>NC_132936.1:8415000-13415000 GCF_034638445.1 Ciconia boyciana | reverse complement strand
TTCAATATGTAGCCTTGTGCTACAGCAATGTGAGGAAAAAGCTGAAGGCTTACTGGCAGCAATATAATCTCCCTAATACTGAGATTGATCTAGTCTGCAGAGAAAGGGATGGCTGTGGTGCATACAAATGAAGAAGCAGTGCATTTGAAAAGATTGCAGCAAGTCTGATCTGTCTGTCAGCAAAAGGCTGCTCACTAAATATCACAGCCTTCAGCTTAAGAAACCATGTACAGAAGGCAAAAAGAAGATAACATGAAGGATGAGGGAAGAGAAGAAGCAACTATGTTCTCTGTGCATGCTCTGATTAAAACACAATAGAGGAAACCATTCAAAGTTCAATGGATAGACAAGAGAGTCAAGACTGATAGACAAGGGCACAGTCAAGAAACTTTTTTCCTTCATTGTGATGCTGCCAGGACTGTGAGAAGCAGAACAAAACCATAAAATGTTAAACTATTTCAAATATGACTCTTTTTCCTATTCTTGGTGGGAATCATCACGAAATGCTTCTTGAAGGTATTACAAAGGCTATCCGTTTGCCTGTATGTTTGGCCAAGTGGTTGTAGTCAACAAACTGGCAGCAGATTTTGAGGAATTTCTTAGCATATTTAGAAACTGTTAAAAAGCCTATTTGTTTCCAACCTGTATACAAAATATACTCAGTGGGGACAATACATATCCTATCTTACTCTTTTGTAAATTACTTTATCACATCTTTTAAAAGTTAATGTTTTTTTAAAAAATCTTTATCTTTCCGATACAAAAAAAAGGAGGAAAAGATATGCAAGTGCCTATAATGACTGCAAAATAATCTGGTCATATCTTTATCCTTTAGCACCCACCAGGCCAGCGAAAAAATGAATTTGATCCCATATGGAAGCCACACAGCTGAACTTTTGCATAGCTTGGAAAACTTACACAGAAAATAGACCAGTGTTGCAACATGTTGACCACACTGTAGCAGGAAAGCTGTAACTCAGAGGATGATTCTGTGGGATTCCTCCATTGCTCTTGTTATGCCCTGGTATGTGTCTGATGCCAAATAAAAAATGACTGATGCCACTGAGTACAAAACTATGTTTTTCCCCCAAACACCTCTTTAGGGTGTTACTCCTTGTTCATACACAGGGACATGAAGGAAAACAGAAAACAAACAATTAATGCAAAACGGTAACATATTCACTAGCTAATTTGGGTACTGAACCGGGCTCCCAGCCATAAAGCATAAATCCACAGGCACCTAAAATGAGACTTGAGTACCATTGCAGAGTTATCCAGATTCTTATATAAAGCCAATTAACTGTGCCAGGAACCAGCCTTGAGGAAGATGTTGAACAGGCAGTTACAGCTGATCGGACAGCTGGGGTAGCTCCCTGCTACGTGGAGCAGTAGTTCCCAACTTGCTAGCATGCTCTTCTTACAGGACCTAATGCAGCAATCCATCCAGGTCTGAGATCCACATTTTCTCAGGATAAGAGAGCACAGCTAAGGCAGAGTATAGTAGGCAGCATGAGACTAGTGTTATATGATAGACTTAAATATGCAGGATAGACTTAAATATGCAGGATAGACTTAAATACGCATAATAGAGGGCGAGGAAAAGAAAGCTGAAGCAGGCTTTTCCTTGAGCATGTAAACCTGCAAATACAGTGGTGCTGCTCACAGACAACTGCCGTTGCCTGAGAAAACTACATTTGGGATCCATTTTCCTTGGAATAAAAATGCTTTCTCTACTCGTGAGATTTTTTATTGTTACTAGACAGAGGTGGGCTGTAGTAGGTACAGAGTTGCGAGCTCTCAAGAGGTCTCCAATGAGAATGAAAAATCCCTGTCAACCAGTACACACAGGATACTCTCTCCTAACAGCTGGACACTAAGTATAGTTTTCAGTTCTCAACCAGTTAACAGCAAATGTTTTTAACAGGCATATATGCAGTGCCCTGTCTATAACTGTCTTTCAGCTTATTGATCATGACCCAGAACGCACTGATGCAAACCATGATGTAAATCCAACAGTAAAAGTATGGGTGAATCCTGCAGTTCCCTGTGGGTGGCATACTTTTTCCACAGTGATTTCCTATTTATTAGGCACAGGAATTTATGACTTTAGACAGGAAGGGTTTGGGGAATGACAGGTGGAATCCCAGTAAACATGAATAGCAGAAATCAGACTGGAAATTTTTCTGTTATGCTTTCTCCTGGCTCCATCCCCCTTTTCTTTCCCCACCCACACAAGTCTTTGTGTGTTTTTAGCATGCTCATACTTTCTGGGCAGGGAGTGACATGCAGCAGAATTTACATTTGTCATCCCCTTTCCAGGTCTGGTCTCATGGTCTTTCATGTACGATCTGGCCCTCACTACTTCTAGAGAAGTGTTTATGAGAGATTGTGGCTTCTGAGAGTGCTTTCACTTAAGTTCCATTTTTTTTGATGATTTTCTTTGTTATTCAAAATCCTGTATGATAAGGTAATCAAGAAGAAACAGAAACACTGAAACTACAGAGGGACTGATTGTTATTTGGATGTCTATTATTTTCAGCAGGCTTTCCGCATATGTCTTCATTATACTTGTTGAATCACTTCTTTTTTGTTATATCTTTTTCATGTCTCTATACAAACAATAAATTTCTTTGAGTTTGTATTGATACATACTAATAAAGAAGTTCACATTGCTGACTTTAAATTACTGAAATTGTCTTGTTCAACTTGACTTGTGTGGTTTGTGAGGTTTAAAAGTCAAAACAAGTTTTAAACTGTATTACATTAACATTAGTATAAAGACATCTTCACAAAAAATTATGAAAGTTGCTCATTCCTGCCTGCTATCACCAATGACCAACAGAGAGTTCCCGCATATATAAAAATCCTGTGCTGTTATACCAGCATGGTATGGTTTATAGCTTAAAAATTGGATTGATTATTAATTCATCAGCAATAAAGGTCAATATATTTTTAAACCTTCAAAGCTACATACTCATTACAATATACCAATATACATCCAGTCATTTCACACCTATCAGTTTCTAATGGCTTCACAAATGAGTACAACCAAGTATGAGTGCCAGCAGCCGTAGGCCAAAACTGTGACAGGAACTGAGTCAAAATTAAGCAATATGGACAATCGTATGTTACTGCTTGGGCCTGTGCCCTTGCTTCATTTAGTGTAGATCTAGACTGGAATCCAATCTAGTGCAATGCAATTAAAAAAACTACAGGAGCTTCTTGCATGATGTTCCTTCTGAAATGCTTCCATCTTCTCCAGAAAGAAAACTGAGCAGATAGCTTCCTTAGTTTCCCATCCATTTTAGGTACAAAAGTTCACAGGGATGTGATTCTCAGAAATACCTTTGTGTAGACCATTTTTATCAGCTTATTCCATGTGCTTCAATGCAGCTGTACTTTGAAGTGTGTAATTCTCCCCAGACCGTGTTCAGGGAATGCAGGTATGGAATCACTGAACTTTGGTTTATACTCCATGGGGATGCTGGAGGTGAGTGGAAGGATGCCCAATCTAAGTTTTTTACTTTATCTGGACCTAATGACTCTACAAAATCTTACACAAAACTTCACTGATGAACAATACAGTCCTCTGTCTTCTAGCTAGTCTTCTAGCCTTTGTCACACAAAACACTATCCTCTTTTAATGAAAATTATACAGTATATTATTCCTAAAAGGAGGATACTTCAAATACTTAGCAAGTGAAACTGCTTTTTGCAATTATGTCAAGCAAATGAAAGAGCTGGAAGCACACTGAAAGTTTCCCAGCCAGGAAAAGCGATACACAAAAACACGAGCATCATGTGACCCCCTGACACGAAACTGCCTCATTAACTGTATTTCCTGAGTGCAAACAAAATAATAATAAAACCCCCTCTTTGCCACACTGGGTTCTACTGCATGCCATCTTCTGACTTCAGAACTACAGTAATTATTTATTTTAGCTGTAATCTCTGAAGGATTCCTTGATCAGTGAGCATGTAGGACCAGTGAGTTGCAGATACTTTTTGCACTGAGACTTCAGTAGACCTTGGAAGAACTCTTTGACTCTTAGAAGACTTTAAGAAAGTTACTAAGCAGGGTCATTATTGCTGAAGGTGAACTATATGGCTCTAAATATTGGAAATTATAGATTTTTTTGTATATAGTTTAAATGATTTTTTTTTAATACCTGCAGAAATCAAAAGGACTGATGTTAAGAAAGTGGTAAAAGTTTGGTTGTCATAACAACTGAGCTCACTGAGTAGAGAAGCCAGAATAATCTAATTCATTTTTCCCAATGTGCAAAATCTTTAGGGTAGCTTTGTTCAACAGTCAAGTAACAGTGAGTCAATACCTAAAAAAGAAGGAAAATAAAATAATAGCAGATAAACATATATGTTAAAGCAAATATCTTAAATTCTAACTCAGAGAAAACTCCTTTAGATTTCTGATCTCACTGAATTATGATTAGGATTTTAAAGATTTCATTGTGAGACACTGTGCAAAGTTCTTTTGGAACCAAAGAACAGAAAAGCCTGATACTGTGGGCCTGAAGTTTCATTAAAGAATTGGATGCTGCCTCCACTGAAATGATTTATTGCTTTACCCAGACATAGGCTTTGAATTTAATATTGACTGGCGGTCTTGAATTTAGTATTGACTGCGAGTCTTGTCCTGAGATCAGGTAAATTATCTTGACTATATTGACTCCACTGTCACAATGCAAATTTACCCTCATAGAAATTGGGTCATCACCTACAAATATACTTAAAATTGTACCAAATGTTTGCTCAAAGGATAATAATAATAAAAACATTTGAATTCAACAGGAATAATTGATTTCCTGGAATAAAAGGCTGCAGGTATGCCCACAGGTTTCATATAACTTGTTTTCTTCTGTGACTGTTCCCACTGAAAATTAGTCTAAATTCAGCCACTGGACTCCATGCCAACATCTCAGTTAACCAATAATCCACCTTTAATAATAAACAAAAAAACCCCCTGTGCTTGCTTTTTTTCAGTAGACAATGTAGTAGTGCATTAAACTGGGTTATAACACATGCCATAAATTGTCCTGTGTGCTGTATTTTGTTCATTCACTGTTACAAGTGAACATCGTTCCTGCCTGCAACTCTGCTGTGCTGTATATAGAGCAGAGTGGATTTACAAGAGGGCAGTTTTCACTGCTCCAATAGTGCTAGCCAACTTGCACTTCACACTACGTGACACAGAGCAGCTGAGCTCTCTACAAGTTTTATCCCCAACAGGGGCTCCCTGAGGCACCTGAATGTTGCATTATATGCCTAGGCTGTCAGTTACTCATGACTTTTCCAAATGGTGAGCACACAGGCTGAATTTATTCTGTCTCAGGGAGAATTCTGATGGGGTTTTAGTTACTTTTCTTACATAATCTACTTCTTTTCAATAAGTCTTTCTGTGATTGCAGTGGCAGCTAACAATACATAGTGACTCAACGTGGTACCACACAGATGACTCATCAGATCTGCTAAGGCGACTGCCAGTCCATCAAGGTAATGCACATATCCCTTTCATCATCCGATGTAAATAAATACAAATCACTGAATTCCTTATTTTTTCATCCCTGGAATCTGGTTCTGTAAGTCCCTCACTCATAAAAACACAGGATGCAGTAAATCTTTTTTATTCTGAATTATTTTGTTGCCAAAGATATACTTGCTACTCAAAAATCTCAGTATCTCCCTCTGTGTGATCACTCATGCATTATCTCAGCTCATTTCATACAGGGGAAATAATTTTTTGAGAAAATAAATGCCAACAATTACCTTCAGGAAAAAAAAAGCTATCTGGTATGGGTGTATTATATATACCTACATGAACTGCAGATGCATTTGCAGTATAAATGTTCTTCACTAAGTTTAACACAGATGACAAGGAAACAGCACATTCTTTGGTCTTCCCTGGGGGAACATCAGAAAAGTGAACCAGTCACTCACAGGGTAGCCTGTCAGACTACAGCCTAATGACAAGGGCCCAGGAATGATCACAGATGATATTTCTTATTTTCAGATGATGCTGTCAAGACAGCACATACTTTAAGTTTTTATCACCTTCTGGACAACTGTCTGAGGTGGGTGGATTCTCAGGCTCTTGGAATTTATGACAGCAAAACACATTTACAGAGTAAAAGTAAACTTTAAAGGTAAGGTTTAAGTAAAAAACCTAAGGTTCATTTAGTAGCTACCAAAATGTGCTAGCAGAGGAAAGGAAAAGTAGTCACACTTCATTTTCAGAACTTCTAGGAATATCAGTAGATAACTTTATTTAATGCTGAGCAGTGCTCTCACACACATACAAGAAAAAGCACAGCACTTATTCACAAACAAAACCCACAGTTATTCCCATTACATCCTGAGACATCTCAAGCTTATCTGGCATATAGCACAGAGAAAGGGCAGTATTTGGAAGGAAGGAGCAGGGACTGTCTTCGTCTGTGGTTTGGTGTGGTGCAGCAAGCCCTGAGACTGCCTACCAAAACCAACCCTCCAGCAAGTTACCCATGGCAAACACCTTCTCTGCTGTCTTGGTTTTGGGTGGGAGAGAGTTAATTTTCTTCCTAGTAGCTGGTATAGTGCTGTGGTTTGGATTTAGTATGAGAATAATGTTGATAACACTCTGATGTTGCTAAGCAATGTTTACACTAGTCAAGGACTTTCCAGCTTCCCTTGCTCTGCCGGGCGCACAAGAAGCTGGGAGGGGGCACAGCCAAGATAGTTGATCCAAACTGGCCAAAGGGCTATTCCATACCACAGGACATCATATTCAGTATATAAACTGGGGGGAGTTGGCTGGGGGGCAGCAATCACTGCTCAGGGACTGCCTGGGCATCGGGTGGTGGGTGGTGAGTGGTTGCATCACTTGGTTTTTTTTTTTTGCCCCCTGGGTTTTGTTCCTCTCTCTCTCTCATTATTTACCTTTTCATTACAATTTAGTAGTAGTAGTAGTAGTAGTAGTAGTAGTAGTAGTAGTAGTAGTAGTAGTAGTATTTTACAATTATTAAACTGTTCTTACCTCAGCCCACGAGTTTTCTTACTTGTGCTTTTCCGATTCTCTCCCCCATCCCACCAGGAGAGGGGAAGGTGAGCGAGCGGCTGCGTGGTGCTTAGTTGCCGCCTGGGTTTAAACCACGACATCTGCACATCAGGCTGGGCTGAATTTTGCTTCAGAGTACTGAACCTGATCAGAAGTTAGGCCATATTCCTTGGGGCACCTGAAACTTTGGTAGTTATGATGAGATCTAAATTCAAGAGAGTGATAAGACATCTGTTGTACATGGTTGACAGATCCTGTCCCATCAGTAGGAATAAGATGCCGAAGAAATGAAGCAGCCATCTCAAAGATAGGTATTCAGTTTAAGTTAGACTTTTCTAGTCAGTGTAGGCAGAGAAGCATCTCTTCCCTCCTATTAAGGTAGGTGACTTGTTCTTTGCAAATGTTTATCTCCTTTCATTGATTAGAGAGAAGTACTAGGTGACTGAATTAAATCTTAAATTTGTAGTTGGCTAAATTTCAGTTTGGTAATTCCTGCTCTAACCTTATTGAAAATTTTGCACCTTACTCCTTCTTTACTGTTCTGTATTTTGCTGATTTATTTGAATTATCTTTTTTAGTTGATTTACTGACAGATTTTAGAATACGACAGCTTTGCCATTGCCTTCAGTGGGGACAGGTTTTTATGTATATTTTGGACTCACCTTCAGTAAGTGAAATAGTACTTTTGCAGTACCAAAGCTAACGTGCCTCAGCTTTTCCCTCATTATCTACCCAGTGAATGGCTTCTATCATTACAGTGTTTGCCATTTACAAAACATTTTAGAAGTCTCCTAAATTAACATTTACAATGTTACACCTGTTATTCTGTTTATGCACAATTTAGAATACTAATAGGTGAACTGGCACTATAAAGCAGCTGTCAATGGGGAATTTAGATGACAGTTAGTATATATTTAGTGCTATAACAAGTTTGGAGGACATCTTACACAAATGCACATTTGTATGTGCAGCTGCTAGTATAATAAACCAAGGACTCCATTAATTGTTTTCCAATCTAATTAGGGAACACAAATACTTATTTTATCAACAAAATTGCAGGATAACTCAGAGCAGCACAGGTAGATTGAAAACACTGTAGAATTAATTACGTTGACTTCAGAAGAGCATCTGGCTCAATATGCTGCATGCAAACCAACCAACCCACTGTGTAACCAATGTTGGTAATTACTATTGAACTTGCTATAAAACAGACTTAGTGCTGTGTTACCACTTTATTTCATAGAGAAGCATGCACATAAAATCTTAAGTCGTTAATATAAGAAGACACTGATCTCTGTCAGAGGACTCGCAGCTGAGTCTGATTACTGAGAGAACAGATTAGCATTGGTTGATGCTACAGTCTCAGCTCTGCCATCCACCAGTGTCATTCCACTACTGAAGGAATAAGCTCCATTGCCAACGCTCATGTACATAAGCATTTGCATGAATTAGGATTTATTCACATAAACACATGTTGAAGGACTGGGTTATGATCTGCAAGATATTTCTTATGAATGGTTTGTTATGAGAGATCATAAACTGTTGGAGTTTCACATCTCTAGCAATTTAAAAGCCAGAAGTTTAATTTAAGCTCATCACCAATGCTGTTTTTACAGTCAACCAGGGAGAAGCACTTCTAGAAGCTATATACATGCCATCCTGATCTCTAGACTTCAATGGGAAAAATCACTCACTGGAGACACCTATATCTTATCCCTGACTGTTGAGGGAGATTATATGACTTGCTTAGACTAGATGCCTAACTATTTGAGAGCTGATGGTGGGTAAGATGAATCCCTCTTTAAATGGGCAAACACAGAGGGCTAAAATACACATAGTCATTTTTCAGTATTTATTAAGGCAATTTTCTACAGATATTAAATAACAAAAACTTGCAGCTGAGGTTATCTAAAGAGAAGACTGATCAAGATTTTCCACTGTAAGAAAGCATTTTCAGCTGTTTCTATCTTTGTCCACCTTAATGATGTGAGATGAAACTTTCCATGAATACTTTTGAAGTTTCAACAAAAAAAATGATTGACATGTCTAAAATGAAATTTACAAAATTATATTCCATTCTCCATATTAAAAAAAAATTTGTCAAGACTTTTTAATAAATCTCCATTCCCTTCTTTAGGAAAAGCTATGTAATATTGTGCTGTGTCAGTTAGTGTTAGGTATATGTCATTGACTGCTAACACAAAAATATAGCGGGATTTGCCCAATTTGTAAATCTCTGTGTTGGCAAACTGGGTTTTGACATTTTGGAACTTTGAGTTCTTGCATTTGTAACTATGTTACTTTATTAATGGAGTTTTTGCTGCCCCATAAATCAAAATATTGGTGGCAGTTTTTATTACTTAAATTGTAAACCAATGTAAGTACTAGTGGCTGGTTCTTACATTTCTTAAGGCAGAACTGTGATGAATATCAATCTCAACATGTAATTTCAATAGGATCTACATCATAGACTTTTGAAAGATATTCAGTCTTGATTTAAAACTACAACAAATGGTGTAGGGCTAGTTTTTGCAATTAATTATCCTTGATTAAACTTTTATGTTTCAATATTAATCTGAATTCCTTCAGCTTCATTTTTCAAACATTAGATTTCATAATAGCTTTTTCCATTGGAGTATTAACCATTATTACAAATCTCTCCTTGTTGAGGTGTTATGTTATCTATCTAGTTCATTCAACAACATTAGTTTTCAATTCCATATCCAAAGGTCCTCTTCATGTTTGCAAACTGTAGAACTTGAAAATGCGATGTGGCAAAGCCTGCCCATTTTTGTGAAGAAGCTGAAAATCCTGTGAATATAGACTCTAGTGTGTCTACTCTAGACACAGCGCTACACACAGTGTCTACTCCGTTACACAGCGCAAGGTATCCTGCTCCAACAGACTTTTACATTTGTTATCCATTGTGCTTTCATAAAATTGGCCCTTATTGTTCTAATTGAACTTCCTTTTTCAAAATTTTCAGTGTAGATAGCAAATTAGTCACTGTGAGAATTATTTGTGTTTCAGAATCAGTGTTTAAGTCCCATGTCTACATTTTAAACTATTTTCAGTTAATTACTGAATTACATTGTGTTTTCAAAAATGAAAACATCTTACAAACCATAAAAGATTCTTGACGAACATAAAGTAGTACAATAGCAAGACTTTACTTGCCAAGGTAAAGTGCAGATCACCCACTAAACACGGAAGAAAAGCCTATATGCAAATCAGAAAATACCTAGACAAAATTAAAGGAGCTAGTGATTCTTTATTCACATGCGCGTGTGAGACCGAGAACAACATCCAACAGGGGATGGAGTGGCTGTCTGCCTACCAGGGATTCAAGTCATCTATCTCTGTATTTAACTCATTTTGTGTATGTTATTGTGATATATGTCTGCCCATGGTGGCTATTTTCACCTAATTTTGTCTAGGAATTTTGCATTATTCTGTGTCTCTCTCATTTTCAGAGAAAAATAGAGAGAGTAGGTGACACTGTATTTTGATGCTGTTGACCCCTTGAGGAGAGATGATATAACCCATTTTGTACTTCCAGCCTGGGTCTGGTGACTGGGCCTAGAAAATAAGTAAATCTCTAGACATAATATTATACAGAGATGTTTCATGAAGCACAATATTTATTTCCTTTTGAAGCAATGGGACACTAAGTCTTATCAATACACCTGAATATATTGATAGGTCAGGTTGAATTAAGGTTAAAAAAATAACTGTTCTTGTTCTATTGTCAGCACGTCTAGTGATCCTCCACACACACGGCAGCCAACTCTGACCTGACAGTTTCCTTTTATATGTGAATTTACTTGACAGTTATTAATGCTGACCTCTGCAGCAGTGAGGTTTCCTCTTTAATTAGATGGTCTTTTATTCTCATCAAAACTTACAACAGTAGGCTTTGACATTTTTCTTTCTTACCTTTAGATTTGATAAGACAACTGTATCATTACTAGTATTTCACTTACTGAGGAAAAAAAAAATGTTATTTTTAACTACAGGTTCAAAACCAGCAGACACAGTACTTGTAAATGCACCTTCCAGTCCTTCCTGACTGTGAGGCACATACAACACGACTTCACAGCCAGAAGCAAGGAAAGCAGCTAGAAGCACATGGCTAAAAGCCCAGAAATTCAGAAAAACCTAAACTGGCAGAGATTTTGACGTTCATTGCCTATCTATTTTATAAATATCCATTGGACAGCTGATACTTTCTCCAGACATTAAAGTATGTGCTATTTGATTTTATATTTATATCTAAATGAGACTTAAATCCGTTACGATTATGGTATTACCAAAAATAACCCGAGCGAGAGTGCCATCTCTGTTACTGAAAAGATTACTATTTTTTACCTGTTTTCCTTGTGTGAAAAGACTCTGAATGACTGGTCATAGATGCTAGCAATAGGGAACTATTTTTATTAAAACAGGAGGTCTGTGAAGGTGTATAATATTGAAGAAGATAAAAAAAATCAACTTTTTCTCTGTAGCCCTGTAATTTACCCTAATCTAAGGTTAAAAAAAGGTCAGATTACTCTTTTTATACTACTGCTCAGTTAGAATGAAATATGTCTATATTGCATGATGGAGTGTTGCTCCAACAGGATCAAACCAACCACGCTCTGACATCGACACAGTGCCATGGTGCTGGATGTAGTTTTCACAAATTTTCCTTGGGTGTAATACCATGCTGATAAAACTGCTTTGTTTCCATTTCCCAGAACCAGCTCTACTGAAACTCTCTTAAAGCCTCCGGACTGCACACATTTCTGCAGTGTCTGCAGCTGAGACTACATGACCAGACGTGGCCTGGCAACGACTGCTGAAGTCTGAAGATAACAGTGAAAGCCTGACACAGAGTTTTTAGATTGGTTGTTTCCCCCTTTAAAAACTGGAAAGTCTTAAATGTTAAATATAAGTCCATGCTTTTTCCAAGATTTTTCCAGGTAAATGCTAAAATTGGTTGAAATTTAAAGCAAGAGTAAGTCCAGAAAAAAAGAAAAGCAAAACATGAAATGTTTAATGCTTTTTGTTCCTATTTCTTGGCAAGCCGGACACATGTATTATAATGTACACTTTAATATTCTAGTAAAAGAACCTCAAAGAAAAAAATTACTGTGTGTTCCTCTCTTAACAGATCAGTGTTGCCAGACACGAGCTTATACATACAGTCATTGCCCTTACAGGCTGCTTGAGTTCAGCCTGTCTACAGAGCCCATTCTTTCCTGTAGCAGAAGAGAGAAGACCTTCGGGTGAAGGAATCTGTATAGCTTCTCTGCCTGGCTTTGGTGGCATGGCATCACTGCATAGGAAACATTTTTTTGGAAGTACGTGAGCCAGCTGCTTCCCAAATATCTGTAAGCCCAAACACGTTGCATGTAAACACGCCCATGACTGCAATTTAAAGCACAGGGCAAACCCTATCAGCCCCAGCTGAGTCCCTATGACTGATTGCAAAGGTAGGTTTGACATACTGCAAAGATGGACTATCATCTAAATCTGACTTTGAGTTTTACTTAAAGGCTGCTTTTCTATGTGCTTTATGCTAAACAAAGCCTTTAGTATCATAACTCATAAATATTTAAAGTAGACATAATCGGAGTTTTTGGTTCCCATTTTTTGTTCAAAAGTACAATGAGAAATAGCATATGAGATTGAGATGGTGCTGAAAAAGGGCATGGGAAAATGGTGTAAACTGAAGGATGATGAATAGCACATCTGTTTATTGTCTAGGAAGGGTCAGTATCAATAACATTTGCTGTTTTAATTCCAGTAAGGCAGTAGTGACGTTGTTCAGCATCTGTGGCACAGAGATACTCTACTGTACTCCTGTATATCAAAAGAATTAATGGAGAAACATGTTCCTCTCCGAGTTTTACAGGAGGAGAAGCAGAAGTGAAATGACTTGGGCATAGCCATACTACATTAGGCCAGACTCAGGATTATTACCTGAGTTTTCAAGTACAATAGTTGTATAGATGCCAGGGGAATCTTACTCTTTTTCACAAACCAAATGCTAAAGAACATAAGAGAGAAGATCACAGTAACAGGTTTTCCTATATAGTTTAACTGAAGTGTGTCAGTATCCCCCAGAATTAATATAAAACTTCTGTAAAGAAAGGCAAAGAAATGTGCAGCAGGTGCACAAGAAGAAAAAGTCCCTTTGCTGTGTCTCAACAGCAATCTCAGAAACTCTCCAGTACCGATGATTCTGCACAAAATTCAGATGACAAATGGTAAGAGTAAAGCTGGCTGAGTGAGCAGAGGAGATGGCAGTGGATTAGCAATACACGTCCAACAAGCACAAAGGCGGATTAAAAGGAAATGCTGAGGCATGCACTAAGCAATTCTACAGCCCCATTAGCAATTAGGAGATATGGCAAAGCTCCTTGTTTCATCAAGGTGGAAACACAGCCGTGCTAGAAATCTGTACAAGATCCTCTATATTTTGGTGTTTTCTATGACTTAAACTCTGCTACACTGAATTATATTTTATACGCATGATCTTTTGGATCCATTTGTTCGAATAATGTCCTGGCATAGATGACAGCCTTTCTTTTTAACAGGGAATGGCATCAGGGTTGTGTTGTTCTGCAAAATGATGGTAATGCAAATACACCATTCATCTTCTTTCCTAGAGAAACGTATTCTTTTATTCAGCGTATAGCACTGAAGGATGAAGCATGATGTAAAGGTATAGAAGAGACGTGAGGACTGTTTCTGTCACAGTCTTTCTGCACCACCCAGGGAGGTTACATATTAAAATTCTCAACAACAATATAGCATGTAATTTATGGTCCTCTTTGCTGTTTCCAGAACTGGAGCAGGGTATCTCAAGATCTGAAGTCGAATTTGTACTTTAAAAGCACGCAGGGATTCAGTTCTGCCTGTCTCATTTTCCCCATTTGAAAATGAGAGATATTACTTTTCCAAAGGCAATAACTGATTAAATGCTTAAACATTAAGGAACAGAAATGACAAGTAACAAAATACAAAGAGACTTTTTTCTAATATACATGCTTCTATACAATTAATACCTCTAATGTTTTGCATACCAAATGCAGACTGGTTGATTTCTTCCATGTATTGATTGTTAAGTATCTGAAAAACATGTGTATCGATGTAAAGCTAATTTGAAGATCCCTTCTATGAAAAAGTCTAAGTCTTGTCTTGTTAAAATTCCCCAGAATTAACATCTCTAAAGTATATTACTGTATGAGGCAATAAAGACAGTCCTAACTGTGCTCTACTTAGGATCAGAATCTTTCATGAAAAATGTAGGATCCGATGCCTACTTCTCTTCAGTCAAATTATTCCGTTTTCAGAGTCTATTTAGGCCTTTTTTCTATAAAGGAATTCAAACAGGAGCACTTGTGAAACAACACAGAAAATCTTAGTCAGCTATAGTTGATGAAAAAGGACCTGTTTGGCATGAAACACCTGGAACTTAAAATGGAAATTCATATTTAAACACTCTAAATATAATAATGATACCTTCAGCAGTGTCTCCTTAGCTAACTTTTCCATCAAGATGGCCCAATTTTGCTAATCTTTTTACTTTCAATGTGTGAGTTTGCAGAAATAATACTTAACTATCAACTGGAAAGACTGTGTATAACTTTGGTTACGACTTGCACTTGATTTATTAAGTGTGTTACAGCTTTGGAGCCTTGTAACTCAGAATAAGAATGGAGGAAGTCTAGAAAATATGTCTGACATCATACCATTTACGAAAGCTTATGTACAGTATTTACCAAAGTACTGGCTGGTTTTGCATAGATTTTTTAAAGGTCAAAAGATGTTTAAAGCATGCCATGCACTCAAAATAATAATAATAAAAAATTGCACTCTGCTAATTTGACTTAAATTCAATACTTGTCAGCATAGTTATTTCACAGCTTCTTTGATTTCACATTCTGCTTCATATGAATTTGTCAGGTGAATGTAGTTCTCTTGGTTACCATTTGTGCTAGTTATTAAATTAGCATGTACAGTTTCACATGCAGTTTTTCTCAGTGCCAGTACATATTTTCAACTCCAATTTTGTATTTGAGAGTTTTTAACAATGTTGCCAGGGCTCTATATAAAATATTTAATCACTGAAAGTATAAAAATAAAATTGATTCTCCATTGGGCTGTTATTAATATTAGTGCTCCTGAGCTGAAAGGAGATGCTATGGGACATATTTTCACAGTGAGCTAGATGGCATTTTAATCTTGCAGTCACACTGAGTATAAATGGAGACAGGTGGCTAAAGCTCTACATTCTACTTCAAAAATGTAAAGTTCTCTCCATTCAGATATGCTTAATAAATTCTTAAATTTGTCCTATTATATTTTGCCAGCTGAACTTTGCAAAACGGAAGGCAACATACAGTGTAAAGCCTGTGTATTCATTTAGCTAAGCCCACATGGATTTCAGGTAGTTTAGGATCATACGATGTATGCTTACAGTATTGTGTATCATAGATTTTAAGCCAGAAAACATCACAGTGGCCATCTATTCTGACCCTCAACTTTTCACTGGCCACAGCATTTCAGCCAGTCATTTTTGCAGTGGAGAGAATGATTACTCCACCTTACAGAAGGAAAGCTCATTCTGCGGAGGATGTGATTTTGCTCAGAGACTTTTGGTTTATATTTTATAAAGTGGATAATTAAAAATTAAGTGTCTGTAAGACTATGCATAAAAGGAATATGAAACTTCAAATCTCCAGGATTTTAAACACCAAGAAGAACCCTATTTTAGACAGATTACTATATAGCCAAAATCTGCATGACCTCGCATTGATAATGATTTTGCATTGTCATGGTTTAGCCCCAGCCAGCAGCTAAGCACCACGCAGCCGCTCGCTCACTCCCCCCCCAGTGGGATGGGGGAGAGAATCGGAAGAGCAAAAGTAAGAAAACTCGTGGGTTGAGATAAGAACAGATTAATAATTGGAACAAAATAATAGTAATAATAATGATGAATTGTAATGAGAAGGAAAACAACAAGAGGGAGAGAGGAACAAAACCCAAGAGAGGGGAAAAAAAAAAAGATACAACCGCTTACCACCTGCCGACCGATGCCCAGCCAGTCCCCAAGCAGCGATCGCTACCCCCCCAGCCAACTCCCCCCAGTTTATATACTGGGCATGACGTCATATGGTAAGGAATAGCCCTTTGGCCAGTTTGGAATAGCCAGTTTGGAATAGCCCTTTGACCAGTTTTGGCCATTTGGCCAGTTCTGGCCTAGTAGCCACCAGCTACTAGGAAGAAAATTAACTCTATCCCAGCCGAAACCAGGACATGCATTGATAATGATTTTGCATTGATTTGTCAGATGCAACGTTATACATCTAACACTGCTCCCTGGCAGACAGCATGAATTACTGATCTGATCCAGGAAGGTGATTCTTATGTCCCTAACTAAAAAATGCCTTAAGATCAGACATCTGGGTGAAGAATGCTTCATATCCTGTGGAGCAGCATCAAGAAACATTTTTGAGGCAACATTTGCCAATTTTTGGATTCTGTAACTGGGATTTTTTAAATGACTTAACAAGGGAGACCATGTCTTGTACATTATTGTTAGACTAATGCCATCTGTTTCTCATAGAAGCAATCAAAGAGGTATAAAACCAGACTCAAATAATTTAAATCTCAAATATGTGAAAAATTATTTGCATTTTAAACTCTAGCATATTCGTTTTCAAAGACCTGCTTTCAATAACCCAGCTTCCTGGACTAGACATATCTAGTAACTAGGCATTTATTTACCCAGGTCTGCTGAGACCTCTTCTAGAAAGAGATTGTAGAAAATGTTAGCAAACTCTCATATGATTAAGCCGGCTGCAAAATGCACTGCAGGGATCTAATTTGAAAGCAACATAAATATACTGCTCCCACCTTTTATATCATAAACTATGATTTAAAGCACTTATCCTGAAGAAAAAGAGACAGGTTGAATTCCCTCTTCTGCCTTGAAGGGATTCAAACCCAGAATACTTCCATCACAGGTAACAATCCTAACCAAAAGCCTATCATGTGGGTCAGGTGAGGACCCTGGCAGAACCATTTAGACAGGATTATAGCCCAAACCTTGTGAACAAGGTCTGCAACAAGGTACAAGGTGTGCTTGGAGTCTCCCATTCTGGCTTTAGGAGGTCTGCAGTATGAGTAAGGGGCAAGGCTGCGTTCAAGAACAGTTGGTTAGTTCACAGTTGTCCTCCTGCAATCTTAATGTCCCACTGTGCAGCAACACATTTTTTCCCCTGTGTTACACGTATGAGTAATTCTTTTTGCTGTACAACTGACCACTTTTAATGGGAGAGAGATAGGATAACCCTCTCTGTTTTTCATTCCAGAATGACCTGAGGGAAGCCTACCCTTTAAAAGAGGCAGAGCTGTGTATTTCGGTTCTCTCAGGGCTAATGAAGATATTGCACTCACCATTTTTCTTTTCAAGCAAATGCTCTAAGAAATAATTAGTATATCTTCAAATAAGATAGCCAACACTTAAAACAGCAAGGACTTTCTAGTCCTTATGCCTCATTACTATTTGACAGAAGAGAACAGATTTCAGTTTCTCACCAGTTCCCTTTTTTTTTAATGGCTGGAATATCTTGGACAGCATTTTTGAGGCACCTCAGCCTTTATGAAAAGGGAGCCTGTGGCCACATCTGTATTAGAACACAAAACATACTGCTGAATTACCAGCAGAGTCCATGGCACAACTGCAGCCCATCTGAACTCATGTGCTTCCAGACAACGCTTTGTCACAGCTCAGGGGTGAAGAAGGACCAAGGAGCATCCAAAAAAAGCAGACTGGATGCAGTCTGCATCCATTTTGATAAGGAGGGAGTAAGCATAGCTGCCTGAATGCAAGCCATGCTGTGCCAGTTAGACGAAGGGACAGAAGTGCTCCCTGTCCTGTTTCCTTGCTATAGAAATGCAGATGGGTGCCTACTTCTGGGCAACAGATTTCTTTCAAGGCCAAGATCCAGAATTCCAGGTAAGTAATTTTAATTAGTCTATGTCCTTTGGTACCTCTAGCACAAGTTCAGCCCAGTGAACAGGTAGGTTCCATGAAGGAGGGTGAGCTTGCATTGTGCCTGTAAGGCCTTGTGTCTTTGTGTATTATGCTGTTGACAAAAATCCTTGCTCAAGTCCTTTTATGCTGAGAAATGATGATTAGCACCAATTATCTGAAATTGGTGGATTCATGTACTGATTAAAGCACTGCTCAGTATATCTCTAATGAAAGCCAGCAAATTGACTAAAGCAATCTTTTCAAGCTTCCTAAGGATTTACAATAAAAAACCAACCAAACAAACAAAAACCAATTAGTTTTAACCCTCACTGGAAGCTCTTTTATCTAAAAACTTGCTTACTGGCAGCAAGTAATCTATGAAGTAATAAACACATAGATAGTTCCATACTAAATTTATTTCAAGGCTGTTTGTGTATACTCAATTTATCAATTCCATAAGGACTCAACATTTTCATAAAAGATGCACACAAATAATTTCTAAGGAAGACATATGATTTTTCTCTTCAGAGAGAGGTCAAAACCGAGTCTAAGTAGCTGCTAATGCTTTCTTTTTTAATGAAAAATACCTAATATCTTTCTTTTTTTTTAATTTGGAAATTAAAGGGAACAATTAAAACTTGCTTTGATGTGGAAAAACTCCCTGTACATTTTATCTCCTAGACAAACTAAACATGATCTTGACAGTCTTTAGAATTCTAGAATAGACAGAGCAGCCATTTGTAGCTAATCTGCCAGCCATCAAGTATTTCACACAGAGATGCTAGAAGGCCTGCCTACATATTCCTGCGCTACCTATGGAGTGGGCACTGGTGTCTCGCACTTGGCAAACCCAACAGACAATGAGGATGGGTCACAGTTGAGGAAGACTCTTAAGATCTCCTTTAGAAAAGGAATTCTGCTCCCACTGATTTGGATTGTTTAATTTAGATATCATATTTCGACTTTACCATTTTGAATTAAAATTTACATCACTGAGATATAGAAATAGTATATTTTATGTAAAAAATAAATCAAGATGTCATTTTTTCATCTCAAAAAACCCCACAAACATGAGTTTCAAAGGTAAACAAGAGATGAAAATTTGTTACTTTTTTTTTCTTGTCAAATGTTGAAGTAAACATATTCCATCAAAACACATTCCCATTTGAAATCTGGCAGGACTGTATCTTGATTAAAGAAATGCTGCACCAAAGAAATGCTCATTTAGATCTCAGCATCTAGCTCATTTAAATGCCCAGTTCTAGTTGAAACTGTAGGGGTATAAACTGCCCATCTTCCTTCAACTACATTAATCATAAAATAAAAACAATTCACTATGTCCCATTAAGAATAGAAAGTTTATAGAAAGCTGATTTTTCTTCTTTTCTATTTTATACCTCTTAAAGATCAGGAAGGACATATTCTTTCCTTTTGGAAAAATAAAAATAAAGGGAGATTTTCCAACTCAAAGCTTATGCTTAACTTATGAACACTTCTTTCACAGTACAGATGCACAGCAGCAAATACAGTAAAAATACTGTCCTCATTTTGAACTTTATTGAATTATATTTCAAAATTCTAAACCACTGATATTGTCTTCAATATAACTATTCATGTGAGAATATAAATCCAAACTAAAATCTTTTTGTGAACCTAGGTCCTAAATTCCTGTTCTCCCCTAAGAACATACGTAAGTTCCTACTCGTAAAACACATGTATAATCTTGACCACTGTCCTTATAATGACCTTAGTGTCTTCCATTTAAGGTTCTTAAGAAATTCAATTACGACTGATCCACATATTCTAATTTTGTAGTGTTATAGGATGCACAGAATTCAATAGTATTACTACCCCACCACCGCCACCCAAAATTAGGAAAATAAGGTATGGAGAACTTATTATAAGATTGGCTAACAGAACTCAGAGCTCATGATTTTCAGTTATGGGTTTTAAATCATACATAAGTTCTCATTCAATAAGCTTCAAGTTCCAATTCAGTTTTGATAAATAAACCATTACCCCAACTATATTCTGTGATCCTAACAGACTTTATAACAGGCTGTGTGAACAATCTTTTCTGCACAAATGTTCCTGATGTCTGTGCTATTCACATGAGACATAGTGGCTAACACTGTTAGGAATGATGCTATCTAAAGAGGCTTTATTATGTTCATACTTATTAGAAATTTTCAGTCAGTGATGCTATCTTAAGAGGCTTAATTATGTTTATATTAATTAGAATTTCGCAAAACTAGCTCTTCTCCAACTACTAACAATTCACAGCTTTTATTATGATTTTTCATCCAGAGGCCTGCCTCATCAAGGTCAAAGCCCTCGCAGTCATACTGTTTAGCCAGTTCTCCAGAGGTGTCACTAGATGATCATTTGGATAGGTTTTGTAGTCCAGAAGGAACCATAGCCAATGTTTTTACCCCCGAGCTTTTCTCATAAGTGCAAATAATACTGTTCTAATGCTCACATTGCTTAGACACGAATAGCTTCTACAGATAATATTTTCATTTTTAATACTGACAGACAACAAATAAACAGAACATTATACTGCACACAATGGTGCTACACATCCCTGCAAATTTCTTCATAATTTCTGATTATTTTTATGGTGCTACATAATTGTACTTCAGAACATAACTTTCACTTAAAAGTCGGAAACCCCAGGATTCTGTAACAACTTCAGTATGTGCCACCTTTTCAGTAATCCCCTTCTCACTCCCACTTGTGATGTGATAACACCTGTGCCAGTTACAGAAACTGTTTAAAGGAACAGCCATATCTGAGAGATGGCTTCATTTTATTACCTGAAAAAAAAGCAGGGAGTTATGCAGTCCATTAACTTTCTTCAAGACACTAGTGATTAGTCTGTCCTCATTTTGGGGACAGCTATGCTGACTACAAGCATAGCAGTGGTAATTATTAACAATGTATGTGCTTTAATTTGCAGTAGCTGAGGAAGAAAATAAGAAAGAAGAAAGATTAAAAGAAGAAAGAAAGTTTTTAAAATTTGTCAAAATTTTAGCTTTCTATGTTCTGACTATCTTTAGCCAGAACTAATGTTGTCTCAGCTAAACATTGGGAAGAAACTCCAGGATCATATATTCATTTGTTAGGAGATGCTAGGAAAACTAGTTGTCATAGCTAAAAATCTAAGGATCCAAAATAAAGAATATGGGGTTTTTTCAGTTCTTGGATTTATAGTAAAGCCTCTTTCTTTGCCAAATACCAAAATTCCTGATATCAGAATCCTCATCTGTCTAATGGATATTAATAACAATTTATATAATATTAGTAAAAAAGATCACATCTGGGGCCTTTCAGGGAATAAAAGCCTCAACTGTTTCTTATGCAACTGGAGTTTCTCTATCGAAATACCTAAGCAATCCTACAGTACAAGTAATATAAATTTTGTTTAATATCAAAATAAATACCCAGAGCTGAGGGACTGGGAGCAGTTAGCTGTGATCCCTGGAGGAAGCAGTTTAAGCTTAAGGTGCAATAAAAGACAATACACATTATCACCAGCTTTTTCTACATTCAAAGTTTCTAAGGAAGTCTCTCTGACCCATGCATTATTTTTAGACAGAATAATTGTACTGACAAAGATAGAGCCCTCAGCGAATGTAATCAAATTATCCAGAAAAGAATGGAGTTGCAACTGGCCCTTCAGTCATGACATACATTGGAACTTGTGACGATCTTGTATCGCAGGAGGAAGATCCCTCCCCCCACACTGGCCAAAGAATTGAATGAAAATTAAAGGTCAAAGCTCTAGATTAATTATTAAAATGCCTAATAATAGAATTCATTGGGGTATGCCTACTGCAATAGAACATCAAAACTCACACTGAGTACTACTTATGGTGAATTATTCAACAGATTTTAGTCAAATGCAGGGTCAGAAGGTCAACTGATGGGGTTCACAGACTGTTCAGGCTGAGTTCTCAAAAACTGGGATATTTACAGAAAACTCAAGAAAAATTATAGCCTGTGCATTTAGTTTACAAGCTATAAATTTAGTGTCGTAATCTGTCCAAATAGCCTTTTTCTTTAGGATGTGAGCAATTCTTTTCAAGATGCAACAAATGCAGAAACTGATACTAAAAAGAGAAATGTATTTTGAACATCAAAGAAAGTTAGAGCTCCAGTCAAAGAAACTCAGAGAAAGTAAATCGATCAGAACTAGTTCTACAGTCTCTGAGCAAAGTACAATTTACCCTAAATTACCCCAAAATAATTTCATAATGGTAAGAAGCAATTTTGATGTGACTTCAGTACAATCTGTACTCCCTAAGAATTTAGTTCTAGTTTTCTCTAATTAAAGCAATGCATTTTCTTAATTATATTTCATATAACTATTTAAAAAAGTGTAGTTCTTGCATGGTGATACAGAATATACATTTGGTGTAAGTATATATAGCTTGTGCTAACAAAAAGTTCAAGTGTTAAAACAAAATTTAATTAGTAAAATCTAAAGAAAAGTGAAAAAAAGACCTCATTACTGAAAATGCTAATAACCTGTATGCAATAATATAATTTACTTGCAAAAACCATAATTCAGCCGCATCCACGGCTATGTTTGAGAGTTGCATTTTTTATATATAAGGGAGTATTGCTAAAACAATATATAAAGGAGTAAAGCTAAAATAAGGGACCAACAACAATTAAATCAGATTTTCATTGCCTGCATTCATAGGAAGTTACAGAGATTCCCTCATCGGGCTCTTCATTTACACAACAGGAAAAACCTATTCCAAATCAAAGAATCACCAGAAGTTTTAAATCAAACTGGAAAAATACAGATCACCAGCACCTGCCCATGCAGCCATTTTCACTGGGAGAGCAGCTGCTTGAACCAGCTGCCCTGGGACCCCCGCCCCGCCCGCCGCCCTGGGCCCCCGCCAGCCTGCGGGGCCGGCAGCCCCTGCCCCAGCAACGCTGCGGCTGGGCCGCTCCCCAGCTCCCCACAGCCCTGCCCTGGGGCCCCGCGGGGCCAGGCCCACCTGCAGGCCCACGTCCTTGGCCCAGCCTCGCCCCATCCCCAGGGAGGTGCCTGGTGCTCGGGGCTGGGGCTGCCACCAGCACCCCGCTCCTGGCTGGGGGTGGGCCGGGCCCTGCCATGCTGGGGGAGTCCTCATGGCTCCCAGCTCTGGGGAGCCGCAGGCCCACGGCGTGCACTGATGGCTGGGACTTTCTGCGTGATCTCTACTGCACGCAGCGTAGACACAACTGGTAACAGAGGGCAGGGCTGCGCTGGCTTTAGTCGGGCGTTGCAATATCAGACAAATACCTTGTTATTCCTACCCCCCTATTTTTGCTGCCTATTACTCTTTGCATGGCTGCTGCGCCAAGCACGGCGCCAGTACAATCTTGTTGACATATGTTCAATCTGCTCTTAACGCGTTGCTCTTTTTTAACACAGACTAAGCTCCGGAGCGTGATTGCATTGCCCTGTTCCAGCCAGGTCTGCACATGAAAGTCAGAACAGCCTGTTCCAAAGAGCGAGAAATATTGAAATCCTGCATCTCTCGTCACCTGGCGTGACAAGTTCCTGAGGAGAGCTGTGAAAAGGTCTGGGCTTAAAAGTTTGTCAGATGTTGATGCAAAAGGTGGAGACAGTAGCTCAGAGCCAATCCCTCCTTAAAAATAAGATACAATTTTAGAAAATATCTCTTTGCAACTTAAGATGCTATCCTGCAAGCTGTGGCTTGGTATGCATTTACTTCTTTGTTTTTAAGATAAAATGGATCTCTTCAGATATTTTCCAAATGTAAAACAGAAAAATCTAAACAGCACAGTAGATCAAAAATGTTAAGAATATCATGGGGCATTAGAAAACTGGGATTAGTAAAAATTTAAATCTGCCAATGAAGCGAAACGTGGCCTGGCTGAAGACAGAAAGAAGAAAGAATGTTTGCAATTTTTATTAATAGGCTAGATCAAATAAAGTCTTTGTGCAACTGAAATGAAATTTGTTTCCACAGACCCATCTGATACCAGGAGAAATCAGATAGTGAAAACCCTCATGGCAGTTTTCTTCACTCATTTGAGCAGAACACAGCAGCTGTGTTATCAAATTCATCATCTGGCAACCTATAATATATTCAGATTTCTGAAGTAAGTAAGTGTGCACCTCTCCATTAAATTAAATTAAATGTCTGCTTGATCATAAATTCATGAAGATAGCAATTAGAGGTCAGTGGTGAGATAATTAAAGGCATTTTTGGTTGCCACATTTATTTCTGAGGGAAGAAAGTAGTTTTATAAATCTAGCAGCACAGGACATAGTTTTGGACTTTAATTTAATGAAAGAGAAACAACCTTTAGCTCTACATGCCTCTTGAGTAGAAAGTAGATGGTAACTGATTAACATTAATTAATGTTAATGTTTCTTACAGCTCTGGTTAGCTGCAGAAAACTGCATAGTGTAAGACTACCAGTTATACTTGTAGTGACATGAGGGAGCAGGGATTTAGAGGTGGCTACTCCCCTAAAGAGTAAACTCATTGGGTTGCCAATATGCTGCCATCAGAAGTTGCCTTCCCCTGCTAATTGCTGTTGCCCTCTCCTCCTCCTCCTCCTCACTGCCCCCTTTGCCTCCTGTTGCCACCTCTGCTGACCCGAGAGCTGAACTGTTTATATCAGCATGCCTTTAATTGCTTCAGTCAGAAGAGGCTTAAAAAATAAACAGGTCTTTGCTAGCTCAGCTGATTTTGACTGCGGCACTGTAGGAACCATTAATAGGATCAGGGGGAGGTGACTCCCACAGGGTCTGGGTGAGGGCAGTAACTCGTCAAATGGCTGGGACTAATTGTGGGTCTCCCCTCGGCAGGCACTCTCATGGACTGACTCCTCTCAGCCTGAAGTCTCTTGTATGAAGCTTAGTTTGGACACACAAGAGCATGTATTTACTGCCCCCCCCCTTTCTTTTTTTACATGGAGGTAAGAAGTTCCAAAAATAGTTTGGTTTTGTCCCAAAAGATTCCCAGAAAAAAATATTTGTTCATTGCAAATTACCTGTGTGAAAACATGCAACCAGTTCTGCTTTTGTAAATCAGGATTATTTTCTATAAATAATGTGGATGTTTCCATAACTAAATCCTGGATAATACGGTAAAACTGGCACTAAGCATAATGCTATAGAGTCTCAGAGCTATCTTACATGAGATTTCATGTTAGCAATATACTCCATCCTAAAATCCATAGGAAAGATATGTATTAATTTTTACTAAAAAATTAAACAATTCTGAGAATACAGAAGATTTTATTTTTCTTCTACATCATTATATTAGATGCTACAGCATTATCAGGAAGGAATAAGTACAACAATATCTCACCACTTGTTTACTAAAAACTAGTAACTTGAGTGATGTGACTTCAGGGGTTCACAGAGCTGCAAGAGAAAAATTACAGTTATGGAAGTGGAATTTTTATTTTTTCCACATAAATCAAACAGGACTGATTTCATCCCTGCCACCTGTAACTTCTCTGGCTTGGGGGAAACTACACACAAGTCAAACATAGAAAAAATAGGAGAAACATGAATCAGGTTAACAGACTATATAATTCAGGCAAAAGGAGAAGCAGGAAAGAAACAAAAAGAATAAATAGAAAGAATTGTAGAACTCTTCTTTCTTTTTTTGTTTAATAATACGTGTCATAAAATATAGGAGTGAAAAGGAAAATATGAAAGAAAGGAGTGGGGGGAGGAGGATTTCTTACATGGCTGACTGACAGAGGCATCTTTCAGCATAAGCCTCTCACGCTGATAACGCCGGAGACAAGAGGTATCCTAAATGCATTCTGTTCTGTAAATAATTTCCTGATCCACACTGCTTTCTTTCTTTCCATAAAGTTCACTTAATCTAGACAAAAAGTAGTCTCAGATATGCTGGCCTTAATTTGATGAACTTGAGTATGTATTCAGGCCTCTGACTCAAATCACATCCTTCAGTGATTTCCTCACTGGGGATATTACCTGGATGGAGCCTGGTGAGCCTTTCTCTTTCTCCTGGCCTCATTTCCCCAAACGGTGCATCAGTGCGTTCCTTTGGGCTGTTATGCTGTTGGAAAGCACTCGTGTCTGCGTAAGGACCCTCTGCATTAACGGGGTATCGAAGGGAAGTGCATAGGAACACATGGGAGCATTTATGCAAGAGGTTTTGCAGGGAGTCATAGAGGACAATTATCTATCCAAATTAAGGCTCTATAACGTGGATATCTTCAGCCAGCTGAGAGAGGAAGAATGATTATCTCAGGGGCAGGAATCACCTTTCAAAGAGGACTTCCTCACGTGTCCTCATCAATACTGTGCTGTCTCAGATTACATGGTATGGGTCCAGGAATGAGTTGCCTGTCATCTAACTTCAGACATTTGCTAGATTAGACGAATCACCATCAGAAATGTTTGTTTCCCTCCACTGACTTTAAAGGTAAATCTGTTTGGATTTCAATATGCAATAGCAGATGTTTATTTGTTGGTAGGACCTTTATGGATTTTTATGGGTTAACTGGTGATTTGAAAAGGATAACTAAAACTGAGTTAAACAGAAAAAAATAACCCAGTAATGCTGGACCACTGATTTGAGTGATTTATCGGTCAGGACTCTTTCCTTTACTCTTTGCTCTCAAATATGCACAGGTACTTTACTTAAAGAAGAAAACCAAAATGGGGGTCCTGCTTTGAAGTGTAGAAGCTGGCAAGGGGCAAGAGGAGAGAGATGGACATTTTAAGTCATTCTATTTTTCTCCATATCTACAACACTCTCAAATTGCAAAGATTAATCTTAAAATTTTCAAAATTTTTGTTTTTCTGAAGGCAAAATGGAACATTAAAATGCACATTTAGAATAAATGAACCAAATAGCCTGTAGACCTATTGTGGACTTTATAAGTGATTAGTTTTGCTGGAGTTCAAAGCACTGACTTTCAGTTTATTGAAATGCTAATGAAATTTTGATTATAATATAAAATATCATTTTTTCCTCTAAAACATTATTAATGCCATTTCAGAGATTAATGTTGCAACCCGAATGCTTCGTTTTTCATTAATCTAGCAGTTCACTGCTGAATTTACTTATAAATCTCCCCCTTCATCCAGTTTATATCTCATTGCTCCACCGAGTTTAAATTCTACCTAAAATTTTATGACAGTAGAAGTATATTACTGCAATTAAAATAGCAATAAAACAACCCATAGCGCCATTTTCACTATCGTTCATACCATGCTGGCAAGATACAAGGATTAAAGTGAGCATGGGCCCTTTTATGATTTAAATGTGCACAGGGAGAGTCCAGCCGCAGTGTATGAACAGAAAGATTTGATAATATTAATCAACACAACTAGACCAAAAGCAAAATGGATACTGAATCTCATTAATCATTAAATTAATTTTCACTATACAGTACCCTTTTTCCCCTTTCCTGTCACTGTTAGGCCCTGTACTGAGAATTAGTTTTGTTGCTGTTTCTGTATTGCCTCTTGTTCTGCAGTCACCATCAT
The DNA here is from genome assembly GCF_034638445.1 of Ciconia boyciana. Lineage (NCBI taxonomy): Eukaryota > Metazoa > Chordata > Aves > Ciconiiformes > Ciconiidae > Ciconia > Ciconia boyciana. The sequence continues at coordinate 13,387,406 of NC_132936.1, read as the reverse complement.
AGCATCTGAGTTCCTGCCAGTAGTTCTTTAAGCAACCTAACTACCATTTGCCACATATTTTTCTCTCATACTCTCTCTAGGCAGAAGAAATGTAGCTGGCAGTGTGCTTTATTCTAGAAAATTGAACTTTTCAGCAAAGGAGGATGATATTCTTCCCTGTGCTCGGTGCTTAATTCTGATGCAGATTGCAGCTTTCAGAATTATTACCTGCTATAAATCCTACCTTAGGGTTGGCAACGTCAATACAGGTTGATAAAGGTTTTAACTGTCTTGCATATCCTCAGAGTGGGCTTGGGAAAAACACTTTACATTTTGTTAGATCTGTTCCAGTGTTTGCTTCCTTCTAGAAAGGTCTGACTTCTCACTTTCTCTGTCTCTTACTGTAGTGAAAACTGTTTGAAAACCCAGGCAATCTATGTGGGAAATGAGGAGAAGGACTGTTTAAGAGCCAAGAGTTGGTTACCAAGGCTCTAGCATATCAACACAATGATTCACCCAACTCATTGATTTCTTGTTCTGTGGGTGGAGTGTCTTTTAACAGCTATTGGTACTTGATCATTCTCCACTCCACCTTCCTGATCAACAGCTAATATGAGATGTGCGTGCACACATCTAAATATCCTGATGAGTTCAATCTGTTCTAGATTTAGTAAAGCTTACTATAATGTCAGTAAAACCTGGGTAGTAAAATATAGGGTGTATTTTTATAGAATGCAAAGCAGTTTTGCAATATCCAGTGTATCCACAATGTGTCTCGGATTCTGAATTTAAGATTTTCCTGCATGTATTAATGGATAGGTAAATACTACCCTGATATTACTCAATCTGAAGTCAGTAGATAAGTGTGGGATGCATTGGGAAGGTAAAGGATATTTGATGGAGTTATATTCTTTGTCTGTTTTCCAAGTCAGAAAATTGAAAGATTTATCCTGGTTTTAGTTTATAATAGTAAAGAATTAAGAGCTTATGTTTTACAATTGCATTAAGTATAATATTCTATACCTTTTAAATACTGGTGGATAGGGCTCTTCATCTAATCCTGGTCATTTACAATTTATGATAATGCAAAATTCTAACAGGATTCGTGTTTTAACAACAGAAAGAGTAATTTTTAATTAACTTTAACCTGATTTCTTTTTTGTTCAAAGCTTTTTCTTTATAACAACCAATAAATGGTCCCACTGATGTACCAAATTTGCCCTTCACGAACTTTCAAGGTTCTGATTTAGGTTTATGCAAAAGTGTTGAAACTCCCACTAATCTGAGAGAATAACAACTCATTTTGCTGCTAACAACTGTAGGAAATTATTTATGTTGCTCTTATCTGGGAGAGAGAGCATATTGCCAAGGTTAAATGCTGAGGCATGGAGTTATTGCAGAGAGCTTTACTGACTTGCTTTTTAAATGTAAATCTTTCATCTGGGTAGGGTCAATTACTGTGCAGCTTTTAATTCTCATTTATTTCAAACTACCCGGACTGTATGTGAGCATTCTGTGGTATATTTCCTTCATCTTCCCTTTCTGTTCCTCATTCTTAGGTGCTTGTGCTGTGCTGTATTCTCAGTCATGACTTCTGCCTTGCTTCCAGAAAACTTTTATTCAGCAACTTTGCATTTCATAAGACTGCTTGGATATCTGAAACTGGGCACATAGAAGTTCCTGTTGGCAGCCCAAATAACCAAGGGATACGTGGGAATGAAAGAAAAAGGAGTCCTGCCTCGGTCCACAGTGTAGTGATGGACTTGCTTTATACTTCTAGCGTAGCATGCCTTGCAGCCGCGTTGTGCTCCATGAACAGGGATTAGGGGCCTGAAGGAATTGTGACCCTGCTTGCACATTACTCCATCAACTTTTATGGCCTTTCTCTTCTGTGACTGTATTCAGACAACAAACCTGTAGTCTACCACTGGTATTTCCTGCACATAAGCGACATTTCTGATTCTATATAACACACATATTACTTTCTCTTCCATTTTGCTTAATCCTGTCCCAAAGCATTATCCTAAAGACACGTAATGATGTGAACTACTGAGGTTTTCATTTTCACTGTGCTAATTTGATCCTAGAGAATATGTAACACTGTCTTTTGAATTATCCTCTCTAATTTTGCTATACTAATAGCTACACCAGTTTTGAAAACAGAAGAAAACTGCAGATCAAGACAAATTAGGAAAGAAAGCAGATAAATGAACAAATCAGGCTGGGTTATTACAGGCCTGATAACATAATTTTGAAGAGTTTCAAAATCTTAATTTCATGAAGCAGAAAATGGTGATGGAAGAATCTGATGGAGTGTTGAAGTTTGAGGGAAAAAAAATCTGCTAGTTTTTTAATAACCCATCCTAAAATCTGCTAACTCAGAGGGATCAACAGTGATAGTTTTGCAAAAGATGCATTAAAACTCGGGGTAAAACACACAGCAAATGAATTCTGAGGAAAAAAACCCAGAAAATAAGTTATATGTGGCCTTTACTTTTGAGTGATGAAGTAGAAGAAATTCACACCAAACTTAGCATCTCCTCCCAGACAACAGAAATGCATGCAAGTAGATATGTAGATCAGAGACATGGGATTACTTTACATGGGTCTTTCTAACCTGCTAAGCATGTACACTACAAAGCTATACAGAGTTCATCTTTCACTTAAAGCTCAAGTAGGAGACTGTCAGCAGCACGTCCCTTTTTGACATATTGCTGTTACTGTTTTTAATTGATAGATATCTGTCAAGAAGTTAATTCCAAGAGCACTTTCCACAATGTCTCTAGCAAGAGTGTCAGTTTTCTGTCAACAGTGTAACTGCAGAAATGGCACACATTTGTTAATTCTGGCAGCACTGCACATGCCGGGAATATCTGAAACATATGATCCCATCTGGTCCCCCCAGTTAAGCAGGAATGGGTTAAGACAATACTTTGATGACAGACTTTTATAAAGAATTTACAGCCTTCAGTGCAGTGGTGTGAGCTGCTTAGATGATATTCTCTTTTTGGAGTCAGTAACAGATGTGCATTGAAATAGCAGGGTTTATTCTGCCTGGTCAACCTTTGCACAAAATATCCTTCTGCAGTCTTGTTTCAGAGATGCAATGGTGGAGACACCCTCATTTTTTTAATTCCCCACCCTCTTTGCAGCGTGAAAAAGCACCATGATTTTAAAACTAAAATGGAGAGCCATCACGAGAAATATCCGCAGAGACACAAGTTCTCTCACACAGGCTGCCTCTGCCTCTCAGGTCCTTTGTGCTCCAACAGCTTGTGCTATTCATCTAAGTAACCAACACACGATCATGTCCTGGGTGACCATTAGAACCACATGACAGTCTTCTCATTGCTTCAGTGCCTGTTCATTGCCAACATCCTTGTCAATGATATGTACTGATTTGCTAAGCTTTTAATCATGCTCTTCTCAGAAACGGAAAGGAATAATACCTTCAGTTTGAGGCGAGCCAGCTTTCAGTTGCTATGACTTCCCTACCTATAACTACTTAACATTTCCTTGCTAGGTGGGGTTAAATGTTGATTTTAAGATTGAGCCAGTGGAGCTGAGGCTACACAGCACCTTGCAGAAGTGGACTAATAATATATTATATTAGTCATATATTGTAATCATATGGTTATATGAATCCTCACGGGGTTCCTCTCATCCCAGTGTGATAGAAGGGAGGCTGCTGCAGGTCCATGTTCCCTATGGGCCAGAGCGAGGCTGAGCATGTATTCCAAGCTGGTGCATGGGCACACACACACACATGCACACATGGCCAAGATTTTTTGGCCATGACACACAGACCAGCACAGAGAGAGGTCAGTGCCTTTATCAGCACCCACATAAACACCCACAGCACTCACAAAGACATGAACATCACAGATGGCCTCATCCCGTTCCTCCTCCCAGGGCAATTGGGATTGGAGTCAGGATATACGCATGCCCTCACTCATGATTCAGAAACATATATCTGTGGGTTCCTTGAATATTAACATAGATTTTAAATCCATCCAATATCTGTGGCCCATTCCCACACACCGGCTGAGGCTTTGGGTGTATCCCTGTATGGATTTCTTCCTACTCACCGGCTGGTCCAGCCTGAAGCTCATGACCAGTTTGCACACACGGGTTCAGGGAGTGACTTGCACAGAAAATAGTTAGAATGGATTTAATAAGAAGTTACAACAGTCTGTGGTAATGAACCACCAGGTTTGCCAGGCTTTTGCTCACAGGTGACTTGCCCTTTTTATTCCTTTTTTTCTCCCTGACCCAACTTGATTCCTCCCTTCCCCTATTTTTGATCTCTCCCCTAGATGTTTTGCACATTCCCACAGTCCCCTGAAGACACTCTGTAGTTTTATACCATCTTCAAATTCTCTCTGCTCCACCTCAAAATCCTCTTCTGCCTGCATCCCAGTATAAGTCCTGTATCCCTTTGGAAAATAATCCCCCTTAGTTTGTATGGTGTTCCAGAAAGAGAACTTCTTTCCTTGAGTCATCTTGACAGGTGGGACAAGGGACAAGGATCTAATCGTTCTACTTCGACAATCATAGGAGTAACTGACTTGGTGTGCTCTGTATTCACTGATCAGATTAGTTGTTGTGTACCTTGGCCTGTCATAGTTCTTTGGATACTTGCTGAGTCTTTGTTTTCCCTGTGATTAGCTTTTTAATCACATAACCTAATAAAAACAAGTAGTCTCATCTGTCATCATGCAAATACCATGAAATATACAATATATATACAGTATTCTTACAAGGAATTAAAATAAACTGTTATCAACATGAGGAGCATTCTGTTTACTACTTTTTTCATGCACAGTTTTCCAAGAAGTCTTTGTCTGAAAATGTTGAAGACATTTTGAAAATCTTGGCCATGTAAAAGTCTTTGTCAGTGTAGAAAGATATTCTCATGATCACTATTTCTATTTGTGGCCTCTTCAAAATCTTCAGAAATAGCAATTACAAAATTCATGCATTTTCAGTTTAGTGTTAATTTGTATTAGTTTTATTTATCAATACAATCTCCTATATGAGTTATTTTTATAATCACAGTACACATAAAATGAATCTATGTCTGTAAAACACATATATATTCTCTGCATCATAGAAGATAGAATGATAGAATCAAAATGAATTGCTTCTGAAAAAAAAATTGTTCGTGTCTTTCCAAATTTTTCATAAGTCTGCTGAAATACAATACAAATACAAGGCTGTGACTGCACAAGTTCAACCTGTAAAGGGTGGAATAATGTATGAACATAGAAAGTCAAACAGATGATAGCACCACAAATGACTGCCATATATCAAAACACTCTTCTCATGACTAGTGTACATCATCTTGAAGCTCTTCTTCCCTTACACACTAATTATGCAATAACAGCAAACTTTGGTTAGGATAGAAAGACAATCTTATTTTATCTTGCAAGCCTGACAAATCAGTCAACTTGTTTTTAAGAGAGTCTTAATTCAAAAATCCTTCAGCACATGTTTTTTTAATTTATGCAGTGCTTCAGGATTCAGAGACGGAAAAAAGACTGCAGTGCGATCCCCAGTGAATAACTGATATGTTCACATGCATTTAGGTCAATGAAAGCTCTGTAGAATTTATGCTGGTATAAACAAAGTTGACTAAATTTAGCTGAATCATCATTTCATTAGGTATTCCTTTTTATTCCTACATCAGATATAAATGAACGCAGGCATTTTAAAAATGAGATCCTTCTTTTCATAGACACATCTTTTGAATTTCATGCTTAATATTTTTGTCTGATACAACTGTTGTGGTTTCCACTGGAGAGGTATAGTCTTTAGAGGCTTACGAAACAAAAAAAGGGTTATAGCAACATTTTTCTTAAAAAGAAAAGATTTTATCTACAAGGTGATATCTAAATGATATCCTTTACATTTATGTTCAAAGTCAGACTTTAATGGCAGAATTCAGTTCAAAATTAAAATGTCTCAATTTAGTTCTGTATGTATAGGTACCTGTAGATATGCCACATATCTAAATCACCATGGAGTCAATGAATCTAATGCGATATGATTACTACCATCAGTGTGACTTAGAACTCTGGTAGAATTTGACCCTAAAGTCAATACCTAGGTCTTTGATTCAATTGCCCACCTGTAGGCACTTAATTCTATATTACATGCTCTAGAACAACCAAGACATCCTTGTGAGCCTGGTGGATCTAGTACAGGACACTTGTACCCTTTGGGATCAGCAACTGAAGGACAGACAGTATACCTTAGGGTATCTCAAATTCCACTAAACACTCATGTGGGCAACTGAACAAAACCTCAGGTCTCTTTTGACTGCAATGGTTACCATGTCTGTAGACAGTGATGTGTGGACAGCTACATTTAGTTCTCCAATTTCTGAATTGAATCCTTCACTGATTACAGTGACTATTGCAGTGAGTTCTTCCTACAGGACTTTCTATAAAGTGGTCTGGTCATACTGCATACATTTATTTTTGGTATCTTAGATTGCATGCAAATAATGGAATTCAATATAAGGATCACCGTCAAATCTACTGTTTGTGACACTAGATTCACAAAGTTATCCTGATTTTTTCAGCTGCCATTTTAGCCTCCTGTATCTATAACTTAGATGTACAAAATCCTTTTCAGCTACCATTTAGTTCTAGAAGCAGCAGAAGGTCTCCAGTTTCCAAAATATGAGATGGAAGTAATATAAACACCTTGCTTTTGATGGTGTACATGCTTCATGCCTACCTCTTCAAAACCACAAACAGTATTTTTTCTGCCCAAATCTGCTGGGCAGAAAGGTTGTCAGAGCATCCATGGCTAACAGGCTCCACACACGACTGGAGTGAAGGTGACCTATTTTGTCCAATATACTCAATGATTAAAACACTCTTCAAGAAAATTTGAGATTCTGCTTCATTTCTGTCTTGACCCTACTGGGCTTCAAACCCCCATCACACATTTCTTGACAGATCACTAATCACTGCTTCCTCTTGCAGCACTAAAGAAGATACTTAAAACCTAGCACTTAAATATCTCTTGAACTCTGTTGAGATAGTTCCCTACTCCCAGTGCTGGATTTGTGGCCTCTGTTCTTAGATGCCTCTCACCTTACAGATTCTGTAAATAAGAGAGGTTTTGCAGTAGTCACTATTGCACAGTATAAATCTCTTTCCTTGTATCTGCCCCAAGTTTTCTTTTGTGGATAGATCAATTACATAGTTTAGTTTGGTTTAGTATTCTTATGTCACAGAAATTAAACAATGGAGAAGCCATTTAGCATCATTTTCCCTCCCCAGATCAGTGCAACATTATTCCCTATTGAGCTCTTCACAGTATGTTTCCAGCTATAAACTATTCTTTCTTTTGTTATACTTGTAAAATTTATTCATTCCAATATACCTAACTATCCTTTTATGAAAATTATTCTGAATGGTATTTACATATCTAGAACTGAAGAATTAAAGATAAATAACTTCTCTAATTTAAATTCTCCTGTTAGTTAGGCAAAAAAATCCTAAGGAAACTTCTAATGAACTACATATACCTGTTTGCATATCTTGCAAGTATGCCTGTGGTTTTATATAAACGATGCACAGGAACTTGAATAGATGAGGTTTTCCTAAGAGAATTAGCTTCTTTCCAAAATGAAACTAGTTTTTAATTCTTCACAGATCAATGATTGACATAACTTGAGTTTTAGTCTGTAATCCTTTCAGTCTTTTTTTTCCCTCTTGCAGCCCAATGCTTGGTAGAATTATACTGAAAAAAAATATGAACGAGCAATTCCTGTATTCAGAAACAGTTTCTCAAGCCAAAAAATGGGGTTTATCTGTTGCATAATGTAGAAGAGAGAAAGAGCTTAAATCACTCAGTGCATGAATAATATTGCTGACCTTTGTAATATACTAATGGTTACACATTTATCAAACTAAGACTAAATTACCAAAATATATCTCAAACAAATCTGTAGGGGGTTAGTGTTACATGTGAAGTGTTTCTAATTTTCTTTAATCAGCATGCAAGAAACAGACAAATTGCTCCATTTGAAAAAATATATTCAATGATTGGTAAAACTCATTCTGGAAGAGAGCATGTTGACTGATAGGAGGGAGGGAAAACATTGGTTATCTATTTTTTCCAATCATCACTGCCATAATACTTCTTAAAATTCAGAAGGGAAGAGAATAATGTCTTTGACTGTTCATTGTCACAAATGTATGTAGAAAGAGAATCAAGAGTTCCACATGGATCCTGACTTGTCATAAGTATGTATTGCAAATATAGATATATTTGTAAAGGCACAGAGAGATTGAAAAGATTCCTCTTAGAAGCTTAGCAGTTGAGTTATGACAGGTGAAATAGTCCAAAGAAGACAGCTCCTTTAGATCCATACAGATTCAGTATAAAAGGCTGGACTGATATCTTGGAAAAAAACAAGAGCTAGCTTGATCCAGCTTCCACTGAAATATGTCAGAATGCCCAGTACACATGGGTCTTAATTGCAGCTGGGTTTGGCTTTGCTAAGGAAAAACAAATGTAGACAAGCCATAGATAAAATAAAAAAAAAAAAGTAAATGTTAACACTATTAAATAAAGAGATCATGTTAAAACCCATTTTGCATCACGGGTACTCTACCATTATTATGGGGTTCAGTTGCCTGAACAGAGGCATTCAGTACAATTTAATCTCCTAGAGTCCTGAAAGGATTTTCCCAGGCCCCTCCAAGCCCCTCCTAGTCTGACAGAAGTGATGCACATAGCATTAGATGTCTATTTTTACACAAATCTTACCTCAAGGGTAAGATTAATTTAATGTACCTCTGGGCATTTAAACATTAGATAACTAGTCTAACCTAGTCACCTAGACAGTAGTTGGTAGAGAAACAGGGAACTCAGGTGGGAGACTCATATCATCTGAACATACGTATTTTAGAAGGGTGGGAAGAATTCCCTTTCTCTCTGCAGGGACTATCAAGGGAATGCAAATCCCTACATTAGACAAATTTTAGATAGCTAAATTTAGGTGAGATCAATCTCTCCCTGAGAGACTGATAAACCAATATTCTAATCTAATCTATTCTAATCTAATCTATTCTATTCTAATCTAATTTTTGTATTCCCTGGTGGTCTAGTGGTTAGGATTCGGCGCTCTCACCGCCGCGGCCCGGGTTCGATTCCCGGTCAGGGAAACAGTCCTTTGTGGAGCCCAATGTGTGGGGCATGAGGAACATGATAATGGGATACATCCCATTGTATCCCTTTCTCATCACTAAAGTCTGTTCTTACCAACATTCATAACTTATACTACAGACTTAAGCCATCTTTATATCCAACATATAGATTTATACATTCTCATTAACTCGTATCCCCTGTCCCTTAACAGATAGATATTATTCTCCCATTCCATGGGCTTCCACCACTCCCTCAAATGTTTATAAAAGCAGGCTATGACTTGGGCCCTATCTGTCAAGATAGGTGCTCAACACAGGAGAAGCAGCATGTTCAAATATTGGGTGCCAACACCAGCTTGGTTTGGGTCATTGTACTTGCCCAGTTCCTTGCAAAGCTCACTCTGTGTCAGTCCAGGTCGTTCTTGCTACATTACTTCCTACAACATACAACTCACATCACAGGTTATTTTTCCCCCAAGGTTAAATCTCCTTGAGGCACATGCCGGATCTCCCCATCCTTCTGCATTACCCACCAAGTACACCCAGGTCCTTGAGTGAAGACAATCCCATAAATGGGTTTGACTTTTCTCAGGGGAGGAGCAATGCACACTGCCTTCCCCAGCCACTATGTGCACTTGTGCTGGTTTTGGCTGGGACAGAGTTAATTTTCTGCATAGTAGCTGGTATGGGGCTATGTTTTTGATTTGTGCTGAAAACAGTGTTGGTAACACAGGGATGTTTTAGTTAGTGCTGAGCAGTGCTTACACAGAGTCAAGGCCTTTTCTGCTCCTCACCCCACCCCACCAGCGAGTAGGCTGGGGGTGCACAAGAATCTGGGAGGGGACACAGCTGGGACGGCTGACCCCAACTGACCAAAGGGCTATTCCATACCATATGATCTCATGCTCAGCATATAAAGCTGAGGGAAGAAGAAGGAAGGGGGGACGTTCAGAGTGATGGTGTTTGTCTTCCCAAGTAACCATTATGCGTGATGGAGCCCTGCTTTCCTGGAGATGGCTGAACACCTGCCTGCCCATGGGAAGGAGTGAATGAATTCCTTATTTTTCTTTGCTTGTGCGCGCAGCTTTTGCTTTACCTATTAAACTGTCTTTATGTCGACCCAGGAGTTTTCTCACTTTTACCTTTCCGATTGTCTTCCCCATCCCACTGGGGGGAAATGAGCGAGCAGCTGTATGAGGCTGAGCTGCCTACTGGGGTTAAACCATGACAGCACTACAGGGACCTTATCTCTTCCCATAGTATGTAGGGGTTTTGTTTGGGCAGGACCGGGATGGTTAGCAGATCCTCTGGTGTTCACCAGCCAGGTGGCTTCTGCTAAATTTATATCCCAGTGCTTCCATGCCCCATTGCCCAATGCTTTCAACATAGCCTTTAACAGTCCATTACATCTCTCAATTTTTCCAGAGGCTTGTGGGTAATAGGGGATGTGATACACCCAGTCAATGCCATGTTTCTTGGCGCAGAAGGTTATGAAGTTATTTCGGAAATGAGTCCCATTGTCTGACTCAATTCTTTCTGGGGTACCATGTCACCACAAATTTGCCTTTCAAGGCCTAAGATGGTGTTTCAGGTAATGGCAATGGTTTACAGGATATGTTTCTAGATACCCAGTAGTTGCTTCCACCATGATGAGTATGTAGCGTTTGCCTTGGTGTGTCCATGACAGTGGTCCAATATAGTCAGTTTGCCAGGCCTCACCATATCGAAAACCTAGCCACCACCCTCTATTCCAGGCATACTTTACTCGTGTGGCTTGCTTGATTGCAGCACATGTTTCCTGCATGTGGGTGACCTGTGTATTGGCCTGCATGGTCAGGTCTACCCCTTGATCATGAGCCCATCTATATGTTGCATCTCTCCCTAGATGTCCTGATGTTTCGTGGGACCATCGAGCTACAAATAGCTCATTCTTATGCTCCCAGTCCAGGTCCACCTGAGCCACTTCAATTTTGACAGCCTTGGCTGTCAAATGTTTCGATGTTCTTCAGCAGCATGGGTTTTGGGCATGTGAGCATCTACATGACGTACTTTTAGTAGCATATCATGATTCATCATGGAATGTTATGACAAACCAGTATTCTAATGAACTGTTAAGTATACTGCCTATTTTTCATATCTCCCTCCTTTTCTTGTTCTGTTTATTTGGCTTGTAAAATTACCATTTGGAAGACAAACTGATCTTTCCCTCTTTATCATGTTTGTGCTTTACGACTCCTTTGTAGATGGCTTGCAGGCAAGAACCATTTACAATAAATGAATTAAATGTAAGTTTTCATGTTTCAGCAGTTCCTATTCCACATTTTGCAGCAAACTATGTCAAGATGAAACTGAACCTTGAGTTGGACGTGGCCTTAGGTTCAGAGATCAGGGCTTGAATTGTGCCATGACATTGTGAAGGCTGTCTATACAGAGATGGGCCTCACCTTTAATTTTTTGTTGTTGTTGTTCCTGAATCCTGGGGCATACGATGATTTTCAAAAAATATCATCACATCCAACATTCTTCTGCTTTTATGAGCTAATCACCCACGCTGTTACCTCTTTGTTAAAGATGTACTGTCATAATTTAGTTGGTCTTTATCATCATTAGTTCATGCTTTATTCTGGAATCCTTGGTGGCTTATTTGTGACGGGAATAAATGAGACCAGTTCCCTTTTCAGCACTCAGTTCACTCATCAGAAAATTTTATTGCTCAAAATTTTTGGCCAACACTACATAACATAAGCATCTAGTTTTGCTATTCTTTTGTGCAATTCATAGTGTTGGAAGAAGTGACATAGTTTTACTTCTGTATTTATTGTCATATTTTACTTAAAACTTAAGATTTAAACAAAACCAATGTATATTTTCTGTTGTTTTCCCCATTCATGATATTATTCAATTTCTGTAGTTCTGTCATGGCACAATGGTAGAGATGATCCATATAATTAAATTGACTTGAACAAAGTCTTTTGCACTACTAGCTTGTTAACTTTTTTGAGTTATATCAGTTATTGTCATTCACAGAATCTAATACCTCTTCCTGCAAACTTTTCTTTCTTAAACACCATGGCTACAAACAAATTCTTCAGCATCTGTTTTAGTTTAGCTTTTCTAATAGGCATGATATTTATTTTTTTCAGTTTTTTTTTAACAATCTTTTTTATTTGAAATCTTTCATGCTTGTTCATTTGAGACAACTAGTCTTCTTTCTTTTTAGGGTTTTGTCTATATGTTGCATGTAGCAACTGAGGGAAGAGCTACACTGTCCACAAATCTTTGAGCTTCCCATTGTCACTCCAAATTCCATAGTTTCTCCGCTTCTGTGAGTCAATCTAAAGCCAATCTCAATAGCAAGAGTAGCACTTAACATTACTACTTGTCTTCTATTACTAGACTGTACAATTTATTTGAAAAACTTTTGCATATCATTCATGGAATAACAAAATAAGGTGTGAGCATTCTGCTGTCTTTTATATTACTAAAAATTCTCTACTTTCTTCTGTAGTTCTCTGATATCCTTCCATAAAGTGCTCTGGTGAAGAGCATTAAAGCGTCAAAATGAGTACAGTTAATGATGACTAGCAATTTATGCTCAAGCTTCCTATAGGATTCAAAATACATAATCTTCCTCCTCTGAAATGTCATACTTTTAATTTTTGTTTCTTGTCTTCAGTTTCTTGCACTGTAGACAATAATCTGTCTAAGAATTCTTTGGTACTGTCAATAAAGCTGTGCTGTGACAGTAATTGCAGTTTGACAAGTATTTTTTTCTTCAGCAGTTAGACAATTAAAACCACTGTAGTTACTACTTTATTTTCAAGCATTATTTCAGAAATGGTGTAGACAGTCATATTTTGGTCACCTTTAGAAGTTTGTTGCACTTTATTAATAGCAGGTGATTTCAGCTTCTTAGTAGCATTTGCAGTTTTCTTTGTAGTGCATAATTCTCTGCAGATAAAAAAATTGGGGGAGCATTGCAATATCTGTAAAGATAGTCCTGATCTATTCAGAAGCTCTTGAAAAAATACCCATTTTATGCATTAATTGTCAGTGGAAGCATATTCTCCTATTCCTTTTTGATGGTAATGATCATCTGCTTTGCCACTCATAAAGGTTTTGATGTTTCTGTTACTTTAATATTAACTTTTTAGGCTGCATCTTCTGATTCATTAATTTTGTGACTCCATTTCCCCTCACTATTATATCTGTGTTTTCTACACTGAGCTTGAGAGATTCCATTTTTTGTCTCCATTATTTTTTACATGCCTGAATTGTGTTTTCCAGAAACCTTGTCTTTTGTCAGTTTTCAAACTTTCTCCCTCTGTTTAATATTTGTCTAATGAATTGCTAAGTTTAGATTTCTTATCTTTGTGCTAATATCATATTATGAGTTTCTCTGTTGGAGCATATGATCTAATTATGATTGTCTGTTATCAAAAATGGCCATCGTATGTCACTCACTTCACATAACTATACAACTTTCGCTTATCTCATCCATCTTCTCCAATCTCAGTTGGCTCATTCTTCTTTGCTGCTTTTCCCCCGGACTGCCTCTTTCACATCTTTATGAGCACATTTGTGAGTTCATTCAGTCTCTAGAACAGTGGTTACCCTATTTTTATGATATAAATAGGCATTTTATAAAACCTTCAATGTGTGGAGGAGTTAATTATTGTATTTTATGGGATCTACTTATTATTCAAAGCTTATTCATATGCATTATGTTTGTAAAAAATCAAATGTGCTGACTAGGCCATTTCTCTGGTATATGATAACAAACAAGGCATATAAAATGTTTTTTTACAATCAGCAGTCTCTTTTAACTTACTGTCTAGAAATCATCTTTTTTTTTAACACTTGGATGTAAAATTTGAAGCTACCCATTTCTTTGTTCCAAGTTTTCCACACTATGGTAACAGGGCAATGTTTGTGTAATAAGAGCTCACATAGTTCATACAGAAACCACAAAACATTTAATTAAGATAGAATATCAGAAGGTAAACCTGCTGGTAAGAGATGGTCCTGGAGCTGACCCCAAAAAGCAGAAGACTGAAAATGATCAAGGCAATTATGAAACTATGTGGTTCACTAGTCAAGACATTTCAGCAACAGCTTGTAAGCCTAATAAAATGCATATGGAGTTACACTGTCAGGTGTAAATTTATCACAGTTCACCTGACGTGGTGTCGTGGTTTAACTCCAGCCGGCAACCAAGCCCCATGCAGCCACTCACTCACTCCTCCCCGGTGGGATGGGGGAGGGAGTTGAAAGAGTAAAAGTGAGAAAACTCCTAGGTTGAGATAAAGACAGTTTAATAGGTAAAGCAAAAGCCGCACATGCAAGCAAAGCAAAACAAGGTATTCATTCACTCCTTCCCATGGGCAGGCAGGTGTTCAGCATCTCCAGGAAAGCAGGGCTCCATCACATGTAATGGTTACTTGGGAAGACAAACACCATCACTCTGAACGTCCCCCCTTCCTTCTTCTTCCCCCAGCTTTATATGCTGAGCATGATGTCATAAGGTATGGAATAGTCCTTTGGTCAGTTGGGGTCAGCTGTCCCAGCCGTGTCCCCTCCCAGGTTCTTGTGCACCCCCAGCCTACTCGCTGGTGGGGTGGGGTGAGGAGCAGAAAAGGCCTTGACTCTGTGTAAGCACTGCTCAGCTGTAACTAAAGCATCCCTGTATTATCAACACTGTTTTCAGCACAGATCCAAAACGTAGCCCCATACCAGCTACTCTGAAGAAAATTAATGCTACCCCAGCCAAAACCAGCACATGTGGCTTTTTTTGAGCTACCCTGTGGAACCAAAATATTCAAACCCTGCATATAAACACCTACATCACAGTATATGCACAGTATATACATCAGATCAAATTTATTTCAGCACATTGTTATTCTGAGACTGTAACTATTTAGACTATTGAAATAAAGCAAAATTTAAGTTTCTGTCTAAGGTTTACATATTTATTCTGTTGCGATTACCATAATACTCCAAATACTTCATTGGTGTGTAAAACATCCAATTTTTCTGATGAATATATGTCTTTCTTACCATCTTAAATAGCTTATTGAAGGTCATGCAAAAAGTAAGTTGTGCCTTGAATTGAAACCATTATACTTTTCCCAAGTCCTTATACTGTCATTAGATGCCTATCTATCTGAGGCATAACATTCAGGAAATACGTCACTGGTGGTGTAAGAAATACAAAGGAATTTTCAGTCTGTGCTCCTTTCAACAATAAACACTGACTGAAGAACAGGCCAGAGACAAAGGAGCTTTATGGACCCTCTGCTTGCTCTGAAGGGCAAGATGTGGCATATAAGAGGATAGATCACTGCCTCTATGTTGCACTGATATTCTCTGGGAACAATTAGCTATTTTTTTCCTGACAGTTACCTCTTTCTTCAAATACACAACCTCTTACATATGTATTTATACACAAGTGTAAAGAAAGACTAGCATATGACAGACTAAAGTGACATCATGTGAGTGATGTGACACCAAAATCATGAACTTGTAAAGAAAATATATGTATTTCTTTTTGTTTAATTATCCAGTGTATTGAAGTAAATTTGTTATAAGACTAAAGGGGTGTCTGCATAAGAGTCTCAAAAATAGCTGGAGCTCAACTCAGGTACAGGGATTCTTGCAGATATTAGATTAGACAGTGAGGCCCAAAACCTTCATCTGCAAAAGCAGAAATATGCATCTTTCAACAAGGGCTTCAGAAGTATAGTTGAGTTTGGAATTTTTTGGGGAAAGAAGTTTCTTTATTTAAAATGTTCATGTTTGCCCATATGTCAAACATACAGAATTGCTCAAAAGTAAAGATCTGAAAATACCAACTGGAAATTAGTTCTGATGAAATTTCCAAGATGCTTTAAAAGGGGCATACTGATTTTGAACTTCTGTAATCAGATCCAAATACTTTTAAAGATATGTGACAGCTGTCTTGGTATTTAAAAGATCTTGTGTAATATATGCTTTACACCAATGATCAGGTTTTAATATGAGACGATCAGTGGGATTTTCAGAAGCAGCTAAATAATGTAAGGTTGAAAGTCCCTGTAGAAAGGAGGGGGTTTAATTTACTATTTGCCTTTCTCATTTCTGCTACAAGACACATTGAAGAAACAAATGGTTGAAATAAACAAGAAATGAGCAATCCCCATTAAAAAAATCAATAGACTGTTAAAATATAATACTTACATATGGTACAATACGCAAGAGGTAAAGATACAAGTAGGCATAAGAATTTCCACTAAGAACCACACAAATTTTATGGTTTGCATGCCTGTCCCTATATTTAGCAAAGCATTTAGGAGTGTGTGGAATTTTAAGCATTAGCTTGAATTTCACTGGAAATTGAGGATATGTGATGAACGCTAAACATGTCCTGAAGTACGTTACTATCTGAAGCAGACTGTAGAATCAGTCTTTACGTCTTTGGTGTTTTAATTTTCTTATTGAAGGGTAAAAAGGGAAATAGTTGAAAAAGATAAAAGACAACATTTTGCTGGAGCAACACTACAGATTTTCCATTTATAACTTTCATCTTGCTTTTTTCAAAATTGTTAGACTTATATTTTATATGATGCAAGGTATTTCCAAAGAGATTATTATAGCATTAAGTTTAGACTTTACCTTAGGTTTTCTAAATATATTTCAAAGGGCATCAAATGAAAAACTCAAGGAATATACCTAATAAATGTCTTTTATTGGGCATATCTTAATGTCTCCCGTCCCCTGCAATCAATCTTTTGCTCATTAAAGGAAAATTAATTTGTGAATACAAAAAAGTATCTAAGTGGGAGAAGGAATTTGTGAAATGCTGCCTCTTTGTTACTGTGCTGGGGGCTACGTGTACTGCCCAGTGCATGTACTAGATCAAGTATCTAAGTTAATCCCAAGGAGATTTGAGATATGTTTGACAATATTTAAGCTGTAATCATGCCTTTTAAAATAAAAAATAATGATTGATCAATGATAAACAACCTGTTGGTGGCATGAACACTGTTGAACATGGTTACCTAAATCTCAGTAGAAAGACCACATTACTGAAAGCTGAATTCATCCTGCCAGAAGATTCAAACTGGCAGAAAAAAGACAAAAAATATTGACCAGGTGATGCAACATTTTATGGGAAATGATTCACACACAGACAGTTTCATATTGGTGCCTCTTATGCTTGTAGTAATTTGTCTCCATTTTTATTGCATGCCATTAAAAAGCTATGGAGAAATATTGCTGTTATTCAGGCTAAAAACCTACTTTGTTTGATTGTATAAAAAAACCTGTATAAGAATTCATAAAACCCTGTCAGATTTCCTATCAACATTAAACATTAGTTTTCATTCTTTACTGATCATTTTAAGAAGAAACAGCATGCATATATCTAAAATTGTTGAGACAAAACATTAAATGCCTATAATAGCAAATGCCTAAATTTCAGTGCTACTGCCTAAATATTAACATTTCACAACAATAATATTCATAAAATGGTTCCTTCATGATTGAAAACAATTCAGGGAACAAAATGTGTTGCTAAAGTAAGTTAACATTATTAGAAGAGCTTCTGACTTGTGGTATTTCTGTTTCCAAATGTGTTGTGAAGCCAGAATAACTGGGTCTTACTTGGTAAGCACAGATCACCTTCCTACTATGGAATGTCTGAGATCATTTGCCTTTTTGTAGAGAATCCTTTGCTGGCTCCCTTTACGTAGGGCTGGCTTGCTTATTTCAACCAGTTATTGTCTCCTCATCATGTATTTAATACAATATTATAAGAAATAATTGTGCTTGTAGCACTTTTTCATAAATTAGCAGGTTCCTCTGTTATATCTCTTCAGACAAGTGGAAATCTTGTTCTTTATACAAGGTTTTTTTCAAGGTATAAGCAACTCTAAACTGTTGCAATATATATCTTTGTCAAGTCTCCTTTTCAGATTTCTTCTGTTTTATTATCTTATCAATTATTTATCTCAATAGTTCTGTCTATTTCTGTGTTCATGTACCTGACTGATATAGAATTCCACAAGTAGCTAGCTAGGTCCAAATAAAGGGATTCAAATAAATCAAAGTAATTACAAATTCTCGTTACTTCACAATTCATCACATTCCATTGTTTAATAATGTCAGTATAAAAGATGACTGCCCTGTGGTGTTGCACTGATAATAAAATCAAGTTGCAAAGTGTGAGTTTTCTAACTCAGCAAAACTAATCTAAGATGAACTGACTAGTGTAATATCAATCAAAACTTAATAAGATTTCATCTCTTCTCAGATTTGCCAAATGAGACACAGTTTAAATTCCTCCTGCTTTTCAGGCAGTTTGAGGTATATGTTTGAATTCTTTCTCCCAGAGATGGGGAATCTAAATTTGGACTTAATTCCACACTCTTTCCTCAGGTAAAAATCCTATTGTTTGACTCATTATTTGTACCAAGCTTTTAATATAAATTTACTGAGACTGATAATTAACTCAAGGTAGATCAGCTGTAAGAGCACTATGAGCCTAATGGTACTTTGAAAGCTTTCCAATCAGTAGACATTAATTTCCTTGTATGTATATGTAAGGCTTTATCCAAAGCTTTATCAAATGTAATGTAAATGTTCACACTAACTTCAATGAAAATTGAGGAATGCTCACAAAAAGGTCCAGATGAGCAAGAGTACATTTAACATTAGATATGTGAATAATGCCATTGAAGGCAGAGGAAATTATTCTAATTCTTAAAACAGGTATATGCTTGAAGAACCAGCCTTTACTTTTCTTTACTCTTCTCTAGGACTTTGAACAGCAAATAAAATTAAGTCCTTCTGAAATAAGGCATTGAAGGAAGGAACCTGGAGAAACATGCAGATGTACATCAGACCTCAGTAAAGCGTATGTCACACTTCACGAAATATATGGAGCAATTCACTGGAATACAAGCTTCCTCCTGGAACAGACTGAGAACAGCTTTTCAGAGGGGCTCCACAGCCAGTAAGTTACATCAATCTTTATGTCAGACTTGTTCAGCCAAACTAATATAACGGCATACACAGAAGTAACTCCAGAAAACAAGCAGGAGTTCATTCATTCACAGCATCTTCAGCCCTGACAGTTCATCGCTGTCTGCTAGAGTTGCAATTTTGTGCTGTTATTATTTCTCCATAACAAATGAGAAGATGTACACGTACCACAAAAGATTTAGCACAACTGCTTCTGTTCCTTTGTGTTGAGATGCCTTTCTCGACAGCACATATTTGTGACAAATAGCACTCAGTATCTTAGGAGGTACTTATAAAGCAATATAAACTTTTTACTTCTTGAAACAAATGTGCTGAAAATAATATGCACACGTAGCAACATTACAAGTGATTTCCAGGCAAAAGGAGCTTTGTAACACCCTTTAATTAAAAAAAAAAATACCTCTTCCAGTTCAGGTATTTTCACAATCTTTATTATTTGCCTGGAATATGAATAAACTTATATTACCTGCTATAGAGTGAGAGGAGAGAAAGAATAAGAAGACAGCTATAACCAGTTACTGGAAACTTCTTCAGATTACTCCTTGCATCTGTTTATGCAATTCTGTGTGTGCTCAGCCTTATTAGGTGAATATATGTTCTTACAGGTGTCACTACTATGTATCTCTAATAATGAGGTACAGGCCCATGATGCCTTGAGTACTTAGATTTATGATCAAGGAATCAAGAGGCTAAAGCAAGCCAAGACTCTTCCTGTCAGTCAGCAAAAAAGCAAATGCAACTCCAGGGAGCATAGCAGCTCAATAATTGATGCCACTGAGGAGAGACCTGTATCTGCTAAGATCATCTACATCCTTCATAGCTGAGTGTGACTGAATGGGAAAAGAAAAGAGAGCTGGCGAAATCCCAAGGACACTTGGCAACATTGGATTTGCCTTTTATGAAGAACATGCACATGGGCAATTAGTAGGAATGACCCGAGTCTCAATAATTAAGAGACGGTGATAATGACCTCAGAAGTAGCATTTATTCATTAAATAATAGATGCTTGTACTCTTGGAAAACAACAGTATCTGCTAAAACAAGGCTGTTTCCAATAAAATCTATAGCATTAATATGCAATATTACTATCATCTCCCTGACTGACTGAAACAGAAAGGACCAGGATCTGAATCAGAACAAAAAAGTTTTTTATGTTTTTTTAAAATATATATAAAATACACGCACTATATATTTATATGTACAGATGCACACAAATAATATATATTTGTTTCCTTGTATTGTTTCCTCTGATTTTTCCTGTTTCCCAGAATAGTCAGAAGTTCTCTCAGTACAGTAAAAGGCCTGTTTAATAGTCTAATTCTCCAGTGGAATATCAAAATAAGGTGATTTATCACTTGTAAATTTGCCAATTTCAACCAGAAACTGCAAGAGAATAATAAATGTTTCATGTTTGTGAATTTGCCTTTTGCCACCTCTAGTCTAGCAAAAGGAGACAAGAAAAAATCAGAGATCAACAAGAAGCCTCACAATTATCATCTCTTTTCCATAGGGAGAATTAGCTTAATACCCTCCCCACTCCTAGCACACACACTTCATTAATATAACTACATTGTCTCTCTGGTACTGCACAATTTCATAATCTTATTTGGACAAAGCAGAAATTCACACATCATCCTGATACAAGTAAAATGCAAATGAAGGCATGGTTAATCATCAGAGATCAGATGCAGAAGACCATGTGCCTATACAAGCCTGCATAATATCACACTGGATAGAGCAGGATTGCCAAAGGGATATCAAGATAAATGTTACTTAGAAATCACAAGAGAACAAACGATCAGCTGAAGTATACAATCATCTGAACCAGTCACGAGGGACTCTACTCCTGCCTCAAAATTATGGATTAGTTTCAGCTACTCAGATACCAAGGTGTGATATATAATGGCAAGTCCATGAACATACGCTTGGGCATGCAATGAATGGTGATGGGATGTTTTCTCATTTCAGCGCATACTTCCAGTCCTAGTGCTTTTGTATGGAAAGATTAGAGAAGCTGGCACAGGAAACCTGAAGCTGGAGGGGCGGTGATGGCTCCATCACTCTGCCCATGAAGCTGAATTCTGACATCCAAGTCCAGCTTTGCTGTTATTCACCCTGATGCTCATACTGCAGAAATGTGAGGCAGGATCAGTCTGAGTACTCCTACCTCCTGTACTCATCTTAATCATCACTTTTTCCCTGAGCTCTATAGCTGCAATACGGGAGGTGAGTGTGTGCATGTGTGTAGAGAGTTAAAACCTTTACTTTTCTGGTGATACATAGTCATATCTTTTTGTCTGTTGGTAAATAGTGTCACAGATCAGGTCTTGTATCTCCTCATGTGATGAGAAGCAATCAGTACACTGCTACCAGTTACCCTAGGAAATACAGCATTGCTTCCTCTCCTGCCCTGCTAGTAGGAATATGCATCACTCTCAAATCTACCAAAGATATAAGCAATTGCATGGTCTTTAGAGATCTGCACTGAAAGTGTTTTCAGAGGAATTTCTGGCCTCTGAAAGAAAAATTGTCAGCATCGACTTTCCCCATAGCAAAAGGTGCAAATATACAGCACCCTTAATGCTGCATTTGTTCAGTACCTTTGGCAGTTTGCTGCAGTGTTAGCCAGAGTGATGTATAATGCTAGATAATGTATAATGTATTGCTAGAGGGAACTAAAGTTTCCACAGAAATGATGAATCTTTAGCACAGGAAGCTTAAGGTTTTGAAATGCAATTTAACGTTAGCTACTGGTTTCTGCTGACCCCTTGTACTCTCTTGGAAAAGAAATAAAGCTCATAGAAATACTGCTTGTACTACAGGGAAAACTAGTCCCCTGAAACAGGGAGCTAGCCTTGACTCTCAGTGCTCTTATTTTTTTCCTCTCTTAAGACAATCACCAAAGAAATTATTCCCCTGTCACTTTCAGAGTCACGTATTTCACATCACTTGAAGTTTGCAGTCATAGGTGAAAAAATAAAAGAACAAACTGTAAAAAAGGAAGAGGGCAGAGAGCTCTGAAGCAATTTATTCTCTCAAACTTAAAGATAGCAGAGATTTTTTTTAAGGCAATTACAGAAGAGCATAGTGGTTTGTAGTTCTATAAAAGAGGAATGATTAAGGTCCCTGTTTCAATTTTCATGTGTTTTAAGTCTGGATAGAAAGGTTTTACTTGTTTGGATCTTGAGGAATGGGACTAGTTTTCTCTATGTGTGGCTGGCTGTTTCCCAGTTTTCATCTCCCACCTTCCTTCTGTTAGCTTTTCACTGCAACCTAACACAAAGAATATGTTAGCTGTGACAAAAAATTGCTGGTACAGCTGCATGAAAATTAGACAGTGATCAGATGTCATCCCCACTGCTCAGTCTTTCTAGTTTGCTGTGGTAATGTCTTTTGCTTTATTAAGGGAAACAAGGTTGTAAAGGCTTCTTAGGGAAAGGGTAAATAACATCTCTAACTTGAAAGGGATAGTAGGAAAGGGCTCAAAACAGGAGAAAGAGCTGCTCTGTTCTTTTCTTCTGAAATATCCGAGGAAGAAAAATAAAAATGTTGTCAAAAATACCTATGCAGCAGATGTGTGTTTCTACAGACAACATTGTAGACCAGTATTTTTGAAAAGGACACTATGTGGGGTTTTTAAATTATACATATTATATATAAATACACAAACATAAATATAATTATTTGTGTACAGTGCCAAAATAGATATTTGACAATACAATTGCATTACACTGGATGCCTTCACTTATAATTGTCTAGATCATATTACAAATAGGTGCCAGATGCTCCAAGTTCCAGTTGCAGTTAGGCAAACGATGGACTACCATTATTTTTCTACAGATAAACAGAATTTTTCTTTTGAAGTTTTAATCTGTACTTTCCAATTATGCTTAGATGTAAGCGCTGTTTCATATCCTTCCAAAATAGGTATTTGTTTTTGTTGACTTCATTAGCGAAGCAAGTCTCATGTGAACAATGTGTCCACCAGGCAAATGGGATGAAGAGTGGAGATGGTGAGACACACCTGCACTTCTGCTAGACACTCACACAACATTCAAATTAGGTTAGCACCATATGAAAGTAGATATATAAATCTTAAACTGATAAATAACTGGCTAATTACTAGAGCTCAAAATATAATGGGAATAAAACTCCTCTACATCCATATTGTGTGCTTCCCAAAGGCAGTATAGGGATTAGTTGCTGGCCAAAGCCTCTTTTGACAAATGAATTGAAAGGGAGCATAGGGCAATGTCTGATAAAAATAAGACAAAGCCTGTTGGGCCACTGAGTCATGATGTGAAGAGCCACAAACATAAAGACAGGCTTTATTGGTTGTAAGCTAGTCACAGTCAAATGCCTGCGAATATTAATGTAAAATTAAGGAATAGGTTACAGAACCTCAGTGAAGAGGGCATGGTAGGTAATCATTAAACTTCAGTGTGAAACAAAGGCCAAGGATATAACATAAGATAAACAGCTAGTTTTACATATGCTGGTAAATAAGGAGATGTTATTTCAGGAATGCCTCTACAACCAAAAGACAAATCTAGTTCGTCCTCTGAAGTGTTAACAACATCCTCCTCCAGCACTGGTATTAATGATGTAAGGAATCCTAGACAGGCAGCACTGATATCATTCTATTTCAGCATGCCAGGATCTGTGTCCACTGAAACAAGGCTAACTATTAATCATTGCTATGCCTGTGCTTCTGTACATTTTATAATTCACTGAAATGAAGTAGCATATGGTGGATAATATTTTCCAATTACTTTAGTTAAACAGTGTAAAACAAATGCAAGAGATGGTGCTTCCTGTTGCTGGACAAAACACATCCCCATTTACAGACAATCTGGGAAGAAATAAATCCTAAGAAGACAGATGTTCTAATATAATTGATTTAAAAATTCTGTGGCTTAAGATAACCTGTTCTGCATCCTCTGATAGCAGACTATTATTTACCTCTGGTCCCAAGACTGTACCCTTTTACAGAGACATTTTCATACCCTCTACTGGGTCAGGTTGTCTCCTGGCATCCCTTAGTTATTGCAGCACTGATTAGGAATGAATTCTTGTTCTGCATCACAAATATTCTACAACTACTAAGAAGTAACTTGTATACCTGCATAATTATTTCAGAATCTTTAGTGCTTTAAACAGTATTTCTACACTTATTGCCAACTGGTGTCAGCAACATACAGGCTCTTTGATCAGTTACACCTGTACCTACAATATTTTTCCTCCTTCACATTGCTACATTCATGTCTTCGCTTTTGATGTCCAAGGCTTACAAGTAAGACAAGGAAAATCAGGTCATTCACATTTTACAAGCCATGCAAACAAATGTGATTAGTTTGCATTCACCTCCTAGCCTCTGATTTTTTTCCAGCTGACAGCATCATCCTGAGGAACATTGTCAGGTGCAGTGAACCAGATCTAAAAGGCCAGCAGGAATGTATGAAATAAAAGAAGGAAGAGAGACAGAGAAAATTGCTGAAGAAAAAAAGTAAAGGTTGTCTTCTTCCTCCTCTTTTCCTCAAAATTCTGGACATCAAAGAAAGTAAGTGCCAGAAATTTAAAATTATTAATTGTATGTGAGCTTGATAGTTCCAAAGTACAATGGAACTGCATGCCTAGAACTTGGCCACTATCAAAATTGCACTTTAATCCTTGTTTCAGAGACTGTTATAAATATGGTCTGAATTAGTTACTATTAGTATAATGCTACTGTTACATATGTAGCATGTTATTATGATGTGTTATTAACCCTGTGTGCAGGGTCTGATCAGGCTTTCCATAAGCAGAACTTTCTTGGATTGCACCAGCAATTTTGCGTGTTGAAAATTTCCAGTACAGAAGCAGAACTGTACAAGCTGGGGAGAAAGTAGATACTTAGTAGATATAGTAGAAGATATGCAGATATAATACAGTCCCTTGAACCATCTGTACTGATTGATTGCCCTTAAGTGGCTTGCAGTGTGGCATTATGCAGCTCAGACCTCCCTGTCTTAGGAAGAGCATTTGCAAATGGATATAAGAGAAGCTGTTTACTTGGAAGGGAGGAAGGGAGATTTCCTCCCTTGTGAGAGAGACTGAAAAACTAAAAGGCATTTGTCTGATATAGCCACCAATCAAATTTTAACTAATGAATTTAGAAGAACTCAAGTACACTTTTTAAAGTTGTGCTTCAACTTGTGTATACCTTTATGAAGGGAAAGTAAAGCTTTCCAAATTTATTTCTTACCTACTGCAATATATTTGCTAAAGTTTAATGGTTTTAGTCTGGCTCTTTTGTTTTAAACAATTTAAAATGAGAAGTCAGTGTCATGAGGTTTATGAAGTCCACTTCCAAATCTATTTAGCGGACATTTTTACTCAATCAATCAAAGTATCAATCTATTGTGATTGATGATATTGAGGTGAGATTAAAAAAAAAAAAAAAGAGAGAGAAGACAAAAGATAAAGGCATATACAATAAAACTTAAGTGAATGTTACATTTCTGTGCCTAGAGTTGTATCCCATGAACTTTTTTTTAATGTGACTTCCTAAACTTGTATGCATGTGAGCTCTCAAAGCATCTCACTGCTAGAATTAAAAGCCCACTTTTCAAACCTAGTTTTATATCTAGCCATGCTCAAAGTCATCCAGCTCTGTAGTAGGGCAGGAAACCAACTCAGATTGAGAAATTAGGCAGTGTGATGCCTTTGTCAACTGAAGGGTCTGTACGGAGCAAGTACTAACATTCACTGCAGCACAAACACTTCAGCATTATCCACTTTTATCAGAATGATTTTTTCTGTGAGTCACAGAGCTAGTGGTGCCTCATGGCCTATATATGTGTGGGAACTGTGTCCTATGTACCCTGTGTCCTCACTGCTGTAACCCAAACGCCTCTGTAATTCTAATGACAAACTCCTTAAGTTTTCCTCATAATATACCTGTCTCCCCCTTATCTGCTGCCTACCTTCTCTGGCTTGCTGCCTGCGGTTATTTGGCATATGCCATAGCTACTTTGGAATGACAGGGTCCTGACTGATGGGTCAGGTTCTGCCAGCCTCAGTAGCAATTCTTTAAACAAAGACATTAACAGAGCTGATTTCCATGCAACTTATAATAACTTAATATGCTGTGGATTACTACCCTTTTGTCAACTGTGCCAAAAACAGTTTCAAAAATTACTGTAAAAGTTTGATGGGTAGGCAGATACATGGACAGCATGAGCAGATAATGACCCAAGTGGAAGGTTCCTTGTCACAGGGCGTGAGTGTTCATCCAGAAGCAGTTTTTTGAACGCTATCCAAGGATCTACAGGCTAGTGAAACTCAAACTGATCCCTGGGAAGGCAATGGAGCACATATGCAAGGGACTAGGAGGTGACTGGTAGTAGTCAGCATTAATATATGAAAGGGAAATCATGCTTAACCAAACTGATAGACCTCTATGATGAAATGACTGGCTTGGTGGAAGAGGGGAAAGAAGTGGATGTTTTCTTGACTGTATTAAGGCTTTTGACGCTGTTTCTCGTAACTTCCTCACAGACAAACTGATGAAGTGCAGACTTGGTAAGTGGACAGTGGGCTCAAAGGGTTGTGATTAACAGCATAAAGTCCAGCTGGAGTCTAGTCACTAGTGCTGCACCTGAGGGGTCAATACTGGAGCCAGTATTATTTGACATCTTCATTAATGACTTGGAGGGTGGGACAGAATGTACCTCAGCAATTTTGCAAATGATACAAAACTCGGAGGAGTTGTTGATACACCAGAGGGTTTTGCTGCCATTCAGAGGGACCTTGGCAGACTGGAGAATTAGACAAACTGGAATCTCATTAAATAAAGGGAAGTGCAAAATCCTGCACCTAGGAAGGAATAACCCCAGGCACCAGGACAGGCTGGGGGCCAACCAGTTGGACAGCAGCTTTGCAGAAAAGGACTTGGGGATCGTGATAGACAACATGGTGACCAAGAGCCAGCAGTGTGATTTTGTGGCAAAGAAGGCCAACAGCACCTTGGGCTGCATGAGGAAGAGTGTCATGAGCAGGCCAAGGGAGGTTATTGTTCCAGTACTCAGCCTGGGAGGTCATTTAAGTCCTTTAGAACTGGCCTGTAGGCTGAGGCTATGTCTATACTGGTGAGCTGAGTAGTGCTGGGACCCATTCCCTGGGCCAGCTGGGATAGGCAGGCCACATCCATGCTGTTAAATTCTTTTACGCTCCAAAACAATATATGCTGCATGCAGAATTTCTATTAAGGATGGTTCCTGGCCCATTGTAGCCCAGAATCTTTCCAGAAACCATTTGGGAAAGTGCAATTTGCCCAGGGACGATGCTGTGCCAGGGACTGTTGTAATAATTAAACAGTCCAGATGGTTGGCACTATTTAGTGTATGGATACAGTAGTGGAACAGATGTAGCCTCAAATCAAAATTTATCTTATGTAATTTAAAGACCAAAGCCTAAACTGACCACATGAGCCTCCCTTAACCTAAATAGGGCAGTGGTAGATTAATCTCATTTTAGGTGATATCCTGTTCTCACCACTGACTATGGTGCGATTTAGGGTGATTATCTTAGATCAGAAAAATAGTTGTAGTCTGTTAATCAAGGAAGAGTTACATGCTTAGGGGCAGATTGTCAAAGAATATTCAGGTGTCAGAGATGTGATGGATACTTTGTGAGGGTTTTAAAAGCAGACAGATCCTTAACTTTTACCCAGTCTTCTACAACCATTGCTTAGTGTAACAGCTTCTAATGAATTTTATTCTGGGCTGAACATGAATCAGAAGTAAAAAATATATGACAGATCACCATTCATCAGTCTTTCTTTGAAAAACTGCACAGCTAGAAAATAACGGGACTTCAATCAAATTCAGTTAATTGCAAGCCCAGAACCTAAGTTATGTGAATGAGTCTGTTAGTCTTGAATAAGCAGTGCCAGGAAAGGGTATTTAGCACATTGGTCTGCCTCCCAGTGAAATTCTGTCCATGAATAAGGATTGCCTAAATATACAGGGGGATTTATGATTGGAGGGGGGGTAATTTCAGTTTTCTGTCTGAAAAAAGAACCAAAACCAATAATAAATTCATCTTTGCATGTCACGTGTTCATTTTGTTAAGCAGAAAGGATGATCCTTCGAAATATGAGCATGTCTTATTTACAGACAACTTTCTGTAAAGGCAGCTTGTCCACAGGTGCAGAGAGCTGATCCTATTTTGTTGGGAAATGGTTTTAGAATGTTTCCAGGGACCTCATGTCAAGTAAATAAGTGTGATGATATAGGTAACTATATAAATACAAATAATTCAATTTCTGGTTTAAATTACCAGGACAAAACATTGTGATTTCCAGGAGCAGATCCAGGTTCTCAGTTCAAGAATTATCTGAAAAATGATAGAATTGTTACTGATAGCTAAACTCACAGATATGAAAGATTTGTCATGTGTACTTTCTTTCCTTTAAACTTTTGTTGCTATCTTGTGCTAGAATAATACCAATTCTCTTTTTCTGTCAGGATATCACGTTTGAAAAAATGACTAATTAGTAAAGACTTTTGTGGCTTGTCAGGAAGAGAACTTGGAATAAATTCTTGTCTAGAGCAATTAATTGAAATTGGGAGTGATACCATATGTAAATGTGATTTTTCCCTATTAATTAGAAGCCGTAATTACTTTGATCAGGGACCTCATTATACCACTTTTGGGAAGCAATGGAAGTAGGAAAAAAAATAGATCTTGAAAAGGCAAGTTATTCTAGTATCAAAAGCCGTTTTTTTGTTTGTTTTTTTCCCCTTGGTGGTCCTTATAGCCTTGCATAAAAGGTTTACTGGATTCGGATCTGAACTCCTGTGGAAGTTTATTTCATGCTTGAACCCTATTGAACCCAGAATAAATTTGTTCAATGTATATTAATGTTGTTTTGTTACTTCCCTTAGCAAGAGCAGCACATCAAAGCATCTTAGAACTTATGGGGACTGGCAGAGAGAAGGGGACTGCAGGAGAATGGGGTATCAGGATCTCGTGATCTGTATTTAGTTCCTGCCAGCCAAAGTTTTCTTGTGAAATGTTACATTAACTACTTGATATTTCTGTGCTTCAGTTTGCCTCCTATGTAGAAGGATAACAATAGCTTTCTCTCTTCTGTTCATCTGACTTGTCAAGTTAGAGTAAAGCGACAAGCACGGCACACTTGCACAGAAATTTGTACGGGGGGTCACAGCAGTCTTGTCTGGAGAAGAAGGGCAGGGCAGAAGGCTCTCTGTACGAAATCACATGCAAATGGCCAACAGGGAGGGAAGCTAAACAGACAATTATTTAATTAACTGCGCTAATGACCTCTTAGTGCAGACTTAGATTGCCTTAATAATTTTTATACGTACAGTTGTGCATCCCATGTAAAATCCTAGCATAGGTTAACTATAAGTGCATACAAGATAGCAGCCTTCCTAAAGCTCTAATTACCTAAATCCATCTTTAGATGCATCTGTGTGGTGAATATTCTTTATTAGGACCAGAGGAAGGAAGATATCTGTGTTCTATTTAAAAAACCAAATAAACGAAAGAATTTCTGCTCTTTTGTATAGTCCTTCACAATAGTGAAAGCAGTA
Source organism: Ciconia boyciana (assembly GCF_034638445.1). Lineage (NCBI taxonomy): Eukaryota > Metazoa > Chordata > Aves > Ciconiiformes > Ciconiidae > Ciconia > Ciconia boyciana. The sequence goes on along the minus strand of NC_132936.1, from coordinate 13,357,636 downwards.
GCATATTTTTATTTCAAATGAGTTCTTGTTCTCTTCAGCTGCTACTATAATACCTGTGTTACCCATGTCATCGATCACTTTTTTTAAAAAATCTGTGCTTCCCCTTTATCCGTCTCGCAAAGGTCTGTAGTCCTGGTCTGCATTTTAATGAGGTGATCTACGGACACTTGAAAGTTTGCTGAATGCAGTCAGCAGTAATGAAAAGGCTTTAATAGTCCTCTACAGCAGCACAGGTGTGTAAACTCTATGGAATTAAATATTTCCTGGTACTGTGACATTAGACCAGACTTCAACCTGTTGTTTTTCTATTGTCATCACAGCAGTCAAGTTTCTGTTTCCTGTTATTCTGAGACAGCCCAGAGGCTTACATACCTTTGCTAAAGCATATAAATGAGATTTTTCTTAATTTGCCTGTCAAGTGGCAAATGTATGGTCATGCTGTGAAGGAGAAAAGATAAAGACTCTGCATTTTATTTTTGAGTGAATTTGAATAGCAGGCTCAAAAACTAATGCCCTGTACAAATATCAGTAAAATGTCTTAAAGATGTAATGTTTGGGGTTTTTTTCCTCTCTGCATGCAGTGGGTTATATTATACATGATCAGACAGAACAAAATGACTGTCATTGCCAAACACCAGCTGTGTACCATACTCTTGAATTTCATCAAACATCCTTCAGTCATTAATTCTGTAATGTTCTGATTGTACTTCTGAACTACTAGATAGTAAATACGTGTCTAGGTTAAGAGGACAAAATTGGATCATATTTAATCAGCAGAGGACTGGTCTCATAATTAGGGTTTGAGACCTTGAACAAATTCTTTGCCTTTATTTGTCTTGATTGTCCATTAGTTGGAAGGGATCCTGAAATAGGTACTGAAGCAGAGGAGCTTACATTTTAAAAAATTAGTTTTCTGCTTCAGTCAGTGGTCTCCAACTTTTTCTAGCTTGCTAGCAACAGTACTTGGGAAGAAATGTGCTACCAGCAACATCTGACCTTTCTCTGCCTAAGCATATTTCAGCTTTACCAGCAACAGCTTCCTTTGGGCTCTGGTGTTGTTGGAGGATCTTGCAGAGAACTTATTGCCTATAAACTATATTAAGAACCATTGATAAATGTGAATTTGTGTTGTGATCATCTAACATATGCCCTTTACAAACATGAGTGCAAAATCCCTGTTTTGTTATACGCTAAACAAAAAGCACCAAGGAAATGACAGGGTTTTTTTAAATATCAAGTTAATGATGAGCAAAATTCAAGCACTCTTTTGGTGGAGCCTGGGCGAGAGGAAGGTGAAAGTATTCAAAGCAAAACTCAAGTAGGTGTAATTAATGTCAAGTGTTGATGCCTTATTGCTATGTAGTCCACCTGATTAGAATTTACTTCAAATGTTTTCTACTATATGCACCTTTTCCCCTAGATTTATGTTTTGTTTGAAGTCAGTGCAGATTTTGTTATCTGTGCTTAGTGTGAATGCAATAATTAACCACAAAGCATTTCTCCCAGTGTGTCTTCTCTTTACAGCTTCAGTGCAAATATATCTCTGAACAGTGCTTAGATGCTTTTAACTATGCTTAAGTTACTTAGACACATGGTCAGGTATAACTATTTTCTTGTAGGGGAAAATATGTTGAATGGAGGGCCATACAATAAACTGGAAAACTGCTGTTAGATTAAATCATAGAATCATTTAGGTTGGAAAGGACCTTTAAGATCGAGTCCAACTGTTAACCTAGAACTGCCAAGTCCACCACTATACCATGTCCCTAAGCACCACTTCTACATGTCTTTTAAATACCTCCAGGGATGGTGACTCAACCACTTCCCCGGGCAGCCTGTTCCAATGCTTGACAACCCTTTCAGGGAAGAAATTTTTCCTAATATCCAATCTAAACGTCCCCTGGCACAACTTGAAGCCATTTCCTCTTGTCCTATCACTTATTACTTGGGAGAAGAGACCAACACCCACCTCGCTACAACCTCCTTTCAGGTAGTTGTAGAGAGCGATAAGGTCTCCCCTGAGCCTCTGATTCTCCAGGCTAAACAACCCCAGTTCCCTTCAGCCGCTCCTCATAAGACTTCTGCTCTAGACCCTTCACCAGTTTCGTTGCTCTTCTTTAGACACGCTCCAGCACCTCAATGTCTCTCTTGTAGTGAGGGGACCATTAACAGGGAATATTGCCAACAAACTGGCAAAGGCAGTTTCCTTTGCTCAACAACCATATCTATCCTGAAATTTATGCAAAATACCAGATTTAATAGTGAAATATTTTACTATTTTTATACACTGCAGACAAAGATGTCGCTGTGCATGGCAGACTGCAGCTACAGAGGAATTTTAATTAGGCTAAATCTCATTACATGTTTACGGTTCAGCTGGACAACCAAACCAAGGCCTCTCTGCGCTTGTGAAAATGCCATGGGACATGTAGGGCTTAAAGTAGCCAAGATCTTAATTTTGCAGCTCTTCCAAAGAAGCTGCTGTCCTGCTGCAGTAGCTGCAACTTCTGGGATGACAGCACATTTCCATTTAACACTGGTAATAACAAACACTGGCTCAAAGGGGACAACAGCATCCATTAAAGGATTACTAGCAAATAGTTTATTGGTGGAGGAACCCCAACGCTACTCGTACTTGGATCAGTCAGTCTGAAAGAAAGGTGAAAAGAAGCATAACTAAACCCCTGGGAGTATGCCAAATTATTTGATCAATATATTTTCAAGTTTTACATAGTGTCTGACAGCCATGTAACTCATAAAAAAAATCTGTGATACCCAGTGCATGCAAACAATTAATTTAATTCTCGGATCATTCAAAAAGAATCATTTACTGGCCAGAAGGCAGGCCAATATTTCATAAGAGCCTCTAATTCCACTTATAATTGTGTAAAGATCGTGCAATAGTTAGGGCCATCCCTGAGGATTATTTTGTCCTCTGCTCCTTATCCTGCAACACACTTTGTCTCACACGCTCAGTTAGTCAGGCCTTGATGCACATAAAGTTAAACAGAGCAGTGTGTTGCAGGATTTACAACAGAATAACATGATCCTCAAAACCAAGGTCTAGTCTGTTAGCAACCTCATATTTAACCATTACAGATACTGCAAATTCAGTCCAGCAACAACATGGCAGCACTGGCATGAGTTTGTAAATTCTGTAATTATAGTTGTGCATGTATGTATACATATATAAACTATAAATACATTTTTATATACATGCTTATATGTATTAATAGTTTATATGTATATTTATAGTTTTCATCCACATACATAAAAACATTTCTATGTGTTTATACCCAAATATATTTGAAGTTTAGGTGTTAATTTTTAACCTTAACCAGTGTGTAAGCGTTACAAATCAGCATGCACCCCTGTATTCAAATTTAGGTATGCAAGAAATCACGTTGATTCAGAAGACCTTTGCCTCTACTGGATTTTAATGACTCTCAGCAGTTTCAGTTCATCAGCAGACTGTGAACATTGTTCATCAGATTTAAGACATAATATAGAATATTGCTATGTCTGTTACTCAACTGGACAGCTTGACTTCGGTCTATAACAACTTGAAAAGATCCAGTCATCAAGTCTCATTTCCCAGCTACTGCAAAAAAACTCCTTTTACTGTCTTTTCCACTTTGTCCAACTCATTGCCTTTCATAAGGCCTTATAAAATGCTATCTGAATCTCAAAACGACTATAAAGATAAGAAAAAATAGATTGCAAGGATAAAAATTCCAGGTTGAGACCTTCATTTACCCTTTTTCATAGGTTTGTTTTTTCATTCTGTAGTTTTTAATATTCAGTAAATTGCTTTTTTATGTTAATAGCACATGAATAAGTGCAGATTGTCAACATCAGAAGATATTATCTAAAATAGGCAATCAAATGAGCTTCTTGATTTTAATATGGGTTATAATAATTCAAAAAACCACAGTTATGAAAATAACAGAATCTTTCTCCATTTAGATGTTTCTTCCTCCCTACTCAGAGGCAAAGCGCAAACCTGAAGGATCTCTGATTTAGTCTGGAGATCTACACCTAAAAAGAATGGGGTTACTTGAAATTTTTTGGGAGGCCATCAGCATGTGTAATCTGTAGAACAAATGTCCAGATAGATGTTCAGAGTCCTCATGGCTTCTGCTGTCTTTTCTACAGGTGTATGAGGACAGAGACGGGTGTTACACCTAAGGGAATGCTCCCTCCAAGCAGTTTGTCAGATACATTTTTCTGTGGAAAATCAAGTGAAACATTTTCACTAGGAAATACAGGCTGAAGCAGGACAGTTTAATTACCTTTGGCAAAACATGCAAAGATTCCCTAGAATGACTCTGCTAGTGTTGATGCTTTTGACACTTCAGTTTCGTAAAAGGAGGAGGAAGAGTTTTCTTGAGACAAGTAAATTAATGTATGGGTATGCGGATGTTGGAAGTCGCATTCTTACCTTAGAGAAAAAGTGGTGTGGTTAGAAAAGAAAGATTAATTAATTTAGGAAGTTTGGGTCTTTTTCTAGAAATGCTTTTAGTTTTGTAAAACAACGTCACTTTTAAGGTTATGTTGCACCTCTAAGAGTGTTAAGAAGCAGTAAGGAAGCAGTAAGTAAATAAATAAGTTGATCTAAAATAGAATCATAGAATGATTTGGGAGGAAGGGACCTCTAGAGATCATCTAGTCCCACCCCCAATACAGGATATAAGTATTCAGTGCTCTAATTAGTTAAATAAATCTAGACTGGGAAATTTCAAATAAATAAATACATAAAGTAGATAATATAAGATGTAAAAGATACATAAGAAGGAGATATGCCTGCTACGTTCCCTGAAGCAGTGTTTATTGATACCAGGACATCCACTTTGTCAGGCTGTGTTATGCATGGAGACAATTAAGTTGCTAACCAGTTTTGTCTATTGCCATATGTTGTACCTGTTTAAATATAGGCATCTTGTGTCTCGTGTTATGTCCTGATAAGCCTGAGACTTCCATGACCAATTTTACAGTGTCTGGTCAGAGAGGTACCTAACAATGTAACATGTTTATTTAGCCCTGTTCAATATGAATCTAACTTCATAATAAGTATTATGAAGTGATTCATAGCCTACATACTTCATTCTTGATCCCCAGTCATTTTATTGACAGATCTGAAATTACACCTCCAAATCCTATGGCTTGCCTTATCAGTTATAGATATATAAAATAAAATTATATGATCAATTGGGTTGGCTTTAACATAAGGAAATAATTATTACTTTAATACATAGATCATAGCCCCTGTTATATGTGCCACCTTTTTACTGAAGACAAATGATAGAGCTTACTTGTGTTCGTATATTTGCTGAGATTATAAATTGTACTTTTCCCAACCTGACAACAACCGCAAGAGGCTTATTACATTTCTGTCAGGTTGGCTATTCAACTTACTTAGTCACAGGGTCGCCTTTTTGATTTTAATACAAATGTCAGAACATTACACTATTTCAAAATACAAAACCTTTACTGAAGGAGGAAAAAATAAATTATATGTGTTTTATAGGCATTAAATCCCAACAGAGAGATCTTGTTGCTTTTGCCATTGAGTATAACACTGTTTCTTTGTGCTTTCAGGTATTAAAAGTTTGCAGGATATGTAATATGTTATTGTAATAGTTACAAGCACTGTGTTAATCAACCTATTGTCTTCATTTCTCCAAAAACCAGGCTTCTAGAGTATCAGAAAAGCGTTCTCACTGATTCTCATTTTGTGTTTGAATACATTCTTCATTCTGTATATACATCTGCAAAATTTTTGTATTTTTTCTTTGCAATTACTGCTCAAATAACTGTGTATGGCAATGAAAACTCACAAGGCAACAAGATACATTTATTTCCCTCCGTTCTGGGTTTAAAATAATTTTAATCTATGTGTTAACATCACAGCCAAAGATAATTGAATCCAGACGGATTTTTTTCTTATTTTCTTAGGCCTTAGATCTATCACAGATACTTATCTTTGGATAAAATAAATTGCCATCTGGACATACTTATTTTTCTCCACTGACTATAGTGGAAGCTTAAATACCTAGTGCAGATTTATAAGTCTAACCTTTAGATACATAAATTAGGACAGATAAACCCATTTTCTCCTGGATGCCTTCTTGGTCTGCTGTTTACCACTTGGTGTAGTTTATGTAAAGCTAGTGAAATGATTAGACTAGGAAATTTTAGACATCTTGTTCTGAACCTAGACAGGCAAAGCAATGTTTAGCTTAGCTTAGGGATCATATTGTACATGCGTGCCTGTTTGTTCCTTCACTAGGTGTACTGGGTTTGGCTGGGATGGAGTCAATTTTCCTAGTAGATCTGTTACCCTGTGGGCCAATTTATTCCACTTGTGCCACAGGAGTAGGTGTCTCAAGTAAGATTCAGTGAAAAGGTCAAGGCAAAGAAGGAGCCCTCAGAAAATCCCAGCTCTCTGTGGGGTGTCTCCAGTGTGAATTCATTCCTACATAAACATCAGATAATCCACACAGGTCCTTGAAGAGATGCTTTCTGAATGCTTCAGACATTGGAAACTTCAGTGGTAAGCTCACAATTCAACACTAATCAACTGTGAGGCACGCATCCAACACAGACATGGATTTCTTTGCTCCAGCAACCATCGAACCACTTGATGATACCAGGGCTATGTAGTTTTTCTTCAGCTCTGCTATAGGAACCATAGGGGATTTTTCCATATGGGGAAGAACATGTTTGTCTTGGCAATTTTCATCATGTTAGATGTCAAAATTTTCTCTGGGAAAATGTTGATATGCACCTAAACCAAAAGCTGTTTTAAACAGTCTGCTTCTGTTGTGAAACACAAACACAAAACTTTTACTTGGTGTCACAGAAATCTTATAGATACCCTAAAAACTTGATAAATTTTCTTAATAGTTATAGTTTGGTCTAAATGTTTTCAGACACAGATGACTGTTACACTTAAACAAACTGGTATGCTTTTCACACAGTTGATCTTTTCATCCTTCAAAGAATTAAAACCCCACTTTTTCATAATTTTAAGTTCCAAATGGCAAGTTAAAATAGTATTTTTGACTGGTTATTAAATCTTCTGTAACAGATACTTGACATAAAAAAGGCTTCTTTGTAATGTCAATTTTGTAATGTCATTTAAATTGACCTGTTGATATATCAACAGGGAATCAGTTTGCATATTGTCAAACAGATCACAATTAGTGATAACCTTATATTGAAGTAATTTCTGGATGTATTCATGTATTGTATTGCATTATCTTTTGTTTCAAAGTCATTATCATATATAGTAGTCCTAAACCCTGACTACCTAGATTTAAGAAGAGATGTTGACAGTTTGACTATTGTACTGGGCCTGGCTAGGATAGAGCTCGTTTTCTTCATCACAGCTCATATGGTGCTGTGTTTTAGATTTTTGACCAGAACAGTACTAATAACACACTAATGTTCTAGCTTTTGCTCAACAGTGTTTGCAAAGCATCAAGTCCTTCTTTGTTTCTCACTCTGCCCCCCCGCAGTGAATAGACTGGAGGTTGCGTGATAGCTTGGAGGTATAACCGGGCAGATGTCCCAAACTAACCAAAGAGATATTCCATACCATATAACATCTTGATCAGCAATAAGAGAGAAAAGAGGGGGGTTTAGGAGGGTTAGCCATCTTTTGCTTGGGAACTGGCTGTGCATCAGTCTACCCATAGGAAATGGTGAGTCATTGCCTTTGCATCACTTGTTTTGTTTTCTTCTCTCTTATTCCGCTTATCCTTCACTGATTAAACAATTTTTTTTTTATCTTGACCCTCAAGTTTTCTTGCTTTTGTTCTTCCTTTTTTCTTCCCCTGTTCCATTTGGGCTGGTGGGGGAAAGTGAGTGAGAGGCTCAGCTGCCCGCCAGGGTTAACCCACAACAACTATTTATAATTGTCACACAGAAATATATTCTCAAACCATCAGTACTATCAATAAAAAGATCACTAAGTATACCAAACATTTGGAAAGATACATGCTTTCAAATAACTCTAAACATTATATTCATTTTCACTAATTAGAGGTCAGATCTCTTTGCAATATACTTATTCATTTTTTCAATCCGATATTGATATTTCTTGAATGTTGCATAAGCTGAATTGCATTTCTGTGCTGCTTGCAATAATGGGATATTGTGAAAGTTAGCAGGAATCTTATTAAAGATGCAACAAGATGCATTTTTTTCCTGAATATAATACAGACCAATTTATGCATAGATTATTTTTAAATATGGAAAAAAATATGATTTCATGAGGAGATATCTTGCTGTTCAGGACAAATTTAATTTCAGTAAAATTCTCATTTCTTGGATATATTTGACATGCTTCCTATTTCCTTGTTCTTATCTACTGCTTTGAGAGATTAGTTTTTGATTAAACTGGTCCCTCTTAATAAAACCTGAGATCACATGGAGGAAAACCAGGAGAGTAAGAAATAACTTATTATTTTTCCAAAATACTGATGAAACACAAAGTAATTAATCAATTATCTGGGAAGATGTGAAACTGTGGACTTAATCTTCCAGCTATGCCTAGGTTTTGCCAGAACTGGATACATCCTTTACAGCTGCCTTGACAGAGTCATGATCACATCTTTGTTGCTTCTTGTTTAGAGAAGAGTGTTAAACACACGTCTTACACTCATCGGGGCATTGACAAAAGGCAAAATATTGTGAGCGGAGGTCAAAAGAGAAGGTAACATTTCAGACCCCACTAGTTGCATATTTACTAAAGCTGTATCATTTTACTCTTCATTTAATACCTCGTTTGTGTGGGCAATGCCTGCCTCCCTTTCTGAGAAAACTTACCTTTTGTAGTTAATAGTTTCCACACACTGCTTGCATACTGACATGAAAGTGAAGGATTTTATTTTTTTCCAGGACATCTAGGAATTGGACAAAACATCTAATTTGGTGAGACTTGGCATTAATTAGTCTGGTTGAAGGTTTGAGTTAATTAATCTATCTGCTAAAAAGTTTCCGTTATAGTCAATGAAGGGGAAAAAATAAATAAAAGACTCCACAGGAAGAGTCCTCCCATACTGAGAAAGATGTGTCCAACAGGTAAGACTAACAGCCCTCCAGGGGTGCCTCATTACCTCCATTGGCAATGGAAAGATCTATCATGGCTTGCTTAAACTAGATGCTAACTAACTTTTAGACACTTAACTTTCAGTGAGAGGAAGATCTTAAGAGCTTCTGCCTCTCTCAGGCAGCTGACTGGTTGATTAAGTACCTAATTATCTTTGAAGTTCTGCTTCTTGGGTCTTGGAGTTTCTACAGATAAAACATTTCTGGAAAAAATTGTTTTTCAGTACTGCATAAAGGAAGTACTGTTTTCTACCAATTTATAAACTTATTAGCATGCATGAATAACTGACTTTTCATGCTGCTTTTCTTATATAAGAACTGCCTATGACTTGGTATCGTTGACTTAAAAACTAAACAAACCATATACATCTTATGGCTTGATGTATATGCATGAACACTACATACATTAGTAGCAAGCAACAGAAATCACATTACCTCAGGCAGCTGATTCTAAACCCAGAGTATTTTGCCACTGATTCCAAGAGAACCCTTCAAGCTCTGCCTGATGGCAGATACTGTGGCTTTTTTGGCTGGATCTAAAACCTACTGTAGAGAGCCAAGGTCTTAACATGGGATATTACTTATTCTGTTCGGAGCACGAGACAAACTAAAGAGATACTGTTGATATCTACCTGGCTTTCTCTACAGCTTTGTACTTTTTAATATGACCAAGAACAAGATTATTTTTACTGCCTGCATGGTTTGTATGTATTGATAAAGTACATTTTCTGTGGTGACATAATATGGTCCTTTTCTGAGAAGAGCCAGACAGGCAACCTTAATCTTTCCCTAAAATTACATATCCCACAGTTTCTGTAATTCAGCATGCATCAGAACTGCATGTCCAATGGCATAACTCTGTCCCAAACACTGAAGAAGATCCTCCTTTTCTGGCAATACTGTATAATTAGAAGTGTCCATGTTCCCAGAAAGAATTTGTACAATCAGCTTGTTTCTGACAAAGGCCAATTGGCAAACGTGAGTGAATAGAGTAGAGAAGAATAGATTATTTCAGTTGGAAGGGACCTACAACAATCATCTAGTCCAACTGCCTGACCAATTCAGGGCTGACCAGAAGTTAAAGCATGTTGTTAAGGGCATTGTCCAAATGCCTTTCAAACACAAACAGGCTTGGGGCATTGACTGCCTCTCTAGGAAGCCTGTTCCAGTGTTTGACCACCCTCTTGGTAAAGAAATGCTTCCTAATGTCCAGTCTGAACCTCCCCTGGTGTGGCTTTGAACCATTCCCACGTGTCCTATCACTGGATACCAGGGAGAAGAGATCAGCACCTCCCTCTCCACTTCCCCTCCTCAGGAAGCTGTAAAGAGCAATGAAGTCACCCCTCAGCCTCCTTTTCTCCAGCCTAGACAAGCCCAAAGTCCTCAGTCGCTCCTCCTAGGACATTCCTTCCAGCCCTTTCACCAGCTTTGTTGCCCTCCTCTGGATGTGTTCAAGTACCTTCCCATTCTTAAGTTGTGAGGCCCAGAACTGCACACAGTACTCAAGGTGAGGTCACACCAACACTAAATACAGTGGGATAATCACCTCTTTACAGGCTAATTATATTGTGTTTAATGAACCCCAGAATGCTGCTGCAGACCTCCCCAGACTCCCAACACCTTCAGTAGATGACAGGGAGGGGTCCTTCTGTAACTTCTGCTAGCTACTTCGGTACTTTGGGATGAATCACATCAAAATCCATGGGCTTATGAACTTTTAACTGATACAACCAGTCCCTTACAATTTCGGTGTCCACAAATGAAAAATCACTGTTCCCATAGTCGTGGTCCTCCAACTCAGAGGACTGAGCAGCCCACAGTCTATCAGTATTATTAAAGACTGAGGCAAAAAAAGCATAGAATGCTTTCAGGACAGTCTGAAAATGTATCTTAAAGCTTACCACATCTCCTCGATCAGCCAGGAGGGGCAACAGGGAGGTTAAAGAATAATAAAAGTGAATCAGGTTCCTCTTTTTTTTTGCCATATAGAAGTATGCTACATTTTTTTTAGCATGAATTAGTATTTATAAGGTGTTTATTTGTTTCTTGGATTCTAAGAAGGTATTTATCATAAAGTATTTATAAACTAAATCTGAAAGTATGAACATTTGTTTTAATTGTTGAACTCCTCTGTGCCTCATCAGGAAATTGATTAATATCTTGCAAGGTGTTCAGGAAAGATAAAAAACCTTGAAAAGAATTACATCTAGGAAGTAGAATTAGTACATATTTTTCCAGTTATATATAGAACATTTGTATTGAAATCTTGTCATAATAATAACTGTAAAGGAACAATGCTCTAGCATTTACATTTATACCAACTTCTGACACTAATTATAGATTACCTAGGCATTACCCTTGCATTGCATCTTGTAGCATATGTTGCCATGTTAATACAGAAAAAACAATTGCTAGACTTTGCAAACATTTTACGAAATATATTATCTTAAAATAAGAATACTGTTAGCCAAATACTAATGTTTCTTGTTCTGCCTGAAAAGCTGCATTTTTACTAGTTTTTTTTCACTCAAAAGGCAACTTGTTTTCATTTAATTTGCCTCCACTAATCTATTGCTCCTAGAGATTAATTTTTGATTGATTGCTTCCTCACACTCAAATGCAAGTTATAATGGGACAAAGCTTCCACAGCAAGTAAAGAACATTTTATGTAGCCCTTTCTAATTAAAAGTGAACTATTAATCAGGTATACCAAGTTTGGGAAGTTTTGTGACTATGATAGAAACAATACAGAGAAATTTGTCTCAGCTCATGGGTTTGGAGGTTATAACCATCTTCACTGGTGGATGATGCAAATCCTCCTGTATTAGAACCAGTAAGGACTGGTTGAATTGTTATTTTTTCCTTCAACTAATACCACACAAGTCCTGCTCTAAGTGCAGGTATTCAAGTATTTGGAGAAGGTAATACAGTTAGGGAACAGTTGTCTGAAGATATACGACAAAGCAAAAAGGAAAAATAATAAGGAAAGATATCACAGAATCGTATAGGTTGGAAAAGACTTTTAAGATCATTGAGTCCAACCGTAAACTTAACACTACCAAGTCCACCACTATTCCATGTCCCTAAGCACCTCATCCAAACGTCTTTTAAATACCTCCAGGGGTGGCGACTCAACCACTTCCCCAGGCAGCCTGTTCCAATGCTTGATAACCCTTTCAGGGAAGTAAAATTTCCTAATATCCAGTCTAAGCCTCCCCTGGTGCAACTTGAGGCCATTTCCTCTCGTCCTATCACTTGTTACCTGGCAGAAGAGACCGACCCCCACCTCACTACAACCTCCTTTCAGGTAGTTGTAGAGAGCAATAAGGTCTCCCCTCAGCCTCCTTTTCTCCAGGCTAAACAACCCCTGTTCCCTCAGCCGCTCCTCATCAGACTTGTGCTCTAGACCCTTCACCAGCTTCATTGCCCTTCTCTGGACACACTCCAGCACCTCCATGCCTCTCTTGTAGTGAGGGGCCCAAAACTGAACACAGTATTCAAGGTGCGGCTTCACCAGTGCTGAGTACAGGGGCACAATCACTTCCCTACTCCTGCTGGCCACGCTATTTTTGAAACAAGCCAGGATGCCATTGGCTTTCTTGGCCACCTGGGCACACTGCTGGCTCATATTCAGCCAGCTGTCAACCAACACCCCCAAGTCCTTCTCTGCTGGGCACCTTTCCAGCCACTCTTCCCCAAAATTATCTTTCAGAAAATTTGCTAACACTTCTTTCTCTTTTATTTAGAAAATTTTGTCTGCAGCAATTTAAGACAGTTGTTCTAGGGGAAATACCAGGTGTGCAGGAGGAGGGAGAGGCCACTGACATTAGTTCATAATCCTGTGTAGATAGGCTTATGTTCTTCAAGCATTCACTATTTGGCATTTATTAGTTCTACTCTTTGGCAACAAAGCTCCCTTTCCTCCCAGGGAAGTCCAGGCTCTGAATGAGCTGTTTGCAGTCTGCTGTCTTGCACTGGGAGCTTGTCGGAGACCCAATGGAACTGACTCCCTAAAATTAGTTTTTAAAATTCAGATCTGGTGTTCTGGGAAAGTGAGCTACAAATTTTCTGGGCAAAGCAAACTATCACATTAGTACTAGCTGGCACAGCGTAAGGTCCCATGTTGTTTCTGCGTAGAGTCTCCTGTTCTGTTCAGCTGGAGGCTCTCTGCACCCTCAGTCTCTATAATAAATATGGGAACACAACATGGTTCCAAGTCTCCTTTAAGATCTGTCCTTTGGCTCACTAGAAACAATCAATGAGCCCCCTCAGGAAAAATACTGAGTTCATCCAGCCTATTTTAATAGCATGAGTTGTGTTCTGCTAGTCTGTATCTCAGCTGCAGCTATTGGACAAGTAACCACTTTCCAAATAACTTGGAGTGAGACCAAATGTTAGTACATTTTATTCAACTCTAATAACTAAAAGTCTTTTGGGTGTAAAAAATGTTAATAATTTTCAAGCTAAATATATAAAACTTACATGTAATCCTTTCACAGCCCATATACTGGATTGTCTTTTCTTCTTATAGATGGAAGAATTACTACTGAAAGACCTAATTCTTCCCAGTTTTTATGCATGTTGACAGTGTGTATGGGAGAGAATATATTTCCCACCACCACCCTACTTCTTCTCCTCTCTTTCTTTTCCATTCCCAGAACTTTTGTCAGTGGTATAAAATAGGGAATTGGAAAAAAAATAGAGCTACTGCAACCTGACATGTACAAGGGCTGTGAAAGGTTTTTTGCATATTCCTCTAGGGCTGGCACTGCAAAAAGATATGGATGAGCAGAGAATCATATCAGTGTTTCATCTGTGCACCTCAAGAACCGCAGGAAGAATACAAGAGCAAACAACCTCACAAAAATATGGTAATGAATACACTGCCTCCACTTTCGCTGTCAGCTTTCTGATCTTCCAAGGCAGAAACCTCCAAACACTCCTTTCAATAATGCAGAGGGAATGAAAACTCAATACAACCCACAGGTAAACAACCTTTCTTACCTCTCCTGTCAGATTTGGTCAATTTTTTTCAGCAGGTGGGCTCTCAGTAGCTGGGTTACAAGGGTAAGTTTAATTGTTTGTTCTGGGAGAGAAAATATGACAAGGAGTGCATTTTTAAAGTGAGACTTACATGGATCATATTTTCTTGGGACCCTCACTAAACAATAAAGTTTTTGGGGTTAATCTAAACTGGCCTTTAGCCTTCCAAAGGACTTGTAATATCAGCTTTGTTTGTTGTTTGTTTCACCCATTAAGGACCCACAGACCTGTCTTTTTCCAAGGGAATGAAATGTAGCTTTAAATTTGAAATTATGAAATTACATTTTTCCCCTCAGCAGCATTGCTCATTCTTGTGTGGTGTTTAATTTTGCAGTGCTTTTCAGAGTGACTTCTTTTAAGACATTGAATGCCCTGTCCAAGCAAGCTGAAAGAATTGACTGAGATTATAGTAATTCTCTTGGTAAAAGATTGATGCACAAACTCTCAAGGCAATGAGAAACTCAGTTTTGCCAATCTAATGTTTAATTCTTTCTCATGTTTTGTTAATAAACAAGAGCCAGAAATATGAGGAAAGAAACTGCAGCACTTTTTATTATTCTACAGGCACACAGCCTACTTGGTCTAGCAGAAATGACTTACTCTGAAAAGTTTAGTGTCAAGCCTTATCTTATGTCTGTCTCTCAGGTACCCCACTTGGAGAACAAACAGACCTAGTACTTATTCTGCTTCTGATCTGTGATTTCTGGATAGTTTGTAACACTCATGAGTTTGCAGGAAATTACAGGCAGGACCCAATCACTTTCCACAGGTCTCTAATATTTATGTAAGCTTTTGGTGCCTAGTAAAATAGTCCTCCTGAAAGAATTGTTTAAGTTCTTTTTACTGTTGGTCGAGAGATATGCTCATCTTTGAAAGCTTTCAGAGTAGCTGTTTGCTTGCTCAAGTTGAACTTTCTAGGTTAATGAGGAAATTTTACCCTTATAAGACTTCAAACACATCTCCAAAGACTGTCTGCATTTACGCTTTCCTGTTACCTGGTCTGGCTTCAGAAACAATCAATATTTCCCCTTCCAAGTATCTAAAGTCTCAAATCTCTTGTAGGTCTGGCAGAACACAAGACAGTTTGTTAACTCTGCTTGGCCAAGGAAAAATTAATGAACCTCTTCACAGCCAACCATTCTCCTATAAATATCACAACATGATTTTTATCATCACTGAAGCATTAATTTAAAATGTGGTCACACTTAAATTTAGAATTCAGCAAAGCATCCTCCAAAAAATATGCAAATAGGTGGTGTTTAGAAATCTCTTTCAATTCCATAAACTGCTAGTCAGTACAACCATTTACTTCCCAATATGGGCTAAATCTTAGTAAAGCCATTAGTTTATTTTGCAAAGAAAAAAACGCTGTCATCTTTATACCTCATAGCCATCTTTACTCAGTTGTTGCTTAAAAAAACCCCAAAACAACAAAACACCACAAAAATAAAAATCAGTAAATAAAATTATTTCAGCTAACCAAGTCTAAGCCACATCATTTGGGAACTTTCTATAGGAGGAGGATGGACATTTCTAGAGGGAGATTAAATAGGTAGCTAAGGCAAATGGCATGATTCTTGCCCCAGAGCTACATCCATTTCTCCACATTCCATAGGAAAGGCCTCATTACCCTAGAAAAATAATTCTTAGACGAAGTTTTTAGGTGAGAGGAGTCCTTCCCAACCACTCTAAAATCTCTAGGATGTGTATTTTCTTTCTCATAACATGAAATCCAAAGCCAGCTTCTTTTCTTCTATGGCATAAGGCGTGTAAAATGCTACTGCTTCTCTATGTTGTAGTACATAAACTAAGTTAACAGGTATTGTGTCAAAAGTGTCAAAAGTTTTATTCTTTTTTTTACAGGAAAATGGTGCAAAGGTAAGCATGGAAAGGAATTTAGAACTTCAAATGCTTGAAGTTGATTTCCTGATGCTGTCTTAAAACAAAAAATTACAAAATGTTTTCTTAAATTGGGATACTACTTACTAACAGTTTTCTTTTCAATCAACAATTACGTATAATACAAATAGAGTACGTAAATGTTAAAATCAAGTACCTGGATATAAAAATACAAGAAAGAGAAAGTATTACAGTTAGAACCTGCAGGTTTAAGCACACAATCCCAGCTAAAGCCTGAAGACAGTTGAAGAAATATATGTCCCATTAATGAGAAGAACAGACATATAAGAATATTATTTTCATTAGTATCTTTGAAAAATGTCTTTTAATAATTATACTCTCCTAAAATTTGCATACGAAGCTGATACTTCAGTCTGACAGCTTGCCAATATTTTGATTAGCCGCTGCCACATTTCAGCATGAATAGCTTTTTCCTTATTGACTGAGCAAAGTCATCTAATGCAAAACATAATCATATACTAAGTGGTAGAGGTCTTCCTTCTGGTGTGTGCTGGATTTATTTAGGCATGTCATGTGCTCTATCTTTTTAATAGCACTTGGAAGGCAAAGGATAGCTGTTGATGTTTTGCCAGCCTTTCAGTTCCTTCATGTTAATAATCTCTCATAAATCTGAAAGTTCACATCCCTTTTTACTATTTTATACTTTAGCATAAAATCTTTTTGATAACTTGATTTACCCCATGTGTAAAACTTATGGTTGCAGAGATATTAGCAATATTCCATGAATATCTATCTTTCTCAGGTTTATAGACTCTTTGAAAATAGGTTTTTAAAGCTTTGTTTTGAGACTATATACATTTATTTTTAATAATGATTTCTCATTCTGTTTCTATGTTAGATTTTGCATTAGGAATATTTAAATAATGGTAAGCTCTTAGGTACTTCAAGAAAGGTAAATGATTGTAGAAAAAAGAAAAAGTATGGCTTGACTGAAAACTGTATTTTTATTGAAGAAATAATTTAATAAATTAGGTATTCCACTTCAATAATTTTCAACTTTTTGTCAGTTTGAAAATTATAAAAAAAAATTCAAAGTTTGCTATGAATTTCCTTTTCTTTTTTTTTTTTTAAACTTTTCCATCCCTGGTGTAGAAGAAAATAAAGGTAAGAAAAAAGAGACCAAAATGGAATTGGGAAAAGAGGGATCCAAGAGGGATTCTTCCAAACCACAAAACAAACATATTTGTTATTTCTGTTTCAGTTTTAAAGCAGATATATGAAAATTAAAATTTAACCAACATTTTCAAAAATGTTTTTGAAGTAGTGAATTTAACAGAGAGAAATAGAAGGGGATTCCAGCATTGACTTTTTACAGCTTCTATTAAGTTTAGTTTCCTTCCTTGGAAGATCTTATTGGCATAAAATCCTTTCTACTACAGGTTTAAACCTCTTCTGAAAAAAAAAAAAAAGTTTTCTGAAGAAGACCTCAAAGAAAGTATTAGCGGTTTTACATCTGTATTCATGTTTCCTTGCAATATCTTTCTAAGGACAAAATGTTGGCACTGTTATGCTTTCCTAGAATATATCAATGAGAAATTTTTGCCAAATTCTAAAATACGGGCATCTTTCCACAATCCCATCACACAGTTAATTTCTTTCCATTAATTTGAGCCAGTGTTAGTCACAAGTATACTTTAACAAATGAGGAAGAAGCCCTACATGCTCTCTAGCTTCTCACCCAGTCATTAAGCACATTTTGTAAAAAGCGGTTGATAAGGTTCAAATTAGAAATGAAATGCCCTGAGAGGAATAAGCTTTTTAACCTCATCATCACAACAGATCATTATGACCTTTTTGAGCCACCACAACCCAATTTACTATAAATAAATCTGTTCTCCACCTATTCATTGTTCCCTTTCTAGAGACCTTGAGCTGATAGCTGCTGGAGTGGTATACACCATTTCAGATACTCTTTAAAACAGACTGGGTATTCTGCATCCTAGTCACTCCATGAACTGTTATGGTAAATATTTAAATATATACAGTACTTGTTTATATAAGACATAATGACTTTAAATTGGGCTGATTAGATATGCCTGACTGAATGTACGTTAATAATTAACTCTTCATCAATTTGTTCCAGTGCCTAGAGGGCTCTGAGAACATTAAAAAAAAAAAAAAAATCTTAAAATGTTAAACAGGAAAACAACTCATTTTATCTGAACAATGCATGCTAGTTCAAAATAAAAAAAAAATCATAATAGATTCATCTAGACAGAGATTCAAAGAACAAAGAACCAAATGATTTGAGATCAGGCCTTTAGGCAAATTGTAGGTGAACTACAGAAGGAAGAAGGACTAAGTGGGTATTACATTTTATATAGCACTCTGAGTTGGATTTGACCCAGAGTTTTTGACCAAAGGCTTTTCTGCTTTCTGGTGAGCTTGACATATACAAAAGGAGTAAGTCAAAGACTTTCTCAAACACTTACTTGAAAAGAAAAATTATTAATCTTCATTCAGTGAAAGGTTTTCCATCCTGCAGTATGTATTGCTGATCTCATTAATTTTGCCATTCTGAATAAGCCATACTAGAAACTTCGAAATATATTTTTAGACACAATCCCTTCATGTTAATATCAATGTGGACTAAAAATTTCAAATAAAAGATCACGTAGTTCCTTACAAAAATTCTTTGCTACTCAGAGATACCAATCTTTTGTACCAAACTATGCATCTAAAATGAGGATGCTTTCAGAGACTGCTGTTCAAAGTCTAATTTTCTAGTAACCATGAAAGGACACCAAAAGATATTTGAATAAAAATGTCATTGTTTTCTTCCTTTCCAAGTCTCGTGGAGTTTAGCTCCCCATGAAGCCACCTGAAAGCATGATTCAGCAGCCCATACTCAGTTGCGTTGTGTCACTTGCTCTACATCAGGTAGCTCACCTGGCTTCCAGCTGATTTCCCACAAGTCCTGTGTCATATATGCCAGTCCCATCCAGATAGCTCTCGCATCCTAGGGCATTTCACGTGGCATTACAGATGTGTGTGTGGACAACTAGAAAAAGACGTCAGCATTCACAAGTGATCAGTCAATGGTCAATACAGCTAATGGGGTCAGCGAGTATTTCAGCCAACCAGCTGCAAGAGGCTCGATTCAACAGCTGTAACGTATTCACCTCCCTGAGGCTGGATGCATGGAGGGCCTGAATCATGCTGGGAGGCTGCTGAAGGCCCAGAGAGATGCTGTCAAATATTTACAATGGCTTTAAGCACCTATGTTCAAGTAGGGAGTTTAGTCTAACACAGATAAACAGAGGTGTCTAAATGTCGGTGTTTACAAATGTGCCAAGTGTCTGGAGAGGTGGCTGGTTCCACATGAAGGCACTGAGGGCCATTTCAGGTGCTCCAGAGCCCCTGAGACAGCACGTGGGTTAGCAGATCTCTCTTCTCAGCAAGCTTGACTCTAATCTCTTCCATCTTCCATCTAAAAAGAGTGGTGAGATTTATCATCCCTGCTCCTAGACCTCCTTTCAGCATCCCTGCTCCTAGACCCTTAGAAGAGTACCTAAGAGTACTGTACATGTAAGATCAGTGAGAAACTAGTTCCCATGTAACGCAGAAGGCTTACGTCTGCATATTGCTGACCAGACACTGCACAAAACTGGCTCCTTGACCATAGATAACTGCTGAAGAAATTGAGCACTGAGGCAACAGGTTATTAAGGAAACTTTCTTGTTCTTGTTAGCTTACCCCTAACCTGTTCATTATTGGACATTTCCCAGCCCCAGGTTTAGAATATATAACTAGAGTTCAACAGGTTTGAGTTTTTTACAAAAAAGTGAATTTTGGCATGTTTTATGAGAAATGTGGAGAGAACTGAGTCAACTATGAATAAGTTACATCACTTACTACAATTGCTAGTTTTTCTTGTCCTTTTGATACAAACCTGCTTTGCAGAAGTGCCTCCAGCCTTGACTATCCAAATTTCATGTTACAGTAAGTAAAACCACCCCACAAGTAAAACCACCCAGCAACCCCCATGGGACTTCTGTCCTTCCTTGATGTGTAAATCTGATGCCTCTTTGCACCTTGAGTCAGCTCAAAGGCCCTCCATCTCCTCTTCACTGATGTGAGGGAAAGAATAACAACGTGAGGCCCTGTCTTCGTGCAGTCCTCAGCTCCCATGCAGGAGTGGGATATATCTGCTTTTTCCTGATGCAGCGAGGCCAAAAGGTTTAAGACTGGGTCCGAAGCAGATTGGCTAGAGCAGACTGACTGTTCATACAGTTCTCATGATTATCTTCAGTGGCCCTTGGAGTACCTCTGGTTTTTTTTCAAAGTGTTTTGCTAAGTTATATAAAAGGAGAAACCTCTCTCCAGTGTCCACTGAGGGATTCAGTTTTGCTGTCATGCCATAAACTGACAAGCTACACGATCCACCAAAGTATAAAGCATTATGCACAGCATGCTTTGCATCACTGAATTTTGTCCCTCTCCATCCTTCCTTTCTACCCCATTGCTCGCTGTTCCCTAGAAAGGAACAAATTAGCTCTTCAACCAAAGACCATGGAAAAGTTATTTTAATAGCACCAGTAAAGTGCCTGGTTTTACACTACAAAATAGTTGTCTCAGATTTATTTTCAGGGTTTTTTTTTTCAAAGCAAAATGTTTTTATTCAAAATTTTGTGTGTTTTCAGGATATGAAATATTTATTTTCCCTCCATGATACTTTTGCCTTTTTTTTAATTTCATAGGACAGTACTGTTTTCAGAAACCGTGTACTTTCATAAAATGGTTCCAAAATGGAAAAAAATACAGGAAAATGGGATTTTCCCTACAAACCCACAACTTATTGGGCCAAAGCCAGGGAAGTACCTCTTAATATTGCAAAATATAAATGAATGTGCTCTAGAAAGCCAAGTTTCAGTGCAACTATTGACATCTGCAGGGATATACCACATGAAACTGCATCAGCATTATTAAAGCAACATGAAGTAATAAAAAATATCTGGTTGTCTGTATTATGATGAGTTGCAGAAGATGGTAATCACGGTGAGAGGGGTCTCTGTTGGATTTAGATCTTGGGCTCCATGAAGCGTGCTGACAAATGTCTAAATATTTCTATAGCAACTCTACAGAGCTCAGCAGGATTCACAAACTTCACTAAAGGGTGATCAAGTGTTTTTAGCAGACAGAATTAAAATTCAATATGACTGTGGGCAGCTCTAAGTTATGCAATCTTCACTTTATCCCAGATGTTGCTAGAGGACTTTCTCTTTTGTTTAATATCAAAAACATTTTTCCCTTGACTTCACTCACTGTAGTCACATGTAATCATGTCAACATTAAAATATAGATGCCCAAACTACCTTTTGTATTCATCCACAGTAGCCAAGGATTAACAAAATGGTATAAATAAAATAAATCAATAAGACTGCACAGTATCTCTATAATAAATCAAACCTTTTTATGGGATATTATTCAATAAATGGCATGGGAATAATCTGTTTAATGTACATGATCCTTCATATCCTTCAAAACCCTAAGTTGCCTGTACTGGTAAAAAGCAAAGAAAATATTAATGTATTCCAAAGTGCCATTACAGACTATAGCTGGCCAGAAAGCAGAACTATCTGTCCAGTCCAAATCAGACAAATAAAAATTTATGAAATTTCACAAAATAGTAATTCCAGCTCTTCTGGAAGTAAATGTAGTCCCAGGGCTCTCTGCAGCTGCTCCATGAAAATTATATTCTTGGTAGTTTCACTAAATAGCCACTTGGAATCCCAGGATCTATAGCTAAAGCAAAGAGGAAAAGCAAAGAATATAGGAAAAGCAAAGAGGCTAAATGACCTAGTGTAGCTCATATAGCTGCCCTAACCTGTGACACTACCACAAGCAAGTTTACTGCTATGTGCAATGTGCCATTGCTGTCCTGATTCAATGTCATGATGCTTGCTTAACATATGAACCTGTTTTTTGCAGTAAACTTTTTCTCATGGTTCATTTTGCTAATAGAATTAATATATCACTTTGTATAATATAAACTTATTTACCTGGGTTTTCTACTTATTCCTAAATAATATTTTTGAAATCAGTCATCTATTACATTTGCTTATTTGATTTATTTATTATAAGCTGTGGAAGATGATCAGCTTGTTTACTGTTTGTAGCAAAAGGATTATTTTCTTTCATTTTAGCCCAATTGTAACTTCTGCCTGAAATTTTATTTTGTGCATGTGTTCTCATTAATATTCAAAAAGGCTGTTCACTGCAGGCAAGGTTTAAAACGTGTATAATTGCAGTTTTTCTCACAGTATTCTACAGAACAAAGAGAATTCCAGAAAAAATCAGACCTTGATACATTGTCACTATTTATCACTGTTAAATTCCCTTTATTTCTGCAGTGAAGGAAACGTAAATCAAACTTAAGGCACAGTGTTGGCAAATGCTGCCAATCTTCAGTTCCTCATAACTCAGCACGTTGTGGTTTGAGAGCATTGAAAAATGGCTGCTGCATACCAAAAGTATGAGGAGGTCCCTGTGTCCCTATGCTATTAGCATAATTCTGCATTGCAGAGTCTTTTTTTGGACTCTGGTTTAATTAATAAAATTATGCAAAGTTCTGGAGGACAGTTGGAGGAAGCAGAAACCTTTTCCCACCCATCAGTTTTGATCCACTTCTGCAAGTGACCTCTGATGGAGCTGCAGTGCAGTCACTAAGCTAGAGAGCCCCTGGTTTGTTTTTGCTCTTCTGGCATCAAGCTTTTCCTGGCTTGGCTTTCTGTTGACTCTGAGCCATGAGAACCTGGGTGAAGGCCCCTTTTCCCAGCCCCTCTGCCCTTTCTGCACCCTGATGGATGGGACATTCTGCCAGGAAGCAGAGGACATGGGCTTGAGTCTTCTCAAGCTGGGAACACAGACGTGGTCTCTTGTCTTTGTGTTGTGGTGGTACCATTGCTATCATCTCCTCTAGTGTGGCTTTATGCACCTTCATTGTTGTTTGGCAGTTCCTCACATAACCTTTGATATTTTTGAACTGTCCTTCTGAGACACTATCTCTTTCTGTGTGCTGTATATGAAGCATAGGTAGCTATGTGACATGTAGGTATGAAAACCATAGTGGGAACAAAAACCTGGATTAATCTACTCAGTGTTACACTCTTGTATGAGAAACCTCAATTATTGTCCTAAATTAGGATGATCCTATGCTTGTGCTGTAGTCGGAGAAGCAGGCTGGTAATATCCAGAAAGCAGCTGAAATGTTTCCCCTTTTCCCACTGATTTTAGCGGTAACCTATAAGTAGTTATGATACTTATTTAGGCACTATTTCAAAATGTGTAAAGTTAGACGGGATGGAACCAAGCCCTGATGCTTGGAAATTAATCATCGAGTCTAATTTTAAAGACCTAAGCCATTAGCTTCTGCACTACAGTAGTTCCAAACTGTACAATATATCTCTTATACATTTTCTCAAAATATTAGCAAGCTGAAGCGAGTGCCATACTGTTCTGCAAATATCCTGAAGCCATTTTTCCTCCTTGCTACTGCCTGGTGTGACTCAATGGTCAATGTCCCAATGTCTTTACAGATTGATACAGCATTTTATAATCAGAGCTGCATGTAGCTCTTTCCACACTGAAAAGGTGCAAATGAATGTGTCCACCATAAGAATGTGTCTGACATCATTCAGTGCTCTTGAAAACCTGGGCAAGTAAGCATGTTTGACCTCATCAGCAACCTGGAGAATCAAAGCCAGTTTGAATGAAAGATTGCTCATTGGCTCATCTAGCTCCTGACTTGCTTCACTGAAGGCAAAATATTGGGTACTGCATTATTTTAGGACATAAGCAATACCCAAAACATTGAAACATTGCATTTTTATTTTGCTTAGTTGCTGTTTTTCCTGGAGACGATCTTTCTGTATTGGATGGTGGGGGGTTTTTTTGGACAATGAGTCACACTTAGTCATTCTGGAGCTCAACAGATGCTCGAATATAGCCAAGAGATTTCAGCATTCACTCGTTCACTCATGGTATATTTGTAACTATTTCATCTGAAAGGACAATAAATGCTGCAGCTGAGGCATTACCAGATTCCATTGTTCTATCTAGTTCCTTCCACATGTAAAATGTGAGTAATGTGTCTTCAGGTTAGGTTTGGATGTCGACTTTGGTAATGACTTAAGGATTAGACAGTGCTATGTGAATAGTAAGTATTTTCATGTCTCCATGGCTGGTAAAGAACTTCACAGTTTTCATAGTGCAAAAAGGATGGAACCTGTGCCTCTTGCTTCAGAAATCATAAAGGACTCCAGCTTTCAAAGATCAAAACCCAATACTCATTGAACATTTCCCACTGTAGCGTAATAATAGTATGATATAATTAAAGGGCCCTACAGGGATGCATGTATATTTCTGAATCTTGATTGAAAGCAGGTTAGCTGGTTGACTGGCCTTTTGCTGTTTTTCCTTGGCCATCATGGAAACATCTCCCCACAGGCACCTACCTCACTGACCAGCTTTCCAGCCCTTTGGGAATGAAACTGTGCAGGAACTCACTCAGGACTTTCCTGGCACTTCAAACATTCACCTCTACAGGCTGCCTGCCCTTTCAAGTATCTGAAGGTTGGGAAGCTGGCAGACTAATTCAAGCTAAAAAAATTAAATTACATTTTCAGGACTGGAATTCTCTTTATGTCTTTCCGCCCCCCCCCCCCCCCCTTTTTTTTTTTTGTAAATTTAATTTTACCTTTGTCCCAGTTTGGAGGACGCAGGTCATTAAAAATAAAATCCAATTATTCTGAAGAATAGAAGTTCTAAACTGAAACAAACCCTATCAATCTGTGCTAAAATACACCAATATATTAAATGACAGTACTGTAGCATCCTTTTCAAAGATAAAGTAAATACTTAAAAAACTCCTTGCTTAACTCTTAAGTAGTTCTCTAAAAAATTTCTATCCACTACTGGGCAATGATGCATATTGTCAAATTCTTAACAATCATAAATACAACTTCCTCATTTACAGCTTTGGATTTATATATCCCTGGCACTTTGTGAAATACTTTTACGGCAGTCAGAAATAATATCAAAAGGAAAAAAATTAATATTTGCTATATAGGATCCTGTGTATGTGGAGTCTCTATAAACACTCATAGCTTGCCTGAAATAGCTTTGTTCCCATACATTAAAAATATTGAAAATTACTGATATGTTTGGATAAAACCGCCATTCTGTTAGCTTTCAAATATCAGTTACTGTGAGAATATTTTAAAAGTTACATAAAAACCAATAAATGCTATGAGAAATGAACACCAGGGCAAAATATTGAAGTGAGTACTCTGTCCTTACATGTGACGGTGTGCACCTGCCCCCCCCAGGACCTTAATCTCCTGTAACCCTACTCAGGCGACAGCCACCAGTGGCGGTCATAATGGATGCGTCTGGTCGTGACAACTGCATTTGGCTCAAAGTGGATTCGGGAGACAGATAACAACACAGTAGCCAAGGGCTCTTTGTTCACCCACCTAACCACAGTGAAGAAACTAAAATCTGTGGTCGGCATGCAAATATGACTATGAGTCAGTCATCTTACCCCCATAAATAGTGAGCAGCCCAAGAGCCCTTGGAGCTCTCCTGCACGGCAGCGGGCTGCACGCCAGGATCTCCCCTTGAGCAGGGACGCCTCTCAAGGTTACTCCTCAAGGTTGAGAGATTCCTTGCCGCAACAGATCCTTGGTAAGTGACTAATAGCATGCTAAACTTTGAGATCTTAGCTAAGCAATATAAAGGATTGATTGTGCATATATAATCCTTCAGACCTAAACTGTTGACCAAGTCTGGGACTAGGATTGGATCCAGCCACACCTAGACTCCTCTCTGAGAAGGGGTTTAGAAAGCGAGGGGGTCCTTTCTGAATCTCCTGACTCAACGGGAGGGTCTCCCTGATGGTTTTGTCTGACCCTGTCCTCTATGCAGTAAATAATCAAGTGTACCTTGCCATCAAATCTTGTTAAACCAGTGTTGCGTTTACCATTTAACATTGTTGACTCCCTGTTTTATATCAATAAAGTATATTTTTTGCTTCTCTTTTACAAGTGAAGTGCATCACTCCATCCTCAACATTACAGAGCATTCTTTGTGCACTGAAAGCATTTCAAGATGCTCAGCCCTTTTTCTTATCTGGCATAAATTCAGTTTCAAAGCAAGTTAAAATACCTAGTTGAAGATATAGTGAAAGACTGTTTCTGCTCACTGTAACTTCTGTCCCTATTTAGCCCGAAGTCATGACAGACTTTTCAGAATATACTTTGATGGTAATATATGTTGTCTTAATAGGTCAACACAGTCAGGCATGAAGAAAGAATTTAGAAAACTATTTCTTGTAAAATTACCCAGTTTGAGAAAGTTAATAGTTTACCTGTTGACAAAAGAACACTGATCAAAGAACACAATGAAATCAATCAGTTATTTTTAAAAGGTATCACAGAGACATGCATATTAAATAAAATAACATTAGAAAGTAAATCATGTTAACATCAAAGATGTCATCTGAGACTAAAAGAGCAATGACAGAAATAATAACATAGCAAATATGTTATAAGGAGCTGCAGAAGTGTAGTCAAGGATGATAATAGCTTTGCACTCTGTAGTACCTTTCATCCAGGGATCTTAATATATTTAAAAAACCCCACACTGCTGTACCTAGTTTGTAGATGAAAGTGGGATTCAAGTTAGGAGCTGGATATCTTGCCTCTTGGATAAAGACAACATAAAGACAAAACTGCAAGGGCTGGATTTATTGCATCCAACTTTAACTCTAAAAATAGGCCTCTACTTTAAGTAAGTCATCTAGGCCCTTTGTACAGTCAATGCAGGCAAATAGGAACAAGAAGATGATTCATCTTATTTGTCTGACAAACCTAATTTAAGATGTAATTACAATATCTGAAGAATGACACTTTCAAAATGTTTATTTACTGTATGATAAGAAGCTGTGGTCCTTACCCTGGATGTTGATGTCTACATTGCAGAATCTTCAGAGTCCAAGGACATCAACCTCAGGTGCCAGAAGGCATCTAACTAGCTCAAATATGAGTCATGAGGCATAAAATCCACCAGGAACCTTCTGAGAGACCTACACTCCTTCCTGGCTCTGGCTGGCTTTAGAATTTTATATGGTAGAGCAGTGCAGAGGGAAGAATAAAAGTCCATGGTCTGATGGTGTTTAATATTAAACATGGGGAAGCTTTAAGAAATGAATATGCAGTTATTATCTGAGAAAGAACAAAATGAAAACAGAACCTTTTACATTACTGATCAATATTTTGATCTATCAGCTTACTTAACAGTCTTGCTGAGAAGAAAAAAAGAAAGCTACAGGAACATATAGCATAGAAATACTGTGACAAAGAGGCTATTTTTGTATTGCAATAGGAAAAGAAGGAATGCTGTTCTACCGAGTAGAGGACCATTAGAGTTCTTTATACAACCAAAAGATAAATAAACTGATTAAATGTCATGAAGATATATAAAATTACTGTCATTAAAAAGGTCTTTTTAGGCTCAGACAACATTTTGTCCATACTTTTCTGGGAGCAATCCTGAGTCTCCCAGAGACAGTGCACACCAGTTTCAGTCTCTCCAAAACATCCTTTTTCCTCCTTGTCAGCAGCTGCAGGGTTTATGTGTAGATCAGAACACTCACTGGCTATTTTCTCATTACCCAGGGGAGGGAATTTAAGCAAGATGTTAAGAAAATTAATGAACATTGTCAATAGTGTAGATTTTCTTGTCATAATACTCCTCTGAAAGATCAAACTGAATACACAGTGTTTGAAGAATTTTAAGCACTTCTTTAATAGGAGGCATACATAAGGATCCAATTTCTTTTTATTAGTTAAATGTTCAGGGATGAAAAGATTCTGGTTGTTTTGTTGGGGTTTTTTCCTATACATTTCTGTAGAAGAAACAGAAAGCCTGAAAGAAGGTGAGAGCAGGTAAAGTATCCCTCTAGAAGAAGCAAAAAATTAGGTCAGAAGTGGCCATTGGGTAACAAAAAAAAAATGAGACCTTGAATGAAAAGGAGGGTTTTATTTCAAGATTTCAGGGATATAGTATATTCCCAAATATATACCTGTGATATAAAGAAGTTCCATTAAAATCCTTTGGAAGTCTGCTCCCACACCCTGGAACACAAATATCCCACATTTGGGAGTCTCCTGTATTCTGAAAGAACAGAAATATAGATCATCTCCATATCCTATCTTTATTTTTACATAGGATCATGGCATCATAACATATTTCATACTGAAAGGGACCTCTGGAGGTGTCTCGTCCTACCTCCTGCTCACAGCATGGTCAGCTGGGAGATCAGACCAGGTTGCTTAAGTTTTTACCCTGTCAGATCTTTAAAACCTCCAAGGGTGGAGACCGAACAACCTTTTTGGGCAACCTGTTTTATTGCTTGACTGACCGACCTCATGGGCTTTTCCTTATATCCAGTCTGAACGTTTCTTGTTTCAATTTACGCCCATTGTCACTCATCCTGCCATGATGCACTGCTGTGAAGAGCCTGGCTCCATCTTCCTGATAACATCCTTATAGGTATTGGAAGGCTGCCATTAAGACCCCACCCACCACATGTGTCTTCTCCAGGCTGAAGTAGGCTGGAGAGGAGTTGTTAGGAAAGTGAACAGGAAATTCAGATTAATAACTGCTCAGCAGTGGTAATTTGTGACCAAGGAATGATCTGGCATGGAGGGCAAGAAGGCCCAGCTACAGAATGGCCTAAACTGGCTGAAAGCAGGAATGCCAGAGACAGAATGACTTCATGTAAAGGAGTGAAGTTTCCCTTAGTGATGAGATAGGAAACAGCCAAGGCATTGTCTTGTAGCAATCCCGGAATGCAAGCGTGCAGGGGCCACCTTTGGGCAGCAGAACTGGGCTGAGGGATGGACCCAACACTGGGTTGAGGTGCCTGATGCTGATGCTCACATGATTGGTGCAGGTCTAAGTGTGTATAAGGAATTGGCTCACGATGTATCTTTGCAGAGTCCTTGTAGAACCACTTATAGCCGTAGGACTCTGTCCAATGCATTGTTCATTAATTTTTTTTTTTTTATATTTAAGCACAAACATGCATTTAATTCCCCTCAAGGGTGAATGCCTCAACAAAAACCAAAGCTCAGCTGGAGTCAAGATGTGCAACGGATATCAAGGGCAACAAGATAAGGCCAAAAGATGGAAAAAAAATGAGGAATAGTTTAATTGCAATGAATAGATTAGTGGATACTTCCTCAACTAGGAACTGGACAAGGGATTTTGCTTTAAAATGCAGGTGTATGACATCATTGATAATGGTAACATCTGCTCATCACAATGACAGCTCAACAGTTGATGCTTATACACTTACTGTAATTCACTAATAGATTTGTCAACTACTGGAAAGTAACAAGAAAACAAGAAAGTTTAAACAAGGAAGAGCTCCAAAGAATTAAGTGATAACATTCCCATTTAGGAAGCAACACTGAAGCCCACAGGATCTGTCACGTACTTACAGTTAAATGTGTTCTTTATTAGTATGTTAAATTATACCATGGAAATTCTGTCTCTTACTCTGTTATTTACTCAGTAAGAAAGGCCTTCCTGTCCCAGTTGGTTGAGTCGCTGCTGGGCTGCTCTGCAAAACAACCAACCACATCTGAAAGAGTGGGTACGGGGATGCCACCAGTGATCCTGGAGGAGCACATGCTAGTCTTGGTGACAGAACTCCTAGGAGTGGCAACACTGTCAGGAAGTGCACATTGTTAAGTACTTTTTCCCAGATGCTCTGGGAGCTGTTTTTAACTCTCCTATCTCTAATAAACTGGATCTAAGCACCTGCAGTCTAGTCCTGAGCCTGTAAGAGCATGGAAATTCCAGCAGGCTGTGGTAATAGCTGAGCTTTCTTCTTCTAAATCCAGCCAAGAAGTTTGGCTCTTAAAATCTGGATACCCAAGAGGTTTCAAAGATTCTGCAAAAGCAGAGTGATTGAACAAAACGTTCCCAAAACTCATCTGACTTATTTGTACAACTGTCAAGATGTACTGACAGTAGAAGGAATGTATTTCCTGGATGAAAGAGAAGAGCAGGCAGCATTTTAAATAAGTGCAATAGCTTCAGAGATGGTGTATATCGTATACCACAGTTCATAAGATTATAATGAGCCAATGAATGTGAGTTAATCTGAAGTAACAATACAAACTGATGTTTGCACTCCATTTCACATTAAGAAATGCACAGTATTTTCATAGAAATAGGTAATTACTTATACAATATATGTTCATTTTAATCCTCAGAAGGGGGGAAGGAACATGCAACTATGGCACAGCTGACTATCTATAATTTCAGGATTAAAAAGGGCATTTTGAAGTCTTAAAGTAATAGTTAAATTTTGTTCTAAGAAAAAATCCCAGCTATTATGAAAGGCTCATGATGGAAACCTTTTAGCATGTGATATGCCTCAGGCATATTCAAATTTCTGTTTGACATTTTCAAGAGTACCATAATCTAACATGACTGACAAGCTGTACTGCAGAAAATGGAGCTTGAAATAAACCTATGTTTTATTAAGTGCCACTATAGATAAAATAGTTGATTGTACTTTACTCTGTATAATTCCTAAAAAATAACTCTGTGAAGGCTGCTTACTGTCAGGGTACTTAGATCACTTTTGCATGGTCCCTGAAGAACTAGAACGAGGCAACAATGTGTGCATTACTGTTAAGAGGTGTGTTAAATCGGCATGTTAAAGTTATTTTCATGTGTGGAAACCCCTTTGCTATTTATCTGAATACTGTTCAGTTGTTAATGGTTTTAATTAACAGTTTAATTAACCAGTTTGCTGGTTCATTCTTTTTTGAAGTGTTTTGCTAAAGAATTAGGGGTTTTACTCAGATAACCCAAGTAAACTCCATTAGCAAAATTTTGATAATTAATCAGTATGAACAGAAACAACCTAATGAAACAAAAGCATTTTCTAAGTTTTACTAAGCTTCATGAGTCCCGTTTCTCTTTGGTTACTGGGAATAGTATTCATGAATCTAAGCTGCAAGATTGATTTCACTGAATCAGTGGTAAAGATAATTATTTTTGTTGCTCCTGAAAAGCAAAGCCTCACTGCCTGTTTGTTGTCCGTTTTACACTCATAACTTCTTTAAGACAGCAAAATAAAATTACTAACAGGTGTTAAATGTAAGTACTGCCAAAATTATCTGTTAAAAATGTTAAAGAACCATTTATCAAAAATTCCCTTTTGGTATTACAAGACCTCTAATGCATGCATTTATGCAGTTCATGCATGTTTACATGCTATGCAATACAATTTGTCTACCTTTTTATCTGCTTAAACTTCAATTACCTTATATTTTCATTATTTAAAATATCAAAAGGGTCACAAAAGGACTTTCCAAATATTTTATCAAAGCCTTTTAGGGTCACAGTGACTTAATGGATCATGATTGGTATCATCACAAATCCTTGATATATGCTGTATTGAGACATGCTCATCACAGTGTCAAAATATCATCACATTCCTTTGAACGAAGTCAACAGTGTTACAGATTAACACAGCACAGTACCTTTTTGCTCATTACCTAATTAATAAAAAAAGCTTCTTTTGTGTCAAAGGCACAACATTCCTCCTGCTACTGTTCCAAGAAACACAACAGCCATCCAGCTGTGCCAACAGCTTTCTACTAACTTCAGTGCGATGACCAAAACCTTCCTTATTACCCACACAGTTATTTCTATTGAGCATTTGCAATTTTACCTGAGCTGTTATTTTGGGACACGGTACTCCAATGAAAATAGAGACAATTTTCATGTTTATATGAATCTAAGCTGACTTCTAATATATTCAGATAATAATAACAATTATTACTATTGTTGTTCTAGCAAATGATGCACTTCTCTGTATGACAAAATAAAATTATTATTCAGGAAATCAGAATTACAAAAAAGTGTATTATTGAAAAGATTATAAAACTACAGACTAAATGCTTAGTGAGACTCCTAGATTTCAAGTTTTAAAATTCCTTTTAATCTTCATAGATTGCATATATCCTAGATGATCTAAAGAGTAAAGCTCTGTTACAAAGAGTGTGCTTCTTAAAGATACTCAATAACATTTAAGCTGGGATGATATGTCATTTCAATTATGCCTGTAGGTGGAAGACTATTATTTCTTTTACTTCAGAGGGCAACTGAAATCCTGGCTAAAGTTAAGTCCTGTTGTTACTGCTTTCACTGAGGTTACTTCAAACATGATGATGACCCATTTATTTTCAGTGGGACATTTTAAAGAATTGTAAATTCTAAAGCATCGTAAACAGTAGATTTGTAAGAGTTAACAGTTAAATAATTGGCACAAAGTATGCTGCAGAAATGAATGCTTGACAGTTCTAGTAGATGTAAGCAGATAATGTAAGGCAATATGCACAATATAGTAGCTAGTGCATAAGGTCCTTTAACTAGCTGTGTGTATCCATCACTGTAGAAAGAGCAACAGTTGTTTCAGCAATGCCCCTATACTGACCAGACTTTGCCGGGAAGCTAATGCTCTTAAGACTCCATGAACAGTGCTGTGCTTGTTCTGCAAATGCACCAGATGATAGTTCTGCAAATCTCTACTCTGATATCCACTGAAAGGCATAGACTGGTCAGTCCTTGGGTAAAGCTTTCTAAGGTGTATTTGCATCCTTGAAATATGTGTTCAGTATTGCTGTTGGCTACACCTGGGAATGGGGAAAAGCATCTGCCTCACATCCAGCATGCCAACTGGGAAAGAATACTCCTGGGTATTAAAGTCTGTTGATTTGGCTGCTCTTAACAGTCCTTACTTCTGAATTTTACAAAAACAGTGCATGAACAAATCACAAACAAGAAAAGACTTATTTAATGAAGCTACCTATTAATCATCCCCTAAGACAAGACCTGTCTATACAGACAAACAGTACCTTCTGCCCTCAATATTAAAAACCTGGTCTTTTTCAAAAAAGTAAGAAACCATTTCCAGCATTCCTTCCTGGGGGAGCAAGTGATACACTGGAGGACATCCAGAGGTACCTCAGCAAGCTGGAGGAGTGGCCAGCAAGAACCACATAAAGTTCAAGAGCACCAGAGGTAAAGTCCTGGCCCTGGGCTGGGACCACCCTGTGCTCTGATACAGGCTGTGAGCTGACTGGCTCACTGGCAAATCTGCAGAAAAGAACCTGGGGATCTGGTGGACGTGAGTCAGCGGTGTGCCCTGGCTGCAGTAAAGGATAAATGTGTAGTGAGTTGAACTAGCAAATACATAGGCAGACAGGTGGTTGAAGGACATGATTTTCCCCCTTTATTTTACACTCATGGGGTTGCACCTGGAAAAGTGCCCAGCTTGGTCCTCTCCTCTCTGAGTACAAAAGAGATACCGAGAACTGCAGAATCCAGCAAAGGGCCACTAAAATAATTGGAGGGAGACGCATAGGACATATGAGAAGCTGGTTCTTCTAAGTCTCCTGAGCTTGGTTTAAAAATAAAGGTCCTGTTGTGGACCTCTTGATCATATTAGTAAAGTTTAGTAATATGAATCCTTGTTTTTTATTTCTGATGGCAGAAAGAACTAATTTCAAACATTTGAAATGAAAAGATGTTGTAATGGTGTCTTGATGAATTGGAGAAAGCTACAAAGAAAGATGGAGAGAATGTTTTTTCCCCCATTACCTCAAAGACTCCCTTTTCATCAAAAGATATTGAATGTTTAAAGGCAGTAAGTGACTAGTAAGAATAAAACTTTGCAATTCTCAAAGGAAGTCTGTAATGAGCACTTTTAAACACTTAGGGATATTATGTAGTTGTCAAAGCTGCTATGCTTTATGACAAAAAAAAAAAAGAAAAAAGAAAAAAAGAGAGAGGAAAGTGTTGTGCAGTGAATAAAAGAACTATTAGACTCAGTTGGGGTGAAAAAAAAGTGCTCACCAGCAGTTTAAGCTTCTCAACACTGCAGACCAAGCTGAATTTTGCCATTCTAAAGATCAAGAGCAAGAGCCTAGACAGGACTGAGCTGTCTGTGTGGAGGGAAGGGGCAAAGCTAAAGGAATGACCAGAGCTTAATGTTGTTACAGAAATGAGGGATGGAAACTGAATTCTGTTTATGGACTGAACAAAGTTCAGAGGTAGCCACAGGTCTATATTTTCCCTTTACAGTAGCAGAAACCCTGCTTTCCAGGATGCCAGCACTGGCACAAGAGATCCTGGGAAATGTATTACTCTGTGCCTCTGGCAGTCTGCTGCTCTTTCGCTGTTGCTGCTGTGGTTACTGCAGCTACACAGTTGCCTGTGAGTAGATTTACTCCTATGACTCACTAAGGGTATTTTAGATATTGAAACACCTATACCTTATTTAATAACTGGTTAAAGATACTATTTTTGAGGTCTCTGCATTCATTTCCAGTTTCTATCTGCAAGAAACAGTACACTCAGATGGACACTTACTCAGGAGCACTAAACTAGGCTGGGATGTCCCACTGAGCTTTTGATGTTCTTCCCCACCGTGTATCTTGAAAAGATAACATTGTTCAAGAGTCTTTTTTTTCCCCTGCCCATAGCTGCAAAAAGACACTAATGATGATGGCCAGAGATCTGGTATGTTGTCTGTCCTGTGAAATACATACTGCACACAAGGTCACTAGGGAATTCAGGGCTTCAGCCAAATATGAGCAACAGTCTGTGATGCTGGAATTCATTTATCTTCCACACTTATGTGTTGTAATGTGCTGTGTGCAGCCTAGTGGGATTTTATACTGATACTTTCTCTCTGACTACCGAGTTCACTTCAGCTGGGGTTGCTGCCATGAATTCTCATTGGAGCTGTACCTTGGAATAGATAAAAATCAGCATATCCATCCTATGAGAAATCTGCATATTACAGAGTTTTCAGCCAGAAGTGGGACAAAAATTTCTAAATTTGTTTCATCCATTTAGTTTAGTCAATTTTATTTGGACAACCATGGCCATTGCTTCTGGCTCTACTGCAGCCACCCAGTTTCTGTGTCCTTCCTTCCAAAGCAAGCAGCCTGCGATCTGGCTGTGTGTAAATGAGGGCCACAGCAGCAGCCTTCATAACAGGAGAAGCTACTGCTCTGCTATCCACACTCCCATCAAGGTGCTGTTTACTTGCAGTACACAATCTCACTCATACTCTGTTCTGCTAAGTGCTGTCACACATAATGAAAAGTGGTCCCTGACCCCAAGACCTGACACTCAGCATACAAACGCAGCAAATAGATATCAGATGAGGAGCAGAACATGAGGGACAATTTGTAAATAGCATAAAAAGCAATGGTCAAGACCTGCCGGCTGCTTAGATAGTCTGCTGAGCACTATTTATTCCTAGCTACAGGGGTGGAGCTATTTTGCAGGGTCCTTTTTCCAATTCACTGTGGTGCCTAGGATGAAAGCTTGAAGTAGAAAGCAAGCGTTAATAACAAAAGAGAAGAAGCAGAGATGGGCACAAAAGCCAGCAGCCTTACAGTGAACATGCTGAAGTACAGAGTCAAGAGCATCAACCGAGAATGTCAAATATTTTTACATAGAGGTTTTGAGTAAAGTATATATGCAGTAGCAAATTCTTATAGCTGAAGAATTTGAATAGAATACCAGGTGGGTTGTGGCAATAACCACATATTCCATAGCAGAAGCGCTATCATGTTTCTTTCATAGCTGAATGTTGCAGTTTAACCCCAGCCAGCAGCTCAGCCCCACGCAGCCACTCGCTCACTCCCCCCGCAGTGGGATGGGGGAGAGAATCGGAAGAGTAAAAGTGAGAAAACTCCTAGGTTGGGATAAAGACAGTTAATAGGTAAAGCAAAAGCTGCGCATGCAAGCAAAGCAAAACAAGGAATTCATTCACTCCTTCCCATGGGCAGGCAGGTGTTCAGCATCTCCAGGAAAGCAGGGCTCCATCACGCGTAACGGTTACTTGGGAAGACAAAATGCCATCACTCTGAATGTCCCTCCCTTCCTTCTTCTTCCCCCAGCTTTATATGCTGAGCATGATGTCATATAGTATGGAATATCCCTTGGGTCAGTTGGGGTCAGCTGTCCCAGCTGTGTCCCCTCCCAGGTTCTTGTGCACCCCCAGCCTACTCGCTGGTGGGGTGGGGTGAGGAGCAGAAAAGGCCTTGACTCTGTGTAAGCACTGCTCAGCAATATCGAAAACATGTCAGTATTATCAACACTGTTTTCAGCACAAAACCAAAACATAGTCCTATTACTAGCTACTGTGAAGAAAATTAACGCTATCCCAGCCAAAACCAGCACAGCACTGTATTTGGCTAGAAGAACATATGACAGATCTTCATTTATTAGAACCATAAAGGTCAAAAGAAAAAACCAAAAGCATTCGCCTTGCACTCAACTGAATTAAACACAGACCTGAACTACAAAGGGAGTTAATAAGGAATTTTATTGTTTGTGAATGGTTCCAGTCTGAAAACATTAGCTTCTGAGGATTTTTTATCTGTTTTCCATAAGTCTCATCTCCTCAGGTGAAAAATAGTAAGTCCAATCCACCCTTGATCTTTCTGTGAGACTTGCAAAATGAATAGGCCTTTCTTACAGTTATGAAGAAAGGGGAAACAAATGTTATGTTACTTTTGAGCAGGTGTAATTTCCAGGTCCTCAGCTAAGATCATCATCTCATGTCACATTCCACATATACTAAAAGTTTTTCAGTTCACATTGTCACCCATTGAGTATTACCACAGCTGAAAATGAAACATCTGGTTTTTGGACTGATATTAAAATATTTGTGTCAGGTTTTCAGGTCTTCCATAGTCCGTGGGGAAAGTTAAACATTTACTGAAAAGGATAAATAAAATCTATACACTAAGTAGGTAGGTGTGGAATAAGAATAGATGGAGGATTGTATCTGGAAGTCCACCACTTGCTTAGATTTTGGTGTTTACCTGAGATGCAGTGAAGCACATCTATGAGGTAAGTGAGTTTGAAATGACCTTAGAACTTAGTTGTGTATGTAATTTCAGCAGCAGACCCTATCTTTTATGTAAAAATGCTCTGGTTAGAATACCCTTGCAAAAAGCAGAAGAAGCGAGATCTAGACTCACCTCAGCCTGGGATTTTTGTGAATCTACAGCGTGACCATACAGAGGTGGAGTTCATCATAGCATCAACTATCAGGCTTTCAGAAAAGCTAGGATTAGAACATTTTCTGTCAGATCTTTAGAGGCTACCACTTAGCACAAACTGTGAGATTATTCTCCTTGAAGAAAAGGAAAAAGTCTGATATTAAGTCCAGTTGCAGTTACTCAGGGGTTGCTGGTGGTGAGAAAGTCTGAGGTTCTCTTCCTTAAAGAGAGATTGTAACCCAGGATTGCAAGACGAGATGTACTGCCACTCTTTACTTGTAGAGCTAGGCTAACCCTTGCCTAGTCTCTCCGGGTCCTCAGGTGTCTTTCTTTCCTTTCTGCATGGGTGTCCCAATGGGGCTGCAGAGGCCCCATACAAGACTAATGGGTGAGTTTGGACAGTATCCTGGCTCCTAGAGGCAGTGGGTGTGAAAAGTCCAAGTGTACAAAAGAAGTTTAAAATCCAAGCCCCCTGCTCCGCAGGCTCCTCTACTCAATCATTATCTAAAAAACCAAGAACCATCTCTTTTGGCACCATCTTTGAATCAAGCTTTTTTTTTTGTTATTAACCTCTCTCTAGTCATAGTTCTGGTGAACTTTCCCAGGGAGCAGAAGATCAGGGTTCAAAGGCCCTCCTGCTGATGAGAGTCTAAAATTTAGGTCTTTTGCTCCTTCGTTCATGTTTCTCTCACCAGACTGAGGGGCTTTGCACTGACAGCTTGCACAAGGGTAGTCTAAGTGGGGAATTTTGATTGATAGAAACACAAGCAGGTTTTTAAACCTTGAATAAACTGAGGTGCTGGTGTGTGTTGAAATATAAGGTGTAGTAGAACTTCAGTCTACTAAGTCTTCTAATATAAACACAGTATCTTTGGTGCTGGGGCATTAGACAGGCAGACAGGGATTTCACCTTCTTGGTCTCTATGTTATGTACCTACACACAGGTTCACAAAGTCACTTAGGCTCCTAACTCCCATTTAGGTTGAATTTAAACTGGATGCAAGCTCCTAAGTGCCATTGAGAATCTGAATCCTTAATTTTAGTTAAAATGAAACTTAGGCACTTTTAGATTCAGAGAATTAATCACTATAAATCTGGGCTGAGTTCCAAGTTCCAGCAAGGTTGAAAATTTGATAGTTACATACTATTCCCTTTAGATTTCCATTCCCCAAAGGATATTTTAGCCTGTTCTATTGAAACTGAATATTAAAGCTTCTGTTAAACTTCATACTGTCAGTGAGTAAAAATTTAGTGAAATAAAACCAGGGTATAAGTATCTCTATACTAGAAATGGAACTTTGAAAAAAAAATAAGGGCATACCAAACAATCCTATATCTCAAGAAGA
Source organism: Ciconia boyciana (assembly GCF_034638445.1). Lineage (NCBI taxonomy): Eukaryota > Metazoa > Chordata > Aves > Ciconiiformes > Ciconiidae > Ciconia > Ciconia boyciana. Next base: position 13,319,097 of record NC_132936.1, on the reverse strand, counting down.
GTAAAATAATGCACATTATTCCATGTAAGATTTAAAATATTTTTTTTAAATTCTTTTTTTTTTCCCCTTTCTATCAAAAACAGGATAAATAAGGACATACGTATGTGAGTATGTATATACTTACTTGAGCAAGCAATGTGCCCTTTCAGTAACGAAGGCAGATGGTATCCTGGGCTGCGTTAGGCATAGTATTGCCAGCAGGTTGAAGGAGGTGATCCTTCCCCTCTGCTCAGCACTTGTGAGGCCACACCTGGAGTTATTGTGTTTAGTTCTGGGCTTCTCAGTACAAGAAGAGACGTGGACATACTGGAGGGAGTCCAATGAAGGACCACAAAGATGATTAAGGGATGGAGCATCGCTCCTATGAGGAAAGGCTGGGGAAGCTGGGACTGTTCAGCCTGGAGAAGAGAAGGCTCGGGGGGATCTCATCAATGTTTATAAATACCTGAAGGGAGGGTGCAAAGAAGATGGAGCCAGGCTCTTTTCAGTGGTGCCCAGTGACAGGCCCAGAGGCAATGGGCACAAACTGAAACACAGGAGGGTCTGTCTGAACATCAGGAAACACTTTTTCACTGTCAGGGTGACCGAGTATTGGCACAGGCTGCCCGGGGAGGTGGTGGAATCTCCATCCTTGGAGGTATTCAAAAGCCATCTGGACATGGTCCTGATCAACTTGTTCTGGGAGGCCGTGCTTGAGAAGGAGAGTTGAAAAAGATGACCACCATTCCAACCTCAACTATTTTGTCATTATGTGGTAAGTATATATAGGTATATATGTGTGTGTGTACATGTGTGTATATATGCACAAACATGATTAACATAAGTGAGCATGTACATAAGTGAAAAAAAAAATTGGTATCTCAGATATATCTATATCTTAGATATAGGCTTATACATGTACATACATATATACACATTATATTCGTTATTCCATATTGTCATGGTTTAACACCAGCTGGCAACTAAGCACCACACAGCTGCTCGCTCACTCCCCCCGCAGTGGGATGGGGGAGAGAATCAGAAGAGTAAAAGTGAGAAAACTCAAGGGTTGAGATAAAGACAGTTTAATAAGTAACGCAAAAGCCACGCACACAAGCAAAGCAAAATAAGGAATTCATTCACTACTTCCCATGGGCAGGCAGGTGTTCAGCCATCTCCAGGAAAGCAGGGCTCCATCACGCATAATGGTTACTTGGGAATACAAACGCCATCACTCTGAACGTCCCCCCCTTCCTTCTTCCCCAGCTTTATATGCTGAGCATGACGCCATATGGTATGGAATAGCCCTTTGGGCAGTTTGGATCAGCTATCCTGGCTGTGTCCCCTCCCAGCTTCTTCTGCACCTGGCAGAGCATGGGAAGCTGAAAAGTCCTTGACTAGTGCAGCAACAACTAAAACATCAGTGTGTTATCAACACCATTTTCAGCACAAATCCAAAACACAGCCCCATACTAGCTACTATAAAGAAAATTAACTCTATCCCAGCCAAAACCAGCACACGTATATATATGAACTTTAGTCTTTTCTCCCGTTTACATTTTGGACTGGATAGGGTTTTCTAGGGGAATTATAATACAAAGATGTAAATCGTATACAACTGGTTGAGGTCTGTTTGTACGCTATATCCAAATGCTTAAATATGGAGCAGTTACAAACCATGTTCATATTTCCAGCAGGAATACATAGTTTAGCCAAGCAATTGAATAAATAAATAGAATGTTATCAATATGCCACAGATAGCAACATCATCTTGTATTTGTTGTCATTTCTGCCTAAGGAGTGGTTGCCTGGGAGATGCTACTCTGACAATGTGAGCCCTTTCACATTTTCATGGACAAATGTCTGCAAATCACCTCTCTTGAGTTTGTGTTGTCCTTCCTTTTCCATGCGCTGCATATTGGCCTGGACTCTTGCACATGATGGTATATGATTCTACTTGGTTGTGCAGGATTTAATCTTCTTTCATATGCACTACCCAGAAAAACTGTTTCCCCAGCTAATCACATAGAACTTCACTAAATTTGAAATTAATTTTTTGTTTCTGTATTGAAAAAAAATGCCTTCCTGTGAACTTGAAACCTTTTTTCTTTATGGGCATAAAATTAACCACTAGTGACAATATCAGTAAAATATGCTTGTATTATTTCTAATTGATCTTTTCACAATTAACAGAACTATGGTCTTTGGTAGTTAGAAAAGAATCAGTTTTACTGGACCTTCTGTCCTTCTCTAAAGAAAGGAAAAGGAGGAGATATAAATGAGAAAATCTGCTTTTGATGGACTCCATCTACATTCTGAACAGATAACTTTAGTGAATTCTTTTTGAAGTATGTAATTTACCTGTTTCACCATTATTGTGACAGACCTTACTTCCAGCCCTTGTAATGAGATATCTATTTTGCTATGTCTGTCATTTGGTTTCCTCATATCTTTCACCCATTCTTCACAACTACTCAGAGAAATGCTCCATAGAAAGGAAGAATGCCTTTGACTTAAATAAAAACTTTGATCCATTTTCTAAGAGAAAGTGTATATTTGTCGCGTATGGACTAGAAGAGACAGACAACAATGATAGCTTAATGTAATTACTTATGTGAAAAGAGCCATTCATTCACTGGACATCATTAAGTGCATCTGCACTTAATTCAGCAGTTAAACTGAAGGTTTAACTGGTACCTATTTTTCAGGAAAACTCCCACTTCTGCAAAGATTATGGATTGTTAATGAGTTTTCTCTTTGGAGATTTTCCCTCCAATCTTTAACCATAGAGCATCATCATACTTTGATTTGCAAGTTTACGTAGCTTCCTTTTATCAGATTCTTCTAGCATAAAATAGCTCAAGCTGAAGCAGCAAGGGAAATAAAGCTAATGTCATGAAACCTATCTTTATTTCAATCAGAAGAGTCAATAATGACAAGCCTATGGACAGACACTCCATTTTGTATGAAAGAAAACAAATTAGAAAAGTGTTTGGTGTTCTACATAGTTCTTAACTTTCTTTCGTGTGTATTTTTGAATGAACAGTAAAAAAATATTCAGCTTTATGTAAAGTCTGATTCAGGATCACCGCCAACATCTTCCCCCACCCCAAGACTATATGAGGTTTATGGTAAGAAATATTATTGCTTTTGTACTCAGGGTTATGGGTGATAAGTATTAGCAATACTATTCAAAATGGATATCTCCTTACCAGAATCTACAACATACAGAACTATAAAATGCTGACCTTTTGGGATTGTTTTAATCATTTGTTACCTGCTGAATAGTGAACTTTCTTGTACATCTTCATTTCAGATTGTTTCCAAAGGAAAAAAAGTGTTTGGAGCTGCTGATGACTTCGGCAGAGATGGTGTTCACATGTTACTTTCTTACATACTCTATGTGATTTCTTTAATTACATTTTTTCAGGCTTCCTTTAGCTGTTATGATCATTTACTTCTAATAAAGGTCAGGCTGGCTAAATAGCTTGTCAGATAGAGAAATTACACCTACTCATTTTATCTAGTGAGATTTTCTTGGTGGCCTTTTGTACTGATATTCTGGGTTTTTATGAAAAATGTTATTACTTGATACTTTGATTGATTGGTGTAGAGTAAATATACATGCAGAGAGAGAGATGAAGGACATGGTGTGCCTAAGGCTGGGGAACAGCGAATGTAGGAGTGCAGGAAAGAACATCACATTTTATGAAGGACTCAGATGAAAAAACTCAGGGTATATGACCAATATCTTCAAGAAAATAAGGCAGATACCTCATTTGAAATAATGATTCTGTGAGAACTATATGCTACATTATTTCTAAGCTTTTGTAATTAAAAGATCAATTCTTTGGAATTCTCATGACATCTCTCCAAATAATTTAACTAAGGAACAAATCAGTTATTTAGTCTTATTATTTAATTAACCCTCAAGATTTAGGTCATAATTTCAGGTGTGACCAAGGAAGGGATCTACTCTGCCCAAATTAGGCATCTGATAAATCAGTTTTCTGTATACCCTTCCCTTTCTTGAGTCCCTCAGCAGCAACAAGGGCAGAAAAGCATGGAAGTAGGAGATAGGTACTGTATTCTCAACTGGACAAGTAATTTCCATCATCCGTAATGGAGGATGTTACTTTACTTGTTGTCTTGAGCGCATTGTGCTTCACCTTATTAGCTCTTTATTAGTTACAGGCTAGCCAGTCAAGGTAATCAGTTATCTTTGTTTTGAAAGCAGCAGGGCTAACATTTGGTATTGTTTATACAATTTCCAGATGTCCAGTTTTCCATAACATCTACATTTCCTATTTAACTGCAAGTGATACACAGAAAATTGTATGATTTTGTTTTTGCAGGAAATTGATGAATTTCTAAGCTGCTAAACTGCAAAATTCATTTTATCACATCGTCAGTCATCTCAAAATTCCAGTTTCCTTCCAGATGAAGCACTGACAGCTCTATCAAAAAGCACACATGGGCCAGATGTACAAAAAATTTTGGTGCTGAACTGTATCCTGGCCAGAATGTGGGTATTTAATCCAAAGTCAGGAGGCTACGAGATCCTCTTCCAGACTTTATGTACATTTTTGGGACTCAGATCTAAAGTAATTACCTTAAGCCAACTGAGGTTCACTTGCTCTTGAATAGTAATGTTCTGGAGCTTGGAGAAGGGATGTGGAGGGAAAAAGGCAGGAGGAAATTCACCGGATCAGTTGCTTAATATATCTTGATCTCATCTGCAGAAAGCTGAAGGTTGAGAAGTACAAAGTGCCTTTACGTGGAATACTTCTACCCATCTTGACAGCAGAAACTTTAGCAAATATATTTACTTTCACTAGGGCACAATACAAGATGTACTGAATGACTCAGTTTGCTCTTGTTTGTGACCCTTTTGAACTTAGCCCTCTGCAAAGTTGTGTGTGAGGGTGACAGGGAAGAACTGTAATATTTTAAATAACCTATGAAGCTTCAGAGGTCTTTAATTATTTGTGTGTAATGAATGGACCCAACCCTGTGATCTCAGTCTGGTAGGATGGAAAAGAAGTCTAGAAACCACATTGCAGAAGAAGAGCTTAATCCATTGGCCCATACTAGGTGAGGCAGATGGACAGATTTCTGTTAATAAACCGGGCTTAAATGTCCAGTCAGTGTGATGCATGCACAGATGTACTTTCCATTGGAGAAAAGAGTTGGTGGGAGTTCATTCTTTTTATGTAACAATTCAGACCCCAGTAATGTGTGATGTGTTCTCTTGGAATATAATATGTGACATAAGTTATGGCATTATATGGGCTGTTTTTTCTGAACGTCTTTCTTGAAAGAATTCTGTTCAATTTGTTGCTCATTCATACATTAGATATTGCTTTGTTTTCATCTGGCTGTGCTTTTCAGTGAGTCACGATCCATGGGCAAGACACTTGCTCAAAAAGAAACATCAGAATAACTATAGTGTCAATATATGTTGTGCGACAACGTGTTGTATGAAATTACTTCTGGTTAATTGTATCATAAGACATGAGAGGATCCTTCAATGGCATGTTGGAAGATGTAAAGAAGAAAGCATACAAAATAGTCTGAACTGAAAAAAAATCTATTATTTTAATGTTTCTTTTTTTGTTAGCAATAATCAGACCATCAATTTTTAAAGTCATAATTTTTCTTTTCCTGTTGTGGGTAGAAGATAAATGAAATCTTGATCAGGAAAGAAAAACATCTTTAGTTAGCAAGAGGTTAATTAAGGTACTCATAGAGTTCAAGTGCAAATAACAGGAGAAAATCATGTTCTGCCAACAGAATAAAATAATTTGATAATGTATCTCAGGAAGAAAGCTAAAAAGCAATGTAATACAGAATTAAATACTTAACAAGGCACAGCAGGTACACAAGATGAACTAATTCACTGTCCATTTCAAACTGATATTTGGGACACTTAGTGTCATGAATTTATTTTTCTTGCTTTCTGGATTAGATTACATCCATGTTCACTTCATCATCTTGACCTCTGCTGAAAGGTTTGCAGTATTTGATGGAACTGTTGTGGAACACTTGCTATTACTTCTTTTCTCAGGTAATGGAAACAGGTATGGAAATGAATCATTAAAACCTGTAACACAGCTCATAACCATTTCAAGAGATCTATCTGTATGAAACATACAATGATAATGAAATGGAAATGTTTGACATGGAAGGAAGTGTAAGAGCAGTGACATTTTTAAAGAATGATGAGACTTTTATTGGTCCTTCTTCCATAATCCTTTGGAATATTTTTCATACTGCATGACAAAGAGATTACACCAAATTTGTGATCAGTTTTTGTACAGACAGATAATAACTTTCTGAAGTACATAGGTATTAAACCTGCATTTATATTTGTAGTTGTTTCAGATACAATATCTATCTCTTGAATGGGGACTGTATGACCATTTCAGTCTAATAGCAAAGTACTTGTGAAATGTTTTGGTTATACTTCTTTCATTCTGGTACTGATGACACTGTTCCCATCTGTTCAGTTTTATTCTGTTTCCTCATGGACTCTTGTCTCTACAGGAACTATTGCTTTTAGACCTATCTGTTGTTCTTTAGTAAATTAAAGAAAGATTTTGAGAAATTCTTCTCTCCCTTTTTAATTACTTTTAATTTATATGGAAGCCAGACAGTGCTGACATTAATGGTCCTTCCTTCAAGTTTGACCTCCTTCATTGGGAATGACTGCTAAAGGTCCTAGTATGAGATTTCATGCAGTACAGCTCTGCCGAGAATGTGTGCCCAGGTCATATAGCAACAGGCAATCCACACCCTGCATAGATCACTGTCCTTTTGGTTGTTTATTTCTGATTAACTTTGTTTCAGTATTTCACTGGACTAATTCATCTTCCTGCTTGTACTTACTCTGTTTTTCAGCTACATTTTGTTTCTAAGCACTCAAGAGATATGGAACATCTTTTTGTTCTCTTTCTATGGGGGTTAACACAATGAGGTCTTGTCCATTGTAGCATCCCTATAAAACAAGAGAAATACAAAGAACAGCAGGGAATATCAAGCAGATATTCCTTTTGGCCATCATTTTCAGGAAATCACTCAAACCTTCCTCTTTATTCCCTGGTCTGCATTCTGCTAAACCAAGAGGTTTTCTCCCATATTCCTGTATTCTTAATTCCATTAGTTTTACAGTATGGAGAAATTCATGATGATCAACTTGCTTCCTCCATTTCCCTGCAGTTACAAGAAATCAGACTATATTGATGGCCTCTAATTTACAGGATTGCTGTAAGTCTTCCACTAATCCTATTGTTCACCACATTTACAATGACTGATATACTGGTTTTCCATATCTATGGTTAGATACCTTTTTTCCCCAGTCTTGTTCCTTTTGTCTTTTTCAGCTCTTCCTTACATTATGCCAACTTGTGCCAACTTGCAGCATACAGGTGTCAAATACAGGATGAAAACTATCACAAGACATGTTTTTCTTTTTTAAATTTAGAGCTACAGGAAGGCAGTCACAGTCTTTTTTTAGGTAAAAACAAGGAAAAAGTGATTTTTCTTTAATTTTAACTACAGAAAAAGAATGAAATTCTTGTAGCTAAGGAAGGGTACCATGTGTTATCCCATCAGTGCCTCTCGGCTCCTTCTTGGTGAAACAATATTTTTCCTAGTTTTGATTATGTTTACTTGGAAAGACAAATATGAAATGTTTTCATGAAGTAGTCATTTGTTCCAAGGAAATCAACTATGAACAGGGAAAGTTTTAACATGATAAATAGCCCTTAGTCACTATCCAGTGATGATACACAGTGGCATAACAAGCCTTTCACAGCTAACCGTTACGGAAGAGCTGATGAGAATTATTTTTTTAGGCAACATCTATCTAAATATTGAGATGATTGTTCTGTGAAACACACGAGCAGCTGGACTGTATGAAGAACTTAATCTATTAAATAATTAATAACTGTGTCTCCATCAACATAATATTTTCTGTATATTATTTATGCAGAAGTGGAATGCCATTTCACTATTTCTGCCTGTAAAACCATAAAAGCTCTTACTGTAGAAACAATCTTGACATCTCATTTAAAAATTTACATTTTTTAATTTCCTTTTGTGTAAGTCTAGTATTATATCCCATTTCCTTCAAGAATTTATATTTATGCTTGTACAAGCAAAGCCTGAATAATAAGGAATAACGAAGTGTGTGGAATTTTAATTTAAAAATCCTGTAATGCATATAAACACAGAGTTATGATATATGAAATGCTGAAATATGGTTATGGATTAGCAACTGTGTCTCATTATTTTCTTTTATCTTAAGTCCCTGAATATTTCTCACAACTGAAGATGTCAGAGTGTTTCTCTGGACATGTGAAATGACAAATATTCAGAGATCTGCAGGCCTTCCTGAAGGTGGCTCCATTTGATAAAGGTTAAGTTAGACAATCCAGGATCAGCTCAGCTGCAAATTCTTATCAGAGTGATTGGTCAGCAGAGGAAAAAACAACAATAACTGCTCAGATAACAGGTATGGATAATGTAATGAAAGAATTTCCATAAAATAGTTCTGGGATTTAACCAAAGTATTCTTGAAATTAATCAACAGAGCAAAAAAATCTACAAAAAAATGACAGAACAGTCTTTGCTTATTTACAGTGTATGTCTCAATCTCAATTCTGACCTAAAGACTGTCTTAACTAGTATTTTTCCTTTATTTTTAACTCTGAGTACTAAAAAGCACAGGTTCATTAGACTGTATCTCATTCACACATGATTGTTTCCAGGTTCAGTGAAATTAAGACACAGAGAACAAAAGAGACCTTAAGAAGAACACTTGTTTATTTTAGGATTGTGCTCAATTCTGCCTCAGATTACTTCAGCTCAGGATATAGATGAAAAGATAAAATGTACCAAGCTTCATTTCAAAAGAAATTCTAAAATAGGAAATAGAAGAGGAAATTAAATTTCAGTGTACTTCAGAAGTAAAGAACTATAGATTCAAAAACTTTGAAAACCAGGGAATATAATTATATCTGGTCTGCAGATTTAAAAAAAAAAAGAAAAAATATAGTGGTGAAATATTTTTAGTTCACTTAAATTCCAGGTTACTAGCAGATAAAAGCTTCCGTCGTTATTAGCAAATACTTTTTGAACACTGAGGTTTTCCGTGGCATTCTAATGGTTCAGTGGCAATGAATGAATAATGGAAAGATGGTATTTTTCCACTGTAGAAGATAAACATTTAAAACCCTACAGAACCCTAAGACGTGTAGTCAAGGTGTTCTAGAAGTCAGTAGGGTTCTACCAGGATACTTGAATCTAGACTAGCCTTTGTCTCCAAACTCAGGTACAGCATCTTTGAAACATATTGCATCAATTGATCATTTTCTGTTTGATACCTTTTTAGAAAAAGGCTTTAAACCTACTTTAGGTACTTCAACACTGTTCGAAGTATCATATGCAATATTTATATATATTCTAGCTTCCCATCAGCCAGTAATGCCTTGTACATCTTTTCCAAATAATATTTCTCACAGTTCTGTCATAATCCCCCATAAATTGATGATGACACTATAATCAACCACTTAAACTTGTATGTGCAGAATGCTTGCTATGAAAAAGTGTTTGTCATTAAGAGTTAAGGCAAATCCAAAAATAATAGCAGTGTTTGTGGTAGGTGGCTAAACAGATTTACAGGACAACAAAATTGTAGCTTCAGCTACAGCAAGGGGCCAGAAAAGAGCTTTCTCTGCCCTGCTGAGGACCTTCAAATCTTTGATGTCTGCTCCTCTCAGATAAATATAAGATGCTGTCTATTTATACTTGTTATGTATACACATACATTGGAATCCAATAAATATTTAATACATTGTACATGTAGTGGAATTTTCACTTTCTGACCAATACCACATATAATTCTTGGGAAAATATCACAGCATTTCCCCAGAAGATGGATCACTTTAGTATAAAATAATTTTAAGAAAAATACTCAATCAATTCTGCCTTTAAACATTTTTCTGTCTTGAGCTCAAATAGAGTATGAATGCTATAGACTTGTGAGTAGTTATCTAAGTTAAATAAAAATGGTTTTGATAGAGTGAGGAAGAACTTTTTCATTTCTGGTCTTTCAATAACTTGGGAATAGGCTCCCAAATTTAAGAATGTTATCCTGCACTCAAGAAAGACTCCCAAAGAATTCAGTCAGGAAGAAAATGACACAGGTGAGGTCAAGAGATGAGTACATAGATGGAGACTGGGAATTACATTGTATAATTGTAGAAATACTAGTTGTTCTAGCTGCGGGCAAAGCAAGATAAGAAATGAGGGAAATAAAAAAAGTAGCAGCCTTTCCATAGCACAGGGAGAAACCTACATTTAACATTTTTTTATGGTTTAGTTTTAAGAAATCTCAGAAAATTCATATTCCATGACTCTCGCCTCTGGAAGGAAGACTTAGAAAAGGACACATGTTGATTTTGTGAAACAGCCGGAACCTGAAGACAGTGTTTTCTTCTTTCTGTTGGAAAGTTAAAATATGAACCTTAAAAAATCATTGTGTCCTGGTGGAAGTTCAAGGCTGTGCTTCTTACTGTTTGACCTGTAACACACCAGATACTTTTTATATATGCATTAAGGTTACTTGTTATTTTAAAGTTTTGGAGTTTTTTTAGTAAGAAGTAGCAGTTAAATATTTAAGCAGCTTAGTGTCTTTTGGTCATTGTCTTTGCTTAGAAGAACAGCATTTATAATCTCTCCTGTTCTCTGAATGACTATGTGACTATCAAGTGAACCACATACTTTTAAGGTTAAATAAATAATGATAATTTTAAAAAAATATGGTCAGCAAAGAGTAATGAGTTAACTAATTTCATGTAAACTCTAACACCTTCTAAGGTCTATAGAAAGGACATTTCCACTTTAGTGGTTAAATAACTGAATTGAGGGGGAATTTAGGGGGGAAAATATTCTGAACAGATATGAATAAGCTTTATATATTAAAAAAAGGCTGCTCAATGGTTTTTAATCCTACTTAATTTATTTTTTTTCCTTATATCAGGATATGGTAAACTCCAGAAGAATTAAAAATTGTCAAAGAGTTTTGATTTTAAAAGATTTCTATAAAAAGACATTTCTATCAAAATCAACATGTTTGGAAAGAAAATATTAAACTTAATTTTGTCAAACTAATTTCATTGGCAAAATAAAATTCAATAACATACAGATGTTTCAAGTGAACATACTTAAAATTTTCTGTCATTTTGATTTATAATTCCACTTTGCTTTCAATTTTTTAATCTTCCCCAATTTGTATTGCTATTTTTTTCCATTCTACTGAAAAAAAAAAAAAATTAAAAATGAAAATATCGAAACAGAAATGGAAAAGGACATATTTTCTTATTTTTCCAAAAGCAAAAGAAAAATTATGTCTGTTTTTCAAAATATTACTGCTTATTAAAATGGAAACTCTCAAATGTTGGTATAGGCACAGTTTTCAAAAGAAAAATCTCCTTGTGTCTATGATAAACTCTCTGGAATATTAGTAAGAAATTAATTTTCAAATTTCAGTACTAACCACAGCATAGTAAAGAAATTAAAAACCTTTTTTTTTCTTCTGATACATATTTTGCATGTATATTCCCTTTTTGATAGAGTTTTAAATGCCTTAAAGATAATTCTCCTATTCAGAAATAAAGGCAAAGGTTTTGGTTTTCTTTGAGAGTTCCAAAAGTGGAAGCATGGGGAATCCTTTTTTTACTCACTTTCTCTCCATTGGATTGCAGCAAAATATAAGGATCAAAAATTATTCATATAGTGGTAACAATGGGCACAGCATTTTTAAGAATTAAATCCAATTTGGGGGAAGAAAACAAAGGAACAAATAATTGGTAACTGTTGTGTAGGCACAAAAAGGAAAATACATGCAATATTAATGAAAATGCTTATCCTACTCTTAGAAATAAGTATTATACTCCATAGTCACTGTTTGCAAAATCGCTTTAAGCAGAAGTTTTTCTTATTCATTTCTGCCTTTCATGGTCTATAGAAGGTAGAAACTAGGGACCATTCTTTTTGGTCAAGGGAGTTAATGCGACGTATTTTCCAGGTCGTGAAGGCAGAAAAAATCCACCATGAGGTCAGGAAGCACAACAAAGTCATTCTTGAAGGAAAGGCCTTCCTAACAGAGATATAGCTAGACACGGCTGGAAGTCTTTTACAAAAGGATTGCATCTTTTTATATTAAAAAGCTGAACATTATCACTAATTCTTCTCAAAAGCCAAATGTGAACATCCTCACTAAGTTCTGGCCTTAGCCAAATCTCATTTTCATCAGTGTTGTGGTTTAACCTCAGCTCGCAACTAAGCCCCACACAGCCGCTCGCTCACTCCCCCCCGGTGGGGTGGGGGAGAGAATCGGAAGAGTAAAAGTGAGAAAACTCCTGGGTTGAGATAAGAACAGTTTAATAGGTAAAGCAAAAGCCGCGTGCGCAAGCAAAGCAAAACAAGGTATTCATTCACTCCTTCCCTTCTGCAGGCAGGTGTTCAGCATCTCCAGGAAAGCAGGGCTCCATCACGTGTAACGGTTACTTGGGAAGACAAACACCATCACTCTGAACGTCCCCCCTTCCTTCTTCTCCCCACAGCTTTATATGCTGAGTGTGATGTCATATGGTATGGAATAGCCCTTTGGCCAGTTGGGGTCAGCTGTCCCGGCTGTGCCCCCTCCCAACTTCTTGTGAACCTGGCAGAACATGGGAAGCTGAAAAGTCCTTGACTCTGTGTAAGCACTGCTCAGCAACAACTAAAACATCTCTGTATTATCAACACTGTTTTCAGCACAAATCCAAATCATAGCCCCATACTAGCTACTATGAAGAAAATTAATTGTATCCCAGCCAAAACCAGGACAATCAGGATCCCAGGTAAGCTGAGGCATACTAAGAAAACTTGCTTTGAATTTGAATTTTAAAGGATTTCCTTTTCCTGCTTAGGTGTGTGAAGCAGCTGACTGTGCTCTTGTACGCAGCTCCATCAACATGCTCTTCTGCAAGCAGATGCTCACACGTCTGTGCTGTCTGAAATGACCAGACATAGGACACAGGTTTGATGCAAAGTCACAGCATCTGTGGCATTAAGTTGCAGCTAAGAAGCCTTCAGCAAGACTTGACAGTTCAAGCTCTACCACCACCACCAGTGCAGCTCCGAGCCAGCTCCTGCCTGCCCAGGAGGGAGCACAGGCACACCCAGCTCTTATTATCACACATCCATTATAGTCATTTAGTCCTGGAAGTCTAAAATTGTTCTGGTCTCCTAAGAAAAAATAACAAAACACAGGTTCTTCAGAAAGGATATCAGCACTGTAGTTTTAAGTTTGCGGATGAGAACAATCTAACGTCAGCTGCAATCTACATCAGTGTCGTGGTTTAGCCCCAGCCGGGAACTAAGCACCACGCAGCCGCTCGCTCACTCCCCCCTGGTGGGATGGGGGAGAGAATCAGAAGAGCAAAAGTAAGAAAACTCGAGGGTTGAGATAAAAACAGTTTAATAGGGAAAGCAAAAGCTGTGCATGCAAGCAAAGCAAAACAAGGAATTCATTCACTACTTCCCATGGGCAGGCAGGTGTTCAGCCATCTCCAGGAAAGCAGGGCTCCATCACACGTAATGGTTACTTGGGAAGACAAACGCCATCACTCCAAATGTCCCCCCTTCCTTCTTCTTCCCCAGCTTTATATACTGAGCATGACGTCATATGGTATGGAATAGCCCTTTGGTCAGTTTGGATCAACTGTCCTGGCTGTGTCCCCTCCCAGCTTCTTCTGCACCTGGCAGAGCATGGGAAGCTGAAAAGTCCTTGACTAGTGCAGCAACAACTAAAACATCTCTGTATTATCAACACTGTTCTCAGCACAAATCCAAAACGTAGCCCCATACTAGCTACTATGAAGAAAATTAGCTCTATCTCAGCTGAAACCAGGACAATCAGCTTTTGCTCTAAATCATTTGAGCAGAGAACTTTAAATAAAATCTCTATTACAATTAGAAGAAACTATAATCATCATAAATTGCTAAAATACCAATGTTGTGGTAAACAAAGCTGATAATTATTTTAAAAAATAAATAAAACATGTTCTGTCATGCTTGACAAATTTAATTGCGGGATGTTTTTTATATGCAGAGGTTGCAGACTGTTAGTGGTAATCAAACTAATGATTTGTCCTTGCCACTTAGCAACGTTTATTTTGTGTTAGTGAAAACATAAAGGTAGCACAGTAGGCATACTACTGGCATCTATGTCAGAATACAGATGATAATGATATTCTCCCTATACAGAAGGATGAGAGCACTGTGGAAATTTTTATTTTGTCATCATTTCCCTATTGAAATGGTAGTCAGAAACTGAAAAGAAGGCAGAGGTATTTGTCCCTGTCTTACTTATCAGTGTAAATTTTGAATTCCTTTTGTGATTGCATATGCTTTTCATACGTGAGTAGAAGATACAGGAAAAAGGAGAATTAATGCTTCATCCCATGTGACCAGCACAGGGCTTTGAGAGAAATATGCAGAAAATCCCAGTTATTAATTAGTTTCATCTCATACAAACTTGCAAGTCCCTAAAAGAGTCATCCCAAAGGCTAAACTAAGTATGCTTTAAGTCTGACTTATTTGTTTTGTAACTTGGAACAAAAGACAAGACTATTTTGGCTGGCCTCTTTCTTTCTATGTTTTTCCTGATCTGATATAGATTGTTTTTTCCTACTCTTCTAACACAGCAATATGCTATCTTGAACTGAATGCTCTATTCAAAAGCAGTAACCACTCCTGTCACTTTAATGTTGGAAAAAGACTTTTCCTTAGCTATACAATTATTCCGCTCAAAATAGCTGAAATGAAAGTGGAGGTTACTGTTATTTCATATAACAATATATTCACTATTCTTATTTCTTTCTCTTACAATCTTAATTTCAGCAAGCATATCGTTGCAATTTAAAACACCCTTCTCTGAACTCTGTGAGTGGCTGATTTGAGGGCTTCTCTTTTTTTCTTGAAAAGAAGAGCTGTGACTTTGAAATTGACTTTGAGATTTAGCATCCTGCTGTAGATATATATTTTTTGTTAAAAAACTGCCAATCCCCTTTCTTCCCCAATTACTGCTTGTTTTTCAGGGGGAAAAAAAGAAAAGACAGACCTTATGTCTTTGGCCTTGCCAATGCTTACAGATCCAGGGTCAAGGAAAGATGCTATATTCACTGCAGCTTACATTTTGCCTCTTCTGCAGAGCAACAGGAAAATCTTTGTTCGGTCGCCAGTAGGTACCGCGTCTGCTGAAATGTTTCCATGGAGACAGGGCATAGCCGAGCGCAGCAGCCGGCGGCCAAGATGCGTGTCACAGCCCTTCCACCCGTACCGTGTTTATTTGTGCAGCTGACGAGCGCACGATGAAGGCATCTCCCTTCTTTCGGAATCTCATTTGGCTAGAAATTAAATGCTGATTTCCTGAAGAAAACTTAAAACTCTGTAAACTACACAAGGGGGAAACAAACAAACAAACAAACAAACATATAAGCATTTCACACGAATTTCACAATATTCCGGTGATGCTTGAGGAAACTTGAAAGCCCTGTATAGTTGAGAACCTTTTTTTTGAGTTTGGCCTTTATTTGCATTTCAGATTTATTTATTTCTAGATCTAAAATCAAACAAATACTGTCTTCTTTAGCATGAGATGACTTTAACTTATTCACTCCTTTGCATTCAGAATAAAAATGATACTTTGTGGAATATCAGAATGTCAGCAGTTTATGTAAGCACTTTTACTTGTGAATTAGTTTCTCAATCACAGAATGGTGTTTGACACGTATAATTATGATTGAAAATTTTTGCATGTTTTATTTGGATAGAATTTTTCAGTAATTAATTTTTTCATTTGAATGTACATGTTTGCTTCATCAAGGTTAATGAGCTGAGAGGAGGAAAAGCTAATGGAAATGTATTTTATTTCAAGATGCAGGTATTCAGTTTTCTGTTTGGTTGTGGTATCCGAACCATGGCTCATTCTACAACACTTATTGGAACAAGACACTCCTAGGAGAAAGGCTTTGGCATTAAACTCTAGGACGTGCTTCACATACCACAGGTAGGTAAAAAAGAAAGTTTTTTATGAATATGGGAATGAAATCCTGACCTCATTAAAGTCAGTGTTAAAAGTGTATCTTGGCTTCTTTAAGGTATTTTTTAGCAAAACCAGGAAATTATTAGTACTGCTATAGAAAATACTAATAAAACTTAATTTTAAATAGTTCAAATTTTTCTAGTTTCCAACACTGAAATGAACTAAAACTGGAAAAAGATGCCAACAGAGTGCTAAAATGATTTTGGTAATGTATTATGAGACACTGAATGAGTTTTATTTGTTTAGTTTGGTCAGGCAAATGTTAAGATGAGATATACTGATTCTTTATAAATAAAAACTTCAATAAATTTAAATAATTTCAAAACTACAGGCATTTGCAGGACTTAATTCTACTTAAATCTTAGTAACATTAAATACCTACAGGTGTTCAGCTGCTCACCCAGCTCAACACGTGTTAAACCAATCATCAGATATGGGG
The DNA here is from genome assembly GCF_034638445.1 of Ciconia boyciana. Taxonomy (NCBI): domain Eukaryota; kingdom Metazoa; phylum Chordata; class Aves; order Ciconiiformes; family Ciconiidae; genus Ciconia; species Ciconia boyciana. The sequence continues at coordinate 13,302,523 of NC_132936.1, read as the reverse complement.
TCTAGAGGATTTTTTCTCCTAATTAGGAGGTATTTCTGCAGAGGCAGAATTTCCCTTTTTTGTAGGCTGGAGCATCATGATCTGGGAATTTTATTGACAAAGGTCCAGGAATCTGGTATGCAGATAATGCTCTCACTTCCTCCTGCTTTCTTCGTGTGGCACACCATAGTCTTTTGGTAGGTGTCAGGAAGCATTTCCTGGCCCATGGCATTTGCAGATATGTGGGATAATGTTGTGTGTCCCCCTGACCTAGCTGTTATTTGTGTGTTAGCACAGAGGTTAGGGCCTGTGTGCAGAGACTCAGGTGGCCTCTTGCAGTGTCCTGTCCCTGTGCCCTGCTGGATGGAGGATCAGTATGAATATGAAAACAAAAGTCACACACACAGGAGCCTGTTGGGTCCTATTTAACTGAAAACATTATCTCCCTTCAGAGCTGCTTCATGCCATGGGTCACAGATGTTGTCCTTGCTGGAAGGTCTCTGAGGGAGGCAGGATAATTAAATTCAGCCTGGTGCAAAAATAAGGGAATCCCAAGGCACTGATTTTTCACAAATGATGCTTTCCCCTTTTTCACAAGGCACCAGGTTTGAAATCAGAGGGCTCCTGCAATGAAGAAACCAAAAGCCTGTGAGAAATTCCAGGTTTGATGCCTGCCCTAACATTTCCCAACCTTTTTTTCCCCCAAAAAAAATCACAGTTTATGGAGCGGTACTTCCACTTGCTGTTGAAAACGTGAAGATTTCTCATCTGTCATGTTCTTGTCTCACGTAGTATTTGCAGTAAACTGTATTGTAGCTACTTGGGATTCCGTTGTAAATATCCTGACTGCTACCTCTTGTTTGCCACACCTGGCCACTTTCCAGAAGTTTGAAAGGTTATAATTTATTAAACAAGTCGGTGCTACATGAGTTGGAGAGTCATTCTGCTGCAGAAAAGGCTCTTAAAATCTGAGCTAGCTCACTGCAGCCTGGCAGATATGTCTAATCCATGCTGTGGTCACAGATGTACCCACGGCTCAATTTACCCAGATCCAACGAGTGTCGCAGAATGATTTGATCTTTATCTTTGCATGACAAAAGATTTGGGTCTATTCCATCCAACTTGAAGAGCCACTCAGTCTGACACAGAGATGAGGATGGACAAATGGATTATATATAAATCACTTTGCCCCAAGGTCTTACTGAGAGGTGCAAAGGTGCTATAACACAATAAATGAAGATGCATCTTAGTACAAAGTGGTTATAGCCCTGCTTACTTGTCCTCAGATTGGTGAACCTCGTGGGCACCAGTCAGCATTAGACATACAGGTGAGCAGAGGATGACATTCAGAACGCTATTTCTCTTTAGCTGAAGACAGAAATAGGTAGGACAATACCACAGCAAAGGTTATCTTCAATCACTTGAAGGAGAATGAGCCAGCCTATTTTCAGAGCTCCTCTCTGAACAGTAAAAGAAACCAAAGAATTAATTACAAAGCAAAATCCTGTCTTTTGCTTCCCTTTAAGAGGTGATCAGGTGCAGAGAATGCTTGACCCTTAAGTCTGCTTAGTGTGAAGGACTGTGCCTTCACTGCTTGAACACAGGCATGGTTTCTGCTCAGCTTTGCAGTGGAATTAACAACTGTCTTGAGCTGAAAAATCACACAAGGACTTTCAGGATCAAACTTATTATGCATTCAGTATCCCAGTACTCCATCTGCTGTTTCCTTGTTCCATATCCCATTAACAAATGCTAAGCTGCAGATTGTTTTTCACATAGTAATGAGCTGCATAAGTATGCAAACAAAACAAAAGTTATATACTTCTGTTAGAACAAGTGCCAAGAACACCTCCTGTTGCAACACTGCTAATGACAGAATAGCAACACTGGAATAAAGAGAGTAATTTGTAGTATTCCCAGGTCAGCTGCACACATGGTTTCTCCAAAAATAAGTAAGTGAGGCAATTTATTCTATGCACCAGATTCATTCCTGCTTTAATTGCGGAAGCCTCACTGGATCTGTATCATGGAAGAATTTGGCCTTGCAGTTGGAAAACTGCCTACAGATGGTGGTAAAAAAAGGTGACCAGCATAAATAATGTCATTATCCCAATTAACTGGAATTGATTAATTCATCCATCCATTTCCCAAGTGATTATCTCCAATTAAAATAATTGCCTGGATAGCATTCCATTGCTAGATCTCTGGGTGTAACAAGAGATCTTCTAAATAGCATTTTATTCACATGCCAGCACAACCATCACTACCTGGCAGTAGGGAAACACATTACAATCTACTACAGTTCAACATGAGGACAGAGGAAGCTTTGGAACGTCTCTAAGATACACAGACTCACGTATTATAATTATTATTTGTATAAGCATAAGATTACTGTGGAACGGGACTGGATTTGTTGCAGACTGCAAGGGGATGGCGCCTGCTGTAAAGAGCTTACATTTCTAAGCAAGCATAGACACATATAAGGAGCACAAAGAAGCCATGAGATAATAGCAGGCATAGCCAGCCCTGGCAGTGGCACCACAGCAACCTCTCACTGTTGTATATTTTTGTAGGCATCACAGTAATGGATGGTTTTTCAACCACGTCTCTGAAGGTCGTTAGCTCTGTTGATGCTTACAGAGATATCCTCCCAGCTATGAAAGTAATAAAAAGTCTGATGACACCTGTCTGAAAATGTAAAGCATGGGCAGGGGAGCCTGACACCACAGACCTACCAAAAGCAAGAGGCCACTTTCTGGTTGTGATTAGGAGATGATGGGTGTGACAGGGATGCCTTGAAAAGGCGGTTTCTGAAATCGTATGTGAAACATGAGAGAGATATAGAGTAGTCATTTAAAGAACGGGATAACAAGCTCAAATGAGCTGGATATGAGAAGGATGCCTGTAGCCACAGTACAGCATCTGCTAAGTTCAGAGAAAAGGCTGTTCTAATAAAATGTGAGAGTACGCATAGATGCAGATGAAAAACTGTATCTAAGAGATGTTTTGTATAGAAAATATGCAAAATTCAAGCATAGTTTGCATCTAAAAAAATTAAATTCAGAGCTGAATAGGATGTTCAAATTACTGGGCTGAATAATCACTCAGTACAGTAACTGGTACACTTTTAAGAAAATGAGGTAGGAGAAAGCTTGGAATAAGAAAATTTTTGTTGAATCTGAGCTCCTAGCTATATGATAAGAAAACGTCAAAGACATTACAATTTTAATTTGAGCAGAAAGACAGTTATACAGTACTGAGAGGCAACTGTGACTTGTTCATGTAAGTAATAGCAAATGATTTTTATTTACTAATGAGATAGAAACAGGATAAGGCATGGAGGAAAAAAATCCCCATTGGCTAAGTACTGGGGAACCCTGCAGAGAACTGGTAGAGGGATACGAAGGGTTGTTTATGGCACATACTAATAAAAAGACAATGGAAATATACAGGTGGTGGGGAAGGGCTAGATTAATGGAAATGATTAGTGACAGGCAAATCAACCAGGTAGAAAGTGCCCAGCACATCATAGAAGATGAAGCTGAATTCTGGTTTTAAGCATACACAATGTAGAATCATTTTGTTTGCTTAAACGTAGGCATCTCTTGAGAATTGTGCAAGGCTCCCATGTGGTCTCCAGCCACCCCTTCCACAATGTGTCCTAATTGTCACTCCAGGCAGGTTTTTTAGATACCTTGTTGTGCCTCAGAGGCACTAGATGTCTGTGTTTAGGTAACCGAATACTGTACTACAGGTGGAATTCAGTTCACACTTAAGCCTCCTAAAGGTTTCTATACGAAGGTGTCTACAAACATGTTGAGAGTTTACATTCACATTGCAGTCAGTACAGCTGGTGGGGCTTGTGGAGCAATCCATGTTCCCAGCTAAAGTTACAGAGCTACTCAAAGTGCCTAAATGCAGGTATCTAGTATCATCTGAGACACCTTAGAGTATCTGGAATTCGCATGGTGTAAAACAATGAGATTGATGCCAAAACATAAAACGAGTATCACATGAAAAGAAGTCGATGAGCTACTTGAAGAAAAAAACCTTTTTCTTTCTTTTTTTCACTCCCTCCTTCCCTTCTTTGGAGAGATATTTTGTTTCAACATATTCTTAGCTCCAGCTTAAACTGTGTCTTTTGTGACTCAGCGTACCCAGGGGCGGTGCAAGCACAAAGCCTCGGTTACAGACATCAGCTTACTACAGCAAGCAGCTCCCCATAGCTGATGGCCTCTTGGCAAAATTAAGAATTTTCATTAGTAGGACTACTGCACAAAGGATCTTGAGAAAGGTTTGTATGCACAATGTTTATTTGTGGGGTCTGTAGGCAATGGTTGATATTGACTTCAAAGTTACCTTAGGGGATAAACAAAGAGGTGGGGGGTGGAAGAAAAGTCCAGGCAGAAAGAGCAGTGGTGGGGTCTGCAGACGAGCATTCTCCTGTGAGCGAGGCGCTTCCATTGCAGCAGGTGAAGAAGATGAAGATGACTACAATGATAATTTTTGCCATGGTTTTCCCCTAGCAATATATACTTTCTACTTGACCTGTCCAAATTCCCTGTTAGTTTTTCCCATTTACGATGTTATTAATGCTGACTGGAGTATGCTTAATCAGGCACAGTCATTGCATGCTGGCTGGTTGCTAAGCTTTTGTGCATGTATATTATTGGGTAATATTTAATAATTATTTAAATAATAATATCTATTTTGTTATACACTAAGTTTTAGACTTTTTTAACAAACTAAGAGCTACAAGATGAGGTGGGCATGGAGAAGGGGTGATTCTCACGTTAGTGTTAACTTCTTCTTATGAAAGCCTGTTGGAGCAAAGATATCTGGACTTGCAGGTGCAAAGCAGTGAGAAATACAAGCGTGAGAAGAACAGCATGAAACAAGGGGAAAATACTGCCCCTGAGGCTTTTGGAAATCACTGCTGAAGTGAAAAGCTATGGAGCTGTGAGCACAAGGCAGACGACAGAGCTGCAAATGGAGGCAGGCCCTTTGCATTGCACAGTTTATTCGGCAGGGCCATGCTGGTTCAGCTACACAGTTATATGGAGGTGATCGTAGAAACTGTTTCCTTACTAACAGAAGTCAGTGGTTTAGAATATCTTTTAAATATACAGCTACAGAATATCTTCTACAACATGTTTGGGTTCTTTCTTTCTCTGTTTCCTGTGGTCAAGCGCTACATGTCCTGAGAACATGGACATATTTCTAAACCCTCTCATTCGTAGTACAATATGCAGGACAGCTAGAAGGGATTTTTAAAGTGCTATTCTATGTAATGCCAGGTCCCAGAAACATTAATAGAAAGATTTTATATTAACATTACTAGGGCAAGAGCAGTTCTTAGCATAGAGAGATGAGCTGGGATGAAGCCACAGGATGCACCAAGCCGCAATGGATGAGAGGTCAATTCACCTTCTAATGCTACCATGAGCTACCTAAATGTGAGCAAATTAATCCATTCCTCATCGGTCAATGTTTTCTAGATTTTATCTGTTATGGTCACAGCTACATCCTCTTGGAGCACTTCAGGCCTGGATATGATGTATACAGACCTGAGGATGTACCGTGACTAAAATAAAATGGTTATGATAAAGACTGCAGGAAAAATGTTAGTTGTTTTTAGGGTTGCTTGGTTAGGAGGGATTGGGCAGCCAAGAAGTGAAACAATACATACAAACAAAGTCCTTTTGTTTAGCTAGAATAGGTTTTTTTTGTTTATGAAATTAAATTCCAAAATAGTATTTTGTGAATGGAAAGTATCAACTGACTCATAGCTAAACAGAAGACAGGAATGAAGGGGCTAGCTTCACCAAGGATGGAGCTTACAAAGCTTAGGGGCTGAAGCGGTTGTATTGGGAGTCCAGCTAAAATTCCTTGTCTGGCTGAGGAAAATGAACCAAGGTCTCCTACCGAGCACCTAATGGTCTAGCACCTTTTTCTTGGTGTTGTTCTGGTTTACCTAAAGAACCCTCATTGTCTAGAGCAGGGATTGAAAGTGTTTAAGCTACAAATTTGGAGTCTTAACTGCTCATACAGAAGAATAGAATGCAGTGAGAAACATATTCAACAAGTGTGAAGGAATTGCAGCCAAGGACACAAACCTCAACATATCCCATGCTGTGATGACTAGAGCATTCGCTCAATGGGTAGGAGGCTCCAGTTCAGATCTTTGCCCATAAACCGAGTTCAAATAATGATTAAAGTAATACAGAATATCTGTGGAAAGTGTCAGAAGTGAATTCACATCTCTTTAGATGTAGTAAAGCAGGACACAGTGGAGGTGTTCAAAAGCAGTGGTATTCAAAAGGCAGACTTTTGCTTTCTTCTATAGTTTCAGGAATACAGTCACAAAAGCAGCTTGACATAAAGTTGTTATCAATTTCCGGGCAGCTGGTACTGTATTTTTGTGCTATTGCTATTATTACATTTTCATAAGAAGTACCCAGTTCTAAATCAAATAATTTTTCAGATACATGAAAAATATCAATAGTGCTCTTGGCTACCTAGAAACTTGTTAGCAGTTAGAGAGATGAGTAAAGATACCGCATTTTCATGAAATTTTGCACACCAGCAGCACTGTGGCCTAAGGAAATAAGAAAATTCCTGTTGAATTGCTGCAGTTTAACATGATGCTAGTTCAATCTTTGTAATGCTTTTTCTTTCATATTGGGTTTGTCACAAACAGCTGTTGTATGTGCCCAGTCACATTGTTTGAAATAACCTCACTAAGTCTTCTGAAAGCTTGGTGAATTCTACCAGTGTTTAATCAGTTTTGGAGGGTTGATTGTTAGATCAATGGTCCTCCTCCAAGCCTAAGTCCATCAGAATTTAAGACATTTGACCAAAGCTGCTCAGGTCAGAGGAAATGAAGACACAGAATCAGGAGTATCTATTTAAAGACTCTCGGTATGGCTATGAGCCTGGCAATTCAGTAATCCAAATAGGTTTTTTCCCAAAGAAATTGAGGTTTATCTCATGCACCATAATAAAAGTGAAGATATTTGTTTTTATGAGAACCAAATAACATCAAGTAAATTTAAAAAACCTTTATCACATTAAGCTGAGGATGTTTAATTGGGGTTTTTATTTTCTTATTTTCCTTACATAAGGACATAACACAAATAAGCCTTCATCAGATATCAAAAGCTCTAAGATCATAGCCGTACAGTTTTAATAAAAACGCTGAGTAAAGAATAGCAAGTACCTTTATGTAAGAAAGAGAAAACATGTCACACAGGTAGTTTGACTACCTAAACTAAACTTTGGGATACATTTTGAAAAAGGAATCAAGGGATGGAGGTAAATAGAATCAGATCTATTATTGCATTACCAAAGATATACCATGCTAAATTAATCTAATATTGTTCCTTGAGACCTTTTTTTTAATGATGGGATATGTATGCATTTTAATTCACCAGGACCTTAAAAAGAGATCTAAGATGATGTAAATGGGAGAAGAGGGAGATGATTGATTAAAAAATGGCTGAAGCAGAGATTATATGGGTTAATACCAGTGTGGAGGGAGATTAGTAGCGGGCATATGTGAAGGAGGGTTTCAGTGATGAGCATGGGACTGGATCCAGCAAGGTCCTTACAGTCCTGGGTTGAAGGTGAGTCTCAGTAGTTTTTTCCTGAATGTAAGTAATAGAAGTTACACTGCCTCTTCTAAAGTCGCGCTATTCTTCCTCAAAAAAGTGAGCTGTATGACTTTTCTAATACATATGAAAGCATATCCCTAACTACATATTTTTGTTTGTAGTCCCTATTTTAGAAGAGCATGCATTGCTTCTTAAATGAACTGTCATCTCTCAAACTTTTGTTTCCTATTTCATTGCTAAAGAATTGGATGGGTTTTTTTTCTCCTCAATAAATTTAAATTATAATTTTACATGTATATATGTAATGTGTATTTTATGTAATAATAAGCAGCACAGATTAGCTCTTTAGGAACAGCAGGTTTCATGCTTTTTAAAGAGTAACTAACCATTTCTAAGGGTATTTTCTTGTGCTGATATTTGGGCCAGGCAAAAAAAATCTTTGGTGCCATTATAACATCACTTTCCAAGGGAAAGAGCATATTGTCTGTGATAAAAACATGAAGGGACCTCTGAAAGATCCAGGATTAAGAAGCATTGTGCCAAAAGGCCAGTATGAAACGGCCCTTTCCTGACAACTTAGTTCTCTTCCCATCTTGAAAGTAGGAGTTTCTTTATTTTTGCAATTCTTCATTCTAATTTACAACAAATTTTTACAACATATTACTGAGGAATCATTTGGAAAATGTGTTTGGAAACATATGGTGACATTGGGTAGCTGTCAGGCATTTAAATAGAGAAAATGAGAGTGTGTCACATACACATGCAAGGTTGGTAAGGAGTCCCAGTTTGTCTGATTTACCATTGCATTCTGCATCACTTGTCATCATGAACTCTAGTTAAACGTTTGGTGACCAACTATGTTTGCAAAATTTGTTATCTTTGTTTCTGTCAAGTGGCCTGAAGTCCCAAAGTGCCTTTATGGTAGTAAGACCAAGATTGTATACCCATTTCCTAGTTCCTTGTTACCTCACTCAGAAAGGAGGGTTGGTTGGGTGGTTTTGTTCAGAAAAGGCGTTGGATACTCCTACTCCCTCCTTCCTTCCACAGTGTTTCTCCCACTTGAAGAGAACAGGAAGAACAACAGATTTCTCCATCCTTTTGCCTGATCCAGGACTCTGATTCTGTTACAAGTTACCCAGAACATTTTCCTCTTAAAAAGACTATCTATCTGTCTTCTTACCTTCCCCATGAGACCCCATTTTCTGTCTTAATGGATGTCATGGTTTAACCCCAGTGGGCAACTAAGCACCACACAGCCGCTCACTCACCCTCCCCCGCCCCTGGTGGGATGGGGAAGGGAATTGGCAAAAAAAAGTAGAACCTGTGGGTTGAGATAAAGACAGTTTAATAGGACAGCAGAGGAAGAGAAAATAATAATAATAATAATAATATACAAAACAAGTGATGCACAATGCAATTGCTCACCACCTGCTGACCAATGTCCAGCCCATCCCCGAGTAGCAGTCGCCGTCCCCCAGCCAACTCCCCCCAGTTTATATACTGAGCATGACACCCTATGGTATGGAATAGCCCTTTGGCCAGTTGGGGTCAGCTGTCCTGGCTGTGCCCCCTCCCAGCTTCTTGTGCACCTGGCAGAGCATGGGAAGCTGGAAAGTCCTTAACCAGTGTAAGCATTACTTAGCAACAACTAAAACATCAATGTGTTCTCGTACTAAATCCAGAATGCAGCACTATACCAGCTACTAGGAAGAAAATTAACTCTATCCCAGTAAAAACGAGGACAATGGACAATAATATAGCTAATTTTAAAGTTACCAGTTTATATTTGAAGTCTTAACTTTGCCATCACCACTGTGCCACCACAAAAGACATGCAGGTGGTCCACTCCTACTCTGTCTTAATAGGTGCATTTATTATTGGCTGCTGTCAGCCAGGTCCACTTATGTCCATAGGAGGGCTGCAAGAATTAGCCTCGTAATGCCTTGTCAATAAGCACTATCTTGCAGCTCCCTCTCTACTGAGCTGTACGGTTCCTCCCATTTCTGTTTCGTAATGCTCACCACTCTCGTACCCTGTTGCCTATGCATACTTTAATAACATAAAAAACTGTCTATGAGCCATTTCTCAGTTAAGACTGCTTTGAAATTTGATGTCCTGTTTTAAGCAGTTATCTCTGTCAGAAAATTAAGGATTATAATGTTGCTGTAGTACAATGTTATTACTGGGAATGAGTGGCTGGGTGGGAAAGCATTTCATTGTGTCTACATCACTGAAGTTTAAACCAAATGTAAGAAGAGGTGGAAAAGAGCAGCAAGAAGAAACTCAACCTTCCTGTAAACCCTGGGAAAACAAATTGCCTTAAAAGAGGCTATCTCATGGTCATAGTCCTTTCCTGGAAAGTTACTCTGTCCCTGTGTTGTTCCCAAAGGTTAATGATTTGCTGCTGAGCTACTCCACGCTCAGCTCATTCCCTTTGTTGACACTAAATGCCCATCCATTTTCACTGTTATGCCACTCATGGAAGGCAGAGAACGAAGGAGCATACAGCATCTATAATCCTGCACACAGAGTTTCAGTGGTAACTGACTAAAGTAAAAAGATTTTTCTCCTCATATCCTCATCTGGGCAGCTGGAGAGAGTCAAAATCCAGTCCTGAACAGATTTAGTGAATTGGAGAGAAATGACAGCTATTGCCACGGTGGAGAAGGCATAAGTGGTCTCCGAACCTGGGAGGTGATTGCTGGTGCTTTGCACAGCTGCAAGCAGCAACAGACAGAACAGGATGTCTCTCCTGATCCCTAGATGTTTCCAGCCATTTATAGAGCACCTGAAACACTAAAATAAACTCAAACAAGCAGAAGATCAAATAGCAGCAAATTTTCTATCTCTGAGTAATAACAAATTAGAATGACAACAAAATAATTGGGAGTAGTGAGGCAGAGAGTGTAGAAGATAGCTCCTCCTTCAAAATGACTCTTTTATGTAACAGCAGCCTATTTTAAACACCTCTGAAAATAATGAGCTGCAAGCTGCAATTAGCATGAAACGTAGAGTTATTTCAGAGAAAAGTTTGAAGCAAATGCTAAAGCAAGGGGGACTTTGTGGACAGAGTCCTGCCAGAAGCTCTTATTTTTCTTAGATTGAAGAGTTCCTGGCTAAAATTGCTTGCTCTCCATTGCAAGGAGACTGAACAGAGGAGTTATGGCAAGCTTATTATTAGTTAAGTTAATTTTCAATAGGAGGTGACAACAGAATGAATACAAACCATGTGTTTGCAGCACAGTATGCAACACCTTGCTTACTTGTTTGGACTGTGAACAACACCTCGGTTGATGTGTTCTGGAATTTTACTCTGTTGTGAGTCAGTGGCATGAGCCCCTGGGGTGCTACTCTGAACTGCAGTGCAACTGTGCCCATTACTGGGCTCTCATTAAATAAATATAAGAAGTTATTTGAGGGGGACTGGTAGAAGCCAAAGTATATTTTAATACGAGAATGATATTCTAAGTAAAAAGCTAGGACTTTAACTGCAAAGTCCCGATTTTGAGGTGTAACACGAAAGAATGGAAAATTAATTGGAAGTATTGGGCTAAAACCAGCATCTTAGCACAATTTGGCATGTCATGGTGATATGTAGGAGAGAGCTGCTTGGTCAATCTCACAAAAATTTCAGTACGATGTTGAAGCCCTAGCACACAATAGTATTATTATCCTAAATTTAAATAAAAAAATGTACTATAAAGCTATATTACTGGTGGAAATCAGACTCTGCCTCATCTTTCACAGTGTTTTGCCAAATATGGAAGCAATCTATATTTATCTCTGAATCTTTGGGGCTTCAAGGGGGCTGACAATAGTCAAAAGGGATCAGTTAGAGAGGTAAAATGAGCTGAAGTTTCAGAATTTGGACCTAAATTTATTGCCAGAATAAGAGAAAATTCTCTAAATTTTGGTAACTAGTACCATCAAGTCTTGCTAAAATTGAGTCCTACAAAATGCATCACTATTCAGACAAGAATATAAGCAAGCAATTGAAACTATAACAAGGATAGAAGTTATGACCCTAGCTGATTCTCTGCAAAAAGTGAAATTTGAATGTACATTTGCAATAATATGTATATACCATAACTGACTGTGTAAACCACACATGCAGAAAAGTGAATGTCTGCGACAGAGAAACTGTGAAATGCCCAACATGTATTGAAGACAGAAACCTGAATCTCTCTAGGACATATTGATTCAAATCCTCGAATCCTTCAAATTACTCATATTCATGAACGTTGAATCTGTTTGAATATTTCTGTGAATTTTTTGTTTTGTTTTGTTTTCCATCAGGAAGATTTTTTAATTTCAATTTCCTGTAATTTGTTTCACAGTCTACAAAACAGAGAAGCTTTTTTGGAACTCTTGAATATCTGTTACACTCTGAATCCAGTTAGATTAGGTCTTCAGGCAGAAGTGGCAACTTGTTTTCATTATTAAAAAAGTACTTCACTATTCAACATGGGGGTTTTTTATTATTTTGTTTTCTTAGTTGAACATAAGGAGCTCCCATTGCACTCCTGAAATTAGCTAAAATAAAGGAAAACTTGTCAAGCAGCATTTTTAGGAATAAAAAGCATTACTCCAGCTTTAGGTGATAGAAAGCCGTTGTTAATACCTGCCTAGAGTTCAATGCCTCTTTCAGTGTCCCTGTGGTTAACCTAATGTAATCATGAGTGTCTTCTTGCAGGTGTGGGTTTTTCTGTCAGCATATGCTTGAGTGAAAGCATCTGATTCACAGCCTGTGCCAGGACAGCAGATGCTGTACGAGTCATTTCAGAGTGATACAGTGTGTGGAACTCATGACTGTAAAAGTAACATCTTTCCTCTGAGATCCTATTCCAAGATATTTTTGAAATCTTTTCTTTTTGAAACCTTTTACTTTGGAAAGTTTTAGAAAGGGAAGAACAAGTATTTTACTTCTCCCTAGGGTCAGTTCTATGTTGTTTCTCATATTCATGGATGTTGAATGCTGCAGAATTAGTGGGTCCGGGAACCTTTTGTCCATGGCTTATCTGTGGGCTTTGTGCAGGAATAAACTCACATAAAGCTCACTGATAGAGTCAGTTCTGGTACTCTGTAATTCAAGGTCAGCATCTGAGAAAATGGCTACAGACTTCTGACAAACAGACTGGGAGAAAGGTATAGCAAAAAGGCAAAAAGCAGAAAGTGCTATTACTTACTATGGAAAAGAAATAATCAATATGGAGGGTTCTAGGTTAGAATCACATTGTGAACCTAAGATTTGCTCTAATTCCCACGGAAATTTAATATTGGAGGAGGCGTTTAAGTAACTGAAAGAAAACTGCTCTGATTGTAAGGCAATTGTCATCACCAAAACCACTTCCAGCTCTGTTCAGTTCCTCTCAGTTATGTCTGCAGCTGACGTGGAGTGCAGAGCTTCAGACAGATCTTTGAAATCAGTGTTAAAAATGTCAGTTCCCTCCATTTATACAAGACAGTGCAAAACTGTTATTTTACTTTTTTTTTTTTTCCACTCACACTTTAGGAGCTTAGGGTCAAAACTGTTACTCTTGTAAAACCTGATCAGTTGTTGCCTATTCTGGAGAAGGTAAAATTTATGGGAATCCAGGATATGCTTAAATTTTAGACTCCTAATATATGAATCTCCGTAAAGGAAATGCCTAAGATACCTACATAATCTATAGTGAAAAGCAGGTGCTTTTGAAAATCTCTTGTCTATTTAAATATAACTAAGCTCAAGAGAGAGAGCTGATGATCAATGGCTTTTGAGCATAGCTGGAAATAGCAAACAGAAAATCTGCAATTCCTGAGCTGTTCACACCAGATATTGTGATATTAATTTTATATTCTTATATGAAAATGTACTTTAACCCTGTGCACCTTTTGACGCTTGAGCCACTAGATAAAGTGACAGTCATCATTACCTCCTCTTTGCACTAACTGGAAATGTAGGGTTTTGAAAGATAGGGCCACAGCACCCAAAAGAGAGGGAAAGGAGTCTGTCTGAAAATGGCTTATGACCTTTTACCATAATTTCTGTCTCTTAGGAGACTTCTGCCACTAACCACTTGTGTTGGCTGTCATTTATGACATTTTTGGGTCATTATCTCCTCCCATATATGTTATAGAGAATATAGACCCACATTCAGGCCTCTGTTCAAGATGTTTACATCCTACTGTATTTTAGCTGACAACTGCTGTTGGCAAATGCCATACTTGGTGAATAAGAAATCAGAATTGGCCAAGAACCCAAAGCTGAGACATCTTTGGTTTTAATCCTCATGCTAAAATGCTGTGCTACCATGGCTTAGTTATCCACTGCTCTCTGTCTCTTTCTTCTGAACTGTAATCTGCTACCAGTACTTACACACTACATAGGAGAGGAATTGAGAGGATTGATAGTGCCTTAATAGAGCTGTTAAACACAAATCTATTCATAATTATTATTATCCAACAACTGATTTTCATCTACAGAAAAAAAAATTAGTCATGCTCTGCTATAATTTACTGATCTGTACTTAACTTGACTATGACTTGATCCTCTCTGTTTTCAATTGAACTACAAAAAAAAATCATATTTACTTCAGAGGGGTTTTTTCTCGGTAGCATGTATTATGTATTCTTTAGAGAAAGTATATTTTTCTTGCAATTAAATAGCTAACAAGGAAGCTCAATTTCTAGGGGCTTTTAGAGCTCAAATATAAAAAAATCCACAGCTAAAAGAAATCATTCTACAGTTAACTCTTCAGCTATCTGAATTTATTTACATATATATAGAGATGAACAGATATGTATATATGCCTACAGTACATATCTATCTATCTATTTATCTATCTGTCTATCTATCTGTCTATCTATCTACCTATCTATCTATTTTTACTTTCTTTTTTCAGGGCTAGACACAATCCCCGCATGCCTGCAGGAAGAATGGAGACTTTGCCACCACCTGACCAGGAGAAGAGGGCACATCAGACAGTCCTAATGAAGGGCCTACCGTCCCCATATTTTCAGTTGTAGTACTTGGCACGCACTGTCTGCGATGAAAAACAGATAGTAGGAGTAAATGAATAAGTACACAGTTCTGATTTTAAAAAAAAAATCATTAAAAAAATCCTGCAGAATCAATGTAGCTCAGTTGTGTTTGTTTCCTGGCTACAGAAGAAAATGACACCCATTCTTCCTTTTGTATCTGATCTGACTGAGAAGTTCCATCATTGTATTTCTTTGCTGATTCTTTCCCCTGCTAATATTCACTGCTTTTCATTCTGTCTTCATCTGCAATTTATCTTGTAAGCATCCATATCATTTAGGCTAATGGAACTGTTCAGAAGCAATTCTTTTTGAAGAAACTGAAATTTAGGATGAGAAGAAGTAGAAATCAGAGTACACAGTTTGAACTCTCTTTGAGTTACTTGGTTTTGAAAGTGTCTGGAACATCTAGTCATCCAAGCTCATTGCAGCAACAATGCCAAGACAGTTATGACATATTTTTATTGCAAAAAAATTCTGTTTTAAATGTCAACAACTTGTTAAGTCAGTGCTTTCACATTACCTCAAGTTCAGGGCTTAATCTCAGGCCCATACAAACAGTTTCAACCTGCTTAGCAGACTTTAGAAGAGACAACAGGAGCCTATTTCAGTGATGAGTCTCTGGAGCTCAGGTCACACAGACTCCTGAGCTGGCCTCCCCTTTCCTGCGCTAGAAGCAAGCACAGCACTGCACCTGGGTACCAGTTCTTGGGCTGATATTGCTACCCAGCACTATACTGCAACAACAAAATCATAATGGGGCCCATTTGTACTTGAAAGGTGCGGCATTATTCACACTCGCCAAAACTCAGATTCACAAAAGCCTTTGTCGGTACAAGTCACACTCACACAGCTGAAATTCTGTGTTGGTCTTGCTTCTTCCTCTCCTGTTCACCATCACCCCCCATTTCAGAAGGAGTTTTGCTGGTTCCAGAGGCAGTCAGAGGTTTGTAGGTCTGTGTCTCTGGCCTGACAGGAGAACTCTGGTGAATGCCAGCAGGGTGACTCCAGTGCTGTGTTAGCCACGTCTCGGTATGCCAAAGAACTGAGCTCCTGCGCTTTGGACTACCCTACTACGACATTGGAGATCTCCAGCAGCTCAACATAATGACGGACAGCTCTGTGAATTACCAGTATAGCAATAGCTCCTGACTTTCACAAGAGTTTTCAGGAAACAATTTGACATGATTAATGCATAATGATTCCCCCTTGCTTTTTAACAAGCTTGGCATTTGTCAATGAACCTTTACACCAGGCAAGGATACCTATGATCTTTTAATCCTCTGTTAAACATTAACTGATTCTAACAAATTGTCTCACATTGGCTGCTTCTAAGCTACAGAACATGCTAGGGAGGTGGAAAACTTTGAAAATACCTGTAATTAGAAATTACACTGTACAAACACCCACCTCAGAGGAAAATCACGTAGACATATTTACACAGATTATGGACTATAAGAAATTTGCCCGCTATCCTCCAAATGCAATAAATATTTAGAAGCTGCATACATTGCACACACATTAACAATACAGAGGCTGACTGATGGAGCTGGCTGGCAGCATATCCTATCCTGCAATCAGTAATGCTAAGCTGGTCTTGGTCCTCAATGCTCCCCCAATCTACCTTCAAAAAGTCACCTGTGATCTGATACTCACATTTTTGACCCTTTTTGACCAGTAGCAATTTTGAAACAGTCTGAGATAAATATTTTATTACTTTAGCTGGAGTCATATCCTAGTTTGACTGGATTTTTATTCACTTTCACCAAATACATTTTTGAGACGGAATTTAAGAAGGAATCTTTTTAGTGAATGTTGGTGCTTACATCATCTTCTTTGGAACATTATTGATTTTTTCATTCTTATGAAATCAAAGATTTTAATTTTTGACATAACAGGCAACAAAACTTGAAATATTGACTAAGTTTCTTCTTTATCACTTTTTTAGTGTCACTATCACAAATCATTGTGGCATGCTTATTTTCCTTGTTTTTCTTTAGTTACACATTTTTTTCCTCTGAGCTTCATTTATGTCAGTCAAATACTAGAAAATAACATAAATTTTAATATGACTTTATTTTTAATGCCATTATTGGATTTTTTCCCTAAATTGGTATTCTAATAAAGGTATTTTTGTTATAAAGAATAGACAGTATATTTTTATTCTATTTTTCAGCTTCAGATTAACAAACCTTAAAAATAAGCAAGCAGTTCAGCATAAAGCAATATTGTTTAAATAAATCCTGCTTCCCCTCCTTTGAAAGGCCACCTCCAAGCTTATAATGAAAAACTGCTGTTCTTGTCAGATAAATAAAGTAAAAATATGCAAAGTAGCTACTTTCCTCATGGATTGTGGTCTGTCTACTACGTGCTACTCAGATGTTAATTTTGGAATTTGTGTAGAATCTTGGGTTAGTTTAGATGATAGAAAATGGGTGGCTCTGAACAAAAATGAGTTTGGATTCCTGTTTACAAAGAAAGGATAAACCAGCACTTCTGTGATGTTAAAATGGCCACAGTTATTCATGCCTTTATCTCCAGACTGAGTCAGAGGAATGAATTTTACTCTAGCTCTGTGCAATTCCTCAAATTGCAACAGCAAAACAGGTCATCCATCATCATAATACTATGAGAATTACTGAAAGTATACCTTACCTTCAGCCACATAAATCAGAGACTATTTATTATATTGCTAGCAAGTTGCTCATAATTAGTATGAACCTCTCTTTTATACTCTCTTCTCTCCCTTGATATGCTTTTTTTATTGCTGTATTTTTTCCTTATTTTTTATGCTGGGAATGAAATGGAAAAATGATATGAACTAAATATTCATATTGGCAGAAAACATTGTAAACAGATTGTCAATTGATGATTAGTTGGCATACAAAGCTGTAGAGAAAAATAATTATTTCGTTGCTTTGAAAAATCTAGGGTAAGAAACAAATTTTATTTTCATATTATATATATTATATATAATACTATATTAGAATATAAAATCATCAAGAAAAAAATAACTATTTCTCCAGTTTGCTGATTTGGCTGCTGGATAGTAATTCTGTTCAGGGAAAGTTCCTACACTTCTCCCCCCCCAAAAAATCCCTAATATGTAGTTTTAAAATAGCGCTTTCTAATTAGGTGTGAAATCATAGCTCTGCTGAAGTCTGTAAAAGCTTTTTCCACAGATTTCAATGGAACCAGGATTTTACCTCAGAGGAGGTAAACCTCATTTTCATCCTGACTGAATGGCTTTAATTAGATAAGTGAATTAACCTCAAGGATAAGAACTTGACAGTTCAATAGCATTATACTTGGACTCTTACTGTATACAAATTCAAATACTTAAGAAGAAATAGCTATACTTGTATCTATAAAAACTAGAGAAAACAATGGCCATACTCTGCCTACCTTAAGGAAATATCTCAAGCTGCAAAGTCTGCGCTTCCATCTACTAAGGGTCCAGAATACCAAGTAAGAAGGGAAAGAAGGGATGGGCTACTTAACATCTGAGAAAAAAGGAGATGTTCCTTTAGCACAGCAATAACTGATTGTCTTCCCTGGGATCTGGTCTATACCTGTGCCTCTGCTCTGGGGATATGTGCATCTTCCATTTAGGAATCACTAAATAAAATGGGAGAATGGAATTAGGTTAGCAAGGTACTCTAATTTCTGAGCGATATACAAAGAACATTGTCTAATTCCACATCAGGGAAAATTTAACGGTATTCAGAAAAAAAAGAAAATGAAAAACAAAAGAACAAAAAAAGGCTTTGGGCCATCACAAAGTAAAAATTGATCCAGTGTTGAATTCAGATTATGGATTTGACCATCAAACATCAAACATCGTGGGCAATGGTCCCACTTACTGACCTACAGGATGCTTCCACATTTTGACCTGAAAAAATGAAGTGTCCCCAAGAATCTAGTCTTAATGGAAATGAAATTAAAAATCTTTCTGAAAAAAACATCAGTCTGAAGTGTGTCAGACTGATCTTTGCCAACAAAAAATGGTTTTGTCAAAAAGGTCCCAGGCAGCCATGAATAATCCAGAATAAGAAGCATAACAGTTCTGTTGTCTATCCTGGGAGATAAAGGCATAAAAATATCAAAATTAAGTTGACTTTAAGGGCTACTCCAAGTAAAATAGAACAGGATAATAATTCAGTGAGTACAGAATAACTTTAATGATGACAAGGCAGATGTCTTAGGAGTCATAAAATTTTAATAACACTGTGGTGCTTCACTGACTTTGAGCCCCAGTTCCCAAGTAAAGATTTAATCTTTCCCTTTAACTGTGAAAAGCCTCTTGTAGTTTTACAAGTCTTGAAGGCTTTACATAGTTTCGTACTTTCTATGAAACTTGAATTATAATCTCCTGTTAGCTGGAGTTCTTTCCCTTCTATCTAATTTTTCTTCAAAGCAAGAGGTACAGTTTAGCACAATTGTTTCTTTAAGTATCTCACCAGGGGTGGCTGTTAGTCACTTACATGAAGTGCCTCCACTTAAAGTGCCAATTTGCACAGCAGGACCCTGCAGAGCAGTAGTAGCAAGACAGGGGATATTTAAAACAGTATTAAATACAGTAAGAAAATGAGTAGGAGAACTGAGAAAAAAAAGTGGAAGAGGAAAAAAAAGTATTTGCATTAGGAACATGGAACTAAGAAAAAGTACTGAAGAGAAAAGCTACAAAAAGAAGGGGTTAGAAGGTAAACTGGAAATATTGCTGATAAGGTGCAAATCACAGTGTACTCTGAAAGGCAGACACCATGTCAGTGAAACTTTTGATAGAGGAGAGTATTCAAATTTTGAACTTACAATGCAATTTAACATTAATATCTTTGTGGGGGAGTAAGGATAGATATTAAGAAAAATGGTTCCTTGTGTCTTGGCTGTTCCCAGGAGCATGGGAAACCAGGTTTAAACCCCTAGTCTGAACCAAGTGAAGAAATGAGTTTAACCTAGCTCAATCCTCTACAATCTTCTTACCAGAAGTGTAGTGGGGAGGAACCCTTAAAAACCCCATTCACTTCCAAATATGACATGAAAACAGTGTCTTTCTCAGATCAAAACCTGGAGGTCTTCCTGGCAGGCACATACGAACACGAAAAGGTAACTGCTATTGTAACACACACTCCATTCAGTTACTGCTGTCTGCACATTACAAACCATCCACAAAGCAGGACTTCTTCCAGAGCCACTCCTTGCTATCACAGAATTCTTCCTTTCAGAGGAGCTAATATAGCAATGGAGAATACATTCACACATATCTTACAATGAATGCTAAATGCTTCCAAATTATTCCTTCAACTGTTTCTCCTCTCATTTATGTGGTCTCTTTATCTTTCTGAGGAGAAAAATCAAGATAGAGATTACGATGTGTAGCTAAACCACGTATTAATGAAAGGAAATGGTAGAGGGAATGCTGATAAACCTACTGAGGTAAGCCTTGTTCTAAAACTTTGATAAAATGAGTGAAGATAATTTTTTTATTGTTCTGTTCTCTACAACCATAATTCTTTTCTGAATCCGTTAACTTTGCTTGACATTCATTGTCATATTTAGGAGCCTTGAATAAGCAGGTGATAACAGACTTCGTGTATTATTCCACACTTGGATTTCTTTGATCCTTCAAACTTACTTATTGGAAAAAAAATGACTAGTTTCTCATTGTTTAACTTTATAGCCCAAGAATGATTAAGTTTTCCATCATAACGTGTGTATTTATCAGACTACACTATGTAGATGAGCCTTATCTTTGTTCATACATGATAAGTACTGTTAGAAAAACTTTGACTATCACATATGATGTCAAATGGGTCCACTAACACAACACTTGTACAAGATCTTAAGACCATCAGGAGTGTGAAATGTAGATTGGGATTAATCTTCCTACACATGTCCAAGAAAACAAGACTTTATACATATATATATATATATATATATTTTACAGAAAACATTGCACGTAGGTCTCCCAGCCAATAAATCTAGGAGAGAAGCCCTATCAGAGCCTGTGAACTGGCAGCTCCTGCCGGAGAGCATCCTATGTCTGGTAGGCCAAAAGGTCTCTGCTTGCCAGAAACAAAGACAAAACATCGGGGCCCCATTTTTCAGAACAAATGAGCTCATTTCCTTGTGAAAAGAGCACAGAAATGGTACTTATGCTCCTGTCCTGATCTTTTAAAGGCAATAAATGGGGTAATAAAATGATTCTTTGCTGCACTGAGTTCAGCTCTAGATCTCTGTCTTTAAACAAAACAAACACTTGAGAGTGGACTGCTTCCAAAGCAAGCAGCCTGCGATCTGGCTGTGTGTAAATGAGGGCCACAGCAGCAGCCTTCATAACAGGAGAAGCTACTGCTCTGCTATCCACACTCCCATCAAGGTGCTGTTTACTTGCAGTACACAATCTCACTCATACTCTGTTCTGCTAAGTGCTGTCACACATAATGAAAAGTGGTCCCTGACCCCAAGACCTGACACTCAGCATACAAACGCAGCAAATAGATATCAGATGAGGAGCAGAACATGAGGGACAATTCGTAAATAGCATAAAAAGCAATGGTCAAGACCTGCCGGCTGCTTAGATAGTCTGCTGAGCACTATTTATTCCTAGCTACAGGGGTGGAGCTATTTTGCAGGGTCCTTTTTCCAATTCACTGTGGTGCCTAGGATGAAAGCTTGAAGTAGAAAGCAAGCGTTAATAACAAAAGAGAAGAAGCAGAGATGGGCACAAAAGCCAGCAGCCTTACAGTGAACATGCTGAAGTACAGAGTCAAGAGCATCAACCGAGAATGTCAAATATTTTTACATAGAGGTTTTGAGTAAAGTATATATGCAGTAGCAAATTCTTATAGCTGAAGAATTTGAATAGAATACCAGGTGGGTTGTGGCAATAACCACATATTCCATAGCAGAAGCGCTATCATGTTTCTTTCATAGCTGAATGTTGCGGTTTAACCCCAGCCAGCAGCTCAGCCCCACGCAGCCGCTCGCTCACTCCCCCCGCAGTGGGATGGGGGAGAGAATCGGAAGAGTAAAAGTGAGAAAACTCCTGGGTTGAGATAAAGACAGTTAATAGGTAAAACAAAAGCTGCGCATGCAAGCAAAGCAAAACAAGGAATTCATTCACTCCTTCCCGTGGGCAGGCAGGTGTTCAGCATCTCCAGGAAAGCAGGGCTCCATCACGCATAACGGTTACTTGGGAAGACAAAATGCCATCACTCTGAATGTCCCTCCCTTCCTTCTTCTTCCCCCAGCTTTACATGCTAAGCATGATGTCATAAGGTATGGAATATCCCTTGGGTCAGTTGGGGTCAGCCGTCCCAGCTGTGTCCCCTCCCAGATTCTTGTGCACCCCCAGCCTACTCGCTGGTGGGGTGGGGTGAGGAGCAGAAAAGGCCTTGACTCTGTGTAAGCACTGCTTAGCAATATTGAAAACGACTCAGTATTATCAACACTGTTTTCAGCACAAATCCAAGACATAATCCCATACCAGCTTCTATGAAGAAAATTAACGCTATCCCAGTCAAAACCAGAACACTGAAGTATATTTGAATTGAAAAATATTTGAATAATGAAGTCTAACAAAGCTTAAAAGAAGAGACAGGTTTCAGAGCAACTTTTTATTTTCTTCCATTGACATAGTGGATCATTACAGTTTGGAGATATGAAAACTCAAGAAACAATTAACATGGAAAATAGTCTATAAAGGGATGGATAAGGAATAACATCCTAGGATGGATATTTTCCTCCCTAAGAATGAGACATCAGGAAATATCAGGAAATAGATTAAGTAAAAAGACATTGGTTTATTTGAACAGGATATTGCTTATGGATAAGTAGCACAGCTTTTTGTCCTTGTCTCCCTTCCCTAGAGAAGGAAGGAACATAATGCCTAAAGCAATTGCGGAAGAATTGGTCTGATCTCTGCTTATTTTGCTACTGTTAAGTTAGGCTAGATCAACTGAAGGCAGGTTCAAGGCAGGGAAAGCGAGTTGGAGACTGGAAGAAAATGGTTATTTTGTTAACAAAACCTCCAGTAAAGAGAACTATTGGGAAAAACACATCTTACTTTAGCTTTGTGGGTAATGCTTTTTTGATAGCATACTACCTAAAGTTGCCTCTGGGATTGAAATCAGGGGCTCCCATCTGCTGGCTGAATGGCCCAACTACTGAGATAGTGGACAGATAACAGCAAAAGGTATCCTCTATTTGATGTTCCTGTGCAAACAGATTATGAGGGCAAAAAGAAATAAAAATCTCTGCAAACCATCTTTACATGTTTGAATCTAAATTTCCTTCTTCTGTGCATGAACAGTTGGAATTGTATACCCTGCTGAAGTGTCAATAAGATCAAAGGTGAAGAGAGCAAGATAGTAGTGATGCTACATGAAAGCAAGACACAGAACAGAAACATAAAGGGAAACTTGCCAGAAACAAGAAAAGAAGTGAACTGAAGAGTGTGATATTATTTTTATTATTGTTCAAGAAATAGTAAGGCAGGTTAATGTAGTATCAGCTAAGCTAAAAGCTTTCAGTAAGCTGGTTCCCCTAGTAACTTCCAGTGTTCAATCACTTGTTCCTCAGCAACTCTGAAATAACTTGTCTCTTTTCACTAAAGAATGAGTTACCATGCACATAGTGAAGGGCTAGAGTATATTCATAGGTAGGTAACAGAAGGGATTTGAGCTTCATCCACACTTACTTAATAGTAACTTGTAGTAACTTGTTCACAAGCTCGTTCCCAAGCAGAGGTTAAGACATAGGGGATCTGGTTAGGTAGGAAAGCTTACCTTTTTCCATGTTTTGGGTTTGACATTAGGTGATGGCTAGAAATAAATATTAACATCAGCCTGGGAAATGCTCACCTGATGTTTTTTTCAGGTACGACTGATTTGGTAGATTGTAGCAGATACTACAGAATAGCTATGATTTCACCAACTGCATGCAATCTCTGCAAATGCCAATCAGATAGAGATGGATGGTGCCATTGGACAAAAAGGTAGGTAGTCCCTATGAAAAGGATATTTGAAATCAATGGATATTTTTTTCTTAGATAACCTCGAAAGTGATCTCTCAACTATAGCTAATATTGGAAATTTCTTCATGTGGATGCATCCCTGTTGAGTTATGCCTGTATGTAGAAGTTGGCCAGACCAGAAACAAAATTAGCTTAAAAATTGCCTGCCTCTTCTTCACTCAATGCTGGTTTCAGTATGTTACACTTCTTTAATTCTGTCATGGGGCAACATTTTTAACCAAGGAATGCAATCACTTGCCTAATAAATGAAATAGTGCATCTGACAGTTGAAGATAGTGCATGTAGGTCCACTTAATTTTGGCTCAAATGAAGCTCAGAAAGTAAAGCTGCTCTAGTCAAAACAGGTCTTTAAAGTTCTTTTGTCATCTCAGTCATAGGTTTGCTGATCATGTCAGTGGAAGATTTATTCATAGTGTTACTGATTTTCCAATTCATGACATGTAGACTAGGATTGGACCAACCAAATCATGTGTGTTTGTAATTAATTTTATGCTTCAGTCACGTAGGGGTGCTGTAACTATGAATAATTGCCTTATGTTTTCATGACAGCAAGTGGTAAAGGTGACATAGGCTAAATCACTTCATGTTTACAGAAAAATGTCCTGGCAGACCAAATACTATTGTACTTAGTAAAGTACGGGGTTTTGAGCATCATGTTTACCACTGAATCACTTAGACACCCAAAGGCGCATGTTGCAATCCACAACATGGCAGAAGTCTATGATAGGCGCCTCAGCTACCTACACAGTGTGTGGGAAGGGCTAGAAAAGAAAGCAAAATAACAGACCAGAGAGATGACTTAAGAGCCCACAAAGATGTTCTGTATGCAGCTGGTTTAATTACTGAGGACAAATCTATGACTGAAGTCTTTCTTTTAGACCTCACACCTCCACCTGTTATAGCCAAAGAAGAAAAATCCACATTCCATAGGAGATGATGCACCTTCCTGGAATATTATTTTAGGAAAATATAATTCATTCCACAGGGCGAATTTTCTCTCTCCATTCCCTAGAGAAGGAAAATAGACAATTAGTTTAGCCTAAATGATAAATTTTTGTACAACAAAAGTTTGCAGACAAGAGTCCAACATAAAGTGTTCTTTTGCCATTGAGAAATAGGATATCCTCTTAACAAGTTAATTGCATTAACGGCAATTGTTAATTGTTAATGGCATGCAGCTATTGAAATCACTGTCTCTAACCCTTTTAGGCATTTTCTAATACTTGAATTTAAAAACAGTAACCATCCTCTATAGATTATGAATTCACTTATTTCATTTAACTGACTCCTACAAAAGTTTTTGCATCATATTTATAGTAATTTATTAAAAATAATCTTGAAATAACCCCAAATAAGCACTGTTATCAGAATCTTTGCTAGCTGGGACTAAGAATTTGCAAATTGTGATCCTTCCAGTTTAGTCTGAAGTCTAAGGCTGTGTTTTGAACTCTTTGGGAGAAAAATAGTCTGCTTTCTCCAGCTTCCCACCCACCTCAATTATGTTTCAAACAGTTTCACTTGCCACTCTTAAGACAGCTTGAAGCAAGACCCATAGAAGGACAAAGCTACCTTCATGTCTCAAAATTGCTGTACAAAATTTTTAGATAGTTTTTTGCCCGTTGAAAGCTTTGGGCCTCATTAGGTGCCTACATTCTGTGAATGACACATAGGGTGATTTAGGGTAGTTTTCCCCTTGCAGTGCAATGCTGTTTGAGCTCCAAAACTAAAGGCATTGTAAATATGGTTAGTTTGCCTGAATGCAACACCATATGGAATGGCTACACTGCTATAGGGGAGTCTGAGCTAGTACCTCTCTTAGATCTTGTACAGACACATGTTCTCATATGGAGGTACTTGAATATTCCTAAAATCATGCTGCTTTCCATTTCGTAGGCCCATTGTATATGGACAATAAGTCACTGTGCTCAACATTATGCTCAACATTATGCTCAACATAAGTCACTGTGCTCAACAACACTGTGTTCAACTAAGTCATAGTGCTCAACTAGAGCACTATATAAACTAGCCAACAGAAAACGCTGAAGCAAAACTTTGGATAAAATGTGGTTATTGCTGTGACTTCAGTGTCTGTCTCTGGAAAAAAAGGAAGTACCTTATTTCCAATCCGTATTCATCATCCTGAATCTCCCTCTGCAGCAAAATGTCAAAGTCATTTTTTCTTGGGAAACAGAAGAATTAAGAATAACATCTTTCTCTTAACCTGTAGCACAGCACACCCATCATTTAGGAGCTCCAGGTATAAATCTTTGTTGGCAACAGAAACTAGATGTGGATATTCCAAGTTAAGTGTGATACCAGCTAGGTTATAGACTCATGGCCCTCTTCCCCTGGTTCAAGAATATACAAGTGTTTTTCATAAAGGGGAGCAGTGTTAAAAGCAAGTTAGTGAATGCCAAATCTGGAATCTAGACAACCCCAAAATAGTTGTCCCTATGATAAGTGGCATCCATGTGAGAAGTAGGAGATGGCTTGTCTTTTTTTAAAGGCAGGAGAGAAATATGGGTCTTCTTATCCTAGATGAATGCTCAAAACATGGACTTTCCATATTAAAGGTGTGTGGATACAGGTCTCCACTGCACAGGGGGTGATCTGGTGGCTGTTCCCCAGGACTGCAGTCAAGTAAGGACCTGTACAGGTGAATGCTTGGCATATCTTGCTGCTCAGTGCTGTCCAGATCTAGCGGTTCTCAGCATACCAAAAAGCAAATATTGGAAGTTTACAGACCTTTGCTAATATTTTGGGGGGAATATCCAGTGTTATATGACTACTGAATTGGGGTTTTGAGGATATGGACAACTATAGGGAGGAGTTGACAAATTCCTGGGAAAGTCTGAAGGTTCTGAGGATAAAGCTTGTATGTCCTGTTTTCTACACAGACATATTCAGAAATAATACATTGAAGCACAACTGAAAATCAGTGTGATGCTAGAATTAAGACTATAGAGGGCTTGATAGTGGAAAGGATTTGTAAATCAGGAAATTTGATTTCTAATCCAGCATTCTCCTGAAGAAATTAGCTGCTCATGGCTTGGATGGACGTACTCTTCATTGGGTAAAAAACTGGCTGGATGGCCAGGCCCAAAGAGTGGTGGTGAATGGAATTAAGTCCAGTTGGCAGCCAGTCACAAGTGGTGTTCCCCAGGACTCAGTACTGGGGCCAGTCTTGTTTAATATCTTTATCAATGATCTGGACGAGGGCGTCGGGTGCAGCCTCAGTAAGTTTGCAGATGACACCAAGTTGGGCGGGAGTGTTGATCTGCTTGAGGGGAGGAAGGCTCTACAGAGGGATCTGGACAGGCTGGATCGATGGGCCAAGGCCAACTGTATGAGGTTCAAGAAGGCTAAGAGCTGGGTCCTGCACTTGGGTCACAACAACCCCATGCACCGCTACAGGCTTGGGGAAGAGTGGCTGGAAAGCTGCCTGGAGGAAAAGGACCTGGGGGTGTTGGTCAATAGCCAGCTGAATATGAGCCAGCAGTGTGCTCAGGTGGCCAAGAAGGCCAATGGCATCCTGGCTTGTATCAGGAATAGTGTGGCCAGCAGGAGTAGGGAAGTGATTGTCCTCCTGTACTCGGCACTGGTGAGGCCACACCTTGAATACTGTGTTCAGTTTTGGGCCCCTCACTATAAGAAAGACATTGAAGTGCTGGAGCGCATCCAAAGAAGAGCAATGAAGCTGGTGAAGGGTCTAGAGCACAAGTCTTATGAGGAGCGGCTGAGGGAACTGGGGTTGTTTAGCCTGGAGAAAAGGAGACACAGGGGAGACCTTATTGCTCTCTACAACTACCTGAAAGGAGGTTGTAGTGAGGTGAGCGTCGGTCTCTTCTTCCAAGTAACAAGTGATAGGACAAGAGGAAATGGCCTCAAGTTGTGCCAGGGGAGGTTTAGATTGGATATTAGGAAAAATTTCTTCAACAAAAAGGTTGTCAGGCATTGGCACAGGCTGCCCAGGGAAGTGGTTGAGTCACCATCCCTGGAGGTATTTAAAAGACTTGTAGATGTGGCACTTAGGGGCATGGTTTTGTGGTGAACTTACCAGTGCTAGGTTAATGGTTGGACTTCGTGATCTTAAAGGTCTTTTCTAACCTAAATGATTCTATGATTCTATGGTTCTAATATAACCTAGGAAGAGCAATGGTAGCATATTTGTAATTCTGGAGTAAATGTGAAAGTCACTGTTTTGACTTAGCCCAAGCATTGCCATATCATTTATCCACCAGGAAAGGCAATAATTAGGTTTAGATATCAGCCGTAACTTGGCAGGCTCTCTCACAGTACTGTTATGTTATGGACATTGCCTGCTTTGGAAACGGGGAGACTGTACTCCACCTAAAAAAATATCATAGCTTGTTTTCTGAGTTATTGACATTTCAGAAAGCTAGATCTTGGAATATTTAGGTATTGACTTCCTGACTGATGAGTTACAACACAGGTGACTAATATGGATCAGTCACAAGGAAAGAACAACAGGAGCAACTCTTTCCAAAGCATAAAATGAAATTTTTTTTCTGAAGTCCTGTGTCATCACTACTAAAACATCCCTGACTTGCCTAAAAAAAAGAATAAAAAGCACAAAACAGATAGATAGTAGCATTCAAATAGAAAGATTTGATATCTTAGAAGTATTTTACTTATTAAAGATGCATTTCAAGACATAAAACCAACAGGTCAATCTAATAATAATAATTCTGTGATTCTATGTGCTCATGATAAAATTGCATTTATAATGTGCAAAAATATGGTTTGTGAATCAGTATATGTGCTCTCAGTACTTTGGAAAGGAAAATTTCACAAAGCTGGAAACATGAGCAAAAGAGAGGAGGAGGAAAAAATTAAACAGAAAAAGTAATAGCAAATTGCTTAAACAACGCTTCATTGCATACATAGTATCTGCAATTAATTAATGAAAAAAAGCATTCTAATGGTTAAGAGTGGAGATGATGGTATCAGTACAGGTATTTATAAGAAGCAAACAGAAAAATAAGTTTGATAACACAGAAGTTAATATATGTGGATGAGTGTTACAGAAATAAAAAAAGAATTACTGAGAACAGATAGGGCCCATAAGAGGGAATGTTTTGCCTATACCAAGGACAACAGCAGTATGAATCATCATCGGATCAGACAAATACATTCTATACTCCAAGAAGGAAGGAAGTTTAAGGTGTATCAGGAACTGCTTGCAGCCCTGCACAGGGCAGGGTTCCAGAAATCATATCCAGATTCATCAGTGCAAAACTCGGATACGGAATATACAGTGTGGTCTTGGTCACTGGAATCAGGGACATATTTTCAGCGTGACCAGCCTAAGAAGATGTATCTGAAGATAATAGAATCATGTGGTATAATAAAATCACCAAAGCTGCCTGTTTTAAAAACACTCCTTTCAGGCAAACCAATGGCTCCAAATGTCCAGCTCAGACACCACTGGACTAAAACCAGACATAGATCTGCCTCCTATAGGGCTCCAGGGATGCCCACCTGAATCTTCAGTTCCTAATCTCATGTAATTTACACTGAAACTTCATGCAGAACTACCTTTACTTCTTGTAGAACAGGATCATCCCTGAGTAGTCATCAGAAGAGGAGAAAGAACAACTTCCTTTACATCTAAGATTGTTTTCTTACACTCAGAATGAGGTTTAATGAGTTTCTCTGGAGAACATATTTTTCCGTGAATGGGCTGGTCCATCAGCATGGTTTGTTTATTGCAGGTGTAGTGACAGACCACTTTCTTGTACCTTCCACAGGCATATGGCTTCCCAGCACACCATGAAACGGTATTTATCTTTCTTCCTTCTCAGCATGGCTTGAATCCATAATTGAGCCCTTAATTTCGTTTCTCAAAGAACTAAAATCTGCCTGTTAAACTGCCAGGTACAATGTGATGTTAATGACTGAGTAGTGCATAATTCTGTGGTATTAATAGCTATTTCTAGGCATCTATGTACCTGTCCTATTCATTAATTCCTTTCTGACTGTTACATTATTCTTTCTCAAACAGTATTTTTCCTTCTATCTATTGAGAAGCTCTTTGTGTCCCTCTTGATTTTTCTATTCGCTATAATTAGTTTTAAATTACATTTGCTTAAAGTAGAGAGTTTTCAGCCCTCTACACCAAATGAAATTTCATGGCTTTGAGTTGGATATCCCTTTTCACATTTGTTAAAACATTTAAAAAGCCTTGCTAATCACTTATCACACAGGTCAGAAACTTTAAAATTGTGTGTTCAAAATTAATCTGTACTTAGCTTTCAATGTTTTTAATGCACACTGTTTCGTCAGTCAGATGGTAACTTCTGAGCACTCAAAGTTGCTAGAGAAGCTCTTAGGTGTGAGGAATTGTAAATGAGGACATTTTATACACTTGTTAAATGTGATTTTTTTTTTAAAGAAAGACAGATAGAATCCAGATTTCTTTTTTTTTCTTTGTGATTAATCAGGATAATATAGTGCATCTTTTGTATTCTGAAGTCAGGCTGCAATGCCATTTTCCACTATCGCAGTCTTCCTGTCTGAGAAATAAGTGGTTTGCACTACTGTAAAAAGCTGAAAAGACACTAAAATGAATACTTCTTCAGCCCCATTTGCATAGCTCAAGTTGCTCTGTGGGGTATCAGATATCAATGGCCACCTCTATCCTGCTCTGTGGGGAGGACTATTCATACTGAAGCACCCTTTCTGCATTCCTAGTCTTGGCCTTGAAGGCATCTTCAAGGGTCCCCAGTTTCATTCAACTCCAAACCAGATTTGTCCCCTTTCCAAATTCCTGTTTCCCAGTAATCATTCCTTCTAGCACCTGATGCCCCACCCCACCTGTGTCCACCATGCATGACCTTTAGAAGGTCCATTTGCTGTGTCTCCCTTAGATCTCTAGGCATGGCACAGGTAAGCTGCTAGTAACCGAGGTGCAAGGGAAGGATGGACGAGGCTTTGTCCATGAGGCATATATAGACACCTTCAGAGAGGGACTCCACAGACTAGCACCATGAAAGTTGTTCATGGCAAAGTTCTCTCCTGGGCTCTGTCTTTCATGTCAGCCAATGCAACCCATCACAAATTCAGTGCTGTGCCTGGAGTGTGGCAATCTCTTCTGCTGCAGGGTCTGTGCAGACAGATGCATATATCACATCATCCATATGGTCAGCCACTTGAATGCTTACATGAACCAGACTTCATGTCTTTTCTTTCCCAATACCTGAAGTCCTAGGACACAGAGTCTGTGAGCCCAGGAGAGAAAGCAGTTTGAGTCACCCATGGCTTTCCTGGATGTAGATGTCATGTAAAGCACAGTACCTATACTGAGTACATCTGGTGGGTTATGTGAGCAACGCTCTGAAAGATTAGTTTCAGGGCTCAGGTCTTGTCCTCTTATGTCTTTGTTTGGATTGTAAAACGATAATTTATTTCAGTCGAATAACTTCTGATTCAATGGGAGCTGTGCTTAAAATCAATCCTGTAGAATTCGGCCCTGTAATTAAGTTACTTATTTCTGGACTAATATTGTATTTCTTGCACACCCACAAGTCTCTCTCAGAATTGCAGAGATGGGCTGACTGCCAGCAAACATTGGGTGAGCCCTCAGCCATCATAACAAATCAAGAACAGGGCTTGTTTTGATCAATGATAATAAAAGTCATGACATTTATGCCAGTAAAACACCAATTCACATCTGTTAACAATGGTGGCTAAACTTGTAGGCAACACCTGTTTTACTTGTGAGAACAGACTATATGTACCGCTGTGACTGTGTTCAGTGCCTCTGAAATGCATAGCACTGCATCAGTTTACTGGCAGTTCTCCAGCAGAGCAGGTGTGCCACTTTTCAGACTGCTAGTCAAGGGAATACTGTTGTAAATCACTTTGGTCCATTAGGTATGAGGGTATGTACACCCCCAACACTGTGATAGCAGGACCCCAGCAGTGAGATACAAGGAAGAGTTTGTGACTACATGGTTTTGTGAAATCCTGAATTAAGATGTATAGAGGATGGAAGCCTGGATAGGCATATTGACTAACAGATCACATAATTCAGTATTTTTCCATTCCTGAATGATATTCTGCCTGTAGCTAAAATAAATGCACACATTGCACACATGGATTTCTGACAGAAAATAATATGATGTAGGAAGAAGACATAAAAATCTGACTGATTATGCATGGTAATTAATAATGAAAGCCTTGCAGAGAAGCTTAGTAAGAGTGAAACAAACCCAAGTAGGTTCATTTATGTTTGACATGAATTGTGAAGAGGCCGTGTCATTCTAGAAGGAAATCTACCCACTATGCTTATACAAACTGTACAAGAAATCTCACAATGCTAGGTTCATCTGTGGCATAAATCTATTTATCACATTGACATTTTTGGGGGGGTCATTATTATTCCCTGGATTAACTGCTGGTATGGATTTAACCCTTCCCACAAAGATCCTCTGAGTACATGCTCTTTGATCAGAGGCTCAAGGGGAGCAAAGCTACAGAGCCACTAACACCCTGAACTAAAGTAATCCAAATAGCGCAGTTGTACTTTTTAAAGGAAGACCTGGATCTATCTCACATGCTGAATAGTGCTTTGTAAAATGTAATAGGAATAACACATAAAACCCCAATTATTTGATTCTAGGTATATAAATGAATGTTCACATAAATGTTAAGTAATCATGTTTGTGGTATTCTATGACTTGGGTGCAGATTTCTTTTCAAAATTTCATCTATATGATCTCTCTGGGCAAAGCTGTTAATGCTGGACTCTAAGTCAGACACAGTGAAGTGCATCACCTCCTGATGAGGACTGACTGCATTCCTTTCTGACTTCGAGGCCATGCATGTCAATCAAGCTGCAATTAGCTAGTGTTAATGGTAAACCAATTAATACTACCTGAAAGGTAAGACAGACCTCACTCTCTCTTTCAGGTAAGTTATTTCTAGACTAATCCTTGCAACCAAATGCCCCAGTAGTCTGTATAATCAAAGGATGCATGTGTTACTACTATTAAAATGGTAGTTGTTAAAATACTTTGCTGATTTTGTTGTATGTCAAATTACAATTATCACAGTTTACAAGTAATGTGTATGCATGTAAGGAACACATACATACATTTCTCTGTGTATTCAACACTACACTAATGTTACGCTTACTGGTTCCTTGGCTTAATGAAACCAAATATTTAAACCATGTCCTGAATGTACGTTTCCTGTCTTCTCATAATCTCTTCAATAAATATAAAGACAAGCAAGAAATTCGTGTCAGTATAAACAAGGAGCTGTTTATGCCTTTTCTTAGACATCTTTATGGTGACTGTCATTGGTAGACACCAAAGTCAATGTTCTTCAGGTGAAAAACATTATATCAACTAATTACATTTTCCAGTTTAATGAAAGAGTATTTACATTTTTATTTCATTTGATTTAGTAGATTTCAAATAATTTTCTTTCAAAACTTTTTTTCCCCCCCAAACTGTACAAAGAGGTAAACAGAGGTCTAAAAGCATAAGAGACGTAGAGCCATAAGAAATGAGCTCTAGCAGTGGCTGGTAGGTAGTAAGGCAAAAGGGAATGATAATTTCTTGTTTATCTCTCCTCAGTTTTTTTCCCCTGACTTCTGATGATAGTCATACAGCTGTATTTTTTCTTACAAGCTTTTTATTTTTTGATAGGATATGTCCTTATTCTCAAGGCAGCTTTTGAAACCAGTTCTTTTTTTTTCTTTTTTTTTTTCATATACCCTGAAAAGTTCACTCTTTGCTGAGGATTTGGGAGGTTTCTGCTAAAGGAATTAATTCAAAGGTCTTCCTAAAAGCTGCATTGTTACTCCTCAGAATGTTTTTATGTTTTCTTTATCCTGTATGCACTTCAACAGCAATCACCATTCTGCTTCCTTCATTTTTCTTCCTGCCTGTTTCAGCTGCATAAGAAGGTGACAAGCTCTTGTGTTGACGTTGTCATTGTTATTTTCCTATGCTGGGAATAAGGTTGCAAAATATGAGTAGTTGCCTAGGTCACAAAACCTGTCTAATACGTAGTGATCACAGCTATATTTATGCCCAATGAACAGCTGCTTTTATAGAGTTCAGCATTTTCTAAATCATTGGTATTTTCAACTGGAAGACCATGGAAAATGTCTTGCTTGTACACTCAGAAACATCATTGTACACCAAATATAGCCATACAGTTTATATAAGTCCAGTCAAGCTACCACCTTATCTTTGGATAGGAACGCAGAGACTGTGAGAATGATTAGGGCAGCCTATATTTGGGATTTTATCTGCAGTCTACTCAGCACCTTCAGAAAGTCTTTAATTAGGAAACGCGAAAGCCAGGAGAACTGCAGTAGCTCTTCTGAGTGCCTAATAAAAACAACATTGTTTACTTTCTCAGTGTCTTAGAGGTCACATTATATTAGTGAGGTGAGAAATAAAATCAGCAGAGACATGAAACAGAAGTATTAAACTAGTCTGAGCTCTGTGACTAACTTCAGTAAGAGGCTGAAATCCTTCTGTGAAAATAAAGCCATCTGTGTGAGACTGTCATTACGAATACTGAATTTGAAAGTAACCTAGAAATTCCAGACTATTTAGTGATCAACCAAATTACTACTGAATCAATATATTTCTGCCATTAAAAGAAACAATATCCACTTTTTGTAAGAAAATGAAGTCTCTTGCAAATCTTCATGGAAGCAATATAGAAGATTTGCCAACAGATCAACACTTAAACAGCTAAATTCTTTGTACTTTCGACAAGGTCAATAGATCTAGAGAAGTTACCTCAGACATCCAAGTTGTTCTGGCAATCAGCTGCTCACAGAAAGAATCTCAGTAACCTATGGGGTGTTGTAGGGATATTTGTGGTATATCAGACCACCAAAGAAAATCCCTAACTCTCTAATTCATTGAGCTGGGAGCCTTTCAATAGCAACTAATGAAAGAAATCTAGACAACTCCACCTGGATGCTCAGGTAAAGCCACGCAAGTCCCAAGGACACAGAATTCCATGTTGCAATGGTGCAAACTGAGTATAGAAGACTTTGAGAAAATGGCAAATTAACAGCTTGATAACATGAAACTATAGTACTCAATCAAGCTAGTGAAGATTACACCAGACACGCATAGTATTGCAGGAAGAAGATACTCAACGGGCTCAGATAATCAGAGTTTTAAGCATGTAGCATGAGGAAACAAGGGGAGAGCAAAACAGTCTGTGAATGACAGGTGGAAAACTGCTGGTAGAGAGAAAAGGTGAATCCTGACCTAAAGCATTTCACAGTTAACCATTAAAATATACAATTGGTATATTTAAGCTATGTTATAGCCACGTGTGGGTGAATATTTGTTTTTCTGGGTGAATATTTCTCTAGTATTGTCTGTCATAAATTTGGATGTCATTAGACACTGAACCACAATGATTTTGGTTAATAAAGGCACTGCCAACTAGTAATTAATGGAAGTATCTGAACTGTTCATACTTTAACTTCTGACTTTTAGTCTTGTATGGCTCCAGAAAAGGCAGTTTTATTAACTCCCATATATTTGTAATTTGTTAAACATGAAGTTTAATTTTCAGGTAACAAGATAATATAGAGAATGAGTGGTATTCATTTCAGAACATTCTGAGTCTCTCAAGATCTCAAGATTCTTGAGTCTCTGACGAATATAAAAAAATTCACAACAAAATGCTCTCAATATAGCCTTCAATCTGTTTAGAACTTTTAAGGCAGCTCGATTTACATTCAAAACAGTTTGTTTTTTTTAAAAAAACAGCTGAACCACCTTTTGAAATTATGTACTGTCTGGTAAAATTGATGGATAATACCTTTCTTAATCGTGTCATAGGACCTTCAAATGTATAGGGGGACATTTGTTAGTGTTAAACAAAAATGTAGGCATCAAGAAAAATAGTTGCTACAGCAAATGTGCATTAGTGATTGAACGCTCCAATTCCAGTTTGCTTCTTATTCATTAGCCTACCCATTGTTAATCTAATCATGCATTTTTTTTCAGATTTATATAGCAATTAAAGATTTCCCAGTGAGTTTATTGAAATTATTATAGAACACTGTCTAGGTCCACCTACACCTGTAGTATGCTAAATGATTCCATAAGCAAGAAATTATCACTCAAATAGTACTTGATGCTACTTGAAACAGATAAACTGCAGTTACTCACTATTTTGCCTTTTCCTGACTATAACAGGATGTTGTGAATCATTCTAGCTTATGGTAAACTTTATTTTTATATGCATTACCTTATGTGAGTGAAGAGTTCTTTCTTAACCCCATATCTTGTATTATAATGTACTGGACTATACTGTTTCATTCTTTGATAAGATCAGTTTCACATAACCAGGAAAATGTAACCAGGTTTTTGTTGGCAGCGGATAGTATCCTTTTTCCAATCTTCATGAATAAAGGCTTTAGGAAAGAATTTACTTCTACTACTTCTAAAAATACAGTTTTGTAATCTTAACTCCAGACTCAGATCATGAAACCAGATGCTGCAAGCCTTAGTAATGTTGCCTGAAAATTAGTAAGACACTGACAACTGAAGAAGTTGTTTGATTTCTAGCAAGTAGAAGCTGCCATCTGAAACTAAGGGGTCAGGGTGATAAAATTCCTTAACTTTGAGTAAGACAAACAATTTGAAACACAGTCTGGGATATGAAATTAAATTTGAAATGAGAGTTTGACAGAAAAATGTATTCATTACAATCTGCCCTCTATACTGATTAGTTAGTCATCTTTATTATTGTTCAGTGTTTATAAACTAGAATCAGTAATCATATTCTGAATACTAAAGTAAGCAATATTATATGTACATATTGCAACACTCCAAACTCACTGTATTATCATTTTTAATTCCAGGACCACATCATTTATAAAAATGTCTGTGATAAGATCCAGTTTAAGCTCAGTAACCACACATTAGTTTCTTAGCTCAGGTGCCCTGCCTTTGAAATTAGTAATTAAATTTTAAAATAAAGTTAATTAGTAACACTGACTGTACACCATCTCATGCTTCCCATCAGGAATTCTTCCCTGTCATTAGGGCTAATATTTAAAAGACAGTGTGTGAATTTCAAATCAAAAATAGTTCAGAGTCATCAGCATACACAACTGCTATCATGCTTTCATTATATGCTTTTAATTCATATATTTTTCCTGGTAATTGCTTGTCAAAAGCTGAGTATGACTGCAAATTGAATTTTCTGAGAAGAAGTCCCTTTCCTCTGAAGAACTGTATAGTTTCTCCAGCTATTTTGGTGTTTTGTCAAAAAATGAATATACAAAGTTTTGGGATGACTGTTCAAAAATAATTAAATCATCTTTGAGGAATCATTTGTTGCTGGATCATATTGTAAAGATATCAGACAGCAGCAGAAACTCTGCATATCCAGAAAGTTTAGTGTTTTCTGGAACATATCTGGTTTAGAAAGAGGTATACTACACTGCTTTCAACACATCCTTTCAATGTTAAATCCACACTACTGGGGCTTGCCACACAATCTCACTAAGCTTGAGTCAACGATGATGAACATTTTCAGAATAGTGCCCTGACCCAAGTTGGCCCAGCAATCTTCATTTCATGGCAGAAACAATTCTATGTATTTTTGCTATTCACTTCACACGGAAATCAAATGCTATAGATATATGATATAGAATGATTTCTATGGCAGATGATACATGGTTTCATAATGTGTTACAGAGTTATGGGGTTTCTAAGACTTTTTAAAGCAACATATGGCCACTGATGAAAAAAATCACCTTAAAGAACATTTCCTACTATGCTGCCTGATGAACTTTCTTCCCAACATTTCTTTTCCTTAAGAAAATGATATCTCCATTATTATTTTAGTGTCTCAGCTTTTTCTGCAAGTACCTGTGCATACCACATCTTTCTGGCATTATAGCTCCAGTGGAACGATATTTGCTACCTCTCACTGCAGAATTCACACAGGCCTAAGCGTCTTTGCCCAAAGATCCCTTTTCTGTGTCAACACCTAAGGGAGGTATAAAGGTCAAGATGAAAGAGAGATTAATGAGGGATCAGTACTCCACAGGAACTGAGGCAAGCTAGACTTAATTGGGACCTAAATTAGCCATCCTTGCATCTTTTAGCTTGCCTTTAAACTGGAAAAGGTTAAGAGGATCAGCAGATCAAGAAAGCAGGTGACCACAAAAATAATGAAGAGACAGAAGTATCTAGGTGATCAAATGATACAGGACAGTGCTCAGTAGGTTCAAACAGTGTGGGTTTAATTAGGGGCAACTGTGATAACAGGCAAGAGGAGAAACCTGTGCTTTCCTAATCTTTGAGTTTGGATTGATGTACATAGTACATGGTGTTTTCTAGAAAAATAGCCACAAATCTTGGATACTGAAACTATCAAGTTTGCATAGATAAAGCTTTTTGCAATGCTGTGAAGCTCTGCAATGCAAGTCTCATCTGCTAAGCATCCTGCAGTGAGTCAATAGAGCATCAGGCCTGTGGCAACTAAAAGTGAGATTTAACTCACCCGACTTTATCTATGCTTAGGTGTTGGCTCTAAACCTAGGAAAAGAGAACAGAATACAAGATGTCTGGAAAACCCTGCAAGGTCATGCAAAGATAGATATTGTGCTCTAATTAGTGTGTTGCATATCTCACACCTTGGATTTGAGCAAGAGATACTGCCAGATCCCCTTGGGTCATAATGCAGAAGGAAAGAGAGGATCTAGGACAAGTAGAGGACTTTTTCCGATTCAACTTCTTACCTTTTCAACTAATTAATACAGGAAATATTTTCTAGACACTGATCAAATGAATTTAGGCTCCTGTCTACATTCAATATTTCTATTTTAAGCAACATCTGGGAAGACCACAAAGACCCATGGAAATTTTCGTATAGAAACATTGAGAGAGATGAGTCTGACTGACTCATCTGCCAACCAGATGAGGTTGACCCAAATGCCAACCAGAAGCAGGTGAAGCAGTTCACTTAAGAGTAAAACTGGAGAGGAAGGACCATGGAACACAACATGCTCTCCTACAGGCGATGCCACTATTAACTGGCCAGTGTCTAGGACTGGCATTTTATTAAGAGGATTGGCATACTACTACCCCAGGTTTCAGCAACATTGTAACTGTCATTATAAAAATGGGGACTTCTGCATTAAAAAAACCCCAAAACCAAACAGTCAGGAAATAAACATGCTGAACAAATTGAACAGGTAAAAGAAGCTCATTCAATTTTGACAGCATATTTGAATTTTGCATCGATGCATCAAACAGCACGTTTAGAAAGGATTATTCAAACAGGGAAGGAAAGAAAGAAATAGGATGAGGGGTTTGCATTCTTTTTTCTTTGCTTTGCTTTTAGCAAAAATGTTAACCTTTTGGGAGTGGCAGGTTTTGTCACATAATGTGGACATTATGCTACTGTAGGGGTAAGGCAATGGAAGTTTTGTTTGTTTAGTTATGTTCTCTACTGAAATATTTATGGAAAAATAAAACGTTTAGTTCAAATTTGTTAAACTAGAGTTTACAAAATGAAGAATATGTCATCAATATCTTAGATGGCAGAAAGAGGTAGTGTCAACAGCTTATAGTTAAGTGGACTTGAAAGCAAATCAACACCTTATGGAACATTGTGCAGCCAAACTGCTTCATGGTGTCAGAAGGGATGTGTGAAACCCTTAACTTCTCCAAATCACAAATGAAGGATAGTGAGGCACTTTAGCTGGCAGTAAAGTTCTCATTTGTATCATTATACCTCATGGATCTCTCTAGAAATGAAAATATTTTGTAACATGAAAGCATGAAAATTGTATATAGTATAATTTTTTTGGTAATATTACAATTTCCAGTTACAGAAAACCTCAAACAGGTTTGTAGATTAAGACAAATTGTCTGGAAATAGGGCAGTCAGAAGGATTTCAAATGCGTCAGCTTTCCCTGCTAGGGAGAGGATCTTGATGTAAGAAAACTTATCACAGATGCTGTGTGCATATTTCTGCTCAGTTGGATATTATATTTCATTAGGTTTTTTTTACAGGATTGTAAATACAAACTACTAAAACTGCAAATTTTGTTAATTTAACCTAGTAAGGAAGAAAGAAAAACTGGAAGGACCAGGAATGCTTTAAGCATTAATTAGTATACAATGGCACTCTAATAGCCCTCAACAATAGTTAGAATAAAGGTAGCTAAAACTAAGTCAGCTCTGCGAAGCTGCTTTTAAGAAACATCCTAAATGACAGGTTGCAGAGATTTGGTACAGACAGCCTCTTTTTTGTGTGCATTTCTTACATCAGTTTCCTACTTTACAGTCAAGGACTTAAACCTTCACTCTGTTAACATGTTGTTTTCAATTGGCTTGTCTAGTTTGTGATGAACTTAATCAGATCTGACAGCCACAAAGCATGCTCCTTTCTGAAAGCAACAATTATCAGTAAGGTGTTTTCCACATCAGCTTTTCAGAATACTTGCAAATTAAAACCAAAACAAGTCTGGGAAACACTGAGATTGGAGTGTATTTTCCAGCGAACTACAAAGTCACATTTGGGGCATGGTTATCATATGCTGGGTAAAAGGGAAGTCAGCCTTCACAAGTCTTGACCAGTGATCATCCACCAAACTGAAGAGAATGAGACACAAGAATAAATCCATGTCACTACAGTAATGTTCCTTACTTGCACAGTAGGATCACTTCTAGGAGGGGTGGGCGTAATTGCGCTGCCTGATTTGGAGTCTACTTAATATTGCAGATTTGCAAGTCAAGACCAAACTCCTTATTCTTATTACAACGTAAAAAGAAAAAAGGAAAAAAAAGAGGGGAAGAAAATAAAATAGAAAAAGTAAAGGTAGTCAATGAAATGAAGATTGAAACCATTTTTGTGGTTTAAAAGGTTAACATGTTTTTTTAAGCTGCTTGTTGCCTAATATTAAGTGCAGAGAGGACTTTTGGCTTTGCTAATCCATATTCAGTAGTTAAAAACTGAATTTATACTTGTGCTTCAGATAGTCTTGTTATATGAACTGGTTCCAATTTATAACATTTCTTGGTATTAAAATTTCAAAAATAGTGTGCTTTCATGTGCTAACAGTAGAAGTGTTTCATAAAAGATATAGTATACAGAATGGGTATTCCAAGACCCAGGGGAAAACCCATGAGCAATGAATTTCTCAGAGGCTTCTCAGAGGCTTCCAGCATACCATGGGCAGATCCAGCAGTCAAACCCCAAATCCCAATCCACTGTCAAAGACCACTTGGCCTTTACAGTAAATTACTTCAAGTTAGGAAAAAAAAAAGGAACCCGAGACTTACAGCTCATGCTTCTCTATCACAGTTTTTGATCTAACAAGACAAACTCTTTTAACCCCACAGCCGTGCAAGTTATGTTTTTCTCATGAAAAACAACAGGACAGAAAATTATTATTATTCCCAGTTCATTTTTGGTCACCTTTATTTCTGTTCAAAACTTTCCCTACTTTTGTCACAGTGGAGAGTGGTGATACCCTGTGAACCATTCATCCAGTGACTGCTGAGGGTGTTTCCCCTGCTAATTAATCACTTGTTTAGAATTATTTTTTCAGCACATAACATATACCTGTCTTTTTAACATCTTTTCTTATTTGCAACAAGCCAGTCCTTCCTGATTCCCTTTGTTGATCAGAATACAGCTATTTTTGATATCCTTAAAATTTTTCCTTGCTGTTAGGAAGAAGACAATTAAAGTACCTGTTACACAGTAATCTGAGAATCAACACTAATAGGGATCAAAAGGAAAAACTTTAAAATCGGCTTTTCAAGTGCACACAGCTGCATCAAACTGTAAATGAACACAGATTCCTTGGAGATAACCCAAAATATCCAAAATTTCCTTTTCATTGCTTTTGGGATACACTGATTCATATTCTGACTTTCTCAGTATTTTTTATTAGAAGACACATATCTTGCAAATCCTTTCTTAGGAATATCTATCCTTTTTTCTTTCCCCATCATTCAGTTCCCTAAGCATGTATTCGATACATTGATCACACAATCATCTTAAAGTTACCTGCTTGCATGCAAACTGCCAGCTTGTACAAGAAAATGAATCTGAGTTCCACAGATGCAAAACATAATCTGAAATGGCAACAAACAGATTTCCAGGAAGAAATTTAACACAGTCACACAATTCTTTGTAAGGAAACACTCAGTGATAATAAATTTAGCTCTTTAAAATATTTTCCACGTTTGTAAATGAAAACAGGCTATAAGCATCCTATCAACAAGAACAGGCAAGCTTATTTTCATCGTGGTGAACATTCATGAACACAGTTTTCTACAGCATTCATCTCACTCTTGCCTTTTCCTTTTTGCATTGCAAGCTGCCTCAGTGCCAGTTTTGGTGTCTGGTTACTCTGAGTACCTCCAAGGAGGCTCAGACAGCAATCTTGTACTTACCTCTAGAAAAAACCAGTTATTTATTTCTCAAACTGTTCCTGTGCCACATCTCTTTTTAGCACTGAGGATAACAGAAAGGAAGTTTCATAAGTGTTGGTCTCCCCCAGGAAGCTCAGTAATTACCTGTAAGACTGACTGGTAAAAGTTTGCCCTACCATGACATATTTTAATAGCATTGCAGTACTGTAATGAAAAAGACACTGTTGCTTATCCTGTAGGTGATTGTTTAAAAGAAAAAGCAAGCATTGAATTCATTTGGTTTTACGGTACAAGCATGAGAAAACAGGCAAAATTCCTAACTGCCTACTCGATAGTAAGGAAAGAAGTTCATTTTGTAAACATTATGCTTACAAGCGTATGCATAAAAGAACTTTAGAAAAGAAAGAACTGTAGAAAGAAATTAAAGCAGACAGAGTTTACACTAGGGTAACAAACCACTTTGTAATTAACAAAAGTGGAATAAGACTGAAAGGAAGCTATTGCTTAGTGATTGAAGAAGGAAACTACCAATAGGATTAAGTAGAAGTATTTAAGAGGAAACACAAACGCATTTGCATTAGTCCACTATTTGGCTCTTCTTCTCTCATCTCCTCCTGTACTTATCTGTCAGCATGCAAGTACCCTTTCTGTTTAGTATCTCTTGTTCTTTTAAGGGAGACAGCAGCAAACAGAAAAATAAATGTTTCTACATCTTCCAAAACAAGATTCTTCAAGTGTAAGGTAACGATTTGCAGGCAGAGCAAGCAGGCAGTGAAAGAGATACCACTGTGCAACCATTGGCTTGTGAAACACACCCATATTCTGCTTAGCTGTACTTTTCCTATCAATTTTAATCCTATTAGAAAAAAACAAACACCTGTGTCTTGTTATGTTTACTTGTCTTTATTCAAAGCCATTTGTTAGCTTTTCTTATTGAACTCATCAAATAATTGATTATAGAATGGACTATATCACTATCTTATGGCAACTACCTTCCATAATGTAATTCAAGACTATGGCCATTATTCTAGTGAACTGCTGCAGCCAATTAAAAAAAAAAGAAAAAACAGAAATATGTATTTGTAAAATGTCCATTATATTTCTAACATATACATACTGTGGACAGACCTACTGAAAAGACACTTAACTGGCTGTACTTGGTTGTTAATTGTAAGAAGACTTATGCAAGGGGGAAGTTTTACTCTATTCTATTTTATTCTATTGATGAAATCTTGTCTCCAGTGACATTGAGTTGGGAATATGGTCCAGATGCTAGAGTTTTGCCCATAGATTTGATGAGATTACCTGTCTGAAATTTTGGAATATAAAAATTGTCATCTTACTGTTTTGCTTGAAATGATCCTCACAATAAGTCC
This sequence comes from Ciconia boyciana, assembly GCF_034638445.1. Lineage (NCBI taxonomy): Eukaryota > Metazoa > Chordata > Aves > Ciconiiformes > Ciconiidae > Ciconia > Ciconia boyciana. Next base: position 13,259,078 of record NC_132936.1, on the reverse strand, counting down.
GATTAGGAAACCCAGCAATTTCTTCATCTTCACTCATCTTTTACAGGGCACCAGTCCTTAGTCCTTTTTCAGGGTTTAGCAGAATCTGTGAAATAGTATTAAGCTATGAGTAGCTTTACATTGTGAAGTGTCCAAAGGTCATCTTTTTTTATAAGCCTTCTTAGTGGATGCTCCAGGGCATGACATCCTTGAGTTGTCAGAAATAACCCTTTTTATTCTTTCTTTTGAAAGAAATACACTTTGCAAGTTTCAGCCTAGTCTTAAAATATTCCCCTTACACAACCAGCCCTTTTAAATTTTAATCTATTCTAACAGTCCCCTGAGGATGATGTTTTTTCTTAATTTTGTACAGAGGAATATATAAAGAATAGAATTGTAGTCCACATAGGCTTGATCTTCTCATCAGGTGGACAAAATCAGTCTATAAAGAAGTAAAACAGTAGAAAAGACCTGTACAACCATTAAACATCAGAAACAAGAAGTGGAAAACAGACTTGTGTACTATAACAAATCAGCTTAAGAGGTAAAATAATGTATTGAAAGAATGGCAATATGGCATTCTTATTGATTAAACTTGTGCACACATTTCCCTTTGCAGAAGCCAGAAGACCTTGACAGAATGTGTACAGTGGGATGCAGGTCCGTGTTAAGACATATTTGAGTGTCTACACATGATCTGTGTATAAATTATATTACTGAGGCAATTAAGTCAGTACAGTCAATTGAAACTAGGGGAGGATTCAACACACTGTAGACACACAAGGCCTAGTTCAGCTGTTTAGTGCCTTATGAAACACGCAAGCACATTGTGTGTGGTTTCCACCCGCTGCTCTGGAAAGATACTGGCCTCTTGTTGGTCCTATGTCACATCTATTAGCTTTGTGCAAATTTGTCAGGTGTGAAAGAGCATAACAAATGGCACTGGACACCTACATTTAGGAAACCGATTCAAACCTTTAGCAGCAGGTCAGGTAATTGCTTTCTAGACCCAACTGACTGCTGCCTAGATCTCTACTGCCTGTACTGCCCACCTGGACACCTTTGTTTAAACTTCTTTGTCCAGAGCTGGATCCCACTTGTAGGGCTCCATTCAGCTGCCCACATACAGGCATCCAGATGATTTGAGATAGCCAAAAGTATGCGCAAGCTGCTAACAGATGTAAAATGGAACTTGATGAGGACCTGAGGTATTCTGGGGGAGCAACAGGACACTGGGTACAGCACTCTAGAGGATCTCTATGCAAGGCCAACTGAGCTGTAAATTAGGAAAATTTCTCTCCTAGTAGATTTGATCTCCTATCACTTATTTTCAGAAGAGAGGCTGGAGACTTCCCTTTAAATAAATGTATCTTTTAATGGCCAACAGAATTATATGCATGTGTTCCTTGTGTCTCATTCACAGTGCATTGTTCTTTATTTGCTCTTTGTATCATGAGTTTAAATATTTTTTTTTTTTTTAAACAAAGTGTTGTAAGAGCTTTGTATCTCGGGGGCAAGACCTATTCTGAGTAAAAACTGCAGGAGATAAGGCTGATCCTTAAGGTTAACTTGCAACTCCCAGAACAGAGAGCCTGTTGATTAGGGTCAGGTAGGTTGCAGGTCAGACTACTGGAGATTTTCTAAGCAACTCATAAGGCAGCCTGCTGTTTTGGGCAGATTCATGTGGCTGAAAGTGTTGTGGGAATTAGCAAGATTTAAGAACAACCCAGGAGACAGAGGACTAAATTGATGTTTGAATGCTACCTTGGCTGTCCCTTTCCCGGGAAGCTGGTTTAGTACAGGTCATAGGGAGAAGCAGCACAGGATCTCATCCCTGAAGTGTGACAAAGCTCTTTTTATACAAAGTCTGCAGACCCATTCAAAATTAGCTGTTCCACAAGGATAAACAGGTTTCCAGATTTCTGAAGTTTAGCACATACAATAAAAATTCAGACACTGTGTTGCATGAGAGAAAGATATTTATAGTTCCCATTTTTTGGTGTTGCCTGCAGGAGAATAAATAGTGCACAATTGCTGACTAAAGAGATGTAGACAGAAGGCAAAGAATATCGGTAGATATCAGGGTAAAATAATTCATTTAATTCTTAATCTATTCATGAGATTAATAGCACTCTGTGAAGGATATCTCAAATGGTTAGTTTAATCACCTAATAATAATATAACCAATATGAGAAAATTCATTAACTCTATAGGGACACTGTGTGTGTATACAAGCGCGCGCTCTCTCTCTCTGTCAAAAACTAATGGCATTAAAGAGAAAACAAAGGAACAAGGCTAAGGTTCTTCACTCAACGAATATGATGAATAACAGTTTCTATTTTGTAGAAGGAAAAAAATGTTCCTCCTTCCCCCATGATAATCAACCTGAGGTTTGAAGAAAACCATCTTCAATATATGTTCCTTGTTTTCTTCCTCCTTCACACACTGATTTGCTTTTACTTTTTTGTCTGAAAAAGTAAAATAATAGTATGAAAAAGTAATGAAAATATAATTTTTTTTTTTATTATTTTTACTGTGAAGATTTGGAAATTTTCCTACTTTGGGGAAAGATTGTTAAAGGGATATAACAAGCCTGTAGCAGTGTAAAAAAGGGCAAGATTATTAATTTTCTTTAATCATGAGAATTTACATATGCTGATATGAAATATCATAAATCCAATATCTAATTGCATCTACAGGTGACTCCTGGAAGTTATCTGCATGCTTGAAGTCAGGTGTGTATAGTACTAGCTGGCAATTCAGTGCCTGAACATCTCTGTAATGGTCACTCCAGTTCATAAAATGTCCCTGTGGTAGCACCTGCATGTCCACTCTGAGCAGGGGCAGAAGAGCCCATCTCCCTCCAGCTCCCTGTCCTCCGTGTTCCCACAAGGATTGCATGCTGTCATGACTGCATCTAAGCCCTGAGCTGGACAAATGGGCAAAGTCAAATCAATCCAGAGCGTGAGCATTATTTGAGGAAATAAAAGCCACAAATCCTGATCCCTTGGGCAGTAGCACCCTTTTTGTCTACTCACGTAGGTCACAAAGGCAACTTTCCACTAGCTCCTGAGAGTGACTTTAGACCTTGGAGCACTGTTTTTGGTACCAGTCAAAGTAGAAACAGAGGCACCCCCTGCTCTCTGCATGCTCTGATTCATGGCCATGCAATTCCAAACTCTCCTGGATATTCTCGCTGCACTGCTGCTGCTGCCTACAGATACGGTACACAGAAATAAATTGCTTTTTCAATCTCACCATAAAAACCTGGCATGGCAGCTAACTTCTTAGCGTTCTGGACATGCTGGGCAGATTTTAACTGGGTTTATCAGTTTGGTGGGTTGAAAGCTAAAAAAAGCAGTTAGATTAGGCCTAGTTAAAGGGCAGATATGAATGTTTTATGCCTTGAGTCTATTTATCTCAGCAATTTACACGAGGTCAGCCTCTATTTCTGTGGGCTTCCTTTAGAGCTAGTGAGTTGGGATAACCTGGTTAACATGCACCTGTGGTAGCTGCTGTTGCTTCCCCCACTTGCTAGACAAATAATCATTTATTATAATTATTGAACAACCCATTCTGCCCTGGCCATGTACATTCAAAGCAAAATAATTTAACTGATTTTCAGTGAGGTTTGAATCAGAAGCTTTATCAATGTATGTTCCCAGAGCTTTAAATAGAAGAGCACATAAAATCCACGAGACCTTTTTTTTAAATTTATGTTAGTTATAGGTGGGAATAAAATAAATAAACACCACCTACAACTTGAAAAGCCCTAACCTCTGGAACATTTTCTGCCTCACAAATGGGAAATTCAGAGAACACATTAAGAGGCTTTGCTACATGCAATCTCTCATAATGTATTAAAGTGTTGATCAAAATGAACTCTATATCAACACATTAATCTAGTCCTGTGAGGAATACCAGCTTTGAAAAACTAAACAGAATTTGTTTTCTCACTTATATGGCTTGAGATTCCTGACAGAAAACAATTTGTCCATAAAAGTGAAGCAGCTACTACCTAAAAATCATCTCAATTATGTCAAAAAAGCAAATGCAACTGTTACTCAAAATTCTGTATGGAAGCAAAATCTGAGATTTAACTCTCCCTACTTAATGTATTTTCTCAGATGATCAGCAAGATTTTAAGCAATGACTTAAAATTATATGTTTTGAAATTTGAGAAATATGTGTTCCCTTTACTTCCAAATTAATTTTTCTCAGAATAAATCAAAAAATCCTGAAACTGTGTTTTTGAAAGTGTTAAGACTGCTTTACAAATAAAATCAAAAAGCACAAGTAACGGAAGCCACGAATCAAAACAAATTAAAAATATGGATTTATTTTCCTCTAAAAATCTGAGTTAGACTCAGAAGAATTAGAATTTTCATATTCATGTTTTGCTTACTTTTTCCCTTAACAAAACCTGTGTAGAGCTGTATTTTTTCTACCAACCTCAATAAACTTCCTTTATTTTTCAAAACAACTTTTAATAGGTTTCATTACAGCCACATAATATGGGCAGTTATAAAATATGTTTTGGTCATAGTCACCTAGTACAAAGAAACTGCAACCAATCTTCCTGCGTTGCCCCCAAATTACTGACAACTCCTTTATGAACTTAGCTTAGGGGAGTGACAAAATGTTCATTCAAAATAACAATGGTATTCATGGATGTTAGCCATTATAGTATGAGGCTGCTGTATTTAAAACTGATCACAGAACTGTTCATTTAGGTACAATTCAGCACCAAATTCAGCTTTTTTTTCAAGAACTTTAGATCCCTTCCTGCCTTCAGAGCACAGACCAGGCCTATCACACCACTATCACACCACCTATCACACCACTCCTGCATCATCTTCTGTGTAGTGAAACTTGTTTCTTCCACACTTTCTTCCTAAGAAGGGAAGATGCTCAACCCCATCTGATTAAAGCAGGATGAGGAATAGAGCTGGATCAAGCTTCCCCAGCCAGTGGAGCATTTGGGGACTTGGTCATACTTCTTCCCTCATTCCTGTATCCTCTTCTCTATTCTTCATGCTTCCTAGTTGACCTAAAATTTCTAGTCCTGAGCATCAAAAGCAACTAACAGGACTTTTTTTTTTTTCCCTTTCATTTGGGTGCCAGGATGGTAATCACTTGTGGCAGACATCTCTCACTGTATCCTTGCTGCATTTCTCCTTGGGGCTCAGGTATGGTATAGAGCCCAGAAAAGTGTTTTCTCAAGGCAGACTTCCATGAACATCCAAATGCTTCAGTGTTTTTTATTAGAAGACAAGTCACAAAACCTGTCTGGGCTCCTGGGTGCTTTATGACACAAAGAGGGGTCAAAATGGTTCAGTAGCAGGTGGTATAACAAAACAGAAGTCATTACATGTGATGTAATGTAAATACATACTGCCATTTCTGGCAGAGTGCAGGAAATGGTACTTACCAAAACATCTCAGTTTTCATTCTGACCTTGGCCAGGAGAACTGTGTGATGCTTTAGTAAATTGCAATGCATACATGGAGGAAAATTCATCTAGAAAGCCACTGCCTAATTCAAATAAACTTGTCTTGCACTATAGTAATTGAAAAGAAAACAGAAGTATTCTTGTTAAGAGGGGTATCCAAAACAGGTCAGCAGAACAAATTTTAGAGATTCCTCTTTTTATCCACTAACTTCAGAATGGGGTTTGGAATAATTAACTCAGACCTGGACAACAGACTTTTAGCTACCTACAGTTATGCAAAATGATTCCCCGTTCATACAGTGGAACAGTTGTAGAAGATATGACTCAGCTTACCATTTTCCAGCCTCACTGGGATTTCCTAATCAGCTCATTTCAGCTCATTCAGCACCTCTTCCATCTCCAGCCAAGAACACCCTTAATATTCCAATTATAAAACAGAAATAATGTATAATTTTTGAAGTAATGAAAACTAGATTACCAATTAAGATAAAATAATTAGGGGAAACTATATATGTAACTTTATGATGTGTTCATTTGTTTATGGAAGATTTATAATGAAATCTAGGAAAAACCATAATTTTTAACTTACAAAGCGGACATGATTGTTACTACTGATTAATAAATACCTTGAATGGTGGCATAGAAGGTGCAAGAATTTTTCCAGGCTTTTGGCAGTACATATTTTTTAATTTTACACCTTAATGTGAGATAGATTTTTGTGCTCCACCATTCCAAAAGGACACGGAATTCATTAATACTTAAGAAGCCTCCTGCTCTTTCACTGCCCTAAAGTTAATCGGTAATTTCTGCCATCTCATTTCTGGTCAGTTTAAAAAAATGTTGGGTATTTGCTGGGAGACAGCTCAAACACTTGGATTTCTAAGTTTGTTTCCATGTTGGCGTGATTGATGATATTGATCTTAAAGGAGAGAGAAAGGAACACACTCAATCTCTCAGATGTCTTTGAAGGGAGGGTGGGAAATAGCATTTGGGAATGCATGTGCTGTTACCAGCTTGTCTGGCTCTTTTGAAATATTTCCTTTCACTCTGAGGGAAGACTTCTTGGATTTGTTTCATTGCAATGGTAAACTGTCTCTCAAAAAGTAAAATCAATTAATCTTGGGATTCTCATTGTCAATATTTTTAAAGGCGTTAGCTGCAGACAAGGGTTTTTCTTCCTACTTTTTAAATCTTTTTTTGGGACATCAGTTTACCTTTTCCAAATATTATTTAATGCAGAAAACTAAAGTAAGGAATAGAGGTGAAATATTTGAAATATGTCAGATAAAATGCAATTCTTCTCCCGTAGATCAGCATATGCTTCCACAGTGTTAAGTACCATGAAAAAGGGACTTTGTGCTGCTAGGAACATATGTTTTAAAAGTGCTAAGATAACCAGTGCACGGAGCTGAATAGGCTCAGGTATGTTCAAGGCCATTGATCAGATGAATGACAGAACCCACAGTAAACCCAAATTTCCCCAGGAAGAGATGCCGGTTGCTTCCCCTCCATTCAAAGGTATTTGATAAAGTTCAGGATTCAAGTTCTGACTTTCTGAATAATTTTGAAGGCAGTCCTGTAGTGGAGGTTTTGTGCTAGGTGCAGATGGTAATTCATAATTCTGTGGGGTTAAAAAAAAATACAGTTAATAGTTTGGGGTTTTTTTTAGCAGTATGAATGTTTTGAAGACATGTGAAATTGGAAATTGGACAGGTGATAAGTTTGGGACCATTTCTCTAATTCTAGAGCAGAAAAAATGTCTTAAAGGCCTATTATATTGAAAACAGTATTGTTGCTATGACCGTGTCATGTTTACATGGGTATTGTCAAATTTGCTTTGATTTATCACATAAAATGCCAACTTATCCTTTGATGACATTATATTGAATACTTATTGATAAAACTAGCCTGAAAACTAAAAACTTCTCATATCAAGTGAGGAGAGATAGTAGTGCTGACTCATGAACAGCTAATTTTACACTCGTTAGAAGAATGCAATTTATTTTGTTTGCAACCCAAAGTTACTTTCATATGGAAGTTAAGCCTTATTGCTTCATGATGTGTTCATTTGTTCATGGAGTATTTATCATGAAATTTAGAAAAAAGCTCAGAAATAACATGATAATCTCAAGTAACTTCAAGCATAACCAAAGCCATAGGGCTGTGATATGAGTAAGGAACCTTTTAAAACAAAATAATAGTTTGATTTAAAGTCTTTAAGTGATGGAGAATCTACCATATCTCATGATACTGATTCCAAAGTGGTGACCAATGAGTTGTTCCAGTAAGTAATTGTTCTGTTTCCTGCTCACTGAATGCTCTCAGACTAAAAATAGACACAAGACACAAGATGTCACAAAAATAAGGCACAATTTCTGCTTTAACATTCTAACCATGTGATATGCCTTTTTCATTACAGAAGACATTCTTTAGTCTTGGAAAAGTTAGTCTGCTCACTTTTCAATCTGCCAAATCAAATGGTATTTTTTTTAAACTTTGATAGTTGTTACTTAACAAACTTTCTATGATCAGGAATTAGGAAGAGTTTCCTCATTTTTGAATGATACAATGGCATAAACCTGCTCTTTTCCAAGCAGAAAAAAGAAATATTTAGTCAATACTGTCCTTGCAATTGACATTTTTACCATCATTATTGAATTTTTATCATACTAGAGTTTATTTATTCTCTATATATTTAAATATTATATTTTTAACATACATAACTTCCTAAATATTTGGCTAATTGAAAGCCAGTCCAAATACACAGGCAATGCAATAGAAGGTTTTGCTTTTTCAAAGCATCATTCACAAGAATAAAAGTCACAAAATGCATTCAGTATTTGTTTAGTGAATTCATCTCACAAAATTTTACTCCAGAAATTCTTTCATGGTAATAGTAATTTTAAATCATTGTGTATTTTCATAGCCTGCATCTAGATAGTGTACATCAGGAATATATCTGTTCATGAAAAGGCTTCTGTCTAGAGTCTGCCAAATATGACCAAACCTATATTCCAGTTATGGAGCAGGAACATGACCATGTTCCTGCCTGTCAGGATAAGCAGGCTAGATACAGCAAACTTCATTTTGCCAGAGATAAATTAATTTAAAAAAATATTCAAACATAGGATTCTTAATACTATGTTATCTCATTCTAAAATCTAGGAAAGTACAGTGAAATAACTTAAATGTAAGAAGTGTAACTAACAAGCAAACAAAAAATAAGGTACTGTAAAGCATTATTCTTGTGGCTGAAGTAAAGTGTACTTTCAATTTTGAGTTTTTAAACTCATATAAACCTTGCTTTTAAAAAAACAAACTGCTAACCAAACAAAAATCCGTTTCTATAGCTTTCAGAACTTGTGTCAAATGCAGAGTATGTAAGAAACTAGTAGAGTACCTGAGAACTAAGGGAAAAAATATTTGGCTCACATCCAGCAATATGTCATGAGTGAGTTCATTCAGTGAGTTTCCTACAATCATATACCCCCATCAGTAGTCTAAGTAGGTGTCCCATTTGTGACAAGAAAAGTTGAACCTGCTAGCTAAAGGTTTTCGTTAAGTTTTGACAAAAGAAAACAAATAAAAAGCCCTAAAGTATTGTGACTGATTTGGGTTACATCATTGCATTTAGATTTTTATTGCTGCTTTCCAAAAATAACATTGCCTTCTTGAGCTCAGAGAACTTAGGATTTCTTGAGGATCTCAGGTTCACATGCAAAGCATCTGTGCAATGCTGTGCCAACTGTACAAGTTTCTTCAAGAAAGATGAGCAAAACCAAACTAATAGTCAATGAGTACTGGTATACTATACCACAGTGTTCCAGCTGAACTTTCTTTTGATGGACTGAATGTGTCAAAATACAGTCCCACTGAAGTTAATGCTGAATACCCATAAATCCTACCTCAAAAGTCAGGAGGAGTCAGGAGACTTCTAAATTAAGGCTGGATTTGTTTACATTAAATAGGAAATACTGCCAGGTAGGATCAGTTTAGGATCTGTAGATGGGAAATGGGGATTACTGTTGTCCCCACAGAAAATCTCAAAGACCATGTCCATAGCAGAATTCACTTGCTGTCTTACAATCTTGACCAAATAAAAAAAGATGTTACTATACAAAAAAAACAAAAAGAAGAAAAAAACCTTTTCATTTATTTTGATCCTTCTCAGGGACAGAAAAGAACATAGATCATTTGTAAGACCGTATTTTATTTTTTCTTATACTTAGAATAACCTAGGAGGGAGAGCAAGAGTCCAAGCTCCTTGCTTTCTATGTTTGTTACCAGATTGCTGGATGAATTTGTCAAAACAATTTGTCCCTCTCCAGTTATTCAAGTGTAATGACATCTATGTCAAAAAGAGGCTTTACTTAAATCTCAGTTAATGTGCAAAAATCACTGAGATCTTTAGAAAATATTACACAATTTAAAAATACACATGGTTGATAATTTATAAAAACTAAGCAAATCATGCTTGAAGTTGACCATGTGTATTCACAATAACTTACAACAATTTTCATCTCTTCAAGAGAAATATAAAAGAGTGAATTACGTTTTTCACGCTCTGATCTTATTACATTCTGTCTCAGAACTGATATGCTGCTGGACTTCTACACCTGAAAGCTGAAACTCAGGAGAGAGCATTTTTAATGTAAGGTTCCTGTGATCTATATGGAAAATTTCAGAATATCTTGGATGCAAAAAAATCAACCACTCCCTTCCATGTTGAATCCCTCTGTTTGACTAGAGTCCCTCCCTGTGGCCTGAAATATTTTTGTTTTCAGACTCAATGGATAAATGAATTCCTGGTTTTGATCAAAGGTATGAGTTCTAAATAAACACATACATAGGCTTTCAAGTACTGGTATAAAATCACCTAAAGGGGATACATGACAACCTCTATATGAATTGAAAGTCCACCCTTCCCTTGCCCTTTCCTTTCTTTCTTTGATGTCCTGTGAAACAGAAAGCGAAGCTACAACACACGATCTCAGCTGAGGAGAAGCACTCCTATCCCCAGAGGTTGCTTTGGTTCCTTTCTGAAAAAAAAAAGATGGACAGAAACTGTAAATGGGTGAGTTCCCAGTGTATCATAGACAAAAGAGTGAACCTATTCATAACTGATTCACATTCATATCTATGTGCCCTTGCACCCAGCAGTTATGAAGAATCCAATCAGATCTATCATTTTCCCTACATTCAGGGTCATTAGTGACAGGTTTTCAGCCCAAATTTGACAGTCTGGCCATTTGTGGGATACAGTGCTGTATTTCAATAGGTGTATTTTAAAACCATGCTGAATTACAAGGATCTGCTTTAAAAGCGCTATAGGAGAGTTTCCCGTAACCTTTATCCTTGTTCAGCTGCTTCTTCAGAAATATTTCATTTCAAAAATTGGTGTCATCATTCCTGAACATGGATCCTGTAGTTCTTGTATTGACATGAGTTATCGAGCTCAGCTAAAGATTTTCACATGGACCCTAGAATGAAAATTAGCTATCTTTACTCCCCAGGATAAAGGGCAATGAAAGCTAATAAAACTACAAGCTTCAGAAAAGTTAATCTCTTTATTATGCACCATAGTCTATGTCAAAAAAGGAAACTTTTGGAAGGTTATTTTTGAAAATTTTGTCTCCCACACAGAGGAAGGCTCTTAGAACCTCTTCAGGGTTAACACATGCACATGATGTCTTAAAGGGCAGCTACTGAGTTTTGATTTGTGAAGAAATTTAATGCATTTGAAACAGCGTGACGTACACCTTGCAGGGCTGAAATAGGAGTTGTTGATCAGTGAAGCTGGGGTAATGGAGTTTTTCCCAGCCTGAAGATTTGGTCTGTCCTTGGTTTTATTCATGGGAAGGGGAATTATGCAAGGGGTTCTCCCTCAGCTGTGGAGCGCAAGGGGAGGAAGCTGCTCCTTGTGTGTGATTATAGAGGCATTGGGGAAAGGTGGACATGTAGGACTCCCTCATGGCCAAGTCTTGTTTCTCTGAATGTTGAATCCAGGTTTTGTTTTTAACTGAGCCCAGGGAAATAGACAGAAACATTACTTATGGTCCCTAGCCATATCCAGGGAGATTCTGTGCCTTCTTCACAAGAGCTAGAATAATACAGGTTGCCATAAAACTGTCAGAAACAGAGGAAGTATAAAAAGAAGCAAACCCAGTATTTGCATTAGAAGTGGTGGCATTGCCGTAATGCTGAGGAAAGGAAAAAGAGATTCAGCAATAGAAATATCTGGAGTAGTTTTTATTAGGGTTTTTTTAAATTTATTTTTATCGACTGTGCCAGGATGAAATTTCTGAGACACATACAATATACAGGCTTCTGCCTTTCATAAATCCTAGAGCAGAGAGATCTGGCTACAAAAACACAGAACACTAATGAAGGGAACTCTTCAAAGAGAAGCTGTTTAAATAATTAAAATATCTGGCACGGTTGAGAAATTAGTTCTGTTGCCACTTGCCATTTATTTTTAATCTATTCAAAGCAATCAGACATTTGAAAGAAATTACTTTGAAAAACTTAAAGGAGCAGAATTTATAAAAATTTTCATTGGTAAGGTGATATTAAATTTATGAAAGGTTCTCTCATAATTATAACATAGAAAAAAGGAAATACTTGCCAGGTGATGAAATAAGTATGGTAGATTCTCAGAACGGATGGCAGGGGTACCTGGTCCTGGCAAAGGTATTTGACAACATGCAAGTAAACAGAGTCTCATAGGGACTTTCATGCTATGTCTTTAGATTTTTGCTGTTATAACTATAGCTATAGGAAAAAAATGCATTATTTTTATTAGACTGCATTCGGTTAGCAGCAATATTTGAGGAGATGGAGAAAGAATATGTTTCTGCTGTAGCAAGGTAATAATGTAGACCTTCATATAGTCTTGTTCCCAAACATCAGCTGATGCTCAGAACTGGACTGAGCTTTATTAGCAGTATTAGCATGTCCATCCACCTTGGCTGAATAACTCAGTGAGAACATGAGATAGCTGTTTAGAGCTGCTTTAGTTAACTGCACTTCTTTGCATTGTGCCACACAAGCAGACCCAAAACGTGAAAGAAAAGAAGTGGTACATTGTTATAGTATTGCATTAAGGTTATCTTATTGTGAAGAAATAAAGATAGTGTCTTGATGGAGGGAACAGAACTTGCTGGAATTTTTTTTCTTTTTCTTTCTATGAACACTGTAAAGATTTAAAACATTCTTCCTATTACTACCTAATGAGAAAAAAAAATCCTGTAATTCAAAATGTGAAAAAAAGGTGGAGTAAGAATATGCCCAGCACTAACATAGAGGAGTTGCAGCATAACAATGATGTTAGAAAAATTTCTTTCTGCTTCCGCAAAGGAAACAACTGTATATGGTAATCCAGAGTATTTAGAAACTAAACAGAGAACCATCAAGAATCCCCAAAGGTGACTGATTCTTTTCAGTTGTTTATTTGTACTTTGGGGCCCTGTATGATTTTTTACATCTTTCAGGACAGAAAAGCCTGTGCTGTAGCCTTGTATTGTGCTAACTATAGGTATAAGAAACTTTCATTAAAACCATTTTACATGGAGAGTGCAACCAACTTGCACTGGCAATTCCTATCATAGAATATACTGAGGACATAACTAATGAATACAGAAATACACACAACCTATGTAGTTTTATTTATATTTTCATGCAATCACTTTTCACCAATTTGATGTACTTCATATTCTTTTTTGTTGCTATAGTAGCAGCTCTTTTGACAGTTAGGAATTTCTCACATATCTAAAGGCCTTTCCTTTATCTCCCATGAAACTAATATGAAAATATAGTATGCATATCTAAAGATGACAGAAGATGAGATGATACCTTATACTCACAAATTGGGAGGTTCCCTGGATTTGAAGTTTCATTAGGGAAATATGGATAGTGAAATAATTCGGTTACAAAGGTGCCACATAATTTCATCACAGTTTTATAAAGCTGGAAATTCATCTTGCGTAGTAATTACCACCTAGGAACTGGAGACAGGAATTATCTTTTTGTTTGTTTGTTGTCATGTGCACTACTGCCTCTGTTACATGAAGATAAGTAGTTTAATCTGTGTACTGTTTCTCCATGTAAAATATTACCTTGTTTCACAGCATTGTTGTATATCATAAGCATTGTCTGTAACTTACTGTATAGACCTTATCTAACTGATAATGCAGAAAAGAGAAGTGCTAATATGATGTGCTAAGAAATTAATTAGTATATTCACCTTGTTACACAATCCAGAGCAGTGCCTCTGCAAATAGTTTCTCCATTCCTTCAAGACCTGCTTTTTTTCCTCAAGTGAGGTCATTCTTTCTCCTTTCAGCTATGTTTTATAATGTTAATATGTTCTATAATTTTAATGTTTATAATCTGTGACCAATTTTCATTTAATATCTCAAACACCTTCAGAATTAACTGGGTGCTTCTGTTTGCCTTTAACTTGCAGTATTGCATCCTCAAGATTGCAAATCATGTTATGCTTTCTTCTAAAAAACTTTGCATTATACTTGCCAGAGTAAAAGAGTCACTACCTCAATGATTGATACGAATGACATTTTAATCTTATCTTCATAGCTGATACTTCAAAGACCAGGACATTTCCAAACAAGCAGCAATATAACATAGTGCTGAAAAAATAAGGCCCTGTCTTCATATTTAATAAGGTGAACATTTTTTTGTTATCTTTCATTAGTTTATCTTTAACTTTTAAATTATTTATCATTTTTTCCTCCCTGAAAATAGGAAACAGGACAGAAAACTTCACTGATAAAAAATTAAAGTTAAGATTACATCATTTTTTTAATAAGATACCTGAGAAAAATTACATCTGACATGAGGTTATTAAAGCTAAGAACAATGGATAAACCTTTTAAAATGTATTGTGTTTTCTCTTCTCATATCATTCATTCAGCAAGTGCCTTATAAAGCTAATTACTACCTAATTTATTGTAAACTGAATAGCAGGAAATCACTGCTCTCCTATGTAGTATAGCAGATAATCCATTAAGTAGGATATGAGCCCCTCTGTGAGAAATGATCTATATCTTCCAAAAATAGGCAAGAGTCTGGCTCTGCAGAGGTATATCCTAATCAAGTTATAAATGCCTGTTGCACTAATCTTTGCCGAAATACATTTATGATGCTGCAGAGCTGTAAAAGAGATCTGTGTCATCAGACATGGACAAATTTGCGTTCCTTTCCCTCATGCTGCCATGCATGATAACCGCAGACCTGGAGCTAGGCTGTAGCACAGAGGAGGAGTCAAGGCAGTTTAGTTATTGATTTGATAACTTAATCTCTCAGTAATCTTCCCAGCTCATGCTGCAGCCTTTTCATTACAGTTGATGTTTACGAGGTCTCTGTCTTCTTCCCAGCTACCGGTTTCCCAGAAATTGTAGGAAATTAACTATTCTGAGGTCTGTGTTAAGTTTTTTTGACACTGGCTAAGAGGTTTAGAAATTACCTAGGACACAAACATACACGCAGTCAGTATGATCATATAAACTTTCTTTCTCTAGGAAATCAATCTCAAAATAGAAATAAACATGAAGGCTAAATTGTTATAGTAAATGATTCTCTGTTGTACAGGTTCGTGGTGATCTCCACAGAAGACAACTGTACGGAAATATTCCTACTATAGCTGAATCTGCAGGAAGGCAGAAAACTTTTCTTGATTCATGGTTGTGTTATGCCTGAATAACATCCCCTGATATTTTCACATGTATCCAAGTTCTTGCCATCTATTCTACAATGACTAGATTGGATAAATATGTAGGTATAAAATTCTGACTTTTTTGTTTGGTTGTTGGAATTTATAACAACCACTTTTTCCACTGATGTGAGAGTCAGAGGAAAGAACTGTGACATAGACAAATAATAACAAATCATCACTGTGGGTCACAAACTTAATCTCTTCCCACCTCTGAGCCCCGTGAGACAAAGAGGAGGAAAGTGCAAGAGGAAATACAAGAGAAAGTAACGATTTTTATTAAGCAAGACATTTTCTATTTTCAGAAAAGTACAGAAAAATTATCGCTTTTTTTTTTAATTTAAAAAGAGGTCATATTTGGATGCATATATTTAACTGAATTAAATAACTTGTATCATAATTGTTTAAAAATTCAGAAAGCTTGGGGATCCTGAAAGTTTTTCCTCTCATAAATATACTTTCTTAGTGTATTAATAAATAACATTTTCCTCTAACTACAATCTTCAGGCAAAAATCTGATTAACTATTTTTCTTAAATGAAGTTCTGTGAGTCAACCATATTAAGCTTATTCAGACACACAAAGCTAATAGCCTTCAAAGTGAATGTCGCTGACCAATACAATGAGGCAAGGTGGCATTCTTTAAAAAATAAGTTTAAAAATGGTTACTAAATATGTGAAAACTGAACTCTGAATTGAATCGTCCTTCATGTTCTCGAACCTTGTTCTGCCAGGGCAGTGAATTGTAAAGAGAATGAATTTATCTTAACTTAGCTGAATTTGGAATATTAATGAGTATTATATATATGATAAAAGAGGTCATTTTTTTCCACTGTACTTTTCTCTGGAAGAAGCCTCATCTGAAAAAATCTGTTCAGTCTGGACACTGCACTTTTAAATAAAATTCAGGCAAGTCAGGAAGAGTTCAGGGGAGCACAAGAATAACAGTTACAGAAGACACAACCCTTGAGAAAATGCTGAAGGGACTGGCCTTTGTAGGCTATAAAAGAACAGCCTTAGATAACTCGCAATATAGGAAACATCGACAGACAGAGGATGGAGAACATTTTTTTCTCTTCACTCACTGAAGGCAGCACATGAAGAAATTAGGTTAGATCTTAGGACACTATGGAAGATGCTGTCATTAGGATAGTGGTAAGGTCGTGGTAAGGTGGTAAGGTAAGGATAGTGAAACACACAGGCTATACATGGAACAGGACAGATAAATGTCTCCCTGGACTGATTTGGTCCCAAATGAATGAGAATGATCTTTTTTGAGCCTTTTAAACCATCCTTTGTTCTGATTTTGTGAAGCAGTTAGTTGTCAGCATTAGTAATAGGCTTCTGCCAAATTCTGTGCAATTCCTTTTCCAGACTCGCTTTTCCAAAGTCTCACACTCATAACTGCATCATGCTGATTAAAGAATAATTGTCCTCATTAGATAGTCAGTCTGGTGAGCCATTTGGAACTCAATTCTGTTATTGCAAATTAATTTTTAACTATTCACCAAGCAACTAGGAATACAGAAACAACCAGAGCAAATCGGAGCATTGACAGAGATATTAGCCTGTCACATACAGACACCAGTAGACACCACAGACACCACTTCTGCAAAGGAAAGTGCAAGGAATCTTGCAGGAGGCTGGCATGAAGACACAACTCTCAGACCATCTCCTTAGCCTTAGATAGAGACATGGAGCATCAGCACTTAATATCCTTTCAGCCATCCTCTACTGATCTTCTCTTAATCCTTTCCAATTGAAATGTGGACATTCTCAACATCTATGCAAATCCTTAAGTTTTCTTATAAACCTGCTTTAGTCTTAGTCTCATTAGCATTCATAGCAATGAGTTCCACAAGTTGATTGGGCACTGTAAGGAAAGTATATTCTTCTTATAACTTTAAATACTTCTGTCAGTGCTATTGAATCTCTTTTTGGTTTTTTTGTTTGTTTTGGTTTGTTTTTTTAAATAATGAAATATTTAATTATTAAATATGAAATCAACAAATATAAAATTAAATTATTCAAACTTCTTATAGTTATTTTTTCCTCATCTTTATACCAGACTATATGAAATGAGCACCCTTCACATTTTAATTTTGTCTTTATACAAATTGTATGTTTCTGTGGTGGGTCTAACAGTCAAACTCCCACCCAGCCGCTCACTCACTCCCTCTCCTTAGCAGAACAGGGGGACACAATAGGAAAAAACAGGAGGGAGAAAGCTCATGGGTTAAGATAAAGACAGGAAGAGTGCTTAGCAATTACTGTCACTGGCAAACCAAACTTGGGGAAAATTAACTTAATTGACTGCCAATTAAAATAGATTCAGGTAGTGAGAAACAAAAAGTCAAACATTAAAGGAACACCTTTTCTCTCTCCTCTCCCAGGCTCAGCTTCATTCCTTCACTCCAGACTCCTCTATCCCCACCCCAGATGGCACAGAGAGGATGAAGGAGAGGTTATGGTCAGTGCAGAGCGGTTTGTCTTTGTCACTTCCCCTGTTCTGGCATGGGCTCTCCATGGGCTGCAGTCCTGCAGGAAATCTGCTCCAACACAGGTTCTCCATAGCTGCAGGGAATAGCTGCTCCAGCTCCTGGAGCACCTTCTCCTCCTCCTTCTCTGATCTTGGCGTTCCCTCTGTTGTTTCTCACTCTTTTTTCCTCTCCTCTTTACTTTATCCACTGTTTTTTGCCCTTTCTTGTACATGTTTTCACAGAGGCCACACAAACTTCACTGAAAGTCTCAACTTTGATCTGCAATAGGTCCCTTGCAGCTGGATGGCTGGACAGCTGACCAGTTCAGGGAGCTGACTTCCTTCCAGAGGCCACACTTGCAGCTCCCCTTCTTCCCTCACTAAAACCTTGCCATGTACACCCATAAGTGTCATCCATTATTTTTCAGCTGATTGGTATTATAGACTGCTCACTGTGAATGTAAGTCATTTGGCATCTTATTGCCTTTTACTTCAGCCATCTAAAACCTTATTCACAGGCAGCTAGAACAATTTGAAATTCCCCAGCATATCTAAGGCAATCACATGTGGCTAGCAGATATTCCTCAATACAAAACATAGTTGTGCACAGACTGATAAGAGGAAAAGAGTAAACAGGAAGATTTTCAGCGAATGCAACAAGACTGCAATGTATTCTTTTCATGCGTCATGGGAAACCTAGGTGGTTTCCCATGCTGAGCAAAGAAAATAAATACACTTCAGTAAGATAAGGAAGGAGAAGAGCCAGAGAAAGGACATATAAGATACAAGAGGAAAAGAGTCTGATAGGCCAGTAAAGATGTAAGTAATATGCTGCACTAATGCACTAACGTTGCATATGTGATATACAATATCACATATGCAGCCATAGCTAGGAGGACTCTGGGAAAACCAGTGACAGACAAATAGGCATGAAAATAAATGAAACACATAAATTGTCATACTGAATCTGAGCACTCAGTCTTGAACACAGGCAGATGAGGAACTCCCGTAACAGAAAATTATTCAATAGATCCTCTGTGGGGATGTTTCTTCTTAACCCCATGAAAAATACTCTAGAACAATGTTTTGGAAAAAAAAGTTTATAAATTTTAGAGATTTTTGAGTAGTGTAAACACAGATGTTGTTGACAGATCTAAACATATTTAATCCTTCCTTAAAATACTCTAAGGTGACAGCTACTGGAATTTACTACTGCCTTCTATCTTCTGACAAACATAGCACATTTACTCCATGCATTAAGTTCTTGTTGCATATCTTAATCTTCAACCATCTACAAAAAATCTTGGTACTTTAAAAAGGCAGTAATTATGTAATTCATGAGAAGTCACAGGATGGCATTCAGTGGCTGATGCAACTTCACTATTTATTTTTAACCCCAAGGTTCAAGATATGTGCCTTACAATTTAATAGAAAATAACATTCTATTTTCCTGTCAAATCTAAATTCTTGTATTTCTTTTACTACATTTATCTTAGTTCTTCTGCCTGGAAATATTATCAGACATGATGTTTATGAGGTAGCATTTTATTTCCTCTTTCACATTTCACTCAGCCTGACAATAGACTGCAGAGTTTCACCTTCGCGAGGAAGGTTGCATTACTTTCACTTGTTCAGTCAATCAACATAATTTACAAAACAGGACCACTTTCCTACAACAGTAAGCTTCAGAGAACCTTCAATTCCCATTTCACTTCCAAAATTTGCTGACTGCGCCCCCCCCCGCCCCAAGCTATATTTTGGCTTCAGTGGCTTTCATAGGCACTAAAAGCATTTTGAATTTCCAAACTGAAGACAATTAGTTCTGTTCTGCAATATAGATAGACAGATTAACTAATTTAAATCCCTTTGTCACACTGATGCATATGACTGTGATCAATCAGCAGAAACCATTCTTGAGGCAGCACAATAACCCATCTAAAAGAATCATGTGTAAAGGGAAGGAATCAAGTGATATATTGTCAGTATGGTCACTGAAGACTTTGCCAAAACACATTAGTAGACATCAAAAATTGCATTGAAAAATACATATTAGAATATCAGATTAGGAAGAGACCAATAGTTCAGCAAAAGATCTGAAAAACCAACTTTCTTTTTAATAGGTAAGAAATAAAAATAATGAAAGGGAAGATGTAAGGTATTCTTTGCATAGTATAATATCCTTGCTGCAGACATTTGCAGAAGTTGAAATTTTGTGACCAGTCTTTTTTGGCAGGTGCAGCTGCATAAAAGCCAAGTCCATAAGAGATAAATACTGAAGTGAGTTTGATAAAACAGAAACCCCCAGCAAAATTCAGCTGTAACAAAGGAGAGATATAATCAGATCTCCTCTCAAGGAAAGGTCAGATACCAGATGAAAACATATGAAGTTCTTTGTTTATCTTTCCAGAAAAATTTAAGAAACCAATCTAATTTCTTATAAAGTCACATTGTTGTTGTAGCATGATAGTCTGAGAAAATAAGTGAAGCAAAGCTACTGTGGTTTTTACCTCTTTCTATTACTTTTCAGAGCCTTTGCAGCAACTGAGGTTAACACTGGAAACCTACCATGAATCACACCACCTTCACATCTCCTACATGTGTAGGAGATTTTAGTTTTTACTCTTGTTTTCAAAGTACTGTACATATGCACTGTACTTATATAAAAAATTGGGGGTGGGGGTATACTGAAAAGATCCACTTAGGATGGAATCACTGTTGTTATGAATCAGTTTTATACCAAACATGACTGTGATACAGAACACAAATACAGATTACATTTTTTAAAAGAGTTTGCTCCAGAGCTGGCCTTTAGGAAGCCTGCGCATCTGCCACTCAGGAAGAAATTATAAGGTTCCCACGCAGTCCTTTCTAATGACCAGGGCTGCAGTAGTGGAAGACCATTTCTTCCTGAAGTTTAGCCTCATCTGAAAGGAAGTCTGCAAAGATCTTAACATTTGTTATCCTTTCAAAGTTTCTGAACCACGGATCAAGGGAATCTTGACTATTCCTGATCTGTACAGCAGAATGAGTGAAGCTGTCATATTCGTATTTCATGAACATTTGTTGAGAAGTCACAATGGTGGAAGTTCTTATACTAGGGATGTCAAGGAATACCTCTCATTTTGTTTGATGGGACTCAACCCAGCAAGCTAGAGCCAAACCTAATTATTTCTTGTTTTGTAGAAGTGAATTCTATTTATGTGAGTGTTGTCATTTTAGTGAGAAATGCAGACTTGGTAAATCATTCCTCCTCTTTATTACACACTGGCATCTTTTTCATGGTTAAACTACATTTCTATGCACTTTTCTTGTGCTAAGCCATTAAGCCCAAGAGTTACAAACTACATCACTGTACTCAGCAGGGGAAAGCCTACCAAAATGATGGGGATACTTAACCATTTATGCTTCATCTGAGAAATGGCTTGCATTTGTGGTTGGCTTGCCACAACTTTTAGTTTCTACTTTCTTAGACGTTGTGCCTGAGTAGAGAAAAAGGCAGGAAATTTACCAAAGCACCTCTGCTAATAAGTTGTCCACAGCCAGCAACAGAAAGGTTGAGATGGGATCCATCCCATTCAACAGAGGTGATGGGGTAATAGTAATCACTGACATTTATTAAATGTCTACCTTTAGAAGGACAATAAACACTAGAAATTACTTCATTGTGGAGAAATTCTGGCTATATTTCTTCGCTACTTTAGCTTGTCAGGCATTCGATATTATAACATGCAAAAATGTCATGAGGAAGGGGCGATATGTGGGATTGAACAAAAATTCTAACTTTTTAATTAAAGCACAGCATTAACCAGTGGTATTAAGAACTAATATCAAACTCTGCTAGAGGAAAGACCTCAACTGGAAAATGCAAAAGCATAAAATCCCTATATGCTTGATTGCATCTATTGGTTCTTAGATATCGACCACAGATGTACATTCCTCTTCTCTCATTTATGTGTTGTAGAACTGAATTTCAGCACTAGCAATGACCACCGACTAATTAGAGCAGTCATTTCATTGTCTTATTCAAGGGATCCATCGAGATATATGGTTTCCCCAGAAACTATTCTTGGGAGCTGCCTGTTCTTTCTGATTTTCTTTGTGTATACATGTCAGTGACTGATTAATGGTGATGGGTCCTAACAATGAGTGGGAGAAACAAAACTTGCTGGATGCCCTAGGCAGGGCTGTCACAAACAAGCAGGAGATCAGAACCAGATAACTCAGCAGTTTCCAAAATCACCCACACCACACTGCTGTTAGAATCCTCCTGCAAGCTAATACAGCAGGCTGGACAAGCATCCTTACCAGCATCGTCATAGCACTCCCAAGTTCTCAAACCAACAACTGTTCTGGAGGATACCCACTCTGCTGTGCTTTGCTGATACTTAAGTACAGTATGTATATTGTTCAATAGCAAATGAGGTGATAAGTAGGATCAGTAAATAGTTAAATAATTCAGGTGATAATCTAAGCAAATTGAAATGTCCACAGAGATGCACAATTATCTGGTTTCACAGTGAGAAACATGTCTGATTTTATATTCTAGATCTACAAGGAAAAGCTCAGGAAAATGTGGGATATTGCAGTTTTTTCAGGATGTTGATTACTGATGAATGTTAAAACCGTCACTAATTTTTTGAAGGAAAACTTAATTGACTGTGGAAGCACAGTTTTATGCTTCACCCTTATGCATTTTCCACATCTAAAGCTTTTGCAAAATTGCTCAACCTTAGAAAAATATATCGGCCCCAAATTATGAAAAAGAATGAAATCTGGGTACGCATATATAGAAATGAGGCTGATGTGAAAAACAGCTGAGTAGAGCTGTTCCTTGTGTAAAACACATTGTCTTCACTGAATCTCATTTTCTACCATTTCTATTATGCATTGAGGTTTACAAGACTGTAATCTGACAAGTATTTATTGTCTCTTTTGACCTCATATCAGCTCACACAATTTGTTATCAATATTGGCATTGAAAAAAGGGGAGGAAATCTTTAATACTGATTTTTAAAAGGCTAGACTTGAAAGACTTTGCCATGTCAATTATGAAGGATGATAATTTCATACTAAGGATTTTTATCTATTTCAGCATCCAATCTTCATTAGCTTTCACATGGAAACAAATTGACAAAGATCAGTCCTATGCTCTTTGTGTACTCACATTTCTAATCTTTTCTGAGGAATTTTTCATACGTAGAAATGGAGAGTACAATGTTTTTACGAAAGCTAAATTGGCTTTGACTGAGTCATAGTAATTTCAAGTATTGGCTATATATTACTAATTCCTCATTTTCCTTCATATGCACAAAAGCTCTCTGCTCTATTAGAAGGTATTGCATTTAAATGTACTGCCTTATAATTACCTTGGAGCTAATTATATGAACTCCTTAATTTCTAGTGAACCAACGGGATTCCAACACTACTACTATTTCTCTATTCCTTTTTCTTAAAAATAACTACTGAATATTCTACTGAATGTCTTTCCCCATATATTTCTGAAAATGTCGCACAACTAATGAACTACTTTAGACAGTTTCTTCCTGCATTACAGTAACTTCTCACAGAATTTTAGGAGAAATAAGGTCATTGCTCATAGCTGCACAATGTACTTCATTTGATGTTGTTCACGGTGATGCGCTTATGCCCATGCTTTGCTTTCACTTTCCTTTATCATAACCACACCCTTCTCTTTTTAGCTTTCTAAGAAATTGTTACATAAAGTGTTCTGCCACTATTTTAACATGCGTGTCTGTATATAGAGACAGAGAGTGAGTGAGAGAAGATCACAGAAAAATATCTTATTAAGCATTTCACCCTTCTCCTTGGCATCTGTTATTTGCATTCTTTCCTTGGAAGGATAATATGTTAATCTAGCAGAGTATGATTGATTAACTGAGCAGAAGGGATATTTTGCGTGTGTCAGTACATGGAAATGCCATAGTCTGCATCTATTCTCCTGCCAGTCTCTTCTCTCACATGGTTTAATGCAAAATGGCAATTTTTGTAGGGCCCTTCCATCTTTTCTCTAGTTTCACCATTATCATTCTGGAAAATTACCTTTATTTCATGTGAATAGGATTGGTTTTATAACCCAAGGGAAAATGGTGTGCATACTATTCTGTAAAATATATAGAGAATTCTTATAAGTGTCCTTCTATGTATCTCTTTATGAGAGGTTTTAAAATCTTTTCTTATGAAGTTAGTATTCACTAAATAAGTGAGATGAAGAAGAGGTTGTTTTATCCATCAACAGAATCAACATAGCACAAGTAGCAACAGTGCAAACTTCTTCAACTAAACCAGGAACATCTATCAGCCTCTGCCTAAAGATGTGATTTCTTTAAGTTTTCTGAAATTGTTTTATTCTGGCTCTATGGGAGAATTACTACCAGCTGTTACTCAATTCTACTGTCCTTGTATAATATCTTCAGACTTGAAAGCAAAGTACACGTATAAATGGATTATGAGTGTGTTATTTCCCATGTAATAAAATTTCACCATCTTTCCTATGTAGATGTGTGCTTAATCACAATTTACATAATTCCTTCATTGAATATACCAGTATTACTCTTTATTTCCCTTCTCCCATTTCAACTTAGATAATCTCCTGGTATTAATACAGTCATGCCTAAACTAAATATAAATAAAATTCTTTATTAATTATTGTATCTACACTGTGGTCTCACCTTATATTGACAATCAAACACGGCCTTTTCAATCAAAAAAATAGACAAATCAGATTTGCTGTTAGTACATCCACTTTAAAATCCTTCTGTTCTTACTAAGTAAATGAAGAAGCTAAAATGTAAAAGATTTCTAACTCCTGTATTTCTTAGTCATATCTCTGGTAATGCTTTTGTGATGGGCTGTATTTCCCTAGGGAAAATTATAGGAACTGAGAATAAAGTCTTATTTCCCTCATCTTAGGCTGTCAACTGTAACTTCTGCAGTGCCGTAGGCATGGATTGCCAGAATTGCAAACTGTTCACATCACATTATAGATTTAACGTATTTTTGCATACATATCTTGAAAATATAATTCTGCACTGCAATTGTTTGGTAAATTGAAGTGGAATTCACCTCACCTAATTTAAGACAAGATAAATGCCCAATTACCCATTGAGGATTCCACTAAAGTCAGCAGAGAAAAAAGGGTACACCAGAGGATGATTCATCCCATCTGTCTTGATCACGTATCTTAAGAGGAGTGGGATGAATTGCCTTTGAATATGTTTATCACTCTTCACTGGTCTGCATGATCACTTGTTTGCACGGTGTGTATTTCAGATCACTGAAATTAGGTGAAATGAATTTCACTTTCACTCAACACGGCAGAAAGCCAAGTGAATATTTCTGTGCTTATGTTTTGAAACCTCAACCCTTCCTTCAGTCTCTGCAGTTAAGATTTGTTATGTTTGAAGAATAGGCATGGATGAAAACTAAAGCCAACGAAATAAGCCATATAAAACTCTTTGCTTGAATTTCGTAACATCTGGGCTTTTTGTGTTCAGTCTCCACCAATATTTGTTTTACCTTCCTGGTTGTTCATAGAAACCAAGCAGCAATGACATGTTTTATATAGATAGGACATTATTATTACACCAAGGGATTATATTCCCAAAGGTCCTACAGCAACCTACTGACAGAGAATTGACCAGGATGGATCTGGTCCTCCATAATTTGGCCCCCTTTTGCAATTAAGTTTTTCAATGCTTTAAAAAACCCCGCCTAAATATTGAGTTATTTCTGTACCTAGTACAAAATATTTTCAGGCTGACTAAATCTTACTAGACCCACAAAAGGAGGAGTGGAAAATTCCTTGATTTGCTTTCCTTTTCATTTCTTTCTGATCCCAAGTGGTGCTTTTGACATGGCATCTCACTAAAAAGTGGATTCACCTTTCTATTAGTTTCAATGGGAGGAGGTGGTGGGGACATATATCCAACCACGGAGCAGAAATGTTCCCGTATCGTCATGGACCAACTGTAACTAAGCAACAGCTCACATTCCTCTTGTCAAATAGTTTTGCAGGTTGGTGTACTATTGAGCCCTAAAGGAAAAAAAAAAAATGCATGCACACACAGCCGCTCTCACAAAAATGGCAAATAATTTAAAACAAAAAAAATTATTAACCTTCTCATATCTTGTTAGGGTTTTACAAGCTAGTTAGGAACTGTAACATTTTCCAACAAACAATGGGAAACTGCTGTAGATTGCTGTAAACTTTGAATTACAAGCTCAACACAAAAGGATTGAGACCCTAGGGAACTCGAAAACTTTTCTGACAAAAGAGTGCAAAGCACCATCACTCTTACAGAATGATAACCCACAGAGAGAAGACTCCACTGTCTGTCCCATGAAATAGTCCAAATCTGCACTGAGACACAGCCACAGATGTTACAGCCACAGATGTCTCTTTGTAACTGAGTTAAAAAACTCCTGTGTTAATTCATATAACACTGAAAAAATAGCATTGCTTCGTGTTCAGGACATAAACCCCTAAGTTTTATTCCTACTGTGATAATCAGTTACAGTTAGAACATACTTCTTTTTCAGTTCTTTAAGGACATCCAGCCATAATGAAGAGGATGGGATGGAAAATTCATAACTTACCAAACTTTTATCATGAGACATCTCAGTCAGGAGCCAGGACACTTTGCACAAGGCACTTAGCCTAACAGACTAGGCAAAGTGTAAATCATCGACCATACAGGCAATAGCACTATTAAGAGAGACTTCCATGAGGCATCTGGATTGGTACCTGTCCTGGTTTCAGCTGGGATAGAATTAATTTTCTTCCTAGTAGCTAATACAGTGCTGTGTTTTGGATTTAGTATGAGAATAATGTTGATAACACACTGATGGTTTAGTTGTTGCTAAGCAATGTTTACACTAGTCAAGGACTTTTCAGCTTCCCATGCTCTGCCAGGCACACAAGAAGCTGGGATGGGGCACAGCCAAGATAGTTGATCCAAACTGGCCAAAGGGCTATTCCATACCATATGGCGTCATGCTCAGTATATAAACTGGGGGAGTTGGCTCGGGGGCAGCGATTGCTGCTCGGGAACTGGCTGGGAGGTGAGTGGGTGGTGAGCAGTTGCATCACTTGTTTTTTTCCCCTGGGTTTTATTCTTCTCTCTCTCTCTTGTTTTCCTTTTCATTATTATTATTATTATTATTATTATTATTATTTATTTTTTATTTTCCCCAGTTATTAAACTGTTCTTATCTCAACCCACGAGTTTTCTTACTTTTGCTCTTCAGATTCTCTCCCCCATCCCACCAGGAGGCAGGAGGGTGAGCGAGCGGCTGCGTGGTGCTTAGTTGCTGACTGAAGCTAAACCATAACAGTACCACATGCCCTCTAATTTAAAAAACAGAACAAAACTGTACACAGTACACAATAAATACAAAAAATGTTATATGGGGCAGGAAGGTTCTTTTTTTTTTGCAAAAATCTCTTTCTAATAGTGTCCTCTAGCAGTCAGTTCGTCATTCTCTATTATTCGGTATCTCCATCAGTGACTTGGATTAGAGTGGAAAAGCACTTTTGGTAAAGAGTTGGAGATGACACATAGGTCAAGGCTGTAATAAGCAATGAAGACAATGGATTACTGAAGAAGCAGCACGTTGGGATCAGCAAATAATGGGATGATTTATTTAATATAGGCAAAGAGGCTGTTTAATTAAAATTGGTCACCTGTAAAACCATTTATTTCAAAGGATGGAAAACTATTCTGGAAAGAAAGATCTTAGAGAATGATTTAAAAGTCCAGGGAACAAGGATTTGCATATGATCAGTCAGGACAACTTTTTTGATTGAAAGAGACAGTCAGCTCTGTGTTAAGCATAAGGCATTTTCCTTGATGTGGATGCCACTGAGAAAAATGGCTGTACTCATTTCATGGGCAGTGAAAATTAGAAATTAGTTTGGAGGAGACCAATGGGGAAGAGGTGCTAATGTCTTAAATTGAGACACTCAGACCTGTCTGAGTTTGCATTGGCAAGTAGTAATATGCAAGTTGTAGCAGTGAATCTGCAGAATAATACAGCTAGTGCTGGGCGTCAAATGTCCACACTACAAATGGATGAAAGTTTTATTTAATACTACTTCTAGTCTGGTCCTGTTGTTTGCATGCTCATAAGTGACAGGATCACATTAAAAAGTCTCCTGAAGCACATACTCATCCAGATTTGGGTTCATCTAGAGTCCAGTCTGTGCAATTCAAGGCTGTGTCATGAGGAGAAGCTAGGAGTCATAAGTGAGGATGACAGGAGATTTCCTTTAAAACAGCACTTGATCTTAATTAAAATACATTTTGTGTATTTAGAGAAACAAAAGTATGAAATAGCTTTGTAAGTAGCTGCTTATGGACGGGTCATTTGAAAGCAGAAGTTCTATTGTATAATTCACCAAGGTAATATATCCAGTGGCTGGAAGTTCAAACTAGATAGGTTTAATACAGAAACAACTAGATAGGTTTAAGATAGAAAAAAAATGTCTGTATTAACTGTGAGTATAAATGACATAAACACCAGTTTAACAACTTCTACAATGGATTCTCTTCCACTTAAAATGTTTTAACCACGGTTTTCTTTAAAGATATGAGTTTGGGTTTGTGATTGAAGGCTTATTTCCACAAACACAGAGAACACAGAGGAACAATGACAAGTAGGGCAATCCTAACAACCAGGGGTGTCATAGGAGGGGACCCAGTGGACAAGGCCACTGGTGCCATCTGCATTTGAAAGAGTGTTTCTCTATGTGTTGATCTGTGTATGTATATGTATGTATATATATGTTGTATACATGTGTTCAGATGTGTACTTTTTGGGAATATAAGCTCATCCTCACTTCTGGTTGGACCTGGGAGCATGGAGCCTCGTGTGTATCAGGCTGCCAGATTCAGCCGTCCCTGACAGTATATGGCAGTTTAAAAAAAGGATACAAGGTGAAAAATTAGAAAATTGCAGTGTTGTCTTTAGCCCAAAATTTAAGGATATATGAAGAGAATGATCTTAATATCTTCCCTCCAGCTCAGGCTTGATGTCACAGACTTCAGTAAAAAAATACCAAGCACCAGCTGGTCAGAAATGAACATGGGAATTCAGCTACATAGCTTAGAGTTTGCAAGGGAGCTCAGTGTGATGTGATCTGGGGATGTTTATGCAATTAAATACTGTAAAAGTCCTATCAGTCTCCTTCCTTCCTTCCTTCCTTCCTTCCTTCCTTCCTTCCTTCCTTCCTTCCTTCCTTCCTTCCTTCCTTCCTTCCTTCCTTCTCTCCCTCTCTTGGCAATAACCAAATAATGAATGCATAAGAGCATTATAGTTTGTTTTGAGAAGGATAATTTCTTATTACCACAAACTTTTAGCTTGCACTTCTCTTTTTTTCCTATTGTGTTCAGCACAGACACTTATTATTTATAGGTAATTTACACTAGTTTGTATAATAAAACTAGTTGTCCCTACAATTCATTTCTCAAGAAGGGCTCAAAACTTTTTTTTTTGTTTATTTCTAAACTCCCCATGAACATAATGTAACATTTTACTAAAAATCAGTGAAAGATGTGTGAACATTTTTGAAAAATCCAGTGAAGTGAACAAGAATCTTATGCATTTGTCAAAGACAAGAAATAGTTTTCAGGACTCAAAATGTTCAGCTTACAAAATTAACCCACCACTACATTTTAAAAAATAAAAAAGCATGACAAAACCAGTCTTTTACTTAAAACTTTATTATTAAGCTTTATATCCTAAAAATACATTGGGTGTTTTGTTTCATGTAGGTTCAAAGATCATTTCTATTGAAAGTACTTTGATGAAATCATTCCAACATTCTGTCACATCAACTAGTCATATCCCATATGCATTTGCAGTCCCAATGTAGGTACAAAATTATGAGTTTGGCTTACTATTTTCATACTTCTTTTGCAGTTTTGTAGTTTATTTTCTGAATCAAAAAACCTGAGAGAGCACCGAACTTTGTTTATACATACATCATCATGGAGGAAAAAACTAGGAAGTAACAGACAGGAGATAGTCTGAGCAAGCAAAAACAGAGGAATGCAATTAGAAAAATTGAAATTAAAATTTTATCCAGCATACAGCATCCAATCTCCAAACTTCAGTGAAGTACATTAGAATGACAAACTTGACAGTGAAGAAGAGCTCTGTACCCTGGCCCAACTAAACATGGCAAATAATAGATTGGTTTAATGTCATTAGTGGTATTCATATCAGTTTGAAGGAATATTGGGGAACTCCCAGAAATGTATCCATCTTATCCTGTTTTCTCCTGACTTCTGTAGTCATTTATGTGGCTCTTTTTCTATCTGAATAGAAAGCTGCTGTAGGTTGGAATTTTACTGAATGTAATCTAGAGTGATTGCTTGTCGGGGTTGTTGTTGGTATGGTGGCACATCTCAGTTATTACTGCCATGAGGTTCTTTTTCACATTCTTTTGAGTCCTTGGAATTTTCCTGAAGAGAAAAAAAATGGGCCATTATCGCAGCTTCTGTTATTGTATCTGGCACTACTACCACTGAAGCATTTCCATCAAGTTTCATCCAAAAATAGCAGGAAAAAAAAAAAGATGTTCCAATGGCTTTAGGTGACGGTTTTGTCTGATAGTTTAGGATAGAAAGTCTGAGCCTGTGGTCCAACACCTATTTTCCAACAGTGGAAAACTTTAATAGCAAAGAAAACTGACGGAGGGGAGATCAACTGCACAAATCTGATGGTGTCTGACAGCCCTTTCTGCTGTAGTCAAGAGTGTGCAAAAGCTACTGTCGATGCCGCAACACCATGTAAAGCTGCCAACCCGATCCCACCCGAAGTTGACAAGTGGTTCTACTACCAGAAGAATTAAAGCCTGAAGATGGGTGGTGAAACAGCTGTGTCCTTCCCACCGAGGAGTTGCCACATGCAGGAGTAGACCAGAAAAATAGTTTCAGTGTCAACAAGAAGACTTTGCCTGCAACTTTGCTGATTAGAATTTGGTGCACAACTTCTGTGCACCAGATTTTCTCTACATCAGTTGAATGCTGAACAGGCACAGTAAATCTACTTCTTGAGGACACTGGATGCGCAAGGCTTGCACTGGAGTTCTGTCTTATACGTACATGAAGCCCACAGCATCTGTGAAAGTCATAGGCCTACATTACAGTTCTGGAAACCTGTCTTATTGCATATGCACAATGAATCCACCATTTGGTGTGGAATATGCAGCTCTTTCATGAGACTAACACAAGACATATGAAAGCAAAGACACTGGTGGTTGAAATGAGTAGAGTTCAAAGTAATAGATGTATTATCAAAGCTTGGTATCTTAGGAGGAACCAGAAAATTCTCATTGTGATGGACTGCAGTTGGAATCCTTGTCTTATATTTGGGACACCTAGTCAAGGTGGAAGGTTAATAAAAAAGAACAGCCTTTTTATCAGTGCTGTTCTGCTACAGCACTTTTTACTCTGTTACTTTTTTATTATTATTATTTTTACTTTTTATCAATATATTCCAGGACACTGGAACACATTCCATATAATGGTCCATGTTGAAGTAATTTGTGAGGGAAAGTTTGTGGAATGTAAGAACCTGATTCTGACTATGATCCCTAGTAAGGTTTCCTCCTCAAAATGTATCCTGGGTTGTTGTTATAGCGGGTGTTTACAATTGTGCCTGGAATCTGTTTTGCTGGTTTGTTCACCATATGTTGAATGCAGTTCTGCACTTGGTTTTGCTGAAGGGCTGCCCAGGTAGCAAGGAGACACCTTGTTCTGTCTGTTTCACTGTGCCATGCAGAAACCTGCAGAGAGAGCTGGAGATTGCATCTTCCAGAAGAAAAACCTGGGGAAAGAGCAGGCAAGGGAGATCCTGCAGTGTATTCCTCAGAGAATCAGAGGAATCAGGGAACCTGGAGCGTGAGAAGACACTGGGAAATGCTTGAGATGAACGGATTTGATACCCAGATAAATCTGAGCCAAATCTGTGTAAAGAAGAATATTTTACTTGAATCTAGAAAAAAACAGGCAAACTTTGTGGCTACTTAAAGGGGACAAGGCTCAAGAGAGGATGTTACCTTAGGGGATACAGCTGGCAGGGAAGCATGAGGTGCTTTTTAAGACCAGATGTATTCTCTCACCCAGAAAACCTAATTTTTTTTCTATTTGAAAATTATCTTGTTTAAATAAAGCTTAGCTTTGCTGTCAGAAAGTGTTTTTATCACTTTTGCTCTTTTCTCTTTAAGGAAAAGACGCAGACAGACCTCTCTCAACTGTCCAGGGTGTTATCACAACCACGGAAGGATAAGACAAGTCCAACATAATGGGAGAGCTCAGGCTGGAATTTAGCACAGTTCCAGGAGCACAAGAGGTATTCACTTGACTTTCTGTAAACCATTTGCCCATTTACTTTTCCCAAGAAGCATTACTTTACAGACTTTATCCTGTGTGTTTGTGCCAGTGGAAAGTAAAGGTGAGCAGAAGTTAACTTTCCTGAGCAGAAATGAAACCTAAAAATGAAACCTAGGCCAATGTCAACACGTGTTTTGGATGAGGCAATTTTGCACCCTTAAAAGGAATCAATTTCTTATTTAAAAAAAATAAAGTTACTGAAATTTTGTGAGCCAAATGGCACGTAGGAAAAAAAGGATATAAATCCAGAACAAAGCCTTGAGATCCCTTATTGGACATACAGAACTCAAATGGATTGAAACTGGACCTTTTTCTGCATCCAAAGTGACAAATGTTAACACAGTGACAGAAGATCCCCTGATAAGTGACACAATTATATCAGGATTATCACAAGCCAGTCTTAATAAAACTAAAAACCGAACTCATGCCAGTATCAAACTCGCAAAAAATGTCACTGGGGATCTTTCCAATTACAGTTTAATTAATATGCCATGGAGTAAAGCTAGACTAAAAAAAATTTTGTGATTAATTTTGCAGAGAAATAATTGCAGCTGTTCCCATGCAATCCTTTGAGTTTCTAAGACAAGCAGAACAGATCGAAATGGTGGTGATAGGATCTGTAATTGATGGTAGGCTTTTATTTACCAAACAAAGCATTCTTCATGAGCTGGCAGGCAGGTTTGATTCCATGACAGTGAAGAAAACCTGTTCAAATGGGCTTGAAGTAGAATAATTTCTTCAGGGTGCTGAGGAAGCTATGTGAGAAGTACGGGATGTCTCAAAGCAACATAGTCACAGTGTTGACAGTTTCATTTTTCCCAGGAGAGGGTAACAGAGGCTGTTTCCTGCTCATTCACAGGGACTGTATTCTCCAGGCCGTGTGCCATAGAGATGTCTTTCCTTCTCCCTCTTCCAGACCACAGATGAACCTGGGCATAACACCACAAAATTTAAACAAGTTTTTTATATGGATGGAAAGTTAAATGATTATGAGACTAGGAACACAGTGTACCATATCTGTAAGACTGAGCAAGTGTCTACAGTTAGAGATTATACAAAAAATTGAAGGAAAAAGCACAAATCTCAGTGAAGTCAATGGGATTACTTGCTCCTAAATTCTGTGGGCTACTTCAAGAATCTCCCTGTGAACTTTCATGACCTAAATCTGAAGTTATGTATGCAAGCTGAAGAAGGGAAGTTTTGGGAAGTTTTTGGAAACTAGGTATGATTTTGCAGCTTCAAGCACCTAACTATAAATTTTATCACTTGATTTAATGGGCAGAGAAAGACCCTATCTTCTTTGGTCTAACTCTGTCAGACCAAGTGAAGATTACCTGGAAGTGAAAGTTTTATTTCCACATTGATCTCAAAAGAGTGCTTGGGATTTATTTGATAGTTGCTTCTGACAGGTTAAGAGCAAAAGGACAAAATCAGTGGGGCAAACATCTTTTGAGGTGAGATTTGAATAACATACAGGCCTGCCAGCATTAAAACCTTAGTAGAGTATGGCGTATTTTATCTGCATGCAGTTCTCCTTGTAAAGGAAAGTAAAGGAGGACCTTAAAGAATTGCTATCCCAGCACAACTATACAGAATTAATAAAACTGGCAGCTATGTAACCTCTCTCTGTAATTATTCCTTTTAAAAATTGAGATAATGTTCCCAGATAAGTGTGCTTGAGAATGATACCAGAACTCTTCACAGAGATGTTAGCTACTTCTTGAAATACAGTTGTATTCTGAGGTATCCCACAGACTGCTGTCAAGATCAAAATCCCCTCAAATCAGGTCCTTAGAGAAGCCCACATTCCCCAGAGAGACTCAGGATTAAGAGAGCTAAATGCAGGAAGGTGGGAGACATCCATCTAATTCATCACCTTTACTTGCCCCATTTATTTTTTATGTATTCATTATTGGTAGAGAGATGCAAGATATGAGAAAAATAGTGAGAAAGATTGATAAAAGGAAAGCTGAAAAAGCTGAAAAGAGTAGAACAGCATCAGTGGAAAAGAGGGATATCCAGGTGAAAAAACATAAAACATTATGCCAACATTGTTTCCATCTAGAATCAAACGGGAGAGTAGGGCACACCTAACCAGTGACTTATCCACTGCTTTAGATATCTACAGAATAAATTGCCCTGGTCACATCACTTTAAGGCACCCAGAGAATTGCAGCCACAGGTATTGTGGATGGGTATAGTACAGGAAGGCTACGCAAACATTTTGGAATATCTAATTTCTGTTGTTCTTGCTGGTAGTTGTGACTGGGAGTGTTTAATTTCCTGATTCTTAAAGTCTCATCTGTTGCTACATCTTCTTTTCAGTAGTAAACTGATAAGCTTTTTTCTTATCTGAACAGGATCGCAGGCCAGTGAGTTCCACAGGTTAAAAATGTATTAGGGGAAATCCATATTTCTTTTTACAGTTTATACTGTATTGCCTATTCACGAGTAATTCCTCCGTTCTTGTATCTCCGTTTGACCACTTCTGAGTCAGTTCTTTTCTTTTTTGTTATAACTCTACCCTCATTAATGAATTTGCAAAATGACTCAGTAAGGATTTGGGAAATGGTAGGATTTTCTTTTTTCTTTCAGTATGGTAGTTTGTTCTCATGTGAGTGGCTTTAACTCTGCCATGGGAACTCTGCATAGCTGGCTTTGTTGTCTCCATTTTCTGCAGCTGCAGCTCTGTATTTCTGATGTTAGTATCTATATCACCTCATTGCAGAATGGAAACATTATCATTTTGAGTGTGTTCAAAACACTAATGATATGTCTTCTCATGTTGTCCAATTTAATAAATGCAGTTTAATCAACTTTCTGCACTTTATAATGACTGCCACATCGAACAAGCAGTCTAGGGGTCCATCTGCAGAACACCAATTAAGAACAAAATGGTAGCAGATTGCCATGTACTACAGAAATCCCGTCTTGTGTCAACTAATATTTAGTTTGAAAAAAACCTGTTGGACAGTTTTGTAGCTGCTGTTAGTTACATAGGAGGCTACAGTGTACTGACTTTTCACGTGGGAAGAAACACTGAGTTTTTCTCATTGATGTAAATCACATTATAAACCTTTTGATGGTTGGCTGCTCTCAATTTTTAGAATGACCTAATATGAAACTTTTAGTTACAATCATTTCTTGGTCTGGAATATGATTGAAATTACCTCTTAATAAACAAAATGGTTGTGGCGACAGAGATATATTAGTAAATATTAGTAAATACAAACAACCTTTCCCTCAGGAAAACCATCGAAGTGCCACCAAAAATACCATTGTAGCTACCAGCTTTATTAATATTTCCAAGAGATTAAATTAAAGATTTTACAAATCAGTTTCTCACACTACAGTTTATTGAATGAAGCCAAGATGGTCTTATATCACCTTTGGGAAAACAATCTTAAGGAACTTGTGCTCAAAAGTAAAACATATAAAATGTATCACAAAATTCGAGCTTTAGCCATCTCCTCTTTTTCGCAGAATTATTTTCTGCCTTTATGCCTGTATGCATTCAGCTAATATGGCAAGAAATTAGTAAACAAACCAGTCATTTGAGGGGCCATGTAGGAAATGTGTCATCATGTACTAGAAAGGCTTGCTCTGCCACAGTGTATTTTTTATAGTTAACTGATGCTGATTTCTAAGGTTGCTAGTATTTTAAAAGAACAACATTCTCTCGTAGGAAAACAGAATAAATAAATTATAAAATAATTGCTAAAGCCACCATATGTCAGAACCTCTTCTGTTTCTCTTTCATATATTTCCCATCTGAAAGATTCATCTTCTGAAGCACAACCATTTCTTCTGACCTTTAGGAAATTAAATAAAAATGAAGATTTTCCCTCCTCCCCACTTGGAGGATGAAAAATGTGCCTATAATGCGAAGTAAAATAGATTAAAATCCTCCTTAATAAGTTATCAAAACCTCCAGAATGCTTCTGACAAAAGCTCCTAAATGTCTTTTTCATTTGGGAATATGTGCAGCTAAGGAATACTAAAAAAAACCAAACCAGATTTCTTAATGGATTATGTGATAATAATTAACATACACATCAACCTTTTTGTCTTCACCATGGACAGTTCTTTCTGACATAGCTTGATGACACAGAAATTTTGGTAATAGCACAAAAATGAATCAACCTGCATTTTAAAAAATAGTTTTAGCTGGTTCCTGTGAGCTGTCTCCTATCAGAGCCATGACCAACTCTGCAGCTTCCTTCCACATTGGTTCTCCAGAGTACATCTGCCTTCTGTCAGTAAACCATTTACAACCTTCACGAGGTGTTCATGTCTCGTGTCCTTGCTTTACACGCTAAGACTGATGAACACCATACTCATTAATGGGTTTTATTATCTTTATATGGATTCCCATTAACTAGGAGATGGATAATTTCCAAAGCTATTTTTCAATTACATCAGCACAGGCATTTTTGTCATTGTAACTTTTGGCCAATATCCGCATGGGCTGTTTGTGGTGACAGAGATAAAAGAATACACCTAATTAACAAAAGAGGGACCTTCAAGCTCCTCAAGGAAAATTTAGTGAGGGAAAAAAAAAGAAGAAAGGATTAGTGGAAAATACCCATAACATGCTAAAATACGGGTCCACTGCTTACTGACAGGAAGATGACCAGATTTCAAAATAGACCAGATCATGCCCCACTCTATCACTCAAGATCCTCCAAAAATCAGGAATTATCCCTTATGAGACAGGAATATGCTGCTGTATGAAGGAATGACATCTCTCTTCTTTTCTTCTATTGAATGATACCTAAAGCCCACAGCCAGGATTTCTACCAGCATTAAATGATGTAGGTTTGTGCTTTGAAATCTACAGGATTTGGAAACAGCATTTACTGTGTGGATTCACTGTCACTTGACTTCCTTTCACTCCTAAAAAAACGCAATGTGCAGAAAAGGGATTACTTACAGACTGAGCTATAAGACATAACCCTTCATCTACACAGAGGGCTTCCTAAAAAGGATCAAGTGAAAACAAAACAAAATCATGCTGCCTAGGGAATTATCTAATGTACTATGTGTGAAATGGCTCTCCTCAAAACGAAGAAATGCAAGAAGCAGAGAGACTGCGGTATCACACAAAAGTCAGCTTGTGCCTAGTGAAAGGCAGCTTGAACATATGCTGATATTCAGAGTGGGATGGATACAGTTCATTCACATCCACCCTAAAAATATCATGCAACATATTGCTGAGGAAGTAGTAGGAGAAGAGCAGGCAGAAGCAACATGCATATCCCTGAGCCGGGAACTGTGTTAGGAAGCTGGGAACTGAGAGGTGGTGATAAAAGTGGTGGTGTCACCTTCATCTGCTCTTGAGTAGATGAGTTTGCTGGTGGGTCATTGTTCTTCACTGCTGCCACCTCCCCGTTCTACAGATAGTGAATATTATTACTGCAATTGCTAGTTACTAAGTGGTATCCTTAGGGAGGACACTTATAGAGAAGGTCATATTGATGATATTTGCTCTGTGTGTCCTTAGAAAATGATCATGGTGACACTAACCTTAGGAACATGGTGACATTAACCTTAGCTTACAAAAATGTCATGTAAATCTCTTAAATACAGTATCAAGAGGGCAGAAATTATACACCAGCAGCTTTGCAACAAATGCTGTTAGCCATGTTTTGTACAAGTGTGTTTCATAAACAGGAAAATATTAGCTCCAGGAAAAGGCTCTTGGAAGATTTTTATTCTTTTTGCCTTCAAATAAGGTTCATAGCCTTACAGATAATAATGCTGAACTGTTGCTTGCACTCCCCAGGAACTCTTGTATACAAGCTCCTTAATGTCTTCTTATATACAATTTATATATGAAATTACAGGGGGGAGCATTACACTATGAGGAAATAGAATTTCATCCATATACTTTCGACCATTACCACTCTCTCTTCTTTGTTTAAATCTAGATCCAGAATCTCACTAAAAGACAAATATTTCCCAAAACAAATGGTCTGACATCCAGCCTACAAAAAGTGGGAGAATTAATGGAGCTATTTAGGACTGTGGCTGCACCCCTTTTGAAGCATGTATTTTGCTGAAATAATTTGACACTTTTCTAGGTTGCAGGGAATCTGAAGATGCTCTTTGTTGTCTAATTATCTACAGCTGTCCCTGAGGAAAACTTCAGACCTTATATTCAAGTGAGAGCCTCCAGCTGTAACCCATGTGTTTGTTACGTCCAGTTTTCAGGAATATGACAAGGTTGTGACAGCCGGGAGTGCAATTGAAAGTGCAGCCACTTCCACATGGTGAAAAAAATTCTGTCACATGACAAGGGACAGCATCCACAGATGAGATCAACTGCAAGCACCTTCAGGGTGGCTGAGATATTTGATTTGGATACATTTCTGCTATTTTCTTTCCACAAGCAAGAGTGGAAAACAGGACCAAACACCCATGTTTTCCTTTGCCTTTTCTCTTTCCCTCTTCCAAGATACTGGTGGTGTGCACAGCATGGCCTATTTGAAATGGCAAATATAAGCCAGCCCTTCTGCTTTGATTAGCTGGGAGGAGCTGCTCTGGCTTCCTTTGGTCCAGCGTTCCTTAACTGGCCACAAGGCTCATGCACCAGAGAACTTGCCACCAGCCCCTTAAAATTTTTCTCTCTCTCAAAATGTTTTCATTTAACTTATTCATTGCTTTTTATTACTAACAATTACTGTAGATGCTTTCATATTGGTTGTAGGTTGTTTGGCTTGGCTCTCTGTTTCACCCCCCACACCCCCTTTTGTACGAATAGTTTAGCTGCCAAGAGACTGATACGTTAAGCAGAATCCTTTTAATAGAAAAATGGATTTGAGTTCTTGAATTGTGTTGCTTTGGCAGCTCTGATAAGGAGAAAACACCCGCAGTGTTGTGATAATGTGGGAAAAGCTTCATCTTCTGCTATTTCTCACTCCTTTGATGCATTTAAATTATGCAAGAGTCTGCTTCCATCTCAGCCTACTGCACCCCGCTTAGCAGCCTGCATGACTCTGCAGTTAATTCTTGCAGCCACTGTAATTCCCTCTTGAAATTATTTGGCAGCTCACCCTGCAGAAAAGAGCATATCTGGAAATTGCCTTTTCTGCAGTTTCACAATGTCTGCGATTATCTGATTTAAGCCAGAGGATCACACTCAGAGGAATTGAATTTCCATACCTGACTAATGGCTCTTGTCTGCGGTTCTATTTCTAGTGGGTTCCTCACAAAGCAGCAAGTTTTGGATACAAAATTCTGCAAAGATCTCACTGAGGATTAATCGAACTAAAATCAAACTAAAATCAACATGAGTGCTGAGTGAAAACTGGACATTAACATTCACACTAGGTAAAGGTAAAGATTAGACTAAAGACCATTTGTTCCTGGGAGATTTCTCATACAGTTTAGTATCTCCTTCAGGAAGAGATTTGATTTTTTGCGGTCAAATTTTCTGCCCAAAAATAATGTTACAACAAGCTTTATCAAAATAGGGTTTGTGAGAGATTGTGTGCACAGAAGCATGTGCCACTTTTCCCTTTTGGAAGGCAAAGGAACAGTCCAAAATCTCTATAATGCAAAAAGCAAAATGAGTTTTCCAAAGTTAGAATAAGAAAGGCCTGTCATTTTGGAATATGAGAATTGCACATCATCTTGTTTGGGGGATTGCCACAAGGTGTTAATAAATGTTTTGACATTCCCAGTCAGATACTCAACATGCTTAATATTTAGAAAAAAGTTCGGATGTTGAAGTTTCTTTGCAGTATGGGAAGACAATAAGGTCAGTGTTCTTATACTACTCTAACCTGTTTTTTCTTTTCCTAAGAGAGTGCTGGTTTTGCTATTGAATGTTTCCCACAGCGTGTTGCGTTGGCATTTAATATCCTGGTAGTCGAGACAACTTCATAACAGCAGATTGGGTTTTTT
Organism: Ciconia boyciana; assembly: GCF_034638445.1. Taxonomy (NCBI): domain Eukaryota; kingdom Metazoa; phylum Chordata; class Aves; order Ciconiiformes; family Ciconiidae; genus Ciconia; species Ciconia boyciana. The sequence goes on along the minus strand of NC_132936.1, from coordinate 13,219,117 downwards.
GTTGGCCGTGTTGCTGGTTTTTTTACAAATACTGTCCAGTCTTGCTGAAATGCATCAAAAGACTTGTATTGCCTTAGGATCATAAGGGTTAATTGTTGTCATCTTCCATGAAAGTGTCCACGGTTCAAGACTGAAGTTAGTTGTGAAAATTTCTTTTTTATTTGGAATCACAATGGAGTATAAGAAAAACAGGTCCTAAAATAACATCCAGCTTCTTTATTTTTTAACCCCAATCTCATATGAGATTCCATGTTCAAGTGGAAGGAAAGGAACAATTTCTGGCAACTTCTTCTTGTGCAAGCTGTGAAGAAGTAAGAATTTACAATTAAGAATCATATACTTCTATCTTGAAGGGTGCCGGGTACATCTTGCAATGCGCTAAGTACCTTCAGTTCCCATAGAAACTAAATGGGATCAAAGGACACCCAGCACCTTGCTAGCACAGACTGTTGGCTGACGACCAGCCTAGATGTTTATTTGCAGGTGTGCTACACCACTAACTGCTTTCATAAGAGTTGTAAGTTTTCCATTAGATAGACAAGACTGAGGACTTTTCAAGGACATAGTGCTTTAAAGTTTTTTGAAACCTATAGGCTGAAATAGCCTCTCAGATACATGTTCATGTTTAGCTCATACCAAAAATAATAAAGAAGCAGTGCAGTGAATGTGAATACCTTTGCCGCATCTATTAAAAGAAACTCTTTCTTATTGGAGAGACTTTTTTTTGCAGCAGTGTTTTACATACTGGCCACGGAGAACACTGCACCAATCTGCAGAGCTATCAGAATCACAGGGAACGGTTTAGCACTATGAAGCCAGCAGCAATAGTAGTGGGATGCAGACCTCATTCAATTCTCTGTAGCATGATTTCCTGTGCCATACTGTTATAGGATAAAAATACGTAGTTTAAAATCAAACAGAAGAAAAAACCCTCTAATTCCTCCTGTGGACTTTGAAAGTATAGTACAAGTTTTTCTAGCACTTCTCCCATACAAAGCAGGAGCACAGAGATGGCAAACGTGGCACACAGAGTCTAGATATCCCTCGTGTATTTATGCACACAGATGTACCCATTCCTGCTGTAATACATGTTCTTTATTTGCTGTAATGTATGCTGTCCAATCCATATTGATGCCCTCTTGTCACACTTTGAACTTAATTTTCGGGGATGTTGGACACCAGTAACTCCCAGCCATTCCAGTAGAACTGTGGGCACTTTATAGCATTTTAGGTGAGATTTGTCTGATCATATGTGGACAGCGACAGTACAGAGGCCTACAGCTGACTAAGTCACCATATCAATGGAGAGAAATAATCACCAGAATGGGAAATTCATTCTACTGTGAAGCTGATATTAAAATCAGTGAGGAAAACTGTATGATAGAAAAAAAAAAAACACAAAAAACCTCCACCCGTATTTCTTCTCATTGAATATAAAAGGTATCCAAGTGGTTAACTAAGCTGTAGATGAGTACCTTATGGTTTTCTAAGATTACATGAATCCCACTTCACAGCTGTCTGATACAGGGTATCCAAAGTCAGCTGACACTTTGTAACATATATGCTTTTGTCTGTTATCAGAGTGACACATTTTGGAGAGCTGTGGGTGTATTCCTCAGCAGAAGCTGCTGCCTTGTAAAAAAGCCACGGGTTTCCCCAAGGGAGGCATCTCCGATGTCCGGTGGGTGCTGCAGAGCAGGCTGCCCTGCAGCAAAAGATGGGAGCTGCTCCTTCCTAGGGAATATTGGCTCCATTTCTTCCTGCATGAGGTGGCAGGACCCAAATCTCACTCAGTTCTGTAAATGGGAGGAAGCTACTGTTTTGCATTTATTTCCCCCACTTTGAGTACTGTTTGTCTGCCTTGGCACTGTGGGTACAACCTTGCATTGCTTAGCAAAAGCACTCTGATTTTACTTATATTATAGCCATGGAATAATTTAGGTTGAGAGTGACCTCCAGAGGTTACCTAGTCCACCCACTGCTCAAAGCAGAACCAACCAGAATAGTTTTATCAGGGCTGTGTTTCACTGAGTCTTGAACACTTGCCAGGGTGGTTCCCTTCACACTCTGTCTCGGTAACATGGTCCAGAATTTGATCCTCTTCATGGTAAAAATATTTTTCTTTCTGTCTAACCGGAAAAGAATCTGTCTCTGTCTTTGTGTCCTCCCAGCAGGTAGTTGTAGAGAGCACTGAGGTCTCCCCTGAGCCTTCTCTTCTCCAGGATGAACTGACCCAGCTCTTTCAGCCTCTCCCTGTATGCCTCGTGCTCCTTCCGGCTCCCCAGTCAGCGTGGTGGCCTCTGGTGGACTCACGGCAGAATATCAATATCTATCCTGGATTGGAGAGCCCAAACCTAAATGCAGCACTCCAGAACAGGTCTCAGCACTGCCAAATAGAGGGGAAGGCTCACCTTCCTGGACCTGCTGGTTACACTCCTTCCACTCTGTGTAACTGAAAGCCAAATCACTCTTTTCTTTACCAAAAAATGTCCTTTATAGCTTCAGGACAATGAAAAAGCAGAGATAATTTTCATTTTCCAGTGCTTATGTTATTTTCAGCTTCAGTAGCAGGGATTTCTAAACCTTGGTGGTAACGTCAGTGAACACACAGATTTTTCTAATTCATGCCTCTACCCATCCTGTCACTCACCCAGCTCTCACAGAGAGGAGACATTCTTCCCCTTCATTTTTTTTATCTTATGCTCTTCCTTCTTCAGGATCCCTAAATTGTTAGTTCTTTGAAGCATGTAGCACCCCACCCCCAATAAAATAAATACATAAAAGAAGTGGAATAGCTTTATTGTAACTTCAAGGCTTAATGAGATTTTTCCCTCATGTTGGGTTTCATGAATAAAATTCAATTTTAATTAAAAAAGGTTTCTATGTTTTACTTTATTCTAAAATTGAGGACAGGATTGAGTTTCTTAAAGAAAAAAATTTAAGCAAACTGTCTTTGTAATCAGTGTAGTCCTCACCCTCTGTCACAGTTTCTTACAACATCTCATTCATCCTTCTTGACTGGCATCTTAGCCATCAGTTGAGGACACACTTTACAGATATGCATTTTCTTAAAAAAAACAGTTAGAAACCTGTACCTGAGTCTCTTCATTTTTTTCCTCAATAAAAATACAAAGCAGCACTATTCAAGAAAAAGTAGCACTTCCAGTAACCACTTGTTATCTGGAAAAAAATGTGGTTTTCACCGCTTTAGGATGCAGTTTCCATGAGGCATTCAACAGCTTGTTGAGCTTTTTATTGTGCAAGACTGTAGCTGTAATTTTGCAGGCAAGTGTCTCTGCTTCAGTCCTCTCTGATAACATGCTTGCTGGTGGATGACTGTAGCATGTTGTGCACTGTTGCAGGTGAGTCTACAGTGAATTAAATAGGGCCAAGGAGCATTTCAGCCCTGTCCCCAGTGTCATCAGCAGAGGTTGACAAGTACTGCCCTGAGCAGTTCCTGACACAGCTCAGCAGCTGACACGGCCAAAGGACAGCTCACAGTAAGCAGCTTGGGTGCAGTTGCCTTCTTTTGGAGCCTATTAGAGTTTAGCAGCATAAGCTTGATGACATTTTCCATTTGGCCCCAGGACCAAAGAGTGGTCTCCGGTATCAGTTGAAGTACGAGTACAGAAGCAGTAGTGAGTCCTCAAAGAGAAAGAAGTGCATCATAATACAAACAGGAAAGAGAAGAATAACTTTTCTAGGACTTTTCCCTGCCTCAAAACAGCTGACTAACGAACCAACCAACCAAACAAAAAAACAAATTAGGTTTACGTAAACTGTGAAATTGTGATGAAATGGTTTTATTTATAAGGCAGCTTCCCCTGAATGTGTTTCCACAGATTCCAGACTCAGCCTTTGTATTTGTCCTCACCTCCCTAGTGAGAAAAATCCCAACCCTGCTGTTTCACCTGCTGGTACTGTTTGACTTTTCCCCTAAATGAATGAGGTTCCAAGACTCTTTTGACAGCACCTCCCCCTCTCCTTTCTTTTCCATTTCAGATGATTTCAAATATGGGTCAAAAGGTCTTATCTGAGTTTATCATTCCCAATTGAGAGCAGAATTTGCATGACACAACTTGTGATTTGAGGGTAATTATTATAATTATTGGGTCACATTTCATCATAATCAGTTATTTAACTGTTTTTCAGTTTTGCTGCTGCCTTACTGAATTTTTACCAGTTACTGTCATCTTACCAAATTTTTACCTGTTACATTTGTCACACTCTCACTTCAAAAGGAGTGAGATATGATTCAAAAGAATTTGATCTACTTTCCACTATAGATCCACTTTTCAGGGTTGTGTTCAGCTACACATTATTGTCTATCTTTATCTGTATTTATATTGTTTATCTATATAATCTGTCAACATTCTTTAACTATTATCTTTATAAATAAAGTTTTACATAATTTACATAAATTTACAAAGTTTGCATAAAATTATAACATATGAAAGAATAGGCTGTTTTCTGTCATATTCTTCTCCATGGTCCAAGTTACATGTTCCTTATGTAATTGAATGTGCCTAGGCACGGCCATAGTACAAAAATAGATATATAGAAAAATATTGGTGTTAAAAAACAACAAGCTAAAAAATTATCTGGTCATCATTCATGCACAATGGTCCTATATCCCAGCAGATACCTCAGTTCTATCTGGTGATAATCTCTAAGTAGGATTTTCAGACAGGATTTTTACCTGCCATTTAGAATATTCTTATTTTTCTATTTATTTCCTCAACTGTTATACACCCTTATTTTCATTCAAAGAAAGCTACTATTTATGGTCAAAATTTGGTTTGAGGAACATTGATTCATAGTCAAAAAAGAAACTTATGAGAAAGTGCACGGTAGGAGATAAGGAGAAAGTGTATTTATCAAAAGCAAAATGCAGCAGTTCTTATCTAGTAACACAGTCTGTTCTGAAGATTTTCACATATATGAGATATATAAAGGAATGTATATGAGATACATTTCCTTTCAGGAAAAGCAAAACATCATTCTTAATGCTAACAAGGGAGAGCAACTGTAAAATTCAGCTGGAGATCATTCAGATAGGAATTGGTAAACTGGTTCAACCAAGTGATATAATACCCAGACAGGAGACAAAATCCAGTGCAAGAATGAGGTGAAAGAAAGGTCATGGTGAGTACTTATAGAATAACCTGTCCAAAGGCAAGTGTCCTTTCAATCAGTATCATTGATTAAGTCTCCAAAGCACAAAGGTTTTGATTTCTTTGCAGTATGGGCCTTTCTATTTTAACTGTTCATGTGGTCATTGTCAGTGTAAATGCAATAACCATTCTGTTAGGCTGTTATCCTCAGTAGCAACAGTTATATCATGACTTCTGTGCTTTCTGCTCATCAGTTTTTTAACTCTGAAAAAGGGCAAAAAGGTATGCTGAGCTCATTTTCCTTATTGTATGTATTGTTTGGCGTAGTATTATCGTGTCTGCTTACACTACTTTCAAAGGGAGGACTCTAAAAATTGTCACTGACTGTCTCTGAACTTTTCCTTAAAACTTTTTAGTTTTATCTGGAAGTGAAGTCTTTCACATTTTTCTTGACAAATGGCTATATTTACTTTCAGGTCCTCTGTGCTGTGAAGTAATTCACAGGTATTGGAGAGTGGTCACAGAATATCCATTTTCAAGTGTGACTACTCAAAAGGTAAAATTTGACAGTTTCATAGGTACCACAGCTACTTTGCAGAGATGTTGACCTGCATGTAAGGCCAGTTTAAAAAAAAAAAATCTACTAGTGAGACATATAGCCAAGAATTTAGCCTCTGGAATGGGCAGCTGCCAGATTTAACTCTTTGCTGCAGCTGTTGTCAGAGACAGAACAGGAAGCGAAAAGGGCACTAAGACACAGCTTGCCAAACTAATGACAGATGGCAGCAGCACAAATGGAGAAAAATATATCAGAGCTCTGGGTAAAAACCAAGAATTACCAGTGTTTTACCCTACACAGCAGACTGTGCAAATGGAAAGAGTGCAAATGTTAATGGAATATGTGATGAAGCATTTAATAAGGATGTCAATCCTTTTTAAAAATGAAATCTTTACCCCATGCTTGTTTACACATCCTCCTCTATTTTTTTTATTTGCATTTCTTTTCATAGTGTCGGTATTGTTTTACCTCACCAAAACAAACAGCTTACTTCAAATATATTATTATTATTATTATCCCAAGGCAGATAGATGAAAACATTAAATGAGAGCACAAACATATTAAGGGACCATTATTTCCCTTCTTTGGCTTAATTTCTTCTGTATTTGTCACTTAGTTTATGCACAATAGGAATCATTTTAATATCTTAAATATTTTATTGTTTGCATGAGACATCAACCAAAATATTCTGCACAAAGGGCATGAAAACTCTCCATTGAGGACGCACATTTCATTGGAGGCATCTACTCAACATCTGCATCCCACATGTGCTATTCTAAAGGTTTTCTGAACCAACTACTATTTATCGTTAGTGCACATCTACCCAAGCCCCAGCAATTTTGCTATGCACTTTATGGTGCCTGCTTCATGAACATGGTCTGCCTACATGAAGGCAATTCAGTCTAACAGACTAAATGAATTTCAGTAGATAGGAAGACAGAAGCTAGCCCAAAGGAGCAAAGCTTACTCTCCATCTTTTCTGATACCCAGTGATAACAGCTGATAAAGCAAGAAAACCTTAGTGTCTTTGCAGTTCAGAAAAAGTGGTGAATCTGTGAAAGGGAAGATAAAAGGTGAAAAATGTATTTCTGGATTTCCCAAGCAGAACAGCAGTAACATACCCATAATTGACAAAGAATAAAACTGCAGAAGTTTTCCAGATAGGTATGGAAGCATCTTTCTTCTTAGAAGACTTCCTCTGCTCATGAAAGGAATATTCCCATCACCTAACTTTAGAAAGAGATGCTGGCATCCTTAAAGAAATGATTAAGATAGAATGGAATGAATCATCCTCTGAAGATACCTGTCTGTCTCCACAGACTATACAAGGAACCCAGACAGCTAACTTATGCTTGGTCTCTAACTTAATTGTTAAAGTTAGGTGAGACACATTTACCTTTTTAATTCTCTTCCAAAGAAATTCAGCTTATTTTTGGTTTGAATCACTTTCACACCCCTTTTTACTTGGAGAGAATCTGACCCACCTCTCTGAACATTAACGATCTTTTTAAACATAATTGACTGTCATCTTTTTATTTGTAACTGACATCTTATGAATTTTAAAAAACACACATTCTCCCTAGCTTAATTAGTTTGAATAGCCTACTTAATTTCACTACAGCATCATGTTCCCTAGCAACCTACTCTAGCCCTGCCGGGCATGCTGACTTATCAAAGAATATGAGTTTTCTTCAGAGGAAATTAAGTCACCACTTGTGCTGCTCTAAGTTTTCCCCCAAACAATGTTCTGTCTTTCAAATCGTTCTGCAAAATTGTCTCACAACTCTTTAACTGTGTTCATCAAAAGCTACATTGCCCATACATTAACTGTTACTATGCAAATAGATAGCATGGACTTAGGTAAGAATCAGCTATAGCTAAGCCAGAGAGTCAAGAAAGACCAATTCTAATGTATCTGGGTAGGATCATAATTAGCATACCCTGGTACGCCTTTTGGAGACTTTTTTACATTGCTATAGCATGCTCAAGTAGTCTAACATCATGAAAAAGCATTTCACAGCAATTCAGGATGGCACTTTTCCAAGCAGTATGCCTGTATTTCTCATTTGGTGCCCTGGAAGTGTTGGTTTTAGGTGTGACTTTGCCTTATGTCCACACTCAGTCTTGTTGCATGCGGTTTCCCTTGTGATGTAACCACAGATGAACTCATACACAAAGGTACCATCAAGGGCTTCCCATTTGCAATGGGAATGCAACCCCCTGTAAACAGTTACCTTTCTCTGAGGACTGGAAAGAACTTCACTGCTGGCAAAGATATGTCCACAATGCAGTCCCAGACCGTAATGCATCACAGCAAAACGGAGCCCTTCCCTCCCATCCCTGTGCCACACCAGTCTGTGATGTAGACACACATACTATGTTTGGTGATCAAGTGAAATGGAGCAGGAGAACAACATCTATGCCCAGAATCAAAAACTGGAAACAGAAAACATACTTACTCCAAAGTTTTGGAATCTTTTATAAATGTCTTCCTCTTTGCTTTTCCTTGTAATTTAAAAAATAATGAACCATAATTAAAAATGATAAATGAAAGTGAGGAACAGCCTCAACTCAGCTGACATTTTATTTTAACATTTACTGGAGGCATTCTACTTTTGTTCAGAAAAGAAAATTCATTGTATTAAGTATTTGTTTAAGAATATGCTTCCGCAATGGATGTTTTCCATGTCAAAGATGATTCCTCAAGTCATAAAAACTGATATTCTACCTTTGTCTTCCTTTGCCTACTATTAACAAGAAATAAAAGTATGCCTTAACTGACTCGTTAAGACAGGGAGACCCTTGAGGTGTTGCCCCATTGAGGGTTCACCACCAGACAGGTGGCACATGCTATACTCAGGCTTGTTCTGGAGGCTGTGCTTTTGGCTACTGCAGGCAGGCACTGAATTCAGTGGGAAAAGGTACTGGTGAGACAGGCTTAGCAGCTGATCCCAGTTTGTCATACAAGACTCTAAAGGAAATCTTTGTATGCTAAGCAAACAAAATCAGCTTACAGTTAGTTTGAGGAAAGGTTATGATCTTCTAATTACATTCATGTTTTATTTTAATAATTTCTTCTCAAAATATAAATTTGTAAACAAGTTTCATCCTCCCCTAATTCTTTCCATCACTCCCACAACAATCTCAATTCCTACTTATTGTTCTCTGTGATACCAGGATAAAGAAGGGGCATTTGTAGAGTGTGAAACACCTTGAAATATACAGTTCCAACAGACTTCTTTCAGGCTAACTATTTAAAAATATAGAGAGGAAGTATGGAAGTATGGAAGTGGCTAACTTCCTCTGAAATCAACCAAATCAGAGCTGTTTAATTACTCCAGGAGAATGTAAAAAAAAAAAAAAAAAAAAAAAGTTGCCCTAAAATGTTTATTTCACTCCCTCTAATGTATTTTCCAGTCTTTATCCTGCATCAGATTATATCAATTAATCTTTTGGGGTATATTTAACCCTGTACTATTGAATGGCATCACATCCAAGAGCATGCCAGTTCAAAGTCATGCTATTAAACTATGTCAAGTGGAGGGTAGTTTAATCTTTAGGAAAAAATTAAGTAAATCCACTTGCATTTGTTGCTGAGCAGGGGTACTTACATGGCCAACTACTGTAGGGAAAGTAACATCCTATGAATCCAAACCCTTCCTCACCTCAATAAAACAAAATAGTAGAGCCATAATCTGGGTCTTTTTAATACAAGGCTTTACTGAACCTCTCCACTGGGTTAGTTCCCCTTCTCAATAGTCATAAGTTGGATGAATGGAAACTGCTGGACGAAATTCAGAAAAACGTACCACAAAGGATAATCGTACAAGGACTAAATAAGCCAGTCCAATAGGTCTAATACTTTTCCAGGCGTCTGTAGAGGAATCAGATTCTATTTGGCAATTCAAAATCCTAAATCCATTTGTTTATATTGCAGTAGGCATCACTGGGAATAATGCAAGTGCCTTGTATTTTGCTGGCAAAACCAAATGCTGTTCTGAGCAAGCCCACTCACCAGAGCTGAAGCAGGTGATGTATTTTTTACTTTGGAAAGCCACAAACCTTCCCTTTGCAATGGTATAAAACTCCCTAACACATTGAAATGTGAGCCTTAGACTTTCAGCTGCCTGTCTTAGGATGTAAATGGAAGGGGTTTTTAAACTGCTTAGTGTCCTGGAAGAGGTAAATTAATAGACAGAAAGCAGAAGCAATTTCTTACAGTTTTTTTTACCATACACACACCCACACAGAAGATACGATGAAAAATTAAAACACATGTCATAAAGGGAAATTATGCAGCACTTTGCAAACTCCATCCTATTTCTACAGTCCTCCAGTGGCAAATCTAAATCCCAAGAAACCCTAAAAACAGTAAGAATCACTGTATCAGCTGTTAAAATGTAACTAATAATTGGGGAAGAACAATGGGGCCATTTTGAAGATTACCAGCTTTCTTTACAACCAGTGGGAAGACAATGTGAGGAGGAAAAACATAACTGAATATACAGGTTTTTGCAAGAGTGTATGTAGATATGTTTTTCACTGTGGATTTTGAAGTTAATTCTAGCAAGCATACCAAAAACCATTCCAGTACCAACAACAAACCCCATGATGTTCCCAAGACCATGCTGGTTGCCAGTTAGATGATTTATTTTGTGATGCAGTTGTTATCTCAGGAATCACCAGCGACACTTCTTCTAGTTATTTAATTTAGTTTGGTGGATAGTCTTTGCAGTATAAATCAAACCCAAACCTTTCTACCATGAGACCAATAATGCAAAGATATCACAGAAATATGTCCTTCAATTCCATGAGCTGGCTTTAGGATTTAAACAGATTATTTTCAATTTTATACCAAATATTTTTTGTTTTATTGTTACTCTCCTAGCAAACTAGAAGCAGTGGAAGCAGAGCTAAACTGAAGCAGCTGCATTTAAATTTTCCTTCAATTATTGCAAAATGTAATTAACATCCAGAGTTTTAAGCCAGACTTCTCCTTCTGTTCTCAGGAGGGTATGATGCTTGATAGCCTTTCTACAAATGTAGTTATTTTTACCTAAGAACATTCATAGTTTCACAGTAAATGAAATTTTCAATCATTACACTTCATAATGAAAAATTTTTACTTCTTAAAAAGAAAAAACACTGCAATACATTGATGAAGATGGCGGTATTTTCAATCTCATGTTAAATCTTTTCATATTCAAACAACTATGAACAATCTGAAGTGCTGAAAATGTTTTTGCATGTGAAAAGCTGTGTTTAATTGAAACAGTTTTCCATGTAAGAGGTAATATTCAATTAGTCTTTGTTACCTTGCCAAGCAAGAATGATGGTTTTCCTGCCATCCTTCCCAGGCACTGTGATACAACTTTTGTCTTTTTAGTTGCTGGACCAGATTTGGGCTTAGCTTGATAGACTAAACCTTGAGGTAGTTTACACAGACATTGCTTTATGTCTTTCAACCAGTCTTAGTATAGTGAAGTGATTATTCTTCTGATCTTTAATTATTTTTTCTAGATTTTCCTATGTAGGAGGGACACATGTGCTAGAAAGTAAGCTAAAACTGTACCGCAAGGGGATTTTTTGAATGGACCAGGACAGTAGACCCCAAATCTCATTAGCTTTCAAACATCTGCAATAGTAACCAAGCATTCAGCAGTGCCTAATGAAATCACTCTGGAGCTGTGATTTCAAAGAATCATGCCATTTTTCAGATACCTAACGGAGACTAATGCTAATTTGGGGAAAAAAGAAAATTCTAAAAAGATTAAGGGAAGCATCCAAATCCCATCAGAATTTGAAATTATTTGGGTGTCTAAATAACAACATATTTTTCTAAAATTTTCAGGCTAAATATAGCTTTATACTTTTTTGAAGATTTTCAGATGTCTTTGTTCACATTATAAAAGGAAATCAAGGTTATATATATATTTTTAATGCTTCAATATTGAAACAGATCTTACTGCAGAAAGCTTTCCTCTGATACTTGAAGGCAATATTAGGATTATGTGGGCTCTATCACAAGTGCACATTCTAACAGATGGGAGGACATTTTGCCTCATTTTATCTCTTAGGTCATTATTCTCAGGTTTTACCTCCAGTGGTGCTTATACGAGACTTTCCCTCCTAAATGACCTCAGCACATCAAGTTCTTGATCGGCCGCTCCCTGGTTCTCCAGTGAGGAATCACTTCATACCCCAGGAGTCTGAGTCCTTTCAGAGAACTGCTGCAAATTTGGCACATGTACCTGCTTTCTGACGGGATAAATATTTCAATAGAATGTTCCCTGCATTGTGCATTCAAGAGAGTTCAAGTCATATATATTATTCATTGAGTGCTATTTAACCAGCTCTATCATTGACTAACTTACACTGTCACTTACCTTAACATTCATTTCAGCACTTAATTTATCCTTTAACAGTTATCTCATTATTATATTAACTAAGGGTGTTATATAAAGTAATGATTGCAATATTTTGCATTTCTATTGATCCCTCCATCATCAATCTTAAAATGTTCTTCTACACTTTTCTAGGCAATGCAGTGGTCCTTAAAAGTCCACAAAGGACATCAGAGCCATCAACATTTTCACCAGAGGGAAAATGTCTGGAAAATTATTATTTCAGATAAGCAAAATCTATTTACAAAATTAGATTTAAAAATTACAGGAAATATTATATTGAAAAGGGCAGCAATTTAATTTCATTATCTGAATTCTTATACCTCATTTTGAGATGTTATTTTTCATGTTATAATAGCCTAAGTGAAAAGAGAGAAAAAAAAATTAAACTGTTTTAAATAATGTGAAAATAGTAAAAAAATAAAAATCGGTTAAGTTTAGTGGGTTTTTTACATGAAACTTCATGAAGATAAGACAATCTTTTCTAAAAGTAACTGTTTACCAGATCACTACCAAAAAGTGTGCAAAAGAAGGAATACATAATATTTAATCCTTTTAACATTTGAGAAGCGTTTTTCATAGGATAATATAAGACAGTCATCTTCAAAGGTCAAATTTTAACTGCATTCATCACTCACTGATATTTTCAATAACATAATCTTTTGCCAGGAATAGACACGTGGTACCTGTGGGCTGATACAGGCTTTTTCATGGCAGCTACTGCCTTAGTCTTAACAAGTCAGACAAGAGTCTCCAGATCTTACCCAAGCACAGCTGTATTTTTGCTACCTTGTCTTAGACCATGACTCTGTCCCGTTGGTAGCACAACACTCGCAGTGGCAGTCAGCAATTTTCAATATGGAAAAGTGTCCTCCACCTAATCACTAGACTCAGGTCTCTGGCAATTAGCTGTTCTGCATCAATGAACAGACAAAATCTCCCAGGGGGCAATTCTTGCCGTCTGATGACAAACTTCTCAAGCTGGAGGGATGAATTAATCACTGAAGATTCCTCTCTCTCCCACGGACTACAGAGAAACCTTAGGTTGACAGCTTAAGAGATGCTTATTTTTAATTATCAGTCCTTGCAAAGGACTGCATAGCAAAAATTCAGCTCTTCTGAGGTTCTGCCCAAGTGGCTTTATGGATGCAGGAAACCTCTCATCTTACATAAGAAGCAAAGATTTCCTTTTCAAAATTCTTATTTTACTGATATTCAAGATAGTTGTTTAAATCATGTATAGTAAATTCACTCATGGTGGAAAACATTAATCTGACCACTAAATTTCAGTTTATAAAATTAGTAATGTTTTAGCAATTCATCAGTTTATACAAGCACTTCACCTTTGGTCAGGTGAAAACCTCCCTGAGATAGTCTAGTGGTTCAGGTTTTAATGCAAATGTGGTTACCAGTGCCAAATCAGCCCATTAGTACTAGTCAATGTTTGCAAATGCTACATTGTAATTACCAGCGTGGTATAAATACATCTAAAGGAACAGAATAAACTGTAAACCATTCTGCGAAATTGTAAGCTTCAATCATGTTAAAACTTGCTGCTTTGCTGTTCATTGCAAGTATAGCTTATATATGTAAACTTTTGTGACGCATGTATGTTTTTCTCCTATTGGTTTATAATTTACTGAAAAACATGTTCAGCATTTTTTAATTATTATTTAAAAAACTACATAGACCAGCTAAGCAGAAAAATCACACCTACAGCCAAAATGATTAATACTTTTCCCCCACTCATCATATTACTGTGAAACAATGTTCATTTTTATTTACCTGGAGCGAATTTTGCCATTTGCTCAGAAGATAAAGCTGTCCTATAGCAAGAACTCTGTGCTACTTGGGTGAGTAGAGGGCTCAGAAAGAGGTCAGTAGTGTTCAAAAGCAAAAGTAAAGTTCAAAAGTAACTTTATTTAGGAAGTTAAAAATTTGGTGAAACCTGTGAGATGAGAGTCAGATCCTCTTCACAGTCAATATTACAGCGTATTATGTACTAACATATTTTTAATTCTTATAGTCAAAGAAGTGAGCCTCATGGAAAAAAGGGTTATTTTGAGAAAATACTAAGACAGGAATATTACCTGTGTCACCAGTAATAACTGTTGATTTTGTCACATTTCACTAAATGTGGGTGAACCACCTTGGGTGGTTCTATGACACGTAGCAGGTAAGTACCACTTGTGAAACCACACTTGTTCTTCAAAGTATGCAGAGATTGATTCTGATGTTTTATTAAGAGCCAGAAGTAGTATCCAAAATTGTATAGTCCCTTGTTGTGAGACTGAGGATGTAGAACATAAACTTAGGCCAACGTAAGAGATGAAATTAGCTTTTTCTAACTGCAGAAGTTTAATCATTTTATCAAAGTCCATCTTCTGGGCCCCACTGACATAGTCAGTGTGTAGAAATGTAGAAATAGGACCCAGTTCAGTTGCTTAAATATAGATATCTAATAACACTTGGGTGTCTTAGGACATCATGACTGGGCTGACCCAGGTGAATGCTTCCAGATACTGCAGCTGCATGTGGATATCTTGTAAATCCCAGGTTATCTCAGATGTCACAAGACACCCCTCTGTGGACAAGTGAGCCTCTATAAAGTAACTTCTTCCACTTATTTTACACTCTCACTTTCAAAGCTGGTCCCACCTCTTCCTGTTGTTCTTAGAGGGACCCTTATTGGTTAGTTGGGACTAAATGGCTAAAGTTAGGTGAGAAAAGCCCTACCCAAAGTGGTATAGAATAAAGGGATCTTTCAGTGCAATCTTAAGGTGTGTATCATCATTAAACAAACAGAAGAAATGATAAGGATAGAATACATTAATCTTTTGTTAGGAATTAAAACTATTAATATTTATGTGTGTGAACCATTATGTGTTGTAAAAATGTAGGTAATGCAGCTTAAGCTTGATCTACAAGGACAGTATTTCAAGACCAACCTTTCCGCAATGTTGATGTTTGGATTTAAAAAAAAATCACTGAAAAGCAAACACCTCACTGAAGAGTCCCTCCTCATTTCAGATTAGGTGTAAGTTACTGTGGTCTTCCTCATACCCTTGTTCACTCCTTACAAATATTCATGCAATTAAGTCTACTTGGCATGAACATGAGCAGGAATTTCAAATTTCCACATTTAAAATCTGTCCTTATGCACAGATTAGTCCAGTGATTTTTGGAAAGTTGAAGATCCACTGTGTAGGTGAAACTGAGATCTAAATGTTGCAAACTGGATATACAGTCCATCCATTTGAACTTAAAGGTAGGTCTGAAAGGCAAATCTCTGATTATGCTTATCAATATAACAACCAGCCAGTAAATCAGCTAGTGAGGCAGAAGGGAACCAAGCACAAGTAACATCCTAGATTTCAGTTTGGGATTCAATTCTCTACAAAGTTTTTCAGCATTTCAGATTTGGAGGATGAAGTTGTTTCTCTCCTGGTAAAGCAAAAAAACACATGTTCTGTTAAAAAAAAAAAAAGAAAAAAAAGAAAAAGGAAAATAAAACTATTAGCAAAACTCCAACAAGGGCCTTAGCAACACTAATCCAGCATCAAAGCTACAGACATGTTTGATGCTAGTGGCTTATCTTTCGCACTAATTTATTAATTTTGAATGCTGTGCATGTTATGCAATGATCTGTTCTGTGGGGAAGCTATCAAAGCTTAGACAAAGAGATCAAAGAAAGCCTTTAATGTAAATGACCATGAAGGGTGTGGTATTTCTCTTAAATTTTCTGTCTGGCTTTCCAGTTTACAATGACATTAATGTAAAGGACCCTTTAAGAGCACAAATGATGTATTTTCTTTAGGTTGCCTCCTATGGCAAGTTCCTGTTGTACCATTTTTAAGAACTCATCTTCAAAGGAAAATAAAAGAGTTTATTTTTACAGGAAACTGACATCATGCCTCTTTAAAGCTTAAGTATCTGAATAATGTGATGTATTTCCTCCAGTGTTGCATATGTCAAACTACCTCATTTTTTGACAAGTTTTAAGGACACCCATTATTGTCATTACTTAATAGATCTATTCTTGTAATTATTGTATTCAACAGGAATTTTCTTGTGACCTTTCTAGGAAAGATGGAAATTATTGAACAAACAGGGAATTTTATTCTGAACTAAATCACTCTTCCACCACAGAAGGCTTACACTAATTAATATATTGCTGTAAAAAGTTCTGCTTTCAAAAAAAAGTGTCATTTCCTGGCCAAAAGAAGAAGTCATTTCCTTGGAAAAAAAACCCTCAACTTTATTTTTAACTTATATTGCTTAAAATAAGTAAAATGCTGATTTAAGGACATTGTTTGATACTGCAAGATACCAATTATACATTAAATCTTACGGATACTGTAGTTGTTATGATTACTGAGGACTGCAAAGGATCTAATTCGGTCTAACATGTTATTATCTGGCTTGCTTTTAGACTACTAAATCTGCAGGAAGAAAAAACACAGTTACTTTCAGTTCAAAAGGTGTCTTGTAAATCCACACTGGTGCTTTCTTTTCCCTCCTGGAGCTTCGTTTTGGCTCTAATGGTACAATTAAGCACCTAAGTTAAGTAATTACAAGCTTTCTTCTGAAATGGCTCATGAAAAATAAATAAAAATATGCTTTCCCACTGTATATTTTGGATCTTTTGCCTCTGCTTTAAACTCAGCTTGATTTAGTTTTCTGATATGTGTAATAGCATGCAGCACCGCTGTGAGCTCTCTCCAGACGCGTACTGCAGTACGCTCGTGTGGTGTGAGAGCTGAGAGGCATGCTGAACATGGGTGGACTCTGCCTATAAAAATCTTATGACAAAATGACTCATCATTTCCTGTGTGCTTCTCCTGTTATTTTTGACAAGGATGAATGAATTAGTGTCTGTTAATAAGGAATCCAAAATCACTTCCCTATCTCTCTGTGCTTTTCCTGTTCATGTCTACCTTGTAGTCCTGCTTGCCAGGTTTAGTGTAAAGTGAATTTTTAATCATGCTAATCTGTTCCAGTATTACAGCATTTTAGACTGAAGTTACACTTTACAATATTGACGAATAAACTTTACTGTAATTTTTAATAGCATTAACGTTTTTCACTATGCATAAACATGCTTGAAAAGAAGATAAAACCTAGGAAATGAGGACATTTGGGTCTCACTTCTGGATCTGCTACTGCAGTGACCTTTCCATACATATTCTCCTCATTTTTTGCCTTACAAATAAGCATAACAGTTCAGACGTCCTCTGTAAAGACCCATGATAACTGTAAACAACGATCACTGTATACATGTTAGATATCACACCTGCATTCTAGACTTTTTGGCTAAAACTGAAAACTAAAATTAAACTAAAAAACCTTCTCCCCACAACCCCTCTCTTCCAGGCTTGGAATCTGGTTGACAGCCAGCAATATAGGTGATGATCATGAACTCATGGATATATGAAGGCCCATTTGGGAGTTGGACTATCCATATAAATGTTTCTGAGAGGTACCTGGCCTCTGTCAGCAGATAGTCAGCTGAAAATTCCCTTTAAAATCATGACAGAAGGAATTTTCTTGGTTTAGGGTTTGATTGGCAGCTCCATGTGATAGGATAAAATTACCAGAAATGTTGCTTTCTGTAAGAAAATGCTGCTGATAATATTACAGCACCAGTCAGTCTTGAACTGTCAAAGCTAACGTAGATGGTCTCTTCCACAGAGTCAATGCTTTTGGGAAGTGACCTTCCTAGGTAACTCACCCCATACAACTAACAGTCTCCCAACAGGCCATTTACACTCTTCTTTGGATCAACAGTATTCCAAAGTTTTATGATTATGGACGTTTCTCTTTAATCCCCAAGAATGCCAAGATCTAAAGCACTATTTCCACTTTTTTTCACACTGCCTGTTCCTCAGCAAGTGCAAGATTTGTATGGAATTGATGTCCCTTGATGTAAAATGATTCAATTTCTCCCAGTGGAACAGGAAGACATATAGGGACTTGTTGAGCATGTTTTCTTTTAGCAGACTTGCAAAACCATGAAGATCGTTTTCAGTTTGTCTTTGCTGAAGCTCTCAAACATATCAGAGCAAAGGTAATTATAGCTGTGAAGCTCTGGTGAGCTGTATCTGTCTTTTGTTTAACCAAAAGTGAATTTCTACAGTTCACAGAGAACAACTGTATTGGAAAACAATCCCTCTGGCTACTTCATTTCCTATCACACCTGCCAGCTCCTGACACTTCACTCTGTCCAGATTGTTCAGTGGTTATTCAAAAAATGAGACTTAATTCACTTTCCTAGATATGATATGCCATTTCTGTGAAAGATCTTGTACCTCTGACATTTCAATTAGAGGGATGAAACATCAACATCCAACCTTTACTCTGCAAAGATGGAAAACTCTCAGCCTCTCACTTTCTGCTTTTGCTTCTTACTCACCCTTTCCACATAAGAAAAACTTCTATATCATATTCGTGGCCATTGCTAGAACCAAGAATAACACCATAAATGGGATTTTGCAGCCTAAGCACGGCAGTCCTTGTCCTTTGAGGTGACCTAGGTTATCAGACGTTTTCATGGGGCTTGACACAAAACCTGCAGGAGACATCTGCCTTCTGAAGGTAGAGTGGGAGGCCAGCAAGCTATCCTAGAGCATCTCAGGTAGTGATAAACTATGTTGTGACACCTGAAGATCTCACTATTGATCAGCTACAGGCCTATGATGCTTTTTGCTCTATATCAGATTTGGTTTGCACCCTCCACCTATCACATTTAGGCTCCACTGGTCTGTTCCACATATTCTGTCCTCACACAAGCTGAGTCCTTAACTGAATTACAGTAATGCCTAAAGGTGCTCAGAATAAATAATACACTGTGCTAATATTTGCTGAAGATGGAGCAAGAACACAGAACTCCCCACTCACTGCTCTGGGCTACAGGAGGGCTTGTCTAGTCCATGCTTTTGCCAAGAAAGGTTGGACCAGATGATCCTTGAGGTCCCTTCCAAACCGGTATTCTGTGATTCTATGATTCTACGGTTAATTTCCAAGGAGAGCAAGGGATGGGAACAGGTCCTCCACCAGGACTGCAGTAGAGATGAGATGGCTCATTGGGTCCTGACTCCAGAATAGAAAGTCCTTTCCCCAGTCACAGTGCACTTGCATCCACTAAGACCCAGGTGACCTGATACATGTGCAGTCTGTACATCTATCATCACAGCTTCTCATCTCACCTCTGGCACCTTCCAGTGTTAGCACCTGAAGGAAATCCCTGGGTTGAATATGACCCATTGCAATGAGCAATGGGCAGTTTTGGAAACAACTATAAAAGAAATAACATCCAATCACAATTAGGTATTGGTGTATTACTGTGACTTTAATAGCATCACTTGTCACTAGTGAGTTTGCTCTAATGTTATAAAAAAACTCCGGTACTGAATAATAGCTGCATTCTAAGGGTACACATGTAAAATTTCTATCATCTGAAATGTGAATGTAATAGGAATTTTTCCATCTCTATGAAATAAGATATCATAATTTAAGATAATTTTGGAGCCTGAGGTTGACTTTTTAATGAACTAATAGCACAGAGAGGTGAAAGTCCAGCTAATTCCAGTGAAACATCCCAAACGTACCTTTCTAATCTGTTCCATAAGAAAGAAACATCCATTCTCATATTTTTCATTAAAGTATTTTCTTTAAATCCTTTCCTTGCTGGTTGTGTCACTTGGACATACCATTCTTTTCAGTTTGAGCAACGAGATGTATTTCCTTCAGGCACCAGCATCTCTCTTTGTTACTTTCCTCATTTGATTTACTTCAATTATTATGCCATTCATCTAGTGGGTTTCCCTGGATAGCCTTCTTTGAATATTTGCACACAGCAATCCTAAAATAGATGAAGATACATAGTGGCCTGTATGTAGAACACACAGAAAGTAGCAGGCAGGGATCATTTATGAAATCTAATTTAACAGTACACTGGTTAATGTTTGGATGCTGCCTGTTTCTGTTCTGCTCATTGCAGTCTGTTGTTTTTCACAAAGTAGTTGCTTAGGATCTGCAATGCAGTAAGAGTCATTTTCACTTGACTGCAATTTTCTTGACATTTGTTTTCAATTCTAACACAATTCTCTCCATATATATACATCTATATATGGAAAATGTTTCTACTATTCTTTTTAGAGCACAATTTAGAGGTGTTAATTGTTAATGAATAATGTCTCTGGAGACATTACAGAAATTAGTACACTAAATGGATCAGATAAACATTTTTGGCAGAAAGAATCCACTGAAGACACAGAGCAGTTTTGAGATTCATATTATTCAAATCATGCCCTCAAATGAACCATTGCAATGAGTTTTCTGATGGCACAGCATGCAAAATAGTTCTTGCCCCCAGATGATGCTAAGTTGTTATTTCACAGCGTGGAAACCCCACCAGTCTGTTGTACTGTCTAAATGTAAATGATTTACAAACATAAATAATGAATGACTCTCTGTTTTGTCAACTTATGGAATATACTGACTCTGATTACAATAATACTGTGGTAAAAGATGATAGATTGTTTCTTTACTGAGAATGTAATCACTTCCATTGCTTTACAAAAGAAAAACACAACCCCATGTATTAGTTCCAACTAGCTTGTACTCTAAAAGCTAAATATTAAAAACAAGTTAGCAGAATGAAGTAATTCAATGAAGCAATTATTTCTGTTTACACACATTAAGTGAAGCCTCTAGGGTGCTTTAAGCTTGCAATCCAGTTGAGGATTCAATGACATTCAGCAGAGGAATGTGATAGAGTAGGAGATGCAATTTTGCACAAAGGGAAGGCATTAGAAGAGCGGTTAATTTAGGATACTTCTCAACACAAGTATTTTCTATTTTTCACAGATGCTCTACTGCTCACTAAATAGTGTGATCCTTTTGGCTATAGGACACTTCAATAAAACTAAGGTGTCGTATTCTAGCACTATGAAGTCAATGCAGCAAGCAAGGAGACTATAGGGGAAAGTCAGACCACCTTCTTCAGCTGACCAACTTGGGTGGTGCAGTGAACAAAAATAGGTATCTGGAGCTAGTAGGGTGATTCAGAGTGAATTACCTAAATGACCACTTACGTTTCCTGCACACTCATTGGAGACACTTTGGTTTCAGACTGGTGATCTTGAACTTTAAGAACAGCGCTTAAAGCTGGCCAATGAGATACATAGCAATGTGTCAGATCACTTGCTCCCTTTAGAAGGAGCAAAAAGCAGCCACGCAACAGTTTACCTCCTTCCACTGAGGATTCAGAGTGTCAGGTTCTCCTCAAAAAGCACATGCATACACAGACAGGGAGCAGCCGAACAGCTTGTGAAAGAGCTCAAGGCCAACAGCACTCATCCGCTATGGATCAAATATATCTGCAATCAAAAGAAATTCAAATCCCTGTTCACCCATTCTTTGAAGCCTATTATATAAGGTGGAAGGGGCACGAAGGTTATTCTTCGCCCTTCTCCCTGAGCCTGGGGGACTCTGCAACCAAGGATGCAAGCGTCATAGCACAGAAGGAAAGCAAGTAAGAAACTGTGGACACAGTCTAGTAGGTAGGGCAACGAGCCAAAAGGGAGAAGATATGAACAGTTTAAAGATAGAAGGTCTTTATTAACTTTGTTTTGCCCATGCACTCCCCAAAAGAAGTTACTGCAATAAAATTCCTTCATTTATTCCCACAAAGCCTGACAAAGCTTCTAAATAGGACACCATACAGTTCAGCAGGGATTTGTCAATGTAGCTTCTATTATATGTTTCACACTGAAGGATTACACTTGTTTCCTGCAAATGTGACTGCTATTAGTGTGCGAAGGGGTAAATGAACAGATGGGAGAACAATAAATGGAGAAGTAGAGAAGATTCCTTTAGAAACCCAGAGATCCTGAGGGATTATTTGTGGAGTTAATTTATTTTCCACAATAAAGGATCATGATTAAGCAGAATTGACAGACAATAAGTTAGAGAGAGAGAGTTAGAGACTTAGTTCACTTGAATTCAAGTGGAAATTAACTGTGAAACTGAATTTAAAATGACATTATGAGGTGAAAATTGGAAGAATATTTGGTACAGTATCACCCAACTCCTATTGTTCCATTCATGCTAATCTTTACTTTTAGTTTGAGAAATAAAACTTACAAGCTACTGTATTACAGATTGAGCAGGTGACAGGGACTGGATTCAGCATAACTACAAATACTTACTTGAATGTGACCTTAATTATTTATAAAATTTATTAATTAAATGTGTGGATATGGCAAACTCAGGCAAACATATAAAAAGTGTATTGCACTGTTTAAAGCAGGCAGAAAATGTGTTGTTTGGTTTATACAGAAAACAATTTATCTCTTGAATGTTCTTCTAAAATATCAGTAGGAGAAAGTTCTAATGTGAGCTATTTGGATATACACATGGTCCTGAATTTAGAAGAAGGCAAGGTACAAAAAAAATCTAAAAAAAGTGTTTCTAATTCACCATAAAGCCAGAAAATTGTAGGAAAGACTACAATTGGCCCAAAGTACTATTGGGCCAATAACAGAAACAATTGAATAGCAAAATGTATATAAACTGTTAAAATCTGGACAAAGATAACGTTGTGCCAGACAAAATATTAAATGAAATATTGTAAAGGCATGAAACATGAAAGAATTTTTTCCTTTCTCTAGTGACTTCAACAGTATTTTCAACATGACCCGATAGTCCAAGTTTAATTAGAAAAAATAATTAAATAAATTAGTCAACTTTCTGAAGTCCAATAAATTTGCTAGAGTACAGAATCCTGCACAAGCACTTCATGTGGAGAACTTCAGAAAATCAAACTTCATTCCACAGTTAATCACTAACTTCATCTTGAACAGTAAACTTGCAACAGTTTTATCCCCTAAGCTCAGTATTCTGTAAGCCACATATAAAACTCGGCGTTTATTTTTTTGAGTTTGTGAAACAACAAAGAGAAAAATAAAATGTGAAAAGAACGAATTTTTCAGCTGAAAAAACTTTTTTTGAAATCTTGGAAGTTATGTTTAATGAAACTCTATGAAAACTTGCAAGACTGAAAATACACTCTGGCTGATGGTGGAGTGGAAATGAGTGTGCAGTAAAGAATATAGGAGTAGATGATATAAGTAAGATCAACAGACAATCTAGACAAGTATCTTGTCCCTGGCACTGGACAAGTAGCAGATGCCGAGAAGGATTACAACCAAGACAGCATAACATGAGACTTCCTAGTACATTCTCTCATCATGCAGCAGACTGCGCCTCAAGAGCTGCCTAATCCACAGCTATTGTCTTTTTATTTAATGCCTTCTGATGTCTTTTCCCTCCATGATTTCAAAAAACATGTTTTGAACCTTCAACTTTTAACCTCTGCACAATCAAGGGAAGTTTTTTAATGTAACCATGCCTGTGAGAAGTGTCTCCTTCTGCTTCTTTTGAGTCTGTATTCTGATAGTTTGAATTGGTGTATTCTACTTCTTGTGGAAAGGACAGGGAACAATCAACCTTTATTCATCTTCTGTCTGCTGTTTGTCTATCAAATGTCTTCTCAGTTATCTCATCCTGGCTGAAGTGTCCTAGTCCATTTAGTGGTTACAAAAAGACCCATCCACACTTTTGATCCTCCATGTCATCTTTCAGGTTGGGATGTGTTTCTTCTGCATAGGGAACTTACCTGCCTCCAAATGCAGTTGCGCCATGGAGTTATACAACACCACAGTGATGCTTTCTGACATGCTGTCTATTCCTTTCTTATTAATTCATAATGTTTCAGTTGCTTTTTGACCGTTGCTCAGTACTGAGCTGATTTTTCCATGCAATGATGTTTTGTGACTCAAAGTTCTCATCTCTGAGTGGCAATAGTTAACTCAGAACTTATCCCTGCAAATGAAAAAATTGTACTTTTATTTTTTCTGTATGACATACTATGTTTGAGTTTTGTCAGCAGTCTGTTGCCTACTGATTCAATATTGCAAACATCTGCAGTTCTCCACTACTAGCCATCATCTTTATTATCCCAATTAATCAAGTCTCATAAGCAAATTTTGTCACCTCATTATAAATATTCATAAATATGTCAAACAACACAGGTCACAGGTCAGACCTCCATGGACTCTGTGACCTACTTCCCTGCACAGTGAACACTTTGAAAGTCTGTTAAAACTAGATATTTTTCAGGTTATCGCAATTTCTTGAACACACTGATAAGAGAGAACCTGAAGTTAACCATTTAGTCTCAGAATTGTTATTAAGGGAACAACTCAGCTCATTCAAAGAGAAGTGCTCTAGACATCCCTACACATCCAAAGGAGGTGTCTGTCCCTCTTCACTGACTTCAGAGAACCTGGATGACTAGCCTAGACCAGAACTTAAGCTTTCAGGTGAGTAAAATAAGGAGAGATGAATCCTGTCTTTCTGATGAATACATTCCTCTATTACCTAAATTCCATCAAAAAAAATCTGTGGCCAAAGCAAGGGGCTGGAAAAAAGCTCCTTTACAATGCAATTTGTTTTTTGATTCTCTTCATAATCAATAACTTCCATTTCTGTGGTTTGGGGTTTTTTTTGCCTAATTAGCAATACCCATTAAAACCACATCACTTCTTCAAAGAGGATTTTTTTCTCTTATTCCTAATCATTACTACTGACATAGCTGGTTTTATTTGTATTTCAATTAGACTTAATTTAATGTATTTTAGAAACTAGAATATGCTTGGTATTTACCAGACATCAGCTGGATTTGGATGAGAAAGGCTGAATCTATATAACCAAATAAACCACAACAAACACACAAACATCTCAGATATTAAATTTCAGACCAGGCTGACCCATGCCATTACTAAAACTAACACTTTACCTTTGCATTTGTAAGCAAATGTTTTGTACTATAAACAGTATTACAGCTAGTTACAGACAAGAATAATATCGTAAACCACATAATAATGGGAATCTTTGCACTCAAACTGAATTTCAGTCTGATTTCTAGAATTCTTTCAGTTAGCTTAAGCATTGGGAAAAAGGCCATAAAGAGTTACAAATTCTGTGTGAAGAATGTGTGAGATCCCAAAGGGAACTGGGATATCAGCATCACAATGCAATACACTGCTTCTATCAGTCACATGCAGACAGTGATCCTGAAGCTAAAGCTTCAGGAAATTCATATATTCCAGAAGACAAGTGAGAATATTGCAATTGCAAAGTGGGAAGTGGGAAGTACTGCGGGAGAAACATCACACCACCACCACCCCCAAAACAAAAAAGAAAAAAAAAGAAAAAAGGTAAGAAATATCTCTTACTCCCAGGTGTGGAGAACTGAGAAATGTCTGCATTTTACTTATTACTCCCAGTTAAATGCACAATATCTGCATAAAAATGCAGATATGCGTAATTCAAGATAGATTTCCAATGGCTTCCTTGCTAACAAATATATTATTATAGGGGTGTTAAGGAATCAAGAGAGGAAACAAAACAGCCAAGGCATGAAATATCCCAATGCAAGCTAGAAAGTCTAATAGCTATTATGTAATGATCCTATTCCTCAATATATTAGCTTATACTTGCACTTTTTGCCCCAAGTCTGGAAGTATAGGCCTAGATTTAGTTTATATTAGATGCAGGTATACCTACATTTCAGATCTCTGACCCTGGTTATTTAGATAATGACTGTCTAGGTGAGGTGGAAACTTCCTTTCACACCTCTTTCCTCAAGCTGTATATGCATTTTTATCAGATCACCAGAGCAAAATACAAAAAAAGTCCAGGGAGCAGGAACTTTTTCTTCTCTTCCTAAGTTCCCAAATCCCTTGTTTGTTTCTGTCCTGGTTTCAGCTGAGATAGAGTTAATTTTCTTTATAGTAGCTGGTATGGGGCTATGTTTTGGATTTGTGCTGAAAACAGTGTTGATAATACAGAGATGTTTTAGTTGTTGCTGCACTAGTCAAGGACTTGTCAGCTTCCCATGCTCTGCCAGGTGCAGAAGAAGCTGGGAGGGGACACAGCCAGGACAGTTGACCCAAACTGGCCAAAGGGCTATTCCATACCACATGACGTCATGCTCAGTATATAAAGCTGGGGAAAAAGAAGGAAGGGGGGACATTCGGAGTGATGGCGTTTGTCTTCCCAAGTAACCGTTACGTGTGATGGAGCCCTGCTTTCCTGGAGATGGCTGAACACCTGCCTGCCCATGGGAAGGAGTGAATGAATTCCTTGCTTTGCTTTGCTTACGTGTGTGGCTTTTGCTTTCCCTATTAAACTGTCTTTATCTCAACCCTCGAGTTTTCTTACTTTTGCTCTTCTGATTCTCTCCCCCATCCCACCAGGGGGGAGTGAGCAAGCGGCTGTGTGGTGCTTAGCTGCCAGCTGGGGCTAAACCACGACAGTCCTTTTTGGCGCCCAACGTGGGGCTTGAAGGGTTTGAGATAATGACAGATTTGATTGGAATGTGCCAGATAGAATTTATAGCTGTTATTGATGTTTAGCTATTAACTGGCAGGCTTCTGTGCTTGCCATAGGCTTGCTTGCCTTACTGTATGTTAGAGTCTAGGGCTCGTTAGTGGCTGCTTTTTGCTTTCACTGCTTGCTGTGCTGCTGCACTGCTGATCATCTTACTGTGCTGTGCCTGGGAACATTTTGGTAACAGCAATGGCCTTGCGCCTGGGCTGGCAGATGGCCAGGACATCACTGCTGTTTCTGTGCTGCTGTACTGGACAGGCTGGAACTCCGGTGTGAACTTGAGTCGAAGGGACTGTGACCTGTGGATGAATCCATGTCAGGATTCATCCTGACAGGACACCCCGAAGCGTCTGTGCCCATGGATAAGCCCATGCCAGAGCAGGTATATCTTGAAACGTCTGTGGCCATGGTTATGTCTGTGCCACAGCAGGTATACCTCTGAAGGGATTGTGGCCCAAGGATAAGGTCACGCTGGATAAGGTGCACCTCAAAGCATCTGTGGCTGTGGATAAAGTCCATGCTGCAGCGGGTACGCCTTGAAGCATCAGTGGCTGTGCATGAGGCCATGTTGGAGCAAGTTTACTTCTGAAGGTACTACATTCTGTGGATAAGTCCAAGCTGGAGCAGGGGCAAGGGGAGGACTTCATTGCAATGTTAAACCTGATGGTCTGGTCCAAAGGGACCAGAGGTGGAGATTGTAATGGAAATACCTTTAAATTGTTGTATCCCGTGATTTGAGTTGCATGTTGTGGGAATTACTATAGCAGGAAACCCTTGTTGCTAGCCAGGCTAGGAGCAAGGGGAGGAGTTTATTGCAATGTTAAACCCTATAACCTGGCCCAAAAGGACCACGGGTGGACAGTGTAATGGATATACCTTTAAATTGTTGTAACCCATGATTTGAGTTGCATGTTATAGGAATTACTACAGCCAGAACCACCTGAACCAATGGAGGAGAAGCCTTACAAGAAGCAGTGCAAGTGCAGCAGTGACCTGACCTGAGCTGGCTTTGGTGCCCAATAACTCCAAGAAACACACCACCTCTCCTGTCCTGAGTAACAACCATAAGAGATGAAGCCCAAAGTCATGGACTAAATGAACTCAGTGGACATTTTGTGGACATTTATGGACATTTTACAAATATTTTGTTGGGGTGGTCCATAGACTAAGGGAATGATATGTGCGTATTATATCAAAGGATGGGAAGGGTGATGGTGGGTAATGAGAATGTATTGGATAATGTGAGACCTGAGCATGATGTAAATGGTATAGAATAAGGGGTGGATACTGTCCTGGTTTCAGCTGAGATAGAGTTAATTTTCTTTATAGTAGCTGGTATGGGGCTATGTTTTGGATTTGTGCTGAAAACAGTGTTGATAATACAGAGATGTTTTAGTTGTTGCTGCACTAGTCAAGGACTTTTCAGCTTCCCGTGCTCTGCCAGGTGCAGAAGAAGCTGGGAGGGGACACAGCCAGGATAGCTGACCCAAACTGACCAAAGGGCTATTCCATACCATATGACGTCATGCTCAGTATATAAAGCTGGGGAAGAAGAAGGAAGGGGGGACATTCGGAGTGATGGCGTTTGTCTTCCCAAGTAACCGTTACATGTGATGGAGCCCTGCTTTCCTGGAGATGGCTGAACACCTGCCTGCCCATGGGAAGGAGTGAATGAATTCCTTGCTTTGCTTTGCTTGCGTGTGTGGCTTTTGCTTTCCCTATTAAACTGTCTTTATCTCAACCCTCGAGTTTTCTTACTTTTGCTCTTCCGATTCTCTCCCCCATCCCACCAGGGGGGAGCGAGCAAGCGGCTGCGTGGTGCTTAGCTGCCGGCTGGGGCTAAACCACAACAGTCCTTTTTTCCTTCTGGTCCTGCTGCTCATCCATCAGGGAGCAGTTTTGAATACTTCAGTCCCACTGAGATTTTGTTTCTCTTATCTTTCCCTGCATATAAGTTCTTGGTAACTCTATCTCACATAAACCTCATTACACTGAAAGATTTTTTGTAAAGTATTAATGTTTGCAGAGAAGAGGATAAATGGTAATTTTTAAAAAACATCTTGTAGTACTTTCAAAAATAGGGGGAAAAAAACCAAAATATTTGTAAGCAGAAAGCACAAACCCCACAAAATATAAAAGAGTTTTTGCAGGAGTCAATTCTGCAAATTAGTGTGGCTGTCCTTCCACCTGCCCACTTTTTTTTCTACTTTCCATCACTTTCAGAGTCAAACTGAATATAATATCATTTTTTCCAGATGTCAACCCTCTTCAGAGCAGCACTAGAACAGAACATCAGTCCAAAAAGGTATGGAGCCTTGCCCTTATCTCTTGAAAAGAATATGCCTCAGGGGCTGGAAAAGATCTTTGGAAGGGACATCTTACCTTCAGTTAGTGACATCAAGGTCTTGTGACATCAAAGGCAAAGGAATTTTGGATTTTAGAAAAATCTTCACAGTGCTGCATCAAAAATTGAATGAGCAAGTTGATCTAGAGGACATAGGGAGGGTGTGAACTTTAGGCGAAGGAACAATTAAGTTGGCTGCAGTGATGTTTCAAATGGTGTTAGAGAAAGGAATAAACAAGGGGTGGGATGAGTTTTCACTTCAGTCTAAGCTTCTAGTGGGATAACCACTTTTAAAGGTACAAAAGCCAAGTATGAATATTTTAGATGATGTGCTTCATTCAGAGCCAAGATTCAAACAAGCAATATAAAGGGCAAATTACTTATGGGATATCAGGTCTCGACGAGCTCACTTCAACCAGAAGACAAAACAAAGCAAATCTCATGTCAATATGCACATAATGCTCTAGTCAAGTAATGGACAGTGTATGTGCCAAAGCTGATGTTTATTGAAGTCCTGAGTTTTGGTAAAAGTTTTCTTAGTCAAAGAAGAAGATGTATGAAACATCATTAGTTCAACTGATTTCTGCAGTGATTGTTTATAACTGTAATTAAACTGCCAGAACTCTAGGCTTAAGATGATGATAAAATACTCGAAATTGAGAAAAATACGGAAAAAGCAACATGATGGGAAGAAATTACTGTTAGAACAGGGGAGAAGGGCAAAAGGGAAAAAGAATATTACAATGCTTTTTAAAAATTATGCTGCACATAAGTAACAACATGCTTTTCTACAATAGCTTTTATGAGGTAGTCTAAGAGCTAATTTCTGAAATTCTAAATATTGACTGTCCTTGCTTGTAGAAATTTGCATTCCGTCCTATGAGCATAGGAAAGCTACACTAAAGGACAGTCAACTTGTATGTCTATTATTGAAATTTTCTTCTGTTAATTTATCTTCTTTTTAAAAATCTGTAACTAGGGAGTAGGGGAAAAATGGGAAAATTGGAAGAAGTTGGAATAGTTTGGATATACCTTACATTTCTATGTAAGCATATGGAAAGTATTGCTTATAATTTTTTTTTGTTTGTTTATTGTAGCACATAGGAGTCCTAGGTTTAGATCAAACCCCGGTACTTACTGTATGAAGATGATCTTCTGGAAGAGCTTAAATTCTGTATTATTAGATGCAAGGTCTAATCATGCTTAGTCTTTATTAGGGAATGGAAAGTTTCAGTCCTTGGGCTCCTTTGCTTTTGGAAGCTAAAAACAAGAGTTTCAGAAGCAATTTATGACCTTGAAAGTCCAAGACAGATCCAGCAAAAGTGGTTGTGTGAAACTTTCTTTTCCTGAAAATTTATTTTTACAATTTGAATGTCAGAAGATGAAGGTAGTTAAAATCATGTATTGATTCCATGTCACGTTGCTGGCGAGGGGAGTTTAAGTGTCAATCCAAACTCAAGACATCTTTGAGTTGCTGGGGTTTTTTTAAGACCTGAGTCCATAGCAATTTTAAAACAAGCTAATGGAAGTTGTGAGCAGTCAGCACCTAGGAAAGTCAGGACTGATCTGTAGGTAAAGCACGAAGAGAAAATTAAATTGAAGAAACAATTGGAGACATCATTTGGAACTGTTGACCTCAGCTGGGCATTCAATTTCTGCTTTACATGCATGTTAAACATAAAAAATGCAAAGACACAAAGAGAAGAAGAATAGAGGAGTAGAACAAAAATGAGAATAAAAAGAAATATAAAAGAGGAATAAGACACTTGTTAAGAGAAATCTCATTAAGCAGCTCTCAATGAGCTGCTCCAAATGTTTCTATCTCTCTCCATCTGAGAGCTGTCATCTGAGGAAAGATTATAAACATAGAAAAGAAATTGCAATGCCAACCTCTCCTGTTCTTTCCCTACACTCATACAGAATAAAGGGTTTCTAACACAGGTTCTTTCAAACCTCCCTGAGGTGCAACAAAAGTTTCTTCAAACTGAGGAGTAATTGCTTGTTTGAACATGCCAATTTATTTTCAGTGTGAGGTATAGGACAGTCAAGGTGAAGTGATGGCCCTCAGATTCACTAAGGAAAGCAGAACTGCAACTCCAAACTGCTATGTTGGCTTAAGGTACAGTCATCTGAACCCAAGGTGTACCTTTATTCTAATACGTCACCAGAAAAAAAAAATCAAAAAGTCTGTTCACATTTTGCAGTTTGTTTATTCAGATAGAAACAATGCTGAAGAACTGTATGCTCTCAAAACAGGGTTTATGATATGAAACAAACTCCGATTCTTGCATGTTTTCCTGCATTTCCCTTTAAACATTCAATACAGATAATTCTCTGCAGTGTTCAATTAAATTTTTCTTCATCTCAGAATCTGCTTATTTGTGTTTTACTACAAATAATTCTAACCAGTTTTTTTAAAATGTAATTCACATCTGATTATTTATTCTCTGTTTTACTACTGCGCCATCAGAAAGAAAAACGAGGGTGGTATTTTCAAACATGGAGACTTTGAACCTTGATGACTAAGTAACTGTCCTAGCTCTTCTTGAAGGTATTTGGACATTAGCAAGTGATATAAAACTGGATTCTCTAACCTACTCTGGAAGTTGTAGCTCTTTGGATTCCATCCTTGGCTCTAATAGCTTTATTTTGTGCACCTATATTCCAAGCACATTTTAGGGTCCTGGGAAGCCAATGCTCGCTCATAAAGAAAGTTCCTAAGTTTGTTTATAATTACTGGGAACATGTCAGAATTTATTAATGGCTTCCTAAAGCTGATTTTGTTTAGCTAAATTTAGGAACCTATTTTGGTTGGGAAGATCACACTGAAGGAGTACTTCTAGCTTCTCTTCACTGCTTATACTGGTCTTTACTGTTCTGGCTCACCAAAACTTGGAGGTGAGTTTGAATCTATGTAAAATGTGCTGATTCCTGTCCCTGTATTTTTGTTAAGACCAATCTCTTACTGTTGAATTCCAGTGAAAATTAAAATTAAAAAAGATGAAAACAAACTGATTAAGCTGAGAGCAGTTTAGTGCATTCTGCATAATTGTTAAACATTTGTAGAGTTAAGTCTTCCTCTTAGAAGTGCATTAGCATTTAATAAATAAAGATGCAGCACTTTTTGTTTTTCATTTTGAAAAACCTTGAGCCATAAAAGTAGAGATGTGAAGCAGAGATGTAATTATAGTACATTCAGCAGCAAAGTCACTACACATTTGATTTCTTGTTCATAATTGTCTATCTGAAATACAGTGAAGTTCTGACATGCAAAGTGCTTTCCATTTCAAGTGTTTGACTTTTTAGTAAGATAATATTTAAGACAGAGTATGCACATCTTCTTGTTGCCATGGATACAAGAATATTGAATTTATGAGCAAAACAACAGAGTTTGAAAACTTGAAATCAAAACAAAGTTAGAAATTATTACAGTTAGACAACATAACGAGCTGAGAATATACAGCAATGGACAATGTATAATAACAAAACATAGAGCAAGATGAATGTTGCTATGGGTGACTTATTTTCTTATATTGTCTTCTGGTAAGAAAACACCAGGATCACCAAGTTAAGAAAAGTCTGCATTCAAGTAAAATGCAAAGAATGGTAAAGATCATTCACCTGATTTGTGTTTTGTAAACAGGATTAATATTCTGCCAATATAGGATTTTCCTTTGTTTGTGATCACATTAAAAAAGCTTAGTTTTAACTTAGATATTTAGTATATATTTCCTAAATTACTGCTTGCAAACAAACATTTTCCTTTCTCTTTCATATTAGATATTGCTAGAATTCATATCAAATTATCTAAATGTATTGTTTTCCTTGTAAAGGGGATGCATGGAAGTTCCTGTGATCTTCTGTAGCTACAGCCACACCAGAAACACCTAGCTATGGAGCAAAGAAATGTCTTTTCTGAGTTGCTGCCATTTTCTCAGTTTTCAGGGACTGAATTTGCATGCTCAGCTTGCGAGATAGAGAAGAATATGCCTGCATGATATCAACTGCCAGGAAGACACCCCCCAGCCCCTTCCCACTGCTATTTGAAAATAGATGGGTAACAAATTTCCATATCTTTCAACACAGCCAATTTTTCCTTTGCTAATTATGCTTCTAACCTGTGTTTTCATTTGAGAGGACAGATGTCTTTGTGGTGATTGCTCGACATTGAGACTGCAAGGATGCCATGCTATCTCAGGTTGCCTATGACAATGACAAACTGCTTGGCCTCACTTTGCTGCAGTTCTTCTAAGGGACTTCTGAGGGACTTCTTCTTTATTGCCCACACTACCTCTGACAGACATCTCACCTAGATGTGTATGAAGTGTAATCTCTTACAACCGTATTTCTCTAGTCTTTTTGTACCCTAAACAGTGCGTGTGAAGGAAGTAAGATTCATTCTGAGAAAAAGACTAAGACATTTAGTGGTCTATGGTTTTAAATCTCCAGTGCAGTCAATTGACATTGAATGCTTGCAGAGGTGTGCACTAGACACCTCTAAACCCACTAGACAGGAGAGCAGGACTCAGGTGTCCAACAAAGGAGTCTGTTGCCATTTGAGACATTCTAGAGAACCCAAGCCATCTCCAGGGAGCTTAGCAAATCTAGCAAAGTGGAGGCCCAGCCTCAGCTGAGGTGCCAGGCACTCCCACTTTTTTGTTAATAGTTCTTCTCATGGGTTTGATCTGGAACCAGTTTTACATTTCAAATGAGCCTACAATTACCTGTCACTTAAACCCCAGCCTATAGTTACCTTGATGGGGGAAAGATAGCACTCATAAGCTGTGCAATGTTCCATGTTACAAAACTAGATGATTCTTATTTATTATTTAGTAACTCAAAGTATGTCTGTTTTTCCTTTGAGCAGACTGGAGCGGTTCACCAGACAGGAAGGAGAATGCAAAATATAACACATGAGTAGGAGTCAAGAGCTGCAGTGGCATGCTGAAAACTGTTGATTTAGCAACAGTTTTAAGAAAACTATGTTTTAACACTCTGTGTGCGTGACTGTTAAGCTCATCAGTTCTGCCTCTGCGAACAGTAGAGGTTTATGTGTTTGGTGCAGAACAGAGCACTGAAGACATTTGCGTCACCCTAATCATTTCAGTTATATCAGTCACCTGAAAGATAGACACTCCCTGTATTACCTCAGTCTTTCTTTCTCAGTTAACATAAATTAAGGAAAAATTCCATGGACTGATGGAATTTAGAAAAAAAAAATCATGGAAAAACAAAATAAATGTGTAGGTGCCCCAAGTATTTTGCATACTTGTAAAAATAAAGTTAAATTTTAGTAGTTCAGAGAAGTTTTTAAAAATACTTTTTAACCAAAACTGAAGTGTATTAGGAGCATTTGGCATACATACCCACTGGTAAACATATTACAGGTGCTCTACTTCCACATTCATATAATTATTTATTCAGCCCTTCAAGAACTGGTTTTAAAGTAACTCCATTTGTAGCTGTGGCAAATTATATAATTTCTTCCTCAATTTAATTAACTGAATAAAGGTATTATTAGAATTCCACACACTAGATGGCAAGGCTTACGTAAGATAACTGATGGGAAGCAGTGAACAAATGTAAGAATTACTGTTATCTGAAATTTCACATTGCTTGAATAGATGGAAATATTTTGCTTGATCATGATTTTACATAAGGAAATTCATTGTAATATAAGTGATTTTCATATTCAAATAAATATATTGTCTCCTTTTGATTGTGAGTTCAGTAAACATTCCTTTTAGGTCTCTCAATAAAGAATTGCTGAAGCAGAGCATATTTGACAAAGAATTGTGATTTGGTTTGTTGTGCACTGTTCAGAATAAATCCAGTAATTTTCATAATGCAATGCCTATGTAATGGAAACACCTGAATGTGCCTTTGGTGATAATATTGATATACACTATATAGTAATTAATAGTAAGGCTATTAATGGATCAAGGTTCACAGTGCTTGAAAGCTGTCAGTACAAGATGAAATGCTGAGACCTGCTTTTATCTGTTCATGCATGCTCAGCAAAGGAAGATTTACAAGGGTTGAGGAGAAGGCTGTAGGTATCTCATTAGTGCTGGTTCTTGCAGGGCACTTTCTGCCATATGACAAAGAAAGGCTGGACCGTTGCAGGTGCCTGCTTTGTCCAATAGAAATGAAAACTGTGGAAGAAAGAACTAAAATAAGTCATCAGTGAAACCATGTTCTGGGAACTATTTGCCCTACGCAAGTTTAGGCAGGAAAATTAGCCAGCTCCTCTCCTTAACCTCATCATACTCACAGACCACCCATATGGGGCAGTCCCAGTTTCCAGCTGCCATTGTAGAAGGACACAGTTCTCATGTATTTGCTGTGCCATAACTGCTAGCCTTTTGCATTTGGTACCTCTGGTTAGGCAGCCCTGAGCAGGTTAGGTACCTGCCTAGCCTAAGGCAACTGAATCATGTATTAAGCTTCTGATCAGCTGAATCACCTCCTAAAATCCACTGATTATATGGCTACAGTTTCCTTCGGCAAAGAGTTTAGACACCTATAATCCCATAAAGACAACTACATACAGGTATCAAAATGCAGGTGTCATGACCTTCAGCTGAGTCCTACCTCTAAATTTAGGTGAGATAAATCCTATTGTCAGAGATAAACCCCCTTCATTATAAAGCTTGAACTCAGCCTTTCTGATGCCTTCTATGCTCTATGGTGGAGCTGTGCTGGGAAATTCAGGGGCAGAGCAGTCTGTTTATAAAAAAAGGATTGATCATGAACATAATTTTTAGATTATTTAGCAGTAGTGCCCTTTGTGATAGATTTGGGTATGACCCAGTTAGACAGTGAAGCTACATGTTTTTCAGCAGGTGTCTGCTTGACTTATTTTAAATTTACATTTAACAAGGTACAGCAAGCAAAGCATTCACAAGCCCAGTGGGAAGCACACGCTTGTTAGTTTGGCTTTTTAAGACTTTTTTTTCTTTCTTTTCTTTTTGTACTAAAGGAGCATTGACCTCTGGGAGAGTCTCATGAATTTCCAATAAATATTCCACAGCTAATGTCAACTGCCAGTTACAAGAATAAAAACCCCTCATCTTTATACCTTTTTTACTGTGAAGTCTCTTCTTGGAAAGGAAGCTAATCCTCATATTAACAGGGAATGTGTAGGATAGCTGAAAAATCTATAAATTAGCTGAAACCATGATTAGTATTAATTGGAGTTGTTTGCACAACTGATGTTGACAATAGGAATTCAGGTTTTACAACTATGAGATCCTCTTTGAGGACTGAGGACTGCTAGGAAGAAATGGGAACCATCTGACCACACAGGGCAAAAGCATCTTTACTTAAAGA
Organism: Ciconia boyciana; assembly: GCF_034638445.1. Classification (NCBI taxonomy): domain Eukaryota; kingdom Metazoa; phylum Chordata; class Aves; order Ciconiiformes; family Ciconiidae; genus Ciconia; species Ciconia boyciana. The sequence continues at coordinate 13,182,907 of NC_132936.1, read as the reverse complement.
GTGGCCAACCTCATAAAGACAGCTTTAAGCTAGGAGCAATGAAGAAGAGACATGATGACCCAAAGTCAAGTGAGGAAGTAGTGGACCAGGTTGGCAAGCAAAGGACATAGGGTGATGCGGACAGGAGAGACCTAGAAGACCATGAAGCAGGGCTGAAGGGAGCCAGTCCTGGGAAGATGATGGAGTAAATAATCCTGAAAACCATTTCAAAACATATGAAGGACAAACAAGATGGTGATTGGGAGTAGTCAGCATGGATTTACAAAGGGGTAATCATGCTTGACCAACCTGATAGCCTTCTACGATGAGATGACTCACTTGGTGGGTTAGGGGAGAGCAGCAGATATTGTTTATCTCAACTTTAGGAAGGCTTTCAAGACTGTCTCTCTCACAGGCAAACTGAGGAAGTACAAATTAGATAAGTGGACATCTGGAACAAAGTGCACCCTCAGCAATTTTGCAGATGATACAAAACTGGGAGGTGTGGTTAATACACCAGATGATTGCACTGCCATGGGGAGGTGCCTTTATTGGTTGGAGAAACAAGCTGACAGGAACCACATGAAATTCAATAAAGGGCAATGCAAAGTCCTGCACCTGGGCAGGAATAACCCCTTGTAGTTGTACAAGCTGAGGATCAACCGTGTTGAAAGCAACTCCACGGAGAAAGACCTGGTGGTCCTGGTGGAAAAGAAGGTGAACATGAGCCAGCAGTGCACCCCTGTGGAGAAAAACAAAAAACAAAAAAAAATCCTAGCCAACAGCATCCTGGGCTTCATTAGGTAGAGTGTCATCAGCAGGTTAGGAGAGGTGATCCTTCCCCTCTGCTCATCACTGGTGAGACACATCTGGAGTGCTGGGTCCAGTTCTGGCCTCTCTAGTACAAGACAGACACGGACATACTGAAGTGAGTCTGGCTAAGAGCCATGAAGGTGATGAACAAATTGAAGCATCTGTCGCATGAGGACAGGCTGAAGAGTCACAGCCCCCAGTTGTAGAAGAGAAGGCTCAGAGAGAATCTTATCAATGTATATACATACCTGATGGGAGGGAATGAAGAAGATGGAGCCTAGACTCTTCTCAGTGGTGCCCAGTGACAGGACAACAGGCAATGGGCACAAACTGAAAGACAGGAAATCACAGGAAAACACAGGAAAAGATGATAAAAATATTTTATTTCAGGTCATGCATTTATTTATTTCCCGTTAAGCTAATCTTTTCCATAGCTTCTCTAAACTTTGAACTAGCCTTGAACAATTCATGCCTGAAATCTCAGTTCAAAATGGCAGTGTTGTGAAGTCAAGTTTAATTCAAATTTAATTCAATTACATTTTGGGTTTATATGATGCCCACTGATCCTAAAGTGGGCAAAATGCCAAATTGGGGATTTATGCTAATCTAAATACAGGAAAGATTTGTAAAGTCTTTTCTGTGTTAACACAGTTGTGTTTTCACTGAACTGATATTCTAAAGCAGTAACACATGCTTATAAATCTCTGAAGATGACTAATTATAGTCTAGGCCCTCTGTTGCTTATTTCATAGCACGTGATTCTGTTTATTTACTTCGCTTATCTGAATCTCCAAGAATCACAGGACTGGGTTTCCACCTCCTGATCTTAGCTAGCCAGCATTGTGGGTATTATACTCCTGCATGCAATATATTGTGTCTTTACATACCATTATGGGAGTGGGCCCCCAAACACTAGACCTCAACCTCAAGACATGGCTCAGTAGGCTCCATTGTACTAATTAGATCACCATTGACTATAATGGGAATTCAGACATCTATTACACAGGTAGGCACATAAATTTAAAAAATTACTCTCAAGCTGATTCCTACCTAACACTGGAATTCATTTCACCTGAATTTAAACATCTAGAAATTGAACTGAATCATTGACTCATAGAATAATGTAGGTTGTAAGGGACATCCAGAGCAGTCCAACCCCCTCCTCAAAGCAGGTTTAATAATATTAGGATGCTCAGAGACATGTCTGGTCAAGTCTTGAACATCTCCAAGGGAGGAGATTCCCCAGCCTCTCTGGGAAGCCTGTGCCAGTGTTGATCACCCCCTTGGTTACAAATATTTTTCCTTACATCATTATCAGAATCTCCTGTGTTCCAACTTGTGTCCATTGCCTCTTGTCCTATAGCTGTACACCTCGAGGAAGAGAGTCTGTCTCTCTTCTCTGTATGTTCTGATCAGGTAGTTGCAGACAGCAATAATGTTTTCTTCTTTTTCTTCTTTCTTTCTTTTTCTTCTACATGCTGAACAGACCTAGGTCTCACAGACATTCCTTGCACAGCCTGTGCTCCAGCCTGGCCATCATGGTGGACTGTGGGAGACTGCCAAAGGCCTTCCTAAAGTCAAGGTATAAAAGATCCACTGTGCTCCTTTTCTCTACAGATCCAGTCACCTTGTCATAGACACCTCCATCAACCCCTTGGATGCATCTCACCAGGTCCCATAAATTTGTGCATGTCTGGGAGGGTGTTATGTCTAAACTTATGTTACTCTACAGTGGGTATTCCTTCACTCACATAGACTCTGCTAGGAGGCTCAGCAACCTGAGAGGCCTGGGAACAAGCCGTACAAGGGAAAAGAGGCAAAAAAAAGCATTGAGTATTTCTGTATTTTCCTATTAGATCCTCTGCCTGACTGAGCAATGGGCCCATAATCTCTTTGGCCTTTCTTTTGCTCTCAAAGTACTTACAGAAATCTTTCTTGTCCTTCACCTTGCTTGCTCATTTCAACTCCAGCTCAGCTTTGTTTTTCCTCACTCTGTTCCTACATGTGCAAGCAATGTCCTTGTATTCTCCCCCCACCTTCCCCAGTAGCCTGTCCCTACTTCCACCTTCTATATACTTCTTCTCTTGTGCTGAGTGCAGTCAGGATCTCCATGTCCATCCACAGTGGCCTCCTGCCATCCTTGTTCAACTTTCTGCATGTAGGAATGGACCATTCTTGAGCTCTGAGGAGGCTGTCCTTGAAGATCAGCCAGCTCTCTTGGGCCTCTTGTCCTCCAGGGCAGTTTCATACGGGATCCTACCAAATACATCCTTGAACAGACCAGAATCTGTTTTTCTGAAGTTCAAGCTAACAGTTCAGCTCTTTGTCTTGCTCAGTTCTCTCAGGATCTTAAAATCCATAATTTCAGAGTCACTGCAACCAAGGCTGCCTGTGACCTTCATATCTTCAGCCAGTACTTTCTTGTTTGTGAGTAGCAGGTATAACAGAGCACCTTCTCTATTCAGTTTATTGATCACCTGTATCAATAAATTGTATTAATATATTTCAAACATCTTATGGATTGTTTGTGCCCAGAAATATTGCTCTTCCAGCAGGCATTGGTGTGGTTAAATATGCCCACGAATACCAAGGTCTGTGGTTATGAGGCTTCCTCCAGCTGCCTAAAAAAGGCTTCAGCTACCTCCTCTTCCTGATAATCCATTCTAATCTAGTTATTTAAGCCCTCTGGAGTTGTCATTACAAATGACTATTTATTCTGCCTGATATGGATATATATGTTAGGATGGCATGATAAATCTCCTGGAAGTGCTTTTATTTCAACAGTGACTCTCACTAGGGTCTACATAAATAGTTTAAGTGCTCAACTTACAGGTTTCTAACTTTTAGACAGGTAACTTTTAGATTTGGTGAAGTCTGATGCATCTAATCATGAGCACAGCAGGAAATAAATTATGGTACATTATGCTGAAAGTGCACAGCTATTAATCACTTAAAAGATTTATTCTTTATATTCTCTTTTCATTATACCACAAAAAAATGCTTATCTCCAGGCTAAAGATACCAATAAAGATCGATAAAACTTGTTCTATCTGTAATAATTGCTCCATTTCACTTTGATGTCAGTTGTGTTCTTTGGAAGATTATATTGACATCGTTTTTCTTTACATTGAAAGAAGGTTAAAACAAAAAGGCACTTGAAGTGGGATTCATCTACTCCCAGTTAGGTGTCAGAAAATTAGTTTTAAGTCCAAGTTTTTAAGCCTGATTTAATCACACTGTAGTTCATTTATAGTCACAAGAGGGAACAGGCACCTTCCGAGTGTGGTTCATCTCAGTGTGACATAGGTCTAGGACAACTGAGATGAATCATTCTCTGGAGCCCCCAGCTCTTTCCACTGATGACAGAAAGTGCTAAGGGTTTAGAGTAGACGTATAACCTTTAGATATCTTATCTTAAGTGAGATGAATCTCAACCTTCCAGCATCATTTCTGCATGTTACCACAGATCTCTTTATCTGAAGTCAGTTCTGCCATCCCTAAAGCAAGTGTAAAGGGTCTTCATTTAAACAGGAATTGGGGACTTTTGAATTCTAATGAGCATATTAATAGCCTGGATGGGGGTGGAGAAAATCCTTTTCTTACTAAACAGCCTAGGTCCACAGCTTGTTTCTTTAATGGGAGATTCACTAACTTCACCACATCCTTTAGTTACGGAACAAGAGAGCATTTCTATGTGATTCCTCCGCTTATAACAGAAATCAACACTTGACATTGAATCAGTGTTGAATACTGCTTACCTAGAATTTCGCAGAAGTTTCAAAATTGTTAAGTACTCTTACAAGACTGTATTTAAAACTGAATTGCCTCATGGCAGACAGTAGCACAGATCTGAGTGCAGAATTGTGGTCCTGCTATGATCCTGCAGAATCGGTTACAAATGCCCATGCCCATTTCTGTAGCTCCCTACTACTAGATACTGTAGTATTTACAGTATCTGTAACACAGTTGAGATGGTGTTATATAATAAAGAAATAACATCAAAATATTTGCAAAGCTTTTCACAAACAACTCTACCTTAATTTCTAGGAAAGCTTCACTCACATGCTGAATTCAAGAGTTAGTTACATGGGTAAAAATGGAGACCTGGTCTTTCAGCAATACAGGACTGTAGGAACCTTCTGAGATCAACAGCTTGTCCTTTCCATAAAAATTACACATTAAAGGTAATTCTCCTTTATTCTGCTGTTTTTTCAGTTAAAACAGTTTCTGTTAGCTCCCTTGCTAGCCAGACCTCAATGTCCTCAGTAGACAGACACAAGTACATGCAGAGGGTGACTCAAGAAATCATCTTCTAGTGATTCTCTCTTTTTACTATAGACATAGTTTAGGAGACTTACACTAAAGGCCTGTCAACTAAAAATAAGTGAAATAAATTTATATTCAGCCAGAGTTTAACAATGATGAGGACATTTGGTATCTATTCTGATCCCATGTATAACACAGACCATAAATCTCACTTTTATGTAAGACCAATAATAGGTCTTTGACTATGGAAATTCTGCTTTTTGCTATAGCAGATTTTCTGTGTCAACATGGAAGCCTTGATTTGAAGACATCACTAGGCAGGCGTTGAGAGAGAAAATACAGTTTATTGGTTCCTTCAGATTCAGAGTGCAGAGGGTCAATACCTAGTAGAAGGTATTCATGTTCTCAGTATTATCTTCAGAATGGCTCTGCAGTGGTCTGCTTGATCATCTGTAGATGTGCACCAGCTATATTCATGTCCCAGCTCGTGGAACACAAGCCAGTTCCCATCTGGAAGACTTTTTTCTTCTTTATTCTGCTTCAGCTAAAAAACCTGGGTTTTGAGTTCCTACACTAACGGAGCTTTGAGACTGCAGTTGGTTTCCTTGCCACTATCTTGACGTGTAGGCAGAGCTAGAGTTGTGGCTGCCTGCACTTGTGGGGCTGTTCTGGACACTGGCCATCTGCGCAAGATTGTCTTCCTTGGAGATGAGGCTTCTGAGCATTTTAAAGCAGATGTGCAATTTCTTAGAAAAATGGTTTCATAAAACTAAACCTAGGTTTCATAAAGCTAGAAAATGAAATCATATGGGAAAACGTTGGTTTTCTAAACAATCTCATTGAAAATACTATTGTGGAGTTGAAATATTCCAAGAAGCTGTTTTATCACAGGTTTTATGAATCATTTTCATAGACAAGCTTTCACAACTCTTCTATATACCCTGAAATATTCAGTTCATAACATGTAACTATAATTTTTTAAAAAATAACAATCTTCCACACTTTTTATTGGAAAATACATTATTACAATACTATGTCCCTTAAAATTTTAGTTTCTCTGACAACCTGCTAAAGAGGTGAAATAACTTTAGCAGCAAAATAATGCTTTTCTGGATAAGGCAAAACAATGGGAAAAAAAAAATCACTCAGTGTAGTGAACTTTTCACTTCACTTAAGATTTTGGTACCATTATGCCTGTTTCCCATATACTTATTTCCACTCTGCACTTTCCCACAGAGCAGTCTGATTCACTTAGAGGAGCACAGCTGAGAGGGTACAAAGAAAGTGTATTAAGAGAAAATCTCTCTAGTAGGAGTTATTTTGCTTGGCTTTCTATTGTATGAATCGTCCTGAACCAGCTCTGGTTTCTCAACTGTGCAAGGAAAATTGAATTTTGCTGCCTCGAGGATGAAGGCTGGACTCTTCTTACAGTGAGAGGAGTGGAAATAGTAATTATTGCTTCTGAGAAATTATTTACATCTATAGCAGAGGTTATTGTCTGTGACACCCACACTTGCCTCCTGGCACAGCAACCCACGTTTCCTGAGGCTTTCACATAGCAAGTAGGTCACCAAGACCGTGACGGTTTTTCTACATCTTGTCAAAACATGCTGTCAATACAAAGGCTAAAGCACATATCTACTTGATGTCTACAGCCAATTCTACCTTTGTAAAAATCACAAAGGTGTCTAGAATGACCAGAATCCTTTGTCAGCTGTCTGTTAACCTCTCTACACCTGAGAAAGTCCTGTACATGCACCGCAGCTTTGAAGGAGTCATTTGGCTATAATACACCAAACTGTTGACTGACAGTGTCTAAAATTATGACAGAGGTTAACAGTACTGCAGTATAGCTCATTTAGTCAAACAAATACTGTTTCTCAAGATATGCAAAGGTTCCATGCTGGCTTGCTTGCTGAAGAGAGTATATCTTGTTTTCTATACAAAAAGAAAGTTTTCTAATCCTGTCCTTTCAGTGATAATACAGACAGGTATACAGCTACACATCCATCAATAGGCAGCAGATGAGTCAAAGCTGGTAATCAGATTTCTGAAAAACGTTTTGTGCTTAGTAAATCTTCATTGACAAATTCAAACACTACTGACCCGAAGTAAGAAAAATTTCTTCTGCATGGATCAAGATGAAATATTAATGCAAGATGATATTTAAAAGCCCCTACAAGAAGGGCATGAGGGAAGACCCAGGGAACTACAGACCTGTTAGCCTAACCTCAGTTCCTGGAAAAATTATGGAGAAGATTATACTGGGTACTGTTGAAAGGCATTGAAAGAATAATGCAATCATCAGGCACAGTCAACATGGGTTCACAAAGGGAAAGTCCTGTTTAACTAATTTGGTATCCTTCTAGGATAAGGTCACTCACCTAGTAGATGAAGGGAAGGTGGTGGATGTAGTTTTTCTGGATTTTAGCAAGGCTTTTGATACTGTCCCTGACAACATCCTTCTGGACAAGTTGTCCAACTGTGGGATAAGCGGGTTCATGGTGTGCTGGGTGAAGAACTGGCTGAAGGGCAGAGCTCAAAGGGTTGTAGTGAATGTGGCTACATCTGGCTGGTGACCGGTCACCAGCGGTGTTCCTCAGGGCTCAATTCTAGGGCCAGTCCTGTTCCATATATTTATCAACAATCTGGATGCAGGAGTTGAATGCACCATTAGCAAGTTTGCTGATGATACCAAACTGGGAGGTGCTATTGACTCTCTTGAGGGACAAGAGGCCTTGCAGAGGGATCTAGATAGATTGGAGCATTGGACTACGATTAATGGGATGAAATTTAATAAGTTGAAATGTCTGATTCTGCACCTAGGATGGGGTAATGCCAGGCACAAGTATAAACTGGGAGAGGAGTGGCTGGAGAGCAGCCCTGCAGAGAGGGATCTGGGAGTGCTGGTCGACAGCAAGCTCAATACGAGTCAGCAGTGTGCCCTGGCAGCCAAGAGGGCAAACCACATCCTGGGGTGCATCAAACATGGTATAACCAGCCGGTAAAGAGAGGTGATTATGCTGCTGTATTCAGCGTTGGTGTGGCCTCACCTTGAATACTGTGTGCACACAATTTAAGGAGTTATTTTGCTTGGCTTTCTGTGGGGCCCAGAGTACTGGGCCCCAGAATTTAAGAAGGATGTGAAGGTCCTTGAATGCATCCAGAGGAGGGCAACAAAGCTGGTGAAAGGGCTGGAAGGAATGTCCTAGGAGGAGCGGGTGAGGACGCTGGGTTTGTCTAGGTTGGAGAAAAGGAGGCTGAGGAGCGACCTCATTGCTCTCTACAGCTTCCTGAGAAGGGGAAGTGGAGAGGGAGGTGCTGATCTCTTCTCCCTGGTATCCATTGATAGGATGTGTGGGAATGGTTCAAAGCTGTGCCTGAGGAGGTTCAGACTGGACATTAAGAAGCATTTCTTTACCAAGAGGGTGGTCAAACACTGGAACAGGCTTCCTAGAGAGGTAGTCAATGCCCCAAGCCTGTTTGTGTTTGAAAGGCATTTGGACAATGCCCTTAACAACATGCTTTAACTTCTGGTCAGCCCTGAATTGGTCAGGCAGTTGGACTAGATGATCATTGTAAGTCCCTTCCAACTGAAATAGTCTATTCAGTACACACTTACTTTTTAGGAAACCTTGTTCCAAGTCACACAGGGACAACTAAACTCAGATAAGCACAGTAAGCAATTTATAAAACCCTGTTAGGACAGCCAAAGGAAAGAAAGGGCATACCCATAGAATGTGTGTATTGGCTGACAAACTACAGCAGTATCCCTTTAGAAAGTTATGAGAAAAATGAAAAGAAGTTCATGAAATAAATGTTGTTTGTTTTACTTTGTGGACTGCCTCACTTGGAATATACACCAAAACGTCCACAAAGGGCTGGCGGATTTGACAAAAGACTTTTAAGAATCATAGAATCAATCATTTAGGTTGGAAAAGACCTTTAAGATCAAGTCCAACCATTAACCTAACACTGCCAAGTCCACCACTAAACTATGTCTCTAAGCACCACATCTACACGTCTTTTAAATACCTCCAGGGATGATGACTCAACCACTTCCCTGGGCAGCCTGTTCCAATGCTTGACAACCCTTTTGGTGAAGAAATTTTTCCTAATATCCAATCTAAACCTCCCCTGGTGCAAATTGAGACCATTTCCTCTCATCCTATCACTTGTTACCTGGGAGAAGAGACTGACACTCACCTCGCTACAACCTCCTTTCAGGTAGTTGTAGAGAGCAATAAGGTCTCCCCTGAGTCTCCTTTTTTCCAGGCTAAACAACCCCAGTTCCCTCAGCCGCTCCTCAGAAGACTTGCTCTCTAAACCCTTCATTAGCTTCGTTGCTCTTCTTTGAACATGCTCCAGCACTTTAATGTCTCACGAAATACATGCACTTCCCAAATGGGAGCTGGAATCAGGGTACATTACACTAGTTATCACGAAACCTCCTGTAGACATGTGTTTAGTTAACTAGATCTCATCCTTACTCAATGGACTTGATTCAGTTGTCTACATGTAGGTGTCTACTGCTATTTGTTATTCACAGAGTCATACAAGACTGAAGAGATCCTTTCACGGGTGGCAGATACAACACAGACGACAGGTTTGATATACCTTTTTGGAGAGATCAGTGGAGTTGAGGGCAGTATCCAAGGATCTCTCTAATGGTACTACATGCCTATGTACAAGCAGGTGGGTCAAACCTAGTGGAGTCTAGAGACAGATTCAGATGAAAGGCCATTGGCAGTCTTTTCCAAAACTACTAAAACCTTGGTCTCAGTGAACTCCCATGCCAAAAAGCTCGGCAGCCACATTACGTGTTGTGTGGAGAATTACATGAATGTTTACACTTTTAATGCCATTGAAAGTTCTCTTTGCATTCTATCCTGAGAAATGGAAAGATAATTTCTTTCTCCAACACACTATTATAATTATATTATTATTACAATTATTATTAGGATTTTGTATGTCCTACCTATTCTAATGCAAACAATCCTAAACTTTTCATTGTGTCAACATTAGAAAGTCTTCCATATCCTTGTACATTACTTCCTTCCTTGAGCCACCTTTAATCCGACATAATCTTTCTTGAAATAATCTGTAGAAAATCTCTCTAAATGATTCTACACTGTTGATAAAGGCAGATATATTGATCATTTTAATAATATTCTCAGTACCACATTCTTTTGTTTGTGTTTCAACCAGAGAAAAGCATTACACACAGGTTCTCTCTGACCTGACCACAATAATAATACCAGGACCCTTTGTATACACCTATATAGTTTAATTCTATGATTTAAAGATGGGATTACTTCTACCTGATTTCTTCTGCCTGAATATTAGGTGCATAGTTTTATACAGCTGTCTATTCCATCTGTAACCAAAACAGAAATAGTAACATAGAAAGGACAGCTTATCTCACCAAACCATGTTTAAAGAAACAAAACTGAGATACAGGAGAAGTCCTTGTAAAGATAATCAGTTAAAGGGCATGAAACAGAGGATAGGAGCACATGATGAGTTCTTTCAGTGGACTTCCTCAGAAAGCATTGCTGAGACCTGTGCTTTTAACACATTTAATTATGACTAGGAAAGCATTGAACAGGGAAAGAACAATATTTTTCTAATAATACTAAATTCATCAGTATACTTAAGTTGAGAACCAGCTGTGGTGAACTGCAGAAGGATCTTACGAAGTTCACCAACTGGGCAGTAACGTGGCAAATGAAATTTAAGAGAGAGAAATAATAGTAATACATATGGGAAAAAAAATCAAACAAACGTAATTTCCTGTGCAATGCTCTGAAAAAACTAATGGGTAGGATAGACACAGGAAAAATCAGTTTAAAGCTCAGTAAAAAGTAATTGTTATGAATTATTTGAAATGTTAGAACAATATAGAACTTCATTATATCACTGTTCCATCCAAGGTTTGTCTGCTCCTTGAATATTGTGGGCAGTTCTGGCTGCCCCACCTCTAAAAAGATTAAGTATAATTGGCAAAAGTTCAGGAAAGAGTAACTAGGGTAATCAAAGGTACAGAATGTCTTCCATTTAGGAAATGAATATTTGAGACAGGACTCTTCAGCCTGGAAAAGAGACAACTGAATGGTGATATGCAATCGTGAGCAGTATGGAGAGAATTCTCACTGTTTCATTGCAGGAACAAGGGGCATCAAATGAATCAACTGAAGAAAGATATTCGGTGTACAAGAAGTTGTGGCTTTTCACACATGTGATTAAACTGTGGAGGCCTTTGCCAATGGGTGCTGTAAACATTAAATGTTTGTTTCTACTACGGAGGAAAGCAAAGGGAGAAAAGTTAAGGGAGGAAAAAAATCCAGGTTACTACAGTAACACCTCTCTTTGCATCTCTAGCCACCATTTCAGATTTCTATTGCCTTTCATTTAATACTCTGCTCTTATAACCATCACCATTACTCCACTTTTCCTTCCTTTGCCCATGGTTGACTTGATTGACTTTGATGAGCAGCAGACATCTAACAAAGATTATGACAATACTGGAAAAGTAACTCTACAGAAAGAGGCAGCAAGAACAGTAAAATGTTCACATCATTTGATCTTGTCTGATAATCCACCAGTCAAAATCTGAAGCCAGCAAGTAGTCATGTATTGATTTTTATTTTAAAAAGCAATCAGCACTCCAGCCTCCAAAAAGCTGTTTGCACAATGCCAGCCTTTCCTACAGTTGGTGATCCTGATGGTCCTGTACGTGTTTCTCTGTCTTCCATGTCATATACGTTGTCTTCATTTATTTAAACTGGGTGTAGTTCTGTAGTCCCTACGTTCATCTCCTTTTGATTACATTAATTTTTATGAGGAAATAATGTGTTGTTGTCTGTCAAATCATTAACAGTTACACTTTTTAGGAATGCATCCTCAATGAATAGAGAAACTACAACCAGATCCAGAAGTTCCTGACTTGAAAAATGGAGCCTGGGAGGATGTGAGAAGGAAGTGTGGCATATGCTCATCCCTAGGCATCCACTTCTGGACAGAGTTAGAGACAGAAGAGTGGCTGGACCTTCAGAGTCCAGAAGAGTCCATTGCCATTTGATATCTTCCAAGACATTGGACACTGGTTTCTTATATGAACTGCATGCCCACGTAGATTTCATGGATAATCTCAGGTGACTCAAATGTGTAGGTATGTAAGTCATGCCTTTAGGCTGATCCAGTATAATCACTCCTATGGTACTACCCAATCCTAGACATTTCTCAGCATAGAATAAATCACTCTGTGGAGCTGATTTTAATTGGTTAAAAAAAAAAAGACCCTAGGAAAATATCTTAGACTTACATGTATTTTCTTTTAAACTTGTGAAACTGTGGGACAACACTCTCCCTAATCTATTGCCTATATATTTAACACAGATAATTTAATTTCCCGCTCAGTATGCATTGCTGCACACTTACCAAAAGTTACCTTTGTTTAACATTGCTTTGTTTTGTTTACCTTTTAATGCCCCTTTGAAAATACAGTCCACTCTACTCTATTAACCCTGTTTGCAGTATCTAGATCCTGCCTCTTTGCTTGATCCCCTTATTAGAGGTATTATATAAGTTTAGGCTATCCAGCATTAGTATTCTAACAAGGTTTTATGATACCCTTTACTACATACACTGTTCTACAATACCAAAGCTAAGCATATATCTTTCTAAATGATTGAGGCAAAAGTGTGGCAAAATTGTATTTTTTTGTCCATCCGACATATGTAAGTTAAAGATTTCCCTGTCTTTTAATGCCTTAAAATAAATAGTTTTCTTATAAACTTTTATAAGCTTTTATGAGTTTTTCAACAGGAGAGGGAAAGATAATGTTGGTTTGATTAATTTACTCTGTCCTGTATTAACGCACAGGTTCAAGGCCAAATCTCCACCTGGAATATATTGGCATTGCCCCATTGACTCCATTAAGCTGTGGGTTTTTTAAGATGCTAACATTGTAAATAGCAACAGCATTGATGTCTTGTTGGTGCTGGCAGGCTTATAGTAGTACGTTGTTGGATTGCTGAGAGCAAAGTTATTTAACAAGAGTTTGTCTTCTTTTCCTCCTTGTAGCTGTCACAATGTAGGTCAGGTGCTACTAGGTAATATCAAGGCTGTGTGGCACTGGCACGTTTACTTTCTCCACCACCACCATTTCTTTAGCTGTAAGTGTCATACTGGCTTTGTGTGGCTTCATTCTGTTAGTGAACTCCAGGTTATAGTCAAGTTCGAAGGTGTAGTTGAGCTGAGGATCCACCTGACTCTACAATGTAGTTGCCTACTTGTAAGCTAATTAATGTGGCTCTCTTTACAGCCATTTCAAGAGACTGGCACTTCAAAATACAGTTAAACACTTTAAAAGGTAGATGTCTAGACCAGATCACATGAAGATCTCCTCTGGAGACTAACAGGACTACCTCTAATGTGGACATCTATGTTGTGAATATCTCAAGTTAGCTGCCTAGCCTACTCCTACCATAACTGACTAATTTCCCAACAGCAAAAGAACACTGGAGGTTTATTCTCCTCTCAGTCTTTGGAAGTATCCTTTGAAAATACTTTTCACCCTCAGACATGATGCAGTGACTTCACAACACTGAACAGCACTGTCACTCCAAAGCTATACCACCATTCAGACAAGGAGAGTTATCCAGTGACAAGACATTTGCTTAGGAACTATATAAATAAATTTTATCACTATGCTGTGTCTTTTAAATTACACAGCATAATAAATTGTCAATCAAGAAAAATAGTGAAAGTAAAATACAATTCACTTTTCTTTCAAAAGAGACAGAATTTTTTTGTTTATTTTTTATTTTTATTTTTTAAATATGACAAAAGGACAAGATTGCAGCCAAAAAGGCAATGATTTCCCCTGTCCTACATTTTTCAAGCACAAGTTCTAGTGCAAAATCAGCCTGTTGTTTGCAGAAATGCAGCAAATATTACATTAGAGAGTGCTCACAAATTCAGTTTTTTGGAAAGAATTAGACTAACTTTTTAAAAGCTGTTAGTGATTCTAGACTGATTTTTTTTCTTGTGACAGCACGATATAATTAATGTCAGGATACAACAAATGCATGATTTCCAGGTTTAGTTTTTGATTGAATTCTAAATTAAGGGTGGTTTTGTTCACTTTCAGAACAAACAAGGACTCAATTTATTAATTTAATCTTTGAAAGAAATGCAATACATATATAGGAATTCCTACCATTATTACACACATACTTGCTACAAAATCAATGTGCATTCTACAGAATTAAAATTTTTAAAACAAGGAGCAATGATTTTAAAAGATTTTGCTTTCAATTGCTCTCTGCTAAAATAGATTCATAGTACATAACTGGTTGTTCTCAGGTATATTAGCTTTTTCAGTTATGCAGAAGTTTTAGGAACTATATTAAAAATAATGAGCATTGCAATAGGTAGTGGCAGGGAGGGATACACTGGTAAGGCAGTGAAGTCAGAAAACATTTTGTATAGTTCTATATTTCTCAGAGACTGCCTGTCTGTTTTGAAAAGCTATTCTGCTTCTGCTTTTTAATTAGTCAGCTTTATCTGTTTATGAGCTCTAGCTTTTCCTTAGGTTGTGCACTCCTCAGCGCAATGGGCTTGAAACACAGATGGATATTCTCTGTGTAGATGTAACATTAATGTTATAAAAATAATTAAATTAAAAAACTGCAAATGAATATTTGCTTGTTCATTTTCCCCCACTGTCTAGGTGGGGGATAAGAGGAAACCAGGCTATACGGGGAGGTAAACATAAATGGGAAAGTTCTATGATCAAGAACTGGTCTCTTTTTTAATGTTGTTAATTTGTTTTATCCAACAACCCCTTAATCCAAATTGTGTAACCCCCAACAGAAAACCCAGGACTTCCTTCCACCTGCCCCAGACTTCCAGGGAGAAGCTGCATCACCAAACAGTGCCACAGATTCCTGCTCCCCCTTTGTGCAACAAACCTTGCCTACCTTCCTACATGTTGGCACAGCATCAACCACAGGGCTAGAAAATATTGCATACTGCTTAGTCAGTGAGGGTTCCTATAAGGAGATAGTTACATCATTAGGCCACCTTATATTGAAGAAATCAGGGAGTTCAAATGCCCTTTGTCCTGTGCAACCACCTCCACATCTCTGGTGTAGTTTGGTTGGCTGGTTAATGGAATTGGCTCTGACTAGTGAATCTGATGCTGTCCGATGTGATAGGTAACATATCTACTAGAATGGGGAGGTTCAGCTGAAGTTTTCCCATTTTGTACATCTCATTTGTCAACAGATACGAGAAGAGAATTGAGAGACTTCACTTGGCAGCATTACTGCCTGGTAATGGGGTTGCAAGGATGTGAGTAAATTCATCAGCAAAACCAGAATTATCTTTAGATTCTTAGGAGTATAGCCTGCTGGCAGCTTGTTGTGGGTCATTCTACCACATTTGGAGAATACGGCTCTAATTTCTAACTGCAACTATACCTCTATGAGTAAAGGAAAAAAAAAATCCCTTCTCTTCCACCAGAATATTCTTTGAAGAGATTTGCAGTTTTTCAGTGCTAGTTTCCAGCAGCACTAATCCATATCATGTCTTCTTGAAGGATTGATTTAAGGGTAAGAACTTTCATTCTATCACCTGTACATCCCTAGATATCTTCTTAACAGTGGTTTCCTTATGTAAAACTTTGTAACCTTTTTTATGGCATCTATGACCTTCTACTGTGGTGGTTTAAAGCAGAGGAAAGAGACAAAAAAATGTGAGAAAGGAAAAATCAATCAAATCAGGAAAGAAAGGAGACAAAAAAGAACAACGTAGAAAGCCGATGAGACAAAAATGAACAGAAAATACTGGAGACACATAAACTGTGCAACCGTAGGGTACAAAGGGAAGAGACAGGAAGCAGAAAGCCCATGGAAAAATTTGAAGTGAAAATTTAATTTTTATCCATTAATTTCCATCCCACATTTCTGCTGTTAATTCTGAAAGAAGAAATGATCAGCTTTGTGCAAGCACCTCAGGATTTGGCCTGTTAACTCTAGCACATATGTAAATGAGATGTTGCACATTTTGAGACACTAAGGGTTGTAGGTAAAGCTTCCATCACTTGCACAGTTTGTGACTCAGAAGTCTGCATAATTTCAACAAAATAGAAAGGGAAGTCAGATCTCATTTAAATTGCATGAACTTGAATTCACCCATTGGGATCCCAATATAAATTTTGGGTTGAATTATATTTTACGAGAAAGGCCTGCCAGAGGGAAGAAGTGGGTATTGGGTGACATTGAGAAGAAAGAACTCAAATTAATTTTGCTTTTCAATACAGGGGCAGAGGAAAAAAAGCATAAAAGAAATAAGTAAATAGCTAAGTGAAATATAACATTTAGTTACTTTTAAGCTTAATTGAACCAACTGGAATTTGTTGCTGAAGACTGGTGTGGGTAAGGCTGGAGGTTAACACTGATGACCTATTAACTGAGTAGTCTCGGTTGTAAAGTTTAGGTACATCCCTGTTATCCTGTTGATGTTATCATCACAGCTGTCAGCTAGACTTGATTTCAAGTGGCCTATCCATTTGAGTAAGAGGTTATGAGTAGAAATAAAGGTCAAAACAATTCTTAGAAATAAAGTAGTATACTTGCAGGTAAATAGAAATACATTAATTTTAGCTGATCAACAGATTATATGAAGATGGGTTTTCTAATTTATGCATATAGACAGCATTAAGACACACCAAAAAAAAAAAAAAAAGAGAGAAAAAAAGTATCTGGAATGTAACAAGGTTGTAAAATCCAGTTCACCTTCTACTGAGTACTTCAGAGAGCTCTACAGGAGTTCATGTGACATTTTGATAAGTGATGAATCATTCAGATTTATTCTATATAGTATAAATTCAGTCCTTAACTATTCAAAAACTGAAAATGCAAAGGACATCAATCGTTTTTGCTGTGCCAAGATATATTTATATTTCAGATGTTCTTGTTTCTGAAGGGCGTTACTAGTAGTTCAACAGAGGTATACTGGGAAATTTCCAGATTTCTAAATATGGAGGCTTCTTACCTGACGAAGCTCACACACTTTCCTAGGTTATAAGATATTGCACTTGGAACTACTTTCTTTTGTTTGTATTTTAGTTTAGTTTTTTTTATATTTTATTTTGGCTTATTTTTAACTAACTGCTATTTTTATGAGATTTTCACAATTAAGTTATTTTTCTATGCTTTCAAATTTTACCAGAACAAAGTTATTGGCTGACATATTTCCATGTCAGTGAAACTGGGGTTTCTGGAGTTCAGCAAATCTAGAAGAAAGATTTTTGGGTTTTCAAATCTTTTTTTGTTTTGTTTCCCCCACATACACCAGGTTCATCAAGCCTTCCCTTTGTACAAGCCTTCCCTCTCCTTTATTCTTTGTCTATCATCACAGTTACAATGCAATTATTACAAGACAAGTAATACTTTGTCTAGTAGTAGCAGAATATCATAACAGTCCTCTTCAGGCAGCAACTGTCTTGACCTCAATGGCAATAACCCAAGGCCAATATACTTCAAACATTGGATACATCGAACATTGCCAAGGCCAATATACTTCAAAAGACCATAGCCTTTTCTTCAGAAGCTAGCTATGGTCCAGTATAACACTCCAGGCACTTCTAGAACAGGAAATAGAGGAAATAGAGTTCTACAGGAAATAGAGCAGCTATGTAATGTTTTTGTAGGAATCTCCAAACTTAGTGATATTAAAAACTCAATTTCACAATTCCCTGGGCAACCTGATTTAACTTTAAAGCTTCGTCTAACTGCAAATTTGGCACTGTTCTCATCAGAGGCTTGCACCACATAACCTTTAAAGGTCCTTTCCAAATTGAGTTTTTCTTTGATAATAAATATCAGTTGGGTACTTTGTGTTCTATTTCTTCATTTTAAAAGGGAAAACCAAACCAAACAAAACAGATATAATTCTCTCCATTTACTCTTCATAATAACACAATCAACAACCACTTTTCTAATGTTATCTAACCAGTTATCACCCACTTCTGGACACTTGTTTTCCTGTATCTCTATTTTAATATTTTCCTAATAAAATATTGAACAAAGGACATCTGAAGTGTCAGATATATGTAAGAAAGACCAAATATGACTTAAGTCTGGGAGAACTAGAATAAAAACAAGACTTCTAAGGTTTCTTAGTCTACAGCATACATTAAAAAAATAGTTCCAACCCATTTCAACCCATTTCAACTCGACTCCGCTTGCCTCTCTACAGCTTAACTTTCTCACCTTGCCCTCGCCAAGAACAAGAATAATTACATCCAAACTACTTTGTGGGAATGGTCCATGGTCCATGCTATCCCCATGGGCTTGAACCATGTCTGGCAGAGGTTAAAAATCACATCAAGAACCATGCTGACAATCTTATAGCTCAGATGACCTCTACCAATGCTCAAACCTATGCACATGCCCTGTTTAATTTACTAACATAGATATAGTTTAGAAGTCCTGGTTATGATACTTCAAGCATAATTAGCCAAAAGCAAAACCAGGAAGATTACATCTGAAAATACAACAACAATCTCCTCACTAATTTCTCTGAGTCCATCTTTTCTGCCTTCATCTCTAAAACTCAAGAATGAAGCCAAGCGGGCAGGCTGGTCGTGAACCCCTCCTGCCTTCCACCGCTTCCAAGCTGAGGAGCTAATGCCTGCATTTCTAATCAGCTAATTAGAACACAAATGAGCAGTCTGAAGGGATTAGTCTTGCATTCAAAGAAAATCAACTACCCTTGTTAATAACTTAGTTTATATATATAAACTGATCTGGAAAACTAAAACATTTGATATAAGGAGCAAGGGCAGTATTTTTTCTATATGAAAAAATTATTGAGCTGCAAAACCAGTGCTTTTGCTTTCCTTCCCTCCTCTTCAAGGTCTAACTCCTTCTGAACATCACTAATACACATTTTTCTATTATAATCCTTTCGCATATGCTTTTCTTGCAGTCAGGCCTACAAGAAGCAAGGTTGCCAAAGTTCCTTCATCCTTGAACTTAAAGAAAAAGCATAAAAGTACTTAAAGTACTTAAACTAATTAAAAGTACTTAAAGAAAAAATTCCTCCTCTATGTGCTTAAAGAAAAAGAAAAAAAAAACCTGTCTCTCAAAATTGACCATGTAGTATTGATATTTCCAGACCTTACCTATTCACTTTAGAGATTTGCAGACTAATATGTGTACTCGATTAAGGTTCAGAAACACCTTTTGTAAGGTCATCTAAACTAGCACATTAAGTTGTCTCACTTTATATAAAAAGCTGTTTGAAAGGCAAGTAACACACTGCACACTGTCTATAATGACAGTAACATTTCAGTGTCACTGTAGTCATGACTCCTCACATTTCCACTAGGTTTTCTGCTTTGTCTGGGAACCTTGTTGTACTTCAGAACTCAGAACCTGTCAACAAGCGCAAATTTCAGTCATTTAAGGTATAGCTTTGATTTCAAAAATGCCTATGTAATACTGGCACCTGTGAACTTGGATAAACCTCCTCAGAGTACATGGAGGCTAGCATTTGCTACATCCCAGAATCCCTGGGAAAAAAACTCATTAGTCAAATACACTTGGTAAAATAAATTTACATAAAAAATTCCTAGTATTTTAATTGATGAGAAATGCCTAAGAAAGTCCTTTGTCAGTCAATTCAAATTTGTCCAGGAGTGCAAAACCTATCCTAAGTGCTGAAGCAGTTTATTTGCATTCTTTAGCACCTTGCTCTGCAAGGGGTTCTGGTGGCAGTGACACCTAATGAACTGAGACTTGCAGTCTACATTAGGGATCCTTTCGGTGTAATATGGAAATGTAGTATCTTTGGAGCTCATTTTCTTAGTTCACATGAAGAGGTAAAGATGTGCATAACTATGATGAAATACGTACTTAGCCGAGCACACTCCATATTGCTGTAGTCATTCTGTTTACCTAATGAAACAGAGAACAACGCAAATCATCAAAACAGTCTGCTGATTTAGCTAGTGAAACTAAATCACCCAAAGAGGTGATAATCACAGCTTGACTTACCTACAGGAAGCAGAGCAATCTGAGTACCCTCAGTGAATCCACTTAAACGTTTCATCTTTAAATCTTATTGTTATTGTAAACTATTAGTTTGTTGTTCTTATTTGCCCTCTTCACTTAATAACACAGAATCACTACACTGTCTAAACACAGATGGGAAAGTTTCACCCAGACACAATAGCAATTTCTGAATAATACTTTTGCCCAGAAGAATCAACTACCTAACAGGAAGACAGATTTCTCAAAGTAAACAACAAGCTATTAAATGTGCCATCCCTGTAAACTCTCACACTTATGCACAGATGAAATACTAAACGATAAGGCAAAAAGTAAAAGTGAAGTTGTCACTTTATTAAAAGTGAATTAAAAATAAAGAATTTGAACTTCTGCTCCATGACTCTTGATCTTCATTGTGGTTGATGTTCCTTTTCTGGAATTAGGTAGAAAAGGCTTGGCTGGACCTCAGAAAGCACCCAGGATGTATTGCTAGATTAGAAACATATATCATGTTCTTCTGTGACATTTTGTTAATCTCTTTTTCTACTGGATGGCCCTTTATTAAAGAAAAAAAAAAAAAAGGTACATATGCAGTCAGATACTGTCAATGTTGAGAGAAATAAAGAACAGTTCTTTTTTTTCCTGCATGGTTTAAATTTTTTTATCAGGGTAGTTTTGCATTTGCTTTAACTCAGGCACAACCCTAATGGTTTTCCATAACTGGGAGATTCAGTATTCAGTATAAGCATTGTGGTTCACCTCTACAGCAGAAAATCTCTAGATCTAAAATCATGGGTGAAATTTACACCACTGATTAAACCTTATTTTTACAAATTTTCCCACTTCAGACCACTTGAGGAGTCCGTGCTGATAACAGGAATATCTTGCTACTGTGTGACATAACAAGCATAAAACTCATAATCAGCAAAAATAGTATACTTTTTAAAAGATTATTTAATGACCTAATCAACAACATTGTATACATGCATTCATTCTCCTCATTGTTTCTCCATAAAACACAGAACTAGAAAATTAGGACAAATTCACAACTTTGCCTAGTGACTTTTAATGTAAGAGCCCATGTTGGGTTTACATATCATGAGCATCACTTGTTCTTCTAATTAGACAGTTAACTTCTCTCAAGCTCTTATCAAATCTGCACTGTTCTTTTCATATCAACATCCACTACTTGCTGAATTTTCAAGCAAATTTTCCCAGTTTTTCAGGATAGTCTTCATGTTTAGGTGGAACTTCTAACTCACCATAAAAACAATACACGTATTCTCTAAATGCCTCTTCTCTCTTATACTTCCAAAAAGCTTGACTGCAATAAGATCGCAAGTACATTTAGCCCACCCTTTTTCATGCTAATGATATCAGTTTGCTTCCTTATGATCCCCTATTTGTAATTTGTCATCACCTGCCTTGTTTTATATATCTAGATCAAGTCTGCAATGCTATATGATGACAATAGAATTTGCTCTTTGTCACCCCAGATTTGCATGCATTCATAAACCTATTTGTTCCTCAGCAACAAAACACAGATTTGCTATTACCAAAATAAAGCCGCTTTCCTAAATAGCAGAAGCACCCAGCCATCATATTTCTCCCATCATCTGTGCTGTTTTACTTGTGCATATAGAAAGAATTCTCCAATAACAGTCCCCAAATGTTGCTTTGTCTTTGATATTGACTGATCCCACTTCACATCACCACAGTGTGCTGGTTTTGACTGGGATAGAGTTAATTTTCTTCACAGTAGCTAGTATGGGGCTGTGTTTTGGATTTGTGCTGAAAACAGTGTTGATAATACAGGGATGTTTTCATTACTGCTGAGCAGTGCTTACACAGAGTCAAGGCCTTTTCTGCTTCTCACACCACCCCACCAGTGAGTAGGCTGGGGGTGCACAAGAAGTTGGGAGAGGACACAGCCGGGACAGATGACCCCAGCTGACCAAAGGGATATTCCATACCATCATCAGAAGTTCTCCTCTCTTGAGCACCTAGCATGTTTTGGTCAACATGTTCTATCCTCCCCATATTTGGGCTGACAGGCATGATTCAACAAAAATAAAGCTAAAACTAAAATTCCCATAACTGCATGAATTAGGTTGAAGTCCTATAACTTTTTGGTCTGCATGGAGCATCAGGTTTTAAAATCCAGTCACGAGGTAACAAGAGCTTGAATTATATGGAGAAACCAACTGAAGACAACTGAATAATTTCTTCTCACCTTTACTGAAATATACTATACTCACCATTTAGAAATCATATAGCACCAATCCTGAAGTAAGAGATTTCTTACAAAGTCTGTTTGATTTCAAGTACCATGTACTGGTACTTCCAGTTGCCTTATCTTTGAGATAGAAATTATCTTTTCAAACTGTATTTTAATATAGGCTAATGGAACAGTAGACTGGTTTGTAACATAGGCTGCTAGACAATGTCCGTATATAAACCTAAATAAATAAGGATGTGGTTTTTAGTGGGTCCAACACCCAGAAGGCATTGGCTTAATAAATAAATGAATGAACAACAATTTTTATGCTAATTTAAATGGTATGGAAAACACTGATTAGCTCAAATTTAATAAGATAAGTTCCATCTAAAAACTCTGAAGGGACTTTATGCACCTGAATTTCAATTCATAATCAGCAGTTCATCAGCAGCACCTAAAAATGTTTTGTAGCACAAATGTTGGTACATTTGTAACCATAAATGTACCATGGTTAATCACATTTGGCCTCCAAGATTAAACTTGTATGTCTCATAAGACTGTTTTAAATACATGGCAAGATAGGAATGAGACTGCTCTGTTACTGCTTTTTGATATATAGAAATTCAGCTCCCTGCTGAGCTGGATGTCTTTAGAATTCGTAAGTGTTGGAATTCAAAACAGTTTTATTCATCTGCCTTTAAAATGTTGAAAACTTTTGATATGAAATAGCTCATTTAAAAGGTGACTTTGCCAAACCTTTCTCTCTAATATTGGGAACACAGAGAAAGAATGAGTAATTTCTATCATACTGGGGGGAAACCTCCATTTTTTTATTCGATTCTTCCAGAAATGCCATTGAACCACTTATCCCCAGGAATTTGCTAAGTCAGAAACTAATGGAGGTTGATCTAATTGGACAGGGACTTCCTTTTACTATATATTCTATTTTTCTGAATACATAAGAACTTGATCAGCATCTACAAGCTTGAGAATGATGTAATAAAGTAAAACCAGATGGAATCTCACACTCAAAAACTGTGAACAAACATAATTATTAGCAACAAAATATCAGTTTGTAGTTCTGGCAGTGGTAATAATATCAGCAATTTGAGTATCATAGCTTAGAAGAATCTCCAATCTATGAACAAAGACTTTACAGTGCTGGGCATTTAACAACCCCCCTTTCCACATATATCCTATCACTGTTCACTCTGAACCTCAGCTATTAAAAGATCCCAAAGCAGCTTAAAAATAAAATAAAGTACAGAACAAATATAATACTTTCATATTCTGGAGCCCTCGACAATAATTATCAATGTCTTGAGTTCTTACTTCTGAACTAAAATCTGATCCTACATGAGAAATCTCTCTGAGACTGGCCCCAGATCTTAAAATTATTTCCTCCAGGATAAACCTCATTGTCGTCTATTTTAAGTGAAATTGTGCAATTCAAAATAACCCAGGCCATAATAAAGCAACATTTTTTGTTTCCAAAAGTCATAGTTGAAGAAGAGAATCAGAAGAATTACAAATGTATGAAAAAATGCCAGTTCAACTTTTTCATAAAGAATAGAGAGTGGCCAGATACCATGGTGACAGCAACAACTTAAGAAATTGAACCAAAACAGAGAAAAACAGAGAAAGAAAAAATGCTGGTGGGAGAAAATATCATTATTATAAAAATACTTTGAGTTACTTGCAGAGTATGTCTAGGAAAAAGGTTACTATCCAAATAGCTGCCTTATTGTTACGAGTTTTCACACTCATCCCAAAGGACTTCATGCTCCAAAATATTTTTTTGGCCTAAATCTGTCAGTCATGTGAAGAACTTGCAATGCCCTTTAGCACATCTTCAAATAGCTTTCAATAACATTTTCGCTTTCTGTCAGAAGCCATGAAAAAAACAGTCATTTTGGAGGTTTCTGTGGGCATTTTGAAGCCAGTCATTTGGGTTAAGTACTGTGCCATAGCAGTCAGTTTTCCAGCCTCATTGGCTACTGGACAAAATAGGATAGAGACAAATCTCTGGTCCTGAGACTTGCTGGCATGGCTTATGCCATGTCAGCCTTACGGACACAAGGGACTGCATCCTGGTCCTGTGCCTGGAGTAAGTCCTCTCAGATCATCATTGCCCATGTTCTCTTTCTTTTCTCAGTATTTCCAAAGGTTTTTTTAAAGTCCTTGGAGTTAGGGAAGTGTGTCTTTAGGAGGGTACTTTACAGGTCTTTTGCATGAAGCTATTAGGATGTGCAGAAGTTCACAGTGTGCAATAATTATGGGTTATTACACAGGAGAAGACTGACCACTTTCTGACTGATTTCTAAACAGCACATGGTACTAAAGGTAAAATAAATTATGCTGGTACACTCAAGAGAAGAATACAGTAATTAACTTCTTTGAAAATGTGAGGAAGTAGTCAAAGTTAAATTTGCACTTCATTCCGTAACTATAAATAATGATGACCAATAAGAAGAGTGAAAAAAACTTTCTTAAATATTCAGTTGATTTCCATTTCTTTTTGTTAATTCAGAAGATGATTTTGAAATGGTATTAGAGATGTTTGAACAGTGGTTTTCTACAAATGAATATGACAGTTGTGAGCAAATTGTTCCTTCTCTTTTTTTTTTCTAGAAAGGATAAAAAAAATGAGAAGATAGAAAAGACCATGAAAGGTCTTAGATTAAAATGCTTATAATATTATAAATTTTGCGGTTTGGGAGGACTTACTGAGTCTTGATCGTTATGATTGTTAGCACTGAAGTAAGTAACTGAGTCTTTAAAAATAGATAAAATAACAATCATTAGAGGAAAGAGCATGTAATAAGGAATAAGCATCGTAGTGGCTCTTTTAGGCTGATTATGTTTTTTTCTTTTAACTAGAACTCTCCAGTCGTATTTCAGCCCAGACCTTTTAATGGAAACATTGTAACTGTTTTGGAAAGAGCACTTAAAAACAGACTACTTAAAGACACCCAATATACCTTTAACAAAACAATTAGAACTTATCTAGCAGAGAAATCAGAAAGTGATGCTCAAAAGGAAACGGCAATTGTCTGACACTGTGGATGTTATGAAATATCCATAGCTTTACAGTGAAGGATTTGAGGCTGTAAAGTAAATGGATTCACTGTCAGTTTGAAAACAACAGCAAATATCACAGCTCAGTTTGATTCCTGGCATTGGAAAAAGCTGCAAGAACCCAGTGGACTACAACACTTTGCAGGAGCCAGCATCATGTACACAGCAGGGATGGAGAGGATGGTAACATCTCTGGATTGAATGAATTCCTTATGAAATCACTGGACAATATTTCAGGAGAAGGTGAACAGACCATCAGCCTGAAGTAAACAGGTTATTTAATCATTTTCAGTCAGGCAAAGTTAGGTAAGCAAGTATCATATCTTAAATAGAAGTAACAAAAATGAAAGAAGAGCAGTAGAAAATCAAGTTGAGAGAAGGAACTATAGCTTATATTGGCTAGCTAACTGAAAAAAAAATGTAAATTTGCAATACCACTAAAACCCAGCCACCAGAAGACTACCAAGATATGATTTGGTAGAGAAAGTTTGTACTGGAGGGACAAAAGGGTAAAGACTGAGGGAGAGGTTGGATATGCTTTTCAGGTAAAAGGGAAAGCCAGAGTGAAAGTGCTCAGCTGTCCCCCAGTTGTGTCCTAGAGCAGCTCCTCCCACTCTTCCAGAGGAGGATCTGGAAGTACCCCTTGCTCAGTCAGTCAGAGCAGGAAGAACTTTATAAAAGGGGAGTACTTACCTCTGAAGACTAGTTGGAGCCAAGTCAGGCAAGTCCCTGGGGAGGACGCACAAGGTCGTGGGTTCCTGCTCTCAGTCACCTACTGGAGGAGAAATCTCCCAGCTAAACTGGGCCTCTGGAGACAAGTTTCTTTAAACTAAAACTTTGTGAACTCACAGCTCCTTTTTCTCCCCAAATATACAGAAAATCTTGGTTCGGTGCTAACAAATAGCCCAGCATAACCACACTGCTTCTATATCAGAGAAAGCATTTTGCTGAACATTTTGAAGAACATTTCTGGTCTTTCCCAGCTGGCATGGAATAACCTATGTCTATACTAGGATGCTTTGCCTCCAAAAAACAGTAACAACATCCAAAATATCTGTGTGGAAATGTTCCCTAGTGCACTCTGGCTCCTGAGCCAGAGCCAAGCTCTGGGAACCGTTTGGGAAAGCAGTCATTGGCACAGGCCAAGGTCGGTCAGGGACTTCTTCTAGCCATTGACTGTTATAGGTAAAAAAGACCTTCCAGTGCTCAGGAATGTCCCCACGTGTTTCTGATTTCACTAGTACAACTACTGGCACAAGGTTTCTGTTTGTGCTCACCCAAATCCCCTCTGGGAAACTGTTTCCTCGGGCTGCTACTTGAACGGTATTTGGTAAAATTAATTGATTTTTTTCAGATAATTTAGTACATTTTGGATGATACAGAAGGTACTTAGATTAACATAAATTGTTTTGACCTCAGGAAAAACAGTAGTGGATCAGGATCAAATCTCTAAACGTCTTAGAAAGAGGGAAAGTTGTTGGATAAAGTTAAGCAACACGCAAATTTAAGTTTCTTGTAACAAAAAAAGACCTAACCAAGAGACACGTTAATACTGCAAAAAGTACAGAGGAATGGAAGACAGACTGAAACCATCATCAACATGCCCTCACAAAAAGGTTCAAAGGAGTAGAGGGGTCCTTGGACCACAGATGTTTATATGGAAATGTATGCCACATTCCGTGACTGAATAAGAAATCTCAGACTTCACCTTTATCAAATATTCTTATAGTCACCATGCCAAAATCTTGGAAAATAATTTGAAATTATTCAGGACAACTCTTACAGGATTAATGCTGTAAAGGAGAATTATAAACTTAAAACACAGAGGAATTATTAGTAAT
The DNA here is from genome assembly GCF_034638445.1 of Ciconia boyciana. Lineage (NCBI taxonomy): Eukaryota > Metazoa > Chordata > Aves > Ciconiiformes > Ciconiidae > Ciconia > Ciconia boyciana. The sequence goes on along the minus strand of NC_132936.1, from coordinate 13,155,647 downwards.
TATCCTCTCAAAGGGTAATTTGTCACTCTGTTCCAATAACTGGTGTATAAAATCAATAAATACTGATTTAGCAGTAACCTTTCTTTTATGTAGAATCTCTGCCTCTCTTTTGGCTTCACGAAAAATATATGTTCTAGCCTTCTTCTATCACTTACTACTGCACTAGGTGCAGAATTTACTGGCTAAAATTATAGCTTGACCATTTTGTTTCTTTCATCCTGTACCATAACTCATTAATTAGTGGAAAAACATATGGTCAGAATGTGTATGAGAAAATTTGTATACATTTGGCTTTTATAAAATGTATAACTCTGAAGAGCCAGCCACTATTAATCAATCATAGTAACAAGTACTTTTGCCTCTTATGTCTTTCATTTTCTGCTCAAAAAAACCCCCAAACAACTAAAAGTCTATGGAAAAAATAGCAACCCAAAACGTATCACTTGCACCAAATGTAGTTACACAGCTCACTTGACTTCCCGTCTACACTCAGGGACTTTCCCTCTGGGCTGAAATTTTAGAGTAAAATAGCATTTGTTTTGTGGTTTGTAACATGTACAGCGGAATTCAGAAAATCAAGCTGTTCATATTTGTTATCTATTGGGATTAATAAAAATTTTATCATGTCTTGATGTACTTTTCAATTGACAATTTGTTTGTTTCTCAATTACTCCTGAGTGCTAGGAAAAAAAAAAAGGCATTTATATCAGCATAGCAATGCAGTGACTTTGAATAATCAACCCCCTTATAAGAAACACTTTCTGATCAGTTTTCCAAATGTTGAACACTGGGTATATTTATCCCATGGACCTTTGGGAGTATAGCATTCTCAGTGCTATTTTTTACCCCCTTTTGCAAGATTGTGCATTGTTTGCCAGAAGCTCCTGTTTCACAAATGCAATTTCATGTTATTCCACAGGGACATTGAAGAACTAGCTAACAAATACTATAAATTACTCAAATTCAAACAGGAGGCAAATAAAGTCATCTTTTCTACTACTGTAGCTACTAGTATACAATTTTGCTGTCATTGTCACCAGGGTAAATTTTTTGTGGCTCTGTAGTATTCAGTTTAATCTCTCTGGAATTACAGCAGTGTAACAGAAAACCTGTTATCCTCCAGTTAATACAGTCTGAACTTTGATTTCTGTGAAGTACAATATTTTTAACTCTCTCAGAAATCTTAGGGCATCCATACTCATTTATTCACCTAATGGTTTATGAAAAACTAAAAATCCTAGGCATCACAGCTAAAGGTAACAAGTGAGTGTAGGGCTGCATCCTGTAGTCAGTTCACGATCAAAGTTCCCAAGGTTCATAAATCTTAAAACACATTGCAGAATCCTTAAAGATTGAGAAAAAGTAGATCTAACTGCCTTTGGAAGACTGTCACTCTCTTCTAAGCCATGATGGCTTCTGTACCCACTTCTGCCCCATGATAAATGTGAATTAGTTTTCTTCACTTTATTAAAACGTGAGCTGTCTTGCAGCTGCCATGGAGTATTGGTGTGCTAGTTGCTTCACACTAGGTAACCTCATTTGATTCCTGACCCCTTGTTTGAGCAGTCAACCCTTCAGTTACTCTGTATGGTAACATGTCTTCTTATGAGCGATTCAGGAGCTATGCTGGAAAAGCAGTTTAGTTTTGGACAACAGGCCACTGTACAAACAGCTATGCTTCCTGTTCATGGCAGTCTGCAGTGCATTACTGAGCAGCACCCACTTAAGAGACACCCTGGGCTGATTGTGTATCAACCTTGTGCCAGTGTTCAGTCAATCGCTGTCTTTGTTGTTAGAAGGATGAGAAATCAAGCAGTATTCAGGAAAGCCACAGTGTGCATTCTGCATTGATTTTTAAATCCCCGTTGCTTTGTTTAGATGAGAGGATAACCTCAGTTTGTGCAGCCCGCTCATCAATAGTATCAGAGAATAAAGGTGCTGTCTTAAATACAAATCTGTATGTATAAGATATCAGAAGCCTTAGGAGACAGTCTCACCCTTGGTGGAGATGCAGTGAGCTGGAACTCAAAGGCTGGTTATTTTCCATTCACCCTTGAATTGATGAATTACAATGTCATTTAGCAGCGTACAGATTTATGAATTGTTGTTTGACTCACTCATGTAATGCTATTAATTTGTATTGATAAGTGAAATGTTCATGCACCTCTCAGCCCTAAAACACAGAGAACCTTGAAATGATAATGATACCCCAGGCTACATTTTCATTCAGAGCTGGGATGCGGTGTCCATCGTTCTTTGTTGTTGCTTACATATTGACTGTATAAATCCAATGCAACTACAAGGGTGCCTTAGCAACAGCAGGTTCTCTCCTGCTTTTGCAGACAGAAACAGCCTGAGAAGTGACACAGGTAGCAAAGCAGGAGAGCTCAGGCCCCATGATTTCTGTACAAATGATGCTGGCTCTGAAGTGTGCACTTAGCTCTCGAACATGAAGCTGATTATATGCTGATGCTGACCTCAAAATTGTTAGCAGCTGGTATCCCTTGCTTGCATTCTCATAAGACAAGGGCAAGGGCAAGTCCTGCCTGATCAACCTAGTGGCTTTCTACGATGGAGTTACATCAGTGGACAAGGGAAAAGCAATGGATGTCATCTATCTGGACTTCTGTAAAGCCTTTGACACAGTCCCTTACAACATCCTTCTCTCTAAATTGGAGAGATACGGATTTGATGGGTGGACTGTTTGGTGGATAAGGAATTGGTTGGATGGTAACATCCAGAGAGTAGTGGTCAACAGCTCAACGTCCAGATGGAGATCAGTGACGAGTGGTGTCCCTCAGGGGTCGGTACTGGGACCAGTGCTGTTCAATATTTTCATCAATGACATTGACAGTGAGATCGAGTGCATCTTCGGCAAGTTTGCAGGTGACACCAAGCTGAGTGGTGCAGTTGACACGCCAGAAGGATAGTATATCATCCAGAGGGACCTGGACAAGCTGGAGAAGTGGGCCTGTGTGAACCTCATGAAGTTCAACAGGGCCAAGTGCCAGGTCCTACAGCTGGGTCAGGGCAATCCTTGCTTTCAATACAGGCTGGAGGATGATGTGATTGAGAGCAGCCCTGCAGAGAAGGACTTGGGGGTACTGGTGGATGAAAAGCTGGGCATGAGCCAACAATGTGTGCTCGCAGCCCAGAAAGCCAACCGTATCCTGGGCTGCATCAAAAGCAGTGTGGCCAGCAGGTCGAGGGAGGTGATTCTGCCCCTCTACTCCGCTCTGGTGAAACCCCACCTGCAGTCCTGCCTCCAGCTCTGGAACCCTCAGAAGAAGAAGGACATGGACCTGTTGGAGTGGGTCCAGAGGAGGGCCACAAAAATGACCCGATGGCTGGAGCACCTCTCCTATGAGGACAGACTGAGAGAGTTGGGGTTGTTCAGCCTGGAGAAGGGAAGGCTGCGGGGAGACCTTACAGCAGCCTTTCAGTACTTAAAGGGGTCCTATAGGAAAGACAGGGACAGACTTTTTAGCAAGGCCTTTTGTGACAGGACAAGGAGCAATGGTTTTAAACTAAGGGAGGTCAGATTTAGAATGGATTTAAGAAAGAAATTTTTTACAATGAGGGTGGTGAGGCACTGGAACAGGTTGCCCAGAGAGGTAGTGGATGCCCCATCCCTGGAAACATTCAAGGTCAGGTTGGACGGGGCTCTGAGCAACCTGATCTAGTTAAAGGTGTCCCTGCTCTTGAAGGGGGGTTGGACTAGATAACCTGTAAACGTCCCTTCCAATCCAAAGCATTCTATGATTCTATGAAGACTAACATACCCAGGTGCATTATTTTCTCTGAATCACTTTATTCATTCCTCCCTGTACCCCCCTCTCCTACCCCATCCCTCCATTCCTGGTTGCCACTAATTCCAGCTCTTTTGAGGTGTTAGCTCCATCCACGGTTTGAAGCACTGTGCCCTTTGCACTGACAGGCAGCCTCCTGCAACTGGAACCCTTTCAGACATTATTTCTCTTTCAGTTTTTCACCTCACATTGTTATCACTATGTCATATCATCCTGCAAGAACACTATTTTTCCAAGATCCATTCACATTCACTAAGCAGCTCCCCACCAGACACACATCAGCATGAACTGCTTAGTACTCAGAAATTTAGTTTCCTAATATTGGGAACAAGTTCTTGAGAAAGATGACAGAGGATAAACATACAACACAGTAAAGGTGACTGATTCATGCACTGTGTAGAAAAAAGAAACACTGAAGTGATCATGCATCAGATATCCTGGGGAAATCTCATCCTGCGATCACCTGTGGTTTGACAGGTACAGCTCAGAACAGAGAATATTTGCTTCTCAGAATCTATCACATTTTCCCATCCCACCTCTCTCAAAGAAAATATTGCTTTAGGGAAAAGTGATAGTATAATGTGACAAATCAGAAAGATTGGACAAGGTTTTGTCATTTATTGGTCAAGTCTCAATGAACTAGAGTGATTCTACAAAGCCATTTCTGCTTATTCTGTGTGGTGATTCTTACCTCTATGTTGTTTTATTCTGTGCATTTAAACATATCAAAACTATTTACAAAATGGCTTTCCTATCCATTGAAAGTTTCTACAATTATAAAAAAATAATTCTTATTTCTTGCAGAAAACCATAGGATTTCAGATATGCCTGTATGCCACCAAAGGGTATTTCAGAGCCTGTAGACCAAAAATTTGTTCTGAAGTTTTATTCTTTTTCATACTTCTGATCTGATAAATATTTAAGTCTGTACCTAAAATGCAGAGTTCCAACAGAAAGCTGAAATTTAACTTACCAATAACTTCAGAATTTTATGTATTGTCATGTGAGTTTAAAGATGGATTTACCATCCCTTTTGTCACATCACTTTCTGTTCAACTTTCTGGAAAACAGAAAAAAGTTTATAGGCAATTTTCAGCAGAAAAGTTAAAATATTCGAGAATTTGAACTTGCAAAATAGTATTTGCCCCAGTAACCTAATGTTTACTATTATTACATGAAGAAACCAAAAAGGCTATCTCCGATCAGAAAAAGCTAACACTCTTGTGTTATAATTCTCCAAAAGCAGAGCATATCCCCAGGGAAATACTCAGATCTAAAATCATTATTTCTTTTATATCGTGAAGAAAAACAGAAACCCCAGAATTTTTTAGCAAACAAATACATTCCAGAAGAGCTTATTTCTATTAAAACAATGGCATTTCACTTTGAGAAGTTTCTTGAAAGTTTACTTTGATCTAAGGCCAAAGGTTTTTTCCTGTTTCATATATCACACATCTGCTGTTTGCATCATCTTATTATAGAATGTGGCATTATTACTAGGAAATGTTTAAAACTAAATATTTTATTTAGAATATTGAAGATACAACTAAAAGTTTCCTAGATTTTTAAATTTTTATTATTGAATATGGTGATTACTAACATGTTATCACAGAAAACAACTCCTACATAAAACCAGAAAAAAACTTATAGTTTGTCAAATGACTAGCAGTTTAAACTTAAAATAATGTTAGACATAAATTATAGAATGCTTTTAACCATAAGGAAACATAAGAGCTCCTTGGAGTTGCCATTGGAGGACAGTGCATTCAAGACTCCATGTACTGTGTTGTAGCTCACCCAAGATTGTAGGTTCGCTACAGAGTCAAATGGCAATATACTGTGTTAGGTGTTAGTGTCTGTGATCTGTAAGAGGTTAAACTATGTTAAGAACTGTTTCCAATGGTTTTATAGGGATATTTCTGGGTTGCAGACTCATTCTTCCATTTCCAGCATGGTTGCTTTGCCTCTTTTTTCTATAATTATGGCATTTCTCTTATCTACTAGGAAGAAATCAGTAAAGTTGGCAGGCTAGTGCCTTTTCTTAGCTCTCCTGAAGGACCTGATGATTTTATTTCTTGTCTCAACACATTTGAAATCAAATTAACAGTAATTGACTGACAAAGATGATAGGCACTGAACTCCATCTCAGAGAAAATCTACATTACTAGTGTTTAAAAGAGAAAAATAGAGCACTTGAAAGTTTTCTAGACATAGAGACTGCCTGATGCTCTCTGCTCTGTGCTAGTCCAAGTGCATCTCTGGAAGAGCTGGCCAGATGTATTGCCAATGGCATTTAGTGGCTACAACGACTCAGGTCATACTATGCTTTACTGCCACATTGCTTCTCCTCCCCTTAACCTCATTATTGCAGCTTCATGGCATGGGACAATGTTCATAGTCCTGATGGTTGCATCCAAATTTTGGTCTGTCCTGGTTTCAGCTGAGATAGAGTTAATTTTCTTCATAGTGGCTGGTATGGGGCTGTGTTTTGGATTTGTGCTGAAAACAGTGTTGATAACACAGAGATGTTTTAGTTGTTGCTGCACTAGTCAAGGACTTTTCAGCTTTCCATGCTCTGCCAGGTGCAGAAGAAGTTGGGAGGGGGCACAGCCAGGATAGTTGATCCCAACTGCCCAAAGGGCTATTCCATACCATATGACATCATGCTCAGTATATAAAGCTGGGGAAGAAGAAGGAAGGGGGGGGACATTTGGAGTGATGGCGTTTGTCTTCCTAAGTAACCATTACGCGTGGTGGAGCCCTGCTTTCCTGGAGATGGCTGAACACCTGCCTGCCCATGGGAAGGAGTGAATGAATTCCTTGCTTTGCTTTGCTTGTGCACGCGGCTTTTGCTTTACCTATTAAACTGTCTTTATCTCAACCCACGAGTTTTCTCACTTTTACTCTTCTGATTCTCTCCGCCATCCCACCGGGGGGGAGTGAGCAAGCGGCTGTGTGGTGCTCAGTTGCTGGCTGGGGTTAAATCATGACATGGTCAGATCCAAATTTTGTGCATTTCAGAAAACTGCTGCCTTTACACATATAATTGTGTTTTGAAACCAAAGGTGAAATGACTTAATCAGTTTTGGCTCAGGCCTATGCATGGTAGATGTGGCAAAGGAACTTCCCCTTTCCGATTCCCAGTACAGGTTGGATAATTACTTCCCACCTTTTCCAGTGGGAACATATATGGCTATAGGTGTCTGCAAGACAGGAGACAGGGAAACAATTATAAGGGCAACTAAGAAACATTGGCACTGAATCAGGTATTCAAGAGAACTTTGAAGAATCAGAAAACAATGAGGAATAACAAACCAGTTTGATGTATTTTGAGAGCTACAATTCAGGAAAGCAAGCAAAACCTGATTCTTAAACTTACTATGTACAATTATGGTTTCAAGGAAAAATTTCTAACTGTATTTCTCATATGCCTGGCAAGCTTTCTTACAATGCTTAGCTGGAGACCTAAGTCACCATTTGTTTTTTTAAAGCTCTTCATGACTCAGAACACACCCCTGGGTCTGAGGAACTCAAATCTTGACCCAGCCCAAACCTGCTCCAATCAAACCCTTCAGATTACTCAGGGAAGGGAGGATGGTATTCTTTGAAAAAAAATCATGGGTTTAAGAGCATTTAGCAGAAAACCTAAGGCTGACCTGACATCTTGCACAGATTTGAACACACTGGTCCCCCAACTCCAGAGGTAGATCTGGTCACCATCAGGAGCAAGAAAACTGCTCTGGGGAGCTAGTGATGCCTCAGCTTAAGCTTGGGACATAATTTATGGCACAGGTGTCTCTTCTGGCACTTGTTCTTTAATGGCTTTAGTGTCCCAGTGCTCTATGATCTGGCTAGCATTTAGGATGCCAGCGTATCTGTCCTCCAGAAAACATACAAGGAACCCACGTTCCTAAAACATGCATATGAATCCTTTTCTGGAAGCTCAGTGACTATCAGGCAGGTGTTTTTCTTTGGGGAATGTTTTATTTCAGCCCTTATATTTTGATATGAATTGAATGCTTAACAGCACAGCTCTTTTGAAAAAATCCTATGAAATACCTTTTTTGTATGTTAGGGAGATAAATAAATTATAAAACTGTAATGCATCCATACAAGACAAACTTTGACCTGTGTGTATCACAGCAGCTTTGTAAAAGCTGAATCTACTGCCACACATCCTGCTCTGTCTAGTTATTCAGAAAGGATTCAACCCAAAGCTCCCTAGGGCTTCTTTACACTGCACATAATTGCTTCATATTGCTGCAAGCCACCAGTAGAATCTGATCCTGTGAAACTGCATTAGTGGACAAACATTTTACCCAGCTCAAAAAGCAATAAAAATAAATACGACAGGGAAAAAAATATAGCATGACCTGATCCAGCCTTCTAGTTGTGCAAGAAAGCCCTCTTTCATTTAAAGGCTCTTATCTTGCAACTTTCCAAAACAAGTTGCTGCACTTTCAAAGCTGAAAGTTTGTACAAAAAAATTTGGTTTAGATGGCATTTAACCTAGAGAAAACATTGCATTAAGTGCTCTTATTACGTCATGGGTTCCATTTTGACATTTTCTGGAATGCAATCCCTTCATTTTTTGTTTTAGAATGATTTTAGGGTTTGATTTTTTTATAACATCAATAGTACTAGAGACACCAAATAAAGTTTTTGATCTTATCTAAAATGTATATTTCAACTGTTCCATGGGAAATAATAAAATTATTTGTTTTCTCATTCATTCAGAACAAAAATCAACTCTGAAATTGCCTAGGTTTCTTCCTAGGCAGGAAGAATGCTGCCTGAGAATGCTGACTTCTACACACATCTGCTTTACACTGAGATATTACTAAAACATGAATAGGTTGAAGACATAAAATAAGAGGTTAGCATTTCCACTCAATGTATACAAACCTTCCAAATACTTTTCTGAACTTTTAAAATTTACAGATTCCTCAACTGTTAAAGGGGAATCCAATAAAATATAGCATTGATTTTTTTGTATCATAAAAATGGAAGGGGTAAATTTTATTTATATTCCTTATGGAAGCAATCTTATCACTGGGACCATTTATCCACCTTGATGAACAGGATTTTTCCTGATTTATGATTTCTATCACAGCATGAAGGGTTGTATCCCAAATATGAATTTTTGGTGGAATTAAAATGTGGTTTGGGAGAATACCCATATGGATTGACCTCTATCATGGTTCCAACCTTCCTTTAAAACAAAGATTCTTCTCTGTAAAGGAGCAGTGGGTTTTTTATGTTTTATATTAGATCCTGTCCCTTCAGAGGATTCTTAGCATAATTTATCTGTTAGTATCTTGAAACTGCACAAATTACTAAAGATTATTTTTTAATTCCATGTTTTGGCAAATAAAATCTCACAAAACCAAACCAGTGTACTCAAAGGCTAAGTGAATACCTGCCTCACATTTACTAAAGGTAATTTCTTGCCAAAGCTGCCTCTTTAAATTAGTGTGATCAGGCAAAAAAGGGAATTCACACAGTCACGCAAACCTGCTGACATCCCAAAATTGGGATATCCTTCATGTACATTCTCAGTCAGGAGCCAGTAATGAACTACATACAATTATGGTGTTTGCATGTTGATGCCTTATATGTCTTTAATGTTGAGATTCACATAACTGTAAATTTCAATGAAAAATATAAACTAAAATATGCTGAGCAGCCACCACTGGAGGCAAGGACATTTTTGACGTTCAATGTGATAAAGTGTTGTTTAATAGCCCAGTGAGCAGAGAATATGACTACTGGTCTTGCAGAAAGAGACTTAAATATTTTTTTAAAGAAACATTTTTTATTTTAATTTAAGAGGGCTGCACTGTCTTCAGACTAGAGACAGAACAGAATGAATTTCATATTGAAAAAATTAAGCTTCTCCAGATCCTTTGAAATGTTTCAAAGGAGAGATTAGCTAAAAGGGCTAATGTCCAATAGCAGGAAGGAATAAAAGAGAAAGACAATGTGAGACCTGAACCAATCTGGAAGTGTACTCAGAGGTCTTTGCTGATAAGCAGTGCCTAATGGAGCTCTGTCTTACAGGTATGTTCTGTGACAAAGCCTTCAGATAGGTGTAACCTGAGGAGTAAGGTAAGCACAAAGCACAGACACCATCTACCACTGTGTCAGGAGGCAGCTATGCAGGAGAATGAAGTGTAGAGTGAAGGGGGGTCTTTCTGCAGTCACTTGAGCATAATCAGATTAGATGTTGGCTTTGTTTAATTTCAGATCTGTTTTATCAGTTTTGGTCCCTATTGCTTATCTTCTAATTTTCTTAAGCTATTTTAAATTACATATAACTCAAATTCTCCAGACAACAACGTATTTCCCACCTAAAAGTGTATCACCTCTATAAATTGAGACTCTCTGACACCCACAGGCTATTATCTACTGGAACAAGTAAAGAGGGCCCAATGGCTACAAAGGATGCAGTCTGAGCTGCACAGATCTGTTGAAAAATGAAAAAAACACACAGGTCAGTAAATGGAGAAATATCTTCCAGGGACCACTGGTGACGCCAAAGGTGATATTTGTAGTGATATTTGTAGAGATCCTGAATTTCCAGGATGGAAATGTCCCTAACCCAGAAATGAAAGGGAAGGGCTATATAAATAAAGCTGCCATTTTATTTCTCTGAGCTTTATATATTTAGCTACTAAGGTCCTGGGCATAACAGGAGCTAATCTAGACATTTTTGTGTCTGGTGAATTAATGCCTTGTTGACTAATATAAGCAGCTTAAGTGTTAATTAGTGAAAGAAAAATCAAAACAATCCCATTTCCATGTACATTATTCAGTTTGGTTATCATTCATTTTATGCTTTGTGTAGTAATTCCTCTGACAGATGAAGCTATAAGAGTATCATTGAGGGAAATGAACTAGACAATTTTGTTATTTTGAAGCAAAATGATCATTTTATAGTAAAATCTGAAATTATGTAAAGAGGAATGGAGGTGAGAAAAAAATATTAGGACTTTATGTAAAATTCCAATATTGAAAGTAAATTTGGAAAAGTAAAACTAAAAGATAAAGTAGATGATAGAATTTCTCTATGCATATAACTGATTAGGCATGTTTGCTTGGGAACTGAATTTATTGACAGAAAAAATATGTACTGGTGCTTTATTTAGTGTGATGATCTAAACATAGATATAAGGCAGGAGAACTAAGCATACCCAAGTATGTTCACTCAAACCTATGAGATCCATGACTGTGTAACCATTGAGAAAGACAGACTGACATCCTGCAGACTCTACCACTGGCTATAAGCTTGTCATCTTAGTTTAAGCTAAATGTCAAGGCTCCTTCCATAGCCAGTGGAGACACTGGCATGTCCTGCATTCATCTTGCCTGCCTTAGATAGCTACGATAGGATTTTTCTTGTCTTCTATTTTAACAAGTATACTAAGGAAAATGCACCGGTTTAAGCTATAGGTTGACTAGAAGCTTGCATGGGAGTTTGAATTTTTTCTTAGACCAGGAGAGCAAAAAAAATCCCTTTGGATAGAAGACATCCTTACAGACAATTTGTCTGGTAGTTCCCATTTTTTGACCCAATCTCAGAGCTCCATAGTAAAGTCTAGATGCAGAGATCCCCTTGTGAGCTGGATGATGCCCCCTTAAATGTTCTTTTTGAGCAAGCTTCCCAAAGTGCACCTCCACGTGAGTTGCTCTCCTGTTTTGTAATCCAAATCCCTAAGGGAAAGTCAGCAGGGACCATTCAGGCAAACATCACTGGTCATGCCAGAATACACAACATGCCAAGCCCAGCACCAGCCTGCACTCCATACCCGTGGAGCTGCTTGCTGTCATTGCCTGACAGGAGCTGCTCCTGGATCATGGCTTGTCCTTGAAGATCCACAGTATGTACCATTCCCGTCGGCCCTTGGCCATGAGAAGATACTGACCTGCGACTCATTGGGTCAGAAATGCAGGGCAGTCTGATCTGTGAGAAGTGTCCTATGCCTTATTTAGGATTAAGGTTTGGGATAAATCAGTGCTTTTGGGGTTGTTAGGTTGTGTGTTTTCATGCTGACCCAGGAGGTGACCAGAAAGCAGACAGTGACTCAGACATTGTCTCATCAGCATCCTCCTGGGTCTGAGGTGGGAGGAACACTCCCCTCAGGAGCATGTCTATTCCTAAGGGGACTGTCTCCTATTCAGAGAGGAAGATGTAGAGACAAATTTGCAGAAAGCATGTTTCCCCCATGCACAACGTAAGTAGTATGTACAGTCCAAGGAGGGGCTGTATTTCTGCATTTGCCTTTGTAAATTAAGCCACAAGTCACTCCTTTTCTCCTATTAGAATAGCTGGCAACTACTCTAATTGATGTTTGTCTCTTACGATGCCATCATTTGTGTCTCACACTTCTTTGGGGCTAAAAGGTTTATGAAACACAAATCTGTGATAATAAGTATGCCATTTATTCCTTTCTACTTGGAAGATCCATAAATTCATGCCTTTCCACCCCCTCCTGGAATCTCTAACCACAAATGAGTTAAATAAAGCATTTAGAATGGGTTTAATTACTGCTGAAACTGAAAGAAAAAGGTTAAGGATAAAGCTCATGCTGAAATTTTCTTTCAGTGCTTTTAAACTGAATTTCTATTCTATTTTTATTCACCCTTTTTGTTTCTGCTTCAGCTTCTTATAATTATGGGGCTTTTTGCAAGGCATAAATAAAAACTCTTAGTACACATGGCAACGACTGTGTGTGAGAATAACTGACATTCAAGGGTTTTAACATTTTCTTTCTTGCTACCAGTTCAAAAGCATATCACCATTCAGTTTAGCACAATTAAACACCCATACTAAGGTCTGATTGCAGTGGATTAACAAAACTGCTTCTAACCAGAGCTCAGCCATGGCCTTATTCCATTTCTGCGCTGTGCTCACCTATGTTCCTACACAGTCAAGTCTCATTTCTCAGCTTTTTAACTTACATGAGCACTGAAATTAACTTTAGGAACCCCACTAACAGAACAAAGTCTAGCCGGGCCTGTTCCATTTTGTTCTTCTGTATTGAATTGAGCCTCAAAATTGGCAGTTGCATAAGAATACGTGACTAGACTGTCACATTGCGGAAACCTGTTTGGTATGCATCTCACATCTTTCCCAGGCTTTCTATCACTTAGTGCTGACAGCATGAATGGATGCAAAGATTTACTGACTGACACTGCAAAGTTGCCATTGTCAGGAGAGGCAGACACCCTGATGATGTGCAGCGTTGCTGAACCTAAAAGGGAGAAGGAAGGGAGAAACAGACATTGTTTCCATGGCTACACAATAATACTTCTTCTGTACCTCTTCTTCTTATTGCCTTGCCATCTGTGTCCATTCTGCAGATAGCAGTAGATTATGTCTCATTAAAATATATAATGACTCCCAAGTTATTAATTAGTGAAGGTTCAAATAGGATAGTGCCTTGCTGTAAACATTACTCATACAGTAATCTTGAAAAATATTATATAAAGCAAATAATATCACTCTGTACCTAATTTAACCCTATGTATATCAAGACACCTTGGAGTCTGTTGCAACACAATGTTTCAGTAGTGAGTTGTCTCCTCCAGACTTCCTTGTAATGTGTGTTGTTCATTACAACAGGGCACTGAACCACAGAGGTTCTTGGGCTGTATCTTTAAGCATCTGGTAGTAATATTACTGACATCTGAAATACAGAAATAATAAAATAAAAGTAATTCACCTGTTTAAGTCTCAGCCCTCGGAACAACTCATACTGTTCTTTTCCAAGTATTACGTAACCCCCAAAATCAATAGGTGCCATACTCAGTCAACAGGAAAAGGCAGGCAACTTCCAGGGGTATTGCAATCTGCTCTTCAGGAGAACCTCCTCTTTCCTGTAGAGCTCAGGTGTGCTGAAACAATTTTCTAGAGCCAACTACACACTCCTGAGTAGTAAAACTGAGTTGAGGTATGTAAATGGGTGATCTGACTTAGACGTATACCTTCCAAAACTGTTCAGTAACCTCTTGCCCACCACTCACAGTCACTATTGGCTATCTTACTATAATATAAGCAGTACTGTGGCAACTAGAGCAACTATGTACTTGCAGAATCAATGCTATGATATAAAGTAGTGGATTAAAGCAGATGGAAAGCTATAAACATGGGGGGGCAGGGGTATCCAAATAAAGCATCTTCACATTTTGAAGGTGAAGGTGACTCATTTAGAGATTTTGCCTTTTGTGGAGTTCTTTACTGAGAAGTCCTTTTACATGATTCAAAGGATTTGAGTATGTTTAGCAGTATCATCTTCTGCATTATTCTTTATTTGTTTAGTTGCAGTCCTCTGGAGGCAATGGCATTCATTCCACTGACCTCAGTAGATTCAGGGAGGATATAACTAATGATTGTAAATAAAACAGTATAGGTAGAGTTAAAACATTTGCAGTGTGCATATACTCTCATTCTTGTTAAGTTGCTTTATACTAAATGACTTGACTTGTTTCCAGAAATTTAAAGGGATAAGGATGTTTGCACATAAAAGATACAAATCAGCTTTAGGCTGAAAATGTCAAGATGTAAAATAACTGAAAGGACTTGAAGAATGTCTCCTAGAGATTATGCATACATTTACAGCACATTTTCCTTTAATGCCACTGGGAAATTCTCCTGTGATAAGAGCCACAAACCTGCAGTTTTGCTACAAGATATGATTAATCTTTAATGAAGGTATTTGTGGCACAGAAATACGAGTGTCCCAAGAGGTGCAGACATAAGACTTGCTATTCATTTCCCTGCTGAGCAAAATGAACTTTTTCAGGCTTGATTCTACAACTCTTTGAAGAACTGTGTAGCTCAAGTGAATCACCTCTGCATACAGTGAATCATCTTATATGTAAGAGCTGCAGAAGGGTTTCTTAGTTGTCCAGTCCCTATGTTGAGAAAGACAGGAACAATTGCTGAATAGATGTCCATAAAGACCATTGTGTGCCCTGAGCCCCACCATGCTTTCATGGCACTGTACACATTCAGACAAAATCTGTCCCTGAATTTCCAAGTGCAAAGATGGCAACACCCTGCCTCCATTTGATTAGCCAAACAAATCATAAGCACAGTATGCATTTGTTAGCTGGTGCAGAATTTATATACATAATTTGCAAATTAACACTCAGGCTTGTGAAGACATACTGTATGGTATTTTGTGTTTTGCTATGCAAGTTTATGAGCAGTAAGACCGTGACAGTAACAGCAAAATTGGTCTCTGACTTGAATCTGCTCCTTAGACAGAATAAGGAGATAGGCTTTGGAGTTGGGCTTAGCTCCTCAACTAAGAGACTATTTGCATAGTGTTTTTTACTCCCTCTGCTCTAAGAAATATATATGAATTTAAACAAAACAACTTCCACTTCCAATACACATACATGTAAGATGACTTTCTCAATATGGAAAGCTGACCTGAGAAGCCCCATGATTCTATAACACTCAGTTCCCAGTTACACTAAAAAACATTAAAGCATGCTTCCATCTTCACAAACAGCATGAAAAAAATCTCATTTTAGTCTCATAGGGATGTCCTCATTAGACAAACTACAAAATACAATGGACAGCATTAAAGCTTTTCATGTTTTCAGCAGAATTTTCAAAAGTTCCTCAGAGAATAAGTAACCTTACAGTCAGGTTCACTTAATTTAGCTTTGACCACCTAAAAATAAGTTTAAGGTATGTTTCATCTGGGTGCTTTGGAAAATATAAGAACCTTTACATAGCAATTCATCCTACCTCTCTTAAGAAACCCTGGATCATACCCTGGAAGTCCCCTCGCTCTTTGTAGACAGCAGATGAAACGTAGATAACAACCTTAGTCTAGGCCTTTAATTTTAAGACAGACGAAGTTAACTGAGATATAACTCACATATTCAGTTCTATTTAAGGGAGATCTTATCCTTAACCCTAATGACATATTCCATAATACCAACCACTAGAAAGATGATCTGCAAGTGCCCAGAACTCAAATTAGCACTAAGATCTTTCTTGAAGACAGGTACGAAATGTGTTATCCAAGACTGCATCTATTGTTAGCATTTTCTGCAGGTAACTCAGGTATGTGGCATACTCAGGTGATTTGTTCCTCTTCAGTATTCCATTTTAGTCCAGAATATCTTTTCCTTCCTGAAAAATAGTCAATCCCTGAAAGAAAGGTATCTAACAACCCAAGGATTAAGGCAACTAGCAGAATTTAATGTAAGCAACCCCTATAAAGAAGGTACATTCAACATATTCAACACATACTTACAGTTGCACCTGAAAAATACAGACATTTGAGTAAGTTATCTTAACAGAAAAACATGTACAATCCATATTTGGGAGACAAGTGTCAGAGCAAAAACCTCATCTATGTTTCCAGCCTGAAGATGCTACATGTCTCCATAGTGAAGTGAAAAGAGCTTAAGGGAATATATATCAACCAAGAAACTAATTCATAGCTGTTTATTATTTTGTATATACTTCAGAGGGCTAGCCTGGAAGGAAAAAAACCAACCAACCAAGCAAACAAACAAAAAACCCCTTCTCTTGAAGGGCTGAGCTGTACATATCTTTCTGATAAGTTGGTTTGTTTTTTTTTTTAATTGTTACTAATTAATCAGAGACTATCTTTCAGTCCATTGCTGGCTGGATTTCTGCATTGCAGTACTGAAAAGCTAGCTGCACTGCTGATGCCTTAAAATAGGTCTGTAAGCCTCATTAACATCGTTCCCAAGTAATTATGTAAAATATTTCACAAATAAAAGAATGGCTTTTTGAGTCAAAGCCTTTAAGAAAATCACTGCACATTAGAAAGACAGAAGTGAAAGCAGTATCTAATTAAAAGAAAGCTTTGTTTATGCCCTATAGCATCTTCAGAGATAAAAGTTAGTTGATATATCTAGTATAAACCTAGCTCCAACAAAGTCTGCTTTGTTAGCTTTGGAGAATTTGTCTCCTTACTATGTAATATTAATTCTGCGGTTCTCTTTACCACTTGTACAGTCTGTGCTGAGAATCTCTATTCCCTCTATTCTCCTGTCATAATGACCAGTTTGTGAACCATCACAATGCCAGTAATCCAATGGCATCCAAACACTACACAGTTTATACTTAAAGTATTAGCGCTGGAGTATGTAACACCCTTTTCTCTTTGGGTGAAGCTTTTTCTTGGCAGGTGCCAGACTAAAACCAAAGGAAGAACTGATTTTTAATACATTCTTTGTTTTAAAGGGTCGACTTTCTCTTCAATTTTCCTGCTCTCCATACCTCACAGCCATTTTTCTGCATATGAAATTTAACTTCGATACTCTTCCATGCCATAGGGCTTGCTTAGTTCTAATTTACTATAATGAGTTAAGTCCAAATATGTTAGAATTTGAGCAAGTATGCACTCAGTTTTGGATTTCAAATAATCAAGCTGGGAACACTGAATACTCTGATTTGGATTCTGTCCCTAATATATCCAGAATGGAAGTAAGCACGCTTGAAGAGAATTAATGTTGAGTCACAGTACCCTTTCTACTGGTATCTTTCAGCCTGTGTGTTGCAAAACCTGAGATTCCTTCAGGATCATGACTCATTATTTAGAACATGATTATTAGAATGGCCTGATTCAGACTAAAGGTCTATCCTGATTACAAAAGTTAACTAAGGCAGACTCATGCTGAGTATAAACACAAAGCAAGCATACATGGTACTTTTCCCTAACATCTTCCCAGTCTCTGCTTTACAGAACAGGGATTTAAAAAAATTGAGGTTATTTCTATGCATGTAGTAAACCCAATGGATTTATCTTCCAGGAAATTACTCCACCTCCTCTAGAACACATGCAAACTGTTGGAATCTCTACCCTTATTTATATATGGAAAATCTGGACTACATTTTATCCATATCTCAGGTCCTTTGAGGCAGAAACAGTGAAAATTATCATAGAAAATAAGTGAAGTTTCACCCTCCTCTTCTCTTCCAACTCTGTATTTATAGGAGATTTGGATACTTTGCACCATAGACACAAATGAAGATAAACATACTTAAATTAGAAGTGTAATCATAACTGTGCAGCTATGGCCACACTGACTTCAGCATATGCTGTAAAACATAGCCACGATTTCAGAGGGACATGAGATCACTCAGGTAGGTAAGGACCTTGGGAAGTCCATAGCCCAACCACATGTTCAAAGTCGGGTCAGCTGAAGGGTCAGACCACTTTACTCAAGGTTTCAGTCCTACCTCAGAGGTGGGGATGCAATAACCACTTTGGGCAACCTGCTCCACTTCCTGGACTTTCTTCCAGGGCAAAAAGTTTTCACTTTTTACTTTACTTTTAAAGTATGAACCCCTCCTGGTTCAATTTATGCCCATTGTTTCTTGATCTCCAGTTGGTGTCTGGCCCCAAAATGATATTATATGGTTTTGACTCACAGTATAATCCTTTTTCTTCACTGTTCAATGTAATCAGAGTTTGCTTACTAGAGACTGGATAATTTCAAAAGGCCAATGGTAATTCTGTATTTCTGAATATTTAATTTCTGGAAAACATTTACTAAGTTTATTTATTTTTCATCCTAGAGACTATTTCTCAAAACAGTTAATTCATCTTTGACTTTGGGTTTTAAATCCAGTTATGGCCACTTTTAAAGCTACAGGCATGGAAAACTGCAAAAGCTGTTTAATCCTAAATAGAACCTGCCACCAAAATAACATAATCATCTCCTCAAGAAAGATTCTGCTTTAACTTTCCATTCTTACAATACTAAGAATGTATTCAAAATACACTCAAAATACACTAAACAATGTGGTATTGTATAAATGAAGTTAAAAAGAAAAAGGTTGCTTGTATTTTGTTCATGAAACATAAGTTGGTTAACCCTCATGATAGCTGCTTACTATGCAGATGGTGACAAGGCCAGCTCCAGACACATGGGGAGTTAATAGTCACCTTGGTCGGCAGGCTATGGTGTATACCAAGAAAAATAGGGCTACAGCATGCCTAATCTCAGGCTAACTATTGCTGTCTAGAGCCTCGGGTAGGAGCTAGTGGCATCCCACAGAAATAGCCACTGTCTCTAACTCTCTCATTTTACCCACCACAGAAAGAAATAAACCTCTCCAGGACCTTCCTCCCTCCCTCAGCTCCATTCCTTCCCCTTTCTGTCATCCCTGGAGCAGCAAGATTCAGTTTTGGAAGATTCAGTTTCACTTGCACTGCTGACAGCAGTGAGCTGGCTCTATATGTAGGTCATGGCTCTTCCCTCGCTATATTTATGGTGCTGACCTCAAGGTAACCTGAAAAAATTGTTTGAGTGTGTAGAGGACTGATGTTTCTTTAAGTAAGGAGAGCAGATATAGAACACCTAATTAAAATGAAATACATCAACTCAGAGTCCTAGACAAATCTAAAGCAGGAACTAAGATGACATTGCTTGCTCCTTTAAGAATAGCAGTCAAACTAAATTTCAGCCTGAATTTAAAGACACAAACTCTCGCATTTTAGAAGTGGCTATTTAAAGACCATTGTTCACCTTCTTTGACAGTTTAATATTTGGCTTTATTTCTTATCTCTATCTTGCTTTAGTATGATAGTTGCTCTAAATAACAATGTTGTCCACTGGGAAGTCTATTAAGGAAAGAGATACAGTAAAGGTGTCAAACTTAATATCCTTATTTATTAGCCTTAAACCAAACCAAAACCAAGCCAAACAAAAAAAGGCATAATTAGTACAGTTTTGTTCCCTGTAATGCAGGACTTATATGAGGGACATTTTCAATTGTACATTTCACCAGTCCTATCAATTACAATCCAAATGGCTCCTAGTATCTGGATATTATACAAGATGGAAAAACAGTATTTCTATGCATATGTACTGTAACCATTTGCAGATTCCCTGATAAAATCCCCTTGGGCAAAGTATGCTTGTCAAGAGTATAAATAATCTGCAGGATGAGTGTGTTTGCATTAGGAAGTCTTCCAAGCCTATGTGACCTACCTGTTTGCCTACAATTAAAAATTTTTACTAGCAGCTACAACTGCCTGAATAAGAAAAAAACATATTGGAAACATAGAATTTCAAAAATACAGAAATATACATACACATATATATATAAAAATTATGGCCGACTAATTTGATAATAATATAACAAATGAGAAATTAGTAAGTAATTGGAGGACAGTTCTTTCAGAACAGAGTGAAACCGATCTCACTTAATTTCAGTTATCTAAGAATTAACTATATAGCTTCAGATAATAATTTCAGATTCTCTGCAACTAAAAGAAAGGGAGAGGGAATGGTGTTTTCATCCTCAAACAAGTGAGATGAATCACCCTCTGGAGGCACCTCTTCCTATCCAGACTAGAGAGGGACTAGATATAATAAACATAGGCTGGTGAGGCAGGATTCAATTCAAGACATTTAAATTTAGATGTCAACATAAATTAACTTGCCAGACTAAATTTAGCTTGTCCAGAAGCATAAAAGCTGTCTAGGCTCTCATTACAGTCAATGAAGATATAATCAACACAGACACGACAGTCTAGAGCAAATTCAGCTGACCAAGTGAAGGTGTTAACTGCAGCGTGAATGAGTATTTGTCTGGTCTCCGCTGACTTTATTAACTAGATGTCTATAAATCGTAATGGTAGCTTAGACGCATGGTTTACATATGGACACGTATATAGGGACAAGAAAGTGCAGTTTCAAACTGAACCCTGTCACTGCCTTTTTAGATGGCTAAAACTAGGTGAGTTGGATCACATAAAGTGAACTGGATTGCATTGGGAAACACGTATTTAAACAAAATGAAGTTTAAAGGCAATCCGTAGCAAATTTAGATACCTGAGATTAAGGAACACCAGCCAAACATACTGCATGGTGAGTACAGGCACTGCTTTCTGTTGTAGTTGAAAAAATAGCTTAAATGGTGAATGCTAGCAGGCAGCATATAGTTGGGTATATGTGTGTAGCTGGGTGAATGTCCAAAACCAAACTTTTGAACTCTTGGGCACAAGCCTGCTACTTGCTAGGTATAACTGTTAGGGACTGGCTGTAGATTTTTATAACACTTGGACTAAACACAACTGACACATCCTAAATCCTCCAGTTAATGAAGAGACGTGGGGCAGAACCACCAATTAATTACGAGGCTGATCAGACATTTGCTTCTGCAAAGTTTTTCTATTTAAAGTGGGGGCTTGGGGTCTGCAAGGAAGAGGCAGTGCTGAAAAGAAAGGTTCCTGAAGAGACAAGGTGGTCTTAGAAAGCAGAAGGGGGCCTGGAAAGAAGAAGGTGAAGATGCCATCTGGAGGAAATGTCATGGAGATGTATGGAGTCAAATGCTAGGGATGCCCAGGGATTTTGGCCAATAACACCTCAAACAGGTAACTGCGAGGAGCTGCACAGCAGGAACCAACATGACTTTCTGCCGGACCTTCCTGGACCAACAGTGATCTCCCTGCTGGGGAGAGAAGTCAAGACCTCTCAGCATAGTGCTGTGGGAAGGGATGAGTGAGCACGTGAAATAAACAAGTAGGGTAAAAGCTCCCATCTTGTTAGTTCTAAATAAACGCCAGCTTCCAGTTCCACTTCAGGTTACCTGTGACAGTTTGGAAAACAGTTGTTAGGATTTGTATGTTTAGTGGACAATTTGGAATGAGCTTGCACCACACTTTTGTGATTCAAAGGTATCGTGCAATCATACAAAACCAGCAGAAAACTAAATAAGATCCAGGAGGTAATTTTTCTTCTTTTTATATCGTTGATAAAAACAAAACTAGGAAAGAATACAGAAAAAAAAGTGTGAAAGTGATTGGATGATAGAAGTGCCTCCTCGTGTGAGACTTAAAGAGCTCAGCTCACCAGTAATGAGTGCCTTTGTAATGCTAAAACACTAAAGTATTAAAGAAGATACCACCTAATGCTGGATGCTGAGTAGTTAGAAACAAAGCACATGCTGTTTTATGGGGAGGAATGCATATATATACATATGCATATATATGTCTTTGTACATATATTTGTATACTTATATATGTATGTTGTATGTATATTATATACAAAATGAACCCACTGGTGGAAACAAACTTCTGAAGAGATTTCAGTTTTCCACCCCTTGATGTCTTCACAGCATGATCAGATGTCTCTTGACACGATACATTTTTTTCATACTGAAATTATCAATCTGTAGAGGCAGTAATTAGGTAAAACCTATCAGCTTCTAATATTTAAGCTTCACAGGACTCCTTTTGTTTTCACACTTTGTGAATCTGTGCAGGATAGATAGATTTGATACTCAGTGGAAACATTCTACAATGGTTCTTAATTGGACTTTAGACATGCAATTGGAAGTGAAAACTTCCAGTAACAGGTGGATAAAAGCATGAAAATTCGTAACACCACCTTGCCCGGGCTGGGTTGAGCATCCTCCCCCGGGATGCTGCAGTCAATAGGCACCCAGTGAATGAGGGGCAGCTGAGGGACCAGCAGGGATAACTAGGTGCTACCTCAAGGGGGGTTTCTCCCCCATATGTGCTTGGGGGGTTGCAGGCAGCATCCTGGGCACACTTAGTGCTGGAGCAACCGCATCTCCCACCGGAGGAGGATGCAAGTAGGGGATGTACCCCCTAGAGAGGTGTGTGTGCCTGAAACCCATACAGCCTGTGCAAGGATGTTTGTGTGTGTGTGTGAGATTGAAATTTGGGGGGATTAGTTACAGCAGGTATTTCAAAGTCTGCGGCTGTTTGTTCACATCCTTTAAGTGTCTAGTTTTGTGGTTTATCCATTTTGCCACCAAAATGGATCCTGAATGCATGGTTCACTAATTGCCAGTTAATTATGTTATTAATAAAACAATACATTTCCAATTCTGATCTGATTCTAAGTCCATGAGAGAAGGAGTTTTTACATGTGACACCTGTGTGTGTCTGTCGTGGTTTAGCCCCAGCCAGCAACTAAGCACTACGCAGCCACTCGCTCACTCCCCCCCGCTGGGATGGGGGAGAGAATCAGAAGAGTAAAAGTGAGAAAACTCGTGGGTTGAGATAAAGACAGTTTAATAGGTAAAGCAAAAGCCGCGTGCACAAGCAAAGCAAAGCAGGGAATTCCTTCACTCCTTCCCATGGGCAGGCAGGTGTTCAGCCATCTCCAAGAAAGCAGGGCTCCATCACGCGTAACGGTTACTTGGGAAGACAAACACATCACTCCAAATGTCCCCCCTTCCTTCTTCTTCCCCAGCTTTATATACTGAGCATGACATCATATGGTATGGAATAGCCCTTTGGTCAGTTTGGATCAACTATCCTGGCTGTGCCCCCTCCCAGCTTCTTCTGCACCTGGCAGAGCATGGGAAGCTGAAAAGTCCTTGACTAGTGCAGCAACAACTAAAACATCTCTGTATTATCAACACTGTTCTCAGCACAAATCCAAAACACAGCCCCATACCAGCCACTATAAAGAAAATTAACTCTATCTCAGCTGAAACCAGGACAGCGTCTGTGAGTGGCATCCAGCTATGTAGGTCCCATGCATATAACACACAAATGCGTGTGTTCGGGCAACGTACACTGTCTAAGCATTTGGGTATCTTTTCCTATATACATGCGGAAAAAGCTACTAAGACCAGCCATATATTTCACATAATCAGAAAAAAAAAAGGCAACAGATGGAAACGTCTGTGTGTATCATAAAAATAACTCCAAAACAAAAAAAAATTCTGATGGGAAGGAATTTTAAAATGGATGACTAACCTCAAATAAAACCACCTTGAAGGACACTCAAGTGGCATTGTGGTACCACAACATTCAGTGGTATTCAATCGTGCTGAAGGACAACTTTCTATAAGAAGCATGTGTACTAATGTAGAATTAGTGCATTTCTCTTTTTACTCAGTACAAAATGACTTTCTTTGATTATCCTCCCACACTCCTTTTAAAATAAGCCCATGAATGATAAAGCTTCTAAATAGCTAGATTAGGTATTTTTAAAGGTCATAGTGATATCTGAAAATAGTCCCTTAACATTTTTTAATCTTACAGAAGCTTAAAATATTACATTGGAATAGGAAAATAACATAATTAAGACTATCAAGAGAGGCATCTGTTAAATAAGCATAACCATACAGGCTTTGGTATGGATTTTTAGTATCATAAAACTGAGGGGAAAAAATGGATAGTCAGTTTTAGTAATCTCAGGTTTAAGATGAAAAAAGTCTCATTGTAGTTTAATGAAGGTTTAAAGTAAAAGAAAAAGAAAGAAATCAGTGTTCAGGTCTCTGTTAAGGACAGAAAGAAAAAAAAGAAAAAAAGAAAGGGAAAAAAACCCTACAGTATCCTTTCATGTAGTTTCAGTCATCCTTCTAAAACCTGAAACTCTTTACACAGACCAGTAACACAGTTCTGGAGATACTGAAGAAGAAAGAATAGGAAATCTAGAAGATATCTTTTTCCAAGCAATTAGAAATGTGGAGAGATTGTCTCTCATTAGCCTTCAGTCCATCACTATATTCAAATATATGCTCAACTTCAAAACCAAAAAAAGTGCCATTCCTTTGGTCTGCCTTAGCACACTGTTTAATTTAAACACCTGACTCCTAAAAAATGAAGTTGAGCTCTTAAAAATGAAGCAGATTCTTAAGGGCTGTCTTGGTTAAACACGTAATCACTTGGTTGGTGCTGCAGCAGCAGTATGCAGGCGATACCTAGGGTGTTCTGGAGATGGTCAGGTTTGTCTCACGTTGTAGCTAGTATTCAGATGAGGGTTTGTTCCTGTTCCACCGAGCTAGATCCAGGTCTGTGTTTCAGCTGTGCAGTTTTAAAGCTCACCTGTGGCCTTTAGCCCAGACACGGACTGTAACACTGATGAGTTCAGTATCTCAAGGAGATAATTAGTGTTTTGGAAATTTTTTCCAGACATTAGTAATTGCTGAAGTGCCTAAATAGAAAATATGTGTTCCTATTTCCCTGAATAGAAAACATCAAGAAAAGGAATTCTGGTGTCTAGAAAGAAAGGAGGGATGCAACTTTTCAGTAGTACACTGTACAAAAGATGCTCTAAAAAAAACAAGTTTCATCAGATTGTTTCTAATACTTTAATCCTACATACTTTGATATGTGCTGTATTTAATTGTGAAAATGGCAAAGGATGTTACTCTTTTAGAGAGTAAATATGATTTTTTTCTCCCCTAGGCCAAGAAGATGGAGGAGTTTTAAAAATGCTGTGGGAGCAAAGAAAATTAGCCTGTGAGAAATCTGACTAGACTTTTATATCATGAGTAGTACTACAAATTAATTAGTACTACAAATTATTTTATATTATTATTATATGAACGGATTCAGTCCTCTATTTGTTTTAAACTATTTTTAACCCTCATACATATGTTAATTATTTATATGAAATTGCTAAGGGAGACATAGCAGACATAGAGAAGTCAAAGAAACAGACTCCTAGAATTTTCCTATTTGACTATCTGCTAGAAAGTAATGGTAAACTGAGATACTTGAGCTGAGTAGTTATTTAAATCTGAAAGTAAAAATTGAATCCAGCTATATTCTGTCTCTACAATCTAAAGGATATTTTAAATTTAAAATGGATGCATTACCACAGCGTTACAAATGTTATGTATTCATTATTTTACATACTTTTTTTTCACTAGAAAATTGTGCCAATAGAGACTACTTGTAGTGGAGAAATGCATCATAAAAAACCAGCTTCTTTCTAGATATTAAATGTGAACATTCCTTCAAAACTAAGCCATTAAAAGGCACTTTCACCACCTTTAAAAGTTCATTTTCTAAGTTTCTTCCTGCTTACCAGTAAGAGGCAACTATGATTTCTTATGCCTGAAAGACTGGACTCTGGAAAAACGTATTTCATGCTGCATTGTTAATGCTCATCTCAGGATACATTAAGCTGCAGAGGTGTTACATTAAACTGTAGACACGCTAGCTCCGCCTGTGGAAAAGATGCTTTTATAAAAACTTAATAACTTTTTTTTTATATTGTTTCTATGAATTAATCAACAAACAAAAATCAAATTCTTGAATACATCCTTCTTGTGAAACATTCCTTTATATGAGTAGTCATAAACGAAAAATTCTCAAGTCCCTGTAACAATTAGATCTGTTAGTACATGTTGGTGAAATCAGAACACTTCATTCCAAGTGCTTGCAAGTGCTGGGGGGAGTTCAGATCCTTGTAATTGAATTTCACCCACTCATGGTAAAAAGTCAAAGTCAAGAGTCCCTTCAACACTGAAATCAGATTCCAGAGGGTTCAGCTATTCAAATATGTAGACTAGTCTAGAGTCTACAGGATACAATCACCTTACCAATAAATGTACCAAAATACAATAAGAAGCCTGAACAAAGATTCAAAGCTGAGGAATTGATGTTGTAAACTTGTTGATGGGCCTTTAAATATAAGAGATTGTGCACAAAAATAGGTTTTTATTGTGGTGGGGTTTTTTGTTTGTTTCAAGTTGAACAAACAGGGATCCACAGATGCTTACTTATAAGGTATCAGATGCACATGTTACCATGATTCTTTTTAGCTGACTTTGAGAATTAGTTGATCTCTTTTACTTCTCATGGAAATGTTCTTATTGATTACAAGACTAAGATAACCACATAGTGGTATGTTAACATTATTATCTGATTCATTCAAGTTCATTCTCTGCATTCTTTTCTTTCTCTTCTTGTTTTACACTCTGGACATATTTGTTATGTTAGACATATTCTGTTACATAGCAAACAGCTATGTGTGCTGTGTAACATTTATTGATTCCATCTGTTTTTTTGAAATCATGGATGGTCCAAATGTTAGTTAAAATCTGTTTGTTATCAACAAACTGGTTTTATGAAGACACAAGAATGGCTTTTCTTTGTTAATTACCTCAAATGATGTCCTGGAATGCATAAAACAGGTACAAATATATTTATAAATGCAAATAGAATAGTAATGGTAAAAGCAACCACATTTTTATTACAGCAGTGTGATGCCACCCGTATCCACGTGGGTGCAGGCACTGTAGACAAACAACAACAGAAAGTGAGGAAGACAGATATAATGGACAAAAATAATTATGGAAAGGACCATGAGCTAATACATCATTTTAGTGAATGCTTTTACTATATAAACTCATAAACAGTCAAACACACCTACGAGTACCTTTGTGGGCTATTGTGATTTAAATTTATGGGTGAAAGATTCCATTAGTTTAAGGAATGGCATATTATTTCTACCTGCAAAATTCAGACAAGATTTGTTGGCGTAAGCGTGATCACCACGTGCAAAAGAGAGTGCTCTGCACGCACTGAATGAAGTGTTAAGGTTGCATTCAGAAAACATGGCCTGCAGTTTCTACGCAGAAGAGTGGGTTATCAAGTCTGTTCATACTTACGTACAGGGACTTTGATTATACCAGTGTGGTAGGTTGACCCTGGCTGGACGCCAGGTGCCCACCAAAACCACTCTATCACTCCCCCCTCCTCAGCTGGACAGGGGAGAGAAAATATAATGAAAAGCTCATGGGTCAAGATAAGGACAGGGAGAGATCACTCACCAGTTACTGTCACAGGCAAAACAGATTTGACTTGGGGAAAAAATTAATTTACTTTATTACCAATCAAATCAGAGTAGGATAATGAGAAATAAAACCCCATCTTAAAACACCTTCCCCCCACCCCTCCCTTCTTCCCAGGCTCAATTTTACTCCTGATTTTCTCTGCCTCCTCCCCCCGAGCAGCACAGGGGGATGGGGAATGGGGGTTGTAGTCAGTTCATCACACGTTGTCTCTGTCGCTCCTTCCTTCTCAGGGGAGGACCCCTCACACTCTTCCCCTGCTCCAGCATGGGGTCCCTCCCATGGGAGACAGTCCTCCACGAACTTCTCCAACGTCAGTCCTTCCCATGGGCTGCAGCTCTTCACAAACTGCTCCAGCATGGGTCCCTTCCACAGGGTGCAGTCCTTCAGGAACAGACTGCTCCAGCTTGGGTCTCCCACGGGGTCACAAGTCCTGCCAGCAAACCTGCTCCAGTGTGGGCTCCTCTCTCCATGGGTCCACAGGTCCTGCCAGGAGCCTGCTCCAGCATGGGCTTCCCATGGGGTCACAGCCTCCTTCAGGTGCATCCACCTACTTTGGCATGGGGTCCTCCATGGGCTGCAGGTGGATATCTGCTCCACCATGGACCTCCATGGGCTGCAGAGGGATAGCCTGCCTCACCATGGTCTTCACCATGGGCTGCAGGGAAATCTCTGCTCCGGTGCCTGGAGCACCTCCTCCCCCTCCTTCTTCACTGACCTTGGTGTCTGCAGAGTTGTTTCTGTCATATATTCTCACTTTTCTCTTTGGTTGCAATTGCTGTTGCACAGCAACTTTCTCCCCTTCTTAAATACGTTATCACAGAGGCACTACCACCATCGCTGACTGGCTCGGCTTTGAGCAGTGGCGGGTCTGTCTTGGAGCCAGCTGGCATTGGCTCTATTGGACATAGAGGAAGCTTCTAGCAGCCTCTCACAGAAGCCACCCCTGTAGCCCCCCCGCTACCAAAACCTTGCCATGCAAACCCAATACAACCAGTTATGGCTTTTTAAAAATTCAGGAACAGGACTGATTTGTGAATGAGAGAACAGACCTCATTGAAGGGTATTTACCTTATTTTTTGTATTCCAATAGGATATTGTAGACTTTGCTAATGTTGGCTTTTAAGGGATATCAGAAAACTGCATCTTATGGAGAGTGTATCTCTGTGTGTAGCTGGTGGTGGGATGGATAGTCCTGAACTGATGACTATTGCATGATGACTGGAACAGTGGGGACCCTGGACATGGTGATGCTCCCTCCTTGTCTTACATCTGTATGATGAAGCACACAAGGCAGAGTCTTCATTGCTAATATGGCTCATGACATTAATGTAAGTCATCCTTTATCAAAACAGATCTCTTGCTGCTATTATGTGTTTTAGAGCACAATACTATAATAAGCAGTTTCTGCACTACCAGTAACAAGACTCTTGGCCCATCCAAGTAACAATTAGAGAACTGTATTATGCTTGGTTTTTAATGGTCACACCACAGAATGAAAATATTCAGATTGATCCAAAATTAGTTTTTATTTTGTCTAGATACTGGAAAGAAAGGATTATTGAAATTGCTTGAGCAGAATAGTTTCTATTGAAGCAACACAAGTTATTATTTTATAGCCTTTATTAAAATTAGATTTATGTACTTTTAATATTGAAGTATCTTTTCCAAAACAAACAAACAAAAAGTGTGTTGTCAACTAACATGTTTTGACATGAAAACATTTTTTCCAGTTGAAACACTTAAATGAACTGAGAGCCAGACAGAGCCAGTTCCAGCCATCTCCAAGATGGACCTGCCACTGCCCAAAGCTGAGCCCATCAGCAACATTGGTAGCACCTCTGTGATAACATATTTAAGAAAGGGTAAAAAGTGCTGTGCAACACCTAGGAGATAGGAGTGAGAAAATGTGAGAGAAACAACCCTACAGACACCAAGGTCAGTGAAGAAGGAGGGGGGGGAAGTGCTCCACGACAGAGCATAGATTTCCCTCCAGCCCATGATGAAGACTATGGTGATGCAGGTTGTCCTCCTGAAGCCCACGGAGGACCATGGTGGAGCAGATATCCGCCTTCAGCCCATGGAGGACCCCACGCCGGAGCATGTGAATGTGCCCTGAAGGAAGCTGTAACCCCTTGGAGAGCCCATGCTGGAGCAGGCTCCTGGGAGGACCCACACTGGAGCAGTCTGTTCCTGAAGGACTGGACCCCATGGAAAGGACCCATGCTATGTCAGTTCTTGAAATACTGTATCCTGCAGAAGAGAACCCTTGCTGGAGCAGGGGAACAGTGTGAAGAGGAAGGAGCGGAGAGATGAAACATTACGAACCTCCATTCCCCGTCCCCCTGCGCTGCTCAGGGGAGGAAGTAGAAGAGTCAGGAGTGAAGTTGAGCCCAGGAAGAAGGGAGGGGTGAGGGGACAATGCTTTTAGATTTGTTCTTATTTCTCACTAGCCTACTCTGTTTAATTGGCAATAAATTAAATTAATTTCCCCAAGTTGAGCCAGTTTTTCCTGTTTTGCCGGTTTAGCCCCAGTCGGTAATTAAGTACCACAGAGCTGCTCGCTCACCCTCCCAGCTCGGAGGGTGCAATCGGAAGAGCAAAGTAAGAAAACTCGTGGGTTGAGATAAGAACAGTTTAATAATTGGAACAAAATAATAATAATAATAATTAATTGTAATGAGAAGGAAAACAACAAGAGGGCAAGAGAGGAACAAAACCCAGGGGAAAAAAAAAAACGAGTGATACAACCGCTCACCACCCACCGCCCAACTCCCAGCCAGTCCCTGAGCAGCGATCACTGCCCCCCGGCCAACTCCCCTCAGTTTATGCACTGAGCATGATGTTACATGGTATGGAATAGCCCTTTGGCCAGTTTGGATCAACTATCTTGGCTATGCCCCCTCCCAGCTTCTTGTGCGCCCGGCAGAGCATGGGAAGCTGAAAAGTCCTTGACTAGTGTAAATATTACTTAGCAACAACTAAAACATCAATGTGTTATCAACATTATTCTCATACTAAATCCAAAACACAGCACTCTACCAGCTACTAGGAAGAAAATTAACTCTATCCCAGCCAAAGCCAGGACAGACAATAACTGGTAAGTGATCTCGCTGTCCTTATCTTGACCCATGACCTTTTCATTGTATTTTCTCCCCCTGTCCTGTTGAGGAGGGCGAGTGATAGAGCGGTTTGGTGGGCACCTGGCAGCCATCCAAGGTCAACCCATCACACCATTTTATGTATTTGCTAATTCAGAACAGCAAGATGACTCAGTTATTCCTGTTGATGATGTTCTCATTCCCTTACACTGCATAGTCACATACAACATGAGTGGGTCCCATTCAGTTCAGTGAGGCTGCTTGGAAGAAAGGGTATGACTGGTGAGAGAAGGGAAAAAGAATAACCTCATTTGATGCTACAGCTATAGCTATACTCTTCATAGGAACATGTGTGAGGGAGACGGTGAAGGCAGTCGCCCGTCTGTCATTGACTGTCTAAGCTGCCAGCAAAGAAACTTTTGGCTGAGCTGCTACAAATTGCCTTTCTGCACATGAGTTGACCGCTTCGAGGAAGGGTTCCAGCCAACCTCTCTGCTGCCTCAAGGATGCATGGGACACCTGAATGGAATCCATAGTGGAATTCCCATGGCTGTGTCCCCCCATCCATACTTCAGGTGTGTTGTCTTACCTTTGTTCTCCAGGTTCAGCTAAAGCCAGTGCCAAAGGGTAGGTTTGTGTCAGTCAGCTTGGAACAAGGTAAATTTATACTCAGATGTTCACCCCTCTGCTAGAAATGCATCAGGGACTCATTCTTTGGCCTTGTGAACTGAACCAATTGAAACCATTGGAAATGTTCATAGTAAAGTTAAATATTCTATCCACAATAATGGAAATCCCCCCCTTATTTGTTTTAATGATAAAACAGCTTTTCTTAGTGAACACTGGAATTTTACAACTGAATTATCAACTAAATGAGTCAATTAAAATCAAACACAGTTTGCTTTTATACAAACCTTTCGTATAGCTGTCTGGACTATATAACTATTGGACTTCTCAGTGACCATCTAAATGGTAAAAAAACCACCAAAAACTTACCGTTCAACAACTATAGCAAATATTTTTTCTCTTGGTTCATGATTTAATACTGTGAAAGGTGCTAATTTCCTGCATGGTGCAAATTGCTAATTAGTATACAGATGTTAACAATAGACAAGACCTTTTCTTATTCTTCTTTTTCAACTGACCAGTTGGGTATTTTTTCCAGAAACATGACAAGTTAGCATAATCTAAACATTCCATGGAAAAAAATTCTGATTAAACACATCATGGCCTACCCGCCTATGTGGTCTTTCTGCCAGTTTCCCTCTCTGTTCACTGAACAGCTGGAATATTAGAAAAATAGGCATACAGGCAAGCCAACAAACTGACTTTGTGGCCAAATTCCTGACTAGTGGTCTGACTTGTTACTTACTTATCCAGTTCCTCAGGTGAAAATAATGTGGAGGTTTTGGTACTACTTTTTGGAATTAAATTCTACTTTGTGCTTTTTACTCAAAAAGTGAGTTTCAGGTACCTGCGTATTATCTATAATGTTGATTGTGGATCTAAGTGCCAAAGAAAAAGAAATTAGACATTCAATAAAAATTTAAAAGTACAGTGAGATAGTCTAAATGTATATAGAAGACTCTGTTACTGAGGGCAAGAGCTATCTATTAGTCTTCTAATCCTCAGATGGGTATTTTGACTATTTATAGTCATTTCAGTAGTCCTAATGACAAGGTCAATGACTTGCCTTCTAGCTTTGTTTTTATTTTCTCACCATGTATTTATTCTGTGGTCAGGAAGGATATTTGGAGTGCAGTATAAGACCACTGAATTCTCTGGGGATAGATTTTTTTTTTGGCTCATCACTAACTGCCAGTAGCATCTTCTCATTTCCTTTTGTGGCAGATATTTCTGTGTTCCTCCATCAAAATCTTGTTTGAAGGGCTAATAGTCTGGAACAAACACCTAAGCCATACTGGGGTGGGAGAGAGAAATTACACTTACAAAGGAAGGAAGAATGAACACAGCTGTTTCTGTTGCTGACTCACTGGCCAGCAAATCCTCTAAAATGAGAACCAGGGTGTTAACAGATTATTTCCTTTTTTGTTTTTTTTTTCCTTGTACAGGGATAAACAAAAGCTTAGAAGTAGTAACATGGGCAACACAAAACGTGAAAGAGGATAAAAAGTGAAAAGTGAGAAAAAACTTTAAGATCCTTCTAAGACAACAGTTAAAAGAGTTTTCCCATTGAAGCTGAGTAGGAAATATCTGTCTAAATATTGGTAGTTTGTTCCTTTTCTACTGATTATGTTGGTAAAATATGATGATAGTTTTTTCCTCAAGAAATTTGAAAGCAACATATTAATGAGACTGCTTATCAATACATTAAGGAATGGGTTTTCTGAAGAGGTCAGATTATATCTAATTATACCATACCTAAGGGGAAAAAGCAAGCAAACAGACCTTAAGGACCAAATGGTCCTTAAAATAGATCTGGACAAGTGATGACCTTGCCCAGACAAGGATTGTACCACTGTGTTATTCTGCCCAAGACAGAGCATCTATTTTCAGAGCCAAGAAAAGATATTCCTAGCTCTTCTCAGACTCTGTCCAGTCACCTCTACTCTTCTCCCTTGTTCACTGCTGTAGATGCAGATATTGCACTAGAGCTGCTCAGAAGTTGTTCCTGAGGAACTAACAGAGATGGAAACTCCCTCACTTCTACAAAAAAGGTGTAAAACCTCTAGAGTAGTGCAACCCAAAGCTGAAGGAGACAGAGCTTACTACAAGAGGTTTGCACCTTGGTGGTCTGGCTAAATGCTGCTCTACTTGACCTCTCAGGCTAGAGAAAAGTAAAACATAAGAAACATCAGCTGTTCAGATCCCAGGACAAATAAAAATGTCACAGACTGAGAGGAGTGAATAGTGATAACCCAAGAGAAAACTTGTACAAATTAATATCTAATTTTAAAACTTTTTCCAACTCAGTATCACTGACCTTTTGCTTAAGTACCCTGCGCAAATTAAATCCAAAGCCCTTCCCATAAAATTAGGAAATCAAAACAGATGAGCAAACTAATGCAATTGTTAGCAGACAGTCAATTCAATGGACTTTTCTGGGATTGTTCCTGCACTTTGAAAAAAGAATATATCTTTAATAAAATGGAGGACAGCTGAATTCACTCCCCCTTCCTTGCCATAATTTGACTTAGAATTGCAAATAGTCCAGAACATAGCACTGAATCTAGCTTATTAGTCCTATACTTTGTGCTTCTGAAGATTGTGATCTGAACTGTATGGTGTGAGATCAAGTATTTTGTAGATAACAAAAGTATTAATTATAAGTGGGAATGTGTAAGAGGCAGACGAAACCAACAGTTTTCTGCACTCTTGGACTCAGTGAGTTTAAGCTTTGCCTCAGTGAGCTGCTTCAATCTATTTTTAAGCTTAGGGACTTCTTTAAAACCTGCCCGTCTCAATTGATGTTAAAGGCAGTTAGGCATGTGCTTAAGTATTTTGTTGAACTGAAGCCTGAGGACATAAACAACATTATGATCATTGTAAAGACTTCCATTTCCTTTTGCTAGGTTTAGAACAGGTTCTTTTGTAAGTGTATAGTGAATGAGTATAAAATCTCATCCTTTTATCTGACACCATTTTGCTCTCACCCTATTGCGTGTAATTGGCTGTCCAAGGTCAACTGTCTGCCTGTTCTTCCTCAAAGACTGGATCTCAGATAGTCAGTGGTATAATTGAAATAGTTCCATTCAAGGTTCAAGCAAATTTTGCTTCTGTAAATATTCCTGTGTGCTTTGCTCCCATGACATTGGTTGGCACTTTCCTTTGGAAAACTCAGAATATTTTTCGCATTAGTGGTTCTTTCTTCTTTATATAAAGTCTATCACTTGACTGTTACACTGCACCATAAATAGACATGTTTTTCCTCTCTTCTTCTAATCACACAGCTCCAATATCCATATTAAGGTATGTCCTTTATCACAGCTTTTGATGCTTGCGTAGGACACTTAAGATTATCTCCAAGGCAAAACATTTATCTGTCCTTGTGAGAAAGGAGAGGATTTCTATAAAACCCTCCTGATACTCATGTTCTAGTGTACTGCCTGAATCCAAGAACTTGTTAGAGGTGACTAGTGGAAAGGGCAAACCAATGACACAGTTTCCTTAGGGAACAAAACAGAGGAATCATTAGGTGGGAAAAGTCCCAACCCAAGTCCCACCAAGCTAATACAATTTAAGCTTTCAGGTTGTGAAAAGCAAGATGAAGGTGAATCTTTCACCTTCAGTCTGATGCTGGAGAGGAGTGTTGGTAGCCAGGAAGTTAAAAAGTGTGTAGGTCAAATAAACACCAAACCAGAGCTTTTTTCTAGATATTAAAACCTGCCTTATCAAGCCAGAAATTCTAGTTACTTTGGCAAACAGGATCTTACACATGCTCTACAGACTAGACCAAGAGTATTTACTAAACAACTACTTAGTATTTTTATTCTAGTGATTCTTTCCTGTATATGCTGCAAAACTATGAATCTGAGGATAATTAATCTTTATTTTGAAAATGCTTTTGTCACTGCAAAGTCTTGTGAGTGACAAATCTTTGTCTTATCCAACCTGCATATATGAGCATAGCTGAGATTCTTGGTCCACTGATTGTCCATATCTACTAACCACTTTGGATCCTATCTGGGCATCACATTCATGTCTATAAAAGGGAGCATGTGGCAGAAAGGGGCTTGGTCATGTTTCCATATATCCTTTAGGTGTAATCAGGACCCAAGATGTGCTCCTGTATCTACCAAATCAGACATAGGGTGATTAGAGCATCTGGATCTAAACATTGGGAAGGACATGCAAGAACTTTGATCCCTGGCCTGAGGAATGCACCCCTGGAGAAAAAGAAATTTAGGAGGCAACTCACCTGATAACCATGAAAACCATTCTCATTTCTCTAAAGCATATTCACTTTTCTATAGCTGCTGTGTAGGAATCAATGTGTTCTGTGACTCTTTTTTTCTGCTAGGTGAGAAATCATTTCCATTCGCTAGTATAATGATGACACAAATCTCTCATTATTTATCCTGTCTTATTGGCAGTAGCTGATTTAAAGGTGTTTTTTATTCTCTGCGAGCCAAAATTGTGCAACCAGGGTTTTGTTGTTATTGTTGTTGCTGTTTTCCATTTTCTTTTGGTTATGACTCCTTCTTCCGTCCACGTTGTTATGCGTGTATTACTTCTCCTTTACAGGCATTCAAAATCCTTTCAGATGCTGACCTACGGAACTGTTCCTGGATGGATGTCAAGTGCATTGATTGGCAGATTAGCTTCTTTTATAATTTTTTAAAATTACGACATATCCCTAAAATAGGTAAGCCTTTGAGGTACTTTCTGTCTGATTTAAAGTCTATTTTAAAGAATTTTGTAAAGATTCGCACTGGGCTCTGGCATGCATTCAAATATTGATCATGCATCACCAGTGCACACTTGTAGGAGAAACATTGGCTTCAGTGTGGCTATTCCCAGGCTTGTGTTCATGGTATTAAGGGTTTTACCATAGAAATTCCACTATCCCCATCACCTGTAACAGGGTCTGGGTTCTGGGCACAGTGTTCAAATTTGAGCTATTCAAATAAACTAAGACAAATGAATGCAAGATCTTAGCACACTGAAATTTTTCTCCTGTGTTTCTTGACATTTCCACAGAACTCTCTCTGACATTTCATTTTCAGAGCTGGAAATGTGATGAATACTCACTCTCCTTCCATGAGACTTTATTTTCACTGGTACCTGTAGATATAAAGCCTAGAGAATGTAGTGGGAAGCTGGTATGCAAAGAGCTGATAATAACTTTTAGGAATGTTACCTGAGCTTCTGTGATTTACTGCTTTTCAACCTATTAGCTGACTGAATGGAAGTAAAAGAATTTTAAAAAACATTATCAGAGGCGATGTTGCCAAAACCTACTCCTTACTAAAGTGTTCTGGGTGACACTTGTCAGTCGGTTTAAGTTAGAGGTTTGAGAATGCAGAATGTAAAAATGAATCTTTCAGAGCCTCTGATTTTGAGCAGCATGTATGAATTTTATCATCCTACTTGCCTCATCTGCCAAGGGCTTATCATATTAATATGTCAGCCTCAAAGGTGTCATGTGAAGGGTCATTAAGTGATCTTTATTAACTGTCCCACGATGATAAGTTCTTTGATGAAAGTCATCATAGACATGTGAATTCCCCTTTTACAAGCACTGAATTAGCCCTCAACTTCTCATTTTAAAGTAGCTGAGAAATTCAAAAGTGTATTGACAAACCACAAATGGAATCCCATCTGGCCATATGCAGTTGAACTGTCATCAAAGTAAAACCTAAAACTGTTTGTAGAAACAGCAGGGAAAAACATGATTTGGTTTTTTCAGTCTACTAAATGAACTGACACGTTCCTGCTGTTGCTGTATATACTTTCACATGAATTTCATTGTCATTAGAGCAGTAAAAGTGAGAAAAACAGGGTCCGTATTAACAACTGAAAATTTATTCCAAGCTCATTCATTGTATATGGGCAGTGATTTTCATCCCTATGCTTTATAGACACCTAGGAAGAATAAATCCAGCGTCAGAGCCAGTACGTGTTTTCCTCCATTTGTTGGTGAGGTACAGCACAGACAGAAGCAGCAACTCACTAATGTCAGAAAGTCAGATTATGAGCAGGCTGTCCCAGACATCAGACACAAAGCTATGATTCTTCTACAGCAGTTCCTTAATTTGCTGTCAATGAAGAGATTAGGACTGACTCTGCTGGCTGGTAAAAAAACTGAAAGATGCAATGGACCATCAGTTTTCACCAGCTGTTGCTGGAATTCCTAACAGGGAAAGGATTCCTAGGGATGCACAGCAAATGGCAGATTAAGATCCTCTGACACATACTCTAATAAAGAGAAAAAATATAAAAAAATTAAAATTCTTGCTATAAAATGAATTATTTCTCCATTACTGAAAGTGTGCCTTGAAGTATAATTGTATGTCATTCTACTGAAGTTTGATGGTTCTGCTTACTTTTATCACTACAAATACTTCTCATGTGATGGAACTAATGCATATATATGTAGTTTTCATTTTATGGAACTCTATCTTACATGATTGCACCCATTTACCTTTGTTTTCCAGACCTATTGTTCAGCAGTTATTCAATAATTTTATGAAACTGTTCAGCATTTGCCGGGTTTTTCACATCTTGCCTTTCAACAGTATGATGGGAAATATTTTTTTTCTCTTCTTCATATTTTATTCATATAAAGAAAAAATATGAGGCTGCTGTTGATGCTGGCAGTTTAATATACTTTGTTTTAAGTAAACAATAGAAAATAGTGTATGCAAAGTTCCACAGGGAGGAAATTTTTCCATTATTTTCTTAACGACCTAGCTTCTAGAATAGATTCTTACCAAAACAAAACACAGAGTTCTGATTTTAGGAGAAATTATGAAAATTCAGGATATTTACCATGACCTCAACTCTGGGGTTACATTTATACACATGAGAGCAGAATAAGAGAATCAGAAACTGGGACTGGGAAGAACCTCAGAAGGGGCACTTGGTCTTTCCTTCTTCAGCAAGGAAGGGTCAGTCTGACTTTCCTCATAGAAATGACTGTGAAAAAGAAGAGAGATTTTTACAAGCTTCTTTATATATAGTGATTTATCCTAGACACACAAAGAAACAAATTTTGTTGTTGAATTCAGCTTTAAACCCAAATTATTTCAATAAGTGACACAGCAATGTTTGTTTTGCTATAGAAGATTTTTTAAATGCTGTGACTGAAAACAACTCTGCATAAGCATGAGAAATGTGCCAGGTCTTGGTTTAATTCTACTGGTGAGACAGCACCTTCCAAGATAGCAGCAAATAAGGGAGCACAAGGCAAAATTCAGAGAGATGCTGAACAGTTCCAAAGCTGACAGCACCTTTTTCAAGCACCTTGGCATTCATGTCCAAGTGTACACACAGACCTGGCCCTCACTTTTTGGCATCTCCACCCTAGCCAGACCAACTACCATAAATGACACTTTCAAAATGGCACTTTATAAATAAATAGGTGGTGGGCTTTCTTGGAAACAATAGCAGCTGTAGCTGTCCAGACCAGTGTCTATTGTGCACCAGGTGGCTCGATATTAATGAAGATTTCCCACTCCTCTACCTACGGCTTTTGCCAGGGGACTTTTCTTCCCTGAAGGAGCTATGGGCTTACTAAGCACAGGACTCCAGCACGCCTTTTCCAATACACGTGGGCCCTTACCTCTTGACATGCTCCTCAGACAGGGTCTACGTAAGGCTGGAAGAAGAGTGGGAGGAGAGAGGACTCAAGGCAAACCTTGCGGGACTTCTTATTTCTCTTGCTGCTTCACAAAGAATAATCTCTAGGTGGAGGTGGAGCAGGGCCCCACATCATCCAGCCATCAACCTCTCATCATTAACAGGTTCATGAGTGTTTTATCTGATCTAAAGGGCAATCCAACTCTAACACCATGACAACTACTCTACGTTTCTCAAGCAGGTTATTTAGCAGAAGCTGCAAGAACTCCTGAAGGCAGCTTTCCTCCCTGGTGGTTGCTCCTTATTCATAAGCGCTTCCACTAATGATGTTGCATCTTATTCCACAGCCAATTATATCTGCTAGATTCTGGCTTCTTCAGGAAGCTGTCCTATCCCCTTATTTACATGTACTGGATCCATCTTCCCCACCAGTGACTGGATGGCTGTCATAACATTAATTTCCAGCCTCAGGATTCCTAGGAGTCTGTACCGGCCAACACAGGTATTTAAGCTAGTCATAAATGGTAATGTTGATAAAGGTATCAGATTTGAAAGAACACTGAGAGGCTCTTTTGTTTGGCTTGTTATAAGAGGTTCCTGTTGAAGGAGACTTGAACCGTTTGAAACACCTTGGGTTTTACTGTCTTTAAAAATACAGCAATACAGTTTTCCTTTGAAAAGCTTCATTAAGTATATGTTTGTGCTGTAAAATAGGCTTACATGCACAAAGGTTTATTAGTGGGGTACTTAGCTGATGGCATACATCAAGTCTGTAGTAAAGTTAGTTTCAGAGAAAAATAAAAGGGGAGAGAGAAAGAAAAAAAGAAAAAAGAAAACTGTTCCCAGTGGCCATCTGGGAAGAAAAGCAATTGGCATCCCCAATGAGCATCTGCGCTGGGCTCCTCTCCAGCACAGCAGGCAAACCCCAGCAATCTTTTTCCATAGGCACTATATAATTTTCATCAGGACCCACTCAACCCTTTTATTGGTTGTTGCTTCTGGTGATGTTAGTGCTGGCTGGAGCATGCTTTCACCCAGGGCTGGTGCTGCAGACTGGGTCATTGATAAGGTATGTGCTTGCATATTATTGGGTCCCCATAACATAACCCAAAACCTACAACCAAAGGGCAGGGAAAGGAAAGGGAAAAGGGTGATTCTGATGCTGGGATCAATTTGTTTCCCAAGAGAACCCTCCATAACAGTGCTGTTGGGATTTACAGGAATAAAGCCTTGAGAACAATAGCACGAGAATAGCAGCATGAGAGCAACAAGGGAAAATCACTGCCACAGCAGCCTGGGTGAAATGTTGCAGAGCTTCAAGGAAAAGGCAGGCTACAGAACTGCAGCTAAAAGTTCCTTAGCTTTCCCAAGGTGAAAACACCTAAGGCACTGAGCAACACTTCTGAGTTTGAAAAATGGTATTTTGTGCATTCCCCTTCACTGAGTCACTTTCTACTCTTTCTCTGGTAAGTGACTGCAGTCTCTTTTTCTCACCTCCTCTAGATGCTGTTCCCTCTTTTCCCTCTGTTTTAAAATTTCTGCCTGCTCTTTCAAGTGCACTGTCTCTCATGGCTAGCACACACCTATGCCCTGCAGCCAAAAACCATGCACCTCTGTTTTGCATTGACAAGTACTTTCTTCCTTGCCTTTAGTGGACACTGTAATAGAGAAGTATCTCATCTCTAACTGCAAAAAGCCTCCTTTTCACCTTCCTAATTCTCTGAACAGCAAAAGTAATCTTTCTTACTTATTAAATAAAGCAAATCTGTCAGCTTTGGAGCCACCTGGCAGAACAGTCCCTGTTCTTTCTTAATGGCCTCTTTACTGACAATGAGACACAGTGAGATATCAAGCACCACAATATCCATATTGGTGCAAATCCAGTGCCAGCTGCACTTGTGAGCAGCACAGCCTCATTGACAAGGACTGTGGGGTTCGGCTACACTATTTACAACTCTAAAGCTTTTCCATTTTACCTTACACACAGAAGCTGGACTTTGTACATCAGAGCCTTGCATCACATTCTGATCCCATTGAACTCAGAAGTGCAAATAGGTCAGCAGTACCATGCAGGATCCTGCAGTGAAGAGTGAGCTGCTTTCTTTGCTCTGTTACTCAGCAACAGTCAGTAGCCGATGCGGTGACATAGAACTTTGTCTGCAGATTAAAAACACTTTCCAAATAAATTGTATTTTTTAAGCAAATACCCAGTGAGTATATTTGAAGACTAGAAATGATCCAAAATTACTCCCATAGGAGGACTGGTATGCTGCTTTGTGTCTTTTTTATTGGTGCCAGGAAGAGCTCCCTGAGTTGAAAAAGGGGATGAAATGATTTCATGGATTCCTAAGTGCCAGCTTAGGCTTATGAGAGAACTGTTATACTTCCTCAGTCTGGTTAAAACCAAGAATTATTGGAGAAATTACTAGAAAACTTGTTCTCCTAAAAGTTTCAATATGACTTGTCAATGAAGAGGTGAGTCTATATTTAATAACAACAAATCAAGATACGTGCGTATAAGAAAATATGATAATACGTTTTAAGTCCCAAGAAGCAGTCACAATACATTTGGGCCCAAATTTCAGGGGAAAAAAGGTTGTCTTTACTAGTGACTTAAATGATGCCACTACCTGAACACAGGTTCTGAAATTTCATCACCCGCACAGTTAACTTGTTAGAACGGCAGAGTGCTAGTTGGTCCTCACCAAATCTACCAATAACCAAGTAGTTCCCAGGCACAATCCAGGTACTTTCAGAGTGGGCAGCTTGGATGCAATCATCCTGTATTGGAAGCCTAAAGAGTTTAATAGCATGGGCTTGGCCAGACTCTGCTTGTTAGTCTCAGTGCTAAAAAATGGACCTTATACCACTTATTTATAATTTACAATTATTTTCACAGGCCAACACAGTATCATGTTTGTTATTTTCTCCCATAAGTATCTGATTTAGTCAGCTCCCATCTGAATCTTATATCAGGTAAGTTAAACAGATTCAGCTCTTTAAGTCTTTTTATAAGGTATTTTCTCAGACCTACCTAAAATTGTGCTTCATTTTTCTTCTGCTCACCCTCTATTTTATTTTATTTTTCTTAGTAAGGACACAAGACATTAGCAAAATTATGGAGAAAGGAAATACTATACTTTCCAAATCCAATTTATACCAAATAATTATTCATTTAAATTTATTCACATAATTTCATTTATTCACACATATATTCATATTATTCACATAATAAAGGATCATAATGCTCTGTTAGTGCCTGAGAGGTGCCTGAGAGGTGCAATAAGAGTTTCAGGTTGACTTGTTTCTTTACTATGGTCTCTGAGTTAGAAACACTTTTTCCAGAATAAATCCATCATTTTGTATATACAGCCTCACCTCACATAAGTGAACATGCTCTGGGGTCACTCTGTCCCTGTCGTTACACATTACTGTATTTATCTTTGCAGTAGCCTCATATTTGTGATATTTAATAAACTTTTTACACAACCTTAATACCCTGATAATTTCTGTAGTAATTTTTAATTTCTTAGAAGTTTTCTACTCTACTGGTCTACATTAAGTTTATTTATGATCGAAGACATCACTGAGGGAGCTAGTGCATGTTATGGCAGGACCCCTCTCAATCATCTACCAAAGGTCTTGGGAGTCTGGGGAGGTCCCGGATGACTGGATGCTAGCCAATGTTATTCCAATTTACAAGAAGGGTCTGAGGGGAGACCCAGGGAACTACAGACCTGTTAGCCTAACCTCAGTTCCTGGAAAAATTATGGAGAAGAT
Organism: Ciconia boyciana; assembly: GCF_034638445.1. NCBI lineage: Eukaryota > Metazoa > Chordata > Aves > Ciconiiformes > Ciconiidae > Ciconia > Ciconia boyciana. The sequence continues at coordinate 13,113,117 of NC_132936.1, read as the reverse complement.
TATACTGGGTACTGTTGAAAGGCATTGAAAGAATAATGCAATCATCAGGCACAGTCAACATGGGTTCACAAAGGGAAAGTCCTGTTTAACTAATTTGGTATCCTTCTAGGATAAGGTCACTCACCTAGTGGATGAAGGGAAGGTGGTGGATGTAGTTTTTCTGGATTTTAGCAAGGCTTTTGATACTGTCCCTGACAGCATCCTTCTGGACAAGTTGTCCAACTGTGGGATGAGCAGGTTCACAGTGCACTGGGTGAAGAACTGGCTGAAGCGCAGAGCTCAAAGGGTTGTAGTGAATGTGGCTACATCTGGCTGGTGACCGGTCACCAGCGGTGTTCCTCAGGGCTCAATTCTAGGGCCAGTCCTGTTCAATATATTTATTAATGATCTGGATGCAGGAGTTGAATGCACCATTAGCAAGTTTGCTGATGATACCAAACTGGGAGGTGCTATTGACTCTCTTGAGGGACAAAAGGGATCTAGATAGATTGGAGCATTGGACTATGATTAATGAGATGAAATTTAATAAGTTGAAATGTCTGATTCTGCACCTAGGATGGGGTAATGCTGGGCACAAGTATAAACTGGGAGAGGAGTGCCTGGAGAGCAGCCCTGCAGAAAGGGACCTAGGGGTGCTTGTTGACAGCAAGCTCAATACGAGTCAGCAGTGTGCCCTGGCAGCCAAGAGGGCAAACCACATCCTGGGGTGCATCAAACATGGTATAACCAGCTGGTAAAGAGCTGGTTATAACCAGCGGCTGATTATGCCACTGTATTCAGCGTTGGTGTGGCCTCACCTTGAATACTGTGTGCACACAATTTAAGGAGTTATTTTGCTTGGCTTTCTGTGGGGCCCAGAGTACTGGGCCCCAGAATTTAAGAAGGATGTGAAGGTCCTTGAATGCATCCAGAGGAGGGCAACAAAGCTGGTGAAAGGGCTGGAAGGAATGCCCTATGAGGAGTGGCTGAGGACTTTGGGCTTGTCTAGGTTGGAGAAAAGGAGGCTGACGGGTGACCTCATTGCTCTCTACAGCTTCCTGAGGAGGGGAAGTAGAGAGGGAGGTGCTGATCTCTTCTCCCTGGTATCCAGTGATAGGATGCGTGGGAATGGTTCAAAGCTGCACCGGGGGGGTTTAGGCTGGACATTAGGAGGCATTTCTTTACCAAGAGGGTGGTCAAACACTGGAACAGGCTTCCTAGAGAGGTGGTCGATGCCCCAAGCCTGTTTGTGTTTAAGAGGCATTTGGACAAGGCCCTTAATAACATGCTTTAACTTCTGGTCAGCCCTGAATCGGTCAGGCAGTTGGACTAGATGATTGTTGTAGGTCCCTTCCAACTGAAATAGTCTAGTCTAGTCCAATCTATTCTATTCTAAAATATATGTCTTTACAACAGTTTCTTAAAAGATTTGAGCAGAGGCATATTATAGCAAATTACACATTTATTTTGAGATTACCTATTATTTAAAGGCTGGAAGAAAGTATTGAACACCCATGCAGGCAGTTATATATAATGGAAAGCAGTAGTCTAGAGTCACTGCATTTCAGAAATGCCATCAATATTGTTTGGTTTGGTTCCAGGGAATTAGGGCATTCATGTTCTTGTCATATTCTAGTACTAATCACAAGACTAGAAATACCACAGCTGAGGAGGTGGATTTTAAAAGTAGCAAGTGGAAATAGGATAATCACCATTCACACTGATAGCAAGAATATGAATGCAGCTTTGCTCATCTGTGTAAGCTGGGTGCCTTTCAGAACGACTGCATTTGAAGGATTTTAACAGCTGTCTCAGGAGTCAAGAAGCAGCTGTTTTATTAGTGATTATTGCTTAACATTTTGCAGGTTTCTTCCCTTATCGTGCCAACAACACATAGCAGAACCAGTCAGACTGAGACTCTTTACGAACCTAGTGACATTGAGGTGTTGATACTGAGTTGTGATAAGCTACCTGCCCAGAAAGTCCTCATCATCTGGGGATGCTGGCCAGCAACAGGGTGGGGAGTTTGTCATTGGGTATTCAAGTCAGTTTATCTTCTGACCAGCCTGGAAAACCTATGCCTGAAGAGTAGCCTCATTTAAGGTATACCTGCCCATTATCAGTATTTCTATGTAACACTGCGTTGAGACTGAAAGAGCAGATGAGTATTATGCTAGCCTTCTGCAATGAACAGGTTGAAGTCTTTCCGCCAAAGTGTTACCACCAGACCGTCTCAGTCAAGAATCCAAGAGCCCTTGACAATAAATCTAATTGATTTATGGGTTGCCACATAATAATTCTCCAGTATAGACTACGGCTGACTTTGTGGCTCACGAGCCTGGAAGGGCCACAGGCAGTCTTCTGCTCAGTGTGATCACATAGCCTGTGGCTTGAAGACCCAGGAAGGGAAATGTCTCCTTGGCATGTGGATTCCAGTGATGGGGGAATGCAGTGGTTCTCCACCATGTAAGCCTGAGACCTCTTCAGAAATAGGGTGCTATGGGAAAACTTTAATAGTTGTCTCAAGAGGCTGGAAGCAACAATTTTATTATTAGACATTATTATTTGCTATTTATTGTGGCTGACTTCTTAAGGACTGAAAAACAGATTATGATCTGTTAGGTATCCCCAGTACAATCAAATGCAGGAAAAGACAATCTACTAGCACACAGACTTTAAAAATAGAAAGCAAATAAAAAGATGAACAACTTATCAGGTGCGATGGAGAAAGAGAAATAACTCTGTAGTTAGTGCTTTAGCTTGTGAAAAATGTACAAATGAATGCCACGACGAAGAAATTGGATAGCAAAGTAAAGAAGATGAAAGGTTCTGGGGAAAAAAATCAAGTAATTGGAGCATGAAAACACAATACTGGTAATTAATACAAGAAGGCACAGGTGAAAAAAAGCTTACAGGGGAAAAGAATACATAAGTCACTCAAGCTGTGCAGAGTCAGAGTGCCAATGAAAATTCAGTAGGTAACACAGGGAAAGGAAAAATCAAACTGCGGCTGGAGGAACTTGAGAAGTGCATTGACAGCACAACTGCGAGTAGGCAGATATAAAAGACGGATATATCTTCCTTTCTTTGTGAGGTCATGCAAGGACACTGCCAAAGAAAACGAAGAAAAAGCAAGATCTTTAAGAAAAAATAGAAAGGAACACAAAACCACTGACCACTCAGCCTATTGATTATAAATTTCTTGAAACCATAGAGCCCATTAAAAATCATAGACAAAAAAAATTCTAAATCCTATTGAAGATAAAATTGGACTGTTCTGAAAACAACCAGATGACATCTTTCTAAAAAGCTCAGAATTTCCTTTTTTTTCTCTCTCTCTTTTTTTTTTTTTTTCTGAGGACAGAAGACTGCTTCTCATCAAAACAGCAAATGAAGTAATTTTGCCCTTCCCACTTTTGTAAAAATGGTTGGGTGAGAAGGGCAGAAGAGCATTATTCACAGGAGATATTATTTCTGCAGTAATGAAGGAAAATCAGATTTTCTCACAAAGTTAACTTAACCAAGGAAAATGTCAAAGTTTACCTGTGATTTTGGCAGGCACTTCTGAATAGTGACTGTGTGGAATTGTTCTGTATTTTCCTTTTCAGAAAGTTCTCTTTGACATTTAGCCGAATTAGGAGACGGATGAAATTTGTTTATGGAATTCCCAGTGGCACCTAGTTGTAATATTTCTTTAAAATCATTACTACTTCATAAATAACTGCTCTCTGCCTTTGCCTCTTTCTACCTCTTTCTGTCTGCTATCTCATGTTTGGTAAGAGGCACCTTATTTACAATATCTTGGACAAGAATCAGTTGATTATAAAGAAAATATATATTGATTATTATTACTGTAGGCTGTCCATATTTAAATACTCCTACATCAATTGAATCAATGTGAATACAGGAAAATGTCTTAAAGCATTTATCCATTCTGTGCAGTAAGGCATATGAGGAAATGTAATTTTAATGATTAACTGTATTAAACAGTAAATAGAGGAAATCCAAACTGTCATTTAAGTAGAACTTCTTGTGAAGAAATATTACAGTAATGCACAGGAAGGCTGCTGCATGATCTGCATCTGATACACAGATTAGTTGAGATACAGCTGACTTAATATGACACTTGGCAGAAAAGCAGCAAGCCATTTAAAGCACCATTTAAATCCTTTCAAGGAATTTAAGTAGAAGAAAATAAACAGAATAAAGAATGCATATAAACTGAATGGCATCATATAGTTAGTAATATTGTGTATATTTCATTTCAGTGTTCTGTTCTTGACACTGTCAAAGTGCTAATCAGGCAGACATTGAAAATAAAATAGTGCCTTGACTGAATATTTTAAGTACAATGTTGCAGCCATTTGTAAGTTTTATTTTCAGGAGAAGTGAAAGACGGGCATCTACTTGCAGTGCACCTACTCTGGCATTTTGGTGTGTGTAACAGTTTAACTTCTAATTACATAGGGAATGCTCAGTTTGGATGAGAGCACAGCATAACGAAGCAAGAAGACATCACAGGCAATTTAAGTTCTATGAGTTAATTAATGCCTTGAGTTCCATGTGGATGCCAGGCAAGGAACATGACAGCAAAATTTGTGAGAACTGTGTTGAATCTCTGCTGCAAGCTAGGAGACAATAGGAAAAGTTTACAGATAGGAACATACAGCAGAACCATCACGTCCTTGTATACTTACAAGAACATTTAAAAAGTGAATTAGGGTTCATTAGACCTGGAAGGGAAGCTGTGAGATTTGGTTTATGTCATGGTATTGCCGTGATATAAACAGACTGTGATGGAGTCTTTTTGAAAGCAGTATTTAAGATCAGAAAAGCTGACAGGTTATTGGTGTGGATGCAGCAGTTAACATGGAGACCACGGTATACATCAGATTTTGTGGCAGAGAAAGAAGCTGGTTCTACCTTAGGTTTATAATTTTCAAAGATATAATTTTCATTTCTAGGCCAACAAAGTCTCTTTCTGGAGATCACAGAATTTTCTTTTTATGGTTTCTTAAGATACAACATCTTCCCCCCAGTATCAAAGTATATATTTTATTAATTTTAACATGTTAAATCAGTCACACAGCTATGACTCATCATTATTTGTGGAATAGTTTTTACATTACAAATCTCTCCAGTAATTTTCCTGGGTAATTGGAAAGGGTAATGAAAAGTTTTACTAAAGTATGCCCCTACTACTAGTTCAGAATCTTGCCATTTTCAAATGCTCTAAAGCTAGGGAACACCTCTTCCAGGGCTTTAGAGCAGTCTCTATAACGTTTTATCTATTGAAGGGGGAAAAGGATAAAACCAGACTCGCTAGAGATAAGCCTGGGGGCGGCACACAGTATCACAGAATCACAGAATCGTATAGATTGGAAAAGACCTTTAAGATCATTGAGTCCAATCGTAAACCTAACACTACCAAGACCACCACTAAACCACGTCCCTAAGCACCTCATCCAAACATCTTTTAAATACTTCCAGGGATGGTGACTCAACCACTTCCCTGGGCAGCCTGTTCCAATGTTTGACAACCCTTTCAGTGAAGTAAAATTTCCTAATATCCAGTCTAAACCTCCCCTGGCACAACTTCAGGCCATTTCCTCTCGTCCTATTGCTTGTTACCTGGGAGAAGAGACCGACCCCCACCTCTCTACAACCTCCTTTCAGGTAGTTGTAGAGAGCGATAAGGTCTCCCCTCAGCCTCCTTTTCTCCAGGCTAAACAACCCCAGTTCCCTCAGCCACTCCTCATAAGACTTGGGCTCCAGACCCTTCACCAGCTTCGTTGCCCTTCTCTGGACACGCTCCAGCACCTCAATGTCTATCTTGTAGTGAGGGACCCAAAACTGAACACAGTATTCGAGGTGCGGCCTCACCAGTGCCGAGTACAGGGGCACGATCACTTCCCTAGTCCTGCTGGCCACACTATTCCTGATACAAGCCAGGATGCCATTGGCTTTCTTGGCCACCTGGGCACACTGCTGGCTCATGTTCAACCAGCTGTCAACCAGCATCCCCAGGTCCTTTTCTACTGGGCAGCTTTCCAGCCACTCTTTCCCCAAGCCTGTAGCTTGTAGCATGGGGTTGCTGTGGCCCAAGTGCAGGACCTTGCACTTAGCCTTGTTGAACCTCAAACAATTGGCCTTGGCCCATCGATCCAGCCTGTCCAGGTCCCTCTGTAGACTCTTCCTCCCCTCAAGCAGATCAACACTCCCACACAACTTGGTGTCATCTGCAAACTTACTGAGGGTGCACTCGATCCCTTCGTCCAAATCATTGATAAAGTTATTAAACAAGACTGGCCCCAACACAGAGCCCTGGGGGCACCACTTGTGACCGGCTGCCAACTGGAGTAAACTCCATTCACCACCACTCTTTGGGCCTGGCCATCCAGTCAGTTCTTTACCCAGCGAAACATGTGGCCATCCAAGCCATGAGCACCCAGTTTCTCCAGGAGAATGCTGTGGAAAACCATGTCAAAGGCTTTACTGAAGTCTAGATAGACAAAATCCACAGCCTTCCTCTCATCCATTAGGTGGGTCACCTTGCGTAGAAGGAGATCAGGTTAGTCAAGCAGGACCTGCCTTTCCTGAACCCATGCAGGCTGGGCTTGATCCTTTGGTTATCCTCTACATGCCATGTGATGGCACTCAGGATGATCTGCTCCATCAGCTTCCCCGGTACCGAGGTCAGGCTGACAGGCCTGTAGTTCCCCGGGTCCTCCTTCCGGCCCTTCTTGTAGATGGGCGTCACATTTGCTAATCTCCAGTCAACTGGGACCTCCTCAGTTAGCCAGGACTGCTGATAAATGATGGAAAGGGGCTTGGTGAGCACTTCTGCCAGTTCCTTCAGTACTCTCGGGTGGATCCCATCCAGCCCCATAGACTTGTGAGTGTCTAAGTGGTGCAGCAGGTCACTAACCATTTCCCCTTGGATTATGGGGGCTTCATTCTGCTCCCTGTCCCTATCTTCCAACTCTGGGGGCTGGGTACCCAGAGAACAATTGGCCCTACTATTAAAGACTGAGGCAAAGAAGGCATTAAGTACCTCAAACTTTTCCTCACCCTTTGTCACTGTGTTCCCTCCCCCGTCTACTAGGGGCTGGAGATTCTCCTTAGCTCTCCTTTTGCTGCTAATGTATTTGAAGAAGTATTTTTGATTGTCTTTTACGGCAGTAGCTGGATTGAGCTCTAGCTCAGCTTTGGCCCTTCTAATTTTCTCCCTGCACAACCTTGCTACACCTTTGTAGTCCTCTTGACTTGCCTGCCCCTTTTCTAAAGGTCGTAGACACTCCTCTTTTTCCTGAGTTCTAACCAAAGCTCTCTATTCAGCCAGGCCGGTCTTCTTCCCCAGCGGCTCATCTTTCGGCACATGAAGATGGCCTGCTCCTGCACCTTTAAGATTTCCTTCTTGAACAATGTCCAGCCTTCCTGGACTCCTTTACCCTTAAGGGCTCCCTCCCAGGGGACTCTGTCGATCAGTCTCCTAAACAGACCAAAGTCTGCCCTCCGGAAGTCCAAGGTGGCAGTTCTGCTGACGCCCTTCCTCACTTCTCCAAGTGTCAAAAACTCCATCGTTTCATGATCACTCTGCCCAAGACAGCCTCCAACCATCACATGACCCACAAGTACTTCTCTGTTCGTGAACAAGAGGTCCAGTGGGGCACCTTCCCTAGTTGGCTCACTCACCAGCTGTGTCAGGAAGTTATCATCTTCCACACACGCCAGGAACCTCCTAGACTGTTTCCTCTCTACTGTATATCTGGTACTCCAGCAGATATCTGGTACGTTGAAGTGTGTCACAAGAACAAGGGCTAGCCATTGTGAGACTTCTCCCAGTTGCTTATAGAATATTTCATGTGCCTCTTCATCCCGCTTGGGTGGTCTGTAACAGACTCCCACCACAATATCTGCCTTGTTGGCCTTCCCCCTGATTCTTACCTATAAACACTCAACCCTATCATCACCATCATTAATCAAAACACTAGACAATCAAAACACTCCCTAACATCCAGGGCTACCCCACTGCTTCTCCTGCCTTGCCTGTCCCTTCTGAAGAGTTCATAGCCATCCATTGCAGCACTACAGTTGTGCGAGTCACCCCACCATGTTTCTGTGATGGCAACTATATCATAGTTTTCCTGCTGCACAATGGCTTCCGCAATGGGTCTCCTGTTTGTTGCCCATGCTGCGTGCGTTGGTATAGATGCACTTCAGCTGGGCTATTGATCCCATCAACTTTTTGGGGGGAGAGCCCTAATTCCTACGTGACCATTCTCAGCTGCTTCTGTGGTTTCTAACACGTCAATAACCCTTTCATCTTTGCTGCTGCATGGACCTCTATCGCCTACCTCCACTGAGACAGCAGATTGAAGGACCTTGCTAGCACACCGTCCCTCAGACATTGGACCCTCAGACCAGGAGCGCGGCAAACAGGGCGTGGTGCATCAGAAGGGAGTGGCGTGGCAGTTTGCGCAGGCAGGGCGTGTAGGGATGGCGAAGTCACCCTATTAACTCAGGAGGTGCGTTCATTCGGTAGTCCTCATCCTTTCAGAAGAAACTTAGCTATGGTATTCAGTTGTCAGAAAGCGATGCCCTCTGTGCTCGCCAGAGTGGATGTGGCTGCCCAGATGGAGCTCCCACGAAAACATGCAGCCGTCCAGGTCTCAGGCTGCAGGGAGTGCCAAGGCCTCTCACTGTCCACACATGGCAGCCGTGAGGACAGCTGTGTGAGGTGCGACTGGGTGGATGATTTGCTCTGCATGGTGGCAGAGCTATGGGAGGAGGTAGAAAGGTTAAGGAGCATCAGGGAGGCTGAGAAAGAGATAGACTGGTGGTGCCATGCTCTGCCTCCCCCGAGACAGGAACAGGAGCAGCAGCAGCCACCAGGAAGAACCCATGATCAAGGGGATCCTGTATTAGAATCTACCCCACCGGGCTGAAGGCAGCAGCTCAAAGGAAAAGAGTGAATGGAGGCAAGTCCATGCTCGTGGCGGCAGGCGAAGGCCCTCCTTGCCCACCTCGCCTCCCCAGGTGCCTCTGTACAACAGGTATGAGTCCCTGGAGGTGGAAGGCCAGTCAATGGAGGATGGGGATGACAGTCCATCTACACCAGAGGTGTCGCCTAGGTCAGAAAAGCGTACCTCTCGTATCAACACCACCTCCACAAGGAAGAGAAGACGGGTTATAGTTGTGGGTGACTCCCTTCTGAGGGGAACCGAGGGTCCAATATGCCGCACAGACCCTCCTCTTAGGGAAGTCTGATGCCTCCCTGGGGCCCGGGTGAAGGAGATCACTAGGATACTCCCTAGCCTGGTACGGCCCTTGGACTATTACCCTCTACTGCTCTTCCATGTGGGGGGCGATGAAGCTGCAACACAAAGTCCTAGGGCAATCAAAAGAGACTTCAGGGCCTTGGGACGGTTGGTAAGGGAATCTGGAGCACAGTTTATTTTCTCCTCTCTCCTTCCAGTTGTGGGCAGCGACACTAGATGGAACAGAGGTACCCAATCTATTAACTTATGGCTCCGTGGCTGGTGTCATCGCCACAATTTTTGGTTTTTTGTTAACAGGATGGCCTACACAGCACCAGGCTTGCTGGCGTCTGACGGGATTCATCTTTCTCAAAGGGGAAAAAGGGTCTTTGCTCAGGAGCTTGCGGGCTCATCAACAGAGCTTTAAACTAGACTCGAAGCGGGAGGGGGATAATATCAGGCTTGCCCGAGAGAAGCTGAGGGACGATGTGCCACAGTTAGAGGGAAGGGGTGCTCGCGAGAGCACTTAGCCTGTATCTCTGAGATGTGCAGGGTACACTGGGGCAGAGCCGAAGCTGAACAGAGTTGAGCTAGGGGATACTGAGGCAATAGGAGCCAAGAGGGAAACACCAGTGAAACACCTCATAGCACACAAGGGGTGTTCCTCTATGAAGGAGACGCGGACGACAGCCCAGCTGAAGTGCCTCTACACCAATGCACGCAGCATGGGCAACAACCAGGAGGAGCTGGAAGCCATTATACACTAGGAAAACTATGATATGGTTGCTATCACGGAAACATGGTGGGGTGACTCGCACAACTGTAGTGCTGCAATGGATGGCTATAAACTCTTCAGAAGGGATAGGCAAGGCGGGAGAAGCAGTGGGGTAGCCCTGGATGTTAGGGAGTGTTTTGATTGTCTAGAGCTTAATGATGGTGATGATAGGGTTGAGTGTTTATGAGAAGTCTCACAATGGCTAGCCCTTGTTCTCGTGACACACTTCAACGTACCAGATACCTGCTGGAGTACCAGATATACAGTAGAGAGGAAACAGTCTAGGAGGTTCCTGGCGTGTGTGGAAGATGATAACTTCCTGACACAGCTGGTGAGTGAGCCAACTAGGGAAGGTGCCCCACTGGACCTCTTGTTCACGAACAGAGAAGTACTTGTGGGTCATGTGATGGTTGGAGGCTGTCTTGGGCAGAGTGATCATGAAACGATGGAGTTTTTGACACTTGGAGAAGTGAGGAAGGGCATCAGCAGAACTGCCACCTTGGACTTCCGGAGGGCAGACTTTGGTCTGTTTAGGAGACTGATCGACAGAGTCCCCTGGGAGGCAGCCCTTAAGGGTAAAGGAGTCCAGGAAGGCTGGACATTGTTCAAGAAGGAAATCTTAAAGGTGCAGGAGCAGGCCATCTTCATGTGCCGAAAGATGAGCCGCTGGGGAAGAAGACCGGCCTGGCTGAACAGAGAGCTTTGGTTAGAACTCAGGAAAAAGAGGAGAGTCTATGACCTTTGGAAGAAGGGGCAGGCAAGTCAAGAGGACTACAAAGGTGTAGCGAGGTTGTGCAGGGAGAAAATTAGAAGGGCCAAAGCCCAACAAGAACTTAATCTGGCTGCTGCCGTAGAAGACAATAAAAAATTTTTCTATAAATACATTAGCAACAAAACGAGGGCTAAGAAGAATCTCCATCCTTTACTGGATGTGGGGGGAAACATAGTGACAAAGGAAGAGGAAAAAGCTGAGGTACTTAACACCTTCTTTGCCTCAGTCTTTAATAGTAAGACCAGTTGTTCTCCCGGTACCCAGCCCCCTCAGCTGGAAAACAGGGACAGGGAGCAGAATGAAGCCCCCATAATCCAAGGGGATATGATTAGTGACCTGCTACACCACTTAGACATTCACAAGTCTATGGGGCTGGATGGGATCCACCCAAGGTTACTAAGGGAGCTGGCGGAAGTGCTCACCAAGCCACTTTCCATCATTTACCAGCAGTCCTGGATAACTGGGGAGGTCCCAGTTAGCAAATGTGATGGCAACCTACAAGAATGGCTGGAAGGAGGATCCGGGGAGCTACAGACCTGTCAGCCTGACCTCAGTACCAGGGAAAGTTATGGAGCAGATCATCTCCAGTGCCATCATGTGGCACGTACAGGACAACCAGGTGATCAGGCCCAGTCAGCATGGGTTTATGGAAGGCAGGTCCTGCTTGACCAACCAGATCTCCTTCTATGACAAGGTGACCCACTTAGTGGATGAGGGAAAGGCCGTGGACTTTGTCTACCTAGACTTTAGTGAAGCCTTTCACACCCTTTCCCACAGCATACTCCTGGAGAAATTAGCTGCCCATGGCTTGGATGGACGTACTCTTCATTGGATAAAAAACGGCTGGATGGCCAGGCCCAAAGAGTTGTGGTGAAGGGATTTAAATCCAGTCGGCAGCCAGTCACAAGTGGTGTTCCCCAAGGCTCAGTATTGGGACCAGTTCTGTTTAATATCTTTATCAATGATCTGGACGAGGGGATCAAGTGCACCCTCAGTGAGTTTGCAGATGACACCAAATTGGGCGGGAGTGTTGATCTGCTTGAGGGGAGGAAGAGTCTACAGAGGGACCTGGACAGGCTGGATCGATGGGCCAAGGCCAATTGTATGAGGTTCAACAAGGCTAAGTGCAAGGTCCTGCACTTGGGCCACAGCAACCCCATGCAACCACGCTACAGGCTTGGGGAAGAGTGGCTGGAAAGGTGCCCGGCAGAAAAGGACCTGGGGATGCTGGTTGACAGCCGGCTGAACGTGAGCCAGCAGTGTGCCCAGGTGGCCAAGAAAGCCAATGGCATCCTGGCTTGTATCAGGAATAGTGTGGCCAGCAGGAGTAGGGAAGTGATCGTGCCCCTGTACTCAGCACTGGTGAGGCTGCACCTCGAATACTGTGTTCAGTTTTGGGCCCCTCACTACAAGAGAGACATGGAGGTGCTGGAGCGTGTCCAGAGAAGGGCAACGAAGCTGGTGAAGGGTCTAGAGCACAAGTCTGATGAGGAGCAGCTGAGGGAACTGGGGTTGTTTAGCTTGGAGAAAAGGAGACGCAGGGGAGACTTTATCACTCTCTGCAACTACCTGAAAGGAGGTTGTAGAGAGGTGGGGGTCGGTCTCTTCTCCCAGGTAACAAGTGATAGGACGAGAGGAAATGGCCTGAAGTTGTGCCAGGGGAGGTTTAGACTGGATATTAGGAAAAATTTCTTCACCGAAAGTGTTGTCAGGCATTGGAACAGGCTGCCCAGGGAAGTGGTTGAGTCACCATCCCTGGAGGTATTTAAATATAGGGGACTTGTAGATGTGGCACTTAGGTACATGGTTTAGTGGTGGACTTGGCAGTGCTAGGTTAATGGTTGGACTCGATGATCTTAAAGGTCTTTTCCAACCTAAACGATTCTATGTTTCTATGTTCTTACATGGCCTTTATTACTATGGCACCTGACTACCTTCCAGGCTCCTGTTATATGACACAACTACCTTACTTGCAGTGCTCTTACATAATTTTTCTGCTTGGAAGAAACAGAAGAGTGTTGTTTGTAAGCTATTTAAAACCGCCTGATTTATGTATTTATTTTTAGCCAGAGAGGTGCCTCTTGCACAGGGAAAATGATGCTTTGAAGCAATTCTTCATTCCAGAGAGTGCTTATTGGATAACTGAAGAGCATTACAAAACCCAGGGCCTAAATAAAGGCCTGCTCCACGGACTGAGTTTGGATATAGTTTGCAGGATGTCCATTTTGCCATGTCCTGAAACGAGTCCACTATTAAAGATTGAACTGTTGGTAGTTATGGAGAAACTTTAGCTGTTCATTGACAGAAGTCATGGAAATCCTGGGGAAAAGAAATTACTCATCATGTTCTAGAGAGCCCAAAAGATATGAGTGGGGTATTGCAATCACATCAACAGATCATTTTTATGAGAAAATTAAGGGGGAAGTCTTAATAAATACATACTAAAATGAGGGTACTTATGCTGAAATGTGAGGTTTGCATTACATATTAGCAGCAACAATGTGAGAAAATCTGCATAAGGTACACTAGCAAATTTCCAGTGATAGTATTTTGTTTCAAAGCTATCCATAGTGTTCTAAGTACTACTTCAGTTTTGTATGCATGACATATTTGTTTTACTCAGAAACTGTATGGTGCTGTATGTCAGAAATTTGATGGAGAATGATTAACTTCTATTTGTGAAGATTTTATACACAGCACCCCAAGGTTTAGCACTGTGTGACACCTTCCAGAAAGACATAACCCTGGCTGATGCTTCTGCAGAGTCTAGAATCCAATAGTTCTGTCTCAGTGTCTCTCTGCCAGATAACAACTGTAAGAATTTATGGAAACATGAGGTCCCATTTATCGTATATTTCTAAATGAGTGTAAACATAGTAGACCTACAGAAAATAATCATCAGTAGTGAAAGTTTCCAGAAACAAGATCTTTTTCATTAATTCAGTTTGCCTTGAGCCAACCAGTTCTGCAAATCAAGTTCACTGTCAGAGACAGATGCAGTCATCAAGAGGCTAAGTAAGAGAATTTGTAAATATAAATGAGCTGACCTGGAAGAAATAAGGAAAGATGGCAATAAGTTCCAAGAGCTGAATACTTCCTTGCCAGATTGAAAAAGCACTGAAAAAACACTCTGTCACTGCTTAATCCAGTGTTAGTATCCAAATCTTGAAGAGCAGGAGTTGGACGACATTTTTAGACACTGCCCCTATCCCATATAGGCATCATGTCAGTGCCACGTATAGCCACTGGCATCTAAAACATAAAAGCAAGTCCCAGATATTACTAAACACCCTCTCCCAACATCTACTGTTGCCCTCCCTTCTGTACCAGCTGCTGAAGTCAAGTCAACATAAGGGAACATATGCATGAGGAGCGATGGCAACATGGGGCTTACCATCATTGTCAGAGTCAATCTGCTCAGAGCAGGAATTACTGTGCAGGCTGCTTTTGCCTGTTTGGTCAGGAAGGAGTTTTAAAAACTGCAGTGATGCCCCCTAAGAATTAGTAAAGTCACAAGTGACGTATTTTCCTCTTGTTCCACCCACTGCCCAAAGTGAAAGCAATGGCGTGCCCTCACTAGTACACGTCACAGTTTGCTGCCAAGAGCTGCCTCTCATGCATGCCTACAGTTACATTTCATCACACCTTGAGTACAAAGCTTTAATTGCACAGAAGAAGTCAAACACCATGTAGATTCTCAATTTTCTTTCTCACAGGACCACCACAAACAAAGAGCTTTTTGGGAAACCCTGCAACACACTTGTAAGCAAAAGTATTGTCCTCCACTTGTAAACAATCACAGATGTTGCTAGTCACTGCTCTGAGCTTGTCATTTCAAGTCTCAGATCTTGTTACAGCTGACCTTGAGAAAGCAACTCCACTGAAACTATGCTTATGTTTTACAGTCCAGAGAAAAGCATCAATAGTTTGATGCCCCACAATCCATGAGGCCAAGAAGCAGATACACCCACTGTTGCACCTTCTTTGCCCATCCTCTCAAAGCAGAGTTGTAAAGGTAGCCACAGCATGGAGAAGAGAAGCTGAAGAAACAAAGGCAATACTGAGCATTCATGGTTACAGCCTGCATCGGTAGTCCCAGAAAGGCTTTCAGACAGATTTCCTCCAGGACGCCTGTGAAAATGTGCATTGGCCTGAAGGGTACAACTGCCAGAGCCTCCTATCTGCTTTTCTACCCAGGATCTGTCAGACACAGAGAACAGTTAGCCTATTTCTTTTCCTATAATCTGATTGGAATTTGTAGCTGTAGTCCTAAACTGTAGGTAGATGTAGGTTGCACATACATTATTTTGCAGCAAGTATTATAACCTACTCCCCCCTCTTCTTGCCTGATGAATTCTGGCTATGTAGAAAACAAATCATCTTTGAACTCCTCTGGAGACTAGAGGAAACGCCTGCGCTTGGTACGAAAGATGCTTTCCCACCATAGCAAAGACACAAATAAATAACTGCAGCTTGGTTCCCCTCCCCCAGACATCAGCTTAGAAAATAAGACCAGTTATTCTTCAGCATAAAAAGCAGACACATAAATAACCAATTGAAAGGGACCTCTGTTCCTCTAATGTTGAAAAATGGTTTTTATATATATCGTGTCTATAGTTTCATTATCTTTCTCCCGTCTTCTTTCTTATCCCACTTAAAGGACCTCTGAGCTCACTACAGAAGCTGTTCTTATTAAGAAGAGTGAAAAAAGTCATAAAGTGACAAGTCCAGTTTTATAAGGAATCTTGTCAGTCCTAATCTGGAAGGAGGTGATAAAAGAATTTGGGTCACTTCTGTTCTTTTTAGGTTCTTTAAAAAAAAATAAAATCAAAGCACCTGAGTTTGAAGGCTTAATAAGGCATAAAGCTGTAGCTTACGCAACCCTCCAGAGAGACTTTCTATGGATATTTTCTGTTCAGCAGTTTAGTTACATTGTAGTAGTGCAAACTTTGTACTGTTTTTGTATGAGAAATGCCCAGGAGGCATTTCAGCACAGAGGCACTGTAACCAAAGTTGTTCAGCCCAAGATAGGAAGATTCATCTTATTTTTTGTGCCATAAGGAAGTCATTGTGTCAGATGGCCTATAAATACATAGGAAGAAGCAGTTCTGTCACAAAAAATTCTGATTCCAATTTTGTAACTAAAAGCCTGAAAGATCTGGTTTTTCATATTTTTCATTTTCTTTTATTTTATGACTTCTAACACATGGGATAAGGCAAAGGAACAAGACCTGACTCTTCAAAGGGAGGACTTCTATTGAGAAAAAAATGTCTCATGAAAAAAGGTTTGGTCTTTGCTCACATTTTTATGCTTCACAGGGCTCCACAGTTCGCATACCGTCAGCTGTGAATTACTCTCACCCTCTTTGCCAGCAGTCTCCTGGAATTCAGAGAATGAATGAGTGTTTTTAACTTGATGGGATGGAGAGGGATGATAGGAACAGAGTTCTTGGTTCCTCCAGAACCAGTCACCAATCCTTTCTTTCCTCTCAAACCTCCCTTCTACACAGTTTATATCAATGTGCTACCTAAACTTGTTTCAAAACACTGTTAGCGTCTGGACTTCAACACTCAGACATACAGGTCTGCAAGCATGAGGACTACTTTCTTGTCTCTGTCCCCAGCACTGAGACTCCCTGTCCACAATGGAATAAAAGCAGTTCTACTGGGACAATTTTTACACCAGTTTTATCCCACGAGCTGTCAGAAACATAATATAACAGCTCTTGCAGAGAATTATGAACATGGGTGTGCTGAAGATGATTCACAATATTCCTCTCTAGCCCTCCTGTGCAGGAGGGAGAACTTATTGCCCTTTTCACAGCAACTTCTGCAAACTGCAATTACCCCAGATCTCCCACTGGGGTTCTGGTATGTTTCTTCTCCCACACTGTCTCCAACCAAGATGGCAATCTCTTGGCAGAACTTCTCTGTGCACCACGTGCTATACAATGTTCCCTTCTCAGACCACCTCTTAGTTTTGTGTATGATACCGCTTTGCTTTCATCACCAGCCCTGGTTTGCTTCTTTATATCTGTAACAGAATTCAGCATATTTCTGGTTCTGGTCCTCTCCCTTCCTGGGTAATAAAGGTTACCTATTGGTTTTGGGTAGCCCTAGGCTATCCAATATGCTTATAATAAATGGAAAATCCAACATTTTGAGGAAATAGAACATAAAATTCCTTTTCATCTGCATAATCTTTCACAGCCCCAAAAATATTGCACTTTTTTGTTTCAGAAATGTTAAAAATCATTTGTAGTGGTAGAAATTCATGACAGAACATCTTCAGGTAGTCTAGCTTCAGTGTCCCACCCCATTCCTCCAACTTTGTATGTGTACCCCATCTCCTTTTTTAATGACATATTTGCAGTTACATTTCATATTAAGTTTTAAAAGAAGAACAGATAACAAGTTTGTAAAATATTGATAGGTATCTCAAGTTTGTTACACACGTAAGTATTATACAGTATAGGAGATTCTTCACACAGCAATAGAAGATAATATATATTATCAAGTGTTATAATATAGTTATAAGATTGTACAAGCAAGCTATCAGTCTAAATCCAGCATCTACTAACATTTCATAAACTCATGATCAGTAGTGCCCTAATGTATCATGAGACTATTTTCTCTGTTTATTGCCTACATTTTCTAATGCAGTTTGTCTCCTCCTATTTTTTCAAACATAAAAGAAACCAATAACGTTTATTCCAATCTCTTTCTTAAAAATAGATGTCGTACAATAGAAAACTTGTTGATGACCACTGATGACAAGCCTTTAGTTGAAACACACTGTCCCAGTTCAAGGGGCATAAAAAGACTGAGTGTCCCAGTTTGCCTGGCTTTGCAGTGCAATCTGTTACTCTCTTTGCTGAGCACCGAAGAGCTTTATGACCTTTCATACCTCCTGAATTTTCTGAAAAGTTTGAAGAAATGGCCTCTGCAATGCATTATAAGTTTAGCTATTTTGTCTCCAGCAATCACTGAGTTGTATCTGAAATTTACTCGGTTCTGGAAAGAGTTGTTGCACTTAATCAGCACAGTAGATTTATAAAAAAAAAAAATCTTAACCTGGCTTTGGAAATTAGTCAGACTGAATCCACAAAAATGGCGTGTAGATAATGCACCTAAATCATATCAGAAAAACGACCATCATGCATCATGTATTTAACCTGGCACTTCAGCTCTAAGAAGGATGCATCTAAACGTAAGTGTTCAGCAAGGTTCACCATCTGCTGCAGGACCAAGGAGAACATGGAGTTCTGGTAGTTCTGGAGGTTTTTGCTGTTTAGTCTCATCCCTTTTTTGTTGTTACTGCAATTACAAGGCCAAGTTCATAAAATCTGATGTACTGTATTGCCAGACCTTTTTGTTAGAACTACAAACTTGTCTTTACTCCCATAAGTGATTAAAAACATCTGAAGTGTATTTGCAAGCTTCCTCCAAAAGGACTCAGATGAATCTATTTTCTATTGATCTAAATGCAGGTCTAGTAATTCACAAACTCAAACCTCCTCATGTTTCTCTTTCAGTGTTTGTTTTGAGACAGGATTATTTCCTCAAACGTGTGTTTAATTGTGACATATTTTATTAAATTCCTGTGTAGGGAATGCATAGTCACATCTCTGCTAAAGATAATTTGTTGCACAGCTTTACAGGCATAATTATTTGGGGTTTTAAGGCACATCATGGATTTTTCAGGATCAAGTTTTTAGGGACAGGGATAATGAGATTAATGACATTTTTATCCTTTTCTACAAAACACTAAGAGCTTCAAGGTTTTCAAATATTGCCTTGATGCTATTCAGCTGAAAACCTAAAAGCTTGTTTCTGCAGAAGGGAGAGGAAAAACATTTCAAGATCAGTGGAGATGCAGTATAAGGTAATGGGTTTTGGTTTTGGGTTGTTTTGTTTTGCTTTGGTTTTTTTTAGGAATGGAAGCAAAAGGATTGTCCTTCCTCTGAAATGTGTAGATGCTTATGTAAAAACAGGTGGATATTTAAGAGGGCTGTTTCCTGATCCTCACTGGCTGCGGTCATGAGAAAGGTTTGCAATCTTTCCTTCTTTCTAAGACCTTTGGGTTTCTAGGAAGTGACAATGTTGTGTACACAGGACAGTGCAGCTCTGAGGCTCAGCAAAAAAGGATTTAATGACATTGAAAAGGGAGCCAACATTTTTTGGTAAAACGTTCCTAAAATAGCAGTTCTCTTTTAGAATAATTGTTTCTTTATCTTAGGAAGGGTCAGTTTATAAGCTGAGATCTCATTTTTAGGAGATACTTTAAGGGGCATTTACACTTGGTTTGCTGACAGTAAGAGAAGAGCTTTCCAAAGCACAGGGCAAAACCTTTACATTTCTGTCATTACAACTCAGTAGTTACTGAATTTATTAATTTGCTCCTCCTCCCCCAGAATAATCACATCATAAGATTTATTCTCTCTTTTGTAATTCTATTTGATAAAGTCCAGTATATAACTCATCTTCACATCAGAGGAAGGAGTCAAATGTACTCAGCTGTGAAAGCAGGAGATGAAGGTTTCCAGTTTATAACATCTTAAACAGACATCATTCCCAGTTCACCAGCTAGAGAGATGGGTTTGTGAACAGATTGTAGTTGCCATAAATACTCATTTACATTTGGGAAGACACTAAAAATAAATTGCAATATGCATGAAATATATGTTTTCTTTACGTTTTTTCACCTGCCCTCCAGATCCACAAAACCAACAGTTTCTGCTTCAAGGTTGGCCATCCAAAATCCTGCATGCATACGTTAACAAAAAATTATATTTGATTCATTAATAACTTAAAATGTACCTAGTTTCAGATGTTTGTGAACATAAATGTCCCAGGTAAGAACAAAATAATTTCCTGCTGTAGCACCTCAACACAATATCAACAGCTCTCATGGTTTAATCACACACGGAATCTTCCATACAACCTCCAGGACTTGAGAATAACTCTTTCAGAATTATTAACTAGAAAATAAAGAAATCTAAGTAAATCAAAGTCCTTATGGCTGGAGAACTTTAAAAGTTAAAAAAAAAACCAAAACCACAACCCCCCCCCAAAACATCAGAGTACATATATATATTTTAATTCCACAAATTGTAGATTCCGTTCTTAATTTTGAAAGATGTTTAAAGTTATTAATACTGACAGTTCTCTGTGAAAAAGGGAAAGAGTATCTAGCTACAGGGCTGACTATGCACTGGAAAATCAATTGTCAAATATGTACTAAATAAGACTCTGCCCTCAAAGAATCTAGAACAAACAGCTGAAGAGGAAGACAAATAAAAATAAGTATATAGCTTAGACTAGATCAGATGCATAGCTCTTAGCTAGTAGCAAAACACACCTTTTCTAGTTATCCTCAGGGTACTCCAGAAATCACTTTTATCACTGTGCTGTCTGTTTTTCTGAGGTGCTCAGAGGGATGCGATAAAGCAGATAACAACACAGGGAAAGCCCCAACTTGCATTCTTCCTCTAGCCATTCAAAATCTACTTCTCAGAGTGACAAGATATATAAAGTTTGGGGGCACAAAGCAATACTACCTTTTTGTTTCCCAGTTTCTGAATGGGGTAGCCTCCATGAGAAGTAAATGGCTGTCTTCTTTTTCCTGATCTCCTTGATTAAAGTTAATTCATGCAGCCTGGATGTATCTACAGAGTAATCAAACAGTTTATTTGTAAGGACCTGCTAAAAGCTAACATGGAATTGTCAGGAACAAATCATGTCAAAACAACCTAATTTCTTTCTATGACAGGGTAACAGGCCTTGTGGATAGGAGAAGAGCAGTGGATGTCACATATCATGACTTTAATAAGGCTTTTGACACTGTCTGGCATGACATTTGCATAAGAGAACAAAAGCACTAGAGTGTGGATGAGACAGCTGTAAGATCAGTATGCAGATGGCTTGAAGATGCTACTTGACAAGAGGATATAATTTGTTTATTGACAAAATGGAAGAAGGTAGCAAGAGGGATTTGACATGAGTCTGTCCTAGATCCAGTACTACATAGTATTTTACCTAATGAACTGCATGATATTGACATTT
Organism: Ciconia boyciana; assembly: GCF_034638445.1. Classification (NCBI taxonomy): domain Eukaryota; kingdom Metazoa; phylum Chordata; class Aves; order Ciconiiformes; family Ciconiidae; genus Ciconia; species Ciconia boyciana. Next base: position 13,092,266 of record NC_132936.1, on the reverse strand, counting down.
TGAGTTTGGACGGAGAGCCCCCACTTTGGAAAGCAGGATTACATTTCACAATCATCTTACTAAGCTGAAAAATGTGAAAAATTGTAGTTCAATTCAAGGCAATTGAATGAAATAGCAGAATAATTATTACCAACATGAATGCATATTGGGGAACAACTAATCGGGCACGGGGGTATCCAGAAAAAAGAAACGAAAGTGAGAAGAGATCTTGAAAACATTACAGTGTGAAAGTCATATGAAGAGGAAAAGGAAGGACATGATAGGAGAACATGTCAAAAGTCGAACATGAACAAATATGTCAAATGTTGCTAGAAAGGGGGAAATTACAAAATGTTCCCACTACCCATTGGGATAGGATGGAAATGCTCTTGCTTTTCAGTGAGTCAAACATGTTAGGGTGCAGCTCATGAGGACAGAGGGATGGAGCAGGGCTCTCTGAGCCCCTTCCAGTCCTGTTTTCTTTGATTTCTGTGAGACACAAACATACTAGTTAAGATTCCTGTAAGAAACTTACTGTTCAGCAGGCAATTTTATGGCTGCCATTACAAGCTGCTTAGAACATCCCATCTTCCACACTTTAACTTCCCACACTAGAAAGCATACCAGTAACAACCATGACATCAGCTACCCTGTTTGAAGAGCAGCAATGAGAAATGGCAAATGAGTGTATTGAGATTGATATAGATTTTGTGGAGAAAACCCATTATAGCTTAAACACCCTAGACTGTGATGCTATCTGACACTATGAAAGCAGTAACAGACAGTACAATTTGACCTTGCCTATATAGAACTGAACCTTAAAATTTCTTCTCGTGGAAATCAGGATTGGAGTCCACAGAAGTCTCACACACATCTCTCAACCATTTAAGACAACTGAATAACTTTAGTTAGTGCCAAATAGGCTTTGTGTTCTTTTATTACTGTTTCATCTTGGTAAGTATAAATCAAGGTTTAAAATCCGTCCTAGACTAGAGTCAGCATGGTTTTAACGGCCCAATATTTTTCAACATAAAACTTCTCATTTAAACATAAATGTCAACAAATTTATTGAATATCTTACTCAACAGTAATTTCATGGCAGATCAGAACTTAAAAAAAAACTGTAAAAAGCTGAATTTCTGTTTTTGGAATGTCTGTGTAAGATATTTCAGCCTCAAACAGTTCACTTCAAACACATTTTAAGAGTAAAACAAACCATTACCTATCAACACTGTAGTCTAACTGCACCTTCTGAACCATGTTACCTCAGCTACTTTTTGCTTCAAGGTAACTTTTCTGCTTTCAAAGTCAAGATGGAAACATCTTCTATATTTTAATGCATATTTTATGCAAGAAAAAATAATAGAGTGTGATAAGGAGCACTCTAAGAATATATGAAACTTTCTGCAAAATACTAAAAGCCAATGTACTGAATCAGTAGCATTTTTATTTAAAAAATATTCATGTGGCTCTCATTGCCCTAATACGATAGTGCCTCACAGTCACTAAAATACTTATCCCCATAGGTCACAGCATCCTTTGGAAGAATGTAACTACTCACATTTCACAGACAAACAACCAGGGATCTAGGTGCACACATTTGTCACTGAAGCACCAAACTTCCAATTATCCAGCCATCTTGTGGATTCCACAACCCTGGTTTAGATAGGCTGAGTCCCTATACAAGGGGTGTGAAGACTTAGTTGTACTGTCACTGTAGCATAGCAAGCCAGAATACAGGAGACACAAGGTCTGACATAACTTTATACCAAACCCATTGGTGCTTTTGTTAAAAATAGACAAGATCTGGAATACATAGTCCTCAGTGAGAAACTGTGGGCATCTTAGTGTGCAACCCGCAGTGCATACTGTTTCCTAGAGTGAAGAAAAGGGCTTGAGTTTCCTAATGTCATCCATCCAAAACCTAGGTTCCTAGGCTAACCTAATCGTTTTTTAGTTGGGAGGCAAAACTGGAACTGCCAGAGATCAATTTGTCCCCTCTGCAGACAGGTCACAAAACACTCCCTCTTCTGTTCCCTTCAGTTCTCACGATAAGCATATTACTTGCACAGCAGCGGGGTCTGCAAAACCATTTTAAATCTCTCTTCCTCATCTCCCACATGACTCTTCCTACCTTCAGATCATGAAATCTTATTGGTGAGAAAGAGCAACTTCCTCAGTTTGCTATTGAAGCTGTTCTAGTTCATGTAAATACTAAACCCATGACTATGGAATCAAGGTCTCTTTACATCCTCAGCTGAGTGCTATAACCATCAGACTGCAGAATCAGTCTCCTGCTCACCATCTGCCTCAAAGATTATTTCAATATTCAGCACAGTGTAGATCAGCTTTGAGAGCAGAGGAAAGGTGGGTGCCTTGGGAACACCACTGATAGAATTTACAGGGATCAAGAAAATCCAGGTGGCTCTGCAGTTAGACTGCAGCAGGATTTTGGGGATCAATATTTTGGATTTAAGCAACAATCATTGTCACCAAAAACAATTTTACGAACATAGCCTGAAATATCTTGCTCAAGGTCACAGTACACTGAATTTTTTGCAGAACAGGGAATTGGACCTGGCTTGTCTTAGTCCCAAGGTAGCATCTTCATCACTGGGCCCTCATTGTCTCCTGAGCTGCTGCTCCTCTTGTGACACATTATCTTTTCCTCTCTGCACAAATACATACAATTTTGAAGCACTCATAAGACAAAACAAAAAACAACAACAACAAAAAAGAAAGCAACTATAGAAAGAAACCTTTCACTACAAATTCTGCTGCTGTTACCCCTTAGAATTAAAGCAATTATTACAGTCTCATCTAGTCAACCAAGGTTATCATCTCCATTCAACCAATTTCCTTTTCTCCTTTTCTATGGAATTAAAAATATTTTTTTATCATTTGCAGTTTACAAAGCATATTAAAAAGCCTTTTGAATCATCTGTAACAAGAATTACATCAAAAAGTTGTAGCAAGTGTTGTGAGAATATTCAATACACAAAAGCTCAGTTAAGACTGTGAAAAGCAAGCATAAAACTAAGAAAGCTAATCCAAATCTAATAGAAAACCTCAACATATTTCTAAATACAAATTGAATCTCAGTGGCCTCAAACTCTGAGTTGCCTGTTCGAAGAAGCAGTTCCTTTTTTTATTGTAAGAATTTTGTCCATTTTTTATGTGTCTTAATCATACATTTCTTTGCAATGGATTTTTCACTTTGCTATTGAAAACATTTCTTTGGACATATCTTTGCACTGTTGCATAATATTTGCACATTATTTCAGGAGAGCAATTTGGGATTTTCTAATCTTTTTTATCCATTGGTTTATGTTGAGGTTGTATATATGACAATAGCTTGAAAAGGGAAGCAAAATCCAGAGCACATCATACTAAATTCCCACCCACAAACAGAAATCACTCTAGGATGTGAATTTTTTTCAGAAAAGAAAGAGTGTGAGTGTATGTCTAGAGCCATATAAGTAGAGAAAAAGGTCTTTCTGTGCTCTATCAGGAAACAAGGAAGCTTGGTTGACGTGAGGAAGGCATATACATTAAACAGGCTGACTACTCAAACAGGGTTTGATCTTATGCTTGCACCTGATACCCCCAGGTTTGACATAAGCTTAGTGGCCCCATCTGCACCCTAGTGGATGAGGAGACTCACCCCAGTCAAAGTGGTGAAATGCTGTATAATCATTACTTCATATCCCTCAATTTAAGGCAAATATAGTTTGGAAGTGTTATGGTCTGAAAAAATAAACACTCATTTGGATTCAGACTCTGGAGACAACACTTGGCTTAACTCCTACTCCAGCTTGCAATTTGGGCAGCTTTTCTTATAGTTTCATAAACCTCTATTGCATAAAGGAGTTTAATTGCTCTTACATTTGGGATGCCTGAAAGGCTGATATTCAACATTCCAGCACCAAAGGGAATTTTATTTAGTCCCTACCAAAACACCAATAAAACTGCCACCAGTGTGTAGGCTATATTTACAGATCAGGATTCCTGCTACCTGTTTAGATTAAACCCTTCATCAGCTGTGCAAAGCCCAGCATGCTTTTCAAGGAACAAAACTGCCACACACAAAGATAATAAATTAGGCAGCTTCCATCTTGTGCTAGACCTATTTCCATGGGAGGTGAGGGTTCAGCTCTTTGCAGGTCTGGCCTCCAAAAGGGATAGAAAACCTTAAAAACAATTGTGTCAGTGTAAAATGTTCGCCTTTAAGAAACTGATGCGTAAAGGCATATGCATTAAGCTGTGCAGAGATTAAGGCCCATGGTATGTAAACAGAATGGCATGTGGGTAAATCCTACTTCCATTTCAAGTACAACATGCTGAACTTCCTTTTAAGAAGCTTCACTTCAATTTCTGTGTTACTGGAAAAAGGCTCAGAATATTCAACACGCAGTGCAAAATGTAAGTATGGGAATGCCTGTCCGACCATCTGCCCTCGTTGTGTTACCTTGTACTGAAAGATGGGTCAGACCCAAACGAGTATTTTTGATTCATCCAATAACGTATCTGTAGTGAGGGTCTGAGAACAATAACATGTAAATGGAGGCTATCTCTGATCATTTGTGTATTTTCTGTGTGAATGGGGAAGGAGATGGAGGGAGGCAGGATTCAGAATGGGCCGCTTGCTTTTGGAAGGAAATATAAGTGAATTCATAATGAACAAGCACCATACAATGTATTAAACTTTCAGCTTGAGAGCTAAAAGCGCAAACTAGCTAGAGAGTTTATAAGCTAGAGAGACGGCAGGGGCTCACATCTGATCCTGTATTTTAAGGATGTGGATTGGAAGGCGGGGTCTGTAGGTCCTTCTGAAGGAAAAGGATGCCTTTGTGATACCACCATGCAATGTTATGCTGACGTTAACAGAAGCAGAAATGCTGGGGGATGAAGGAAATCTCACTGCTGTTGAGATAGTCACCAGGGACTCTAACAGCTCAGCTGCTCCAAGCTCTCTGACATTGTGCTGGAGAAACATAGCTCGAGATACCTCTTTTGGTCCTTGTGTTAGTTTCAAAAAGATGTGCTTGCGTGGACCCAAACCTTGTCTTGTGTGATCCGATAACTGCAGTAGGTCTCAGGGGTAGATATCCGCCATTATGGCATACAGCAGTAAGATGGTTGCCTCTATGCAGAAGCCGTCAGTCCAAAGCACATTTTCTGCATGCTGCTGGTAAGGGAAAGAGGCAGAAAATGGGACAGAGCTAACCTCCGTGCGAGAGGAACACTGGCCTATTTCCACATCATGCCCCTGTCCACTGGACTGCAACTGTTGCAAACTTAAGGCAGAGATAATTCTTGTTTAACTTAATTTTTTCATGTTCTCATTCCTGCAGTAATGTGTGTGCTGCCTCTTAGTACTACATAAAACACAATAAAAACCTGAATTTTAAAGTATTGACTGTACATTTGTCCAGAGTTCTCCTACGATAACTATGACCCATCTACCTATCTGTGCTCTCTTTTGTAGTGGAGAATATTGCTTACTTTTTAACTATTAAAACCTTCTGATTCTTTCAAGAAAAAACCCTATAAGCAGCAGTTATAAATTATTGCCTTTTTAATATACATCTCTGTTTTTCATACCTTCTGATTTCGCTATAGCAATATTAAATGGCAGCATTGTGGTATTCCTCGAGCAATGCATATTGCTGGTTTCCTCAGTTATAATACGATGTATCTAACAGGCTCTGCTTAAGTTTTGATAACTAAAAAAGAGAATAAAGAACAAATAAGCTGTTTCTCTCTGTCTCTTGTTTCTTTTAATATTTTGCTAGGAGGTAAACAAAACTGAGCCTTTCTTATCCAGACCTCTGCCCTATTATGTCTCTTTAAATTTGATTTGCTGCAATGCAGTATTTTGTTTACTCTCCAAGAAATGAAGTAAAGGACAGTGCTAAGTAGCTACAGACCCAGAGACTGCAGCATAGAGACCAAATGCTTGTGATAGCTCATGTTTTTTAAGGTCTCCTGTACTTTGAAAAGAAGGTTTAGAAAGGTTTTCTGAAAAAATAGCACAGTGGGAGAAATAAAATAGAGTTTAAGCTTCACATGGGAGAACAGAGAAATTAGTCATTATAATTCCTTTGTAAAGGAAAGGGACGGTAAAGGTAGGTGGCAACACCAATGCTGATATAAGGCATGGTGATTACATAAAAAGTAAAAGCTACATATCAGTTATTTAAGTTGCTACTTTTTGGATTTTATACTGAAAATAGCAGCCAAGAAGGTTTTTGTGATGCTTTTTCACTGGTCAGAATTACTTGATTTTTTAATGATTTGGTATATAGATGCTGTATGGAAAAGAAATAAATGCATTAGTTACTGACTAGGCACACATTATCCACATGCACATAGTGTTTATAATGTACACATATACAAATACATATGCATAGGTAAATATTAATAAACAGAAATTTTACGTGTTATACCAGGTCCAACAAAGAGACATACATAAGAAGACAGTTGCCGATAACATTTTGTGGCTGTGTTGCTATTTGCATACTTTATTATTGCATCCAGTCATACAGTGGAGATATGATCAGCTGATGTCCTGAAGTCTCTAGCAGACCTACTTTTCAATGAACAAATTACGCATTTTATTTATAGGAGACATATTTTGCTAAACATTTACAGGCAAATGTGCAGACATATGTCTCAAAGAGTTAACTACAAAAATAGTCAATATAGCTGGTCAATAGCCAAACACAGAGAAAAGGAAGAGGAAAGAGATGACACAGGAGCTCCCAAAGTGATGGGAAGCTGAGTATGTGCAAGCCCCAAAACAGAGAAGTAACAGAAGCTCTCTGCTTCCCCCTGTAGGAGAAAAAAACAGCCTTAGCAGGTCTGATTTGCATATATTATTTTTATTATTATTAATACATCAGTGCATTCCATGAGACTCTGCTGTCTGTTGTGCTTTATTTCACCAATTAGAAGGCACAACGTATGTCAATATATTTACAAAAACAAATGGTGAAGAAACCATGAGAGGTAATAGCTAAAGGAAAGAGGTCACCCTTAATTATAGTTGTCTCCAGTTGGGTAGGGAGCCCAAAACCAAGTTTTATGGAGGCTTTGTGTCTGTTTCTTTAATTTATTATACAGTATAATATTTATAAGCTATCAGGTGGTATGGTTCTGCTCCTGGCTTTTAACAGGGATATTATGAATTCAGCAAAGATTTGAGTGAAATGTCTTCTTTGTTCCTTTTTTTTTCCTTGCTATCCTTTTTCCTGTGATTACACACAAACTGTTTGTTTTTCCTGTGTTATTTGTAAGGTCTTTATGAGATCTTCAGTCTGGTTTGTTTCCACCTTCATCCTTCTGTTGTTCATTTGCAGTGGAGATATAAATGAAGAATACTGATAATATTTTTTTAGTAGCAGATTTACACAAGAAAATCACTACCAATTTGTGACTTACACAAATAAATAAATTATAGACACTAGCCTAGGGTAGTACTTTAATCTGTGTAAATGACATGGATGTCATTTACACTCTTCCATGTGAAAAAGTAGGCAGGAAAATATAACTGAAATAAGAACCTGTTTCTGTCAGAACCTCACCTATTGCACATAGATGTAAGTCTGAAGACATTTATACACTCATGAGACCACACTCTGATTCCTTTAGGCTGGCTCAGTCACCCACAGTGCAAATCAGAGCACCCAGGATGAGAAAATTTTTCTAATCTGACCAAAAAGGCAGTAAGTGCCACCAATGACTCAGAGCACTGGAAAGTGCATGACTAATGTCTGTGTACATGAATATTCCTTGAAATGCAAAAAGGATTATTTCTATATTAAAGTACAAATTTATATGGATGTCGATGCTTTCAAAAATTTAAGGTCACCATCTGCTTTGGATGGGATTCATCTTACCAAACAAAGACTTTTATACCCAAGTTAGTCGCCCTTAGCTCCCCTACATGGAGAGGAAACACTCTCCAAACAAATATTTTATCTCATCTTGAAGGAGATGTCCGAAATGGAGAATTACGGTCAACTGTGCCCTAAATAGGCATACTTCTTATCACTGACTGTGAAGACAGCCTAGGTACTACCAGAGGTGTAGGCAGTTACACTACATGAGTTTAAAGTTAGGCGAGATCAGTCTAGTATTTCCAGTCATAAAAAACAGATCCTTGGAGCGCTTCTCATTTTTAATAGTCCCTTACTATTTAATCATCATCACTTATCATTAGTAGGGTTCCAAGCACAGCTGCAGGAGTTCCCATATTTTTTGTCTACCTCCTGTTCTCACTTGTCTCTTGAGGAGCAGCTGCAACACACTACTGAAGTTCCCTTACATGCAAATGACTATCCAGTGTATGAAGCCAAGGAATTATGTCCAGAACATAATAAAAAGGGAATAAAGTAACCTTATATTATATTCTGTGAAATATATTAGTTTTAGGAAAAAAAACCCATCTTCTCCTGCTCTGTTATCCTGTTCACCTAATCACTTCTCTAGTCTACCCTAGGCAAGATGGCATGCAAAGCCTCAGTAAAATTGTATTACTTGCTTGTGGTTATAAAATCCCTTGATTCTTTGAGTTAAAGTCAGTATTTATGGTATTTTTCAATTTAAGACTTAAGATTTTTAATTGTTACTCTTGAATAAGCAGTGAACTTTTAAAAGATTAATTAAATATGTTTCTTTATGGAGTTTTCCTTTATAACTTCTAATTTTTTAAAATTTTTTGGATTCTATATTTACCCATAAATAAGCTGCCAAGAGCTATTTGTACATTTAACAAACAATAGGTTAATTTGTTTAAATGTCCCTTGTTCTAATTTCTTTTCTGATTTTCTTTCTTCTTTACCTTTTTTCTGAACATAATTGCACATTTTTTTATACTGCTTATGATGGCAATGCGTTTTGTTGCTTACCACAGATATTTTGGAATATAACAAATATTTAAATGAATAAAATATTTTAAAAACAGAACAATAATTCTATTTTAATATATTTTGATTGATAAAGCTTTCCTCTTTAAGGACTATTTTTCTGAATTAATTTATAGATCAAAGCATTTATGGAAAGATTGAGGTATATTCAAAATTTAAAAGAAAGTTACAAAGTGAATTTACGATGCATATACAAAAAGGAAACTTTATGTTAACAATTGCTCTTAAATATGAATTTTGTAAAAATGTTTTTTTTAATTGGAAAAGAGGGATTCATCAAAACAAAACTGTTCATAAGAAAGAGCTGTTTTCTATGAACAGCCAGAAAAACATTCTGAAAAATGTTGAAAACCAAATGTTTTAAAAGCTTTAAACTCTCCAAACAGCCTGCATTTATCCTTTCAAAATAAAAAATGTGAGGTTTTGCGTTAAATTACTTCTCAATTTAAAATAGTGCAAAGAAGTAATAAAAGAAAAAGCTAAAAATCAAAATGGGATTGTTCAAAACAATCAAAATGAAATGTTTTGACTGACCAACTCAAACTCTCCTGTTTTCTCTAGTGAATACTTCTAAGAATTTTATCTTTCATCTCACTTCAGCACAGGAACATTTTCCTATAACCTTGAAAATTCTTAAAATTCTTACAAGAACCATGAGACAAAAATTTCAAAAAGACAAATTAGTCACAGAAATGGACAGCTATTGAAAACAGTAAACTAATTTAAGAAAACATCAGTACGTTTTCAGATAAATAAAGCAAATAAAAGTAAAAAAGACATTAATGTGTATGTTATCAATAAGACATTCTGTGGTTAAGAAAAAAGAAGCAAGAATTGTATACCTCAGTGAATCGTAGCATCTTCAGCTACATTGAGCAAGTCTTTACTTGTCTAAAAGCTGGGTGTCTAGTCTAAACTGTCTTTGAGGAGAGATAGCATCTACCATAGGGCAAGACTCATTCCAGCTTGCATCAGGCTGAATTGTCTTCTTCGCAAATCTACTTTTTTTCTTTGGCTGTTCAGAAAATCTCGACAATCAGCTTTATTTAACTAGATACCTAACTTTTATAAAGGTGAGATAATGTCACCTTTATCTAAGTGGGCCTTCAGCTGTCCTTACCTTAGAGTGCTTCTGGATTTTAATTCTCTAGCATTGATGGGGGTGCAGAACTGTTGGTGAACAGTATCCTGCCGATGACTAATGGAGTTGTTTTCTAAGATGGATATTGATGCTTTGCTGGGTTATTGCAGCTCTTCTATGCAAAATCAGTACTTTGGTTTGACATCAGGCAGGCTCAAGACTCAACTAAGCATGGAGGGGAAAGAACCAGTCATCTGATATCATAATGAAAGTAACATCACACCAGACTGGTAAATCTAATCTTCTTCAAAGCAGATTTAGATTAATGGAGGTTACAGGAGTGGGCAGGCAGTTCAGCAAATCTTGTCATTTATGGGTTTGTCTTCCACCATGATTTCTTGTTCTTGTTATTGCAGAAAGCAGCTGATCTCAGCTGTGGCAATTACTTAGTTCAAATGGCTAAGGTATCTGTGAAAATTCATGGACCCTTCCAGCACAAACCTCAACCTAGAAGTCCAGACAGTCTTAACAAGGCAACACTTTCCCTCCATCAAAGCTGTGACTTTGACTACTACACCACAAATTATTTCATAATGGGTGAAACAATAACATTCAATCTTATTTAATGACAGAAGTCTCTCTACTCCCAGTCTACTCATACAAACCAGAAGTTACCAAGTGTCCTTTCAACATTTGTCCTATTTATCCTTCTACCCATTGTGAAATGATATATAGTGGTTCACCATATGACGAGGGGGGTGTTCACATCAGGTTATATGAAAGAGCATCTATTCATATTGTAGACATCATATCTCTGTGGCACAAGGTTTGAGCCAAGGAATGTATGTTTTCTAGCCGGACTTTACCAAGTCAAGACCACACTCCAGAGAGGTAGTTCCTGGCTCTTGAGAAGCATTGTAGTTTCTGTTCCTCTTAGGAGTCTTGTGGCATACCTAACTGCTTGGTGTGCTGGATTGCTGTAATTGTAATGTGGGACTCCTGAGGGACATGGAGATGATGTGAGAGATGCACGTGTGACTAGGAGTATTGTCCTGGGCTCTGCAACAAATGAAAATATTTTCCCATTGACTGTTAAAGGACCACGGCTGTGGTGCAGGCCACAGACCTCTCAGCAGCACCCTGCCACCACCTCTTACATTTTTATTGTATTTATTTATAATAGCAAAAGCAGTTTAGAAATTGGGAGTGTGTACAGGGTGCTGAGATAGTTGTGGCATGCAAGCAGCCCCTCGAAGCTGCCTTTTATTTCCAGGTATAACTGACCAAATTCCCTAACCTGTTTTGATGTGCTGGCCGCAGATATTGGACAGGGAAAAGCAGGAGAGGGGCTTCAAACAAGTACTTAACCGAACATGAAAATATTGGTGAGCAATAGAGAGACATAGTCCTGTGGTAAAGTTGAATGCTAATGTGTCTTCCCTTGTGGGAAACACTATCTGCTGTATTCTGAAAACTCCAACTTTTACTGCATCCATAAACCAGCTACACAATTAATTTCTCTCTCATGGGGCTCTGTTATGGAGACCTCATCTGAGATCCCTGACTCCTATTGCTGCCATCTGTAGCTTCAGTGAAGAGCCACATGAGAAGTCCCTTTAAGACAAAATCTCTCTATAGCATATTTCTATGAAATCCTCAGTGGAAAGGAATAAACAGTCCTTTCTGCCTAGGTAAGTCTCTCTCTCTCTCTTTCTCTGTGAGCCTCACTTCAGATTCACCACCTTACTATTTCCAAGCTTGTGTAAAAATTGCCAACTTCTCAAAATGTTGCTTGAAGCATTTCTAGGTAGAAAGAAAACTCTCAGTATCTGTCCTTCCTTCTGTTTATCCATAGATGGTGGCAGGGACCCCCTTGCTTTTTATAGCTTCAGGTCAGGAGGTTTACAACCACACTGGCTGAAGAGTGTCTGCACTGTAATTCCTATATTATACCATGATATTTTTATTTTTACTCTTTGAAGAGCACTTTTGAAAATCACTGGAGAGTGCTTAAGGAGCAGATTAGCATTTATCTGGCATGCTTCCTCTCAAAATGACATTTATAATACCAGCTTTAACCCCTTGGTACTTTTAAACAGAAGTGACATTTAGCCACACATCCTTTCTGCAACAGCCTGCATAAACAACATAACAGAGCTTGGAGGACGTCCACCTGGACTTTATCCCTGCCTCAGTCCAACAGGGACACAAGAACTATGTAGGATCTGAGGATGGAAAGACTGGGTTGTATCCAGAGACCTTGAAAATACCCTATCGGAAGCCGGGAGGAATGAAATGGCCAGGAGGTGTTTGGATCCTTTCCTGATTTACTGTAGAAAGATTTAATTTCAGACTTCACAGAGGACAATAGTATTTCTTCATTTCATAGATGACAAGAAGAGCAGCCACTCTGGGAAGGTTTCCTGTATGCTGCTGGAAAGCAGTAAAGCCAGTGGCTTTCCCTAGGCTAATGGAGATCTGTGCCCTCAGAGGGTTTGGGAAATCTATGTGCAACAGCAAAGGCATTTATGAAACCTTTCATTTATGCAAGTTTTATTTACTCAAAAAGGTTCATTTATGCAGAAATGCTGCAACAAAAGACCTTTTAGCAGAACAGATTCTTTTTTATTTACCCTGTCTGTATAAAAACGATGATGAAAACCCTGATCCCAGCTTGCCCACTTATCAGATACCCTTTTCAATTTTTTAAGTCAATAGTGCTTCTGGATTTACCTCTGGAATTTTAGACACAAATAAGGAAATACATTACAGAGGTGGCAACACCAGAACAGTTAGATCAATTTGCTCTCCAATTCGCACAGCACACACCAAGGGCACAGAACCATCATCCACTCCTCTCTTACATCCAGGACATTTCTTGACAAACACCCCTATTAAAATCCTTGCCTTGCATTCATCACTCAGTTCTTTGGTGCTAGGTATATTTGAAATCAGACAATCCATGTGCATCCATGTCATGCTGGAGCTCTCTCAGAGCTTTTGTAGTAGGGGTTGCACATGTATTGGAAAGAGCGATTGTATCCTTTTATGCATTTCTCAATCAGTCTGAGCTTCCTTCTACTGTGCTTACCATACTTGCCATAGGTGCTGGGGGCATTTGCAACCTCTTTGTGACTTTATCACCTCCCTGTAGAAAAGCTTCCTCATCCCTGTACTATTATTTTCAACAGTCAAAGTTTAATCATAATTTTAGTTGGTATTTAATTTAGTTGGTATTTTCTTTACAGATCACAGTTCTTGGATCAAGTTTACATGAAAAAAAAAACAACAACAACAGAAAAGAGATGTTTCATATACATAAGGTTTTTAGCTATCATGGCCATGGAGAAAATGTAAATATTCACTTCCCATGGGTTCAAAATCCAAAAGGAGTAAAGACCATGTCAAGAGGGCCTGATAACTAATTTCTGATCACTGTTGCTTGGCAGTCCTGTACTGAATCTGCCCATGACCCAAGGTGCAAGTTCATTCGGTCAGATTTCTGTAAGATTTCCAACTTGCCCTGACTGACAACTGACCCTCTTGGAAAGAGTTCTCACTGGGAGCATTTATATGCAAGGTGAGGGTAACTGAGCTCAGGGTGCTCAGAAGGTCATTGCACTGCAGTGAACATTAAATCTAGAAGTATGCTTCCATTTCAGGAAGGCGGTTTTTGAACATATATGGCTTCAGAACTTTAACGAAATGTGCATTTCAATAAGCACAAAAATTTCTATTCAGACAAGGAACTATTCATTCTTGTCTCCTTTTAAAGTGGAAGGAAAATACCCATTGAACAGAAGGTATTGCATTCACATGGTTCAAATAAGTGCTGTGGACAGTTCTTTGTAACCCCTTGACTTGTTCTCTTGAAGTGCTTTGCAGAGAGCAATCAATGAGATAAAGATAAGGACAACAAATTCACCTTGAATAAGGCCCTTGAAAGGACAATTAAAAGTTCAACAAACCTTGTTAATGGACTATGAATAAAAATCAATAGACTAGTGGATGGTTGTATATAAAAAGGTAACATCACTGTGTTATACTTCATATGTTCCTAGAAATACTTCACGATTTCTTGTTCTAGGACGGACCTTTGATCACACAGTAATTACAATGTTAATTTAAAAGAAACACAGCATCTGCTCTGGACAAGATCTTCCAGATGGCCAATTTTAAAGTAGAAAGGGACTAGGGCTTTCTAATTCCATGTATATCTATACTGATACCTACAGAGACTTATATAGAGACACATATAAATGTATATACTTACCAAATCAGGAATTATGCCAAGAATCGAAATTATATACAGCCCTTACAATATGTTCATCCTTCTGAAGTCAGTCCTTCCAAACTAGAATTGAGATACAGGAAGCTCAAGTATCGCTAATGTTGTTCTATCTGTTCTATAGGTGAACCAAGGATATCATACTGGGGGGGGGGAACCCTAACACAAGTGCATAGATGGAAGGAAGGTGAAGTCTGACAAGAATACACTTAATTAAGAGAGGGCATTTCTGTTCATTGATGTGTTCATCTCTGTTCACTGACACTGAATGAAAACTGTAGGTGTTAGAAGCTAGAAATCCTTAAATTCTGTCATTCACCTATCCCTCCCTCCTTTTGCAAAGAGTTGATGGTAAAGCTACACACATATTGCACACCACCTGAATTAACAAAACAATTTTTCTGAAGATATCTGACATACTATTCATATGACACTGTCAGATTAGGAATAAGAACAGAGAGAAGCAGCATGGTTTAGGTCAAAATCATAGAATCATAGAACCATAGAATCTCTCAAGTTGAAAGGGACTCATAAGGATCATCGAGTCCGACTCCCTGCTCCTCACAGGACTACCTAAAATTAAACTGTATGACTAAAAGCATCGTCCAGATACTCCTTGAACTCTGACAGGCTTGGTGCCATGATGACTTCCTCAGGGAGACTGTTCCGGTGACCAACCACCCTCTCAGTGAAGAACCTTTTCCTAATATCCAGTCTGAACTTTTCCTGACGCAGCTTCATTCCATTTCATTGTGTCCTATCCCTAGTCACCAGAGAGAGGAGATCAGCATCTCCCCCTCCGCTCCCCACCTTGAGGAAGCTATAGACTGTGATAAGGGCACCCCTCAGCCTTCTCTTCTCCAAGCTGAATAAGCCAAGTGGCCTCAGCTGCTGCTCATAAGTCTTGCCCTCGAGGCCTTTCCCCATCTTGGTTGCCCTCCTTGGGACACACTCTAATAGTCTGATGTCCTTCTTATACTGAGGTGCCCAAAACTGCACACAGTATGCGAGGTGGGGCTACACCAGTGCAGTGTAGAGTGGGACAATCACCTCCCTCAATGAGCTAGCTATGCTGTGCTTGATGGACCCCAGGACATTGTTGGCCCTTTTGGCTGCCAGGGCACACTGTTGACTCATATCAACTTGCCATCAACCCAGACCCCCAGATCTCTTTCCGTGGGGCTGCTCTCCAGCCTCTCGTTCCTCATACATACATATCCTGTATGTATTACCAGGATAACCCCATCCCACGTGGAGAATCTGACACTTTCTTCTGTTAAATTTCATACAATTGGTGATTGTCCAGCTCTCTAGTCTACCCAGATCCCTCTGTAAGGTCTCTCTACCCTTGAGGGAGTCCACAGCTCCTCCTAGTTTAGTTCAGCAAACTTACTTAATGTACATTTGATTCCTATCTCTCTTTTAAATTACTCTGTAGTAAGATTGAAGTTTCTCTAGCTATTCTTTCATGTCCGTAGCTGTCACTGAAGTTTATCAAGATTTTTTTATCTAGAACGATGTATATATTAAAAAATACCATTGTTCAATAGCTGTAAGTCTGTAGAATGAAATAGTTGCAAGGACTCAGCATCCACAGTGCCTGTGTTTTGGAGGTTTTATGTCAGACTACGGTTACTCTGGTCACATGAACTAAATGTCCATTAGAAGTTCAAGTGCACCAAGGCACCCCTGGAGTGCCTTTCCTGGTTTAATTTCACTTGAAAGAAATCCGGTTTCTGTCATCTAAGACCACTCTATGATGCCAGCCTATGCATGATAATCAAAACATTCACTTTAGAATCACATTCCTGACCCAAATGACAATGTTCATGTAGATGCACCCTGGATCTGCTTACTGACTTATTTACATTGATTAAGGGCAACTATCATAACTCCTATGCTGATTCTCTCAATTATCTTCATTTACACAATGAACTATGTCAAGATAGATTCATTCTCCTGCATCTAGTGATGATTCACTGAGGAAGAAGAAAGCCTCCTTCTTTCCGTGGTGATAATTTGCATTATTGCTATAATGAAGAGCCATGGCCGCGTAGCAGGCCTGCATTCTGATAGAAATTATGCAAACCCAGAACAAAAACCTGTCTTCTTCCCCAAAGGCAACTGAGAGTAGTTGAAAACAAGCAATTGAGGCAGAAGAAGGAGACAATATTGATCAGCAGGACAGACTTTAGTCTCAGCACAATGGCAAGTTAACCATTGTCATGCCTTTTTTTATAATTTACAAGAACAATGGAAAGGAGAAAAATGAAATCATGTTGTGCATTCTTATCAGGAGCCCATGTTAGTAATGAAGGGAGCCACTGCAGATTCTCATTTAAATAGTCCATAAATTAGTAAAACAAGCCATGTTTCATAACCTTTCTGCCCTTAGATGTCACCTTCTGCAGACTAACCACCACTTGACTTTACTCACCCTTCATTAGGTCTCATACTAACTATGGTTAATAGGTTTTGGTGGGGGGGAGGTTGTGCAAGAAATTAAGGTGAGAAGGCAAGTGAGAGAAGCTCTATAAATCTATTTTCTAGTATTTGAAATGCTTCCAGTACTTCATAGAGCAAAAGCGACAAGTAGATGTAGATTTGGATCATCTGTTCTAGTCAATGCATTATAAACAATTCAGGTTAATTTAAACTACTTAAAGTTAAATTAAATGGATTATTCAGTATAGCCATGCTTTAAAACACATAATTGTATCAGGCTTTTATGCAAAGGCAATAGTATTTTTTTATTCTTAAGGGTTTACAGTCTTGTTAGCAGTGAGAAGGAAGAAGGAGGTAACAGGCTTCACAAGCTCTTATCACATAGATAATAATGGTTAGTATACGTGATATTTGCTAATAGAGCTAAGTTTTGATGAATTAAAAATATGAAGCACTAAAGTCACACAAAATAAGATCCAGAACTGTGGATATATGATGATCTACCTCATTTGTGAACAGCCTCTAGTCAACTGGCTTCACAAATTACCACATACAACTGAGTCTACAGTTTTCATTTCATACCCAGAAATTCCTCCCATCCACTTCTCTGAGGGTGAAAATTCATACCTTTATTAAAAATAATAACTATATTTCTTCATTTGAACACAAGAAATTTGGAAGATGCCCAATTCTTAGAGTCTGGGGCAAGGCCCTAGAGGAAGTATCCATATGAAAGCTTTCTGCCAATCATCCTACGCCCTTTGTGTAGCACCTTGGGTTCCTCTCAATAACAAACAAAACAAAAAAAAAGCCCAAACAAAAGAAAAAGCAATACTTTCCTGGGGTGGGAGAGGGAAAGAAATGCTGTCATTTAATGGTAATTTCCACTTTCCACCCATGTTGTCTAAAATTACAGGGAGATATCGAACACAAGGAAAAGTTTACAGCATCCTTATGTGACTCAAATGTGTTGCTCAGAAAGCACAGTATGTATCCCAGAAGGGTAGTGTTTGCCTAGCTTTGCCTGGTGTTTGCACTGACAGAACACATCAGTGATCTGCATTTTCTGGAAAACAGTTTTAGAAGCATTTTGTATTTTTCACATATTTAAGTAAAACTTCAGAGATGAACTTCATCATCTGAAGTAAATAACTGCTGTAAAACTTCAAATTCTCTCTTTTAAATTGTATTTCAGAAAATAAATTACATCACTTAAATACTAATAGTTTGCAATTAACTGCTTAAAGCAGTAACTCTTATTTCTCCATTACAGTCTCATAGTATTCATACAACAAAGATTTTGATCAGCAGTATTTTTGCTGCAGATTGATTCTGTGCATATGTTTGGGCGTGCATATAAGTACACAGTGTAATTATACACCCCTAGTGTGATTTCTGTAGATTATCAGTAATCCCAACTATTTATGTCATAAATAGTCATTCCCACAACTTGTTGTTTGCAGAGGTGGTGTTTGCTCTGGGCTGATTAACGCACTTGTGTTCTCAGAACACCCTTTCACTTAAATGCCCTTATCTGCACCACTGGCAGCATTTTATGAATGCCCCAAGAACTGCTCCGGCACCCATGTGTCATTTTAGTAAGATTCAAAGAACCCTTTGGGGAAGGACATCTGGGATTTTTGCTGGGGACTTGCTTTGTTCATGACCCTGCCAGACACCATGACATTTTTGCATAGCCAGACTGTTTACACTGAACAGCGTGTTTAAGGAACCAATCAATGTGCTTTTCCCAATCTATATGGATATTTGACACTGTTTATTCACCAGATATTTATTATATCTACTTTGACAGCATTTTTCTCCCACTTCCTTTTTCCAGGCTGAAGAAAACAAATCTCTCATAACTATCCTTTATGATTCTTCAAAACATTGGAAGACTAGTCACAAGGGAAGTAGGTGTTTTTGAATTGTCTATCATTTACACTGACTTTTTTAAGGGGTTTTTTTGCTTGTTTGTTTGTTTTGGTTTACTTAATAATACTTTCTCTCTCGTCTAAATAAAATTTTCTTCCAAAATCTCTGATTAATTTTTTTACACTGTGCATTTCCTGATAAACGCATTGCTTTCTCAGAAGACCATGAAACTTTTGCACTGTAGATTGAACCTCAGATTGGAACATTGTAAAAAATTTTGAAATTCAATAGCCTAAAAATGCTGATTTTCCCCATGTGCTGACAAGTGCTGCCTATTTGCATATGTTCAGAGCCTTATGCCTGCATTTTAAGATTACTTTGCACAATGGCAGTGTTGAAAAAGGACTTTTTTGTAAAGGGGAATCAATCTTCCATTTTAGGGCCAGCTGGAATGAAGATGATCATTTAGCATGACTATAGAAAAAATCATAGACTTCAGTTATGAAATCTCTGAATTGGACCTGCTGTTCCTAATTAAACTAGAGCACTTCTTTATGGACAGGTATTCAATCACAAAGATTTCAAATGAAGTTTACATCCTTTGGGAAGATGTACCAATGTTTATTTACTCTCATTGTAAAATTACTGTCATTGTTAAAATGCATATCATATTTTCACTTTAAATTTTGCTGACGTCGTACTAATTCCTCTCAAGAGAGCAGTCTTGGCCAAGTGAGAAGGAAACTGGAACAGTTAGAGAATGACAACAAGTACTCACTGACACATTTTCCAATGAAGGGATTCTGTGGCAGGTTTGGACCACTAAGTTTATGTGTCTTAGGCTAACTAGATTCAATGGATGCTGTCTCATATGCCACTACCAAGAAATAAGTACCCTTCAAGTAGCTGTTGGCTCCTTAGCCTTGTCTTCACCTGACTAGACATGTGCAGCTCCCCCAGCCTGGTAGGTCACATTCCAGTAGACTCCCAGATCAACCTCACTTTCCTGGACTCTTCCCTTTTTCTCCAAGGCACTCCTGAACTGGGGTGACCAGAAACTGGACATAGATTTCCAGGTGTGACTTCACCAACACTTTGTGGCATACAATAACTTCTCCTGCCTTACTTGCCATGATCTTCCTAGTAAATCCCAATATGTAGTTTGACTTATTTGTGGTGAAAGCACACTGCTGGCTCATGCTGAGCTTCACTGTAACCTCCAGGTGCCTTTCAGCAGGGTGCTACCCATCCAGTCAGTTCCTAATGTATGCAGCTATTCCTCCACAGGTGAAAAACTTACTTCTCCCTCTTGAACTTTATAGCCCACTCCCCAAGTTTCTCAAGGAACCTCTGAACTGAAGCTCTACTCTCTGGGGTGCCAGCCACCCTCTGTAATCTGCTGAGGGATATTCTGTCTCATCATCCTGGCCATTTATGAAGCTATTGAACAACATCAGCCCCAGTACAGACCATTGTGTTGCTCCTCTTGTTAGCAACTTCCAAAGAGATGTCGAGTAATTAATATCCTTTGAGTCCAGCTGTTTAGACAACTTTAAACCTATCTATCAATCCAGCCACTTCCTCAGCTTCCAAATGTGAATACAGTGGGGGGGAGGGTGTCAAAAGCACTACTAAAGTTTAGTCTTCCCTTGTCCTTTTCACAGCCCTCAAGGGACTTCCCTCAGACTCAATGATTTTGCACAGATTACAGTCAGAGGCTGCACAATCATGTCAGACAGTGCTTTCAGCACCCTTGGGAAATCCCCTACAGTCCCATGGATTTCAACACAAACAGCTTCTCTAGGTGGTCCCTAAACTGCTGTTCCTCAGTTGTTGGTTCTGTCCCTCTTTTCCACCTTCTCCTGGTATATATAGGGATCTGGGAAAAATTAATTTGTCCGCCTGAAATACATTTGATTGGAAAAGTTGTGATCAGCATTAGCAAGTACTATCATTTTTTTCTCCTGCTAAAAGCATTTTTCCCTTGTCAACCCAAAAGGTATATCAAACAAACAGTGATTGCACTTGCAGCTTAATAGTCTTGTAAACAATATAACTCAAGTAGATGATCCAAGTTGCCATCACTTGGTACATTCAAATCAAACAAATTATACAATTTGTCCTTTGCAGAATGATCTTACTGGTTGATACACTCTCTTAGGTAATGTAGTGTACTATATTTAAGGACTACAAGTTTCCATTTTTTTTCCCCAGGATGTTAGTGAATACAGATTATACCTCTTGGTCTACAGATGTGACAGATGAGGTATTCACAAAGAGCTTCAATAGGTGAAGAGTTTTCTAGAAGAGCCTAGGACACAATTTTTTTATATATATAATTTTTGTTTCCTGCCAATACTCCTGCATCTAGAAAAAACAACAACAACAAAATTTTAAAATGCTTGGGTATTGTTTACCTAGCTTCATGAGATTCAGAAAATCTGCCCCATTCTTAAATAGAAAAATGGATATTTAATATACGCTTGTATGACAACAGTGTCTAAGGGAACCAGTGAACTACTCAATACCTGGATACCATTGTGTTAAGTATGGAGTACACAGAAAATCAAAGATTGTCTTTGAGATGAAGACTGTGCAGTCTGCAGGAAAAATTCAGATTCCTGAACATGGTCCTCTAGTGCCATCCCCCCAGTGACACCCCAACATACCTACCAGGCCTCCAGCTGCTGCTCCAGAAGAGCGCAGGTCTCCATAGCTTCTGCCTTAGCCAGACTCACGCCCTAGTGTATCCTTGATGGTATTAACACCTACGTTTACGCTCCTGCTTCCTACACTACATACAGCACATGACATAAGACACACAGCAGAATTCAGCTCAAACGTAATCTAAATTTATGTTATATGCTGTGGCAGTAACAATCCCAGCTCCCATTAGAGTCTGCAGAGATCTAGACAATACATTTAACAAAATTAGGCAGCTGTTCAGTTCAGCCTGTTAGATAAAAGGGCCTCATCCAGTTGTCCACAGGTAAGATCCTGCTGACTTTTGAGGCACCCTTGGGATAGCTGCCACAGGGTTTGCAGAGAGGACACAGCCTGCAGTAGCTCTGTGCCTCTCTAGAGAGACAGCTGCAGGCCATGTCAAAGCATCCACAGCACCTGAAAAAACACTGAAAAACAATGTTTAGGTAACCGTGTCCTTTCCATCATAGGTAAAGCTTGTGAAATACTTCCTTGGGTTAATTTTTTCTGAGTAAGTAGGGATATTTTTAAATATCTCTCTTTTATTGTCGTCATTCTCATTCGATTGGTGCATTAGGCTTCCATTATGTGATGTTATTCTATATTGTATTTTAGCTCTCCATCAACTTGGTTATTCATAAACTCCTACACACAGAAGGAACTAATATTAGTAAATCATTCAGAAGTAATAATGGAATTTGTCAGATTTTGCTAAGCTATTCATGCCACCACAATAAGATGAACATTTATTACTTTTGTAAGGGAGGCATTATGTTAAGTATTGATTAAAAAACAATTGTTGAAAATTTTTTTAAAATAAGAAATCTTAAAACTAGTCTGGTTCCAATTATTGTTACGTGGAACGGATCTAACTTAGGTAAAATATGCTTTCTAATTTTTTTTATTACTGTTTCTTTAGTTACATATTTAATTGAAAGCAAAATACAATCGTTATTTTTGGAGATGAAATTTGTTTATGAAAGTTATTTCATCTAAACTCAGTGAACATAAATCTTACATTGCTGTCTAACTGATTTGATATTGTGTGAGCAGTTGACAGAGTCATTGCCAAAGCCATACAGAAATTCAATTGTGAAAGGCAGCTTTCCTCTTTTGACCTTTATACCCCTCTATATGACAATTTCAGCTTTGCCTTTAACTAATATACTGCACAGTACAATAAAAATAATCAGTTCAAGACACAAGATGACTGCAGGTCATTCCACAAAAGTTTAATGACATTATTTTTCAGGTTGGCTGAGATAACGATCACAATAAAAATTCACCATTTTTATTGGAAAAGCCAAGATATAATTATAACAACATCTATTACAGTTTTTTTATACTGCTTTTCACTTAAAGAGATTTGTGATTTATTAGTTGCAGTACATTAGTTCTTTGTATATCTACAAAGATGTGGCTTGAGCCCCAGTTCGGCTGGATTTTATTAGGAATTAAACTGGTTTTCAGGCTACATATGCAGTCTGCAAAATTTACTAAAGTGAAAATTTTCCTCATCAACTTTGTTTTGAATAAAAGTCTTCTAATCAGTATTTTTGTTTACATGTTTCAAAATATACATTTCAAGACAAAGTTGTATTATGACTTAAACTACACTTTGCTTTGATAGTGGTATTTCCTTGCTTTTCCCGAGAAGTACCAGTAAAGGGTGATTTTAAACAATGTTGTGTAAATACTTTTTAGTATTGCTTATGGCTTTTAATTCATTCACAGAACAGCTCTTAAACTTTCAGCCTGACACATGAAAACATAAACTACTTGGCTTGTGTACTTCCTATCTAATTTCCTAAAATTGCTGTTTTAATTTGTGTTCCCACAATAAGATTTCCTGCTGGAATGTTGAGCTCTATCTATATGTAAATTGAATAATCTTTCAAAGACAGGGAAGAGGAAGCACTATTAAACATGAAACTTCATTTCTGTATGAAATTAAGCACTATGACTTTCTACAATAATAAATTATGACTGTAGAAGGTCATTAAGAAAGAACATGATGCTGTTAAACTGTTTATCAGCAGTAAATAGGTTGTCTTATATTTAATGGAGTCATAAACATGGGAAAAACTTATCTTCATTATCTTCTTTGTTTGTCTTTTACAGAAAATACCATGTAAAAATACCATACCTACTTTAATTCTCCCATTTTAATCTCTTGTATCAATAACTGATTCAAGTTATTGCATACAGTTTGAAATAGTAGATAGCTAATGTCAAAGGCTGTTAAGAAGCACCCTTACTGAATCAAATATACCTATTATGTATAAATATTGGTTATTTCTCTAGCAAAAATGTCCTAACAATATTCAGGAAAAAAAAAAACAGCATACATACATCATATCACAGAAACCCAAGATGATATAAGGTACAGTTAGAAGGAAACACATGCTTACGGTTTAATACTGCAGCAATATTAAGCTTTCCAATACACAACTTTTCTGAAAAAATATAGCCATAACCTGTCTTTCGAGTGCCTGATCATGCAAAAAATTAGTATGCAGATTCCTCTCTGTGAAATAATCTAATTTTGGATATAGATTTGCTATTATTTCCCCTATGTCAAAGAATATAGATGTCTAAAGGAAAAATACAGGCAACGTGACAGGCAACGTCATGAGACCATATGGTCTGCACAAACTATGAAAGTTAAACTGAGATTTGTTTCAGTAATTTAGGCTAAAAACAAGCTATGTACTAAGATTTCCAGCTATTTTCAAAATTATATCAGATTTCAGTAAATGGAATTATTTTGTGAATAAAGTGATCAATCTGACTACACCATGAAAATCTGTGTAGGTGTGCAGGAAATTATGTACTGTGCCCCAATTTACAGTGGGGCAACTTCTTTTCTCAGTTCTGGAGTCAATGAAGCTCTATTATACATTCCCTAGCATACTTCATTTGTCCTTTAATGAGGTTCAGATTTTTTGAACAAAAGTAAAATGGTACGTTCTTTGTAGCCTGAGACATCTTTTTCCAGGGATGAATTGGATGAGATTCACTGGATCTAATATAAATGTCTCTAACGTAAACCTCTGTGTCTGAGCTGCATAGGAAATGAATGGGCTTCTAGAGGATGGCTTATCTCATGCTAAGATAGGTATTTAAATAGATCAGATGAATTGCAGAAAGGCTTAGGTGTGCAGAGAAGTGACTTCCTCTCTTGGTTAATTATAAAGACAACCTAGATGATGGCTCACCTTTAAACATTTTACATGCTTATTGTACCAGACAGATGAGTGGAATTGCATCCATAGCGCCTGGCACCTTAGTATAATCATGAATGGAATTCTCAAATTGAGCTCTTTGAAGATGTTTACTGTGTATTGACCTATATATAAACGTGTTGCATTGCATATAAAACTAGACTCCATTTTAAGGCCAGGCAGTAATGTTCCTCTTCTGTCCCGTAAGACCTCTTTATCCTATTGATTGCTCCTGTATAGTCAGTCTTCTGTATAATATGTATTCCTGGACTTTCTGCACACTTCCACCAATTGTATACCTACATTCAGATAAGTTGTCCCTCTGTGGGTCTTGAAGAAGTGTCAAATACAACTATTACTTTCAGTTTACTATACAAGGAATTAGACACTTACCTTTGGCAAACCAGCTCATTAGGAGTGGGACCCCCATTATGGTCAGTGCAGAAATAAATACACCAAATAAATGATTCATATCATCTGTTCTTGCTGTCTGAGCTAGGATGAGATGGATTGTTCTACGGAACTACCTATTTCTCTCCATTGCCAATAAAAGAGTATAGAATGACTAGGACAGATTAAAATAAATCTACATTTTAAACATCCAGAATTAAGTGGGACAAATCCAAGAAAACTAAAATTTGGTAAAATTCTTAAATTAGGCAAATTAAATCCCAGCCTTAATATGCAATTAAGCACCCAAAAATTGCTGGAGATGAAAGTGTAACTAAAATGTAAGCCTCTATGTAAGGACAGTATCGTAGGTGTATATCCAGCTATCACAACATCTTACTCCAAGTTTGATAATATCAACTTTTTTCTTGCAAAAACCAGGAAGAATTCAAGTTTGCCCATTACTCTCTATAGAAAAACACTGCATGGACATACTGAATTGTGCATTATAGTCCAGAGAACAGACATTTCATATTTCATATTTAAATAATAGGATCATTGTGGATCATTTGAAATAATAGCAATAATAAATAGCACTATGAATTCTTATTATGAAACAGACAGTGCGGTTTCTGGTTTTACTCTTATCTAGACTAAGGTGCATCCTTGATATGACTCCATTGGCTTTATTCATCCATTTGAGTGCCTGTTAATGTAATTTAGCAGTGGAAGCAAAAAGGTGCAACAGCTACTATATAGCTAATAGAATTCACACAAGCCACCAGCTGCCGGCCAATGGATCAAAATATGTTGCTCAACTTGCTAGATGAAAGGCAATTAAAACACAAGTACATATACATTTACATATACACACAAATTAATGGCACTATTTTAAAAGTGCACAACTCAGAAATGAATAGATATATCGTAAAATATCAGAAAATTAAACATGTTTTTAAGAGTACATCTGTAAGATCTGGGAGAAGATTTCTAGTGTTCACTAAAACTGGTTTTGGGACATATGTTGCAAGTGGGATCACTTACAGTGGTACAAACACCAAATAATGTTAATTCTTTGGATTATTTGCTCTGGATGAATAGATGGACAGTGCTAGCAAAAAATTGTAATTGCACAGATTTGTGAGGAATTGTCAAAAGATTAAAGAATCAAAATATCTGAGAAGAATTACATGGCAGCAAAGAAAAAATGCAGTTAAAAGGGATGCGACATACAAAATTAATCAATTTACCTGCAAATTAGTTGAGGGTGCAATAGATCTCACCAAATATAGACATGTACAGTGTTGTATCTATATCAGATCTCAACTACTAAGCTCTCTTAAAGAACTGGAGAAGCAGAGAGAAATAAGCATTTCTGGAGCAAATCTGTCTTGTTTTAAAGTAGACATCCAAAACAGGTCAAAGGAATCATTCCCTGAAAGGCTGATTAGCTCGGATAAAGGCATCCACATTGTTGATAACTAATGTTAAGCAAGATGAATTGAACCTTTTAGTATTTCTTTAAACCTTACGTATGATCAAAAGGTTGGGTAAAGAATAATATCTTCTTTCTAAATGCTATGCATCTTTTATGCTATGACCCATTCCCTTGGGTCCTGGTGTGCTTTATCTGTCAGTGAAGAGAATATTTGAACTTACAAACCTGCATTTTTTTGAAAAGTGGTCATTTTTTGGTTTTGTTTTTGGTTTGGGGTTTTGTTTTGTTTGGATTTGGGGGGATTGCAAGGGGTTTTTGCTTTTCAAGGAAGGTTTTAAAAAAATAACAGTTTCATAATGTGGAGCTATCAGTGTCACAATTAATCTGGAGTGAACAGATGGGCATTCAAATTCACATAACGGATGTTATGTGGATCAGTGCTCATATAATTAGTTGTGTATCAGTGACAGGACATTAGGTCACTGGGTAATTTTTCTCTCCTCCACATGATTTGCCTGCATTCAGAATGAGCATCAATCAAAAAACCACGCATCATATTCTGCTAAAAGGTATAGACAGGCTCCAACAGTCATCACCTAATCTCTGAGTTGCAGCAATAATACTACTTTTTTGGTCTCAAACAGTAGTAGCAGAGAAATGAGATGTTAGCTCTGCAAGGTTTTGGATGCTGATATATGGCTGGGACAGAAAACTCCCTTTACCAGGGACACCAGTGATGTCTTCACAAACACTAATTATAGGAACTGTGCTCTTCTCACCTTCAGATGTCTGTCATCATCTTTTCTCATGTATGCAACAACTGTAAGAAACAAATCACAAAGTGGTGGTTTCCCCTAGTATCAAACATGGAGCTCTATGAGAATAAAGGAAAACAGACTGTTGTGAACTTTTCTTCTTTCCTTTCGCAAGGTTCTTCTTGAGCCACTCTTTTCATTCTGATCAAAAAAATAATCAGCAAATATATTTCCTACAACCTCTTCTGGTCTTCCTTTATTAAAAAAGATTCAATCTGAGTTAATATTACTAGTGTAATTTCTGGGCAAATTGTTGCTTAGAGGAAAGACATTAGGTTCCCTTATCTCACTCTGGCAATAGGCCTTGGGAATGTCAGAATCCAGGTCAGTAAGGTTCAGATGAGTCCACAAGCATTAGCAGCATTTTCTAAATAGAGGTGTCCCAGCAGGCAGGTCTCCAGCCTTACCACAGAAGAAAGGAAGTCAGACAGGAGATGGACAGAGGAATGACATGAGCTTTAAGCAAGGGAAGGTGACCTGGTGCAGGTCCTGGAAAGCAGAAGCTCTGTCTCGTGGACTGGCAGGTACTCTGCTCTTCCATTACGGTCAGCAAGGAACAAATGTACTGTTGTGGAAACCCAGTAGGTGAGAATGTATCCAAACTCCAGTGTTCATGCAAATTGACTTTTCTTCCTCTGACCATTCCTCTTTGCTGCACCAGTGGATAAATCCCCACCTTCCACTTTCACCCAGACTGGGCCAACTGTTGTCTGAAAGTTGAATTTTGCCCAGATACATTTTATGAATGGTCAAATTACAAGATGGGTACTGATTTTCAGTAGGCTTAGGGTTTCTCCTAACTATGGCTACCAAATCACTTAATTAGCCAGGAGAGTTAGGATTCAACCCCTTAAAACTTAGTTTGAATTTAGGTATTTGCAAATATGATATTAACACTGCAATTTCAATATTGTGGAATTGACAAGCCAAATACCTTCACAAAAAGTAAAGTACAAAGCCTAGGAAACAGACCCCTGCTCTCTTCTCAGAGGTTCTTGGGAACATTTACTCAATATATAAATGTCTATTCTGTGTGTTTCCTGTCACCGTGCAGACTGTAGCCATCTCATGCTGTCCTTTTCTTCCATCGGCTACATTTCTTCCAAGGACTCTCAGAGTTTGCAGCATCATATTTAAAGGCGAATGACTTCTTAGCAAACCTTCATCTGTTTGCAGCCCTGGGCTTTCAGTACCTCTTTAATTGTCTTGCAGGTTTGAAAGCTCGGAGTAGCATCTAAGCTCTAATGTTAGTACCCAGAGGTAGCTCAAATAATGTGCAGCTATTTCAGATACTTCTACTGAAAACTCTTAGTTACTAGGTGATCTTTAAACAAAGTACTCCTCTTCATACTTCTAATAAGTAATATACTCTGTCAATAAAGGGCACTTTACAAAGTCCACATGGTCTCTCACATCATGCAGTCATAACAGCATGCCTGTTCTTACAGAACAGCTCCTTCAGAGGTAAAATCCTCATTTTTATTTTGCCGTTCTTCTGCCATCAAGCTGCATAGTCTCCATCTTATTGATGATAAAATTAAATAGAACATAATTTGACTTTTGCTGCTTTGTGTTAAGTTTCTAGCAGTACCAAATTTGATGACGTGCTCTATCTACTCCCTATAGGGTTACCCAGTCACTGTGGGGATCCAATGACTGCTGGGTTATCAAACCACGTGTCTGACGAAGGATTAAATTTTGGTATCGTTTTCATATCTTATTGACTTTGGTTTGAAATTATTCAACGTCTGAAAACGGTACATGGAAACACTGAAGAGTCACAGAAAGCTCAAATTCTTCTCAAACTGAAAACCAGGACTTAAGGACAAAACTCTTCCCTTCATCTAATAAAGCTGCTCACTTTCACTTCCAAACCAGCCTTGACCCTGCGTGACCCAAGTTCCATATCTACAGAAACACACATTTCTTTACAAACACTGAGTGGGAATCTCTGCATCAGTCACTGGTCTAGATGTCTGAAGGTTTAATGTGGATAATGTCTACTGAATTCAGTGGGAGGCTGATGCTTTAAATACTTACAATATCTGGGCTTCTTTCTTTTTATCCTCACTATCCAAGCTTTCAATTGCATACCTGTAAAAACTTGCTAATCCACAGATCAGATTAGAGACAAGAGCTCTGAAAGAATAACACCTTCTCACACTTTGGTCTTTAAGCTTATTCTTTTTCACAAGCCTGGACCTGATAACACTGTGTTTCGACCAAGAAGTGACAAATGAACACACTGTAAATAAAGCGTACAGGCTAAACTGGGAATGAATAAAGGCTTCCTGAGCGTGACAGCCAACAAATCTGAAGAAGCAGAGGTCTCAACACAACAGATAACTTTCTTGCTATCACATTCTGAATATGATTTCTCTTTTAAATCAAGAAGTAAAGCTTAAGCAGAGATAGGTAGAGATGGAAAAGATAGAGCTGAGCAATGGAAGAACAGCAACTATGGACCAAGACCTCCTCTTTTTCTAGCAAAATGAAAATGGAAAGACAATAATATTTTTTAGTATTTTTCTTTGATCCAAGGTGTATAAATTCCATCTCAAAGTAAGCCTGTTTTTCTGAGATTCAGAAAGGAAAAAAGAAGCTAAAATAATTTGTGGACTTTGGATCAGATATTTGGCTGCTTTCCACTCCTGAGAAAGCCTTAGCTTGTCAGAATGAGATCTCCTGATTCCTGTGAGGTCTGCTGCTTTGCCCACACAGGGAAGCAAGCATGCTGCTTACACATCCAAATGTATTACCTGGATCTCTGTTCTGATTGCTGTTACGGCTTGCCAGGAACAGACCCCTAAAGCAGAAAGCAAGTATAGGCTGGACAAGTGCAATTTAGTAAGTGTTTCATGGGAATTGTTGTTTAACAATTTTTCTGTTATTACAAGTATAACATTACCCCTTGAAAGCAAGAAGGAACTCACAGAAAAATACTATTACATATAATGTCACATATTGTCTGAGTTAGGCTTCCCAGGAGTATTCTTGAGCATGTGTGATTTATGCTCATGGCTGTATTTAAAGTGTTCAGCAGAGCTACCTGCAGTGCAAAGCTCCCCTTATTCACTTGCCATCTTATGCAGCTCTGTAAGTAATAACACCATGGTCCCTAAGGACATCGAGACTCCTGAAACTTTTCAGGAGCTTCACCTCACACAGGGGTCTGAAGAATATCATAAACAGCTGTCTGAGAGAAGGAAATTGGTGACAGTTTAAGCACTGCTATGGGCAAAGAGGAAAGCTATTGGCCTTTTCAGACATCTAGTCTGCATGTCTTACATTGGTCAAGACATCTTTGTCTCTTTCATCAAATTTTGTGCGTCTTTCCATGTAACAGTTGTGGATGCCTCCCATGCCTAGCAGAATGAGGCTGAATTGTTCAACATTACCTGCAGGAGCACTGGGGAAACTGCAAACTAGGCAGAAAAGGGTACTGTGTTGTGAAGGCAATTTGCTTCAAAGTTTGTTTATTTGAGAATTTTCATCCATGAGTGGAGCAGGATAGAGTGTAACTAGTTACTCACATTCCTTAGGAGATGACTCAATGTAAAGTGATAAAA
Source organism: Ciconia boyciana (assembly GCF_034638445.1). Taxonomy (NCBI): domain Eukaryota; kingdom Metazoa; phylum Chordata; class Aves; order Ciconiiformes; family Ciconiidae; genus Ciconia; species Ciconia boyciana. Next base: position 13,061,529 of record NC_132936.1, on the reverse strand, counting down.
TAAAATCCCTGGGTGGTGTAAGACCATCATCTGTAAATGGGTATTTTCTGGATTCACCCTCTGCCTTTCATTAAGTGTTACTGCTCATCAGTTCACTCCCTGTCCCCCCATCCAAGGGGCTGTTCCCCTGCCATCTCCTGACACAACTGCTTATACTACTGCTGCTTCATGGAGTGCTGGCAGGAGGATGCCAAGAGCTTTATGTTTCTAGCCCAGATCTTTTTCACAGACTACATCTACTAGAAGATTTGAAATGGCAACAATCAGTCAAAGGGGAAGAAGGGTAAAGGAAGCAGAAAACTCTTATGCCCTTCATCTGCAACCAGAGGGGCTTGTCTGATCAAAAAAAACATGTGCCATGAGCATTACATAGATGTATTAATCTTGAAGTAAGAAAAATCATCAAATTGTTTGTTAACTTTGTCAGTTTTCTTCTACAGATTGGTTATTACCGATTTGCTGCTTCAGCTACATGGCAAAATTAATTGGAAAAGTTGGCATATGCTTTCCAGTGTGACTCCTGAGACTTTTCCTGGTGGAACCTAAACCACTTCTCAAAATAACTTTGTGATTTATGACTGCGATTGTGCTGGTGACCACTGGATACCTGTGCAAATGGGTTCCTGGAGGGAGATCAAGACCACACACAGGCAGCTGTCTGTACCACACGTTACCTGCCCCAAAGCTTTCCTTTGGCTGTGTCACACCTGCACATGCTCCATCATCGCTCAGGTGAAATGCTGCTAACTTGCTGCTAACTTGCAATGCCATGCAATGCTAAGATTATCAGAATTTTATTTAAAAAAAAAAAAAGTTTCCAGTGGAGCCCAACCCCCAAACTTTCCCAAACTGATAGTTTTCTTACATTTTGAAGAACACGCAAACAAAAACATTATTTTTGCTTCCATATCACACGCTCTCAGTTTGCTCAGACACTTCATGATCATTCATTCTGCATTTTTGTCACTGTATTTGTTGTGTTAGAATAATGTTTTCAGAGATTAATATTAACCAAAACACATATGTTAAGTGTGCGTTTTCAACACAGTGGCTAACATTGCATGCAAAAGGGTCATGATACTAGATGACTCCAGTAATAAAGGTGCGTAGTGCGATTTGTTGACAGGTGACATTTCTGCAACCTTTCTTGCACTGGCATATTGTTACATGCCCTGTGCCATAATGTTCTCTGTGCTGCAATTCATCATTCAAACAGGTCAATGCAGTTCCTGACATTTGGAGCTACCTTCCTTTATCCCACAGGTTCATTGATTTGTTAGCTCTCTTCTAACCTCAGAAAACCATCCTTCTCTCTTCTGTACATCTTCATTTCTCTGCCTTACATTGCGTCCCTCCTTTGATATTTTAATTCCTTAATATGCTTAGTAATACTTTTTACATAAAAGGCAATAAAAGCAAGAATAAGTAAATGCTCTGTTGTATTGATTCTATTTTTAATTTTTCATTAGACCATCAGTTTTGTTCCGCTGATAGACACCAATGCTGTTATGTTATCCTGTGCACAACCGGCACCAGCTAATGTATATTGTTTTAAAAATATTAAGAGTGGAAAATTAGTCCTCACCTGGTTCATATCGTCAGTTAATCAGTATAAACTCAGCACCTGAGACAAGGCAGAATTAGAGATAGTCAGGTCAAACTGTGTAGATAATGCTCCCAAAGAACAAGGATTTTTTAGGAAACAGAAGTAGTCTGTGAAAGCTTAGAAACAGGTGGGTTATGAGATGGAGTTCTGGCGTTAACTTGTATTATCCTTACTTACATAATTCACACGGATGTTGAATCACAGGTAACCTGCTATTATGCACCTAAAAATACAGCAATTTATTAAATCTGGTTACTCAGAAGGCACTGCAAAGATAGCACTGGAAATAATTAAGGCCTGACGCCGTGAGAGTTTGAGCAGAGAATGTTGAAAATTTTCCATCAAGTTACAGGTCTTTTCCAACCAAACTTTTCAAGAAAAGAAAGAAAATTAATTTTATTTTTAAAATGAAAAATGTGATGAAAATTGAATGAGGTTAGTTCTAACATTGTTCTGGTACCTCTGTGCAGTTTAGCTCAGGTCTGTTCCCTCCACATACCCTGGCTGGGCAGGGGCGGTGAAGCTGCCACCACATGCAGTTTCTGCACCCCACCAGGCCTGGTCAGGGCACAACTTAGTGCACCTTGAAGTAAATAACTCCTGAAGAGGTCAACAGTGACAGCTACAGTGTCTCCGAAACATCACAGCAACATTTCAGAAAGTAAATATTTAAAGTTTGAGGACAGGAAAAGGAGATTCCCTCCGCAAGCCTTAATGGGAAACTGAGGCACAGGAAAAAACATTTAAGCATTTTCTTAAACTGCTCTCACACTGATTGTCCTCAGCTTTCCCTAAAGATGGTAGAAGCTCACTATTCAGTTCTCCTTGTAGGAAGTGCCCCAAATACTGGTAGATATTAGGGCTTCAATAGTTTGATGAATTTCTAGCCTCTGTACATACAGAGTTGTGCATCAGTCTGGGCACCATCTAGGCATGTGGAGTGAAAACTGCAACAAGTTATGATTGTTTACTACCTGGCATTTTTTCAACCCAATTAACCACATATTCAAATGCATGCTGCCCACCATATTCAAAGATTTTGTAACACACAGAAAGACACTCCTCTCGGTTTCAGATGAACTCATCTTCACACTTAGACTACAAACCTGTAATAGGAACTTTTCCTGTGAATTACAGTAGCATGAAGGATTAAATTTAGAATGATTCCCAATGTTTTCCAACAAAGACAGTAAATTTTTTGCCTTTAGATTCGGGAATAATGGAAGGAGAACTCCATCTCACAAGTGCACTTCTCATTTTGATGTATGTGAGCAGAGAATGAGAATTAATGGGCCATAACATAGTGCTCATTCCAAAGATCCTGCCAAATAAATAATCCTCGATTCTTCTGGATTGCCCCCAATATAAGGCAGCAAGCAGTGAGGTTGAAGCTGCTAGCATAAAGATATGTGCCAAGGAACAAACATGTTAATGAGACAAGTGCCTTCTTCAAGTCCCGGCCTCAGAAAGGGAGCAGCATGTAACCTCGTGTACCCTCACCTCCTTGGTACAGTCACAATTAGCAGCCCAAAGACAGCAGATGAACAAATCAATCAAAGTTGTATTAGATTTCTTCCTTGCTGTAATAAATAAAATTGCTGTGTCTCTGTTTTGGAAAATGAAGTAAATATAACTATTTTACAGAATGAGTTCAGAGCAAGGTGGTGAAGCCTCCCAAGAACTGGGTAGAAAGTGCTGAATGAAGTTATATGTTCATTCTCACAGTTTAATCCCAAAGTCACTTCTGCACAGTCTTGGCCATTTCTGGTGCATCTGGCTTGGTGCTGCCTCAACTCCTGCTTCTTTTTAGAAATATTAGATTGCCAATGATGCTGCTCTGTCACTGTTGTTGTCTTCTACTTTCTCCTTCCCTGTATTTTCCTGTTCTATAATAAACCATGGCAGGAGGGATTAAGAAGTCAAATCTTAGCCATCTGAGGTAATAATAACTAATTACGCTATAATGGTATTTTATTACTTGCCATTTGTATAGCAGCTATCATCTCCAAGGACATTTTACAAACAAACCATGGCAGGAATAACCTTTTCAGTGCTGAGGGTCACACACAAGCTTTGGTCTGTGGCCAGCCTCCAAGCTGCCACAAGTTGCTCTCAAGGTTCCCCAGGCCCTTCTCCCTCACAGGCAGGGTGGCACCTTGCTGGAGCCAAGCTCCCCAGTGAAGACCAGCATTTTAAGAAATGCTGGACCTCCATGGGACCCACAGCTGCTGCTCGATGCTCTCTTTCCCCTGCTGTTCCCATGCAAAGACAACCAAGAGGATGTCATGGGCCAGAACAGAAGCCTCCCCTGAAGCAGAGCTGGCGGAGACGCCACCAGTTGGAGCACACTGAACCAGAGTAAAAGAGGTGGGTTGTCAGAAACTGAGAAGTTGTGTAATCTTCACAGCTATGACAGTCAGCTCTTCAAAGAAGGATGCTGCTATTGACTCTTGCAGACAACACTGAGTACCCCACATCAGGTTTCATATGTAGCTACAGGAGTAATGACCGACAGATGCCTGATGCATAAGGGCAGTCCATAACAACTACCAAAACACAGCTGTCCTTTCCCAGCACTGGGGACGTCTGCATCTCAGAGACAAAGGGCAAGATTTCAGTTCCAAGTCTGGAGCTGAATGTAAGATCTGTGGGCACACTGGTGCCTAAGCTGCCATTGCAGTCAGTGGAGATCTAGTCAAGATTAAATTCACCTAGCACTGCAGGTGAATAAACAGCTTACATGTGAACTCCTACATGTTGACTGCTGTATTTAACTGTCTGAATCTGGAACTGAATCTCACCCAAACTGTTCTGCAAGCACGCAACAGAAAGACAATGATGCACTTGCGTATCCCCTTATAGGTCACTGCTCATTTAACCCCTCCGCCTCACTTGGACATTTATCTGACTTCTGGCACACTCTTTCCTCCTTCTCCATCAGCTGTTACCTTGAATCCGCAGAAAAGTAGCACAAGTCTTTCTAACCTCTTCTGAATGTGAAGGCTTTCACCTGGCCTTCATTAAACCATTTTCCGTGGGTGACTAAAATTCAAAAGATCCTTGCATGTTCTGGGTGGCTGGGAGGAGTGTTTGCTCTACCCATCGAAGGTGTCACATCCAGGTCCACTCAGAAGTGTGCTTTCAAACCCAAGCAAACTGGCAAGACTTTACAAGAGGAAGGCCAAACTGTCATCTCTCCAAGAAGTTCTGTGTAAAGTGGCTCTTTTAGATAGCTATCTGGCATAGCCCACAAATGTTTTGCTGTTTTATTACATTGTATATTAGCCATGTCCAATTAATTGAGTATGACAGTTCTTATTCAAATAATTTTCTGTTTCATCAGTTGTCTAGATATAACTGGGAACCTGGAGGTTTCTCAGATGGCTCTTTAGCATTTATGAAATAACAAGTAACAGTAAAGCAAAACAAGTGCATGGTGCTTAATTATTCGAAGTATTATTGAGACTTACTTCTCCATTTTATCAGAGGATAAATCTGATAAAATAATAGTATTAATGATGAATAGTTAATCACAAATCTGATAACCCTATTTGTCAGAGTAATGATATATAAAATAACCCTATTTTACTCTTGATGCTAAGTGTAAATTTCCTTTTGCCCTAGGTATAAGCTGCTGTAGCTCAAACCAAAGGTCAAGATATAGGCATCATGCATAATTAATTTCCCTAGCAAATAATTAAACCACCTTTTTGTTATTATTACACTTGACCTATCAAGAAAACGGATTTTTCATGCTATGAAAAAAGCCAGCGATGCACTGGCAGGAAATTCACGGAATCACAGAATGGTTGAGGTTGGAAGGGACCTTTGGAGGTCATCTTGTCCAAACTCCTTGCTCAAGTGGGGCCACCTAGGGCCAGTTGCCCAGGACAACGTCTAGACAGTTTTTTAATATCACTAAGGAGGGAGATTCACTCAGCTAATCACGGGGCAAAGACACTACATCAGCTTGCATGTTGCTGAGCAAGATTCAGCAAGAATGTCTTAAGGCTCACGGGCTTATTCTTCTTCTGGTTCCCTCCTGCTGACTAGTCAAAGGCTGTGGCTGCATTAGTGGGGTGCAAAACCCCTCAGATAAAACAAATCCTGCTGAGACATGGGGTTTGTTAGCTCCAGTTCAGCATAACACTATTGCTGTTTCACAGCAATAGACTCTGGTTGGCTCAAAAAATGAGCAAAGCAGCTAACTTTGACCTGGAAAATACTGCTGGAGCCAAAGAGAATAAGCTGGGAAGAGCTGTCTGCAAGGCACAAATCTAATTAAGTCTAGGGGAATGGGACTTGGATTCAGCCATTTCCATGAAATGCTGTGTACATAGAGAAAAGTGGAAGATGGAAGAAATATGTGTAAATTAAAAAAAAACCAAACAACAAACTCTACAACAAAAATCCAGGCAAATCCACATTCATATGCAGCAAATGAAAGGGAAGCAATATTTGTAGAGGAAAGATTTTATTTTTTAATAAATACCCTATTCAGTGGTAAAAGAAAAAGTTACTATTTCTCTGATTCTTCACCACAGTCATATTAATGACTTGTCTATATTGTGGAAAGTTTTTGTAGCTGTAACACTAAGTAAATAGTGTCAGGCCAATCCTTTTCAACTTTACTAATTTTTTTTTTAGTTTTTGCACATTTTCAGTCGGTACACACATATTGGAAATATAAATTAAGAAAAATATGTTTTCTATTAGCACTTACAAAAAGGGCTAAACCTTCCAAACAAACCTGCAGACAGAGAAGCTATACTCATTTCTAATATTAAAACATAAACCTAATAATTAATTTCAAAGATGAAAGTTTCATGCTAAAAGTTGCAAACTATGAGCGCACATGTGTACCTGTTTGTGTGTAATGCAAATTCTACTTCCAAAGTAAACTGACAGGAAAAGGTACAGGAAAGATCTTATTACCGCACACTTCAGAATAACCCAGGAAACGAACATATACCACACACTTCAATTGCCATTCCATACAGTCTACAGACAATGGAGAATACTGACACCACCTCTGCAAGCACCTACCTTTGGTGCCCAGGTTCCCTCTACAGTCAGTAGAGAGAAGTGTGCTCTTCCACACAGCAATTAGAGCTCCTAAATTAGAAACCTAACTCCTTTCACATTTAGGCACCCTGATTTGCCTTCCAGAGACATCTCTTAACCGTACAGACAGCTTCAGCTTCCACCTTAATATCCTCTAAATTTAGGTATTTGGTATTACATGAACTTAATGGTTGGATGTGAAAAAAAAATAATTCAGCAGCAAAAAAAGGACATAGGCAAAATTTGGTTACTTCTGTCCACAGTTGTGATCCAGAAAACACCTGCTCAGTTCTTGCATAATTTCGAGGAGACTTAAATACACCAGGTAAAACCCAGTCTAATTTGAAATGTCCCTCAGCAATGATTGTTTCAGTCCTGCTCACGTCTAGGACTACCAAACCCAAAGAAGACAAAAAATTAAGCACTCCAAAGAAAGCAATGTGACACATGAAATAAACACTGTTCATGGCACATGAGGATTTTCAAGAACGCTATTGTAGCTGAATTAACTTTTTTCAACAAGTCCATAGAAGATACCTATTCTTCTCACATAATATCTGAATGCATGCAGTAGACAATCCAGACATAAAGAGAGATTTGTACTCAAATTCCTCCTTAAAGAGGGAAATGCAGTCTCCAAGCAGCTGCCCTAACCACTAAGTTGCCACCTTGTTAGCTACCATCCCTCCCCTTTTGTTTTTTTTTTCCCTCTCAAGTTCCTTCAGAAAAGTATCATACATAGAAAAGCAGGTAGTTACAAATATAATAATATAATAATAAAAATATTAAAAAAATATAATAATTAAAAATAGAAGATATATTCACCACTGTTTTTGAAAGGTATCTTACATTCAGTTAGTATATTTGAAATAGTAGCTTCTCATAGACATGATGTGAAGGAATCTCTCTGGGAATAATTGTGTGGAAATAATAACATGTATTTAAAAAAGGGAATTGAAATTCCAAGCAAACCATCTTCTATTGATTTTTAGAGCTTTACTTGCATACCAGCTTCCTCAAAGAAATGTTATTCTTCAAGAATTAGTTCTGAATTAATGCCCTTGCATTTCATTTGGGAGAGAATTTGCTCCAGAATAATGTGAATTAAGAAGTATAAGTTGACAACGAATTAGAATTTTTTTTCTAAAATGAGGCCAGAGTCTTTCCAGAACTGATTAAACATGAGATCCTTGGGAAGAAAAGGGTCACATAGGTACACATATAGGAAACCCAGGAATGCTGCGTTCTGTTAAGATCATTTTCCATGTGGCTAGAAGCAAAATATTTGTTGCTCATATTTTCCACCTCCATGCATCTGTTTTCTGTAGGGGATACTGTTGAAAATGTTGCTACAAAAATATATTAACAATAAATCATTAGCTATTATTATAGTTATTAGAAATGTGCCTTTGCATATTAGCAAGTTAAATAAATACTCAATATTTCATGTAACAATGTTGCCATTTGGAGAATGAAATATTACAATTATACAATAAATATTCACTCAGGTGTCACTTAAGATATTTTCCTAAGTATTTAGACTTTTTTGAGAGCAAAATGAGCTTTCTTTTATCTCAACACATTTTGTTTCATTGACTTTTAGTCACATTTAAAACAGAATTTCAGTTCCTATTTCTTCCCTCAAGGACTGAGAAGACACCTGAGAAAAAGGACTGTAAGAAAAAAAATTGAAACTAACCTTAAAGATACTGGTGGAGGGTTTCCTATCACAAGGGCAAAGGCAATTATAACTCTGCTCTATATGCATTAGCAAATTGAATATTCAGCCCACAAATACACAAAAGAACATCCCACGGAGGTGCTTATTCAACTACAGTTGACAGCAGCCAGTATGTCAAACCAAACCACTGAAAGAGATGAGTCCCTGTAATCAGTGTGATCACAGAGAGCCATATGCAGCTCTTCAAGCAAAGAACTAGGAGCAGCAGTAACCAGCCTGCTCAGCCTGTGCTCCTATCACCTCTACTAAAAAAATCCAATAATGTTACAAAACCAGCTAACATCAGCAACACGACAGTAAGAACAAGCTATAAAACTAGATACAAAGAAGCGGTATTACAGCTCAGCACTACCTCTGTGGCTTTATATCAATGAGACTTTAACCTTGGTAAATGGATTTTGCAAAAGCACTACTAGCAGTCCAGATTTCATTTTTTTCTGCAATAATATTAATGAGTTATTGAAATGCTACTGACATTTAAAATACCAACAGCTTTCCTTGTTAGCACCAGATTGGGTGGTTTCTATGTTCCTGGAAAGAGGACATAGATTAATCATGATAAATAGAAGGAAATAGCAGTGTAGCGGTGTTTAATTTAAATTTAAGATGGTTAATCTTCATTATTTTCCCTGTCTCAAGGCCTCTTTTGAAAAGGTTTCCTTTATATTATAGGCTAAAAAGGATTCTTCAGTTTCCAAAGATCTAAGCTCAATAGTTGTTCCCTTTTCATAGGTATTGAAGGTATTTATAATAAAGAATACGGATTTTTTAATAATTCATAAGAAATTTTTATAATTCCATATAAGAATCTCACTTTTACATGTTTTTGATCTATGATGTCCTGAGGTAGGATTCTTCCTCTCATTTTGGAAATAATTTGCTTTTTCTTTTGTTCTGCTTACCCAGCGTTCAGTATGACAGATCCATTCCCAGAGTGAATCCTTTTGAAAGTCATCCAGAGAAATACAGAAGATAGGATTCCCTCTGCCCATATCTTACACTTCAGGGTCAGATATCTTCTTAGCAATTTCCCTAAAGTGAGTGTCCCCTGGTAGTCAATGAAGAGTTGTTGTTCTTTTGTAATAGAGGAAGATTTTCCCGACTAAGTTTAGCTACCCCTGAAAAGACTTTCCCTGTCTACACAAGAAAGTGAGGTGCTTCAGAAGGATTATTTCACCAGGCATATAAGAATTAGGAATAAATTAGGTGCTTCAGTGAAGTAGTCTGAAGCCCACCATATAAAAAAGTGTGACTGGTCTAACTTCTCTTTTCCTTAATCCTCGATCTCTGCATTAATCGGAGATGTAACAAAAATGTCTTTGGTTTCCCTTGTATAACAAATTAAAGAGAAATTTAAAAATAGCAGAAATTAAACAGCACTGGAGGGGTTGAGGTACATTTATCTCTAATGCTATCTGGGGATTTTCTCACTAAACTCCGCAAAAGGTGCTATTTCTCCAGAAACACTGCAAGAAATCAGGATAGTGGGCAGCTAACAGGTACTAGGGAGAAAATCCGTAGCAAAGCAGGGAAAGAAACTCTAAAGATTTTACTGTTTTCCTGTAGCTCCTTTTTCTGTGTTAGACGGAAATGATTTTCTGTGTTTCTTTTTCTTCCAGTAAAATGCTGGGAGGAAGAAAACAGCTCCTTTCTCTGAACTATAGTACTGTGCATAATGTATGTTGTACTGCAGAAAACATACTTCTGGAAAAGAGAAGAAAAGTACAAGAAGTGAGTGCTCACAAAGCCATATAACTAGACCAAGACATGGCTTGGTTTTTTGCCAAGAAATTTCAGTACATTGAAATGTTTGCAGCATGCTCATCCTGCAGTCATGTTCATATAAATCTCTACCCGCCACTTGAACAGCCACAGTGATGCATGGGCCCCACCATGGCAGGTGGGCATGGTGCTGTGGGAGTGGAGCTGTTGCAAGCCAAACAATTTTTGAAGCTTTTCAGGAATTCCACAAATGATATTGGAGAGGTAGATTTGCATCTAGCATTGTGGCAGTGCCAGGGGGAGACAGAGAGATGCCAGTTCTTTCTCAGGTAGGTATAATAAAATTTCTCAGGTAGATATAAAAAGAGATGCAGGGATAAAGACACGGCCAGTAATTATAGGGAGGAAGAAATAGCTATCTTAGCTACTCCCAGAAATTAAGATCTAGTTCCTGAGATTTTTATTTCCCAGGAAAACAATGAGTGGAAGCCTAATGAATGGAGCTCTAACCTGTCAGCTTTGCACGTTCCCCATACACGTACATCCACATAAATTCCCCTTTAGCTAAACACCTTCTTATTTCAGGAGATTCAGCTGAAGTCCCAAGGATCCTAGTGAGTCCACAGCCATAGGACAATCTACATAACCTTTCTTCTCAAAAATGTATTTCTTTTGTGAAAAATAAAAGAGATTTTAAAGAAATCTCAGGCAAACAAAACCTCAAGCAAGAATTTTCCTGTGAAAGAGAGAACTGCCAGATATTGTCAGATGCTCCCTAAAGTCTGCTGTTGCCAGATTTAAAAAAAAAAAAAATATTCAAGAAGCTTGAATGGACAGTGGTAAAAATTCTCAGAGAAGAATAATCATGAACTCTTTCCTCCTGGCTCTATCATGGTCCCATTTCTGACCAGCAGGATAATAGGATTCCATTACCCAGGAAGGCAGGGACTGGTTTTCCTCTGTAAAGGCTGTGTCATACACCCATGCAAATTACCCATACAGCACATTTTTAATTATTTAATGTCTGGATGCTATAACCTCTCTTTTCTCCAAGATACCCCTGGAACTGAGTGGGTACAGTGTAGGCGAACAAAGTGGTAAAGCCAAAAAGTACCAGTGGTGGCAAAGATAATCAAAGCTGCCTTCAGGTTTGATATTGCTAATTTATTTTCCATTCAAAATGTGGAACCTGTGGCTGACTTTGATATCTTAGTCACTCCAGGCACAGAGCTGAATGGAGTCTGAAGTTAAAAGGAAGAGATGTGTAAAACGTAAATTGTTACCGACTGGGGAAATTACTTAGAGTGATATATGGGGCTATAATTAGGATGAAAGGAAAATGTAGGCTGTCTATTAGGAAACAAGTTGAGAAGTGGTAGGCCAGAATATTCTACCCACAAATCAGATTGGAAAACCCTGGAAAACACTCTGCACATAGCGTTACCGTTCACAAGACTCTCTTGTTCATGTCATTATATGTGTTGTGTTTCTCACAGCATCAGCTCCTGGATCCCTATCAGGAGATCACAGGAGATCTAAGTGTTCATTTCCAAAATTGGCTTAACATACCAGAGCACTGAGGGTTAATCAAATAGACTGTACGGGCAGAACAAATGAATGATTTGAACTCAAAAACAAGCAGGCACAAATATTATTTTTAAATATGATTTTTTAAAAGCCAGCTATAATTGGTTTTTGTGCTGACTCACCAGTGTGAGAACACGAGGTTGGCAGTGCAGTATAAGCAATCATGCTGGGAGGACAATCTCTAAGAAGGTGGTAAAATCCATCCTCATCATCATGAGGGCAAACTGCTCATGTCACCTGCCTCCCTGGGCAGAGGAAACTGAGTGAAGCAGGCGGCGGATTACAGTGAAGGAGAGGATGCAGAATGCTCGGCCTACAGCATTATCCATGTTTGTAGAAGTCACAAATGATACAGAATTGCTGATGGTTTAAAGAGTTAAATGATTTGAATTATCATGTTTATACACAGATAACTGCAAGTTGCACATAGAGTTTCCAGTAAGACAACAGATGGTTAGAGCTGATTGAACTCTTCCAAAATTGATTTTTAATAAAAATTTTCCTGGACATTTCAATGGAGATGAAGTTGCACAGAAAAGATTTCCAATATAGGCAGTTATTTTTGTTCATTTTCATTTCATCTCAGTTCTAATAGATCTGTAAAGTTCAGCTTGTATTAATTAGCTGCTGAAACAATTGTATAAAAACATTATATTTTTTTTCTTCATGATGTTTCTCACCAGTGGGTGAGAACCCCTCAGCTTCCAAAACACACAAATGCCAGGTCAATGCAGCTGCACTGCATTTTGTTATGGACCCAGGCAGCTCATCAGTCTCAATGGAAGAAAAGATTTTTTTCTATTTATCCAATACCCATCTTATCCAATGAGGTCTCAGTCCCTAAATACATGTAGATTGTTACCATGATTAAATGTTCTTTCCCTTTCCTCAGCAGGAAGGTCCAGATTTCAGTTGCAATTTATCATGATTCTAAGCATAATTAAGATGTGGAACAGACTAATAAGTCAGGTTATAGAATACTATTATGGTTAATTTTTAAGTAGAGTTTTGATAAGCATCCAGTGAGAATAGCTTCAGTACCCCTCCATCCTGGAAGCTGAACTAGATGATCTCTTGAGGTCTGTGATAGCCCCAAAGTCTAGAGTACTATTAGCTGTCATTTGTTACTGAAAAGGAAAAGCTCAGAATAGAATTACTGAGAGTAAAGAGAATTCTTCTCTGTTTTAACATTTTGTTATACTCCAGTTCATAGCACTTCCTGTATACTCAAGGTCATTTATACCACTGAAACAAACTTCTGTTGATATGGGAGATCTTTCACCCCAGGAAAAGGGAAAGGGACATTTCTAAAATAAGAAATTAATTTTAAAGTGGCAAGAAAATGGAAGTTGTTTTCAGGGACTAGAATAGTACTTACAGATACTTTGATTTCACTGTTTGCAAATTATTAGATTTTTCTCTGAAGTCACTCATTGAGAATGTTTCAAAATGTTTGCATTGGCTTTTTTTGTTTGCTTGTCCTTTTTGTACAGAAAATGTCCACATATGAAAGGCAAAATTTTCTATGGTCAATATTTAACAAAGTTTCATTTTTAAAGGAATGGATGGCTGGAGAGAAGCTTCCCTAAATATCCAACTGCATAATCAAAATATAAGAAGAAAAATCTGCTTCTACACAGTACTAACTGAAAGTCTCCCTTTATATTAACTCATTTACAGTGGTTATCAATGTTAAAAGAGACTAACATTAGTTAAAAATCAGCAGAAGAATTTTAGACTGAAAAATATGTTTAACAAAAATAAAAGATTTTTTAGACCTATAATAACTGTTCTGATGTTTTCAATGGACGTATTTCAACATTTCTGTTTCATCTCATAACATCAAAACACTTTAGAGAGGACTCAATTCTTCTAGTTTTAGCTTTATAGAAGCTAAACATCTAGTCAAAGTTAATTATCTTGGGCAGATATTTGTCTATGTGGGTTTGAACATCTGAAAAAGTAAGCCAAGGTTAACATTATAATTCCCTGTGTGGAAATAAATACTTTCAGAATAAGATCAATCTCTATTCATACAGTAATGAAACAGTTTATTTCCAAAATCAGAACTTTCCAGGATTTCTGTCACATGTTAAAAATGTGTCTAAAAATAAGGCATTTGCTCAAAGTCAAAAAGTATTTTGTTGGTGGTGGTTTTTAAGTATCAATTTTACCTGGGGGATAGGAATTCAGCTTTTAAAACTGGCTCTGATACAGTCTACCAGGTGCTTAATACATTTTACCATGCTCACATATTATTCTTACATTTTTCAACATTTTATTACTCAATTTTACCCTCACTACACAGTGCATGAGATTCAGCTTTGAGAGAATAGAGCCACGTTCTTGTTTTCCTATAAAATACAGCATATGCACCCAGTTGAAAGGCAAGTTACGGATTTGGGAGAGAGAGGAGAGTTTTTCTCCTAAACACAAAAAGACAAACAGAATAATATAACCTACTAATATAATGAATGTGCTAGAAGGAGTTAATAGATTATGTGGCTTAAAATATGAAGTCTTTATGACTGTTTTGACAGGCAAAGCTCAAGAGCAGACTGGACTTAATTTCCTACACAGCAAAATACTCATCCATCTGAAAGCCAAAAGAATTTCTATCTTTCTTCTAAAGTCATTATGGCAGACTTAGTACTGGAGTTAAGTTGAGGCTGATATTTCCACAAGTTCAGCATAAAATTAGCTCCAAGTTGGATGTCATACATAAAATCTCAAGACATATTATTTAAAAAAATCACTTTGCTTCTTTAAATTTTCTAGATATTAAATAAATGTTCCTATATGATATTTTTTGCCTTTAATCTTCTTCAATAATAGCTTCAATTTACTAGGTCTTTTCATATCCTCTTCCTTGCCTCTCCATCCCTTTCTCTGATCTGACCTCACATTTTCAGTCTCCTGACTCACAAAATTGGCTCTTTCAACTCTGAATGGGAAGTTAAGCATGAGCATGTCTGCTTGGTGTGCCATGTTGCGCAAAAGGCATGTTAAACACTCGCATTGGCCACAGACATCTGTGAACTTCAGTGCATTCAATAACAGTCCCATTTTGTTATGTTTGTGAGGAACAATTTAACTTTTCTAGCATTGCATTGTGGGATCAATGTGTAGAGGAGCTTCTGTGCTACCAGTCTTAGTATTTTTAGTATCCATGAGTTCGGTGATTTTGTGTAATAAATTAGAACTAATGTAAAATATGGCAACCTCATTAATTTCTCATGAAGTCATCTTCCTCCTTAAATGAATTTCCATCTGAGAAACCACTTTTCAACAAATACTTCAAATGGGAGAAGGTACAGTATATTATCTATATGTCATTAATGAATAAATCAGGACTCACAACCCACTCATCACTCATCATATGCCTGGCTCAAGGGTGCCCCATATTTGTGTCTTTATTTTAGCACTTGAAAGTTGTTGCATTCATGTCTGTTGTGCCACGAAAGGGAATCAGTCATGAGGAGTTATTCTTAATTTCTGTTTCAATCCCAGATGCCTTTAATCTTGTTACATGGCAAGTTGGCCAGATGGCCTGGGACCAGACTACTTCAGAAAAGCAGGTGGTTTCTAACCCATGGTCTTGGCAGAGATTTAGATAGATATAAATAAAATATATCCTAGATGTTAATAAAGAATCAAAATAACATATTACAAGGGTATCGAGAAGTGTTTGACAATGTGTTGTACATACAGACACATGTTATTGTGCCTTAGTTATATGTGCTTAAAGCTACTTTTTAAAATGCTTGTTAGGAAAAGTGATCTTTTCCTAATGATGAATGGACATCTCAGAATTAGTGATTCTGCCTTACTTTTGTGGGAAGAGAAAGTAGAAGAAAGTAGTAAGTTTGAAATTCTTCCATAATATGAGGCACAGCTGCTGGCAGAGCTTTCTGAAGACAGTAGTTAAAGTGTGGATGTACTTTACAGGGACTTTACTTTGATCCCAGCCCTATCTGTGGTACGGCTGCCATCCAGATGATGGTGTAAGCCAGGGTTCAGATAATATAGCTGGGCATAAGTGTGATGCTCACAGATGCATTCTCGAATGTGTTGGAGTTGCAAGTTCTTCAAAAAAACTTTGTATCAGAGTAAGAATTGAGAAGGAGCTTCAACATGCCAACTTAGGAAATATATTTAGAGATCAGCAGAAACCTCTGAGGTCTGGAGATGAAGGCAACCCAAGTGCAAGGGTTTGACGTTTCTCTCTGCTGGTGGTAGAACAGTAAGTATAGCTTAGAGCAAGGGACCACTTCAAAGCCTTGGGCTTTCAAGTCAGACATGGATGGGGACCAGACTCCCTGCTTATATGAAAGTCAGGAAGGTGAGCCAGTTGGAAACTATCTTTCGAGGTAACCTCTGCAGTCCTCTGTATTATCATTAATGTTGAAGGATTTCACTAGATGCTACAGTAGAAAAGAGTAGCCCAGTGTGTTTCATTCATAGTCTCCTTTGAAGAGTGTGAGAAATACAAAACGAATGCACTTTTAAAGCTGTGCTGAAGATTTGCTGCCAAAGAGAGCTGGGCCAGTTTTCTAGTGTATGTGCTAGGATTTAATTTCTGTAAGACAGGAATGCTATGCTGAGGTGGAGTGCTTCAACCACTGATCTCCTCCTGGAGTTAGTTGCCTGAGTTAAATCAGGCCCTTCTTATGAAAATAGGAAGAAAGGCTCTCTTAAGCCAGTGCAGCAGCAGCAGGTTGTGAAATAAGATTCAAGTCCAAGCATAGGGATGTAAAAAACAGCTTCCCAAACCTGAAGCCTCAGCCCTTCAACCTTTGCACTTACAGAAAACCTCAAAAATCTTATTTCCACCTGTTTGGTTGGCTGTTCGCCAGCTGGGGCCTGAAGATACCTATTATAGAGAGCCTCACAGGTGAAATGAGAGCAGAAGGCCTGGTCTGAGAAACTGCTGAGGTTTAAGGTCAAGCTTCAGGTAGTGTTTGGACACTGCCAAGAATAAGAAGCCACTGTAAATGGGATTTAAAGACTACAGTAGTGTTTAAATGTTCTGCACAGGTGTTTAATGTAGCAGTTTGGACTGGATAAACAAAGAAACTTTCCTTCCTTTGGGTCCTACATCCTTATTTACAGCAAAGACTCCAAAAGCCATAGATTTTAAAGTTCAAAGATGATAGGTTTCCCATTTCCCTTTGAAGAAGGTTGTTAATTCAGCTCTACATACTTACGTAGTTTAGCCAGGCTGCATCAATGAAGACTGGGGATAAATAATGTATTACACTGATCTGACAACTCATATTTCCCTTCAAAATAAAGAAATAAGTTGTGTTTCCTCAGTCTCAAACTACTGTTTCGATTTCATTATAAATAATACAATACTTACGTAAAACACACACTTTTTTTTTTAAAGCTTCCAGGAAGAAACAGTCAGAAGGCAAATCAATAGCATTTTCTACTTTCAAAATGCCAAATTTAATAAATATGCTTCCAGTGGACACACCTGTAAACCCTATTCTGCTCCCTTGCTCCTCATTTCAGTGCCTGTACAGACATTTTGTCAGATTCAAGCAAAGACATAACCCATTGTGATATACACTTTCTGTGTATATCAACAGATTATTCCACCCTAAAAGCCTAAAAAATTAACAAGGTAGACAAGCAAAGGAGATAATGAAATCTTCGTTTTAAGCTGGAAAACTGTGGCAGGGAGCAACATTAAAAGATTGTGCACAAACCTTGTAATAGTTAGGAAATGAATCCATGTTTCTTGAATCCAGCACCCTTAATCATAATACTATATACAGCCCCAAGAAAAGTCAAAAATTTTTCTGCAACTGGGAGCAAATATACACTTCATACTTTGTTAAAAAATAGCAATTGTTATTAATTATATACATACATAAATATATACACATATACACATCAGTTTATTCATACATATTAGCATTCATGTATATTCATTTATATACATAAAAATTGGAATCACAGCAAAAAGTAATTTGTAAAAACAGAAAATGGAGCTATGCCAAATATACATAATGATGATGTCCTACTTTGGGTCATGAAAGAGCTTTGGCAAATGTGAGCAAACAGTTCTAAAGGTTGTGCCTTTATGTTCAAATTAATTTTCAATAATAAAATTAAGTCAATTTAAAATGCATCTTGGGAGGTAGAGCAGGATAGCCAAACCCATATCAACAGCACAACAACACAACTCTAGCAACAGCTGAGTGGCTGCCAAGCTGTATGCCAGTGTGAAACACAACAGAAATGTGTGAACAACAGATTTGGAAAGAAAGGTAGAGAAAAAGACACCTGTGATTACTGTTCTAGCAAGAAGACAACAGAACAAGATATATGGGAATACCTTGGTTGACCTATTTCATTATGTATGGAACACAGCTTTAATGATATCCACAGGCTGTGTAAAACCAGAAAGGATTTCCTCTTCTTTCAGAAAAAATCAGCAAGTTTTGGAACTGAGAACTAAGCAGGTATCCTTTTATTTTATTTTCTTCTTTTGGCAGCAAATCCTCTGCCTTTCACAGTGAACCAGCAAGGATCTCTTAATCTTTCCATTGCAACTGGGACTAATTTAACACACCACAGAAAGCACAAGAGAAATAAACTTTATTTAGAAATCAAGGAGGAGCTGCCATGGAACTTTTGCTTTTCCAGTGCTCGGATCTCCTTGCTCCTGCGCTCCAATGTGCATAGATCCTGTGGGTCCAGCAGAGTCCCAGCACACATTCCAATGCTCTGGAAGCTGTTGAATAGGAGAGGTTTGTATTCCTCTAGACTCAACCTGGCTGGGAGGCTTCCTCTTTTCCTCACTCCTTTCCCTCATCCATGAAGGTCATCTACTTTTGAGTGCTTGATAAATAACATGATTTCTTCCATTGTACCGCTACTGGCTAACACCAAGTGAGAAATACATTTGAATTATTGCACAAGGGAAATAGTCTTGCCATGGATGAGTTTGCCTTACATAACTGGCACTAAGCCACTGGCTTCAGGAGAACGTCAGGTGGAGGTCAAATTGATACTGCTATGTTTTACGACAGTCTCTCTTGTGGATTTCAGTGCTCTCTGCCAAGGCATGGGAACACAACAAGAACCACATTTGCTTCTGTGACTGCAAAACATTTTCAGAGTGCTGGAGATGGCTCAGACACTGGCAGTAGTGTAGTTCAGTATTTACCTGCTTGCCAGACAGCCTCCACTAAATGATATCTGAACAAGCTAATTTGAAGCTAGGTCTAGTGTAGCTTTGTGGCAGTGCCCTAGCAATAGATACAGACAGCTAGACTGGAACCATCTGCAATAAGCATTGGAGTACAACGCAGAGACAACCAAACAAGAAATGTTCACAGTAGTGTGAGAACTGGAATTAAGATAGTCAGTCTATTACAGATATGCTATATTCTGTATGTAATATACAGCTGACTGGAAGATTGGGCCAAAAGAATTGCGTGAGGTTCAACAAAAATAAATGTTAAGTCCTTTATCTGGGACAGAATAATCCCCAGATGGGATTATCAGACTGGGGACTGACTGCCTGGGGAGCAGCTCTGCTCAAAAGGCCCTCAGGGACCTGGGCAACAGCAAACTCAATATGAATCAGCTGTGTGCCCTGGCAGCAGCAGTGAACACAAAGTGTGTCCTGGGCTGCACCACCAAAAGTACAGGCAACAGACTGAGGGGTGTGATTCTCACTCTTTATTTAGCACTTGTCAGGCCACACCTTTGGTCCCCTGGGTTCCAAAAAGACACAGAAAAACTGGAAAGAGTCCAGGGGAAGACTACCAAAATGATCAGGGGGTTGGAGAGCTTGACATGTGAACAATGGCTGATGGAATAGGGTTGTTCAGCCTGGAGAAGACAAGGATCAGGGTGATCTAGTTATAGCTTTCCAAAATAAAAGAAGAGGCAGGTAGGCTCTTCATATGGCTGCATGGTGAGAGGACAAGAGGCAATCAGCACAAGTTGCTGCAGGGGACATTCTGCCTGGATATAGGAAAGAAAACTTTCATTCATCCAGAGTTATCAGCTTCTGTGGGAGGCAGCATACTCCTCGCTTGTGTGATAGAAACTCCCCCAGACCAAGCCCTGTCTCTGCCACTGTCCTGCTGGCATTTTCCTCCTTGTGACTCAGTTTTTCACATCCAAACTATGACTATGAGAGGAAGACAGGCTAAAGTATTACTGTCCTGTGCAAAGTACTTTGAGATCTAAAGATTAAAAATACTGTGCTGGAAATAGGTATGGGGTTTATTGTTATTTATTATTAATGAACAACTTATATCTAAAATTTGAATGTTTCTATCCTCAACAAATATCTATTTAAGAAGCGAGTCAGTAAATTGCTTTAAGTGACATCTATTGTAAGTGGTAACACCCACTACATAAGCATTTGTCCAGCTCAGTCCCAGATGGTTATTCATTTGCACCATTTGTGGGTAACAAGTAGATGTGATTTGGTCATGACCTTGAAACAGCTGGCACCTTTTCCTTTTGCTTTGATACTACTGGCACTGAGAAACACCACAGAACTTGCAACACGTGTACGAAAATGCCAAATATGTATTTATGGCTCTTTATTGAAAAGCACTAAAAATAATACCTATGAACTGGGGAGAGGGAAGGCACCAGTACACTATGGTTTAATACTTCTGAAAAATTTTATTATTGTGTCTAGAGGGATTGAGTTTAATTAAACACTTAGGTTTTGTTTTTTTTCAGAATTTTGAAACTTTTTGCTTAATTTTTCTTGGCTTAAACATAATAGGGAACTAAGATCCCCAAATGACTATGTAAAGTGAGAGCAGGGAAGAACTGAAGCAGCTGTTCTGGGGCTGCCTAGGGCTAAATAACAATTGTGGAAAAGGTACTTGCAATGTAAATTCCACCCCATTTCTGTCTACCTACAATCCTTGATTCAAAGCTCAGCAAAAGCTATATAATTCTACAAGCTTCACCCATTGCATTTATAGTGAAGATCTCATTCTTCAAGCAGATCTGTTTTGAAGACAAGTTTTGCCACTCTACTAAAAGATTTCATCCTTATTGAATGGGTATGTCTTTATACTAAGGAAATTGTTTTCCAGTATTTTGGTACTTTTGATCTTGTTTGTGAATTATTTATTTAAAACGTCCTTAATTTCTTCTGAGTTTTGGATTCACACAGTCTTAGTTTTCTTTGATCATTTGTCCCCAAACACTTCAGTTTCCATCTAGATTACATTAGCAAATCCCACTATATTCCCATAGCTAAACCTCTTTGCTATTTCTTCCAATTGGCTAGGAAGTCAGATAACTTTCCACTTTGTCCTCTGCACATCCTCCCTGCCCTTCAGAGTAGAGGCCCAGATTCAACAGGACAGGTGGAGAACATTCATATTTCAGCTTAGCTTAGACCCCTATAGCTTTGCTTATGGCCCTATACAGGGCACTGTTTTTGTTTTTCTAAATAAAAATATGTGAGTTCGAGTCCTTTGAAGCTAAGACCTAAAACTCAGTTTCCATACTTCCTGGGCTAGTGCTTTACCCCCTGTGAAGTGCAGGAGAGAGAAGCGCTTTCAGAAACACTTCTCCCTTTTTAATCTACCATTTGCAGTCTTAAATATCCTCCTGCTCTACAGTTGTGTATCGCCACGCAGGGCACCTAGATAGACCTATTTTCCATATGTGGATTTTAGGCATTTAACAAGAGCATCTGAATTTCCAGTCTGGTGCAGGGAAGTGTCTGGTAACTCTGAGTATTGTCACACTTAATCCTAGATCCACAAAAGGTTCTTTAAAAATATCCCATAACCCACATGGGACCTCTCCAGTAGAGCAGAGGAATCAGCCCAGCGTAGCAGCTTAACCATGGCTACCTTTACCTCCTTTTCAGTCTTTTCCCTATAGACATGCTTGAATTTGAGTGTGAGGGGCGATAACCATGTCTTCACCTGTGACTGCTATTGTTTGGGAAAAAAATGAAGAAAGAAAAATTGACACAAATCTTCAGATCTGAGGTGACATGTTGCATAAGTAAAGAACAATCATTTCTCCTTCCATTTTGATCTCTGTTAAACAGCAGAGAGTAGGACAAAGAGAATTACATTTAATAACATCAGATTGATGTCTCTTCATGAATGGTAATACACCACTACTTAACAGTCTAGCTTTGCCACAGCATTGCAAATACATTTTTATGCCCATATAATGTCATAAATGCTTTCTATTCTAGTTGATCTTTCTATAACATTTGTTTAATCACGAAGCTCCACTTAGCTGAAACTTTTTCAATAGCTGCTCCTAACTGTGGCTGTTTTGTACTAAATAATGTTGATGATATATGATAAATATAATTTTCTTATGAAATTTCACAGCAAGAATGGTAATTGCTTCCCTTTTTGTTTTTCAGTACAGCAGATCAAGAGTTGTTAGGAATAAAAATCATAGTAATTATATCTGTGGATACTAGCCATGAATGCAAAATTCAGCTTTAGAGAACATTGATCTTTTAGAAATTTTAATTATTTCCAAATTCCCCATAAAAATTCTCTTCAGAGGGTATTTCATATACTTTATACTCTGTCTTGGATGTTTTGGTTCAGATCACAGCTCCCAGTACTGGTAAATTAGCCATCCATATACATTCATCTTTGCTTCAAAGACAAAGGATTGATATCTAATGTGAAAAAATAAGGGTAATTAATAGCAACAGAAGCATCACTACTTTACAGTAGGTCCGTAGCAAAGGGAAAATAATCAGAAGTGGGTAACAATGGCAGCTCTAATCTGTACATTTCTCTAAAAAACTTCCCGCCAGTACAGTGACAGAAGTATCTATTCAGTGTGATCCTAGGGAAATGCAGAAACCTCCGCTCCCGTGGCTCCAGTCGTAACAACATTTAAGGAAGATGCAGATGCAGCTGATGCGGGTGCTGCTTTCACATGCCCTGAAGCTGCACTGTGGCTGTTGTTGCAGCAGTAACAGTGTGCTGTGGGCACTCCGGCTGCATCTGCTGGTGAAATCCGCAGGGACCTGCAGAAAAGCAGACACGTAGAAAAATCTGCCAGTGGTTCAGAATCGCTGCCATGCAACTAAGAAAGAGGGCTATTGCACAAGCACTGAACCCCCATGTTGGAGGTTTTGTACCAATGGATCTCTCTCTTTCCATACTAGAATGTATGATACCTGTCGGGAATCATCCAGCTGCTGCTAATTGCACAGGTTTTGTAGAAAACAGAGAAACAAATGGAGGAGTAATAACTATGCTCAGCCCCACACGTAAAGAAATGCGTGTAATTTCCCTCAGAGTGAATTAGCAGCATTTTGAAGACTCTTTCTTTCTGTTTGTTTTATTAAATGACTTTTTTCCCAGGTATGCTTATACTGCACAGCTCTGGTAGTGTTCACTTTCCTGTAAATCTAAAGCCAATTAGGCAGACTGTTTTAAGCTGCATGTCAGCCCTTCTCTTTTCCCCTCTTCCACTTTCCTCTAGGGTCTTCATTTCCCTGCCTGCTGCCCACTACAGCTCACAAGCTGCAGGCTACCAGAGCCCATTTATTTACACTGCACCTGTGCTTAGTGCTGGTCCTTAGCACAATTTCTCCCTAAAGTGTTAACACTTATACCATGTATAAAAGCTCAGATTTGTCATGTTTAACGTGTCAAGTCTTTACTTCCACTAGCTGCCATTGGCCATGGTTCCCTGGAGGAGAGTGTAAGAAAGAATATCAGGTGTTAGTCAAGTCCTTGAAAACAGTACTAGGAAGTGCTTAGATACTACAGGGCTGAAGCATAATATAAGAACCTGTACAGACTAAGCAAAGCATGAACACATATTCATCAGAAGCAGTAGTATGCACTCCATCCTCCACATACAAGGCCAGAGAACTGGTTTACTCTCACACCATCCATGCAATGCTCATTACAGGTGGTGATGAGGTGACACACGAGTTTCTCATAGAAGATTTGTGTGGTATTGTAATTACCTTAAATATTTGGGAGCTGGTTAAATCTTTGGGGTAAACAGTGCACATTAAAAAACACTAATTGCATAATATACATTTAAAATACATTGTAATTTAAAAATAGCCTAGTTATTAGCATATCTAAATTATGCACATTTATGAACTCTAAGTAGATAATATGAATTTTAATTAGGGCAATTTTTCTGTAATAAAAGGGAAAAGACTTTAAAAAGGACATAACTTTTTACTAATTTGTTTCCTTCATTCTGATTTCTCAGCTAAATAATGAACTATAATAGAAAAATGCTTTATTACATATTTGCCCAAGAGACCTGAATGGCTCAATAGGAACCGCTTGCTCTTTCAAAGAATAGGCAAGTCAAGTTAATTAAATTCCAGGCTAAACTAGCTCGTCCAGGTCAACTCCAGCTGAATTTCTTCTCAGAAGAGAAAGTTCATTAACTCTACTCATTCATGAATAATTCCCATAAATATCATTACTTATACAATGACATTATGCTGTTCCTTAAAAGTGCTATGAAGAATATGAGTGCTGAGGGTCTGCTGATCATTTAGCAACAGATAATGCATCAAGAAAATTAGGTCCATCTGACAGGTCCCACTGCTTGATCTGGTCCAGGTCAACCCCACGCTGATTGTGGAAAAAACCCTAGATATCTCATAAGTTGCCTCCATGATGCAAGTGAGCAGAGCAGAGAAAAGCTTCTGGGAGGCTGAAGCGAAATAAGCAGTGACTCAAGCTCTGATCTCACACTAGGTGAGAGCAACACCATTTAGCACAGATGCTCTCCCACTCTTTTTGATTCCCCCCTGGGAAAAAATTATTATTGGAACTCCTGACTGCCCTGTTCCCAAATAATAATCTTTCAGAAGTTGGTTAAATACACAGCATGTGACAGTTCAAGGAATTGTGTGCCAGGATGCAAATAGCTCCAAAATGGCTATGCCTAAACTCTGAAATATTTCCATTCCTGTGTGTGGCTGGGGTAAGTCCTGACTACCAACTCCTGTAACATCCTTTCCTTTCTCCTCCTTACACCCTGGGAAGAAAGCTCACTGTGTTAGCCAGAGGGAGTTCATCCAGGAAGGAGCCAGTGGGATGAGAAGATGTCCAGGACTCCAAGTAATAACATAGCACAAATTCACAGAACAGCATAGCCAATTGTGTTTAAGCCAATGTTTAAAGCTTTTTTGAACAAGGCTTCTTAATTTGTTGAGAAGTATTGCTAAGGGGCAAAATCATTTTCTGCCTTCAAACTAACTTACTAAAAGGCAAATTCACAAAAACACAACTGGGCTAAGGTAACAAAGCGTCCATTCCTGCAAACTCACTTCATACAGCATAAAGTGAGTTCTTATACTCAAAATAGGGATGAACAACTTTATAAAGATAGCAATAGTAGACTTAATGATCAGGATGGCATTGGAGGTTTTGAGGAACTAGTCCTGTGAAAGAGGGACTTCCAGAACACTGCCCCTTGTTTTACCGCTTCTGATTTCTGAGCAATATATTTGTATCCTTCTGCATCATTACTGTGATATAAATATCTCTTGAATCGGCCTGTGAGATTATCTGCTGTGAGGACATATGTCATTTAGTACAGCAACTGCAAGTGTGAATGTTTTGACCAGACTTAAGCAAAAATAAAATAAAACAAAACAAAATGACACTTTGCCTTTACTATTTAAATTCAGGACCTGGGACAATAGTCTATGTCAATGACAAAGCCCCTATTATCTTCTATCATGAAGAATCAAAATGTTAAATTGTAGAAATTGTGTTAAGAACAGGGTAGAAGAATCATCATGTCATGGTCAACATGGGCTATATCAGGCAATACATCTCTCTGTCTAAGTCCAATGCTGCAGAGTTTTTACCTTTTCAAAGTGTAAAATTCATAATACCCAAGTTAAGTCATTTCTGGATAGATAATTAGTTCCATAAGTGATTAATTGTGGCCTGAAAAGTCTTTCAGGAGAGAAGTACAGCACTCTGAGCAGGACAACAGTAAAGAACTGTGTATGAAGACCAAACATGTTTAGACCTTATAATTGTCTTCTGATGTGTGAATCAAAAATACCATCCTTCTAATCTGACGCTACTACATGGAGTAGCATGGAGTCTCTCTGAGTTAGTTTTTATAGATTTAACGTTCTTATTACTACTTTATCCCATTGGTTCAATTCCTTTTTGTTTTCTCACACCAGAAAGAAAATTGGCCAGTTCTTGCAGCCTGATAAATGTAACTTCTTACATCATAATCACAAGTCATTAGGGCAACAGTGTTGATTATAATTACATTGCCTAGTCTGAGCATCTAAACATTTCTAGATAAGATTTTTAGATATTCCAATAACACTTAAAATAAAGTTGGTAAACCTGTTTTTGTGATTAAAATGGGATGAGATAAGAATTAATCCTTGATTAATATACAGGTAGAAGGAGAAAGGCAATTGGATGAACTCACAATTCAACATAAAACATTGCTCTTAAACTATATATTTTTCTAAAAGGACTTGTGTCCTCAAACATCTCCTAATGCATCCTATTCTCAGAGAGTAACCAGTTATTGACATACAACATAAGTAATTTGACAAAACAGTCTGGAGAAGGTGCAGGGCCAGTTAGAACAACCTTTTTCCCTCTTAGCCGTGCAGTCAAATCTCAGTCATAAACTGCTGGAAAACTTCAACGGTGATACTACTTTTAATTTAATAAATTACTAGACTCATTCTTAGCAAAACTTGCCATTGATCTTCTCATTCACCTGTGTTGGTATGCTTTCATTTAATAGCTCCTCATCCTGAGCACTGTGTTATCGTTGGCTTGATCCAAGGTCCCATGGATTTCTGGCTGAGGTTCTCAAAGCAGTTCCACTGAATTCAGCAAGAAAGGTTGCAGAGCCAGGATATCAGAATTGGGCCACAGAAAGAATAACAGTGAAATTAGCAGAACTACAGATAAAAGTAACACCTTAGAAATTAAAATATCAGAGCTATGACCTCAGTCTGTAATCTCGCTACAGATAGCTGTAAGAAATTATTTCTACAACTTGCTAACGTGGTATGTTATGCTATAGGATGTGCATTCACCATGTTCCTTGAAGGGTACTATTTTTAGTAGATGATGGCACATGTTGTACAAGGACCACCCTGAGCAGCGAGCAATAGCTGGCAGCAGGTGAGACTCATGCTTAGAAAAGCCATCTGTTCCTGTAACCTGCATCAGCACTCACCAAGTGGCATCCTTCTGACTCTGCAGGCAAACGCATGTGAGGTCCAATCCTTCACCAGCACATCTCTCTGTGGAGAGGCCTTACCACCCACTTGCTTAATGATATCAGATTGTTCTTCCAAACTCACCAATGTTTTGTTGTTCTTTTAGTTCTCTGAAGGATGAAAATAGACTAAAGGTGTTTTAGTTCAGGAAGAAAAAACCTGTTGGTAAAAAACTGATGCAACTTCACTGAAATAAGTTAATTTACTGATATGGATGTGACTTTCATTGAGGATTAATTTCAAAAAGAGAGCTGCAGAATACAAATGAAGTGGTGAGAAAGAATAATGAACATTTGCACCATCGCTGGTATCAGAATGATGTAAGAGATCATACCTACATGTCAGGTCCTACCTTGGAAAATGTGAGTTGCTGACTTGGTTTCATCTATTATTCACCAGTAACAACAATTGTATATGACAGTCGTAAGCATCTTAATTGAAACTAATTACTTAAACTCAGGAATGTTTGAAGAACCCATGTTCGCCAATTATCAAGACCATTCAAGATAAAAGGAGTCCTGTACATTACTAATTCTTTTAAGAAGGTAGTTTTAATTAAAGTTGATTCAGGGACTAATTAGGAAACATCCTCACACAATCTCTAAAAATCTATTGTGTGTTCAAAGAATAAGAGCAGTAATTTGGAGGATGTTATTGCAACTCTATGTGAATAGCAAAGACATTGAATCCTGCTCTTGGATCAAAAATCAGAGCAACCCTGTATATGGGGAAGCAAACTCACCATAATAATAAACACATCACAGAGACTGCGTAATATTTGACCCAATAAATAGATGTGTGCTACAATCCAACAGCATTACAATTACTGGAACACAGCAAAGCTGTCGCTTCGTATCACTTGATCATTTTGAAGCCCTGGAGCTTGTGTTGTCTTTATCCATTCTTTTTCCTTACCTTTTTGCTGCAAAAAACACATGAAATCACCACGGTTACACCATATTCCTGTCTCTGTGCTGTATTACAAATGTCAAGCAGGAAATCTGAAATTTATCAAGGGCACTAGTCAAAGCCAAGATGTAAAAATTGGATTGTGTCATATAGACATGAACCACAGAAAGCCATGTCATATAGCTTTAGGGAGTGTATCATTTACAACTCAAGAAAAGAGATCTTAGAGTTATCAATGGCTGGTCTCAGAAAGCATTGGATCTGTGTGCAGCAACAGCTGAAGTAAGACAAAACAGTGAGCAACATAAGGAAGGATATTGAGATGAAAACAGGTACTGAGGGTGCCCCTATCTTGATTATGGTGTGTAGTTCTGGTTTCCACATCTCAAGAAAGACAGAGTGGAGTTAAAGAAACTACAGAGAAGGGTATCTAAAATTATTAGGAGGATGAAGCAGCTGCCTTTTGAGGAGAGACTGGAAATGCTGAGACTTCAGTTTGGCAAGGGGAAGACTGGAGAGTGGCATGGTCAGGATTCACAAAACCCCTGAACAGTAGAATAATTTAGGCTGGAAGATCAACTATATAGAAGTCCTCAGGAGGTCATCTTCTGAATTCAAGAGGTCACCTAGCCCTACCTCTTACTCAAAGCAGGGCAACTTCAAATTTAGAAGACTGTAGATTAGGTGAATGTGGAACTGGCACTCACCAAGTCCAGTAATATTACAAATAGGGAGCACTGAAACTGATTGGCAGTAAGTTTAAAACGGATAAAAGAGAGTCCTTTTTTACACAGATAGTAATGAGAATTTCTGTTAAGATGGGTTATGGAGGCTGATAATCTAAGCATGTTCAAAAAGCTATTAGACAAATTCATGGACAATAGGTGTATAGTCAGATTCCAAAAGGAATATGCAGGGACGGACGCTGTAACATCCCTAATCTCATTCTGGGAGACAGCAAGGGCGACGGCCTGCGGAGAGTGGGGATGCTCACACTCTCTTCCCAAACAGCATCTCCAACAGCCACTCTTGGGAACAGGATAGATGGAGCACTGGAGTCACATTATAGGTAATTCCTTATGTTCCTATGCTCTCTTGAACAGCTGAAAAGCTCTGATTAAGAGCTTATGTGCAAAACAGAGTCAGAACCTTTTTTTTTTTTTTTGCCTCCTGTGCCCTATATGTGTCTGAATCACTATTTATCCTAGAGCTTTAGAAACAGAACAGGCTCGCATGGGACTGTATGATCATAGGTCCATGTCCTTTCCCTGCATTTTTCAGGGCACCAAAAACCATGAGGCTGAGATGATGTAATGCTGTGTTCTCAGTTGCAGGATGTGCAATGTCTCCCTCTCTTATGTAAGTTATGAAAGGACAGCGGATTCATCCCAGCCTTGCTATTTCTGTACCACACTTAAGTACCTGGCAGATTCTAATCCTTAATGAAAGGTGAATGACTCTCCTGCAAAGATTGCCATTTCCTGTTATTTCCAAAATAATATCTTGAAAATTAGTTTCCCAGAGGATTCGGTGAATATTTCTTAATACTGTGAAACCTGGTCATTTCAATTTACATATACAAAACAGATCTGCTCCTTTTAGATACAGCCTAGTCCACACATCAATTGTCTTTTGGATATACATTGACTTGCATCTTAACCGATAAGATTAAAGAGCCTGTTTCTTTCCTTCTTGCAGAAAAATATTTTAAAAGCTGTGATAAATGTTCTGTGTCTCAAACTAAAAATGATAACTCTCCTACATGTGGATAAACAATTTCCTAGGCAACTCACAAAAAATATTACATACAGAGATATTACTGAAGGGTTTTGATTTCTTTAGGACTTTTATGCTTTCTTTCTTTTAAGTAGTGAAAACTTATTTTAATTACATATGGGGAAAAAAGCAATTAAAGGGTAAATCTTGCAGAAATTCTCAATACTGCAATGGAATTTTTAATGTCCCAAATTGTGTTAGATGAGTTAAAGTCCACAGTACTTTGTGGGTGTCACAGAGTACTGCTTAATATCTTATGAATATAATCATTACAGTTAAAATAGATGTCTAATTACTAATAAATATTTTTATGATGAGAAACTAAGTTGAATTACTGGCTAATAGAACAGCGCTTGTGTGTTTGACTGGGGGAACTTGCACCTACTCCTTAGCAATCTCTCGATGCATATCTTCAAAGCCATCGCTGGAAACGTATACTCCTCAGAACACAAAATATATGGGCATTCCCTGAACATTAGGATGTCTCTTTTCCCTTTTCTCTCCTTCACTTGTTCTCTCTATCTCACTGGAGGACAGAAGCCCACTCCCGTTGCTTATGTTAGTTTGCATTTGGGTTGCCGGTGACCTACTTTCCACAGATGGAGAGAGAACAACCCATCTTTATCCTGGTGGTTAGTGTACTCCTCTCTGAAATACACTTTGCATTTAAATCCTGCAAGTTCAGACAGGCCTAAAATGGAGGTCTCACATTCCGGTAAGCGCTTTCAATAGCAGGCTGCACAACCCCTAGGTGGCTGTCACCACCTTACAGGTATCTGTGGAAGTTCAAGCTGTGAATCCCACTTTCACGTAAGCCCCCGCTGCCAGGCTGCCGGTCTGTGCCCGAGCCTGGCAGCAGCTGAGTGCCTGGCCACAGTCCTCAGTCCTGCAACGCCTGTCGGCTGTTTTAGCTTCAGTACCTACCTCAGCAGTATGAATTCTGCTCCAGAGCTCTTAGCTGTCAGGTCTGCAAACTTCACTGCAATAATGCCTACATCTCTTTTTGAATATGGCCCATGGCCTTTGTTGGCTTAAGTTCCCCTCTAAAACATCAGGATAACGTTAGGTTCCTATCACTTAGGTTAACTACATTAAAGACAGTGAGAAATGCAACTATTCTGGTCTTGGTGTTGTACATCCTCAGGACAGCTACAGTGTCTGTCCATTCCTTTTTTGTGCAAAGGAGCTAGCCTACCAAAAAACCCCCTCGGTCCAGCTAGTGGGGGCTAGATAGTCCAGCTAGATAGTGAGACATAATCAGCCACTTCAGTGAAAGAAAGAGGAGCCCACTTTCTGCAGGAAGGCTTGTCACAGATTGAACAAGAGGATGTGTGATTTCCCCAGTGCTAAACCAGCCTGCTCCAGCAGGCTTTTAGCAAGCCCTGTGCTGCTGAAGGTGCCCTCTGGAATTCTGTCATGGTTTAAATCCTATTTCACATGCTGCTCAGTGATAGTCTTTTTGGGTCAGCATAATGCTGTGGGGTTGTTTGGTTTTTTTCCCTGTGGTATCCGTGTTTTGAGTCCTCTTTTTATTCTTTTGGCTCAGCCTTACAAAGCCATCGTGTGCACTTTTATAGCTATGCAGATGTTACTTGATCTAATCTCCTCTTCTGCCTCCTACGCTGCAGTTTCTACTTTGACCAACTGTTCTTATTCAGTAATGTGTATCCTACAGCTCTGTGAAGTGCAAGCTGAATAAAATCAAAGTAGTAACTATAAGATGGTGCGCCTGTTCAGTGGGTGAGGCTTCTGTGATGGTCTTCTGACCCTCTTTACCATTTACCTAGGACTTGGGAAAGAATGATAAAGCTTCTCATGACTTGCTAAAACTGTCATCTGAGAACCGGTTGACATTTATTTATTTGTTTTTTTTAATGTTCCAGTGGAAAAAGGGGACATATTGTGGCCAGCTCAGGCTGCAATCCCCTTTGATTTTTGTTCTCTTTGATCTATGTCCCAACAAAAAGGTCACTCATTAAATATCAGAACTACTGAAGTTTTTTCTTCTCTCAAGCTAGGCAGAAATATATGCATTTAAGGAGCCTGTGGTTTTTACCATATCACAGATGGTTTTTCATCTAGAAGCTCTGTTTGGACTCCTGATATTTCTAGTCAGTAACTACTTATTCTGCAAACATTTCTGTGAATTACAGTGGAAGCAATTCTGGAGTTCGATACCAACTAATGGGAGGATAGAGAACACAGACCTTCATTTTTAAGGACAGTTCTCAGGGAAAGTCCTGAGATGGCTTTTATTTACTGGACTGCCTGAAAACAGCCAAGGAAGCTATGCAGCAGGATTATCACCTGCCTTAGGTTTTAACCAGTTCATGTAACTGAAGAAAAAATAAAATAAAAGCAGCCTTTTCTCCTCCCTCCTGCATGCCACAGTTTTACCTCTCTGCAAGCACAGCCAGCTGAGGTGTCAGAGCTCTGCGGAGCTCTGGGAGCACCAGCAGCCTCCCATGCTCAACAGAGACATGTGCTTCCGAGAGGCCAACCCAGCCCGCATAAACCCTCCTGCGCATCCCGTGGTACCTGCTTCTCCCATGGACTGGAGAGCGAGAGAAAACGACTACAGACTAGGCCCCTAAGGGCCTAAAATTAAGTGAAGGGAATCCATGCCTTAAAGTTCAGAAAGATATTTTCAAAGAGCTCTTGAACTCAGCCTTAACTCGCATTTCAGGGGCTACATTCATTTGCAAGTGTGTGACTGAAATTTACTTGGCAGATAATTCTACTTGAACAACCTACATTTCATAGCAGACTTAAGGAAAGGAAAAAACTTTTGCTCTCTACAGTCTGTCTCTATGAAAAAGATAAATTAACCTCTTTTCAAAGGAGGTTTATAAAAAAGTAAGAAGTTTATTGATATGTTGCAAAACCAACAGCATATTTGTAGCAGTAGCCACAAAAATGGTGTTAGAAATCATTCTCAAAAGTTAGCCACAGAACAGATAATGAAAGGAAACAGGAACAAAGAGTTAAGTAAGCCCAGTTGCTACTTGTATATTGGTCCCTTAAGACCCAGCCGTTAATTAACACTAGATATGAAACAGTCTCTGCAAATATGTTCCTGCAGAATTTTAAAATGAATAATAGCTTCTGTGCTGGGGCAGGCTACAAATTCTGCTTATGGAAACTCCAACTGATTTTAAAGCCTTTCTGAATTATCACTGGATTCTCTCTCATGACTAAGGCCATATGTTAAAGGGGTAAAAAAACTCTATTCCTGGTCTCTGTCATGCTGAGTTCCTGCCAGTCTGAGCAGGTGGATTGCCTCCAAGGATGTCAATGTTCACTGGTATAGTTTATAACATAACTAACAGCAGCCCAAAGGCTGCGGTGAATTACTGCAGGGTTCAGAGGCAATGTATAACCACTTAGACTCAGAAAGACACATTTTTCTGCAGCAGAGAGAACCTGTGCCTCCACCTGCTAGAAATGGAGAGTCTGGGGGTGGGCAGGGAGGGGGAAGAAGGAAAGAAAGGTGTTTGCTCAAACTGTCCCTTAGCTTTGCTGCAAAAGATCATAAGAAAGGGAATTCATCACTGTAAAACAACTGGGTAATCAGAATGTTATTCTTTGTTCAGTGGCGTGAAATTTAGGAGCCCAGAGGCAAATGAGAAAGATAACATCTGTCTTCTTCAGAAGCTTCAATTTCTGTAACCAGGAAAAAGCACTCCACAACTCTCTAGCGTGGGGATCCAGGACATTCAAACCAGCCAGAGCTTTGAAGGGATTTGCTGTTCTCTTTAAGTGAACACACCAAAAATACCAAGAGAGCTTTGAATTGCTAGGTCATGATTTATGACTCTTTAAAGAGAGAAAACCAAAGTGGGACAGACTAAACTAAAGAAAAATATTTGAAAATAAATCTCTTCCCTGCCTGCTATGTCCTTGAAAGTTGTGCCTGTTTCTCCAGTCTTATTTTGAGTACAGCAATTTTCAGAGGCTTCCTGAGCTGCGACAAATTCGACACAGTTCCTGCTGCAGCCTTTGGAAAGTCCCTGAGGTCTAGCTGTGGCCACTCCCAGATCTTCTTAGAAGTTCCCTAGTCTCTGTTTGTGCTTCAGTCTATTTGCTCCTATGATCCACCCCACCTTCCCACCCCATGCTGAACGTCAGAAGTTATTTGTTCCCTCTGCAGAGCAGAGATCCAAACCCTTGTTCAGCAAGGACAACCCTGACACTGCAAAAGCTGGCAATCTGTTCCCAGTTTTTCTCAGGATGTCTGTCTCCTCACCTCATGCTTTACAAGCTTTTCCATGCAGATGTCCAGGTTCATTCCACCTAATAAAAATGCACATGCAGCAGACATTTCCAAAGTCATCGGATCTTACATGGTGTGAAACGTCATCTTGAAGTGCTTTTTCCTTCCCGCTGACTAAAGAGGGAGACACAGATAACTACACTTCTAGCCTAAGCAGTGCATTGCTGTGTCTAACATTAGACGAGATTAATTTGGGCCATATTACTTAAATATTCCATAAAGACATCTCAGCACGAACATTAGTTACATTCTGTGCCACATGGAGTACCCATCCTTTAACCAGCTATTTTCAGAGTTGGGGAGATCCTTCTGGATACATTTATTCTCTCAGAGGTTTAAGTACAGGCATGGCATAACATATCTGTTCCTTTTTTGCAGCATATGGCTTTGATTTGCACATCTTACACATATCTTTGAGAAACCCTGCCTAAGCTTGAATACTGAGGTGTGAGGAATGTGGTAATTTAAGGGTACATATACAAGAATAGCAAACTGTGGTGGCACCTGTCACCTCTCCTGTTGACCCATGCTACAAGAGTTAGTCTTCAGACCATGCAGAAGTACTGTTGATGAAGGTTCACTACACAGATAACATTATAGCACCATCAGAAATACAAATACTTGCTTTTGTCTGATGGGTACTGCTGGCAATAGAAATTGTGTCTAACTCCTCACCAAGTAAATCCACTTTCCCTCAGGAACAAAGTGTCTTTTAAACTAGAGTCTGATGTTATCAGAGGATTCTCCAGTAAGGTCAGCTTTTTTAAGTCAGTAGAATACACCTGTAGGATAACTAGGATTAGTCTCAAAAGGTTAAGTTCAACAAGAGTTTTAGGCATATATCTGACATACATAGAAAAAAAATGTACTTCCAGCATTTACACCCCGGTGTAATCTTCCACTTGCAACTTCCCCAAGTCTGCTGGTGCCTATGTCTATGCTATAATCATAGAAAATATTAATCCTCATTCTGGATTCGCCCTTCCCCATTACCCTTTGATGCCAGGTCAATTGGGTTTTAAAACATTCCTCAGATTAAACTTTCTGCAAAAGATCATGATGATTGACCTTCTAGGATCACATCTGCATCCATTTTACCCAATTGCCAGAGTACTTACCTGGCAGGCAGGATTTTATTTCTTTTCTCCCTGCTGGTTTCAAAGCAGAGACTTGGCCACACACACCAGAACAGGTTTTTAATTCTCCAAATTCTTGGTTTTTTACATTCTTTCACTTAATTTCTTTAATTAGTGATAGAGCCAGAGAGAAAGGTTGACTTTTTAGGCTCTTGATGTAGAAGTACTATCAGTACTGAGACAAAAGAATCAGATTCAAGTCCCTTTTCCAGGGATTAATTAAATACCCAAAGCAGAGCAATTTCCATAGAGTTATTGCGTGCTGTGCATCCCTGCACTTATAGCACTTCCTTACACATACTCTTTTCAGCTATCCAGAAAGTCTGGTCATAATATGCAGAGGTTTCTTATCATCCCCCATGAGCTCCCCCATGAATCACTAGCTGTATACAGATTTTGCTTGGGGGAAAGTTTGTCTTCATGGTTTTTGTTGTGGTTTTTGTTTTCCCCTGCTTTGAACATTGAATTCCAGAAGAATTTTTAAAAGCAGCACTAAGCAGTTCTGGCAAATTTTCACTCATTTTGTTGCTTTTATTTTGCCTAGACTTTTCCCTGTAGATATCAGACATTGGATGCTATACTTCAAGGTTTCCACAGAGCAGAACACCCAAGAGTTAAGCATTTCAGCACTGAGCTTTGTAATGCTGCAGTTCCTTTGCAGATTCATCTTCAGGCGTACTGTGAACTTGAGTCCCCTATAGCCTTTTATAAAAGGCTATAAAGGAAATGCAGTTTGTGAGATGCTGATAAACAAGGAAAGCTGTGTACTAAAATCTGGGCCATGTTGAAATGTGAGCCTCTGGGAATACCATTAAAAAATAAATCTAAGACAAAAAACAAACAGTTCTATAATGCTTAGATATACTTTCTCTTAACACAAATAAAATATCTTTTTAAAAACTCTTGGTCATGGTCTTCTGTAAGTAAATGTGAGAAAGCAATACCACCAAAATCAGCTGGTCTCTGATGAGCTAGAAATGTATAGATATTGTTACTCTGTTCTATACAATGGTGCCTTTAAATATACCTCCTTTAACAATTCTTTAGAGATAACAATAAACAAAAAAATTTTCAAGCAAGCTCTGTGATGAGATATAACAGATGGGCCTGCATAACGATTTTAGCTGACGCTACACAAAAGCACTGCTCCCTGCTTCTTCTGAGCAAGGAGCCCATGCTGCCGCGCAGCTTTGCTGATTTGGCTTCCAGGTGGAAGCGAGGAAATGTTCCTTCCTCGGAAGAAATCCCAGCCTCTATAATTTCAAAACAAAACACTCATTAGTAAGCAGGCTCTGAAAATCTCTTTGCACTGAGTTTTGGTGACTTTCCAAAAGCCATTCCCAAAACTTTGAGTATTTCCTTGTTTGCCTACTCCGAACAGAACGGCAATACATTTTAATTTCAGACAGCACTGGACAGACAGACAATGTACAAGCCAATGTACAGCCAAAATGGCTTTTCAAAGCGTTTAGCTTCTGTGTTGCTACAGCTTGATGCAGATGTCCCTCTGACCCCACTCAATTTTTATAAGCACGACAGCTCATGGGGTACACACTCTGTTCAGATACAGAGGAGAGGTAGAAAGAGGGGTCATGATCTGGAGGCTTCCCCATACCCTGCCTGTGCACTTATTCATCCCTGCACAGAGCTCTATTCTGCCAACATTTCCTATAAAAGAGATGAATCAAACTAAAATCTTTCCAGCTTGCCTCCCTCCCTCCATTTTCTTGTATCCCAGATTTTTGCATTTTTTAAAGTACATCAAGAATGATCTTTCATTCAAGCTATACCTTGTTTTTTAATGCATTAAAAGCTATACTCTAGGACTTGGAAGAAAATATTTTGAACTAAAATGGAGGATTCAAAGTGAGTATTCCAGTGCTTGCTTCTCCTCCCATTTCCTTTGATGTGATCCGGGAATAACTCAAGGGGAATGGAGTTGCATTTTACCAAATTTTGCATAAAAAAGGTCAGAGTCAGAAGGTCTGAAATGAATATATTGGTGCTTAATGTAGCTAGCAGAAAATGTTCAATAGATTCAGGTTATTATAGCAGAAAGGCTTGTGATGACTGTAGATTGTTTGTAATAGAGAAGCTATCAGAAGTTTGTGCCATATGCTTTTAAAGTGTCGGTCCCTTCTTAGCCTCTACCTCTGTTCCAACTGCTGCTCCAATCACACAAGTGTCCTGATCAAAGCACAGTTGGTAGTCAAATAGATACAATTATCTACCACAAACTCTGGGGCCAAACTCTGTGCTGCAAGTGGGATGTTCTGGTAATAACGTCAGATGTGAGAAAATACAGCACAGCCTCAAGGCCAGAGGGACACAGCAGGCTTCAAACCCTTTGGAACAAAACAAACTGTATTATTTCCGTGAGCTGAATGTAAATAAAACAACTCTTAATGGAATAATTACTTCCACATATCTCCAATTTGTAAGTTGACAGTATACTTTCTTTAACAAAAGTCTGTTTCTTCAGATTTCTACAGTCATACATATGTGAGATCAAAGGCAGAAGCTGACCTTTAGATATTGACTGAAGTGACAGTGTAGGAATGGGCTGTGAAGAGACATTAATGAGGATCTTCATTATTTCCTCTGCTACACAGGGTAGGGCAGGCATGCAGAAATCATTCTGCAAAATGTTGATGACTGATGACATTGAACAAGCTCATACATATCCAAGATAATTCTTGTATCCCAGATGAAGCTTTTATTAATGGCTGCTATAAAGACCTTGAGGGTTTCGTGGTGGGTTTTTTTTTTTATTTGCCAGGTAACTTCTCTTGAGAGTGACTAAACATGAACTCATTACTGCCAGTTACCTAGCTGGGATTGAATTCTTAGTTACAGTGAAGTCTTTTCACATTGCTGCAATACAGTGGGGCTATCATACCTGCCTTAGGTCCCTTAAAGGCACCACAGACTGAATGTGAATCCAGCCTTTATTTTTTAATCATTGCATTCCTTCTCACAGAACCGACATATTTAAGACAACTCTGACACACTTCGCTATGCTTGCCTCTCCAAGTGCCCTACTTTTCCCTTTCACCTATAAACTTCCTAAATGCACTATAAACACCTGCTGCCTTTTTTCTTCCTGTTTCATCCCAGTGTATCCCCAATTCATCTTATTCCAATAACATTTAAATTAAATTATTCTTGTCAATAGAAGTTGCCTAAATATCTGTTTCTGAGGGAAGGTATGAGGTAGGTGTCTAAGCTTCCATTATAGACAATGAATTGAATTAGTACAGTCAGTGGAGCCTAAAGAGAAGTTCAGCTGACAAGAAGCTTAATTAAGTTGACTAAAACATAGGTACTGAGTGCTATTTTAGATGCTCTGAGGAAACTGAGACACATTGTTATTAGGCTGTCAGATATGACAAAGTATCTACAAGGCACCACTTTTATCCTTGAGCAGTAGATGGAGACCAGGTAAGATACCATAGAGCATCTCAGATAGATAGCCGTAGATGCCAACATCTGGGCACCTGTATCCTGCCCTAGGAGTCTATTTTACAGTGAAATACGTTCTTTAAGCCATATTTATAATCATGTTGCAGCTTTTTTGTTTTGTTTTAGAAAAACATGTTATATGTCTGTTATCCTAATTTAAATATGAAAGCATACGTGCTTTGAAAATGCTTTGCTAGGATAAAAACTAGAGACAGTTGTCTTGCATCAGTATATTTAGAAGAAGATGAAGGAGAAAAGCTTAATGTCAGAGATGAAATGCAAACTCTGGGCAGATCTGCTCTGACTAACATAGGACCATTGATCACAGAACCAGTCTACATCTCTTTGCTAAACGAAACTGCACCAGGACACATTCCCTCATCCTTTACCTTACTGGTATAGCATGATCATACCCATACATTATCTTACCATTTAGAGCAGGGTAACTGCATCCAAACTGTGAAGAATAGTTCCTGTCCTGTGTTATTTCCCAAATGGTGCCTGAAACTGTGGGACTTGCTAGTTGCCTGACTGTCAAACACTGTTCTAACAGTTCAACGTGATCAAGATCCTTTGTTTAACTGAATTGTGCTGATATTCAAGGGATAAAAGGAACACTCAAGATGACACCAGCACTGCAAAGAAACTAAATTAATTTTTTTCATCAACTTTTGCTCTAGAAGAAATTGGGTGGATTCCCACATGAGAATCCTTGTGGGGGATGGTGGGACTGAGCAGTGAATTTCTCTGAAATTGAAGAAACAGAGGAAGTGCGTATGGTACAAGTAGACCAAATGAACTCAAATAAATCACCAAAACCAGACAATTCATCAAAGTTTTCCAAAAGACCTAAAGGATGGAACAGCTGAACTACTAACAGAGGTGTATAACCTCTCACCGAAAACTTCCTTGATGCCTGAAGAATGGAGGCAAGCCAACATGATGCCAATCTTTAGAAAAGGTTCCTGGGAAGGTCAGGGGAACTACAAGCATGTAAGACTGAGAGCTGAACAAGATAAAGCAGTAGAAGCTATAATAAAAAAACAGATGTGAAAAATAAAACTCTGAGAAGAGTCACCTGTGAAGGGGACACTTGCCCTGCAAACCTCTTGCAGTTCTTTGAATGAGCCAGCTGGCACATGGATAAAGTTGAATTATCTGAAATTCCCCAATCCTTTTTATAAAGTCTCTCACCAAAAGCTTTGTCCTGGTTTCAGCTGAGATACAGTTAATTTTCCTTATAGTGGCTGGTGTGGGGCTGTGTTTTGGATTTGTGCTGAAAACAGTGTTGATAATACAGAGATGTTTTAGTTGTTGCTGCACTAGTCAAGGACTTGTCAGCTTCCCATGCTCTGCCAGGTGCAGAAGAAGCTGGGAGGGGGCACAGCCAGGATAGTTGACCCAAACTGGCCAAAGGGCTATTCCATACCATATGGCGTCATGCTCAGTATATAAAGCTGGGGAAGAAGAAGGAAGGGGGGACATTTGGAGTGATGGCGTTTGTCTTCCCAAGTAACCATTACGTGTGATGGAGCCCTGCTTTCCTGGAGATGGCTGAACACCTGCCTGCCCATGGGAAGTAGTGAATTAATTCCTTGTTTTGCTTTGCTTGCATGCACGGCTTTTGCTTTCCCTATTAAACTGTCTTTATCTCAACCCTCGAGTTTTCTTATTTTTGCTCTTCCGATTCTCTCCCCCATCCCACCAGGGGGGAGTGAGAGAGCGGCTGTGTGGTGCTTAGTTCCCGGCTGGGGCTAAACGACAGTCCTTTTTGGTGCCCAACGTGGGGCTCGAAGGGTTCGAGATAATGACAGATTTGATTGGAATGTGCTAGATAGAATTTATAGCTGTTATTGATGTTTAGCTATTAACTGGCAGGCTTCTGTGCTTGCCATGAGGCTTGCTTGCCTTACTGTATATTAGAGTCCAGTGCTCATTAGTGGCTGCTTTTTGCTTTCACTGCTTGCCGTGCTGCTGTACTGCTGATCATCTTACTGTGCTGTGCCTGGGAACATTTTGATAACAGCAATGGCCTTGCGCCTGGGCTGGCAGATGGCCAGGGCATCGCTGCTGTTTCTGTGCTGCTGTACTGGACAGGCTGGAACTCTGGTGTAAACTCGAGTCGAAGGGACTGTGACCTGTGGATGAATCCATGTGGGAGCAGGACACCCTGAAGCGTCTGTGCCCATGGATAAGCCCATGCCAGAGCAGGTATATCTTGAAACGTCTGTGGCCATGGTTATGTCTGTGCCACAGCAGGTACACCTCTGAAGGGATTGTGGCCCAAGGATAAGGTCACGCTGGATAAGGTGCACCTCGAAGCATCTGTGGCTGTGGATAAAGTCCATGCTGCAGCAGGTACGCCTTGAAGCATCAGTGGCTGTGCATGAGGCCATGTTGGAGCAAGTTTACTTCTGAAGGTACTACATTCTGTGGATAAGTCCAAGCTGGAGCAGGGGCAAGGGGAGGACTTCATTGCAATGTTAAACCTGATGGTCTGGTCCAAAGGGACCAGAGGTGGAGATTGTAATGGAAATACCTTTAAACTGTTGTATCCTGGGATTTGAGTTGCATGTTGTGGGAATTACTATAGCAGGAAACCCTTGTTGCTAGCCAGGCTAGGAGCAAGGGGAGGAGTTCGTTGCAATGTTAAACCCTATATCCTGGTCCAAAGGGACCAGGGGTGGAGATTGTAATGGATATACCTTTAAATTGTTGTAACCCATGATTTGAGTTGCATGTTATAGGAATTACTACAGCCAGAACCACCTGAACCAATGGAGGAGAAGCCTTACAAGAAGCAGTGCAAGTGCAGCAGTGACCTGACCTGAGCTGGCTTTGGTGCCCAATAACTCCAAGAAACACACCACCTCTCCTGTCCTGAGTAACAACCATAAGAGATGAAGCCCAAAGTCATGGACTAAATGAACTCAGTGGACATTTTGTGGACATTTATGGACATTTTACAAATATTTTGTTGGGGTGGTCCATAGACTAAGGGAATTATATGTGTGTATTATATCAAAGGATGGGAAGGGTGACGGTGGGTAATGAGAATGTATTGGATAGTGTGACACCTGAGCATGATGTAAATGGTATGGAATAAGGGGTGGATACTGTCCTGGTTTCAGCTGAGATAGAGTTAATTTTCTTTATAGTGGCTGGTATGGGGCTGTGTTTTGGATTTGTGCTGAAAACAGTGTTGATAACACAGAGATGTTTTAGTTGTTGCTGCACTAGTCAAGGACTTGTCAGCTTCCCATGCTCTGCCAGGTGCAGAAGAAGCTGGGAGGGGACACAGCCAGGATAGTTGATCCAAACTGCCCAAAGGGCTATTCCATACCATATGGCGTCATGCTCAGTATATAAAGCTGGGGAAGAAGAAGGAAGGGGGGACATTTGGAGTGATGGCGTTTGTCTTCCCAAGTAACCACTATGCGTGATGGAGCCCTGCTTTCCTGGAGATAGCTGAACACCTGCCTGCCCATGGGAAGTAGTGAATGAATTCCTTGCTTTGCTTTGCTTTGCTTGCATGCACGGCTTTTGCTTTCCCTATTAAACTGTCTTTATCTCAACCCTCGAGTTTTCTTATTTTTGCTCTTCCGATTCTCTCCCCCATCCCACCAGGGGGGAGTGAGCGAGCGGCTGCGTGGTGCTTAGTTCCCGGCTGGGGCTAAACCACGACAAGCTTTTAAAGAAATTAAGTAGTCACAACAGAAGTGAACATTTGGTAGCAGAAGAGAAAATGTGCTAGCTATTTAATATGGCTAAATAATTGGCTAAAAGATAAGAAACAGTTAAGGTTTCCTAATACTGGAGAGACGTCAACAGTAATAGAGGGCTGTGCTGTTTAATAGTTTTATTAAAAAACTGGAAAAGCAAGTGAGCTGTGCCATGACAAAATTTCATGATGTTACAAAGTTATTAATGCTAGGAAGAACAGGGCCTAATTGTGAAGAATTACACAGGCCTTCACAAGATTCAGTACCTATGCAATTAAATGGCAAATGAAATTCAGTGTTACATAAACGTAAAGCAATGCACATGGGGAAAAACAATCCTAGTTGCTTATAAAAAATGATGGGCTCTGAGCTGAGCATTACCACTCAGCAGTGAGACCTTGGAATTATGATAGATAGTTCCTTGAAAACATCAGCTCAGTACTCAATCAAAAAAAAAACAAGACAACAAAATAACTTTTAAGAATTATTAGTAGTACAATAAAAAATAAGAGAACAAATACCACTATGCCACTATAAGAATCCATTATTCACTCATCCAGGAACACTGTGTTCATTTCTGGTTTGTTTGTCTAAGGAAGGGCATATTCAAGCTAGAAAAGATTTAGAAAAGGCTAATCAATGGTGTGGAAGAGTTTCCATATGTGGAATGACTGGGTAGGCTGGGGGTCTTCAAACCTGAAAAAGAGATTACCTAGGGGCGTATGACAGAGATGTACAAACCATACATGGCACAGAGACTGTGGAGACGAATTGACTGTTTACTATCTCTTCCTGTATGTGTTTAATCCCCAAAGGAACGCAGTCTTTTGGACTGAAAGATTATACAGTTTAGATCAGACTAAAGAGTTAACCAGTGTAAAAACGGCTGCCTAATATTCTTGATTTATTTTGCTTTTTTAGTTCTCAATTTTGCAATACTTAGAAGATCTCCATTTTATTTTTGTGGAGAGATAAAATGAATATATAATTCTTTGCATATTTCTTTTATATAAAAGTCCAATATTTGGGCAATAGGGA
The DNA here is from genome assembly GCF_034638445.1 of Ciconia boyciana. Lineage (NCBI taxonomy): Eukaryota > Metazoa > Chordata > Aves > Ciconiiformes > Ciconiidae > Ciconia > Ciconia boyciana. The sequence continues at coordinate 13,018,246 of NC_132936.1, read as the reverse complement.
TCATAAAATGTGCTACATTAAGTTTATATTATGCAGCATCCTTTTGTGTGATGGAGCCACACTGAATTATACAGGAAACTGGAAATGATGAAGCATTATTACTAATAGATTATTATATCATTCTTCAACTTTCCATGTTTCTGATATAATTCTAAAAGCAGAAATAAACCACAAAGGAACGCTATATTTGAGAAAGAAAAATACTGAAAAAATATGCATCATAAGAGGAAATAATACTTTGGTGAGTGTGCATACCTGCCTTTGTGGATAGCTATAGCTATGCTATAGCTATGTTATAGAGGTTCTGTTGCTTTATCTGTGATGCTCCAAGGCAAAACAAATATTATAGGCAGAACTAATAGTTTTTATTAGACCAATAGATATGCTCAGAAAAAGCAGAAAAGCTTTCAGGCACACAAGCCCTACAGATATGAAAGAAGCAGCCAGAAGTCTGCTTCCAACGCTTTGATAAAGCACTGACTTCCTACGAGCTCTGCCTGCTAAAACCTAGACTCAAGCCAGAGTTTCTGGAGCCCAGCAGATGTACACAAATGCTCTAGGGGATAGATGATCAGTGTGGCTACCTCTACAGCTAGGAGAAAATATGGAGGTAAAAAGAATGATGGTTTAATGGAATGGAAGAAGAATCAGACAAAAATCTTTCCTGAAGTCCTCCCATCCCAAAGTCATCCCTTCCATACTCTTTTTTTATTTTTTTCTAGCAGAAGGCATCGTGCACTTTCCCATTAACCTCTCTGAGATTGTCCTGAAGAGTAAGGACACTCATTCTCTGTTATTTCAAATATGATTGTGCTGGAGAGGACACAAGAAACCTGAACAGTATCTTAAAGAAATTATGGGGGGTGGGGAAACACAGACAGGGAAAGAAGGCAAAACAAAATGTATTTGTGCTCCAGAACTATACAACAGCTGGGGGTTTGTTAGAAAGACAATTGTAGCTGAGGATTTATGACTCACAAACAGATATGTGTGAAATCTTTTCAGAAAGGAACATCACTTGGTCATTTTAATGTCCAGTTTTATATATTTCTGCCACAGAATTAGCTTTTTACTACCAAGAGTAGTCAAAATATTCACATTTCTGAAGCTAGTCCTTTGATTTGGCATCAACTTTATGAATACAAATTGCATACAAACAATGAAATTTATACAAAAAAATGCTTGTCAAATACCATGAGAAGTAAACAAGAACATCATCATTTTAATACAGATTTTCAGGACAATTCTTTTTCACAGGATTGCCAGGTGGGACGATGCATTATGCCACACTGACAGAAAGGGAAAAGCATCACCCCTGACCTGAGGAACACACTGTAGGCACCATGTTTTCACTGTAGATAAGTTGTTACACTTTTCAGAGCATTAAACTGTTTAAATTAACCTTTGAAGTTTCTTTGCACATATTTGTCCATAAGCTGTTTAAGCTGCTACAGCTCAGTGCAACAATGAAAGGCAGAACTGTAAATAACATATTTACCATCAGCATTTCCACTCTATCTAATCCTCCAGATGTTTGTTACCTTCCATCCATGTGAATGACAAAGATTTAGCCCTTTCAGAGTTACAGTATTTTGTATGATAAAAGCCATGTAATAAAAACCAGAAAGCTATATTTATTGATATTTATTATTTTGATGCTTTCTTTTGAAGTGCAAAATTTTCATCATTCCAGATCAAGAAATTCAGGTGCCAAAACAGAAGCCTGAGCAATCCCATTCTTCATATTTTATGCCTGTTTTCTTGACTCATGTAGATGAAGATAGGACTTTTCCATAAGCATCAAAGTATGTCTCCCTCTCCTGCATCCTCCCTCTGAAATGATAGTCCTCTCTCAGGACATGATATGGCTCAAAAACTGGGTATTTGGGGAAAATTTCTGTATTTTTGCCCCTGGTTGACCTGGCTCCCTGTTGTGACAGAGTTAAGTGGAAGTGATTCCCACCTCTCTTAACTGCATGGTCTGCTAGACGCCCTGTGCAAGATGGGGTTTCCTTACTTCAGAAACAAATGTATTAAAAACATATGGGGCTTTTTCCTATACTTCCCATATTTTTTAATATGGGACATAGGATGTAAGGCTGAAATAGAGGCAATTCTCTTGCTACCCGTTCCCTTCCCAGCTCTGCTCCTTACAAGCCCAGAAATGTCTCTTGGGCATCAGTAGCGGTGGGCAAGAAGGACAGGTCCCCCATCAGCTTTCCCTTCTCCAGGCTGAGCCACCCTGGTCTCCCAGCAGTGGCACTCCCCCAGATTACTGGTTTTCTTTTAGTAAATGTCACCATGGGCCAGTGGCTGGTCAAAGTCTGGCATGGTCTGTCTATTGGCATTATAAATTCCTTTTGTGGACTGCTGCAGGGATCCTGGCATATTATTATGACGGAGACATACATGCTAGATGCTGCCCTAACACACAGAATTCAGTAGGACAATAGTACCGTAAATGAAAACAGACTTCAAATCGGTTAGTCGCTATGGAAAACTAAGAATGTGCACACCATTTTTGATAAAAATTGAACCTCAACAGCTTTAAATAACTTGTCTGAGGTCAGAATGAACTGAATTATGAAATAAGGCTAGTGAAATGTCAACCCTAATTAGGATTGTTGTTAAAATAATAGCACCACAGATGAAAAATACGTATTCAAAAGTTCAGTGATAAATTCTAACCAGGGAAAACGTATTTGGATACTATGATGTTTTGATGATACTATTTAGAGATAAGTCTTGAAGAACGGCTGCTTTCAGAATAATTTTCTTGACAATTAAGATCGTTTTATGTAAGTATTACTAATGCCACAACAAAAGATAACACAGAAGATAAAGGCGCTTCTGGTTATGAGGAATTTACAGACTAAGTGCTAAAATTAATTTCTAAGTCTCCATTTTTCAATTATGAATAAAATTAATATAGAAGTAGTCAGTGAGCAAGGGCACTGTGCCACAGTAGTTTAAAAGCATTTTATTTCACCTTGCATTTCAGAGCAGTCTAAGCAATTAAATTAACAAAATGTAAAAAGTCTCAAATGGCATTTTATGCTGTTCTGTAAATGTATGCTTTCATATTTTATTTTATTTTAGGGTTATTTGGAAGAAGGGTCATCACTAAAATAATTGAATTACATACTCTTGAATTCTATGGCATACTCTTTTCCTGGTTTTATAATTGCAGATTTGTCTATATAACTCAGGAATACTTCTGTGAAAACTGAACCTGAAATATCTGCTTTGGTGCCTTGGAGTAGCTGATAACCAAACTGTTTCAAGTGTCACATCTTCCTGAAAGCTCCTTCTGCACTGATGGAGTCTTTCACTTGTTTGTTCATTCAAAAGATCAATGTTAATCTTCTTTCTCAACGAGATGAGTAAAAAGATGAACATGGCTCTTGGCAGCCCTTTGAGTGCTGCCACTCTTGCTCATTTCTATACAAATACAGGTAAGACCTTGTTCACCAATATCAGTATGACAGACATATCAACCCAGAAGCTTCCCTTGTTAAAATATTTTTATTTATATATATTCATGGAGAATAGAAGTGGGCTTTAGAAATAAATTTTGCTTCTGGATTACATCAATCTATGATGTAAGACCAAAGTCAGATCAGAGTTAGGCTGAGAATCAGACTGCAATTTCATGACAGGCTCACATGACGTTTGAAACATATATGAAAAAAAATCCATTCCTCTGGTATTCAAAGATTTTAATATTCAATATTATCTCTTTCCCCTCTAAACTAAATTAAAAGAAAAGCATTCAAAGCATATTTAGATTTTTTTGATTGAATTTGTTTCAGTTTGAAAAGGGGAAATATACTCTTAGCTTTAGCTGCTGTCTTGTTTCTTTTATATTTACTTATTGAGGGGCATTTATGCCTATCAATCAGTGTAAAAGACAGTGCTCACTTTCCATACTGATCCCAAAATCGTTCCTGTATACATGGGAATTGCCTCATCTCTGCAGCTTAATCTTAGATACATTTTAAAATAAGTAGTATTGAAGGGCAGAAGGAGAAAGAGCAAGAGAACAAGAACTGGTATGAACAGAAATGTCTGGAGGGATACTATATTTCACTCTTAACCTGGCCAGACCAGGGGTACACACCTTTCCAATTAGCTATAACAAACCATAGAAAGAAATCTGGCTTTCAAACTCACTGGAAAAATTTGGTAGTCCAGGTATCCTCATTCACATACTTTGAAATACAGCTGCAAACTCTGAGGGTAATTGGGTGTGAAAAGGCGGACACATCTATCAGGAGCTTGGGTCACTTTGGGATGTCACACTCTAGGAGAGAGCTGGAGCATTGGATTAGTGAACACTGACAGTTGTTACTTAACAGCTAGGGTTTTATAACCTAGAAAAAAACCCAACCACATGTTGGTGTTAGATTATGTAAAGGAAACTCTTTAACCTCCAGTAGCCACAATGTATTCCCATTCCATTTGATGCCACGGCTTTAACCTTTGCTAAAATGCGAAAGTGATTTGGTCCATATTAATTAAATCATGAACGCCCCACTAATGCGCTAAGGTCCTCACGTGTTTCGCTGTGTTAAATCTTGCCAGACAACACTGCCCTGACAACATACAAAGTTATTTTGCCTTGCTACAGAGCAGTAACACCTCTTACAGAACCACAGAGCAGTAACACCTCTTACAGAACCACAGGCAAGTCTCTGCTAATAAAAGAAACGGGGCTGGGACAAGGGCGCGGGGACTTGATCATCCGTCCTGTTAAACTGTCAGGCTGCTCCCTGACCATTTTGGGCACCGTTCAGAAGTTAGCAGAGGCTGGGCAGTACTTCCAATGTGCAGTCTTCATGTTTTTAAGGGTAAAATGATTTAATAGCACAGATATGGGCTATTCTATGCTACAGAATTGTCCCACACTTGCTTAATTTCCTGGTAGAGACATAGCCACAAGGTCTGCCTCTCTCTTTCCCCTGCACCGCTAGCTAGCTAGCTAGTTATTTCTCTTTCCTTTTAAAACCCTCCTTTCAAAACCTCTCCTGAAAATTGTCAAAATATGTCTTACCCGTTCAAAACAGGCTTGAAATCTGGACTCATCATACTGTGGTGAGATTTCTTAAAATAGTAGAATGAGTATGAACCTGAATGTAAGGAAATTTGAGCTCATTTGCTATCTTCACTAAGGATGCTATTTGAGACACCGAGCAAAATAATTAGGTTGTGGATAAACCTTGTGTAGAACAAGATAAATCTGAAAACAGATTATATTTTTTGTAAATTTCTCTTGAATAAGATACATCGTAATATCGATATGCATTGACAGTATTAATAATACAGATATGTTTTTGTATTTTGGTATTAAGCAATCCCTAATATTTTTAATTTTTTTTTTCTGATTAGTTATTTTCTGGACATTATAAAATATAACATATGGCCTAAATCAACTACAAAATGTATTTTTAAATTTTGTAACTGTTTAAATGACTGCACGAGGGAGCTTCATAGAATAAAAACAGATCAATGATCTCCATCATAAGAGAAGCAGTAGGACTCCGGTGATCTAAACTCTATTGTGCTTTTAAATCCTTTAGAAAAAAATATATATTGCTGGTGAAAAGATAATCTAAGACTCAGCAGATGGTCCTAGTTATGATTTACAGACAATCTCTGTTAAAAATGCATATATTTTTCCAAGTCTGAATTTCTCCACCTAAAATTTCAGTGACAGAGGAGTTTGTTTTCCTTATTTTGTTTATATTCCACACAATATATTTAAAATCTTTAAGTAATTAAAGCAAAACATACTTGTACTTGTTTTAGTCTCTGAGATGTAAATCCAAAGACTAAAAATCCAGTTGTGTGGATTCCCATTGACACTAACAAGACCTACATCCGCAGCCTGGAGAGTTGAGCTGAACCTTTGTGAGAAGAGGAAATAAACGTCATTTATTTCTAAATTAATTCCTCCACCCCGAGAGGCAGAGGACAACCTGCACACCGTACTCATGCCATGCATCTGGTTGTAAGGCACTCAGTTGTCCTTTACATTTCTAATTTCTCATCCTTGAGTTTTTGCTCACACATACAAAGGGAAAACCAAGCAAAGCAGGTTTTGTGTTATCTTTGTATTTTCCAAGTGAAACAAAACAACTGTAGTATAGTGGTTAATCTACTCCAAAATGTGCTGTGATGATACCCTGCAATATTGACTCAGACTACCTTCACACTAGTCAAGTGTGTCTGAGCCAGACCACTGATTAGTTTGGGAAATTGTGAATAACCATAAATACAATAAAAAAGCATGGTTGAACTCAGCTCAGACACAGAGGAAGAACACGACAGTAATCACTCATCAGCACTTTCACCTGCAACTATATGCAAAAGGATTTGTGTTTTATTAGGCATAACAGGCAACTATATGCAAAAGGATTCACCTGCAACTATATGCAAAAGGAGTTGTCTTTCATTAGGTATAACAGGTCTTCCAGGAAAGGAGTGAGGCACCTTGACAGCCCGTGCATGGAGAGTCAGAGCTGTCCCGGGCATGCAGTGCACGTTCAATGGATAAACAGAGGATTTCATTTTCTAGTGCCTGTCAATCTCAGACCTTTCACAAACACAAATATTGTTTTTAAGGATAAAAACACTGAATTATTTAAATCTAAGAAACTGGCTGCCAGTTATGCACATCAATTGCTTATCAATAATAGTTTCATTTAAATATATTATGCTTACAGTGCATAACTGGCAGCTACCTCACCATCACTGCTAGTGTCTCTACTAATTCTTTGTGAAGTTTGTTCTGCAATTACTGATTCTCCAGGTGAGCTGATAAGCAACTGAAGGCCGAACAGCTACAGTGAGAATCCTGAGGCATTCTCTTCTGTTAATAATGTCAGAAACCAATCCAGAAGGCTAACAAATTCTTACAGTAAACTTGGGACTTTTTGCATCCTCTTTTACTAGAAATAAAAATTACTTGAATTTTAGGAGGTTAATATTGAAATTAGAACATGATCTTGATAGAGATAAAAACGTTACTATTGATTGCATCTCTGAAACAGCAAATGATAGACAGAAAAGAATTTTTGGTAGCCAGGTACAAATTTTCTCCAGTTCCTTTCTCTACCAGTTTGAAAAATCTATGAAATACTAGGTAAAGAGCTTCATGCTATGATCTAATCTAATGAAAAGTTTGCAAAAACCTGTGGATAAATTATGACATTTTAAATATATATTAAAAAAAGGAATACCATAGTATCTCTTGCATTTCTATGCCAATCTTGCTTGGTAATATTTTTGTCATTCCAGTGGGGAAAAAAAATGAAAAAAATGATTGGAAAAAGCTGAGAGCTTCATATCCTGCTAGCATAGAGAGGGCAAACCAATTTCCAAGAAATAATCAGAACTAGAGATAAAGCTGGCGGGTTAACCTCATTCATCCTTTTCGCTGTGCCACAGGACAGTGAAAATGGGAAGGGGGAGTGGGAGAGGAGAGGGAATAGAAAAGAGGGTTGCAGAAACAGGCAAATGGCTGTCCATGCTGAGCACCTCATCTCAGTCAGTCACAGGTGCAAACTAAACAACGCTGTGGCTCTTGTACAGGCTTCCTAAACAATAATTAACAAAACCTTAAAAGCAAACAAAACCCCTGAATGATAACATTATCCCTTCAGTAAACAAGGGTCCAAGAAAATATATAAGCTGAAGAGTTTTGACATTCTCAGTGCTTTCCCTGATGTTAAACTGAAAGAGTTCTTGCAAATGCTGTATTTGATACGACAAGACCAGCATGTCCTCTTTTGGGTTTACACCATAGATGAGGAATAAACACCTGGCCTTGTTTTTTTACTTTTTAATATAAAATGATCAACACATCATCTCTGGTTTAATATAAGTGCAAATATATGGTGAGTATGGACTGAGGTTCCAGAGCAGGAAACTACTACTTACCACAAAACCGGAGTGACGGAGTGATGTACTCCAAAAGCGTCAAACTATAACACTAAGGAAGTTAAGAATGCATATAAAAGATAACCTTTATAAAATCTGACTGGTCTGACATCTTTTCATGCTAATTTGGGAGGAGGGAACTTACAAATTGTAAGCAATAGTGGAGCTGAACATAGCAATCTTTTGGGAAGAAAACATTACTAATTATTAAAATACACCTTTTCAACTTTTTTCTCACTTTACCTTTTACCTCACTTTCAAAAAAGGCATGCATGACTTTTAGGAAGTAGTTAATATTTACATATAGCTTGACAAAACTGGATCCCAGTATATAGATAACCAGAATGTTCAGCTTCATTTATTTATCTGAATTAGTCCTTCCCCAGTTCACTCCCACCAGACTGTAAACTCCTAAGGACAGAAGCTGTGGTTCCAGCTCCTCATTTACTTCTACAAAAAGTGGAATAATAATGTCTACCCACACAGCTCTACTAATTTTTCCTTCTATTTTCTCTTTTTAGAAGATCACCAAGGTTTTCTTTTCCACTCTTGCTGGTTATGCACTAGTGTTAGTTCCCTGGGGTCTAGAAAGTGATTTCTGGGTTGCTGTGGAGTTAGTTAGACAAAAGCCAGGCTCATTAATTCCTATAAACTGTTTGAGTGAATCATTTCTCATACACTAAGACAGTTCCTTCCATTGTTATAAGACAAAGTTCAAATATCACATGTAACATTTTATTTTTGTGTGAAATATTAAATTTCAGCAGATATAAAGGATCAAATTAAAGTCTGCTCTAATTTAACTAATTTCACCAAAAGCTCACCAAAGTTCAATTTGCTTTTGGTCTTCAAACGCTAGAAGAGATTGGTGTGATTACATGGACTCATGTCATGGAAAATATATTTATCAAAGCATGTAAGTAAATTACGTGGTTATTCTTGCATTTCAAGATACACTGAATTACAAAGCAGTTTTTAAAGTTGGGTTTTTTTTCAGAAAATACCGGTTTATTGGAACTGAAACTTTTTGCCAGTGTGTGGTCTTTCCCAATCCTTTCATAGGGACAATTTTCACAAATAAAAATTTGAATTACACAGCTCACAACATAAATCCTATCCAGCACTTATATTTTGATTTTTGGAACACTTTTTGGAAGTGTGAGAAAATCCACCTAGATTCCCTTAAGTTAACTGATGTTACATCTACGTGAAAGAGGATTTAGGCACACTCTCTCTTTTTTCCCCATACCCAAGAATGAAAATAACCTTGATTTCATCACAATTCAGAACAGGACTCTTTTTGAAATGCTGAGATTTTATAAGACTATTTTCCACTGAGACCAATAAGCAACATGAAAAGTTTTTAAGAGGAAATTAATAGCACTATGAAAACACACATATCAATATGGGGAATACGTATACCAGTGGAGGAGACGTTTCTCATTCCCTTCACCCATGTAGTATGTTTATTGTCCATGGAGGATAGTAAGATAATTGGGAATTCGTTGCTCTTGCTGACTCCAGAGATATTTCACTTTTTAGTGAAGGTTTAAAATGTATCACGGTAACAAAAGCTTTAGACTTGAAGTCTACATTTTACATATAGTCACAGTAAAATGGAGAACACTGTATTCTTTCCACCTGAGTCAGACAAATACTAAACAGCTATTTCCTATAGCTTTGCAGCAGAGAAGATTTCCACCAGTACAACATGGAATTTGCTTGCACTAGCACTGTAGTTTCAGAATTTCAGTATCCATTACATTGTTAGAAATGTTTACAGAAGAACTTCAACCAAGTAATTTTATTTTCCATTTTTAGGTTTCTAGAATTCAAGTGACTATAGTAGATAGACACCTGAATAATTATTTGACCAACTTTTTGTGCAACTGTGCTGCCTCATTATACAAATTAAATGTATAGCTAAATCAAATGGGACAATATGGATTTATTTTGGGCTCAGTTTTCAACCTAACAGCATCAGTAAATATCTTTTCTGTGCATTTCATTTACTGAATTGGATGAACAATTACCATGTAATGGTTATTAGGCCACACAGACAATAGTTTCCAAACACCAATGCCCAGATCCAGGGCAGTGTTTGATTTGTTTGCATAGATGTAACTTCTGGGTCCGAATCATTCTCAAGATCTCTGTTGATGGTGAAAATAAAATCCCAGTAGATGACTGTTCCATGCCAATGGGTGCTCTTTGACGGTCAATATTATATTTCTTTAGAACAATTTTCCTCCAAAACTCTGAAGGGGAAACAGAACAGAACAGAAACCATTTTGAACATAAGCCAGGGGAGGAAACAGCCAGAAGACTTCTGCCACCTATGCACATGTTAACCTTGTCACAACTTTTGACTGACTCACTAATATTTGACATGTCTTTTCTTATATTCTAGGCTTTCTTTATTGGATGTAAATGCATGTCAGAGAAGTTCCTGGAAACACAAGTTCAACAGAAGCACTGCTTTTATGTGTTTGTCCCTTAAGGACCTCATTCAGTGCCCACTCAATCACATCACACTGCACATTAGCATGGTGTGTCCTTTCTTTCAGGTGAATTGGTATTTTTGCCATTTACATGTAATTGCATAGAAACAGGTTGTTCTTAGCTTCAAAAGAAAAAAACAATCTATTTACCTGGAACATTTACTACTTTGCACTCTCTCCACAAATTATCTGATCACAAAAAAACAGGTTATGATAGATATGCCTTTCACCTTTTTGTGAAAGTAATGTTCATTCATCCCTTTGCAATTTTCCTGCAGTCCCAAGAGTACAGTACAAGAAAATGAAGGATAGCAGCATGAATCACAGCAAACGTAATCTGAAAAAGACAGCAGTGCATGCTTAGGAATTTATTAATTTCTCCAAAGGAAAAATAATTGAAGATCTAGTCAAGAATCTGCTTTTGAAGTAATTCCTTTAATATCCATGATACCTTGTTTGGTACCAAATACATGGTAAAAGTTTACATATGGATATCAAGGGGATCATGCAAAATGAGAGGGCTTAATTGTTGCAACTTAGTGAAACTGCATGATGTGAAGACACAAATTTCGTTATTAGAGAGTGAATCACTTTCCATCTCAGCATTCAGACATTTCCCATCCTTAAAAATAATCCTTTGACCTATTTGCTATAATCCTTGTCTCTAACAACTTTAACTTCATTTAACATCCCATTGTATCCGCTGCCTTTCTCTACAGAACCTCTTTTGCTCTTTTCTCTGTGACCCATTTTGCTCTCTAGCTAATGGCAGTAGCCCTACAGCTTTTATTTTCTTGTTGCCTCTTCTGCCCCTAACTTCTTCCATGCTGTGCTCTGTTCCTGGGAATAATGATCAGTGGTAGTGAGACAGGCTCTCCATTCAAACCCTAGCAATAAAGTTTCATCTATGGCAAAGCTTGCCAAACCCTAATTCATATAAACGTTGCCTCATGACTTACAAAGTTTTCAACTAAACCCTATAAATCTTCTCCCTGAGAGCTTGTCTACTATTTGATATAGGCAATGAATCTATATGCGTGCCCATCATGTTATGTAGCACACTGCCATTGCCTAAGAAATCCAAAGAATTGATAATAGGTATGAGTTAGATGCTATATTAATCTCAGCTGGCTGTAGGTACTTGAAGTTTTTTAGTTAGGAGTTTGATTGCCTTACGTATCTCCTCACGTCAACAGGGATAGATGGACATCGCTGGAAACAAATCAACTCCAGTTTGAATTGTCCTCTGGAGACCCATTCCTGATTTAATGCCTAAATAAGGTAGGATGAATCTGGATTTATGAGACTGTTTGATACCCTAATTGGCAAGTTTGTGGTGAAATAAATAAATGAAATATTAGAGTTTGTGTATCTCAGTTCTTGAACCACCTCACTGTTTCTGAACTGGATGAGCAAACCCTTTGAGTCAGTCCTAGTGCCTCAATAGAAACTCTGCTAACTAAGCAAGAGGCACAATTTAAAAAAAAAAAAAAAATTAGCACAAATTAGCAGCTAATTGTTGTAACAACCTGCAAGGACATAACAATCATTGAACTATTTATATAAATAATAGAGCTATATGATTTCACTATTGGACTGCTAATTCCAGGGACAGAAATAGTTTTTATGCCTAGAAAATTCAATGGGGGGGTAATATTTCTAGCATATTTTGCATTCAAAATAAATTGTATTTATTTAAAATGTTTTATCAGACTTTGTCAGCTGTAGCCTTGTGACGGTGTGCTTCCCCTGCCCCCGACCTTTATCTCCTGTAACCCTGCTTAGGTGATAACCACCAGCAGTGATTGTAATGGATGCATCTGGTCACGATGGCTGCATCAGCTCAAAGTGGATTCAGGAGACAGATAACAACACAATAGCCTAGGGCTATTGTGCAATGCACACACCGAAGAAACTAAAACCTGTGGTCGGCATGCAAATATGACTACGGGTCAATCATCTTATCCCCATAAATAGGGAGCAGCCCAAGAGCCCTTTGAGCTCTCCTGCACAGCAGCGGGCTGCACGCCAGGATCTCCCCTTGAGCAGGGATGCCTCTCATGGTTACTCCTCGAGGCTGAGAGATTCCTTGCCGCAACAGATCCTCGGTAAGTGACTAATAGCATGCTAAACTTTAAAATCTTAGCTAAGTGATATAAAGGATTGATTGTGCATATATAATCCTTTAGATATAAACCGTTGACCAAGTCTGGGACTAGGACTGGATTTAGCCGCACCTAGACTCCTCTCTGAGAAGGAGTTTAGAACGCAAGGGGATCCTTTTCCGAACCTCATGACTCAATGGGAGGGTCTCCCTGACAGTTTTGTCTGACCCTGTCCTCTATGCAGTAAATAATCAAGTGTGCCTCGCCATCGAATCTTGTTAAAACACTGTTGCATTGAACTTTGTTAACTCCCTATTCTGTATCAATAAACTATATTTTTACTTCTCTCTTATGAGTCAAGTGCACGCTCACTCCATCCGCGACAAGCCTATCCCAAACATAGAGATAAAACACCCTAGGCATCTCCCTTTTTTCTTAGAGTTATTTACAGTTCTTCTGCACATATCCAAAACTGCAGTACTCTAAGCAAGTCCTGTTTCCCACCTAGGGCTGATTCAGAATCTGACGTTCCTCTGCTCTGCTGTAGTGCAGCAGACATGATTATGTCTTGTTTAGAGCATATTTACACATATGCACAACACTTAGGGTCTCAAAAGAAGCCTGTGTGGCCACTTAAGCAAACAAAATGCAAAGAAAAAGATGGAGTCTGTCTTTTTTTATAACAACATCATTGTATTTGGAGCACTCATGCAAGATAAATTCAGTTGCCACCTCATCCTGGAAATATGACCCTCTTACACAGCTCAGGCTTTGCCCATTTCTGAAGTCAAGAATGTGACACTATGCAGAAGAGTCTGGACCAGAAAGAGTGCATGTAAGCAGCAATATCATAGAACTAATAACACACAGTGTGATTTGGCTCTGAGCCCAAATTAGGATACATTTCTCAAGTGAGCTCCTAATTCCCCAGCTAAGACTATTTTTTCTTTTTTTCTGCTCTGTTAAAGTGCAATCAGTTTAATTTAAAATCATAGTGGTTTCAGCAGAGAAGCAGCACCAATAGTTGACCTTCCCAACAGAGTTTGTTCTGCAAACATGTCTTTGCTGTAGTGGTGGAAAGTCAAACAGGTTTCAGCTGCCAAAGAGAGAAAAAGGAGAAATCCAGCCAGCAGGCCTCTCCTGCGAGGCAAGAGGACTCACCTGTGTTGTCACTACCCAGCTGATACTGGTGTGTGGCAGCATGAACACTTTTCCTCCTCTGCTCCAGTGCAAGTCAAACAGATTAGTATAAACCAGCTATTTGAAGCCATAATGAAATAAAACAGAAGTCCAGCATTGATTCCAGCTGTATCCAGTTATGGTTTCAACACCCTGCCTATAAAGGGACACCATTCTACAAGCTTAGGATGCTATCTGTGCAAGTGCATGACAAGTTTTATTTGAACCCAGGGAAATGTACAGTGTAAGTGTTCCTTGGGACTGTTAGCTGACAGCTAGCAGCTAGAAGGTTGTGCTGTGTGCTCAAATATATATATATATAGTTTATACATATGTCAATACAAACGTAAATTGCCCCAAGACAACAAAACTCTGTGTTGGTTCTATCCCAAACACCACTGTCTATTGTAAAGGCACTTATAAAATCCAATGGAGGGCAATGACATGATTGAATTCAGACCAGAGAGTTTAATGGATGAAGTTGCAGTTTGGAACTAAAGCTTCCCTAATGTGGAAGAATGGAGCACACCTGAGAGCAATTAATCCTTCTGAGCCAACTTTAATTTAATGTCAGAATGAATGCATACCTTGATATTTACTATGCCAACACCTCAGCAGGTCCCCAGTGGCAAGATAGCATTTCCAGTCATCATAAAATGAAGTTTAATGATTCGAAATACTTTCAAGAAGTTGATTGGGTCAGCTAAAAAAATGAATCTATCTGTGATACATATCACTATGAGGTTTAAAAAATTATCACTATATCTTTGTGAGCCATGTTTAATAAAGGCGGGGGGGAGGAATTCAAGGTCTTTCCTTGCTGTGACAGCAAGGAAGAGAGCAACCAGCAGCTTATTCTCCCTCCTCACAAGTTCATTAATCTTCATTTTTAACTTCCTGTATAAGACTCATTTTTTTGGTGATGGGAAACTACTATCTTTACCATGTTCTTGTATATGAAGTATTGTGCTCCAGCCCACAGAACAGCCTCAACTCAAAGATAATCCCCATTGCAGCGGGTTCAGAGGAGGGCCATGAAAATAATCAGAGGGCTAGAACCTCTCCTGTGAAGAAAGGCTGAGACAGTTGGGGTGGTTCAGCATGGAGAAGAGGAGGCTCCAGGGAGACTATTGCAGCCTTTCAATATACAAAGGGGGCCTATAAGAAAGCTGAAGAGAGAATTTTTACCAGGGCCTGTAGTGACAGGACAAGGGGTAATGGTTTTAAACTAAAAGAAGGTAGATTTAGATTGGACATAAGAAAGAAATTTTTCATGATGAGGGTGGTGAGACACTGGAACAGGTTGACCAGAGAAACTGTGGATGCCCCATCCCTGGAAGTGTTCAAGGTCAGGTTGGACTGGACTTTAAGCAACCTGATCTACTGGAAGATGTCTCTGCCCAAGGCAGGGGGGTTGGAATAGATGATCTTTAAAGGTCCTTTTCGACCCAAACCATTCTGTGATTCTGTGAAAGATCACCGATGTTGATGCAAGTTATACATCTGGCTTTAGTACACGGAGTGAAGCCTGTATGAAGCCAGGTCACCCTTCATGATGACCTGGAACACTGCCTTCACACACTGTCCTCTCTACCCACTATAGGCAGGACATCTAAGCTAACAGGGAGAAGATACACTTCTTCAATGGATGGAGTTTGTTCTCTGCTCCTCATGCTAAAACCATAGCTTGCAGAGTGAAGATATTGAAGAAAGGCAAGACACACTACCAGCAGATCCATGGACTTCGTGCTTCTCCTCTATCCTAGAGAAACCTCCTCAAAAGCTATGAGCAGCATCCACTGAAATATTTTTTGAAACTTGACCTTTGCAGAGGGACAAAGTCACTATTAAATGCTAGAAGTCGCAGTGGCTTTAGGTCCTTTTGCTACGTGCTTTAGAAAGAATAGCCTCTTTCTTCCTCTGTCCAATTTATGTCTCTAATGAATTCCTGCCTGTAACTGCTCAAGTCTTTCTCTGGTGACTTACACCTGGTTGGAATCTGACATGTGCTAACAGCTTCTTTTTTAATCAGGCAGTGAAATGTGTAGCTCTCTGGAGAACTGAATAAAAGATCCTGCATGTACAGCCTGGCAATATGGGTGTAATAACTCCCTCCCTGATCCAGCAACCTGCCGCTGAGCAAAAGGCGCACCTATCTCCCTCAGAGCACTTCTTTCAGATTTACCTGGAGAACTACTCCAAACAAAAGTAAAGGAGCAGCAGTCATTGCTTATACAAAACTTTTGTATTTACAAAGGGGCAGAGGTATTTCAGTTATATTAACTAAATTAACAAGTTTTCCTGAGGTCAGCTAAGGAAAATGAGGCATTCCCGCCCTGATTCAGCTTTCAGACCACTACAGAAAAGGAGTAATGTTATTCCACTTATCTTTTTGGCACCAGGGAAGTAGTGATACAAAGGCTGAGCCCAATGAAGTCGGTAGTGATCCTAGCAGCCATCTGGTCTATTGATTTAAAATGGGCTTAAAATATCTTTTTAAAAAGGCCTTCTGGATCTCTTATTAAGCATAGCCAAACTGGAGATGCCTGCCTGTGGTATTATTTGCAGCAGTCTTGAAGTCTAGTGCCAGGCATTTCAAGTCTAACAGTTATATAACATAGTGCGTGCCTGAAACATGTCACTGAATTTATACAGGATGCCAAATAATTTGTGATTTGCAGCATTAGCTCAATATGACAATACTGTTGCTTTGGTACATGGTAG
Source organism: Ciconia boyciana (assembly GCF_034638445.1). Classification (NCBI taxonomy): domain Eukaryota; kingdom Metazoa; phylum Chordata; class Aves; order Ciconiiformes; family Ciconiidae; genus Ciconia; species Ciconia boyciana. The sequence goes on along the minus strand of NC_132936.1, from coordinate 13,001,796 downwards.
CACTTTCCATACATGTAGCTGAAAGCCATAGCTCCAAAATGCCTACCTCGACCAGAATATTAATTACCAAATCAATCTGAAGTTTTACAGGGTAGATGTACTGAATCTCTGAATTTGGAGAAATAACCACTTAGTAAAATGGGAGCAGTTTCCTTTTTTACTTTCAATTTTCAATTAACATGGGCAGAAGGAATTATGTATGCTTGTCTGTATTCATCAAATAGATAGGTCTCAATTCCCCTACATTTCCATAAAGGCATTTGCATTTGTTCTTGGCTTGGATTTGAAGTCAGAATCAAACCCCATCTAAATATCCTCACTCCTGTAAAGATTAGAAATATTCAGTTAAACTTTTTACACTAAGCAAAGTTTTGCTACTGCACACTGGTCTTTCTGTCTTCTTATATTGGGGAGTAATCAAAATCTGTAAGAATGGCAGTAGTTTAAGAGAAGGAAGTCAGTCTAATTAATGTGTGATCTTATAACTTACATAAAGTATGAGAGATCCTAGCAAATCTGCAGTGAAAACATACAATAACAAGGAATCTATGGCTTAGATGTTTTGACAGATATGAAGATGTTATTTGCCTGGCCTGAGGAGTGCAGTTTCTGACTGGTTTTGAGACCATGAACAAAATTTATATACCTTAATCATACCAGAAATAAGGTTAGATATCTGAAGAATCATTCTGAATCTTGGTAGTTCCCTGCTTCATCTGGAGGTCTCCAGCCCATAATTAATCAATGGAAGTCTGAAAAATATATAAGAATATAAAAACTTTGCTGGGAAGAGGTGGTAGCTATCACTCATAGCTCATAAGTAAGTCAGGAGTGGTAGACCAGGGTATCGGCCTGATTTTTATTTGCTTATCCTTCCAGACTTGTCAGCAGTGACATCATCTGAATGATGATGAGTAAGATTGTTTTATCCGAGGTCTATCACCTGTAGGCAACCCTACCATTCCAGTCTACATCTGATTTTCCTTACCACAGTGTTACCCAGAACCTTCTGTGGACCACGGCTCCACCTCTGTGCCAGAGTTCCCAGGAATTTAATGCTTGTGGATTCCTAGCTATGACATGGATACTTAATAACAGCATTAATAAGTGCTGGGACTATATGAGAAGTACATTAGCTCAGCCTCTCTTCTTTCATGTCAGGAATAATATGTTACAATAAGCCTGCAGATTCCATAAAAAAAGTGTAACTTAAATTCCATACATCATAAAATTCATTTATGTTCTCCAAATGCATTTAGGATTATTTAAATACTAACTGCTTTACAATCTCAGAGTATGCAGAGGCTCCCCTTTGAATTCTGAGATCAATAAAAATTAACTATGTTTTGTGCCACTATCGCCCAGAAGCTTCTGAGACATAATGTTCATTAAAAAAGGAAGTCAGAAGTTTACTGAAGGAAGTTTATTAAAACTGTCGTATCTTACTAACATAATTTGCTTATCAGCTTTTCACCAAGCTTTTAATTTTCCAGAACAAAAAAATAAATCAGCAAGATCAATTTCTTTTTGGCCATTTAAAATGGCAAGATTAAAAACCAGGCTCAAACAGAAATCATTTGCAACTTTAACTACAGAGGGTGTATCATTAGAGTGTCCTCTAGGCAAAAGAGTCCGTCTTATATCAACATGATGTATGATGCTAAATTGTTGGATTTCAGTTCACAGGGGAAGGTATTCCTCACTGCAGTGATGGGCCCTGAGACAAATGTGAGTTTAGTACGTGTTTCATTTTTAATTCTCCCTAGCAAGAATGTGAAACAGATAGAATAACTCTATTATGACTGGTAGAGTGGATCTTCATTTTAAATGACCCCTTAATACATTAACCTGAGGAGAAACGAGATAACTTGATGACTTCACGTAGAAGTACTTGTTACAGTCCAAAGATTGTTTAATAGCAGCTCATTCTTATGTCACTGTTGTTTCTGGAATGACATTTAGGTCACTGCTATCTTCTACAAGTTAAAAAATGCTTACTCTTTGAGGATAGCTTTGGCCTGTGTGGGATTTACATTTGGCGTTTTTTAAAATCTGCATTCAGGCATCAGTGTATAGTTTTCTTTATTGCCAGCTTCTTCACATTCCTTCGTTTTTCTGACTGTCTTTAAATGCCTGCCCCTGCATCCTCTGCATTGCAGACAGTTGCTGTAGATTGTATTGATTTTAACTGATGCTGGTGGATTGGTTTGCCTTAGTTCCCAATATAAATTACAGAAATGTCATCCACGCCCTGTAAAATATTTGGCATAACATTTCTATATACATAAATACAGGAAAAACAACTTTTATATGAGCAGTAATATCAGAAAACACACTTTTCTTCTTCTTTATTGTATTTATTGTAGTTGCCTCTGTTTTCGTCATCCTTCTTATCCATTTTCACATGAAACAGTTTCTTAATATGGTAAGCCATGCCTAGTGATGAAAGAGTCTGCATTTTAACAGATTTGTTGTTTAAAATGTTAACACCTTCAGCCTTTTGGGGTGATCGGCCTAGTTTTAGCAATTTTCTTGGGGGTCTGCTGAAACTGGTCATATCTTCTATTAGGGAAACTAATTGGTAGCAGCTATAGCAAAGTATCTTTTAAAAACCCAGTGAAATTAATTTACAAGGTAGAGGTATTAAATATAACTATGCTGGATACTTGCTTTACCTTGACTTAAACTTGAAAAGAACAGTTTCATTTATTCGCAGTCTTCATTTTAGATGCTGTTTATTGTTGAAGAAATGAGCAATGTGGGAAACATGCTATCTCTCAGTCTGTGAGACCAAATCAGACCGAATCAGAGACTGATCAGCTTAATTTTATAATTCTTTCCATAAGAGCAGACACATACATTTTAATTTTCTTTTCCAGTAGACCATGCAGAATGCATTATTTTTCTTCAGATACATCTAACTCTTCAGTGACCACAAAATCTCTGCCACACTCAATGTAAGTAGCACCTGACTCATGTCAGATATATGGGGCAGAATGCAGGTTTCAAAATCCACTTTAAGCAGCTGGCTAAACCTAATCTCCCTAGCTGTGTAGCTTTTTTTTATTTTCACTTAAAGCGCTAAAAAAGTACCTCTGTGCATGTCAAGCCACCTGACTGTGGGTAAGTGAATATCAGCTCAGGCCCAAGGTCCCAGAATGAACAAATGTCTCCCTGAGGTGCCTCTGGGATTTGATCTGAAAAGTTTCTCACACCATATTGGATGCTGACAGAAGCAGACACCCTGCAGGACACATTTGTGACAGCACTATCCACCTTTTACCCTGCCGTTTCTGTGTAAAGTGGGATTAAATCTCTTTTCAGCCTTACAAGGACAAATCTCCATTTCCTAACCGCAATAGGTAGCTATTGTTGAAGGTAGAAAGAGGATGGAGGAATGATATCCTACTCCTCCCCACTGAAATGGTCTCACCACGAGAAACTATCTCAAATTTCTTTAGACCACAGTGTCAATAACAATTAAGTAAAATTATGATTAGGAGATTCACCTGGGAGCATAGTTGGGTCCCGGTCCACTTCCAGAACACTATTTGTGCATTTTTTAATAAATATAAAAACAATTCTAGGAACAGGAACTAGACCCAAAACCATCGATGGTTCCTTTTCAGCTGAGTGCCTACTGGTCAAATTATTAAAAAAAATAATCCTTCTAAACCCTTCCTTTCTGGCCCAGTGAGCTCTGTGAGGGACCTGTCTTCCTACATGTAAAAATGGCCTCCTCAAGGACTGGGAAGCCCTCACTGTTAAGGTACTTTCAAGTGAGATAGGAAAAGTTGGTTTAGATCTAAGGCAAAGCAACAAATTGAAATGTTCTAATTTCTGAGTTCTGTATATGTAAGTGTATATATGCAAAGGTATGTGTCACCACATTCAAACGTACATTTACTGAGCTGGGAGGAAAGTAAGAGTTGGTCTCTGGGATCCTGTCAACATATCACATCAGCGGTCACAAGTTGTACGTTTCCTCCTTCAGCCCTGCTAACTGCCTTCTTGTAGATAAAATATTTCCTGCACAGTTGCTTCCAGAAAGAAATTGTGAGCACCTCTTCCCAGGCTGGGGAGCAAAAAGGACAAAGGTGCTCTGTAGACCAATGTGAGACATCTGAGACCAAAAAAGAGGACCAAGACCTAAGAGGTGCCCTTGTTGTCAGCTTTTTCTCACCAGCTCTAGGTAGTTTTGCTCAGCATCATAACTGTTTTGGGTCTGTTCTGATGTAACATTTGATAGGAAATTAGAAATTGAGTTTCTTTGAAAGAAAGATTAAATAACTTCTTTTGGGGGGAATTTTAACATTTGACCAGGGCCTTTGCAAGCCCAAAAAACAGTTTTGCCAAAAGAATGTGATGGTGCTCTGCAACTGCTAAGTTGTAAAAACTTTTTCCTACCTGTCTGCCTTAAATTTCTTCCATCATGATTTACAGAGGGAGAATGGATTCAGCAGCACTCAGTGCCACTGTGGCACAGTGAGATTTAAGGAATTCAAGCAAGTTCAGTTGGGCAGCTCCTGGCAGTTAACTAGTTTGGTTAGCGTGTTCACAACACTCACAGAAAAAGGGTAAGTCTGAATAAGCTGATTTGTGAGCCTCTGGTCTGCCAGACTTACAGAACTGCCTCACGTTTTCCTTAAGGCGATCACCAAAGGTATCAGGAAGCTCTGAATCTCCAATGCTGTTTGAGCTGAATGAAAACTAACACAAATTCACTTTTCAGGTGCAGGACACAGGTCTGGTCAGTGAGACCAATTCAAATAAAAGCAAATTTTTCTCCTGTTCTCCTTGTCTTTCTTATTCTTGTTTTCAGTGTATTTGGCATGAAAAAGCTCTGTGCAGTCCTATGAAAGTCTCCTTGCCGTCACCTTGAAGCCTGGTCATGTGCCTGCTCCTCTAAGGAATCTCACAGCTCCTCCTGCAGCAAAATTGCTCCCAGTGTGGTCTCTGCCTCTTTCTCCGTCAGCTCCAGAAGTTTCTCCCTTCCACAAACACTCAATTTCTCCCCAGGAAAGAGCAATCTCACCTCTGTCTAGGGAGCTCCTCCTGAGGGCACCAGCCACAGAAAGGTAAACTGGGGCCTCCCCTGCTGTGCAGACACTGCCATGCCAGACCAGATCATACACTATACCTAGGATAAAACACCAACAAAAAGTGAAATACTATCCATTGCTCTTGGGCTGAAGTAGTGATGATACACCAGCTTGAGTTAGCAGCATAAATTCAATCTGTAATTGTCCCCTAGGGTTAAACTTGAACTTTTAAGACAAGCTTAAAACCAGGTAGCTCTTTATAATAAATAACAATTGACTATTATTTTGAGCCTGAGTTGAGGCCATTCCTTGTTATACAATGCTGACATGCCCTTTATGTTCAGGTTTAACTTTTTGGCTGAAATGTTAAGTCAGCACACTTCTATTCCTTAATGCTCTTCTATTCCTTAATGTTCGTTCATTAATTCCTTAATGCTCAAGTACTACTTCTTTAAAAGTAAGGTTTTTGCTGCAGTGCCCTGGCCAAACACCAATTTGGCGCTTGGAAAATTTTGCCTAACTCAACTGGAGTTTCTGCGTGATACGATGTGATTACCTCGATGTGATTACCTGCGTGATACGATGTGATTACCTGCTGTCTCAAACTGCTGCGTGGTGCTCTTCGCCACAGTCCACAGCTAGCTGCTCTTCAGTGGTGCTGGTAATTCCCCACATCAGTGTAAATTCACAACACTGTTGGGAACCTTACAGAATGTATATGAGTGTGCATGTGTGTCTGCAGTAGATAAAATATCTAAAAGGTTGTCTTGGAGTAAGAGAGATCTGATAGAGCCAGTAAGTCCTCTTTCAATTCAGTTTTACAGAAGTAAAAGAAAAACATTTGGTTTAAAATGTACAGAAAGTTCCAGGGAAAGGTATTCAGTCCTCACACAATTGCCTTTTGGCTGACCTTTGCTAGATTTTAGTGAATGAATATTAACGAATCTCCAGCACAAAAGTAATTTAATGAGAAAAACTTACTTAACACAGTATTTTGGCCACTGGAAAGCTATTTCCTAGTTGCCTAACAAAGCTATCTGCTAAAATTCAGAGTAAAAACACAAATGTAAATTTAATGTTAACATATTATAATGGGATTTTTGTTACAGATCATGCTAAATTGGGAGCTTCAAGTTGAAATAGGCTTCTTTTAAGAGAGATGCAAATTATTTCATTCAAACCACAATTAGACTTCGTTTGGTTTACAAATATTGTTTCCTGTGATCTTCATAGTTTCTAATATTAGTTTCATTTTCTCACTCATAAACCCAAAATTATAGTACCCCAAAATAATTTTCCCCTCAAGGTACTATTAGATGATTTTCCGTTACTGTTATTTAAGTAGGAATTCTCATTAATAACTTTTGTCATGTTTTTATTATATATACTTTATGTTTTAATTACAAGAAGAACTAAGAGTTTACAGCTTGATCCCAGGTAATGCTGGTTTCACTCTGTTACAAAATCAGTGGCAGTGAAGAGCAGCCTAGAAGAAAAGATCGGTTATTCTGATTACGTGTCGGGCCTGATCCAAAGTACTCAAACTAAATTATTGATGTCCTACTGACTTCAAAAGGCTTTGAATCAGACCCTTTGAGAAGCCAATCAATAGCGTCAATCACAATTGGGAATGAATAGCCACATCAGTTGGTTAATCAAGAAATAGCATTTTAAAAATGTTTAGATAGTTACAGAAAAGTTGAACAATTCCAAGGAATTTGATAGATTAACATTTTGATGAGTCACATTCCTGTGCTGACAAAACCATTCTGATTGTTTTATTTTGTTAATTTTAGAAAAAAGTCTTTAAGATTAGAATAAATTTGTCTATGCTACACAGAGAAAGTGTAGGATTTAAAAGCCTTTTTTACAAGAAATGTGTTGAAATTGCTGTGTGTTTAAAAACAGTGGAAACATTGTAGCTGCAGAATGATGGGTCTGCAGAGAAAATAATGATTTATATTGACTGTATTGACAACATCCTTTTTCATGGCATTTCTTTGTTTGTATATCCTCATCTCCTCTCACAACAATTTCAGGTTCTCAACCTTCATATTTGTGGGATCAAAACCAAATTTATTCTTATCAAGTAAATTGTATTAGTGTATTATGACTGAAAAGAAAATCAGGCTTTTTAATCTACTGTAAAATAACATATAAGCCACCTATGAATCTATATGAAATTGAAAAAAAAAAAGATACCTTCATCTTAAATTTAAGAATAGTTTATGACAGCTGACAAGTACTACATCTCTCGTGAAACTTAATTTTGGTAAAATAAACCGCTGGATGATACCAGTTACCTTCATCTGCTAAATAGTGTTATTTTCTTATTATAAATATGTGTGTTTATGTGGCTGACTTCTGTGAAATTGCAGATCTATGAACAGGTGAATAATTACAGAATATTTCTCTGTTTACTGGGTTTCAGTGTTACGCAAAAAAGGTCCCAAACAGCGTAAGCAGCATTCACATCTGCCCCCACTCAGAAAGTGCAGCCTGCCAGCAAGAGAGCACGAACAAAATGCTTCACTGCTCTCTTTGTCCAAATAGTACATTCAAAAAAAGCATGTATTTTTCAGAAGTTTGTGCAAATATGTTGAGTTTTACTCTTCTGGAAAGATTAATATGAGCCAGTCTTTTGAAATCTTATTTGCCTGATATTTATTTTGCCCCTCTTCCTTTTTTCAGATTGATTGTACGATTCCCAGATCTACATTGTATAATCTTATCATCTCATTATTCATAATTTTTACACAATGTCATTATTCATGGCAGCAATCCTGTAGCTGATATGAGGAACCAGATAATAATACAGGGAATCCAGCAGCTTGAGAAAACACGTTAGAGTGCATCTTCTAAAAGTGCGCCTTGGTGTGGGTTCCTGAGGTAATGTTAAGTAAAGGTTATCAATAAAAAATAAGGTTTCAAATCATATTTGCTTGGGCTTCTCCCCAAGGAAGGATGATAATCATTCACAACAAGCTGCCCAATGCTGCCAGTGCAGGTTCAGGAGCACTGTCTGTCTCAGACTGCTTCAACGAGAGAGACTGAGGACATCAGTGCCGATACCCCATTGTGAATGATTTGGGGATCATTAAATGGACATCATGAATTTCTTGTCTTTCATAGAAAAGAACATTTTCTGTTGGAGTGTCTTAGATTCTACCCAGATAAACAATCAGGAAAAATAGCATTAGCATATGCTCTATGTGACAAATAGATGAGAAAATAAATAAAACAGTCCATCTCCCTCTTTTTTTAAGGAAAATACAAAAGGATCCAGACTCTGAAAGTGCTTGTATAGGCATGTCTGCGTGGCTAGGAAGTGCTGCAGAGACTGCGGCTGCTGCCCCTTTCACCTGGATTGCAATCTGGCAGCTCTCCTAGAACTGGTTTACTAAATTGAGAAAATGACAGAGAAGGTGACTAGTGGTTGATAGGACTGACAGTAGGGAGCTCGACAATCAAATCAGTTTAATCCCAGTCTTCATAATAAAAAGAGTGGTCTGAAGCATGATGTTCCATCTGACAATAAACAAATTATAATACTTTCAGCAGTTTCCACAAGACCAGTACAAATTCAGCACAGCATTCAACTGTAGATACAAAAGCATTTGATACAGGCAAAGGAAAAAAAAAGTAAAAAATCTTGCAATAAAAGCAAAATGAAAATAACATCCTTGTGGACAAAGATGATAATGTGAAGTAGGAAATACAAGGACGGAAGAAAAGAACTTGAAGGTTTTTTTCTAAATTAATTAAAACACTGAAGGCAGTGTGAGAGAGAAAGCTTCTAATAGACTCAGTACGATTTCATAGAGAGATGTAATCCCACATGCTGCAGTTTATCACCTGATATTGCTGGATTAAATACATTCATAAAGAGGACCTTTACTCCTCTAGACATCTCAGCTCATGAGAGGGGCAGCACTTCTGCTTCAAAACACTCATTGACAAGAGGACTTGCCTTTCAACTCTAAGTTTTTTCTGTCACTGGAAGAGAATAATAATGCTTCATAATGAGATTTTTTTAACTTACCATTAGTCGTCTTACACTAACCATTTAGATGGGTGAGATGTTGCCGGAAGAAAGCTTTAGTTTGAGCAGTGAACAAGTGTTGCCCATGCCAATGGGTCAGAATCAGATTTATCCCACAGATGTGGTTGACAAGAGAAGCAGTCTGGGCATATGACTGCAAAGCAACAAAGATATTGGCATCATGACAGCTAGCAGAAATAGGATGGCTCAGAAGACCATTTCTAGTTTACTTCTATCTAAGCTTAACAGCTTCATTTTTGTACTACCATACTGAAACAAGGAGAAAGTTTTGGAGACTCTCTGCTAGGTAAGAATCTATCGCCAGTTTTTCCAACAGTAATGTACCATTATGACAACAGAAATCATATCTTTTCTAAACAGATATACTTGGATTTGATTTGTCTGTGGAGTGGATTTCAGTGAAACTGAGACTGAGTACTTAGTTGCACATCCTTCAACATTTACAGTAGTCTAGGAACTGAAGTGATGAAACAGTCAGTAAGAAGTCAATTATTCTTCAAGAATCACAACTCATTACTAATGTAATCATCTCAGAGATTAATCCTCCTTCAAGAACTGATACTAATCTGAGATTAAGATGGAGAACAAATTCTCTTGGTACATGCATAGCTCCTGCTCCAAGAGTCACTGCACCCTCTGCAGAGTTGAGCTCAGTGACATAGGAATACTAAAACTTTTTGTGTACAAACAAAACCATTTGGAATTATGTTCAACAAGGCCATGTGGAGATAACAACAGCAGTTATTACAGTGTGCATTTAAGTACTGGGATCTCAGAAACAGTATCTCAGAACAGAGTATATAGACTGTATAGCTGCAGTGACTGTAATGCATGCCAGCAGAATTTGTTCCAATTTCTTCTTCTTTTGAAGCTCTTCCATCTTGTACCAATACTTAAATATTCATGAGGGAGGAGATGAGAATGATGTAACAGATTAAAAGCTCACGCACTTATCGAGAAGGTGGAACAAGCAGCTGTCAGTTCCTGGTAAAATAATTACACAAAGTAGAATGTCTCCAGCTGAATGGTTGAGTAAGGGTACACCCACACAATACAACACCTAGAACATGCGTCAGGCAGGCAGAAGGTGAAGAAGTGATGTTTCTTGAGGGAGGATTTGAACTTAACCCTCCCACATATTGTATAAGTGTCCTGACTACTCACTGAGAGCAATGCTCCTAGCCAGTGTTGTAACTGGTGCTTAGAATTTAGTGCTGTATTTCTATTGTTTTATTTTGTTAGAAGTATCTACACTAGAAACAAAATGTTATGTTTGATACTGAACTAAATGTTTCCTCAATCCAGAATGAATGTTTTTCAGCCTTTCATTACTATGAGAAAAACCTAAAGAAAAAATCTGCTCCAAAAAGAATATCTTAAACAAAAAAATAATCCAATTCAGGCATTACTTTTCATGTTTTCTCAGCCACTGAGCAAAAAATAATCTATTGCACAGTCTTAAGAGAGATCACCCTTCTTAAAAGGAGCCAACATGACATAAATTGTCAGTAACTCACAGGAGCACAGTAAGAACTGCCACAGTAGAGTGGGACAAGCATGGCAACTACAGACGCAGCGTCTTGCCATGGATACAAAGTCAGTACCACAATAGACAGCCTGGCAATGTCAACAGGCTACAGCAGGGTTGGCTTGAAAAGCCATTAGCAGCCAAGCATCAGCAGCAGGAAGCACAGCAATGATAGATGAGTGAGCAAGAGGCAGAAGAAAATAGTAGTTTAAGCTTTTAAAAATCACAGTTTTTTTCAGAACAGTAAAGCCAGGAGACAGAGACTTGCATGGCAACATGGGAATCAAGATGGTTATTTGTAAGGTCATCACCTCCCCGAATTTCAGATTGCTCAGTGCCAATGAAATGATATCAATTGTTATCAAATTGGGAAGCCAAATATCACCTCCTTGACACACGGCGATTGCGTTTGGTAGTCCAGAAAAATTGATGATAATAGAAAATCTCTGATATCACATCTTTGGACTATCCTGAATGAGTTGTTAGTATTTCTGAGAGATTTCTACCCCAGTATTGTCCAAAAGTGTCCATCTGCTGTTACAGAGATATTCCTGAGCTCTTTGGAAAAGACCGTGAAAGGCAAAGCTGTAAATGACTGCGTACGTAGATATTAGGTGCAAAGACTGACAGACTCCCACCACTCCTGCTTGTGGTTGTCCAGGAAGTATCACATACCTCCCTGTCCTATAGACTAGTATCTCAAGGAATCCTTAAGGACCATAACTAGGAATCAGGCTGAATTAGAATTTTTTCCAGTATTTTCTTCGCCAGAGAAAAATAGGTCAATGTAAAAAAATACTACAAGATTTGGCCCTAAGAAGATCTGGCAATAGTCAAACAACGTCATATTTGACCTAACAATAAAAAAAAGGATATAAAAAAAAGGACTTATTTCTCTCTCTTTTTCCCCACCTCTCTTTCCTTGGAAGCTTCAGAAAAACAGGAGCCTTAATAGGATAAGTGGGAGTGCATGAAATATTGCTGTGCTTTGGATTATTCTGTGCCATTAATGACATAGTTCATGCAGGTAAAGATTCATTCTAGAAATAAAAGCAATTACAAATAAAATTCTGTGTTCAATATTATTAGTTCAGCATTTTAGCAAACGTTAAGATTCCCATAATGAGTCCTAACATTGAACTATTTTTATTCCCTGTAAAATCTAATTTCATTAACTTATCTGGGAAATGCAGGAAATATATTATTCCTTTGTTATTGAATGTGAAAATACATTCAGCAGTGTGCAGCTGGAAACTTGTTTGTACATATTCCTGGGGCAAAATGAAAAGTAGGTGGAGAATGAGTATAATGAAAGACTTGATACAAGCTTGGACTGCTGATTTTTTTAATGGAAATTTTTTTAATAGAAGAGCACAAACATGTATTTTTAAAAGCTGGATGAACAAATAAGAATAGCTCTGGGCAGATCTAATCTGCACAGCTAGCACTTACAGTATGCATTAAAGAATTCAAGCTGACATTGACCTTGGCAGCACTTACAAAGGAAGAATTTTCACAAGGATGAACACGTCCTATGCTGTGTCTTCAGTTTTGTGAACAGTCTTGTATTTATTTTTTCAGTGTTAACTATACTTATTTCTCATACCTCCATTCTTTGTACCCTATAATTATTTTCAAGAAATAACATACTAAATACATGGGATAAAAGAAGTGTAGTATAGTGTAGTATACAAGCATATTCAAGCCTTCATCATCTTTTAAAAGATCCTCTTCTGAAAATATGTCAAAACATTTTTTCTACAGCTTTCCCCCATCCTGAAAGCTTTTTTACAGATATATTGCTAATGACAGGGTTTTTAAAAAACAAATAATAAAATATACATGTAAAATAGAAAGATACACAAAAAATGAGCATACGACTATCCACAAATACTTATTTCGTAGGGAGCAAAAGAAGAATTATAGTTTTAATTCTCACGGCACTATCCTTATGATACTGGCTCCAGAATCAATACCATGTTCAAGTTCAAGCATCCATCCATTCCCAAGGAACCTCTCCCCAAGTGCAAATGGTAACAAGACCAGTAGTTCACCACAACTGGTCAGTTATGGCGTACTTCTGAGGCACAAGCATACAACAGGTGAACTTTGGCAAGCCCAAGCAGGTCAGTTTTGCTGTAGCTAGGCTGATCATAGGAAAGTCCAGCTCTAGTTGCTTTCCACCATGCTGCCAGAACCTCAGCAAATTCCATGAGAAAAGCAGCTATGGAGAGGGAAGAAAGTGAGGCAGAAAGAAGAATGAGTTGATACATAGGGTAGGGGGCACAAGGAGCTGGCTCCAATGGCACATAAAACATTGATTGTTTTCTCAAGGAAAAGACTGCTCCAGAAAGGGTGGGAATGTTTAGTGAGTGAGAAGAATAAAACTCAAGATCCATCTTCAGACTAATCTATAAGACATTACATTTCCCATGGTCAGCTCCCTGCCTGCTGCATATGTATAACCCATCCCTCCACTCATGCGTCCAGCAACATACTCCTCCAAATAAACAAAATTATTTTAAAATTGAAAAGATTCCCTTATCTACAGTGTAGAAGTAAATCGAAGATCGCTCTCTTTGAACAGGTTTTTTTTTTTGGTCATTTTGCCTTCATTACATGTCATAGTAATAAGCAATAAATAAATTAAAGGCACATTGACAGACTGAAAAAATGAATTGTAAGATCTTTGGGACAGGAATCAAATCTTTGTTGCAAGAGTTCTCAGTAAATAGTGAGTTTGTGACCAGAGGTCCTGGATGCTGTTGGAATACAAACCTTAGAATAACAGAATTTCAATGCTGGAAAACACTTTAAATAGCTATCTATTTCACCCTTAGCTACAAATAATAAATAAAAAAGATTTTTCATATCTTGCAGTCCATTGAAAACACTGACTTCGGCACATGCTTTCCCTAAGTTTCCTCACTAATCAACAGAGAGAGAGGCAATTCAGGTCACCTTAGAGCCTACCATACTCTACTGACTGGGGTTTCCCAAGCCAATTCAATCTGTTTCCCATCTCTCCATGTGTAGCCATAACCTGTATTCAAAATTGTGAAATATATAATTGCCAATATGTTGCGTTAGAGGCTCCAAAATGTCATTGCTAATGAGAATACATTTTGATTATACTTTAAAACACGGTAGGTTATACATGTACATATACATATATATATATCCATGCTGATGCACTTATTTTTCACATTTCTTTGGTAAGCTTTGCATATTTTTGCATATTTAAGCTTTGACAGAAAGTATTTTAACAAAGAATTAGTCTAGGCATCTTTCTTAGTGCATACACCAAATATAATTTGTATTGAATTTTCATTATGACTCCTAGCTAAAAATATTTCGATAATTCAAGGGGCATTTTGCAGGGAAGATGTTAAAAAACAAAATGGAACATACACTTCTTTTTAGCTATCAACACTTAATCTCTTCTACCACAGCATTGACTCAGATCAAATAACGAATGGTAGCATATATTTTATAAGATGACTATTTACTTTGGTTACCTTATCAAATCATGATGAACTAATTTTGCTTATGAAATTAATCATAACTTGTAAATGTTAAATTGCTCCATTTCATACAGATGGCTGTCAGCCTTTCATCTATCACCCAGACTGTCAACGGACAAATGTTGAAACCAGTGTCCTTATTTCCATTTTCACCTGAACCATAATTAATAGAAATAATTTTGAACAAAATTAACTTTTATTTTCCCAGGTATTTTTAAAAGGTATTTTGAGTTTACCTGACACTCCGTCTAGAAATGCTCTACTGATGGCTCAGCAGGAACACAGTAGGTAAAGAGACCTCAGTGGCTTGGCTAGGCGACAATGGCAGGTACGTTCTCCAATAGTGTGTGGGACTACCATGGTGAGATGCCCATGTTGGGAGCAGAGCATTAAGATCAAAACTGGATGTGAATTCTAAGAGCAAAAGTTCAGCTCATCCTTAATCACATGAAGCTTCTGGGTAATGTATATTCACAAAATGCCCTGGCATCACCTTGCTTGATGAAGAACCTTTTATTATATACCATCATTCCAGCCCTTTCTCCAATGACTTCCCTCAAAAGTTTGTAATCTGTTCTTGTTTGGAAACTGTCTTCCAACAGTAGAATGAGTAACAGAGCGTCATCATCTGTTTCAATTCAATTCCCTAAAAGAGACAATAGCTATACTTCTACTATACGGGTGCTGTTATTAAGCTGGATTTTAACGATCTTGCATTTATTCACCTATTAATCACCCACATTTATCCAAAATATGCTGAGAAGAGCAGTGTTAGCTTTGCATCCAGTCTTTCGAAAGGCAGACAAAAAAGATACATTCAATTACTATTAAAAAGTCACATGTATTTGTGCATATAACAGAATTCAAGGCTTTCAGTAGGCTATAATTGAATCCTTTTGTATTAAATAAGCCGTAGCTATATCTATTGTTCTAGCAGCTGATAAAAATTATTCAGAAATTATATTTAAGCTTTTCTGCATAATTATTAAAGTATAATGGCACTTAACATCTGCATTTCTGTTAAGAGTCAGCATTACTAAGCTTAGCTAATTCAAAAAATATCACCAGATACTGTGTCTGCAATGACAAAATTCAAAATCTATACACATTGCTTCAATAAAATATGCAAAGATATATGGCGGGATCTTTGCTTGGTATATACCCACACAGCTCCGAAAGTCAATGGAACAATGCCAATTTATATCACTGATTTACGCAGCTGAACGCTCATGTGCTTCTCTCCAGTGTAACAAGGTACCTGAGCTTTTCCAGTTGACGGTGGCTGGGGAAGCTAAAGTTGGCAGAAGGCCAGTCTAGCACTCCCAGTGCCAACCCTTCCTCTGTTATTTAAGATGAGGGCCTGTTGCGAGCAGCTATCTCCAGCTGAATGATCAGTGAAGCATAAAGTTTACGTAATATCTCAGCTAGACTATTCTTTCTATTTGTCTGCATGGTCCGATTTTTGTTCTTTTACTTGATTGATTGTCTGGGTTTTTGTGTTTGGGTATTTTTTAAGTTTGAGAATAGAATTTTGTATTTCCAGTGTATTTTCCAGGATATTTTGGCACATTCTTGCACAAGCTTTGCACCATTAAACACAAGGAAGTTTGCCACTGAGTATAAATTCAGTGAACTAAGACTTTGTCTCTTGTCCTGGAAAAGTGGCCTGTTTACCTCTGTATTCTGCACACAGCATTGTAGTATTTTCATATAAAAGCATCAGATAAAGAGACTTTTTTTAAAAAACAGGGGAGTTCATTGATTTAAAAATAAGCAAGTTTCTCAATTCTAAAAATTGTATATAATATAGACAGTTACCACCTAACTCTTGAATATTTTAAAGATATTTCCTACCTTGTATCAGACTTTGTATCTTAACTTTTTACTAGACAGCAAAGTTCTTCAGTGGAAGTATGATTTGCTGTATAAACAATGATGAGGTAATGTAATGGAATCTTTCCTTCAGATTGATTCCTGTAGATTTTAGTACAATCTGAGTTTCCAGGCATCCCAAAGTTTAGTATAAGGCAGAACAAAATTACCTAGGTATTTCAAGGAACAGTCTATTCTTTCATTTCAGAATGAGCTATGTGAACGATCATTACAAGTACCCTTTGGTGGGGCCACATCATCTCCGTACATGACTTCACAACTTTTGTTGATGTAACTGATTCCACAATGACGAAGGCCATTTCATGACTCCATGTTGGACACTAATAACAAAGAAACAGCGTTATGAGGCCTCCATCCTAGACATTTAAGGCTTTGACCCCTGGACATCACAAACTCTGATCAGTCTGTGGTGTGGAAGCTGGTGGTAGACACACGTGCTCTGGTTGTCATCCTTGCACTGATCTGTAAAGTTCTATGGCTAGTGGCATTTTTAAGATGGTTTACACCCAGTATCACCATGCTCTGAACACTGGGAGTGCCTGGTTGTGCTAGGACAGAGATGGTATGCGTATTTCCAAGCCATGGCCATCAGAGCTGCCCCATAATTATTGTATAAATGCCATGTTTTCATTGTGTTTCCAAGTTTAATTAATGATCACAGGCCAACGCAGGAGGAGGATATGTGGAGAAAATGGCTCTGTGGAGTAAAGATATCTTTTCCCTCTAGAGCTATAGCACAGGGGCTATAGCTCTAGAGGGAATAGCTCTATATATTCAATATAGCTCTATATACACAGACAGAGGCTTTCTGAGAGATCAGAGAATATGTTGTAAATACAAAAGTATCACTCCCAAATTGTAAGGCATCCTCCTACTGTAAACACTGACATTTACAAACCTGAGATAGAGAAGCTATTGGTAAGACATCATTCCTGAAAGCTAATTCATGTTAGGCAGCACTCAAGAAACTGTTTGCCCAACTGTGAGAACAAAACTCCCAGGGGGGACATTCAGATACCTATAGACCAGCTCTCCTTGCTCTGCGCCGGGTACACAATACAGAATGCTTAGCTAAAGAATTTTGATCAGTTGCTACTTACTGGGATCCAGAGAAACTTAAGCAGATATTTCTTACAGAGCACTGAGAAATCAGCATCCCTTCACTGTCTGTTCACAACTGATAAAACCTGAAGACCTCACACTTACAAGGGCTAAAATGAAGTACAAGGAAGACAAAGTATCGATGCTCAGTTGCCATTTAGGGGTTGCTACCAACCACAAGTCCACAAGCTCCTCCACACTGTCACCCTGATCCATAACGCCAGGTTATCCTCTCTGAGACAGAGTGGCTGCTGCTGATGGTGAAGGTGTTACAAAGCCTAGTCCATCCTGTGTCTGTTCAGCTGCCTGACTGGACTCCTCAGGCTCATTTGCACGTTCCCAAGGGAGTTGACTAATGGCCCTGACTTAGGAACTGCTTCTGAATTGCTTCTGAATTTGTTTTCTAGTTGCCCATTTGTTTAGCCCTTTTAAACTTTTACCTAGATTAAGACTACTGATAAAGGAAGGATAATTTCTTGTCCTGTGACCTCCAGAAATATGCTTTCCATTAGCATGGACTGTCTTACACTTGCATCATCACTTTTTAAATGGAAAGTTAGTAAGTTTTACTGTTTAAAATTATTTTTTAGACCAGGTGCATAGCACTTACTACACCTTGTGGACAACCTATGGTCCACAGGTAAGTTTCTAAAACCGCTGGTTTTAGAACCAGCGGTTCCTTGAAACAAATATTCATCCAACATTTTTGCTATTTCATATGAGAATAACAAAAATTGTAAACTGAACTATAAACATTTTGTTAGATTTTATTGTGTCATTGATTTCTCTCAACATTGTGTACTGAACTTCCTTTTCTTATTTAGGCTCCCATAGGATAAGCATACTGATATATTTACTATTATATATGACAGAGTCTGAAGGTTGCTGCTAAATAGATTAAACTGTGTAGTGACTTAATCTTTGCACTGTTGCTATAGATTCTATAGAATAATTTATCTATAGATGTATTTCCCTACCAATTCAGCTTGCTCAGTTTTCCTTGTGTCAGCTGCAACCAAGTATTATTATTTGTACTGGGGTTTATCATCATTCCATCACTATTCTGTAATGCTCGTTATGCTGAAATTCCCATCCACTGCCATGTAAAATATGCTCTTTCTAAAAAACTTTGTGCAGCGCATACAGAGGGTTAAAAGCTTTCTTCTTGGTACCTGTTATTGGATTACTCTTGTTCTGACACTTTAGTGATTTTTTTTCAGACTTCACCCATGTTTGTTTCTTTCTGTGCTCTTATTCAATTGAAACTGTCACTGTTCTTTATTAGATAACACAGATATCAGTATATTAACAATTATTAATAGATGTCCCTAACCAATATCTGTATACTTCAGATCAGCCCAAGTTTCCCCATTTTTTGAGATATATAGTCTCCAGAATCTACATACTGGTATTTTGCCTCCATGTTGTATGCAACGCAATCAGTACCCTCAGAATAAGACATTCTGTCTGTAACATTTATACTTTTCTTCCTTCCCAACTCTGTACTGAAATTCAAGAGTTTCCTTTGTCTAATGGGACAAGTGCATGGAACTGAAAGTACACCAGAGGAATTGACCTCTGAAGCCTAAACCACAATCTTCCTATTTAGTAATTTAAATTTAGCTTCCTGAAATTCTCTTCCACACCTCTCTAAACATTTGTAACAAATCCCCTTAAAAATACTAATTGAGTTGTGAGAACTATATAAACACACAGAGAGGATTCTAAGAACGTCTGAGTATGACAGCAAATTTCAACTGTGTATTTTAATAGATAAGAAATACATGGCAAATTTTATTAATATTACATAAACTTTAAAAGGGCCTCATTTTTCCACTAAAACTTCTACTAGTAAACATTCATTATAAATCCCTTTGCTATCAAATATTCACAGGAGTATTCCTAAATAAATCATTAGCAAATACTGCAGTATTAATATCTAAAAAAACCATAGACCACAAAGATCAAACTACCAACAAAAAAACTTAACGTAAAAACATTTCAACAGTTTTCAGGCAGAGTGATTCTATTTGAAGACCAGTGAAAGAATCCAGTAAGTCATTTCAGATACGGATGAAGCTGTTTGGGCCGAGCTTTTCTTGACAGCCCAATCCTGATGGGGCCCTTGCATGTTTTAAGAGGCTGTACTCTTATAACTTCACGTGACAGACAGTATCCTGTATTAAATAAAAAGGAAACAAAAAGTGAAAGTAAAACCATAATTAAATATGACATCCACCGGAATTACATACTGCCAAGATATGTACATTAAATGAACATTAATTGCAGCTTCTCAGTCCTTTACTACATTCTGTCCCATCTCCATTTTGTTCAGCAGTAGAGCGTCTAACATATTCTTCTGGGTTGAAATTGAAATGCTAACAGCTGGTTCACACGTAGATTCCTTCTAATTAGAAGGATCCTCAACATTACATAACTTTCCTAACAGACCAGCAAAGGCATATAGTCTGATACCAGTTACCATTCTGGGACAGAGGGGACATGCTGAGAGGACTATGCTTTAGTATTTACCACTGGCCTGAGGGGTTTAGATGTACAAATCCAAATTGCACAGCCGGGCATCACTCTACTGGTGATAATAATCATGATGCCTCATCATGCGCCACTCATTTCACAGAAAGTAAGACAGCAGGATGTGGATTCCATAGCCTATTAGGTAAGGTATACACCATCTAGTAATCTGGAGCATGATTCGGTCATCCTTTAGAAGCTGCTCTGTTTTGCATAAAATAACACACTCATTGGGGAAGAATGGAAGACCATGACCTTGTAAAGTAGAGATTAGGACAACGAGTCATCAGAAGAAGTAATAATCACACGAGAAGGTGTCACATTTCTCAAGATCCTTTCCAGTTCTATTTTCCATTATTGTATAAAATGATGAAGCACTGAGCAATTAGCTAGGGTATCAAATAGTGAGCCCATCACTCAGGCACTCAGCTGGAATCCTACTAAAGGGAGAAAAAAATTCTCTAAGCCTTTCACAAGAATTTTAAATGATGGGATGAGAAAAAACCCAAAGTTCCATTCTTAAGTCAATGATGAGATAGTAGTGCTGCTATGCCTTTTATAAGACTCATAAGAGTCAGTTGGAAGAAGAACTGCATGCACTAAAAGTCAGTCAAGCGTTATGGGTTTATATGTAGCCAGTAAATTGTGGTAGTTAGTCATGCTGAGTTGTAAAACTGCTGAAGTATGAATCCTCTTGTGCCATCTAGGTATCTCCTTTCCAAAACAGTCACAGTTCCTGAGGCAATGGTCACTTCATGTGGCCAAACAGTGGGATGCAAAACAAAGAACTCATTGATACCAGGAAGTATAAAACCTGTAGCTCCTAATCTTCTAACTATGGGAGCAATATGCTGGATTAAGCCACAGAGTTTTGGCAACTAAATTGGCTAAATTAACAGGCTTGGATTCCATCGCAGAAACAGAGTGATCATATCCAAGATACATAACCAACCCAAATCATGTAAGACCACATGTGATGGCTCAGAATCCTACTGAAAAAGAGGGAGACAGCCACACATCAGCAAAACTTCTGACATTAACTCCTATTAGTACAGTAAATACAGTATTCCCCCTGACAAAAACAGCTATAGTCCTTGCTTCAGAATAATCTCTAAGGCAATGTCGAGTGTAAATGGAAGAGAACTGTCTCTGCCAACCATAGATTACAGCACAGCAGCAATATACCTCCTCAAGGAAAGAAGATACTTAGCAGTTCCCTGTTTGCTATCAACTGAGAATGAAGATGAGGGGAACATTACATTTTTTCAGCTGCTTCTACTGGAAGTATATTAGGTGCCCGTGATTCTGACAAAATGATTCTGACAAAGCTCTGGAAATAAGGTATAGAATGCCTTAGAAATCTGCTATTGCCCCAGAAATTTGCCACTGCCCTAGAAATCTGCACAATTTCTCAGCAATCATGGGGAAAAAAGAAGTCACTCATTGCTAAGGTTTCCTTCCAAACATTTCTGGAGAAGCTCAGATGGGAACTTAAAAAGACTAGGAAGCAATGTAAAGGGAATAGTTACTGCTAATAGCAATAGAGAAAATGTCTGGTTTTCTTTGCCCTTGGCCCTGTGGCCTAAAACAACAGGGAAAGAAGAAAGGGAAGATGATCCAGGTTCAGCCATCTTCTGATCTTCTGCAGGAGCTACAATGTTCCATCTATCAAGCTTCAACACCATCTGAACAAAACTTCCAAGAATAAGATGTTAATGATGTTAATATCAACCACCTTGTGCTGTTATGCACAAAACAGCATTCTGGAATTTGAATTTTCCCTAAGCAAAAACAACACCTACTACGAAAGTCAGAAACTAGAATCCACTTGCCACAAAAAAAAAAAAAAAAACCCAAACCAACACCTTATAGAGCAGTGATAAACAGTAAAAAAGCAGACCAGTATTCTCTGTAACATTTTGTATTTGGTATATGAAATATTATCAAAAGATGACATATCTTCAATAAAAAAACAGGTGAAAAGAACACCAGAGGTCATCCGTAAATGTTCGAGATTTTCAGTCTCATTATTTCACAGAATGGCCTGAATGAAGGAAACGACTTTCTGAATTCTGAGAACAGCAAAGTGTGCATCAGTTTTAAGAGGTGCAATGGGGAATAAAAGTGAAAATACCTGTACATGATTTGACTTAGTGAAACGGAAGTTATCTATAGCCTTTCCCTTACAATGTTTTAGTATTTCATTTCAGAATAAACCAATAGCCTTGTTTTACTAAATGTTTCCAAGTGTTGGAAAAAATGCAAAAGCGTACTTTTTTAAATCCTAACAGATCAATTGGCGATATCATTCTGAATTTCCTTCCATAATGTGTCCAAAACTACAACTCTTCCAAGAAAAGTATATCAAATCACGTTCTCCTTGTAGTATATCTTGGCTATATCACAATGACTGGAGGCCCAAAGATGTTTGTTCCAAATGGCTCCAAAACAAGCAGAAAAGGAAACCCCACATTGTTACAGTTCTTTTCTTCTAACAAAGAACAAAAAGGCTCATCTGCATGACTTGCTCTGTGACCCAAGTCAAAGATAGGACAGCTTTCTAGTAACCTACAATTAAACAAAATGTGATTGCCATGGAGAAGGAGCTAAAAATGGAAGAAATAAATACAAATGTTTGAGAAATAAGTTTATTAGCACTGGTATTTGTGGTATAAATAACAGAGTAACATTACTCTTACCTCCCTCTTTCTGTAAATTATAGTTTTGTTCCTTAAGAAGTGTGCAGGATAAAAAAGCAGGGTCCCATGTGTATGGCTTTGTATAAGCTGCATGAAAATAGCCTTAAAACAGAAGCATCAATACAACATTTAAGCTTTTCACTAATTTCTATAAACAAATAACTAAGTTTGTTTCATCTAGTTATTACTTTGTGGTTCTTGTTGATGTCAGTAAAACATATATGTGCATGTTATGGAAAATATTAATGAAGCTACAAAGTTTCACTCTCAGAGGCTTGTCAAAAGCTATCTATACACCTCATGAAGTTCTTTGCATAGATGCAAAGATGCAGTCTTTAACCCTCTGACGATACACCATTTTTTCCACTTGGATCTTCTTATTCCAGACTTAGGCAGAAAAATGATCACTTAGTAAGCAATTTATCCAGTATCTAGCTAGGTTTTCGTTCTCTGGGGCAAGGCATTCAGGTATAACTTGCAGCACGTTACACTGTTAAAATTCTACTGAACAGAATTCCCTCTGGGGCTTTTCTGGGACACTTTTCTAATTGCTTCACAAACACTAATTACCTTCACAAAACCCCTGGAATCTTCACTTTATAAATTTAGAGCTGTGTCCCTGAGAAATTGATTTCAGACTCCAAATTTGAGATGGTTGCATTTTTCTCAGAGAATTTACCAAATATGACCAAAGCTTATCTCTTATTGATTTTATTTGCAGCTGTGAGAACTCATCACTTCTGCAAACTGAATTTCAGGTACAAAATCTGATAAACACGCTGTTTGAAAAGTGGCTGAATAATTTACCTATCACATAGGAGCTATTTATAAAAGAAGGTACAGCATTCAACTCGTTTTCTTCTTGGTGTCCTTCCCTTACTCATCAAATACCTCTTGACTCTGTGGCAAATGGGGTAGGAGTGTTAGAGTTTACAAAGTAGATTTCCCACATACTGTTTGAAGTGGGGATTCGGTTTCTTCAAGAAAAAAATAAGATTAAAAAAGGCAGCATCTAAACTTTGAACAAACATGACTTTAAGTACTGCCTAAGTTTTGTGAGTGCCTGGCCTGGAAGCCAGAATCGTAAGTGAGGTACATATGCTCCCTTTATGGTGGATGGAAAAAGTTAGGTCCTTCAAAATAGGATGCTATACAAACAATGAACCAGGCAAGAACTGCTTAGGGCAATGCCATAAGAAAGATTAAGTGCAGAATATGTTTAGAAGCCTACTGCCGCTTTCTGAGCTTAAGATCCTCAGTGCAGCAAACTGCCTTCACCTGTTTGGGATCTATGGCCCAGAATTAACTACTGAGGACAGATAACTAGCAGACACTTTAGAGAAATATGCAAGTATCACACATGATGACTAGTGCCTACCACTCATGAACATACTCATATGTATCTTTATTTATCTATTACATGAACTTGTATTAAACTGCTTATTTTCCCAAACTAATGTTCTTTAAATAGAAGATATTAGTATCTGTGTCAGATGCAAAAACATGTAAAGGTTGCAGGACTAGCTGTTGTGTTCACTTACAGGTCTTAAACAAACCAGAGAGATTTAACAGGTGACTGTCACCACTGATCACCTAACTCCAAAAGAATTTTTTGTGACCATTCAACTCCTCATTAATATGGCCTTATGAATATTATGCAAAATCCATTTGGAAAAGATGAAGTTGATTTTCATGACACTACAGAAGTTTTCAGTAGAACGCATCCCTGGAGACATTCAAGGTCAGGTTGGACGAGGCTGTGAGCAACCTGCTGCAGTTGAAGATGTCCCTGCTCATTGCAGGGGGGTTGGACTGGATGACCTTTAAAGCTCCCTTCTAACACTAACCATCCTATGATTCTGTGATTCTATGACTTCACTTGTAAGGAAACAGTTGTCTCCTTTGTGAATATTCTATCGTGTTTTTATTGAGCCTTTTCTCTCTGTAAATGTGCATCTTATGGAGTTTTTTACTCTTTTAGGGATTTTAGGGCTTATTATGAGGAAATCCAAGACAAAAGAAATAATCTGTAATGAAATTTGCATTAAGACAGGTTTGAGCAAGCCTGAAACTGACTGACTGAATTCTGAGCTACAATTGCTACAGCACAGTGTGCAGGCAGCAGTAGTAGTGTAGGTTTTTTGCATTTGGCTACTCATAGGCAAGTACCTTTTGTCCAACAAATGTTGCACAATTCAGTGAAAACTCAGTTATAGTTATGAAATTATTTGAGTTGAGAAACACACCTTTAAAGCAAACCAAATATTGCCTAAAATTTAAATTTGCTTATTAACATAATAGCCAATAATTCCATGTACTTACCTTCTGCAATAGGTGAATGCAGCAATTCTTCACTTGACAGTCTTGAAATACAACATTCCTTAGATACTTTTCGGTCTTCACTTTCATTTGATATCTTTTTGTTTAATGAACTTTTATTACTGTCAGCTATGTTTTGCCCTTCTACAATACCATCAATTGGAGAAGAAATACATATTTTCTTTTGAGAAACACTTGTCACATTTTCATCTATCCCCTCAGAATTATTTAATTCACAATAATTGTTGTGTGAGTTTGTTTCCAAACTAGATAAATTGTTTTCATTTCCCTTGCTAATTTCATGAAATATATGTAGCTCTTCTAGCACTAAATCAAATTTTCTCTTCAGTTCAAATTCATATGTGATTTTATTTTCTAAAGGTAAATACTTATCTTTTACATCTTCAAGACATCCATTGTTCATTACGGATAAATGCATTTTTAATTTCTCTTCTGCAGCAATGAATGTTTTAGATTCATCTCCTGAATATGACATAATCAAGTCATTCATTACAGTCTCACATTGACTTTCATTAGTTACATGCATTTGTGCATCACTTATCTCTTCCTGTTCTTTTACATATTCAAGATGCCGTTTCAAAGTTGCTGGCTCTAAACTGACTGCCTTATTTGTCTGTGTATGCCCTTGTAAAGAAAACTGCACTGCTTCTTTAGCCTGTAATTGCAAGTATGTATCTGTCATGGTAGGACTTCCTGTGGATGGATACTGTATAGTGGCATTAATTTTTTCACTTTGTGTTTGTTTGTCTGCACTTGAGGAACTCCTGCAGTGTCCATCTTCACTTACTACTCTATCGTTATTGACAAAAGACCTGCTATCTAATGGCAAAGTGACAGACTGATAAACACTTGAGGAACTAGGAAATAAATTTTGAAAGTCTAAATAAGTATTTCTGTCTTCTACTTTTTCTTTTTTATTTGCTAAATGTGGGCTATATGTATCTATTTTTTTGCAATACTCAGGTTCGGGGTTTTGGCTATCTTGTAACAAGAGAGAATTACATTTTTCCATAGTTGTTTTTGACTGCTCAGGTAGAATTAAGACAGCATTTGATTTAGCAGGCAAATTATGAACCTCTTTTGAACTAGTGACTGCATTTTCTTCAGACAGCTTTTTTTTGACAGAATTGTCTTGGTTTACAACTGCGATCTGGTCAAAGTCTTCAGAATCAGTAGAAAGGGGAATTTTTTCATACATGTCAAAAATAGAAAAAGATATTTTAGAAATAAAATTATGATAATTTATTTGCAACTCTTTTGACTTAACACATTCTTTTCTATCAGCATTTTTATAACTAGAAGTACCCAAGTATTTTTTCATGGTATATGTGACTTTATTTGTGACTTCATTTGTAGATGTTATGCAATTTCTACAGCCGGTTGTTTCGTGTTTCTTATTTTCACATAAAACAAAAGGGAAACTTTCTCCATGAGAAGAACTATTAAACATTTTACTTGGTTTCTTCTTCTCCTGCTCTACTGTAGTTACCAATATATTCTGATTTGTACATTCACTATTTACCTCTTCAAATTTCAGTTGTGAATGGGCGGGAAAGTAACTCCAAAATCTAGGACTTGCTCCTATCAAATACTGCATTTTTGTGACATTGCAGCAATACATCCTGCCTAGTGAAGAACAATCAAAAGTGCCCTGCAGCAAGATCAAGCATTTAGCAACTAAAATTTGCTTTTCCATACCGTGTTTGTGACTGACTGACCTCAAATAGGTGCTAAACCCTTTGATCCCTCTGGATAAGAGGTGGTGCTTTCTGACACGTCTTCCCTTACACAATGCGCTTTTCTGGTTATGAAAGAGGGTTCCTCTTTTTAGGAAAGTGGACTCTTCTTCACCTAAAGATCTAGAAAAATGTCTTCTCTGCCATTCATTATGTAATTCAAAACCAATGCTTTCCACAAATTTAGAACTTACAAAGCCTGGATAAGTTTCATTTTTTTTATGAAATTCTGTGTTTTGCCTCAAAGTATTCTGTGTGTATGAGTTTAACTGATCTTGCTTTCTGCCACATAAAGGGCATTTCTCCACTCGCATAGACTTTCCTTCTGTTGGCAATAAAGCATCTGTGCTATTGAAAGAGGAAGCAAGGATTGTCTTTAGTAGTTCCACCTTCAGATGCTTTGAAATAATAGCCAGCAAACAAATGCGTATTTTATTGTTGTGGTTCCTGTTTATATCGCTCTTTACTAACTCTTGAGCATCACACTGCTCATTTAATATTTCATGAAAATGAAACCAATGTGTAACATTGGTATCCTGACACGTGGGCATATCTTTATATAAAGATTCAATCCGTGTCCTGACCCATCCAAACAACATGTTTTGAAATAAAAACTTCAATTTGAACATTTCTTTCTCCCTAAATATATTGCAGCTCACTTTCTTATCAGGAAAATTCTGCACAAGAATGCGAGGACAATTACTTTCAAATATAATGGTTTTAGTTAAATATCTTTTGAAATCAAGTATTTCTTTTGTAGAGAGTTTTGATTCTGACAAACTAATATCACTGCTGGAATTATGCACACCACAGTGTATGTCTAACTTATTTTTCTCTAATGCTTCTGTCATTGCTGGAATACTTGTCTGTATATTAAATGTTCCTGCGTTCTCAGTACTGCTCTTCCTCCCCACTCTCTTCAGAAGATCATTACAGCTGATACATTTCTCATTCTGAACATTTTTAGCACTAATGTGAATGTGAATCTTTGACTTCTGGTCATCATCACCATCTGAATTCTCCAGCATTTTATCTTTGAAATCATTTGAGCATTGATTGCAATTGCAATCATTGAAAGCAAGTATTTGATTACATTTAACATCAGTGCTGTTGACTCTGAAATAAGTTACAGATACTTTTCCTCCTTCTGCCAAAGCACTGTGCTCTTGTTTGCTAATTGATGGGTAATTCTTTTCTTTAAATTCAGAACCAACAGTTGAAGCTTTTACACTGCTTTTATCATTTTGCAGTTCTTGTTTCCCTATCTCAGACATTTTTTGCACACCATATATCTGTTTGGGTTGCATCAAAGATGGTTGGCCTTTAAAATTCTTCCAATCTGTCTCCTTCAAGTTAGTTGATGGCATTTTCCTATTTATTTTATTTGAAATGCTAGGAAGTTGAAAATTAGGGATTTCCAGTGGTTGTATACTTTTAAAAGGTTTTAAAGTTTGAATTATATATGATGAATTACTTTTTTCTTTATTTTCTCCTTCTGCAGTAGTTTCAGTATCACTACTGGAATAATCTTTATCTTCTGTAGAACATACTTTCTTCAGAAAATTATTTTTCTCATGTTCTATGTGTGAAAACACAGAACTGGTACCACACAAAAAAGGAATTTGCAAAAGCTGGTATTGTTTCCACTTTTTATCAGAGACAGACTTATGACTTAACAATTCCATCTGAAACAAGTCTCTGCTGAAGGGTGTAACTGAAGAATTTTGTTTTATTTCATTATCACAATTTCTTTTATTACTTTGTTCTATATTGTTGGTCTGCTGCACTTGGGGTAGATTTAGTACATGAAGATTTTTACATGTGTTACCGGCATTCCACACATTGCACAATTCTGTTTCAAGAGGCCATCCATGTACATTCAATGAAATGTCATCTTCCATAGTAATTTGGTTTTCATTTTCAGGACTCCATTTTTTGGTGGACAGTTTATTTTCTGATACTCTACATGGTAATCTTTCACTCCTACAAGTTTGAAAATGGAAACACTCTCTCATACAAGTTTTTCTTGCTGCATCACAACTCTGCTTTCCTAATGACCAGCTGTTTTGTCTTTCTGATAAATATATAGGTTCATGTGGTGATGTTTGGTATCTATTCACACAATGTATGCTTTGTTCTAACTTTTGCTGCTCCTCTTTCTCTGTGCTTTTTTGATTACTTTCTATCTTAATTCGCTTTGGATATAGGTAGCATTCAGTTTCATCTGATAATGCAGATAAAAATCTTTCAGAACATGTACTTTCCATGCTCACAAAAATAAGTTCTATACTTGCCGAGACAGTCCTGAAAATTAAAGAAGTATTAAAGTATTAGGCATAAACGATCTTTTAACGATTTCCAAATGTATAAAATTAGTAATTATCTCATCTATACATGTTACTACATTGATTTGTTCTGTATACATTACAGGCCTGAGATAAAGGCAGGATCATTGAACAACATTTAAAACCAAGATCTAGACTTTAAGATAGAAGTTATTTACTAAAGTGTCAGGTGTATGCAAAATTAAAATGGGTGATAATTTCACTGTGTCAACCAGTTACACAGATTAATTGCATTTTTCATGCATTTGTCACACTGTATTTTTGCCAAATATGAATACTGAGAACAAATATCAAGACAATTATGCCCACTGATGAACTCTTCTGAATCAGAGGAGTGGACCCTTTAAAATTGTTAAAAGCTGAAAGAAATTGCCAGTCTTGACTTCACTGTGTGATAATTTGTAATGTGGAACTGTAGGCAAGTTTATCAAAAGTCCTCAGGTATGACAAAACACTGTATCAGATTGTATCTTCATATACAAAGAAACAGTGGTGTCATGGGCACAAATCTAGACTGTTAAATGTACTGGTGCTCATGATGTTTAAGTGCACATCTCTTCAAGTTAAGTACACACAGCAGCTTCACTTAAGAAGTGACCTACCTAGTGTGTGGAACACAATTTGAGCAAAATGAAATTTGATATCCTGATTGAAGGAATTTAGTATACTTGTAACAGACTGGTTCACCAGTATCTCTGAACAATCCAGTCACTGTGCAGGGTTGGTCTCAGAGAGCCAACAGGAAGGTGTTCAAAACATTTTGTGAAGTATATAATTAACATAATTAATTTTTTAACCAGGACTGCATGATTCAAGAATCAAGTAGCATTCCTAATCGGACAGGTTTACTTCTTTAATTACACAGGAAAATGCATTTTGGTAAGGAACACTTTCGTGATTGCAGGATGTACCTGTGAAATGCAGAGCACAAATGAATCCTTGTGGCTTTTTTGCCTCCCTCCACAAGGCTGCTCTCTCCCCTCCCTGAGGAGGCTTCCCCCCTGCTGAAGGTGACAGGTCCCCTCTGTCCTGTCCCTGAGGTGGCTTCCCTCTCTGGCAGATAGCCACCCTCCTCCCTCCTCTTTGAATCAAGTTTTACCGTGAGGGATGCCGTCTCTCCCTGTTGGTTCGTACAACCGCTTGTAAGCTTTTTTTTTTTTAAAAGTCTTCCACAGTGTTTGCTTTTCCGCTCTCTGCAGCAGGCTCGCTCCTCTCTCACACCCCCGATCCCGCCCTGAGGTGCTTCCCCTCGGTGCACCCCTCAGGAGCGAGGGGATCCCCCTCGGCCAACTTGCCCATCCCGCCTCAGCCGCCCTCTTCGGGGGCTGCCTCCTCCCAGGGCTCTGACTGCCCAGCACGCCGGCTGCCCTCTGAGCACGGGACACAGGTCCCTTTCAGCTGGAAACCTGGAGAAGCGGAGCACGACCCTCGCGGTGACCTGACGGGGCGATCAGCCACCGGCAGTGCCCGCGGCACCGCCTCTCGCCGCCGCTTCCACTCGCCGGCTCCACCGCTCCAGGCGCCCCAAGGCGGGAAGAGCCGCGGCGGGCGGGAAGAATCCCTCCGCCCCGACCTCCGAAGCACCTCGCTAGTGAGAGAAGAGTCTCAGTGCCCAAGTGTCCCTCCGCCCGAAAGGAAAGAGGCCGGTGGCTTCTCCTCGCCCCCGGGCTCCCAACGAGAAAGACGAGTTGGAATTTATGCACCAAAGGCTGCAGGTTGAGGCGCATGGCTGCCAAAACGCTGCAGAAACTGCGGTTTGGTTGGAAAATCCTTTCTTTGGTGCCTGAGCAAGAAGGGTCACCGACTAGGGCTAAGCAACCTGCCACCAATTATTTCTACAAGCTGGATGCATTTTTCTAAATTGCCTAAATCCAAAAGCATGAGGTCCTGCATGTGCAAAAGCTCGTGTCCGCAGCCCTTTTCCACAATCCTTCCCTGATGAACACACAGCAGAAAAGACATCGCTTCCCTTATCTTTTTTTTTCACAGTAGCAAGCGTTGATTCAGCCAAGGACTTTATTCCAAAAATAACAAGTATTCATTCAGCTTCGTGCTTTTGAAATAGGTGTTTCCTCTTCAACCACTGAAATTCCATTTCCAAAAGGTTATTTTTTAAAGTTTGTGCTAAACCAGCAGGCTGCTTTAATACTGTTAAGAATGGGCAATAAAAATAGAAACATCCTTAGGGCCTGTTGCTGCAAATATTTTTTTTAAGGTTTATCATCCATACTACGGTGAACAAATCTACTGAAGCCCAACAGATCCATTGTTCCTGGTAGTAAATGTTACACACAGGAATTGTATAGAACATAGCCTTGGAATAGTTTTCTCTTCAATATTTCTGCTTTTGCAAATAAATCTAGCTAATAACTGCTTTCTAATACTTAAGAAATAGTATTAACTGAATCAATCTTTTGTTAACAAGATACGGTTCCTGTCTATTTTTAGGCAACAAATAGTCTGGCTGAAATCAATTAGATTACACTCACATTTTAAAATATTTTAAAAAACATATGCAATGAGGGTCATGATATAAACTAGAAACAGGATTTTAAGGCATGTAAGAGAGCAGCAGATTCACCACGGCACTTATGTTTGCTACTCCTCTGCACTGGAAAAGCATCTAGGAAGCATTCCTGGAAGACATTATTGTATTTTTCTGAGGTGGAAATGCTGTAGTGTTCACAACGGTTTCTAACGTCTTCTGAATAGAGTATTCCCCCGCTTGCCTGTCAGTGTGAAGTCCCTTAGTATGCATGGCAGGTTGCAAGTAAATAGGAGTCAGTTTAAAATTACTCATGTCTTTGAACAGTGAAAACAACAAGAATTACATGAAAAATAAAGAAAACTGCTTTTTCTTGCATCTACACAGCTATAAATCAAGATTGTTTATTAAACCCATCCAGTTGTTTCACATCTATGGCTTACTTTGTTGTATATAACTTAGATACCTAGCATAAGCTGACAGACTGCCACTGAAGCATACCCTGCATGCTCTGCACTTTTCAATTTGCAACTCATGAAAAATCTTATTCATATGACTTGTTTACTGACAGTACAAACTGAATATAGCATATTTCTTCTAATGGAGTGGAAAAAAGACATAATTGCTTTCCCTGCTACTCAGTTCAATAATATTTTAGTAAGAGGTAAACACCACATTTTTGTTGTAGAATTTTGATAATTTTAAACTTTCACTTTCTGTCAATTGGTTACATCGCCATCACACTTATCAGGTATATAACTATTATTATACTATGTTTGCAAGTTGACCAAGTGGCTTGTAGAGCAGCTTCTTGATGAAGTCAGCAAAGAAGTTTTGGGTTCTGATGCAGCGACCAATTCTCAGAAACATTCCTTCACTTCAAACCGTTATTTAAGACTTACAAAAGGTTTTGTAGCTCTCATTCTCTTTTTTCTCTTTTTTTTCCTTTTTATTGAAAACTAGAAAAGAAAAACATTGCAAAATATTAAAAAAGAAAGGTCAGGAATAAATATTAGGAAATTAAGTTAAATATCAACAAAGCACCAAAAATAATTATGCTACTCTATGTGATCAGTAAGACACTAAAATTTGACAATCTTGATTTGTCAAGTGAAACAGTGCAATTTGGCTCAAGTCCTTTACCTCAATTTAGCTGTGCTAGCTTAATGATTGCAGCCTTGCCCGTACATTTCATTGTAAGTAAACTGCCTTTTTAGAACGTGAAATTTCAAGACTGAAGGACTGTTGTAATCCATCGTGTTTCTGTCATGAACTGTAATGCTAAAAATTTCCACTCTGAAAGTAGCTCACATTGTAACACTGATTCATCAAAGGTTGTAATTAAGATTCAAAGGGAATTTACTGCTTTACTAGGAAGAAGTTCATTTTGATACTTGTCTTATGAACAGGATACTGGTCATTAACATTCTTAAAACTGTATTTTACAAATTACCTTTTTTGTCATCTTACTCTCACGTCACACAACCACTTCATCATTAAAAGTATTCATAAAAAAAGTTGGTGTGTGAAAATACTTTTTCTACTTTCTGTCACAACTGCTGTATCTGCAGCCCTAACCCACATACTTCCTATCTATCCATGTAATTTTGAAATAGCTTAAATAGAAGCTTCAGTCCTTCCCTCTGTTCCAGAGTAATCTATATTGTCCCCAATAACTAATACTAACTGTTAAGCTTGCTAAATATTCTTTGCTATAATAAAGACAGAACTTCAACTTTACCCAATGTACTTTAAATCATAAGGAAGCTAATATCTCTCTGTATGCATTGCATGTATTAATTCCATATTCTCAGCAGAGTGTCCATCCTGACTAACAAAGAAAAAGCATCACGTAGGAGGTACACTGTGTTACCATCAGCTTCCATGTGTATGCAAGCAACAGTCCTAGAGTGATTCAGTGATATGTTAGTCCTTCAAAGCTAGACCTGGAATAAAACTGCCCTGAAAATCACAGACTCCCTGAAAAGTTATTTAGTAAAAGTTTACTAACTCCTGAGTAGCATTTCTTGAGATGCTATTCTTTTTATATTTCCTCCCATTTTTGTACTCCATTTTTTATTTTCCTTTTTGTTTCTGCCATTATAAATGGTGACAACTCTTTCATGACCAACACAAAGTAGCCCTCATAAAAGAAGGAAGCTGTTGTGAAAAACAATTTTTTTTCACTTGTAGCCTGATACAGAGCTAAATTGAAAGAAAAATACTGCTGTAGAACAAGGGGAACAAGGTGTGTGAAGATCCACTGGGAGAGATCCAGAAGGCATTGTACCTAAAGCTAAGAGTAACAGGGAGGTGCAAAGCAAAGCCCCCCTCTTTAGCTCTTGGGAAAGGGAGTGCACCTGACACACATCATCTGCTCCCTGCACAGGTCTGTCACTGCTGCCTGACTGCCACGACGACGACTTGATTTCTTTGAAGATGGTTTGGTGCTCTGATTTCCGCTGGTAATAGACTCTTCTGTTGCTTTCAAAGGCAGTTCTTTTACATCTTGAGGGATATGAAAGAGGCTTGCTTAAGAGGCATATAAGAACTTAAGCCAGCCCTATTTGTCTGTAGGGTGAATCATACCCCTCTATGACCCCTTTATTTTGTCTGCTGCAATGAAGTCACTGCTTGACTGCCTCATGTCCTACGCATTTGACAGCTGTCACTTTGAATAAGAACTGCTGTTTATTGGACTTGATATTTTGGACACATTCTTTTCCTATCACCTGATACACTGTTTGATCATACCGCTCCATTGCTGTGACTGTATCATTCTCTATTATATTAACTCTCTGTACAGTCCCAAAGATGTTCTCATTTTCCAGCTGAAATACCTTGTTTGCAGCTTAATTCCAAAACAGAAGTAGCAAAAAAGGCATTTTGTATACAGAGCACTAAACACAGAGATACAAAGGATCTTCATCCAATTTTATCTGCCACTATCCATCTTCTTCATAAAGGGCAGTGAAAATAGTTCTGTCTGCCAGACAGTTCAAAACCTCTTTGTTGAATGTCTGCAGTGCTGCTGAATTCAGGTCACACACATCCGAAGGTACTCAGAATGCGGTGTTCTTCTTTTCATGCTAGCAGGGCAATTAACTCAGTCCATATGATCCCTAATCCTGATTTACTTTTGCTCAAGATATTGCATAGAACATACAGGCTTGTTCATAGAGCCACAGAAGAATTTAGGTTGGAAGGGACCTCTGGAGATCACCTGGACCGCTCTCCTCAGAGCAGAGCCAGCCTTCTAGTTGCATCTAACTTCAGTCCTTGATCAGGCTGCTCGGGGCTTTTCTAGTCAAGCTCTGAATATCTCTAAGGTTGGAGATTCCCTGGTGCCTCTGGAGTGCATGCTATCAAAAGCTAGTTATAGCACTAAATTTTAAGCAGTCTATCTTCCCTTTTCCAGTGTTGCTGTCTTCTTTTAGTCTCTGTGCTTATCATGCACAGACTAACTAAACCATGTGTAACACGTGAGTAACATGCATAGTGATTCACTGAGTCTTACAGTAGTATCTATTTCTGATAAAAAGCTAGTTAAGAATAACAGATTACATTTAAATAAACAAATCTTCAATGTTGATTTCTTCTTTAAACACAATGTGAAGATGCAATGCTTTCCTCTTCCTGCTTTCCTCTTGAATTCCGTTTACAGAGAAGAAGTTATGTTTGAGATTCACATGGTAAAGCTACGTGTTAGCTGTATCTGCTTATCAGTAGTTTTTAATGTCCTTGAAAATAAGCCTGGTTAACAACAAATGCAGCACCCCTTCTGCCATTACTAACTGGGTATATTGTAGAAGTTGCAGGGCTTAGCTGATCAGGCAGCTTCTCAGACAAGTGGAGCCATTTAAGAGGTGATAACGTATTGCAGAAACTATAGTAGTTTCTGTAGGAAGTATAGTCTTTGTTGGGAAGTCCACAGGGTAAAAGCTAAGTGTGAGCTGCACCCACCTAACATTCTGCCAAAGCATATAATCAAAGTGCAAAATATCCATGGGAAAACTGAGAAGTTTCATAAGATAGTTTTCCCTATATCGATTGCACCTCGGTTCCTGTATAAAGAAAAAGACAACTAAAATAAGTACTCTACTGTCTTATGGCAATAAAAGCAGTGCACATTACTGATTTTGGTTCCTGAACTTTCACACAGAGGTATTTAGCAAAGTGCATGATGTATCATTTCATGATAGTTTGGGGATGTATCAGAAGCAGGAAAATAATAAACTCTTCTAGTTCTCCTATCAGGGGAATCCTGAAGCCTTGTTCAGCCACTTCCCATCTAGCTTCTTAAAATTACCCAGATTATAATGCCTTTTTCATTGGTAAGAACAGATGAAAATTAAATGTGCAAGATGAAAGTGCCTTTTGAAGCAGAAAATCAAAAACTGAAGTGCACTTTTGCATAGTGTGTATTTAGTCTTTACCTATGGCCATCAAACTTTATATGAAAACAAACTGATGGGCTTGACAAAGCCTTTATTTGTTCTGTTTTTATTTCTGAAAAACCTGTGCTGGGAACTATGCTGTTCGACGTAGTCATAAATTACCTGGAAAACTACGTAAAACAGATCACAGTTATTGGAGGTACTCAAAGTTATAGTTGATTGCGAAGAATCCCAGAATCATCCTGCAGTACTAAATGACTGCATAATAAAACTAAAGATAAATTTCATTATTGATAAATGCGAGCTAATATGTAGAAGGAAAATAACCCTAACTGTATATGTACATTTAGTATTTATTTACAAGCAATTACTACTCAGAAAAAAAGATACGGGGGGAATCTGCCGACAGTCTCTGAAAACAGTAATTCAACATTCACCAGCAGTGAAAAAAAGGAGAAGAAGTAAGAAATTATCGGGAAAACCCTACCAATATTGTATTTCTATAATCCACAGTATGTCCAAATCTTTAATAATGAGTGGTACTCTGGTCATCCCACCTGAAAAAAAAAGATATAATAGAACTGGAAAATGTAGAAAAAGCAATAGTGATGATCAATGTAAAACAACTTTCATATGAGAAAAAAACAAATATACTGGGACTTTTAACTGAAGAAAGGGGATGATTAATGAGGAACAAGATATGATTCTATGAAGTCACTGGTAATATAAAAGAGGGAAAAAGAAAAGGACTATTCATAGAAACTTAAGAGTGGCCATACTGGGTCGTACTCAGGTCAGTCCAGCCCAGCGTCTTATCTGACAGCAACCAAAAGCTCAGGCATGTTGTAAAGAGAAAAAGAATGGGATAAAACATGTGCATCTCCTATGAAGTCTCAGTCTGCAACCATTTCTAGTTTGGTCACTGTTTACGTATTCAGGATTTCCATGGATTTCTTTTCCATATTCAATAGATTTCTTTCCAGTCTCCCTTTAATTCCATGTAAACTTTCAGCACCCACAGAATTTGGGAACAAAGAATTTCACAGCTTAACCTCAATACTTTTAAGAAAAATCCCTTTTTATTTATTTGGAACCAGTGCTCTGCTTTGATGCCTCCCTTTCTTGTGCTGAAAGACACAGTAAACAATCAATCCCTATATACCCCTGCCATGCTATTCATGTTTTTCAGACCTGTATCACATCCTAATCAGGCATCTGTTTTCCAGATTGAAGAAGAGTCTTACTTGGTTGATCCCACTACAGAAGCAATTCCATACCTGTGATCATCCTTGGTGCCCTTCTCTGACCCTTTTTTAATTCTACCATATCCTCTGTAAGATGAGGGATCAGAAGTGCTCATAGTGGTCAAGTTGCAGGTGCTTCACATATTTATGCAGCAGCATACCAATATTCTTTGGTTTGTTTTTTACTCCTTTCCTAATAATTTTAATATTTAGCTTTTTTTTTGACTGCTGCTGATCACTGACATTTTCATTGAATCATCTATCATAACTTGAAGAGCTGGCTCCTCTGTAATAAAGGTCATTTCAGAGCCCATCATTTTAAATGTGAAGCTAGGACTCTTTTTTTCCCCCTCTGCAGCAGTTCACATTACTCCAAATTGAATTTCAACTGCCAGTTTATTGCCCCATCTCACAAGCTCCTTCTACAGTTCTTCACATGTGGTTCTCATTTTTACTACTCTAAATAAGTCAGTAAACTTTGTCACCTTGCTATGCATTCCATTTTCCAGATCATTTTTAGATGTGTCGAATATGGTATGAGAAATTCCTTGCAGGACAAGAACTGGGACATATCACTAAAATTACTGTTCCAGAAGCTTATCACAAACAAAATATAGTACTTTTCATATATTATTAAATTGTAGAACTCATGGTAGCATGTAGTGATGAGTCTCAGAGGTATAAGAGGTTTCAAAACTAATTAAGGTAAAATTCAGGAAAGATACCTCCATAACCTATTAAGCACAATGCCTTAATCATAGAATCATAGAATCATTTAGGTTGGAAAAGACCTTTAAGATCATCGAGTCCAACCGTTAACCTAGCACTGCCAAGTCCACCACCCTAAGCACCACATCTACACGTCTTTTAAATACTTCCAGGAATGGTGACTCAACCACTTCCCTGGGCAGCCTGTTCCAATGCTTGATTGCAAACTAAGATTCAGAAAATTGCAAAACGCTGATTGTCAGAAGCTAGAGGGTACTAAGTGAAGGATTATTTTCTATTTGCATCATTTCTTATACACTTTCTCTAGGCATCAGCTACTGGCCAGTGTTGGAGACAATATGCTGTGCCATCTGTATACAGCTCAGACATACACATCTGATCCACTATGGCCATTTTTACATTCTTTTATTAGATATACATTTCAGATTGTTATTAATGCTTCAAAAATATGCTGTATTTTTACATTTTCAAGAAGGTACTGTATTCTGAAATGTGCTACTAATGAAGAGTAATCAAGCCTAAATATTCATGAAATAATAAATGACTGGCCTTACGAACTCAATGCCCATTATGCAGGTTGAATATCCATCTCTCTTTAAATCTGTTGAAGATTTTTGAATGAATTCTTCCTTTCTTTTTTTATTATTCCTCTCTGAACTATTTCCAAAAAGTATATCTGTCCAGTGATAAAAAGGAAGATATGTTGATCTTTCAACAGGCAGAACAGCATAATGGTATGTTTTGTTCTAATGACAGAAGGTTTTGACTTTGAGAGCAATTGACTGGAATTTGAGGAGCACATTACTCCATGGCAAATGTTTCAGAGGGTGCTTTCATTCCACATTAACATCCCATAAGTTCTTCAAAATTCAAACATTTGATTTGGACATCAGAAACTGTTTGCTGTAATGAGATCACAACTGAAGACATCATATTTCTTAGCAAAACGTCTACTCCCAATTATTCACATATGCAGTCCATGACTCTAAAGGTCTCCTCCAGACATGTTTCTCTGTTCCTATTATCAGCCATGATAAATAAATATTTTCTGAATTCTTTAATTTAGAGTGATTATGACGTATTTGCCAATCACGAAGCAAGATTTCAATACCAATAAATCAAATACATTGCTTGCATACAGTGTAAGGGAATCAGCCCACTGTAATCAATAGATACATTATTTTTTCTTTTTTATAATCCTCCACCATCCTGATCTAATAAATAGTATTGTGGACATCAGATGTGGGCATAAAACACACTCGTCTAGTCAGGTGTCACAATGTGGTTGTCGGGGGTTCACTTTTGGCAGGCACACAGAGCTAATCAGAAGTAGCTGAAGTGTGTCATCGAGTGTGTGGGCAACCTATGTGTTCCCTGTTCATTTTGTAAAGTCTCCAGATGTCGTGGTTGTTAATATAAATACTGTGGGTGGAAGCTGATTCCTGGTTTTCCAAAAATTGGAAAAGATTGAGCTTCTGAACTACTGAAAATACTGTTCTCCTAGGTCTCAATTGCCATCCCAAAATATAATTTACTATCATCATACCAACATGAAAACATTTTTATAATATATGGATCACATCTGTATGAGTCATGTATTTTGGAAACTGAAATTCTTATGTTTCTTTGGTTCTAGGTTGGAAAACATCTAACAAAGAGGCACATCTGGGACATCTAGATGAGGTACATCTAGTACATCAGAATATCTAGTAATGCGCTCATTTAACGTACTGGATCCTCACTTTTTATGACATAGTTTGCATAACTGGGCATTTCACAGAATCACAGAATCGTATAGGTTGGAAAAGACCTTTAAGATCATCGAGTCCAACCATAAACCTAACACTACCAAGACCACCACTAAACCATGTCCCTAAGCACCTCATCCAAAGGTCTTTTAAATACTTCCAAGGATGGCGACTCAACCACTTCCCTGGGCAGCCTGTTCCAATGCTTGACAACCCCTTCAGTGAAGTAAAATTTCCTAATATCCAGCCTAAACCTCCCCTGGTGCAACTTGAGGCCATTTCCTCTCGTCCTATCACTTGTTACCTGGGAGAAGAGACCAACAACCACCTCTCTACAACCTCCTTTCAGGTAGTTGTAGAGAGCAATAAGGTCTCCCCTCAGCCTCCTTTTCTCCAGGCTAAACAACCCCAGTTCCCTCAGCCGCTCCTCATCAGACTTGTTCTCCAGACCCTTCATCAGCTTCATTGCCCTTCTCTGGACACACTCCAGCACCTCAATGTCTCTCTTGTAGTGAGGGGCCCAAAACTGAACACAGTGTTTGAGGTGCGGCCTCACCAGTGCTGAGTACAGGGGCACGATCACTTCCCTAGTCCTGCTGGCCACACTATTCCTGATACAAGCCAGGATGCCATTGGCTTTCTTGGCCACCTGGGCACACTGCTGGCTCATATTCAGGCGGCTGTCAACCAACACCCCGAGGTCCTTTTCTGCCTGACAGCTTTCCAGCCACTCTTCCCCAAGCCTGTAGCATTGCATGGGGTTG
Source organism: Ciconia boyciana (assembly GCF_034638445.1). Taxonomy (NCBI): domain Eukaryota; kingdom Metazoa; phylum Chordata; class Aves; order Ciconiiformes; family Ciconiidae; genus Ciconia; species Ciconia boyciana. The sequence goes on along the minus strand of NC_132936.1, from coordinate 12,961,626 downwards.
CTGTGACCCAAGTGCAGGACCTTGCACTTAGCTTTCTTGAACCCCATACAATTGGCCTTGGCCCATCGATCCAGCCTGTCCAGATCCCTCTGCAGAGCCTTCCTCCCCTCAAGCAGATCAACACTCCCGCACAACTTGGTGTCATCTGCAAACTTACTGAGGGTGCACTCGATCCCTTCATCCAGATCATTGATAAAGATATTAAACAGAACTGGCCCCAAGACAGAGCCCTGGGGGACACCGCTTGTGATCGGCTGCCAACTGGAGTAAACTCCATTCACCACCATTCTTTGGGCCCAGCCATCCAGCCAGTTCTTATCCAGTGAAGAGTACACCCATCCAAGCCATGAGCAGCCAGTTTCTCCAGGAGAATGCTGTGGGAACAGTGTCAAAGGCTTTACTGAAGTCCAGGTAGACAACATCCACAGCCTTTCCCTCATCCACTAGGCGGGTCACCTTGTCGTAGAAGGAGATCAGGTTGGTGAAGCAGGACCTGCCTTTCCTGAACCCATGCTGGCTGGGCTTGATTTAAAACTGTCTTTTCATGCATTTAATATGGAACCATTAGGAGCTGATTATGTCTATTGTGAATAAATTATCTACGATATTTAAAATGATGATTAAAAGATGAATGATGTAAACAATGTTGACAAAGCTGAAACTCACTTAATGGAGAATCACAAAAGCAGGAATACTGTTGCTTGTATTTGAGGAAACTGTAGGTTATAATGATGAAATACTCTAAACGGCTGATAATCGAAAAAAATTTTCGCTGTGGAAGCACAGCTCACAATTATCTGTTGAATTTGGATTATTCAATAATACTTAGACATCTTGTGCAGTATTTGTAAGGTGAAACCAAGTGAACCTAAAGTATTTTATCCAAGTTAATTTTAAATATTACGGATGGCACTTTCCTCTTAGTATCTTTTAACGTTATCTTAGTCTGAGTGAGATTCTCTAATTATAACACCATATATAAAATACTGTAGATCAAGATGCATATTTTAATTTGTTAGCATGTAAGACTGCAAATAGGAAAAATTAATAACATGATACGTTAAAGCATTGGAGTGATGATGAAAAATGTTATGTGACCATTAATATGAGCAATCCTCTACCTGTTAAAAATAAATACAAAATAAATAAAAATAAATAAACAAATAACAAAAAAGCTATTTTTATTTTTAGGAAGGGAACAGTGTAGAATGCTGCTGTTAGGCACTGATTGTCCAACACAAAACCAATATAGAATTCTCCCTTTTTATTTCTTTATAGCTTCAACAGTCGGACAATAGGTTATTATAAAAACAATGACTGTCTTTTTCTCATCGTGAAAAACATAGCGGCCCTTTGTTCATGTAGTTTCATGTAAAAGATGCTTTCTGACATATATGATGAAGTCACAGTGTAGCTACAGTGTTAATTTATACACAAATATTTATTTACAAAAATCTCCACAGACACAGAAAGACACTCGAAGAAGGGAAAAATACCTAAAGTAGGCAAACACAGGGCTAAAATGTCCCTTCATCGGCACTCAGTTCTGCCCATCCTGTTGGGTGGGCTGGATGGGAGTATATTTTCCTGTGATCCTGGGCTTTCCTGACACTGCTGTAAATTGCAAGAGCATTGTATCTGTCTTCAGCAAGCCCCAGGAATCAGGCATAGTGTACAGGTAGGTAGGCTATTCCTCTCCACTGTTTCACAGCATGTAGTGATTTGATATAGCTGAAGGTCAACACTATAAATGAGACATCCTAGCAACTGGTAAATGGTTTCCACACTGACTGCTTACTAAAACAACTGCTAGACTATGTTGATTTAATAAGCAGTTTGCTTTTAAATTCAGCAATTATTCTTTCTAATCTATTTTCATATATTCAGGTGTTGCTAGTTTGAAAGAGATATGGAATTTCAGTAATACTCATGGTATGAATAGAGAGCAGTTAATTATTTTGATCAAAATCTCCCTTTTAAATGTTTTTCACAGCCTTGGGGGGGGGGGGGTAGGAAATTACAGGTGGAGGAAAGAAGAAATTGAACAAGGTCTATTGGGTCCATAAATCCAGGAAGAATTTAATGTCCTTTTTTCAAGAATATGAATCAGAAATTTGTGTTCAATAAAAACCTTAGGGGGAAAAAATTCTTTAAGAACATGGAGCTTTTCTTGAGGTTCATGCTGAATGACTGCAAAATTAGATAGGTTCCAGCTCCTGCTTGGCCCAGTCTTAAACATGGTCAACTATCAACATATGACATGAGAAAGACTACAGGTGTTTCTTTATTATAAAGTATCTTGCAAACTGATCACATTGTTCTCACATAAAAGATACACCAATTACACACATACATAAAATTGTTATATATTTTATTGTATATCACTTATGTATGTTTATACAATTTTATATAAAATGCATTCTTATGTGTAGCCACAGGTATACATTAAAAATGACAGTTCTGTAGGTCTTTACAAAACCCCTCCATTCAAACCCCATTTCAACTATGGATAGAAATTTAGAATAGACTCAAGATGCAGAAAGAAAGCTGATTAAACATCTATGAAATAGCTCAGATGTCCTATTAAACATCAACGAATCGGTAAAAGGGACCATTCCGTAAAAAGGCTAAAAAAATCAAACTACCCAGCTGCCTAAAAAATAACTAAGAGGCAGGTAAGTAACAGTCTAAAAATTTTATAAACAAATTTTGTAAAGAAGACAATAAATAATTTAACACATTAGATTGGGCAGTAAACAATGTAGATTTAACATAGAGTGTGTGTGTGTGTGTGTAGTTGCATATATACACACAAATTACGTATATATACTAACCCACAATAAAACAACTTGGATAGACCATAAGATGAATTTCTCAAGAGAAACAATAGAATCTCAGTTATGCTACTGTTCACATAAAATTAAATGGGACAAAACACTTATTAGTCTACAATTAGTTTGAAATGGCATCAGAGTGAAGGATCATGAAGTACTAGCTGTTTTGCAAAGACAAGGAATCTAGAACACAATATGACATTAAAACCTAAACCACCGCTTTCTTAGAATATTGCACCTGAAAGGGATCATCCTGGTAATAAACAAATGAGCTCCAAACTCTGGGTCCTTTCACTGTGTAGCTAATTATCACCTCACTTCTGTAATTTAGAAGTTAAATGTCCAGTGTGGGAGACTGTCATCTAGATGGTGATTCATCTAAGTCTCTAAATGTGTTGCCATGTAGTGGTATCTCCCCAACTACAGAGAGAGTGTAAAATGATTTGCAGTAACAGTGATTTCTTTATAATAAAGATTAAATTAGGTACAATTATTTCCATCTGAACTGCTGAAAGATCAACATGCTGTAGGTCCAAGAGGTAAATCTGCAATTGACCTGTTACCCATTTCTTAACGAATTTATCTAAAAGATAAGATTAAAACCAGAGTACTGATTAACAGATTATTAGACTCAAATGATGGCACATGGACTGGATCTCCCTATGTTTTCTAAAATACATTATGTCTGCAGAAGAGGAAATATAATCTAAATTAATGCAAATTCAACAGTGAAGCAACTGGCTCAGCAGTGTAGATCCCACAGATCTGAGCAGCAGGACTGCCATTTTTACAATTAGCGATATTTCTTATCAGTCTGAAAACTACAGGGTGCTTTTCATGTAACCTAATTTAGGACATCTGCATCTGAGCTAATCACTCAAGGTTCCCTTTATAGACAGTGGGAAAAAATAGGTACTTCTGGGCTGACATTAAGTCTCAAGAATTTTAGGTGTTTAGGAAGAGGTAAACAATTAAAAATGCCTATTTGTTTCAACTGACTATACTGGCAACACAGTGTGGCTAACTCAAATGTAGAGGGCTACTCCAGTGTCTAAATTCAGTTAAGTGAATCTTAGCTCACATGTTTGCAATTAGATGTTAATCATTTCAGAAGGTAGTAAAGTATTGCTTCAGAAAAGGCTGGAGAGAAAATAATGCGACAAAAGATTGTGTAATGAACTGCATTGCAGAATGCAAGGTCATGAACTTCAAAAAATTTTGCATATAAGAAACAGTTATAGGGGGGGTAAATAAATCTGGACTCAGGGATGCATTAGCATGACTGTCCTATTGCTGGAACCTACGTAAGCTCATTCAGGATTAGGTGTCTCTATCTGGAATAGCATTATGAAGCACAGACATGTCTTTTGACCAACACTATTCTTTTATTGACTGTTAACTAATAGAGCTAATAAATAAGTTAACTAATAGAGTTAATAAAGCTGTCACATTTCCACTAGGCAAGGTCAGCGGGATCACAGGGGGAAACATCTTCACTGAGACTGATGCTTGCAACAGAGATTTAGGCTGAACTGTCTAGGCTTCCTCTTGAGTTTCTAGATTGTGCATGCCTGCAGAGTTGCTCTACTTGGAAATGAGAGAGCAGAACACGCTCTGCATTTATTAGTGGACAGCTCTTCAGAGCAAAAGGAATGCGGAACTGCCTCCTTCCTCTGTCTTGTCCCTTCATAAAACAACTAGTTAAGAGCACAGGAACTGTATGTTGTAATCAGCTTCTGGAAAGGTCATGGTTAAGGTACTGAAGACATGTGAAGAAAGGATCTATCTTACCTATATACACCACATAAACACATACACATCCTAGTATATATGTACAGGGTATGATGAATCTTTGTCTAACAATGTATGCCAAAGTACAGTAAAATAAAGAGAACAGGTCTAAATAGGTTTGCTGTGTTCATAGACCTACTCAGTTCTTGTTTAGTTATTTGAAAATTATTTCTGCTCACAAATTTTTAACTGGGAAGATATTAGTTCTTTCGACTTAGAACATCCTTCAGAGTGAACCATTTTCCTTATAAAATTCTTTTTAAAATCATTATCCAAGGCAATGGATGACAGGCGTATTATAGAGACATTCTTTAGCTACTCACCTAACACTTCTGATCTGGAGAGACAAATTACTGCTCAAAAACTCAGGACTGTTGGGTCTAATAACATTACATGAAGTAAAATATACTCAGCATTTGCCTAGACCTTGTTAAATCTGATGAAAAGATATTATAAATAATGATAAGTTAAAATAGCTAGTCTAAGGCCTCTATTAGTTTCTAGGTTTATTAAAACTCATCCAACTCAATATTGCTTTCATTTCTTTGCTGTTCATGCTGTGGTACAGTGGTTATATTACAATACACTACCCAGTTAGCAGCAGCCTGCTGTCATATAATAATGAGCTAGGGGCAATCTTTTTTTTGCAGTGAGTTGATTTTAAATTAATTTCAACTTACTCCATGATTTTTGGTTCACCTCCCAAATTCCAAACACTGATGGCCTCATTATTGAACAAAACAGCACCTGGGAATGACTTGAAGTATGCTGACCAGTAGTTTAGACATCACGTAGAAATTATCTATGGGTACAAAAATCATGATCAGTAAAGAATCTGAAAATTGGAGGAAGATTGTACAGTTTACAGTACTGTATAACATGAAATAAGCTACCAAATTGTTAAAAATAAATAAAAATCCATGTTAAAAATGAAAAAATATTATATGCACATAGCAAACATTTATTATTGATATATTATACCTCATTTGGATAAGCTAACAAGTGTATGGAATAATGCATGAATATTTTTCATTAATCTCCAGATAGATAGATATTTCAGGCAACCACAGAATAATAAACATAGCTAGAAAAGTTGATAATGCTTATTTGAGACAACAGTGTTGCAAAGTATCTGCTGCATTTGTTTGAAGTGTTCTGGCTTCAAGTCTGCATTGCTACAGAATCATTTGTTTATGACAGCCACACCAGACTGTTCCCCCTTTACTTAGTTTACTTTTCTATCAATGCTAAACACATCACAAGAGCAAGTAAAAATAATAAAATGATCTTTCTCTTAAATAAGATAATAAGCCACATTTGAACTTTAAAATATAATACGTAGACAGCTACCCTCTCTTATTTTTGGTACAACCCTTCTCTGGGAGCAACCTGCCATTCTGGAAGAGGGCTTGTGCCCCAGGTAACAGGCTATTCAATGCAGCAGAGTATAGTAGATTCCAGGGATGAAGGTGAAAACAGTGAGGCAGGATGGTCAGACAGGGACCTGAGAGGGAAGACAGAATGCATGGAAATTTAACAATAAGTGCTAACCACGGGGCTTCAAAAGGGAGTGGAAATTACTCAGAAAAGCTCAGGGAAGCATAAACACTTCAGAACAGTATCTGATGTTGGGCTAAACCACCTAGGATGGTTCTTACATGTAAGTGGCTTTCAAGTTCTTAGAGTTTTAGGAGGCAGGTTCTGAGAATACCACCCCTCTTCATCCTCCCCCATCAAATGTAACAATACATCAGCACATGCATACCCCAGGTGCTCCCTGAGGTCTGACTTTTTGGGAAGGCCCTTGAATTCTGCAGCAAGCACACATGATGATAGGATATGTTACAGAATATTTGGTTACAATCTTAAAAAGTGTTTTGGGTTTTTTTTTGTTTGTTTTTATCACAGAGAAGCATGAAAATCAGTACCGTTATCTCAGTATTAATAATTTTTCATTTTAAAATATTTTATATTATCTATTTTTATAAATAATTATAAAATTGTATTTTAAAAGTTACTTCAAATTTATACGCTGATATTGCACAGGTTGCTTTCAGTGTGGCAATATATTTCTCACCACTGAATGTGAAATACAGTGGGGTTCTGTATCACTGCTATGGGTGAATATTTTTTGAAATATGTAAAGCATAGTTAAAGGTGGAACTCATCGCAATAGGAAGTTACAGAAACCACAGATATAAATTACTAAATAAGAACAAATTCATGACTAAGAGGCTCATCAATCATAGAATCATAGAATCACAGAATCATAGAATAGTTCGGGTTGGAACGGACCTTTACAGGTCATCCAGTCCAACCTCCCTGCAATGAGCAGGGACATCTTCAACTAGATCAGGTTGCTCAGAGCCCCGTCCAACCTGACCTTGAATGTTTCCAGGGATGGGGCATCCACCACCTCTCTGGGCAACCTGTTCCAGTGTTTCACCGCCCTCATCGTAAAAAATGTCTTCCTTATATCTAGTCTAAATTTACCCTTTTTTAGTTTAAAACCATTACGCCTTGTCCTATCGCAACAAGACCTGCTATGAAGTCTGTCCCCATCTTTCTTATAGGCCCCCTTTAGTACTGAAAGGCTGCAATAAGGTGTCCTCAGAGCCTTCTCTTCTCCAGGCTGAACAACCCCAACTCTCTCAGCCTTTCTTCATAGGAGAGGTGTTCCATCCCTCTGATCATTTTTGTGGCCCTAACAATGCCTGTTAAGTGTCCTGATCCAAATATAAACTCCAGCTCTGCATGTTCCTAACCTCGAAACTACTAGAAAGGGAGGTGTTCTTGTGAAAGAAACATTGTGTAACTGCTTTGCTTTTAATAAGCTTTTCTTAAACTGACATGTCTGATACCGGGTACCAGACTAGATGCTCTGCAATGCATTTTGGGGAGAGAAGCAGCGGCATGATTTTGAGAAGTAGAGATGTTGGCAATTAGAAAGGTATGTGTAGAGGACTGGCACTTATTTTAGGGGTTAATAGATATAGAAAAAGATGACCTAGCATTACAGATGGAAAGATTTCATTGCAAATTAAATTACAAAATAATTTTTTAATGTTTTGTTTAACATCTCTTTTGTCTGATGAGCACCTCTGTCTCTTGGTTTTGAACTTATTTTATGTCCAGTAGCCTACTTTCTGAGATGTATCTCCACTCTTAGCAGTACATCCTGCTTTTGCGATTATGGTCCAAGAGTGCTGATTCACTGCTGTTTTCTCAAACCAAATTATATTAAAAAGTATTACTTCTGAAATAAAGACTATTATGAGAAGTCATCGTGTCTCACAGTGCAGTTTAATTATAAAAAGATAACTACCTAAATGTCCACCAAGATTTGAGTACATTTTGTCCATAAGCAAGTAAACAGTCCTGCTGCAACCTTTATCCTTCATCTACTCTCCCCGCCATTTTTTAGTAGAAAGTACATACATATCAAAGTGTAGAAGTGTATTATTAATCATACGGAACTGTATGACAAACATTAATAATAAAAATAATGACAAAAATGAAAGCAAACTGAGTAAGATAATCTGGTGTCCAAAAAAAACGTTAGGTAGCATCTTGTTTGTTTTGATGTGTGTTGATAAAATTAAGTACTTCATTATTAATAAATCTGCTAATATATCTGAAATTTGTGGCCTATTCCTTTATTTTTATTTCCTTTATTATTTACTATTATTTCTACAGCTGTGTTCCAAATTTTTTACATGTCACCATTATAATATTTTAGCTAAGGACAATCACTTGTGGATCAAATAAGCAAAGCCCTCTTGGAACATCTCAAGACTGCATGACCGTTTTGACTTCACAGGAATTATTTTGTATATGTAAGAGCTCTGCCTTGAGCTAAATGGCAGATGAAAGCATGATGATATGTTTAGGACATTTGTAGAAAATAAAATGCTTCTAAGTTTTGTCATTCGTATCCTCCTAAACAACCATTATTTACTTGAAGCTTATATTTCTCAGGTCCAGAACGTCAACCTTTAATTTCCACTTCAGCAAATGCCTCACATAAGAAGAACAACTGGAGCAGCTTCTGTGGGAAACAGCCTACTGGGGTAAAACCTGGGCTCATGCCATTTAGCTTTAGACACTTCATTTAGGTGCCTAAACTGAAATATGATTTTTCTTGACTAGGTAGCCAGGTTCCCGGTCTGAATTGCCCTGTCAGGGCTTCTTTTTATTTTCATTGAAACCAGAGGCAATGCAAGGAAATAGGCAAGTAATTCAGCTATCAAATTTAGGTATCTAAAGTTAGGCATCGCATGTACTCCCCAGTTGTGACTGTATTATACAACATCAGAGATGATGTTACGTAAATGCTACTTTCTTTACATTTCATTCCATGAGCCTGAGAAATTGAAGACTAATAAATAATCTCATTAATAAAAAGACTGAATTATAAATTATTTGGTTTGACACACACAAAAATGGTCTGTATACATAAAATCACTACATTTCATAGAGAAGAAAAGTTGGATTTATTAGTAAAGTAAGTACATTGTGTTTTATCTATATTCTTAGGGGCATGATTTAAAAATGAATGAGAGATGAATGTGAAAGATAATACATATACATAAAAATGTAATTTTCATATAATTATATGCCCATTAAAGAAGCAAGACAATCTACAGTCATTTTGAAACTGATAATCTCGGTCACACTCATTGTTTGCCGTTGAGTATCAAGAATCTCACCTTTTTCCAACTGCAGTGTGTTGCAGCAGCTTCATTTAATCATAAAGCCTTGAAGCAGCTCCCTTCTGCCAATCCTTGCAGCCGCATTGCTGCTTGCAGTTCCCCATGTAACAGACAAGTGTATTTCAGCGTGCAGAAACTGCATGAAGGGAACACAGAAGGGAGAAAGGAAACACCTCCTTCAAAAGGCCTGGCAGATCGTAAAGTATACAGCTATAGATGTAAATATAGACTCAAATTCCTTCCCATTACATTTATTCTGCTGTTGTTTCTCGTAAAATAGATACACAAATATATTCTTAGCAAGTATTGAGCATAAAAAGGAGAGGGGAAAATGCTACTCCTGAAATGGCATTCTGCAATTAAATTCGTGTCTGTAAAACAGGAGGTCATGCTAAAAAAAAGAATAAAACATCTCATTACCAGTAAGCCACCTGCTGAGATAGTGACTCCTCTCAGAGACTACTGTGTCTTTTAATATCGAATTCTCTACTCTGGAGCAAAGAAGGAAGCGAAAAAAGGAGAGGAAGATCCTCGATTTCATTAGATTTTGAATTTCCCTCTGGAGATGCCTATCTATCTCCCTTGACAAGATCAGAGGCTTAGGGCATCACTTGCCTTCTTTTAAAGGCATAAGCAGAACCTTTAGGATTCAAAGCCTAAAGCAGACCCATGTAAGCCATGGCGGACTGTAAAAGGAGCATGTACCTACATTTTTGTGCTATTCATTCTGAAGCTAAGAATTCTTATATTTACACTGTTCATTCTGACACTGAAATAAAAAATATACAATAAATAGGAAACTTTGGGTCAGATCCTGACATTGTTTAAATTGCTGTAACTCCATTATGAGCAATCTGTTCTCTAGGTTCAAAAACCATTTAAAGCTGCTAAATAGCAACAATTAGTTTCATTTGCAAAATCCAAAGAACTGAATAGCAAGAAAATGAAAAATCCTACAATTATCTATATGATAAACAAGTGCAGTGGGTCTAATTCTCCACAGCCTAAAATACAATATTATCATTTACATAGATTAAAAATGAATGTTAAGTGGCTGAAAATGCCAACGGTCTGAACTGGTAAACTTTTATACCCAGCTTACAAAAGCGTTCAGTAATTGCATAAGGTGAAGGACAGCACAGTGTACGACGTGTCACAACAGCACAATTGCTGATAATGTCATTATTACCTTTTTAATGATAACCCTATGCATGGTTTAATAGGCAACATTTATTAAATTGTTGATGTACAGCAAAATGAAGCTTCTTCATGGGCATTTTGGACTCAGCAGTAATACTATGGAATGGGGAGGTTTTATATATATTTACTTTTCAAATGGGATTTTGTATTGCATCGTTACTGTGATGTAGTACATGAAAAAATAAGCCAAAGTTTTCTCTAATAATACCTCAGAGTGCTTCTTTTTTTGAATGAGCATCATGTTGTCAAATGCATTTGAAAACACAGTCTAAGTAACCTGATTTTATACAGAATTATCTAAACGTAGGCCAGGAAAGTCATACATGAAAACACACTACACAATACCTTCTGCTTAATCTACACTTTTTTATAGTAGATGTGAATTCTGCCACTGAATTCAATGAAAAAAAATTACCACATATGAAAAGATCTATTCAAATATGCAGTAGCCAAAATGTTTTAAAATTCAACCTATACTTTTTGCTTTTTGAGGGCAAGCAAATGCTCAGCACCTTTTTGAAAAGCATGCCCCTCAACAATATTGAAAGGCACGCCATCTGTAAGTGCCAGTCACCCGGTAGGCAAACTTAAGCAAGCTTTTCAACCAGCTGAGATATTGTTACCTCGGTAGCTGTGGCAGAATGAAATGGCAGCAAAACCCAACTAAGACACCAAGTAAATACCTGGTCTTACAGCCAACACAGAGCTCTGCACTCTCATAGCTACACTGCTGCCACTAGAAGTGTTCCCAAGATGAGATAAAGTCAGGCAGTAACTGCAATATGGACACAATCAAAATAGGTCACGCAGAATTAGTGTTGCACTGTGATGGTGAAATACAAACTTATAAAGAACTGAACAAGAGACAGAAAATATGAGGGAACAATGTGGTTAAAACTTATCAAGCAGGTGCCACAGCACTCTAACTTTCATCATGTTAAAGATTACTATTAATGATCTGGCAGGCCGAGCAAGCAATGAGGTAGCAAAATATGAAGATGATGGGAAATAATTTAAATTAATCAGAACAAATAAAACAGGAATTTCAGAAATACTCAGTGAAGTGAATCACCTCCTAACTGTTTGTTTGTGCTAAGGCTTGAATTAACCTAAATGTTTAGCATTTTCAGGACACATTTTTGCATGTATAGAAAATCAAAATATGATCTAAGGAAGAGGAATGCTCTGGGAAATTCCAAAAAAACATAAAGTCATAAAATTATTGTCTTATGGCAAAAAAAGTAAATCTGGGTGTAAAATTAGTGATTTTTGCTTATCACACAGATAACTAATGAATTCAACTGCCTATATTAGCAAAGTGAAAATACCGTATCTTCATGTGCATTTGTACAATACCTAACGCATCAGCTTGAGTTATGATTTAATTCTTTGGGCATTTCGACAATCAACTAAAAGCTATTACCATCTATCATGTATTATACAATCTTCATGTTTTTATTTTTTTCTGAAATAGTGAGTAGCAAGCTAAAAATGGGCATGGCTTGATTTATATACTCTTTTTTTTATATGTCATTATTTTGCCCTCCTTTCACCTCCTTGCTGTATCCATCTGCTTTCTCTAGTGTTACGCTTAGGACATGCTAAATATGCTTAATTTATGTATTGTAAACAGTCAGCGACAGAACTTGCCATGCATGAAAGTAAACATTTATGTACATCTTTGCCTTAGAAGGGGCCTACCAATTAGTTGTATGCTGTGCAATGCCTAGTGAAAGAGCCCCGATCTTTACTCGTACCAGAACAGCAACTACCGCGACGGCCGTGCCAACAGCGAGGGAAGGGCAATGTCAGTTGGATTTTATATTGAAGGGCAAGCTCAGCTGGGTTTTCATCAACGGGCTGAACAACGTTACGCAAGTTAAACTACCTAGCATTAACTTTCACGGCATTGTAAGAAGCTTGTGGAAAAGAGCCACCAAGGAAAGCGTGGCTTGCAATGCAAGATGATGGTTCCACGCGTGCATGATGGCCACAGGTGGCTCCACGCACGGGATACCAGTGCCATCAACCCCAGTGCAGCCTGCACCACAAGGCGTTGTCCCCCACGTGCACGACAGGTACGGACGGCTCCACGCGCTGGATAAGGAAGCCGCCAACTGAAGCGCAGCCCCTCAAGGCGAGGCCACGTCCCCGCGCATGCATGACAGCTCCAGACGACGCCGGGCACCGGGAGCGCCCGGGCAGGCCGCGGGCTGTGCCGGCGTTTTGCTCCGAGTCACGGGGGAGCGACAAGAGAGGCCACCCCGCTAGGGCGGCGGCAGCAGCCCCGACCGCCGCAGGGGGTCCTGCCCCCTCTCCCCGTGGCCCCCTCTCCCCGCGCTCCCCTCCGTTCCCGCCCCCCCCCCGTTCCGCCCGCCCGGGCCTTCGCCCCCGCCGCCCCCGCCAACGCGCCGCCTCGACCCGCCGCGCCCGCGCTCCCCCTCCCTCGCGCCCGCGCTCCCCCTCCCTCACGCCCGCGGCGGCGGCGGCGGCGGGCGGCCGCGCGCATGCTCGGGGCGCGGGGCGGCGCGTGCGCGGGGCGGCGCGGGGCGGCGGTCTGCAGTGCGGGGCGGGCGGGCGGCGCGCGGGGCGGAGTGGGGGCGCGCGCGGCGGCGGCGGCGCGGAGTGAGCTGCGGCGCGAGCGGCGGGCGGGCGCGCACCGAGCCGCCGTCCCTCCGGCCCCAGCACCCCGGCGGGACCCCGCGGCCCAGCGCCCTCCTCCGCACCGCGGACAGCTCTCGGCGCCCTCTGTAAGTGCCGGCGCCCCGGGGGAAAGCCGGGGGGCTCCGGGCTCGGCGCCCGCCGGGCTCGGTGCGGGCGGGAGCCTTTCCCGGCGCGCCGGCGGCGGAGCTGACGCCGGGCGGCGAGGTCGGGAGGGACGAGGCTGTCTCGGGGAGCCCCGCGCGGGGCTTTTCCTCCCGGGAGGGCGGCGGGGGTGCGTGCGAGTGCGGCGGGATGGAGGCGCGGCGGGGGCTGAGGCAGGGGCTGCCGGCGGCGGTGCGGTCAGCGCGGCCGCTCCTTCGCGCTCGGGGCCCGTCCTCAGCGGGAAAGTTGATGTGCGCGGTTGGTCTTCGCCGCTCCGTGCGCGGGAGTTGTCGTTTCACGGGCGAGATGGAGGGAAATTGTGTCGGCGGCGATTTGCCGTGAACTGTGGCGAGATAAGAGACCGAACCCCGCATCGGTCCGGGTAGAAATAGCGAGGACAGCAAAAGGAAGCGTTGATCTGTGGCTTAGTGATTCGCGCTTGGGAATGTTTTGGTGAAAGTGGAAGTCTTTGGCGTTCTTGCTCGTTTGAAAAGAGGTAGCGAAAAGGTCGTTGTTTTTTTTTCCAGCAGGGGAAAACAAACAAACAAAAAAGACCGTGTGAAACCGAAGAGCAAGGTCATCGCACTCACTGGGAAGGCAGAAGTGCTCCCGATCCTTGCGATCGCTTTATTGATATTCTTACTGCCTGTACGAGATTCTTTATCATTCCGCTTTAGGTCACACGCGGGGTGTTTGCAGGGTAAGCCTTGCGTTGCATTTGCAAGCGGCTGCGCTCGCCTCGCCCCTCCGGCGGGGTAGGTGCGGGGTGGAGGTGCCGCGCTCCTGCTATTTACTTGGGCATCAGTCGGAGTGAAAATGGAGGTGGGAGGAGATCACCAAAGCTGGTGTGCGATCCAAGTCATTTCCCACACGAAGGCGTGAGAAGGAGGAGGGAGAGGAGACGACAGGAGAGAGAATTGCATTTCCAGAGATCAAAACAAAAGGAGGAGCAGGTTGAGGCAGAGCGTGAGCAGCCGTGGGGGGAAGCGAGGCGTTTTCCGCGCTGACCTGGGCGGAGAGGAGTGCGGGGGCTCCGCGGGGGCCGGGGGCGTGCGCGGCCGCGGAAGGAGGGAGGGAGCGCGGGCGGGGGGCGGCCTGGCCGGCGCAACTTTGCGCGCAAGCATCGCTTGAAAAAGAGTTGTCCGCCCCGGGGAGATGTGCTGTGTGTGCGGGGGCGAGGGGCAGGCATGCATGCCGGTGCCCCGGGGGGCTGCTTCTCCCTCCTCTGCCCAGCCCCCCCGTGAAGGGCTCTTTAGCCGTCGGCCCCCGCCGGGAAGGGCCGGGTCCCGGTCGTGCGGTGCCGGGGGAGCGCGCTGGGCACCGCGCTGCGGCGGGGACGCTTCCCCAGGGCGCGGGGGTGCCGCGCCGGGACACGGGGGCTCTGCGCCGGGCGGGGCGGGCTTCCCGCCGGCGGGGGCTGCTGGAAGGGCCCCCCCAGCGCTGCCTTCCCCCCCGCACAGCCCACTCCCCGTGCGCCGCGAGGCCCGCGCCCCCCTCATTCCTCGGTGCCCTCTGCGGGGCTGCCCGTGCCGGCGGGCCCTCCGGTGCACGGCTCACCCCCCCCGCCCCCGGCGGTGTCCCCAGCCCTCCGGAATCGCCCGCTCTCCCCGCTGCCCCCACCGGGGTACGTGTCGTGTGTGTGTCGCCCCCCAGCCGGGCCGTCTCCTTGTGCATGAAGCCACTTGCAAGGTCCCCCACACACCCCTTCTGCATCCTGTCCCCAACCCCATGAGCGCTGCTGGGGTGTCCCCCCCGGCACTCCCCTTCCTCGCCCAGCCCGGGTTGGCTGCTCCGGCCCCCGACGTGAGGAGAAGCGGTCGGAGACTGACGGGGGGAAGGCGGGGCGGGGGGAAGCTTGATCTTACGCAACCGCAGCCCCCCCTCCCCGCCCCTGAGGAGCCTGTTCAGGGGCTTTTCGGAGGTGGGACGGGGCTCTCCGCCTTCCTAGGGCACGGTTGGGGAGCCCGAGCCCGGCCGTGCGGAGCCCTCGGGGCAGCCGGAGCTCCCGCCCGCTGCCGAGGGACCGCCGGGGGGAACCGCGCTCCCAAATCCCGCATCGCCCGGAACGGTGCAGCAAGGCTGGGGGAGGGGGGCGGCGATTACCTACACCACCAGGCTTTTCGGCTGACAAAGAAACCGTGCAGATAACAGGGTAATTAAAAAACCCTGCCCTTTCATTAACATTGAAATGTGATTGCTTGCACGCCGGAGCCTTGGCCAATTAGCAGAAGGCCAAATGTATGAATTAATTCCGTGTTCTTGTACAGAAGATGTTAATGTAACAGATGTGTTTAAGAGATACAGGTACTTCTCCCAAAAATTCCGCTAGAAAAATATTTTTAGCAATATTTTGTAGCAAGCGTTTCTGTGGATAGGTGTTCTCTTCCTTCATATATTAGAAAGTTCAGCTCTCAGAGGTACCACCACCTCTTTATGAAGAAGAAAAGGATGCTCATATTTACTAACCGGAATATGATAAAGAACAGAATCCTCACATTCAGAGAAAAATTAGTATGCGAGGAAGCTCAGTCTTTGTAAAATATATATTCACTGGCCCTTTCAGAATACATGCTTACTAGTAGTTTGTTTCTATGACACATTTTCAGACTCATTAGTTTTCACTACTACGCTTTTACTTGACAGAATGCCTTTTTTTTTTTTTTTTTAAAGAACGCAGTTCATTTAAGAACATCAGTTTACTTGAAAGGTCTTCCAGTACAGTGTTAGAACAGCACTATCCATTTCAGGTTTGTGGACTGCGATCAATTTTAATTAAAACTTTAATTACATTTTGCCTCTCCATTCAAACAAAGCATAAAGTAGTCTGGGCTAATGCTTCTGTCAAGGAAAAATAAGGAAACATGTTCTTAATCTTCATTGTGTATTATTCCTGCCTTTTAATTAAGGACTGAATCCTTATCCCGTTGGGCTGAAAAGGAATTTAGCCACAAACTTTCCTGACATAAAACTGCAATATTTAATCAGTTTTCTAGGTTGCCCTATCTTCTTGCCCCATACAAGTGCATACCCGTACATAGAATCACACCACTGATTTTCCCCTGATTTTTTCGACGTGCCTTGTGTTCTGGAATGTCCAGCTATTGACAGCACATCAGCTGTGTCATCGAGCAACATCTTCAGACTATGACAGCATTATGTAACCTCACAACCACGGAGCAAATGCCAGAGATGTGCCCGCTGCTGTCAGTCCCGTTTTACAGTGCCCTGTGTGCACTCCCCTGGTGTAATATACCACAAGAGTCATAGCTGATATCACACTACAGTACCAACCAGAAGAAAAATCATGCTCTGGCCAGAATGGTAAGGCAAAGTGTAACTGGGATGTAATGGGATGGGCAGGGCAGAGCAGAACAGAAGGCTGCTGATTCAGCTTGCAGAAATTAGGCTGGCTGTGTAGGATGGAAGCGATGCAATGAAGCTGGCTTTGGTGCTGTTTGGAAAAGGCGCCGCATGTATTCTAGGGTGCGACATCTCGCTGACTGCAGCATGTCCGGGGGTGCGCTGGGGATCCCGGCGTGCCTTCCAGCACGGTCCTGCTCGAGGGCATGGGGAAAGGGCTGCACTACCGCACTCCCGAAGCTCCATTTCTTCTCTTTTCAGTGTGTTGGGATGGTATAGCCCTCTTGACTTTTCTTTCTCTCTGTACTCTCAATATAGCTGCAGGCAGGATCTAAATCTGAGAATATAGATTCCTTTTATTGAGCACATGAATATGGTGAACTTTGTTATGGGAGCTTCCAAAATTGTTTACTTTTCAAGCTGTTGTTTTGGTTCTGTTTTTCAGTTTTGGAATTCTAATTTCATGTCTGGCTGCACTGTGCATTCCTGTGTTTTTTGTATTATATCTGTGCCTCACGCTCGTACTTTAGGTATTCAGTTCTGTAAATTTTGCAGATTCCTGTGGATTTCCAGAAGTTTATGTCACTTGGGCAAATAATGCTGGTTCATCCTCTAATTGTGAATTAAACAGCAATGTAGACTAATTGAAATCAGGGTTAGAAAATTTAAAACGTAGTAGGCAAATTTGTTTTTAAAGTACTTAGAATTGAAACACATAGCACTTACCATGAGAAACTGTGCTTCTTGTCTGTGTTGTAACCATGTTCAGCACTCCCTTTGTTTTTAATGCATATTGTTTTACCAGTGTGGATTGGGGCTACATACCCTTTGTCGTTAGAGTGGTCTAAAAAGAAGCTTGTTTCAGAGTGTTTTTGATTGCCAATGGATTCTGCACTTCCCTTTAATTTTGTCTGTCACTAATAGAGAAGAGCAACCGTGTGGTCTTCCTGCATTATTCCTTATGACTAATTATGACTCATACTTCACTGGAATGAACCTAGACCATTTAATCTGTCCCCATTTTCTTGTGGGTCCACATTACCTGCATTTGCATACCTTTCGCTATTCTATACATCCTTTGCCTTTTTCTTCATTCCTTTGGAGTGTAATTTTGTTTCTTCTCTGATCTTTGTGTGCCTTAATTGCATCTTTGGATCGCTTTTCTCTTTACCAATTATCTCCTTCACTGTTTATTTCCCTTGATCATTGGGAAAGATCATGACTTACTCTATAGGCTCTCTACATGGCATCGCTGAAAGCATTGCCTGAGACAAGAATACAGCACAAGTAGGGAAGGCTATGAGCATATGTAGTGCTGCAAGATGTAAAGATACAGATGGGCTCCCATCACAGGGAGGCGCTTTCTTACCTCAGGTCCCACTCTTGTCTTTATTCATAGAAAGAGAGAATGTTATCTTTTGAATTTTATAGTATTGCTCTGAGATTAATAGCTATAATCCTTTTCAAAGATAATGAAACAGATGATAAAAAGGATACTTGTTCATGGAATACAAAATCTCTGGGTAGTGCTTCAAATCCATATTGCTTTTTAAGTTATGATTTAAATTGCTAAGAATATATATGTATTTTTTCAATTTGTGTTTTAAACTTTATGTGGACGTTATCCACAGGGTCTCTGCTTTCAGGAGCTTTTCCACATTTAGGTATGAATATGACCCAATGGACAATAATACACATGTAGGAAATTAAGGCAGATTATTAGAGATGGTCTCGTAGCTGAAAGTTGTAAAAAGTAAGTAAGTAGTTTCAAGGAGGCAGTTGAAGGAGAAGGAAAAGATAGAAATCACTTGATGCTCAATTCACTGATGTGTTTATAAAAATATCAAGCTGTTTTTCGTTGTGATTATTCCCCCGAGGAAGGTAAGGAACGGAATATGTTTTGTAAAATAACTTGTAAAACCACAGTTAATTGAAATAAACAGTGTTCATTGGGAGTGAGATGACAAATGCATCTTTTGTTGACCTAAATATGAAACTGATCTCGAGGACAAAGGAAGAAGTATTACAGATCTTATTGAAGATTTTCTGCCTGGAACAAACCCCATTAAGACGCATTTTCAATCCCAGACTACAAATGTAACAGAACATATCATACTTCCCTAATTTCACTGTTTTGAAAGAGCAAGAGTTTGAGACATTCTTGAGTTTGTCAACAACTTACGATTTTTGAAGTCATGAGAAGTGATAATTTGAGGTAATCAAGTGGCTCTTTTAAGATAATTATAATAAAATAATTTCCTACTAGAAATATTCTAAAATCACTTTCTTTATCATCACAGAGCCATTAGAGGAAGAATGTCTACACAATCAGCATTACGAGAGTCTAAATTGATGTGCAGGAAAAAAACAAGCTGTAATGGTGATTTTTATAGCTAAACTTTTTGATTAAAATGACCTTTAATCACTTTTGACTTAAAGCTGATTGAATTGATGATTTCACACAAGCATTATTGTTTTATGCATCTCTACTATATAGTTTACTAAATACCAGAAAGAATAATTTTACCTATTTCTTGTTCACTAACTTAGACCTTCTCAAAGTTCATTGATGAAAAGATGTAAAAACTGAGATCCATGATGGTAAGACTTACAAATGGCATATTAACTTTTTTTTGTGGTCCTACCGAGCTATTTTCATGCCATAGTTAGGCATAAGAAAATAGTGGAATTTTGTTTAACTCCGATGAGTTCAATCAACCGGTATAATAACAACAACGGGATTGCCTTGGTTGTTCAAACTTTGATGAAGAATACACTGTCAGCACTGTACAAGTCAAAATGTATACTCAGGAAGAAAACAAACTGTGATGGTAGTTTAAAGAGCTTTTAGACTAATAAATATAAGGCTCTAAACCTTTTGATGAAAATTACTTTACTTAGTTTTTACTTGTAGCTAAATAGGAAGTTGTGTTCTAGAGATGAAAGCCTTCAGATTCATAAATGTTTAACTCTACAAGGGATAATAATGAGAATTTTAGCCAAGTGTCTGGCAGAGTCCATAACATTTGACTCAGTGATACCTCTATCTAGTCTCCTGTTCATGAACCACATACATATTTTCAGGGAAAAGAAAATCAGTCTTGATTTAAAAACCACAGGTAATGGCAAATTTATCTCAGTTCTCCCTAAGTTTTTCTGATGGTTAATTATCTTAGTGTTAAAATGTACACCTCACGTCTTGGTTCTGGACTTCATTACCAGTTCTTGAGCCAATCAATCCCTGAAGTAGTTGAAAGAATATTAATCTTAAATACATCAGCTGTTGAGCCAGGTGTGTGTAAAGTATCTATGATTTGATTTTAGTATCTAAAAATAATTTCACAAAGGCAGTATGTTACTGGAAATTATTTTTTTTTAATAAAAGATTAGTGTTCCACTTAATAGAAGACATTTTTACTCAGAAGTAGATACTAAATCATTCGCTATAAGATGGAATTAAATGGCGGTGAGGAGAGCTGAATATTATCCTTTTTGTGGACTGCATTTGAGAATATCTGTGTATTTAATTAGACTTTATTCAGAATGGAGTCCTCTAAAATTAGAACATCTTGTTTATAAAAGCTCTTAGAATACAGCATATTTCTGCGTACCCTTATCTGCTATATTTAGAAATACAAAGTAACTGAAGACTCTTAGAGAATGAATTTTGGGATATTAGTTAGTAGTTTGAAAGAAAATGCTTTTGTTTTTTAATAGAAATTGATACACATAGAAAAAAAATGTGATTTTGAAAAGTTATTAAAAATGAACATTTTTACAAGGCTGTAGCACTGAAAATAAAATCAGCTTACATAATGAATAATGCTGCAAAAATGTATTTGTGAAAGTATTGCTAATATCCAGCACATATCCAGTCGATTATCACTATAGTCGATGTGTTTTCATTACAAGAGAACATATACCGTACTCTTTTAAAGCAGTCCTTTTTCATTTTAAACATATTTTTTTTTAAATGATACAAATGAGTACCGACATTCAGGAATGGTCTTGAAATATCTGTCTTGAATTGCATGAAAGGCTTTCAGTTTGGAAGGATGATAGCCTGAAAAGGAATTTTAGTTTGATACGTAAAACGTCGGATCATACTGATGATTTTTGCAAACCAGACTGATTTATACAAAAGGACTGTATCTTCAAATGCCCTTTAATGAAGTTTGACCTGCATTTTTCACGTGGGGTTTTTTTGCATCTGACTTGGATATGTTACTACTCTTGGATCTGGTCACATCAATTACATCATAAGATCAAAGGATGCTCTGCTATGTGCTCCAGTGGGCTTGGAATCTGGTCCTTGGCATCCATGCTGAATAAGGAAATTTAGATTAGCATGCTTTGTGGCCTTGAAATCAGAATGTTAGATGTTTTACCTTGTTAAAACTTTTATATTACGCATCTTTAAAGGAGAGTCAAAGAATCACAAACTGTTTTTTTCCATATAAGTACATAAAATATGCCTGCCGCCTTCTGTCAATGAATTTCTAATGATACAACTGTATTACTGAAATGCCAGAGTGTTTAAGAAAAGTAGCTACTAAGGCTCCATTTTCCTCCTCAGGTATGGTAAGTAGATCACAAAGTAGCCTTTATCATTCTTCATCAAAAAGTTTTGTTTACAAGAGCTGTCTCTTGCTATGGTACACATTGGGCAAATGCTTAGCCATTTAGTTCAATGGCTATTTTTTATTTATTTTAATTCTTGTCTGGGGAAATAAGGAGGGTTGGAAGGGATTGTGATTCTTTGTATTTTTCTCAAGTGCCTGCCACAAAGAGGTGTGACTGAAACAGATCAATAAGCAATACTAGTTTCTACATGGTTTAAGAAGTGAACATTACTCATCTGGGCTTCCCACTCTGTTATATGAGAATGTAATCCTGAAGTGTCAGCAGGTACTAACTCTGCCTTGCATCTTATCTCATCCTTCAGCTTTTACTGATCCCTTTTTCCTCCCTCTCTGTCTCTGCTTCCTCTCTTCTTTGATTCTGCTCCAACAGTCCTCTGTTGCCTAAGAGTCTCCCTTTCCTTAACAATACCTTGGCTGTGCATGTTTCACTGTGGTGGATGCTTTCTTCATCTTGCGTTTGAACTGTGGTTTTGTGTTTGCTTTTTAAACTGTGAGCTTTATAAAACAAGGATCTGGCCTTTGTATATGTTCCAGGAAGTGCAGCTATATGTATATTTACAGTGCTATAAAGGTAAATATTTTAACGAAAATTTTAACAACATATAGGAAATGTTGTAAATACAACCTGTGCAGAAAGATAAGGTGCATGTTCAGGGATTTCATGGAGTGACTTTGAACCAATCTGTGTCTGATAGCAGTGACAGTCCATCTCCTGCAAAGCTAATTAGGATACATTTATTCTGCAGTCACTAGGTTGTGAATGAAGTATGCTGACATATTCAAACTAGCCCTAAACCAAGTATATGATGTACCTGCAGCAAGCCAGACACAGCAGTACAGCGCTTAGCATGGCTTATGTACGCAGGTCTTCATCCTGCCCTTGAGCAGGTTATGCAGCCTACACCGCATTCTGCTTTGCCCCGGCGGGGCTGTTCGCAGTGGCAAAGCCAGCGAGTTAAAAGCTGGCTCAGGCACGCACCCTGCTCCAGCTGCAGGGGCTGCAATGTAGATAGATACACCCTAGAACACGTTCTAAACAGCTGGGTTTGTATCCAGATATCTCTAGACTGATATTTTCAGAGCAGTCTGTAAGAAGTCACAGTACAATGTGAACAGATGTTGAATACAGCTGTGTTCTTTCTATATGTCTATCTGCTTTGTCCATTGAATCACTGTCTTCAGTGCCCTAACTCCCCGTATCTTAGTGCAAGGCCCAATATGTAGCTTCTTGTAAATCTGTGCAGTAGGATTGGACCCTATGTATTTCTTTTAATTTTTTTTTCTGGGTTGTGTAATGTCGGGATAGGAAGATGTAGGAGACTGAAAATGTTACAATAATTTAACATAACATATTCTGCGTTTTTTATTTCTACATACTGTTATCAATGGTCCTCCTATCAGTATATATACATCACGTAATGCCATAACATCTATGTTATTAATTAGCTTAACAAAATCTATTAATGCAAGTTCTTCAGTCACAAAGCAGTTTGCTTTCTTTAGCCAAGAATGAGCTAGAGAACTCTTTGCAAGTTAATTGCTATTACTCATGAGATACATTACTTTAGATTAGTACCTCCTTCAAATATTTTTCACTGAATGTAGATTTTTTTCATCATATGCAACTATAAATAAATGAGGAACAATTCAACAAACTTCTGAATTGTTGCATGAGAAATCCATGGCAAATATAAAATAGTAAAGTAATTCATATTTCAGTATGAAATGGTCCTATCATTGCCTTGTATTGCTGTTGTTTTAATAAAAAAAAAAAATCCTGCAACTTCATCTGCTTCAAATATGTGAAAAATACCTATGTCCAACTATAGCTTGAGTTTTAGTGGGTGTCTTATATTCCATAGTCAGCTAAGGACGAGACAGAAAGATATTTTGAAAATTCCACTTTCTTCCATATAAATCGCAAGGTGTTGCAATATGTGATATATATGTATGCACCTCCCTGTTGCCAACAGGAATGTATTAGTGATGACCAATAACAATATATCGATGTCAGCTCATCTCCAGATAAAAGAAGGGGTTTATGAAACAGTCAAGGTTGTTCTGGGATTATATGTAATAGAGATATCTGGAGATTGTAATTCTCAGTGTTGCCCAGTAAACCCAACCATTTACTGTTGTCAGCATTGATATACTCGGAAGGGCTTCAACATCTGGAGCTGTGCGAGACAAGTAACATATTCCCTATTTCTGCAACTCTGCATTTTGTCACTCAAAACAGTAATTTATGAAATTGTCGATTCTAGTAAGGCCTACACAGCAGCTAATAGCCATTTCAGTCTTGTACTTTTGTTTTCCATTGAAAATACCTTCAAGAAGTCTGCAGAAATTAGCAGTTTTTCATTTGTTCTCAGTGATCAAAGTTAGTGATATCACTCTGGACACTTGAGTAATGAAGTATTCTTTTACAAATGTTGAACCTAGGAGAATGAAAAAAATAAAAGCGAGATCGAATTCACACAAGTTATAGGGGCAAAGTCACTGCATGTCAACTGTGCTATGGTAATTGGCCATGGTGCAAAAATGCAAATTACATGAAAAGTGACTTAGATGTGGTTGTATGATGAAAGGAAACGTATGCCATCTGTGGGCAGTGGCATTAGCAGTGATGTTGACAAGCACAGACATCAGGAAATATTTAGGAGAAAATGGAAGGATGACTTGATGGTGCTTCATTATTAAAAATTCCCATAGAGTTGAATGTGAACGGGAAATTTCTTTTCTGAATCAATCCCACCCTGAAGCAGCTGGACCAAAGTCCAATGCCATACAAATATAAGGACTCATTCTGTGATCTGATCTGTCAGATCTGTACTGGAAAGATTGGATCAAGGAATGGATTTGAATAGTGAAAAGTACATCCTGAACCACCAAAACACTTCTGCGAATGATTAGATTTAACTACATGGGAAAATCTGTTGGTTTGAACACATAGAGTTGACTAGAAATGTAGGTGTAAGTGTTCAGCAAGCTCATAGCCTAAAGGAGATGATACTTGGAGAAAAGGAGAAGGTGTGATCATGAATCATGTCAGAGATGTAGGCAGGACCAGCTCTGTGAGGATTTCAGTGCTCGGGAGAAGACATTATAAATCAATCAATAAGGAAGGGGGAAGTGAGGAAAAGGAGAACAGCATTTGAAGATAGCAGAAGGTAAAGGTATCAGCATCTAAGAGAGACTGAGAGACTGAGGAGTGGATGTGATTCACAAAAGAGGTGATTAATTAGAAATGGAAAAATTACTGACAGTTTCACCACTTTTCAAGATTTATAAGTGGTGTGAGAAAACTTTGCTGGGAAAAATTGAGTTGCTAGAAAAAATTGAATTTAGTTATAAATCCTACTGATTCTTGCCACTTTTCTCTGAACTGCTTCTTCATATGTAATGGTAGCCAAGCTGTACCAGAACTGTAGTAGGGCAGAAGCATTCACTGAGTTAGGTGCTTAGAGGAGGCCTTACCGAGATGCCAGTAGCTACCTAGCTGAGCTGTGATAACTTTGTTTATATGTATGTTTAAGTGAGATGGGTGATAGATGTAGCTGTAGGGGGAGAAGGGGAATTGAGATGGTTTTAAGTCACATACAAGTTAAGTCCTAAAAATGACCAGAGAAGCACCCCCAGTGCAGGCTCTGTCTGGCAGTGAGTTCTGTGTGGGTGCAGGGGAATTTGCTCGTCTAGAGGTGTTTGGGACATGAAACTAAGTGGGGAGAAGGATTGAAAAATAAAATGTGAAGCACTTGCCTAAGACTTTATATGTTCTCTCATCATATGATTCATTGATCTTATGACTGAACTGCTGCTTTTAAAAATCCTGCTTTTCTGCAGTAAAAAGCTGTTAGTTTGGGGCCCTGATTTTGAAGTATTTAAATGACAAGTTGCTCATTGTTTTGCATTTGTATTTATGTGCCATGTAGTTTTTCACTGCTGATGTCAGTTTTGAATGGGATATGACACCTACAGTATTGGCCAATTTATAGAATTTGACATGATTTCGTTCACATCGTATTACATGACGAAGCAGGAGGCAGAAACGTGACTTGTGCAAGAGCTTTTAGAAAATTGATGGCAAAGCAGAGGATGGAGTCCAAGATCCTGATTCTCATAGTGAATTGTAGACCATGTTTTATCTATTTGCTTGATCACAGTGCTATAGTGAAGTTCCTTTCATGGGAGGAACTCAGTTTGCACTGCTAATTTGAAAGAGGTTGGGCAAAACCTCAAAAATCCTATTTCTAGTTCTTACAAGTCAAGGTGGAAAAATGTTCGGCATTTGTGTAAACCTTTCACCGATAAGCTACAAGTGTTTCAGTCCCGTACATCAGCGAAGGCCAATCTCTTCCTCAAAAGAGTTGCCCATGCAGTTCAAGTATCTTTCCCATATTGATGATTGTCTTCTGCATCTGACAGTGAGACAAGTAATACAAGATCTGCTGGTGGGGTGACCACATTTGAGGTTTAAAAAGAATGAGGATGCAGACCTAGAAATTTGGATGAAAACAGTGTCCCGTTGGACTTTTGGTGTGACACTGGTCTGTCCCGAGTGAAACGCGATGTCTGATTACCCCAGCACCAGGTGATCTACACTCCTGGCAGCGGGAGGATGAATGGTGTCACCAGCTTGGGCTGAGCTCTCCATCCAGCCCAACCCAGCCTTTCCTGGCTGGGTCGATATGGTCACTGAATCACATGCATCTGCTAGAAAGGGAAGCTTTCCCTGTTGCCTTGCTTCCCTATTACCACCTACTCCTTTGTGGTTTATCTCACCGAAATGACCTTTTTTTCTTTTCTGGGGTGAAGGGGCATGGCCAGTTTTCTCTTATCCTGCCTTGCACATGGCCATACAAATCCTAGGGTATACACAAGACATTAAGCAAGGAGCTGTTTCCAAAACTGAGAAGTTTTCTTTGGAGGGTATAACCCTTTTTGGCAGCAGAATTGGATTATGTCAGGTTAAAATCACTATGTAATCATCCTCCCATGGAGTAGTGGGACCAATACGGAGCTGTGATCATTGTCTGCCTGTGACCTGTTCCTGAGGCTTCTCTTTCTCTTGGCTCCCTCAGGTACTTGGTATGAAGCTAAACAGTGCAGCTTAGAAATAGTGGCTATCCTTATAAATCATTACAGAAGCAAGTGCTTGTGTGTAGGTGATGAACTAAAAATGAAATAAAAGTATTAATGAACTAAAAGTAATAATTATTGTATGCCTTAAATTTAAATGATCAGGCCACCACCTGTCTA
This sequence comes from Ciconia boyciana, assembly GCF_034638445.1. NCBI lineage: Eukaryota > Metazoa > Chordata > Aves > Ciconiiformes > Ciconiidae > Ciconia > Ciconia boyciana. The sequence continues at coordinate 12,935,022 of NC_132936.1, read as the reverse complement.
ATTTTGGAATATTTATAAAGTGGAAATAAACAGGTATTTACATCTCTCCCTGGTTCCTATGCTTTTGCTGACATCTGAGTTGGGTGGTGTTGTGATAATGATGATCCACTTGGACTAGAGCTGATGAGGAAGTGGGCTGCAGAGCACAGATTGAGCTCTTTAAGTAGATAGTGAGGAGATGCGTGTCTGTTATCTCTGAGTTTTAATTGCATTGGGTTAATTACATCACTATATTACATTTACATACAATTATTACATCAGTTTTAATTATCAGTTTAGCTGTAGTCTTAGGTTTTTGGATAATAAAATACAGGTGTCAGCACTCCACTAAACACATGCAAATTGCTCCTGTACACACGGTTGTCAAAGTACTATGAAAAAATAAGGTCCCAGATCAGTTTCTTGTCTGGATTTGGAGTTATCCTTTAGAAAGAAGCCAGCAACTGACCTCTTCTCAGTTGTATGCTTTATGGCAGATTATAAAATGGTAGAGCTCTTCTATAATTTATAGCTGAATTCCATTTTAGACAGGCTTTTTGGCTTTTCCCCTTGGACATGTGAAGCATTAACTAGAAGTCAGTTTGTGAATAAACTGAAATGTGAAGATTCTCAATATAGTGCAGTAAACTGGCATAACCAGTTACATTCTGCTAATCTATGGGTTGTGCCCAAGATTTGTCACTACAGTAAGAGTTGGCAGAAGTGGCTATTATCTGTTCTTGCTTGTTTCAGAGGAGAATGGGTGTGACACTATAAAGACTGACACCTGGTAAAAATAGTTCTTTAAAAAGTACTAGAGCAGAAGAAAAGGAAAGATACGTATTTTATGTGGAATGGTCCAGAAGTTGCATATTCCCTGTTTTTCCTTTGAAAAATCTCTATTTCTTTGGCCAACTGTGGGTGATCATTACTTCCCATTTAGTATTATGGCAAAATATTTAAAAGTGGAGTCATTTGAGCACCAGTCACGCAGGATATAAGCCAATTCAACTCCATCAGGCTCCATGGAGTTGTTATTAAGTGCTGTCAGCCAAGTCCACATTATGGAAGACAAAAGATTAAAATCTGCCATATGTAAGAGTTGGTTGTACAATTTTTTTTTCAGCATAGCGACTCTGGAGCTCGTACAGCAAACTTTTCAGCTTAGTGTGTATTCTCAAAGTAGAACTCCACAGTCTGGTGGTTTTTCAGCAAAATAGCTTGCCAGTTTTATTCTGCTCCTGTAGCTTCAGACCGTTCAACGGGACTTTTTATCACTCTAAATGAAAAATTTAAAGGTATGGTTTAGCTGTAGTGGGACTTTGGCTGGAACAGCCCTACATCCCATGGCTAGCTGAAGAGGCTAGGTCACTTGATACTTCGCTTATTTTTCTGCCTGAGGCACTTTGACAGCACATGCCTTAATGTGTGACTGCAGTTTTGCATGTTCCCAGGGGGCAGATGAACAAGCAGGGAGGAAACAGTGCTCATCCTGCCTCTCTTCCTGGGCAGCATGCATCGATTAGTAGGCAAGGCAGCTCCCTGCACTCTGCCATTCCTGCAAGGATTTCTGCAAATGTTCCTTCCACTCAGCCAAAATAAAAGCAAGCCTCAAGTAGTGGAAAGGCAGAATACGGCTGGTGGGAAGCAGCAAGCAGCGCTTTCTGTGGTGAGCAGATGAAGTAGCTGTTCAAAAAGGAGATTATGATAGGAATATATGCACTAGCATGAAGCTTACTCAACCTGTCTAAACTTTTTCTAAGTTTATCAGATGGTTTCTTCTGGTTTTGTGTCAGGTAATAATCTCCTGTGCATCTGCATTGTATATATATTAGCTCATGTCTAGACTGCTTTGGAGTGAAATAAGTACTTCCTTCGTTGGGGAATGGATGGTGTGGAGTAGGGTGCAGAGGATGCTGCTGGGGTCCTGCTTCTACATCTGGTGTGGGCACAGCCTGCTGACACCAAGCCTGTGCCTTGGGCGGGTTGGGGAGAGCCATCCTGGGGATGTGCCGGGGAGCTGGAGCGCCTTAGCCCTCCAGTGCACAACTCGCCTCAGCACCCACTGGTTTAATGACAACTGGCACCGACCACGAAGACACTCGAAGTGAATAAAGACCTGAAGACACCAGGGACAGCTTGAATGATAACCTATTTTTTCCTAAGAAATAAACATCCCACATCAGTTATGCGCAGGTCACAAGTTTAACCTCACATTTCCCCAAGGTCTGTGTGAAGCTTTGAGGAAAAGTTTCTTACTCAGCTATTTCACACACAGACTAAGGATATCGTGCCATTACCTCTGCTCTGTCAGTTGGCTCCAGAAGAACCAACTTACTTTTCTCTACATTATTCATGAAGAAATTTGCAAAGCTACCTTCTACCTCTGTGCAGAATCTCTATACACTATACTATGGAGTATATAAAGTTTATAAAGTATTCAGCACCAGTGTGCATAGCTTTTGTGGGGATCTGGGGATCTGTGGGGAATTTTTAAAAATAGATTTAATTAATTTAATTTAAATCTTTTAAAAATAATTCTACAGCTCACTGCAGAATCTTTAACAATTTTGATTATTTTTATGTGGTAATTCTCCTTCCAGTGCACTTCCGATAAAATCCCATAGTAGAATCAATTCTACTATTGATTATCCATTATAATCAATAATAAAAACTGTAAGATTTCTTTCTGTAGGTATCTAGGTCCATGGATCATATACCTTCTATGTAAAACGAGAGATCACTTTTAAGTAGTGAAGTGAATAGCAAAGAGGAGCTCTCCTGTTCCTGATGTTCTTTGGGAAAAGCTATTTCGAAATAGTTCTATGTGGAGATACTCTTAGTCTAGAAATTTGTTTTTCTCTGGAAACATAGCTATGTTAATAAGATGCTTTTGTGAAGAGTAAGAAAGGGATGAGAGTATTATTACCTTGAATTTCTCAGGAATACCTTTTGTAGTTCATATCCACCACTGATTTTAGTCTGAACTAATATGCGAGTATAGGCATGTCCATAGTGATTGAATCATTAGAAGAGTTTGGAAGAATTACAGAAACTTGAAAGATGGCAGTTATCAAGGCACTGAAAGCAACTCTCTATAAGGAAGAATAGAAAGCTAAGCCTGAGACTGAAACCACAGCTCCATAAATGGACTTACTGCACATCGTGTTCCTACCTACAAAATCCAGGAGACAATTACCTGGCTTAATCAGGCACAAAAGAAGGGCTGTCACAGGAAGAAATTACCTCATCCTGAAGTTGGAACTAGGACAAAACTTCCTGGCCCTGAGAAAGGTGTATTTACCTTTCTCAGGGTTTCCATGCTGTGACAGTCCGCTCATGAGGCAGTTGGTGGTTAATATCTCTGTTTTGTCTCAGTGACGCAACCAGCCACAATTCTTTTTCCAAAAGCTCAACGTTGTCTGAAATGCCACCGTGTGACCCATGGAGCTTGCTGCTTGGGTAAGTGAAGCTTGAAGGACAGCCTACGCAGTTTCCAGGGTGTAGGAAACATCAGGAAATACTGACAAAATCAGTGTGATGAAATAAATAGTGTTCTCCGGCTGCTTTTTGTCTTATTTTGAAAACATTACTTTTTATGGCAACAGATTTTCCAGTGGGAAACACTGAATGCAGTTCAGGACCAGCTTTGTCTAGACTTCCCCTGGTCCTAATTCCAAGAAACTATTTAGCTCCTTGTTCACTGTAACAGTGCTAGAATTAAATTCTGTTTTCTGACAGAAAATCACCCCCTGATTTTGTGCCTAAGGCTGTTAATGCTAGTGCTACATTAGAGATCCACATCAGCATTTTTTGATGGATAAATAACTGTTGCATTACTTGTATCTGTATCTAATATCATAACTCAGGTATAGCATTTGTGGCACAGTTAATGGTATTTAGTTATCTAAAAAGTGCTCTGTCAGAGCATAGTGCAGATATCTAGGTGGTGGATGCAGTTTTGCTATTTATATCATAGTGTTCTACAAATATTAATAACACTGTGCTTCAGAGTGAGCTATAGCCACAAACCTGTAAAATAACTCCCAACAGTTCATCTTGATACTCTGTTGAAATTGGACTGCTCTGACTATACCCCCTTCAGGCTGACTGCCAATCTCATATTTTATCCTGAAATTCCACAAGGAGACACTCAAAATAAACACTACACTAGCAACAGCTTGCATTATCTTTAAGGTGGTAGCTAGCATCGGTTTCACTTTAGCCTCTCTGTGGCTTTCTTCATTTGAAAATCCATGAAGTTTGACCTTCTGGATACATTTTGCTCTTATTTATTCGCCCTGTTGACTACAGTTGGAACTGAATGGATGTAGCTGAGAAGAGAATGGGTATATCCTAGATGCTAACCTGTTATGACTAAATTATCCCTGTTAGTCCCATGTTGCCCAGCATCAGCCACTTTATATAGTGCATATCTCCTCACTAGCTTGTTTTCAGGATAGAAAAATACAGCTATTAGATTTGGTTTTCAGTTTTCTTAGGAGGGGAAAAAAAAGCAACCTGGAAATTACAGGATTATTCCAGGCACCATTTCAGAGATGTTCAGCTTTTTTTTTCTGCAAATGCTTTTTCTTTGCTACTGCTTTTGAAAATAAGATGATCTTGTAATTCACTGTTAAAGCCTAAAGGTGAATGTGATCAAAATAACTGATCACCAAGGTCAGTATACCCTTGAATCAGAGAGGTTTGCTAATTTTAAACCTCAGTGTTTTTCAGAAAGTAGTGTGTTTCACAAGAATAGAAGAGGTAGAATGTAGGATTGGGACAATATGAATGCTCACACATTGCTGCCAATGAAAGCAAAGCTTGCAGGTCTAATTTTAGGCTTTTCAGCCTTGGTATTGTTCCTTACAGCACAGTTATTTTCCATATGACACAAAGCACCCCTTTTTTCAAGTTTTATAAACTGCTTTAGAGAGCAAAAGCAAGGACAAAGTGAGTGTATGTCATGGTTGAAAGCAAATCAAAGAAGCTTAACTAAGGCTGAGGTTAACGACGATTGCATGTCATTTCTATATTCAGAGGACAATTCTTTAAGAAAAGCAAGAATCTACAGAAACATCTCATGAGACCTAGAAGTAAAGAGAGTTATACAGTGTCTGAACTGGGACCCTGGGACTGGATTTGCTTCAACCCGTTTAATTAATTTACACTGTGCTTAGATGCCTATTAGCTTAGTCCTCTTAAAATGTCAAAATGACCTGTGCTGTTTGGAGAAGTAGGACTTACAGGATATCTGCCTGTCTCCGGGTGCTTGAACCTAAGCATTGTAGATGCAGTGGGGATGTTACAACTAATTCTTTATGTAACACCAGATGGGTGCTGTTTTCTAAAGTTACCTTTTACTGATACATTCATACAACATGAGTTTATAGAATTACAGAAATGTAATACTGTAGAAATGCTTGTGTTCTTTCCTGTATATGAATTACCAAGGACTGGAGCCGGTTGGTACTAAGCCGTTCCCCATGGAAGTGTCAGCAAGTCAATGGTACTAACCTGTCAAAACTATTAAAAATACCTTTAAAAATAATTAAGTTAACATAGTCCCCATTTTTCATCCAAGAGAAGCTTATTAACTGAATGAACATATGACAATGGCCATACAAGGGTCAGAGAAATGGGAGAACATAAAGCTGTGTGATTTTTGTTAGTAAATCTGGACCCCAAAAAAGAGCTGTTTGAAACAGGTTGGTAACTGGCTGTATTGGCAGAAAGACAATTTCTTGGGAAGAGTCTGCGCAGGGGCTGCTGTAATGTTGAGCTGGTATTTTCTCCCACAAGTTCAGCCAAGATCCACTGCCTCCTCACTGGACTTTGCCAGCCAGGTAGTACCTAGGTTTGGGTCATGAGGACTGAAGCACAGTTTGGCTGTAGGCTCTGCAGTGGTTCCCGAGCTGGGAGAGTCAGCTCAGGCTGAGCTCAAGGGGTGGAATTTTTTTTCATGCCATTCTAGCTGTCTAGAAGTTAAATGTTTACCCTAAACTAATTGTGTAAGCTTTATCGTTAGTCAAACAAGAGTAGGCATCTCCAGAAAGCAATTAATTCCACTTATCTTGTATATATACTTTTAGCATGGGATGTATTGCCTCTTGGTGAATTGGGTGCCTGTTTCTCTCCATTGTGCATTGGAGCCTTGATGACTAGTTTAGATTAGATATCCAGCTTCTAATGGCTACCACCCAGGTAGAAATAACCTGGATTAATCAAGTTCCCTGCTACTGACTATATAATAACTTCCCTGTTATTATTCTGTGCATGATTTGTGGATGCTGTGTTAGAGAAAAAGAGTCTTCTCTTGGTTTTTTTTGCAATCATTTCAAGTAGTTTGGCATTAATAGTACAATTGCTCAGTTTTCTGTTGTCCCTCGCCATACAAAAGTTTTAAAAATTGTGACTGATTTTTGTTATTTACTGTCATCATTAATAATAATAAAAAAGTTTTCATTCAGTTTCTTGAGGAATAGATTAAGTTACAGACTGGCAGTTTGATGTCCTTCTGGATTCTGGCCAGGTTCTTGGAATCATAAATCAACCTAAGTCCTTTCAAGTTAGGGAAAAATAATGCTTCTAAAAAAGTTTGGAGCACCGATACTGGAATAGGGTGGAAGTATGATGTCAGCGAAGAATGAGCAAACTGTCGAGTGGCTTTATTTGGTGGCAGGCACTAATATGGAAACTTCCAAGACAGTAATTGGTTGTTTGGGGGATTGCAGCTCCTCAGGGGTTTCCCATGCCTGTCAGATTTAAGATTTTTTTTCCTCTTTTTTTTGGCAACAGATCTATATGGCAAGCAGAGCACAGGAACAAATTGATTGTTGCTCTTAACCTTAAAAAAGGTTTTTCCTAGATGTTCTGAAAAGTTTTTTTGAGACGTATAGCTATTTTTTAAAAAAGTACAAATGCAAGTGACGTCTCTGACCCCAGTGCCTTTTCCGTTTCCATTTTATCCTTTTATCAGGGGCAGACTGGCAACAGCAAGAGTCAGGTTCATTTCTGCATTTGTTCTGGGAAAAACAGACAAACAAACAAACAAACCCAGTTCAAGCCTCCACCTAGAAACCTAGGTGATGACATGAGTGGACAGTGATGTCTGCCACAAGTGACACACAAATAGGTTTACTTGATACTGCTTTGTTAGGGTTGAGGAGAGAAGAAGGGATATAGAATAACATGTAGAAAATATAAGTAACAAGTTCTCTCCCTGGTAGTGTGAATTCTCTTTTTCTATTTGAGGATAACAAAATTAATCTCTTCCCTTAGGGATATCAACTCCTCCCACACTTCTTCCTGCTATCCCACTTTTTAGGTGATTAGATTCACCAAGACCCTTTAAGGATCTGAAAACGTTGTGCTGCGTGTCTCACTCGCTGTTAGTGCTAATGAACATAGCTGGTTCTCCTGCTCTTCTGCTCGCTGGCAGCTCCTCTCTATGAGTGTCTTCTCCTCCGACTAGTCCACAGTGATTTCGGGTAGTCGGAGGAGTACACATACACATACAAACCCCGCACGTTTGCCCACATGTGAGGGAGACGTTTGTATCAGTCTTGCCTTCCTCCCCACATCTGCATCTCATGTGTGTAAATCACGGTGTTTCTCGGATGGCTGCCTTGGGTTGTTTAAGCTTTACACAACATAATTATAAGATGCATAATTCACTTAGCTTTACAACCTGTTTTTTAACATGAAATGCTCTCAAGTATTGTATAGCGTGCAGCATCTTTTAAACATGCTGAGGCCTGCCCCCGGTCCCTCCTGTTCAGCGGCTGCCCCTCTGCGAGATGCTGACAGCCCTGCTGGCAGGCCGGGCATCCACCTCTCTCCACATCTTGGGAGTGGTTGTGTTATCTTTGTGCCTGAAGATGCCAAGATTGTTTAAGTGTCAATAAGATGTTGCCCAGATGAATTTCTCTGCAGCTTAAGCAAGCCTACCTCTTTTTTTTTCCTTATGCATACACCTTGCGTGCTATGAACATAGCTGCTGTCATTGCTTTTGCTGATGAAAAGCCAAAAAAGGAAAAGGAAAAGTGCATGCAAAACAACAGGGGTGATGAGAATTGGCATTGGGTAGGGAATAAGAGCCAGGTAGGAAGGAGGGAGGGAAGGAAAGTGGGAGAAAGTCAGGATGAGCTGGTACAGATTTACTGGGACTGACTTGGTAAATGTGCTGCCAGGGAGGGGAGGAAGCCAAAGGTACAGGAGAAAAATTGGATGAGGAGGAAGAAGAGGGACAACTTGGGGCTGAGATTCACAATCAATTTACTGTTACCTAACCGTCTGTCTGACAGCAGAGCCGTGGTAATGCTGTGTAGGCACTCTTAACGCTAAGCACGTCTGCATAATAAAACCAGCTTAGCCTATATTTATTGTGTGTGTACATCTATATATGTGTCGGTACATCTATATATGTGTTCTCAGCAACGTTATAGCCAGTAATTTCACTGCGCTATTCAGGCACATTCCTTACCCCACTCTGTTACTGTGCGCTCACAGCTTGGCACTCAGCTCCCCAGGACTAATGTTAATATGACATACGATTATTCATGCGCCTGGCTATTTTTATGAAGAATCAAATGTCAAGCTGAATGTTTCACAGTGGCAGTGTGTGAGAAATTGGGACCTTCAAAATGCTAAGAAGTGGTACCATGTAAAACAAGGCATGGATGCACAGGCTAGCATTATGAAGCTCTGTGCCTGGCCTGCTTTGTATGCTGGTGTCATATTCTTAGAAAGTAGAGGTGACAGAGTTTAAGTTGCATTTTGAGCGGGGAATGCAGCAACTAAATACTTCAGACGAGATTTGCATAGCTATTTAGGTACTTGGTGAGATTTCGTAAGAGCACTCCAGCTGCCAGAGAGACGGTTGATACATTTATACTGAACATCACCTTGACTTACTTGAATAGAAATGAACCAAGGCAATTAGATAACAGCATCTACGTTAGCCAGTAGTCCAGACCCATAGAAGTACTTAATATGTCTTTGTAAATCTGGCTACTTATACCACTTGCCTTGAAGTCTACATTTTGCCGTTCCAAGATACACACATTTTCCCACAGAATATAATACAGTTTTTTGTAAGTGAGAAAAGAGATTTTTGATCCTTTTCGCTGAATCTGTTTCTTGACACACGCTCACTCCCCTCCCCTTTTGCTTGGCCTTAGTAACGGGGCTGCTCTGGTCAGGAAAGATGAAGGGATTTTTTCCACCATGAAAAAGCAGGCAGATTTCCTGAATATCATTTGTTCTGCATTCCCTTTTGTCTTGGAGATTGAAAAATGCTGCTACTAAAAATCCATCATTTGGAGTCTTGTTCAGTTCCAGAGGGGCTTCTGTAACGGGTTCTCTTCATACTGAGTCTTTTTGGAGTAATTTAGGAAAAAAAAAGAAAGAAAAAAAAAAGTGCTACAACTATAACCAGCTCAAAGAATTCTTTGCCTTCTGGCAGCCAACAGTTTTTATATTGTGTCCTCTGATTTGATTTACTAGCTGTTCCAAGCTCCTGGCAAGTGCCACAATAGCTTTTAAGATTGCTCTGTTTCTTGCTGCTGGGTTTTGGGGATTTGGGAATTTTTTGTTATTATTTTATTTTATTCCACTATTTACCTTACTACTAAGCTGTATCCTTCATTTCCTTTAACTTTTCCCCTGTAATGTTACACCAGAGAGAGTTAACAGCTCTACCAGTGCAGCATTTAGCATAAGCCAGGCCTGATCCAACTCCAGACCTGGTAGATTATCTGTTGTTTTAAAGCTTTAAATCAAGACCAGGTGCCTATCTAAAAACTGTACTCTTGTTCAATGACAAAGATTGGAGATAAACCAGGAATTTGTGTGTGAAATTCTACTATTTCCATCCTAAACAATCACAACACTTCTTCCCAGGTTGTTAAAGTACATTAATCTATGAAATATTTTATCAAGTTTTTAGCCTTTAATGATAGCAACGTGTTTAAGCCATCTTCTATCTAGTTTTGAATTTTCTAAGTAATTTGTAGTACTTATATATGCATAATATGGTAAGAGATAGTAGGCATAAAAATAGTTATTACACATTTTTACAATTTATGGAGAGTGGGGAAAAAAGTGAAATGTATTCATAAATGACTTGTGGAGTTGACTAGTGAAGTGAGAAAGTTTGCACGTGATTTGAGATTACCCATAACAGATTTAAATCTGACTATAAAGTGCTGCAGCATTATTATGTAATACTGAATATTGGGAAGATAAAAAGGCAGGTGAATTTGTTGGCAATAAGAGGAAAGTAATGTCCGTGGGACAAAATATATTGATGATTATAGATTAACTAGTAGAAATCAGGAGAGGAACTGGGCATTACTGAGGAAAGGTATCTGAAATGACCAGTTCATGACAAATAGCAGTTAAAATGGCTAGGAAATACTCGGACAGAAGTAGAAAAATATTCTACTGTATAAGCATGTGGAGCATCCTATCTGTAATTATAGCCACTTGTATGATAAAGACTTAGTAAAATCATAAAAAGTCTAGAAAAAGGGAGTAAAGTTGGTTAGGAGCATGGAGCATAGGCTAGGCAGAGTCTGGCTCTTTCATGACTGATGAGGAGCAGGTAAATAAGAAATAGTCACTGTTTCTCACAGTACGAGAAATAGGGTCACCAATGAAATTATTGTATAACGTTTAACTAAATTATGAAACTGATTTCCACAGGATGTTGTGGAGACCAAGATATAAATGTGGTCAAAAAGGGATCAGACAAATTCAGGAAAGCTAATTTAATCAGTGATTATTAGACATGATAGTCTGGAGAGTCAATGGAGAGAGAACAGCACCTCCAAAGTATGACTCATCCCATCCTGGGAGAAATGTCTCAGATCAACTTGCTGAATCGCTATCTGGAGATGACTGTGTCTGTGTTGGCCTAAATGACTATGTTAGTGTAGACACCAAAATCTGAGAGCATTAAAGCCAGGTGATTTTGATCCCACTGTAGATGTTACATTCATATACTAAAGTTGTAGGGCATTTTTGCAATTAAAAAAGCTGTGGATACAATTAAATGGTGAAGATGGCATTGACTATAAAGAAAGGATATTTTTCTATTTGTCATCTAAGATATTTTTGTTCTTTCTTAGCAGCAGTTTAATTTGTGTTCCTTATTGCAGAAGTATAAGAAATATGAAAGAGATTATATCATCCTTAAAGTCACTCCCAGCCTCTGGAATAATTAGAGTGAGCAACAACCATTTTTTATCGTAAACCTTTTCACCACCACATTCTTCAGTGATGAGTGAAGTAATCATGAGGTAATGCCAAAGAAGGCAGTGTTTGATATTTCTAGCTTTCCAGATTCTACAGTCTTAAGTAGTCCATGGTAGCCGTCAATGCAGTTGCAGCTGCTTAGTATCATGGTTGGAAATAAAAATATTTCACCCACTGCTGTCTCCTGTCACCTGGGAGCAGCAGTTATTGTGAAAGGCACAGCCGTGTGAATGCTGTCCAGGCTGTTCATCCTTGCCTGTTACCTCCAACAATTCCCCCTCGACTTGGAGAGATACTCCCTGATCAACTTCAGCAAGACCCTCAAGGTTGTCTCAGCAAGTGCAACTCAGCTTTAAAATGGAACTGCCTTTTTATGGTTATTTTTTCTTTTTTGTCCAGCACCTTTGTAGTCCAGCTCTGTGGGCCTCAAATATTCCCATGAACAATTCAGCGACAGACAGCCCTAAGTTAGGAAAAAACATCTTGCCCCTTGACAATTAGAGTTATACGTCATGCTTTCCAGGATTCGTAGCCTATAATTATGTCTTTTTCTCGCTAGGTTTTCTGAAGTAGTTTTTCTGGGGCGTCTTTATCTACCAGAGGTAGGCAGTGAATCAGAATAAAATTTTATTTTCCTAGACCATTTAATGGAACTGCAGACTAGTATTTTGGATTTGCAATTTTGAGACCTTTGAAAAGATTTCTGAGTCAGCTAGTCTGTGCTTAGCAACCTCTATCAATTGCTTTACCCTGGTGGATGATAAACTCAAGTAATTCAGCCAGTATTTTTGGTGAAATTCATAATTTCATAATTTAAATGTTTATATAGCTTTCATTTGTTTTCTTTCATACGTTTATCTGCATCACCATTGCTTTTTTCTGTTTTGTTGGATGTATTGCTGTGGCCTGTTCCAGAGCTGTTCCTTTGTAACAGCTTCCTGTGTGCTTTTCTGAAGGAATTTTGCATGCAATCAAAAATGTTGCTAGCATTTTTTTTGCTCACCTTCTTCTGTCATCACCATAAAGATAACTCCTGAACTGTGTGTCCTAGAAAAACAGCATTTTAGAAAGTGTTCTGAAAAGCAAGTATCTCTTTAAAGTAAAAAAAAAGAACCCCAATAGACTGTCCTTTGCAGGTTGAGGCACTGAAGTTCTCATGGATGTTGTGGTACTACAAATGTGTGATGCGTTGTACAGGTCTCCTCTGTTCCCTCCTCCTTCCTCAGTATAGATTTTATTATTCTTGGCCATGGTAAATACTACTGAAATTTAGACTCCATCTCTCTCTTTTTTTTTTTTTTTTGGTCTATCTTTTATTATTTCACCAAAAAAAAGCATGTGTGCACACACATGGATTCAGCTGAGCAAGTATATCAGTTTTATTAGCACAGCCACAATAACCAGTTGTTATAAAAATTTATTCCAGTAGAGCTCTCATTGAAAAACAGTTGGAAGAAATTGTTCCAATTATTTTTAATGTAAGAAATTATAAAATTGTGCAGTCCTTTAGCATGAGAGGCTTTCTCTCTCTCCCTGCCTCCCTCTGGATTATCTTTTAACAGAAAGACCATATGCCGTGATTCATATTTGGGACTTATGAAAAGTCATATGTTTTACCTTGCTGTCTCTCAGAACTATTGCACCATATAAATGAAGTCAAAACTAAAAGAAATAGCTAACAGCTTTCAGTTATTGCATATCTGAGATTTTCTGTTTTGTGCTTGTAATTAATTTTTTGTTATGAAGAACAAACACAAGGCTTAGAGGCTTGCCATTAAGGTCATGAAATAATAATGAAGTTCCTGTACTGGGGACAGTCTCCTCAGAGAGAGCCAGCTTTCCTTTTGCTTTGTCCTTTTTGCTCATTTTGCAGTTTCTGTCAATATTAATGTCAGAGTGCATTCTTTTTTTCCCTCAATATATAACCTTGCTAGGAGCTCTGTCATCTGTAAAAATACGTAAATTTTTACAGGAAGAAGGATTTGTGAGACTCATCTATATTATCTGTCAGTCTGATTTCAAATAGCAGTATTACTGGTGTGTGCTAATTAATGAGGAAATACTAGGTAATGATTATGTGCATTATTGCTTTTTGATGCTGCGTTTGCCCGTGTAACAGAGATACTCTGTACTGAAGAACTCATGTTCTTAACCTGCATTAAAGCCCTTTTTACATTTTTAATTAATTGTGTGCTTTATGACAGAAATTGGATTGGCAGCTCTGGAAAGTGAAGTTCCTAAAGGAGGAAGCACAATGACTATTTCTAAATTCAGTCCTGGCAGGAGCAGTTCAGTTTCACACTTTCCCAGCCTTGACCTTTTTGCTCCAATGTCCATCAAGGATACTGGTCAAGGGCAACAAATGACTTGAAGATCAACTATGATTTGGACCTCTTACGCATTATTCTATAAAATAGCAAAGGGGATGGTGTATATGAACAGACATGAACAACAGGTGAGCTTAGCAGCTCTCCTTTTGGCATTGCTGACATGACAGCTGACTCCACGTGCGCTCCTTGCTGGTTGCATGTGTGCTAGGATGAATAGACGGGAAGGCTGACCGCTTGTTGGTTAATACAGCATAGCACACCAACATCAGCGTGTTAAGCTAGATCAGAAACACTTTATTTCCCACCTAACCTTCAGGTGCATAACAAAACCGTCCTCCTAGCATAAGTGGGGTGTAAGGGAAGGCGGGTGTTTTTCATGGACTCCAGAGGGAGAGCCTACAGATATAAGCTTGATGAATTTAGGTGAGCAGGGTTTGTCTGTGATGGCTTTTCTCTGTTGACAGAACAGGACACTTTGGCACTTAGCTGGTTTGTTAGGCTCAAGTTAGCTGCCTAAATTAGGTGGGCAAGATCTCATTCAGCTGATTCAGCTGCTTAAGCAGGGGTGTCTAGTGCCATCTGAAAGGCCCTAAGGTGTCTGGGACATCCACATGGAGCTAGTAGATACTGACGCAGGGACCAACCGGGACACCCTGTGTCTAGGCAGCTGAGTTGACCTGAGTGGCTTTAGTCATGCCGACCGATACTCGCTGAGGCATCTCATCCTCTTGTTGCTGTGAGATGGTTACCAACCTGCCTGCTTAGAATTAGATTGAAGGAACTAAAATGTTATTTCAAATGAGCCATCAAACCACTCTAAGTAAAATTATTACATTTACTCCAAACCATAAAAATCAAAAGTGATGGAAAAACTTTGCATTTCATAGTAGTGCGATTAAGGAATTTTTGTTTGAAGATTCTACCTTAAGAAAACATTTTCAGGTATTCTTTTGTGTTTCTTTGATAGTCAGTGTTACTGCCGGTCAAATTTTAAGAATATTTTTCTTGTCCAAGCTGTTTACGTGATTCATTTGCTCACTTGTTTGTATGAGTAACATTTTTGACCACCCCTCAATGTCCAACTCAAAAGTGTAAAGCCATTGATTTCATTCTGCAGAATTATGATTCATCTTCTCAGTAATGTATTTCCTCTGCATTTTATCATGCTCCATCTGAAGCAGTCACAAGGGATAGTTCTGACGATTGGTTTATAATGAATTTGGGGTGAGCGTTGCACCAATGGATCACTAGCCACAATGATGTAAACACTTTGTTTTGACTTTGAAAGGTTTTTAGTGAAATAAAAAGCTGTAATCTGCTTTCCTGCTAACCAATTTTGTTACTATCTGTCATAATATAGTCATGTGGTTTGTAGTAATGTAGTTTTAGCACATAGGTCAAAACCATCAGTTGAAATCAGCTCATTCACAGCTGTCATAGGTGCGCGTGCAAAAGCGACCTGACTCCAGAGTCTTAAGTGTTCCTTTTTCATGTAGAAATTGAATGGAAGCAAAAGATTTATGTGTTAGCTTAGATTTATTTCAGTTATCACTACACTGCTTATAGACCATATGCTAATATCCCTACTCAAGAGTTTTACTCCATCCTTTGTCAGTCATAGTTGTCATCACAGGACACAGGAGCACGAACAAGATGAAAAAGAGATCCTATTGCTGCTTTGTGTGTTGGGAACAGAGAAGAAACAATCTAGGCACTGATCTTGCTGCCATTACTCCCAGCAGAGACTGGAGGAAGGCCATACAGTGCTCACCATATCCGCCTCTCCCTGTGAATCCAGAGCTATGGGACAGTATCTTGCACTGCTGGACATGGCTGCTAAGGAGTCTGTGGTGGATAAAGAGGGAACTGGGTATTAGAAATGGGTTGGAGAAGACCAAACTTTAATACAGAGTCAGAGTGAAATTTCTTCTAAAGAATATTGTATTTAATAATAATAAATGTTCTTACTCCTTGAGGCCAAGACTTTACTTGGCTAAGAACTATACTAAGGAAAAAGCAGGGAATGACAAGGGCATGATGAAACAATCTTGAGCAGCCTGATCTCTACAGTTCAGCTACTTAAAACTATTTTGGTTTTGGGGTGGCTGGAAAAGGGTGGAAAAGAGTTAATTTTTCCACTGTTTTGATGGAATTAAATAGCAGTTCAGGAAAGACTGCCTGTATTCGGTAGACCAGCATGTTGTACTTGTAATGGCATTAATCACACCTGAATACAGGTTCTGATACCTAGGAATAACAATCAACCTCAGCAAATGTATGTGCTTCCTAGTGAGATCAGGAACGGCATTTTGATTCTAGGTTATCCACTGTCAATGAGCAAGGTAGGATTTTTGTTGCTTCACTTTAAGCATTTGGAAATCCAGTTTCAGATCTAAGCAAGTTTACAAGGCTGCCTCTACAATCAGCAGAAAGAAAGAGACACTTGTAGAAGGTGATTCATCCTGCCTTAAAATAAGCATGCATATATTCATCCTGCCTCCTTCAGACATCTCTCTCTTCATGGGGTAAATCACTGAAATTTCTGGCCATCTCCATTGACTGCAGAGGGACCAAAGTCAACTGACTTTTTAAACAGCTAACGTTTGATGCGATTAATCCACCTTTGCAGAAAAGTAGGGCAGTATTGTTTAAGAGCTGTAATGAGGAATATGGATATAAATGAAGAGTGAAGCTTGTACCGTTAAGTGGAGCCCAATGACTTATGAGTCAGAGATGTGGTCCAAAAAAGGCATGTGATGGATTCAAACCCAAATTAAAATGAGGCTGGAAGGTTAGCAGTGAAAGTACCTCTTGGTGAGCATACCAGTTTAGAGAATTTGGCTTTGCACATATCAAACATAAGGGTACAGTGACATTTCAAACTAGCAATAAAGCAAACTGATAGCAAATAAGACCTGCTGTAACACAAGTGGAGAGAAAGCATGTATTACTTTTTTCTAGGCAATTACAACAGAATAAATTAGTATTTATTTAAAACCAAACAAAAAACGAAGAAAAAAAATTGGTGCATATATGTAAATGTGGTCAAGGCAATGGCTAAAGTCTAAAAACCCTTATCCCCAAGCATGAACCATCAATAGTGTTTCTCTCAAAGAAAAGCAGCATTTTAATTAACACTAGTCTCTACAAACTGACAAAAAATCTGTATCTCAGGCAGCAGAAATGTTGATCTAGTTTGGCATAAGAAAACTAGATGGATGTTTACAGTCTACATAAATGTTGTCCCATGATTGCAGAAGACTGGAACCTACTCAGGGAATCTATGATCTGCAGGGATCCCTTGTCAGTGTTCCTCCCAAAACAGCAAAGTTTGCAGCAACTATCCCAGAAGACGTGGAATACTGAATAGTAGATAGATCTCTGAAATATCTAAAAATGGTATAAGCCACTCTTTTGAAATGCAAGGCTTGGAAAGCGATCATCAGTGCTGACGTGTAACTTGTTCCAGTGGCCACTCTGAACTAGTGATGTCCAGGAGGTTATCTGGATTTCTGTTAACATATCAGGGCATCTCATGAGGGGAAGCCTATTGGAAACCATATTCTAGAATAAAACTTCAGAGAAAGCATCGAAAACTGTTATATTTGGTATAAGGCATATGACAAACTTGTCACAGCAATCAAGGCTCTGATGTTGGAGCATTCTGGATAATCAGACTAACCATCACTCAGGTGATTGGAATGGTATTCAGCATATGAATTATTACAAAAAGGTACAGTAAGTGTACTGCATGCATTTTAAGATTATTTACGGGGAAAAAATTTAAGAGAATAGACCGGTCAAGAAAATACTAATTTCACTGCTGAAAAATGAGGCTTCTTCCTCAACTCACACCTCCTTGTTACTTACTGATCACCACAGCTGATAGAAGCTGGGCCAATAGCAAAATGAAACAATGGCAACAGATGTACTTACGTGTTAGTCCGACACTCAGCATTAACAAGCATATTGTTCTCTTCAGAAATTAATCACTAAATTCTCTAGAACATTTAAGTCACCAAATTCTGTGAAAATATTGGAGAAGTGGACATGAAAAAAAACCCCAGTTTGAGTTACGGCATGCAACAAAGCCAAATGACGGAGTTAAGGAGGAAGTAAAAATTTTCTTTCTTTCTGATTATCCAGAGCCTAAGCTTTCTGTAGAAATATGGACACACTCCTCCTAGTGGTCTAAAAAGATACTGAGAGAAAGAGCAAGCAAAAGAGGGATTTTGTCCCTGTCTCTCCAGGTCTAAAGCTAAGTGGTAGAGCCTGGAAGCTCTTCTGAGCACTTGTGTCTTGTTGAACAACCCAGATAAGTCTCTGCTTTATGCTATGTACCTTCTATGTCCACTTGCAAAGGAGGAAGGCTAGCTGTGGCATGCTGTAAGCAGTTTCCCAATCCAAATGAGAAGACGGGGTAGAAATAAGACCCTGCGATGTACTTCAGACCATGTGTCTGCAGGTTAGTTTATACACATGCTGCCAGCTTCAGCATTGGGCGTTGAATAGGGCCCTACTGTGACCCACAGGGGTGCATCAACAGTGGAGTTACTGGTGAGTCTGGTATTGCCCTTGCTTTTAATGTTGGAAAATGTAGAGAACTCCCTTTTTGTTTTATTCCAGACTCAACAGAAAACAAATCCACACTTTTAATGAAATAAATTCATGTAGAGAAAAAAAGCCCAACTTACCAGTCATTATGTTAGAGCATCCTCCTGCACAGCTTTTACCCTTTCAAATGTTTTTTTTATTGCTTGAATCTAATTGAATATCCATCTCATTTCAAATAAAATTTAAAAATATATCTCTCTTCTTTTGCTTAAACCTCTTCTCTCCATTTATTATTCAATTCAGTTGGATAATTGCATTCCTTAATGTCATTACTCTCTATTTTTCCCCATTTCTTTTACACGGAGAGATTGCAGGCCTGGATCTGATCTTTGGTAAAGCCAGGAAAGTAATCTGAAATCACTGGATTTATTCCAGTTTTTGCTGTAGTGTAATATAAATCAGAACCTAGCCTATTTGTTTCACCCTTAGTTTGAGGTTTATGTTATCAGCAGTAAATTATGACTGCTTCTAACTTCAGTATGGTTGTTACACAAAGACACAAATTCTTCTTACTTTTCACTGATGGACTTCTCATCATTTTGGGATGGGAAGTGTAAGTTTGGTTAAAATCTCTGAATAGAGCCCTATATGTTGTGTGAAGGAGAAAGCTGGTACTTCAGGGTGAGTTTTGCTTCTGAGTGGGGAGAACATGTTCCTGAGATCACTGATGGGCAATATACCAGTATCATGAAAGTATATTAACTCTACCTATACCTGATAATCAATTTCTCCCAAAATTACTACTGAAAGGATGTCCACAGTTCTTGAGTCACAGAACTGCGGAGGTTGGCAGGGACCTCTGAAGACCGCAAGGCCCTGCTCAGAGCAGGGTCAGCTAGAGCAGGTCCACAGTGCTTGGCATTGCCTGGCCCCGTTTGGCTTTCACCGTGTCTGGTACTCTCTGCCCTCGTGCCTCTGCCCGTGTCTGGGGTGGTGTTCCTTGCCTGGCTTTTCTGCCCTGATAGTAAACATCTGGAGGTGGATTGCTTTAATCTTCCACTCCTACAGGTTGTCACAACCCTTTTTCCTTGCTGGCAAAGTGCAGTTGTGGAGCTGCCGTGTGTTTGGATCTATGGGTTTTGAGAGAGGGTGGGACTGAGCTGAGTGAGGGAGTCTTTCACCCGTGGGGATTTTGGAGAGCCGCAGATGCCATGACACGATGCAGTGTCCATCGTGAAGTACAAGCTCCTGATCACTGAAGAGGACCCAGTTGGCTGGCTTAGAGGAGAGACAGTGAAGGGAGAAAGACAACTGCTGCCACCACTAGTTCCTTCTAAGCTGACTGACCCCTTTTTCAAAAGGTTTAATAGTTGTGCGGTACTTACTTTGTGTCAGCATGTTAAAAGATCTGTGTGGCTCCTATATTGGGTTTGTGTGGCAAGGTTTTAGTAGCCGGGGGGACTACAGGGGTGGCTTCTGCTAGAAGCTTCTCCTGTGTCCAATAGAGCCAATGCCAGCTGGCTCCAGGATGGACCCACCGCTGTCCAAGGCCGAGCCAGTCAGCAATGGTGGTAGTGCCTCTGGGATAACATAGTTAAGAAGGGGAAAAAGTTGCTGTACAACAGCAATTGCAGCCGAAGAGAGGAGTGAGAATATGTGAGAGAAACAACCCTACAGAAACCAAGGTCAGTGAAGAAGGAGGGGGAGGAGGTGCTCCAGGTGCCAGAGCAGAGATTCCCCTGCAGCCCCTGGTGAAGACCATGGTGAGGCAGGCTGTCCCTCTGCAGCCCATGGAGGTCCATGGTGGAGCAGATATCCACCTGCAGCCCATGGAGGACCCCACGCTGGAGCAGGTGGATGTGCCCGAAGGAGGCTGTGGCCCTGTGGGAAGCCCGCACTGGAGCAGGCTCCTGGCAGGACCTATGGACCCATGGAGAGAGAAGCCCACGCTGGAGCAGGTTTTCTGGCAGGACTTGTGACCCCGTGGGGGACCCAAGCTGGAGCAGTCTGTTCCTGAAGGACTGCACCCTGTGGAAGGGACCCACGCTGGAGCAGTTTGTGAAGAACTGTAGCCTGTGGGAAGGACTCATGTTGGAGAAGTTCGTGGAGGACTGTCTCCTGTGGGAGGGACCCCACGCTGGAGCAGGGGAAGACCGTGAGGAGTCTTCCCCCTGAGGAAGAAACAACATGTGATTAAGTGACCGCAACCCCCATTCCCCATCCCCCTGTGCTGCTGGCAGGGGAGGAGGCAGAGAAATCAGGAGTGAAGTTGAGTCTAGGAGGAGCGAGGGGTGGGGGGAAGGTGTTTTAAGATTTAGTTTTTATTTCTCATTATCCTACTCTGATTTGATTGGTAATAAATTAAACTAATTTCCCCAAGTCAAGTCTGTTTTGCCCATGATGGTAATTGTTGAATGATCTCTCTCTGTCCTTATCTTGACCCACGAGCCTTTCGTTATATTTTCTCTCCCCTGTCCAACTGAGGAGGGGAGTGATAGAGTGGCTTTCGTGGGCACCTGGTGTCCAGCCAAGGTCAACCCACCACCAGTATCATACAAGAGTACCAGAACTTTCTCCTCTAAAATACCTTCATCTTTGGCACAGAAAAAAGGGCTTTCCTTTGGGGAGAAAAGGGCTTTCCCTGTCCAATGTGGTTCTGCTATGCAAGGTATAGGACAGAGCTCGGGGTCATCCCTGTTTCATGCAAGCTGGCTTAGAAATTGTGTGACAACTGATGTGAGGAGGTGCTTCACAAGTTGCCTAGGAAGCATAGAATCATCAAATAGTTTGGGTTGGAAGGGACCTTTAAAGATCATGTAGTCCAACTTCCCTGCCATGGGCAGGGACATCTTTCACTAGATCAGGTTGCTCAAAGCCTCATCCGACCTGACCTTGAACACTTCCAGGGATGGGGCATCCACAGCTTCTCTGGGCAACCTGTTCCAGTGTCTCACCACCCTCATCATGAAAAAAAGATCTTCCTTATATCCAATCTAAATCTGTCCTCTTTCAGTTTAAAACCGTTGCCCCTTGTACTGTCACTATAGGTAAAAAGTGTCTCTCCATCTTTCTTACAAGCCCCCTTTATATAGTCAAAGACTGCAAGAAAGTTTCCCTAGAGCCTTCTCTTCTCCAGGCTGAACAACCCCAACTCTCTCAGCCTTTCTTCATAGGAGAGGTGTTCCAGCCTTCTGATCATTTTTTATGGCCCTCCTCTGGAGCCGCTCCAACAGGTCCATGTCTTTCTTGTGCTGGGGACACCAGTATCACCAGGTCCTTCTCTGCAGAGATTCATTTCCCAGTCTGTATTGGTACTGAGGATTGCCCCGACCCAGGTGCAGGACCTTGTATTTGGCCTTGCTGAACTTCATGAGATTTGCATGGGCCCACTTCTCCAGCCTGCCAAGGTCCCTCTGGATGGCATCCCTTCCCTCTAGCGTATCAACTGCACCACGCAGCTTGGTGTCATCCGCTGTTGAAGCACTGCTGTTGGACAAGGTCATTTTAGTTGTAGCTTTTGGTTCGGATGGGAAAATTCCTCTTCTCTTCCACATGTACTGTTGCTTGGGTACTTACTCCCATGGAGCTTTGCATATGAGATCGTTGGGGTTTTTGTGTGTGAAAGACAGGCTCTGGCTCCGTCTTTCTTCTTCTGTGAAACGATAAGTGTGTTTGAAGGAACGAAGCATCTGTGTGGCTTGATAGCCTGCTTCTGTCTATCCTTCATGCTGACATTAGTAGAGAAAGGGCAGTGTCAGAAGTAGCCTGAGGAGAAAGGAACAATGCTGGGAGTTGTCAGGAGTTATAGTTATTATCAGCACACAGCTGGAAATTTGATAAACAGCTTGCTCAAAAATAATATGAAAATTATTCTGTTACTGTAGATTATACACATAGTTCTCTGCTTTCCCCAGCATTTAATTGTTTTGGGTTTTGTTACCCCTATATATGTATGTGTGTTGGAGTCTATACAGTGTTTAATGTACCGTTTATAGATTTGTATTGTGTCAAAGATTGCAAAGACACCCACCACACTTGCCTGCTCAATGCCTGCATTTCACATGTAGTCCCCAGGAGTCAGCATGTTCCTGTGGGAGCTTGTGGGCTGGGAGTGGGCAGAGGGGTGGGGATGAAGCACAGCTTTCCTTCCAACCTAATGAGTGCCTGCCAGCACAGCTGAGCTGGCAAAGTGAGTGTTGTCATCTGCTTCTGGCATAGTCCACACGACTCATTCCCGTTTCCCAGAGCCAGGGAAGAGCAAGAAAAACATGCACCATACAAGGGAACTCATTTAATGCATGGACCTCATGAGGCTGCAGAGATGTTGGTTGACTAACCCCTTCAGCTCATGCAGGATTACTGGGAAAACAAGAGCATGAACATGGGCAGATGTCAAAGCAGCCAAAATATACTGAGATAAGTTGGGGTAGCCCCGTTCGGTTAGGTGCCTGTGCCCAGGGACATAAGGCAAATCTCCCTGCACTCCTGGAGTCAGTGAGGGGAGGGAGGTGACTGCAGTCACCAGCACATCTTCTCCAGATGATCCTTTGGATGAGCCCTTTTTCTCTCAGCTACCCATGGAGGGAGTTTAGTGAAACTAGGCAGCTACTGTGGATACCAAAAGTTAGGTGGTATGACTGCCCTATTTCCACGTAATTGTTTCACAGAATCACAGAGTGACTGAGGTTGGAGAGGGCCTTTGGAGATGCTCTAGTCCAACCCCCTGCTCAAGCAGGGTCAGCTAGAGATGATTGCTCAGAGCTGTGTCCAGTTGGGTTTTGAGTATCTTCAAGGATGGAGACTCCACAATTTTTCTGGGTACCCTGTTCCAGTGTTTGATCACCTGCACAGTAAAAAAGCGTTTTCTTACATTCAGACAGAATTTCCTGAATTTCAGTTTGTGCCCATTGTGTCTCTGGGCACCCCTGAGAGGAGGCAGGCTCTGCCATCTTTGTTCCCCCTGTTGGGTATTTAAACACACATTGATAAGACCCCCTGAGCCTTCTCTTCTCCAGGCTGAATAGTCCCAGCTCTCTCAGCCTTTTCTTGTATGATGGATGCTCCAGTCCCTTCATCACCTTTGTGGCCCTTTGCTGAACTCACTCCAGTAAGTCCATGTCTGTCTGGTACGGGGAGCCCACTACTGGACCCAGCACTCCAGATTTGTCTCACCAGTACTGAGCAGAAGGGAAGGATCACCTCCCTCAACCTGCTGGCAACAGTTTTCCTAATGCAACTTGAAAAGAAAATGCTTTTATATAACTGGGTTGAAGGAAAGCAAGCAAAACGACACAGAACTGGTTTTTTAGGGACATGGTTGGACATTATTGGGGCTGTCTTCTCAAAGGAATTTGGGTCCCTTTTCAGCACAAACATGAGGTCTTCGGCAGCACTCAGTTTACTCTTCCTTAGGAACAGCCAGAGTTATATTTATTTGCACTTGGTCCCTTCGAACATTGAACACTTGCCGAGGAGGCCAAAGGGGAACAGAGAGGAGGGGAAAAAGGAAGCAGGTGGGAACGGAGCTGTGTTAGCAACAGTTGGGGGTGTTCTGAAATCGTTAAGCAGCAAGCAAACGAGCTTCCGTAAGTCATGTTTTGCTGTTGAACTTTAACTTTTTTTTTTCCCTTCTTCTTCTTAGGTCTTTAATAAAAGTTTGGTCTGTAAAACTGTGCTCACACTGGCAGTTTAGTACTGGCAAGCCAAGTGGGAGAGGCAGACCTGATAAACCTGTGCAGGAATTGCTGTAGAATATTCCAGGGAAAAAAACCTTGCCATTGGTCAGGAGGGTTGGATGATGATTGTGTGGAGAGCAGAGAGCTTTTGAAACAGCACAAGCATGTGTGGGACATGTGATAGCATTGCAGGAAAGATATCAAACAAAAGATATAAACAGGGACAAACTGTTTTAAAACCAGGTATGGTCTTAAAACTGGAGGAACTGTCTTCTTGCTGCCTGTGACTTAATTCCCATTACCTCCAAAGCCCCCAGTAAATCATACAAAATCAGTTTGCTAAGCCATGCTGCTGAGTCATTTTAGAGTAACTTCCAGCTGCTGCTGCAGCCCTTTCCTGCTTCCTGGGCTGGCTGGCGTGGACCTCCTGAGGTCCAGTGGGGCAAAGAGCAGGCAAATACATCCTCATATTGTCTTTGCCTGCTGCTGGCACAGCCCAGACTGCTTCAGGTTGGGGATCGGTTGTTTAATAAAATTCCATCTTTTAAATCTGATCCTCCTATGGACCTGTAAAAGCAGCAATTAAGGTGTTACTTAATGAATTATACTAAGCATTTCTGAAAAGCTTATTTCTCTGGGTAGCTGACGGCCTCTTTGCAGCATTTCAGCCAAGAGGATGTGGTTTTAAACTCAACCTTCATTCCTGTTGCTACTTGTGGCACAGCAGTAGAGTTTTAGTGTTTTTCTTCATCTCTAATACGGCTTGTGTTGCCCTTGCTAATATTAATAAGCATTCTCCTGCCAGAGTAATCTCATTGGGAACAGACTTGACACCTTTACTGATGCTAAGTGCCACCCACATACCTTGTTTATCATGAATCTCTGCCCCACGATGGTTTGGAATCAAAGTGTGTTGCTTTTTTCTTTTTTTCTTTTTTTCTTTTTTTCTTTTTTTCTTTTTTTCTTTTTTTCTTTTTGTTTGTTTTTTGTTTGTTTGTTTGTTTTTTCCCTTTCATGATTTTTGCCAATCAGAAAATGCAACAGAAGATGAATAACAGTGCTTGGATTGTCACATTGCATGGTTGGAAGCATGGAAGTTGGAAGCAAATTTGTAGTTTAAAAGAATAAAATTTACTAAACAAAGAAGTGCTTGCAGAGTGACCTTGCCTCCTCTTGAAAACTTAGTGATTGTGCAGCTGTTCTCTCCTGTCTTTTCCTAATGCATATTCATAGATTTTCACAAGGAAAAAACATGTTTGGGAAACCATGATTATAAGTTAATTAAAAATAGTTTTCATTTTAGAAAATTAAATGTGTTGGCAGTGGCACACTCATTGCTAATGGGTGATTGTACTTTTTCAATAATAATAAGAGATTCAATGAAACTCTAGAAGATGTTAGAATATGATTAACTAGATAATCTATGTATTTGAGTTTTTATTCCCAAATAAGCCGGATCTCCCAGAGCCAGAAGTGTGAGTTTATATTTGATAATTATATGAGACTCTTGAGTTTTCTTGCAGATCGTAATTCAATTCCATAAGAAAAGAACTTTAAAACAAGAAGAAAGAATGAGTGTCTAATTACAGGAAGGCATTGTGACCGGCTTGGTCAGCTTGTTCAGTCACTCATCTCAAACAGAGCCTGGCAGGTTATGCACCGTACTGTGCTGGAGCAGCAAATAAGAGTACAGAACCCAGCAGTCCCAAATTATACCTTCCTCAAATACTGGTTTGGTTCTGCGGAAAAAATAGTTTCTGAAAGTGTTTATCAAGATGTCAGCTGTGGTTTTCATTTACTAGAGGATATTACATGGCAAGGTACATCAGGGATGGCTGGAAGGTGTGTGGGACTTACTGGACAACCTATGGCAGAACAAGCAGCTGACCAAAACAAGGGACCTGTGTCACAGAGGCAGAAAACTGGTGTCTTTTATTTCTCTGAATCTGATAACAGAAAAGGTTATGTGTAGATATATTTGTCCAGCTCTTTATTCATGTATTCTTATATACGTGTGGACCGACTCCATTTTTTATAGTGATTTACATCCACATTACTGGAAACAACATAGCTAACTTGGGAAGATGGTGCTGAGATTCACAGTTCTATCTGCTTCCACCCTGTAGTGCCAGGTTCTTCCACCTGTGTAGTGCCAGGTCCAAGGGCTGTAAAGCTAACATGATAAATACAGAAAAGTTGGTATTACAGAAAATTTTTCAGTCAAAACCACCCAGTTTTTGCCCATTGAAGATTCTTTTTTTAATGTGTAAGTGTCGTTAAGTTAAATATTAATGGTGATAAGAATCCAGGTGAAAAGAGCCAAGTAAAAGCACACTTGACTAAATTAAGAGAGCCAGAAGATGCCTTATGAATCTACCTAAGGTAGTTACTATAATTGCTGAGAATCTTTGAGGGTCCTCTGGGTCCTAAGCAAAGCACCTTATGACTGCAAAGGGTAACACAGTTTAAAGGAGAAAAAAGAAAAAAGGGGAAATAAACAGGCCCCTTAAAGATTAAAACAAATAAAACAGTCTATTATTTCACGTAAAAGCCATCTGAGTTGGAGCTAGAGAAATAACTGTATTAGTATACTTTAGTCTCTATGGGATTTAAATTCAGATTATGCCAAATTAGGTCAATGTCATACATGAAAAGATGGGGACTTCAAAGATAAGGCTGGGGCAATTGTTCTAAATACTATAAATTGCAAACCCGTCGTTTAGTCAAAACAGCTAATTTCTGGACATCTGCATGTACAGTTAGGCCTGTGGCAATTAACTGAAAGGTTGAACTCTCCCATGTTTGTGCTAAATTTACCAAAACGTGTGGATGGGAGCTTGGCAAAGCTTCAAAGTAAGTTTAGAGCAAGCAGTGTGCTGCCCTTAATTAACAGCTGGGTGAGTCCTTGTATCGGGTTCTTGTAGTTCAGAGGATGCAGGGCCTTGAGCAAGAAAGCCTTGCGGCATCTTGCAGCATTGGTAGAGCAAGGATGTGCAGAGCCTGGGGAAGGAGGATCTGCTTGCTGGAAGCACCCCAAGAAATGGTGCCCCACTTCCACCTCCAGTTACATCTGTGCACAGCACAGTGCACTTGTCTAACAGCCGTGTCCCGAAGGTGTTGAGGCATTTCTGGCTGGAGTTTCTAGCCTGATGGGTTGTGGCATTTTGTACTTTCTGATGACCAAATTTCCCAACTTTGTACCAGCTGAATGCTTTGACCAAAGATACCTTCCTTCTCAGCGTCGGGGATATTTGTGCAGCCAAGTCATGTGCTGTCTTGGCAAAGGGGTTTGCTGCCAGCCCTGGTTGTCCTGGTGGGCTGGGGGCTGTGGGAGGGGGTGAGGACAGACTGGAGAGGGACGTTTCAGGAAGAGACCTGGTGCTGCTGGTAGTATGGCACTGGGGGATGTGTTGGTCACACACAAACCAGGAGGAATGATTAACTTTGTGCCTGCTCAAAGAAGTTTCCCTTAAAGGAAGTTATATAAATACATTGATTCATTGGAACAGAGCAAAGTATGTCCTTCTGAGGAGAAAGAAACTTCCCCTTCAAAATAGGGGAAGATGCCAAAACCAATAGATTAATATCAGGAATGGGGGGTGATATGGACTAGAAATCGATGCATTCAATGTGGTGCTGTCATTAGAGATAGATGCTATATTGGAAGATAAAAATGGAAATGCTAAGCTAGGCTCAGGAAAGAAATTATCCATCACTTTGCAGTTCTGTACAGGACAAGTTAAGTACTGTCTGTTATTTGATTAAAAAATAACTGAAAGACATCTCCTGTCGTGAAATAAACTGCAGTAGAATGGGAAAAAGCTCAAAAAAAGGATTTCTCAAAAGTTCTCTCAAAGGACATCTTTGGTCAAAAGTCAAAGGACCTGGAAATATCTCAAAGGGTCAACATGAGTAGTACTGAAATTACTGTATTTATCTATATACACATGCATATTTTGTGTTTCTCTATGTTTTATGTTTAATATTTGTAAGTATGTATATAAAATGTGTATAACAAATGCACTGGACACCTCCAGTGTCAACAGTGATGGGATATAAACCATCTATTGTGAATCAACTATACAGTAAATATATTCATATAAATATATGTCTATATATGTATATATACACATATATGTGCATATATATAAAAATTACATTTGTTTTCCAGTTTGGTTTCATCATTTTTTGAGACCAAGTGTGTGGACTCTCGCGTTGCTTCCTCACAGTGGATCATCTGGTGCTGTACGTTACAAGCCTGTCTGTCCACAGCCTTGTACCTGTGAGGAGCAGCTGCTAACATGGGTGTCGTATTAGGAGAGATTTTCAAGAGAAAGATAAAGAGGGATTCTGTGGACATCCCTGAATCTGTGAAAAGTTTTTGTTAAATTCAAAGAAAAAGTGAAGTCATCTTTTTCAGCCTTAGTGTAAAGAAAAGCTAGAATTTACCTAACTTGAAGGCAAATGAGTAGTCTGTCTCCAGGCTTTAAGACTCCTAAATATTGACTTTTTCATAATTTCAGCCTCTAATATTCAAACATAGCTTAGGTTCCTGTTTACTAGTGAGTCTGTGAAGTTGCGTTTGACTAAAAGCAGCAGTGAGTATGAAATAAGTGATGCATTCAAGCTTTGTCGCTAATTCCAGTTTAAAATGTTCACAGCAACTTGGCTAATTGTATTAATTTATTTCTTCTTAAGGCAGAATGGGGAAACAGAATAGCAAGCTGGCCCCTGAGGTGATGGAGGATCTGGTGAAGAGCACGGAGTTCAATGAGCACGAGCTAAAACAGTGGTACAAAGGATTTCTAAAGGACTGTCCAAGTGGTAGACTGAACCTTGAGGAGTTTCAGCAGCTCTACGTAAAAGTAAGTTATTTATTAAGCTCCTATTATATGGCCATAGAAAAGGTTGCAAAGTAATGTAAAGCAAACATACGGTCAAGAGCTGCCATTCATTTAGATTAAGGAATGCCTTTGCTAGAAGAAGCAATGGTGAAGGTGAGGAGGTAAATGGGAAGTGCTACCCTCATCATACCAGTGATTCGTATAGCTACAGTGACCAGAACCAAAAGTTTAGGAAAAACGCTGTGATTTACTCACAAGAAATATACTCTCTGCACTCTGTAATTTACGGTCCTCTTTCACCTTCAAAGAGTAGTTGTGGTCCTGTTCAATAAACTGCACTGTACCTGTGTAATACCACTGGAATATAACTGTGTGGTTGCTGGACCTACTCATATAAAAGACTGTCCTTCTTTTAGTTTCAGCAAAAGTGGTGAAGTTTTGTGGCAGTATGTCTCAATAAATTATGCACTGTGCACAAAGGATTTATTTCTCTAAATTTTAGTATTGCCTTTCTTTTTTCCCTACTGTCTCTTTGCCCTCATTATATATGAAAGGAAAATCAGGCTGCTTGGTTTATTTTCTTCTTATTTTTCATTATTTTATTAAGTTCAATATAGTCTTTTCCTTACATTTATTGTGTATTTATTCTCTAACAAGAAGAGCATGGGGGCAGCATAAGAAGTGTATTCATGTTACAAAGATAATTTTATTTTAATTCAGAATCGAGTGTCTGCCTTAAGGTCAGATACTTCAAAGTAATTTTAATTTGGAAAAATATTGGATGGTGATGATGAACAGTAGGATCAGAATGGTTCATAAATACAATGTGAGGCTGAATAAAAAAGCCTTTCAAATGTAAGTAAATATTGAGCACACTGACAGTTTCTGCAGACAAGTGGGACTGTCTTTTCCCTTAAATGTATGCTACAGTCCTTTCCTAAATTTCTTCAGCCTTGAACCAGCTCACTCTGCAAATCATTACCTAGCCCCTTTTTCCTCCTAATGGATGGTCTAACAAAAACTGCTAACTCCAGCTTACATAAATAAGCTTCTGTCTTCATATTTTAATATTTATGGCTCAAGATGTTGCCTCACAATCCTTTTCTTAAGAAATGACTGACTTTGTAATAACTGTTAGTTTCAGATGAAGGAATTTGTACTGCCTCAGGTATTGCGCTTGTTATTGACTGATAATTTATAGCTTCCATTTTAAACAGTACTTGGTGCACATCCACCAAGATCAGACATCTAATAATTTCTCTTGCATGTTTCTGAGGAAAGTAAATGGTCTTTACAAAATATATGCTTCTAATAAAGTATGTCAACTGTTTAACTCTTTAGAAATCATTATTTTCTTTTTGGCAAATCACAGTAAAGGGATTAAATTTTTTTTTTTTATGATTTTGTGTGTTGTGGGGAAAGGTATCTTGTGAAAATAGCTCAAAACTGTTAGGACATCCTCCCTTCAAAGGGATGTTTGAAGTGTTCACCGATATTTCACAAGATACTTTACTCATGAAGAAATACCAGAGAGTAAGTTCAAGATCATGTTTACAAAAATAGTAGTGCAAAAAACAACATGAAGAGCACAGCAGTATTTTGCTCTTGAAATTTGGAGACAGCTCTGTAGTCTTACTAAGCTGCATATCTGGCTTTTAGTTTTATGGCCTCATATATTTTTAGATATGCACATCAAATAAGATTGTCTCCCTTGCTTTGGTAGTTATGGGTTTTGAGATCTGCTCTGTAATGGTACTGTTATATATTTAGTCCCGTTTGTTGTCATTCTATATATAAGGTCTATATACAGGGCTAAATACTAATTTTGTAGAGGAGAAATACAATTAGCTGTAGTAAATCCAGAGCTTTACTTCTTCTGTCACAGAAATGCTTGTAAAATAATGGCCCTGGGCTCTCCAAGGAGCTAATAGTCCAAGTGCTGTCAGTGGTGGCGACTTCTCCTATGTAGGACGTTCTGCATGCCCCGGCTCCTGGCTGCAGACAGAACCCCAGATGCGAAATCTGATCTTTCCAGGAGGAGCCACCAGCAGGAGACCCAAATCATTATGATTACATTAACAGCATTTCAGTTCCTTTAATGCATATTCAGGGTGAAAATGTATGAAGCGTATATTGATTAATAATTCCTCTGCATGAACTTATAGTTGAAAGGGATGACATTTTATCTCTTGGTCAGAACTGTATTTTACTGAAGAAGATGTCCATCAATAAATATATTTGGAAAAGAAATACAAGACTTATCTTCAGTTCAGATTTACATTTTCTTAAGATGACACTGTTTCTTTGTTCATGAGAGTTGTGTGGTGTGCTTTCCTGTGGATTGATAAAAGGATGTCGGTCATCAGACTAAGATGCAAAAATGCTCTTCTTTTCTCACACACAATAGAAAATATCCTTAGCTTAAAGAGCAAAAACATTTTAGGCTATATCAGGAGCATTATTTTGAGGTGAATTTCCTGATTATCTCCACTTATTGCTCTTCCATCGTAATTACAGAGTGGGGTGCACTATCTTGGGGCACAGAAACTGCATTTTTTTTCATGAAATGTAACCAAATGATGTGTTCTGGGATCACACCCAAGGTATTACTATGTCTAATGCCTGCTAATAAGCTAGAGTTAGTCTGAAGTAAAACATCCCGAACGTGTGATGTGGATGTCAGGTCCTCAACACTAACTCTTCCACTCTACATATTTGCATCAATTGTACTTTGCTGTTTACTGATGTAGATGAAGACTGTATTGACTAAAGGGGGAATTACTCTAGCTTGGCTTGGAAACCTTTGCTATTGAAGTTTCCATTATGAATACAAATCATACAGTGCTTAAAATAAATAGCAGTTATACAAATGGACTCTACAGAAAAATTATTTGCAGCACTTTTAGTGGAAGTGTCTATAAAAATATTTATTCAAGAACACCTCTTTTAAATAAGCAGCTAATAGGCAGAAAAATACTTTATACTGTTGCATATTTAGCATTGTCTGCAATCTAACAGGTTCAGTAAGAAATATTGGTACATTTTTGGGTGGATGGATGCTTCTTGGGATCCAGAATCTGTGTCAAGATATTAGGGCTCGTGTTTCCCTCCATGTTACTGAATGAGGTGAATGCTTCAGCAGGTTTTGAAATAGTTTATTGAAGAATAGTTTCTATACTATAAGCCCAGAGCCACAAAGAGACCTAAATGCTGAAACACTGAGTTAGCTGCCCCAACAGTCTGCACAGCTTGGGAGGGGGAGAAATTTGTGGATACCACTCTGAGAAAGCTGAAAATCAAGCCAGCATGTTGTAAACAAATGTGCCAATGCAAAACCACAAGGTAATGCTCAGGACAGGAATTTGTATTAAATTCTACATTTCTCCAGGGTATACGCATCTGTTTTCCTATGGGAGTTGCATCTTTCAAACCTCTCCTGCAGAGAAGTATTTAGGACATTAGAAGTCAAAGCAAAATCAAGTGGCTGGAGTCCTTTTTCTTTCTCTCTTAAGTAGCAAAGATAATGTGAATGACTTATCTTTACCACAGTGATTTAAGTACTCATCAAGCTGTAGGAAACTCTGAATCAATTATCATGTCCCTGTAAAGAGTTTGAATCTGCACTGCTCACCCTCTCATTGCTCTACCTGTGATGAGATAGGCCCTTCTGGGCTGCTGGCAATATCCCAATTAACCTCTTTTTCTGCAGGAAATCGTGATAAGTAGTATGGGACAGTCTGGAACCTACAGTTTCCATCTTCAAAGTGAATATCCTAACTATTAAGCTTAATCCTTGCTTGCTTTCTTCATTTTCCTTTTTTCTATCCTAAGAAGTCCTTAATTCTCTTATCTTACATAAAACATCATTAGCATTGTGGGCAGAGAGCTGAAGGAATTAATCTGCAAAAGTGTCATTAAAATAAAATATACCAATAAAACATTCTGGACTGTTCCTATCATTCTTTAGGATTTCTTGCAGTCTAGAGGGCCAAATATATTTTCCTTCAGATCTTTTGAATTCACTGGGTTTAGATGGATATGCCCTAGAGTGTGTAAGTGTGCATAATCAGTGCTAATGTTCACAGGAATTATGCATGTTTATTAAGTGGAAAATAGGCTTCTATATTGTGATACTTCTTGGAACTGGGTCACTGAACATGAGA
Source organism: Ciconia boyciana (assembly GCF_034638445.1). Classification (NCBI taxonomy): domain Eukaryota; kingdom Metazoa; phylum Chordata; class Aves; order Ciconiiformes; family Ciconiidae; genus Ciconia; species Ciconia boyciana. Next base: position 12,902,215 of record NC_132936.1, on the reverse strand, counting down.
AGCATATCCTCTGGATTAATAACAGAAACAAGCACCAATGGTCCTTTAACTGGGAGGGTAGGGTTGGGAGCGTTCGTGGTATAATGCTAGCATTAAACAGTCATTTGCTTTGTGAATTTATTGCACATCTATTATTTAGCTATGTTTTGGGGTTTTATAGACAACGTTTAAATAAAAAAAATAGTAATGCCATTTGATTAATTACAAACAAATGGTTTGTCATATTTTTGGCTTCTATCTCACATTTCCTGCCTTGAAGGGAATTGATTTCTAGTCCCTCATTTTAATATGTGTAGAACAAAAGAATCTCAAAAATCTATTGAAATTTAAGTGGGTATATTTGCAGCCTCTTTTTCTCTATCCAGATTTTCAAGACAGACTAGCATCTTTCTAAAGATGGCAGAGAGCTCCTCAAAATTTTAGGTTAGAGCTGCGTTTCAGGCTTTCAGTGGCTGTGAAGAAGTGGGATTCCAGAACAGCACAGCTGTGTTTACAGATGCCTCTAACATAGATGCAGTTGCACTGGCAGAAACTGATCTTCCTGGGATCATCTCTTTTAACTGGAAGAGCTGTGCTGGTTTTACGAGTACGGTTTGGCCACTTAAGTTCTCCCTATAATAGGAGTACTTTTTAGTTATATTATACTAATGTTAGGTAAATTATACCTAATATAATTAATATATTTAGGTTTATTGTACCAATCCTGTATTGCTAAAGAACAACAGCATGTTTTGAAATCAGGCAGATTATTGAAAATACTGATGTATCTACTCATACAATGATTTTAGCCCATGCTGTTGCTCCCTTCCAGAAGATCACTTCTGGGGTGCTAGCAGTCTTCCTGGACAATATGACAGTATGTTTGTCGGATGCACCACCTAAAATTAACTGCAACACAGAAAACATGGTATGTATTTATTTATAAACATGACTCTAAAAAATCCTTAAGCAGGTTAATAGTGCTGCTGTGTTACTGAATTTTTAAAACTGATATGGAATAATAAAACTGTTATTGTTATGTTAGAGGCAATTAGAAATAGCATTGCATGCAAATGAGTAAAGCAACAAATAGCTCTGATCCAGGGACATTACAAGGTGGCTCTATAAGAAGCAGCACATACGTAGGTAGACAAATAAAGGCTAGAAAGAAATAACAGTAACATTATTGACATCAGTGGAAGTTTTGCTTTGGCGGGGTTTGTAGAATAATCTACGAAGTAAAGATTCTTAATGCCTTCCTTAAGCACTTGATACAAATCTGCACATTTGAGACAATTACAGTAAAATCATTAGAAACAAATGCTCCTAAAGAGTAAAAAACCTTTCACCAGAAGTACAGCGAAAGTTCCTGTGAAAAAAAAATTAATATAGCAGAATCCAAAAGGCAATATGCTGAAAAGCAAATGTATTTGCGGTCCAGCATTATCACAGGGGAGTGCTTTTCAGAATGAAGTATATGTTTAGTGCTCCAAAGCTGTATTAAAACTGGGTTCTGATAACTTTAAAAAGATCACAATTGCTTTTCATACAGGACTTGGTTTAAAAAAAAGGCATGGTCTTGTTGCCTAGATGTTTTCCATGCAAAACTGCTTATGCCATTATTCCTCCTCCTTCTCCTTACAAACATGAATAGGCAGGTGCTGTGCCAAAATGCAGGTCTACTAGAAAACCACATAAGAGGCTTATTTTATGTTTCAAACAGAAGCTGAGATTGTGCTGCATGAATTTTCAAACAAAGGGCCAGACTGCTTCTTACCAAAACCAAAATGAAACAAACCCCAAAGGCAGTGTTAACTTTGAAGCTGACTTTGAATGATTTGGGGAAGGGAAGGATACTGGTAACGTGCCCTTCTCCTGCATTTCTTTCTCTGCACTGTTCCCAGCAAAAATAATGGCTGGACATAATATTTTATGGAACATCTTTTAAAATCTGGTTTTGGTAAGTAGAGCTTTAAAGATCAGCAACCATATTGAAAAATAAAATACAGTAAATAAACATGGATTCTCATTTAAGCTGCAAAGCAAATGAAAAGAGTAATTTTCACAAGAGGACCAGCACACTGGGTAGTGAACTGTTCTGGAAATATAGCTGTAAATCACAACACTGGATACTAAGAGCCTTTAACAATGCAGAATGGAGTCAGTTTAGATTGAAATCCTAATCTCACTGAAGCTAATGATCCTGATCCTTGTTTAAGTGCTTAGAACTGCTCTTGAAATTGTTTATCATTGTGAGACTCAGGTCCTGTGAATTCTGATGCAAGCTCCATTAACGTCCAGTCCTACAATCCAGATCTCGAGTCTGGAGAGCTCCTCTCATCACGTGTAAAGAACGTACACATTGCTAGCTGTCATTTAAAGGCAGCAGTTATTTAAAAACTAAGTCTGTGCAGATGAGTGGTGACAGTTAAGTGTCCTGAAGTTAGTAGAAAAACAGTTTCAGAGGCAAAGAAGGACAAGTCCTTTTCTTTTTGCAGCATTATGGCTAGCGGCTAATTTTAAAGGCTAAAATATATTTTTCTTTGCTTCTGTTGCAGAGCACATAATGGCCCATATCTTTCAAACAATCTCTGGAGACTGTAAATCTAGAAAATTAGGAAGTTGGACAATTCTAAGAGATGAAATCTAAATAGCTAAATCTTAATTGCTCCAAATAGCAGCTTGTGGAGTGTCCAGGCTTGTGGGATGAATCTTCGTGATGCTTGAACAATTCAGTAACATATGCTGACACCCTCTCCATGAGAGGCAGGAATGATGGTCACATGAATCCATAAAGCAGTCCAACTGTCCAAAGGCATGTCCAGGGCTTACAGAGTCAGCAGATGTGTGGGGTTGTGAAGGTTTAGTCAAAACCTCTGATTATTACTAAGTATTGAATAGTTCTGTAATTCTGTGGTTATATGTGGTTTCTGGAGGCACTCTAAGCTAACATCAAGTCCAAAGCATTGAAGAGAGTATGTCCGGCCAGGGCAAGGCGATCCAGCCTGGAATGCTTAAAAATCTCACCATGTACATGCATGCCCTAGTTTCCAACATAGCCTGATAAAAGAATCCAGGCTGGGTAAATTTTCCAACGATAACATGCAAATTATTTGTAATTCATCTTTTATTTTGAAGGAAGCTCACCAGTTCCAAAAACTGCCATGCATTTTTATAAGGGACCTTGTTCCTTTACAGCTCACCTTTGCTCTGTGTTGGATTCTTCAGAGAAATCCAAACAATGAATTTGGGATACTGTAATTATTTCTGTAGCAAAATGCTGAATTCATTAATATGGTTGTGATTTCCCTGAAGGGTATACAGAAAGAGTGGTGCAGCTTGGATGCAGATAGCCATTGTTAACACAAAGTATCAAAGACCTCAAAGGGAAAAAAACCCAACAAATTGTCAGTGCCAAGTCCTATAGCTGTTACGGTGTTCAGGTCTACTATTTGTTGCAACAGTACTTATTTCACTATTGTTAAGTAGTCCTCAGAGCAGTCATCAAGACTGATCAGTGGTTCACAACCATTACCCAACCTGTTGCAAAAGTCAAGTGTTTGGGACTTCTTTCCTCCTGAAACTTCCTATTTCCTAGCTCCCTTCATACCACCTCAGTGCTTTCCTTCTCATCACAAGGAAGGGTGTTCGTGAAGCCAGTGAAAACCCTTGAGGATGTGCAGTGGAGGGAGGGAGCGGTGATAATGACTGTACTTTTTTCAGAGATATTCCCTTCTCTTGCAATCTAAATAAAATAACCATGAATGGAGCAAGTAAAGTCTCTATATTATGTATGGATAGGTGAGATACAAAAAGGTTAAACCACTTGCTTGATGTCTTTGGTAAGGTCGGGGTTGCAATTATTTCACAGGTCAAAATATCAATGTCCCTTATTTTATTTCTTTGGAGTGAGACCTTTTCCCTACAGAATGGCATGGGATGGGGTTTCTTTGACTTGCTGTGTTCGTACATGCACATTAGTATGGCAATTCTGGCCAGACTTTAATGAAATGTCTACTCTAGATCTACACTGTGATCTGCAGTCTACAGTTAAGCTGTGACCACATCTTAGTGGAAACCTGTATTTTACATTTTCCGTAACATTGATTTGGAAAACTGGATCATCCTAAAACTTGTTCTGAAGGCTAGTAAGCATGTGTTTTTGTTACTTGAGACAAAGTGAACTAAGGTCTTTCAGGGACTTTAGCTTGTCACATTTCTTGAACTGTAAACTTTTCTGTTTGTTTAAAATATAAAAAAAGCTGGTGTTGAGCCTTTGAAACCAGGGCACTTTATTTCAGCACTGGAGTAAACTAATATGATGTATTTTGTTTTAAAACTTAGAAGTGTTTTCCTCTAGTATCAAAGTCTGCTTCCAATATCTCACTTGCACACAAGGCCTTGGGCTGAAAACAGCATTCTTGTTTCGTAAGGTATAAACGGGAACTTGGTGCTCTGAACCAAGTCCCTTCACCCTGATGCGATGTCTCTGACTCCATGTCCCAGCTTCACTTCCCCCTCTCCTCCCGGGCAACTCATCAGTCCTTCAGAAAATTAAATTACCTTAGTGATAGGTACTTCCAGAGCTTCCCAGATGGACAGTTGTGAGTCACTGTAGCTGGGTATGAATACTCCAAAAATTAAAGGGGCACGATTAGTCTGGGCCATGGGTCTCACAGCCATGCATTGCATCTCAGCCTGCTCCATCTGCTTGTGGTACTTTGAGATGGCAAATCACTATTACCACTGCAACGCACACTGCTGTGGGTAGCTATAGCTATGCAGGTAATGAAACATCAGGTGTTTTTGCAGGGTTCTGTGGTATGGAGAGACATTTGGGAGCTCACTTAGTTACCAAATTACATGTAGTTTTTATTATCATGTAGACATTAGTTGATATTCCAGTCAGGTTTCTACTAATCATAGTCTGAACGTTTCCAGTACCTTGGGATATCAACTTCATTTTTCTTCAATGAGAGTAAATTTCCATCTTTTCATGTTTAATTAAGGCTCATAGGAATAGGCTATTTGCACCGACAAACCTATTGATTGCTGAATTGAGATGACTTACCGCATGAGAATTAGCTAGCTATCTTAATTTTATATTCAATCACAAACAAAACAAAATGAGAAAAACTTGTGGTTTGGAAGATAAAGTAATCAACACAAGGAAATTCAGACTGGAGGAGATTTTGCCATTTTGCTGAAATACATATGAAACATTTTCAGAAGAGGTTGGTATGAAATCCACCTGTATGAGAAGTTTTGAAGTTTGGCTATCTGGTTGGATGGATAGCCCAGAACTGAATATGCAGCTTTAAAGAAAATCTCCCTGTAGTCCAGGAAACAGCAGTATAAGCAGAAGTGTAAATCAACACTACAGTTCACCTCAAAGTGAGTATCAAAGTCAGCTGGGGATTATTTTCATGTTAACAAAGCTATTAAAAAAAAAAAAGGAATTAAAAATTCTTGGGTCATTAATTGAAATAAGATTTTACATGAACCTTGTCAGCAGCTTTCAACAGAAGTATATTCAATTACAAAGTTATTTCTAGATGCCGGTGTCCCCTTTCATTTGGAAGGGTATACCCTAGAATTACTCTTATTCCTTACTAGGAAATTACACACCTGTATGCACACTCATGACTTTTCACAGCTTTCTTTGAAAGGTATTCACTAATTTGCTCCTCCCTGTTAAACGGATCAGTGTGGGAGACGGTTAAAGCCCTATTCCAAGATACATGAGTTTTGGCTATGTGATTCCTGTCCCTAGTGCTAATACACAAGAACTGATTAAAAGGAACGGTCCTTGAATTTGCTTTTGTGTTTGCAGACTCCAGCTACCACTACTTCTTGTGTCCACGTTGACTAGATTGTGTCCCTCTTCTAAATACTTTTTGGTACTGGAAACATTTTTAATTGTGTTGGTGTTTATTAATGTAGTAATTACAGTGCCTAATTTTATAATATGTGTCAGTGCAGATAATTATGTAATTAAACCATGTAACTGAAATGATGAGTTGTCTAAGAATGGACCAATTAAGACAAGAAATTTTGCTGTGAAAGCCTCACAGGACACCACAGGTAAAGCCTGTGGATGACTTCAGGAGATGTCCTCCCTCCTAGCATGGATCTGTTTTCACCAGAATAAACTCCAGCCAACTGCTTTTCAGCCAGCTCCTAAACACGGGTAGCTGGAAGGTGATGCTCTTTGGATGCAGTCCCAGTGAAATGCAGATGCCCTCAGTTCCTTTCAGAGTCTCCCTACCGACACACACATCCCTCACCCCAGTGGGAGAGGAGGCAGTTGTTCCTCCCAGTAAATCACTGCTTCCCACTTTCTCTGTCACAGATGCTGGTGTCACTTTGGCAGGTCAGGTGCCGTCCCCTGGACTCCATTAACACTGCTAATTTCATTCAGGAGTAAAACACATCTCCTTTCCTCAGGGTCCAATTTCTCCGTTTCAGTATAAAGCATCTTCAGGTCACTGAGTCTTATATTACACGTGGGTTGGTAAACTTCATACAAACATTATAGACACACATTAAACTTCTCCTGGTTTCTTGATTAGGACAAGACACTTAGGTGGTAATCCACTGCTCTGAGTTCACAGTTGCTTAGTGCTGACCAAATCCCAAAGTTTTCTTGGAGGAATACATCATACCATTTCATGCATATCTGAAGCCACAGAAAGGTACAGCTGAGCATCAGCTTCACAGTAATGGTACTGCACACCAATTTTCTTCTTATCATCTCTTCCGTTGCTCATTTGTGCAGAAAAGTGATGCCTTAACACTTCATTTATTGCTTTAGGAAGTCATAGTTCCCAGTATTTGACTTTTTAAAATATAATATCCATACATGGAATTTATTTGGTTTTTTGTTTGTTTTGGGGGTTTTTTTTGGAAGAAAAGTAATAATTCGGATAATACTTGGCCTGAGAAAGGTAAATTTTCCGATGTCCAGTATATGGTGGTTCTTAAAAAGTCAGCAAGAAACCTGTGGTTAAAGTCTAGAACAGCTCTTTAAAGCTTATCTAATGTCTTTTTTTCTTTTTTTTTTTTTAGCTGGAAGAAATGCTGGTATATGAAATAGGATTCTGAAAATAGGAGTTTATAATAGTAATAGTCATATTTAATTGTAAAGATGCTATATTAATCTTGGCTTGAAGAAGCAATTATTTATTTATCAATTAGCTCTTGCTACAATTAAATACGGTATGTGACAAGGGAAGCCCAACAAATTAGTGGCCTTGTGTTAGAATTGCAAACTCCATGCCGCAAATTAGCCCCTATGGTGTATTAGTCTATCCGCTCATTTATTTTTAAGATTCTTTTCCCCTGGAGTTTTTCTGGAAATGGTGTTTAATGGGCCTGATGTTATTTTCACAGAGACATAAATTCTGGGGTTATTCTAATGTACGGCCAAGAGTAGAGAGAATAAGGACAGTTTCTGCTTCCTGTATCTACTATCCTGGGGAATCTTTGAAACATGAAAAATCATGAAAGAGAGCACATGCTGTAAAACAACATGTAAAGAAACCCTATTTTCACTCTCAGAAAATTAAGTTGCTCATATAGAAAATCACCAGCAGGTCCAGGGCAATAAAGCTGAGTTAAAAAATAATGCTAACAAAAAGTAAATGGTGGAAATAAGAAGTCATCTTTGTATTCAGCAGTTTCTTTTAAAGTGATGTACCTCTTTGTTACCCCTCTGTAAGAATAATGACATTTTGCCAAAGAAATCTAATCTGTTTCTAAAGGCGGAATTTAACACATTCAGTATAAAAATTACATTAACACGTAGCCAAATTTATTAAAGACTTTTGAAAATTATTAATTTGGCACACAGACTTCTAATAGGCATCCTATAGAAGTGGACTATCAGTGGGAAATTAGCTCTTGAGCTCTATCCAGCGGGCAATTGTCAGTATGAGATAAAAGAACTGCATTCTGGCTATCCAAGGGTGGAATTTTTCCTGCACAGGGACAATAAATAGTTTTGCTAGCAATAAAGAGGCTGCCAAATCAACCTATCTGAATAAAAAGCATGTTGTGCTTTACACATGGGAAAAGTGCTCCAGAACAGTTAATCCCTATGAAAACATTATCCCTGCATTATTGCCAATAGTACTTGCCTTCAGGCAGTTTTCAGTTATTTGTTTCCATTTTCTATACATGTACCCAGTGTTCTTTATTTCCATGTGATTGTTCATCTCAATCGTTTTCTTTGCTCTCATCCATTCTGGGCTCATGCACATGCATTTTACATATTGCCAGAATACTTTGGGCTATATTTAAGTTTCCAGATTCATAGGAATATTGTTCTATATACAATGCTATGAAAGCAAGTACATGGTCCTAAGAGGACCACTGATTTCTGTGGAATGGCCCACGTCACTACAAAGTACACCAGTGTGCAAGAACAGTTTTTACCTTTTCTCCTTCCCTTTTACGTAGAGTAAAAGCCTGGAATGGTATAAAAATTCCATGGAAGTCCTGTATATGTGTGGTGTGAGTGAGTTCACGTAGCTCGCTGGTTGAAGAAGTCTCTCCCAGGTTTTATTGCAAGCACGTTAGTGTAATAGCTGGGTCAAGGGACAGCTGAAGTCATGTTACTGTGCAGACAAGAATGCATATCTTGGAGCCAAAAGAACAACAAAGGGAAAAAAACTCTTTACAAGAAAAGCAATCCCTAGTTACTGTGTAGATCATTTTACTGTGTAACAAAAGAGAGCTGTAACAGTGCACAAGTTACAGGTGTAGTGAAGTGGAAGCATTATGATGGAGGGTAAGAGTTTGACCAAAGTAAGAATACTTATTTAGTATAGTTCATGATGGACTAAAAATGCACTTTTTGAATTGTTAAAACCCATTTATTGTATTAGGACTTCAATTCTTGTTATCACTAGGTAAATTCACAGAATGCAATATAATAAGAAAGCAAAAGTTTTCTCTCCCAAGGAGCAAAGTGCCCTCTTTCTTCCTGGAGTGGGCCAGAAGATGCAACCTTGGCATCTCCAAGGTTCTGCACAATCCTGACTGTCAGGCATGCAGAGGTTTGAGCTACATCCCCATCTTTTTCTTAACCATAATGTGCTTTGCTTTACTTTTCTTCTCAGCTAGCTCCGCTCCGTCTTTCCTAGGGCGCTGGCTAGATGAATGGTGAAGCCTGATGCAATATGTGTACCTTTGTCTTTTTGTTTTCCAGCTTCGAATTACTGCAACTCTGCCTTGTTGGGCAAGGGATGCTGTGACTTCAACATAATGAGCAGCTTGCTGTTGGTTGTGCTCATTCGGCCTATGATGTGGGCTTGGTCATTTTATTTTAATTTGCCTCTCCCTTTACCTTAAGAAAAGGGCAGTCCAACATCAGAAAGCCAGCCCAATACTTTATGCAAAGGAGGACTCTATAGCTGAAAACTTTTCTAAAATATGAGTCTACAAGCTCTGGCAAGATTCTGCATAGCAAAGCAAAATGAGTGGGCATAGCTGAGTGTTCGTTATTCACTGTTAATGGAGCTGAGAAACACTTTAAGAAATGGAACTATCCAGAATCTTTTACTTGAACTAAAATGAAATGTCTTCAGAAAGATTTTTGAAATGCCTTCCTTTTAATCTTTGAACATATACTTTTCTAATTTACTGTGTCAGACGTTTGGGGTTTTTTTCACTGTTGTTTTTTTATTTTTAAAATTTTTTTTGAGTGCCTCCAGTTATATGAATGGTGGTGGTATCAAACAGTATAGGTTTGAGAAATGAAAGGAAATTAAAAAGAGAAGAAATTGAGGCTGGATAAATGTAAACTTGTGGTAGACTTTGGAAGATTTAAAATTACATATATTTTTATAAACATAAGGGTTTTAAACCTTAAGACAGATGATGAATAGACTGTTAACAGGGGGACATTATCTAGACAATCTGTTTCATGCTGAAGGTTATACATCTGTAATAAAATACATGGTTCTGCGAAGAACTGTACTGCAGTCTTTAAATAAGGTTATAAATGAACAGCTTGAATAGCCCTGTTCAAATCCATGGGAGATTTGACACCTTCTGTGGGACCAAGTCCTGACTTGCATTTTACCAGTTTCTTGTTTTATAACATATGATATACTCTGCAAAAGAATGACAGATGGCCTTAAAACTAATTTTTTTGTGATGAGAATATGTTCACCTCTTTTTGTCTTTTGTATGGAAATTCCTTCTCTCTTGGTAACTTCTACAAGCAAATAATCTGTTACCAAGCTCATCCTGAAATGACAGATACAGTATCTGGAAGTGCACAAGAGCAGATGCTGGACTAGGCACTCCTGGGAACTCCCATTCAAGCCATTGTGGGTTTTTTCAGTTCATTGGCCAAACAAATCAGATTACCACATCTGTTTAGCCAGATGGTCTTTCTAGTGTCATGAGGCAAGTACAGTCAAAATACTATCTACAACTAGCACAAGGACTTCATTGACAACTTGCTGCAGAAAAGGAGTTACATTATGCAAGACCACTGTTGATGGCATTTGATGGTGATTTCCTTTTCTAATAGGCAGATTAACTGAGCACCATGTCCAGCCATGGTTGGGGTATGCAGGTAGTAGGTGGCAACCTAGAATACTGAGTAGTGCTCTGGTTGGTTTCTGGATTGCAAGTTAGGAACATTAATCTTCCTATTAGTCTTCTATTAATCTTGGCCTGACCTGCTTGATATTATCAGATTTTTTTACTTCTTTGTTTCTTTTTCCAGCAGCTATCAGCAAAATAGTATTGTGTGTATTTTGGGTTCATTAGACTACTTCTCTTTCTTCTCTTCTGCTGGATCCACTGTACATACATTAGTAGTGTTAGGTCTATACTCTGTAATTAAAAAAGAAGAAGAAAGAAATTATCACAACTGCTTGCTTCCAGTGAAAAGAAACTACCTGAGATCCTTTTCCAAATTATCATTAAGTTGATTATGGCCTTATAAGGAAGCTTCTCCCAGAGGCTGATCCAGCTGTGGTTAACTCCTAAGAATTTGCAGTGACTGGCTATTATGATGGAGCCTATTGAAAGTTCAAATGTTGTATGACACTTTTGTATAGTTAATAAAACGGATTTTGTCCCCATACACCATGAAAATTCCAGTATTATAGGAGAAACATATGGGACTATGTTATTACTGGAGAGCAAAGGCATCTCCAGTGGGCAAATCATCTCGTTATAGATGTATGATAGAGATGGCAGAAACTGTTCTTTGAAGGAACCTATTTACCTGTATCTAAAGGGTGCCAGTGAGCTGTTAGAAGGATAGAATTGGGAAGAGGAATCCAGACACTGGTGAGGGGTATTTGAGAGAAACACAATTTTACATAATAAATTAAAAATTAATCCCAATCACAAGATATTATAGAGACTTTATAATGTTATTTGGAATGTATAAGAATGTTTTCTATCAAGATCTCATACTGTTTTCTTAGCAAATATTAAAAATCACAGAGATAAAGTCACTTCACACACTCTTTTTTTATTGTTGTTAAAATCAAAGATCCACTGTGGTCATTGGCAAGATTTTTTTCCCCTTTGGTGGAAGCAAGATCAAGTCCTGGGGACTCAGATGGACAAAGGGAAAATAGAAGCTGAGATACATGAAGACAAAGTGTGCTTTTAGGCATTTGTGAACTCTTTATTTGCTTAGCTTAGAGCACATTCATACTGAAAAAAAAAAAGTTGTCTCTGACTTTTTATTAGTTTTATGATAATTATAATAATTACTTTAAAAGTCACAAGCCAGGAAATTCTAAATGAGACAGTATAATTATAATATATAACTGTAATAATGCTTCCTTCCATTCCTCACTTGGGTATTGTGAGGCTTAATTAGTTAATGTTTGTACAGCAGTAAAATGCAAAACACCATAAAAGTATTAAGCATTTTTCCTGTTTCGGTTCTTCAGTGTAACTGATTATCTTTCACAAGGTTCTTAAAGGGGATAATTTAAAAAGATCTATATAAACCAAACTGTATTTTATATCTGTCTTGCTGGTAGTTGGAGTGGCAAATCAGTGTTTAATTGCATCAGTATTTCTCATGAACACGCTGACACTGTGGCAATGGATTTGACCTAGAAATATTTGTTGATTATCATATTTCTGGGCCTTGCAACAAAACTGAAGTGTTCTCATGGAAGCCAGAGAGACAGCTGAGGGAAATGAATAGAGAATGAGTGACACAAGCTGACAAACCATCATATTTAGAAGGGAGAAAAAATCACAAATAAATGGTGTTCAGTTGGAATAAATAAAACCTTTTGTCAAATATTCAGAATAGGAAAATCTGTTATTTCTTCCTTTCTGCTGTACAAAGTTCAGTGAAGAAAAAACCCTTGTGCAATGTGTAAATCTGCAACGTATAAACAACAAATGGAGTTAGAGCTCAGGCAATGTGGCACTGTAGACTAAAATATGATGTTTTAAATTATGTTTCGGTTGAAGGAGTCCCAAACAAGATCTGGGTATCAAAATAACTGCTTTACAGACTGTAAGAATCAGTCTGGGTTAGACGTGGAAATGGATTTAAGTTAATTTTCAGGAGATTATTAGCACCTCTGGGGATAGTGCTCAGATTCTGTGAGTTAAAATACAGGACGTTCTCCACTAGGTCATTGCTTATTTAGTGACCCTCATCCCTGCCGTTGAGCTTCGGCACAGAGGTAAGGGTTGGGATTAATTTTGCCATTTGGAGGCTAGTTTGTCATTTAGGCTGCACTAGAGTCAATGGAAAGAGAGAGGCATTTCCAGAGGTTTATTCATTTTGTCTGCCTTATACAAAACCACCTTCATTTATTTAATAGCTAATGGACTGAAAGAGAGTTCTCAAAGGAATTAATCTGATCTTAAACATTTATTTTTGGAAGAAATTAGTGATGCTATGGAAATGCTGTTCTCCATTCACTGTTAAGGAATTCTCAAGTTTCATAGCTGTCTTTTAGACTTAGACAATTTAGATGCCTAAGATAAATTGCATCCTACATGTGCAGAGTATTAAGCCTTAAGTCTGTAATGATAAGCATGGGCACAGCCCTCCAGCATGCTACATGCCAGCAATGCAGAAGATACTTAAGCACATGTAGGAAGGGACAGTCCTCATCATTGACCAGGGTCATTCTCAAATTCATTTCTTTCAGTTTGGAGACCATTTTAGGTTCCTTCTTGCTGATGGTACCATTGAATTAAGAAGCTTCAGTTGTAATCAACGTGTTTCGTGGACCTGTCAAACACAGATTAAAACAGGTATTTTTTTAAGCAGAGATGGAGTGCTAAGCAGTTGGCTTTGGATTCACATGGACACTTGCATCAGTGCTTTTAAAAATAAGTCTTAATGAAAAAAATGGAGATAATATGAAATCACAGTTCTATCAAGGCAGTGAAAGTTTTTTTGCAGTTGATTTTCATGAATCCATCATTTCACCCATTAAATGAAATGGAGTGTGGTCTGTTTTACTGGTAATCATATGATGGTTAAAATACTAGAGTAATCAATACATAAAAACAGTCATAATTAAATATTGACTCTTGCTTTTTTAACCTCAGTCTCTCTGTTATTTAGGTTGTGTCAGGCTGGTTGGCTTTGTATTCAAGACTGTATTTTGTTTGGAAAGAATTTTTCTAATCTAATATTGCCACTTACTCTGCTTCCAGCCGATTTATAAACATCCGCTTTTAGCAGGCAAGAGCTTTCCACTTTTGTAACCGCGAGAATTTCCATTATTGCATTTACATGTGTCTCAGCCGCTGCTAAGCAACAGGGCTGAGTTACCTGCCAAAGCTTGGATTTAAATCCCAGGTCTGTTAAAAGGATGGATAGAAATATAGATGTGTAATATACTTAAAATAACAAGTGAGGAATGTGTTTTTGGAAATATGTAGAAATGTGGAGGTATAAGAGGAATACAGTTCCATTCTAGAAACAGGTAAATAAGGGTAATATAGTGTGTTAGAGAAAATTTAGGGAGTCTACCAATTTGTTATATTTAGGTGATTTGTTCTTGAAAATAAAGTGTTGTCAGATTGTTTTTGCTTTGCCAAATCTTACCACGAAGTGTTAGGTCTACATGCAACGTTAGATAATGGGGAGCAAGGATTAGGGAGAACATCAAGAATAAAATTTAACTGAATGCATATAGTATTCCTAAATAGATCGAGTTCGATTCATAGTATTTTGTATAGTGGTTTTGCTTCTTCTTTTAAAGACAGATGTATTTATATTTGCGTAAGAAATGAGTCAGTCTCAAATGCTTTTCAAAGACTTGATTGACTTTCTTTTCTGTTGGTGTTTTTGGTCTCATGCCTTTGGCTTGACAGGGTGGGACTGTTTCTAAGAAATGGTTTGGATGTTAGAAATGCTGTTGCAGTTAATAACATTAGCATTTAAGTCTAAGGGTGCACGATGAGTGATGTTGTACCAACACAACTCATAAAGTTGGTTTTTACCCTGCAGGCCTTACAGTCTGCATTTAAGGCGGGGGTGGTAGATGGGGGGAAATGGACCACGAGAGTAAATGTGAATAGTGAAACAATAAGAAAAAAAAGAGCCCCAGAAGTCACAACCCAAAAGCCAACTGACCATTTTCAACCCTTGGGTAGCCATAGACAGATTTCAAGAAGACATTTTGAAGAGGAGGAAATACCCTGCAGTGAGCATGCACTGGAAGAACATGTAATGCTGTTTGCTCCGAAACTGTAGATAGTTACAGGCAACATCACTGCTTGAAGTGAAGAGCTGGTCTACATTTGTGCCTTAGTACAGTGAAGAAAGAGGTACCACGAAGGCTGCAGGTTGAAGTGACAAGACAGGTAAATGAATTTTGCAGCAGTGTTGGCATGGTGTTAACAGTGGGAAGACAAATTTTTGTAGGACAAAGAACGTTGCCAACGAGCAAGTTCAAACTGTTTGGACAGAGAAAATGTCAGATTTTCATCATGTACAACAGAAGCAGAAGTTCTTTATTCTCCTCTGAAGTTTGTTCATATTTTTCCCTGCTTTTGAAGGCATTTTATAATTCTTTAAGGCGTTCCCTCCTTTAGAATAACACTACAAGCCAAGGAAAGCATTTAACTGTCTTTATTAAAGCATTTAAGAGAAGTTTCCTGCAAAGTGGTTACTCTTTCCTGCACTTAAGACACAATCTGATGAGAATATAACATTATAAAATGTCATTTTAGACAGGCAGTTTATGCAGTAAATTCCTAATACTTTCTTTAGTTCTCTTGGTTTGCTTGGAAATTACGTGTATACATGTAATCCCTTAACACTAGAGTTGTAAGAAGTAAAGCATTTTCACATGTATTGCTTGTACATTGGTACACACTGTTTTACTAACAAAACCGTTGAAATGAAGCAACAAAACTGTTGTGCCATTTGGGGCAAAATATTTAGGCTGTGAAAAATAATGAAACAAAATGCTGCAGAAAAAATTATACTAACACATTTATGACTGTGGAAAACAAGAATAGAACAACTGAATTTGTAACATAATTTAAAAAAATTAGGACTAGTTTATCTTTCTGTAATAAAACTGCACTGTTTTTAGAAATAGTTTTTAGAAAAATATTGGCAAGTGACATGGAAAAAGTGACATACAAGAACTCAGTTTAAAACAATGGTTCAGTCTAACGGAACACAGATATTTTTTTCTTCAGCACTCAGGTAACTATGTCCAGTTTAGCTATATTTCCCCTGTCAGCATCACTCATATGAAGTCTGCAATTTATCCATTGGGATTTATGTATTTACAGTCTCCTGGGGAAGAGTCAACACCATGTATTCCTTCCTCACCTCTTAGAGATCTCTGAAGGGGTAGTTGGGCATGTGTATAAAGAGAATCTGGTTGATACCGTTTACTTGACTTTCCAAAGAATTTGACAAAGCCTTTCACCAAAATGAGAACTGAGTGTCTCCAAGATTTTGTCAAGTTACAGAAAAGAGATAGGCTCCTCCCCAGGATCACCCAGAACAAGGATCTCATTTAAGCTCTCTGATTTGACCCCATGTGAAACCTGTCACTCTCTGTTGACTACAGAGGACCTTTGGGAAACAAGTACCCCTTGGATAACCCCAGCCTTTGCAACTGCTCCCTTTAATGTCCATGCTGGGTCTTTAACTGGATTTTCTAGATTCCTGTGTCTCACAATGCTTTATTATTTTTGTTGAATATAATATGTTAATACAGTTTTAAAGGGCAATGTATTCTCAGCCTTAACTGTCTTTTCTTCTGGGGATATATTTAAAGCTGTGAGGAGAAGCAATGGTTATCTCATTTGAAAATCTTATTGCTATTCTCAGAACAGTAATTGATACCTCACAAAGTATGGCTACCTTTTTCTTTTCTCATGTGTATTATGATTCATAAAGGGGGATCTTATTACTCCTTGAATAGCAGTGCCTGAAGGCGCCAACCTGAAGTGCTTGGAATAAAGAGATTGTATCATTGACACCAGTGGAGAAAAGCCATGGGAAGAAAAATAAACCTCTAAATAATTTGATTACTTCTCATGCCAGCACTTCCATTAAAGCTCTCACCTGGGCTCATGTGTTTTAACTTAACTGAAAGAATTTGAGCTAACATACCCAGGGAGAAGTTGAAATGCAAGATAAGACTAAGACTAAATAGCATCACGGGTCACAAATAAAAGACTTGTAAGTAAAACAAAAACAAAACAGCCAAAAAAAGACGTGTAGATGTGGTGCTTAGGGACATGGTTTAGTGGTGGACTTGGCAGTGTTAGGTTTACGGTTGGACTCGATCTTAAGGGTCTTTTCCAACCTAAATGATTCTATGCCTCTATAAAAAACACATCTGGATGACATCAGTCAAGGCAACCACTTACCGTTCTTTTCAGTAGTCCTGTTGAAGTGGAGAATGGAGGAAATGTGTCCCTAGGTTAACTAGCCAAGAGGATGAACCCCTTAATCCCACTGATTTTGGATGAGAGCAGAGCCTCTATTGCATCTGGTCTGACAGCAGGGAGTTGTGTGCCAATGGTTGTGCTGGCAGCTGTGCTCGCAGTGACCCCAGCTGGGACTTCCCGGGGCACAGGCATTATGTTATCACTCCTGAACCAGCAGCTTTAGAAGCTGGGACCGTAGGGCAGATCTAGAAAAAGCAGGTCTTCAAACTGTCACCCCAAAGTGTCCTTGCCAATTGCTATTCTGTGTTGAAGGAGTAAGAAACAGTGCTGTGAAGCTGGCAGTGCTGTTTCACTTTTACAGATAAAATAGGAGCAGTCTACTGCTAAAATAGTCTACTGGTAAAATAGGAACAGTCGACTAATAGAGGGAGAAGTCATAGTCAGATGGACAGTTCTGGTAATGGACAGATAGAAGGAAAAAATAGTCCAAAGGCTGTGATGGTTTCACTCAGCTGTCAAAACAACCTTTAATTCCTCTGGAGGACCACCTATCACTAAATCAAGAAGAAATAAATCATTGGCTGGTCTTGTGAAGCAGTATTTGAACTCATTAAGGACATGTCTTCCTCTCATTGGCTTAATCTTTAAAAGACATCTTCCTTTTGTATGTAAAAGCACTTTTCCGGCAAGAAGACTTACTGATGTCAGTGAGCTATCCCTCCACAATGTTGCACAACCAAGAACACGTGGTTGTTATTTTGCCCTCTGTTGCTAGCGGAGGGCTCAATATGTGACGTGTGTAATCAATAAACTGTGTGAGCAGTGGCTGTTCTGCATGGCAAACCTGATTTTTTACAAGTCAGGGTCCCATTTATTACAGTGGGTTGGCTTGGGTTTGATCTCTTTCTCTGTGCTAACTTGTGAGAAAAACCGTACTTTATCTGCCTTGGACAAGAAAGAGGGACCTGGGATGCATGATTCAGTGCTATGTCTTAAACATCCCTGTGTTATACGCTGGCTTCAGAAGTGAAATCCAGGTGCAAACAATCTGCATAAAGCAGATGAAGCACTTCCTAAGCAAGAGCTGCCAATTGCTTGTGAGTGGTCTGATTTGGAAAAAGTAACATGAACAGTTTGCATAGAAGGAAAGTACTGTTGGAGAACATTTGTGCAAATGACATGTGCACAAGACATCCTGGGTGTACCAGCATAATATAAATGTTAAAGGAACAAAAAATGTACAATTGACCTAACCAGACAGATTCAACAGGAGTTAATTTTTCTTTTTTAATTCACACAAGGTGTGTGTCTAGGTGCCTGCTCAATGGGTAGGGCGAGCTGAGACACTTGAGCCAATGTTTTAAGTGGAGAGCTGCTTCTCCAGTGAGAAATGTCCAGGAGAGGGTTTTAGGTTAAGCCCTGTTCCCAGGAAACATTGCATCCAGTGACCTGGGCTGAAGACCTCTGTGTCCCTTACTTCTTGATTCCCAGAGTGGAGAGCCCTTCCTGGAGCAAGGCACCAAAGCAAATTCAAGCCTTTCCACGAAAGCAGTGTTTCTGCCTCCTTTACAGCCCCCAGCATAGTGCCTGAAGTATACTGGGGGTTGAGGTGTAGTCTTACCCCTACTTAAGAAGATTTAAACTTAGTTTTCCAAAACTCCCATTAAGGTACCTTGACACTTGGTGTTAATGTGTCTGTCAGTCTCCCTCAACCTCTTCTACATTCTGCTGAACAAAGGGGAGCAGCACTGGTCTGTCCTGTGTCAGAGCTTCTGGCCGAGTTCACTAGTTGGTCCTAGAGTTAGTCAGTCATTTTATACCTGTCTGGACAATATTTGCTGTCTCCTTTCTTAAGGAAATAAAGATGATGTGATTGAGCTGTGTGCATGTTTGCATCTGTCTTTCTGACTTCCCCTAATGAGGTTTGAATCTATGACCATGATTCATGCAATTTGGACAGATGAATAAAAGTCTCAATGCAAAAAAAACCCCAAAATTCCTACAAGTTTTATATAACAAATATCCATATGAGGCCAGGCACGCCTATTAATACCCTCATGGAGGAAAGACACCAACATGCACTGAAACCTTCTTAGATACCAGAGAATTCACATGGGCACTTGATTGTGAGATGCAGTGATGAGCTTCTCTGAGTCTGCTGCTCAAGAGGTTATCTGTCCCCTGTTTAACAAGTTTAATAGCTTATTCAATATTGTACTTAATAATGAAACTCAATTATTAAAGAGCTTAATAAAGTATTTGATATTAACTCATTAAGATTATGAAGCCTATGGAAGCAATCAAGTTCTTGTTTTTCTCCCATTCTCTTAATAATTTAAAATAAGATAAAAATGTATTAAATTATTTTTGTCTTATCATTCTGATTTTAAATTTATTGCTTAAAATCTAGTAGATTGTAATTAATAGCCTTACATACAGATCTTGATAAACCTCCCTGTCTACTATAAGTTTGTAAATCAAGGCTTCAGGTATGCGCTGCAAACTATTTTCATGGCTTTTGAGTTGTGGTGTATCCCTTAACGCTCCAGTGATGTGATACAGTGATTGTGTGTGTGTAAGAGGACTTCATTAATAAAGGTAATAGCTCTTTTTAATAACTGAATTTGCTCAAATGCCCCCACATTTTAGAAGCATTGTTAGGTGAACATTTATCTGAGGTTCCTGTCTGATTTCCGAGGAATTAACAGTTCAGTGCCTCAGATGATAGCATCATGTATGTTCATTTATTCCGGTCATGAATCAACAGATGAAATCTAGCGACTTCACTCCCAAGCATTCCCCATCAGTGATATCTTGAGCAGCGTGACCCAGTTCACTACCGGCTGAGCTGTATACCCTGTATTAGAAAAGAACCTCTTATAAAAGCAATATAACTAGGGCTTAAATAGAAATATTGGCAGGCAATATCATATAATCATTAGAAACCATGACCTTGCTAAATGACTTTTGTTTGCATGATAGCTGAGTTTAATAGGTGCTTCACTACAACACATCAGTATTTTAGTACAGAATAATCCCTATCCCTTCCACTGCCAGACATCAAGTCTATTAGTCCCCATTTAAATTCAAGTGGTTGAAAGATATGCCAGAAGAGACTGGGCTATGTTTTCTGCATCACTTGTCCATCAGTGTCATGTCATAAATGTACATCCCTCTTTGTAAAACTACCCAAATGATCTTTTCTCAGGTTAGATCGTTAAAATAATCTTCTTTCTTTCTAATCTGAGATGATCAGCTTTAAATGAGGTTTGGGGGGTAGGGCTTTCCATTTACCTCTTGTTATCAGCTGGTTGTGATTCTATTGAAATTCAAAGTCTCTAGAGCTAAGCTGTTAATGCCATAAATGATTGATTTATTATCACTCTTTGGAAATGAGTTCATCATGGAAGGGAGGTCGAGAAATCTGAAATATCTCCGTTGCAGACCAAAGGGGACAGGTTCTCGGTTAAAAAAATAAATAATAAAAAAGAAGCTAAGTGTGGATGTTGCAGTTAGTAGACTGCTGATTGTCAGGAGCACTCAGAAGGGCTGGGGCTCTGTGTGTGCCTTTGCAGCCCACTCACAGGCAGGGGAGGGAGCAGGAGGGTCCTGTGGGTGCACTTTGCGCCGGGGTGTTGTGGGCAATATCCCAGCTGCTCGGGTGGAGCAGCTGCCAGTGAGGGTGATGCACTAAAGGGCCCCTCTCTATGTCCTTGTCCTTACAGACAGCCTAAACACGAGGGAGGAATAATGCCAGGTCTTAGTGCAGGTGGGAGAGCTGCTCTTGGCGGGGGATGACCGCAGCTGGTCCAAGGGGTCATGCAGGAGCAGAGGTCCCAGCTGCTCCCTGTGGGAACGTGTTCCTCCCTCCCTGTTCCCTCAGTGTTCCTCTGGTTGGCTGTGCAGGACTGACTGTAATATTCCCTTTAACATCTAAAATGCCGTGTTGTTTCAGATCAGGTTGGGGTGAGGATTTTTGAGGAAGATAAGTCAATTTCAGCAAAAAGTCTTCAACATGGAAGCTCTTGACTACACAGCCTCCCTCTGCTCAGAGGCTGGATACTTTGGGGGACGTGGTTTGCAGAATGAGCTGTATAATCTAGGTCTACTTCAGCAGCACAACTCAGAACTGGGCTGCCAATTGTAGCACCTTTCAAAATGAAGAGCTTTTAAAATGTGAAATGCAAGAAATTGATATACAGGAGACTCTAGATTACAGTATGCTTGAAGAAGTAGTTTCACTTAATGCTGAAAAAGCCTTTGGGATACAAGCCCATTTCATCCAACGTGTCTGCAAATTAATTATGCTAAGCAGGCTCTTTTAATTACATTGCTTGAAGGAAGAGCAGCAGAACATGTAAATTCCATAAGAGAGAAAGCAAAGGTTTCCACTGCCAATTATGGTGCTAAATTCAACAAAGGCAGCTGTAGCATGATGGGGCAGAATGTGATTATTTTAAATGAAGGCTAGAGAAACTCCTGAATTCCTCATTTTTGTTTTTGTCAATGTCCTGCAGTGCTCAATTGCATCACACCGGGCATGACATTTTTCCAAAGTAGTAAGACTTTCTGTTATGCAGCTTTTGGGACACAACAGCCTGCAGCAAGTTAAAGCACTTGGCTCTTGCTTGGGAAGCATCAAGGATATTGTTTGACTTACACCGCAGTGGAGGTCTGGACAGCGTGCCGAAATGTTTCTCCTTCCTCGAGGTTTCTGAGAAAGCCAAGCAAAAAGTGTCAGGTACTCCGTGTGTGGTATACACCACCACCATCTAGTGGTTACCTTACAGCTTGCTGGATAGCTGGCTGGAAAGTACTAAGCAGAATTATCCTGGAAATCGGGAAAACTCTCACCTGGGGCTGTTCTACCTCAGTACATTTCTGTATCGTTTATTTGTTAACTTAGGGGAAGTATGCAAAGAAAAAAACAAATAATTCTGTTGATAAGTCTGTCCCTGTTTAACAGCTGGAGAGGCTGCTGAATGATCAGTATAGAATTTGCACAATTCTAAAATGCCATGTGAAAGAGCACTGTTTTTTATAAGAAATTGCTGAATGCTAAATACTTGGAAATGTGACTCTTGCATGTCACTTACACAGTTCCAAAAGCAAGTGGAGGAGTTTTAAAAGGAAAACACTTAAAAAAAAATAAGCATGACTCCTTTTTTGCCATGTTTCTTACACTGAGCAGATAAAACAGCACTGGTAGTTGTGAGGAAGAAGGACTTAAAAAACATAATTTTTAACTCTAAGCTATTCTTTTTTAGGCACATATTTGATTTGTCATTTTTGCAAACAAGTATCTTCAGATAATTTGACTACTGCATGTAAAAATGTTGTGCTTTATGTAATAGCATCAAGACTGCATTGTTCAAGGCAGAACCCAAAATATCCATGCAGAATGTCCATAAAATGCTCAAAGAGTCACTCTGGTTACAAAAGATTGTGTTCAACTCACTTGACCTTTGCCATGTTGGAGTCTAAGCTAGTTATCCATTGGGCACCTCCAGCAACTGCCTCCTGAGAGGAGAATTCATCCTACCTATTCCAAGCATCCTCCTATTTTAAGACAGACAAGTCTTCTGTTGGAGGTGATTGCTTCTCTTCAGTCACTGTTGAGGGAACCTTGATAACTAGGTTAGATGGAATACCTGGTTTTGGGACAGATAAAGTGAGATAAATCTCGTCCAAAAAAATAAAGGCACAGTTATTAGAGAAAAAGAAAAAAATCACCATTTGCTCTTATGAATCAAAGTTGAATTTTTAAACTTAACCTTTACTAAAAAAAAAATATTAAAAAAGTATTATTTTTTAGTTAAACATAGACATCAGAGATCTCTATTCTGATCTGCAATGGGGAGGATCTGTCTTGCAAGCTGTTTTAAAGCTGTTTAATCTCTTCTCCTGATGTCAATGTTAGATATTTCACATGGGCTTTGGAAATTCAGGCCTTTCTGTTATTGTAAAGAAAAGGTTTTGAAAAGGCAGCAGTAAGGAGTTCTGTTTCTTATTCATCATTTCTGGATGGACCCTTTATTCCGATTATGTGAATTACAACTTCATCCTCTCCCCACACCTTACTTCTTGGTTGGCATATTGCTGTGACTCTGAGAGGGACCTTGGGCTGAGGGACAGCATGAGTTAGTGAGACGTGGCCACGTGGGCTGTTCCTGCAGTCAGTGGTGTCCGTTGTGACCCACCTCAGAGACAGTAGTTGGACCAACAGTGTACATAATAAACTCTTCACTGGACCAAGATGTGAAAACCAGGGTGCTCCATGTGGGGAAAGACCCATGCTAAGGTTGTCTTCTGTGTTGTCATCCTCTAAGCTTGTTCAGAGCTCCTTCTTCCCTCTCAGTCTCCTTTTTGTGGCCTTGGTCTGCTCTCTGCCTTCCTTCCCTGGCTCCATGGCTCCATGTGTCTGCCCTCTCATCGGCTGCTCCTGGCTTCTGTGCTGCCCGTGTTGAAAATATCAGGGAGAAGCCCTGGGCCAATGTGAACTGGTGTAGCGCTAGCACTTCAGTGGAAGCACCAGCTGGGGAGCTGGCCCTTGATCTGGGTTCAAGGCAGCAGAGTTTCCACAGCTCTCTTTGAACTGTTTTTTGCTTTCTTTATCCTCTGTTCCCTCACAAAGATTTATTACCCTTGAGATATCTCAAGTTGACACTCATAGAAAATGAAGCTTTTCGGTAAGGGGGTAGAGGTCCTCTCTCAATGCCCAGTGAGTCCTTGACCTTCCTGCCTAGACTTTTAACAGCATTACAGTTCTGTTGATATGCTTTATTTTGCAGATACCACTAGCAATTAAACCAGGACCACCATCTCATTCTATGTTGTCTGCCAGACAGCTGTCAGATATTAATGACTGGAGTTTGCTATGACCAGAGCTGGATTAAAACTGGTGACCTACATGTGAAAGACTTTGTATCTCATTACCTCAAGCTATTCACCCTTAGATTTCTTTGAAATTTAATGCTGTTTTCTGGCTTGCTGTTATTAATCATGTTTGCTGGTGTCTGCCTGCTTTATTCAGTGAAATGTCTGGGGATCGATATTTCATGGTCCTCTCTCTTGTATTGCACACAGTTTTCACCTATCCTGATTTTTGTTCACTCTGATTGACCTTAGGAGATCTAGAAACTGGATAATAACCCAGGAGTAAGAAGATCAAAGCTTTTTACATCTAGGTCACTACTAATAATCCAGTGGTGGTCATTAGAGCATATGTTTAGCAGCTGATGTAAATTCTTTCAATCTCCTTCCTTGTGGTCACAAAATAAAATGTGCCTTCATTTTATTGGCACTTATGGTGACTTCTGTGGGTGTTTGGCTAATTAAGAACAAATCTGTGAGCAAGGCGTCTATTCAGGATTGACCCCGGTTTAGTAAGCTGCTTGGTAACTGCAGTCATTTCTGTAAGATGGGAAGCAAATAAAGATCCAGTGTTGGAAAATTAAGATGCTCCAGGCTGTCAGTACAGTTTAGACCCTGCCTTGCCATGTGCTTCCATTCTGGGGGAAGATTGTTGGTGTGGGGGTCCTACAGAAAGCCTGCAGCTGCTGCATGTTTCCAGAGAATACTGAATATGAAGAAATAAAGGTTCTAGGCAGAGATCCAAAGCAGGGACGTTGCCAGGGTTCAGTCTGCATTTTAATCCGCTAGCATACAAATTTTCCAGACAGACTGGTTCAGCAATTCAAATGGTCCCACCCCGACTCCTGGACAAAGCAACTGAGACACATGACACATACACGTGTAAGAGGGAGCTCTGTATGCTGCATAGCTACTTCCAGATACGAAATACTGTGAAGGAACAGAGAAATGCTTTGAATTCTGTCATGCATGCTTTTGGAAGGAGAGATGTTATTAGCAGTGAGATTGTCTCCTGAAATGGAAATACATAATTCAGTTTGTGGTTCAGTTAGTCCTATTAAAACTTTGTCTTTATTTCTGCTGTCAAAATACATTTAGAACAAAACCTTCAAGTCAAAGGCAGGAAAGATTAAATTGTTCTTATCTTCTCAAGTTAACCTGAAAAGAGATGTTGGTGGAAGGGGGTTCTGGAGGTAGAGCAGTGCCATAGCCTCTTTGTATCTGCTCCCCAGGTGGACGGAGAACAAACCTACAGGATTTCTGTGCAAGCTAAGGAACACAGGGGAATCTTCCTTCCAATGTCATAAATGTTTCCAGTTAAAACGGTCACTATTTTCAGGGCCCCGGAGCTCTGCCAGTTCCCTGAAGCTTATTTGGATGCTGCCTAGCTTTTAGCAGCCCAGAAATGTTAAGTGGTGTTAGACACAGGGACAGTATGAAACTGGCCCCCCACTGTGGAAGCTCCTACAAGGTCCTTCATGCTTCATACTCTTTCTCAGCTTTGGACAGTCTTTAAGTAAAGTTGAAAATCTGGCTTTAAATAGTGCAATGTAAAGCAATGAATGATGCAGTATTCAAATGTGAATGACTAACTTTAAGTAAATGGTTGGGACTTGTTCGGAAACATAACACAGACATAAAAACCTCATCTTAGCTCATTGGTTGGCCTTGGCATCTGTTTCTAATGCCTAAAACCAAAAACCAAGCTTTCCATGGAGAATTTGGAAGCAGATCAGATTCACAATCCAAGGTATTTAGAAACCAAGATCTCACCTGCTTTACATGGAAACTGTAATTCCTGGGCTTTTGGGAGCAGCCAGAAACTTGCCGGCCCTCTCAGTAGTGCTCTGTCTGCTCTCATGGCTCGAGAGCTGTAGATGATTCAGCCATGGTAATTCTTGCCAATATCCAAAATTCAAAAAAATGCTGTTTCTCATAGTTGTGTCTGGACTTCTTGGTAGTCTTCCTGGGGAGAGTTACGTGCTTCCACACCATGCAGTGTGAATAACAGGTCAACACCTCCTAATGTCTGTCTGTTGTATAACTAATGTCTGTATGTTGTATAACTCGTTTGCACTGAAACAATGAGCTTTGCACCTTCTCGTGTCAGCCCTGGGCATATTGTACGTGTGCAGATTGACTCTGCAGTGCATGGGCAGCCACTCTGATGCTCCTGGTACATGTCAGCCTGTGCTTCACTGGGGACTCAGTCCGCAAATGCAGGGTGGCCCTTTATCTGGGAATTTGACTTTTTCTAAAGGCTACTTAAAGCAAATATTCCACGCTGTTTTCTACCCAAAAGTCCCAAGCAGATGGACCCAAAAAGTAATAACGTGGTAGGTCAGGCATAAAAGTGGTAGAGTTGGTAGGTGGCTTATTTCTGTAAGATCTCGCAAGCTTGTTTGTTTTGTTGCCTTGCTTTGGATACTCTGGTGTCCACCCATGTGGGTAGGTTGTGGGATTAGATTGATGCTAGCAAAGCACTTTGGGATCACTCAGATTTCTGTAGGTGTGAAAACAGCTCTTTTTAAAATTGAAAACCTGTTATTAACCACACATCTTACAAATTGGTATAGCTAGCTTAATCTACAGATTGTTACCTTTCCTGAGGCAATGGGAGTGTTGACATCTGTCAAAGGAAAAGCACAAACTAGTTTGCTGTGACTAGAAAACTTACATTGCCCTCTTGTGAAAACACAGCTCCGCTGCAGCAATAGAAATATCCAAGGATACATTTCAGTTGAAAAGTCAACATATTCTGCCACTCTATAAATATAGCACAGGTCAGTCGTTGCTTTAGACTGACATCTCAGAGAGTGTACTCATAGGACAACAGAACCAAGTCTTTCCTATTTATGTACACAGGGTAGGAAAAAACCCAGCTTTTTTCCCTTGGCTCTGCAGTCATTCTGAATTTTAGTCACTTCATCAGCATGCTGAACTGTACTGTCACTGTATCGCTGTGACAGCTTCACTTGTATTTCAGCTTCATGACAGGTCTCAAACACATGATATTGTGACCTCAAATTTGCATCGCGTTCAAGCTTCAGTGCCACACCATCCCTTTCTCTCCCTATCATTTCATATCAGCAGTTAGAATAGTTTGTTGTAGATTGCAGATATTTATGAATTTCACTGGAAATGCAACAGGACTGTCTAGTTCACTAGTAAATCTGGAAAGGTTATAGGTACGTCATCGTTAAAGACAGCATGAGGAAGTTGCACTTTATATTTCAGTTGAGAATGAAACTCTTGTTCTTCACGGAGCTATTAATGTATTCAGCCTATAGTCATGCAATCCTTCATAACCCAAGAAATCACAAGGTGCTCACCTGGAGTGGGATTCAGGTCACGCCTGCTGTTGGGATATATAATCTGTTTTGGGCTATATCACCCCATCGAGATGCAGCATCTCTTTCCGTTGATGAAGAGGAATGAAGCAGTGAGCTTTGAATTAGTGTTTGTCAGGCTGGCTGTTAACCTAAACGTGACAGAACATTTAAACACATCGGCTCGCAAAAATATTTTTTCAGCAAACAGTGCTACCAGAATAGAGATAGTATATTCACAGATGACAAATGTAGGTACTGTGGTAGCGGTTAGATATCAGGACTGTCCACAGCTGAGTGGCGGTCAGAAGTCTAGTGAATAAGAGAACCAGACATAAACATTTTTTGGGGTGGGGCTGGAAGAAGTATTGATGCTTGATGTTGAAAGACCTTCTTTCTCTGCCAGCAGGGCTTTATTTAGATTGAATTTATATGGTTTTCTTCATTAATAACCTGGACAGCTGTGAAAAATCTACCTTCTTCTGTGCTTTCTTTGAGTGTACTCTCACTGTTCCCCAAATGAAAAGAGCCAAAACCTTGACACAGGAAGTCTTCAACTGGCAGACTTCTGTGAAAATACCGTTGAGCTCTGGGAGCTTCCTAAGAGTTGGTGGTCTGCTTACACTCTAGTAGGAGAGACTGAGCTATCAGAGGTACAGACTCTTTCTGACACTTGTGTAAGAAAGGAAGAACAGAGCTACCTCAGAAAGCAGTTTCTGGTTGACCTTCATAGATTTTGGTGCTTTCAGACTTCTCCCTCCAGCGTACTCAGACAACCCAAACTACTGCTGCTGACTGCTAATGGTGTTTGCTTGGGTGAGTGCTTAAAATGTTCAATTTGAGAGCTCTGGTGCTGTGGTTTAGGATTTTACCTTCTTTCTCATGAGTTGTCTCTACCCAGGGTCATGGCAGATGCTGCTGCTAAATCTGCCCTGGCAGCTGGACTAGGTATCCTCTGGGCTGCATCCCAGGTGCAGGAAGAAATGCCAGTGTTGTTTTTTCTAGTTGGACCCTAGACCCCAGCCCGGAAGACAAGCTTCTCCATATTTTGACAGCACTAAAAAGCACTGGCGCCCATTAGCTTGGTAGGCTATTATTTTTCTTTAGACATGTCCTGTCTAAGGCATATTTCAACTTTCTTCTCTCCTATTGTTTAACAGTGACTATATACAATTCTCCTGTGTTTCTTGTTCAGTAAGTATTTGTTACATCCTCAGAGACTGAATTCCCTGGCTGGTTTGTTGAAGGTCTTTGCCTGGGCAGTATTATCACCCTTAGGTATTTGGCTTGTCACTGTGGAAAGATGCAAAGAATTTTGAGACTTCTTTACAAGGAAATCTGGTTGTAACCTTAGTTGTGAAGATGCTTCCACCTCTGCATAAAGAACTCATGCTATGAGAAGGGTGGCTTTGCTCTGTTTTCATGAGAGCATGAATTCTAAAACAGACGAAATGCCAACTCTGTCATATATTTTAAATAAGATGCCACATGGAGTCTCTGTGAAACTAGTTGCATTATAGAGACAGCTGCCTTCAGAGAGTGGTTGTTCACTGAATGCCTCTCGCAGATGATTTATGAAGTGTTTAGAGGCTTGAAAATCCTTTGACCATCAAGAAGACTCTTTAAGCCAGGAGTGTGTTGAGAAAGGAATGCAATTGGAGGACAAACTCAGAAAAGTCCCCATGCTGGAGAAGATGCCTACCTGTTACTTGTGTGATAATAACAACCAGTCGAGAGAATGCTGTCTTGTTTTCTTCTCATCTTCTTTTAACTTTGGTTTTGATTTTTTTTTTTTGTTTGAGAATTTAACATCTTACTAGAACTAGCTCATTATTTTTCATCCTTAATTACATCTGTTATGAAATGTGAGTCTATCAAATAAGTGTGAAATATATGTTATTACTGTTCCTCTAGAAATAACTTGTCTCTAGAGAGTATTATATGTGGTCAACTCATAGAGGAGATATGAAGGATGTCAGGATGACAGGAATTGGGCTGTATCTCCCAGCTGTAAACTTTAAAAGGATGTTTTGGGAACTGGCATCACCAAGAACAGTGTTCCTGGGAGGACTCCTCTTGGCAAGCATAAACCAGCATCCTTCTGAAAAGCAGTTGGTAGCATAATAGTTTGGTCATGATTACATAGTTTATTGTTCAACCATTAATGTCTATAGGGCTTTTTGTTCATCTTTATTGACTCTGGGGTACAAGAATATTAAAGATCATACGATCTGCTGCTCTCATAAATTAAGAGAGCTAACCTATCCAAAGGCATGTATGACTAATCCTCCTTCGAATTCTCACCCCAATACTGAACTCTTTTTTTGCCATTATTGTTATTGTATTGTTGTGTGCTTGCTAAGGACTGAGTAGTTGTTGTGTATTCATGAAAACCTACAACCTGATTTATTTAACATGTTTACCAGAATACTTGGGGGAAAAAGTCAAATCTATTACTCATATTCATTACTCAGTGTGGAAAAGCAACAGTTGTTCCCCAGTGTGAGCTAGTTACCATAATTATACTGCTGGGCAGTTCAAATTGCATCAGTCTACATTTTTGAGCGTATTTTTGAGGTAATGTTTATTAATGGGAAACATTGATTTTGATACATCCCTCTAGTTATGCTTTGCCATGTCTATAAATAGACCTTGTATTTTGCTCCTTGCAAGTGGATTTAGTTGGGCTTTTAGGTTTTCAGAGATTTTTTTGTAGCTGAGGGGAAGAATTCAAATAGATCTGATTTTGAAACGAAATTGCATTCACCACTACAGTGAAGACATCGGTTTTACATTTGTCATGCTCAGAATTTTATGCGCAGTTGATGTGGTACGTGTATCTTCAGTTGGTCTGGTGCACAGAGGGTAACTTAATCCAAAGGAGAATGTGCAGCTACACTAAGCTTGTGTGATAAATAAAGCAGCAAGGAATCAGCATTAGAGAAGTGTATTGCTTAAGTGCTTTTTATTGTGTCTTCTTTTCATCTGACTCCTAATTACATTATTGAAATTTCAGTCATTGTAATGATGTCAAACAGTGCATGCAATGAGGTATCGTGATGTTGGAAAAACAGGCATGGATGGCAGCTTTCTCTTCAGTATGCATATTGATGTATCTTTTTTGTTAGTATAGGTTTGTTCACCCTTTTAGATAAAGGTAATTTTTAATTAAACATGACTCATTCTCTACAGATTTTAGAATTTATTTTATACTATCCCTTTGTATGGTTGTTTATGGCAGGTCTTATTGCATTCTAGCATTAAGTCATTTATAGACTAAGTATATGAATAATTATAAGTTCTTAAAGGAACCAGGTGGCAGGTAAACTCTTAGCTGCTTGATTTATCTGTAACAGAAGAGGCTGCTCTACTCATTGTAGCTTTTTGCTTCAGTGCAGCACATGTATGATGGTGGTTTTCTCATGGCAGAAAGGAGCTGAAATTCAAAGGTACCATGTGCTGAAGGATTTAAGTTACTCAAGCAGGCAAATGCAGGAGAGAAGGCAACCCTGCCCCTCGCTTGCAGTGCTTTAAATCAACAAGCAGCATGTTCCAGTTTATACTAACAGGTTTACGGATTTCTCTAAAATGAGCCCTTGTGGTCACATCTGGTACCAGGAAGAGTGGATAAAACCACAGAAACCTACTGGAAGGTGATAATACAAAGTTACAGTACTGAGGAAACAGAATCTGTGGGTAATTTCCCCCCTCCAAACATCCAGTTCATTTAAGTTAATCTTATAGAAGAAGTCTGCATCCCCCAAGAGCTGGTTGGAGTAGGAGGCATGAAACTGGGGGGAAGCTGTACTCTGTGGGATGATACTGTCTTCTTTAGCTGGCCAGTTGCCTAAAAAATAGACACCTTTGGGAAACATCTAGTGCTAAGTATCACTGGTATCGATATCCACATTTTATCTGCATTGGCTCATGAGCACAGTCGGTACTAGCACAGTAACAGCATATCCAGGGAGATGGCATCTCTGTGTGAAAGCAGTGATCTATATGGCTCACAGGGAGTTTTTCTACATCTTTCTACAGATGGCAAAGAACATAACTGATGGAAAAAAACTAATTTGTATACAAAGAGGATTTTCCCTTCTTGCACCATTTTAGACAAGAAACAAGAATGCAATGCTCCTTTACATCCTTCCATTCATCCTTTGAAAGTCTTTGTTCAAGATCTCTTCCCCTTAGGTGAGTTGATCTGTGAAGCTAAGAGACAGGGAGACAGTGTACCCGAGAGCTGTCATTGTTTGAATACCTGTGGTTTATTCTAGACCTGCCCATACTTCTTCTTAATTCCCAGAAGGTGACACAATGGGCTGTGTCATTCCCTTCTCCTTTCCCACCCTTGGGAAAATCCATTGGAGTCTTCCAGGCTCCTTGCACTGAGTTTTCCTCTTCCCCCATTCTTGTTCTTCTGTATTGAGCTTTAGGTTTTATCCAAATGCTGCTTATCCAAGATTCCTAGATATCATGACTATCGATAACAGCAATAATAATACTGTTATTCACATGGAACTACAAATGTGCCCAACACTTGACATAAATAAAACCGGGTTTTTTAAATGTCAGTGAGCTCAAGAGTGTTGTCTTCCAAGACATTTTTTCTAAGCATGAACTGATTTAGTCCACTCCCTATATATAGGTGTATATGTAAATATACGCATGATCCTTTGCACCAGAATGCTGGTATTTCAAGGTTTTTGTGTACTATTGGACTTGTAAGTCTTGGCATTGACCTTTCAAAAGGTTTGTGTTATAAAAGAAAGCCTAGATATGGAAGAAAATACATTATCTTGCAAAGCTGGAATCTTAAAACTGCACTGTGTTTAGAGAGTCCTTTTTCTATTATGATTATTCTCCATAAGAATGGAATTGGAAGGATTACAGATGGATGGATCTCCTAAGTAGGGCTGTACAAAATTTTCAGAAGGAAACCTGAAAACCTATCTGCTCACAGCTTCATTGCAAAAGAAAAGCTTTGAGACAGGCCTTGTAGCAGTTAGAAATGTGGGCCCATTTCCAATTTCAAATGATTAGAAACTTCATTTTAGTACAGTTGCTCTGTGAGTTGTTGTATTGTTTTGAAACTCAGTACTGAAAATAAAAGTCAATAGGATATGCCTAGGGACAACAGGGAAAAGAAGGATGATACCAAGTTATTGCCCACCTGCCCCTTAGCCGTTATGCTAAATATTGCTGCTATTGCTACCATCCTTCCTGCCTCTCGCCTCTAACTTTGGGGTCTTTTCCACTCCCTTAGCAATTCCCCCTTTTGTCCCGCATGGAAACCTTATTCTCCTGTTACCAACTTTAATCAGGTATCTGTTTGTGTGCCAAGACCACAGGAGCTTAGGGACAGATGTTGTGTGGTCTCCAAGCAAAGAGATGTCAGGATTTACCCAGGTGGGTTCCCCAGTACTGTGTGTCACTAACTCTGCCTAGCCCTTAGGCGTTGTTAAACGTTTTGGGTACCACACAAAAAATAGCCACTCCCAGTCCATTGCCTAGGGCTGGCTGGGCACAGAGGGATGAAGTGCACACATCAACTGACCTAGAGACTGTGGTTGTAGTCCGGTTACTTATCCTGTTACATGTGTTCCTATTGGGACCGAGCTGCCTGGAGTTGCAGGCTGGGGTTCCCTTTTCTGCCCTGTGATGGCAACGAGCAGCAGGGCACAGCAATTTTGGGAGCAGTCAGCCCTTCCCATTTTCTCTCCTTGAATACTCAATGCTTTTCTCAGCAGACCAAGTTCTCTCAAGGTGCCTGTGGTACCATACAGCTTTCCACTCCTTTGGTCTTTCTGGACTTCAGGTTGTAGTTTCCTTCCTTGGATGGAAAGGTTTATGGACTGCTCTATGGCCAAAGGTTTTATGAACTGAAAAAGATATCCGAGTCCACCAATTCCCAGCTCACTGGAATGAGCTGTGCTTGTAAGGGAATTGATAGTTCTCCCCAGAACTTAAAGCTCTTTGTTGGTAACTCCTGAATTAGCAGGTTTTGCACTCAATATCAAGAAAAGGGATTTTGTAGTTTAGCACTCACTGAGATCTTGAGGTTCAAATCCTCAGTTCTCTGATACTCGCAGCTACAGCCATTTTCCTTCTTTTTCTGCAGTTTCCTTTCTGCAGTACTGAGCTATAACAACTCCATATGTATAAGAATTTTAGGAGGACATATTACATAAGTATATGAGACAGTCAGATATTTCAGGCACGAGAATTTTCTCTGCAGTTCTATCTGTATATTCATAAGATGGTTGTCTCAGACTTTAGTGACTCGTGTTTCAAATCCCTTTTTGGCTAGAAATAGCACTTACCGATGCTTCTATAGTCCTGTTCCTTTGGAAAATTTGCACTAAGGACTTCACAACACAGCAGGCACAGCATTCAAGCTAATACTCTGAACCTTTGCAGCCAAAACTCACTGGGAAAATAAAGCCTTTTTCAGAAATAAAAAGGAGTCAGATGATCTTTACTGGGGAAAGAAAAAAAAAGGAGAAGAAAAAGAAAAGAAATGTCCCAGATCAGTGTAGTCTCCATCTGGTATGTTCCCAGATTCCTAAAGAGATAACATGGTGTCAGGAAAAAGGATGTTGTAATTAGGCTGGGGCATAGCTACAGCACAGCAGGATCCTGACATTGTCATAGCTCCGTGCTATCGCTGACCTTGGGGTAGTGGAAGACTGTGCCAAACTTAAAATAAATAAAGTGTTCCAGTGCTGCTGCTCAGTTAAGGAAGATCAAAGGGAAATAACATTTAATCAGTGGAAGTCGTGGTGTTATGCACTAGCAATACTAATTGTTTTGACAACAATTCTCTCTGAAGATTTTTTTTGTTAGCACTGAGTAATAACTGATCTGCTATTGTATTGACCTATAGCACTACCATAGCTCAATTAAGTTTCTTATTGTCCAAATCTAATCAGAGAAAAACTGAGATTGAAAATCGATTCATTTCCTGCTAGTTAATGACTAATTCCCCACAAATGTGAATATAGAGATTAACTTTTCAGGTTGAAAGGCTTTTTTAGAGGTAGACCCTGCCAGAGGGATGTTTGAGAAGAAGCAGCGTGGCTTCTCTTTTCCCATCCATCTTCCTCCAACCTCTTGGCATATGCTGACTGTAGCTTTTGTTTTTTTTACTGTGGGTCTTGCTTTATAATAGCCTGTAGTGTGCGCTTGTTTTCTGGTCTCTTAACCCATGTCTCACACAATTGCAAGGAACTGGTATTGATAATTCAAGGTCACCTCCAAAATTCTCATATATTTCTTCTCCATATGTTTCAAATGAGCATTTCTGCAGTGACTAAAAACATCTGCAAGACAGGGTGACTTAGTCCTTAATAATAATGTAAGAGCTAGTCACTGTCCTTGGGGGTCTGGGAAACACATAGACTGTTCTCTGATCCCACTTCAGCCTCTACAAGTTGTGAATTTTCCCTGTGAAAGGGAGACATGAGATTTTTTGGCTCTTCTGAGTATTTCTTCTTTATGTGAAGAACTAACAACTGCTTATAAGCCTCCCTATGTGTCTATGCATAGTGTTCACAGCATTAAAGCTACTGAGCACAGACATAAGCAGTAAACATCTATGAGGTTTGGCAGTTCTCCCCAGTTCTTGCTAGTTGTATGACTCCCGCTGCAGCAGTATCTGAAATAGTCGCAATCCTTTGTTGTGTTTATCCTCACAGTGTGCCTCTGAGGTGGGGACATCTCATGAATTTACACATGGAGAACTGAGACCTGGACCTAAATAGTCATTTAGACTCTTGTCTTTGGTGGTCCTTGAGATTATCCTTACCAGAGGCTCATCCCCATGGCTCAGCTGCTGCTGAAACCTATAGACCCATGGCTGTGGATGCTGCCCACTGCATTGGTACCCTCTGGCAAGCTGAAGCCAGGTGGCTGGAGGCAGTTTTCCTAGGTGGGACATTTCTATCTTACACTGCAGGTGTGCTTAAGAGTGCAGCTATACCAGACTCGGCATCTATGGGGGCAAAAGGCTGGAGGGCTTTTACCAAGAAGATTAGCTTTTGGACAGTGTATAAGGGGTTTTTTCTCATGTTTCTGTATCGTTCCTGCTCTGCAACTGATGCTTTATCCCTTATGTCTTTTTTTAATTCACCTTGCTGCAGAAAATACCATGCTGGTTTCTGCTTTGCAGCAATGAATTTTGCCAGTGTTGAAAGGTTCAGGTCTGTATCCTGTCAGCCCGAAGCCCAGATTCATGTGTATCGATCCATTGTAATCCTATGGGGTAATCTCTCTCCTGATACTCAGCAAAACATAATCAGACTCATTTTTTTGGCTGACCTGAGCGAAAAACTTGATTGCTCCGAAGGAATCTGGCTGGTAAAACCCATGCAGACCTGCAGTACTGGGTTGTGGTATTGCATGCTCCGATCCTACATTTTTCCAGTGGGTTAGCCCAGTGGACCTTTTGTTTGTGTAAAACACAATAAAAAGGCTAGAGTCGAGCCAGAAAATGGCCTTTCTCCCAGATACCGAGCAGGGACTCACATGCTTTGGGTGTGAAGCGCTTTGGTACATGTATGACAAGCTGGAAGGAGATAATAAACCTTCAAAGATTGATTGGGAGAAGAGGGAGAAACAGGAAAACTGGTAATGTTTTGCTCCCAGTAGAGGCAGCTGTAGGAAGAACACAAAATGAATCTGACTTCTGAAGCGGTGTAGCTATATTAGCATGCGAGAGAAAAAAATACATTGATGCAGTTGCTTCATTGCATATTCCACCAGCAAAAGCTGCAGTCCTACACATGGACAGTCTAAATATCATCGTCTGCTTTGATAATCTTG
This sequence comes from Ciconia boyciana, assembly GCF_034638445.1. NCBI lineage: Eukaryota > Metazoa > Chordata > Aves > Ciconiiformes > Ciconiidae > Ciconia > Ciconia boyciana. Next base: position 12,866,327 of record NC_132936.1, on the reverse strand, counting down.
CTGTTTCTTGGGTTACTTTAGTGCCTAAGAATAATACATGGAGCTTGGATTTCAAAAGGTACAAACTCTGACACAGTAGTTTCATTTTTATTCATTTATTTGTATTTTGGAAGAGAGAGGAAATACAATTCACTAACCATGAACAGAGTTTGTTAGGACTATGCTCACTCTTTCTAGCTTCATCTGCAAAGTAAAAATATCTTAGCAAAAGAAATTTTTAAGCTAACTAGCCTGGTCATACACACAAGATGTGGTCGGGCAAGGCTCTCAGCTTTGAAACATTTTCCACAAACCCCTCCTGCTATTCCAGGCAGTTTTTACACACATCATTAACCTGTAAGACGCAACCAACCTCCCCATTTTCCTGTGGCTGTACCGTGGTGGAGCAGAGACCCAGGATCCCCATCAGTCCCATTAGTGCAGCACTTGCTTCAGCTCATGTGGAGATCAGTGGCATCCGTGCTGTAGCTGGGGGTGAGCTACTGCAAGAGCTTTTAGACCTCTCCTAGGATTTCTCTGCATAATGGAGTGATAACGTAGGGTGGGGATGAACAGAGGATAAGGAGAAGGTTGAGAAGAGGGTCCCATCTGTACCACACATAGAATCACAGAATCGTATAGGTTGGAAAAGACCTTTAAAAGCATCAAGTCCAATCGTTAACCTAACACTACCAAGACCACCACTAAACCATGTTCCTAAGCACCTCATCTACACATCTTTTAAATACCTCCAGGGATGGTGACTCAACCACTTCCCCAGGCAGCCTGTTTCAATGCTTGACAACCCCTCTTTCGGTGAAGAAATTTTTCCTAATATCCAGACTAAACCTCCCCTGGCACAACTTGAGGCCATTTCCTCTCGTCCTATCACTTGTTACCTGGGAGAAGAGACCGACCCCCACCTCTCTACAACCTCCTTTCAGGTAGTTGTAGAGAGCAATAAGGTCTGCCCTGAGCTTCCTCTTCTCCAGGCTAAACAACTCCAGTTCCCTCAGCCGCTCCTCATCAGACTTGTTCTCCAGACCCTTCACCAGCTTCGTTGCCCTTCTCTGGACACACTCCAGCACCTCAATGTCTCTCTTGTAGTGAGGGGCCCAAAACTGAACACAGTATTTGAGGTGCGGCCTCACCAGTGCTGAGTACAGGAGGACAATCACTTCCCTACTCCTGCTGGCCACACTATTTCTGATACAAGCCAGGATGCTATTTGCCTTCTTGGCCACCTGGGCACACTGCTGGCTCATATTCAGGCAGCTGTCAACCAACACCCCCAGCTCTTTTTCTGCTGGGCAGCTTTCCAGCCACTCTTCCCCAAGCCTATAGCATTGCATGGGGTTGCTGTGACCCAAGTGCAGGACCTGACACTTAGCCTTGTTGAACCTCATCTGTGAAGGAGTGTCTGGACGACGCTTTTAGTCATATGGTTTAGTTTTAGGTAGTCCTGTGAGGAGCAGGGAGTTGGACTTGATGATCCTTATGGGTCTCTTCCAACTCGAGATATACTATGATTCTATGATTCTGTGAACATCATGTCTGAATCTGTTATAGCATCCCATCTCTAGGACATGGAGAGACATGATCCAGTTCCACCCCCTGGAATTTCAGCAGTGAAATTAAATCGTTGTAATCCTCACTTTATTTTCAATGCATATGAACAAGACGGCCCCAGACCTTTCGAAGGCACGTGATGTGCCTTTCTGTGCTGATATGCTGCTACTCTGAGGCTAAGAGCTGGGAACAGGACGGGAACATCTGTATCTCTGGGATCCAAATCCCTTAACATTTGATTAAATTGTTAATGGAAGCATTCATAGCTGCTGAAATTATTTCTGCTTCTGTGGAGTCAAATTCTTGGGTGCTCGTTCATTGCCTGTTATGTCTCTGCAGTAAACTTCTGCCTCGGAGAGCTCTGAGACTCAAATCCTCAGTGGTTATCTAAATGCATCTAAATGCTTTTCATTTAAAGGGCAGTTGGGGATAGGAGCCACAGAACGACTTCGGCACAGTAAGGTGTGGTTAATTGCCTCTGGGAAGAGGATCTCCAAAGTTTAGACAGAAGAGTTGTGTGAGGAAAGCCCTTGGAAATCCACAGCCAAAACATTTGGATGCCTTGAAGTGGTGAGAGACCTGGCTATGAAGGCGATCATTCAGTACCCTTCATTGCCTGTGTCCCTTTGTGGGTTTTGCCTTGGTTGCCTAAAGGCCCTTGGGGGGTCTGGACTTCAATAACAACATTTGGATGTGTTTCAGTTCATTAAAGATCTCATCCATTGAATAGTAACTCAGGGAAAAACCTTTGACAGAACTAGAAAGTGGTATGGAAATGCTTTCAGATTTAGCATGATCAGAGGCCCAGTTCAAAACCCACTGAAGTAATTGGATCGTTTGCATTGGCCCATACTGCTAATAATATACATTGTGCTTAGTATCCTAGCGGTTCAGATGCAGATGAGAGGAAAGGAGAATTGTGAAAATTACCTGAGTTAAAGTACACTTTTAAATATATTTAGTGGGGGAAATGCTAGAATACAAATCTTCTCTCTCCTAAAGGAGTCCATCAGCCACTGATTTGTTAAAAAAAAGTTTGCTTTCTTTCTGATGCCTTTAATATTAGCTGACACAAGCTGTTCCCAGTTTGGGAACTCATCGTTCCCTGATCCGTACTATGCCGTAGCCGGTGCTTTCTCCTGAGTTGCCCATTTGGCTTGGCTTAGAGAGGGGAGGGAAGTGAGTGTGGGGTTTCCACATCCAAGCTGAGACCTTTCAGCAGGGAAAGGATGTTGCATCATCCCACTGCTATGATTTTGGAAAGCCTGTTTTGTAGGCAAGCACTGAAAACACTTGTTCAGCCAAAAGTATGTAGAAGATAGCTGGGAAGAGGCCTACTCTGAGAATTACAAGGAGTAGAAGTCTTCCCGCTTAGAACTGTGAAGACTGACTTTGCAATAAGAAACATAATTTAAGCTTAATGATCCCTCTGCTCCTCCTACAGCCAGTCAAGGGAGAAGTCTCTGACACCTAATTCGACCGCTTCAGGTGGCTCTTTGGAGAAAGAGCAATGCACGGCACTGACCCAGGGCAATGCTGTGGCTCTCACACCCACAGGCATTTCTGCTCACAGCCACGTCCTGCTCGGCCTTGCCCTGGTCCCTGGCCTCTGGCCCCTGGCCCCTGGCCCCACTGCTCCTCATCACCCTTGGCGGGATGCTCTCTGCCAGCTCTCTCTGCTCCAGCGCTGGGCATGGAGGCAGCTCACAACATTTCACATGCATTTCACTGGCATTACTCCAGAGAATAAGGGTGAGACATAACATGAATAAGAGGGGCACATTGTGCCTTATCCAGTCTTAATCCACACATCTTCAGGAAGTCTTGAAAATGTGTCTTTATCTATTTTAAAGGTGTATCTGTCCTGACCTGCCCTTGAGCTGTGTATTCCCAGGGCAGTCAAATCTCTTCCAGAAGAAGGACAAATGCACTGGCTGTGTCTTTTTGTGCTGCTGTGGTTATGCTCCTGTTACATTTGTTTTCAGTTTTGTACAAAGAGGTGCTGGCAGGCACAGGCTGCAGCCCCGCAGGTCACCCTGGTGCCAGAGCGGCACAACCTTCCCGACAGGTCCCGATGGTCGCAGCCTGTACATCTCTTTCCCTTCTCATGCCTTAACACATAAACTGCAAGAGTACAGTATGTTATAGTAATTTACAAATTTTTTTTTTCTAAAGGAGAGAATTAAAAAGTATTCTTTTTTCTTATCTCCTCGACTCCAGCGTTTGTACTGCTGGCAGGAGCCCAGACCTTTGTCCTCTTGAAAAACTAGTGAGCAGCAACCTGCTCCCCGGTCATCGCAGGCATCCTCCTCAGTGACCAAAATATCGCCAGAGCTTTATCTCATGGTGAAAATATCCACAGCATTCATGTACTGTAGTTTCAAACAGATTTAACGCTGTGGCTCTGCAGAGTGGGAGACCGTATCTGATGGATGACGTATGAAGCTGGGGATAAAACTTCAAGTCTGAACTTGGTCCCTCTACAAAAAGGATTGTGGGTAACAGCTGTTACACCTGTTGAGCAAATACACTTCAAAGGGCTTCTCACTTCTGAGGATCTGCAAGATGGGGCTTGACCAGCAGCTATCAGCGTCTGGGTTCAAATTTAAGAGGTTTGCTATAAAAAATACCAGTCTGAGCTTCTACCAGCAGCCAAACTTTCTGATTCTCAAAGTGTTCATGTTCTCCACTCACAAAGGTGAACTGGGTGCCTAGCAAACTTATTAAAGGGAGGAAAGAAAGCCCTAACAAAGTAGATAAAAAGGGTAAGTAACTCCTTCCTAAAATGTAACAGAAACAATTGTGTAAGGTGTTTCCCATGGGAGCCAGCTGCTAGGCTTGTGTCCACGTGCTGGCCCCTGATGCTGCTCATGCTGCTCCTTGCACGGGCTGTGCCCCTCTCGTCCCTCTTCGCTGCTTCAGTCCTCGGCAGAGCGTGGCTGTGCTGAGCTCCAAACGGGGTGTCTCAGCTCCTGGGGCAATCGGCAGCTGCTTCTTCCATCTTCTCCAAGCCTGGGATACAGAAGCCCCGAACCACCTCGTGCTCTCCCGCCTCCCGTGCTGCACTCCAGCTCCCACTTTGGTGCTGGAAGCTGTGACCTTACATCAGTGACCGAGTCGTCACCTGGGCATGTGTAGGCGGCGTGTTCAGCTTTCTGTACACTACTTTAATTCTGGTTTTCTCCGTTTTATAGCAGAATTTCCATTTTAATAGAAATGCATCTCAAAACATGATCAAACATCACATGAAAAACAAAGCACCTCTCAGGCCTGTCCGTAGAGTCTCTCTGCCCCATCCCACCAGTCAAGGAGAGACCCTTCTTTTTTGGACCCCCCCATCACTGGGGAATTTGGGGAAGTGTATTGCTTTTGGTTTTGTTTTTTTCTTTATGTTTTGGCCATATGCTTTAGCCATATGCTTTAGCATATGCTTTATGCTTTTTCAATAACTCTGTCCCAGATATTTCTAGATATTTGATCAGTTTCCCCAAGAGTTATGTACAATTTGTAGATGCTATTCGCTAGATATTCTTATTCCAGGACCCTTTGAAGGCCCCCCATATACCAGAAAGGTGTCCAGAAACACTCTGCGAGCTAAGAATCTGCAAGACAATCTTCTCCAAAATTTAGAAGCAGAATAAGGGGCATTTTTTTTTCCTCTTCCTTTTTCCTTTCCTAATTGGTAGTTGTCTGTAGAGATAACACTTTCTTCACACACCAGCATGTTGATCTAACCGGTCAGAAAACACACAGGCTAAGCAAGAGATGAGACTAGAGAAGCAGAAACAAAGGAATGACCAGTGTGTGGTCACCCGTGGAACTGACTGCTGTAAAAAGCCCAGGCAGGTATAGTTTGCCTTGATTTTTGGATGAAAAGGGTAAAGCAGGAGGCAATGCTGGTGAGCAGAGTGCACTTTTCAGTGGTACTGTTGCGGCAGAAGGGAACTAGTTGCATTCGTATGTAGATTGATCACCTGGACATGGGTTTGCAGAGGAGGCTGAAGGCACTGACTTGCCCAGTGGCTGTAGCCTCTGAAAATCCCAGTTGTATTTCTTTCATTTCTGAGGCATTCACTGAGCTCATGCCAGAGTGCCATATGAAGCGAACTAAACCACCCTCCTCATATGCCCCCTGCCAAAAATGGGTGTTTGTCTTCCAAAGATCCCTGTCTCCCATTGCCACTTGGCTCAGACTAGTCTTAAAGTAGTTAAAATCTGTGCCTTTACACCTTGCTAAGGCCTCACTGTATTTTAATAGTCAAATAATGCTTTACCAGAGCTGGCTTCTTTTGCTCTGTAATTGTTTTGGTTTTCTTTTAGTCTATTTCTTATTTATGAATCATTTCAAAATGGGCCAATGGAAGTCTTCAAGTAGGTTTTTAAACAAGTTTTGACAATGTTTTTTAGTCATTCTGAGCTAAAAATAATACAAATCAGCAGGTACAGACTGGAGAAGAGTGCCTTCAGTCCCTAAAGGACCTTTTACTGCATTTGCTCCCTAGAGGGAGGCCAATAGAGAGAGAGAAAAAAAAAGGCATCAGTTCCATTTGTTCACCTTACTAGGCTGAAAATGCCAAGGCTTAGCTCTGAGCAGTGCCACGGCCTTGCTCACCTCAGAAGAGAAAAAGTTGTTGTCTTGTCTGTGATGAAAAATTTAGAAGGATGCTTTTCTCCCCACTACGTGAGGTTAATGGTATGACTCGCACAAGAGGTAGGCACAGCTTGCTTATGCTCCTCTGATGGGAGACTGAATAATATACTTGTGTTTCCCCAAGAATAATTTAGAAATGATCTTTGGCATCTCCAGCCACTGACCCCTCCTAATCTGCCACTTCGTTCTTGGGCTCTTGAGTATTTTTGGGTATCTGCCACTTCTTAGCCATTTTTGTAGGTGAGCTTCTTCATTGTAGTTTAGTTCTTTCGTCCCACCAGTACATTTGTACCATTTCTCAGTCTGGATCATAGGAGAAAGCACCTGAATGTGTTTTGTTTCTCTGGACAGGGAAAAGGACAACCCCATTTCCCTCTGGCTGCTTGCCTTTCTGTTACAGAGACTGCAGAGTGACAGTCACAGAAATAGCAATCGGGCCGCATCCTCAGCAATAGTCAGCTCTTAACCGAAACACTTGGAAGACTAAAATTTTGAAGTATTTTGTTTTGTAACCTATACGTCACAGGACAGTGATCGGTACAGATTTAAAAAGCAAGAGATTATTCTAGTTGTCTTTTTGGCTTTGAACAGCCAGCAAGCTCCCAAGAAATAGGAAGGGGAGGGCAGTGGAGTCCCAGTGGAGCTACAGGGCACAAGAGCCACTTCTTAACTTCCCACCAGTGATCTGCAGAAGCGTACTTATATTTATACATGTACACACGTGAAATTAAATATCACCTATGTTAACATCTCCAGTTGATACAGAAGTTGGGGGAAAGGTAGATCATGAAGAAGAGAAAGCAATGACCAAGATTTTCAATAACCTGAAAATAACGTTCAGGTTTTGGATAACATTCACATAACTTTGTACTAACAGAGCCAAACCTAGAATTGTGAGCCCGAAGAGCCTTCCTGCAGAGGGAGCTCTATTTGCTTTGACAAAAGGTTGAGGTTTGCACTAGAAGAGCAATTCAGCAAGGTCTGGTAGCTGCAGTCACTGCAGTCCTGAATTGTATCAGAGAATCCATATCTCTTTGTATGTGTTTACGAGGAGCCGTTTGGATTATCAAAACAGAAGCAGGGGCTGGGTTGAGTACAGGCACATAAGTTGCATTTTCAGGAAGAGATGATACCAAATGCCTCTTTCAGCTATTGGAGAAGGGGTGTAGAAGCAGCAGCTGGATGCGACTCATACAAAGTCAAATGAGGAAATAGCAACTTTTAACAGCAATGTTAACCTGGACAAAATAGCACTGGAACGGGTACAGCATCCCTCTTTCTTGATGGCTCCACACCATGTTCAAATATCTTCTGGAAAAAGATACTTGGGAACAGAGATGGGCATATTTGATACCTCTTCTGGGATAACACAGAGATTTGCATCCCTTTGGGGGTAATTCACAGCAGGGCAATACTCTGACTGGATGGAGGTGGGCAAAATTTAAGGAAGATTTTGCATTAACTATAATGCCACTGAGCCAGAGAAGAGATTGTATAGCAATCATACCTCTGCAGCAATGCAAAGGTTATCCGGAATTGTGTCTGAAAAGCATCAGAGTAAACAGAGTAAACAGTAAGTTTAAAGGAAACTTTCAGGTTAGGACCCCTTTGGCAATGCAGCAGTGGCTCCTGACATGGCCCACATGGCCACAAATTTGTTGCAAGCAGCAGGCTGTGCACCAAGCCTTGCATTTTTTGGGGCAAGACACAGTATCCAAATGGTCAAAGGAAAAGCAGCAAAGGCTTGCCATGTTCTACATCTGTATTTAGTCAGACAAGTAGTAGCACCCATTTCTGTATATGCTGTGAGATCCCCAAGATCCTCTATGAAATCTGAGTGTATGAAATGTGTGAGTTCAGGAGCTTTCACAGCTGACCACAGCAACCATCAGTGTGCAGTGAAAGCTCTGGACAGGGAGATGGAAAATTGTAAAATGCAGATCCACTTCTTCGGCTGCCACTGAAGTCTTTCCTTCAAACTTACATTATTAAATGCAATACTTACTAAGAATTGGAATTTTAAAAAGCACAAAATGAGATGGCTCTCAGATTGGGAGTAATGCACGTTTATATTTTAGGAGCATGAAAACCTCCATGAAATTGTGCTGGAAATATAGAAACAAACATTCTTTGTGTACAGTCCCTTCACTGCAATGGGACTTCAGCACTGGTTTAAAACTCCCTTTCTTAAGAGGCACGTTTTCTTGAGTCTGGGCCCACAGAAGGAACAACTACTGTCTCAAATGTCTTAAATCAAACACTTCTTGAGGGAAAAAATATCACCTGAAAACCTACATGTTATGGTCATTTAAAGTATTTTGTTAAGCTACAGTCAGTTGCAGTGTTCACTGATAATGGATATTAAACATGACAAGCATTGCCTTGTATTGTTTAACTGAATCTCAGTTCTTATCTCACGTACTTGCATTATGTTGGTTGGCAGAAGAGAACATGTTCCTGGTTTTTTATGCTATGTGTGGATTTTTTTTTTAATAAAGTTACATAACAACAAGCCCACACATCTACTTGGTTGCAACATGCCAAGGGCTCCCAGGCAGAAAAAATACTGCTAAAATGCACCTTGGTTGCTGTATTTCATAGTCAGGGAGTATTATAGAACCTCGCATTTGCACCCAACTTCGTTTTAAAGCTAAACTAGATGAACCTTAAGTTAGGGTTAAATATATTTGTAATATAGTTTGTGGTAAGCTAAGAGATTTTTGTAGAAATAAGTTTTTAATAACCATTACACTGTAACTGTTACGGAACCTTACATTGTGTATCTTCAGTTTCACACAAAGCCCATCAGCAACTCTTCACAAATACCTCACTTCAGTATTTTGCAGGCAGGTACATAGCTTGCTCCCTTGCCTTCCCCACAGTTCTATTTATTATTTTATTTTGCAGTTCTTTCCATATGGAGATGCTTCAAAGTTTGCCCAGCACGCCTTCCGAACCTTTGATAAAAACGGAGATGGGACCATCGACTTCAGAGAGTTCATTTGTGCACTGTCCATCACCTCACGAGGCAGTTTCGAGCAAAAGCTGAACTGGGCCTTCAACATGTACGACCTGGATGGTGACGGTAAAATTACAAGAGTGGAAATGCTGGAAATTATAGAGGTGAGATCAATATGACACTTAAAAATAACATGTCTGAACATTAATAAAATGTGATTACTTGTTCACATACCTTTTAGATTTTAAGCACACAAGAGGCTGTACTGTATCATTAAAAACATACATTACATAAATTCATCCTATACTGACTCATGCCTAACTGATGCAAGCACACTAACATTTTAATAGATGTAATCTTTGAGAATTGCAGAGAGTACATATGTGCATATAAGCTTTTAAATATCAAGCGGTATTTTTTTTTTTTTTTTTCGATGAATGGATTAACCAGAAGAGCAGCACAGCAAAGGATTTACAAAGCCCATCTCAAAATCACTTGACATCCATGAAATTACTGGTTTGTAGCTCAAGTAGCCGAAACCTTACTGGAGATTAACTTTAGATGATTACAGAAATTTACATGGATAACACCACACTATTTAAGTGAGATCTCACAGATGGGCTTTAAGATGATCACAGTGTATAACAGGAAGGATAAAGTTTACTGCTCTCATCATCTGACGGCTACTCGCCATAGTAGTTAATATCAGATTTTGCTCACATGTACACACAGAAAGCTATTAAAAGGTGACGACTTCTAAACTGATTATTCAGAATTTATGTGAAATATTTCAATGGAGTGACTAAAAGCCAAATAAACAGTTGATGCAGAAAATAGGTTACAACAGTTTTGCACTGTGAAACAGAAAGCCAAAGAAATTCATTCCAGGATGCAAAATGCAACCACCAAAATAAATCTAAAGAACATAAAACACATTCTTCCTTATCTTAAGTATATGGACCTCGGATTCTAAGAAAAAAAAGAAAAAAATCTTCAGGGAAACTGGCAATCATTTTATTGTTGGAATAGCTTTCCAGAATTTGATCACATCAAAAAAATCAGGTTAATTCATATGCTGAATTTTCTATTTGGTTTCTTTCCAAAGGCCATCTACAAAATGGTGGGCACGGTGATAATGATGAAAATGAATGAGGATGGTCTGACGCCCGAGCAACGGGTAGACAAGATCTTCAGCAAGATGGATAAGAACAAAGACGACCAGATCACACTGGATGAATTCAAAGAAGCTGCAAAGAGTGATCCTTCCATTGTATTACTCCTGCAGTGTGACATTCAAAAATGAGCTTGTGTACAATGTGTCATAGACTGCACAGAAGTTTAATGTTCCATTCAGTTTGCAGCTATTTCCACACACACAAAAATTTGCTTGGACTACCTATAAATGGACTTGCTTCTTGTGTTTGAAACACTTGTGTGCATGAGAATGTCATTTGCTAAAGAATTTTAAAAGTATATATTATAAAAATAAACTGCCACAACGTGATGTGTGCAATGTCATTTCATAACAACCCTATTCCTCTGAAGCCTGTGCAGCAGTCCTGTGCTGCAGTGAATTCTATTATTTATTGTTCATGTTTTACTGATGCTAGCTCTGTGTCTCCTAGACTGAGTAATGTTAGTGACACTGAATTCCCATGGTAATGTTAACTGTTTATTATAAATCATGTCACCATTCTGCTGTAAAGTAGTACTGGACAGACAGAGGGGAAGAGTTCCTCAGCTCTTAAGTCTGATCCACACATGTGCTTGTATTGTCAGTGGATATAAATGTACTTCATTTGCATGCCTTTTAGGTTTGCCTTAATTCTTACCTCATTTGCATCCCTTCAATCTGGAAAGAGCTATGTCAGAGGAATGCAGTATTAAAAAAAAAAAAAGAAAATCCTGCTAAAATGATCCCTTTAATTAAAAATATATATAAATATATATATATAATGTTTAAAATATTGTTTTATTGGAAGTTTAAAGGTTTTATTGGAAGTGTATTGATCTTTGCCTGAATTTTCAAAAGCTTCCACAGAGGTTGCAATATATATGTCCCAAAATAAATTTATAACATTTGACCTTTTCCCCTAATTCTTATTTCATGTCTTCAGCACGGTAATAGAGAAAAAAAAAAAGGCTCAATCTCTTTAATCATCCATCACTGTACTACTGGAAAATATATATTTCATTACAAAAGCATGAAGAAAACTTCTTTGCACTCACTCACTCACTAGAAGAGTCATATTACACGAAACCAAAAGTTGTACATCTTGTATTTACCAACAGAGCAGCTGTTTGTCCTCCAAGATGCTAACGCTAAGGTTTAACAGTATACCTACTAGACCCGTGCTTACGTAGCTTTTTAAGCTAGCGGGAAGTCAAATACAGTTTATCTGCTTGGCTTAAACCTGGTCTTCTAATATTTTTCCCTCCCTAAGAGTCTTTCCTCTTACCATATGACACTAAACTACCCTGGGTTTAATATAAACAGACATGTTGTTAAAAGTCATTACTGATAAGTTAACCACAAAGTATGATGATTGAGAAGGGATAGTGAAGAGAACCACCTTCCTTCTCAATTCTATGTGTATCAATCAAGTTTATCTCTATACTGTGGCAAGTACAAGTTCTGCACAGCCCTGGGAAAGCACTGAGAACTAGCAGACTGCAGAAATTGCAGATAAAAATCTTTCCTACACTACATTTCCCAGTTGCTTTTAACAGTTGGTTGCTTGCAGGATTACCAAAAAAAAAAAGTCTGAACATCTTACAATTGCATGTTTGATATTTCTTCTTTATTTTCTGAAGAAACGAGACGGTACTCTTAATAGCTAAAAATCAAACAATAAAACATGACACAAACCAAATCATTCTCTGTATTTTCAAATTTAAAAAGTGAAGCTCATCTTAAAATTGAGGGAAAAAACCCCAACAAAAACCAGTTTTACACATTTTGCTAACAAACATGGTGGGAGGAACACAGAGTCAGTTGTTGCCACAACCACAGCCATCCTCTCATATTTAAGTTTCTTTGTATTCCAAACAAACAGCAAAAGGCAGAAATTTCAACTACGTTTTTAAATACATGAATTTTACTTAGACTACACAGGTAACAAATCTTAGCAATATAGAGAGTGGTCTACTTTGTACATTTTGGCTGTAACAAAAATAAAACACACATTCTGAAAATGTTACATACTTCTGAGAATGATATGCCCATTGTTTCCACTTAGGCTTAAATTACTAGTTGTAGAGAGGATGTTGAATATTCCTGGGAATTTATGCCAGTTTGGTTTACATATGCTTATTAAAGAAGCAGTACATCATTCTACATTTCCCTGCACCTGGAATTTATATAGCTGGACAAGGTCCATTTACTTTAATGCAGCATTAAGCAATGCATTGCCATCCAAAATGGCCAACAGCTCAAACACAATCACAGAATGTAACATCAGCACTGCAATTCTCTCTCTAGGTAGCCAGTATAGTAAACTCTGTAGTTAAAGTACCAAGAATAAGATAGCTTTGAGACCTTAGTAGAATCACGGCAAAAATAAGTGCATCCAAGCAAGTGCTTCAGTAATTGTTTATTCAGAACTAATCCTATACCATGAAAACAGTTGCTTGTAATAATTATACAGTCAGGCACACATCTTCATCGAGGACAGTGGTAGATTAGAATAAATACAATATATTGGTTTGAACCAAAGACCAGAATTGTTGCCAACTGCTCCAATATTTCAAGTAAGTCTATAGAAAACTTGGGAGAAAGCTGAAGCGTTAGCTCAGTAGGAATGTGATAATTTTCCTTAAGCTCTTTTCTCCACACAACTCATTATAGAAGTACCAAGGAAGATAAATGCTTTTCTCTCTCCTGCCTCTGCACTCTTGCTTTATTTTTTGCATGCTGAAGAAAATGAGGAGGAAATAGTACAATGCCAGTCTATCATTTCATATTGTAAAAGGGTCTGAAACATATTCTAGTTTCATCATAAAATCAAGTCAAACCGAACATGTGGTTCATGATCATGTAATAGTATCAAGGACTCCCAGTACAAACAAACTGGGCTTGTGCTCCAGGCAAGTTTTGCCAAGTGTCCACTTTGTGTGGTGTGTGTGCGTCCCCCCCACCCCCAGTATTTTCACATAATCCTAAACAAGTTGTAAGTTTCTTTAATACATATTCCATCAAATCACAGGATTATGGAATTGTTCAGTTTGGTAGGGACCTCCAGAGGTCTCTTGTCCAACCCTCTGCTTGAAGGAGGTGCAGCAGCCTATTCAGACCCCAAAAGCCTCCAAGGATGGAGATTCTACAGCCTGTCAAGACAAGATGCTCAAATGCCTCCTATCTTCATCATGAACAATCCCTCCCCCCGGTTTATCCAGCCAGAACCTCCCCACTTCAGTTTATGACCACGGTCTGTCTCTCTTCTGCCACGCACTTCAACAAAAAGCCTGGCCCTGTTTTGTCAGTAACCTCCTCAAGGCTGCTAAGAGTCTGTTGGCCCATTACCCTGGGCTTTCAGAAGTACACATCAGAAGAAGCCTTTAAAAGATCACTAGACTTAATTCCTACAGTTAGAATGCACTAGAACTGCAGTTAGCTTTCTCAGTGTATTTCCTTCAATTCTGCACTAGCTTCCATATTTTAGAGACACCTACAAGTTTAACACACGCTTGTGTAAAAACTAAACAACATTAAAGAATGCAAAATACCGTGCAGCAGCTAGAAACAAAACAAATTTGGCTACGAAGTTAAGTTAAAACTTACACTGCAATGAGGTTTTATTGAGGAATTGCTATTCAGTAAATAACTGTAGAAACTGCAGAACTGTTCTCTGAATAATCTCAGTGGCTCTTGTATCCCCATAACATAAAAAAAATTAGGTCTAATGACTGAACTTTAAAAAGTGATTTTTTTGGAAAAGCTCCCAACAATTTCAAGTTCCTCGAGAAAGGAGAGCAGAAGAGAAAAAAAGATAATTTGTGGCAGTTTGAAAAAATCTGGTTCTTCTTTCTCCCTCTTATCCCCAATAAATGCTTGTATTATTTTAATGAAGCAAGTTTATTTTATTTTAACTATTCTAGTTTAGTCCCAGGGGAGGGGAGGAAGGTAAGGGAGGAAGGTAGGGGAGGTGGGGATGCCCAAAACGCAGGCCTAAAATGCTATAGAAAAGTCACTCTATTATTTCCCAAAATTCTTATTCCACGTCATTCCTCTGTATTGGAAGGACTTCTGTCACTTTAGTTTGTTATAATGTAACGAGTATCTACAGACTTAGTCTATACCTGCAAACTCAGACTGTGCAAGAGCTTAGTTTATTGGAATTCAGAATTTAAGTTTATGAAGCCACAATTTGCTAGGTTCTGTAAGCTCATGTCCAAAGAAACTCAAACTCTTTCCTACAAACTCTTTAGGAATAAATAAATGCACGTTTTTCCTGCCCAGAGAATATACTGCAAATAAATTTTTCACTTATTATGAAAGTATACACTGTAAGTACTAATAACTTCTCATGTTCAGCTGCTGTGGTTCCACTGGAAAAAAATGAAACGTTTTACTGCATGTATTAGTTAGCACATGTTTAAGAAATAAAGCAGAGCTAGGAAGAAACCAACATTTTTAACTTAATGCTAATTTTAAGTGTGTAGAGACACTAAAACATTACCACAAGTATCAGTTCTCACTGTTTATTAAAATATTACTCCATAGTTATACAAAATATATTTCATATTTTCCAGAAGACAAAACAGAACAACTGATAAAAAATTCTACTAGTTGGTAGTTAAAAATATCAACTGAACATTCAGGATTTTCTCATCATCAAAACTGTGCTTATTCTTGGTCTGTACACATACACTCACTCTTAAAAAAAAAAAAATACAGGAACCTCTTCTTTTCCTGAGAGTATCTAACAAAAGATCCTCTTACGCAGCATCAGGAAGTAGTAACTTTACACCCATCATTACACATTTATCCTCAATAGTATGCCATATTCATACAAAGAGATATTTATTGATCATCTTCTTTGTCATTCCTATTTTGGAAATTCAGTGTTCTTTGGCCTCTTTCAGGGTCTTGCATTCGGAGGATTCGAATATGGGAACTCATAGGCAGAGAACTAAAAATAAAATATGCATCATTTAAATGGTGTTTCTTCTCCACAAATTTTAGTATTTCTATTTGATTCTTTCCATTACATATTTTCCTTTAAATAACTCCATCTTTTTTCTTTGACAGTTTTAAAAAACAGTGACGTGGGGTGAAGTTCTGGCTTCACTGAACTGATACTGGAGGCAGACTTTAATAAAAGAAATCATGTGGTTTCTAACAATTAGACTACCTTGACTATAGAAAAGGTACTTTTAAGAGAAACTCCAAATCAAATAATGATCGAATACAGTTCATACTTGCCTTACAGATCCTGAAGTGGCACACACTTTATACATGTATAATCACTCACATCACACTAAGAATGAGCAAAGTTATTAAACATGCATTTATACAGGCTTCACCACCGATTATCCTAAATGTATTTTTTCTGAAGGTGCCTCCATACTTTTGTTAAATTAAATGTTTGCTGAACGTGCAAAACATGTAACAAAATATAACAAACCCAAGCGGCACTTGAATTACTAAACAGTAACCATACAGAAAATTCCTACGTGTTTATTTAATACGGTTTCAGAAATTCCCCCCAAAGCATTTCCACTTAAATAACAAGAGAATACCATTATTCTTCTTTTTATAGGTTTTAGTAAGGGTAGACAATTAAGAGTGAATCAACTTCATTTTCAAGACTGCTTAATTATCCTATGCAGGCTTCACTGATTACATTTGGCTAACAGAGAGAAGAGTTGGCTGCATAAGGTTAGACAGTGACTGTCCCCTTAAGCTGGGCATGGCTTTACCAGGGACTCATATAGAGGTTTTTAAAGAATTTCGGGCTACTAGATCAGCTTCTTCCTTGTTTTCTTTTTTTTATCAGTTTCTAGATCAGTGATATTTAAAAAAAAAAAAAATCAACTCAAATGACAAACTTATTGAAAGTACTGTAGTATTAATAGGAAAAATGGAAAAACGTAAAGTCTTCTGTTAATTTTGGGAGGGGAGAGGGAGATACAGGGCTAAAAGCTACCAGGAGCCTACTTTACACAATAAAACATTTCAAAAAACTGTTCTACTCAAGATAAACTGATTTGAGTCCCACTGAACTACTATATTAAGAGATATTACATTAAAAAAGAGTGAAAAACCTATTAAATTCCCAGAACCATCAGCAATGAACAGTTTAATTGTTGATGTTCTACTGCTACAAACAGCAAAATTTCTTTCTCCTCATGTTTACTTTTTTCAAGTTCTACTCCTCGCAATAGAACTTCCTTGCAATTCTTGTACCAGGAAACATAACACAACATTACCTCATGCTTTGTGGGGTGAGCAAAATGAACTGTTGATGATGCTGAGAGTCAGCCACCTTAAGAATCATATCCATTGCGATCCTTCTGTTAACCATGTCCTAAAGACAAAAGATTTATCAGGTGGTGATACTGACTGTGTACTTCACTGGCCTATTATTGCACAAATTAGGACAAATGCTTAAGAATAAATTAATTAGAAAATACCTTAATAGAAAAACCTACCTGAATTAATTCATATACAGTAAAACTTAGTTAAAGAAAAGTCTAATAAAAACTAAGCTGGAAAAACATTAGGGTTAAATTCTAAAAGCTACAAACTATAGTCTGGGAAATTCTTAAACTCTACTTTTTAGTATACATGCACAATAGAAAGCTTCTATTGGAACAATCACACACTCCTTCTCACAATGTTTTTCTATCAGCTTTGACATACACGTAGTACTTCTTACTTTATTGGTATGCTGAGATGAACTGTATTTTAGTAGAATAGTGTTTCCTATAAAATCCTGACTCAAAGTTACCTGAAAGGATTTAAGGGCTGCATGAAACCTACGATATTATGTAGCTTGTTTTTATTATGATTATTATTGTTATTATTATGCTATACTATTTTGAACACAACCTTATGCGTTAGGCTTACTGAAAAAGATGTGTAATGGGAAGCTATTATTGGCAAGGGTTAAACAAAGCTCTGCTGCTATGTATTGTTACACATGAAACCAGGTATCTCCCTTGCAAATATGCTGGTGGAGTCCTCTTGTGGTGGGTCTGCAGGATTACACTAAAAGGAACTCCTGAACGTGGAGATGGTAGGGTTGCACTTAATGGCACAGCAGTGGAAAGACAAATTGTGTGGAATTATTTATGGAGCAGATGACATGAAAGCTCTCTGCAGGGCCTACGGTTCTGAGTATCTACCCTCTTCTGGACAGATGGATAAACTTCTGTACAACTAACTTGTAAAAGAGGACCTAAGCTTTGGAAGTCAGCTGACAAACGACTGCTTGACCACCTCAGATGCACACTTTCCTTTTTGGAATTCTTTATATACAAAGTAGATTATCTTTCTTCCCCCTCTAGGTCTGTGATTCCCAGTAAATAAATCATTGAAGGGGAGGGACACTGAAGGCAAAATGAAATAATCTCTCAGTATCAACTCGTTGTCTCACAGAACTGATTCTTTTCTCAAACCATACCACACTGCATATTAATAAGGATGAAATATAATAAAAAGATATAAAAAAATTGGTGAATCACCTATCCAGGGAAGCTGTACACAAAGATGAGGTTTATAAGTTTTAGCTGACATTAGTATTTACTGTTCATTATTCTGCATTTCAGCATCTTGGAAAGAGGCTACTAGGTGAAGTATAAAACAAGTTTCTGAGTAGCAGCAGTGAACTCCATTGCTATACTTGCTCTGAAAAAAACCACATTGATCTCAAAATTGGTAGAAGCCAAAGCACCTGCTAAGCCCAGAACTGTCACAGCAATATGCAGAGGCAACCTGTGACAAACACAATAACAACTGCTTGGGGAACTAATTTAAAGTTATATTTTATTATTTTTGCGCTTAAGCGTGTTTAGTAACAGAGGTTTAAGCGTGTAAAGTAACAGAGATGCTCATAGCTCTAGGTACCAACTTCAGAAACAGAATAAACTTCAAAAGTCACTAAGCAAAGTGAACAAGATCCCTAATAAGTTTCATTTTGGCATTTTGGGGGATTTGGGT
Source organism: Ciconia boyciana (assembly GCF_034638445.1). Lineage (NCBI taxonomy): Eukaryota > Metazoa > Chordata > Aves > Ciconiiformes > Ciconiidae > Ciconia > Ciconia boyciana. The sequence continues at coordinate 12,848,006 of NC_132936.1, read as the reverse complement.
TTTGGTTTGGGTTTTTTTTTTATTTATTATTTACAGTTAACCATAGTGTTTTAAAATCTAACCAAATACAGATAACAACCCAACTGTTTCACCAATTTATACAAATCAGAATGGCAAATGGAGTTTAAGTTTAAACTATACCATGTAGACATCAAATTCATCCAAGCATCTGAAAGGAGATTCGGTAATGGACCACAGAGAAAGAATGAAACAAACTGTTGAGAAGGAACGTTCACCTCCTGATAAAGATCTCACATCATTAAGGGCAGCTTGGTCTTCCTCTCGAGGCTGAACCTTGAAATAAAAATATTAGAACAATTTTTAAACCTGAGATAGAGACTTACTAACAGAATCATAATTTTAATGGCAAACACACTACACATGAACAGATAGACATCACCTGAGAACAATTTTATGCACTTCACTGCCACTGCCATTCTGGAATAGGATGGCTCCTAACGATTTCATAACACATTTCTAGGATGGCTGCAACTTTCTCCACCACAGTAAAATATATTGAACAGATTGAATGACTCTGCCAGTGTTTTCTTATTCAATTCTCTATTTTTAATAGCTATTAAACAATGTTTAATAAATGTCAGCCAGTGTAGTTACATTACAGTGAAATCCAGTAGTTACCAGCTACAATAGAAAAGCAGGTAATTAATTTACAGCAGGAGTTTAAAGGAGGAACAAGTTTCTTTACCAGAATACATGAAACATTGTGACCAGTCCTTTGGTTCCATTGATCATGATGACACCTTGTGGCACTCCCCCTTTAAGATTAAACTTAAGCATTTTCTTGTCCTGTTAATTATACTAACTTTAACAAGCTAAGCAGGAAAATAAGAATTATTTTGGAGTGGGCTCTTTTGGTGGTGGTTTTTTTTTGGGGGGGTGGGGGTGGGGGTGGTGGTGTTTTCTTTTTTTTAATTTACCTTCCTTGACTAAATACAGAACTCTTGTATGAGAAACATAAAACATCAGCTACAAAAAAAAGTATTCTGATAAAGCCAGGTAATGATTTGGAGTTTTATGGATCGAGTCTGAGTTCTTCAGATACATATCCTTCACCTGTTTAATTAGGACTGTATCAACACATATTTATGTTGTCACTACACATTTTTCCCTTCAATTCCTAAAACTGAAGTCTCCCACAGAAATAAAAGTAAATACCCCCATGACTGGAACTTTTTGGGAGGTATGTTAAAAGATACAACCTTACTGAATACACAGAAAAAACATAATATTGAAGCTTTCAGCCATTAAATTTTGTTTAAATAACAACTAGAGCCATTACACAATCCACAAGTAAAGGCAAACTTCCTATCAATGAAATAGGAATGAGTAATTTTGAAAAAGACTGAGTATGATGACTGGGTAGTGAATTCTTATCTTCAGCATAAGACAAAAGTCCAAATTTATGCCATGTAATCTAGCAACCTGCCCATATAAAGTGGTAATACGGTTTTTGTTCTCACTTGTTTTCAACAGCATCCTACATATCACATTCTGGAGAGGGAAGAACAATTTATTCTATCCTTTACAATGCATGTTATAGCAGCTGATATTAAAAAAAAAATTCATTACATATTATGATAAATTAAAGCAATATAAAATAACTTACTATTATTGAAAGTGTCTCATTCTTGTGATCAAAAAGTATTGATCCAGAGCAAGCTCGAATACGTAATAAATGGTCAAAGTAGAGTTTGCATCGTAAAGAAAGGAGCCTTAAATCAGTTAAATCAAGCAAATAAACATCAGGTCAGTCGGTTTTAAAACACATGAAAAAAATGACAACAGTTTTTTATCAACAGTTCCACATCATAACATTTTCCCAAATCAATTACACTCTTGAGCAGTTGACATTCAGAACTGGACATATTGCAGAGAATCGCTGACACAAAGTAACAAGGTAAGAAATCCAGAAGCACAGGCTTTGTATTTTCTAGAAGTCTGTTTCAATAGACTGGAAGCTTTTTACACCCTTCTTCCACAACTTCAACAGAAAATGACCACATTCCACTTCTTTCCTATCCAGTTTAGAACTGCACAGTAAGTATAGTAAAGAATTTATGTGGACTCTTCTAGAGTCCAGGAATTAAAGTGTTGAATACTGATTTCTTCTCCCACCACCTTCCCCCCCAATTCTAGCATACAATTCCCCAACAGAGAATACAGCTCCTTCAAGAAACACCTATGGTTCTTTAACATACCTTAGAGAGGGATTCATACTCAAACCTGGGCACTAGGAACAAGATTCAGTTTGACGTACATAGGCACCATAGGGCAAGCATCAGGTAAATCTTGCCGACTAGTATTTCTAGACGTCCACCTGCAAAGGCTGGGATTCTCCTGATCATTACTATTTGTCAGGATCATACTGACACCCGCTCCAAATCCCAGATTAAAAAGTACAAAAAGCAGAGCCAACACAGGTATCCCTCAATTTTTGCTGAAGGGAATGATAAACGACAAAGGACTGCACTGGAAAACAGACTGTCAGTCCTTTTGAAGGGAGGCCATCACAAAATCTTCATTGATAGGTATAGGATACTAAGGGACTGAAGCAAGAAAGAAGGGGTGCACTCCCAGTACAGACACTCCATGACAGAAGCAAGCTGTCAAACTGCAGAATCTGAATAAAGATCTTGAAACTTTTTCAGCACAGGGCAGAGAAAAATTGTTTGGCCCACAGTGAAACTACGTGAGCACAGCACCACTAATTATACTCAATGAAAATGAGTGATAGTCCAGATGATTTCAATGCTAGTATGTTGCTGATATTTTACTGACCAAAACCAGCACTAAAACAGAACTGCCTTGGAAGAAGTCAGCACAGTCAAGGCCTTTGGTATGAACAAAATAGAGCCTCCACTGATCATGTTGTTTTTCCAGATGTCAGTCCAGGCTGCCTCCAAACTGTCAGGAGTGATAGTATCGGATCTGGGAGCAAGATTAAGTTAGAAAGATCGCTGTGTATACCACCTTAAAGATAACTCATCCTCACAAGTCTGCTCTATAATTTTCATCCTGAAATATAGGCACATACTTAGATCTATATATTAGTTTATCTGACACCTGAAATTACAGTAAAATTAACTCACCTTAAGAACTGCCGATATATTTTGAATCTCTGTGTCATTATTTCTTCCAGCAGCCTAATAAATTTCTTTAAATTCTTTACTTTACTGTTTGCATCCTCATATCTTTCCTTTGCATCGTGAAATTGCCTGTTATAATTAACAGAAAGTCTAAGATCAACATGCATTACATTAAAACCAAGCTACTGTAAATGCTGAAAATCAATTTGATAATCAAAACATTCAAATAAAAACTTTCTTGGGAGGATCTATGTTAAAGCCAAAAGCATTTGATGAGTCAAGAAAGACACTGTTCACAAATGAAAAGCGGTCAAAAATTAAATTTTACTTCTATTTTTAATTCTTTTGAAAGGAAACTCTTACACCAAGGAGAATTAATTGACTGGGCTCCCCATGCTCAAGAATATCTGAGGTAAGTGATTCCTTGAAATACACTGCAGTCAAAACCTCAAGTAACTGCCTAACTTCTGCAATAATTATTCAAACTAGAAGTATGCTTAATGCTCACTGCATCCCAGAACAATGGCGGGTTATGTTTGCACCACGTAGTCGTAATTGGGATACCTCCAAACACCAAGAGGGTATCTGATTATTGGTAACTTCATATATATAGTACAGACACCACCTAGAATCACTAGAGGGTAGTTCAATACTCCTAAGCCTGTTCAGTACTGGTTGACTCAGCAATCAGCACAGCATGTTTCCATACCTTCATACATGGTTTAAGTACTAAAACCACATATAAACACACTGTGAATAAGAAAACTATTCTTTACCCTATCTTTTCCATCTTACCTGAACTACTTTAGACATTAAAGATGACTTACTGTACAATTTCTTCTCTGTTTCCATGGCGATCATTTTCTGAATTTATCCTCTCTCGCAAGCGATTCATTTCTGCATCAAGACTCTTAACAGTTCTGCTGACCTCTATGCGCTCTGAGTAGATTTGCCTAGCTTGTGCAATTTTTTCCTAAAGTAATGTTTGAAACTCAATTAATTGTTACATTTTTAAAAAAATCTGTTTAGTCTTCACAACAAATATTTTGTGCTATGGAAGGTGATATATAATATCCTAAACAAGGTCTTCAAGCAAGAACAATGTTTTTGTATTGTTCTTTGTGTGCATATCACAGCAAACCTAGTTATTAACAATCTTACTAACAACATTTATAGGTAGGTAGTTATTTCAGTGCTAAGAACTGTATCCATCTGAGATCTTTAACTTATTCACAGTTATTTAGCTAATACAGATAAATAAGGAACCAAATTCACCATATTTAAATAGGACAGTCTTTCAAAAGTCTTTGTGGGTGTGATTTCAGAGTTAGTTAATAAAGCTTGATTAGAAAAGTCTTCAAAAGATCAGGCATGAGGTCTGTACAAGGAAAAACCTAGCATCCAAAAAACCAAAACAGTATTATTCAATTGAACTTAAAACACAAATTTTAAGGTTAAGTCATTTCAATCTTTTCATTGCAAAATACAGAAGAAAGAGTCCTAGAAGGATAACCCCTAACTCATCTGTCAAGACAGAAATTATGCTCTGCCAGACAAAAAGAGGCCTAGATTCATTTATACAACATTAGTTTTACTTGGTTTAGATGCAGTCAGCTTAAGACATACATGAGAGAATACTCAGTGTAGCTGAGTATTAATATGGTCTGTAAGTTGTACAAGTGGAATGATTTATTATTAAATATTAGAAGGATCATGACCATCTGACTTCAATAAAGAAAAAACCCACACCTACCTCTAATTCTTTTTCTTTGGCGTCTAGTAATTCTTTATGTCTTTTTATGCAAGCCAAGTGTTCTTTCCGTTTCTCTTCATAGTGCTGCAAACGGCGTTTACTGTTTTCCACTTCTGAGTCAGCTTGGTTTAATTCATCCTGTTTGGAATAAATTAAGATGTGGTAAGTGAGCTGTTTGGGATAGATTCCTAAGTATCTCTCTAATGTTTACTGACTTATCACAGGTAATTATGTTGTTTTTAACACTGTCTAATTTATTTTGCTTTCAGTAAGACTACTCCTAAAGCCCAGAAGCTTTAACAGCAACTTATCAGAAAGTTTATACTCAATTCTTACAAGAACATAATAAATGCTTGTAAAAGTTTTCAGGAATCATATCTTGAGGGGATGTTTTAATCTTTGAAAAAAAGCCATCCTTTCTCCCAAACCTCCAAAAACTAAATTTATTTTATACACTACATTCTAGCCAGAACTTCTGATGCCTGTGCGACATCAGCCAGAACTGCATTTCTGTGTGAAAATTCAGTGTCCTGCTATACCTAAACATAAATATACCTGGAAACATAAAGATACCTGGAAACAAACTCTCTTTAAACATAAAACACTATAGCAACTATACTTAATCATCATCTTCAAAATATTGCCAAGCTTATTTCTTGACATGCTCTAGATGGAATGCTCTATTTCGATTTTCATAGGTAGACCTTAAATGTATCAGGAAGGACCATACTCTTTTCTCCTGCCTTTATTTAACCTCATTCCCCTTGCCATAGAAAGGGAACAAATTGAAATTATTGCTACCTTAATTGGTCCGGCAATTTCTTCTACTTGATGAATTTTTTCTTTCATTTCTTCAAAGTTTTTTTCAGCTACTTGGAGAATATTTTTCAGTTCTTCCATTTTTCTGCTTTGTTGCTGCATGTCTTTTTTTACAGATTCCATCTTACCCTTATTTTCTTCAGCTTCATCTTCCTGTCAAAATATATTAAAATGAAGAATAATAAAAGGAGACATACATTTGCAGACTCCTGTACAAGATTTTAATTTTGTTATCACTATTAGGGTACAAGATTACGTGCAATACTCTGTAACTCTAGTAAGAATACAAGCAGCTCAATGTATTTGTCACTAAAGCCCAAAACAGGAGACTGACAGATCTTGTAGGAGACCACTAAAGCAAATTGCAAAGTAAAAAGTGGAATTTCCTAATTATCCGACTTAAAATTAAAAGGACTTTATTTGGGAGTTGTGATGAAAAGACTAAAGGGGCTAGGATTTTGTGAAGACTTAGCCATGCTAATATTTTACTACAGTAATTTTTTAAACAAAAGAACAAGGTAACTTCCCTCTGGATCTGTGACAGAGTATATACATCCAATACACAAAGGAATACAGGAAGAGTCAGTGGATTGTCACTGTTCCCTAGAAAATTACACCATTCCTAATGAATTATCATCATACATAGTTTCTGATTCAAAAAGACAAATATTCCAAAACCTGGGAAAGATATGTAAATGAAACCTTGTATTGCTAAGATTCTTTTTCATGATCAAACAGTTGTGAAATCCAGGTAGCAATGAAAGACAGATACCAAGTGATAGAACAGCAATTAATCCACAGTAGTGGTCAGAAAGTGCAGAAAACAGAAAAACAACAAAAATCCAAGAAAGGAATACGGAGAAGCAAACATAAATCTACCAGTTGCCTAAGACCATTATCAGAAGGCAATGGTTAAAATGTTGATGTTGAAAAAGCAAGCGTCCAATAATTTTGAAACAGGAAGATATTCTCCTACAAAAAGGTAATAGACTATTATTCCATCTCACCAAAAGGACAAAGAATATACTTTTTTTTAAACCAACAGAACTAGACTATCTGGAAAAGAGAAACCCTACAAGAGTTTACAGAATCTGTACTAATCCCTTACTTTTTGAGTAAATTTTGAAATGTTTTCTTACATGCATGTGTGTGCACACACACTGAAAGACAGACTACTGAAAAAACTGAGTTTGCGCCAACATCAGAAGAGACAAAAAAATAAATTCTGGGCAACTTAGCCTCTTGCTGATCCCAGATAAAACAGTGGGAAAACTGGCATAGATTTTAACCAAAACAACTGCAGTCAGGATTATTAACAACACTGATCAGCATGATTCTCAGAATTTAAATCTTGGCCATCTATACATCGGCTTATTACAGAGCAACAGTTGAAATTCATTGCCACCATCATACAACTCACAATAGACTATCAAACTTTTTTTTCTGTTCTCAAACTACTACGCATACATTTTAAGAACACATGGATAAGAATAAGAACTTTGAAGAAACCATCATACTACCATGATCCTTCCCTAGGGCAATAGATGAACTTTAAAACTTCTGCATGGTGAAGCTACAGCAAAGCAAGAAACTGTGGATTCAGGGCAGAGCGGCAGTGCTGTGACATAAATTATGCTCCAGAGTGGCTTTTACCTATGCTTTGACAGTACCACTTCTGACCTCTAAACCCACAGCACCATTTCTCCCTAACCAGAGTTTTACAGCGGTGCAGGTCTGGAATGAGGAAAGAAAATGCATGGAATATCTCTTTGCAACACCACTTTGCCTTCCATAAACCTGCAGTGCTATTGGTTTGAAAAAGGGCAGAAGTAAGAGAGAAGAAGAAGGAAAAAACCTACTAAACAAAAACTCACCAAAAATAAATAAAATCATGCCACTGCCATAATTGTAGACATTTTGTAAAGTGTTAACATACTTCACTATTTATCCAACTTGTACACTAGTTGAAAATCTACACTACTCGCTTATTTCAAAGCACTGCCAACATTAGAAGACATTATTTCATATCCTTATTAGACATAATTTGATAATCCATTCTTACTAATGTATGGATGTCCACTGACTGGTGTTCTTCCATATTTTCAAGATCTGCTATTTCTGCATTTGTTGTTCTTATTTTTATCTGAAAAGAAAAAGGAAATAATATTCTTAAGCTTATCTAAAGAGAAAAGTTCACATTTGTTCATTTAAGTCAACACAGAAAGCAAGATATTTGGTTTTTTAGTTTCATTAGTGCCTACAAAAGACAGAACTCTTCCCGCTTACCTATGGAATCCAGTTTTATAAGATACAACTTGTTCTGGAAGTCATATGCACTTTAAATAATTAAGTTATTATTGTATTTCAATTCAACATGACAATTGAATAAAATAAATATTTGAAGGAAAAAAATGTATCTTCATCAATCTGAGTCCACATGCCAGGTTTTTTTGCTGGTTTTTATTTGTAATTTACTGCATATAACCTCATACAGTATGTATGATCTTACACTGCCTAACTGTAACACCGTTGGCCTCCACGAATATATATCCTACCTAGAAGTACTAGAAAACAAAGAAAGATGACTAATAGTTGTAAAATTGTTTATAAAGAAATTAAAATGAAGAAAACTTAAAGGTGAAATATTCAGCATATTAAAACAGGTTAAGAATATAAATGAAGAGCATAAAGAGAAACAAGATTCTGGGAATGAAGAGGCAAGGCTCAACAGAAATAAAGGAGGGGGAAGCAGGGAAAAGAAACTTGCATCAAATATTGCAACAACTTCCTATTTGTTTCCAAAAAAGCAGTAGAAATTTGTGAGATTTAGCACAAGAGGGGGAAAAAAAAGCTCCAAACAAAACCATACAGAAACAAACAGCATATGCTAGGACTGATGTGGCCTCTATCGTTCTGTCCTAAATGATGAAAGCATACTACAGAAGTAAACAACATGAAAGCAAACAACAAAAGTAAGGATAAACATTAAAAATGATCAGCCACTCTAAATATATTGCAGAAGTAAAAATGAAATAGGGAAAGACTGACCAGTTTCTAAAAGTTAACACTGTACTTATTTTTACCTGTAGTTCTTTTTGGTGTCGTCGATGACCATGAAGATGATCTTCATTCTGCCTAATCTCATTTTCAATGGAATATAAATGTTGCTGAAATGCTGTCAACTGTGCCCTTTTGCTTTCAATTTCTTCCTCCAAGTGACTTTATAAACAAAGTGATATTGAGATATTATATATTAAACTGATACTATTACACACACACAGAAATACACAAATAAAAATTAAATGCATGACAAGACAAAGGGTAAAAATGTACTCCCCTAAAAAGAAAAAAAAAATCTTAAGTTTTTTATGCATTGGATGGTTTTAACAATCAATAAAGAAAGACCAAAGCTCTACAGCAGAACTCTCAGTTAACCAGCAGATAGCTGCTTGATGGTCCTAGTTCAATGCCTAGCAGGTAAACCATTCATGTAATTTGAACCATCTGTAACCTCTGTTAGTAATTTTCATGAACAGGCCAAATCTTTGAACTAAACAGTGGTGTTACTTCTAATGAACTAACAGTGGCGTTACAAATACTTTGACTAGGACAAAACACTTCCAGTCAGAGAGAAAATATATTAACAGAGATGTGAAAAAAATATTTCATATAGTCTCATACTTTTCCTTCTACAAAGGAGGTCATGTCCAGAGATTTCTATAATTAATTCTTTCAGTTTGTGGTAAAACTATTTGAAATGCAAAACAAAGTTATTTTTTATTTATAGATGGCAAAACTTTGATAGTGTCTTTCACCCCTGCAAAAGAAAAGGGAAGCTTTACTAATATTACAGTAAAAAAACCCCCATAATCTTAATACAAGTGTTTAATCCAACTTTTTTTATAGATGTATGAAATGGACTGATTAAATCCAATCCCAGAATCAGTGTTTAATAAATTGCATATACTATTCCACATAAATGTGTCATTGCTTTAGGCTAAGTTCTGAATGGGGCTGGGGGGAGGTGGGAAGACATTTTTCCTTTTTAACTGGCCTACATCACTCCCCCATAGAAATATTGGTAATCAAATGCCTGTAACACTTTGAAAGTTAAGTTAATCTTTGAGTGAAGTTCATTATACACTGACATGAACAAAGTATAGTTAACTGACATATTTACAACTTTTGAGTTTACAGAAATAAATTTTTAACATTCAATTCAGTCTACACTATCAGCCATTAATACCAAAATTAGAGTATTTACTTAATAGGTCTGTAATATAATCTAAGCCTCAAAATAAAAGTATCCTATTGTCACTAACTGGTTTGGTGACAGTTCAAGTTTGTAAACTTTGAAATATATTTGGCTTTTTAAACTACCATTTTGAAAGTAATGTAAAAAATAAAATGAGGATGGAGTCAAGTTTATCACAGATACCTACCATGAGTGAAGTCAAAAGCCTGAGAAAACAGAGATGTAAAGTTTTAAACCACTAGTACTACATGTGCCAGAGTAACTTTGGTTTGAATAATCAGGCTTCTTTTGTAGTAAGCTACAATACCACTGTTCAGGTATTAGATTTTTAAAGAAACAGTTGACTCCATACTCTTTTTCAGCAAGTGTAAAATAAAAAGAAAGGTAGCTAGATTTCCTGGAGTATTCAGCCCAGCGAATCCCTGCTTGCTGGGCAAGATTTACGTGCCACAAACTGAAAAACATCTCGGTACAACTGAGGTTTGTACCTATCACAGAAAGGCATTGAAATAAAGAGGTTTTCCAGAATTCTCAGAAAGGAAGCGTAAATCTCAGAAAGAAAATGGAGAGACTGGAGAGTAGTGTACATGCAAATAGACAAATATGCAATTCCACTACTCATGCCAACAAGTGCACTTTTTACAAATACAACATTACAAGATGCTAACCTTATTTCTGCTTCAACATCTTTGCTTAGGAACTTGGGTCTGACGTAATCAGAAGAGTAATACCGCCTTTCAAATACTTGATCACCTTCAGCAGTGAAAGCTTCTCTACAATTTTTTGGGGGCCGATTAAACTGCATTACTTCACGAGCTTTACGGCTACTCTGAAAAATACAATGGCCTTATCATACCAGTAGAAAAGCAACCATTATTAAAGATATCAATTTAAAACTTGTCTAGAAGTTCTTGCCCAGAAATAATTCCAATTCCTAATAAAAATAAGAAATACAGTAATGAAAGAATGTTAAAAAAAAATCTATAATGTCAAGAATCTGCTTTTCTTAGTTGAATGAGACATTTATGTTCTCCCAAAAAACATCCACTTAGTTTAGCAGCCCATTTCTTTTATTCTATTACAAATTTATCTGCACTCTAAGTTCCATAGTCTCATCAGTCCCTCACAATTTGCCATGGGGGAAAAAAAAAAAAAAAAAAAATCACTAACCAAAAGGTCACTATGCACAGGTATATTTAACTATCAGAAGTAGAATACACATACAGGAAACAATCTTCCAAAGAAAGCTGTGAAGTACATCAAACAATATTCAATTAAAGTTTGGGGAAACATGCTGGTAAGAAAAAAAGAAATAAATAAACAAAACAAAACATTGCCAGTGCCAGACTAAGTGGTCACAAGTGCCTTGTCCGAGGCAATCATGTTATCCATTCAGAAGTATCATTTCTTCCAGACAATGCCTCTTCAACTTCTTTCAGATTCAGTTGAAATTGTTCAGGTAGGGCTCAATGATAGTAACGTTACGAAAATCAGTGATTAGGTAAGGCAGAGGGGGAAGAACAAAACTAGCACTCCTGCCATGAGAAAAGCCTAGAAAGTTCAGCTGTTACATATCCCATTCAGTAACAGCCACATTTGCCAGTCAGTCAGCTCTGCACTAGACAAAGCATAAACTGCCTCTTTTCCAGTAGGAATGTCAGAGGGCAAACTGGGACAAGTAGCTTTGGAGAAAAAGAAAATCCACAAAAAGTAAGCATCATTAGTTCTGCTGCTTATAGAATACCCTGCTTTATTTAAATAAAAAATATATATGTCTTATTTTTATCTTTGAACATTTTACCTGTAATCTTATCTGCAGGAGCTGGTATCTTCAGTAGTACCAGAAAATCAAAAATCAATTAAGGTCAGAAATCAAAGTGGCACAAAACAGTTCTTTAACATGTTTTTATGGTGATCAAAAAATAGATTCCTATCAAAATAGTATGTAATCTTAATTTAATGCCATTTGCTAATCATCTCATTCAAATCCTACTTAATAAACAATTATTGATTATTTTTTTTTTTATGTTACCAGACTATCCACACCCGTGTTTCTTTGCACTCTCTCATCTCAAATGCTTTAACACTGCAGAGTCCAAAGGGGCTCTGGTTGTTGTGGTAGGTGAAAAATAAGTTAGGCTGTGAATGCTAACAGGCAGCTGATAATTTAATGTAAGAGTGGCTGGTTGAATATCCGAAAGGGAACCTTTGAACTCTCAAGCACAAGCCTGCTACGGCTACAACCGATACCTAGCTACCAGTCACTAGGTACAACTGGTAGGGGCTGGTTGCAAATTTGGTAACACCTGGACTACGCAAAACCGACACATCCTGAACCCACCAATTAATAAAGAGACATGAGACAGACACAGCAGTTAGGAGGCTGATCACATACACATGGACTATTTAGACTGAGAAACTAGATCATGTAGGGGCCCAGAAAGGCGGTGGTGAACATCCCAGAAACAAACAGGTAAGGTCCTGGAAACACATAGGGGAGAGATCTGTAGAGAGAAATCCCAGGGAATGCCGAGGGACCTTGGCCAGTAACAGCCCAAAGAGGTATCTGTGAGCAGCTGCACAGCAGGAACTGCTAAGATTTTCTGCCTGACCTTCCCGGACCAGCAGCGATCTCCCTGCTGGGGACAGAAGTTGAGACCTGTAAAGGTAGTGTTGTGGGGGACAGGAAAACAAGCGTGTGGAAAACAGAGTAAAAGCTCTAACCTTGCTGATTCTTAAATAAATCCAAGTATCTAAATCCACTATGGGTTGTCAGTTTACTCTGTGTTGCCCATGATAGAAAATAGTGTTTGAAGTGGGATACCGATAGTTTATTGAATGCCAAGGGGGCCTTTCCACTGGGAGCCCTCCAGTGGAAACGTACCTGTGTGTACTGCACTATAACACTGGTAACTGATACAGTTGGGGTCTACTGAGCCATCAGGGTCCTCACCTCTCCTCAGAGGGGCAAAAAGAAAGATAAAATAATCTTTCTCTACCTCTTTTGTCCATTACAAACACTATCAGTGAAGGTATCGTACGTGCTCCATACAAAGAGAAAACACTTTTCTTTAAAGACCAATAGGGAGCGTAAAGCCTTACTTTAATCAGCAGGATTGTTTCTATACCCCTCACGTCAATCAAACAATTGGCAACCACTGGATGATCTATTTCCAATGCTGTGAGGACCGATGGGAACTCTGGATGATTAACTCCTCTGAAGAAAAGAAGAAAAAACCACCATTCATAAAGCTCAAGTGAGATTCTTTAAAAAAAAAAAAAAAAACACAACAAAAAACAACCAACCTAACAAAAAAACCCAAATAGTTCTTTTCAACTCATAATAATTTGAGCCATCAAGGCTAAGCAATAAAATTCAAAACATAAAACTTACCTGTGTCTAACATCATAAATGTTATTCTGAAATTTATTTACAATTATTTGAGGTCTAAATCCATGGGGATAATATTTTGACATCAGTAGCTGAAGAGTTCTTTCATCACTATGATTATCACAGCAAAATGCCTGAACTAGGCTCTTTAAACAAGATTCAACAGCCAAGGTCAGTTCAGCATCTCTTGGATGAATGAAAGCACCTAAAAAAGCATAAGAGACACAGCTTTAGGAGCTGTGTTCCATAACAAAGCATCCAGTAGTGCATTTTTACCACTCAAGGTTTTTGTTTTGTTGTGTTATGGGTTTTTTTTAAGAGTCTAAAATAAACCTTTCTTACAAGAAGAAAAAAAAAATTCAGAAGTTAACTAAAAGATAAAAACCAGACAAGCTACCCTGAGAACACACACATAGAATTTCTCTTCCTATAGAGACACCTATACATATTTGGAGGCCTACATTTTCTTCCAAGACCTTTGACAGGTCACTACCAACTTCCATTAGCATACTGATTTTGTGGCAGCTCAGCAGGAGTATATCAATGCAAAGATTGCTTATCAACAACTTAATGCTTTAAGGGTGAAGGCAGAGGAACAACTATGCTGGAAGTTAAACAAACACGAAGATTTCTATTATATCACCTGTCTTCAGTAGTACATGTGTTTGCATGTTCTAACCCTGCAGTAAATGCCAAGTACTTAAGTACTTGGCCTTTACACTTACATCAAGAATTTCCTGAAGCCATTACTCCCATTCACAAACTGAAAATAGCGTTCACTGTCAGAGCTGGTCAAAAAACTAATGAAACCAAACTTTCCAAGAAAATCTCAATTGGTTCTGCGTTGCTCCATGCAAAACATCTCAAGTTTGACAAGCCCACAAGTCAGCCACTGGATATTTTGAACAAAATCTGTCTAAGAGCTGGACAATGCCAAGGAACAAACAGCCAAAGCACAGTAGTCTGATGCTTAGAGGGTGTGGGGGAGTCAGAGGGGTGCATTGAAAGTTTACCGTTGTAACTACATAAAATATCTTAACAAAAACAGCTGGAAAATGAGGAAAAACAGTAGATGTTAGCTAGTTCATGTGATAAAAAGGACAGAAGCAAAAAAGATAACCTACCAGGATAAAACCTTTAGTCCAGGAAGTAAAGAAATACATATCTGAAGCTCCTTAAAGAACAGTTTTTCTAAAAGGTCACCGTTTATATTAGCAGCCATGCAATAAAGCCCATGAGGAAATATTATAAAGACTGTCTTTTTCAGCAGTCATTCTTACCTAAAGGTCCGACAGGTTTGTGTTTAAAGTGCCCTTGCCTATAGGCTGATTCAACTGCTTCAAGAAATGCTGGTATATGTGGCCCAAATCTTTTCAAGGTATTTGTTTTACTATCTTTCAGCTCTCTCAGCTGTTTCTGCTTGACATCCAGTGCTTGTTTCGCATTACAGTCTTCTCTCCTAAGAGAACAGAATTTATTTTCAGTAGCAACAGCTTATGAAGCCTCAATTTGATTAAAATAATTATAAAGTCTCATTTTTCAAGTACTAATAGGACAGTGTATCAAGACCTCAATACTTCAATGTACAGCTAGCTACACACATTTAACAATATTTTTACAATTTCAAGAAACATGAGTCAAAAAAGCAAGAAAGAAAAATTACTACTTTGCAACAGTTTTACAAGACTTTTATTTCTAACAATTTATAATAAATTTATTTTATTTCTAATTATGTGCTTCAGTTTCACTGTCTTCTACAAAGGTCTTCAACAGAACACAATGTAACTGTCAGTTACAAAAATTGATAAAAGACGTGTAAACTAATACATCAAGTGCAACAAGCAACATTTCTCAAATGTCTAAAGACAATAAATGACAACATCGCCATAATCGCCTCCGGTAATCATTGTTCAAGTTCAGGTTTCCAAATCAAAGCCAAAGCATGCTTTGTTTTTCTAGTTCAGGTATGGGTTAAATTAGTATTTGAACCACTTGCTTCAAAGTCTCTATAAATTTGCCTTTAACTATAGATAAAATAATTACCCCTAAGTGTATCTATTTCCTTATATCGTGTTATATATCTTGTGACATCATATCAGGATGTACTAGTGTATTAAACAACATGAAAAAATTTAAATCATAGTCTGCCCACAGGATGATAAATGAATAAGGGACAGATGGTGGAAGGAAGAAAGAAGGGCATTAAACTGACAGTACAGATTTATATCAGGCTTTAAATTAGTAATACCTTTCACCTTTAATAACAAAACAGTTTTCTTAATTTTCCAAAAGTTTCTAAATTAAGTCATGTTGTGCCAAAGACAAAAGTTTAGCAAGTCCTAAGATAAACTGGGGGGGGCTGCGGGGAATAGAAACTGAAGCCTAATACCTCAGGGAATGATGGTATATAAGAAGGGACCTCTTATAAACTTGAAACAAAGGAAAACAGTTACATTCAAAAAGCGTAACTTACCTAAGTCTACCATGTTCTTCCTTACACTTATATATAGCCTGCTGAAACTGATCCACCTGTTGACCAATCATTATTTCTTCATCACGGAATGCCTTTAACTGTTCCCTTAAGTGTGAGATTTTCCTTTGTCTTTCCAATTTTTCAGGCTCTGAAACCTGATTAGCACTAGAAAAGATCATACTTCAATATTTTAAAACCACACTGATGATTTTTAAGTGACACAAACTTTATTACCTGTATCATACAAAAGATTTATGCGTCAGAAAGTTTTATTTAAGATTCTGTGCATTTACAAGATCTACAAAGCATAAATACAAATTTTATTTTTTTTTTAAATTATTTGTAATCACACGTAAGTCTCCCCAGTTACGTTCCTATTACATTTAGCTTAAGGTATATTTGCTTTGCAACACCATGGAAGCTAGAAAATGTATATTACCACCAACAAAAAATAAAAGTTTTTCTTCTGCCCAATTACCTCACCACCTTCTAGTCAAAATCTTGGTACACAAAGAAGCAGGATCAGAAATATTTAAGTATTTAACTGGACCCTGCTTAAATTTCAATAAATATTTTCTGTTACTGCAGATTTTCTCATTAATCAGAAGAGCTCACTCCCCACATACCTGTTCCTTAATAACATACACCCTGCATACCCTGTAATCACTATATGTGTATTTACCTGCTTTTCAGTTCTTCAATTCGTTTACGTAGCTGTTCATCATCTTTTCCCAGACGTTTTAACTCAGTTTTGAAACGATTATAAAGTACCTATGAAGGAAATAGGATACAGTAGTTTAATAAATAGAAGCAAGAAATAATCTCAAAAAGAACTACAGTTTTAAGTAAATAAACACTGAACTGCATCAAAGTAGACAAACATAACTTGAATGTCAAAAACGTTAAAAAGAAGGAATAACACAGTTAACTTGAAACATATTTATTTTGACCTAAGCTTAATGTTGCTTAACATCTGTGTAAAGATATAAACGCTATGGCCCCCTGAACAAAAACTACTTGCATGTCAGGCAGGAAATTGCACCTATTTTGAACTGCACTATGGGTTCAAAAAGCCTAGACACAGATGGAGAAGCACCTATGGGTAGAGCATAGACAAGAATAAAGCTTTAAACTGGAATGAACTTTGAAAGTTCTTCACACCTACCTCAGCTTCATTGACCGCTTTTCTTCTTGCCTGCACATCGGCCTTCAAAGAAATACACTGAGGACGCAGGGCTTGCGCTTCTTCACTTATTGTTATTAGCTTGTCTTGTATTGCTTTGTACTTTTCTTCTGCTTCATTCAATTTTACCTTTGGTGCAAAAAGAGAATGATACACAAGTAGTAATGAAACAAAATTTTATTTAAAACCTCTTAATGCTACAGAAAAAATAGCTCTCAAAAGAATCCATCCAACATGTCTCATTTGCTTTTTTTCGTTAAAAAATAAAGTCATTGCTACTATGGACATGCTAAGATGAAAATTAATAAAGGAAAATACTCAGAAAACCAACAGACTACCAAATCTGTAAAGTAAACAGCAACCTTCTTTTCTAACTCATGGTTTACTCAAACACAGGGCTCTTACTACAATAAGGCCAAGTACCATGATATGGAAAGAAGTGAAACCAGTATCTGGACAATGTTCCTTCAACACTACACATGTTCAGCCATAAAGTAAAACCGCCTCAAATATAAAACAAATACATACTTCTTTTTTTAAACATTAAAAAAAAAAATCAATGAAAAATGACTGCCAATTCAGAAAGTTTCTAGAAGGATTTTTAATAGACTAAAAAGTTCAAAATAATGACACCTAATGTTTCTCTGCAAAAGATCTATTTCATACGTGAATCTGAATGTTTGGCAAAATTATTCTTTCTTGCTACCTACAGAAGTCTTCAGTACCATCCAAAGAGTCTGTTAAATTTCCAGATGTCTCCTGAAATCAGACACTGAGATTTTCTACAGGCAATGATACCCAAGGAAACCTACACAACAGATCTCTGAAAGATGCTCCAGCATTACAGAAATAGGCACCAAGTAAGTATCCTCAACAATAAAACAGTTTAAATTACTGTTCACTGGTATATGCAACACTGGTCATCTCAATTCCCAGTCAAATATAAACTTTACCTGAAACAAAAGCATCAGCATGAAAACTACACACACATGCCCCTACTAAACAACAGAAAACAAAATGTCCTAATATTATTATCCAATTAAATTGTGGAACACAAATGTTACTGTTAAGTTTTAGATGGCTACAAAGGTGTATAAATGGGAAGGTTCTTAGCTGCTTGTGAAAAGCTAAGACGGCCAGTTTTAACAGCTTACAAGCTAAAGGACAGTCACAGTTTAAATATTATTTTTATTCTTGAGTCAAGAAGCCAAAACTAGAGTGACATATGGTTTAAACCATATATGTACCTGGCATTCTTCTAGCTTCTGAACAAACTTTTCTGTATTTCCTTCTTCAGCTCTGATGCCTTCTTTGATTGGCTGTATTTCTTTTTCCATCTCACCCACCTAAATAGAAGCATGTATTAGCATATACCAGAAACTCCGCAGCAGATTGGGAGTAATTTAAAGTATGTTTCATATGAGGAAACATATTTTAGCAAGACATTTACCACTGCCCACGCCATTTTATGTTTCAAATCTTCAAGATGATTTCGCATGTCATTCACAAACCCAATGCTTTTGTAACGTTCCTTTTTTTCAGAATAAAGCAGCTTAAGTTCTTGAAGACGCTTAAAAAAAAGAGAGGTTCAATCGTGAGTGCAAAAAGCTTATTTTTTTAAATTTAATGTCACTGAGACCTAATCAAATCTAAACTATGTAGGTTTAACTCCCATAGTAATCTCAGTGCTCAGATCTGTACTATTAATTACTTTTTTACATACCTCTACTCCTTGTTCTATCTGAATACACGTATTTTCTTTCGTTTTCATAATAGATGAATAATCTTCTCTCATTTGTTCCAGCTGAGTTGCCTTCATAAAAAACTAAAAAGGAATAAAAAGATGCAGATGTCAGATTCAGCAGCTTATCTAAGTGAACTTTAAATAATTACCATAGAAAGACCACTCATCCCAACCTCTATGCATGCTGAATGATACCCAAAGTAAAATAACTGGTGTGGTATTTCTGAATAATTAACTAACTCAGCAGTGTCCTAATTTTTATTTTTAATTTATCAATGTCTTTAGAGAAAAGAAACTTCAAAAACTTGTTTTTGCAAGTAGGTGACTGCTACAATCAGAAAGTGTACTGGGTCTGGCTGGGATGGAGTTAAGTTTCCTCATAGCAACTATTATGGTGCTCTGTTTTAGATGTGTGACCAAGACAATGCTGATAACACACTAGAATAGCGTTTGTATAGCATCGAGGCCTCCTCTGTTTCTCACTCTGGCCTCCCAGTGAATAGACTGGCAGGGTGTGCAAGAGGCTGGGACGGGATACAGCCAGGTAGATGACTCCAACTAACCAAAGAGATATTCCA
This sequence comes from Ciconia boyciana, assembly GCF_034638445.1. Classification (NCBI taxonomy): domain Eukaryota; kingdom Metazoa; phylum Chordata; class Aves; order Ciconiiformes; family Ciconiidae; genus Ciconia; species Ciconia boyciana. The sequence continues at coordinate 12,828,703 of NC_132936.1, read as the reverse complement.
TCCCATAAGACCTCATTGTCGTGGTTTAACCCCAGCCGACAAGTAAGCACCACACAGCCGCTTGCTCACTCCTTCACAGTGGGATGGGGGAGAGAATCAGAAGAGTAAAAGTGAGAAAACTCATGGGTTGAGATAAGGACACTTTAATAGGTAAAGCAAAAGACACACACACATGCAAAGAAAAAATAAGGAATTCATTCACTACTTCCCATCGGCAGGCAGGTGTTCAGCCATCTCCAGGAAAGCAGGGCTCCATCACGCCTAACGGTTACTTGGGAAGACAAATGCCATCACTTCGAACATCCCCCCCTTCCTCCATCTTGCCCCAGCTTTATATGCTGAGCATGATGTCATATGGTATGGAATAGCCCTTTGGTCAGTTGGGGTCAGCGGTCCCAGCTGTGTCCCCTCCCAGCTTCTTGTGCACCCCCTGCCTATTCGCTGGTGGGGTGGGGTGAGAAGCAGAAAAGGCCTTGACTCTGTGTAAGCACTGCTCAGCAGTAATGAAAACATCCCTGTATTATCAACACTGTTTCCAGCACAAATCCAAAACACAGCCCCATACTAGCTACTATGAAGAAAATTAACTCTACCCCAGCCAAAACCAGCACAGTCATGCTCAGCAATAAAAAGGGAGAGGAGACGGTTTAGGGGGGTTGGCCACCTTTCGCTCGGGAACTGCCTGGGCATCGGTCTACCCATGGGAGGTGGCGAGTGATTGCCTTTGCATCTCTTGTTTTGTTTCGCTTTCTTCCTCTCTTCTTCCAGCTTTTCCTTCATTTTTTAAACAATTTTTATCTCAACCCACAAATTTTATTGCTTTTACTCTTCTTTTCTTCTTCCACCATCCCAAGCGGGGAGCAGCAGGGAAGTGAGCGAGTAGCTGTGTGGTGCTTAGCTGTTTACCTGAGTTAATCCACAACAGGTAATTAAAATTAAGAATTCTGAATTTTTTTTCCTCCAAATGCCACCTCTAAAAATTTGGAATCAGTATTTTAATGTTTAATCAAAATGTTAAATGATTTTTCTTACCTTGTACTTGTCACCTTCATTTTTAGACTGTAAAAAGTGCTTACTCATCTCTTGAGTTAAAACAGACACAGGATTATCTACCTGGAAAAATAAATTACTTCCTTTTTATTTTAAGTTAAAAAGCTTTTGTGTAACTGCATATCCATGAAAGTGAGCAAACCATCTCCCTGTTCCATGCCCAGCAATTCAGTAATAAGCAGAGAGAAGCAGATCCAGAAATTAAGATTTCTATTCCTCTCATCCTTTTTTTTTTTTTTTTCAAAAAAACAAAAAAAAACCCAACAACAAACAAACAAGAAATTAAAAAATCCAACTCCATCAAGTACAAATTAGAACCATAACAAGGACAACTAAGGAACTATTTCCAGGAGGGTAACTGACTTCTAGAAAGACAGTGACTGTTTTTTCCATTTATTTAACAAAATCAGCATTAGGAATTTTGTTCAATGCTGTTTAATTTCTCATTATTTAATTGATGAAATTATTGCATTAAATGTAATATATTGCCCCATACATTCTTACAGAAGTTTCCACAAAATATAAACTTCTGTTAGTATGTATTAATTTTATTATTTGAAAGGCTGAGTATGTTGAATTTTTTAAACTTCATGTGCACTACCTGATCTTTCCTTAATCACTTAAGCAGCAAAAACACACTCAAGTTTCTGCAACAGCAAAAACTGAAATAATGAGCAGGAAAAAAAAAAGCTCCAGGTATGAAAGAAACATAACATATACTAAGACTTTCATTAACAAGATACATGACTCACGGCTCACAGATCATAGCAAATATTCTGTCTGGGACAGAATCTTATTCTGCATTGTATGAGGTATAAATTTCAATTTTCTTTTGCCATTGCATTTGGTCTTGAAAGAACACAGAAGAGGTGAACGTGTCTCATTTAATGAAATGGAACATTGCTTTTTAACTGAAGAATTATAACATCATATGCTTATGTCTTAAATTGCACAGAATTTAAGCACTATAACAATTACCTGTATGTTAAAGTGATCCAGTATTCCTATGAGTTCCTCCTTCTTTGAAGAAATTAAGGTCCCTAATGGTAAAAAAAGAAAGGAAAAATACCAATAGGTCCAAAGTAGAGAGACATATAATGCCCTAGCTTTTTATTCAATCTAGTGGTTCTTAGTGTAAAAAATCAGATTAGTATTTTTGTAACATAGATTTAGTTCTAAATGAGAAACACTGTTTGGTTGGGTTTTTTAATCTTTACAATATATTTGCATTTGTACAGAAAGACTTCTAATTAAAGTCCCTCCTTGCCTCATAAACCCTCTGTGACAGAATTTAGGTAAATCAGCAAATTCAACAAAAACTCAAAAAGACTAAAAACTATGTTCACCCTCATCACACAAGCAGATTTTCATAAAGACAAATACTGTATGGCCTCACATCATGCAGAACCTGACAGAATTGCTTTTGACATGCTAAAATATTCTTAGTCTAAGGTAAACACAAAAAAATTGACATCATCATCGTTGAATAATGAATGAAATGAGAGACATCATTCTTTACTAACATCAAGGCATTTAAAGCAATGAAAACATTTAAAGAGCTTCTAAGATCAAGAACAAAAACTACCACCAACCAGATTTGCTTTTCAGTCTATAACTTCTGCTTCCATCCAGATTAATGTGCTGATTCACAATAATAGAGTCACCATACACTTCTGGTTTAAATGCATCTCTACCTCGGTTTCGCAATGTTATGGAAATATCTGCAGAACTAAAAAGTAAAAATAATTAAAAAAAGACAACTGAAACAAGTTCATAATCTAAAAACAAACAAACAAAAAAAACCCCAAACCCAGAACATTCTGATTTTCTATAAAAATTGTCATGTCTTGTACAGATCACAACTGGAAGTCAGTCATAGTACCAATCAGAATAAGATATATTTATGTTGTTTGAGCCAAAACAGTATCAGAGACACATGGCCTGAAATGCTGCCATACACTGACCTGTTTGCACCTTCTATGCTTCAGATAAATCATGAGCCAAAAGGAAACAGTTGCGAGAGCAGATTTCCCCCACCTTCCCTTCCCATCTGAGTGCCCCCACCTCTAGGTTGCAGAATCAAGTTGCTTTTTGGTTGTTCTCCTGTCCCCAAACTGTCTTCTGTAGAAAACAGTTGCTTAGCTTCTACAGCCATCCCTAACCAAAGTAATCTATAGCAGAAAGCTTAAGGCATTCTTCTAGAAAATATGAGATGTGGTTTCAGTTCTGAATTCGATTTTCTGTTTCTTAAGTGAATGCTGAAACATTAAGTTATTATACATAAGGCAAGTACTGCCAACAACTTTACTCCAAGCACCTCTGAAAGGAAAAGCCTGGGGCTCCAAGTTACAGATTTATGTAAACTTTTAAACCTGCTCTCCTATCTTGTTATTGATTCCCCTAAACATGTCATCTCCACTCTTGCAGCAGACATGAATCCACTTCCTGCATACTTAATAATCCACCTGTATGTCAACGTCTTTATATTGTACATTCAGTCATTCAGAAAGACACAAAAAGAATTCACCTCACTGCTTGCAGAACAATGATAACTAGTTTTCTATGAATTTTTTGAATTCAATTCTTCTATAGGATATTCAAGTACATCGTGGAAGTAATACACAAGAACTGGGCAATACGCAGGACATACCACTATGTTAACTAGTTCAGAGATAATGGTATACTACTGGTAAATTACTGGTAAAATTTCTAATGTGATTTTTGTTTGTGGTTTTGGGGATTTTTGTTTAAATATGGTCTGTTCAGTGTTACGTGTTTAATTCAAAACTTGTAGATCCAGAAAGAGAACAGAGAAAACAAAGGTGAACAGAAAACTGATCAGCTAACCTGAATCACAATCACTAAACGACATGTTCTACCATGAAACTAAAAATGTTTTACTTACGTCTCTCCATCTCGTACAAACATTTTTAATGAGGAACCTCTATTAGTTGCAGTGGCTTTTCCGCCAAGTCCAACAATAAGAGCAGTTAGTACAGAACTTTTTCCACCTGTAATAGAAGCATTAAACTTTTTTTAAAAGACGTTCTTATAACTCTTTATCTAGTTCACTCATTTTACAGATTTTTGTTCAACTGCTTATATATTCATGTACTTAAAGTCCAAATTCTGTCTTTATTGAACAAACATATAAAATAGCAATAACTCTAGGAAAACATCCACCACTTCCAAGCTTCTCCAAAAAAAACCCCAAACCATGCTGAGCCATACTTCTGTTACTTCTATTTAGCAATTTGCATTCAACAAGATGTCCTATCTCAGGAGGAAAGAATCTCCCCTTCCTTACAAGCATACAGAAAACACATAAACAACAAAAGAAATCAAACACACATTACCATTTATATAACTATCAGAAAGGTTTTAAGCTCTCTTTCAAAATTTATGTTTAATTTTTGAAATTCTCTCTCCAAAATAAGTGAACTTGCATAAATAAGTATAATTTCCTTCTCCTACAATAGTTTCTACATGACATATACTTGGACAATTACTGTGCATTTAATAATGAACATATGAGTATATTTAGTTTAAATATAAATTTATGTACAATTGAGCTATAAAAAGATTTATAGTCACATTATCTTTTGCAAATCTCCAAATTTAAGACCTAACTTTTTCACCAGCCTTGAACTGCTGGGATAGACCTCTGTGGTTCCCAAGTCCAAAAGTGAATCCATCTCCATACCTAAAAGATGGCTAGCAATTATTTTTCAAATAAAAATGACATCTTCTAAATTATTAACAAAAGCATTCTTTGACAAAGAAATGATGCAATTAATACTTACTTCCATTATTTCCAACAACAAAATTGAGATTTGATCCAAACTGAAAAGGCCCCAACATCGAATGGCACATGAAGTTCTTCAGCTGGATACTTTCAATTATCCCAACTTCCCCTATGGTCTAAAGAATTAACAATTAAAACTGCTGTTACGTATGCATTTTAATGAGGTACAGTTTACCTATTTTAAATATAACGAGAATTCAAACGACAGTATGACATAAAACATCAATGGTTACAAACTACAAGGAAATCAGAAGGGTTTCATGGCGCAATGAAAAGTTGCTTGCTACAGAGCAGTTACATAATAAAATAATAGGAAAACAGTAACCAAAGCTGATCACTCACCCATAGTAACTTTCAATTCTCCCCATAACCAACTTATAATTAATACAATATCAAATATTAAGATCATCGATTCTATACAGTTGTCAGAGCAGTAATAAAGAGCATCATAGAAAGACTTTTTTGTTACTTGAATGACACTATTTGGGAGAATTCTTAGCACAGCTTAGAAGGAGGGAAATTAAATTAGATCAGGAAGAAGGAAATTAAACTAGAAATGGGACAGCCCACTGTTCAGCTGGTGAAGTATTGTTTTGACAAGAAACTTTAGTTTTATCGCCAGTGCTTCAGAAAAGCAATGTTTTCTAAGAGAGGAAAGTCCTCAGGAAAAATAAAGAAACCAATGACACAGACCAGCTGCTGTTCAAGAAAATGAAGTGAGGAATAATGCTTCTGTGTACCAAAAAAATCAACCATGGTGTCTTATAATACAGAAGACAGTATCTGCAATCTCAGAACTTATTTTTTTAAAAAATCCTTCATCAAATTAGAATTCAACTATTACAGAAAAGCAGAAAAAAAATGGTATTCCTGTTTTCAAGTTTCATTTCTATCACGATATGCATTTCAAACCCTAGATTTTTTTAGTCATTTGAAAGTGTCAGCTGTGCAAAACAATCAAGTATTTGGTGCTTCTTTTAGTAAATAATTTGTTTCCTAAATATTTTCTCTGATTTTACTACAACCATAAACCAAATATACCATACTTCTATCAAACAAAATCTGTTTCCTTTATTTGGTCATTTGACAACTTCAGTAGTATTCATTCTATAAAACAAGAATACTGTTATAATCAACTGTTATAACTACATGACCCAAAAGATATAAGGTAAGAATGAACTCGTGCAGAAATCCTCATCACAGACATTACCTCTAGTTTCTTTTATATTGGTTCCACTGAAGCCTACGTGCAAAACATTTATTTCAATGTCAACCAAAAGCACAGAACTTTTTTATATCAACTTTTTCTTACATCTCTGCCCCCCCAACTTTTTAAACAACTTACCGACAGTAAAGATAAATTACTATCAGCTGATGACTGTGAATTTTCCTCTTCATTAGACTCATCGCTATGTTCATCTGTGTATTCTTGTCTCTGCCTTTTGTGGGATCCAGGCTTTGAAATACTTTCTTCCTTTCTCTTACCCATGAGTACTGAAAAAAGAAAGTAATGAAAGACTGCAGGTTTCAGTCTTCTAGATGAAAACATACCTACAGATGGTGGCACAGACATACCAATTTATTTACTTTCATAAAAGAAATATTAAGATCATAGCAAACATTGCAACAATTTAAGCCTAAGCTTATTATGAATAAGTTGTATTAGAACAAAAGAAACAACTTCATTATTCTAATCAAGCTGAATTTGTTTGTTGATTAAAAATAAAAACAGTCTTGATTCTTTTTTCCTTGGTACATTAGACTTCGGGATATTTGCTAGAATTGTTTTTGGTTAATAATGGAGTTGAAGATTAAGTTGTAAGAAGTACATAACTATCATAGTATGATCAGCAGCATCAATGCAGGTTTGATTAAAGTGAGCTGCGCAGCCAAAAAGAAAATGTATTAATTACATGTGGTTGACAAATGCCTAGAAAATGCAGAATGCGTAGAAGTAAAATATAGTAAAATTTAGATTCATAGCACTGTTCCTGTGCTGTTTCTTGCACACAGCCACCCTGCTTTTGTGAGGCAGTGTAATGTGATCACCGTAAACAAAATGCTGTTATTTTACTAATGAAGGATAACAATTCTCTAATATAGAGAATATATGTATATATTTCCTCTACAAATTAATAAATAAAGCACAGACTTCCCGCACTGATGACTGGTCAGAAATGAATCTTGCAAAAGTAACAAGGTCTACTGAAGTCACATAAAACTGAAACAACAGGTATCAAGACTAGTCAAAATCTCACGTTCTGTAACTGTACCCTTAAGGCATGGCTTTTATTCCCCCAAAAGCACATATTACATTCTTCATACATAGGGTCCCAAAGCACTACAGAAAACATGGAAGTTCACATACTTTTGCCCAAAGTAGAAGCAAGGTCCTGTTTATGCAAAGGCAATGCACAATATTTTTATTTGCCAGTTGTTAAATCACCTACTGGTGAGTGTCCAAAACAGGCTAAAACTGACATCAGATGCATAGTTTTCTGACATCAAAAAGTTTCTGAAATGGAGTATGTTCTCCTACTCAGACAACATGGTTTACTAAAATTTAATCTCGAGCTCCCTTCTAGGAAAGATGACAACCAACTTAAATGCATCTCACCAGTTTGAGCAAAATTCAGAGGCATTAAATGCAATTAATATCCACTGCTATAGAAAGATCACTGCATGACACACGGCCTAAGAGTAGGCCAAGTTTATTTATAAGAATAAATAAATAAATAAAAATAATAATATATAAAAAAAAATGGGGTGGGGTGCAGGAAAGCAAAGAATGACCAGCATCAGTTGATACCATGTGTCATGGTTTGAGACCAAATTGACTGTATGGAGACTAAACACACTAAACACCAGTGTTTTTAGTCTCCATACAGAAGTGGATACCAGGACACTTCTAGTCACAGATACATTTAACTATAACGAGTGACCACTTCCTTGTCCCACAGGACAGATGGGACAATCCAGGAGAGAAGGCAAGCAGGTCAGCCAAACAGTTCCTAACATGATCTCCTGTGTCCTGCGGGGGAGACGACATGGTCCATGAGAAAGCTGGGTGGATCAGCACAGTGGTTCGAGCTGTGCAATGCACAGCCTCAAGGCCCATGGGGCCCCGTCATTAAAGCCTTCAGGCCCTCCCAGAGCTTCTCTGTGGGTCTTGCTCCACATTCTCTCTTTAAATGTTTTAAGATTAATAACTTGAAGAATCTACAGAGAACTCAGTGAAATAAAGACTGTTAAATTACAACTTTAGACATAAGAACTAGCGCTGCAACGGAGAGAAGCAGTCTTTCCTCCCTCTGCCTCTTCTGTTTCTGTCTCATCCCCAAGTTCAAGCAGCTCTTTACACAGCAGAATAATAAACTGACTCAAGGCACTGATTCTACTGCAAATTAATGCAGGAAAAAGCTTTTTTCTTTTTAAATAAGTTCCCCAACCATTTCACCATGCAGATCTGTACATTTGGATGATTGTGGAGAAAGAGAGTGCTTCTTTGAGCAGCTGCTTTTACTTGTGTCAGCCTAATGTTCTGGTCAAACCATAGCCTGTTTTCAACTGACAAAGGTCAGATAGCTCATACTACCAAGCATCACAGACAATAGCAATTTATTATACGAAATCACAGACAATTTATTATACGAAACATGACAAACATTAAAATTTGCTACATCATTACAAAGAGTATTTAATTTCTATTCTAGATATTCGTTGACTGTTTTATAAGATAGTGTCTAATAATTCCCTCATTAATTTTCTTTGACACAGCATCTAAAAGATAAAGAAAAAATATTATTCATCTCTTTCCATTAAGTGCAATGAACAAAATTCAAAGCAAATGCAGAAATGCAATAAAATTCCCATCTGAGATTCCTGCAATATTTTTGTATGGCAGGGATTTCAGATCAAATACTGGATTATTATTATGTCCATTAAGTATTCACAGGGAATATGTAATTTCTGTTTTATGTCATGTAGTTTAATAACATACACATAGAAACCAAGGAGCAAATACACTTCGTGATTCAGTTACATACCTTTTGCTACGCCACTTTCGGTTTCCTACATAAACACACCTCTCTGCTTAAATTACTCAGACCAAGATTGAGTCACTTGTATGGTCTTGGAACTTAGCCATCACCCAAATATGAAGACAAGCATTCATTCGATCTGCTGTTTCATTGAAATCTCTCTCTAGAAAGAAGGGAAAACAAAAGATTTAAATGTTGCAATTATTAATGTCTGAACTAAAGATGAGGGCTATGAGTTCCATCGCTATAACATTTGGACATTTAAGACAAAGAGAGTATAAGAGTGGGAAACAGAACAAAATAACCTAGAAGATAACACTCATGTAATCTAAATGTGACAAAGGCAAAGGACAGAATAGTCTGCACCCTGGAACTCTTGAAGAGCTAGTACTGTAAACAAAACTTAACTGGAACCACAAGCAAACTTCACTGAAGTAGCCTCAGAAATTATTATGACAAGTACCAGTAGATGTAATATCTACACTGAGTACAAAAAAGCCAGAAGGAAAGAGAAACTGACTGCAGCAACAAGGAATCCACTAATAAGACTTCACAAGAAACAAAGCTTTAAAAGCTAAAAGGAAGAAATAATTAAAAAAAAAAAAAAACACTGAAAATGACACACACATTCGAATTTTATCTTTAGATCATCTTGACATTTTTGACAGGAAAAGTTCTTTTTTTTTTTTTTTTTTTTTTACATTAATTGCTCCCAAAACTCTTGCACCAAGACACCCCTAATTTTCTTCATTAAGTTTTTAATTGAAAAAATAGTTGATTTCAGTCTCAACACCACTTACCATGACTTCAACAACAGTTTGGGAATAACTATTTAAAGGCAAAGGAAAAGCAGCCGATTTGACCTATCTGAAGGTTATTAAAATGTGCAATTCTATACTGGAAACAAACTGGCAGAAACATACATTAGTACAAGTATTTTAAGATAGGTAATAGACTAGGCGGAAGCCAAAAATGGACACCCTTGACAAACGTTAACAGAAGGGTTTTTTTAATGGACCAGGCATCATATTTAAAAACTGAAGTCTAAGTTGATGTTTATATTGCAATATAAAGTAGGACTATGTTAATGGAAACTCGTGATGACAAGTCAGGAACATCAACAATTCAAACGAGAACCTAACTGTTACTGAGAAAGACAAAACAAAAGTACTGATTTAATAGAGAAAATGAACCTTACTATCATGGAATGTAAAAGCATACAGTTAGGAATAAAAACTGGAGCTATAAATTGGGAACAAATAAGGGCAAGACAGATCCAATTATACAAACATCACAGGATCACTACAAATTGTTACAAGTAATTGTTATGCCTGTAATGAGAGCACAAAAGAAAAACGCAATCCCCAAATGTGCTGTATAAAACTATTAGGGCTATTACATGTTATAGTAGAAAAGTATTTACCCTGTTAACATCAAAGCATAGGAAAACAGAGGCTGCATCCACTGGAAGCAACATGCACTGGTGCCCACCCATGTTCCAACTTAACCAATGGCATATCTTTCCACAGTTTCCATTGCAATGCAGTTCTACAACTGTTTTCCCCTTTCCCTACCTGGCTAGTCACAGTCAGCCTCATCCAGAGCAGACACAACCAACCTACTGCCACCAAAACCACTCCACTGGCTTTCTAGCAGCCTTGTGTTGGCCTGGTGTCCGCGTAACATAGGAAGCAGCTGCCACCCAAAACATCCACTTGAACCACTCTGCACCCAGACCAGTTACAACCTGGATTGCCTTTCATCCAGTTAGCAAAACAGAGGTAGAGAGAAGACATCAGAGCAGACCTACGGCAGGATGAATGCAAGACATGGGAGGAAGGACAGGGTGGAAGAAGAGGAAGAAAAGAGTTGTGGTCTTCTGCTGATGTATCGCACACTACAGTTGTTTAAACAGACACAACGATAGTGATAAATAAATCACAAATTAACTCTAGTGGTTTATAATAACAAAGGAGGGGAATGTACACTATCTGTTGTACTCAAAAGGCACGTATTTCAGAGAATCGAAGTCAGAAGCCTAGCTTCATACACAGCAGTAGAGTGTCGTATATCTTTCAGGGCTATCCGAGACAGACATCCCATGTTATCGACTACATGACTCTGACATTCACCACTCCCCTCCGAATATATCCACAGCCAATGCATAAGAAATCCATACCATCCCATCTAGACACTGGAGAAGCACTGAGACAAACAGCGGCACAGAAGGCAGCTCCACTGCCTGGATGGGGAGGCACAAAGGAAAGAGGGGGCAGAAACCTCCACCACTCGCACCTCCAACCCCACGGTTACCTCTTGCTTGGCCCAACAGTTTCTCCGGACGACCTGGAAGGATCCACTCACCTCCCAGAGAAGAGACACCGGCCCCTCCGTGGCTGGAAAGCCCGGGAAGCAGTCGCTCCCCGGTCCCTACCAGCTTCCTGCCTGCCTTCGCGGCGCCGGCTGCCGTCGGCAAAGCCGGGCACCCGGCGGGGAGCCCCCATACCAGGCAGAGCAACCATGCCGGAGAGCGAGTGACGGAAGCCCGCTCCGAGCGCTAACGTGCCCCCGCAAAACCACCTGCGTGAACCACTCCGCGGCGCGGGCAGGATCAGCGCGGCGGGGCGCGGGGCTCCCGGCCCGACCCGGCACCACGCTGCCCTGACACAGCGCGCCGGGGCGGGGGCAGACGCCGCCACTACCCTGCAACCTCCCTTCCTCCCTCCCAGCCGCCCCCCGCTCCCAGAGAGTAGAAGCGCGCCCAGCCACTGCAGCACCGGCCTCCAGGGCCCCTCACCCCACACAGACCGTCAGCCCCTCACCCTACCTCTCCTCAGCGCCAACGCCGCCGGCGGCAGCAGGGCCGTTACAACCGCCGCAAGCTCAGACCCCGGGAAGGTCCCGAGCCCCGCACAGCGGCACACTCAGGCCAGAGGCAGCCCCGCTACCCGGGCGCGACGGAAGGGCCGCCGCAGGGCGGGGCGCGGCGCCTGCGCGCTCCCGCCCCCCGCCCTGAGGGGGCCGTTTCCGTGCGCCCGCCATTTTCGAGAGGGTGGAGCCGCTTCGAGGGCTGTGCTCGCCGTTGGGGTGCGGAGAGCGGCGCGGGTGAGCGGCCCCGGCCGTTTCTCTTCCTCCCCTTCTCTCTGCTGTGGGGGCCTCGGGAATTAGCGGCTGGGCCTCCTACGGTCTCAAACCGGGATGTAAGTTTCTACTAATGCTTGACTAGAGACCGGTTCCCACCTTGCCCGGCCGCGCTTCCCACCCCCTCCCCCCCCCGCCCTTCCTTCATGCAGCCGCCTTCGCTGAGGAGGCGTCGGGAGCCTCAAGGCGCCACGGCCTCGGCTCTGTAGGCGTCCGCTCGCGGGAGGGAGCGTTGCGGGAGAGGAGGCTCCCAGCCCCAAATCGGACTCAGGATGTGAGGCCTGCAGTCCTCTTAGCGGGCAGGGAGCGCCCTCCAGAAGGCTGTTCGCCTCACAGCGGGCCAGGGAAATGTCTGTTCCTGTCTGCGTGGTGCATTATTATCTCTCGCTCGCATCAAGGCGGGAATTTTAAATGCCTGTACTCAAGATGGCTGTGTGTCTTGTTATTTCGCTTTCAGGCAACTTATCGCTTTTGTTTTCTTCTCGGGGAAAAAAAACGTAGGAGGTTGAGGAGGATTCTGTGAATGCTGAAGCATGCCACTGCTGTGCTTCAGGTGCTCGGGTTTATTGGCAAAGCTGTGCCAGGTGCTGGCGTGTCGCAGTAGGGCAGAGAGGGAGTGGGAGAGTTGTTAAAAACGTGTCGTGGGCTTTCTTTTTTTTTTTTTTTCCTTTTTTTTAAAGGCATCTGGGTCAGACATAAAGCATATGTTTGGCAGTTTTTTGCAAGCTACCTTGGCAAGGAGTGAAAGCATATCTGTCTGAACTAAACTTCAGTGGTAAATGTCTTCTGTAGTTATTTTCAAGTAGCTGGCTTACTTTTCTGGCTGTGTAAAAAAGCTTTGTGGAGTAGAATATAGTCTTAAAACATGATTTATAAAACATAAAAGCTATATAGCTATAGCACATCCTGGCCCAATGAGAAATTGAGAAGGTTTTGTGTGGGGTTTTTTTAGTTTATATTTCCTGTCAATGATCTTGTAATAGCATGGTGTCTTCAGTGATTTGTAAGTATATGAAAAAAATCAGGTTCAGTCTCCCTTCTTTGGAAGTTACCATCTTTCTAAGAAGACTGGAGGCTTGTGATGAACGAAGCTCCTCAATAGACAGATCGCTCCTATTGAAAGTAGTAGATCTGTTTGCATACAGGATCCAGATCTAAATATTTTACAGAATACGCTCAAAAAAGCAAAGACTGGTAGGTCTGACAGGCTTTCATAACTGAACCTTAGATGTATATTGAATGGGAGTAAAGAAAACTTCTGTCCTCAAATAACAATACTTTATTATCTCATAATGAAAAAAAGTGGGGGTTTTGTAGTTTTCAATTTTTTATACTTATTTTTTTCTTTATTATTTGTAATCTTATGGAGCATTAAGTGTTTGTATTGTATTCATCTTTCCTGTTAATTAAGTACCATGTGCCATTCCGTAACAGTATTTAGAAACCAACTAACACAGTTTTTATACAAATGTGTATTGATGTAGACTGGCAGAAACCAAATGATAACATCAAAAAAGACATTTCCCTTTTTTTGCTAGGTGTTCTCTTGTTAAACCCCCCTGAAGATGAATATCACACTTGTCTTTTGAGAAGGTTTGGATACCTTTTGTTAGCCTCCCCTATGCATCAGAGAAGTTGATCATCCTGGACTTCAAGAAACTATGCCATGTCTTTGCATGCTTTATTTGTATTTTTAACTCATTTTATGTGCTTCAGGTATAACAACAACAAAAGCAATACATTATGCCTTGTATGCATACTACTAAAATAGGTTGAGTGATTGACGTAGTTAAAAAAATGGATTAGAGAAACATGACTTCCTTTGAAAGTAAATCTTAACATGAGAACTTGATTTAAAAACAACCTGGAATTTCTGCAGTGGCAGAAATGACGTATCATTGATTAGCTACCTTGCTTTAAAACAGTTATAGATTATAAAGCAACACACCCTACAAAGACAGGCTTGCTGTTCTGACAGGCTGCGATGGTGTTCAATGTGGAAGATTGCTGAATTTAACATGGCCGTGTTCACTAGAGGCCGCAAGGTGGCATGGCTCCTCATGTGTCTTAAGCAGATCTCAGAGCACAGGTAGTTAGCTCGTCTAGTCATTTATTCAAAGGAGGGTTTTATTTTATCAGAGTATACAGTAGTTTCAAACTCAGGATGACAGAAATACAAAGAATTCCAGATTTTATTTGATTTTTATCTTCTAATATTGAGGAAGAAGAGGGAAAAGTAGAGAAATCAGCATGAGGCAAACTTTGTACGATAAGACAGTGCAGGCATAGATTGGTATTGTGAGGGGGAAAAGCAGAGTACATGTTAGAGGCCTTGTATAGAAGTGCAAGGTATGAAAAGCAGAAGAATGATGAAAAAGGAACGAAGGAAAGGAAGAAAATTAAATCCAGTAATGGGGTGGCATGGAGAATAGAGGTATATAAGTAAAGTTAAAGAAGAGACCAAGGGATATACCACCTAACAGGTGCATGTTTTCAGCTGGTGTTCATTATAGGTAGTGCCAGTCACACAATACCAACATTAAAATAGTAAAAACATACACACTGGTGTGTTTCTGGAATCGCAGTGTTATAATTGTCAAAATGTTTGCTGGAAGGGACCTCCAGAGGTCAGTAATGCTGCTTCCCTGCTCAGAGGGCGACTTCCACCAGTATTGAATTAAACCAGTAAGACAGTACGCTGACTGGATGTTGAAAATCTCCAAGAATGGAGATTCTGCAACCTCTGGGCAACCAGTGCTGCTGTACCCTCTCTCATTTTTTTTCCTGAAGTCCGACTTGAATTTCCTAAGCCATAATCTGTGGCTGTTGACCCTTCTTATATCATCTTGGAATACTAAGGAGAGTTTAAGTTCTGTCATCACTTTAAATATTCCTCAAGTAGCTCAAATACTTCTATTTGAACAGAAACATTTTTAATGTGAATCCTACCACTTCAGATGAGGAAGTAATTCCCTTGATAGATGTGGTTTTTCTTTGTTTTTAAATAAAGCTTGGGTTGTGCATATGTAAGGGACACATGAGACTTGGAAATGAATGGGGTTTTTTTCTTCCTTTTTTTGCCCCCAACTGAGTTTGCTTTTATTTATGTTCAGGCTATTAGCAATGAAAATGTGCAGTCCAAAGAAGGTATTTAGTAATAAACCATCTGTGAACTGGAGTCACTACACACTTAGAAGGCTTGATTGCAAGTGTTCTTGGCTCATAAAAGTAAAACTGTTAATGACTAAATATTTATTTTCCAAACCTCACATTCATGTTATGTCATACGTCATGTTATATTCTGAAAGTATTT
The DNA here is from genome assembly GCF_034638445.1 of Ciconia boyciana. Taxonomy (NCBI): domain Eukaryota; kingdom Metazoa; phylum Chordata; class Aves; order Ciconiiformes; family Ciconiidae; genus Ciconia; species Ciconia boyciana. The sequence goes on along the minus strand of NC_132936.1, from coordinate 12,813,354 downwards.
TATTTTGCTTGGTCTTCATAGCTAAAACCTTCGTGCTGACAACAAAGAAGCTAGAACAATGGGAGTGACTAATCTGTGGCAAATCCTTGAGCCTGTGAGACAACCTGTCAACTTGAGCAGTCTCAAAGGAAAAACGCTTGCTGTTGATTTAAGTCTGTGGGTTTGTGAAGCACAGACTGTTAAAAAGATGATTGGAGTAGTTAGCAAGCCACATCTGAGGTATGGTATCCATAGAAATTATTGCAGCCAAAAATCGTGGAGCTGTATATTTTAGGTATCGTACTTATTCCAAATTTAAGACTACCTCCGGAATTGATATGACTATGTTGTTTTGATTCTGTTGTTATAGCTTGTGCTATGTATGTAAAGGGCTTGAAGCGAAGACTCAGTCATACTGGCTGAACTCAACTTTATGCTTGTGTACAAATAGAAGTTCTTGGGCCCAGCCTACCTTGGCCTTGAAGCCTTAACTGTAGATAAGGATTAGACGGATATCAGCAGAACCATGTTTGTCTTACTGTGACATAGCACTGTGTGATATACAGATTATCAAGGAACACAAATCAACATGCTAATTCCTAGATATTTCTGAGGCTGTGTGATAGAAGGTAGTATGGGAGTTTCAACTGTTTATCATAGCAGTTTGGATGCTAGTCAATTCAGAGCATAGTGAGAGTCATGCATACTCTAGCCTGATATGGCTTATAAATTAAAATTCTAGTTAGACCTCATGTTGAATTCCATATGTTTAAATCATTCTTCAGGCTTATGAGCAACCTTGAAGAATATGTATATTTTTAATTTAAATGAATCACATACTTAAGGGATGAGCAAGTATAAGCAGCTGTAATTTCAGAGCACTGTTTTCTGCAAATGATGCTGACAAAAATGAAAATATATACAAATTTTCATAAATGAGCTGTTGTTGATTAGCTCAAGAATACTGAGTTACTAGCTGCTCTTAGATGTTCCTCTGGCTTCTGTTGAATTCAGCTGATATGAAATACCAGCATCTTCTGAGAATAATTTCTTAATAGGTTACGCTTATGACCTCAAATGGTTAATTAACTAAAACTTGAAGCATGACCAAAGTAATTACTTCCCTCTGATAGGATGTCCTGTGTGCAGCAGAATGGAAGTATCAATCCAGATCTCTTATGCTGTCTTTCCAAAGCAAGACAAAGGGATGAACAGATTTCTACCAAAAAAAGAAATGTTTTCAGTCAGCTCGAAATTAAATTGTTTTGCTAAGTATTTTAGGGAAACTTATTGCAAGTGATTGATTTTTGTATCATTTGTGAAAATAGAACTAGCCTCAAAAGATCAACTTATCCTTTTTTACCAATAGCAAATGTACAAAATTAAATCTAGAGTAATGGTCTTTCCATGTCAGTTGAAGAGATATAAATGTTTGGTCTACTCTTTTTGAAAGATTGATCCTGGAATTACTGGAAAAAGCATATGCTGTCTGATATTACTGCTCTCAATTTTACTGTTATAGACCAAATAGTTGTTATTGCTCCCTTGCAAAATTCCACCTGTCAGTGATGCTGGTTTGCATATGAAATAAATTGGCATGGTAATGGTATCTAAGGATCTCTCTAATACCACAGCATTCAGTCACTTCAGAATCTGATGTACCTGTATTGATAGACTTGGGATTAAAATCTGATGCAAAAGAATCAATGTGGATATATGTTTGGAAGCAGACTTTGGATATTGAATGTTTTTTATTAAGCCTTTTACATTTGCTTACATCATTACACCTAGAAAAGATCTTTCTTGTCCTTGCGTGGTATTTTCTTGGGAATTTTGTAAAGCTGTTACAAGTTCATAGTAAAACAACTTCAACCGAAGACAGGGATACAGATAAAAGGTTTGTTAGCTTGGGGGTGAGGGAATCATAAAAGGTGGAGGGAAAGGTAGGATTGTTCCTGGGGTAGGCTGAGGGATATAAGGAAAACATCAGAAGAAATTGGGCTGTGCTAATTCTGCAGCTTATGGAATACCTTGCTTTATTACAGAAACCTATTTTTTCGGTTCTCTTTCTTAACATCAATGGGAATTAAACTAGTGTTTGTCATGGAAGGAGAGGCCCCCAAGTTGAAAGCAGACACCATGAGTAAGAGGAACGAGATGCGCTATGGACCTTCGAAGAAAGCTGGAGCTGCAAGAACAGGAAGATCTTTATTTAAGGCCATTTTAAAAGAGGTGAGTAATTGAGGGCTATGTTTCAGTATTTTTAATGTGATAGGAAGAAATCTTAACCAAATTAAATACAAGAACTTGAAAGAATTAATAGTTTTCTACACAACAAATTTCAACAGTATTTTGAGTTTTGAGGGAACATGTGCCTTCAAAATTGGGCGTTACACCATCTGTTAACTGTTGTTGTAGAAGAGAGAGAATGTCAGTTAGAATAATTTTCTTGTTTGATGTGTTCCTGTGCATGTTATGCTGTAGTGAGCCACAGTCATAATTGAGTGTTTATTACAGAAATTCATCTTCCTTGTTCTTTTCTAGTGTTAGTATTGATACTTTTTTTTTTTCCTAAATTGGGGTAAACGTGAAAATAGCAATGTGTTGTGTACCTATGCAAGCTAAGCTAGTGTGTTTTGAAGGGGAACACACAATTGTTTTGTAACCTAGAGCTATGATTTGGTAAACTAGCTGAGTAGCTAAGAGGATACACTTGTTGGAAACCTACTGAATTTAGGATAAAAGGAAGATCATATAGTCGTCTTGGTATAGATGGTTGAGACAACTCTGGTTGCAAAGACCTCCTATTCAGTAATTTTCTTCATTCATTGTTGCAGATATTTAACCATTTTTGTCTATTCAGAATTTTATGAAATAGAATTTATAGATGCTCATGGCTTCAGTAGGTTGAATGTATCAATTCATGTTTTATTCTTAAATTCTAAAATAAATTATTTTTTCTGAAATTTGTAAGCAGTATATATGAGTATATATCAGAATGTCTTATACTGTGGTCCAGTCTTACTAGGCCAAAAGTACTGTACTTTCATGCTTGATGTTCTTGGGGAGTCTGGCATCTGTTGAGAGATGCCTGTGCTAGCCCAGTATTACTACTTGAGTAAACAGTGTTGCTTTACAAAGGTAAATATTCCTTTGTTATTCTTCTTTTGAAAACATCCTAAATATCTATTTAAAGTGTAAAGATTTTTGTGAAGGAGTAACCATTAATCATGCTGTGTTCAAGTCCTGTAACTAATACTTTGCTTTTAGTTGGGTATTTCTTTTGACTGTTACGATAAACTATATTTCTCCTAAAGCAGTGCTTGTATTGATGTAGTGTTCTATAGGCAGTGCAACAGTAGCGGTTTTTGTATACACTTGTGTCTGAGAAAATGCGTGCTAATAAGTGGATCTAATTCAGCATTCAATCTCTTTCCTTTTGAATTCTTTCTTTTAGTGTCTGGAACTGCTGGAGTGTTTAGGTGTCCCTTGGGTTCAAGCAGCTGGGGAAGCAGAGGCAATGTGTGCCTACCTAAATGCAAAAGGACATGTTGATGGCTGCATTACCAATGATGGAGATGTCTTCTTATATGGAGCTCAAACAGTTTATAGGAACTTTGCCATGAATGCGAAGGTAATGTACCTCATCCCGTTCCCACCCTCTCTTTAGACTCGTCCCAAAAATGTAAACAGAAAAAAGGAACTTGAAACAATTACTTAGATTGTTATTGCACTTACCCTCTAGTAGCTGGGTTTGTTTAAAATAGTACTTTTAAGATAGGGACCTGTTGTTTGATTCACTGGCAATCCATGTATTGGATGTGAGAGCAAAAGAACTGAAGAACATTATGGTATTGCTGTCTGTGTTTGTGGTGTCCTGTGATGTGTAATAGAAAGCTAAGTAGCAAACTTTTTCCTTCCCCTTTCCTTCTCTACAGTGGAGAATTTGAGTGAAATAATTGATTCCTATAAGTTTACTGTTAGGTCATATGGGAGTCGTCAGCCTCCTAGGTCTAATAACGGTGTTCACACACTTGCATCTTACAGGTTTGTTTTATTATGAGTATACTTACAATTAATACTGTTAGTCTCTAGTTGAACATGAATAGGGTAGGGATTGTACATCTATATCATAATCAATTGTCGTGATCATTCAAAAAACCAAATCAATTTATGACCTTGAGCTGAAGCGTTCACTTGTTAGGAATGCAATTTTCCAGAACTGGCGAAAGGTAACCTCAGATTTCCATAATTTGTATTTTCTCTATAAATCAGAGAAAGGAATGCATGTGTTCTGTCTGGTGAACCTAACAAAAGTAGAGGAAAAATGGTACTGGGGTTGGAATTTTAAAAAATGTTAATCTGAAAGACTTGTCCAGAAAATACTTCAGTAATAGGAGAAAATCAATAGAACAGAAAAAAAGCACTACGAACAAGTAATTTTTTAAAAAATAATTAAAGTTGATGGAAGATTATTTGCTTTGATGGCACCGTGTTTGGGTTTTGTCTTGACCCGGTTCTTTTCTTTCATTCAACTTCCTTGTCATTTATCACCAAAAATGAAGGTGGCCTCAATCTTTCAGGTGTACTTTGTCACATATCTAAGTCAACATAAAAAAGAAAATTCTGTGAGTGTGTGTCTGTCAGGTGTATCTGTTCCAGAAAACTGAATTATTTTGGGTTGTTGGGTTGTGTGGTTTTTTTGGTTGGTTTTTTTTTTTTGGGGGGGGGGGGGTGAGGGGGGTGAAGCGGTGTTCTATGCTTTGATTCATGTTAATCTTGATTTCATGTTGGTGTGTTAGAGTCCCTCTACCCTTCAAAGCTTCAGGTGTTCCTTTAGCTCATGTCTAATATGCTAGGTAACATTTTAGTTTTTTTTTTTAACTCAAGTAGCACATTAAAATGTTTACATTGATTTCAAAAACTGTAGTTCCTGAGGTGACTTACACAGCCGCTATGACTAGATAATGTTCATTACGCCACACTTTTTCTACAGGTAGTAAACAATAAAAACACCCCTTGGCTTGTTTAGGTTCTTTCAACAGTTGATGCCCATACTTACAACTTGAAATTCCAGAACTGTAGTTATTCATGTGGTGTCCATGCATTACATTATAAATTTTAATTGCTGCTTTATTTTTTTTTTACTATCAGACGCATCTTATGGGATAGACCCGTTTCCTGCAGATGTGGGTGAACAGGGGTGGGTAAGCAATCACAACTGAATGGTTCTCAGGGCAGTTCCTTCCCTGATGTTAGAGAAATAAAACGTGTGATAAATTTCTTCTGCAGGATCCACTTCTTGACTGTTACACAGTGTCCTCTATTAAGGAGAAGCTTGGTTGTGACAGAGAGTCTTTGATTGGGCTAGCTGTTCTTCTGGGTTGTGATTATCTTCCGAAGGTAAGCAATATAATTATTTTTTATTCGGTACTTATAGTTTATTGTTTTTCAAGATAGTGTATCGAGGGAGACTTGTGCATGCTGATAAAACTGTATGCAATGCATGATTACTGAGATCTAGTTGAAGATGATGCTTAGTGAGTTACTGTAAATTTTATTTGTGAAGGCTTAAAGATAATCAAAATGTTTCATGAACATTAATCTTTCAAAACTGCTATCTATTATTCCAAACTTTTATATAATGGAGGTGAAGACAGAAGTTTAGATGTTGATTACTTTGAGCAAACATGAGAACTGAGTTGTCTGCCAGGATACTTTTAACCCATTCCCGTTAAAGTACATCCCTGGCAGATGAGCTGTGGAGAATGAGAAAAAGCAGCTTTGTCTGGTCTGTTTGGAATAGTTAGTAGTGGTGGTTTTGAATCGTAGTTATTAGTAAAGCCAGTTCTGGATGCAGTTTGGATATATCCCTTTTTAGTTCTATCATTTGTAAATATATGATTTATGAAGAAGTGGAAGTCACCCGTTTGAAAGTTTGCCTAATGAATGAAGTGAGAGGTATCTCACTTGTTACTACTTTACTTCTGAGAGGGTGTGTGTGGTGTGTGTGTGTGTGTCCATCCCCATAAGCTCTTGAATTTTTTTGGAGACTCTGAACAGAAGCTGTTGTAATGGCTATTTGAAACAGAAAGGAAGTGGGATGAAACTTGATTTCCATACAGATCATCATACGGTGACTTCAGGCAACAGTTGCTCCCATTCAGGCTTGCAGTGGATATCTAGTTATTCTTAAATCTTGTCTTAAAAATTGTCTTCCAATTTGATAAAACTGTCCTTTTAAACAACTGATACTGCTGGAAGAGCAAATAGCTCTATTTTTTTTTTTTCCTTGAAAGACTTGCTTCTGTTATAGGAATCTTTAAAGAGTTCATTATTATTATTAATATTACAAAATAAATGTATGAAGAGAGAGGGAGTAGAAAAAATAGTGGCTAATCAGTGGTTATTGTAATGGAACTAGCAGGAATGCCAAGCTCCTGGAATGCCAAGTTCTTGCATAGTCCTAAAGCAACACGACTATGTGATGCCAGATAGGTCTTTTGAGTTACTGCAGCCCAGCAAAGTGGATAAAGATAGAAACTTCTAAGGAAAGCTGAGTTACAGGAGTGCATTAGGAATGGGGACTGGCAGAACAGATAAACCAGAATGCCACTCTATAACTGCACTTACTTTGTTGAATATATATCAAAACAATGCTTTCCTTGCAGAAGCTGAATATCTGATTCTCTGCCTGGGTGTCTGGCTGCAGTCCAATGTGAACTTCTGATTAGTTTTGAATGTACGTTTATTTCATATGGTTGCATATATTCAGTTCAGCTATTACAACTGAATAAAAATAAGCTATAGATTTATTTGCAATAATGCTGTAGAAAGCACACTCAATACGATCTTTATATTCACCTGTACTGATTTGTGGCAAAATAGGGTAAGGATTGAAAAAGGAACTGGAAAAGCAGTATGTACATTTTAAATCATTATGGTTGTTTTGAATCAACTGACTTTCACTCTTCAGTATGTCTAGGGGTTACTACAAAGTTCTGGACTTCAGCCCATGAGCTAGGTTCCAGAAAATGTTTGCTGTTCCTATCTAACTATTATCCATAGTGGTAGTCCCTTTTCCTATAAAGGACACGCATACTACGGATGTAATAATGGAATAAATATCAAAATCAAACAAGCAATTATTGAAAGGGAGAGCAGGAATTTTTTGGGTTTGTGGTTTTATTGGGATTTTTAATTATTTTTCAGAAAATGCTCTTGCACTTTTTGTCACCTCTCAGAACCGATTTTGCATAAGTGCTTGAGGTCTTCAAATTTTCAAGTTGTTTCTGTTGCCGTAAAGCATCTCTTTCCTGCAAGTGAAAGCTTTTTGCCAGGTTTCTTCTGTCTCTTAAGTTCCAGCTTTTTGACTCTAAAATCCAAAAGATCTGTCTTTGTCTTGTCTTTCCCAGAAAATTCTGAAAAGTTTCAGCTGTCTGGCAGTTAGCTGGCCATTCAGTTATATTGTTGTACTGTTGCAGATAGCAAGAAGGAAAACAAAACAAGCAAAACCTCTCTTCCTATTGTTTTCTACTACCTTCTTTCTCTACCTTGTTTTATCTGAGCTACTATTGAGCGTAAGAACATTTTATGCAGCTTGTGTGTTACACTGGTAGTACAGCTGTAATCTGTCACCTTCTCTGACTTTAGAACATGGTCAAAAATTATTTTTCTCAATTTATTCTCAACATCTGGGATCATTCTTGTCATTTCTCTACATAATGTTATGAAGGCAGTTTTTATGAAAATCTGAATTCTTTGTTTTTCATTAAATAATGTTTCATATTTCCGTCTCTGTAGGGTGTTCCAGGAGTTGGGAAAGAACAAGCTTTAAAGTTAATTGAGACTTTGCGAGGTCAAAACTTATTGCAAAGGTAAAGTGAAAATTTATGTTGTCTGATGAAATACTTTGATTTTATTCAAAGACTTGCTGGTATGTACTTCAACTCCAACAATGTTTGTAATACTTTAATTTGTGGGGAAAGGGGGAAGAGATTACCACATTCCTTACTTTATATTTGCTAAATGAATTATGTGTTTTGCTAGGCAAGCTTCTTAACTGTTTTAAACATTAGCTGGCTCCTAGCTCTTGAGCTAGCAGATCTACGTTGATATATTGGAAAGGAAGTCATAGGGACTGATGAGAGACTTCTGCTGATTTTTGATGGGGTTGTGGATCAGGACATGAGATACCAAATGCTTTCTATGTTTGTTATCATAATGTATGATTGTTGGATTTCTAGTATTGACATACACAATGTACTTTAAATCTATTTCATAAATTAGAAAACTCTGTTTCTTGGGTAGATGCCTGAAAAGTATAAAGGGAGTATTTTTCAGTGTTTTATTTTAAGTATGAAAGTTAAAAATATTTCTTAATCCTTTTACTATCATCCTCTTAGGTTTGAGCAATGGAAAGAACAATTTCAGTATGATAATAATCCACCTTTGGTGGTTAAAAGGGTAACTCACTGTTCTGAGTGCTGTCATCCAGGTCAGTGTGAAAAGCGCTGAATTTTATTTTTAGCCCAATTGTTTACTTTTTATTCTGGGTGTGTGGGGTGGGGGTGGTGGGTTTTTTTGTTTGGTTGGGTTTTAGGGTTTTTTATGACTAGCATTAGAAACTTTTCTTGTCATTCAGCTTCTGGGCTATCTTCACATTTTCAGTATTGTGTATGTGTATCTTTATATAAATATTTTTGAGGCTGGGGACTACCTTTCTTCAAATGTGAAACTAGTTGATAGCAGATGGAATGTTATCACAGTGCTGTTGTGTGTTGCCATATATTTGCCTTTTTAACATTATCAGTAAAGAAAGTATGCTGTATGGACAAGCAACTATTTTTTCAGTTGCCTGAATTGGGCTTGCATCAAGAGTACTGAATCCATTAGCATTGCTGGCTTTTGCTGCTGTGTTTTCTTAAAAATAAATTAGTTTAAGGAACCTCACTTTGATAGCATCTTTGATCAGTGAACTCATTCAAACCCATCACTTGGAGAAGGAAAAACTTGTTTCAAATATGTTACTTATATACATTTGTCAGGATGTCACAGACTACTTCTGTAGTTTTTAGTTAATAAAGTCTTCAGCGTAAGGTCTGAAACTGTTGGGAGAAAAGTCTTGGGAAAAAAAAAAGTAAGCTTGTTTGTATTTGTTATTTTTTTTGCTGTAGATATATAGATACAGCTAATGCACTCAGATCTGCTTACAGCTACTATTCGTGTCAGATTCATATGTGTTCTGAGTTTTGTATTTGTACTATTAGCTTTGTATATTTGGAGATTTTGGAAACCTCTTTTCTCATGCTTGTGCATCTGCTTCTGTAGGATCTTACAAGGAACATGAACGCAGTGGATGTAAACTCTGTGAAAGCACTAGATACTGCAAACCCAATGACTCCAAATACTGCTGCCCTTGTGAATGGCATCACTTAGAGCGAGTGAAACAAGCAAGTGCAGTGGAGGACAATATCAGAAAGTAGGAATGTCTTGCAAATTGAACTGCTTTTCCCTGCATTCATGTGCAGGGTGAGCGTTTAAATTCTGCATTTTTCCCATGTGTATTCAGTTCCTAACACATTTGTTTTACCTGCAGAAAAGCTAACAGTTGTGAGGGCTTTCCATTCTCTGAGGTAACAAACAAGCCTATTTAAAGATTAATGTTTCCAATCAATTAATTGAAATTTCAGTTTTCTGCCCTCTCTTAAACTCTTTTTTGTTTTGTCTCAAGGTTATCCAAGAATTTCTTGTAAACAAGAATAAATTGGTCAAGATAAAGGAATGCCAAAGGCCAAATTTATTGTCCTTTCAGGTATGTAACAAAATAGTGGTTATTCAGCTCTGTAGTTTTTTGTTTATTGGTAAGGAAGGCATCTATGATAATTTTGATCTTCATTGGTAATTTTACTGGAAATAAGAATTAAAGAATCTTACTACAATCTTAATATACCTCAGTTTTTGAAAGTCTAAAATTGGAGACTTTGAAGAAAATCACTTGACGTAAATAGGTATGTAGAAAAGTGGAAGAAAGAGAACTCAGAAAAAAGGTCACTTGCCATTGCTTTGTTTTTGTGCAGTATGACTAGATTGGGTTGCTGAGTGCTGCATTATCTATATAGTGTAGAAAGTACTATATAGTTATATAAGATAATATTTATAGAATCACAGAATCGTATAGGTTGGAAAAGACCTTTAAGATCATCGAGTCCAATCGTAAACCTAACACTACCAAGACCACCACTACACCATGTCCCTAAGCACCTCCTCCAAACGCCTTAAGATACTTCCAGGGATGGCGACTCAACCCCTTCCCTGGGCAGCCTGTTCCAATGCTTGACAACCCTTTCAGTGAAGTAAAATTTCCTAATATCCAGTCTAAACCTCCCCTGGTGCAACTTGAGGCCATTTCCTCTTGTCCTATCACTTGTTACCTGGGAGAAGAGACTGACCCCCACCTCACTACAACCTCCTTTCAGGTAGTTGTAGAGAGCGATAAGGTCTCCCCTGAGCTTCCTCTTCTCCAGGCTAAACAACTCCAGTTCCCTCAGCCGCTCCTCATCAGACTTGTTCTCCAGACCCTTCACCAGCTTCGTTGCCCTTCTCTGGACACGCTCCAGCACCTCAATGTCTCTCTTGTAGTGAGGGGCCCAAAACTGAACACAGTGTTTGAGGTGCGGCCTCACCAGTGCTGAGTACAGGGGCACGATCACTTCCCTACTCCTGCTGGCCACACTATTTTTGATACAAGCCAGGATGCCATTGGCCTTCTTGGCCACCTGGGCACACTGCTGGCTCATATTCAGGTGGCTGTCAACCAACACCCCCAGGTCCTTTTCTGCCTGACAGCTTTCCAGCCACTCTTCCCCAAGCCTGTAGCGTTGCATGGGGTTGCTGTGGCCCAAGTGCAGGACCTGGCACTTAGCCTTGTTAAACCTCATACAATTGGCCTTGGCCCATCAATCCAGCCTGTCCAGATCCCTCTGCAGAGCCTTCCTCCCCTCAAGCAGATCAACACTCCCGCACAACTTGGTGTCATCTGCAAACTTACTGAGGGTGCACTCGATCCCTTCATCCAGATCATTGATAAAGATATTAAACAGAACTGGCCCCAACACAGAGCCCTGGGGGACACCACTTGAGACTGGCCGCCAACTGGAGTAAACTCCATTCACCACCACTCTTTGGGCCCGGCCATCCAGCCAGAATGGCTGTATGTTTACTTCAGGGATGTTACCTTTTTTGTTTTCATCCACCTTTCATTGAGGTATTGACAGGTACAGCTCTTGTTTTTACTTGTGCTTGTTTCATACTGACACAGTGCATATAGGGTAACTAACTTTGGGTATTATAGCACGTAATGATTGTGGACTTTTTCTTACATTAAACTTTCTTTTCAATTATTTTTTTGGTATGGAGATAACTAGCTTCTGTATATAACAAGCAGAAGCGGCTTTTATTCTGAATGTTGCCTGTTTTCCCAAAAACAGATAGCAGGCTTATGTTTAGCACAGTACTACCAGCTTTCAAGTTCAGAAGCCCTTTAATTCGAAGTGCATAAAGCTCAAAAGTGGTTTAGCTTATTTCTCTGTCCATAGAAGGAAGGATAAATATCCTGTGGGACTTCTTTTGGGGGGAGGAAGGGGGGTTGGGGGGCTGATATTAATATATACATGTTAGCATTGTTTTCTAACAATGATTTTTGTTTGCTGATATTAATATATGCATGTTAGCATTGTTTTCTAAGAATGATTTTTATTTGTTTTTTATTGGTGAAAGCAGATCTTTTTCCTTTTCAGGGATTGATGACAGTGTGAGAATTGTGTAGCATAATAGACCACTGTTGAGCAATGTAGCTTTAATGAAAATCCGTGTTCATCCTTCTCTCACATGCAAAATCCATAATTTTCACAGCTCCTTGCATAGCTGATCTGAATCTGATCAGGTGTTTAGCAACTGTCTTATTCCTGCTGCTGCACTACACAACTGTTCCCTTGGCTTCTTGCTGACAGCTGATGAATCTGCCCTGTTACAGATGATTGTTCCCTCCCTTGGCAGTGAGATATCGTTAGGCATTACACTAATGTATAGAAGTGTTCTAGATATTTTAAGTATTTAGTCATTTTAAGTATTTAGTCCTGTGTCCGTACTACATATCTGTCTAAGCATGATATCTAACAAAATAATAAAGTTTTAAAGTTTGGGGTTGTTTTTTTATACTAACAGATATTTGCTTCTGAGAAGATGGAATGGACCAAACATTACGCTTGTAAGAAACTATTAGCACTATTGACACGTTATGATATGATCCAGAGAAAATCTGGATACATTGATTCAAAACAACTGCAGGCAATACGGTAATGTAGCTTGATTTCTGGAATTTAATATGTTTACTTCTGCTGGAGGAAAATCACGGGTTTTTTTCCTTTTTTACGGAAAAATAATGGGTTTCTTCCATCTCAGTTTTAAGCCTTGTGCTTATTTTGAGTAGAGGTAAAAATTTAGATCAGTACACCAATTCTTACACTACTGCTGCATAAAGTAATACATATAGCACTTTCCTTTCATTCTAACTGACAAAGCCTGCTTTTTCCTGTGCTTACTTTTCATTCTGTTTCTTTGGAACTGCAAAGGAGATTTAGCATTACAGGTTTGATCCTCTGCTTAGGTTCTTAGCAGAAGTTTAGGTGACCTCTGTGATTCAAAAAAGAGCCTAGGCTTAGAAATGAGCATCTGCAGATTCAGTCATGGTCTCTGATTTTTTATTAGACCTACCAACTGTTGTAGTATATCTCTGATGAAATCATTGGCTTACAGTTCTATTCTGCTTCCCCTTCTTCTCAAAACAACATTTTCATTCAGAACTGCTTCATTTAGGAATATAAAAATGTCCCAGTATCCTGTTACTAAAAATGGATATGCAGGGGAAAAAAACAAGATGAGCATGTAGAACAACTTTCTCTTAGAATATTTTCTCACCATCCAGGTTTCTGTTACTCAGGGGTGTTCTGAGCCAGAATTAGTACCTTCTTATTCTATCAGCCCTCAATTTTTTTTTCTAATGATCTAATCTTTTCTTGAACGTATGTAAACTTTTAGAATGTACAGTGCCTGTTGGCAAATCTGAACTTAACAATTCCCTTCCCACAGTGAAGTTACTGATTTTAACTTTAGTGTCTGACAGTTTCATTTCCCAAATGAAACCCAAATTCCCCCAAAAAAATTCTTGTATTGCAAGAAGTAATACAAATTCTTGTATTACAAATTAGAGTATTGCTTAGTAGTTTTTCCATGTTCCTTGATGCTGTTCAAGATTTTATAGACCTTAATTTTGGGGGACAGAAAGACAGTCAGTAGCAATGTGATAGTATCTCTTCTGGGTTGATGTGTCATAGTCTGTTAAATTATTACTCGCAGAGAAGCTGTTCTATTCAGTGTTGTCTTTCAAAAGAGTGGAGAGACTGTTTGGGGGCTGCTTTTTAAACGGGTTGGCTAGATAAATTACCAGCATTTACCTTGATGAATGAATTAATTGACATCCTCTGTTTATAAGACTTTCTAGTGTTTCAAGAGTTTAAAAGACAGATGCATGCTCTAGAAGATTTATTTTGTTAACAAGTGTTTAAAAACGCAGTAATGATTCAGCAGGACCTTCTTCACACGTAGGAACCTATTAAACTGGGGTGTAGATGTTTTCAGAAAAATCTCATAAAAGCTGTCTGTCCCTACTCAGTTCATGTCTTATCTTCCTTCATGCTCTCATGCAAGAGATATAAATGACCCTGTCTGGACATTCAGAAAATTACTGTCCATGGCAACAGCCTTCTCTGTGGCATTAGTTGAAGATATCAAACTGATGCTTGTAGGAGTCTGTGTTACGGTTGTCTGTTACAGAATAGCTTTTTGATTTCTTGTTATGCTCCTCTGAGCTGTATCATTAAAAAAAAAAGTTTCAGTACTCAAATCTAGACCCAAAATTTTACTGTATAACTTATACAAAGAAATAGTGTATTTTTTAAAAGGTGTATTATTTCACTATTACAAGAATATTTTTTCCTCCGAATCATTACAGATTCGAGTATTGAAATATTTTTAGATAACTTAGATTTTTCATTTCCTGTTTAAACAAAAATCATTTAATGAGCTTTTTTGTTCTTACAGGATAGTCAAGACACGTGTTAAAAACGGAATTCCTTGTTTTGAAATTGAGTGGCAAAAACCAGGTTGGTCTGGTTTCTATGTACATTATGGAACAAAACAGTTCATAGAAAAAGAGAAAAGCATTCTTTAAAGAGGAAAAGAGTTTGACAACATTATGAGGAAATGAAATGTGGGTGAGATTGGAAACTGTTCTATGAAAACAATAGAAAATGTGCATCAAATTTCACATACCCTGAAAGTAAAAGCAATGCTTTTAAAAAAAAAAAAAAAAATCTACCTAGAAAGCAAGGGACTCTGTCTTCAGGTACTTTTTCTGGTACATGTTAATAAGACCTAGACTCTGTATTTCATATCTTATTTCACTATGTACCCAAAGCTGTGACTGTTTACTAGCTAGAAATTCTTATATGCTGACAGACTTCTACCTTTAATGTGCCCATTTGTGTGAGGAGACTGGCAGAAAGAAAAAGACTTCACTTGTAGCTAAATCTCAAACATTGTACTATTGACCTTTTTATGTACCTTCTTTGTACTCAAATCTTTTGTTCTTTGTTTTTCTTTTTCCCTGCTTTGATATATGCGTGTATACACGTCTAACGTACATTCATTAATTTTTTAGAACATTATGTTGATGCAGAAGATGAGCCTGTGGAGTTGTTTGTAGTCACAGTAGAAGAGGAGTCTTTGTTTCAGGCTGCTTATCCTGATGTTGTTGCCCTTTATCAAGTGGAAAAGTCAGAAGTTCTGAAGAAGAAACAGAAAAGTAAGTCCAAAAGCTTATTTCTTACCGAACTTACGGGTTTTGCCAGAATACAAGAAGCAAAAGCAAAAAACATTTCTCCCACTGTTGAGCAGTAGTGTTTTGTCAAGATCAGGGCATGATATCTTGCAGGGACTGTGCTTTTATCTTGCCATTTTATCCTTTAGCACTTAGGAAATCTGAACTGTGGTTAATATGCCATTTTGATATGCCCTTTTTTTTTTTTTCCTCCAGACAGGAAAGACAGACCAAAAGAAAAGGAATTACCAAATGTTTATGATGAAGTTAGCGATCTTCTATCTCAAATGAATTTAAAATCTAGGTGTGGAATTCTTCCTGTGCAAGACTCCATGTCAGATATAAAAACTCCCCCAGAAGATGAGATATGCCAGAGAAGTACTGAATCGGAAGATGTAGTGTTAGCTGCAGCTTCCTGCATAACAACTGTTCATATGCCAGTGTCGGCAGCTGCTCTTCCTCTGACTGCATCGCCTTACTTGCTCTTACAGAGTACATTGGCTAACTCATCTGTATTGCCAGCACGATTTACTAAAAGTTCAGGGATATCATCCTCTTCCTCTGTAACAGCTGGTCTACAACTGAGCAGTATTGATTGGGAAGGAACCTTCTTCAGTGCTTCACCAGCCCATGGGGGTGATACCCATGATCCTGCAGCTGACTTAACTACCTGCATAAAACACTTGCATCCACTAGGTCATGAAACAGTAAGAAATAGCTCAGAATATTCTGATGCTCTGCAGTCTGATCAACATAATTCTGATAGTGCGGATGATTTGGTTTCAGATGGTGCTATGGGACAACTTCAGCAGTGGTCTTTAAGTGAGCGAATACTTAAGGAGACTTCCATTCCATCAAAACCTTTGTTGTCCGAAGATGTAATGCACCTGGAGTCTTTGAAATGTTTTAAACAAACAAAAGAAACATTGAATCCAGATAAAGATTATGTCTCTTCCTCATGTCAGTTAAATAAACTAGTGCAGAAAAGTAAAAATGTGCTATCGGAAAACTATGCAAGGGAATCCAGCGTACACATTTATCAAGATCAGTACAAAAAAGCTGACAACCTGGCTGAAATGATGCAAAAAGACCATAATATAAGCAGTTCAACATCTCTAGCACTCGGTGGGCAAACAACAGAGACAGTGCATCCTGGGTGTGAAATGCTTCCAGTGTCTCAAAAGCCAGCAGATGTTGTAACTGGCTGTCACATTAAAAAAGCTTGTACTCAAACTACTTGGAAAACTTCTTTTAAAAAGAGTGTGTGTCAGAACAGATGTTCTTCTAGTGAAGACAGTGATGACGGGAACAGGAATAAAAATCTAATTTATGCACAGCAGAAAAGGCAACTGAACCCTGCTCAGTTTAAAAAATGTTTTACAAAGAAAAGCAATAACACTACTAGCAAAAGAACAAACAGTGACTCAGCCCTTATAATTAAAGGGAAGAAGAAAAAGACTAATTTAAAAAAAGCTGGTAATAGTTTCTCATTGCAAGATTCTCCAAAACCATCATCTGTAGGGGAAGTTAATTGTTCCCAAACTCCAGGGCAACCATTTGAGAGCTCAGGTTCTGGTCCCACACAGCAAGCCGAAAGTGCTGTTCTGACTTACGCTTGGGCAGACAGTCCTCTTCCCCTGTCTGAAAGACTAAAAGGAAGAATCAAAATCAATTAGGTTCTCCATAAAATAGATTATGATAACAATTAACTCTGAACCTTCTTACAGAGTTCTTTCTCAAAGTTTCTGCAATATGCTCTATCAATTTTAAGTGGACACAGTTTTGATTAATAAGGAGTGCTGTGAAATACTGCATACTGGAGCTAAAGTTTGAAATGAAAATGTTAGCAAAAGTACCAAATAGCTGATTGTAGGAAAGTGCCAGTTATTCTGGACTTGATTACACTCTGAACTTGATACATAAGCATCAGGATGTAGTATACAAGGGAGCAGGGAGGTTTATTTATGAAATAAGAAAGGTTTTTTCCCAGCAAATTGAGGATTTTGTGTACAGCTATTAGTCCTTCTGCTTATAAAGCAGACTTATTAAAATAGTGTCTGCACTGCTGTTGGATATTCTTAATAAGGTAAAGTGATACAGCTCTTTCCAACTGAAATTATCCATTCTGCTCCACTAACTTAATTTTGCTAGTTTTAAAATGGGTTTTCAAGTCCTGGGATGCTGGTTGTGTTGATTATCTCTGAAGGACCAGACAGAGACACACAGCAGATGTACCTTGCAGGGTAGATAAATTTATATCTGCCATGCCCTATAATAAACTGTTGTTTGAGTGCATGCATCTTCCAAAGAATGGAATAAGCCATGGAAGGATATTCTAGTTTTGTAACTGTCATATCTAATATTTAAGGAAATTTGATAGCTGTTTGATTAAAACATTTATAGTTTGGGGCATTTTTTTCTTAAAGATGATATAAAATCCCATCTAACACTGACTTCTACTTATAATAGAATGAAGGTTAAATTACAGAAAATCAAAATCTAATTATGATATCACAGATTGTTTGAATGATATCATGTAATATTTGTTTTTAAAGGGGGAATACAATTACATTTTGAAGGTGTTCTTCCTACCTCTTTAATATAGAAGCAATCTCTGTTCATACACAAAAAAAAGTTGTATTCAACAGCTTATTAGAAAATGCCTCCTTGCCTGCGTTTAAGTGTTCATAACTTCTTCTATGGACCAACCAGAAGGAAGGTCACTCTTAACAAGATAAGGGTTAACAATGGAAATTTAGAATATCCACACCTTAATAAAGATATCAATTCTTTCTTCATAAAGGCCAAGGCTTTAAAAGTTAGGAAGCTAAATTCCAGATGTGTTTAAGGAAGAAATAGGTAGTCTATAGATAATACAATCTGGAATTAGCCAAAATGGTAGTTTCTTATTTTCCCTACATGGGCAGATGGAGAAAGTTTGTTTATAGTTGATTTTCCAAATGAGAAATCTATTACGGAAATGAGCAAAAAATCCAAAATTTTGGAAACTTATTTTCAGTTTTGAAGGTGGTCTCTCTCTTCTGGAGACTCTTGACCACCCGCCTCACTGATGGGTAGCGAGAAGAATAGAATAGTTAAGGAGAAGAGTAGTAGTCACCTGGGGACCATAAATGGAGAGATTCCTTATTCAGTGGTCAGTATTGGAGAGATCAGACCATTTTTTGTGGAAAAACATTGTTATTGGTTATGTATGATTCTTTTTCCTTGCTCCTGACTTTGAATACTGAAAGTTGGGATCAAGAGTTTGAATTTTCATTAATAAAAATGCCAACATCATTTGAATGACCTCACTTTTGTTCCCTCCCAGTGTACAAGAATGCACTCTCTTGTTGGAGGGATCATAAAGTTTCACCCACAGTGAAATGTTTCTGTGTTTTAGGGTTTTGTTTAGAATTGGGGGGCAAGGTTTGAAGGGCTTTTGTTTGTTTTCCAAATCTGGCTGGGATGACTGCTTTAATGGATGATTCTCTGAAAATACAGTGCCAGAATTATGACAAGTTCATGTTTTGCAGATGATGGAAACCAGAAATGAGATATAAGACATTAAGAACTGCAGAAGAAAAAAGAGATACTATGTTGGTGATACTGCTACAAATTAATTTGGTTTCATAAGTACAGTTCAATCATGAAAAGCAGAAAAATTTCAATTTTTTCATTTGCAATGCATCTCAATTTTGTGCCAGTCTTCTGCTGTTATAGAAGCGGCAATAGATGTGAAAACAACTGTATAGGCTGCCCTCTCTCATTTAGGCTGTAGCTGCTCACTGCAGCAAATAAACACAAGACCTTTTATCATTGGGCGTGACCGTTGCTTGAATTAAACTTGTGATTTGTTACAGAAGGGATATTATGGTGTTTAAAGTGTTTTGATTTCTCATCTTTCTGTAATTTACTCAGTCTAAGGATTAGGGGTGATTTTTCTTCTTTGGAACTGTTTTTACCGTGCCAAAGCTGACTGCTTTGCAACCTCTCACACTTGTGAAGGTGATGTTTAAATAAATTGAGTGGGTGTAACAGGTAACTTTCTTTCTGTAATATTCCTACAAGATTATGTTAAACTGGCCCTAAGTATAATTGAATGTGATGCATTAGCCTGATGACCCTGTCTTCATTTATCAGCTGTTTGGTCATCCCAAACAGGCTCTATCAAGGTGCTTCATCTAAAGTAATAAAACCATACCTACTATGGAGGTGGAGCAAGTAAAGGATGCATTATTCTTCAAGTACTTTTCTGAAAGTTTTTCTGCAGAACTACTGTACCAGCCTGAGTACTTTACCTGGTCTATCACTCCTCATGTCAGCATCCCTCTAGCTTGAATGATTCCTGCAGAGATATAGAGCAGAACCATAGGTTCTGTCTTAACAGTATAAATATCACTATTTCCACTTATAAACAGTATTAAACATCTACTTAAATGTAGCAAATTTATTTAGTGTAGCTTAACAAAGGGAAACATTTATTTGGTGTTCCTTGTGCTAGTAATCACTATTTCAGGTCCATGGGGAATGAACCAGAAAGGAAAATAAATACTGTTTACATGGAATAGATATAGAGTGTGCTACAAAAAATATAATGTAAAAAAAAAAAACAAAAACACCACTACCCCTCAATTTCTATATGTCTCACTATCAAGCTACACATGCACTTACTTTCTTCACTGGAAGGTATTACTGAAATACTCATCAACATGTGTGAACGTGCTTAACGAAAGGAAAAAATCATTCTCATTGCATTTACCAATTTCTGCTTTATTGGTAGAACTGATGAACTTGATAAATCTTTTGCTAGTTAACAGAGAAATTTCTGAATTTGAGAAGGGGATTATTTAACTTTGAGGCTTTGCACGGGCTTGGCTCTGTGCTCTTATGTCAAGAAAGATACTTGGAAATATAGTGGTTAAAGAGACGGATGGCAGCTGTTACTTGAGACAAGATAAAGTCTTTTCATGTCTAAAAAGGTGTCAAGCCCTGCCGTATTATATCAGCAGATAAAAGGAAACTGCAGTTAGAATATTATTGAGAGTTGTTATAAACCGAAGTGCTACTGGCAAAACAGTAAACTCAGCGCTAGATTTAGCGCTTTTTCCTTCAGGAAAAAAAAACACTTTAACGGTTTCAAGAAAACAAAATTACAATGGGTGACAGAACCACTCTTTGCACAGTTCTCTTGTTCACGTATCCTGCATCGTAGCTACTATCAGTACTGAACTTAGTAAGATTAATCACATATCAAACTTTAAAAGTTCTTTAAACCCAAGCCTTGTCTCCACCCCTAACCCAATTTCCCTTGACAGAGTTGGAGAGATTTTGTCACTACAAAGACTGAGCACAGCTGGAAAAAGGGACATACCTTTGAAACTTTTGCTCCAGGAAAACAGCTACCTGTACTAAAATTCTACCTGATGGATATTTAATTAGCTTCCTGACTAAAAGACAATCAAGATAAAGAAGCTAAACCAGGGTTATTTTTAATGCCAAGATAGTGCAGAAATAGCTGTACATTAGCATTTATGTTATTTTAATATTATAAAATGCAATTTGCTCTACTCGAGCCCCTCCCTAGCCAAGCTCAAAGCCAAGTTAGTTGTCCTACCAAACATTTTTGACAAAGGTTGGATCTGTGGCAAGCTATGGGTATTCTTTAGGACATGGTGGGAGGAACCGTGAGCATCGTCTGCTTCAAATAAATTTGTGGGCAAACTTACTAGGTGAACCCTTATGTGCCGCTTTCTTCCTCCATCCCAACGTCCCAGTGCTGCCCTGGCAGTGATAGCACATAACAAATAACAGACAAGATAGCCCAAACCCTAGAAACTGTCCAAGTTTTATCTGCTGCAAAAAGATGAAATTTGTGGCCTCATTTCAGGTCAAATTCAGGCTGTCTTCCAGTCCAACAGGAATGCCAGGTCTCAGAGCAGCTTTGGCCTTTAAACCCCTCTGTTGCTCAGCGCACTGTGATGTGTTGTAGACATTTTCTTTGAATCTTTTGCACTCATGAGCTAAATTTGCTGCTTGATCTGCAGCTGGGTGGAAAAGAGCCCTGTGCCCAGGCTCAGATTCCGAAAAGCCTGGAGTTTAATGGAATCAAGGGCTTCAGGAAGTTACAGCCCCATGCACACCTACTGTACAAGGGCTTTATAAGACGTTTCATCCAGACTACAATGTTGCTAGTTTTTGTAATTATTGAATGGCCTCTTTACCAAATAAGACCTGACAGTTAGAAATGTGGGAGATGGTCTGTTTTCGTCTAATTAGTTACAGGGCTGATGTCTCAGTATGACCTAGGAAGGCACTGCTGAGAAGGACAGCATCTTTCATATGAGATGCTGCTGAAGGAATGGACAATTAGCAGTTCATAGATGACTATATGGCACTGGGCCAGTTTTATTAATTGCATTTTTCTATACCTGAATTGCTTTTGTGATTTAACTGTGCATACTACTTCTCTCTGGAAAGCTTGCTTAGCGGTACAGGCTGCCAGTCTCTTACATCCATTTGAGTTTATAGAAATCTGAAAGTTTTCCAAGAGTGGGCAACCAGAACTATTGCCTTAGTGGACTTTATCAGGCCTCTCTTATTCTGTTGGGTAGACCAGAAAAATGTGAAGTGTCTTTTTCATAGAAGTTCTTAATAACTAGAAAATTTCAGCTGGAAAAGGAAAAAGACTGGTTCAGTGCCTTGGATGTGTTCTTGGCCTGGATGGGTTCAAATCATCTGTCTTCTGGGAGAGTAGACATACCACCCAGTTATGGGCATGGATCCTTACAGAAAGATGTCTTGTGTGCGCTGTGTGACTTCTTTCCCTTTCTCCTTCACTGATATTTTTTAACAACTGGCCAATTTCAAATAAATTTGGTGGTTTCAGGCCTATAAATTTTTAATAATCAATTGCTCAGGGAAGGGAGAAAGACTTTATGCCTCTCTGAGAGAAGAAAATCGGCAGTAGCTCTGATGACAGCCAGCTGGCCAGTCAGCTCACACATATTTCCCTAAGCTGTGACACAGGCTATCTTTTGGCTATCAGGCAGAGCAAAAAAGATGGAGGATGCATGGGGGGACATGAGGATGTAAAGGTAGTTTTGCCATGACGGGTTATCAAAGACCTGAGATAGGTGCTGCTGATATTATAGAGAAGCTTAGGAGATACACCAGAGGAGCAGGAGATACTACAGTGGGGTGGCATATTAATCCCAAATTCCCAAACACTTGTGTTACAAGTTTTGGAATAACCTCCTGTGAGAGCCCGAGGCATGCAGTTCAGCAGCTCTGCCTTTGTCCAAACCTGTGCCAAACTACTGTCCTCTCCATGTCTGGCTCCTACCATAGTTTTTAGTAAGGCATGTACAGCCCAACATCTACTTCTGCTTCTCTGTTACCTTTTTAAACTGAAAATACTAGCTTTTACAGCATGGTTTCAGATACTGGTTTGTGTTCTCTGTGTATTTATTTTGAACATCATGAGATGCGTGGGATTTGTAGGTCTTCTTACCGTCTAGTCCAAGTGGAGGTGATGGGGTTGTGCCCACGCATCTCCAAGCACAAATATACCTTTGTTCTGGTGTCTGCTGATACGCCATCGTCAAAGAGGATGTTACTCTGTTTTCTGGACTTTTCTTAGCTTACCTTTCTAAGAATCCCAAATCTTACTGCTTCCAGATTGCTTAGAATTTGTAAGATAGGTATTTGGGAAAAATTGCAGCCTCATGATTTTTGTTTGTCATTTCTGTTTGTCATTTCAAAATACTGTTTTCAGTTGATGGTATATTTATATTTTCCCATAGCATTACTGTCAGTTGCTAACTGTTATGGTTGTTAGTACACTAACTGTAAAAACTCATAGAATATGTTGTTCTGTTTTTCTGTTTTATGAATATTCTTTTTGGCAATACCATAAGAAAGCACTATGATAACCACATGCTTAAGAGGTTCTGAGATATAATGTAGAAAGAAAGCAGGATTCACAATGACACTTTCCATTTCGGTTTGGGTGGCTGTTTTTTTTTCCACCTACAAAGGCCAAGTTTGATTCTATTTAAAAAAACAAAACAAAACAAAACAACCTTATCCAGCACCATCCATGTTGCAGTCTCTGGTGTTAGTGGTTTGGAAGGTGGGCTGGAAGGTATCCCATAATAGTTAATTGATTTTCGTATAGCAACCTAGCAGATTTTATAAATCATTTTTAAAAAGCCACTGGTCCTTTGCTTGTTCTGTTACCTATAGCCCACCATTGAGGTCTTACAGAGAGAACATTCCTCTCCCCACATTGATAATCTGAAGATTATAACTAAAATGGGCATGTGGGTCTGACACTGAAAGTGTCTGAATTTGTATACAGAACTGAAAAATTCCTTCAAGAAAATTATATTCCTTCCAATAATAGCGGTGTGTATCTTGCAACAACTTCTTTGTGATAGCATATTTATCTTGTAAGATACCAGCAACTTGTTTGGCGTTTTTTTCTTTTTTTTGTTTCTTATTAAAAACACAAACAAACATTTTGTGCTGGGAGGCCATGAATTAGAGATACAGAAAAAATTACTATCATCAACAATCAAAAATGTCTTCCAACTGCCAGGCCACTCCCACCACAGAAGCCCAAAACTTGGAACTGCTTTGACATGACAGTGAATGGGGAAAAGCTTTCAAAGCTGTAGGCTTCTCATGGTGTGACATCCATGTAGGTATCTATATAACCTTGTATAGCCTTCTTGCATGAAGTCATATAACCTCATTACTTGCCCCTGGGGAAAAGACCCTAGTGTGTATATTGTGTTTAACCAATCATATAATTCAGAATATAGCCCAAGTAGGCGACTGTGAAGGGATGAATGTTTCAGAGGGGGAATATATCAAAACTTTGACCAACAGAAGAGCCAGTGAGGTACAAAATGTCCCTAGTGCAGATAAAAGATACCAGCACAGATGTTCCACGGATTCTTGCCAGACCCAGGCAAGGACACATTCTGAAGATCCTTGCTGAGCTCAGGGTCCCCATTCAGCTCCCCTCAGACAATCCCTTGTCCATCCTGACCGAGAGCTTTCTGATCAAGGCATATCCTCCTTCAAAGATCCCAATAAAGCTCACTCACTTAACAAAACCTCTCTGCAGTTGTTCATTTAACAAAACAGAGTGCTGGATTTCCCCTTATAAAAAAGGATTAGGTGTAGTGCAATTTTTTTTTTTAACTCTTGCTCTTCTAGTCGATTAAATCAATCAAATATTCTCTTACATCACTAAAACTATCTCTAAAAAAACCCAGACATAGTACCTTTTAAAAAGTAATTATGTTTTCAGAATAATGACAGCCTAAAATAAGGGTGAGTATGGCATCTATCTGGAGAACATACAGTTTAGGAAATGCACATTAAAAAATTTCCCTAAATGTAATTCAAGCTAAGAAGCCAGTTGATAATTGTTAGTACATAAATCACAGTAGCTCATAGTTTGGCAGTTAAAAAGAGTGGCTTATTGTAAGGACTCTTTTAATAACCTGTTGTCACAGATCCTGGTTTAACTTTAATAGCAACATTATGTGATCACATATTTTATTTATGGATCATTTGAAGAATTTGTTATGCAGATGTTCTGATTAGTGGGCTATTGGACCATTAGCCAAATAAATCTAAAGGTAATAAAACTCACAGGAAGATAAATGGCTTTCTTTTTCTTGTTCTTTTCAGCCAATTCAGGCTAATTTAAGCCTTTCACAGAATGGTGATAATGAAGGATTTGTTCTCAGCAGCGTTATGGCAGGTGATTTGCATTTGAAAGTTTGACACATTTATAGGCCTTTGATCCTTTCCCTCCATCACTTGTGCCCCTGGCCAGACACCTACATGCACGTTTTACCAGGTGGAAGATCTAGGAGGAAAAGTAGCTCTGAGAGTCACTCTGAAGATGTACGCTAGAAAAAATAATTATACAATTTGTGTCCAGAAAATATTCTATTGCTGAATTTGAGTGGCCTTTATATAATGCAAGACAAAAGATATTTGAACTTCTTTTATTAGAGTTTCTTTTAAACTAGAGAAAGTCCTCATGGAAGATTTTACAGGAATACGGAGTCTGATGTAAAGCCCACTGAGCCGTAAAGATTGGCTTCTTCTGTAGGTTTGAATTTATTGTTGAAATGGAACTTCTCACTGTAGGACACTTCAAGAATTTTGGCACCAAATGAATTCAAGAAAAGACTGTGACAGCCATGGAGCCATTTCTTAAATATTATTTAAATTTTTGCTTTGTTGTTAAAAACAAAACAAAACACCAAAGATATTAACTCTCTGGGCAGGAAAGCTATCTTCGAGCTGGAAGAGGAAACCTTGAAAAAAAATGAGGGTGTAACTGGCACCATGAGCATATGTGAGCAAAATCAAGTGTGTAACCTAGGATATATAGAGGATGTTGTTAATGTTTACTATTTGACCCCAAAATAAGTAGGGAGTTGCAAGATTCAGGAGCAACATACCTGAATACTTGAAACAGAACTAGTGTATCCCTCGTGATTGTCTAAAATGTAACATAATCAGCTGATTTCTCTGCTGGATCATAGTGGTTAATTCCAGGTCTGAGAGACAGGGGCTCATTTCATTCTCATCGCAGACTTGATTCCTAAGGTAGGCTGGGTTCACTGATTAAAAATTGCCTGCATGAAATTCCTTCCAGTGCCATGAGCCGTCTCCAGATTGAGCTTTTCCTCTGCAAGAAGATAAGGCTTGCTAGGTTCCTTGGAGGAGGACAGCCTGTCTGATCTCGGGAAAACTCCAAGGATGGAGGTGTCGGGCCAAATAGCTGGCTTCAGGCTGTATGTTGTATTTGGGAGGATGCGGCTCACTGCCCCGGAATACTCAGCCTTTTTAAAGCTGTGTAATGAGTATTGATTAGCCATTTTCTGAAGTACACTGAAAGTAGCAGGGACTATGTAAATGTTAGCTTACTTTATATGCACATTAATAGGGAATCCCCAATAGCCCTTTTGAGTCCTTGTTTTGGATTTTTTTTCCCTCCTTCTCTCTCCTTTAAAAGTTGCTCCTAAAATCTAAGAGTTAACTGCACGTTGAATGTACTTGAAAATTCAGTTCCTGGTACATTTTGTTCTGCAAAAGAGAGCACTATCCATCTGTGTTTTACTTTGCTTTCAACTCGTCACAGAATGTCAGATATCAGATAAGAGCAAGAGACTGATGAATGTGCATCCCAGCCTGACAGGGCAGGTCAATGTCAGGGAAATTTAAGTTTCTCTTTTTTCCCTTTTTTTTTTTTTTTTTTTTTTACTACAGCCCATTTGCCAGTATTTACTTTAGAAAATTGCTTCTCTGAGGGCTCAACTGGTTTAAAGCAGTATTACCTGGAGAATTTAGATTTAATTGTTTTCTGATACTGTCTCCATTTCATACAGTATTTTGTAATGGGACAGTGTCACAAGCTTTAAATTGACCACTGTGATGGGTATCATATAGAAGATCTCTGCAGAGAGGTAATCCCTCCCCTGGCACAGTCTGTATCTAAAGCAGGGAGAGATGTGGGGGGCAGGAGCAGAAGATGGGGATCTCTATGATCGTGCAGGTCAGTAGCAGGGCTGAGAACAGGACATTTGTGACCTGATTTTCCATCCGTGTGATTGTGCTGCCTCTCCAGACAGTGCTTTCCTGTTCTCCCTGGACTGCAGCAAAGAGACCTTAAGAGAGCGGAATTTTAGCCAGGACCAGCTGCCCTCAAAATTTGCATACCCGCTGTTGTAAGATCTACCTGCTTATTCATGCATGCACTGATTTTACACATCCCAATTACCATTAACTAAGCAGGAACTTAGGCAGGGTGCAAACCAGATGTCTGTGTCTCATCAGAGTGATAGGGTGGCCAGCAGCATCCAGTTAAATGGGCTCTCAGAGTGAAGGCAAGCTGAGTTTAATTAGTAATCCCTTTTTCCCACTAGTTCTACATTTTACCTTCTCTTTGTTTGACCTAATAGATTTATAAGCTTGACTTACTAGCCCATACATAAGTTTTATTGGTAAGAGTTTAGGGTCTTTGCTCTCTCATGTGTTTCAGAAATATAAATGAAAATAATATAAGAGTTTTCTAAACAACGGTGCCCTTAAATGACTTCTTGCAACTTTACAACCTTAACCGAGCCCCTATCTATAAGTATATAGTGTAACTATAGCTACTGTAACTATTTATTCGATAACCTGTGCTTTGGACTTCCTGAAAAACCTGTTTCAAGTGGATAATTAAATGTTTCCTGCTTCTAACATTAACTTTATCCATGCAACTGAGCAGGTAAACAGAGATGTATGATTTATATGGGCAGGGGATGTTAAAAAAGGCATCATGTTCTACTGTCAGTATCAAGAAGCACCAAAAAGAATGAGACTGAAAATCAAATAGATGAAACCTTAAAAAAAAAAAAAAAGGGAGAAAGGAAAAGAGAAGGTAGAGAAAAGAGGAAAAGAAATAACGTTTAGTCATAGATGGGACAAGCTAGAGGCAGAAACATTGATAAGAGGTGGAAAATAAAAGCTGATCATGAGGCAAAGAAAGGGAGCAGGGTCTTCAGTGGTGGAGAATACAGTCCTCTGCACCATGCCCTTGTCACCCAAACACAACTGTCCTAAAATCTAATCAGGCAGGAAAACTGTCGGTGTCTTGTATCACCGGAAGTACAGTGGGAAACCTAAGATGAATCATTGAAGGGTTGAAGGCTTGTAAGACTCAGAACTCGATGTGCTCGTTGTCTCTCTTTCTTCCACTGTGAACCTCTGCAAAAAGTTTGGTTGCTCTCTTTTTTGCTCTCCCAGCAGCAGTAAGGTCTCCCCTGAGCCTTCTCGTCTCCAGGCTTGACAGACCCACCTCTCTGGACCTCTCTCCGTACGTGATGTCTGCCAGCCCTCTGATCAGCTTGGTGACCCTTCTCTGGGCTTGCTCCAGTCTGTCAACCCCCCAGGTTCCTCAGGTCTTTTTTCTGAGAAGCTGCCTCCAGGCCAGTCACCCTGAGCCTATGCGGCTGCGTGGGGTTATCCCACCCGCCGCAGGGGTTTGCATTTGCTTTCCTTGCACCCCCCGAGGCTCCTCCTGGATCATTTCTCCAGCCCGACAGGTCCCTCTGAATGGCAGCTCTGCTCTCCAGTATATTAACCACTTCCCCCAATTTCATATAATCTGAAAACCTCTGTATGTGCAAAGTTTACCTATAAAAAAAAGGGGAATGATTTTACTCAAATGTATTCATGGGACTGTTATAACACTGAGTTTAATTTGTTAGGCAAAATTAATGGAAGTGTTCAGAGCAAATGCAAAAAAACCACCCCAAACTTAATATGCCATTCATGTTCATCAGTAGACTGAAGGACAGACTTGTTTTCTGTGGGATTGAATGTGATTAAAATTAAGATTTAGCAACTTGCCAAGAAATTTAAGATTGCAGTTTAAAATCAATGGTCCACACCCACGGGTTAAGCACATGCTTGTGAAAGGTGGCTTGAACAGGCACACAGCGCTTTATTTCAAAATGTGAAATATGTAAGAGCTAAATAAAATTTGTAGTCTAACACTTGTATGTTGTCTCTTACCCAGACTATTGATCCATTTTATAATTATTAAACTGAACTGCAGGCTGTACCCAGAGCATAACTTCATTTAGCACTGAGATGAAACATGGTTTCTATTAACAGCACACAGCAATTCTGCACATCAGTGCTAGCACACGGGGGAGGAAGAAATGAGCAGATACTGATGAGGAGGTTCACTGGATGAAAAGGAACAGCCTGAGCTGAAATGTAATCACAACAATTGAAAAATAGCTCCCTTCACAAACACCCAGCTTCAGCTGCACAGCTCGACTAGACATAGTCACAACCGAGCTTTTAATGCAATTTTCCTGGCTATTGGAATTTCTTGTAAGTTTTACCTAGTTTTGGAAAATTCATCATGCTGCAAAATGAACCATTTAGAGCACAGGGCATGAAAGCCCATTGTAATAGCAGGAAAGCAAGAGTACAGACCTTGAACTTCCTCTGGGACCCCTAGGTGCTATCCCAGTTTTTTAAAAAGCCCTGTGAAACCACTATCACACGTGGCAAAGGCAATCATCAAGCTGTTCATGGAGAGAGTAAAAGAAACACTTGGAGATAAACTATATTGTACTTTATAATTTAGTAAATTTGAATGTATGCTTTTGGGTAGAAAAGGAGGCATTGCTAATGATCTTGAAATACTTGCAAGAGGTAACCCTCCACCGCTCCCATGAAAAACTGAAATACATCAACTTCATTAGGGCAGACAAAATTTTTTGAAACCAAATGTGAAAGCTGGTACAATGAAGCTGTAGTAAATGATAATGGAGTTCTCCTACCAAACCAGCTTCTATTATTTTGATAATATCTCTTGCTTTTCATTTTCTGAGCAAAATAAACCTTGTTTGGCTCTCTTTCCTCCCCCAGCTTTGCCCTTTCCTTCTGGCTGAAGTAGCCAGTAGACATTAAAGACCAACCACACAGTCAAACCGCCTTTCAACTTCTGTTAACAGGGGTATTAAAAAGACATTCCTAAATATCAGCTGAAAACCACTAGGTAATAAACTCTCTACTTAAAAGGTGGGTAGGTGTAAATTCCACACGTAGGCCTTTTCATCTGGGAAGCCAGTTGCTTGGAGATCAGATGTTTTAAATTAATTGCAGAGCTGATGCCACTTGTCAGTTGAGGGAGACTGCCACTATTTGGAGGATCAAATACTTACATTTGAGGATGTAAAGCAAATAGATAGGTCCTGATCCTGCAAGGGCAGCGCCAGAGAGATGCTTGTCACTATGCAAAGCCCCGGTGAAATCAATAGTACTTGACTGTTTCTTCCCCATAAGCAGGCTCTTAGTTTGGCATTTTGGAGTTGCGCCTTTGAGAAAATTAAAGGGTTTAAATGCTTAAGGCAGATTTTTTTTAACAGGACTAGAACTGGCCTATTTCTGGTCTTACTACAAATGAATAACAATGTTTTCTCGTGCTAGCCACAGGGTCTGTTTGGCCAAAGGTGGTAATAACAATTAGAAATCCAATTTACACATGGTTTTCATTGATTGTAGTACGGGTTGTGGGCTCCCTTTCATAGGGCTGGACTCAGGATCAGTCCTGGTTTTCTTACTGCCTTCTTTCCCTCTGGAAACTGTAGCTGGCTGTTCATCCATATTCTTTGGAATATTGACCTCAAAAAAAAAAAAAAAGTCTGTATTTGCTGACCAGCATGCTTACCTAGAAGTCTTATTTATTTCAGTTGAGGTTGGACCCAGATTAAACCATCTTCCACAGGTAGAAAAAAAAGCTGCAAAGTCTACTCATTTAAAAAAAATGCATCTATCCAAATTGAGGGAAAGCCTTAAAAAGGAGAGAAGCATCATCTGGTGGCTA
This sequence comes from Ciconia boyciana, assembly GCF_034638445.1. Taxonomy (NCBI): domain Eukaryota; kingdom Metazoa; phylum Chordata; class Aves; order Ciconiiformes; family Ciconiidae; genus Ciconia; species Ciconia boyciana. Next base: position 12,783,016 of record NC_132936.1, on the reverse strand, counting down.
ATGTGACTCTGGATAACAAATGTGGTGGATCCTTTCCTTCCTTTATTGCCACCTTGGGCGTAAACCGAGGTGTTCAACACTATTTTTCAGAAGTGTTGAACACCTGCTGCGTCTGCTGAAGTTAGCGAGACCTGCAGCTGCTCGCTCCACGTTTTATATATGGGCGATTGACTCCTCGTCCGTGCCTCTGTAAAGCAGGATGGTAACAGCCACCTCCGCAGCGAGTGGGTGACGTAGCAGCTAATACTTGGGAAACCTCTTCTTGAATAAGAGATGAAGTGACTTTACAAGCTTTTGGGAGATAGATAGATATTTTTTCATGGTACAATCTGCAAGATGAGGCTTTATTGTCCAAGTGCTCTACAAGGATATTAGTATGATCTGCTTCTTGTCAATAAAATCAGACTGGACTTCTGTCCTAATTGTAAAGGAGGCTAACTATTATGGGATTAGTGTTGTTGAAACGTATTTATCCATGTTTACTCTATTTCAGCTTGCATTATTCTGATCCAATATGATTTTTTACTTATTGTTACAAGTCTGTTTCTCCTACCAAACTCACAGCTTGGTGAAAATATACTCTAGAAAAAAGATGTAGTTCAGTCCTTAAGTAACTGTACACAAAAAATACATTTATCTACCATACTTGTGGATGACAAAGATTATCTGGACAATTTATTTTAAATTTAAAACCTGAATCGGACACATATGGAAGCTCTAAAAATTTTCTATGTCATGGGTGTTTTTTTTTAAAAGGAAAAATTTTTGCTCCTTCCATTCATCCATGCTTCTCCTTCTGTAATGAATTCAGAAATACAAGCAGGGAACCTTTCATTTTAAAGGAGATGAAGACTGAGATGTTAGCCTTTGTATTGCAGAATAAATTACTGAAGTGAAAATCAAAACTATCAGTCAAGCCTTATCATTTTTGAAGTGTCAGTTCATATTTCATTGGTATTAGGCTCATATCTCAGTACCCTTCAATGTTTTGACATTACTGACAGACAAAAACGGAAATCCTAAAATTTGCGAGAGGTAGAATAAAATAAAGATTGCAAACACTTTTTTTTTTTTTTTTTGCATGGATTTATTTTTCTTTCTAGGAAGGTGCCACCTGAAATACTAGACTTTCTTAACTCTTCAGTGAGAAAGCATCAAACAGTCATAGGGTATAGAAAAATAGACCAGCCTGTAGCCATGCTTTCCTCTGTATGGTACTTTTTAAGGCCCTGTTGTAAAACAACACTATGAACTGTTCTACCATTTCCAGTAATTTTTGCCTGTTATAATTGTCCCTGCTTTGCGAGATAATTTCCTAACTGAGGATTCTCATACTTGCAGGTGGAAACGTAGCACTATCCAAAACTAACTAATCCAAGAACGGCTACGTACCATGAGACTTTGTTGACTTACACGGGCTATGGATCTTACAGGCATCATGGAGAGAGACCTTACATAGCTTCCTGATTTAGCCAAAATAGAGGCACACTTCATGTGAGTACATTTTGGGAACCTGGGGGCTGTGGTTATTTCTCAAAATTGAACCTCTGGCTGCGTCTTTACCAGTAGAGCAAACAGAGCCACAGCCCCTTCTCTGGCTCTGAAGACATGTTACAGCAAAGCTTGCCGTCGTATGAGCAAACCCTTTGCTTACCCCTATGCCCTAGGCGGCATCCCCTGAACTGCAGTCAGGCAATGTTTGGGACATAACCAGATGGGTCCAAGTTAAAATAGCACCAGGGAGCACGATGGCAATAAAACAGGATGCACAACTGCAAGGCAGTTTTCAAGTATGAGCATTAGCCTTGTATTATTTATAGAAAAGCCTGTAATTTTTTCTTGCCCGTGTAACAGTTTATAAGAGCATAAGCTTACAAGACCCAGTGATTTTTCATGCAACCAGAGAAGTTGTCCACATACTCTACCCTGCCTTGATAGCTCTAAACATTTACCCGTAAGATATAAGAAAAGATATGGCTATTGCTATAATTTGCATTACTCCTCCCTGCCTAATCTCATCCCAATTCCTATATATAAGAATACAGAGATGAAATCTGACTGTGTACACCTGTCATTTACAGCAATGGCATCTTGGACATGCACAAAATCTTTTCCCCCTTGGTGTCTGAGCAACATTTTCTATGATTTACCCATAGATTAGGGGTATAAATTAACTGGCAACATGCATTGTTTATAGTCAGCAAACAAGTGACTTGTTGACATTTTTGCTTCTAAATTTGACTGCATTTAATTAACATTTTATTCCAAAATCAAAACTGCTGAGCAGAACAGTTTATATACGTATACTCAATATGTGTATTGTTAATATATTTTTATATATATACACACACATATATTTGCAACCTGCTTTTTCTTGGCATACAGAAGTTCCTCCACTTCCACCTCCACCTCCTGATTTTTGTCCATTTGCAGACTTGCAATTGTTGTGTTTACCAAAAAAGGGAAAGACATAAAATAAGAGCAGGGGATGTATCAAATGGAAAAGGCACTATGAACATAAATACGCGGAGGAAAAGAGAAAAAGAGTGGGAGAGAGATTTTAGCTGGGACAAAAACGAGTCCCCTAATTATGCTAAATTAGACCTTATGTCTAACTTGTGGCCTTGTGACCATTGTCTTGGTGCTCAATGAAACTCATTCAGTTCACTGAAGTCACAGAAAATACCTGTCATTCATCTTGTCTTAATTTTAATTTGTAGCAGGGACTTGTGATACAGCTCATTTTCCTTAAAGAGGGAGTGAAGGAGAGCTCAGAATACGATCGGGTAACCATAAAACCCAAAGCAATCCTGACAGTGGTGAGCTGTGCCCCGAGTTTCTGTGTAGGGTAGATGTGATCACGTCAAACTGTCTCAGCCTGGGCTGAAAAGCTAAAATCCCTCACTTTTTGGTTCTTTCTTATTCATCTCAGCATAAAATCAGTAAGTCTCCCACAAGCTGCTTCCCAACGTCTTGATCCCAAACTCATAAAAATTCACAAAGGCCTTCCTAATGACTATGATGAGTATTGGATTGCGTTTTTTTCTGAGTGGTTGTAGCAAGGTGTCCTGGTTTCAGCTGAGATAGAATTAATTTTCTTTATAGTAGCTGGTATGGGGCTATGTTTTGGATTTGTGCTGAAACCTTACTCTATCTCAGCTGAAACCAGGACACAAGGATTTCACAATCAAAAAGAAATGGTGTATCCCAGAAAGCCCCAGCTTGCTTTGGCTATGTGCCATGCAGAGGCATTCCCCCCGTTTTGTCACAGTGGATTTTGGTGCACACAGAGATTGTTACACAGAAGAAATCTCCAAAATAAATCCTACTTTTCTTTTTCCTCAGGGTTGGCACTCTTTCTCCCCTTCTTTTCATGATATATTATATTTTGCTTCCATTATGGGCCGATACAAAGACATGGCTGGCAGCCGAGCTGCTCAGTAGAGCTGCAGAGCTCAGTAGTTTTGGACAGTTTTCCTGGCTCTCCTAATGATTTGCTGCGCGATTTTGGGCAAATTACTCCTTGCCTCTGCTTATCCATTTCCCCAGAGTAATAGAGATCATTAATCATCACTGTAAGCTGTTCCAAAGCCTAGAGATGAAAAGTGCTCATTATTAATGCTATTAATTTATAGGATATACATTTTCACTTGAACTGCCTAACATATAACTTCACTGTTGTGTTGAGTCAGGGCTGGAAGAGGGTTTTTTTAGCAGAAGAATGGATTCCTAGAGGTAGAAAATTTTTCAGAAGTGGCTTCTAGTCTTCTCTTACACACGTCTAATCTGTATATTACTTTGAATTAAATTTCTATGTAAAACATTTGTCTGGGCCCAAAGTTTATACACTGTTTATTTTATTTTTTTAAATTACATTTTCCTATTTCTTTTTTTAAATGGGACTTTGACTGTGTTTACAATTACAGATTTCCTTTTTTGATTTCCCAGTCATGATTTAAAATAGCAAATGAATCTACAGACTGCAGGGAATGCATTGTGGTTCTTTCCTCCTTTCTCCTGTTGAAAACCAAAGTGATCCAGAGAGAAGTTGCAATCTCATAAGAGAAATCCTCAGAGCCATAACACACACAAATCCAAACAAACCATCTTTGACTTTCACGATTAAGATGCAGATAACGGGAGACTACTTCAGCCGCAGTCAGCATGGATCAGATCATCGCTGCTGTAGTGCCATCGCCTTCAAACAGTTACACAGAAATCAGGGCTCGGTGGCTTCAATTCAGGGTTTGTGTTAGCAGTCATTATCTTTAAATTCTATGTCTATAAATTGTTCTGTAAAATTGTTAATTTTCTTTGTCCTCTCTCACCACTTATCCCCCCAGTGCAACGTTACAAGTAGATGCGCAGCCTTAATTGGTTTAGTTGCAAGAAGATAATCTTTTTTTCCTCCTTTCTCGCTGTTGCCTGTTAGCTTAAAGGCTTTTTAGCTGAAGGTTGATAATTATCACTGAGAAGAAACTAGCACGTCAGGAGTTCATTCTCCATCTTAGCACTTGTGGCGCTCCTTTGAACTCCTCTCGCCAAACCCGCGTTCCCACTCTGTCACTTTCCTCCCTCCATCATAAAAAGGTCTCAGCAGCCGGCGGCTCCAGCCTTTGCTGGCGGGCAGAGGGCATTGCTTCTCCCAAGCGCTCCTCCAGCATGGACAAATTGCATGAGACGTTGATAAACATGGAAGACGCTTTGGGTTCGGAGCACTCCGTCTGCTTATCGTCCTGGGACTGGAAAAGCACCACTGGGGCTTTTGAGCTGCACCCCGTCTCGTCTCCGCACAGCTTATCCCCGACACCCTCCTTTGAATCCTACTCCTCGTCCCCTTGCCCGGCGGCAGCGGAGACCCCCTACGGCAGCGGCGGCGGCAGCCTGGTGGGCTACAGCCTGGTGGACTTCCCCCCCGCCTACCTGCCCAGCCCCGGGCAGGCTCGGCTGCCCAAGGGCACCAAGGTGCGGATGTCCGCCCAGCGCAGGAGGAAGGCCAGCGAGAGGGAGAAGCTGCGGATGAGGACCCTGGCCGACGCGCTCCACACTCTGCGCAACTACCTGCCCCCCGTCTACAGCCAGAGGGGACAGCCCCTCACCAAAATACAAACCCTGAAGTACACCATCAAGTACATCAGCGAACTGACGGAGCTCCTCAACAGCGTCAAGCGGGTGTAGACCCCACCTGGAGCACTCACCCCGGCATGCTCAGGGTCTTTACAAACAAAAAACCAGCAAATTTCTTCCTCGCCAGAGTACGGTGGAGTGGGGTGCAAAAGGAGGACAGAGCAAGAGGGAGGGAGAGCGAGGGCCGCTGTTGTACATGGGACGTGATGCTGGAAGGTGATGTAGGAGTGCCTAAAAACCTGAGCTGCAGGTTGCTGAGACAGAAGTCTTGCTTTTTGCCTTTTTTATGTCTTTTTTTTAATAATAAGCTTCTGAGAAATATTAAACCTAGTCTGATACAAAAGTAAAAAAAAAAAGCCAACTGATCTGCCTAGGATTTACGTATCACTGTTCTGACTGATCTTCTGTTTAATAAGGACAATAGTAAATCCATAGGTTTTAAACTGAATTTTAAAAAAGTAAATGACAACAACACTATAGGAATACTAAGTGTATTGATTTGTAGGCACTTTAAATGTTAGGATAAGGAAGAACGTGTATAGTTAGTTCAAGTATTGTCTATTTATCCACATGTCCACTGTATCTAAAAATCAAGAAACTAAGTAATAGTGAGAACATCTTTGCTCGTAAACAAATAAATATCAGTGTCATAGTCTGTATCTTGTATTATATATCTGATTGATAGATAAGTAAAATCTAACAATGCACGCTAAATATTGGAAATGAAATATAAGCAAACTGACATTTTGTGTAGATAAATTGCTGTTAAATCCCATCTTCTTTATTAACATATACAGAAACATACGATATTTCTGTATTTAATGCAGAAAAATCCCTTGCTTCAATGCCTGATAAATTGTGGAAGACATTTTTACATCAAATTGCTAGAACAAATAAGATTAGGCTGAGTTATCTTCTTTCTCTCTGAAGTGAAATAAATTGATTCAGGTATCAGAAAGATGCAAACTTTTATCCTCAAGGTGTACAGAAACCTAGGAGGGCTCTAGTAACCATAATGTCTCCTTATTAAAAGCTGTCAGATCAGCTGTTTCCTACAGCCAGTAACAGTCCTGTAAAACACACACATGAAACCCTCCGAAAACCAAACAAACGAGGACATAGTCTTAATCCTTAATTACTTTGACTTTCGTCTGACAGGTATCACGCAGGTCTCACCACACCAGCAAAAAGTGGGGGTTGCTTTGTAAATCTCACTGCAGACTGATTCGTAAGACTTGGCTGTGCTGAGGCCAGCAACGCACAGAGAGGAGCAAAACCCAGGGCTGAGTTGTGCGGGGCTAATTAAGTGAGATTAACCTTTTCTCCACAGGAAGATGTAAGGCACAGAGAGAGCAGCAGCCAGGAGGTAACAGGCTTGTCTCACCTGGATGTATAGATCAGCATATCTGTGTGGGGCAGATGGTTTAGGTCAGTAGATACATCCTATAGCAGAGCACCCCAAAGCTAAAACTTTACTGCATCCTTCTCTTTTTTTTTTCTTTCCCTCTTTTTGTTTATTTGGAAGGAAATACAATTGTCCTTGTACATTTTTTTCTCTAAGGCTCAGCCTAAGCTGACTTCTCACATGTCTTCTTCTCACATGGTATGTGCATATTGGAGCAATCGGCACGAAATCCATCAGTGTCTCAAAAAAGCAGCTACATTCAAATTTATGCAGGTAGCACCATCACTCAAGATGTAACCACGTTTAAGCGTATCCCATATGCTTCTGTTTTGTTTTAACCCATGTTAGATTTCTCACAAGCTTTAGGGTTTCAGCAAAAATATAAGTAGAATAATTTTTTAAAGCCCTATAAAATTGTCAAACTTGAGAAAATTTTATGCACGTATGAGATGGCAGCACTGATGTCAGCATTCCTCAGTGTCAGCCTGTACAGCTGAGCCAGATTTGAGCAGTTAAAGAGCCTCATAGACGAGGTCAGTCTGGATTATGTTTCGGATTCAGTCCTCATGATATTCAAGGGAGTGAAACTGTACATTGCCCATGGGATCTTGCACAGAACCACAACTAAGCTTGATCCTGAGTCTTTTCTCAAAGACTCTCATTGTTGCTGTAAAGGGGTACCTGCTCACTAGCGCTGGCAAACCCCTAGCAGAGGCACAGGAAGATGGTCCTGTCATTCTGTGATGTTGATTAAGGACCATAATCATTCACAAGTGTACTAGTTTGGTTGATTGGGAAGACTTCTAACCTTGTTCCTTAAATCTTCCATACCTGAAACTATAGGTAATAACTATGCTTTTCAGCTCTTTAGCTAAAGAAATGTATAGGGTCATGGTTAAAGTAGAGGAACAAGGAGTTGTAAGGATCCACACTTTTATTGCTAGTTTATCTATGACCTTGGTTGGCCATCCAGCATTGCTGCCTCAGTTTACCCGTGTGCAAATGAAGACACTGATAGCTAATGGTTTCAGAAGGCTGCTGCTCATAGGCAAAGCTAAGTAATGCTGTATGCAGAAAGAGTTACATCTTGGTGGCAGCATTTACCACCACCCCAGAGAAGTGGCAGGTGAAGGCTCTGAAGGTGCTGGGCTGTAGCTTGTTAGGTGCCTATAGAGTTTCTCTGTCTCCCTGCAAGTCCAAGATGGAGGAACAGCTCTAAGTAACCACAAAGGCAAGTCTTTGAGTTTCAGGACACTTTACTGCTTCTGTGCCAGTGAACTAGACTGTGCCCTGTGCCCACTCGCTAGCCCCAGAAGTCCAGTGGCTGCTGCCATACTTTTAAATACTTTAAGCTCCAGCACAAGATGTCTGCATCTAAGCTCACCTTAGGGAACAGGCCTTGATCAGTCCTAAATCACGCCCTGTGCTGCAATAGGGCCAAAGCCTATTCCAAGGAGGGGGTAGTTTACTACAATAGGTTGTACTCTTGCACTGTTTAATTTGTTTCATCCCCTTTCAGGGGATCTCTCCTTGCACCTGCATGTGAGGGGGGGGAAAAAAGTGACTGAGGTGTATGAGTAGGAGGCATAAGTAGGTTCAGTAGCTGCCTGTGACTGCAGTCTCCTAGGATGGGCCAGGTTTGTTTGTCCCCTCCCCGAAGGAAATGAATTCTTGCTCTGCCTGCTATAGAGCATCTCTATAAACCCCTCCCCTTTTGTAATTCTTTCCCTTGGCATAGACGTTTCACTGATCCAGAGGAAATAGTCTGAATTACTGTGTTCATGATGGTCCAAGTCCTGGTGCTATATATGTTGGATTTTATTTATTTTTCAATAAAATGGAATATAGTCAAGGTTTCTTCTCTTTTCTCTTCCCTTTACCCCCAGGAATTGAGGATATTTAACTGATGTGAAAGAGACCAAGTTAAGTTCCCCACTTAAGGGTATGAGATCTAGCCTCCAGGACTGTACGTAAGGTCCATAAAGCTATATTGAATTCCAACAGCAACACCACAATAACCTATAGAACAGAGGCAAAAGAGTGGAACGTCAGTCTGAAAAAGTTGCACGAGTCACAGAAATGGAAGACATCTTTCACATACAAGCATCTTCTCTCAACACAATATGTTAAAAATCTACATGGAAATAAAGCTAAAGTAGTCATCCAACAATCACTAGAAGTCCATGGCTGAGGAATTAAATTACATTATGCCTAAGGGATAGAATGGTTTACCATGCTAAAAAGAAAGATACACAGGAGAGTGAACTGGGGTTAGTCCCAGACAATGGAATGAACTCTTCCAGCCTCGAGAGCTCTCCCTTTTCTGGGTTACCCTGTCACTGAAATTCCTTACTAGCATGCAGAGCAGAACATGGGTACTAAAGAAGAAGCCACCACCAAAACATAGTTTTCTACTGCATTGACAGTTTTCTCGTACCAGAAATTGGTACATGAAATCATACTTCATGAGTGATACTAGTCATAAAGCTGAAAGGGCAGCAGATAAGTCCTCAAATACTAAAGAGAAAAGGGATGAAGAACATTATAAGATCTTGTACAGAAATTAATTAATTGGAATGGGGTGTAGAACCTCAGGAAGAGCCTTGAGATACAGAAACCTGGCAGTTTGGTTGAACTACTGGTCCTTCACTCTCAATTTACTGATGAGACGATTACATCATCCTGCTACTCCTGGAGTAACTTGCTGCACACTACAAGTAGATATTTTGCCTTTTAAACAGGTGTTCCCAGACATTAAAAAAAAAGAAGAAACACTTTGCATTGAGCCAGAGAGAGAAACAGCCCAGACTGTGTATATGCTCTCCCTGCCCAAAGGCACTGGAGAGCAGTGCAGTGAAGCAGGCTGAAGGCAAGAGAAAGGATGAACAAGGGACACCAAATCATAGGTGAGATGGCTGGACCCCACCAGCTGCTTTCCTGAGCAGCTCTTCATGTTCAGAGCCACACCCTTACCTCCACTCTGGGCGAGTTGCTGAGGGGGGACCAGGTATGATCACAGAGACAGAGTGCTTAAGTTTCAGAAGCCAGAGAAAAGAGGGACTTCTGCCCCACAGCCATCCTAACCCTTTTATTAGGAAGAATAAAGCAGGGCAGAGCAGGAAGTTACATGCAATGGATTTTATGCAAGTTAACTCCTTTGGTGCCATCAGCCAGGCAGTTGGTGCTGCTGGAGAGAGTTGTTGCTGCTATCAACAGTATGAGAATAGGCTCTGGGTTTCTTCTCATACCTCAGAGACAGGAGGCTGTTCTGATGCAGCTTAAAGTAGATGATGCTGCTCTATTTAGCAGAAGGCACACTGATGCAAAGGAGGAAACCTAGTAGGTAGGGTGCTAGCCCAGGATTCAGGAGACTCATACAGCTCTGCTCTCCAGGGCAGGCCTTCCACCTGAATTCAGGAGTGACGACTTCTCTGCTCACCCTATAAAAAGTGGTGCAGCAATGTGTTGCCTGACAGCAGCAGTAATACCTAGGAAAACACCCCAAAGATGGCAAGAAGGTCAAGTTCTCTCTTGGTGGGAAGAGCAAGCACCTCAGAGAATATTCCCCAGTGGTTAAAGGATCACATGTGGGAGAAGCTCCCCAGGCAAGCTGTGGCTCCATGAACATCAGAGCTCACCCCCCACCCCCAAAGCAGAGGGGAGCCCAGGGCCACCCGCCCACACACACACAGCGCTTTGAAATTCTACTCTGAGGAGCACCATGTAGGTGCCAAGAGGTTTTATGGTTACACATTTGGGCTGCACATAGGTGTGCTTGGGGGGAAGAAAGCCTCCCGCTAAAGGGCTTCAGCCAGTTCCTTAGGGGAGCTGCTGATCTGGCAGCTGCCACAGCTCCACAGCCCCTCTGCCTAGGGATGCCAGGGGCCATCCCTCCAGCTCCACATGGCAGTAGCTAAAAGAACAAAACAAAACACCCCCAACCAAAACCAAAAAACAATCTGCAATGACATACGTGCGCCCCAGCTTCTAAGGAGCCAGTATCTGACTTACTTTTATTTCCCAACTTGCCATACAACCATAAATGCTGTTATTGCATTTAACAGATGGGAAACTCAGTGGTGGAGAGAAGTCCCAGCTCCCAGTAAAGCAGCTTGTTTTTAATGAACTATAGAATTTGAGTCCATTTGAACCCCTCCCTGATCAAGCCCCTGAGTTTTTGCTTCTTTACACAACAACATGAGCCTAGGCTTGCTTTTTTATCAGCACACCGAGTACTGTAAGGAGACTGATTCAGCTTACTTCTGCTTTAAAGCATTTCTTTCAAAGCACATGCCCGTCTGGGATTTGGGAATCTAGCTAAAACTATGTTTAGGTGTTTCTGGACTCACACGCACAAATGGAAACAGTATTTATATGGGAGTGACTAGCTGAAGATTCAAATAGACTTGTGGCAGCAGCCAAAACTTGAACCAAAGCTTCCCAAATCATTAAAACATTGTCAGAACATATTTTCCTCTGGATATAGGTGCATAGCATTTACTCTTTGACCGAAGACATTGAGATTTAAAACAAAAAAGCAAAGCAATATACAAAAAGAGAAAATTATTTGGGCTGGAAAATGTAAGTGTCAATCCTCTTAATTTTTCATTATTAATAGTAAGTTGTTGCTGCTTTAAATCAAAGCAGTATATAGTTTTGAAGTACTAGCCATGTCATTGAATATAGACTATAGTGAAAGTGAGAGCTCTGCATTTCTATCAGTGACCAGATATAATGAGGCTACTTGTAGCACTGACTTACCACCATTTATTTGAAGTGGAAATAACTGCAGTACACTTCTATTATTGTTCCTATTTTCCTATAAAAACAAATCACACCAGACTTCTCTTTTCCCTTAGACTTTTATCATTCACCTGTTGAAATTGCAGAAGACATTAAGCATAAACAAAGAAGATTGATCTCCTTTCAACTTGTGTTAACAGGGATATAAAAATAACATCCCAAATACCAGGGGGAAAAGCATGTGGTCATAAAATATCCACTTAAAAGCCAAAGAGGTGTTGATTCAACACTTGAAGAGGATTTTTTTTTTTTTATATATACATATAACCAGGAAGGAAGTTCCTGAATTTTAGTATAAACAGACACCTCTGAGGTGGAGAGAGTATTACTGTCATGTCTTTAAAAGATTTTACTGATATTCAAATGGATTTTGTGTGTCTTGCATGCTGTTGGAAAAATCTGACAAGGTTTATATGAATCCTAGTCCAACCATGGAGGGGAATCTTGAATTTTCCAGCATATCAAAAGGGTAAATGACCATCTTAACTATTAACACTTCTCATTTTGCAAAATGGCACTAAGCAGAGCATTTAGAAGAGCTGAAGAGTAGAGCCACAGTTTACCTGGGCATCATCTTGCTTTTCCACAATTCTTAAATCCCTGTCAACAGATAAAGAATCTCAAGATATTGACTAATCTTATGAAAAGAAATGAAGGTACCTTAGACAAGATTGTGAATACCAGATTTGTGTTCCTAAATTATGTTGTCCTCGAGTCTTGAAGAAAGGAATCAGTAACCCAGGAAGCCACAACTGAGGCTGAGTTAACAGTACTGAAATAGGCTGCCCAACCTCACACTTGGTTCTCACAGCAGTCCCCGATTGCTACATTTTTCCCCCCACACAGCTGTAAGAGGGTAGCCTGAGCCACCTCCTCCCCAAGACAGCCCACATGGTGCTGGCAGAGCATTGTCATGGCAGATGAAGATTGCCACTCACCTATCTGGAGAACACGCTGCATAACAGTCATTTCTTGGGAGACAACATGATGTAAGACACACAGGGAAGTCACCATACCACTTAAAACATCCATACTTGTGTTCTGTTAGGTGCAAAACCCTGGAAGCATATTATAGGTGTGTCCTTTGATTCTCAATAGATTGTGCCCACCGACTGAGAAATAGCTAGTACTTAACCCACTGGGTTAATGTGTAGGGGAAGACACTAAGCACAAAGTCACTGACCTGTCAAGTCTGCTATCAGGCTTATATGTTTTGCATTTTCCTTTTATTCCCATGCTGACATATTTACATCTCATTCCTCAGTATCACAGCCCCATGGCTTTACAGGAGTAACAGAATAAGACTCCTTTAGCATAGTAGCCTGCTCTGTCAGAAAACAGACTTGATGCATAGCTAGGGACTTGACATGTCCCTCATCATGAAGCCCACACAGATTTTTCCAGAAATGACAATAAGAGACATCTACTACAGATATGCTTAGCAGGCAGCTGGAAGACAGACAAGACTTACAAACATGAGGTTGTAATTATAGCACAAACTGTTTAGTGGGATCTCTGTACAGGTACTGCAGCAATAGAGCTACAATCTTTTAGACACCATGCTTTTTCACAAAGTGCAAATAGATTCACAAAATAGTTTCTTGCTCAAGTTAGCCTTCACAGAAATTCCCTGCAGTATAATTCTATGTTATATGAAGTTAAAAAGCAGACACCCATTATTGTATCTTTAGCCCTAGGGGATAATGGTTCATGCTAAGCAATAGCTTTCCTTAGAACAGGAAAATACAATATTTAATCTGAACTGTTTTCACATCACTGTTCAGATGCAAAGAAGAAAGAAAGAGATTTTCCTCCTATTAAAAAAAAAAGAAAAAAGACAGGATAATCTGACAGGAGCTCCTAAGCATCATGTTCTCTAGTAAGGAAGAATCCTGAACACTTTGTGGATAGAGTCCATGTATTAGCATTATTACTACTACCAGTCTTCACTAAGAGCTTTTTTTCATTTAGGCTGACAGCTTACTCAGCTAAGCAGCCACTAATGCTACCTGTGAGTGATTTCTCCCCCCAAGGAGGGAAGGCAACTTGACATTGCAGAGCCACAACACTTCTGCAAGATCCACAGTTTACAGCTTTTCTGTCAATAGCCACTACATCAAGTATGTTTGTCCCCATCTTGCCTCAAAAAACACTCTCATACTGACATTAAGCTCCCTGCAATCCTTTGTTCATACTGAAGCTTTAAAAAAGCTTGGTGATTTACAATTGACTTCACACCTGTTGCCACCTTCCTCCCCCTACCCCAGACCAGATGCTTCCAACTGCAAAGTGACTAGACACAAGTTTTGAACATGTTAGCTGAGCACACTAGGTCAGATGCAAGTTACACAAAAGACTAAGAGTTCAACGCTGTAGAGGAACACAAGAGCACAACACACTAATTTAACTGAAAGACAAAGATACATCTGTACTGGTTAACTGACCCTTTTCTCAGTAGACACCATCAATATATTTTCCCTGTAGATGCTTTTGAGATGTCCTTACTTGTAAGTCTGAGCAGGATGTGCTTGCTTAGGCCACCTAACTGCAACTTCATAAAACTAAATAGTTCTTGTTTAGTCTCCGTCAAAAGTCAGTGTATTCACCTACAGGGAGAAGAGACACACAGAAGTCTGTTATGTTACAACAGCAGTATGCTTGGTATTTCAGTAATGTAATTTAAGATTACACCAACCTCTGCTAGTCATTTTCCTTCGTAACAAGCACTGCTCCAGATGACACTTGCCCATGTGGAGGTGGTCCTGCACTATGGTCTAGTAAGACATTTCAGCTTTTAATTTTCTGTATGGCAATGTGCTAGGACTAGGAGTCTGTCATCACAGCTCCTGAGAACACGTGCCATATTGCTGAGCAAAGATTCAGGAGTGACTTGAGAAGTGCCTGTTTTCTTACCAAGTCTGTGTTTCCCAGGATTGCATCTCCTTGGACAAAGAAAGCCTGAAGTCTGTTGCATAGTGCTGCAGATCACCACACTGCAGTGGAAATACAGCTACAAGACAAAAATATTTATATTATGTGTAGGGAAATCTTATTTGGCAAACATCTGATATGTGTACTGACCCCAAAGGAGATGAACTGACCACTGCTAAGTGGCTAGTCTTTATTTACTACTCTTATAGTGTTATGCCTTCAAGGAGGTGGCTAATAGCTCCAGGTGGCACCTGGCCAGCTGAGATCTTACACAGCATTTGCTGCATAAACTGCTCCAGGATCACATATCAGGACTGACGACAGCACATGACAGACCACAGAGACATCTCACCTGCTCTTGTAACAGAGTTGTGCCTTGTACAAAGGTGAACATCCTCACTTCAAATCTCTTTAGGTGCTGAGGAAATTTTACTCTGAGACTATTGTTAACTTCATGGTAGACTGTTCTGTAGGAGTCTTTGCTGTTTTCGCACCTTTTTGGGAAAGTGAAAGACAATGTATTTAATTTAAACCTTAATCACTTCAACCAGATCTTTATACAAGTCAAGGAGACGGACTGTGGAGGAACTTCCCTCTCTCTGTTTTCCTCTGGCCATAGGGGTATGGCTAGAGCCTCCCCCATTCATGGTCCCTGCCTTTGGCCACAGTCAGGGTTGCTTCTTGTTATTTCTTTCCAGCTGGAAGCTGTTCGCTAGAAGCACTTCTGGCCACCCCCATGACCTGCTGCCACCAGAAGGCATAGCCACTGTGCTGACACCAACATGTGCTCCACAGCCTAGCAGCAATTGCACAGTCAGGACAAAACAATGCATCCGAGCTGATTTCTGTCCTCTTCCCCTTTCCTCCCAGCTAAAATAAGGGCCTTATGCTGAACAGTTACCAAACACAGGAGGGAAGCCCTCCTTACCCATTTATAAGGATAGGCCACTGTGGAAGGCTGTCCTGGCTTTGGGAGTTTGTAGCCCAACAGTCATCCAGATTTAGTTCCAGTCTTGCATCTTCAGGCTGGAGCAATTCAACTTCAAAATACAGTGCCTCCCTCAGGTATTTTACCACAGGATATTCCAATTCCTGATATGGGTCTGAATAGGATTCCCCTAGAAGATAGTATTGATGATAGAGTTTCCTTTTTGCAGAGTAAGTATTCATGAACTCTCTGCTTCACTCTTCTTTCCACCACATTTACTTGGGCACAGTAATGATAAAATCTGGGAGAGCATATGGATGTCAGCAAATGGGTATAGGATGGTAGAAAAATAAGAACTGGTAACAAAGATCTGAACTATATTCCTTGGCTCTGAGGACCCAGAAGAAAGCCATTTCTCCTTCTGCAAAAACCCATTGAAGTAAGATGCTCATTCAAAACTGTATCTAGAAAGACACTTAAAAATGATAAAAATGCATCAAGGCCACTCCAGTCAGGGTGAGTGTTTGGTTCAGGCTTCAGTTAGCCCTTTCTGCCAGTGTAGTTACCATTTTACAGTAGTATTACATGTAGCTTCCCTTCTCTGACACAGGTTATGATTATTTAGGTCCGTGCTAATTCTGCTTAGCAACACTTAGCGAGTTGATAGAGAAGAGAAGCTGATATCACACCCACTGCACAAAACTTTTAGCATGCCCAGACCAAGCAGGAAAACCACACTTGTGTCAGTGATGACACAACTGTCTGATCCAATATAGATACTTGACCATTTGTACTGCATTCTGGAATGGAAAACCTCTGTTAGAGGCCTTAAAGAGGTTCCACTCCATCACTGGAAATATTCAGAAGTCATGTGGACATGGTCTGGGGCACCTTGCTCTAGATGGCCCTGCTTGAGCAGGGGGGTTGGACAAGATGACCTTCAGAGGTCCCTTCCCACCTCAATCATTCTGTGAAGTCTAATCATAAATGTTACCTTTGAAAAGCTTCAATGAAAGAGCAAGAGAGCCAAACCCTGGCTTAATACTGGGTGGTGGGTTCTTCTTAGATTCATATCGGACATCAACAGTCTGCTTGATTGCATATGAACATACAAATTTCAGTCTGAGGGAAGAGGTTTAACATTAGATTTTAGACACCAAAATACCTTGGACAACCTTCTTCTAGGGAGTGACACTTACTGGTATACTGGTGTATCACTGCCAGGTCTGAAATAGAGTACACCATTTTCATATGTCATAGTTGTGCTATTGAACTGAAAGATACACATCATTACAAACAGGACAGTTACATTAGAGTTTACTTTAGTTTTGACACAATATCCACATCCCTTCACTTGACTGGCAGATTGCCCTGAGCACAGCATGCTTAGGAATGGCCAGAAATTACTGGCCAACAGCCCTATGCCTACGAACTAAAGCTGACTAGAGCTGACAGCTATGCCATAGTCAAGAAGCAGCAGTATTAGCTAACAGTACCTTGAACATGACCTAACACCCCGGAAAGGAGTGCGCTGGGCCTAAGAGATGAGTTGTTTCTGTTGACAAAATCAGTGTCTAGCATAAGATGCAACACTTGAAGTAAGCTGCTTTTGTGGTGACCTGAATTTGAGCATGATCTGATCCTGTTATTTTGTTTCTTTTCTATTTATGCATTACACAGGTGGCAGGAACAGGACCGACTTTAGTCTTGGGCCAGGTAGCCATTAGCAATACCTAACCAGCTTTTGCAAGGCATATGAGTATATATGAGCAATGTAAACTCACATTCAAGTCCATTACTAAACAATTCAGAGTTATCAAACTGAAGGCTAGTTTCAGAAACCATCTCTGACCTTGAAAACTGTTTTTACCAAATAAGAACTTCTGCCCAACTGAATTTAGTATCTGCAGAAAAGGAGTATAGATATACTACTTATCAAAAAGTCAGCTGTGATTTTCCTGCAGCTTCTGCTCAACTCTGAACCTCTGCCAGTTTTTGTAATAACCCTACCCCAATGCAGAGTAAACTTCACATGACTAAGCCCTTACCTTTCTACTTGTTCCACAAGTGTTCACATTGAACTTGAAGGTTGCAGTCTTCTCTGTCAGTAGACTGGGTTTGCACTGTCTGTCCCTCAAGACAAGCAGGCTGGTGTCCAGGTCTGCAATTCCTGCCAATTTCACTGCAGTGATAACCACAGTGCCATTGGGCAGGCACTCTGAAAGAGAAAATACCATTTTCCATACAAATCAGGACTTGAGCTCCTTTATTCTGTAGCCTAGCACAACAAAGAGGTTCTGCATGGATTTGCATAGCATGTATTTTGGCAGCTCATCAGGATTAAGTTTTGAGCAAGACTCTCTTCAGTACTAACACTTGATTTCCTTCAAGCTAAGTGCAAGTAGAATGTGCACTACATGGGTGAAGTCTCTGATTTCACTCACCTTTTTCCTCCCAGGAGGTCTCACCCCTCCCAAAGGGATTTTTCTAGCCAAGATATTCAATCCAGGTAAATAGCTTTGGAATTACTAATTTATAAGCTGACCTTCCCCACCACCCCTCCCCATCCCCTCCAAAAAAAGCCACCCCAACAAACCACAACCCAAACAAAAAACCAACCCACCCAAAACAAAAACCCCAAACCAACCCCAAAACCCCTTTAAGAGCTTCATGCTTTAGGAGGTGTGAGGGGAAGTACAATTTCCCACCTCCTTCCCCCTCTCCTGTACTAGACAGGATAGTCACTCCAACCTGTAATTTGACTTGCTTTGTAGCGTATTACTTTCTACGAAATCTGACAGGCAGATAGGGTATCACACAAGTATAAACTCTGGAAACATTTCAGACTGCATGGGCTTGTGTGACTTAGTTATACAACTCAAAGAGCATTAATAGCTAATCCCCAACGTGTTATTACGTATTAGGTCTGAAGGTGAAAATCTGCAGGAAATTGAGAAGTCCCTCCTGTTAGCCAAGGTGATGCCATCCTTCAAGGTTAAGTGGAGTGAAGCCTTTATTCCAGAGGTATGAAAGTCCTAGATATGACAATCACAGGTTAAACAAGAGAATAAAGACACACTGTTTAACTAAATTATATAAAACCTAAAGAGAGCAGGTTGTCAAAAGCCAAAGGTAATAGTGCTTGATCAGAGATTTTTTTTTTTAATTTAGAAGCCAACACAATGAGCCTTTCCAGTCATTGTGCAATAGAGTGCAATACAAACTCCATTAATGGCAATTGTACATGCAAAGATAGCTCATCCTTAAAGTGCTTGCAGAACATTTTTTTTTCTTGACTACTTCTGTCAATATTAACCAAGGGAAATTAAGGTGTTCTTCCAAGGGCAGAAAATAGGCTTCAAAGGATTAATGGAGGACTATCTCAAAGGGAAGTTTTATTTTATGACCTTCAAGGACATAGTGTATCATGTTCATATCTCACAGCTAAAGCATGCCTTTTAATTGCTACATGCTGACATCCTTACCTCGTAGTTCACATGGGAAGAAAGGAAAGGGACAGAGATTGCCAAGTGAGTGCCATTGTCCCTCAGGCTGTAATTGTACTTCTGCGCAGCCTCCGGGGTCAGGTGCCAGTCTGAGATGAAGGGTAGCCAGTTTTGGTCCACATTCCCACGGGTGATAATGAGATGAAGGTTCCTCCCATCACAAAATCCTCTTGCTCTGGGCAGTACTGTAATACAGTCAAGAGTCAGCCAGCATGCTACATGTCAGAGTTTTATAGGGCTATTTAGGACTGACAGTATCCCCAGCTGAAGTAAGCCCAGTTAACAGCTGAGTTCACAGCCAGGTTAGTCACAGCCAGGTTGGGACAGTTTTGCTCAAGTTCCACTAGTTTACCTGCATCTTTAACAGTGGACACTGTTATGACTGGGACAGCGAAGGTCTCACTTGTTGGATGGGTTATGAATGCAAGTGTGACATTCATGGTGTACGCTCTCATGTCTGGTCTCAGGTACTAGGAAAATCATATTTAGAAATAAAAATCACGAAGTGATATCTTCATTTCTATACCATGGTATGCTGCAGTGTCTTAGTACACACCTCTTTCTTAATGCTTGGTGCATCAAATGGAACTTGTATTACGTAGGCTTTGCTTCCATTAGCATATCTGATCTCATATGTTAGATATCCATGCTGAACAGCTTCAGGTACAGCAACAGTTGCCCCCTCAATGGTTAAGTTCACAAGTTCCACATCTGGGAGGAACATTCCCACTGTCACATTGATTAGCCTCACACTCAGATTTGAGTCTGAAAAGGAACACAATAACATTAAGCTCTTACCAGTACCAAAGCCTTCCGAAAATTCCATGTTAGGCTACTTACTGTTGGTTATAGCAAGTTCTATTTGTTCAAAAGGTGTTTCTATTTCCTTGATGATAGTGTGTTTGGTTAGTCCCCATTTGTTATCTTCCCACTGATGTTCCAAGAACAGGTTGATGGTGTATTTTGCCCCATGCTGTCCACTGCTCACAGAAGTCTAGAATTTCAAATGAACACCCTTCAGTATAACATGATTTTACATTAAAGTTGTATTGTAGCATCTCAAGGTCCGGCTAGAGCTACAGCTCCAAACAATTGTCCTTCTCAGCTCTGTGGCCCTGCTTTTATACTGGAAAAGCAATCTGGAAAAACACACCACCTGTGAGGAATCACAAACTCTTAAGTGGCACTTGCTGTATCACAATTATGGGCTCTATTTTTGCCTAAGAGTTTAGATTATCTCAGAAGACTTTCTTTTGAAACTTGGGAATGGGGGACAATTTTCAAAGCAGCAGGGGACTACTTCACCAGTGAAAGGGCTCCTCCTGCAACTTCCTTTGAAGTTCAGTTGTTACAACATTTGCCCAGGATTCAGTTCACTCCAGGGAACTAGATTTAAATGTATAATTTCAGCCCATCCCAATATCCTACAGTCTGGTAGACAAATGGGTTGTTCCCATTCTCTTAAATGGTTTGTGTAAAATACAACAGAACCCACGCATGCTTTACAGTCCAGTTAGGACTGTCTCCAGGGAGTATGACTTCAGGACTAAAAGGCAAAAACTCTGTATTAACCTGAGGAAGGAGACAAATCAATAGTTCTGTATAGGATTCTGTCCATCTGTGCTTGTAAGAAAAGAAATTCTTTACAAAGTGGTGCTTACAAGAGCTATCTTTGGTCAAGGCTTTTGGGATTTTTAATAATCCTTTCTTCACCTTTGCCCCCATCCTTCATCTGAAAGGAACAGGATGAAGAATTATTCCTTTCCAGGGGAAAAAAAATCCAAACCAGAAGTCTGTTGCCTGCCACCTAACCTAAGTCACTAACCTTGTAATAGCCACCTTCTGCACCTATTGGTATCTTCATTGTAATTGCATTTAAGTCATTTGATAACACATATTTCCTGGAAGCCATTTCTTTGGCAGAGAGTTTGTGTAGATCCACACCAGCTTCAACAAGCACATCCTTAAAGCTAGTTGCTCCAGCAGAGAGCGGTTGAATATATTTTGGAACAGTCCAGATGATTGTTTTGTTAGTGTAGTCCACACCATCTTAGGAAGAAGATATGAAAGCTGTCAGCTCATTACTCTAGTGGTGAGTCAGTTTCTATACATTTAAGCATCGGAGTATGGGACCACTTTTCTCACCTACAGGACACGCCACAGCAGTATCCACCACCAGAATCATCCATCGCTGTTTGTAAAATGTACTTGATCTCACTGCAGAAAAGGTAATTCCCTGAGCCTGCAGGAAGAGATCTGGTTAGACCTACACATCCTGGCAGCTTGCTGGGCCAGAATGAGCATACCAACCTCTACCAGCTGAATTTGCACGGCAGTGTATGGTATCCGCAGCAGAACTCTGGTGTCTGTGGTGTTGAGTCCATAGCCTGCACTCCAAGCATCGCTCACAAGCAGAGCCTTTTTTTCTTCTGGCTGATGAAACACTATTTGCCATATTGAGGCTTCTCCTGCTTTTGCCTACCCAGAGAAATTAATCAGCAGTTTAAACATTCTGTTCAAAAGTAACTTCTTATTTACTGCATTGAATGATTTATTGTATTGAACTGCCCAGCAGTTTTGTTGCCTTATTCTAAATACTGCTAGTGTGATACTGCTCCAGCTTTCCCCTGCTCAGCCTCTCACATACAGAAAACTTTCCATATTAAGAGCATTGGAGATTAACTGTACTGCTGCATTGCAAATATAGGGTCCAAGAAGAAAAAAGCCTACCCACAGTTCACTCCTGGGCCATGAGGTCTTAGAGACAGTCCATGTTGCATAGTCTCTTGCCTGGGGAGGACTTGATTTCTAGGCTCTTTGAGAAATCAGTTTCCATTTTTTCCTTGGAGACATGGCCTGCAGCTGTCTGTATTTCTGACATATAAAATCTCTATGCTAAAACCACTTTGTACAGACATTCTACCCTTCCTACTTAAGTGCTTTTTGAAAGGACGTTTTATACCATGCAGACATAGAATAGAAGGATGTTGTGCCAGAAGTAGCACTAGCTTTTACTAGGAAGAAAACCTGTAGTTTTACCTCTGGAAAGGCAAGAGTCCAGTCCTCAGGTTCATCTTGAATGAAGTCTTTTACAGTCTGTGGAACCTCCCTCCTGACAGAAACCTGAGGAGAAAAAGCCTCTGTAAGGGGTTTGCTGGTGGCACTTGTTTACTGTAAGTCTTCTTCAATACTTTCAGAACAGTACAGGATTGAGAAGGGAGACTAGCATTTCCTAAAGGCAGGTTCCCACCCCATTCAAGTGAAAAAAAGGCATAAGATGCCATCGTGCATGGTGCATTATCTGTAGTCCACTTGATTTCAGGTTCATTTTTAGCATATCTTCCCTTTTCTACTTCCAGTTAAAGCCCATATCCTCTTCAAACCAGATTCTTCCCCCCCCTCTCTCCCCCTACCCCCCTTCTCCCCAGCAAATTCAGTAGGGAAAATTCCTTCAGAAAGTATACATTTCTGTTATCTCAGATAAGATTTTTTTGAGGCAACATTCAGTGAGTTCAAGCCATTAGCTCAACCTTCTGAATACTATTTCACAACTTTATTGGCTATTAATTTAATTGGCTAGTAGGCTATATAAACCTAATATAAATATATCACTACACTCAAGATGCATGCTGTGCATTCACTAGTGAGCTGTTCATGGTGGGGCATTCAAATTTTGTTTCCAATACACATTCCTAGCATCTAAAAAGAGAGCTTCCAAAGAGAGCATCTTGGAGCATTTACCTTTTTACCTTTATTTTAAGTACCTTCCTATTTGTACTTCCAGTACTTACCTCCATGTAGTTACTTTCACATAGTAACTCTCTCGGACTCCATGGGTCATAATGGCAACTTGCACTTTTCAGATGAGTTGCAGCATTTTTCATATCAGGAGTATGCGATGTTTTGATTTGTATAGTTACTGTGAACACATCTTTCTGCATGGACACAGGGAACGCTTGCTTGTTAGACCACTTTTTCCTAGTTAGACACTACCTACCCTTGTGAATTAAAAGTAACTTACAAAATCCACTCACCAGCCTCTGCACAGAAGAGCAACCCCATACTGAAGCATTATTGTTTTTTACTTGGTTAACTACATAGACTATATGCCTATAGGCATATAACTACATAGCAACATAAATACTTTGAGGAGCAACTTCAACCTTTCACAGAGCCCCAGAGCTGGACAAAAAAATGCTCCCTAAAAATATAGCTGATCTTGTGTTTCATGGCATAGTAGCAGTAAGCAAGCAACACAAGCAGCTAAAGCTTTTGAGCTTTTACCCTAACGTGTCTCAGACTAAATACTAGAGCAGAGTGCAACACAGCTGCCAGACAGAATTGTCTGTTCTTATCCAAGAGAAAACAGTTGCCCTTCAAGGGCATATGTGATATGCTTCTTCATGTGTTCATCTGTAGGCCATTCAAATGTCAATACCATGGAATATTCTCAGACCTTTGGATACATTGGAGGAGAATTAAACCATTTTCTGCTGATAGATGTTCAAGATATTATGACAGCTCAATTAATACCTAACAATAATTTGGTAATCTTTTGCATAAGGGTTGTATATAATAGCACTAGTCAAAGTGCCTATGGTAGACTTACCTCTAAGTGAGAATGGCAGCTTAGTGCAGAAGCACGAAACTCAATGTTACTCCAATTGCTGTAAGTTACTGTATAGCCACACTGTGATGCCATGGCCTCGTCTAGCTCCCAGGCTATGCCAGATTGATCTATGGGCAGTTAATGAAGAGCAGTATTAATGAGTATAATTCCTGCTCTGCAAACTCCTTCAGCAACCTGCTCTTGTCCCAGGGTCCAGCTGCATGCCCTGGGCTCAGGCACAAAACAGAATTGCAAAGTGGTGAAAAAGAGCTGTAACAGAGTCTATAGAAAGTAAGAAAGGTAGAATTACAGACAGACTGGGACAAGGAACACTAGCAGCTTGAGGACTGAAGATGAAAAAAACCTCCAACATGTAAAGATATTAAATCCTTAAGGGGCAAAAACCCCAGTAAGCACAGAACAGTCAGTTAGGTCATCAGTGTCAAAGCTGTCAGGATTGGGAAGTGATGACAGCCTAGCAACATCAGGAGTCTGATCTGTGGCTGGTACAGGCCCATGTTTCTCTCTGATGCCTGCTTGGCCAGAGTCTCTTCAAGGGTCTAACCAGGATGATGAGCACACTAAAGCTTAGCTTGGATTTTTCAAGGCTACAAAACTGTCTTTGGGGGCTTTTTTTCCTTCTAAATTTGTCTTTCAAAAATAATTGCTTTATACTTTCAAGCTGAAAATATCCCAGTTGCAGAATGTCTTTATGTATGGATGAAGACACCTGAACAAAGAACATACGTTAAGTGAGTTTTTACACAAGTTTAACATTCTAGACAGATGGATATTATGTTATGGACTATGTCTGGTTAGACAGCTAACTAGCATGGAGAACTAGTTCAAGGCTGAATTTACATTATATGCATATAATCTTACACCTGATGATGTATAGCCCAAAAGTTATTTCACTCTGCCCTTCCAGGGCAATCTGTGGTGCTTTTCACTCAAATGCACCACTTGGTGATTACTAAGTCTATAGCCAGAGGGCCCAGCTAATTTTTCTTAACTTCATTAAGAATTTATACACCTCCATCAGGTCCCTTAGCTGTGAGCAAAGAAAGTGGAGAGCCACTAGTGCAAAGTCAGTAGTGTAGTGCCAGCTTCAGCTAGTGAATTTTCAGAATAGTCTGTGCTCTTACTGGGGAAGATTTTTACCAGGAGGGAAATCCACCAGCATTAACATGCCTAGAAACTACCATGTGCATTTTAGTTTGAGTCCAAAGACAGCCATGATTAGACTTGATAATGCTCAGTTATCACTCAGCAAGGCTATAGAATAGCTTATACAGAAATAAAGGTAGCATTTGGCTGTTACTTACAATGAGGTGCCACCTACTAAGCTCCATGATCTTAGTATAATCCAGGGAATTCTAGTATAGGAGGACCTCAGAGAATTTTAAACATTTCACCACGTGTAATTTCCTCTCCAAGTTCTTCTATATCAACTTACCAACAACAGAAAAAGATAAGTATTTGTCCTCAAAGTATTCTGCACTCAGTGTTATACGCAAAAGGTTCCCCAAGCACTCCGAACTCATGGGTCCTGTGTTGAACATATTGAAAGGCTAGTAAGTAGGAGATTAAAAGTAACATACAAACAGAAATTTGTTACTTCCCAGACTGCTTTATAAAGTCAGCGTTGCAACAGTCATTCTAGCACATCTGGCCATGAGGTGTTAGAGGGTTTTTTTAAACCAGCAATATTTCTAGGAGAAAAGCCAGCTCTAAAATTAGTATTCCAATAGTAACTGTCTTCTGGTCAGCTGGCAATGCTACCTGCAGCAGCCAGTCATGGAAATAGGATTTTGGAACAGGGGCAAGAAAGTACCAAATTGGCTGCCCCAATCTGAACAATTTAAATGGAACAAAACAGAAGAAGAAAGTTAAGAAAGTCCCCCCACCCTCCTGAAAGAGAGAAAAAATGCTAGAAAACCCAAAACCCCAACCAACCAAAAAACCCCCCCAAACACACACACCTACTCACAAGAGGAGCCACAAGCCAACTCGGGATGGGGAGAAGCTTCATCAGCTACCCATCAGCCTACCCTGTTCACCTGCCTAAGTACCAGTACCAGGAGCCAGTTGGCTCATGCTGGGAAAGGACCGTACAGGAGCAAAGGGGATGGCTTGAGAAGCTCAAATCCCAAGCTATCACCACAGCATAAACCAGGCTATGGCTGCCAAACTTCTTAAACACAGGAAGCAGGTACAAAGTATTCTAAATGTAGGACTAGAGACCAGAGAAGACTTTTCATTTGACATACATGTCTAATAAATTGGGATTTGTTGTTTCAAACAGAAGTTTCTATGGCATAGTGAGCTAATGCCAACTAAACCTTTTATAGTAACAGTGCATTTCAAGGGCTGAGATGATCCTTTTTCCTAGAGAGTTCAGCACTCTACCCTGTTGTGGTTTAAGCCTAGTCAGCAACTAAGCACCACACAGCCGCTCGCTCACCCTCCCCACCAGGCCCCAGGGGGATGGGGGAGAAAATTGGAAAAAACATAAAACCCATTGGTTGAGACAAAGACAGTTTAATAGGACAGCAGAGGAATACATAATAATAATAGAATGTACAAGAGTTATGCACAATGTAATTGCTCACCACCCACTGACTGATGCCTAGCCTGTTCCCAAGCAGCAATTGCTGCTCCCTGGCCAACTCCCCCCAGTTTATATACTGAGCATGATGCCATATGGTATGGAATAGCCCTTTGGCCAGTTGGGGTCAGCTGTCCTGGCTGTGCCCCCTCCCAGCTTCTTGTGCACCTGGCAGAGCATGGGAAGCTGAAAAGTCCTTGACTAGTGTAAACATTGCTTAGCAACAACTAAAACATCAGTGTGTTATCAACATTATTCTCATCCTAAATCCAAGACACAGCACTCTACCAGCTACTAGAAAGAAAGTTAACTCTACCCCAGCCAAAGCCAGGACATACCCTTAGGTTAAACAGTGACGCGACTCCCATGTCAGAGCTGGTCATACTAGGAAACATCAGACATGCTGGCAAACATGACCTTATTCTGCCTGTATTCCAAGCTACCAACTTGATTCAGGGCAGAAGCTATATAATTGCTCTAAGCTGGATAAAACCTCCTCCAGTATCTTTTTACCATGTTTATACAGCACCTGCAGTGAGTAGGGCAGACAGCCCTAGAACCAGCTCTCTGTATCTGCTGTTCCAGGACCAGCTCTGTTTCGTAAGGAAGAAGTTAAAGCAGACAGCAGTTTTGGTTAAGAAAACTGTTTCTTCTCAGGCAAAGCACTGATATATTTATAATATTTAAAAGACCTTACATATTGTATGGTCAATAACAATAACTAGGCAGAAGAAAACAAGAACAACAATAAAGTCCCTATCAATTCATCAGTGGTTCTTACCAGAGTGAGAAAAGGTAGAAACATTTGCTTATTATCATAGTACATAAACCTAAAGAGTGGCTGTGAGTAGTTACTAATAAACATCTCTCTTTGGGTTTTTTCAGAAAACCATGCAAGCATGGCTGCCACAAGAGCTTCAGACGCTTCTGAAACACACAGACAGACATGGATATCACCTGTGAAAAAGCCTAGAAATTGTTACGTGAAAGCAGTTTACAGCAGCATTACCTGATCTCTCTTGGGTCCATATTTCAGAGATTAATATCCCTATTAGTAATAACCTGTAAGAGAAGACAGGCATTAGCAGCAGCTTCAGCTGTGACAATAGCTTGCTAACAAATTTCTGTGCTCAGAAAGTTCCAGTCTGGATATTAAACTATTCTTAAGTTTAGAGTTACAGGTCTAGACTTGGAAATTGCAAAATGGGATTTCCTTGGTCACCACTAGAAAGTTAGGGAAGGTAAATCAGAGAAACAAATATATTTGATGCCTATTTATGTTTAGCAGCCATGAAGCTCTCACCTCTGCACCAGATGCAGCTCCATTGTGCATTTGCTCAGCCTCTACCTATGGTGCTTTTTCCTTTATAGTCACACACAAACAAAAATCTCCTTCATCAGCTTTCTATAGAAACCAAAGCCTTTCTGACTTCTCCAGAGTCTTGGGTTAAATAGAAAGGCTGCCACCTTTATACTGATGAAACTCATTTTCAGCTGTTTACCCTCTTAACTACAGGCCTATAATTCATGTCACCTGTTCATTTGCTTTATTGATTAAATCTGCTCCTACCTAGGTGCCTAGGTCCCCCCATTTTGATGGTTGCCAGCTCCCAGCTAGTGGGTTGTCAGGGGGCGGTAGGCTAACTGGTGCTGTTCTGGTAAAGCATGTGGCAATTCATGGTTTCAGAATTACTTCTCTTCACCCTGTCTCCTCTGTGGAGGATTTTGCATAGCCTTCCCTTTAAGGGAAGTGGTCAAATCTTTAAGGTAAGTGGTCAAAACTAACAGTAAAAGGGAACCCAGCTGGAGACTGTTGGGTGTCACAAACTAAATGAAGAATTTTCTCACCAGGTGACCTGTGGGACACCTAGACCAGAAATCATCCTCAATTTTGGGGAAAATTAACCCCAAAACTGTGGAGAAGTGGATCTGACCACAAACAGATTGGAGGAAAGGACCCTCCTTTCTCTGCTGAAGACAGAGAAGTTATACCTGTGGTCCTGGGTCCAGATCAGTGACCGTTTCCCACTGTCATCAACCTGGGTGCACTCTAGTCACTGTAGGTGATGTTCCTAGGGCTTCTGATGGTCAGAAGGTGGCCAGGTCACAGTGTGCAAAGGGATTGCTGTGGTATCTGTTCACATTTTCTGTAAGTGTTGAGCACTGTTTGTGTATAATTATAGCAATATCAGTAGCATAAACAATAATAGCTGCAATGTTTTATTATTGTATGTAATAAAGGGTGCTAGAATTCAGTATTCCTTGCCTTGGTCATCATTCAATTCAGCTGTCAGTCACTCTGTGTAAATACATCCTTAACTCTCAGAGCCATAGCTCCCCTGTGGCAATGATAATTTCTCCTCTTTCACGGCTAAAATACTGCTTTGATTTCCCCATTTTCTTTGCGGACCTATGTATTTTCTAGCAACTTTACCCGGACGTAAGGAACATTGTGCACATCAACACATGCCATTCTTCTGTTTGAAGCAGTTTCCTAACGAGCGGTCAGAATTGCCTGCGGCCCTCTCTCCATATATTTCATATCTAGACTAACTTTGTGTTGGGGATCCTTTTGTCCTAGGCTTATGCCTGTAGCATTCGGGGTTTGCTCCTTCCTTTGCACACGCGAAGGCTGCAGGAGCAGTGGAGCTGGAGGATTTAGTTGTAATGAACGCCGATGCCCTGGAGAGGGAGCCGGAGACTCTGCTACCGGGCTGCCCAGCCCGGCCCCTCCTGCCCGCCGCCCCTTCCCCAGGCCGTGCTGCAGAGTTTGTTCTCAAACCGAACAAAGTTTACCCAGGGTCGTTTTAAACAGAGAGATGTGTTTATGCTGCTTGTCACGGCTAACCTTACTGCACCGCTCGCACATCTTCAAGAGTATAAAAAAATTAATTGAATGTAAAAAACAAAGTTTGCCATGCTCCAAGGTGTTGGATTTTACCCCAGAAACAAGTTTTGTCCCCAACTGGTTTGTGTTGCTGTTGTTTCCTTCTGAAATTCTCTATCTGATAAATTTTTAACTTTACAGGGAGTTTTCCTGAGAAGGACTATCCCCCAAGGATACTATATAAATAATGGATTATATGACTAAATAAAACCATGATCAGGCAGTCAGGGGTTAAATATTGGAGAGCACATCCCTGTTTATTATTGTTGGAGTGGAGACCATTTGAATTATGGCTTTATTTCACTGTGCAGTGTATTTTTACAATGTTACAAGAAGGTCATTACACTTTTCCAGAACTTGATTTTAGGTACCACCAGGGAAATGCCTGAGATTTCCTCTAGCTTGCATCAACTCTGCCTTACATTTAAAGCATGTCTGCACTGTTGACAAGCCCATCACACCAATTATATGGTAAGTGTCAAGGTTGCTCATGCTTTTCCACCCCAACCAGATTCTAGCCATGTTTCCATTAATCCTTCAACGTGCTGATGCTCACATGCAGGCTGAGGTTATGGGGCAAAGCGACAGGGGCAAAGCGGAGGTGTCTTATTCACTTTTTGCAGTTTAAACAGGATCATGATGACTAGCAACCACATCCTGGAATGTAAGGAGAATTGCAGTAGTCCTGCTACAGTTCAGCCTTATCACAGTGGTACTGAAAGCATTACCCATCTAGTTTACCCACCCAGTCACTGTTTGCTTGTTTCCTTCTTTTTCTGTTTTTACTAATCAACTGTAGATTAATTCCTAGATAATTCTACATTTCTGGGTTGTTGTGGGGTTGTTTGGTTTTTTTTGTTTGTTTGGTTGGGTTTTTTTTAGTATGTAGTGCATGTTGTCTTGGACCATAATTATGATTCTGGGCAATACAGTAACACAAGTAAATCTGAGATTATTTATATTCAGTCAAACCTAAATTACCAGCTGACTTGACTAAAAAGCAAGAAGTCTTGTCTGTCACAATTTTAATGTCTAAAGAATACTGAAATCTAAAAGGCTTTACTCAAACTCAATGGCCAAAATGTCCAAGATGGCAGACAAAATTTTCCTTCTGGGTCTTTCAATCAGTATCAGGGCAAGAAGAGGAAGAAATGATGTAGTATTATGCACACTTTCAGGGCTAACTACTATGTGGAAGCATGTGCTGGTACCAGCATATCCTAATGTTACCAGCCTTTCAGCTGGTAAGTGGTAATTCTCCCACAGCAAGCAGTAACTGGGCAGTAGGGTCAGGTCATGTAGTGCCATGACCCTTGGATGAAGAAAAAAAGGATGTCTGTACAATCTAATATGGCTATCTGTTAAGTGTACCTTAAACTATTTTGACTGCATGCAAAAATGCATGATAAATTAAAGTCAAATCATAGTTCCTCTAGATTAGATAATTCTATGCTAATAGGAATAATAAAACCAAGAGAAATTTTGAAATCTCACCCTTATAAAGTGACCTTTGTAAAATAGCCACAAGGAAATGCATTACTCATTTTCTTCACAGGGTTGCAATGCAGAATAATAGATATTCAATCAACTGCTCTGTCTCACTCTGTTTCCTCCTCCTCCCATGAATCTGTTCTTAGACAGTGTGTTTATGTGCTAGCCTAATTCAAATATTTCCATGTAAAAAAACCCAGGGAGACAGAAAACACAGTTCATCTGTAAGTGATATCTGCAAGAGCAAACACATTAGGTAGAATGAGGCCATTAACTAAAACTCAGCAACTTATTCTGGGCTGTCTCTGCTGCAAGGTATGCCTCCTCTGGGAACATGAATGATTTCCTAAATCATCACTGACTTGTTTTTCAGTTAGGCACAGTCCTGCTATGGGAGTACAGTAGAGCTAAGATCCCCAGAGAGTCAGGAAACCACCTGTCTCAGAGTTATGGGTGGCTTTCTTTGGGCTCCCACGTATTCAGGGGTAGTAGGCATGATGATTGTCAGCTGACAATTCACAGATTAAACCAGGGACCAGCACATTTAAAAGGACAAACGTCCCTAGTTAAAGCTTTATAAGGCATGCTATGTTAGTCCTTTCTTCTCTAACAGGGTACAGGACATTTGAAACAAGCCTCCCCCCAAGAGTGTCAATCGTGACTGTATTTGCTTGTGAAGTGCATCATGTTTTGCACACAGAGCATGCACGAAGCCATGCCTCCACCCCACCTTCTCCCTGCTTGTGCTTTCTGAGTGTCATCTCCTTCAACATGGTAGTGTAAGAGCACTGGATGCCCTCCCCTGAACCAGGACCATAACCTATGGAGTTATGTACAAGATCTCCTAAAATTGAGAATACCATTCTCGAAGTTTGTCTGCATCAATAAAACTGAGCCAAATTAAGTGAAAGAGTTACACCATGAAGTAATTTGGCCCTTGAAGTCCAGTTAGAATTTGAGAATAGGAATTTATGTGTGGTGGAGAATAGTCTGTGGAAATATCTGGAACCAAATGTAAAGCAATTTAGATTACTGTGATAGCACAAAAGCGCTTTGTGTAGACAATTTAAGACATCTGCCCATGGTCCAGACATCTGTGTGCAATGAATACCATTTTTGAGCTAGCTCTTTATTTATCATTCAGTGATGTCCATTAGTAATTGCTGCCCCTGTACAACCCTGTCTTTGTCTATATGTAGTTATATATGGTTACTTGACAACTATAATAAACAAGGAAAGAATTACTTGTTCTTAAATTGAAAATACAATCTGTGATCTAGTTCTATTTCAAATACAGACAAACACATTTTACCCTTCCCTCCCATTCTCTCTCTTTGTCTGTATTTGAAGATGCTATTGCACATTTATATCCCTCAAAGTAATGGACACATAAACTAGCTCCTGTCATGCAGATGGGCCGTGCAGATATAATCCTTTTGTATTTTTAGCTCATCTTCAGTTTCAATCCTCCTGCGATGCTGAAGACCCTGAAACACTCAGGCCTATGCTCAGAAGCCGGGCTTCTCTTCAGACATAGATTTTTCTTTGGTCACTTGCAATACTTCTTTGGATTTATACTCACTATTTCACTGATTTGGAATCCTATCTTTTCTCTATTTATGTAAAGTCTTTGAGATCTTGCAATATCATTTACTTATCTAGTAAGTAAGTCTTTAGTGCTATAAGAAGGAAGGAAATTTTCTTTGGTGCAAGACCATGCACCAGTAATTAGACTTTGTAGCAACAGAGACAGCAAGTGAAAATAGTGTGTCATCTTCAGCAAATAAACAGATTTGTTCCGTCTGTTCAAGTAATTCCACACAGTGTCTTATTAGCAGTCAAAATGAAGCAATATAGAACCAAGGGAAGAGTTGTCTTCCCAGAGTAACTGTATAAAATTTAACTTGTAAGTCTAACTGTAATTTATTTAAATACAGTTTTATGCTTGTTTATTGAAGTCTCTAAGGTTTAATGCTGCAGTCTTGAACGAACAACAATCTGATCCTCTCTGATTTCAGTGAGCTTTGGATTAGGCTCTCAAAGGTTGGAGGATGAGGTTGTCTGTGTTCCCAGAACACTGTACACAGTGAAAAACATTTTTTTATTGATTGATTTATTTTGAAATTTGGAAGTGTATTCAATTACATTGGTGTTTATCTGCATTGCTCTGCTGATAGAGCTCCATATTGCCTGTGGGGAAGAAGAAAAGTTCAAATTCGGATGACACGTCTCCCTCTACCCAGAACTGGCAGCCATCCAGCATTAAGTTAAAGTTTTCACAGCACTTTTCATAATGGTTAGGGGGCAACTCTGGCTTTTTGCCAGATTTCTTTCTTCTGTGGAAACAGATTCTAATCATAAAGAGCCAAATGATGAATTACCTTTATGCAGGACCATGAAAGATATAGATAAGGTCTGGTGCGGTCGACGCGCCAGAGGGAAGGGACGCCATCCAGAGGGACCTTGACAGGCTTGAGAGGTGGGCCCATGTGAACCTCATCAAGTTTAACAAGGCCAAGTGCAAGGTCCTGCACATGGGTCAGGGCAATCCCAAGCACAAATACAGGCTAGGTGGAGAATGGATTGAGAGCAGCCCTGAGGAAAAGGACTTGGGGGTGTTGGCTGATGAGAAACTCAACATGACCCGGCAATGCGCGCTTGCAGCCCAGAAAGCCAACCGTGTCCTGGGCTGCATCAAAAGAAGTGTGACCAGCAGGTTGAGGGAGGTGATTCTGCCCCTCTACTCCACTCTGGTGAGACCCCACCTGGAGTACTGGGTCCAGCTCTGGGGCCCCCAAAATAAGGACATAGACCTGTTGGAGCAAGTCCAGAGGAGGGCCACAAAGATGATCAGAGGGCTGGAGCACCTCTCCTATGAAGACAGGCTGAGAGAGTTGGAATTGTTCAGCCTGGAGAAGGCTTTTGGGATACCTTATGGCAGCCTTCCAGTACCTGAAGGAGGCCTACAAGAAAGCTGGAGAGGGACTTTTTACAAGGGCATGTAGTGACAGGACAAGGGGTAATGGCTTTAAACTGAAAGAGGGTAGATTTAGATTAGATCTAAGGAAGAAATTCTTGACTATGAGGGTGGTGAGGCACTGGAACAGGTTCCTCAGAGAAGTTGCGGATGCCCCATCCCTGGAAGTGTTCAAGGCCAGGTTGGATGGAGCTTTGAGCAACCTGGTCTAGGTGCAATCTGGAAGGTGTCCTCTGCCCATGGCAAGGGGGTTGGACTAGATGATCTTTAAGGTCCCTTCCAACCCAAACCATTCTATGATTCTGTGAGTATCCCCACCTTGTGCAATGGATTGTGTAAGGAACTAGTCAGTCTCTTGTATATGGAGACTACTCTATGAATGAGGCCAGAGAGGCAAAGCAAAATGGGCTTAACCTCCAATTCGACTCCACAGCAGTCTGTGGAAAAGACTATGCTAAAGAAAAGACATGCTGCCTCTTCCAAACTCCCCTTCCATTTTTTTCCCTTTATTATCTTGAGGAGTGAGACAAAACTGGAATCATTGTACTGAATTAGAACATTATACTGAGACTAGGTCAGTCTGCTTCAGAGTTTCTGTGTGATCTTGGAAGTCTCATTAAACATCTGTATCGGTGTACCCTATTTGTAAGACAGGGTTAATAATCTTTCACAGTACTGTTAGGCAAGATGCAAAAAAATTTTGTGAACTGCTCATACACCGCAGAATGTATGTACCAAAAAGGTCATATCAGTATGGAAGATCACTTGTGTTTTACTGTAGCTGCATTATTTTAAATACAATCAATCTAGACTTACACTGCCTTTGAGTAACTACAGGGAAAATTGGCCCTAGGTTAAGTATTTTACAGGGAAGGGAAAAGTTCATGGCATAAGGAGATACTGCTCACATCTTTTCTGTGTTTCATATACTCCTATTGATTCCACAATAAATGTCGTTGAACATTCATTAATTCCAGTCAAAAAAATGGCATTATCTCCTGGTAATAAGTTTGACATTTGTTTTACTCCCAAATAGGGATAAAGAGCAGAAATAATGAAATACTTAGCAGAAAAGAAAGTTTGGAAGAACTGAACTTCAGTTTGGAAAGAAGAATTCAGAAGAAATTGTCTGGAAGAATCTAAGGGCTTTGCTTCAGCTTGCTTTGATGTTGGGCTGAAACCTCTTGAGGTTCTGTGGTATCATTTGGAGATTATAGACTAAATGTCTTATCTCACTGCTCTCCACATTAGGCCAAATTCCCCTGCCAGACTTCCCCATCTGCAACGTACTCTGGTGTCTCAGTGAATAACAGTCTGTGCCACGTCCTGGAAGGTGTTGCATGGCAAGAGGCTCCAGACCATGGAGAAGAACAGGAGATATTCAGCAACTGAACCACAGCTTCCACGAGGTACTATGGTAGCTGATGACAGTATGCCAATACTAATCATTTCAGAGTTGCATGGACACTTAGTAGTTTGGCAGTAAGTCGTGGCAAGTTTTAATATAGATACTGATGTCATCTTGCCAAAAGGAAGTACTCTACAGTAATTACAATTACAATTGAAAGAGTCAGGATGATGCTGAAATCCCAGGATGGATGAGGGGGTGTAAGTCACCCCATTTTCATTTGACCTTGACTTATGAGTTAAGTTTTGCTTCTTAATTTCACTTTGCTGACAGAAAACACTTATTCACTAAGATTTCAGAATTTGAGTCTAATAAAAAAATTCACAAATTGACCCTTACTGATTTCATGTAAAAGCTCAGTATTTTCTACTGAAAATGCCAACAGTTTTTTGCCTCCATTTCAAAAGAAGCAGCAGAAACTAGTTCTTAAAAAAAACCCCAATTTATCAAACAATTGAATATTTGACTATGATCTTACTCTTATCACAGGAAACTAGGAATTGTTCTTTTGAAATCAGTGAAGACCAATTAGGACATGGTGTCGCATGACCTATGATCTAGCTCTGAACAGGTTCTGGGTGTAATTTCATTATTTTGGTTGTAGGAGGGATGTAGAATTAGAGGTTCTTGAAGAGTTCAGGAGTGCTTTTGGTGCAGTTTAGTGAAAACACTTGTTAGCTTATTTGGCTCCTTTCAGAAAAGGCTAGGGTTTGACTATGCATTGCCCACAGTGGCAAAATTGCCTTAACATCTTCCCTGCTTGGCTCCCATGATCTGGTGGACCTTTCTGTGTTCATGCTGCAAGGTGCTGCCCACACAGGAGCATCATTTCAACTACTTATGGGGCTATGCTGTACACTGAATTGGCTGACTGTACCACCATTAGAAGAAAACATGTATTTTTGCAGTTTTCCTAAATCAGCACTGGCACAACCGGATGGGGGGAGAGGAGCTGGGTTGTCTTGGTGTGGGGGAGGGACCGTGTATGGAGATGGTATACTGACACTGATAACAGATTGTCAAACAATATATTTTTCAGCACAGTAGATGTTTTGACTACTTCTGCCAGTTATTGCAGAGACAGGCAGGATCTGGCAACCTTGAATAGTTGGGAGCATGACTTACTCCTCTCTTGAACTTAGATGACATGGCTGTAGTCAGAATGCTCAAGTGAGGCATCACTTGATGTGATTTGAGCATGTGATTTGATGTGATTTGAGCACGGCATGTAACTACTAGAGAAACCTCCTGAAAATTGTGGTTTAGATGCTTCATATCCTTGTCTGTGTATAAAACTACTACATTACTCTGCTGAACTTGCAGGTCCATTTGCAAGCCTGAGCCTGTGATACTGCCCAGCAAGAGCAAGCCTATCAGGAGACTCCTGACTCTAAGAGCAGGACAAAAACAGGGGGAAGAGCTGGGGACTAGTGGCTTGACTCTTTTTTATCATACAGTTGCTATACCCTAAACAACATATAAATATGCTATTCTAGATTTTATACATATTAGAGGCAAGACTACTACAGCTTGAGAATAAAATAATGTTAGACTTAGTGATATGATTTAATTTTACAGGAGTTAAAGGGAACCCCTTTCAATGTTATTTTTAAATTAAAGAGCAGTACTCTGACATTAGTATAGGAGTAGTGATGCAACTTTTAAAACCGTCAGCCTGACAATATTGCATATTAGTCCAGTAGATGTCCCAGGACTGCTTTTAGAGCTCCTGTGTGTAGCAAGTGAATCTTGTATGTTTGCAAAGCAGTTTGCTTTAAACTCCTTTGCAGTGTCTTTATAGCACAGGACTGGGAAGAAATGCTGATGTTAAGTTGATTTTCTTTTGAGAAAGTACTATGTGCTTTGAATGTCTTCAGCTCCTTAAGGCGATGAGTGTTGTTTTTAACTCTTGCAAGGCAATGAGCAGTGGATGGTGTTCAAGAAAGTATTAATAAAATAACAGATTCTGCTGCGACTACTTTAACTCAGATATCTGAAAAAAATCCAAGTGTTATAGGGATCATCCAAAAAATTTTCATACAACTGTAGGGGCCATAAATGTTTTGACACTGTGTTAGAACCCTCATAATTCATCCAGGTAAATATGTTACTGAGTTCTGTACTATTTGTTGCATTTGTACAAGGGAGTGCTACAGTGCCATTAAAGCTAAGCTTACTGTGGGATTCTCATATATCTTTCCATTAAGCAATCAGGTTGCTCCATAGCTGATTTGTAATTGGCCCACCTGTTTTTACTTTGGTAAACCCAGTCTCATCAGAGGCATTGCATGCATCTATGTTCATCTAGTGTTTCCACATTCAAACTGGGCGTATAAATAGATGTTTGTTGCTGAAGGAAGCAGTTCTTAAAGCACCTGATTCTAATCACTGTAAGAAAATAGATATAGCATTAAAAGGGTTTTCGATCAGGGTAACTATTCACGGCTTCCTTTGTGCAAATGTTAAATGATGCTACTTTAATTTGGAGGTTTTCCACACTTGCTTGCAGTAGTATCCTTAAAAATCTCAGGACTGGGAAGAGGTTTATGAGTCTATAAATCCGTGCACTTAGTATCCCCCTACTGCAGGCAATCCTCTATACAATCATTTTCATCAGCTGATTAAAACCCACTCCAAAACCAATCAATTTTGTTGCCCTCTCAAACTCTCTAATGAAAGAATGTTCCAGATCTTTATTTCCTTGACATTTGGAAATGTTCTAATTTTTATCCAGATTGTGTTCTTGAGCAGTTTATATTGATTTGTTCTTGTACCAGTACAGCTCTTGAGCCTAAATTACTCTTATTCACCTCCTGGTTTTATTTCTCATTTTCAAAAGGAGAACTCGTACTCACTGTTACTCTTCTTTTTGTGGACTGAAGCATCCTAGTCTTTCTCGTCTCATCTCTTACACTTGACTCTCCATTCTTCTGAACATCCTAGTAGCATATTTTTTTGTAATATGGACAATCAGAAGTGAAGACAGATGAGGTTTCACCAGCACTATATATAATGATATGAATGTTTCTCTACCTCTACTGAAAATATCTTGGTTTTTTTATGGTCATGTTCTGTTGATGGCTCATAGCCGTGCTGTGACCAATTACCTTAATGACTTCTTTCTCTATTCTTTCTAGTCAAAACTCTGAGTAGGTGGGTTCAGCAAAAGGCATATCTCCTTGCTGCATTTGAACTGCTGGATGTGAAATGGCTCCCACCTTTAAGTGGCACAAAACTGTATCATGTTATATGCCCTCTTAATACAGCTATATGAAATGTAGCTTGCTTACGTTCAAAAAATTTCCAGAAAGGGCAGAGAAGCCCCACAAAAAAGGTACGTGCAGTGTGAAAAGCAAGCCAGTCATACACACTATTAATCACTAGAACAGCCTGTGTCCTGCTTAATCATTCTTTGCTGGACATTGGACCTGATATTAGTTCTAAGCTGAGTTTTCAAAGATGTTAATGTTCTGGGTTCAGGGAGATTTTGGGGAGACTAGAGAGCATACCGAGCATAATGCAACAGAACGTGTTGCTGTTTGATGGAAAATTAGATAGTAGTCAAAGAAGACTTTGGTAAAGCAGGGGTTTACACCTGATAGCAAAGCAGGGTAAAACACCTCATTTCATCCACTTTCTCCACTCAACATCTAAATTTTTAGCCAGTTTATAGATGTAGTGACGAGAATGGTTATCAATTCTTTTGAGGGCAGAACAAGCATTCC
This sequence comes from Ciconia boyciana, assembly GCF_034638445.1. Lineage (NCBI taxonomy): Eukaryota > Metazoa > Chordata > Aves > Ciconiiformes > Ciconiidae > Ciconia > Ciconia boyciana. The sequence goes on along the minus strand of NC_132936.1, from coordinate 12,744,611 downwards.
TTCTCAAACACCAATGTTTCTTCTTGGTTGTGTCACTGAGAATGTATTAGTGTCTCATCTGCAATAGCCTGTGCAGTCATTTTGTTGGTGCTGCCATTTTTGTCAGTGCTTCTTCCATAACTGCTAAATCACACAAAAAAAAAAATCATGTAAATATCCTTTGTCTTAACCAGAAAGAGATTTCCCTGTTCTTTAATCACACAGAATGCGATTCACTTTACATTACTGTTAGTTCCTTTGATTTTAGGTTTTTAGCCTAAGCCATTAGGCTTAAGCTTTTCCTGTAGTCAGTCAGATGAAAATGAGCACCCCCAAAGAAGCAATTCTTATCAGGTATGTGTCTAAGATACATGGAGTAGATCACTTGTCACTGACAGAAGAATGTCCTAACTGATTATCTCAGACTGAAGACCTAACCTTTGAAGGGATGCAAATGGATGAATTTCATACCATTTTACTAAAATGCAATATCTCTAGAGCTGAAAGACTTCTGTATTGACCCTCTTTGGAACTTAAATAGTAATTGTGTCAATGGTCTGCCTCCATAGATTCTTCAGAACAGAAATTTTCCAAAACGTGGACCAAGTTCTTAGCTTTTAGTGCTCTATTTTTTTCCAAAACACATTAAGTAAACATAGGCTGGTAATGAAGATGTAGTAGTCCCTTCATACGCTCCAGAGATTTTATTTGGCTAACCCCAAAGAATGCCGTAACTTCTTTCATTATTCATGAGAAGAGCATGGTGCAATGCTTTCAGATGTAAATACCCTTACATCTCAATAATCAGTGCTGTATGCCTGTATAGCAATATTGATTCCTGGCCCGTTTTTCTCTTAAGTATTGAAGGAAATCTTTGCAATTCTATCTTTCAGGCACGCAGCTGGTGGCTGATGGCAAGTCAGAGAAATGGACATGTCAAGGACTTCAGAGCTGAACAGAAATGCAAAGTAAGGACAAATCCCCAAAAGGAAAGAAAAGAAACTGGAACTAGAAGAAAAAGTACTGTAGATTTGAAGAGAAATAGAAGAAAAGAAGGTTTAAAAGTATCAGATAAGCAAATTGAAACACTGCTATAGCTTTAATATTGCTCCATTCATTTTAGTATTAACTTGCCTTCCAAACCCTGATTTTGAGTTTCTTCTATAGCCCTTGTCTGTCTTATCCAGTCTTTAGGATTTGTTCCTTTGTACTTGATTGTATCACATCTACTCAAATGAAGTTATGTGCCTGGACTGAGGTTCCTAAGGGACTACCTTAGTAACACTGGATAGTAATAGAGTTGAAAACCAAGAAGAAAGACAGCGAAGAAGAAATAAAGGGAAGAGAAAGAAGGTTGAAGAAAGAAGGCCCTAACCTTCTTCTACTTCATCTTCCTAAGCAAAAAAAAAAAAAAATCCTTTATAAACTTGTAGGAGAAATGAAAAGATTACATACAATCCTTCTTCACCATTCTTTACAAACATGCTTTTCCCACTGAAAGACCCTGTCTTCTTTTACCTCACTATGATTTCCCATTAATTTTTTAAAAAGTGTAGCACTATAGAGCCCAGGGTATTTGTTGTAAGCAAGAATTCAGCTGTGACAGGCAAGCCAGCTCATATATCCAATGTGTAATTACTGTATTAATAGCCTGTATAACAATAGCTGCTGCATTCAGCATTTCCACACGAGTCGTCATTTATATATTGTGCTTTCAAGGCCTTGCTTTAGACCTGTTCTGCTATAGGTCACATTGTAATTTCAGATTAGTTTGAGTTAGGAAAGGTACCAGGCATTTCCTATCTACCTCAGTGAATAGTGATTCAGTAGCTTGCTGTCCATCATCTTCTATTAAACAAGCTTCTGCATTAATATGTTTTCAGAATAAATGGCAAGCATACTTTCCAGAAATGGAATATGCTTAATGCACATGTACATTTGACTTCTCTTCCTAAGAAATGTGTCAATAGCCCAGTAACCAGTGAGTAGCTGGCACTGATAAATTTCTTTCCTTCTGCTTGATTGAAGATCTGGTATGGTTCACATATTCCTAGAAACATTTACAGATGCTTCTGAATTCAAATGCTAGCAGTATTCTCCTCTGACTACTCATACTTTACTACAAAACTCAGCATTAAAAAATCAGTAAAAAACTCAGGAGCTCTAAGTTCTGTTCCTGGCTCTGCAGCAGACATACTGTTTCCTCAAGTTCCCTCATGCATGAGGCTTGATCCCTCATGAGGGATCATGCTCCCCCACAAACCCTTTAAAATTCTTTATCTTTCTCTTGGTAATACTTTGTTATCATTAGAAACACGCTATTTACTGAATTGAAGGTGCTATGTTGCATTATATGAAGTTATTTTCTCAGGCTAATGAAGGAGGGACCCTATCATTTACAAAGAAAGTTTGTCTTCCTGAACTAAACAACAGCAGTTGTAATTTCCCACTGATTTTCTTAAATCAAAGAGCACAACAGTCCCCAGATTGGGAACACAAAAGCAAGTACAGGATTGCTCTGTTTCCAATCTACCTCTCACTTGTGACAATGTAAAAGCATAATATTACAACAATAGTTCCTCTGATTTGTATGAGAGGGAGGACTGAGCCTCTGTGGATGTCGTGCAAACCCCATGTAAAACTCAATTGAATGAGACAATTTGCATCCAGCCAGGGTGCAAATGAAACCCAGAGTCCCGCACTGAGAAACACTTCAGTCAATGGGAGAGTGAAAAGCTGTGATTCGTATGGGTTGTTGTGCAGCAAGTGACAACTCCCTGTGCTCGCTGGTGTGGTGGCCGTGGCTGTACATCAGCAAGTACTGCAGGGACTGGAAGTGGTGTCGCAGTCCCTGTCCCACGTGCCCTCCTGCGGGCTGGAGTGGGTGGGATTGCAGCAGGCAGAGCAGATCAGTTTCAGCTCTCGCTGACAGAAGAATTGCCATTCTAATTGCCTTTTGTTTTTTCTTTTCTCCCCAAGAAAGTACCTAAGGCAGAGTTACTCCCACTTTGTCCCACAGCTGTGCAGTTTAAATTATGAGCATTTGTGGAGGAAGAACATTGAGTCCATTTGCCTTTAATAGGGTCCCCCTGGTGTAACTGCTGACAGAATTTGGTTGAATGAAGGCAATTCAGGGAAGAAAACAAATAGGGGGGAAAATGGCCAGCCCCTAGGGATAGCAGCATTACACAAACACAACAAACTCATGCACAACAGTGCTCAGGGCGTTGTTGTTTCCAGTTTAGATTAGCCAGTGGCAGCTTGAATTTGGATAGGCTCGCTGCGTGTTTTAGAGAGCCATAAAAAGGATGTAAGCCATTTTATGGGGGGTCACAATCCCTTCCGATGTAGCCATATGTTCACTAGTGCAAACCTTTCACTCCATTCACTCCACTGGTGAAAATCTTCTCATCTTAAGCGGGATTTAAAACAACAGTTTTGTCTTGAGTTAACTTATTACTAGCAGCTTTGAAGGAGTTAATATTTGTAAAAACTAGTCTGGACACTTTGTAATGATTTGTTCCGGAATACAAATATTTCTAGTTGACCTTTGGCTAGAGCACGAGATACTGTGAGCCAGCCTTATATATGCCACTTTCCCTAACAGTCTTTATATCACAATCCTTTTAAGCCGGTGAGCAACAGTTAACACCATTTTGCAATATTATAAACCACTGCAGTGCAATGAAGATGATGGTGATATAACCTAAATTTCCCTTCATCTCTTTTCCCCACTGCCTGCAGCTAGCTCATGCCCACCATAAACAGCTGCCAGTAAGTTTTCCTGTATCAGGAAGCTAGAAATGACCTCTCTCCTTTTCCAGATGAACGAGTCAAGCAAATTCCAGGGCATGTTTTCAAATGAAGATGCAAAAACCTGCCAAAAACCTCAAGTCGGTCCTCTATGTAAGAGTATGATCACAGCTCAGGGGAGTTGCTGTGTTTTAGTGGAAGCATATGCAAAACTGCTTTGTAAGGGAAGATGCTCCTTCAGACAGCTCAGTGCTCAGACACTGCTTATGTGAAAAGAAACCATGATGCATCAAATACAAAAATAAATACAATTCTTAAGTCTTGTGATATTTCTTGATGCAGATAAAAAAGATAAGATGTCTGGGTCTGCAGAACACTGGGAGGAGAGAACTGGCATTTCTAAATGTGCTGCCCCCAAGAGACTGGGTCTGTTGTCCAGAAAAGAGCAATGCAAGATCACGCTGATGTAAGGAGCTGTAAGTTATGATAATGCAAGTTGCAGCTTGACAGGCTCGGTGAGAAGCCAAGACAGCACATTTCTGCCCTCCATGCCATGCAGACCAGGACCATGGGACATATACAGTGGCCACAACAGTGGCTGAGGACAGGGTCACCAGGGTCACTTGGCATGTCAACCTGAGCAATGAGCCCACCGCATCCCCCTTTGCCACTACAGATCTCACCGGGTGTTACAGAAACATCTGTGCCCTTGCTGCCCAGGCAGCTGCCTCTCACCTTCCTGGGCAATTTCCAGCATCTCACGTTCTCGCCTGTGACGACTTAGGTTGTGTAACCATCCGATGGGCTGCTGTGCTGCAGTATAATTTCCAGAGTCAGTGGCAATATTTCTGCAGGATCTTTCAAATTTTATGCTGAAATCTCCAAATGACCCACTAAGATGACCTCATTTGTCTTCAGGAAGTATTCTGTTCACATTCTTGTATTTGGATAGTTCTGACAAATTCACTCTGCACTCAGTTCATTGCTTTCTCACAAACTTGCTGTAACTAAATGTCATTCTGTGCAGGTCATTACTTTTGATCTTAATATTACTGCTGGTTAATTATGTTTTTCGAAAAAAACATGTAGGAGAAATGCAGATTGCTGTGCAAAACATTGAAGGGTACATGTAATATCCGGACAAGCCATATTCTGCAGTGATTAAAACTTCTGTGATTAATGAAACAGGAAGGTGATAAACAGTGCAATTTATTAATGCAATTATACACCATAACTCGTAAGAAAAAGAACCTGCACAGCAATAGTAAATTAAGGGAATACCACTAAACACAATCAGAGAGAAATACATTATCTTAGGATCTCCACTCTCCTCAGTCTTCACAACTGAGGATGTTTGTACGACTTCAAAATTATTACCAGAAACACAACAGCACGGTGAGTATTTATGTTGACTCTACAACAAGGGGTCATTGAATTCTTTTGTTTAAAACATGTAATGAATTCTAACACCCGCCCCCCAAAAAAAACCCCAAAAACCCCCCAAAACCCCAGAGGAGAATCAGAGGAGAATTTACTGCAACATTTGTGCATGATTTCTTTCAAGGGAAGATTGATTAGAAAAAAAAATTGGCAGAAATACTTACTAAGCAGATTTTTTTTCCCCCAAATCCTGCAGTTGGTTATGATCATGTTGATGGTTTAGGGGACTTTTTTTAATGAAAAGTTTGGAAAAGTTTGCCAAAAGTGCAGAAAATACTTTTCTTTGTGTCAAAATTTGTAAAAAAGGAATAAACCTCCGTGTTCCCCCTTGGCATTTTTCAAAACCATACCAGTGGAATTGCCAAAATGTTCCATTCTCGAAGGTTGGCACGGCTGTGCTTTGCAGCTATACTCGGAGCTGGCCTGGCTTCTCATTACCCTCTGCCTTCGACTAAAGCAGAAATGAGCCCTGATACAGACAACTACTTTGGGGCACAATACGGAGGAGAAATCAGTTCCCTCTGCAGCATGTGGGGGGACACTCCACATCTCATGCTGTACAACCGGCAAATAGACTCCTGTATTTGCCACTCCAGCAAATCAGCGGTAGAGAATCGATAGCAGATCAATCCCGCTCGCGGTGTCATTATCTGCGTGGTACTTGGCACCCTTGCTGCACAAAAGCGGGAAGGTAAAAGCCGAGCAGCCCAGTTTGTGGGGACCGGCGGCAGGCGCAGAACTTGCTCCGCCGCGCTGCCGCAGCCCAGGGGCAGGAGGAGGCGGCCTCCAGCCCGCCCCCGACGGCCCAGCCTCGGCAGCATCACCCTCTCCGGGCGGGCTGCCCCTCTCCCCGCGTCCTCCTCCGAGTCCTGGCAGAGAGGGGAACTGCCTGGTGGTGCCTGGTAGGTGGCCGCGGGAGGGAGCGGCGCAGCCGGGTCCCCACGCGTGCTCCGGGGACGGGGCCCGGGTGGGTGCGGGACTCCGCGAGGGCACTGAGCGGGACCCCCCCCTCCCTGGTCGCGGAGCAGGACGCTCCGGGCGCGGGGTGAGACCCCACGGACGCGGTGCGGGAATCCCAGGCAAAGTGCGGGAACTCTTCGGGAGAGGAGAGGGACCCCCTGGGGCCACGGGGCAGGATCCCCCGGGCGCGGAACGGGACTTCTCGGGAGCACTGAGCGGGACCCGCGGGAGCGGTGCGGGACCCCCCGGGCGCGGAGCGGGACGCCGCGGGGGCGGGGCGGCAGCTCTCGGGCACGCTGCGGGACCCCGGGCCGCTGCGGCGCGGGGACGGGAGCAGGGCGCCGGGGCGGGGGCCGGGGGATGCCCGAGGCCGGGGTGGGGACTGGCCTGAGCCCGCCCGCCGCCGCCTCCCTTCCCCTCCCACCTCGGGCTGCGCGGTGGGGCCGGCGGAGCCGGGCGGAGCGCGGCGGGGCGGCCGGCGGCGGCCCGCAGCTCCAGGTAGGCAGCGCCGCCCGCCCGCCCGCTGCGCCCCGGCCCGCCGCCGCGCTGCCCACCGCGGGGCGGGCGGCTTGGCGGCTCGGGGGAGGGCGTGCAGCCCGGCATGGCTCGGCTGGGCTCGGCGCGGTGCCGGAGGTGCGACGGTTTCTCCTTGCGCTCTGCGGGGCAAACAGGCGGGGGCGGAGGAGGAGGAGGAAGAGGAGGGTGGGGGGCGCAGCCTGGTGCTGCGGGAGCCCCGGCGGGCTTCCTTGCTCCGCCGACGTCTTGCCCTGAACTCTCCGGCTCGGGACTTGCAGCCGCTGTCCGCCCCCCCGAAAGGAGGCGGCTCTGGGGAGGCGGCGGCGGCGGGGACCGCTGTGGCCCCCGCGGGGCTCGGGGCGCTGGCAGGGCGGCCGCGCGGTTTTCCAGCCGGCTGCTCCGCGGCTGCTTTTTAATGGCTTGTGCGGGAGCGGATCAATAGAGATGTCTCTGAATCCCTTTCGCATTGCAGAGCTCCGCCTTGCCTTTTAAAAAGACATTTAGATTAAAAACTAAACTAGATTTAAGCAGCCGTGAATCACTATAGGAGCCTCTATGGCTAAGGAAATGTGGGAGAAGTCTCTTCCCTCTGCGTGGCCGATTTAAAGTAGACTTACTAAGTTGGGGATAGTTTCCTTGATTTTAGATCCAGGGGGATGTTGAAGGGGCTTTCTCTTTTTATAATAAAAGCTTTTCCTATGTGCTTCTGTAAGACAGTGAAAATCCTCAGTGCTTGTTTTCTGGATTTTCTTGGCAGTGAGATGCCCTGTGTCAATAAGATTTCTCTTTTGCCTAATGCAAAGCACAACTGCTGGTTATTCTGGGAGCTGAACTCAGAGCGTCTGATGGGGAAGGTAGACCTCAAGATCTGAGCAGCGGCAGCGTATTGATTCCATTAGCAGAATTTACAGATCTACCGACAGATCCCTTTGAACACAGTTGCTTTCCCAGAATTAAAGTTCTCCTTAGAGCATCCGTCGCTGGTCTAGGCCAATAGATGGCATAAGGTACTCAGGCTAACATCCTAAGAGGACAGAGGAGTCAAGAATACACTTTGTACATCAGCCAGAATTTTCAGAGGGTATGCGTGAGCCAAATTCTGGGTGTCCAACTTGGGATACCTTGGGAAGGTCTCATTTTCAGAGGCATGTCCCAAGCCATGCATTCTTATTTTCCTCGGTCACAAGTGCAGTGTTTTCCAAAATCCTTCTCTGCTCTAAGCGGTTAGTGTTAAATCATCCACAGTTTTGACAGGATTTGATCAGTGTATATATCCTAAGCTCAGTAGGAAGCAGAGGTGGCTTTTCAGCTTTGCAGGGTGTATTAGTTATCTGCTGCTGGGGGGAAGGTGCCCATTGCAGCAGGGTTGAAACCAGTAATCATTTCTGATGAGAATGGAGTCTTTTTAATAGAGAACTGTATCCCCTCCTCATTGCCTTCTACTTTTCTAGGTCTCACTGCTCAAAAAAGTAGTACTCGCGGGAGTGGAAGACAATTGGCTAATAAGGAAAAAACTTCTTGGTTTCTGTATCTAAACTTCTGCTGAGATAGCACTGTGGGTAGACAAAGATGATTTTATATTCTGAAATTGTGTAACTTATTTGTATATAGGTAGGTAGCTAAATTATGATAAAAGAGCTTTAACTGACAGTAATCATACCTAGCTTTTATATGGTGCTTGTTATCTATAGATTTCAAAGCAGTTCTTTTTATAAAGAGGTGCAGTATCATTATTTGATTTTTTTTTTCAATTGCAGGAATTGCAGAATGGGAAAGGTCCAGAAATAGTATCCAAATTTCCTAAGTCCCAGTTCTTTACTTTGTCTGTTAGACCTTCTTTATACAGGCTGAAAAGATTTGTTTAAGTTGATCCTAAAATAAGAAAAATCTGTATGTATTCATAGCAGAGGACATTAAAGCTCTTTTTGAAGAGACCGTCTTCTTTGAACACTGTATCTAAATGTCTATGTCTTGTTATCAGTCTCAGCACCAAGGCAACCCAGAGAAATGGTAGCAGCCCTTCAACTCCCTATTTGTGAGTGCGGGCAAAAGAAAACCAATGAACAGAGGTTTTCAGCTGAACTGATGCAAACTCCAGTGTGATCCCTAGCATTATTCCGGAGACAGGTGAGATCAGATGTTTTCCTCAAATGTCCTTTGTAGAAACAGAGAGGTCCTGAAGGAGAAGCATGTCTTTGCTCACCTTCTCTAGGACTTAGCAAATTTCCCAGGGCAAGAAGAATAAAACCACCTCAGACCTGAACAGATGGTAAACCAGTATTAAACCACCAATATCGCCTTAGCTGTGGAATTACAGCTATAGGCAAGGTAAAATCAACTATTAATACTCAGTGCCAAGACCATGGGCTAGGTTCAGCCTCAATGCAAAACAAGGTTCAGCAGTGACTGAGCCGAGCTGCAGAAGCACCTTAAACCCATATGGAGAGTGGAGACAGCCAGGCTTTCCCCGCTCAGCATTGGTGCATCTGCCAGAGGTGTGCTCTTTGCTCTGGCTGAGCCCCCAGCGAAGCCGGGGGGATGCCTGCCTCTATGCTGGGATCACTGCCAGAGACCGCTGCCACCGCTCCCGTGGCTGCCTGCTCTTTGCATCCCTCCTCCCTGCCAGCTGAGCAAGCTGAGCCCCACATGCTCTCAGGTAAAATAACTGCCAGTTAACAAGGAGTGCGGGTGAAAGGCAGATGCTCTGCAGAGTCTGATGTGAACTAGGGTCAGAGTGAGAAGCAGACTGTATCCTGTTGGGCAATGTCTTTCCTAACAGCCCGTCCTTTCTCTTGGTTACTTGAAAACAGGTTGTGGCCATGCTTGCTTATTGTCTTTTCTCCCGGAATCCCTCTCTAGCTAAGCCCATTTGTTTGCAGCATGCCTTCTAACTAAAGCCTCTTGATTTAAAGAACTTGTTTGTTTACTTGCTGCTGGGCATGTATATTAAAAAGACCTGCCCAAGGCTAATGACTAGAAACAAGGCTCAAGTCTCTAAACTCACATCATTCCCTGCCTTGCAAATTTTCAGTTATGGGATGTCTGCCAAGGACACATAATAAAACAGAGCTCATGAATAAATAAAATGTATTCCACTAACCTGTGGATATTTTCTTCTTATCTTGCCTTGCCCCATCTCTTTGGTCCTATTTCTTGCTCTTCATCCATTTTTTATCTATTTAGCCTCTTTCTCCTTTCTAATTTATGGGATCATCTTATTTCCCTGCTGTGTTGCCTCTTTACTTTCTGAGGGGGGAAAACACCCTCAGAAAACCAGGCAGGATGCTGTCTGATTGGCCTTGTCTGGTTCTGTGTAGAGGGCCAAATCCTCAGCTGATAGAAACTATCCTTGACCTGTTCCAGTCAATGGTTCTGCACCACTAATGTCAGGTGATCATCTGCTCCAAGGTGTAACCCCAGTATCCTTCTCCATTCTTTACCATTTATTCTTTTTTATACCCCATTTCCTTCTGGCCCCTTTTATTTTTCCATATTTTACTGATGCTTCTTCCCTTTGTACTCTCCATTTTATTTGAATATGTTCTATTCTGTCTTGTCTTACCATCATTCATAATGTATCTAAAGTACTAACAGTAGCGTGTTAAACTGCTGTCATCTGTCATTTGTGGACAACGTGCTCATTTTTTCTTAGAAGGGAGTTCTGTATGTGACAGTTGCTTGTAATGGTTTTCTTTTGTTTTGTTTTTCATTCTACACTAGAAGAGATGACTTCTAAAATATTTATCTTGCTTAGAGACGAAGATGGCGTTGACCATGTTGGTCCTTAGTTTCTGAGGGAGCTCATTCCACAGTCATGATCTTCTTTTCAAGAGAGATTTGTCTTCTGGAAAGATGAGCTTTACCACTTATGTTAGAAGGTCCTGTTGTGGTCACTCTTCTTGTTCTGGAGCTTAGTTTACTCTGGATTCAGGCCATTTGCTGTGTTATAGGTAAAGCCTGAGACATTGAATTTCATGCGCTATTCTGCAAGGAGCTAGGGTAAGTCTGGAGTAAGCATGGTGGTCTCTGTGGTTGAAGTGTTGGCAGTGTTGATGTAAAGGATTGTGGAGGGCTTCACTCGTTTTGGCCTCTCTAAATTGTTTCCTTCACTAATATCTGTCTGCTAGGTACTCCTGATGTCCTTGGTCTCAGTATGATTTTCTGTTCTCCATCCCTTTATCTGCAAGCTTTCCAGCTCATCTTCTCGTCCTTCGCACCAAAGTGCCTTATCCATTTTGCCTTCCCATCCCTGGCAGGTGAGTGGGCCCTCAGGTGAGAGATCTTGATTTAGTGGCTCTCATAGCTGGTGAGGAATTGCTGGGAGGTGGCACAAGGGGAGGCTGTTATGGCTCAACCCTTTGGCCTCCTCTCTGTTCAGAGCGGTCATGTGCCCTGACTGCATACATCAGCCTGACTTCAGTTTGCTCTGTGTCTGTTGCCATCTCTTCCAGGTAGGCTTATGTCTTAGAGGTTGAACATGACCAGGAGGCGCTGCCTGATTTTGATCCAGCAGAATCGATCCATGTGCGGTGGCAGTCAGGCAGCATTGCACCATCCCTGCCTCTCAGCAGGCGCAAGAAATACAATTGCCCCTCTTGCCCTGCAAGGGGTTTTGCTGGCAAGGTGTGAGTGCTCTGCAAGTGTACTTACTGAGCTGCCTGTGAACAGGACTGTCTTGGGATAAAGGCTAATAAATTAACTTTTCTCTTTTCCCTTTTTTGGTAATGTTTTGGTATTACCAGCCTGCCAGTAAAAACCAGCAAAGTCCACATGGACAAAACAAAGTGTCGCTGGTTTAAGGAGGACAGGTTATTTATCATCTGAGACAGAGAGAATTTTGCTTTCCTTTTTTTTTCTTTTGCATGTACAAATGTCTTTTGTACATTTTTGTCCATTGTTCATCAACTCGGACAAGCAATTTAGAAGCCAACTGATATCTTAAAAACTGGTTAATTCTTCCATGTTTTTAATCATTCTAGTCCAGTGCCATTCTAATGACAGGCTCAGAGCTCAACCTGTCCAGAGGGCTGCTGGCCCTTCTTCTCCTTTGGTTTTCACTAAAAGCAAAACAAAGAGAGAGACTATATGGACTTGGGAATGTTGAAGTAGAACATGTTGACCTGCTACATGACGTTGAAGAGGTCACTTCTCAAGTCTCAGGTTTAGCTTCCAAAGCACGGAGCTGAAGGCATCTGCCTCACAGCAGTTTTAAGTTAATGAAGTGCTGTGAGATTTATGGACAAAAACTGTCTTGTATGTAATAGTCTTGTAAAACTTAGTATGAGGGGGCATTTTATATTTCTCTGGTTTTTTTCTTCTTTTTCTCTGAGACTAACAAATTGCTTGCTGCTGTTGATGTAACTACAGGCAGGTTACCTGTGGGAGGCAGATAACCAACTCAGGAAAAATCCATGAACAGATTTGATTTGAGTTAAGACACAGCCTGGGTAGTTTGATAAAAATTGGAAGCATTTCTGATAGCCCTGCTCTGTTCCTTGCTTCTCTTCTACCTCCTCTCCTTGAGCTGACAAGAGCTGATGCTGCTTCCAGCGATGTTAACTGCTGTGAAGGCTTCAGCTCAGAAAACTCCTTGATACCAGGGGAGAGTGTATTGCAGAGGGCAAGGAGATTCTCACTCTTCAGTGAGAGAAGAATCAACGTCATAGTTTGTGAGATGCAATGATAAATCTACAATATTACTTTAGTGTACAATTGTTGTTAATCAGTATGTTTAAAAGGGGGGCGGTGGAGGATCAGATATGTCCCAAAGAAGACTCCTTTTTATTGAAGATTTTATTATATCTTTTATCTTCTTTTTTAAAAAAATTAAAATTCTTCAGTTATCTGAATCATTGTAACTGCTGATTTAACTGGATTACGATTCCAAAGCTGCTTTGTAATTTTATGAACTCTATTTATTGCCAGTTGAGAGAAGAACAAATAGAGCCTTAAGTTAGGTTTTGATTTTGAAAATAACCCACTCATTACTGCAGCACAAAGTTAAATCAGTCCTTCATGTTTTAGCCCTAGCTAGTGACAAGCACTGAATGATGGTTTCAGTATGACATTTTAGTGGCAGACACCCTTTCCCTGAATAAGCAGCTGAAAAGGATGCTGCCTTGTATGTTATTCTTAAGCTAAGAAGATCTGTGTGTCTCCCTGTCCAGTGCAATGTTTGCACTGAAAAGGACAGCCAGTATGGATCAATACCACTCTTTAAATTCACCCATGAAATTGGTAAAAGCTTGAGCTGAACAAGTGGGATAGCATGGGTCCTTGCTAATATTATAGCTCAGTACCATTAGACTGGAAACAGTAATGGTGTTTATGGTTTAATTTTTTGTAAGCTATTCTTTTCAGGGAGTTGTGATTTTGTTTTACTGTTTGCTGTGTGTTAGGCCAGGCAAAGAGCAGTTTTCCCCACTTATTTTTATTAGTTTGTTAGGATGACAGAAAACTGCAAAGCTAAGGACAAGTTAGCTCTTTGGGTCTCATAGTATATTTGACACTCAAATAAGAGTTGTTGTGGGACACATTGAAACTTGTGAATCTTAAAAATGAGAAAAGCCTGATCTGCAAGCACTTGCTACTTGGAAAAGTGCTTATTCCTGGCTCTCTGGGATGCTCCATCCATCTCCTGGCCGTGAAGCCAGCCTTTTCTGAGGCCTTCTGTAAGTGCTAGAGGCAAGGGATGTGTTTCAGCCTTCTTAAGCTATCAGGTGTCCTTGGAGCTGAGCAAAAGCTCCAGTTGAAGAAAATATTTAAGAACAAGTTTATTCATTAGCTTGTAAGAAGTCCAGTGTGACTTGGAAGAGACTCTTTTTGTTTGTGTATATCTACCTCTATCTGAAAACTTTGGACTGAGTCTCAGCTGGCATCTCTGACAGCTGCTGGCCCTAGGCCTCAGAGTTGGATCTTAGACAGTCAGACATGTTTCTCCTAGTGATAAATCTTACTGATTTCAGCTGGTATCAAGTGTTTATGTATTCAGATACAAAGTCTGAACTTTAAAGATCTTCAGGGGCCCTGGGGCCTGTGGGAAACTGCTGCACAAATGAAGTGAGAGGCAGAAGTCATCATTTTTCTCTCTGAGGTTTTACTGAGCACATACTGAAGTACTTCATACAAATGTAGACAAAAAGAAAGAAATGTAATTTCAGGTGGCTTCTTTGTCCTCTTAGTGAGTTGTGGATTAGCACTGCTGCTAAGGCCAAACAGTTTTTTGCTTAAAGTGGTGTTTGGTAGTACTTTGCTTCAAGCAGCAGCTTACAAAGGGAAACTACCAACTAAAACCAAATATGTATTGCTCTTAAATTAGTTTCTTCCAATGCACTGCCTATGCTTAATTAAATCTAATTCTTTCTCTGAAGATAATGTAGTCAGGGTCTCAGATCTTCCTCTGAACCTGTTGGTATGAACTGCCTCCAAACTGTGGTGCCTTTGAAATCCTTGGGACTCGTTGTGGGAGTTTATGAATCTGTCTAGCTGAAGTTTAGCCCAGACAAAAGCCTAAGAAATCCCTTGTCCTGTTAAAGTCTTTGGCAAAACCTCTGCGGATTTTGTGGGATTAGGATTTACGCAGCCATGTGTCTTCATTTTTCTTCTCTGGTCATTTGTATGGGTCATCTTAGACATTAGAAAAATACATTTGTAAAAATAAGATGGGATAAGGAAGGAGAGGAAGGGTTGTTTCTGGCTTCTGAAATTCCTTCTAATTTGGTTTGGTTTTATATTCTATTCCAAACTTTCTGTCATTGAAAGGCAATGGTAAAAATTACACCTGAGTAACTTTATAGGGCCTGACACTGAGTTGAGTAAATGGCTATATTGTTATGGGCTGTGCAAACACATGTATTAATATTGTCAGAATCCAGCCCACACACATAACACCTATAGTATCTTACAAGTTGTGCCAGTGTGTGGTATTATTTTGCATATGTAAATCCAGGTGTTAGTAGCTACTCAACACTTCCTGAAAAAACAATGTGTTATAATACTGACAGGTGCTGAGATGAATTGCACTGGTAGGAGTAATGCTTATTTGGTGAAAAACTTATTTGCTGGCTGTTCCTTTTTGTGTACAAGGACAATGCCTCAGCTATTTCTATGAATATTCAACTGAACAGTGGTGCACTGATGCAATTTTATATCATAGCCTGTCATATACTTGCTTCACACATTTTCTGGTAAATGTCTTTTCTTGCTGAATGCTTTGTGGGGACAGCCACGTTGAAATAAGCAGGGAAAATACCCTTGGTTTTTGAGGACTGAGATGGCTAATACTACATTGATATGCTGATGGAATGCTGTTAAAAGGGATTTCAACATCCTGGAGAAACTCCGCCTGGGCTGCAGTAGCCCCATGCAACAGTACAGGTTGTGGGGCTGACTGAATGGAAAGCAGCTCTGTAGAGAAGGACATGGGCATTCTGGTAGGTGACACACTGAACATGAGTCAGCAGTGTGCCCTCACAAAGAAGACCAACTGCATCCTGGCCTTTATTAGCAAGGCTGTAGCCAGCAGGTGCACAGAAGCAGTTATTCCTCTCTGCTTGGCACTGTGAGACTGTATCGGAAGGACTGTGTCCAGTTTTGGGCTCCCCACTACAAGAAAGACATTGACATACTGGAATGAGTCCTGCAGAAGGCCATCAAGGTGGTTGGGGGTTGGAGCACACAGCATAAAAGGAGACGCTGACAAAGATCAGTTTGTTCAATCTAGAGAAGAGAATGTGTGTGGGAAACCTTACTGTGATCTACAGTTACCTGATGGGTGGATATAGAGGAGACAAAGCCAGACTTTTCTCAGAGATGCACAGCAATGGGATGAGAGCCAGTAGACCCAAGTTGGAAAAAAAGAGCATCTGATTAGACATTAAGAAAAATATTTTCACCATAAGAGGGATCCAACACTGGCCCAGGTTGCCCAGAGAGTCTGGGAAGTCTTGGAGATACTTAAAACTCAATTGGCTTTGAACAGCCTGCTCTAACTGGACCAGCTTTGAGCATTGGGTTGGACAAGATGACCTCCAAAGGACCCTTTCAACACAAATTGGTTTGTGATGCTGCCTGGAAAGTCAAGGATAGGGGTTGAACAAAGTGACATCCAATATAGGAGTGGTGCCTCCAAATCTGTGTGCTCTAAGAAAATGAGGCTTTTAGAGGCCTAAGTATGGGTAAGACTTACACAGTGGCTCCAAACAGTATGACCCCAGAGCTTGTTCTGCATATAACGCTTCTGTAGCACCATGCTACATTCTGTCTCCCACTCTGAGATGGCACCTGATGGACACAGCTGACTGCCTTGTTCTGTAGCATGCTGGACCAGCTGCTCCCAGTGTTGGCTGGAATCCTGTGTCCAGCTCCTTTTTTGCATCCAGAGGTTTCCATGCTCAAGAAAGTCTGTCTTGCAGATATTCTCTCCAGCTGCCTCCACATAGCCTCCCTGAGTGTGTGGCCTCATGTCATGCATGTTCAC
Source organism: Ciconia boyciana (assembly GCF_034638445.1). NCBI lineage: Eukaryota > Metazoa > Chordata > Aves > Ciconiiformes > Ciconiidae > Ciconia > Ciconia boyciana. The sequence continues at coordinate 12,728,485 of NC_132936.1, read as the reverse complement.
ACATTGTAAAAGTTACTTGGATGCTTTGAAAGTGATTGTTGGATCGAAGCAGACAGCAGGACTTGCATCAGTGAGATCTGGAGCTCTGCTTCAGAGTTTCCTTGGGTCAAGAGAATTTTTTTTTAACAACACAGACTCCTTTAGTGAAATTAACATCCTTCAAACACAAGGGTTTTTAAAGTTTTTCAGTTGAAGGTTTCACCCAAAATATCCACAATAACAATTGCTTGTGTTCTTGTTGCCTAAGAGACTCTGCAAGTATCTTGGAGAATTTCACCATGGTAAAGAAAACCTTTGTTTATCTCTGAGATTAATAGACATTTTTCGAAACATAAAAAAATAAATATCATGTAACTTTAGCTACTCAGACTGCCAAGTAAAATTAGATATATAGCAAAGGAAGAAACGGAACTGTTACGGAGAATTTGGAGATAGCCTGTTTTTGCTGTCCATCCACAGTGACTCCATCCCATTCCAAATCTACTCTAAGTGTAGAGTAGATCCATGGGCCTGAACTGCAGTACAGGATGCTTAAGTAGATGTTAGAAAAACAGTTTTCAGAGAACAAGGGCATTCAAGCACTGGACTAGATTCCACAACCTCTCTGGGCAGGCTTCATTATGGGAGATTAAATAAACATCTGTCAAAAATTGTTTAGGAATAACTGATCCTGCCTTGAGGTGGGGGAGGGTTTGAATTATATTACTCTTCAAAGTCTATTCCTGTCCTAACTTGTGTAGTCGATAGTATATTACTAACATAACCAATTTATTTATAAATAAAAAACCCCAAAGTGACTGCGATACACCCATAGCAATATTGTGGGGAGATAAATTTTTTAAGCAGCTTATCCCAAAACCAGGACTTTACAGAATAAAACTATAATGGAGTCAGAAGTTATAGGTAGCCAACTGAGTGGTTTAGCACTGTGCCATCTGCAGCTGAATTGCCCTTTTACCTATTTTTCTCTTGTGACTGAGTGCTAGTGAAGGTGTGATTGGTACCACGGGCAGGACTGATTTCACATGTCTCCTAACAGTTTTTTCTGCTATGACGTACTACAGCATATCCCTGGGCTTTATGTTCATAGATGTCTCTTCCCAGCATAAGGTGGAAAAGCCCTACTTTATGGGGTGCATAGATTTGTCATTGTTCAGAACAACTTTTTCACCCAGTGAAACTGACTGTTGTGATTGGAATTTGTGTGCTTTAGAAACTTTATCTTAAAAAAAAAAAAAAAAAAGATTAGGAGGGGGAAGAGATAAACTAGGAGCAGAAATGACCAACAGTCTTGGATCATCAGTGCTAGGAATTGAATGACAATTCCTCAGACTCTAAAGTGAGAAATAAGAATAACTAGTTTTCATTTACAATCAGGAAATGTAGGATGAACTAATGAATGGAAAATTTTTAATATGAGGTCAATCTTCCTGGCAGTGAGTTAAATCTTAATTTTAAGACTCTGTTCCCCTTCCATAAGAGATAAGAATATTCTGAATTTCACCAAATTCCATATTCCTTTCCTTAACATGGAAGAGTTATGGTTCACCATGGGTATAATTCGTCTCTGTGCAGAGGCTTGTGAACCATTAATACTCTGCTTGGAAACTCAGAAGAGTTTTAAGTGGTTCATGGACCTGTGTATTAGGGAAAAAAATTCATGTCTAATTGTTTATCCCTTTATGTTAGACCTGAAGGGGTTGTAGTGGTGTGATAGATTTTGCAGTTTCTCACCTCTGCCATCATAGCCTCTCAATGAAACCATTGACTCTTGAAACTGCACTATAAATGCAGGAATAATGTTTAGATTTTCTAGTCTAGCTAAATGTGCTTTTTTAAAAAAATGAAGAAATATTTGAAGTTGACATATTTCAGGAAAAATGGTAGGATCATTAAGAGCCCAGCTGAGTAGTTTTGCTGGATAACAGCAGCAGCATGCATGTTAAACAGAGGCTACTGAACATGCCACTGAGTCCAGTTAGAGACTGTCCTTTCTGTTTGTGAGGGCACTCCTATAAATCATTTGTTTTGGAATTGCCTGCTATAGGGCTAGTCTGTCAGAATGCTTTTCACTGCTGGCTCTGGGCCCAAGTACCGATTCTGTGTCTCAGGGTACCAGTACCTGGTTTGGTATGTGATAGCTACTGAGGAGGCTGTGAAGAGGGTGATGGTGCGAGGGCATGTGGGCTGTGCTTGTTCGTGGACAGCTGATCCACTGTGTGACCTCAGGCATGTTGCTTTCACTGTCTGGGTATCTGCATAATCTTATTTGCTTAGGTAATTAACCTTTCAAAACCAAACTACCTCTATGAGTGAAATAGACTTTCACTGAGGACCTCCTTAGACTCTAGACTAACCAATGATGAAAGGACAATGCAGAATTATTTTTAAGAAATATGTTGATGTACCTTTGTTCCATGTCATTTTTCCTATATGGAAAAGTATCTGATGCTGGGATCATTATCAGCTGTTTTTGACCACCAGTGGTACTACAAATTACCACAATAGGTGTAACAATAGGATTTTTTTGTTCATCATGCTTATTGGAGAAGTGCTTGAATGGGAACAATGTAGGACTCAGTGGAAATGGAGTACAGAATATTAATGTGAGGAAGGAAATCTATAGGAACTGCCCTTATTGCAGAGATCCTTTGACCTACAAGTTACAATGTTCACTTCAAACAGTACTTCTTGTTTTGAGACTGTGCTCTTGATAGGTGCCATTAAGATGACCTGTCAAACAAGATTATTGCCAAAAAATTAACCTAGAGGGAGACAATTTCTTTTACCATAAAACCACACCAATGCTGACTTGGTAGTAATAATGCCTTGGGGATCTTCTCCTTAAATATTTCTGTGAACTTCAGCAACTGGGACAATATAGCTCAAGGAAATGCTTAATGTGGTCAGCTGTCTGTGGAAACCAACAGGTACCATAACTGCAGCATTATAACTGTGTTTAATTGGTAGGGATTTACAGGTAGATTTTCAAGCAAACACATTTCAATCTGTCAATTCCACTTAGTTAAGGTGAATAATGATCTTTTAATTTTATATGAACAGAATATAAATTGGAGAGCCTTTGGGAACATTGCAAGGTGCAAGCCTTGTTAACTGTCATAATGTGTGTTATCACCAGGAGCTTTTCAAGTTAGGGAGAGGATACCTTTTTCTTCTTTTTTTTCTTTAAATCATTTTACAAGATAACATTCTGATAACTGGGTGGTATTAGATCTCGCTCCCTGCTCTTTATGTATATGAGAAAACAGTTCAGATCACAGACTGCATTCCCAAAGAAGCTTCTGTCATGTTGATGCTATAGTTGGTGCTGTTTTCCCTTGCTCCTTTCTCCTACCCACCCCTTGGCATGTACTCTATTCTTGCTGGCATCCTCATAGTGAAAATCAGCAGAATTTCACTTTGGGAGGATTCATTTTATCCAGTATTAGCTATATGCAAGTTAGATACCTTATGACACTAGTCATATAGGCTGCTTATTGAGTCAACACAGAGATGGACTTCTCCAGTGGGTGATTCACCCCACCTGAAAATCTCTGCCTAAGCTAAGCAGTATGAACCATGGGCTGGAGGTGCTTATTCTTCTATTCTTGCTTGTATTCCTTCATACTGAGTTATAATAGCTCCATTTCTTCTTTATGCAGTCTTTTGGAGGAGGTGATTTTTAAAAAAACCCGATATTTTACTTTGAAGACTATTTTTCCACAGGTACAGATATTTAAATAATTTTACATTTTATTGTCAGCAGTGCTCCTAGCAGCTACTGTTGTTTCCAAATGATGATACTTTCTTTCTGATCCCCATTTTATTGCAAAGATGCATGAACATTTGGTGCAGGTTGAGTTTCTGAAAGTCTGGTGACATCAGTAGAATTGTACCAAGTATGAACTTAGCCAAGTAGGCTTACGTGGAAGTAACATCAGAAGAAAATTTGGCCCTGGATATGTCAACTCAAACTTTATTTACCTAAGGTCTCCTGGGAGGTTGTACTGAATCCATTTTAAGAGAAATGTAGTTCCGTAATTCTATTATTTTCATGGCATTTTAATGCAATATTCTGGATAAAGGATGTCACAGCCAATAGAATATAAAAAATAAATTACAACTGAGCAAATAATTTAGCTGATGAATTTATCCTCTTTGCCTCACAGAATGTCCATAACCACAGAGCAGTTTCTTCAGATGGTCTTGCTGTTTGTGCTAGATGACTTTTATAAGTTAACCTCGGCCTCCACAGACAGTTTCCAAATGATTTGACATTTACAGTTAGCTTAACTGTGTCAAATATTAAAAAGGAGTTACAGCTTCTATCCCAATGGTTACAGCTTATATCACAATGAAAAAGGCTGTGCTAAGTAATATTGCCTTATATTTTTTCAGGCTTAATTATGGGTGCTAAAGCAGTTATTACTGCCCAGCTGACAGGCAATAGCGTAAGTCATACTAACTGGATTTCAGTCCAAATCCTTAATTGAGATTGATCAAGTAAATTATACATGCATTTAGATGTTTTACTATGCTCAGTGAGTCAGAAAGCATAGACAGGACTTTTAGGTGGTGCATTAGACAAGTATTTGCCCTATGATGAGTGGACAAATTCAAACACTTAAAAAACTCAGTGAAAATGTTGAGCCTGAGCTGAAGTTTGTTAGGGTCATATCTACAGCTTTTAAAAAGTACTTAGGTGTGTAAAGCTGCACGTGTGTAGCTAGAGTGATTTGTAGAAGATCTTAACTGTCAGGAAATTAGCAGAAGTTAGAGCCCAGGTGGTTGTCTGCATCATTAAGAGGCAAAATCTATTGCCTGGGGATGGTTGGGTGCCCAAATAAGACTCTTTAGAGTGAATTTGCTCAAAATTCAATTTTCTGAACTAGGAACGCTAAAATGGAAATCTACCAAGATCATCAGATTCTTTGCGAAAAATTATCCTTGAGCTCTGTAAATAGTTTGTAGAGTTACAGAAATTTGCCTGCCCTTTCGAGTTCATGTCAGTATTGTATCCCTCTTGACTTCAGTGTGAGCAGGACTCAGCCCTTTTTATTTATATTCTTTCAACTTAGAGGAAACCATCCTGAAATGTGAACTTTCGGAGTCTTGAGAGGTTTATGAAGTGCCACTGTGTAGCAAGCAGGAGGTGAGGCTATAGACAATGTAGCCATGAAGCAAACTGGTAGAAAATCTGTAGGGATGTGCTCTGAGTATTTTAAGTAGCAAAACACAACATAGTCTATCCAACTGTAAATCAGTTCAACTTTCTTTCCATTGCGCCTGGATAATCACAGGCAGACTAATGCTAACAAAAGCTGGAACTGTCCCAGTTTGGAATTACCAGTAGCTGAGGTACTACCATGCTGAAATGTGCAACGTGTCAAAAAAGATGCACTGAAGCTTGTGATGTAGGACCTCACAGAGTATGGGGACTTTGTGCAGAGAATATGTGGAAGATAACTGAGAAGGAGCAACTTTGCTGACAAATAAGTTTGTGGTATGGGGGTCGACATCGCCACTAAAAATCTTTTAGGGGTTTGTTCCAGAAGAGGTTGGAAACCACAGCACTTTGGGTTATGTTATACATCTGTGGCATAGCTCTCTCAAAGAGACTGTATATACAAACTCTGTCTCTGTGACTCTCCTTCTGTGAGCTTTAGGGGTTTCACAGCATGCTAAAAGCCCAGAAATTTGCTATCCCCCTTCCAAGCCAGACAATGGGCCTGTGGCCTCACCAACAATGTATGACTGCAGAAGCACTGGCTAGAGCCCATTTCCAAATTGGATTGGGAAGAGCTGGATCCTGTCATTTTGTTTTTTATTCTAATGTTTGTATCCTTTTCACACAGCTTTGCTTATGACTGGCTTTTATTTGGCCCTCAAGCTTAACATTTGGAACTTCTATTTGTTGGGTTTTTTTCATCATCTCGGAAAATAATGTTGATTCTTCCAGTAAGCATCTTTCTGTTGTGTTTTGTTTCATTTTCTATTCTATATGAGTTCTTATCCAGTAGCTCATTGAAACAACTGAAGCAATTAAAGCAACCAAGTAACTAACATCTGGTATGTGTTTGCTTATTCTCTTATACTCTCTCCAGGGCAAGAAGTGTGTGCTTTGGAATGGTTAGCAGTTTATTATGTTATATATGAATACTTGTTGTTTACAGAAGATCAAAGAGGTTAATGTTGCACTTCAAATTGAGAGTTGCAAAGTTTGTGGTAGCTCTGTGTTCTTAGGGTGTTCATAACACGGGCTTTGACACTCCAGGAAAGCATAGTTTCCAGCTGAGCACAGTTTTACCCTTGAGTAAAGAAGTCGACTGAGTGAGTAGAGGGTTCCCTTGAGTAGAGAGCATGTTGTGCTGAGACAGAAGTTGTCATCTGTGGTCTTTGCCCTGTGGCTGGAGTCACTTGTTTAAATGCCACAAATTGTTCTGATGGTGCCTCACCCAGCAATGTCCACGGCTCAGGGATCAAGGTCCCTGCAAGTCAAACGACATCCTTCAGATCATGAAGCTCCTCTTGACATAGTTATCATGAAACTTTCCTGTATATTCTTGCCTTAATCTAAAAATCACTTAGTAGTAGTATTATAGCAGGTTCTGGATCATGGCCTTCCTAAGCAAGATCCATTTTCTCTCTGTATCTTGCACAAATTATGACTACAGTGCCCTCAAAACAAAGCAGTAAATTGTTGCTCACTGAATTTATTATACAGAGCAATTACATAGAGGCACCATTATGAATATAATCTGCATAATCAATATGGGTTTATATTGCCGTCTCAACAGTAAGTCAGAGTCTAGTGTGCTAAGGATTTGCTGAGCACTGACTTCTTGCTTTAGTTATTTCTTAGTAAAACTTTGTTTTTGTTATGGTCAGAAATGCCCTTAGGTAATCTGAGATCTTGCCTGTTTTTTATAATATTAGCTTACATTGCTAGTGCTCTCATCTTAATGAATTGCTGAAAGTGAAGCAGAGATTTCACTTACTGAAAATCAATAATAGAGTCAGTTTGGTTTTGAATATACTTTGACCTCCAGTCACCCCAGTCCTTGAGATTTATTTATTTTTTTTAAATTTATAGTGTTGTAAAAACACAGCTTGGCTCTAGATCATGAATGAAGTGTGGTGCTGTTTATCAGCTGAGTCCTGCTGCCCTTCATCTGTGAGTAGAGATCAGTGCTTTTATTTTATGTCTTAATCATTCCTAAAAGCTGAGCCTTGGGAAATGCCTGGAGCAACTGTGTCTTATAATCATTCTGTTAGCTAGTAAATACCTGTCTTCAAACTACACCTTAAGGTGTAAAATCACTTCTATGTACACAGTTTATCATGCCATAAAACCTGACTATTCTCTGTCTTGCTTAGTTAGAAAACAGTATGTCTCATATAATGCTTCTTCCCCCCCACCATGTCTTAGCAGAACAAGAACTTTATCTTGACTGTATGGTAGGCTATGCACACAGTAAAATTAATGTTTCAAACTAATTTGGATTTAAGATAAGTTCTTTAAAGGGGTTTGTAGTGTGGCCAGAAAAATAAATGCTTTTTCCCATTTTTCAAAATAACATTTTTCTTTCAGTATATAAATAAAGCTCAGTCTGGCCAGAGATCTGTTTTTGCAGAATTAATTACCAGAGCAAATACATAGTTTCAGCATTTTTTGGCCCTGGTTGTTCATGTGTTATAGGTGTCAGTAGTTGTTATACACAGGGAGATTACTATGAGATTTTCAGTAGTTTTGGTTGGAATGAGTCCCATGAAGAAGCAGAAGTAGAATACGTGAGGTTTGTAGCATCAGACCCTGTGTTCCTACTTGTATGAAGGACTATTAAAAAAAAAAAGGAAAATAGTAAGAGAGAACAGCATGGAGTAGATCTCTAGTGATGTTTGTGACAAACCTAAAAAAACCCTTGGATGTGGGGAAGTTAAAGACAAGGTGAGTGAGAAGATCATGGCTCAGAAAGTCCTTTGTAACCTCCCCCTAAACAGAAAGATGGATCTGTATTAAAACCTGATGTGCCTTAAGTCATGCCCTGAAACTCTGCCACCATGAGCTCCCAGTGATCTATTGCTCTGTTCTCACCCCGTCTGGAAGGCACTGGAGTGGGAAGAAGGCAACAGAAGTCCTTTCCTTCATGGCAGTTGCAAGGAGTTGGTGCTCCTCTAAAGAGTAGGTGCTCTCCATCAGAGAGAAAATAAATCATTGCATTTTACAGATACTACGAAACAGTCTCAGCTGGAGGGATTCCACTTCGGGCTGATAAACTCTTCAGCTCTCCAGGCAGTTTGGTGCTTTCCTTCCCAGCGTGGATCTGTATCTCCATTTCCTTGGCACTTACTTAGTCAGAAGTTTGAACCCAGTTTTTAAGGCTTTTCCCATTTTCATCTTTTGCTATAATCAACAAGTGACAAGGACAACATTGCGCATGAGGGTTGACCCTACTGTGAAGCAGGATGGGGTTGTCTCCCTTTAGGTCTTGCTGCAGTAAAAGGAGGTTGGGAGATCTGCAGCAGAGTGGGTCCCTCCCTCTAAGCAAGCAGCCTCACTGGATCCTCCCATTTGGGACGATAGACTTGGGATCAGTAGCTGGAAAATTACTCCACCTCCATGATGCAACCTGTTCAGCCAGTTTGTTTTAAAAATTATGAGGAAGTCAGTTCTGGATTAGATAGAGGTGCCTAAGAAGTTGCATAGTGAGTTACTTTGGGTGGCTGATGGAGCTGTAGCTAGCAGTGGTAGAGATGCAAACTTACCTCTTCAGGGTATTCACAGTTGATTCATATCAAGAGGTCTGTTCAGCTCAGTCGAGTCTTCCCTTCTCCACAAGATCCCATGGCTCTAGTCTTTTATTTGGAGCTACAGAATGAATACACTTGCTATGTTTACAAATTCAGGAAGTGGGGCTATATGGCTCAAAAGAACTAGTCCATTAATACAAGTACCTGAGGCTGAATGAGAGCTGACTTGTTCTAGCTGACAGTGAGTAAAGATTGTGGGGTGGGGTTCCTTTTTTCTTTGTTTCTTTTACCTCCTACTTGTTCTCGTGGTGTAAAGCGGGACTCACCCTTGAGGCCCAGTATCCCAACCGTCCACTCTGGCACTTATTAAAGTCTACAGTGACTCCTGTTTGATGAAAATGCCCAGGTTTCCTTTATGTAAAGAAGTGCTGGTTCTCCTTTCTCATGCTGACATACAGCAGGGATGCAACTATGGTACACACACTATGAACAGGGAAATAGATATAACCTTAATGACCTTCATTAGCTGAGTCAGGAGACCTTGAGGAGCAGCAAAAAATATTCAAACTCTAACATGTCCCAGCTTTGAATCATAACTGATGCTATTGCAGGAGGCACTGAAAGATGCGCAGGTATAGAAATTACTGTCTGTTGCTTAAGTAGCTTTCCCAAGCCTTCCCCAAGCCATTGCACCAAAGCAATTTCTTTGCATGGTGTGAGTCCATCTGTTAGGACTGGAGAATTGTGATGCTTTCTTGGCACATTTAAGATTAATTGACTTCCATATTAAATTGAAATAAATGAGCTTAGTATACATCAATTAATATTTAAGTGTTAGAGATCAAAAAATTTGCTCTCCTCATCATCAGAAGTTATATATAATCTCATGACAAGTGTAGGAACTGCCAATTTTGGTGTGAAGACAACTGTTCCTTAGAAGGAAAGCAAGAGTTAAGTTCTCCTCAAAGTTAACTTATGTGCTAGTAACTATCTGCCTTTTTGAACTCAGTTTCAGCTGAATGATTTAACTTACAGTGAAATATGGAAACATTGAAATGTCCTTCTGTCTATCTGCAGGTATCCACAGTTACTTGCTGAGGCAAAATTTCTGTGGAATTTCCATCTCTGGAAGCTCCTGTTTCCAGAAATGGCATTTCAACACCAACTTCTCAGCATTACTGTAGTGGTTGTGGCTATGCTGTGGCAGAATAGGAAGAGCTTCTGGAACTGACCAAGGTTGTAAGAGGGTTGTGACACTCCAGGTAAGTAGAAAGGCAGGTAGAAAAATACCTCGAGGGAGTGCAGATACCCAAATATGTACTAGACAAAACTCTGAAGTCAGGAATTGGAAAGCTTCAAATACACATTTGATATGTTTTCAAGAATACGGAATGCTCTTCTGTGGATGGCTCTAGAAAGAAATTAATTTGATTGCAGGTAATGTTGAAAGTAGCAGATTATAAATTGCAACACCATATAAAGCAATACAGCTCTACTGAAACTATAATTGAGAGATGCCTGCTCTTAAGCTTTGTCCTAAATGTTTTGATGGTTTGACAAGTTTTCTGTCTTTAACCCAAAGATTTTTTACTTCATTGCAGTAAACTTATCTCATTAGTGTTAATTTCAATGTGATAGTAGTACAGAGACTGATTTATTGATGAATTAAGCATTCTTCCACCACATTAGAAAAAATTAAGGAGAGCGAAACCAGAACCTATGGCTTTCAAATATGCTAAAGCTGAGTTAAACCATCAAACTGATTTAAACCTACTTCTGTGAAATGCTGAATAATGGTATTCATGATTTCATTTCCTTTTTTGCTGTAACATTTCACAACAACTGGAAATGGAAAAAAGAATGTGTCACAAGAGCAAAACTGAATTTAATGCTCTAACAATATCTTATGTTCTTTTCAGGTTCAATGTAATCTCGTTGGGCACCAGCAGTGAAACTCTTCTGTTCAAAATGGTTTATGGTGAATTTTTCCACAGACCTGGCAAAGATGCAGAACTTATCAATTTGAATGTGGGTGGCTTTAAGCAATCAGTGGATCAAAGCACCTTGCTCCGATTTCCCCATACCAGACTCGGGAAACTTCTCAAATGCCATTCAGAAGAGGCTATTCTAGAACTGTGTGATGATTATAGTGTTGCAGACAAGGAATATTACTTTGACAGGAATCCTTCCTTGTTCCAATATGTTCTGAATTTTTACTATACGGGCAAACTTCACGTCATGGAAGAACTTTGTGTCTTTTCCTTCTGCCAGGAAATAGAGTACTGGGGGATAAATGAGCTGTTTATTGATTCCTGCTGCAGCAATCGGTACCAAGAAAGGAAAGAAGAAGGTCCTGAGAAAGACTGGGATCAGAAGAGCAATGACAGAAGTATAGACTCCTCTAATGAAGAGTCATCCATATTTGATAAAGAGCTGGAAAAGTTTGACAATCTGTGTTTTGGTGAAATAAGAAAGAAGATCTGGGTCCGAATGGAAAATCCTGCATACTGCTTGTCTGCCAAGCTAATTGCCGTGTCGTCCCTGAGTGTTGTCTTGGCGTCAATCGTGGCCATGTGCATTCACAGCATGCCAGAGTTTCAAAGGCTGGACGCCAATGACAGGGAGATTGAAGACCCTGTGCTGGAAGCTGTGGAGATTACGTGCATCATCTGGTTCACTGCTGAGCTAGTGATCAGGCTCGTCACCGCTCCGAGTCAAAAGAAGTTCTGGAAGAAACCACTGAATATCATTGATTTTGTCTCTATTATCCCATTTTATGCCACTTTAGCTGTGGACACGAAGGAAGAAGAAAGTGAAGATATTGAAAACATGGGGAAAGTGGTTCAGATCCTGCGGTTAATGAGGATATTTCGCATCCTGAAACTGGCCAGGCACTCTGTAGGACTGCGGTCTTTAGGCGCCACTTTGAGACATAGCTATCAGGAAGTTGGACTTCTGCTTTTGTTTTTGTCTGTTGGGATTTCTATTTTTTCAGTGCTTGTCTACTCAGTGGAGAAAGATGATGACTCATCAGAACTGCACAGCATCCCTGTTTGCTGGTGGTGGGCAACCATCAGCATGACCACTGTTGGTTATGGGGACACTTACCCGGTCACGCTTGCTGGAAAGCTGCTCGGCACCCTATGCATTATCTGTGGGATATTAGTGGTAGCACTTCCAATCACCATTATTTTCAATAAGTTTTCTAAGTACTATCAAAAACAAAAAGATATTGATCCAGACCAATGCAACAATGATCGCAAAGAGAAATGTAATGACCTACCTTATTTTAACATTAGGGATATTTATGCAAAAAAGATGCACTCCTTCATTTCTAGCCTTTCTTCAGTAGGAATTGTAGTCAGTGACCAAGATTCAACAGATGCCTCCAGCATCCAAGATATGGAGGATGTTTATAACACAACATCTTTAGAAAATGGTACAGGAAAATGAGTTGAATCACTTTGTCTTCCCTTTATTTCCCTTCTGATTCTTGGTAAATGTGGACTTACAAACTTTAGTGAATTTATTAAGAGCAGTTAATTCTCAGGGTACTTAACTCTCAGCCATATTTGGATATTCTTTGCTCTGAGGATGCCATACAAGCTTCATTGTTTATACGAGGCTTTAAAATATGCCTCATATGGTGGTTTAGTTTTTACACAACTAATGTTATGCATTTTTTGGGAGAAAAAGTCAGGAAAACAGTCTTAAATGTGAGATGAGTGTTTGTTTGGTTTTGTGGGGGGTTTTTTTGTTTGTTTGTTTAGTTGGTTTTTTTTTCCCTGCAGCCATCTGATAGCTTATGCAGAATCTGCTTTTATAATTTGCTGCTGTTCAGGTAGAGATGTATTACAAATATGTAAGAACTATCGCACAAGTCGATGAAGTTTTTACCTGCAAATACATCAGGAAAAAGAAGGAATTATGTACATGTAAAACTGTGCTCACTAACACATTGGAGTTGGGAACCCGTTTCCTAAGTTGAGGCAGAAAATGTATTGGTACATATTGTTTTTACTCCACGGAAGCATAATATTTATTAATTTCTTTCCAAAAGCACAATATGTTTTTAGTTTGTTAAAATAAATTTATCCCATTGTGCCTATATTTTTCCCAATGTCCAGCATGGCCAAGCTCTATCAGGTCCTAAACGGTCTAAATCACAAGTTGCAGAATGAAGCGTGTGGTGTAGGACAGGACAGGAGCTTATTGTACCTTTTAGCCGCCTCTTCTGCCATTGTGAACCTGAGCAATTCTCGTGCCTGGAGAGGCTCCTGCTGTGATTAAGACCACCCTGGTGACTTCCCCAGAGGCTTTGTTTTGTGTGCACTGAAGCAAACGCCAGTGGTGGTCTTTAGAAGTTGTTGCTCCCTGCTGTCACCACTGCTCCTTTCGGGAGTTTACTGCCTCGGTGGTAAGAGCAAATGTGAGCAGCATCTCAGCTGCGCTGGTTCTTAGTCCAGGGCTGTAATGCCAAGCAACAGAGATGTGCGGACATGCTCTCCTCTACCATATATCACCCATCAGAAAGGCAGGGTGGGCACTGCGTGTGGGCATCCAAATATTAAACTATTTCATCTCCTTTTTCTAAAGCTCATCTGTTGGTGATGGCAGCTTTCCTGGTTTGTACTGTGGGCTGGAGCAGTGCTCATTGCCTGGCAGAGTGCTGCAGCTCTGTGTGTTCCTCTCCTCTCCAGGGATTTCTTATGCAGCTAGCTAATCCTGCTCTGGTTCAAATTGGATCTTCTAGGGCTATTTAAAAGGAAAGCCAGCCCTTGAGCCTAGCATAAAGGAGTGCTGGAGAAACTTGAGGACCTTATAGAAGTCCATAGTGTTTCTGAACATTAATTTTCTTTCATTTGTCTAGTGACTAAATTAGATGCTGGGCAATGGAGAACTGAAGATACTGTGATGTTGATATTTTCCTTAAAGAGAGGCTTCACTTTTTTTTTTTTAAATTATTGGGCCAAATGCTGAAGCTCTTACTCAGTTTCTACTCAGGCAGATCAAACTCAGTAGGAGTTGACTTCAAGACTGAGTAAAACCAGAAAATGGTCATCAATTTTAGCCTCTGCAGAGGGTTGATTTTTCAGATGTCTGCCAGGTTTTCTGTTGCAAAATACACTGAGTAGCTGAGGTGCGCTAGTATTTACTGAGGCACAGAGCTCTAACCTCTTTCTGAGATGGAGAAACAAAAAAGAATGGGATGGATCAACCTATACCTCAGAAAGAGGTGTCCCTCAGGACTGCTGTGCACTAATATAGTGATGTGGGACTTAAAGAGAATATTTGGAGCTTTGGAGAAATTTCAAAATTTGGCTTATTACTTGCTGAGTATCATAAGTGTATGTGATGCTTCACAGATAATTAAGGTTAATTATTTCCATAGTTAGTGCAGGAATACCAAAAGGGAAAGTTAGTCTAAGTGTGTTTTGTTCTTAGTGAACAATTAGCATTACAAAGATGCAATGGTATAAAATATTAAATATGTATATGCATATGAATATAATAGGAACCAGCAGAATAACAGCATAAAAATTACTCTCTGTCCAAAGAAACTCTCTTGGTAGTCTCCATATAAAGTTATATTACATTGCTGCTGAAGTTCAAAAGCAATGAAAAATGTTGTAATGCAACAAAAACTGCAAGAAATTTGTATTAAATAGTTGAAAAAAAACCTGTGACTGAAAAATCTAATCTTATGTATGAATCATTACCCAAGGATCATGGAATATACAACTTTTTGTATTAAATTTTACTGAATGGTAATCTGTCATAAAATTGACAAGTTCTTGATCAATCACATGAATCAATCTGAAGGCTGTGACACTGTTTAAGTTCCTCTGACTTTTTTTTTATGCATAGATACATCTTGCAGCAAAGTGAGACATGTCTTTTGAAACATATTGGAAGGTAGAGTACATATCCATGTATCATGCAGTGTATGCTATTTTGATTTCTGGGATGAGATCTTGGCTTTTTTCAAAACAGTTGTATCTTAAAAAATGGCTTTGTTGTTATCTGTTCCTTTTGCTGGAATAAATCCAGCACCTTGGTTTCACATAGGTGTAACTGGGAGCAGGATGTGAGCCATGTTTCATGCCAAAAGATATTCCCCTCAAGGCAGAACTGCAGTCCTGTAACATACACTGGTACTAGAGAGTGTCACAAGTGCCAGAAAAAAGCAGATGAGAGTGAATATGGAGATACTGCATGTTCTTCCTGCTAGTAAGTTTTTAGTAGAATAATTTACTAGTAAGAGATAAGCATAAGAGGGGACTGTTTCTTTTAATTTGTCTTCTTCCTTGGTCTGGAGTTACATATTATCAATATGTAATATCAGTATCAACGAAAGGTAGATTGTCTTTATTGCTTTTGTATTCCCGTACCATATGTAAAAACACATTAAATACACATGCTGTGTATTTACATTACTGTATGTAAAAACACTCTTTAAAAACACATCCTAAATTCTCTCCACCCAGCTGCTCTGTTTCAGACACCAAAGCACAGAAGATGTTACTGTTTCAATATGCGTCCCATTTTGTATAGGAGAGATTTATTTGTCTTTATATAAAACAGTTTCCTGGCACATTATTAGTTTGTTTGTCTTGATGGCAAATGCTTTCCCTTCGATAGTCATTATTTCCAGAGTAGCATCCATCTTTGCAGCGTTTTTCCCTAGGGTAGCATGGGAAGACACCACTGCACCACGTTGCAGTTCCTTCTTTGAGCAGCTTCCAACTGGCAGGGGGTATCACCCAACTGCCCCAGCTCGTGCCTTGCTGGGAGCAGGCTCTGTTGCTGCCACCATTTTTCAGTGTATGTTAGAAGAGGGAAAAGGTCAATGTGGAGGAATGAGCAAAGAGAAACAGGAGAAGGTAGGAAGCTGTCAATCAAAAGGGACGACGGAAAAGCCTGAGAGGACCTTAGAAGAAAGGAAAAGAGAAAGAAGTTGATAGAAAGAGTCCTCAGTTGTCTTCACTTTATTTCTTCAGTGCTTTTCTTCCTTTTCCTCCCCTTCTGCCTTGCATCCCCTCCTGCTACCACCCTGGCCTCCCTTCCCACCCAGCCGGTGGTCCAGCAGTCCTGTTTCTGTCCCAGAACAAGGGTCTTTCTGAGTCCAGAAAGACATGTTTCATCCACCTGCATGGCAGCAGGCAGAATTTAGCGGGGATGAAATTAGTGTGCACTCCTGCTGTGTATATGAGCAGTGATTAACACACTTATGGGCTGTGCTTTTTTGTAAGAAAAGTCACAAATGGCTCAAATCAATGAGCATAAACGTGAGCTAAATAAACAGCACATCTGTGCCAGGCCTGTAAATGAAATATCACTTATGGCTGAGGTAGAAATTAGTGTCAGGCACCATAATGCAAAATATTACCATTTAAAAGCAGACTCCATGCCGCCTCCCGTGTGAACGGGTTGCTGTCAGGGAATGCTGAGAGTATCAGGCAGATTTGACTGGCAAAGGCAGTACACGGGCTCGTGGCGTGCCAAGGACTCCTGACAGGCTGCTGTGTATTAATACATTTATTCATTTCCACACATTCCTAACATCTAGAGCAAGTGACAGAAAACCACTAAGCTGTGGAGAGTTTCTCTAATATTTTTTGATTAGCTGACAGTGTTTGTGAAGCTGCTAATACCTCTTCATCCAAAAGAGGACATTTCTCAAACAAAATCAGAATAACCCTGTGCTAGATGTGCAATTTGTGGCTGATAGCAGTAGCTCGGTCGCAATCAGTAAATACTGTCTGGTGCTGTATGGCTGCAGTGATGTTGCTTGTACTTCTGAAATGTTTATGCTCTGTCAATCAAGAGACAGCAGATGTCATTAAAACTATCTCAGCACTTTCCTGCTGCACCATAATTGCGGCGTCTCTTCTAAGCACAGCAAAATGTCATGACTTGCTGAGACCTCTTTTTTAATTTCTTGTGTATATGTAGTTAATTTTTCATGATGAACCTATGGTCCAAGCACAAGCTGCCAGAAGAAAAAGTCACTGTCTGTCTCTAGACAAGTTACAAGACTTTGTTATTTACTTCTGCTCTGGGCATTGCCCTCCCACCTGACTGGCACAACTAAGGCAGCACAAGGAGTGGTAATTCACTGTGGTAGGCTGATAGCTGTTACAGGTGGTTAAGGAGTAAAAGCCAGAGCTCCTGGGAGGGTGGATATAATTTATATGTAATTGTATATATGCCTGCTGGGCAGAGCTCATTTAGGTGTGTAATATAATCAGATTAAATATAAAACATGACCCTTTCCTTGAGAACCACCTAAATCTTGTATCTTTTTAATGGATATATTGGAGGGAGCAGTCTTTGCTTGGAGTTTTAGCAGGTCAAGGGCTGCAGGTCAAGGGCTCTCTCACCCACACACACGTCAGTTTTTCCCAAATTGTATATACCAGTGGGAGGGAGAGACTTTTCAGCATCCTCAACAGGCCCATGAACCTGTGGGCCAAGGAACTGGGGTTCCCAAGCTGAGGGCTGGTGGTGGAGGGTCCTGTATTTTGTCAATTAAAAGCAATACCATGCGGCTTCGTGTGGTGACTTACGAAGGTAACCTGCTCTCACTGCTTCTTCAAAACTATTTCAAGGTAGAGGCCAAGAAGGCATTGCATTACAATGGTTTGATCTTTAGTTGCTCTCTACTATTTCATGACATATATATTGTCTGAGTCACCAAATTTTTTGTGGCATTCATCGCTATTTTCACTGCAAATCCTATTCTAACTAGCATATGACTATGTTAGAGATTGGTATAGCCTCATTTAGTGTCATTGTCCTAGGATCTCTTATGAATCAGCAGAGACAGAAAGACACCCTGGCAGAATTCATTTCCCCTAACCTCAGCTATTACATGGCTGGCCATTTGGGCTCTCTCTGTCAACAGAGAAACAACAGACCTCCTCAGGAGACAGCACATCCTATCTATACAAAGGTCTTATCTGTAGATGGGTCCTATCTGAAGATGGCTATACAACAAGCCTGTATGATTTAGTTAGGTTAGATTCCTGGCCTTTAGGTAGCTGAAGTTAGATCTGATGAGTGCTAGATGACAAGAGGTAGGGATTTGATTAGCCCCTGGTGGTGCTGTCCTTCCCCTCTCAACACTGTACGTGTCTGAAGGACTGTGTTTCTGATGTAGGCATCTGAACAGGGTGACATGAAGCCAGACACACGAATCCATTCTGAAGCCTGAAGGCTGGTCAGTGGTAGCCACTGGATAAGGATTAATCCAGTGTAATATTGCTAAAAACAGTTTCCTATACAAGAAAATTTGGACTTTCCAAAAAAGCCTTGCTAGCTGTCTGTTAGAGTCTGTAGTGACCTGCAAGTTGAAGTTCAGTCTCCTGTAGTAATTAAAAAAACACATAATAAAATACCAGAGAGAGCAAACTGATGTTGGCAAAGAGGCAGGCACAATATGCTGACAGTACTTTTGTGACCCAAATTTGCATTATTTCTTGGCTGCCTGTAAGCCATATAAAATATTCGTACTGTGCCATATGTTGTAAAATCTGCCCCTGTGCATTAATATAAATAATAAATATAATAATAGTGAGCCAAGTCCTGATATTACAGCTGTGAAGCTGGAAAAAATTCTGGGTTTGGAGAAATTGCAGAAATATTGTTTAGCTGCAACTGCTGTTTTCATGTTGCAGCTGCCTTGGTGGCGAGTAGGAGCAAGGGACCAAGCACAGGTGCCGGGGTTGGGCTTCCCTTTCTTCCTCTGCACGCTTAACACTGAGCTCTTCTTGGTTGAGCATATAGGCTGAGGGACCCCTACAGCCTTGGGGATTGCTCAACAGACCTTTCCTGGGGCTATTAGGTGTGTAGCCAGCTGTCCCTAGAAAGGGGTGGGGTTGGGTGAGAAAATAGTGAGGTCTGTATGAAATGGCCTTTGGGGAGGTAGAACAGTATCACTGAATTTGGTGTTGACACCCTCCTACACCTCTAAGAAGAGACCTGGGAGAGAAAACAGAAATGAGGAAGAACTTCAAGATTCAGATATTTAGCTGCAGCCATTTGAAGGCTACTC
Source organism: Ciconia boyciana (assembly GCF_034638445.1). Classification (NCBI taxonomy): domain Eukaryota; kingdom Metazoa; phylum Chordata; class Aves; order Ciconiiformes; family Ciconiidae; genus Ciconia; species Ciconia boyciana. The sequence continues at coordinate 12,709,677 of NC_132936.1, read as the reverse complement.
TGTGTTGTGTTAATCCAAGGGCTTTTACTGAATCACAGGTAGAGATCTGTATATAACCTTGAATCCATTCCATTACCTGGAATAATATGTTGTCTTCCCACAGGCTTTGAGTTGCAGGTACAATATGTCCTTTTCTCTAAGCCAGTTGCTAGATGTTATGCTGTCTCTGCCTTTCATGCTGACTGGAGTTTGGATGTTTCTGAAGTGTTGCACATGCTATAAATCATCCTTGTAGCTTCGACCCCATTTCCTAGAACCCTGGAAACTACAAGTGTGAAAGAGTTCAAACAGTTTCTCTGGTCCAATATTACTTTTTGACAGCATCAAATGCCATGCATTTCACAGAAGGGGATTTTTCCTGCTCCTGAATTGTGCATCTTAGGACTTCGGGTGATTTTTTTAATCAATTATTTGAAGACCAGCTTGGATCCTGAGACAGGGAGATAGATAAGTTTGGCATTTCATTCCAGGTGGTGTAACCCCAAGTACACAAATAAGTATCCATTTGTTTGGTTTTTGGAAAATGAGGTTGCAATTTGCATATTTGGATTATGGATCTTTGGAAAGAAAAGTGGTGAATAAATAACTCGTGGTGCCAAAAAGCCAGTTGAATGCTTGAGAGTGCACAGGAATTCCATATGAACCAGAAAGATGCTGGTGTCTGACAACATGGCTTCATAAGCCTCCTGGGTGGAAGGCAAACCACATTTTTTTCTTACATCTCTAAATATTTCAGGAGGGTATGGAATAAAAATCTTGCTGTTCTGTGGTGATGAAGAGTGTTGAATGAAATGAGTGGCACACTGAAGTTAAGGCAGTTAAAACCAAACATGACTTTTTTGTAAACACCCCCCCTTCCCTTGGGACAATAATTGTTCATGTTGTTCCAACTTTTCTTTTTTTTTAAATGTGAAAACATAACGTACCAAAAACACAATGTACCAAAACCACAGCAATATTTTTCCTTGATGGAAATTTTAAAGATTAAATTAGCTCTAGTTATAGGTGTGGAAAGAGAAATGGCTGGTGGGTAGGATGTAGGGGTTGCTTGAACTTTTTATAATTTATTTTGTAATTTTGTTCTTTTGCCTTTGGCGTCACACACTTTTGCATTAGCATTTTTTTGTATTGACTGAAGAATCAAAATAAATAATAGACAATATATATCTGGAGAATTTTTTTAGATAGTTGAATCTGAAGGAAAAGATAGGGTACAGCATTTCAGTCTGGAGTGATGTCAAATATACTATTACAGGGCTTGAGAATGAATTTAAAACTCATCAGAAGCATTCCTAAGCAACACATGGATTCATGCATAGGTACGGTACATTTAATGTATCTCAAGCCACAAAACTAAAGTTCTGGCAGTGTTCAGTGAATGAAATATTAATAGAAATTCAGGTATTAATCTGGTCTGTTCTAGTTGCTGCTTTTGATGCAGTAATGTACTTTTGGCTTTTAGACTGCCTCTGTAAATGGGAGGCTAGTACTTCGGGTATTTTATATATCTAGACTTATACAGGCTGACTGGACAGCTGTCAAAGCACTATTGTGCAGGCTTTTAGAAGTCTGGCACCAAAGGTAACCTCTGTTAATCTACCGTGCTGGCACTTGCCGAGGAGTTGCTGCATTACAGGGGTGTGCGGTGCATGCAAAGTGATCCCATTAGGCAATGCAGTGCGAGCATGCAAGTGGGAATGTGGGTCTTTGCCAAGGGCACTTGCAGCAGAAATGTTGGTTTCTGATAGTTTGCTTTCACTGTATTTTCACCTGCTGAAAACCTCTATGTGCTCCATTTAATGTTTTAATTAATCCCAAGAAGATTTAGGGTATCTGGAAAGGGCTTAGAAAACACAAGGGTTCCTTGAAAGCAAATACTGAGATGAGGGGGAAAAGGTGGCTCAAAGACTTTTTTCCCTGGCTTTTCTGCCTTGTCATAGGAGTAAACACAGGGCAGGAATGGGAGTAGCATAACAAAATTTAGGAGAGTCTTTAGGGCCACTGTGAGTCCATATAAAAATAAGTGTTGGAGGAATCTGGGGATTGGAGTAGGGAATCTGCAGGCTGGATGTGCCACACAGCTCTTGCATACTCTGTGCTTGGGGTGATGGGTGGAAAGATGACATCTCTGCACCAGTGGTTTTCTGCTGCATAGCTGCACCGCATGGACTGCGGCCTTCTGTGCCCTATCCACAATGTCCTTCTCAATCCAGTGCCAATTTCCCCAAGCGTTACAATGCTTCTTCAGTCCTGAAATCAGAGGAGAGGTGCAATGAGAGCAGCTGGAAGGAGGTAATGGGGCAGGAAAAAGGGGCTAATGGCAAGACCCATGTCTGTAAAGAGGACATGATGCAAAGATGCTTTGTTGGGAAATCTTATCCCCCGCATCTTGAAACTTTTCCTCTCCTCAACTCCTACAGAGAAACATCTTCCAAGGAAGAGGACTTTGCCATAGTGCAGCTTTGGCAAAGTGCAGTTTCCCTTCCTGTGGTCATTTCAAAATGGATGAACCACTGTGGAGTGTAACCTGGGAGATAAATTTGTTTTGGGAAGGGGACATTCTAGCTCACTTCATGGTCTTTCTTTTCCTTTTGATCCTGTACTTTATAACATCCAAGAGGGCTTTGCAATGCTTACTCCTCTTTTAGGCATACAGCATGTATTAGGCTATATAATCCATGCAATGTTCCCAGCTATTCAGCAAACTAAAAGAAAGGGTGAAGGGAATGAAGTCAAGTAGAAATGCTTTGTATTGGTAAAATCCTGTTCTTCCACATGTAATTTCAGTATCCACTTCCTTTAAAATGCAGGTGACTTCCTCATCACAAATCTAGTTCACCATACAAAAAACCACTTGCAATATCCCTTACATGGGCTGATTGATTATTTATTTTTGGATGGAAGAGAAAAAGAGAAGAAAAATGCATGGCTTTTTGTGCGGTGAAAAAAGGCAGGCAAAAACGTTTGAATAATAACTATCATGGCCAAATAGTTTCACAGTTATCAGAGTGATCTTTGTTGGACTAAATCATCAAAAATAAACTGTATATACACTTGAGCATAAAAAAAATAAGGACAGGAAAGAAAAATTGCTGACTCCTTTCATGGAGACAGATACATTTCTCTTGGCAAGTCAGTTGATGAACCACTTGTTAATTAAGTGGTCAAAAAAAGTAGCTGAAAAAGGAGATTGGAATCTGAGGCAGCTCCGCATGGAGGAAACCATATCTGTGATCAATCCTGTCAGTTTTCAACACCTTAATTAAAAGTTATCTTTGGCAGTGTGAAGGCAGCTCAAGTGCTGGGAAAGTGGACAGCTAAGCATTTTGTTGTGGTCATTTGGGAACAACAGTACTGAAGGGATCGGGATCCCATCCTACTTCCACCAGGAAGAGAAAACTGTAGGTATTGCAATGCAGGCGGTCATGGAGCGTCAGGGACGGATCTGGGCTGGCTCAGGCGGATCGCTCTCGTGGTGGAGAGCAGTGGCTTTGGGCCACAAAGGACCGGGATCTTTCCTTGTGGCTCTAATTGAAGGTTCATGTGATCCTGTGCCAGCCATTCTGTCATCCAGCACTTCTGGTTTCCATCACAACTTTTGCCTCTCTTTTCTGACATTTAAACTACGTAGGACGGCAGTTGTCTCTCAATCTATACACTCCTTCCCTAGGAGGAGTGCAGTGGTCAAAAATGGGGTGATGATCTTGGAGAAGACCTCATGTTACTGGGAATGTGGTGACTTAACTGTGGAGAAGTGGAAACAGTTGTGGTCTTGTGGGAAGAGCTGATTTTAGTTTTGGTCAAGCTGTTTAAAATGAGCTGTCTTTAATGAAATGTCTAAGGAAAAAAAAAGACATATTAATATGGGGGGGGGGGAGAAATCATCCCCTGTTCTGTCCTGTCATAGTTATATAAAAAATAGTATAATTTAGTACAGCAAACAATAGGTTTTTTCTATTTGGTTGGTGATCCAAATTGTTTAAAAAAATCCGTAATTTAAGACCCCTTGAGCTTTTTTCTTTGAATCAATGTTTAATTTGATTTTGAGGGGTTAATGCTTTTGCATCTAATTAAATTTAGGCTGGTTTGAAATAAAAAAAAAAGTTTCACAATGAAAAAGTATTTTTTTAGAATATGTTGAAATGCAACATTTCAGCATCTTTGGAAACAAGATGCTCTCAGAAAATTTCACAATGAAATATGCACTGTTCCAAAATCCCTCCTGCCTTTTTTGTTTTGTTTTTGTTCGGTTTGTTTGTTTTGTGGAAAATTCCCACCAACTGTGGGCTGGATTCAGAAATAAAGTTCGTCTCCCTGTCATAGCCTTTTTCAATGAATTTGCTATTCACAAAAAATTGTTTTCATCCAGTTTTAGCTGTATTCTTTGTAAAATGCTTATTATCCTTGGAGAATTCAGTTGGAGAAAAAAAATAATATGCCATGTCACCTCCATGGTTGCTGTGGCTGATCCATTGCCTTCCCTCAATGTGCGTGACACTCAGGTGGTGGTTGGTAAGGAGAAATGAATTGTTTAGTTTGCTCAAGACAGAAAATAAAAAGCAGTTACAAGAAAATCACATCCTGAGAAAGGAAATGAGCCCATTTTAACAAGTTTATGAGTGAGACCTTTGTTATGAAGCACAAAAAAAGAAAACACATGAAAAGCCTCTTGGACTCCATCTGTTCATGTGATTCCTTTGACAGGAATCTAACTGTGAAGGCTGATCAGAGAGAAAATTGTTATTTTCTTGAAGTAGTAGCTACAAATGGATATTTATGTTCTTCTGCAATAATTGGTGAATATGTTTCAAATAGAGCTCTTTCCAGTAAATAAACTAGCATCAACCAGTAACTGCTTAGTGGCTGGTAAGCAGAAGTAGTGTGCTAAAATGGATAGGCAGGCTCAAGAGAGAGATTGTTATAATATTATTATTTAATATTTATGCTGTTTAGTCTAGAGAAGAGAAGGCTTGGGCAGTTAGAGCAATCTTAATGTATGTGAAAGGCTTTTGCAAGAAGACAAGGCAAAGGGTTTTTTTCTGTGCTGTTTAGGGAGCAAAGGAGCTTAAGCTCAAGCCACGAAGAGTGAAGATGAAGGATTGATGGTAAAAGTGGCTCAAGAATTCCTCCTGCTCCCCTGCAGCCCCTTGCCCAGCCCCAGCTCCAGCTGCTCATTATCTCAGTCATGCTGATATAAATCTGTGTAAAGATAGAGCAGATTGCTCTAATGACCCAGGTTTAAAAAATAATAATTCTCTGCTGAGTGGGTGGAAGGGATCTGTGAGCCTGAAAACTTTAAAAGACCCTGGGTTACTGTCCTCTTGATGGAGACCCAACTCTTTTTGCAGTGGCCCCATAGTTGTGGCAACAGTCCAAACTTTTTTATAACTTGTCAGTTTGTTGGAGATGGGAAAACTTACTCCACTGAGGGTCTGGCTCAGTGGCTTCAATAAGGACTTTACTGGGCTACCTACCTGTGTCACAGAGATGTCCCTGGCCCGAGAACTTGGGGTGTGGTGAGGAGAAAACAGATGATGGGACCCAGCCTTGTACATTTGAATTGCTGTTGTGACTCAGTCTTGGACTTAAGGGGAGAAGTTGATATCCTTTGTGGTGTTGGCCAATATTTTCCCATGATCTCACTGGTGGAAAAGGAGCAAAGACCTTGTGCTGGTTTTGGCTCAGTTAGAGTTAATTTTCTTCATAGTAGCTAGTATGGGGCTGTGTTTTGGATTTTTGCTGAAAACAGTGCTGATAATACAGGGATGTTTTCGTTACTGCTGAGCAGTGCTTACACAGAGTCAAGGCCTTTTCTGCTCCTCACACCACCCCACCAGTGAGTAGGCTGGGGGTACACAAGAAGCTGGGAGGGGACACAGCTGGAACAGCTGACCCCAACTGACCAAAGGGCTATTCCATACCATATGACACCATGCTCAGCATATAAAGCTGGGGGGAAGAAAAAGGAAGGGGGGAGATTGGGAATGATGGCATTTTGTCTTCCCAAGTAACTGTTACGTGAGATGGAGCCCTGCTTTCCTGGAGATGGCTGAACACCTGCCTGCCCATGGGAAGTAGTGAATGAATTCCTTATTTTGCTTTGCTTGTGCGCGTGGCTTTTGCTTTACCTATTAAACTTTATCTCAAGCCACGAGTTTTCTCACTTTTACCCTTCCGATTCTCTCTCCCATCCCACTGCGAGGGGGGGGAGTGAGTGAGTGGCTGGGTGGTGCTTAGTTGCTGGCTGGGGTTAAACCACAACAGATCTTTGGGGAAGGAAACTGGGAATACATGTCAATAGAGAGTGAAATAACTTCTTACTCAGTAAAAGGGTCCTTGGAAGTATGACGGAGATACAGTGACAGTCTGCCATGAGCAAATTCCAAGGCTACTCTCAGTCTGTGGCATATTTGCCTAATTTTTCTTGGTATAGATAATTTTGGTATGTGAGCACTCTACAGATGTGATTTGTCTTCCCAGCAGCACCCTTGTAAGGAAGTGCTAATAATTCCATTTCATGTCTGATTTTAAAAGTCAAAGTGCAAACCAGAAATATTTAATAATCTTCTTTGTGATCTGTTCAATTTGTCATGCAAGTATTTGCATATAGTACTAAAAAAGTTTTTCTTATGTGTTAAGTATATTTGTTATCATAATATTTTAATTATATAAATAGAGGTGAGCTGAACTACTGAAATGAAATCCTGAGGCTTACCTACACAAAGCATTTCATATGTCAGAAGCAGCATATTTTTATAGCTCTGAATTAATCTTTTTTTTCCCCTGGAAACTTTTTTCCAGAGGAAATTTCAAAATCCCACCCTTCCATTGTGAGTGGGAATGGGTTTTGGTTTTGTTTCAATTACCATGGCAACAGGAAATTTTGTTTTCTGACGGGCTTTGCACACAAAGTCTGATTTCCCTGGGCTCTTTTGAATACATCAGTCTGCATTTTTATCCCTGCTAGTATTTTGAACCTCTGTCCTTAACCCCTTGACTCCATTTAGTTCATTGAAATCTGATCTATTTCTCCTTAGACAAGACAGGCAGGCTTTTGTCATACTTTCTTAATTTTTCGGGTATAATTTGGTTCGGTGTGCTGATATCAGAAATATAGCCACATTTTATACTTAGAAGTTCAATTCTTTCCTTAGAGGAGCATTATTACTTTTTAAATGACTTCTAAGCATTAAACTTATTCCAAATCTGGCTTCAAGATTGTGGAATATAACCTCTATCATTTTAAAGTCAGGACCTAACTTTCTTTGTTATGTTTTGTTTACATTCCTATATCGTACTGTGTTTGACACACTGATCAGCCAGTCCATGGGTGTGCTTGAAGAGTGCCTCATAAACAGTATAACAGCTACATAATCATTAAACTTTGTACTAGGTCTCCTGCAATTTTGAACAAAATATTTCAATTAATTTCTGACTAGACATCAGACTTCTGTGGTTTGTAAAGCTTCATCGTTCACTGTGTGAATTATGAAATCTCATTGTATTTAACACTGACCTCACCTGTGCCACCAAATTGTTTATTGTAAGTGCTATAAAGCTTCACGATACATAGTTTAAATTCAAGCAGCCTCTTAAGTTTGAACGTGAAAGAAGAATGGAAGAAAGTCAGGGATGCGGTAGTCTTGTTCTTCGGTGCTTTGCCTACTTGTTTAGCTCTTTCCACAAGTATTGCTGAAATAAATTACGTCTCTGTGTCCCACTAGCAAGTGTTTCATCTGTGAATCACACTGTAAATACTGTTGTGCTACTCTGAGCCCAGACAGTTTTCTTGCTTAGTTCCTCTCCATCTGAGCTGGAATATGTGCATGGCTCCTTAACTGGAAGGGAAAATATTTCTAGTAACTCCCAAAACCTCCCCCTACTCTTTGGCCCTTCTCCATAAAGCAAAGTAAGGCAGCACTCATAGCAACTGGCTGTGCAACTCTGCAGTCTTTCCTCTCTTTGATTAAAGGAGAAAAGAACCAGCAACCCTGACATGTGAGTTATTGGCAGCAGGATAAAGCCCAGAGTGAATTAATGGGGCAGTTCAAACCTTTGAACTCTGCTTTGTCACCACAACAATTGGAGAACTTTACAAATGAACTGAAAAAGTTGGTGTTCTTGGATCACAGCTTCTGGGGATAGCATCTTTGGAGGACAGCTGGACCCTCAATAGGTGTTTCCAGCTTCTTCCTAAGTCTTTAGAGAATGCTGTGCTGATAGAAGATAACTTTCATTTCATTAAAGCATTAATAAGATTTAACTTCCAGCACACTGTATTCGGGCAGTTATATGTAGTCTTTTTTATTTATAGGCTTTTTCTATATTTATACATGCCTTTGGTGTAGTTGCTTCTCATTATTAATAGATATTTATATTATATAGACTTTGTTGATGCTGATACAATTGAGTTTTCCATTGATGTAGAGATCTGAGCTTAATTATGACTCCACACTCCTGTTTGAAAGTCATTATAAAACTGGTCTGCATTTTTATTTTTGCCGTGAATGAAATATAGCCAGCTTGTATTCACTACCAGCATAAATATTTTTAAATATATCTGATTTTTTTTTCTCAGTTGTTAGATCTTTTATTGCTTTCTTTGCATGGATTATCTGGGAAAACTGCATAGTCTCTAAGTTGTGGGAAGACTCAGTCCCTGTATCTTAATATGTGCCAAGCAAACCTATCATGTTGCTCAGCTGATTTGAGAGTTGTTTTGCTTTTAGATAAATATTTTTGAGACTATCTATTTATGACTTTAGCCCCTTGTGAATGGTTACTGCAGGTCATCTGTTATTGGTTCAGACATATCAGTTAATCATACAGGAAAGGGAGCAAGGGTGAAACTCGATGATTTCTTCCTGTGGGAAAGTGAGCAATCATTTTTGTTCTAGATTAGTTCACTAGAAACTCTATTCCAGTCTATGCCTTTGTAAATGTTTGAAATAACATTTCTTAATTCCGAGGGTGTAAAAAACCAATTATTTTTTCCAGCATCTATCCCTACTCAGTCAAAACACTTATACCTTAATGAATGTAGGAAAGCCACTTTCAGTATGAAATCAAATGTCAGCAAAAATATGTTGCTTGTTTTGCTTAAGTATCTAATGATTCTTGATGCTTCATTTTCAAGGCTTGACATATTCAGGTAGGAGGTGCTCAACTAATTCTTAAAACCCAGAATTTTCATTGTGTCCCAAATGAATGTGCATCCATAATAAATACTGTAGGCTTTAGAATAATTTAGAATAATTTGTATCAGGGCATCTTATTTCTTCTAGACGCATAAAAATTTTGTTAGGAGCAGACTAGAAAGCTGCATCTCTGGTTGCTGCAAAGGACAGGTGCTGCTGTCAGCAATACAAGTCTATGGACCTCAGATGGACTCGGGCTGCAAGAAAGCCAGAATCTACGGCCCAGTCTGGGTCCTCTGACAGAGCACACATGTAGAAGAGAGGTGAAGGGCTCTTCTCCTCCTAGCCTGGGGAACAGCTATGTGTTTGTTGCCTTGGAGGCAAACAAAGGCATTTGTGTGGTTCCTGGACAGAGAGGGTGTCATTGGAAAGCTGGGAGGTGACTTTGGGAAGCCCAGGGGAAAGCCTCTGCCAGGCTGAGGCTGGGAGGAGGGCAAGGAGCAAGGGCAGAGGTCCTGGAGTGAGGCTGGAGGGAGCTGTTCAAGCACTTGTTCCTCTGAGAACAAACTCTTTGGACTGGCAGGTGTAGTCTGGAGCCAAGGGGTAACTCATTAATCATGAGTTAATTGTCTCCATGGACAAGAAAATTAATTTGCAATAATTTTACAACCTGCAATCTTTCTGGAACTTCACTTGTTCACTGTCATCTACAGTAGAAGAACTGCTTGCTTTTCACTGTTGGTGCAAAGATCATCAAGGATTTACAGAAGAAAGCAAGAGGAGTGAAGGAGCCTGAGTAGTCACAGCTATGCTCAGTGGGTTTTAATAATCCCTGTACCACAGGCCCCTCCAGTCCTTCTGTTTCTGATTTTCATGGGTAGGGGATGTTTGTAAATCTGGTTTTGGAAAGGTCCTGTGTTGTAGGTCATCATGGTTTCTGCATCTTCTCTGAACACAGAGGAGAATATTAAAGCTGTCCCACAGGGCATGTTGGACTTTCTAGGGGAGGGGAGTGATGACTTAGTTAATCCTGTCTGGAAAGCAAAAGCAGATCTACTGTATTTTTATATCCCTCTTTTAATGAAATTTAGTTCAAAATATTTTTTCTTTTTTTTTTTTCCCCCTTTCCTGAGACAGTGTGGGATAGCAACACTCTATTCAGCATTAGAAAAATACTATTTTTGTTTACTTTGTTACTTTGTGACTGCTGGCTTTGACAAAACCGCGGATTGATTTTATCTGGTCAGCAAATTATTTCCATTCATCCGCAGCCCCGGAAACCTGCTTGGATCTTGGAAATGCGTCTGGTCCCAGTTTTAAATTGAATTGTCTCATTTTTATTTGACGTGAGTGAGCGTGGACACTTAGATCATAATTCCATTTCTGTGCATCACAATCCAAGGAGAAATCACTCACCCCTTGCCTCCCAGTGCTCTCCCATCCCCAAAACAAACTTAAGTACCTCTCTACACTAACTGTCTGTTGTAAGTTTTCTGAAGGGTATTTACAACACAGAAGAACTGTGCAGGGGAAACATATGCCTCCTTCTGTGAACTCCTATTTGTATGCATAAGCTTTCCTTGGGAGCACTGAAGATGAATTTTGTTACTGATGTTGTCAGTGAACCTCGCCTTGTGTCCAGTGACTGCCGTTCTCTGCAAGGTACTTTTAATTGGGTAGATAATAGTAGGAAAATATGAAGGCATTTGACAAGGGTTTGCTGTTTGGATCTGGCAGCCTTTTCCATTAGTTAACACTCATACCTGTGAGCTTCCCAGATGTCCCCATTTTTAGGAACCTAAAAATGGTCAAACCAAGTTGCAGAGTAAACAAACAGAGATTGGAAAATACCTCTATTTGACATCTCTCTGAACATCACAGATATTCTTGGTAACAGAAGGTCTGAAGGTACACGACTGGGCTGAGTTCATTAGACAACATCATTGTAGCCTAATTGATTGCAATGAGCTTTTGCCCTCAAAACACAGGGTAGAGAGCCCCCACTGAGCTCCTCCGGAGGTCAGAGTTAGATGGGACATGGAAAAAGCAGCTGGTAGCAGACAGCCACTAAACAAATGAAACCTTGTTCTGTGTTAGTCAGAGTCTGAGCTGTGACAAGGTGGTGGCAGAGGAGGAGTCACAGACCTCTCTGAAATCTTTGCATCCTGTCCTGAGCTTACCAGCATTTATCAGCCATAGTAGCTGTTTCATCTCATTTCAGGAGAAGGCATTTGCTTTAAAATCTCTTTTGACGAGTGCAACTCCTGGTAGAGTGACTGAGAGTCTGAGTGCATTAACTGATAAACTGACTTGGGAATGGTTTATTAGCATAAATAGCAAATATGAGATTCAGCACTGGCTAATGGGTAGTCCTTTTAAATCCTCTCAGTCTGGCATACTTCCAGCCTATGACGAAAGGAGATAGATAGAATAGAAAGAGGATAAGTTAAGAAACCTGGTGAGTTAGTGATTATAAATGAATTACACAGTAATACATTTTTGGTTTTCTTGGGTATAGCTGATAGTAACTGTCATGTCCATGGCTTATCAATATAAGCAACAAAATATATTGTTACTTAAGCTTTTTGAGGCTTGATGAAACAGATATTTTAAGTTTGTTAAACAGGTTGTTTTGTTTAATAACATTTACTCACAGAATAGGATGGAGTAAACTTTTTCTCTTCTCTGCTTCCTTACCTCTGCACTGCAGGATCTACAGATTGAAATTCTGTAACCTGCCTTATAAAGGGCAGTGGACACTTGGTATATATTAGCCTTAAAAATTTTACAAATTAATGTGATTTCTGCAAGAGATTTTGGGCAGTGTTTTTCCATATTCTCTATGAAAGAGAACAGAATTATTTTGAGAAAATATATTTCAAAATACTGGAGTGTTTTCTTTTCGTCTGAGGCATCCAGACTTTTTATTAGCAGTATTAAAATATTTTTAGAGACATATACCACTTCATGAAGCTTATTTCCAGCTGATCTGTCTAAGCATGGAAGATGTTATGAAACAGGTTATTAACAGCCTGCTCCAGAGGGTCAGTATGCATCATTAGGTAAAAAATAGATACAAAATAACTCTTTAATTATTTGAAGATTGGCTAATATATCTCAACCTCATAATGAATCTCTGACTGGACGTGGAACCCAACCACTTTCTTATGCTTTCCTTTGGATTATTGGATAGGAGAAGGAATTATAGAGTCAACAGTTAAAAATTCTGAACACTTTGTTTGAAAATAATGTTTTACATCAGTCTCTTGCATTCTGTGGCCATGAGAGAGATTTTCCTAAGCAGTCTGATGTGTTAGTGGTCATAACTGTAGTTTGTGATGATGATTGTTTCTTGGTGCTGAATGAAACAAGAGATCATAAAATCAAAATGCAAAGCTTTTAGCTCTCCTCTAGGCTAGTTGGAAATCAACATCTTCACTACACTGGGCAGAAAATGGACTAAGTGACTAATTCATCTGACTGAAAAATTGGATAGATTCTCCCAGAAGATGGCAGTGAACCTATGAGTAGTGTTCTCCTGCCAGCTTTGCAAGCCATATCATTTCTAGCTGTTTTTCAATATTGAGTGCAATTACAAAACAAGTAATGACAGCAACTACAGTTGGGTGTGGATAACAATGGCACTTTTGATCTTGAAATCTGAAGTGAGCACTAGTAATCCACAAAGGCCTGTCCTGCATGGAGGGTGATGGACTGGATGCTTTTGGGTAGGTTGGCAAGTTACTCAGCATTTTGCTACACTCACCAGCATGATGAAGATCCCCTTTCCATTGGAGTCCTTCAGGTAATCCCTATGAAAAACCCATTGACTACATCCAGAGCTTTAAAATGTGTCTGAGTTCTTAAAGTGTCATCACTCTCAGAGGAATGGATGAATGTAGGATAACAGTTACTAAGAAGTAGAATAAATGATGAGATTTGAAAGTCTGGCCATGTCACATCTTTGCTCCACTGTTTCTCACCAAAGAATTTCTTCATTCAGATAGGGATCAAAAGCAGATGTTCAAAAATACCAAAAAGGACTATTTCTGTATTAGTTTTAGTCTAAGAGCAATGAGTAATTGCTGTAAATTTAGGGAGATTTCCAGTTCAGTTTCCAAAGCAGGAGTCTAAGTGTGGCTTTTCAAACATGTAATCAAACCAGAACTACTTAACCTTTCAAAAATTGATCCACTCATTATCATTTTATTTATTTCAGAATTAGCAGTAGGGAATGCTAATATCTCTTTTTAAAAAATCCTCTCAATCTATAGCTATAATTTGCAAATAAAACCCAGCAGCTATTCTGTAGTGCTTGTCTTATGAACTGTTTGATATGCACATTTACATGTATAAGCAAGCTCTTTATGTGATATACCTGAATGAAGAGATGTTTGTAAAGAGTGGAGAAGGAAGACGGGTGGCTTTAGACACATAGCAATGCTTACATGTAAATTTTGGAACTAAACTTTGCCATCCATGTTCTGTATTATCCAGAATTACTACCAGTAAGCTAAAGAACATTTAAATATTTATTCTCTGTAGCTTAGTCTGAAAAAAGAGTTCTGACTCATTTGTAACCGTTTATTTAGTTTTCCAAACAGCAAAAATGCACTAGCAGTAAAAAAAATATAAAAAATTGCAGCTGTTTCTTTAACATAAAGAAGAGATGAAAAACAATTGTGTGATCTTGTTCTGCAGACAAATATAATTGTCCTGCTGCTTAGACACTGTGGGACACTTTTCAGTTTCCACCTCTAATAAGTTGTGGAAGCTGCAAGATACATTCTTGTATCTTGTTCTTAATTTTTTAGATGTCTGCCCTCCATTTTAAAAGTGTATTTGTCCTCCTCATAGAATGAGCATCTTTAGTCTCTTTGAGGGCCCATCTGTAATTGAACCTGTCATGACCATAAACTTAGTCAGGCAAAATCTTCCTTAGCACCTGAAGAGACGCAGCAGCACCTTCCCATTCAAATGGCTGCCAGACCTGTCTAGTCCATCTTTAATGGCCAAAATCACAATCCATATGTTGTATGAAGGGGGCAGCAGTGACAGATTCGATGCTGTCACCTGTTCACCAGTAGAGCCTATTGTCAATACCCACTTCACTACCTAATAATCCACCTTTCACTACTGACAAGCATCCTTCCCTTTGTCAGGACAAGGCTTACATTAAATCACACAGTCCCTCCCCCCAGTCACCTTTTTAACATCATTTTTCTAGTGCTTGCACAACTCGCAGTGCTCGTGTGACTGACAGAGCTTTTGGGTTCTGTGCAGCTGCTCATATCGTAACTGCTGGCATTTGCTGATGCCTTTGTGTAATCTGGATATGCTGTGACATGTGAATGATACTGCTTGCTATTTCCTTGCTCCTACTGTTTAAAGTCTCAATAAAAGTGAAAAATATCACTATACAAACTGCAAATATCTCACCTGACTATTCCACAATAAGGCAAGCTACCTCAGCATCAATAAAATGTTGATACTACTTTTTTTCGTGTATTTTTTCCCTGTGTTTCTCAGTGAATTCCCCATCTTTAATCTCACTGCTTGAGGTAAAACCAACCTTGTTATTTGGTCTAGAACAGTATTATTCTGGGTCAAATTCTGGGACCCTTATGCAAGCAAATGCTATTTACATTAGAGGCAATAAAGACATTACTAAAAGTGAAGGAAGAATCACAATATGTGGCTTATGGTAGGGTCAGTGGCTTGCAGAGCGTTTTTCTTTAGTTTGTTTTGTGAACTGCATGTGAGTTATAAATGAAGCTGCTGTACTATCTGTAATCAAACCATTTAAAGCTGTCTTCTATCATAGGGTTTTTTTGATTAAACTTTTCAAATTCAGGTGCCTAAGATACTGAACTTCACCTAATACTTTCTTCTACTGTAGTTTTGTGTGTTTTGAGGGGGTTGAAAGGATTTTCATATCCAGGCACATTTTTGCTTGCCTCATATCTATTATGAATTAGCCTGTCTTTCCTAAATGCTTTAAGAAGTTCAGTTCATGGGACAGGCTGAAAATATGTAAACTATATTGAAGTCTTTCTGATAGCTCAGTCACAGCTTTGTTGTTAAGACAGGAATATGGGGGAAGCTGGTTGCAGTCTTTCTGCAATAATTAACTGTAACTAATAGCCTAACATTTACAGTGCTCCCCTAGGAAGTAGGAGAGCCAAGTCTGAATTTCCCTTCAGCCAGAGTGGTTTCAAACATGCAGCTCCCAGGCCAACCCTCACCTGAAACTCATCCCTCTGTTGAAACCGTGTCAATAGACAGCAAAAAAAGGGATGCTTTGGTGGGACAGAATGATCATGTAGGCATCCTGCAGGCACCATAGCTGACTAGCACTTGACCGGTTTGTCTTGGCTTGTCCACAATCCTCCTACAGTCCCTGATGGTGGTGTAGCCTCATGGGCTGCTGCTCCTACTCTGTCTCACTGCCAACCAACTCTAGGCAGCCCACTGCATCCAGTGTCCTGCAAACCAGTCTTCTTATTACTGGTGATCTTCTGATATCAGACTGGGTAGCCTGAAGGTCCTGGGAAGGAAACAAGATCCTCACATGACTAAGCTGCTCTTTTCAGCACACAATAGACTAATCCTGAAAACAATCTGTCCAAAACTTACCTCCTAGATAATCCTCAAGGATTTTGTAGGACTGTACACATTTTGGTTGGTCTAAAACCAGGGCTCACTGAAAACAGCTGCGAACATTGGTACTAGTTTGGCTGATGGCTGGAAGCAGAGTCAAGTAGGTACACAAGCTATACCAGGTATTTTGAATACACTCTCAGACTGCAAGTACAACACCAAACATCATTAAGACTCAAAGAGGATGTTGTCTGGATACTGTTTATGGAGGACCTGGCTATGTTTGGGAGCTCTCACAATCGTTCTGTCATTACCCTTTTCATAAGCCCCTCAATCTGTCTTTTCAACTGAAGGTGCAGACAAGCATCT
The DNA here is from genome assembly GCF_034638445.1 of Ciconia boyciana. NCBI lineage: Eukaryota > Metazoa > Chordata > Aves > Ciconiiformes > Ciconiidae > Ciconia > Ciconia boyciana. Next base: position 12,693,571 of record NC_132936.1, on the reverse strand, counting down.
GCTGTGCCATCTAACCTTGGAAAATATTCACTTTTATGAATAGCTCCTACCCAATAGACCACACATTTCCATCAGAGAGCTGAATTTAAACCTTTTCCTGCTGAGTTCTGCAACCACAGTTGTTGTCCCAAGTGGGCAGGATTTAGGAAACCTAAGGAAACCTCAGCACCTCCTTCCATAAGGTGCTGAGCTTTCCTCTAGAAGTAGTCAGTGCACCATAGAGGACAGAGGAGGCTTGGACATAGCTACAGCATTGTCTGCACCAATCTGTGCAAAGATAGGGTGGCTGCCTTGCTATCCTGGTGATCAGGGTACAGGAGTTGAAAAGCTGCTTTCCTTCCCAAAGCCATGTGTTCCTGGCCCCGGAATAAAGTGTGGATAAAGTGTCTTGCAAGCCCTGAGCTGCCACTTCATGTGATGAGAGGTGACAGACCAGAAGTTGGCCTCATGCTTCTGTGGTGTTTTCAGTATGGATGTTGAGGAAGACTCCTAAAAAGGGTGTCTTAGAGGGCATCAACTTTGATGGGCGGAAGAGTCAGGCAAGGGATTCAGGCTGGAAGGACCTTGGAAAGGCCTGCAAAAAAGGTGAGTTGATGAGTCTGAGTTCAAGCATCCTGAAGAGCAGTGACATGAACCAGACACAAAATCCCTTTAGCCATGGAAATCTTGAGCCTAAGCTTGCACACATCTAGTGAGAGCTGTATGGGCTTAGGATTCAAATACTGGAACAAGGACCCTTTGTGGAAAATCCATTGAAAAGCTATGTCACAATATAGAGTTTAAATCCAAATATAGATATGGTTAAGCAGGGAGAACATTAGGAGTGTGGAGAGAGAAATATAAGTTTCTTGCAAAGCCCTTTTTATTGATTGAAAGGCCTGGATGGTATTAAAAGAGCTGTTTGGGCAGCTTTTCTGCTATGCAAGTCTTCTGTTGTGGAGCATCTGCAGCAAAGCACCAATACCTTTCTTTAATCAAGGCCCTGAAATGACCATACACAACTGTCTCTTTTTCTCATAAGCTATATTTTTTGATTTATCTTACCTAAACAACTTATTAATTAATTACAGGCTGATCTCTATACATGTACACACGTTTCTATAAGAACTGTGGAGCAAGATGCTCAGATGATGAAGAAATTCTGTGAAGATTTTTGTGTTAAAGAATTAATCTTGCTGACTGATAGAAATAAACCATATGATTTGTCGTGTTAAATACAAGTAGTATAGTAATAGTATTGAATTTGTGTATTGAATATTTAATACATTTTTCATCTCAAACTAGTTTTCTTATCAGCACTAGGAATCAGGTGAATTATAGAAGGAAGATCTGAATAATTAATATAATAGAATCATAGAATCATAGAATCATAGAATCATAGAATAGTTTGGGTTGGAAGGGACCTTTAAAGGTCATCTAGTCCAACCCCCCTGCCAAGGGCAAGGACATCTCCAACTAGATCAGGTTGCTCAGAGCCCCATCCAACCTGACCTTGAATGTTTGCAGGGATGGGGCATCCACCACCTCTCTAGGCAAACTGTGCCAGTGTTTCACCACCCTCATCGTAAAAAAAGTCTTCCTTATATCTAGTCTAAATCTACCCTCTTTTAGTTTAAAACCATTAACCCTTGTCCTAGCGCAACAGGCCCTGCTAAAAAGTTTGTTCTCGTCTTTCTTATAAGCCCCCTTTAAGCATTGAAAGACCACAGTAAGGTCTTCCCAGAGCCTTCTCTTCTCCAGGCTGAACAACCCCAACTCTCTCAGCCTTTCCTCATAGGAGAGGTGTTCCATCCCTCTGATCATTTTTGTGGCCCTCCTCTGGACGCAATCCAACACGTCCATGTCTTTCCTGTGCTGAGGGCTCCAGAGCTGGAGGCAGGACTCCAGGTGGGGTCTCACTAGAGCAGAGTAGAGGGGCAGAATCATCTCCCTTGACCTTCTGGCCATGCTTCGTTTGATGCAGCCCAGGATATGGTTGGCCTTCTGGGCTGCGAGCTCACATTGCCAGCTCATGTCCAGCTTTTCATCCACCAGTACCGCCAAGTCCTTCTCCGCAGGGCTGCTCTTAATCCCTTCATCCCCCAGCCTGTATTGACACCAGGGGTTGCCCCAACCCAGGTGCAGGACCCTGCACTTGGCCTTGTTGAACTCATGAGGTTCACATAGGCCCACTTCTTGAGCTTGTCTAGGTCCCTCTGGATGGCATCCTGTCCCTCAGGCATGTCAACCGCAGCACTCACCTTGGTGTCATCTGCAAACTTGCTGAGGGTGCACTTGATCCCACTGTCTATATGTCATTGACGATATTAAACAGTACTGGTCCCAATATGGTCCCCTGAGGGACACCACTTGTCACTGATCTCCATCTGGACATTGAGCTGTTGACCACTACCCTCTGGAGACGACCACCCAACCAATTCCTCATCCACCAAATAGTCCATCCATCAATCCATATCTCTTCAATTTAGAGAGAAGGACATTGTGGGGCACCACATCAAAGGCCTTACAGAAGTCCAGATAGGTGACATCTGTGGCTCTTCTCTTGTCCACTGATGTAGTCACTCCATCATAGGCCATTAGGTTGGTCAGGCAGGACCTGCCCTTGGTGAAGCCATGCTGGCTGTCTCGAATCACCTCCCTGTCCTCCATGTGCCTTAGCATAGCTTCTAGGAGGATCTGTTCCATGACCTTCCCAGGCACGGAGGTGAGGCTGACAGGTCAGTAGTTCCCAGGGTCCTCCTTTCTACCCTTTTTAAAAATGGGTGCAATGTTTCCCTTTTTCCAGTCACCAGGGACTTCACCTGACTGCCATGACTTTTCAAATATCATGGAGAGTGGCTTGGCAACTACATCAGCCAATTCCCTCAGGACTCTGGGGTGCATCTCATCAGGTCCCATAGACTTATGTATGTTCATGTTCCTTGGGTGGTCACAAACCTGATCTTCTCTTACAGTGGGAGAGACTTTGCTTCCCCAGTTCCCGTCTTTCAGTCCATTCACTCGAGAGGTGTGGGAAGAGAGGCTGCCAGTGAAGACTGAGGCAAAGAAGTTCTTAAGTACCTCAGTCTTCTTCTCATCCATTGTTACCAGTTTACCAATCTTGCTCATCATGGGGGCTACACTTTCTTTGACCTTCCTTTTCTGGCTGACATACCTGTAGAAGCCCTTTTTATTATTCTTTGCATCCCTTGCCAAGTTCAGCTCCAGCCACTCCTTGGCCTTCCTGACCCCATCCCTACACAAGCGGGCAGCATCCCTATACTCTTCCTAGGATGCCTGTCCCTGCTTCCACTGCCTGTGCATTTCCTTCTTGCCCTTTAGTTTGACCAGCAGGTCTCAACTCAGCCTTGTCTGTCTCTTGCCTTCCTTGCCTGATTTCTTATACCTGGGTATTGAGAGCTCTTGTGTTCTATGGAAAGCATCCTTAAAGATCTGCCAGCTCTCTTCTGCTCCCTTGTCCCTGAGGACAGTTTCCCAGGGGGTCCTATCGACTAATTCCTTGAACAGCTGGAATTTTGCTTTCCTAAAATTCAGTGTCCTGACTTTACTCTTTGCTCACCCATATCCCTCAGGACTGTGAACTCCACCCATGCATGATCACTGCAGGCCAGGCTGCCTCCAATCTTGACGTCACCAATTAGCTCACTTGCGTTGGTGACCAACAGGTCCAGTATTGCATCTCCTTTGGTAGGACTGTGTATTACCTGGCTTAAGAAGTTACCCTCAATGCATTCCAGGAGTCTCCTGGATTGTCTACAGCTCACCATGCTACTTTTGCAGCAGATGTTGGGGTGGTTGAAGTCCCTCAGCAGGACAAGAGCCTGTGAGCACGATGCCTTCTGTAGCTGGAGTAAGAAGGCTTCGATTGGGTGGCCTGTAGTAGACACCAACCACAAGGTTCCCTTTGTTGCCTCAGTCTCTAATTCTTACTCATAAGCTTTCAACCTGCTCATGGCTATTCTTCAGACAGCTCTTCACACTCTATCAATTTCTTGATGTAAAGAGCAACCCCTCTTCCCCTCCTTCCTCGCCTGTCCCTTCTGAACAACCTGTAGCCACCGATAGCCTCAATCCAGTCATGGGATTCATCCCACCAAGTTTCAGTAATGGCAACTAGGTCTTAGCTTTCTAGTAGCACAGTGACTTCCAGCTCCTCCTGTTTGTTACCCATGCTGCATGCGCTGGTGTAGAGGTACTTCAGCTGGCCGTGTCACCTTCTTAGAGGAACACCCCTTATTTCCTTTGAGGTATTTCACTGGTGTTTCCCTGTTGTCTCCTATTACCTCAGGAGCCCCTGGCTCATCTTTCTAAGACTTCCAGTGTGCTGCAGTGTACTCAGCACGTCTCAGAGCAACAGGCCCTCGCTAGCACCCCATCCCTCTAACCTTGGAGTGTCATCCCACAGCTTGCCACAGGCAAGCCCGATATTATCCCCCTCCCCCTTCAAGTCTAGTTTAAAGGTCTGTCAATGAGCCCCTCTAGCTCATGAGCAAAGACCCTCTTTCCCATTTGAGAAAGGTGAATCCCATCTGAAGCCAGCAAGCCTGGTGCTGTGTAGGCCATCCCATTATCAAAAAACCCAAAACTGTGGCAGTTGCATCAGCCATGGAGTCATGTATTAGTAGACTGGGCCCGTCTGTTTCTTCCAATGTCGCTGCCCGCAACTGGGAGGAGAGAGGAAAAAATAACCTGTGCTCCAGATTCCCTTACCAACCGTCCCAAGGCCCTGAAGTCTCTTTTGATTGCCCTTGGACTACATGTTGCAGCTTCCTCACCACCCACATGGAAGAGTAGTAATGGGTAATAGTCCAAAGGCCATACCAAGCTAGGAAGTTTCCTAGCGATGTCCTTAACCGGGGCCCCAGGGAGGCATCAGACTTCCTCAAGAGGAGGGTCTGTCCGGCATATTGGACCCTCTCTTCCTCTCAGAAGGGAGTCACCCACAACTATAACCCGTCTTCTCTTCCTCGTGGAGGTGGTCGTGATACGGGGGGTAGGCCTTTCTGACCTTGGCAACACCTCTGGTGTAGATGGACCATCATCTACAATATAGTCAGTGAATTTCAAAGAATACTCGATTAGGCCTATTGCAGACTTTCAATACACTTACATTTCCTTGTTGCCACAGAAAGGATGTAGATGCTTCCAATTCAAGTGACTACAGTGCAGTATTTTTGGATCTAGGTAGCTTAGTCCTTTGAATGGCTGTTTTAGGTTCTTAAGATCACTTTGGATTTGTCCCTGTATCTTTAGGGTTATAAATAACTCTCAGGACAAGATGATTTCTTATCTTTTCCCAGTGAATCACCTTCAGGTTTCAATAAATTGAAGTGCAGTTACACTGCAGGAAGAGGGAATACTGCATTGTTGATAGAGCACTTTTGGGCTGAATTTCTGTGTGTGGGCCTGCATTAAATTACTGCTCTGACAAAGTACCAATCCCATCTCTGGAACCAAAAGTGCTGAGTAAGTTTTACAATTGAAAAGGATTGCAATTCCATTTCTCCTCTTCAAATTGAAAGCAGGGAGTTTAAGAAAGGCAGCATATCAGAGTATTCTGACTGGAATACCCATCACAAAATACAGGGATGATTTTTACTTATAACTTATGTTTTATTTACATATACTTATACATATACATTTACATGTACATGTACATATACATAAAATTTATATATATTTATGCATGAGTATCAGTGTATTTAACTAATTGACTTAGTACATGCACATAGGATAAGCTTCTACTCTTAAGCACCCTTTCAATTATTACTCTCAATTTCATGTAAATGGTTTGATAGCAGAGAGTTTGATAGCAGAGAGTTCTACAGTTCATACTGAACCAATTCAGCTGGTTGAGTCCATGATGGCCTTATTTCACAACGTCCATGTAGATGGTGTTCATTATGTGTGTTATTTTTCACATGTATTGTGGTAGCAATTATAGATACTGGACCAAACCCATTTCACCTTATATTGACAGTTTTTGTCAATTGACAATATTGTATTTGACAGTATTGACAGGAGGTATGTGGGAAAGGGGGATTTAAGAGAGATACAGGGTTTTTTTCATAACCTAAAAGGAATTCTGCAGCAGAGCCAGTACTGAACTTGGTGAGGATCAGGTTCAAAAACAGTCTTATAGATCTTAATTTTTTCCAAGTCCTTTTTTGAGTTTTTTATAAATAATGTAACCCTTTCTATCATGGCTTTATATACCTTAGGAAATGAAGAGACAGAAGTCTCTTACATTTATCAATGACGCCTCAACAGATCTCAATGTGTATTTGCAAGAAAAGTGTACCAATTGTGCAGAGTTGGTTTGAGTAAAAAAAGAGTGGAGAAAGATATGTGACAACCTTGGACAATCAACCTCATCTAACTGGGCCATCGATACAGTCTTTGTGCACCAGACACATTGGCCTTAAGCCAAAGCTGCTATTTTCTAAAGGGATTTGATTAACATCACTACCCTGAGAAATGTTTTCTCTCTTCTTCGCAGTCTTGGGTCATATCAGCCATTGGCTCCCAACAATGTTCAAAGGGTTTTTGTAAGCATCCAAAACTATTTTTATGACTCTGTTCTTGGAAGACAGAAAAATGGGGGAGGGAAAGCAGATGAGATCCTCTTCTGCCACTGAAAACCCTGCAGTATCCAGTCCCAGGAGGGAATTCTTATCCCTTAGAGGATTACTGGCTAACTCTTATCAAATATTTCCTGTCTGTGACCTTAGATAGCAGCCAGAAGATAAGGACCTGCTATTTTATGAGGTGAGTCAAGTCACATTTTCTGCCTTTTCCCTAAGAAGTTCCTTGGGAGGAGCTGTGGTGACAGCTAACAGCAGAAGATAAGGAAGTGATTGACCAGTGTTTTCAGGAATATCAAGAATGTAGAGACTGGTTTTCCTTTCATCTCCCAAATGCTGCTGACATTTCTTAGGGCTAGCCATAGAGAACTGCAGAGAAGGACAAATGAGGGATGAGACATGCTGGTAGTGTCACCAAGTTGGTTTCTGCAAAGCAATCCTTAAGTCCTGACTGAACAGGTTGTAGCAGATGACACATTCTCCTGCTGTTGTGTGATTTGGTGCACTAGGCACATTACCTGTAAGTTACATGGTACACATTACTATTATGTTACCCACTAGCTGAAGAACAATACACAGTGAGCAAGTAAGCAACACTATTGGTGTGTACACTCAATGCCTTTGGTACATGTAGGCGAGGCTAAGAAGAAAGTATCTATTTCTGTTGTATCACAAAAGCTGTTCCAGCATGACTCAACACACTGTGCAGTTCATGTGTGCATCCTATACTGCTTGTATGCCAACTACACCTTCACCAGTATTTTGAAAATCTTGCATAAGTTTTGAGATAAATGGTATGTGATACATAATAAACATGTCAGTAAAATTAGTGCATCTTATTTAATTAGCAAGACATTGGTTAGCAGGAGGGCTTTAACCATAGGATGTATTGGGATGCAGCCGTAGCCTTCTCCCATTAGCACTTCTTGGGAAATTGCTTTTTCTATTTCACAGGGTTCAGTTCCCTTTGTAACACATCTTGCTTCTGTTAGCACCACCCTTCTATTGACCTTGGTGTTAATGCACACTCGGTTAACACACAACTGAAAAGTGTCTGAAACTGATTTCAATAAAGATGCTACAAATGAACGTGTAAACTGTCCTAAATTGTTAATTAACAATCTTTAGTGAAAATGTGCTTCTACTAGTTAGCTCAGGGATTCAAAGTCATGACTGTCGGGTGCTATTTCTGGCTTTCTTACGTGTCACTGTTTGAAAAACAATTCAAGCACCTGCAAAAAGCATGCAGCAAGTCTGTTGCATTCAGTGTGCTGTTTGAGAGGGGAGTGCTGGAGGCAGTAGTTAACCTGTAGCATCACTAAAAAGAGGCACTTCTTTTGACTTCCTTCAAAATCTGAGAGGTGACAGTAATATTTTCCTACCTCACTGTGGTCTCAGGAGATAAAATTAATTAATTACTGCAAAAGATGCTGAGTTCCTCTGATTAAGAGTTCAGTATACATGAAATATAATTAACTAAGCTTTGAATAATTACACTTTGAAATTCTAGGGTGATTCAGTGGTTGTATTTAAAATAATGTTTTTGCTGCCTTCTACAAATAATGTCTCCTACTATGCAATTGTTTCTCAGATCTTTATGCACATGCTTACTGTTAAGCACATGGGCAGTTCCTTTCAAGTTATTTGGAATATTTGAGTTTGTGGAAACAGAATTCCCCTTTGATATTTTACAAATATCATCACTTGTTGTATATTTATATATGTATTTATTAAATCAAATTAATACAATTATCCACTTACTTTATTACTTGAAACAAGCTAAATTTTAAGAATGCTTCAACTGTCCTGAACATCATCTCCCATTTCCTCATGCACCTATCAATTTTTAACTGAATGCTTCAGTGGAGGAAACCTAGGCTATTCTAAGACATGAGCATTATTGATATTTGTTTGTATTACAAAGGATCCTGGAGATTTTTTTTTTTGAGACAAAAAATCTTTTCACTAAGAAACTATAAAGCCAGAACAAATTACATTCTGTGCTCTTTAGTGCTTTATAGGCAAGTTGAAAACAACAGCAGTTCATCCCGAGCATATATTCAACTAGTGAAAAGCAGGCAATAAGCAGAAATTCTGAAGGTGGATAGTAAAGAAGCTTGAGAGACTGTAAAGGGATCAGGTTGATACATGGCTTCAGTGATAAAGGTAAATTTGCCATTGACCCCAGTGCTGTAGGGACTTTATCATTGAATTTGAGAAGGATTGAGCCTAGCATAGTCACACATGTTATGTTCAAAAGGAACCCAAAATCATAGATCCCTTCTGAAAAATCTTGATTCTACCATGCTAGAGTAGATCTCTCCAGGAGGTACAGAGTCAGGCATTTACTGTGGCTGTGTTGCACTCCATGTGTGATACTGTGCCTGCAGCTGCATATATCTCTGTATGGGTACATCTACATTTGTCCATGGTGCGGTGCAGACAGAAGGATCAGGGTTTGGTTTGGTGTGATCTATTACAGTCCTAGAACAGTACAGCCACGTTGCATATTTATTAGCAATGGTGTCTGCACCCATTGCTGGTCTCAGCCATGCACCATGTCTAATAGGTGCTGCAAAGCAGATTTACGTACAGCCGTCCCTGACTGCCTTGCCGTCTCCAATGCAAGTCCAGGTGCACAGAGAGCCCGGTGCTGGGGGGCCTTGCAGCTGCATTGCAAAGGGGAGTCTAGGTGGAACAGGAGTGCAAATTGGTTCCCCTGGGAGAGAAATCACTTCAAGACACATGCTGAAAGACACCAAATGATGTCATATAAATGCTAGTTTAGGGGACTGTTGGCCATCTTTCAGCACAGGAAGAAGGAATACCAGACCATCTGCATGCATCTGTTTACATACCACTTTAATTACCTGTTTCCACTTTCATAGCCTGCAGTAATATAACAAGAGCTGAATAGTTTTGATTATAAAAGTAGCCATGGAATTAGTTTAGAAGCATAATACTTCTTGTATTGAAAATAATACATATTTTATCTGATGTTAGATGCCAACAGCTATAATCCATCTCTTCAAAATATTTTGAAATTATACAACAATGTGTCAACTGACTTCAGCTATTCATTTTCGCAGTGGGAGGCAAGTTTTGCCATTGCCCCCTCCCCCCTTTTAAATAGTATTTTAGTTTTAAAATGAGCATTAGAACCATCTGGCTCATAAACAGTAGGCAAATAACATTTCTCCATGATTGATTATGGAACATAACCTCAGGTAAGTGTAGCATGACCAGTTAATTGAAAATTGCTTTCCATTTACAATTCACTCTGTGCTAACCAATGATAAATAATTATTTCATCTGGCTCATTTCACATTATACACTTTAAACACCCAAGCCCCTCGCTGACTTTAAAAAACAAAGCTATTATTCTATATTCCACAACTTTTTGATGCTCTTTTTTTATGTTTCATTCTCCTATTTTATTAGCACTTTTTTACTTTTGAATTGCACTTATTCAGACAAATGGGGAAGACAGCCTATTTTATCTATGCTTCCTTATTTCCCTAAAGATTGTTCCTTATCTGAAATATAATAAAAGAACTGAGTGACCTCTTTGACTCCATTATTGTGGAGAAGGTGCTATAACCTGCAAAGGTACATTGTGTTTTCAGGAGAACTGAAAAGATCGTGTTAGTGCCTGGGAATACAGAAAAATGAACTATGATGCAAAACAATCAAATTGAGAAACGGATGTTGCAAAATTTGCGTATTTTGTATTATCAACTTCAAACACTTCATGGTGGCCTGGAGCAATTTTCAAGTCAACCGAGACCAAATCGCAGTCATACGAAATGGCCTGTTATCATATGAAATGAGAAGATGTAATTCTTTAGATTGCATTTCATCTCGGGACTTCAGATAAGCTTGAACCAGTGACAAGACACAAGGTGACATTTTCCCCTCAAATTTATCAGAGCTTCTTTCTGGAAATGCTGTTGCTGGTTGTATCAATCTAGTTATTGACAATTCTATTTATAGGTGACATTTAAATATTTATGTGACTGTAAGAGTTTTATATCTCATTTCTTTTTTCCTTCTTGTTTGTTGCATTGATGTGTTCTGCCTTTCATTTGTCTTCAAGTAGCAGCATAAGCACTTTAGAGGCACAGCATGCATACCTTCAATATATATTCATTCTGTAAGTAGCTTTATGGCACTACTGCAATTATTTACAATAAGGGGTGTTCAAATATTGAGATACTGGTTTTGTTTTCCATTCAGCTTGTTGCTGACAACTGCCAGATCAGCATGCAAAACAGGAAGCTCAGCTTGAGTGCTTGGTTTAAGCTGAGCTGAATTTATGTCACGAGATTAGTGAAAGGAAATAAAATCTAAAATTCTGATTCCTTAAACTGTCTCAGATAATTTACTGCAATATATAGAAAAAGAGAGACAGAAAATCATAATATGCTTAGTAATTTGCATTTGATGGGAAGAGATAATAGCTGAAGAGCTCAATGTGGCGATATTCACGTCAGCCATTACATCCTCTTCTCACCCAATGTAATCAAAGCCCTATGTAAAGTGGCTCATTACTGTGAATGTTATGACATTAAAGGTTGAGAAGAAAGAGTATTAAGCTCCCTTTCTTAGACATGACATGCTTCTGTTTTGAGCAAAATGTTTATCTTTATTTTTTAATGAGGTACATCATCAAGTTTGTCTCCCATACAGATATGTGAGCTTCAGACATTCAGCTGGAATAGACAAAAAAAAAAAAAATCATAGTAATAAATTATTTTGAATTATTTTAAATTTTGGTAAGCAAATCTCAGATTTTTGCTCTACTACACGAAGCATTAAGTCTACACTAGGTGTCAGATTCCCCATACTGTTGTACCTGTCTTAAACTAAAGGAAACTTCTGTAAATGGACTCAAGCTATCAGAGAGTCAGGAGCCATCCATACTGCTAGAAATATTTCTCTGCCTGATAACAGTAATTGTTTCATTAGAGGAAGAGGTCCACCGTATTTTTCTTTTTCTAATCTTATTTTTATACTAAGGTGTCAAACTGTTTTTTTTTTCTTTTCAGTATTTAGGACCCAGATTATACATTGAAGAACAAAAAAAAAATTGCATTTACAAGTTTTAACCTAATCCCTGGCTACAAAGCAAGAGTCCTGGAACATATGCTATTATGATAAGAATCATCATCTTGAAGATAGATTATCTTGGCTGCTGCAAATAGAATAAAAAAACCACAGTGCACATCGACATATAAAAGGCATAAAAATATTTGAAATAATTTAAAAATATTCAGGAGAACTGCATTTCTTCTTAATTCTACCAATTGCTGGTACCAGTGCCAGGATTAACGTCCCAGCAGTATTCCACATTTCCTGTTAATCTTCCCATTCCTACACTGAGAAAAGAATACTCTCCTGACAGGTTGGAGCAGGTCCATACTGCTTCCTTCTGCAAGATTTTTGTTACCTAAGAAAACTAGCTATTCTTGAAGTTTTTTTCATTTCTCAGTGACATATCCTGCCCAGTAAAAGCTGAGGAAGAATTTTGAAAGTCAATGTTTTTGACATAAATCTCTTCTCGTGTCTAACTGACTGCATACAAGGATCATGTTCTAGGTTAAACAGACTTAAAAAGAGACAAACACAAACAAATGCATATTCATATTTCAATAGTGCAAAGATACCTTTTTGCTTAACCTGGATTGCCCTGTATTAAGTGCTTATAAATCTAGAGACCACAGCTAGATACAGACAGAAGATAAGTAATCATACAATTACTTACTTGTGCAATAAGACTTCAGAATAGCAGTTTCTTAACCACTGTAAAGTGTTCTGGCAAAGAAAAGCTTTGAGGGGAGTTTCACAATTTTATAAAGGTATTTCTACATAAGAAAAAGGGGCACAGAGAAATCTGAAGGATACTGAACTGAGAACTTAACTGGATGATGGCAGCTGGTAGTGTCACCTAAGGAGAGAGGAATGTTCTTGACAATGAAATGGGGATGGTAATTAGCACAGAGAGATGGGGTATAAATCGTGACTTCTACAGGACCTTAAAGAAAGTAATGGTGACCTTTCCAGCTCTTGCCTAATACTAACTGAGAAGAGTCCTCTAAAATATCTAGTGGCCTGGATATTCAGTGCCATAAATGTTAACTGGATCATTCAAGAAAAAACAGCCCTCTGCACTATACCATGAAAGTCCTACAGATGGAGTGAACACGACTCCGGTGGTGGGTGCACAAACTCCGAGTTTGGTTTGGTCACGGAATTTCCTTGGGGAAGTCACTTCACGTCTGCTTTTCCTCTGTCAATTCACTGCACTGCTCTGCTTCTCTCTTCCCCCCGCCATGCCTTACCATTTAGATAGTAAGCAGTTTATTACAGAGGCTGTTGTTGGCTTATCACAAGCAGTGTTATCTTAGACCTTTTTTTATCCTTAACTCTGCCCCATACTGCATGGGTGACCATGGCAAGTTGTATCTCATTATTTGTCAGATGGGAATGCTGATACCACTTCCCCTCTACAGTACCTTGAGATTGGTAATTGGCCTATTAGTGTATTACTTTAACTATTAATATAGAGCAACTCCATCTTGTTTTGATATGCTGTATCCCTTTAAGTGTTTTAGCTGACTATCCATCTTTTGTGGCTATTAGCTCACCTCCTATAAAAGATGCTCCAGAGATCATAGACCAAATATGACTAATGGATAGGTCAAACATCACAAGTACTTGGAAAGAGCTCAAAAGGCTCCAATTTCTTGTCCAATATAGTAAATGTTTTGGGCAACCCATACTTTCCGCTCAGCTCATCCCATGAGACTGTGGTTAAATGGTAGCAGAATAAGTGTTCCTAGATTAACTGTCTCCAATTTCAGACTGCAATCACACTTACAGGATTCACAAATGCAACCATCACTCAAGAAAACAACAATGAAAGATCAGGGTTTTAAAAAGCAATCACTTCAATATTGACATGAGAATCTGAAACAGAGCAGACCTACATCCAAGTTTGAAAATGAACTTCAAGGACTCTGAAAAGGACTGGCACATTTAAAGGACAAATTGCAACTCCTACTGAAATAAATAAGTCAAAACACATAAATAATATCAAACAGGAAGAAGAATTTCACAGTAGCTTAAAAATGACTTCTGGACAGTGAGTGTGTAAAACACACTTTAACCTCCTTTGCACATTAGTGACAGAATACCAATGCAATACATTCAAATGTTGCTACTACGCTATTGAAACTGGCAATAAAATAAATGAAAGAAGCTCAATTTTCTGCTTAATTTCAAGGCATTAAAGTGAATGTGATTCTTCACAGTACTTTCAGCAGACACTTTGGTTCTTGTAGGCAAGAATCATAAATCATCTTCTGCACCAGAGCTCTGGGAACATGTTGCAGATCTAAACATTTTGGTCACATACAATAAAGCCTATCAAAAAAAAAAAAGGCTTTGACTCAGTTTAATAAAAAAAAAATTCTCCTGTGAACTGGAGGACATAACCTCAGAACAAAACCCAGTGAAGACAGGTATTTATTCAGCAATCAGTAAATGCATTTTAATTTATTTGCATCTGTAGAGAGCATTAAAAGACTGGCATTCTAACAACACGCTCATTATTCTAGTTGTTTTCATGATGCAGGATTGTCTATTTCTTTGTGCTTATAGTCAGGAAGAAGTGCCAAATGAGTAGTATTTATAATCAAATATGATATACAGCAAGTCCTATGCCTGATCATTATTTTATCATAAATATTATTTGCATACAAATATTGGATAAAAAACGTCTTCCCGCTTCAGAGCCTTGAATAAGAGTAGGTTTAGAGTGGGAGGAACATTTTATTTTACCTCTGGAATTTAATTCCTAAACATACAGCTGCCCTTATGTTTATAACGACACCATAAAGCACAGTGAAATGCAACCCATAACCTAGGATTTTTGTCCAAAACCATGGGACTTTCATTGTTGGTGGCTTTAATATAATTTTTTCTATTTTCGTAATGAAAATACTGAAAAAATACTTCAGAATGAGTAAGTGGGGAAAGAAGAAACCCCAAATCTAGCTGCTGGCAATAAAGAATTTGTTTGTCACATGATATCACATCTGGTATGTGGGCAGGCTGGAAGCACTACAGAAACAACCGATAATCTCGTTGGTCTCTGACTTTTCAACTTTGCTTGCGCAGCTGTTTGTTTATTCTGCTATTTATATCTCAACTGCCACTTGGAACATGCTCAAAATATGGCAGAAATTCCCAGTAAAATAGCTTAAATCAGATGGACTGTCTTCCAGCCTTCCTTACTTAAAAAGGGGAAAGAATCTTAGAAGTAATATGACTTGGAGAAGTGCACATCTTAATTTACACAATATTGGTCTAACTTCAGATTAGAACAGGACTGGACTGACAGGTCCAAAGTTTAGTTTAGAAGAGATTTTTTTCTTCAAAGCACTATTCTTACAGGCTGCTTTCCCCAAAGAAGACATTTCTCAAGTTTGTTTTTCAAATGTAGGACCTAAGCCTTATTCTTAATTTCAAGTCCTTTAATGAGAAATAGTAAAATCTAGTTTTTATGGAGGCTATCTTTCTTTGGTCACCCAGCCAGAATGAATTGGAGGAATTTGCTTTCAAACCCTTTCAGCATCTTGCCAGCACTAAGGACTGAGATACTGAGAGGGTGGTCTCTTGTTTTCTCTGTTCAACCTAAACTTTCCCAACATACACGTTGTGGTTTATGAATCTTGCGTTTCTTTCAATTTGTCATTCCAATGCAATCACTGAAATAGGTGTTTATACTTCCAATTGAAATTAAGGACCCCACTTTAAGCAGCACCATGCAAAGGTAAGTTTTGAAGGAAACTATTTTTTACCATCTATTGTAATCAAGCATTACAATAATGAGTTATTGCCATGGATATGAGCTTCTAGGGCTCTAAAGGACAAAGGTGTCCCTCCCACTTCTCCCTTCACTTTGGTCTTCTACATTCTTCTTTGTCCTTTGCTTTATTTTCTAGCCGCCTTCCTTCCTGGTTGAAAGATATAACTTCATTCTCAGTTTTCCATTGGGTCTCTGTCCTGATACTGATCTAACTTAGTGGCAGCAAGTAGTCAGCAGTCTTAAAGAAAACCGCATCCAAGGATATCTTTAACAGCACAAAAACTTCCTAGTTTTCAGTAGCTGTTCTTAAAACCCCACCCATAAGCAGGGAAATGGTGCCAGCTATATGCAACAAGAAAAACTGAGACAGAGAAACATAGGGTCACTGAAGCATATAGACTTCTCAACTGAATTTTTAAAAGGAATGTAGTTAGAATTTAGGATGTCAGCTGAGGAGGAAAAATCTGAAATCCTCAGGTCTGCAAATGCTTTGTTATCACTGGTGAAATTGCAAAGGTGCCTAGAGTTCTGCCGTGCAAATGCTCCTTCCTGCAACTCTATGTCTCACCTGAGTCTAAACTGGGATCTTTTAATTTGCTTTGCTACCTAGTTCCTTGAAAGACTCAATCCAAGGTATTCAGAATATACCTATGGTGTATCTGTGGGAATGAGCACAAAAGCATCAACTACTTCTGTGAGACTAGCTGATTAATTAACAAGAAAGAGAAGGATAAATCACTTAATTTGCAGTCCACCTGGATCAGATGTTAGGGGTAATTCACCCTGGGGACAGATAACACCCCCTCATGAGCTCTTTATGCTGAAGAAGTTCAAAACCATTCATCAGGAAACTATCCAAATTAGAGATGATCTCAGTGTCTGTCGGACATTTCCCCTTTTCCTTGAAGCCTTTTTCTTGTGCAGCAAAGAACTGAAGAGCCACTGGACTAGACCGAAAACACAAGAACAAGCACAAATCTTTGATACTGTTATCAGGAAATTTGCCTAAAAAGGGTGAGTTGTGGATTCCTGTTCTTGTCCCAAGCAGTGTTTATGTATTAAATGTTAAACAGCCAGTGAATAAAATAAACAAACAAGCTTGAGAGCTGGGACTGGAACCTGTGACTTAATCTCCAAGGCAGAGAGCTTTGCTGTCACTGACTGGCCTAGCTAATCTTAAATTATTTTTCTGCAGAAATTCAGGACACCCTTACAGGGAAATTATTTCTAGCTTGCTGTCCAAGATTCTTTGCTGGGAAATGGGTGATTTGGCAATATCCCAGGCCGATAACTCTCCCCTGGTGTGTAATAAGGAGTTTGTGTGCCCAGCTCAAGGCTGAACCTTGCTTGCTGAGAGCCAAGGACCTACGCCTGCTCTCCTGGGTGCCAATACCGACATCTACACTTGGTGTTACGTCTAGGCAGGGCTGTTCTCTGGCACGGAGGCCAACGGTCAGAGTACTGCCTGCCTTATTGCTGTTCAGCTCTTTTACGTTTCAGAATAGGGCACTTACAGCAAAAGTGACTGTTGGGAGTGGCCACCAGCCCATGCTGGTTTACAAAGCATGTCCAGGGACTGTCTGGGAGACTTAAGTGCCAGTTTGGGTCATTCTAACAGCTTAGCTATGTAGAGTCAAGTTCCTCTGCTTGGGAACATTCCCTCGCACTGTTTAATTTATTCTTTTAAACATAGCCACAGTGATCTGTCAGAGTCATGCAGGAAACATCTTGTCCTTTGGCTAATCTGGGTTTATTATGCTAAGCGATAGCTGGGGCTCTGGCTGCAGGCACTGGTCCTCAGCAGCCTCTGCTATTCAGGGAGCACGCGCTGACTGCTGCAGCTGACAACCCCACGCAGCGGGGCAAGCCAGCACCAGTCAGTGTCTGGAGGGCCTCTCAGGAGCTGCTTCGCCATCAGGAAGGATGGAAACCTTCAAGAGAAGGAATGGGATGCATCTGATAAGCAAACTATGTGTATCAAGCGCGTGTAACTGAGGTGTAAGCCATCTTCACTCTTGAATCAGAAACTCTTGCTCTTGGCATTGGTTGCTTGATAAAAGTGTTAAATGCTGTTTTTTTCCCCCCTTGGGTCTCTGATTGCCCACATAAGTAAAAAATTCTTGCATAAAATCAACATTGATCATCCTAACTGCCTTTCATTTTCAGCTTTGAATAGAAAAGATCTGTTTGGGCCTTTTCAGGTCCTTTGCTAATTCCAGTTGTGTGAAATCCTTTTTAACACCATTTTAATTAATGATTGGAGTATTTTGAAATGGCTAGAAAGAGTGTTTCTAGTTTTGGATGACAAAATATACCAACAAATCTTTAGATGTCCCTTGACTTATTTGGAGTTGCTTGATGCAAAACCACCACAGAATATTAGACTATTTACTTATAATTCAAATATATGTGTAAGCATTGACATTTTAAAACTTTGGCCCCAGTGTGCCAATGAAGCAGCTTAACTAGTCCACGGCAAGCCACAACTTTGTGTTACAGTGCAAAGGCATCAGGACTGAAGTGGAACTTCACCCTTACTTCATTGTTCTTGGTTGGATAGCCCTAGATTAACAGCAGGGCCTAATGAGCCGTGGGCTGGTGCGCATGCATGCTTGAGTTAAGAGCAAGACAGGTCATTAGGGCCCAGCTTTGACTGTTGCCACCAGCCTTCTGTCAGTGCTCTAAATCAGGGCAATATCACTTCATTATTGCTTTTAATGAATATTAATGCTCACTGAATCAGCTATATGAGCTGGGCTTAGCTGGCATGTTGCAGAACTGTCAGATGTTCTGAACAGTAAAAGTAACGTATTTATTTCTTACGTTTGCATGAAAAATCCTGGAGAAAATAAAACTTTATATTGCTATTTATTTGGATGTCATGTATAAGAAGAAAGCATCTGTCAAGGAACAGAAATTATTAACTGCTTAGTGCATTTCTCTGCACATCAGCCACTGTCTTTTACTCTTTAGAGGATGTATAGAGCTTATGGGTAAGCCTTATGGATCAGCTGGTTGACAAGTGTGACAATGGAAGTTTGTAAATCCTTTAGCGTTACTGGAGCTACATGATTTACATAAACTGAAGAGCATTTTTTGGGTTCAACAATTTTTTAACCATATTCTGTAGATTCCAGATACTGACTAGACTGCCCATTGGGATCTACTGAGCTGTTTATTAACAGCAATGAACTTTGTGATTGCAAAAATCTCACAGCATATTGGGAGCATATATAAAAGTGAAATTAGAACTATATCTATTGTTTATGTGCCTACTACATGACAGCAACATGATCTCAGGCTTTAATGGGTCTTGCCATTCCACCTAGTAGTGCTTAATTATTGATAAGCCTTATAGTAGGCATGGAATGGCGTACGAGATCTACAGTGACTGGTTCAGAATTCATTTTGGGGAGGTAAGATGAAGGGTTGGCCGACAAACGGGTTTGCATAAAGCTTGTTTCTATAGGAAACTGGGTACTCTTGCTTTCTCCCTTCCCCTTGAACTACCCTAAAACTCTCCATTTCTGAAATATCTCTTGATGTTAATGTGCAGGGCAAACAAGAAGTGTATGCTGAAAAAAAGTGCAGTTGCATGAATTTGGCAATAGGATTTATTTTATTCTGGTAGCATTGTGTTTTCCCAGAAGCAGACCCAGTGAGAAGGTCCCATGAGTTACAGATTAACTGTTCCTTTTAGTTTTCTTGAATATAATTGTTGGCAAATCTTTTGTTAAGCCTAAAGAAAACTAGGTAAAAGGTACATTTTTAAGACAGAAGTCTTATGACAAACAAGTTATAACAAAGAGAAAGCATATATCTAATATTAAATTATATAATACTATATATTTTTTTAAAAATATCTGTTAAAAAGGCTTAACATGGTCCTCCTATCATTCCTGAAAGTAATGCATTCCATAAAGTAATGCCATTTATTACTTTATTCACCGCTATCTGTGTATCTGAATCAATCACAGATGCTCAGGAAATCATGTAGAATACATTTGCCTTTTTTTTCTTTTTCTTTCTCAAAAAGCAGAAAGTTTTGTTTCATTTTCCCTTTTGATCAGATATTTTGTTCTGAAACTTATTTCCATAAAAAATAAAAATAAAAAATAATGTTTTGTCTTTCTGACTTTTTGGGTTTTAAATTTTTTTCCACAAGAAAATCACATTTGCGTTCATTAATATGAAATGAATAATCATTCACACCACAGAACCCACATGTGCTTCTCTGATCCTTGTCTCACATGCAGTTGCAAAGAAAGCAAGTCAACATTACTGATACAGTGGCAAAAACTATCTGAATCACATCTCTACAACCTCTTCCAGGTGCTTCAAGCTAACAAGTTTTTGGATACGCTTTTTTCCTCAGCTAGTGTCTTGTTGGTGTGACTGCACTGGCCTTAATAGTTTCTCAACAAACATTTGTCATTGATATGGTGTATCACTTTTCTTTTGGTTATGAGGATTGCATTGTGATTTCTAAACTATTTGTAACCAACAAGCTTTTTTTTGTTTGTTTGTTTGTTGGATAATTCTTCTAATACAACAATTCTTACAAATAGTACAAAATCCTCTTTTACTTTTAATTTCATTGTTGCTTATCTGCATCACCCAAGATCAGGAGCTGAATTTTGAACTCATATAGAGAGAGGGATGATGAATTACAAAGTTCACTTCCTATTATGAAACATATTTAAATGTACAGATAGACCTTGAATTTACTAGCTAGGGAAATTACAGCACATCTATAAGCTAATTCTCCTGTATACTACTTTACAGCTTTGGAAAATCATACAAGATACTGAGGAAATTAGTCACTTCTGACATTCAGAACAGATCTCTTTTTTGAAAGCTTCATCATTCTGTATATATCGTCGTAGGCGTACAAGGTGTTTGAGAAGTAGCTTACAGGCAACAGGCCAACCTCTCCTGAGATAGCCTGGGAGAAACTGTTATCTAATAGGTGGATGAAACAATTTCTTATTTATTAGTGCCATCTTCTATTACGTGTTCTCAAATCTGCATGTCACTGTGTCATAAAGCAAACTGAATTAGTCTGAAAATAAAAGGATTTGTTCACTTCTTCAATTTAATATTATAATTTTAGATTAAAAGTAGTTTGTTGACGAATAGCTCAAACATTTTCCTAACTTGAATTTTATCAAAATAAGAGTATCTCAGAAAACTTTTTTGCTCAATTATAACTGCACCCTCAATTCAGCTACATTATTTTAAATTCAACCCCCATTTTAAATGAGGGATGTGTCAAATCACAGCAGCTTTGCTAGTTACAGAGAAATCCACTTAAAAAAGGTATTGACAAATCAAAGACTATAGAGGACATAAAAGTCTTATAAACCCTTTAACAAATATAAACTGAGGAAATGGATTTATTTTCTTTAGAGAAAAGAATGTTCTTCACAGTTTCCATGTCTGGAAAAAGTGGTTACAAAGGAAACAATGATAGATTATTTTCCATGTCTCCTGCTGCTAGAAGAAAACAGGAATTGGCTGTATTTGCAGCAAAGATTTATCCTAGATATTAATAAACTTACTTTTTTCCTTAACTTTCCTGTGAATCTGTAGTAGAGCAGCTACCTAGAATGGTTGTGGTACCTGTTTGATTGGATGTGTTTAAGTGGCTAACTTAAATATAAATAACCCACAGCACAGTACTAAGACTGTGGGAAGATTTTTAATAGCAAAAATGCAAGGTGAGTGCAGGGCTATGAGCAAGAGCCCCTTGGGTTTTGCTGTACGTAGAGGAAAACAGCAGATGAACTGACCAGCTGAACCCCATCCCATCGTGGTGCATTCGTACCAGATGGCCTTAAGAATGAGTTTGGGATTGGGGTCAGGAAGGAAAAAGATTAGTGGCCAAAGCCAAAGCGAGCTGAGGAGAGAACGAGATGAGAAGTAGCATCCAAAAGCTGTGTGTCACCTTGAACAAGCCACAGCAGAATTTACAAGCTAGTTAGGCAATGAACCAGCAAATGGGACCCTAGTGGGATTTTTCAGAAGCACTTAGACCAAAGTGTCTAATTTTTCAGCAGAAATTAGAGTCTGAGGTGCTTTAAAAAACTCACTTGGGCTATGTGTGTCTTTAGTGACACTGATACGTTAAAAATATGGCCTCTCAGCAGCCCACTTTTCTCTAAAATGGAAATAATAGCAATAACAACAGTATTGCTCTCTTGCAGGGTGCCTCTGAATACAATTTTGTTAAAAAAAGTACCTGGGATTCTCAGGTACTGTTTTATGAGAGCTACAGAAGCAGCAAAAATGTCACTCTCCTTGCTGGTGTTCAGAGTCAAGTGTGGCCCCAAAGCTCAGCTCCACTCCTAGCAAGTCATGGAGGCAGATTAAGTCAATCAAAATGAAAAAGGCATTTCAGCAAGAAGACTCAATAGCCACAGCTACTGTTGACCCCAACATATTTAAAACTGAATCTAAGGTGTAGTTCTTGCTATGATCTCTGGTTTTTGATCTGATCTAAAACTGGGATGGGATTTAGCTTTAGAATAATGTATCTGACTTCAGGTATTTATGTGTAGGTGCTTGCACATGAGCTAGTGTTGAGCAGTCAGTGGACACCTAGCCAATACTGTCAGTGGAGTCTGGAAGTTTGTCCAGCTCATCCTAAATAAGAAAGCTGCCTAAATTTAGCCTACTGCTGTTTGAGATGTCTTTGGGCTTCCAAAATGTCTGCTAAGGGTTGGCAGAAATGCACAAGACTTATGGGAGATTGCATGCCCTGGATACCCTTGCAGTGTCTGAAGTGACACTACTGAGCTATGTTTAGGCAACTGAATCTCACCCTTATCTTGGGTCAGATGAATACATCTGTAGACTACAGTGACTTTGCTGGGAGCTTAAACATTTATTGACATGAGGAAATCCCTGCACAGACAATGATTTCAAAGTCTTAGTTTGACATGGAAATCCAGCTATGGTCTAGTAGAAGATACTATATCCCACTGCAAAATGGGGCTGTCTTACATAATTATATTTGGGGTAGATAATTACGTCATGGTTTCAGCTACAACACTTACTACTGATCCACAGCTCTGAGCACCATTTAATAAAAGCATATCCTTTCTTCTCAGAAGACAGCTCTCTCAGCCCATGCAAGAACATTAGTTTCAGTTTGTTTTGGCTTCTTTCCCTGTCTGTCAGGAGATAAAATGTCTAGCAACCCTTTTCTAGACTATGACTCTCCAATGTCCCTCTGGTCAGTACAAGGTGGTGCTTCTCCATTCCCTGCATATTTTGAGCCAATCTCTAGCCTGAGAGCACAGTGCAAGTTAGGCTGAAAAATTGAATGCATTTACTGGTTGTTAAGATTTTGCAAACCTGCAACCTTTATTGAGACCTCTGCTCCTCACAGAAGCAATTAAAATGCCAGATACTTCTGTATAGAAAAAAGCAATATACACTTTATGGCAAGTATTTATACATTCCCTTTTCCTCTTCGTTATTTTCTTTGATGATATAATCTGATTGCCAGGGACAGGAAAGTGCAGAGACTTTAACTGAAATAACTGTCATAGAGCACTGGTTAGCAGGTAGCAGAGTACAGTTTTTGTATTCTTAATTTTCTCCTTCCTGATAGAAGCATCTGAAATCTCCACTACGTGTGCTCTTTTTAGCTTCCTGCCTAGACATATATCAAAGGCAATCTGTGCCATTTTGGTCCATTCCTGCCGAACTGCAGGGAAACATTTTGGTGCTTAACAGACTCTCTTGCTCTGAACATCCCTTATTCCCCATACTTTGGCCTCTTTTAGTTTCCATAAATATGTCGCTCAGGTGGCAGAAGCAGTAGTCAGCCAGCCTTGGATGTATGTGCAACTATCAGAGGCCCTTCCAAGAAAGAAGCTTGGGAAGATACCCTCTTGTTTGACACTTTGGCCTTGTATTTATACTGCAGTGAATGCTATAATTTGGTATAATTTATTGGTGATTCAGAGAGCACAGGTTTTTCTCCATTCCTTTTTCTCTATAGCTGTTTTTCTTAGCATTTTTCCAGGCCTGATGCAAAGCCATTCTCAAATAGTCATATTTGTTCCTACTGGTAATGAAAGATGTACGTGCTAAACTGACATACTTGATGGCAGTTACTGGTTGATTAATTTGTTTGCTGTACAATAAGATTATTTTGTTTACGCTGAACTTTTAGTATCTCAGTTTTCCCAAAGGAAAGGAAGGAAGGAAGGAAGGAAGTGGCAGCAAATCACATGGGGACACTTGCAGACTCATATCCTAGTTGCAGTGAGCCAGCAACACTCGCTCCTGGTGCAGGGAAGGCAGGGTGCCCCAGGGGCCAGGGGACATGTGGAGGTTTCCTTCCTAGAGTCCAGGGGTGCAGGTGAAGGTCAGGGACAGGGGCAGGTATGCTGTGCCAAAAACACTGGGAACTCCAGCAAGAGATACAGGAGCGTGAGGCTGGTGGCAGGCACAGCGTGCATACTGGGGGTTATATGCATGGATGGCTCTGGAGGTGTTTCTCCATGTGCTGCCTGGCATGTGGCAGAAGCTTGCTCTTGACAAAACACACTTACGTGGAGCAGGACTGTCATGTAGTGGTTTGCTCCCATGCACACATCCTAGCTCCACAGAAAGGCCCAAACAGCCTGCTGAAACTTTTAGCTGAAGATGCAGAAAAGGACAGGTTTGAGAACACAGGAGCTATTTTAGCATGTGTTTCAAATGCCTGTTAGCTCTCTGCTTAGCAGAGTCTGTCATAACGCCTTAATTAAGTACTAATACTTTATTTTTAGGACAGCTGCTGTTTTTTGACAGACCCTGAGACACACATTTGTGTCAGGGGCAGGGCACAGTCATCAGCACAAAACTAATACACTGTATGTTGAGATGATGGGGGGAAGGAAGAATATGGTCAGGGATTTTTCAGAGCACATGTCAGTTTAAGAATGAAAGTATTGTTGGATATTTAGTGTCCCTGTGGAATAGATAATATCACAGTCTTCTCAAAAGGTGTCTACAAAGAGACCCACTTGGTAAAATTATGTTGCACCCAGTTTGTGTGAACTCACTTGCATTCATCTGCATATTTTCTGGAATTTAAATTTGCTGAGCCCCTGATTCAGCACTGCAATTACAGAGCCCTTTTCCTCCTGTATGCTGTCTGCAGGCATTGCAGAAGATGTCTGATTTTTCTATCATGCTATCTTGTTCCATCTGCTTGATAAGAAAGAGCAAAGACCATTTAAATAATGGGACTAGTGGATGATAAATGTGGCTTTTAACACCATCAGTCACTTTTCATAAATATCTGAGTGGGCTATGTCAGCCTGCTCTGTTTGTTCACTGCATTCAAAGGCATCCAGCTTGTACATATGTGAACCCTAATCCCACTTGTTTTGGAGAAGACAGGCTGAAATACATTCCAGTCAAATGACCCGATTTGAAATTTGTTTCTAAGAGGAGAAAAAGAATAGAGGAAGTATCACTTAGAAATATTTCTTTGGAGAATATGAACAGAAGAAAAGAAAACCCAGGTGTGTATGATACTGTAATGCCAACTATTGCTGATGTTACGGCATGAAAGGCTTGAGTTTTCATGGGCTCATCGTATCTAATGGCCAGGCCAATATTCTGCCTTCTTGTGAGCTTCAGCATTCTGCTTTGTGTAAGCTCCATCTTCTGGCTGATGAGATTGACTTTCAGATAGCTACTTAAACACACAAAATAGAAAACAAATGTGTCCTTCAAGCCTGTAGATTCTCTTTGAGGGAAAGGCAATGGAAAATGAGGTACTGCAGCACAACATGCAAGTATCTTTATAGAACTGTCTCCGATATCTCTAAATTTTTAGCCATAGCATTTGAAGTTCAGGAAGACACTTTCTATTAGAGAAGTGATTAATTTCACATAAAACAGTTGCGTTAAAGTTAGGTGTTCAGTCTAAGCTATGCATGTACCTCTACAACGTAACTCGGTATACCAGCAAGCACAAGTGCACTGGGAAGCAGTAGATTGTTCTCTGAAGTTTCTGAGCGCTATGTAGTAGCTTTAGAGAGAACCTGATGACTGGATTTCACAAGTGTTGTGGTTTAAGCCCAGTCGGCAACTAAGCACCACACACCCGCTTGCTCACTCTCCCCCCCTCGCCTGGTGGGATGGGGGCAAGAATAAGAAAAAAGTAAAACCCATGGGTTGAGATAAAGGCAGTTTAATAGGACAGCAGAGGAAGAGATAGTAATGATGATGGTGATGATGATGATAATAATAATAATAATGTACAAAATAAGTGATGCACAATGCAATTGCTCACCACCCACTGACCGATGCCTAGCCTGTTCCCAAGCAGCGATCGTTGCTCCCTGGCCAACTCCCCCAGTTTATATACTGAG
Organism: Ciconia boyciana; assembly: GCF_034638445.1. Classification (NCBI taxonomy): domain Eukaryota; kingdom Metazoa; phylum Chordata; class Aves; order Ciconiiformes; family Ciconiidae; genus Ciconia; species Ciconia boyciana. Next base: position 12,667,733 of record NC_132936.1, on the reverse strand, counting down.
CATGACGCCATATGGTATGGAATAGCCCTTTGGCCAGTTGGGGTCAGCTGTCCTGGCTGTGCCCCCTCCCAGCTTCTTGTGCGCCCGGCAGAGCATGGGAAGCTGAAAAGTCCTTGACTAATGTAAAGGCTACTTAGCAACAACTAAAATATCGGTGTGTTATCAACATTATTCTCATACTAAATACAAACCACAGCGCTATACCAGCTACTAGAAAGAAAATTAACTCTCTCCCACCCCAAACCAGGAAAACTAGATGTCTAAATTCAGGTAGCTAAATTAGGCAGAAGGAATCCCATTCCAACACTCCCCATCTTGCTACAACACTGGAGATAAACTGACATTTTAGTGATGGCAACAGTGGAGATGAAGTGGCATTTTAATGGTGGAAATGTCTTTAGAATAAGTCTTAGAACAAAGGCAGGGTCAAAAGGTCAGCTGTTATCCTGTAGCTCTTAGCTTTAATTCCAAAGCCAGGGCATATTTCCAGACTGTAGATAACACTGTGCAACAATCAGTGATAAATTATGACAATTTAATAGCAACTGCCTTAAATAGACTACCAAACCCAAAATATTCGTTAATGTATCAAATGAACTGCATCTGTCAAAAATATGAGTGGGCCATCAATGACACTTCTGCTCCAGTTCCAGCATTGCCAGAGAGCCTGTGAGAACCCCAAAGAAGACAGTGCAGTCCCTGATGTTGTTCCAGAAATGATTGACCTGTCTTACTGAAAATATTTTAAAAATAATTCAGGATACATAGGAATAATAATCATATCCATTGCCCCAGCAATAACATTTAGAATAGTCTAGACAGATTCAACATGATAAACCCTTAAGATTGGTTGGAAAGTTTAAATCATAAAGAATTTTCAATGGAATAAATGAATAATTTTCTGTTGAAAGTGGAAAACAAGTAAGTTTGCCAGCCTGGTCCGTAATACACAATTGTTGCCTGTGGAGTAACACCAGGTCACCCACTATGCTAAGGTCTACTTGGATGATATTCAGCCTTCACACACAAATTTGACAAAGATTTCTTTTTAAGGCTAAGGTCAACTTCTAGTCTAATAACCTATGCTTTCTCTGTCAATATTTATGGACATGATTTAATTCCCCCAACTCTGTTTTCACTGATTATAACTCCCCAAACTATCCATCTCATAGTAAGTCAAAACCCTTAAAAACTAAAAAGCATGCCTGCAATTATGATGTTGTCTCTTTAAAAATAACAAAGGAAGAGGCTAGAAGATTAATTTAGGGATAGGCATACTGTTTATAGTACATGAAACATTCCTTCTCCTAATGCAAGAATACTTGAAAGGGTTTACCTTTTGATTAGTACTTAAAAATGAGAAGAACTGTGGGGAAAGAAAAGAAACATGTGGAACTGCAGTCTCAGTCTTCAAATTTAATCTGCTTTGGTAACCCAGAGACTATTAAAATCAGTGTTTGCTTTACTTTCACATGCTAAACATGTCTTGCTCTGTGACCTCTGCCACATCTCAGAATGCTGATCAATAGTTTTCAGGTATCGTGAGTCCCAATAGACATGACAGCTTGTTCTAGAGCAACTACTACCTTTAAATCTTGCATAAGTTGGGATCCTGAACTACATTAAGTAGCATATTTGATTCAGGAAGTTTTAGAAAGTACAAAACTTAGAAGGCAGATAAATAATATGGAATTCTGACCTGTCATTATTTTCAATTAGTTTTACTAAGAGATTCAGGGATGTTCAAAAGAAGACAAGATTTATGACACAGAGTAACAGGACAGCACAGAATGTGGCATTTAGTCATAATGTTAATTTTACTGGTGAAGCATTTCATAATCTGTAGTAAACAAACTTAGTGAAGGAGAAACTGGACATCTAATGAGTCTACCTTCAATGAAGGGAATGAAATCAAAACCTAGGACGTTCTTGTTCTTCAGATGTATTTTAGAAGGTTATACAGTAGCCTGCAGGGAAAGGGATGCAGATAATGAAAAAAATACCAGGCAAAAATCAGGAGATGGAGGATGCTCTAAAACGCTAAATGAAATACATGTATTTAAAGTAATGAGTATTTTATGATGAGAGATTTCACCACGGTCAATTTAATGGCTTTAAAATATTAAAATGCAATGAGACTAGGGAGGGCAAAAGTATTTTAAATATAAATCTATTGATTATAAACCTAAATGCAGAGGTATTGTGCAGTCAGTTCAGAGGCAGACAAGGATAAGGAACAAGAACATAGTCAGAGGTCTTTAAAATGATTGCTTTTGATCTAAGCACTTAACAAAAAATACAGGAACTTAGGGTTTTTTTCAGTTATTCAGGATGACTCTTTGTTGTTAATTGGGAAAAAAATGCAAAGTCCCTTTTCTTCTGAACGCACTGTGAATGAAACAAGAGACAGCATCTTAGCAAAGTATGTACACTGCTACAGGATCTTTTTAGTCAAGGCTAGTCCTCAAATCCCCCCCCTTTTTCTCAGAGCCAGTTTCTAGGGCTTGTTCAGATTGTGATTTTAATTTTTCTTTATTCCTCTTTGGTGTTCACTATATTAGATTGGGAAACATTTTGCATTGTATGGTTTCTGCTCCACTTTGGTCTGCAGGCTTATGCATAGAGACCTTTGCTGTTTTTGATTGAACCACACTGGCAAGCTGCAACCTCTTCTGCACAGACCAAAGCAGAGGAGTACTACATTCAGCAATTTGAAATAGGTTTTTCCAACACATCATGCTACTATAAGCTTCATACATGACCAACTTTATTTTATTGGAGTGGCTCATTCCTACCGCCTAGGGTTTTTTTTTCCCCTAGAAGTGCATCATTCTCAATCAATGCTAAAATGAAAATGTGAAACTTTCTTGACTAATGGATGAATGACAGACTTCTCAAGGGCAAAGGGAAGCTTTCTATTTCATCGTCAAACACCATGAATTTCCAGACCTGCAATATAGTAAATCTAGGATGTGGCAAGTAGAATTTAACTATGTGCATAGAGGCAAGCACATGTCTGAATGCTTTGCTAAATCAAAGCTCAAGATATTTGTAGAGCAAAACATGCTGTGCTTAAAGGAAGGGAATAGACCATTTGTATTCCAAATGTTTGTACAGTTTGAAAAGTGTTATTGCATTAGCCCTGTCAGCATGACTTACTTTGCTGGCTGGTCCTCTCCATATTGCTTTTGCTGCTGTTTCCAGTCTGTTCATGCCCTACAAGAACTTACATACAAAGTAAATCTTACAGTAATTTTATGCCATCATAAGATTCTGTGCACTTGCTTTAGTTCCAAGCAATTTCTAGGTAACTATTAGACTTCTCATTTTCTTAACTTACCTGATTAATGTCCATTTGTCCCATCCAGCATCCTATTGACTCTTAGTGCTGAAGTGTCGAAAAATAACAGTGGTTGACCATGACACATGAAAACTGTAATAACAAAGAGTGAAATTCACCTCTATGCTCCAAGCCTTTGTCCAGAAATTATAGTTCTTACTGTAAGCAATGTCATGAGCCCTTTGGCTGTGTCAGTAAAATTGGGCAGATATGCCTCATTGCATTTCCATGGGCTCTGGTACCTAGCTTTGCAACCTGGCACCATTCCAACTGTCTGTGAGGGTGAGACCTGAGTGTCACCATCCAACAGTGTGTCCTAATTTGTTTTGGAAGGAAATCTGGATGTATGGGCTGTGAGAAAACTATGGACTTTTCTAGTAAGTGTCTTGTTCTGTATAGCTAAGGTCCATGGCCATCTTACAAAGTGCGCTTGTCCAATGGTGCAGATGTACTGATTGAAACCAGTAGGAATCACACTGCTGTCTTCAATGGGAATATTAGATAAAATCATATTGACATTTGCCACCTCCACAGGAAAGTCTTAGCACATCAAAGGTATTATATTCATTGTTGCTCCTGCAGGTTGTTCAGGAGTTGATAACTGCGAGAGCACAATAACCTGTGAAAGATCAATGAGCTAGTGCCACTCAGGGTGGCTTGGTGGCACAGGGTGTGAGAAAAACAGGGAGGCTTGCAGAGCACTGGAGGCATATCAGCGCTGTGCCTGGGTGAGTGGCACAGGTTACGTGGGTGCAGCATGGGCTGAACCAGCTGTTCTGCTCAGGGTTCTGGAGATGCTACTGTCTCTAGTGTCTCTGTGTGGGTTTGAGAGCTCCATAACTGAAGTGACTAGATCAGGCACAGGTAGAAGCCCAGTTGTGGGTGTACTGAAACCAGATCAGGGCGTAAAGTCCATCTTGTCTTCTCTGAGCTACTGCAATTTATCTAATGCCAAGCTGGTCCAAGCTGTCTCAGACAGACCTGGGTCTACAAGCTGCAGTTATGGCATCATATGGATCAGTGTGCCTAGGCTTGAAGACCTAGAATAATGTCCTGATGCTATTAAAATCAAAGAGATATTGCCATTAACTTCTTTGTGTCTTCATAGCCACAAAAATTCATAGTTTCATCCCTGTTGATGTTAATGCCAGTTTTTCCAGACTGCGACAGAAGTAAAAACCTGAGAAACCGCCTGTTTGCAGCACTAAGTTAAATTGTCTACACTATTTATTTCTTCAGTTCTGATTTTATTTGTTTCTTTGAATTATGCCAATCATTTGTAATGTCTTATTAGAATATAGTTAGAGCTTCTAAGGAAGTAACTTAGAAGTATTTATTTGTTTTCTTTCCCTTTAGAATTTTTCTGATAAAGAAGCAGCTAACCAAAAATCATTACCTGATGCTTCAATAACTAATGTCATCTTAGCCACAAGAGGGAGAATTTTTTGATCAGAATTTACAGCTTATAAGCATATAAATAATTTAGTTATATTTTTGCAAAAAAATCCACAGGGCTTTAATCAGTTAGCTGAAATGCTGTTTCATTTTTATGAAAAACAAATGTCTCAGGCACTAGTCTTTTATAGACTGTTATGTATCTGATATGTATACATATACTGAGACCAGAAAAAAATGGGCCTTGTTCACACAGCTTGCTGGTTAGACAACCTGTCCTTGCAAGACAGTTCCTTTTGAAAGCTGAATATTTTCCTTGAAATAAAAATCATATGGTTTTTAATATGATTAAAAATCCCCTTCAAACTTTTTCAGAGAATACCAAATTACATTGGAAATGTAAATTCTGTACATGCAGGGCCAACATCTCATTTGACTACAGGAAGGCTGGAAATGAATGAAGTATCTGTTTATGGTTTCCCTGGTGGTCTGATTTGGTTACCTTGTTAACTGTTTTGTCTTTTAACAGCAGAACAAAGAAGTAAAAATTCCTGTTCCAAACATGCAGCAACAGAGACCTCATCATTCACATCACTCTGCAATAACAGCAGCGTAAGTCAGCAGCTGCGTGCACGGACTCAGTCAAAGTGAGTGGTAACCCGAGACCTATGAATCACAGCTCTTGACTTTTTCAACTTGAGCTTTAACAACTTGCTCTTTCTCTTTTAAAGCACCTTTTGTGCGTGATTGCTTTCTGGGATCAACTATTTCTCTTTGTCCTTTGAATAACCATTTCTTTCCTCATGGAAAATTTTCCATTTCAAAGAGGAATATGTAATAGCATTCAGCCAAATCAACCTTTTTTTTTTTTTTTTCCCTTCTTTGATCAAACAGTAGTTGAAGACAGTTACAATGAAAATACTTGAAGTCTCCTTTCCATCTTTGCAGTCAGAACATTCTTAAAAACAGTTCCAGCTTCAGGGAAACAAGCTCATTTCTGTTTATGCTTTATCTTGACTCTCAAATGAAAGATAAACAAAGTAATAGCTTGCTTAGGAAGACATTGAAACCCATGTATTAAACAGTAATGTTCATATTCCACAAGATAATTTCCATTCTCATAGCCAAGACAAATATTTTCTCGTGTCAGCTTTGATAAGAATAGCAGATAAAATGCCCACAAGCTCAAAACTATTTTATAATCAAATACCAAACTCAAGTAATTTAATAATCAGATTCCAAATGAACCCATGTTTGAAGCAGCTATTTCACTCTAGGCTCTGCAGCCGTACTGGTAATTTTGCATTATTCTAACATAAAAGAAAGGCTGTTGGGAATCAAATTCTTGCTTTATTTTATTGCCCACACCGGAGTTCAGGCACTCTGCTATGAATGGTGGTGCTTAGAGGCTTACAGATACGATACCAGTTTTGGGGGACTCTGCTAAAGAAGGGACGTCAGCACTGTGGTGGTTAAGCCTACTCTTGTCAGATACCACTGGAACTGCCCATGTGGCCACGTAATTACAGCCTGGTCATGAAGATGGAGAGTACAGGGGAAACCAGACTCCCCCAGTGCACAGTAGAGTCCCATCCCTGCTCCCCACTCTATTCTGCTGAAGGGAGCTGTTATTACAGCTGACTATTAGCTTTCTCCTGTACCAGTTTCCAGTATCTTTTTGCAAAATACAAATTTTCTGCCAGTGAATCGACTTTTTGCAAGACAGATTCATCTTTCCTAGGAGTAAGTCAGAAATAGGCATCCTCTAGTTGTTTTGCATTTGATCAACACCTTCATTCAGATTGATGTCTGTCTTCCCTTCGGTCCTGACAATGTGGAGGAAGGCAATTGCTCCTATATAATACTTAGGCAGTTTGTGAACACCTACTTACAGGACACCAAGATCTGTGCTCAGGGCAATAACACAGTTGACAGAAGAGGGAAGACATTTTGCCTGCAGACGGACAACGTGCCGCTGCCAGTGAGGTCACTGGGAATCACCTCTGTTTTATTCTGCACTGAATCAATTTCCATGGCTGTAATGTGAACAAAATCAGCATTATCCTCTCACTGAAGGAAGTATTTCTTTGGCTTATGTCATGGTTTAGTCCCAGCCGGCAACTAAGCTGAAACCTATCTCAGCTGAAACCAGGACAGCTTATTTGGTACTTTAGCTAGATTCCCAACTTCAGTTTCTTCCAGGTGCCTGAACTTGTAGGTGTCTGTAGGCTCTGAAAAGTGGCATATTTTAAACAGATTTCTGATGTGTCCAGCACAATTCTTCCAGCAGTTTCTGAGCTAATTCTGAAGCGAGGTAGAGGGAGGGATGTCTAAGATCTCACAGTTCCACACTGAACAGTTCTTTTTCATTGTCAAGGTACTGATCAGTAACACTGCAGAGAGACTTCCAAGTGCCACAGCACTCTATGCAATTGCCTTCAGAAAGAGATTTACCCAATTTTGAGCTTCTGTTCTCCTGTATCTCATGCACGTTTCAGAAGTACAAGCCTTAGTTTGATTGAATAATGCCCACTGGATCACGAGATTTTTCTTATTGCTGAAAGAATATGCCTCATATGTATTTCTCTTTTTTGACAATCGTTTTCTTGCAATTTCTCTTTACTGTGTTTTAAATGACTGGTAAATGGGAATGTTGTAAATCCATAACGGTGGGTTAGTATTCCCCCTGTGACAGTATATTTTAAAATAAAGTTACTGTCACAACCTGGAGAAAATCCAGCAAAACTTTTGGGTAGTTGTTACTGTCCCTCAAGAAGCAAAGACTGAACTGTCAGTGAATCATTGTTTCTATTCTAATAGCTTCTGGTATATATAATATTTCTTTTTAGCATCACACATCTTAGAAATAACTTTTTTCTTTTTTTTAATTTTATTTTTTTCAGTACATACCCTAAAATATGTACTTTTAGGCTTTCTTTCCTGTAAAATATTAAGTCATGATTATTAGAAGCTTAAAAAAAGTATCTAGTTCCTTTGAAGTAGAAAACATATCTTGAAATTATCCATGTATTTCTAGATCAGGAAAATACTAGAGTTGCTGAGCCAAGCATGGTGCAGAAAGATTTACAGGATGTTAATTTAAAATCAGAAGTTGAGATCACAAAGCAAGACTTTCTAAATATTCATTATGGCCTTCTAAATTGCACTACTTCCATCAAGGTTACACAGTTTATTAAATATTCATAAAACAGAGTACCGAAAAAAATTCTAATTGCAAATAAGTGCAATTGATGTAGATTGCATTATTTATGATTCCATTTGTTAAACTAAGACAATAGAAATTGATGAAAGACATTAAGTGGACCAAATTTTAAGGTAAATTTAGCACAGAATAATTTTTTTTTCTCTGTGTTTTCTGATGGATAGAACGTCCTGGCTTTTACAAGAAGTGCCAAAAAGACTGATTATTTCTGTCTGTCTTAATCTTAATGAAATCATCATTACCATATGATATACTGTCATTAGTATTAAGTTTTAGGTGTCACTAGAAAAAACTAATAAATAGCCTTCCTGTATTTAGGGACAATCTAACATCAGACAACAAAGAGTTGACAAACACTGACAAGCAGAGCCTGAGCAGCTGAATTTCAAAATTATGCCACTACTCTGCATGCTGGAAAGAGAGGGAACCTCCTCCTTGCTGAGGACCAGAGTTGTGAATAGACGCATGAGTGACCTCAAACTAATGGCAGCTTAATGTCATCTGGTAATAAGGATGCAGGGAAAAATTACTCAGTTCATTTGGTTAAACCAAATCATGATCAAAATAGTTTATTGATTTATTAACAACACTTAATCAACAGCAACCAATGAACTATACATTTAGGTTTAGTATCAACAATAAAACAGGAAAACCACAACACTAGACACTTACAAAATGTTAATAAACACCTATAGATTTTGAAATTTCCTGCTATAACTAATTAAAAAAAAAGTTTTAATCACACACACATCCTTCCACAGCCTGTGTGGGTTTCAGGCACATGCACCTCTCAGGGGGGTGCAGTGCCTACTTGCACCCGCTCTGCTGTGGGAGGTGTAGGTGCTCCAGCTCTATGAGAGCTAGTGTTGCTCCCTGCCAACCTTGATGCTCACACAGGGGAGAAACTCCTGTGAGATGGCACCCAGGGGTCCCTGGTCACCATCCCCGAGGTTGCACACATGCACTTGTGGGTCCCTGCTTGCTGCCCCTGTCTGTCCATCACTATCCAGGTGCCAACTGCCTCAGTTGGCATCAGCTGACATCAGTCCCAGGGGAGGATGCTCAGGCTGGCCTGGGCAGGGTGGTAACGCCATGGGGTGACTTCTAGCAGCATCAAAGTGGGTGTTCGCTGTTGCTCTATGCCTGCATTGCTCTCTCCATCCCCCCATCCTTCCCGCTGTTACAGATTTTCATGCCTTTGTCCTCCTTTTCAAGCTGACTCCTTTGTTTCCAAAGCGTCTGCAATTTCCTGGTTGCTCTTCAATGGGCTGATGATGCCTTCCTCTTTAACATGATCAGTTTTGGGCAAACACCTTGTCAGGCAGTTTTGGGTGCTTTGTTCACACCTGCTGTATACACCTACTCTCCTGTCCCAACAGCTGTGTTAGCCCATTTTGGATTATGTCGAGGTTGGCCTATGTGACCTGCCCTGAAAAACACAAAGAAAATAAGCAGGTGACCACATGACACCTGAAATTGATCTGTGAGATGTACCTGCTTCTCCTTCCTTCCAGCTGTATATTCCCACAATTCCATTATTGGAAGTGTTGTAAAGCCAACAGTGCAGCGAGCCATAACCATCTACATGATGAGCCCAGACAATGTAAAGAAGCTTGGCTTCCTCTGCTGCCAACAAAAAGACAGAGATATCTCCAGAGGGCACTGCCTCTTAGCTTGGACCCTTAATATGGCTAGGGTGACTTACACTCTGAAGTTGTTTTTCATGTGTTCAGATCATGGAGAAAGTTCAGAGGAATTAGTAAGACTTGCAAGTATCTAATTTTTAGATGATTGGAGCTACGTGAGATGGACCCTGACCTTCAGGTAGGTGGAATAAACCTTGGCTAAAGTAAGGAAGGATAAATTTAGGACAAACTGATGCATACACATCAGATCAAGAAAATGTAGCTGAAAAAACAGCAATTATAGCTGAACAATCTATTTGTATTTAACTTTTGGTATGATTTACATCACTAGCATTTGTAGCAAAAGTTTATAGTATTGGCTATCTGAGTAGCTCCATTTCTTTGCGCACTATGTTAAAAGAGTTAATGGGGCATTGGAGAGGTAGGGGACATTAGTAAGGTAATTATATATTTGCATTCCAACTTTTACTATAAGTGTTCATGGCTAAACATCCAAATCCATCATTTTAGTTAGGAGACTACAGAGGGTAAGAGTTGGTGGGTAGAGCCAAGGAAGGTAAAGGCAAGCCCCTTTCCCTCAGTAGGAGCCAAATTTTTTCTGCTGCACTGAGCACGGCATGGTCATGAACCAGCTGATGTCGATGTGATTTATGCTGTGGACTATAAGGCATCCAAGATTTCACCAGAACCTCTATATTTGGAGCATTTTTCCTCTTGACCCCGCACGAACTTCACAGGTGTGGCATTCAGTTCCTTGCTAAAGCTCCGCACATGAACAGAAATATTCCCAGTAATTTTAGAAAAGTTTGTATCATTCATAGTCCCACTACGTGATTAAATACCAATTTCCTTGCAATCTGAAATGTTTCTTTCATGTTTATCCTAAGCTAGTTCTGTTTCCTGAATGGTATACAGACATCACTACCTATCTAATGCTAGACTAAGACCATAACTTCCAGTTTCTTATTCCAGCCAAGAGCATGTAGATCTGTAATTAAAAGTAATTGCACAATATTTCTTCTTCTTTTGTTACCCTTGAATTCCCATGACTAAAAAGTTTGAGTTTCTAATTAAGAACGATAATATACTCACTGAGACTAATGAGGAGTGCTGCCGAGGGCTGCTACAGAGATAACACTTGAACTGAAACTCTGACTGAATATTAATTTTTCCTATGATATGAAGATTGAACATTTATATCATGCAGTTTTTTATTGACTGATGGAATTACTAAAGAAACTGTTGAGATCATATGAGTCCTGGGTCTGCTGCATTTTCTCACACTGTGTGGTAGGCTCTTGACAGAGTACTCCATTTAATACCAGCTGCCCTAAGACATAGGCTGACCTCTGCCTTTCACATAGGTGAATGAGTACAGCCATGACACAACCCGAAATTAATTACAATGGGGCTATTACATCCCCCCCTAAATGAGAAGGGTTTGGGCTGCAAGGTTAAAAAAGGAAATGAACGGACACTACATTGTATGTTGCATGTCTAGGAGGGACAGAACTGGAAAGACTGCAGGGTATGTAAGGGCGGGGAAATATCTTAGCAGCAAAGTGCCTTGAAATTAGATGCTGAGATGCTGAAGTCCCAGTATGGTCATGTAGATACTTGGAGAAATACTGACTGAGAATACTTCACTTAGATTTGCAGTTTAATAATCTCATCCAGCTTCTGTAATGCAGTTAGAAAAACCTGCTAGTGGGATTCAGTGATCTGTGGAGGCATGTCCCTTCCCTTATGACAGCACACCGTGAACTTCAGGGGATTCAGAGCTGGGGATCTTCTTTAATTAAACTCTGGATGATGGGACAGGAAAAATTTAGCTTAAAAGATATATACAATATAAAAAAGGTATCCAGTAGAGATCCAGTATTAAAAGATTCAGTATTAAAAGATATATCTAGACCTGTTTTCCAGGTTGGATTCTAAGTGAAGACTCTGAATTTCATTCTCTCAATTTCATAAATTTACCATGTATTACAGAAAGAGTTATTTCAGCTTCACAAGTTTACTATGTATTACAGAAAGAATTATAACCTCTTGTACTGATTTAGTATTTTAGACTTTTTTCATGTCACTCCACAATTTCTTTTTAAATCATTGTAATGCATTTTTAAATCATTGAAATGTAGGATAATTTTTTAAAAGACAACTCCAAGGTAGTTAAATCATAGAACTATGCAACAATAGCCAGCCTTCTCTTGGATAAATACAGAACAATACTGGACCAGGCTGAATACTGAAGACAGATGAGGGATAGCTGAAGCTTGGGGAAGGTAGGTGTTTTCATTTCAGATAGGTGAGTGCCTGTGTGTATTTTTAATTACTGTCAGAGAATTATTGACTCTCATATTGCCAGCAAGAATTTATTTAATCAGGCACAGCTAATTTTGGGTTGCCATTGTCAATTACTGAAATGGAAATTCAGGGAACTTAAACAAAGCCATGTTTCATCTCCAATAGAATCAAAATATCAGAGATACATGAGGTATTCCTCATTACATTTTCTTTTCTGTCCAAGAAAGGAGTTAAGGGAGCTCCCTTTCTCCTATCAGAACCATTAGAGGCAATGTGTGCCCATCTAATATGCTACAGGGAAATCTGTATCACTTTGAAACACATCCCACAACCCTACCCAAGAGTTTCACAGTTACATCCACCTCCGTGTAATACTCCTCTGTGCTTTTTCCCAACAGGCTTGTAAAGCTTCTGAAGTTTAAAAATAGCAGATCAGTGATACAGTTCAAAAACATGTGCCCCTCTCCCCAAATCATCAGTTTTGGGGAGACTGCCAAACTTTTATCTGAAAGTGTCATTGAAAAAAAGAAATTCTGAGTGTGCCACCAAGAGCTGAGTTTCTTGGTGTATTCATTAAGACTAATAGAATTTTTGGCATTTTTAGAAGTCTAAAAAGAAATAATAATAACAACAACAACAACAACAACTAGTTCATAAGCGCAAAAATTACCCATTAAGAGGAAGCCTGTGTGCCTTTTCCCTTTGAAAGCTTTTAAATAGTGGCAGAAAGTGCTGTGTTAAAGCTGGACATACAATGATGAGTGGAACCTCACAGCTTGCGTAACCAAATGGGGGCCCAAATCAAATGTTTGGTATATGCAGGTGTTTTCCTATACCTGAAACTTTTCTGAGAAGAGTTCTGTAACTCAGAGTATTGCATTCATTTTCAGACACATGTATTCAGATTGGCTTTCCCTTCCCTCAGCTCCAGTTTCTTAAAACTGTTGATTAGTAAAGACTGGTGACACTCAGTGAATGGACTGCCAGAGCTGGTCATTCTTTTGGTGTGGAGAAAAAGAACATATAACATTAGAAGTAATCCCTAAAGTTTGGGAAATGTGTTTGACTTCACTGTGATAAATCACTGGTTTAATGTAAGAGAGTGTGTTAGGGGCTTTCTTAAGACAGGGAGCCCTGATATACATGTATTGCCTGTACTGCCTGCTGTCTCCAGTCATTAGGGTACTTTGGTGAATGAAATTTAGTTTTGGTATTATCCTGGGATAAAGGGTAAAGAATTTCCAATTTCCTTAGCACTCCTGCACTGAGTAATATTCAGATGAAGACGACATTTGGCAGCAAGCAGAGTTTACCCTTTGATCATTTCTTTTCCTTCCTTTCAAGGGACTATGTTTTTTATGGATAGCTGAGTGATAGCAATTTGAACCAAGTAGTTTCAGACTAATTTTATTAGTGTTTCTCTTTGGCTGTATCTATACTAGTAAAATAACAGTGTCAGGGCCTGTTCTTGGCATGGAAGCCAACTGGCACAGTTTGACCACATACACATTATTAAGCTCTTCTAGCCTCAGAGGCATACGACTCCACCCAGACTACCTCTTGGGAATATTTCCTGACAAGTGCTAATTTCCAAATTATTTCTAAGAATTGTTTGGGATGGTGTTTCGTGATGTGAACCAAACATGTGACAAGACTGCTCCAGCAACTTCAGAATATGGATGACCAAGCTCCAGCACTTGGGCTTGCTACCCACCATGATTAATTTACTAGTACATGTTGCCTCTTTATACCATACAATATATCAGTTAAATTCAGATCTTCAAGGTTGGAGGACACCTCCCTACCAAATTCCAAAGGACCTACAACACTCTAAATACATACGGACAATAACATCTGTGTGTGTCCTCATGTGGAAATGTAAGTGGAAGTCAGGGTTTGCAAAAGCTATTGTAACACAACTAATAGTAATGTTATCCTTGACGGCCATCCTTGCTTCAGTAAAACTTATAAAAATATGCCTCCTTGCTGAAAGATGACACTTTATTATAGACCCATTAGTAACAGGAGCAAGTCTTAGGGGTGGCTGTGGCACGATGTGAATTCTCTGTGGGTCCCAAGATCAGCCTCTTTGTGCCAGTTTTTTGGTTTTTTTGGCATACTCCAGGAAGGATTATGTTGCTCTTTTTTTAGTGCCTTTTTTTTTTCTGCTGCTGTTCTTTTGCAAGCGTCAGTTTGTGAAGCCACTACAGAAATTCTGGGAAACTGCATTGTGGCTTGATCACACACTCTTTAAAGGATGGCGGTAGCTGAAGTAATTTTTTCTTTACTTTTTTTCAATACATGAAATATGTCTTTGGAGAGGAATTAGGAAGCAGGGGAGAGCAGGCAAAGGGAGAAGCACTTATAATTCTGTCCATGTGTAAGTGAGAATAAATCTCCAGAATTTCCCCTGTTATGTCTCACATACCAATAAATTGTACCCTAATGTAGCTGCCAAAATAGATATAGCATGGGATAATTCTGTCTCACCCAGACCAGGCAGCCATTGGGCTTTTCTACAGCAACAGCCACCGTACCTGCTTTGCTTATTAAGATCATTGTTATGAAGTTCAGTTGGTATTTTTATTGCTGGAAGCATACTGGACTGAAACATAATGTGTTATTGAACTTGCAACAGAACTGAAACTAATGTTTCCAAAATGAGCTTTCAGAACAGCCAGGAAGACAAATTCTGAAATCTGTAAATTGCTAAAGAAGAGAAGCCCAGTGCTTTCTGTCACATGCAGCCTAGATGGGGACCTGGTCTGTTTGCCACCTTATGGGAGCAGAAAGTTATTAATCTACAAAATCCTTTAATAGGTGACAAACCATTATATATATATTTTTTATATAGGAAGCAGTCTTGGAGGAGGAATGTGTTGTGGGAGGGGAAAAACCTTTTGTTATGGCCCCTTTTACTTTCTGTCTTGCTGAGCAGAAATATTCCACCATCATGGAATATTTTTTTAATGAACCTTGTCTCACCTGACTTCTGAGTAGGCTTTAAGGAAAATTATATAAACTTTCAATGGCAATGAAAGTCTGTGGCTGTCATTTTGATTCATCCTGTAGCTAAAAATATAACAGTGGAGTTGGAAAAACATATTCAAATGGACAGGTTTGGTCAGAAAAAGTAGCTTGTCAAAATGTAAACTTATTATGGAAGCACGTTCATTTTGTTCAAATGTTGAAGGGGAAAGTGTTTTAAATATATGAGGGAGGTTATTTCCACTTTTAAAGAGTTTCCATTCAAATTGAAAACCACTGAAATGAGACCAGTTTGTTTGGGTTTTTTTGTCTCCCTGAATCTGAACGATAATTCAGTTTTTTAATTTGTAATGAATATTTTCATGTATATTACGCTTTTAAATTAAATTTCAATGTATATCAAACTTTTTATGTTTCTGCTGTGATGTAGAATAGGTAACTGGAATTTTCTGTCGGGTAAGTTTTTTGAAGTCTGAGCCCTCCTGCACAGTTCAGTGTGTCCTTGCTGATGAGTGCAGGCTGCGCGGCACCCCTTCTCCCTGGAGGCTCTACTGCAGGGATTACTGACATGGGCAAATGCTTACAGCATGGATATGGATTCCCCAGCCTCAGCCCTTTGTGTATTCTCCACTCCAGGTCAATTGAATTAAAATGTAACTTCCACATCTTTACTACATGACAGAATTGCATGAGACATGTTTACATAAACTGTTTTCCATGGGGATTATTGCCAAGATATAGTTAGAAGAAAATCAGATGTGTGCTGGCAGTTCCTTAGGCATGCCTAGGACTCCCCTGTGCCTCTTGGCCAGCTGGGTGCTCTTGTAGCACCTGGAGAAGGATGCTCTTGGAGGGGAGGCCTCGCTGGTTAATGCCACATGCCAGTTGCTGGGATTTGACATGCACTGGGGTATTTTACATCTGTTTCCATTTTAAAGTACAACTGAGATTCTTCGAAGGTGGTCTGAAATGGTAAAGGAACAAATTCCAAGAGTTTGGAACACCTTCTGAACGTTCCCAAGAATTAGAAAAATGTCCAGAATTCTATCAAAATACTGATTTTTTCCTTTGAGTTGGTTTCCCCTCTCGCCCCCATTGTATTATATCCTCCCTCTTAGCAGCTTAGTTTATATATTGCTATTTTTTTCAAAATCAGTGTACGGGTAAATAAATTGCAGCAGCCTTCTCTTCAAAGGAATAGAAATGATGTGGCTAAGCATTTTTTGGTGACTGGGCCAACAGATAATTTCATTCAGCTTGCGTTAATGAGCCAGTAGAAAGGAACTATACACATCTCCTATAGACAGCCCTTAGGTTGGCCAAAGCCACCAAACACGCAAGCCAATCTGACTCATCGCATGCTCACAGGATTGCTAAATCTGATACAATGAAAGGAAAAAGAACAGGTGGCAGCAACTGGAGAAGACATCGACCCCATCAATAGCAACCTGCAGAAAGTCTGATCAAGTATGTTACAGGGCTGGGTCTACAAGTCCTACGTCTGGGACTCAGACATTGCTTGTTGTGGCAGACATTTCTGAATGTACCACAGATTTGGTTAAACATTTATGTTATGGTCATCTCTAAAATGTAATTAGTGTGACAGATGTACCAAGCAAAACTTTTCTAGCTGATACTAAAGCCGGCCAAATTTCAGTAATCATCACCCTAAAGGGAAAAAATAAATGCTCAGGTAGCAAAAAACCAGCAGATAGTTGAACTTTTTTACTTGCTGAGGATTGTTTTTTGCTACTAAGATCTGATTTATTCTATGATCCTACATGCAGGGATATTCTGTGTTCAGATATGCAGGGAATGTCACTGCAAGTGATGACTCTGCACAGCATTCAAAAAACCCTGCCTCATTTTTTTAAAATCCTTTTCATTCCCTGCAGTGTGTGTGCCATGTCTTTCAACTGCTTGCTATAAAACACTGCTGCCATCTGATGAGGCACTTGAGGGAGTCTGAAAAGAGGATGATTGTTTTACCCAAACTGATGTTTTAAAAGCTAAGAAGCCAAATTGCACCTGCAACTGCATATTGCGAGTCAAAGCCAGCATTTGGTCCAGTGTTCTACAATGTAAATTTAGCTTTCCCTCTTCAGCATTCCAAAGAATCCTCTCCATCTCATAAGGTAGAAAGGATAGAAGGCCATACAAATCTGGCTTAAATGAAATATTTTAATAACCAGGAACAGAAGCAGCATAACTACATTTAATAGTGCATACGGTTTATTTGCAGTGCATAGACATAATTTTTCTGTGTTTGAAAAAACATCCATAGAAGTAAAGCTTCACAGACATGAAATCCCAGAGGTGATGAACCTTAAAATGATATAACATGATATGCTAGCTCATCTAAACAGAAAACCAACATCATTCTCACATTCAGTTGTTGATCTTAATAAAAGCAGTGGAAACACAGAGGAAGGCATAAGCCTGGAAGAGGGGGAGTTCGCTACAAAGGGAGCTGTTAGGGCTGACATACTGCTTCTGAATTTCAAGGGCCATTAACTTACTATCAAATACAATGTGGCACCTGCATTGACATCTGGCTTTTCAAATCTCTCTCTAATGATCAGAGCAATTGAATTTAAATTCTGCAGTTACTGACAGGTGCTTTTGTTAAAGGATATGCCTCAAGGATATTCATCATAAGGGTTAAAAAAAGAGCTTCATTTCCTTGACCTACTAAGAACTTTACTGTTAAAGAGGTGATTTTGCAAAAACCTGTGTAATTCACCATGCCAGTTAGTTTGTTTTTTACAGCCTGAAATCAAAAGACCCTTCGTATGGACATGGGTAGTTCCTAATAGAGATTAAAATTGAGATCCTGCTGCATGGTATAGTACTGGAACCTTTACAGCATCTCCTCCTGGTTTTGTTAAAATATTAAAGTCTGAAAATTATTTATTCTATGAAGTATAATAATCCAGTTAAGAAATTTTCTTTTACTAATTATAAAGGAATGGATGGACAGTCCTGATGACTGTCAACAAAGTTAGATTATTAGAACTCATATATGCAAAATGATGCAGTTCATTTTTAAGATGCAGAAAACTCTTAGCTTCTGTAAACTGTGGAACTAAAATTTCTAAATAATGTAATATGGGATCTAATTTAGGCATTTAACATGAGCCTAAATTCTCAGTATAATAAAGGGAGAACAGTACATGCCTTTGAATGCCTCAGAGGACATCCTGTCTTCCTACCTTAAATTTAATGAGGCAACCTGATTTAATTTTTAATCTTTCTTCAGTGAAATCTTGGCCTCTGAAATCAATATCCAGTGAAAACTACACATACAAAATCTGGTTAGCTGGTTAGCTGGACAATTATATCAAGAGTCTCATGCTTGATTACTAGATAGTGGCACAATCTAGAAGAGCTTCACCCTGGTCTGCTGGACTTAGGAAAGTTTACCGAAGGCAGCAATAAGCATGAATTCAAGAGGAGGACCTATCTGAACCTGAAAAAGTAGAATATGGTCGGAGCACGATGCATTTCTCTCAGCTGGTAATTTTTGAAAATAAGTACTTGGTAAGCACAGCATATGTATGTCTGTAGTTGTGTCATTAGTTAATGTTAGAGGTGGCTGAATCATTTTAGAAGGGGATTATATTTTTAGATTCTCATTAGCAGATACTGTTAGATAACAATATGGTATTACTGGCACAACACTTTGTTGTGCTCTACTTTTCTATTTTTTTCTTATTTTTTTAATCTTGTTTCATGAACGAATGCTTCTGCTAGTGATGGATTTTGCAGTGGAGCATAAGTAGTGCACATTGTTTTGTTATTCCATGCAAAATTTCATATCTAAATTGCATAAGTTACCATTGCCCTGGCATTCTAATTGCATGGTCCACTAGACCCCAATATCCTGCAGCACGGAGCATTAGACAGCATGGCAAAAAAATAAGTATGTTCAGCTGCACAACGTAAAACTAAGAATACAGTCAATAACGTGTATTATATGATGCTCTCCCTGCAAATGGATGAATGGGAGATTTTACTGTGGACTATAAAGTTTCTTTGAGCTTTGTGTCACAGAACATGTCTTTTTATATGGAAGATCCTTCTGTGGTTTAATGTATTGAGAATAATGCCATTTTTTATGCAACTGCAACATCTTTTGTTCTTTTGATGGATCTAGGCCCTTCACATGAATATCTCACTAAAGACAAACACAGACTATTGCATCCTTCATGTCTTCCTTATGGCAAAGCAACTGCATTCAGTAGTATGCAGATTGCCCTACATCTGGTAGTTTCCAAGTTTCAATTGCATTTCTATAACAAGGATAAATTTTTCCATAAATTCCATTTCTGGCTTAATGCTTCTTCCACAGGATTTAATGATATTGCTCCAGCTGATTTCTGAGGAAGGTAAATCGGACCAAGGTTGATAGCTTATCCAAAACTCACCTTAAAAATGGGATACATCTATTCAACTTTAGATGATACATGTCTATGCCTGAGCTTACCAGTCATGTTTCTTTATATATTGCAGACTTTATCTTTTTATACATTTCAGGAACTAAAAGACAGACAAAACAAATTCTACCTCAAGCAACTGCAAGGCAAAGAAGGAAAACAACTTGCTCAAAACTGACTTTCTCAGGCTGAAATCTTGAAGGACTGCAGCCTATAAAACAAGTGGATGCACTAATTGTTACAGATGTATGAAAACACTTCACCAGCATCTCTTGATTTACTAAAATCATGGACCTAGACAGTGATTTGTCAGAAGTCCTCTTAGTTTATATGTAAAGGTGTGTGTAGCTATGTGTAACGGTATCCTGGATGCATGAAAACCAGTATGAAATTGGAAATTACATGAATGTTTTCACCCTTCAGCTCAGGAACAGCTCTGCATCTATTTATGCTGCTTCTGGACTTGATTGTTCTGTCCTGGTCCATTTGGATTTATTGGTTTGAATCTCTTTCTTGGGGATTTCTGCATTGTCAGATCCAAATGGTCTTTAATAGCTTGCCTGATTGACTGGAGGGGAGTCCTAAATGCCAGGTTAATGGTTTTGGGGTGGCACAGACATACAAGATTCACTCTATCCCCACGCTCACCAAATTTTCCACATGCTAGACATTTTTCTACACAACTGCCTATATGATATTTAGCTCCATATTCAATTATATTTCTTTTATCTGTATTTGGAAATAGCTAATTGAAGACTATGTAGATACTCTCAGGGAAGGATATATAAGAAGAAAGAAGCTATGCGAGTATGAGAAGAGATATGGAAAAACTATCTGAATATCGCCTTCAAGAAGTGTTGAATATCTCCAATTGTTGCGAGTTCACAGGCACACAGAAAATACGACATCTTTTTGTGGTATTACCACAGCTAATAACTATACACGGTTGGGTAGATGACAAAATGATACCTTCTCTTTTGCATTTGGTCTCCGTTTAAGTATAGGAGATGATGTCTAGACCCAGTATGTGTCCACTTAGTGAGGTTCAAGTGAAGGTATTACCAGCGAAAAGCTGATCCAAGCTAAATCAGACAAAAAGTTAAGACCACAGTCTGCTACAGTTTAAGTGATTTGCTATAGACTCAGCAAGACAGCTCTGGTTGTTATGGAGTTAGGGCTCTGTTATCAACATTGTATTTGTTATCCATCAGTTTAGAAATTTTGGTTTTATTCTGAGAGTTCTTCTATAGTTTCTCTGTCACTTCAAGTCGTACAAGAGCACTGTTGCGAAGAGGTGACTTTGGAAAAAAAAAAATTAAAGACCCAACTAATCAGAAAAACCCCACCCAGACCAAACAAGTGAGCAACATTTAGTCTGGATCATTTCCCCAGTTTGATTTATGATGAGGCCATGAAAATACTTGTATTGACACAGGGAGAGGTCAGTGAGGTGGCCAGGCAGCCTCTGTTGGTGCTGTTAGTTCATGCTGGTTTGAAGGGACCACAATTATGGCCTTGGATTTAGAGGACTGCAGAGAGGAGCATTCTATGTAAATACTGGATTCACAAGAGCTTTCCTCTTCAGAACAGCAGTTGCTTAAATTTTAGGATGTTCGTAGATCTCTCCACAGTCACATAGGCTTTTAATGGGATGTGTGTTGCTAAGTCAGTAGGGTGTTCTTGAAAATATCCCTTTTTGATAGAATTTAGAATTAAATAAACATATGTTTAAGCATTCTTCTGAAAAAAAAGATGCAACAATTTGCTGAAGATTTTCATGAGGTTGGAGTCCTGAGACTGCAAAAATATTTTTTCTGAAGGAATTGATTTCCGTTGTCATCTGTTCTCATAATGATCTGTGAGAAATGAGAGATGCAATTAGCCAAGCATAGGGAAAATCAAATTGCCATAATCAGAAACCAATCCTGAATGTTGCAAATGTTCCAGACAGCAATCAAAATGAACATGAAGGGAAGAGACAAAGGAAGCTCCAGTGTTAAAAAGGAGAAGCAGTAAACTAATTTGGGTGAAGTTATCAGTTATTGGCTGCAATCCTGCCAACCAGAAATGCATTCTTTTTACCTCTGATTTTTCTGATATTCTGCTTGTTACTGATTATGAGGAATAACAGTAAAATGAGCACCTCATATGAAGAAATTCACAGATGTCTGATAAGTTTTAGTGAGCTTTGTTTGAGCTTTAATGCTTTGTTACTCAGAAATGTCAATCAAAGTAAGAATCTGTGGCATGCATTGTTCAAAGCAAGAGGAACGTAAGCTTTCTTTTACTCATTTGTAGATTGGTGCCAAGGGGCAAATGACTTTCTGAAATCAAGTTGCTCATTTCAGTAAAGAAAGTGAAAGACGAAAATAAGTTTTACTCAGGCAAATTATCAAGGCTGAAGTCCATCTTGAGGGGAAGCTAAGCCCAAACCTAAAGCAGTCATACCATAGCTCCTCAGCTTCCAAGGAAGGCAAGAGATTTCCTGGTGGAAAAGAGTTCTACCAAGTGTGCATCATGCTCTTTGGTATAACATATTGGCATCCTTGGATGTGCAAACCAATAGCTTACATGTTCAAATCAGCATTTTGGCATTTGGGGGAAATTACCAAAAACACCTACATCTGGCATTAGGCATAGGACTTTGCCAAAACATAGCTAAGATGATAGCCAATAAATGCCTCTTTCTACCAGCCGAGTGCTAGAAAACTCAACTTTTCCTTACAGACATGAAACTCATGGGAATTACTGTTCAAGCGAAAGTCTCAGAGCAGCGGTTCCATAACTCTCTCGGTCTGATACCATATGTATCCTGAGAGCAACTGCAGACCACAAAAACAGCATGTCCAGCCTGCTGGCTCTTGCCAGTGTCCTCCTAGTAGCTGGAAATCTTACTTAAAATCATTGCTGTGGACAGCTGAAGCAGAGGTTCAGCCAAGCTTTCCCATTTCCTAATTTATGTGAAGTGTCAGCACAGGGTATTACCTCTTCTGGGATTTTTCTCCAGCAGTCTCTGCTTTTATGCTTTCGTTAAGTACTTTGCTAGGCTATCAGCTCAGAAAGCACCATTTAACCCTGGGGCTGTGTAACCTTTCTTTCCCATCCCAGCAGTATCTGTACTACTGGGAAGGGAAGGTCACACTGACAGAGGTACAGTGCTTCAGCAGCTCAGGTGTTCTCTATGGATGTGGGGGGCCTGGGATCAAACAGCTTCAGTATGCAGAACACGATTCAGTTTGAAATGAAGTGAGCCTTTAAAACAACCTGGCTGATGATTTCTGCAAGGATACAGCTTGCTTACTTAAACCATATGTACAGACCAGAAAGAGTTTTAAAAAATATTTTATTTCTCTGCCATTAGCTCTGTCTTCTTTTTTCCTTTCTTTTTGAGCAGATTCCTCTCCCCACTGCAGAAAATGAGAGCAGGATTGTTCATAGATTTTAGACACATAAGGGAAATAAATTGATTATCACCTCTTACAGTCCGCATGCCTGTTTAAAAATCAAAAAGCTGTGATTGAAATGGAACGTATCTAGAAAACCATATCCAGTTTTATCTTAATTTTCAGTGAAATAAACCCTCTGTGTCTCCTAGTAACTTGGTTAAATAGCCTCACTACTAAAATATCATGCCTGAATTTACCCAGCTTCAGCCAAGCGCCTTCACCAGGTTTCGCTAAGTATTTTCTCGAAGGGTGACTCCTAAGTAATCATATTTCTGTTTCTTCTGTTGGAACTTTTACATGTCAATGATGCTAAATTTCTCATTAATCATCTATGTGAATGACTCTTTCCTGAACCTTTGCAAATTTATCAACTTCCTGCTTGAATTGCAGATACAAGATGTAAAGCAAGTACTTCAATCATAGTGTGCCAGTCTCTAAAACAGGGGGATGCTATACTTGCTACTTCCACTTCCTATTTTCCTGCTTATACTTGCAAAACTGTATTAGGTCTTTTGATCCCATCATTGGCAAATGGTTAAGGCTCACCCAGGCCTTACTAAGAGAAAGAAATCCATGCTGTTGGCAAAGTCTAAATTATAAGTGCCTTCATATATGACCTTATACTTGGCTCTTTTGAAAATGGACTATGAAACAGTAATTCTGTCTTTTGTATTATTTACATCTCTCTCTATCTCACAGACCTTATCAGTAATGATTTTTTTATTTGTTCCAGGCTAATGATGAAAAAATGTAATCAGCTTAGATCAAGATCCAGTCTTCACAGGAAAACACTAGAAATGCATGTACTTATGGATAATTCCATTTAAAATTATACAATGAAAATCACCTGCTAACTAAATTACAATATGCATTATATAGATTTCATATAGTTTTATTTTTAAAGTCTAAACACTGTGTGGTAACAGATCCTTGTTTGCTGGTAAGCAACAATTAATTTTTTTTGGAACCTTTGTTTAAGAAATTTACAGCTCTAAGCAAGTCATTGCCATCCGGCTTGCTGCCAAAAGGCCCTAGAGGGACTCTTCTATTCTCCTATCAATATTAGTGAAAGACTATTTTAAGCATATTAATAACGCTGTCAGTGTGAACTACTGACTACATATATAATATCTACCTAAAGATGCTTTATAGCTGCCTGTTTTCTAAGGTCTAAATACCCAAACCAGAAAGGAACTGAATTGTATCTTGCCAAGTAACCAGCTTTTAGGTAACCAACTCTTCACATGCAGTTCACCAAACTCAATTTTCTGTGTGTTGGCCAGGGAACTTGGGGCAGCTCTAAGTGCCCAAATATCCAGTAGGGAGAGGGACAATGGAAGCAGCCAGTAGGAAACAGATGAAGATTGAATCTTAAATGTTTCTTGTCTTCTGGACTTGGTACTCTTGACAGACTTGAGTTAGGTACATTGTGAAATTTGGAAGGACCTCAGGCTAGGATAGAATGGGGAAGGGAAATTCTTCTCCTTTACAAAAGCTGTGTAACTCTACAAATTTCACAGACCTTGAGGGAGGAAAAAGCAAGAGCAAAGATGACTGCAGCTCACAGTAAGCTGTGCATTAGCGAAGGAGAGAATGGTATCTAGTCTCCAGGTTCTGCTTATGTATTTGACACTAAATAGCTCTTCAAGAACAAAGAGTCCCCCAAATTCACAGTCTTTATTCTGCCCTGGGAGAGGTGGAAGCAAATTGTGTGAGCTGAAGTGCCTGCTTTACCTCCTTCAGAGTAGGAATTTGAAGCTGGCCCTGCAAAGGGCAATCAGCTGGTCCTTTCATGTTCCCCATGGCACAGAGCAGCAAGGTTAGAAATGGGGACACCTGTGCATGTAGGCAGCTACGTGATCTATTCATGTTCTTCTTTGACATTTGGCACTTTGCTGGTCTCTGATTAGTTGTGCTTCTGCATTCTGCTTAGACCAAAATCAAGAAATCTTTGATTTTAGAAGGGGTCTTCAGTTGTTACTCTTATTGTGACTTGAACCAAAGACAACACTAATATAATCAGACTAAATGTATAGGCTCCACATAAAATTCCTTCTTGTAAAAGGTATGATGTGAAAAGACCGAATCCAGAAGCTCTTTGCAAACAACACAAAAGACAGCTTGGTGATAAGCTTCGCTGATGGTTTTCTGAGATTTCTATGTCATGAATGACAGATCATAAAAATCCCACAAACACGTGACTTTACATTTCATCCTCTATTACTTCTAGTACTGTGTGATCAATAAAAACGTGATTTCATGACACAAATATCATTTCATGACACAAAAGTATGCTACTGTTCCCCAAAATTAGTTAGTGTACAATTTGCATTATCTCTGGCCTGAAAAAGCAGTAAGCCACTTTCTTTTCACCCTGCTTAGTTTCATATCTGTTTTGTTGGGTTTTGTTTGGTTGGTTTTTTTTTTCTCCTCTACAATTTCTGTGGGGGAATCCTTTCACTTGAATCATCTGAGGTAAAGGAAAAGTCAATAGCTCACATTACAAGTAATGGGAGCCATTGATTTAGTTGTATAATTTATAAACGGAATCAGCAACTAAACAGAAGCATCCCTGATGTAGCAGCACAGGTGAGCGTATAACTTATCGAGGCAGGGAATATGTTGATTGCATAAAGCCCTGAAGTTCCCCAAAGGTCACGTAGCTCAAGATGGATATTTTTTTCATCCTGATTTCCTTTCTCTCACACAAGGCTGAGGACAGTCTATCCCAGAAAGGATGCCTTGATAGTTAGAGATGCTAAAGTCATGTGGATCCAGTAATCAAATCTCCAGTTGAAGAAATGAACCTGTTTCATTTAGTAATTGTACCTCTCAGACAAGACGATAGCTTTTTGTGGGCTTTGTAAATTTAACAGAAAAAGACAATTAATAACTACACAGTTATTAATACTACACAGTAGCTTCTCTGAATCAGTATAGAGAGAGGGATTCATCTCACTTACTTTGACTATGTAAAATTTAGTTAACTGATCTAAATGAGATCTTTGAACTCCATCCACCATCAATAGTGAGAGACACACACTTCCAGAGAGCAATTCCTCTGACCTATCAGAGGTTTGTTTTAGGATATAATAAATCATTATCTGAATGTACATATTTCTCTCTGTTGACTAGAGAGGGACTGCAGACTCTGTTGATTAGAGAGGAACTAAATTAAAGCCTTAGCTTTATGTGCTAAAGTTAGGTAAGAGCAAAAGCCAACACAAATCAGTGTTTTATTCCCTCTCATGTAATGGTTTCAAAACTTTTAACCTTTTATTAATTCTTGTAACATACTGGACAATTTCTTAATGCCAGGAATAGTAAGATTCTATATTATAAAAGTTTTAAAAGCTTATAAGTCCTATCATCTGGTTTTCTTTTAATTAAATTTTGCTAGCTTGCTTGAAAAATTCAAATAGTTTAGGGGCGTGTGGCTTCCCTTTATAGAAAGCAATGGAAAGTTGTCAGCATCATACGTTCATCTATGTACTCTCAAACACGATTTCCATTTCCCCTTCAATTTGTCCAACGCTGAAGTAAAACTTACAGTTTATAATTCTGGATTATTTCCAATACAGTTCTTAAAAACAATCACAGCACTTTCCATCCTCTGATACTCCCTGATAATAGCAGATTTAAGCAAGGTTTTGTTTTTATTATCTTGGAACTTTCTGAAGTCTGTCATCTGGCTTTCAAACCTTTCAGCTGCTAATCAATTTGTTTTAGCACTTCTCCGTTAACCTATTTTCTGACATTGCTTGTATGTTACTTGTATATGTCTGAGGAATATATCTTAGCAATACATCCTTAGACTAAACCTGGCATAAAGAAATTGCTCTGCTTCTGTATAATCATCTGTTGAGCAGCCATCGTAAGAGAGGCAAAGTAGGGGCAAGTTCAATGGAAAAGTTATTCACCTGTAAAAAATTAAGGATTTTTTTTTTAACATGCACAATAGTGGTCTCTAAGCTTGGTCTCTAAGCTGAATATTGGCACTAAGAGACAAGATCTAAGTTTATAACAATGTTGTGAAGACATCAGCTTAATGCTCATTAAGATTCAACAAAGCAAATGGATTAGTAGGTATTTTAGAAAAGGAATAGAGAAGAAAACAGCAACTTATACCACTGTAGAAACACATTACATGCTCACATCTTAAATACTACACACAAAGTGGTTTTCCTGTCTCAGAAAGTCTATATAGTAAAACTGGGAAAAAAGCACAGAGGATCATAAAGATGACTAAAAGCATAGACTGAGATTAGGAAGAAGATGTCTGGGGGAGGCAAGGATAACGACAGGATACAATAAAAGCCTTTTCAGAGGCTTTTAGATCCTGAGTGTCACACAGAAAATCAAGAAAGGCTTAGTAGCTTCAACTGATTCCAGCAAGTGATGGGTTCAAAACCAACAAAAGAAGATGCTGCTCACAAAAGAAGATGCTAAATTTTACATGGGTTCATGAAGCAGCTAGAAAATCCTATGAAAGTTATCAGATATAAAGATACAAGCTCTGGCTCAGGAAGTCCCCGAGTTACAAATTGCTGGAGGCTGGGAGTAAGCTTTGTGTAAGCTGCAGACTTGCTGTGTCCTGACACTCCTCTGTTGTTGGGCACTACTGACAACAGGCCAATATTTGTATCTTAGATCCAAGCCTTTGCATCTTTTTTTCCAAGTACAAGCTACACGGTTATTACACAGAGTTTTTCTACTTCTGTATCATAAAGGTATAATAAAAAATATTTAATACTTTTATTTCCCTCACTCCTCAGATTTCTTTTCATTTGCAACTTATATTTTGCAATTTTTCTATCATTTACCTGAGTTGCTGTTCCATTTTTTTTTCTAGTAAGGACATCTATTTTGCTTGAGGCTTTTGTTATGCTTGGACCCTAATCATCCTTTCCCTGATCCCAGTCTGTATTTTTTGCTTTCTTCTGTCAAAGAGTGTTTTCCTATCTGTGTTGTTATGGAGAGAAAATAAAGCAGTTGCTGGTTCATTTACTGTGTTTGTGCAGCAGAACTTAAAAGTTCTCTCCAGCTTTCTATAAATTAAAGATTACGTGATTCAAGAGGAATTATTCTAACCTAAACCTGTTCAAAGCTTTTGTTTTAATGCTTCATAAAAGAACACTCATTTAAAACAAACAAAAAAGATACCCATCAACACCCACACTGACCCCAGCTGCAGGGTTGTGTTTTTTAAGATATTTTTGCATTCTCAGTGGGATTCTTTTCAGATCTAATTAGTGAAATCACTATCAGCTCATTTCACTAAATGGCTTCTCCTTAAAATTCCCTTCCACATTGGAAAATTACGGATTTTCTTAAGGTGTGATGTAGTAAAGTACTAAGCAATGGAAAGCATATCCACACTCTCTCTAATAACATGATGTGCTGTGGAGTTTTCAGGATGTTCTCAGTAGGAAGATAATTTCAACTGCTAAGATATTACTGGAAAAAAAAGAAGGTAAGATATTTCTGGTGGAAAGACATTTAGAAATTTAATTTTTCAAATATTGTACATGTTTGAGCTTGAGAATGCCAAGAATATTAAAACAATTTCTTAAACGTTTTTTAGCTTATAATACACTTTTCTGGAAATTGATGTTCAAGATCATAGGAACATAGGATAATCCAGGTTGGCAGGGACCTCAGGAGGTCGCTAGTCCAACCTCCTGCTAACCTCCAGGATCAGCTATTAAATCAGACTAGGTTCTTCAGGTATTTATGCATCTGGGTCTTGAAAACCTCAAAGGTGCACAATCTTTTTAGTACTGATGCTTGACTGTCCTTGTAGGAATTTTTGTTTTCCTTATATCCAGTCTGAACCTCTCCTGTTTCAACTCATGAGAAGTTGTCTCTTCATCTCTTGCCATACACCACTGTAAACAGTCTGGCTTCGTAACCCCCTCAAAGTTACTGATAATCTGCTGTTATGTCTCTCAAAGCCATCTCTTCTCCAGATTGAATAAGCCTGATTCCCTCAGCCTCCCCTTACAGGCCAAATGCTCAGCCTCCTGACCATCTTGGTGGGTCTATGTTTTTCAATAAAGGTTTGATAAAAAATTAAAAATTCCCAAAGTTCACGAATGCTTTAAGAATAAAAGTTATTCAGTTAACTTATTTATTAAGTTAATAAAAGTTAATCAGTTAATAAGTTACTTAAAAATTTTAAGTTATCTATAACAGTAGCCAGCAGATAACAATTGCAGTGCATATCTATGAAAGCAGTATTTTACAAATATTTCAGACTAGCAAGATAGCCTATGATCATCTTCACATTTTATTCTTTTTCTCTGAACAAATCCCATACCCCTCTCAAACTCTGCCTTAGCACCCATTTTTACCGTAATACCTTTCTATACTGATGTCAATCTCAAATAAACACTATGCATCTCATTACTGCATTGGTTTCCATTTGTTACAAACATCTGAGTTCTACCCCAAGCTTGGTGTGCTGAGGAGCTTCATTTTGGGTCATATCATTATACTACTAAAAATAATGGGGATGTCCAGACTGGTGTCAGTTGTGTGACTTGTATTCATATATACAGCCCTCGATTAATCAGTTCAGATATGAAGAACCACAGCTTCCATGTGTTGCAAAAACCCCATGTGAAATCCTGAGAACCTGCTATGGCTCTTGCATATCCACCCTGCCATGGACATGCTGCTATCAAAGCCTAAGCATGCTGGATGTTCTGGATATGGCCACATGTGTTGAAGTTACACTGATAACTTCAGGGGAAAAAAATACTTTTAACTTGAGCAGAATCATGACTTGTTTTCATATACAACTTCTGTAGAAAGTAATGTATGTTGACTGCACTTTCTACCAAATTGTAAATAAGTCATACGCTGTATCGGTGAGTCTACTATAATTGTAAAGACAGTTACTCTTGCAGAAATATTTGGCTCAACTTTGAACTCCAAGCTGTCTTGGATGAGATCAAGAACAAGTCTCTATCTTCAGACTATCATACAAATCTATCATACAAATTGGATGTATGATACATTCTTGATTTTTTTTCACCTATTTTTATGTTTTGTTTTGTTTTGTTTTTCCCTAAAGACAGCATACTGCAAGACCTAGCTATACAACATAATGTAGTACAAGTCACAGCACTGCAATATTAGCACTGCAATATTAATTTGAACTTACAGGAGTACATCAATGATTATAGACTTTTTGATTAATAATATATCTTTTGCCGATTATACCTTAGAAGCCTGAGTCACAGCTTCCTCATTTGTCAGGGAAATGGTCACAATACCAAAGAATAAGGAAATTCCTCTATTACTAGGGATGCTTAGAAATTTCAGGACAATAGATTTGATCAGAAAATATTAATTTACTGAAATAAAAAGTACAACCAAGAAAGGATCAGTTTTTCATTTTTTAATATTTTTGTTCCCCTGTTCTATATGTAGTCTATAGGTAGATCTACACCAGCCAAAGAGCCTGAGGTTGATGCAGTGCGATCACTTGTATTAAACTATTACTGTGGGCACCAGCAGGCCTGTGGTCTATGTGATCTAGTAGTTTCCCAGGTAATCACAGGCTCATAGAATGATTTAGGTTGGAAGGTGCCTCTGGAGGTTATCTGGTCTAATTTGCTGGTCAAAGCAGGTTGCTCAGTGCCTCGTCCATGGCTAATCCTCCAGCATGGTCTGAGGGTTAGGATGGTCTGGGGGTAAGGTGGTCAGTTCAGCCAACCTGTTAAGAAGGTAAGAGAGTTTAGTGATATAGATACAAACCATCCACATCTGGTTGCCTCAGAGCCAAAGGTAGTCTCTTGACAATTTTTTTTACAAAGTCTGTTTCTCCAGTCAGCTAAATTTTCTTTATCTTCAATAAAGATGTACACATTCAGAACGTAACTCATCCCACCTGCCATAGACATATATCTTAGAACACTTTCTGCCACACCTTGCCTTGCTTTCCCCCTGCGATATCAATCTAAATTGATTTGAGTGCCTGGAAAGGATAAACTCAGTGGTGAAGCTACCTTTTCAGGACAGGTCACTTTTCCTGATATCCATGTTCAGGTTTTCATCGAGCATTGGCACTTCATTATCATTAGGAATAACAGTCCAGGAAATAAATAAGCTCTTCCTGAAAAGCATAACTTCTGGAGAGGTCTGTTAAGCTCTATCTAACCTGGACATTGAGAGGAAAATTCACCAGCCAAAATCTAGCAAACTTCCATACAATAGTTTAGAAAGCACATTTTGCAGCCTTTAGCATCCAGGGACATCCTTGTGATCTAAAGACTGTTCTGAGAGTTGATTTTCCCATTGTAACCTTTTTTATTGTAATAGATCAACAGAAAAATAATGCTGCTTTCTACTTCAACTACACTTTTTTATTTTTTCTTTTACAGTATTTCTTTCAGTAAAATTCCACTATATCAAAAATATGAGAAAAGAAAAAAGCTTACAAATTAGCAAATTATCCAAACATAAAATTCTCTCTTTGCATAACTGATCAACAAACATATCATGAATTCATTGTTCTGTTCTTACTGAATTATAAAAAGAAATCACGTTTCTTTCAGTATTGGAAAACATACCATAAAAAATAAATCAAATACATACATCACATTCCCCAAAGGGAAATTCTTCAGGAGAGTGTCATCAAAAGTTTACATCAACAAATGGAACAAGATGAAAACATTAAAAGTGTCAGTATAGATAGTATATTTTCCTGACATGTTGAAAATACTGATCTTATTATAGGTATATAGTAAAGGTGGAAAAAAAGACAAATACTATTATATCCTTAAGCCTAAGTATTCAGAGCATAAAGGGGTCTAAAAGCTGTAACAATCAAGCTATAAAGTTAAAAACTTTTGGTCATCTCTTTGTTTTTTAAAATGCCACAGCATTGACAAATGTTCATGAAATACTGAAAATGAATGTATTCTTTCCTTCCCAATCCTTATTTGTAACCCAGTCATTCATCCCTTACGCACTTTTCACACAACACAGGATTGAATTGTGCGGGATTGCCATGGGATTTTATGGAAGCTGGAAGTACAATGGATTGTAGAAAGGCATTGAAGAAACTCATAGAGGAGAAATTCATCAAACAACAGTCTGGGTGTCATCTACAACTCAGGAAATCCCTAAATTGTTGGTTGGTAGAAGCTGAAAGGTAAGGTAAGGGAAAAAATACTCCATGCTCTTATTCTATATACTGTCTCCATATACTAAATTGCTGATGTACACAGATTCTCAGTTGGATGTATCTTCAGTGTTATCCTCTATATTTTATGTTCTTATATTCCTATGTCCAGATAAAATTATCTCATTCTATGTTGTTGGGGATTTAGAAAGATCCTTGAAACCATACTAGTGAAATTCATGTTGGTTTGGTGTTTTGTTTTCCTGTCAGGTTAAAAGTATATTGGTAGTGAGTTGGTACTTCAAGAAGTTACCTGAAAGAAGTGTTGTCCAGAAGTGGAAGTCTCAGACTTACCTTCAGATAGGCTAATTGCTGCTATAAAATCTGAAGCATATGAAGAAATCAAGCCCATGCTAACCCATATCTTCAGGTTTCTAAGTTAGGCTCATGCTTTTTAAAGTACTGACCTTGCTCCTGAAAGCACAAGCTTTGTATGGATGCATTGCAGCTACATCTATACCGACCAATACACCAAACAGTATCAGGACTAGCTTTGTGGCATGGTCTGGGCACATTTAGGCTACGAAACAGGGCTGTTGAATGTGAACTGTCTATGGGAATTGTTCCTGGCCTGTGCTAACCCTGATCCATTCCCAAGCACTGCTTGGGGAAAAATAGGTGGTGCTGGCCAGAGGGGCATTGAGGCCACTCCAACAACGTGGTGGTGTTGGCAGCTAGCTCCAGTGTCTGCACCCACACTCTGTTACTGTTTAATGTAACACTACAGACATCTTTGTGGACATCTGCATGTCTACCACATTTGGTAGGGATTGAAGTACATGGACTTGTTCTAAGGCAGTGCATTAAGAACAGTTTTGAAACCAAAGTGGATCTAAAAACTATAGATTACATATTGACCTTTTTATATACCCTATGGGCAGGAATGATCACATGCCAATCTTTTCATTTTCCTCTGATTTTTTTTTTGTGGGGAGCTACAGTTAAGTAGTTTGTGACTATAAATTATAATAAAGACAGAAGAAGATGAGCTAGATAATCCAATATGCATTATTACAGAGATTGAACTATACTGTGGTTGCTGCAGTGGGCTGATTCTGTAGGTTAAATTGCTTGATATCATTTTACAACTGATGATTAATGATAGTAGCCTTTTACAGGATTTCATTTGTGGAAACATTAGGGGCTGTTATGTGTTAGCAATACTCAGAGTTGTTCCTGCAATGCAGTGGCTGAGAATTCTTACAGGAAATATCTAAATAATTTCCTTTGTTCAGTTCTACTAGTGCATAGTAATTGTTCTGTGAGTGGTTCCAAATAATCTGCAATCCTTAATTTGCCATTTTGCTCTCGGACAAATTGATTCCAAGCTATAATTTATTTAACTACATGTGCTTTTATGCATTTAATGATTTTTTTGTAATTTAACAAGCAATTTATAGTTTCTGGTTTGTTTCTTACCTGCAAAAAAGAATGCCAGCAAAGGGGCAGGGAAACAATCAGGGTTCATCCTTGTGCATTGGCAATGCAGCTGTGGGTAGGCAGATTTGCTGCTAGGCAGTCCTACTAAGGAAAGGACAGAGAAATCCCAGCTCATGTGGAAGCTGTTCCTATAGGTCAAGGGAAGCAGAGGATGACTGACATTAAAGCATCCTCATGGCGATGGCTGGCTCAGACTCAGGAATAAATCATCAACATCAATCTTATACACATTTTTCAAATGCAGTCACTTAGGAAGGTTATATTACAAAGCTTCAAAGTGACATGTTTTGGCAACATTCTTGGAATTTTAAAGACAAGAAAGACAATACCCCTCCTAATGTACATAGCTGAACAAATTTGAATGCTATTCAAAGTGCAGCATTTTATAAAACATTTAAGAAGATACATCCAAAATGACTGCAGACTCTGTAGTGACTGACAGTAAACTGTGCTAAAAGAAATTAAAAGGCAGGTCCAATAAACGTATTACTGGGGGGTGAGGGGGTGGAAAGAAATAGTTTCTGTGCAAGTTGAGGTTACTTCTGGACCAAATGCTTGATTCACTCACATCAAAGAACAGGCTTTGTTATGACAGCAGCTTTTTGGGGGGCAAACAATTTCAACAAAGATCACATTTGAGCTGTGAGCTGGCTTTTAGTTAATTTGATCAGCTGCATCTTCCCCTTCAGACCGATCCATCTGGTTGGATAGAGTCACATAATTATTTAACACTATGGCTGGAAAATAAGGATGAACAGACTGTGGCTGTTTCTTGTTTACTAGAAGAAGATATGGTTATCTTGGCATCAGCAAGAGTTCCCTATTTACCCTTTTTGTGTAATTAAATAGAATATGCTTGCAGATACTAATAACGTTGCAGTCCAGCGGCACTCCCCACTGCAATGAGCAGAACCAGCTGTTATGTCAGGTACAAAGCTGTACAGGTAGATGTTATAATATAGTGCTCAGGATGGGCCTGTACTTCAGTCAGTGCTGTGGCTGTACCCTTGTAGAGGCATACCTGAACTAGTTTTACTCTGGTGAGCACTGGTAATAACTGCAATAAAAATCAAGTGATGTGAGTTTTAAGATAGCTTAGAAATCTGAGTCGATACTCAGGGTCCCCTGTAACATACCATGCTGCTGAATGCTTTTTGTTATTCTCAGTTAGTCTGGTTAGAGTATATCTACAATAGTATCCATGTTCTTCTGTAGATAAAGTTATCTAAGCCATGAGTATTTCTTTCAAAGGCTAATATTTCTGGGTATGTGGGGGAAGACAAGTTGCCAAAAATGTTATGTTGAAACATTGGATCCGAGTACAGCAAAGGTACTACTCTAAGGCAACTGGCAATTTTTGAATGGTCATCATAACATATTTGTTACTAACAGCTGCAAAGCACTTGCTAAACCAAACTCTAAGTCTGTAAATACTCTCCAGTCTGTTTCCTAAGAGCTGACTTAACGTTTTCTCTAATATCCAGTTGTATAGTCCTACAGAATGTTTGCTGAGCAGTAGCAAAAAATCTAAAGTACATTCACGCTCTGCATAATAAATCTGCCTATTCACTGCAGAATAATAATATTCTGGTTGTGCATCTCAGTGTTTTCTAAAAGAGGAAGCAATGAACTGAAAGTCTGGTAATCAACAAGGAACTGAAGCTTGTAGTTCTGCATTCATCTGCTGCCAGTGGCACAGTGATTATGATTAGAGTGGGATATCTCCACTGCAGTAGCAACCACAACCTGTAGTCAAGACTGGGATGTTTTACGATTACATATTAAACAAATATAGACATATAAAAACTTTTTTTTCCTGAAAGAAGTATGATGTTCTCAGCTGGTAAATATCATAGAATACCTTATTGACCAGAGCTACATTTGAAGTGATTTGGTCTGCTTTGGTAAAAAATGGATGTTAAAGTCATAATTAGATAGTGACCCACTGTTAAAAATAGTCTCCAGTCCTCTTACTCCTTGGCATTGCTGTCTACAAATCATATTGCCTGTGGATAGCTTTGAGGATAGCTCCTCTTTCTGTCCAGAAATCCCTGTCCCTGACTTGGACTGTGCAGCAAACCTACAGACTCTTGCTATCTTCAGTCAAGTGTTTTTGGTAATACAACTCTGATCTGACCTTGAGCAAAACCAGGTATTTTGTCTATATAATGAGGTAGGAAACATACCTTCCAATGTCCTCAGATATTTGAAATGCAGCAAATATGTTAGACAAAGAGAGACAAATACTGCTTCTGAAATCCTAAATGAACTTGAGACTATTGAAAGTTGCCATTGATTCCCACATGGCTAAGAGCACACTCTGTAAGGTAAAACAGCTCTTGGAAATCTGCAGACTTTGTCATTTTTTTGTTGATTTCAGTGGATATTGTCTTTTGATAGTGAGGACTGGCTAAGTACCCTGGGGAGGGAAGTTCAGAAAAATAAACAGCGGTAGTGGTTTGAGTTTGAATACAAAATACTAGAATTTTAAATGAAGAATAAAAGGTTTAGAAAGAAGACAAGGATGGAATGATCAGTACAGTAAGCCACAAAAAATAAATAAATAAAAAAAATTCATTGCCTGATGAGGGAGATCAAAGGTATAAGAACAGAGAAGATGGTTCTTAGTACAAAACACTATCATAGTCATTAAGGGAAAAACTACTACCATTATTAAGGACATCAAATGAAGGAACACAAAACTAAAAACTATGGAGTTCCATATCTTCTATTCTATTATTCATAGCTAATTTGCAAAATGCATATTTTGTAGCTTCTTATGACTCACAAACACTGATTTGTACATTTTGAAAACAAGAAATGATACCTGAACAATAATTATTCTAGTCTAGCCAAGTGTCAGTGACAGAAAGACAAAAATACAACATGTGAAAGGCCATAAAGCCAGATGATTATTCCAGGAAAATATGATGCAAGTATGAAACACAAATGTTTGAACTAAATAATTTTTACAGTAACTTGCACAACATGCAGTAATCATTTGAAGTACGTGCACTTCATTCGCAAGTCTATTTGAAATCAAATTGAAGTGGTTTCATTTTCATCTTTGATCCCATCTCTATGTACTTTTGTAGAAGTCAGATTTTTAGTGAAAGTTTGTTTGTTTAATTGAGCTTTGGTTCACATTGATTTTTCCAACTCCTGTATTATTATTAATTTTTTTTATTGCATGTTTTCTTAATGTGCTAGGTATTGTACAGTTACAAAACATTATGAAAATATAAAGACATACATAATTACTACTACAAAAGCTTCTTTCCTCCAGAAGGTTCAAGGAAACTACTTTTTTTTTTTTTCTGAAGGACAACCATTTAACGTTTAAACCCTGACCTACTGCAAAATAGGAATCAATATCGTCATCATCAGTGTTGGATAAATCTGTGAGAGAATTCTGTTACACTGAAAGGTATGTAAAAACTGGATATGACATCCTCTTTCAGTATAGAAATAAATATATATTTATTACATATATTAATCTCTTCAGTGAAGTGGAGTGGTGCTGATTCTCTAGTAAGCCTCCTTTTGCTCTGCACCTTTAAAGCACTGATCTGCTGCTGCTTATCGCATTGCCATTTATATCTTGACAAAGTAAGCACAAGTGGAAGAGCCTCACAACTAAATTGAAGTCATAGGCCTTTTTGCACACGTGTAAATAAAGTTTGAAGAGGTGAGCACTGCCATAAAAATTTATGTAATATGAATTCATTCTGGGACAACTCTGCCAATATATCAGGTAGATGTGCAAAAGGAGGAAATGAACATTTTTCAGTGCCTGCTGCTCAGTTATATGCAGAAGAAGGAGTAAGGCAATCTTATAGGCTTAGGGAGACCTTGGCACAGGATTTGAATGTGCAGCTGACATGCATGTGAAAGAAGTGAAGGACAAAAACTCAGCTTTAAGTTGTTTGCTCTGTGCGACCAGGCTCACTCTGCAGATGAGCTCAGCCTTCAAGTACCACTGGAAATGTTTTAGTATTGTGTGAGTAACTTTGTTGAGCCAGAACAGGAATCAGGACCCTGCTGTGCTAGGTACAAGCTCATAACAAAAGGACTGCCCTCACCACAGAGTTGGCAACCTGAGCCTTCAGAGATGTAGGAATTAATTGCTAGGACAAAAGGCAACAAAAAGAACACGACATATAGCATGAGAAGTGGCAGTCACCACGCACCATGCAAACAATTTTTAATGGGGTTGAGAATAAAAAAGGAGCTTTCAGGAAGGGATCTGAAGAAGCAGCAACAGTCATGTGGAAGGCAGCAACTCTCCTTTGGACTTTGCCCTGCTACCTCACTTCAATTTATATTGCAGATCTCCATAGGCATCCATATTTCGATACTGGGAGCAAGTCACTTGCTATTCCCAGAAGCAATGGGCTGTGATTATTGACCATTTTAAAAAATGTAGATGTGCTACCTACTGCATCCACTATGTTTTCAAAGGAACAACCAGCCCCCAAGGTAAGAGGACAATTGCTGCACAGTGCAGAATAGAGTCAGATGTAAAACAGTTAATTTGAAGGAATGTTGTTGCTTATAATAACCTTGAAATATAACCTATGTCCCAACAGCAAAGAGTTTCATAAGATCCTTGGTGCAGGAAAGATCTTGATGTGTGTTTTTATAGATTTGAGTACAATAGGTTCAGAATCTTGACCAGGACTTTGCACGTCAGTATAAAAGCAAGAATTTGTACTTGGAATCTAACCACAAAAACACTACAAAGCTTTTCCTTGGCTGATGCATAAAGCAGATCTTGACTGCTGAAACTGCAGAGACAATGCATTACAAGCTGAAAATGGACTGACAGATTTAGACAAGAAGTTCTTACTGTTTTGTAAGCTTTAATCTTAGTGTTAGGTATTGCTCAGCTACTAAAACACACCCCTTCATCTCTCCTCCTCTCAAAAATCTGGAATAATCCTCTCTTTTTCCCAATAGCCCCAAGGTCAGAACCCTTGTTCATACAAACCTTCCAAAGCCTGAAGAGGTTTGTAGCTATATTATAACTTAGGATAGCATCAGTAAGTTTTATGCG
This sequence comes from Ciconia boyciana, assembly GCF_034638445.1. Classification (NCBI taxonomy): domain Eukaryota; kingdom Metazoa; phylum Chordata; class Aves; order Ciconiiformes; family Ciconiidae; genus Ciconia; species Ciconia boyciana. The sequence continues at coordinate 12,629,263 of NC_132936.1, read as the reverse complement.
AATTTACAGAAATGGATGTTCTCATTCTCCCAGGGGCAATGTTTTGCATGCTATATATCAGAAAGCGCTCCCTGGAGTCAAGCTGTGATCTTGTGTTCTTTGCCGCAGTTAGAGTGTTCACTATCAAACTCTTCCTCATTTACTGCTACTTATGTATTTTGCAAAGTGTGGAAACAAAAACTCCAGAGGAATTCTGTGTACAGAAAGCAACCCTCCACCACAACTTTGGTGAGTCTTCTATGTCATGATTTCACCAAGAAATGTCCATTTAAAGATAAGGGTACTGCCTCTGACTGACGAGATCACTAAACCACAATTTGCTGGAAGGTGGGAGGGCATATTCGTGAAGTTTCACCATCTAATTACTCTGTTTTTCATGACTTCTTAAGTATCCTTGCCCGTGCTCAGAGACATAGTCTTCAGCTTGATGAATCTTGTTTTTATGAATTATTTCATTTTGTGTCACACAGAATTGTTTGTGTTGAAATAAATATTATTCAAGCCTGTATTTGAAAAATTGTCCCATATTTCAGTAACACTATTAATCAATATGCTCTAAGTTGGCTTTAAGCCATTTCTTTTTGAGCACGACAATATAGCTAATGAATCTGTACATGAATGGAACTGCCAACCCTGTCCTTTCTGCTGGTTAATACCACTGTTGAAGGTATAAAACTCACTGCTGTATCATCTTAGTAGTAGAACCTCTTAGTTTCTGACAGTCTGGGCTGGATACCTGGAAATCTCATATGATGTCATGGTTTAGCTCGGCAGACAGCTAAACACCACACAGCCGCTGACTCACTCTCCCACAGTGCAATGGGGGAGAGAATCAGAAGAGTAAAAGTGAGAAAACTCCTGGGTTGAGATAAAGACAGTTCAATAGGGAAAGCAAAAGCTGTGCACACAAGCAAAGCAAAGCAAGGAATTCATTCACTCCTTCCCATGGGCAGGCAGGTGTTCAGCCATCTCCAGGAAAGCAGCGCTCCATCACACGTAATGGTTACTTGGGAAGACAAACGCCATCACTGCCAACGTCCCCCCCTCCCTTCTTCTTCCCCCAGCTTTATATGCTGAGCGTGATGTCATATGGTATGGAATATCCCTTTGGTCAGTTGGGGTCAGCTGTCCCAGCTGTGTCCCCTCCCAGCTTCTTGTGCACCCCCAGCCTACTCGCTGATGGGGTGGGGTGAGAAGCAGAAAAGGCCTTGACTCTGTGTAAGCACTGCTCAGCGGTAACAAAAACATCCCTGTATTTTATTGAATAAACATCCCTGTTTATTCAACACTGTTTTTAGCGCAAATCCAAAACACATCCCCATCCTAGCTACTATGAAGAAAATTAACTCTATCCCAGCCGAAACCAGCACATATGACCAGGACTGTGTATGTGCGATTCATGTATTCAATGAGTCCAGTGTACCCTGGACATGTTAGACACATTATATTTCATGTTGTGTTCATTTGCACATGTAGATTAACATACTGCTTCCTGGCCACATCAAGCAAACTGATCATTTGTGCAGGCAAATTAGGTCTAAGATGTGGGATACACCTGAGATAATGCCATTGGACATCTGCAACAAGCTTTGAACTATAAAGTTATTAATCTGCATGAATGGTGAAAGTGATGTGAAAATGATGAAGTAGTAATACATTGGCCACTGGTTTGTGTTGTGGAACTGATGTGGAGGACACGTTTGCTCTTCAAGTTTATTCCAAGTAGAGATCAGAAGAATGAAGTTAATATAAACCAAGCTAATTAGACAATTGTGACTAATTTCACCTAACTTTACCTGTCTTACAGTTAAGCACCTAGTCTAAGCTCTCTAGTTAGTAAATAAGTCAGTTAGTACTGGAGAAAAATGCACTCTTTCATAAGGGAAGGGTGTTATGCAGCTAAAATGAAGAACACTGGAATTTCTATTTCTGTCCACTGGGTAGAGGAAAAGGCTAAACAACTGTCTAGATTAGATACATACATTTTCAGATATTATTGCTGAGTGAGATGAATTTATTCTAAGTGGAAAATAGTTTTGGTTAGCAGTTTCAGAGGAGGCTCATATTTTCCGCAATTATATATTCTGCACAGCATGAATATGAACTATAAAGACTAATAAAATCCTGTTCAGAATGGAACTTCCTGCCCACAATGCTTTGACATGAATTAACTCTGTCAAAGTACAAAAGGAGTATTTTCTGTTTTGAGAATTTGCTCTGACACTTCACTGGGATTTTGCAACTAAAGTATGACAGTTTGCATTCTGTGATACGATCTATAGGTTTTATGTGAGGTGCGATAGTACTTGAGCTAGTTAGGATATTTTCCCATTAGCATTTAGTAAAAATGTATGTTTCATTGGTTTTACTAACATTTTCCTTTGACGACTCTGTGGTATAAAAAAAGGTAAGGCATTTTTCCAACAAAGTGCTGAAAAAATTGAAGCCATTTATGTTGTCTTTTTTTTTTTACAGATTATTTATAGTTAAATTTTATGAGAACCATGAGTAAATATGAATACACATTTATACAGTGTGTTTCAAATTAAACCATATGAAGGCTAAATCACATCTGGCAGTGATAGTCTACTTTTGCTATGGGGGTTTCTAAGGTTTGGTAAACTGTATTAGAACATTGTAAAGAGCATTATATTGCATATAGCTCACATACACTGCAATACCTCCATCTCTTCTGTGAGTTACAGCATATCTCAAAGGGCAAGGCTGGCTGATAGTGTGTTAATATATTCTATGCCAAAATATGCAGATGGGCTTTGAGTAAGGTAGCCAGCTGCCTGAAGTCCTATAGCTCTTGTATGGCAGCGCATTACTGCAATGAGAAAGTGCAGAATAGAAAGTGTTCACGTTGGCTCAGGGAGCAGATGCACACTATTTCTAATGCTTGTTGGCCTTCCTCTGGATGACTGTGCTTTGGTGCATGTGCAAACTGGCCCTTCATGGCTGAGTAAAATAGTTAAAATCAGTTGGGGAAAAAAAATTACCCAGTCTTGCATTGTTTCTATAACAGCTAATTTTTGGCAAAGAAGAATAGATGTGACTTCGGTATACTGGTTATGAATTTAACATATGAGCTTTTTCTTAGCAGTTAGTGTGAACAAAAGCAGTCACTGTTTATTTGCACTTCTTGCTGTTCTTATTTTTCATTTATCCAGGAGTTGCTGTTTCTTCAGTTTTATTTTCCTTCCAGGACTTGCTTTTTCAGTTTTATGTTTCTGGAAGCAATAGTGAATGCAAAATAAGCACCTTCTATTTAATAGTTTCACTGTGCTATGTAGTTTATTATTGTCTAATATAATCTTTATAATAAGAAATACAGTATACATATGCATTAAGTTGCTCAGGACAAATTTGTGACAGAACACAATCATTTATTCAGTCAGTTTTCTCCTTGTCTGTGCCTGCTTGTCTTTCACTGTCACACTGTGGTGTGGGTTAGTGGGAAAAGGGACTTCATCTGGGCCCTTCAAGTGGATCAAAGACTTTCTCCTTGCTTGGAAGACTGGAAGGGTCTTCCCTCCTCTTCCCCTTGTCATAACACTACAGCCAATGTTATTGCTTCTTAGAAACAGAAGCCAGTATGTTTGCATTCAATTTTTTCTTTATCAGCACAGAGAAACTAAAACATCTTCCACTGCATGTGTGCTATATCCTCTTGTCCCCACGTTGTGCTTGAAAATACTTTGGCATTAAAAGGTGTACTTATTTAAGGGAGTCCAACTTTCAGAGAGTCCTTAACCATCCCATAGTAAATGTGACTAAAACCAGTGACCGCACTGCTAGCTCCAGGTGTCTCTCCAGATATAGTAGAAATAAATCCTTATTTCACGAAGAAGTACACCTTCTCTGTAGTAAGACAGCTTAGGCATCAATGATGTTTCCACTTGAGTGCCTGCCTTTGTGGGTCCCTAATGCAACTGAAAAGAGTTGCTGTGGAAGAAAATTTGACAGAAGCATCTTCACTTGTGTTTACTGCATGAAATTAAATTTCCAGTGGCACAGACTGGCACAAGCTTATCACTTGGATGGAATTGCACCAAATGCCCTAAATTGAGAATGGGATCCCTTTCATTTTCCTTGTTTTGGGCATAACATGCTCTTCTTAGAAAACTCATAGCATGCTATTTACCTGTGGGACAGCAGCAAAGACTAATATACTCTGCAGTCTAAAAAAGGTTAAAAATTGTCTGTGCTGACTGCTTGGTAGGTGTGCTTTTTATCTAGATACTTTGGCTGTTTAGTTCTACTTTAAAAAATCTTGAAAGGCTTAGCCCCATATTAGTGACAATTTATCTGCAACGTTTCAGTTTCAGAGGCAAAGCCAAGTTTTAGTTCAAAAATGAAAAAAAAATCTCATAAATTACCAAAAAACCCTCAACAAATGTTTCCCTTCCATCATGGGGATAAAAAGTGAATTAAGAGTCTTTGACAACTTGTATATCAAGTTTTGAGCTGATGCAGTCTTAAATGGCTGAGTTATTGACCTCTGAAAAATGGACTTTGTAATGGAAATACTGACAGACTATAAACTATAGCTATGCTACTGGGGAGGGGACAGGAGGGAAGGAGAATACTGTAATTACTAGTACATAAATATTGTTCTACTATTGCCTTGACAGATCAAACCCAAACAAATCAAACACAAACATGTCATTTCAAAAGCCCAAAGCTACAGCCAAGCTGGTGGATACCGTATGAGGTGTCTTTATTCTTGCCTTGTTCCCTTTCTTGTCACACCCTTGTGTCTTCCCTTAAATTAAGTGGAGTGCACAAGACTGCCAATTTCTAAAACAACTAAGGTTCTTAGAAAGTTATATTTGGCCTCCCTGAAATTGGATGGCACTGACTAGAGGGGAGAGAGGAAAAAGGCAAAAGTGCAGCAACTGCGAAGGAAAACATGATAGGAAGGAATGCACAAAAGAAACAATTGAAAGAGAAGGACAGGGAATGAGGTTGTGGAGAAAAAAATTGAGTGATTGAGAAGTTCAGAACAATGCAGTGATGGAGGTGAATTACAGGGATTTGGGCTTGTTGGTAGAGAACAAAAGATGGAACAGAGTTGAAAGTGACAGAATTGAATTGTTATTTCCCACCATGTTCTGTGAATAAACAAGGACACTAAAAGAAGGGAGGATCCATTGCTATCCAGAACTGCTACCATAATGAAAATTTGGCTTCTTAAGATTGAGGAGAATATTGCTTTCCCGTTGAAATCCATAATCCAAACTTATCCAAGTAGAGGAAAAAGCTGCTATGTTTTGTGAATGCTAAAACCAGTAAGATTATGCATCCACAATATAACATAGCTGCTTATTATGGGTGGGATGCATCTTAAAATTAGTCATGCAAACATGGTGTAAAGTAATGAAAAGTTATTAGACTGAAAAATCATTTTTCAGTATGAAAAGGCATTTTGTAAATAATTCTTCATTATTTACTGAATGGTCTTGATCTGAGACTTGAGGACAACTGCAAAAAAATCCAAACTCAGAGTTAAATAGCATGTCATTTGACTTGTAATTTTTTTTTATGTTGTGTCAATTTAATGTGTTTCTAAGTGTAAAGTAATCTTCCCAAGGAAAAAAAAAGTAATTTCCAATTGAAAAATTATTTGGAATCCCAATGTGGATTATTGAAAAAAATATTAAAGAAATTTTAAAAAATTCTTTGAGTTCTGGGTTTTTAGGTAAATGATAAAAGCAGAAGTGCTACAAAATAATAAAAAAATAAAATCATTAATTACTTTAACAATATTAAATCTGTATATTTTGCAATGAAGTTTTGGTCACAAAACTCTGATTGCAGTACCTCTACAGTCTCTCAATGCTTAAAACCAAATATAACAAATACAACAACATCGCCTCTGCCTGAAGAGTCTTTAAGATGCAGACTAGTGGAGAGTGAAACATACTCTGAGGAACCAGTAGATATTTGCTCTGTTCTTCAGCTTCTTTTAGGCTTCCATTACTGGGCTAGGTGGTCTCAGTCTGACCAAGCATAGCTGTCCTCATGTTGCTATGTTAACTGACTTCAGAGAGGCAGACGTTTTTTTACTCTTGCCTACAGTTAGCATATTGTCTTCTCTATTGCACTGTTACAGATTTTTTAGGAAAAAATGCTAAATTAAAAATAACGTGGGAACAAGAAGTAATCGTAATAGCAGTAGTAGCAAGTAGCAAAAGAGGAGGAGGCTGACATGAGCAGATTCACAAGTAATTTCTAACACTGACCATTGGCTGTAGATAAGCTTCTATTCATCCAATATTCAGCTGTAAGCTCTCCTGAGAAAATGTCTACAGAGGAGCAGGGGAAATTACGGAGAGGAGGAAGAGACAGACCAGATGACAAGACTAACACTGTGTACAGTTAAAAAGGTGAACAAAGCAGGCAGCCTGAAGAATCTTTCTGCAGGACAAAATGCAAACTAAGAGAATAATGAACCTGAGGTCAAAACATTTTGTTCTACAAGACTTAAGGTTAATCCAAGAGTTGGCAGGATAAATATCCGTGTTGTAAGAGGACAGTGTTGACAAGAGGGACTATATTTTTTAGTACAAAGAGTCCTTGAATCCAAGGCAGAGATTTAGTCTACATGTTTTGGTTACCTGCTTTATCAGTCTTAAAATTGTCTGTGTACCTAAAATTATATACTATGTACATGTCTTGACTAGAGAGAGAAGTATCCTGCCTAAATTCCACTACAGTCCAGAGTTTGGAGGAGAGAGATCCACATTCAACCTGTGTCCCCGGAGGGACCTGTTCTGGTAATCCTGCATGTAGTGAAAGGAACAAATGCCAACATCATTGGTTTAATTCCAAAATCCTGGTACAATAGCAGAATAACCTAGTAGTTAAACCAGGTGACACCTCTCCAGCCAGAACCCAGATTTCCCATGTCTAGTAAGATACAGGAAAAGAGGAGAATTCTGAAGGTAGTGACAAGTTTCTAAAAGGATAAAGGCATTGCTAAACACTGAGCTGGAAGTGACTCCAGGCTTACTTGAGACTCATTCTTCCTGTTGGGAAGGCTGTTTCTTGCCCAGTGTGTGAAGCTGCACTGAGTCACTAAATCTCAGAAAGCTTTAGGAACAGTTTACTGTTACCCCCATTTTAGACCTAACTTAAGGTTAATTTAGGAGCCTAGATGCTCTAAGGATCTCTGTACAGGGAGTGAAGATAGATAAGTATGTATCAGGCCATTTAAAATCTGCATCAAACTCTAGCAGTACCTCTTTCTCTTTTATTGAGGGTGACAGACCTGTTGTCAATATGTCAAAATGCCAATGTAGGCATGTCTTTGAACTGTCTAATGTTAGTGGAAATGACTTTCATCTCTTGATTTCCTATACAGTCCTGGAGAGCTTCTTAATGTATCAGAATACAACAACATACATCTCAACAGTCATCTGGAAGTCTTCACAAGTACTCGGGCTTATGTCAATTGACCATTAGAAAGCCAGGGCACATTACCTAAGGTTGGATGGAAATGAAAAGGACTCAAAGGAAATTTGGGTTGGATGAAACTAGGAGCCTTGTGTTAAGTTTCTCCTCTTTGGCAAAGTTTCTGCTGAATACTCGTATCAATAAGAAGCTAATACAAATGTAATACACTGTAAATGCCTGCAGTTTCCCAAAATGTAAATATCAGTCTTTCTAGTGAGTGTATTTCTGTTTTCTTTTGTGAAGCCAAAGACAGTATTGTATATGACAGAAAGTCAAAGTCAGCAGTGGAGGAATAGTAGTACTAAGCCTTGGAAAGAGAACAATTACATTAGACCTGACAGCATGAGTGAGAGTCATAGACTCCATCTGGGGGATATAAAATGTCCTTTTTCTTACTCTAGGTTCCTCTCTCCCAAATGTAATACTTAGTTGGAAGTTGGGTGAATCCCAAAGGATAATGTAATTTAAATAGACAAATATCTTACAGTTTAAAAGAATACTGTCTCTTGACCATCAAAGAATGAATGTTTAAATATTAGCCCAAATATTAGAAATTAAAATGAGCTCCTTATCTGCGTTCAACACAGCAATATCAATGTACCACCAGTGCCAAGTCACAAAACCCCAAAGGTTGGAAATCTGAGCTCTTCATTGTGGAAACTGATATTGAAACACACTTTTGTTTCACAAACATGCATCTACAGTTTTGAGTTAGTTCTAATGTAGAATTAAACAAATATTTTGACCTTGAAAGTTGTTGCAAATAAAACCGTCCTCTATCCAACAGCTCTTCTCAGCATCCACAAAGCATCTCAACATCCAATTAGGCAGCTGTAGAAAAGACAGATGTTCAAAAAATGGTCAGCATCTGTTTATTTTATTGCTTCACAGGAGGGATTTTGTCTTGTTTGAATATTCATTTCAAGAAGTTCACTTAGCCTTGAAAAATCAACACAGTTTATATCAGGTTAGAGAAGAGGGGAAAATTATCATTAAAGCACAATTTATTTTGGAAAAGAGGTTATTTAAATTACATTTATTCTTTCCCAATGGCCTCAGCTTTGATGAAAGCTCTGACAGAAAAAGAACAAAATAATAAAAAACCAATTTTATTAAACATTCAAAAATACTAAATTACATTTCAGATCTTCATAATTCAGCATTTTTTATTATTTGAACATCATTTCATGTTGTGTCAGTGGTACCCAGGAATAATACTAGTGACAAGGCGATGAAGAAATAGTGAAAATGATGGACTGGATGAATGAAATTGAATGGTGCATTTGTTGCTCAGTAGGAAGGGCACAGAGTAAAATGCTTTAGGGAGGTGGTGAGAGTTAAAATTTTCTAAATGTATTTGAAATAAGAAAATTAAATTAATAGGCTAAATTAGGTGACATGAAAACATCTATTTAGTGTATTTAGTGTTAAAGAGAATACAAATTTCTATTCTTTGAAAATATAGTGTTTTGGATAAGAAACCTATAGTATTAACTGAGTCTTCCAATATGACATGGCAAAGGAAATACTTTATTTCAGTAAATTTGTAACATTTTGGGTTTTGTCACATGATTCCATGTGATTTCTCATGTTTTAAAATGAATATCAATGTTCATAATATCTATGACTTGTAAAAGTAGTGTTTTAATACATAAAAATGAAATACAAAAACCAATAGAATGAAAATATCTTAAAATCTTTCAACTTTACCATTTAAATAATTTAAAAAATCAGCAGAATTAAGCTTTTCTTCTAAAACATAACATGTTTCTTATGAAACAGCAATTTTGAGAAGAAATACATAGTTTGGTGAATTGTGCTGTGGAATAAAAATGCCCATATGTGGTCTCTGGTTGATTTCAGTAGAAGAAATGGTGCACTGTGAATGACAGGAGGGGTGAGGGATGATGTTGTCCTGCTTAGCTTTGTGCTGACAGTGGTTATGTGGTAATTCCAGTGGCAAAAGAAATGCAAATCTCCTTCTGGCCCTAGGCAATCTTCCACCTAGACGTTTCTAAATTCGTGCATCAGGAGCCTGATTGATATACTCATTCAACAAAGGAGCGAGAACAGGATTTCTGCCCCAAAAGTAACTCACTGCATTTTGTGCACTCTGTGCTGGTATGGCATTGATCCACCAAAGAGCCATACGAGCCCTAGGGTGAGAGACTTCTCTATCTGTTACACCCACACACTGGTTCAGCAGCAAAGGCAGAAAGGAAAACCATTTCATTCCCAGTTAGGGGTTTCCGCATGGCAGTCACTGTTGATCATGGGACAAAGTATGTGTCACAAGAACGGCTGTGCCGCTGAAGAGAGAAGGCTTGGGATGTCCCTGTGCTTGGCAATATTAGTTTGAACTTTCTGACTTCTAGTGGCCCATTATAGGTTGGAGTAATTCAGAGCAGCCCCAAGACAGGAACTACCTGAGGGCTACATGCAATGCTACAGGCTTGGGGAAGAGTGACTGGAAAGCTGATTCCAGGATTCCATGATTCTAAGCATACAATATAAGCAGAAACATCAGGGTTAAATGTATTGCAATATAGAGGTAAATTGATTCCATGAGGCTCTGAGACTTGGTTAGTCACCTGTCAGAGAACACAAATAAGGGGTTTCTGTGCATGAAAGCCTCCATCTCTCTACTGCGTTTCAGACTTCAGTGACTTGTTTTCAGAAAAACAAATTTGAATTCTTTGATGTCAGTGCTGCTGCCAATATGACATAACATAATTAATTGAGAGCTTTGTGCCAAAATAATTTATGCAACTGAAGTCCTAAACTGTCTCCAAATAGGAAATAGCTGAGAATTTATTTTGCCATAATATTGCTAACAGTCAGTCATTTTTATTACCTTAAGGCATAACTCAAACACCTAGGCATGAGGATGCACAGTAATGCAGCCACATCCTTATTCTCAGTGTTAACCTACAACTAGTAGATGATTCCTGGCTTTTTGTATAGGACTTTCAGATTGCCAATTTTCACCCTGTGTGAGGAGCTGAACTGCAATTCAGTTCTCATTCTCCAGGCAACTTTGCAATTCATTTCACTGCAAGCCAGGGACCTAGAAGTTAGATGCTGCAATGCTTAAAATCATTATTTGGCCTGGACCAAAAGAGTTGGTTTTGGTTTTTTTTTTTAAAATGTTATGCAGTGTGACTTAAGGATCTTAAGTTAAACCTCTGTTTATGTGTCTGCTGAGTAAGAATGGCTTACCAAGTGCAGGCCAATGTCAATCAAACCAGCTTCAAATACATTTTGAAAAGTAATTGTGGTACCACTGACCAGTAAACATTTAGCTGTGTTTCCATAAATAAACCCTGCCTGAAAAAGCTTTATGAGAACAGGATGTAAACTGAGTTAATTTAGAGACATAGCTGATAGAATCTGGATGTGTATGACTGGGCCATCAGTGGGATTTGATAAACTGCAAAAAAGATCATGTAATTAAAGATCACGTAATTAATATAATTACATGGTATTTTCCCATTACCAGAATTACAGTTTCAACATATGCAAGCATCAAAAAATACAGTTACATCCTCTTAAAACAGATGGATGAGTATTTTTATGCCTTTGGCACAAGCAAAGCTGCAGTCTATCCTGGCTGGCTCCTTGAGTGCCACACATATAGGTAGGTCTTTCACTTCTGTAAACGCTGCTCCATGGAAGGCTTTTGTTGCGTATGTCCCACAGTCAGTCAATGATTCACCAGACAGCACAGCTCCATTCTCAGCAAATAATAAAATATGCTTCCCCGGTGTGCTCAGAGGGCAAATCCTGTGACCTGCGTGGCCATTTAGGGTGGCTGTGCACGTCTTCAGTTGTTATACCTTTGTTGAGTGCCACAGTGAAGTCAGTAAGAACTATAATGCAGACTTTAATGAGAGTAGCCTTGCTTCCCAAGTTGAAGTCTGTTAATATTGAATATTTATGGTTCATATTTTCATGGATATTCCTCATTGTTCTTTTAAGAATGCTGAATCAATTGCTCACTTTTTTTTGTGGAACACTAATTTAGCATATATTGTAACACTCTGAACTGAAAGTGCCCAATTATTGTCTCTTTATAGAACAAATGCATTCAGATATTTTAAGGGAAATCAAATACAAGTATGCTATAAAAATAAATAATTTGTTTTTTCTCTTCATGGACTCATAGAAATAGAGGTCATATAGATCAGCCTTCCACTTGAGGCAGGACCATTGCCAACACTAGATCAGGTCAGCTTTGGCTCTGCTTAGCCAAATTTTGAAAAACTTCCAAGGATAAAGACTCCACAGACTCTCTGGGAAATCTGTTCCAAGACTGCACAATTCTCCCAGTGGAAAAGCTTTTCCTGATATCAAACCTGAAGCTCCCTAACTGCAGTTTGGAGCCACTGGCACATGTCATAACACTGGGCACTACCAAGAAGAGGGTTTTTTTTTTACGGATACCAATACAATTTACCACCTGTATTTTTTCAGTGCCATCAGTCTGCATCACAGGAAAAGAATGTTTGACCTTGACCAGAAAGAACCATGACCTTCCCCAGTTTCTTTTGGGGAAGGTCATGGTTGAAGAATGTCATGAGGTGAGGTCAGTGGTTTCAACCTGTAGTCCCAAGATTTCTGACAGTTTCTGGATGTCTTCCAGGCATTTTAAAAGTAAATAAATAATAATAATTTAAAAAAATCTGGTAGTCTTTGACCCACCATGCAAAGTCCGAACTTCCATTCGAAAAAAAAGTGAAGACCTCTGCTAAGTGAAGAAAAAATTATTAGAAAGGATGTTTCAGTGGTTTGGACTGGTGAGCTCTACTCCAGTTCTCAGTCTTACTAAGCCTTCCTGTTAGATCATAAGTAAATCAGTTGAATTCTATAGGAATTGCTCTTCATTGTAAGATGAAGCTATAGCACTTTATCTCAGTCAAGTGTTGTGAAGAAAAAATTTATTTCTTTTAACAAGTCTCATAAACTGAGAAACTTCAAAGATGAAACCAAGTAACAACCTAAGCAAGATAGGTAGAACCTCTCTGAAAATGTCTTAAAGATAAAGAATCTGGGGTTTTGTTTGCTTTTTTTTTTTTTTTTTTTTTTTCCCTGTAGACAATAGAAGTTTCACATTTGACTTCACTAGGAACGATTGAAGGATGGAGTAGAATAGTACAGTGAGTCATATGTTACAGTGGGAAAGTACTAGCTAAAGGTTAGCATTTGGAAAGCATAGGGGCACATCTCCTCACTTCTTGTGATGTGAGAAATAGCCTTGAGCAAATCACTTCTCTGTCCTTTCCCTCATCTTACTGCAAAAGTGGAATAATACTATTCACCTCTTATATAAAGTACTGTGTGGAGGACAAGTGTGCTATAAAAGCTAACAGTATGACAGTATGACAAAACCACCAAACATAAGTACAAGCAATGGCATTGAAATACTTAGTTTTATCCACTCTTTTTCTTTTTTTCTTGAATGACGTGTGGGATAATGACTACAAGATCTCTTGTCCAGTAAGTCGACATTTCTGTATAAAGGGGCAAGAGGGTACTGTCATTAGAGGTTTCGCTTTTCCAAGTATTTCAGGAAGGATTTGATGGACAGATCACTGATGTGGAACGTTACAAAATACATGAACTGTGAATATTGCATTTACCTTAAGATTTAATTACGGTATACTGTTCAAAGGAGCATTAGAGAACATTTTGGACACAAAATATATGTGGTATTTTGCTAACTCCAGAACAATACTGTATAATCCACTACTGAAAAATAGAACTACTGGATATTTAGTCAGGATTATGATAAACATTCATATATGTTTCCTAGAACTCTTTTCAGTATTTTTGATTGTCAGAGGCAAGAATAATTTTCTGTACTTCCATTTTTTCCTCTGAGGAAAGTTTAAATGGATTCCTTTCTTATCTAAGTGTATATGAGTCATAAACTTTTGTAAAATGTTTTCTTTACATCACCAAATAGCACTCAGATGGTACACCTCTTCCATAAAGAGATGATCAGACTCTGAGTGTAATATTCACAGTATAGAATAGAAGTAAATAGTAGTATCCATCCTGAGTATTTGGACTCACATTTCTTCAGGAATTTTGAAGAAAAAATGAAATGGTTGCAGCTGGTACTCATAGGTATACTGAAAGCCATCTTTACTTTCTTAAAAGACTAGTCCATTTTAAATAGGCTTATATTCTCTTAACTTAACTCTTTCTGAACACTTCCTTTAGCTGATGCCATAAAGAAAGTTAACCTTGATGAGTAATTATTCTAAGCTACATACATGAAAAAGTAAAATTACAATTTTGCATCTGCCTTTATGATCATGTTCACTCCAAAGTAATTAAGAATTTTTTCCTCAGCCAGACATACACCAAGATCACAGAACAGTAGTGAAATGTGCACTTCGGTCTGATTGTAACGTGGTTCTGCGAAGCCCAACAGGACTGCACTAGAGCATTTTTGGTCTTGAATGAAAATCTTGCTGTCAGCATCAGACAAAAGCAACTGAGAAGCCGTGGACGAAAAGAAAAGGCACCTTTCTAATCAAAGAGGTGGGAGATGAAACTGAAGCATGTCATATTCCCTTATAATTAAAGCAAAAATGCATTAAATATAACCACCTATGACTTACCTTGACTCCCAATAATTTCTGAGTTGTTTAAATCTGATTTTTGTGAGATCTTTTACGTATGTGTGTTACCTGTCTTCACCTGTTTGACTTTTATTCCCCCTAGAGCTCTTGAATCCAGCAGACAATTTGAACAAAATAGTGAAAAAGATATGTCAAAGATAAGAAAATCCTGCCCCTGAAGGGTAGACGATAAAGAGCCCATGTATTTCTTTACTAACTGTCAGACTGCATATCTTCTTTGGTATTTGTCATGGTTTAACCCCAGCCGGCAACTAAGCACCACACAGCCGCCCACTCAGTCCTGCCCCCAGTGCAATGGGGGAGAGAATCAGAAGGGTAAAAGTGAGAAAACTCGTGAGCTGAGGTAAAAACAGTTTAATAGGTAAAGCAAAAGCTGCATGTGCAAACAAAGAAAAACAAGGAATTAATTCACTCCTTCCCACGGGCAGGCAGGTGTTCAGCCGTCTCCAGGAAAGCAGGGCTCCATCACACGTAATGGTTATTTGGGAAGACAAACACCATCACTCTGAACGTCCCCCCTTCCTTCTTCTTCCCCCAGCTTTATATGCTGAGCATGACGTCATATGGTATGGAGTAGCCCTTGGGTCAGTTGGGGTCACCTGTCCCAGCTGTGTCCCCTCCCAACTTCTTGTGCACCCCCAGCCTACTTGCTGGGTGCTTCTCGGGTGAGAAGCAGAAAAGGCCTTGACTCTGTGTAAGCATTTCTCAATGATAAGTTAAAAAAAAATAAATCCCTGTATTATCATCATCACTGTTTTCTTCACAGATCCAAAACATAAGCCCATCCTAGCTACTATGAAGAAAATTAACTCTATCCCAGCCAAAACCAGCACAGTATCAAAAAATCCACACTGATATTCAACATCATGTTGCAAATCCATAAGTTAGGCCTAGCTTAATTGTAGTCCTCATTAACATATTTCTGACAGAGGGAGTATGCACTGTTCGATTTATTTTATTCGCTGGAGTAGAGGAAATGTTGATGTTCAGAATTGTCAATTCTGAATTAAATTGTCAAATGATTTGTAGCTTTTACTAAATAATTTGAAATTTATAAATCACGTACCTCAATCATTGAGTTAGAGGAAAAAATACACTATTTGATTATTTCTTTTCCTTGAATAGCGTCTATAACACCTAATAAATCTAACAAAAAATCAAAATGTTCTGTTTCAGGAATGTTAAAGTTAAATCTACAATTGTTCCCAATTTAAAGCTGGTGCTAATCCAATTCTTCCTAAATTCTTCCTAAATTCCCACATATTTTTGCCTGTCTGCTTTTCTGGTGCATGCAAGATTTGCCAACAAAACCAAAAATAATATTCAGCTCTGATTCAGAATATTTCTCCACTTTAAGGACTAGTTTAGAGGAAAGGACAAATTTGGCCTAAGTGGTTCAGGAATCCATGGGATCTTCTGGTATTGAGCTGAATTAAGTTTTAGAGACAGCCTAAACCCTGTCATGAATCACAATTGCTTGTTTTGAGAACCCCTAAATTGAAGTTCTGTGTGCAAGGATGTTTGTTATACAAGAGACTAAATATTTACAGAGCAGTAGCTACATTCTCAAAGTTATGTCAACACTGAATAACACAGAGTTAAGGCAATTTAAAAACTTCTGGTCTTTTAGTCTTCTATTGGAATATGGTATTGTAACATCTTAGCTGGCCAGGTCTTGCTTATGTTGAATATTACTGATTGATTATTGTGTAGAAAATGTTATCCTATTGTTATAAAAACTACGGCTTATTGCCTAGATTGGCCTATAAAAATAAACATATGTGTGAAATTAACCTTTAAGGTATTGTGATAATCAAATAGTTTCAAAATGGAGCTTTGTCCTCTCTCATCCCTACTGATTTTAGTGTGATAAACAATTAATTGTGAACAACTGCTGCAGAATCTGGTCCCTGGTTAACTCTCCTGCTGAGCAATTTTCTTGCAACTTCCCCTCAGCTATGTAGGGTGAACGGCACTTTTAAGGTGTGCACTTTCAAGGTGTGCAGGTACTTGCTCACTGGCTGTTAGACAGTGAACAGGGGCAATTTTGCTCAGATGATGGGCCTATCTCCTGCTAATTCCTGCTCCCACCAGAGCAAGACTATTGATGTTTAGCTGCTCAGATCCAGCAGATTTAAATGCTGTTCCCATTGCAGTTCTTCCTGCTAATGTCAAAGGTACCCATGTGTTTTCAACGTGATTCACTGTAACAAACAACATAAGCAAGTGAAACCAAACTGTATGCAGGACAATCCCCCAGCCCATGTTCAGAACAGAGTGTTTGGCACTGCATCACATACAAAACAAATAGTTATTCCAGTGATGATTTTTAAAAAATTGTTATTATTATTCCTTTTTTCTTATATGTATGATTCCTAAGGGCCACTTTTTTTTAATATGGACTTTTTTCTCAGTCCCAGGCATCTAGTGCTCCCTACATGAAGGGAGAGAATTTAAATTAAATTGAAAGTCATATCCCATGGCTATGCCAAGTGGCAATGAAACAGGTATGACTCAGTTAAGTTTGCCATGAAAATTTCTGACTGTAAATCATGTATTTTGCTAAGTGAAATTTTATTGAACTTGAATCCATGCATTCCTTGTTCAAATGCAAAGGAACTGGCATGAATCACCAACTAGGGATGATGGGGGACTGAATTAATTGAGTTTATTTCCAAAACTGAACCACAGCCTCCAAATTATTATTTTACTTTTAAAAACCTGTACAATTTCCTAGTTATGATTACTTTTCTGCTAAGGTGCTGACAGTCCCCCAGGCTTAGGATATAAACTTAATCAAACTGATAATTAATTTGAGATCCAGATTCTTCCCTCCATTCATTATAAAAATTAGGTGACTGTGTGAACAGTCTCACTGAAACCCACAGGGATGCTACAAGAGGGAAGCATTGCCCACTTGTTACTGGCGCTACTATCTGATTTCAATGTTTCATTTAAAGAACATGTGGATTTCCACCAGCCAACATGGAATCAAAAATCTCACTTCCCATTGCCAAACTTCTGCGGTAATACTGTAGCTGTGTTAGTCTTGTGTTTAACGAGTTAGATGTGGGATCAGATATGTTAGTTATTTAGATCACTTTTAGCAATTTAAACTTCAGTCATTTGCACCATAAATGAAACTCTTGTGTGAGCATAGGGAAAAAAATGAATTTCCATTCCAGCTGCAATAATATCTGTAAATACTATAAATTTGACATTTGCAATCGTCAAATGAGCAGCTGCATTAAGAAAGAAGCATGTGTGAATATATCAGGATATCTGAGACATATAAATTGCAAAGTCTCTAAAACTCTCAGTTCTCATTTATTTTAATTTATTTATTCAGCAAGAATACAAATTCTGGTCCTGCATAGACTAATTCCTGATCTCATCAAAATCTGAGAAGCCAAAATAACTCCAGCTTTTATCCTTGGTAGGGTGATGTAAGTGGAAGCTGGAATTGGTCCATAGTCTTAGTTTTGCTTCAGATAACTATTTTTTCTTAGGATAGCAAGACTTTGCAGCCATTAGTTCATGAACCCAACAGCCCAGACACCCTAACAGATGACCCTGCTAAGTTATGTCATGTCAGCTGACATGTAGTAACTTTTCATGTACATGTTCTTAGCCCTCAGCATCTACAAGGCTTAGCTTAGTGTGCAGTAAAAGAGGCTTAGATAAAACTATACCACCTTGTATCCCCTTAGGTTAAGGTCATGTCCATGAACAGTTACCAAAGGTCAGCTGATGCACAGTAACTTCCTAAATAGTGGCAACTTGCTCATGTGAGTAAGCAGCTCTAGAGTTATGTTACCTGTTTTCCCTTCCTTCAGGTAACTGTGTCCTTGTTCTCTGCTATATGTGTGAAATCTGTATAACAAAGCTGTAACTATAATTGTATGTGAAAAAATAATCTGAAGATTTGGACTCCATACCTTTTGTATGTCTGGAGACATTTCAGGAATGCTGAAGGCTAGAATGAACTTTCAATGGCTGATGAGTAATTCCTTTTCATGGTCCAAAAAAAATGAGTCCCAGCTTTTATACCTTGTATTAATTGTCCCCCAGTTGTGCAGTCAGAAAGTATCTCTCTTTATTCAAGCTATAACGGTACTACATTGATCTATCACATTTTGCTCAAGTAAAATCAAATAATCAACTCATATAATCCAATATTTGCCTCAGGTGATGCCAAATTAACGGGAATGGTGTGTTCCATTCGTTGCAGATAAGAAGAGAGGAGAAACATTCCTCTTCCATGAAGGTATGACTCATCATGGATGGGATTCATACCTTTGCAGAGTAGTATGGTCTTTCAGCTACTGATTAAGGCTTAGCTAAGCTCAAGTTAAAGGGTTGAAGGGACACGTACGCTTATGTGATGATGTGACATTAAACTTATGAACAATTCTAGCTGTTCTTTTTCTTTAAAAAAAAAAAAAGCCATCACTGAGGGACATGCCTCTGAGATGTAACTTTGCAGTTTGAGTGTGTTTTAATTCATCTTTGTAACATTAGTTATGAAGTTTCCTGGGTAAAGAATTATTTAATTCAAATTCAAACTGGCAAAGGCTTTTAGACTACCACACACCTGCAGAGTTTTGCTGGTGTTTCCAAAGTCTAAAACTTCTTGATGTATAATTATAATGACAGAGCCACATAAAAGCAGACTAGTAAAGTTTAAACAGGGTGCAGAAATGTGAGCTTTTAGAGCATTCTGTCCAAATATCATTGGTTTTAATTAAAGCTAGTTTTCTTCTCCTCATCAAACCTATATCAAAATAAGCTAAGACCTCCACATTCTCAGCACTGCAGCTTGGCTGTTTCTACCTAGTCACATTCGATCTATACTATATTAAGATGCTCCTGGCAAACTAAAAGAGTACATTTTTTGACACTTAAAACATACCATTACATCAGTAAATTTTTTGCCATCTCCACATACTTTTACAACTCTCTGAAATAGATCTGACGAATAAGGCATTATTTCATACACAGTTTATCATGGCATTGTTTCAGAGTGGGATTCAGCTTAATTTTAGACTAAACTTGAGGTTACATAGGTTATCTTCACCTGCTCCCTATACAGTCAAAGAGGAGACATTATCCATGTAAGACTTCTGTCTCACACGCATACTCAGGGACATGTACACATCCAGTCATGAGAGGTGCATTCAGATGCCCTGCATTATTTCTTCTCTGACAATCTGACAACAGCAGTAGTGCAAATTAGTAACTTAGGCCAGACATCTAACTTCAGGGAAATAAAGTTACAGGAGATAAATCTGACTCTCCATATCTATTTTCAGTCAATAGCCATAAGCAGTAACTGTCATAAATTTTGCCTTATGGGAATATAGGCAATTACTGTGGTTAGTATTCCTACTGTCTCTTGCCTCATAATAAAAGTTACACTTCATCTATATTAATTGATTCAGACTCTATGTACAAACAAACCACTCATTTTTCTAATTTGGAATTATATTTATTGTTTGTCAGTGTAAGATCTTTGCTGTTGTCCAAACTGTGATTCATTGTATTTGTTACATTTCTCTTCTGAAACAAAATAAATTAGACTATTTCAGTTGGAAGGGACCTGCAACGATCATCTAGTCTAACTGACTGACCAATTCAGGGCTGACCAAGTTAAAGCATGTTGTTAAGGGCATTGTCCAAATGCCTCTTAAGCATGGACAGACTTGGGGCATTGACCACCTCTCTAGGAAGCCTCTTCCAGTGTTTGACCACCCTCTCGGTAAAGAAATGCTTCCTAATGTCCAGTCTAAAGCTCCCCTGGCACAGCTTTGAACCATTCCCATGTGTCCTATCACTGGATACCAGGGAGAAGAGATCAGCACCTCCCTCTCCACTTCCCCTCCTCAGGAAGCTGTAGAGAGCAATGAGGTCGCCCCTCAGCCTCCTTTTCTCCAGCCTAGACAAGCCCAAAGTCCTCAGCTGCTCCTCATAGGGCATTCCTTCCAGCCCTTTCACCAGCTTTGTTGCCCTCCTCTGGATGCATTCAAGGACCTTCACATCCTTCTTAAATTGTGGGGCCCAGAACTGCACTCAGTGCTCAAGGTGAGGCCACACCAATGCTGAAAGAATTGAAAATGCACGAATATCACTGTTGGAGTAATGTCTCCTTTTTCATTTTGCCTTTTCAATATTAAATAAAGTCAGGATCAATTTGTGTCCAGCTCCAGATAGATACACGTTTGGGGTTCATGTATAGACAAGCATTTATATATCTGGTAACACCAGTTCTCAGTGGCAGACCAAGAGTGTGGTTGGATCAACATTCAGCCTGCCATGAGAGCTCTGTGAGTCAACGTCTGTCTGTTGACACATCCTTTGCAATTTGGAGTGTCCCAAGTGCTTCAGAGGAACCAAAGTTGAGGTGATAGACCAAAACCTAGTTGTCGAAAGAGGCAGATGTAAGAAATATTCGCTATAGTTAATATCACAGCTAGCAAGATGTCACTAGGAAGTTATGCTGTGACAAATCTGTAAAATACAATGTATGGGAGCAAAGTTAGACATCCAGCTGTCTTGGTAAGTTAGGAGAAGCTTTCCAAATTTTCTGTCATGCTTAGATGTTACTCTGCTACCACAACAATAAGCCACAGACTCTTTCTCTTCCCTTCCACCACCTCTTCTGTCCCCATCTTCTCCCAACTGCATGTTGCAAATATAATCACTCTCCTTGTTGGAGCACAAGAATGAAGCAGCTCTGTCAGTCCAGGACCCATCCCAGCACAGGGGAACCATGATACTTCCTTCCAAGCAGCCATGGGCTGGAGACTTCAGAGTTTTCTTGCCATGTACAAAATAAAAACTATACTCCTGAAAAAAAAATCTATGACCATTCGCTATGAATGGACAAACCTGGCATCTTGATTTTTAATATTACAGAATTCATATATGTATTATTGCTTCTGTCAAGCAATATTTTGAATGCTTTAAGGTACTTAGAGTAATCAGTAAAAATACATTATATATTAGTGGATTTGAACTAGAACTGGGTCTAAATTAATACATGAGCCTTTACACAATACAAGGGAGACAATGATAAAAATAAATCTCAAACTATTGAATATAAAGTCAAAAACGAGTTTCCCATTGACCTCCAATCTTTGTAATTGTGCTGGTTTTGGCTGGGATAGAGTTAATTTTCTTCACAGTAGCTAGTATGGGGCTGTGTTTTGGATTTGCGCTGGAAACAGTGTTGATAATACAGGGATGTTTTTGTTACTGCTGAGCAGTGCTTACACAGAGTCAAGGCCTCTTCTCCTCCTCACACCACCCCACCAGCGAGTAGGCTGGGGGTGCACAAGAAGCTGGGAGGGGGCACAGCCAGGACAGGTGACCCCAACTGACCAAAGGGCTACTCCATACCATATGACATCATGCTCAGCATATAAAGCTGGGGGAAGAAGAAGGAAGGGGGGGACGTTGGCAGTGATGGCCTTTGTCTTCCCAAGTAACTGTGACACGTGATGGAGCCCTGCTTTCCTGGAGATGGTTGAACACCTGCCTGCCGATGGGAAGGAGTGAATGAATTCCTTGCTTTGCTTTGCTTGAGTGCACGGCTTTTGCTTTACCTATTAAACTGTTTTTACCTCAGCTCACGAGTTTTCTCACTTTTACCCTTCTGATTCTCTCCCCCATCGCACCAGGGGCGGGAGTGAGCAAGCGGCTGTGTGGTGCTTAGTTGCCGGCTGGGGTTAAATCACAACAGCAATGCAGAAAGCTGAGGTTGCCAGTAATGTAAAGCCTGAAAGATTCAGAATGTGAATCTGAACTTCCTGGCATATCCTTGGAGGTTTTTGTTAAAGACACGGGAAGGAAAGAGGTTTGAAGGGTATGCTTCGTCGTGAGTATGTGGGCTGGGAACATACTTGGTCCCCACTGTGAATGTGGAAATGGCATATTTTTCACTTAACAAGGTGCTCTTCTTTAATTCATAAAAGGCATAAAAATCACAGGTTAAGTGTACATGTATCAGAAGAGTATGTACAGACAGTAACTAGAATGTAAGCACTGACAGAACAGGAATGCAGCACATAGCATTGCAAGATTAATTACACTTTTCAGAGCACTTCCACCTGCTTGCCAGCAGATGAAGGTGAGGGACAGGTTACCTTTTATTTTGGTACATCACAATAGAGTAGGCACAGCAGCCATCAGAGAACTCTGAAGCATTGCACTCAGCAGTCGTACCTGTGTGCTGGAGCAATACTTTGTACCACCTCAGTTTATAGCTTAGTCATAATTGGTGGCATTGTCAAAAAATTTCTATAGGTGTTTATTTTCCCCCCAGACAGATAATTAATTACCTCACATTGGTAGATTTATACATAAGGAGCCGTAGGTTGGTTGTTCTTCAGAATACAAAGATAAAAATGTCTCTGTAAAAGTTTAAATTGTTTTTGTACACATAGAGTTAGCATACAGATTCCTGTAATCAGAAAATATTTACATATAGGTATCTTACACATACACATGTGCATAGCTGGATGCACAGAGGAAATAAAATGTTGCTTGACCTGGGTTTTCAAAAAGGTTTTTGCTATTGTGTTGGGTGGTGAAGGAAGTTTCCTCCCTGTTCAAGTTTGGCCTACAAACACAAAACTAGAAGGTCCATGGCTTTGCCCTTTTTACTGAGTCCTTGGAGATCATTTGTCCAGTCCCAAAACAAAGTATTGAATAGGAAATAGCAAACCTAATGGATTAGGTGTGGGCTGCAGAAAAACAATCTAGGAAAAACATTGTGCCTCTTCATTCATAAGAGGTTAAAAAGAGAAGAAAATATTTGCTTGATTGGTTCTCCAGAGGTTTAACAAGGCTGTTCCACAACAGCAGGTCCTGAGAGCTCAACTGGTGCAGCACTGCTGGGACTGATGCCAGAAAGGCACTTAAAGTAGAGCCAGAGCACAAAAATAGGGCTGTGTCCCTCCTGCCAGAGCAGAGTGAACCATTGAATTCTGCATGGCCGGCTCTTCCAGGAATCCCTTTGTAGAGAAACTAATGCTTTATTTTGAGAAAAAAAATATCTGAATGTAGCAGTGGTGAAATGTTCTCTCTTGTGTGAGTTTCACTGCAGCAACAAAGACTTTACCCTACTTGAATTTTGTAATGTATTGTTTCTTATTAAAAACTGCATAATAACTCTTCACAATCAAAGAGTGAGTGCCCTCTTAAAAATGAATTACTAGGAGAAGGAGACCGCACAGATCTGGAGGTGTTAAGCTGTATGGAGAGTAGATAACCTGATAAAAACTTCTTGGCAGAGAAGTGATTCAGGTGTTTTACATGTCACCTTCAGCTTTAGTCTTGACTAATGAACTGAATGTGGATTTTTAAAATCTTTTTTTCACTAGCTAGCAAAGCCTGTTTGTGCTCTTTTCACTGAATAAGATAAGAAAAATCTTACATCCTGGTTCTGAGATTCTCCTTCTCATCTCTCACCAAGAGAAGGAAAGACGAAGTGTGTTCTTAGGTCAATTTTGTGATTTTCTGCATGGCCTTAAATTACACTCAGTGCTAGCAAATTTATCACATCCTGTACAGGAATTTACTAGGTATTGCCATCTCTCAAAAACATTGATGTTAAGAAGTAAAGGGAACAAATTAGATCCTTAAAAATTGTGTGGTGCTACTTAAGGCATCCTAGAATAACCAAGATCCTTGGAGCAGAGCTCCCAGCAGAAATACCAGAGACCCTTGGGGAGACTCCAGCCCTCTGGAAAGTTACCTGGAGAGCAGGAAGGGTATTCTAGGGCACCAGTTAGGCACACCTGAATTCCACCCAAAATATACTTACCTTTGTAAAGTAAGATAGAGGTTCAGGCTCTGCTAGATAAATGAAATAGGTGCTAAAGTGAAACTATGCGATTATATTGTTATGTAACCTTAATATTTACATGGAAAAAGCTGATGAATCTATTGTGTTTATTGAATTTCATAAGAGGGTTCATTGTGAACCATAGATGAATGCAACAGCTAATTCTGCTTTACAGAAAAGCAGGTGCCAACAAGAGATTGGGATTCACACTCTTTTCTTGTATTTAGATTTCTAAGTTTTACCTGTCAAAAGAGGGGTCAGAGCTACTCTGCTTTGGCAATGGAGAGTGAGGAGGTTTTCCCTTCTAGTCAGTAAATCACTGGCAAATCCATCCACTCAGGATGAATTTTTATTCTTCAAGATGGGTTTCATACTTTCATGGGCTTCATGGTTCATCACCCTGAAGAGGATGCAAATCTGTATTTTCTGCCTACCTGGAGAATATACCTGGCTGTTTTGCAATATGGGTACCATCTGCTCCAGCAATTCTGCTTTGCAAAAAGAAACTGAGGTTTACTGGGCTAAGAGTACAAGCATCTGGAGATAAATGGTAAGACCTGGATTCTAGATTTTGTCATGAGGGCTACTATACATTTTTCCCCATAGAGTATGCATAAGCAGTCTTTTAAGTAGGGATCAGAACCTATAATTCCCTGGTTGGATCCTAAATTACCACTGAGTGCATTGGTAGGGTTTCTGCACTGGGCACAGAGCTTGTCATAGAATAATTTGTTGGAGAATTTAATGGACTTGCCTAAAATTGACTTGGATATCTTGTAGAATTTCCTTCTAAAACTGTCCAGCATCTTTAATTTGAGCTTTTTGTCACATTAATAACTTTTTTTGACACATTTTGTCAGATTTTATTTTTGTCTATTTTGTCACATAAAAACAAATTTTAATTTTGTCACATTAAATAAATCTAAAGATAGTCTTAAGCTTATGTTTCACTCTGGCATAGTATTACTTTTATTATTGCTTTCAAGCTCAAAATAGCGCAAAGGATAAATGAACACAAACACATGGTGAATATCAGCCCATTAACTGGTTCAAATAACTCCTAAAAATACTGCAGAACATTGACTCTTAATGAATTTTGAGAGGAGATTAGTTTTAATTGGATATGTTGGCTGCTATATATTTGCAAAAGGAGAAAAGATGGATAAAGGTATACCACAGCTATAACACACCACTTCTAAATTCAATTATTATATTTTAAGCAATTATATATTATAGTTAAATTTTATATAATACATATAATTTTATATGTATATACTTATATAACATATTAGTATATTGTCATATATTTTATATATGGTTATAGTTCCTGCTAGAAGAGAATAATCTTTAACCCATAGCTCACACTTATCAACTTAGCAAGTTTAGCCCATAAGTCAAGTTTATCAAGTTTTATCATCATAACAATGGAACAGTGTGATACAGTTAACAATAAAATCTTTAGGTTAGGGTTATTTTTATGCCCACATAATTTTGTAAGAGTTTCATGCTTTATTTTATGGGATATTCAAATACTTTCATCCTGCATGTGGTTCTTAAAACTACTGCACACTTGTAATTCTTTCTAACCACCTACTAAAGTTAACTGCTCCCTCGAGAACATTTGGGAAATTGTCCTCAGGACAAAAGCAGAAGCCAGGCATAGTTTCATGGCTCCTTTGCTCGATCTTCTGCACCTATAACAAAGCTCCACCTTGACTGCAGGTGACAATACTGCTAGAGATGCTTATATGTAACGGGGTAAAAACTAGCAGTGTTAAAGCTTTTGCTAAATGAAAGTTGCTTTGTTTAGAAAATCAAAACTTAACACACAGGGAGAAGACAGGACAGTCTGTTTAGTGGCTTAGGATGGTGTATGGAAGAAGGGTTGAAAAACAATATTTCTGGGCTACCACATTGAGTTCACTTGTTCCTTCTCTAAATAACACTGAAGTGGTGTTTAGGTGCTTAAAGTATGTCATGCCATTAGCAGGCAGCATGACACTGAGCAAATGTCCAAATTTGCTACCTGATTCCCTGTATTTCAGGAAAGAGAAATCCTACACTGCATAATCTCTTCTAGTCATCTAATGCCGTTCTTCCTCTCTTCCACATTAAATGGTGAATCAGATGCTTCTAATCAACTGAGTATTACTGACTCCCATTTAGCACTGTCACTTAACTCTGAGTGAGGATCTGCCTTGGTTTTTAGACCACTGTAATTTTTCCCTTTTTAATGAGTGCTTCATTGTAAGTACTGCTGTTTTTGAAAGCTGTGCTGAAGAATTACTGTGAGTCTTAAGTACTTGGACAGAGAAAATGTTCTCTTTCCCTGTTGATTCATATCACTTGGGCTCAGCAAAAGCAGAACTGCCTGTTGTACATATGATCTGAGATCGCAGACTGTTTTTTCTTGAATCCTAAATAAAAATTATTAGGAAAACACAGGAAATCTGTGTGCTTTCTCTTCATTTTTCGTGCTCATACTTGCTTGGAAGAAGAGTAGCATCTCAACAGAATTCAGGTGCCCAGCCTGAGAAACCATCTTCAGTGGAGGGCAGTCTTTTGCAATTAATGCATATCATGCTCTCAAATTCAAAGCACAGATTTCCATTGAGAACAATCCCTACAGCAGAGCAATGCATCCCACAGCATAGTCACAATACACTGTTACTTGTGCACATATATATGTGTACATAGGTTTTTCTTTCTTAACTCTGAGAAAAGTTGGGTGGAATAAGTATATTATAAATCTTTGATCCTTTGCATAAATTTCTATATTTCTACCTTAAGATGAAATATTACCCCTTCTTTTATGTATGTTTTTAATTCACTCCTTTCCAAGGAAATGAGTTTGTATCCACAACCAATCTTGAAAAAAGCCACCTGAATAAGGTAAGTACATTACTGTAATTTAAATGAATAAGAATGCCATTTTAAGAGTCATAGAAATTTAAGGAGAATGAGGATTAAATTTGGAGCTTCTTGGCCTTTAACAAAAAGTGAATACAGTGCTATTGTTCAGAAGTGAATTCTGCTTTTGATGATAATCATCCTCTTATTGGTTTGGTAACACCCCATTAGAGTTTAGGGTGACCGTTAGTCTTTGCCAGAGTTTTACACGTTTCTCCTAGCTCTCAGCTCTGTGCCAGGCTGATGTCTGATCTCAGTCACACCAGTGCCAAACAGAAATAATTCCACTGAACAGAGCCAGGTGACACTAAGCAACTGTAAACATCAGCTCAGCTGTGTATGCTATTTCTTCAGGTATAAACATCTCCACACCTAATATCATCACAGGCACAAACATCTTCCACCTGGTTCTTCTCACTCTAGGGACATGCCTACAGTGAACAAAGATGGGTTCATCCTGGACTTGCTTTGCTTGTGCTCCAGACTAGGCAAAAATGAGCCAGGTCTGGAAGCAGTGTGGCTGCACTAGTTCAGAGCTACATCCAAGCTGCTATGGACAGTGGCATGGTGTCACGCTAATGTGGCATTCTGCTTTCCATGGGGGCTTTCAGACCCTAAAACGGGGACAGAGATTGTGCATACAGCTGCCTGTACAGACAGGTCCCAAGGCTCTTTGGGTGCATCTCTGTTAATAAATTAAACAGAGACTGGGCAGAGGTGTGAGAGCAACAATTTGGCCATCACATTTTTACACTGACAGAGCAGTTCCTGCACCGTTTTGATATGGGCAGTCTCTCAAATGACTCCTGGGTACAATTTGGGAACTGACACAGACCAAAGACCATTCGTAAAGGCAATTTGCAAGGAGTCACCCTGTCTTGGGACCCAGGACAGTCTAGTAATATACAGTCTGACCATGCCACCTCTGGTCACAGAACCAGAAAGCATACTCTGGCACTGTTTTAGTTTACAAGAAGAGATTTAACTCCTGATACCACTCCGCCCATGAATTATAAGCCTTGAAGCAGTCACATTCAGAAGATTTCTTTATCCCGCCAAAGTTGCAACATGGTCTGAGAGTGACTATGCAATGATCTGCTGTCTTTATACAAGCTGAATTCACTTTGAGGCTCAGAAGGCTATTGCACTCAGTGCTGATTTAAGGAGCTGATGTAGCTCTCACTGACATAAATGGAAAGATTCTCACAGATTTCATAAGAGGAGAATCATGCCCCAGGTAACACAGAGAGGTGTAAGGCCCAAGGAGTTCTCCAGGGGAAATACTTCTGCCTCTGACTCTGGTGGAAGAAACCAAGCCCTAGTTATATATTTATAATAAATCAAGGTCTAAATAGTTACACAATGAATTGGATGCCTCAGTTCACAGGTCAATATATTGGCAGAAGCTTTTTCATCTCTAATCTGGTTCAGAACATAGCCATAATAAACTATTTTTCCATTTTAAACTTTTCTGTCCTAACCACAAACCATTCCAGCTGAGTAAAGTGAACTGATAAATCTGTCTCTCTTGTTATTATACTCGATTGATTAGTTCTACTTCATCTCACAAGGGATGTACATGAAGAAATACCTTTTCTGTAACTAAGTGTAATATATTGTAGGTTGAAAATAATATTGAGCGCAAATGTAAAATTTTTATCGGATTCATTTCAAAAGTACAATAAATTATATTTTCCAGGTTCAGACACAGTCATCACCATTAGGAAATGACTTATCATTCAGCATGTCTTTTAAACTTTCATGCATTTTTTGTAATGTTAAGGGTTGAAAGGCTTTTTTACAGTGGACATCAAAGCCAATTGACTCATGAGCACATCCTAGGTGGAATGATGATTAGGACTCAGTAAGAAAGCTGGGAGAAAAATTAATTCAGTGACAGGCCAATTCTTTATCTGTAATACAGACAAAATTGTGCTTTCTAATGATAACTTCCCTCTGGATATTTGATAAATTGAGGCATATGAGAATAGATGTCAGCAAAAGGACTCGTGCAACAGCTCTGTTGTGTAGTGTAGAAGTTTCCTCACAGAAATGCCACAACCTTAGAATTTGCTCCTATCTATGAAATCAAGTACTGCGAATGCGATATTCTTCAGGACATGCTACAAACCCCATTTTGTCACCAGATATTTCCACTGAGGAATATTTTGAAGGCACTAGAGACAACTGTAATCATGATAGTAAAGAATTACTGTTGGGGTGGGGAAAGGAAGGGAATGAGGATTGTGATGGATTACCTGAAATTCCTTCACTTTGAGTATAATTGTATTTTCTTGTGGAAGCATGGAGATATAGGCCCTTTTAGGGACCTTCATAAAATCAAAGCAAACATAGAGAAATAAAACCATCTATGGGCTAGGTTTTTTGATCACAGTATCATAGATAGCCAGCGGCAAAACTTGCAAGGACTTTCACTTGAAAAACCAAACTCCTGTTCTGTGATGAAAATTGGTCCTACTTCACTCTCAGTTTTCCATCTGCACTATTCACAGTACCACTTATTGAAGCCAATAACACAGTTGCAGAAGCTGCTGCTTTGAACAAACTAAAAGACTTTAAAACCTCAACTGAGGCCCCTAAAAGAAGCAGATAAAAGAAGGAGCCAGCTACCAGCCAATGTGGAATGATAGAATGATAGAATCATTCAGGTTGGAAAAGACCTTTAAGATCATCAAGTCCAACCATAAACCTAACACTGCCAAGTCCACCACTAAACCATGGCCCTAAGTGCCACATCTACATGTCTTTTAAATACCTCCAGGGATGATGACTCAACCGCTTCCCCGGGCAGCCTGTTCCAAAGCTTGACAACCCTTTCTGTGAAGAAATTTTTCCTAATATCCAGTCTAAACCTCCCCTGGTGCAACTTGAGGCCATTTCCTCTCGTCCTATTGCTTGTTACTTGGGAGAAGAGACCGACCCCCACCTTGCTACAACCTCTTTTCAAGTAGTTGTAGAGAGCAATAAGGTCTCCCCTCAGCCTCCTTTTCTCCAGGCTAAACAACCCCAGTTCCCTCAGCTGCTCCTCATAAATCCTGTTCTCTATATCCTTCACCAGCTTTGTTGCCCTTCTCTGGACATGCTCCAGCACCTCAATGTCTTTCTTGTAGTGAGGGGCCCAAAACTGAACACAGTATTTGAGGTGCAGCCTCACCAGTGCCGAGTACAGGGGGACAATCATTTCCCTAGTGCTGCTGGCCACACTATTTCTGATACAAGCCAGGATGCCATTGGCCTTCTTGGCCACCTAGGCACACTGCCACCTCATATTCAGCTGGCTATCGACCAACACCCCCAGGTCCTTTTCCATTGGTCCTTCCCCAGGTCTGTGCCGTTGCATGGGGTAATTGTGATCCAAGTGCAGGACCTGGCACTTAACCTTGTGGAACCTCATACAGTTGACCTCAGCCCATCGATCCAGCCTGTCCAGATCCCTCTGCAGAACCTTCCTCCCCTCAAGCAGATCAACACTCCCACCCCACTTGGTGTCATCTGCAAACTCACTGAGGGTGCACTTGATCCCCTCATCCAGATCATTGATAAAGATATTGAACAGAACTGGCCCTAATACTGAGCCCTGGGGAACACCACTTGTGACCGGCTGCCAACTGGAATTAACTCCATTCACCACAACTCTTTGGGCCCAGCCTTCCAGACAGTTTTTTACCCAGTGAAGAGTACACCCATCCAAGCTGTGAGCAACCAGTTTCTCCAGGAGAATGCTGTTGGAAACGGTGTCAAAGGCTTTACTAAAGTCTAGGTAGACAATATCCACAGCCTTTCCCTCATCCACTAAGTGGGTCACCTGGTCATAGAAGGAGATCAGGTTAGCCAAGCAGGACTTGCTTTTCATAAACCCATGCTGACTGGGCCTGATCACCTGGTTGTCCTGTACGTGCTGCATGATGGCACTCAAGGTAATCTGCTACATAACTTTTCCTGGCACTGAAGTCAGGCTGACAGGCCTGTAGTTCCCCAGATCCTCCTTCTGACCCTTCTTGTAAAAGGGCATCATATTTTCTAACATCCAGTCAACTGGGACCTCTTTGCTTAGCCAAGACTGCTGATAAAGGATTGAGAGTGGTTTAGTGAGCACTCCTGCCAGCTCCTTCAGTACTCTCGGGTGGATCCCATCTGGCCCCATAGGCTTGTGTGTGTCTAAGTGGTGTAACAGGTCGCTAACCATTGCCTCTTGGATTACGGGGGCTTCATTCTGCTCCCTGTCCCTGTCTTCCAGCTCAGGGGGCTGCGTACCTGGACAACAACTGGTCTTAATGTTAAAGACTAAAGCAAAGAAGGCATTAAGTACCTCAGCCTTTTCCTCTTCCTTTGTCACTATGTTTCTCTCTGCATCCAGTAAAGGATGGAGATTCTCCTTAGCCCTCCTTTTGTTGCTAATGTATTTATAGAAACATTTTTTGTTGTCTTTTACAGCAGCGGACAGATTAAGTTCTAGTTGGGCTTTGTCACTTCTAATTTTTTCCCTGCATAACTTCACGACATCTTTGTAGTCCTCCTGAGTTACCTGCCCCTTCTTCCAAAGGTCATAAACTCTCCTTTTTTTCCTGAGTTCCAGCCAAAGCTCTCTGTTCAGCCAGGCCAGTCTTCTTCCCCTCCGGCTCATCTTTTGGCACATGGGGACGGCCTGGTCTTATGCCTGTAAGATTTCCTTCTTGAAGAATGTCCAGCCTTGCTGGACTCCTTTGCCCTTCAGGACTGCTTCCCAAGGGACTCTGTCAACCAGTCTCCTAAACAGGCCAAAGTCTGCCCTCCGGAAGTCCAAGGTGGCAGTTCTGCTGACCCCCCTCCTTACTTCTCCAAGAATCAAAAACTCTATCATTTTGTGATCACTATGCCCAAGACAGCCTCCAACCATCACATCACCCACAAGTCCTTCTCTGTTCACAAACAACAGGTCCAGTGGGGCACCTTCCCTAGTTGGCTCACTCACCAGCTGTGTCAGGAAGTTATCTGCCACACACTCCAGGAACTTCCTAGACTGTTTCCTCTCTGCTGTATTGTATTTCCAGCAGAAGTCTGGTAAGCTGAAGTGCCCCACGAGAACAAGGGCTAGCCATTGTGGGACTTCTCCCAGCTGTTTATAGAATATTTCATCTGCCTCTTCATCCTGGTTGGGAGGTCTATAGCAGAATCCCACCATGACATCTGCCTTGTTGGCCTTCCCCCTGATTCTTACCCATAAACACTCAACCCTATCGTCACCTTCATTAAGCTCTAGACAGTCAAAACACTCCCTAACATCCAGCGCTACCCCACCTCCTCTCCTTCTTTGCCTGTCCCTTCTGAAGAGTTTATAGCCATCCATTGCAACACTCCATCTGTGCGAGTCATCCCGCCATGTTTCCATGATGGCAACTATATCACAGTTTTCCTGCTGCACAATGGCTTCTAGCTCCTCCTGTTTGTTGCCCAGTCTGCATGCATTGGTGTAGATGCACTTCAGCTGGGCTGTTGATCCTGCCACCTTTTTGGGGGGAGAAGTCCTAATTCCTACGTGACCATTCTCAGGTGCTTTCATGGTTTCTAACACATCCATAGCCTTGCATCTTTGCTGCCGCATGGATCTCCATCCCCTACCTCCACTGAGACAGCAGACCAAAGGACCTTGCTAGCACACCGTCCCTCAAATATTGGCATGCCGCCTCGAGGCTTATCTCTAGCAAGCCTGGTTTTATCCTTTTCCCCTTTCAAATCTAGTTTAAAGCTTAATATCAAACAATCTCCATCTTTAACTACATAACAGAGAGCAAAAATCTGTGCTGAGATTGAGGGTGGTTGCTGAAGGGCAGAAATCTCAGTGAGACTATGGTTGTGTAGTTCCATCAGTCTTGTCCATTGAGTTAAGGTAAAATATTAAAGAGGCTTTTCCAAGCCTCATGAGTCGCTTCGGGTCTCAGATGCATCCCTTGGACTCCCTGTATCCTTTGGCTTTGGCATCTTTTTCTGCCCATTGAATGCCTTTATTGAAGGAAGAGTAGTTTTAACTAATTATATTTAGGAACAGCTTAAGAAGTGATGCTCAGACAATCATTTTCCATATAGTACATTTATACAGGTGAACATGCTTACTTAGGTATTGAGTACTTTATTACTAGACAGTAACTGAATAAAAAGGAGGATCTTGGGAATATGGGTAGGAAATCAGAACTCCCCAGGTCTTAACTGAGAAACCTAAGCACTGGTCCTGGACACTGGTTTGCTTTTACTGTCTCTCTTCCCACCCTTGGAAGTTTTGGGAAGATGTGATTTACGTTACCCTCCTGTCAACTGCAGAAGTTATGGGTTTCCCTCTCTCTCTGTCTCTCTCTTGCTAGGGAAATTTAGACTATTATGTAAAACAGGTATTCTTTTAGAATACCTTTTGTCTTTGACTTCTGTAGACAAGACCTCTTTCATCTTTCATCACCCTTTCATCTCTATAATCTTTATTTCTATCTCTATAATATGTTTGTAGCTAATTGTTGTAGTAGCAATTAGTAAAATCAGTGGTATGTTTGCAAAATTGCTTTGCAAAGCTAAGGTCAGCTCTGGTAGTGCTGGAAGTTTTTTATCTACTTCTAAATTTAGGCAGGTGCTTAGAAGAGGTGTTTTAGAGTGCAGTTTTGGACTTAAGCTCCCTAAGCATTGCTTCAGATACTGAAATTTCTTTTATCTTCTGAACCAAAGTGACCTATCCAAGGTGGTGCAAGAAAGCCTGGAGGAACAGTCACTGTGTACGCAGTGCCGGTGCTGGCAGAGCTGGCAGGCCAGTTGTGGCAGTGCAGGTAGAGCACGGGTGCTTGGTGTCAGGCTGGTGTCTGACCCACAGCAGGTCTGAATTCAGCAGCCTCTGAGTACCATTCATTATTTGACCCTGCATCATTTTGTCTTTCTTAAAAAACAAAGTCTCTTATTCTTTGTAAAGGCAATGCCAACTGCTCAGTCACCTGGGCTGAGCCTCTTTTTCTATATCTTTATATTAATCAATACTTTATATGACAAATTATCAATTATTTCTTGTCATAATGGAAAGCTGAAAGAGAGCAGGCAAATAAATAGTGACTTAATTGCACAGCTATATCTGGAAATAATGGGATTTTTTGCTATTAGCAAAGATTTGCTCCTAAGGGGTCCAGTTCAGCTTTTTTTATTCACATTTGATCACTTCTCATCCTGGTACTGGAATTCACAAGAGGATTTTCAGGACAAATTCAGGCATAAAGGTCTATCAGAAAGGATATCAGAACAGGCTGGTGATGTTGAGGAGGCAAGATTTTACTTTAACAAATTCATGAAGTAAATATGTAAGTAAAAGTTCTTAATAAAGAACTATTTTAAAAGTGCCTAATAGCATAGTAAAAGTGGCTTAATAAAACTGCTCAGACAGACTTGACATTTATAGGGCTTTTCTGTGGAGTGATATATAAACAACTGTCTTAACTAAGATCATCAACCAAATACATTTGCACTTTGCACCTGCAAGCTAGCCATGTGAAAGAACATATAAAAATAGATGATCTCTTTCAATTTATTAATAACAAAAAATTAGATACTCATTTTTTCCACAGACCTAGTGCTTAAATCCACACCAGGAAAACAAACTAGCATATGAATGTTTAACATATATCTTTAAATATTCTCAGTATTCATCACATTTATATTTTAAAATGTGAGAAGTGCAAGGTTTATGGTGTTGAACTGATATCTGGACATCCAGACTGTCTGGGTGCTGTTCAGCATCATTTCATGGGACTTTCCATCTGCAAAGACCCCAGAGTGCTTTCTAAAATGTGAAGCTGATGCAACTTCCATCCCGGCACTGGTTCACCCCACCTTGACCTGGTGCGTAGGTGTGCAACACTACTGAACCTCAGCCATCTCTGAGGGATTCAAGGAGGTAACGTTAACATATTAGACAAGGTGGACATCTGGGAAGGGAAAATGGCCAAGGACATCGAGGCAACACTTGCAGTGCTAAAAGATCTCAAATGTCTTAGCAGAGCATAACAGGCTTTGGTATGCTGAAGTCTTTCTGGGTAGCACCAGCCACTAAAACCAGTCGTGTGTCCTATATGTCTAAACCTGCCAGAAACAGATCATTATTTTATTCGTCCCAATGCAAAACACTCCAATCTTCCCATGACATGAATGAGAACTGCACCATGGTATATCATTCAGTAAAGCACTTAAGTATATGCTTAAGTCTATATCATACCAAAACTTCCTCTAAACCCCCCATGTAATGTGCTGAATGGAAATGAACCATCCTAACGTCTTAAAGAGCTCACTTTTAACCTTCTGTCCACAATATAAATTATCAGAGAAGACATTTTATGCAGTTCCTAACTAGATCAGCTATTTCTGTTTTTCAGTCTGTGTGGCTGGATCTATATTTTCCTTTGGCTTTATTCAAGTTAGTCACAAATTTTAGTAATGGAACTGCATTTTTTCATTTAAACTGTCATAAGACAGTTATAGTGACATGTCTTAGAGTCCCATGACCCAGAACATGGTGTGCTTTATATTAAAGAATATGTAACTGTCGTAATTAAAAAAAAAATTTAAAAAAAATCTAATATTAATTCTCTTGCCGGCATCATAAACAGTAGGGTACTGTCAAATATACTTTTCATATCTCTGAACTTCTCATAACCTAGCTATACAGTGAATTAGCTGAAACCAAAATGCATCTCTGCATGATCTAAATAACAAAAAATGACAAATTTATAATATATATTTCCTCAGCTGTTAACTTTTTATTATCCTTTACTGAATAGTTTAAAATGCAAAAAAATTTGCATGAGTTTTCGTACAAACCTATCAACTATTTTAAATCAAAATTTTAATTTCTTAGCGGAGGAACTGGTGCATTTGGACCATATATTACTTCATCTTTTTAATTTCTTCTTTGTCCTCACACATTTAGCAAACCAGTAAATTACAGAATTGTAAACAAATTCTTTATCTTTCTCTTTGGAGTTTAAAGTAACATGCTATCAGGATTTGAGAACAGACAGGCTGTTAAGACTTGGTAACAGATTTTATATTCATGCAATTATACGTTAAAGAGAGAGCAGTCACAAAGAATAACCACATGGAAGCAGAAGGAGAGCTCAAGCTCCAGCATTTATTTATTTATTGATAATCAAAGGAAATTGATAATAAAGCACATTTTTTCAGTACAAAGTACCTGACAATATGATCAGAGGAATTGTTCTTCAAATGTTGCATTTAGCATGGGATTCAATATTGTAGAAGAATGTTAGCAGCATGACATTGATGCGAGCCAAACTATATAGTCCCTGAACTTCTTTGATTATTTAGTGTTATTTAGTAGTTTAAAAAACATTTTCCAGACAACAGGATTTATTGTTCTTTCTTTATGACTGTAATTTACTATGACCTTTATTTATTGCAGACAACTTCAGTAGGATTATTATTGTTACTAGAGAAGACATCTGAGTTCACAAGGCTTGTGGGTCCAGTTCCCTGGCTTTTGCAATGATTTACTGTGGGGAGATAAGTGTGTGAGTCACATATGGAAGATGGGAAGCTCACAAGGCTTTTTTGACAGGCGACAGCATAGGTCTTTTTGAACTCAAAAGGGAACTGTAAGCAAAGCCAAGGTCAGATATTAAACTGTTACTGAATGTGAAATGAACAACTTAATGCATTCACTGAATGAAGAGAAAGGAATTACACAATTGTAATTTAGTGTTGTCACTCACATACATATGATTTTATTACCATGTGTCAGCTTTTTCTGAAAATCTCTATCATTACTTAAAGGCAGAGCTTTTCTCAATTATACAACTTTTAGGTAAGAACTGTTAGTCAAAACCAGTATGTTTGCTAGGAAAATGTTGCTGTTCCCTGAGAATGTTAGGAGCAAAACATTTTTGCTCTCATCTGCATTTGTCGTGTTGTTAGTGAGTAACAACTTTTCAAGTGTGTCTTTCAAAATACTCTCCAATCGTCTCTCCCCGTCTAAGGAGATAATGCAGCAAAAAAGATAATTCATTTGTCTTTATTTAGTTTTCCACTCCACAATTTTCCAAGGAACTGAAACTTAGAAAATGGAAAAATGTTCACATCAAGACAAAGGAAAAAAGCTGACTCTGTGTTCATTAATATTATGATACAGATTTCAAAAGCAAGAAAACAGTGAAGGGAAAAAATAAGAAAAAGGAGAATGTAAAAGTAAAAAGGTTTTTTTTTTTAACAACTTTCATTTTTCAGTGCTGGGTTGTTGCAATATCTTTCTGTGATTCATTTTTGATTAATTCTTAGGAAAAGCTTTTTCTTAATAAAAAAACCCCAGTAATAACTGGATAACTTCTGCAAGGTATCTTCTTCATCCTTTAAGAGGTCAAAGATGCATTATTTAAAATGTCACTGATTTATCAATCAACAAAGCTAGAGAATACACCTCTCCACCATTTTTAATGTTCATCAGAACACTTCTATAGGGCCAAGTAATCTATCCTCATCTGATATCAGAGATATGAAAGCCAGAATTAAAAGGCAATATGTAGAACATTTCAGAATGGGCCCAAGTACAGAAAAGATAGATTGCCATATAAAATACAAGGAAATGAAGGACATTGGTTTGTCATTTGATATCGCTTTTTTCATCTGTACTGGCAGCTTGAAGACTGAAACTGCTTATCCTGGGTTTAACTGTGAAGATTGCTATTTGAAAGGGAAAAATGCACACAAATCTAATAAGCATGGCTCTATAGATCTTGTTTCGTTTGTTCTTTTCTTCATTTGTAATGATTTCTGTTATTGTCTGATACTAAGTGAAGGCTTACTAAAGATGTGAAAGTGTATGAAAACCCAGGAAACTTGCTAAAACTAGCACTATGCATGTATCAATCAACCTCATATTTAATCTACTCCACTGGAACAATAGCTTGAAAATACGGAAACTTTCTCAAAAATCACCTATTCTGGTAATTCTTGTCCTACTAATTCAATGAAGCCATGAAACCTTGAGCATCATCATAAATTATGTTGATACACAACAGAATGTTGTTTGGCTTTTGAAGTCATGTACTGGTTGTTGAATTCACATGTGTTTGAGAGTTTATCAGTACTATGTTTAACACGTGCACTGAGAATCTGCCGATTTAAAAAGAAACTTTAAAATTAACTGCATATATATCCTTTCCTTAATTATTCCACATTGTCAGTCCTCTGTGACCTGTGGATAGCTGTGACCTGAGCAGTGTTTGTACTGACAGGAGGTTTAGCCTCCCAGCTATTAATGTGCTTGGTTTTTGAGGTTCTTGTGCTGAAGGATAAAGGGCTGGAGTTGATGCATAAAGGCTGGCTTTTGCTTCCACCCCAATTTTACACCAGGGTAATTCCCCTGGATGTAGGTCCCAGTCCCTGTGAACAAAGCCAGAGTTTCCAGGCTCTGATGAATGCTTCCTGTGCAAAGACCCGCAAGTTTCTTTAAGTGTGAAATTCGTCACATTGTAGTAAGGCAGACAGTTAAACTTCTTATGTGCCACTGAAGTGTAGTTTAATTCTTATTTTGACTAATTATTTTTTATGTTTTTAATTTCCAATATTAATTGGTATAGTACAGGGTGGGATTTTTTTTGTTTAGTTTTGGGGTTTAGAGGGGGCTTTGAGGTTTTTTTTAGGGCTTTTTTGCCTTTTTTTTTTTTAACATATATGTCTATTCTGCTTTTATCTTTTTTACTTGCCTTCAACTGCTTCCAGAATAGCTCCATCTTTTTCAATGTTTCTCTCTCATATTCCTATATGAGTCATCAAAATACCATATTTTTGTTACTGCTCAAGTCACACAGGTGGAAGCACATTGAGCTTTTGGAAGTCTGCTGGTTCCTTCTAGAGTGTGATTCTTCATATAGCTTTACTGTCTGTCCTGAAGTCTAGAAAACAGAAGACCCAAAGTCAGTCATGATCTTTCCTCAATATATGGTCATTTTCTTAAGATTGTATAATTTGTTTTCTTGCCCTATACATTTACCTTTTTTATGCATTTAGATTTATGGTTCCTGTTTTACTAATCAAATTAATACACAATTTGAAGTATTCAATTTTCAGCTTACTATAAAACAGATGGGATAAAATTAAAGCATGTCTTTGAGTGCCTACATTTGTCCTTTATGCTAGATTTGAATAATACTACATTTCTGACAGCTGTTAATCTTTTTTAACAGTGGACAAGAAATTCTGCAAGCAACTGTTGAGCTGTGTTATGGCATGCAATATGCATTTGAAATGTATGTTCAGCTTTTTCTAATTTGGAACATGCCAAAGGAAAGATGCCATGATGAATGAAGGTGGAAATACAAGTTTCCCAGTACACCTTATGCAACATAAGTCCCCTCATTGAAATTCAGTATTGGCCAGAGCATAGATAGCCAGTGCAATGTTGTTTTCAGGCAGACTTAATTTGCCCATATACTTTTCTGAAATGAAACATTTCTGGGACAAAAATAGAACCTTCATTCTTTCCCCAGTAAAAGTCTCCACAATTCAAATAAGTGACTGGATGGAAAAAATTTCATTCGACCCCTCACCATGTGGCCCTAGAAACAAGTCAATAACATGTCCAGGAGAAACAACAGGACTGGGCTACATTTGCTTTGTGTCATTTTTCTCCAGGAACCTTCTTTTCCCACCTTTACCATGTACCAGCTTTGCCCTCTCCATCCAGTCCTGCATCCCTGCTACCTTCTTTACACTCTGTAGTTCTTCCAGACCAGTTTTTCAGTTTGTAAGGTCTTTGGACCCAGCATGAGGTGGTAGTCTGTGTTTGCACAGTGCCTAGCACATTTCTTTTTTGGGGTTCAAATTATGTTGAGATTTTAGGATTACATTACCGACAGTCACTGGGCAACACAAAGAACATGTAGGAAAAAGGCAGTTGCCTGGATAGGATGCATTGTATGGAATAATTATCTTTCAGTGTAGAGGCTTATAATTCTTTATGCTCAAAGAACTGTCATAAGTGTGGGGAGAAAGAGGCAGAAATATGCTGTGTACCTACCTGATCTTCCTCATTATCTGCTTTATCGTCACTAGTTATGGCTTCTGGAAATGTTGACTGTAGACACAGGAGGTGGTAAAAAATAAAAAAGAGGATGTGCTGTAAATGTAGTTGAATTTAAAAGCTTACATTTAAAGAGAATTAGTTTTTTTCACAAATAATATGGGGGGGGGGTGCTAACATCTTGGCATAAATAGCCCATCCTATTGTTTTGGCACCTTTCTGAGCTCTGTTAGAAAGATAAAGTATGAAACTGAATTATTTTTGATATTTCATAGGTATCTTTACTGAATTGTTTGTTTTTCTAAACTTTATTTTCAACCTTTGAAGAGCCATTGGGCTGGGGCAGGGGGGACGCTTTTAGCATTTGGACAGCTCTGAGTAATAGTATTAAAAGATTTTTTTTTTCCCCATGACACCAGAGGTCAGCAGCACAAAATAAAAAAATCATGAAAACAGACCTCCAAGAGTGCCAAAAAATAGTTTTGCCAATAAAACCTATGGGAGCCTCTGATATCATCCTGGCGAGCTAAAAGACACACAGTTATTTTCTTAACATTTGAAACATTACTTTGTATTTAGGTGATTAGCAGTGACACCAGGAAAACAGGCTTTCATGGGCAGTGACTGGACAGTAGAATTTCCTTCTGTCTCAAGTTAATGTAAGACAATTAGTGCTAATTAAATTGCACCTGATCCATTAGTTGCTATGGACTTGATCTAGTACAGATGTCTGAACACCAAACATTTGGGATACCAAAACCAATAGCTTGTTTAAAATGAGAACAAGGAGTAAGGGGGAAAATTACATGAGTTCTAAATATTTTTGCACAACCCTATTTTCGAAAAATCAACTAGCAAACACCATGGGGAGAAATCTTTTAATTAATGCTCTGCAGGACATAATTAGTTTTACTAAAAACACAGGGAATGAAATCATGTAATACATGTTTTTAATGACAATAATTGAATTTTTCATAGATTTCTTTCCTAAAATGTTTATCTGTTTTGATTATTATCCAAGTCAAAGACTTTGATTATTATCCAAGACTTATTTTGATTTAAAGTTCCTTCATTCCATTTCCTCAGTAGTAGCAAGAAGATGAAAAATTGTTCTAGAGATATCAAGATATGTTGAAAGGATTTCACATACTTTTAACTTCATGGTTTTAGTCCATTACTCAGCCAGTATGCCATACTTGGCTGCAAAATATAGTTTAGCATAAAATAAAAGGCAGCTTGAATCTTGCATCAGTAGTGACAAGGATGCAAATTTATCAGGTAATTACAATCCTTTAATCATTG
Organism: Ciconia boyciana; assembly: GCF_034638445.1. Classification (NCBI taxonomy): domain Eukaryota; kingdom Metazoa; phylum Chordata; class Aves; order Ciconiiformes; family Ciconiidae; genus Ciconia; species Ciconia boyciana. Next base: position 12,588,039 of record NC_132936.1, on the reverse strand, counting down.
AATGATTGTTGTTATTTCACTGAAAAGTAGATGGCAGGGTTTTCATCCAGCTGCATGCATTATTTGTCCATTACATAAGATATGGAATTGCACAGGACTACAAATACGCTGCTTTTACATTATTTACAGCCCTCTCTGATTTCTGTATTAATTAACATGTCCAAAATATGCCATCTATCTACCTTTGTGGTTCAATAAAAAAATATTCATTATTACTATTTTTGCTAAAAAAAAAAAATTAAAAAAAATGGGGTTTAATCTGAACAGTTCATAAATTATGACTAGTTTCAACTAAAAAATTATTTAGAAAAGAAAAGAAACATTGCTGACATTTTTTAAACATTTTTTTTGCTTTTAATTTTAAAAGATGATTTTGTTCCCTTTCAAAGGAACTTTTTTTTTAGCAAGCAGGAGGGTTGTAGTTCAACTGAAATGAAATTGATGATTTTCACTTAACTGTTAACATTATTTGAATCTCATTCTATCTATACAACTTTTTTTTTTCTTTTGGTTTGGTCATTTTATTGCAAAAGCCATTGCTTATTTCTCTCTCTTTTTTTTTTTTTTTAAATCCCAAACAAAAATTATATTTACTGACTACTCTGAACTCTTCCTACAAAATCTAAGGTTTTTTTCATCTTTTTTGACTGTATTTAATTTAGGGCATTCATATCATATCTTAAACTGCCATGAAAAGTCCTGCAACGGTTAAGATGGGTCAAGGTGCATGAGACCTAAGCAATCAGTCTCTGTATTGAAAGGAATAAACCTCATCTGCATGAAGTAAACAACTAGCTCTGTTAGGGCAAAGGCATAAATATCAGTTGAAGACCTAGCCCATAAAAGGTATCAGAGTCCCGCTCTATTAGCTTACCTTAAAGCACACGGTAATTTATCTTCAGTCTGCAGTGACATGAGATAAAGTAATAGCAGAAAGGGGAGGCTCACTGCTCTGTAAATAGATTCTCTCCAGAAAGCCTGTTTACCCAAGGTGAACTTCTGGCCTCGTTGAAAGTGGTGGCAGAATTCCCATCAACCTTATCTGTAGTGGGGAAGGGTTTGAAAAACGTTCACTTGTTGTTGAACATCGTGAAGCTGCATTTATCCCAGGACAGATTCAGTCCCAGCACTTTCAGCATTACGTTCATCAGACTTGGAACTTGTTTCAACGCTGAAATTGCTGCACTTCATTATGATTAAAGTAGGGCAGCTCCCCATCATTGATTCCATTTAATGAAATTTAAGCAGTTGTAGCTTGTTCCTATATGAGAAAAAGGGGTAAGACACAATAGAATAAGGCACCTTTATACTGATTTTGCATCTACATTTTACGTGTTTGTGTATCAGGACACAGAGAGAGTGGAACTGGAACTGGAATTTGACTTTTTGGTAGAAGACCGTATCTTTCAGCAAAATATTTACACCAATATGAAAACTGTGATGGCCAGGTTAGATAAGAAATGGGAGCATTTAATCACATATCTAGCTAGTTGCTAAGCTTAGATCAAGGCTAAATTGCAAGTGTATTTGCAAAGAACTCTTCAGAGGTTTGAATGATGTCACTGGGACCTTTTCAAGGCAGCAAGTCTATATAGTCTGTTCTTTTCTCTCCCAGTGACTGGGTGGAAAACATGGTCCAGGGATGGTGGGAATTTTAAAGGCTACAGAAACTGTAAAGTCAACCATCTGAATTCTCTGCAGTGTGTTCTGGCTGCCTGTGGTTGCACGGTGCCATGTGTAAGCTGTCTGCCTTCCCAGGGAAGCAGAGGGCAGGAGAAAAGCTAAAAGTCAATGGAAGTTCAGTAGCAAGGGAAAAAATTCATTGCAGTGCAGACAACCTGTGCCACCCACTTAGTCCTCAAAACAAATCTCCACAAGTGCATATGCTTGCAGTCAGGTGACTTTTGGGATAAAGTGAGATTTTACACAGTGTCACAGAGGCAAAAAAGGCAAAAGAAAAAGTTTTAGTAAAATAATCAGAATACCCATAATTGCTACATGCAGGAAAAGAAAGAGTCTTAGAGGCCCTGTGACCTGTTCAGGCATCCCCTAGGATCTAGCTGATGGACCTTACAAACAGAAATTTATATAAACAAAATGGCATTTGCACCTAATGGAAGGACCTGATAAGGTGGAATCCTGGCTTTATTAAAATTATTAGAAATTATGTTACAAGTGCTGGTTTCAGTAATCTTTTAACTAAGATCTTTACCCTATAACTGATGTATGAAGGTCACCACTGATAGCAGCATCTGTTTGGTCAAGCACGCCTTTTAAATGATGCTTGTCCCAAAGAGCATTTGAATCAAAAGAGAATAAGAATGGGAAAACATGAAGATTGAAACAAAAAAGATCAACTTTTAAGTAAAAGGTTTTGCAATACCCAGTTTATAGCTCTGAAATAGTGATCCAAAGATGGATGAATTATGATTTTTTAATGGTCAACGACTAAGACCAGTGGTGACCTTGGTCTTATTTAAGACCAAGGCAGATGGCGAAGATGATCATTGGGCATTTTGAAGTGCTGGAGGCATCATCCTGCCAAACAGTTTATTTCCAAGAACAATGATATATTCTCATTAATACTTGAATTACCTGTCAAAGCTAAAAGCTAGGACTAGAAATCAGAAAGTGGTATCTCAACACCTTCATTAAGACATCAGGGAGAAAGTCAACAGTTCCTAGACATTTTATACTGAATGACTGCATGCATGGTTAATTACTTTAGTTTTCTACCTGCAAAATGAGAACTGCTAAAGAAGATATTAATGCCTCTTTATCCAGGTAGTTAATGTTTACTATTTGTCATAGACAATTTACAGAGGTGTTGAGATTAGGCACATCTGCAATAGATACTGAATTAACATATTAAAAGGTGGATTATCTCTTTTTGCTTAATGCAAGACAGCTTGTTAAATTTCAGGTTTCCCTAAAGTATGTCTTCGTTGATTTGTTTATACGATGACATAATGGTTCCTTACTATTGAGTTGTTATATATTGTCAGTGCAAATTTAACTAGTGTTTTAAAAAGAAAAAGCCAATACAACTCCAAATCAGAAAAATTAGCTCAAGTTTTCCATTTATTCTTCTCAATTTTTGTGTATCAATCACAGAGGTACAGTTGTCACAAAAACCAATATGCATGTGTAGAAACAACAACAAAATGGGAGGCTATGGTTCACATTGCTATGAAGACTTAGACAGCAGAAGGAGTAAATCATAAACATGATTAATAGTATAACCTCAGTTTTCACCTTGAGTATCAAACTGACACTTATTTTCCATTAATTCTGTTGAAAGTCAAAAGCAAAATACTGAAGACATATTAAAAAAGACATTTTAAAGACATATAAAATAGCTGTTTGGAGCTCTGTGTCATGCCAAAACATTGACCTGTGTTATATCTAGGAAAAATAAAATTAATATTTTTTATTACAGAAAAATTACCATACAAAAAGTACAAAGGAAGACAGTCTTGAGTCATCCTATCTTTTTATGATTTTTTAATTATTATTTCAGCTTATGTTTGCATGCATGTAGCTTTTTATATGAATGTGTATACACAGCTATAATTCATACATATATTTCTGTATTTTCTTACAAAGCCATATACATACCTGATGAAAAGTAATGTTGAGGTAAGTTTTAAGGGACTGCACTTGTGACAGTTTTTTGACTAAAAATACAGAAGTTTTATTGTTATTACTTACAAATTGAGAATATGGAAACCGTATCCCAAGAAACATGTAATAGAAATAGATTTATAAATAAATGTGCACAAGAAAATAATGGTAAATTTTGAACAACGTGGCTGCTGTGAATTAGACTTTTTTTTTTCAGAAAAAGAAAAAAAATAAAGGGTAGTATAGATATAGCAACTAGGTAAGGTTCCCCACACTGTGCTAATTCTCTCCACACTCATTCTTCCCTTAGGCTACTGAGTGAAAAAGACCATTTAGTGGCTTTTGTAGTGCAGATAATTATGCTATGAAAATGGACCACATATAAGTGTTTAACACAGATGTGTAGAAGCAGGAATTCCAAGAACACCTAGAAGTCTGATGAACAGTCCCAGTGACTTTTGGTAGTATTTGCTCACAAATCATTGAAGAACTTCTCTGGGTATATCCATATGACTTAACACAAAACATGGTAAACTTGTCTTAGCAATTATAAGACAATATCAGATCAGGTTTTAGTTATAGCACAAATTTATAATAGTAATTAATCCCTTAAAATTCAGGTTTTGCTTAATGCATTCTAGATAGTTCAAGCAAATCTTTTTTTTTAGTAAATATAAAATCAAATATAGCGGTATGGGTGACGATTCAGGAAATGAACATGCATTTTTTTATTTTGAGGGACATAAAATTTTAATGATGGCTAAAATTTTCTTAATACTGGCTGGGTGACTGACAGAAACTTACACTGGAAAACAGATTTCGTAGATATGCTAAAATATTGGCCCATATCTTGAAAAGATAAAAAAGTAAGAAGTGCTGAGTGATTCTAGCTTTGTTCTCTCTCTGGTAATAGCTAGTGATTAATCTATACCATATAATGAAATCAAGGTCATGATGAGTTATTGTTAAGCATTAATTCAATTCTTAGCATTATGAATGCAGCTATATTTAGCTTGTTCTATAAATATTACCCTTCGCTAACTTTCTTCAGAGCTTCTATAACTATCCCTTGAGATACACATTAGTTGAAAAATCATCTATTTATCAAGGAAGACATTTTACAGCAGGGAGAAACCTAGTCATTTTTGATATCCCATCATGAGAAACCAGAAGAAAAACATTAATGAAGAACTCTAATGAAATCTTCCTAAACAAGCTACCAGCATGTAAACCTCTCTCATTGCATGCTACAGAGAGTATAAGGCACTAAATGGACAGTTTCAGTAACAGTCCTCTGATTTCACTACTTTTACTACTTGATGAGGTCACAATAACGCATTCTCCATCTAAATGAGTGAAATTTGCCTTTTTGGCCAATAGTTATGCTTAGTGTTGATTACAGAAATATGTATTAGCTGGGAAGAGCATCTGCTGTGGAGTAATGGATGCACCCAGATATTAGTGGACCAAAAGACTGGGCAGATGTTTTGTTTCTCAGGAGAGAAGACTTCTGCAGTGATTTCACAGTGAAAAACAGCTTAAAAAAAAAACAAAAAGGAATCTTCTGAAAACCATTAACGATATACACTTTTTTTTTTTTATTTATGAAGCCATCTGCACTTCCTCTTAAAGCCTAAGTTAATAATTTGAAAGCAATAAAGAGGAGAAAAAATGCAATCATGCTTTATAGTCTTTTTCTTAGCAACTCTTAATTATATTGCTTCATTACTTCAAGTAAATTCTGAACACTTTCTATGGCTAATATAAAGGCACCATTTTTTCCCTGTGAAACTCTAAACTAAAACTAATTCAATTCATGTTGGAAAGCAAAGACCATAAAACTAAGTAATTGGATGAAAAATCAGGGACTGATGAGTGATGAATTCCTCCTTGCATTAGTGTCCATTTTGTGGCTTGTAAACTCTGCTCTTTCAATACTGTGATTTTATTGCAATGTTTGGTTTGGTAATTAGGTTTTTGAATATTGCTCCATATATCTTAAATACAAAATAGATGTTTAGCATGTTAGCTACTCAGTGCAATCTCTGAGTGATTTTTGGATACCTGGATTTTTAAAAACCTGCCACTTCAGAATCTGGGAGTAAAGCTGTAAATGCTCTTAGCTTGGGCACTTTTTTTTATCCTCATCTATTCAGTGAAGCACAAAAGTGAATGTGTGAATTTTGCCAATCATAAAAAAATTGCTTGAAATATTACAAATGAAAGCCCGTGTCTGAGATGATAGAAGTTGACCTTTCATAATCTCAATATTCTGTTTTCCCAGAAGTTTTCTTAGTATGCTCCCATGAGATAGGGTATCAGCAGGAGGGTTGACAGAGGGGGATTCAAACGTTTAATTATATAGTTAGAGATGTATCTCTCAATGTCGATACATTTTAGAATAGCATGTAAGTCTGTCCACCACTGTTTTTATCAGCACAGAATACAGTTTCTGTAAAAGTTAGATTTCACTGCTGCATGTGGAGAAGGAAGCTGACATACTTAGCTCCTGAACCATCTGTGCTGTCGTTGCTCTTCCATAAATTCATTTTGTATGCCTTCATGAGGAAAACCTCTCTAACTAGTGCTAGTTTGTTTCAAAGGCTTCTTACAAAGCTTGGATTATTTCACAGATGCTTCAATAAATAAAGTACTTTGATTCTTGCTCATCTTTGCTGTGATTCTTTTTGTACTTCCTTCACCATTTCTGAGTTTGTCGTAAGAAAGTGTGTCTTTTGTATTCTAAGAAATAAAATGCAATGGAGAACAATATTAATCAGAAATAGAGAGGTTGTGCTGTTTCTTGGCATAGGGCAATCTTTTATTAATACAGTGATGAAATCATCAGTAAGCTTCAGTGCCAAAATTGATCATTGCTTCCCTGGTTTTTGGTCTTTGGGTTTTTTGTTTTGTTTTGGTTGGGGTTTTTTATTTGGTTTGGGGTTTTTTTCTGCCCCGCTTAGAAATTTATTTTGTCTGCTGAACATCATACTGTATCTCTATTACAGAATCTCTGGATTTTTCAAAGGCATAGGCTACGGACAATAGGATATTTAGTCACTCGAATGCAAAAATAACTATTGGCTCAATCAGAGAGTTCAAAGTCTTTTTCGTACTCTTGCAACGGTGGACATAATATTGTCTTCTCTCTTTGCGATGGACAGATGGCAGTCTTGCTTTCTATCTAACATGCCTCTGAATAGCTCAAAGGTGGTCTTAAAACAGCTAAAACTAACAGTTATCTGAAGGTGCTGGTAAATTACTGAATTTCTGCGGCAGAGACTGTAAGGAACACTTCTCTAAGATCACCCAAACTCTGAGGGTCATCAATGTGGGAGCTAACCTTTTCACCACCTAAGTTTAATGACAGTGTTTGGCTGCTCAAAATTAAAATCCCAAGAGACAGATGTTAACCCAGGAGTATTTGTGTCCTTGGAAGTCAGAAGATGTATCAGTTTGTGTCTGAGGAGATGTTCCCTGAGTGTTGCTGAAAATCGAGCAGTAGAGAGTATCTTTCAAATGGTTTTGAGTACTACAGTTGTTTTTTCTGTCTTATGCACTGAAACACAGGGCAAAGCATCTGGTCATGGTTGTGTATCCAGTCCTCACAGGAGGGAAAGTTCCTGCCATTTTAATCAGAACCTATAGACGCTATAAATACTGTCATTTAAAGGATGCTTTGCATTGCAAGAGCAGTGCTGTGTGGCTTTTGTTTAAATAAGAATCATAGTCATGAGTTCATTGTATGCAATTGTTAATGAAGTTATAGCTTGTAGTTCCAAAACTGTCCAGAATTTGGAAACTGGAATGGATAAGATGGAAGAAATCAACTAGTCCTTTGATTGTCTCAAGGTGTAGTTAACTACTTCTGAACTTTTTCTAACAGAGGCCTTATTCACACAAAACTGCAAGGGATAGAAATACCATATCCCCTATCTGAGCTGTTTATCCAGCAGATTATTATCATCTCTGTTTGAAAGGTTTTACTCATAACTCACCTAAATCTCTTTAGCTGCAATTTAAACTGCATGACCAAAAGAACAGTTAATTTCCATCTTCTTTGAGATGATTTTTACATAGCAAAACAGGGAAGAAAAACATGATAACATATCTTCTGTTTTTTTTATACAGAACAAATACATTTTATTCATGCCTGAATCTCCCATTTGTTTTCTGTCTTTCCTGAAATATTCTATCATCTGAAGCCTTTCTGTCTCTAATAGGAGTGACGGTTTGTATAAAAAAGTTTATTGCTGCAAACTTACAATCAGATTTTGATCCACTAATGCACATATGAACTTTATATACAAGCACAGTAGTTCTCTGTCTTACACTCAGTAGAAACTGCATGTATATGCATTGGAAGTCCTCTGCTTTCCTTCTTGCTTATTTGCATCCAAGGATTTTTCCAGGATGGTTCTCTGTTTTTTTAAGAACTTTAAAGAATTTTTGCTGTCCTCCAAAATGTGTTTATGCATGATCATCTGAAAACTTAAACATATATATTACTTGTTTAATCTACAAAATTATGGATTAAATGTATGCTAAAGACCTAGTAAAGGCCACTATAGAATCTCCACTTAGTAGTTAATCCAGTTTAACAATGAAATATGGAAGGTTACTCTCTGAGCAGTTTTCTAGCCCTGTTCATGTGTAACCATCTTCAAGTGGTCTTATCAAGACTGTATTCCCCCAGCTTCCTTACAAGAACATTGCCAAAACTCTTACCCAGCACCGAATAAATACCATCTGCTGTCTTTTGTATCTCCAAGGACTATTTACTGATAGGGAGGAAATAGTCCTGTCACTGTTTTATCTGACATGATTTGTTCTTTACAAATCCAACTTATTACTTATCAATTCCTTTTAGGTGATTTCTAACATATTGTTTATTTTTTCCTGTATTTTTTCAGGATAAGAAGTTATACTGAATTACTTCTAATCCCCTTGGTTATACTTTTAAAATCAGGCACAGTATTCACTATTTTCTAGGCTTCTGAAAACTCATTCATTACCTAGGAATTTCCAAAACAACCATCAAAATCCCAGAGATCCATTCATTGTGTTTTATTAGTGCTTACACAGTTTAACCAGGAAGGGAACCAAACCACAGTTTTTAGAGCACACTTAGCAATGACTGTGGTGGGATTTTACAAGACAAGACGTAAATGGTTGAGATCATACCCAAGAAAGAAAAGCAGGTATCCTTCTTACTTTCTTCTTCTCTGCCTCAGTTCTTCAACATGGTAAATCTCAATCAAAGGAGTAAAACCTTGTATTTCTCCATGAAATCTGCAGATGTTCTAAGCATGGCATTTTAAAGTAAGTTTTCAGGCTGACATCACAGTGGAAGTTAAAAATATGCCTTTCATATAGGGAATTTGTTATAAAGAAGTCTCTCTCTTGCCAGAACTTCATAATGAATGTTGATATTTTAAGAGGCTGGTAAGGTTATTGTGTATCATGGAATTATTTCATCATAAATCAGATTAGATCAGGTATTGTAAAAGATATATGTAGGACATAACAGATGCATTAATGAGAGCAAAATAGCAACAAGGAAGCACATTACTAGCCTTAAGAAGAAAATCTGTCATAAATTGTATTAATCACTGCCTTCTGGTTTTAGGCTACTAGAGAAAATTACCTATTCCAATAATGTATATAATGGAAAAAGGTTTGATGTGTGGCTTATGCTTGCCATTAGCTTTTTTCATTTTACCACTGTAAGCTTTTTATGGTGCCTTATTCTTGGCCAGGACTTCAGCATGTTACTTAAGTAAGTAAGAAATAATACAAGTTATCTGATTTTTCTGTTGTTGTTTTAGTATTCTATTTGGAAAATAGAACAAAAGGCAGAGATTATTTCGTGTCTATATTTAAAGACAAATTTTTGACTGGTCAGCCTTATAGAACAGTTACATACAGGCCTGACAGGTGCATATCTTCCATTAAAATTCCACTGGGCATTGAGATTGGGATTTTCCAGACAGCACAGCAAGCTCTGTAGCATTCGCAGTATAATGAAATTAAGTGACCTTTGCTATTTGCATTCTTGATGTGGAGCGCACCTGGGACTTACATGATTGAACAGGCACTGCTGAGGAACCACTTTTGCTGTTACAGCATTGAGTCTGGAATAGTGGTTGTAAGGACTGTAAGGCTGCTTCATAACCTCAGCAAAAACTGCGAGATGATTTTGACTCCTTCCTTCATACTCTGCTGAAACTCCTGTTGCCCAGCTGAGTCTTGTACCATATCGTCTTCTAATTACTTAATGCTTCATTATACAATTTGGGGATCTTATTTTTTCCTTCTGGAGCCTTTTGGACCCTCTATAGTTTTTTTGTCAGTGCTTAGGAGCAGATGCCATCAGGCATACCTTTGACAAAAGTCCATGCCCTTCAATGTGGCAATACATAATTGCAGTATGGCCAGGAACAGGCATGAAAAATAAAGCAAATAAAAGAAGACCCAGCAAAGAAATAACAACAATATAACCTGAGGATTGAATTTTTAGGGATCATAAGAACAGAATCTAGGAAAAGGAGAACTTTTGACAACTAGCAATTAAGTTACTTGTCTCTAAACTTTTGGTCTCTAAAGGCTGATCTAATCCTTGCCTGCCACCATAGGAAATTCTTCAACATCTGAATGTATTCTGTGGTCTGTTTCAATGGGTTTACAGTGGTTTATACGGAAAAAGCTTCTGTTTGAATAAGAGAAAATAATGAAAGGTTGTAGAGCAACTGGCTTTCACCTGGAAGCTTAAGTAAGACACAGTCCCAAGGAAATAGTTCTTAAATTGTGTGGTATCTATTAGCATTAAAAATTCTCACATGGCATTTCTGTGCCAACAAAGTGGGTGTTACAATAATGCTTGAAGTCCTCAATTCTGCTAAGACCCCACTGGGCCAATCACAATACAAATGCATGGAAGAAGAGTCCTTGCCCTCATGTATCCAGTCAAGGTTTCACCATATGAGATGATGCAGCTATACTGCAGTACTTAGACACCTATTTCAGCTGAACTGCAGTCTCAAGATGCAAACTTTCAATCAGATCACTTCGTGAACCCATTGTTTTTTCTTTAGTCAGCATTTTAGCACTTAATCAGCCCAGGCATTTTAATGCCTAACATCAGTATATAAATTATTGCCTTGTAATACCATTTTTTATCCTGTGTATTCCAAGGAATTAACTTGCAGACAAAATAAAAAGGCTTATTGTGAAGTGCTGCAGGCTTTACACAAGATGTTGTTTCTCTTACTTCTATCTTCCATAGAGCAGAGCAGCTCCAAAGACCAGTACCTCAGAGTGGAGAATCTAATTAAATGATACAAAATACATTTGCTGCATAACACAAACTAAAAGCAATGCAGGCTAATGCAGGAAGAGAGCAGGAAGTATGTTGAGAAGGAAATAGATAACTAGGTAAGTAAGTCAAAAGCAAGATTGCCAACATTTGTAAGAAAAGTGATCTTCAAAGAAATAACATCAATCATTTAAAAAAAAGGCTGATTTATTTCAGAAATGAGTATGGCTGATTTTTGCTTCACTCAGAGTATAAGAGTATTTGTTTTTCAGAAATAAAAGTATCTTTTTTATCGAAAAATGTCAAATAATGTTTCTGCATTTTCTCTGTAGTATTTTTTGTTTGATTTAGTGTGTCATCATGGGTTTTTAAATTTACTTTTCCACCTCTTCTTGCTATGGTTTAGAGACAAATAAAGCTGCAAGGGTTTGATTGTGTTACACACACACACACATTCTCATTTTCACTGCAATAAACACAATTTCTTCATCAGTTCTTGATTAGGTATCTCTATATTCAAACGAGGCTCAGTCAGTGGATTAAGGAAGTCCCCAGTGGAATAAATATATTTCTGTGCATCAGGCACAAGGAGGAGTGAGGTACAGTGACTACTTTTGGCTCCAAACACTACACTTGTGCTTTCACGCCTGCTATCAAGTATATTTCATTAACCATAGCACCTGAAGGCCAACCAGGGTTCACTGGCATTTCAGGTACTCAGCCTTCCTTGGAAGTCCTGGCCATGCTGTTTCTCCCAGAACACAGAGAGGAGCTAATTGCATCATGCTGCCTCAACACTGCAGGGAAACTCCCAGGCTACAGAGGTCAGTTATCTTTCCTTCTTCATGGCGGTAGGGTCAGAACTGGGCTCTGGACTGAACATTAGGCATTGACTGAGGCATCCCAAAGAGCCAGGCACTCAAATTTTTGGTCTTGAAGCCAAGAAGAAAATAGTGTCCTTAGTATCCTTGTTATCCCAGAATACCTTCTGGAACACTTCATGTAGGAGAGTCACAGACACCTCAGACTTTCGGACTTGCTTTTTAAAGATATGAAAAAAACCCTTAGTATCTTTGAAACAAAGATGCGGATTAAGTCTGTTGCTGTCAACCACTGATGCTGGAAAGTTACCAAGATACCCTGGAAAGTGAACAGCAATCACACATAGAGGGAGAGGCAGATACTAGGTGACAGAAGAATTTCAGCGACATTTATGGTTGCCATAATGGAAACATGGCGGGATGACTCGCACAACTGGAGTGCGGCGATGGATGGCTATAAACTCTTCAGGAGGGACAGGCAAGGCAGGAGAGGCGATGGGATAGCCCTGGATGTTAGGGAGTGTTTTGACTGTCTAGAGCTTAATGATGGTGACAATAGGGTGGAGTGTCTATGGGTAAGAATCAGGGGGAAGGCCAACAAGGCAGATATTGTGGTGGGAGTCTGTTACAGACCACCCAACCAGGATGAGGAGACAGATGAAATATTCTATAAGCAGCTAGGAGAAGCCTCACGATCGCTAGCCCTTGTTCTTGGGGGGGACTTCAACTTACCAGATGTCTGCTGGAAATACAATACAGCAGAGAGGAAACAGTCTAGGAGGTTCCTGGAGTGTGGGGCAGATAACTTCCTGACACAGCTGGTGAGTGAGCCAACTAGGGAAGGTGCCCCGCTGGACCTCTTGTTCACAAACAGAGAAGGACTTGTGAGCCATGTGATGGCTGGAGGCCGTCTTGGGCAGAGTGATCACGAAATTATAGTGTTTTTGATACATGGAGAAGCAGCGAGGGGGGTCAGCAAAGCCGCCACCTTAGAATTCCGGAGGGCAGACTTTGGTCTGTTTAGGAGACTGGTCAACAGAGTCCCCTGGGAGGCAGCCCTAATGGGCAAAGGAGTCCAGAAAGGCTGGACATTCTTTAAGGAGGAAGTCCTAAAGGCACAAGAGCAGGCTATACCTGGGTACCGAAAGATGAGCTGGCGGGGAAGAAGACCAGCCTGGCTGAATAGAGAACTTTGGCTGGAACTCAGGAAAAAGAGGAGAGTCTATGACCTCTGGAAGAAGGGGAAGGCAACTCAGGAGGACTACAAAGGTGTGGCAAGGCTGTGCAGGGAGAAAATTAGAAGGGCCAAAGCTGAGCTAGAGCTCAATCTGGCTACTGCCATAAAAGACAACAAAAAATACTTCTTCAAATACATTAGCAGCAAAAGGAGAGCTAAGGAGAATCTCCAGCCCCTAGTAGACGGGGGAGGGAACACAGTGACCAAGGATGAGGAAAAGGCTGAGGTACTTAATGCCTTCTTTGCCTCAGTCTTTAATAGTAGGGCCAATTGTTCTCTGGGTACCCAGCCCCCTGAGCTGGAAGATAGGGACAGGGACCAGAATGAAGCCCCCATAATCCAAGGGGAAATGGTTAGTGTCCTGCTGCACCACTTAGACACTCACAAGTCTATGGGGCCTGATGAGATCCACCCGAGAGTACTGAAGGAACTGGCAGAAGTGCTCACCAAGCCCCTTTCCATCATTTACCAGCAGTCCTGGCTAACTGGGGAGGTCCCAGCTGACTGGAGGTTAGCAAATGTGACGCCCATCTTCAAGAAGGGCCAGAAGGAGGACCCGGGGAACTACAGGCCTGTCAGCCTGACCTCGGTACCGGGGAAGCTGATGGAGCAGATCATCCTGAGTGCCATCACACGGCATGTAGAGGATAACCAAGGGATCAAGCCCAGCCAGCATGGGTTCAGGAAAGGCAGGTCCTGCTTGACCAACCTGATCTCCTTCTACGACAAGGTGACCCGCCTAGTGGATGAAGGAAAGGCTGTGGATGTTGTCTATCTAGACTTCAGTAAAGCCTTTGACATGGTTTTCCACAGCATTCTCCTGGAGAAACTGGCTGCTCATGGCTTGGACAGGTGTACTCTTTGCTGGGTAAAGAACTGGCTGGATGGCCGGGCCCAAAGAGTGGTGGTGAATGGAGTTTACTCCAGTTGGCGGCCAGTCACAAGTGGTGTCCCCCAGGGCTCTGTGTTGGGGCCAGTTCTGTTTAATATCTTTATCAATGATCTGGACGAAGGGATCGAGTGCACCCTCAGTAAGTTTGCAGATGACACTAAGTTGGGCAGGAGTGTTGATCTGCTTGAGGGTAGAAAGGCTCTGCAGAGGGACAGGCTGGATCGATGGGCTGGGGCCAATTGTATGAGGTTCAAGAAGGCTAAGTGCCAGGTCCTGCACTTGGGCCACAGCAACCCCATGCAATGCTACAGGCTTGGGGAAGAGTGGCTGGAAAGCTGCCTGGAGGAAAAGGACCTGGGGGTGTTGGTTGACAGCCGCCTGAATATGAGCCAGCAGCGTGCCCAGGTGGCCAAGAAAGCCAATGGCATCCTGGCTTGTATCAAAAATAGTGTGGCCAGCAGGACCGGGGAAGTGATCGTGCCCCTGTACTCGGCACTAGTGAGGCTGCACCTCAAATACTGTGTTCAGTTTTGGGCCCCTCACTACAAGAGAGACATTGAGGTGCTGGAGCATGTCCAGAGAAGGGCAATGAAGCTGGTGAAGGGTCTGGAGCAGAAGTCTTATGAGGAACGGCTGAGGGAACTGGAGTTGTTTAGCCTGGAGAAAAGGAGACACAGGGGAGACCTTATTGCTCTCTACAACTACCTGAAAGGAGGTTGTAGAGAGGTGGGGTTAGGTCTCTTCTCCCAAGTAACAACTGATAGGACGAGAGGAAATGGCCTCAAGTTGCACCAGGGGAGGTTTAGACTGGATATTAGGAAATTTTACTTCACTGAAAGGGTTGTCAAGCATTGGAACAGGCTGCCCAGGGAAGGGGTTGAGTCGCCATCCCTGGAAGTATTTTAAGGCGTTTGGAGGAGGTGCTTAGGGACATGGTGTAGTGGTGGTCTTGGTGGTGTTAGGTTTACGGTTGGACTCGATGATCTTAAAGGTCTTTTCCAACCTATAGGATTCTGTGATTCTGTGATTCAAGATTAACAAAATATTTGTGACTGTCTCAGAACAATTCACACACTGATATTTTACATACTTCACACACTATCCCACTTTCTAAATTGGGTTCATTTCACATGTGAATAAAGGGGAAATCACACATCTGTTGTTTTATGAGAAACATTTCTCATGTCCTGAAATTTTGGAGTGCAACAGCCTTCACCACTTGGGATGGGTGATAACCGAACATTGCAATGACAGATGTTTTCCCATTTGCTGGCTGTCTTGGGGAATCCTGAAATTCCTAATTAGTACGTGGTACCTTCCTGGAATCTGAAATGAGAAAAACTGGGTTATTTCTGAGATGATTCCCACCATGGGAAAATAGCTTGCTACTGAGCTTCTGAAATGTTTAAAGGCATAACTGGTGAACGCTGATGATATAAAGAAATAAGTTAAAGAAATAAAGAACTCCCTGCTAATACCTGAAAGGGCAATACGTTTGTGTGTGTGTGTGCGTGTGTGAAAATTGCCCCTAGCTTAAAAGGTAATTTCTTTGATATCCTTGTGTGTTGTCTCAAGCTGTATTAGATTTATAGCCAGCTGTTAATCTGGTTATAAATCTTAATATTAGAGAAATTAAGGTCATAATCATATCAACTGCTAAACAAATTGCTCATGAACTGCAAGACAAATGAGCAGGTGACTGCAACAGGTTTGGCATTCTGAAGTCCCCAGACTGCCCCCATTGAACTAACAACAGAAAAAATAAAATTCTGCAAATCTGGCAGTAGTTGTGATTACTTACAAAGTCTGAGAGAAAGAATGAGACAATAGCTACTGTTCTTTCTACTTCATTTGGTGGAAATGAATGGGAATATGTGATAGAAATATCATAGACTAATTTTACAGTTTTGTGAAAGTTAGGAAAGTACTTTTTGAATGAAAGTGGCAAACATTAAAAATATTAGTAATACTTTTTCTCTTTTTTCTGACTAGCTTTCATTTGGATCAAATCTTACAGAAGAGGCCTTTCTCACAGAAATCATTAGTCACTCGTATCTACTACCATCATTATGACAGTAAGGAAAATGGAGGAAACAGAAATCAAATTAATACTGTGCATTAGTTATTCTAGGTATTTTCATGGCAGATCAGGCAAATTTTAGCATCCATCTCAAATGTGCCTGTGAGTAATATCACCTCACTGCTCCTAGTAATACCTGGAGCCAGCTATGAAAGCTCAAAGCAGTTACCTCCCTACTTTGATATTTAACTCACTTGAGAGTCACTGCTTTCTAGGGTACAGTACTGCATCCAATAGATATGGCTGCACTGTTTTCCTACATACATTCCCTTCAATTGCATACATGAAAATGCATTTTGATTGATTGCACGCAATTTACTGAATAATCCAGACTGCACTGTCTGGTTGTCTTTTGTAATTTTTTAAGTCTTTCATCAGCCTTCATTAGATTTATGATCTATGGTTTTATGATTATTTGTGGAACATATGTAACACTGCTAAAGTCAGAAGTAGTCTCTCCAGGATCCCAAAGGAAACATTTTTATTTTGTAACATTTTTTATGAATAACTCCACTTTGGGATCTCTTAATCATTTTTTAATCTACTCAGTGAAGACTCCATTCACATTAAACATTGATTCCTACTTATGCAGTTGTAGATTAATCATCTCACCAAAGACTCAACACCAAGAAGTGCTCTTTATTTAGGAATCATTTTTGTTACTTTTTATTACTTCTCCACTATCAAGTGGCATGGTGCAAAAAGAGTGAATCTGTAGAGGTTACAGCTCTGAGGATCTGTCATCTACACTACATGAGTTCCAGTGGTGTTACTTAAGGCTAGTTTTAATGTGGACTGAACCCCTGACATGGCTGGTACACATGGGTATGGTAGGTGCACAGTAGGAACCAGTCCCAGGCATCCTCTATTTTCATCAGCCTGGAAAGAATCCAGTTTGTTCACTGCTGCGAGATGAAAACCATGAAATGAGGCTGGATGCTGTCTGATTTGCTTCAAAGTTGTAATCCTGACCCTATCAAAAATGCTAACATAGACACTCCTTTCTTAACAAAACTAGCAAAATCATCTGAAAATGAGCTTATTTGACACCATAGTCTCTATAAAATCCTTCCAGCTACCAACCTTTTATTCTTCATGGTCTAAATTCCTTTTCCATTTTCCTTATGTTTGATGTTAAGTTTATAACAGATCATCCTGCTTGACACTTTTATGCAATTGCAAAACATCAACACACTTTGAGCTTTTTGTTATACTCCCAAAATTGTGGGGATTATAAAAAAAAAACATTAAAAACCAGAGATTCCCAAGCAGTCTCAGTTAGAACTTCTGAATATAATTTATATGGGGTATGATATTTGAAAATTAGTTTAAATGTAGCAGATAATGGCTAATATGTTACTAACATCCTGGGAATTATAAGCATCTTTTTTCTATTTGTTTCTTTATTCCTCTAAAACAGAAGATCATTGTAGTACTTTTTTTCCGCTTTTGGTAGCCCTAGCAACTATACCATTTTTATCTAATAAAAAGTTGTGACTATTAGAATTTTTTTCTCCCTTTTCAGTTCCTTATATACTTCAGCTCCTTCTCCTTTCTCTTTTTTGAGACACTGCAGTATGAATTTCCCTGGATTTTTCACTGATGCGTTCAGCATGCCATTTTTTATTTCTTTTGAACTGCCTTTTCCCAACTCTTTTAAATGTAACTAGATATACTGTATATACATTTATTTATAATTTTCACTTTCAATTCCTTTTTATAAGGATGCTTTTATTTCATGTATACTTTCTTCATTTTTGGAACCTTGACACTTTTTCCTTCCTAAATTAACTTCCTTTAACAAATCCCACTTTTGACTGACATTTCCATTTCCATTCAGATTTCCATCTCCATCTCCATTCTCCTCCGACATGCTTCCTCGTAAATGGCATATTTATAAATGCAAACTTGACTAAGTCGACTGTAATGCAGAGACATTCAAATAGCTTCTGACTTGCATGAATTTTTCAAATAGTGCAGTTCTTGCCTCCTTGGTATCACCTGTGTGATTCATCTCATCGAAAAGTGAGGAATCTAGTCCAGACCAGGTGCTTATGCTACACACTTGTGATGAGTGGTACTCACAAGGGGAAATTTGTCTCATGTTTTTGTGTTTGCCTTCTCTTTCCAGTATGTGTTCACTTCATGCAATTGTCAGTAACTGGACATCTGTTAGGTGTTTAGGAAAAAAACCCAAATGAAACCAAACAAAAAACCACCCACAAAGCCACAAAATTGTCAAACAGCTAAAGCGCAGACCCCTAATTTTTGGTCAGTTCAACTGTCTCTTTGGGCAAGATGGTTGAGCCAGAATTAATAACAAATAAATTCACCACATCACAAATTCTTGAGTAAAAGTAATTTTGAAATGATCATTTAATGAATCAAATCCTCAAAGTTAATTTACAATTATACATGTCTCTGAAGCAGAAAGCTCAGAACTCATTATTTGGCAGATTCCAGAGCCAAGTATAGGTGCAATTTGGCCTAAAAAGCCTTTGGCTGGCAAACTGAGCAAGAAAGTAAACAAATATACTGGTCTTGGCTTTGGGAGTTATAGGCACATTTTAAATAGAATTGCCTCTAAACACAGCTGCAGAACTGAATCTCTGATGTAATAAAGTTGTGTGGTTTATGGCAGACATACATCAGCGCTGCTCTGATGGCTCAATCTGTTAGAATGACAGAATGACAATAACTTCTTTGTGTATTACAAATAAATCATCACTATCACTCAACATGTTTAGATAAATCGTAAATCATCTGGTGTAAGTTTTGCTTGAGAAATATAAAGCTGTTGGAGTTCGAGAGTATGTAGAATTAACAGAGAAAAAGGTTGAAGATTTTATCTGTTTCCTCCATCAACATGTTTATTTCACTCAAGGGACTTAACCGCATGCATTTGGAAAATTAACGTCAGAAAACTAACACTTTAATAATTTTCTCCTCCTACATCTAGACTCATCAACAAGCCAATGAACTGTGAGTATACGTAGAAGCCTTTTAAAAGGAGAAAGAAAATCCATGTAAAAAGTCTAGGCAAGATCCTTTTATTGGTGTTTGAATCCAAACAACCTCACTCTATGTTAGAGTTGGAAACATGAGATTTTCAAGGCAAGTGTTCATCTTGTTTTTAACTATATTTATATTTTTGCACATATAAAAGGGGACAATCATTTGCCCCAATTTGTCCATGCAGTTTTGTTTATTTAAATGACTGTGTCCATAGTTATTCTCTGAAACCATCAAAGTGGAGTTGACAGAAGTGCCTCTACTTCTAAGCGCAAAACTGCACTTGAACCCACAATCTCCTGTTCATGCACTATTGATATATAGCTTCCCATGTGGTAAAGATGTGACAGGAATTGAAATAAGTGATATATTTATATAAATATGTATACATATATATGTGTATATACGTGCACATGTGCATGTACGTGTACATAGACATAGACATAAAGCTGGTCTTGTGTCAACTTGCTGACACATAAGAATGAGGGGGTTTATGCCATTTTTCAGGATAAATTTAACTTCTGCATATTAAAACAAATTTAGAGTTTCTATTTGATCAATTGGACATTCCGTAGCTCCCTGTATGCTACAAAAACAAAGCTTAAACTGAATGAGATGACTAGAAAGACTTCTCTCCCTGATCTCAAAGCATTTGATATCCAACATGAATCAGATAATATTTTGAGAGATCTTTGCCTGAACTTTTTTTTCTTGAAAACATACCTATGCTAATTAGATGTTATTTTTATATAATGAGAGTTTCTTAAACTGATATTAAAATAATAAATAAAACTAAATTAAAGAAGTTCAGTAAGAAGAATTTTTCCTTAAAAAACAAAGTTTGGACTAAATTATCTGTTACACATTGCTAAATTGGTGTATGTTGCAAATCTGTTACTTTCACCACTGTTTTCAGCCAAAATCATGTGGTTCTCAGCCTTGTATAGTTTAGAGCAGACTGGGAGGTCAGCATGAGTCTGTTCACAAGAAGAGCCAGGAAACAGTTTTGATCAGCTTTCCACAAGCTGAAAGCTGTCGTATCCAAGCAGCATTCACAGCTGGCTAAGTGTGGCTGGTTTCCAGATTATTTCACTATGCTTCTCAAAGAGGCTGGGATGAGACGGGAGAACTTGGTACTGTCAGCATGTTCTAACTGACTTGGACAAGTTTGGAAAACTCACTTAATCTGTTAAAACTAGACTAGAACCCACAAAAATGCTCACTACAATCCTGTTGTGATTCTAGTTGCGAATTAGCTCCTGTTTCCCAAAAAGTCAATTACAGTTTGACGAGAACTGAATTCTCAGGAGTTTCACTGAGTGGTGAATAAAAACAGTGAAAAGTAAAGTTATCTTCCCTTATAGCTTCAGGTTCTTAGTCATCCTTGATTACTGCAAAGGATGATTTTTTTTTTTGGTTAGGTTACTGGAGACAGTGAGACCAATCCTGCAACATCCTGATCCTGGAACACTCTGGAGCTTCAAGTCAAGCTACAGCTGCTGCCTTTTTTCCTGGCAGACACCGGTTTGAGCTGAGTGTGTCGGTCAGAGCAGGTGGCACCACAGCTGCAGCATGGTGAGTTGCTGTGCAAAGTGGACACCGTGCACTACCACTCATTAATGAAACACAGCTCACGTTATAAGTGAGAATGTTACGTACACTTTATGCAGTTATAGGTGCCTTTTTTATGCGTAAAGTAATGAAAAAGCATCAGCTGATTGTTTGTTGATTAGTTGATTGAGCACAGTTGTTGCTCAGTTGTATTGTTACATGTGTCTTTTATATGCCCAATTTTAGAAAGAGAAGCCTGAGCCTGCAAGTAACGAAGACGAACCATTAATCCTAATTTAAGATACTGATAAGTAGATGGACATTTTTCTTTGTTAGCATATACTTCCCACTCGCTATTGCTATGTCTCATCCTCTTTATTTTTCACCATGTTTCTTTTGCTAAATTATGGCTCCAATCTCTACTGCCAGGGATGGTTATTTGTAACAATCTTCTCCATGAAAACAATAACATAAAAGCTATGAGCTCAAAGCAGAACAATGTGGTCTCCAAACATTTTGAATGGGTATGATGGCACAGAGTGGCTTTTGCCAGAGAAAAGGAAGCTGCAGTAACTGCTGTGATATGAGGAGATGCCTGCATGTGGATGCATAGTAAAGACCTTATTTTTGAGTTTTGTCTTGGAATAATGTACTTGGTTTTTACATAGCTTTAAAGAAAGAATCCACAAGAAGACTGAGAAGAGATGATGGTGAAACAGTAAGCGCCGTAGTTCAGACGTTAATATTTATGAGCTGATTTCAAAAAGACTGGAGGAAGTTTGTTTTTGACAGGAGGAAATTCAGGAATGGCAGAGAAAAGGTTGTGCTGTACAGCCTTTTTCATCTTAGAATCATTTAGGCAGGAAAAAAACCTTAAGATCATCAAGTCCAAATCTTCTCCATAGGCAGAAATGTCTGTGCAGGGCAATGTCTCCTTCTGGCAGGATTCTGTCTCATTTCTTATGATGTCTGTCACTAGGCGTCTACATGAAAAAAAGACAAATGCTTTCCTCAATGTACTGACAGAAATAGCAATGAAGTCTGTGACTCTGGGTTGTTCAGAAATAACAGAAAGGAGCAATCTAGTGTTGGTCGATTTTACCTGGTAAAGCTTAGTATTGGATAAGGACATAATCAATAAATTAGTGATCATTGTGTAAGGAAAGATGGATCAAACAGCCATTCTTTTGACAGGCTTTTCACTCAAAGTTTTCCAACAGGAGAGAAATATATGAAAATTAACAGGCTCCACTGACACCTACACATACACCCCCCACCCACCCCCATCTCATTTACCCCATTTCAGGTGGTAGATGCCGCATTCCTGGAAACACTCAAGGTCAGGTTGGACGGGGCTCTCAGCAACCTGATCTAACTGAAGATGTCCCTGCTCATTGCAGGGGGGTTGGGCTAGGTGACTTAAAGGCCCCTTCCAATTCAAACTATTCTATGATTCTGTGAGTCTATGAGTGTATGATTCTATTGATTTTATTTAAAACTATAAAAATGTTCTGTTTGAAATAAACAATTTTCTCCTTAAATCCATAGATGTTTAATTGACCTGAATGTCCTTCAGTAGTTCATATCTGTACGCATTTTTTCACAGTTTTGTTTGCCTCAGGACATGGCTCAGCATTACTGATACTCCATCTTCTGAAACCAGGGCTGAGTTTTAACACAATAGATGGAAAAAGCTTTGATGATTGATTAGCATCTGTAAAATAACAGCAGTGAAATGAGATTGTCACTTTCTAGACTACATCTGTACTTATCTCATGCTTTTGGAAAACTGGCTGTAGTGCCATCTGCTGTCCTCCTAATGCGCAAAATATTTCCCAAGAGATTTTCCTCTAGTGCTAGGGATTGGTTATTGCAATGTATGAAATATAAGTTATTAAAGCTCACAGAGAACTCTATGCTGGTGTAATATAAAAGCTGAAGGTATTAGGAAAAGCACAAAGTACGTTTTTTCTGTAATTAGTGCATTAATCTGAAAACCACAACAGGATCTTGAAACTGATGTTCACACTGAACACATCTATCTATGTGATCTTGTTCCCTTTTGGCCCCTCTTGAGTATCTGTTTCTGAACTTCTTCCATTTGTCCTCAAGTCCTATGTTGAGAAGAAACAGAAAATAAAATCAAAGTAGTCTTGGAGTACTATGGAGAAATCTAGATGGAAGAAAGAATCACCAGGATAGACAGTTTGAGGAAAGAAAGACAGAATATTTAAGAGAGGAAGAATAGCTACAAATATGAAGTTGAACAATTTACATTTCATTAACAGAAAGAAAAATTAAAGTGTTTGAAATTATTATATTGATGAATATTTTTCTTCCTCAGAATAAGAGGAGTAATACCTGGAAGGTGGGTTAGGGCCATAAAATTACAGGTGAAGACCCAAGACTCCTAGTTACTTTTGCAACAGAAAGTAAACTGGGGCCAAGATGTGGGCTCCGGATTTGGCCCTCAGCTGTAGACGCTACTGAGTTGTCAGGATGCACATTTACACAGATTTGGTCTGTGCCAGCTAGTGCTTTTCCAGGCAATGGCTAGGCATGCTTAGGATAACATGGGATAGGGTTCATCCCAAAAAAGCAATTTTGGCAGAACAAGAGAGTTAGAGTTAAGCCATGCAGATATGAATACTGCTATACCAGTCGCCCCTGGGCCAATGAATGGTCTCTAGACCTTATTCTAAATACGTCTAGAATATAGCCTGCTCCTATTTCTTCTTATTTACTAAAAATGGCATTGTAGATATTCCTGACAACACTGAGGAACACCTATCTGTGGTAGAAACATATTGAAGGACAAATGGAAAGAATTCTGTGACTTTTGATATAGTCTTCTATTATATCTTTTGAGTCTCTCTTGATGGTCTCATAATGACTATATTTGCAAAAAAATTAGCTGACATTTTTATGATATTAAACACTTATGATGCAAAGATAATTCTTTAACAGAAAAAAGGAATAAGGATATGAAAAATATATAGCCAAAATGCTAGCTGTCTTAATTATATTACTAAATCAACTGGGTTACTCACTGCAATTTAAACTAAGATAATAAGGGAACAAACCAACAGCCTTTCAAAATCCATAACTACAGTTAAGTTCTTGAAACTCAGTGGTTTTGCTACTCTGGTTTAGTTTGTTCTCTCAGTGCCGTAGTTTTATGACGTCTAATATTGTCTACTCTAACTGCGCATGTCAGGGATAACTAGATCAACAATCAGTGCTGGGCTCCACTTCATGGGTTACACTAGTATGGGATGCATATACAATATCCAGGACTTCTCTGTAGCAGAAACATGAATATCTGCTAAATTTAATAAAACATAAATAAAAGTAAAAATCTTACCTCTGCTCTTACTCTCTGTTTAGGGATTCAGGCCTTTGTCATACACATACACAGATTCTGTGTTCTCTTCTGCTGATCCCCAGCTTGTCTCAGTTTGAAATGACCACCTTTTCAGAAGTTTTCTTTTTAAAAATGTCTAATAGACCTGAAAGAACCAGGATAGAGAGTGAGACCATCACAGTGTGCTCACTTTTCCAATACTAGATGCCAATATTGCAGTTTAGCTGTAGGTCTCATTATTCTGTAGTCTTGGGTGAGGCTACAAGTCCCACCTGATTTTGGAGTGGATAGAAAGGGACTCTGGTTAGGCAGTGTTATCATGGGAGCAAATGGAGTATAGGTATCTGGACTAGGCTATTTGCAACTAGCTGGAGGGCTGGACGGTTGTCTTGACCTTTTTTAAGGAGTAACACAAACTTACGTTCTCCCCTTTGGTATTTCTTGAAGGTACCATGTCACCCCTGCCAGAGCATGACTTTACGTCCATACAATGCAGATAGGAGATGACTGTGCCCATATAAACAAACAACCTCTTTTTACAATGTGCACTTCTTTGTCCAAGATGCTCTTCTGTCTTGTTTATTAATGGTATATTTTTGGAGGTTTCCATTAGTATTTGTTTATTGGATTTTAATGGTCTTGCCAAGGTTATGAGTGCCTTGGCAGGGGGACTTGATAAATTCTTTTCTTGCTATTGCTGGCTTAGTCTAGCTTAGTCAGATAAATTTAATCATGATGGTGACGTCTGGCAATTTTGCAAAATAGAGCCCATTAGAAGTCACTTCTTTTTAAAATCTGACTGTTCATTAAGTATGAACAATTACTCCTCTTTAGATCTTTTTAGCATATTCATAACCAAGATTTGTAATAATATCATTGTAATAATTTATCATAAAGTCAGATTGTATACACCTGTACACATATAGAAGATGCATGAATCTTGATACATTAATAATTTTGTTTGAGGAGTTAAAGTACTTTATTATCTTCTATTTATGCTGCAAATATTATTTATTATTTCTCGCATTCTATTTTTCAAGATTGCTAAGATCAGTGTTATATATTATTTGGATAGATTAATATTTCAAACGTCTTTCATTTAGTTCCATATTAAAACAAGACATTCTCAATTCTGTCATAAGTTACAAATAATGGTTGTACTACACCAACAAAAAAAAGCAACTGCACAGCTGGTGACATTTATGTGCCATAAACTATGAACTAATGTGTTATAAAAGGAAATTAGTAAAATACATTCATCAAAACTGGAAGGGTATGAAATGAGGATTATGCCACTGCTACTTCCATTTACTTTTATAGATGAATGACTTTTTTTTTTAACATCCTAAAATCAGCTGTCAGGTCTGCCTGTCCCTGGCAATCATCAGAACTTCTACCTTCCCAGAATTTGGTGTGCAGTCACTCATCAACACCTTCTGAATATCCTTATAGGTTCTTGGCCATGCTGCCTCCTCTGGTATGAAAGAGGTTTGCACAATAGCACAACCAAACTTCTTTCTTCAAACATACAATCATGCAATCAAAAAATGGATAATAGAAGTGCTGCTTATATCCAGTTCCTGCTCAGAGTTAAGCTTCCTAATCTTGATAATGCTTGCACAGAATCTACAAGTTCAGATAATTAAAGGTTATAGTTTACATCCAGCACAAGGTGGGTTTAGAACACAGTATCTGAAGATCAAACTGTCTCTCTTGTTACCAGTGCATTGAGCTAAGATGTCTGTTTAGATAGATTTGGACTTCTTTGTGGCTTTTCATGTGAGAATGACACAATGTGATTTAGTTTGTCATGAAAGAAAGAACCCTAGAAAGGCAGGGTGATAGAATCACTGAATCACACATTCAAGTTGGGACCTCCAGAGGTTTCTAGTTCAATCTCCTGCTTAAAGCAGGGGCAACACTAAATTCAAACCAGGTTACTCAGGGCTTTGTTCAGTTAGCTCTTGAAAAGCTCCATGGATGGAGACTGCACAACCTCCCTGGGCAGCCTGCTCCACTGCATGACTGCCTTCATGGGGAAAAAGTTATTCCTCATTTACAATCAGAACATGCCTTGGTTCAATTTATGTCTATTGTTTTTCATTCTTCCACCATGGACCATGTATATATATATATATATGTATATATCCATCTGCTTTCAACTTATACCCACTGTCTCTTATTTTCCTGCTATGCCCCTTCATAAAAAGCCTGACTCCACCTTCTTGGTAACCTCCTCTTAAGTATTGGAAGGCTGCTATTTGGTCCTCCCCAAGCCTTTTCTCAAGGTTAAAAACCCCCTTTTCTCACAGCCTCTCTTCATACTTCATGTGCTCTAGTGCCCTGACAATCCTCTACACTTGCTTAACTTCATCAACACCCTTCTTGCGCTGGGGGGTCCAAAACTGGATGCACTATTCAAGATGTGGTCTAGTAAGCACCAAGTAAAGGGGAGTAATCGCTCCCCTCAATCTACTGGCTATGATCCTGTTATTGCTGCCAAGGATGCTGTATCCTTCATCACTGCCAGGTGGCTCATATTTAGCCAACTGTACACCAGGATACCCAGGTCCTATTCAGCAAAGCTGCATGGCCTCCAACCTGTACCAAGACACAGACTTGTGAGGTACGGGACTTGCGTTTGCTGAATTTCATGAAGTTCCTGTTAGTCGATTCCTCTAGTCTGTCTAGGTCCTTTCAAATGGTAGCCATGCCCTCAAGCATATTGACTGCATCCTACACTTTGGTGAAATCTGTGAATTTACTGATGAGAAACTGCATCTCCAGAACTGCCAATGTTACAGTTCCACAGTGGTAAATTAGCCCTCTTGTCCTTTTCAGCCTTTAAGGCAAACACTGTAAAAAATTCATCAGAGGAGAATGGCAATTAGAAGTAAATGACACATAAATCCCTAGTAAATATTCCCTGAAAATGATGACATGGATCCTATCAATATAGTCCAGTACTTCAGTGGCTAACAGGTATTTACAGAAGCTGAACCCAGCAAGTGCAGAAGTCACACCAGTGGTGAGGAAACTAAAGCAGCTCTGAGGCTTTGATACTGCTGGGCCATGCAGGGTATGCAGGAAAGCTCCTGCATTTCTTGCTGACACTAAGCTACAACAAAACCATGCTATGCTCCTGTGCCAGCAGTGAGAGAGAGAACCCCATTTCAGTCCTGCTGCAAATTACTTGACCTTAATAACTGATGTTTTCATCACCCCTCAGCCTTGCGATGTAGCTGGGTACAAAACAAGGAGATGGATACTATCTGGGTTCTGGAATACAAGGTTAATCAGCTCATCTCCTGCATTCTCTGTGCTCAACGTCATGAAATATGCAACTCTAAAAAGAGCAGGAGATCGGCAAAGACAGTCTGAATCACCTTCTTCAGGAAGCTATTTCTTGCCATTGACTTCATCAGGAGCTTATTAGGTATTTTAACTATTAACTGGGGGGGTGGGGTGTCTAAATTTGCATAACAATAGATATCCTTGAGGTCTTTTACTTTCAGTATATTCCTGTGAAGGAAGAATATGTATGTCCTTAGCCAAGCTATAAGAACAGAGAATATACCAGATATTAAGCTCTTTCCCAATTTTTATTTCAGCTTCCCATAGAGTTTTTGAGCACGTTTGGATTCTTAGTCTTTGCCTTTGAATTGCCCTAGAGATTAAGATTAGGATATTGAAGACACAGCCCCAAAGATTAAGGGGAAGATTCATCTGATGGCTCTGCTGCACTGGCAAAAGTAAGACTTTTAGTTAGAATAAGGCTGAAGTTAATCTGTAAAAAATAACTTTATTGGATGCAGCCCTAGAAAGCAGAAGGGACAATGGCTGAGAACGATAGTTTTTTAACATCGTCTTCCACAAGCACAAAATGGGTTTTGGCAACCTTGTCTTGTCTAACACTCAGCAACACACGTGGTCACAAAGAACACCCCCCTAGGTAGTTCATCAAAATTATGGTCTTGACTGTAACTATCAAACCAAGGAAAGCATTTTATTTAAGTTTACCTATAAAATTATTTACATATAATGAAAATTCCAGCTCTACTACATCTTTTCATATACTATGCTATAACCTAAGTATGGGAACTGCAGACAATTATTTAAAGAGGAAGAGAATTTATTTCCAGGTACTCTGTAGGATAAGGAATAATTGACCCCAAGGTCGTGGTAAATAATCTCCAAAATTCAACTGAATATAGCATTACATGTATACAGACCTAAAATATTCTACATAGGCATTGTTTCTCTGTCTATCTTTTAAGATTTTATCAATTCTTAGCTTTCTGTTTAGATCATTTGAATGTCTAAAAAAACCTTGCAGACTCGGACCAGACTTTAATCATTGTGTCAGGGGCATTATCAAATCTAGATATTTGCAAATTCACAGATTTCTTGCCCTTGAATAGGAGAGTCTCTTGAGAAACAGATGTGGAGTATTTGGAGTCTTTGCATGCAGCTGTCTTCTTATGGCTACCTAGCTTCAGCTTTACCCAGGGAGGAGCTTCTGTCATTATTATTTCCCCAGCATCTACAATATAAATCTGTAGACATATAAAGGGCTACTGGGATATGAGCTATTTATTTTTAGTCCTTCTAACCCCAAATCACTTTTGTGTGAATGCTGTAAGTTATCATTTATCCACCAGTAATATAGTCCATGGCATATTCCAGTACCTCTTACTGGGTTGGCTTGAAAGGTTGTACAGGGGGAAGTGTACCATGAAAGTCTGAATATGAAAAATAAAATTATCTAAAATAACTGCCCACAGGGGGTAAATAACTTTCACAGCATCCCAACAGATAATGGAAAAAAAGGTTTCCCTATGTACTACATGTCAAAAGATACTCATAATTCTTAAATGCACTTCCTGGTCAAAATGATTCATCTGGCAGTTCTCATCTCTCTCTCCTCTCTTCTTGCCACCAAAATATGGGAAAAGGCTGCCAAAAATAAGAATTGACTGAAAAGTCTGTGCTTTTTTGTTTTTCAGCCCCAAAATAACAAGTATTCAAAATACAAAAATATCATAAATTTGAGTGAAATACCTCACTTTGGTAAAAAATTGCAACACTTCCAGAAATGTATTTAGAATTGATCAGTCAGTTGAAAGATTGATATTACAATTTGTTTTATTTTGAGACAAAGCAAATGTTGAAATACTAGATATACCATGTAGGAAAAGAATTTCTTAACAGCTGTACTTGTAAATGATTTCTGGCACAATAGTGAGAATGCTATGCTATTTTCTTTCCCCTGTCCAGCTGAGGAGGGGGAGTGATGAAATGGCTTTGGTGGGCACCTGGTGTCCAGCCAGGGTGAACCCACCACAAGTGTCATCAGTGTAAGTTCCATCATTTGGCTAGGAAATAAAAGAACCCCAAGGAAATACTTCTTTATAAGGAAATACTACTTTGTAGAAACTGAAACTTTTTAATAGGAATCTTTATACCAGTCTGACAACCAGAATCACAACACAAAAGTATAGCAATGGAAATACTTTCCCATAATAACAAATGCCACAAGAGACTGGGTGTTCCCTTCAAACATAATGCAAGTTCTTTATCTGCTTCAGCCAAATAAAATTTTTGACACTTCATCCTCCCATATTTTGTGAAAGTGTAATAGTATATAAAAGTTTCTGCTCCTTTAAAGGTCCACTTGGAAGAGTGACATCAGGTGAATATTCTGGCTTGACCACTTTTTTTGTCATTCCTGCAACAACACCCTGAAAAAACATATTTTTCACAGGCTCCTCCCTTTTGTGTTAGGTTAACCTGACTTTTATCTTAAAGACTGGTCATAGCCATTGGTTCAAACTCAGACTCCTCAGTAAGCAGTACCTAAGAACACTATTCTGTTCATCAAACTGTTGGCTAGTGTGGCATAAGACATACGTTGTAACACCTGGTTTCTTAAATAATTAAATTTGCATAGGAATAGGGATGTGAGCACCCATTTCATCAATTCTATAGTTATTGCTATGCTTACTGGACTGTAGAGCCTATGTCTGCTGCAGTTACTCCTTGGTCCACCCTATGCTTTATTATTTATAGAATAGAATAGAATAGAATAGAATAGAATAGAATAGAATAGAATAGAATAGAATAAACTATTTCAGTTGGAAGGGACTTACAATGATCATCTAGTCCAACTGCCTGACCAATTCAGGGCTGACCAGAAGTTAAAGCATGTTATTAAGGGCATTGTCCAAATGCCTCTTAAACACTGACAGGCTTGGGGCATTGACCACTTCTCTAGGAAGACTGTTCCAGTGTTTGACCACCCTCTCGGTAAAGAAATATTTCCTAATGTCCAGTCTGAACCTCCCCTGGTGCAGCTTTGAACCATTCCCACGCATCCTATCACTGGACACCAGGAAGAAGAGATCAGCACCTCCCTCTCCACTTCCCCTCCTCAGGAAGCTGTAGAGAGCAATGAGGTCGCCCGTCAGCCTCCTTTTCTCCAACCTAGACAAGCCCAAAGTCCTCAGCCGCTCCTCATAGGGCATTCCTTCCAGCCCTTTCACCAGCTTTGTTGCCCTCCTCTGGACGCATTCAAGGACCTTCACATCCTTCTTAAATTGTGGGGCCCAGAACTGCACTCAGTGCTCAAGGTGAGGCCGCACCAATGCTAAATACAGAGGGATAATCACCTCTCTTTACCGGCTGGTTATACCATGTTTGATGCACCCCAGGATGTGGTTTGCCCTCTTGGCTGCCAGGGCACACTGCTGACTCGTATTGAGCTTGCTGTCGACCAGCACTTCCAGATCCCCTTCTGCAGGGCTGCTCTCCAGCCACTCCTCTCCCAGTTTATACTTGTGGCTGGCACTACCCCATCCTAGGTGCAGAATCAGACATTTTGACTTGTTAAATTTCATCCCATCAATCATAGCCCAATGCTCCAATCTATCTAGATCCCTCTGCAAGGCCTCTTGTTCCTCAAGAGAGTCAATAAAACTTCCCAGTTTTGTATCATCAGCAACCTTGCTAATAGTGCATTCAACTCCTGCATCCAGATCGTTGATAAATATACTGAACAAGACTGGCTCTAGAACTGAACCCTGAAAAACACCGTTGGTAACCGGTTGCCAGCCCCACGTAGCCCCATTCACTACAACCCTTTGAGCTCTGCCCTTCAGCCAGTTCTTCACCCAGTGCACCGTGAACCCGCTCATCCCTTACTTATGCAAAGTAAGGTATCTTTCGTTGGGCTCTCACATTTACTATTCTTGGTTTGTTCAGATAGTGACATGCAAAGGTATTTGAAATCTCTACAATCTCTCAAGGAAAGAAGAGACGGTTTTCAGACAACTTGACCTGGTCTGCATGCTACTTCTATAGTAAAGAACTCACTTACCTCTCTGAATTTGTGCTTAATATGTCACTGAAAAAAGTTATGTCTTTCAAATTACTTTTCCTGTGACATTGTTGTAATACTGCAGGTTACTACCCCCCCCCCCCAAAAAAAAAAAAAAAAATCTTACAGCTCAAAAATTTTGCAGAATTCTCCCTGCTTTGCCAAAGTGTTGTGATACTTATTCAGGGTGCTATGTTTCCAGTGGTGTATTATTATACTACATCACAGAAGCACAGTGTGGTTTCGTAACAGGAGGTGGAAGATACAAAGCCTGAGAGGGTGTAAATTTACCCTTTGAGCAACTTAACTTTTGAGCAACTTAACACAAGCTCTTAACATTATTAACGTAATTAGGAGCATCATAGTCTCTATGACTGCAGTTGTGTTTTAAGGATTGATATACTACTCTACTATCAGTTTTGAGTTGTGTAAGATAAAGAACAAGAATAAATGTGTTCTTAAGCAGTGTTCTGCTAAGTGAGGTTGGGTGTAGCTACTAAAAATGGCACAAATTCCATGATACAAGGTGAAATCTTACAGTCCCCAGATCTTATGAACAACATTTACAGACAGATGTTGATAAATACTAACCATGGAACTATTTGGTACAGAAACTGCTTGTAGTTACATACTTAAATGTAACTACTGCTTAAATACTCCACAGGTATTTAAGCAGTTTTGCTTGTGCAAGTTAAAGCACAATTGACATTTAGCAGCTGAACACAAATTCCTCATCTTTTCACACACATGCACGCACATACACACACACACACACACACAAATGCAAAACACTTATCACCAACTTAGCTTGTCAAAATAAAATTCTCATTAGTAATCAGGTAACACCTTTATGCCTCCAAGGTAATGATTTAACTGTGAATGCTTCAAATTACTGCTAAGTGTCCTGTTTGGTATAATTATTTATTATGCATTTCAGAGACTTCAAAACTACATCCTCATTGGCTACAACCCAATGTGATACCAGGTTATAGTTTTCAGAGATGTTGCACTATAAATTCAGTATTGCCATGCTAGTTTATCTGGTGTCTTGAGCACAAGGCTTATACTTAGCAGAGGTTTATTTACACTGTTCTGAGTTGCCCTCTCAAAGTCCTTCTCTTCTTTGTTCCCTTGCTCCAGGAAATTTTTATTTGTATTTTTGCTTTGAACATAGATGCCATGTTGTACTTCATGTTGAAGAAGACTATGTTCTTTAAGTCACACTACATTAGCTAAAAGAAGACATAAACTTCTTGATACAGTCCAGCATTATTCTTAGAACTGTGTAACTTGGTATCAAAAAGATTATTTTATTTAATACATTAGATGGATTAAATTCAGGCCCTTGAAATCTCTGGTGACTATGCAATAAATATGTATCAAAAAGTTCCATATAACATATCTTCCGTAGATTATAAAGCACCCTGTTCTTCATGGTGCCTTAAGAGAACGCAAAAGCCAAAAGCAAAAGTCCAAAAGTCACAACAGTAATGTAGCAAAAAAACCCCACACCCCAAAACCAGAAGAACTGATCATGTCTACACTTTTCTTGCTCTATTGCTAGGTAGCTGTCCTTGACTAATTTCCCTGCCCAGTCTGAAGTACTTCATTTATATTCCTGAAATCTTGTTGAGCCTCTTACTGCACACAACATCAACTACCTGTGCAGAATCAAGAGTTTTCTTAATACATTGCAGAAAGTATGGATACTTTTTAGGTGTCCTCTTAGCATCAGTGTAAACTAGCCTGTAAGTTACATTAGCCTGTAACTTTTGTTTGGGTATTATCTTCAGATAAACTGCCTCAAACCTGCATCTTTATTTAGGCTTTGTATAAAAAGTCACTAGAGAAAGATTTGCTTATAGAGAAAATTGGTATTTCTTGACATACTCTGAAAGAAGGAAATTAATATAAATGGAAAGTGTTTAACATCTGCATGGTTCCATTTGCAGACCACCATTAGTTCCAGAGATTTCCTGAGAAGAGAGGTATCAGTCACTTCCAAAACATATTTCCCATAACTATACCTCAAAAAAAGTTGTGAGATATACAGAAAACTGAAGTCATTGCTAGGTCTGAAGAGCTATAGTTTAGATTAAAATCATACATCTAAAAAATGTCCTACACTTCTTGTGGATGACACTTTGTATGATTCAGTCTGGTATAGTTTGCACTACTGCTTAAGCAAACCCTCATTGTTTTTCACTCTGTGTCCTAAATCCCTCAGTCTAGGATTTTCCCCAAGAAAGCAACTAGAAAATATTCAAGGTAATGTGCTTTTTTTGTTTGTTTGCTTGTTTGCTTTTGGGGGGATGGTGGGATTTTTTGTTTGGTTACATTTTTTCCTTCTCAACTGTAATCTAGTAGAAGCCAAAACTTTTCAGTATCAAATCAAGCTGACCACATTTTTGCGAGAAGGAACCTCACATCACATCTGGGAAGGCTGAATTTCTTTTCAGCAGTAACAAGAGCCACCCTCTGCTAGCACCCACCCCAGGGAAATGTCCTACACACAGGACCACAGGAGACCCAGGTCTGATTTGAGCTTTGCAGTGCTAAATGAAGTAAGTGACTTAGACCTGGATCATTCTCATACCAGCTAAGTGTCTTGTTCACGTCTTTACTTGGGTCACCTATGAAAACCAGTCTCCATTTCACCGCAAGGAAGGAACATAATGTTGCTTCAAAGAATGGGAAAGGTATTTTCTTACAGATCTGCTTTAATAAAGGCTTGATTCTTAATGGCTTTTTAATAATCTTTGGATCAAGTCTTCAATTTCAATGAAAATATAAATGCAGATTTTGTGCTTTTATATAATTTAATCACAACATTCCTTCAGTTAACATATATACATATATATGCATATATATATATATATGCACACATTCTTCTGGCTTAAATCATGAGTGTACAGACCTTCCAAATTTGTTGTAAACTGGATAATGCAAGAATGTAAATTTAGCTGTTTTCATTACTGAGATTAACAAAAGAGAATCCAGAAGAGAAATTTTCTAGCCTTTTATTAACCAAGCTGTCAACTCACTGCCTGATAGTCTGTTTGGGAAACTATCAGTTCTGTTTGGGAAACTACAGTTTGCCAGCCAGAATCATCCAAAGAACAGAAATGAGGGAAGGGTGACAGAAAGCTCTTTTAAGGGATGATCCAAAGAGGAAAAACTGAAGGTCGCTGCATTCTGGGAAGCAAATTGAAGCAACACTGGTTGCGGGGGCAACTACAGAGTAAAATTATTTTGACATTTATTTTTGTAATGTAATGCAACTGTATGCTTAATCGTATATTCTGTTGAGTTCAGACTATGAATAGATTTTTTTTTTTAATTCAGACTTCACCTTCAAATAATATTTTAATATGTCCTAGAAATCTCCTTTTTCCCCTCCAATTAATCCTATCACAAAAATTCTGATGGGATAGTCATTGCCTCCCTTGTGTGAACCTTCAATTAAGAATGTCTTCTAATTTTAGAAAGAGACAGGGGAAACATTAAAGCAGGAATTATGTCACTTTCTAACACTGGTTAAATTCATAACAAAGGCTTTGTAAATGAAGCATATCCATCCAAAGAATGCAGTCAACAGGTAGCTAAGCAGTTGCTGTAATATGCATTTACATTTCCCATAACCATCCTTTTCAGAGATACTTTCAGGCATTTAGAAACAGTTCAGCTGAGAAATATTTGTTAACTTCTTATATATGATTTATAATTTTCTAATTTTATTAATATTTTGGTTGTCAGATGTATACAAATATGCCTGAGCAGTAGCAGAGGAAATTGTGTAAGCTGAAGTTATGGCAGAATCCATCCCTAAATGCTTCATACCGCTCTGGTTCATATCTTGGTGCTCTGTCGCTGTTCAGTACCAGTGAGTCAGATTTATAGATAGGGGAAGGGAAAGAAACTGCAGGATAGTTGAAACTCCCAACTCCACATTAAATTAATTGCCAGTGCAATTGATAAATGATTCCATGCGCCAAATTTTTAATATCCTAGTGCAAAGCATCCCTCTCTCCATACCATTAGAAATATTGTCACAGGCAAAATAGAGTCGACCTGGGGAATTTAACTTAATTTATTATCAATTAACATAAACATTTTATTAGCCCCTTGTCATCGCCGCAGGCTACACTCAGGCCCATTGGTGAGGCAAAAGGAGGCACAGGACGTTGTGGTCAGTGCCTAGTGATTTCTGTCTGCCGCTTCTGTTTCTTACCCTTTTATTCCCCTGTTCATTCCTTTTTCCTTGTTTACCCTACTCTAGCATGGGTCCTCCATGGGTCACAGTCCCTTCAGGGATGCCACCAGCTCCACCATGCAGCCCTCCTGTTGTGCTCACCTTGTTGATCTTTTCTTTTGGCCTTTACCTCCATTTCTTAAACGTGCTTTGAAGGCCACTCCTGCAGCTCTATCCTCCCCCCACCCTCCCCCAACCCCCCCAAAGCCTTTCCGATTTTATACCCCGTACAAATATTTATTGCAACCTTAGACTTGTGCTTCCATTGCAATCCTTTGACCAGTCCAAGCCCAGAGCTAAGTAGAAGAGTATCTAAAGATGCTGAAGGCACTCTTCCCTCAAAATATGTGGATTTCAACCCTCATCAAGGGCAAAATACTCTCCCTGAGTTTAATGTCCAGTGTTGGTTATCCGTAACATAAGTTCTTAGGACATGAAATAAATAAACAGCATTCTTCCGATTAACAATGTTATGAGAATATTTTTATGACATACATATTTTATGAATGTTAGTATTAGACCACCATCAAAGTTTTCTTTGACGAGTAATGCTTCCAAGACTCTAACACCGCTTGCCTGGGGAAAGAATAAAGATTATTTATTTTTCTTTCCTTCTGCTTTCTAAGAGAAAATCCTTAAAAAGGGGGAAATGGGAGAAATTGTTATGAAATTGATAACTAACTCTACAGGCTACTTTCAATATTGTTTCTCATTTAATCACAGAGCAGCCGCAGGTTAGATATTAAAAGTTATTACCCTTTACATGATTTGGAGGCTACATGAAGTGAAATGCAGATTTCTTAGCCTATTTCCAATTAAGCTGCTGCTACTAGCCAATACCTTTTACTGTTGACTGAAAGCGTTTAATTTATGGTGAGCAAGAAAACAAATTATTTTAATCAGCTACAGAGAAAATCACTTTAATTTATAGTTTAGTCTTACTGGAGTGGGAAATACTAATAACAGACAACATTGTCTACGCTGAAGATACTTCATACAGGTAAAGAGTTGTCTTGAGGTTCTCCTGCTGTTAATTTGCCACCAATAGATAATGCATCAAAATCATAAAAATTCAAATTCTGTTCCATTTTTGTCTTTCAAAATACATTAAAATAAAAAGGCAAAACCATTGGGATAAATCATTGTGACTGAAGGTTCGATCATTCTGTTTGGTTATGTTGATTACTTAAACACAAAAAATCAATTTTCCCCACTGAGAGCTTTAAATGTTCAGATGCTGCATAAGCAATTTGACTACATAGTGCATCTTTGTGACCCATGAAATAAATTCTCAAAAGGATGAATTGTCATAGACTGGATGTATGTTCTAGATAAGAATAGATTTAATTTCTATAACAAATGTGAAGTTTTCCAGTTATGAAGCAAAAAATGTCAAGTTCTCATGCTTTTAATTAATGGCCAGTTAAATAATCTTCAGTGTTTGTATAGAAAATTCTGAAATGACAGAAAGCATTAGAAATAAAGCATTCTTAAGTCAAACAGTTTACGCTCCCTTTGGGGCTTGTTCTGACATAGTATAAACAGGGCTTGCTTCAGTGTAAGCAGTCAAATTTCTTGTCTGTGCAACTGCAACAGGAGCTGTGGCTGGCTACTCATTCACCACGGCAGCGCAGGCAATGGCAGGCATGGAGGTTTCCTTTGCATAACACCAAAATGCATAACCCTCAGCCACATCAACTCATTTTTTATTCAGTTTATTTCCTGGTTTTGAGACAATTTATAATAGGGTGCCCTCAGCACTGACTGGATTGTTTTTCCCCTCGGAAAGGTCCCCCTATGCATGCAGAGCGTTGGCAAACGGGAGAGTTCTGCTGGTTAAAGTCACCTAGTAAAGATTTCCATGAAGACACTTAAGCTGGTGTCATTATGTGACAAAAAGGACACCAGTCATATGAAACTTTTCTTCTTTTTAACTTAAATTATTCACAGAAAGATTATTCACACACATATTTCAGTATTTTCTATCATCAGCACAATGTTACAGTATCCTTTATGTCCACTGCTTGACTTTATTCTACTTTAAGATGCATTTAAATTTATGAATGGAGTTTTATTTTATGATAATCATCATAAAAAGGTGAGAAAGTATGTGGAATAAAGACAACAAGCAGTTAGAACAGAAAATTAGGGAGAAGGAATAAGAATATAGAGCAAGGTATAATTCACAATCATTACTCAGGCTGATGATGCTTATGATAAGGTATAATGTAATAGCTCAGTAGGCTAAATATAATAATACAATAATTCAGAAGACCTAAGAGTGGAGATCATAAGCTTTTAACCTGATAGTTTAATAAAGTTAATTGTATTCATAATGCTATTCACTATGTTAATGACTACATCCTGGACAGCACTGATAGACATCTAAACAGTTGTCCAGATGTCCACACATAAAGTGTGTCCCTATGGCAGGATCCTATCTTGAGCAGCAGCCATATGTTGATGGCTACGGAAGAGTAAGAACAGAGTAAGCCTATATAGTGTTTCCTCCTAAGACTATCCCAGCCACCAATAATTTTCAGCTCAAGTCAATTGTGAATTTAAGACCTGATACAAAGACCATCAAGGTAAAAAATTTACACTAATTACAATAGTACTGCTGAGGCCTATGGAGAATTTTAGTCTCCATTTAATTCTCAGATTTCATTAAAAGTGATTTAGTTAGAAACTCTTACTTACTGACTATTTCTAGATAACTGATTTTGTTCCTGTAATTCATGATCCTGTAAGTTATTTGAAGGTCAGCTTATGTTTAAAAGGTCCTTTCCTTTGAGAAAAGTATCATTTAAAGAGTGATTCTGTCTTTTAGCTAAGCTCAGAGAACAAATTAAGTGGATTCCCTTGCAGAGCAGTCCTAGAAATATAAGCTTTAAAATGCAACGCATTTTTTACAAATTATTATTATTGTGGAATACATCCTTTAAATTAATGTAATTCCAGTGTCTCTGCCACATCATGAGGAAAACTATTTCCAAAACCAGACACAACTAAGCCAAATGTTTTTAAAACTCCATACACAGTCTCTGGCTAACAAAGGGTGTCTTAGAGGTCTTTAAGATACAGGAACACATACTTTTAAAAACTCCTAGGAGGACAGGCAGATATTAGACACAATGACATGTAAGACACACTGCTGTCTTTGACAGAGCAAATGGCTGTGGCTGGATTCCGGCAGAGAGGAATCCCTCCCTTCCCACGGTGGAGCCCAGGTTGCAAAAATGGCTTTTGTTCTCAGCCCCCAGTGGTATGTATTAATCAGTGTAGATACAATAAACAAGAGCTGAAGATCCTCACAGATTTGGGTTTACAGCCCAAGGACTTTGACCAGCTGCTTTGCAGGTCACCCTGGTGGTGTGAAGTATGGATGTAGCTAGAAGCTTTAGATATGTTTCCATTCATTTCTGTGAAATCCTTTGAGCTGCTTGCTGTGATCACCTCAGCGTTATGTGCCTTGCACCTCAGAAAACAGATTCTTCATTCAGAAAAGTACTTTCAAACACTGTATCTGCA
Organism: Ciconia boyciana; assembly: GCF_034638445.1. Lineage (NCBI taxonomy): Eukaryota > Metazoa > Chordata > Aves > Ciconiiformes > Ciconiidae > Ciconia > Ciconia boyciana. Next base: position 12,548,985 of record NC_132936.1, on the reverse strand, counting down.
GCTGATGGGAACCAGAAATTGAGCTGGATGTCATGAGTAAACCCACAGTGCTTGTCTTCTCTGAGTTTTGTCACACGTGACATTTATTCCTCCACACATCCACATGCAGTGAGTGGTCACTCAGTAAGCAAAGAGTAAGCACTGTTTGAAACAGAAGGATGAAGCACTACACGGTGTGGCAGAAGATTAGAAGTAACTATTCTATATCTATAAAACATTGGTAGTGCATTTCAGTGCTGGTTATAAACTGTATGACATTATTTGGTTAAGTATTAAAGCTTTTTTTTTATTTCTGCAAACTGAAAGGAAATCAAAATCATCCAAAATACCAAGTATTGTACACAACTTACGGTCCTATGAAACCCATCATTTCCAGAGAATGTTTTGTACCTTAACATTAACTGAAGACGTCGTAATGATCCACTGATGGGGGAGACATAAACTTCATGTCATTACCCTGATACAAAACACAGATGAAAACAGAAATATCTGTCTTCCTCAGACAGACAAGGTCATTCAGTCAGCTGTGTAGGAGGGTAACCACTATATAGATAAAGACATTGACATGAGACACTGGATTTTTTTCCTTCATTTTCTACTCTTCTGCTTTGGTAGCCATATTTCATGCATTAGCATTGCAAGTTTCTGGTTCTCTCTTGTGTGAGACACAGGACCACGGGCCTCTGCCCACATGATAGGAAGCAGTTGAGAACACTTCTAGTCACAGGAAGCAGCAGTAATCTATACCACCCCTTCTGATATATTACAATTTTTTTTTTCCACTTTTTTCCACAGTTTTACTTAGTAAAAACTTCTCAGATTATATTTCTTTAGTCTTGTGAACACTGCCTTGCAATAAAAGCAATTAAACAGAAGTCTTGTTTGGATCCATTTGTATCTTGATGCATTTTCTTCTCAAGTACTAATGAAAGGCAAAGACCAGCTCTTATCTTTGTTCTGCAATAGCTGCCAGCCAGCACTGCCATGTCCACTATAACAGGAAAACTTACCTGCCTCCAGGCACTTTTTCCCAATGAGAAAAATTCAATTGCAGTCTCTTACTTGTAGTCTGTGTGGTATCTAACTCAGTAAGACTACAACATCAGATGGGCTTTGAAGGTGCTATTACAATTAAATAACAAATACCATCTTACTTCCCTGGTGTACATTTTGCCAAGAGCAACTCAACCATATTAGAAGGTGGGACCATAGCCCCTGCCCTGAAGAGTTCACTATCTAAAGATATAAAGCAGTCACAGATAAGAGAGGTGACAGCAAACTTGAGCAGAAAAATGAAGTGCTGTTGCAATATGCTTTCTTTGGATTTTTTTTTTAACTTTGATATTTAAATATGAATACCCTATGTTTAGTCCCTGTGCTCAGTACATCTAATCTAATTGAGCTGAATAAAATTTCTTAAGTGTACTGGTTCTGGTGCTAATGGTCACATGGGATATAACATTTCCCCTTTGTAGGCAATTTTCTTTGACATTTCTAGGAATTGTGCTTTCTACAGTTGCAGCATTAATGAAGAAGAGGAAAAGAACACACAGAAAGATATATATTACAAATTCCATAGGGTTGGGATGGACTTTATCATTATACAGCAGGATCCTGGTTTATGACAAGAATTAGTATGATATATTATAATGCCACTAAAATTCACATGTGCTATAGAATTTCAGAAGTAAGCAAAATACCAAGAAATACCTGCTCCATTGCTGCACTATGAATGAGTTAAATCCTCATGCTGCATTGCCAGATGCATAATAACAAAATTCTGATAACTGAATGCATGATAGTTTTGTTTAGCCAGCTAATGCTTTTCAGTTCATAAATCAAGTGACAGCAGGAGGCAACAACACATTCCAGAGAAAATGAAATTGCCATAGATAAATGTTCTCCTGAAGAGTTGCTCATTACCTATAATGCTAAGACTATATCTGTAAATAATGACAGCTTAATTAAAAAAGGTTGGAGTTGAAGCCCATTGCAAACTTACATTTTTCCTGTTAACTCAATGGTGTCTTCCATAGGAGTCAATACACATTTTACGTACAAAAAGCTTTTCAGAACACGAATCCAAGTCTCAAAGAGCACCATAAAAACTCAGCTGCGTCCATTCCCTCCACCTATGGAGTGCTTTCAGCTCTGGTCCTCAGGCCCAGATGTGATCACCCTTACCACTTATACCCTTTCTCTGAAGCAAACCTGTACCAGAGCAACCCTAATGTGGACTGTATGGGTAGTCTCAGACTTTTTCTTGCCTTAGCAGTGATACAATACTATTAAGCAACAGGAATCAAAATGGAAACCTCTGGAACCAGGAAAAAAACATACTTTTCCCATTAAACTACCATTTGTTCATCCAAATGACCTTTGGATACCAGGGATCAGGTTTTCTCCTCCTGAGTTGTGTTTTAAATTTCCCTATCTTCAGATCAGGTGCTGGCAAAACTAAAAGAAGTTTCTGCTTAAAGTTAAAACAAAACTGCTCAATTTTTCCCTTAAAGGATTTTTTCCATACTCTAGGAACTTTAATTGCTCCTTTTTTGAATGGCTCAGCAATGTGGCCTTCAGCCTTCACTAAGGCTTTTAAAATAATCTGTAAGTAAACTGTAGGGGACCAGAAAAATGAGTATCAAAAAGATAGAGCAATATCAGCTGCAAATCTATCAGGAGTTCTTCATGACTGGGGAAATCCCCAGTAGGGAAAACATTTTAAAAGTGCTTTGGTTTCTTTAGGTGTGTACAACCATAGGATAATTTGGGTTTAAAGGGACCTTTGGAGATCATCTTGTCCAACCTCCTTTCTGAAACCAAGGATAAGTTCAAAATTAGATCAGGTTGCTGGGTGTCTTGTCCAGTCAAGGTTTGAATACCTCTAGGGATGGAGCTTCCACATCCTCTCTAAACCTCTGGTGTCCAGTGTTTTACTACCTTCAGTGTAAACTTTTAAAAATATCTCTCCCTTGCTGCAACTTGTGTCTACTGCCTCTTGTGCTTTCACTGTGTATCTCCAAGAAGAGTCTGGTTTCATCTTCTTCCACCTGTCCTTTAGGTAGTTGTAAACAGCAACAAGACTCCGCCCCATCTTTCTCTTAAGGCTAAATGAGCTCATCTCTCTCAGCTTCTCCTCATACATTGTATGCTTTAGGCCTTGGACCATATTGATGGCCTCTGTTGGAGTCACTGTAGTATGTTGATGGGGGGGGTTTGCACTTGGGAGCCCAAAACGAGAGACAGTGCTCCAGGTGCAGTCTCATAAGTGACAAACACAGGAATAATCACTTCCCCTGAACTCCTGGTTACTTCCTGCAAAAGCTGCCTCATGTACAGTTGACCTTGATCACTGTGAGGGCCCATTCCTGACGTATGTTCCACCAGCATCCCCAGGTCCCTTCTGCAAAGTTGCTTTCTATCCATGTGGCCCCCAGCCTGTATTGTTGCATGGTGTTAGTCCACTCTGGGTGCAAGCCTTTGCTTTTTGATTTCACTGCTCTTCATGAGGCTCCTGACAACCCATTTCTCCAGCCTGTCCAGGTGCTTCTAAACAGCAGCCATTTCTCTTAAGCATACTGACTGTTCCCCTAGTTTGGTGGCAGCCACAAACTTCCAGAAAGTGCACTTCATCCTAGGATCCAAGTTGTCAATGAAAACACTGAGCAACATTGGTCCTATCATTGGCCCCTCAGGAATACTGCCAGTAGCCATCCTTCACTTGGACTTTTAACTTTTGACCACTGCTCTTTGAGTCTGAAGGTCCAGCCACTTTTCCACACACATTGCTGTCCACCCATCAAACCCATATCTCTCCAATTTGTCAAAAGGGATACTTTGTAGGAAACCATGTTGAGAACTTTGCTGAAGTAGAGGCAAATAACATCCACTGCTTTCCCCTCTTGTCTACAGAGCAGGTTGTCTTATCATAGAAGGCAATCAGATCAGTCAAGTATGATTTATCCTTGCTAAAGTCATGTGGTAGTTCTTAACCACCTTCTTATCCTTCATGGAAATAGCTTTGGAGAATATTTGTTCATAAACCTCCTAAGAACTGAGGTGAGGCGGACAGGCAGGTAGTACTTCCTTCTTGCCTGCCTTGAAGATGGGTGTAATGACTGTTACCAATCATAAGGAACCTCTCCACTTCATCATGACCTTTCAAAGCTGATGAGAGCAGCCTCACAGAGACACTGGCCGGTCCTCTTAGTATCCTTGGGTGCATCTGTCTGATCCCATGGACTTGTCTTTTTCCAATTTGCTTAAATCAGCCTTCTTCTACTGTGAGTTACAGCTCACCTGCCCAGACTCTGCTGCTTGTGTACCTAGGCAGCATGAGGGCAGACTTTGGTAAAGACCAAGGCGAAGAAGGTACTGAGTACATAAGCCTTTTTGATGGCCTTTGTCACTCAGTCCCCCACACCATTCAGCAGTAGACGCACTCCTAAGGGAACCTCACCCAGCAGACGTGAAGACTCCCTGCACAGATTCCTTAAGTATTAGCATGAACTTTAAGTCTATCCATTATCCATGCCCAGCTCCTTACCTAGCTGCCAGCTGAGGCCCCAGGTCTTCCCAGGTACAGGCTTCCTACTCACCACCTGGCCCAGCTTTAAGTTCACTAGGAAATCATATCTGCACAGAACAGAGACCAAGGTCATGCAGACAACAGCAAGGACTTGGGACTATTCCCAGTAGGCAGTTTGACACCTCTACCCTGGTTCAATGATTAGGAGTGTAAGATAATATAGACATATTCAGACGATGCTTCAGGGACAGAGAATGGGCCCAGGCACTGTTCAGACTCTATTATAGATGCAGACAGACAGAATCTGGCCCCAGGTATCAGCTGGTTTTGTTTTATTTAATTCAGTCGCACCTTTATAATTGTTCACTTCCCTTGGAAGAAAAGGTAGCTGACTGAGAGGAAACTATATTATCTCTTGTCCATTAAAAAAGTGTTTTTACAAAGCAACAGCACTTCTCTTACAAGTGAGGATTTGTTTGAGTGCACGCTCCAGCTGTTGAAAAACTTTGCATTTGCTGTTGTTTTGGAAACTGCCTAAATCTCCAGGGCAAGAAAAAGCACAACTGTATCATTTTGTCTTTGCAATTAGAAAAATGATATGTTGAATATTTCACAATAAATGGTTTGTAACCTAATTCTGAAATATGAGCTAAATTATCAATGGATATAATCTAGCATAAATATATGGAGGAAAATGGAGAAATTCAGCTTTACAGCAATAAAGCATCACCAATTAACTAATTACTGTTAAACTTTTTATTACATTATAACTATCATGTTCCCCTCCTTTGCAGAAGTTTTTTCACCAACTTTATATTTACAGTGGATTGTCTTTTCCCTTTCATACTGAATATTGCTTTATTCATATTGCTTTTGTCTGTACCTAGTAGAAAATATCCCTCAAATCATAATTAGGATGATAGTGTTTGCCTGTCCTTTGCCCAGGTAGGTAGACGTGCAGAGTGTTGAATGTAAAAACTTATTTTGCATTTATCTTCAAGGTTTGGAACAGTTACTTACTGCTTCAATTAAACTGAAGAATCATCTAATTATTCACTGTAAGACGTAGTAGTTCATGAGGAAGTTATTCTATAGCCCATTACAAGTTGTCTTTGGAAATTGTTTTTATAATAGTAAAGAAAATAATTAGCCTTTGTGAGCTGCTTTCTCTTCTGCTGTATCTGTTATGAAGCCTCTCAATCATATTTGTTCTGCACAGTAAAATTAGTCTAGAAAGCAATAGAGAAGTTATTCTTCTAACTGTTTTGAAAGAGTTTGTCATCTTCACAATCATATCCACATGTAAGGAGTTACAGGCAGTATAGGTTACAGGCAAAAGCAGTGGTTGAGTGCTCTACAGTGGGTTCAGTTAAAGGACCTAAAATAATGAAATCCAAGCAAAATAAAGATACAGGAAACAAAGACCAATTTTGTCTCTTACTTACCCGGTGTATTTTCCTTGTAAGAAACTTTTTCCAAAATGGTATACCTAATTGTCACTGTGCTCCTACATGGCTAAGCCTCCTTCATCGTTCAGTAGCCTTCTCAGTAGGGGATCACACACAGCTCTAGCCTGAAGCCATTTATCCATGTGGTTCGGATTTTGTGGAATCCCATTTGATTCTACTCACTGACAGATCCAAGAGTGCAGAGAAGATCAGTGCAGTCATGTTTATTTGTCTTCCAGAAATCTGTAGAAGTGGCATAAAACAGATTTAAAAACTCTCCCAATTTTGTTAGATTTTCTGGTCATTAAAAATATTTTATTTTTCTTTCTCTCTCCCTTCTCTTTTTTAAATTCTGAAACTTCAGGAACACAATGTTGTCCAAAATACAACATCTGACACTTCGTTTCTTTCACACAACTTTAATTTTAAAGCACAAGAATTGTTGATTCATTCTGAACATTACCTAGCTACATTTATTGCTTTTAATTAAAAAAAGGAAGAAAAATGCAGAGGTAATTTTATCTTGGGCTCTCATCTATGCATCAGGGGTAAGCAATAAATTACTTTCATCTTCTACTATAAAAAAATTACATTGCATGTCAAAGTTTATCACCTGAACAGCATTTTCACAGGGAGAGTGTCAATTATTGTGAAATAGTCCCTCTGCATAGGAAGGAAATGTTCTGTCATCAGTTTTTCCCTCACTGCGTTGTAGTGGAAGGCTGAAGTATTTGTTCTACATTGATATTAGAATGCAAAAGACAACACTACTAATGAAGAAGACAGACAGGTAGCATGACTTAATTTGTAGAACAAATTTTGCAGATACATCACAATAGATGCCAAATTCCTACATCTCTTATAAATGATTCAAGGGATATTCCTACAGAAATCCAATTACTTTCTATAAAATAGAAGAAACATCACTTTTATAAATGCAAATTAATGATGTTCCTGTAAACAGAGATCAAATAAAATCTTCCCAGTGTAGGAGGCTTCATAAGAAATTCCCACCTAGCAACTGCATTAAAAGACATGAATAAAGTACTGGTGAAAGATGGGAAATGAACAGCCCTGCCAGCAAGCCCTCCTTTCATCACAGGTGCAACACACAACTCCTACAATATCTCACTTGTAAAGAGATATTTCAATATTTATAGAGAAACAAGATTTTAATACTGTATCAGGTAAAAGTCAAATATTCTACTTCTTGCAAAAGGAACAGCTGTGTCCCATGTCAGATATGTTATCAATTCAAGTTACTCAGAAATGTAGATGCATCTTATGATCCTGCTTTAGTGATGAAGCAGGTGAAGAACTACCTGCCTCATTAGCCTCATTTCAAACTATTTTTGTGTCCCAAGGTAGTAGTAATCCAGATAGCCCCACTGACAACATTTTGCCTATAGATCATGGGATGTGAATCTTTGCTTTAAAAATCTTTGCTTCAAAATATAAAACACTGTCTAAAGCTACCAGAAAAAATGCACAACAGCACTGCACACAATGGCATAATTCCAATACAGCTGCTGTGACGGCGGGCTTCGCCCCCCACTGCCCCCTGCCCCGACCTTTATCTCCCATAACCCTACTCAGGCGATAACCACAAGTGATGGTTGTAATGGATGCGTCTGGTCATGACGGCTGCGTCTGGCTCAAAGTGGATTGTGAAGAAACTAAAATCTATGGTCGGTATGCAAATATGACTATGAGTCAGTCATCTTACCCCCATAAATAGTGAGCAGCCCAAGAGCCCTTGGAGCTCTCCTGCACGGCAGCGGGCTGCACGCCAGGATCTCCCCTTAAGCAGGGACGCCTCTCAAGGTTACTCCTTGAGGCTGAGAGATTTCTTGCCACAACAGATCCTTGGTAAGTGACTAATAGCATGCTAAACTTTGAAATCTTAGCTAAGAGATATAAAGGATTGGCTGCGCATATATAATCCTTTAGACATAAACTGTTGACCAAGTCTGGGACTAGGACTGGATCCAGCTGCATCTACACTCCTCTCTGAGAAGGGGTTCAGAAAGCAAGGGAGTCCTTTCTGAATCTCATGATTCAACGGGGGGGTCTCGCTGACAGTTTTTATCCTGTCTTCTATGCAGTAAATAATCAAGTGTATCTTGCCATCGAATCTTGTTAAACCACTGTCACATTTACCATTGAACATTGTTAACTCACTGTTTTATATCAATAAAGTATATTTTTGCTTCTCTCTTATGACTGAAGTGCATCACTCCATCTGCAACACTAGCCTAGATCTGGAGGCTTTCATAAGCCTAGATCTGAAGGCTTTCACTAGCCTAAGATCTGGAGGGTATCTTCAGTAAAATGCACCCTGAAAACTGAAAATGTTGTAACTCTGATTAAGTCACTAACTCCTTACAGTATTCTGCTGTCACAGAATTTCTTGGTGCAACAATCTACCTATCTAAGATGTACTAACAGATTTTCTTTAAAATCAGTGTCAGAACTGCTGTCACTTAGTGTCTTTTGGAATTTTTCTATGCTATTTTTATTTGTCATATCTCCCTCAGAGAGCTTTCCTCAGAATATCCACTGCTTTTTTTACCATTTCAGCCATTTCTTGAACACTACAGCAATTGCTATGGTTTTGCAATATTTTACCACAAAATGTTCATATTTTCCAGAACTTATATTCCAACTTCTTTTCAACTTCCAATATTCTTTTTCAGTAGGAGCTAAGATTTCAAAATGTCTAGACCCAACACATGATTTATCCAGCACAGTACTGTGTACTCTCCACTCATAGAAAAAAATAATTAATCAAATCAAAACCACCATTAAATTGTGCTGCTGGACCTACAATTGCAATTGTTGAACTAAATTATTTGGGTTATGGTATGTAGCTAATGGTGTCTTCTACATTTTTATTACTCCCAGTCTCACTTTCATTACTAATGATGTGGGCAAGAGTCATGGAGAGAAAAGACAAGAACAGGTCCTCTGGAGGGGCTGCAACTGAGGAAAGGGTAATGAGGTGTTAAAAAGAGGGAGGGAAGGAAGGAGATAAGAGAAGTATGGACATTTGAAGCAAAGCTTAGAGACGGAAGGCAGAACTGAGGTCTACACTGGAATTCAGCTGCATCGTTCCAAAGTCTGGGTTTGCTCTGGATTGCTTGTCTTAATTTGCTGCCTCATATCTGTCTTTTCCAATGGGAGTTTTAAACTATACATTGAGAATTAAGTCACAAGTGGCTGAAATATTCAAGAAGCCATACTTTAGACTGATACTCAGCCACCAGAATGTTCTCTTAATGGTTTTCCATCCTTCTTCCGCTGGGCTGGAAGAAAGTACTAATAGTGGAAGAAGGATCATATCTGCTCCTATATTCTTCCCTCTACTGCTTATTCTTGTTTAAATGCTTCGGCAATCTCTCCCTCAGACAGTGAAATTACCTCAGTGATATCCAGGATATCAAGACTATTGTTCAAAGGCAAAAGTGCATACTGTTCATAAATGTCAGCCAGTAGCCAGGTTCTGCTTTTACCTTAAACATTTCCTTTTCTAAATGCACATGGAACAAATGTGTACTAGTAGAAGTAGAAAATTGAAGTGCCAATAGGACAGTTTACATCTCAAAATGCCTTGTCTGACAAGCTGGAGCCAAATTCATTCTCAGTAAGACTTCTAGTGGGGATCCTTGAAAGACTGGTTCTTTCTGTATTATAGGCACCAAACAGCATTGCGGATTACTCTGAACAGCCACACTCTTGCCTTCCAATACTAGTAATTTGTGACCACCTCAGAAGACACTGTCATTGGTCTAAGATTCTGGAGACTTTGGTTCTTCAGACAGAATAAACTACTACAAGAGGGATTCTTCACAATCTAAGGAGGTCAGCCCTACAGTCCTAGCAAAGAAAACAATTTGTGATAGAAAAAAACCCAGAAAAATACAGTCATCTTTCCTTAATTGAACTTTCTCAGCCAAACCCACAAAAAATTCACAGCCTCCATTAATATTACACTGGTTTTTGACTGATTCCACTTAAGCATCTCATTTCATTTTACTTTCATTTCAGTTATTGCTTTTTCCCCAATGTAAAATCATCTTTCTGCTTTCAATTTCTTCTGTAATTTCTCATTAGAAACCACCTTTGTTCCTACTCCTATGCATGTTGTCTAAGGCTACCACTACAGAATGAAAAGTCACTTAAGTTGTTCTGGGCTTGTATCAGTGTGATTCAGAACAGACTTGGACCTATAAGCCCCACTGGACTGTATCTTCAAGCACCTTGCTAATGTCTTAGCTAAGAAGTGTGAACACCAGGTAAAAAGTTACTAAATCTCTACCCTGTACTAGCTGATTGGTCCTAGATACCTGTGACTTAAGAAGAGCATTTCTTAGCAAATGATCTACATAACTCTTCTCTATTTATGGCTGGCCATAAGAATTAGTCATCTGTTTCACAGTAAACTGGGAGGTTTGGGCAGGGAAGGAGAGGGGGATGCTGTTTTGCACGAGAAAGAAATCAAGGTTTTTTGAAACATTTTCATAAGAATAGTGACCATAAAACATGCTTTTGCCTCAGAGTAGTCAACATGACCTTTATCTCCCATATTTCCTTAAATCATATCACAGTTTCTCTTCCTTTTTTCCCTTACTATGAAGTCCTCCTTGGATGTGAGATTCTCTGAGAGTATATTTCTAACTGTGCTGGTGAAGGGAGATTTCCTCACAAAAAAACATTTTTGTCAAAATTCCCTTCTTTAAGCTTGCCTCAATTAACTTAGGGTATAGCTTTGGTAATGCATACCATTCCCTGAGAAATTATGCAAATTTTAGATTCAGGTTCACCGCTGATTGAGGTTTGGGATATTGCAGGAGTAGCTTACCTGTATTCTCACCTGCCAAGGAACAGATGAGAGTTAGAACCACAGGCCAGTGCACATTTGCTGCTGACTCACTTCTTCCTCTAGACCCAGCATTGTACCAAATCACATCCAAACATTGCTGATGCACACATTTAGAAGACTACTTGCAAAAAAAAAATAAATTGTAAAACTGACAATGAAAGTATATCTGAATGTATTGAATATTTTATTTTCAGGTTAAATGTTGAAAATTTCAACTAGAAATATTTTTCACCATGATGTCCTAGTGGAACATGTCACTCACAGAAGATATTCTAATCCTAGGAAATGTTATAAACAGTGAAAGAAATAATTCTCTCTTGTCACAATTTTCTGGTGCTGTTAGATAGAGGGCCAACACCCACAAGAATGGGAGTGGACATGATGACTTGGAGCAAGACTGCATTTAAGGCAGCACTGAACTGAGTGCTCTGCTAAGAATCTGTGATTTTCTTTTTTTTTTCCTTTTTTTTTTTTTTTAGATTGATACCAAAGGACCAGAAATATTTCTCATATGCAGTTCTGTGAAGTAACTAGAATGGAACCAAAGAGACCACTGATGTCTGACAGACAAGGTCCAAGGTTATATCACAATATATACACAATATATTAAATTAAATTTCTTAAATGGTCTAAGATGGCAAATAATTTTTTTTTACCTAAAAAATGTTTAATATTTCATTCACGGTATGTCAAATTGTTTATGAAACATAGGAAAGCTTTTCCTTCCATGCTCCAAGCTGTTCAGACATTTGTCTATAACACTGCTTTGTATTGTATTTTGCCCAATTCAATGACAAAAGTCAGAACAATGATTCACACCAGGATTTGATAAAAATCCTTCAGTACATCTTCAAATATGTATTAGACTCTAATTTTCACTTTTCACAGAATAACATTTAAACTAAGTAATCTGTCATGATACAATACATTCAAAGCACCAGACATTCTGCTGTTAGGAATTACATCTGTCCAAGTTAAACTGTGTTTAACAGACAACACCACGCAGACTTCGCTTGTTCTCTTTGTCCAATGCCATTTTTTTCCAAACTAAAGTTTTTTTGAGCAGCAAATGAGCATTCCCAGTTGTGTAGAAAACACCTCATGTATTCTGGATGTTGTCAAAAGTTTGATGATAAATTATTATTTTATGCACTGCATGTCAGATTAACTTTCTGGTGCGCTCTTAATTATATGATTTCTGGTAAACTTGCCTCTGTTTTCCACTGCTTATGCCCCTCTCCACCTGGGGTTTGACCTGCTAATTCCAACCGTTTCCGTAATAACGTCTCCCTATCTCAGGAGATCCCTGGTCTATTCCTCGGGATTTTGCTATCCTTCCACTCAGGGCCTCAGAAGGGGACTCAAGTTATCTCATTCCTCTGGTTTCTTCTCTGGGGACATGGTAAAAGGTGTTGGAGCCAGTGTTCCTCTATTTTCCCATTGCTTGCCTTGGCCTCTTTTTACCATGTTTTAAGAGCCAGGCCTGCTTATTATGCTAACATAAGTTATTAAAGCAGAAGGGAACTTTTCTAAAGACAATTGCAAGTTAAATTTGTCGATAAGACGAGTAGGTCCTGTTTGCTTTAAAAATGGCAGTCATTAATTCTAGTTATCATAAAATTATATTCCTGAAAATTGAAGTCAAATAATTCTTTAATTTGAACCATAAAGCATCATCATAAACCTCGGAGAAAATAAAATTGCAATCATTCATTTCCTTCTCGCTGAAACATTATATTGCAATTTAACAGATCATCTTTGACTGTAGAACAATGGCTAATTTAAATACTATTAAATCAAGGAGACTTTGTGTAGTTAATGTTTTACAAAAGCAAAATCTACTCTAGCAAAGTCATTTACCTCAGAATCATTATAATTAAATGATCAAAGCATATAATCTCAAAGACTTTGTAGCTAATTGCAACGTCTGCTCCATAGTTGAGGGGGTGCTATTTTATATGTGATTCCTAGCTGAGGTAAACACACTGTCTGGTTTGGGTTTTTTTATCTTCCTGATAAGCCAAGTCCTACTGAGCAACCAAGAAATATTAATGAATAACTATGATTTTTTCTTTTCTTTCCCTGTTATTTCAACACATGCACATTAAAGTAATCTGTAGATTAATGCCTAAATCACAACCGAACCCATAATTTTGAGCATCTGTGCAAAAAGCCACCAATAATCGACTGATAGAGCTACTAGCAGAATTTCATGCTCCATGGAGGATGCACAGGACGGGAGGAAAAAGCATGACTAAATATAACACCCCAGACAGACAGGCCAATGGAGGCTTCACATTGCACTGTACAGCACTCACCCTCTAGTCTTCTGACTTCACAGCTGGGACACAGTGATGCTCCTTTTCCCAAAAGTTTAGAGGTTTGTAGAGCTGTAACTTGGTATTTTTCAGCCTCACATAGAAGATCCAGATCCTTAGCTGGCAGAGAGCTGTGCTATTTGGGTGAGGTCATTAGTGCCCATCAGTGACACAACCATAGGAAATGACTGAAAGGTCAACAGATTGAAAAGCTGGTGAAAATGTCGCCGCTGGTTCAGAAGCCAAGTCAAAGCGCCTCATGACGTGTGCCTCCTCACCTTGGCAATACCCATCACTCCAGTGGGTCACAAACAGCCACCCAGTGTATTGTGGTTAAATGTTGGCTTTGCAAACAAGTTAGAAGGCAAATTTGTCTTTCTGTCATTCTGTCTTTCTTTCTGAATACACCAGGAACTAGCCTAATTTTTTGTCCATGTCCTTAGACTGATGATGAGCTGTGAGCCACACAAAGCCACAGACCCTTAAAAAGTATTTTACAAAGACAAGACAATCCCTGTTTCTCTCAGGTACTCCTGAGTTTATGTTCCAGCCTCACTGCTGGCTCAAGTTTAATGTTCCACTTTGAGCTAATTAATTAAAACAGTCTGGCCTCAAAACAATAATTTATAACAGTTGCCTGTGCTTATACATAGCACTTGGGTGTCTGAAATGTACTTGAAGATCTACAAATGAGAGAAGAGCAGTTTCACAAGCACAAATTAGATTTCACTTAATCGTCATTCAGTTAAGAATCAGGTTGCTGGAGAGCCTGCATTATTGAAAGAAAAAAACAAAACCCAGTGACAATATTTTTGCTTACCTCTCTTCATTCTGAGGTCTTAAGTCTTTTTTATGTAGCCATGTACTTCTCTATGCTAAGCAAACGTCAATCCAGAGAAGGCAGTGATGTTTAACTGCTAAATTGATGCTGGACCTTGGCTTAATCATTAGAGTAATGCTGTACAGGGACCTGATATTCTCATCTCTAGAGGCAAATTATTTTCTACAGAAGGATTACCTTTCACTAAGCCAGGCTCAACAGCTACTTCTAAATAAGTTATACAGTATGAGGCACCACAGCAACAGTCTAGCTTTCAGTAATATTTAACATTTACACAATTCTGCTCCTTTTTAGTAAGTTATGGCGTTTTTTTTAGAAGCATGTGAGGTTTTTAAATTTGTTTCTTGCTGTTGCCGTTGATAGAGAAATTACTCTTCTAACTAGATTTCTGAAACTGAGAACTGCTGCAAAAAGCTTACCAGCATGTTGCTGCTGGCCATGTCATTAAAATTCTGGTTGCACATTCAACCGGATGTCAGTCGGCACCAAAGGCATAACTCATTCATCAGGCTGCATCCTGCAGCAGTTATAAGAAGTGAAAATATAATGTAAATGTCTGGAAATATAGAAGGAGAGTGGAAAAAGTGTCTGCTTTCATATTCCAGAGACATTGACAGAGTAAGTGTGGTAGGATGATTATGCCTGCCATTGACAGATGAGTTATACCCTGAAGACCTCCATGAATTCCACCTCTGCTTCAGAAGCTTTGGAAACAGACAAGTCACCTGCCTGTTTATATAAATATAAACACTGGAGGGTCCAGCTGCCATCCTGCTGAGCTCATGTTGTCTTGGCTTCATCCGAGCAGGAAAAGGAGAACCCATACTTCTATGATGCCCCAGCCCAATGTTTTGTTCCATTATAAATTCTTCTGTCAAGTACCACAAACAATTGGTTTGGCATTGAGGAATCTACTGAAGCTGAGTAAGTTAGACTTTAGACTTTGCCCGAGCAAAAAAGCAAAGTGCTTCTTCATCACAGCCTACTCAGCCAGGTGGATAAATCATCTAAAGCGACCAATACTAGCAGCTAGTAAGTGTTACCTTCTCTGTAACAAGGCAGATGTGAAAATATGTGCTGTTAAAAGGACATATTTAGGTAAAGAGGAGACTCAAACTATTGTCTTACTAATCACACTTGACTAACCCTTGTGGGAGAAAAGCCTCGTCCCTTGGCTCTTTATACATCTCCCTCACTTTCTGTGAGTCTTTATGCTCTTATCTATAGCATCACACCTTCTCTTATAAAGTGAGCACAAGACTAAGCTCTCTCTTCCTCAGAGAGGTGGATGACATTGGACAGTACTGACTAGTACTGATTGTATGCTTGAAAAATAGAGGTGTTTTCTGCCCCTCTGAAGTATGTTTCTATACAGCTGAGAACCGCACTGAATGAAGCTTGGACATAGAAAGCAGAATTTCTACTTCAGCCCCTTCACAGTCTACCAGAGATAAGGAGGAATTATATTATGGCACCAGTGAGGTATCATTTCTACAAGGCTTTCACAGGACTTCCTCTGTCTACTGGCTGGCAGCTTTATTATTCCAGGAGAACACAGCTTTGATTCTCATGTGAGAGTGACTAGTATCAGCCTGTGGAGCTCCCAGGCTCTCAAAATCCTGCTCAGCATAGTCAATGGAAATTCACTGCTGCAAATCAAAGCAATTTGGCCTGAGGGAATTGGGTAACATGCTGGCATATCTTGCCTTTTGAGGTAATTAAAAATCACACTTCTGAGAATCCATTAATGACACAACAGAGATCCCAAAGGACAGAAGTCATTATGTGTATGAATCATACTCCATCATACTCAGTTTTAGGTGTCATTAATAAGACTTCTTGGATCTTCAGAAGATTCAGTCCACTATGTGAATCTCTTTAGTCATGATCTGCTTCCAGATTGTGTCCCAAGAAAGGACATTCATGCGTTGAACCAAAGACTGAGCAAACAGTCAAGTGATTATTTTGTACCTTGAGAAGAAGCCAAAGACCACTTCGATTTACATCCTGTCAACACAATCTGGCTTCTCTCTGGTTTTGGTTTTCTAGGAAGACATCCTTATGCTAAAAGCTGTTGCACACATGTAGTTAGAGAGAAAATAAAAAGGAGATGAAAGGAAATCTTTTAAAACCTAGTGGAGATTTTTCCTGGGAAGAAAAAAAAAAAACAACCAACAACACAAAAAAGCCATCTGCCTTAGTAAACAGGACCTACTTCTGAAAAAGTAGATGAAGGCTAGGTCAACAATTAGGAGACTAGCTCAAGATCAGAGTCCAAAAGTCTGTTCTGCATGCCTAACCAAGATGATTGTGCTCAGTTTAAATATTTAGAGGTAAATAATGAGCTGATGAAGTGCTGCTTGTTGTGACGGGGGGAAGTAACACCTGTATTAACTATTTGTAGTGTGTTTCTTCTTTCCTTGTCCCTCCTCAAAGAACCTCATATCCAGTATACAGAAAACCGAAGTACGTATTCTTGTTATGGTTTATTTAATGGTTTTGTGAACTTCAATGGAAATTTGGACAAGTTTATGGAACAGAAATCCACTTAATTTACTATGTATATAGAAACCACATTTGGTTCAGGAAGACCTTAAGCTGTAAATGTTGGGACTCTGGGAGAGTATGAGGGGTAATATATATGCTTAGTCTGATCTTATATTCTTCCCCAGACAGCCACTTTGGCAAAACTTGAGCAAACTTTTGAATGGATGGGTTTCTCTCCTTATCTAGTAGAGCTGTTCTAGGATAACATTGAACTCAGATTCACTTTATTAATAAAGCAGTGAACAACAGTGAATGTCTAATTATTGGCAGTGACAGTCAGCCTGCACAAGGTGTGTTACAAGCTATCAGCTCACTTCAGCTCCCTTTGAAAGTTGTCTTTCACCTCACCATTCAGTCAGGCCATATCTGAACATGGGCAGAAACAAGCAGTGTTCCAGAAACACAGAGCAAGAAAAATTTGTGCTTAAACCAACATATACTTAATAATAACCTTTAAATCTAAATACAGAAATATAACTTGAAAAGATTTTTAATTACTCATGCAACCTATAATGCAATAAACCCAGTTTGATGTAGCTGGGTTTATGCCACTCATCAACAGCACCTGTGCTGGAGAGGTCATGGTAGAGCTGCAGTGGAAAGAAAAGGTAAAGCATTAGAAAAAGATATTTCACACAGCTCTCTCCCTACTTATTCTCCTTTTACCTTGAGCCTCAGCTCACCCATACCCAGGCTGGTGCTGTGGCCATTCTTCTGCACCGAGAACCCAAATGCTGGATGTAGCCAGTCAGTATAACTTCACATCTGCAGCCAGCCTGTATTTTCGTTATGACATCCTTCATACATGGCTGCCAAAGAAGTGTGGTGAGGCAACATATTCTACAGCCATACTTAGTTGTGTGACACTGTCTCCACCATCGCTATATGACCCAGCAGCTCCTGTGCAGTACAATCAGATGAGGGTCTGTTTCATACAATTGCAGATGTGCTCTAGAAACACTGACAGTCCAGTATTGCTAGTTACCCATGGCAGTTTCGCAGTGTGTCTGTTGAACCGGCTGAACCTAGTGGTTCATCTGTACTTCGGTCATCTCCTTTTCACTTTTGTACACACACAGACTCTTGACACTTCAGTCAAGCTGTGTCAGAGGCCTTTGCATTTGCAGTCAGTTCAAAGGAAACCTCTCAACACGTGTAATTTGCATTTATGTCCTTGGCAGTAGCAGCCTCCTGTGTCAGATATCACTATGAGGAAGATAATATTTTATTATTATTGTTATTGCATTCAATTAGCCTGAAAAGACACTCACATTTGTTCATGCCTGTGTCTGTAGATCATGTGTGTGATGAGAAATGCAATGTTGGCTTTATAAGCCTGATCCAATGGCCAAAGTGGGCTGCAACATTTCTGGAAATTGATCATTTCACTCCATCTACGCTGATTTTCCTCATCCAACCCTGAGTATATGGGCCCAGTGGTTAATAATCAGGATGTGCTGTTGTTTATTTAATTGGAGCTGTGAAGTGTGTATGACATGATTCAGGAAAGTTCAGTTTGCTGTGCAAGCATTACCTTCACCTAGCAGCACCATGACTAGCAAAGCTGGAGTTGATCACTTTAGCAGTGAAGCCAAGATTTTAATGGATGGTAAAGATGCCCTTTCTGCCCTCACCATGGTCCGTGAGGCTCACTGAAGAAGAGGCTGTGCTCACAAAGCTGTTGCTACCACTTTCCTTGTTCTGAGAACGTGCAGGGTATTTCCACCTCCAGACTTTTCCAACTGGTATTAAAATTCGGAACGAAGGTAAACAAACCCTTGCTGCAGTGTGCTCCTCAGGCACACAGACTGAGTGAATTACATCTGTTAGGGAATCTAGACAGACACTGCAGCTATAATCGTGGATTTGGGCTTTCAGGTGGCAACAGATAGCAGCAGTCTCAGTCAAAATGAAACAGAAGCTGACCAGAAAGAGCAATTTGTTGTTTTCCTGACTTGAGAACTCACGATATAAATCCAAACATCCAGTACGCTAAGTCACCAGCTCATCAGTATAATAAATCTGGAACAATTCAGATACCAGAGTTTACAGGGGAAATATATTAGCCATTTCTGTGCAATAGAAACATCAGTGGCACAACAGTGACAGTTATAAAGAGTCAGCATTTGTCTCAAATATTAATGACACTGCCCGAACTGAGTGCAGCACACATTGCTCCTACAGCAGGACCGGACCTCACATTACCACGCAGGAGTACCGCAGAGGCCTTGGTATTGCCTCACTTCTGTACAAGCAGTGAACAAAAGTGCATACCAATGAATTTTAGGATGAGGATGCAGGAGGTTTTTTTGGCATGGAGAGGATGCATAGAAATACAAAACTCTCTTATGAACAGGAAATGGCATTTAGAATAAAGCTCAAAAGATTGACTTCAATAGGAGTCTTAAAATATTCTCCCAGAGTAAACCTAGATGCATCCTCCTCAGAGTCAATAAATACAGAACAGGGATTTAGTACCTTTTATGTAAGCCTGAGCCCATGTCTCCTTTAATTAAGTGAAACAAAGGGCAAATGTAATGTGAGTAGAATTTTCTTATCAAATTTTTAGTTTGGATTTCTCCATCGAGGCTAGTATCTTCCTTGGATTTCTACTCAAAAACTTAATAACTACAGTTAAACACGTTCTTCAGTCACGCACCTAAGCTGGACCAGAACGAAACAGAGTACTGAAATGCCATCAAGCATAGAAAGAGCACGTTTAAAAAGCATCAGACTTGCTATGGCTCTGGGGTCAGCGCTGTATTCTGCTGCCCTCTCCTGTCATTTACACATCATTACAACAGTATAGGCTAATGGCTAAATACAAGATTACGAAAATTCATATCCAAATGCATAACAGTAAACCACTCCTCTAAAATGTTTATGGAGCTGTGCAGCTTGTTTCAAAAGACCCTTTGAAATCTCCCCTTCCTCACTGCTATATTGGTTTGCATAGTAGATTGGCTATATGCTTCTGTATATGTTCTCTATATGTTTCTGTATTTTGAAAAAAGAGGGTTTAGATTATAAAGTCTGTGAGATACTTCAGGATAAAAGATTCTAGATGAAATCTTGAATCCGCAGAAACAAGAGGAAGTTCTCCTGATGACGCCAAGGAGTTCAAGGTTTTACTTTCTAGCACTAAGGGATGATGCCTACTAGCAATTGAACCCCACTTGAACTAACTTCTTGGCAAGTGATTATAGTTTGCTTAATTTTGCCCAGGGTGGATTACACAGTCCGGCAGTTAAGTGTCTCCAGTTTGCATGAGCAAGTAAACTCAGGTTGGTCAAGCTGCTTAAATTTGGTGCACTGCTCCAGAAGCATAGTAGGTAATGACTCAGTGATACTACTGGAATTGAGATTTTGGATCCCGAAAGCTCCATGCTCAGACGATTGGATCAAATTAACTAATACAACTATTTCCCAGGCAAAATTTGGGTAAGTAAATTCCTTCTCTCATCTTAAAAATTGCTATTGAGGCATTTTATTAAAGATGTTAAAATAGAAAATGTCTAAATTACTGCATGGAATTCAACACATTCAGGAAAATAATTTCAATTTGCATAGAGTGGGTCATTTACCTTTAATGAAATTCTGTAGAAAACATACACACTTTAGAGCCATAAAGTTAATCCACTGAAAGTCTGACTGTGTTGAAATGCTCATCCTGAAAGAAGACCACATCATAAAGTCTGTATGTTTAGTGAAATAGCACATGAATAATGAACTCAGCAAGGCTAACAGAAACAATGCAAGAACTGAATTTATCTACCTTTTAATTTTTTTAATCCTGAAAAGGAATTCAGGAACAATAAAGAACGAAAACATGTTCCAGAAATGAAATTAAAGAAGACGGAGGGTATACACAGTCACACAGTGTGAGACCACCTTTGCCTCCTCATGTTATTCTGGACACTGACTTATTCTGTCCGTAAGTAACCTTCCTCTCTGTATTTTAAATCTCATTTTCTGAATTTTATTAGTGCTCTCCCACTGCGGAGTAGAGACAACTTCACGATTTGCTTGGTTTTCTCTGATAGCTGTGTCTGTTGCACGTTATGAAACCCTACAACAGTCTATGAAATAGGTCTTATTGCATCTGAACTTGATAATATTTTCTTACTGCATGTGCAGAAGTCTGAGGTGTCTACATGATCTAGCTCTTTAGAGGTGAATCTCTCAGGATAACTTCTGGTGCCAAAAGATAAATTTTGGTCCCGCTTACACTGTGGAAAAATCCAAGAATTTCCTTGAGTTCAGTGGAATTGCTCTGGTCTTGTTTTCCGCCTACTAAGCTATCCATACAGGAAAGCAGAGAAACATTCCTCCTGCTCCAGTTTGCTTCCCATTGTAGAAAGCAGCTAGGGGATTGCCTTCTTCTGGGATCAGTGTGCCTAGTTGATTCAAGGAAATGAAGCAATGTCAGGACCCATCCTCTGGCCCTGAGTCTGACTGGCAGACTCTGGACATGTCTACTCTACTGAACTCTGCCACTCTCCAAGTGGGCTGATTGCATTCAGGCTAACAGGGAAGGGCTCTAGCCTATCCTAACTTCCAAAATGTGCTCTTGAGTGGTTTGGAGAGTGCTAATGGGCCAAAAGTGAAACCCAAAACTACCCTAACCACTCACCTGTTTGGGTAAACATGCTCTACTATCTGTACTTGTATGTTAGCACTCTTTAATTTCGCAATTAAAGATCGTAACCCTATGGCCTAGAGGAAGATCTCAAATAGGTGAAAGTCCATGCTCAGTGTAGTGTGCAGAATAACATTTAGGCAGTTCTCATTTCTATTGCCATCTTCAGATCAAGGGAAATCATGTAATACACTGTATCTTCCTTTAATTCTTTTTGTATTCATAATTTATGTCTTCTGAAGTAAGACACTCTACAACTTATTCTGACTGAACCTAGCATGTTATTAACCAGATATTCTTTTGAGTTCCTACTGATTATTACCAGTGTAAGTGAGAGAGGAGAAAGGCCAATTTCCCAAATGGTGATATCTGAATTTTTGAGCAAATCTGCCTTTCTTTCCTCCATGGACTGAAATCAGGATTGAGTCTGTTGAGGATAATCAAAATATTTCAGCGTGACAGCAGCGGGACATGAGAATTAAGTTTGTTAACATTCCCCAGTTTGCGGGATAAGTCTGAGCAGCACCTGGAGGGGTGCGCTGTAATGGACAGTTTTATCATGGGAGTTTTCCATTCATTAAAGTGGATTTTGCTTATACAAGAACATCTTACCAGTCATACCAGCACAGCTGCACTGGTGTTACTAACGTAATCTAACTCTTTATGTTATTGTTACAATATTACTGAATTACTTACCCAGTGGCACAAGAATCCTGGGCACGATGTGTGCCAAATCTTGAAAACACCACTAGATGGAGATGTTTTCTCACGTTGTCCTCATTCGCTAGCTCTCGCTGACGTGCATTCTCAGTATTTTCATTTTTGATGACTTCACATTAAGAAAGGAAAATGGGTTGAAGTAGCTTTCATATATAATCAAGCCTCATGTGCTTGAAATGTTTGCACATGACAACGAACGTAAGAATTAATGAAGTCTAGCATATAGTCGTTTAGACTGAAAGGGATGAATAGATGTTGTACGAGCAGGCAGAAAAGATTGGAAGAATATCTGGGGCCTCTGTAGTTTTGTTTAACAAAACGGATTATTACTTATTTAGCTTATGTCACAAAGTGAAAATCAGCTTTTACCAATATTACTTATCCACAAAGCAGTGTTCAGCTCGAGTATTTAAATGCATTCATCCCCAAGGAAATAACCCCAAGCAGTATATGGTGTGTGCAATCAATGCTAAAGTGACAACATCTATTGTCTTTCTACCCTCATCAGTATGCAATATAATGGCAAGGACAGAGGCTGATTTAGAAGCAGTTGAATAACTAAAACAAATAAGGAGATCCAGAAGACATGCTATTCACATTGAGCGGGAGAAAAAAATGGTCTCTGAAGAGTTGCAAAAACTTGTCAGAATAGATTTCTTAGATTGCATTATGATTCAAAACAATGCTATTTAAAAATACAAATATGTTTGCAAAGCACAAGCTTAATATTTCCTACACATATTATAATTTTTAATAAATGTTGCATAACATAAATACTGATTTTCTGAATCAATTCATTTTTCAAAAATTTCATTGACATTCCAAAATAGGTTGTGATTTATATTTCTTAAAAATTACAGTTGTATTGAAGTTCTGAATAATTTTGCTTGAACACATAGGTGTTCACGCATATTTACTTTCTCTTTTAATTTGTGTATCTGTGGGGAATAATTGCAATTATAGTAGCTCTATATAAAACTATTATTACAATTAGAGTTGTCATCCTATGATACCTTACAGCTGGGAGCTGTATGGGCACTGGTGCGAAGTGTTTTGCTCCCCTTGCTATTTTCTTGGATCCTGCTATAACTGCTGTTGCTGCTGCTACCTACACAGCACTTGGGTAATAAATAGTGATGACAGTCTCAAGCAGCCTGAAGAGGCCAGGGACAGGGCCCCTTTTCTAATACCTCTAGGTCTTCTGAATCCTTCACTATTTCCTGGATCCCACAAAATTATTCCGGTTAGCTGTACAGCTGCCCTGGCCACCCATTCCCACTCAGACCATCCACAAATGCATCACAAAGGGAACGTGGAGACACCAGGAACACAAAGAAAATGTTTAAAAATCACAGTGTAACTGATATAATAATGCGACTACTTTCTTATGGGTTTGTTTTTGTGGGTTTTTTTTCCTCTTCACATATCAGTGACCTAAAATTGTGTCTTTTAAGTTTGAGGAATAAGAATTCTCATATGAGGTTAATGAAATCTTTGCTCCCCAAAAGCTGTTTTGGCCATTCATATTACAGACCATATCAAACTACAAGCAGTTTCTAAAGCTTTAAAGTTTCTAGCTTGTAAACAGAAAGAGAAATAGATAATTCATGTCATACATAAATATACTTGTACCTTTATTTTAATAGGCAGAAAAACAGAGAACATAGTATTACCTCTACTCTGCGCAATTTTTTACTGTTTCTTCTAAACCAGTTAACGTAAATGTACATCCCAGACATCTCTGGCAGGGCCTTTTTATGCCAATAATGAGAAATAAGGGTGTGTATCTAATCCCAGTTGGAGAAATCATCTGCAAAATGTTGATGGCTCAGAAGCAATTGGAAGCATAGGCAGTCAATGTGTTTGAATACATACAGAAAAAGACTTTTCTGTAAAAAGGTAAAAGAGGTAAAGAGGTAAAAAGTAGTATTTTCCAGTGTAGTTAGGTGATTTAGAAGCCTGCTTTCACTGACATTCCAAAACCCAGAAACTAATTACTGAAGGGCTTTGGTTAACTTTACTTTTTGAAATTCCCTCATTCTCATAGTGATTTTTTTTCTTATATATTCTATTATATTAAAAGCTCTGAAATAGAAAACTGAAACAAAACAGAAACAAGAACTCTACGTTTACTCATTTGTAATTTCTCTGAATTCAGTTAAATACTAAGCTACCAAAAAACTTACTTGTAATGTGTTGTCCTAAATCAAAGATTCCTGCTGAGTCAGAAGGCACAGTTTATAAATCAGACCCTAAACGTGGGTTAGTAAATCTGGGCAATACATAAAAACTCTGGAGTTAGCACATTTGAAACAGAAGCTTTAAAAGTAAACCTTTATAAATCAAATCCCTAAATCAAAGAGAAAACAATGATTTTTCTTGTCTTATAGACTAGGGAAAGTTTCCCCCCCCCCAGCAATTTGTGCAGATAAAGACTCTGTTTTTAATATAGGTTGATGTATTTATGTATGGAGAAACTACAGACCAAAGTTAAGCAAGAAACATAAAAACTCTTAAGTACCAATCTAGAAACATTTTGACACCAAATAGTTTAACAGTTGGATAATTCAGAAGAATGTTTGGACAAATACAAGGTACGGAATGACCACACAGCAAATGACAGTCAGCAAGGCGGCTTTCATCTGCTATAAATTATGCACAATTTAATTAGAGAAAAGTCATTAGGCCTAAAGTGAGCATTTCCTATCAGTTTATACAATGTAGCTCTTAAATGCTTGTTAAACTTTCAGTGTCAAGGAGTACATATTCATCCCTTGTTGGGAAACTCGTTTGTTAGTATTTATTTAAGCATACATTTGTACTGTGAGTTAAGCTCTGACTTCGCAGAGTCTGGTATGGCTTTTATTTCAATACAGTTCAGGCAGCGTTTCAGGAACTGTGCTGGCAGATGAGGTGTTAGCGTTCAGATGGAACATAAAAGTGAACATTTTACACATAACCATAACATTACTTTGTGAATTATTTTCTTCTCCAATTTTAATAATCTTTTTGAAACTCTCAGTTCCTCAAGGCCATAAATTTCTCCTTAAAGTAGCTAGACTTCCACCCATTATTAGAGTCAATATCTAATGAGGATATTTGCACAGTGAATAAGGAGGGATTATGATAAAATTATATAGCTAGTAGTCAGTAACAGGGCAAAACATACCATTTAAAAAAAATTTAACAAAAGAAAATCCTTCAATATTTCTCTATGTTTTACAGTGGGAAGGTGGACAAAAATACTTCTTTTTAATTTGGATTTAACTTCCAGGATTGACTCTGTCATTCTAGGAGCTGCAGTATTTGTAACAAGTGTATGTATATACATATCTATGTGCATGTATGTGTGTATATATACATGTTTATATATAGCTGGCTACACCAGGTCATACATTAGTAGACTGATCTGTTGAAACAACACAAACTTTTCAATTCTATTTATGTTATACATCAAGTTTTATCTTCAGTGTGAGTTACAGCCTTTCTGCAATTTCCAGATGTAACTTCTTTCTTTCAAAACTAGTGATGAACCAGGTCTAAGCTTCATTTAAGACTGCATTTTCATCAAGAACCTGCCAAGGCTGTTGTGCTTGTCAGAGACCAGGCATGTAATGGAGCCCAGAAGGAACCATACGAGACCCAAGCACAAGGTATACTTAGTTAAGTGTATCTGGCTGCTGCATGAACTTGCAGAGGAGATTAATTGAATCTGGAATCTGACTGTCTTTCGGAAAAAAAACCCTGCAACCCCTTCCTCTTTGATAACGATTTTGCTATAACCGGTGCTACATGCACAATATAAATCACATCTCCACTATACTTTTTTTTTTTTTTAATCCCATTCAACAGAGAATTCTATATCCTAGTAAGGGAGAAGAGCAAATGTCCAAGAAATCCTTCAGATGTTTTGCTATTACCCTGTTTTACATGGAAGTTTCTGAGTAGAAGGTATACATCCATATGTTAGAAACTACATTTTCTCTGTGTGAACAAGCATGCATATGGGAACATATATAAAGGTTTATGTGAGTCAGAACTTATGCTATGTATTTGAACTTTATGTAGATTAATTCGATATGTGAATTGCATTTGAAGGCATGTTGGACAAAAAGTGAATATATGTATTAAATCATTAAGTGGTTAATAGACATTTACTATAGACATTTACTAAATTATCCCTAAACTGAAGCATGTGAAACACAGATTTTGGAATAGAGGTAAACTATGAAACATGAAGCTACACTTTTAAAAAGTAAAAACAGAAATAGAGAAATAATACATTTTTTTCTGAGGAATTGTTATTTTCAGTCTCTGCCAAAGAACTTTATACCCTATATAGAAATGATCATCACAGGACTCCTGAATCATAAAATAATTCCCTCATGGCATATCCAGCTCACTGCTCCTCTTTGGACATCAGGTCACAAAATTTTGGGTGATTATTTCAAATTGTTGATTCATTCAGCAGATCAGAAGATGTTGAGCTAGCCAGCTGATACCAAGATTGTGTCAAGTTTCTTGTAGATGAAGGAAAAGACAGTTCCAAATAATGACTTGAAGTATTCCAAAGAAAATGCTTTGGCAGAAAGGTATGACAGAAAAGTAGCAGAATCAGATGAATAAGTTTTTTTTTATTATGATCCTATTGGGATATTAAGAATTCTGCATGACACCAAATATTAGTGCCCATTTTAGTGAAATTGCATGTCCTTCTGGCTTGTTCCCTCACTTGCAGCTGACTTGCCCATACTGACTAACATAAACAAGGCCAGCTTGCCCACTGGCATGCAATGGATCAGAACAGCTAACTGTTAAATGTTTCCTCTACAGTGTGGGTGATTTTACTATTCCTATCATTCATCTCTTTTTCCTTACATTTATTTTATATATATTGTTTTGTGTTGTTTCTTTGGACCGTAGGCCATGTTTTCTCATGTGCTTAAAAATATGCATAGCACAGTATGTTTCAAGTCTGACAGAGGATTTTCGACCCCTTCTTCATACAACTAATACCAATCAATTAATTGTGATAGAAGACTACTAGATTGTAAATTAGCCTTTGATCTCTGCATCTGCTTGTGCAATTTCTCCTATGTAATATGATATATAGTTATTCTCACAGCTGTATAAGAAGTCTCTCATTTTGTACTTATTCTGATTAAATACAAAACCAGATAAATTTTACATTTTGAGTAAAGAAACATTGGCAACCCCTGAGAAACAGAGAAAAAACATCCTTTAAATCAGGACCTGAGCCTATGTCATTGAATGATTTATGGCAAAGGGAATTGATTTCTGGAAACTCTGAACCCATTTAAATTTTCTAAGTTTCCACTATCCCACTGGAACTGGCCTATTAACGTTCCTGCTCCTCTGAAGTCTTTTGGAGCAGTCTCCAGAGGGAGTCTGAACGACTCTTCTCTTACCTAGGTCAAGCCCTCCTCTCCAACTGTACTGGAGGGACTGTTGTTATGTGTCACAAAAAGTGGTGGATGGGGGTGGAAAGATGAAATCAAGCTAAAGCAGCAGAATTATATAGAAACTTCATCTTGTGCTGTTGAATAAAGGTCCATCCACAGTTTGGTGAAGTATACATGATGTGTCTGCAACATCAGTCTTATAAAAAAATCTTTTCATGTTTTCTCCATTATTATCAGGATCCAAATTGTTCTCTGCACATGTGGTCCAAGCCTTGGTTTTCCCTTTGAACATATGAGAAAGATCACGTTTTAACAGGACTTTTTATCTCCAGACTGGTATTTAAGCCCCGTGCTTCTGGTGGAGCTGAACTACAAAGGACTTTTTTTGTCTGAAGTTGGTTTTGGACCTGCCTTAGAAACAAGTTAATCCCAAAATGGATTAGTCCACATAAAAATTAGTGTGTTAATATGCCATCTCATAATAAGATGACAACCTATGAAGAGCTTCTATCAATGGGTTTCTGAGGAAAAGAAAGGTTCTGATGAAATGGTTAATTCTTCTTCTGCTTAGGATGAATAAGAATTTGAAAGAAGGGATTCTTCTCATACAGATTTGAAGGTCACAATCCGGCCCGAGATTTAAAGATTTGAGCCTAGAAAGAGGCCCCTTCAGCCTTCACCCAAAAAAGCAGCTTCAAAGTCCTAAATCCAACATGAAGGCAAAGAAAAGGCATGAAAAGATGAAGAGGATGAAACAAGAACTGCATAAATCCAGCTAGAATTGCAATGTACCAGGGATCTCATGTAAACATTGCCGACATGAAATTTCCACTTGTGTTATTTTATAGAATGAAAAGGACTTAGCAGGTATGTCAGGCAGCCAGGTTTCTGAGTGTTTATCTGAGAAGATCATTCAAACATTTTGGGGTCCACCCTTTATCACCTAATATTCAAAATCTGTTGGATGCTATTGCAACCAGACAAATATATATTATACCATTGAAAACAAATGCAGCTGAAATTAGACCCAGGTATTTCTGCTTAGTTAATTTATCTTTATGAAGACTAATCTATTTTAATGGAAACCAGTGGAAAAAATATCACCTATATACACAGGCCAGGCCCTTCTAATAATTTTTAGCAGCTGAAAGAGAATAAAGGGTATACAACTCCTATCAGTTTTAGAAGTTGAGATAAGATAGAGTACCATATAATATAACAGAACAAGATGTAAAAAGATACTTGATATGCTAAAATTTTCCCTTTCTATTCAGCAAGAAGAGAAGCTGCCAACAATAAATAGAGGAGTTCGTAAGACATTCAGGTTGCTAAAAGTATACAGTTCATCAAAGAATGCTCATAACAGCCAAAGGGAAAGTAATCAGCCAAGCTCCCAGCAAGAGACTGGCACAGTGATGATGGCAAGTGCAACTGAAACACAATTTTATCTCGTAGTCAGTCCTTTTCAAAATGCTCTATTCCAAGGTGAGTTTTTTTCCCTCAAAACTTGCTTCAACAGACTAGAGTGCTTTTTATGAATACACCTATGTTATCAATTGTGTCTGACACTGATATGGTACCAGATATCACAATATTGAGATGTGACAGCTTAAGCAGGCATAAAAATGTGGACTTTTTCATAATTCTGATTTTCATGATTGCTTATCCAGACGTGCGCAGTGGGGAAGAATGGAGGATGATCACAACCCCTTCACTGTAGATTGGTTTATATGGGAGCTAAAGTACTGTGGTGGTGGTGGTGATTTTGTGGTGGACTTTATATGAAACCATCTTTTTTTGGTGAGTCTTCTGCCAAAATTTGATAGATCTGATTTAAATGGGCCATGTTCTTGTCTGTTACTAAGTGGGGGAAATTTAGATATCAGGGCTACAGAAGAAGAGCTATGGAAGACTAGGAATTGAGTAGGAAGCCAGGATGGGACAGTATAGACAATGACTTGCTCATTGTCTCAGAAACAAAAGTGAGTGCCTTGAGAGTCTGAACATGGTCTTATAACTTTTGGTGTTTTTTGTTATCTCAGGGTCAAGAACAACAGGCTAAAGTTGTTTCAATTTATTATGATGCTAAAGGACATTGACCTGAACTGGACAGGATATAGGATAAGAAAACATGGGAGGGCAAAACACATCAGAGTGATGCATATACTACATAGTATACATATGCTTTTTAATAGTGATGAAGAAATCTCAGAAGATTTGGATAAACATCACTAAAAAGTTTGGATTGTTATCCTGATCTTATCTGAATCTTAAGACTGAGCTGGAAATCTCACAAGAATGGGCTTTCTCACAATATTTCAGAAAGTTCCAGACAGATCGTAAATACTTATGCTATTTCAACAATTCTAGTTCCAGCCCTGGCTTTAACCTGGCAGTGTAGAGAGGCACAACATGAAAATTAAGGGGAGAAAGAAAAGTTAACCTTTTAAATATTAAGAATCCTAACATATCTAACTAAGGGAAGCAGTGGCTGAAGAGTCCGTTCCAAGGATGAACATAATTAATGAAAGAGGAGTTATTTAGTGGAGTAATAAAAAAAGAAAGGAAAAAAAACTACACTAGGTTAGGAAAAGCAAAATTTAAGAGAAAGATGAGTGAAAGGAAAAGAACTTCCTGATAACATTTTCTGTTTAGTTGAAGAGTTGTGTCCCAAAGGAAATAGCAAAGGTCTTATAGATTAGGACTTTCAGGGCAGAAACCCAAATCCTTTGAAGTTAACAAGGAACCCATGATATGTAAATACAATACATACTGGTTGCTGAGCACAATCAGTGTTTCTTAGTACTAGAGAAACTAGACAGATGGCTTCCTTTAGAACAGACATAATTATATTGCATATTTCTTCCACAACTTTAAACAACAAAAGGTATGGTTTTAATGATTTCCATTCTAACCCCTTGCCTGGAGTCACTGACAGCTCTTTTAAGCTGAAGGTTATTGTGTTGATTTCTAGTGGAATACAGTTACTTAGTTAATAGCTGCTAGTTATACAGTGCTTAACATCTGAGCACAAAAAAGGTGGAAAGAGCATTTTTCCAAACCTTTAGTGCAGAATGACTTGAACAATCTGCAGGACCAGGGAGATTTTGAGGCTCTCAGTTTAAGACCCCTGAAATACTGTGGCTTTGACCTCTGCTCTGATTTGTGATTTGTGAGCCTCTAATCCCATGGAGTTGAAGAGCTCAGCAGGATTTACACTGCAGTCCAGAAGAGCTCAGACCAAGCTGGACCTGGGTTTGCCAACATGAACAGATGCAATGGTTAGCATTAAAATTGTACAGATGTCTGTAAATATTACTGCAAACACATGCTTTTCTTGACCCTTAGAAAAGCTAATTTCTGATAAGTTAACTGTGTGAAAGACACCGCAGTTTCAGTAGTTTATTTCCTTCACCATTTCAAAGCTCCTGTAGGTAAGTAATAGCTCAACAGCACGTGTGTGTGTTATCCAAGGATATCCATTCAGTTAAAGGCATATCTGAATGGCAGCCGATTTACTCTTCTTGTTTCTTCATCACACAACTCAACTCTATCTCATCGTAAGTCAAATGAATTGCTTATGGTGTGTTCTGCAGATGAATCAGCAGTAGTGATCTTACAACTGGTTTGTATTTGACATACAGGTACAGTATGTTTGCATGTAATTGCTAGCTAGCCAGGCAACAATGTATTTTTGGCAGGATCCTCAGGCAGATGTTTTACAGTCAGATAGCGGTCTTCATCAGTTTAGCTGTTCACATTGCCTTCCAGGTCGTTCTTATCTGCCATGTATAACTATGAGGGGCAGAGATATACTTGAGATACTATACCCACTATGACTATGTTCATATGAAAAAAAAATAACAACTCAAGAAGCTATCTTCAAAAAGGCTCTGTGTCTTGTATCATGCCACTGCTGCAACTGTAGCACTCAGAAGATACTGTGGGTGACGGCTAATAAACATAGAAATAAGTGTTTTCCTTTAAAGCATCCATTGCCTTCTCAAGTAAAGATCTACTTGCACACTAAGTAAAACCTCTATTTAAAAAAAAAAAGGCAGCTTCTTGATAAATCTGATTATCATCAAATTTATCAAGAAACTAATGGGATAATGCAAAGATAATGGGATAGCTTAGACTAACAAGGGCCTGGATACATTATACTGCCAATTTTACGTTGTTCTAGAGTTGTACAAATATACTCTCTTTTACACTTCAAGTGACCTTCAAGTGACCTCAGAGAGGGAACCTAAAGTAAACCAGAAGCAGGTTTTATCTTATGTATCTTTAAATGTCTAAAAGCAATACATCTACTCTAGATTATATATCTAGTTCCTTTCTATAATCCACAAAGAGAGAAAAGAACTTTCAAAGTGACATTTACCCCATCTGTATCAGATATTTCCTTCAGAAAAGATGAAAATATCCAGAGATGCCTATGCCTCTTTATTCACATATATACTTTGGCTAGAAGATGAGCTTAAAGAAAGCACCTAATTTTTCAGGCATCTAAGGATGCCCATCAAGTGTCTTCAGACACAGTGTCTAACTCAGCAGGTGGAGACGAAGGATGTGAGAGAGCATCAGCCTGTTAAGCTTCATACAACCATCAGATTTGCTTTGCCTTTTAGTGACTGTGGTTTTTTTCACTGACTTTAAGTAATGGCATTGCTGCAGCACAGAAGTGGAGTCACAGACCGATAAATATAAATCAGACTCCTACTGTTAGTTCAAAACCAAAGATATACAGAGGTTTTTTTTTCCCAATATATATTCTCTTTCAGACAACTTCTTTCCATTCCTGATTTTGCAAATAACTTATAGAATAACAAGAATCATACCTTTGTGACTGTAGTGGTTTCTTTAGAAGACACTCAAGCAGAGAAAATCTTAAGTTCTGCCACAATAAATCCTCATGCTTCTGTTGTTCCTGTCCTCCCCAGTAATTGATTTTCCCTGAAGTTGAAATGGGATAACTGGTGCAGAGCATGTTTCCAATTTGTCTCATGCAAGAGTTTTGTGAGCATCAAGGTCAGCAGAAACTGCATGTTTCTGTCCTATATTTCCTATAGTGCTTCAGATCACTACCAATATTTGCAAGCATGAATCCTTTGTTCAGAGTTAAAGCACACCCCAAATTGTTGCTCAGTCTCTGGCAGTAGGTCATTTTACCTTGCTTTTTATTAAACATTTCAGACAGACTTTTTGTCTCTTTCCTTCTTCTATTAGTTTATTTGGAAATCTGGCAGCAATCTGAAAGACTTCCAAATGCAATGTGATGGACACGCAATCAGCCATTAAAGCAGTGCTTTGCATATCTGTGGTAGCAAGAGCATGACCCTATATTTGTTGGCCTGTTTTAGATCATGCCTCACTTTGCCGTGTAAAATTTCAGAGGAGTTCAAAATAGTTTTTACTGAGGGTTGTGTGGTTTTTTTTTTTAAAGTGGTCAGTTTAACACATGAATTTGGAAAGAAATCTCCTCACCTCCCCAAACTGTAATGTTAATAGATGAAATCTGACATATTCTTATTTCATGCATTTTTATGTTCTCTGCTATACTGTTTTTATTTTTATGAACTGCTCTTGCCAAGGTTCAAACAAGCTACAGACATTTAAAAGATGAATACTGTATGTCGGTCACCTTTGAAATGCTCTTATCATTTTGAAAGTTTGTGAAAATATATTCCAGAGAGACAGAACCAATAGTATCGGTATTTCACATAGGTGGGAAATTACTGAATACTCATATTCTTGATGTCTCCTGTATTAGAAATTTCAGACAGCTCTGAAAATAGTCAGACCCCTCTGAAAGTGGAGGATTTTTTTCTTCTTTTTTTGTGTGAAAAAATTGAATAAATTAATCTAATGAATAAAAAAAAATATCCACAGAAAAGATGTAAACTGGTAGAGAAGCAAATATTGCATTATTCTTGCAGCTATTTCATAATACTGATAATGGAAAAGACAGTATTTTTGAAAAACTAGTAGACTTTATTTCAAAAAAATGTTTTTTTCAGGAGCCCATTTCATCTATGCCTTCATTCTTTGTTTTTAAAATGTAAAAATTAGCTCTAAAATGTATATCTCTATATCCATAAAATGAGAGGCACATCTTTATCTTTAAAATGTAAAGATGTGAAATTAAAAATGCTTTCTATCGATCTCATTAATTTGTGTGCCACCTTTATTCATGTTGTAAATTATTTTCCCTTCTGCATAATGGAATTGAGCCCTCAGCAATTCCTAATCCTGTAGCATCAATAACCAATATAGTGATATAAGTACCAATGTACCTGCAGGACTTCCTGAAATGGAACCAATAGCAAAGCTAAGGATTATCTGTGACCCGCTACAAATCAGTTTTGACTTGTAATAGCAATAAATGTCGGGAACTTTGCAATCCTGCTACTGATACTGTAGATCTTCCTTATACAGTACATTACAGAATACTGTAATTCCTATAGAAAATTAAGCTTCAGAAAAATAGCAGCAGCCAGTAAAATCCAAAAAGGAAAACCAATTAATGTAAATTATATGATTCTATAACTATAACTGCAGCATTTTAGTGGGCAGGCTTCCAGTTTGGAAGGCAAGTCAGATTACCTCTTCCAAGGATTTGCTTTTATTAGTACAAGAATACAGCTACATCTCAATGCAACTAATGCCAGCCCACCATTTTGACACAGTCAAAGTAAGACACATCTGATTTACTACTAAGTGGTACAGGAAAGGTTACATGTATATACCCACAGTATTTTTATTTACCTAACAGTCAGTACCTTGTCTTTAATGCCTACTTTTACTCTAGGGTTGCATGTATATTTTAGTTAATCCAAGTAAAAAACCCATAATTTTTAGCACTGAAGACAAGGCCTGAATTACTGTTTGAAAAGCTAAATTAAATAACTAATTAATGTAATTATTTCTTAACATTGTCTCAGTAGCCTGAGTAAAAGTCTCATCAAGAAGCAAATGCAGCAAGAGTTTGACTTCACAATCTGACTACTGTTACAGTAGTTTAAATGGAATTCCAGTAGGTCAAAGTTTCCTCCAGTACCTCCGTTTTTTTCATGTTCTAATTTCAACAATATACCTTAAGAGACTTTTTTTTAAACTATCCTCATGGACCAATTCATCTGCAATTTGCTATACTTTGTAGGTTTAAAAGCCCCCACATGTCTAAGCTGCAAGAAAAAAAATTCTGGACACATCAATAAAAGGTAATATAACACAAAACAGCTGTATAACATGCCATTATACAAACTGGTACCATATTTTCACCCCGTTTTGTGTTATTAAGCTATGTTAATCTTCAGTTCTGACTATAAATGTTTTATCCCAAGAGCAAATAAAGAGTAAAATTAATTGTATTTGAGATTAAAGCTACTTCTAACTATACTAAAATATCACAACTGTTGTACTACTGTTTTATCACATACCTATTACTTGCATTCTAAAATACTGTACTAGTGTTGAAAGTATGTTACCCGATAAACATTGTGATTGTACATTTACATTTAAATGTGATTATTTATATTCTGTGATGATGTATCAGATATAGAGCTAGGAAAACCATTGCCTGTAAATCATTTAAGTCAACTATTTGGTGTACAAAAGATTGATGTTATCCATTCAAATTATAGCATCTTTCCTAAATTATTAGTTCTTAAAAATTATCTGTGCCTCTGCGATCTGAGCTATGATTTATTCAAAGAGTTATGGGTTAATTATTTGACATAAGGAAAGCTATATTTTAACTTTGTGATTTGTTTTTTCCATGATTATTCAACCACAAAATTGTATGCTATGTCTTTAGGAAAGACCTCTTCATGTTCCCATTCAAATCACCTGCAAAATTGCTATTGGCTTCAGTGCTTCAGAATTATAACAATTTAATCCCAAAATGAACTTTCTCTCTTGAACAGATGAACTGTGGCTTCTGGACTGAAACTAGCTTTTCATAAACCTTTGACTGCACAAGTACTCAAGAACAATGAATAAAAAAACCTCTAACAGACTGAATGTATTTTTCTAATTGATCACATCCTTTATAAAAGTAATTTGAATTGTTTCTATAGCTAGTTATTGAATGAAAGGAGGAGTTATCTATTCAATACAATTACAATTTTATGGCTGGCCTAAGCTTTTATTACTGCATCTCCTGACACCAGCATCCCCTTATGACATCAGTGATGAGGACTCAAAGTTGCAATTTGTTTATGAAGGTAGAATTTCTTTTATTTACTCATTTTGCCAGATCTGGTGGATTTGAGAGGTGACAGACCTCTCCCTTGAGGAGTCGCAGTGCAAAGTTGGTGAGGGACTCTCTTTAAAGAAACTATACTAGTTGGACACCAAGTTATTCTGCTGCTAGCTCAATCTCCCTTTCAGACGTTCCTTCTCAGCAGAATCTCTCACAGTCCCAGTGAGCATCACAGCAGGCATGGTTTAACCATGGGGTCTTCATGGTCTTCATTACTCTGGTGTAAAGCTTGTACTCCTCAAGCCCTGTGGCTCATGAAGTATCCTCACAAGTGCATCAGGTTTCATCCTATATCTTGATCCCACATCAGACACAGGGAGAAAGGTGAGATATTGTGCCGAACCTGGATTTTTCCCCCCTCTGCATCCCCATCTGAGAGGGATCTTTCCCCCTGCCTTTTTCCTGTCTCTAACCCAATTGCAAATCTCCCTTCATGTGCAGAAACACAGGCATGTGGTCTCAGCATGTGCCAAGCTGTAAATGGCCTTGTGATGCAGGATAGACTTGCAGTTGATTTGTATATTATCCCACAGCGGTCTGTGAGCAAGAGGCTCAGTTTTTCTCTGCTCCCCTCATCTCTACTGATATCAAGGAACTATTTCTACCTACATTGCCCAACCGAACATGGCAGAACAAGTCTTCATTCTGCTGAATACTTGGTTATATGCCAGGAGAAAGACTATTTGTACTTGGAAGACTATTTGTAACAGACCATCTGTTGACTCTTGCCATAACACTATAAAAAATGCAATCTAAATAAATATGTAACTAAAAAAAACCCAAACAAACCCCAAACAAACAAAACCACAAAAAACCCCCAATCCATTTAACTAAATACATAGTCATTTTCCTTCTAAAAGTTGTATTTAATGTCTGGGGTGGAAGGACTGTATGCACATCTATGTATAAAGAACACCTAAAAGAAAAAAGTCCAGCAACTTTAAATCATAATATAGACAAACCTTGTACTCAAGTTAATCATCACAAACTGGCACAGAGACACATCCTTTTGTTCTCTGTTCTCACATTCCAAGATGGATCCTGTATAGATTTTGCTCACAAGAAATATTAAAGCAGTAAACTTTTTTTTCCCTCCACATTCCTACAGACCCATAAATAGGGTGGCAAGTAAAAGAAGTGTATGTCAGAAATGCTCCAGCTGCTCCCCACGCTCAGTGCTCATTCCTTTTCCAGCGTACTCCTCACCCAATTTTCTTTATTCAAAACACACAATAAAAATACCAGCTAAAGCGAAGATAATTTCTCACAGAGGCTTATATGCCTTCATCTCACACTCTGCTTGCTGCCACACCCTCATGCAGCCCTTTTCTACTTCATCTGTAAAACACACACAATACCGATGTACAACAAGCTACTCTCTTTCAAACACTGCCCAGCGCCGCTGCCAGCCTGTGTTCTGGACCTCAGAACCCACTGAAGTCCGGTTTTAAGCGGTCACTTGCTCTTGCCAATCTTGTTTTCATCTTTTAACTCAGTTAGATCTTTGAGGCCTCCAGTCTTGGTTTTGCACACCCTTGATAAGTGTTTTTTCTACCAACCAGCCCGTTTTCCTGATCGCCTCCTCCTCCTCCTCTGCATGTATCAGCATTTATTAAAAATGAAAGATGTCCAGAAGGAGGACTGCCAGCTGACAAATATTTATTTGAAATATTCATGCAGAGCAGAAGTTTAGGTTAAACTTCTAAAGGTGTCTGTCTTTCTTTCCTACACACTTTTGAAACCTGGGGGCTTGTCCTGGTGAGGCACATGAGAATGACTGAAAAGTACTACACTTTCGAATGACCCAGCTCACAAACAGTTTTCTTTTTCACCCTTGGTAAGGGCTATCACTAAGCTGTATAAGCTCAGGTAATTTCATTTGTACATGAAGTAACTTTTGTTGTTATCTACCAACAGGTGGGGGAAAAAACCAGTAAATATGACAATGAGGCTGGACTTCTTGGTGACAGATTTCTGCACTGGTTTGTTATAGCCTGGCAGCTTGTATAGACCCAAGCAGCTGGCATAGTCTGCCAGACTTTGCTGACCTAGATGTCAGCCTGGTGCAGATGCTGCTCCTTGCTGCTCCTTGCTGCTCCTTCAGGGATCTGCGCTCAGGGAACACGTATACGTGTATTTACCCTGTGGATTCCTTTAATGAACCAAGGTTATAAATATTCTCCCCCTTGCAGGAAGCCCAAAGGCCTGGCCTGGAATCAGAGCTGACCAGCATCCAGGGATGTGACTCAAACTGTCAGGAGAAGCAGAGACTCCTCCTCAGGCCTGTGCACAGCAGAAATGGTGGAGGGGGAGATTTTGCAATTAAAAGCTATTCTTAGAGCACTCAATCAGAGGCAAAGCTATGAGTTGTTAAGTGACAACATACTGTCCCAGCAACCATCAAAGCTGTTACAGTCGTCCAAGACAAACATTTTTGTTTCCCTAGCTACTCTAGGCTGTGGGCAGAGGACAGTATCCAGCAGTCAGCTTCTGAAGACCTGGATTCACAGTGGTACTTCAGAAGCCACTGGCAGCACTAAGCAGAGTTTAAAATTGGGAATATAACAGGGACTTAGGTCGTGGCTGCCCCAGCCCTCAGCTGAAGTCTCCATGACAATTCCTGTCCATTGCTGGCCATCACAGAAGCTCACTGAACTGACCTCCGGTACAGATGGTACAACCCAATCTTACAGTTTATGCTGACTCTAATTTAAGATTTATGGCTGTCTGTCTGGGTAGTTCGGGCAACTGACCTGAATAAAACAACAGTAAGCACACTACTCCCTAAAATGTATCTCCAAAAGAAAAGCAAGAATAGACAGTTTTCCTAAACTTTTTTCCTCGGAGACATACTTGCCTAGAGGTGCTCCTGTTGCTTGGCTTCTAGTCTGTCTTTGAACTAGCCCATTGAACGAGCTGGATTTGAAATGTTCTAGAGAAGTCCTTGAAGGCCTCTTCCTAGGGACATGAGACACAAAGTATGACAAACAGTAGACAAATCCCAAATCCCCTGAACTCAGTTTGCTTCAAGTGGAAGTGATGCTGTTCTCAGACTCCTCTTAAGGCCAAAGGTATCCCTCATGCATAAGTCATTCCCATAGCCTTCATCCTCTGGAAAGTCATGGAGACACCATCAGAAGTCTGTCATTCTCCAGCAAGTCAACCCAATCAGCTCTTTATCAGTGGGTCAGTTTGGGATAAGACATGATTAACGTTGATCCAGAATGTTAAGATGACCAGAGGGCCTCTTCCTGAACTGAAGAGAGAGTGGGGAGTGAGGAAGGCTAAGGAGGGGCAACCCCAAGCCTACCTGTCTGCCAAAGTAATAGTCATTCAGGGACACCTCTGTTTCTTTAGCCCCTCAGGTGTCATATGCATTATGTTACATGATAATTTGAAAAACAGTTCTGTCCTTTTTTTCTGTTTGAAAACTGTTTGAAAAACAGTTCAGATGAGTGGTGAAGATGATACAGAATATTTCTGTGTTACATGACAGTCTACCCTCCTCCTCAGGCTTCATATTTGTTATTAGTGTTATTAGTGCAGTCCTTGATATTTCACTCTCTCTAAAAGAGAGGAAGAAATAAAAACTTCTACAGGAGTATATTACAGGTATCTCTCTATAGTAATCAGCGAAAACTTGAAAGACAGCACACAGCATATGGCATGGTGCTGTATTGGGTTATGGTACATGGCTGCAGTGCTCCTTGAAGGAGGGTTGCTAGCAGGACTCTTGTGTATGGGGTTATTCTAACCTGCATTTTGATGGTGTGTCAAGAGGGTGCTTCAGGAGCCAGATGATCTTGAGTTTGCTGTGTCTCTCCTTTGCCATTTGCATTAAACCGAGCTCAGTATTTCCCCCAAATGCTTAGTGTGCCAGTTAGGCAGGCAGTGAATTTGGCCCACAAATGCTGCCTGGAGGTACTAAACTAGCACAGACCTGTTTCCTGTGCCAGGTCAATGTTCTCTAGCCCTGAGGCCAGCTGGCACCGTCCTGCCACAGCCATGCTCTTAAACATGCTGTCCAAAGAGAGTGGCTGCATCCAAACTGCCTATGCAGAATTGTTGCTGGGCCAGGTTTAACTCCCACACTACATCCAGGAATTGTTCTTGAAAACTTTTAGTTGACCTGCAACAAAATGGTTCTGAAAATTTAACCATAGGATGAATGATACCAGGGCCTGTGCTTTTGTCCTTTATTTGCTTACGTTGACATAAACTGGTGCTGGGAACAGTCATGTGTTAACGCTCACTGATTCTCCCAGCACTCCCATGTGGCAGAGAAATACTATTCAACCATTTTCTTAATTAGGGCCTGAGGCCAAGAAGTTAGGAATGATGTACACAAACACATTGGTTGAAGGAACAGTCCTTGCTTTGCTTCTTATTATGCTATTTGGTCTCTCAAGGGCCCTCTCTCCCTTTTGTTTTGAGCAGAAACTATTTGAAAATTTTACTCACACCTATCCTTTCTGCAGTGCTACTGAAAGGTCAGCCTCTATTCCCACCCACATATTCATGACTTCTCACATCTCATGATTTGTGCAATATCCCAGTAAGCAGCTTAAGGTCACTTTATAATACTTCAAATTTCTCCTGGAACCTGTCCTCCACTGACAAGGAATGTAAAAACTTAGGGCTAAATAGAGAAGTAGTATACTGAGATATTTCTTGTCACTGATGCATATTTTCCTTGATCAACTGCTTGTTGTCTTGCCATTATAATGGACGTTTTTTCAAGGAGCAGGGCACTCCTTTTCTTCTACATAGTGCTTACGGTAAGGCAGGGTACATGTCTGTGACAAGGATATTTCAAAACAGTAATGCAAATAATATTAATTTGATCCCATTGTTATGTTGGTCAATTCACACAAAAAATAATAGCTTACAGCATTTACATATTAACCATTACTTTAAAATCCCATATGAAAGGCACAAAAAGGAAAAGGAGAGATGAAAGCACACAAAAAGTTAAAAATTATTAGAAAGTATAAGAAAATTCTCTTTCCGTATTCTGATTGTTCATTACTCTCATTAATTTGGTTTTTTCTAAGATATTCAAAGTTACAATAAGAAAGACCACATATATTCCTTTCTCTGAGGCTCATTTGTATTTTTCATGTGTATGCAAGACAGTAATTTCTGAATGTACAATTGAAAATATAGGTTTTTCTCTCTTAGAAGTTACTGTGAGTTTAACATGGTGTAAAACAGAAAACTCAGCTCTAACTCATGTTCTCTTCACCTCACTCCACCCTCCCAAAAGAAAAAAAATCAGGATAAAGTGAGTTTAGTTTGACATTTCAGCTGGTTTGTTACTGCCTATGTTAAATTTGGGGAAAAAAATGCTGAATTCACAGGCTTTGATAAAACAGTCATTTATTTCCCTGTCAGACGTAATGAAAGTCGAATGAAACGGTCAGTTACAAACATACACAAAAGTATACTCTACATGAACACTCACATCAGAGAGGGTCTGAATAGCGGTAAAGTCACGTAAAGTTATTGAAAAAAGTGCTTTAATTTACAACAGATTTTTGTTTTCACCAACAGCAGAGGACATATCAATGATTAACTTACAGGCTGAGTGCTCTTAGGTCTGAAGAACTTCAGACTTGTTGAAGTATCTGAAAAACATGTCAGAT
Source organism: Ciconia boyciana (assembly GCF_034638445.1). Taxonomy (NCBI): domain Eukaryota; kingdom Metazoa; phylum Chordata; class Aves; order Ciconiiformes; family Ciconiidae; genus Ciconia; species Ciconia boyciana. The sequence goes on along the minus strand of NC_132936.1, from coordinate 12,507,728 downwards.
ACTACCCATCCTCTCAGTCCCTGAAGGATCCAGACAATGACACATTGTGGTTGCACTAAAAACACTGAAACTTCCTGAATAAGCTCAAGATCTTGCTCTTGACAGGGTAGTCAAGGAAAGAGAGTGTGTTTCTGTGTGCATACTGAAGTACCAAAGAGTAAATGTCCTGTCTGAACTTTAGTTTGATGAAGAGGAAAAGGCTGCAAGCAGAAAAAATGCCGATTTACTGTTCCATAAGTTTTGTTCATAAGTATTCAGTATCCAAAATACTAGAAAACTCACTGTAGTGGTGAGAATTAACTGCACTACATAATAATAATGGGCCTACTGGAGTTGTTGTAGGAGACTGTGTGGTATCCATGCAGCCCACAATGTGACAACTGTAATTTTAGGCTTTATAGTGGGGTTGTCTCTGTGGTCATATATATGTATACATATATTTATGTGTGGTTTTAAATCTAGCATACATGTATATGTACATATGTATGTGTGTATGTATGTATGGCAGAATCTTCCACCATCTGTTTAAAGCCATTTTGCACAGTCTAAGCAGCATCTCCTTAACCTTCCAGTGACAGTGGGTGAAGCATTCTCCTGAAGCACGGGAACTACCTGCTGCCAGAAAGCAGCAAAAAGGATCTTCACTCTTGCACCAAGGTGACAGAAGGCGTGAAGTAGCGTAGGGAGGGTACAATGCAGTAGGTGATTGCTGCTCCTCGACCTCCACATTGGCAAGTGAGATATTCACCCAGGATTTATAATCTGGATCTGTTCTTGAGCTACTCCCTGTTTACATTTAGGTAGATGATTACAAATTAAGGCCCCAGTTCAACCGTTCCTTGGACACTTTGGTATCTTTTCACTTGGTGCAATGAAGGCTCTGTTAGAATAACAGAGCAAGAGAGTAATCTTTCCTACATAGTGGTATGCAAGAATTTGAATGCAAGCATTTAAATACAGCATAATGAACAAATCTAGAATTCAACAACTAATATCTTAATGTTTAAAATAATTTAAAACGTTCTTTAAAGTGCTCTTTTCTTCTTCTTCTTTTTTTTTTTTAATCACTAATCCTTTTAAGGAAAACCACAGAACATTTCCATTTGGATGCAGCTTCACTATGCAGACTTAATCTCTTCTGTTGGGCCAACATAATCCAAAATGACTTGTGAGAAAGGCTCACAATATTCCTTAGGCAGAGCAATGAAAGCCCCAAGATTTAAGTTGCATAAGATTTCACTGATAATAGCATCTTTGGTATTTGGTAATGAAAAAAAATCTGAGGCATAAATCGTTGACTTTGTCAACATCTAGTACAGCCTGATGATTGCAAGAAAAGATAAAAGCTCTGATAAATGTTTTGTTATTTATAAATGTAGTAGGCATGGTTAGGAGTTCTTTAATTAAAGATTTAGTGCTCTCAGTCCCAGGCCTCTTGCCCTTCTCTCCAGAGATGCAGATGCATCTAAAACCCATATAAAGTCAAACATCCCTGCCTGGTTTTAAATTTAACATAGCTGCCTAGTCAGGCTATTGGTCTTTGTCAGATAGTGGGTTACATCCACATTTGCTGAGCTTCCAGATAAAACAACAGTATAGTGCTGAAGCCTCCTTAACTACAAAGAATTAGTACACATTAACATTGTTATTTTTAGAACTGGGCAAATACTGGAAACAATTACTGCCCTAAATTGCTTATTATAAATAGCAGAGTCTAGTTTCTTTCCATCATAGATAGGAAACCACAAGCAACTGTAAATATAATCATAAAGCACCTTCAGAAAGGGGAAAGGTCTTGTACTTTAGCACTGAGGATCTGGGAATCAGGATTACATTTCAAGTTCTGCCGTTTATTTCTTATGTGACCATGGGCAAGTGATTTCACCTTGTCCCTGAGACAAATACAATTTCTCATTAGTAATTAGGCAGCCTGGAGTATCAGGGGATCAGGACTGCAGAGTACCTTGAGACCTCTGGGTCTCACAGAAGAGGTGGCCCTCTGGAGATGGTGCACCAGGAGGCCTCTGAGCAGGGCTCAGGAGTGTTCCCCACTGCAGGCCAAAACTATTGAGATGTCTCTCATAAAACATGCAGGTTTCTTTTGGAGGATCAAAAATCATTGTACTAGACTTCCTATCACCCAGGCACAGATGTTACCAAGAGAAGCTGCAAGCATTCAAGATCCCCTGTACCACTCCTGAGAATAAAGAATTTGTGTCAGGAATTTCACCTACAGCACAGTACATGTGCAAATCCTGAGCACCAGTAACAGCTTTGCTGTGACTCCAGATTTCCATTAGTGCAACATGTCAAACACCTTGAAAGCAGTTACTCCAAGTGTAGACAGAACAGTTCCTAATTGCCAAAGCATTGCAGATACCCCAACACCAAACATGTAGCTCAAGGCATCCCATAGCAAATCCACTTGTAGCTCACAACAGAGACTTGCCATAGAGCTGGTGTCCAATCCTGCCTTTCTGATAGACAGGCCCAGGCATGAGGACCTGGAAGACAAATGCAAATGCCTGTCTCCACTTCAGCAGCACCTAATTACTAATATCAATTCACAAGCATAAAGCTCCCTGATCCATCACCACATCCACACTGCCAGCAGGAAGTTCCCTCCTTTCCCAACAGATGCTGGATTTCGTCTTATCCTGCCTTTAAACAAGTCTTTTCACAAAAGGAATTGCTCCTTTTCACTGTTTCCTGCCTTACCTTTCTTCTTAGAAATGGCTGCTGCCACTATGGTGCTCAGAGCATAAGGAGTCATGACATTTCCCCTCAAGGACTTATCTTCTGCTGAAGCTCCCTCTTGTCCTCCTTCAAGGGATGATAGGACTCCACAGTTTAAAGCAAGAGTCAGAATTTATTTTAGAACTTGTTTAATAGTTGATTCCTCTTTTCAAAAGATGAGTTGTCAGCCTCTTCATACACAGATATTGTCAGCCAACGACTGAGCACAGGTACTGCTGGGATTGATAGTCTGGCATGTTCTTGCTTCCTGCCCACCATGGTCAAGAGAAAATATTAAAGTTAAAGACTCTACTGGAAGTATACAGTCTGAAAGCAAGACCTCTCAGTTTAGATATAATCATGTAGCATTAATCTGTGAGTACCTACATTCTCATTACAGTCTGTGGAGATTAAGGCAATACAGGGAGTAGAGTTTGGAGAAAAAAATCTCATCCAAAAGTAGACATCTGGTGTAGACACACATCTATGGCAGGATTCAGAACTCTAAGCAGAAACATAGTGCCATTTGAGACACCCTAACTTATCCAAGCTGTCTGCATAGTGCCAGCAGACACAACATGGTGCCTATAGGAGACCCGTATTCTTTTAGAGAAGCAGCTAGAGAATAAGTGCAATACTGTATAGTACCCAAATTAAAGAAATATATACCTATAATAAGATTAAAACCTATATTTTATACCTATACACTGTATAACCTATATAAGGAAATATATACTAATATATTAAGTGAACTTAATCCCATCTCTAAATCTAAGCGTCTTTATTTCAAACAAAATCCTGTTCAAAGTGCCAGTTCTGCTCTCCAAGAAGAAAGGCACTTTGATTTCAGTCATACACAGTTCTGTAGTATTGATCTATTGTGCTGTGCGGGAGAAATCCAGGAATTAAGAAATTTCCTTGATATAAATTAAGTGTGCTGCAGATATGTCAAAATGTAGAAACTGTCCCAGAAAGATTTTGTGAAGAAGTGCATTGGTTAGAAGGGGATGAGGGGGAGGAGGGGGGAAGGAGAAAGGATATTTTTGTTCAATTAGATTACTTGGATAGTTTGCAAAAACTGTTTATGGTTAGCAATGAAGCAAAAGAGTAACCATGCCAACATGTTAAATGTTGCTGTAAATGTGACAAAAATCATCTGTCACTGTAGCCAGTAAAAATTACATTTTAATTTCTTAATGTACTTAAAATGGTAGAAAATGAATATGCTAATTTGAAAAGTAAAGTGTAAAAGACAAGATAAAGACTGATTCTTCTAAGCTGTCCTCAGCTGTTCCTGAAAGTCCTGTCACCATGCTTGTCACAGGCAATGCTGGAATAAACCAGTAAAGCTGTGTTCTGATGTTAGCAATAAAGAGTGTTCTGATGCCTAAGAAAACCTCTGACTTTCTGAAATAATTTTAGCGTTACTGGCCAGAAATCAACCAAGTAAGGGTAACAGTTCCCTATCAGGTCTTGACTAACTTCAGTTTAATTTGATGATCAACACCATAATCACTCTGATCCCAGAGTTTTTACTCACGTAAGGCAGGACCAAGCCAGCATGAGTTGTCTTGGCAGTTCTGAAATCTGGATCTCTCCTGCCTGCCCTGAGGAGCTGGAGAGCCCTGTCTCCTTCTTCACTAACTTTCAATTCTGAGGGCTGCAGTTGTGACTTATTTGTTAAGTGTTTGCCCGAAGATTTATATCAGTTCCTCCCCCATCAGGAAAATGCCTCTTCAGATTCTTCCCTAATATAATATCTTGATGGACCCAGGTTTCCCTTTAATTAGAAAATTAACTAAATCCTTTTTAAAAAGCCTTGTTCCTAGATTAGGGTGTTCTTCATATCTTCAGTGTCCACAGAATTATTTCTTGCGTCAAGACACTTAGGGGCTGATCTCCGTGGTTGCTCATGGTAATAGCTGAACTCAGATTCAGCAGAACAGCCATTTTCTAGCAGTGAGAGTGGAGAGAGAACAAAGAAATCTGCAACTGGCTGTTATTAATTAATTAGCTGGTCCATTGCAATTAGACCAGTTTTGCCAGCTGTAGGACTGTTGTTTACGAAGCTTCATTCTACTGTCTGAACATACCCTAGCCAGATGCAAGTGCCAAGAACTGTTTCCACCTCCGATACCTTCATTAAACCCTGGTATGCTTTTGCAAAAGGGTCCATGCATGGTGCTGCACATCTGGTTGGTGACTGTCTGCAGGAATCCAAAACCCAGCTCCAGGTAAACCACATTACTACCAGAATCACCCACAGGGTGCTTTTTGACATGGGTTATCACTTTAGCACAGACAGTGAGATTATCAACAAATACATTTTTTAGGAGTATGATCTGTATGTCGAACATTCCACTCTTCTTCCCTCTTTCACTGGTACCTCAGAATCTGTGGCTGAAAGACCAGAGATCACCAAGGCATCCTATATACTCATGTGCAGCATTACAAAGGGTGGTGAGCATTTCCTCCAATTACAGGTGAGAAGATCTAATAAATGAATGGACATAAGGACAATATTTTTCAGAAGTGCAGTTATGGAGAAGTAAGATCTCCCGCATTAATTTCTGCTTTGAGGGCAATTGAAATGGCTACCTGTAACATAAACATGTTTCTACTTTTTTTTTTAAGGCACTAACTCATTAAACACTAGATTGCTAATGACTTAGAAGTGAAAAATAGTTTTCAGTTATTGGTGCTACAATCTGTTTAAAAAAGGTATTTCAAAAGGAGGAGGAGGATGAAGTGAATGATCAGGTCCAGAAATAGTGATAGCTGTCCCTGAAATATTCAGATGTAATTTTATTCACCTTGGGCCACATCTGAGCTGCGGTGGGAGTATAATCTCCCTTTGACTTGACATCAGTATGAAACCAAAACTATGCAGTCACTTTAGGTTCATTGGTTCAAAATCAGTTTTCCACTAATAAACTCCCTGAAATTTTAGGAAACTCTGGAGACTTCTGTTCAGGCTCATTCTTAGCTTGAACAGAGAGGTGGGTTCAACTTCAATTCAATCAATTTATTCAGAGAGTTACATTAGAATCTGACAGTTAAAATTATCCAGATTCATTAACAGAGACAATAACGGTCAGTAATTCAAAGGGGGAGAAAGCAAAATATATGCCTTTCCAACTGAGCTACATTAAGATCTAATAAACACTGCCAAGAAGGTATCCAGATTGCTAATCAAAATAAATCTGAGGATTACTCTGTTCTACAATGTTTTAAAAGAAACAAGTCTCTTCAATTCCAAGTCCACATTAAAGCAGTATGTTGTGCTACAACTCACTGCCCTTTAGTTTAACAGGACACCTCCTTAGTGGCCTTCCAAGCTGTAGCCTGCTGGTAAGGAACGTTGACAGATCCTGGCATGGGCAGGGACAGTTGTTGTGGGTTCCCCTGAAACAAGTCCAGCTGGGGGGCATGTATAATCCCCTGTCTCTCCTCCAGCACATCATGCCATGGGCCTCCATAGAGCAGGATGTTACTTTGTGTTTATATGTAATAACGTCCTCCCTTCCAGCCCCCAAGAAGGGAGGTCTTGGGACTAGCACATTACCTTATAGCTCGGGAGGGTTGGATTTAATTTGCTTGATTCACTACAGGCTTTCTGTTTGACCTGGGGCTAATCACTTTGGACCAAGGCCACAAGGGGATTTAGGTAGAACCCAGATCCTCGCCACTCTTGCTTATCCAATACCTAATTCTCTGCTGGTTGGCATGTGCAAAATTGCCTCAGCACTGATTAGAGCCAGGCAATTTTTATGGAAGAATTCTTTCTTTGCTCAGAAATGCACTTTCGTGTTGATGGAAACTATCTGCAAATTTGTACCAGATTTGGCCAATTGTTTCAGCCAAAAAAAAATATTGGAAATGTCAAGATGATTTGTTTGAACATTTTTAAGGAAAATATTTTTGAAGCTGTTCCATTTTGAATAAGTAATCAAATATTCAGTGAAGTAAAACTAGAGCCTGACTCGCCCTCATCTTAGGTAAGAACCCCAAAAAGAGTTCATTTCTTGCTTACTGTCAGTAACATCTAAAGGAAAAAAAAAAGGGACAGTTTCTAGAAGAGAGACCAAACGTATCTAACAATGTAGTGACTTAGAGTTCTCTATGAATAAGAACAAAATTTAAACTCTTTTGATGATAAAACAGATGTTAAAACTGACAACACCTTCCAGACAAAAGCCTGAAGTGTTGGTCCATTAACAGCAAAGTTGATGCTCTTTCACATCTACAGGATGATCTAGGGACATTATTTCCAGTTAGTAAACCAAAATAGAGTTTAGCATCTATCTGTTTTTTAGAGATAAGACTTATGGGCAGAGGCACAATTTTTCTCCCAGTATTTCTTATTGGCTACTTATTGTTCTCTCTTGAATCAGTTAATTAGATTATGATTATTCAGATTGTTTCCAGCCATGCACTTTATCACTTTTATACACAGTACGGGTGCCTAATTCAGAGCTGGAAAGTCCACTGGATGGAATGAAATGTGAAAAGTAACTATTGTATTTTGTGAAGTCCCTCTGGATATTTATGAAGTTTCCTTTTCGCCACATTTTTCTGCAGATAATTCTTCCCCATCTCCCAAAGACGCTGTATGCTGTTATGAAGCTTAAGGAGAATTGTAACTGAATTGTTGAATGTCAGTATATTTAAGGCACAACTCATTCACCTAAACCTAGGTGCCCAATGGTATTTGAGATGACCAGGCACATCTTCCTAGTGTCTAGCTTCTGCTGGGAAGGATAAGGACTTTTTGTGGGAACTACACGTCTGCCATCCCTATACAGAGGTACTGCATTCCCAAGCGTGTCTCAAATACAACTGAACAGAACTCAAAAACCTTCAGGGTTTTCCTTCACTGGGATCCTGGCATTCAAAGAAAAAGTTCTTGCTAGCACTGCGTAACTTCTAAAGTAAAAATAATACCCCTAAATGCTCTGGAGGTCTGCAAACAATCTATGTGTTAGACAATCTAAGCTCTGTTCGTCAAATAGTTTTAACTCATTGTAAAAGCCAGAAGTTCATTGCTTTATTCTGAAGAGACTAACAGGCGATAAAGGGGCAGGGGGAAGGGAGACGAGGAGGAAAGTGAAATTATTGCCTTCAGTTTATGAACTATCAGAAAAGTTTGGAGCTGACTCCTGAGCAAAAGCATAGCAGTTTTTTTCTTTCGTGATAGCTACTTCTCCCACCACTATCAGTTTAGAAATTTTACTGTGTAGGATCATGTTTAGAATTTGTGTATCTCTTGGTCAGTGTAACAAACATATTTCTTAAACTGACAAATGAGATAAAGACTTAGCCTGAAATTCAAACTTTCTATAGTTCAGTGGAAATAGAGAAAATAATTATGTTGCATAAAACTAAACTGTCTTTAAGTTCTTAATTCCTTGGTGATTTCATTCTCTCACGTTTTTTCCTTTTTCACGTTTTTTGATGGATGAAAGTGTATGATTCCTTCCTGTTTAAGCATGTCCACAGTCTTAGAATGCATGGGTATATGTATGCACATATGTCTGTGTGTGTATGTGTGCATGTGCGCATGTGTGATGTCCCCCGTCTGTTGCATGGCTCCCAGTGAAGTAAAAGGATGGTATGCCACTCATAGGTAGAAGGAGCCTTAGAAGTTGCAGGACCTGACTTCCCATCCCTGGCCCTGGGTGATTTATATTCTAATCATGTCTGTTGTCTCCAGCACATGGATTCAATGAAGTGTGAGATGCTCTGCCTATAAAAATGTAGGAGTAAAAACATACAGTACATTTTTCCATTTGTTAATAAAGTTCAACAAGCATCTGCACAGAGAACATACAATAGTCAGGCTACTTATGTGTAAATGTGGTCTCTCTCAGTGACTTCTGTAAGCTCATAAACTTCATTTATCTACACCCAGTAAGCTATTTTCAATGAAAGCATCATTCTGAATGAACTTGTTATACGCTGGTTTTATGTAGCTGACAAATTCATAATTTCTTTTCTAATTTTAAAAGCCTTCAAAACTGCGTAAGTTAATCACAGCTTTCTGACTTAAGATAAGGCTTGATGGATACCTTTTTTCCACCAAGTAGTAACAATCCTTTAAAATTCAGTTAACTTACTTTGAATTCACTGAATCATTTCGTTTGTCATAACACAGTCTTTTATAACCTTTTGTGTATAAATAGGGAAAATTAATTGCTTCTGGCAACTTCAAAGTGTTGTTTCACTATACATTTAATCATTAGCTTTAAATGCTCCCAAACTAATGTTCCAAGACATTGCGAAGAGGTAATAAGTTCAAAGCAATATGAAACATAAAGCAGGACTCCAGAGTGAGTTGAAAGGATTTTCTTTAAATGCATAAGAGCTTTCAAACCCATTGTACAAAACTTTGTAGGAATTTTGGCCAGAACTAAAAGAAGAGCCTTACTCCCATATTTGAATGAATTACCAGATCTGCTAGATACCGTATGCCCTTCTGAACTCAAACAATCTGTCTCCAAGAAATAAAAAGTACAAAAATAAGCTTAATTGGTTCTGATACATGTCAGAAGCTGTGCTTGTGACATATTAATGAAGCTGATGAATGGCACATATGCTTAATAGAAGGTCTCACAAAACTCATGAGTTTCACAGTATCATTAATAGCAAGAACTTAAAATGATGAGTTTTCTTTTACGTGGTCAACTTTCTTTTGGTTTCCTTTTAACAAATGTTTAGGTTCAATTGTTTATGAAGACACATATTTCAGTAAAAAGTTTTATTTTGAAGGAGTTATTTCTCCAAACCATGTCATCAACTCTCAAAATATCTGTAGACTTGGATCCCAGGCACCCTGAATGTCTCGGAGACATGCCTTTGTCCTGGGGAGAATCACGATGAGATGCGATGCAGTTATAAGTCATTTAATAAACTTAAGAGACAACAGTAAAACAAAGGTGAGGCATAAGAAAGTCTTGCGCACTTCCTTTGAGGATATTTAATGCCTGCTACAAAGCCTATTGTAACCATGTCTTTCCTGCATGGGATTTGGCTCATGACCATGATGTTGTTCCACATTGCCTTCCATCGTTATCCATAATTGGTAAACTGAGAGGAGCAAGATCAAGGCTGTCACTTGTTTCCATGTTCCCATGCAAAACTGCACGTGCATAAGTTTCACGCTGAAAACATTTAGTGCTATTGCATAAAATGGAAATGTGAGTGTATGTGAGTGCCAGCACTGAACTGAACACAAGTGCACATCGCACACGCATGCGATAGGTTTTTGTTAGCACTTTGCCTAAGAGCATTGTGGCACTGGACAAAGCACTGTACCAGGACTTCAGGGAACAGAGCTCTGAGCTTTGCTCTAAGATGGGTTTACATTGTGATAGTGAGGACTGTCTGAGCCTCAATTTCTCTAAGTAGAAGGTGCCACTGCAGACATTTATCCTTCTCAGATGCTCTTACATGTAGCAATAATCAAAGGACTTTTTGAGAGCATCCCTTAATGAAGTCTACAAGATACAGCTGTCTTACAGTAAATATGGGCATCTGCAGCACCCAGTTCCTTGGAGGTGTAAAATCATACTCATCAATTCAGCCTAATATCCTGAAAAATATATTTCCATAGATTTTTTTTAAAAATGTGATCTCCACCAGGTTATCACAATTTTATCTTGACTGAAAATGGAGGCTTGTTCACCATCACCATACCTCTACTTACTGTCCAGATGTACAGGAAAAGGGGATGACAGTGAGGTACTGGTTTACAGACTGACTCCAGCTGTCAACAGCCTTATTCAACTCCAGCCAAGTATAGTAGCTCAGCCTGTCCCCAGAAAACATGGGACACTGTCTCCCTGTGTAATTTTCCCAAATGCTGCTCACCTTTTGGAAGCTGAATAACACCTGTTCTTTCACTAGGCATCCTTTGGAGGTGCAGAGGAGAAGAAATAATTTGCCCATTGACTTTTAGCTCTTGTATCTTTGATGCATAATGAATACATTCCGTAAGCCCTTTAAAGAAACAGCCTATTATTAATTAAAGAGTAATCAAGAGCTAAAGGAAATTCTCTTTCCCTTGGCTTAGGCAGTTCAGTTCATATTGTTTTAAATCAAGAAATAAATCTAAAACTAAAATGTTCTCTATATAAATCTGCAGAAGATCATCTGAGATAGACAGCACCACATATGTTTATAGTTGAGAATCTGGCAGCCAGAAGATGTAACAACTGATGGTCAAGATGTTCTCGTTCAGAGTTGGAAAGTAAATAATTCCTGAGAGGAAGGATTCTACAGTTCTGGGCAGCTGATCCGGTAATAAAATAAATAAGCAATAAAATCCACTTCCTGTTTTGAGAGTTCACATTTCATACTGGCAAAATTCTCCTATTAAATTCAATTTCATGCTTCCATAAATAAACCTGGCACCTTTTTAAACACTTTTCCATCTGTTTTACAACTAGAAGTGTATTATTTAATGCACTCTTGGGATTCACACCAATGGGAAAAGGACTACTTGTGAAGAACACAACATTTTAGTTGGAGAGAGTACAGAAAAATAATCACTAGTTTCCCTAAATTCTCAAACAATTGTAACAGGACTCTGATGTAATCATTTTTATCAGGAAGGAGAAAGAGAGATTTTTTTTTCTTTTGTCTGTAAATGTTATTTTTATTCAACATTAAATGGATTTTGAACCGGAACAGGATATCTACTTTTTTGTTTATGAACAGATATTTCTCCTTCTTCTTCAAGATATGGAAAATGGCTCCTATATGTGCCTATATATGCACACATATGTGTAAGGAACTAATCAAGCCAGTTAATCCCAGAACCTCTTTCAGTCAGAAGCTATCTTTATTGACAAAAGCACTATAATGGCAACGTAAGTAGTCATCTTTAATTTTTAGTGCCATTTGTATTTATAGATCCCAAATTGTTGTACAAAAGCTCCATTACCTTTATTTCATATCTGATCATATATACATAACCTATAATAAAATAAAAATACGAAACCATTTGCCCCAATCATCAGCAAGCCAGAGGCAGTCAGGTATCTTGAGACATAGACAAGAGGACTAGGTGCTTGACTCTCCTGTACCTCCATCTAGGAGCAGTTCTAAGAAGGACAACTTACAATTCTCAGGGTTTTTCCAGTTGTCCTTGATCTTGGACTGAGATGCAGTGGTGGAATAGAGTGAAAGCACCTGAAATGCATGCCTCTGTTCATTACTCAGTGATTTTTCTGCTATTATTTCCAGTAAATAATTCAAAAGATATGTGGCTTAGCTGCTTATTTTTAAGTGTGAAATGCAACAATGTCAGCACTTACAGCAGAGAACCTCTTAACTTCCACAGCACTCCAATAAACACCAAAACATCTACCGAGTCTACAAAGCCCCAGCACATACAAATTCCACTGGGTAGAGAGAGCAAGCTTGGAGAGAAAATGTGTATCTTTGCAAGGACATGGCAGTGTGTCTCATGAAGGAAACACAAAAGCATTGGCAGACACAAAGGAGGAGTCTTGAAGCCATAGTAGAAATTAACACTGAATGATTGTCCTCAGGAAAAAGGAAAAAAAAAGGGGCATGGCAAAGGAAAAACTGTCTCATCATAGATGGATCTTTGCCTTGTGTTCTTAAGATTGTACTTTGCTTTAACTAAAGCCTTCGACATGTTCCTCATGCAGAGAGAAATACAATAATGTTCACTCTCCTTGAGATAACAAACTGAAACAACTGATACAGTGCTCACAACAAAAGGCAGCAGCTCTGGTGGCACCTAAACAAGTCAGATTGAACACCATGGAAATGACAAAGAATATTTTTTTTATTTTCCAGCTGGCCTTGTACCCACTGCACAGGAAGGGTACCCACAGGTACAGAGCACTCACAGCAGGATGAAGACTTACACGTGAGCATCCTATGACTCCCTTTGCCATTGCCACTACCTGCTATGGTCACAGCCATCCACGGTCGCCAATACCATAGGGGCTTGTCCAAAGCCAGGAAGTGGTTTGTTAGTTGTGGTTCTTTACCTTCCATGAAGGAAAATGAAAAAGGCTTGTCAATCCCATTTCATTACTTTTCTGTTTGGGTGCCCACATGTACACATGCAAACCAAATACTCATGTAGTTAGACCCATCCAAAATCCTAACATGAGCCACAGAAGGCATGCAAGGATCCTCAGCTCTAACATGTGCTGTAGATATTCTCATCAGTCAAAGGCCCTAATCCATGCGCTATAGGCTTTGAATGAGTTTGACCCCTTTTGGTCAGACATCTGTAGAGAGGCCTCTTGAAGTTTCAAATATGATGCATTTCCTTGGCATGCTGGATCCAGATGATTTTCCTATTGCTGCACTGTAGAGAAATTTTACCTTTTTAAGCAATAGTTGGGAAAATTATTTAATAGTGCATTTCTGATTTGGCCTCCACATTTTCTTTGTTGCTGGGGCAGATTTACTAGGGGATCAAGGGAACAAGGGGCAACAGTACCCCTTGATTATATCTGCACTCATAAATTCAACAGCTCCAGAGAGCATTCCTGGGGTACTGGAAGTCAGTCAGTCATATATATTGTTAAATTGTTAGCAGAGTCCTTGGCATGGTTTTGACCCAGGTCAATGAGCACTCTCCCAAACAATTCCTGGGGAGGTGTGGGGGTTAGGGTGGGCAAGGGAGCCATCTGAAGAGTCACTCTGGATGCCAACACACTGCTTTGGAGGGTGAGAGAGTTCAGTAGTACGGATACGGGCAGTTCCGTGATAGTTGATTTCATTGGCAGGGAATAATGTTGGGAGTGAATTTAACAGTCACACAACCCTTATGATTTCTGCTTTATGCATGGCAGTACTAGGATCAAACAGCAAGAGCATTGCTGACCTGATTTTCCCTATATCAACACTGCAGCTGCATCCAGTTGAGTACAGAATGAGTTTTAGCTTAAGACCAGGACAAATAGACTTTGGTTTTTTTGTATTTCCCCTTTCATTCCTGCTATTTAGATTTTCATGTTTCCTATAGTGTCAATAGCTGTTTTTAATAGATAGTATGTAAAATTCAAAAGCTTTGGGTCTAGTTTGTTTCAAAGAAGCAGCTTGGTGCTTTCTAATTGCCTAGAGGCAACATGCAATTTTGAATTAAGCCAGCATCTCCCATCAGCATTTCCTTTTTTGTCATTTAGGGACTAACAAGAGCCCAAAAGTATTTCCTACATTCACTGCTTGTAACTGCTCCCTAGGGATTTCAAGCACATAAATCTTTCTAGCTTTACACAAGCAGAAATTGCCTTATGGTAATCCCAATAATCAGCTTATTGATTCATATAATTTTCCTGGGGTTTGATGCAATGTAGTAAATAGAGGAATTGTCTTGGAGTTTTGTGAATGTATGTGCGTATGTGAAGGTGCATATATATATACATATACACATGCACACATATGTATATGAATATACACATATATAACAGGATGATAAACATTATGTAGAAATGATCTGCTGAGCAGGCTACCTGACTGGTAATTTTATATGCAAATAAAGTGCCAGTGCACCTCGTATAAAGCTCCGAACTCCAGTTCGAGAGCATTTGCTTTTCTGCTCCCACTGCTCCTGTTGCAAAGCTGTTCCAGGACCTAACTGCTGTAACAGATAAGAATCTTCTGATTTCCAGATTGAATTTATTCAGGGACCAATTTATACCTTTCTGTTGTTGTGCCAGCATCATCCTTTGGTTTAAATCACTGTTCTTTTTCTGTGGTATTTATGTCTCTGATGTATTTATAGAATGTAATCATATTACTTCTCAATTTTGATTTGCCAGGCTAAACTAGCTCTCATGACAAATTAAATAAACCCGTTGTTCTCTGATCATAACAGTAGTCCTTTTCTGCAACCATCTTTCCTCAGTATGGGTTACCAGAATGGTATGCAAGATTACACCTAACATCTCATCAGTGCTTTGTAAAATGCCACTAATCCTTATGTACCTCTGCATAATTTTGGCAGTAATCTTGCAAATAATTCGTATGGTGAAATTCTTCATCACCTCAGCAATTTCCAGCTGATAAGGTCTTCATATCACCACCCCCTTCCCACCCACCCCAAAATGTAATTTTTAGCTTGTTGAATCCCAGCCCAATCCTACCATTCTCAATATCACCCAGTTCCTCCACATTCACTGTCTTCTAATTCTGTGTCTCTGACAGGCTTCAGGGCAGATCTCTTGTATCAAAGTCATTAATGAGAACTTTAATGCTCTGTCTCCAAAATTATCATTAAGCAACAAAGCCATCTTCTCCCAACCTGAAGTTCCCCTAGTGCCAGCTGCTCTAGTGCCCTTTCTGGCCAAATCCTAAGGAGCTTTGCAGTTCCTCTACAGATTCCCACCTTCTTTGGCTTTGCTGATAATCTCTCAATGGCCACATTAAAGGTTTTCACCGATGTCCAGAAAGTTTATATTTGCCTCATTTCCTCTTTCTGGAAATTCATTTATTTTAAAAAAGAAAATTTATGGTTAGTTTATCATGACCTGCCTTAGATAAACTCTTTCAGTAATTGACTTCCATGCCCTTAATAATAATTTTATTAAAAAATTGTTTTTAAGACATCAGATTATTGAACTAAAATCTAGGTGGCCTGTAGTTGCTCAGACCACTTTCTCACTCCAGCTTCTTTACTGTGTGTGTGATGTGTCTCCAAACATTAGGCACCAACCAGGCTTTATGCATTTATTAAAAATACCTGCTGCTCCACTTGAAATTTTGTTTGCCAGTTCCCTCTTGGGATTATACTTATTTTCCACTTTTTCCCTCCTGGAGTACATTAGACATCTCAAATTGTGCTTCTACCTTGACTGTGCTGGTTTCCATTTCTATACCTTTTTTCCCCATCCTTGCTTTTTTCCCCATGTTCCAAATCTTTGCCTACTTCCTTGAAATCTGAGCTAAAGCATAATTCAGTTTTCAGCCTATACTTGATTTATTCTTAATTTCTACTCTATCCTCACTACATTCTGGCCCTACTTATTTTTTCCACCCTTGTTCTTTTTATTCACATGGCTGAAGAATCTTCTGCTATGTGTTTTAATATCCTTTGCAAGGTCTAACTCAGCTTGACTCTTTGTTATTCTCACTTTATCTTTACATTTTTTGGCCTCTAAGGCAGTTTTCTTTGATGATCAGTCATTTTTCCCCTAATCAGTGTAGGCACTCTGCTTATTTCTAATATCGTTTTTTTTTTCTTTGTGACTATTCATCTGGTCAGATCTGGAATCACTTCCTGCAAGTTTCCTTTTTTCTTTTTTCTCTCTGAGACAGAGATTCATGATAAGTTTTGCACCCTTGACTTTAAGGCTTCTTCTACATTCAAGTATCAAATTCAGGTCCAGCTGAGTTAACTGTCTAGTTTCCACTGTTTATCAAAATTTGGAAATTAATAATGTTAATGTTTATGATTAAAATTTCCATTTAATTTAAAATCATTATCTCATGGTAGTTCAAGTCAAGTGTCATTTTCCATGAAAAAGATCGGCTCATCTTTGAAGTCTTTGATACTTACCAACATAAAATTTAAGTTTGCAGCATCTTGAATTGAATCAGTGGCTAACTGGTTAAGAGGTAGGCTACAAACTTGAGGATATTGGGCCCTACTATTTTTTTCTGTGCTTTTGATCTAGGCATTATTGATTACTTATCTGGGCATTGATATTTATGGCTATAGCTATGCTCATAGAGACTGCTGTGATCTGCTGTTTGTCTCTCAAAGCCAGCAGACAC
The DNA here is from genome assembly GCF_034638445.1 of Ciconia boyciana. Lineage (NCBI taxonomy): Eukaryota > Metazoa > Chordata > Aves > Ciconiiformes > Ciconiidae > Ciconia > Ciconia boyciana. The sequence goes on along the minus strand of NC_132936.1, from coordinate 12,491,228 downwards.
AGTCTGACCATGTCCATACTTGCCAAGCTCTCTTTGCCTTCAGAATATGGTGGCCACATCCAAACTCTCTGTGGGGTACTTCTGCGCCCGTGCAAACTCCTAAACAGAGAATTTCTCCTACCCTGCTAATCACCTCAGGCATGCTGGGCACCATTTTAACAGTTTAAGAGTACAGTGAGCCCACGTCTGTACCTAAGCAGTGCTTAATTTACAAGGTAGTCTTATTTGTCTGATCTGCTCAGCATTCAGAGACAGTGAAGTGGGAAGAGGGAGGAAGATTTCAGCTCCTCTGTTTGCCTGTCAGAAAGACAGCACAAACCCGAGTTGCCACACTCTTCAAGTACGCCAGTCTTTTCACTGGGCAAGGAGACAGTGAACTTGAGATCCAAATGCCATTGCTCTAAGAAAAACAATGGGCTCTCTGATGTGTTATGGCAAGGTCTACCTCACCAATGGGGTCTAGGCTACTCACCTTTGATGTTGGACAGGCACCATATGGGGAAGGAGACAACCACTTTACCAGTGGGTTTAGCAGAATTTTGTTGGAAATAGAACAGCTCAAGTGCCTGAGTCCCACTCCAGCACCTAACACGCAATGTGCTTCAAGAGCTAAAGGGTGTTTTGATACCCCAAAAACTGAAACGTTGGCTTCTTGGATATGAATTTCAGTTCCTTCAGAATTGATGGAGATGTTTTGTAACAAAAACACAGTACACTATTGAAAAAAAACCCCTGGTTTCAAGTTCTTACCCAGGAAATTTAGCTCCAATTAATCTGACATTATACTACAATGCAAAATGTAAACTTCTCAAGTCAGTTTAGGCAGAATGATCGTCTACTTTAGAATCAGGTGGAACTCTGACAAAAAGATTTTTGCCTTCCTTTTTTTAAAAATCTAAAGCTTCAGAGTAAAACAGTGGAAAAAATTGCAGTAATGATTTTTCTTCTGTGTGGTATAGATGTATTTTTCAGAGATCCTCAGTTTAAATTTCAGCTTGTTCAGTTATTTAAGATTTGGTTTTCTTTGAATGCAGGAACGTAGTTTGTGACATACTGCATCACACTAAGAGCCTGACAGTCGCTGAGAAGACATGAACAATAAATAGCAAATTCTGAAAGATGGACAGGTTATGAACAATGGATAAGCTCAAAGGTTTTTCCTAAAAGTTAGACACATTTCTATAAACTATTTCATTTGTGAATAACATATTGACTTCACAGAAATAAAAATCACTTCTTGAAACAGAATCTTAACAAAATAAAAATACAAACTGTGCCAGATATTTCATTCAAAATTTATAATTATGATATTTTCCTTACACCCTTTTTTGTTGAAATATTTCACATTTACAATATCATATATTCTTCGAAAATGCAAAAAATAAGGTTTTGAGATTCAAGAATGTTTAAAATCTGTACCAAAACATAAGGTTGATACTGGAGTTAAAGAAAGTTTGTTTTGCTTGTATTGGTCCCTTGGGCTGCTGTGATATCAGGAGTAGGCATTTTTAATATATTGGGTAAAGATTATGCATCATCTAGTTAAGGGACATATAAAGTAATTAATCAGAAAGAAACAACGCTCTTCCTAAAATGTTATCACTTCTGTGAGAAAAACAGGACTGATATGCCCTGAAATTCTTTTACAGAAAGAATAATTGAACTGTTTTTACAAACATTGATTAGACCTAATCTTAAGAACAATCATTTTTATGTAGTTTGCATTGTCTCATATTTCCTTCCAGTAGCAACATTATCTCTACCAATGCAGCTCAGATCTACATGAGAATTAATTTATATCAACTGAGACTTCTGAATTAACAGAGATGCCTTCCTCAGCAAGAGGAAGTGGACGCTACCTTTGCTCTAGTAACAGGTTACAGATTCTGAAGAATTAAGCACTTGCGTGTTTGTGGAGTTTCACATTCATGTTTCACATGTGATCCCTTGACTACAAATTCCTGTACAGAATCAGAACCTTGCAGTAATTTATAAATCATTCTTGTGAAATACTAGGTGCCATGGTAATGTGATATTTGCAATAGGTTGCACAGCAATACATGAAATGGTTTACAGTGATCTGGAGAGAGAAATGGCTTCTGTAGACAAGAAAAGTCTGGAAAATTAAAAAATAAAAGAAGAATGCTCACAGAAGTTTTTAGTCAGCATGACTGATTTTGAGGGCAATACTGTAGGTTAGCCTTTTCTGTGGTTGCTTTGCATCTGCTCTTAAACTGCTATGCAATATCACTGTGACTATGTTGTGCAGTTAGAAAATGTTTAAGCTAGGTGTGGGTACTAGAAGTGACAACTTTTATGATCTTCTGCAGGACATACATGGTAATATTTCCCCAAATTAATTCCTGTTTTTATCCTAGTCGGTGCAGTTGACCTAGAGTACTGAAACCAATGTCAATTTAAAGACTTCTTTTGATGAAGAAAGTATACACTTCTAAATGTCCAGCCAATTACCTGAAAGTACATTAAAACAAATGTACCAATTAGTCATCTCATCCTGTAGAGGTAACACTGAACCTACACATTTCCCCTTCTGCTTTTTTTTAAGGATTATGAAACTTGAAAGGTACAGAGAAAATCCATTTATTCAGACTATTCAGGACCTGAGCTTCTGAGAAGTACCCTCTATCTCTTTTTTTCTTTCTTTTGTTTTTCTTTTTTTCTTTCTTTTTTTTTTTCTTTTTTTCTCTATACTCTGCAAGGGAGCCTCCATCTGGTAGGTGGTAGGTAGGTAATTAAATGGTAATGATGAGACAGCCTTTAAAATGTCTGTTTCCTGGTTAGAACACATTCAGACGGGTGAAAAGCCAAAATTAACTGGAGATATCTGTAAGCTACTTAAAAGTTCACAACCAGTGCAGGTCTTAGATCACAGATAACATGGGACCCCTAGAGGCATCACATTTACATCAGACATCCAACTTCTGAAATGTTTTTGAAAGAAACAGAATGGAAAAGGGAGCTATAAGAAGGACTGATGATTTAAAATGCTTCTATAAGTTTATCTTCTGAGACATCAAACATGTAAATAACCTTTTAATTGCACTGAACAATTGGTACAGACCATAAGTGTAGCTGCTTTTCTAATATAAAGGAATCTAAAATTGCTTTTCAGGTACAATCTGCAGGCAAACATTCCCTAGCAGTATCTCAGGTACATCTTCAGACATTTCATTAACGGAGAAACTACTGTCCAAGACTCAGATTCTTTCTCAAACAGCTCACGTAAACTGTAAGCTCCACTTTGACAGCCATCAGAAAATGAGTATGATCAGAAAGGAGGAGGAAGGGTATATAATGTCCCCTCTGAGGTAACACGGCACATAAGTATTAAATTCTCATCAGACAGTTGATGAATTTTAAAAGCTTTCTGTTTTTCTAGGACATGCGTCTTTCCTGGCTGGTATTCTCAGCAGGAATGGTACATGTTGCTTCTGGGAATGGCACCACAGCTGGTCTTGCTCTAACAGTCTCCTACTTCCGTTGAAATGAGTTTGCCTTTTTGTTCATATTTAATAAAACTTGTTTTTCCCTTCTCCCTCTTGAGTTCTTTTTCTTCTGTGTTATTTTTTCTAATCTGTCTCCAAATCTTGCTTGACTGCTCTCATATCTTTCAACCTTTATTTCTCTCATTTAATAATTTGTGTTGCTCTGCAGGTTAGCTTTTCTCTCTACGTCACTCATTATATCAAATCCTCCTCTTTGTTTCTGATAACCTTGATGTATCAATCATCTGCTTCCTCCAGTTTCCCCAGCTGTTCTAACAATGACACCTATAATGTTTCCTAATACTGCTCATTGTCATACTTAGGACCTCATTTTTTCCAACAGCCTGGAAATCTTATGTTTTCTATTTGTCTCTGATCTGAGTGTTATTTAACTTGTCACTGCAACAAGAGTAAGACTTTTGTCTGCAAAAGTTGCTTGGCTTTAGATAATCTCGTTTGATGTTTCTCAATTACAAGCTTTTTAATGGTTACTGCTGCGATATCACTGATTTGATGATTGGCACAACATAGAGGTTTTTAAATTAAAAGGAGCTGTACAAACAAACTTAGCCTTTTCACTTCTACCTCAAGACTACATATATCTTTCGTATTATGCTATCTAGTTCCTACTTATTAACTGTGCTGAACTGAATGGACATACTGACTTTTAAAATATTATACTAATACAATTTAATTCCATCTTGAAAGAGCTGCAAGTGTGTCATGCAATGGTTTGATTCTTGCTTTTTTTTTTTTGGTCTTTATATTCACATGGAGCATTGTCAGTAGAGTTTTCCCTTTACTTGTGGTCTATACGTAAAATATTTTATTTTTTCAACTTCCTCTTTCATCACCAATGCTTAATTTTGTTAACTAAAACATATTCTTGTAAACTGTGAAAGGGAGGAGAGACAGTTCAGCAGTTTTCTTATTGGCACTGCTATGATCCACACGTTTCTTATATGGTATTAGAATTTCTCTAAACAAGAGAATCATATTATGAATTGGAAGAGGCAGCTATCATGTTTATATTTTCCAAGAATCATGTAGCAATGCAACAACGGGAAGGGGAATAGCATTGTGCCTTGGAATTGTGACCTACGGCTGTCATTGACAACGGCACCATGATGAGACGATGTGATCTTTTGTAATAGGACACAGAACAAGGCACTACATGATTGTGACAAAAATGTATCTTTCTCAACAAAACAATTGAACATTGCAGGGAGTGTGTGTGTGTGTGTATCTATATAGATATCTGTATACACATACATTTCTTTTTTCATTTCTTCTTATCAGGTTATAATTTTTCATGTGGCAAAAGACATATTTATTAAGCAACCTTTCCCTGGAAATATTAGCTTCTTGTTTGTTTCTTATCAAGCTGCGGTGGTTTGCAGTTAATTTTTTTTTTATGTCAATGAAGATTTGAGTGAGGCCCCTTTCTGCACACATTTTATGCTGAATATTCTTACAGTAGCACAATTCATTTATGTAATTTGCAATAAAACTGTAGAAGAAAAGGAGACTTAAGAACTCTCAGGTGACTCCATGGATATTTGCTTTAGTGACTTTAAAAAAACCAACAAGGTAACTCTTTTGGATGTTCACCTATTAATGCAAAAGTATTTTCTGGAGATATTTTTATGAGCTTTAGGGTTGTCATGTCTGAAAGGAATTCAGAATGGAGCTGGGTTTCATCAGATTTTTCAGGCTTTTTCCTAATCCCTCCTTCCCTGAAGGGCACAGTTCTAACAAGAGATCTTTTTCTTTCCTACAGATCAACATAAGCTACTCCTTTCCATCAACAGGTCAGATTTTACTTTACTTCAGGCATATTTGGCAGAGACAGCCCTTTCAGTACTGGACTTTATTTATTTAGAAAATGTGAAGTCATTCCAGATGAGATGTGAGATTCTCTAAGTTTCATGGATTATCATAATTTTAAATTAAACAGTGATCTCTGAGGGTTTTCTGAAAGCCATACTCATTGCAAGTGTAGAGTCTCTTCTTTCCCTTAATTGGGAGTAATGATTTGTTTTCCCTCACTCATGTACTATACTTACTGGAGGAGAAGCATCTCTTTGTCTCAGCCTTTCACCCCAAAGTTGCCCTGTTTTGGATGGAATTAACTCTGAATGAAGTCAGATGATTCTGTTGCCTAGGGTTTGGGGTATACATGTGGAACAATAGAAGCATGTGAGGAAAATTTTAAAAACTGCTCCTAATCAAGTGTGGAATATATTTGAATCTAGGTTGTCACACCTCAGGAGCTGGTGATGGTGCCACATCATCAGTGCGTGGGTGCATTCTGTACGATCCCTTTTGTAAAAGGCATTTGAATTACTTTAGGAAACCAGTGAATTAACCGTTCAAAGATTTTTTAAAGTTTTTCATTCTGTCCAGACTAGTCACTAACTTTGACTCAGCTAATGAACTGGTTCCTGGAGTTTTAGATCAACCAGAACAACTTTTGCTGCACATAAAATCCTACATACACACAGAGAATTGCTCAGCATTTCATCTTCCATGCATAGATCAAAAAACTGGGAGCAAGAGGGAAGAGTATTTGACTGCATCATGTGCAGCAGCCTCTGCACAACTGCAGCATAGGCCTTGTCCAGAACAGACAATGATTTCTTTGCTTTGTGCTTGTGAGGTTGTGCCATGGGAAATAAAGTATAGAACAGACTTGCAGAAGGATAAAGGAAGGACTTCATGGGAGCAGTCCTGGGGAGCACAAGGCAACATGTAGAACATCATCCAAAGCTGGTTGCTTAACAATAGGCACAGGCATAACCAAATGACTCAATGGTCTGCCTGAAAAGCTTGGGAGTGAATGGAAAGATAGGCCAGCAAGGACTTTCAAAATGAAAATTGATGTAACTGAGAAAAGCAGTGAACAGGAGGATATAAAGAGAGGAATACAAGCAACAAGCAACTGGTGTTTGCAGAAACCTTCTGAACAGCAGGATTGTCACAGCCCAAAAAGAGAATTAGTTTTTTTAACTGAGGTGCAAGATGCTGGGAGCAGAGCAAGACTTTTAGCCATGTGGGTGGCAAGGGAAAGATCTCTTGGAGAACTTACACAGAAAGAACACACACAACTTAGATCTACACTGAGACCTGGGAATAAAAAGTGGCTCAGGGTTCAAGCCCTGATAATGGTCTGTAAGGTGATGCTCTAGCAGTCTTGACGGGATGGAAGGCTGAATGGTAAATCACCAAAGCAGTGCAGTTTCTAAGAGAGAAATTATGTGAGGCATATATTGACAGCTGACAAAACTCTTTTATCTAACTCTAGTCTTACAAAAAACAAAACAAAACACACAACTATTTTTGCTAAGCTAGTCAAAATTAAGATCTAGTTTGAGAGAAACATGAGCTATTTTATGCCCATACTGTTGAAGTTCAGAAAAGCTACAAGCAACTGGAAATAGTATTACACTGTAGAAGATTCTTGGCAACCTTAGCTCTAGGTATTGCTAACTGTATAACCTGTAATATACCATTTTGGCAGAGGCACAGACTGAGTGCACATAAAAAGGTTAAAATGATATTAAAAATAGCACAGAGAATTAGAGAAAAATATGGCTGACAGACAGTATCTAACATGTACAAAAGGTTTCCACAGAGACATATGTCATGAACTATTCATATTGAAACAGCAAATATACTAGCCTTCTAATTATTTTAGCATTAGAATTGGTTTTATGCTAGCCAAGCGAAAGGACCCTGTAATGGTACAGAGTAGGATAATAAAAGAAAAATGTTTAACCTTCCCTCCAAACTTATTCAGCCAGATCCTCCCCTAGCAAAAGTCAGTTGGCTCCAGAAGGGCTACACCAGAGAGAAATTCATTCCAGTTTGATTTTTGCAATGTGAAATTCAGCTCACCCATTCTTCTGTGCTTTTATTCAATCTGAAAAATAATGACATGTAGCAGATTACCCTTCTGCTGAGGAAGAACGATTCCCCAGCACTCATAGCTGGGCCCTAGGCTGTCAGGGACTGTCATATATGGAAGATTCATCCACCTGCTGCTGTCTCATTCCTGGCAGCAGGCTCTGGTTTTGTTCTCCATCAGCATCCTGCCCTGCTGTGTGCGAGGCTCCCTGGTAACATCTGTCATTACCAGCATTGTGAAACACAGCAATCTCACTGCTGAAATCTTTTGTGTTCCCGTGCCGATTGTATTGTTTTCTTTTGCCATTAAATAACAGTCAAAATCCAATTTTTTAAATATTTCACAACTTCTGTAATTCCAGCACAACTCCAAGTACCTCATGAGTCTGGCAGACAACCAGTTCGTATTAAATACTGCTATAAACAGCCGGGTAGTGATGTGGGATGTTCAGTTATACACAGATGTTGGCTTAAGAAACTCCAATTCCTTACAAAACAGATAAGATTGGGGGGGGAACACTTTATATGCCCTACTTTTGAGACAAAACATATAATGTATAGTTTTTAACAGCAAATAGCTGTGCATAAATAAAACCTTTCATGTTTTCTGAGATTCAGAACTACATAGAATTTTAATATTTTTGGAACTTTCTTGTCACTGATACCTGAACATTCTCTATCTGTAATTTGAAAATATAAAATAATTATTTTCAATAACAATTTTCCAGCAAGGATGGAAGGATTCTGAAAAAAAAATCCTTCTTTCTCAGTTTTGGGAGCAGAAAATTTTTCAGTTCTTGGGGTTTTAGTTTGTCAGCAAGAAACATGAAAGTTTGAGAAAAGGTGTCTATTCTTTTTGAAGTTTTGGGATGGGGAAAGAGCGTAATTTATTATTAGCTGTAATTTCCATGACGATGGGATAGCAATCACTAAAAACTTATAAAATAAGAAACTTGTCACCCTTGTCCAAAGTAAAGTAGCATTAAACTGGTACAGAAATAGGTATTTTTTTTTGTTTATTTTTAAATGACTATTTTCAGGATACATTATTCATTCATACAAGTTAATTTAAAGGAAGATTTTTATTATATAGTTGTTTGTTTATATTCTTATTGCAGATCTTTGTAAAGCTGTCCATAAACATTTTAGATGCAACCATAGAAATATTCAAGTTGTTTGAGACTTCATGCATACTTTGTTTTGGGATAGACCCAAGACCTTTCAAAGAGTTTAGTGAAAAAACAATGAAAATGCATGCCCAGAATCCCAGACCAACAAACAGCAGAAAAGGCTCACATTTTCTAGATTTGATAAATTACATATTCCCATCTTCCACATTTCTGCAGTTCTAATCTTCCGGAGTCTGCTAAACACCCTCATATAAAGGGAATTTCTCTGCGACAATATAAATATTTGTTAAAGTTTTACAGTTTTTAAACTGTATTTCCACCAGATGTCAGCAATGCACTCTCTAAACTCAAGCTGTCAGAGGCCTCAAGCTTTCCCCGGTGTTACAGAAATCGTATCACATACTAAACCGTATTTAAGCAACCAGAGAAAAACAAAATGACCATCATTGCTTCCGAAGAGACTCATGACATTACTAAGCTTGTCCAGCTAATAATGTGATTCTTTACTTAGTTTCCTCTGGGAAGGAGGTTTTATTACATATTGGACCACTAACATGCTCATTGTTTTTCTTCTCACAGTTTCTGTACAATGCTGACTTTCTTATTTCTGTGCGTGTTTTCCTCTATTAGACTGTCAATAATAATGTATTTAGTTTTATTGTTGAGACTATAGAGGAAAAAGAAATAATGAAAGTATGTTGGACACTAGTGCTGTAGTGTTTATTTACCTGAACATTTTAGGGCAAAACAGAAGTACACTACACCATGGGGAGTGGTAGAAGCACTGGGGTCAGTAGTAGAAGTTGCTATCTTCATGGCTTCTTCTTCACCAGGAATTCAGGCATCCAGCTGTAATGTCCAAACCAAATACAGAACATTGATGGGCTTTGCTTTTATTTCATAGGGATAACTTTGCTTTTACTTATTAACTTAAACCTCTTAAAGCTCACTCAGATACAACAACAAAAAGCTGCAGAATGACCTCTACTGAGGCAGTAATGTGTGTGTGGTGCCAAAGTAGACATGACAGTTTTTACACTTTAATGTCCCTGGCACAACACTCACAGATTTCAGAACACTGTTTTTTTGTTTTCCAATGGTTTCTAGAAATTGTTTCACAAATTCTTTTGGAACTGCATTGATTTGTCAGAAGCTGAACTTTCAGATTTGGCCAAAACTGCGTAGAAAAGATTCCTCGTGTCAGAGATAAAATTTCTGGTTAAAACCACAAAAAAGCAAGCCTCATTTCTGAGTGAGAAAGGAAGCCTGGGAATTCATTTAGTTCATGATCAGCCTAACTCTCACTGGACTTTTAACAGTCCAGGGGAGTCTCCTGACTGCCGGGCTAGAGATTAAGGTCTGGAACCATAAAAGCATTTAAGCATCAAGCTTCATGAGAATGAGACACCAGATTATCGTTGCATATTGAGCTTTAGAGGCTTTCTCTGGATCAATGGATAATAAATATATGAAGTGAAGCAGCTATACCAAGAAAAAAAATGTAAATGCATGCAAAGACCTGTACTTAGGGCTCATCCCCAGGAAATGGAGGGTGTAGGTGAATTCACTGATCACCAAGTAAATAAGAGTGGGTTTGTTCTCTCTTTTTCCATGAAAACCTCAAAAGCTGTTGGGTTTGTGCCAATGCACAACTGAAAAAAATGTTGGAGGCTATGAGAAAACTGATTCCTGCCCAGTTCTAATTATAGGTCTGGCTGGTAGCACTCCATGTTATTCAGGTTGTCTGATATGTGCCATTATACAATACAGTTTTCAGCTGCTTATAACTTTTTCAGAATATTAACCATTTGGACTGAAATTTTCCATGACTTTGCCTGCCTCAGGCTGATTTTTTGGTAACTGCCAATCAAATCATTCAGGCATTTCAGAGTGTGAGTTGGGGGGAAAAAACACAAAAAGTGTGGGGTTTTTAATGTTAATAGCTTCTGCTCGTTGTTTTGTTTAAGTAGCATTAGCCTCCTTGTGCTCTGTACATGGGAAGTTAGAACCAGTAGAAGCTCATGTGCATCTGTGCGTCCGTGCAGTGCTTGCTGACCTCTGGAGAATCAACCCACATTTTCCCAAGTGATGAGCTCTTGGAAAAAAAATAACAACAACAACAACAAAATCAGTTCACAATTCTTAGTAACAGTATCTTTAGTTTTAGCTTCTAGGGTCTCCAGAGAATGTATACTCATCAATCACACTTGTACTGGCAAGAGGCAACCCTACAGACAACCGACTAGAAAGACATTGAAATATGTCAATGAAAGGTGCTTCCCCACTCTGTTTCCTTGCCCAGCAAGAAAACCAAAACTGGATTCCACCTTCCCCCCCATCTCCCATCCTCATGGCTGCTTTCAGATGGGGTGTGAACCTCCAAAAGTATGAAAGCCATGTTGAGCTCATTGAAGGCAATTAGGCAGAATGGAAGAGAAAGACTTCAGATGCATGATTCTGAGTCACGAGAAGATCAAAAACAGAATAAAGTGGGGGGAAGGATATGAAAAAATTAGACTGGGGAAATTGGGATGAGTTGGTGGGAACTGGAACTGGAACTGACACAGAAAACATTGAAATATGATGAAGGAATTGGAGATGGAGCTGAAAGCTAGGCAGGTGGTAGGGAGAAATCAAAGATTAAAGGAAGGTGTAAGAAGGAGGAGAGGAAGTGGTAGACCAGGAAAACAGTGAGCTGAGCTTGAGACTGCAGAGTTTACTATAGGAGAAACCTGGGTTATGCTGGGCAAGAAAACAGAGGGGAAGCAGTAGTCTGGTTAGAGAGGTGCATTCTGCAATGTGTGGTCAGTCCTGGGCCTGGTCTCACCTGAGTTGGGTTTGGAGGGAGAGATGATGCACACTCAGAGTCCAACCTTTCATGGAGTCAAGGCAGAACCAGGGCAGGCTCATGCTGTCAGTTTTGGTATGGGTGTTGCAATGAGTTGAAAACAGAGCTGCTAGGAGGTTGAGTTTGAAGCCCAATTCTCAGAATTTCCCAGTGTTTCAATTTAGAATAAAGAGGAACCCAGTTACTGATCGACTGTGAGAAGGTGGCAAAAATTATTTTCCCTGGCATCACTGGAACTGAGAGCAGAGCTGGGGAAAATTTAGCTCTGGAAGAAAATTCTCAGTTGCTTTAACAAGTCCACTCTGTGTGAAAAGACATCCCATTCACTACACACCTTTCAATGCCTAAAAAAATGCAGAGACCCCAGCAGAAAATACCTTCATCAATTACATAGTACTTATCTGTGCCCAGAGCAGTCCTGACACTGAATGAAGAAGCTTTGTGAGAAAAAAATAGCACTAGCTATGTCATTAAAGACCCTCTCATGATGTGTACAAACATGACTGAGAGCAGGTGGGGAAAACAGTCTGAATTTGGTCTTTCACTAGTTTTTGAACACAGTTTTCTTTAACTTGTTTATGTTTAATACCAATTAGTGGAGATAGATTTATTCAAGCTCTTAAAAATAAACTGTATAAATTCAAGCTACTGTACCAAAGTCCAAACCCTGACTCAGTTTTTGTTTTCTCCCTACTCAGTCAAATCTCCCTTTAGCTTTAGCAGGATTAGGCTGGGTAAGGATTTAGCAAAACTCATCAACGACTTCATGATTTGGCTCAGAGCTCAGTGAAAAATGAACTCTTTAAAAGGACTGTCATGGAACTTACATAAATTTACCGAGTCAAAGTACGGAATATTCAGTGATTCATGGCAGTGTGGTTTTTATTAGAGCTTCTCTGAAACACAGCGGGCTTGCTTAGCAAGGGTTCACGCAAACATTTTCTTTGGTTTCAAGCTGCAAAGGTTCACACGCTCCAAGTTTCACTTTAAGCTTTGGGTTCGAGTCTTGGAAATGGCCTACTTTCACTCAATTTTTGTATCCAAACCATAGTAAAATAAACCTGGCATGAACATGAACAAAATTCAGGCTGGCTGAAGTCCACCCAAAGGTGTGAATGCACTTTAGAGGCTTGGTGTGCTAAATGGCTTTTTGTTGTTCTTAACCGTACCACTAACATCATGTTGATATTCACCTTCCGTCTCCTAATGTGCTCAGATTGCATGGTACCTTTGCAAAACTGCAGATTATGACAAAATGAATGTCAAAGTCATGAAGAAGGCAAAAGGATAGCATTACATTTGAAGGTTTGCATTAGCAACAGGCTTCAAAAGAAACATTTGAAGAGTCTCTTCAGTGGTATAACTCCATTTTATCCAGTGTGGTATAAAGTATGGTGCTATTATATCGCATTATACAAACTGTCCCTTTGCCTGTAACACCCTTGCTGTTTTAGTTCTCCGTAAGCATCTATGAAGTGGTCTTACTGACCACCCTTGAGTTCCCAGAGAAAACACTTTTCTGCTATGTGCCTGTCAGGCATCTCGCATATTAAGACCATTGCTTACTAAACTGCCCAGTGCCATTTCACCACTTCCTTTTTTCTCCTTTACATGCATTTGTTATCATATTGGTTCCTCAGTTTCTAAGAGTTCACTCTGTCTTTTTTTATTCCATTACTATATAAGTAATTATTAAGGCTCTTCTTTTCCCATTTTCTTTTCTGTCAATTAAAGTTTTCACCTCCCTACTCCTACTGTTTTCCTAGTTCCTCAGATATGCTTTTCAACCTGATCTTGCTGAATGCTAGCATCCTGCTGTGCTTTCACCTCTCCACCTCTCCATGAAAGCCAGGGAAAATTAGACAGACTTAGGGATGGATCTGATTTGACTGGAAAGATTTTTAAACAGTTATAGACATAATGAAGGCATTCACTGACATTTGCTGGAAGAAGGACAGTACCAATATGGCTTGAAGAATGAGAGAAATGTAACAAGTACTTGCCAACAAGGACGAGCTAGGCTGGACAGCAATATAAGCTGAGTGAACTCTATAGCAGGAGACACGTTAGCTCTGTATTTTAGACATCAGGCTGCTATTAACACTCAGTTTAAAACCAACTGAATATACTTTCACTGTGACCCTTAATTTTGAGAATATAGACACCTACTTTAGAAAAATCCTGATGTTTTAGATGAATTTCATGCTAAACTTACTTTAATCTAAAGATAGAAATTAATGCCTAGTAAATTTGAAGCTAATTTCTTAGATCAACAGAAGTAGGAGGTACAGAAAGGGACCTAGGTAGGAAAATGTTTTAGAGAAATACTAGTTGATGAGGATGAAATTCAGCCCAACAACTTAGATGCCAACTTGTCCTTTCTCACGGTCAGGACAGAGCAGAGGGGAATGATACCAGTTATTTTCCTTGCTCTGTTTTCTGTCTGCCTAGCCTGACTGTTCTGGCAGTGTTCAAACCACCACTGACCAGCCCATTACCAATGCAAGTCTTTGCAATTGCCCCATGAGATCTGAGCTGGTCTAGTATTTGTAGACACATTCCTTTTTCTGAAATAGAGAGTGGAGTTTTCCCTTTCCTGAAAAGGAGTCAGAAAAGAACAGAGTTCCATGCTATCTCTTAGTGCAGAAAATAACCAAAAGCTCAATTTATTTGTCCCATGCATGGTCTGATGCCACCTGAGTTGGTTTGGCCATCCAGCTGCCATTATAGAAGAGTTTCCTGTAGGTCTCAGTTCATAATAGTCAGCTCCATAGTGACGTCTTCAATATCCCTAAGGATATAAAATGGCAGTAGACACTTGCATTTAAGCCATTTCCACCCCCCAGCTATGGGTAGGATGTTTTTCTTTGCCTATGCAAAGCAGCTGATGAGAAGTTTCTTTTCACCCTTGAAGGTTCTTAGCCCATAATAGTAGTAACATGTCCTCTTAAGAAGTAGATGTATAACAAACCCACCTGCTAAAGTGCCTAAAGCAGATATTCAGATAGATATGGGAAATAGATAAATTACTTTGAAAACCTCAGTAGGGACATTTTATTTGCCTAACATTTGGGCACCTAGGCAAAGATCTCCTTCATTGGGTGCTCAGGCGCACATATCTCTTCTGGGTGATATTAGGTTAATTTTATGTTCGTTGCCTTCATTATGTGTCTGAGATAGGTGGACTTCTTTTTAACTTTTTTAAAAAGCTGAGAGAAGAGCTCCTATGTCCTTAGAGCTAGTTCTGAGCAATAATAGGCTGAAGCCAGTTATGAAGCATATGAGGGAAAGAACGATTATGTGGAATTGCTTGCCACACTTGGGCTAACAGGAACATTAATAGATCAGATTTGAAGGGTGAAATATGTTTTGTTAGTGGGGACAATGCTATTATGAGAAGGACTCAAGGATTAATGAACTCATGGAACACTGACACAAATAAAGTTTATGCAGTGCTGGTACAAGAAATGTTTCAAGTGCTTACAGCCAGGTTTTACTATAGGTAAATGAAATAATTAAAGTGCTTAAAAGTAAGGCCTAACTGAGCAAAGGGACTTAGATATGAACTTAGATATGAACTAATGTTGGAAGGACAGGCACATAAGAATAGACTACACAAGACTTCAGTGAGTAAGAAACACTGGAGAGAAAGATTTGTCTAAAATACTGTCTCTTCCCTTAACAGCTTTTCTCATAAGTGCTTTTGTAAAAGCCTGCCTAAGACTGCCTCGGGTTTTTTGAGTATGGTTAAGTATAGTTGATAGAAACCACCAGCACAGCCTGCTTAGCAAAGAACCCACTTGGGAGGAGAGAGACCTGGTTTGAAAGTTTCAAATCTTTTCTCCTTACATGGAAATAAGTGAGAAGCTGGGTGAAGAGATAAGGCCCCTCTGTTCATATTATTACAGTTGAAAATGCCAGGCTCTGCAGAACAGAGAGATCTTGCAGGAACGACCCTGACTTTATCTCTGATAGCAGAGCTATGGACTCCAATTCCAAAGAATATGCTGTATCTTTAGGTCTAAGTAGAAAATATTTATAACAGAATATACCAACACCAATACTCCCCCTCAGAGGAACAAGCACCCATCAGTGTGTTACCAAGTCAAGTTTTCCTTGGTTGCATTTTCTATTTGCCCCAAGAATCCTTTGGGTTATTTAATGTGTGGTGGTACAACTTCTGTAAAAAAGGCAAAGGGCACCTCAATATGTGCTATAGCTTGGTAGTTAGGACATTCATGGCATGAAGATGTATGTTTGAGCCCCAATAACCTGAGAAGAAGACTACATCTAGATTTCCTGCTTCCTCTGTGAACAAGCTAACCCCAAGGTAGGATACAAAACCTGGATCCAGCAGCTTAATTTTTGGATGGCTGTGCTGTGCCTTGCATTCAGTGCTTTAATTTTGTTGTAGGTTTTTGCTTTTAGGGTTCTTGGCCTAATCTTTGAATTCTAAATTATTTTAAGTAGGAGCTAAATGCTGAGTTACTTGTCTCAGTCAAGATAGTAGTAACTCTTGAGTATACCAGCGGTAGAAATACATGTGCCTGAGTAACTACTGGCCAAAAGAAAGATCTCTATGGGCCTACACTATTACATAGACTGTTTTTATCATCATCCTCTTCAATTTAGGCTTCTAAATGCCATCTAAACTTCCCTCTAAGTTCCTATATTCCTTTGTTCATCAAGCCCAAGTTACAAGTCCCACTGTATCACAGAACTTCATAATCTCAAATGCCTCACAACATTACTGTGAAGCTGAGAACAACTATATTCTCAGTTTAACAGATGGGGTATTAAGACACAGATAGCTTAACTAGCTTGAACAAAATCATGCAAAGAACTTGTGGTAGTGCAGGCAATTGAGCCTCGGTTTCTCATATCCATCCTTGAAATAATCCATTCTTTCTCCTAAATTGTGTAAGTAAGTGTTTTAGGGTAAAAAGACATAATGTCTGATACAATAAAAGGGCATGAGAAAGGAGAATGGGTGGAAGAGAATGATTTGATTAAATGAATGGGCAGGACAGGTGATAACATGGATGCCTGTACATGGACTGAAGGTGGCCTCCATGGCTGTGTCCTCTGCCTTCAGCAGCCTCCAGTTTAACATGTAAATTGGCTCCAGGGTTGAACAAAACAAATGCTAGTGCCAGCTTTTGTTCAATTTAATGTTTTCCATCTGCTTCATAAGAAACTAAATAACTTTCTGGACCATCCCAGGTACACAATCATGTAATATATGGTAATAAATCATTCATAAAGAAAGCAATATAATGTAGCTGAGAGCTCAAACTTTTACAGAGCCACCATATTGTTACACTACAGACCAGAAGGCTGCTGTCATAGCTTAGCAATTCTGGTTGAAAAGGACCAATGCCTGGATTTGTCCCAGCCACCTGAGGAATCTGTGTGGTCATGCTGGCTCCAGAGATTGTCAGTAAAATAAACCCTTAATCTCCAGATTCAAATAGGCATCATGAATGAACTGCTGCCAGGAGATACCCATTGAGCCTCATTGATTAGATATGGCACCTAAGACGGCAATGATTTAAACTTGGGTGCACGGGAAGATGCCTGAATCTGGAGTGAATCTGTTTCTTTCCTCCAATGACAGTGTTCCAGGGCTGTATGCCAGCAGTTTCCCTGGTCATTCCCTTGCAACTCTCTGCACCTCCGGCACTCTCCCATTTACTAATAGATGAAGTGGAGCAAAGGCAAAATAGCAAACAAGTAACAAGAAGAAGAAAAGCCTCCCAGTTCCCAATGGGTGCATTCATACCTAACTTGAGCATGCAATTCTGGAGTGAATATGGACTTTGTGTTCTTCTTTGTGCACACTATAATGTTGTAACTGGCTCCACTTTTGACCAGCCATCTCCTTGTCAAAAACATTGTTCAGAAATTCTAACAACAAACCCCTTAGCTTGCCTTTTTTTTTGCTGAGTTTGAACAAGCTTAAGTTAAGAGAATAAGGCAAAAAACTGAACCCAAATTTTTAAGCCATTTCCTTCCAAGTATCTCTTCCCAATTCCATCTGCAGATCAAATATGAGAACAGCCAGTTCCTTTCACTTCTGAACTAACTGGTATAACCACCTGCAGATGCTGTCCCAAGCCATTTGCTTCCATGACTTCTCTCAAAACTTAAAAGAAAAAATCCCAACTGTATGCAAGGGCCATGGGGGGGAAGACATGAGCAAGTCTGTTCTCCATCAGAGAGACTGTCTAAAATTAAGACTCAAATGTTAGATGAGGACCTGATTTATTTATCCTTTACCCCTTCCTTCCCACAAATGGGTGAAGTGGTCAGCTTGGTTGGTGCATAGTCAGAATCCCAGTCTTCCTGTTTGCACATTGCTGTCTTTGCAGAGGATGGGAGAAGCATGCACTGTTTTAGACTGGTAAAATGAACAAGAGTCATTAATCTCAGCTACCTTGTTTCATATAGGCAGGAATATTCTCCATTTATATTGAAGTGCTATTCAAATGCCTCAGACAAAAGTAGATCCTTCTTATTCTACACACTTGACAAACCAGAGCAGGTGAGAAATGTCTCATTTTTCTGCTACAAAAATATTAATGTGTCTGTGGAAAATAAAAATAAAAATGTAATAATTTTTAAAAAACTCTTTTATTCTGGAAATATCAAAAACCTGAAGTAAAAAACAGCAACATATAGCAAAAGATATTTTTTCCTCCCAAAAAATTCTCAGTCATTTGAGGAAAGCAAACCTTATATATACACACACACAAGCATGGATACACATATTGTTAAGGTGAAAACTTAATTTTCTTTTGATTAAAAGTATTGAGAACATTCTGACTGACTTTTGAAGCTAGAATTGCTCTGAAAAAAGAACTGATCCTAAATGAAGGAGGAGAATAATTTCTTTTGCTGTTGAGTAAGTAAAGGTGAATGCAGTTGCCATCTGGTTAATAGCATGGTAGCTCTTTCCTCCCATAACTTGCAGCACGTTACGTGACCACTTCACCCATTTGTGAGAAGGAAGAGGTAAAGGATAAATAAATCAGGTCCTCATCTAGCATTTGAGTCTTCATTTTAGACAGTCTCTCTGATGGATAACAGGCTGGCTAGTGTCTTCCCTCCCATGACCTTTGCATACAGTTGGGATTTTTTCCTTTAACATTGAGAAGTAATCTTGAAGTAGGTGGGTATCAATACTGTTCACCTCTCTTATAAATCTCTCCTACAAGTTTATAACATAGGACAACATTACTTCTCTAATGTTTTGTTTACATGAGGATAAACTGCACCATACCATGGCCAGATTTGCCATGTTGAGGCTAACAACACAGCAGCAGCTTTGTGGGAAAGGTATTTTTTCATCCTGTGAAACTTTTTTAAGATTTCACCATTTTCCTGGTCCCAGTATAAAACAGAGTCCTTTCAAATGTTTGCATAAAATCTAACTACTCCCTGAAAGGCACCTTGCACTCACTCATAGAGCTAAGTAGACTTGTAGTTCAGGTCTTTGTGTTGCTGTTTTTGTACATCTTACCGGCAGTCCCTGTGTTACTGACTTTTCTGAGGGAAAGTATTTGTGTGTTTCTTACATCTACCAGATATTCCTTCCTTGAGCAGATGGAACATTTTTAATTGCTATATTTCTGTAAAATGTTTAAGCTCAAGCAAGTAACTGTTTTCTAATAATAACAAAAATATTCTGCCAGTAAATACCTAAGGTAACATCTCTAAAATATTTTTAACAGGGCAGAAGCCGAATTTAATTTACCAATTCTTAATAAAGTACTCTCCCTGCTCCAGGTAGCCTGAATATTTTAGCAAGCAAGGTAGGTAAGCAGAGAGTAAATGACACTGGAAGAAATATCACAGAAGCTTTCATAGAATCATTTAGATTGGAAAAGACCTTTAAGATCATCAAGTCCAGCCATTAACCTAGCACTGCCAAGTCCACCACTAAACCATGGCCCTAAACACCACATCTACACATCTTTTAAATACCTCCAGGGATGGTGACTCAACCACTTCCCTGGGCAGCCTGTTCCAATGCTTGACAACCCTTTCGGTGAAGAAATTTTTCTAATATCCAATCTAAACCTCCCCTGGCGCAACTTGAGGCCATTTCCTCTTGTCCTATCCAGTGTTACTTGGGAGGAGAGACCGACCCCACCTTTCTACAGCCTCCTTTCAGGTAGTTGTAGAGAGCGATAAGGTCTCCCCTCAGCCTCCTTTTCTCCAGGCTCAACAACCCCAGTTCCCCCAGCTGTTCCTCATAGGACTTGCTTTCTAGATTCTCCACCAGTTTTGTTGCCCTTCTTTGGACATGCTCCAGCACCTCAATGTCCTTCTTGTAGTGAGGGGCCCAAAACTGAACACAGTATTCGAGGTGTGGCCCCACCAGTGCCGAGTACAGGGGGACAATCACTTCTCCAGTCCTGCTGGCCACACTATTTCTGATACAAGCCAGGATACCAACTGGTGAACTCCATTCACCACAACTCTTTGGGCCTGGCCATCCAGACAGTTTTTTACCTGGCGAAGCGTATGCCCGTCCAAGCCATGAGCAGCCAGTTTCTCCACGAGAATGCTGTGACTGCTTGTGTCTTCCCATAAAACCCATCAGCTGAAACATCAATTGTCTTACATCAAAACCTGATATTATGGCACTACTGGAGTTAAAAACTGCCCTTCAGGGTCTTTCCCATGTAAACTTTGGGAAATTTAATCAGCATTTGCACTATGTACTGCAGTGAAATAATATCCAGTTTTAAACATGTCTATCTGTTTACACACTCTAGTTTGTGTTTTAAATGTACCCGATTGTCCAGCACTTCTTAAGGTGCTAGGAACTTTCTATAAGAATATAGAGGGGGTCTGAGACAGGGGAACCGCACATTTTTCTGTCTAAATTAATCTTTGTAAGTGGGTGGAAAATGATACCATTATGATCTGGTTAAATTTAATTCTGTAATTTGCCATTCACCACATTTTGTATCTGCTTCTGTGCCTGGCCTATAGGGTATACACATTAAAGCCCTATTAATGCTGTAGGCACAGCGTTTGCAGAGAAGCATGTTATTTAATCTGGTGAGGTATATTTGATCCCTGCTTTTAGCTCTGGTAGTGGTAGTCCCAAATTGGGGTAGTCTGAGAGGTTTTGAAGAATTACATTTTTGTGGGGAAAAGTTTTCAAATAACATATGCCCAGGTCTTGAGTTTAAGTGTGTACTAGGTATTTTAAAGCCCTGTGGCTGGATGAAATCAATGGGCACAAATCTTCTAAACCACTGCAATGTTTTTCAAAAATTCTAGTGTGCCCCTGCATTTCACTGCAGGATCATGAATGGGAGATCTATCTCTAGTTAGCCACCTTATGTGTATCTTCCACACTCATAAACTCATAAGTTTCCTCCCAGTGAAATGTAAGGCTCTTTCTCCAGGTTAGCAACCCTCTTATCAATGGGTACATTTTTTATCATCCATTTCCAGAGAATATCCTGTCTATCTCTCTCTGACATTAATCATAGAATCATTTACGTTGGAAAAGACCTCTAAGATCATCAAGTCCAACCATTAACCTAACAAGTCCACCACTAAATCATGTCCCTAAGCACCACATCTACCTGTCTTTTAAAGACCTCCAGGGATGGTGACTCAACCACTTCCCCAGGCAGCCTGTTCCAATGCCTGACAACACTTTCGGTGAAGAAATTTTTCTAATATCCAATCTAAACCTCCCCTGGCGCAACTTCAGGCCATTTCCTCTTGTCCTATGGCTTGTTATTTGGGAGAAGAGATCAACACCCACCTCACTACAACCTCCTTTCAGGTAGTTGTAGAGAGCGATAAGGTCTCCCCTCAGCCTCCTTTTCTCCACGCTAAACAACCCCAGTTCCCTCAGCTGCTCCTCATCAGACTTGTGCTCTAGACCCTTCACTAGCTTCATATACTCTTCTTTGGACACGCTCCAGCACCTCAATGTCTTTTTTTGTAGTGAAAGGCCCAAAACTGAACACAGTATTCAAGGTGGGGCCTCACCAGTGCTGAGTACAGGGGCACGATCACTTCCCCAGTCCTGCAGGCCACACTATTTGTGATACAAGCCAAGATGCTATTTGCCTTCTTGGCCACCTGGGCACACTGCTGGCTCATATTCAGCCGGTTGTTGACCAACACCCCCAGGTCCTTTTTTGCAGGTCAGCTTTCCAGCCACTCTTCCCCAAGCCTGTTGCATTGCATAGGGTTGTTGTGACCCAAGTGCAGGACCCAGCTCTTAGCCTTCTTGAATCTCATACAATTGACCTCGGCCCATCGATCCAACCTGTCCAGATCCCTCTGTACAGCCTTCCTACCATCAAGCAGATCAACACTCCTGCTCAGCTTGGTGTTGTCTGCAAACTTACTGAGGGTGCACTCAATCCCCTCGTCCAGATCATTGCTAAAGTTAATAAACAGAACTGGCCCCAGTACTGAGCCCTGGGGAACACCACTTGTGACCAGCTGCCAACTGGATTTAACTCCATTCACCACAACTCTTTGGGCCAGGCCATTCAGACAGTTTTTTACCCAGCAAAGCGTATGCCCGTCCAAGCCATGAGCAGCCAGTTTCTCCAGGAGAATGCTGTGGGAAATGGTGTCAAAGGGTTTACTAAAGTTTAGGTAGACAATGTCCACAGCCTTTCCCTCATCCACTAAGCGGGTCACCTTGTCATAGAAGGAGATCAGGTTGGTCAAGCAGGACCTGCCTTTCATAAACCCATGCTAACTGGGCCTGGTCACCTGATTGTCCTGTACGTGCTGCCTGATGGTACTCAAGGTGATCTGCTCCATAACCTTCCCTAGCACTGAGGTCAGACTGACAGGTCTGTAGTTCCCCGGATCCTCCTTCTGGCCCTTCTTGTAGGTGGGCGTCACATTTGCTAACCTCCAGTCAACTGGGACCTCCCCAGTTAGCCAGGACTGCTGATAAATGATGGAAAGTGGCTTGGTGAGCACTTCCGCCAGCTCCCTTAGTACTCTTGGGTGGATCCTATCTGGCCCCATAGACTTGTGTGTGTCTAAGTGGTGTAACAGGTCACTAACTATTTCTCCTGGGATTATGGGGGCTTCTTTCTACTCCCTGTCCCTGTATTCCAGCTCAGGGGGCTGCATACCTGGAGAACAACTGGTCTTACTATTAAAGCCTGAGGCAAAGAAAGCATTAAGTACCTCAGCCTGTTCCTCTTCTTTTGTCACTATGTTTCCCCCTGCATCCAATAAAGGGTGGAGATTCTCCTTAGCCCTCGTTTTGTTGCTAATGTATTTATAGAAACATTTTTTTATCTGTATTTAAAATAAAAATAAGACAAAGCCAACAACAACAACCACACACACACAAAATTTAAAAATTAAATAATAACCTAATTACTTTCCAGAATGCTAGAATCCTCTTGCCATTGGTGAGTGTTGCTCACTGAAGCAACCCAGCTGAGGCAACCAGATTTTGCCCTGTGAGTAACTGTGGATTCATACTCCCACTGGCGAGCAATCTTGACCTATGGGTAGCACTGTTTACTTTCTCTCTTTTAATGACTTCTCTGTGCTCACCATAGGGAAACAGCTTATCACAAGAATGGCAGAAATTTTGCAAATTTGATGGTGTTTTTGTTTCCCATCACTCTCAGAGAAAAAAAAAAAGAAAGAAAAACATTAAAACATAAACCCATTTCATTCTATTCATATACTGTGGAATAAACCTTCAGTTCATGTAAAGTAGTAAAACCGGTGGAGTTTTGCTGACTTGCCCCAGCTGAGAATTTGTTCCAGTGTATTTATATGTGAAATCACACAAACACGCTATGTGGATGGGGTTATATATTAAAATCAATATTAAATTCATCATATTTAGTTGCTACAGACCACAGTGAACACTTGCTCTCTAATGGTTAAATGCCCTTTGGATCTGAAGCCCTTTGATTTATTGGAAGAAACCTGCTGGGCAGAACATACTGTGGAGCTGATTAATGTCAGCTTCTGTCATCAGTTTCCACTTAGATTCTTGGCCAGCTCTGACATCTCCTCCCTTAAGGATCCAGAAGAATTTGAGGACTGATCCAAGAGCTTTACTGGCATGGGATTTGCAGAATGTGGTGCTTGCAAAATAAGGAAGATGAATGGAAGAAAAATTCCATGTTCTCTACTGGACTTGTTTCTTTAACTCATTTCTCTGGAGAAAGAGACCAATGCCAGGACCACACCAGCAAGGGAAACAAATCAATAGCATGTTCACTGGTTTTGTTACAGATGTCTTGCATTTCCTTTGCTGCTTTATATGCTCCCTCGTAGCCTGTCAAACTGGAAAATGACTGTAGTGAGAATGCAGAGCTACCATAGCTGTCTAGATTTACACTCACCATTGTACAACGAATCTTATGAACTACAAACCAGCTAGTAGTGCATACCATTTTAGAGAGGATAAGCCCTTATCTGAACAGGGCTAATAAAAAGTGGCAACTGCTGTGATTTGCAGGTTGATCGTTCACAAGTAGTGTGAGCTTTTTTAACAGTAGGACATGATCGCCCCTGTCCTTTCCCCTCACCCTCCCTTGGGAACGATGACTGTTTATGGCCGATAATTTTCTTGTGTTCATTTTGACACATTTCCCTTGCAGTTTCTCAATTGGAGAAAATAGCTCTTACATTTCTTCTGAGCATAGAATTCTCCTGTTGCTCATTACACACATGGATACTTCTGCTACAGGAATCACACATTGCTATAAAAATCCTAACAGTGCTGTACCCATTGCCGAACACATTCTCACTGGCAAGAAGGAAGTATGAGCGAACAATCAAATGTGAATACCTAAGATGAAATATTAAAAACATCAGAGTATAATTATACAAAGTATTATGAGGTTGTGGAAAACTTAAAACAGGAAAACGAGCTGTACTAGAAGTCACATTTAAACCTCTAAGAAACCAGAGTACAATCCTTCTAATAACTTAAAGATAGGATTTCCTGTCCTGCATCTCACCAGTGACAACCTGGTTTGTCAGAAATACCATCATCTGGATTAAGAATATTACACTGCTCCCCTTTAGATGGCATAATATTTTACTGCTAGTAATCTGCATTGATAAAATGAGTCTAACCTGTTCAGTGCCTTTTCCTTCCCCCCCGCTCATGGTGAATTTCATGCTGTCCAAGATGAGCTGTAGAAGAAAGGCTGCACAGAGCCAGAAGCCTTTATTTAGTTCCTTGCTTTCATTTACACGCCATTCCCCATCCCTTCTTTCATCTTCCTTCACCACTACTTGTGTGCTTGGGTGGGAAGGGAAGGTTACAAAAAGGAAGGAAAAGAAGAGAGGCTTAGTTTCTTAGGAATAAGCCAAAGAAGTTGATAGGCTTCTATAATACTGCACAATTAAGCAGATCATTTTCAAATGTAGCTGTGGGATTTTGTTGATGATCTACTTTTGTTTGTAAGGAATTTTTCAGCTAGGAAGAAACTAGATGTCTATAAAGAAAAAAAAAACAAAAACTGAGCATTACACAAAAAAGACCTTTCCAAAGGCAAATTAAGTCAATGCATAGATTCCCACTGACTTTAATGGGCTTTGAAACAATCCCAAAGTGATCTCAAATCTCCAAAGTAAACAAACTTTTAAAAAACAGTGTTTACTACTCAATTTTCTGGGATAGTGATTTAAGTTGTCAATAAAATCCAGCCATTTTCAGGGTCCTCAGTCTTAGGGAAAACCTGTTGGGAAAAGTGCATTTAACCCAGGATGTTTAGACATAAATAGTTTAGATTAATGAACTGGCATTTTTTGACAAAACACTGCTGAACTGGGACATTTCTGACCAGTTCTACTACTGATAAAATTAGAAGATGAACACACAGGTTGGCAGAGTAATAATTAATGACAGAATGTTCTGGACCAATTAGGAAGCTGGGCCAATTTAAACAAAATATTTAAACAAAATATTCAATACAGCCAAACATGAAGCTATGCATTGAAGAACAAGGAATGAAGAACTTGCCTTCATTATCCTGGAAAGCAGTGAGTCCAATAAGATCATTTATCCTGATGGAAAACCAACAGAGTATAAACTTCCTCGTGGCTAATGTGACCATTACATTTCTACAGCATTAAGTGCTTCTACTTTTGTATGTAGCTCCAGTGATTCAATGCTGAGATTAAAGGAGTTGGGTTTTGCTAGCTATCAGTAAGATGAGAAGTTAATTTGATTACAGGGCAAGATTGGGGAAGAAATGTCAAATAATAATTACCAGGGAAAGCTGGCTTATTAGCTATAAGAACAGGCTTGTGGATGAAGCCAGACCAGTCCAGTTTAGAAACACGGGGGGGACATGTTTACAATGAGGTAACAAATGAATGGAAAGAAACACCAATGAAGGTGGCAAATTCTCCATCTCTTGGTAGCTTCATAGCACAAAACTGTAAGACGTACTTTAGCTGAAGACTCATCCTTTAGCTCGATATCAGGATAACTGGAGAAAGTCAAATATCCTGCCTCATAGAGGAAGTTAAGTTGGATAAATCCATCTTGCCTTATCTATGAAATCTTTGAAATAAGAAGTGACACTAATAACTAAAACATAGCTAGATAAAGCTTTGTCAGTATGGTTAAAATAGTTCAAAAGCCATTATGGAAAAGTTTCTGTTGAACTATGAAAACATAATCCATTCTACTTTGTGTATTACGTTAATGAAGAGGACCAAGTGCTCTTTCTTGCTTCCATTTACTGTAACACAGCACCTACCATTGACTTTGTTGTGTATAGTAATAATCCCTTAATCATTACCAGCATAGAACTCCAAATCTGATTTTCTCCATGCAGCTTTCCTTCAGTCAATTATTAGCAGATGGATCCTGGCTCTTTAATTAGGCTGAAGCTAACTACTACCTGAATGAAAACACCAAAATCAGCCTTGCCCAACTGATGAGACAGAGACAAAGTGGCCGTTCTCTTTACAAGGTGTTATTTGCTTGACATGTTTGCATGACTCAGTCTGATGTTCACAGCTGATCTTCCAGGGTGCTGCATAGTTGAGGTTTTAAATTATTTTAAATTATTAGAATACCCCTGAGAGACCCCAAGCCATCCAGCTAGTCAAATGCAGAACGCTGTAATTCTCCAGAAGAGTCCTGTCAAAATGGCATCCTCATCATGCATGGAAAATACACTACACCCATACGTTTTAAACTTCTAATTGTAATAATGACTCTGGCACCAAACCTTTCTGGAGGATTGATGGCTAGCTGAGGCTAATGGCTCTCAGCTGAATTTCAGGCCACAGCTCCTCCCAAACAGTCATTAATCTTCAGGAAATATCCTATGCTTCCATCAGGAGTGTTTAAATGTCTCTGTATTTTTAACTAGATCATCCATAGCATGTTTCTGAAATCAGCTGGATAGAAAAGTGGTGTTTTCTGACCAACCTGAAATGTTATCAATAATTCATTTTCACAAGGCTGTTTTCTTAGGGCCCTGCCCCATGGTCCTTCACCTCACCAAAGTTCTCAGTGACCTGACTGAAGACTGGCCTTTACCTAAAGTTTCAATATCAAACCTGACAAAAATATAAAGCAGGATTTTCAGATTTACTCAGCATTGCCCCAGCCTAACTCTCACTGAGGTCACTAGGTATGTCTAAATTATCATTTACTTTAGTTACCCAGTTTATTCCTTGATCCTTGTCTCCTGCAGACCCATATCGTGTTGTTAATTTGCTCACAGGTTCTCCTCTGAAGTGAATCAATCGTCCTGGAGAAACAAAACCTCATACATTTGTTGGGATGGTTAGCTTCAGGAACAACTCCCAAAAGGTCATGTGGAGGAAGTCACATTAGGTTTGGCTCTGTCCATCTTGCATAGTCCTCTAACATGTTCTACCAGGCTTTGCATCCTCAAACATGCCCTCACCCCATAGCTCAGTTCACACTTTCCGTTTCATGCTAAGAAAACACAGTTCTGTCAGGCTGTAACACAGTACTCACTATTCCTGACACTGTGAACTGAACTAAGAACCATATACAAAAAGACTGTTATGATTTGATGCCACAGGGGAATCACATGGGGCCCAGCAGAGGTCCAGGACCATGTACTACATAGCGTTGATGCAGACAATCTGAGCTAACTCTGAGCAACATAGACACAAACCACCCTTCACCACTTGGACTGGGGGCCAGGAATCAGTCCCAGTATTGAATGCACTTAGCAGTGCAGCCAATAATAACATTCCCTGGGAATAAAGTGAGACCATTGCTGAACTGTTTGGAAAAATTGTCCTGTCATCATTTTCACCATAAATCATTGACTGTCACACCAAACCTTCAACAATCAGAGAGTTCTGCAGGGCTCTTCCTGGAGTGATTCTTTTAAAGATAGTTCAGAAAAGCCACCAGGTTTTTTCTCCATTCTGGCATCACGGCTGTAATGCACAAGTACCCTCAAAAGCCAAGGCTGAGTCTTATTTGTCATGGCCTTGAGGAGCACTTAGGTAAGGGATTTAAGGGGTCTAAAAGGCCATAAAGCAGTAAATTTCCAAACTGAAGAGATCCTGACAAGCAAGTTTGAACATTTAAAAGAATCAGACACAACAATAATCTAGGAGAGGCTGTCAAATAAAAATAAATGTGAATAAATGCAAATGTTAGACATTTGCTGAGAGTTTCCAAAATAGCATTTGTTTACACAGCTTTTCAAGAAAAGAGATGATAACAGTGGAACGTTGACTAACCTTTCCAAATACTTACACTGGCTTGGTTGTTGCCCTTTGTTTCAAGGCTTTATACTTTGAAAATATATAAAGGATTTACTTAAATAAGGACAGATATGAGCCTTATGTATACCAAAATGTGGCAAAATAAGCATCATATTTGAGTTTATAAATGCACTTTTGAGCTGAGATACCATCCTACTGCCTACCATTTCCCACCAAGAATATGACACATGCAAAGAGCAATAAACTGTCGACTCCCATCAGTTGTACCAGCAGAGAATTTCCCTTACTAGTAATATTATGAAAGCATACACCAGACCTGAGCAACTCTCTGAAACCAGATCCCAGGAAACCTGATAGTTTACTTTCTTACCCATATATTAGTTCACCCTTCAAAAAGGTTAGGGCCAAGAGCAATCTCAAAGGCCAATTCTTACTCAAAAATCAATGAGTGCTGTTAGAGCTAGGTAGGGTCACCCTGTCATGAGGGAATTTTGTGATGAAAAATCAGTAAATAAATACCCTCCTTTCACTGTGTGATAAATCTAAAACCTTCTCAGATGATGTTTTTCAAAGAACTGTAATGTAGGAAGGAGAAGGCACATGAACTCTGTTCGGGGTAGCCCAGCAGTGATG
This sequence comes from Ciconia boyciana, assembly GCF_034638445.1. NCBI lineage: Eukaryota > Metazoa > Chordata > Aves > Ciconiiformes > Ciconiidae > Ciconia > Ciconia boyciana. The sequence continues at coordinate 12,462,486 of NC_132936.1, read as the reverse complement.
ATTCTTTATTGATCCACACAACAACCAGCTTTGAGGTCCTGCTCTCAGCATCCCTGTGAGTGGAGACACATCGTGCTCAGGCTTCTCAGGTGAGTGCTGCAATCACAGGGCAGATGATTCTCAGAGTCGAGGAGGGTTTCAGCAGAATTTCTAACCTTAGTTTCTCTCACTGTCCCCATGGAAAGATTCTGTTTTCGTAAACCAGCATTTTCCAACACAAAACATTTTACTGAACAATTCCCACTTAGCTCTACTAAATGACTAATTTGCCTCCGTGAAACACTGGAACTTGGGAAAACTAATATTCCCAGTGGTGATAAGGCTTTAAAATATAAATGGGGAGATTTTTATGTGGTTGTTAATGTGTGATTCCTTACACAGTTAAGGTGAAGGACAGAATATGCTGGGATATGCCTTTAACTCTCAAACATCCAAACTATATTGTTTCGGCTAAGGAAAACTACTTGCAGGTATCTTTATTTTTTCAATATTTCCTAATACTGTGTCCAAAATTATAGGTGGGTTAAGGTCGTTTAACCATTTGGTTCTTAGCTCAAAACACATTGAAGGAAAGATGAATTCGTTAAACTACAGAATGGCCAATTTTAAGGGGATTACCCCTATCAGAAAGAGTAATCCATGGTTTACAACAGCAATATTATTTTTTAAAGCTGGTGGATGGAGCAGCTGCTTTGTAAAGTTATTAATTTCCTGTAAAGAATACTGAATGCTTAGCAATCAGAAAGCAAGGCAGGATGTAGTTATACAATCATGTATGTGCATCTTTTATACATTAATTTTGCATGGAACTCCCTTCCCTTTTAAAATGATCAGTATTGATTCTGCTATCTGGACCCAAAACAGCATCCACAGGCACAAAAATGAACTCTGTATCAGTTAGAAAGGGGTAGGCCACAATAACAGCTGATTGTAAGGACAGGCATTTGCAGAACCTCAAGCAGGCTGATTCTCAGAGTGGTCACAACTACAGCTGGCAGCCACCCCACCTGAGGATGCAGCTCTTCTCCCATGGGCAAAGATGTAGGTATTTGAATGGGAGAGCTCTGAATGTTTCAGGAAGTCAAGTTGTTCTCACATCTGGCTCTAATGCAGACTCAGGCCTTGTTCTTCCCTCAGACCATGGACTGGCTGAGCTCACTTATCCCTGCAAGCTCTCGTGTACTGCCTTTACATACCATCGACGCTAGCATGTTTTTGTTCTTGGAGCTCATATGTGTGCAGGGGTTACTGTATACCTGGATTTCCCTTGAGGCACCTAATTTTTTCTGCTCAGAAAATTCATCTGAGAGATATTTCAAGCTTCTGAGACTTGCCAGAATCCGCCTGCCAGACAAATGTCCTGTGCTGGTGGAATTCAACCCCAGATCATGTGCAAGACATTCAGATGTGTGCACCTCTTGGTGCATGTGTAGTAAACCCAATACATTCCCAATACATCAGATTTTCTGCATACCCACACACTGTCTGGACAGCACACAGGCATTATTTCTGGGCAGGAAATCCTGGAGAAAAATTTGGTAACCCTACCTACCTACACCAAGAACCAGAGCTAATTTTTTCCCCATGGCCTTTAGGAACGTAACTATGTCCTTCATCCAAAATACTTTCCATGTTTCATTCACAATAAAATCTTAAACAATCTTTACCATCAACAGCATCTATTACATCCCTCATATTGTACTTCTCCTTTGTAGAGCAGTGAGTGAATATTTTTGGATGTATATGTGTGTTTAAATTGTACGTCTCACTCATTCTCTCCTATCCTTTTGCTAGAGGATTGTTGCCAGCTGCCTACATCCACAATGAGTGTAACAGACACAAGGAAGGAAACAAAAGTCTCCAATTTATTTGGAATTGATGAAGGAAAGCTCTCCCACATTTTCTGCTGAGAGATCTGCCCTTCAACCTAGTGATAAATAAACAGGTATAGCAAACTTACCTCACCTTGCTTTACTTTCACACCTGTTAATGACCACTGCTCTCCTTTTCTTTCAAGCAGTGCATTTGGAGGAAACTGGAGACAGACAGTAGGAGAAAATAATGGTAACTGGCTTAGTAATTCCAGGACCAAAAGACACAAAGTCCTAAAACCTCCTTATTTCCAGTGCTGCTCAAGACAGGTGTGTTCTTTCCTGCAGAGCAGAAGCAGTGAGAGTGAATGAGACCCCAACGGGGCAAAATGGCAGACGGAGAAGAAAGGACTTAGAGGTTGAAGTGGAAAGTGTTGTGTTCACGTACAAGAGCCTCGAGGTCTTTGTTCAGAACAGAACTTAACATTCTGGGGAAGCTTGAATACTGTTTAATGCATACAGGGATTTATAGGTTGTTTCATATATTTTTTGTCCAATTCCAGTGTCCTTTTAGGCTAAGGAATATATGTAAGCTAGCCTGCCAACAAGTCTTTATGGTTTGTATGGGATGAACTTCCGTTTAAATAGAGAAAAAAAAGTGTGAATTGAAGCTGTATTTCTGTTGAAAATGATGGTTTTTGAATAAGGCAATCAGTATGAGCAAGCATTCACTCCCTAGTCCAATTTAGCCCATTAAACCACAAATGCTGAGCAGCTTGGACCAGATTTCCCAGTGTGTTCCAACTCCTGTGAGTTACTGGAACCATTCAAAGGAGTTGGACTTCAGCCAGATGTGTCCAGCTGAGCGCTCCTTGCAGTGTGGGAGCCCTCAATGTGCACAAAGGCAGCACAGATGGTTCCTTGGTTCCTGTGCTGCCACCCCCTACTCCTACCTCGCTTGGCCCTGGCACAGGGACAATGTCACAGGGAGGGCGAGAATGCTGCTGGCTGTGCTCATCTGACATGCAGGCCTGCAAGGATCGAAAATAGCAGGACAAAACCAGAGGAACACACGAGCCCCAGTACAAAACCAAATAGTAGGGTTGACAGCCCCTTGGCAGCCTTCATTTACCAAAGTCATGCTGAGCAGAAGCACAGGAAAACAGAGCCCTAATATTTTAGGCCACATTACCCCAGTCACCAAGGAAACTCAAATTTTGTGTTCTTTTATGGGTTTTCATCTTAGTTCTTAAAACCACATTGCAATAAATTAACTTCAGAGACAAATCCAAGCCTGGCTGAAGAAGAAACGAGGTGGGCAAAATTCAGCTCATAGGCTAAGACACCTCAGTGTAAGCATCTCCATGGACATCTAGCTGACACCATCAATGGGAGGCTAGAGAGCTATTCATTTCATCCTGAAGCAGGCATGAAGGATGTGATTCAGTTGTCGAAATGCAGACACATGGGGTCATTTTAGATGCCCTAGCACATCTCTCTGGCCTCCAGACACTATGCCAGTATGGCATTAGTCATCTGTGTGTCTAGTACCATTTCAGATGCCCTAACATTTTCCACTGGCTTCCAGCTGCAGCTCCTGAAGATTGTAGGTCCCCCATATGTCCTGTGTCATATCTGCTAGCCCTGTAAGAATTTACTGGATTTTCTAAAACATCTCAAATGGCACTTGGCACTCATATTTATGCAACTGAACTGATCCATGGGGGTCTTTAGCTGGAATTGAACCCCAATGATGAATTTAAGTGTCTCAGACTGAATCTTGCCTGAGATGACCAAATGGATTTTTCCTGTATTTTAATGGAATGGCTCTAAGAGGAGACATTGGACATTGCTTATTCCCAAGTATTTTTGAATGTCCTTGGGTTTCCTGGAGAACATCTGACACTGCCCATTCACACATCTCAGCAGCTTCTGATGGCAATAAGACAGTTGCAGCTGTGACACAGTCAGTCCAAAGCACTTTATGTCAGGCCAAAGACCACCGTGACTACATCTGCAGTAACACCACCCATTTTTCAGGATAAATTATTTCATGTTACAAGAAGTGTTGAAATACTGCAGAAGCTCACAGAAAAGGCTCTGCATGAAAGAAGTGAACATGCCCATATGGTTCATGGATGGGTTCAGGATGGAAATAGTGAATTGCAAGAGCAAAAAACCTTTCTTATGAGGAAACAGGCTGTGATGGAAGATCTTTATTGCATTCATGTCAACTGAATGAAACAAATAGGAGCATCTTTCCTTGACACCTCTGTTTCCAATTTCTCTTTGAAAAACAGAATGCCCCCCCAACTTCATAGGGCCAATAAACATCTGTAACACCATGCCCATAGCTATCATTGCAAAAATGCCTGGATCAGAGGGACACTTCTAAAATGAGAATGGAATTTATTGTAGCCATGGCAGTAAAACATCTCTGCTAATCTAACTTGTCAGCTGCCTAAGGCTGCAACACTCAAGTCCACTTAGATGAAAAGATACATGAAAAGTCTTTGCATGTAAAATGAAATTGGAAATGTGAAGGAATATTCAGCATAATAAGTAGAGTAAGTGAAGGAGAGATTTGAAGGGGGAAAGTTTTTGATAGGAAAAGGTATTGTTAAAATGAGAAGGAATACCTTGGAAGTATTTCTTTTCCTCTCATTAATGCCTTATGGAATGTTGCTGCTGACCTTTCAGAGGATTTCTCTCTAATGCTGTATTTTTTTTTTTTTTTCCTAAAAATTAAGCTATTCAAGAATCCTTTTCTGGTCGAAGAATTAAACTTTACTAGAAATTTAAGCAAAATCAGATTTGTCCGTGCTAGTTTTTACATGTTTTTTTGTACCTCTAAAATGAAGCTACTGGGACTGCAGTAGGAACCTTCAATCCTTTTAGAAACATGAACCTCTTCAAAGAGGAGATTCGTTTCTCAGATGTGGGAACTGTGGAAGACTGTGTGGAATTGACCCATCAGGTTGAAGGGAGGCACAGGCTGTGCCACACGTGTGATTTTTCAGATGCACGCTCTCAAGAGTGTGTGAACATTTGTTTACAGAGGGCTCCATAGTGTCTATATTCCCAGCGCTGTTAAACATCCGTTTATACAGTTTCATACATTGTCCGAAGACAGGACTGTCATTACAAAAAAAAAAAAAATCCTTGTCCTCCTTGTTCCAGAAGGATAACTATGTTTTCTTAACTTATACCAGCAGTGATCATCTGTGACCTGGCCCCCTCACCAGGGCCTCCCCCCACCCTGCCCACAGCCCAGGACCCCATTTCATTCTCCCTGGGGTCACCAGCCCCTGCCCCAGTGATGCTGCAGCACTGCCATTCTCCAGCTCCCACCAGCCCCAGTGCCCCCCAGCTGCCCTGCTCCTGGTGGAGGGTGGGATCAGACAGGCTGCCAGGTCCTGCCTTGCTGCCCTGGGGAGCCCCCACTTCTCCCGGTCCCCACCCAGGGAGCCGCCATCCCTGCTGTGCCCGCACACACAGGTGTATAACTGGAGCCACAAGCCAGACAAAATCACACAACCAGTTTTCAAAAATAACTGGCATCTGCCATACCTGGTGTTGTCCTGAGAGTTAGTAATTTCCTGTGTTCAGTATTAATGGGAATGGCTCCTTAATCCTTCAAAGCCTTAAATGTACCAAATATTTTGACTGCAGCAAGTATTACTATTAATAAATGGCAGGGAATAGTGGGTTTCCTGTGTACATATGCCCCTCTGATGAGGTACACATAATATGTGGCTCCTAATACCAAAGATGGTGTAATCCTTCACTTGTCAGCACCGCACTAAAGGTCAGTCTGGTTTTTCTCACTTTACAAACTTCCATCTGTCAAGGGATGCTTAATTCACAGCTTATTCTCACATCTACCCCAAGGCTGTCTAAATTTAAAATCAGCCATTTGTTTATCATGTTCTGTTTTAAAAAGGAGACTTTTTTTTCAAGCCATTGGTTTGTCACGAGAAAAGACTTAGAGGAATCTTTTAACATAAAATCTAAAAGGGTGACTATAGTCTTTCTTGCAATTATAAAAGCTGGTGCTTCCCTAAACTGAACTAAGAATCTCTGTATTTAGAAGAAATAGGACATCACTGATGAAATGACACCTTGCTCACCAGCTAGTTTTTTATTATCTAGTAGGATAAACATGCATTAAGGCAGTTCAGCCAAAGCACCAGGCAAGAGAATTGGGCCATATGAAACATTATGTGTACAGAGAGAGAGAGAGGGATAGACAAATAGGCATTTTAACAAAAATGTCATTGGTAATGAAATAAAAAATGGCACTTGTTTAATAAAGCACTCAAGCATGGGCATAAATTTTGAACACACAAAAAGCTGACAATGGCTTACAGTTGACCTCCTGCTCCAGTGCCTTGCTGAACTTTGTAGTCTCCGTTACGAGGCACGTTCACTTTAGCAATTTGTGTTTACATACGGAATGATCAGATATTTGTGAAATAAATCTTGTTGCAGTGACAGTGCTAAGTGGATCACCTATACTCAAAGTGGCTAAAGCAAAGGGAAATGTTTAAACCACCACCATCCCTTTTTAATGTGAAGGAACTGGGTATGAGAAGGAAGCAGTGTCTTCATGGTGGTACTTGCCATATGAAATTTCCTAATGAGTTCAGTTTCAGAACAAATGTGACAGCAACTTTTTGGTTAACTGCTGTCTGGCACATCTCTCTTTTCACATAATCCAGTGTACAGCTGTCAAATAGAACATGTATGGTTTGGGGTTTTTTTCCTCTTTATTTGAGGGGGAAAAAAGTATAAGAGGACCTGAGTAAGATTCAAAGGCTATGGGTATAAATTAAACAGTGTGAGGTGATGGGAAGGGTATTGGATCTTTATCGTTAACATTGCTTAATCCCTGGAACAGTCAATGGCACCGTTTAAGCACAGTTTAGGCACAGGCCAACCAGGACCATCCCAAATAGTTCCTGGGCACAGCTTGAGGGTTTGGACAGACCAGGGACCATTCCTAATACGCATTGTGGGTGTGACCTTGCTTTGAAAGCTACAGGAGTTTAACAGTCTGGGGGGTCCCAGACATGCCTGTTGCCATCCAGGTCAGAGCACACTTTTCAGGTTACAAGGGTAAGTGTATCCTAGGTGTTCTTGAAGGAATGAAGTTATAGTAAGGTGTTACATAACCAAGAAGCCTTCAAGATTTAGCTAAATTGCCATGCAATAAAACAGTATTAGATGCACTGACTCCTAGCTTTCTTCTGACTCCACAAAATGTGAGCATGTGTAAGAGCTTTGTGGTCCAGGAAGAGAACAGACTTGAGTGATTTAGGACTTCCTGACAATTCCCAGGTACGTGGGCTGTACTGAAAGAACATGGTGGCAGATCTTAGTCATCAAGCTAAAAGAGCCTCTGCATCATTACAACAGCCTGAGCCACCCATTAGCCACAATTACTTTTTCTTATGTAAATTTTCAAAAGTGAGGATAAATCTGTAAAAGCTGTTGTTTTCTTCATGTTTTAATTCTCTTTTCCAGAAATTATATGGGGCCTGAAGGCATGACTTAGTCCGCACTCTAGTCCTGCATGCACGAGTCCTGCAGCAAAGCTAAAGCACCAAAAAGCACTAAAGTACAGTGTATTAAAAAGTTTTCTACAAAATTCCAGCAAGAGAATGAGCTGGTATGAGTTAGCAAAGTCTACGTCAAATATTGCTTGCTGAAATTATGTACATAGCTTTTCATATATGGCCTTTCCTCTGTAGCTTCTGAGGTAAAATATTAATTACTTCTCAAGTGAGCTGACCAGGGGTCTCACCTGGGCATTGGAAGATACCAAGAAAGAAGTCAGGCTCTGACAACTCAGGACAGTAGAAAAATCTGCAAAACTTGTCATGGTTGAAACACCACAGCATCTATGCTGCCTAAACTGTACTCAGCATGCTTGACTTCACGTGTACAGTAGAAACCCTGAATACTGCAGCCTAAATAGAAACTGGGTGATTGTAAACCTGAAAAGCAAAAGAGAGACCTCTTTTGCTAACGTACTGGTACAAAGAGCCATTCATAGAAATGGTTGCCGGCATGGAAATGGAGCAGAGTTGCTTTTGCAAAAGTTCATCTGAATCCTTTCTCTCTTTGCTATTTATCTTGTTCTAATCTCTACCATGTCCTCACAAACACCCACAGTTATGTACAAAACAACACCCTGTACAGCAGCAGGCCCTCTTTTATATTACTGAACTGTCAAGAAAAACCTTGTGCTTCTACTTTTTATAGTAACTATGACTTGACCCAGCTGAGAAGAAAGGAAAACACAGTGACAGTGCCAAGAAATATACTGAGTTGCAGTCATCATCAGAGGCTTCCATTAATCATGGACAGAACTACAGCAAAATAAGGAACATCTTTTTTAGGTTCTCTTTGTTTAAGTCTCCTAGGAGATTTATACAGCTCTGATATATATCATGAACCTAGAGGATATATTTTTAAGGGCTTACTTACCCCATATGAAATTGAGCAAACATGTAAAAATAAATAAAATAAAGCTGGCCTATGTTAAGTGCAAATGTTACAATAGTGTAAACTGCATGCTAAAGAGTTTTCTTTTTAAAAAAGCCAACCCCCTTCTCTCTTCCCATTGTTTGCAGTATCCTCTAAAGTTAGAAACAAAATACTCTCTCTGCTGACTTCATCCTTCCCACTTGGCAAACGCTGGTATTTCTGTCTTCTCATTGGAGCGATACCAAATAAGCCCATTTCACATTTCTTTGCTTTTGCACTGGGATCATTAGCAGAAAAGCTGTCTGTGTTCCTGCACTCATGTAGCAATGCTACTCTCAAACAAAAGGACTTGAGTCCTTTCTGCTGGGCTACTTTGCTACGGAAGAATGAATCTGTACCTGTCAACCTGCTGTGCACCTAGTGCCTACTCAGCTCTTTGGGAAGCAGCTTACAGGTAGACACTTCTCTGAGTCTTCCTGGCAATGCAGTGGACCCCAAGTTTCTTCATGCATTTTGGCTCCTGCATGCTCCACTTCTGCCTCAGCCCATATTTGCTCATTTTCTGCACCAAAAAATTTGGTGTGGAAGATTGTCCTGAGACTATTTCTCTGTAAACATATCCACAAGCATGGTATTGCCAGCCCTGAAAATTAAGATGGAGCTAAAGGAATTTATTGCAGGTGAATGTGTGAGGTAGTATTTTAACTTTTTAAAGGTTAAATTGAGTTCTATGGAGATGATAAGCACAAGGGTTATATCGTGTCTATCTATCTACTTCATACACTCAAAAGTGCTGGTGAAATTTGCTATGGTAACATTTTGTCCTGGTGCATTGTAAAATGAGTACAATATGAAAAGAAGCTGAATCTTCACCCTGAGTCTCTAAATTCTACCTCAGTGTAATTTCTTTCAAAAATAATATTATTATGCATTCTTCTGTATGTATAATCTTGCAAAGCAAGGAATGGAGCTGATTTTTATTCTTTTTATTATGCATAATGATTTATCAAACCTGAAACTTCACAAGAAGATGCTTATTATTTCCAAGTAATTTTCATTGCCAGACCCTTCCAAGTCAAGGGTGAATTGTGTTCAAATCCAGTATGAGGTCTATGAGATCTATACTGCAAAAGCCAGTGGGTCAGTTCAGGACAGAAATTAAAATGAAGCCTTTCCTTAATTCTAGCTAAATACTTGAATTGCAGTGCTATCAATTATTCTGGTGTCCTGTTCTCATTTGAAAAAAAAAAATAATTGCATGTTACGGTTTGCTTCTGCATCAGAATAAAAATTAATGTGAAAACCTTGAAATTTTTCCCTGAAATAAAATTCTTGTTTTCTGGCTAGCTTTGTTTTTTAAAGCCAACTTTACAAAACAAACAGAAAAAATCCTTATTGCTGCCTAATGTTGCACAGCAAGCAAGACTTAGCTTTTGGAAACACATGACAGAAAGGTGTTGTATTATTCAGCTTAGCAATGCTGTTGAAAGCATTTAAATTCTCCTTTTGGATGATTTCAAGCATTGCCTAATGCTTGAAAACATTACATTGTAAGCTGACACCAGCGTCAAAAAGATTTTAGTTATTTATTTATTTATTTACAAGTGTCTAAAAACCCACAGCCCCCAGAAAAGTCCCTAGATCCAAACACTTTAATACTGGCTACATACCCTAATATTGCAGAAACACAACCTAATACAGTCCCATACAGATGCTAATATCCCACACTTCTGCATTAGCAGTGATAAAATTAGGGCACCTGCAATGTGTACTGCTCTTCTTGAACAAAAGTCATCTTCCAAGGCCCTGAACAGACACAAAAGAATGAAGCTGGTTCTACACACAGACTGAGGAAGAGTTTGGATCACTATAAAGTCATTACATATGTTTTTCAAGGGATGAAGAATTATTGGACTGTTAAATAACACATTTCTACATGAAAAAAATTAATATGAATCTCTTTCTCTCTTCAGGTTAGTTGCCTTTCCCCTACTCTCCCAAAGCATTGATGTTCTGCAACAGCTGTTTTAGAATAAAATTAGGAAATGGATCAAAAAATCTGTTTTCCTGAGGCAGCAGGGACTGTATTGGATTTTTAGTTGGTTAGTTGGTTGGTTTTGCCCCAGTCTTTTGTCTCTGGTTAAGAAACTAATTCAACTAATAACAAGAAATGTATTTTTACATGCATTTTTATGTTCTCAAGGAAATAAAAAATAGAATGAAAATCCTATTTCAAGTCACACCACGTAGCAAAATATTTATTTACTTTGTATTATATAAATGATGGGCATTGGTTCAGATGTTAGGCAACCCAATACTGCTGGTCAGAAGATGTCATAAGCAGTACTATTCTCATTTTGCATTTGGGAAAATAGACTTATATTCAGTCACTTGCCCAGGGCAAAATAAATGTTAAGAAACCACCTGCAAAGAATAAGTAGAATAAACCAGAATTACAGAGAGGAGTCCTTGGCTCCCAGCCAAGAAGGCTGTGAAAGAAGCAAAGTATTTTTTATTTAATCTAAATTTCTGTTCAAAAGAAAACTTAGATTCCCCAATGGAGGAAGAAAACTCTGGTTTTAGACTCATGAAACCTGAGTCCATCCCTCATTTTGCACCAAATGAATGTAGACAAGCTCCTTTTGTGGGAGCAAGATCTGAATGGTGTGAATGAAATGCAATTTGCTGCCTGGGATCTGCTCTTTATTAATCATTTGTTTGAATCTTAGGAGTACTCAAGGGCCCTACTGAGGATCATGCCCTACTATGAAGGCTCAGTGCAGAATGCATCACCCAAGACAGCCCAGGTCCTGAAGAGAGCTTGAAAGAGAAACTGCTAAAGGGAACAAGGGCAGGACATGTGGTCAGGGTCTTGAGAGGCTAAGTATTTGCCAGTTACAATTTTGTCTAGTTTCTCAGTAAAAATTGGGGCTGTGTTTTTTCATGGATTTCCTACAATGTATCTGCCTAAGTGGATTCCGTGGGGGAGAGCTTCTTGGTAATTAAAGCTCAGACTGCATTTTTTGCTGTTTTTGAGAAAGAAAGAAAACTCCACATGACCTCCAATTATGTTTGAGGAAAACTGAAACAGGTTTCAGAACTGAAATGCAGTCCCAAAGTGATTTACATCTGCTCAGTGGGAACCAAAGGAGGAAGGAAATACTAGCAGTACCATCTTCCAAGACATGTCTGGTCCTGTTAATATTTGTTGAGTTGTGGTACAGTTAAAAAGTTCCAATACTGTGAAAAATGATGTGGCAGAATATGTTAGCAATTAACAGCATATACCACAGCAATGGAAAGCTCTTAGTGCTTCGTACTATCCACATTGAGATGTGGTCAAAGGAGAGAAACTAGGTTTCATTTTGGCTGTAAGGCAGAACACAAGTAATCTAAAATGAAAGGAAAGAAAGATGTTTCACAATATATAATCCCTGTGGAGGACCTGATTTCTGCATGGACATTTGTTTAGAAATTAAATGTTGACACAAAGTCACAGTGACTAATTTTTATTGATCTTAATAAAATAAAAGTTAAAGAGACAATAGCCTGTTGGAAGTATCTGTAACTGTGCATTTTTAAGTCCAAGTGTTCAATGAACATGAGTCAACTTCTCAGACATCATGCAATTAGCTTTAAAAGTGGGAGAGAGCAAGAAAATAATTAATGCTGTTTGCTTCATTATTCATATTTTTTATTTCCTCTCATACGATGGGGAGGACAGTCACTGCTTTTTAATGGAAGCTAAAACAGAGCAACAAGTCTCCAGAAACTGAAAATTGAAGTAAAGATCATCTATCCTACACAAAATGTGCAATAGTTACAGAGCTCTGCAAATGAAGTCAGTAAGCATAAGAATATCTTATGGGAACTTAGAAGAGTCAGGCTGCAAGAAACTTAATTTTAAGGCGAAACTCGGTGATTACACAAAGGACTGGATGCACTGATGCAGAAGGGTCTCATAGTCTATGCTTATATAAAGACAAACATCACTAACTGCAAATACTCTCTCAGGAGTATTCAGTGGCTCACTTCAGGTTTTAGCATTGCTCCTAGATAAGAACATCATGTTATCTCAGCTAAGTATACATCTGCATCCTTCTAACTTGTGGCTTCTTCTTCAGACCACTGCCCTCTACCTCCCGTCACTGTGTTTCTCATTCTCCAGGATTTATCTTTGAAAAAGGAAATCTTCCTATGCGAAGAAGACTGAAAACCTCAAAGAATGCATCCACAGATCTTTACTAGAAAGGCAATTGTTCTAGTTTGGAAACATGACATGATGTGAGAAATCCCATCTAACTTTGAGTTCTAAGTGTAGACATGTGGATGCATGACCATTTTCTAAACTGCTCTTACTGAATTTTCTTACAGGATTTTCAACATCTACCTGAAGTTGGAAGACTAGTGTCCTCAGTTGGCAAGCTCAGACATCTACACATAGAAGATGAATGCTTATGTTTCAAAGCTACATGCACAGCTTTCATGGTATAGATGAGTAAAGCAATATCCCCTAAAATAAATTATCAATGTGTTCCTTACGCCCTAGGTTTTATCAACCACTAGAACGTCATCAGAGCAACATATATGTATCTATGTCTTGAATGTTGTGTGTGTTCAGCATATACAGGTGTTTAGACATGCTGCCTTTGTTCATCCATCTCTTATTCCCTCTCAGTTCTGGGGGTGGGGGGGGAGATTCATGCTACATTTGTTGAAAGAGAAGGACATGAAAAAAAACCTGACATAGAATCTGAGTGAGAAATTTGAGTGAACTCCTAATGTTGAGGCACTACAGAATATGCATAACTGTACCCACACTAGGGGTTTCACTAATATAAATTCTGTTAGTTTCTATGTCAATATTGTCAAATTGGTACTAGAGTTGGCCAGAAAACAAGAATTTTATTTTGCAAAAAAGTCATGGTTTCAGAAATCATTTTCAGCCTACACTGGGACAATGCTGAGACCATTCCAGAAAAATTTGCAGCAAAAATGCATGTGAAAAAGTCTTTTCCCCTAGTATCTTATAACTCCCCCATGTGCTCACAGGGACTACTGTATTGCAGCTGTACTAGTAAATGAAATTGCCCAGGGACTGCTGTCTGCCCTGAAGCCAGCTCGCACGGTTTGTGTTGACACAGTTAATTACTTTTACCCCCCAAAAACATGCTGACTGCATCTATACTGGCTCAAACTATACCCTCAGCTGTGCTGGGACTTTTTTGGGAGAGAGGTAGTTAGCCCAGGCCAAACTATTGCCAAGGACCATGCTAACAATTTAACTGTACTGACAATCATCTGCCCATGCTCAGGTTTGCCCTGGCCCTGTTTCACATATATAAGATTGCTCAGGAGACCATACTGAAGTCCTTGTTCTTGTTCTTCCATGCCAAAGGAGTTTCCCATGCCATTAGCTATTTTGAGAAGGGATTCTCTCTGCCTGGTTTTGATGAGAAATTCCAGCCTCAGCTTGCAAAACCATCCTGACAAAAATTTAATGGAAACACATGCACTGGTGTAAAAAGTTCAGATGAATCTGCATTTTTCTTCAAAAAATCATGCTGTTGACAAATTCCACCAGTGCAATGACTGATTTAAGACATGCCTGCATTGAAGTATTCATCTGTACTTCAGACCTTGAATGTATCTGGCTGGTTTTCCAAGGCCTTAGTTGCTAATGCAGTTCACTCCATAGCAATTACATTGTGGTTTTATCTACATAAGAGCTGGATTAAACAATCTTGCAGATATCAAACGGTATAACTATTCGGTTTTTTCTTCTCTTTTTTCCTCATTGTCTTCCTGACTGTAGTGGCTTTACTCACTCCTAACAGAGTTGATAGATACAGTGTGTTTGGAGATTATTAGTGCACATATGCTTTGTCCTACATTAAGTCCTAAGAAATGTACCTCCTTGAGCATTCATCAATGCAAGAACCAAGTATTTGAATACTGATAGAAAAATAAACAAAGGGATTTGACTGGACTGAAATCTCATTTGCATTTTATTATGTTTTCCTTAGATATTCTTATTTTGTCACTCTGCATGAATCTTCACATTTTTCCTTTTCCCTTCTTGTTTATTAAACAAGTCATTACTTGGGCAAAGAGAAGCATGTCCTCTTAATTCCAGCTCACTTCAGAACCTGCTTTCACACCATGGAAAAATGAATAAGGAAAACTTGAGCATGTTTGAAGTGGTTTTAAAATTCTTCCCCTCTTTATAAGACAAGTTATGTTTATCAGTAGCTTTAACTTTAGGGGATCTACAAAGGGACTGGTATGTCAGAAGAAGACTTATAAGTCTCCCTAACAGTATCAAAGACATTAGGGCTCTCTCAATGGTAGGATGCTAGAGTTGCATACTAAAGATAGCAGACACATGCTTCATGGAAGTAGCACTACTGAAATATAAACAAGCCCCCTTCATCCAGACATTTTTGGTTATGTTTACAGATTAAATCTCAGGATGTGTATATTAGATGTTCTTGTTTCAGGATATTAATGGCAAAATGAACCTGTTTTTGATGTTTAAGTCACATTAATGTCTGATGGACTGTTAAAATGTTAAAGGGTACACCAGACATGCTGTAGTGTGTGACATATGTTAGTCATACCACTAGCTAGGAATTTGGATTTGTTTATAATGAACATAAATTGACTGAATTTAACCCCCCTCTACCTCCCCCAACAGTTAAATCACATTAGGTTCCATTTCCTCTGAAAGACAGTCTTGAAAAATTAGATGAAACTTGAAAAGCAGTTGTATTCAGATTTCAACAGTAGTACATAAAAGTAACCTGCTTAGCAATATGAATTTATATGACCTGTGGACAAATAATTGGATATCAGAAGAACAATCAGAGGTAGCTGCTTGCTCTTCACACAGTTTGGTGTAACGATCATCCTAACACTCAAGCCACCTTCAGAATAGTTGCAATCATTACAACAAACCATTTTAATCCTGAACATATTTGTGCTCAGGGTCATTTAAGTCACTATTATAAAAATGCAGAGCATGAACATTGTCAAAATTGAACTCCAGCAAAGACAGACATATAGGTAGGAAGGCCAAACGAAGCAGGACAGTTTAGCTCAGATTTTAGAGATGATGCTAATGCATTTCACAAAAACTAAGGATTCCTCATTATTTCCTTATTCTTCCCACCTTTGTCTGTCCCGTATTTCTTTCTTTATATTAGCACTATAAAGCCTTTTGGAAAGAGACAGTGGTTTTACTCTTTGCTTCTATGATGGATTTTCAGCACACGACCAGATCATTATGACATTAAATAAAAGCTGAAATTGGCCTTTTTTAAACACTGTTAGTTCGCATGTGAATATGTGTGTTGTGGGTGGAGGGAAGGATTGCTTGGTTGCTAAAGGTCTTGGGTTTTGCTGACATGGTAGATTTTGGAGTGGTTTGAGTAAAGGAAACCTTAAATAGCTGTCAAAGGCAGGGAGCTGCATATACACCGGGAGCTGCTATAGCAATAGGAGCCTTCTTCACTAAGCTCAGCCTGCCAGAGGACCTCACAGGGAGGTGCCTGTCTCCCTCAGAGTCCAGCTGTAGTCAGGGTGACATCTCAGTGCAGGAGTCAATCACCTGTGTCAACCCACACTCAGGAGGAGAGCCTAAGTGGTGACCTGGAGAGCAGCAAAAACCAAAGATGTCTAAGTGCTAGGGAGCAAGTCTGGGCTGAGTTCTAGCCTGCTAATGAGGAAAGCAGGGGAGACAGTGGCTGAAAAGTGTGGTCGGCTCTACAGAACCACCAGCATTCGAACAAAACACTGCTGAGAAATGCTTTAAAATATTGTCCGTGAATTGAACTCATAGGCTCTGGGAAAATCAAGCAGCGAAAATGTTTCTTTCCCCATTCTCTGTCTTCTCTGTAAATACACCGCTTTCCCTCATGCCAGGCAGCACAGCAGAGGTGTCACAGATAGCGAAGACATCTCTGCTGGCTTTACAGCAACCAGAGAGCCCATCTTCATAGAGGAAATATTCAGGAGGAACCTCCAGGTGGTACACATCATTTTCCACTGCTATGAAGTGAGCTAAGAAGCAGCACAAAATGAACTCAATAGGCTGAGGTATCTGGCTCCTTATAGCAAATTTGTATTTGAAGACGCTGTTACACAGACTGATGCTAATAAATAAACTTATAAAACCTGATGCCTCTGAATCTATATCTATGTAGAAATACTTCCTTTCTGGTTTCTTGAACATGCTCTTCACAGAGGCAAATGAGAGCAACCATGAACTTTAACCAGTGAGGTATTTTAATGTTTTAAACTAACACAGCTGTATTTTCAGAGATTATAATATTTCATTTTATGTCCTCTAACCAGTTTAAATTTTGCAAGGTGACATAAAAAAACCCACCAATTTCTCCTCAACTTCACTTAAAGAAAAGTGTTTTGGTACAGGGTATTCTTGCAGTTGTGGAAACAGATTTTTAAGTCCTGGCCCAGTAAGTGTGAAGTCCTCTCTGAGGAACAGTGAATCTCTTTTCCTTTCAGCTTTTTAAGAGGTTTATGACTGACACACTCTTGGTGGAAAATCAACAATAAATCATATTCTATGTAGAAAATAAATTTGCAGAGGATTTTCAGATTTGGTCTTAGGCCAGTTAGGCACAACTTCCGAAAATTTCAAAATTATCTGGAAGAGAAGGTTTTAAGAAAAATGTCTCGTATCAACTGAAATGTCTCAGAGAGAAACATTTGATTACGGTTGACTTTTTAATTGTATTGAGAACACAAAATGAAACACATCATAAGAACATTAAACAAGAAAAACTATTTTGGAAGGAAATATTAGATGCCTGGTTCCAAAATTATAAAACAGGACATTTTGGCAATGTCAGAATATTCCTATCTGCCAAACTTTAATTTCAGCAAATCTGATAGGGCTGTGCAAAGTATTTTGGTTTCAGAACAACTGCATTTTTCAATTCTTCATCTTTTTCTGGCCAGCAATAACACAGTAGTGATTCTAAGAACATATGATTAATTCACCTGCACCTGCACATCTTACTAGTGAAGAGTAAGACAATATTCTTAAAATTAATTTCTATTTTGAGAGGCATTGAATGAAGTTTCAATTAAATGCTAAAGAGTTCAATTTAGATGCAATTAAAATAGTCAAGCAATTAGAAAATAAGTTGTTATAATGGTGTAAGGATATGACAGATGTAAATGCTGACTCAACAACTTCTGGTTTTAATCCTGGCATCAAAAAATGGGACTGATATCACCTTATTTCAGTTGTTTAAATATTATTGCAAGGCTATCTTTGTGTATAGTTAACATGGGGAGAGAAGCACTTCCAATGGAAGATTCATCCCATCCTAAAAGAGGTGCATAAGGTAGGGGAGATAAATGTCCCTCTGTAAATTTATGCAGCCTGGGTGAGGTGTCTGAGGAATGCTGTCACATTTTGGCTCAGGATTCCAGTTTTTGCAAACTGCTGATGATACTAGAAAATGAAACAAAAAATGGCTTATAAGAAAACTAAAACAACTCACAGTCAATGTTATGGTAGTTCTTGACATTTCTTAGGACATCACTTATAAAACCTCTGTTCAGACTGATGTCCCACCCTTCTCACCCTGTGATAAAAGAAAGAAAACGGAGAGAGAGGAGATTTAAAGCGGACCCTCCTCAGGACAGGTCTCGGTTCCCTCCACAGAGCAGCAGTGGAGGGAGCACAGCTGAAGCTCTTATCCACCACCAGGCTGTGCTGACGACGTGGAGCCACAGCTAAAGCTCAAGCTGGTGGGCATACCTGCCTCGTTCTTTTCTCCATACATATAATGAGCTCCCAGAGAGGTTTCGTTCACTTTATACAAGACGAGAAAAGACTTGAAAACAAAGAACTTCTCTTTCCTTTGTTTTAGGCTTTCAGAGGAATTGCAATGAAAAGAATAGCCATCTTAAGAGCAAATCTTATAACACAATGTGTTTTGCCCCAAGGGAACATCCTAGCCCTCCATTATCTGTTAAGCACAGTCCTTTGACATGTCTAGGACAGGATTTAAGCATAAATGGTTGTCAAATCGCTCTTACAGTCTTATGGTATGCTGTAGGTCTTATGGGAGTCGAGTGGAAAATTTGTCTTTAAATGAATCTGAGTAGAACTTCGAGAGGCTATGTGGATCTCAAATTTGTCTTCAGGGTATACAACAGTTCCTAAGACTGCTACTTTTTTGTGACATAGCTTTTATGGGGGTAGAGCCAGAATATTAAGCTCATTACTTCCAGATGGAAAGGTTGGACAAGACAGAAATCCTTGGCATAGGGACCATGGACAGAGTGGTGTGATATGGACATGACATATTGAAGTAATCTAGATAGAAGATACGATGTTAGCCAAGGTTGTCAGTTGGATACTTTTTAAAACATTATATGGTTTGTAACAAGGTATTGTGTATCCTTCAAAACCCTCCAGATTGAAATCCTGGAAAGACTGTGGGGAAAATTGTGATTATTTTGCTTAAGTTACTAGAGTTCATTTTATATATATTAAGAGCTTGGCATCATTTGCCTGCAAGAAATTTTAGGCCAGCAATTTATACTGTAAGAGCAATGTACATCATGCTAGCAGCACTTAAATGAGTCCAGGTGCTCATTTGTAACTTGGGATCTTGTGTGTTCTTATTCATGAGCTATACACCGATAATAGTGCAGTGCCTCAAATGAGAATGCGACTCAGATATGTTTCATGAACGACACATCTGTTTACAAGAGAAGTTTTTGCATTAAATCCTTACAGCGACACTGAGGAAGTTTTCCACCAGGGGGCATGTAAAGCCCACAAGATTAATCACTCTTCCACCGTATTTTTCTTTGGATGCTTTGCCAACGAAGATTGCTTAAAGCCCATTTAGCAGTCAGAATCCCCATTGTACAAATTTAAAATATATATTAGCTAAGCAAAAAGTAGGAACAAAGGGGGACACATTACAAAGACTTGAGGAGAACTGGGCACTGGATATAGTCCTTCACGTAGTCTTTATTTTCCAGATGAGCTATATATCCACTGTTGAATGCTGTTCCTATTTGCTAAATGCTTATTCATATGTATGAGACATTCATGCTTTCTCCGATTTCAGAGAACTTTTATCCAAAAACTTTTCACTGGAGCTGTTGTGTACAGCAGAGGACAGGATTTAACTTTTTTTGTTGAACACACAAAGCATAAATCTGATGTATTTCAGTACCTCCAGAATGAACGAATCAGACACACCACTGATATTTCTTGGGACATCACTTGTAAAACCTCTTTTCAACATGATGTCCCAGGCTTACCTGGATGCATGAATCAGGCAGAGAAAAGCATTTCAAACAAATCCATATTGTGACCTTTTCCTTTCATGTACAGGCCCAGTGATGAGCACAGAAGTCTTTGTGACAGACTTAGATACATCAGAGACAGCTAAGTTCCTAACAGATTTTTGAAGACCACTTTAGGGAGGTATAATACTAATTCTTGTGGACTTCCCTATATTTGATACATCATCTCCAAACCTGTGAAGCTTGGGTCATCTCCAGTCAGTGATAGGATGCCTCAGTACAAATCAGTGCATCTTTAGCTTTCTGATCAGCTGCAGTCAGTTGTTTTTTTGTCATTCACTTCTGTTTTCCAAATGCAGTTGACAACACTTTATCTTATTCTTATGAATACAGACTCTCACTCCTTTGGCTTTAACAAAAACCTGTCTCCATTGATGAAATTGGTTACTTAATCACTTTATTTAGGAGGACTGGTTCAGTAAGATCCTAAAATGCACACTGTGTGGGCTCCATTGCCTGTCCTGTATGCAAAATAAGGTAAATACAAATAGGGAGCTGTTTGCTCTAAAAGGAAGCTTTGAACAAGATACATGTTAGCACTCTCAAAGGAATGGTGAAAATTTGGGAAAACACAAGGTATATTCTGTAAGGTAAATATAACTATCTGTTAACATATTTCTTTTCAGTGTTTGTAGGGTTTAACTTATCCATGTATTTCACTCTTATCCATTTGTTAATGTTCTCTGGTTCTACACTCAGTGTTGAGAAAGAATTATTAGCTGAAATTGCCAATGAAAAGCTGTTAATAACTTTCTTACATACACTAACCTTTACAGAATAGGTAGGTCTCAGAAATAGATTCAATAGGTCCCTGAGAAGCACAGAGATGCAATGTCTGCAGCCAGCCTGTTGTGCAACAGCTCAAATCATGCACAAGGAATTCCAGGGCTCTGGATTAAAATATTAGTCACAGATAATCTCATTTGTTTTGTAGTCTTTACTACTCTAGTCTTTAAGTACTGATCACATAAAAAAAAAAAGGGGGGGGGGCAGAAGGGCTCCATTTTTAAATAAAACATTAATAAACAGACTCGTGTAGAGTCACAGGAAGAGCAGAGGACCCTGTCACAGTAAGTAATAGCCATTCCACTTTCAGGAACAATTAGCTCTGAAAGATTTTCGGATGACCTGTTCTGGAGAGACTGTAATGCACTTCTTAAAATCTGGGATTCTCTTTTACCTAATTGGCTTCTACTCACATTAACTGAAATCTATACCACCTTTTTCACAGTTACAGAACTGGATGACAACAACAACAACAAAAAGGGAAAAACTTATGAAATGATTAATTTTATTCTAACCTGAGAAGACATCAGGAAATTTGACCTGATAAACAGTTATATAATTTGGTTATATCTGAATTAAGGCCAATAGCTTGTTCTTAAACTAAGTATATCTTTCCAACAGGGTCTGGACCTTTATTTGAAAATAGAATAAGATGAATATTTCTGTCAATCATGTAGACCCACAGGTTAAGCACAGTTCAGCCACTTAAAACTATTCTACATTCTTTTTGAAGAAGAACTTAAAATATATGACCTTATTAGGGGAGTTGACAGACTATGGAATAAATGAATCTATGAACAGACTTAATTATTTAAATTTGAGAGACAGGAAAACTCTTCAGTCCTCCTGAATCAAATAAATTGAGATTTAGAAATAGATACTATGTGATTTATATCTCTCATAAACAGAAAATAAGACTGCAGTAAGAACTTCTTACTAGGGAGTGCTGAAAGATCTGCAGACATTGTTATCCATCAGGTCAAATTAAAAACATATTTGCCATATTTATCACCTCAGATTTTGAATTTAGAATCTTAAGTATAAAGGAAACAAAACTGGCAACAATGGTCTTTCTTTGGTGTATTGTCATAGAAAAAAAAAAAAAGGATGGAAATGCAGAGTCTGAAGATAGTGGAGGACATGCAAGGAGAAGGCTCAGGATGTCAAAACAGGAAACTTATGATGTACTGGTGGGAGCGCTCAGTAGCCTGTGAAATGGTTCATGGGGCCAGTAACTCTGAACCCTGCTCACTGCAAACAGGTTCTGGTATGCAAGTTTTGGGCACAAAACTCTCTAGACTGGAAAACCCTCTTCAGAGTTCCCACAGACATGGGACTCCGCACTGGGAAGGGTATGCAGCTATGTGCCTGGAAAGAAAACCACAGCAATGGCGTCAATGTACACGGCATTTTATGCTTCAGTGAAGCATGGAGCAAAACCACAGAGATCTGTCTTGAAGGATCATCATTTACCTCCAAACTGCAGGAGTGAGAGAATAGCAATGTACTGCCAATGACAGAAGAAAAAGATGGAGTTTCACTGAGCTGTGAAAAGAGATGGCTAGTCCACAGGCAGCGAACCTGTGCTTCTTCACAGTCTGTGTGATTTCACTAGGTCTCAATTCCCTGGAATCACATTAGTGTATCTCGCCACAGTCTGATGCTTAGATGACACCAGTTCTTGGCTGCACTGTAAAACCCTGACAAAACCAGTGTTTTCAGTATCCTTGCACTTCCTATGGTGCTGCTGGGTAATTTACAGACAGCAAATTTTTAAGAAAGAATAAATGGAAAATTAACTGGAACTAGTAGTACTTCCAGAAATAAGCATGTAGGACCCAGATGGGACACAGGCAGGACATTCAGGAGGAGTCACTACAACTACTCAGCTGTTTCCCTGGCCTTTGTAGCCCTAGTAGAGGCAGTCCTAGTAGGGCAGTCTAATCCCCAGGAAATCTGTCCCTCTGAAGGACGGACATGTCAACCAGAAGCAACAGGCTTTCTACAGGAATCACTGAAATTGTGCTGGGTCTTACGCCCAAGGTCAGATGGGATGATCATAATGACCCCTTTGTCCTAGAAGCTTATGACTTAATGGTAGTTTGTCACAAATACAGTAGCCAACAGATTTACAAAAAGATAATTTTGACCAAAGTGATTTCAGACAAATATCAGTGAAAAACTGACACTGAAAGGATTCCTCTTTACAAGCAGATACATCAAATGAAAAGAGACATGTACTTACAGGAAACAGAAAGATTCTTTCAAGACTTAAAACTTGGGAAAAGCATCAGTTACAGACAGATTTCCTGCAGCTTTTTAAAATATGTTTTTGTAACAGCTGTCTCCAGTCCTGTGGAAATATTCCAGAAGGGAATCCTGTCCCATGACAGAAGGACTGCTTTGATCACATTGATTATAAAAGCAGATACAGAAGGTCACAGTGACAAAAACTTTCTATTTCTTTTCTGAATGTGGAACCTAACATATTAACCAAGACTTTAGCTACTTGGATATGTGAAATTGTTCCTACTCTCACCCAGAAGAGTCAAACGACTTCAATGAAATGCAAATTTGCAGCAGTCAATACTCATAATAGTTTTTCTTTAGTGCATCAAGCTCAGCTAGCAGTGAGATCAGCCTGCCTTGGCTTTGCTGAGAAGGCAGTAGATGTAGGTGGAGACTCATAGGTTGAAAATGTTTTGGTGAAAGTGAAAACATTTACCTTGATGTTTCTGAATTGCTTTGCACTTCCCCACCCCTGTCAGCAAACATCGATTGCTAAAATATTCCATTTTGAATGACAAGCATCCACCTTTACCTCTTTTTACTACATTTTTTCATGTGTTTTATGTGGATCTTTTTGCTTATGCCAAAACCACTGACAACAAAATATATGCTTTTAAGGAAGATTCTCTACTAGGACATTTTTGATTCTCAGAAACCTAATATTCTTCACTTTCTGATCTACCACATACCTTAAGCTTCATATACTTCCATGCAGAATGAAACAAACCATGGCAAATGGAGATATCCAAGAGACTGAAGCGGAAAGTATGTTATTTACTTTCAACTGTCTTTACACAGACACAGCAGTTTGTGAATCTTGTCCAAAGCAGTTTCTGAGTTATGACCATACTACATATTAAGGTAGAGAAAAAAATGCCTGTGAGATCCTTTTATCATTGCTATAGCATATGGAAAGCTAGAGTGAATATCCATCCTTGGCTCCCTTACCTACACTGCAGGTTTATTACTTCTTGCATTCCTATTTTGTGTGCAAGTTGTGAGACTATGTACAGCGGATGAATACAGGATGAGGGAGACAAAGAATATTCTGCTATTGCTATTTGTACTTCACAAGCTGGGAACAGCAAAAAGGGTCTCTTTTTCAAAGCTGTCTGAAATGTGGAGGCAACAACAATTAGGTGCTTCAAGTTTACATGCTTGCTTGGTTGCTATGTAAGTTTCCTTAGGAAGCTAATTCCTGCATTGGCAAACAAATAAACATTTATTTCTTTCCTATCCCTGATACTGAAGCAAGAAAGGGGATCTAAGCAAGAAAAGGGGAGTTCTGCATTTTTGCTACAGTTCAGCTTCACAGACTGGGGGCAAGAAAGGGCAGTGTGTCCCTGCCCCTCTTTCTTCCCACTTCCCTTGGACTTTTGGGAAGTAGGTTTGAGCTCTGAGGCTGAGGGCTATGGGTGGGCAGTGAACCATGCAGAAGGTTTCCCACACCAAAACCACTTGCCCTTGAGAGAGATGGTTGTTCCTGGTTCTTTCTTTTTTGACCCAAGCAGGATACCAATAGCCAGGAGCCCCTGTGTTTCTCAGGGTAAGCCTACTGACCACGTCACTCCTGGCGTCTTCTGGCTGCACAGATCCAGGCATCACACCTGACCCTTTCCCAGAGATGAGCCACTGATGAAAACTGAGCAGAAGCTGGAAACCATGAGAGGGAGCAGCTCCCAAGACTGCCTGCTCCACAGTACCCGCAGGAGGTCAGATGGCAGCTGATCCCTCCCATGCCATCTCCTGCTCATTTTCCATGGGCATTCAGAAGACAGCCAACTCCCCTGGGGCACGGTGGCCTGCTGGTGCTCAGAACTGGAAAGTGATGGGGCAGCACACTGTCACTTTGGGGGTAGCCCTGGCTACGGTCAGCGTTCCCAGATGCTTGTGCCTTTGTGAATCTGCTGCTATGCACCTTTTGGAAAAGGGACTTGGATTCATAAGTCATTTAGGAACTTTAACATGTTTCTCCCAAAGTAACTGGCTCAAGGTCACAGAGGAAATCTGTAGCAGAACTGGGAAATAAATCAAGATCTGAGTCCCAGTCCGGAACCTCAGGCACAAAACTACCATTTTTCACAGGAGGCTTAAATATGTGATGAGTTCTTTTATAATCATATAGTTTCCTTTCCAATGCCTTAAAGTTTTCTTGTTACAATCATTAAACTACTAGCTGTCCACTTTTAACAGTTCTGCAGGAATTCTTTCATGTCAGTAGTGTTTGATAATAGGCCACATATGAGGTTCCAAACTTACTTTTTCCATTATTAACCTTTCATTTACTGATGATATTTCCCTCAGTATGTTTTGTTCTTATACTGTCCTGCACCATATGTTTATAATCATCTGAAACTTCTGAGTAATCCCATTATTTTTCTATTCTCTCACACATCATATATGTGGGCTGTGTTCCAGGATAATTTATGCAGGATTAAAACATGGAATTGGCTTCAATGCTTCATCGATGATGTCTTTAGAGTTTATCTCCCAAATTTGTATCCTTCTCAGCACTAAAAGTCTAGGAGATGGAGATCACAAACACACAGTCACACACACTCACACACATATTGAATACCAAAGTGAGTGAAAGAAGAAGAGGAAAAAACAGCATTCATCAAGGAAAAAGACCTCATTCGAAGCTTATTGAAATCAAGAAGAAGACTTCCTTTCACTTCTCTGTGCTTCACACTAGCTCTCTATGTCTAACAGGGAAGCCTGAAATAATTATTGTACTGATGAAGTGCGGGACTGTAGAAAAGTATTTCCAAAGGGCAGGCACAAGCAGTGAGTGGATGACAGAAGAAACAGTGAGTATGTGACAGGAGAAATAGTAACTGAGAAAAATCTGGAAGCCTAAAGAGAACAAGATTCAGCCTATAAACCCAATGTGTGAGGCAGCAGCTAACACCTCCCTGAGTTCACTGGTTTTAATTAGCCTGTTTTTCTTTGCCCTGAAGGAGAGAAAGCATCAAAAGTCCTCCCTCCAGAGAGTCCAGCACTGCTACCTCCCAGTGAAAGAGCTGGTTTGGCTGCATCCTTCTTCAAACTCGGTGGTGGGCCAAAGGGGTCATGTGGCCAAAGTCACAAAAGACTTAGAGGTGATGAGAGCAGTGAAAGTTTAGATGGAGCCATAGGGTGCAACCAGGGACTCCAAACCCAAGCACAAACAAGTGGGTGGCAGTAGAGGGAGGAGCAAGCTCTGAAGATAATGAGAGAGGACAAGAACCATCAGGAGCAGTGCTTGCTGGAGGCAGCTTTTAGCAGCTGGCTCAGGACTTGGCAGTGAATTTTAACAACCATTCTACCAAACCTACTGAACTATCTCCACCTATAGAGCTGTGGCTTCAGGCTCTGGACCAAACATACATCATGAAGATAGGTGTGTTCCTCTCAGCATGTAGCCTTTGCTCCAGTAGATGACTTAGTCTTTTGGTAGGACAGAAGACATAAATGTAGCATGAAAAACCTACGTTCCTTCAGACAAGTGCAAGCTTCTTCTTATAAAGAGAAAATCAGATGTTTGCTAGAAACGAGCACTATTCCAACTTCTTTATGATTTTTCTAAACTGTCACAACCAGCCTTGTGATTTTTGATGGTGGGTGTTAGCTTGAAATGAAATAATATTAGGAGATCTTAGGTGAACACAGCAATACATTTTTAAAATAATTAAAACTCATTTCTTGTCCCATGCTAAAAAATGAAGGTGACTTGTTCACTGAACACTAGTAGCATTCATAGGCTTTTGGATATGGGAGAAGAACTGACAACTGCAGTTAAGGATAGGTGAAGGAGCATGTTTGGGGTGTGGAGGGAGAGTGGGATCCCTCTTTTGTGCAAATTGACTTACATGTATGTTAAACTGTGGCAATGACTTGCTAGGGTGGGAGTCTAAAACTGAAATCAGGAAAAAAAAAGCAAGATTGGCACACAGACATAAGTGAAACAAGTGGAAAAGGCAAGAGTGGGGAGGATGGTAAAAAAGTAGTCCTACTTGGGAGAAGAGGCAGAGGAATGTTAGAGTTAGAAGGGCTCATTGAAAGAGCTTTAAACTAGATTTGAAAGGGTAAAAGGATAAAACCAGGCTCACTAGAGATAAGCCTGGGGACAGCATGCCAATATTTGAGGGACGGTGTGCTAGCAAGGTCCTTAGGTCTGCTGTCTCAGTGGAGGTAGGGGATGGAGATCCATGCGGCAGCAAAGATGAAAGGGTTATGGATGTGTTAGAAACCATGGAAGCACCTGAGAATGGGCATGTAGGAATTAGGACTTCTCCCCCCAAAAAGGTGTCAGGATCAACACCCCATCTGAAGTGCATCTACACCAATGCATGCAGACTGGGCAACAAACAGGAGGAGCTAGAAGCCATTGTGCAGCAGGAAAACTGTGATATAGTTGCCATCATGGAAACATGGCGGGATGACTCGCACAACTGTAGTGCTGCAATGGATGGCTATAAACTCTTCAGAAGGGACAGGCAAGGAAGGAGAGGAGGTGGGGTAGCGCTGGATGTTAGGGAGTGTTTTGACTGTCTAGAGCTTAATGATGGTGACGATAGCGTTGAGTGTTTATGGGTAAGAATCAGGGGGAAGGCCAACAAGGCAGATATCATGGTGGGATTCTGCTATAGACCACCCAACCGGGATGAAGAGGCAGATGAAATATTCTATAAACAGCTGGGAGAAGTCTCACAATGGCTAGCCCTTGTTCTCGTGACACACTTCAGCTTACCAGACTTCTGCTGGAAATACAATACAGCAGAGAGGGAACAGTCTAGGAGGTTCCTGGAGCGTGTGGCAGATAACTTCCTGACACAGCGGGTGAGTGAGCCAACTAGGGAAGGTGCCCCACTGGACCTGTTGTTTGTGAACAGAGAAGGACTTGTGGGTGATGTGATGGTTGGAGGATGTCTTGGGCATAGTGATCACAAAATGATAGAGTTTTTGATTCTTGGAGAAGTAAGGAGGGGGGTCAGCAGAACTGCCACCTTGGACTTCCGGAGGGCAGACTTTGGCCTGTTTAGGAGACTGGTTGACAGAGTCCCTTGGGAAGCAGTCCTGAAGGGCAAAGGAGTCCAGCAAGGCTGGACATTCTTCAAGAAGGAAATCTTAAAGGTGCAGGAGCAGGCCGTCCCCATGTGCCAAAAGATGAGCCGGTGGGGAAGAAGACCAGCCTGGCTGACCAGAGAGCTTTGTCTGGAATTCAGGAAAAAAAGGAGAGTTTATGACCTTTGAAAGAAGGGGCAGGTAACTCAGGAGAACTACAAAGATGTCGTGAAGTTATGCAGGAAGAAAATTAGAAGGGCCAAAGCTGAGCTAGAGCTCAATCTGGCTGCTGCTGTAAAAGACAACAAAAAATGTTTCTATAAATACATTAGCAACAAAAGGAGGGCTAAGGAGAATCTCCATCCTTTACTGGATGCGGGGGGAAACATAGTGACAAAGGAAGAGGAAAAGGCTGAGGTACTTAATGCCTTCTTTGCCTCAGGCTTTAATAGTAAGACCAGCTATTCTCTATCTACAAGAAGGGCCAGAAGGAGGATTCGGAGAACTACAGACCTGTCAGTCTGACCTCAGTGCTAGGGAAGGTTATGGAGCAGATCACCTTGAGTACCATCAGGCAGCACGTACAGGACAACCAGGTGACCAGGCCCAGTTAGCATGGGTTTATGAAAGGCAGGTCCTGCTTGACTAACCTGATCTCCTTCTATGACAAGGTGACCCGCTTAGTGGATGAGGGAAAGGCTGTGGATGGTGTCTACCTAGACTTTAGTAAACCCTTTGACACCATTTCCCACAGCATTCTCCTGGAGAAACTGGCTGCTCATGGCTTGGTCAGGCATACGCTTTGCTGGATGGCCTGGCCCAAAGAGTTGTGGTGAATGGAGTTAAATGGCCATTCACAAGCGGTGTTCCCCAGGCCTTTGTGTTGGGGCCAGTTCCGTTTAACATCTTTATGAATGATCTGGATGAAGGGATCGAGTGCACCCTCAGTAAGTTTGCAGATGACACCAAGTTGTGTGGGAGTGTTGATCTGCTTGAGGGTAGGAAGGCTCTACAGAGAGATCTCGACAGGTTGGACCAATGGGCTGGGGCCAATTTTATGAGGTTCAACAAGGCTAAGTGCCAGGTCCTGCACTTGGGTCACAACAACCCCATGCAATGCTACAGGCTTGGGGAAGAGTGGCTGGAAAGCTGCCCAGCAGAAAAGGACCTGGGGGTGTTGGTCGACAGCCAGCTGAATATGAGCCAGCAGTGTGCCCAGGTGGCCAAGAAGGCAAATAGCATCCTGGCTTGTACCACAAATAGTGTGGCCAGCAGGACTGGGGAAGTGATCATTCTCCTGTACTCAGCACTGGTGAGGCCACACCTCGAATATTGTGTTCAGTTTTGGGCCCCTCACTATAAGAAAGACATTGAGTTGCTGGAGTGTGTCCAGAGAAGGGCAAGGAAGCTGGTGAAGGGTCTAGAGCACAAGTCTGATTAGGAGTGGCTGAGGGAACTGGGGTTGTTGAGTCTGCAGAAAAGGAGGCTGAGGGGAGACCTTATCGCTCTCTACAACTACCCGAAAGGAGGTTGTAGTGAGGTGGGTGTTGGTCTCTTCTCCCAGGTAACACATGAAAGGATGAGAGGAAATGGCCTCAAGTTGCACTAGGGGAGGTTTAGATTGGTTATGAGGAAAAATTTCTTCACTGAAAGGGTGTTCAAGCATTGGAACAGGCTGCCCAGGGAAGTGGTTGAGTCACCATCCCTGGAGGTCTTTAAAAGACATGTAGATGTGGTGCTTAGGGACATGGTTTAGTGGTGGACCTGTTAGGTTAACGATTGGACTCAATGATCTTAAAGGTCTTTTCCAACCTAAATGATTCTATGATTCTATGATCTTTGGCCACAAGATCAAAGTCTTCTCCACAGCCAAGGCTGCACCTTAACAGTGGGACCCTCTGTGTCTCCTATATTTCGAGACAATTCCAGCAAGAGTGAAAACAAGTTTGCAAGCTAATTTCTAGAAGGGCCTTTCAGGAAAACACTTTAGTACTTTGGAGTAGGCCGAAAGGTGTCATGCAAATGGAAAAAGGAGGTGCATACAGCTTGGGATAACTGGAATCAGCTTCAATATTGGTCCTAAAAATCAACTGGGACTCATCCCTGATGAAAGTACCTTATGAGAAAGAGGGTTTTTGTTTTGCAATTAAAGAATACATAGTCGTGACTTCATATGACAGTTGTAAATGTCACTTTGCTTTGTTTTGTAACTTCTGAGTGCAGGACATGAAAAATAAGAGCCTTTTAGCCCAGTCCTTCTCTATATGTTTTTTATATCGGACGGGAAATAGTCTCTCCATACATTTATTACATGTTACTTATGGGCAGTTCCAGTCCAGACTGAATACTCTCACAGCACACTCCTGAAGACACCTCACCGCTCACAGTGCCCTTCTGGGCAGTCGAACTGAGTGTTACCTGATGGGAAGGAGTTGTGCTGCAGGATTAGGATGAGAGGCAGTGACAGGGTGCCGGCAGAAAGTCCAGATAACAAAAGATTAATCAGGCAGTTTGAGAAGGATTCTTAATGATCTGATGCACAGTGCTAGGGCTGAAGCAGCTCATGCCTCTATTTTTAATGAAAATGAGGTCTCAAGTCCACTACGGAGAGAGGAACAACATCTGTACTAGGAAATTAAATGGGCCAAGGACTGTTACTTGTCCCTGAGCCCATCTGGCATGGCATGACTCAACATTCATACTGCGGGGCTTTGTCACCCCTCCAAAACAGAGAGAGGGGGGGTCCCTAGCCTGTGCTACCTGAATTGTGCCCGGGCATTATCTGGGAGGGTGTTTGGTGCCAAAAACAGTACCAGAGATCCAACTTAACTCTGTGGATGATTGGGTGACAGTAGCGGGTCTGTGTCGAGGCCTTGGTTAGTCTCCTGATATAGTCACGGCCAATCAGTCTTACTTTCTCCTTGATTACTACATACTCTAGTATGTGTACTCTAGTATGTGTACTCTAGTATGTAGGCAAGTCTATTCAGTTGTTACTGAATAACAACAACAACAATAATAATAACAACCACCACAACAATAAACAACTATTACCTTAATAATTATCTGGATAATATCAGGATGGCACTGGAACATACACTTAGACAAAGCAGGTAAGATGACACTGCCTGGACCATGTAAGCTTTCTGATTCGGAGAATTAGCATGGTTTTGAACCATTTACCACCCATTAGCTCATTTTATGGAGTGATTTTTCTTGCGTGCATGTTAGACTGCTTTTGAAGAACATTAAACTGGACCCTTGTCTCCCAGACTGCAGCAGAAACTTTCCAACCCCTGCAAATAAAGGTCTAAAAAAAAATTATGCTTTTTAAGGCTTCAAACCATTATTATTAAATGCAAACTAAAATTACAGCAATGAGTAAAAGCAATATAAAAAAAAAAAACATAAAAGTGCAAAGATGCAAACATGGGAGAATGGTGAATATATACTGTGAGCACTATAAACTAAAAAAAAAGGAGAAGGGAAAATGGGGCAAATACTATGATTTGAACTTATCAGTGTCAGTGCAATGCAGACAGCTCCCACAGCTCTGAACATTACAGGCTACAGCTGTTTGTGGCTGTGGGTTTTCTGCCTGATGACCCTTCAGGAATCTGAAGAGCAGGAAGCAATATTGTTGCAGCAATAAAATCTTATTTGGGTTGGAGGGATCTGAGGTGGGCACTGCTGTGGTCAGTGCCTTGTGAGAAGGAGCTGTGTTTTGGGTTCTTGAGGACCTTGCATTTCCAGTCTGATGACTCTTTGGAGGCCTGGGGATCCAGAGATGGAGCCACTTGAGGCTTCAGGATGGTGCAAAGGAAAGGAGAGAGTGGGAGGGAAGCTTCAGTGTAGCATGTTTTCCATAAGGGATGCTTGTCTGTTCAGAATCACATTAATCTCCCTGTCCTTTCCCACCAACTCCTGGGTCATTGCAAGGTTTCTGTCAACTCCCCACTCACAGAAAGGCAGTTCTCTGCCAGTTCCTGGGCTGCATTTTCACGTGTTTAGCTGCAGTTCTGAAAAGTTGTGAGTACTCCAACCATTTCCTCACTCTCAGGTTTTGCAAGACATTGTGATAAGGGAAATGCCTCTGAAAGCTGCTTTGTTAAATCCTGCTCATAGTTCAAAAAGTAACCAAGGGTTTGTTTTTCCTCCAGTTTCTATCACAAATAAACAATTCCCTCCTTAAAATGTCATCCTCATAATCTCTTGTCAGCCTCAGGAGACTGAAGGTAGTAAGTCCTTTCCAACCTATGTTCATATGCCTGGAAATCCTGTTGCAATGAACGATCTTTGCATTCCAAAGGTCTTTGGAGTGAGCAGCCAAGTGTTTTGAGTTGCTGGCTTGATGTTTTTCCTATTGGTTTCTGTCACAGCAGTGGGTTGGCAAGCATAGACACCAGCTTTATCTTTATGTGCAGGAAATGTTGAGGTAGGTTGAGGGCAAGACTATTTAGCCAAATAGGGAAGCAGGCGCTAGCTGTTCCGGGCAGATAAGTTAGTAACAGCACTGACATCTCTGCAGCTGTAACTCAGTTATAATATTGGAGGATTTGTCACTGATCCATGGGCTAAGGGAGCAGGGAAAATGATTGCTTAGGAGGTCTAAGGGGAGCAAAGCAAGATATTTTCTGTTGTTAGTCGCCTGCTGTTTTGAGTGACTGGGAAAGTTTAGGCATTTATTCTGGAATAAGTGGAAGAGATATAGTACAGTGTTAACTGAGCTTACATGTCCATTTTCTAGACTTTTCGGGCACAAGGTTTGTGGTGAAATACATGAAGTTTGGAAATTGCTGCTCAGTCCATCTGCAGTTAATATGACTTGAATACACTGTTGCCTGGTACCTGTGGTATAAGGAAAACACCTTCCATGGTCTTGCACTAATAGGTACTACAGGACAGATTTTGAAAGCACCTCCAAGGTACCTTAAAAGTACTGCAGTATATGACCAATTGAATGATTTTCAATGTTCTTCATAAACTCATTTATTCCTAGTTTGTGACATACTCAACGAAGGACACCATGGTAAAGTTATGTGTGTTGGATCCAGAGCTTTGGAGGGGAGCAGGGAGGCAGAAGATCCTGCAGCAGGAGGAACATGAAGGGTCAAAGCCCTGGGTGTGTAGCAGTGGGAGGAGAGTTGTTAAAGCCACTGGGTGAAGCAGGGTAGTTATAGCACATCCCCAACTGAGTGCACCAAAGAAGGGAGACGTGGGGAGGGTTGTAAGCAGGGTGACAGGGAAGGGATGGAAACAAGTAGGACTGAGATACATAAGTGTATAGTATAACCAACGGCAAAGTTTCAGATACTGTAGTCAAGGAGTCGTAAGATTTCCCTGAGTACACACAGAGGCCATGGTAGGAGTGACTGGTCCCAGACATACTCCTGTCATTCAGGACTCTGTAACTGTTTTGCTGGGAAGTCATGGTGTTAAATCTGGCTTTCTGGACTAATTCCAGCAAGAAACATCTGTGTTTCAACCTATCTGCGGCTAATATTTAACTGTGAATTTTACAGGTATTTGAATTTATAATCAAATGTTTACAAGTCACAGACATTACGTAATACTTATTGCGCAGTAGTAAGTAATGAAGATAGCAGGAACAGACTGGGATAATCTAGGTAGGCTATTTGAAAGCCATAGTGATATAGTCTGTGAAGTCAGACTTTGTCTTAATTTTATACTATGGCAACTACCATAGAGATGCTGATGACCATCTCTGTGCTGTTGCCAGGGTACATTCTTGCCAAAATGCCCCTTGTTGCTTGTTGGAGAAGCCCATGCCCTGGGAATCTAGGATAAAATCAGGCAATGCCATTCTTCATTGGGATTGTGGACCATGCTAGACCATGCACTGCTTGAGCTTCAGTTGCTAGAGGAAAATGACATAAGGACAGAAAGTATGTATGAAAGAAGTCCACCTGACAGCTCCAATATTACTTAGTTCCATTGTCGAAAATCCTTCCTATAATAAGGTTTTATTCAGAATAGCAAGGATGTGTTTTTTCTTCAGTAGTGTGAACTTCTATGAAGAATGACAGGATGCAACAGTCCTACCTGTCTTGCTTTACATAAAACATGATGGATGTCATGTGTACTTTTCCCCCGTCCTTTAACTGTTTTCCTTATGTGAGGGGCTCTCCATACAAGTGCAAGATACCAGTGTTCCATTAAAAAAAAAGGCATTTTTTTACTCTAGGCCATAGCCTAACCCCATTATAGTGAGTGCTCCCGATACAAACATGTATCCAGATCCTACAGGTTGAGGTCTTTGAAAGACAGAGATTATCCCCTCCTGCCTAGCAGAGAGATACTCTTTAGAAATAGAAACCAGAGGAAAAATCTTCATCTTTCTATGCACTGTATAATACCTAGAACCAGGTGCTCATCTTTGGGATTGCACCACTCTCCCCACCCTGGCATTTCCAGGTGCTCTTCTAGAGCACCTTCTATGGTCAACTCACCTTCCATCACTGCCTTCTCCTACCCTTCCAGACATGGAAACATGTCTTTGTGACTGCAGAACTAGTCTTTTGGACCTCGCAAGCAGATTATCAAGGATTTTCAGTGAGAGGAGAGGATCATATTTGCTCATTCCTCATTTTTGCAGAGCATTTGGGCTTCTGAACTTCCTCTGGTTGAACATGATGAGAAAGGGTAGGTGAACTTTAAAAGAGATTCCTGTGGGCAAACTGAGAACAGAGATTGCCATCTCCCTGTGGACAAAAATGTAGTGTCTGAGTCCTAGAAAAGGGGTTGTGGAAGCACCATTTCCTCCTAAATATTTTAAGTGGACCTTTGTTCCTCATTGTGGTTTCAAGGGATCGGAATTTTATGAACCTATTTTTTCTCATGCACTGCTTAGCATGTCTATGGCTATGTCTGTACCAGAAGGGAAACTCGAACGTATGCTCATTTTTAATTTTTAGAACAGTCTCTGGTAGATCTTCCCAAACAAACCTCAGCCACTGGTCAAAGTTTATCAAGGACTGAAGACCACTCTTGGTAGGCAGTTTAGATGTACGTGCCATGCTTTGGAGGCTATGGCAATTCAATACTATAGACATGGCCAGACTGTGCATCAGAGCCAGAGAATGTGCTCTAGCACTGCTTAGTTCAGCTGTACAGAGATATCTGACCTCTAGCAGTGGATCTTACCAGGGCTCAGTTAAAAGTGAATGATATCATGCACAGCACTGCAAAGCTGAACTGTTTCTCTTGGTTTGGTGATCAAGAATAATGTGGCCCACAAGGGTCATGCAGAAAAATATGCAGGAGAGTGAAAAACTGAAACCAGACTTTCCCTGCGATGCCCTGGCCAGCGGAGCCCCCTCAGAGCTAGGTGGTCCAAGCTCTCCTTTCCTGTCTTCTGCTTTCCACCTCTGACAACAATCTCACCTGGTTCTCTGGGTTCTTACCAGGCACCCAAAATTATTTTGGTCCTGGATAAAAAAAGGATGGAGACAATGGGATACCAGTACTTCTGTTATATCATCAAAGCGTTACGATATTGATGAAAGACGATGATCTATACCATGTTATGATCCATGACTAGACTCTGTTAAAGGTCATTTTATACACAAAAACATTTTAAAATAATTTTAGAATTTGACTTATGTAAATGCTAATACAATTTTGGAGCCAGATACTATCTTTTGTCCTAGCATAAATGACTTTGTGGTACAATATGTGACTAGGGCTCTTCAGTGATATCATAATGAAAATAACAGTAGTGTCACTGTAGTCTAGTGTAGTAGTGGGCATTGCTGAAGACAATAGGAAATGGTTTAGCAGTGTAAGACAGCCAAGGAAAAGGTAGGCATGTGCACTGTTATGCAGAAACTGTTCCCATCTCAGCAAACTCCATGGCAGCAATTTAAAAAAAAACAACAAACAAACAAACAAAACCTACCCAAAAAAACAAAGCAAAACTAGGAAGCACTGGAGAACTAAAACATGCAGTAGGCTGAGGAAAGAAAAAAAGAAAAGGAAGGTTTTATTCAAAGCATCCCTTTGTAGCAGCGTAGTACATTCTGAGGGGGGGGAAGTAAAAGAAAGAAAACCAACCAAGTTTTTCACTGAGTTTTTTAATATTGTATTTTAGATCAGAATTTCAGGAAAAAAGTTAAATAATTTAGGGAATTCTTTGCATTATTATATAATATGCACATATCTGCTTTATTATTAACAAGGAGCCAGCCACCGGTAGCAAATATTAGGAATCCATGAAACCAGGTAATGCCTAGATAAAAGCTATCAGAGGAAACAATATAATAATGTTTTTTATCATAATAACAAGACGACTACAGAGAGATACAGATTTTTACATTTGGGATGGTCCAGGATCGAGATGCGTGAACAGGTTGATGGGGACCACACAGGACAAGCCAGAGTGCTGCTCTCTGGTGTACAACAGGGGCACAGCAGAAAGAAGGGGATGACACAGAGGGAAGGACATCGGTATACACATCCATGCACAGCTGTTCTACTTTTTTTCACTTCTGGCCAGAACACTTCACAGTTTTCATAGCTGGAAAAATATAGGCTTGGAAATAACATGTATTTTCCAATTTATCTACAGTACAAGGTTGAAGACTAATGATGGAGGAAAAGACATACCCATGGATGAGTCTCTTATGGAAGGCTTTCAGGAGGATCCTCTGCTAAGCCAGCTCCAGACACCAATCTCTTTGAGACTGTAGACTGGAAGTTTGCCTCACATGAACGTGAAGACATTGGGATTTCCTAATGTCAATGAAGATGGCAAAGGCACACTGCTTTATGGGGTATTCTCACAATACGGTTATTAAGGGAGATGATAATAAAGCTATTGTGACTGTATAGAACAATCCCTTCTTTATGTCCTGCCCACCATAAGGCTTCAACCATGATACAATTTATCTGTTAGTGTACCTCTGTGGGTGTATAACTGTTATAATCCCAGCGTACAAATGGGAGACAGGTCAACCAACGGGTGTCCTAGCTTGTCCAGCATCACAGAGGAAAAGAAAATCCCAAAAAAAAAATTTAATGTTTTTCCTGAATTACGTGTTCATGTTCATGTATGTTCAAGTATGTTCATCCTGAATTACATCTCAGTACTGATGAATGCAACAACATCTTTTTTTCAGTAGCTGCCTCACCTTTGTGTAAACAAAGTCCATAATCCTCCAGTCCATATTAACGTTCCCCAGGTGCCTCAGCTTTGGTCCTCTGCTCGCAGCTGGCTCAGTTTTGGCAGCACTGAGCAACTCAGTGGTTAAATCATCCCTGTGCCCTGACAGAAGGCATAAATTAAACACTTCTGCTCAACCTGCTCTCAGCCCACACCCTACAGAATGGGCTCCAGACAAAATGTGGTCATTCCCTGTCTTTTATCCAACACCACTGTCATTTTAGTGCTTATGGAAGATGTGGAGGCCCCTGAAAGTAGTACCCCAACCACCAGGCCTTAGCTTGTTTTGTAGGTTATGTGAAGGACCTATGTGGGAGGGAGGATGGAGGGGATGGAAGGAGGGCTAGCTGTATTCAGAGAGCACACAGGCAAAACCAGCTACATGAGCTGAAGACTGAGCACGAGGGGATTCTCCTGGAAGGGCTATTTTTAGCTTCATCTGGATCATATTAAGTATTCACTGGCATCCAAGACTCCCTTTCTCCCACTCAGTGATGTTACAGGGCCATATTTGATCCTTCCAAAAGACCTACGCAGAAGAAAGACTTGAGCAGTGATAGCCTTGATCCTCAACAATTACTGTAACTAATGTGTTGTCAGTAGTGACAAATGAGGAGGAAATGATATTTTTTCAGCTGTGAAAAAAGGACTGGTCTAGATTCAGTGTTGAACTGAGCCCTGGCTCCTCAGCTGCACAGCGGCATTTAGAAATGTGAATCCTAAATAGGGGGGATGCTTTGGTCCCAGAGGAGCAGGATTTTAGCCACATCCTTCCTTGTTCACCCATTTTCTATTAGCTGTATCAGTCAGTTTTCTATTAAGTGGCTTGGATTTGACGAATCATTCTGATCCTGTGCATCACTGGAACTGAACTGCCTTTTCCAACAGTGCAGGCCAGTGTTTTTCTGCAAACCCATCTTCATTCACTGAGGAGGAATCTTTCCTGTCTCTCTATAAATACTTTTGCCACCATACTAGCCTGTGGTAATTAAGAATTCTGGCAGGAGGAACCTGGATTTAGCAGACACAGAATGAGTACAGAGTAAATCAGAGAGAAAACACCCTTTTCTAGTACAGTTGGATATTGCTTGTTTCCCCATGACAAGGTAATGTGTAATTTATTTCCAGTGATGCCGGAGAAAAAAAGAGCAGAAAGAAAGCACAAAGTTTTTTTAAAAAAAATTGTTAAAAAAACCCCAAAACCTATTGTTCCCTGGGCACTGGCAGGTCACACATTTTAGTTTACTACATTGCTGCTCTGATATCTGATAAAGTGGAAATGGATCAAGGCAGAGAAAGGTGCTCCACAGGATAAATATTTTCTGAAGCGGGAACTTTAGATGCTGCCATCAGACTGTGACTTGTATAACTCTCCTGCAGGTTTCTAGAAGCCTAGATACTCTATACTTTTTTGTAATACACCATGTTTCCATAATACAAAGTGCTGAAAAATAACAATTACTGCAGTGATTTGTATTTACATAGTGGAGGGTATTAGGACAATGAGTGAGGCTGACAAAGAGTGGTAGATGAACTGCTTTTCCAGTATCTGTAAAGTTGGGATATTTGGCACTTGCTAGGAATGAATATTCCATATTGAGAATTTAAAACTTTCCGTAATTCTTACATATATAAATTGAAATTTTGACACCTGCCCTGTAAAGTGCAAGTGCGAGGAAAGGACTCAGAGGCATAATCACCTTCCATATACTTTTTGAACATTCATATGACTTTTCCTAATAATTGCTCTTTGAATTTTATACATTGTTATACCAGGTGGCAAACTGCAATGGAATAAACTGCGTAGTACCTTGTCATGTAATGGGAAAGCATGCAATATCTAGCGATATATCCAATAAACTCTACACCTATCACCTCCTGCTTTTGAGCAGGTTGTTTACTAGACTATCTGGGCTGGGTTTGTGTTTTCTGTCTGCAGGCTTCATGGGCTCTGTCTTCATTGTGCACACCAGTTTGCAGCATTCCCTCATTACAAGACACTTGTGTATGGTTTTATCAAGGGTGACAGTGATTTATTCAAAGAAAAATTTCTGTCTACATTTCATGGTGGGTTTGGCAATTGTCTCTTTTCCAAACTTGCCGTATCCTCCAAGAAAGAGGAATTAGGTTTAAGAGGCTCTGCAGCTGTTTGGCATCTGATATTCAGAGCTTATTATTATTAGTGATTTGTGATCTCTAACCAGTCAGATCGCTCCTTTCTCTAAACATTTTTTACTTTATTTTTTTCACAGGGAATGTAAAACTTTCCTCCTTTAAAGTCCAATGAAGGGAGGTGAAGACATTTATTTTTCAAATGTTAATAAAATGAACTTTATATTATTATTTCAATGACTGATTAAAAATATTATTTATACCATATGAGTGCTTCTATGCATATTATAGGGTGTTTCATTTGTGATCCAGCTGAGATAGAACAGCTCCCTTTCACTTAACAGTCCTAGAGAACGAACTCAAATTATTCACAGAACCCTATGTAATATAAACAGAAGTACCTCCGAGTAACGTATACGTTTATGGTTTTCCATTCTATGGAAAAAAGAGATTTGTGTTTGCAAAGATTCAGGGAAATCCTGTGGCTTGCATTAAGCAGGAGGTCAAAATGACTGATCACAGTGGTCTCATTGGTCTTACACTCCATGAAACTATAATGAGTTACACTATGCATAACTCATGCAGGTCCCATTCCAGTGGCTCCAATGGTAGTGAACCCACTTAAACTGGTGGAGGACTTTGCCCAACATCCTCTCTTTCTCTCCTTTTACAAAAATGGGCAAGTAAATCTTGCTAATTGTATTACCATGGGCAGGTTCTGGGCAAGCCTCCCCATAGATTTTGTTAATGCAAATCAATTGTTTTGTTCTGGTTGTGCAGAACAACCCCTGTGTGCTGAACTGTGCCATGCTCAGCACCGGCCGTAAGCCAGTGATGGGTAATGTAGTCCTGGAATTGAACAGAGGTCAGAAAGCTCAGTTTTCTAAGTCAACATTTGTACAGATCTCCAGCACCAAAGGTCAGTGTTATCAACTGTGTTATTTGAATCACATCTCATTCAAACTTTTTTTTTTTTCTCAATACAGATCTGAAATAATGTTTCCTTTGCCATGTGCTTCCTTGGAATATGCTTATGCTGGAGCCTCGAGTTGGTACTGGGGTCATGTACCTAGGCCAACAGTTTGCCTCAAACTGGATTGCAAATTGGGTGATATTAACTGCTGCAGATAATTGCAGTATTTTGCTCTTTAACACATCTTTCATCTGGAAATCCTTCAGGAACTATACAAACGTTACTGAAGTATGAAAAGGCTCCTGAGAGGTTGGGGAGCATTAATTTAAGTATTCTGCAGGTGAATAAATATGGCAGACACTAATGTTATGAAGCAGTCTCAACTCCCAGTCTCTTGCCATAGCCACTAGAAAATATTATGGAAAAGAGACCAGGTTAAACTAAAAAGTCTTATTAGAAGTCTTTTCAGTTGCATTTACATCATTGTGACACTGCTGAATTCAGTAAGCTTTCACTGGAGACTTTTGGTTGGTTGTAACGGCATGCCCAAAACAATGATCATTGTGTTAAAAATCCTCATGGAAAGCTGTGCTAAAAAATGAGATTTTTCTATCTATCTGGTTCTTTGGCTTTTCACTTCTTTTCCAGGACTCTCTGTTCTGTACAATGCAGAGGTGCTTCCAAGATGAGTCTCACACTCAGAGATACTCAAGGTGCTCCCAGTTTGCCGCCAGTAGGCTTTTTGCCAGTTGTCCCAGCCCACAGAACTGTCAGAGTATACTCAGAGCTATTGTCCAGGATATATTCCAGCGCCATTCACAAAGTAGAAAAATAGTCCTTAAAAAATAGTGATCTGGCCACTACAGTTGAGGAACAGTTTCAGTACCATGCTTGTAAGAAGTAATTCTTGCTTCTATTGAAAAGTTTTCTGGCTAAAACCAATTAGATTATGGCTGGAATAGGGTTTGTATCAACTGCTCGAAGACAGTCTAGTGTGACCTATTAGATACAGTCTGGGAATCCAGCAAACTGATTTCTACTACTGGCATACGAGTGTTCATGGGAAAAAATAATCTGAGGTTTTTGTTCTTTCAGTTCCTGTGTCTGTCCAAAGTGAGTGATTACATGGACTCCATTTATAAAGCACCTTGAGATCTGTAGAGCACTAGTCTAACAGCTGGGTGTTATTATTAGTCTGTTCAGTTGATGTTTTATACTATATCCATGGCAATGGTATATCTGAATGACTTCCAAAGGTAAAAATAAACAATGTGGTTATTTAAACATTATTTCTCCCATAAAGGGAGATGTGTATTTATTTTTAGATCAGTATTAACAAATACTAGCAAAATCCAGATTGGAAGGATATGCAGAAAGGAAAGTGCAAGGGAAAAGGTTGGATTTGGACTCAGAAGTGATTGTGAGAATTGCATAGTTCCCAGTGGAATTAATTTTATGATTATGATTTATAAATCTTACCTTATGTAAATGAGTTTCACTGATTGAAAGGTTTCCAGAGAAAGGAGCTCTTAACAATGGTTAATATCTTGATGGGGAGACAGTCCATCATACACGTTAATCTCTGGAGGCAAAAAAGAAAAACAGGGTTTTATCTTTTATGCATCATTAATAAATGTTTAATATTGTGGGAAAGGCACCAGGCTTCAAGAACTAAAAGAAGTAGCTGGTAGGAAGGCTTGACATTTGACCAAGGAAAGCTGCAAGCTCTTTTCCTCCTGTATTATGAAAAACAGTTAGAAAGATTTACCTGAGACTGCAGACCAGGGCTTTGGCAGATTTTTAACACCACTTCAGAGTAAGTTACAGTTATATGTTTATTCTCTTGTTGTACTATATTGCTTCAGCATCAATTTTAAAGATTCCTGGAAATACTGCTTGAAGAGTCACCTCCACTTGTAGATCCATCAGGCTTAAAAAAACAAGTCATGAAGTACATGATGTCCCTAGTGATGTATCCGATTTCTCTAGCTGTTTTACTTTCATAGCTCCCTTGTCCATCTTATACCATGAAAATTCATGATGTTACAGGCATAGCTCTGCAAAAACCCTTTGAAGGAAGGATGAGGAACTAAGCCACAGAGGCTGCTTCTATTGCTATTCTATATGCTAAAAGCATTTGCCCCAGGGAGTGATTCAAGCCCAAGCGGTGCAGCATGTTCACAGCCAGACTGTCCAGAGCAGACGGACTATACCCACACAAGACAGCGCCTGGCCATGGGTCTCCTCTGTCCCTGTGTGGTATCTCTGTGGCCATGAAACTTGATTATTTTATAACTTTTATCAGTTTATAGTGTTAAAAATAATTTCTGGGCTGTCCTGCAGCCCACTAGAATAGTACTTTTACGGCATGAGACAGATGTTATGTGTTGTATACTTTGGCACAGGGCATAATAGCATATGGCAGTGCTTGAAGTCTCCAAGCAGCCTGCTTGGAGAGGGTTAGAGGGCAGTGTACTGCAAAGAGATCCAAGCCTGGTGCACCTATCTGTTCTGCCTACTGGGAGCAGTCTGGGAGCAAAATTTCCCCAAGAAATGCACCTGATGGTTTCTAAGGGAGCTAACTAATCCACTCCAGAAGGAAGCCCAGAAGTGAACTGCATTACTTTTACACAGGGTAGACTGCCAGGGGACCATGATGGATGAAGGAAGTGGTGACATAATCATTTGAAAGTACAGACATATTCAGATGAAAAAAGGTATGTACTCATGAGCTGAGCTAAACTACAAATGTAATTAACAGACTAGGTCCTTCAGAAGAGT
The DNA here is from genome assembly GCF_034638445.1 of Ciconia boyciana. Taxonomy (NCBI): domain Eukaryota; kingdom Metazoa; phylum Chordata; class Aves; order Ciconiiformes; family Ciconiidae; genus Ciconia; species Ciconia boyciana. The sequence continues at coordinate 12,419,714 of NC_132936.1, read as the reverse complement.
CCATAGAGACAGCACAAAGATAGCTCCCTAAAAGCAGACAGTGGGACTATCCCAAAGAGCCTGTGGAAACACAAGAACTTCAGCTAAAAAGAGAATGATGCCAAAGCACCCACTTCTTTGTTTATTCTTCTACACAAATGTGACTGCTTTTTTTCTTATTAGCACTGATGTCTTAAGTGTAGAACACCAAGAACTGAGTCTCCATAAACAATTATTTTGGAGGATAAAATATATGTGGTCAGTTTTCTCTATGAAAATTTCTTTTGATGTGCAGCTACAAGAGGGAGCAGGAATCTGCAGCTGCAAGTGGGAGAGCAGAAAGGGAAGATCCAGATTTTATAGATTTATTTATTAAAATCAAATTGCATGCTTCAGAATTGCAGTCAGCTCTGTCAGATGTGCAATTCACACTATGTGAGTGAAGGCTGAAGTGCTGATTCTTTCTTAGAGTTATTCTGCAGCCTATTGTCACTTCTGACACTTCAGGACACTAGCTTCTCCCAGCTGTCATACTCTAGCAGTGAGGTAAATCCAACCAGATTCATCCAATCCAAGGCAAAATGAAAATCGCAGGGACGTCCCTTGTGATTCAGTTCTTGCCCATCTTTAGCTATAGTACATAGGATACAATACAAAGATTTAATAACAAAGCCTGTGGAAAGTCCATCTCAGAATACCACTTAACACAATGAACACTAATTATTTAGTTTAAACACTCAAGTAGCTGGAGATCTGCCTGTATATCTCATCTCCAAAACAAGCAGAACCTCAGTCTGGACTGTCTAACCATTTGGGTATCATAAGGAGTTATCTTTTTCAGGTTTTTACACCCAAGGTTGTCCTGTTTTAGACACCTAACTCCAAGAAATACTTAATAGTCATTAAAACAGTATACTGGATAGACTCAGATCTGTGCAGGGCAGCTGAGAGTCAGCCCAGCCTCTTCAGCATTTCCTCCTGACTATTGCTGGTGGCTTTCCACTCTGGTTGTTGAGTTCTGGGATCTCACTCTTTGGTGCTCAAGTCTTTCTATCAATTGTGCAGGGAGACTGGACAGATCATTTTTGTCTTCTGATTTTTGTAGCCTGGGATGTACCTGAAAGTAAAGTTTTGCAACACTGAGTTTGTCCATGCAGCTGAGATTAGCACCCTAATATGCGCTCCAGCCACAGGCAGTCAGCCTAGGGGGCATCTAGTGTGAAGTTCTGGTGGGTTGACCTTGGCTGGGTACCAGGTGCCCACCAAAGCCACTCCATCACTCCCCCCCTCAGCTGGACAGGGGAGAGAAAAATACAACAAAAGGCTCGTAGGTCAAGATAAGGACACGGAGATCACTCAGAAATTACCATCACAGGCAAAACAGAGTCGACTCAGGAAAATTAATTTAATTTATTGACAATCAAATCAGAGTAGAGTAATGAGAAATAAAAACAAATCTTAAAACACCTTCTCCCCACCCCTCCCTTCTTCCCGGGCTTAACTTCACTCCTGATTTCTCTACCTCCTCCCCCCGAGCGGCACAGGGGGACGGGGAATGGGGGTTGTAGTCAGTTCATCACACGTTGTCTCTGCCACTCCTTCCTCCTCAGTGGGAGGACTCCTCACACTCTTCCCCTGCTCCAGCATGGGGTCCCATGGGAGACAGTCCTCCACGAACTTCTCCAACGTGAGTCCTTCCCACAGGCTGCAGCTCTTCACAAACTGCTCCAGCATGGGTCCCTTCCACAGGGTGCAGTCCTTCAGGAACAGACTGCTCCAGCTTGGGTCTCCCATGGGGTCACAAGTCCTGCCAGAAAACCTGCTCCAGCGTGGGCTCCTCTCTCCATGGGTCCACAGGTCCTGCCAGGAGCCTGCTCCAGCGTGGGCTTCCCACGGGGTCACAGCCTCCTTTGGGCATCCACCTGCTCCAGCGTGGGGTCCTCCATGGGCTGCAGGTGGATATCTGCTCCACCATTAACCTCCACGGGCTGCAGGTGGATATCTGCTCCACCATTAACCTTCATGGGCTGCAGAGGCACAGCCTGCCTCACCATGGTCTTCACCAGGGGCTGCAGGGGAATCTCTGCTCTGGTGCCTGGAGCACCTCCTCCCCCTCCTTCTTCACTGGCATTGGTGTCTGCAGAGTTGTTTCTCTCACATATTCTCACTCCTCTCTCTTCTGACTGCAGTTGTGCAGCAGTTTTTTCCCCTTCTTAAATATGTTATCAGAGAGGCGCCACCACCATCACCAATGGGCTCAGCTTTGGCCAGTGGCGGGTCCATCTTGGAGCCAGCTGGAATTGGTTCTATCAGAGTGGACACGGGAAACTTCTGGCATCTTCTCACAGAAGCCACCCCTGTAGCCCCCCCTGCTACCAAAACTTTGCCACTTAAACCTAAGTACTGAAGGAGCTAGTGGATGTTGTGGCAGGACCCCTCTCGATCATCTACCAAAGGTCTTGGGAGTCTGGGGAGGTCCCGGATGACTGGACGCTAGCCAATGTTATTCCAATTTACAAGAAGGGAGTGAGGGAAGACCCAGGGAACTACAGACCTGTTAGCCTAACCTCAGTTCCTGGAAAAATTATGGAGAAGATTATACTGGGTACTGTTGAAAGGCATTGAAAGAATAATGCAATCATCAGGCACAGTCAACATGGGTTCACAAAGGGAAAGTCCTGTTTAACTAATTTGGTATCCTTCTAGGATAAGGTCACCTGCCTAGTGGATGAAGGGAAGGCAGTGGATGTAGTTTTTCTGGATTTTAGCAAGGCTTTTGATACTGTCCCTGACAGCATCCTTCTGGACAAGTTGTCCAACTGTGGGATGAGTGGATTCACGGTGCACTGGGTGAAGAACTGGCTGAAGGGCAGAGCTCAAAGGGTTGTAGTGATTGGGGCTATATCTGGCTGGCAACCGGTCACCAGCGGTGCTCCTCAGGGTTCAATTCTAGGGACAGTCCTGTTCAATATATTTATAAATGATCTGGATGCAGGAGTTGAATGCACCATTAGCAAGTTGATAATGGTGATGATACCAAACAGGGAGGTGCTGTTGAATCTTTTGAGGGACAAGAGGCCTTGCAGAGGGATCTAGATAGATTGGAGCATTGGGCAATGATTAATAGGATGAAATTTAACTAGTTGAAATGTCAGATTCTGCACCTAGGATGGAGTAATACTAGTCTAGGAGGGAGGTGCTGGCCTCTTCTCCCTGGTATCCAGTAATAGGATGTGTGGAAATGGTTCAAAGCTGTGCCTGAGGAGGTTTAGACTGGACGTTAGGAAGCATTTCTTTACCGAGAAGGTGGTCAAACACTGGAACAGGCTTCCTAGAGAGGTGGTCGATGCCCCAAGCCTGTCTGTGTTTAAGAGGCATTTGGACAATGCCCTTAATAACATGCTTTAACTTGGTCAGCCCTGAATTGGTCAGGCAGTTGGACTAGATGATCGTTGTAGGTCCCTTCCAACTGAAACAGTCCTATTCTATTCTATTCCAAACCCAATACAGAAATATATCCTCCTATGCCAGACAATTCGTACAGTCTCTTCTCCTGTGACTACCCATGCATCCCCAATGATGCATGGCCACCATGGAGAGCGTGGTTCCCATCAGCACAGTGTCTAGCAGGCTGGAAGGGCAGTTTCTCAAACGGCCTCTTACCTGGTGTGCTTTCAGTGCAATGGCTGAAAAAGTAAGGTTAAGTTACAGCTGAAAGTACTTGAAGAATGGTTAGACATGACAATAACTTTACCAAGTTTCTTACCACCTCTCAACCATCACTTAGTGGCTGTCAAATAAGAACAGAAGCCTACCCTGTAAGCATTTCTAATCCACCTCCAAATACTCATTTAAGGTCCCTTGTTTGCCTTTGCCCTGGAGCAGGTATGGAGTAGCCAGACAGCTGGTTATGGATTGAAGGCAATTTAAGGAACCACCAGCTCCAAGTTAGGCAGGTCTCTGGCTGTAGCAGCATCCTTGGCGTTAGCACACAGCATCACACTGAACGTGGCAAGACAGAAATTAAAGTGTGAGTGAGCTAGTGCTGGGGCATGTATATACCTTAACTTGTTAACCTACAGGCTTGATGCCCAAATACCTCTTGAGATATAGCCCTGATGACTTCTTTGCTGGGTTGTATTAATTTTTTCACTGTGCCCAACATGCAGACCATAGGATGTGTGTGGCTATCAGGACAAATCACTCACCCAGTGACCTTGTCTTGATCACCTTTTTTTGACACTAAATAAATCTGAAATAGGCAGACATTCACCTATATACATATATTATATTCCTAGCATTTCAAGGAAATATTAGATTACTGCATATGCACTGCTAAACTTCCTTTATTCTAATGAATAAGGAAAACAATATTCCGCAATGTGGCCTACTTAGCAGGACAGTCTATGCTCAGCCAGTGTAGCTGAATTATACCTGACTAGTAAAAGTGTGAAGCAGCAAACTAAACAGCAGCTTCTTCTAAATTGCAACATCACAGTTAACACAAGTGTTTCTCCATTCCTCTACAATGTAGCTGCTTGTGAAGTCCACTTATAATAATGACATCTGATGACTTGCAGGACAAACACAAAATAGTCACTCCATTGTTTTATATGAAGTAGAGGATAATTATTTTTGGAATTTTTATTAACAGACCTAGAAGCTGCAGTGGTTTATGCTCCTACTGACTCAGATATATCTGAAGCATCAAAAATGGTGGATAAAGGAGCAGTTCGGTTTACATTTTCTTTCTACTCTGCTACTGCACAGAGCTGGAGAGAGCTGAGTCCCACTGTTCCTACAAAGTGATGTTATCCTTACAGCTGCTCGTGTCAGCAAAGCCATATGGACCATGCATTTGAAGACTGACCTCTGTTCGGGTTATATTTTCACAAAATTTTAAAAACAACAGGATCGTTTCCTTTTGTTTATCTATTCCCTTGTTCAAATAAAAGAAGTTGAAATAATATGAAACATGTCGAGTTTTGCTATCAGTTGGACTAACTTACATAGGCATAGAACTATTCTAAGTATTTAGAGCTTTTAATTAGTATGTTTTCATAAATGGACATTTCTAATCTCTTTGGACTTTCAAGCAGATATTTTTTAATTAAAATCATTCTATTTCAAAATATATCACTGGGCTTATTATAATATTTAAGTAATACATTCCTTGTGATCACGGTATTGTGACATACCTCAGACATCTTCATTGTTTGTGCTATTTCTTCAGAGCACCAATGAAAGATGATATCATGTTGGCACTGAATCAAGTGGTTATGCTGGGCAGTGCTCTATGTTATACAGTGTTTATTAAAATCAACCCTATAAACAATTTAAAGCTATTATTATTACACAAGAGGCCTTTAAATTAATTTGTGCTGACAGAAAAACTACAAACTCTGACCTGCTTCAGCAGTTTGTCTGAGAAAGCAAGAGCAACTTTTCAAATATCATATACAAAAGAAATAATTCTATGTTTTATAGTACCTGTTCCAGAAATGACATTTGACTGAAGAAAATATTAAACCAAAATAGAAAGTGTGACTAGAAAGAAGGTACCAGGTACATTTCAAAGTGAACTGGCCAGTTGACTTCAGTTTCATTTCAGTTCAAATCTATAAGGTAATATAGTATTATGTTTATAATTAATGTATATATAATGTTATATACAAATGTATATAAACCTATACATTACATATTACATACTATTATAGATGTGAGATTCCTCATTACTGCTGCAATACTATATCTAATAGAATTATTGGCACAACTGGGCTAAAAAGGCAGTGCCAGTCCTGAGCTGCCATTTGGATGCCTCTATCTTCCAGGGGAAGCAAATCTATTTTCTGAGGAAGAGGAGAAACAAACCTTTTTAAAATATTTTTTTTTAATGGTTATTAGCTATTGTCTCTTGAAATGAGCCAAAATTCTTATAAGATAACAAATATTCAAATACATTAAAGGATAATTTTCATCTGAAATAAGCTTAACTCTGCCCCAAGTAGTCTGAGCCTTAATTCAATAAACACGCGTTTGGTCAGCTTCAGAGGAATTTAGACATGTGTGTCAGTCCCCTGCTGAAAAAGGTTACTGTCCTGAATCTCTAGACATCTTTTTTTTTTTTTTTTCTGTCTTGTTTAGCAGCATTGCCAGAGCTGTAGGTTTCAGACTCAGAGGCTAGAATGGGCACAATGTGCACACAGTAAATTTAGTCAAAGGGGGTATTTCACTGCAATAGTCCAGACATCGGCCTGCAAATAGAGCAATGTCTTCTATAAAATGTGAAGGCACCAGTGGTATCTGGCCTCTGTCACATGTATTTCTGTTTCCCAATGTATTTTACACAAAATGTATAATTAACCCTTCAAGGCATACAGGTTATTACACTTTCAATTTCTCTCTGCCTTTTTAAAATGTAAAAGAAAGGTCTGAACATACTCTTTTTTTCTGTTCTTTCTAAACTTTAGGAATATCAGAAACAGGAGGTTTTACTAGAAAATAAGTTAAGTGTATTAGTTTAACAAGAAGTTAAACAAAAACTTCCTTTATTCAAAAAGTTCATTTGTTCAGTCTTTGATAACAACACATTTTAAGCAGTCTGATTAACACCCTTTACTCTGAAAACCTCCCAGCTTCCAGTTATTCCTCAAGCCCTCATTTCATTGCCTCTCCATTCATTTATCAAGTTTTCTAAGCAGTGGAAGACCCAAATTTCTTACCAGTGAAAAGGGTGTAGAAAAATAAAAACATATTTTGTGCAACACATTTGGCAAAGTAACCACAGATAACTCTACAGGGTGGGGTTTTTTGCTGGTTACCTTCAGAGGCTGATTGTAGTTATCAAAGAGTTCATCAGTCATGGCAAATACATATGAAATTATTTCATTTCTTCCTTGAAATCTCACTGGATCCTGAACTAACATCAAACTCGGGATGAATTCATAGGGAGTAATAGAAAAGCCATTCTGTAATTTATGAACAGAGAGCAGATCCATCCTTGAAGCATACGTACAAACACGTGGCCATGCCCCAGTGGAAATTTCAAACAAACAATATGTTTCATAAGAAACAGTCAGATTGCTCATTTCTGGAGAACTGGCAGCCACTTTGACTTGCTGAAAGATCCAAAAAACATAATTTAAGTACTGTGTTTAAAGTTAATCTAGCTAACAAAAAACAGGGATAAACTTTCCTAGACTAAAATTGTAAATTAGACGCAAATTGACAATAGGAGTGGAACTTCAATGAAGTACGGTATTCCCCACTGCTGAGGAAGTTAATTTGATGGTTAATGCCATTCATTTACACATGGATTCATTTGCTAACTTCCTCCAGTGCAATGGCACTAGCTACCCTGTTGGTAGTTAGCAATCAGAAAGGAGGGTTTTTTTAAAAAATCGTCTATCAGGATTAGGAACAAACAAACAAAAAAAGGAAAATCAATGGGATTGACACTTCTGAATCTCCCCCAGTGAGCAGTGGAAAGTTTTAAGCAGAAAGATTGAAACTTGAGAAAGTATTTCTCCAAGGCAGATGGAAGTGAATCTACGTTGCTCTAAGGCAACACAGCAGCCTGCCTAGTGCAATGCCACATGGGCATATGGGGTCTGTTGATGAACTACACTCATCTCATTGGAGTAAGCCTGGCACGATTTGGAGGAGTTGAGGAACAAAGAGGAGGAGTCTGACTTTTACAGTTACAAATTCCCAGGCTTTCTCCAAGCCAGCCCAACCATGACCCGCCCATTACCATTTTCTTCCAGTCATTCTATACGAGCCCTTACGATGCATTCAACAAAGCTGTGATCAAGCCCTTGGCTCTCTCTTGGCGGAGATCAAATCAATAGCACAGCAAATAAATTACTGAGTCAACAATGTAAATGGATTTCTCACTATATCAACTGCCTGACTATTGTCTGTGCCCTACTTTATGCTATTTCAATCATCTTCAGGCAATGAAGCTCCAACTTGCTTAGCTGCTCGGTTTCCCTACCAAAAAAAGAAAGCACAGAGTTTATTAATATCTCTGTGAATTACATTGGATTTTGGACTGTTTTCCATGCTTTGTTATTTATTGTGCATAGGGTGAACAGGAACCTAGTGGAATAGAGTTCCAGCATTTTAACAGCAGCAGCTGAGGAGAGTTTAGTTTTTTTACAGATGGTAAAATACATGTTTTATATTTTTTTTATTTGAACAAAACAAAGGGAAGATTGAGAGAGAGAAAAAAGTAAAAATGAGAAATACTTTTATTAGAGTCTTATGAAAAGAGTTTGCCATGCATATTTTGTTTCAAAATATATTAACTGTAGTCTACCAAGATCAGATCAAACTACAGCATAAAAAGAGTGCATTTGTTTGCTCTGTACTCGGCAGGATTATTCATATTTGTTGTTTCATCAGACATTGTTAACATAATAAATTGCACATGTTACGCTAACTGGCCTTTGCCAACATTCCTAAATTAGTCTTCAAAGAAACCTCTAAATGATCTTCCACTGTAAAGGGAAGAAAATGCTGAATGTACAGTACATTAAAAATAACAGAGCAGCATCATAAATGTCTGCATGCACATTCATTTTTGCTAGCCCAGTCTGCCCAGAGGCCTTTCATTGCCAGGGCTCTGTAGAGCCAAACTAGGCCAACAGTGATGTATTTGCCCAGGAAGTCCTTGTTTTAAGTAATCTCACCACTTTGATCAGCTGCAAAAGTGCCAATCTAAAATCAGCCGTGGCAGAACAAACTTTAGAGAACAAAGGCTTGCCAGATGGGCAGGTGTTGAGAAATACTAGGCTGTTGCTATAATGTTTAACCCCCTTACAGGGTGATGAAAGAAACACTGTATGTGTCACTGAAGGCGATGATAATAAAACCTAATGAAAGTAATAATGAATCCCCACTGCATGTCTGCAACAGGCTACGCTCTGGCTCACACCAAATCAGCTACCATTTCAAATTATTCCTGAACACAGGTGCTTTTTGAGGTGAAAATAGCAATTTACGCTTTTTCTATGTTCACTCAAGTTAATATTAAAGCTGGTTTATAAGTGAGAAGAAACTCAAGGCTCCTATTCATGTTTGCCAGTAGATTTAGCTCGCATGACCGAAACAGCTATACCTGCCATCCCTTTGCTCTTCCTGAAGAGTTACTGTCCTGTAGCAAGGACAGCTGAACAGAGCAGGAATTCGGTCCAAAACTACCACAATTCACAGCCCAGTCTACCGCTGAAACCGGTGACAGTCTCTGAATATGAGAGTCTCATATTCACAACTTGAATACTCCGTGCTCAGCGCTCCTTGCTTCACAAGCACCTGTCTCTTGGAGAAGGTGAAGATCAGTGGCAAGAACCACCCACAGCTCACCTAACCAGACACATGCACGAATGAAAGCCCTTTATGTTGTCCACAGCCTCCATTTGATTAGAGACATTAATGCAAGCTGTATTTCAAAAGGCACATCCACAGTGTTGAATAAAAAGGTCAGCCTTGGTCTCAAGACCAAATAGTGCAGACTAATGTGCCTCTGTACTGCTTATGCTTAGTTGTCTCTAGACTGGATGTAGACAGTGTGATTTTACAGCATTAAACATAGCTATAAACTCAAAGATGCAGAATGGTAACACGCAGAAACATTTAAGGATGCACAACTTGCTGGAATAATGTTGGGAGACTGCATCAGCCAGCCTCCAAGTCTTGTCCACCCATCCCATCTGGAGACCTCACAGCATGGAGGAAGACATTAGATCCAAAACAAAGCCAAGGTACATGCTAGAAATAAGCCAGGGCGGACAACCAGTGAGACAAAGCTATGCTTTTGCTCATTATTTAGTACTGCTGCCACGGGGTTTGCACCATTTTAAATACACTCCTTTAGTATAATACTTCTAAATTAGTATGACTGGATACAAACAAAACAGTGACAAATTAAATGTCCAAGATATACCTTTGATGCAAATACGCCTACAAAGCAAACCAGCTATGCTCAAGCATATAGACAAGGAGTTTACTAATGAAAATGGACTTAGGTGTATACTGAAAATGTTTTGCTGCGTCTGATCTTAACCTCCTGTAAGTAACAAGAGAGATGTAGCAGGTTTTTCCTTTCTATTCCATACACCAGAACAACTGGACCTTTTCAAACTATTCTGGGAGCTCTGAAGTTGGGAACTGATACCACTAAAGTGGTGAAATCCTTCAGCTGATTTCAAGTGTTTTTATTTTTTTAGATTGGAAGACAAAATAATTAACACACTATTCCCACCCATCCTGTCTGAGGTTTAAGGACATGGGCACAGACTATCCTCCTCACTCCGTGCTCCTCATAACCTCTTCTGGGAGGAAGGAGGTGGGAGCAAAAAGTCTCAATCAGCAAAATGTCTACACCACGAAGACACAGGTTAGTCTTGGGACCAGCAAATGTAGGATCTGTTGATTATTTCTTGTGTTGCTGTATCATGGGAAGCACATTAAAAGGGGATTCAAAACCAGTGTTTCAATTTCAAAAACTCATGATAGGAGGTTTTATTTCATGTTCAATTCCTACAGTAAAAGTCAAAGAAAATTAATTACAAGTCTGTTTATTATATCCATGCAACTATATTATATCTATGGGTAATATTTTTAAAAAAATATTTCTGTGATTTAGATGCATAAGTGCCATGGATAGGAGTCATCCCCATAGGAGTAGGAGTCATCACACAAAAGTGAAGCTGAGTAGGAGTCATTTCACCTAAGTCTTGTTGTGAAAAGTTAGACTTGGGCTCTTAATCCTACAAGTACCCTTTATCATCAGTGGTGAGGTGGGGAGAGAGGAATCCTACCAGACAGAGAATCTGTTCAAAACCAGGCATCTAAGAAAAATGGGGTGAATGAAAATCAGGACATGCTTGTCTCTAACTTGACTATGTCTTCACCTAACCGAGGTGACCAGTTGAGCCCACATATCTGACTCTTAGATTCTTAAAGCAAATAAGAGAAACATATCTTTTTTTAATACTTTCACCGAAGCTAAAAATATCAGTGATGCTTTGAGCATAACTGGGAACTCTTAGACTACACTACTGAATTAAAAAGGGCCATAAATGTCCCTAGGCATTAGACCTTGAACATCTGTACCATGGGGCAGTTATTTTCATCCCTGGCATGATTTCGGCCTCTGCCAGCATTTTCCCAGATAATTCCCAAACACAGTCGAAGTGACAGGATTGCCAGGAAGCATTCCTGAAAAGTAGTGTGGATGCAGACACCCTGTCATGGAAGATAAAGAGCGATCACGAGTACAGATGCAGTCTATGGTATTCCAGTTGGCCTCAGTGCCAGGGAGCAGCCCTAGGCACATTTAAATTAGGGATCGCCTTTGAGCAACAGAGGGAAAGCATTGAGAAGTACTAGGATTGCCTATAAATGGACACATGCTGGAGTATTACATCCAGTTCTTGTTTCCTCATTTCACAAAAGAGGTTAAAACTTGGATAGGATGTGGAGGAGAGCCACAGAAATTATCGGAAACCTTGGAAAAGGGCCTTGCAGTAAGACATTAAAGGGGTTCAGTCTGTTGAGTTTAATAAAAACATCTAGCGATGATTTCAGTGATTACAATGTGCGAGTATCACCACAGGGAGAAAATACTGAGCAGTAACAGCAGCACTCTCATTTCACAAAAAAAGGCATAATGAGAGGTGATAGCTGGAAGTGAAAGCCAGACAAATTCAGGCAAGAATCAAAACACACATTTTTAAGAGGGAGGGTGATAACCATTGGACTGCACTGCCAAAGGAAGTGATGGATTCTCCAACTACTGATGGCTTCAGATCTAGATTGGACGTCTTTCTAGAAGATAAGCCTTGGCCAAACACAAATTGCTGGACTTGACACAAGGCTAACTGGGTTAAATTAAATGGCTTGTGTCATTCAGGAAGTCAGACTAAATAATCTAAGGGTCTTTTCTGGCTTTAAAAAAATCTATGGATCCATAAAGTGCAACTGTGTAACTGTGAATTCTAGTCCAAGAATAACACATTTTGATAAAATAAGATTTCCATAGTCCAGTGCTACATGAGCGGACACAATTCCAAGAGATCAGACTATAGTTATAAAATTGAAAATGAATAAAGCATGACGACATGGTGATATTAATAACAATACCAATTCTCCATGTGTTTACAGGGTCAGTCAATAGAAATTGCAGCAAAGTCAGTGGAATTTTAGCGCTATAAAATTAGTAAGAGAAAATATGCTTCAGTTTTCCAGAATGGTCTCTGAATGTCATGGAAGTAAATTGAAAAATCACATCTATACTGTTAATACTTGAGAGAGGAAAGGGGGCATTTTTTGGCTATGCTTATTCCACTCAATCAAGGATTGACAGGGCGCCAGCCCAGGCACTGAAATTCGATCATCTGTGCTGTTTAATAGTTAGGGCAGTTCTTGGAACAATTCTGTCTCCGGCCAACTAACGCTTTTCAAAACACTCTTTGCATCATTCAGGAGTCAGCATGGGCCAAGGACACTCCTAGCAAGCAGTTTGGATGTACCCATACCTCTTCTGGGGGAAAACACAATATGGTAACATTGCCCCACTATCCCATTTAGCCTGTGGTTCAGGAAACAGGTCCTGGCATTAAATGCTTAGCAATACAGATGCAGCCAGTGAGTTCAAAGTGTCAGCTGCCCTTCAGGGAAAGAGCTGAGCTCTCAATTCTTTCCCTATCACTGCTACAAAATTATATACACTGTATATATTTTAATTTCACATATGAATTATATTGGTCTATCTCTGAAGAAAATCAGCGCTTTCAAAACTGTTCAACTGTCCTTAAAATCAAAAAGGCAGCTTCCAAAATAGACAACTGCAAACTGAACCATAACATTAACTTTTTGAAGTGACCTATCAGGGTCAGATCCAATTAAAAAACAGAAGTGACTAAAACAAGGCACAGTCAACACTTAAATTTTAGGTCTTTCAACCTCAGAATGGAATCCAAAGCCAAAGTTGGAGACCTATTAGGCACACAGGGTTAGACACCATGGAAAAATCACTCAAAAACCCCACACATTGAGAAGGGAACTGTGTCGGATTGACCTTGGCTGGGTACCAGGTGCCCACCAAAGCCACTCTATCACTCCCCCCCTCAGCTGGACAGGGGAGAGAAAATATAATGAAAAGCTCGTGGGTTGAGATAAGGACAGGATCATTCACCAGTTACCATCACAAGCAAAACAGAGTTGACTTGGAGAAATTAGTTTAATTTATTGCCAATCAAAATCAGAGTAGAGTAATAAAAATAAAAACAAATCTTAAAACACCTTCCCCCCACCCCTCCCTTCTTCCCGGGCTTAACTTCTCTCCTGATTTCTCTACCTCCTCCCCCCGAGCGGCACAGGGGGACGGGGAATGGGGGTTGTGGTCAGTTCATCACACGTTGCCTCTGACGCTCCTTCCTCCTCAGGGGAGGACCCCTCACACCTGCTCCAGCGTGGGGTCCCTCCCACAGGAGACAGTCCTCCACGAACTTCTCCAACGTGAGTCCTTCCCACGGGCTGCAGCTCTTCACAAACTGCTCCAGCGTGGGTCCCTTCCACAGGGTGCAGTCCTTCAGGAACAGACTGCTCCAGCGTGGGTCCCCCACGGGGTCACAAGTCCTGCCAGAAAACCTGCTCCAGCGTGGGCTCCTCTCTCCATGGGTCCACAGGTCCCGTCAGGAACCTGCTCCAGTGCGGGCTTCCCACGGGGTCACAGCCTCCTTTGGGCATCCACCTGCTCCGGCATGAGGTCCTCCATGGGCTGCAGGTGGATATCTGCTCCACCATGGACCTCCATGGACTGCAGGGGCACAGCCTGCCTCACCATGGTCTTCACCATGGGCTGCAGGGGAATCTCTGCTCCGGTGCCTGGAGCACCTCCTCCCCCTCCTTCTTCACTGACCTTGGTGTCTGTAGAGTTGTTTCTCTCACATATTCTCACTCCTCTCTCTTCTGACTGCAGATGCTGTTGCGCAGCAGTTTTTTCCCCTTCTTAAATATGTTATCCCAGAGGTGCTACCACCATCACTGATGGGCTTGGCCTTGACCGGCGGCGGATCCGTCTTGGAGCTGGCTTGAATTGGCTCTATCAGACTTAGGGGAAGCTTCTAGCATCTTCTCAGAGAAACCACCCCTGTAGCCCCCTGGCTACCAAAACCTTGCCATGCAAACCCAGTACAGGAGCCATTATATTGTCTTGAGCACAGAAGAGCATCAGAATACCAACCCCTCCCTAGAATTTAAGTACAAGGATATAAGTGAATGCCTCCATCCACTCATAGCTTGGGATCTGCTACTCAGGGCATACTCCTGTAATTATTTTGCTTCCCAAAATAACCACTCAAGGCTTGCTCTTTCATATTACAGCAAGAGGAGGCAGCTTAACATTAATATAATAATGAAGTAGCTAGATCTTTTGCCTGATAAATGGGAATGTCCTGATCTGGAGACAATTTTGGCTCAGGTTAGGAACTAGGAGAGTTCCTTAACCACAAAGCTACTGGTTACAGCATACAGCTGTCCTGCTGGAACAGCCTTCCTTCCCAGCAGGAATACAAGTTTCCTGAGGTCAGGAAGGGACCTTACAGGAGCAAACACTGCTATCATCAGGGCAAGGATACTAGTCTAGGGATGGATGCCCAACACTTTGGTCCCATCTGAGCTTTGAAGCTACATGTAAGTGTTGAATTCAATGGGCTAAAGCCCGAGTAGAACTGAAGTGAATAAAACCATGAAGAGAATGAAAAGGAAACATCAAGCTCACTCCGGGTAAGTAAAATGCTTAATAAAGGTAAAGGCATGATGAATTTGGCATATCCCTCTCCTTAATACTGTTCTAATTTTAAACAGTCTGTTGTACTGTGCTGTTGATAGCCTTGTGTGAGCCATCTAAGGTTCAGCCAACTCAGCTGCACGAACAGTAAAGAGACAATGCTACCACACACAGGGTTATTTGGATTAGTGAATACCATACGCAAGTAAATCATCTGCCAGATGGCATCGGAAGAAAGCTGCAACTCTCTCACTTTCATTTCCACAGCAGCAAACAATGTTCCGTGTTTAAAATAAACTCTTCCAGATGAGTAAAAGATAAACTTTGTGGTGCTTTTTCTTGGTCTTCCCTTTGACTTCAGCTTTTTTCTTAAAAAAAACCAACACAAAAACAGAAAAAAAACCCCCACCTACTCTGATTGGTTACATTAATGAAAAATCCCAGTTTAGACCACCACAGTACAAAGCTGTCTCTCTAGGCAGCATCAAAAGTCCATGCTATTTACTGAACAAAAGGCAAAACTGAAATACAATATTTTCACTCATCAACTTCTGTCAACAGAACCCTTAAAAATGAACACCTACCACATTAAGCCATTTCCTGTCATTTTATGGGTTTTCCACAGTGAAGAACTGTGCCGCTTTGTTGAAACGTGGCTGCTTTCATATTTTCTGCAGTTTTAACCTTTTTTTAAAAAAATAGCAAGTATCTAGAATTAAACAAAAAAAACCCCATTCAGAAATAGAAACAAAATAACTGTCATCAAAGCTTTCTAATTATTCCTTTTGAGTTTTCAGGTTGCCTTTCTTGCATCTACAGATGACAGCTCATTATCTCTTATTCCTGTCCCAGGACCCCAGTCTTAGCTGCGCTTCTGATACAATTAGTTCATAATAACATCTGGCTACTATACAAAATGAGAAACTATGATTTTTGAAATTTTCTTCTTACAGCAAAATTTTATGGACAAATACCTCCATAAAGCAGGCTTACTTTTTTTTTCAATATCTGTGGAGATGCATCTGAGACACATTTAGGCCTCCGAAGATCTGCAGGAGGGCAGACAGAATATAAGGAAAATGATGCTCTGGTCTCTTCCTCCTCCCAAGTATTTTCAAAGCCAGGTGAAGTGTCAAGCAACTAGAACTACCAGTGACTTCAACTGGACCTGTAGGATCTCCGCCCTTCAGAAGAGCAAATGAAGCATTTTTCAACATGCTGTTTTACCCATGGGCTACACCTTTGGGGCAGGCTGAAGTCTAAAATACCTATCTATATACACCAGAGAAGGTGCTCCTGTCTGTGAATGGGTATACAAAATTATATCAAACATACTTGTTGAAGTGCACGTAGGTTCTGGCTCTCCAGGCATGTTACTTGCCTTTCTACAGGTGCTGTTCATGATCCCTTTCTTGAAGCATCTAGAAAGACCCTGACATTGTTCGTCTTGAGGGCAGATGGGATTTGGAGAGCGAATGGTCATGCAGTGACCTAGGAGGGGCCCAGGACACTAACCTACTGTTGGGGAAGGTTGCAACAGGACTCAGACTGAAATAACATCACTCATCCCCAATCTGAAGTCCAGGTGGCAAAGTGACAAACATCCCAACAACTGCAGAGATGGGCTGACATTTTTTTGGGGAAAAACCACACACATTTCTGGAGAATGTTGCAGGATATTTAATATATACACAGCACTACCACCACCACCCTTAATTTGTGAAGTACTTTTTGAAAAATGCCACACATACACAGAAGTGCATAAAGCCTCATTCATCAAGCTTGAAAGAATCATCATCCAACTGGCTGTAAGAGCCTTACTGCCCAAACGTAAAGCCAGGAGATCAGGATCAGCAAAAATACTCAGGTGTCTGACTCCTAATGCTTTTAGTGGGACCAGGATTTCAGACTGCTTGCTTTGGCCATGAAGCAGACGGCGAGAAATGCTCAGTGCCTTGCTAAAGTGAATATTATAGATTTCAAGCATGTGACAACCTCCTGAATCTTTCATAGCAAATAAGCTATCGATTCCTTCCCTATCTTTCACATTACCTGAAAAGACGTGATCATTCTTAAATGTGGAAAGAAAGGGCTACCAACCTTGTTAGGTGGTCAGTGTGCCAGCCTTCAGCCAAAAAAGCAATTAGGAAAGTACTCCTCTCTCCATGTTACATAGGACATTTGGAATCAATTAAATATTCAAATTAATTTCTCTGATCTGAATCCAGTTACGACAGGTGTGAGGCTGCTAGTGGTAGCTAAAGCGGTGAATAAAAAGTCTAGAGGGAGGTCGTCATTTTCTGTTATGAGAAATAGCAGCACCATTCTGGGACAGATCAAAAATAATAATTCAACTGTGGAGGCCTCCTGGATCGTTCTGCAAGTCAATTACCCTCTAAGTGATTAGTTTGGAAAAAGTTATGTGAAAAAGGGAACAGGCCTCCCATTTTAAAATTATTTGTACGACTCTTGCAAGTTGTTTATTTTCTTTATAGCCTTAGGTGGAAAGAAATTAAGTGTGCTTGAAGTGGGAATTATCCACATTTTTCAGCAAAAACATAATCACACTGCACATTCACAGGGCTCAGGCTTTGAAGCCTGTGAAGCATTCACTTAGTAGGAAGCTTAGGCAAACCAGGCAATCACTGAAGAAAGAGAGGAGAGTTTAAATATTTCTGGTGTTATTGCATCATGGAAAAACTGATCATCTATCTCATTAAAACGGAGAATTTTTACTGGAGAACCCCCACTGGGTTTATAAGCTTGCCTGCTGTGTTGACTGCAGTAACTGAAAGAGCAGCGTTGTCCCTTTGCCTGGGGATAGATGTTGGCCTTTGCGGCAACGTAAGGAAGGTAAATTGGTGACAGATCCAGAGTATTTTTTTTAAAAATGTACATAAGTCTCCCTTGACTTAAACAGATGTGGCATATAAAATAAATACATGCAACTGCAATTTAGTTCACTTGCAGAAACCTTAGCTATAATAGCTACATGTGTGCAGGGCGGACTGGCTTGTAGCTAGGGCCTGGGACTGAGAATCAAAAGAAAGAAAGAAATTTTTAAAAAGGAAATTATTTATTTCTTAAACTCTTGGTCTATCCGTGAGGAAAGTTGGTTACAGGGGCACTTTCAAAAGCACCATAGCCAAAAATGAATAAACTACGCTGAAGCAGTTAAAGTATGTTCCCCTTAAGACACTTGAAGCCTGTTTCTCTCGACCATTACACAGGGACGTTTCCTCCCCTCGGCTGTGCCTGTGTGGTCTCCGGCTGCAAAAGCAGACAGTGGGTATGCCTACCTGGATGCAACTTTAAGCAACCAAGCTCAACAGATCTGCCCTCAAGCCTACTGTCTCATCCCGTACCAAACCAGCGCAGGCAGCAGGTGACACTCTCATGCTAACAACCCGCTCTCCTCTCCCCTCAGTCCTTCCGTAAATCCTTGACAGCTCTTCTTGTCGGTCTTTTAAAATAAGGGATTGAATTGCAACTGCACACACATCTGCACGCAGACACACTGTCATACCCTTATTTTAAAATAACCCTGTTAGAGTACAGTTAGTCTGCAATGTTGTTGCCACACAAAATTTGATCATTGAGAAACGAGGCCACTTGGAAGCATTTCTATTCACTGCTGAGGCTGGCCTAAGGGTGGAAAGTTTGCAAATAGTCAAATTTAATCACTGCTGTGGCCCTCCGCATCTCAGCTATGGCAGTGAAGAGGCATTTCCCCTGTGAAAAGCAAAAGGGCAGGGGCTATGTTGTCAGGAATCACTGTGCCCTGTACACATCCCAGCAGTTTCTAAATGCCAAGGGCACAGGTACGGAGCACTGATCCAACCCTGCTGGTGGACGAAAAATCAAATGCTCAAATACTAACAATTTATGTAAGATAGCTGAAGGTACATTTTGGCTTTTGTAAGAGTTGCTTTGTAACATTTATGTTTATCACAGACCTCAACAAAACCTTAACCTCATGTGTGGCTTCCTTGCATATCTGTAATGTACTTGCTAGCAATGTGATCAGCCTCTGTACCTGCCCATGAAAGCTGCATTTCCATGGGCTTTACATGCTATGCCTGGTCACTGTCTGCCTCTTTCACCCCTTACTTTTTCCTTTTACAGGTTTAATTCTTCATGGGAAATAAGTTTGAGGGTGGCAGTGTTCATATGGTGGTAATGGTGGAAGGAGGCATCTGGAATGTGTCCCAATTTTGGCTGCATGCTCTTGATATAAATGGTTTATAGAATAGTAACAGAGCTTGCCGCATCTTTCTGGAGGCACTGTAATAGTGGGGTGAAGTGTGAAGGCGCTGATCTCCTCTTAGAGCATCCTCTACCAGCTCCAAGAGGAGACATTCAGCAGACAATCCTCAAATCATACACATATATCTGAGCTTACTAAGATCATGTAGAGTAGAGTAGATATACTTCCTTAGCCAAAAAGCTTGGTTCTAACCTAGACTGAGTCAGCATTATTAACTGCTTGTTGAAATAAGGGCTCGTCTTTGGTTTTGCACTTACATTTTGCAATATCTGTTAACCTTTGAGGTCTCCAGTTCCTAGATGCCACTAGAATAACAAAGGCGTCACATAAACAAACATTAACAGCTATCTCAAGAGAATAATCAAAGCTTTCTGGTCCACAGAGGATAAATTATATTCAGCCTCAGCTGTTGAAAAAAGCTTACCTTTTGGTAAGTTCCTAACAATCCACCCTTTCAAATTGTTTTCAGGCAATATTCATTCAGGCACGTAATACTCCATTAAGAGTATCACGTGATCACTCTCCTACTCTGGAATGAGGGCTGTAATTTAATTACGATTGCAGGAATGTAATCCCTTTCTGACAACGGCTCTTATTTCTGCAATGTTTCAAAAGAAAAAACAAGCACCTGGTAGATGTATGAAGCATTGCACGTTATGCAGCCATACATGTCTGGTACTTCTTATTCCACAGTCTTATTTCAGTACAAATCCACCTTTGCTGTTTTGAAGGCTAGTGCACATCCTATGTTGGTCATTCAGTCCAAAAAATTATATATTCCTCTGCTCTTCAGACAGTTTCAGTGCAGTTCTTTCTTTACTACAGTATTTTCAGATCAGCCATCTTCTCCATTCTCCACCTTTGCAACCAAGGCTTTCTTTGCAAGAGGTATACACGTGTTTCAGCAGTGAAACAATTCAGTAGTGTTCCTTTAGTATTGCTATAGTAGTATTGAAAACACAAACCCGAGTTTCGCTCAGCTTCTCTGTATCTCTTTACAGAGAAGTTCATGTTAATGAACTTGTAATTCTTTAGCTAGCTGTTTAAAGGTGCTGTGTGCAGCTACTTAAAAGTATTTAGAACGAGAACGTGAAATGCAACACTGAAGATCAAAGCAGAATCTTCCCTAAGCACATTACACACCTCCCTCTGGCATTACTTCGAGAACTTTGTTCAACGCTCAGGGTATGCTTTGACAACACGCCCATCTCTACACCTTGCCTGACAGCAAGCAGTGCAAAGCTCAACATGTTACAAGATCTTAAAAACTTGCTCTGTTTCGTAGCTTGCCATGTGATTTTCTGGAATGCCACCTTCCACCCCCACCCGAGTCACTCGCCCAGAGCACACTCTTGCTGGTGAAGGGTAAGGATAGATCAGGTCCACTCCACTGTGCAAAAGTTAAAATATGCTGACAGTCTGAGTAAACAAGCAGAGAAAGAATCTCAAAAATTTGGTCGGTTGCTACCTGAAGTGCAGAACTGCTATGTATTTATAAGTAGGCTATAAGGATCTACTGAATACATCATTTATTATTGATACTCTTTCCCTTGAGTAATATTTATTAAGCTAGATCACTCTAAATCATTCTTCCATATTTATTCTATATATCTTAACTGCTAGAATGTTTTATTAATGTAGAGCAAAATGAGAAGTCATAAATGTCAATATGAACCTGTAAGTTATATGAATTAAAAAAGAATAAATCAGCACAGCTTCACGTAATACCCATGTATTTATTTGGAGCCCATTTTATTTCTACCAACCCTACATGACAGGCTCCCTAAACCAATATAGGTAAATCTTCTGCTTGAAAATAGGTCCAGTGTGCTACTGGCTACTGCGTCCAGACTGCTGGTTTCTCACAGATCTTCCACAGTGAAAGAATGAATGCTAAGTCTTTTTTAAAAAGATTTTTATTAAAGAATATTCAGTAAACTGTATTAGACAGACTTATCTAATCTCATTACTGAGTTAAAGTGCCATCAGTCAAGCCAAACACACACTGAAAAGCATATTCTTTGCTCTAATCTGGGTGAGGTCTTGTGAACTTTGCATGCACACAATTCATGACATGCAAAGCCCTATCAAGACCATAATACATCTGTCAACTACGTTTTTAATGAAACCCAAGGTGTCTGCATATCAAGAAACAGCAAGTTCAGCACATGAAAAGAAAAATACAGCTTGCACAACCAAGCGTATATATTCATTGAATAGCAGCGACATCACTAAAAAAAGTTGACTTTGTGCTTCACAGCTAAACTGTATATGGCTCAACGGTTTTGTTCACTGAACCACGGGGCTGACAACAAGTCTTTGAACAGCACTCAGAGGCTTAAACGATTACAGTGTAAGATATCAGTAAAACTGTTTATTCCATTTTTCATTGTGATGGCTCAAAAAAGACAACAATCCTATTATTATTAGGACCTATTTTCAAAACCTTTTTACAGAAGTGTTTCACCATCAGCACCCTGCATTGTCCAGCCCGACTACAAGTAGTGGAACATGACGAATATTCATATATATTGCAAAACACAATTTTGTTTAATTTTTATTTGTAGAACATGAGTTTCCAAGCAGATTTAACCAGAAATTATATTCACGCCCTCAAACTCTATTTCAGACTTTTTTTGAATGCCTGTGCCTATTAAATATTGTCCTTTATTTCAAAACAGAGTTCCAGCTTAAACCACTCCCTTATTTAATACTTACTGAGCAAAGCAATCTGTATTCCCACAGCATTTAAAGTGAGAATTACACTGTTGCAAATAGGCATTGCATAGTTATCTGCACTCTTTTTTGCAGATGCCCCCTGGCACTTATTTCAATAAGCCAACCATCACTTCACTGATATCCCACAACTTTCTTGCAACCAAGTCATCCATGGCTTTGGGCAGGAGTTCTTCCTCCTTGCAGTCCCCAAAGTATTTTCCTGACACACCTTCGACATCAGGAGAAGAGGCCAAATAAATAGAAGTCTGGGCTCCTTCCAGAGGTGTTTTGAAGAAAGCCCATGACACCAAGTTGAATAGGGGTTTTGCCAGCAAAGGAATATTCACATATCTGCCTAGATTTGTTCTGACAATCCCAGGATGAAGTGAATTGACGGTGACTCCTGTCCCTTCTAACCGACGGGCTAGCTCCCTTGCAAATAATATGTTAGCCAGTTTACTCCGACTGTAACAAAAGCTTTTATTGTAACTTATTTCACTGTTCAAGTCTTCAAAGTTGATCTCTCCATATTTGTAAAGCTTTGAGGATACTACAACAATCCTGCTCGGAGCAGAATTTTTGAGGAGGCCCAGAAGAAGGTTGGTGAGCAAGAAGTGACCCAAGTGGTTTACACCGAATTGCATCTCAAAACCATCCTCTGTCTTCATATATGGACACTGGAATATCCCTGCATTATTTATCAGAACATCCAGCCTTGGCTCTTCCTTTAAACAGGAAAGAAAAAAAACATTCAGTTTTAGAACTGTCATGCAAAACATACTATTATGCTTAATATTTCTCATTGGTCATTGTTAGAAAGAAAGAATTTCATTCCTAGTTTTCTGAATTGAAACTTCCTGGTATTCTCTTAAAGCACTGCTGAAAAAACCCCGTAAGTTGAATTACCACTAAACTGAGTACTTGAGCCCAGTAGGATGCAGGTACACAAGAGTAGTAACTACTTTTAATGATGGCAGAGAACACAATCATCTGCTTCTCCAGGAACAGCTTTTTCTATAGCAATTCAGTGATAATTTACCTCTGTGATGTGTTTTGTTCTCCTTTAAAAAATAACCTATTTATTGCACTACAAAAGCACACACATTAATTTATGGCAAACCTCAGCCATAGGCAAGGGGTCTACTGTGCCAAAGACATGCAAACATGGAAAAAAAAGCGTTAGCCCAAAGAACTAACCTCAGGGTGAAGAGAAGCCATTACATTGTAGACCCATCGTCTCACTGGGGTGATGTCATGAAAAACTTTGAAAAACAATGTTCTCATGATTTTAAACACTGTCTTATTTTAAAATCACTCCATGTCATTGTGTTGCTGGTGAGAACTATGGAGCAGAACTCATTACAGAAAAGTAACATTCATGTTTCATACAATTTGAGTCTAAGAGGTCTACTCAAGAACTAAGGTGCATCCATGGGACTGTGGCTTGAAATATTTATGACATGCTCAGCACATGCTATTTGATAGATCACTATTCTGGTTCAGGATGGCAGAAAACAAAGACTCAAGGAGGTATGTTATACTCTACAGAATCAGGAAACACAAGTAATTAACAGAGAGGGTGGTATGGATAATTTAAATATATGTATAATACATCATGCTCTTCATGCTCCAACATCCACTCAAAAATTAAGAGCTCTCCAATTTACTCAAAACAGTAACTTTTTCAAAAAATACAGATTAAAGTAAGCTGCCTAAATAAGCTCTGAATTCAACACTTTCACCCACCTCTGACAAAAGACTGTGAAAGTATCACAGGAAATTTATGCTTGCATGAATCAGAAGCAGATGTATTCACTTTATAGAAAGAGCAGCATGAGTTTTCTTTGCCACTATTTCTTTAAACCCAATGCAGGGACTGGAAGGCAAGCTGAGATCACTTTGGGTCATTCTGATGATAAAAATAGAGAACCTCAAAATGCATTTTATACCATTTGCCTTTTATTTGACTGCCATTAGCAGCAATGATACAAAGAGAGCAAACCCCAAATCTGCACCTGGTCTTCAGTAAATGATGCTGGCATCCGATCACACAAAACATCAAGTACTTCAACCTCAGACTGATTTCCATGGGACTTGAGGTTGCTCAGTGTTTCATATAATTGGGTCCCTGAGGCATGATCCAAAGAGCATCAAACTCACTTCTCCTCTTCACCCAAAGGGACATAATGGTTACTATCGCTAAACCAGGACAGGACTGGAGTCCAGGTCTGGAGCCCTCAGCACAGGAAAGACATGGACCCATTGGAGCGGGTCCAGAGGAGGGCCACAAAAATGATCAGAGGGATGGAACACCTCTGCTATGAGGACAGGCTGAGAGAGTTGGGGTTGTTCAGCCTGTTGAAGGGAAGGCTCTGGGGAGACCTTATTGCAGCCTTTCAATACTTAAAGGGGGCTTTATATATATATGTATATACTATATATATATTATAACAAAGATGGGGACAAACTTTTTAGGAGGGCCTGTTGCAATAGGACAAGGGGTAATGGTTTTAAACTAAAGGAAGGTAGATTTAGACTAGATATAAGGAAGACGTTTTTTACGATGAGTGTGATGAAACACTGGAATGGGTTGCCCAGAGAGGTGGTACATGCCCCATCCCTGGAAACATTCAAGGTCAGGTTGGACGGGGCTCTGAGCAACCTGATCTAGTTGAAGATGTCGCTGCTCATTGCAGGGGAGTTGGACTAGATGACCTGTAAAGGTCTCTTCCAACCCAAACTATTCTATGATTCTAAGTACTGACTGTAGATCTGCTCACTGAAGTGATACTTCTTTCTTCTTTAGAGAAAAACATTGCTTTAGAAACTTTCTGTAGCATCTGACTGGAGGATTTATTTTGCAAGACTTAACACTTCAAGAAGCAAGACCTCCAAGTGTGCTATTTTCTCAGACTCCTACATTTAATAATCTAGAATAACGTGATCAATGCCAAGCAGGCAGCTACTATGACCAAGGGCAACAGAGTGCACAAAACATTGCTTCGATGGGCAATGCTATTCCTTGTAGCTTCCGAGCTCAGTTCCATTTTCTTCATTTTTCCATGGAACACTCCAACATCTCAAAGTTTTTTACTTTTGCAGCGAGACTGAGGAGTGAAAGATGTAATCACTTGCAGTTGTGCAGAGGAAAGCTCCTACAAATTTAGGCAGTGGGAGTGCATTGTTTCCCCATCCTGCCAATATTTAAGTCTTCAACTCAAACAAAAAAACCACAAAAACCCCCAAACAAACCAACCCCCCAAAAACCTGAATTAACAGCTCCAAAAAGGAGTCACAGGTTAGAGAAGATAAATAACAGGAACTTGGGTGGAACAGCTCTTGAAAGTATTTCTTGAACTCGCATCCCTTGCCATTCAGCTGCCTTTGGAATTATTTTGAAAATGAAAGGTAGAACACAGGTGCCAGCAGCACTCTGGAGATATACACACTCTCTTTTTCTTCACCCATTTCTCACTTAAAGTCACTTGTACTGGCTTTACCAATAAAGAGATGCTAACAAATTCACATTTTTGGGTATTTTGTACTATAAAAGATATAACTCTTGGAAGTTAGACAGTATGTTACTTTTTTTGTGTTTATTATCCACGTTTTATATCCTTTCATATATGCATATTTTTCTAGAACACTGAAGCCAAATTAGACCTTATCACTGGATTCACATGCATGAAAGTATAAAATTACAAAGAGCCCCACTAGGGAACTTAAAACTTGACTTTTTCCAGACATTTAAGTTTTAGAAAAGCTATTTGACAATTAATGCAATAAAGTCCCTCTCTGTTTTCTTCCCTCTCACAACAGCACCTGAGCATCTTTCAAGTACTTAACAAGCACTTCTCTGGGCAGCAGCAGAACTTATTAAGCCTGGCTTCCCGTGACTTTGTCTCATAGCTTGAGTAGCTAGATGTGGTGAGATAAAAGTCCCAAAGCACACTTTTCCTGGGAATGGAGTAACACCTCCAGCGGTGCCTCCCTCTGCTCTCTGGTGTCTAACACTGCTGAACTCACCTAGTGGGGCTTCTGTCAGGCAAATTAACTGGATGTTCCTGTTTTCCTTAAACTCGTGTGTTCAAAAAATCTGCAGAAACTTTATATATTCAAAAATGCTTATCTGCTAAACTCAGCTAGCACTGGCCAAGAGATTTCAAATGGTGGGGGACGGGACTGTCTGAGGAGGTTGCAGAAGGATGGCTGGAGCTGTGAGCAGTGCACTCGTGAACTTTTATTTCTTTGGAGAGAAAGCTGAGCTGTGACATCAATTTAAAGCAACAAAGCCAGGTCAAGGTAGAGTTGATTAAGAGAGAAAGGAAGATAAATAATTTACCTCATACATAAACAAGGGCTTCTAGACCAGAAGAGCTTCTAGACCAGATGAGCTTCTAGACCAGTTTGGACTAGAATAGACCAAACTAGTACGAACTTTATGCTTCCAGGTGCTAATTCACGGCCCATTTGCTTATCCCCTCCTTCCAGACCCTGCGGTGAACTCGGCAACATGCCGTACCCCCACACCGGACTGCCAGCAGGAGGAACAAGCCCTGTAAACACGGAGCCCCCAGGACGCCCCCACCGCCGCCATGTTAGCACCCGGCTCACGCACCCCGCGTCCTCTCACAGGGAGCCCGCGGCCTCCGCGGCAGGCTACTGCTGCCCCGTATCTGCCGGTACCCGCTGCGGGAGCCGGCAGGCCCGACGGGCCGAGCCCCGCGCCCCGCAGCCCTCCCGGCCGTACCTGGAGGACGCGGTGGCAGAAGGCGCGGACGGAGCGCAGCGAGGCCAGGTCCAGCTCGCGGACCACCAGCTCGCCGCCGCCCTCGGCCTCCGCCCGCTCGCCCAGCTCGGCCCGGATCTCGCGGGCCGCCCGCTCGGCCCGCGCCCGGTCGCGGCAGCCCATGATGACGCGGGCCCGCATCCGCAGCAGCTCGGCCGCCGCCGCCCGGCCCAGCCCGCTGTTGGCCCCCGTGATGATCACCGTCTTGCCCCGCATGGAGGCCCCGGCCCCGGCCGCGGCCCGGGCCGCGCCCCGCAGCCAGCGCCAGGCGGCCAGGAGGAGCCCCCCGCCGAGCGCCAACACCGTCGCCGCCGCGGCCATGCCGGCGGGCCGAGCGGCGCTCCGCCCGAAGTGGCCGCCCCCGCCTCGCCGCTCGGCGGCCGCCCGCGCCGGGGGTGCGTTAGGATTGGCCGGGCGCGCCGCTGGGCATTGTGGGGATTGTAGTCCTCCGCCGCGCGGAGGCGGCGCGGCCCGGCGCCAGAGGGGCCCGGGAGGCCGTTGCCGGAAGGTGCCCAGCGGGCGCACGGTCTACTGGTCGACCATATGTAAAATTATACATGTTCCTTTCCCGGGCTAAGTAAAGGTGGCCCGTCCACCTCAGTAAAGACCGATAATCTACGCCTTTTGGGAGGATAGATGACGCCTCACGGCTCCGAGCCCATGACATCCCTGCCTACCATCGGTACCCCAACACAAGCAGCTGTTGTCACCCTCGGCAGCTTTTGTCACCATTGGCACTCCTGGGGGCGTCCGGCTCCAGCCTTAGATGGATAGATAGAAAGAATGACTTTATGAACAAGTCATTAAATGATACCGTTACAATTCAATAATACATTAAGATCTTAAAATAGTCCGTGCTTGACTAGCAAATACATGTACAACGTCCACCAAAGAAAACAGCGCCCAATTCGATCAATGATGAGCGACATTTTCCTGTCGGGAAGTGGAGAGTCCCAATTCTGCTAGAAACTCGTAATTTTCTTGATACCGTTTTCCCCATGCACCTAAAGGAAATCCTAGAAATTTGATAGTGTTGGTATTCGTCAGTTCTTGAATCTGATCTTTTAGATGTTGATATTTCTTAACTTTCTCTGCCGCTGCATCAGCCAACAATGTTAATTTACTCTCATACCTCACTGTGATGTCAACTACTAGGGCCTGAGCTGCTTTAACAATACTAAGTCCAGCTTATATAATTCATTTTGTTCATCTTTCAACAGCGGTTCCTGGAATACAATCCATTCTTTCTTTTTGGCCTAATCTGCCAATAATTCACATAGTTGATTAGGTCTTTTGATCCTAGCGTCCTGTACTGCTGGACAATATCCAATAATATGCAAACAGGTCTCATTCTCTGCCTGACAATGTCAGTGCGATTTAATTTGAGTCTCTTGGCTTGCCCTTGCTAAAAATTCTCTTGTGGGGTAGACATTAGCTCTATGCTGTAACGCTGTGATGAGCTTTCTGTGGGGAATGCCTCTATAAAATTCCAGCCAGTTGTTACTGATTTTATCCTTCTCAAAGTTGGAAATTCCACGGCCCTAGGACACCAGCTTGGTCCAGTTCACAGATTCCTGTCTTTGACAGTTACAGGGTCTCGGAAAGGTGACTTTTGGAGTGGGCATCTCCCATTCTGAGACTGGTTCCTCACCGCCTAGTTCCTCTGACATCACTGTAACCGCTTTTGGGTCCCATATGGATGGAATTTTGTCCTTATCTCCTCCTGCTGCAGTCCACAATCTTTCAAATTCTTCCTCGATACCTTCTTGCCAAACCAATGCTCTTATTATCTCACCCGAAGACTGCGCAATTCTGTGTAGTCTTCGAGCTTGTACACTGGGAAATGTCCACCAACAACTTGGTGGCCTTCCCGGCCCCAGCATGGTCCTGAGGGCAACCCAAAGCAAACTGCGGGTCATGGTCAGAGTTACTTCTGCAAGGATGCTGCTTCCTTCCCTGGCTCAAAAATAAAACGTGGTAGGATGTGCCAGCAGTCGCATGTCCTTCCATTTGTCCAAAGGTCCTTTCGCTGATAGCAATGTCCCCGCTAGTAAATCAGATGTACCTGGGGCTGCTGTTTGGTGCTGAAGCGAACTGGCACAGAATAGCCTCCTAAACTGCGACACGTCCAAGCTGGTTCTTGGTTTTCGTCCTATGCTGACCCCTGAAATGCAGATGGGTTCGTCTGGGAGAGAGCTAGCTGGCCTGGGCCAAAATCAAACCATGGACAAACCATAAACAATTTTAGAATTAGAAGACAGTGATAACAATTTAACAACATAGAGTTGGTTGAGTTCTAGGGCCTGGGAGCATTTCCCAGTGGTGTTTAGTTTGCTAGTAGAGATTTTACCAAAATCTTTTATTAATATTTATCAGTCTCACAGAGAAGAATCCATCACAGGGAAAACAGACATTAAGGGCACCTATAATATTTCATTACCAGTCTTTGAGTCTCATGGCAGATCAAAGGCTTCTGCAAAAGCCATGTTCAATTCTGCCTGCCTTGGGTCTTCAGCTTGAGACTCAGAGGCTGGATCAGTAGATGCAACCGTGCCAGGGAAGGCTCCCAGCACAGGAATGCAACACCTCTGCTGTTATACTGCAACAGCAGCCTGTGGCAGAGTTTTGGCCCAGGGACGGGGGCTGGTTAGTGCTCTCCCACAGCTTGTGAGTTCCCACTAGGCAGTTTGGAAGCAGCCATGGTGTTCTGGAAAGTTAGCATGCACATGGACCTTTCCATGCCAGCTGGCCTTTGTACCGATGAAATGTTCTGGGAAAGTTTAGGGTATTAGTATAAGTGGAGCAAGAGAGTATGTCAGAATGGCATTCTGCGCCCTACCGTCATGGTATCTTCAAGAACAGATTTCTTTCTTAGGTATTTCAGCAGGTTCTGTGGCTCTGGATCAAGTTGGATTGTGTGCTTGAGCGTAGCATAGTTGTTAGTACATGGCCAAGCATGTCTTGATAACCTGCCTGCATGTTGCATGCAGAAGTGATGGGGGGGGGGAGTTGGGGAGTGTTACAGAAGTCATTATGGTGGTGGTTGCTCTCATAGCTACTCTGGAGTCTAAACATACCAGTGAGCTGACAGTCAGACCTGCTGAACACTTGCTTCTAGGACCAACTTCAGCTGAGTAATATTAGCTCAGAGGTAGCGTGTTTGAGGTAACCAAATTTAGTGGACTTCAGGACCGAGGGGGTCTGTGTCATCCCAGTCTGGTAGAAGGGAGGCTGCTTGCAGAACGTATGTGTACATCCACTCACCCATCTCACAAGCACACTCACATTCACTGGTCTCTTAAATATTAGCATGCACCCTAAGTCCATCCAATATCTATACCCAGAGACCCAGGCACCAGCTCTGACGCTGGGTTTTCACAGATGCTGGTCTGTTCCTGTTGTCCAGTTTGATGGGTGCTAGTGGTTCACATATGCACATAATGTGGGTCCCTCAAATAGCTGGTTTGTCCAGTAGCTGACACCCAGACTGGACCTCTTCAGTTGTTGGCACCCAGACACTTGGGTCCCTTAGACCTGCCAACTTAGGTTTGAATCCTTAACCCCAAACCTGTTTTCAGCCATTATCTTAATGTCATGTGTCCAGATCCCGCCTTTACTAACCATAGACCTTGACAAACCCACCCAAAGCAAAATGAACCCATTCAGGGCGTCAGGAGTGGCCACTGAGGTTCACTCACTCAAAATCCTTTTCATCCTAGCCCCGGGAGAGTTGCTAGTAGAAATGTACAGAAAGACAATTAAAAGGTAACTGAATTTTGATCAAGAGCAAAGTAAGTTAATAAAAGGTGTTTGACAAAAAAAAAAAAAAAGGGCAGTAATAGAGTTCAGTGCAGATTTAGTAATAAGAAAGGAACAACATGGAGCAACGTGGATTAAGGATCAGGACTAGGGGCCAGCATGCACGTGGGTAGAGTCCAGGGAGACAACAGTCTGTGGGGGAGACCAGAAACAAGCTTGGCTGATAATGAGCATGTCTGTCTTGAGTCAAGACCTAGCACGTTTGGGGAAATGAGTAAGAAACCCAAGAGGAAACCCATGAACCTTTCGTCAGGTTTCTTGTGGTTGGTCTGGACGTGATAACCATTTGCAATAGTAACTTCCCTTTAACTGTCACATGTTGATGCTACCCACAGTCTATTCACATTGCTGCAGTCTGTTCTGAGGCTGACTTCAGCTCATGTTATAGCTGAAGAAATGTATCAGATTTTTCTGGAAGTATCTTTACCATCTCTCCTCTGACTATCACACTTCTCAGGCAGTTTAAGGGCTGTATAGGTACCACATCTAAACACATTGGATTCACTGAGAGACGTCTTCTGTCTTTGTCTTCACGACAGAAAACTCTTTCTCTCTTTATTCTTGGCTCTTCACTCCATTGTGAGACTCATGGCTACACCAAAGGGTATTTTAACCAGGCTACACCATTGAATCTACTTGTGACAGAGATGGCTTTTGGCATCCTTAACCTGATATAAGAGCCGCAACCAGTTTGAGGTGTTCTTCCATATGCTCTGCTCATAGTAAATCGTATCTTTGGGAGGTGTTGGAGCCATGCCCACCTCTGCTGCCTAATGACCTTGCAGCCAAGGATCATGAGAAAGGGACAGTTGTTGCCAATGAGATGCCAAAATAAGAGAACCAGGAAATGCTCTGTTAGAGGAACAGATTCATCCTGTAAGAAATCCTCCTGGTGGGACGTACAGAATCTGCTATTCAGCATCTGGCAATGGGGACTCTGGCAGTCATCTCTGATACACCTACTACTTCAGAAGACTGTGAATGTGTTGGAGAGGGCACTGACTCAAGGATCCTGCCTGGGTTCATCGGTGGTCAAACCAGCCTTCAGTGCGCAGGAGCTCACGGGTGATAGTGATCGGAAGCTGCTCATCTAGGCAGGGATGACATATGCATTCAGATGTTGTTGGTCCCAGATACTACTGAGCAGGGTAACTGACAGTTATTTTTTGTCCTAAGACATTGACCTGCTTCACTGCTTTCTCTGCCCATCAGTTGCACTTGAGAAGATGGGTGTGTTCTGTTTAGCAATACTGCATGCCAGTGCAGGTTACAGGATCTGGCAGAGTAGCCCAAGGAGGGGTACCTGAGGATCCTCCTCAGGATGTAGGAGCCCTCTGATTCCCGCGTCCTTAGAACAGATCACAGTCCAGGACCATAGGAGAACACATGTTGGAACACATGCAATGATGACCATCTCCAAATCTTCATCTGAAATACTTTGTTTCCTCCAGATGGTTGTTTCACTATGCATGACATGCTAGCCTGGAAACTGAAAGGATGTCTTGGTGGTGTGAAGAAACTGGGGAAAATGGGTTTATTATGTCTTGGTAGCTGGTGGGAGGTATCCAACACACTCTGAGGATATGTTCTCTAAAAAAATAAAATAAAAAATAGTCAAGTCACCTTCAAGATCTTATTTCCAGTATTTTTGTCCATGGGGATTGGTAGCAGTAGGAGACATTCCCATTTGTCTTACCTGGACTCTTCACTGTGATGTGGTGCACAAACCTGGAAGCTAAGGGAACAAGGACTGGCTTTGCCTGACAAAGTTCTGTTTCTGCACAGAATTTGATTTGTGTTATCATTAATCCTCTTCCAGGTTTTGGCTGGGATGAGTTTCTTTTTCATGGGTCTGTCTTCCAGTGTTATAAACAGGCTGATAGACAAGACAGTCCAGAACCATAGGACTCTTTCTCTATTTCCCCTATTGAAAAATGTTATATGTTGTTGTAACTGTGACTGGCTTAGGGTTAGGAGGTGCTAGGGCATAAATTCATGGTATCCTCATAAGCATGAGAAGCAAGGGGTTCTGTTTGTTTGTTTGTTTGTTTGTTTTGTTTTGTGGACTGGAATGCTATTAAGAGACAATTCTGGTCTATGTCTACAAAAATAGAAAACCCTTTCCCTCAGCTCCCAACCCATTTCTGAGAGTTTTCTTGAAAATTATTATTTTTGGTCCACTAGCCAAGCTGTGCCTTGGAGCAGAAGACAATAATTGTAATGGGCAGAGACTACTTGGCAAGCCGAGTCTCCCCAGACATCCATATTAGTCTGGAAGGCACTTCCATGAACGAATGAGGCTCCACTCACCCAACATGCTGCCAGTTGGATATGCAGAGAAGCAGCCGTCAAGCCTGGGACAGTTGCCTGACAATTAAAAGGCAGTGTATAATCTGAACAAACATCTAAGGGCATTTTGCTCAACTAACTTAGGAGAAGTGATTGTGGACCTTTACATCAACTTCTGGACTTTAATGTCAATTTGAATTCTACGACTAAGAGTGCAAACTCTGCTATGTAAATTTAATATGTGAACTCTTTATTTCTCTTCACACGTGCCTTAGTGCTGTCAGGAATGACACTGCAAGAGCGAGTCCTCTAGTACTATGTGTGTACAGATCAAAAAAGATGTAAGAACTGGAAGCTCCTAACTATATCCTGGCCAGTAGGTTTCATTTTTGCTGTAGGAGGATGGTTGATTGGAAATAAAGGTAAACAGAATAGACCAGATGATTCAGTTTCCAATTTATTCACTGATTTACATGCTTACCCTGTCAGGCATGAGACACTCCCCTTCAGAATCCCACAGGGACCAAGGATCCCATTAGCCTTTTCAGTATCGAGCCTGAATTGCTATGTTCAATGAGAGTCAAGTGCCAGCAATCTTTGCACAGCATATATCCTTCATGTTTTTCTGCATACAACATCTATAGCTCTAACAGCGCATGGATGAAGAATGGCTGATCGTGTTCTGCTTCAACAAGGCAGGACCAGTGTTCCTGAAATTTGCAGCCATGCTTCTGTGGTGAAGGTACACATGCAATTTATATTCCACAGCTAAGGAATATTTTTGGATTCCTTGCTGATTCTGAGCTTTCACATAAAAACATCTGCTAATAACATTTTTTATAATCTCCATTTGGCGAGGTAGCTCTATCCCATCCTGGCAGACAATGACCAGGCTTCAGTTATTCATGTCTTCCTCACCTCCTGGCTAGGCTGGGAAATGTGATACGTTTTGGGCACAAAGCCTTTAGCACTTATGAAATTCCAAGTACACCAGAACTCTGCAGTTCATCCCATCAACAACACATGCTGGTGTGAACACATAAAAGCCTTTCTAATGGTCGCTATTCGAGTTTCATGCAGGATCAAGGCTTTTGCCTTTGTTTTCAAAGAACTTTGTGGCTTGGACCAAGAACATTTAAAAGATTGCCTATGCTTCTGGGAGGGAAACCACAATTAATGCAATGAAGCTTTCTGCAATAACAGGACAGTTCATCCAGACAGAAGAGACCAAACTTTCTCAGAGGCTAACGTGAGATTCTGGAGTGAATTCCCCCAGGAACCACAGATCATCACAAGCCTTCACCAACTTCTGCTCCCACTGCAAAGCACATTCTTTTGGTTTTGTCTCTTCTGGTATAAATACATAGCATCAATAAAAATAAAACAGGACACTTGTTCCACTAGGGAGAGAAAGAGAACAAACACCACCTGACAGATGTTAGTTGCGTCATTTGGAAGGCACTCAGATACAGGGATGACACTGAGATACAGGAACTCAGCATGAAAGAGGTAGAATAGACCTTCGGTGTAACTTTACATGAATTCATGCTGCAATAGGCACCTGTCCCCTGGAAACTCACGTGAGGTTGCCAAACTGAGTTCACGCAGATCACAGAACAGCTGTAAATCCTAAGTGAAGCTAGTCAAGAAACAAGGAGTTCCATTAACAGCATTATTTAGGGTAGATTCTCTGCTGTTACAAAGGTATGCTCTAAAGCTTCAGTCTTTGCCTCTGTCAAGATACTCACAGCATCTCTGGCTTCTGCCCAGCTCTACGAGATCTGTTGGGACTTAAGTGTCTTTGAGACTTCTAGCTCTCTCTCAAATTTGGCTGAAAGTGGTCACTTCTGGTTCTAAATATCCAAAGGAGGCAAGAGACACTGATTACACAAACTCTGCATAGGAAATTATGCTAAAACCTCTACACAGAAAAATGACAATGTTGTGTAAAGCCAGCTTTATTAGAATAGGAAAATAACATAGAAAAATAAAAGGTTCCTGTAAACACAAGATCAAATAAGCTAACATTCACTGGAAGCTGAAACCTTGTGATAACAAACCTACTGAACACATATTTAACAAGCAAACCACCAACAGGTAAACACTTACATGTAAACTGTGCTTTCGGTAATTTCAGACATAACTGTCAAGGACTAGCATTGCAACATGATTTTTGTTATAAATAACCCGTCAACAGTTTTTAGAGAAAATATAACTGTTATCTCTGTCTCTCAAAATATGTCTCAAGCTATAAAAACAGTACAAGTCTTTTTGCTAATATAAAAAACACAGTGTTAGATCCAGATGGGTAAAAAACCTAAACTGCTTAAGAATGCTATTAAAATAACTCTATTAAAAACTTAGCTATATTAAAAATATTTCCTTTAAAGGCTGTTCTAGCCAGAAGTTAAATCTTTAAACATAGTGCTTACAATATACAAATGTAGAGGTTTTCAGACATAACTATTGGTATATTAGAGGCTGGCTGAGTTAAGAACCTTATCATTAATGGTGCCATCCAGTCATGCAGATTTGTGGTATTTCTGAGCAATGCCATAGGGAACATGTGCAGCTATGGTTCCTAATTTCTGTGCTCCTTCGATGTGAAACATCTGGTCATCAAAGAAAATGTGAGGACGGATTTTCACCAGGACCGGTCCTTTAGGAGCTCCTGCTAGAAAAAGTGCCTCATCAATCTCCAGACCCCAGCTACGAAGAGTCTTCAGCACTCTGGCTCCAGAGCTCGCCGCACTTCTGGCTGTGACCAGGTAGGTCCTTATGGGACAATTTAATCGTTCGTTTTTTGCATAGAACTTCTTCTGGAGTCTCCCTAGGTCTTCCAGAAAACCTTTCAAAGGACCCTGAGTACAAAATACCAGAAGCATTTTTAGTATTTGTCCATAGATCCCAAAATCACTCTTTTGTTTTATTCCAGAATGCCAGTTACATACAGGATTCCTTCCCTAATGCTATGCTACTCAGCAAATTCTCTATGTAATGTGTCCAAATGGGGCTGCACCCTCACTAGGAATTCACAAATTGGAAAAAAGTTAAAACTATAATCCTACATGGTATGATCAGCAGGAAACTGATTCTCACCAAGGCTTACAAGATCTCTTACAATATGAAGTTGTAACAGTAGTTTTTAACTTTAATAAAATGTTCTTTAAAACCACTTAACTCTTTTTACTATGGACCATGAGGTGCAATTTTTTTTTCTGTGCAAAAACCAGTAAGAGACCTAATTACATAGACATCACTGAACTCTTTCCAGATTAATGACAATATTAGAATTACACTCTGATTAAAAGAAGCAAATGATAGTTTGGGTCAAATTGCAATATATTGCACTGTCCAGTACTTTCATAAATCAAGCTTTTATTCTGAATTTATACCATTTTTAACAATAGCAGAATTGGTCTTTCAGTTTAAGCTAATGTTAAAATATTTGTGTTTTTTTAGACAAATGGCATAGTTCTGCTTGGGAATAAGCACAGGTATTACCCTGTTTCAATAACCAGAATATTGCAGTGTTTGAAATTAACATGACCTACACAATCTGATAAAACAATAATCATGGAAATCAGTAGTAGCCTTTCCTTTTTCTAATGATACAATTAAAATAGAACTGTAAGTCACTGTCTTATATATGCAGTTCTCTCAGTTAAGTGGGAGATCTGGTGAAAGGACTGCAGTGGTGGGCTCTTTTATGTCAAACATGCATTTTAAAGATTATCCTTGGAAAAGGAAATAAATAGGGCAATCAGCTTCCACAAAGAAGAAAACATACACACTGGGGAACCTGGAGAAATACAGCAGCAGTGAAAATTAACAGATGTTTTGAAAACTCACTGATTCAAAGAAGTACAAACCTGTGCAAGAGGCTTATTTTCATTCAGCTGTTCATGTTCAAAAAATCTATCTAATCCTTGCTCTTTGACAATCTGTTCTGATTCATCAGAAAAGAGAACTGCATCCCCATCGAATGCCACCCTCAACTGTGTATCTGAGTAAGCAACATCTTTGTTGGCAGTGAACATCGTAGCTGATGCGATGCCTGAAAATGGATCAGAGAACCTCAGTTAGCATGTCCTGAAAAGTCATTCATTAAACTGTCAGCAGTTCGGTTCCAACAACTTATTTGTGGTGACCTTTATATATGGTGAGCAGAAATGACCGCTAAAGCTAATTAGAAATGGCTGTTCTTTAACACAAATTCATGGAAGCTGTCCCATTGACATAACTTCTTAGACATGCTTCCTTCTACTCCCATATAAGAATATACAAAACCAGTCCCCAAGGTGTGCTGCAAATGAGACAAAGCAGGAAATTTCAAGGAGACTGTTGAGTCAAACTATTTGCTTTTTTTAACAAAACACAGAAGTTGTTTTTTCTAAGTCATATCAAAGAGATTACTGTATTCAAACAGAAGCTGAATAGAGGTGCGTAGGTGTGTACGGGAGTTCATTTCTTGTAGCATGGGAGAAGACAGAAAGGTGTGACAAAGGTAGAGCATGATTAAGTTATCATTATCAGCAGGCTGAAGGGTCAGAGAGGAACAATACAGAGGAATAACCTGATTTTATTTGATTAAAAATAAGCAATAAGTTTGCACCATACAAAGTTGTGACTTTCTGCATTTGATGAAGCAGCACTACTTTCTGTGAAAGATACGCAGAAAAAAGTGCCTCATCAATCTCCAGTGAGTACAATTCATTTTTTAACAAGCTCAACAGATAGATAACAAAAGAAAGTAAATTCAAACCTGCTTCTATAGCTTCTTGCACTTTTTCAGAGTCTGCTGAGAGGTACAAGTTCGTAAGGTACGCAGTCAGGTAACCAATAGGGCTTTTTCCTCCCGTCATACAGAAACGTTCAATTGTTAAGCCTAAAGTAAGAACAGCACAACAAGGTGTGACTCTGCCTGGACACTACAAACCTGTAAAAGGAACCCATAAAAAGGTACGCTAGCCTACAGCTGACAGTAAACTCAGAAAAATGTTCACTGTCATATCAACAAGTTAGACAACTTAAAGTGACTACAATGTTTGATCAGCCCTTCCTCCTTGAGAATTAAAAAAAAAATCCCTCTAAGACAGCAGAATAACTGCTATGAAGGTATATGTATAGGGCGTAAATACCAAACAACAAAAAAGTTTAAGGACTTCTCAGAAATTAAGGTTCACACCTGACGAGTTAAATCTAGAGCTTTGGACCAAATTCTGTTTAACACTATCTCACTTATGCTGACACCCAAAAATAAATATCATCGTCTGAGGAATGGGTGTCAGTATCAAAGAAGCTGCTTTTACCAAGGTCAGAACAGGAAAAATAAAATTAATTCATCTTATTATGTAACAGCAGGCAGTTCTACAAGGTAGTATTTCTTTTACTTACCATAGTGATTGATGCTGTTTATGAGTCTCACTCCCACTTGGGCATGGTTATTAGTCATCAGAACAATATCAAATCGTTCTTCATCATCAGGGTACAGCTCAAGAAGCCGGGCATTGACATGCTCCAGCGCCTGCAGGTTAAAAATGTGGAACTCAATAGACAAGTGGAATGTGTCTCAGTTCTTAATCACTGTGGATTTAGTGACAGGACTGTCTTGAAGGGGAATGTGAAATACCTTGTCCTGGTTTCAGCTGGGGTTAAACCATGACATACCTGATAGTTTAACTTGCTGAATTTCTTTTATTCCTTTCTGCTCTGCTGCTCCCAGCAACCATTTGTCTGGGTTCATTTGAAGGGAAGCAAGTAAGTTTCTTTTGCTGAGTTACAGAATTTAACTTTATCATGGAAATCCTTTTTCTTGGGACACCATGATCATCCAGAAGAAATCAATGCATTGCTGAACATTATCACAATCCCTATTAATCTTTTTTCTTTTTTCCTTGTCCACTTGAAACTTGGACTTGGACTTTCATGTCCACTTGAAAGTTGTTCTTGTGAAATCAAGGAGAAGGTGTAAAGGAATTTATATGTGCAACTACTTGTTTTGCATGCACAAATGTGAATTTGGGCCACATCCTTATGCAAAGATTTACTGACACAGTTCAGGTGGTCAGGTGTCAAAGACTGTCCTTAAGTAATGAGTACAAAATCATACCCTGTCAAACATGATTACCTTGGTGATTTCTAATTGCAGTACTGAACGAGACAGATTTTGATTCATTTGAGATCTCTTTGAAGATAATGGGCCAACATGTTATATCCACAGTTTGGCATTCTTATTTCCTTGACATTCTTATTTCATCTGCTCATCTCTCT
Organism: Ciconia boyciana; assembly: GCF_034638445.1. NCBI lineage: Eukaryota > Metazoa > Chordata > Aves > Ciconiiformes > Ciconiidae > Ciconia > Ciconia boyciana. The sequence goes on along the minus strand of NC_132936.1, from coordinate 12,380,783 downwards.
CTGTATCCATCTGTTCTCTTGTCTTATTTAGAATCTTATCCCTTTGGAGTAAGGCTTGCTTTTTGCTGTAGGTTTATACACAGACCTCTGCTGGGATCTTGACCCTTGAATGGAATTCCTTGGGATTACGGCAATAAAGTCAACAATGAATCATCAAATGAATGCAAGATGGGGGACTTCAACTTACCAGATGTCTGCTGGAAATACAATACAGCAGAGAGGAAACAGCCTAGGAAGTTCCTGGAGTGTGTGGCAGATAACTTCCTGACACAGCTGGTGAGTGAGCCAACTAGGGAATGTGCCCCGCTGGACCTCTTGTTCACGAACAGAGAAGGACTTGTGAGCCATGTGATGCTTGGAGGCCATCTTGAGCAGAGTGATCACAAAATGATAGAGTTTTTGATACGTGGAGAAGCAGCGAGGGGGGGTCAGCAGAACTGCCACCTTAGACTTCCGGAGGGCAGACTTCGGCCTGTTTAGGAGACTGGGCGAGAGAGTCCCCTGGGAGGCAGCCCTAATGGGCAAAGGAGTCCAGGAAGGCTGGACATTCTTTAAGGAGGAAGTCCTAAAGGCACAAGTCCTTTAGGCACAGGCCTAAAGGCTGTCCCCAGGTGCCAAAAGACGAGCCGGCAGGGAAGAAGACTGGCCTGGCTGAATAGAGAGCTCTGGCTCGAACTCAGGAAAAAGAGGAGAGTCTACGACCTCTGGAAGAAGGGGCAGGCAACTCAGGAGGACTACAAAGGTGTAGAAAGGCTGTGCAGGGAGAAAATTAGAAGGGCCAAAGCTGAGCTAGAGCTCAATCTGGCTGCTGCTATAAAAGACAACAAAAAATACTTCTTCAAATACATTAGCAGCAAAAGGAGAGCTAAGGAGAATCTCCAGCCCCTAGTAGATGAGGGAGGGAACATAGTGACCAAGGATGAGGAAAAGGCTGAGGTACTTAATGCCTTTTTTGTCTCAGTCTTTAATAGCAGGGCCAATTGTTCTCTGGGTACCCAGCCCCCAGAGTTGGAAGTTAGGGACGGGGACCAGAATGGAGCCCCCATAATCCAGGGGGAAATGGTTAGTGACCTGCTGCACCACTTAGACACTCACAAGTCTATGGGGCCTGATGAGATCCACCTGAGAGTACTGAAGGAACTGGCAGAAGTGCTCACCAAGCCCCTTTCCATCATTTACCAGCAGTCCTGGCTAACTGAGGAGGTCCCAGCTGACTGGAGATTAGCAAATGTGACACCCATCTTCAAGAAGGGCCGGAAGGAGGACCCGGGGAACTACAGGCCTGTCAGCCTGACCTTGGTACCGGGGAAGCTGATGGAGCAGATCATCCTGAGTGCCATCACACGGCATGTAGAGGATAACCAAGGGATCAAGCCTAGCCAGCATGGGTTCAGGAAAGGCAGGTCCTGCTTGACCAACCTGATCTCCTTCTACGACAAGGTGACCTGCCTAGTGGATGAGGGAAAGGCTGTGGATGTTGTCTACCTGGACTTCAGTAAAGCCTTTGACACTGTTCCCACAGCATTCTCCTGGAGAAACTGGCTGCTCATGGCTTGCACAGGTGTACTCTTCGCTGGGTAAAGAACTGGCTGGATGGCCGGGCCCAAAGAGTGGTGGTGAATGGAGTTTACTCCACTTGGCGGCCAGTCACAAGTGGTGTTCCCCAGGGCTCTGTCTTGGGGCCAGTTCTGTTTAATATCTTTATCAATGATCTGGATGAAGGGCTCGACTGCACCCTCAGTAAGTTTGCAGATGACACCAAGTTGTGCGGGAGTGTTGATCTGCTTGAGGGAAGGAAGACTCTACAGAGGGACCCGGACAGGCTGGATTGATGGGCTGAGGTCAATTGTATGAGGTTCAACAAGGCCAAGTGCAAGGTCCTGCACTTGGGCCACAGCAACCCCATGCAATGCTACAGGCTTGGGGAAGAGTGGCTGGAAAGCTGCCTGGAGGAAAAGGACCTGGGGGTGTTGGTTGACAGCCGCCTGAATATGAGCCAGCAGTGTGCCCAGGTGGCCAAGAAAGCCAATGGCACCCTGGCTTGTATTAAAAATAGCGTGGCCAGCAAGACTAGGGAAGTGATCGTGCCCCTGTACTCAGCACTGGTGAGGCCGCACCTCGAATACTGTGTTCAGTTTTGGGCCCCTCACTACAAGATAGACATTGAGGTGCTGGAGCGTGTCCAGAGAAGGGCACAACTCTGATGAGGAGCGGCTGAGGGAACTGGGGTTGTTTAGCTTGGAGAAAAGGAGGCTGAGGGGAGACCTTATCGCTCTCTACAACTACCTGAAAGGAGGTTGTAGCGAGGTGGGGGTCGGTCTCTTCTCCCAGGTAACAAGTGATAGGACGAGAGGAAATGGCCTCAAGCTGCGCCAGGGGAGGTTTAGACTGGATATTAGGAAATTTTACTTCACTGAAAGGGTTATCAAGCATTGGAACAGGCTGCCCAGGGAAGTGGTTGAGTCGCCATCCCTGGAAGTATTTAAAAGACGTTTGGATGAGGTGCTTAGGGACATGGTGTAGTGGTGGTCTTGGTAGTGGTAGGTTTACGGTTGGACTCAATGATCTTAAAGGTCTTTTCCAACCTATACGATTCTGTGATTCTGTGATTCTATGGGTTGATTTTCATTAAGATGCTTTAAAAAGTCAGGCCAGTTGTTAAGAATTAAAACATAGATTTCATAATTAAATTCTGGGAATCTCACTTTAAAAAGCATGGCTATGTCATGTGGGGCCATGCTTAGGAAAACTCTAAGTCAGAGCCTGGTATAAGGCCTAGGAAAAAATCTTAGTATGTGGTCATAACCCCTTTGTACCTTTTTTCTTTTTGTACTCTCTGCTAATACTCTAGTGCACTAGCGATTTCTTAAAGTATTGGAGAATAAGGGGGAGTGAAGGTGGGGATGCCATTTTTTTGTCCCATGCCTGTACATTTTGCAGCCCAAGGAAATCCTGGCCTGTGAGTAAGATTCTTAAGTGCTACAAGCATGAGATATAATACTTTTAAGTTAGTGTCTTAAAGATTTCGGTAAAGGAATCCGAACAAAAATATATAATATTTTTTTCCTTCTTTGTCTCCAAGTAGAAAGTATCGCCCAACAAACCCGCAGTTCTCTAGCCTAATGATTCCTGTGACTAAGCAATTTATGAATCTCTTTAAAAATATAAAGAATTCAAATGCAAATAGCATACTGGAAGGGAACAGAGGTCAAGGTGCTTTTACCTGGGCATAGCTAACAGCTCTGATTTTCAAAGTGTGAGGAGTTAAACAGTCAAATCTTGCTTACATTCAAAGTGAATTTGACACTGAACTCTAATAAATCTCTTGAAAATTGACTGTGCTAGCAGGGCTGCTATGTCTAGCTGCTACAGACAGGAGAAGATGCAGCAAATTCACCAGTCAGCCTAGCCTTGCTGGTGTACAAAGTGAATTATTTTATGACAATGCTCTTATGTTAAAAACACCTTTACTATGCTTGTGCTATTAACACTATTAACAGCTGTTATATTTAGAACAGCATGGGTATTGACATAAATAATTTTTCTATTATGTATTTCCAAAAAGTGATCAGCAATGCTGAAAATGTTTTAATTTCTTGAGACTACAACTGAAGCAATGAAAATCTACTTTTAAAACCTGAAGGAAGTGTTCTGTCACAACTCTGCTGTCAGCAAGTACAACTGCTAAGTATGATTTAATAAATTTTCTAATATTGCTGTGGTGGAGCTTATCAAACCATTCTCCATGGACATAAAATGAACTCTGTAGAAAGCATTTTTTCAAGTCAGTCCCACCTAAAACCTGTGTTCCTCAAAACCATACATATTTTTAGGTTTTTTCATTTTTTTGTAATTTCACTTGCTTTCTGTGCTGGAGGCTGTTTACCTTGGCCATTTCTCTTATCTTGTGCAATGAAAGCAAAATATTCCATTTCACCTGTGCTTAAACCCTGACTCCCAGCTAAGGGTTCTATTTCTTTTGCTGGTCCTCGAGAACAATTTTCAGGGTGACAATGAAAGCAAGGAAAAATGAAAACTGACCAAAAAAGGAAAAAAAGGTTCAGTTCTGAATAAAGTACTTTGAATAATATTGAATTAACGCTGTCTTTAACCCTAGTGGTCCTATTATAAGTGAGACATAAAAATGGAATGAGGAACTAAGATGTTTTTTGGTTTTGGGGTTTTTTTTGGGGGGGAGGAGGTTGCAAGAAACTTAAAGCAATTTGGGGACCTATCTTAACTGAAAATGCTCTTAAAAGGAAAGGCGCTTCGTGCCCCCCGCGTCCAGCAGAAAATGCAGGTTGCTCCTCGCCCACACCTCAGCCGTGAAGCAGAGCCGGGGGATACAAACCGTGCCGCTGCGGGTAGAACTCCGTCCCCGGTGACGCGAGCAGGACGTGATCTCCCGCAGGCGTTTAGCATTAGTGCCGGCGGGAGGGGAGCGAGGGGAGGGAGGCAGGGGTGGCCGCCAGGCCGGGGCCTCGCAGCGAGAGGCGCAGAAGATGCCGGGCTCGCCGGCCGAGGCGAGCTCACCGCCGGCGAACGAGTCCCCAGCACGTTTCCCCGGGGCAGGATTATCTCCGCCCAAGGAGGCTTCGGGCTCCTCCTCTTCCCAAAATTTGGCCTCGCAGCATCCTCCGCGCCCCGCCGCACCCCCCCCCCCCGCCGGGCCAGCCCGCCCCGGCTCGCCCCGGCCCGGGCACCTTAACGAAGTAGAAAGCCGGCCCGGGTTTGAGGGTGACGTTCTCGTTCTCCTGCTGGTACTCCACGTACTTCTCCACCCCTTGCTCTTCGAAGATCCGCCGCTCCTCCACCAGGTCGAAGAGGGCTCGGGAGGAGACGGCCACCGTGATGGCGTGCTGGGGCTTGGGCTGCGGAGAGAGCGGAGGGTAGCGCCGGCCGGCAGCCGCCGGCCCTCGGCCCCCAGCCTCCGGACCCCCACCCCCACCCCCGGCCCGCCCGCCCGCCCTCACCGGCCGGGGTCTCTTGGAAACCAGGTTGTCGTAGAAAGCCTTGGCCGCCGCCCAGTCCTGCTCGGCCTCCTGCAGCCGCACCTCCGCGGCGTCGCTGGGCTGGGGCGCCTCCTGGCCGGAGCCGCTCATGGTGCCTGGCGCGGCGGGGGACGGGGCTGCGGTGCGGGCAGGCGGCCGGGGAGCGGGCGCGGCTGGAGCCGGCGCGGGCGACCGGGAAGCGGTGGCGGCGGCCGCCCCCCCGCCCCGCTCCGCCCCGCTCCGCTCGGGCAGAGGGAAGTCGCCCGGGCGCTGGCTTTCCCTTTCGCTCTGCCGCGCCCGGGGCCGCCTGGCCCGACCCGGCCCTCCCCCGGCACGGCACGGAGCGGAGCGGCCCTGCCCTCGCCTCCCCCGGCACGGCCGCGCCCGCGGCCGCGTCTCCGAGGGGCGCTGGCCGCCGCTGGGCCCGCAGCACCGGCCCCGTGGGGCCGCGGGGCCGCGGCCCCCCCGCGTCTCGCACCCCACGGGTGAGCAGGGCCGCAGCATCCCTCTCATCGCGCCGTTCGTGGGGTGAGCAGGAGCCGGAGCTGCAGCCCTTCCCCGCACCCCCAATGTAAGGGACACCGTGATGGTTCCCGTTCCAGCACCCGCCGTGACACCCACTGCTGCTCTTCCAGTAGTGGTGCACACAGCTACTTAATGTGAGGCAACAGCCTCCAGCGCTGATTTTATCTACAGCATTAGAGATCTATTATTTAGATGCAGTGGCTTAATTGATTTCACATTAACTTCAACAAATTTCCAGGAGATTGCTTACATAATATAGCAATAATGTTTCTAGCAATGGAAACGGGGTGGGTGTCAGTGACCTGGGGTCCTTTGTTCCACACCACAACCCTGAAAGTACCTTTTAGAAACAGTAATGTGGACAGTAGTGTTGAGGGCATATGCTGCATGTGCAGTAAACTCTTATTCTGGTATCTGTTTTGGGTGCTCCTGAAACCCAGAACCCCACACAGGGCTGTGGGCTACTTATTTAATACATACCTCTCTGAAATGCTGCCGCCTGCCTCTGAAGGCTTGCTTATCTGAACCACAGCAAAGTTCCCCAAACTGGTGAGCTGGAGGAGAGAATGGAAAGTGAGGAAGGAAGCAGCTTTCCTCCTGAGCTAGGAGGAGGTCTGGCGCAACGGACCCACAGCCTTTGCAGTTGGTAGCCCATGACTCAGTGGTATCTGTACATCACAGCACACGTAAGCACCATCCAAAGGACCCTTAACATTTTGAAGGGAGACTCTAAACATTGCATCTGACCCTGATCACTGCATAATTTCTATCAAATTGTCAAGTCTTTCTGCCTCCATCCAGTCTCCAAAAAGGAGCATAATTATTTCTGATACTTTTGTCTGTTTTGTTTTGTTTTTAATGTGGCTTCCCAGTGAAAGGAGGCTTATGTGATTATACCATCTGTCCATCATTCCATGGTGATGTCCAGTTCCAAACAAATTTGACAGAAGGATAAAGATCTCAAAGAGATTTAAATTCTTAAAACGTTTAATGAGAATCATCAGCAACATGCAATTTGTTGCCCTACTGGGGGAAGGGCTATAGTGCAAACACAGCATATCTATCTGCTTGTTCTTCTGCTACATAATAGCAAATACTTCCTGGCTGATCTGCCATCTCCAAATCTGCCTCATTGCCTATTGCCCAGCTAACCAGGGAGGGATCTGGAAGCAGGGAGGTGGTGGGAACTGAGAGGTTAGAGTAAATGGAAAATGGGAGTTGACCATACTGGGGAAGGGGAACTGGAAATAGGAGGTAAAAGGAGAGGTACTGAGAGTAGTGTATTAGGAAGACAGATGCAAAGAGAGGAGTTAGGATCGTTGTAGGTGGCTGCTGTCATGGGAATATAGAAAAGGCACAGCATAAATCTGAAAAAAACTGATTTTAGTGACTCTGCTACTGATAGATGTGCTTGTTTTCCTTGAATTTTGATCCTGAATATTTCACTAGTGTCTGTACTCAGAGCTGTAGCATGCTCCCCTTCCAGCAGTCAGGTCAGGCACATCCCTGCTCTCCAACCCTCTTCTCTGTGAGTGGCTGCAATCCTGTCACCAGGCTGAGCAGGCAGGATTGGGAGAAGCTGGAAAAAGGGTTCAAGCCCCAGAACAGCTGCTCCTGGTCCCAGTCACCATCACTGTCCTGCTCAGAGACTTCAGCATCAGTCTAAGAAAGTGATCTTTAAGAAGAGGCTATCCATGCATCTATTCCTGGTTAAATACTGCAGGTGGGTCCATTGCCCTTGGAGAAGAGGGGGAAAAGAAGAGGAGGAATCAGGAACCAGTTCTCTGGTGGTTACAAAGCTGAACTGTCATCTCTGCATCTGGGTGAACCAGTGGCAATACATTTCCCAGAGCTGTGCCCAGGTTGAATGCTTGTCACGCTGTGTTCCCCGCCACCCTGCATGTACTCAGGAGCAAAACTGGAGCTCCTCAAGCATGTTCTTCGGTTTTATTTTTGTTCCCCCCCTCCCTGACCACCCAGGAAAAGAGCCATCACTCAAGCAATGCAAGGCACCTGTAAACTTAAAAGATGATAACTTGGTACTGGGCCTGAGCAGTGCTGTTGAAGTGCTGCTGCTGAAAGCAATGCTATGCTAACAGAAATATTTTTATTATTTAGAGATACCACGTAGAGAGACCCACATGGTATCTCTACATAACACTCCGCTGTGTGAACATATGCACTGAACGGAGATGTCTCTGTTCTGTGCACAGTTGCTTGCTGCTGACATACCCTCCATTTCCTCTTTTGCTGGAGATTGTGAACTGAGGGCCTAACATGAAAGCCTTCCAGCTTCAGCACCTTATAAATGAAAACTTGACTTTGCAAATGCAGAGTGTAGCAGCCTTATCTACATCTAAAAAATGTCGTAATGCCCATGGGGTTCCAGCAAAGAGCTATGCCTTGCTTTTACTAAATCTCCTGGGGAGTCTGAGAAATAGGAATGGATCCAAAATTGAATGACTTTATGGTTTCTGAGCTAAGCTAGAAAGGAAAGGAATTTTCTGCTATCGCCCATTAATTTGGAGGGCATGCGCATTTAAACAAACAAAAAAGAATGTGTGTTGTTATCTTTGTATGTACTTTTTTTTTATAGTAAGTCTGCAGCAAAAGTAAGTCATGCACATACTCTGAAGTCTGTTATAAGTAGTAGAACGAAAAGAAAGTTGCCCTGCCTGAGCTGCCAGTATTTTTCCTATGTTAAGAACAACCACTAAGTGAGATGGATATGTTGTTGTTCAAGAAGGAGCTCAAAGTGCATTACTAATGAAAAAAAAAGATTTTTTTCTTCATTTGATACCTACTTCTATCTGGAAAGATGTGAAATATTTCCAAACATTTAGAATAGTGAGATCAGAAGTAAGGAAAAGACTCTCAACGGAAGGACTTTTTCTCCCTTTAGATGTATAGATCCTAATATGTATTGTGCATGATTATATCACAAACATGTAGCCTTCAGGGCCTAACTCTCCCAGAGTCATGTCAGGGTCATTTCAGGGTGGGATTGCACTGACTTTTACTTCATATATGCACTGTGATTTTTCATGCTGAGACCCCAAGACCCATAGCATAAGTATGGTGTTCCCAGAAGGAAGGAACCTGAGAAGGGCTTTGATCTAGGTCAGCCTGCCGTGGCAAAATGTGTGGCAGCACCGTCACATTACAGCTGACCGGCCAGATAAATAATTTGGAAAACCCTCCTGTTTGTAGATACTATAAATACTTTTATGCAATCCTGTAATTCAAGATCTGATTCTTTTAAATAGTTAATGAGTGGTTTTCTATATGTTTCCTAGAAATCTTCAATGTGGATCTCAGGTGATGTGTATTCCTTTGGTTGCCTGCCTCCTGTTGATCAAATCGAGTCTAACATGGGCAGAAATGACAAAAAAACAGTTGGTTTGTGCCAAAGATGTGCATGATGAAGCGGCATCATGCCTTGAAGGCATATGTATTTACGCTGAAGAAATCTTCCCATTGCATCAAAGTATTTACTGTCCTTTTTCTTCTCATGGTGCTTTCTAGTTCATCTAACAGTTGTTCAGGTTGTTTCAGTCCCTCTTCAGCAGTGTTTGCCATTCTCTCTCTCTTCCTCCCTCTCCTTCCCTCCCTCTGGGTTTGTGCAGGGAAACAAGAATGCAGAAACCTGTGGCATCACATTGTAATCTATGGCAACCACCTTGTGCCTTTTCCTGGCTTTGCTTTGCTGCTGGTCTTTCTTTAATAAAATGGTCATTTGCAACAGCCACATAAATTACCTACTGATGTAGATCTTATGTTCTTCTGAGGTGATCTACTCCATCTCCATCACTTTGAGCATGATTCATTCCAGTGTTCGTGTGACAGGTTAGGTGACAACTGAAGCTGAATCCAGCACAAGTACAGAGGATTGCTACAGAGGAGGCATAATGTTCACTGACCTGTGATCTCTTTTCCCTAAGCAATCCTGTTTAATTATTGCAATGGAAGTTTCATTTCTCCTATTATTGAAGTTTTCTATTCCTTAATCTTGTCAGGATGAAATCAGCAGCCAAGTTGTGTCTTTTGCTTTTTGGAGATTTCTTCTCTCTAGAGGGCTTAATATAAATTTTCCTAGGAAAATATAATCTATCACATATCTTTATAGAACTAACTATCTTCCTAACTCTTCTGAGCTGAGCAACAAATTATGACCTTATTTTACCCCAAGAAAGGCTCATCACATAATTGCAAGGTTTCAAAACAAATCAAGTAGAATTCTAAAATTCAGAAAAAATACTATTTTTACCTAGATGTTAACTAAAAAGGTAGGAAAACAGTGCCTTAGCTCCAACACTGAATATGCCTGCCTCTTCTAGTAGTTTGCCATAGGAAGAATTAAGAAGCATTCAGTGACTTCTCTTACAATAGAGCAGGAGCCCAGCTTCAGGCAATCCTGACCGTCTCACCAAGAACATGGAATATGACAAATAAGACAAGAATACAGTCTTGTTGAAAGTCTGTGGTCAGAAAAGGCTCAACAAAAGGCACATATGCTATCACAAAATAGTTATATTGGTGTATTTTGAGTTAGAAAAGAATCAGTAACAAAGTCATAACTTCTGTATTAAAAAAAAAGGAAAACCAATAGCAATAGTAATATAGGTTTAGCTGGTCAGGATTGCAGTACTGGAATTACTCTGTGGGCACTTACAGAACAGACTTAAAGACAACACAGGAAAAAAAAAAAGGAAAAAGAAGATGCACTGCAGGAAGGTTTGTCCCTGTTCCAAGCTTAGACAGAAGACTATTTGCATTACAAAACAACCACACATAAGATAGAAGGTGGAAAAATTATACACGCAAACCCTATGGGGTTCCCAGCTCCCACTGAACAAAAAGTACAATAAAATGAAAAATTTTAAATTCAGCTCGGTATAATAGAGACAGTTGTTTAAGTATTTTTCATTATGCACCAATTATCTCTTTAATAATAAAAATAAATGGAGGCTCCGGTCACGCAAACAGCTCCACACAGGGACATGTCTGTGCAAGACCAAGACCTAAATGTTGAAACCCTATTGATTCATTTTACCATAACAAAAGAAGTTAAACTATTCTAAGATTCGCTCTGGTAATTACATGTTCTATTCTGCATTAAATACCCATTATTTAGTTATTAGGTTGTGCTAGCTTCCATGAGGGTTCACGTTAAGTATTAAATTAGGTTAAAATCTTTAATGAGAAAATCATATTGAAAAAGATTTTTAGGTCATATTTCTGTGTGCTTGTACAAAAATACCATAGATATATCACTTAATCCCTGTTGCACTGTGCTAGTTATGTTTTTAAGAAAATGAGAGAACAAGCAAGACTGTTAGATGTGTTTCTTCTCACCCCCCGAGGCATATATAGAAAACCCATTCAAGCAAAGTGTGGTTTCCCACCCGTTTCCTGAACGGAACAAGGTATCAAACAATGTGCGCGCTCAAGTGACACTGATGGCGCCTGCTGCACGCATGGTCCCCGATGCGATGGCTGAGTGGTCCCACGGGCTTTGGGCAGCAGGAGCAATGGCAAAGCAGAACCGTCAGAACAAAAACGTCCACCGATTGCGTTATGGCACTGACTGCCTTTCACGCATACCTTGGGAAAAACAGATCCACTGTTTTCCTAAAACAGAACATCTGCCTTTCCTCTTTATATACATAGCAAGTCTCATTCTATCCTTACTCCATGGTGTAACTCACAAATAATGGGACCTACACAGCAGACTGGGAAACAGGACTTTTGTTTACATAGCCAGCCCTCCTGCTACTGTCCTTGAGGACAAAGCCTTTTTGTTTGTTTCTTATGAGTATGTGAAAAAAAAAAATACACTTTCTAAACACTCCTAGGCAATGAAGGATAGGGATATAGTCAGAAAATGTACAAATTGCTCCAAGCAAGGGGTGTGGAATGGTGTGATTACACCTATTGGTAAAGGAGACAAGCTTTAATTGCAGCCAGAGTGCTTTTGGCTGTGCAGAGTTGCCACCCAGTTCCAAGAAGAGGATTGTAAGTGATTAGTGCAGCGCTCCTGCGGGGGAAAGAGGAGCCAGAAGTGTAAATACAAGAGGAGATTTAGGGCTTCTCTAAGCTATGGCTTCAAACCTGTCAGCAACCTGCACACAACATCTCTGTTATTTAAGTTACGACGTGATTCTGTTTTGCAGGGAATGTGCATCCCATTTCTGGTTCAGGTCCCCTCCCTCCTTTTGGTGAGTTAAGCATTTGGGAGAAAACGAGTAAGGACTAGAAGTGATGATAATGTATTATTGTTTGTGTTGTGCTAGTTTCCAAGGGCCTCAAAAAGCATCGGGGAGCTGTTGCGTTTGATGCTGTAGGAACACACAGGAAGGCGCTCCCCATACAACATCCCTCCTCCCCTCTCGAGTCCTCTCAGTAGAAGGAAGATTATTTTTGCAGACCTCTCCAAGCTCAAGCATTAAGTGTGAGGCTCGCACAGTTGCCCTTCTCCATGTGCTTTCCCACAGCCGGGCTGCTGTCTCGTGCATTTGCTCAATCCCTCTCCTGCACTTGGTCCCCACACAGCCAAGAAAGCTGGGCTGACTTAGTCGGTGTGACCGCTAACGGGAATTGCCTGGTGCAGAGAGTCATGAGACAAGGTTATGGGACTGAGCTGCAGCCGAAGGTGAGACCCACACTCAAAAGCTCCTTGCGCTATGACTTGTCCTTTTGTCGTGTAACTTAAAACATTCCTCAGACATGTTCATCAGTTCACAACACCATAGAGCACTATGCATGCGTTGGGGTAGAAAATACTCTAGCAGTCTGCTTTTAGTTCCCTTGAAAGCGACTTTCAAGTTGTATTATTTACATCAAAGCAGTATTTACATTTCTCTGTTTTCAATATTTTTCTTGAGGGCATGGAAAGATAACAATACGAGCAGCGATGACAAGAGTAACAACAACAGTAATAACATAAAAGCAATGTTTCCAGTAGGAGGCTTTTATGATGTATAGTTCCATAAATGTCTACATCACAAAATCCAACCCTCATTTTATGTGGTGCTATAAAATCACAGAACAAAAAGATAAACTCAATGGGATTTCAGTAGGCCATGGATCATATAACTGGGTGATCTGAGTTATATTATCAGCTTCGGCTCCCGACTTTGAACAAAACACATAAACTGTTCTGCTTTCATCCTATTTTCCTTCCTGTACAGAAATTTCCAGGTTGGATGCAGTCATTACAGTCTTCCTCTGTACAAAAAAAGGTATGTGTAGAAGACAGTTCATTCCACTAAAGGTTTAACTTGCACCCTGGATGCTCTTCTCTTTCACATGGAGAGCCTAAGCTGACTGTGTTGCTGAGGTCTATGCCTTGGGTAAATGTGTGTGTAATGCTGGGGCAGTGGGGCGGGGAATGAATCCAGACCTCTCAATCCAAGACATTTAAACAAGATTAACATTCAGTCCCTCCAAAGGTACTGCAGGCTTTTTAACCTGCCTGGCAAGCCCTGTGTAGGACTCAGCTAGAAGCTAGAAGCTACAGGCCTACCAAAAGATGGAGAGTCTATGAGAACTGCAGTCAAAGGTAACCCAAGGTTCTTCACCAAAGGATCTCCAAAGTAGCTATGTTGGGTACTGGTGCGTCGATGTGGCAGCAGTAAAGAGCACAGCACAGCTAGCAAGTGTTTTTACAACCCAGGCTAGCCCAATGCTGCTGTGCCTTTTCCTATCTGTATGGATAATTCAGGTTTGTCCTCATGGGCTGAGGTCCATGACAACCTTGACAACCTCCTGCTGCGTGAGCATACGTCAACAAGTAGTTTCTGTTCTTCTCAAATACATATTCTGTGGTTTTGTTGGGCCTGTATGTATATCACTGTGTGAAATGCAGTGGTCTGTGGCATGAAGGAGGTTATACAAGTTGATAGGAAGGGTTATTCCTGTGTTTAAACTCGGTGAATCACTGTGAGATGGGATTGAGTGAAGTGTTTGGAGAGACTCGGACTGAGAGACTGTGAACGTGCAGGGAGCAGGGCTCTGACAGTTCCCAATGGCCTGTTCAGATTTGCTGGTTCTCTGGTGACAGTGCCTACCACCGCCCGCATTTGGTTTTAATTAAATTGCATTGAGTGTTTTTGTGATCTGCAGCCATGTCCTTTTATGCTGCAGTCTGCTCACAGAGGCTGAAAAGATTATTGTAAATCAGGACTTAGGTGATGCTGGGGTGCAACTGTTGAGTCAGAAGGCTGAGCTGCTCCTGAACTCACCCCCTAACAACATTACTGCAATACCCACTGCTAGGCACTAGGCACAAAATTAAGGCTGAAAATCTGGTGCCTGGGTAAATTTTGATTTGGGTAACTAAATATTGTAATATACTGTGTAGAAAGTAGAAAAAGCAGTGAAGAGTAAGTAAAGATTTCCTGAGTCTATTTCCTTGAATTCACAATAAAGTGAATATATACACCAATGTATATATTAAAACCAATTCGATTCCTTTTGTTCTCCATTGAAGTCGGAAAACTGTTCTAGAGGCTTACTCAGACATATTTTCTCGGCTTTCCAGACTGAAGCTAATGAATATGTCTGTCATACCAGAGCTTTTCATGGTGTTATGCTTGTCTCCACGGTAGTGTATCTTTACAGCCTTTATTTAGCTGAGGTGTTTTCCCTACTGACTCCAGTGTTCCTCCTCTGCATCTGTTCCAATTCCAACAAGCCTTCCATGAACCAAGAAACCCAAAATTGCATTGAGTATACCAATGTCTTACCAGGACTTCTTGGAATTACATTTACCAGAATACTGAACATGTTATTTGGATTGCTGCGGGTGGTTATGAACCACCCATTCTTCAAGGCTCTGTACAAACAGACATAAGCCAAATGCTGTGCCTCAAAAAGCTGCCAGTAAGCAACTGAACAGGTATAAGAAATTTGGACTCCTTCTAAGCCTTGACTTGTGTGTCATTCAGTATATAGTCATTATATTTTAGCCATATTTACTAATTATCATTGTTTCTTTATTAACAGCTTTTGTTAACCACTGAGATGCTAGATTTCTTGTTCTTTTTCTTAGCTCATGATCTTGTACTTCGTACCGTTACACTTCATCTCATTTTTAATCTACTAGTTTTCAAGGTCGTTCAACCTTACTGAACAAATAAAAGCGAACCTGATAAGATTTGCTGGCTTCTCAAAATCAGGAAAGATTTTGACTGACAACTAAGGTCATTAACAAAAATTAAGTAAAATCAGATTAATGAATGACTCAGGAGTAATTAGCAGCAGCCAATGAGTTTCCACATGCCCCATTTAGTAATTCCTTCCACAGCCTAAGATTCTTTTAATAACATCCATTTTTATATATAATATGAAAATTATGAAGTAATAATTCATAAAATATGGTGTCATATCACATAACCAAAATCAAATTTTCTACAGACCTTCAAGAAGATTAGTTTTGAAGTACTTCCTCTGTATAAAAATCAGATATTAATGAAAAAAAAAGTTTATTTTTGCATGACCTGCCTTTGTTATGTAAATTAATGCAATTTTTCTTTCTAGTTCTGACTTAAAGCTTTGAATACTGCTTAGCATTGTCAATTTGCTTTCAGCTGACTCAATTAGTAGTTGTTTGATAAAAAGCTAGCTATAGCTATCTCTGTAGACATTGCTTCTCTAATAATCTCACCATTTATACTAATCAAGTAAAAATAACATTACTTCTTATCCAGCCAGGAGGTGTGTGATGAAATCTGTTGTTTATCAAATCCAGAAGTAATTAGCGCTTATCATTACTGGTACCATTTGTTCTCCAGTCTGTATCCATTAATTCCTACCATAATGACACAGTTCCTGGTGATATTTATATCTCTAATAATATCACAGATATTTGGATATGGTATTTCTCACTGTCTTCTCTAATCAGTTTTATAGTTTGCCTCCTTATTCATGACCCTCTTCCACACGGCATCTTTCAGTTAAGGTCTATGGTCAAAATTCTGTCTTTCCTGCTGGTAGCGAGATATTTTCATCAGAATTTCACTCTTCCAGAAACTGGCTTCTCTGTCCTGGAAGAGGCTCAAATGAGCCACAGCAGAACTCTGGTGACAAGGTTTGCATACAGCCCCCACAGAAGTTAAATCTTTAACTCTTAATAGACCATCTCAGAAATGGAAAATGGCACAGGAATAACTGGGTTTGTTCTGTTGGCTACTAATTCTTTTGAAAGAGAGAAGTTGCACTATATCTAGGCAATAGATCTTCTGGTCCTGTAAGAACTGTCTAAGTTAGAAACCTTCTGTATAAGTCCCTCAGATCTCCAGTTCAGCTAAATTTCATCAAATTATTAATCCTTGCCAGTCATGAATGTCAAAAAAGTACCACTGAGAGCAGGGAAAAAAAAATCCTGTATTTGTTGTCGTTTCCCTCACCATAATAGCTTCTGAGTAGTACAAAAGCATTGGTCAAAAAGCTCTTGATACTCTAGAATAGATTTTGCCTTTTTTTTTTTTTCTGTGAGTTACAGCATGTTGGCAGGAGGATTTTGGGCATCCAGGTGAGAGTGGAATATGCTCAGTGCAGATTACATCTTCAGCGAATTCTTGCTAACTCAAGTATATCTCTCCTGAGCATGTGTAAACAGATTTTCCAAAGTCTCAGAACTTGGCAAATTTAAGTTGATTTTCAGAAATACAGCAAAAGTTACTTTAAAATATTAATGTGAGCCAAATAATATATTGTTCCCCAAGTGCATTCTAGGAGGAAGATGAACAAATTTTGCTGAAATAACTTTTCTCAGTCCAGGTTGAATTTATAATAACAATAACAATAACAATAACAATAATAATTTGCAAATAATTAAAGTTTGGCAAAGTGGAAAATATTAAGTCAGCTGAAACTATAGCTATTAATACATATTCTGCCAACAATGTATTCATTCCAAAATGGGAGAACTCTGCAGCTGAATAAAAAGCTGTGAAATAACTGGTAGCCACATTCTTGGGTTTTATTTAGTGCCAAGAAAAAGACTCTAAAGAGCAGACCATGCACTGCATATGATTCTGATGAAATGCAAAAGAAGGTAAGTAGTCAATTAAATTATAGTACAAAAACATAGATAAAATTAATGTTTTAGAGGATTTGGACACCAGTTTCATAATATGTCCCAATAAAGATAGGTGGTATTGCAAAAGTATGTGAAAGCAGCAACCATAAAGTTTGTCATACTAACCATTCTGATATCTTACAAAAAAATAATAAGCTATAATAGGCACATGTTTCCCTATAAGCCACTCTGAGGCATTTTTTATGAGATAGTCTCATGGCAGGTTGCAACAGAAGAGAGTTCAAATCCTCTTACCATTTCCAAAACTCTTCTTCCTATTTTAATCTATATAATTGCACTGAGGTCATAAAAATTCCTCATAGATTCAGCTATTTTAAAAAAAAAAAGTAAATATCACTTTGTGTCCCAAACAGACTTTTTCTAGTTTGTCCTAAAAGTCCTTCTTTTTTTAAAACAAACAAACAAACCATCAAACAAACCAAACAAAAACCCCCTCAAAACTGGTCCAGATGCACCTGAAATGGCACAACTACAGGTTTGATTCTTGACATAGGGTTTCAGGGCAGCATCAAATGTTATTTTCCCCAGCAAATAAGCTACCCCATTCAGTTCATAACTCTGTTGAGGGCCTATGAATGAAGTAATTTATTCAATTAGCACAGTACAGTAATGGTTTGCTTGCATAGGATCCTCTCCATCTTCCACTAAAATCACAGAGGTGCTCCAAGTCTCCATTGCTCCCTCTGCAGCTGCCAGGGGCACTCTGCCTCCAAAGCACCCATGCTGTGCTGGGGTAGCAGCTCCTCATCCCATGATGCCACCAAGAGGAGCCTGGCATCGGGACCGCCAGGACACTCGATTCCAGCTTTTGTAACTGTTTGCAATGCAGTGGCCGCTCTCAGTTTTTGAGGATGCATGTTGAGTGCCAGGTGATGTGTATGTAATGAGTAAGAACACTAGAAAGTTTCTGGCACTCCGTCTCCTTTCCAGTACGGCCATCTCTGTGCCAGTGCGGGTGAAAGTGACATTCCTCCTCCGTCTTGCCATTGGATTTTAGAGTCCTATTGCATCACCTTATGGAGAATGAACGAAAAAGACATTGAAGACCTTTTAAAGTGTGTTTTTCTACACCCAGCCACTGCTAAAATAATAACTATATAATGTTTTCAGTTTCAAATTTCCTGCCAGTGACTGTCCTACTATTCTAGGACTGGCTTGGTCTTTTACTTTGTATTTATTTTGAAAGGTTGCAACATACTTAAGGAAAATAAAAAAAAGCAAAAATATTTATATTATAAAGTAATAAATGTGTAAAATATGACATGTGTGATATAAATCATGAAGATGAGGTGAAGGATTATTGTTTCCCTAGAAAAAATGTAGACTTAGAAAACACAAACAAATCTATTAAGGAAGGCATATACATTAAAATGGCTTGCTCACATTCAGAAGAAAAGAATGCACACATTGGATCACTAATGTAGAATTCTGTCTTTGGTTGTTTTTTTTTCCCATTGGTTTTTAAGTGTAGACGTATAAAATATCTGGAATATAACTGTGAAAGGAACGTAAACTGATGAAAGGATTCCAAGTGCAGAGCTGGATGCAAGTCTGCAAAGCCATGGTCATGTTAAATACATTGAGAGAATGATCTTGCAGCTGGTGCTAATGAGAAGAGAGAGGAAACCAAAACCTTCACAAACCCATCCATTAAGAAATGCTCTTGTAGCACATGACATATAGTACAAGCCATGCTACTTCTGCTTACATTGCCTGGGTGGTAAAGCCCAAGCCGAACAGTTTGGAGGTGCTCCATTTTCTGATGCTTGCATATGTTAGTGCTGATGGCCACAGGAATACTCATTTACTGCTATTTGCTAAAAAGCTGATTATGAATAGGGTACTCATGCCAGGATCAAGGCTTTTGGGCAGAAAGTTTCTGCATTCAGGTTGACACCTTTGCCTATGTGGCCTCAGTCGTGAACACTATCAGGGTGGATATGGAGCAGGAGTAATATGGATCAATATTAATTTATTGTTAGTGATATCTCTATCATTTAGAAAAGATAGCCTCAGACTCTTTGACATATCTCCCCTTTCCCAACATGTCCAGTAACATCTATTCAGTATTTACTCCTGGAAAAAAATTATGGAGATAACAAGGTGGGTTTATGTGACTTTTTGCTATACTTCTTCCTAATCTCCTGACAATGAAATATATCATCTGAGTTTTCCACTTCAACAGAAACATTTTTTCTAACAGGGTGTATTACTCCTCCGTAACACTGAGATGATCAGAGTCCTGGCAGGGCAGCGGTCTGTCCAAGTGCCAGCTGGGAAGCTCCAGCCTGATAGCAGACTCAAAACTTCTGGTGTAATGGATAATGGTGGTGCCAGCACGTGTGTCTTCCAGGAGATAGGAATGTCGATCTCACGCTGCGGCAGGATTTCTTTCCCTTTACAACGGCTGTGAGGAGCAGCAGCGGTGGCACTGATTCCAGCTGCTGCTGCCCAGCTGAACGCCAAGGCAGATAAACTGTGGGATGTTCTCAGCAGCTCCTCCATGAGGTAGTAAGATAAACACGAGAAACATAAGGAGATATTAAAGAGTAGATGATAATCCATTTTCAGGAAACAGCATTTCTCCAGCAAAAGAGGCTGAACTTTATCAGAGGGAAAACTTCTGGAGGACTTGCCAAAGTAAATCTCTTTGATGCAAATGGTTTAAGCAAAGACATTCACCTTAATCTACTGTGCGGTGACCTGGTCTTCTGATACAGAGAATAATTATGGGTGTTTTCAGAATTGCTGTGGTCTGCAAATCCTCCAAACCTAAAATAAGTACTTATAGTGTTCCCACTTCACCACTCTGATCTTGAAGTCACCTACATTTCTCTTGAATTTAATAATGCCTAATGCCTTTAGGCTTTGCTACTTGAAAGGACTGCAGTGCCTTGTGAAGGGCAGATTACAAAAATGCAAGTCCTCATTAACAAGTTTCTTTCAGCTTTACAGTTTTATTATTGTGCCTGTGCTAAAAGGGATGACATCTACTAAAATGAATGACCCACAAATAACTTGCCCAAAGGGTAGTACTAAATGGAGAGGAAAAGGTGAGTGTTTAGCTGTTGAAATTAGTATTTCCATGCAGATTGATCTTTGTGCCAGTTTGCCACCCCAGACATTTTCAATTTAGTTTATTTGTGTTACGGTAGTAATGACAGTGTAGTTAAATATAGCCTCTGAAAACAGGATCTCTGCCTGTTTAATTTGTATTCTACTGTTCTTTCATTAAACATTTCTTCATCTTTGCAGAGCCAAATTCTTACAATAATAAATCAGAGACACCTAAGGTTCTTGCCAAGTCAAATATCTACAGTTTCTGGCAATTATGTAATTTCCAGATTTGCTACAATGGCTCTTGCTGATAAGTCAATTGTCATAAAAAGAAATGTTCCAGACCAATCTTTATTAGGGTGTCCTTCACTGATCTGTGTAAAATAATCCCCCTCCTGCCCCACTCTCTTTTAGAAAAGAGAAACATAATTACAGCTTTTTCCCTTGCTTTGAATGACTCTTCATCATAACAATTTATATCTGGAAAATGTCACAAGAAAATGTGAAAAAGGTAAGTTTAAACCAAAGAAATCAGGCACTGCTGTTATTAATAGAACAGCTCAAAAATGTTTCCCATGATGTGTTATAATGGCTCTGTCTTATAATAAAATTTAACAGTGATGTATTTCCCTTGTTCTCAAGTTGATTTTGTATTAGAAGTCCAGACAAAAGTAATTTGTAGCAAAGGTCCCTGATCCAATGTCTGTATATGGAAAAGACTCAAAGGACTTCATGCCCATTTAAAAGCCCTTTAAAATGATTAATGGCTAAATGCATTACAAATTATCAAGTATTTCACACTGAAAAAACAGAGGACTTGTTATGAGTTTCGGCCAAATTTTCCTTCCTTAGTACTTAGAGTATAATATCACATAAACAGTCGTTGTGAGCACCCATTCAGAGTGGTGATGAAGTAAGGGCAGATTAAAAAAAGCCCTTCATTTTTTGCCCATTTTTGCTTTTTTTAATGTAGTTGTTTTATATTTAAAAGGGTGCTTGCAATCCTCATTGTCACCTCTACTGCAAAGCATTCTCTGAGTCCTTCATCATTTTGATGGCAAATGAGGAAGAACAAAATGAAATCCCAGGACTTAGCTGCAAGTTCCCAATTTCTGGTCATACCTGGAAGTGATTCTGGCACCAACTCTGAAAAAGAAGCCTGTCCCTTTCTGCACTTAAAACCCAATGATTTATTTTCCAGCTCTCGTCATGGTTTTTTCTTGAGTAAAAAGGCAAAGCTGGGATATATAGAAATGGGACCTGTCCTGGCTAGTGGAGTTGGCCAATCTCATTCCCCATGGTTCATTTGAAATAAAGACCTAAAATATTATTGTTGGTTTTACACAAGCAGAATTGTGTAATATTAACACAAATCCCATGTCTTCCAGCACTAGTCAAAAAAGAACACTCTTATTATGATTTGCATTCCTTGTAACTACCACGTTTGCCTCTGATGGCATTGGTGATGGCATTTGCTTTTGGTGACAGGCACACAGGAAAGCAGAGATATCTTCACATGCAGCGAGCCCCAGCACAGCAGTTCATTCATTGGCGTGGCTATGCTGGCATCCCCAGAAGGCATGCTCAGGGCATCACTCACTTCACCTCTGAAAAGCTCCCTCTTCTCTCAGCAGCCAGCACTCAGAGAGCTGGCAGCGTGCCTTCCAGGGATCTGCTGGCCGCCGCGTCCTCTTGAACTGCCACGTAGGAACACCCAGAGCCCAGTCCAAAACATGTTGACAGCTAAGAATACATCGAATTATAATAGCTATTACATATATTTAATGACAGTAAGTTTACACAACTTTATTAGGTCATACGCTTACTTTATGCAGAGAGCTGCTAGCTGTTAACAAATCTGTGAAACTGCTGATCTTATATGTAAGTTCACCGGTATCTTTTTTGCAGTTGCAAGAGGTTTGAAACACACACAGGAAAAGCAAATAGAACGGAATTGTCTACCATCTCAGAAACACTGTGGGGGTCATAACACGGAGGAGACTAATTAATCACGCACAAGACACGGCCAGCCTGTGAAATATCACAGAACAAAAAAATGGACCCCTGTATGTCTGTTTATCCATTAACATATTATTTTCCAGTTTCTGTCTCTTTCTACAAAACATTGTTTTTTCCTCCATGCGTGCCGTGCCTTGATACTGTGCATATAACTCAATAACTGTTCTGAAGTTTGGCAGCTTTCCAACTGCCCTCATGTCATCTTTATGAAATTTGAAAACATTAGGGTTGTACATATTATCTTTTGAAGTGATGATGTGATTCATTATCCTGCAGCTCTCATTAGCCACAAGGGGCTAAGAAATTTCTATCATGTGCAAACTCAACTGTTTAGTGGTTTGTCCAGGGGCAATGCTAGGGTCAAAAGTAAAAATGCTGAACCTCTCTCTTCCCTCTTTCATGCTCCCTGCCCTCCCTTTATTAGCAAGTTCCCCGTAAGAAATAAATAAATAAGTAAATAATTTTCACTCTTAGGTATTTATAGACTTAAGGAAAAGTCTCAGCCAATAGAAAAAATCCCAGTATTCATTCAAGCAGGCTGAAATTCATTACAGTGCTAATATTTTAGGAAGCATGTGAAATAATTCCATTCAAGTCTTCCATGATACCAATGCCAACAAAGTATCACAACACCATCAAGCTTTGCTATACATTGTAAACGAGGGCCTAGTGAGCTTTCAAGGGGGCTGGCGATAAGGGCAGGGGTGGTTCTCCACTGACTAATCCTCCACCTTCCAGTTGGTGAGGGACTTGTCTCTGGGGCTTAACTTCCAGGCTGGCATCTGCTATACTCATGTCAGTAAGTCTTCCTCTGCTGGCTGGGGGTCCTGGAAGCCTTTTCCAGCAAAATTTTATTTCTTGCCACTCTTGCTAGCATGCTGGGCTGGACAGGTAGGTCCACACTAGTATCTAATACCAGGTTGGGGAAGGACTCAGGCACCATCCCATGATTACCTGTAGTGCTTTGCTGTCAGCATGCTCCTGGGCACAATGGAGCCATGCCAGGCAGGGCTCTTCCCAACCATGCCCAGGCCTGCTGTGGGAATTTTATGCAGCAGATGTGGCTTCCAGTAAGTTATTTAAACACAGCCACTCTGCTTTGGGACAGAAGAAATTTTACCCTTGCAGACATGAGTTGTGCCATGCCAGCTGTCCTCAGAACACGAGAATAGCTCCCGAACTGTTTTTTTTTTGTAGATATGCCATAAAATCCCACTGAAGGCTACTTTCCTCTGCTGTAGCATCGTGCTTGGGAAAGAGAGGAGCACACCCAGCGGGGGGAAAGGAATACAGTACGTGGTTCCTCTTCACCTCTTCCCACTTCCAAGTGCTGGAACAGAAAAGGAATTCAAGCAGTCTTATCTGTGCTCTGAGGCAGCAACCGGTGCAGGAACAAAGAAGTCACAAAGGGACTAGGAATAGGACACAAAATTAGCAGAGTAAATACAGCAAGTCTATTAACATCTAATAATTCTGGCATTGTTTGGAACGGGGGATATTTAAGACCATTTCCATGGTATTAGTGCATCTCCCATCACTATATTCAAGTATTAAAATATGGATTATAGCTAACATTAAAATTGCCCGCATGGGACCCAGGAGACCCTTTGCACTTTGGTGAATTACAGGAATGCTTTCAGTGAAGTAGATTCATTGATGCAAATAGGGGAAAATCTACTCTTAAATTTATGACTAACACCATAATACAAGCTAGATCTGAGGGATTTTTGTGTGTGTGTGTAAAACTATATATCTACAGTTATCCTAGCAAGTAAAAACACTGGTTTTGCAGAACAGTTATCTTTTGGGTCTGTGGAACTGACATAAAGTATCTCAGCAAAAGCAGTCTTACAGTTGCAGTAGAGCCAATATCTTACAGCTGTGACTGTGCTAGGAGAACTGCCATCAGTATGGTAGTAAAAAAGAAACAGGCAGGAAATAGGTTTCACATTCTGGCCAAATGTAACAGTATGGAAAAATATTTATGTCCTGAATCAGGACAAAGAAGTCAAAATTTAAAAACATCATGGGCTGTAAATCCAGAAGATATGGTTTTGGTTCAGCTGTAACATTTTGTTTTGGCAATTTGGAAACATTTCGGTTGTTTTCAATATATACTTTGTGATTTAAGTTGCTTATCTTTCTCTATGAAGAGTAATTTTGAGCCATCGAATGGTCATTTCTGGAGACAAAGTCTCAGTTACATCAAAAAACATTTGCAAATGTTTTTCAATCCATTTCCCCAAACCAACCTTTCCCCTTGAAAAAATGTTGTATGAAGTAATCAATATGTTCTAATTTGAAAAGTAGAATAAAAACGTTCCTGACCAACTCACTGATGTATCCGTTATGACAGCAATTTTCCTTGGAAAATGAAGCTTGGAACAATTCATATAAATTAGACTCGTGTATGTGGGTGCTGCAGGACTGACGGTGATGGTTTTATATGTTTTGATAGTTTTATAAGCTCTGTCTTTATTTGCTGGAGTTGATTGTTATTTTTTATTTTCTGACAGTATTGGGTTTTCTTTCTGCCGCACTCACAGACGTCAATGAGCAGAGCTATTCCCATACTTAATAATGATATTGGATTGGCTTTAGATTTGAACTGGACAATTATGGCATCCTAAATACTAAGAGAAGGAATTTAGGGAGGTAGGGCAGATCAGAAATAAAAACTGGAATGGGAACTGTAAACATTTTTGCAAAGTTGTATCCCCTTTTTGTGGCTTGCAATATTTAAGAAAAACACATCTGAGGAGGCATTTTGGCAGAACTTTCTGGTATATATTCATTTTGCTCTGGAGGATGACATATTCTCTCATTAATACACGTGCAGAACACCCACAAGTCTGCACGCAAGACATTCACTGATGTTCACAGCAGAATTAATAATAGCTGAACAAAGTGCCATGTAATTAATAGAAGATAAATGATTAACGAAAGTGATAACAAGGCTAAATCTGTGATAACAAAGCCTAACTCTGGACAGAGCAAACCGGTCTTTTTAGGTTTCCTCCGTGGTTGGCGGAGAGCAGTGGATTCTTCTAGGGGATGATTCAAAGCAGAAACTTCCCATAGGGGCTCTTTGGCTGAGCCAACACGATAGGACTGACAGGTCCTACAGCGAAACCTTGCAGGCTCAGTTCACGCAGCACCGTGGCCTCATTCCAGGTCTGCGAGGGGAGTAGACGGGGTTGTGTTTCATTTGCTTGTGCATCAGGATTTCCTTCCAAAGGAAATGCAGGTCCACAGGTAGAGAGGATATCACATATCATTCCTGTTTATTCCCTGAAGGGAAAAATCGTGGGGCAAACTGCAAAGCATATCTTCCCTGCTGTACAGATGCACCTGGGGTGCACATCCTGAGATCAGGATTGCAAGGGGCACCGTGGACTGCCCTCATGGTACTGTAGAGTAGCCTCTTGCTCTCCAGGACCTCCAACTCCCTCAATTAGCTACAGATGAAGTGTAGGGTGAATAAATACTTACTTCTGAAGTTATGCTCTGGTATATCTCTCCCTCCAACCTCTGAAAAACATAAGCTGTGAATCAGTTATTGTTTCTTTATCATCTGGAATGAAATCCAAGTGCCATTGAGCAAAGTCTTGCCTCTTAATTCTGACAATGCATATACTTTAAAATACGTTATATCCTGAAAGTAAATTATGGAATTGTTTGCTGATGTTTTTTAAAGACCAGCTTTAATGATGACTATGTCAAAATAAACCTTCTCTGGAGACTGCAGATATTTAAAACCATGACCAAATCAGAGCTGATCAAACTGTTTTGCTTGATCTGGAAATATTAGACCTCCCTCTTTGTAGCTATCTGTGAAATGCTTGTTTTTATACACACATTAGTAGAGTTTCTGGAGTATTACTTAAATAGTGTTATTATTCAGCTTAGTTTACCCCTATCATAATTTTCACTGCATGGTCCTTTGCTGCTGTGCTGTAACAGCTAGAAGCAAATGACTCTGCAAAAATGAAGACAGAATCTTGAGGCCATTATGCTTTTTTATTCCAAATGTTATTTTATATACCTATAGAAATTATATGTTAGCTAAACCATCTGCTAAAGTCATGCACAAGCTGTTATTTAACAGGGTCTGCAAATGATCAGATACAGCCTCACAAGCAGGTCACTCAGTCGCAGCAAATTACAAATGCGTTTCAAATAGGATAATTTGACCAGCTGAAAGATATATAGAAATACTTTCTGAGGAGAAAAACACTAGAAACTGCTTGCCCGTTACTAGGTTTTAGCTTTGAAAATATCTCTAGAAAGAGACTGGGGTCCAAACCACGAAATATAGAGCTGGATTTTAAAATCCTTGAATTTGGGGGATCTGGTCTGAAGCTTTAGTTCTGCTCATTGTTGAGGGGGTTCTCATTTGTGAAATTCAGAGCTGCATCTGGGTTTGGACTGGAAATTAATGCAAAAATGGGGTTATTTGCTTCCAAGAATCTTGGTTCAGTCCCCGCTTCTAATTATTGTCCCAACTGAGGAAGCACTGATCGCTGATGCACATCGTTCAGGAACTCAGTACAAGTATACATGCACAAAAGTTTTACTTTACTCAATTGGAAGCAAATGTAGTGCTTGCAGCCAGACCTGGTTTGGCCATGAGTAAAAACTGCTTACAGATCTGCAGAATGCAAAATTGAATCTTTAAGGTTAGCAGATTATGGTTTCTACAAGCAGTCAAAAGGACAAGGACATCACTTGTCCATTTGAACTTTGACTATGAGAAAATAGTCTGCTATTAGTCCATTTTCCACCAAACATTGTTACAAAATGAACCAAAACAAACTCAGGAAGTTCTTTGAAAAGTTATGTTTTTGCTTTTTTTTGTTTGTGGATTTTTTTTCCATGGGTTTTCTATTAATTTCCAATAGTAGCAAAGGTTATGGAATGGCTTGTTTGTATCTCTGAAAGCTCTTGAAATTCTTGGCTAATTTCAGCCACATGTGACAGTGGTAGACCCACTAAAGATATCAGGTTCCTACAGGTTTCAGGTAGGGGCTGTTTGAGAGTCCTGTCTAAGGAGAAGGCTGCAATGTAATTGTCAAAGAATCTGCCTTGTGAGTAAAAACATGATGAATGAAACAGAGTGTCAGTCATTGTTAACCCTTTCTGAGGTACTGGAGAATCCATCCCTGAAATCCCAAGACATAGGAAATCAGACTGAATTAGTTTTGTTGCTTTGAGGACTATTACTTTTTTTTTTTTTTTGAGGTTTATGTAGCTATTATGTTCTATTTTGAACCTTATTCTTTGCACATCTCAAGCTTCACATGACATTTTCACTGCAAAAAATCTCCTAAAGCTTTAAAGTGAAGTCCACTTCTTAGGTGGGTTGACAACAGATCAGGAGCTGATTGAATAAGGAACATAAGTATTTGTGAACAGGTTCCTAAGGCTCTGAACTTGTTCCTGAGAATGATGCTGCCACTTGATTTGTTTATAGATATATGTATATATAAAATATAAGCTTTTTCAAGAACAACTGATTTAATTCATTCCGCTGTTTGGGGAAGGAGGATTCACTCATGTGAATGGGAAAGGCAATTCAACTTGTGGAAAAACCTCTCTGAGTTCTGTGAAGCAAATAGTACTATCTTACCTACTGGGAATACCATAGGAGAAAAAAAATAAAGGCAGTATGTTTCAATTAATTGTAAACATAGTTTAGCTCTTCCTTCTCAGAGGAGATTTTTTCAATTTGAAAACTCTGCTTAACATACTTTGGGAAGATGGCTACAAGGAACCGCCACAATGGATTAGATCCATTGTCTACATAGTCCAGCAGCCCGTACCCAACAGTGATCAATGACCAGAAGGAGATGCTTCAAGGGAAATTACAGTTCATCTCCTCTTTCCTCAAGATCTCCCAACACAGGTCTGTTTCAACATAATAATTAGAGATGGGTTTGTGCCCAAAATAATGAAATTTAGTATGCCAATTATACAAACTAATTCTGTGCAAAGGAAGACAGGATGCAGGGATTTTTTAAAGGGCTTAATGCTGACCTGATGATTATCCAGCCTGAGTCAATGGGTTTTGTTTTACCATTTAGCAGTAGTAGAATCACAATAAGAATGATTGGGTTTTTTTGAAGACTTCATCCCAGACAGGCCAACACTCAGCATGCTTACTCATTGCTCACTATTGAGATTTCATTAAGGTTGCAGGATTTGTTGGAAACACTGCAGCGTATGCAACCTCCAATTATCTGAAATTGTTTTTTTAATTAAAGCTGAAAAGTAAAGATGACCCAAATAGAATTTTAAATCCTACCTCTCTGTACTTTATTTTATATATCTATGTTTATCATCAAAACAGCAGATGGATCCAATACTGGAAGGGGCCTATCCTCTGTTTCAGACATTCCTAAATCTCATGAAATCAGCCTCAGGATATTGCTATTAATATGTCTGAGCATTTGTCCAATTTGCCCTCAAACCTAAGTTACAACCCTAACCTAGCTCTGGACACTATCAGCCCATTCCTAATAAAAAATGGACTTTCTTTATCACAATGCATAGTTTTATCAGTGATGGTCCTTTGAGGCCAAATGTCCTAACATAATGTTAATTCTGTGGTCTTTTATGATCTCTCTTTTGTAATCATCTGAAAGCACTTTACAAAAATAACTTATGACATACCTGTGAAATACATAGTTGATATCATATTTTTTATGGACAGTTCAGTGCCCAAAGACATCTGGAACCCAAAACACAAAGCGTGTCTGTTGCAACTAAGAAAAAATCCTGAAATCTAACCATCCTGTTTCTGTGACCAGAAAAAAGTTGTTTCACAATAACTGAGTTGCTAATATGATTTTTTTTTTGCAGTTTTTCAAGCTCCCGTGATTTCCCTAATAGCTACTTGGAAAATGAAAGGCAGCATGAATTTAAATCAATGAGCTTCTCAGTACAGAATGCAGTGTAGGAAATAAAGCTATGTGACGATGGCACTAGATTAAAACACAGGACACGGAGATTCACCTCACTGATTAACCACAGCTTCCTGCGGTGGCCTTGGAAGCCACATAAACTCTTTGTGGTTAGGTATCCCTTCTGGTTTAGAGGACTAGTGGCATTTCTGATTTTTAATTTCTTGTCAGTCTGATTTTAAAATCTGTGAGGACAACGCTGCCATTCATTAGAAATCACAATACCATCCCTGATCATCAGCCTTTGATGTCAGCTGGGGCTTGTTGATACTATTAGAAAGCAAATTTGAAATAACATTGTAGGAATATTATATATTTCTCTTGTGTAGTAATTTTCCTGCTCGCAGATAAATTGACTAATAGGATGACTGATGTTAAAGTTTTGAAGTCTTTCCTTTGATCTCATGGAAGCCAAAATACAGTCACTAAAGTGTAAAGAGATTCTGCATCCTGCGCTGTCTCTGCAAACGGGCTCTTTCACAGCTCTAAGGAACAGCCACAGCAAATCCTTTGGGCTCCAGGCAGCACTTGCTGTGTAACTTAGCGCCGATGACCACTGGGTGGCTACACTGCCCTTCGGCATCTCGAGCCCTTGCTCCCTTCTGTCATCCCAGTGTTACATGCTGGGGAAGATGAACAACGGAAGGAGACACCCAGAAATCTGGAAGTATTCAAAAACCAGGCTTCACCGGTCTCTTATTTGTACACTATGGCCCATTGGCCTGTATGTTGAAAAGTTACGGTGCTATTGGAAAACACCATCAAACAGCAATAAATGTGCAGCGGAGAAAGGGAAATACAGAGATGAGTTAGCAATAAAGCGAGCATATTCTGCACATTTATCTTGTTAGTCTCCATGTCCTGGCCACTTCCCAAATTGAGCACTTCTGCTGGATAGCCTACTGGTTCACAACTGTTTCGGATTTTGATTCTCTTTCCTATGCTGGCATTCACCAAGAAGTCTCTTGCCATGTTCTGGGACGATCTCCTGGTTACTGATATGGAGAAGAAAGGATTCTGCCCTCCACCACCTGACATTTCTTCATCTCAGCCCTACCAGGAAAATGATCTGTTATATTATGGAGGCTACATGTGTGAAATCATCAGCGTAGCTTCACAGCATTTCCATTTGCAGGGATAAAACTTTCCAAACCAAACTGCTAACTGAAGGTCTATTTGAGCTATCTCCAAAGAGCTTTTGACGCCAGGCAGTTGCTGGTGCTATAGCAAGACAAATAATATTAAATGATAAACAGCACCAATATGAGCAGCAGAGTAAACAGCTCAGCTACGACATATCCCGTGGTACTGAGAGCTGGAATAGCATGTGTTATTTTCTTAATAATGATTGCTGTAGACTGTCATGAACAGTCCCATTGGAAACGGTAGCAGGAAAGCTTTGGGAAGAGAGAAGAAGTTCTGATTAAATCTGTTCCTGTGCATATCCTGAAAAGTGATGATCATGACTGGTTCTGCCTGATGCTCACTAGTCTTCAGTATCTCTTGGGGCTTTTTTTCCTATTAACTGAAACAAAATAGGGAAAAGACATGAAATATTTTTTTAGTCAGAAAAAATAAAGGAAGGCTGTATTTCCACAGACAGGGCATTGCTGTAAACAGAAGGTATAGTATCTTGGAACTGGTGGATGATTAAAGTTTAAAAAGGAGAAAAGAAAAAAATCTGTCAGTAAATGTGAATGTAGCAATAATGCTCCAGGATGTATGAATAGGTGTGCAAATAAAATACCCACCCACCACATTCCCATTTCAACTAGAGAAAAAGCTTTTTGTTGTGGCTGACAAAAGTCAGGACATTAGGAGGGAAGGGAGAAAGCAAGAAGTATGTTAGTGGAGGGAATTAAGTCAAGGAGCTAATTCTGGGGCTTGTATGCAATGCAATTTCCAGTCTCTCAATGCAGCCGGAGTGAAAGAAGCCTTCTCAGTCTAAATATAACACTGTCTGATTGCTATGTGCTGTGCAGTCATGCTGAAAGGTTTCTGTCCTGATGGCCATGTGAGTGGGAGGCAAGCTCTTTGCAACCAGGCACTACACTGTTATGCATTGCTGTGTGATAGGATTTCCTGTTGTATTGAGGAATTTGTGCCAAGAGCTTGCAATAGGTAAATGCTTTGTTTCAGTCTCTGCAAGCTCTGCAGTTTTCGCAATCTCTGCTCACGGTCTTTCAAAGAGAAAGTGTAGGTGAACATCTTTGTGATTTAAAGCTTTCCTGCAGGCTAAGCGTTCAGCAGTTCTGCATTTATTCACTAATGCCACTGTTCATGGGGCATGACTGGTCCACAGGGGCCAGACGCAGCTGTGGTGCGAATGGCAGAAGGGTGCCCAGGACAGTCCTATGGCCTCTACCTCATCGTGTAACATGAAATGTGCCTCAGTGGGGAAATGTGAGAGAATGAGTGAATGGAAGAATGGGATTCAGCATCTTGGATTGCCATAAATCTGATACTGTCCCTCAGGTGAAATTAAAAGTTATCTTTGGGCAGGTGAATTAACTCTATAGTATCTTGATTTTTCTGTCTTGTGAAATGGGCATAACATGTCTTATCCATCCCTGTAAAGGCTTTAAGATATCTGAATGAAAAGTGCTACTTAAACACTGACTGTTATTTTTAGAGCACTCTGCTGCCTGACTATGCCAGATGCAAATATTCACTCCTAGATAAAATTCACTCCTAAATAAAAATTGGAGAAGGTGGGATCAGAAACTTGGGCCATTTCTTGAGCACCTTTGGACACAGATCTGGGGCTAATAGTGCCCTTTCCTTTGGAATAGCATCTTGTGAAGACAGGGGAAATACTATTCCTTGCCTAATTTCTGTTTTCTCATTGATCTTCTTTGCTTCTGCATTGATTAAAGGGAGCACTCTCTAAGAAGAGGTCAGAGCTTTTATTTTGTTGTTTTCATTTTGAACTTCTGAGTCTCTAGGTTTAAACTGTAAGAGTAGTGCCCGTATGATACAGCTGCTTGCCATATGTGTTGGAGGGAGGAACATGTGATTGTGAGGAATATGATGACATCCGAACCGATAAAACATTCATCCCAAGGTGAATGGGTGTATCTGTTATATATTTAGGCATTCTCCTTTACCAGCAGACTTAGAGCAATTTAAAAGCACAAAACCATAAAAGGAGGAAAGATCATAAGGGTTTGTGAGGGAGACTGACAGAAATGGAGGAGAGGGTGCTTATCACGAGCTACAGTGATGAAAACAGTGGGAGGTATATAGATGAAGTGGAACCACTCCGAGGTTCTCCTTCTTACACATATGTTAGAGTAAGAATGGCTGGTTTCCAAAGACAACTTTTTTATCACCAGAAATATCTGTTTTGCTATTGATTGCCTTTTACTGCCTTAAAAAAAACCCATCTTTGTTCTCAATTTGTTTTTCTATCCCCCATTCTGTGTCTTGCTATCAGAGTCCAAAGCACCTCTAAAATTGGCAGTAAGTTAACATAATACTGACGTAGATCAGCACAGCATATCCTAACAGCCCAGCCTAAGATAATCCTATGACTTTGACATATCATAAGAGACCATTGTTAGATAAATTTATATCTGTGCCATATGTAAAGAAAGAACTCAGCATAAAACAAACCTATGCCTTTGGTGCTTCTTCCATCAGGGTGAAGCTTCTTCCTAGATAGAAAGGAAGCAAGCCCTGTTTGGACCCTTCCAATAGAGCATCAGCAGATGTGAACAGTGTAGAAATGTCCTTCTGAGGCTCCATAGAGCATACACATTTGGGCTTTGGAAGGAAGCACATCAAAATTTTCCATGAGAAGTGGTACTGATCAGCTTCCTTTCCCCTTTCCAGCTTTTCTCCTCTGGCAACAGCATCTGCTGCTACAGTAATGCTGAGCCTGTTCTGGTCAGCCTCTGCTGTGCACATCATGCCTAGCTGAATCGGTAGATGGAGTTTTTTATCCCCTTGAACTCCTAATCCTTTTGGGAATGTAATACATAATAGATATTTGAAATATGAGAGATCTTTTGAGATTTCAGCAGTATTTTTTCACTTGGCAGTGTTATTCAAGCATGGTGACCATCACATAACTGTAGATGTCTTTCGATTTTTTTAAGCAAAGAAAAAAACTAATTACCAAGCCAAGTACTACATGATTTAGAGGACCAGGTATGAAGAATTTGTAGAAAATCCAGAAAAGCAAGTAAGTAATTGACAACACATCCAATAATGAATAGTTAAGGCACAGGCATCATTAATTTAAATGGGAAGCAAAGTCATTGGTATTCTTGCAGATCACTCAAAACCCACCATATAGAATTAATTAAAAAAAATAATAATACAGTGCGTGCCTAGATCTGTTTCAGAACTTGTAAGAAAGCTGGAAAGTACTACACACAGAAATTTCAAACACAATCTGACTGGGTAGAATTGTTCAACATTAGTATGATGCTAATATGTAATGTAAGGCATGATTGTATCTCTCTCTGTTCTGTAGTAACCCCTAGTGATTATTTATTTCCCTAAGAAACCAGAATTTGTGGTTGTATCTGTTAATTGTAAAGAAGATTCTCAAGAGTGGCCAAAAACATATGTTTTCTCTGATCAGCACACCTCCAATCTTCCTGGGAACCATCTCAGGTAGCCTGACAAAATGCCTGATAGTAGCTTTCTGGCTATACAATGAAGTATACAAATGGACTGGCCCAGACAGATGGGATCTAAAGGATGACATGTGGCTGGGGCTGGGCTGGAAGGTATTTAATGGCCAAGAAGCCCAGATTTGAGAGGAGAGTCAGTACACGGTATAATTCCTATATTAAAATGGAAATAGGTATTTGTATGCAACACCTAATACAATCAGTTTTCTGGTGTTGTTTTCTTCAAGGCAGCAGGTTTAATAGCTTCTTGATGTTTGCCATATGTACGGTCTGATGTAGATCATCAGCTGGAGTGCTTCGTGCTTACTAGGCATAGTGGAACACATATATTTGCAGTGCCACATTAAAACTCAATTGGCTGCTGCTTACCCTCAGAACTTCATTGTAAGCAAGACCTAAGTTTTAAGAGAAAAATCAGTAAGGATGTGTTTATGGTCCAAAGCAGAGCATTGGATCGACTTCTAGTGAAAGACTGAAGCAATTTCAGAGTAATTAATGGGCTTCCTGTGATCGTTGACGTGATCTCACCTGTAACTAATGATGGTAACTTACATGCACGTGAGAGAGATGTGGATCAGTCATCCAGCATGGGACATACAGCATCTCGTTAAGATATGGAAGGAATGGCAAGTGAATCTGTATGGAAAGAGGAGTACTTAAGTATGCATAATAACTTCACTGGATAAAAAAAAGGATGTGCTATAAAGTTCAAAGGTTTTATATTTTTCTTTCTTGTTTTAAAATAATAATTGTTAAAATATCAGAGTTTAACAGCATTATATTTATAATTTACAATACCAATATATATGTGAATTTATATATATCTCTCACAAAACTTAATGCTAGATAGGATGAGTGTATCATTCAGTCTAACTCTCTGTGTATTTCAGTGCATTAATTTTCATGCAGAAGACCCAGCTGGCCGAGGGAATCCTCGGCATCCTCGCAGAGCGCTGTTCAGTCCTAAGGCTGCCACATCTCCAGCAGCAGCCAGTGTGTAATGTTGCAGAGCAAGGAGAAATGCACCAAACCAAACAACCCAAAATAACAACCCACTAGCTAAACAGAAAATAAGCGAATAAACAGAAGAGCTCTTGAAGTTGTTCATCGAGATGGAAAAAATATTTTTCTGATTTCTTCAGGCAACAAGCTGAAGCACTGGATTGAAACACTGTCTGAGCCCAGAGCAGTTGATACTCTTCGCCTGCTGCGGCAGCCCACACACCCCAACACTGTAAGAATGGAGATTTACTGAATCTATGCCCAGAAGAGAACCGTAAGCCCTTAATTTAATGCCTATAACCTTAATCCCAGCAGCTGCCTGAAAACACACCATAAAAAGGTACTGAACTCTTCCAGTTGATGAGGATGTGATCATCTCCCCTTAGTACCTACACTGTTTAAGTGTCTTCACACAGAGAATGTCTCCTCTTATTACAGGGCTGATTTGTCTAATTTGACCTTCCAGCCCTGGATAGATGTGAGTGTTGGACAGAAGGCTTATGTCGGCAGTTCTGCTCATCTCTCACCCATGCGCTTGCGTGGCATGATAGCTCACCCAGCAGACAGAAAACCTTCATGAAGGCCGTGTTTAGTAGCGACACAAAATACAGAAAGAATGGAAACATTTGCTCGTAGTTGTCTGTGAGCTAAGCAAGTGAAAAGCAGAAACTGGCTTTAATTGCAAGCTTTTTAACCATCAGAATGATGTGGTTAGGGGAGTTGCATAGATCTCTTCCTAAGTGAAATTCAGTGGGTGTGAACAGATCCCGTGAATACATCGCTAAGCCCTGCCAGGACTCCACCAAGAAACAGTACATCTCCCTGGAGCACAGCAGACCTTTCAAAAGCAGTAAATTGCAGATTTTGGTCCTTAAAGGACTTTGTTAGTCAAAGCTTTACATCTGCAGATTTAAGCATTTATACAAGTTGAGCTTTTAGCTAATATTATTTAAATAGGGCTTGGAATGTTGTAGGCAGCCAAAATTAGTCTTTCCTCTTAACATATGGTATGGCATGGTATAACAGAACATTTAAGCCTTTAATCTTGTTAAGTAGGAGAGAGAGAGAGAAATCAAACATTTTTAAGTCAATAGGCAGCTGATAGCAATATTACATGCATGTGAAGTACAGCAGCTAGTGTTGGAGAAGCTATGTTTTTCAACTGCAAGGGAGAACTGTTATATTATGGATTGCCTAACAAAATCCAGGTATTTAAAAAATCCCTTAGAATGAAAGCTAACTTACAGATATAAGGCCAATGACTGCTTTTAGTGCTCTGCAAAAAAAGTACATTTAAGTATGCCAAGCCGTAAGTAAGTCACACAGATCCAGTGTGTGACAAACCATTATACAGTAAACCCACAGACATCAAAGGTTTTGTTCATAATTTAAGCACAGCCATTCACTTTGCAGGGCCAGAACCAAAATTTCATTTTCTATAAGTTGTTTATACTTTGTCTTAGACAGAAATTTCATGAAGCAGAATGAAACTCAAAGCTTTCATATTCAGCTTCAGGCCGTTCTAACGTATTCATTTGAATTCAAGATGAAGAAAATCTCTACAAAGTTTTCTCTAAGTTCTCTGAATTTTTATTTTGGGCAGAGTAGATTACATTCCTGATCTTGCAAACTCTTAATGCGTGTTCTTAATTTTGTGCAACCCTTTGATCCATGTAACCATAAAAGTTTACTCTTGTGTGTTAACATTTGAAGGACCAGGCACGTCAGAGTAGCAATATGTGTTTACTCTGTGAAATAAAAAGGAACAACAATACCAGAAGCTGGAGTATTTCACAATCTGAAACCAGACAAATTTTCCTTTGGGGCACGTCTAACAAATCTCAATTCCCACGCTTTTCTCCAAAATAGTACTTGACGTTTAACTACTGAAGTAACTAGGTAGCAACTTTGAATCAGGATGTATGCTTTGAATGGCACAGCTAAACCTGCACCTTTCTGCAGTAGAGGACCCCAGGACAGTTTTACTTCTGCAGTACAAAGGTGGTAAGAGACGTGGGACTGCCCAGATGTGCCTGGCTGGGGCAAACCTGCCAGTGAGGGGAAGGAAGGTGGGGGAGAAAACGAAGGAAGAATTAAAGGGAACTAACTCCTCATTAACACAGCACATGTGATTTGCCTCACATGAGAAGGGACAATTCTGCAGCTGTTCCTCACTGCTGGGGCTGCATCCAGCCTTGCTCTGCCTACCAGAAGGGGGAGAGAGTGGCATTGTGTAAGCAGGTTTCTGCTGGTGTGATATGATACCAAGTCACTGCTATGTAGGAGAGAACAAAACACAAAACAAAACATGCTACATCTGTGCAAGACCTACAGACATCAGTCAAGGTGTGAATGGACTCTAAACAAACCAAATGGACAGATATCGTCCCTCTTCCACAGCTAAAATCCCATTTGTTTAAATACCTGCCATTTGTTATTAAAACTGTGCCAAATAGAAGATTGCATTTGGTAAAAGATAGAAGTAATGCTTTTAATTAAAACAGATTCTTAGAATGTTTCATTTGATAAAGAAGTCTCAAGATAACTTTGTTCCTTAGTGGGGCAGTCCTGTTGATTTTGTATTAATCCAGTGGATTTCTGTCACTTGGAAAAAAAAAACCCAACTATAAAGTGTTTGATTACTCTTTTATCTTTATTCCATTTTCCTCTGGCTTCATTTTAAAAAATAATTTCCTTATCTGCTGTGCAGCCTCTGCTCAGTCCTTGTCAGAGACGTGTTTCTTCTTTGACACTATCAGCATTAGTACATTTGCTGAAGTTAAACTATCTGTGTTGTCTAGAAAGCAGTTACTTTGCTGGCTCTAGACTTAAAAGAAAAGGGAAAAAAAAAGTTGGCAAACTGCTTTTTAAACAATGCATGGTATTTAATGAAGCGTTCCCAACTATAAAGGACGTAACACCACGGGTGAATTACAAAACTAACATTAAATCTGAGTTGCTCTCAGAAGTCTATTTTTGCCTTCCTGACATATCGATCCCATCCTGACACTGCTATCTCCTCTCTGCCAAGCAGTAGCGGATGACAAGACTTTTGTGCTGATTTCTCAGTGGAAGATCAATCAGTGATGGTGAAACTGGGTATAATCCAAGAGTAACTGTATTTCATTTACTGTCCTGGGCCAGAGGTGGTCAATCAACAAGCAGAATAAAAATTTATTTCTGTGTTTTCCAGAAAAAATTGACTCAGTAGTGCTTTAAATCAGGGACCAAACCAGAAAGTAAAGCCTGCAGCTTTTCACATAGTACCTTACCCTAATCTCTTGTTTCTATACAGAATTTGGCATAACAAAAAACCTAACTGTCCCATGCTTCATCTCAGATATTTGCTGGCATGCAAAGACAAGTGCAGCCCTCCCCCACACACAGAGGAATTCAGGAGTCCATGTTTAACTGTCCTCCTGCATAATACCTTCCCCAAAATGTATTTCTTTACAAAAGGTATGATGCCACTTCAGTCTCAGTGCCCACAGATCCTGCCCTAGAAGATGGCTAGGAGCCTGAAGGATAAAGCAAATTTTCAAAAATCAGCAGGATCAGCATCACAGCATATTTGTGTGATTTGGTAATGAGAGAGGAAATTCAGCACCAAAATAACTTTTAAGAATTTTTTTTTTTTAAAGTCTACCTTTATCGTCAATGAAGCACAGTGATGCTTCAAACCAGGAGGTGTGGAGGTGTAAAAAGTCTTGTAGGCCTGGAGTACTTTCCACTGCAGGACATGTAGTGCCATTTAAGCCTTGCAGGACATGGTAATAATCATAGAGTAGTTTTCCCATCCTGTCCTGAGTTGTTACCAGATATTTCTCCTCTCCTCTGTTTGTGATTGCTGAGGGAGGCAGTGAAAGAAGGGAGAGGAACCACTTCTAGAATGAGATAAATTTCCCCATGGATTGGGAACAAAAAAAGTCTGAACTGAGTTCTTTGAACCCTCCAACATATCATGGGTGTAAAAAATAAGATGATGTTGGTGCAAGTAAGAATGAGCTGCCTCTGTCAGAATGGAGGAAATAAATGCAACACAGGTTCAGAACACCATCTGGGAGAAAGGCACAGGGGTAACTGGATATTAAATTGCTTTTCATTTACATCTGCCAAATGAAATGAAGTTCACTCCCAGAAGGCGGCTTGAAAATAATTCTTCTAAGAGGACAACTTTCCTGTGTAGATAATCAAAAAGGATGAGAAAGATATTCAAAGAACAGAGCTTTTTACGTGTGGGTATGTCCATATAAATGGGTGCGGGCTGTACGATGAATGGCCCAGACATGAACCATCTGCAATTTGGAAATTACAGAGCTGTCCTAGCACCCAGTTCTAGTGTAAATATACGCTAAAACATACTAATGTGCTATGTGGTGTCTGAAATGGAGATAGATTTTGTCTGTCTGCTCAGAGAATAGACAGAGAGAGGTCATCCCTTCCATATAGGCATGTGCAGCATTGTCATTAGCTCATAATGCACATTAGCCAACTAAAAGGAAATATTTCCAGGAAAGTAATGGATCTGTTAGTTCCTCTAGTTCAGTAGCCAACTTTTCCTTTTTTCCCATGATGATTAGTTCTTATAACATATAAGAAAACTAATTCCCTTTGTCTAGAAATATTAAATAACCACATCATTAGAAGTTCAACACTTGGCAATTTGTAAGCTAGATATTAACACTCTGAAACAAAAAATCAATGGCTACTTAAGACATTACAACAAAACTGCATGACCAATTTTGACTTTCAAATACTATGGAGGGAGAAAGGACCTTTTTTGTAAATTAAATATTTTTCTGGCAATATTTTCAGAAAATTCTTCCCATTTTTTAATGACAACTCTGGAATTTTTTTCACTACCTTGTCTAGAACTAAGATGCTTCTGCCTCCCAGACAAGAGACTGAAGACTTAGAGCTACAGGCAAATCAGTGTTTGGTGATGTGTTCATAAAACCATCAAGGAACTTAGAGTCCCTCCAGCAGCTGAAGTCCATGAGCCAGTTCATTATGCCTTTAATCAGAACCGTGGACAACTTTTTGATTTCCTTTTGCCAGAGACTGGCCCCAGAAACAGTGTCAACATCGAGGCAAGAGAAAAAAGATGAGTTTAGAGCTCTCCTGCTGAGATAGAGTTACATGAACCTGAGTCTGCATTAGGTAGTGGGGAC
The DNA here is from genome assembly GCF_034638445.1 of Ciconia boyciana. NCBI lineage: Eukaryota > Metazoa > Chordata > Aves > Ciconiiformes > Ciconiidae > Ciconia > Ciconia boyciana. The sequence goes on along the minus strand of NC_132936.1, from coordinate 12,341,309 downwards.
AGCAACAGTATCTAATTTTCTGAGGAAGAAGAGAGAGTAAGCCAGCTGGCAGCTCCTGAGGCCCACAGGGAGCAGAAAAAGAGCCAACTGGAGCAGATAGGCTAAAGGGTTGGGAGGTGCTTGGAGAGAGACCGTGGGAATGGGCAGAGGGAACGCTTCAGAGGTAGGTGGGAACTGTATTCCAGAGCTTTGGTCAACGTGAGTAGGGAGCTTGCTTCTGACTTGATAAGACATGTCAAACATGCTGGTGAAGGGATTTGGGGGCAGAGAGGGACAGGAAGGAAAGGAGAATTTAGCTATGACTTTAATGAGTGGGAAAGTTAGAGATGAGAAAATCACAGAGCCAGTGGAAAGAAGGAGCCAAGATCTTAACCTGGCTTGTACTGGGAGGAATTGGTAGAATTTTGAAAAGCAAAAAGGAATAATTGACTCAGCTTAATGACAGGGTTCACATCAGAAATAGATATGTCAATTTTTATATGTAGGCATATATTTTGCTATCTAGCTGCACGCCAACACACATAGAAGTGGTAATCTCACAATTTCTGTTTTAAATCATACTCCTCCAAGTTAATGAGATGAGAAACTTGATCTGTGCTATAATTATTGAAAGTTTGAAGCAGCTTAGCTAAGGAAACATGGAGTTTTAAAGTGTTTAATTAAAAATGAATTGCTTAAAAATCCACTATATTATCATAAAATGTATTATGAGAGAAAATGTAGGTAGTGTGTTACACAACAGATCAGGTGATCATAATGGTCTCTTCTGGCTTTAGCATGCAGGAAAATAATTGATAGAGATCTAAATTTGATACTCTGAAGGTTTTTCTGCTTTGTTCAAAATTGGCTTTTTAGCTGGTTTAAGGAGACGCATGGGCAAAGCCAAGTTAAAAAAATACATACGAGAGACTCATATGTGAAGTGGTACCCTTTGGTATCATAGAAAGGCCTTTCATAAAACTAGGTCAGCTTTCATTTGGTAAGGTGGGTTTCACCTGCCTTGGTAACCTGTGCCTGCTCTAGAGGGAGTCCCATTTGCCATTCTATTGTGCCTAAAATTAGGGAGCTTGAGTCTCTCAATAGAGACCGTCAAAGACACTAAGTTTTCCCCATTGACTGCGCAGGAAATTTAGAAACCTCCTTTAGAGTGACTGCCCCATTAGGAACATAATGTTGTAGACTAGATGCCCACATTAGGTTCACTGGACCCTTAGCTGAAAGGGGTGCCATGAAAGGGTTGCTCAGTCATCTCATTAATGTCCTATCCACTGAGACAACTTGAAGTAGCACTTTCCTCTTAGGTCTGGTATTTGTGAAATGCTTGTTAAATCACCTCAGATATCACTAGATGGGTGCCAAGGAAATTTAGGATGAATTCCAGTTCAATGAAAGTAGCTTTCCAAAAATCTGTACATTTTGGACCCTTGCAAGTATATCAATTAAGGAATCTCACGAGACATTTACAATGCCAGAAGATGTTGTTCTTTGCGATTCAGGCTGAAAATATTTTCTCAGGAGCCCAGTACGTTTGAAATATCATCTTTGGTGAGTAAGAGCAGAATCACATATCCTATCTGCTGATTTATTAATATTTGCAAAATGTATAGTATTACCTCATAACGAATCTGTTTGCATTCCTTAGTCTATACTGAAAAGCTCCCCTCTTTTTTTTAATTTTGCACTATTTTTACGAAGTATGCTGATGACCTGAGCACAGTTCGATTGCCATATTTCTCCACTAATCACAGCTAGAAGTTCTCTTCTCATGCTTTATGAAACACAAAGTCAAAACAGAATAGAAATTGAGGGAGTAAAATGCAAGGTCACCCAAGCAATGTGCAACAGAACTAGGAAGTGAAGCCAGACAACCTTGTGCTTTCATTGCAAGGTCTTTCTCCTCCTCCAGCCCTTTTTAGCAAAACTGCCTAACACGGTGTTTTGGGCAGGTTTCCATACTCGGCACATCTCTGGAGGTCAGAGAAGGGTGGGAAAATCTCGCTTTGTCAGTGCGTGGGAGGGCTTTGACAGCTGCAGGGCGGAGCTGGGGCCCATCTAACCAATTTGGCAGCCCTTGCTCTGCTCTGGCCTCTGGAGATGGTGACCTGGAATGCAAAGCCTCCTCCTTTGTGTGGTCTCATGTCTATACATGCTGCACAAGCCTAATGCAGTGTCCTAAAGCCTGCTAGAAGAGATAAATTAAAGAAATTATTCAGTTATGTAGAAATCTTAATCAAAACCCATGAGCTCAGCACAATCCATAAATATCTCAGTGTTATTTCTGGGAGTAAAGTTGAAAAACAGGAGAAGAAACAATGAAATGAAGGAAAAAATTACCTTACTACAGCCAATTAATGTGAAAAGAGTAAATATGTCATTGTTGGAACTTCGAAAAAGGAAAGTTTTGGCCTGGTCTCTACTGTGGCATTATCTCAGACTAAGAAATAGGGTGATGAATTTGTTGGGATACTCACTGGACAAACTACTTGATTGCAATCTGGCCTGCTGCTTAAGGAAAATAAAATTGAGTTCTCATCAGGCAACAAGCCTGTATAAGTTAATAGGCTTTAATAATAGCACCTCATTACGTTTTTATAAAACTGCCTGGGAAATGAATGCTGGAAATACAAAGGAAAGCTCTATGGGATCACAGTTATAAAGCAAAGATAACATGGTCAATATTACAGCATTTCAAAATAATGCATACACTGTACTGGATACCACACAGAATTCAGTGACTGGGATTAAGGCCAAGTAAGCTTTTTTGAATGGATGTCCAAAGCAGATGGGAGACCTGACTCATGTTTTGGAGTAGAAAAATAATTTCTGGGACAAGGTGTTTAGGAAGCTTGATAGCAGTCAAAATTAGGGGGTACTAGCCTCAGTGGATGCTGATGTCTAGTAACAATATTGTGGTCACTGTTAAAGAAGTCACATTTGCCAGCAAATAATAACAATAGTTTTACTTTTGTATCCAAGACACACCAGTTCTTTCCCATGGATTTTTAATACCTCTGTGCAGTAACTGTTGACAAAAGTTTACTTTTTTGGAAAATGATGAGCACTGTGTTTCTGAACTTGGAGGCATTTCTGCTCCCAACAATTGGCCATTAATCAATGCAGTGGTGAAGAAACTGTTAGACTCAGTGGAGGTAACAGCAACAGAGAACACTTCTGAAAGGATGCATGAGCAAACAGCACACACTACAGAAGATTGTGTTTGTATCAGGGAGGTCATCCACATTGCTTGTAGTAAGGATCTAATTTAGGTGTTTCATGTGGGAGCCAGAGCTCCCAAGGCTGACTGATGGAGGCAAGCACCTCTAGAGGATGATGCAGGATATCCGAGTTGGGCTGTAGTTAGGATATTAATTTAGACACCTTCTTCTTTTCGTTTACTATACACAGAGCCTGGGCAGATACCTCAATTAAGGGGTTAAAATTAGTCAAGGCAAATTCCATTCCCTCTGCTCCAGTGTGGTCAACGCCATGAAATGCTGAGGTCTCTGGGAGCTGTGCATGCTCCATACTTCATAGAGGTGTTTAGTACATCAGGGGGAGATCTCCTCTGATCTTGTGTTCTCAGTGGTAATGCTATATTTTAATTAGTAGATCAAATTTATCAGCTTGTCACTGTCAGTTGCAGACTAGAGATGAGGCTTTCATGGGACACTCACTGACTCCTCTGGGATAGCGATATATCTTATCTTTATCTCATTTGAGCGATGTTCTTATGTGAGTTTTTGATGACAACTCTCAGCATGTGTGGCTAATTCTTACCTGATGGGGACTAGCTATTTTGACTCTGAGGAAGGGTGTTGTAAGAGATGGACTCAAACCAGAATGTGGCACATTCCTTGAACATGGGGAGATGCTTCTCCCCTCCCACTGAGGAGACCTGGGGGCAACATCAGAGCCTTGACATTGAAACTTTTCAGAAGGCAAGGTTCACATCTCTGACTTCAGCAAAGACCGAGCGTGAGTGCTCATTAAATATTAAATAATAGTATGGTTCAGATCTGAATCCAAACTTCTCATCTTGCACCATTCCAGCTAAGCTGATTATGAACGGGAACACTGCTCAGAAACCCCTTTGAACTTTGGAGGAATTTTGGTTCTGGATCTAAAACCTGAGTTCAGTAGTGTGTAGCAGGGGCTTTCAGTCAAAAGGGAAGCATGAAACGAAATCATTCAGGATTATTTTTGTAACATATTGGAGTAAACAGCAGAGAAAAAGAGGTCAAGTCATTTGTGACTTGTATTCTAATAGTCAAAAATTATCTAAAAATACAAATTAAAAATATGAAACAAGCTTGTATAAGTACATTTGAACTACTATTTCACAAAAGTTTTAACTGCAGAAAAAAACTTTATAACACCACCTGCTGTTCTGCTGGTTTTGACCTGACCCCTTTCTCCTTTTCTTGTTATTATAAACAGTGAGCTCTTTAAGTGAGAGCTGTTTAAAGGATAGGGGGCTGTAAGTGTTCCTTCCTAGATCCCAGATGCAGTGGGAGACTGATGGGCTTTTTGATCTTTATTTTATGAGTGTCTGATAAATTGCCTCTGGCACCTGGCAACTGAAATTTCACTATCTGAAAACTAACCCTTATGTCAAACAATGTGGCCAGTCTCATACTCTGAGTTAAATAGCTGCATGCATTTAAGTACAGGATGTTTTCCAACATTCAGTACAGTATGTGGTGAAGCCCTGCTTCAGATATTATTATTAGACAGATCCTCAGCTGATGTAAATTGGCATAGCCCCATATGATTAAAGGAGCTGAACTGTTTTACATCAGCTGGCAACCTGGTCCAAAGTGCAACACACATACTTTTTGATTTAAAATAGTATTTCGTATGTGATTCTTCAAAGGTTGGTATGGTTCAACTTTTTCAATATATTGCTCCGTGGCCCCTGTTTTTTGTTTCCGAGGCAAATAATAATAATAAAAAAAATATATAAAGATAAAGCATCATGGGTAATGTTTTCTGGTTTGCTTGTTTGTTGGCTGCTTCAGATGGAAACTGAGCTATCATGTATTTGAAATCAAAGCCTCAAATGGTGCTCTGGCTAACAACTACCAAATTGTGTTACTAATTGTGCCCCGGGGAAGACACCCTGGTCTCCACCTTGTTTCTAATGTGTTCTGGCAAATAATAGGAAAACTCATGCCTATTTGTGTTAGAATTGAAAAGATCAGCAACAGATCTGCCCAAGATACTGGAATTTCTGTCTAGTAGATAATCCCAACATTTCCTATTTTTTTCATACTCTTTTGCAACAAGGCTTTGTAAGGGAGAATTACAGAAATGGAGGAGATGGCTTATCGTGAGGAGCAGTGATTAAAACAGAGGGAGGGATACAGATGAAGTAGAACCACTGAAAGGAAATAAAAGCAGAGCCAGCAACTCACATATTTAAATAAACCAGAACATGGTGCAGTCTAAGTACACAGGTTATGGGACCATGAATGCTCCATGCATGGGCAACCGAGGGTGGCTCAGAGGCCTCTGCTGGGCTTGAGAGCAGGAAGGTTGTGAATGCTCCCTTGATCAGGGGAGTTTGGAAATGTCAGCTGGGTGAGAGAAAGCATTAAATCTGAAATAAAGCAAGAAATACCAAGTAACAGAAGAGCCTGATCCTCATCAGCATAGTAAACATTATATGTCAGTAATAGTAAATGCAGGGTTTCCTTGCTGCATCTTTGAAGAGATTTGAAATCTGAGATAGCTCAACAGGAACATCAAGGTGAGAAGTCAGACTATTTGTCTCCTTATTCAGGATCCATTTCCTGTGACAGGCATCAGAATGGCACCGACATGACTGAATCTACAGCCCAGCCACATTCACAGTCATAATTATTTTGTGTTGACTAAAATACACACGCAATTTTTTTTTCTGTGGAGGGGAAAATGCTGTCACCTACCACATGTGCCTCTTCATTGCTTGCTACCAGCCTCCACCACCCTCATATATCTCCCCTGCTGAAGAGGCTGGGGCACTGACTTTGGAAGGATGGCTGCATGCAGCACCTAATGTTTAAGTGCAGGTTAGATGGCTCCATGGGAGACATCCCGTTGGAGGATGATATCCCACCCAGAGTGCTAATAAAATGGTTCCTTTTACAGGAAAGGTCATGCTGGCAAATTGTGTTTGAGAAAAATGCTGTTTGCTTAGACCAGAGCATTCTGTATTTTCTCGCAGGAAAGGCAGCGTGGCTAGCAACGCGCTGGGTGAGGACTCCAGACATCCAAGCTCTGGTGCTGGCTTTGCCTCCAGGCTTGTGCAGGGGTATGGGCAAGTGTCCCTGGAATTACTGTGCATCTCTTCCTCCCCGCAGCCTTGCCTGTTAAAATGGGGTCATGTAAAACATAGCACAAATTGAGCCTGGAGCTTAGAGGAGGCCGTTAGCTGCTACTGAAGTACAAATAAAAATAATCCATAATTCTTCCATAGAACATCTAAAGCAAACAGTCTGGGAACAGAAACAGCCACATTTTATTTCACTGAAAAATCACATAGGACAAAAGGAAATGCAGATGGTCTGACTGAACTGTCTTATGAGCTGTTGACTAGTTAATTAATCAAAGTTGTCTAGTGATTTGTTGATTAACAGAGTTTCTGCAGTCATGAACACATCAAATTTCACAATGGAAAATTTAGCAATGGAAAAAGTCTGGTCTTTTAGTTCCTTCCTCAATCAAGACACTGAATGGTATGAGAACTGAGGACATTTCATGTATTAAGCTTATGCCAAGGAATCTAATTATGTGATAGTATTGCTTAGACAATTTTGCTTGGTTTTTTCCATGCAGCTTTTTTCTAAGTGGAGTGATTTTTTTCATATTTTACCAGTGCTAGCAAACCCCCCCATATAAGAACTCCTATAATGTGTTTACGTACATACAGTCAAAAGTATGCAATATTCCCTGTCTTTGTAGTCACATTAGGTAGTCTAATAAAGGATAAATACTGAAGGAGTTGCCTTTCCTGTCAGTGGGAAATCACAGAATTAAAATATATTTACATTTTCTTGAAAGACTGAGAGCTACCTTAACTATCAGTTGTTGCCTTGACACCATATCCATCCCTTTGATAAGGAGGATGTAATAAGTTGGGTTTTTTTTCACGAACATCTGCCTATCTGTAAAGTTTTCTTTAAGTATTTAATTAATGAGTGCAAAAGTCTAGTCAAATACATGTATTTGAATTGTTATTCAGAGGATGCTGAGATGTGTCACTATGCTCATATGTCCTGGAAGATTAAGTTTCTCTGTCATAAGACAATTAGCAGGAGGCCTGTCTTGCGTGGTCATAAATCTCACCTTTGTACTTGATGGAGGTCAACTGTAAAGAGGTCTATTTCTCCAATGTGCAGATATGTTATAAATCTCTCTAAGAACAATTGTGCAAATGACCATACCGGATGAGACACAGTGTTGTATCATGCAGGAACGTCCCCCAGCAAAGCAGAGGGGACAGAGGGCTCATCAGAAGAAGGTATGACAACAGCGTCTAAAAAGGTTGTCCTAATAGTCCCCTAATATCAGAAAATGGTAGAAAGTTCAGTGTCTGATTTCATAACTCTTCAACAATGATAGATTTAATTATTATTATATTGTACTCTATTGTTTTGTATTGTACTGTATTGTATTATATTATATTATACTACATGTTCTTATATTACATGTCATTATTTATACAAGTAAATATGATTCCAGAAGAGGAAAGTTGATAAGGATGTGATTCTTCATTACCTCTTCCTGGCTGCTGGAGCAGCCCATTGGAACAGCCCCCAGCTTCAAAAGTTAGAGTGGCCTCAACGCTACTCTGTTTGACACAAGTGCTGAACTAATCTTTGGCTCAGTAGGTGCTGAGGGAATTCCATCAGATCCCTTAAACACACCTGCACTGACAGCTCAGTGAACTTAATGAATGAGGTAATACCATTTCAACGACAAGAAATCCTCAGATTCTTGTGCTGATAACTTGGTTATGAGAATGCAGCTAATATTTTCCCAATGGGAAGAAAGAAAATAGTTTTTTCCATTAATTGCAATATCTGGATATTCAATTTGGATTTTTTTTTTAATATAACTTTGAATTGCCTATGTTAAAAAAAATCTTAAGAGCTATTTCTAATAAAAAAAAGTGAAACACATGAAAAATAAGAAAGGGTGTCTTTAAATATAAACATTAGATTAGTCTACTGAAAATACAAGTCATCTGAAAGGATAGGCCTATTTTTAAAAGTATGGTAATATAGCCTTGTATATATATGTGGCCTATCTTGCAAAGATAAAACCTCTGCATAAATTAGTAGAAAGGAAATACTCTAATAACTAAAGAAAATGTAGCTTAATTAAGGAGTCTACTTTTCATGTTCCAACAATGAACGCATTGTGTTCTTCTTTTAAATGTTTGGACAGTAAAAATAATTTTTAAAGTGATTTTTAAAGAGGGTTTTGCTTAAAGACTAGCTTGCTTTCTTTGAATCTGCACTGCATCTTTCTTTGCATGCAATATTTCTTCTAATGTCCAAAGAAGCTCTATGAGAAATACAGGTGTAGGATGCACAATGATTGTCTGAGGATTAAAAACCTACACTCAGAAGGCAGAAAGTACTTCCCTCACAAAATCATAGGGGAGACTTCTAATTAAGCATCAAGTCTGAAATGTGTAAAGAACTACTCCTGTCTCTGTATCCAGATGCTTTCTGCCATGTAAAGCACCCGTGGGGTGATAGGCACTTTCCTCTGAGGACCACAAAGACCACAATGCTCTCATTGATCTATTAACAACCAACAGGGAAAATATGTGTCTGAATACTGAAACAGTGCATAGTCTTCAAAATCATGTCCTCCTTTATTCCCTATTTCCCAGAAGTCATTTGCTTTAGTGGTCAGTTTTTGTCTCTGCATGCATTTTATTTGATTTACCATAGCCTCACTAATCACTGCAGTGACTAAAGTCACTAATCTTCCTGAGTTGCAGCCTGCCTAAAGCCAATGCTTGACACAGGCACCTCAGTTAAATCTGCAAAGAGAGGTGGGGTGAATTAGGGTCTTCCAATGTTGCAATTAGTAACAGTTTGGCTCTCGTCCTGTACAAACTTGACATAGTATTTATTACACCTATGGATTGCAAGGGGTCTACTCCAGCAGTAAATATTACACCCAGAGTTCGCAGGATTTGACTCTGATGTTTCATACATACTGTAATGCATGCTACAAAAGGGGTGTTTTGGCTCAGAAATGGGAAATTTCTTCACAGAAATGGGAAACAAATGCAGCAACGTCCCTTTGACACCAGGCTGCAGGACCCCATTTTGAGGCATACAGTATCAATATTTTGCAGTGTTTGAGATGTGTGAAGGGGAATGATCATGGTTCAGCTGAGATCCTGAGTCAGTGAGTCTTGCAGCCTGAGCCGCTGTTTGCAGTCCCAGCACACAGTGGGGAATGGAGGAGAGATCCAGCCGTTGCGATGCCTCCAGAGATACCTACCAGGGCATCTAACTGCTGCTGGGCAGAGCAGCACATAAGGGCCATAGATCAGCTGAGACTTCCTGGTGCACAGTTGTCCTGTGGGAGTTTTTGGTTCCTTGCGGACCTTCCCTCCTGTTTTTTCCTGGTTTTCTCAGCTTCCTTTTCTTTGTTTTTTTCTCTCTTTTCAGAGGAAGCTGAAGAAAATGCAATGAGACTGTGGAGTTCCCCGAGTGCTCCCCTTCCTCTCATCAGTTTTGTGCTGTAAGAGGACATGTCACCCCCTGGTACTCAGCTGACACTGGCTTGAGCAAATGGCTTTGTAAACCCAGGTCCGGCAAGAGCCCGAAGAAGTCAAACCTTTGATCAGTCACACGGCACCATAGGTGATGTGGCATCACAGAGTCAGGGACTGCACTTTTTAGTCAGGGGTTACCTTTAATCTCTAATTTGGCAAAACAAAACACAACAAAGCAGAAATCGCCCCGAAGCGTTTCATTTTTGCCTTTAATGCCAGAGAGCTTAAGCATGGCAGTTTGGTGATGTGCTATGCAAATTAAAGCTGTGAAAAAACAAAGCTAGTTAAACACAAGTTTTTCTTTAGCAGGTAATTATTCTTAGCTGTTTCCACATGCCTCCTTACAGCCATGAAACCCTGGTACATAATGATGAAAGACTAATTTCAGAACTCACACATGCAGTATTTTGTTAGCAGTGGAAGCACAAGCAGAACATCTGGGTGCCAAGTTCAAGCAAAGTGCAAGGGTTTTTTCTGAATCCAATGTTGGTGTGTCCCAACATGTAACTATGATATATGATAAAAGGAAAAATCACAGCCAAACTCAACCTTGTTCAAAGCAAGGTGCTAGTGAAAGGATGGGATGGAAAATAAGTACTAATGGATTAATGTTCTATGACAAATGTTTTATTATAAAAGCTAGTGAGTGATTAGATAATTCTTGCTTCCAAAAGCAGGATTTAAATATTTCTGCTTGGCTTGCAACCAAAATAAATACATCACTTAACTATCTGGTTTATAGGAACATCTATATGAATAAAAAAGTAATAGAGACTTGCTTTCTTTTGTACAGTAGGTGTAATAAATAGCCAGTTATAGCAATATGCTGCTTACTGTTTGGAGCTGTTATGATATATAAAAGGAAGTCATTACAAGTATTAAAGGTATAGCCAGAATTCTCCTCTGTGCAAGCTTCATTGTCACTAATTAAAATCGTTATTCAAAGGGTTGCACAGTGAAAGTTCAGATAAGAAATCTTACATTTTAAGGAAAATGAAGATATGAACATTGAAAAAATCTGAATATTTAGATTTGTAAAATCTATACAAACACTTGAACAAGAACAATTTTAATTTCCACCAGTACAGCAGATTTTGAACACAAGTGGACTTGCCAAAAGGATATAAAGATATTAAATATAATCACTTATAAAACTTTGCTTTTATGGATATCTTTTACTCATTAACGGATCTCAAAGGATTTACATAGGAAATTCATGTTATTCCTGTTTTGCTGATGGAGAAATCAAGGTATTCAGCAGTAAAATAGCTTATTCAGCACCATCCAACTAGTCAGACCCCAGATGTCTCAGGTCCAATTCAATACTGTGTTTACAGGATCGTGATAGCACTGATTGCATTGGTTATACTTGATGCAAACGGTTGAATATACACTTGACACTTTATGTTTAAAGAACTGTCTTTAGAGGGACAGTGTCCTCAAATCAGATTGCAACGGTGCCTTCTGTGCATTTTTCTCAGAATAACCAACATCGCTTCAAATAGCATCTACAAGAATTCAAACAATCTGGGAGGCCTGGCTGGACCTTGAGGAGAGTCGCAGGAGAAAAGGCAGACCCTATCACATACATGCAAATACTCTCCTCCTGCGTACAATTACATAAACATGGATAAGAAGGTCAGAAAAAATGATGCAATCTCTAAGTCACAGATTCAGTCACAGTCACAGTTCATTGATTTAACAGACAGTGAACAAACACAGGGACGTATGAGTTATGGAGAGGAGGGCACAAAAGTTATTTTACTAGAACAGCAAATTAAAAGAAAGAAGAAAGTAGTACAGTGCAGAGAAGCATGCTCTTGCTCTTTCCTCCTGTCAGCTTAGCATCTAAGTCTGCGCTCTCTGCTTCTTGTTGAACACCCTTGATTTTGTTTGCTTCACTCTGACTGCGTGGGTTAATTGAGGGATGTGCCAGGTGCCAAGGGAATAGAAAGGACATGCACAATGGTCAAAGCAACCATAAGCTGATCAGTAAATATACATGCTGAGGTCAGGCATTTTTTAAAGTATGACCTTATGATACTTTAACATTACAGCACTCCCAAAGACTACACTTAAGGGCTCAGTCTGGTCTCATTGCTAAAGGCAAACAGACCATTGTCTTAGTCCAAGCAGCCTAGGGATAAGTGCGTGTTTATACATTTTTCTCCTACCTGTCTAGGACATGATATATTTAATAAGTATATTTAGTACCTGGTGTCTGCTGACAGTGGGATGCTGGATGTGCTGATCTGTCGTTGCTCTGGCTTTTACAATCTCACCATGTTGAGCTGTGCACAGGGTCAGAGAACAAGAGCATGAGTGGACCTACAAAGTCTTTGAGTTTCCTGGACTTTGGGGAGATTGTTCTGGCCAGCAGTTTTGAGCTCAGGCAGGCCAGCCCTAAAACTAAGCAAATATGGGGTATCCAGTCTGTGCTGAAGTCTGTGCTATCACAGCTGTGCTGCAAACAGTCCTCAGGTATTCCTTAAAATGCTTGCTCAGGAATGTCTACTCACACTACACTCACTCCAGTGTAAAAACACCCTTAAAGCAGATGTAAAACATGCCCCAGGGGGAGATAATGCAACACCCCGGCATGGCTGGTAAATAAAGCAGTCTACGTACCGTCACTTTGCCCTGCATATTTGTACTAAGCTGAAGGTCAGACTTCAGCTCAGTGAAAAGCTAGTGGAGCATGACAGCCATATAAAATACGATATAATATGGGAGTGTTGCTGTCTTCTGCTGCTATCAGTCTCATGGATGTCAGTGGAACGAAGGTTTGGCCTGTGTTGTATTGCTGTACAGTAGTTTTACAAACAAGGTAGATTTATACAGCTTTGGAATTAAGCTACTGCTGCAAAAACAAGTCCTGTAGAAATGTTTGGTGTGAGATTATTTACAGAGAGGCTACACTGGTTCCTTTTGTATTAATGCTGAGGGTCTCTTAATGTTATGTTGGGCATAATTCTTTTCAATTTCTGATAAGGGAGGGGTTGAAAAATTATACTTTTATGGAAAGATCCACAATCCTAATATCCCCAGCTTAAACTATGAAAGGACTTGAATTAAGTTGTGCACTGAAAGCCAGTAGAGGAAACTTTATATTGAATCATCTTGAGTATATAATGCAAGCTAATAGGAAATTCAGCTGGCAATGCTGTGTAGCACATCCATGAGTAAAGATACGTCACCACCATCACAATTTAACAGAATATTTCCTATGAAGTTCAATGAACGTCAGAATTTGAGTTTGATGGCTGCTGAAGCCTATTTCCCAAAGTTACCTGGGCCCCTAACTCCCATATAATTGAAATAGGAGCTTTGATTGCTTTGAATAGCTTTGATCAGATGGACCCAAATTTTGTATCCATCAAACTTCATCATATTTTCCAAACATATTTCTAATATTAAAATGTTGTCAAACACCAGAGAAAGAGCTGTTCACATGGACGTTTAACAACAATTATTTCAGCATTCCCACTGGAACCTCAAAACAGTGTGCCCTGTGCCCTTGAGCTGCCTGAGGAAGATGCAGGAAAAATGTTTTCACTATGTGGTGCAGAAGTGACATGAGGGCTCCCATGTATCACTGGTGCCTGTCATATTGCAGAACTTCTTAAAAAGTAAAATAGAACTATCACACGTAAATGTGTGTGATGTGTGTGAAGGCGAGGAATTTTGCTCCCTTCCCATTGCTCTGTGTGAAGAGAGGAATAACAAATTTCTCTGAGTGCAAAGTTTAGGGTCAAAAGAAGGGTTTTGTCAGAAGAGGACCTGGGATGGGGTTGTAGGGGTGCTTTTAAAAATGACCTTTCCACCAGAAAATACATATTTTTGAGTGCTTATAAAATTTGGGGCATTGGAGTTGTATCCTGCAGCATTTTGAATCAAAACTGACAGACAATGGAGTGCATGTTACCATCTGTGTCTGAGGGCCTAGGTCGGGGTTGATGCTGTGCCTGTGTCCCCAGCCACAGGGAGGTTTGGGATTTTCCAGTCTTGGACTTGCACAGAGAAGCAGATGGGTGTGTCCATCGGGGTAACTGTGGGCTCTTATCTCAGGAGTGGGAGTAAAGTTTATACGCTGCTGGGAAAGGTGAGTTTTCTTCAAAGGACAGATCACACCAAGAGTCTAACTAGGATTCTCCAAACCGCCTTTTGTGGTGCCTATCTCTCCTTAATGACTATAAAGAGAGTGTAGAGTGACTGGCCTCCAAAATTAGTTGCTTCCATTGGCATTGTGAGTATCTGCTGAGTGCCACCTGGAAAGGATTTGCTTCCCCTTGACCCTCTGAAGACTGACCCCGTTCACTCAGGCTGTGCTCCTGGGAGGGCTTTTGCCCCTGCCTGAACTCAGATAGAGTGAAGGTTTGTATATATCCAAACTGAATGAAAATTTCCAAATAGTTCAGGGTATAGAGCTGTGTGAAAACTGCAGCTCTGACTCCAGGGAGTCTTGGTTTACAGTGAACCTCTCCAGCAAAGAAACATGAATTTTCTGTTTCCCCCCACTTCTCTGATTCCTCTACGATGAGCCAGAGGAATTCAGCCAGGGAGGGGGTGGCTCAGGCTCTGCTCTCCAGGCTTTTCACTGTAAAGAAGATGCTGACTCCTCACGATGCTGCTAGTGGGCTGAGTGTAAATCCACTTTCCCACCTCAAGGACTTGCCTCTGACCATGCACAGAAATTTATAGTTTGTTTTTTAAAAAAATATTGCTCTCCATCATCCATAAAAGAGAGAGGCTTGTTGGAGCTGCACACCTCCCAGGCACGGTGCTATTGGTTGCCCTGCCAGCCCGTGATGTAAATTACCTTTGCACTTTGTAATAGAGTCAGCACCATGACAGGAACTCACACATCACTCAGTTGGCTAAGGGCAATAAAGAGGAAAATCAAAAGGAGCATGAGTTCATGCTGGAGGTATGTGCAATCAAGGAGAGAGATTTATGACAAAAGCTGAGTTATAATATTAAAGGGTATAAACAGCTTCTTACAGTTATGCTTTCATACACCCTGTGTTCCTTCAGTAAGTACAGTGTTAAGTTCAGGGGAGACTTAGCTACGAATCATTGCTTTCTTAGAAAGGGTTCTGGAAAAACAAACTTGCATTTATGTGTCATAAAAATCATTGCTGAGGTTCAGCCTGCATCAATGTGGGTGAGTATGAGGTAGCAACCTCTGGCTAACAGGCATCAAAAGCATGTTTTGAAAGTCTGGTGTGACAATCCTCATTTGTTGACAGTGGCTTAGCATCTACAAAACTCACTTGCTCTACTCGCCAAACTGCAGCAGCATCTATCATCAGTATTTACCAAAAACAAATCCAAGTGCCTGAAAGTGAGATGCCCTCAGTAGAAATGGTACCCAACTCTTTGTTCTGAGATTATCATGACTATAACATTATCTGGGCATCCTCTGGTATAGAGTAGTCTGTTCTGTCTTGGGCCAAAGCTTCACCCATCCCAATTTCAAGCCCCTCATGCGAACCACTGCAGATGCTGAAGAAGGCTTGTATGAGCAGGGCACAACACAGGGAGCTCCTTGGGCCCACGCTGGTGGCTCTCCACCGAGCTGCTCCATGTCCACCAGAGCCTTTGGGCACTGTCTCCTGTCCCCAACCCTGCATCCTCTTTCCTCTCCACGCACACCAACCCCTGCCTCCAGTGAGACAAGAGGAGCTGGCTAGATGCTGAATAAAGTAAAACTGTAACTTGGAATTAGCTCAGAACAGAATTTTAGAAGAACTGAAATGCCACAGAACAATAAGTATAACAAAAGTTGAGCCATTTCTATGTACTTTTTTGTCTCTGTTTCTGGTGTAAAGAGCAGCTCTTTGCACGTACTAGCAGTATCTGATCTGAGTTTCCCTGTAAGACTGCAAAAGGAACCTTTCTGATTTCTATGATTTTTCCAGGGGTCTTTATGCCCTTTTTATTCTCAGCTGGAAACCAACAACAAGCCCAGGCAATGAGATCTGCTGCCCACTGTTTGCTCACATCCTCTCCTTGTCAAGTTGTAGCTGAGAGCTAGGTCAAAGTCCTACAGGACTGTGGTATATAGTATATATGGTATGTGAGCCCTTCCCCTGGGATGCCCATTTTTCACCCCATCTCACCACACAACTCCACTAGCTGTGTTGGGATAGAGGGGGAGCCAGGTTTGGCCCCAAAGAAATCATCTCATAGTCTGACACAAGGGTAAAGGGAAAGCATGGAAAACATCAGCCCACTTTTTATGTTACACCGAAAAGGATGAAGCAGATGTTTTTAAGTAAACATGGGCTCTTGTTATGCATTTCTGAGAAGTCAAGAGAAGCTTTTTCAGAAGCAGGAGTAGCCCATGAATTTAAAGGAGTTTTAAATACTGTACTTTCCCATAAAGCTATAAAACTCTGGCAGAAAGCTCAGCAGCCAATCAATGAGGAATGAACCTGAGCATGTTATAACTCAGATTACCAATAAAAATGTCAGGCTGAAGTCAGAAGTGGGTAGTTTTATAATCCTGAACTGAAAGTATTTTTTTAATTGCTTTCAAATGGGGAACTTAACAATATAATTAAATATATGTATAAAAAGTCCCAAAGTGCTACAATCTGCTTTACTATCTGACTTTGTCAATCTGATTATTATTACAATAGGGGAAACAGTGGATTTGAATGTCTTTTCCCTGGCACAGCAATTTCCCAGCTGTTTTACTGGGATTGTATTAAAACTAGACAAAATGGACTCTGCTGCTTCCATAAAAACCAGTTGAGCATTAAGAGTTAATACCAGCATTTTAAAATCATTAAAACCAGCCTATAGCTGTAGATTAGTGTGGGGTGAGATGTGTTATTTGAAGCAGGTGTGATCTGTCAGGAGCAGTGTTTTGGCATTTTACAACCAGTGGGGCTACGTGCACAGCTGTAGACTGAAGAAAAATGGACCAACGTGGGTACAATGGGCTGCTTTGTATATAAGCTGCTATTTTGCTAATGCACTTTTAGCATATATATAGATAAACAGTTCAAATATTGATTGGTATTTTCTGGTATTAATAGGCTCACTTTAATCTGGTTTAGTCTCTAAAGTATATTACATTGATCAGTGACCACTGATATATTTTCTTAGTGAGACTAAATTTTGCTCTTATCCAAAGGATATGTGTGTAAACAAAAGTGCCTGGAGGAATAGTTTGGATAGTGAAAGAGAGCTGAGTATGTGCCACTCAGGTGTAAACTGCTGGAAATAACCTGTTACTGTTTATGGACCAGGTTGTACAGACAGCTTTAGAATAGAGTTGGTTGGGAGCCAGTGATCAAACACTTCTTTGTTGGAAAATGCCAGTGTGGGGAAACAGAAGTATTTCGTAGGAATGTGTCAGGTCTGATGAAGTTTTGATGAAACACAAACAGGGTCCTGCTGGAAGTCTACCATGTTCCTGCCAACCCACGCACAGGTTGTGGTTGGACCAGAAATTGCTTATTCTTCTAAGCTTCATGTTGATAGGGCTGCCCCAACCTCCACAGGTCCTGACCCTCACTAGTGCTGGTAGTGCTGGATGGTGTGGAAACTTTGGCTGAGGTTTGGAGTGAGCTTCCAAGAATTATTTAATTATGAAAATTTCAAAACAATATCTCCATTATGACAAAACAACTTTTTTACATGGATTTTCTTTTCCATGGGGCTTTTTGATATTTCTAGTTTTCCAAAAGGCAGTGTTGTGGTTTATAATTATTTTAAGTAAGGGTATTTTCCCATGAAAGGAAAATCTCAACTTAATCTCACATAGTTGATGACATACATAGAAATGTTATTGAGATGCTACACATGGATTTTCCAAAATTTCACATATGCTCCTCAGATTTTGGCACCAACATGTTATGTGGGACAGGAACATGTAGTGGTATTCCACGTTTAAAGTAGCAGAATACTTAATGTCATAGTAGAAAACTTACCTGATATTACTGTTTACAGGAGTGTTATTTATTATGCTATAGAACCGGTGGAAAATTTTTTAATCGTATGTGGTGAAAACAAAATATAATTCAAGCATGTAAACTCTGCAAGTTTATGGAAATACTGAGTTAAACACCATAAAGATGGATAAGTAAATTGGATTTTAAGAACAAGTACAGTTCTGGGAGTCAGACAGGTTATAGATAACATATAGATAGTGCTGTTTCATTTGCTCTAAATATGAGGGTCTGTTTTTCTTCCCACCTATACTGATTTTCTTACCATTGTAATTCCTTTTGCTGCAGTGGAGCTACTAGTGATTTATACTAGTGCAAATAAGAGTCAGTATTGGGAACATAACTTTCAACCCAGCAGTGTCCATTTAACTGTCACAGTGGGTAAAGACAAGAGCTCTCAGAGAAGGTTGTTTATCCTTATGGGAAGGGACAATAAAAACCACAGGGGATTTCCCTTCTGGCCTGGGTGGAATTTTAAGGGATGGAAAAGGGTAATTTTTATTCTCCACTTTAAGTAGCCAAACCCTTTGATGTTAGTGGTAGATATCAGTATAAATCTCAAGGGCAGCTAATGGAATTACATTAAGGGTGAATTTTCTTCAAGGAGCAATTCACACACTCTGCTTTGCAGCAAAGAGTGCTATGGGTCAACAAGGCTTTTGCTTTGCAGCAAAGAGTGCTATGGGTCAACAAGGCTTTGCTAATTATTACAGATCATGTCAAACGTGACTACCTAAACCACAGAAATATGCACTGTTCAATTACACATGGATATCCAAAAAGACAGTATTATTCTGAATTTTTCCTGTTGAACAAAATACCGGAACTTTTTACTGCTAGATTCCAGCCAGGAGCACTAGTACATTAAGTGGAGGATTCTGAGTATAAAACAGGCTCTTAAGATTTTAATCCCCATTTTTGTACTTAAATCTTGGACTTTTTGCATTCTCTGTTACTGGGACATTCACACGATCCCTAGTGACTCCTGGGATGCAAAATGTGTATCCTGTGCAGCCAAAGGAGCAAAGCCAGCACTGTCACATAATAAATAAAACTGTGAAAGATCAAATGTTGTAACATCCTGAAGGGTGAAGTAAATGAAGTCAAGCTAAGGAGGAGTGTATGCAGAAAGACCTGCGAAGAAAGACCAAGGATTTTCAGTTCAGATTAGCACACCATGGGAGTGGGAGGGCATTAGTTCCATCATCTCTGGTGGTAAAACAGAGGTGGGGAGGAATAAGGACATGGAGATCAAGGAGGAGAGCTACCACCAACACTCTCCACGTCTCCAGTGCGTAACAGTGGCCATCGTTAAAAAGCCAACAGTGGTCACATGAGGTTATATGATATTGCTATAACCTCTCTTTTGGGAAGAGAAGCTATTCTGTGGCAAGACTTGCAAATGACTTTTGCTAGAGACAGGTCTCTGTTTGGAAATGGTCCATGTCTGTTGGAGAGGCCTGCAGTTTGCTCTTATTGATGGTGAAGTTAAGGTAGAAATGAGTTAGCAGGAAAATTGCTTTTTAAAAAAGCAGTGGCAAGAAGAAAAAAGTCTCTGTGTATACAGTGGCTTAGTCTGCAATAGCATTAGGTTAAAGACTTCCTATGCTTTACTATCATTAACACATTGTAAACACGTGAAGCTAACTATTCATAAAATAGCATCCATTTCATGGGCCAGATCACTCTCCTCTTGTGGGAAACCATGCAGGAAGAGAAGGGGGAGTCTCTGAGGAATGGGAAAATTTTCAAGATCATTCCTTAAGAGGAGATAATATTTCTCTGGTCCATAAACAAACAGCTCATTTGAACCTGAGAACTGGTATACCTGCAAGACTGCTGTAGGGTCCAAAATCCAAAAAAGCCTCATGGTGTTGCATCACAGCAGTACAGCAGAAGGTAATTCTGGGGTTAGGGTGAATCCCATGCTTCTTATCAGTCAAGAACCTGATGCTTTTGCAAGTGTCACTCTGGGAGAAATTAAGCAGAAAGTCATATATAAGACATCGTAGGTAATTTAGTTGGAAGTGGTGAGGTCTCAGATAAAGTACTGTGATGAGTTTCAAGGAGGACACAGGTATGCTGGAGATAGAGAAAGTTAAACACAGTGAGAGAAGATTTAAAAAACATGATTTCTGAAGAAAAGTTGAAAGAATTGAGTTTATTTTCTCTATCAGAGGCAAAAAAATGCAGTGTATGATGCAGTATTCCTGTCTGTAATACATGTTTTGGAAAGGAAAGCAGTGAATTGTTTTCCACATTCAGACAGAATAGAACAAGAAACTCTGCAGCAATGATGAACAACTCAGTACAACTGTCCACGATTTGTTTGGTAAAGATATCTAGGTGAGGCTCTTTTCACTGGAGGCTCTAGATACAGTGTAAGCACATCTGTCACTCCAATGTGACCTGGGTAATACTTGATCCTTTTTCCAGGTTAGTGGATACGTTAGATCATGGGTCAGTTGCCAATGACAGATTTTGAATAATGCTCGACAGCATGATGGCAATGTCAAGCTGAGGACAGGTACTATCTCACCTCTCTGAAAGGCAGCATCTCTTGGTCCCCATTACATTTCCAACCAGCACCATCAGCTGCTAAGCAATGACTGCCATATTTATCATTCTGAATCACAGTGCATTTCTAGAAACCTGCGTCTAGTCGCTGCTGCAACCCCTCCATCCTTTCTTGTTCCTGTAGCCCTGACCTCTGCCAAATGTTTGCTGAAAGCATGAAATAGGTGCTTTCACTTCTCTGCTGATTTCTGGGGCAGGAGAGTGGGAGGGAAGAGAGATTGCCTCCACCCCTGCATTCTTGCACTCACACATCGCAACAGCCATTGAGCCAGTCTGGAAGGTGCAGAGGCTGGTGTTGGTGTCAGCCTTTCATTTCCAATTAAAGAGGTAATATGTGTGTCTGTATTATAGAGGGACAGACTGGTCCTCTGTAATGAGATATAAGCTTACAGGAATAGTAGACTAATTGTCCCAGCAAAGTGCTGAAAAAAATCATGTGGTAGCGAGCATAAATAAAAGATCTCACAGTCTCTTTCAATTAATATTACTTGTATTGCACATGAAATGTATACAGTGCCACATGAAGAAAAGCACATACAACCGGTGTGAGCAACAACTTCCAGCTCTTTAAGAAGTGGGAAACATTTTTTGCTCAAATGAGGTTTGACTTAAACTAAAGGCACTTTGGGCAGCTGCTAAATTGTATTTTGAACTGGCATTTGCAGACATCTTATCACATCCAGATTTAGGCAGAAATTGGACAAAGATGTGAATGTCCATGGTCCATCTGAAAGCTGTTCCTGTATTCACAGTAGAACTGTTGATATTTGAATTAGAGAAACACCCCCTCTCTCCGGTATGTTGTTTCAACCCTCCACCAGCAGCAATTTTGTTTTTCTGTAGTGAGCCCCTCTTTTGGGCTGCCTGTGATCAGGCAGCAAGGGCTGAGGTGTGGGGGGATCCACTCATTACCTGTCGCCTTCTCCACCGTGAGACTGACAATCTGGGAAAACCAGCATCATACTCAGTGCAGCAGAAATGTAACGTACAAAACTTGGTTAAATGATTACATGCTATATATGTGTATACTTATATATATGTATAATTTTCTCTTGGAAAAGAGCTGGCAAAGTACACCTAGGCAGAATAACCATCTCAACCTTTGTTTAAATTTTGTCTTGCAGAAGTTTTAACAAGCAAGAGAGCCCACTGCTCCACCAAGCAGTGGCGAGGTGGAAGCTCTAGGCTGTGCTTTTGCTTGTAACTGATGGACTCTCAGAGTTGAAACCAGGCATGCAACTTCTCTGAAACCCAGTTGCTGTGCCAATAAAACAAACTAGTGAAAAATATCTCCCAAGGGCATAGTCAGGATTAATAAGTAGTTGAAAGAGCTTGGAGATACTCAGCTGAAAGGTACTTGATACTGTCAAATAATTGTTATATTCATTATTCATTGATAAATAGCTATTTGGACGTTCCTTGTGAAAATGTGGACATTTGAAAAGAGGCCAATAATATTCTTTACAGGAAAAGCAATGGCCATAAATTTGAACATGCTTTATATAGGTTACTTCTGAAGAATGAAAATATATCTGTAGATTAAATTACTACATTTGTAGAGTATAAAAATAGGATATAGTCATAATCCTCCTTTGAGTAAAGCAGGCAAAAGAAAAAAAAAGCCCCGAAAACAGCTGCTACGCAAAGTTTCTAGATGCAGAATTCAATAAAACCTTGATGTATGTAGGATGTATAAGCAGAACTGAGCCTGGATATATTAATCTCCAAACCCCTTTATTTTGCAGCCAAAATATGCCTACATGGAGTAGATTAAAAATATTTATACAAGGCAAAATTCCAAGGCTAGTGAACATCCTGTTGCCAAAGACATTTTGCAGACAACAATATATCATTTTACCACATACAGTAGTTACTGCTTTCACAGTGAAAGAATATGATAACATAGATATACATACACACAATTCAGAAATTATATTTGTGCCCCCAAGTCAACTGAAGTGTCTCATATGGCCATGCAGGAGACCGAATCCTACAAGTGACTGCACATGCCCTCTTTTCAGGCTGTGAATAATTGTTTGAACTGCAGGGAAAAGCTGTGTAAGTCAAAATTGTTGTTTAGACATGATGGATGTCTTTGGTTGCTAGTTGTAGACTTGGGTTGAGTTGCACTGCTGCACCACAAATTTCCCAAATGAGCCTAGGCAATGCTTTAAGACCTTCACACCACCTTTAGAAAGATTACTGGCATGATTGGTCAGAGTTCAAGCTTCCTATACCCCTCAGTGATTGCTTACAGAGACCCATTCAGAAGAACAAAACAAGGAGCATAAGAATGGGTCAGACTAAAGAACCACACAGTCCAGAGTCTCATATCTGATAGCACGCTTTGAGTAATTTTTATGCCATGAATGTGCCTGATGTCCTTGAAGCCATTTCTGTATCCCAGGGCAATGAGTTCTGCCATTTAATTTCTCACTGTTAGGTACCTCCCACATTTCTTTTGAATCTGCCATGGGTTTATCTCATTTGGTGAACCCTACTCTTGAAAAAAATGAGAAACAGTGACCATCTGTTTCCAGTTCAGCTTCTCATAATTGTACATACCTATACAAGACCTTGCCCACACTGAAGACTCTAAGCCAAATTACTTGTTTCTTTGGTGGAAGTAGTTCCACATCAGTAACCATCTTTATCTTCCTTCTGTCTCTTTTTCTAGGTTGCTATAACTTTTTAGAGATGAGGGGATCAGAACACAATTGTCAAGCTGCACGTGCACCAAAGATTGATATCATGACATAATGACAGTTTCTGTGTTTTTTTCTTTTTTCCTTTTTTATTTTTTTCTCCTCTATTCCTTACCAGAAATGCCTTCTGTTTTATATGCTACTTTGGTACAGGCCTTCTGTGGGCTCAACCTCCCTCTGGTGGCTCCTGTCTGTCTTCTACAGAGGGAACTCAGGGAAACTGTGATCCTAAAGCATACAAACCATAAGCACCCTGAGTTAAATTTCTAAGGTGAGGAGGAATTAATCCAGACTTCCATTTCTCAGTTTGTTGTGCACAAAAAAAAGGATACTGTGAAAATTAGCCTGAGACACACTCAAACAGTATTGTAATAGGACCATGTCAAATATGATTACTTACATTAAGTAGCCATACTTGAACTTAGCTAAATTTAAGAAAGTGTGATTATCTCCAGTTTTGGCACAATTATCCTATTTTTCCAGCATTTTAATTGAGAAAAATAGAGGTGAGGCACACGGAAAACACTAGCATTAGATGGAGATGTTAAACATGTCTCCGAAAACAGATATCTTGACTTGCTGGTTAACAAAAATAAATCTGAAAAAAAAAAAAAAATACACAAAAGACAATAAAATCTGTCTTTTCTGGATAATCTTAGGGAAAAAACCAAACAACTACTTTTACCGTGCATTAAATGTAATAGTTTTCATCCTGGCACAGTGTTATTAATGACAAAGTTAACATTGTTTGGGTATTTTCATGGCTATTTTGTGAAACAATCTGTTGGTGTGGCTTTTGATATTTGAGTTTCATGAAATTATTAGATGTTTATGAAAAGAATGTAAGGAAATTCCAGTACTTGGAAAATTTTTCATCTGAAAAGAGAACATTTCTTAGATTTAAAAAAAAAAAAAATCAATGAAATTAACCCTTCTCTCATATTTCATTTTGAACACTTTGGTTAGATAAAATTGAGAAATCATTCAGATCTTGAATTTTAAACTATTTGAAAAATAGTTTAAGAGGTAATTTCAATACAAAGAAATGTAAAATGTCAAAATTTTCATTTCAAAGTGTGTATTCTCTTCATATTGTTTAGAATTTTCAACACAAAATTGCAAAGACCAATTTGTTTTCCAAATATTTGTACTTTGTCAGGTTTTATTTGTTGGTCTTTTTTTTGTTTGTTTGTTTTAAAACTCTTAGGCAAGCGGCTATAATATGCTTTAATTATAATGCCCCATTGAACACTAATTAGTCCCATTTTTTCACTCTACATACTCTGAACATGAACCTCACCTTAAGGAAACCAAAGCTACAAAATTGACCTTATAAAATAAATAAGTATCACGGACTGTGCTGTTTTGTCACACAGAATAATAAACAACTTTTGTCATCAATAGAGTCAAGCATCCAAAACTATTTAAGCTGTTCCATGGTACCCATCACTGTCAAATTTTTTAAATGATTACACATTCCAAAAACACTTAATTTACAGTGAAGGAAGACTGAACTCTGCTTTCTATCTTCACCAAGCTTTCAAGCAGAAACAAATACACAGGCCTCCCAAAACCTAAACCAGAAGTAATAAAGTACCAAAGAAAAGATGAGAACTTCTCCATTCCAAAATAAAATCTTGCTGCTATTGGCAGCTACTTTCCAGGACATCCTGTTTTGATTTTTTCATTTCATCCATTCTTCTTCTCTTTTCCAGCCTCATCTGAAGCATCTTCATCCTTCCTTGCCTTGCTTAATTCACCTCTCTCACCTTTTTCTGTTTAATTTGAAGTGAAATTGTTCTGCCACTGTTTTTCAAATGCTTTCAGTAAAGAATTTAACTCAGAAACAACATGGAAGTGGTTTTCCTTAATTTCTTAAAAAACAAGGGGGACTTTTCAGCCAGTGAAGAAGCCCTTTGAATGATTCAGAGTATTCTGAAACCAATGCCACTAAGGTACCTCACGTAGGCATACGAGTACCATATTTTTGTTAAAGTGATGTCCTGTTATGTGCTTTAGGTATATGCTTAGGTATTTCACTGCTTCAGGACTCTAGACATGGTGGAGTAACACTTAAACATTACAATTATTTGCTACACAGGCAAGACCTGATCCTGCAGACATTTACCCATGCTAATTGGTAGTTCTGATAGTCATAGGTTAACACAAAGTTGCTCAAATGCATAAAGTCCAGAAGAATGGAAACGTAACACAGAATTAAACATAGTCTCTCTTTTCTTTTCTATCCAACTCTTTTTTCCTGAGCTACAAATTGTAGCAAATAATTGCTTACTTCTGCATTTCATTGTTGTTTGGTAATGACACTTTTCTATAGTAATGGTAAAAATATTTTGAATGCAGTATACATTAAGACTGTTGATGGAAAACTACTTCAAGATACTTATGAATTGCTTTTGGTTTTGTTTTACCTCTCTTTGCACTCTATATTCTATCAGAAAAATGCTTGGCCTACTTCTTTTTTTTTAATTATTTTTTTTATTTTAAATAAAGAAAGCCCATTCTTTTCCAATCTGGCAAATAAAACTTAATAAAATTATATTCTTTGATCTCTACCTAACAAAGAACTGTATATTGTTAAATGAAGTGGAACTGCAGCTACACAGTTTGCTGTGGACACACACTCCTGGAATCAATTATCTATAGATTTTAGAGGAGCACAAAATTTACAGACTTTTCAAATGGAACTGATGGTGAACTGAAGGAGAAACACAGATGTTTCATAGTGGTGCAATGACAAGAAAGAGATCAATAAAACACTATGAAGGAAAATTTTAAAGGAAATAATGCTTCCATATTTATGTGTAATATTTCATTGGGCACCACTGGAGGAAATAATTTGTTTATTTGCAGAGATAAATCTGTATATCTTTTAAAATACTTTCTGTGCTGAGTTACTAAATGGCATGGAAATTTAATTGTACTTCTAATATATCTAAGTATTAAGTAATTTTTATATGTATCACATATTGTTAATAAAGTGGCAATATAATGTCCAGTCACCACACAACAGGAACAGTGCACCATTCTGTCAGAAACTGTGCAGTAACCACCAAGGGTGATGGAAACTGCCGCTTTGCTATTGCAGCTGCAGCAAGAGCCATGCCATTTTGCTTTGCCATACATTTAAAATTTACTAGTTATCATGGTGAAGAAAATCCTTGTAAGTTATTCTAGTACACCATCAGCAGATAACTTCTCTGAGCGACTGTTTTATAAATGAAGATGCAGCTGTGTAACCATTTGATACCAGACATACTCATATCCACATTCAGGAAATTGTTATCTGAACCTGGAAAATTGGACATAGGTTTGCACAGGCTTCCTATGCATTCAGTCAAGAAAGAATCTCCAAAGAGAGATTCATATTTGAACTGGCTATGAATCTATGTATTAATTTGCAGGCAGATAATTCAGACATCTGCATCTGAGTTAAATTACCGTAAGATCCTTTTGTAGTTGATGGAGACAAATAGGCATGCATAAGGCTTAACTAAGCAAACTAAGTCTGATTTTTAAGGCAGCAACTTCAGGATGAGCTGAACTGCACCCTAGAAGCAGCTCTATCTCTCCACTGATTATAAAGACAGCCTAAGCGACTGGCTCAGATGCGGACATTTATGCTGTAGATACCTACATTGGTTAAACAAGTCTTATGGGGTGCCACTGCCTGTGATTCAACCCAGCTGAACAGTAGTCAGCTCCAAATCAGCAGCGTTAGTTGTGTTTGCACACTGAAACTGGACCTGATTTAATTTGAGTTGGTATAGGTCTCAGGCAGAGTGAGTTTGCAGCTTACTTCAAAGTCTTCCTAGGTGCATCCCTGGAGTTACAATGGGCAGAGCATTGTAACTAAGGCTCACAGCTTTTATAAATGTAACAAACATACATAAATCACATGCTTTTAAAAATGAGTAAAGATCTATTTGTTTTTCAACCTAGTCTCGAACTTGGTCATTATGAATAAATTGTCTTCAGAATTTTGACTTAAAGCAGTATTGCTCTTTGGTAAGGCATCCAGAGTTATAGTTGGAGACAAAAAGAGGACATGGAAAATGGCAGTGAAGGCTTATACAATTGGCAGAAAGATAGAATCAGAAGCTGATATGAAGAAGCAGCATTGCTGGTCATAGAGTTTAGTGTGGAGAAAAGCAGAACAAATAAAACTATTTTTCAAGGAAAGGAGAGCAGGTATGGATTTAGGACAACAAGTGAGGAGGATGATCCTAGCCGTCTCACTTTGAAGGTTCTGTAGGGAAGTCAAGTGCCTTTGGGGTGTCAAAGAGAAAAAGCTTGAAGTAGATGAAATGGAAAATGATGAAGATCTGGCAAAGATATTTTGGGAGCACATTATAAGGAGAATGTAATAGATTTTCAATTGGAAAATGATATGGTGCTATGGCAACAACCAAGGTGCAGATGAACTTCCCATAACAGAGTGGTTTGCCTGAAAAATGCCATAGCACTGCAGTCATCTAACCCACGGGCAACAGGCTGGTGAACCCTCATAAATACAGGAAGTTTTTTCTTCCTATCCTTTTCTTCTGCTCCTTTTTGCAACCTATTAATCTTTACATCTTGAGATAGATAAGTGAAGGTGAAGACCATTTCTGTTGATGGATTTGCTGGCCACTGTGTTCTGAACTAAAATGTAGCTGCTGTCTGCTACATTCTCTCATGTGTTCTCTTGATTTTATTCTAACATCTTTCTCCTTTCACATAAATATTTCAGACTATTCTTGCACATGAAGTTACATACCATGGGACAGGGACCTATTACAAATAGAAAATACTAGGTACTTCATTCTAGTTGAGATAGCTTTCTTCTTATGATGGAATTGGGATCCATCATATCTTCTTATGGAATCCATCATATCTTCTTATATCCATCCATCTTCTTATGATGGAATTTCCTTCCTGGAATTGGGAAGGTCTAGTTCCAGCTGTTACCTTTTCCATAACACCCTAAAATCCAAGAAGTAGGAGCCCTGAAGTCATGAACTATTTAGCTTAAAGATAATTAAACTGCAGTTCTGGCAAGTGCCTTGACCATGAGACCATCATACCATCCCAGGCAATCATCATATTCACTCCCTCACTTGAGTGTGGGTTGCTGCAAAAGTTACATGTTACTGTGGAGAACATGAAGAAGAGCCTACCTCTGTCTGTGGTTATCCACCAATAAAAGCAACTTCTGAGTGTCTAAGTGTAATTAAAATTAAGCACGTATAATTCTTTCATCTGGTATAGATGAATTAATGAACTCAGGTGCCTACAAGGCTAGGCAGCTCTAGGAACTAATTTGTTCTCTGGGTTTGAATAGATTTCAGGACATGGCCTGCATGCCACCCCTGATGAAGTGGAAGCAGCAATTAGCAGGAGTGGGAAAATAAAGTATCCTCTTATACCCCTGTAGTCACCCACCCTTTCTGCCCTTTGCTCATCAGTATTTACATACACATTCAGTAATTTAGTGCTCGTGCAACTGTGCAACCAATAACACTAGATAGCATTGTTTCTTTTAAGATCTTCCTTACAGATCTCTGGTTGAAACTTAATCCTGACCTAATGTTGCCCTCCTCTTCTAGGAGTGGGATGGTATTTGAAAATATGATGGTACTATGAAAACCTGTAAAGCTGAGAATGGGGACATTTAAGCTGAAGTGTTTGATCTTTGCACCCAGAGTTAAGCATCATTTAGACAGCAAAGTGGCTTAATTTTCAGAAGGCCAAACTGACCATGTACTGGGTAATTAACATCCCAACAGTCCATTTAAGTAACTTAATAATGTTATCTCTGATATACTGAGTAGGCCTCTGGCTCACAAATCAATGGCACAGCCAGAAGGAGATCCCAGAGCATGTAACTCCCCCTCCAGTGCTCTAATCGTGAAGCAATGACTCAAGTTTAAACCTCTACAGATATTTTGTGGATAGAACTGGTAACCTCCAGCAGCAGGTGGGGTCAAAACACAGGCATGCCCTCACCAGGGACCTCCTAAGTAATATCAGATCTGCCCGCACCTTCGTTCCCTGTGCAACTTCCCAGGTTTTGACTGTCTCACAGAGAGAGTCAAATCCAGCCTCAACCCAGTAGTGGCAGTAACATGAGCTTCCCCCAGGGCCAAATTTTCTGATCACACACTCAAAAATATCTATGTGAACAATCCCCCTTTTAATGTTATTTCTGTATAAATTATGCACTGCTCCTTTCCAGCCAACTTTTTTTTTTATCAGCAAAAGTTATTTGGTAACGTTTTTGTTTTCATACTGAGTTTTGATTAAAGAGGAGGAAAAAAAAAGAGCCTCATTTCATTTTCACAGTATCTCTCGGCAGAGCAAGCACTCCTGTTTCTACTGTGGGATTTTGTTTTTCTCTACAGTATGTCTTGACAAATAGCCCTCTCTGATTACTGTGCTTGCACAAAATTTCATTATGGTTTTGATAACATGCCACAATCTTTAAGTTTCTGTTTGATATAAAGAGTCTGTCCCTGAACAGCAATCACGAGAGAGTGGGGAATATTGAGTGTTAGAGTTTCCATATTTTATGAGCTGCCAAAATAAATGATTTAGGGCAGAGAAGCCTGTATTAGTAGCAGATCTCCAGCTTCAATAAGGCAAGAAACAGTGCTGACGAGCAGACCGGTTTGTGGGAACTTATTTTTAGGGCTATTGTTATGATTTCAGTCTTTAGGGCCCAGATTCCCAGGTGGTATGAGTTGATCTGCTTGCATTGTCTTCTGTGCGACTGTGCGTTCTCCGCTAGTTGATGATTCTCTCCCTAGCCCACATCCTTCTAAGCATCTGGTGCTGATGAGACAAGCCTCTTCTGGACATCTCCAAAGTGTTCATCTTACCACTGCCCAACACAAGAGGCATTGTTTATTTGCAGTGCTTCTTGGGGTCTTTCTGATCCCTACTATGTTAATTCTGTATCTGACTGTAGAAGTTGTATCAGTCAAAGGGGAGTCAAGTTAGTTTTAAACTTTGGCTGGCTGCAAAAGAAGAGTAATACACCAGAGATCAAAGGGAAATATTTTCCAAGGATCTCATCCAAGGGAACTCCTCTTGGATGAAAATATTCCAAGGGCCACACAGACTGAAAAAAGTCCCTCCAGAGGCCAGAACTGCCCATTTTCAGAATCTCTGTGTTAACAACTTCCAATTCCCTGTTTGAGCAAACTTCTCTGGTGGTTCCTGTTTCACTGTATTGTTTATTATCTGTCTACTTGGGAAATTGTATGTAGGTAGTGTTTCCCACCACATTAATTTTATCTTATATGTATCTTAAAAAGTAACACTGAACTGCTCCCTGAGTCTGAGATACAAGGTTGTGTGAAGTTATGTTCCTGGGAAGTTATTGAATTCTAGGTAAATGACTTGGTCATATTTGTGCAATCAGTGGAGTTTCACTAGAAGTGAATTGAATTGAGATGATAGGATGTTATCTCAGCAGGATTGTAATAACTTTTTTCTTTTTTTCTTAAGGGAGAATTTAAATGCATCTGTAATCAGAGAAAAGGACAGTGTAGTCTGTCTGTAGTCATGCCCAAATTCTGTATAAATTGGGACTGAGTTAGGATATTGGCACCTAAATTCCAGATTGTGGCCAGGCTTTGTACTCCACTACCTTCTCTCACAAGCCAGAGAGTGCCTGAAGGACTCCTGAAGGACAGTTTGCTGAATTCATTCCCAATTAGTCATGGTGATTCCCATCCTGTGCATACTGGACTGATGAGTAAAAACCTTGCCCAGGAAATAGCATCCCACAGGCAGTGTCCTTTTCATTATTTTACTAAATCTACATCAAATGAAGGAAGAAAGGAAGGAAGAAAGGAAGGAAGAAAGGAAGTAAGAAAGGAAGGAAGGAAGGAAAGAAGGAAGGAAGGAAGGAAGGAAGGAAGGAAGGAAGGAAGGAAGGAAGGAAGGAAGGAAAGAGAGGGAAGGAAGGATTTAGATTGTTCATTGTCATTTCTGTAAATGATGTAGGATATAACAATCAAGTGAAATGCATTGTCTGCTAAGTATTGTCTTAAGCAATAAAGGTTTTGCAAGTCACATTAGCTTGGCGATTAACTACACAGTCCTGTGTAGTCCTGCTGTTTTCAAATTACACTTTCAAAGATCCTTGCCTATTTTAAGGAGTATGCTGAGGTCATTTTTACATAGCTTCCTACCCTGAGAGGAATTTTTCTGAACTTTAATTTGACCTTTCTAAGATGTTGAAGGGGAGGGGACGGGAGGGGAGGGAAGGGGAGGGGAGGGAAGGGGAGGAGAAGGAAAGGGAAGGAAAGGGAAGGGAAAATAGTAAATCACAGAATCAAGGAAACACAGAAAATAGAAGGGATCTCTGGAGGTCATCTAGAACAATATCCTGATTAAAGCAGGACTATAAAAAGTAGATCAAACCAGCTGGGGCTAAGCCTAGCTGAATCTTGAAACCCTCCGAGGACAGACCTTCCACCTGGATGTGGGTTCCAGTGTTGCACTAGTCTCCTATTGAAGGATTTTCTCCTAATGTCCAGCATTTTGCGCTTGCCCCTTGTTAAATCATCTACTACTTCTGAGAATATTTGGCCCCATTGTCTTTATAGCTATCTTTCAAATAGTTGTAGGCTGCTGTTAAATCACCCCTTTGCCTCCACATCACTGCTGAAGAGAGGGGTAACTTCCCTCCTTCTTCTGGCCACATTCTTAACATAACCCACTATGCAGTTTCTTGTACTTGTGATAAGAGCACCCTGGTGGCTACTAGTCTAACTGGTGTTCCCTAGATGCCCAAGGTCCTTTTCAACAAGACTGCTGTTCAGACAGTTGACTTCCTGACTTGGGTTTACTCTGCCCCAGGTACAAACCTTTGCATTTCTCCTTCTGAACTTCGTGAGACTTCTGTTAGCCTAATCCTCAAGTTTCTTGGGGTCCCTTTGGCTTGAAATGCTGCTGTTGTAGAGTGTGTCAAACCCTGCCTTTTCTGTGTAATTAAGTATTGTCCACACATTTGACAAGGGTGGATTCTGTCTCATTACCCAGGTCATCAACGAAGACACTGAACAGTGCCAGTCTTAGTATCAGCTCCTGGGCTGCTCTGCTTGTTGCTGGCTGCCAATTTGATACTGAGCCACTAATTAGAATGAGGTGCTTTGGCCAATTTTCAACCCATCTTGCAGACAGTTTGTCCAGTCCAGATTTCCTCAGCCTACACATGAAAACACTGTGGGGGATGGTGTCAACAGTTTTACAGAAGTCAGAGTGCATTACACGTTATCGGCACAGACACTCATTTCTTCATCAAAAGCAGTTGGGCTGGTGGAGTGTGATCTGTTGATGCTGACTGTTCCTGATTACCTTCCTGTCATTCATGCTCGTGGAACTAGTGGTAATGTGGTGGTGGTGGAGAGGATGGAAAGCTCCTCTGATGGAATAGGTTTCAGTCAAATGATACACCAAAATGTTTTACCACTCAGTGCAAATGCTTAAGTACGACTGCGCATTAAACCAGTGCTGGTTTTGGTGATTCCAAATAATTCAGCTCCTGAGACTCTACTTCTCCTTAGCAGAGCTTCATTGCTGCTGAAGGTTTGATTCTTCTTGACCTGGAAACAATATAAGGGTGTAAGGATACAAGAACATTTATAATTATATAAAAATATATTTTTAGCAAATATAGTTTGTTCCTAGCACCAAATGAAGCCGTCTCTTACAATACCTGGTTCTTCCTGTATCATACCCTTTTCTCCTATTCTTTTTCTCATGCTCTTTGATAAACTATTTTAAATATTAATGTTATTAAATATCACTCCTGGACACAAGTCAGGATGAATAGCTCATTTCACATCTCCCACAGTTGTTGTTTTAGGGTTTCCATAAACTCAGCTAGACATCAATGTATCAGTTACATTTGGGCCATATGTTCAAGACTTTCTTTAAAGCATTAGGACTAGCATCTCATATTTTATGCTGTTCAGTATATAATAATGTAATGTAAAAAATAAATATGAAAATCAAAATTAAAAGGATTTTGGGTTTGGTCAAACTGAAACCTTTCAATTGACCCCAAATTAATTTCATCTTGCAATTTCCCTTCAGAGAATTTTTGAAATTTTCAAGTGGGGAACAAAGCCAAGGTTTTAAATCCTTTGTGAAAAAGATTTTCATTCCCTGCAGAGCTGTAAAATTCAAGTAACAAACATGTACATGTTTTATCCCCTCCTAAATCACATGTCAGCTTCCTGCAGGCGAATGCCAGCAGTTCCTGTCAAAGGTATAAGGTATAAAACTGTTCTGGTAGGAGCTGAGCTTCAGAGACTTCCTGGCTAACATGGGGATTGTAAAAAAATCCAAAATAGATTGGGAGAGAAGGCTGTATTCTTGTGAAACATGGAAGCTCTGCTCCAAGATCAGAGGTGATTTTTAAAGGGTCAGGAACTTCTGGTTTGTTAGAATGGCCTTAGGCTTTTCTTTGGAGAGATACAGCTTGAAGAAGAGAGTGTTAAGGTAATAAAAATAACTCCAGTTACAGGATTCTTCTGCTGGAGCTTTTGGAAAACTTTGAAAAGAAATATGTGTCCTCACTGGAGCTCACACAAGACTTGTGAGCGGATAATGGATAAGGTGAGAAAAGATCATTTTTCAGGAAAAAAATCCGAACCATTTCAGAGAAGAAACTGAAGCCACAGCAATAATAAATAACTAAATAATATTTGGTTATCTGTGCCAAGCTGTTTGAGAATGTCCCTGGTCTGAATGAGTGTAAATCAGAAGATGTGCAGAATGAGGAAGGTTTGCTTTAGAAATAGTCTTTAAAAAAGATGGAGACATTAAATTAAGCAAATGAAGGATATATTCAGTGGTTCACTCATAATCACAGCAGATACAAAGAACGGAAAAATACTACTCTATCTAGAGTATCTTCTGGCCTATGCTGGATTTTTCTCCACAGATTAGCCTCTTATTATTTTGATTTTTATGAAGTTAAAGGTTCCAAAGAAGTGTACACAATTTTGAATGTTATTTCGAAGACTATTCCATAAATAAGTCTATAGAATCTTTTTATCAGTGAGGGAGCTTTTTTTGAGCTTAATCCTAACGCTTGTTTACCCTAAAATGTAGCATCTGCAGTAAATATAAACTGATTTAATATAATAATTTCAAATCCTGTGCAACTGCTTTTTTTAGCTGTAGACCTGGATTTTCATTCATTTCAGCTGGCATATACAAACGTCCAGCTTAGATACCCAAGGTCAAGTAAGTTACCTATGTTAGCTGCGGAACAAGGGCACCCATGGGTGCAGCGGTTGATCTGCCAGAAATCCACACCCTAGCTCACCTCACTGCAGCTTACACCAGTGGCTTGAGCCCACTTCTGTGAGAAATGAATGTAAGCCACCGAAATCAAAGGAAGGAATCAAATGTTTGCGTATACTCCTGTTTAATTCACAGTCTTTAAAAACTATTTTAATTAAACTCATATAACTTTGCTCCTAGCCATAGCTTATTTTTTCTTTTAATTTAATAACAATATTTAATAATTAGTATTTAACAGCAATTAAATAATTGTTATTTTCTATGTACCCTACTTACACATTTTTTCTCTGGATGGATATTCCCTTTCTTCACCTACATTCTTGCGAAATCTTGTAGACTTGCTTTGTGTCCCCAGCACAGAGGACTGTGAGCCTGATTAACCTCTCGCTCTTGCTAGTTTGCTGTTGCTTGGCAGTGCAATCCTGATGGTAGAGTCCATTTGTTTTAAATCAGTTACATGAGGTTGAGGAGGCAGAGACAAGTAGTTCCTGGAGTTGCATTAGTGAAACAACCTTTTCCAGCATTACTGAATTATTCTGAGCAGCAAAAATGAATACTATCTGCAAAGAGTTGCAGAAGGATGGTTCTCACACTACTAAATCAATAATAATAGTAATAATTTAATGGTAATAAAATGGCAGATACATTTAATTGTTGATAAATGTGCCATCATACATTTATGGAAAGCAACCTTGATAACACCTATAATATTATCTAATAATATCTCCCCACTTCATACTGCCTTGCAATACAAGTTTAGGTCTTTCTGTCTTTCTCTTAAGGCCAGTAACTTGTAATTTGGTAATTTTCAAACAAAGACCAGATTACACGCAATCTAGTTTGAATAGGAGCTATGGCCTGTAGGTGGTCAGGGCTATCAGATGGTCAGGCTGTTTAGGAAAATGTTTAGCAGTCAGCAAATGTAAAAAGTTTGAAAATAAAGATCATCACGGCCAATTAAAATACACAGCTGTCACATTTAATTCCAACATAATCAAGGAAAAAGAGTATTATCTTCCCAACTGAGGTGTGTTTAACATATTTTAGACACTTACAGTGTTTCCAGTACATTTCGGGCTCATGTTATGTCTAATGTGCATTATCTTTCCCAGGTTTCTGTCAGAATTATTGAATTCTTGGTTAATTATCAACAATTGAATGATTTTCTTCCCTGTGTTACGATGATAGTTTTTTTCCAGTTTTCTTGTCTTTTATTCTATTAGGTCTCTCTAAGCATTCTCTGTCCTTAAAAAAATTGCAAATCTTCCCAATTAACCTCTGAAGTGCATACCCATTTTAACAACGTGAGAAATCCCACTAATGTTGAAGGCGTGCTTTACATGCTCAGAGTGGGGCACACACTTAAATATGGTGCGGAACTGGGGTTTGAGTGCTAAGCTCTAAACAAATCCCTTCTTCTTGGAGCCTGCTGTACTGGTAAAAGACATTTCTGCCGTCAGCTCTCCTGACCCCCTCCTTCCTTGGCTCCGGCCACGAGGCTTCCATCTCTGCAGCTTCACTGGCAGAGCTGATGCTCCTGTCCCGACATCGGGCAGCGCCTGTAGGGACAGTTCAGCCGAACACCACAAACTGCTGACGCTGATGGTGGCAACCATCTCTACTAGCCCCAGTGCCTCAGGAAGGGGCTGCCTACCATGGCCTGGCTCCCTTTCCTCAGGCACTAAGGTAGAGCTGAAACTGGGAAAAGAGCTAACACTTATGGAGCTCAATATAAAAGTGATTTAAGGTACAGCGTGCAGCGTGCCAGGAAACACTTCATTATGACTGTAGGTGTTACCCAAAGAGCGCTAGTGTGTTTAGCATTTTAGATTTTCTACCCTATAACACATGACACAAGGTTTATGCTGCACATGCTTATGTCAGAAAAGGTGTTATAAGTAGAAAAATGAGGAAGGAATTAAAAAGAACAAACAGAGTGCTCAGTGCACTCAGGTTCATAAATAGCTTCTCCAAAGTAATATCTTTTTAGAAGATGAATCAGAAAAAGACTATTTACTTCTCTGTGACCCAACAGAGCAAAAGTGATTCATTTGGCATGGCTGAAATGTTAGACATCTGTAGGATGGTCAGCAAACATCCTGCTCCTATATATTCAGTATCAAACAGCCATTGGCAGAACCAAAATTGAAAAGTAAAGTTTGTTTATTTTGGGGACAATTCATTGTACTTTTTCCAACAGTTCTTCCTACTGTAAGCTAACCTGCATTTGTTTAGGGCCAGGCACATCACTATAAATTATG
Organism: Ciconia boyciana; assembly: GCF_034638445.1. Classification (NCBI taxonomy): domain Eukaryota; kingdom Metazoa; phylum Chordata; class Aves; order Ciconiiformes; family Ciconiidae; genus Ciconia; species Ciconia boyciana. The sequence continues at coordinate 12,304,696 of NC_132936.1, read as the reverse complement.
TCCCACAAAGCAAGAGATGGAACAAATTAATATGGAAATGTTTTCTTTTTAAAACAACAACGAATGGCCACAATCAACAACAAAAAGATCTCATTATAAACTGGAATGATGAATAAGTTACACACACATAGGATCCCCTTCCAAGAAAGGAAGGTCAAACAGTTAAAGAAATTTTGAAACTTTGACTGTGATCTATGTGATTAGTCAATATTTCTCTCATCAGTTGTTATAAACATATATATATGGATGAAAAGCTCATTTAAGGCAGGAAGGACAGCCTGCTGGAAATGGCACAGCATTTGAATTTAGGAATAGTGCTGTCTAAATAACTAATCTTTCCACTTTCTGGCTAAAGTAAGAAAAAAAAAATGTTTCAGATCAACCCAAAATTACTTTTTTGTTTTTTTGTCAAAATGAAAATGAAAGAAAAGATATTTCAGTTCTGATCAAATTAAACACATTGCTTGACTTAAAATACTTCATTTAGCTTAGGGTTTTTTTTCTTCATTTAATTTTTACATTAGATTTAGGTAGGCTTACTCTCAAAATGTGTTAAAATGAAAAATCTGCACTCTGTTTTTCTAAAAAGGGGTGAAAATAATGTGTGCAATTCTTATTTCAACAACAGGCTTTATTTGTGATTTGCACCAATTGTTAGCCTTATACCACAGCTTCCCCACATCAGGAAAGTCTTAGAACCTCTTGATGTCCTAGGGACATAGCAAAAATTAAATTTAATGACCACGGTCAATAGTCTAACATTTGTAAGAGACAAGGAATTAGGCAGATATATGTAATTGGTAGGTAATAAGCAGACCCAACAATATCTTTCAATTAAGCATATTTTTTTAAACAACCTGTCAATGGTGGTTTAAATTGTGAATCCTCCAAAGAGTCACCCGCCTTATGATGTCTGGACTGTACTGCAACCAGTGGGAATAGACCGCATTTATAACTGTGGAGGATGAATCCTCACTTCTTTTTAGATCTACCTCTATTAAAGGAGCTCCTTGAATACGTATGATTTCACCTCTGCCTTTCTGCCATTTTCGTGATGAAAAGAATTAGCAAATACGAGGAATGTGTCTGGGAAACAGGCAGACCTGCCCTGCCAACATGGTACTAATTTGTTTCCAATCCAGTGGCAAATTATTCTCTTCTAAAAAAGAAGGAGGGGGGAACATTTCTCTCAGAGAGAAAGAGAAAAAAGAATTAATAAATATTTTGCAGAAGGTGAACTTAGAGGTCCTGACGCAAATCCTGAACAAATTACAGGGAAGCAGAAGCAGCTGGTGGGAGAATATCTCTGCAGTAAGCACACCCCCTTGACCTGGCCTGCCAGCACTCTTCAGTTCCCAGCTTTACCGTTTCTAAACACCTTGGCAAAAAAATAGGCAGAATGTGTTGCATTTATTCAAGAAAAACAAGAGGAGATCCAAATTCTTTTATGAGAGAACCTGAAGAGGACCCTGGGGTTTCTATGCCAGGTCACTTTGTGTGCTCTGAGAAGCTCAGCAAAGACAGTTTGCTAAAGGGAAGCTTAGGAGAGAATGGGGAAGGCAGAATGGTCTCATAAGAAATGTAGGTTATGATTCAAAGCTCATGAATACAGGAACACCAGTCATAGGGGCAGAGCTCACACTTCTTATTATCTCCTACACTATTAACATACAGTGATTCTGTGCATCCTGTAACATGGTATGGGGAGAATTTGTCTTTGTTTTTTGGTATTTTAGCTTAGTTTTGTTTTTAATTCACTATCTCAAATAACCTGTAGGATGTCTCCTGGCCACCACCTCCCTCTGAGAGAGGGAGACCTTTTCCAGAGGGGTCTCCAAAGGCATATACCCCTGCAGGTGCAGCTCTGGGGAGACGTCTCACAGTGGCATGTAAGTGGCTAAGAGCTGCATGTATCCCATTACTCCTTTACTCCATTCTCTGTGGCCAGCCTCCGAGCCATTAAATTTTTTATCCATCTGTTAGGTGTTGCCTATGTAATTTTTGGAAGGATGTGTTAGCATTTGTTCATATAACATTAGCATGACTGATCCCCACGTTGGATGGAGCTCAGATCCTACCAAAACCTAAATATTAAGTAATGACTTTTACTTTATATAAAACATAGAACGTAGGTCAAGTGAAAGAAAGAGAGTGAGAGGGAAGGGGGGGAAGGTTGCACTAGTGGAATGATCTTTACTGCAGCAGGCTATTCAATAACTGAAATCTGGAACTGCATGACTACTGTTTTTTACAAGTTGAAGTATTGAGTAATTAAGGATTCTTGAGAACTTCAGGTCTAAAATGGATGGTTTTCTAGGAAAGATGCAGTAGTTCATCCAGAAACTGCTGGCTCACTGCAGGACTCCTCTGGCAAGATGCTGTGACCTGCAATCTGTGGGAAGCCAGATTAAATCCTCAAAATGGTCCCTCATGTTCTTCAAACGTATGAGTCTGAATACTCCAGCTCCATTTACAAACAGTTAATGGGTGGTTAGTAAATTTTTCACAGGGTGTCAATAAAGGGCTAATCAGTCCTTATAGTAACAGTACGATTCTATAACAGCTTCTATTGATGCACTCCCTCTAATGCGGCTTGTAAATCCTTTGTTAAAACAGTCTTAATATAAAGTGTTACAATGACAATAATAATCCGAATGTGCAACCAATTCTCCCTCCTGCGCTGCCAGCAGTGCTGATAATGAGCTAACAGAAGCGCTGCTGATTACTACAATGAAGCCTGCAGGGAGCAAAACCCTAAAGGCTTTTATTAGCAACACCAAGACACACTGCTGTTTCATTCCAAACCAAAATGAATCACCTTTTCTATTTCTGGACTGGAATAACCATTGTTTGCATTGCAATACGTTGCACAGTATGGTACAAAAGTGCTACCCGTGCTATTAGTCAGCTCTGAATATCCTTCTGAGTTTTATCCAGGCAGTTCACTTGTTTTATTTTTTTTTTACCAAATGGGAAATATAAGCTTGGGGACTTCAAATAGGGAAACCTGGCATACTGTTGTCTTTTCTGAACAGGTAAAATACTTTGGAAGATTTGTATATTGACAGCACTGGAAAATAAAATCCTGTGTGCCGGGTAAAGCAATGGTGTCACAAAGGTCTCACTGGGAAACTGATCCATACTTCGGAGTAACTATTTCATGAGAAAAGGAGAGTCTTATTCAGTGTTTGACCTATACGTTAAGGCAGCAAACAAGAAACTCCAGTAGGAGGGTAGGGTTGCGAAATCTTACATTTTCTTTTTGATATATATTAATGATGTAAAATATCAGTTTGGATTCTTTACTCATTTCATAAAGGCTGTAAATGACACAGAAGTAATTCAATTCCCTATTTGCTATAAATTTAGACTCAGAATAAAAACGTGAGGTAAACACTGTCAAAATGGCTTCTCGTACAGTGTGCTCTCTTCAAAAAAACAGAAGCCACATCCAGCACAGTATTGCACGGTCACAGTTCCCCTTGGTTCACATGGAAGCTGTTAATTGCCCAACACCTCCAAAAATTGGGTCTGAATTGTCTCCGGCTCAGACCCAACAGATGAATAAATAGATACAGTCCCAAATGTAAGGGAGTCATGAAAACCTTGGGCTCTGAAAGTGAAAATCACAGTAGCTTATCCCTGTGCCTCTGTTGCACATCTTAAAAACAAACCACGCAAAGTTTAAAAACAAGATGGGGGTGGGGAGAACCCTTGCTGCTGGTTTTTTAGGTGCTGTTGAAATAGAGCCAACAGAGCAGCACAGGGGATCTTCAAGAAGCCAAAGTGTTATTAATTACTATTATATTTATGTGCTAATGCTGGTAATCTTAAGTAACTGTTTGTGAGAATGTTTCAGCCTGGCTGAATCCAGAAGTATTGTGTGGATGCAGTAACTGTCAAGAATATGAGCTGTGGAGCAACAAAAGCCACCTGCATTGCTCATGAAGGTCTGGAACCAAAGTACCGGAAAGACGGGGTTACATGCCAAGAAAAGAAAAATCCATTTTGTATGTTCTACATATGGACCGAGGCATGAGGCCCATAAAGATGAAAAGCTGCCGCTAATTTTAGTGGGATGTTTCTATGACTAATGGGCCGTGTCAGTTATAGGTTCTCTGGATGTGCCACAGTGCCTGCTTGGAACTGAAGAAGAAATGTTTGATTCCCAGATGGACACCCTGCAAAACTGACATTCCCACGAGCAACTGTGTACCTTTAAAATGATGCTGTAGCAATGGTGATGAAAATAAAATACAGTCAGATCCTGCGTTTTCATGGCTGGAGGCAGTAATCAGTGAATCGTCACATTGCCAGAGCTGACTTCATTTGCACTTTGGCAAATCTGTGCAGCAAATCTGAAATCCAGGTATTATTATTTTCAGTCAAAATTCCAGCGACTGACATCTCTTGCTACTTTTCAAGTAGCCCCTAGTGACTCGCCAATGCTAAAGGACTTTGCCATATTTGTAGGAGCACAGCCACTAAAAATAGTCAAGCATGTGCCTACAAGATGGCTTAGTCTGCACAGGGTTATAAAACACACACTGGACATGTGATTTGCTTTGCTGTCGTATTTTCTGAGTTGTGAGCAGCAGGCTGCCAAAATAGAACTCGTTTGGTGATTTCTTCAGAGCCGTAAGCTTAAAACTGTTTTTTCTGTTCTTAATTTATGTCATGGAGTCTCAACAGCAATTTAATTTGAAGCCTCAGAGTTGGGGAAAGCCAGCTACCGATGTCTGCAGGCTGGGTGAATGCGTGCTGGCAGAGGACTGGAGTCAGAAGCTGCGCTGGTAACTGCCTCAAAGGAGCGCCTGCTCACTCCTCAGACAGTCTGATCGTTTTCTTTCAGCAGGTGACATAAGAACCAGAGCAGAAGTCTAGAAATGCAGATGGGAGCATCTGGATACTGTACCTGAGAGTTACGTGGCCGACTTGGTATAAATAAACAACATAATACATACTACTGTGGTGGTTGAAAATGCAGCAAAAACATTTTCACCTCCAGAGAAACAGTTCATTTCTTTACAGATTTATATTTGAAAATGTAGAAAGGGGATCAAAAACTTCGACCTTTAGAAAATTTAAAGGAAACCTTTAGTATGAAAGAATTTTGTTGTTAAAAATGATTTAGTAATTTTGTTCTTTCTTTCCTCTGTACTCCTCATTCTGGTTAAGATGGTATGCAGCAGTGTTTTCTTCAACATACTAAACCATGACTAGAAGGAGAAAATACCCAAAGATTTCCCAACAAAAGATATGTAGTCTAATGTCACAGATTCAGTCACAAACTTCTAAAATCTGAGGTGTCTCTCCAAACAGTAATAAGCCATGTAACCTTCTGAATGTTCTCCAATCTTTATCCACTTAAAGAGAAGCCCTTTTTTCCACATATATATATAGAGAGAGAGCGCGCTTGGAAATGGCTGTTTCCAAATCCACAAAAGTTCATAAATCTATTGACAAGAGAGCACTGTGATAATGTGGCCCGTCTGTTGAGAGGGAGCTGATTTCAGGCCGTAATACATCATTTCTTACAGAGAAGAAATTAGCAAGGCACATCAGGGTTTATTTTTAATGTTGCTTGTTTCATTTTACCATATAAATCAGCCTTGACAGGAGCTCATCCCAAATAGCACTGCCACCAATCTTTGCCGTTGAGAATTTCAACCCGAACATCAATGTGGGACTTCTAGGGCCAAACAAAAAGAAAACCAACAAAATCAAGAAGCCCAGATTCTAGATGCTAAATATGATTGATATACTAAGACTGAAACGGATCTTCCTGCCGCTTGCAACAGCTCCTCTTGAAGACCCTCCCGCCCGCAGCAGCAGCCGCCACAGTGCCACCTGCTGATGGCCGCTGCGCCGCGGCCGGCGGCCGGGGAAGGCTTGCCCTGGGCAACAGCACAACTAGTGCTCAGCTGGAGCAAATCCCTCTGTCACGGAGGAAGAAACTCAAGAAACTCTACCAACAAATGACAGCCGATGATCTAACCTGCATTGGTGGGCATCTGAAAGTTTCCTAGTTATGGTGATTTGTGAATCAGTTTACTTTTCCTCTGTGGTTTTAGCCCGGTTCTTTTCTTCCCGTCCATTTCATGAAACTTCCTAACAGTCCAGAAATTCCTCAAAATGCCTCTTCCACATCAAAACCAGAACCTTCGTTCTTTTTGCAAACATGTCAGCGCACCACAGTGTATTCTATCTGCATTTTTAATGCCTGCGGTTTGGAAAAAAAAAAATTAAGTAGAAAGACATATTATTGGGACTTCGTAAAAAAACCCAAGCTCATTTCCTAGTTTGCATTTCCTAGTTTGCGTGGAACTCATCTCTCCTAATTTTTTTACGGTGTAGGCATCTACATCTGAGGTAGTCATTCTGGGTCTCCTTTATAGCTAATGGAGATAAAATAGGTGCATTTACAATGGGAACAATCAAACCCATTTTTATGTCTGCTTGGTCAAATGAGCCACATGGTACCCTAGAAGTACGTACTTTTACCCACTGGAGAAGGGAGCATAGGGTGACCAGCTCTGTTCCAAATCTTCAGACTGCAGGTGGCTGCCCTGATGGATGCTGTTACCTTGCACCACCCTGAACTATGCTGACATGGGCCTGATAGATGGCTCTGGAAACCTCTGCTTTAGTCTCTACTTGCAAGACTTGGCTCTTGCTGCTGTTTCCTACTCCATGAAATTTTTTTGCCCAAACTGTCATGGGCATGAAGTGCAGAGAATTCTTTACTTTGAGGACAGACACAAGGAAATCTAAGGAGCTACTGCCGAAGTCCCAAAGCCTTCCAATAGCTATTGATTCAATTTCTGTTTGCAGCATCTACAAATGCGAGCAGGTACGGATGACTCAGCCAACCCCCTTTTCAGCACGTTGTGAGAGGACAAGAATTATATCATGGCTAGTACTTGTTTCTATCTCTTAGTAATTCATGTGCCTGACCCATGGGCTCCCTTCCTCCCACCATACCCAATTTACGTACATAAAACATATTCATGAAAAACCGAAGTGTACCATTTGCTGCCAGCCAGCCTACATTGAATAAATACAAAAAGGAGACTATATTACAGTGTGGGAAGTGTGATATCAAAAATATGTACATAAGTAAGGGCTCACCTCATAATTCATGTGTGAGGGAATGAATATGACATAGCTAAGAGTTTTCATTGTTAATTTTTTTCAAGCAAATTTTAATTGTTAACAGGCAGGAGCTGTGGCTATGTGTGGTCCCTCTCCCATCTTCCACTTTTGGCAGCTGGAGGGTGTTGGTGAGGAATGCTGAGTTTGAGCGAACCTTGATGCTCTTGAATCACCCCCACAAGCAATTACAAAGGTGGAGTTGTTAAATGAGCTAAAATTACCTGCCCCCCCAACCCCAGCTGCAACCAGAGAACTGATGTCTCTCAAGGCAGCATCTCTACCCGTGACTGCTCAGAGCCAACAATGAATGCCTGATTAGACCAGAGCCCACTCCTCTGGTGCGTTCTGGCAAGTCTTGTGGCTTATCGGCTACAAATCTGATCCCACTGCTGTCAGCCAGGGAATTGCTCACGTTGTTTTCGATAAAGAGGATTGGAATAGACATCGCTGATTAAAGAAGCCTGTTACGATTCTGTTTCAAGTGTTTTGTACAATGAGTTTCCCAATTAAACATGGCCATTGCAATGCACTATAGGCACTGTAATTGTAGTTGCAGATGTTACTGACTTTCAGAAAATATTTCCTTAATGTGTTGTAATGTTGCATGCTCAATGTGAAAAACAAACACTTTACTGAATTTTTAATTTTTTTTTGTGCATGGGGGGCAGAAATGTCCTTCAGTTTCAGCTTAAGACCTTTTTTTTCCTTTGAGTTCAAAATATTTTAATGGTTTTTTGGGGGGGTTGTTTTTTTTAGGAAAAGAAAGAAGATATTTTTCCATCCACTCTGACAAGGCATCATAAGCCAGTGGTGATGGCTGGGAATTTTAACAGTATTTTCCTGCCTGTATAAAAAGTTATAATGAGGTTTTCTCTTCAGTGGCTACTTCTGATTTTTGGAGAGTCCAATTAACTCTTACCTGACCAATAAGCACATGAATATCTTTGAGAAAGCTGGCATAGCAGTGACTGTCATATTGAGACACACTTATGAACACATTCCTGGTTCTTGTGGTTTTATGGTTTTCAGCAATGTGCCTGCTAAATTCTGTTATATTTTTGCAAATTATACTTACAAAAATTAGCAAAATAGTTTTCTTTCTTAATGTCAAAAAGATATAATAATCAAAACATAATCTGACGTGATGTGGCACTATGAAACCAGTCTTGCAGAAAAGTGATTCCAGCAAGTGGTTGTCCTGGGAATGGTTTCCACCCATTCTTCCATTCTCCAGCTCATGTCAAAAGCCTTTTGAAGGTTTAAATGGAGAAATTATCAAACACAGTGATTCTTTTCCCCTTCACTTCTTTACTCTCATCTTCTTTTTTCCTTTAAATAAAATTAAATGCATCACTGAAAAAAGAAGGATGAAGAAATGCAAGGGTAAATAAGATTTGGTCTCCCTGTTGTACAGATGATACAATATACCTGCACATACAACAGGTTTGTTTTTTTTTTTTTACAAAATGCCTTATAAACAATAAGAAACAGGACACTTCTAAGATTTTAATGAAAACTGAAAAAATCTTCCCCTTTTCAATTTTTGGTCATGTGAGTGGCAAATACATTAAAAGTCCTAAACAGTCGTAGTCTGCATGTAGCCCACACACTTTCTTTTGCAGCATGGGACTTTCCGAATGAAAAGAAAGGAAGAAAAAAGTAGTAACGAGGAGAGATGAACGTTATCTGGAATGCATATGCCTATGCACAAGCTGGATAATTCTAACAGACAGCCTCTGGGAAATCCAGAAATAGGATGTGACAAATGCTGGGCATACGTTGCGGTGACTATGAGACAGCATTGCGGCAGGAGCATGATGTTCCTAGCATGAGAGATGGGTTATAGAGATATCATTGCTGGGAATCAGGTGAATACCTTTTTCCACCTTGATAGGAAAGCTTGCATTTAGAGAACATTTGGCCATAGTCTTTGGGTTTTTAGGACCTAAAAGAAGAGCCTGAAGGAGAACAACTGTCTCTTGAAAGGCTGCAGATGTGTAGTCACCAAAGATATAACTGCATTAAGCTGAGATTCTTCCTTTACTAAAGAGAGAAGAAGGGCAAAGCTGAGTGAAGGGAGAGTTTATACATTCTTCCTTGAGTTAGTTGTGTTTATAAGAGAACGGCAGTGCTTTGCAGAGTGTGAGTCTGAGATATTCTGAGAACAGTTATTTTATATGCTGATCCAAACGCCTGCAATTATGGTATATGCTACACATTCTGATTTCATCAGCATTCGTAGACCAGCTAGATATCATCCACAGGACTGAAAAATGTAGCTGAGCAGAACCAGGACTGTTTCTTGACATAGTTCAGATATGTTTTGAAAGGCTGAAGTACTGTCATCTTCTTCAGGGCTGAAATGTCCAGGTGGTGCACTCTATATATTATGGGCAGAAAGCTCAGGGGGAGTAAATTTAGATGTGAGCACTAAAATATGTCCTTTTTAATGTTACTGGAATAGACTTCCATATCCACTTGAATGTATTGCCATATATGTGAGAAATGATGTGAGGAAATCTGGGTGAGCAACTTATGCCTTATGTTTAAAATCATCTGTAGAAGTCCTAATTATATTTGCAATATTTATATTTCATATAACGCTTACTGGGTGCATTAGACATTAACTTGACAAAGAAAACATTTGACAATGTGAAAATCAGAAATTTGCACAGTTAACTATGCAGACCAAAGTCTGGAGGCTTAATATTGTCCGTCCCATTTGGCCTGAGTTTTGGTTGAGCCACATTGATACACAGTGAAAAAAACTGAGGCCATTGCACTTATCCATAAAAGCAGATTCCCTTACACGTATTAACAAGTAACTTGTATCAGCATATATTCTAGGGAAGTCTGGCTACCCCATTGTCCTCTGAAAAGCCGCTTGTTTTAAACTCACTTAATTTACACACTACTGAACCTGCCTGCAACAGAATCAGAACAGACATGAATGGCACCAGCATTGTCTGTGTTTCCCTTTCTACTTCTGCAGTCAATATATATGCAAACATGCTGTCTTGCCCCAATGTGAGGACTTCTCTATGCACCATGGCAGCAAATAGTGCTGGGGCTCAAAACTTACCAGGTATTAGTCAAGGACAGTGACCTAGGTGGCTGAATGCTGTTAAGCGTGGCTAGGGTTTTCCTTGGTTTGCAGGCAGGAAACGGAGGAAACAGATAATCCAAGAGGAGGCAAGGCCCTTGCAGACAGCATCTGCTACAGCTTGGGTCTGCAACTGAGCTGCAAACTGAGCTCACCTTGCAGCTCAGTTGGACTTTGGACGTCTGCAATGTTCTCAAGCTACTTAGTGGGGAAAACAGGCACCTGTGGGCTGTATTCCTCTGGTCTGCTAGCAGTCTGCTGAAGAGTGAGCCATGTTGGGTTCTGATAGTGCCTTCCTGTCCCCACCCACGGCCTGGAGGGAGCTCAGGTGGGTCTTTTAGGGGCCACACCTGGTGTGGGGCAGGCAGACCTTGGCCTGTGCTGGGGCACCGAGCAAGGTGTGGGCCCCTGCCCTGGAGCACCCCAGCCACCCGGCTGTCCCCTTCCAGGGTGAGGGGACACTGCCCGCTTGGGCACCTCAGGAGGTGCGCTGCAACGTCTGCAAAGACTCACCGGTGTGATAGGCAAAAACTCAGCGGGGCAATGGGCAAAACCGCAGTGGAGTAAGGGGGAAAAACTCGGCGGCAAAGCTTTCAAAGGCAATTTTCTTTTGCTGGTAGGCAGGAGGCGCCATTTAACAGCTTGTGAAGGGGAAGGAGCGAAGAGGCGAGAGCAGGCGAGGGGCGCCCGCGCAGCGAAGCCCCTGCCGGGACCTCCCGCCCGGAGCGGCACCGCGCGGAGCCCGAGCCCGAGCCCGAGCCCCTTCGGGCGCTCACACGCCCCGGCCACCACCACCGGCTCGATGGAGCAAATCTTTCCCAGCTCCAAAAGCTGCCGCTTCAAGGCCGTGGCCACGGAGGAGCCTGAACCCTGCAGCAGCGCTGCGGCTCTTGCCGCGTCCCCCCGGCTGCGGCACCCCTCAGCCCCCCGAAACCGCCCGCTCTGCTCGGTGGGGAAGCACGGCATGGGGCATCTGCCGTTGTCCCCAGCTCGGCAGAAGATTAAAAAAAAATCAGCAACGTGTTGACCACGAACGTGGGAAACTCGTCTGAAAGAATAGCATACACTCCCTAATGTATGTTTGTACTATTCGAGGTCCTTTAGTATAGGGGATAATTTTGCAGAATAAATATTACGGGGAGATGTTAACACAGATCTTACCACCTGGCAAAATGCAACCAAATATGGCACAGATGAATTGGGGTGGGATTCTGCCTGCTGTGCTCTAGGGCTCGATCTGTTCTTCTCCCTCCTGAAAAACTTGTCTCTGCTTCTGTAAGTAAAGGAATTAACTAGGGGACATTCCTTTTCCTTCTCATTAAAAAAACGTGGAGTTTTCACTAAAAGGTCAAAACCTGTCATCTGGTTAGAAAATCTTGAAAAATATGTCTGAGGACTTTTTCCATTCATATGGTCTTTACATATGTATCAGGGAGGGGAAGGGAAGGAGAGAGCAGAGAAGAAGAAAAAGAAAAAGGAAAAAGAAACTGGGGGAAGAGGAAAAAAGAATAAAGGAAGAGAAAAGAGGAAAGAAAAGGGAAAGAGGAGAGGAAAGGAGAAAACAAAAGAGAAAAGGAAAGAAAACAAAAGGAAAAAAAAAAGTAAATAGAAAAAGCAGGTATTTCCTGCAAAATTTTCCTTTAAAAAGAAAAGTCATCTTCAGCTGAAAATGCTTCAGCAGCAGCAGCGAAAAAGTAACTGTAGCAAGTAGTTAAACCACACGAATAAATTTACTCACCTGCATAGCATGATTTCCTTGTTTGCCTAAAGTTTATGAACTGCTCATATGTCAGTAGGATGGATTCCTGGTAAAGAACTGATTTATTTCAGTGGAGTAATCCTAGTGCAAATTGAGTATCAGATCAGGATAGGTGTCTGGCTTCGGTGATTCCTGATTTACATTATGAGCCAGCGGAACTGAACTCTGACATTTCTTCTTAAACATGCTTAGCATTAAATGAAACCGGCTTGTTTGACCTAACGTTGTTCGCTGTTCCACGGAGATATTATTAAACTCTGCCCTGACACGTATGTGCGTTAACCCAGATGATCCTAAAGGAAAGCTGAACTTGTGCATATATCAAACGGCAGAATTTACCCCTGTACTTAGAATAACCAGAAATTTCAATTACATAACTGGCACATGAAGAATTTTAAATTGAAATGATTGCTGAATAGAAGCAAGCACTTTGCTGGTTTTATCACTCAGCCAAGCCAATTAGAAAGAATGTGTAAACTTTACCTTTTACTTACTCCATCTGCCTGTGCCTCGAGATTATAAACCTTACTCTGGTGTTTGTGATCTACAGCTATGCTGTGATTTTTATTTTCTTTTTAACCACAGCAACCATCGATTCTAATAAGAACTGGCATTCTGTTGAGATTTTGTAAGATAATACTGCTTTTTAAGGCTTATGTTTTGGTATGACTGTAAAAACCAGCAAAAGCCATGCCCTGAAGAAGCTCATCATGCTAAACGGTGTCCTGCACCAAAGCAGGACATTCTGTTGAGGTTTTGTAAGACAATACTGTTTTTTAAGGCTTATGTTTTTGGTATGACTGTAAATACGAGCAAAAGCCATGCCCTGAAGAAGCTCGTCGTGCTAGACGGTGTCCTGCACCAAAGCTGCTCCCCGGGACACGAGGAGTTCAGGGGGTGCAGGATCCGGTCACTGCTTAGGCTGCCTGGTAGCAAAGCTCTTCGATGGGAAGGATCGGGGGGGGGGGATTTTTTGCTCAGTGGAGTTTCTCACTGGCCGAAGATGCAGTTCAGAGCCCCGTGAAGGTTTCTGCGAGACTGTGGGCTTTCCGCTGACCCACGGGGGGAGCTGCAGGCTGCCGCAAGCCTCCCCCTTGCCGGGCCGGCGGACTCGGAGGGGCATGGATGGGGACGGTGTGGAGAGGCAGGCGTCAGCTCCTAACCGGGTAAATCACCGCTTTGACTAAATAGCCTACGATGGGAAACCGGTAATCCAAAAAACGACGAGGAGTTGAAGCTCTTTTTCCACCTACAGCTGAGAATGTGTTTGATAAGCAACACCTAAAACATGTTAGGAAGGAGACAGTTTGTTTGCCTGAGTGTGACTTTCTTGGCAGCAGGATTTCTCCCTAATTTATAACCATTATGTAAACTTCTGACTTCCAGATTCACACTGTGAAAATATTCAAGATGAACTAATCAGGGTGGAAATCTGAAATTGTTTCTGCATGGTTTATATCCCCCATCTGGCAGCGCAGAACAAACAATACGACCCTGATGGTGTTTACATGAGTTACCTTGTTGGAGGAAATGATTGTACTTAGAAAATTGTCCTTGCTCGAGAAATTTAACAACTTGTTGGCCTAAACAGGGCTTTATATCTTTTTAATCTCTTCTTCTTTTTATTTTTTTCTTGTATATGTTTGAGGAGGGGGAAGTTATTAACTGTGAATTAGAGCTTTCACACCACATCTGTCTTTTAACTACAAGCTGAACTTAGGTTAAATATTCAAAAGTTACAGTTGGTCCCTGTACTTACTTTCTGTGGAGAGCTGTACTGGTGACCGTTCTCAGAAATCCCGATTATTATTCTTATTACTTATTAAGATATTCAGTGTGGTGGGTTTCCCCCCTAAAAACCTTGGCTGACAGCAGTTTCAAGTGGCTTTGTACATGCAATGTGCACATTCAAAAAGCATAAACGTGCTCTGTGATTTTCGCTTTGCTGCACCCTCAGTGGAGTTTCACTATAGCAAAGTTTATAACAGCCAGTTTTCATGGTATTTGATTGGATTTGCAGCTCTGTCACTCACCAAGGTTTTCTTTTAGGAAGAGTTAGAGAATAGAAGGACTAGCTTGACAAATACTAATAATGACAATAAGACAAATTTGTCTTCAGGAACTCTGGAGTTTTCAGCAACTTTAGAAGAGAAATTTTGTTTCAGGCATTGCCTTGCAGCGCAGGATATTTTACATGTTTGTAGCAGAGTCTGAATCTGCATCCAGAAGTGTTCCAGAAAAAATATAAACACATAACGTTATACCGTGAGAATTCATAACCCTAAAACGTAATTGTTTTTACAAAATACGGTCATTTAAATTAGAGTTATTGCAGAAAGTTAACAAGGGGAAGACAATATGTCTTTTTTTTTTAAACATAAAATAAGTGAGGTCTTGTGTAGTGAACCATTTAAATTTTTTGGCTCTAGCTTGTATTATTCTGTAGTTTTCAGTTGGCCTTCTAGTGATCACTGTGAATTAATAGGATATGACTGTGTCATGTGAGCTTTCCAAAAAAATGATGGAATTATATTAAATTTATTTTACTATGAATTCCATCTATGTTCTCCCAGAAAAATTCCTGGACACAAATAATTTTAAAAACAACAAAACTGGCTTGTCTTTCAGGCTGAAGTTTAAAATTATTTTCCAAACACTTAAAATCATAATTAAAAAGTGGGGTTTCTTTCATCCTAATATAAGGAGCCAAGACAATACATACTTTGCATTAAAATTTTGGCAGTTTTTATACAGTTATTTTTTAGTCAAAATCAAATTTATATGCTAAATGATTTACATTAAAGTTGTTTTATGTTTCTTAGCTTGAAGGTTTAAGATGATTTGAAGCAGAACAACATATCCAATATCCCAAAGTGACTCTGCATTAAGACCTGGCTTGTAAATAGAGTATATATTTAATTTGGATTTTTTTTTTACCTTTTTTTTTTTTTTTTAAAATGAAAGAAGTGCTCTCTGTTGGAAGGAGCTGCAGCTATATAAAGCAGTAAAAGGAGCAGATCCTACAGCAAAGCAAAAGTACCATTGATTCTTAAGGAAACAGAATTAGGGTCAAATTATACAAAGGAAAAATGGGAGATTTTAGACATATGAAAGAAAAGCTTATATCCTGAATACAGTGTAGTGTTAGAGAGATCCTAAGGGTGTTTGAACATGACAAAGCTTTAGGAACTGGGAGACATGCAAGAATGTTGTGAACATTTTAAAAAACATATCCAGTTAATTTAAAAGATTGAATTACGTATTACTCAATAGAATGCAAGGAAATAAAAAGAAAAGATTTCTTTTTGGATGTACTTTTTGCCTTGTTTATAGGTCTAATGTGAAGAATGCAGATTTTTCTTTTTAATCACAAAATTATTTTTTTCTGACAGCTGAACAGCAATTAATTGTGAAAGTTTCAAGGGATATTTTAAAGTACATAGTTACTAAATAGGTTTTTAATTTGTTGACATGAATGCTCTTATCATTACTTACAGGAAACATAAATTCTAGGGGAAAAGAAAACCTGCGGAATGTTGAGTAATAACTAAAAAAATATGGTAGGATGACTGTTAATTTCAAATCCTTTACATGATGGAAAAAAAGAAAAAAGTGAAGGTAAACTGCTGTTTAACAGCTTCCCACTGTTATATAAACTTTCAAACAACCATGAAATGTAGGTCTCTGGACATCACTTAAAAGAACCACAAATAAACAGAGGGTCGTACCACACTTCTGTTCCCTAATGTGTAACTAAAAGGTTTAGCTAAGAACAGAAAGTGTCTAAAACTCCTTTTTGTTTATCTACCTCCTTGTGTACCATAAACATAAATAAGCAAAGCAGGGCTGGAGTGGGGAGGTAGGATGCTGGCTGCCTGTGAATAAGGCACAGAGGAGGTAAAAAGCCTGTTAATGTCTCCGGGGGGTCATCGTACCTTTGTGCATGCAGCAGGCTGGGACATTTATGTAGCAAAGAATCACCTACTTAAAAAATAAGGATGCTGCACTTAACACTCCTGTGCCAGAGCATCTCTGGGGACTTGTATATCTTTCATGGAAATTTGCTGAAGTGTAACAGTTTAGCAATTACTAGGGACTTAGTATAATGGTGTCCTTTTAACAGAGTAAAGCACAAGCGGGGCTATTATACCTAATGCACCTTCAGGCTGCAAGACTGCATCTTCTTCAGACTTACTGTGATCATGACCAGAAATTTGTAGTGATCCTAAATCATACAAAATTCCTCTGAAATTGAGGGTGGCCCCGTATAAGCTGGAATTTCCTCCTGGGGGGAAGCGTTGGTACCTGTGCTGTTACCGGTGCTGCGTGGGCTGACCCGGGCAGGAGGATCTGCTCCTGGGGAGAAACCCAGCTCTTGGTGATGGCACAAACCCGCTACCGGAAAAAAATAATCATCAGCTCTTAGTTACCCTGGTGTAAACTAAGAGTTATGCAAGTTATCCAGAAGTATACCCGGGCAGAAAGATTTTTTGCTCCAAAGATAATACTTGCAATGCTTTTATCCCTTGACAGCAAAACAATATAAATAAAACAATATAAAGAAAACCTGCAAAGGTAATTTTCTTTGGGTCTTACTCCAAGACTATCCTACCTTTCTCACCTCCCACACACAAAAAAAAAAAATCCTTTCTTTTGGAGATTTCATTCTTGCTTTTGATTTAGCAAAGAAAGTGTTTAGGCACCACGGTGACGAGCAGCAGCATAAATCCAATAGCCCACTGAATGTAGCATGTTTAGGAGAAAAGTGGGGCCTCTGGTTCAGACAGAGTAATTAATATCTGTTGGGGTATAGGCTTCCTTGAAGTATTCATTATGTGAAATCAGGTACTTACATGTGCAGCAATTAAGTTGATATATGTATGTGTATTATTTATTTATTTGTGTAATGTGTGTGTGATAAATTACCAGTATGTGGACATCTTTTAAAACCTGTTACTAATCTCAGTGTTGGTCATGTAACCTAAGAAGGAATGAAGACGTAAGCTGTAGCGATGATGGTTATACAATACTGCAATGAGAGCAGAACATAATACAAATGTCATTGCAGCACAGGGCTGCACGCAAGCATTTTGACTGTTTGCAGATTTCATTCGAATGATAAAACAAGGTGTGTGGGGGTGTGTGTGTGTGTAGCAAGGATTAATCAAAGGATCCATTTGCTCACTTTCTTCCCGTTTACAGAAACATTTCATGGCAGGAATTCACTGGTGGCATTTCTAGAGCAATGTGGTAGGCGGCAGACTATGTAAAGGGTTACAAGCTGTAGAATGAAGTCAATAGCATGCGAGCTACCCAATAATAATGCAAATTGCAGAAGGAATATGTACAGGAACAGAAAGGAAAAAATATATTCCCCATCTGGGCTGTTATTGAACATTTTGGACCGTGAAACACGCAAAATGGGGTGGAGCAGAGATTTTCCTGGCTTGCCTTCCACATCAATCAGTTTGTTGGGAATTGTGCACAGCAAACACAGTTGTGCCACTCTGAAAAAGACAATGGATCAGAGAAACAGCAACAACATTTTTCCAAAATGACTGGTGGTTCTGGGGTCTCATTGGACATACTTTGAAGCTGTCACACTTTCAGGAAACGTTGAAGCCCTATTCTCTGAAACTCAGGCCCTCTCAGTTAACTGAGGGCAAAACACATTGTGTTAGGAAGGCTCTGAGTGAGGGACATGCAAATCCTCATCCAAGATAATTGCATTCAGGGGATTTCTGTCACTGGAGTAAACAACTCTGGGAATTCAAATTGTCCTTATTATTGATGTAAGTGATTTTCAACCAAAATGAAGAAATAGCACATTATTGTTAAACAGCAAAAAAATTTTAAATTATAGATATCCTCTACAACAAAAAGGATTTCAGGGAATGTGCTGAGCCGACACCTTTGCTGTAAGAAGTACTAACACAGAAAGTCACTTTTCAAGTCATGCACATATTTTTCGTATAACATATACAGGTTAGACAATATTGGGGTTTTATCACTGAAACGTCTTTGTGTGGACTGTTGAATAGGATGTGAAAGGCTTAGGGCCCAAAGTGGTGCTTTTCAACAAATGCCCTACAAAGGTTTTGTGGGTTCTTAAGACTGTAATGGACTTTCCCTTTCTTGAAATTCAAGTTATTTTTCTGATTTTTTAAAAATAAACCAATGTAAGAAAATTCATGTGTCATTTAGAAGAAAGGGGAAAGAACCTATTACTTCAGGATTAGCACTAGAGGTTGCTGATTTTCTAGTTGAAGACTTTTTCAAGGAAAAATCACTTTCATCAACATTTTTTAATTGTTCAAAAAGAAGCCAGGAAATAAAAAATGTTTCTAGATACCAAAGTTTCTTTCCGAAAAGAAAAACCCAAATTGTCTGCTTTTGTTTTTCCTTTTTTTTTTCTTTTTGAAACCGAAAGCAGTAAAACCCCAGTTTTATGTTCAATTGGAAAACTGAGAAAAAGAGAGAAATAATTTCTCTTTCAAAAATGCCATCAATACATTTAATTGTCACTGGAAGCTAAAGGTTTTGAGTACTGGAATATTTTTCTTATTCTTTTCCTTTCTTTTTATGTACTTTTTTTGGTTTTGTATCTGCCTTTACAAGGCTGTAAATTGTGATTAATCTACCAACCTATCACCAGAATTGAATTACATTTCGTACTGTGCTGCAAGACTAATTAATTTAATAGTCTTATGTAAGTGTAGCCTAGCTGTGGCATTTTGAGCCTCCTCACACATGGTGGTTCTGACACTCCAAACTGAATCCCAAACCTTTCACGTTCGTGTTCTGGGCAAGGCTGACAAAGTGCGATCTCTGGCTGCTGTGGACTGTGCATGCTTAGCTCTGCCAGACATTATTCGGATTAGTTGAGCACAAGATGGACAAGCACACATGTTCTTTCCACACCCATCCTGTCAACCCCGTGTGTGCGAGAATGCCCCATTCCTAAGAAATTCCTTTCTCAAATATCTTCCTGTATGACTACCCTAAATAGACTTCTCAGCTTACTGTCTTCTCCTCATGGTCCAAGCACCTTCAGTTCTCGTTTGAGCTTTGAGAATGGCTGGACCAGAAGCAACAACAGCTCCTGTGGTCTATAATATCCTTGCGGTTGTTTGATGCCCCAGAATGCAAAGGAGCTTAAAACAGTAGATGGACTTGTGAAAGGTTCTTCCGCATCAACTCAGAGGAGCCATTAGAGAGACAGAGGTAGGAAGGAACTGAGCCCAGAGTATACCTTTATCTTCCTATTCTTATGCGAGCGCTGAAAAAATCATGATATTGGAAGAAAAAGAATAAAGTTCTTTACTCAGGAAAGGAATGAAATTCCTCTTTCCATGCACCACCATGTGCATGCACATCTGACCTTATTTTTTGTAACACAGACACGGATTTTATCCATGTTCTGATATGCATTTCCACAATGACAGATCTGGTTTTGTACATATTCTGTTCTGTATTTTCTAACATTACTCTTGGCTTCCTGCCCATGGCGGGTGTATTTTTGAACTGCTGGTTTGGGCTGAGCCATTTCTTTTTTTTTTTTCTTCTGATTTGCATAGCATGAGCTTTTACTCAGCTAGAAATCCTGGCCTTGGTTTTTCCACAGCCCTGAAACTCAGGAAGCAAAGAGCAAGTTCATGAGTTGAAGACAAAAGCAGAGCTTCCAGGCTGGGCCGGTAGATTTCTTCACCCACTGTGCATAGTCTCTTCTTGAAGCTCAAGAGCTACCCAAGACATGAGTTGGATCATGATGGTATTGTAATCCAACTTGGAAGGAATCTTAATTTCACTTAAAGGTAAATTAGCTCCCTAGCACTGTCACAGGGAGACTACTGTCACCTAAAGCAGTGGGATTTCATTGCCTGGGTTATCTCAGCTGCATCAGTCAACAGCTTTACAATTTTGACATTTGGGAGAAACAGTTGTAAGATTTTAATGAGAGCAGACACTTACCACCCCCAAGTAGCTAAATAGGCTAAAAATATCCCTTGTTTTGGTATTCCTAGGTTCCCTGAGGTTAGTGATATGTTTAATTTGCTGTCCGTTTGAATACAGGAACTCCCTTGACAGCTTTTTGACAGTGGAGAGTTTTGTTAACAGGAAGGTTCGAGTCAAGTAACATACCCACTCAGTCCCCTTCTTTAGCTGTCCTCAACAGTATATTGATCCCATTTTGTTCATAAAATGAGGGCCAACAAAGATTCCAAAGATCTGACAGGTTCTCCATTGTTCTTTATTTTCAGAATGAACCATTCCCCACCAGATTTCTTTTTCTAGTAATTTATTCTACCTCAAAAAAAGAAGAAAAAAAGAAAACATGAATTGAAGAACACCTCTGCAGTGCTTGCTGTTGTGAAGTTTTCTTTTTGAGGTTCTCCACTTGAATTCTATTACATTCCTTCCTTACTGATTATGGCCTTATGCCCTTTGCTTAATAAAGTGTTCAAAAGCCCATGGTGAACTACAATGCACTGAGTGTGGTTGACTTCATGGCAGAATACAGGCCTTCCTTACTGATTCCATGTTAGGAGTTGTAGTGGCGGTAAACACCCTGCTGAAGTCATAATGGATCCTGAGACCAGCAGCTTCTGGGAGGTAAGTGTAGGCGATTTGCCTATCAATCAACTTTATTCTAGTAGGTTACATGTTGAGCAGTCTAGAGGAAGGGTTACATTGGGAAGGAAAACTGCTATTCAGATATTAAACTTGCTTCCCTTGCACGAGATGCATCTTACCTTTTATATGGAAAATGCATACCCCAGACATTCTTTTCTCATTCCTACCTGAGATGTTCCAGACCCCTGTTTGCTACAAATGGTCCAGCTGAATAAATTTGTGTGTTACTTAAAATATCCCTGTTTCCTTTGGCAAAAACAAAGCTTAATTCTTCAGTGGAATAAGGTTCCAGGCAAGGGCCCTCAGCATTGTTCTACAGCTGCAGTTTCTTTTGGGGGAGGTTGAACAACAGAGGAGGTCGGTGGAGACCAGCACTCAAAGACATACTAACCTGAGAGGAAATATGGAGAACTGCACTTACTGTTTGGGAAGTGGCTAGCGGGAGGACCACTTTTTATTAGCCTTTACTGTGGTCTTAGGGATGCTCTAGGAATATCTGCTGCCCTTGACATTGCTGGTGAGATAGGTAGAGGAGCCCAGCACGGGCATATGGCATCTGTACCCAGAGAAGAATTAGCACAGAGCAGAGAAGACCTGGAAAGCAAAGGCATCAGTAGTCCCTGAACTGAAAGCAAGGTTTAACAGTCTGACAAATGCCATCATGGCTTTGCTGCTTGCTTTCCACAGCGCTGCCCTATGCAGTGTGCGTGCACCTCCAGGGGTTTCTGCACTCTGCTCCACTGCTCAGCCAGTATGTGTCCTAGAGAGAGAGTCTGCAAGCGGTTTGGAAACTCTTGGAGGTATCTTGAGTTGGGCTGAGGTACCTAAAATAATTATGCAGCACTGAAGTATATTTGTGAAGAAGCCATATGATGACTACAGGCCAACTACTATTTACAGTCAGGAATACATGCACAAGGTCTTGGTATTCCCAGTGTTACCGTTATCCCCCCAGTCAGCTACAAAATATGAAGTTTTAAGTGGAGGGAAAAACCCTTCTGGACATTTCTGTTGCTCTTTTCTTTCATGGATTTCCGTTCACTTGGTAGGGCCTCTGGGATGAGGCATCCAGAAATACAGTGTTCCTATGCTGAGGTGTCTTAGTCGTACAGGCTAGGTTTATACTAAAAAAGCAAATAGTGCCAGCGCCTGTTCTCTGACCATGGGGCCAGCTGGCATTGTCTTGACATTTACGTATTATTAAGCTTTCTTTATTTCCAAAAGGGGGACTATTTCAAACTGCCTGTTCCGAGTGGTCATTCTGCCATATTAACTTCTGCACTATGCCAGGGAATTGTTTGGGAAATGCTAGGTGATTTGAACAAAACCATGCCAAGGCCCATTCGTACAATTTAACCATGTAAGTGATTGAGTTGCAGTGGTCAGAATATTCTCTGGCACTGCTTAATTTATTAGCAAAGATATAGTCATAGAAAGGGACTATTGTGTCCATAACTGGCAATATGATGCCTTCTTGCTTGCAAGCCAGAACTTATTTTTGGCAGTGAAATTACTCCACAAACTCATGTCTGTTCTGTTCCTGTGTATTAGAATCATATTTGAGATAAAGATTAAAACAAGAGGGCAAATTAACAGGCTGTTTATTCATCTTCAGTGTTCACATATTCTGGGTAAGAAATTAGAGGCGGCCCATTCCATTATTTGAGGTTTAATTTATGTTCTGAAGTTTAGTTGATCTGCACTACTTCATTTTTCATTTTAAAATAGATCCAAGGACCCTGACCCTCTTAAAAAGAAAGAGCATTAGCTTTGTGGTATTGCTGTACAAAAAGTAAACAGCCAGTTTTATGAGGAAAATGTCTTCGGGATGCATAACTCTCGCATGCCAAAGCCTGAATGTGGGATGCAGTGTATGACAAAAACAGAAAATGAGGGACACACAAAAACCATTCATTCAGTAAATTTAAAATGTGGTGGGACCCAGTCGTGTAGTATAAATAAGTCTTGCTGTAACCTCAAAATTATGATTCTTTATTTCTGATGTAAATGGTTGTCAACAATAAAAGTGTGGTACAGCCACATTTGTGTAGAATGCAGGAATATGAGCCTAAAACTGGATATTGGAAAGAAATGTCTAAATATATGTTATATACCTATTTAGTTCTTGTTATTGTTCGTGAAAGTTTTAGTTTAGAAATGGCAAACGATTCTTTTACTTATTATATCAGATATTTTGGACTGACTCCTCATTAATATAAACTGGATATCAACCTGAAATCAACCTGCCAAAGTGCAAATGAGGGACATGTGAGGCTGTTTTGATTTCCACTGGCTGAGGGTTTGGACTTTTGTTTTTTCTTTTTTCTTTTTCTTTATTCTTTTTTTTTTTTCTGTTTTTCCTTTTTTTTCTTCTCTTTTTAATACAAGAAAGTGATTTTAAGTCTCAGCAGCAAGATGCAAATAAAAAATGGTAAACAAAACATTACTTTATGCAAAGGTTGTTTAACAGTGTTTACTCAATGTCATGAGTATTACTGTACTTAGTTGCTTGGCTAAAGCAAACCAATCAACTGGAATACTTATTTATGTGTCTGAAACCGTGCTGTAAATTGGAACTTGTAAGGAAGTGCTAATGCAGCCTCTGCTGTGAGATAAGAGTGAAAGTGTGGTTAGTCGTGTAGCTAACAAGCGATTTCTGTTGCTTTCTTTACTAAGTATGTGGATTAAAATCCATTAGACATGATAGCAATGACCTCTTTCTAATCCAGCCAGGTTTTATAGTTGAGTAAAAACTTTGACTTTAGTGAAATAATTCCCGGATTAATCTGATGCAAATGAGAAGAGAATCAGGCCCCAAATGCTGCAGTTCTAATGAAACCCTTCTCCCTGATCCTGTCTCTGACCTCCCATACTTTATCTTCCAAAGATCAGCTTTGTGGTGTTAATTATGGGGTAAGTAAGCAGTTACTTCCTAGAGCAAATCAGCAAAAGTCCAGGTTTGCTCTAGAGGTCCCAAAGATCAGAGCTCTGTGTTTCTTCAGGTTTCAATTTACCAGGCTCAAAACACTTAAAAGCATAAGGAGGAGAGGCTGGGGAGTGATCGGTTTACAAGTGACCTGGGAGTTCACAGTCTCCATCCCGTGAAATTACAGCCCATATAATAGGTCTTGTGCAGACAAAACCACAACAAATTAACTCTAGCATCTTTGTTTGGAGGAGAAAAACACCTCTGCTTTATCAGCAATTCCCAGGTTGTCCTTCACTGTAGTGCCAAACTCTTTTTTCCAGGAGGAATGTTTTGGACATGACACACACTTCACTATTCTGCCAAGGAGGCGTACAGCATTTAGCAGTAGTACAACTAGGTTTGAGTCAAAACTAATACCCCAGTCCTTCAAACGTTAACGTGCATCAGGGACTTCTTTCACATGTGTAGTTACGCTGAATTTCATCACTCTCTGGCTGTTACCACTCAAATGAGTTTCTAACAAGTTTTCATGTTTTTGTGACAGTTATGAATTTAATGGCATGTAGAATTGTTTGAAAGACGTACTATATAGCGATCAGTGTGTTTTGTCATCACATGGCATCCAATGTGCTCGATGCCATCTTATAGGTGGGTCTGGGAATGTATGTGTGTCTATATTCTGTTGACCTCCACCAAAACCATGAGCATAACGAGTGACCATATCTAGTGGAAATTAACAAACACAGATCAGAAGCGTTGGCCTCTAACGAGAAGAATGTGCTTAAAAATGAGTGTTATCTGCAAAACTGGCGGGATTTTTGTTAATAGATTTTGAGAAAATATTTTCTTAAGTCATGTTAATTTTTCCTATCCCTCTGTCAAAGGTCATTTTTTTGCAGATCATAGAATCATAGAGTCACAGAATCGTAGAACCATTAAGATTGGAAAAGACCTCTAGGATCATCTAGGCCAACCATCAACCCAACACCTCCATGCCTACTAAACCACGTCCCGAAGCGCCACATCTACATGTTTTTTGAACTCCTCCAGGGATGATGACTCCACCACCTCTCTGGGCAGCCTGGTCCAATGCTTGATCACCCTTTCAGTAAAGAATTTTTTCCTAATATCCAATCTAAACCTCTCCTGATGCAACTTGAGGCCATTTCCTCTTGTCCTATTGCTAGTTACTTGGGAGAAGAAACCAACCCCTGCCTCACTACAACCTCCTTTCAGGTAGTTGTAGAGAGCAATAAGGTCTCCCCTGAGCTTCCGCTTCTCCAGAGTAAACAATCCCAGTTCCCTCAGCCGCTCCTCATAAGACTTGTGCTCTAGACCCTTCACCAGCTTCGTTGCCCTTCTCTGGACACGCTCCAGCACCTCAATGTCTTTCTTGTAGTGAGGTGCCCAAAACTGAACACAGTGTTTGAGGTGCGGCCTCGCCAGTGCTGAGTACAGGGGCACGATCACTGCCCTAGTCCTTCTGGCCACACTATTTCTGATACAAGCCAGGATGCTATTGGCCTTCTTGGCCACCTGGGCACACTGCTGGCTCACGTTCAGCCGGCTGTCAACCAGCACCCCCAGGTCCTTTTCCTCCAGGCAGCTTTCCAGCCACTCTTCCCCAAGCCTGTAGACTTGCAGGGGGTTGCTGTGGCCCAAGTGCAGGACCTTGCACTTAGCCTTGTTGAACCTTATACAATTGACCTCGGCCCATCGATCCAGCCTGTCCAGGTCCCTCTGTAGAGCCTTCCTACCCTCAAGCAGATCAACAGTCCTGCACAGCTTGGTGTAATCTGCAAACTTACTGAGGGTGCACTCGATCCTCTTGTCCAGTTCATTGATAAAGATATTAAACAAGACTGGCCCCAGTACTGGGCCCTGGGGAACACCACTTGTGACCGGCCGCCAACTGCATTTAATTCCATTCACCACAACTCTCTGGGCCCGGCCATCCAGCCAGTTTTTTACCCAGCGAAGAGTACACCCGCCTAAGCCGTGAGCTGCCAGCTTCTCCAGGAGAATGCTGTGAGAAACAGTGTCAAAGGCTGTCAAGACAGTGTCAAAGATGTCAAGACTGAAAGAGATTCACAGATTTCACTGTGAAATCTGCCAACTTTGCAAAAACAGGCAATTTTAATTCTGGGGTTTGAAAATTTCCTGTTAGTTCCAGCACTGAATCCCATCACTCCTTTTCAAAAAACTTATATTTGCAGCTAGGGTGTACTGCAGCAATCCTGAAGTTAGGCTGCAAGCCCAGATTCAAGGTGGTTAAATTAATCTGTCCAAGAAGAATACATTCAGCGGTGTATATAATCTGCAGCAAAGAATTTAAACAAAGACCCTGGAGATGGAAGCACACTGCCTTCTCTGAGATTAGCAGTTGTTTCTAGGCCCTCACCTACCTGTGTAATTTCCTTGGCAGGGTTCCAGAGGATAACTTCTTTCCATATAAAAATACCATATAAACAACATTAGGAATATGTTTCAGAGGGGCTCTGTACCGAAGATGAAATGTTGCCTGATCCTTCTGTGTATTTGGGGAATAAAAAAGAAACTAACCTCTATTGAGAAAATCATCAGGGCCAAAAGGACCCAGAAGGGTATAAGTGTTGCTGCATTTATGTTCTCCAGAGGTACACTGGTCTATAAAAACAGGGAGGAGAGCAGGAGGCAGTAAGATGCACAAAGGAGAAATAAGCTGCCCTTTATATGTGGGCACTGAGAACCAGAAATATCTAGGAAATACTGACCACTACTGTGTAGGTGCAGTGCACGTGCTTAGCTCAATTATTACAATTGTATGATATTTTACATTCCAGAGATTTGAACAGAATAGTTGGACAGTCACTTATGTGGTTTTTGTGTCTTCTTAGTATCTGGATGTATGAGACTGAAGAATATGCATGTTCACGAAAGCCCCAAAGCCACTAGAGGAGTGCTTGAGGTTGTACTTGGGCATGCACAGCATTCATCTGCAAAGCTGTGCAGATGGCTTCTACAAAGGCAGCCCTTGCCTGCCTATTGGAGATGTTTAGAGCCAGGGTAGGGGAGAGAAACTTTGGTAATGAAACCAGAACAGGATATCTCTGATATGGCAGTCATGCAGTGCCTGAGCTAATTAGGGACAGGGCATGGATGGCAGAGTTCACTTTTGGGCAGAGAGGAAGAATGGAGCAAGATTGCTTGGGAAATCTAACAGCAACCAGTCCAGCAGATGACACATAAGCTATATTGGAGGCAAATAGAACAAAGTCAAGAAAAAACTTTACATCTGAGAGGATTAGAACAACTGTAGACTCCATGGTGGAACAACGCAAGGAGGAGATTATATTCTCACTCTGCAATACTTGCAACATAGCTTGATACTGCATGAGGCTTAGCAAGCAGGCAATAGCAAATAGCCCTCCCACCAGCTGAGCAGAGCACTGCAGACCTCCATCGTGCTCCTTGGTGCCTCAAGAGGCCATTTCTGCAAACAGCTTACTGGTGCCCAGCCACTGGGAGACGGTTAGCAGTTTCTCAAACTGCTCTTATTCATTTCAGACCTGAAATGAATTGCAAAACAGACCTGAGTGTCATATGCTGTCTCACCTTGGACCTTAGCAGCCTCAAGGACTTAAAAACCTGCCATCAAGGGAATTGCAACCTTGTTTTAGAGCTGTAAATTTTTGCACTGTAGGTAAGTTAGAGTTCAGATCCAGAATGCTGACCTGAGCTTGACATGCAATATAAATGTATCCTATGATGGGTTTATTACATCCTGAAGTCTGTTGTTGTTGTGGATCCAGACTGCAGACTTTTTAGCTGTATCCTAAGGTTTCATTTTTACCAGCAAGTTAAACAGGGCACAGGCACAGACACTAAACCTCCACTATCTGTAATGTTAAATGGTGCCTTGCCTGATTTTGACTCAAGATAACTAGCACTCTTCCTGATGATTCCCAGGTGTGGCTTGGGGATAATGTATGGGATGAAGATATTCTCAATAATGAGTCTGAATGTGGCCACCTTATTTTGGAGGTGAATGTAGTTTAATACTATGGTGATAACCACATTATGCTATGCTAGCTTCAGGGCCACAACATCATTTAGTTTACTAGTATAGATGCAGGCTTTGAAAGGAAACACACGAGCTACCATTCTTACCTGGCCTAGACCCCCAGCTGATGCAGAGGCTGTCTTGTTACTTGGGGAAAGACAGAAAGCATCTCTATGGAAAGGGTGCAAGGAGTGTTTCTGTACATACGTGCCCTAAGGCAAACCTTATACTGAAAATGTACAGAATAGCAATATGATGAGGATGTTTGCATGGAAAAGTCTAGACTGAGTTACTGCCTGGTAGCTCAAGACAAATTCTCTGAGGCATTGCAAAAGCTGATTGCAAGGGTCAGCATGTATTAAATGTTATTTCCTAATAAATTGTACAGCACATGCTCTTGAGGTAACAGTTTTCCTTGTAAAATCCTGAAAAGACTGAGCTGTGGTCTGTGCTTCAGCAAGGAAATACACCAAGGAGCATGAAGAGAAAAAGAGTGAATGAAGGTGAATAAGTACATCATAATCCATTATAAAATATCATATTTCTGCCTAATATGGCCTGCAGTCATTATCACAGCTTCACATCCTCCAGCTGTTATTACTAGAAACTCATCTCTCTCAAATAATTAAAATTGGTGTTGCCTAAATTATTATTGTAGCATCTCACTCCAGTCACAGCAATATATAGAGCTGAAAGAGACATCCTGGATCATTGAGTCCAGTCCTGGGAAACTGCATCGTAGAATCCCTGTTACAAAACTGCAAGACCCTTCTTAACAGTAGGCAGGTTTCAGTCCTCATCCCTGCCCGTATAACACTGTTTCAAATCTTTGTTCTTCTGTTGGTTCCAAAATTCCCACTTCCAGACTGCATTTATTCCCAGTGAGTTTCCACCCATTCATTCCATCATCCTTAGCTCTTCTGTTTGCTGCTAATCTCCCTAAATTGTTTGCAATCCACAGACATATCCCTTCACAAAAGCATCATTTCCACATGCTCTTTGAAGTCTTTCAGCTGCCTCCCCTTCTCTTCTGAATCCAATACAAAGTTCTGGTGCATACGTTCAAGACCCTTCCTTGGTTACCTCCTCTTTGCTTATCCACAGTATTTTGTTTCTTATAGTTAACTAGTACAATCAATGAATACCACTGTCCCTTCTCTCAAATGAGTGTCATATCTTTACACACCACTGGCCCTAATAAGAAGCAAAACAGATACCTGAAGCCACAAATTGGCTTCTCAGTTGAACGACTAACATCTCTCAGAAGAGACATGCATCTCTGGGGGTTAGAAACTTAATAAACTGTACCAGTCCAGAAAGAAGAAATCACCCAAGAGAATGCAGTGCAGCCTGTCCTTTCAGAAATAAGGGCAGCAAAAGAACAAAAATAATCTCTGCCTTCCTCAGAGAAATTATTATAATCAGAAAACAAGACAGAGAGTAAAGTCTTCTGCTACTGGTGCAGTTCCTTCTCTAACACCTCTGATTCTGTACAAGAACTTGACTCATAACCAGCACAGAAAATCTACTCGAATCTGAAAATGTGCTTATGCTGAGAAAATGAACATAAATGTATTGACAGTTCAAAGACAAGCCCACTTTTTTTCCAAAATACTCCCATGGCTTCAATTTTCATCATTTTTAACAGATCAATGCTGTAATTATTTATGCAATGAGTTTGGGGAGTTTTCTAGCTGCTTTGCAGCTCTTCTGAACCTGTTCTTGCTTGCAGTGTAATCACGACATTCTTTGTCAAAAACATGCAGAAAATAAAGCTAAAGCATCCTTTGTAAAATGCTCTTGCATCAATTTAGTGGTTTTAGTTTTTCTTTAAAATGTATGAACATTCTCATTTTGCTGCAGAAAAAAAACTTAGATATCTTTATTTTGACATGCAAATATTTGAAATAAATGCAGCTGTCAGATACTTACTAAAATATTAGTTCAGGTTACATGTATTTAGAGCACTGAAAACATGGGAAATGAGAACTGAGTCGAGAAAGAATGTTTTAATTGTAAACTAGTGGTATAGAAATTTTTAAACAATAGTAATGAGACCCAGAATATAGACATCTTGAATTCTGCAACCCCTATTAAACAAAGTACAGCCAGACGCAACAGTTAAAAATACGTAACCACACAAGTTCCCCATTTGCCCTCTTTTATTTGCTCTGTGTTTTCAATTTGTAATGACAATTTTGTATCAGAACAATAAACCAAGAAGATCATCTTTCTTTTGCCAGCTGTGACCCAAATGACTAGATTTGACTGTCCCATGAATGGAAACTGACAAACGAGACTTCAAAAGACTTCCCATTGCCAAGTTTAACAAAATTCTGCTATCTTTTAACCAAATATTTATGTATTACATGACTGTGTTTTATTATATTTATGTATTACATGGCTGTGTCCTATTAAATTTAAGTCTTCTATGATCAGCGATGCTCTCTTTCAGTGTCATTTGTAATATTTGGTTTCAATTAATATACAAGGAACCGAAAGAAATGCACAAACCTTGTTTATTTTCTAGCAGTTGATGGTAACTGATTAAATCATTGCACATGGCATGCTCTCCATCCCCTGTTTACTGTACAAAGCAGCTGGCAAGCCGCACCTGTCAGCCTAGGAGAGAATCTCATAAAGCTGCCAGTAAAACAGTGTAGCTGAATACACATCTGCTAATAAATTCTTTTCATCGTATCTTAATCAAACAGCATATGTAGTTTATGGCCTTGCTAATAAAGGGTTTGAAATATCTTCTTGTGAACTTGATTTTATCAATGCCAACCCGTATGACCAGTTTTTATTTACTCCTCTGCTCAGTGGAAAGGTGTGTGGTGAAACAGCAGAAGCACAGGAAAAGGGGGATGCAAATTGGTTGTTAACATAGACAGAAAGTAACCCCATTCTTTTAGTAATCTTCTTTGTCCTTTAATGGGACTGGTTCAATGCTCTGCTTGCCAGTCATTCTGTTCCTGACTCCAGCCACTGTGTGCAAATACTTTCCAAGTGGTTCAGATGGGTAATTTTCTAATAGCATCTACAGTAACACATAGAGAGTGAATATCAGGCAAATAATGATGGAGGAAGCTTTTTAGCTAGGATATAAGAACAAGGATGCTAACATAGTTCTAGCTTGAAGACTTGATGTTGAATAACATAATCTTTTCACAGGACTATCGGCTGATAGTAATCAAGAATGGCTATAACTAAAATAACGATATTTAAATTTGAAATGAGCATTTGTGAGATAGATTTTGCTGTTCAAATTGGAATAGATCTCATCCAGGATGACTCTTCTGACTGATCTTCCTTCTTGACCAATGCTCTTTCCTCTACACAAACCAGTGTTGTTTTAATGTGTCAGCATGGTTTGTCACCTAACATACTCTTCAACCTTGATGTTTTGGTGAGGTCTATAGCACAAATATATTGCACAGGCAGAGCAGCTCTCTGTGGAGTTGCTGACCCCACTGCATTAACTTCTTGGACTTCTGTAGTCTTCAGTAGTTGGACAAAAACTAGTGGTTCTTTTTTCTTTCCAGTCCCAAAGATCTCTAGCAAGTGTCCAGCACAGTTTGTTCTTTGCTCCGGTTACTTATGCTATCCTACATCTCAGCAAAGTGCTTCACCATGAGATAATATCTTTCACACTGATCTGGCAAAATGTCACCCTTACCGTAGCTCCATGCCTTTTTAGGTTTTCTAAAGATGTATAGTACCATTTTGTAGCCAGCTCTTGCATTTCTATATCACTAACTACAGGCACACATCGGTTTTAGCCTTACTCATTACCTCTTGCGCTACTATTCCATTGCTTCATATGGGAACAATGCTACATTTATGTATTGAAATTAAAGCTCATCTTCAGTGTCTTCCTAATATTTCTTTCTCAAAGACCTCCTAAAAAGTGTTGTGAGTTTTGGAGTCAGGAACTGGATGCAAGTGCAACCTCTGCATCCCTTTTCACAGTACTTTGCTGCTCCAGGAGCCCCTGCCCACAGCTCCTTCTCACTACAGCCCACTTACACCTGATGTCTAACTTCTTTGGCTCCAGTGAGTTGTACAACATGACTCCATCAAGCCTAGCTTACTTTCTTTTCCTAGGTATCCAACACTGTCCTTCTAGCCTGCACATCTCCCTTCACTTGTGTGGAGTTGGTATCCATGTGAACTACAATAAGTGGAAATTCCTCAGTATTCTTCAGGATATCCTTTGCTTTTTTAGTCACACAAATCTTTTGAAAATTTTTACATATGAAAGACAATCACACAGATGATTCAACTATGACTGTAAATTTTTTGTGTCACCTTCATTCAATGTCTTTTTTTTTTTTCTCCTTCTTTTTTTGTTTCTTTTGCTTTATGCTACATTGTCATCAGCAGGAAGTTTCACTCACCTTGTCTCATTGTTTTTGTGTCTCTGGACTATAGATAAACCATAGGACTGTTATCTTCTGTGTATCTAGCTCCAAAGAGCCTAAAGAGGAAGGAAAGAAAAACAAAGTCAAGACATTGGCAATGTCACATCACTTCCTCTCTGAATTAGAAAACACCATTTTCCTGCCTTTGGAAAAAACTTTGTGTGGAGAAAAAAATTGGGAAATTCAAAGTTCATAAATGTTATTGCTACTTCAAAGGAAAAGACACCACCCCCTGGTATTACATCTTGAGTATGCATATTTTAAATACAATTTCCACATGAAGGATTTTGAAATATTTTTTTTAAAATGTATTTAATACCTTCAATATCTGGTCATTCCTTGAAAACCTGGAGTGCTTTACATGTCTGGGCTATTAACAACCCCCTTTACGATTACATTAAGACTGACAGAGGATGTCAGTGTAGACTTACTTAGTGTTTTCTGTAGTCTCAGCAAATTTCCCCCGAAAATCAACCTTTATCAACAGGAATAATTCTGTTCCTCATAACCGTGTTTCATAGATCCTAAAAAATATTTTTACTTTATCCATGATGTTTATAACACTGACAATTTTTATTTTCACATTTCTCTGAGCAAGGAAAACACTGTTTTCTGAGGCAATTGGCAGTACTGTGGAAGGACATGTGTCTGAGGCACCTGACAGAAGAGAGCTGCCATGAAAAGAAGGAGGATGGATTCTGGTATAGAAGAAGCTGACTTAGCCAGAGACACCTAGAAATATCCTTGAACAAATGTAACTGCTCCATAGATATCTCTTCCCCATCAGCTTTCTCCTGATACTGTTTGTTAAGCTGAGGCAGATGTTTAACACATGATTTTCCTGCCTGTTTGGAAAACCAAATCTGCGGAAAAATTGTCCAGCTGACAGTTTAGAACTTAAGACTAAATCTAGGATGTGGGAGGTGTCCCACATCCTGGCACCGAGAAGGAGAATTGTATCATGATATCTCAGATGAGTGTCCTGTTCAGGCAGGTGTGTATCCCATAATCATCTCTCACGTTCAAAGCAATCTGTCCCTTCACCTTTTGGTAGCCGATATTAGATATGCTTTGTACATACCTAGAGGATTAAGCTTGACTAGCAAGACAGAGTTTCCTAGCAAAGCTTGAAAATAAACTGTGAAGCCTTTGGCTGCAGCCTGAACACGACCTCTGAGCAGTTCGTGACGTGTAGAGCACGCTCATGGCTGAGGAGACCTTGAACATGTTGACTGGCAAAGACCTAGGTATTTATAGAGAAGGTGACATCTGAGAAACAATTCTGGGAATGACTCTACCTAGATGGTACAGTAGGTGTCTAAAGAGACAGACAGATGCTTAACCAGTCTTGAATGCATGGCTTCTCTGAAAGCCAGAAATAAAGCCTGTGAATTGAGGCATTGTAAAGTCGGTGATTTCCAACCAGCAGCCTAAGGATTTCCACATAGGTTATAAGCAGTCAACAAAGAATTGAGGAAAATATTGAGTAGGGATTTTTTGGACAGAAGGAGAAGGTTAAAATTCAGCAATAATATATCTGAATTGGGAAAAGTTCTACTGGATAGCTATAGCTTATTTCTTTTATACACCCTTGTAGAATCATAAAACAGATCCCAGGATGCCTAGCTGATACAGGAGAAATTCTCATTTTAGTGCTACATTTTGGCACAGAGACCATTTCAGGACACCAAAACATTATAAAAAAGTACTCAATGGATATGGGATTGAAGCAGACCTTTTTAATTATTTAGGCTGTCACATAAAACGGCCAGTGGCCACTATTTAGAATGTTTTTAAATTTCATGACCAGGGGCTGTACAATGCATTAATCTTAAAACTGGGAATATAATCCCTCCTGGGCCTGTATTTGGCTGTAATACTTTAAGCAGATATCTGTAATTTTGTAATCAAAGCCAAACCAAGATGAACTCTGACCAGAGGTATTCTAAGGTGGTTTCTATTTGCAACTTCTGAAAAGAGGCTTTCTGCCATAACACTCATTTTACTTTTCAGCTTGTGAAAGAATCAACAGATAAAAGGCAAAGACTGCCAAAGAAATGGGGTAAATATATTTACTGAGTAAATATTGTATTATTAAATGAAATGTGTCATACTTAGTTTCAGCACACAAAGCAAAACTGGCAAAACTGGACAGAGATCCTTTGATTTAACTGTGGGTTTTTTCACTTTTACAAGCATAGAATGTGGTTTTGTGTCTGTCAGAATTATTAGACGGATATAACAAGCTATTCTTCACAGTAGCGAAAAACATGGAAAAATAATCCATTTTTATCTTTAGCAATCTGGAATGAAAAATTATAATATTCTAGCAGGTGAGCCTGGGAAGAACAGAAGAAGTGATCTTATCTCTCCATTTGGCCCAAGAAAAGATCAAGTAGACCAAAACCATTCCTGGCATGTTTGTCTAACCTGTTCTTACAACCTGTCAGCAAGAGAAACTGCACCAGTTTCCAGGCAAGCTATTCCAGGGCTCAACTCTCCTTACTGTCAGAAAGTTCTTTCTACTGTCTAACCTAATTCTCCCTTCCTGCAATTTAAAAGTACTGTTTTTCTTCCTGTCCTCAGGGGATCTGGGAAACAGATTATACTGTTCCTCTTTGCAGCAACCTTTTAATTGCTTCACGTCACAGTCCTGCTCCCCGGGCTGTCCACACCACGTATTGGGTCACCTCCAGGATCCATTCTGGAGCCAAGCAATTAGGTGACTCCTCAAACAACCTGTGGTTCATTTGTTAGATAGTCCAAGGACCACACCAGTGAATCAGTCAAGCACCCAACATCTCTTCCTATCCACTAAACCTGGTTCTTCAACTTATACTCACCCCATTGGACCTTGCGCCCTTCTTTGTCCTCACATTGCATCCTTCTGCCCACAATCTATATCCATATTGTCACTGTATAGAAAAGTATAAATGTGACAGATAGTAAAGGAGCCACTCTTCACATCTCAGGCAAGCTGAAAAAGTATTTCCTCTTAAAGAATACTGAAAGTTTCAGGCATAAAGATAAGCCACATGGGGGCAGGAGGAGATCTAGGCCTTGTGGTAGCGTACCTCAGGCTATCCTAGGCTGAGGTGAGAAAGGGCATGCGAGGAAAGAAAAGGACTGTGAGAATATCCCTAGCTGCTGACAGGGATGCGGCAGCGCAGCCACAGCTGTGAACCTCGAGTGGGAAGAGTGCAACAGACAAACTTTGTGCAGATCACGAGAGGCCAGTGAATTAGTTTGTGCAGAAGTCCGTCAGGTAAGTACCAAGCCAGGCTTTATTCCAGGTGCTGCAGTGTGTGGACACAATCAGTTCACATTACAGGGAGCAAACAAAAACATAAGCCAATTGTTAGAAATTAGGAATGGAATAGAGAATTTTAAAAAGAGAGCAAGATGCGCTACTGTGTAAATTCACAAAAACTAGAAAAGTTGTGCACAGTACTGCAATCACCCAAATACAACAGCAGGACTGAAAAAGATTCAGACAAAGGGAGGAGTATGGAAGAGCTTCTTTATGAAGAATGACTATCTTGAAGAATGACATTCTTCTTTGTGAAGAATGACTATTTGTGAAGAATGACTATTGGCTTCTTTGTGAAGAATGACTATTTGTGAAGAATGAAATGGGGACTCTCAGGTCTGGGAAAGCAATGACTGAGGTGGATATAGAAAAGGGCTATACAGCCTAGAGTGATGTTGAGGAGGCCATAAGGATTGATTATTTAGCTGAAGCTAGAAAGAAGGGAGGCACAAAACCAAGTAAGAAGCTAATTCACTTGGAGTGCAGCTAAGCAGTGGAGCTCCTTGGCATCGGATGCTGTGTGTGCCTAAATTCAAGAGGAGAAACAGACAAATTCAAGAAGAGAAATCCACTGAGCTCAGAAAGTCCCTTAATCACAAGTAGTTGGAGGTAGGCGCCGTTTTACTAGCTGCTTACCCTGTTCTTATGCTCTTATCTTGGCATCTGCTTTTTGTATCTGTCTTTGGGGCCAGATAGGCTTTCTGTTGGATGCAGTAAAACCACTCCAACGTAGGAACACTATGGATGTGAGCCATTCTGGGCCAGCTGACCTCTCCAAGAAGGAGATCAGAAAGGCCATGGGGGCACTGCCACGAGGTTCTTGCTGCAACCTTTGTCTCTTCCTACCACCCACCCAAGCCTTCCACCCTGTTGCCCTCAACCTCACCAGCTGTGCCATTGGCAGCACACTCTGTTGCTAGCCGTTGACATGCCATACTGTTATTTCTTCTTGCTCAGCAAAAGCAGTATTCATCTGTAGGTTTCCTCCATTCTTTTGATTGTCTGGTTTTTGTGGTCCCTCATCTTTTTCAGAGATATTCTTAGAATTTCCTATGCCTGAAAAGAGACATTTTCCCATATCCTCTTAAGGACAGAGGACAAGTTTTTCATATCACTATATTATTTTTTGTACACAAAGACTAAACCTGTGCTGTTAGTAGAATGGTGCGGGGCCTGCTTTCTGGACCTGAGGGCAGATGGCACAGCATGGCTCACATCCATACATCTAACCTCTTTCCCTGTGAAACAGGCTAGCCACAACCAAAGTGTCTGTCGGGAATTATTTCTGACCTATATAGTCACCTTGAACTGTGCTCAGCTACCCCCTGGGGGAATGCTAGTTGGCATAGACCAAAGGTGTGTTAACAATTTAACCGTATGGACAATTGCATGCCAGAGCTTGGGCCTTCTCTGTGGCACTACCGCAGCAGTATTTGAAAGCTGGAACTGGGTTTCAGAAAAGAAAAGTATTCTTAAATCTGATAATGATTCACTAGGGAGTGCCAGATACTTATAAGAAACCTGCAGAGATGTCCCATTATTGACAATTTGGTAGAAATAGTCACTCCAGATGAGAATTTTCTCCTTGACCGTGGGTAGTCAACAGTTCACATCTGTTCTATATAGGATCTTAGGTCATGTTCAATCTTGTACTGTAAGGCAATCTTCTAGTAATGTAATGATTTAGCTAATCCTTGGTCCATTCTCCGCCTCATCCTTCTTTCAGGGGAAAAAATATGTGAAAAATTGTGTCTGCTCAGTAATACTTCAATTATGGGTTTAGGTTTTGGTGTAATTTTGTTATGCCTTTGCTGATCTCTATAAATACTAGAAATGGCAGCACACAGAACTGTATTTTGAACTACAAGAAGATGGTGAAGTGTGTGTTAGCTCATTAATTAAATAGTTAACCAATGAATTTCTGAGTCTCCATGTGCATTATTTTACAATTGTACTCTGAGAAATCTTAAAAATGTGATCTGAAAAAAAGAAAATGGGATTTTTTTTTTCAATTATCTTGTAGCAAGGAGTTCCACAAATGAGGTGATTTTTGGGGAGAAAAGATTTCTGACGTTATTTTAAGTGTATTAATCTTTTAACTATTTTCAGTAAGGATAAATAGATGTTCCAAGTTACATATATCTATAACATTAATTATTGCACACAGTTAATGTATAATGTCCAAGTTGAATCCTACCTTTTTTAGATGCTCCGCAAGTACCTCTTTTAAGTCCTTAATCATTTTAATTGCTTGTATAATGTTCTCAGTTAAGTAATTAGTCTATCTAGAAGAAGCATTATACACTTTAAAATATATAGGTGAAATGTGCTTTGGTATTAAAAGGTTTCTTAACAAAAATAAAAATTTCAGTAATAACTATTTAATGAGAAAGTTTTGTCTGAACATTGTACATGTTAGCTGTTCTTAAATCACTACAGAAATGGGTTGGGATTGCAGCTTTTCCTTTCAATTTAAGTTGGTGAGCAACCAAATTATAATCAACAACAATAAAGCATACGGGCTAGAACAGTAAAAAATAATGTTGAAACAAAATAGTTCATGTCAGTTGAAACAGGGAGATAGATTCCCAGGTGGCTTGTAAAGAAAAGGAAAATAGCCATCGTGAACAGTACATTGAATCCAACCCCTTAGTCCTTCCTGAGGCAAATCTTCCCTTGACTTCAAGGCATGTTGTTTGTGTAAAAAGTTGACCAGGGCCTTGGTGTGGGAGATCTTGCTTATTTCTAAATACAAAACCCCTCAAACTTCACAAGCCCTTTAACTCTGTGTGTGTTCGTGTGGCTGCTCCCAGTGACTGAGGCTTGTTGTCCATTAAGAGCTGTGACTTATTTCATTCTCAAGTTTTGTTCTGTTGTTGGGAATATTTATTCTGCCTTGTTTTAATGTGGAGTTCAAAGCAAACAGGAAAACATCCCAAAATTCAGAATCACAGCAAGATCTTATTTCACACTGGATATCATTTTGTTCTATGTGCTCCCACTGGGCTGGATTAGTGGGTGGCGATGAAAAGTTGGGCCCCTAGCAAATAAAGACATTCAACTCCTCATCTTTAATTTCCTTTTGAAAATCTCTTTTAAAACATAGGGAAAGCATAAATTTTTGTTATTATGTTTTAAAATATGTTTGTGCCTGAAACAGATGTAAGGCAAAATCTAAATAAATGTGTGTAACAGCTTCACATTACGCACAGAAGAAATATTGTAAACCTCTACCTCACCTAATCCTAGCAGAAGTCCAGGTACTACCTTTCCTGCTGAGCTAGGTTTACTGCTCAGGAATGTTTGTGGAGCTACTTAAAATGCCTTCCTGACACTCAGACAAAAAACCTAGGTAGGATTCATCTGACTGAGTGCATGCATTTTCAGTGGAAATCTCTACATCAGAGCTAGTTATTCAAATTCCCTTTATAGCCTCCTTTTGTTCCCTTTATAGTAGAGAAAAACAGGCACTTTTCAAGATTAATCTCATCCTAATGCAGGTTTCTAAAATGGGTGAGATGAATCCAGCCCCCAAAGTATCTGTTAGCTCTAAAGCAATCTTAGGCTACCTGAGGTTCAGATGTCTGCACTGTAGACAACTAAAGTTAAATGAGTTGTATCCTACATAAAGTGTTTAAGTTTAGAAGGAATAATGGGGCAATTTTATATATTAAATTGAGCAAAAACCTCTGACTAAAGAATAGCTTTTGTTTGGCTAAAGCACATCTTTCTGAAACACAGCCAGTATTAGTATGAAGAGAAGGAGACTTCACTACTTTCCTTTGTAGCTGCTTTTTCTGACTAATCTCCCTCACTGCTGAAAAATGTGCCTTATTTCCAAACTAAACTTGTCTGGTTTTAGCTTGTATCCATTGATTTTCTTCAGGCCTTTTTTCTGTGGTTTAAAGGTCCTTTCAATGTTCAGTGTTTTCCTAATGAATGTACATGCATACATAATGAAACCACCTTTAAATCTACTATAATCTAAACAGATTGAGTATTTCCAGTGCCCCACTGTAAGGCATTTTCTCCATCCTGAAGTGATTTTTAAGGTCCTTTCTGCATCCTTTCCAATTTTTCAACTTTTTTTAACCAAATATGGACACCAGATGTGTATGCAATAGTCTAGTATCAATCTCATCAATATTACATACAGAGGTAAAATCATCACCCTGCTTGTATTTGTTACTCAGTTTATACAACAAAAGGTTCATATACGGGTTTTTTTCAGAATTACATTAGGAACTTCTGCTGTGTTTCTTGTCTCTTAAGATCCATTTTAGAACAGCTGCAGAATTTTGGCTGTATTAAACTGATTCGTTGAAATCGTCTCACCTAGCTAAATAAGTCAGGTAATTTTGTGTATCATTATATGCTTTTCCACCAGTTTTTGTGTCATTCACAACTGTCTTCTGCCAATATTTTAGGAATATTTTACATTGGATGTGGTCACCCTGCAGGCAATCCTCGAGAGCTGACACTAGAGGTAGAAGTGTGCCCCGTGGCTGATTACCTTTGGGAACTGTCAGCCAGTTCTTAATCATATAAATTTATTCCTTTATCAGCTTTTCCATTATTTTGGATGGGACTGATGTCCAGTAACTTGCCTAATTTAACCTTTTTGTATATTGGTACAGCATTTGTACTCTTCTAGTCTTCTGGAATTTCTCCAATATTTCAAGATTTATTCAAAAGTAACATTAGTGATCCAGCTGCCTCCTTGGGAAGCTGCTGAGGACTCTTGGATTCAAGCTGTCTGGCCTACTGATTTAAAAATATTTAACAGTTTTTGTCTAAAATCCTTCTTGGTAACTGAAGGACTGGAAAGATCTTAATCATCCTCATGTGAAATGATTAAACAATCCTATTTTACTCCCAGAATTAAAAGGCAATATTTACTGAACATTTACCCTTTTTCTCTATCATTGTTAACAGATTTAACATCCTTATCTAATTACAAGATTATATCACTTCTAGCATATTTTTCTCTTTTTAATACAAATTTTAAAAGTTCTTTCTCTTTTTCTTAAAGACAGCAATTATTTTCCCATGCTTTTGGTTTCTCATATTAATTCTTTTGTTCAGAATTTATCATTCATACTGCTAACTAAATCTGCAATTTCTGTCTATTTTAATGTGTTATACATTGCTTTTATATTCCCAGTTTCCACAAAATGAGGTTGGGCTTTTAGCCAAATTTTGTTCTTTCTTGATTGTGAAATCATGGGGGTTTAGCCATCTAATAAACTCTTCTAAAAGAACTCTTAAGTTTCATTCAAAGTTCTCTGCTTACATTTCACTTTCCAGGAATTTTGCTCAAAACATTCTTCTCCTTTTGGAAAGTATGTCTTTTTAAAGCACAAACTATGTGACTAATTGGGAATTGTCTTTGTTTGTCTTCTTAGAAGAGGGCAGATCATGGTTGCTTATCTCCAGGCTGCCACCATCCTTTGGTCTAGAAAGAGGCCATCTTTGGTCTAGAAAATAATTCACCTGTATCTAACATTAAAAGGCTGTATTTAACATAACAAAGAGCAAATTTGTCATAGGCAACATCTTTAGATGAATGACTATGTATTTTATTTTTAAGATTCTGATGTTTTATTGCTGTTTGAACTGAACCTCCAACCTTCTTCTTCCAGGCTGAAGCTTCCACATAGCAAGATAAAGAATTTATTCTATTGGGATGTGCAAGATATTTTAGAAAAAACAACTAAAATTATTGGGTTTGTTGTCACCTGTATTTTAATGGACCATGTCCTGAATAGATATTGCACAAACCAAACTGTTTTGTTCATTTAACCACAGGTATTTAAGCATACAGAATTATAACAATCCTTTATGCCTGATAAAGTGATAAGCTCTCTTAAAAACAACTAGAGCTGCAGTGAACTTTGGAAAACAAGCCCCCTAAAGCTTGTAAGTTTTATTGCCATTGTCCAGGTGGGCTCATAAGGAAAAGGGAGGCCTTAAAATGATGGAAGTAGCCAAAGCACACTCAAGGGTAATTCAGAAATTTGAAAGCACAGCAGCCAATACAAATGTCATGCTATGGTGAAGATACAAGCCAGAACAATAGTCTTGCATCTCTTTGAAATATGAAACGTTAACTTTCATTGGGTGTGTCTTGGAGGAGACATGTCAAACAGGGCAAGTGCCTAAGAGACAGAGGAGAGAGAATGCTAAAGAGGAAGGAAAGTGTATTATTATTCCAAATTCAGGCCAGATTGTGGATCTGCTATCAGTTGTGTAAGACAAGATGTGTTAATATATGTTTTTATAATGAAGCAATGATTTTCTCTTCCTTCCCTCCATCTGAGAAGGAAGATACTGGCTATGAGAAAGTGCAAAGAGGTTATTACAGCAAGATATTCAGACATCCTCCTGCAGCTGCTGGATGACTTGCTGGGTCCTGACTCATGTTTCCACCTCTTCCTGAGCATGAATTCTGTGGATAACCAGCTAGTGTTTAAATCCCAAACCCAAATGTAGGTGTCCCACATAGGAACTGAAAAGCCAGTGTGCCTTCCCATCCTGCGTGCACTATATCCACTGGTAGTCCAGAAAACAAACTGGAGAGTGTACCATCTTCTTTCTGCTGAACTGTTTGTGCAATCCTCATTTTCATAACGCTGACTGCTACCCTGTCATTAACATCAGTACTTATTTCCCATTAAAAATCCCAAAGTTATGGGCAAAGACCCGAGGTGTGGGGGGGTGAGACTATTTATTCAGGGCTATATAGGAAATCGGAGGTTGAACAGAAATTGGCTCTCCTGAGTCCTGATTTCTTATGTACAAGTGGTAGTGCACAGGGCAAGTTTTAGCATACATGGCAAGTTGTCCTGCTCTGCTCCAATTTTGTGACTAAACATACACAGTTAGATCCAATGCTTCCTGGCTGTGGCACGTCCCATATGCAGATCATCCCAGGACATTTCTGAAGGACCGCACCTACTGTAGGTGCTTGGTAGTTCTGCAAACAGCCTTAGTCCCTGCTCAGGAGTGGAGCACACTTGAAAGATGGTGGTTTAGATTAGTTTAATGCTTGCAAAGCATGAGGCCCACAAAGCACAGGGTCTGATCCAACCATCACCATGTTCATATGTGTATACATCTCCTAAGGGAGTCCCTTACAGAGCAAGAAGAGAGAGGGCTGAAAGATTCTATTAAAATATGTAAAAAACTCAACAGAGAAGAATCAGTTTCTAAAAGAAAATATTTAACAATATTTTTCCTGAAAAGTTTCAGTTTTCATGTACTCTGTTTTATTACGAGATCAGGAAGAGACTGACCAGGAAGAGAAGATAAACTGCAAAATCTGTTGTAGAGCTTGGGAGGGAGGGGCACAAGAAAGTCACTGCTCTTTGATATGTTTTTATGGTTCCCTCTAAGAGATTTTTGTGTGTAAATAATGTAGCTGAGATCACCCAGAGTAAAGTAAACCTTTTCCTTCAGATTATCTGATTTCCTTCAAGAGCTATTTGTGTATGCATGTGTGTGTGTGTTCCTGTATAGCTGAGAATAGTCAGTGAATTCAAAGACTTTCAAACACATTGAAACAATACCTGAGAATTATTCCTGAGCCCCCCAGAGTGTTTGGTGCTTTAGAAAACAGAGGAAATCCTAACTGTTACTTCTAGAGCATTTTGTCATATTGTCTAAATTACAGAAATGGAGAAATCCAACTGCTTTAGGGCCTGGAGTAAAGAGAGATATGACTTTGTTATCATCATACAGATATTCCCCATCTATGTCAGATGAGGATCAGATATAAAGATGTCACTTTTTAAATTGATGGGTTTTACATTTGCTCCAGTGTCTTACCCTGACTCAGTCAACTATAATGAAAGAGGAAAACCCAAATATGAAATTCGGAAGAGATGCTATTGCTGTTCCACAGATCTGATTGGGCAGGACTGTTTCAGCACACAGCCTCAGTTATATCTATAACTGCAAAATTCAGAAGTTATTTGGCATCTCTCAATGAGTGGCAAAGAGACATCGCTTCTTTGTGATCACTTAAGTCTACAAGCCACAATCTAATGAGCCAGCACAAACTTTTAGGAGCATTGACAGTTCTACATAGCTCTTTCCTGACCTCTACGGGGTATTTGACACCACTAAGGGTTTGGCAATAAATAATCAAGGGATGATTCTTATGAAATTGTTATGTTCCCCCAACCCAACCTATCTTTAATCTGAGAGTAAACTGCCATTTCCATTAACGTCAGTCACAAAGTTTGAAGCATTTTGTATTTCCATA
This sequence comes from Ciconia boyciana, assembly GCF_034638445.1. Classification (NCBI taxonomy): domain Eukaryota; kingdom Metazoa; phylum Chordata; class Aves; order Ciconiiformes; family Ciconiidae; genus Ciconia; species Ciconia boyciana. The sequence continues at coordinate 12,261,074 of NC_132936.1, read as the reverse complement.
ACTGACTTTCCTGAGTCAGCTTCCAAACTAATGCAGTCTATGCTCATTTGCAATGGACCTAAGCACTTGCTTGGATTAGGTCCGTTGATCTGAGGTTAGACCACAATTCTTTCACAAATGGAAATATTCTTAGTCATCTTTCCCCACCCACAGAGGGCACTTGTTTGAAGAAGGATTTGCTGGGTGGGTAGAGAACCTGCCATTCACTACTCTCAGAACTATCTCTGTTTGCCATCATCCCTTCTTCAAGTCAGTGCTGTCACTTACATTAGTTATTTCCTGAGCACTACTTTTATCCAATAAAGAAAAACAAATAAACAAATAAGAAGCATGTTAAGCAATCTCTCTCTGTTCTCTTCAGTAAGGCATAATGGAACAACTGTGTAAATAAAACTGTCATTTTTATAGACCTCAAGCCAACATAGCCCTCAAGTGCACCAGATTCTGTGGGATGTGGTTCCACATTGTAATGGCTGGAGCCTGTCCTATTGCATGACCATGTATGATTTCTTGACCAGAGAATAAGAGACTTGCCCAAGGGCATTAGCACCTGCTCTGGGAACCAGACAGCATGAGTTTCTAGTCTCTGTCAGTTGTGGTGACTGCTGCTTGTATTTCCATGCACTTCAAAGCCCTATTCTTGAGCAAGGTCTTATACCGTACCTTAGAACAATTTTTTTCCATTTTCCAGTAAATTGCAGGTTTCATAAGCCCATTTGCAGTGGGCAGGGAACTTCCTCACCCAGCAGTAAGGCAAACCGTAGCCACTGAATATCTTTGATATAAAGGATAAACGTGGCATGGTTTTGGCTTTGGCCTATCATCTTTCTAAAGTGGTTATTAAAGGGCAGTTTCTATCGTGTATCACACATAGGACTGAAAAGTTTGAACTTGGTGCATCAGCAGACATTCATATGGAACAAGTAATAGATCAACTGTCATCTCTAATGACTGACTAGTCTAACACAAGTGTCTTTGAAATATAATAAAAGATACATGTATGGAGTATTTTTGGTTGCACATGAGCCTTTTGAAAATGTTTTTCTTCTCAGACTCAGACAGTATCCTTTGAATAAGTTTTATAAGCAAAAGCTATACTGACTTCATTATGGAAACACTGATAGTCTGCAGCTGGATGCTTTTGGTGAAAAAGGCACTAACTGCTTTGGTACATATTAGCTGGATTGAGAGCTGTGAGATATGTTATCCAATCAACCACTTGCATCTGGTCAACTGACATCCAACAGTGCTATAGGTGAGCTAATAAACAAAGTATTATCTTTATATTTGTCATTCATTGCTATTAACAGTAATGAATTAATTAATTGATCCGTGATTAGATGATTTGTGATCACTTTGTGGTAGGCAACAAAGGTAAAAATCAGAACTTAAATGGTTACCATGTCATTTCATACTTATTTTTGTATTATCATTTGGCAGAATGTTATGTACCGATTTAAAACAGCTGGTGCAAGTGAGTTAAACCAGTTTAATATCCGGGATATATCACCAAGGGGATTACTTATTAAATTATAGGAAGTGATCTTAGATTTCAATAGTGGTTTATTATTCAAAATTGTTTTGCCTTACAACAAATTGTAGTTTTTGACCTCAGAGTTTGTATCTTTCATTTTAATACTGTAGTAGTTTATTAGAATCATAAATATTAAGATATAAAAGTTTATTATTCCAAAATTTCAACAGAGACTCATTGGAAACTATTATTCCCAAATGCTTTTTTGATGACAGTAAAATGTACTGTAAGTTAAGTGAAAACTTTTATGCAACAGTTCAGCTACAGTGCTATTTCTCTATTACATAAAAAAGACTACACCATTTCATTAGAACCAAATTGCATCATTCTATCATTCATGTAATGTAAGTTTGCTGCTATTTTTAAAACAGTAGGTCCAGATTCTCACTTCCTAATAGGTTATATCCATCAGTTTTGATGTAATTACTCCTGATTGACACTGGTTTGAGTGAGATGATTAACAAATTACAATCTTGTTCAGTCATAAGGAGAAAATATGGTTTCTGGCTTCCTCACAAAACTTGCATAACTTTTTTCTGAATATGTCTTTGGACAGATAGAAAGGTAAGGCATAATGCAGACCTGAATGAGTAGACTCTGACAAGGCAAGCTAGGTGGAAAGGTTTTGTCTAAACCTGAGATATGAGTAATCTTTTGTGGACCTTGTCATTCCCGTAGCCAGTCCTGTATTTCAGTGTTGACTCTGGGAGAGCAGCTGTACTGTATTCATTTGCTTTGTGCTGAGTGGACCACAGAACAATTTCTCAGTGGATCAGGGTAAAAAATATTGAATAGATTTGGCTTAAGTCTTGCCTGCCTGCTCTGTGACTTGTTGGTCTCCCTGCACAGGATTAATCTGACTGGCTGGAGATATCTATATCATGGGGGGGGCAGTTCTTTCTCAGGTAGTCACCCTAAGCTTCCTTTTCATCAATGAGAAAAACAGGCATTTCTGGGATATAAGTCAGCTCACAGACGTTTAAAATAGGCCAGATGAATTCTGTTCCAAAATTGTTGAGTTATTTTCATGGGCAATGAAGGCAATCTATGGTGACTAACTCACATATAGTTATCTACAATGTTGACATTAAAATTATGTAAGCTGTATCCTAGTGCAAGACCATAGTCTATCCAGTTGGGCGAGAAAATTGCAAACTAACTCCTTTCTCAACTGTCAGGATATGATCTCAAGACTGAAAGTGATTTAGCACTTTAGTACAGAACTTAATTGAATGTGATAAGCTTGGCCAAGCTATTCTCTTCCCAGAACGTAGGACAGTCTCTCTGTATGGTGCTGCTCTACACTGTGCAGATGCATGGGCTGCTCAGTGATAACATATGACTCATGACACTGTGGGCCACTGCTCAGTGGTCTCACACTGGTAATGTTTATCCAGCAGCAGTCCTATCGCAAAAGTCAATCTATAGCATTTGGTGGTTGGAGATGCCATATTCCAGAGAGAAAATAACACAACTATCCTCAGATTGTATAGACAGTAAGGGTGGATTGTGACATCTTCTGCAATAAATAAACAGGCAATATTAAGATGTCCAATTCCTGGAGACAATTCCAGTCCCTAACTGTAAAAAAAATCATAGTGATTCATAGTGCATGTTTTGGCACAAAGTGTGATGAGTGATGCAGCTGGACACAAAGTTATCATTTCTTCTCCCGCCTCCCTCTACCTCCTTAGTGGAGAGATGCAAAGAACTAGACATATCTCTATATTTACTCTTATGCAAGTGGAATTTCTCTTCCTTCGAGCAGGCATAGCAAAACTCAGTCTGGCCTTTCCTATTCTGCTTTGACTATAAAACAGTTCCACTGAGCACTGTTTTACGTATACTGAAATGATGATTTTGATGTCTTTCTGGTAAGGGCAGACTGAAGGTTTGTCTTGCCTTTTTAGCCAAGTATCACAGCAATAACTGTGATATTAATAAGGGCAAGAAGTTGGGAGTGACTGTGCTTTTTATCTGTGAAGCTGCACAGAGCAGAGCAAGTGGAACAACTCCTTTGCTTATATTTTTAAAAGGTCAGATTCCAAGCCTGTTATTCATGGTTTATACTACTGAATAGAATCATCTTCTGTATGAAATCTGAGCGATATTTGCATATAACATTGCATGCTAGCTGGGGCCCAAACCCCCTTTTGTCCATAGCCTTTTCCATTTGAAATGGTTTGTGCTTTAGACTTGGGCTAACTGGCTGGAACTATGGGGCTAATATTGGGATTTCTTTTCCACATGGAAAAGACCTAACTACTCACTCCCAAAGAAGGTTAAGGACAAGAACTGAAGGCTGAATGTCTTCTAGTACCCACCTGTAAGTCCCCAAACTTGCTTGGTACAGACAAATTCTCTGGTCATTCACCAGGAAAATGTCAGAGAGTAGCCCAGTTAATTGCAGAAAGGAGAATTATAGGAAGTATGACCTTAGATTTCTGTAATGACCCTTAAGTAACTACAGTGCTTGGGAGGACACTGTCATTTTCCTTACAGCTTTATGGCTAGAGAAGGATGACCTGTATACACCAATACTGGTGTCAGTCTTCTATAATTCTGTCATGAAAACATATCCTCTATGTGAATTTAGCTAAGAATCCTTTTTTTTCTAACAAATAAGAAACTTCTGACTTTTTTTACTTGCTTTGGTGAATTGTTTTAAGCATGATTTCCTTTCTTTTATCCTCATGGTAACCCTCATAAAATATTTCTATTTCTGCGTGTCCATATCTTCCAATTCCTCAACCTGTGATTCATTGTCTGGGAGATCTGCTGGGAGTACTGAGTCAGGTTTTCTTCTCCTTTAAGCCAGGATGACTTGCACTGCTACTGGATGTACTACTAGCACATATGGTAATAACACCTGCTCCAAATTCTGAAGTTCCCTGAAACAGCTCTGGCTTGCACTTTGAACTGCCTCTCAACTAATCCCTTCCTTTAAAGAGGTAGGGAAGAAGACGACAGTGCTTCTTTGATGTTTTTAAACAGTACTGCTGCTAGTTTTTTTCTGGTGATTACAGAAGCAGGTTTTTTTGTAGTGGATCCATAGCTTTAAAATACTTTGAGCATGGCTTTGTAGTGAATTTGAGCTCTGAATGTGTATTTCCATCATCAAACTATTAAATGTAATTGATCGTTATTGTTATGTTTTTCTTTTTTTTTTCCTGATTTTCATAATGTTTTAATAAAAACCTGATGTATATTATTACCAAAATATGAGTAAAGATGAGGTTATTAGAAGAAACAGCAGAACGGAACATACAATGAATGTGAGGCAATATGGAAAATTATCAGAATACGTTTTCCATTAGTTAAATGGCAATTATAGTTTTATGGGTGAATGTGTATAGATGGCAGTAAGGACTTCAAAAGATGATATTTCTGACAGCCAGCACTGCAAACTCAAGCTGAAACATGAAAGACAAGCTTTGTTCTTTCTCCTCACCCTTTCATCATTAGAATTAATAGAAAAGTGCAGTAATCAGAATATAGCTGGCATCTTTGATGACACATGAAGCAGAATGGAATCCATCTTGCTCCCCTATAGATTAATTGTCTTTCTGCTGCTAGCAACAGAAAATAGTTTATCTTGGTGAAACAAGCAGGTGTGATCTAAAGATATAGCTGAGGCAGGATATGCCACATACCAGTTTTGCATTCGTATTTTTCTGATGGCAAATATACCTTGAAAAATGAGGTTTTCCCCCTAAAACCAAGAAATTAAATTACCCAAATTCTGGTCTAGCCATTCTTTTCAGAATAGTCCAAGTGTTCATGTCCTTATGTAAAGGAAGTTAAAGAAGATTTCAGTATAATTTGCCAATCCTCTCTCTGTTAAAATTGCAAAAAGCATCCATCTTTTCTTATACATTGTATTTGGAAATTTACAACATGAGAGTCTCATGCCGTACATACTGCAAATGATTGGAAAAAAAATAGTTCTGCAGAATCTCGTAAGCAGAAGAAAACCATCCATCCAGGTATTCTCAGAACAGTCTCATTGGCTGTGGATGGCTTTCACGGGGAATAATATGGCAGAAACCTCACCAAAAAAAGAATGATATGGAATCTGGCAGTTTTCCCCAAGTAAGAAATTGTCAAAGCATCAGGCAGAGGGTTTGACCAAATCGTCGTGGAAACAGATGACATATGATATCTTCATATAAAACGTGAGTGACATCTGCTTCTCTCCTATATACCTTCTGCAAAGAGGAATGCAATTGGATGGGCACATTAGCTGCAGTCTGTGTGACAGATGCCATTTTCTGCATCGTCAGATTGTGAAGCAGGGCAAAAAGTAGGAGCCCTTGCTGTCTAAAGAACCAGCTGAGGTCTGAAACAGATTCATAGCCATTGAAGAGCAGCCACAGATGGAATCACATCTCACGTGCTTACCAGTGAGAGGAGCCTGATAATTTTATGCAGGCTTTCCCATCCTCCCCACTACTTGTCTTGCAAGATGCAATGAACTCTTTCTTCTTGTCAAGTGTGCAATTGCCTCCTTTGCAAAGGACATGAAATAAAGCATTGCTATGTTGTTTGAACTTCTTAAAGTAGTAAAAAGATAGCAAGCTTCACAATAACTAAGGTTGGGCATTCTGGCCTTGATTCAGCAGTGCACTTAAATATGTGTTCAAGATCATCCCCATTAAGCAAAGCACTTAAGCACATTCTTAATTTTTAACATATGTATAAGTGCTTTTCCAAGTAACGATAGATTTAAGCACATGCTTGTGTGTCATACTGGATTGGGGCTAAAATCAGCACATATTAGTTCTTTCCAACAAATCAAAGCATCTGTTTCAAAAATAACAATGGGTCCTTCATAGCAAACAGCTGTCTTCATCTACAGTGTTTCAACCCAAGGCATGACTTGATGACTTGATGCGCACAATAAGAGAAATACTATTTAAGATGGACTCAAGTTTGCAGAAAAGGTATTGGTCCTTTCTGAAGATGAAAGCTGAAAAACAGAGCTGTTAATCTTTTGTGTCTGTAAATCTTTCTTTGTAATAAGAATAGAAATATATGGATCTAAGTGCACGCTTAGGGAGAAAAAGAGGAAAATGTCACAGTTTGGACTTCATGTCTCTTCAGTTCTGTATTTAGAACAGCTAGAATTTCAGTTTGCTAAAACATTTCCAAAACTATGGCTATTTTCATTTTTCCATGGGCAAAGTTTTACATATTTTTAGTGTTAATTCACTTTAATAAATAAGCACCCTTTAAAAAGCTGTACAATAGAGAGAATAATAGTTGTAATGCAAATCATCTAGGGATTAAGGACTAATAATATAACACTACTCATCCCAAAGGATCCCTAAACACTGGAATGACTTTATAAAAAGATATCAGTCCTCAATCACTCACTCTTTCCCTTTTGGGGTAAACCACAGTAATGATTTATCAAGGCATAGCATTACATTTAAGAACAGAAGGAGAAGGATATTATCTTTGACTACAACAAAAGAGAGAATTTTACGTACTGTAGACAGAATAATTACCCAAATTGGAATTGGCCAGGGCAGAGGAAAAAAATGGAAGAGGTGAACAGAAGGTCAAAATGAAGAGATGGGTGACTTCTAGAGAGCCATTTGTCACCTAAAGGGGAGGGGAGGAGGGGAGAGAGAAGCAGAGAAGAATTATGATTCTCTGTGGAAATCAAAGCAAAAGTATGCATTCCTGCCTTCAACATTGTTGTTTGGTAATATAAGGTTGTGGGGAGCTTGACAGAGAGCCAGAAATAAGTTTCTTTTACCCAGAGAGACAAGACAGATATATCTGGGAAAGAGGCTTGGGAGCCCTGTAACATGCTGAACTTGAGCCAAAATATTATTGGAAAGGACCTGGGAGAAAAGAGAAACTCCAGGCACTGCACTGGTTTTCTTTGTTGGAAAGATCAGATCTTTTTGTATGCGATTTGAGATGTTATTATATATATGAGTGTGCATGTGTGTATGTGGGTGGGGGATTTATTTTGTTTTTACAGGAGTAGCACTTTACCAGAGGTGAGTTCATCTGAGTCTTTGGCTATCTCCAGACTTTGGGGTCAGCATAAATTTCCCTGTAAGCAGTTCAGGCCATGTATTTGTTTGACTTCTCAGAGCATGATGGCATCGCAATGTTGATTGAAGACTATTGCTGCTACTGAATGATTGTTTACTATCCATAATCATGTATGTTTTTGAAATCTCTTGCATCCTACCTAACAGGGTGTTGCAGAGCAAAGACAATTCTGTTGAAATATAAAGGTCACAACTATACTGTTAGAAGATTAAGCAGAAGGATTTCTCTGGACAGAAAGATCTGAGTTCAAGTATCTACTAAGGTCCCTAGGTATGATTCAGAAAGTAAAAGGCCTATAACAATTATTCTGTGGATTCACTGTTACTGCACAAATCAAAAAGGGACAGATAGAAAAACTGAATGTTATGCAAATTGAATATCTTGCAATCAGGGCTATGTAGATCATCTATGAGTCCCTAGTTACTGAAGATGGATCATTTAGCACTCTGAGTAGGAATTTGGAAATCTAAGTTTTGCAAATTCTTCCATTCCAAAATATGCTTTCATTTCAATCCATTTGAAAGCAGCCATAACAAAAATGGTTTGAGTCAGTTGAAATGTTGTGTTTTGATAACACAGAGATATTTTGCTTCAACTTTTTTATTACATCAGATAACATTCATTTAGAAATGAAAAATCATTTAAAATGAAACATTCTTTTCTGTTTGTTATCCAAGTTCTTCCTAACCATTTTTTTCTCTAAACATAAATGAACCAGCTAGATATGGGCAAATATAAAGTCAGATTTTAATGAAACTTCATATTCTGACACAGAAATGGGACTTTGGTACAAGAAAAAGAACATCCCTTTTATTTAGCATGAAGAAACCTTGTTTCCTTCGTGTCTTTGGAAGGGCAGAAGGAAAGTAAAGCCTACTAGGACTCTGGGGTATCTGTACAAGTCTGTGGACATGAGTACTGAAGAAGCTTGAAATTAAATTCTCTACCCTTAGAAGAATTATCTTACTTCCTTAGCTGACAAGGTCATTTAAAAAAAAAACCCACACTTTTTTCTTGACAGCTTTAGCCTTAAGCATATGTACATGCAAACATATAGTAGATGCTCTGGTTATTGTCAGCTACTTCTAATTTTCATCACAGAACTGTGTATCTATGGCTTCTTTGGCTTCTTTGCTCCTCTGCTTCTTTTTTGTGTACCATCTTTGCTTTACGCACAGCAGCAATCAGTTCTTCTAATCTCTGTCCTTAGGCATGCTATTAATCCAAAGTGAACCCCTTTTACTTCCAGTATTGCATTGTGTGTACTTATAATTTGGGTGATTATTGTTTCAGCTGTTTGGTTCCATTGATATGCTTCTGAATAAAGGGCTGTTCTTACATCTACCTAGCTTTGATGAAGTTTCTCCTGACCTCCAGCATAGCTTTATAAATAGCTATATCTATCTATCTTATACTTAAAATGCAGGAAAAGAATGTTGCATTAAAGAAAAAAAGAGGCTACTGGGTTGAACAAGTTAGTTGTAAAAATGTTTTTAAATTATTTCAATGAAGATACCTCCTTAATCTGATTATCTTGAAGCTAAAGAAATATTTTTTAAGGTTACAGCTACACTGACTAAACCATTTTGCAGGTCTTTTATAGACACATTTAAGAAGCCTGACACGCTTATTTTGCATTATTGTGCAGCATGACATGATGTATCCCGGGCACTTATGTGAGTTTCATTCCCTGCCTGTCTCTGGCGTTCTTTTCTCCCTAGGAAAAGAAATGTAAATAAGCCAGCCTCTGTGGAATCAGTTTTTTCAGAGACTGAAAGGTATTTCTCTTGCCAAGTGGTTTCTTTGCCACCCCTGTTGTTGTCTGCAGGAGGCCCTATGAAGGAACACTTTGCTTATGGCAATCAAATGCACAGTGCCAAACTTTCCTTAGCAAAATGACAACTACGAGCATGCATCCCATACGGTAATTCATATTTAGTTACTATCCTGACTTTTGGCAGGTTTATTTGCTACACATTGTAGAAAAAAATTACATCAGCTAGAACTTAATTTTCATTGTGATAACATTAACGTGGAGGTTTAGAATCATGCCTGCATTGCACATACAGCAATGATGTGGTGACAGGGAGAAAGCCAGACATGTTGAATTTGTACCAAGACTAGTACAACCAGGCTTTGCAGTTCCCCAACATTGCATTAACTCTAACACAAATTCACTGGACTGTAGTTACACCTTTGCTAGTTATGCCTGTACTGGTAATTTAACAGTGCTAGTATTTGTTCTCTGCCATGGAGGCCAATTTGACAGTCTAGCTAACCCATGCTGTAAAAATCTCGTATCATTCAAAACAAGGTGGTTATACTAAAACCGACTGTTGTGAATGGTTTGATTCCCAACCTGTGCTGGGCAATTTTTTTTGGAGAATGCTAGGTAGACTGACAAAACGTGTGTTGAAATTTGCCCTAGCAATCAAGAAAATCCAGTTCTGGCACCTGGGTCTGGGCCCTAGCAGTGTTTAATTTGTCACTACAGACATAATCTCAGAGCCTACCTGAGCTCTTTGCTCTCCAGTCTATACTGACACATTAGAACAATTGCAGCCTGGCAATTAGCATTCCCAAGTCAGCCAGGCATCTTTCTGTATCACAAATTTAGTCATACAACTGCTACTGTTTCAGCAGAGTTCTGCCTGTGATGTGTTAGTTGCTGTGTATATGTGACAATTAATAGTCTCTGTATTAACACAAAATTGAAATGAAATTCAAAACAAGAAGTAGGGAAAAGAGAAATGGAAGGACTAATAAGGCAAGAAAGGAAAACAGTACTGTAAGAAACATGCCATGTTTTAGCTGAGATTTCTTGTAGAACAATTTTCAGAGTATTAATATTAACAAGATGCTACATGCCTAGCTGCTGTTAGATGGCAATTTTCATCATGGCAATAATAAACAGCTTCAGATCAGTGGGCTGTTTTTTCTATGAGGTTCTACAGAAACATTTTCTCATGCACGAGATGCATAAATTTAGTTTGGACATAAATATAAGGCAGTGTTGGAGGGAGCAGTTGTTGACAGAGGAAAACAGAAACTCACCTCCTCCTAAGCCAATGGCAAGTAGGTTGTATAAGTTACAGTGAAAAAGACTTCAACATAGTTCTGATAGAAGATTAGGAAAAAAAAGAAGAGGATATCCTACTTTACTGATAGCCACTGACCTCTTTACAGGCGTCTTTATACATAATGATGACTTTCTCACAAATCAGCAGAGACTGGATGCACAACTAATGTAAACTGGTACTCCATTGAATTAAGATGAAGAATTGAGCCAAAGCTGGTGCAGAGTTAACCCTTCTCCTGCTAGCTAGACTTCTGATATATTTTAGGAACCTTGCCAAGTTCATCACAGGCTCAGTACAGGAGTAGTTCTTACATGTGTCACTGTGATCCTTTAGCCCATGAATTCTTGAGCTCACTTTCTGAAACTAAGAAGAAAAACTCACATGTAAGAGGTCCCACAACTTTTATATGGGCAAAATGAGATGTGCCAAGCTACTTCTTTCCTCTCAACAGCAATGAGCACCGATGTTCAGCAAGTTCCTAATGCACCTTTCTCAGTGACATGTCCTTGCTTTCTTGGGTTTCTTTGTGCCTCTGGATCTTGCTTGTTTTGCTCCATATGGCAGGTGAAACTTCCTTGGCTAACCCATGGGCTTCCAGTCAGTCTTAACCAAGGCACTAGACTTCTTAGAAGATACATTTCAAGCAAGAACTAGATCAACTGTAAATAATTAGAGAAACTAGTGAACCACTCCTTAGCAAGTCAAACAATTGACAGGAAGATTCACTGGTATGTTAGTGAGGTGCACACCAGACTTTCATAAGAGGCTGCAAACTCCTGACTTATTAAGACAAACCCTGAAAGAGGTTGGGAAGTGGAATGCCCAGATATTTCCCCAGTAAATTCTTCAGCAGATGTACAGATTGTATTTTGACACAATCTGAACCATAAGGCTTGGAAGTAAACTTGGCACTGCTGTGTAAAAAATGAAATCCTTTTATGTTCACCTAACATTTCACTGTGATATATGGATAATGAGTGTTATGAGTAAAAAATTTTTTTACAAATTATTGCTACAACTCTGGAGAAGATTTTTCTGGCTACACGTCTTTGGCATTGACATTGACTTCAAAGCAGATGGAAGACAACCAAGAAGAAATTACATGAGTAATATGCAATAAAGATATATAAAGAAATATTTAGAGACCTAAAAGCTCTGATTTTGGTCTAAAAGCTTGGGTTTTAATCATTCAGTTAATGATCCAGGTAACAGTTTTGCTTATTTACCCCATAAACTGTCATTCATTACAGACAGGATTTATTCTCTAGACATTCAAAATGAGTCATCTATGCCTAAATCAGACATACAGTTCATCTGACAAGTCTTGGATACCTTTATTAGGCAAGAAAAATTCTACCATTAAGTTTCTTTTCTACACTAACAACACAATTATAATTGTATTTTATGAATATTGATATTTTATCTTATACTATTAATATAATTGATATTATTATTATAGGTAGAATTTCGAAAGTTTCAGATTTTTTGAACTCTCGTTGGCTGAAACATCTCAACATGTTCACAAACAAAAGACCAAGAAATCTTAGAGCATTAGTCCTATTTTAATAAGTAATTTAGGTACTTGAGAGTGCTAAGTGGCAATTGGACTTCTTTACCTGTGTGCATATATTGTGAAGTCTGTAGTGTTATCATGACTTCTTTAAAATCTCATTAATTTAGCAAATCCAAACAATTTAAAAAAAGAAAAAAAAAAAGCCTAAGAAAGTTGTAGAAAAAGTCTTCTCACTTCAAAAAAATCATGTCTTCAAACAAAACAACATGAAAAAAGTTACAGAAAGAACTTGGCATTTTCCCTGATGGGTAAAAACAGCAACATTTTTTAGCAGTCAGTATCTCAAGGTTCTATGCATCAGTTTCTACAAATGCAGACTCTGAGATATCTAAGATAGCTAAGTAATGTAAGTAGCTGAGTGAGAGTAGAAAGAAAACAACAACAAACAAATCTGTTTGGCTTTGTTACAGAAGGAATGAATTTTTCCTGGATGGTTCATTCCAGAAGCTGAAATATTTGAACTAAACCATGTTAGCGATGATCATAGTTCTAGCATCTTTTCTGCATTTTATTATAAATTCTTTTTGGGAAAGGAAAAGTTTTGTGTATTTTTAAAAGTCAAAACATGGCTTTAAATATTAATATTTTCTGAAAGAAAGCATATTGCTTTTCTATTGAGTCATGCTATGGGAATAGAACCCAGACCATGCTGCTGGGATTGCTACAAGAACTTTCAGTTGCTTGTGCATATTGTATAATCTGAGAATCAAGGGGCTCAGCTGCAGTTAATTTTCATTTGCTGTTTGTATATAAATGCTTTTAGTACTTAAACTAAATTCAGATCAATTAAACTAATATTGTTTGACATAATATTCCTTGTTCCAAAATCAATATCCCTTCATTTGACAGACTTATTCTTGAATTCAGGATGTTTATTATTCTTAAAGCTTACCTGTAGACCTGGTTTTTGTCTTTGATGATGTAAAACAGTTCTTCCTTATGTACCATGAGCCAGAGTATAATGGGGTTCGAATTTCTCTGGTAAATATCTTTAATTGTAAGATCATGTCCGTTAACCTCTTACCATAGTGCTAACTTCCTATCCTTTCCTTTTGTCTTTGCTATTTTCTCTTTGAGACCATATTCTCCCAAAGAAGATACATTTTTTTCATAGTACTCTGCTACTCAAGACATCTTTTTCTAAGGTTGTGGTATTTGATGATGAAAGGTCCTCCACCAGATTTTGGAGGGTGAAGTCTTCCAATTTCATTTCAATCAACAGATTCCATAAAGGCCTATGGCCCAAAAATCTTTCTCCAGACTGGGTTTGATAATGTTTATGCCACTGCCTAGAGAGGAAGGAGGAAGTGGAACTATAGGGAAGCACTAACTCTTTCAGTGTTTATTGTCTATACATCAGGGGATGCGCAATGCTGGTCCCCTGCATTTCATAATGATCCAGAGTTGAAGTGGGTCATGGAGTCATGGCAATACTTGCTTTCTACTCCTTGTTTTCACAAGCCCATTCATACATAAGGAAAGCTGTTGTGGGGAAATACTGCACCGCCAAGGCTGGGACTTTATGGTCCTCCCACAACAAAAAGCATGAATCACAATTTGACCCTCAATTGTGCATTACTTCAGACATATCCATACTAATGGCTGCAAGAGCTTGTCTGAAATGACTGCTGGTTAAGGATTGAATGGAGTCCTTAGGATTTGGTCCACCAGAAGTATTTTCCTCGAGCCTTTGTTCTGAGAAGACAGAGCAGGGCTCATGCCCTTCAGATCCTCTTTACCCTCCCACTGCGCTACTTATAAATCTTGTGATTTTGTTTTGTCTGGCCCTTGTCCAAAAACAGACCTGTCGAATGAAAGGCAGCTTTGGGATCATTTATCAATGTAACAGTGGGAATAGTGGGTTGAACAGTAGTTTTGTGCTGTTACCAAGTGAAACCACCATGAGCAGTTACCTAATTGGAATAATATGGCACATGTTCCCATAATTGCTCTCCTTTGATAACTTCACTTAGGTCATGTTTTCTCAGTTAATTATCATTAGAAAAATATCTAATGAAGGTAACAAGGACTAAGGGTTGCAAAAAAATGGGTATAGGCTGCAGTGTGACTTATTTTCAGACACAAATATTTTCTTTACATTAATGGTAATGGAAATGATATAACTTGGCATCAACTGCAAATGTAATCAACAGCTATGGTTCCCAGGTATTTATTATGACCAAAGGTCAGAGTGGAAGAGGGGTTATTAATGAAACTTAAGCCAAACTGTCTCAATTATGCTGCTGGAGGGCAGAGTCCTGACCTCGTCCTCCTCTGCAGCTGCCCAGACTTCTCCAGACACAGATGAGAAATGAAATCCTACAGCTTCAGGTAGATCCCCCCAGCCACTCAAGCCTTGCTCCCACTTGAGAACAAAATGAATGAAATGGGTATTACACCATGCTTAGAACAAGAATAAAGGCAGCATGGCTGCTGATAAATTACGTCATACTTCTGGGAGAGATGTGAGAGAATGTTACAGTTCTGGACAACTGCTCCAGAAAAAAACCTTTTCACTCTTCCACACTCTGTTCTGTTCTGTGGGGAACAGTTTAGGTCTTCTGACAGGGAAACTTCTCAGTAAGTATTTCCACTGTTTTTATTGAGTAAAAACCTATAATTTAATTTACATGGTCTTTAAAAGTTTATCTTAACCTGAGAGATATGCTGATAAACTTATTAGTATGTATTAGGCTGGTATCTGTCTCACCTTATCTCAGGTGCCTAATAGTTAGAGGTCTAAGTCTGACCTGGTGACCTCAGACTCACTTTATAGTCAGAAGAAAAAATGGGCATTCCCAGATTGCAATCCATCTTATTTGAGCTAAGTACACAAGACAGGTCAGATGAATTGTGGCCTGGATTTGCTTCCACTGAGTATAACAGGAAGCCAGGGTAACTAGCAGAGGTTTAAATGTTGAACTTTCGGATGTCTACATTAAGGTAGATGAATTGCACCCTGAAGTTATGCACATTAATAAATTAAACAGTAGAAGGGAATATGCCCTGCCACTTTGTTGCCTACAATGTAAACAAGTTGGGGTGGTACCTGGCTGGTTTCGACCCATGTGAGCTATTGCTGTCCAGACCAGTTCTGGAGTGAGTTGGGGTCAGAGGCTGTTGTTAACAGGCAGTTTGGACGTGGCTGCTCAGTGTCTGAGGGCACAAGGATTCAATAAAATGGATGCAGGCCTGTCTATGCTGGTTAGCTGCAGTGCCAGAGAGCAGCTGTGAGTGCATTTAATTTTCTGGTACGGACATAGTCTTAGTAGCTACAGGAAACAATTCATATCAAACCCATTTTAAAGCTACAGAAGTCAAGTCACACTTTCTTACAGATTTCAGTGGAAGCAGTCTCTAGACAGATATACAGATAGAAATCCCTTTCTCCAGCCTCCAAGAGCCTCCAGAAACCAACAGCCATCTCTTTTCAGAAAGTATGAAACACTAACCTTATGATAGAAAATAGCAAAGATGTGAGCAACTGTGTGACAACACCTAGCCAAAACATTGTGTTTTAAGACTATGATTCTGTTCCCACTGACTTCAAAGCTACAGGATCAGGCCTGAAAAGTTTCTGAGGTTTTTTGCTGGAATGATAATGGCCAGAAGTGGAGTTATTTTTATTCTTTATGAGAAACAATGAATAAGAGGCCATGCTTACTTTTCCCTGGAAATTCTGAAACAACCAGTTCACTTCAGGGGAAAAAAAAAAAGAATCCCTCTGCACTGAATTATTTTTTTTCCACTATGGTCATGAACACTTTCAAAGAAGCCTGACTCAGGACAGCCAATGCAGGATAAAGCCAAGCTACTAAAACATCTTTCCTTTCCTTAGACATTTGGGCCCTGTATTCTCTTTGTATATTTTGTCACTGGGAAATAAACCAGCTGTGTTCTTGAAATCCTTGTTTCTTTTTCTTGTTAGGTCAATTCACTTTTATGCATTGTGTTTGGCTCTGCTAATATCTGTGAGGGAACCTGTGCTTTGATTAATAGCATTTTGCCTTTTTCTTTCTTTAAAATTGTTTATTGGAGGGTGGTTTTCATTAACCAAGCCAGTAACTAGAATCAATTACACTAACTAAATAAAGCAGAGTCTAAAACTGTGGAAAGATGAAGATAACAATAAGAACTAAAGCCCACCACACACAAAATTGTCCAACAGAAATAACTAAAACCAACCTATGCCACCATCACTTTTGCTTCATAAATTATGTGAAAAGCCAATATACAATTCTGTGTTGCAACTCTACTCATAGAATCCTAGAATAATTTAGGTGGGAAGGGACCTCTAGAGGATTCTAGTAAAACCTCCTGATAAAAGCAGGGTCAGCTATGGGGTCAGACCAGGTCTTTCTCCAGTCAGGTCTTGACAACTTCCAAGGACAGAGATTGCACTACCTCTTTTGGCAGCCTGGTCCGTTGCTTCACTGTCTTCATGGGGAAAAAGTATTTCATTATATCTGGTCTGAGCTGCTCTTGTTTCAATTTATCTTTGTTGCTCATCCTCCCACCATGTGATACTGTGAAGAGCTTGGCTCAATCATCTCTCAGTGCCCTCGATTCAGAGTATCAGCCAGTCCCCCTAATTTGGTGTCATCTGCACACTTAATGAGACTGCACTCCACCACCTCCTCTAGGTCACCAGTAAAAATGTTAAACAGGATGGCCACCATGACAGATCCCTGCAGTACTCCACTAGTTACCAGCCTCCAGACAGAGTATGACCCATTAACCACTATCCTCTAAGCCCAACCATCAAATCAAATTTTACCCATCTAGTTGTTCACCAGTCCAGAGCTTAGCATCCTAGCTTGAATGCTAGAGAGACAGTGCTAAAAGCCCGGCTAAAATCCAGGTAAATGACATCCACTGCTCTTGCCTCATCCACAAATCTAGTTACTTTTCACATAAGACAGTCAGGTTGTTAGGCATGAATTATTCTTGGTAAACCTGTGCTGATTGTTCTCAATCACCTTCTTCTCCTTTACATGCCCAGAAATGGCTTCCAGGAGGACTTGCTCAATGATTTTCCCAGGGACCAAAATGAGGCTCACCAGTTTGTAGTTCCTTGGATCATCCTTTTGGGCTTTTCTTTAAAAATATGCACAGCATTTGCTTTCCTCTAGTCTTTGAGGTCCTCCCCTTATCTCCATGACCTTTCAGAGATGGTAGAGAGTGATCTTGCTATGACATTGGCTGGCACTCTCAGACACAGCCTGTATGGTCCCAAGAACTCACATGGGTTGAGTTCTCTCACACAGTCCCTCACTTGATTCTCATCCACTGATCATACCTCTCTGAGCACTTTATGTAATCACAGAAGCCTGAGAGACCCTCTTGGTGAAGACTGAGGCAAAAAAGGTATTGAGTACCTCAGCCTTATCCATGTCTGCTGTCACTAAGCTACCTGCCCCATTCAGCAACAGTTCCATATTTTCTTCATTCAGCCTTTTACTACTAAAATAACATTAGAAGTTCTTGTTGATTTCAATGTCCCTTGCAAGGCTCAAGTCTAAGTGAGCTTTGGCTTACTTGACACCATCGCTACATTCCTGGGCAACACTTCTAAATTCTTCCTTTGTAGCACATCCCTGCTTCTATGTTGCCCATCCGGAAGACATCAGGCAGATAAATATTTCCCATTGGAACCAGGGTTTGTGATCTAGAGATTTTGTGATCTCTTGATTTACTTAGAAATTACAGAATTTCACAAAACAAGCTCTGGAAAGGTTTTGCCAAGAAATTTCATTACTGAAGCCACAACTAACATGGATATTTAACTATGGTGCTAATAGCTATGAAAATTACTTATTTATCCTGACATTTTTTGATGGAGCTAAAACCACATCAGGTACAGGAATTTTTCAAGATAATTATGAGTCATTTTTACTACAGAGGACTCAGGAATGTTTTATATTTTATTGATGGTCCCTAAACCAGTTCTTAAATGTTGGCAGTTTTGGTTGGAACAAATGATAGGATTTTGTTCAGATTTGTTGCAAAGGACCGGACTGCAGTACTCACTATCACAGCGAACAGTACCTTCTCAAATTGTCTTGTTTCATTTAAGTCAACATGACTCTTTAAAAAGTAGCATATAACTCAATATGAATAAAGTTGTCCATATACTTAAGAACAAGGCATCTATTTCCCCTTCTTTCACTAGAAGGAAGAAAATTATAACAGACATAAGTGGGACATGTTTTGCAGAGAAATCTGGCTCAGCAGCATGATGGTCCTTTTCTCCAGACACCAACAAAAATGCTCTGCATTTAATCAACAGCTGAATCCTGACATACTTTTCAAGAGCTTTTCAAGAATGTGAAAAAACTGTATCCTGAGTCCAAACTTGGGTTATTGAAGGTCTGTCTAAAAATTGGGAACTATTGGGAACAAACTGTTCAGATTTCTAAAACAATGTCCTTTCCCTGCTTGCTAGAAACACATAATAATGACATTTTAAATTTCATCAAATGTACTTATGTTACTTTTTTTTTTCTTTTGTAAATGAAAGGAGAAATCTCACAACAGAAATATGGTTACAGCCTCTCTGCAAATTCAGGCTAGTGTCATTGTACTTGTTATAACTGGGACATATTTGGATGCTTTTTCTATAATCAAACTAGCGAGAGACTCACAACAAAATTCATGAAAGCTCTAAAGTGCCATTTAAATGTTGCCTACCCCCCAGTGTTATCCATGTTCTAAGCTTCCAGCATTAAATTCCCTGGTTATCTTGTTACTTATACATATGCTTGTAGGCATGCCCAGATGGGTTTAAGTCCTAATAAACACTTAATTGATGGGTATGCTATTTGGAGATTTATAGTTCAATCATTCTCTTGCACAAAACAAGAATTTTTTTCCTGATTTTTACCAGTTGGTCCTATGATTCCCTGCAAGATTAAATCTGGTTTTGGTCTGGGTGCTTTCTAGCACTTTCTTTGACAATGCCACAGTACTGTACAGGAATATTACCCAGTAGCAGTACGGATCCAAACATTCTGCTTCTGAAGTAAGAGAGTTTAGTTGTGTGGACACAAATCACGCTGTGCCATGCCTCAAGGCCAAACCAGGGTTTCTGGCAGGACTTATTCACTAGTATGGACATAGTTTCTTCCTTTGGCCAAGCAAATATTAATTTTTTCCTTGAGAGATGGAACTGCCTTAACTGCCACATCTCGTAGTAATCTATAGCTAGTAACGGCAATATTTTAGGATACAAGAGACCTGAATCCAGAGTTTTTATACAAAATGAAAGTGTCAAAACAAGAAAAGAAAAATTCCCTCCCCACATAGCCTCTAACCTGGTTGGTACAGTGCTAGCAGGAGGCAAATATACATCCAGTCTGCCCGGGTGAAAATAAATGCGGACACCGTTCTTTGACAGCTAGGTGAAATCTAGGCACCACTACTCCCAGAATCGTTTTGTGAGACAGAGCTTGCTAAACTGTCAGAGCCCAAGATATATTTTGTGTCTGTGACTTCCAAATGACAGTCATGACCTTCTCTCCCACTTCCTGAGCTGGATGACATCCTGTCTAGCAGGCTGAATTTTATGACTGCTGTTCTTATGTGTTAACACTCCCATTTTGTTGTGTAGGGGAGTCCTTGTGCCCAGCGCAGGGTTGTGCTCTCTACAAAGGATCATGGGTAGTATGCTGCATGGGTAGTAGCAGGGAAGTATTCCTAAAGAATAATTTTAGCACCTGGGGGGATGGTAGAAAAAGAGGAATAATCAGAGCAGTGAAGTTAGTAAGTGCTCTAGTAAGATACTAAGATTTCCTGTTTAATCCAGTCTTTGTGAATCCCTCCTGCTTCTTTTGTGAATCTAGTCATTCAAACAGGAAAAACTAAACTTGGAACAAACTCATCAAAATTTCTAGAGATTGAGAGATCTGCCTGTCTCTTTTCTTACGTAACCTTTCATCTCACAACCCTTTGGCCAAGCTAGACTTGTCCACATTTTGGAAAACTCTGTCTCTAGTCCTTTTCTACTGTCCATAAAGAGAGAGCTCATGTCAATACTATTTTCTGGCTCATCCACTCTGCTGTTGAGACACTGGACAGGCCAAACTCCTGATCCAAAGGCAGACAAAATGACACGTTCCAAAACAGTCATTCCCTGCCACTGTGTCAACAAAAATCACTGGCTTATAGTGTATAGAAAATACACTTAAGTATACTATGTCAGTCCATCTCTGTTCAGGAAACCAGTTAACAATATGCTTAAATTATGTGCTGATTTGGGATTCTTTTGTAAAAGGAGACTCTTAGGTATTTTGTCTCTGGTGGGTTTTAAAAAATAATTTCAGTCCTATTGTAAAGTACAGCTGCTATGTCACTAGAACACATTTTCTACAAGGAACCACATCTAAAGTGAACCCATCTATATCTATTTTGAGAAAATATATAGCTATTTTTTTAAGTCAGCAAGGACCTTTCTTGTTTTCATCTTTTCTAAATTTGTTTGTGAGTATATTAACATTACACTCCTCATGTATACTTGAAAAATATCTGCCTTGTTTGCAGTACTTAGCAGTAACACCAAGGTGAAGGACATACAAAAGATTGACACCTTAGTTCTAAATATGATGTCAAAATCGGTTATTGCATGTAATTGCCACGCACTAAAGGTCATATTAGGTCCCTATTTTTGTTTTGATAAAGAAAAGCCTTTAAAGTTTTAAAAATGAAACATTTTCATGATTATTTGTTCCACATTCCAATGGGAACTTTTTCTTTTTTTTTTGTCCTTTTTTTTTTTTTAAACAAGCGCTGACTTACAGTATTCATAATACAAACATTACACTGTTGGGCTGATCACTGCTGGCCCATGAGAATCTAAATGCTCTGAACTGAGTTTAAAGTGGTTGTAAAGCTTTACATGACAAGACTAGCTTTTCTGTCAGAGTTAAGAAAAAAGGGTAAATAAACAATATAAAAGATAAGGCAAGGATATTCTCACATATAAGAGAGAAATGAAAAGAGATTTGTTAAAGCCTGTTTAAAGAAAGATGGATAAGTTCTTTTGTTTTTGTAATGGCAAGTGGTCTGTATTGGAGAATATTCAATATCAAATCCAATGAAGAAAATGCAAACATTACGTTTATGTTACAATAATAATCTGTTTAAATATATTATTTTTTACCTAGAGAACAAATCTAAAGAAAATTATCTCAGGGTTATAATAGATTCCAAACTAAATGTAAGTCAACATATTACAGTTGCAAAATATAAAATATCACACATGCAAACAGATTGTGAAATCTTTATACATGGAGGTTTTTAGTGAACATTTAATAACATTTGTTCTGCTTTATTCTTGAGGGTTTTATGGAAATACGTTCCTTTTAAATTTAGGAAAAAAAAAGATGTGAAGCTGCTATACATCTGCTTGAAAGCCTGAATGTTCTCAGAAAAAGATTAGCTTTTGGGTCCATTTTTTTGCATGGAAACTTGAAGAACAAAGAAAACTATGTAGTTAAAACATTAAACTTATGAACTTAGATAAGGGTGGGATTTTTTTAGAATGTCATAATTATCAGAAATATATCTTTCATGTTTTCTTAATAACATTAATAGAATTTTCATAGAACTTTTTAAAAAAATAATACATTGTTAATATCAATAGTAATAACAGTAGTAGTAATTTAAATGTGCAAATAGCAATATGTACAGATTCAAAAGGAAGGTAATTCTTGAGACAGCAATATCATTTTAGATGGTATGTAGATGGCATTTCAAATGGTGGTAAGTATCCATGGTGATCAGATAGTTAGTATCCCTGTTCTTGAACTGACTACCACCATTTGTTTCTGGTCTCATCTCTGTTTTTGATCTTCTGGGTGACCTTAGAGCTGGTCATCTCTACCTTACTAATCTTAATTGTGAAATGGGAATGATATTAAATTTGTTCATACAATTCTTTATGTCTACTGCTGGAAATAAGGAGGTATTATTACATAACATTTATTAGTATTAGTATTATTTAGTATTAGGATTAGTATTTTACACAGGGAAGACCGAGAAATCCTAGGATCATTTACTAAATGTAGCAGATTATTTCCTTTGTCACTGGAAAAGCCATAAAATCCTTGGTGCTTCTTGTTTTATCCAAAATATTGAGACAATCTTCCTTTACCCTCTTCATTTTATTGATTTAGTTTGTGAGCTCTTTTATGAAAGTATTTTTCCTAACTACATATTTATACATTACTTAAGACCCACTGTAAATACATACATACAGAAGTGTTTTATGTGGACTAGATGAGGTCAGATTCCTCATAGATGTTCTTTCCAAACTTTTGTGCTTTGTCCTCATTTGGTTCTCGGCCTTGGGCTAGCATTAATCCTCTCTTATCTCCTTCATTTGAACAACATCTCAGCTCCCAAACCAACTTCTCCAAAACTGCCTGTGCATTTTTGGCCCTCCTGCTGTCTTCAAATAACCTGTAAATATAACTGCTTCGCCTCTAGCATTTGTCCATCTCAACTGTCTTCTGCTTTGCCTTTATTATTACTTGTGATTGCTCTGCTCTACCAAGGATGAGAGATTTCCTGGTATAGGCATGCTCTGAGATAAATAGAAAAGTCTCTTCAACATAAGAAATACAAGCTGATTGTAGTATCAGTATGAGTGTGTTTATAACAGAGGCAAAATAATTCATATTCCACTACGCTGGAAAAGCATCCTAGTCTGTAGTTCATAGAAGCAGGCTCTCTTTTATTTGCTGTCTTCTAACCAGATCATTTTTAGACTTGTGCTGCCAAGAAATACAACTTCAATGAGAAGTCTAAAGGGTATTCCTGTCCTTCTGTCTATCCCATTTATTGTCTATAGTTTGATGATCAGGGTAGGAGTATCCTTAAAGAGATGTTATAATTTTTCCCCCTTCAAAAAGAAACGCAGCAAGATCACAGTTATCATCCTTTGTCTTGCTTTAGAAAACTAGAATAATGGAAAAGCAATTATTTTATAAAACCAAATACATTTTCATTTCAACAAATCGAGGCATCTACCTCTTTGCATTCACTGGTAGCAAAGCAACTAATACGGTTAATCTGGCAGTAAACCAGAATGAAAAGGGCAGACTGTACCTCAGAAGTCTGAAGAAAAATGCACTGATATCTCGATTGCTTTCAGTAAGAGACAAGGAGGAGCAAATTCTCTTTTATTAACCTTTTAACAATGCTGTCTTTGAATTCTCAGATAGTTGGGCTACATGGGCTTGCATCAGCCTAACTTTAAGTCCCCAGTTTAAAACTGAAAAACAAAACCACCTTAAACAGACCTGGAACTTATCCAGGGATCCAGGAGCTGTTTTTTTCTTTTGGATGACATAAACCC
Source organism: Ciconia boyciana (assembly GCF_034638445.1). Classification (NCBI taxonomy): domain Eukaryota; kingdom Metazoa; phylum Chordata; class Aves; order Ciconiiformes; family Ciconiidae; genus Ciconia; species Ciconia boyciana. The sequence goes on along the minus strand of NC_132936.1, from coordinate 12,237,459 downwards.
ACATTTTTACTTATAGCATATCTACTGGTTCCAATCAGCCCAAAAGGCTGGAGAAAAATGGAGGGAAATGATTGCCAAGAAGACATTTACACCGAGTTCCCCAAATTATTTAGTAAAAGGTTCATTTATATTTTTGCCCCTGCCTCCATGTATAGGACAGTGCATAGCTTCTCTTCTCCAGGAGCAGACTAGAAAACAGTAACTCTTTGCCTTTGGGTTCCCACCTCTCCAGAGAAGCAGCGATTTACCCCATATTAACGTCTCAATTCTCCCATGTCCTACTGCATGAGTTACTCCCTAGCAGCTGGTCGTGTGGCTGTGGCACACATATTTTTCAGGTTGTACGACCCAGCCAAGTGCTGCACTCAGGAAAGGACTATCTCCAGACAAGTGCAGTGGAATTGAGAACCAGGAATTTGAACGCCTAAATTTAACTTAGCAAGAGTTTCATCTTACCTTGAATTAGACATCTATACTCGATGAGGGCTCTACCATGGAGTGCTGTGCTGAACTAGACTGTTTTGACCAGAGATTCTCACCAAGTGATATGAAGAACTGCAGCTTCTGTTCTCCAGAGCCCTGTGCTTCATTAGCTACCAAGTCAGTGGATGAAAGATTGGCCAGTTAGGTCAGTCTGGTACACAGCATCTCCCAACGGGCTGGCCAACTGCATTTCATGCTTGGAAATGCACAAGCTATGGATATCATGTGAGGGCTACACTGAACAAGTCCAACTTTGAACTTGTGGCTACATAAATACCAGTAACTAAAACAAAGCCAAGACATGGATTTGAATACCGGTACTTCATTACATGCTCCTTCACATGGCCTTTGCTTACTAACATGCTCTTTTAGTACAAGAAAGACGTGGACCTGTTGGAGCAGGTCCAGAGGAGGGCCACAGAGATGATCAGGGGGCTGGAGCACCTCTCCTATGAAGACAGGCTGAGAGAGTTGGGGTTGTTCAGCCTGGAGAAGAGAAGGCTCCAGGGAGACCTTATTGCAGCCTTCCAGTACTTAAAGGGGGCTCATAAGAAAAATGGGGACAGACTTTTTAGGAGGGCCTGTAGCGATAGGACAAGGAGTAATGGTTTTAAACTAAAGGAGGGTAGATTCAAACTAGATATAAGGAAGATATTTTTTACAATGAGGGTGATGAAACACTGGCACAGGTTGCGCAGAGAGGTGGTAGATGCCCCATCCCTGGAAACATTCAAGGTCAGGTTGGATAGGGCTCTGAGCAACCTGCTCTAGTTGGAGATGTCCCCGTTCATTGCAGGGGGCGTTGGACTAGATGACCTTTAAATACCTCTTCCAACACCAACCATTCTATGATTCTATGATTCCAGAAGCTTCTTCCCAATACAGTGTCTAGCCTCAGTCACCTGTGTTAGGTAAAAAAAGAATTTAGGTAGATGGACACAACCTACAGAGACTTTTGGTATCATGTCCAGAGGATGGACCTGACACATTACCAGCATATATGTAACCTGTGAGATCTATCAGCAGCTGTGATGTATGAAGTCTAGGTTTGTTTGAGCCCTGTTCCTAAGCAGCTTCATTAAACCTGAATTCCTCTTTCTCATGCTGTCCATGATATCACTAGCCAATGTGAAGTAGTAAAAATATGCTCTAACCCTCCCTACTCCCCTATGTACATACAGGTCAGGCTACAATCTGGTTTTGATTAAGTTAAATGTAATCTAAATCTTGAGCAGAAGGGAAAGAAACACCTTGACCTTTTTTTATTGGTACAAAGCAGGCACCAATATTGATTTAAAATGAACGAGGATATAGGATTTTTATAAACCAGTAATATTTCAGGAACCTGTCCTAAAACCCACAAAATCTGTTGTTCTGACTATGCTGGAACCCTTGAGTTCCTATGTGTATACTATGTATTTTACTCACTGTTAAACTGCAAAGGACTTCTCACATACAACATGTTACTCAGGTAACAGTTCAGACTTAAGCCAGCCTTATTTGTTATCCTTAAGTCATTAAACACTCTCACTCTCTTTGTTACTCCTCTACCTATTTTTCCAGTGCTTTGGGGTAAATTTCTGGAAGAGCTCAATGGGATTTCTAGAAGACCAGAAGTTCTGAGCTTTGAGTCTATGTTTTAGTGGGACTGATTTTACCATTTCAGCCGCTCAAAATGAAAGAATGCTGATACAGACTGAATCCGAAGTATGACAGGTGCATGTTCAAAGCCTTATGGGATCACTTACACATAGCCACAGCATTTTAGAAATGGTGTTATATTTAAAGCAAGATTTATATGCAGGGGTAAAACTTTTAAAACTTGCTGGTTAATAAAAGTCACTACCTCTAGCAGAAACCTTGACGTTTGATAGACACTTGTTATTTTCACAAGTGACAGGATCCCTCTCCAGACAATAAGCTCCTACTACAGCCCTACATTGACTTGATTTTAAGGAGCCTTTGCATGTGTAATAAAAACAGAACTTTAAAAGGAGAAATCCTCTGTAAACATAATGTTTCATGTATTTAATTTAGACTAATATATGTATTAACATTGCAGCAACCTCTGTTTAAAGAAAGACATACAGAAACTTTGGTTTCACATAGGTCACAGCAGCCATACTTCAGGGAAGAATAAAAAGTTCCTGACATTTGAAAAGTGTTTTGCTTTGTATTTATTTGATTGTTTAGGCTGGTTAGTTAGTGGGAATATGGCACTTTTGCTGCAGCTCCCTGCCTTGGTGGATTTCTGTTATCTGAAGGGCTTACATTTGCACAAAGCATTCTGTAAATGGCAATTTGTCATCAATTGAGGAAGATTAAAGAGGGATCAGTTACAAGACAGTCTGCTGTTTATATTTGCTCTATCTACATCAACACTTCTTCCTACCTTAGTGAAATCACAGCCTAGTGCATGAGTAATTTGTGTATCTGTAACAAGTTTACCTGATATTAAGAGCTGATTGAATACAAACAACAGGCTAGAGCCTTTTGTCTCTATATTTGCCCTTTTCTAGTTGTCACGAATCACCCATTGATATCAAGAGCACAAATATTTCTCAATGGTGAGAGTTAATCTCTCTGTCATGCTTGTTTACACACTCTGTTCAGTCCAAGAAGCCAGTTGCACTTTTCACCTTGGTCTACAAGTAGTCATGCAAACAAATGTCGCAAACCTGAGCAACCCCTTTTTGTGTCCACCCCTGTTTGTTTAACTCATGCTTCTGCTCACTGTTCCTAACTTGGTTATATACTCATTTTAGAGCTAAGACCCTGAGATCAAAGGGTCTGAAGGTACACTGTGAAAAACACTAGTGAGCAAAGGGCTGGACTAACCTTTGTGCAAATCCTTTCATTTCAAAACTGTGTCTGCTGATACTCAAATCTTGTGTGTGCATATATATATGTTTGTATACCTCTGTATGCATATGTACACATATAGTAAAGTAAGCATGGTATAGTATAGTGTAGTAAATACAGAGACATTACACATCTCTATAAAGAAAAAGATGCAGAAACATTACTTACGATAAAGAAAAGTTAAGCACATGCTTAATTTAAAGCGAAGATTTCTTCAGTGCGACAGGGGTTGTATGTTTTCTTCAAATACTTAAGATAGAAAGGATAGCTGGAAAATATAGCCTTGTTTTGATGTATCTGTTAACTGAGCTGCTCAAATACATATATTTTTTTCTTCTTGTGCTGGTTCAAAGTTCATAAATTCTTTGTTCCATGGTATGCACATAAGTAATATTCTTGGAAGGGCTGAGCTAATGTGAAAATAGTGATGGACAGTAGTAAGACCCAAATGACCATGGGTGACTTGTACGGAGTGATAAGCACTCTGGCCCCAGTTCAGCAAAACATTTAAGTGAGAGCACATGTCTATTGAAGTCATTATCTGCAGACCAATTGGTAACAATACAATTTCACATAGCAGAACTGTTTTTCTTCGACTGAGTCACTATTCTTTTTTCTTGTGCTTTATCCTTTGATGAATAGTATGGACAGAAAATTAACTACAATATGTAACCCTAATACTGTTTTAACTACAATTTATATATGCAGTTAAATTTCCGAATAATCCACTTATTCCAAAAAATAGTGATGTTTCTTGCATTTTTAAAGACTAATTCTTAAAGGCTGCTGAATATAATATACTTAGAAGCCACAATGTTGGTTCAGACCAGAGGTCTTCTGTTCATAGCTATGCTGCTCTGTTACTTGAGAAGAATGAACCCATAAAAGTGCCCCAACACAGAGTCCATGTGAACACAGGTTTTCACCAAACTACTCCAGTTATGCTGACATGGGCTTTCAGATAGGTATTGAGGTTACAGATCTTTATAGTCAACTCTTTCAGGGCCCACCACAACTGTTTGTCTGCTCCATCTGGTACCACATAATTCCCCAATGTATCTAAATACGAGACTACCTAATTCACAGTATTATCTATCTGTACTTCATAGCAAAAAAAAAAAGAGGGAAAGGGACAAGAAAAGTTCTATCAGGGCCTGAATCCACTAAAGACTATTTTCTGTGTGTACCTGGCAGATCATATAGGCCAAGGTGACCTTAACTACCATCCCAGGAACTCAGACTCCTTAGTTCCTACAAAGAAAGATGGCCCTTTTTGGCTTGACTTCTAAGCCAGCACACATCATTGCCCTGACAACTCCTTTCATCTCACCGGCATGTGGCTAAGGACTTTAATATTTTATTATTTGGAAGGAGCTCATAAGCCCAGTCTAGCATTAAGAAAGTTCACAGGATCCAGGAGCACAGAACGAACTATTGGTAATAGTTGTTAATATGTTGTTAATGTTGTTAATACATGCATGTGTGTATTTGTATGATAGTTTTTGGAAATTTTGCATATAAAGCCTTTTTCCCCAGGCACAAAGTCAGCAGATGACATGTAGCCCACCTACACATTTTATCCCCAGAGAGAACAAAACTGTATTAGTGTTGCCACAACAAGTTTTCTCTCCTCTGATGTGTAAACCTTCATAGCAAGATCCCAAGGAAGAGCATTACCAAGACTCAGCAACCATCAGCTGTCCAGAAGGTATGTAAGACAGTAGACACATGACTCTCTGTCTCCTTAGAAAAACATGACTCATTTATCAAGGAGTCAGCTTCAACTCTGAGTTCAAGACTCCACAAGAGCCAGGCAATATGAGGAGACTTGAAAGGGTCTCTTAAGCAACCATAGTTGGAAATGGGACTTAGCAGTGACATACTATGCAAGCAGCTAAAAAGCAGTTATGCTTGCATAACCTATTCTGTGTGAGGTGGTTCTCCGTCACCACAGCAGATGCTTGGAAGATCGCCCCAAGGTGTCCATGGCTTTTCAGTCTTTCTCAGAATTTCAAACCTAAAGATACCAGTAAAAATGCAGGCAGATACTGATGTGCTGAATCTTTGACAGTGGTATGATGTGTGGTTTCCTCCTAAGTCAAACCTATTTCCACTATGTTAGTTTTTACCTGTGTGCTTTTGTTTTCTTGCATAATGAATCCATTGTGTGTTCAGAAATAGCATGTCTGCCTGGGCTGGCCTTGGCAGCCTCGCATGTCTGAGCACACACTGGACATAGCTACTTACAGGAGCTGGCAAGAGAGTCGATGGCTTAGGTTCCACACACATGTTTGGGGTTGGCATCAAATTGTATGGATGTTATCCTGAACTCTGGTGTGCCTTGCTGCTAGGCAGATTTGGCTTGTCTGGCAAACTGGGTCTTGGCACTCAGCCTCCAATACCAGAAAAGAGTACCCCAGTCAGGGCAGCACAAGGTTTGAGAAAGCCTGAGAAGTGATGGGAAGAAAGGTAAAGATGTGATCACCTTCATGGGCCTTTTCCCATTTGTCAGTGGGGGACTGACATCTTCTAAGGAGACAAATTTGATACATAGTCCTTACTAGTGAGAGATTGATATGGGATTTCTGTGCAGTATGGTGAAACCTTCCTCTTAGGAGCATTTTCTTGCTAGTGTAATAACATGAAGACACTAACAAATGAGAGAGCATTGTGTGCTGCCTCTGCCACACAGCTTTTGAAGAAACATCCAGCACTGGAACATGCTCACAGCTGTGTTCCATTTCAGGTTGCTCCATGTCATGAGGCACTGGGGTGTAAGTTTTCCTGGTGGCTTCAAAGGATGCACTGAAAGGCTTCATGACACCTGGGGCTTGTTAGGGTTTTCCTTAGGATGTTCCAGATGGAGAACTTCAGTGGTACTTTGGCATGCACTCTGAGGCCAAGACTAGTGTGTCTACAACAGCAATTTACTTCAGGTCAGGACACACTTCTGAAGCTAATCATCCAGTTAAACTCTTCAGCTGCTTCTTGGATTGCATCACGGAGTGGTCTTGTATCACAGGAAATCAATACTTTTTGGGTCAACATAAACCAAAGGTTGCTCTTTGGCATTGCACCTAACATGCAGCAAGTGATAATGGGCTTAAATTTACAGGACAAAATCAAAGCTAGTTCAAAACCAAGCTCCTGAAATGTGTATAATGGGGTTATTGCATCCTCAACACTAACAGCTTAATAGATATGCTCCCATCAAACCTTGCTAATGTAAACGTAGCTTCTGTAGACAGCTGGGAAATTGAACTTGAGGGTGCTGCTGAAGGCATTTTGTAATGGCCGATATTTCAGAAGACAGTGCAAGAAATAATCATTTGAGCCTCCCAACATATAGGGAAAGGTTTCTTTATAACCTCATTAAAAATAACTATTGTTGCAATTATCACACTTGTTTGTGTGGTGGTTGTTACTACTGCAGCGTACTAGTTCAGTAGGAACCCAGTGATCCCGTTGTGCTAGACAATGCACATGCACTGAATAACAAGATTTAATCCTTTTAACTTTTAGTCTGAGTGTAAAGCCTTTATTGATCTATGCCCTGAAGCATGAGAGTTTGTTTTGTTTCCATACTTTATTTATACCAGTGACATTTATGCTCAGTTATTGCAACATATTGTTCAGAGGCCTTTCAGAGCATGTACTTTATGTTATGGCTTATTCATAATGCTCCTGCTTGAGTGATAACTTGCTTGAGTGCTAACATGACAAAGCATGGTCAGTCAGTCTTGAGATCTTCATACCAGCTTTTGATACAAGTGAATGTGATCCATGAATTCATACCCTTCATGTCGTTGTACAAAAGGCCAAAGGCCAAGAACCATCAGTGCAAATAGGTATAAATTTAGATAACACAATCTTCATGCTGTGATGTCTTTTTGAGATGATAAATAATTATGAACTGTTAGTTTAAATGAAGAAAATGTCTGTGTCACTCACAAATTCCAAACCCATTGAGTTTTGCATGATTACTATCACAGATCTTGGAATCCAGGCTAGCTTTCCTGATCTTTCAATTATGCATAAGTGGGGAGTCTCATAAATTCTGAGCCTTTCTGAAATCTTGCTATGTTCCAGCGATTGCTATCTGAATCCCACCTACTAAGTGATGATAGAACCAGGCTTCAAGTTCCTAGCAGCTACTTAGGCCTCTTGATTTTTATTACACGTTTGTGTAGTTGACTCTGTATTTTTACTCATTAATCTGGTCATAACTTAGGTGATCCCTCTGCATGGTATCATCTAAAAAAAATTAGTGAAGGAGGAAGACCTGAGAGATACTGAGCTCTTTTGCATGGAACAAACATGTGGGATCCAAAAGAACACTTCTAAAATATACTGACTGACTTTAGACAAGTCCCTTAAGCAAATGACCTCCTTTACTTGTTCTACCCTCTTTCTCTCATTCTCCCTCTTCCTTTTTTCTTTCTATCCATTATAACTTTCTTCACTGTCAGCGGTGCTTAGAATTTGCTGTTGACTGATTTATAAACTTTGCACCAAAGAAAGGTAATGCAAAATACAAATGGTAGCTCTCCCCATGTTTTAACCCTCACTGTTTTTTTTCACAATGAAAATCTCAGGTGTCTCAGGCACCAGATTTGTACTCCCCCCTTAACAGAACCAAACAATTCCCCAAGCTTTTATGCAGGCCTGTCTTTGTGCTTCAGTCTTTTGGACTAACTGGGATTACTTCAGAGTATTTGATCCAGCTTAAAATGTAATTCACTTCCTACTTCCAGCTATGACCTATGGGTAATAATCTAATGTCTATGAAGAATCAAAGCACTTCAGGGGCAAAAAAGTGAGCCATAACAAGGCTGTCTTCATGCTTAGCCTATCAGGTATCTATTGCTCCTCATATCAGGTTTTCTGGTACATCTGATATTCCAGTACCTCTAAAAACTTCTGTCATTATCTCCTAAATAAATGCTGGGATCCTCAATCACAGGAATTGTATTTTCTTAATATTACAATAAGAAAGGAAGCCAGCTGAAGACACTCATAACAGAAATGGATGCTTCTAGTTCTTTTGAATGGGAAGGTTATTCAGGAAGGATGGCAACCTGGAATTCATTTTTTTTCTCATGTCATTAGTTTCATAAAAACATATGTACTTTTTCATTCTTGAACTTGTGACCAGTATTTGCTGCTATGTTGTAGCCCTGGATTATTGGAGTTAGGGGACCTCTGTTTTTATAACCTAGCTGAAGATCCTTCCCTTAGAGTTTGGGAAATAATGTGAATATACCAATAAATGTTTTGGGTTTTAAAAGAAAAAAGAAGAAAACTTGAAATGCAAAGTATGGTCACATTATGGTGTAATGGGAATGCTCTTGTTGAAAAATAACTTATCTCAAAGAGAGTAGCACTGAACAGAATGAATCCTTATTATGGGTAACATTTTAGTCAGTGTGAGTTAAATCATTAGAACTAAGCCCAGAAAAAGCAGGAGAAGATTTTAATATATGCCCCAAACTACCTCATCTAAAATTAAAAGTATAATGAGAAGAGAGAGACAATAGAGATGTCTTTTATTATTATTATGTTTTGCTTATGTTATTCCATGTTAAATATTTTTCAGTGACATTATTGCAGTTTGCTTTGGGAACTTTTAGACATGCTTGACCTATAATGTGCACACTATAAAATTAATTTAATGTTTTACTACATTTGCCTTTGAACATGGGTCCTCTTCATTTTTTATGGTTAAGTGAAATGTGGAATGTTAAATTCCAGAGTTGGCAGCTGTGTGCTCTGGTAGTTATTCATTTCTACACCACAGATTTTGTTTCAAAGGCATCATTCCTGAGCTGGATTGTATCCATTTTTCTGGGTGTTGTTCTACAAACTACCCCCCAAACATGAACAGAAAGTCTTATTCTTGCTGATTTCTTAAGAGTACGAGAATCTGTAACTTAATACATGGAAAACAAATTTTGAGAATTTTATAAACAAACTATATATAGATATGTATAAAATCTTCCATTGTTCTTCTGAATATATGGACTTCAATATTTTTCCCACAAAAAAACTCCAAACCCTTTGTTTATGCTAATCCTGTAAAATTGTCCTGTAATTTTACCTGTCATTGAAGATAGAAAGAAGAAGGTTTTATTGACAGCAGAAAAAAAAAAAATCTAAACTTATTCTAGATTATAAAAATATTCAAAATCTTGTGTAGCAATACAGATTGTAGTAGAGATAGAAGTTGTAGTAACCTGTGAGTAAAGTCTGCCTTCAAAATCTAAAATAAACTTTTTTGTAAGAAAACTAGTCAATAAGCATCACACTGAGTCATGTATCTTTGATTCCTGTACAGTTAATAGGTGAAGTAGGGGTTCCTGTTAAACAGTTTTCCCAGACTGGAAACCCCAACTAAGTTTCATGAGGGAAACAATACCAGTCAATAAAGAACATCTAAACCCATAATTATTTTCTGTGGTACAATGGAAAAATACATGGGTTTCTAATTACTGACGGTAGAACCTTTATTAGTGCAGATTTTCATTCCAGTGAACTAACTCCAATCTATCTTTTTCCAGTGATTTTCCCTAGCCATAATTAATTTACCTATTTCACACATGGAGAAGAAATTGAATAAGCAGATAGAAGTCTTCAACATGCTAAGTAATGGATGCTGATGTCAAAGTTTACATCATGCAATATAATAATTGTAAAAATTGTCTGGCATCATGCAAGTAAATCATGGCATGTAAGATGCCAAACATGTTGAAATGAATTTTGAGTGAGATCATCACACAAAACTTTAATCATTTAGGTCTGAACACCACCACCCCCCATGCCTCTTTGGAGACAACAAATTATGTCAAATGTTTAAGATAACAAATAATCTCAGTTATCTCTAATTGCAAATAAACTGTCCTCTGGTGAGTGGTTTTGCTTCTCTTAAGTTTGCTCTGCATGGAAACCTGGGTAAAGAAGGAGATAGGTGAGCACTGAGGTCTCTTTTACAATGGAGTCAGGGCACAGCTGAGACTTGCACAGGCTTTTTTCTTGGATAACCTAGTTTGGACAGAAAGTTAGATGTCTATCAAAAGCTGAAATGATTGTGCTCCTAGGAGTTATCTATTTCTTTCTTTTGGCTATGACGAGCAAAGGATGACTAGCTTAGATTTAGACACAAAGCTCTTAGATGTCTAGGCTAGGTAAAATGAGATCACCCTTATGGATTTGTCTCTGGGAAAAAAAATAGTCAGACTACGTCACAACTAAATTTCCTTCCCAAGGTGGGGAGAAGATTAAAGCAAGAAAGGCCCACTGGGCTTTCAGTCCTGCCTTCTAAAATGCCACAGGATGGAGTGCAGTTTCAGTTTTGACCTTGAAAAATGAGTGTATTTTAAAGAGTTCTTTTACTCCCACTAGGTTTTAAAGGAAGCCTGTTAATGCAGCATTCTGAGAGGGAAGTTAGTGCTAGTCACTCACATGTCACAAAGGCAAATAGCTGCTGTCCTGCAGTAAATATTTTGTTTTTTGAGAGGTGTTTATATGTTTCTGACGTTACTGTTGGTTTAGCTGGTAAATATTTCAATTGCTGTTATATTTTTTTTTTCTTCTTGTTTCTAATTCCTCGAGAAATGGCTCATTCTTATGTATTCTAAACCCTTCAGCCCTCTCTGAAGGAATAACTCCTCTTCAGCTGGGGTCTATTTATTTAAAAAAGAACCATTTTAAAAAGTAAATTTAGCAGAGCAGTCTCTGACATTCTGCACAGAGAGATATTTTATTTTATAGATGGTCTCATTTACATTGAACTTTTGAAATAGCAGCTCTTTTCCTGGTAGCAAATAAAATTGAAGTCCTCAGTTGTTCCAAGACAGAGAAATGGCGCATTCTTTATTTCCTTCTCCTGCCTGTGAACTTCCGTTTCTAGCAACGAATTTTTCAGAATGAAGAAAAGTTATTGTCACTTTAGAACCTGTGTTTATCCTTCTGTCTTTTCTCTGTAAAGCAACACTGTTTATCTTAGCTGTATTGTGTTTTCAGAGAAGAACAACAGCTAGACATTTCAGAGATTGGTATCATGCTGATAAATTGCTACAGACGAAGAAAAAGCTGCAGTAGAGCCATCATTTCTGTTTCACTCTGCAAGAAGTCTGCATAGAAACCACTCTGGCACTAGGACAAAATTCATGGCAAACACTAAGAAAACTTAACATTTCCACCTCGTTCAAGAGCATTCTTTTGGCCTCTGTTCTGCTGTCATTTGCTCACAGCATAACACCAATTTTCATGCACTTTAAATAAGAGTTGAGTGAAACAGCTGTCTGTTTTAAAAGTACCAGTGTTGGTATTCTGCCATCACACTACCTGCGTACATGTCAGGTTACATTAGACTGGAGTAAGAAGTAGATAGCTAATACATGTCATGTTGACAGATCTTTAGTAGAAATGGTTAAACTTTTGAAAGGGACAAGTTTTTCTCCTAATAGTCTGGTCCTGCCACAGTGAATCCATTTTGACTGCTTAGTAAGCTTCTATTATTGCGAACCTGAGGATATATCCTAGTATGCTAGTGCAAATTGCATTTTTTCACATTTACTTTACCTTGCTACATCAATATAACAGATCAGAATCTACTTCACCTTCTATACATTATTCTTCTAGATTCAAAATGATCTCTGCTTCTTTAGTAGACAGTGTGGTTTAATCAGAGACTGAAACATTAAAATGGCTAGTCTCTGCTGCCAGCTTGATAGATTAGCTATGAAAATAACTTTTTGCATCTTTTACTTTTTCAGCCTTTTGCCTTTCTTGTCTGTTTGGTTTGTAAATTTTTCTGAGCTGAACTGTCTCCTAGTATATCAATGCACAGAATTTAGCATAGCAGGATCCTAAACTCAGTTATCATGTCTATGAATTAGAAAAAATAAATACTAATATAAGTCCACCACTCAGAAGATCTGAAGAGCAGCTCTTTAATTAAAGTAGCTTTACCTGCAAAGAGAAGTTTGTTGCACATTTCAGGAAGCACCCACAAAGTTTTAAGTATAATCACAAAATCTTTCATAAAGTTATCTGTGTGTTTATCATGTTAATAAATCATGTTCTTTCTCTCAGAGTTTTACCAATTCCTCTCTATAATGTTAAATCCCTCAGTTTATTCACAATAATCTAAATCTACTTTACAATGAAAGCCCACCCCCAAAACCCCCACATAGTCCAGGAACAGTTACACTGATTAAAAGAAAATGAGGCAATGCCCTGGGAGAAATATCCTTTGGTGACCTTGTAACAAGTGTGTATATGAAATGACATTGGAATTATGGGTTTGACATAAATTGTACAAGCTATATATGCCTCTATCCCAAAAGACATCCATAAGGCTAGGAGCCTACATGTGGGCACATAAAGGACTGGCTTTTGCCGTAATTACACAGCAATATAAGCATCACAATCTGTCTGGATGGGAAAGAGCTCAGTAGGAAGGATGAAGCCCATATAGGAGGGAGTCAGGAGACCTGGGCTTCATTCTTAGCACTGTTTCTGTCTGACTGGTGCCTCATGTCACCTTTCTGATGCCCTTATTTCTCCATCAGTCTGCTTTGCCCTTGCTGATGGCAAACTGTGTGATGATGGCATCCTCCCATTGATTTAAGATCATTATGGGAATTTAGGAATTTAATGTAAAATAGAAAGGAAAAAAAGTACAAATAGTCACGGCAACACCTTAGGCAAAAGAAATGCCTTTTCTGCAGTTGGTTTTCTTCTTATATCCACCGGAGTGAGAAGCCAAGGCTCCAGGGCACAAGTGTATAAATATTGTGCAGGAAACTGTGTCATCATTCCCTCCTCCACAATAACAATGTGTAAGTCCAGGGCCAGTTCTTTGCCAGGCATTTGTCTGGGGTTTTCCAGTAGCAGCAGCTAGGCCTAAGGCTTTTTCTTTGGCAGACTGTTCTGATGATCTTTGGCACTACTCTGTTGCTGGTTTGGTTGGCTTCTGTGCAATAGAAATAAGCTTAGAGTTAGGCAACTGCTGAGGCTCTGGTTTGTCTTTATTTCTTTCTGACATTTTTTCTGGTTTGAACATAAAATGCAACACTAAATTGAGGTTGGATTTATAACATGGGCCTTGCATTGCAAGAAAAAAAGTTGTACAGTAAAAAACAACTCAGTTACTGTCCTTAATGAAACTATGTTTTTTATGAATGATTTAAGAATGTTGTAGTCTTTACTGCAAATAAACACACAAAACACTGATTACCAGCGATTCTTGTAGGAACCAGCAAACTTGTAGGATTATAGGATCACAGAATAATTCAGGACGGAAGGGACCTTGGGAGGCTCAGAGCAGGGGATACTATGAGGTCAGACCAGGTTGCTCAGGGCTTTTTCCAGTTGGGTCTTGGAAACCTCCAAGGATGGAGCCTGCACAACCTCTCCACTAAGTACATCCAAACTGAACCCCTTTTGTTTCAACTTGTACCTCTTGTCTCTCATCCTCTCACCAAGCACCACAGAAAGCAATCCGCCTTCTCGCTGCTCTCCTGAGGCGCAGGCTGGCTGCTGTTGTGTCCCCCAAAGCTGCCCCTTACCCAGGCTGAACAGGTCCAGCTCCCTCCTCCCCCCCTCACAGGGCAGGTGCTCCAGGGATGATGCCTACCCCAGAGCTCCTGGTCTGCATACTGCTGGTCGTCCTGGCTGCTGCCATGGCACACTGTTGGCTCCTGCGGTTTCTCCTGCCTGGACCCCCAGGGCATTTCTGCAGAGCTACTCCCCAGCCACAGGCTTTGTACTTTTACTTACACCATCTATCCAAAACCAGAGAAACTTGGATATGGAGCTTCAAACTTCAGTTACCTCATATGATTAGGTCAGGAATACAACCCTTTTGGTTCTGTAGAGCTTCAAGCACCTCAGGTTTTTCATAGGCTTGTATGACTAATTTCTGCATTTTTTTCTGTTTTAACTAACTCCCACCTCCTTTCCTGTGGTCTGAAGCAAGGCTCTGTAAACTGGCTTAACCTTGTTCACAAAGGCAAACAATCTTTAAGTTTCACATCTGATTTAGTCAAAGTTTCGTGTTCCTACTCTTTGTTTTAACAACTCTCAGGTACTCATACAGTTCTTCAGTGATAAATATTCTTATGACATTACTCAGGAGGAAACTGAGGCAAAAATCAGAAGCAGCATTGCCAAGTGTAACCAGTGTGACAAGAAGGGACAGCCAGGGGACTAAGCCCTGTGAATGCAATAGTAAAACAAACCACGTGAGGAAACTCAGCCACCTGTCCTGCATGGTCCTTGGCTCAGGGCTGGCTGGAGTTGCAGGCAGTCACTCAGACTGCCCTGGGCACAGCCTGGGAGCTGGCGTAGGGTAAGGGTCCATTGCCCATGGATGGCTTGAATGCACTGCTTTGCTTTGGAAGGTAGCAAGTTATAGTAGGAGGGATGAGGTCAACATGTGATGTTGTCTCAGGACTAGAGAAAGGGCCAGGAGTTATTCAGGTTGCTAAAACAATCTGATATGAGCCCATACTCACGCTGAGACATTCATTTCAGTTTTGTTAAAGACACATCAAGTTACAAGTGGTGACGTTATTCTTTACCTGTCAGGGGCACTCAGTGGATGCATCCGTCTAACCCTGGTTGTGGAGTCAGGGATCCTGTTACCCTCCTTCCTTTTCATAATCTTCCTCTATGCAATGAGGCTTTGTAAGGCAAATCCAAGACATATTATGGGCAAGTGTGAGGCTCGAAATGACTTCTGGGGTTTACCGAGTTCCTGCTCCCACTTAGCCTGCAGCTTGGGGTCTTTCAACATGGAGAGGGAAAAGCTTTAGTTTCTCAATGCCTCAGTTCAATCCCTACCACTCACAGTTCACTTACGGACGTGGCATTCGACTAATACTTCTATTTTAATCCCCCTTCTTACAGAAGAAGAAATTAAGCCACAGAAGAACGGCTTTGCCTATGGTAAAGTGGGAAGTCTATAAAACCACATGGAATCCCCAGCTGAATGCAGCTACGCTGAAGAGAGAGAGATTTGTTTTGGTTTGGGTTTTTTCCTTCTTCTTCTTTTTAATGTTTATCCATAACAGCAAGAAAATCTTCTGAAACATGGTTTAAAGCTGACAGACAAAAACAATACTTGCTCCATAACAGCAGCAAGATTGCCTTTGTAAAATACATCTAATAAAACTGAGATCTACTACTGTTTAAAAAAGAGCAGGTCAAAAAATTTGACCTAACCCTGATGAATTCAGCTTAAAGTGTCTGTAGTTCAAAAGACTTCAAGCCAGACTGTTTAACCATTGGTTTTCTGCATGTGTGGATATCTGTATTTTCCATGCATACTCAGAAAATATCTATGTGTCCGGGCACATAGAAATAGATATACATATACACGCTCCTGCATGCACAAGCACATTAGACTTAGAAACAAAACACGGCGTAGGCCTTTCTTTTCAGAAAAAAGCTAAAGGCTTTTATAAAATCATTCTCTTTCAAAGCAAAGAATTCTATTTCTTTGCATATGTGAGGGACAAATGCAAGACAGGAATTATTTTGAAAAATTCATATTATTATTTTTTTTTTTTAACATGGAAAATTTACCAAAGAGATCTCATTTAAAATCACATAATTCATCTGCCCACGATTGCAGGAGACTGGTGTCAGGACAATTTTCTTCAGCTGATAACCCTTTCACCTTTAAATTCTTTTTTTACTTCAGGCTGTCATGTCTTCTACAAGTGAATGCATTTAACCTACTAATACAAGATCAGTTTTAAACCCCTTGAGAAAAAAAAGAAACAGCCCACACTTTGCTGTATGCTGTATGTAATTTTCCAGTTAGATAGGTGCTTATAGGCCACATAATGAAAACTGAAGGCTCCTTAAGAAATGGTAATAATTTATATTAATCTTGAAAAGAAGTATGCATTTTTCTTGCTGTTCAAAACTGAACCCTTCTCAAGTCTCCTAGTTACAGTTGCAAATCTTATTAGCTGTTATAACAGCCAAAGGAAAGTCAGCTCTCCTGATCAAAATCCCTACAGCCCTTTGATATGAATTTATCAACACTACATACCAGGTTCAGGCAAATCAGTTCTTAAACCAGTTCTCTTTGTGTGTCAGTATTGGATATGGATGTTCCAAAGATTTTGCGTATGGGACAATTCTTTGAAAGCCAATAGCAAAAGCTGGTTTTCGCTTTACACCTAAAATTTGTTTACAGATGTAGTTCATGGAATATGACCGCTGATACTGAATTTGTGCATAAGGTGGTGATTTGGGACCAGACTGCTCAATATTCACTTGCTTTGTGATGCTTTCAGCTTTAAGAAGCCTGTCTTCCATATATTGCTGTGGAATAAGCAAGTATATACTCTAGATAATGGTTGTCTTTTCTTCCACTCACTTTTGCCAAATAAATTAGTGCAGACTAATTTAGCAAAGTCACACAAGCAAAGTCAGTGTGCATTCTTGGAGCGCAGCTTTTATATTTATGCACCTGTAAAATGAGTTCATCTGGTATTTAATCTGGCTTCATGCTATAACTCAGAAAATAATATATATGGGAAAAGCATAAGGTCTGATTGTGCAATTGCTGGTGAGTTAGCAGGCAACCAGCATCCACCTGGATGGGAGCATCACTGCAATATCAGAGCATCACTTAGTCTCTGACCCTAGGAATATACACGAATGAGTTCAAGGTCTATTGGACTTACAAAAAAATAACCATATACGTACGTGTGTCCAGTAATATGAGATGCATCCCCTAGTGTTTTACAGCAGAGGTTCTGAACCTCAGTGTTTCCATTTCAGCAACCACTTCTCATTTACCAATATAAAAAGGCTGAAATATCCTCCCCTTTGGGCTCAGAGGCCTGCCCTTTTCAGAGCCAAATGCAGAAATGCAGTGAACAGAATTTTCTTTCTTCCATTAAAGAAAAGAGAAAAAAACCCCAAACAACAAAAAACCTCAGTAGAAACATTTGGTGAGAGTTAAGCTCCTGCAATCAACAGACAAATCCTATCTGATTTTATCTGAAGGGTCAACATCAGATGCACACCCTTCTTCTGAAGAAACTAAATTCTTTCAAACTTCATCAAACAATTTAAAAGAAAAATGGCCTTTGGAAAGTAATGAACTCTTTTCAGAAAAGCATGAATTGGAAAAGGGGAAAAAATAAGAGTACAGTGTCAGCAAGGACAAATCATATTCAACAGAAAAATCAAGCTATTAAATTTTCTTTTTATACTAGTTTGTAATTTAATAAGAAATTTGGTATTAGATTCCCACTTTTACAGATGTGCGAACCCATTGTCTACAATCTCCACTGAACACTTTTTGTCCCAGAAAGCTGTGAAATGCATGTGTTGTGGAAACAGTGAACCCTGGAGACTAGGCTAAATCTAGTCTGAAGAAGCGTCCTCAGCCTCATATAACAGAGACCTGTGCATCAGCAGCTTTAATATACATCTCTGCTCCTGTTACACCGAATTAGTCACTAATATGAATATACACAGTTAGATTCAGACAAAACCAGCATTTTTCCTCCAAGTTTTTTGAAGAATCATATCTGTCCAAACTGAAACTCTCTATTGAGTCAGGACAATTTGGGCAAATAATTTTGGCTGGTGACACCCACACTGTAGTTTGTGGCCTCTTGGTAATCCATGGAGAGCTGCTAATGATTCACACAGAGCATGGCTGTGTTCATACAGCTCTTCTTCCTTGTATCCAGGGGTCTCTACAAGGGTCAATAGCACATTTGTTTTTTTCCTACACTCTATTATTTTTTTCATGTAGAAGTTAGAAATAAGGCTGCTACAGAATGTGGATTTGTCTGTGAATTTTCTTCTAAGAGGTCGTCAGAAAAAATGGGCTGTTGAAAGGAACGTAAATGAAGAAATGGTGTCAGATGAGGAGCAGTGCTAGAAAAAAAGTCCTAATTTGAAGTGGCAGTGTGGACAACACATCTGGAAATGAAAGTGGAAGCAGTGCAGACTGGTACTGTAGAGTGAGAGTATAAGGAAATGAAGTGATGTGAGATTTTTGGCAGGGGCAAAGTTGTGAAGGGCTGTGAAGCTGAGTTCCTAGGGCCAACTTTTTCACAAATGGCTTTTAATTTCAGGTATCTGAGCTGAAAAAAAAAAACCCAAACAACCAAAAGCCCAACTTGGAAGGAGGCACAGTTATTCAGGAAGTGTTGAGAATCAGCCCCTCTTTAAGTTTGGAGATGATTGTGTAATAAACGAGAAACCTCAAATTATCTTGTCCTCTAAGTATGACTGGATGAATACTGCTTCTTGAAGCAATTTCACTATTTCTGAATTGGCATTGAAAGATCTGGAAATTTTAGATCACTGAAAAATATTATCATATAGGCCCTGGAATTTATTGTCTTCAAAACATACTCTTTTACTAGAGAAATAAGAAGACTTTATAAGCCTAAAAGAGTAATATTTGCTTTCTGGTGCACATGTTTGATAGTGAGAGTCTTATCATTAGATAAGAGTTAGAGTAGCTACCATCCCACATTCTCCAAACATAGCCAGATGGTTTGAGGACTAAGTAGTGAAAAAGCTCAGTTTTCAATCAAACAAAGCAGTTTGCATCTTTATTGTACCATTTGTTTAGTAGGCTGACATGGGATGCCTAACATCCTTAAATATCAGTATTTAGGCAGCTGCTTAATTAAATTCTCAAGGCTGCATTTTGATGGGGTAATTCATTTTAAACGAACAACAAAACATAAGCCCTTTCTTGTCCTCCTTTTCTCTTAGCAGATAATACTCCATTATCAGTTGCTTCTGGCTGACCACAAATAACAGTGACAGCTTGAAATGAGTCACTGATCTCCGCAACACCCCCTACCCCCTACAAATCTGTCTCAAAATCTGATGGAAATTAATGTAGGTGTTTTATAATAGGTTCAAAAGAAAAAGTACATTTCTGGGTCCTTTGTATGATCCTTAAGTGTCAGAATCTGTTCAGGAGAATACCCTTGTTTAGCAGTGGTCAGAGTTTTGCTGAACAGATTTTATCTGTTTATTTTTTACATAATAAAACAATTATTATTACTTTACAAAAGGCTATTTATTCTAAAAATTTAGAATAAACTATAACTAACAGTTTTGTTTTCTTTTACCGTATTGAAATTCATCTTACTTCCTTTGTATGTCTGAATGGCCACTCTCACTTTTCAAGGGTGTCCTGATTAAAATTGTCAATCAGAAAAAACCCTTGTGCTTTGTGTATTGTTTGCTGGCCACATGTAATACAGCAGCAAGGAGACGGTCTGGCCCAAACCTGAACTGTGGTTCAGTTCAGAAGAGACTTTTTCTCAGGCAGAGATGTTCTTGTGCTCCTCATTCAGATATTCCCTGTTTTGCTAAATGCTCATTTGCATAAATGATCTAAAATAAGCACTAATTTGTTTATTTTTGCCTTCCAGCCTGATAGTTCTGGAGATGCCATTCTATCCCATTTCCAGGTGGGCAAAGAAATGATAAGGGAGAGGAACTTGATATAAGTTATCAGCTTATTTATTATTCGTTATATACATATGTACATCTGTTTTATATCCATGTTTACCAAACATAAGAGGTACTCTCAATTCAAATATGGCTCTAGTGTAAATAAGGCAGTTTAACAAACTTCAGGGGAGTTGTCATAAGAAATAAATATGTCCTCCTTTTTTATCATTTGGGCTACTTAGAGATGGGACTGTGTTTCATTTAAATTTCATACAGCTTAAAGAGCATTGTCAAATAATGGTAATAATGATGATGATGTTGATGAGATAGAATTGATAATCATGAGAGTGATTACAAACCTTTAACGTTGATTTACATTTTCTAATAGAAAGTGCTCCACCCTGTAAAATATGCACCACAATTATTCTTCATTTCCCATTGTGATATTTCCTGTGGTCGTATCCCAGACAAAATTAGCTCCTACTGACTGCAGTGGCTTATCCGAGGAGCAACTTATCTTATCTCAATTTCACAAATACCTCAAATGGTAGCTTGTGACTTTGATTACTAGGAGAGTAGACCTAATCAGATTCCTTTCCTTAAAACAGTGGTTCATTCAGGTCCTTCACTCGGGGAGATCAAAGCTGTTTCTTCTCTTTATCTGCAGGGAAGCTCATTAGGAGAAGGTTGTCAGGGTTATAATCATGCAACAGTTTTACTTGTGGGTTATAATGCTTTTCCTTTCTTATCAGTCTGTGAGGTCCAAAGTGAGAGGAACAAAGTAGGTATCACTGACATATGGTACTTTTAATACTTTCAGAAATCACTACGGTTTACTATCTATTTTATTAATTTCTTCATTCTGAAAGGATTTT
The DNA here is from genome assembly GCF_034638445.1 of Ciconia boyciana. NCBI lineage: Eukaryota > Metazoa > Chordata > Aves > Ciconiiformes > Ciconiidae > Ciconia > Ciconia boyciana. Next base: position 12,216,778 of record NC_132936.1, on the reverse strand, counting down.
GCAAATGTATCTCAACTATACAACCAGTTTGGAGGAGGTTTTATCTAGCTTCTAGCATTTTAAAATCAGCAACTATGTAAACAAGTTACTTTCAAATTAAAACTTCATCAGTTTGCATCACATATTTCATGTACTAGTTGCTTGTACAAATGGATCTTAAGGACTATGTGTCATTTACTAATGTCCTCATCATCGTTTCCATGTATATTTTAAAATAGAAAAGCATATTAAAATATGTTCCTATTGTAGACCACAAAGGCAGCCTGTACAGTGGTTAGACTGTATGCCTTGCAGCTAGGAACTATTCAACTTTAATTCTGATATTGTCACTGGAATGTTTGGTAATTTCAAAAATGTTGCATTTACTAGCAAATGCCAGATCCTGATTCCAGTGTCTTTTTCTGTCTCGCACAGCATTAAATGCTCAGGGTGTTTGACTACGCAGTTTTGATTAGGAGACCACATTTAATGATAATACATTAGTGATGATACCTGATGACTACAAGGTGATTAATGATTGAACAGGATACTTGACAGGTAAAACACTATGTATGACTTCAAACCTGCAAATACATCCTTCACTCTATCATATACAGAGCCCTCAGTAAATGCAGATGCAGACCACCATCCAGGTGGTCAAAATGTAAGATCAAGACTTAAGTTACAAATAACACAAACCATTGTGACACGAAATACAAACGTATTTTTTGTGGTCTTCTAATGAGCAATTTTGACAAGCAACCACTTTCCTATAACTAGGAATGACCTTTGGCCAAATTTTCCCTCTGAATCCAAAATATCAAAACTTAATAATGTGTTTTATATCTGAAAGAAGTACATTAAAAAAAAATAGTATTTGCCTACATTGAGTAATTAATTGCAAAATGATGGGACTGGAACAGTTACTGAATGAACTACTCATGGAGCCAAAAGCCAAATGATCACATCTGTATGTGCAAGCCAAACAGAGAGCAATGTCATCCCAACACACTTACGCAACTTCCAAGAACTGAGCCAGTGCCTACATGACACTGTGCTATATATCTATAACCTTCCTGTGTATGGGTCTAAGTCTTCCAGTTCACTTAGAGATAGCTCAGTAGTGATGTAGTTTAATGTAGTGTCTTGTACAGCAGTGTTGTTACAGGTTCCTTCATGTTCAGGCATTGCATACTGCACTGGGTTTTCTGCCTTGCCGCTGGGGAAGCTCCACTGTTTCCTCCTTCATCCCTTTCATGAGCTGATCTATGCAAAATACTGTTGCTCCCTCTGATGTCTGCTTCTGGAGTCCTCCTGCTATGTCATCGTCTGCTGCTGCTCCTTCAAATTCCCCCTCCCAGGGCTCTGCTATTGCCTACCAGCAGCAGCCCTTTCTCACCACCATTTCAGCTGCCTGACAGAGAGCAAGTTAGTGGGCTGCAGAGCTGCATTCTGCATCACAGTTAATTTTTAAGGGTGATATATCTCACAGGCAACATGTGTTTTCATCTCATGATCTGTTTTCTCCACAGTCAGCTCTCTGGAATCTGCTCCCAAAGATATCCTCTGGACTAATGCAATTGAAATCATGCTTCAGCTTTTAAAAAAGAAAGCCAAACAAAAACCTCCCCATAGAACAAAGTGGAAAAAAAAAAGACAAAGTAAAGGGAAATTTAGGGACAATATACACTTGAAAGGCACATTGAAAGGTGCCTTACAGATAAGAAAATTTTGTTTTTAAAGAACAAGCCTTTGCCTCTTCTCCAGCCTGACATCTTTGCTCTTCTCTATGATTTCAGAGGCTGAAGTTAGTAGGTAGTTAATAGTGATCTGAATATCAGAGAAACCGAACACTCATAAAACCAGCTGGAATCAAAGCTGTGGGTGCTCAGAATCACTCAGGCATACATGTTGTTCATCTTAATACCTTATTTTAGAGTTGAATATGAAGTTACTAAGCTATATTTACTGAGTCCTCCGGTTCCCTACACCCATGTTAGGCAACTCAAAAGTATTTTGTATCTAATTTAAATAAAATAAATAAGAATTCATTTTAAAATATTCTAGGGTTTGGGGGTTTCCTGAACTGAGCAAAGAATAGTGGAGAGGGCTCTTCTTCACCTAGCTGTGCTGAAGAGGAACCGAACAGGTTGTGTTTTCTGTATGCATCTTCTACATCTAATTTACCTGGTCTGCTCAGAAGATCAGAGTGATGGAAGAAAATGATCCTGATGCCCTTTCCAAAAACACACTTTCCCAGACCATAGAGAGGACAATGATTTTATGCATTTGCAAATACAGGAAAAGATAGCTTTAAACATTTACATACAAGTAAATTGAAAAGGGAGTATTTCCTGAACATTTATCTCAGTGCATGCTAGGATCAAGAACCACCTTGACGTACAAATGACATAAGGAATGAATAGTGCTGTTTTAGCAAATTCCAGATGGTGAAGCTTGTTGTACTGGTCAGTGATATTTTATAAGCTGAATTTCTCAAAAGTGCCCAGCACTGAACACGTGTCCATATTCCTGTACAAAGCAATAGAGTATATTTGGCCAACTGGCCTGTGTGATTGGCAGAACATTCAGATGTTTCATTTTGGAAAAGAAATGTCACTTCATGGAATGGAACTTCCAGCAGATTATTCCACTGCCACTGCTGAAGGGGAAAGATTCTCTAATTTTTCCTTTATTTAAAAGTAGAATACAATATTATTAAAACATGGGCCTATGAATATAGGCTTCTGATTTCTAAAATATTATCTTGTTGTCAGATTATAGGAAAAAACCTAATTGAATACTTTCTGTGGGCCTGTAGACTTCTCCAGCTTGTTCCAATGACATCATTATGGTATTTACAATAATTAATTTCATATCAACAGTTGCTGGTTAATAGTCTAAATATTCTTACTGTTTTACCACCGGTAGATTGAAAAGTACTTTTACCAAAGCTGCTAAGGAAAGTTGCCTTCATTTTGTACAAGGTGACTTTGAAGCACTGTTTTTAATTCACTTAGATGGCCACCGATATGAGTCTGAACGAAACTACGAGATAAAACAAAAGTAGGCTTTTTCTACTTGTGTCAATAACATGAAGCATAATAATATTTCAAAGCAAACACTGTTATTAGGTCAAGATGTGAAAAGGAAGCAGCAATAGGTACATCTTCCCTCCATTTTGTGTTGGACGTTGCAAAAAGTGATAGGAACAGAGGAAGAAAGAGCATGCAGAAACTAACTTTCTTTTTGAAAAGAGAAGAACCAGAAATGAGTAAGTTGTCCAGAGCTAGTCATCCTTTATGGTCCTTTCTCAACTGTGTGGGACTGCTGTCAGGTTGCCGAGAGAATTTGTCTTGCTTGGTGAATACCCTTAGTAAGCTGTTTGACTAAAGGAACCAGATACTGGGACACACAGCAAAATGGAGGAGGGTTTTTCTGAGCAGACCAGCTGACAAGACTGTTAGCTGACAAGACTAGCTCCAGTGCTAACCAAAATCCTGCCATTTTCCAGGAAATTGTTAAGAGCTGACAAGATCATTTTTACTAAGTGACAACCTGGGACATTTTAGTTGAAAGTCTATAATATTTTACATTTTGCAGATTAAAGCAAATCAGAACAACAATCAAAAAAGTTTACATCCTGGGAAAAGTAGAGACTTAGTTACCCTAGTCCTGGTCTTCCCTTGATGGGGCACAGAAGGAGAGGAGAGAAAAACTGGAGGTATGTGCTTCTCTTCTGGAAAGATTGCAATCCAACCAGTGAGACATCCACCTTGGATCTCAGCTGAATATTGTTTTCTCTCTGACAATTCTGTCCTGAGTGAGGATTTCTTGAGCTACAGTCAGAGAGGAATGTATGAGCTGTTCTAGGGGCAGCTCTTGGACAAGCACCAGGGTATCTCCTACTGAAGTCATCCGGGATGGGAGCACAACTGAAAAACTCTTGCAAGAAACCTCTTTTCAGCTTATGTGTGGTGCAAGGATGGAGTGCTTTTGGACTTAAGCAAACAGACATGTTTCTTTAGTTGATTAATAAATCAGTTAAAAATAAACCAGTATGTTACATCAGAGGGTTTTACTCATCCAGAACCTGAGCATTTTAAATATAAGCCCAGGCTGATCATTTTTAGCTGAACTTTTAATTTCCCTGAAGTCTTCCAAATTTTTAAATGAACATGAATAAATGAGTGATGATTAACCTATGTGTCTATTGGCAAACCTACCCTCACATTAAGTTCACCCTTTTCTTCACAGGATGTCTTGACAATTGCTGTGACCTCCATTTTCTTCTAATGGCGTAGACATTCAGTAAGATAAGGTAAGATGTTCCTCCCATTTCCCCATTAAAATTTCTCATCATTAGCTTTCTGGAATAAGCAAATACAGACCTTAAAGAGACCTTAATGCAGACCTGCACCTTCTTTGGTCTCTTTTAGGTTCTTTACCACTGACCCATCAAAACCCCCTGTGGCTTTATTGGATGCATGCCATCTGTACACGTCCTTCAGGCAACAGCTTCTGGAATGGAAAAAAATATTTTTGTGATTCTCTACAGGTCTCCATTCCAGACCTTTTTGCCCTCAACATCACCTTCAGAACTGGTTTGGTGCCTTCTACTGACACTGCTTCATTGTCTTCAGATTTTCTCTCTTGTGCATGTGCAGGAGCTTGTGTTTATGGAGCCAGTGAGGTGTTCCAAGGAAGCATGACTTGACACATTAACACGTCTTGCTGTATGTTCGAAGGCATAGCACAATGCACTGTCAGTGGCAAAGGAGAAAGGTTCATCACTCAGCATGACACAATGTTCTTCGCTTACGTAAAGTGGGAAACACTTCATTCTTTGCAAATAGACTAGCTGTGTACGGAAATCTCCTTACTCACCTCCGACAAGATGAAGCTTTTTGAATTGTGATGAAGATATGGAAGAAGGGAAAGTAAGTCTTTGTCTTCATGTTATTTCAGCTATATCTTATTTTTTATTTCTTTTTATTGCACTGAAATACTTGATTCATTTACCTCCCAATGATACAGCTGGTATGAATATTGTTTATAACTTGTTTTCAACATTAAAAGTCTGAAAATATCCCATTAGAGATATCATATGACTAAAAGCTGAATTAAAGGATGACAGGAATCTGGCAGTAACAGAATATATAACATTGTTTTAATTTTAAAGTGTATAGAATTACATTATTGTTCCAAATATTCACTCGCTTTAACTAGCACTTACATTGTTTTAAGCAGCATAACAAATATGTAACATTCCACATACACTCATATTAGAACCTCCTGAGAAATTGTGACCCATATAAATACATATATATCCTTAATTTTCTTTTCCAAGTTAAAACTGAACTCTCTTCAATTAAGAAAAAAAAAAAAGGGAAAAAAAGCCAATTTGAAGTACAATATACTTGGACTTTTTTCACAAATTATTTTTAACTGGAATTTTATAAAGCGGATTACTTATTGAAGGATTGTGGTATAATAATATTTAAGTTTTATGGAGATCAGAAAGATTAAGTCAAAGAAAAGCAGTATTATTTTACAAAGGGGAAACAGGTGCAAAGAAGTGATTTGCCAACGTCCCTTTGCAAACTAGAGGCAAAGCTAGAAATAGAACCCAGTGGTTTTTAGCTTGCAGTCCAATATTCAGTTTATTAAACCATACTGCTCATTATAAAAAGAAATAATTAACTCAATGAAGTTCTTTCACTTATCTAATTTTTTTTTAGTTGATTTTAATGATCTTTATGCACAACCTTTAGTTATTGACTTCTGCTCATGGCAGATAGTGAAACACTGAGCAATCTTATAAGATGGAAGCAATCTTGTAAGATGGAAGGTGGAGGGCAAAGGAGTTCCATTTCTATGACTTGTGGATGAAGAACACATTCTGTTTTACAACAAAGAAGAGCACATAACAATATCTGCTGCTTTCCTGGAAGAGTATTAGATGTGTTCAGGACTCTGCCAATAGTGGATAGATGAGACATACTGGGTGGAAGAAAAATGAGAGTCAGGATAGACAGTTGCACACTATCATCATTTTAGGCTTGAATAAATTCCCCTAGATGGGATAACAACTTTAATATACTGCGTGAAGATGAGAGCAACAAAGCTAGTGAAAGGACTGGAAGGAATGTCCTAGGAGGAGCGGCTGAGGACTCTGGGTTTGTGTAGTTTGGAGAAAAGGAGGCTGAGGGGCGACCTCATTGCTCTCTACAGCTTCCTGAGGAGGGGAAGTAGAGAGGGAGGTGCTGATCTCTTCTCCCTGGGATCCAGTGATAGGACATGTGGCAATGGTTCAAAGCTGCATTAGGGGAGATTCAGACTGGACATTAGGAAGCATTTCTTTACTGGGAGGGTGGTCAAACACTGGAACAGGCTTCCTAGAGAGGTGGTCCCATGCCTGTCAGTGTTTAAGAGGCATTTGGACAATGCCCTTGATAACATGCTTTAATTTTTGGTCAGCCCTGAAGTGGTCAGGCAGTTGGACTAGATCACTGTAGGCCCCTTCCAACTGAAATTCTGTTCTATTCTATTCTATCCTATCCTATTCTATTCTAATTACCATTTCTTCTGTGAATAATTTTTCAGTGGGAGAGTGTGGGAGTGAAGGATGTCCTTGGTAAGAAGTTGTGCTGCTGTTAAGAGGCAACTGATTAGGCATGGCCATAGAGTGGACATGTCACACCTTCATGTCTGTAGTAGTTCACATTTCCCTCAGGTAGGGCTTTCTGGTCACAGCTTATGTTGTTGGCCTTTCCCTAAGAATTCCCCTGGCAAAGGAAGCAAAGGCTAACAAGGATCTCTGGAAATAGAAAAAGGCTAGTGATTAAGATATAAACAATATTGGGCTGGGAGACAAAATACCTTCTGTCTACAGATGCATTTGTACTCTGAGCCCACTGTGGAAAAAGCTTTTCTTTTGTTACATCAAAGGGAGGTGTTTTTATTGTTACTGTGACATCTCTGAAAGAGCTGAGCCCATAATGCCTAAGCATTGCTCAAACCCATTCTTACGTTCTGGTCATAGACAATTAGTTTCTATTCACGGGTATTGGACTGATATCCTGCGAGGGATCATTTTTGTGTCATATACATGTGTAGCAGCAAGCTTCAACTAAAGAACAAGCTCTGGTGGTAGCATTTGTGGGTTTGCTTGATTTCTTTAGGCTAAGGGTTTGTGATATGATAGTATGGTACCCATACCGGCCACTCAAAGTTTTAGGGTAATAATTCAGAGTTACTGAGCAATCTCCAGAGATCTATCTCAAAATCAAAAGACTACATGTGATCTGTGCTGATTTTGCAGAAGTTTAGTGTCACATCCTCATTCAGCCACCCCTCAGAAGACATTTCAACAGAGAGACAAGGTACCTTATCAATATTCTTCACGGATCTTTCCTTAAAGACTCTCTCTTAATCCATAAAATGACCTCAGGAACAGAGCTGGAGCTTGTATGCTGTCTCTATGTGTGAAAGGTGGAAGAAATATTCAAGTAAAGATTTTGGGGCCAAGTATCTGAATTTGCTACCTGCTTTTAACCACCACAGCTGGAGAGGACAAAATCATGTACTCTTTTCTCACTTCTTTCATGGGTCCACCATCTATTGTTGTTGAAAACACATAAAGAATTTTGTATTATGATGTAATTTATGTAACTTGTCCAAAACAATATTAGATTTATTCCATTTGCTATATGAAAGATATCGTTAGAATGCAGCCCATTTGGCAAAACTTGTCTCATAGTTCCAGGCAAAGATTCAATCACCTGTTGCTAAGATACTTAAAAAATATTGTCTGTTTTTAAATGTTCCTTTTTAATTGAATAAACTGTTAGTTTGAAATATTGCTGCTGAGGTTAAAAAGGTTTAGAAAATCGTATAACTTTTTTTACTGGAAAGCAAGTTTTAGAATGGCTTAAATGCAACAGCTGCAGCTTTTTGAAATTCTATTCTTTAGTTAGACATTAAAAGTTGTATTGAAATAATGGCTGCTTAACTATTTGGGAATGGAGTTATTAGAACATTTTAACAGACTAACTTAAAATTTTGATTACCAATACGTTTGATCTGCACTGTCCATGTCAGCTCTATAACAATAATTTCCAGGAAATAAAACTGCTCTTAGGGGTTCTGAAAATGCACAGGAATCTTACACTGACACCAGTACATGTTACGTCCATGTAATGGGGCTGAAAGCATAGAGGCATATAATTTCTGTCACTGTACATTTAGAATTATGTAAGATAGTAATCAAATACTTTTTTTTTTTTTTTTTAAATTATTCTAACTAATATATCCCTCTCTTGTCAGAAGGATGTTCCCAGGAACTGGAATTACACTAACCTAATATTTGATTGCGAAAGTATGAATCTGTTGTATGTGAAATTCAGACAACACAGAACAGTAAAGTTCACCTACTGACTGGATTAATTTTTATCTCATTGCAGTAGAATTTACAGGCAAAAGGAGTGTTCTGCTTGCCTAATAAAATTGCACTTAGTATATTAACACTTCTCAGCCCTGACACTCACAGGTAAATACTGAACAGGATTTTGGAGTCTGAAAAGAATTAAAGATCTGTCCTTTGAATTTATCTTTTGTAGTCTGTAAAGAGGATGGAGTTTTTAAAACCAGAGGAGGTTTTATACTACCACTCTGACTGCTCAGCTGGAGAACTGAGTGATACCCAGGAATTTAAGTATCTAATTTTTATATTTCACTGAAGAATTTTGCCACAGAACAGTTTTGATGCAAGCAGGAGATGATAAATCCATGCTTTTGGATAGGGGAGAAGAGGGCAAATTATATTCCCAATACTTGACAGGTCTGAGACAAAAAAAAAAAAAATTGCATAGATCCAGACTAGTTGTTGCTATCAAGATTTGATTTATCCCTCTATAGGGAAAAGATCTGGTATAAAACTTGGATCTGAATCTATGCTAAGCTATCTCTCAAAGCTAATGTTTTAAAGACATAATTTCAAACAAAAAAAAGAGTAGATGCAATGCCTTTGATTTAGTTTTTCTTCTTTTATCTGGTATTTAAAATAATTCTGGTAAAGAAAAGGAACAAACCAAACATTTTAAGTGCTGATTTTTAATTTTTTTCCCCAGAAGGCTTCCCCTTTGACTTTTTATTAGCCCCGTGAATAATGGGCTCATTTAGCCTGGAAGATACTGCTGATAGGTCATGAAGTCCATCTCCCTGCATCACAGTAGGATTGATTGCTTTACTCCTGAGCCATTCCCAAATAGATGGGTGGCCGAGTCTTGAATACTCAAGTGATGGTGATTCCATGACCCCTGTTGGCAGTGTGCACCACTTCCCTCAGAGTTTATCTAGTTTTTCCTAACATTTAACCTAGGTTTTCTCAACTGGATTTCAATTCCATCACAGTGTTCTCTCTTTGAGGACAAATGTGAGCAATTGGTCATCTACTTTATCAAACATCTCTGCACAAAATACTTCATTATGGACTTAGGAATTCAGGTCAGGGTGGTCGAAAAGTTTACTAAGGTCTGCAAGATATATAGGCATTGATAGTGCATACAACTGCAGATGTGCTTAGTTTTACTATCAAAATTTTAAAAGAGATATTTCATTCACTGAAAACCTACAGTTTACAAATTATTGAATTACCAAAAGGATGGTTTAAGAACTGAAGTTTGTTACAGGTACTAAATTCTGAAATTTTGCAAGCACATGAAAAATAGCTGGTGCAGAAATTTTTAGGAAAACAATAGAAAGACATTCCTAGTAAAAGAAAAATAAATGTAGGTACTTAAAAATCTGAGCAGCCTCTTCTGAAAACCTCATCTGGACAAAATGATCTACACAGTGAGTCTGTTCCCTAACAATCATCTGTCTGAGGTGTCCAGAGAAAGAGGTTATTGTGACTAAATCTTGATGTCTTTATCTGAGCTGCTTGCTTACACTTCCTTTACAATGAAATAAGAACACAGTCTCTTCTCCACTGTGATTCATGTCATCTTAACATAGCTTTCTAATATGGATCATATGAATCATGCCTCAAAAGTGCTTATTTTCCTTCCTTCGCTGGTAAGCGGTCTAGAGCAATCATCTTACCTGTGGACAGCTGCAGCTGTAGACAACTTGGGTTACATGAGATGAACATCTTGCTGTCACTTTAACTAGCAAGTACCTGCGAATGTTCTTCTTTTCTTTTTTAGCTTAAGGAATGTCTAATACACAGTCTGATGAAGCTAATTTCTTTACCTCATCACTGTGCAGGAGTGTGTTTCAGACTTTAGCTGGAAGTTGTCATAAAACCTAATGCTTTCACTCACTGAGAAATTTACTAAATTTTAAATTGAAATCTCTTTTTCTGTCCTTAAATGAAGACTGTAAATTTGCTCTTATCAGCTAATGAGTTGAGGCCACTCGAACAGCCAGGAAGTTATTTCCAAGCACTATCCCTAATCCATGAAGCTGTTAAGTTTCTCTTGATTCCTGGGGATGAGGAGGCTTTAAACATATTATGTTTATTCAGAGGGGCTGGCTCTGACAAATTTGTGGAATGGAGGCTGTACAGGCTGTAGATGGATATAAATGTGTTCTCCACCTGCACACATGCACAGCAGCATTGTCCAACTCTGATGTATTTCAAATTGATTGAAACTATAAATAGTGCTGCTGGCAAAACTGCAAACAGTAACTTCTGGACTAAACCTCAGCCTTTGCACAGTAAAGTCAGTCAGATCAGTGAATAGTACAGTTTGTTGGGTTTAAGGTATGTCGTTGAGTCCTCTACTTCTCATAACACTGTCAGACTTACTTCTGTTTAAGCTCAGGCAGTAACAAGCTAACAGAGTTTAAATAAAAAATTCCCAGTATTAAAACCAAAAGTGATTATCCTGCAATCCCGAAAGGCCTGGCTATTGCCAACGGTTAACCGTTGATGTGTGGGAGTGACCTGGAGGTCAAAAGAGATGCCTTTCACTAACGAGCTTGGTTTGTGTATGGGTCAGAGCTGTGACTCAACACTTTCTACCTCTGGCAGATGAGAGGATGTGACACTGGCAAAGCTTTAAGATTAAGAAGAAGGAGAAAGGAAGACAACAAAAATTTTTGCTGTGCAGCTTTTGCCATGTGCCTAAAATCAGCTCTGTAGGACTTGTCTGCGTTACAGTTATAAGAAAATCATAGAAACTAGTCCTCACAAGATAGGTCCCTGAGTTTTACAGCTACAGCTTAAATTTTCATCCCAAATATGATTTTTCAATTAGAAAAACATGACTAAGGCTCATGTTTTCCAACCAGCTGTCCCAAAATTTCTAATCTTACATCAGCCACTGCCCTGCTGTGTGACTGCAGGCAATTTCTCAACTCATTTATTTTCATTTATGATTATTTGTATTGCTGTATATCTGGGAGCCAGAGCCCTTTGCGCCAGGTGCTGTAAAAGAGAACAGAGGACAAATCCTGCTGGAGAAAGCTGAGAGTCTACAGCTAGGGAACTGGAACGGACACAGACTGACAGCTGAGGACAATAAGAAATGAGTGACATCGTATCTCTGACCATGATAGGCAATGGCCTTAACATGCCAGCAGCATGTCAGTGTTTTCTGTATCCATCATACTAGAAAAGTGTCTTAAAGAGGGGACAAAAACCCCTAGTAATTTATGGGTATCTCCTTCAAAAGGTGAGAGGCAGGATGTGGAAGAACAAAGGTGCTTAGGAAGCCCACATGAGGAGGACATGTGCAGACCAGCTGGGAACTGCCTTGCTGGTGAAGCATCCATCCATGGCTGCCCTGTGATATGAGGGGGCAGGAGGAGGGCTGCAAAAAGACAGCAGTGTGGATAAGGTGATGGCCTATAGGAACAAACCATTTGGCAGGACTGCATTTGTCAAGGCCCTGGAAGAAGGACACAGCAGTATTCAATGCACGATATAGTGAGAGCTTCCTTGAGTAGTAGCCATGGGGGTTGGTGGGAAAGGTCGTATTTTAGAAACATTATGGTGAAAGAAGACATTTGAGATAGATAGAGCCTGGATAGGAATATGCACAGAGATATGGCTCAGTGATTGCATGTAAATTGTGAACCTAAATGACAGGAATAATGGCAGTGTGGTGACACTCCTATTCTTTGACTTGTCAGTATTGTAATCTCTTTAGGGAAGGCTCTGCATTTTCTATAACATTTAGCAGAATGTGTCCCCTCCTGCATCTTGGCAAATAACTAATAGAAAATGCAGTATGTAAATAGGTCCCTCAGCTCTGTTTAAATTCATTTTATGGATCTAGGTGTTGAAAAGCTCAATTTGAAGACTTAATTAAGAAAATAACAAACAAGGAAAAGGACCAAATAAACCCATGACACCTGCATATACCATGAATTCATTTTCCTTGGCAAAATGAAAAAATACTCATCTTCACATTTAAACTAACACAACTGTTAAGCTGACCACCAGATTTTCATGTGATTAAATTTTATCACTGCCACGTCCATAGTCCTCCAGGATTTAATTCAAAATGTGAATCTTTCCTAAATCACAGCACTTAAACTTCTAATCTTGTTTGTTTGTTTTGATTAAACAAAGATGTTCTGCTTTTTTTGTAGAAGTGATGTCACCTAATTGGCTACATGTTGGTTTAGCCTCTAAAGCCATAAAATGTGATTCTATTCTTCATAGCTTTTAAGCTTGATTAAAGCAAGCTCCTCAAGTTGTTCTCTAATAGCAGGCTCCCCAGAAATGGAGAAAGATTCTCAAGTGGTTTAATGTTTAGAAAATGAAGAAACATCTCCACCCCCTCATGTAACCACAGGAAACAAAGTATTAAAGTCGGGGAGGGGGAAGGAAGGAGGAAAAAGAGAAGTTCATTCTCTGTCTTTCCCCCAAAATGTGAACCACAAAGGATTTTTTTCCTTTCATGTGAAGAGATTTTCAGCGTTTCATTTCCTTAGTTTTCTATATGGTACGAGCAAAACTCTTAAATCACTAGTTAGCGGTTTCGATCTAAATCTCATCATCTAATTATTTTTACAACGCATTCTTGGAAGGGTAGGAATGGTTCTGCCAGGAGATGTTTCACAATAATTAGAAGCCCCAATGGGTCTCTTAAGAATGTTTAAAGGGTTCCATATGCAGGCTGCTACGGGGAACCATGCTGTACACAGCTCTTCGTTTGAAGCAATAAGTCTTGACAGCCCTTGTTGTATTTTATTATAGCAAACAAAATCCATGCCAACCAATCAGGTTCCTGGATGTCTTGCCATTCTTTACTGGGAAAAAAAAACAGCGGAGATCGGTTTGCTACAGACACTGTCATATTCATGCAAATATGGGCTGCTTGAAAGGCGTTTCTCTCAAAGACTGTTCTTTGTGGCACAGAGACAGCATTAAAAGGTCATTTTTGGCAGATAAAACTGCCTTAAAACCAGTGCATAAAGTTTTTTGTTTTCCCATTCATGCAATGAATATGCAGAATTGGCTTTTGAAGTTAAAATGTATACACTGAAGTATGACTTGCTAACACATGTAAATGGCCAATTCAAGAAGCTTATCCCTCCTCCTATTGTGTGTGTTAGCCAATGAATAACTACTGTACACTTTTTAGCTGAGTATATCTTGCTTGCGCAGCCTTTTGCATGTAAGAGGTGCCTGAAGAAAGTGGCCCAGGCAAGGAGAGTTACACCATATACTTTATGAATTTATTCGTACATGATACATATATGTTAAGCAATGGATAATTACTTGACTAACAACAAGGGAGACAGAAAGCTAGAGCTCTTCCACAGTGAAGCACTGATAAGACAGTGTTCATAATGAACACACAAGCGAAAACAGGTAATAGAAGCAGAGACGGAAATAGAAAGCTCTCCATTCAAACAATCATTATTACTACGAGGGCCTGGCAAGAGAACACAACTTTCCAAGAGCATCCTCTTCCTTCCGAGTCTCACATATTGCTCTGAGTTCTCAACTAGCTGTTGGTGAAACTTAGCTGAAGCTAAGTCTTGGTCCCTAAGGGTAACAGAGCATTGTTCTAGATAACTAGCGATGTATGTTTTCAGAAATGTGATTTGCCTGCATATGTAAAATATTTGTGGCCATATTAGGCATGCTCAAATGTATGCACGCAATTGCATATGCCTACACTTTCAAATCTAGTCCATAATGTCTTGGTGTTAGGATACAGACACGTCTCCCGTGTCAACTGTAAAGTCATTGGCTTCATCTCCGTTTTTATTTTAAGTGAATGCTTTGGCAATGACTCAATTTGAGACATCGTAGTATTGTACAGATATCTGTACATAATTTTATACTCAGCACTTTATGTGGGGTTGCCCAGTATTTAAATATCACAAGAAGTGAATTACTTCACTAACATACTTCATTAAGATATTTAATTTAATATATATTTTCAAGATATTTATATGTTTCTTTTGAGAATGTGTTTTGCAGTTTTATAGCCATCATTTTAAACTGAATTAAGTTGTTCTGATAATTTCAGACAAAATTTAGAATTTGTATGAGTTCTTTGATTTGCTGTTTCTCTTACAGTTTTTAAATGAGCGACTTGCATATCTGGTCTCTTTGCAATGCAGGAAGAATATATTTACTGACCATTCAATAAGAGGTGTCATTGCCATTCCCCCACCACATATAGGACAGATAAATATAAATCTGAAAGAGACCATGTGGATCTTTGTGTTCATCCCCCTACAAGTGCAAGGCATCATGCAGGAAGTATAGTAGCTCTGATTTCTCCATGTACATTTTTCATAGATGCAACCTTAAGTGTTACCTGAAAACTCTTTTTTTCCTACTTTTGTGTCTTGTGATTCTGTGTTTTTCATAGTTCAAGGAGAGGAATCGGCTTAGTCAGAAGGAAAAAATTACAATCTCTCAGGGGTTGAAACTCCCCCCGGAAACATCCATCTCACTCCAATACCTGTAGGAGAAATCTAGAGCAAATAGTCCTCAAAGGTAGATAGCTCATGAAAGTGTCTATGATTAGGCTTGAAGAATGCAATTCTACATTTATGAATCTCTAAAGAGCATTGATGCTACTCCACCTGCCCTTCCTACTGCCCATTGCAAACTGCAAAATATTCCCTAGCTTACTACAAAACACTGAGGTACTAGGTGCAAAAGACAGCACTAAGCATCTCCAAAAGATCAAGGAAACCAAAGGCTGTTGTCAAGAGTAATAGCATTAAATTTTAGAGGAGAATGTACCCAAATGATCCTGAAGAATGAACCGTGTCCTGTGCCACAGAAGACTGCAGGCAGTCCTCACTGGCCTTGGCCAGTGTGACTTGGGAGAAGATTCCTTTCTGACTCCCAAACTGGCAACTGCAAGGCCGAGCTGCACTAGTCAGACACGTGACAGATTTTGCAGTACCTCTGGATACACCAACGCATTCTTTCCAATGTTGCAGATCCATTTTAAGTCTATCTCCAAAGGGCTGGTGGAAGGAAAACATTATTCTACTTCCTAATGCTGTCAAATTATGACTCGAGGAGTGAAAAAAAAAAAAAATTTCTTCCTAGACTCAGCAGGGATCAGAAGAAACTTCAAAGCATAGATTTATAATAAAACAAATACAGTGGAAAACCAAACCTCAGCAAGTGGTGACCAAGATCCCTTTTGGGTGTTCCTTAGGGATATAAAAAGAGGAGTACCTTTTTTTATATAAAAAAGGATCCTTACTGCATCACTTTTGATTTCTAGTTATAGCATCACAGTAGTCAGTTATGTAATCCTTACTTTATCCGAGGTTTCAGGTTTCATCTCGAAACAATTTAGGTTCCTTACCCTTATCTACATTCTTTAGAAGGCTGTCCTTGAAAATCACAATGTGGATGTTTAGACATCTTCAAATTTCTACTCAAAGTTCTTTCATAAGCATTTTACGCTCATTTCATCCTATACCAATATCAGCTTTTAAATGAAATAACCATTCTTTGTCTTTCACAGTTATGATCCAGATGTCTGTATTGCAAACAGTTATATACCCTAGTTGTTTTATGAGTCAAAACAAACTAAGATTTTTTTAATCTGTTTTCATAAAGTAATCACTTCATTATATTAATCACCTGGCAACCCTTACCTGTCTCTATTACCATTTAAATTATTTTTACATGAGTAATCAGAATCATATTCTTTAAATGTGACCTTACCATTCTGTAGTGATAGTAATTCTTCCCATCCCTGTAACTCTTCCTTAGTAATCTCCCCTCTTACCTGGAAAGCAATTTCAGATAAAGCATTTTGTTGTGTTCAGGTCCTTAATCACCTCAGTGTAGTAATCTTTGTTGACCTTAGTTTCTTAGTTTGTCCCTTAAAAATCCAAAACATTACTTTGATTCTGTTCTGTAGTTCTAAAAACAATTTAATCAGCTCATGAACACTTAATCCAAGAATAGTTTCTGTATCCCGCTCTTCTAGGAAAACCTTGCTCCTTCCATCTTACTCCCATCTTTTCTTGTAGGTTCCTTGGCTCCAGGGATCCCTTGGGAGAGGGCTAGTCATCCCAGGCCCAAAGAGTTCTAGCTGGGGCTGGTACAATCACTCAAGAAATTGTATCACCTGACTTTTATTATTAGTGCTTGTAATAATTTTTTTCCTTCCCAAAGCAAAATGCTCTTTCTCCCCCCTTGCTCCTTGCCATTCTATATTGTCACTTAATTATTTTCAATTTCATTCTATATTTATACCCAGCCTATTCCAGGTGCTCCTTAGACAGTGTCTATATTTTGAGAAAGTCTAATTCATAAAAACCTCATTGAAGCCAAACATCCTAAAATTCCCTGTGAATTGCCATCCTCAGGCTATTTGTTGACCTTCATTATTTTGCCATGCATTCACTCTTCTTGTCTAATGACTTGGAGGGTCTTGCTCTTTTCACTGTCTTCCATAAGTTATCATAGTAATTTTTGATCTATGTCATCTAAAGACTAGTCAAGACACTTATTCCAGAATAAACAACTAGCTCCCAACTCCCATCCAGATCCTCTTAAAACTCAGAACTGTATCAAATACTGGAAGAATTTTGTATTCTTTCTCAATCCTCACCCTTGCAGACCTGTCAGGTAATGAATCCCAGCTACGTAGAACAGTTTCCTGTTAGCAGTGATCCACCCTCTTGTCATGACGTTTCCATTCTTCCGTGTCTCAGGCAAGACTTGTCAAGAAAGTAAGTTTTATTGGGAATCCTCTCCATAATCTTCCACAGCTCCCTACAGTCAATCAGCTTCACAAAGGAATGATCAATGGACTGTGTACAAACTGTAACTTTGAAGCTGAAGCATGAAGCAATGAACTGTAATTCCTTAAAGTGTACATCTCTGGAAATAAAAAACATCTCTTGAACTGTAGTAATGTAGAATAATGTAGATTGGAAAGAACCTTGGGAGTAGAACCCCTGCTTAAAGAAGGCTAGAGTCCAAATTAGGTCAGGTTGCTTTAAGTATAGGGCCTTGTCTTCTCGAGTTTTGAGTATCTCCAAGGATGGAGATTCCACAGCAACTTTATGAAATCTGTTCCTATGTTTATTTTCCGTAGTTATGATTTTTTTCTTTTATATCAAGCCAGAATCTCAATTTTTGCGAATTAGTGTCCATTGCCTCTTTTCATTTAAATGTGCACCTGCCAAAAGTGTCTAGATCCATCTCCTCTAGATCCATCTGCCTGATATTTGGAGAGAACAATTAGATCCCTCTTTAGCCTTATCTTCTCCAGGTTAAGCAAACCCAGCTCCCTCAGCCTTTCCTCATGTGTCATGTGCTGTGGACCCCTACCCATCCTGGACATTCTCCACTGAGCTTTCTCCTGTATGCCAATGCCTTTTTTGCTTTGGGGACCCAAACTGGACACAGTGTTCCTGCTGTAGCCTCATGAATGCTGAATCAAAGGAAAGAATCATCTCCTTTGATCTACTAGCCATGCTCTTGCTGGTGTAGACCAGTATGTGGTCTGCCTTTATTGCTGGAAAGGTGCAGAGTTCAGTCCTCTGCAGCTGAGAAGGTGAAGAGATTTTCCTGTAACAAAGCAGGATTTTTACAGCACACTGACCACTGCCATGATGTTTTGCACCTGGGAGGTCTCTCAAGCAGCTGACTTGCACAGCTAACCGAGGTGTCACACAGAGATCCTGTGAAGCTGTCATTTGTGGAGTGGATTCTTTTCCCTACAGCTAGGGGTAACATGTTGATTTGTTTGGTGGCTATTTGAAAAACAGTATTAAAAAAACAGGGGGATGAGAAGAAGTAAAATTCAGACCAAACAGAATGTTTCAAAATGTACAGTGTTGTTCTTGAGTGGGTTTTTTGTTATTATTCTTAATGACCCCAAAGTGTTTTAAAATTAAGCATAATTTTGAATTGAAACATTGAATACTTTATTTTAGAAAGCATCAAAATAAAAGGTCAATTTTTGTTGTTGGGTTTGTTTTTTTCTTTACTAAAACAGTTGCCAAAAGTGATGCTGGTATGCATAATATTCAGATCTTCCTGTTCTGGGTGAAAAAATCTTAAAGTTGAGATCTTTCAGTCATTTCACTATAGGTTTTCTTCTTAATCTTTCTTCTCATTGTTAATTTGTTCAGTAGGAAAAACACCACTTTTGGAAAATCATCATTTCATTGACACTCCTCAAAGCAGCTGGAAGACCAAATAGGAGGAAAGATTACTTTTATTTTTCCACACAAAAAAGAAACTGTTTTATAGTGGGATAGGATTTGCAGTCTTGATCAAACTCAGTTTCAAAGTTGATAATTCTCCCATTGGTAGAAAAAATGGTCAATGCTATTTTTTTTTTAATCCCAGCGTGTACGCTGACACGTATATAATACTAACAGACAATGCCAGCAGTGGATGTGTTGAAATAGTCTTCTGCAGCCAAACAAAAGATATTTCTACTGACACCTGAGCAGATGTGAGTGAGCTCTGCTTGTTTGCTGTGCTGATGGGGAATGGCATGACTGTGATAATGCAGCACATACCTGGGCTCGTATAGCCTTCCAAGTCATCTGGCTCTGTGGTTGACTATACCTGGGTGGGACATGGCTTTGTGGTACAGTTCGCTTGTGTCTTTCAGGGCAAAGTCGACAGACCCATTGCCCCATTATTCTGGAAATCAGTCTGGAAACTGTAATTGCTTTCTTCCCCTCTGCTTGATTCAGTACTGAGCTCTCAAAGACCAGGTTAGGACTTCTGTGATAACTTACTTGGAAAAATATAGCCTGTAGTATGATAAATCTTTGTGTACTGTGTTCAAGGTCTGATTTAATCCCTCATAGAGCACTTCTGTGTTGATTGATCATTCATATTTGCATTAAAAAAAACAGAAATAAAAGACCCCAGGTCTCGCTACAGAGAACATAAGTAATACTTAATTTTGATTGAATTGCTAGCAACTGGTAATACTGATCAGAAGAAACAAGATTTTATTTTCTTTAATTCTTTCAAAAACGGTTTTGTTACCCAAGAATATGATTCCTGCTCTTCTTGTAGAGATTTGTCATTGCAGTATTCAGCAACTGTCCTCAACTCCTCTGTGGAAAAATTCATCTCACTTTTAGGGGCAGCAGAGAAAGAACAATATATTAAAGGTAAAGAGAATACGTGAGAATCTCATACAATAGTGAAAACATCTAAAAGTAGGGACTGAGAAGTCCATTTCCATGACTTTTGTCTGGGAGCTAATCTAAGAAATATGTGGGCTGGTGGATGAATGGACCTAAACAGAGTAGTCGAGGCGGTGTTATCCATCACACTAGTGTAAAAACACAATAGCTTCATTGCAACAGAGATTACTTGGTGATTTAATCATAATTAACTCTGCAACCTTGACATCAAATGGAATCTTGTTTTTGATGGTGTGTGACCTTTCCAGTAAAGATACTGAAAGAAACATGCTTCTTGGTGTGAATAAAATAGCAG
The DNA here is from genome assembly GCF_034638445.1 of Ciconia boyciana. Lineage (NCBI taxonomy): Eukaryota > Metazoa > Chordata > Aves > Ciconiiformes > Ciconiidae > Ciconia > Ciconia boyciana. The sequence goes on along the minus strand of NC_132936.1, from coordinate 12,196,866 downwards.
AATTTGGCCCTAGCTGAAAGACTATACTCCAGACTGCTGTAACTGGAGATAGTCTGAGCTGCTTAAAAATCCCAACACAGTGACAGCAAGTTCTAGATAACTATTTAATTCATTACAACATAAATAGGAATTTGTGGCCTGAAACTGCAGACACCAATGGCTGCCATATACCTGCGCATACTGTGGCTGATATTTTCAGCTTTCAGTAAATGCAAAAGCATCATTTGATGAAGGTTACCTGTGTTTATTTAACACAATACAGACCTCCATGATTAGTAAAATGACACTTGAAGCAGCTTTTGTAACCAAGTACTGGGCTTCCTGCCCAAAACTATTGGGTAACTATTTGCAGATTAGAAGAGGGGACTGAAGACAAATGGTGTCTTGAAAGTAAAAACGTGACCTTTCCTAAACAACATGATGCTAAAATGCTAAGCGGGAGATAGCCCTGCAGTGTAACTTAAAAGAAAACCACAAGTTGTGTTTGCTTTTCAGCATCCACAAGCTATTATTCTGTAATAACGGAGGGAAAAGTTTTCTCCAGGCAACCCTTCCAGTGGTTGCAAACTGGAAATAACTTCCAACCACTAAATGATGTTTAATTTTTTTCTTTCCCCTTTTTTTTTTTTCTATTTCATGCATATCCTTGTTTGCACAGCAGAGCAAATGCACTTCTAAGGATGTGTCACTCTGAATGCAAAGCAAGCTACCCTGATGAACAGAAATATGCCAAGAGTTGCACTCACACTCCAAAGGAAGCAATCTCTAACAGCAGTTCCTGTTAGACCAGAGGTGAGTTAGAGCCTTCACATGATTTTCTGGTACTTGCTGTGTTACTATGGGCAAGTCACTTGCAACATCTCTGTACCCCAGTGCTTCAAAGTGTAATTCAGCAAGGATGGTGAAAGATGGTGCACTGATTAGGCACTGAGTTAGGTTTAACTTTCCACTTTCCCCCAATATGGAACTTATTGCTGCATGTACACTACCAGGACAGCCTGAAGAAAGGCAAAATTGGTACAATATTAAAATCTTTTTTAAAAGGACATTTGAATGCCAATGTTTGTATTTTTATTTTATGAATGCAATCTTATATTTTTTCTTTTTTTTTCCTTGATACTAATGTTTCTTAGGAATTGGCTGTTTTGGGTGTTTGTTACTTACTCTTTCCTTCAGCTATATTATGGAAAAGGAGTTAAGTAAGAATAAATCTTAGGATTTAAAAAGAAATTACGAGATACACTAATGTGCACTGGCAACACAAAATCATCCTTGAATAAAGGGGGATCAATTCTTTCTATTAGTAAGATAGCAGACTTGCTGAATCAAAGGGTTTAAGGGCAGAAAGGACACTATTATTATCTAGCTTGAACTGCCATATAACATAAGCAATTACATTCCACAAACTATAGGCTTCCTTTTTAACAGAATGTTTTAGTTTTTACTTAAGTATCCAGTCTTGTTTTGAAGGTATCACGAGCTGGAGAAATACCACTTTTCTCACATAGAGTATCTCATTTTACCCTTCTTCTTTCTACCCTGTCATCCTGTGTCTGTGTCCCCCATCCCATTCCCCTCCCCCACTTTTTATTTACTTATTTCAAGCATTGTATTAGATGCATGACTGGTGAAAATTCATGTTAAGTTGGCTGTCCACTCCAAATCCCATGATATAGTAACAGCTGCTATCAGCCTGAGAAGAACCCAGAAATAGAAATTTTAAAATATCAATAATACCTGATTAGGGTTCAGGCAGATTAACTGCACTTCTGTCAATAATCTCTGTAGATGGAAGATTTGGGAATAGGTAAGGAAATTACTGCTACTTAGTTCTCACAGAGGCAGTTTCCTCCATGTCTTGTCCCTGGCACCACAATCCCTACAAGTGGAATTCCATCCTAGGAGATTACTTTATTTTTTTTCTGTGCAGGAGCTGAGGTCTCAGTTGAAGTGTATTTCCCATTCCACCCACGTGTTTCTTAGCCACTGATTTTATTCATGTGTGTTAAAATCTTTTCTGTTGTCCCTTGCTGAAGCTGTTTCCATGGCTGTAACTTGGACTATATGTAAAGTACAACTGCAAGTAATATCATATTACTTAGTTCATTTTATGCTGCACATTGAAGGTGTAGAACAGTCTAAAATATTTAGGATTATTCACATTACCCAAGCTAAGATGTAACTGCATTTGGAAATAGTTTGAAAAAACAGCTACAAGTTTATTTATAATCCAGTCCTCTATAGGAAACCTTCAGACAGTTAAATTTATTCCTTTTATTAAGGTATTTATTTGGAAATTGCATTGATCAAAATGCACAGATGATCTTTACAGGAATAACAAAGAATGTTACCAACACCTCTTTCAGGTGGGATGTTCCTATACAAAAGGAACCTTGTATAGGAATCCTATACAAAAGGAACCTATACAAAAGGAATTGCCACCTGCCAATATAGCCTTCTGTAAGTGACATTCAATTGAGTTTTAATGGAAATCATATGCCTTTGAGCTATCTTTGAATATGCTAACTGAAATGTGTGTATAATGTGTGTATTCTCTACTCTCTTCTCTCTGTTTTCTTTCTCATGTATGTCTTTTGGGCCACAGCCCCATAATGAACTGCATATGCAGAGACCAGTGTATATCAAGGAGTCCATTGGCTGCTGTAGAGTTCCATATGGAGGTGGGGGTCCATCCAACAGAGTAACGTTCATGTTGGAGATGTTGGGCAGTAAACCATTGGCAGCGGAGACCATCTTCATTTGTGTCCTGTACAATATCGGGCATGTTATGGGTTGCTTTGTCTTTTTCTCTCATTATACAACCAAATTATATATAGAAACCACATGGGCACAGTGGGGTTCCAAACAAGCTTCTTTACTAAATATAGAGAGCATAGGAGAACAAGTTACTTATACATGGTATTGCTCAGAGAAGTTTCTAAAACATTGAATGCCACAGCATGGACAAGTGCTCACAGACTACTGAGAGAAATGTTACTTTGTCCGCTACTCGTTCCAACAGACTACATCATTGCTTAAAAAAGAAAAGAAAGAAATTGTCAGAAAATAAAAATGGGAATTGCTTCTGACTAAATGTAATTAAAAGAAATTGTCACGAAATGGGTAAGTGAAGATTTTTATAGTCTGAAATCACATAGTTTTTCAATAATGCCAAACCACCAGCTTTAAATAGAACCTGATTTTCATTAATAATTCTGCTTTCCAGTTTTTTATGATTTTTTCAGCAGACCTTATGGATCATATGTAACAATAATATGAGACATGCCACAAAAGGTCCATTTTTAGATGAGATTCCAGGATTTTGCTTAGTTTTATGAGCACTGGATCCAAACTCCAGTGGGACATGCCAAAATTCTAACCATTCGTTAACTCAAGCTATCAACAAACTTGAATAAAACAGCTATTTGTAAAGTTATTTTTATATATATTCATACATATGCCCATACACAAGCACACACATATGTATGCATATGCATACATATATGTTTCTGTGACCATGTATATATGTGTATGTGTATGGGCATATATATGTATGAATATATATAATTGCATCCCTGGAATAAAATGATATAAAAATCAGTAGCATGCATAACGCTGTAACCTTCTGACAGAGATAAAGGTCTCTTTGAAGTCCCAAGAATGAAAGACAAAGTGCCTGTGGAGCATTTAACTTTCTAAAAATATAAAGATTCACACTACCACAGCCACAACCTCTGTTTCTAACTTATATGGCCTGTTTGAGACATTCAGAGACATAATACAATATAACTAAGCTAGCTACTTTGAGTTATATTTTGGAGTCCTGATTAATTTCTTCCTAGACTTATGGCCAATTTGAGACAACTCGGAGGCTGTTGACTTTAGGAAATAATAAGCCTCCCTATCCCCTGAACAATAGATCCACTGAATTTTAAGCCAACATCTTTGGAAAGCTGAGTTATGGATAAAACCCAGGCAGTCTAAGTCAGATATACTTCCTTCATGTATCTGAATCAGTCATTCCAAAAGTGTTTAAGTCATCTAAATTTGTCCTAAATAAAGGAAAGCAGGTAAGGGTGAAAGCATGAAGGAATTCCAAGTGCCTAAGGACAGGCTAAGATGAACTCCTCCTTTATGACTTCAGACACCTCCCTTCATCCATTAACTTTATAGGAAATTTAGGCATTAACTTGAGGAAAAATGTTTCAGGAGGCATTAATCTGTAAATTGGTTGCTAAAGTTAGATTGAGTTCCTCCACAAGTTTCACTACCTGAAATCTGAATACCCCCTACATAGCACTAGCAGAAGTTCATCACTTGCAGAGCTGAATTTTCTACTTATTGTAAAAAACCGCAGAAGCTGTTTACATTGATTTGTACTTCAGTTTCTGACATGTAATAGGATAGGATTATGATATCAAGTTGTTGGCAGCTTAAATTAGTTTTTGTCATTCTTTTGGGGTGTTTTGTTGTTTTTTTTTTCATTGTGGAAGTAGTAGGTGAACATCTAATTCAAGACCTTACACTAATGGACACATGCATACAGGCTGAATTTACATTGCCGGTGGAAAACTAGATTTCACCATTTTCTATATTTTGTATACTTGACTTCAAACCTTACGTTATCTTTTAACACTGTTCTTGGGTTTTATTCATTTTACTGTGTCCAGTTCTGGGCTCCCCCCTACAAAACAGACATGGACATGCTGGAGAGAGTCCAACAAAGGGCCACTAACATGATTAAGGGATTGGAGCATCCCTCATATGAAGAAAGGCTGAGACAGCTGGGGCTGTTCAGCCTGGAGAAGAGAAGGCTCGGGGGGGGAACTTATCAATGTATATAAATACCTGAAGGAAGGGTGTAAAGAAGAGGGAGCTAGGGTCTTTTCAGTGGCACAAACTGAAACACAGGAGGTTCTTCCTGAACATCAGGAAATACTTTTTCACTGTAAGAGTGGCCAAGCACTGGCACAGGTTGTCCAGAGAGGTTGTGGACTCTCCCTCCTTGGAGTATTCAAAAGCTGTCTGGACATGCTTGGGCAGGGGGGTTGGACTAGACAACCTCCAGAGGTCCCTTCCAACCTAACCATTCTCTGATTCTGTGATTCTGTGATTCTGTGATATTGTGATACTGTGATTCTATGTCTAAGTGGCAGGCATGTTCCATGTTATTTTTTTTTTTTTAATGGAAGACATCATGAGACTGTTCCGGTCTTGTTGGCTGTTATGATGCTAAATAGTAACTTACAGTACTGTATACCTGATTTCCTTTTTGCACTGGATATCTTGATTGTTCAGATCCATATTGCAGACATCATGGACTGAAGAGGAGCCAAGTTCCATACATAATACACACTGCTTTCACTTAAAAATAGCCAAAACACTTTAGTCTTTTGAATTCCAGTATTGATCTTGATCAGCCTGTGGTTTAGCTAGGTAAGTGTACCTATAGACTCATTATAAGGAGCTGGAAAGAGCAGGAGTAGCGTTACAGACATTCCCTAGCTCCTATGAGGATGTCCTGCCTGTGTGACTGTAGGTAGTAGTTGACAAGAGTTAGGCAGGAGAAAACCTGAATGACCATCTTCAGGGTAACCAGCAGGAGCAAGACAGACCTGGACTACTTGCTCTGCTCTTAGAACTGTCTGGTTATACTGGTAGCCATAAACTAGAGTGCAAGGACCCATTCTCTGGCCTTGAGGCCAACTGAAATGATCTGGCCACGTCCATACTATGGTCTCCCCAGAACAGGGTGGGCATGTGGTAAATCCTGAACTGTGTTTGGGAACGATTTTGGAAAATGCTAACTGAGCCCAAGCCAAAACTGTGTTAGTATCCATGCTATCAGTTTAGCAGTTTAGATGACCAAATCTCAGTGCTTGCAACCAATCCCCAAATCCACCTTAATTTATTAAAATAGCTATGGTGTTTGTGTCTTAGAATACAGAATACAAAAATTCATGGCCATGGGAAACAGACACCAAGTTTCCTCCAGCCCACGGGCTGCACATTGTCATAGCTCCTACTGGAAGAGGGAAGCTTGTGCTTCTCAGTCCGTCCTGTAAATCTCACAGTTAGGAAACTCAGGAAGCAGAAAATTCTGGTTCAAAGTTTTCTCTAAAATCAAATTATCCATGTTACATTAAGTATGTAGAGTTCCCATTGTATTTGGGATTTTGGATGAATGGATTTGTGCCATATACAAATATTTCCTTGGAAAGGGAGACCTCAGACAAATGATGTGCCCAACCTTTCCTACTGGCTAGATTTAGCCTCCTTGTTCTATTTGAACCGTTGTTCATGTTTAATTTAAAAAGTTGTCTTTGGAGACAATTAGCACTCTCCGTTATTAGCTTCTGGAACCTTGGTGCCTATTCTGGTCATTTAGGTTAGGTAATAGAGATCTTGCTCTACACGTTCATTCACTAATTATCGTTGTTACTGAAGTTACTTATTCCAACCTAAGATGATTTCCTAGATGTGTTTTAGATCTCAGCGTTCTCAAAGCAGAAACCTGAGACCAAATTCTGCTTTGTATTCCACTAATAAAAATCTGGAGTATTTCCACCAATAGATTTCTGTTCATGGGATGTATTCTGAACAGTCCATTCATTCCCTCAGTGCAGTGTAAGCATGATAGATAGTGTAAGCATGATAGTTGTAAGCATGATAGATCCTCTTTACATCAACTGTAGCATCAACAGAATCAAACACCCTCTGTAAAGCACTTGTATTTTGACAAATCGGCAAATTTCCATAAAATATTTTTCCTTGGAATTTTTATGACCAACTTACCCATCGTCTTTTTCACTCATGCATGAAAAATGCCAAAAAGCTATACAAATATTTAGTTTGATTTATGATTGTTTTCTGGGCTTGAGAAAGGCTGTGAAACAGCTAAGAGCAAAGAAATCACAGTCCAGAGCGCATGTGGCAAGGCATCAATTGCTGTTCCTTATTAATCCCTAAAGTACATCTCAGTGAAATTAAATAAATTAGTTAAGCCTGTTCACCAGGCCTTACCATTGTCCCAAAAAGGAATAGCTCCCACTGCCTAAGAATCAACTGAAATGCAGATCATCAAATTACTGAAATTAGAAAGATATGATTAACCTCTGCAATTGTTCCATGCTCTTTCACTTCTGCAGAGATCTAAACTAATTCCATGCAAAAGGTATGAAAATCTTTAAGAAAGGCTTTTCTTATAGAATTTCCATCCCATTTTTACAACCTAAAGTATTTGGAATTCTTTGAACAAGTTTCAGAAAAGTATCCAAACTTTCTGATGTTCCTCCCTAAATTACATGGGATGCTGGGGACACATTAAAGGATTTAAAAGGGTAGGAAATGTACTATATCATTTTTTGAGTCCATAAGTGATTTTCTATTCTTGCCAACTGTACTCGTGAGACTCAAGGGCACAAACAGACAGCCAAAGAGCATTTTTAATGGATTCTTTCGCATAAAAACTTCATCTAGTTCTGCTGCCCTTGGTTATGCTTTTTTTTCCCCAAAAAAATATGCTGTAGTGATCACTTCTTAAGGAAAAGAGAGAGAAAATGTTTAAGCACCAAGATGTGAGTTTATTTTTAATAATCCCTCATGTTCATTGTGTTATGTATCCAATGGCCTTTTAAACAATTGGCAGGCAGCCTACAAGTATAACACTAATACTGTGGGCTTTTTGTGTTACTTGTAAAACTTTATTTTCAGGAATATAAAAAAATACTAGTGTCACAAGCCATTTCAACAATAAGCAGGTACCTAACATGCTACAGGAAACAGTGAGCTTGCTATTTATTTGCTCACTCAGCAGTGCATTATAGAGTGAATTTTCAGCCTTGTGTGGAGGACATTAGGTATCCCTTTATTTCTATTATCTTGGGGAATTTAATTTCAAATATAACAAGTTTCACAGCAACTTTCTCTCAGTACAAAACTGAGCAATCTGATTTTTTTTAGGAGCAGTGTCTCTGCTGGTTTCAGAGGACTCATTTCTTCAGGTTCTTGTAAGGGTTTTTTGCAAAAAAGTGTAAAAAGTTAATGATGAATGTTTCAACTTTTAACTTTTTTGAACAATTCACAAAATAAAAGAAGCTGCACAAAATAAAAGAAGCTGCAAAATCAGGATGTTTTCAATAAGACTCAATGTATTTCAAATGTTTCACATGAAAGATGACTTACAAATAGTAACGCACCATTTTTAGTCTGTATAGTAAAACAACAAATACATTAATGCCACAAAGTTTAGCTGTTACAGACAAGCCCACATATCAGCCTCCATCTACCTGATTAACCTAACTATGGTTAAGTCATGCTGGTTTGGCAGGGATATAAAATAAGAGAGAGTGACACAGCTAAACCATTTTAGACAGTTGTGGGTCTCCCAGCTCACAGGTGTCTTCTAGCTGAACCAGTTGTGAAAACATTTAGTGGGAATCTGGATGGTTTGACATGCTTTGACCAGATACTATCACTAAAAATCTTGAAACATCTCTTATGGTCATTTTCTATTCAAAGTAAACCAACATAAGCAGGATAAATTATAAGAATGAAGAAAATTCTAAACATAAAACAGTTAAAGTATTTTAAAATGGGGTAGCAATCTAAGGCGTTGTCTTATCTATATTCTCAGGTCAATTTTATGGAGCATTTTCTCCAGAAAAGAACATGATTTTAAAAATACACAACATAATCTCCTCTTTCATATTAGTGGTGCTCATAATGCAATTTGCTAAAAAGAAGGATTGTGTGGTACAAACCAGAAGGCTGGAGAGAGCTGCAGTGTGAGAGGTCTGCCTATAGAGGTGGGAACACACAGACCAAAGTTCAGTTCAGCTGCTCTTTGCCAGTCACCTGTAGACAGAGGAGCTCATGTGTGACCACAAATGGACCTACTTTAGGCATCTAGCAGGCATCTGTTTATCCAGGACAAGATGTAAAACTAAGACATTAATGGGCCAGTGATGAAATGTGTAGTCATGTTTGTAAGCTAAAACACAGCCCTGATGTGGTTAAGTGCTGTTAACTACTGGAATTAATGGGCTTCATTGCCTGGCATAGCTGTCTAGTTTCACACAAGCTACTGAATGCATACCAAATGATAGTTCCTGTCAGTGTAGTTCTTTATTCCATTTAAAATCATGGCCATAAGGTGAGAAGTCCCAGGTCTTAATACTAGTCCTGTGAGTTAGATAGAATCCTGCAAAATTCCAATTCAAAGGGTTTTTTAAAATGTATTTATTTTTAAAACTCTTATATTGAATTTAAATAGCTCAAGACTTGCTAAACCTAAAGAAAACCAGATCCTGCCATTTTATGGCCTTCTTTCTTGTTTGTTTTTAGGGAAGCTGGAAGAAGCTGTGCAAGCTCAGCATTTCAAAAGACAGCCCTTTACTGCATTGTGTTAGTAATTGCAGTGAACCCTACCAGAAAGGTTGAACAAGTCACTGCATGGCAGCTATATCTCCTGCTTCAGCTGTAATCTTCAGTGGGCTGTTTCTTGATTCATGACACTGTCTAAGCTTCCTCTGCTTCTCATAGTTTGAAAACCTAAATCACATTGTCGGGAAGATGCTTCTCCCCATCAGGAGGCTGAATGCCTCCTGTGGCCATGTAGGTATCATTTTTTCTAAGAGCAGTAGAAAAAGGTGAAGTTGATGAAGCTGTTCCATCCGGAGAAAGGCAGATTGGTAGGAATTTGGAGAGTAAAGTTTGAGTCTGTCTTCTTGGGCTGAAGGAGAACAAATAATTTTTATTACCATTGAGTTATACAGTAGTTTTCTTATTTCCTGTTGAGCCCGAGCTCATCCTATTTGTGCAACAAGTAGGGACTGGAAGGGATTTACAAGAAAGCACCTGACTTCCGAATCTTTGGTGCTACTTTTTTTGGTCTTTTTACCTTGTACGCGAAGTTCATAAATAATCTAGGGGCATCAGTTGCTCCTTGCTCAATGCAGGAACATTGCTGTCTTTATGATACAATAGCACAGCTTCAAACAGAGTAGTACGTGGGATCGTATTTTATGACACACTATTATGTGATGGATAGAGAACTCTGCAGAGTGTGAGGAGCTAGGAGTTAAGTCCCCCTCAGGCTGTGGAAGGAATTGTATTCAGGTTTAAATATCTCACGGGTAAATTCACTATTAAGCTGAGTACTTTGCAAAAGCCAGTGAACACCACCTTCTTTTCCAGAAAGTTGTTTTAAAAGATAACAGAAATGATTACAGCTTGTGAGAGGCCTGGTCCTACTAGAGCATATGAACTGGGCTTTAGGCATGCTTATGGGATTAAGCCCTTTAGGGAACTTTGGCACCATGCAGCTGAGTTTCTGGATCCCATTAAGGCCTGGGTAGATCTGGGCATGCACACAATGCAGAACTGCAGGTGCCTAGAGAACATCCAGGTCCAAATGTGGTGTGCCTGATGAGTTCAGATGCTTTCAGAGTTACTCAGATGCTGGGTGGGAATTGAAATGGGAGGAGGGAAGAGAATGAGTTGCAGTTTAGGGCTTAGATATTTAAAGAATATATAAAACTCTATTTCAGATGAATACGTTTCTCCTTTTCTTTTTTTTTCTTTTTTTTTTTCTTCCCGTTGGGCCATTAAGTCTTTCAAATGCAAATATAAGAGTAGACAAGATGGCCCAAATTCTACTTACATGGATGGAAAATATTTTGATTTATGCTGATGCAAATAATAGAAGAAGTTAGTCCAATAGCATGAAAAAAGAGTGATTCAACACTTTCCCAAGAAATAAATTATCCCCCCCCCCCCCCCGGAAGGGTTAAGAATAAGCTAAGTAGATACCAAGTTTGGGGACTAAAATTCTTTGTCTGAGAAAGCAAATAAATCAATGAACATCAGAGAATAATGAGAACCAGATTTCCCTAAGTTAATTTCTGGGATATATCATGGCTTTGGCTAAAGTCTGGTATAAAATATTCATGATGCAAAAATTCTATCACCCATGGTAAAATGCATTTTGTGAACAAAGAAAAGGAAAAATCCTATACTGTACATGGGGCCAATTTTTTTTTCTGCTACAGTGTTGTCAATCTGGAATATTTCACTTACTTTCATATATATATACGCGTGTGTATATATATATACACCTACATCTATACACATACACACACACACAATCACGAACAACTTTGTTATTACTGCAATGCTGTACTGTTTCCCAGAAGGCAGTAAATCAATGTGTTGTAACTATAGCAAGTATTTACTTTGCTATCTATCTGCCTAGATTCCCAAATTAAGCCGGAATCTATAGGAAGCCTTTTTACCACCCGTGAATTTGTCCTGTTCTTACGAGGTAAACCAGGTACAGCCTGAGAGCTGTGGAGAGGCTTGGAGAGACCTTAATTGAACGTGCTGTGATTGCTTTCTTGCATCGTAACATAGACTAGGCATTAAATAGAGTGGTAAGAGCCTGCTGCCCGTAGTCCTTGGAGCTAGCTGGGTTGTGAAAGTAAGAAGAGCTGGACACTTAACTCAAAAACTTTGCCAATCTTTGGAAAAATAGGATATGAATATGAATTTTTAGGTCCTTAAATGTTACTGGTGGAAATCTGGCTCCAGGCAGCTGAGGGTATGCCCACATCTGTCAGTGCAGGCAGACCCAGGCTAATCGCCCATGTGCTGAGCTAGTTCCAGGCTGGATTACACAGGACTGCTTCAGCACGACCCTGTGCTTACGCTGCTCTGCCTCTCCTCTGCAGCACAGCTGGAGGAATCACAGGTTTGCCCCTGTGCAATATAACAGTGCAATATGCAATTCATTATGTTATGGACCAAGATAGTGTGCCATGTACTCTTCTGAACACTGACCTGTGGTCCTCCTTTTTATTGCTTTAGTAATGTCATCATTGTCTGACTAGTCCTTTGGAATACTACCACTGTTCCAGCCTGCGATAAAAAATCAAGTGTTTTCTCTGCTGGCTACCAAAGGCAGTTCCTACCATCTCTTTCATATTCTGTCCTACTTAGGCTCTGGGGCTGCTCTCACAAACATGAAAGCACAACTCCTGTGTAGGACTTCTCATCCACAGAGCACACAACTCTCCATAAAAAAAGACACATGCCAAGTTACAGCATGGGAAACTGAGGCATGAAGAGCGAGAAGTGAATCACCCTAAGTCACACAGCTGGACTAAGAGGAGAAGGAATTCTTCTTGAGGCAAATGCTTTATCCTGTGAATGCTGCTGCCTCCTAAATATTTGTGTATACTCTGGGATTAATGAATCATTCACTGACTGAAAAGGTGGGAAAAAAGCTTTTTCACAACTCTCCATGGAGTTTGTAACTCAAGCAAACAGCTTAAACTCTTTCAGTAAAATACTGCTCATAAATAATTAATGATTTGCTTCCTAAAGACAATATTTTCCAGTAATTTTGAACAAGATTGCTAGATAGGGTGGGAGAAAAAATGTATCAAGTCATAGTCTATCCAACCTAGAGCTACATAAAATTGGGTAACATTCAATTATGTTTAATGTCACAATTTTTGTTTGTTTTAGCTTATTTGCCGTGTGGGAAAAAATGTTTTCTAATGCATTTCAGAGTCCTTGCAGTGCTAAAGTTAATTTTACTGATCTTAGAATAAAGCTTTCAATATAGGACCACCTGAGCCTCCTTCTAAACCTCCTTGAAGATCTCACTGTCAGATGCACATGGTCTTACAAAGGTCTTGGATTATCAGGTACATTTCCCAGGTCTGTCTGTGACACTAAAGCCTAGTTTAGCCACACATCTTCAGGCTGGGTAGTGACTTGCTTAATGACTAATCAAACTGAAAACAGTGTGATTCCACATGAGCAAGAAAGAGAGAGTCAAACCCTGAGGATTACTGCCTGAACTAGAAAATGCACCAGGGAGAATTTTCTGAGTCAAAAGACAGAAAGTTTTGAGAAAATTAGTAATCTGTGAGCATTTTCATCTTATTTGCAAACATGCTGAGGAAAGCATATCACTTGGCTTGACTGGGTTCTTGCTAAGAATCAGCCTCCTGTACAGATGCATTTTTTAAAGCACAAATGGCATTTTGAGGTGGAAAGTGCTCTTAATGTGTAAAATATACTGTCAAACAAGCTCCAAACCACAAATGTCAGATCTTGAACCAGATATGCATCTCTAATTCCCCCAAGGATTTGTTAGTGGGGGAGGGATTGGACAGCACTGGGTCAGGAGTTCTGTCTTGGCCCAGTGTACAAATAAATTCAAGCCATAAAGTTTGGATCCAAATTTCCCCTGAAGTTAATTGGGGTTTGGATCAAATGTTCCATCTCTAATTATGACTCATATTAATAACATTGGGGAGTGTAATTTTTTTTCCAAAGTGCTCAGTGTTGCTCTTACTCTGATCCCATTGAAACCTAGGGTAAAATTCTTATTTTTAATGCAGGGAAAAAAGTCCGCATTGAGCACTTATGAAAATCTCTTCTTCCTGCCTTCCCTCCTTGTTTCCCTGCACCGCCTCTCCTCCTGCCCAAGTCAATGTGTTTAGCTCATTCTCTGTAAAAATTTCAAAGTAAGTAGTGAAAATACCATCTGTTAAAAATTCCAGTTCTGTGTTTTTGATAAAAGGGAAAGTTGTTTGAGAAGTGCGCCATTTCAGTGATGGCATGCCAGCTGAAGGAGGTAATGTTTGCAGCAACTATTGGAATACAAATTCATTTAATGAGGAAGAGTCCTATTTATGTAATAATAGGTAAGATCAGATGCCTTTAAGTATTCAAATTTTTTCTCGAGTCAAGTTCTTGACATTACAATGGGATGAGTTAAAATATGTTCCTTCAAATTTGCTTTTGACTGAAAATTGGAGGGAGGGAGTGAGTTACTGATATGTTTTTTAAATAGAAAAGGATCTGTAGAAAAATTGATTTTTGTGTTGGGAAGGAAACTGGAATGATTAGGCAAAGTTTTTGCATTCCTTAATTTTACAGTGGAAAATTTGAGGTAGGGGGATGGTGTGTGAGTTCTTGTTGCTGTTATGTTTGAAGAAGATCGTTTTTCTTTTTCTGTGGGAAACATCCAATGTTTCCAATCAACTCAAGTTACAAGTGCTGCCAGGTAACTTTATAGACTCCAAACCCATTAGAAATGCCTTAGTTTCTTTCTACATCTACTTGGGTATGTCAATGCCTGTACACCATCACCAAAAAAACAAAAGGAAAAAAAAAAAAAAAGAAATCAGGACAGTTTAGCCTGGTGGTTGTGACTCTGAAAAGAAATAATGCTGCTAAAGGCTTAATCTAAGTGCCATAGACACCTTGTCAGTGAATTCAAAGACATGTTTTGCTCCAGCTGTTCCCAGGAGAACTCAGCTGATGTTCTCAATCTCTTACAGGGTGTTGGTGGGGGAAGGAACCAGCAGAAAATGTTAGAAAATGGATTTTCTACAGTCCCCTATGCTATTTTCCTGTGATGCAGCGTGTGTTACTATACGTGTATTTATCTGTGTGTATGTGCATGTGCGTGTGTGCACCAGTGCAGGAATACTTGTCCAGAGGAAAGAGAGGTGTAAGGAGGGATGTCTATACCCTACATCTCTCCTCATCTGAACACGTTTCTAGCAAACTGATGATCTGGGGCATGCAGGAGGTGTACATGAGTTTTAATGCAACCCACTTATACTCTTTATCCTCCAGTTTATCGAGGGGAAAGCTGCACATGAGCTGAGGTGAAGTGTTCAAGGCAAAATTTACGATGACATTTAAAATCAGCAAAGCTTGCTGTAGCTCTAAAGGTTGAAGCATACTTGCACACTTCATATAATCTGATCCCAAGCACCCACCACATTGGAAGTTAAAAGTATTGTATACATTGCTACCAGTTACCACATCAACATTTCAGATATGTGCATGTGATTTAAGTGCAGATGACCTGGAGCTTGCTGATGCCATAACTTAAAAAGCAATCAGGCTGTGTGCTGGCTAGAACAACAATGTGGGCATTATAACAATCTCACTTGAGCAGCCATTAAGACATCTCCAGCACACTGTTGTACTACTAAAACGTAATTCCCAGTAGACAATAATCCTAGACCCCTCGGCTGTGAATCATGGGCAGTAAATGGCTGATGGGCAGGTTAACAATGGGCTTTGTAGGCAGTCTGACATTGTACAGGTGCGCATCATCACAGTAAAGTAATTAACAGGTACTTAAAGGAATGTACATTTAAGCTCAAAAAACCTGTTAAGAGACTTCCTAAGTGGACTGCTATTTTTTTGTAAAGCCCACTTATATTTTATGACCAGGTAAAAGGGCTGCAGAGCACAAATGCAATCTAAAAGTAGATCTGCAATCAATAGCTCTCCTATCAGCGCTAGGCTGCTCCATCAACAGTACCATTTTATAACTCTGTGACATGTTCCTGACTCAGGATTTAAAGTGATTCAACAATGAAGTCTGACCCCTATAAAGAAAGAAAGAAAGAAAGAAAAACCAGTAATTTAGCATTTTACCCAAGAAAAGGCTGAGAAAAAAAATAATTAAGGAATACAAGTAATTTATTAGGAAAAAACTGTTGTCTGTGCGGATATTTACAGAATATGTATTTATGTATATGTGCATATATACATGTGTGTGCATATATACTCACACACATACGCAAGCCAGGAACTCCACCTGATACATATCTGCACGCTTTTTTGGATGGTATTGGAGTTATTTGGGCAGTGAACAAAGGCCCAGTATGAAAGGCGAGGCAGTGAATTGGGGGTTGCAGCAGGGACTGCAATTTTATGTGCTGAACTAACGAGTAGTAATGGGAGCAGCTAGAGTTCCCTCAGCATTTCCTCTTCTATTTCTTCTCTCTCCCCTCTAGTAAATCCAAGTCTGGCATATATAGCAGATAAAGAGTTTTAAATGTACAGTTTTATCCAAGGTTCTTTATAGGAGTAACAAGATCATCTGGTTAATAAATGCTTGATTCAGTCCTCTGCCTGCAAAACTCTGGCTGAATACCTTGTAAGCATTAAAGGATTATCCCCAAAGGGTTGGTATTCTGCCTGCCTGGGTTGGCCAGTGCAGGTTTACCAGCATTTTTCCTGGTGGACAGATTTGGATGTGGTGGGAAAGTTTTGATGATCAAACTGGTAGCGAACCAAGAAGCAAGTCTATTTATTAAAAACATGTTTCTCCACAAAATGGCATTTGCATAACTGTTTTAAAATATGAAGAAACAAAACCAGCCACAGTGACGTCATCATCCTGTGGCTGGTTATAGGTCTTCCAATTTCTGGGAAGTAAGGTGGGGTCGGTTTTACCTGATACGGTGCAGGTCCCTGGGGTTTGGAGGACTATTAGTTCCTGTGTGTTTGCTGGTAAATGTGACGGTGGGGCCCTGCCTTGCCCCTTGTACTGAGGGTGATATCTTTTGGTTCAACATAGTGGCAGTGCACTGATGTGCCGGCAAAGGCATAGGTCTTTCCACTGATTAGCCTCTCTCTGGCTCCCTTTTCATAGATGAGAAGGTTTTCACAGTCTCTGCCCTGTAACACCGACAATTCCCTTCTGTAAATCAAAACCACCCTGGTTCTCTTGCATCTCATACCCAAGAAGAAGGACACCTGGACTCTTGCCCCTCCGGGATGCAGCAGCGTTCTTGCAATGCATATGCTGCAGAGGTTTCTGCATTGCCACAACTCTACAGCACTCCTGCTTTGATTCTTGGCATGGTAAAAATGCTCCTATGGAAAGTGTTTCAAACACTCTGGACTACTTCTTTTGCTGCTGTGGGAGTTAAACCCTGAGGAAATCTGGCACATTTGTTTGGACATTTTTGCATTAATACATTTACTTCAAAACAGTATTAGCACGAGCATATGTTTGTTTTATAAAGTCTTAATATCATCCAAAAGAAAATGCTTTGGAACCATTACACAGATACATGTCACTAGTGTACTTTCCAAGCTCTCCATGCACATTTCATGCTAAGCCTATGCATTCTATATTAGACCTTATTTTTGCCATCCATCTTAGTACTATCTCATCTTTCCCTTAGTGAGATTTTGATTTCATTTAATCTCCTTTAACTCATGAAATTTTTCACTGAAGCCAGAGTAGTCCCTCTGTGTAAAACAAACGCATATAAAAAAAACTAAAAATGAATTCACCCTATTACATCCTCCTTAAGGGATCAAAAAGCATTATTTGAAACCATTAAAATGTATTGCTATTTTTATTCAAAGTAGATACGGTACTTTATATTAAAAGTCCAGATCTCCACCTGGAGTGGATTTCACTTTACCTACATAAAGCTACTTAGAAGTTATACATCTAAAGTAAACCACACCCTAGATTCCCTTCAGAGTCAAAGGAAAGATATAGGCTCTTCCAGTTTTTAGGATCCCATCTGAACATAAGTATCAGACAGATATGTGTATCATCCTGTAGAAGTGCCTAATTCTCCATAATATAATAGAAGCCTACATAATTAGTTTATACTAATTGTGTTACACCAGACAGCTAAAATAATGTGAAATGAATTTCGCCTCTCATGTAAAGAGCTCCACAGAGAGGTTAATGTGAGGCTGCTCTATATCACCTAAGAATACAATTCTAAAAAGAGTATTTTTTATTCTTTTTTAATACGTATATGTGAATAAACAGTTTTACTGATTGATGACTGATCTTAGGAAGCACACTGAAACATGGTATATGCTATAATGTGTGATTAATATATAGTTTTAATATCCCTTGTGTTATTTTTCCATTTTAAGAATAATATAAGCAGGGAATAAAAATATTTCCAAATTGTCAGCATGCCTAACTGGTCCAAATTTTGAGCCTCAAAGTTTGATGAGTGCAGCCCTTAAAGCCTTACATTTTTTGCTAATTAATATCATTTGCAACATTCTTTGGACATAAAAAGAAAAAGAAAAGAAAGACTAAGGAGGATACTAGTTACCACTAGCTTATTCGGAAGCAAAAAGGCTCAAAAAGATGAAATCTGATCAAAATAAATAAATACTTGCAAACTTTCACGTTATCACTTGCAGACAAAAATGTCTCTAATGTTAATAAGGGACCTAGGCCAAAGGCTTTAGGAGTTGCTGTTCTTAAAAAAACATGATTTATTTGATTTTTTTCCAACTTGAATGTCATGAACCAGACATACATAATTATATTATTTGTCTTATGCAAGCGAACAAGAATAAATTAAAACTGGACATGTTGCAACAGGGCTGTTGACATTATATACAAAGTCTGCTTATTGTCATAAGATACTCTTAACCTTTAAGCCAAAATCTTTCAAAACTATTAGTGTTAAATCTAGCAGCTGTTGTCAAATTTTTCCCTTTCTCTGCTTTATGCATTGTGCTTTATTTGAAATGTTTGTTATATTTGTGTATATAACTTTCTGCAAGCTGTCCCTTGAAAGCTCAAGGGATTAAATGAGTAGGTTGAGCCTGTTCAAAGGAACAAAAGTTAACAAATTAAAAGAAAACTTTCTAAAATGAATGTGTAAACCATTAAAATATTTAGCTGTATTTGCATTGGATAGTTTCCTCTATATAAAACAATATGGATTGTTTAAATAAATGGGGTTAAGGGAAACTTATTTCTACTGTAAAGTTTATTAAAGCTTTAGGAATGATGGCCTCGGTCCTTCAAACGCTTACGTGTTTAACTTAAGGCATGGAATAATCTTGTCCTGGCAGCACCAGCCAACCCTCACAGCTTCGTCTTCCAGCAAGACAAAGACACGGAGGGCATCCAAAAACTGGAAAAGGAGGTAATGGTTTCCCCCTTGCTTCTGTCTAGCCCTTGCCTGCATATTTGAGCCACAGTCTAGAAACTGTGTTTCCTGGTTATTTGTGAACAGCGAATGAGTCTCTGTAGATATTATTACAAAAATAGGCTCAAGTGACAAAAACCGCAGAGTTCACGTAAGAAGTAGAAGGACAAATTGGCAGGTTTTGGGCTATTGCGGTATTTGATTTTTAAAGAGTTAGTCTGCAGGAAGACGAGGGCAGATGCCACGTGTCTTGTAACATATGGCGTATCCTATGCTGTCTTATAGCATGCTGTGAAGTGGACTTAGGAGATCCTTTATCTGGCACAGATCAAAGCACAAGGACAAGCTTTTCTATAGCCAGTGCTGTGCCTGGAGAATTAGGCCTGATTATGAATTGAGGCGCAGTGATGATCTTATGCACCTATGCTTTCCTGAGGACTTGGGTTATCTCTCCATCTAATTCAGTGCTGCACCATGTTGGTGTATTGGTCACGCAGGAATGACTCAGGCAGACCTCCAGGTACTTGTCTGTATGAAGAGTTAGACATGTCACATTGCAGTAAACTTATTTCTGACCAAATTTCACACAGACACTCTCATGACCAGAGTAAGGGATGATTTGTGGTAAAATGAAGCAGAAATCAAGGGGCTGGGGGCATCCCTTCTCACTATGATAAATTAGTTTATACCTTACTGGGGTGTGTAACAAACAGCTGCTTTTCATTCACAGTGAGTTTGTGAAGCAATCAGAGCCCCTTTTTGGAGGGGTCACTGAGGCACTAGGTGCCTCCATGTAGAAGAAACTATATGCAAGTCTGGAGTAGGAATTCGCTGTATCACCCAAAGGAGGTTGATTTTCTAAACTCAGAGTTGGGATTCAGTTAGATTGACAAAGATTTTTTGTGAGAAGAATTCAAGGAGGAAAAAAACAATAAGTATTCAGAAGGGAAAGGTAAGCTGAGGGAGTCCCAGAGACAATAGGATTGTGTGCGTGAAAGGAAAATATCTTTCTGGTCAGAGAGCTGGATGAAAGATTCCCAGAAAGGGGAAGAAAATATGAAATTAAATCAAATCCCTTCTTCTTATTGAGTATTCCTGAGCTCAACAAGGTAGGGTGTTACGCTTTATTTGCAAACAGGCAGGGCTGCATCAAAGAAATATTTATCTCAATCTGTTTTAAGAATTAGAAGATGTTTCAAGGTGCCAAATTTTGCCTTGCCAAATTCCAGTTCCAGGTTAGAAAGGATGGAACTTTCCAAGAACTTCACAGAGTTACTCAGTAAAACCAGAGGGAAATTGGTACCTATTGTTTTTCCATGTCACTTTGATATTTCCAGCGAAATTGAATCGCACTCTCCCTGAAATTTGTTTCTTTATAGGTAGAATTATAACTTGAGGTCCAAATGGCCTTTTGAATCTAGATTAGAGTTTGAAGTGCATATATCAGAACA
Source organism: Ciconia boyciana (assembly GCF_034638445.1). Classification (NCBI taxonomy): domain Eukaryota; kingdom Metazoa; phylum Chordata; class Aves; order Ciconiiformes; family Ciconiidae; genus Ciconia; species Ciconia boyciana. Next base: position 12,176,663 of record NC_132936.1, on the reverse strand, counting down.
GTCTTTACTATTGTACATGCAGGTTTCTGAAATACAGTTCCAGACTTGAGTCAATGCCTTTTTTTTTCTCCCAGGGGAAAAAAAAAAAAGATAAGAAAAAGAATGTATGAAAGGTTTTGCTTTCCTATGCAAGTCTTACAAATATTGTCACTAGATCTAATCAGCCTAACCTGCTGAGTACATGACATTTAATATAGGATTGTTTTACAACCCTTTCTCTTCATTATTCTTGCACTATCTAGCCTATTATTTCTCATATAATTGTTACAGAATTAAGACTTCTTACCTGGCATCCACAGCCAAAAGCAAAGAGTGTTGACTTTACTCATTAGTCAGTCAGGTTTTTCAGTTTTTCTTGCAGTCTTAACCATTGACATATAATTACCAGGAAAGCCAAGCAAATTATTGTTCAGTATATTCAGAAACCTGAATTCAGGTAAAAAATGTCTCATCCATGCAAAAACGCTACAGTTCTGAAAAACATACATGAACAGTAAAATGCTAAAACTTAAAGTGTAGTATCACCTCAGTGCTATGTAGTTATAATTATTGGAAAATCATATGGAAAAAAAAGTAAGATTAATATCTGCCAGATCTCACAGGCTGGCACTCAGCGCACAGGATGGTTTCCTTTAGCTATCTGAAAGCCAGGTGTAAAGCCCAAGCTGGTTCTCTAGACTCCACCTATAATCAAAGGTGAAAATTAAACACCTCCAGAAGCTATTTATTTCTGTCATGTTCTTATTCTTCAGGGCAGACAGACAAGATGCTTAACTTTAATTGCCTCCTATGAATCTCACCCTCATTTTTCATCTAACTGAGCAAGCCTATGCACCAGAGCCAATGTAACAACTAGTGCAGTGCACCAGTGCCAATATAAGTGAGTTAGTGCAGTCCGCCACCTGGGAAGTGCGTCCTGCTTCTCAGCAAATTACTGCATGCATTTCAGCAGTGCAGTGACACCATTTGTGGCAATAAGCCTGGTTGTGTATTTCTATGCATCACTGCACTCTAGCAAAAAAACATGTCACATAGAGGGGTTGGCAGGAGAAGCTGCCCGGGCAAGCTAGCAAGAGAAATAGATGAGCAAAATAGGTGCTGAAAATGATACACAGAACAGAGGAAGCAAAAATTATGACAAGCTAGGCACAAGATTTTGTAAGTTTTTTGGTTTTGCCTGGGAACTTGATTAAATGTCAACGTGAAGTACACAGGAAGGATCACACAGGGGAGGGTGGGTTTTGAAAGCCAGGTGAGACCAGGGCAGAGAATCTGCCAGGGATGCTCTGTCAGCACGGAGGTGAGACTATGCACAACCCAAAACCTGCACAGTGCCCTGACAGCCCTCAGAGCCCTGCACAGTGCTCGCTGCAGCTGCCGAAGCTGCATGGCAAACATCACCTTCACACTTCATGCACGCGTTGCCTCTCCTTGCTGCCCCATCGTTGGAACAGCCCCCATGCACCAGACAAAGGGTGTCTGCAGTTCAGAAACCATCTTTCAGGGGAAAAGAAGAAAAATATATCCAGGATAATTTTTAATGATTGACCCATCCCAGCTGGGCTGTGCTCTCGTGTACCAAAGGTCCACGCATGGAGAGGACGTTGGCCCACAGATAGTCTCCCTTCTGCACCAGAGGAAACTAGTGGCTTGTATTTTATTGTAATGATTTCTGTAGCTTTTGGATGGCCTCCTCTTTAGAGAATGTGATATACACAGAGCGCCTTCTGCTTGCTGGTGGAGGCTGGGGAGGAGGGGGGTGGGGAGCCCAACCAGTAGAATTTTGTAACATTTATTTGTTCGGGTAATTTACTAAGGGTTTACTAGAATAATCCCATGGAAAGATTCACTGTTCTTTGTTATAACATGGACTGGAAGCTTAAGTTTGTTTGTAAAGCTCTAAAATGACCACAGGCTGATGGAAGATACATTATTTAACAAGCTTGCTGGTTAAAATGAAAAGCTTGTTTAGCGGCAATGAGCACTATCACTTTGTATTAACTGAAGTTCAAGTTCAGCTGTCTGGACACAAGCAAGATGCCTGCTCTCTGGTGTTCGTGAGGCAAATCTGGAGGATGAAATGCAGATCTGAACAGGAGATATAAGGAAATTGTTTACCTGGGTCAGAAAACAAAAAAGATATATTACAGAAAACATATGGTTGCTATTTAATTTATGCTTTATCATTTTTCATTCTGACATTAACATTATTATGAGTGGGGTGAGAGCACTGTACATTGTACTATGTAATATAAAATGAGGGTTACCACTCCTTGCCAGAGGAAACGTGATTCAGAAACAATTTGGGGGTAATTGCAAGGTGATGTGGCACAGAGAACCAGAAGCTATTGAAACTTTAAACATCATTTCTGGACAATATAAGACTTGCTGCAAAACGACTTGTAAAAACATGAAAACGTTACTTTCCTGACCCTGGAGAATTAGAAATCTTTAAATATCAGTTCAAACAATGCCTCTTAAAGGGCACCACACTTTTTCATTGCCAGCTACCATTATTTTTAACAGTTTGTTAAACATACCACAATAAAGAAAGATTAATGGTCAAGATATAACCCAAAAATGCAGAGGGCCACGTTGAGATCTGTTACATGCAAGACATAAGTGGTGAGGCATAAAGGGGGTTTATAAGTGGAAAATTTAGGCTCAAAACATTCATGAAAACCAAAGTAGGTGATTAAAATGGAAATTAAGTGTTTGCTAAAACAGAGTAAAAGACATGAAAAAATGGAAAGACAAAGCATAAGCAATGTTTTATTAAGGAGAATGAAAAAATAATTATAAAATGTTACTTTAGGAATTGAAGGAATAGTGAAAATATGCAAGTATTGAGAGGATGAAGAAATGATAAAAATATACTTGCAAAAATATACTTACAAGTATATTAATTTTGTATTTAATCAATAAAGAAATCAAAACCACCTGTAAGCCATCTCTTAATGATTTCTCTAGAACCATACCTAATTTAAAAATTCAGAAGAGAAGTAGGTTAAAAAATGGGATTCATCTCACACAGTTGTTGCCATCTAAAATTTCATTGCTTATTTTAAGACATTTATTTACTGAAAACAGAGAGTGATAGGAGCTTCTGCAGAAAGGAAATTAATCTATTTCTGAAGGATGAAAAGTATCCTGGAGGATGACTACCTGAAGTTAGAAACCTAATTTAAAATTGCTAGCCTTCAGTGAGATTAAAAACTGAGTGACTTTCTCTGTTTTAGGAGCTTTCAGTGGGAAAGAAGGCAGGAAGGGTTAATTTTTGTATTATAAAGATTAACCCTTGCCCCAAACTGTGTCCAAACCAAAGAATGAACAGAACATCAGTGTTCTGTACTCTAACATATTTATGGAACTGAATGCATACTGGACTGGTGATTTTTAAGAATACCAGTCTTGTCACCTGCAGGTGCAGGATGAGAAAGCCCACTCAGCTAAATGAAGACACCTAATTGTGTGGGGCTCGAAGTCAAAAGTGCTCAAAGTGATGCTAGTCTCATGTGCAACTGGAAGTCATGCCCCTTGATACGCTCGGGTTGGGCAAAATTTTGACCAGCGTTTTTTGGTATTTTTAAAAATATTCATTTCGTATACTCACATTTCCCTAAGTTGTCACCTTCTCAAAGTATGACAGATCATGCTGTGCTTTCCAGTGTTTACATTTTCATGAATTGAAAATTGATATTGGGAAGAAAATTATCTTCTGATTTAAAAAAAAAAAAGGTTGAGGTTTTTTAGGTTTCAAGATTTTCTAGTCTGCATGGGGGTAAAACTAAGACCTTGGGTTTGTTTTCACTAACACCAAAATACATAGTGATCTAATGGTAGTAGATCTCCTGAATCCTAAGATAATATCCTCAATGTCAAATCGTAAACTATTTTTATGCCTCACTTTGGTTTTGGCCAGAACACCCTGAAAAAATTTTGTTTCAAAACCTGTTCTTCATGTGAAAAGTCCAGATTTGTTGTAGCAGTATTTTCTGATGAAAAAGCCATGCAAAGAAATCTCAGTAGGCATTTGAGGATACCTTTCTAAGGTTTCCTTTGCATCTCTGAGGCCTAAAACATACTTTCATTATGAATGCTAAGATCCTCACAAAATAAGATGACTCAAAGAACTGGAACTTCAAGGAAAAAAAAGCAAATAGTATTGAGCTCATGTTAAGATCATGAAAGTATTAAAATGTAAATAAGAGTCCTGATCATATTTCAGTAACCAAACAAAACCTTGTTTAAGGCAGTTGACAGGTTTGGTCTTCCTTAATAGGAACATTAATTATAAAGGATAAAAAGTATTCTGTTTTTACAGGGATTTTTTTTTTCATTTGTGATATGAAAATATTAGAAATAGTTATCTGAAAGATAAATTGTATGTGTGTGTATACGTATATACATATGTAATCTGCATATATAATAAGCATACAGACACATGAAGTTACACACCAATCCAGGTGGCAATTCTACTACATTTTCTCATGTTTTCTGGTCTCCAGGCTGTCAGAGTTATTTTTGCTTTCAGAACTTCCATTCACTATGAAAATACTGCAAGCAGAATGGGAGACATGTGCCTCGGCATTCTTGAAGCACACTGGACATTTATGGGCTGTTAGCCTGATACTCACACTCATCATGACCAGTTAGATCTACTGTGCACATCCTCGTGGGAACAAAGCTGGTGTAGAAAATGCAAAATCAGCTGCTTTTTTTCCTTGCAAATGAAGCTAGCAATGTGAGTCCCCGTCTGACTCAGATTTTTAGCTTAAGAGAAATAGTTTAAATGCAATGAATACTGAAAATCTGCACTACTTGATTTCAGCATCTTTGAATATAAGTATTATTATTGTTACTATTTTTATTTTCATAGGGACAGTATAACTTCAGCCATGACTAAAAAGATCTTAAAAGTTTGTACAGATGTTAATGAAATGATCTCAGTAAGCCTAATGGCAGAAAAACTACAGTATTGGTTTATTAAACCTGATATAGTCATCACACTTAACATTATGGAATATCTATAAATAATGTCTGAAGAGTTGATACTTGAGTAATAACCCTTTTAGTAAATGGTAAATCATTTCTTAGAGGTTATTATAGAACGAACAGATCAATAACACCTACTAATGTGCTTGTAACCATCCATAACAAATACTACTAAAGTATGTAATATGCTTCTAATATCTAGTATTCAATTACTAACCTCTGTACAAACCATTTATGTTGAAGCCTTAATATAATATTTTATTACTATATTAAAGTAGTGATTTACTTTGTCATACTTATGCAGTTAATTTACTATATAAATCTTGCGTCTGATCCAACAGACTACATTATAGAGGACTCCTCTGAGAAGTCATAAAAGAGAAGTTAGGCAGAGAAGCCATTGTTGGGTTGGGTCTCTTATTTTCTTACCTGAAATGTTTCATCTGCAATTTCTGTCTTTGAGATTTAGTAGGAGACTATTCTGAAAGTTATGAATTGCCCTTCGGAAACAGATGAATGAAAGCAGTGTTGCCTTTTCATGGTCCTTGCACGCTGGAGAAGCTAGAGTCCTGGTCTTGTTTCACTGCCAGTGTGAACTGCCATCGTCAATAATATGCAACTGGCTGGTAGGTATTTCTGAGGAGAAAGTGACCTCTTCAGATTTGAGGAGACTTAGAACTCTGCAGACACAGAAACCTGCAAAATCAAGTGGAACTGATAAAAAATAACATAAGGGAAAGTGTCTGTCAAGTTCAAATACACTGGCAAATCCTTACAGTATTTGCCAAAGATCTAAACTGGGGCTCTGGAAAAGGGCTGCATAAGTAAGAAGTTTTGTCCATGACTGTGAAGTCAAAATGTGCTTCTAGAGGCATATTCAGTACCCATCTTGCTCCACATCCTTGACTCTTCCTTTTACTTAAGCATTAGAGTCTGGTGCCTTTGCTGATGTTTCACAGTGCAACAAATCAGTCCATGCTGGCAAAACAATTCAGAAGTGGATCACCTATTTCCTGCTTCCCTCTCCCCCATTTCCATAGGAAAACTGAAGGTTACAGAGTTATCTGGGATATAAACTACTCCAATTCAGCTTTCCCCTGAACTGTTTTGGAGCAGATCCATAACCTTCTGTGTGAACAGCACCAGGGACTGCAACTTCAGCCTCCTCATGCAGGGAGTAACTGTAACTTCAGGGTATTGAGTTGTTCTAGCCTTTTCTCTGTGACCCAGAGATTGATTAAAATCTTTGCATAGTGGTAAAGTGCCACTTCAGAAGAGTCTGTAACCCCTTGACTGAGGTACCTCCACAGGAGATGAAGAAAAATGCAGTTCAAGTCCTGCTAGAACTCAAGAAAATGTCTGATTTTGGCTCAAATCCAAATATTCTAAGTAATTCCTTCTAGGGCTAGGGAGAAGCTGGGTAGAGAAATGAAAGAAAGGGAAAGCTGCAATTTATGATTTTAAAATTAGGAGTCCAAAGGGGCAGTTATGAAGCATTTTTATGATCTGGAAAATCCCGCTGTATAGAACTTTGGGAAATGTTGTCCACTATCTTATTTGTTGGATTTCTGCAATTGATTAAATACCATCCAGAGAAGATGACAACCAGAAGTACAGTAGCAAATAATAAAGATATGATAAATTGAACACAATTTTTAGAAACTTAAAAAAATGAAACAAAACAAAGCTTGTTTTCAATGTTGTGTAGCTCTGATTTACCAAATTGTCAGTTTCTACATATCTTTCTTCCTGAAGAGCAATAAAAGCCCAACTGATTTAAACTAGGTTATTAAACATTTGTATGGTTTTGGATTTGAATACATTAACATAATAGAATAATGGATTGTAAGTAGTTCATCAGTAAATAATCCACAATTATGGAGTTTGCAGACTGATTGAAAATAAATAGCAGCATATTGTATAATTAAGCCATAATCAAATGTCTCTCTATATACAAATGATAAAGTGTCCCCTTGGGCCATGGCCATGTGCTGAGGGTTTTATTTAGTTCAATAGCAAAAGCCTTTCTGTGCCAAGTTTACACAAAAGAAAAGTTAGTGAATTGCTAGAAATAAAGTTGACTGATCTCTCCATACAGTGTAATAATTAGAGCCAGCATTACTCCATGCACATTTTGGATACAGACTTTTGCAACAGCTAGCAAGATTAACCCTCACTGGTATTCAGCAGTAGAAATAATATATTTTGGTTTGTATACAAAGCCAGTAACATTTCAATTTAATTTTGATGTATATTCCATTATTAATACAATTCAACTTCAGTTTCAAGCAAAGAAAGTTGAATTTGCTATATTTTAACGTCATCTCAAAAATGGTGGGTTTAAGATTCTGAGCAGAAGTCAGTGTGCGTCCTGAGTTCTGTCCAAGACTCTGAAGCAATGGGTTTTGGACATGCAAGTAGATATAGGAGTTCAGCATTTCTGTTTACAAGACTAGAAGCTCAGCAAGAATATTTTAAGGCAAGAATCAATGCTTTTCCAGTGTAGCCTTCCACTTAGAAAATCATGTGGTGGAAAGAAAGAGTTGATTGCCTTTCTTCTGAAATAAAATTATTTACATTCAAGAGAGGGAACAATTAGCAGAACACTTCAAAAGGTTAGAAAATCTTGAAACAGGGAAAAAGTATGTTAGCATGCAGAATATGCATGTGAAAACAGCTTCTTTCAAAAGGGGGCTAGATGCAAGTAGGTGAATGTCACTTAATGAAAGGGCTGTCCTTCTCTGTAGCCCCTACAGACAGTGCTACTAAAAACTCTGCTATACCTGACATCTAACTTGAAGATGGATAAACAAAAATAAAGTTGTTATTTCTGTTGTTGCAGACAGCACCATTGCCTGGTATTGGATCTGCGTAACACCCTTTGGTTACCCTTTTCCATGCTGTGTGTTCAGATCCCAGTAACACCCCTCAGAAGTCAATGCTGCTTTCTAACCATCATCTGAATTGTAAACAGCCCATAGCCCTAGAAAAATTAGTCCTGGCAATTACGCAGCTGCAGGTGGCTTTGCAGGATCTGACCTACTGTGTAATTTATAACCTTCAAGTGGTTCTCTGGGATTAAGAACTCATACAGTGAATTGAGTTTGATAAAGCCTTGAACAGCATCAGGAGTCGTAGTCCCTCTGGGGTTGTTAGCTTAGTGCCGAAGTCCAGTATCTCAAGGAAAACAAGCTCAAGACAAACTCTTAGGGTTTTCAGTTGTACTTTTAGTATAGCACTACATAACACTGCTTTACACTCACTTTTCTGCTTTGATGCTACTGTTATCAATCACAGCATAATTCTGGAGTCTGATTCAGTAAGGGAGAGGAGCTGAACTTGTTCACCCAAATTGACTCCTGTGTAACAACGATATGGGCTCTCCTGTCTTTTGATTCAACCCTACTGCTTTGTGCTATGAATATCCTATACTATGAAGCTCCTTGACTGTTTAATGCATAATGCTGAACCCTATTTTTCTTACTGACTTCTCGAAGATCATCTATTTTCTCACCTTTCAATAGCTTAAAACTCATTGCTGGGATTTCAGCTGGAGTTTTGGACCAGAGGGAGCACCTTTTCAGTTCTTACAGCTTTCATGGGGTTCTTTAGGGAAACCTCTGTCCCATATAAAGTTTCTCTTTATGAGGCAACTGATTTCACTGAAACAGTTCACTTGCTGGAGTGAACCAGGCCGGTATCTATATTTTTGTTATAAATGGTTATAAAAAATTAAACATAGTGAATAACTTTGTTGAAGTCAAAACTTTTAAATAGGTAGCATCTCATCTTGTGTGCTACCTTACTTGTCAAGTAATGATCATGGCCACATGAATAATTTACTTGGAGAGAAGCCAGATCAGAGTTAGAAAATTAGGCATAGGCTACTCTGAGGTAAGTGAATATGTGGATTTTGTTTTGCTGCAGTTAATGTGATCTCACTTGTCCCCTAATAAAACTTCATGAGAGGATGGAATATAAATATTACAGAGCAGCTGCTGTGAGTTTAATCCATGTTCCATTAATGAAGATATTTTGCTCCTGGTGCTGGATCAGAATCTGACATATTGTTTTCTTGCATTTTGAGCTTTACACCTGTAATGTTTTTTTGTTAAAAATATGTTATATGCTTTAGATAAACTGTTTTCTAAAACTAGTTTTGGAATATTTATACATTTGTGAAATAAGGGGAAATGTAGAAAAACAAACTACCAGATTGTGCTCTGAATGTACACTGGTGGTGGAAGGCTTTGCAGGCAGAGTACAAATATACTACCATGCCTAAAAGAAACAAAGCATAACACACAGTACTATATGAGAGACAGAAAGGAACACAGTCCAAGAAGCAACAACTTAGTCAAGACCTTCTTTCATCTCTTCAGTGTTGGGAATGCATATCATTCCAACTCAACTATTTATTTCCTAAGGTGCTGAGCAAGACTTAGTCTTATTTGAATCAGCCCTTGTACCCCCACCACAGAAATCTTTCTTTTAATGCAAATCTGAAAAATAAAATAAAAGAAAAATCCTCTTAATAGTGGGAGAGGGAGTCCAGAAAAGGGGAAATGGTTATCGCAGTTTAATTTGCAGAATAAGCCAAAAAAAAAAAAAAGGTCCCTGATAAATGAGAAATAGTCCCATTATGTTATTATTCTGTTACCTAAGAAACTATCTTCAAAACAGAAGCCCTCATAAATACTCTGGAGATGCATCAGACACTTTTCCCTGCTGTATGACATTGTGTATATGGTTTGGCAGGAGTTCATCGTGTAGAAGATAAACTAGCACATAGTGCCAGGATTCTATTACTCTTGACCCTGACCTTTGGCTGCATGCTGTTTCCAGTTGCACTCCATCTTTAAAAAAAAGACAGCGCCCATTTTTTTACCCTTTCTTTTTTAACTTCTGTTTTTAAACTTCTCCATAATCTACCCTTCGTCTGATATATATTTGAAAAACAAGTTTTCAGATCTCTTTCTTCTCTCTTTTTTTTTTAACTTCTGTTTTTCATTCCTTAGAACCAGCAGTAGTTCTCCTGCCAAAGCTGGCTTTCCCATTCAGATTTCTCCTCTTTTTTTTTTGTCTCCAAGCACTAACTAGCTCAATAATGTGGAATAGTATAACGTATCCTAACCGCAGAGAAAATACATTCTTGGAAATGGTTTGTTTTTCTATGCTATATTTACTATTCTCTGAACCCAAGATATCCATTTATTGTTACCAACTGAAGTTGTTAGTAATACAGTCATGGGAAAGGAGATGATATTTTCATTGATATAGAATCAATGTCCAGAGCTGTAAGCTCTATACAGAGGGGTGTAGAACCACCTAGAGCATGTGGCAATTTTTAAATATGTTTCGTTCCTACAAAATTATGATCTCTATCAAAATCCAAAAGTACTGCATAAGGATGTAACAATTTGCAAAGCACTTTGATACATTGCTAGAATATAAGTACTTGGTACACTAGCGATTAGATTAGGCCACAGGAAAGCAGAGGGATATTCTTGAAAGTTTATAGGGTCATCTTCTGTGCTCCTAGTTCAGGCACAACTCCCAGGGAAGTCACTGGGAATTCTGTTTATATTAAGCAGGACAAAATTAGGTCTCTGTTTTCACAGTAGGGATCAGGCTAACTGCCATGGATGAAAATGTTTTCAAATAGAAAGCAAAATAAACTTTTTTAAACTACCTCTGGCTGTCTGGAGTGGACTTTAAAAAAAATTAAATCCTGGTATATCCAATGGCTTTTCCTTTTGTGAATGTTGCAGTAATCTGAGTATACTCATTTGTTTGTGCAACATTTGAATAACAAAACAGAATGAATACAACAAAACTCTGAGACCCAATATTTTTAAAGGAGAAGTGAGAGAGAATCAATGGAACTTCACAGAAATGCCATACTTGTAAGAACAGAAAAATTTAGAAACCCACTGTATCATAGTCAGACAAAAATCTCTGGTTCATTAAAGACAACAAAGATGTGTTGCAATACAGCTTTCCTAAATGTTTAGTTTACTTTAGAAACAGAAAATGTTAAGACTGTAATTATAAACTGTTAATACTGGTTTGTATTTGGGGGCCAGGACTGAAAATGATATAAACAAACTGTTGTTACAGAAATTTATTCTTTAACTAACTCTTTCATTCTACCTGTAGTGACCAGGAAGTGTAGTATGACAAAAAGGAAGAAGCTGAAAGCATGAACAGAATAAAGCCCAAAACCCTCAAGATTCACCACAAGTCCTAAATATCTTTGATTGGTTATTACTTAAGCTGTACGATGTATAAATATTACACTTTATGACTCCAGGATCCATCTTTGCCTGAAAGTTCTGCATCTCTAAAAGACAGGTTATAAAAATTATCACAAAGCTTGTGATAAACAGTAATTGAAATACAGAAATAATGCAGAAAAGAGCAGATATGAAAGGAAGAGACATCCACATAAGCAGTGCTTTGTGAAAGTTGAGTGACTGAATAACTTTATAGACAGGCCACACTGGTTGATTAAAAAGCTGTCCTACAGTAGCACTACCTACCTTACATACTTGATGGTGGATTGGGTTGCAATCCAAATGAAAATTTGGTTTTAATAGAAGGTTAGCAGAAGGTTTAATAACCTGTGTTAACAGTGAATTTCCACTGAAAACCAAGAAACTGGATAAATGTTGCCATGATTTAACACTCAAAAAATATAGTCAGCAGAAATATTTTTGTTTAAACCTTGTAATTATGAAGCTTATTCATTAGGAAGTTTTTAGAAATTCTAAAAATTATGGTAGATACTGAAAAACATTAGAGGCAATAATTTAGGGAGTTACTTGATCCCCTCAAACTGTTGCCCCAAGGCTACACGAACAGAGGGTAGCAAGGAAAACAGTATCTAGGCCCATTTGTTGGCCTGAAAGCCAAATGACATGGTCTGGCCACAGCCACACTAATAAATTCTTTTACATTACAGAACAGGGTGGCTGCATCCAAACCACCCCCTGAGAATCGTCCTTGGCATATTCTAGTTCCCAGACAGATAGTGTTATTTGACGTGAGCCAAAAGGGCACCAGGGAATAGATTAACAATTTAACCATATGGATAACTGTTCTTGGGCCACTGCCCTGATCCCATTCACTTCGTTAATACAATTATAGTCAAAGATTCTGGGTCCAAGCCATTTTACATACCTATTTTCAAAATGTGAAAAAACCTCAGAATCACTACCTAAAATTGTCTAGGCATATACCAGACAACATCAGAGGAATAAACACTCCTATATTTCATTGTGCAGTTAGAGATATCCAAAAGAAATCCACTTCAGAGTAACTTAGAATTTCATGATGAAGCTACTCTCCCAGAATATAAAGTCTTGATAAAATCTGGTCCCCAGTCCAAAGAGACAAGGAATTTTAACCAAAGCTTTAGGCAGGCATCTTAAAACATACCCAGTTCACAAAGAAGTAGGCTGAAGGAATATCTAATGTGTGAGTCTGGGTGGTCTTCCAGTGCTGAGCTCTTCAGGATTATCTAGATGACTCCATTTCTATCAGTGTTTGGACTAACACTGAGACTGGACACTGGAGTGCAAAGAAAAGCTGACAAAGGAAGTAAGTTTTCATCTAAAAGAAGACATGCCTACCTATTCACACTAATTAGTATGTTGTTATGTAGAAAGAAGTATGTAAAAAACTAATCTTTACTTTTCTTTTTAATTCAAAGCTACTTTTCCTTGTTGCTACTGGTATCACTTGTTTTCCTCATTTAAGTTTCATGACTGGTTAAGTAAATTTTAGTCTATGCTGTTATAAAAGGCTTTACTGCTCTTTTTTACCTTTTCCCCAATTATGTGGTCATGTCCTCTTCCTTGTTCTTGGCAGTATGTGGTTACTTAGCTTAGGGAACTCACCCAACTGTCTGTGTAGTCCCATGAGTAACAGCACATGCAGATGATTATAAAGCTAGAAAACATGACCATGTCTAAAAAATTGACAGCACTGGACAAGCATAACCCAGAAAAGAGAAGATTTGAGGAGGAAGCATATTAACTGTATTCAAACCCAATGCGGGCTGTTGCAGAAAAGAAAGGAATCTTTTCTCTGTGCCAGAAGTGGATAGGACAAAAAATAATGGGCTTACATTGTTGCAAAGGTGATTAAAGTTAAACATTAGGAAAAATATTCCAGTGATACAGATAGTGAAGGACTGGAACACATTGCTTAAGGAGAGTGTGGAATTACCACCATTACAAGTCTTCATAACAGCTGTTTTTCTAACAGCTGTCCACAATGTCCTTAGCAGAAGTGGTTCTGCCTTGGGGCAATGCAATGTACCATATGACCTCTCAAAATCCTTTTCTAGTTCCATTTTCTGTGATTGCATGATTAGATTCAACAAGTTGTTAATCCATGCCCTGTTACATTTCATGATAAGTAGAAGTTAAAGGGAAAAGAATGACCATCCAAAAGAAATATTATCTTGTTTTCTGTGTAACCTAAATCTGAATTTGCCTGATTTCATCACCCCAGTGCCTGAGTGGGAGAAGAGAGACTGAGTTGTGTCCCTGACAGGAACAGTGCCTTTCTGAGAGCTACAGATTCTTTTTATGCTTCATTTTTCTTCTTTCTAATGAGTATAATTATGTCACAGTACTAATGACTGTGATTCTCCAGATGGAAGCCATTGCAGAGGTATTATGCCAGTACTATTCTCTCCTATTGACAGAATTCTGCCCCAAAGCAGTCAGTGAAGGTGGTATCTAAACTCAAATACTTGTTAGGCAAATGGTATCTTCCTCTAGAGGCTTTCCAGAGTACTTACCAAAGAAATGTTTCCTCTGGCAAGGTAGGGAACTTGTTATTTCAGGAGCACTGTTTCCCTAATCTTCAACTGTAGTAGTAAATTAAATATGCCAAGGACTGTTCTCTGGCCTCAAAGCAAATGCCACGGCCTGGCTCCATCCACACTATGAAATTACTTTACCCTCCAAAACACCTATTGGGAAGAGTTCACACTAAGTCCTGAATTGTGCCAGAAATTGTTCAGAAATTTGTTGATTGACCTTGTTGAAAAAATCAAATCAGAGAATTTAACAGTGTAGCTGCTGAAATTTGAGTGGCTGGGAGTATTCCCTAGTCCTATTTAATTTACTAGTGTGGAGGGCACATGATGGCTAAAAATTTGGTGAAAGTTGTAGAGCTAAAGTTAGATTGAACGTTACCGTGAATCTTACCAAAAAGCAGGTAGAGAATCAGTACATGTTTTAATATGAAAAATACCATTTCCTTCACTGCTACTCTTACTGTCACGGGCACTGTAGCTTTGTATGTTTGGGCAAGATTCACTGTTTTGGTGAAGCTGAAGATATTCCTTATAGCTTTCAAGGAGAGAGTCATAAGCCTGCAGCTGAAGAAAAGTACACCTCAGTGATAAGTGATGTGGCTTTGCAGGAGGCAGCTGAGTACATAGGGAGGAAGGTTGTAAGGAGACTGATAAATTCCTGCAGATGCAGCTGTAAAGATAATCTTGTTCCAGTTAAAAAAAAAATAAAATTGCACAAGCACCTGAAATGGTCTTTTTCTCATGATAGTTTATCTGCCCCATGGTGCATTCCTGGGGCATAATCCCTGAGTTTATCTGAGAAACATACTTCAAAGACCTTCTTCAGTACGTCAGCAGGACATGCGAATAAAGGAATTCACATAAAACCAGGCAGTCCTTCAGGAGATACCTGCTCCTCAGGTAAACACTACAAAGAGATTCACACTGTCTAGGAGATGAGTCAAAGGAAAAACATCTAGGAAACTCTGATGCAGCAAGAGTAACTAAATGTAAAAGTATTCCAAGAACTCAATTAAATATTTAGGGGTATAATTTAGTAAATATAAAATACTAGAAAAGTACCTAGCAAAGATTGTTGGCAAAGAAACAAAGAAGAGGATATCTGGAGGGTTCAGTTATGGTGGAAAGAGAATCCAAGGACAATAGGAAAAAAGCAAAGCAAATGGGATTATTTATATTTGGCTACAAAAGCAGCTAAGGCTACAAGAGAGAAAGACAGCAAGAGGTACCAGGTTGAGAACTTGGTGTTATGATCATGTGGGCAATGTTCCAGGGACAGTCGAGAGAAAAAGGAGAAGGCCCCAGGAGAGCAATTACAGGGAATCTACCCATTTATAGACACTGTTTTATTTTAGAGGGAACTGTATGGTAATAATGATTGATATTCATTTTATTTATTTACAAATTCTATGGTTACCCAGACAAGTTTTGGTCTCAGTGTGCTGGGTGCTAAGTGCATATGAGGCTGTCCACACCCCAAGCAGCAAACAGGCCATCCGTATTGGGTAGCATGTTTCGGTTCAGCTGGAAAAGAGAGCTACAATGTGACAGGAAGCATTCCAAAATTGCAGAGGTTCAGCAACCTGAGCTTGTCTTAGTCTTATGACAGCGCAATGCCTCAAATTCAAATATACCCTTTCTTTCTTAGCTTTGGGAACACAAGTGCTGGAAGCATTTTGGTCTTTAAAACAAGAACATGGCCATCACACATGGCTGAAAATTCACTACTTTGAGCTAGGTACTATCTCTTGCGAGGGCATGCCATGAAGCTCCCAAGAAGAAAGAAGCAGAAATAGGTACCACCTCTTGCAAGGGTATGCCATGAAGATCCCAAGAAGAAAGAAGCAAAAAGCTTCAAAAAACCTTGTTCTCTATGCCCACAGGTGAGTGGACCTAAGAAGTGTCTCACCAAAGGATGCTGTATATGCAAAAACTTACGTGGGTTCAAGGAGACACTGGACAAGAACATGGAAAAGAAATCCACTGAAGATTACTGACTCAATAAATCATGTCAAACTCAGGAAATCCCCTAAAAATAGTTGGAAGCTGAGAGAGTATTTGGGGAACTATCATTTATGGTTCCCTGCTTTTGCTACTCTTTAGGTGTCCCTTACAGCCAGTGTTAGAGACGGTATGTCTGTTCTTATGACCTTATGTACTGGAGCAGCAGCTGAGTAGCATCCTGATTCATACATGGATTATGTCCAAGGTGCACATATCTCGGTCTTGTGTAACAGGGACCACATGGCACCACATGGAGCAAAAGTATAGCATGTCAGTCTCTTTCTTTCCCTTTCCTTTCACCCCTCCTCCTCAGCAATACTGTGGAAGCAGCTGTTTTTGTTACTCCTCCTTGGCCCAAAGAATGAATGATGTCTGCATTAGTTTGAAGGAATCCCTCTTTGAAGGAATTCCTTTGAACTGCTTTTTGAGTTCCTACATAAAGGTCATGCATCCTTGCATGGAAAGCAGAAGAACTGAGGTTTATGGATATATTTCAGAGAATTAACATTAAAGCAGGGATTGTCATTTACTATATATTTTGGGTGTTAAGAAACAAGGCTGGGGATCTGGAAACTAGTCTCATAGGTATTGGTAAAATGGAAAAATAAAGGAGTCGTATTGAACTAATTCAGCATGTACTCTTTATTTTACTACTATTTCCTAAAATTTTCAAGTTTAGTCCTACACTGAGAAGAAGGAAAAAAAAAACATACTGTCATGACAAAAGTTGCACTGTTGCTTAAAGGATAGTGATAAGAAGATCATTCAGTAGAAGCAAACAGTAACACATAGAACTGCCACTTTGGACAAACACCAGCTGTTCTGCTTAAGCTTTAGCCAAGCACCAAGGGGAACTCTTCCCTCTGTCACCCATTAAGTTTTTTCTTTTAATAGAACCTAAAATATAATCACTTTTGCTGATTTTTATGGGCATATATACACATACATACATATACATATATTCATATTTATATTCCAACACACACACACACACACATATATATATTTACAACTATCTATCTATCTAGGAATAATTACCATGTTTATTATGCTTACTGACGTATGTGTTAAGTAGTTAGAAATTACTTGTTTTTATAATACACTAAACTCCAGAACGTGTGTGAGCAAAACTACAGTGTAGAGCTAGGTAAGGTTTGAAAAAGATGTGGGTTAAATAAAAAAATGAAACAGACAAACCCAAGCCCACGAGAAGCTAGCTAATTTACCAGGTTTCTGTTAAGCTTAGAAGAGATTCTGTAGCACCAACTTTTTCATTTGCTTTTTTTTCATTTTTTTGTTTTCCTTCACAGCATAACTGGTCTTTTTCCAGAATATCACTAGCCTGTTAAGCAAACCTGCTCTTACATATATGAATAAAGTTTTGGGTACTTGTTATGGAGATAATTTGGGGAATTATTAAAGTTTCAAATCTAGCAAGAGATGTTAAGTCTAAAGTTTGATCCTAGCTTGGGTACTCTTTGTCTGTGTGTGTGTGTTTATGTGTCCTCTTACATGTATACATTATATTCACATACCATCTCAAATTTGTGCATGCTAGATGTTTGGATAACACTGCATGTTCTTTAAATATATAATCAAATCACATGGAAGTGTCTTTTTTTTTTTTTTTAATTAAAGGATGCTGCTACTAATGGAAATCGGGAAAGAAATATATATTCTTACAATCTTCTAAATACAGTCGGGCTAAGAGGTTCAATATAATTCATGTTCTGCTTCCAATTGGACTTTAATCCAGCTATAATCAGTAGATCACAAAGGGTTTATATATGTATGTGTGTGTATGTATGTATAAAATGCACAAGTCAGTTTAAACACAGAACATATTTTCAAAATTAAGTCTTAATTTCCAGCTCCATATTTTCTAAAATAAATAAAGTCTACAGTACAAATATATAAGTACAGCCTGAAATCATGGAAATAAGTTTGACTTAAATGAAAGCTCAAGTTCACATATTTTCCAGCTTATACCTGGAAAATACCAGCTTTTATTGCAACTTATCTGTAAGAGCTGGTTTATAAGAATTAATGCAAATAATAAGACTGAAAGTGAGATTAAAACACCAAGATTTCTCTCCACATGAAAACGTTCAGATTTTTCAGATCCATGTACTATTATTGTCCATGAGCCTGGAAACAAACCCTGATATAAACACAGAATCCAAACCACAGAACATGACTTGTTTAAAAAGTTAAATTCTGTGAAGTAAGGCAGGAAACAAGATTTATCCTTCTGGGAATTTTTTGGCATGAGCAAGGAACTAGGCATGCTCAGTGCATGTCATATCCTTCATCTATCACTGCTCTCTGAAGTAAATCAATTTCTTTTTTTTTTTTTTTAAACTCAAACCAAGGGAAGGCAACACAGTCACCATCTGAAATGTGTAGAAATCCTTCTGTTTGACATGGCATTAAACAGAAGAAGGCAAATTACAGTGTGTTGCCTTAAGGATTATTGTTGCACATTTTGTGCCTTCTGGCTGTGGCAGTGTTTGTTCCTCCAAGTGAAATTAGCTGGTCCCAAGCCATTTTGCAACACTGTAAAAATAAATTGCTGTACTTGATAAGTGAATGTTAAACTTGTCACTCTAAGCTAACTGCAAATTGTTTTTAGTGTCTTCAGGGTAACTTGGCAATCTCCAATAGGAACTACACAGAAGGTCAGCTTTCTCCCTTTGAAGCAAAGTTTAGGTTATAGCTAGGGAACCAGAGCAAACATTCCTGATCATGAGCGGGAGAAGGAACATTTCCAACACAGTCCAAATATTCCAGATTAGACTATATCAGGTTAAAAATTCGGGATCATGCTAACACTTACGTGACATCACGTTACACTTGTAGGACAATACTATTTAAACAGCAGGATGACCTGAACTGCTTACTTAGAAGGCTGGAGAGGAGGGGAGTCCTACAAGAAGGCAAATTATAGAGGAGAAGGATCTTTGATTCGCCAGTTTTGTTGTGTAGTCCAGAGTGCTTGCTCCTGCAAGCACTGTTGGTGTCACTCTCTCAGGACTTCTCAACCCAAATTGAATGCTATACCTTCCTTCAAACACCCACAGGCTGATAGCCAGAAGGAAATTCTGGCATAAAACCAACTTTATTTGGGTGAAATTTGCGAATTAGGTCCCTTATATACACAGCCTGTTTGGCATGCATCACAGCTGAAATGCAGTGGCCTTTTTCTCATTCGGCCTTATAAATCTGGGAGTCAGTCAGTCAGTCAACTTTTCTGTTGGAAAGTCCCACTTCATAGAATCAACATGTCCCTTGGGAAACATGGCATTTTGCTAAAATAACAAGTGATTTATTTTTACATGGAAAAACTGAAACAATATCTTCCCTATTACCCACCTCAGGATGCCTGCATAGAGACAGTTCAGCTGATCAGCAAGCTCAGGCAGGCTGCTGGAAGGAAGGTTCAGGGCTGGAGAAGTCATCTTCAGCATCCCCCATGTTATGCCTCCATCCAGCCCCTCTTGCAGGACCTGGCTTTGGCCAGAAATGGAGCAAGTGGCTGCTCACATGTTTGTGGAAGACCCTCAACAGATCCCAGCATGCACCTGGCAATCTTTCTCCAGGTCTGGCACATAGGGGGAAAAAAATTGCTCCAGTTCTACTTTTAAGGGAAGCTTCGTGGAAATCTTCTGAGGAGAAAAACCAAACAAAATTTCTGTCTATTTTATTATTAAAGAATCAATAAAATAATATCAAATGGTAGTTTTGAGAGTGAATCAAGAAAAGAGAGGCAAAAGAAGGTGGTGGCTGGGATATCTCTCTTCTGCTTGAGTTTTGCTGATGGGTTCTTGCCTTCTTGGTAGGTCTGTTCTCTAATGGAAACAGGGAGAAATTTGTACCTTCTGTAGAAAGCACAGAGAAAAGGAAAGATTTCCAACACATCCTTATTATGGAGTGATGCAGCCTTACTACTAGTCTCAAATGGCCTGAGTGGGTGAGACAGTAGTTTAGAAACTGAGCCTGTGCAGTCTTTGGTTCCTCTCTTCCAAGGCTACAGCTACAGATGCTTGCTCCAGCAGTGGCTTTTGTGATAACAGACACCTCCTCTGGGACCTGGATTAAACCCAAGATTAAGTTACTATAACAACACGTTTCACAGAGTCATTGCCAGTAAATATTATGGTGATTGGTTACTGAAATCTAGGGTAACTCATTATTCATGGCCTCAGTATCAAATATAATGAAGAAGCATATTTAATAGTGGCTTTTGTAGACCAGTCCTTGCAACTTGCTTCAGGCAGTTCACAAGATTTTAAAGTATATAATCAAATACAAACAACAGAGGTCTGTAATACAGTGAAAATGTACAATGTGATTCAAAGTTATAATGGCACTCCAAGACATTTTAGGGTCTTAAAAGGAAAGCCTTCCAAAGAAAAAGAAGAATGAGAGGTCCTGAAGGTTTAAAATAGATATATCTAAGACAACAGAGATAATAATTAAATAAATCAGTTGTGGAAGCTTAATGAGTTTGTCCACTGAAGCACCACTACACTGTGTATAAAACATATTACCTTACTCTCTGCCTCACCATGTTTTGCTAAGAACTCACACAACAAAGGCTCAGGCAGACAAACTGCAATTGTCGAGGCAGTTTAATAAATCTTCTCACCCTTCCCTTCATTCCCCTACTTTTCCTTTTTTCTCCTTCCTTTTCCTCCCTCCCTCTCATGAGACAGTGAGAGATACCAGTGGAAGGTTACTTCCACTGAGAGCTGGTGCGTGATTAGCTGCAGCTTCCAGACAATAGCCTGCTTTTATGGTGAAAACGAAGCATCTTTTTAAAGTATTCTGGTACAACTGGAATTGCTATTCTCACTAAATTTCCAATTAACTCAACTTTCAATCAAGTACATAATTTCATTAATCTCAGAAATTATTTCTGAAATATTTTTGCATTATCTCTGAATGTTTAGCAGCAAATGTGGAGCAGGAGTTTTCTTTTGATCGGTATTCTTTGCAAGTGAGATACTTTATTGCACTTTATACTAATAAAAGCTTAATAATGGAAGGGGTTTTTTGCTTCACTGCCATGACAATAAAGAACTGAAACCAGTATTGCCAAACCAACAGATCAGGATAGCGTGAGAAAGTCCCAAAGAAACTGTGAGATGTAGAAAAATAAAATATATTTAAACATAAATTAATATATTCTGGGTTCTTTTGCTTTGTTGCCTAGTTTCTGAGCCATCATAGTGCATGCAGGTTACCCAATCAAGACTTTCTGTGTCATCAGAATGTCTAGAAAGTTACTTTATTTTAAGTGTAACTGGGATTCTCACATCATTACTCATTTCCACACTTAATGAAAAGCAAAAGATACCAAGAGAATTTTTGGTAAAATCAGGGACTCTGGGCACAATGGGAAATGTAACACCTTTAATTCTGTGAAAAAAAGGGAGTAAGAATGAACCTTGATCAAAGCCTGAAAAGAAAAGAAAATTAATTTATTGTTCCACTGTGGAAAGTCCTTTAGCCCAACTGGGCAGATGAAACCCCCTCCATTTCTCTTCTGGCTCATCAATGGAAGGTGACCTGCCTAGTGGATGAGGGAAAGGCTGTAGATGTTATATACCTGGATTTTAGTAAAGCCTTTGACACTGTTTCCCACAGCATTCTCCTGGAGAAACCAGCTGCTCATGGCTTGGACAGGTGTACTCTTCACTGGATAAGAACTGGCTGGATGGCTGGGCCCAGAGAGTTGTGGTGAATGGAGTTAAATCTAGTTGGCGGCCGATGTTCACAAGCGGTGTTCCCCAGGGCTCTGTGTTGGGGCCAGTCTTGTTTAATATCTTTATTAATGATCTGGACGAAGGGATTGAGTGCACCCTCAGTAAGTTTGCAGATGACACCAAGTTGGGTGGGAGTGTTGATCTGCTTGAGGGGAGGAAGGCTCTACAGAGGGATCTGGACAGGCTGGATCAATGGGCTGAGGTCAATTGTATGAGGTTCAACAAGGCCAAGTGCTGGGTCCTGCACTTGGGTCACAACAACCCCATGCAATGCTACAGACTTGGGGAAGAGTGGCTGGAAAGCTGCCTGGAGGAAAAGGACCTGGGGGTGCTGGTTGACAGCTGGCTGAACATGAGCCAGCAGTGTGCCCAGGTGGCCAAGAAGGCCAATAGCATCCTGGCTTGTATCAGAAATAATGCGGCCAGCAGGACTAGGGAAGTGATTGTGCCCCTGTACTCAGCACTGGTGAGGCCCCACCTCGAATACTGTGTTCAGTTTTGGGCTCCCCACTACAAAAGAGACATTGAGGTGCTGGAGCGTGTCCAGAGAAGGGCAATGAAGCTGGTGAAGGGTCTAGAGCATAAGTCTTATGAGGAGCGGCTGAGGGAACTGGGGTTGTTTAGCCTGGAGAAAAGGAGGCTGAGGGGAGACCTTATTGCTCCCTGCAACCACCTGAAAGGAGGTTGTAGAGAGGTGGGTGTAGGTCTCTTCTCCCAAGTAACAAGCAATAGGATGCGAGGAAATGGCCTCAAGTTGTGCCAGGGGAGGTTAGATTGGATATGAGGAAAAAATTTTTTACTGAAAGGGTGTTCAAGCATTGGACCAGGCTGCCCAGAGAGGTGGTGGAGTCACCATCCCTGGAGAAGTTCAAAAAACGTGTAGATGTGGCACTTCAGGACATGGTTTAGTAGGCATGGAGGTGTTGGGTTGACGATTGGACTGGATGATCTTAGAGGTCTTTTCGAACCCTAGTGATCCTATGATTCTATGATCAACAACAGCTTTGGTGCTTTGCTGGGTTTGGAAAATGAGGCTTGTTTTTCTGTTGCAAAGTTTGAGGTGTAGGAATAAATTTTGAGGTGTTTTCACATGGCTAGCTCTACTCACTTCCCGTTGACATTGCCCCTGCAGTGCTAACACAAATCTGCCAAGGGTGGGAATGAAAAACTGGGTTCTCCTGTACCAGGCAAAGGGGGTTGCTGCTGACTATGGCCTTCTGCTTTAGAACCAAGCTACAAGAAATCCTGTCAAGTGAAGAACTGAATAATCTGCCTTGCAGGAAACTTTCTTACTTTCTTCTAGTAGCTGAGGTCATCTTCATCTCTGCAGGCTGAATATAGATGAGAGGGGGTGTGCATGCTGTGAAAAAAATTACGCCTAAACAGAAATGGAGCTGTACATCAGAAAACAGATAAGAAAGTCAGAAAAGTGCCATCCTTTTTTTCCCCATTTGTTTATTCTGTGACTGAAACAAATTATTTACACTTTTACATTTATGATCTCTACTTCATAAAAGAAATTATGTCTGTATAAAGGGAAAGTGTTTCTTTCCTTTCTGGATTAAAACTGTTAGTCAGTGAATATACATTGGCATAAGTTATTTTAAAAGAACTTTTTTTCAAAAAATTGTGTTTGGTGGTAATGTAATCCCAGTTCTTGTCATATTTGGGGTGGCTATTTTTGTGGGATTTGTTAATCTCGTCTTGTTTCCAGCAAGAAAGATAGATTCTGATTAGCATACAATTGTTTTTATATTTCAGTGAATGTTGAATTAATTAATACTTTAGCTTCAACCTAAATGTCTCTTACCCTTTTTTATTTTCTTTTTGATTTATAGCACTAAAACTTGAAGCCACATACTGATTAAGGCATAAAAATCAGGATATATCTTATGCAGTTTGATAGTACATTTAAGACCCTTTTCTACTGTCTGTGTGTCAAAATCTATTCTTGTCCGAAGACTATGGCATGAGAACTTGGCCTACAGAGCTTGCTCAAACACAGCATCCCTTGCTAGACTTAGAGGCATGGGACAGAGCTGGAAAGGACAGAATTTTAGAGCATACAGAAGTTCAAGCTAAAGTATTGCCGGTGCAGAATCGTCCTTAATCCATTGTCCTGTTTTCCAGAGGATAGTCTCTAAAGACAAAAAACCTGGACAGCACCTGCACTGCATTCTGAGGCAGCATAACATAGTATAAGAAGTACATCAGTTTAACCTGCTTTTTATCTTGGTGGAACTGCAACAAGTCTTTGTGGGTATTATTAAGCCAATACACAAGCAGGAAGCAGAGGCAGGAGAGAAGCAGGTGGAGAACAGGAAGCTTAGGCAGGGCTGCAGCAGCAAGAGGCTGCAGGGAAAAGCCATAATCCTGCAATTGGGGTGGACCTCTGTTCTGTTGCCTGCAACCCTGCACCATGGATGTGGTGAAGGTATGAGTTACTGGGGGTGGAGCTGTGGTTACAGTTTATACCACAGCTCAGTTGATGCATGATACTAGTTAAGTAGCAGCAACTGGATCGCATATCTAAGCTGTAATTGGTGTGGCTTTGTCTACTGTGGTGCTATCTGATCTGGTAAGGGAGATGACAAATATATGGATTTATTTAATTTCTTCATTTATGTTTACGATAATTTACAAAGACGCCTTTCCAAGGCATCTAGCCTCCCCCCCAACATCGTTAATAATTCTATAAAATAAAAGCACCATTAAAGTAATCATTTCCACATGCACTGAGCCAGCCAGCTGCCTTCTGAAACTCCTTCCCACCCCTTTATCATTGTGGGAAGCCTACAATCAGCTCTCTCCAAAAACTCTATCGAACAAATGTCTGGACAAAGTGATGCTACGTAGTGAGGCTGTACAATGTCTCTGTGGAAAGCACAAAGCTTTTTCAGACCAAAACCAGATAGCATGAATTTATGTCATTTTCAACCTGTAATCTATAGCTGTCGTTGAGCTGGGTGCCAAAACAAGTTCCCGTTAGTACTGCTGTCTATCTTCCTCATTTAATAGTTGTTTCTGCCAGTATTTTAACTACAGACAAGAGGGGATCAGTTATTTCCTTAAGTTCCCTCATTCCCACTACCAATAGCCAGTCTGCACCAAGGACTGGGCAGCTCACTGCCGGCATGATATAACAAGACTCTTTGCTAAAGATCTCAGAGCGGGGACCTGTTGATTCTACCAGCTTTTTGTTGCAGTATCCCCAGTACCATTGATTTTTCTGCAGAGGGCTCATATGAGCCTTGTCCTATGTGAATTTGGGTCAAACTATACCAAAGGTAATACAATAGAGATGATAAATTCAAAGTGAGAAGCTCTCAGTTTCTACCTCTGCCTACAGGCCTGTAGAAGTGCCAACCCTGAAGCCAAATTGTACTGGGGTACCAGAGGAAAGGTAGACCCCATTCTAACAGAAAGCATTCAGTATTACTCGTGCAGCTTCATGAATTGAAGGCTGAAAATATAAATTATATCTGCCTATAAACATATATGAATGGAAAAACTTATCATAAACAATAATATTTGGATAAAAAATAAATGGATTAAAATAGAGAAAGAATGTAGGCTGATCACTTTCTGAACATCAGAAGAGTTAGTGTATAACCTCTCAGGAACCATAGTAGGAGCAAAACCCCCTAACTTTTAGCTGGAGCTTGGAAAAAAATGTGCAATAGGAGGGACCTGGCTTTGATCCCCCAAAACCAGACCTTACTATAGCCTTACTGCAGAGACAAAATACTAAAATATGAAGCTGGGTTAAAGCATATTTATGTGCTGAATGCATCTCATGTTAGCACTTAGCATTATTTCTTGCAATACCATATTGTACAATAGTTTTAATGCGCTAACCACTTGTCATACATACTACTTGATTTTCATACCCGGAAGAGTTTGTAATTGAAGCTCCTCAGCCTGCCCTTGTCTTGCAAGATCCCCTGGAGTTCACGAGTATTCTTCAGAGGTTCCTCCATCCAGCTGCAAATCAGTCCCTGAACAGTAACAAAAGGTGTGCAGAGATTGCATGTGTTTGCTTCACGTGCAATGTAGATGTACGATAGCAGTAATAAATCAAAAGACCCACAAATGGTTTAATAAGTTGCCTAAGAGACCACTGAAGTGGAGTGGATCCTGCTTTGGGTCAGAGAGGAAGAGCAGGTGATCTACAGAAATTTCTTGCCAGCTCGGTTACTCTGCTGCAGCCTTGTGAGCATTGAAATGTCTTTCAGTAAGCCATGATCTCACTCAAGTTGCATCAATCCTGCTATGTTTGGGGACTAGCAGAGTATCAAGACTGAGAGAAATGTTGTGCCAAAAAAAAAAAATTATCATTTAGTAAGTAGGAAATTATCTTTCCTCCTGAAAACCACAGTGCTAAAAAAGGGAAATGTTTCTGCTAGCTTTGTGATTATGATGAATAGAGGTAGTAAAATCCCAACATGCAGAGCAAAATCTTTCTAAAAAAGAAAGGGGCAAATTGCTGTAACGCAAAGTAATTCAAGAAACACAAGCATTTCCTTCCATTTTTCTTCTCAGCAGGGAAGAGAGTTCCTAGGGGGGCTAATGAAGCTCAGCTGAGCTTTGGAGAAGGTCTATAGCAAACTGTCCCTACATTGCACATTTCTCAAGCTCTCATACTACTAGACTGAAGACTAATTCTACCATGTAGACATCCAGCCTGAAGAGACAAGTGTGAAAAAGAATCACTTTTAGTGATTCTCTGCTCCCTGGTTCCTCAAATATGGCTCGCACCTGTGCCAAGAAATAATAAAATTCAACTTTTTTAATTTAAAAAAAGACACCTGCTGAGGGACAGTAGAGAATCAGGTCTATATTTATTATTTTTTTTCTATTTCATACAAGAAAAACATTTAATAATAGAGAGAAGCAACTGATAATTCTCCCACCTTTCCAATTTTTCTTCAGCTCTAGGTACATCATAGTTCAGACAGGGAATGCATTTCCCTCACTATCTCCTTCCTGCAAGCAGGATCCTGTAGGACTGATCCCTGCATTTTTCCATGTTTTGTATTACCTTTTCTAACTATTATATACTAGCTTATATCAAATTGAAGTTTCATGACCTACATATGCTATTTCTCCTCTCATCTCCATAAGAACTGCACCCACAGGTGGATAATATACATGGTGCAGCTTTCTCACAGCAATAATACTTCTATCTGTTCTTGAGACATTCACTCCACTTCCAGTCTTAGCCTACCTTTATGATTACATGTGTGAGAGAGTCACACAGAACTGATGTCACTGACTACCTTAGCTCCTCAGTCTGCTTCCTCATCTCCCATTAACACTTCATTACATTAGTTTGCTCCCAGAGCTTCTTTTAAAGTAAACCAGTTAATCCCCCTGGAGACAAAAATGATGTGTGCATCTAGGATAGGTTTGGTTTTTTGGTGTGGTTTCTTTTTCCCCCCATGGATAAGACACAAATAAACAATAAGAGTGTCTCAGGACTAAAGAGCTGTCACACAGAGCACAAGATTATGTGCCAGGAGCAGGAGCATTGCCAGTCCATGTTAGACTGTGCTAGCTCTGAGCATTGTGGACACCAGCCACTGCACCTTTTGCCTTTAGGGGAATAGCCATTCCCTAAAGCAGAGCACTTACCTTTGATGAGATAACCAAACTGACCAGATGATCATCTTACACCCACAATTCACAGAAGTCGCAAAAAAAGACACTTGAAATGACAAGCTATCTACATTTCTTTTTTTTTCTCTTAACTAAAATATTTATCTTCCCTTACAGTAACTCAGATACGTCTGCATGAGTGTCATTGTCCTTATATAGACAATTTGTACAACTACCCCATTCTTACCAAACAAGCTGACATGTTACATTTAGCTTCCTGGCTTCTTTGGCCTTTTCCTTCTTGTTCACAACTCCTGGAGGCTTTATAGACCAAGAGCTATCATAAGGGGCATGGGGAAGAGTAGTGGGTCCAACCACAGGAACGGGCTATGACAGAAAGATGAGCAGGGCTCTGCTAAGAAGGCGCCAGCTCACCAGCTCCAGAGATTATTTGCTGCTGGACTGTAGAAGATCACTGTAGGACAGCTGCCAAGCAGTGGCTTCACAAAGACCACCGTCTTCTTTACACTGTAGGATGGATTAACAGAAACTCATCCCATAGCGCAGGGTGTATTTGGAGGCACCATAGTAGATATTTGATACAAAGTTGTGTATCTCAGGCCATTCTTTTTTTCCTTTCTTACTTGATTTTTGTTTTGTTTTATTTTTCTTGTGTTGAATTCATCTCAATAGTGGACTGAACCTGTAGACACCACCCCTTCACCAGGTCCGGATGTTGTATTTTGACAAGAGTCTAACACAAAATGTTGATTTGTTCCCAAAATTAAGTGATATTCTCTCTTTCTTTCTCTCTCTCTCCCTACCAAGGCGGGATCCTCAATGCCTAATTTAGATAACTTATTCAGCTTTTACAGACTAAAGTCTTGGGAGATGAATCCCATACTAATGCAGCAGCTCTAAGCTTGTTGGGCTGCACACAGATGGTCACACAAGTGCCAAATGCATTGTTGAAGGCTACATTGTGCAGTCAGTTTTCTGTCAACACTTTAGACGTTACATTTGGCACTGATGGGGTCTTGTGGAAGTCAATATGTTGTTACTAAGCTTTTATGCCCTAAATATTTTGAAGCTTATTTGAGGAACTTTGTAATTTCCTTGTTCTTCTCTATCTGTTCAAGATAAGGGTTACTCAGTTAAAGGGAAAGAGACAGTCATTAAAAGTGACACAAAGAAAACTCTGGGCATTGAGGAAAAAATTATTCACAGGAGGAGTTAAGGGCTGGAACAGGTTGCCTAGAGGGGGAATGGAATCTCCATCCTTGGAAATTTTCAAGGCCTGGTGGGATAAGGCCCTTAGAAATGTGATCTTACTCTGAAGTTAGCACGCCTTTGAGCAGGAAGTTGGATTTTTTTACTCCAGAGGTCCCTTCTGACCTAAATTTTTCTATGATTCTATGATGGAGCTTCTTCATTCCATTTAGCTGCTGCAAGCATGTTTTTGGGAAGAAGACAGGATTCTCAAGTTTTCTTTCTTGTCCTCTCAGAGCATGGGTTTACTAACCTTCCAGGTATGCTGCAATGACCATTTCTTCTCAAAGACTTTTAATGACCTCAGGGATTTGTAGACTGAGGTGCTATGGTTCGAAGAAGGATTTAGATGAAGTTTTATGGCATAGTCAGGTAGCACTTCTAAGAGAGGATATTCAAAAGCACTCAGTATTGGTCTAAGTAGTTCCACTGACATCATTGGGTATTTTACCATGGATGTGAATGGCAGCAGTGTTAGGTCAAAGCCGAGTGCTTTAGAAAATCCTGTCAATAGTCTTTTGGGAAAGTCTATGGTTTGGAAAACCCATAATTAGAAATTTAATGAATAAAAGTATCATAATGAACATTGTGGATTTCCTAACTAGGCATGTTAAATTTTAGGAGGTGCCTCAACCTTCCGACAGCCACCAGAGAAATCAAAATAATAAATAATTCTCCAAAGTTCCCTTTCCAAAAACCATGGCAACAAGAAGATGAAAGAGGTACAAACATGTACTGCAATATTAGATCTACAAAGAAAAGAAAAAAAAGCCTGCAAAAAGAATTCAATACTACTAATAAAAATGCAGACTAATTTGAATAATTTTTCAAAATGACAGCTGTTTTACTAATGAATCACTAAAATATTTTTCATTCAGTCAAACAATGTTTTAGAAATTGTGGTACATAGAAAGGATATCCCTTGCTGTGCAGAGAAACATAATATGTGCTCCATGGAGTAGGAAACTTTAATGATATATGCAGTTTTGTTATTAAAAGTGAGTTATATATTTTGCTGTACAGTGGAAAATTGTGACCCAGTATAACATATCTTCACATTGTTTATAACTTGAGGAAAATCAACATTCGGGGTTCTCAGTTCACACAGTAGGAATTACATTTATTTTGGCCAAATGTAATTTATATAACTGCAAGGAACAATAAAACATGAACTTTATAGTGTTTTCTTACCTAAAAATAATATAGAGCTTGTAAAAGTGAAGAGATTATTATTATAAAGAAAAAGACAGCAACTTAAAAGCTGAAGCTCATTTTACAGCTATGTAAAACTTATCCCAGCTCAAGTATTAAGGCACCTGTGTCCGCATTTTCATTTGAGCACAGTAATGTCTGATAGTAAACTTTGTTTTCTCAGTAGCAGCAATCACCACTGCAGGAAAAAAACTTGTTTTATACACCATGCACCTTTTCTTACTTATCAGTAAGTTGAATTCACTGAAGTCCTAAGGAACTCTGCAGAGCTTTGTGTCCTCCAGCAATATGGGTATGGGTAAACAATGGGTTGTCCACAAGGCTCCTATCCTATCCTATTCCATCCCATCCCATCCCATCCCATCCCATCCCATCCCATCCCATCCCATCCCATCCCATCCTTTCTTAATGGCTTCATCTATACTAATACATTAAAGAGCATCAAAGCACAAGTGCAGTGCAGTCAGTGGAGCTGGATCTTGATCATCTCTTCTTTTGAGTGGTTTGAACAGCCCAAGCAAACTAACTCTCTCCTGAAGGACTCTTGGGGAGTTTACAGTCTAGCTTGTACCGGGGATTATTCCCAATAAACAGTAGGATGCAGTCATCTTGTTGTGGAGGCTAAAATAATTTAAGAGTTGTGGGCAGACTTCACCAGCTGGTCCCTGGGACAGTGACTGAGCTTTGACACTGTTTAGTTTACTAATATAATGTAACGATTAGACTAAAATATATTTGGTTTATCAGAATGCACTCCAGTGACACAAACAGTAAGAGCAATAAAATCTGTCATAAGTGATTCATTCTTTTTCTTATCCTTTCTGTGATGGGAGAATACACAGAGGGAGAAGTAGTATTTGGTTTTACAGACAGGGAAAATAAGCTCCAGAGATAAGGAAGTGAATCTTCTAAAATCTCACGAAGGATCGTGCCAGAGCTGGGAACAATTGAATTGGTCTCTTGTTTTCCAGTCCTTTGCTTTTTTCACAAGTTCATTTAAATTCTTTTCTTACTGAAAGGGGATACTGCACTATAATTAAAGAAAATGCTCTATTGAAAACACGAAAATAGAACAATGAAAAAAAGAGACAATGCCACAAATGACAGCATAAACTGTAATCTTGCAAAACCATATGTACCACAACTAAGTCATGTATATTCTTTCAATGAGTTTTCCAAATAATCTTCATGAAGCTGTATAATACCATTTGTAAGGCTGGAGGTGGTTGAGTTGCACCTCGCTGAAGAGACTGCAAATGGGAGATAAGTGGTCCACAGAGTTCCTATTTCCTGCTAGGCTGAACATGTCTGTTCCAGCATATCCTGTGTTCATCCGATCTGTTGCTCATACACAACTGATCCATGCATATGCAGCAGCCACCTGTTCAGAGTGGATATTTTGGTTCTAAGGGGATGAAGCTAGTGGTCCAAAGCCCTTGCTCTTACTTGCCACTTTAAAGCAAAGAATATATTAATCACTAAAAATCATGCAAATCTCGTATGGAACATTCTGCTTTGGAATACTAGCAGAATGGTTGATAAAATTTTTTTTTGTAGTTTTGGAAACTGCATTCCTGATGTAGTACTCATAGATATTCTGCACCTTTGGCTTTAGGCACTTGCAGGAGCACCTAAATTAGGTATCAATAGAAAGAGATGGGGATCTGCAAAGGCTGA
This sequence comes from Ciconia boyciana, assembly GCF_034638445.1. Lineage (NCBI taxonomy): Eukaryota > Metazoa > Chordata > Aves > Ciconiiformes > Ciconiidae > Ciconia > Ciconia boyciana. The sequence continues at coordinate 12,145,307 of NC_132936.1, read as the reverse complement.
ATTAGATCACCTAAAATTGAACAGTCCTCTAGACAAGTACATCTTTTGCCATTCGACACAAAATGAGCCTTGGTTCTTATTTAAATGACACAACTGCATACCTGAAGTGGGATGAATGTAGTATGTACACCTTATTTAAAACTGCCGAAATAAGCACTCTAGTTTTTTCAAACTAGTAACACCAGGAGCAAGTGAGGAGTTTGAAAGGTCATTGCTGATTTTCAGAGAAACCAAAATGAATTTCCAAGGCTTTCCTTAAAATCTAGTCCTCTAGCCATTTGCTCTTTTTCTCAATTAATTCCTTACTGAGAATAGCAATTGATTTCCTTTTGATAGGTAGTAACTATGAAGCAGGATGGCTGGAAAATGGGTATGAGTCCTTAAAATGGAAACCAATATACACATTTTTTAAATTACATATTTTTGATTATTTTTCATAGAAAATTTTACTTTTTCTGTGAAATACCAGCTTTTCTTGGAAATTAGTGTTATGGAAATACTGTGGAAAACATGTCTAAAGTACAGGAAGCTTCTTTTTTTTCCTCACAGTTTCAGACCATTTGGACTACCTAAATCTCCCACAAGGCAATTCTCTCCATGTTGTTGCAGGCAGGGTATATTGCTGGCACACCTGGACATGAAGCTTTCTGGAAGGCAACATCAGACACCCAGGACCTCCATTTGCAAGAGACGCAACAGTTCCTTTGAAACAGTATTTTAGTTTTCAAAAGAATACTTTTAGGAATTTGTGTATCCTCTTTTCTAAAAAATGAAATTTTCTTAGGAAACAAATTATGCCTTAGAAAAAAACACTCTATATTTCACAGAAAAATGTAGAAATGTTTCTAACAGAAAGCTCTTGCCACTGCAAAGCTGGGTTACTGTGTGATACCTGCTTTTCTTCCTTCCTTTCTTTTCCTATTATTGGTGATTTTATCACATCTAAAGGACACCATTATTCCAAAAGCATGTGTTGTTAGTTATAGACCTAATGGACCACTGAGCACTCTTTTGGATAAAACATTTTAAAAATAGATTTCCCTTTTTGTTGTTGTTCTATTATTTTTGTGGTTCATTTTAGTTAATTGTCACTGATGACTGGAAAACCCATCACAAATTATTGAACTGCAAAGCAGCCATGAAGTGGATAAATGCAATAAAAATGAGGTAATGGATCACAAAATGTACTTGGTGTATTTATTTGGACAACTGTCCTTTAGTTTAATTTTTTAATGATGCTGTATTGTGTCCAGTAAATGGTTCCAAGATCTGTTTTGTGAGCAATAATAAAACTTTGGTAGCACCAGTTCTCAGGGCATTCCTTGCTAAGTGAGGAGATGGATCACATCTTTCGTCATGGCTGTTCTGTTTTATTTTGTGTAGTGGGACAAACATGGTGCTTTGAAGGAAAAGACAAAAATGAAGGGATGATTTTCATTTACACTGAGGTCCACTTATATTATTCCAGCAGTGTAAAGGGGCCTTATAATCTAAATGTAAAGAGGCTTTAATGTAATTGAGAGTCAGACACAGTGTAATTGTGAAGTGCCTATGAATGAACCCAAAACGCTGGGAAAACTGCAAGTGTAAAACACAGATAAAATATAATTGCTTTTGGGGTGTAGGGAACAGGGGCAACCAGCTAGTACACAGCATGTAAAACGACAGGGACAGGGGAAAGAAAATTCTCATCAGCGCTGGGGAGAAGTCCTGTTTTGAGGTCAATTCCTACTGTCTTTAATTCCTGAGGCAAAGCAGACTGCTAAGGAGTTCAGGGCTGGCTCCCTTTTGAAGAGCACCATGAAATCTTTAATGTTCACACAGTGCAGCTCTGGCCCCAGGAGAAAAAGGTCTGAAAAAGGGGCCAGAAAACTCAGCAGTTTCTTTGAGGTCATCCTGTTCAAGGTGTGGGGTTTCCTGCCAGTGCTGTGGCCAGGCGATGAGCCTCCACATCCATCAGAGAAATCCCCAGAAGAAAGAATTTCATGGATCTGAGAATATCCACAGGGGGGCTCAGTCTTTTAATCTAAACTGTTTTTCTTTTAGTATTTTCCTGTTTTTTCCTGACAACTGGGGTATTATGGAAAGTGCAGTAAACATGTAGGAATGTGAAGTTATGCTTCCCATATGAATGTAATAAAAACATTGAATTTCTTACTAAAATCTTGTGATATCCTTTGAATGCTGTATGTGAAATACACAGCAATGGAAAAATGCGATTAAAATGTACTTACTGCAGGGTTCTGATAAGATAGCATACAATTTAGTATTCATCCCCATGTGGTGTGCATAATTTTATTACTTAGGCTACTATGTTCTGCCTGATATTTATACACAATTATATATACACACATGTTTATACACAAATATATGCATATATATTCATGAATTAAAAGCATGCACTTTGGAATTATGGAAAACTCTGCCAAGAGATCAATCCTCTGCTTCATTCCCCAAGCATGTGTACATCTGTGCAGCTTTATGAATAGAAATAATCTTCTTGACTTATTCCATGTAAAGCCATGCTTAAATGCGATCACAGTGAAGAACTGAGAGAGCCTGAGAGGAATGCAAGACTGTTTTCTTTGAGTTTATCATATTCATGATATAATGGGGCCATATTTAGAAAGATTTTGAGTTTTACGATCAAAACTAAGAGTTAAAATAACTTTTTTTTAAAATACTCACAATACTGGTATTTTGCTGTTAATGGGGAATGTTAACTCTCTGCTCAAGAGATGTAAACTTTACATTAAATTGTGTCCTTCTTCTGGGAACATAGAGGGAAGAAGGTTTTTCTGCTTTCTGGTTCATGATATTTGCACTGAACAATTCCTATTCCTTTTTTTAACTGTTAATGTCCTCCTTGTGCAGGATAGGACAGATGAGAGAAGCAGAGATTTGCAATCCCAGCAGCATACTCCCAAAACAGGCCAGGAAGCATGATGAGGTGAACGATTTCTTGTGATGTACCCAAACCACTAGCAGGTTATGGCAGGTGTTCTAAATTAAGAGATTATTAAGAGAGAAAATAATTACTCAGAAGCCCACCTACCCTCCTGGACTGAATCTGGGAGACCACAGCTACATCCTCTTTCATGCTCTGAGCTAAGAATAATTTTATCACAGTTGCTCTTAAAAATTTAGCTGCAACTGGCATGAATCTACTCTTCTCACTTTTAAACTATGTAGAACACCTAGTGTCCAGGAACATGATTGATGTCCATTAAATTATTTCCTCTTGCTCAAATAGCCAAACTTCTGGTACCCATCAAGGAGAAAATGCAGCCCTCAAAAGGTGAAGCCAAGTGAAAAATATGCTTCTGAACTAAGAAAATTTGGGAAGCCCAGGGAATGGATGTCTGATGGAAACATGCACATGCCGTAGAAATATATTACAATACCTCCTTCTCTTTACTGGATGGAATAGCCACATCAACTGGGTCACACAGTGTGAAAACATGCTATGATGAAAAACGGGCTCACAAGGGTAACATAAAACAATTAGTCATGTTTGAGAAAAGAGCAACACTACAATTTAAAGGAATTTATATGAAAATAAACATGGTCTGAAGGAGAGTGGGATTAGACATTTATGAGACTGGATGATGAAAGCTATTGCGCCATCTTGGATTAGTCTCTTTTTTTATCTTTACTGCCATATTTTTGCAACATGCTTGAAGTAGTAAATTGCTCTTGTAAATGCTCCTTTTGATTTCATGTTGCTGCAGTAAACTCCCACACAAAATTTTTGCATTTTAAAAAAGAAATAGTCATGTCCTGATTGATATAAACCTGTGATACTCTAACCTATTTCTAATATGTCCTCTTTTCTAACCATGCCACTGGCACAGGTGTCAAGCCTGGGAGCTTACTGACAGTAACAAGACAGCAAGAACCTCACAGTTGTCCCAAAGGCAATAACACATTTGAATCAGCCAATGAACCACGGAGAAAGTGGAGAGCACAGATCAACTACCCCCCCACCCCCCACCCCCGCCCTGAGCCTGGAGGATTTCATAGCAACAAATATCCACCAGAAAACTGATTTTGAAAAATTAGACTCAGTATGAGTGAGGAATAACTGCTGGCAGGAAGAATGGGGCAGAGAAAAGACAAGTATCTGAGACTGCAATTGAATCCTCTGGGACTGGCAGTGGAGGAAAGCTTCCACTCTTAACAAAACACCCTGGGCAAAATCTGTGCTTCTTCACTGGGAAACAGGAAAGTTTTGAGCTGCAGAGCTTGGGACACCCTCCCACTCCCTCTGAGTCCCCACGTTTCAGTGCACCAGAGGGAGAGCTGTGCTGGTGGGGGTCTTTCCTAACTACAGCATGTGAGGCTTCATGCGTGTCTGTTAGTGCTTGTTCAGTGAGGATTGCAACCCTTTCTCAGGATCAGTCTTACACACCAAAAAGCTGTTGACTTTCAAGCCTGCACTACGAACACCAGCTGTACCAGGACACAAGCTTCAGCTGGGTACTTAGGCACCCTCAGTACCCACCGATGGCTCCCCAGCACACTATGCCCTTTTTATTCCACTTTTCTTAAACCCACTGTTGTTATTTGGATGAATGATGCAAGTAAATATCATAGACAATAAAAGCCTCCTACTGATGCTGTTAAAAGGTAATAGTTTGGGAGAGATTCACACAGCCTAACTATCCTAAACTGGGAAGACAATTCCTCTAAATTAATTGAAAATAGACCCCAAAGGGACCTCTGAGGGAACCTAGCCATCTCAATTGTGTATAAGAAGCCTGAACTGGATCCCTGAAGTCAGGCAGTGTGAATAACCTTCTACTCCGTACCTCCCTCCCTCCTCCCACTCATTCTTTCTCAGATGCCTCCATCTGTTCTTTTAGTACAGGGAAGCTTCTCAAAGTGCTTTTTTTTTTTTTTTTTTTTTGTGGTTTAGTTCTTCATGTACTCCTTTAAATAAGGAGTTCATCTTCCCCTTCAAGATGAACACTGTCTCCTCTCTGAAAGAAAGGGGAGGGGGTCTAGTTCATAAGTGATCGGCATGCAGCGTTCTCCTGCAAAACGTGATGTTTTGTTTAAGTATCACTGCTGGACCTCGCACAGCTTGCAAATATTTCCTGCTGTCTCTGTAGCTCAGATTTCATTGTTGTCTTCAGGATTGCTCTTCACGCTGAACCTAATGGAAGCATTTAGACTACTAGGGGAAAGCAAGCATATGTACTAAATATCAGCAGATACACAGCAATGGGTAGTCTTCCTCTAAATTCTCAGGTAGGAAAAATAGGTCAAATTTCATCTGTATTCAACATGTGAAGAACCTATCTTGAGATGCTTATATGAGGTTCTCATTGCACCCTGGGATAGGTATGGTTGACTTGATTATCTGTGGCTGTTTGGGTTTTTTTTTCTCCAACCTGTACATTAATCTTGCTATACAGGCAAACCCTGAAACTGAATTACTGGCATCTGCAAACCCAATGCTGTGTGAACCTTGATCTCCTTATCCCACAAATAGCTGTTGGGGAAGTGGTTTGGTCAAACATGAATGTTAAAATACATATATATATGTATATCTGTTAGTTTGCATTCACAAAGCTTAGAAAGGTCTCAAGTAAAACAGCTCCATGAATATCTCCACATGGTGGTACCAAAACCACAGGAGGAGCAAGGTTAAGAGACATCCTAGTGGCTTCACATGAATCAAGAGAGCAGAGGCAATTGCTAACTGTTTTGGCTATCTCAGGCCTAACTGGTCAGACTAAATGTCAAAAGTTAGGCGGCGTGCATATGTAATGATTGCAAGATACTCTGGTGACCTGAAAATAGAAGTTGTTAAAGTATTATGGCATTGGAATGGATGATTTAGTAAAGCTGAACTTTAAATAAACATTATTTGTATTACGAACAAAAATTTCAATCAAAACAAGAGACAAAGCATTACAAGATGTGAATATACACAGAGAAAGACTTGCTCTAGAGAATTTATGAGAACAGATAAATGATGAGAAAATGGGAGAAAACACAGCATAGATAAAGTCCTTGCCAGACATTTCAGGGGAAACCATTTGTAGGGGGAAACCATTTGCAGAGCTGGGAACTGACCCCACATCCCCTGAGTTTCAGCCTAGCACTTTCACTGCAGTGTTGTGTACACAGAGGTAAAGGCCATGTACAGCTATGGCTTTTGGCAGTTAAAATATGTGCAAAATCCTGGCCTAGCTAAAGTCAAGAAGGATTTTACCGCTGACAGCAATGAGGTCAGAGTCCCTCTGACCCAGAGGAGTCTGACGTGTCAAGGGGATGTTGAAGTTTGCTGTTAGTGGCCACCACTGTCTGCTGACAGGCTGTTCACATGCCCTTAAAGGCTACCAGTGCCCTGAGGTATCATCTTGTGTTAAAGACCCAATGGCTTAGCTCCTTTGATTTTCCTGGCCTTTATTGAGGATATAAAAAAAATAGAGCCAACTCATGTTTTCTTTGTTTTTTTTAATCCTTATTGTCATATGTGAGGGAATTGGAGGTTTTATAGGAAGCACTTTTCAATCACAGAGAAGGAGTGCATCAGACTGTTCAAGGAAAATAGAAACATCCATGACTTTTGTTCTTGGCAGTTACTACATAAAACTGCACTTTTTGAACATGCACAGTGATCTCAGCATTCTTCTAGGCTGTGAGAGATGCCATTTCAGCTCTTTCTTTAGTCTTTTAGACATCTGAACTCATGGCTCTTGTCTCCCACCAGAAGACCCAAAATAGGAAGGCTGAAAAGGACGGAAATACATCTGTGGGGCAAGGGACTTCTCTCATCTTTTCCTTCTCAAGTTCTTCTTCATTCAAAGGGTCATTAGGCCAAAAAGAGATTACAGGTTGATCTACAATCACATAAATTAATGGTTTGAGAACCCACTTCATTTCCTGCATTCATGCTAAGGATGTGTTTATATTTTATCCAATCCTTTAAAGCCAGGACCAGCTTTAAGATCTCCCCTTACCAATCTCAGATCCCTAATCACTAAATTTTGAGTCATGCTTACGCTTTGTCGTCCTCACTGAACCCTGAATTATCTCAGAGTATCAGAAATACTTTAAAGTAGGGAGGGTGGAGAATAATGGTTGAGGAACTTCTGGAATCCCTCAAACATGCCATTTCTCAAAAGAAAAAGCCTGGTAAGGAGCTTTAAAAGTTGTTTAGAGAAAGCAGCTCATGTCAACACAGAGCTCATGATTCACTTTTTAAGTTTATTCAGAACTACTAAACTTTTATCTGATTAAGTCAATGGCTCACAGTATGTGCAAAGCATGCCGCTAGCCTTCAAAGCTGTGGTCAGTTGGCAAGTTAATCTGATCACTGCAGGATAGCCTCATTCTGCATCAAAGGAGGAATTTTATTTTTTTTTTAGAACTTTCCCAACTCTTCTACAGGAATCTGTCTTGCCTAAACATAGGCAGGACTTGCCCTTTAAATAAATATGTGCATTAAATACTGAATCAGAAGGCAATTACTGATAACAGATTGAAATAACTGACCCATATTTTCAGACTTGCATGATCATTTGCCTATAAAGATCACATGTGACAATTTGAACATGAGTATAGAGCCAGGGAAAGACTTTTATATACACAGTGGTAAACATGTGCTTCCTTCTGTTTCAGTCATATGTTCTCCGGTTTTCAGATGTTCACTGCAAAATAAATGCTTCTCTCACTTCCTGAGTTTGAAGATCTGAATTATTCTTTTTAATTGCACCATAGAGTAATTTTTAGAAGTTTACTGTCAGGCTACTCATTAATGGATTACTTTTCAAATATGCAAGCCATACTAACTATTGTTGGTGACAAGATAGTGCCTACAAGAATAGGTCATACAAGATTTCTATGGCAGATATTACAGAATAAAAAGGCCAGCTTATTAGTAAATCCACATACTTTCTTAGTGGCTAAATTTGGACCCACACAAATAACAAGTACTGGAGCAACATAAGGGGAAAATAATATTTTGGTTCTACTACTGCTCATTAGTGAAAATTGAGCTGGACATGAAAGAATCAGTTCGGGTGTTACAAGAATTGTGTTAGGAGTTACGGAATCATAGAATCATACACTAGTTTGGGTTGGAAGGGATATTTAAAGGTCATCTAGTCCAACCCCCCTGCAATAAGCAGGGACATCTTCAACTAGATCACATTGCTCAGAGCCCCGTCCAACCTGACCTTGAATGTTTCCAGGGATGGGGCATCTACCACCTCTCTGGGCAACCTGGGCCAGTGTTTCACCACCCTCATCGTAAAAAATTTCTTCCTTATATCTAGTCTAAATCTACCCTCTTTTAGTTTAAAACCATTACCCCTTGTCCTAGCGCAACAGGCCCTCCTAAAAAGTCCATCCCCATCTTTCTTACAAGCCCCCTTTAAGTATTGAAAGGCTGCAATAAGGTCTCGCCAGAGCCTTCTCTTCTCCAGGTTGAACAACCCCAACTCTCTCAGCCTGTCTTCATAGGAGAGGTGTTCCATCCCTCTGATCATTTTTGTGGCCCTCCTCTGGACCCACTCCAACAGGTCCATGTCTTTCCTGTGCTGAGGGCTCCAGAGCTGGAGGCAGTACTCCAGGTGGGGTCTCACCAGAGCAGAGTAGAGGGGCAGAATCACCTCCCTTGACCTTCTGGCCACGCTTCTTTTGATGCAGCCCAGGATATGGTTGGCCTTCTGGTCTGCAAGCGCACATTGTTGGCTCATGTCCAGCTTTTCACCCACCAGTACCCCCAAGTCCTTCTCCGCAGGGCTGCTCTCAATCCCGTCATCCCCCAGCCTGTATTGATACCAGGGGTTACCCCGACCCAGGTGCAGGACCCTGCTCTTGGCTTTGTTGAATCTCATGAGATTCACACGAGCCCACTTCTCCAGCTTGTCCAGGTCCCTCTGGATGGCATCCCGTCCCTCAGGCATGACAACTGCACCACTCAGCTTGCTGAGGATGTACTCAATCCCACTGCCTATGTCATTGATGAAGATATTGAGTTGTTGAAATCTGGCTCTGATTTATCTGAACTCAGCAGTCACTGACTTAATTTTGAAACATTTTGTTTGAAAATAGCAGTAGTATAAAAACAGGTGTACCTACATGCACAAAAATTCCTCCTATGTTTAAAGTCTCTTATGTTTACCATGCATAGAGATGGCATTTGTATTTAGACAGCCAGCTAATTACTGACAGCTGTTTTGTCCAGTGTTTTACATGGACTGATAGAGAACAACATATGTGTCAAAAGTCAATAGTGAAATTCTAGACAATGGTACAATAGAAAAGAAACAGACTCATCAGATCTTACAAAGATTAAAGTAGTAAAATATAGCAATGAATCCTGTGTATCAGGGAGAGAGCAAAAATCAAAAGAAAATGTCAAGGCTTTAAATCTAAATGAGGAGAGACTATCTAATTGATAGTGAAAGGAAAAACCTGGAAGTACAGAAATTGGAATAAAAGTATAGAAGCCAAAACCCCAAACAAACTTCCTCACTTCACAAAAAAACCCCAAACATTTCTGTTAGAAAACACAAGTGATCAGATTCTTACTGCTCTGAAAAATTATATCATCCTTCATTTCCTAACACCATGTTGAAATAATGGTTCAATGCTTATTTGAGGAAAGCAGTGTCACTTTTTGAATTGTTAGACCTAATTTTGATGTGCACATGTTCCCTTATATAGATACTATGTTCATGCCAATCTGATTCAGCTCTGTTTAGCTGTGGAGCTCAAAATGGTGTCATTCCATGAAACCAAAGTTTTCTTCTTTATCCCCCAGGAAGATAGCTTCGCTAGCAGCTAGAAGTGCAAGAACAACAACAACAAAAAAATCATTCAAGGGAGGTAAAAACTGAACCTATATTTAGTCTTAACGCTTCCCTGGAACTTACAATATTGTAAAATCTGAAAGCTTAACATTTATTGTTACAAATGCCCAAGTGGATCTAATTGGAAACAACCACTGGGTATCAAACTCCAAGCAAGTATAGCTTGCCAAATCTAATGACCTTACACCAACTTGCAGCTAAGATCATAAAGTTTTATTTTATCCTGTATCTTGGCCACAAACAGTCTTCATTAGCAAAGGCATGGAAATAAAAATGTGGCTGTAAAACCTTGGAATGAAACATGAAATTTAAGTCTGAAAACAGAGATAAATGTAGTAAATGCTGCTGTAAATGATGCCAATTTTCCTGATTACCTAATCCTGTGTAGTATATTATTAATTAATAGCCAAACAATTAGAGATGAGAGCTGTGGGAGAAGAAAAGCACAGAGTTAGCAGAGAAAAATAAATTTCCTGTTGCATATCAGGCAGAAAAGGGGTAAATATGTGCATGTACTTCAAAGGCCTGTCAGCTGCATGCTTATTCAGGGAACAAGAGGCCCACAGAGTGGCATTTCCATAGTTTTACAGGAACACAATCCAGCTCAACCACCTTGCAGTTACTGATCCTGGTCCCAGTCAGAGCAATTACAGATGGAGCAAACCTCCGCCTGGCACTGGGATCAATCTGCACATGAGTGCTCCCTTGCATTTCTTTTCCCATCTGCAAGGAAAGGATGGGTAGGTCTGTGCCTTCAACATGTTTAATCATCACTATGTGAGTTTTATACCTGTGTAGCAGCACTTTCCTGTTTGAAATGTCACTTGCTATCAAGCTAATTAGACCAGTGCCCTGCAGAGTCTTGGTATCTCATCCTTAACCATGGTGCTACAAATAAAAGCATGAGAGGAAGCCTGGGCTCCCTCTTGTTCCACTGAGACAGTACCAGTGGGTAGGATTCAGCTCACCTACCTTTAGACATCGGCAGTTCAGATGATACGTACGTCTGGACCAGTCATCCAGCTCCCTTAGTAGCCAGCAGAGAGAAGTGGCCACCACTGGCAGTCTGCACTATTTTGAATGACAACTTTGGGATGAAGTAAACTGCTCTGTACAAAAGCTTACTTTTTCCTTTCCCTCTCTGACAAACCCTCTCTTCCTTCAAAAAGCCCCACAAATTGAACAAGGAACAAAAACCAAGAAAGGAATATTATGAATAAATTTTATGTGAAATTTTATTTCGGTGTTACCCAGCTTTAATAATGCAATATACAGCAATGTGAGAGCCCAAAACAAGTTGATGAAAACCTTTTGTGCATTATGTAAGGAACATTGCATCATTTTTAAAAGAAGAGAGTATTTCCAAGTCAAATATTTTAAACTTCTCATTTTAAGAAAGTTTTTTGGTAGCAAAAAATGAAAAATATTCCAATTCTCATAAGGCCCCTTCTTAATGCAATTTCAGTATGTTACATTTCAAAAAGGCAAAAGGTGGCAAAAAAACCATTCCAACAGTTGTGTCAATTATTTCTTTGGGAAAGGTTTGGAAAGAAAAATAAAAAAGGTTGTAATATATCTTCCAATCACTTTAACTTGTCCTGTATTGAAGAACTGAATTTATACCTAAATATTGAACCTAGGTCAGCTTCATTCATAGACATGATCATCCTTGTTCTCCTTATCTGTGTATACAGGGCTTGATTTTAGGGCCAGTGCTCTTTAATGGTTTTGTAAATGATCTGGATGCAGGAATCGAATGTACATTAAGTTTGCCTATGATACTAAATTAGGAGGAGCTGTGGACTCCCTTGAGGGTAAAGAGGTCTTACAGAGGGATCTGGGTAGACTAGAGAGCTGGACAATCACCAACCATATGAAATTTAACAAGAGCAAGTGCCAGATTCTGCACCTGGGATGGGGTAATCCTGGTTATATGTACAAACTGGGGGACAAGAGGCTGGAGAGCAGCCCTGTGGAAAGAGATCTGGGGGTTTGGGTTGATGGCAAGTTGAGTATGAGTCAACAGTGTGCCCTGGCAGCCAAAAGGGCCAATCGTGTCCTGGGGTGCATCAAGCTAGCCAGTTGAGGGAGGTGGTTGTCCCACTCTACACTGCACTGGTGCGGCCCCGCCTCACATACTGTGTGCAGTTTTGGGTGCCTCAATATAAGAAGGACATCAAACTATTAGAGTGTGTCCAGAGGAGGGCGACCAAGATGGGGAAAGGCCTCGAGGACAAGACTTACAAGGAGTGGCTGAGGTCTCTTGGTTTGTTCAGCTTGGAGAAGAGAAGGCTGAAGGGTGCCCTCATCACAGTCTACACCTTCCTCATGGGAGGCAGCAGAGGGGGAGGTGCTGATCTCCTCTCTCTGGTGACCAGCAATAGGACACGATGAAATGGAATGAAGCTGCGTCAGGGGAAGTTCAGATTGGACATTAGGGAAAAGTTGTTCACTGAGAGGGTGATCGGTCACTGGAACAGGCTCCCTGGGGAAGTGGTCATGGCACCAAGCTTGTCAGAGTTCAAGGAGCATCTGGACGATGCTCTTAGTCATATGGTTTAATTTTAGGTAGTCCTGCGAGGAGCAGGGAGTTGGGCTTGATGATCCTTATAAGTCTCTTCCAATTTATGGTATTCTATGATACTCTAGACCTTCTCTGCCCTAAGTGATCAGAACAACACGCTATTGTCAAGATGTGGAAGTATAATGATTTTATACTATCATTTTTTTCTACTTCAGTCTCAGATAATTTTCTAATATTTTTTTCTCTGCACACTGCATTTTTAACCTCTACTGAGGTAAAAGCAGGTACCTGCAGAAATAACTTCAAAATCTCTTTCTTCAAACCAGCTAGTAACAGCTGGTCTAGAGCATGATGTAGCATAAGTAAAATCAGGGTTGTACAGTTAGGTGCTAATAATTATCTGCAAGACAACCTTTTTAAATAGTCCATTTATTTTTAACCAAATCCATCATTCTTTTAGCTCACCTTGAAAAGAAATGTTACTGTAGTAGGCTTTTGGGTTTTTTTTTTTGTTGTTGAAATACACTAAATGAAAGTTCTAATAAATATGGTAATTACTATGACAGTGAACACAGTCAATCTCAGATCGGGATCATCTTGTGCTAGTGCTCATCTCTCTGTGTTTATTACAAGGGTAGTTTAGGAAAGCTAAAATCCTGATACAGGAATGTCAGATAAGAGGTTACAGTTAGAGTGAATGGACCCAAGACATTATTTCTCTCCCTCCTTAGAGAGAAAGAGACATCAGCAAAAAGAGAGAGACCATAATTTTACAAAACCAGCAACCAAATTGAGCATCATCCAGCAAATGTATCTCTGAATTCATCATCAGTGTCTGAATTTAAACCTGCTTAAAAATCAGTCTGGTGATCTTTAGAATTAATCTTTTCATAAAGAATAGTTGTGATGAATGTTTTCAACAGAAAAAAAAAATAGTTACAAACCTTTTTTCTAGTTTTTGTTGTTTGAATTATCTACCATTCCTAAAGGAAGTACAAGAACATCAATAAACAATTAATTAAAGTGAAGAGGTGGGAAGAAAATTCACTCTTACTAGTTTATTTTTTCTTTTGGGAAACTGATTTTTTTCCCCATCCCCATTTTTCCTTTGTTCAGTTGACAAACCTACACAACCATGAATGCATATCTATACTTCTTGCTCTGAAAATACGAAGAATTTTTCTAAACTTAATACCTTAAGAAATAAACCTTTTTGCACACTTTGTCAAAACAAAGTGAAAGAAACAGAGAAGGTGGGGTTTTTTTTAATGATTTTCTATGGTTCTTAATTTCTTTCTTGAATTATTCCACTGGAAGAAGAATAGGAAGGTAGGGAGCTAGGAAGGTACATAGGTAGGCAGGCAGGCAAGAAGGAAGGCAAGAAAACACAAAGCCATGAAGAAAGGAAAAAGGTTGATTTTTTAAGTTAAGAAATTCTGAAATGTCAATATTTCAGTCTTTTTATAAAACATAAAACATCTTTCTAGCCATCTCAATTGCATATACCTATACAGACTTTTCTTATCGGTTTCTCGGAGAGCAAATATCTGACATAAATTTAATTCTTTTTCATTTGCTATAGAAGCTTCTGTACATACATAAATACATGTGTATGTGTGTGCATGTAAAACCAACTGTAGGGCACTAGTGGATTTACAGTACTTTTATAATTAAGTCCATGCTCCTGCATGCTAAGTAATCACCCTATTAAGTCTTTCCATACAAGCAGTAGGTGGGCTTACAGTTTATATTTTCTTCCTTATTTAAAATGTATATATTAATGTTTGAAAATTCCCATTCAGTGTATGTAGTGCATTGAGGCCAAAGCCAGGAGCATAAAACCACTGCCAACAAAAACTGAATATGTAAAGCAGGTTCAGTTAATTCTACTTCAAATTCTACATCAGTTAATTCTACATCTTTTGCTCCATAAAAGAAATCTACAACAATAGCAGGAAATTGTAACAAATATGTAATGGGGGAGGGGATAGCTTGTAAACCTAATCTCATTCCTGTTTAAATTAATATATATTGTAATAGTCCATGGGCAGTTGTGTACAATTGCAGTCATATGTTTCAGCACAGAGCAACCTTACTGCCAAAAACAAAAGACAGGGAAAGCAGTCAGTGCCACCTGACGGGGAGCAAGAGGGGCAGCTTGCCCCAGCTCCCTCCTTGGGTAGAAGAAGGAGGAGTCACTGTGCATCACGGGGATTACCAAGAAGACAGCAGCTTTTGCCATATATAGGCTAAGTCCAATGATTCCTGAAAGCCTTAGATTTATTGTGAAAATATATTAAGTCTGAGGCTGTTTGGAAAACCTTAGCTGTCCCATGACTGAGTTTCACGGTGCAAATGGACATATCCAAGACTTCCAGGCATGCATCGATCCTTGATGAAAAGTCCTACAATACTGTTCCCATTCATGACCCACACATAAATACTTGTACAGTAGTGCCAGGACCTTTCAATAATGAAAAGTATGTTACACATCTGAAAATCTTGTGCAAACCAAGCAGTTTTTCAAAAATCACCCACACGTGATTTGTAGGTTGGACAAAAAAAGTGACATAAAATGTGCTTGAACAGGAATAGACTAGAGTTATGGTCAGCAGAGAGGAAGACGCAGAAATGAAACTTTGAGGAAGTATTGACCTGCCCCCGGTTCAGATTATTGGTGCTGGGTGGTACTGCCTGAATCTTTCATGATGCCAATGCCAAAGAAGCTATCACTACACTTCACAGTGTGAACATTAATATTGAACCTGTTGGACAAGGGATTTGGGGTGAAAAGAACCCTTGAAATACACTCCTCTCTTCCATTTCCACTTGTGGGATGGGAACCTCATGTTGACACTCTCCCTCTCTCTCAACTTGCAGACTTACAGGTTAGGTCTACACTAATAAACTAAATGCTGCCAGGGATCATTCCCAGGCACTGGCATGTAATCATCTATACTGTTAAATTATGAAGTGTCCTTGGCATGTTTCAGGCACTTGCCAACTAGTATTCTCCCAAACAATGCCCAAACATGGTTCAGAAGTTAGCATGATCCAGGGACCATTCCCAGTAGGGAATGAGCACATGAGCACCACTGGCTCGTGTTCAACCTGCTGTCCACCAGGACCCCCAGGTCCTTTTCTGGAAATCTGCTTTCTATCCGATTGGCCTCCAGCCTGCACTGTTACATGGGGTTAACTCATCCCAGATGTAGGATTTTTCATTTGCCTTTTCTGAACTTCTTGAGGGTCTAGTATAGAGCACTCTCCAACCTGTTGAGGTCCTTCTGACTAGCAGCTCCACCCACCAGTGTATCAGTTGCTCCTCCCAATTTGATATAGACTGCAAACTACCTGAAGGTGTATTCCATCCCAGTGTTCAGCTCAATAATGAAGGCATTAAACATTTCTGGGCCCTATGTTGATCCCTGCGGGACACCACTAGTAACCACCACCAGCTGGACTTCATTCCACTGATCACAACCCCTTGAGCATGGTAGTTCAACCAATCTTTCACCTATATGACCATCCATTTTTGCAGTCCATATTTCACCAGTTTGGTTATTGTGATGTTCTGGAAGTCTGTGTCACAGCCCTTCCTGGATTCAAGCTAAACAACATCAATTTTTCTGTCCTTGTCCACCAAGCCACTGCAGGCAATCAGGGTGGTCAGGCATAATTTCACCCTTGATAAATTCACACTATTGCTCTTCTTTTATGCTTTTGGAACCAAAAAGTCATCATATAGCATTGTCCCAGCTCTAGAGAGAGGAACAGAACTGAAGAAGGAGAGTGGGAGAGCCACAACATGTCCAGGCAGCAAAGAGAGGGGAGGACTGGGCCAGGAAGAGCACAGGAGTGTAAAAATGTAGTATCAAGAGAAGTATGAGTGATCCAGCAACAAGTAGAATAATAGAATCATAGAATCATTTAGGTTGGAAAAGACCTTTAAGATCACTGAGTCCAACTATTAACCTAGAACTGCTAAGTCCACCACTAAACCATGTCCCTAAGTGCCATATCTACAAGTCTTTTAAATACCTCCAGGGATGGTGGCTCCACCACTTCCCTGGGCAGCCTGTTCCAACGCTTGACAACCCTTTCGGTGAAGAAATTTTTCTTAACATCCAATCTAAACCTCTCCTGATGCAACTTGAGGCCATTTCCTCTCATCCTATCACTTGTTACTTGGGAGAAGAGACTGACACCCACCTCATTACAACCTCCTTTCAGGTAGTTGTAGAGAGCCATAAGGTCTCCCCTGAGCCTCCTTTTCTCCAGACTCAACAACCCCAGTTCCCTCAGCCGCTCCTCGTCGGACTTGTTCTCTAGGTGCAAGTAGCTGCATTATCATTTGGTACAATGTAAAATTAGAACCATGGCACTACAGTGGTGTGACTATATCATCCATTGTTAGTTCAGAAACCCAGAGCATCATGGTATCTGTGACATTTATTGTAAACTGTGTAGCTGAGGCAGCAATCCTGGTCACTGACTCAGACTCTAGTGATTGTAGCTCCAGATCTTGTACAAAGAATCCTATGAATACAAGAAATGCCAGTAACTAAATTCCACTGGCTTTTGATGGAGACAAGAGACTATGTGCATATTATTTCATGCAGTATTAGGGCATGAGGGTCCTTGAGGTGCGCAAGGAGAGACAAGCAAAAGGGAACTATTGAGATAAGAAATATTTTATAATGGAATGTAAGTGTTACAGTAAGTATGAAAATTTCACATGTACAAGCATGACTCGGAAGCACTAATCTGATATATAAGTGTAATTTAGGCACATAAGAGTCCAAGTCTTACTGCTTTTCACTGGGTGCATCAGTTAACAGAGTAGCCAAAGACTGTTGTATTTGTGGGGCCAGGGAGATAAATCTTTGTCTAAACTGCAGAAGTTCCTCTTTCCTAACAGGTGCCAAAGAGGAAAAAGTACAGGAAGAAGAGAAGATTTTTAAGGAATTCAGAAAACATTCATCCTGCACCTTCATGCAGTCAACTGAGTGAAGGAAAATAATCTAATAGCATATTAAAAAGGGGCTCATCTTTCCAAAAAGAAGCTGCTTTTTGTAACATGACCTTTGAGTGACCCATAATATCCCAGTCTGTGGTCTCTATAATAAAATAAAAAGATAGGGAATTCTACATAAAGCTGTGACATATCCCTGCTGGCTCAGAGACGCTACATTGTGCTGATTATGTTGATGCTTCCTTCATATTGCTGTACTTGGCACAGGATCACAATAAGAGGCTGAAGCACTATTTTTTGCTGGCGTAGAGCCACAGCAATAGTAAGGAATAGGACAGAGAAGTGCTCTGAGATATCTGTATTCTTTTCAGAGAAGAAAAGAATAGAACAATGTTGCAAATTCCCCACTTTCAGCCCAAGAGAATTAATCTCATGAAGACTGCAAGGTCACTAGGGCAAGTATTCTGCATTAAGCACCAGCATCACCAGCAAAATGAGCGTGAGATGGATAACTGTCTTCCCTCAGCACTATTGGAGCAGTATGTCCTAGCTCCTGCAAGCATTTGCCTGTAGGGCAAAGGGATTTTGTCCCCCACCTATGCATGCAGCACTGTATGTTTCAAGCACTGTCTGTTGCAAGCAAGGTTGCAGAGCACAGTTTTAAAACTCTGCTCCTTGGACTGGGAGCTTGAGTTATTTTCTCATTTGCTTCATGCTGCGCTGCACCACTGGGACAGCCAGAGGTGCTGTAGCTGATGGATTTGGAGTTAGATCCCCCTCATCAGAGGTTTTGCTTTACGCCAGTCTCAAGACTGTGAGGCCTGAGGTGAGGTAGCTCAAAGCAAGCTTTTGCAAAGTCTCCAGAGGTTGAGAGCTGCCTTTCCACAGCCGGGATTTCCTATGAAGTTGTTCCACCAGATTGAAACGTGATGTTTTGTTTGTTTGGATTTTTTTTAAGAAGCAGAGCTAAATTTCTCCAAAGAACAAGTGTATTCTCCCCTAGGTCCTCTCAGAGCAACTACCAGTACGTTACCTAAGGAAAGGATGATAAATTCAGGTTCCCTGTGACACTCAGAGGATCACCAAGAGGTCCCTTGCAGTCTGATATCCTTATGCATTAGGGTCTACTTTTGTATCACTTTTTCTGCAATGCAAAAAAAGGTTTCCACCAGTTAAAATTCACCAATAAGAATAGTTGTATATATTATTATACAACTCACTACATTTTCCTAGCCGTAGCCCAATTAAAATTAGTTAAAAAGAGGTAAGATTTTGCACTAGGGCCTTTGTGAAACTTGAAGGGTGCCAATACTGGATAGTAGATTCAGTACAATGAATCTGATGTGAATTGATGTTACTCAGAAACTTGTTCATTCAAAACACTTTTTCCACTTTTGTTAAAGCCAAGCTGAGCTCACAAGTACAGGACTCTCATGTTTGCCTCGGTCTGTACACGGCATAGTGCAAGCAGGTCATGACCTATATCTATCATGTCTTTGAGGAGAAGGGGTGTTATAAATAAACATCGGTAATAAGGAGAAAACATAAGCAAGCATCTTCTCTCAATGTTAATAGTTACCACTTACAAAAAACTACATAATGGTCAATATCGGCTAATCAGGTTATGTTTGTAAGATGGTTTGAACGTTCACAGTTTTTAGATGTTATGCCTGAATATGAGGAACAAATATCTGAACTGTGTAAATATAGGGAAGAATTGCATTAAAAATCATTGGTGCCCTGAGTGATTCAGTTCCTATTCAGAAAACGATGAACTCACATCAAACTCACAGTAGGAATATTTAGCTTCCCACATCCCTGTAGTTCTTGTATCTTTTCTTTGAAAGAAAATTTAGCTATATTATAGACTGTGGATACTGTGGCATGATACTGTTATGTATCACATAGAATCAGCTCCCTTTCCAGAAGTAATATCAGTGGTAAATTTCCTTATTTATATTTCCTTTATAGAAATATTTTTTTTCCTATAATGCTTTTGACAGATTGTCTCTGAATTTGGAAGCAACAAGAGAGTCTTAAAAGGTGTTGTTAGCTGTTTCTGATTACATTTCTGTCTGTTATTGGTGATAAGTGCTCAAAATCTGTTATTTTTCCCTCTTCAATATTTTGGGTGATTGAGGTAATTCCCTCAATTATCAATGAATGATAACATCTTACAGAGGTCTTGCTAATAAAAGATTTTCTTAGGTATCTGCAGAGCAAGGTTCTATCTTTGGATACTCAGTTTTATAGTTTCTGTTGACTTTGGTTAGAATTGTTCTAGAGTTGGAGAGGGGCTGAACTGGGCTGTTGCTTGCAACTTCCAATTTAGTCAAAAATCTTGTTTACAAATTTTGGCAAAAAAGGGGAGAAACTACCAACTTGACAAAAAGCTTTGGGTAGAGAATATGTTTGTAGCAAAATGAAAGCAGGACATCAGTCCATCTCCCTGCATGGTTTGGCAGTTTATGAAACAACCAAAAGGAAGCTGCGTGTGGCCTGAGCCAGACCATGCTAAAGAAAGCTCTATAAGCAGGCAGTTATGGTCGGTTTCAACACAAGGAGTCAAATGGCTACTCCCAGGATTAGGCCTCCCATTTGTTTTTTAATAAACAAAAACCAAATGAAAATGTCCCAGTTATTAACATTGGAAGATTTGGCTACTGTGCACATACAGTATATTTCCATTACAGTTTAAAATCAATTCATAAAGCTGCAGGCCAACATTCCATAGATGTACTGCTGGCCATGAATGACGTCCTTATTGTGAAATGGGATGGAAAATGCACTCCTAAATGCACAGTGGACACATTTTGCTAAATGCTAACAACTGGGACATTTTCATTTGTTTTTGCTTATTACAAAAATAAACAAAGTAAACAAAAGGAATGAGTGCAAAGCAAGGGAGTTATTAAAAAGGGCCTTTCACTTAAGTCCTTCTGGCTTAGCCATCTTCTGTACAATTTAATTCCTAGTGGGTATTCTCTCAGCTGGTTCCATTTAGTTTTGACTACCAGATGTGAGCATGGGTCCATTCCTTGGCTTAAAGAGACAGCAATGTAGGCAATTAGAGCACACTCAAATCTTTAAAGCATTGTTTTGCCATTGTAAAAAACCTCTTTTCTTTTTTTTTTCTTTTTGTTTTAATTAGGCAGTTTTGGGAACATGCTGCCTAGTGAAGAGCAGGATTCATGGCTGAAGTAGTCATCTCTTATAGGTGTGAGACAGGCATTTCCCTCCATAAATACTCAGCTCAGGCTGACAGTTCAAAGACAGTAACCTGCAGGGTTTAGCTGTGCAAGGAGCTGCTAGCTCTATGGGGGCAGAACAGACTGGGGGCTGGAGGAGGGAGGAAATCTGTAATGTATGGCTGGTCCTATAGGGAATACCAGAGGGAGGAGCAGCTTCCTCCCATCATTTATCATTACACACGGCAGTCTGGCCCTCAGATTGAACAGGGCCCGGATGTTGCAGAGGTTTAAAGTACAAAGGTATTCATTTATAAGGAGATCCAGGTCTCTTGTGCAGCTGTATGGAAGACAGGAATTTAGAATCGCAAAGGATTTTCAGATTTCACAAATTGTCCTCTTTCATATTTGGAAAGAAACCTAGTTATTTCAAAGGACTCCGTGAAAGACAATGAAAATGGTTTGAGGTCAGTCAAAGCATTGTATTACTGTTTTGAGTTTTGTATTATATAATATACTATATATTAAAACCAAATCAAGCAAAGAGTCAGTCTAAAATCAAAACAGCTTGTTCTGGAAAGCTGGAGTGGGAGACTTTGGCTGTGTCCACATGAGCAAGTCGTGCAGCCCAGGAGTGGGTCTGCAGTGAGAAGCTGTTGGTGTTGAGGACCTGACATTTGTACTATACACGTTTTCGGGGGTTTTGCTTCACACTAGCTTTAGTCTGTTCCCATGGTTTAAACATTTGTAACTGTTTGGAGTGCATTAGCTGTGCTTCTGGAGCACATCTTCCAGTTGAATTTAATCTGAAAGGAATCCAGTTCTCTCGCTCAGAGACCACTCCGTGATGTGAACCGGAGTGTAGTAAGTGGGAACAAACAGGGGATTCGTTTCAAAAGTGCACTCGAGAGCCGAATGAACACACTGAAGTAGACTCTCCCTTTTTCTACCTTTTTAAGGCCAAATTTCAGAGAAGAGGACATTTTTTCATCCAGCTTTTAAACTCTAACAGAAATACACTTTCTGACAGAAAGCTGTTGGGAGTTCTTTTTGCCAGCTTTATTTAATGCTTCTCCTTTCAGCGGGAAATCAAACAAGAAGCAGGCACCCATTTCAATACCCTACCCCACCACGACCTTATCGACTGCAGGAAGATTCAAGACCTGCCCTTCAGGCCTTGAATTGCTGTACAGAAATGTCACCAGATCCTGCTGTATCTGGCAAATGCCCAGGGGAAACATATGGGAAGCATGTGCTATGACTTGGGGCGGGGGTTATTATTTTCTTAATCACTGCCACAACTGTGCTCTAAGTTTTTTTTCCTGAAATGCCACTGGATTCAATTTGAACACAAGTGTTACTCCTCCTTGCCCCTCTGCTTCTCTCCTTGGAAACTCTTCTACACAAAGGCTCTGCCTCGCTCAAGTGACATAAAAGAAGATGAACTCGCTGAGAGATTGCACTATGTAGGAAGCTAAACTGTTTTGCACTATCTGTTCCTCATTTTTCTTTTTCCTTTTAAAAAAAATAATAAACCCCCTTTTTCCCTCCCAAGTAATGTTTTAAAGCTTGTATATCAGCTAATTACATACTTACTCCCATCGTTTCTCCTGATGGTTTTCTTTTTCAGGTACAGCAAACCACCAAGCATATGGCCAATATCAGAGTGGCAGGAAGGGAATTTCCCAACATCAAGAAGTTTATTTAACTGGATTTTTGTTTCAGGTCCATTCCTTTACATTCCCAACTGAAATAATTGCTTTTGGTGCAAGTGGCAGCTGGGTTCTGACTGATGTTTTAATACACAAATAAGAGGGCAGATTTTTCTGGAGTACTTTTGGGCCCGAAACGCTAAAAGGATCTTAATAGGAATTTCAGAAACACATTCTTGCTTAGTTTTGAGCAATTTAAATTGGAATTAGTGTTTAGCTAATTAGCGGAATTTAGAATTGGTGCTTACTGAAATGATCACTAGAGTTATAGCTGGTTTTAGATCAACCTAAAAATTTATCTTATATGTCCATTCAAGCAATAAGATACTACTATATTAGAATACACACAGGGTATTCTGATGCCAGCCCCACAGCATGATACAGGTTGTGACAGAAGTACCTTGATTACATGGAAACCTGCATATATATATATATTTATAAATGTCTTTTGTTTCCTGGTTTCCATTTCTGACTGTCTTTCATAGTGGGGGACTTAATCAAGTCCCGACTTAGTCAACTCCCCATTTTGCACTGTCTGTACAAAGTAGTTTCTGAGTACTTAAATTGTTGCCCCAAATGCCTGCAAATATTCAAACCTGGAGAAAGGGCACTGAAGTTCCAGGTCAAACGTGGGGCAAGGGTTCCTGAAAACCAGGACAGCTAGAGTACAAATTTCCACATTTCACGGAGTGATGGAGAGCCTGAATACAAGGAGTGTACCTGCAACTGACACAACCACTGTTCTGGAAGTTTAGAGGAAAATAGCACTGGGACCAGAAGCATGGTGTTCAGCTGCAAAGCAATTCAGCCAAGAATTCACCAATTATTATTAAATATTATTGTGTCTCTTGGTCCTTATTTTTTTCCTAAATGACCTTACTGTTTAAATAAGGGCATTCACTGGGCTAAGGTCTTGACCTGAGATAATCCTTTTGGCTGTGGATATTAAGATAGAGATAACCATAGCAACCATAGAGAATTTCATAAAACATTTGTTTGCTTCTGTTTAGCTAGAAAAGTCCAAATAAAAAATGTCATATATATCTGGTGTGTGTTATACATTGTGCCATAAATGTCATTTGTTAGTTGTTTCTCTTTTTGTGGTTTGGGAGGAAATTCCAAATGTAGCTGAGGGAATCTGGCTTTAAACATACAGAGAGCCCTCATTCACTATTGAAATGCATTCTGGGAGAACTGCAAGATGTTTTGTGCAAGCAAAATTTGCCTGCACATGATAAGAAATATTTTTGGAAAGCATAGTAGAATCAGAAGAACTGAGAAAACATAAAGACTGAGTTTCTTAAAGGGGTGTGCTTATCACAATCCAAAAAAAAAAAAATTGGTTTCATCGATGTATTCACAATTGGAAAAATTCCTGGTATATCAGAAAGACAGAGATAGCAAAACTTTTTTCTCTAGGATAAATTCTTTATAAGCTTTGTCCCCAGCAATGCTTTGTCTAAAGAGATATTCCCAGAGGACTTCCCAAGAGACGTATCGATGGTATCATATTCCAAACACTATTTAAGGCTACATTTTATCTTGTTTGATTTGTGACATGAAACATAAAACAAACATTCAGCACAGAATAATCCTAGTTTGAGACTGTTTTAATTTACCCCATACCCAAAAGGAATGTAACTGTCCAAACTGGAATTATCTTCAAGCAGAGACAAGGCTGTGTTAATGACCATAGCTGGTAAAAATCTGATTTTGTATCTCATCGGGAAAACAGCATTTACAGTAGCATACTGTGGCATTGTAATGCAGTGCTGGGTCAGTGGAAGAAAAAGAGATCCCCTTAGTAAGTAATCCTGAGGTTTTGAAAAACCCTGCTTAGGAAAGATCCTCTAAGTTTAGGGGTTTGGTCAGTCCTACAGGATTTGTCCAGAGGGGAAGATATTCAAAATTGTAGTGAACTACAGGTCTAATTAAGGCATTCTCCTCTCACTTCATCATGCATTATGTTTCAGTAAGAGTCCAGGGAGACATCAAATTCAGTTATTTTCAAAACAGAGCTTGATAAGCTTAACAGAGCTGTACAACATGGTGGCTGTTGGTAGCCTGCTGATCCAGGAGATCACTTTTGTGTTATATTCTGTGCTCATCATGTGAGAAGAAGAAGTACTTTTGTGACTGAGATGGGCTCAGGATGTAGCTTCACTCACCTGATAAGGCTTCAGGAAGAAAAGAGGGGGAGAGAGTCCTTTGAACCAGAGACTGAGGCTATATGAGACAATTAGGTAGGATATCAGAGGGAAGATCTCTTGACAAGACAGGTCACAAGGACATCTTTGACTCATTTCACATCTGGAATTTTCTCTAAACTGCAGGCGTAATGTGAACTTTGATTAAGCTCAAAAAATTGAAATTCAATAGCTATAGAACCCAGTAAAATCCAGCTGTGCACAAAACTGACTTCCTGTTGCTTTCACTGCTTGCTATAGGTGCAAGTTGCTGTGTAAAAGTACAGAGAGTGGCCTAGGTACTGCTAACTCATAGTGCAAAATGCAGTCAAAAAAAGAAGCAGGAGTTAACCTCTTTCTGGAGATATGCCAAGTGCTGCTTAAATCAGGAGCTGAGTCAAAGGAACTGAGGACATTTTGACATCTTGATCCAAGTACGAAGAAGCCTTCAAAGGCAGCTTGGGGAAAAATTCACTGGCTGCTCACATTGGAGTCCTATCAAAGAAATCTTTGAGGTAACCCAGCCAGCATAGTGAAGAGAAAACCTCAAGTCTATCTGCACTTCAAGGCTCACTGTAAGTCATGCTTATTTTCAGAATGGCTGGTTCCTCACATTATGCATGGCCCAACCATTTCTGCTATATCTTCTGTTGTTGTGAAGTTATATGACAGCTCAGTCACCTTTCTAAAAATGCAAATGTCCCGGCATTGCCTGCTGCAATGTTGTATGGGATCTGAGTCCAGGCTGATCACAGGAGAATTGGACACGAGCTGGAAGGGGTCCTGAATGTGTTCTGGGCTTCAAGTTTTGACAAACACATCCCCTTTCTAATAATGACTGGATAATAAGTGCTTACTAGGGAGAAGAATCATCTTTTCTTGTTTCCTTCTTGGGGTTATTGCCTGCACTACAAGTGTCAACAGGCTGAATGGTTATAACATGAGTCTCAGAAGTGCAAAAAAAAAGTGTCATATGATCAACAATTAATGAGTTTGGGCCTTAATAAAATTAAAACAAAGCACTATGAGGAGCTTTAAGAATGCTAAATGGGTGATAAATAATATACAACAATTCAGAAGAAATAAGACACTGATTGCAATGTAATTGGACGAGAGTGAAGTATTCACACACAGATTCCAGAATACTTTCTGAGAAGGATAAACACATGGTGCTTCTGCAGATATTCACAGTATTTTATCTTCCACAGAAATATTTACAGCATAAAGCACAAAAGCCACCCCTCAACTTACATTGCAAAGCCATGTCCAAGCAATAAGTTTGTTCTTTAAGCTGGAAAGAGAAGCTAAGAGAGCTCAACAACTGTTATCCTTCCTTCAGTGCCAGTATGTATTTTTTTTTAGTCAATGGTAGTAAGATAATCAAACTACTATAATCTTGCCAAAGGAGCATATATTGAGGACATTTGTTTTCAGTTACTTAAATGCAATTAATTGAGACAAGAATTTAGTGATCTTAATTGCATTCTTTACATGCTGCTAATAGACGCTGCAATAGCTTTCAAGTAAATATCGTCTTAAACAGTACATTTTTCTGCCACTTTACAAGTCAAGACCAGCAGAGCAATTAATAGCTATTACCTGTTAAATTCTGTATCTCTGAACTGCCTCTTATTGGATCCTAAGCCCACACAAGAATTTAAGTTGATTTTGTATGGTCATGACAGATGTGGGAAATGCTCAGTACCTCAAAGATGGGCAAACTTGAGGTAAAATTTTACTTGGGTAGAGCTGTTTCATATTATCCACAGATATCTGAAAAGATTCTGGTGGTTCAGTGCATTACAGAATAAATAAAGACATTTGGTGCTGAATATTGCACCAGCCCATATAACTGTATAATGGAAAATGATGTGACATTTATCTCATGCCACTGATTTTAAAGATATATCACTTTAAATCTGAATATTCCCTGCAAGTTTGTATTCTCAAGTGAACAGAAATAATAGATGATAACTTATGAATATCAGCATCATCTTGGCTCTTGTATTAGTTGGATCATACAGGTGTTTTTCTTAGAAAAGGAAGACCCGTGATTTCTGCTGTGCCATAAGATAACCTGACTCAAGTACCAAGTATCACAGGTTACGAAATACTTGCACTTGAAAAATCCATTGTTAGACTCAAATAAATAAACAAATCCTTTAACAGCTCATATTTCTGTTTTACTATTCTTTAGAAAGGACTGAATGTCTTAAATGTTCCATAAAGGGCTGTGTTTTGCTTCAAGGGGTGACATTCATTCTACCTTAACTTCAACCACCTAAGTTATTATTGTGAATCCTCTTTGGGGAGTACCCTGCTTTCTCTTGTGACCAGACGCTGAATTTACACTCATAAATTTTGTTTACTGAAATCAGTTTAGATTCCTAACGTGAACAGCATAGTACCTTTCTAAGCTGTTATTTTAATCTTTGAGTTAGTAACATCAGAAAATTGCTAGCTCTACCATGACACTGCCTAAAACCAGGTTGGCCTCAGTATGTCTGTTTATATATAAGATAAATATGAGCATCTCCAGTCTCATGACATTGAGACTGGTCTCAACAGACAGCTGAAGGGCTTTCTCTGTGGAGAAAAGGGACTGATTTTCTTATCCATTTTTCACAGCCTCACTGTAGACTTGAAAAGACAGCCCAGCTCTCCCAGGTCTGGATTCTCAGTTAGTGTTAGTTTCAACCTGCAGACTCTAAGAGCTATGACAGGTTCCTCAGGCTGAAGACAGGTCCAGTAGTTCACCTGAGGAGGTTAGTTAAGGGTACTTAATGCCAGTGTTGTACTTAATGCCAGTGGGTAATGCCAAGGGTACATATTGACATAATGCCAGTTTTTAATGGGTGGAGGGGGGGTGGTGATGTAAGATTTTTTTAAAAAAAGGGAATGGTGTATCATTGTTATCTTTACGCATGCATTTGTCTTCTAGTTGTATACACAAAGTATTCACTCAAGTCTGAAGTCTATACTTATGACTACTGCATAATGCATAAATGCAGAGGTAGATCTCACTTGAGAAAGTTTTCTGCTCAGATGGAAGACGAGTGTTGGAAGAAGAAAAACATTTTATTATTCAAGTTTTATACTGATGTAATTGAATAAAGTTCAGCTTCAAGACATTAATCACTGAATATTATTCAGTATTTATTGCTTTATGATCTTAGATTTCATATAACTACCATTTCTGTTTGATATATTGGAAAGTGTTTTCAAAGAAAACATAATTCTTCTGTTTTTCTGCCTGTCATTGTTGTTAAGATGAAAGAATCACATATGAATTTGGGGGAAATAAATAATTCCAGCATCTGAGTGAGTTTTTCAGCTTGACGAACAAGTTTTTTCCAAGTTCTTTCTTTGAGTGGGCATAATCTCATTTTCACTGATGGGAGAAAGGAACTGTCCTGGTTTCAGCTGAGATGATAGAGTTAATTTTCTTTATAGAGGCTGGTATAGGGCTATGTTTTGGGTTTGTGCTGAAAACAGTGTTGATAATACAGAGATGCTTTAGTTGTTGCTTCACTAATCAAGGACTTTTCAGCTTCCCATGATCTGCCAGGTGTAGAAGAAGCTGGGAGGGGACACAGCCAGGATAGCTGATCCAAACTGGCCAAAGGGCTATTCCATCCCTTATGGCGTCATGCTCAGTATATAAAGCTGGGGAAGAAGAAGGAAGGGGGGAACGTTCAGAGTGATGGCGTTTGTCTTCCCAAATAACCATTATGCGTGATGGAGCCCTGCTTTCCTGGAGATGGCTGAACACCTGCCTTCCCATGGGAAGTAGTGAATGAATTCCTTACTTTGCTTTGCTTGTGTTCGTGGCTTTTGCTTTCCCTATTAAACTGTCTTTATCTCAACCCAGGAGTTTTCTCACTTTTACTCTTCTGATTCTCTCCCCCATCCCACTTGGGGGGAGTGACCGAGCGGCTGTGTGGTGCTCAGTTGCTGGCTGGGGTTAAAACATGACAGGAACTTATCACCTATGCTGTGCTGAACTCATAACTCTGTTTATTAGTTGAAGATTCAAGATTTTCTGGTCCATCTACCTCAAAGTTAAATTGGTAAGTTTGTGATATCATGTTGTCATCATCAAAACTGCAGTCAGCAGTGTTCATTTGGGAAAGGGTCCCACCAGTAGAACCAGCTCTCCTGTGTAACAGAAGAAATGACATCGAAATATGGAGCTATTTCATGCCAAGCAAAAGAAAATATTACTTGTCATGGGAAGAGGAGCTCAAAAGCAGGCTCTGGAGAAGTAGGCTTGACAAGCTGCTTTGACTTGGCAGAGGGCTTGTGTATAACTCAATCTTTGCTCTTGAGAGCAAGTTTATTCCCTTCTTTATTGGTCCCCTTTAAAGAGTTACATGGATTTCCTTCTGCATTCTTGATATGTCAAAAGTAAATTGCAAATCTTTTAACATCAAACATGAAGCAGATTTGTTCAAACTTAAGGCTTCACCCTGTGAGCATCTGAGTATCCTTCACTCCATCTCCATCCAGTCCCTTAAAGGTTCAAACCATATAATATATATTATGCCATTCCTTCCACTGCACAGTTTTGTAGCACACTGAGCTTACTTGAAGATGATTAAGATCATTAAAGTAATGGAGAAGAAATGTGGCATAAGATCCTGCATATACACACCTGGATTCCTTTTGCAAGCATGTCATCTTTGCTAGGCATCAGTGACAGTGATAGACAGTGATGACACACAGACTTGAATGGGTTGGGACAAATTAATATTAATAAAATGCATGACAGGATATAAGAAAGGTAAGATTTATAGATGACCTTTCCTTAGACTAATTGATATAGCTGTAAAACCACACAAACCCTTTGGCACACTGGTCCCAGATTAGGTCTAAGATATAAAACCTGATTTTCAGGCATGAATAAGCCTTTACAGGCACAAAAATTTGTCTTTCTTTTTCTAATTTGTTGTTCTAGTTGTTCCAGAGGTTCCAGTTAAATTATTCTTTTAATGAAATGAAAAGTATCAGGCTTTCCTGATGCTCTGTTAGGTTAGCAGTTCCAGCCCAGAGTGTGAGACCTTATTGGTCTGTGGAATTAAAAAAATAGGATTATTGGCTAGTAGTGGAAAAAGTTTCGGAAGTATTGGTTTAGGCCATCATGCCAAATAAAAGCTGGAGGAAACTGTCTGGTATTATAAAGCTAATGGATCCAACTGGCCGTCCCTTCCATCGATATCAGCTTTTTATTCATCCAAACAAGGTCATGTAATTCCCATACACCTCAGCTATCCTTCTTTCATCTACGTTCAGAGGAGAATGTGCCTCTCTTACCCCAAAATATTGGCAGGCGTATCAGGAATTAAAAATTCTATTAAAAATAGATTTATTTTGGACATCATTTAGACTTTGAAAGATTTGGCATCTATGACACCTGATGTGGTTGCTGTCTATTCTGTTTGTGCTGGTTTCCCTTCATCACAAGCTTTTACAAGATAATACGGAGTCTTTTAAATTTAATTAGAACCTTATTTTATTCTCTTTCTGGATCTGGCTCTGCTAATCATGGTCTGAATCTTTTTCAGTTCTCCATACCCAGTAAAAATATTATTAGATAGCTCTTTGTTGTGGTATTTCACAATCTAAAATGTATGCTTCTCATTTGAAAATATTATACACATCACTTCAGCATGGTATTTCAGAGAAAACCAGAGCTGGGCTGAGGAAATTAGTATTTCTCATGCTGAAGTGCATGTTTTAAGTATATATTTTAATACTGCATTTATGCAGAACCAGTTCTATGGATTTCTACTCACTATTAGCAAAATAGTCAACTTTTCCACGCTGATAGTTCCATTGTCTTGAGACTACTTAACCAAGATACTGACCATGAGTACATGGGAAAATTTTGTTCCAGTGAGTTACCTCTGTACGAGTAAACTAAGAAGGGACAGGATACTGGCTTGAGCATGGGTATACCATAATCTATATTGACAAATCCTTAGTATGCTCCTTGGCACAGTTTTGTCATGTGCCAATTAGTACTCTCCCAGGCACTACAGATCAGGGCACAACATGGGTTAGAGACTATATCCAGAAAGGGCATGGATTCCAGCGGAAATATGAAAACAAAGGTCCAGTGGAAAAGGACCTGGGGCTGCTGGTTGACAGCCAGCTGAACATGAGCTGGCAGTGTGCCCAGGTGGCCAAGAAAACCAGCAGCATCCGGGCTTGTATGAGGAATAGTGTGGCCAGCAGGACTAGGGGAGTAATCATGCCCCTGTACTCGGCACTGGTGAGGCTGCACCTCAAATACTGTGTTCAGTTTTGGGCCCCTCAGTACAAGAGAGACATTGAGGTGCTGGAGCGTGTCCAGAGAAGGGCAACAAAGGGCACTGAAGAACAAGTCTTATGAGGAGCAGCTGAGGGAACTGGGATTGTTTAGTCTGGAGAGGCGGAGGCTGAAGGGAGACCTTATCGCTCTCTACAACTACCTGAAAGGAGGTTGTAGTGAGGCAGGTGTTGGTCTCTTCTCCGAAGTAACTAGAGATAGGACAAGAGGAAATGGCCTCAGGTTGCGTCAAGAGAGGTTTAGATTGGATATTAGGAAAAAATTCTTTACTGAAAGGGTGTTCAAGCATTGGAACAGGCTGCCCAGAGAGGTGGTGGAGTCACCATCCCTGGAGGAGTTCAAAAAACATGTAGATGTGGCATTTTGGGACATGGTTTAGTAGGCATGGAGGTGTTGGGTTGATGGTTGGACTAGATGATCTTAGAGGTCTTTTCCAACCTTAATGATTCTATGATTCTATGATTTTTATTTGTATATCGTCACATTCAATTTCCTGAACATCAGAACATTAGCCTAAGAAAACTGCATTTACTTTGGTTTGGAGTTAGATTTCTTAGGTTGAGTATGTAAGATGCTGCTCCGTGAGGCTTACCTAGAAACATTAATAATCAGATGAATCTCTGCAATGACTTAGATATAGAGTTGGTCAAGAAATGTGTTTTTCCTATGAAAACATTTAATCAAAAACAAGCCTAGCATATTGTGGTTGCAATTTTAAATATTTCAGTCCTATAGTGTTAAATCATTGCCCCACATTCCTGTTTTCACATATAGGTTGTGTTCCCTTCATGGATGGCATATGCTGTTGTATTCAATGGGACCACTTACATGACTATGGGGTTTTGCAGCACATGAAGGTTTGCAAAGCCCCACAGAGAGTGTAAGCTTGTGAAAAAAGCACTATAGTGCCCCAGTATTGAAAACTGTTTTCAGCAATTGCTATTATTAGGAAAACAGCTGCTTTTCAAAGAGAAAAGCTACAAGGAAACTCTAATTTCTTCATACAAAGACATTTGAAAGAAAAACTTGTGAGCAGTCCCTGCTATGTTCCAATTCCCAATCTACTGCTCGATGGATTCTCCTTTTGCTGTGAATAATTTATTAATAAAAGTCATTTGTTTATTCCATGGTAGCTCTTAGCTTCAGAAGATAGTATTATACCTAAAAAAATGGAGAAACCAGCACTGCCAGTACTGTTTCAAAGTCCTTACTTTAAAGGACTTCTTTCATTTATCAACTAGAAGAACCAGAATTCTGAACCAAACTTTAAGGATCTACAAATGTAGGGATCTCCACTAACTTAAACAAAAATATGTGTTCCAGCAGAGATGATCCCTGCTCCAAAGTTACAGAAATCTAAACAATTTATGGGTTAGAAAAAGAAAGCACTGGCATGATCATTTCACAAAACATTTCTGTTGCCTATGAGGACAGAGAAATCTGTGTCAGGAACTGCATGTAAGTCTACCTAGTCCTACTGCTTTGCCTGACAAGGATCAACCAGTAGCAACAATGAACTCACTTTTTGCAAAACTAATGTTGTTAATAGCTTACCACTGAAATCAAACTTAGGGTTACGGTGAGCCTTAAAATTTTTAAGGGATCCTGAAAGAACCTTGATGAACCAATACTTCTTCCCATTGAGGCTATCTCTGTAACTTCAAGCTCTGTTTGCCACCCCTGTATTAACACTACTGAGTCATGAACTCTTTAAAAACAAGGACATAAAACTAGGGAATTCACTCGTGTCATACCTGGGGTTATATCTTTGATTTTTGGCACTGCCCCAAGCAATACAGGACTTTTAGGCACACTAATATAGTATTTGCATATGAGCCAAAAAACTTTTTGGCCTGTCTTTATTTACCTTATAGCTTAGGCATTCTTAAAATGCATTTGTGTTGACGAGCTAGCGCAAAAGAGATTATTAGTGCTTTCTGAGCAATGAAAACAAGCAAGCTAAGCAAAAAACAATTTTGAATTTTTCTAGCTTTACATTGTAGGTTCACGGCTCCTTCCACGTTGTGCTGTCAGTGTATTTTACTAGTCTATATCATTTTTATAGATCATGAACAGTAGAGGCCTAAATGTTGACCCCTGTCGGGCCCCAGTAAATCTAGTTTTCCACAATCTAACATAGCTTCTCTGTTTTCTGTTTTTCCATCAGCACTTTATCCACTCCCATGTACTTCCCTAGATCCTGGCAACTTTTAGCTTAAACAGAGACCAGTAGTATGGAACTTTGTCAAAATGTTCTGAAGATCCAAATAAATTATGTTGTGTTTTATCAGCTTTGTCTGCAGCCTCCTGGAGCATCAAGTTAGCCAAGACCTTTTCTTTCTAAATCATTCTTGTTATCTCTGTTAGTTTAGCACTATGTATTTACTTTTATAACATGTCCTTTACTATATTCTGTATTAAATACCATAGTGATGGGACTGCAGTTCCTTGAGAATGCCCTTTTCAACTTTGTGCAGTGCTGTACTGTATTATCCATTCATTTCATTTGTGGTATGTTAACTGAATAAAGTAAGCTTTCCAGTACTCTACTGGAAAGCAACCCCAAGTGTTTCATGAATCCTAGTGCCTTTTTTTTCTCAAGGTTTCTATTTAAGGGTCCCCAGTTCTTCAAAGATTTCCACTGCTGCTCCATAAAGTTTGAACAGATTCATCTTTATAGATTTATACTGAGTATTGTGACGCCAATAAAGTCTTTACAGCAGAAGTTTTCAAAATGTGTTCAGCAACGTGTAAAACCTTTGAAAGATAGTTGAAATATTGTAGGTTATTGTTTTGCTATCAGAGGACATCTATGCCATGAGTTAAATCAGTTTCCATTCCAACTTGGATTTCCAAATTTTGTAATAATTTTTGATTGGCCATCATTTATAGAAGAAGTTCCTTCTGGGATAAAAATTATTCTTATAATGTTTAAAACTGGTTATTTTGTGAATCTCAGAGACTTAACATGAAGCCAAGTTTTGAAGAATATTTGAACAGTTCATTTTTCCAAGTTGATATAGGAAAATTTCTGTTCTTAAAAATCCCTACACAGAGCTCATTTTTAAAGGACTTACGGATTTTTCATGCCTTAGCCTTTAAACTGTCAGTTTCTTTAGACTGGATTTTTACATCAAAGCCAGTCAATTGCTGAGGTAAAGAATGATTATTAGTTCAATTACGTCTCTGCTTTTTGGAACCATCAGCACTACTTTCAGATTCAGCACATTTCCTTTTCTTATAAACCAGCTGCAGACACAATGGTCAGAATAAACCTTTGAATTGTTAAATCAGTATTATCAGTGACACTAACGTATCAAGTCAAACTGAGCTTGAAGCTACACTCCTGTTAGCTCTCAGCAGCCAGCAGAGGATCCTTCATGAAAGGACATTGGTTTTCCTTAGAAGGCTCAATTCAGCTGCTAGACATAGGCTTCCAGTGTCATTTGAGAAGATTCATAATGCACTAGTTGACCTCCAGATAAAATCCCCCACAGAAGGGTGTTGGTCTCTTGTAGATTTTGTGCTATGTCTGCCAGCCCTTTGCAGATGTCTTAGCCAATCTGCTGTATCTCTAATGGCATGAGATAATTGAATTCACAATGGAGTTCTAAAGACCCCTGTCTTTAGATACATGCACTGAAGATGTTTTGACTGGTCTAGTCACCTTAGATGGTTTCTGTGGTCTACTGATAAATAGGCTCTTCTAGTGTGCAACTCAACCTAATTTAGGAATCATTGAGAGGAAATAAGTCATATCCAGGAGTTCTGATTTCTCTCCATTAGTTGTCTCTTGGGATGCCCATGGATCCTATGGTAAAGGTTTCTTTGGTCTGGTGTGTAGGATGCCCCTGTTCAGGCAAGTGAACTGAATCCATCATCGATGTAGTTAATGCAATATGTAAGACAGCGTAGCTCTTTAACAGGAGTATGACAGGTCTCTAGATTCCATTTCCTTTATTGACTGCAAACCATTTGCTTAATTAATTAGTTTAAAATATTTATCTGTCAGTATCTTGACCGCCTGAGTATACCTGAAATACCCACATGGGGCTGGCAGATATGACAGAGAACCTGTGGAAGATCCATTTTTTCTGGAATGGTAGCTGCGGGCCAAGAAAAATATACCCCAAATGCCACTGTGTGCCTACATTTAGTAAACTGACTCTGTGTCTGGTTCTCCACTGACTAAAAGTGGAGGTCACATGTAGATACCTACATTGCAGCTCTCCGAAGTTTAGCTGTCTGAAGGAAATGAAGTTCGACCCTTTCTATAAATATAGCCAAGCAGTGATTCAGTTGCTTGAAGCTGGGTATTGCAGATCCATTGAGATACCCATACAAGACGTGTAGCCCAACCTCCTAGCTTAACCTACAGGAGTTTAACTGCCACTCCAGAGGGGCATGAACCTTTTAAACCCCACACTGTAGCTGCCTGTTAACCACATAAGATCCTAACATGTCTCAAATTGCACTAAATGCCTCTGTTTCAGCAGCTGAATTGCTCCCTTAAATTTAGAGTGAATAATTTAATTCAGAGAGACCTGGGCTCCAGAAGAATTTAAAGCCCTGAAGTAGAAGCATGAAACTTTTCAGAGAAATCCTTGAGTACATTGATGTTACTAAATCAAAAGGGGCAGTTAAAGTACTGAATGCTTGTTTATCAACATTGTTTAATGCACTCCTTGACTCTGTTTTAGACTACTCTATCCTGTTCTTTCCAAGACACTTCTGCTACAAGTAGACCTAGTTCTAAGCAGAGTGAATATGAACCATTCAGTGCCACCTGATCTTGAGATCTGTACCTGGTTTTGCTTTGCAATGAAGAACAATCCTCCCAAAAGCCTTGGTTAAGGCTCTTCCAATTTACCTGGACGTACAAAGATTTGCAGTGCAAGAGATGATTAAAAAATGTAAGGTTACTATCTAGTCCAGTGGTTAGAGGACTACATCAGGCTGGTGAATCTCAAGTGCCAGTGGCTGCCTGTATATTTAGCTTGAGCAGACATGGACAAAGTACAAAAACAGGCCTTTAGGCAGGGACAGAAGCTCAGAAAACCTTACTTGGCCATGCATCTCCTATAAAGGTTAGTGAGTCGGGCCCTTACAGGCATGTTCCTTCTCCTTCCCTGAGTCAGTGAATCTTTTACACTTTTTCAGAAAAGTGAAACAGCTTTCAGAGGAGAGGCTAAAAATATGTCCTCTCCTGAGCAGCCAGTAATAAATCCAGAAATAAATCCAGTTCTTCCACAGGCCAATGCCTGCTCTTGGAGGCAAAGTTGGGACATGAAGGGAAAGGCATGGCATTTTTATTAGATCAAGGTTCTCAAGCAAGTTTTGAAAATCAATAACTGCTTTGTAAAGTCTGGGGAACTGTGATAGGAGATTTTAACCACATTGTTCTGCCTCATCAGGACTGAAGTGTTGGAAATCTCTGAAAACAGAACATAAATGTTAAGAAAAATTGATGGCATAGGGCAATGCATTTCAAGTGTTTCCATTATTGGGCAGGAGTTGATTGGAGCAGGCTAAGAACACATATTTTGAATTTAGAGCAATTCACTGTTAAGCAACAGAGTATGTTCTTGAACCGAGGTTTTATACGTAGCAGCAGGATCAGAAAACAATTGATTTATGTTCACATGCTTCTCATCCAAGGTGCTAAACTCCACTGAGAAAGTCCATTTTGGTCCATCCAAATAGGAATACATGAACAATCCTTGGGGAAGTACCTCTGTGCTAAACTCTGTGTGTTTTAAAAAGGATTGTCCATACTGAAGGTATTTGGAGGATAAGTCTCTCAGTGATTCTTCCATTTCTAAACAGAGAAGGTATTTGAACCCAGGGTTAGACTATTCTAATTCTTCCACTATTTTTCCTCCTGGAACCAATACTGCAATACTACAGTCTACAAAGCAAATCTTATAGAACTGTATACACAAAAGAGCATCTAGATGTGCTGCTTACTTTAACTTAAGTAAGTGTATTAAAAGAAGCAGCAACTGCCACAGTTAAAAGTAAAATATGAATTGATCTAAATCACTGATCAATTCACCCTGAACTTTCACATAGTACTGTATTTCATGGCATTGGTCATCATGACTCAATCTTTTAAGAAAAAATCTTGAGGTTATTGGCTGAACTTCTGGCCTTTTGCTAGCTTACTCTGACGTCTTAACTGCTATTTAAATCTTAGTATCCAAGCTACAATCCAAAAAAAAAAAAAAAAAAAAAAAAAAGAGAGAGAGAAAAAGAAAGGGAGGGTGGGGAGAAAGGTGTTCAAGACAAGAGTGGGAAAAAAAGGAAAGAAAACTGACTCAGTTCAATAATCCCATATGGCCAATTACTATAACATTTTATTTTGGCTTTTTTTGTGTGAGAAAGTGTAATAAGCCTGCATTGATCTATGGACCTTATTCTTTGGGGAAATATGAGTCACAGATCCATGCTTTGGAGACACTCTTAAAAAATATTATCTCTCAAGTGTTGTGTGAAGCTTTACAGCCTTCTTCCTGCAAATCTTCCATGTCACTGTTAGAACCAAGTCCAAAATATTTACATCTGAACAACTTATGGCATCTGTCAATAAAAATTCAGTCTTCTCCTAAACATTTCTAAGTGCAACATTTAAAACTGCATAAACAGGAGTGAACTAGTAGCAGTCTAAAGTTGTCATCATTGACAGTTATGATTTATCTTAACTCTCCCTAGCCATTTGGCTAAAGTTTTAAGTAAACACTTTCAGTCTTCCTCATGTTCTCTTTACTGCCACCTCCCACTAATAAGAGATGTTGCCAAGAAAAGCAGCCAGACAGTTCATTTACCTCCCAAACTTGCCTGAAAGTAGCTTGCCTGGTTTAGACAAGGGTCGAAACTACTACTGCACATTTTCAACAGATGGAACAATGCTTCACAAATTATTTACATTAAAGTTATTTACTTTCAGGATGTGTGTTTAACGAATGGTTAGTTGAATGAAATATTACAGCTCAGACAGAGAATGCAAGCAATTCAAGCAAGCCATTTATGGTGATAGATGTAGCTGTGATCTTTAATTTTCTACAAAGCAATGTAGCATTTTGTCCTCATTCTTCACTAGCTCCTTGAATCTGACAAAAATATGGTTTCTATTTTCACTCTCTTCCTCCTCCGCTACCCCCTCCCCTGCAGGCATAGTTCCATTAATCAGCTATGTTGTAATAATACCTTACACTGATAAGACATTCTCTCATTAGCAGATCTTCAGAGATCTTCATAGATATGATGAAGAACTCATAATTATCCCCATTTAAAAAATGAAGACATAAAGGCATTACAAAATTTACTGTGTTAATTGAAGCCAGCCAACCAAATACAGACATGAAATCTGAAAACCCAGCTCCTCCTTCTCTGTTCAGTCTCACATACTGTGTTATTTTTCTTAAGAAAGCATTTGAGGTTATGTCACTGCTGCTAGCTACCATCACCACGGTTCTGAAACTTTAAACAGGAGAGTGAATTGCATAGGAACTTCATTTCTAGTAGTGGTTAAAGAAGAAAATCCATATGGAGTTTCTCCCTTCATGACCAGCTTGAATTGGACAGCATATCGCTGCTACAGGACATCACATTTCTTCAAAACACTTATGAAAATAACAGAACCCAGACATCAAATATGTTTAGGTAATTGTTAGGCAGGCTGGCCTGTTGCAAGAAAAACAGAAAGTAACTTCAAAAAGAGGGAGCACTCCACCTTGAAATACTTTCTGCTCGAAATCAACCCAAAGCAAAAAAAAATCCTCCCAACACATTTATGTTTCTGACAGAAAGTTACCTGCAATATTCTATTTGTCTGTAGACTAATAAATAATTTCTCTAAAACACCAGGCCACTAATAGGATTAGGAAAAGTTTATTCTCAATCTGTTGAAAACAATAGGAATGTTTCTGACATCACTAGGCTTCTGTTTGGACCTGCAGAGAAGGGCACACTGGGGAGAATCCCAAGTAGCTGTTTAGCATTCTGCAGAATGAACAAGTAACAAGAAAGGGTTTTCCTCAAATTGTGG
Source organism: Ciconia boyciana (assembly GCF_034638445.1). NCBI lineage: Eukaryota > Metazoa > Chordata > Aves > Ciconiiformes > Ciconiidae > Ciconia > Ciconia boyciana. Next base: position 12,106,511 of record NC_132936.1, on the reverse strand, counting down.
ATTGCCTCACTATTTTCTGCTCTTCCAGGAGGAACACAGCATAGCACTAGCCAGGAGGATCTTTTGCCCTTTTATTGGAACTTCATGGTTCTGTCACGTTGGCAAGCTGACAAGCTGACAGCTAAGATTCCCCAAACTTGCCTTGGGCTGTGGACATCAAAGTGGGCTTGCCTGAAACGTCTATTTTGTCTGAACTGGTGTCTTTCTTTAAACTTTTATACTTTATGCTTTCTAAATTATCCCAAAATAATTTTACATCCAAGACAAGATTATAACAGAAACAAAGGGGTGTTTTTAACCAAAGAAAAAGGTTAAGTTCTTCATGACAGACTTTGAAACATCTGCAAAACCATAGAAATAAGAAAACCTCACCCCAGAGTAAATTAAAAACTAACCTTAGCTGCTCCAATGTCTTAGCTTGTTTCACATCCTATCATCTGCCCTTCCTTTCCTAGGGATGGAGTCTTCTCTTCGTTCTTCAACTTGTCTCTCACCAGAAAAGTCTTTCATGACCTTTCATTTAGTAAGAGTTCAGTTTTAACTATGAATAATTCTTTACTAAATATGTCCTTTTCCATTCTTTCAGCTTGGATTGGGGTTTTCCTTTTCCTTGGAAGTTTGTTCTGAAATTATATTCAATTTTATACCCCTAACTAGAATACCTTTTGTTGCTTTAGTGACCATTTTGTAGTATACAATATTTTAAAGGTGGTTGTTAAATTTTATAAATCATATCTCAAAAGGTTTCACAGTATGCATATTTCATCAAACCTATAGGACTAATTCTCATGAGCTAGCTTTAGGCACACAGTGCTAATCCCTCTAGGCTCCCTATATAGTGAGTGAGGAGAGGTAGGCCTCTCTATAGAGCAATTTAGTGCATGCAACTCAGTGGGATATAAATCCATAAAGCTTCTTAGTGGAACTCGCTTTCCAGGAGTGCTTAATGCACCCTGGCAGTGATGAAGGCTAGCAGTATACTGGACTGTATCAACAGGAGCATAGCCAATAGGTTGAGGGAAGTGATTATTCTATTATTTGGTGCTCATTAGACCACATCTGGAATACTGTATCCAGTTTTGGGCCCCCCAGCTTAAAAGACATCAATGAACTTGCGAGAGTACAGTGGAGAGCCACCAAGATGGTCAGGGCTGGAGTACTTGCGTTAGGAGGAGAAGCTGAGGAAGATGGGCCTGCTCCTCTTAGAGAAGAAATGGCTTCGGGGGACCTAACAGCAGCCTTCCCATACCTACAGGAAGATCAGGCACCTCACTAAAGTGTGTGCTGGGAGAATTAAAGGCAATGGTAATAAACTGAAACATGGGAGTTTTTGAATGACTATAAAGAAAAGCTTTTTCACCATGAGGATGGTCCAGCACTGAAGCAGTCTGCCCAGAGAGGTTGTGCAGACTCTGTTCTTGTAGGTTTTCTATATACAGCTGGGAAAAGTCCTGAGAAACCTGACCTGACCTCACATCTAACCCTACTCTGAGCAGGACACTGAACTGGAAACCTCAGGAGGTCCTTTCCAATCTGAATGATTTTATTATACTATGAAATTAAACAGCAATGGAATCTATAGTTTCAATTCATAAAAATGGGACCAAATACAGTTTTAAAGCCCAACTGCCTTTTGCTTCCATCAGTGTAAGTTGAGACATAACTGAAGTGCACAGCTACACAATGGAACAAAAATGTTATAAGTGAAGCAGAAATAGGCCATTGGGTTTTACATCTGCAAGGACTATTTCAGGCTAGTGTTGCCAGCACTAAAGTGAATATCTTCCTTTTGTGTTGTTCTTTGCCTCCCTGCCATACCAGAGAACGTCATACCTGTTTCCTAGTGTATGTGCTGGGGCACTTTGTATCTGTTTCCCATGTAATGCTGGACTCAGAAGTGAATAATAGAAAAACATTTATCCAGTGATATATATGGTATGAAGTATGAAGCATAGTAAGCCACTAAAATAATGGAAAAAATGAAGCAGAGAGGTAGTGCAAGAATAAAAATAAACATAAAATAATTTAAACACATACTCATTTAAGTACATCAGGATCTGTACCCAAGAATGCTCTGAGTGTTAAGGTGTGAATGTGAAGGATGTAAATGAAAATATAATGAAAAATTTCATTTACACTTATCTGAGCTGACTGCCAGCTCTGCTTCTGGCTGAGAGGTTTGCATGATCCTGAGAGCTATACTAGAGACCTGAATGAGTAGTTCAAGGGTCTCTTGAGAGAAGAAGACTACTCAGAAACCCTACAAAAAGACTAGAAGTCCTAGCAATTGAGGAGGGAGGGCAGGGAATTTTGTTTGGGTGCCCATCCGAAGGAAGGACAGCTTGATCGCTACCAGCTCACATTGCTAATTAGAAAGAGAAGCTTCAGTTCTTCAACAGCAGCAGCTGTAGTGGTTAGGAGAAGCCCAAGGACAGAGGATGTAGGAAACGCAAGGACAAAAATGGAAGAATTTTATTCACACCTGAAAAAAATTACCATGAGTGCCAAAATGCCCAGCTAAAGCATTGTATAGACTATAGAATTAAATAGTAACATCCTTGCATTGTTTCAGGGGTCATTTCTTGAGAGGGAACTGAAAGTAAACTGAATAACGGGAAAAGTGTTTGGCCCAGAGTAGCTGGAGTTTGCAGCTAGCTATGTTGTCCCCAGCAATGAAAAAATGACCACCAGTAGGCAATAATGTCTGAATTATGCGTTCTTTCTGAATAGCTCATTTTTCAAACCTGGGGGTGCTATGCATATTAGATCATATATATGAAATGTTAATATAGCATACTGTGTCATATGTAACTTAATAGCATCCAGACTGTGATGAATAAAATGCAATGGAAAGTAATAATTTTATATTGTTCAATATTTAATATATTGCAACTATTCTGAGTGTGTGGAAACTCATTTACCAAGAATTTCCGTGCAGCTTACTCAGAGAATTCAGAAGTTATATTCTGTGTTTGATACCATGGCAAATATATTCAAAAGTGAGCATGATTTTGAGTGACTCCTTTTCTCACAAAGTGAATATTTACCTATCTTGAAAGGCATCTAATTTCTTATAGAAAATTGAAGAACTCAAACTCATTACTTACCTTTGCAAATCATAGCTCCATCTGCCTCTGCTAGTCCTATCAGTGAGACTTAGTTTTCGCAGGAAGGCACCATGTTTAAGAGTAAGAAGGTAGATAATTCAGTTGTGGATATTATTGCAGAGACCTTTAATTTAATTAGCGGGTTTTGTAAAGGAGACTGCCTTCCCACTTGCATGCAGACATATTACTTGGGATCAGTTTCTCAGCTGAGTTATGCCAGTGAACACCAGCTAAACAAGACCATGCAAACACGACGCAACAGCAGCAGCATCTTAATAAATTTGGAAAGGAATGGAAGCCAACTCTGCGTTGGGTGTCTGCATTGAAACCTCACCAAACAGATAAAGAACTATTTACTAAAATTAATTAAAATCAGGTGGAAGAGGTATTTGATATGATTCAAGTTGCCATGTGAAAGCAAAAGAGTTATCATTAATTTACTGATAACAAATTCAAAAAATTACTGATATTACATTATTAAACAATTTACAGATAACTGATTAAACAAATGTACTTGCAATGACACCATATCTAAACACTCATCCCTTTCTTGCAAATTTTATAACTGCTATGTAATCTTGAAAGCAAATTACAAACATCTGACACTTTTTGGTGAGGAAAACATCTATATCTGATAGACTGTGATCACTGCCGTTGAAGTGTTTGGTCACAGATCACAAATTTCAAATAATGCCTGCTGACTTGCATTTGCTACATCTTGTAGACCATTTTCCCCTCTTTATATTTTTTCTTGCATTTTGCAAGATAACACATGCTTGGATGAAACAGTAAACCAATAGTTAATTTACTCATTTTTTTGTGCTTGTGGACAATGAAAACCACTGAAACAGTGGAGAATCTCAGTTTGGATCAGAATACTGTAGTTTAAGCCCTGATTTTATATTTTATTTTTGACTCAAAGTAGCATTATAAATGACATGGTTTTGCAGTTTATTGTGTCACTGTTATTATTTATATAGTATCATAAATGTACACCAAGGTTTAAAACAATGATCCATAAACTGTAACCGAATGAAAATGGGACAGAAATTAATCCCGGCACATGAGCTGCTCTGAGCTTTGGAGAAATGCTATTAGAAATGTGATGTTAATGAGGAGCTTGTATTTTCGACAGGCTGTAACAAACCCACGTATCTGAACTTTGGTAAAGTCTGGATCCAGGCCTTAACTTTTGAGCTCTAGTCCTCACTGCAATTAATTCTACAATACATGGTTACCAGAGATGATGTCAGGAAGCCTCCTCTACTTTTCAGCTGTGTGCATTCTGCACAGATGAAACATTAATCTTCTGGTAAGTTAAGTTCCATTATTATGGTCTTTTCAGGAATGAGTGCTGAAACCACTGGCTGATGACACAAAATGTTGAAATAAACATGTATTAAATCATTAATAACTAAGCACAACAGTATCATCTTGGCTGCCTCTAGAGGGTTCAGTGTGGTGTGGGATACAAGTGATGTCCCTTGGTTTATTCCTCTGTCGATTCTAAATCTGGCCACTCTGAGGCAAGCTGGGCAGCTGCAATACCCATATGGCAGTTCTGGAATTAAATTTTCCAGCAATTAGAAAATGAGCTGGCACATTTGCTTGGCTGGTTCTAATAAAGTCATTTCTGGTCCAGGTCTAGAACAACCTGTGGGACTGTATCATGGCCAGGCTGCTGGTGGGCTATTTTATTTTAACATACCCATTATATTATGAAAGAATTTGCCTGTCTGTAATATGTCAAAGGATGAAGACTAGTAAAAAGGCAAAATTAATTGAATCTTCAAAATTCTTTATGGCTTTGAGGAAAAATAGGCACAGATAGTTTTAATCTATTTTTCTACAATACATTTTAAGTGAAGACATTCTATACTCTATAAGATGAATAGTTCCCTAATGAAATGGCCCTGTACCATTTAAAAGAACTGGAATCAAGTTTTCTACAGAAATATATTAAGTTTCTGTAAAAATTGCTTGAAATAAGAATTTATGTATAATCAGATGTTTAAAATATATCTTAGTTATGTAGTGGAGGGATTCTATGTGATGATTTCTTTGATAAAAACACTATTGAGAGGATACTGCCTAATACTATGTTTTGTATTGAAGCCTATCAATGTTTCATAAATCTCTAACAGGAAGGGCACTTGCATTTTTCCCCACTTGGAAACAACCAAAACTTTTATCTAGTTAGGGGGAAGGGGATCCCTGCCTCAGAAACAAGTCACTTTTAGGGTTTCGTAAAGTCAGTGGGAGAAATGCTAAAATGGAGTAAGTAAGAATCATTTACTTTCACTAACTGGTAAAATCCTGGCTCAAATTAAGATAATGACAAAAGTAGTGGAGACAGCACTCTCAAGAAGTCCGTTGTATTATGATTAGGATGTTTGTGCCATAGACTGTCTCAATCTATGACATTTCAAAGTCTTCCTACAGACCAGATACAAGCATTTTGTATAAATATTTTAAAATATTTACTAAAGAATAAAACCATATTGAAGTAATATTTTAAAACTTACTTTAAGCTGACTTCAGACTTTGCATAGCTACTGATGTTTATTCTTTGATCTGACACAGAAAAACTAAATCTTAAGCATTTTCCATCACCAGAGGTCATTTGCGTCATCCATACAGTAAACCTCATCTTTTGCCAAATCTCCAATTGCTTAGTGGTGATAAAAGCAACTGAGAGGGTAGAGAAGGCCCAAGAAACTCTGAGATTTCCCTCGTGGCCTTCCTCATTAGTGTTCATTGTTTCAGAGCTGCAGAGGAGCAAAGGACATAGCCTCCAAAAGAGCCTGAAACTGGAGATGCATGAGGAAGAAAATCCTGCCCTGCAGAAGAGCAGTCGTGTGATGATCTTGTTAGGTATCCTCCTTGCTTGCTGAGGGGGTGACTGTATTGTTCCCATGAGATTGCCTAGATCTTGGCTGTTTGTTGCTAGTGTTTTTCCTCCTTGAGGTTCGGCTCCTGGAATCGTGAGAAGGTGTTTTAATTTAAAAGGGAGAGGGAAGGAAGGACATTTCTAGTTCCAAAAATTGTGAAGCAATGGTAAAAAATGTGACACCAGTCTGACCTAATGGCTAAGGAAACAGATGGTCCCATATTTTTTTTCTTTTTTTTTGAACAAAAAAATATGATTTCGTTTGTGGCATGACTCATGGTTCCTGAATGATTGAGGCCAGATGCAGGTGCTGTATTGCCCCTCTACATTTCATTCATCCATCTGCATTGTATTTCTCAGTCTAGGCTTAGAGGCACAGCTTTGATCCTGCAAGAACCTCCTTGTTAATACCTATTGGATTTATCTGCTATGAAACAGGATCTCAAGGGCTTTCTGGCTACTCTTCCATGTCCTCTTCCCAGATCCTCTCAGCCCCTATGAAACACGTATGCCAGGTAGTTCTAACCTTAAAAAATTAGAAAGTCAGCCCTGTAGGAAATCCCAATTTTTCAGTGTTTCCTTTTCACTCAAATTAGGTCAACATTTCAAAACATTTTTTGCATACAGATTTTTACTAAATAAAATTATATAGACATATCAAAGTGTCTGAAATCAGTTTGAATTTAAAGAACATCCACTTGAATCAGTCAAGTGTCTCAAAAGAGCCATAATTTTGGTCATTCATGGTCACATTCTTATTGATATTTTAGCTTACCTTTCTAAATTGTATTTCTGAAAATGCACATCCTTTGGCACTTTTGTACCATTTTCATAAGTTATTCTTCCCTGGACAAACAACTTCTGGAGAGTTAAGTTTTGCTCTTAAATAGTCCTTTAGCTAAGTTGTGATACACAATTCTAGGAATAAGCAGGGATTAACTTTCCTGTAAGAGAAGTCTTACCCTCCTCAATCTTAGCATAAGATCTGTTCCTACTTATTAATTCTATTACAGTTATGTGTAGTAAATCCTAAACAGCAAGAGTCCTCATTTACAAGGTACAATTAAATAATGTATAATCTCGTTACACCTAAATATCCACAATGCTGGTGTCTCACCAGAAGCAGATTTTAAGGACAGAAAAAGCAACAATAGCCTGACTGAAAATATGGATGAGAATTTCTTCCTGAGTGTGAGGAGAAGTGGGAGAGAGTGCAGAGGCGTCTGTGAGATGATGATAAGAACTGGCACCATTAGTGAAGTGATGGTGGAAGTTGACTGAACAATTCAACATTAGTTTTGATAGGGGGCACATCAAGGATAAGTCCAAGGCCAAGTGTTTGTGAAGAGAGTGGGAAATGGTTCAGGCTGCAGCAATGTAGAATTTCTAGTTAAAGTTAGATTTGTTTTGAATTTACTGAAAACTGCAATTTCTATCATACATATGCAGTACACATATATGGAAGAGTAAAGGTGTCGGAGAGGAATATGGTGCCACCTTTTTATCAGAAAGCTTAGAGACAAGAGATTTTGGCATGGTCACAAAATACCTTGTTTCAATTCACTGCATCTGGAAATTTTAATCGTACTATCATACCATCTAAGACATTGTCAAAATTATGATCTATTGGATATTGTAAGACATGTTTCTCCTGGCAATAAGACAGTTCTATCTGACAAAGAGTAATTAAATGTGTCCCAGAGCACAGATCAGGACTTCCTGGGTACATGGCTAATTGCTGGGCCATTAAGTCATTTTCATACTCTTGTTCTCTGTCTTCATGGTCATTTAAATACACATAGTGATCTAGCTCTATCATGAGTGATTTCAGCCTCAGTGAAGTTTACTTAGTAATGAAGATACCCAGCTGCTTGCTGGTGACTTCAAATCCACCCACTTCCAGTTTCAAAACAGCATTTCAAAACACCTTCCTCCCACCCCTGTAGTCTGTAGTTGTATAAGATAAGGTATTTTTCTGGAAGTAGTAAGAGATGGCTTCTGATGCCCTGAAACGAATTAGAGAATTGGGGCAGTATCAGATTGCTGGCTGTATTCTGTAATTCTCTGCTACTATGTAGGAGAGGATTAGTACTATCTCCTCCCATGGAGTTGGATGAATTTAGCCCTCACTTTCTTTTATCTGTTGGAAACGGAAAAAAAAAATTCCATTTTTTATTTCTCAATATGTCAAGATATGTAAAACCAGTCACATTTGATTTAATCCCAGTTTGGTGAGAAACAGGTTGCCCAGAGAGGTTGTGTAGGCTCCGTCCTTGGAGGTTTTTAAGACCTGGCTGGATAAAGCCCTGAGCAACCTGGTCTGATCTCAATGCTGACCCTGCTGTGAGCAAGTGCCATGACCTCCTGAGGACCCTTCCAGACTGCATTATCCTGTGATTCTATCATCTTACCTTCAGTCAAATTTAGTGATTTTATTGAGTTAGTCAAACTAGAAAAAACAATACTTTACACATTCTAATACCTATTTAGCACTGATACCACTGTGTGAATTCATTAAAATTTAGTCTCCTTTGAGGCGATTCAGCAGCTAGTAGGAAGTTTATTTGTTTTCATTTTATTTATTTATTTAGTGATTGACTTTCTTCCATGCCAGATTAGATCAGATGACAGAGAAAAAAGATCTATGTGCTGTAGCAGAACTGATGAGTGTCTGCATGATACAAATTAAATCACCAGCATCACAGAATATCAAGGAAACTATCTACCAATTGTTGATCCTTGAGCAAAAAATAATAAAATAAAAATTAATCTCTGTAGAGTCTGGTAAACTATAAAATTTCACATAGTGTTCCTACAAACATAAAAACACAAGCCTAATGAGATTTAAGATTCATTTAAATATCAAAAAAATTAAATTTAAATCAATATTAAAAAAAAATGTCACCAAAGTATCCACCCATTTTTAACTTTTAAAAACAAAGCCTTAGAACATTTATCATGTAAAGCTGTAGGAAAATGGCTGAATGCCATTCCCAAGTGATATGAAGTCATACAAGTTTATTGCCTCTGACTTCAGCTACTATTATGTTACGCTTTCAAAGTGTGCTGAGATGAATATGACAAAAATTAAGAAAACCTCCTGTAAAGTTTTCTTCCTTTTCTGGGATGCTATTTCTCATCTGGAGAGTTTCAGGGCAGAGGAACCATTAAATCAGCTAATCTAACCTTGCTATATAATTAAATTATAACTTTAATTTATATATTTGTACATTAAACACAATCTTTATGTTTAACTAATGCATTCTTTCCAGAAAGACATGATCTGAAGATGCTAGGAGATGAAGCATCTGCTGATTCTGTGGATCTACAAAAAGCTGCTCAGTGATTCTGCACTTATTTAATCTAAATTTCTTTCCCAGTTGCTTTCCACAAGCAGTACAACTCCTTTGTTTATCATCTTTCTTCTATATAAAGCTTACAAATCTTGACTTCCCTACTAATTTAATGTAGGTTTCTCAAATTCATCTGTAAGTAATTCTGAAATCATATAACAGTCGTCTTGAACCTGGTAATGAATAGGGCTCAGGAACAACTGCCCGTAAAAGAGAATTACTGTGTAACTACAGGATGAAATAATGAATCTATTAGAGGATGCACTGCAATGCCAGTAACAAGAAATGAGATTGAACAGGATTTTGAGTACCTTTAAGATGAAATTAAATGCTGAGATAATAAATACCGTTTGGTCTCTGTCTAATGCTCAGAACTAATTTGTCCAGTTATCTCTGACAAAGCACCATATATTTCTGAACTCATGTGTCCTAGTTCTGTTGTTGTGCTTGGCTATGGCTGCAACTGCACTTGATGTTTTTATCAAGAGCACAGTGGACAGTTGTTTGGTCTTTTTCTCTCTCTTTCTCTGCATAAGGTTTTGTTGTTGTTTGGGATTTTTTTAAGTCTCTTCCCACCGTGCCATTTCACAAAGCCTATGTTCTGCTGTGACCCTCGGGACTCCCATTTTTCTCAGTATCACTGTGCCACAGCTTGGCTTCATGGTGACACAAAACAGGCTGCTCTGCTGGAAATGCACATGCAGCTAGCTACCACATTTTCTTCTGATAGCCTGTGTTCAATGCCTTGATGAAAAAGTGGATCACATCCACAGTGGATCAAAAAGATCACATCCCCTTTTTGGGAACTGTACAGACAGACCAAAATGCCACTCATAAAGACTGGGACAGTGGTTTGAATAACTGACAGGGAAATTCCCCTGGGGGTAACATCCCTGTTCATCCAGCAGCTTCCAAGTTGTATCAGGACTTTCATTTTGATTTTCCATACCCTGATATTGCTATATCAGTATCTGCATTTGAGTCTTCAAGCCACCTCAAGACAGATGCAGTTGAATAACTTTGCAACTAGTCATATAACAAGGATCAGAGGAAGTAGATCAGTCAGGCACATAATTACATTTTTCATTAACAGAAAAAAAAATGCTGTGAAGAACAGTTGTGACCGTGTTTGAGAATAAAATTTTTAGATTTTCATATTAAAAAGACAAAAAACAGAGAGAGAGAGATAGTTGGTTTCAAGCAAGTGTTTCATTTGATCTGAAGTGAAAAATGTCATTTAATTTCCAGGGAATTTTTAGTTCATTTCCTTTTTGAGTGGTTTTCACTTAATATAGGCAAATTTTAAAACTTAATAGGTTGGCTAGTCAAACATATTACCAGCTTCTTTCTGACCAAAGAAATCAGCAAAATCAAGACAAACTCATGAAAAGTTTTGGTTGTCAGGGATCTGTATTGCAGTAAATAAACTACTCAAAAGAAAAACAAATGCTTATACCTACTAAAGAGGTCTTTTTTATTTTTTCTTCTCTAGAGCAAACAAAACAGTTTAGTATGACAGCATCCAATTATTTCTAAAATAAGCAGAAATGTACATTTTTTATACACTTTTCTAACTAACTGGGAAGCTTTTCATATGAAAGATAAACATGCAAAGCTGTCTAGAACTTAAGGAGGGAAAACACTATGAAATTTGAGATAAGCTTGACTGTACAGGTCCATGCAAAATTTGAATATTACAGTGACATTTGCTAAAGAAACCACTAAGCTAGATAAAGGCCCATTACTCCTTGAAAATCATCTGTTTATTTAACTGCAATAACAAAATGCAGATTTTCATCTCATAAAATTTCTATCTGGAACATTGTTAAAATGTGGCAAACCCAATTACTTATTAAGAAAGCAATGCAATCAAGATAGAAAACAATAGGTGGCAATATCTCCTAGCAAGCCTAATGTGTAAAGTTCAATGCCATGTGCAATCTCCTGCCATATCCACTATCAATACTTTCCTTCTGAGTCACATGTAAGTACTGAGAACACAGATTTAGTGTGTCCATGGAACACAATGTACATCCAACAGAACGGCATGTGTCCAACCCTATGGAAGGATGTACGTCACCGAGCTCTGCTGAAAGCCATTGGTGCCTCATTCAAGCAGGGGCAACCCCTGAGCATTCAGGATCTATGGCAGGGAAGAATTTGACATTTGTTTGCTTTAAATAAGTGTTGCTCTACTTTGTGCCACTCTGTTCAGCTGCAGAACCACAACATGGTCTCTAGCTTGCTCACTTCAATGAAATAGTAAATTAAATAATTTTATGTAAAGAGCTAATTTATCCCAGAGCTGTTTCCAGGCTACTTTCTTTCTGGCCTTCATGCTTTTTTCAGCTGACTGACTCATATGGGAATGGATAGACCAGAGCAATTCACTTGGTGCTAGTAGCAGCAGAGAGGTTCCTGGGAGCCAACAAACCCAGATTTTATTCCTGGTTTGGTCACTGAGCTGCTCTTTTTGAGGCCTCCCACACATTTTCTGGTCTATTTAGAACGTGAGTCCTCTGGGGTTGGGTTCGGGGTTTGCTCTCTCTTACTACATGCCTGCACAGGGCCTCCTGCAGAAGAGTCCTGATTTTGGCAGAAGTGTTTATTAACTCCTGGAAGGCAGCTCAGGAAAATCTCACTGCCTTTATGCTCCCAGAATGCAGGATCTTTCTTCAAACCATAGTTAAATATGGGAAATCAAATATCATGCCTCATCTTCACTTCCTGAAAGCACCTTACTGTTCACTGGGTTCTCCTGCACTTGAAGAAGTGACTGTGCAAGGGACACTGTAGAAGAGAAATCACATAGACTCCTCTGGATTTTTCATGCTAATCTAAACAGGGAGTAAGGAACCGTGGTACAGAGAGCAGCACTACCTCTTTGCAGTTTAGCTTTTAATCTGGCTGATACAGCACTTTTTTGGGAGGGAGGAGATGTGTACTAAGGAAAGGAAGGAACGTGAGTATATGATTTACCTTCTATAGATTTATCTACACACAGATACATGTGAACATGTCTCTGCAGCTTTGAATCAGACACTTAAGCCACCTTCAGACATGGGAGGATTTTCTAGCATGATCTACTTTGTGCCTAACTGGCTGATTTAAAAAAAAAAAAAGTCTGTTTAAAATACTGCTTTTTGCAAGCCATACATTCTGAGCTGACTAATTCTCCAGGACACTTTCTAATGTGCGATCAGAGTTAAACCTTATATCTCAGGATCACCATCCTGTCTTTTGTTGCTGTTTGTGTAGTGACATATCTCTATCATAGAATGGCCACCGCTGAATAAAGTTATAAACCCTGCTTTTCAAAACTTAAACTAATGAACTAACCTCTGATCTTGAGTTTGAGCTTTGCTCTTCCATTTATTGATGTTACTTTTCCCTTTCTCTTTAAAATATACTCTAGTGCAAGCTGGGATTGAAGGATGGGATTTCCAGAAATGTTCACCAACTGTATTGCTCACTAATTTCCAGACAACTAACTCAGACCAGCACTCAGTGCTTGCAAAAATCCTTTCAATTAGTTACCTGAAATGAAATTATTTAGGCTATCAAATGACTGTAATAAAGAAAAGAACTCCTCAAGATATACAACTTCATTTAGTCATTTAATCAGAACATTTTATGGTGACACTACAGCCAATTCAGGTCTGCAAATCACAAACTGCTTTTCACATCAGCTCTGTTGATATTTCTCTGATGCTACAACTTGACTTCAGTTTTTATTCCCCTTATTTTTTCTGAAAAAACATTGGCATGTGGTTTGCAAAAACTGGTGATGTACTGAGAGAAGTCTTGTGGAATTAGAAATGGAGGAAAATGAGCTTAAAATAGGTAGGTACTTGTTACTTTAAAGTTCTATAGTACATGAGATGTCTACAAAGTATACATGGAAAAATACTCCTCTTCTGTAGAGAGACAAGCACCAGTTTAGGAGTATGCTTTAAAAGAACAGATCCAGAAAATAATGGATGTTTGGATTCCTGTGTTTTGCAGGAGACTGGATTAGAAGATGGTAATATGACCACAATGCTTTAAGGCTGTAACTTTTGCCTACTTCACTGTCCTTAAGAACAACCTTGAGAAATACAGTAAAAGAGTCATTCTCTGTGTTTGTACTGTGTCAGCTGCTAATACTAAATGAAACTATGGGCTACGTAGCAGAAGCAAGTGAAGATGAGATTGTCATGTAGGCTGGGGCTGGCATATCCCTGACAGCTTTAACCCAGTTAGCATGAACACAGTGGAGACCCTCAAAAAGTGCCCTCACTTCTAACCCTTGTCACAGCCAACATTTCCATTGCAACTGCTACCCTTGCTCGCTACATTAAAATAAGCATCCCAGCGTCTAGTCTATAATTATAACCAGACCTTCATTTGATTACCCAGGGGTATCTCAAGAGTGGCTTCATTAATGAAAACAGGCTGCTCTGTGTCCTTAGGACAAGTGCAAGAGAAACACTGATTTGGTCTCCATTTGGAGGGCTGACTGGGCTTGGACAAAAACTGCAATCAGTTGTTGGCTTTTGTGGTATGAAAAAGAAAGAAAGGTCCCCTGAAGAGAGTAGTGTGATGATAAATCTTTCCTTCTTTTTGTTTCATATGTATAGTTCATATGTATTGTTCATATTATCAGCTACCTTGTATCTTTAATCAGTGCCTGATTTAGGTAAGAAGAAATGTGTTGAATGAGGTGTTCACATCTCACTGAAATCGAGCTTCCATTGAGTGATCAACTCTCTTAAGCGCCTTTGAAAACCCAGCTCTTAAGTTTCTTGGGAAAGTTGCTGTTCAGTTTGAACAAGAAAAGGAAATGGGCCTGGGGGGGGATTCATGGGGTGGGGACATAATAAAGGAAATTGAAAACCAAATGCTTTTCTTTCTGTAGCTTCACAAACATTTGTTAGATATTTAATTAACTTCATATTTGGTTTTGCAGGCCGGATCCCACATTAGTAGCTTCAGTTGCTAAATACGTAAAATCCGAACAGTTATTACTGTTTTAATCAGCAAAACTGTTAGCTGTGTTCTCTTGGTGTTGGTTTATGGAGGCCCCATAAACTGGCACACAAACATTCAATGTCCTGCCAGTTTTGTTTTCTATTTTGGCTGAATAATTCAGACACAGAAAGGGGATTAACTTCCTTGTTCTTCATGAATTATTGGTGTAATGTTGAGTACTGATACCATCCTCAGTCACGTGCAGACTGTGGGCACTTGCAGGAATCTTATCAGTGCTTGTTACCTTTTTTTTTTTCATAAAACTTTTTTTCTTTTTCCACAACATTCTTCTCACCTAGGCGGACAGAGCAGATCCACGACCAACAGTGTGTGCTGGCGCCCACCCAGCTGGTCCGCAGGGAAAAGGGGTCACTTAGTTCTACTTCTGAATCTCTAAGAGATAGTTTGTGGGTTTTGTTGCCTTTTTTAGCTCTGTCTCCATGATTTATGGAATAATCATGTCAACTTTCTACAATATAGGAATTTATTACAGATTAACACTCAACTATCAGATCCAAATGGGGGAAAGGCGAACAATTAATGCTGCCTAACTTGGAGAAATGTCTGAAGAACTGAGCCTGTAGAGAGGGCTAGAAACCTGCAACTCTTGCCATTAAAAAATATGGCCTTTAGTTTATTAAAAATCAGGGTTTGCTTTTATTTACTGCATGCTACAGCTTACTCTTTGGTAGCTCTCCTTTACTTTGAGGTTTGTTTCTGAAGCTGAAGGAACAGGATTCTTGTCTTTGCTTCAATGTATGTATAACTGGATACCAAAATATCTTTGTCCCTCACCACCCACTGATTTGTGCACTTGAGCTTCAAGTAACAAGACTGCTCTGAAGAAAACCAAAAACATACTTCAGTCAAAGGTGACCCCATTCTGTTTGCAAATTAAACATAAATGTTAAATTTTCTCCAAACTTAACAGTTCAGTTTACCTCTCAATCCAAGTAAAGTTGTTTGTATGCAGACTTTCCACAGTACAACCAGTAGTAGCTTTGACAACTTTAAAGCTTTAAATATCATTGCAAATTTCACTTTAATAAATTATTTCTTGCAAAAAAAATTCATAAAGGTTATCCTGTTTTAAGTATAGCAGTCAAAACAATAAGCAGATATAGGGCTAAAAAGCATGTGTTTGTATAAAATAAGCTTAATTTATGACTTTCTAGTTTCATGCTGCAGGAGCTATTTGTCTGACAGGACTTGGGTGAAGCTTAAGACCATGTTATGAAACATTGGGAGAGACATGGGTGGAGGTTGTTAAACTGCCATTTTACTACTTTGATTCGCTAAGTGGCTAATTTATTCTGTGACTTGCATATGATTTTTATACAGTTGTCTAATTATCATTTAAAATTGTAAATCTAAAACTTTAGAACATTTTTACATAGATACAAATAAGTCTACACTGATTAAAACTCATACATTTTTATCAGTGTATTTGTTTTTATGCTTCTCTCAGCTGGTACACTGAATATTTCTGCCCCCACCATAAAGTAGGTTAAAACATTTGGGCATCTATACTGTGGGGGAATATTTATTTTTTTAAAAAGCTCTGTATTGGATTTTTATCTCCTTTTTATTTACCAGTTCCTCAATCTCTATTATATGTTTGCTCATAAAGCCTAAATTCACTGCCTGGGCCGTTTGTCAGGGTTCTTTTAGGAACAGGGCCATATCTAGTGTTCCTTGTCCACCTAAAACTCTTTTGTCAGTAGAAGGACTGGGAATATAGAAATGGATCCCAGGAGGGATATATAGTAGCTATGAATAGTATGTTAGTTGACCACAAAGCAGAGCTGTTACTGGCACAAAACAGAGACAGCTCATTAGAGAAAAGAATATTGTAGTAGTGGAAGAAGTTTTGCTTCAAATTGCTTTCCAAATGTGGCATTCAGAAATGAGATGGACCACAACACCCAAAAAGGATGGATGATCTTGAGGTTAAGTTATGGGATTTTAATTCCAGGAGAGATCTTTGCCAGTGAGGTTTGTGCTAATGGACACACTACAGGCTCCGTCTATGCCTTTGCTTTTTTCTAAATGGAAGTTGTTCCACATGGGGGTACAGACTTTTTCTTCACTCTAAAGCCCTTAAATGGATTGTAAGATACAGCTTCATCTGTTCTCCTGTCTTCAAAAGAAAGACTGGACCATCTAAAACTGGACAAAGGCTGATAATTCTTTACCTGGCACATGGGTTACTTGTGAAAATATTCGTGCAGTAACTTTTTACAGGGAGGTTTAAAAATTTGTTTGTTCTGTTGAAGAGCATTTTTCTGTTTTCAGAAACAGCAGTCCTTTCATATTTCCCAGGCCTCAGTACAGAACGTGATGTGACTTACTTGGTCACACAAAATTTCACAACATGGATCCAGGAGTCCAAGAGATGTCAATGTTTCAATAAAAAGGCTGGGCGGTTCCTGAACGAAACCTGAGCTTTCCCATCCTTCCTGCCTCAAACAGAAAAGGATAAGTTATGTCTTCTTATGACAATGTGAGTTATCTGTGACATTTACATGATCACTTAATGTGCTATAAACTACTTGGTATATCATATAAAATGCTTATATTTCTTATCGTTTCCTCTTTCATTGTAGCTTATTGTAATATAAAAATTCAGTCACCTAAATGTTGGGCTTAATCCAAATTCAAACTAAATTTCTTAAACAGTTGGTACACCCCCTAATTAAGGACAGCATAATCCCTTCTGCTATGGTAGGCAACTGTAGATAATAACTAGAAATACTACATTTCTAAAAGCTACTTTTTTATGGTTCTAGTGTGTTTTGCAAACCTTTGGTAGGGTCAATCTCATTTATGAGCTCCTTTAACTGCATTTTCCTCATACCTTTTAAACTTTATGCTTTATGTAGTACACAGTAGGTCAGCTTCGTGTAACCCACCAGAAATATTTGAACTGGGTCATAAGCGGCTCAGTCTAAATTGTTTAGCTTTTCCTTATCTTATAAGCCTGTCTTTTCTCTAACTCTAAGTCTAGGGTCCTTTCTTTTGATGGTCACTTTGTTACATTTCAAAGTTTAAGCTATTTTTTCCTTCCCTTTACATTTTATCATGTTCTCAATGTTGAGATTAAGAACACAGGAACATAATATCATCCCTTCTGGTTCAGACCTAGGGTCCACGTCCTCAAGCATTTTTCTCCAACAATGGCCATAAACAGATATATCAAAAATAATACAAGGCTCGGCTTTATCCATTCTCACTGAAACAATATGTGGGGTAAATAAATTTGGTACATTATTAACAGTAGTAGATTGAACAAATGGGATTCAATCACCTAACTATAAACATCTACAGTCTAGACATGTACATCTGAGCTTATCACTTTAGACCCCTTATAGTCAGTGGGGAGAAATAGACCCTGCTAAAGTGCAACTCCATTTATCCTAGAGTCAATATCTAAAAAGACTAAGATGAATTGTACTAAAACATCTATTTTGCTTCACTGAGTCTAAAGGGAGCTTGGGTTGACTAGCTAAGATACAGACAGAAAGCATTTACATTTGATCAGGTGACTTTCACACAAGGTTTCAAACTTTATTTTTTAATGAGTCATCTGAATCTTGTTACTGATACTGCATTTTTTAAGACTTACATGTAAGTCCTTCTGCTATGGAAATCAGGCAAGGCTTTGAATTTTCAGATGTAAAACCCAAAGCTTCTAGGTCAGCATCCTATTTTATTGGAACATACTTAAATGGCAGGAGTGTGGGAGTGTGCTGTATGCTAGCTTTACAAGAGCTTACGTTGTCCAGGAGTACCCTGAATCAATAGATTTCCTCACAATCTGGCGTCGTGTTGTCATATCTTCTTTGCAAGTAACCTGAACTCCTGAGGACGTCAAACTGCTTCAAGTCTTGCCTTCTTTGCCTGAGTTGGTCACAGCTATGACAGTCTGGTGGTTAAAACATTAGTTTGAATCTACATATCAGTCCTTTCTCTACCCATCTCAAGCCAATGTCTTGACTGCAGGCTGTAGACAGTTAGTCACTCACACACGTGTAGCATTGTCTGAAAATTGCATTACAAGCAATATATCCCTTCCAAACAGTTTGCCTTGTATAAAACAGTATAGATGGGTGAAATAAATTACTGATTGTCAAAAATCCCAGATTATGTCTGTTTGACAAGCAGGTCATATGGGTGAGCTGGCATACTGACATGTATGCCATGCTACAGCAGGCAACAGGAGTTGGGTGCCTCACAACAATTTTTATGAAAATCCCTCTCCAGACATTTTGATAACAGATAATTCTTTGCTCATGCTGATTTTGTGCCATCACAGTCTAAAGATCCAAGTCTCAGAGGGGTTTAGGCATCTGATGTCCACAGGAGCTCAGCACCACAGAGAGTCTGAGCCCAGATACGTGGTCCAAAACTGTCAGGTTAACTGAAGTCTCTCCAAGTGAGAATGAGGATGAATAACTCAGTCCTGCTATAGCTGCAGTGATGTCAAGGCTTGGCTGGCTAAATCCATACCTCATCAGGATGCAAACCAACCTCTATGGCTAGGGAGTCCTGTGATGCTGCAGTCAGCCAGCAATGCCCAACAGCCAGCTAGAACCACACTGTGCTGTAAATCTTTCCAATGAAATAGGAGGGGGGAAAAAAGGCTTATTGGATATGTTAATCCATTTAAAAGGGAGAGGGGAACTACTCTCTCTTCCCTCTGGAATTGTATTAAGAATATTTTATATTGGAATTGTAGCAATGTGTAGCAATTTAGCATCTTTTATCTTGGTAGACCACATACATATTCTCAGTGGAATAAGTGGCAAATACAACAAGGACTTCTGAAATGTGAGATGGTCTTTTCCAACCTAAATGATTCTATGATTCTTTGTGTTCAGGCTGCTGGTGGCTGCAGTGAGCAGTGGAAAATCTATGCAAACTCTTTCCAGCATAATGTTCCGAATGGACAAACCTGTAGAAATACTTAAATGTGAGTGCAGAAAATTACATCTACATACACCATTTTAAATGTTTTATTACTAGTGCATTGATATTTTATAATCTGGGTCACTAAATTGGACTAATAGAGATAAGATCTAATTCAATACTTCTACAATGTCACTGAAAATAGGTTTTTAGTTATATAAACAGAAGCTAGCCATTTTTCTCACAGATATATGCTTCTATAGACACTCATATAGTGCAGAAAAACAGTATTTTTCTTTTCATTAAATGTTGCTGGCAAAAATAGTATTTTAATTGTGTGAGAACTTTAGAAATACAATTACTTTAATTTTTCCTAAACTTGTCATATGCGTAAATTGAAATCTTTTATCAAATAAGATATTGAAGTGTAGCTTATGTTTTGGTAGAAATAACTATGTGAGGTAGCAGATTTAAGGGGCAATTAAACAGGTGTGCATGAACCATCAGTTAAAAAAAATGGAATAAAATAGAAGTTTTTGCGACACTTTAAAAAAGACTGTCATTACAAAATTATTCAGGAAAAAATAATCCAAGGAAACTGAGTTCTAGGAGCCCAGTGAGGTTCTTCTCCAGGTATGTTGGTGGGAATTCCCATGCCTAAATTTGGATGACTTTTGTCATGAGGCCCCACATTAGTATTTATTCTTCCTAATTGCTTCTGTCTCATTTCCTGTGCTGTACAACTGTTGATCATGGTTTTATCCTTCTTTAATAATGTCTACCAACTTATGGGGAAGGCTCCTCACTGGTGTCCCTAAGGAAAATAATATGGACAGCCTATGAGGTCAAAAGCAAGGATAACAGGAAACACAGCAGTTATCAGATATTTCTGAAAACAGCTAAAAATAGTGTTCTGCACTTTGGGAAAATTAGTCAGTGAGTGATAGTGATGATGAGGTGATGTAACTCAGCTTTGTTTCTCTTTGTTTTCATGCTAATGTTCTGGAACCAGGCAGAACTGGATTGCTCTTACCTCAAGTTGCTTGTGCAGTATCAGTTTCTGTTCATTCAGCTGAAATACCTTCTTCCCTTGAGAAGAGCCATTGCTGTTCTTTTTTAGCTCAGACTCACAACTGTTATGAGGAATTGTTTGGAGTTTTAACAGTTAGAGTCCACATGTGAGGAAAAAACAGTTCCCTCCAAACAAACTCATAGTTCCCTGGAGATTATTCCCTGGATCCAGATTACTAACAGTGGGAGAAAGGCCAACACAAAGGCATAAAATATAATGGAATGACTAAAACAATGTGGTGTGGTTCTTAGGATGAATTTCCATAACCCAGTGTTCATGGATGTTGACTGTTGCACAAGATGTGGTATAAGATGTTAATTATTTTATTTATAATTGTTGAAAATATTCATTTAAGTTTCAAAATAAATGTGTTTATGCCTTCTTGGTTTGTTTCTGACTTCCATTGTCAGAATTAATTTTTTCATGTATGTGTTCTCTCACACTTGTTCCAACTGTAGATTTTCAAATTTCTGTACTGGGAACAGGACCTTCTATGACATACACCAAGATAGTGCTGTAGCTAGTTGAACTGCAACTATGAGTAGATCTGCTATAGAAAAAAAAATCGGAAACTAAAATGAAATATGCTTGTAAATAATATATAGACTGGATATTTGATTTATAAGTTTGAGCAGATAGGAATCTGAACAGGTCAGTTGTCTAATTAAGCTAATTAATTTAGGTTAATTCTGGATAACCTGAAATGTTTCTGTAGAACATTTTTATATCAACCCAAAATTGTTTGTTCAAAATGCTTCTGTATACTCCAAGCTATTATTTGTGAACATACAGTACAGGAATAAGGCCTTTAAAATATGAGTTATACTATGACAGAGAATTATTCATTTGCAGTCCCTGGAGTTTAAAGACAGTAAAAATGTGGCTTTACAATTCAAGATGTGGGGGAATCCAGATCTTCTGTATATTCTTCAAAAGAGAATAATAAAACTGTCTGTCACAAAGCACAGATTCATCTGCACCATTAACTTCTTATCAACGTTTATTGCAGTCCAGTTAAAGACAGAAGTATTATATGATTGTAACTGACTGGAGAAACAAGTCTGAACTTTTTTTTTTTTAAATAAGATTCTCTTTAAATTGTAAGACAATATAATGGATCCTCCATTTATAACATAAAAGAACAAGAGCATGAACAAGAGACATGGATTTAGTTGGAAATTGATTCCTTCATCCTGACCACCCTCATGGACCTGCAAGAACAAACTGGGGATAACAATGGGCAAATACAGAGGAATGGTTTCTGCACTCCCTCAGTCTGGGTGAGGGTGTTCTTTCTTGGCTAATTTAAATACCCAAACCAAATTACAGCCCAAAAATGGCAGTCCACTCTCTCCTGACTCCTGGTTTCACATCCCTGCCAGTCTTCTTGTGAGAGCACAGCTGCTTTGGTGTTGCATCAAATCGGAGAACTCGTTAAGACAAAAGCCAGATGTTTTGTTGGCTTGTTAGTGGGGCTGCTGTTTAGCTGGATCAGCAACTTCGAGATGGAGGATTCCACATGACTTCAGGAGCAGGAGGGAAGAAGGTCAAGAAAAGGCAAGAAAATTTTGGCTAGCAGGGTCAGGAAACAACTATGAATGTATAACTCCATCCAAGGAGATTTTATTTCAAAATTGAATGACTTTTGATGTAGCAAGGCCTGGGCTTCTAGAGCCTAAATACTAGTTTCTGGACCTAAGCTCTGAACAAAATCTCACTAGCGCTAGAGAACCTGTCTTGAGTTTTACTGCTCAAGTCTGATCCCAAACAAGGGGAATTCCTTGTGTAGATGTGTGGAAACATCTTGGTGATGCCACAGAGTAGAGATAGAGTGCTACAATAATATGGCCTGGCCACAAGTCCATATGAGTTTATATATAACCTCTCTGGCCCACACACAAGTCAGGGACTGAAGGGTCAACAGAAACTTAGGAACCTGCATACCCTTTGAGGCACTACTCTGTGAAAACTGAATATTCAACAAGCATTCAAATTGGAGTTTATTTGTTGAATAGTGGTGGGGAGGTGGGCACCTGTCCACTGGGAACTGCACTGACACTGATGTCAGCAACTCTTTCCACATACACAACTGGAGAGATTTCAGACAGCAGTAATCTGAGATAAGCTTCAACTTTCTTCCTAAATCCAAACCACCCACTATTTAGTGGGGGATTCAGAAGTCTGCCTGAGCCTTTGCTGCTTGGGCTGGTCTCCAGTAGGAACTTTCAGTGGCTGTGACCAAAGCTGGACAGGAATCAGAACAAAGTAGATGATTGGTAAAATCTAAGGATTTCATTACCAATTCCCTGAACCATCCAACCCCTTTTGAACCAGGCTTTCTGCCAATTTTCTCCCAGGTGATATTGTTTTGCCTCAATGTACAAGTTATTTAAGGAGCACCTCTTTAAATACAAACCTTTTAAGGTAAAGATCAAATTTTCTCTTACCTTTTTAAAAGTTATAAGAAAAAAAAACTTAGAAAGACCCTTTCTATGCCAACAGAAAGACAAGAATTTTCCACCTTGCTGCTTAATTGGCAATATAATAGTTTAGAATGTACTTTTAAGAGGTCTGGACACACTAGCTAGTATTATCCTGCCCAAATGGCATTAGTGCTTTGTTAACACTCACTTATACTGCACTCAGTATGCAAGAAACGTTCTTGCTGTTTTATCATAAGGCTAATTTCTAAAATGTCTCCAAAATGTCAAACAGGCACTTAGATGAAAACATAAATGAAGCATTTGAAGTAACTTAAAAATCTGAAATAAAATAAAAATTATCATCCTATAAAATATGACACCTTATTTTTTCTAGTAGAGATTGACTTTTTTTTTCTGGTCTGGCTTCATCAAGGTGTAGTTGAGCACATTCTGGATTCAAATGATGTTCCCAGGTTCTGCACGTGATGAATTTGCAAGCTATAAGTATGCAGGCGTGAAATCTGGCACCTTCCAAGCTGCACATTTGTACTTACAAATTCACTCAAGATTTATAGCCATTACTAGCAGATGATGTCATCAGCCATTGCACATATTCGCTACCTCATTTTCCCAAGGTAGGATTTA
Organism: Ciconia boyciana; assembly: GCF_034638445.1. Taxonomy (NCBI): domain Eukaryota; kingdom Metazoa; phylum Chordata; class Aves; order Ciconiiformes; family Ciconiidae; genus Ciconia; species Ciconia boyciana. Next base: position 12,083,103 of record NC_132936.1, on the reverse strand, counting down.
AATTTTTTTGAGGAATGTTGAACTGGCAATGAGTACTGATAATGAGCAACAAATAGCAGGGACGATGTAAAATTATTTTTAATACCAGAACACTATTCTTTTGCAGTTAATACTCTGCAAAATGTTAATGCATCAGCAACTTTGTTACCAAGTAAATGCATTTCCCACAATATTAGAAGGTTTTTCTCTTGCCTATAATTTCAAAATTGCTAATGCAGCAAGAAGGTGACCAACTCAGAGAAGCTACCCTCCAGGGAATGGACATAAAATCAAATTCTGCCCTAATCAGACAAAATTCCTTCTAAGATTACTAGAATCTTCTATGTGAGTTGGGCAAGTAGGTCTTGGCCCATTTTCACTCTAAATAGGTACAATTTAGCCATTGATTTATGGTAATGGGCTAAATTCTGCTCAGTAGGATTTGGATAAATCTGGAGTAACTATGGATATCAGTGGGCTTTTTTCTGGACAGTCACCAGTGCAAATAAGAGTAGAAGAATCTGGGTCGTTGCATAAGGCTGCTATTTATTCAAAATATGCTCCTACAGGCTGTTCACATTCTTTCTGCAAATATTTTAGTTGTGACTCAGGGCTATGGATTCAATGTGAAATGAATCACAAAAATATCAGACTTCTAATGAATGATACGTAAAGAAAAGATGAAGTCTGTATTGAACAGTGATTTGAAAAAAAGGGCAGAGACATTTTTTGCTGCCCATAAGGGGCAGTCATGAATCATGACTTACACTATACCTTGTCCATGACTTATGCGAATTTTATTTCTTATAGGAAACTGGAGAAACACTTCATGGAAGAATTACTGACATATGCCAACATCTTTTAAGGCAAGATGTTGTTGCCCAGCATTAGATGAACAGCAGTTGTTGCCCAGTAGTAGGTGTGCCAAGTACTGTATAAAGCATGTCCACCATGAAACACTGCTTCTTCCTTCAGATAATGCCAAGCAATGGCTAGTGGTAAAGAGGATGTGCTATGTCAGGCAACTGAAGCTAACTAGATTTTGGTTGAGATCACTTTGCTTCTTTTCTTCCTGGAAACCATGAAGTTATCTCAATTTTTATTTGCTCCTGCAAGTTAATTTGCTTATAAAACTTAATGTAGGCAAGGAAAGTATGAGTTTGTCACAATAAAACCCCAGTATATTTTGTCATAGAAGCCTGTTCTTCCCAAAGCCTCTATTTTGAATACACAGCATTTGTCTATAGTTCCTGCATTGACCCTGAACTGGATTAGATCCTTGTTCTGAGCTAGCAGCAATGTTGAAGTAGTTTTTGGTAAATTCTTTGTGGTAAATAATATATTTAACATATTTATCTTTTATTTTGATTATAGAAGATCCAATGACAGACTTTAAAAAATATGTGTATTTTTCATCTGTAAAATAACTGTCAGTGTCTGGCTGTAAAGTGTTTAGTACTGAAAACTTAAGAATTGAGTTAATGGAGGAAAGCTTCTATAGAGTTATTTTGATTTTGCAACCATACTGAAAGATCATGACTTACTGACTTACCTCATCTACTGTTAAGCCTCAGTGACAGCAGAAAAGCACTTTCAACGTCAATATATTCCTGGGACTGACCTCTGGAGATGTCCAATCTCTCCTTTGACTGTAGAAGGGGATTAGAATAATTCCATTTGTACCATAATAAGTACTTAAATTTGCTGGAATGAACTGGGACCAAAGTGTCTGAAACAAAATCTTATTTATACTGGAAATGCCTATGCTTACAGATATTAATATTTATAGACATACAAAACTACCACTTCAGAGAAGTGTCATCATCTTTTTAAATCACACCTAGATATTTCCATAATTTACCATGTCAGCTCATCAAAATAAAGCATAACGGTATATCACATGAGATATTGTCTGGTTTAGGAAACTCAGAGTCATGCAAATACTATGGTTTAGGTCTGCAAAGTATGCAGGAGTTTCTCGGTGGAAATGCTCACTGTTCACCCAAAGTTTTTTTTTGTTTCATTTTGTTTTGTTTTGGCGAGGGGTTTTTTTGGTTTTCTATTTGCAGTGAAAATGCAAAAGACATTCATTAAAACTATCTTCTGGGAATATTTTTTCCAACTATCTCTCTAAACAAATAAATAGGAGATTTGGCTTTTTCCCATATTACACATTAAAACCTATCAAACGTAATAAGCATCACATACCAACACTAACTATGAACTGTAAGGTCTGTGAAGTATGAAGCCTCTTCTTACTATGTCTGTCTGAATCACCAGTTCTCTTTGGGTAAACCTGTTTGCAACACAAAATGCTACTAATTAAAATATTAAAGTTGTGGCTCAGATAGTCAGCTGCTGTGAGCCATTCAAGACTCAGCCATTTAAACACTCTCAGGAAAGAGACCTCATTTTATAACTGCTTTCACTATGACCCCTTATGGCTCTGGTTGTTAAAATTCTGTGAAAATAATTACTCAGAAATTCACGTTGTTCTTGTTCTTTTTTCTTACTTTCTTTCTTTCTTTTATTTTTTTTATTTGAAGCTGGACCTCTTTACCATAGAAACCATCCATTATATTCTGACAATATTCAGCTTGAACACAGCCTTGTGCAGTTCTGTTTCAGTTCAGAAGAGCAGAAATGCACAGCAGTCAGCTCAGTGTCCAGGCTTTCTATCTGGTCCTCATATTACATCCTTTTTTTCTACATACATCTGGTAAGGTAGTTTTCTAAATTTGTCACTGTTAGAGCAATGCAAACTATTTATGAGAAAATCTCCAAACCACATGGAACTCACCTGCTTCCATGTTTCATTACAGATCTGAAATTCAGCCCAGCTTCATCAAACATTTTACAAAGTTCACAAACTTTCAAATACACCTGGCTGAGGTATAGTTCTGCATCTAAGTTATCCAAAGCCCAGAGTGCATGTGAAATCAAAGGAACCTCTTTAGTTTTTAGTTTTTGCTTTTTAATTCAGCTTTGCTCTGTACTGGCTCAGTTTATTTGGGCTCAAAATTTGAAATAAAACTTTTCCTTCTCCCTGAACTTTCACCCAGCTCCTCTCTGTCTGCCAAAAATGTGATCAACAGGAATAGCTCTGAAGACCTCACCTCAGGCAAAGCTCCCATTTCCATTTTCCTCAAGGGAAGCTTGACCTGGCTAAGAGGACTGATAATGAGCAAGAAATAGTAGGGGCAGCCTCAAGTATTTTTAACACCAGAATGCTACTCCTGTGTAGTCAGCAGCCTGCTGTGAAATGCATCAGCAACTTTGAAACTGTGAAAAAGATGCTTCCCAACAGAAAGCCAGTATTTGCCTACAGTTATTATTTACTGTTCATTTAGCATGATGTGCTCAGCACAATATAAGGCACAAGTAAATGTCATCTCTAACCAATAACACAGAACACGGATTAATATAACAATATTTTTACCTGAAAGTTTAGCATGTCCAGGTTGATCTGGCAGGGAAAAGGCTTAGCAAATTCAATTTTTGCGTGTCCTAAAGTACCACAATAAAATATAGACACTTTCTATTCCGTTCAGTTCTAGGGAGAGTCTTATACCTCTTCATATCCCAATGCCTTTCTAAAGAGCATGATTGATATCATGTAACTAATATCTGTCACATGCAGTTTATCTTTCTGCAGTGTGAGGAGATACTCTATGCATATCATTGCATTTGGGTAACAGTTTTGGGGAGGGAGAGTGGGAGAGCTGAGTGATAAATGTGCTGCACGTATTTAGCAGAAAAGGGGTCGGATGAACAGCATGTGATAGACAGGACAACACGGGTTGTTGGGGTTTTTTTTTAACGTTACTTTTCCTGTGAGAATTAATTCCAGGAACTTGAACCAACCCCTTGAAAGGAATGTTTTCTCCTCTGCACAGACAAGCATTACCTTCTGGGTAGAAAGCCTTGTTGTGCCTGGGGAGGGGATTTTGCATCCCAGGTTCCCACCCTGGTGCCAGAGAAATTCTTTGAAAGCCTGTCTACACTGCCAGCTGCAGACAGATTCACTCCTCCTGTGTTAACCCCAGAACCAGAAGGGCGGTTCTGGATAAACTGCCAAATCAGGCCTGGAAGCAGAATAGTCACGTTCACACACAAAGGGCAGGGTATATTAGCTTGGGCATGGCGCCAAGTACATGCAGCTATACTGCTTCCAGATGCAAACTGGTGAGTCCATGAAGTCCTACTCTGCACTTGCATGGACTTACTAATTTGGATCTCTGGACCGTGCTCTATTTTGCCCAGGCCATCAATCATCTTGCAGGCAAGGGGAAAGACTTTCAACTCACTTCTGGTTTTTTTCCTTCTTAGAGGAAGCCAGTGGAGAGAGAGGACGTTCTGGGATGGTTATATAGCTTGTGTTGTTGGGTTACGCTACTGCATTTAGTTGCAGATTCCTACGACAGATGGCTTAGGGCCCAGGTATATCGCATTACTGAATTCCAGATGGGAGGTGAGAAAAGCTTTTATAAACTCAGACCAAGGTCATCATCTACTAGGAGAGGTGGAATCTCCTTGTCAGAAACCAGGAGCAGAGGAAAAGGGAAACCAGTTGTACTCTCATCATTGCTGCATTGAACATCAGAAGTTTAGAGGATATTGTCTTAGAATCGAATGAAATAAAATAGAATAGGATAGGATAGGATAGGAAAGGATAGGATAATTTCAGTTGGAAGGGACCTACAACGATCATCTAGTCCAAATGCCTGACCATTTAGAGTCATAGAATCATTTCAGTTGGAAAAGACCCTTAAGACCATCGAGTTCAACCATTAAACCTAACACTGCCAAGTCCACTATTAAGCCATGTCCTTAAGCATCACATCTACATGTCTTTTAAATACTGTCCCTGGGCAGCCTGTTCCAGTGCTTGATAACCCTTTCGGTGAAGAAATTTTTCCTCATACCCAATCTAAACCTCCCCTGGCACAACTTGAGGCCATTTCCTCTTGTCCTATGGCTTGTTATTTCGAAGAAGAGACTGACACCCACCTCACTACAACCTCCTTTCAGGTAGTTGCAGAGAGCGATAAGGTCTCCCCTCAGCCTCCTTTTCTCCAGGCTAAACAACCCCAGTTCCCTCAGCTGCTCGTCATAAGACTTATGCTCTAGACCCTTCACCAGCTTCGTTGCCCTTCTCTGGATGCGCTCCAGCACCTCAGTGTCTTTCTTGTAGTGAGGGGCCCAAAACTGAACACAGTATTTGAGGTGTGGCCTCACCAGTGCTGAGTACAGGGGGACAATCACTTCCCTACTCCTGCTGGCCACACTATTCCTGATACAAGCCAGGATGCTATTGGCCTTCTTGGCCACCTGGGCACACTGCTGGCTCAGATTCAGGCAGCTGTCAACCAACACCCCCAGGTCCTTTTCCTCCAGGCAGCTTTCCAGCCACTCTTCCCCAAGCCTGTAAACTTGCATGGGGTTGTTGTAACCCAAGTGCAGGACCTGGCACTTAGCCTTCTTCAACCTCATACAATTGTCCCCAGCCCATCAATCTAGCCTGTCCAGATCCCTCTGCAGAGCCTCTGTAGATTCCTACCCTCAAGTAGATCAACTCTCCCACCCAACTTGGTGTCATCTGCAAACTTACTGAGGGTGCACTCAATCCCCTTATCCAGATCATTAATAAAGATATTAAACAGAACTGGCCCCAGTACTGAGCCCTGGGGAACATCACTTGTGACTGGCCGCCAACTAGATTTAACTCCGTTCACCACAACTCTCTGGGCTCGGCCATCCAGCCAGTTTTTTACCCAGCGAAGAGTACGCCCGACCAAGCCATGAGCAGCCAAACAAAAGTTAAAGCATAATATTCAGGGCATTGTCCAAATGCCTCTTAAACACTGACAGGCATGGGGCATCTACCACCTCTCTAGGAAGCCTGTTCCAGTGTTTGACCACCGTCTTGGTAAAGAAATGTTTCTTGGTAAAGAAAGGTAATGTCAAGTCTAAACCTCTCCTGATGCAGCTTTGAACCATTCCTACGTGTCCTATCGCTGGATACCAGGGAGAAGAGATCAGCACCTCCCTCTTAAATTATCAAGTTTAAGATTAGTGCTTAACTTCCTTTAGATTCAGGGATTACCAACACATTTGCATTATTGGTCTCTCTTAATCATAGAATCATAGAATCATTTAGGTTGGAAAAGACCTTTAAGATCATCAAGTCCAACCGTTAACCTAACACTGCCAAGTCCCACTAAACCATGTCCCTGAGCATCACATCTACACATCTTTAAATACCTCCAGGGATGGTGACTCAACCACTTCCCTGAGCAGCCTGTTCCAATGCTTGACAACCCTTTTGGTGAAGAAATTTTTCCTCATATCCAATCTAAACCTCCCCTGGCACAACTTGAGGCCATTTCCTCTCATTCGTTCCTTCCGTTATGACATTGCTCAGGCTAGAGCAGTTGGGGTTGGGGTGCATACTTCTGAGAGCACTGTATGTAGCAGCGCAGCTTGGTGAGGAAGGAAAGGTGGCATAACACAGACAAATATTAGCTACGCTATCCAGAAGAAATAATTACAGAAAGTTCACCTAATCTTTGCCTAAAATAATTTTCAGCCAGACCAATTTCCCCGGACACAAAAAAAGAGGAAAATGTCTTACCCAAGAGCAAGGAGTGAACAACCAGTCCTGGGTCTCATATTGGGGAAGTCTTAGAGGCTTCAGAGCAAACCACTGCTTGTCTGAGCAGAATGGTTCCTTCACTCCATCCCTTTATCCTAATGTTCGGAGTTCAAGTTAATGAAAGACAGTGTCATTTAATTCAAAACCACAGCTGTGTTCTTAATATCCAGGAAGAATCCTAGATGTCAAGGAGTAACTAAGACATGGTTTTATAGAAACAATTAGCTTTTTGTCCAAGAATGGAGCTCTCATAAGAAACCGATGAAAGACAAAACAACAGGAAAATGTTTTCTACTAGAAATCATCCAAGCTAAATAACCAAAACCAAATCTGAATCTTAAAATCTAACCACCTTTTAGAAACCAGTTTGAAAAGGGATACAACTAATCAGGAAACCACATCCCTGTCCTTCAGGCAAAAAAAAGATATTGAAAAGCTTTCCTTTGGAGAATTAGGGTGAAAAAGCACAATTGAAATTAATATTGAGAATGTCCCACTCCATCTGTAGAAAGATTTTATTGTTTCAATAATCTCTAAACAGTTCATTCTAATTATGTCCCAATAGTAGCTGAAATTATGAAACAAAAGTTATGTGAAACTGAGAAAGCTGATATTTTCCATTTTGAAATATTAAAATACAATAGTTTAAAAAGTATTTTTAAAAATCTGATTTTTTGTCCAAGTGTAAAGTTATTGCAAGTGATCTTTCTCCATAGAAAGTTTCAAACTGAAAATGGTAACCACAACAGATTAAAATCTCTGTGAAATTCTGAATCAGCTGCAGAAGCTAGTGGGAGCTAGAGATGCGCAGATGAAGGTCACAATCATTGGCTTTCATCTGCAATAGGCTTCATTTAGCTACGTCCTACTAATCTGGTCTTGTCATTACAATCCCATCCATTTTCTCCTAAGGTCAATAAAATAGCAGCCATAAGCTTCAGTCCCCAGTGACTGGCAACTCAGAAGCTGGAGCTAAGATTTCATGACACAAACGTTTTCGGCTTTGTGTTGCAAATCCTCAGCTACCCTTAAAGTAAATGAGAGATTAGAGGAAGGGGAGGTAGATGTGTAACTAGGGGCTCACTCAGGAGAGGAAGAGGAAATCACCTCTGCCCACAACATCCACCTGCTTATTATTCACTAAGGTAAAAACTCCTCCTGCTTTAATCTGCCATAACTATTAAACTAAATGGGAGTTGAGGTCATTTAGTTCCACAGAGGACTGAGATGTTAAGAAGTAACATTCTTTTTGTCAACACTAAAGGTAACAACAATTCTCCACTATGTGTATTTTGTTCTTTACGTTTTTAGAGTTTACCTCTTCTTGTTAAAGATATACCTGAATCCAAATTACTGGAATTAGAAGGAAGAAGTTGGAAATTAATTCATTCCAGGTCAAGGTGATTGAAAGGAAATAGCACAAAATTAGTTTAAAAGGTAGTTTGTGCAAGTGACCAACAGACTAACTAGGAGTTATAACAAACGCAACAACTTAAAACTGACAGAAACTTGTACATAATATTCTATTCCTTTTGAAAGGCACTGTTACTGAAAGCTATTGATTTTAAGAGCTTAATATGGTTCAGAAAAGGAGTACATACTCCATATAGAAGTTAGTCATAAATATTGTGAAAAGAACTTCATTGTGTCTAGAGAAAGCAAACATACTTTTACTTGAGTTTCATGAATTTTGTGAAATCAAAATAGGGGATAATTCTTGGGCAAAATATGGTCTCTTGTCCTTCTGTAATGGTCACACATCCACTTTTTAGGTTCCATTTATTCACTTTTCTCTTTTTTTTTTTTTTTTCCTAAACATAATACAGTTCAAAAGACATAGCAGTGCTTATGAGACTTTATATGAAATCTGTCACGTAAGGTATTGATGTATAAACAGTATAGGATATTGGTTTTTCAGAAGAAAGTTTGTCATACAATTTAAGTAAGATTCATCAGAACACCAGAAAGTTTCTGTGGCATCCTCAGGTCCTCAGGATAACTAGGATCAAGTGGAGTTTGAAGTGAATCATGATTATTTCATAAAAAATCTGGTCCTACCTAAAGATTTTCAGCAAGGAAAGTATTTTTAGCACTAAACAAAGCAGTTCTTTGTTCAGTTAGTATAGCATACAGTTAGCTTTTTACTGGAGAATGGATTTCTTCTCTGAAAAACTGAAGGGTAAAATTATTATATATATTTGTAAGTACACAGTAATTGGAATGGCTTTTGGAAACAATTTTTCTGGTAAGAATTTATCTCTACTTGGGATTGAATAGCTGATTGACAGTGAAAAACAAATAAACAAAAAGTCCCTAAAAGCCCTTAAGTTTTTCTTTTCATTGAAAAAAATGTTAGCCTTTTTAGGATTTTAAATAATAATGAAGTGTAATAACTTCAGTATTAACTACTGATTTTTCTCATATTTTCCAAGGAGAAAGAAAAAATTTGACAATAGGGGATTTTTGTTTGTTTCCTCTCTGCCCCTCAGGAGAATAAGGAAGGGAGGTGTTTTTGTGTTTTTTGGAAAAAAAAAACCAACAAAACAACAACAATGAACAACAAAAACAAAACCAGCTTGATATAAATTTCCAAAACACTATCCAGGAGAAAAGTCTGCTAATTACTTTGATTTGCTGAAGTATACTGCACAGTGCTACATCTCTAATTTGGATCTTTGATATAGACTGACAATAATAGTAAACCAGCAAACCCTTAGAAATTGTTGTGAGCAGTTAAGTTTGTCAATGGAGATTATTGGCAGCAAGGTGTCAGCTGAAGAGAGGTGTCTTTGAGGGAGCAATTCACCCCATCCTAAAAGAGGTGCTTAAGACAGATGTGCTGAATAAGCTAGGGAGATGCTATCCCTCTCCACTCCCTGAAGAGAGGTCTATGTGTCAAACTGATAGATGTCAAGCTTCTTAATGACTAATGTTTGAGTAGGATATACTGCCTTCCATTATAGTTATGTTCTGAACTGTGTTTTAAATTAGAGAGATGACAAAGCTTGCAGATATCAGAGCTGTTTCTCAAGAAAACCAAACCAAAAACCTCAATTTAATTCAGAATTGTTCACATTTTAATCATTGCTACAAAACTGTTATTTTCCACACTTCTACTGCACACTGTATAAATACATCACAAAAATAGGTTTTCCATCAAGAGCTTCCATTGTAAGTAAACTATGCAAACACAGTTTAATACCTAGGACTTTTCATATTTCTGGGTGACACAGAGATTGCCCCAGTTGAAATTGTAAGAATGTTTGTGGCCTGAATCTGAGCTTCTTCTGAAGAAGCAAAAATCGCGCAGTTTTCCAAGTTGTGGTACTTAAATTGATTTTTCTTTAAATACATTTCTAGCTGAAACACTATGGACAAATCCATTGGCTGGGCCACACTGGTAACTTTTGGACCTGGGAGTAGATGGCATCCCCTGAACATATTTTCCTGATTTGGCTCCGATTGACACATTTCCCTACAGAGCACTCCTTGGGCTCTGCAAGAGACAGAGATGAAGCTCATCCTCATGACTTCTGCCATTACTTGTATAGGAAGAGCAATGACAACAGCTCTAGTGCTTCTTATTTGGCATGGCCCTGCTCGCTGTGCCCTTGCCAAGAAAACTCCACAATGTTCATGGGTGAATGCTTCTCAAAATGCCACCCTGGGACCTAGGAGCAGGTGTACATGCTGCACCCAAGAGTTTAGCCATGCCTCTCGATACACAAGCACAGACGGAAAACTATGCTCCTCCATCTTCCAGGTGTCTGGTTCCAGGGCTGCTTTAAAGCTCTCTGCCCTCAGTAGTTAGCAGTGTTTCCAGGAGTTACACCCCCTTTCTGGTACATTCATTATGGCAGAGCTATAATCTCTTCTGTCCCTGACTTCTGCTTTTATTCTAACTCTCAGATTATACAGTTTATTATTCATAAAAGGAACAGCACTATTTTCCTCTGTAATTTTGTAATATGGGTTGAATAGTCTGGGAAACGAGGGCAGGGAAGAAGGTGGATCTTGCTAATGCTCTTGCTGAGAAGCAAGGAAAGTCAGGCAAGGATGAGCAGAACCTAGGTCACTTATAGCAGCTAAGCAAAGAGGAGGAACGATGCAGGAGGAAATTATGAAGATTACCAGTCTTCTGTCAGGGAAAATCTATCCAATTGCCATCTCACCACATTACTGAGAAAAGTTATTTTTCTTATGTCAAGGCCCTAAATAAAAAACAGCAGAAGTGAAAGATACAAAAAAGAGGTCACATCCCAAGTGGATCTGGTTAAATAACTGGAAAAAAGAATGCACTAAAAATTAGAGCCATATTCAAGTTTTGAAAAGCTGCAGTTTCAAGTTTTTTGCCAAATTTTCAGTGAGGAACTTGGCTGATTTCCTTTAATGAAAACCATTGTGACAAATATTGTCTAATAATTTGGACCTCATAGAGTGTCATTTCAAATAAATTACTTCAGTAACTCTCCCATTGCAGCTTCTAACATCACACAGAAAGGTAACATTTAATGAAAACTGCATACTTTTAAACTATTTGTAGCTAACACATAGCACTTTAATGTTATTCTTTGCATACAATATGTACTGCACAGTCTGACAACAGTTTTAATTAGTACTGAGCACTATGTAACACTGGTAAAATTAACAACCAGAATATTTTGGTATTTTGCTCATAATTGGGCAACCTGATCACCTAATGCAGAGAAGCTACAACTAACAAATTCTTTCATATGTTCCACTGAGAGCTAGCACAATGATAAAAGAAAGAGATTTTCAAATACCAGACCAAATTCCAAATGGTGCACAGAAGTGTGAGACATTACTCTGATTCACATGGTTAGACCTTTTGTCAGATATTAATACAGAATATAAGCATAAGACACTGAAAATTAGTATAATAATTAATCAAAATTACATTGGATTTCCATAATTATAGGTCCTATATGTCACAACAATTTTTCTGATGATTATGAAACAACAAGGCAAAGACAAAGAAGTAATAAAAACATCATTACTTGAATATATTGGCCATATAATTAATTATTTACCAGCTTTGGCAAAACACTGTTAATAGTGAGAATTACAGAGAGGTCAAATTCCCATTGCTGCTAAAGAAATGCCAGGAACACCATGCAATACGAAGTAGCTGGTTATGAGGAATGGAGTTGGTATGGGGTTCAAATGTAGGGTCAAAACTGAGAAATAAGGAAAGACGGAAGAGTATAGACCAAAAAAGTACACCAGGCATGGTATGTTCCAAAAGTTAGTTAATGATGTAATTTTCCATTTGCTCTTTTTTCCACAAGATTCTAGTTGCAAGGACACTACATCACATAAATGTCTGCTAAAGCATACTACAAAGAAGCCTATGTATCTTGCATAAAGAGCTCGAGTTATAGATGCCAACAGCTGTTTATTTCTCAAATACCCGCCTTATAATAAACCTGGACTGTCTTCCATCCCTGAAGATTAAAGTGTCTTGAACAAGCAGTGTTTGGCAGCTCATAAAAGACAGAGGAAACCTTTCGTCCACTTGATCTGTCCTGTGGACACTGGCAGCCAAGCCTTGCCATGCAGTGGGCCAACTGCCTTCCTTGAGCACAGTGTACCTGGACACAGCTACACAGTGGTGCAGGGTGTATGTAAACCAGATTGCAAAAAGTGGAGCAGCACAGAGTGCATGGGAGAAGAGTTACAAGGGCTTTAGCAAAATTGTTTGCTGCAACCATCCCTTCCATTTCAGACAACCATATAATGCAAGGACAAGAGACTTGATGAAAGGGCAGTAAATTCAGAACAATCTTTTTTTTCTTTTTTTGGGGAGTAAAATATAATAATTTCAATCGACTGCTGGAATTTACTGATGGGGAATGCAGAGACACAAGTGCCATGTTTAGACATAAGAATTAGGATAAGTTGTCAACAGGTAATATTTGTAGAGGTGCAGTATGTGTAATCTTACCTTGAAATTTGTTCTTTAGGGCTTAACCGTATGCAGATGTTTGGACACACTTTTTCTAGTAATATCATGTATGTGAGGGTCCTAAACAGGTACAAACCCGTATTGTTCCAGGAATTCGGAGGTGTCATAGCAGTTTACTACCTTTGTGGATCTGGACAAAGATCGTTATACTTGCTCCTTTAATATGTTTTCAAGAACAGGTTATGCAGTTACTCTACAGCAAACAAGAAATAAAGATTGGATCCAGTTTTCAGCTTATGTAAATTTTTATAGCTCCATGATTTCAGTATATGTTAGCCAACTTGGCCAGCAAAGGACAGCTGCTAACATGCACTGAAACACTGAAAGGAAAAGAAATTTTTACCAGTACCTGAAGGATGATGCTGCTTGCTCTAGTCATTCTTTCAGAGCACCAGTGATAACCAGTTCCTCAAAATATTACTGGTCTTGAGCAGAGGTATGACACATGATTGAAAAACCAAGCACCATGGCAGAAGGCAGATGATTCAGCTCAGTTCCAGTCCCCTTGTATTCTTCTACTGATTCTAAAGGCCAACTGAGGATACGCCTGGAGGGATCTTCAGCTGGTATAAAGCCAGCAAAGATGACTAAATGGCCAGGGAATGGGTGTGGGTGACTACTACTGTGTTTCAGTGATTTCCAGCTGCCAGTGTTGCCCTTGAAGACTGATTACTGCTGCTCACAATTTTTAGATTTTAGCGCCTTAGGATGTTCTAAATTGTGCCAGGGGCCAAGTTGAGAAGACAAAAGCATTAGTCTGGTAAGAACCCATCCTTTGTTGCACTCCTCCCACTGCACAGCTCAGCCAAACCTGAAATTTGAAAGCAGCAGTGAGTCCAAACCACAGCACATGGTGAGTTAGGATCTGGGGGTGATTTGGCCCACTGTGCAGGACAGAGGGACCACCCACTCCAGTAGTGTGATTTATTCCCATAGAAGTCAGTGGGAAAAGCTTAACTTGAGTGGAGTTGGATCAAGGCTCTGTATCTGTTTCCAACCTAACTTTTTCCTAATATTTTGAGGGGATTGTCAGAAATTTGATTTGACTCCTCTAGAGAAAAACAAAAATATTCTAGAGCTCTGGAAATCTCCAACTATATATGCGTGTATATACATAGCAGTATTATTATTTCTCTATCAGGCTTATGAGAGCAGACTCCCTGTTAAACAGGGATATGTCAAAGAAACATATTGCCGAGGGTTTTTAATTTACTCATGCCTTCAGCAACCAGAAGCTAAGACCAGCTGTCCATTCCAACATTCACAGTGTCATGGTCTTTAACCGAAATGTCCTGGCAGCAGTAAACTTATAAGGATTTCAGTGACATTTGTTAATCCACTGATCACTGCCTGGAGTGGATTTGACTGACCTTACTGGGTAGGAGAATGTCCTTTTGCCTTATAGAATTAGCAAACTATAAATCTTTCAAGATTGGATAAGGCTGAAGATTAGGGGACAAAAGGCTACATGGTGTAATATGAATACCAAGTCTTTTTCCTCCCTTAATAACCATTTTTTAGTATTTATTACAATGTTTTATTCAGGATGTTGCCATCTAAAGTTGTGTCATCGCTTCCATTGAAAAATAAAAGTTTCCAGCAATATAATGTGGTTTGAAATTTGTGTCTGCAAAGTCTATCTTTGAAAATAATATTTTTTTTTTTAATTGGCACAGACACTTTTGCATTCTAAATTTAATTTACAATGAGCAATGTATTCATTATTTTGGCTTGGCTATATTAGTCAATTTTCATAAAAATAAAAAGCTGACAGTCAAGCTTATATGAAAATGAGAAATGAGCCTGAACAACATCCCAGGAGAAAAGTCTAAGTAGGAAGTTTGCAATCAGGCCATCCTTCTGCCTCTGAATCATGTAATAAGAAGTAATTTTTAGAATGGGATAAATCTAAACTTCAGATCCAAATCCCTTAAATGAAGTTACTTCAGATTAAAACAATTTTGAATGCTTGAGATGAAGTTGGGGTGAAAATGTTACATTCAAATTGTCGTAACTTTTTTTCTGTGTGGGCTGGATCTCCATGGATGCCAATGGAACATAACCTGCATAACACTCAACAAGCAGTCATGCAGCAAATAGGGAACAGCTTAGATTGGATGGCTCATGGTAGGAGCAAAAGTCAAGAGCATTGAACTCAACTTCTTCAGGTTGAGTTCAACCAAGAAAACCTGCTTTGTAATATCTCGGTTAGCAATAGCCTTGGCTGCAGTGATCACAATATTGTGGAGTTTGGGATCCTGTTGAGCACGCTGAAGGTTAGTACTAAGACAAAGGTTTTATATTTTAGAAGAGCAAACTTCAGCTCTCTCAGAGCTCAACTGGGAGGGATTCCATGGGAAGCTTCCACGGAGGATTATCGTGATTTAGCTTCAGTTGGCAGTTAAGCACCACACAGCCACTCACTCATCCTCCCCCCTCCTGGTGCAATGGGGGAGAGAATTGGAAGAGCAAAAGTAAGAAAACTCATGGGTTGAGATAAGAACAGTTTAATAATTGGAAAAAAAAAAAGTAATTAAATTGTAATAAAAAGGAAAACAACAAGAGAGAGAGAGAGGAACAAAACCCAGAAAAAACCCAAGTGATACAACTGCTCACCACCCACCGATCGATGCCCAGCCAGTCCCTGAGCAGCGATCGCTGTCCCCTGGCCAACTCCCCCCAGTTTACATACTGAGCATGATGTCACATGGTATAGAATAGCTCTTTGGCCAGTTTGGATCAACTATCTTGGCTGTGCCCCCTCCCGGCTTCTTGTGCACCCGGCAGAGCATGGAAAGCTGAAAAGTCCTTGACTAGTATAAGCATTACTTAACAAAAGCTAAAACATCAATGTGTGATCAACATTATTCTCATACTAAATCCAAAACACAGCACTATACCAGCTATTAGGAAGAAAATTAACCCTATCCCAGTCGAAACCAGGACAAGGATAAAAGAGCTAGAGAATGCTGGGAGTTCTTCAGGAATGCTCTCCTGGAAGCACAAAAACAGTTCCTCCCCTTTAAAGGTAAGGGAAGTAGGCAGAGCAAGAGACCCCCTTGGCTTAACTGGGAGTTTCTGAGTCTGCTCAAAACCAGAACAGAAGCGTACCAGAGATGGCAAAGCAGATGAATACCCATTGAGAACTACAAGGGCATTGCCAAGGCCTGCTGAGATGCAGCTAGAAAAGCAAAAGCTCAGCTCGAATTGAAATTGGCCAGAGATATCAAAAACAACAAGCAAGGGTCCTTCAGGTACATAAACAACAAGTCGAAACAGAAGAAAAATATTGACCCACTGTTAAACAGGAGAGGTGAATTAGTCACCAAAATGCTGAAAAGGCAGAGGTTCTCAACACTTTCTTCACCTCTGCCTTTACCAGCGCTGTTGGGCCCCAGGCCTTGGGAACAAAAGTCCAGGTTGATGCAAACACAGACCCACCATCAGTGAAGGAAGAGTTGATATGTGAACTATTACAGGAGCTTGACCCCTACAAATAGATGGGCCCTGACAATATCCACCCGAGGGTGTTAAGAGACCTGGCTGATGTCATTGCGAGGCCGTTCTCCATAATCTTTGAGAAGTCGTGGAGATCGGGGGACATCCCAGAAGACTGGGAGAAGGCTAATGTCACCCCCATCTACAAGAAGGGCTTAAAGGAGGATCCAGGAAATCATAGACCCATCAGTCTTACTTCAGTCCCTGGGAAAGTTATGGAACGAATCCTCCTGGGGGTTATCACAAGTCAAATGAAGCACTTGACTGGGAAAAACCAGCACAGATTCACCAAAGGCAAATAGTGCTTGACAAACCTGATCACTTTCTACGATAAAGTAACCGGCTCAGCTGATGTGGGGCAAGCTGTGGACATTGTCTACCTGGATTTCTCCAAGGCTTTTGATACTGTTTCCCACAGCTGCCTCCTTGAGAAACTGATGCATTATGGTCTAGACAAGTGGTCTGTGCAGTGGGTGGGGAAGTGGCTGACAGGCCGCACCCAGAGGGTGGTGGTAAATAGCTCCTTTTCAAACTGGCAACCTGTCACAAGTGAGGTCCCCCAGGGATCGATATCCGGCCCAACGTTGTTTAATATGTTCATAAGTGATCTGGATGATGAGATCAAGTGTACTCTGATGAAGTTTGCCAATGATACCAAACCGAGTGGGGAAGTCGACACTTCGGAAGGGAGAGCCACCCTGCAGGAAGACCTGGATAGGCTGGAAGAGTGGGCTAACAAGAACCTTATGAAGTTCAACAAAGACAAGCGTAAGGTCTTGCACCTGGGAAAACATAATCCAGGAGTGCAGCACAGGCTGGGATCTACCTAGCTGGGGAGCAGCTCTGTGGAAAGGAACCTGGGGGTCCTGGGAGACAAAAAGCTCAATATGAGTGAACAGTGTGCTGCTGTGGCAAAGAAAGCCAACAGGATGCTGGGTTGCATCAACAAGGGCATCACCAGCAGAGATAAAGAAGTCATTATCCCACTCTACTCAGTGCTTGTCAGGCTACACCTGGAATACTGTGCTCAGTTTTGGTCCCCACTGTACAAAAAAAGATGTGGACAGGCTGGAGAGGGTCCAAAGAAGAGCCACAAAGATGATCAAAGGACTGGGGAGCCTGCCATATGAGGAAAGGCTGAGAGAACTGTGTTTGTTCAGCCTTGAGAAAAGGCTTAGGGGAGACCTTATCACCATGTTCCGTTATTTAAAGGGTGGCTACAAAGAAGATGGACCCTCCCTTTTTAGGAGTCACATGGAAAAGACAAGGGGTAATGGGTACAAGTTACTCCTGGGGAGATTCAGATTAGACACAAGAGGAAAATTTTTCACAATAAGAACAATCAGCCATTGGAATAATCTCCCCAGGGAAGCCGTGGATTCCCCAACATTGGAGACTTTTAAGATTCGGCTGGACAGGGTGCTGGGCCATCTTGTCTAGACCATGCTTTTGCCAAGAAAGGTTGGACCAGAAGATCCTTGAGGTACTTTCCAACCTGGTATTCTATGATTCTATGAGGTTGCAGTGGGGGTAGGTGCTATCGTAATTGCTGGGTTCCAACTACTAAAGAAATATTTATTTTCTCTATTGTTGTAAGCACAAGATGATCTCAACATAATATCATTGTGAATATGGTGTCTCATCCTATAGAATATTACTTTCTGCTGACTTAGACTACCTTTTTTCTTACCTTCAAAGCAGGTATGGAAAGGGAATTGGAAGACTTCAAGAAAGTCTTCTTCAGTCCTTTTCTTAAATGATGTTTGAGCTTTTTGCCTTTTATGCTCCATCTGCTTACACCATTTGGAAGTAAAAAATACCAGCAGCTCATCTGGCCTGTTGTTCTGCTGCAGGAGTCAAGAATGACTTCACTGGAATGATACAAAGAATTAATTTAATCCTGTACATTTGTGGCATTATTTTCATCCCTCTCTCTTGTTCTCTGTGCATTGCTGCTCTGGAACCGTGAGCTGTCAGGAGTCAAGATTGCTATTTATGTATTTTTTTATATTTGAGAGAGCTCTTTGCATCCTCCTACATCTCCCAGCTTTTCTGGCCATCCAAAATAAAACATGTCAAAATGCTTAAGAACTTTTATGAGGCAATTGTGGGCAGGTAATATCTACAATGGTTTCCCATAAGATCACGCCATTAGCAGTTTTGAATGTGCTATTGTGGAGATCTTCAAGTACAAAAAGAACTTCAGAGTGTCCTTTATTGTCACAGGGCCTTCCTTCTGTTGCGTGCTCTTCCAATAATGTTTCCAGACCCATCTAAAAAGACATCTGTGATCGCCCTCTTTCTTTAAATCATATGAAATCAATCTTTTGCTGAACAAAAGAATAACTTGGAAATAACAACTCACACTTTTTTTTTTAAACAAGAAAAATACTATCAGTTTGCTCTGTGACAAAATATAATTCAGTTGTATCTCCATTTTGCAGGAAATCTTGCTGCCCCTCCACCCATCTTACACCAATTCCCAGTTTTTCTTCAAGGAAACAATGTTCTGCAGAGGCTACAAGAAAGTCTGCTGGTCATTCCTCTAGCTAAAAAGTTATGTCAGGTTCAGTGTCCTATATCTTTCTCATGATACTCCCCTGTCTCTGGAGTATGTGGCTAGTCCTCCCGAGATGAACTCTGGTGCCACAATATCTTACAGCTTTGATAGCTTGAATGATCATCACACTGCTGAGTTGAACTCAGTCTTTAGATCCTATCTTCCTCAAAGACAGCTTAATTTCAGGTTAGCCCTCCCATCTCTCTATCCAGCCTCAACAGTACCAACTCCCTGGCCTTTCCTTTCCCTTTTGGGAAGTATGGCTTCATGAGGAAAAAGTTGAGACTGATGGCAGAGAAATAATTAGCTGGACCACAGCCAGGGTTTGTGCGCAAGAAAAAAAGATTGTGCCCAAAGCTATTACACAGTCTGTGGTGCTCTAATGTTACCTTTTGCTGCCACATCTCCTATCACTGAATATCTCAGCAACACATGCATAAGGTCTCCAGACTTCCATCATTAAGGTCACTTTACATATTAACTCTCTGGACAAACCAGGACTGCTAAAGCAAGGAGATCATAGACTTTTCAAACAAACTTCTTAGATTCACCCATAATTGATAAGAAAAACAAGATAATTACAAATCTGCAGAAGAACAAACACCACCATGTCAACTTTTTGCCACATCTAAAACTCTCTGGCCTTCTATAACTTCCATCGCCCTTTTTCTCTCTGTTCAACCTTCCCTTTTTTAGGTTAGTATCTTTATTTGACTAAAGATCATGCTTATTTTTAAGTATCAGCTTATAACTCTTTTTATATTATTTTATCATTCTGTTCATTTCATTAGAGACTGCCCTACTACTATGGGGATCATCCATTGTTGATGGCCCTTTCATTTCAGACCAGACATCAAGCTCAGTTTTCACAGAAGAGTCTATTTTATGTTAATATGGCCTTTGCAGTACACTAGGAACCATATAATCAGGGTGATAGTGCATTTTTCATTCATAAATTCAAGATCGAAGATGCAGAGCAAATCAACACAGTGATTCTTCTTTTTCTATGTGTAGTGTGGGTCAGCATGTACTACAGGGAAAAGATAAAGTAGCAAAGAATTGCAGCAGCGTGCTTCAGACTTCAGCTAGGCATGTTGGTACAGCTGAGTAAGGGGTGCATTGATATCGCAAAAGGTAAATAAGCCTAACAAAAATGTCCTAATGGGCTAGCTCTTCCAAATGCTTAGTGGAAGCCTGCATTGCTTTGGACTGTAACCATTTATTTGGCTAAGGCACCATCCCCTGAAAGTTGGACTAGGATGCTCTTGTCGAACCACTGGAATTACTCACTTTGGAGTTGAGTAATGTTACACAGTATTCTTTTGGGGCCATTCATTCCAAAAGAAAAGGACCAAAAATATCTCCCTATTTCCTGCTCCTCATTAAATTCATTGACAGAGAATTACTGGTCTTGGCCCACAACAATCTGTATGAGGCCAGTATTAAAACCTGGAGGAGGGAAGAACCACCAATAATAACTCTGCTTTTCCCATACAAAGCACACTACACCAATAATCATTAACAGAGAGAGTGGGAGGGGAAACATGCATTATAAAGCATATCCTTTACCATGACACTGTCAAGGCTACTTCTGTACTGATTTTTGCTCCTTGTCACCCTTTGGAATATCAACAGGGTTGCATCGATAGCAATCCTATGAAAAAATGTAGCTTCATGCTTGATTTTTGCTACCTGAGAGTATAATGGACTTTACTTAAATGTGTTAGCTTTTATACACTGCCAAAATTAAACCAGTTAAGTATATAAACATGTCCTACCTCTCTCCTTCCTTTTGCGTTTTTGAGTGCAGACTTTTTAAAGAGTTACAGACAGATCTCTGCTAAGACCATAGTAACTGCTTAAGGCATTAAATTTTTTGTGATAAGAGGGGTAGGACTCACCTCCCTGAACTTTCTACTTCGGTATCTACAGTGTGGATGTTTCCCTAAACTCCCTTTGAAATCTGTGTGGAGAAATAGGAGCTATGAGAATGGCTATTCAGCTGGCTAGTTCTAGGTGTCTAATTTAACCTGAGATAAATCAAAGCCTGGAAGTGTCCTTTTCTTGCCACTGACTACAGTGGGGTTTTACAGGGACTAGTTTAGATGTAAACATCTATATTTGGCCAGATGGAACCCATCTGTCTCTCTTTATTTATGTGTATTGTCCAGAAGGCATCTAATTTCAAATGTTAAGCAACTAACAATAGTAACAAATTCTTTACAGAGACTATAGCAGCAACAGGCTTTTGCTTGGACACAGTGATGTATGCTGTCACTGGTCACAAACCTCTACAGACAAAAAAAAAAAAAAAATCAAGCCTGTATGAGTTCTTGGAAAGTTAAACAAGGTTTTCCTCTTTGAATTCATTTGTAAATGAAAACTTTGGAAGAAATCAAAATGCTTGATATATTTTTTTCACCTACATACCACCATTTATCACATTTTTAATGGTTCCAAAAAAAGTTACAACTGCTCTGGCAACAAACTGCATGTCATGAGCAAAGAGTTATCCCCATTTTTTAGGACAGTATGATTTTGTCAGCAAGGTCAGGGATGTAATCACAGCCCCAGCTCCGTGCTTACACTGTGCAGCCAGCACTGCACCTGTCACTCTCAAATCACATAAACTGCCCATATCTATCTTGACTCACTTGCCTGATATGTGAATTCTTTCAAAATCTTTCTGAGACAATTTAAATCTTTCAGCATAAAGATATCTACTCTTCATTGGACTGAGCCACAGTGCAACTTCTCTGGCAAAACTGCTCTAACAATGAGGTTTTGTGCTGAGTGTCTTTGAGAGGTATTTATTACTTGAGGCCATACAGTCTTTTACAGGCCAGCATACACTCTCATTGTTTTATGTGAAGAAAAAAAAATTACACAATGCTGAGTTAGTGTAAGCTTCCTGGAAGCAAATAGAGAGCTATTGTGTAATAACAGATGTTATTGTATAACATTTTTCAACATTTACTATAGACCAGAAAATAAGGGCACATTTTGAATGGAGAGCGTTGCATTAACATGCCTACAAGTCAAGGCTGTGCTTTCTTCAAGTGCTTCTTAATAAAAAGAAAAAAATATATCAAATTTCTAACGTGGACAACTCTGATAAAGCCACAAAATGGTAATCTAAAATATTGGCAGTCACTGAGTGGCATAAATGGGGGTAACTTATAGTGCTAATAATTTCTGAAAGTTTTAGATTAAATTAAAATAGTTTCCATTCCTTTGGCTGGCTGTGGCACTGGAATGCAGTAGAGTTGCCTCAGGGATAGCTGTGAAGGATAACATTCCTAGGACAGGGAGACAGTGTCACTCATGAAGTGAAACGGCACATACTTTGACAGCAGATGCAGGAAGATATTTGGAAGAAAGGAATATGTTTTTTTAAAAAATAAACACGCAGATTTTTTTCCCCCCTTTTACTGAGCACTGGATTCAGATGCCTACTCAGTTAAACTGGCTTTACAAGTTACAAAGAAAACCACGAGCACTACCACTCAACTTGCATTGAGACACAGGATGAACCTGTCTTCTGAGAGCTGCGCTGCATCCTTGGAACACACAGCGATGAAGGGATGGTTGTTTAAATAAACTGAGACACAGTTTTCAACCTTTGTACTCTTATTAGTAACCCACACATCCTTTCCTTGTCCTGTTTCCATCTGCATGAACTCAAATCTTAGGACATTTTTCAAAGCACCCAGAAAGAGCACAGTATGAGCTTAAATTTGATATGTCTGAAGCAGAAATCCCCACAAAACATGCCTAGTCCTGGCTTATTTTTAGTTCGTACAGAAATCAGCTTGGCACTATCTACTTACTGTGAAACAGCAGTCATAGCTGAGCTGGAATTTTTTCTGGACACAGCATTTGCCCATGTTGAATATTTTTAAGCCTGTAGCTTCTGGTAGCACACCAATAACTCTAAATGTACTAATTTACCCTGCCTCTCAGCTTACAATTAATCTGCTTCTGTCATGAATTTGTTCACAGTTATTTCAGATAACTCTAACTTACATTTCATTCTGTTCTGTAAGGTTTTTTCCCATAACCAATATATATCAGGCAGAATCAAAACAAGTTTGACAACTGTCAATATAAATTAGGATCTTCTAGTTTCTACTCCCTCCTCCTCTGTGGTTTTGATATAAATCTATCTATTTTCACTTAAAATACTTTCAGAACAGTGTTCCAAACATCATTTTCTTGGTTGTCTATTTCAGACACATCATCGTCCTCTTTTAAACCTTCAAGTTATGGGCTTTCAGGTCCTGCTCCTGCTTTAGTTCCACACCAGCAAAATGTCACCTGCCACCTCCACCTTCATGACAATCAGTTGAGGGGGCTGAAAACCTGGGTTACCCACCCACTGTGGCCCACGCTCTGACATCAACTGATGTGAAAGCAAAGCTGACAATAGTGGTCTGTCCCCCAAACAGTGCTCCTTCTGTCCCAAATGATCCCCATCCAGACCATCTTAGTCCAATTTTACCAAAATCAGCTTGAGGCTTTATTCTTGCTACCCCTGTGTGGAAGGAGCATCCACAAAGCCATATCAGGATCCTCTTAAAACTTCTTCTCTACCATAACACCTTCAAACAACATGATAATGGTTGGCCTAACAGCCAAAACTATTATTTTAATTCTGTCAATAACAAACTCACTGCTCTCTGTCTTTGATATATTCCTCTACAGCCTTTAATACTATACTCAAGTTCCAAGCTCTTCAGGTATGGGTCTATCTTTCATTACATGTTTGTAACAGCACTTAACACAACCAAGCCGTGTTACTGACTGCCAGCCATGGGTAGCAGTTCAAGCAGAGCTTGAACAAGATCACCCAAGGAAAAAGAGTATCATGTTACTCCTACAGTTACATATGTTCTGTGGGACAGTTTCTCATTTCAGCCACAACAGTGTAAATCTGGAATAATTCCCCTGGAAAGCTGCTCTTCTGCTCCAGAACATGGTGTACTGTATCTACTGTTTGCTGTTAAACATGGGGGATGACTTTTCCATTTATACATCTTTTCTTTCAGCTTTAGCTTTATTTCAGGCTTTGCATGCTATGCTAGCTATGATTCAAATGGCACCAAAATAAATCCCTTCCTCCTACCTCTCTGCCTTTTTTTCTTATTCAACAGAGGAGAAGATGTGCTAATTAAGTCCCTTCTTTATTAAAGACAGATGCACATTTTCAGGAGTTTACTAGAAGTGTGATTTCTAAAAAAATATGGGAAACTGCAAAAAAATCATATCTTCAAATACGCCTGCAGGAAGCAGGTATACTTCTTATCTGCTATTCAGAAGTACTTCTGTAATGCTAGCAGGCAATTGCTATTGGGTTTAACCTACCCCTAGACATATCCTATCCCCATAGGGCCCCATCTCGGTCTTACATTCATCCCATGCCTGGGTGCATTCTTTCAAAACTGCCAGCAAATGTTGACAAGGGCTTGCAGCTGGCAGGGATAGACACTGGTGGCCCATGGAAGTGTGAAGCACTCAGGAGGTTTGGCTTTCAGAGCATGAGTAGCAGAAAGGAGGAGGGTGGATGTGGGTACAATGATAAGTCTCAGCTGGCAGGGAGCTGGGCAGAAAGGGCAAGGGAGGGGGCTGGGAGCAGTGCAGAGGCAGCTGATGGGGAGCTGGGAGGGTCTGTGGCAGCTGCGTTGCTTTGGAGCAGGAAGGGTCACTGGGGGTTTGAGATGAGAAGGGTAAAGTGGTGGGAGTTTAGAGGTGGTAAGAGGCTTTGGTTTAGAGGCAGAGACACACAGAAACCTGCTCCTTTCTCTCTTCTTATTCCACAAGTTTTGTCTTTGCCAGTAGGAAACTCCTACTGCTGACTAACATTACTAGTCAAGTAATGTCATCAGGTGGTGATAGTGCTCAGTCCTGACTGCAGCTTGAGCTGGGGGTTTTCAGAGCAGTATGTTGTGTTACAGAAAAATGCATGTGAAGTGTTGGGAGCCTTCAAGTTGTTCTGAGACTCTGAGAAGTCTAGTGCCAAAGGAGTTAATGTTGATTGAAAACCGTAAAGTTCCCTAAAGTGTGCTTTATTTAATAAACTAAATTTGTCAACCTTGATAAAAGAATGAATAATAATTGGGAATAAGGGATAATATAACTGATTTTTTTTAAGTTAATTAACTTCCAGACAGATAAATGGCTCCTAAAATGTCACCAATTAACTTAGATAACAAAACTAGTACCTTATTTTCAGATTTCAAGGTATTCTGTCCAGTGGCCATGAGAGAGAGACAGGAGTGTCATGCCATAAAGAAAGGCACTTTGGTAATCCTATTTGTTTATTTCTAGTAACATCCATTTGGCAAGTCCATAAAAAAATATAACAAACTACCACAGTAATTCTTCTAAAAACAGAAGAGTAAATTATGTTTCATAGAAAACAACAAAATAATGACAACAGTCATTATGTCAATGTCTAATTAGAAATTGTAACTGTTTTGATGATATTCTGAGAGAGATTTTCAGAGGCAGAGAAAGCACCAAGGCCGCCAACAAAGGACTAGAAGGTGACTTCTGAAAATTTCAGGGATGTATTGGCACATGAACAGGTTTGTGAATGTGTCTTGAATTTCCTGGTGCCAGTTATCTTCTCTGATCTGTGCAACTTTCAGCGTACAAACCACACTATGCAAGCACTTTATACATCCTATGTAGCTATAAAAGTTAAAGTTTAAACTGTGTCCTCTCCAAAATGCATGTGGAAACCTACAAAGTCAGACAAAGTATTGGCTATGGCCAAAAGTTAGAAAGAAGCTCCTAAGATCTATAAATAAGCAAAACCTGACAGATTAGCTGAGAGGAGTAAAAGCAAGTCTTTGCTGACTCAAATATTCACTCCTGCTACTAAATAGTGCTTTTATAAAGAAGCAATAAACTATATCCACTGTCAATGTCTCTATTCTCGACTCCATGTTATGAAGATCACTATCTAGGAATAAACTTCCTCTAAGATAAAACAACAAGACTGTGAGCTTTGGAGACAATAGCAAGATTGTCCCCCTAGCTGAAGACACTAATCCTTAAGCATTTTAAAGAATATAGTTTATTCTTCAGATTGTACCTAACACAATTACACTTTGTTAAAAATTGGCTTCTGGTAATATGGGGGATGGAGGGATAGGTACAGTTCTAGGTTTTTTTCTTTTTTTTCAGGAGACCAAGTGGCCACATTTTGCACTCAAATTATGTTTGATTGTCTTCCCCAAAGCTGCATGTATGTACATTAAGGGATATTTTTCCATATGGTTTTAGGAAGCTTGGTACAGTTAAATATATTTTCATTAAATTAGTGACTGATGTAGATAGCGGACATTAGATTATTCGAGCTTACGCAAATGAATGAAGACAATATAAATCTAAGCTATATATCAAGAATATAAAAAGAAAAAAAAAAACATGTTAGAATAACTACTTTTGCCAGTAATGCAGCTGGCAATACAGCTGTGACTTTGCAGAAAATAACTTTTATCTCCAGTCTTCTTATGTAGAGCAACAATTAAGTAAAATAGAACCATATGGTATTACTGATGGGAAGGGGTTCTTTGAAATATTTTTACTTTAAAAAAAAAGAATATGAAAGTGTGTCTCTATATGCACTGGTTCCACTAGATCAATGTCAAAAAGTGAAGGGGACAATACAGCAGTCTGAGACTGATAAAACATAATTGGCTCTGCTCTGCCTGTGGCACGTGCAGAACTTATGCTGTTGCGTAGTTCGAGCTACTTACATAATGCGACATGTCTAACTGCTTCCAGCTCCAGCTTTGTCACATCCACTGATGCTTCCTGCTTGTGAGCTACCCTCCGTACAGCACACTGGGCACATCTATCTACTACACAGCCACAAAGTCAGGCTGGGCTGCAGCTCTGCTGGTGCTAAACTGCTGGTGGAAAGCAAGTGTGGATGCTCTGGACAGGGTGGCCTGAAGCTTTTGGAGGGCAGGGTGCATTCAGCCTATCATCTGAGCCACTCTGTGAAACCTGGAAGATGAATGTGCTCTAGCTCAGGTGATGATGATCACTGTCAGGCAAAAGCTTTCAGCTCTTCAGGTATCTGAACACTATGGGTGGCACCTCCTGCATTGCCTAAATACAGTTCTTCAAATGAGTTGGACTCCACCTTCACTGCATGGCAGTCAAAACCTGCATGACATCCGTATGATACATCTGTACCATAGATGCATGGTACAGAACGGCAGGTGACAGCTCACATCCACACAGCACAGACATACCTGTCACGTTAGAAAGATGGCATGGTGGAGTGTAATTTGTATGAGGCACACCTAAGCCCATGGTGTAGTAAACATCTTCAGCATACCCAGTAGCTAACTTCAGTGGTGAATATGAAGGGTGCTCCATATTGGTAAACTCTTACAAAAAGTGTTTTGCTCTAAAGGTAGCATAAAGTAGAAGGCAGGTGTGATTAAAAACAATGGCTGTCAGTATGAAGAAATTTTCTAACTTTTCAAATTTCTAAACTTTCTAATTTATAATTCCCATATTAGAAAAATTTCAAAAGAGAACTCTTTTCTCCATTTTTATCAAAGCAATGGTTACCTCTGCAATGGCAATTTGCAACGTAACATATATCATTCAATTCAGCATTAGAGGAGACTGATATTAGCATATTTTGAGGGCTTGTTCATATGTGAAAGTGAGTTTGATGTAGGTCCTGTACAGATATTAGCTTTCCAGGAGCAAGAGGAGCTTGTGTTGCAGTGAGAGTGTTTTAGCACAAGATGCGATTCACCCATTTCTGCCCTTTGAAATGGCGTAACACAAATCAGCATGAAGAACAAGTGGAATTATTCTCCTTGCAGCCGTCCATGTTGTGAAGTCGCTACAAAGCTGGCTGGCGGGCTACAAGCATTTGCTCGCGTAACGAGTCTGTCAGATTTGAGAATATCATGTGGGTCTGAGACAATCATTGAAGGGCTTTGGTTCTTGTCAACTTGTGACTTACACAACCCTGTTCCCATATGTTTTGTATTATTTGAAAGAAAGCTGGATCCATTTTACTTCAGATGAATTCTAAAAAAGATAAACATGTGTAAATCTGAGAAAGAAAAATAATTTGGTATTTTGTCTTGCAAGACTGGCCCCCTGGGATGGGGAGAAAGGCATCTCCCCCAACAGGAGCAGTGCTGGCACGGGCTAAAGATTGTACTCTAAATGCCACCATGGTATGTACAATTGTCATGATGCAAACTTACACTCTCGGTCCAGCCTGGGAGTTAGGTTTTGTCTCATTTTCAGTTATGAGAAAACTCCTGGATCAGCTCTTATTTTCTCTCTTCTCTCTGTCTCAGCCTTGTCAAGGCCCATATATGTTTTCAACATATGGAAATATTCCCTCTTTCACCCTGACCAAAGCTTCATGACAAATCAGGAAACGTGTAGGCCTCTTCAGCGCACAGAAAGCCAGCTTTCTGTAAAATATCCACTCTGATTTTAAATTATGTAAAAAAACGTGTTTGCAGTGTTCTGTGAGGAAAATCTAACCCCCAAAGTGCGTCAGAATTTAAAATTGCACTGGGATTTTTGTGGGTTTTTTTCTTTTCCAGAAGGGCTCTATAGCCAATGAAACCAATAACATTTTGCTGGAATAAGTTTGTTTGTTTTGAACTGGGCTGACTCAAACAGTAAACTTCACAACTTTGTTTTTTCTTAATTGTGTTGCACATGTTTTGCCAAATGTTCTTGCTGATAATCAAAGCAGCAGTCACTCCCCAGAGTCTGCTGGGAGATGGGTTTCAGTTGCAACTCTGTAGATGCTCAACCAAAGTATATGGTTGAGCATACGAGAGCAAATCTGAAGCTGAAATCTTTGTCTATCAGAAGCAGGTGCCACTTGATTTCAAACAGTCTGCTCCCAAACACCAATCCTTGCATGACTGGAGCCCTGCAATGAGGTGATGTGATGGAAATGAGGTTAATGAGAGCTATGCTTACAGGACAGAAATGCAGGCATTTACCATCTTATTTGAAAAGATGGCTGAAAC
Organism: Ciconia boyciana; assembly: GCF_034638445.1. NCBI lineage: Eukaryota > Metazoa > Chordata > Aves > Ciconiiformes > Ciconiidae > Ciconia > Ciconia boyciana. Next base: position 12,054,385 of record NC_132936.1, on the reverse strand, counting down.
CCTTTTAGCTGCAATTGGACATTTTCTTTTTTCTTTGGTGGGAGGGGAAGAGACTGGGGAGAGATCTTGCTAGTTTGCTTTTAGTTTTATAATGAAAATTATTTCAGTATAGCTTGCTTAAACTGTAAAGGTGGTATTATTACCTGGGAACTCTTAGCTGTAGTGGGTCAAAAAAGAAAATTGCAACAGTATTAAAATGGAGTCCGGTTCCAAGAAACATTTGAATATTTCACTGCTTGTTTCACCCTGAATTCAGGATGAAAAGTTAAAATATTGAAATTGTTCTCCAAGGGAAAGGCTCCAACTTGTTGTGAGTCACTATTTGATCAATATTATGTTTTGATGTACTTTTTTGAAAAATACATTGATAACTCTGAATCTCAATGCTTCTGTTTGGTTTATTGAACAGAGAGATATGCCTGGTATTCAAAATCAGTTCCACATTAACTGTATCACTCCCAGAACCTTATTGATCTATGCAAACTTCATTACTTAAAAAAAATATTTGTTTTTTCCACATGGACCAGACTTCTTGGCCACAGCATGTTTCCTGCAATGTATTATCAGCTTTATCAAAGGGAGACCTTAAACATTTCATTTTAAATCTGAATGTTTTGTGTCAAGCCAACAAACTAGTAATGCCAAAACGCAAGAAAGTCTGTGTTGGACTGACCTGAAGCAAGATTTTGAGCTTCGGTTTTCCCAATGGAAAATAATTTTTTTCAGTAACATTGAAATTTACTTATGGAAAAGTGAATAGTACACTGACAAAAATGGCTCATGAGCTCTCATGTAAACCATATGTATGCACTAACCAGGCACTAGATTTAGTGTATTAGACTGGTTATTTCCCTCTGGATATTGTGTGTGTGTGTGTATATATATATATATATATATGTATTTATGTATTCCTACTTATTTATACCTTACATATATAGCAGTTTTTGTGATGCTTTTTCTAGTTATTTAAAGTTAAATCACATCAGAGATTAAAAGGCCATGTGTGTCCTTATAAGAATACGGGGGAATAGAACCAAGACTTTCTCATTATTCTGAAATGAGAAACTCCACCAAAATTTTGCTGGATAATTTATCATGCTGACATTACCATTTCTGAAATGTTGTATTTTCATAAGAGACTTTTAAAACCAGTTTTTATCTCTCTCTTGGTAGCAAAAGACACTCTGAAACTAGTGAATGTATGTTAGAAAATGTTTATTTGAACTTTCTAAAACAAACTGTTCATCTTGGGTGTAACAGAAATGCTCTCTTTTTATATTACTGTTCCCATGTCACTCTCCAGCAACTGGCCAACCAAAACACCTACTTACAAAGATGAACTATACCATTGCAAGCTCCTTGGCTACTCTACCATTGTATTTCAGTCGATAAGTTTGCATTTAGCGCTTAATTTGTTCAGTATGCTTTACTAATTTGGCAATATTTATTTTGGCACATAAAATAGAAGGCAGCTGCTTTAAATGTCCTGCTAAATTCTTTGTTTTGTTTTGCGACGTTTCTTTTTTTCTTTTTTTCTTTTTTTTTTTACCCTTTTCTTTTTCCTTCATAAAAGGATCCAAGATATGAAAAAGCTCCAGAGTCGTGGACAGGGCTGAGTTTCCTGTTTATGAGTCACCATAAATATGAAAGGTGCTGGTTGACATTTCTCAGCTGAGGGATTCGACACAACTCTGTGTTGAGAGCAAATCCCCAAGCAGGGTGGTCTTGTGTTGACTTGTCGACCTTGTACATTGTTGAACGGAATCACTTTTAAAGAACAGTAGTTAAAGGAAAAGTCAGCTTCTCTAGCAGCTCTTCTTACTGTTACTCTATTTAGAAAAGTGTTATTGTATCTTTGCTGTGTAGGAGTGACTGTTGAATCATATTTTTTAAAGAGAGAGCAATTAGCAGCATACACTTGGATTTATTCCTCATGTGCAGAGCCCTTAATTTCCCTCATTTCCTAGTGTTTTTACGTTCCTTCTCAAAACTCAAGTAGCCAAAGCAATGTGTAACTGTTGTTAATGGACAACCAAGGTAAACACAAGTGAAATTTTTAGTGTATTTTGTGTGAACATCTGTCTGGTGTGTCTCTCAGCCACACCAGTGCTTTCATTACATGGATTTCTTTAGACGATTAATTGCAGGTGCAAAAATGAAAATGTAGATATGGTTAATGTCTGCTGAAAACATGGAAGCTAGATAGAGTAGGTGTATATAAAGTGTATACATGGAGGTTTGTGCTAAGATATGACTGAGTCATAAATAAATGTAAGTAAATGAATGAGTCACTGGTAAGAGTGTCACTCAACCTGCCGACTCTCCAGGCTGCATAAGATACAAATTACCTGTGAGTGTGAGTGAGTTTTCTATCTAAACTCTAGCATTCTTGTTTTTAGCCTTAAATAGCCCTGGGGCAATCCCCTTTGTGGCAGCATGATGCTGCAATATATCAGTAATTAAATCAGCAGAAGGTATAAAACATACAAGAATATATATGGGAAGACAGAAATTATGAAATAGTTTCAGTAAGCTCTGAGCAATACAATGCTTCTTGTGTATTTTATTTAACACACGCATGAAAGGGTATGTTTCATGTCAGTGCCCACAGCAGTAAGATACTTACAAGACTTTAACATTCCTTGGTTTTATTCTACATGTTCAAGAAAAAAACCATGTATTTTTGGTCCATAATACTTCAGAGGTGTGCACCTCTCAATAAGAATATAGATTGGAGAATGGAAAATTAAGAAGGTGGAATAAGGAGAAAAAAGTGGAAAGAAGTATTTATGTAAAAGAAGATGACAGAGGAGATCAACAGACAGGAGTCTGCGGAAAGCTAGATTGGAGTAATGACTGGCAATGGCTAGCAACAGTCATAGCTAACTTTTCTAGTTTCTGAAGTCTAACTTTATTGCCTTCTTTAAAATTTGATGATGGTAAAATACACATAGATAAAAAATGCACGACTACTCTCTGTTAGTAAAAGTGCAAGTTTTCTGCTTTTGATTACTAGTAGCTTTGGAAGGGCTACTTTTTATTTTCCTTTTCTTCTTTTTTTTCCTTGATTATGTCAGCTAGCATATGCAGGTGATATTCCAAATAACCAAGGCTTTGCTTCTCACTTAGCCAATGTCTGGCTGAATAGCTCAAGCACCAAAGTATTATAAGCTTCCTCCTGATCTTACCTTTCTTATTTGCACTTGTACTTTAGATAAACATAGTAAATTTACATTGCTGAGTAAGAAATAGGAAAAAAAATCTAAAACCATTTTGGGTGTTCATTTGATATGTATAGCTTTGTAAGTAAATGCATTAAAAACATGGAAATATCGTGATACTACCCATGAAATCCTCACTGATACCAGAAATCCATTCTGTTGGGCGATACATGAACAGTCATCCAAACTGATTACAAGCTATAAGCATTCATAGAACAGTTTTCTTGAAACTAAAATTATCTTTCTGGATAAATGTTCACAGAGTTGGGACACATGATTTTAATGTTTTCTGGAGTGGGAGGAAGGAGAGAAAGTACATTATTTCCCTCCTTTTTTTGTTTTCTGGTGTTCCCTAATAAGTCAGTTCTCCTATTCACTGTTACATATGTTTGTTTATACCACCCTAAATTAAATTATTTTTAAAATACTACATCAAGAATTCAGCAACATCAAAGATTCATTCCTCCTCTCATGTGATTGAAAATAAATACTCAGTGAAATGGTGCCAGGGTCAAATAGCTTGACTGCCAGCATCTGCCCATGTCAAGACAAAACATCCCAGGATACTTTCATATTTTGAAAGAGGTAATCTGTTTTTCTTTCCCAGCTTTGGCCCAAGTCTTTCTTTGATTTATAAGGCCTGAGTAAGTGGGTAATAGTTTTACACAGCTCCCTGCGATATGTTCACAGCAAAGGAGAAAACATGCTATTCACACCAAGAAAAGACTTCCAAAAGGGCGTAGTGGGCCCCACTCTATTTTGGGGATCTAAACTGCTGCTCACATTGTTGCTCTCCACCATAAGATACAGTATACATAATACAGTGTAAATAAATAAGAGGAAAAAAGCTGAAATGCAATTTGCATGGAAGCCCCTTGGTTTATGTAGGCATATTATGCTGCAAAAAATATATTTTATTTCTCATATTAGTTATTCTATCTTTCATATATTCTCTGATTATGTTCCTCTAGCTAAACATATAGTAGGGGATATCTTAAAGGGAAATCATAATTAAATATTGCTGGCTTGTAATCTGAATATAGCATTCTTCGGTTTCAAATTTCTGTTATCTAAAGTTAACACATTTTGTTCAGCAGTCAGTTTATTCTTTATAATTAAACACTATATTAAATAAGTCCAGGTAGGAGAAAATTCAAATTCCAGTCAACTCTGAAATATCCTGTAAATAGGAATAATTCCATATAATTGATTTGCATTCTATGTTTTATTGGCCAAATTGTGACTCTTGTGAAATAAGAGTAAAAATTCTCTTAACTGTGGAGTATTTCCTGGTTTTAAGAGATTAGTTCAAGTTTTTTAGAATTATTATCAAATGTTGAATTGAGCAGAAATGTAATAGGGATAGGATGCTGCAAATATTTCACAGAAATTATTCAGAGTAGTTTCTGATAGCACAATTCTAAAGAAATAGAAAATACATTTTGTTTGATGGTCTGACAATAATAACATGTAGCTCTGAATCCCTGCATGCTCTATTGATATGACCCATAAAAGGCCCATGGTTCCATCTCTTGTTTGTATTCTTCATTTTATTATCATTCTCTCTCTAAGGTCAGCAGTACTGGTCTCACAGAGACCATTAGCATGCTTTTGCTTATTTAATTCACTAACTGCTGAAGTGCATGCTGCTTTTAGTGGCACTCATACAACTCCAAGCACTGAAAGGTTTGGTTTCATGTACTTGAACTCAAGTGACACAAATATTTCAGTGGTGAATCAATACTGGGAAAGGATGGTCAGTAAGGTAGGGAGTGTTTATAGAAGATGTTTCATCACTACTAGTAAAACATGTCTTATTGTTAGTTCAGGAGGTGCTGGTATTTAGCTCTTTGAAGGAGGCTTCTGACAAGCCAACAACTTTCAGCCTGCTAGTAAAATAAAATTTTAAAAATTGCACAAGGTTAGAAATGTAGCTTTTTGCAAAATGTGTGTGGATTAACCATTTAGGAATTCTGGTTTCCATAAAAAGAGATTTCTTCTGTTCCCTCATTATAAGCGACATTGACTATATGGAAACATTGATTATAAAGTACATTTCACTATTTCATTGGACCTGATTATAAATTAATATTTGGTATTTCCCTACAAAAGCCATGTTGTAAGATTTGTAGGAGCACCTGGAAGTTGATGGTTGTCTCACATGTTAATCCTAAGTGGAACAGGAACAGCATTCCTGTTCACCTGCTCCAAAAACAGGCTCCTAATGCTGCATTAAAACTGAATGCCAGTAGCTGTTAAGGCAGTTCTGATTCAGAAATGGCATTTGAGGGAATTTATTCTGCTCTACAATATCCATTTCCCTACCATATAAAAAATCCATATAAACAATTCCATACCAAAGACAATAATCTGCTTTTTGCATCATTTTTTCAACGTAAGATTACTTTTTCTATTTACTGAGAGTAAATAGATAAGAAGAAGGAAAACAATATTATAAAATGTTTCTGTACTTTAGTGTTGTACCTGGTCTGAATGAATTAGGCTGAGAGGCAAATGAAAAACTATTTTTGGTTTCCTGTTAACACCATGAGTGCTTCTGAGGAACTGAAACCCTTGGAGCACACTTGTGGCTAATCTTGGGTAATATAGCTGGCAGAGGGACCAAAAGAAGATTACAGTTATAAAAACACAAGGAGGCCTTTGCCAAGAAATGCAAACAAAAAGGAAATATTTTAAGAAAATAAACAAAGCTACTGAGTAAAACATACACAGAGAGGAAAAAGGAACAAAAGAACATTTGAGTCTTGATGTCTTAACATTTTGTGGCAACATATGTGATAGTCCAGCCAGAGTGTGTGAAAGAACGTTACAGCTGTGTAAGCTATGAGATATCCACACACGCCCGGAGATCAGCAAGCCATCAGGAAAGCCCACCTAGTTTGCCAGCTTTGCAGGTCTTCTCTGATTCTACTAAAAATAATAAGTTCCATCCAGTCCTGTCCATGTGATTGCACAAGCTACACAGCGAGTCAAGGGGCTGTTTGCGAAGGCTGCTTTAAATAGAAACCCCTATTCCTTTTCCAAGGTGCAATGGTTTATAGCAATTTCCTGAGGCTATAAAACATGTATTTTAAAAGACAGTCATCTTCTGTTCTACCTAGCCTATGCTATTCTAGTCTTATTGTGGCTATCTGCCAAGGACCAGCAAGTGGCTATTAGAAACAGAAGGCTATTACAAATATTCAGTCAATTGTACAGCAGGCCATGGCAGGTGAATAGTGTTATATAGAGCACTAAGGGAAGAACGAGATCAGCAAATATTATGGCCAAAAAGAAATACGCTTAGAGTGAGAAACCTCACATGCCAAATTCTCCATTCATCCCCATGGTTATGACTTCCAGGCCATGGCTATACCATCAGAGATCTCGATCTGGAGCCCAGTCTCAAATCGTACATGTTGCCTAGACACTGCTTTATGCTGTGGCTGCTATTTAGAGCAAGCCATCTGCTTCCCTCTCCCAAACTCACTCCAGCTCTGTCCCTGCGGACACAACTGCTTCCAGCTCATTGTCTCAGCCTTCATTGGCATAGGCTTGACCTCAGCTACCCAAGGAACTGTACAGCATCCACATCACTGTGGTGCAAACTTAAAGTTCGCACTTTTTATCCAGAAACTTACAAAAAAGGCACGTGCCATTAAAGCTCAATTAAGCTAATTGAAGATCCACGATAAGTATGTCAATCTTTCATTTCTCCAGGCCATATGCTGTAGGATATCAAGACAGGATGGAAGATTGAACAAAAACACACTGTGGAATTAAAAGACAAAATATTTCTGTAGCTGCTCTTTGCTTTAATTATATGAGTATAAGGAATATCATAGAAGCTTATTTTTAGTGTCTTACAAGAAGGTTTGATTTTTTTTTTATTTTGTCATTTTTGCAGTAATTTATGAAGTTTCCATTATATTTTACAAAATTTCACCTGACTTTTTTTCAAAGTAACTCAAATATGGTTTAAGTTCCTACTTGCTTTAGACTTGAGTTCTGAAAAATTATTTGGTGTCACTATCCTGTACAAAATATCTTACTGCTCTGATGTAGCAGAGGTCCTCCAGAGTTATCAAAAGAACTTTGCTGAGGAAGTGCATTATCAAAATCTTTGTAGTACAGGCAAAGAAAATAAGACAGAGAGAAGAAAAGCAACTTTTTGTATATTAATATCCTATCCTTTATTCTTGCACTCTTTCTAAACTATAAATGAAGTTTTGTGACATAAGAGTAGGAGAAAATTGGTGTCTGGAGAGGTGCTGTTGATACAAGAGTAGATCAGCACTAGCATGTTTTTAACTTCATGTGAATATGCCCTTAACATTCCATTTTTTTAAATTGCACAGACTGAATATCAAATTTTAAATACAGAATACTCAAAACAAACCTAGCAAATAGCTAGAAGAACTGAGAATATAGAAGGGTGGGAAAGATCTGGGACTCAGGAGACCTATTTCTCTGTCACGCATTTCCCATATGACGGTCACAGACATCTTTAGCTATGTTCATTTAGTTTGAATTTTTTTCATGATAACATTCATTTTAGACTAGCTTTATAATAAATTTACTATTATGCAAAGTTGAAGTATAGTACTTCTTCACTGCCAGAGAGTAGAAAGTTAAGGCTGAATTTTCCGTTTTACTAGAAACTTCCTGTTGAGGAATTATTTTGCTTGTGGTGCTTTTTTTTCCCTGAAAATGAGGGTAACAGTCCTCCTCTGCCTCACAAGGAGGATAAAAATATTGAAAGACTGCAAAACACTAAACTTAGATGACAATGAGAAGCTTAAAAATTCATATTTCAGTTTAATTTCTTCTTGTTTGTAATTACTTTGAATGTATGGGGTTTTTTAACTTATGCAAGAGTGAGACTCAGCTGCCTAAACACACAAGCAACTAGTAGCACTTAAGATGTCCAAGCTCTTTGTAGATACCCAACATATGTGGCGTGCCAAGGCTGGCAGATATATTGCAGAGCTTTTAGAGTATTTGTACCTTTCTGGAATGGCAGCCTTGCAGGTTATCACAGGGCATCTCAAATGGTGTAAGATGCAATCCCATTCTCCACAAGCAATAACAGACCCTTAAGCACCTAACTCATCTATAGACTCTTACATGGAGGCATCTTAGCCTCAAACTGAATCTTGCCCTGGGTAACTTTTTGAGCCCTGTGAAACTACTCTTATTACTGACAACGGGGTCCATACGCTTAAGCATATGAAGGCCTGGAGTTTTAAAACTTCAGCCTGCAAAAGAAAGGATGGTCATATCTATCCACAATACATATGTACAAAATTTACACAAACTGATCTTCCTCTGAAGTTGGTGTTGTAATAGAAAAGTAGTCAGTATGTTGGAAAACAGGTTGAATTAATGCAACAGATATTGATTCATAAGTCTGTATATTTTACAACCAAGAGGAACACTTATCTACTGTAATGATTTCAGATTAATTTTTGCTCTTGATGTGTGCAGCTACAGCAAACCTACAAAGGCCTACAAAGGTCAGTAGCTGTATTTTAAATTTCACTAATGGCTGAGGACAAATACTTTAGCTGTGGCCCTACTTAAGACTTGCTGATATAATTTCATTTATCATTGTGCATAACACAGGCCCAAAAATTCAGTTCTTTCCCAGTTCATAATTTCTATTTTAGACACAGTGCATCTTTTGAACACACTATTCTTAACTAATTTCAAACAGTAAGACAATCCATCACATCCTTATGCAAATTGTACCAGTTTAATGACTCTCATTGTAAAAAATGTGTGTTAACTTTCTAGTGTGAACTTGTTAAGTTCAGCATACAAAATGTTCAACAAGTTGTTCCTTATTAGAAATGAGAATCTTTGCAAACACTTCACACTCGGAGCCCTTTTTTCTACTTAATTGTTTCAGCTTTTTCGGTGTCATTAAAAAACATGTTTTCCAAACCTTGAATGTGTCTGACCTTACTTTTATAGACTCTTTCCAGTTTGCTGACAAGCCTTTATAATCCAGGCACTAGGAACTCGATTCATTTGCTTGTTTCTAGTACTCCTATAGCAGCTTTACCTGTCACACCTGGCCTCCAGCTGCAATTCCAGAAGGAGTATCCTTTAGATCTGGGGCTACATCTGCTACTCGTGTATGGACATCTCAGATACACTAGGCATTAGTGGCTCAAAAGGCATTAGATGCCTCTTTTTAGGCAACTGACCCAAGTCCAAGAAATATTAAGAGCCTTGCACATATTGCCTACAGAATAGGCATAATATGCCACATCTGTATTATGTGTATGACTGAAAACAGCACTTGCTTCCCAGCTATAGCTGAACAAGGGCTTGACTAGCTACCTGTAATGACCAAAAGGTTCTGCTTCAGTAAGTACCTTCTGAAATAGACTCCCAATTTTTACAGCTAGGATTCTCATTCTGTTGTTTCGATAGCTCAACTTACTTCAGTAGGAAAATCATCTAAGATAAGACTCTTACTTGGAAGATAAAAGTTCTGTCACTATTGTTTACTTACTTTTCCGCTAATATTTGTGGCACCCAAAGCTTTCATTGCCAACAAATACAGATTTTTTTCTCACTTATTTCTATCTTACTTTGTTTCAAGACCACTTTTTCTTGCCCTGTCCTAAGTGGACAAGGAGAACAAATTATTGCCCAATTCTTTGCAGCACAATTGTACATATTTGAACACTGTTATCACGTCTTTCCTTAGTCTTCTCTTCTCTAGACTAAACAAAACCTCTTCTCTCAATCTCTCCTCAGAGGTTATATTTTCTAGACCTCTGATCTCTGTGCTGGACACTCTCTAATGGCTAAATGTTCTTCCTGATATGTGGGTTCCCAAAACCCATGAAAGCTTTAGAAAAGGCTTAACAGCATTGAGTAAAGGGATTACAAGTCTTACACTGAACTTATCTTATGTATACTCTATATAGGATTCTTGCTTTTATTCAGAAGACTATGACATCATGTTCCGAGCATCTCCTACTGGAGATGGCCAAAAAGAGACTGTAAAAGTATTTTAAGATGGAGTAAAATGCCAGCTGAGAATTTTTATTAGTATTTGGCACTAGTATACAGTTGAATCATGTACAAGACCATGAGCACTTCTCCTAGAATTGGAGTTATATTTTCACGACATTCTGGTTTTTTGTCAAAAGAAAATCATCTTCAAGAAAAAAATGAAAAGCAGAAGCAGTAATAGGGTTCAGTAAGACTGAAAGTATTTTACATCACAACTATAATTATTCCAAGTAAAATGTCCTAAATACCAAATAAACAATTTTGTTTGTTTTTTCCTGAAAGTAATTTAACAAAAATATTTCCCCATGCCACAGATAAGTATATTTGCATATCTCATATTGAATGTCAACAGGATTTTTGCTTTAATATAGTACTAAAACCTTGCATGTGAAAAAAGGAATATGTTATTTTTATATTTTATTATTAATTCAAAAAACATTCTGCCTCTGAACACATTCAGGTGATTGCAATAACTTTCAACTTGAAGGAAATTAAGAAATAAATTTACTTTGCAAATCTCAATTTTCTCTAAAAAAAGGAAATTTGTACATGGAGAAAGGGAAATTTCCTGTGGAATGAATACTGACTCTTTCACCTACTCTATGTGTGTTCAGTTGTTATTCACACCATTAGGCAGAACTGAAATATAGCAACATTTCTACTGATTCATTTGTTGTAAAATTTTCTCTCTGACATGTATACTATCTCATTCTTTATTCTTATTTAACTGCAGATTACTTTAACCTTAATCTGTTTACATAGAATAAATACAATAGAATTTGACTCAATACGTCTTTCCACAACTATTTTAATGTGAAATGGCAAGCTTAGCCCCGCACCCCTCATCCTTGTCCTTCAGACACTGATACGTATGGCTAACTATGTCCATATGAGTGATCCCACTAACTTCAGACAGGACTTTCAGACACTCTGAAGTCGCTTAACTCAATCCTGCCTGTCACTGGGAAGTATTATGGATCTGACAGGGAGGACTGACGGCTGAACCTGCTACGCACTGAACACTTTCTGGTCAAGCAGAAAGTAGGGCAAGGTGGTTTCTTGATGTGCCAGCTGAGTCTCAAAGCCTCAGTCAGGGGTCACTGTTCCGGGTGTAGGAATTCCAGCACCCAACAGTCTGTATTAAAGCACAAATAAGTAACAAGAATAACATAAGCATGTGTTTTGCTTTAGCTTTTGGACACTTAATGCAAACTGTGCCATTAATAAGCAATGATTTCTTGCTTCTTAAAACCATAGCATTCATAAAATGTGTTGCTTCCTCTGAATTTTTAGAAATTAAATTACAGAAGTTATGTTACAACTTGTCTCAGTTCAACAGCAGATGAACCTGAATTAAGGTATCTCTTAACACATCAAAGAGATGATTACAATAGCAGATAAGAGACAGTTTCTGGAGCAGAAAAGACATTGGACTTTTGAGGTTCTATCCACTTACAAATAATTATAAAGTAATTATACTTGCAAGTATGAATGGATTACAAACCACCATTCCTTTAAGTAAATTTAAACAGTACCCTTGATCTCTATCAGTAAGTCTTTTTCTGTTAACTAATAACACATTGCAGCCAAACCTTTCACTGCCATCTGTTCAAATGGAAACATGTGGTATTAGAGTTCTAATATTGTGCCCTTGGTAAAGATATACCTTAGAGATTTCTTTTGGAAAACTTCATAGTTAGCAAACAATTTGCGGGCAGTTAATTTGCTCCCTTGCTGGGATTTGCATTCCCACGTGTGAAATGTGCTATTCTGATGGTAATGTTAAATTAAATGAATGTACACAGGATCAGATTTACATAATATGGATTGTATTTACTCTGTGGGAAACTTAACTGTCCTGCAAAAGACCATTATTGAACAGAACACAGAGTATTTGAATTTATTTTTGTTGTTCTTGAGCTCTTCCTGTAGTATAAAGTTGTAGAACGAAACGTCCTCTTCTTGCATCAGTTCAAGCCTTATTACATCGTAGAAATGAAAAACACCTTCAATACATGCAAACGCACATGGAGCCACACACACTCATCTTGCAGCACAAATTCTCAGGGGGCTATGCTGACTGCAAAAGCATAATGTATTCACACTATAAACACATTTCCTTTTGTTTTTTCTTTTCCCTTTTCTTTTTCCTAACAATCACAAAACAAACTATTTTGAGAACATCTTCAAAAAGTAATCTCAGATTGTGACATACTTATGGTTGAACAGTGTGTTTTCTCATACAGTAAAGTTCTTCTCCTGTGAGTAATGCCATCACAATTTTACTAATTATCTTAGGAGTTGAATATGTAGAGCAATACATATCTTTTGTGATCAAAGGTTGTCAGTAGTAAAAGCTATTCATTTTGGAATCGTACAGCTTAGTGAATGTGTTTGACAAAAGAAACGAAGATCAAACGATGAACACAAGCATTTTGCAAACACTGCTAAGTGCTTGTTTTAATAGCAAGGAAAAATGTTCTTCTTCAAGCCCTGAGATTTATAAATTGATTCAGCAGATCACCTGAACATTATCAAACTAGAAGTTCAAGAAATGGAGGAAATATTAGAAAGCAATTAAAAACTTTTGTGGTTTAAAGCCCACAAAATAAGTGCCACAACTACAGTCAGAGTTCTTAAGTTCTTGCCTTCTAGATCTACTTCATGTATATAAGGCTATGCAGCCCTTTCTTTTATGTCAAATGTTCAGGCCCAGCCCTGCACCTACCAAACCATGTGGGCATTCATGCTGGGCAGGTCCAGGGAGACTCAAAGCAGCATCCTGCCTGCACCCCTGGGTGAAGACTATTGCTAGCAGGGGAAACTGAGGGAAGGACTATAAGCAGACCAACCTGCAGCAGTATTTCTTTTGTTACATCTTAATTGCATTTTCCAGCAATCAACAGCTTAGAGGCTTCCAGAAAGGAAGGTCTGTAGCTGCATTTCCAGATCTAATTCTTCCATGATTTTTAAATAGTTTTTAAACCCCTCTATACTTCTTATTTATCTGTACTATTTATATGCAGCAATGAGTTCCATGGCGTAAATACACATTGCAAGGCAAAGTGTTTCTTTGGCATCCTTTATTCCAAGTTCATGATATGAAAGCAGAACTTGCCATCACTTTAACTTTCTGATGGAAAACTCCCATACATTATGTTTTCAGAAGAATATTAACAGTCTTACAAAGTCTCTCATAGCCTTCCTTTTATAATACTGCAACTCTGTGGGGTAGCAGGATTTCTGCCCACACAGATTAGATGGGTCTCCCTTCTCTAACGAGGCACCACTCATTACCTTGCTACATGCTTGCAGGCTGGTTCATGGCCCCCGCTATGTTTGCCCATGCAGTTGTGTTTCCTTCATGCTTGGCAGCTACACTCTCAGCCATCTTCATGGAAATACTCCTTGTTTTGTGTAAATTAGGAAGTGAAGAAGAAGTATAACACCACTGGGGTGCAACCTTGCATTTTAAAGACAGTGTAACATTCACTGAAATGAAAATGTTACTGGGAACACATTTTTGTTACTATAAAGGGTGTGGTTTGGGGGGTTTACATGAGAATAGACAGAGGATATTTTTATGAACTCATGTTTTTGTCATTAAGGAAATATCTTGATAAATGCATAAAATGTAAAGTCTTATGAAGAATTTAACTGAAAAATGCCTTTAGTGAATACCATTTCTGCAACTTTTCCACATAAGGTTTTCTTGTTTTGTTTTTAAGTGATATCATTGACATTTACAAACAGAACTTTCCAGCAAAAGTAACAGTTGAAAAAGCCACATATTTCTCAAAGCCGAGATGACCTAACACAATGTTAGATTGAAGTTACATTTACATGACATGCTGGTTTGTTTGTTTTCAGTGGGGTTACCATCTTGTAACAACATTTGGAAATGATAAAAGGATAAAGTGAGGACCCCCTGTCTGTTTATACTAACACTGTATATTCATAAACAGGAACGAATCAGTGAGTACAAATCCCCTTAATTGTTTTATGGTTTTATTTATTTTTACTACATTTTATGTATCCCAATGAGAAGCACTAAGTTATTAATCATGTACTAAGCCATACTATGTATTAACAGAACTGTATGCAAAAAACCTCTTTCCAGTCTGCTTGGCTGCCAAAGAGATTACACTAAATCATCTACAAAATAACTCCACCCATAGTATTTATTATAAATGTGCTAATATCACAAGTGTATTAAGTATTTATGGTATTTTCTAAAGCCATTTGTCATCATATCGAATATACAACAAATAATGAAGATCAGAAATATTTCTGAGATCTCAAAATCCTGCAATTCTGGCACTATTCTTAGCACAATTTCTTAGCTGAAAACTTAAATCAGCCTCAGGGGCTTTCCAGAATTATACTGGTATATAACCTTTTTCAGAACACTGGGGGAAGGGGATCATAATGTATGTGAGAGACTCTACGCTGTCTTTGTGAGCAATATTCAGTTAGGTAAAGAATACATACAGGCTAAGAATAAAATTTAGTCTGAGGTAAAATACACTGACAATCCTCTGTGCGTGAGATGCAGATAGAGTGGTGATAATTATATGTGTACGAGAAATGCAGTGGATTTAGGTAAACCTAAAGACATGAGAATAGCAGTTTTTCGTTCATTAAGCTCAATATCCTGACATTGCCCATATAGGAATTTACACTGTTTTATTTGAAGCAATTAAATATAATGTAATAAATCATGAACTACTTCATATATGAATAATATCTGTTCAGCTTTACAGACTGAAATCTATTGATTTGTCAGAATAAAGCATTCATTCTTAGAAGGATGGTTTACTATTAATCTATTGACCTAGAGCATCATGCTTTGAGGTGCACAGCAATAACTTTTTAACAGTGAACAGGAAAACTTTGTAATGGCTTTGTTATAAAGTAGAGAAGGGGTAATACTGAAACCAGATGAAAACTCAGGTTGCTTTTAGAAAATGTGAATGTAATCTTCCAGAATACTAAAACTGTCAGGATAAACAACCTTTCCTGTATGAAAACCACTGTTGGATCTTTTACAAGAGAGCTGGACCTCATTTCTATGAAATACTGTCCAATTTTCACCAGGTGTTGGAATTCTTATTTCAGAAAGAAAGATGCTTTTTTTTTACTTCTTGCACACTAAAATTGTGGTCAATTGAAAGAAGGCAAACATCACAAAGTGATTTGATTTGGGAAGAAAAAAATTCTGTGTTTGGGTGTAGAATGGAAAGTCATATTTTTATAGTTCTGACTGATTGCAACGTCTGATCATTCAAATAGAATGAAGGATCACTTACTGTGTGACAGAGCCAATTCTTATCTCAGAGGTATGGAATAAATTTATTCTTGTTTGCCTGGGTAATCCAGGCACTTGTGATGCACTTATCACTGTAACATTGGCAGTAGTGTTTGCTGCCTTTGTAGGTTTTTTTCCTAAAATTAATTAACTACAAAATCATTCTTATTTTATCCTCAAATTATGCATTTCAAGTCTATCTTCAAATCATTAGATTTTGGTAGCATCAGTGATCAAGGAAAGTGAGCATTCATGGAAATTTAATTTTAAAATAGTGTGGATGAATGTCTGAATAGAAATATTTCAGGAATAAAAACAGATGAGATGATTCCATCCAATTATAGCTTAGCAATGCAAGAAAATCAAAATGTACATATCAAAGCTTCATAAAAAATAATTTAAGGACAGACAAATCTGTTTACTGACATTCCTGGAGCAAAAAAAGAGACTAAAATAATTTGAAAACTTTCATTGTAAATTTTTTATTTAGGTTCAAAACAAGCCATAAAGAACCTAGCACCATCTCCAACACTTATGTTGTTTCACATGTAAGAGAGATATTTTTATTAATTACTCTGCACAATCTTCAGTTATATAAATAAATACCTCTTTTTTTGGTGAGGATTTTTGGCTCATTTGGCGCACAAAGGAGGTCAACTACAGTTAACCTATAGTGCTGATACTTCGTAACTTTTGACTATGTCACCACAGTATCACTTCTTGTTCAGTTGACTGGTTAAGTAATATACCCCTAGTCAAAATGGAAATTTAGAAGTCCTGGCAAAAAAATATAATTTATGTTCTGAAATCCGTTCCTTCGTGAGTCCATGCTGGGAAGGCACTGCGTGCATGCCTGGGATTGTGCGCAATCTCAGCATGTAATACTGTTGCAACCACTACGTGCACCCACGCGGTAGCAATTGCAGTGAGCTGAGCTAAGAAGCTTTTCAAAGACCGATAAAAGCATCACTGAGCAACTGCTTTCCCATATCAGTGAATAACTTCATCTTATTTTACTAATGTATGCCCATTTATGTTTGTTATTGGTCCTTTGCACTCTATTGGGCGAATATTTTCGGCACTGAAGATGTAGCCTCAGGAAATGGTGGGGTACGGTGCAGAGATTCCCAAAGAAACATCAGCTTGAGGGAAATAAAGTTTCCCTGATGGACCTATGATGGGCTGGAAGCAGAGCTCACTTGTTCAGGCACAGCACAGTGCCACCTGGACAGCATCACCTGCTACCTGCCGACCTGCACGGGCTTACACAGAGCTAAGGTATGTGACCTGTTGTCATCCTTCCACAGGACGTGGATGTCGCCTCTGCTGGCTTGACACCACCCTGGTGCAAAGGAGGATTTTAAAAGGGTGTGACCACATAATTTAGACAAGATTTTAAATTATTTCACAGTGCCAGAGTTATAAAAAGTGTCTTTATTTTAGCAAATTCAAGCCAGCATCAAGAAATGCTAAATTTATTTAAAGAAGAAACTAGGGCCATGATTCTGATCTTTTGGTTTCCTAATAGTTAAATTCCATTGGAGCTGTTTCTGATTTACAGGGGTATATTAACAAAAGGAATCAGGCTATAACCGTGCTTCCCAATCTCTCTCACACATCTTTATACCTTAAAAAATGTTTGTATTTTTTGAAAACAAATTCCACTTGATGTTGGAAGGAATAAAAAGTTTCCAAAACACATTATTCCCCCAGACTTATTTTGTTTCCGGCAAATGTAGAACAATGCTCAGAACTGAACTGAAATAGCAAGCGTTTCTTATTTGAAAAGAATGCTTACATTGTTATATGCAGTGTTGAGTCTGGGTAATAGGAAATCATGAATTTTGCATCCCAGTTCAGTAAAGCACTCCAGCATTTGCTTAAAATTAAACTTAAGCATGTGCTTAAGTGCTTTTCTGAATCCTGGCGTAAATAAAGACACTACCCGAGTACGTAGCCAAAAAGATCTGTCAGATTTTCAAGTTTTTAATCAGTGGGTCTAAGCTGGTCTATAGCAATGGAAGGTTGCAGCTGCCTGGTAAAAGCTTGTTTAGTGATCTGTGATAGTTATAATGACCCTACAAAACTGTAGACTTTTATCCATGGTATTAATTTCCTCAGTTTTCCTATCACGAATTTCTGTGTGAGCTTGAGACAGTCATTAAAGGTCAACTATCAAAGGCATCTAACGATATTTATAAAAATTCTATAGCAAGATGAACATCTTTAAAGATACTTTTAGTATTCTTTATACACTTTGAAAATCTGGCCCAACATGCCTGACTCCACCTCCTGGGCTAAAAATTATTATGATACTCCTAAATAGGAGTTAGGAAGGACTGGAGGTTAGCAAATGTGACTCCCATCTACAAGAAGGGCCTGAGAGAGGATCTGGGGAAGTACAAGCCTGTCAGTCTGACCTCAGTGCTGGGGAAAGGTTATGGAGCAGATCATCCTGAGTGCCATCAGGCAGCATGTATGGGACAACCAGGTGATCAGGTCCAGTCAGCATGGGTTCAGGAAAGGCAGGTCCTGCTTGACTAACCTGATCTCCTTCTATGACAAGGTGACCCGCTTAGTGGATGAGGGAAAGGCTGTGGATGTTGTCTACCTAGACTTTAGTAAAGCCTTTGACACCATTTCCCACAGCATTCTCCTGAAGAAATTGGCTGCACATGGCTTCGATGGGTGTATGCTTCGCCGGGTAAAAAACTGGCTGGATGGCCTGGCCCAAAGAGTTGTGGTGAACGGAGTTAAATCCAGTTGGCAGCCGGTCACAAGTGGTGTTCCCCAGGGCTCTGTGTTGGGGCCAGTTCTGTTTAATATCTTTATCAATGATCTGGACGAGGGGATCAAGTGCACCCTCAGTAAGTTTGCAGACAACACCAAGCTAAGCAGGAGTGTTGATGTGCTTGAGGGTAGGAAGGCTCTACAGAGGGACCTGGACAGGCTGGATCGATGGGCTGGGGCCAATTATATGAGGTTGAAGAAGGCTAAGTGCTAGGTCCTGCACTTGGGTCACAAAAACCCATGCAACGCTACAGGCTTGGGGAAGAGTGGCTGGAAAGCTGCCTGGAGGAAAAGGACCTGGGGGTGTTGGTTGACAGCCGCCTGAACATGAGCCAGCAGTGTGCCCGGGTGGCCAAGGTGGCCAATAGCATCCTGGCTTGTACCACAAATAGTGTGGCCAGCAGGACTAGGGAAGTGATCGTGCCCCTGTACTCAGCACTGGTGAGGCCACACCTCGAATACTGTGTTCAGTTTTGGGCCCCTCACTACAAGAGAGACATTGAGGTGCTGGAGTGTGTCCAGAGAAGGGCAACGAAGCTGGTGAAGGGTCTAGAGCACAAGTCTGATGAGGAGCGGCTGAGGGAACTGGGGTTGTTTAGCCTGGAGAAAAGGAGGCTGAGGGGAGACCTTATCGCTCTCTACAACTACCTGAAAGGAGGTTGTAGTGAGGTGGGTGTCAGTCTCTTCTCCCAAATAACAAGCCATAGGACAAGAGGAAATGGCCTCAAGTTGCGCCAGGGGAGGTTTAGATTGGGTATGAGGAAAAATTTCTTCACCGAAAGGGGGGTTGTCAAGCATTGGAACAGGCTGCCCAGGGAAGTGGTTGAGTCACCATCCCTGGAGGTATTTAAAAGATGTGTAGATGTGGTGCTTAGGGACATGGTTTAGTGGTGGACTTAGCAGTGTGAGGTTAATGGTTGGACTTGATGCTCTTAAAGGTTTTTTCCAACCTAAACAATTCTGTGATTCTATGATTCTATAAATATACCTAAGTGACACTTACCCATTGATAATTTTGACCTAGTATCATTAACATCATTAACCTCTAAAAATTTTCATAAAGCTGGCCACAAGAATATTAAAAAAAGATGCAAATAGATGTGGCATAACTATTTAAAATAAATTGCCTTTCTGTTAGCACTGCTACGGTTAGAGTCCAATATTTAAAATCATTGAATATTTCAGTTTGGAAGGGATTTGAGGAGGTCAGTGCCACCTCAGAGAACAACTAGCTTCAACATAAGAATAGTTTTCAAGGTATTTTGGAGACCTGTTTGTTCTTGCTTTACTGTGGGCTATGTATAGGTATAGTAAATATCTATTCCGTAATATCTAGTAGATAGAGAGGTGACTGTATCATTGCTACTTGCATATATATGTTGTTCTTCTTTTGTAAACTAGCCCTTGGGCCCCTTGTTACTCTTCATAGTAATATTCCACAATGTCTAGCCTTAGCACAAGAAAATGGTACCTCCCTTCTGCAGCATATAAACCTCAAATTGTATTCGTGTTATTTTCCTTGCTGTAATGCATTGCAAATTCACTTATAATGCTGCTCTCCATGTTTCTGTCTCCCTTTGATTATTAGGTGTAGGATACTCTTTTACCTGATGCCTTTGTATATTTTCCAAGATGAATTTCATTTTGTCATTCTTCCTGCCCATCATTCTAATATCTCTGCTGATCTGCTCCAAATTGCTCTCTGCTCTTTATTGAAGTCAATGGGAATCTTGGATCTGTATCCAGGTTCCTTTCTACTATCTGTCTTTCATCACCTTTTGACTCCACCCTCTTATTCATCATAGAAGACTTTCATTAATGGGTGGCTTACTTCTTCTAGATCATTAGTGAAAATGTTAAATAAAACCATACTGAATACAGATCCCTGAAGTACCTCACTAGGAAAAGACCTTCCCACAAATCTATATTTTAATGTTTTGTCTTCTGCTTTTGTTTATAGTCCTTCAGCCACTTTTCATTCCACAAGATAGTGTTCATACCCCAGGCAATTTAAATTAATTCAGCATTTTCTACCAAATAGTTTCCACATCCTGGGCCAAACTCTTCCCCAGTTATTCATGCACACACTTATTGATGTCAGTGGGTTTACATACAAGCAATGCATTAAAGAATCTGGTCCGTTGTGTTTTTTTTTTTTTTCCCTATGCTTTCCTTTCAGTTATAGATTTTGAGTTTTGTTTTATGATAACCTGGAATTTGAAAATCAGTATATTTGTCCTCTGCATTGTCTGTGAACATATTGCAAACTGTTATCTAAGTAGATAGAATAATCTGATTATGCCAACAGAAAATATTTTCCTCATCTCTAAAGCATGGGCTTAATTTATGATAAAAAACACAATGGAAGTTTCAATCCCTTTTCTACATACATATAATGTTATATATATATATGTATATGCATTTATTAAAAAGAAAAATTCTTCTCCTTCTAGAATCTAATTAATTGTATGGCAGTAGTCTTTCTTGAAGCTGAATTGATCTTTTGGGAGAGTTATGCCTATATTCAATTTAATTGAAATTTGGAACTTTCTGAAGTACTGGAATCCTGTTGGATTTTTTTCCCCAACTTCTTGTATGAGTTGGAACAACTTCATTGTCATTACATGGATCTGACACACTGCAGAAGATGCATCTTGAAATATTTTAAGTGACAATCTGAGAAATGGAATCTGAGTCAGAAATCATAAAAATTACCATAAGATCAGCCAACAAAATGCTCTTTTAATTAACGTCCTATATACAGCACACTTACCATCCTAATATACTTAAATGGTATCCCATTTTATTTGTTTTCTCAAGTAGTATTAATAAAACCTGTTTAAAACCAGATCTAGCTGGAATACCTAAGGATCCTGTTGGTAAAGTTCCTAGGTCACTGACTAAATCCACTACAGATCAGTAACCACTGAAATTTATGTTTAGAAACAAACGTGAAACATTTTGATTGGTTCAGCCTAGTATTCAGTACAAAGGTGACAATATAATTAAAACAGAAAGACATATTTAGAACTGTTGTTATCCTTGGGAGGAACAGAACACAGAGTGTGCAGGGGACTTTCTTGTGATCAAAACAGAGAAGTCGCAAGTTACAAGATGAAAAATATTAGCAAAGAATCTTGCCCAGCTGTAATCTGCTCTTTCCCTGCTATGCTCATCAGCCTGTATCCATTGAATTAGGTAAATAAAATTACCATCCATGGGTCTTTAAAGGCACCTGCCTCTCTTCCTTAACTGCTTCATTAGGAACATTAAATTTTAGTGTAAATCTTGCCTAAATTGGGGGAACTGAGTCCAATCTGTAAAATAAGTTTTAGATATGTGTATTCAGATGGGCAACCGTAATCCCCTTCTTTAAATGCTTAGGTGCTGTGCTGAAAGTTTGTGTCATTCCTCTGGATGGGACTAGCTCAGAGGAACAGATATGTGTGCAATGGCATTTAGGCTGCAGAGGCTGTGTTGTGGTTTAACCCCAGCTGGCAACTAAGCCCCACACAGCCGCTCGCTCACTCCCCCCGCAGTGGGATGGGGGAGAGAATCAGAAGAGTAGAAGTGAGAAAACTCCTGGGTTGAGATAAGGACAGTTTAATAGGTAAAGCAAAAGCCGCGCATGCAAGCAAAGCAAAACAAGGAATTCATTCACTCCTTCCCATGGGCAGGCAGGTGTTCAGCCATCTCCAGGAAAGCAGGGCTCCATCACGTGTAACAGTTACTTGGGAAGACAAACGCCATAACTCTGAACATCCCCCCTCTTCCTTCTTCTTCCCCCAGCTTTATAAACTGAGCATGATGTCATCTGGTATGGAATATCCCTTTGGTCAGCTGGGGTCAGCAGTCCCAGCCGTGTCCCCTCCCAGCTTCTTGTGCACCCCGAGCCTACTCACTGCTGGGGTGGTGTGAGGGCAGAAAAGGCCTTGACTCTGTGTAAGCACTGCTCAGCAATAACAAAAATATCCCTGTATTATCAACACTGTTTTCAGCACAAATCCAAAGCATAGCTTCTATGAATAAAATTAACTCTGTCCCAGCCAAAACCAGCACAGACTCACTCTCTCTGACTCAGTCCCATGAAGAGGTTGGTTTGCTAAGTCTGGCAGAGGCTATTTGACATAACACTGACAACAGCCGGCTCCCACCAGGGAAGGGTGTAACTCAGTCCAGACCAGTCCAAGCAAAGGGGAGGATCCAGGTTCTACACACATGTCAGACAAAAGTGGTGGGAGCCCACCAGCCCCATGCTCTAGCAGAGCTCATTGATCAGCACCTGTAAAGTATTCTGAATAAGAGACTGCCTCACCTCCCAGTCCACCTTGCACCCATGCGTGAAAGATTCATGGGGCTACAGAGAGGGAAGGCAAGCAGACCCCTGTGCCTTCATGAGTTTAGTATTCAGTCATTTGGCATGGAAAAAACTGTGATTCTACTCACCACAGCCTAAATAGTTGTATTTTATGATAGAAAGCTATTCAACAAGTGGCAGAAAAAAAAACAGACAGAAGAAAAGCTTTCCTCTTTCCTAAACATCCTACCCATAAGGATCCTCTTGTGCAAAAGGTAGGTAAGCAACACCTCTGCCACCATCACCTCAGCCTCATTTTTCAGTTTTTAGAGGTGCTGACACATCTGATGGGATGGCATCTAAATTTCACTAGAACTTAAATAGAGGCTTGCTTTACATCTTCCCAGACTACAGCACTTGCAGAATGACCAGTAAGTCATGATGCACCAAATGAATCCCTCCATCCAGAAATGGGAAACAAGGGTTCGGTAGAGGGAAATGTGTGCTTAGACCTTTACTCTTTCAGGGCTTTGCTCTGGGAGTCATACTCCCTGGAGCAACAAAATGAATCATGCTTTGTTTGGAGTGACTATTCTGCTACTGTCACAGGATCTCAGAGGAAAAGACTTCAGAATCAAATACATTTGTCACCTGAAATATGCACTCTGGAAGGGACAAAACAAAGAACAATATATGAAAATGTATCTGTTTTGCTTTTGACCTTCAAGTTAAGATTTCAGATGGTATACAAAGCAAAGAGTAATAGAGGCAAAAAAAATATATATATTACAATTACAGTATACCTAACTCCTATAAAGTCACTGAATGCAATACCGTCTTGTTAGCCATAACTAATGGATTAATTTACATTCAGTCTTTAGTGTTAAAGTCAGGGATCTAAAGGAAAGGAAGGTAAAGGGTTTAAGATCTGGTGGACAGAGATGGCCTAGAAAGATAGCAGAGGCCAGCACATAATTGCTGTTCTAGAGTCCTCACCAGTATCAGCCATGATTTCTTCTCTTGGAGCTACCAGGGGTTGCCTAGCCACACCTCCCATGTACCACTTACAGCTCTGATCTCAATGTTAGGTTGAAAGACCTCTGGAAGAGCAATAGCTGTCGGAAAGAGGTAGAGAATGCCACATGATCTCAGCAGTCACCAGATGCAAGAAAAAATACATGCAAGGATGTATTCCTCCCAATTTATTAGAACTCAATTCATTCTTAGGGGCAAGCTAATAGCATGAACTGGCATCGAGCTGTCTAGCCAGGACATCCATTTAAGTCAATGTGGAAAGTTAGGTGCTTTTGATGCTTTCAGAGGTGGATTGAGCCCACAGAACTGAAACATCTAAGTTTGGAAGTGAACTCCTTTGAGCTTGCTGCATTAACAACTTGGGCAATGAGAAGAGGGAATTTATATGCAGAATTAGTGAGTGTAGCACACAGACTGAATCCCATCTATTTTAATACTGGCTTTAAATTCCTCTCCTAGACCCATCTTCACTAGTGAATTAGCTCTGTCATCCCTGTAGCTGACTGGGGTTTTTGTGTTTGTGTCCCAGAGGCACTGATCGATCTAATCTTCCCAAAGATGCTACTTTTTATCCTAATTAATCATCTGTTTTTTTAAGGAAAAGAAAAAAGAAATGTGTGCTTGGGGAAGGAAGGGAGAGAGAAAGAGAGAGAGAAAGAGAGAAAGGGAAACAGCTCCTGGAGCAGGTATAAGATAAATATATGAAAACTATGGACATGAAACAGACACTAATCAGGTACACAGCAGGGTGCCTGTTTAATGTCCACTTTGTACCTATTGCTTGTACAAATAGAAAGCAGTGGCTTCAGACACAGCCTTCACTTTACCTGCTCCGATATTGAACAGACCTACTTTCCTACAGGAGACAAGAAGCAGTGGAAGTACAGGTGCTGAGTAATAATAGCCACAGGAAAAATCTGGACACACAAAGCCAAACCAGTGAAACTTGCCTCTGCTCATCTCACAGCTAGGAAAAAATAAACCTGATCCTTTATGTTTTATGTCAGATGCAACAATCGGATGGTTATATGCACATACATACACAAGAGTATATATAAGTATATATGTATGTATGGAAAGAAAGGAGAGAAAAAGAAGGAATGCAGGTTACAGCTTATGTCATTTTACTAATCTTGCTGGATTTCAGTGTCAGCTTGATTGTTTATTGCCTCTTTCTTTTCTTCACTGACATCTTCTTCTTGATACCAGTACTCTAGCAATATGTTACCTTTATAATTGATGGCTTGAAATTAATTTTCAAAAACTGCCTACATTATATCAGTTAATTGTCCAGTGACTGTGGAGAAAAGAAACCAGAACTATGTATTTCAAGTAATGCCCAACACATGGCAAACATCAAGTGAGGAATGCAAGGCCTATGCTAGTGAAGAATGCAATAAATATAGGCCAGATCATAAACACTGCTATAATAAGACAATTGAGGAAGAAGATTTGAAAAGATAAAATTGATTTCTGTACCTTTGCTTGTGCAGCTTCTCCAGGAAATAATTGAACAAATAAGCTCAAACGCATCACCTCCACGTCTAGTTCAACCATAAGCTTTTGAGCTCAGTATTCTTGACTTTTAAAAGGGAGAATGATTCTCTCCACAGCATGAATTAATCTGCAGAACACTCTGGTTTGTGTTATGCAGGAAATAAGAGTTAGACGATTACAGTGCTACCTCTGGTCTTAAAAATCTGTTAACTTTGAAATGACCTGTGCTTCACATCATTTAAACATAGTGGTCCACATCTTATTTTCCTTCAGCCATCAACCCTACTCAGTAAGTCTATTGTAGTGAGCTAAATGGGGATATCATCCTGCCCATCCGCAATTTTATATTTCTTTGTCAAAGGATAATAATTCAACAGTTATAGTCAAGGCAATTGACACTGTGCCAGAATAAGCATTATATAATTTGGACCTCGGACTGTAAGATCTTCATGGTAAGGTTGTCTTATCCTTTAATTTGGTATGCTGCCAGTTTTCTTGTGTACCAATATCAAAATGTCAATAAAACAGATCCAAATCCCCTTTTACTGGCCATAGGGAATGTTGCACCAAGGCAATCTTTTTGCAGTTTTGCTGATGGATAGAGGAATTTGAGAGGATTGCAGAGTGGCTTTAAGCTAGTTAAACATGTACTGCATTATTATGTATCAAATTACAGCTTTGCTTAGGAGGAGCTTGTGATGGTTTTAAGACATGCTAAAAGAAAGCTTCATATTAAAAAGGCCATTGGATCTATCAAACTTATAACAAGAGTTGTCTTACCAATGTGGCAATGTGAACAATCCAGAAGTTCAGCTCCAATCCTCTTATACATTTTTGCAGAATCAAAAATATTATTAGTGATCTCCATTAATAGTTCCACAGTATAGTAGCTGCTGGCAAACACTGAGCTTTTCAGTGAAGGTCCTGGTACCTTTAACCCTATCCACAAGAATTGCTTGTATATTAATTAGAGATTTCTAGTGACAAGATTAGGAGACTGGATAACTGGACTCTGCTTCAGCTTCCTACCTTGTAACTGATTGTATGTGCTAAATGACAGTATTGTAAACTGTCTGTAATAAAACTTACATAACATATACATATAGAGTGAGGGTTAATTTTAATCTTTCTAAAATGCTTTGAGATTCTCAGATGAAGAGCAGTCACAATGCCTGGAAAATATCAAAACTTTACTATTGTTAAAAATAATCAAAGAAATAGACAAGATATGCTGCACGCAGAAAACACTTCCATATTTATTTCTGTTCTTCCATATGCAGCATTTTTCTTCCAAGGACAAAATGTCCAGTGTAGGTAACATCAGGGAAGTTCCACTGACCTGGTGGATTAGAAGTCAGTTATACAAAGTTCACTATTCAGTCTGATGCTATGTGTACCCAGCATTCACAGAAAGAGTGAAATAACTGTGCGGGCAGGTAGCAATGCTTTCATATTATGTCTAATCAAATACATAGAGCAAGTGAAAATACACATTCAGTGTGACATCTCCTGGCCCCCTTCACATCAGATGTGTAGTATTTTCCAAATATATCCCATTCTGTTGATCCAGGCAGAGGTTTTTTGGTCTTGCAGTATTTCTTGCTCTGTAAGGTCCTAACCTCCTCCACTGACATCAAGGCAGAGCTCTTCTGACTTCTGAGCTGCAGGTTCAGCACCTCCCCTGCCTGTGGGAAGTGCAAACAGACAACAGAAACCTGTGTTCCCAAGCCTTAAGGTTTTCACCAAACCTCCAGGATAAAAATGTTTGGGTAAGAACTCATGTCACCTCATGTCGGTGGAGACTGGCACTTCAAGAGGGGACATGAGTCATCCCTTGGTCTTAGGCTGGGGTGAAGAGCTGGGTGGAAATGTCTGTCTCTTCCCTTTCAGACTGAATGATTGTTTAATCAGAATTCAGCAAGAAATTTAGACACCCTAATTTAATTCTCTACACATAGTCATCTATTATGTGGGCCACGTGCCTAGGCTTCCTAAGTGGTCAATGAAGATGCAGTTAATACAGTCAAAGGAACACAGAAAGTGATTCAGCTAACTATGGGCAGCAGACTCAGCTGCCTAAACACAAGTTTCTGGTCCCGTTTGAAATGCTGTAGGGTACCTGACATACCCGCTCCCACATCATGCGAGACCTCACTGGTCTGGACTGGCAACAAGTTAGGTATCCACAGAAGTATGCATGCTTTGGTATGTACCTGGCTAAGTACCTGGCTGAAGCAGGTGAGATCAGTCCCAACTTTTAATTCACAAAGTTGAGGGAAACTGTTTAGAAGATGCTCCTAAGCATTTTTAATGGTATAAGATGTATAAGAAGTTTTAAATGGCACTCAGTGAAAATTGTACCTATTCAGCTCTTGTGGCTGCTGTGCCTTCTGGTACAGATGTTTTTGAGTTCCAATATGCCTGATAAATCCTGACTACTATGCCATTGAATATTTAAGGAGCAAGATTTAACAGCAGTCAATTTCTGTTACAAACACTGACTGACTCAGCAAGGGGAAGTTTGAGCCGGATTTGCAGAAAACATAAAGAAATTAGTATGGGCTGTCAGAAAGCAGAGTTTCTAGAAAGCCATTCCAGTTGTCTTACAGCTTTGACAAATGGATTATGGAAATATGTTTCCTGTTCCAGTTATATAAAACTGTCATTTATACATAATCAGTCCACAGCTTGGCATTAAAAAAAAAAAAAATTGTGCAGACAACTAACAGTACCATCCTACTCAGGCAGTACAGAGGTAGCTTGCTGAATGCAGAATGGCTAAATAATTTCTTGCAATACATACCTAATATGTAATTAAAACAAAGTTTTAATTACATATGTTTTTCACTAGCACAGTCTGTATTGAAAAGAAATTGAGCACGATGCTTAGTTTCTCTGAAATGCTATATTCTTCCAATCTTTTTTCCACCATTCACTAACACATGTCGAACATGTGAGTTTATAGTCTCCCTATCAAAAAGTTGCCCTATGGTCTTTTCAGCCATAAGCATGTTTAATTTTGGTTTTGAAACCTACTGAGTCCTGACCTCCATTATATTAACTTTTCTCCAGATTCTGAATACCACTGGCATCAAAGTACAGGGTAAATATACTCTGACTAAAATACATTAGCGCACTGTCTGACCATTGTGGAACCAGATTGAAATCTGTGCAGAAAATAATAAATGGTAGAGCAAAGTCACTCAAAAGCTGCAATTATAGCAAGTGCAGAAGAATACATACATCAGCACCAATGTTTATTTTTAGAAAGATAGGGAAGCTTCATACTCTGCCTCTCACAGTCAGCAAGCTGTTTAGCAGAGGCCCAAAGTTCAGCTGCTCAGTTAAATTTTCTCAGTCCTATGGGTTATCCTTATTCCATGGACACCTCATGAGTTCTAGCCACCAGAATACACGGCACCTCACTAAGATCCCAAGTTATGCATATTTTTAGAGCTTTTGGATTTGCAATATTTTCCCTCAAGACATGAGTGACAAATCATATGGTTGTTGGACAAATGTTGATAATATGTGGGCTAAGTTTGACTAAAAGAACTGAGAAGTTGTTCTGAAACTCAGAATTAGATGTTCTGTGAGGATGGGATGTCAGTAACTTTGCAGGCTGAACTTTGCTGAGGGAGAAAACATCCAGTTAAGATGAATTCAACTCCCATAGGTTTCTCTGGGAAAAAGCTACTTTTTGACTTGCTTTGGTTCTGAAGACGCTGCTTTCAGACCAGGAGGTTTTAATGCAAGTTGTAACTATGGGAACATGCAAGGAGCACAAAAAATACGTTTAATCTCCAGATGAGGGAATATATCCTAATTAGTTATGTCTGCTCTGGTGTCTGGCTACCAGCTGACAGACTCGACAGCTGATCTCTCTGAACCAATCCAAATTGGAAAAAGATTTGGGTTAGGGTCACTTTTTGAGTGGGCAAAGGTTGGGGCTGGTTGTTATTTAGACTGAACTAGTTCATTCATCTCTAGTTACCCATATGTCAATACAATAGATTCCCTTAACATAATATGCCGTGGGCTAGAAACTTTCTGTTTTGTTTCTACCTGCACATTTTCATGGGCTGCTGCCAGAAGAGGAAGGCAATATGTCCTGCGACAAAGAGGAAGTTCTGGACACTTCTGGAAGCGCTCCAGAATGCACTATGAGAACAGACACTTTGAATGTAAAACCTTCAAGCTTTGTGCACTTCAGGTCAGAGCTCAGGTCAGGCTCAGACAGTCAATCAAAAACTTATTTGTATGCCTGTGAACAATACAGTCTACAGGAGGATTTGGCTTTGTTATACTTCAGACCCTCTGTCACTATCTCTGTGCTAATTTAACTTTTAGTATGTACTGGAAAGACTCATAATAGAGACTGATATAAAATGCAACCAAATCAGTGGAAAACCTCCCATCAGTTTCAAGAGGAACTGGTTTAAGTGTTCATCACGTAAGTCCAGGACAACAAAACCATAGATGACTGTGCAATTAGCAATCATTATTTAATGAAAACAGTCTGTTTTGCTCATTTTATCTTGATCTCTAAAATTCAGATTCTAAAAAGTCAACATTGTAACTTCATTATTAGCTTTGCGTAGTGACTTCCGAACAAATCTGCTCAATTTGTAAATGAAAAGAAACACCATGTCAGAGAGTCAACCTAGCCAAATCATTAGAGAAAATTCTGCACTAGGTATAGAGCTCATGAGTGCCCAGATCTTTACCTAAATGCATAGAGGTAGTGCTGAGAGTGAGACCTGATCATTGCCTTTAAGTTAGTATTCTATTGCCAAGATAGAGCAGGACTTGATTTTCAGAATAACCATGTTACCATCATCATAATCTCACTAACATCAACAAGAACAAGTAGTTTCTCTAAATAATAGACATTTTTTCACTACTTTTCCTTCCTGCTTGGAGGATTGAGTGTGTGAATATTTGCAGGACCAGTATGGATGATGCTTAGAGCAAAACAGGGTACATATATTAAGCAAGTAAATTAAACAGTGTCTGCCATTGGCCCTTCCGTAAACAGTTCCTGGGCACTGTTTGGACGTATGCATGGGCCAGGGACGATTCCCCAGAGACAGGGTGGTTGCAGTCCTCTGAAGTCTATGAAGCCTCTGAAGGCTGAAGGACTTTAACAGCTCTATGCCACTGACCTCAGAGCCAGAGAACAGTCTGTTGTCTTACTTGTATGGACATAGCCAGAGAGTCCTGGGAAGTGCCTCCAAGAGCTGTAAAGGCTCTGCAGTCCTATTAGTAATAAAAGGCAGAATAAATTAATATTTCAGGATTCATATCACATGAAAAGAACAAAGCATTTTCCAGCAAAGCATTTCCATTTTTATATTGACTGACTCACTCTTCTGAGCTCGTAAAATAGACAAAACATAAACAGGAAGTACAAAGCAGCATATTATATATGGCATATTTAAAAGCCTAGAAAGGATCCTTCATTTAAGATTTTTCCCTTTTCACAGATGGATGACTGGGTGGTATTGTTTTGCTACCTTCCCCTAGCTCTTCACATCCGTCCTCTGACATGCTTTCCAACCCTTCCCTCCCCTGACCCAGTCCCCTTGCTATATCCCACAGCACATGTGTAGGATGTGCATAAAGCTAGCCGTTAATTATAAAATCTTGTCCACACACTTTAATAGAAGTATGGCCCTTTACACTGCTGACTACTTACTCTCCAATACATGTTATTATCTTCTTCCTTCTTGCGTTGTTGAAGAAGGTAACAGGGGTCACCAATCTAAATTCCAAGCCTGTAGACCTTCTGGATTATCATCTGGCAAACATTACAAATTTCTCCCTTCATGATTATTTTCTATCTGTTTTATGGTCTTAGAGCACTGCACACTAGTTCCACTGATTATAAATTACAGGATGGGGAGAGATCTGAT
This sequence comes from Ciconia boyciana, assembly GCF_034638445.1. Taxonomy (NCBI): domain Eukaryota; kingdom Metazoa; phylum Chordata; class Aves; order Ciconiiformes; family Ciconiidae; genus Ciconia; species Ciconia boyciana. The sequence continues at coordinate 12,023,290 of NC_132936.1, read as the reverse complement.
GAAAATGTTCACCTTTAAGTGGCCCAGAATTTTATGTCTGTGAGAAAACACATATTTTTCATTGCTAACAGATGCAGCTCAGACCACAGCCAAACAACCGCACACAGCACATGGATACACACCTATGTTACACACGTTGCATGTGCACATGAACACATACACTGTACTATTACAAATTCAGCTTTCACTTTATCATCATAAAAAAACAACTGATGAACAGTCCAGAAGTTGCAACACTTTGCTGTGCAGCTGTCTGGCATACTCACGTGGCAAAAAGCAAGTGCCATGACAGCAAAATGGGTCACAATAATGAATGACATTTGCAGATTTCTTTTTCTTTGTGCCAGAACTCCTAAATGCTCCTGCTAGCATACTGGTGCTCCTTAAGACCTACTTCAGCTGCTGGAAATGTTACTGAAAAGAATATCAACTTCTGTTTTTAACTGGAAACTAATATTCAGGTTCTATATTTGGATGCCACTTCACAGTTAAATGCTTTAATTTCCACATATGAAAAATGGGGAATAAAGATATTAACCTTTGCAGAGCACTTTGAAATCCAAGGAAAAAAGAGCTACAAGAAAAGCTGGCATTATTATTATTATTTTTCTCTTACCATCTGTAGAGGGAAAAAGAATGAAAGTTGATATAACAGAAACAAAGAAGTAGATGTGTTTTGACAACTTCATATAGGCTAGAATTATCTGGGTGGAGGGTGGTATTTGCATGGGATACTTTGCCAATTTTCAAGAACAAAGACAACAAAATCTAAAAAACAAGAGTTTGTACTCCACACCGCTGACATGTTTAAGGTCTGAATTGAAAGAGAGACTGTAGGCTGGTTAACATTCTATTTTTGTTTGGTAGTTTTATCCAGCTGTTGCAGACATGTAGCTAGATTTTGGCTTCTGAAGTCCTCCTACATGCATGTCAAGATTTGAGACCTGATTTTCCTGTTTTAAATTGGGCAGCCATCCTGGAAACCATAATAAGATGCAGCACTGTTGACAGACTTTCTTATGGAAAGTCGAACAAAATGCTATAGAATTGCTATATGCAGAGATGTGGTAAAAGCTTTCAGTGTCTCCCAAAAGCCCCTGGATGTGGTCTTTTTCTACCTTTCTGTGTTATTTTTAGTTCTTTGATATTATTTTATAAGCTTGGTTTCATCTCACTAACTGTTCCCATCAAAAGGTTGGCAATTTGTCCAAGCTAGTTCTCCAGACTCCTGTTATCATAAGCAATCAGTGATAGGCACATCTAGAGAACTACATGGATAAACTGTCTTATATATATCTCTTTGGATGGGTAAAACTGCCCTGTGAAAAAACCCCTTTTTTCTTTCTATTGGCTAGTGAGGATGCCAAAAAGGCAAGCTCAGACTAGAGCCTAAGTGTTTGATGGCTAAAGTTAGGTGAGAAAAATCCCACTCCAAGTTGCACATAATAACGTCAAGATCTTCACAGAAAACATGGAGAAGCAAGGTCTTGGCCCCCAGTCTGGAAGCTCAAATCAAAGTGATGGACATACCAGAGAAGTGAGGGTATACCAGGAAGGGCAATAGTTATGGAAATAACAGTACACAATTACACATTTTAGGAATCCATCTGGTTAGGTGTGTTGTTTCATTTAAATGATGTGTAAACGCACTCACTTAATGGCCCTCATTTATACATTTATACATGTCATGTGAGCACTACAACACACACGGTTTTAATTTTAAAACCTAAAGCACAAGTAGCAGACCTCACCTTTGCTGGATGCTGTCGGGTGTCAAAATCGAAAAGTTCAGCTTGTGCCCCTTCCAAGGAAATATAATACATACGCATCTGTGCACCCTGAGGTCTGGACACAGCTGCACAATGTTTTATGAGATGTTGCAGTGGCTTCTGCTAGACTTCCTGACGTAAAACTACAAACAATCAAACCCTCCTTCCCCCACATCCCATTCTCTCAACCAAATGCCTGAGAAAAGAGATTTTTTAAGCCAACTATGTCCTTTAAACAATTTTGGTCTCAAGAGCAGAAGTTATCTTGTTATTTACAGAAGGAGATCATGATCTTGGGTATTTCAGCTTTGAGTAGAAGGAAGCCAAACTTCTTAGCTTTGGTTCAAAACAAAAGTTTCTCTCAATAAAGTCTAAATCAACCTTAGAAGGCAGAAATAAGTATGCTCCACTGAGCAGAAAAGCGTGAGCTGACATTTAAAATCTGCACACTGCTATCTCAGCCACCCAAGAGAGAAATGATTCTGCATTAACAGAAGAAAAATGCAACCCTGAAAATTTATATCTTTGCGTTTACATCAGGACAACTGCAACACAATACAATGCCCTGGCACTCTCGTTTCTTATATTCTATTTTGTTCACTCAGGTTGTATCTTTTTCTAACTAGCCGGGTCAATAACATAAAACAGAATACAACTTTTTTTTAAATTATTTTTGCCAAGAAAATGCAAATTTGATAAACCAAAATATTTTTAAATTGGTGTTGATTCTGGAAAATTGATTGTTTTGGTTTTTAACTCTTAAAGACTTCATTTTGACATTTTCAGAACAAAAGGTTTTGATTCAAAATGACGTTTCATTTTGATAAGTGGTTTTAGTTTTACTAAAAAAAGAACAAAGGCATGAATAAAACATTAAATTAAATTAAATATTTGTAACTTTGCAGTTCACAAAAAAAATGGAAAAGAAATCTCTCTAACCAAGTCAACACAAAGTGACTTCAAATTCCTCATTTTTTAAAAACTATCAAAAAAATGAAAAAAGATCAGTCAATCTCTCAACCTCCTCAAACCTGACACCAGATAAAAAGCAGGATATAACTTGAGTGCAAAAGCTATTTTAGCATTTATTTTCCTGTTTTCAGAAAATTAACATGAAGCTGTCGGTACAATATTTTCAACATCCTAGAGCAGGATGCATTAGAAATGAAACTACTCACTATCAGGACTGCTCTGAGCCCATCTTCAGGTTGACTTGTCCACTTTTTTCAAAACTAATGTAGTAATACATTGTTTATTGTACTTGTTATCATACAGGGAATCAATAAGGAACTCCTTTTATCATAGGCATAGTTCCAGCGATTAGATATCAGATGCACCAAACGATCAGTTTTTCAGCCATTTCACAGTGCCATGGACTTTTAGTCTGGGATTTCCAAAAAGGCTTGGGCAGAAAGTATGCAAATTCTACTGCAATTCAGTGAGAACTGAGTACCTAATTCCATCAGCCATCCCTGAAAATTCAAGCCTTAGTGCTCTTATACAATCATTTGCACTTTCAATCAGCAGTATCTACAGCAATACACTTCTAGGTGGAAATCCTTTGCTGGTGGCCCTTCTCTTGGAAAATGGCAGGAAAAAAAAGTACTGTGAATGACATTCCCTCCAGTACAACCTCACTTAGCACAGTTTCTGCTTAAAACTTGATGCACGCACAAAGTCATGGTGGTGTCCTGCTGTACGAATGTTCAACAGCCTGACTCTAAGGGATATACGATCACTCTTTTCAAGTGTTACCCTGGAAACAATTTGTCTTTTGGCAGACGTTGCATACTTATACAGGAAACTAAATTTAAATCCTTAGGCATAACATCTTGGTCATGCCTGCCCTTTTGTTTGAACTCCTTTAATAAAACTCTTGCCCTCACACTTGGCTGTACTAAATCCAAGTATGATCTTTGCTTCCTCCTCATTATTAGTTCAGAGGGAACACTCTAGTAGTTGTATGCAGGGTTATCCATTACCTAAAAGGAAAACGTGCCAACTTGGAGCTCTGTTCATTGACTTACATGATGTTTACCCAAGGATTTTCATGCAACTGGCTTATAATGGCCATGTAATTTGCCTCTTCTGAACAGCTTTACAGAACTGGTATTCATCATCAATTCAGACTTCTCAGCATACAACAGGTGAGTCAGTTCGTAAGTGGCTTGGGAATAAACAATGGAACAAGGTGGAGCATTTGAAAAAAGAGAACTAGGCAAATAGAACCGGTGCAATCAATCAAAAACATGATTCTTGAGTAGTTTCAGAGGGGGGCGACGACAAATGAATGGAAATGTTATGTACACAAGTTAGCCTCATATCTGGCTGAAGGCATATAGCGCAACTGGAAATTTTGGAAAGAAATATCTGCCCACCTGCCTGCTTTCTTGGCCAGCAAAAGCAGCACTGTCTAAACAGATGAGAAACCAAGGCAGTTCTCCACCTTTGCACACAAACACAGGCATACCCAAACAGGACAGGGGAGAGGAAATCATCATGTTATTCCACAGTACATGTAAGCTTGAACTCACACTGCCTATTCTAACAACCATCACTTCTCAAACACCTACAGAGTGACAGAGGTGGTACACATCTCAGGAACTCACATTGTCCTTTAGTGATGGCAGACTCCCAAAATTTGTCTCCAAATGAGCATGCTCAACATCTCACAGGCCTCTGGGGGAGCTGAGACCTCCCACATTAATAAGGGAGTTTGGGGATTTTTTCCCCCTTCTTGCCTTTTTTTTTTTTTTTTTAAATTGATGCTGAAGCAATCCCAGTTGACCTGGAAGCACATGTAAAGGGAGACAAAATTAGATACAAGTCTCAGAAGGATGGCATAAGGATTTAACAATACCTCTCGGACTTAACTCCACTGATGAGGTAGATGCTGGCAGGGGACTGCGAGGAATTATGCAGAGTGTTCCCTCCCTCCTCCTTTTCTTCATAAAATAGCCCGTAAGGCAGAGAGTGCCTGAGACATGAGCAATGTTTTTGTTGGGAATGGATGAGTTTTAGCAGTGGGGGGAAAAACAGTTTTCAAAATTTACTTTTCACCACCGTGCAACACCTTGAAAATATTTTGGCAAAAAAGCCAGGTGTTGTGCAGTTCCAGGATTCTATCAGAGGTTCAGTTTCTTTGGCGGGTAGAATAGAAAATGCTACCAGCATATTGGAGGAAATATGAATAGCTCCAGTCAAACTGTTTAACACCATAACCAGGAAAAAGTCAAAGTGCATGTGAACTTTTCTGTGTCTCATCTAAAACATCATTAGGCATGAATTTTTAAAAGTTAACCTTTTTTTTTACAAATTCATCACAAATTAGGGCTCTGTTGTGCTGGGTTTTTTCAAAGACATGCCAGGAAGCAGTTGCTGTATCTCAGTATTTAACACAAGTAAATGGGACATAGGAAGGACGAAAGAAAAAAATTCCACCCTCATTTTACATGTCATGAGCAGCAAAATAATGTGTTGCAGAAGCTCTCACAAAAAAGTTGTGATAATGAGGAACTGCATGCAGAGCTCTCAAATCCCATTCTAATGCTACGAACACAAGCATTTTCTTCTCAGAAGGATGGTTTAGCTTCCTCATGCACATACCAGCTACTACTCTACTGATGTCAAAGGAATTATTTTTGCTGAATTATATAGATAAAAATAAAAGTCAAACCTGGCCAAAAGCATACTCACAGAACCAGATTCACCAATATGCTCCTGTGGCTTTATGTTACCCCAGTGATACAAGACAACCATAAAACTAGATTAACTAATGTAAGGCTGCTGTGTGTCACCAGAGAAGTACAGAGCAGCTGGAACATCTATGGAAAATCTGTATTGCAGTTACCTTCTCACCTTTCTGACTTTCTCATCAAAGATTAGTACCAATTCCAGATGCAGAGAAAATACATGGAAAATCAATACTGGAAGAAAGAAAAACTAAGCATTTAACAGCAGTAACACAAACAGGTTGTAACTTCTGTTTCTTAAGTTAGTATGCAAGCAAATCTCCACTGTTGTTGTTTTTTTGTCGGAAGAGATTGCTTTGTAGGAAGAGATAGCAATATTGACTTAGTTCTTATTAACACCATGCCACGCTCCTCAACTCTGAAACCAAGAGCTTCTGAGAAACAATACATGAAGTCTAAAGTAGGCTGAGAACTCCTTAACTGATCATAGATGTTGATATCCAAAGATTCCAGATCCACTATCTCTTGTGTGCACCAGACTTAAGCAACTCCATTGTGTACAATTATAATTGTTTGAAATTCATATAGGTCAATAAAACACACTTGGAAAATAGTTTCTTACTGTCTAAGAAAGGTATGGTATACTATGGTCTAAATGAGCCACAGCGGAATGGGTCTAAAATTCTTTTTAAAAAGTAAAATTTCAAAAATTGCAAATAAAGTGGGAAAACATATGCAACTTTTTCATAAATTGCTTTCCCATCTTCAGAGTAATAGAAAATTTCAAACATAAATTTCAAAAATGTGGGGAAAAAAATCTTAAAATTCTGTCTGAGGTTGCTTTCCCATACCAGTTCATGTAATACTGTAGTAAGGCTTTAGACTGAAATCTGAAACAGTTGGAAAAGGGCAGAAAGAATTTCCTTAAACTAACTTAAACAAGATAGAATTTCCTAGCAGTGAGAATGATTAAATATTGGAATGATTTACTCACACTGGCCTATCTGTAAGAAAAGACAGGAGATGGCTCACAGCCTGTGTGCAAAGAGGGAAGAAGATCTGGCTGAACATTGTGGTATGTGTCTTTCTGGCGTGGGAATCTCTGAACCTGAAGTCCTCTGTTCCTTACCTTTTTTGCCATGAACATAGTTGCAATGTTTGCTATTCCATAATAAGATAATGAGGCAGAACATACCTTCAGAGAATTCAAGGATTATAATAAATTAGGGGAATTCAGTGACAAGCTGAACAGCAGAGATTCAGTCCAGAGGGAACTTGATAAACTTGAGGACAGGGCCAACAGAAAACTCCTGAAGTACAATGAAGAAAAGTGCAAAGTCCTGCACCTGGGACAGAACAACTCCATGCATTAGCACAGGCTGGAACTGTCTCAATAGTAGCCCTGGTCGGAAGGTGGGAACCAGACTGAATATGAGCCCACAGAGTAGTCTCATGATGAATAATGTATGTTTGGCTGCATTAGGAGGAAAGAGGTTAAGGGATCTAGGGAGGTCACTGTCCCCTTCTTTTCGGTGCTGGTGAGGCCCCATCTGTGTCCAGATTTGAGCCCCCAGTACCTGTTTGAGGCTAGAGGATGCGGTTGGGATTTAAATATTACATGGAACAATTCTTAGCAGAATAGCTGCTTGAATTGGAGATACATATATTTAATGTTTTGGGATAAACAGGAGGTCCAGATGAAACAGCTTTCACTTGTCTCTTCTGTCCTTAATTTCAATAAAATCTAAAATAACCAGCTCTATGAAGTCAGTTCGTTTCACTGATGGTTTTGGCAGAGTTTCTCTCCCACCGTGTTGCCAGGAAACATGGCAGAGTAAAATGACTGTTGGATTGTCACAGCTTTAGGCCTTATGACTCTGAGGGACGAATGCCAAGGCAATCAGCATGCTGGGGAAGTTGCACACTTCGCAAGCTCTGCAGCGTTACGTGACCCTGCAAAAGGGAAAACTCATGAGGTTAGAGGAGAAAAGAGACATGGAAGGAAGGAGCTACAGAGCAATTAATCCCACCAAATCAAAAGCAATTTAATCTGTACTGGACTACTACTGCCTGTATTTCATTTGAGCAGATGCTATCTGAGCAGATAATCTGAAGACAGCAATACAGAGAAATTGAATGATGGTAGCACAACAACCCCTCAGTTCCCTAGTAGGGATGTGATAAGGGACTCTGCAAACCACCGACTCCACCTAACTTTGCACCTTGACTTGCCTTGCTTTGCCTTATCTTGTTTTATATTGTCTTATTTTGTCTTGCCCTGTCTTGTCTTATCAAGACAATCCTGTCTGAGCTAGCTGAGAATAGTCCAATCCTAATTTTTCCACCAGATTTTCCAGCCTGTATTAAATTTACCACTCATGGATGAATAATCTGTTATCCTTCTGCAACAAATTAATTGCAGGCTGTTACAGAATGAGTGATGTGGGTACAAATTCTGTCAGTCTCTGCTATATAAAATTCAATATAGTCTTTGCTGTTGGGATAATCCTGTGCCAATATATTTGGCAAAAGGTACAAAATGTGTGCACACAACGCGGGAATCTTTCAGGTCAGTATTGAATGTATATTTATGTATTTTTCAAAAAACTTGAAAAGATATAGAAAGGATTGTTCTGATGTATTCCTGCTACCCTGTGTACTTTATAAATTGCCTTGAGTTCAACATATGGTGCATTTTTCTGAAGTAAATGTAAATAACTACTTCTGATTGCTTTCAGAACTGCACCCAGCTCATCACTGTAATTCTAACATAAAATATATGTCAGTTATTAAAAAATGAATGAAAAATCCACAGGCATGTGAAAGTCATGTTCTGTTAACCTGGCTTTGCTGTCTACACATATGGTGGATGAAGGAGTGGAACAGCTATGGTATAATTAAGATTCAGCCCTGCAAATAACTGCATAAACTTAACGATCACTCTTTTGGGGGATGGCTATACTGAGGTCTGTATTATGACTGCAATTTATGCCAGTTGTTGAGGTTGATTTGTCTTTAAACTAGCTCGTTAGGTACTGCTAGGATAGCAATTATCCCGGTACAGAACACAGTATGGGTAAATTCCATGAATCTTACCCAGCCTCCTTGTGGGTTTTGCATCCTGCACTGAATCACTTCCTACATTTCTCGCTACATTTCTAGTAGTGTCCAGGCTAGTTTATTTAGAAATGGCTTGTGCCTACATGTATAATTTGTAGACACAATACAGAAAAATCCTCAGGCACTGATAATTATTTAATCCAATTAGTCTTTTGCAATAGTGTACCCATAAAAATGTGTATACAGATGGATATGGACCTGTCCTAGGGACAAACAGATTCCAGCAACTGGTATAGCTGAGGCATAGAAGAACATGACTTCTTATACTGGAGGGAGCTCTATTCTGAGATACTTCAGAAACTGAGGTTAGTCTCTACTTAGCATAAAGCTGTGTGTTGTGAATCTGCAGCCTTGGTTGAAGTCAGCAGGAGCTGCATGTGTGTAAGGGAAGAATTTGGCCCATTAGGACCTAATATGGCACATGAAAGGAAGATAGAGCTGGCATCTTTCAGAGAACTTTCTGATATTCACATGCAACTGCACACTGTGGGTGGCATTGAGCTGGGTAGGAATTGATTGGAGCATAGACAGGAACCAGAGCAACTGCAGCTAAGAGGAGGTCTGCAGACCACCCCTAGGATGCTGTAAGACCACCGGTTTCCTTCAGAAAAGGGAAGGAGGCTAGGGTAAATGGAGACTACAGGCATTACAGGCTCTTGCAACAGAAAGCAATTTACTGTTACCAATGGGAACTGCGGCTAGGGAGAGGGACTGAGTGTAATTTTTGTTCGTATGTGGAACTAGCTCATGAGACCTTATTGAGAAAAAAATCAGTTGAGCAACCTTGGTAAAGTGGTGAAAACGTGCACCTCAGGCAGGACAGGGTCTCAGATTCTAGTGTATTTAATTCAGTAGGGTTTTTGTCCAATCATTTGAAGATCATAACTTGTTGTTATGATGAAATGCACATAGTGCAGTCTGATATTATAGTTTATTCTTGTTTTATAACGCACAGGTGTATGTACACATGCATGCTAGGCTATCTGATGTTGTGTACTTGTTTAGTGACTGGTTGCTCTCCTCATGGTCACAGCTAGCAGATTAAAGTTGCATATCTGAATCTAATAGGCTGTGTTTAATAGCTTTTGATACACCACTTTCCACACTCTAAGGCTGCGTTCTGGTTTCTCCTTTCCTAATGTGTGTGGGCTATTCCACGTCCCTCATTACTCCTCAGATTCATCATGCCAGACCCCTCTCATGCTGGCAGCAGCAGCATGTGCACTTTGGTGATTTATAATACCAGGCTCCTTGGGGAAGAGTGTGTTTCACTGGCAGTAAAAGGGGTTGTTGTGCAGGTGGAAACTTGTTTAAACAAATCTGAACTGAAGTTGTGATATAATGGAGGTTGGTAGCTTAACATAAGCTCTGAGCGTCCAGAAATCCTGTGTTATTTTACACATCAGAAACCTGCCTGAGCTCTTCATTTCAGAGATTTCCATCGACTGAAAGGAAAAAGAAAGTACTATTGGGGTAAATCTGAAGTGAAAATCAAATGTTCTTGTATATCAGACTGCGAGTGGAATGATGTGCATGGGGAAAAAAACAAGGAGTTATTGTTGTCAGCATGGTTAACAAATAAATTAATTGTGTTTTCATAGCTCACTAAAGTCTTTGTTTTTACCTCCAGCTTCCTGAAAACAAATTTCAGATATAAAAATGTCTCCCAAATCCTGTAATTCTGCAAAATACTGAGATTGTAAGGGGGAGAAAAAATAATGTAGTGGTAGATAAATCTAGAAGTTACTGACTAAATATTCTTCCTTGAGTAATACACTCCCCAGATAATGCTATTATCTATAAACTATAAATGTGATTTTCTATTCAGACAGTTGAATGGAAAGGTTCAGAGTGCAAGTTTGGTTCAGACAATCATCCAGAAGTCTGAATGTTTATTGAAATTATCTGAAACTATCAAATCTCCAGTTTGAACTGGCAGTCTCCTGAAAACCAGCATTTCATGTGAGATTTCTGGCACTTACCTTTCAGGTGCAGGCCAGAAACATCATTTTTGTGGTGTTACAGTTTCAAACCTTGATGGCAATTACAATTGTCAAAATAAAAACTCTCTTTCTACTTGGTCCAGGACGTCAAAAATATTTGGTTGCAGTTTGGTTCTGAAAGTGTGAAAAGACTGAGGAGAAGGTTTTTAATTTCCTTTTTCTTTTCTTTTTTTTTTTTCCCCCCGATTCCTTTTGTCTCCTTTGAATCAGTTCTTCATTATCTCAGATTAAATGTCCCAGTAGTGAAACGATCCTAAACTTTGTTAGATCTGGTAGTTCTTGTGCCTCTTTAGAACATCAGACCTATAAAGCAACTGTTACAGTAGTTTATTTCTTTGTCGTCAGCTCTGTCTGTTGAAAATTAAAACATTTTCCTCATCTTGATGTGTGGCATATCTGACTGTGAAAGGCCTCACCATCTGTTTTAGGGCCTGTAGAACTTAGCAGGGAATGTGAACACCATTGTAAGAAACTTCCAGTGTTTGTTTTATTTCATTTCAGATACAAACTAACTTCATATAATCTCAATACAGAGCATTTTATTTTTTTTTTTAAATATAAACTGCTTTAGACTGAAAAACAGATTTTACATCCTATCTTCGTAGGATCCAGGAAAAATTTTACTGCCGAACTTTTTTTTTTTTTTAACAGTACGCAGGCAAAAGCCTATGCTGTAAGAATCGACTGAGGTTTCTCTCATCTAACTTTAGCTGTTTTAAAATGGAGATTTAGCTGAAGTTAACCATATATGTTCCCTCTGCTGACTATAGGCAGATCCCATTCAGCCCTAAGCCTGTCGAAAGAGAAAGTCAGACAGTCTGAATCCTAAAGTTTGATCCGTTTGTGTGGAGGAATGAAGTAGTTGCATTGCACATCCACAAAGCTTCCTCTGCTCTCAGTAGTGGATACCACCATTTGGAGCTTGGGACAGTTTACTCTTTCATGTTGAATCTGCAGTCAAAAAAGTTTCTAGAAATAAACTCAGTTAATTGATACAAGCTTGGTTAATTTACAGGCTTATATTTATTGGTGCAGGAAGATGTTTATTACAGTGGACCTGCTTTCTCCCTCAAACAGGAGACTGCCAAAATAACTTCTGGGGTTATTCATGGTTAATTACATCTTAAAGTTGTTCTCTGAGAAAGGAGAACCTTCTGGGTCTTCCTAAATGGATGAATCCATACTTATTTAAAAAAAAAACATTACAACATTATCAAATTAAAGCCTAATGAAAAGCTCTGTAGTTCATAGGTGCAGTATCTTCAAGCACATATGTTGTCATGTAAAAACTTGCATTTACTTCAAGCTTTCTTTCTAGTGTGTATTTGTTTTTCTTGGTTTATCACAGTTAGCATCTGTTCTTACTTCTAATCTTACTGGGAAAAATCCTATACCAACAAACTCAGACAGGAATAAATTTATGTCTCTAGGTATCTTTCCTATAGAGCTTGCAGGTTTCTTCACTAGTTAAAGTGTGACAGGTAAAATTTTGCATCCTGCTTAAAAATCTTCACTTCCAATCCCATGACTTTAATTTAATATTTTTTAAAGTGAGTTCTGACACACTGTTCTGTTAACTTTCACAACTCAGCCACAAACCTGGCTGCTGACTATTCTGGCTTATGAAACCAACTGTGAAACTTAAATCTTTAAACAATTGTTGAAGTCTTGGGGTTATAGTGATTCCACATCAGTTAAACTAATTACTTATAATACATATCACCAGACTTGGCTGCTAGTAAGAATTTCTGCAGTAATGTACAATTTTTCATATACAGAACTGAAGAGAATTATTCATCCTTTATCTCTGACTGCAAGTTTGCTTGCAATCTTCTGCAAAGCTACTTACCTTTAGTCTAACCACTGAAGGCTGTTTGGCACTCTTGAAAACCCCAAAGTCTCCTTTCTGCCTCTGGTGCGCTATTGCCTTGAAATTAAACCTCCTTCCTTAAAGTACAATTCAGATTTGAAAGCACTGACTCCCAAAAGAAGCTGCATAAATATCTCAAAGATTAGGACTCGTTTGTAAAATAAAGAGAATATAAGTAGGTCATAAACAATATACCTACAATGGGTTTGAGTGTTGCTTTTAGCTTAACAGTTCATCACCTACTGATTATATAGGATAAAAAAAGGGCAAGTAGTCTAAACATCACTAGTATGTGATTTTTTCGGAGAATATTGACAGCAACGGTGACTGTCCCCAAAATCAACAGGACACTAATGTGTTCTGTCTTACCCTCAGTGCACAGAATGCAACTGTGCAAATATGAAAAAATTTGTTAAATGTTCAAAAATGTTACTAAGTCTGGGAGCTGTATGGTGGTACACAGCACCTAGTAAGACATACAGCACAGTCCTTGGCATAGCTACAGTTTCTAGAGGTCTCCTTGTCCTACTGAGACACACTCTTCAAAAAGTAGAAATCCAACAGTCCTGAAATACTGCTTCTTCCTGAAATGTCTTAGAAATCAGCAGTCTTCAAAAGTCTTCAGATTTCATGATATTGTGATAATTAAGGCTTTTCTCAAAATTATTTGGGAAAATTGGCATTCTGGGCACAAGCTCATTGACCTTTAATTCCTTTCCTGGCCTGTTAAACCTACAATTTATGGAATACAGAGTGTAAAAAGCTATGATTTTTAGCTGTGTGATATGTGGAAAATAATTTCCCCACATTCTGTACTTTTGTTCAAAAAAAGAGTGCTGTCGACATCCTATCAGCATCATAATGTATTGTCTGGGGCCAAAAATTAAAAATCCATTTGTCTTTTTGTTGTAGACAGGAAAATGTCTCATCAAGTTGAATGACATAGTAGCTGGTCCATATTCTGTCAGTCCTTACTCAGGAGAACATCAATAGAAGCTTTCTAGAACTGGTAGTGGTTAAAAGTATAAAAGGACTTCAGGATCTGGCAATCAAGAGATTATTTCCTAAGTAAAACCTGAGTATGGGATTCAGAATTTGTTTTAAGATTGTTTAATACTGAGGCATTGTTTTAATTTTCCACACATGTAGAATTTGGCAGGAAGTAGTGAACGTGCTTTGTTTGACATCTGTTGACCTCATTTAATAATTGTTATTAATTCTTCTATTGCAACTTCATTAGAATCATATTACTTTCACAGGACCATATGGGTGCCCTCTGGTGGCTGGATTAACACCTCACTCTGCCGATAATCTCTGATCAGAAAAAAAATAATTCTTTATTGCCCTATTCACACAAATAAACCTTAATTTTACCTAAAGACTCCAATCAGAGACTAGACAATTTATGAAACAAGGATACTAAATTCAACCTGAGGGTGAAGGAACAGTGCTTGGTGTAAGCAGGTTATTAAGGAATAATTATTCAGATGCTTAATCAAACTGAAAACAAATTCAAACATTTTTGAGATCATGCAAAATGGAAAACTAGCTTGGCTTCTGTTGAGATTGAAAATCTTGAGAACATCCTTGTCTCTTGATATTCTGCTATTTCTGTTTTGAAGCCAAAACCAGGAATTGCAGGGGAGAAAAAAAAAATAAAGAAGAAAAAAGATAGAAAAATGGAAAACTAGAAACACAAAAGAGTTTGAAATTGGAGGAAAAGTCAATTCTTATTTTATTCAAATCAAGTGTGGTTCTAATCTGAAATGCATTTCTTCATCCATAAAAGAATTCTGTTACTAAGATATGTATTTTTCTCTTCATGTGACATGACTGTACACAGACTCATCAGACAGTTATTTATATTTCCAAACAACATTTAAACTGATCCAAAACACAGTATACATCCCAAGTGAAAGCTAGGTTAGGAAACTAAGCAGTCAGACATTTAGGAGTGTGATGCTGGTCAAAATAGTCAAGTTTAAAAAAAAAAGACAAATTAGGATAAACACATTCCTTTCTCCCTTGGGGATGAAAATAAGTGCTGATTTATCAACTATCCCAGAGGTGGAGTTAAATTTATTTTTTTACAGAACTGCTATCTGAAAAACAGATGAGAAGAGACAAGAGGAGATTATAGAGGAGAGGAGAGGAGAGGAGAGGAGAGGAGAGGAGAGGAGAGGAGAGGAGAGGAGAGGAGAGGAGAGGAGAGGAGAGGAGAGGAGAGGAGAGGAGAGGAGAGGAGAGGAGAGGAGAGGAGAGGAGAGGAGAGGAGAGGAGAGGAGAGGAGAGGAGAGGAGAGGAGAGGAGAATAAACTTGATGCAACACTGAGCAATGAATAGTGGGAAAAGTGATCAGCCATCATAGAGCCTGAAGCACCTTCACAACATACCTGACTAAGACAACCACTGTTCTTGAAACCAGGCAAAATACTTCATCTGTGACAAAAATGTGCATAATCAAGGTGAATAAAAGAGTTTTACTATATAGACTTTTAGGGAAATGAAATGCAGAACACTCCTGGCATCTCACCTCTTCTCATATGTTGTCTCAGGGTAATGGGATGAGTGAGCTTTGAAGATCCATCTCTGTGTCTGACAAGGAAATACACTTCTCATAACTGTAAAAAAGGAGAGAGGTTTAGCTTACCTCTTCCAGCTTCAGTAGCTCATGGTTATAGTGCTGATGGTTCCTGTCCAAATCCTTATTTGTCAGCTGTCAGGAGGGCTGTCATGCTATTTTTCCTATTTCAAGATAGACATTACACCATTTCCTTACTGATGTAACGGAAATTTTACCCTTTGATGGTATGAACAAGTTGTATAGTGAAATAACTGCCAGGCAACTTTACAAATTACTTTATAATCCTATCTCGGTGTTACACTTATTGAGACTTTCTGCATTAAATAATGGTGTTTGCCAATGCTTTTGCAGTAAAAGTCTGTCTGTCTATTTATCTTAGTTTTAATTTGTCACTCATTGCTGCAGTGTTTGCAAGTCACCCATCCTGAACAGAAAGGTCCTCACTGGATTTCATGAAGCCTCTGACACTTCTCTTTTTGTAGCATTAAATCTCTGCTTGAGGTCAGAGATCGGGAAGCAGGAATGACGTGTGGTTTAGGAATAAAGAAGGGTGCTCACATGGTTATAGCCTTCTTGGTGGAAAGACTGTCTTTAAGAGGAAGGCTTTGGGACATTCTTTACATCTCTCATCCTGGTCTGTGACAGCAGCTTTGCCCCAGAACCCCTGATCTTAATTAGTGTGTGTTCATGAACTGCAGTTTAATTTTTTATGTAACTGGAAAGTGATTAAAAATTAAAATCAAAGACTAATCCAGCTCTGGATCTGACTGATGGCCACTGGAGGATTTGTAACTTTAATCTGAGGTGCTCATGCTATCTCTGACGTCAGGAAAGCGGCAGCTGTACACTATGCCAGCTGGAAATTTTGCCTCACTCAGCTTCAGATGAAGCCTTTAATGAGGTTGCAAACATACAGATCACTGACACCTCTCCTCCTTCTCCCCTCAGGAGGAAAGGATGAAATTTCCTCAGAGGCTGGAGGAGAAAGAGACTTATTTTTCAATAAATCAGTCTGACTACACTGCCTTAGAAAGACATGAGACAGAACCTCCAAGCAACAAGAGTATTAGTTACTGTTAGTGTTACTAATGCTAATGCTACAATTACTTTCAACTGGGCTGCTTTTTTTGGAGGCAATGTATGTGTTGGTGGTAGAACCAGTGGGAATGACATTTAAGGCTGCATGTCAACATATTGCAGCCAGACTAACCAGCCTAACCAGTTTCATTCATTCATCGAAAGAAGAAGAATCAGAGTGGACGCCATTAGTCTTCTGCCTTCGAGTTCTGAAAAAGGTGGGGGAATGATTCACACTCTGAGGAGTCAGAGAGAAGCGGTTGGAGCCATTTCTCCTTCCGGGTCACGGGGGAATCTCAAGGCTCACTGTAGCAAAACAGGAGAGGTCCAGCTCACCCAGCATGGAGAGCTTTCTTGCAGCCATGACTGTGAGGAGACACCTTTTAGAGTCACTAATGCCATCTCTGTGTTCTGGTTTGTGTCAGCTGTAGTAATGCAGAAGGCATTTGTTCATACCACATTTTGGAGCTGGGTAGTTAGCACTTTCTCAATTACTTTTACTACTTTGAGTTATTATTCACCTTCAGTTTTTAAGACTTTTCTTCCGTTTTTCTGCATTCTCACCCTTTTTCTTCATATGCTTCTTTTCACCACCAGTTTCTTGACAGTAAAAAAATAAATGTGTAAATGAAAGTTATTTTTCTTGTGCGAAGAAGGGAAAAACAGCTGGAAATATTTCATCAAAAGACAAAAACCATGAAGGAAATACATTTTGTTTTTTGCAAATTTGCCCAATATTTTTTAGCAAATCTACCTAGTGTCTATTTTAATGGTTTACATATAAATATATATTCTAATCATAATTCATAAAATACATCTCATAATTATGATTGCTAGAAAAATAAATTCAGTGTGGTTTACGTTTCTTTCCCTGGGAAAGTGCTGGTGTTCTGGTGCACTGAAGGAATCAGAAAGATTTATCTGAGACTCATATGTTCTAACATAAAAGTGATTCTCCTGGATTTGAAAACAGAAGAAATAATCTGGAATTATCAATATACATAGCTTCACAGTGGTTTAGCCCAGATTTGTAGATAATTCAAAACACAAAAATTCTCACAACACTTTCTAGAGGTGAGATTAGAAAAACAATTCCAGTATCAAGATGAATGCCTAGAATTATGGACTTTCATTTGGTATCTTTATTCTTTTGGAAGTCTTGTTTCTTGAGTAAGTCTTGTTTTTGGAAGTCTTATTTCTTGAGTTTCATTGAACTAATGGTAAGTTTAGAAAATGGTAAACTCACCTCTCTGGTGTTCCAGGTGAGGAAGTGACAGGTGAGCACATTTTCCTGCCCAAATTAATGTGGTTGAACTCCATGTAGCTGTGCTGACCTGTGACTCTCCCACCAGTTCCACCTCTGGTTGGGACACATCATCTTTATAGCTCTTGGTGCTTTAAATTCCAAATTAAAGAGGTATTTCTGACAAAAGCAGTTGCCCCACATGGCTCCTCAAAAAAAAATACACTTTGAAAGAGTTTGCAGTGTATTTTGTAACACTACTGTTTAAACAAATCATTTTTGTGTTTATAAGAATGTGGAAATTGAGAACAAAAAACCTAAATTATCCATCTTGCTGTCCTAGAAAAATGTCAGGTTTTGAGTCTCACACATCATCAAATCAATGGCACTAGCTGTCTCTTGAGTTCCAGGAGTTTTACAAGCCCAGAGATATGTTATGATTTTCTGTGCAAAGAGATGGGAAAGTTAAACACAGGAAAACTTTTTAGAATAACCAGAGTATCAGTATCATCAATATTTTTCAGTGTCATGTCTCCTGCCTCTTAGAGCCCTTTTTTTATGGCTGAACAACACCAGAAGCCAAACGATATTTTGTTTAATGTATTTAGATCAGAACTCCTTGCAGTTTAGGAATACAGAGTGATTTTAAAATACATGTAAAATGGGGGGAAATCATTCAATGTATCTTTTACAAGGAACATGGTAATATCTTAATTTCAACCAAAAGAGACAGGCTGAAGAGAAGTTAAATGATGTTGCTTAAAAGAAACAAACAAACAAGAAGACTTAATTCCCGTAAGTCATCTTAGACATAAAAGTTGTGTCCATATTAACAGTGGCTCTCCAAACAAGAGACATTTATATGAATCCATGTTTATTTAATGTGCTGGTATCTCACAGTCTCTCTGCCTTAGTTCTAATGGAAAACTTGACAATAGCACCTGACTATGTGATGGGCTGTTACATATTTACCCTCAGAACAAGCATCTGAGGTGGAGGACTATTGTCCCCATTCACAGAAGGAGAACAAAAAGTACAGTGAAATTAAGACCACTTTGACAGCTTGAGATAAATAGGTGCCATCTTAATCGCAGTTAGCCTGGCCCTGTTATTTACAATGGAGGGTTGTTCATTCTGCTCTTTCAGAAGACAGGTGATGAAAAAATAAGCAAACTTCTTTTCTTCCAGGCATCCAGAACATTGTGCTCTGAATTTGTATAGATACTTTTGAAGAGATAGAGTTTCAGTCTTAATTGCCAGTCCTTATTAACCCAGGATGTGCTAGCTTCATTTATACTAGGAAGTTAAACAATCCCAGGGAACACTGCTAAGAACTGGAACTCAACTGTCAGTACTGTTAAAAATGTTAGACTGGCTGCTGGTGACCTTTTCACTTGGACCAACCAATACTCTTTTTGTCAAACAACTCTCAGCACAGTGCAGTGGTTAACTCAGGCCAAAAGCCACACTGAATGGGTAGTTTGGATGGAGCTGACGTTTTGGAGAGTAAAGGAGTTTAATATTGTGCACATTGTCAGACTGTGCCAGTTGACCTTAAGCTAGAGAATTGACTCTGGGACAGTGATTTACAAGCAAAGGTGTGCTACTAATTCCAGTTCAGTAACACTGGTTTTACTGCTAGCCAGTAACACAGGCATCATGATTGCACCCAGGAAGCAGAGCACATGGGTGGAAGTTGATATTCGTGTACACTGTGATGGGTTTTCCCAGCTAGCTCTGCGTTTCCAATTTGTGGCTCCCTTGTGCTTCTGTCCTCACTAGTGGTATCTCCTTCAGTTACCAGGCATCCATTCACTTTATTCTTTTCAGACGTACCTTTGGTCAGAGAGTTCCCTGAAGAGATCATTGGTTTCTCCCCAGAATTGGTTGAAACAGAGAAAAAATTTCCATCTTCATTCCCTCTTGAAATCAGTGAGGTGACAGCCCCTTCTTGATGCTCCTCCCATCCTGAGAACAGCTTTCCCAAAGCAAATGTGGAGCCACAAGTCATGTGAAGCTTCCATGGTTATGGCCCATGAAAGGTACTTTTGACATCACACTAACAGGGATATTTGTCACCCAAGTGATGTCTTGGATATTCCTCTTCTTGTCTTGGTATCAATTATCTTTTGAGCATACACTAAAAGAGTGTAGATTTAGATTGAACAGAAGGAATAATTTTTTTACAATGAGGGTGGTGAGACACTGGAACAGGTTGCCCAGAGAAGTTGTAGATACTCCATCACTGGAAATGTTCAAGGTCAGGTTGGATGGGGCTTTGACCAACCTGATATAGTAAAAGATGTCCCTGTCCATGGCAGGGGGGTGGAATAAGTGATCTTTAAAGGTCCCTTTCAATCAAAACCATTTTGTGATTCTATGATTCTAAACACCTCTGGAAAGCCATTCAGCCCATCCAAAGATATGACTTGCCCTCTGGAAGCACCCATCTTTCTTTACTGAGTACAAATGTAACCTATGGTGGTTACACACTTAGTTAAATGGTTGGAAGATAAATTATTATTAGGAGGGGAATCTAAGCTGTTACCCCCCCTTATCAGTGCTTCCTGGAATTAATTTCTAAATTACAATTAACAGTTTCTTTGCAATTATAAAAGAAAGTACTGTTACTGAAAGAAAATTCTGTTACTGAATTATGTTTACTATCATATTTACTAGAAATAGGCAAACAATTAGATAATTTGATCAAACATATATTCCACATACAGTTGCTCCATATTTCAAAGATGTGGTCTATGCCAAGAACAGACATGTTTCTCTGATGCTGATGGAATCATCACTTCCACCAGACTAATTTCTGTGTGCTTTTACTTTGCTGCAAGACTGCCTGCATAAAGCGGGACATGCATGGAATCATTTGCTGCTTCACTCAAATGCAGATACAGCAGAAACAGAACAAAGCAACTTTATTCCAGCTTGAAACAGCATCACACAACTGGAGTTAGCCTGTTAAAAGAATAGGATGTGTAAAAAAGGAATACTGGTTTAAAATATTTCAAAATTCATTCAATCACAGCCAGTTCAGCACTAGTTAGAAAAACCAGAAGCAACTATCACCATAAGAATTTTTCAAATATCTCACATCCGTTGTTTTTTATACTAAAAAAATAACAAAATTACAAAAGTCAGTTACTCCTCACATAACAGTTTTGGAAAGGAGTAAATATGGACTTATTTTTTGATTGGATTTGCAAGAGACATTTAGGTAAATAGAAGAGAATAATCACCCTCACAATGAAATCATGATAGGATTACTCAAAAGGCCATCTTCTATAACCCTTCCTGAGTAAGTCCTGGTAATTACTTGTGAGTTGATGCACTGACCTCACATATGTAACACGTCATATTAAGTTCTGGACATTGGATGCATCCACATTCCTGACTGGTGCAGCACAAAAACAGAAGAACAAGGGTTTGTTTCACTGCTATCCATTATGGCTCTAGCAGGATGCGTCCATACCTTGTCTTTACCAGCAATGTAGTTCATGCCAGCTACTGGTGCCAGTCACACACTATGCATGCATGGAGAGCTAAATACTGAAGGACCAGACAAGTGGATACTCTCAGTAGTGCCTCTGAGAATGACTTCAAATTCAGTTACACCAGAAAGCAAACTACTTTAAGTACCGCAGGTGTGCATTTGAGTGTGTGTCATAAGACAGCAATTGGCAAGACAAATTTGCACCCAAGAAGAACCCATTCAGTTCACTAAAACATGAATATAAATCTACCCATTGTATACTCGATTTAAAGATCTGGGTATTCTAGAGCAAGGTCATGGCCCAGTTTTTATCCCTAGTCAAATTCCATTATAGAATTCATACCTGTAGTACATGGCACCAGTTTTCAAAGAGACAAATTTAGGGATCATTGAAAGTTATGGCTGGAATGGAGCCATGAATCATCTAGACCATTTTCCCAGTCTTATCCTCATGCAATGGTAATTAACAAGTTTTCTGGACTCTCAACAATTTTATTAGTTAAACATTTACTAGAGCTTAAGTATTCTTTTAGTTTGAAAGTTTTTCTGTTATCTAATTATAATTTCCTCTTTTCTAAATTGTCAGTTTATTCTCATCCTGCTTATGAAAGGCATAGAAAAAAGCTCATAATCTTTCTCTTCCTAGGGTTTTTAGATATCTTATCTTGTCACCAGTTCATGTCCCACTCCACTCAACTGCAATCGTCCTTTTTAAAAAAGCAGTTCTTTTTGCATTTCCACAGAGGTCATGTTTTCTTAATCCCTTGGTTTTTTGCTCACCTTTGGACTCTTTCCAATATGTCTACGTATTTCTTTAAATGTGGTGCTGAAACTGGGCAGAGTACTCCATCTGAGGTTTCCCTGGTGCTGAGTAGAATGGAATAATTATCTCCTCTGTCTCAGAGGCAACACTCCTGTTATCACACTCCCAAATGAGAGTTGCCTTTTTTGCAGTAGCATCAAAGAGCAATGGATAGATTTTGTACTCCTCTATAGTCCCTAGAGCCTTTTCCACACTGATGCTTTCTGGGTAGTTTGTGCAGTTGATTTTTCTTTCTTTTGTGATCCAGAGCTTGCAGAGTGAGAGTATGAATTTCCTGCACCTTAATGATAAGGGGAGAGGCTTGTCGATACAGAGAAATCTTTCATACTCATGCTTTTTCAAGACAATTTATATGCTGGAATTCATACAGGATATTGTTTGATGAACTTATGCAAATTTTGTAATTTTCTTTCAAAATGGGTTACATTCACTTTGGAGTAAATTCGTGAGAATGAAGCTAACGCAGACATAAGTCCGTGGTATAAAAGTAAGGATTTGTTGCATACAGTTTGCACTGTACCAGTCTATTTATGTATGTAACTTCTAATGTTTGACTGTTATGCTATTTTGTGGTGAGTTAACCTTGGCTAACAGCCAAACACCCACCCAGCTGCTCACTCACTTGTCTGTCTCACCACCACCCCTCACTGGGACAGAGCAGGGAGGAAATTGAATGATAAAGCTTGTGGGCTGAGAAAAAGACAGGGAGATTGCTTACCAATTACCATCACAGGCAAAACAGACTGAACACAGGGGAAAAAAAATAATTTATTGCTAATTAAAATAGATTTGGGTAGTGAGGATCAAAAAACAAACACTAAACCCAACACCTTTCCTCCTCCTCTACCAGGCTGAAGTTCACTCCATCAATCCAGGCTCCTTTATACACCCCCCAGCAGCACAGGGAGGATGGAGGTTGTGGTCAATGCATAAGTTTCTCTCTGCCACTCTTTTCTCCTCACACTTTTCTTCTGCTCCAGCTTGCATCTTGTACAGTCCTTCAGGATAAACCTGTTCTGGTGCATATCCTCCTTGAGCTTCAGTCCTGCAGAATAAATCTGCTCTGCGGAGCATGGGTTCTCCATGGGCTGCAGACAATAGCTGCTTTGGCTCTTGGAGCACCTCCTACTCCTCCTTCTCTGACCTTGGTATTCCCTCTCTTGTTTCTCACTCTTTTCTGTTCCCTCCTCCTATCTCTGTCTTGTGTTATTTGCCCTTTCTTGAATGTGTTTCCACAGCAGCACCACCAACTCCCCAGAGGTACCACCAACTCCCCGGACTGACTGAGCTTTGGCGCACTGGGGGTCTGTTGCAGAGGTGGCTGGAACCAGCTGGAACCAGCTGGAACTGGCTGGAACTGGCTGTGACTGGCATAGGGCAGACTCTGGCTTCTCCCCACAGAAGCCTCTCCTGCAGCCCCACCACCACCAAAACCTTGCCACGTAAACCCAATACATATCTGAATGTCAATTCCCTACTAAATGCTGACTCGGCAGTCTGTCTGGGGGCATGTGATTTTGACATTATCCAACCCTTTCTACAGCAGCATCACAATAGCTGTGCAAAGGACCTGGCATTTCTCATAAACCTCTGCCCAAATCACAGGAGGATCGCAAAGGAAAGCTTGAGGAAAGTTAGAAGAAAATAAAGTCTTTGTTTTCAGAAAAGGCAGCAAGCATCTATAAGTACAAGCCAATTTCAGCTTTGAATATTTAACAAATCAGCTACATCTAGCATAATAATACTACAAGATAACAGCCATTTCAAACCAGAACAGAAGAGAGCTAGATTTACTGCAATAGCAATTTTATGGCCAGAGTGTCATCCATGTTATCAGTCTGAGCAACATGTTACACAAATAATTCTAAAATGTTGATATTGTGAGAGTATCACCTGCAGTAAAGACGACTGTCAGAATCTAATCCACATACATTCTCTTAGTAAGCATTTCTCTCGGATTTTTAATTATTTCTATTCTAAAAACAAAACGTGTTTATCGATGTTATTGTCCTGATTTACTGTAAATTATCTTTACAGAAAACCTTTTCAGGTTACAAAAATCATGTCGCTTTCATTTACATTAAAATATAGCTTTTCTGTGGTCATTAAGCGAATCATATTACTTGAGGTAAAGCATATTCAAGGATCTACACATAAATAAAACCAGGTACATTACAACCACTATTGTGATATTTATCACTGATGGAGCTTATGATTGCAGAACTATATAAAAATCTTTAGGGGTTACCTTAGCTTAATGGTGTTCTTCCCTTTCACTCACCATCCATTTCTTATTGCAAACATCTGCTTGGAAATAAAAAGGGTTTTATATTTCCCTGGGACATACTTGGCTCTACAAGAACATTGCTCATTTTATTTAAGAAATACTTAAGTTTAATCAAGTTTTTAATTCCAGAAATATTACAGCCACTCATCTTGAATGACTTGTGACTCTAATCTATATATTTTAAAATGTCATTAATGAAAAAGAATAAGGTTATAGCTATTGTTGGATTATGTAGCAAAAAATGAACTTCTTTGCTTTTTCTCTTGATTGGTGCTCTGGCATTTCTTCAGTGGCTTGGCCTTACTCATTTTAGCCTTGGTGAAATAATAATAACAAATGAACCCTATTACTCTTACTTACTTCTGTTCTGATGTTAGGTAGTCTCCAGTTCATCTTGTAAATTACAGCTAATATAAGGGAGAAATATCTCTGTATGAATAAAAGAAAACAAGCTCCTTATAAACTTTACAAGGAACATTCTTTGTGAAATAAATCTAAGGGGTTTGGGGAGAAGAAAATGATGTGTTTTGCACTCACACTGATGAATGCAAAAATTATATACCGTATTTTACTTACTAATGTGAACTAGTAAAATTCATGGCATGCTGTTTTACAGGCAGTAAAATACTTTTTCCAGATGTGGCTTCATAATTCTCCAAAGACTATCATAGTTATCATAAGATTTATGGAGGATAATTTATTAATCACATTTTTTTTAACTTTGGAAATCTGTTTAGTAAGATGAAAGGGAGCTTTAAAATAAGTCATTTTAACCAAATGTGGATGGCATTATGATATCAAGTTACTCCTTTTGTTCAAATTATTTTTAATGACTTTATTTGTTTTATAGCCTCCACAAGTCAGTACCAACTTGGTGGTAATGATATATCCGGCAAAACTCTAACATTTTGAAAACCAACAAGAAACTTTTTCTAACATACTAAATTAACTGAACTTTGCCATACTATTGTTATAGCTTATTTAGGGATATGTAAGCTACTTAAATTTATTTTTATATGATTTGAAGGAGACAAAGCTTATAAAAACTATGCCTCACAACTTTAACCCAGCTTCCTTAATGAAAGTATAAGTGGATCATATGCATAAAATACTGCAAGGACTGAATGCTGATTTAAAATCTATATTTTACAACCAACTTTATATTGCTGAAGCAGTTTCATTAAATCTGCAGTGAATATTAAAGTCATGATAGGTCTGATCCTGGAAGCTGTTTCATGCACAGATGGCCTGATCCAAAGTGTAGCATGGTTAGGGAAAATCATTTTCTTAGCCTTTGTAACCTTTGGACCATACCCAGAGCTCCTGGTTAATTGATTTCAGCACCTGGGCTACAGTTCCATGCCAGATCAATTCCTTCATTGCTACCTCCAGCTGAACCATGTGAATGGCGGCAAATACAGATAGCCTGTATGTTAGATTTGTGAATGACATCCCAGACCACAAGGGCTCAAGTTCAGTTGCCTACAAATAAGCATCTAGTGCCTACTGATTTGCCTTAGAGTCCTGCTAGGCCTGCCGCTGCTGAACCAAGAGAGTTCAGATCCCCAAAGGGCTTGTGTCACAACTTCCAGCCGTGTCCAGTTGTCTTAAGATATTTTAGGGCATTTTAAATGCCACTAGAGGCCTAGGTTTAGGTAAATGAGTTGAGCTTTAGCTCTCCATTGGCTCTAATGGGATCTCAGATACTAGCATGCTTGTAGACACCTACTTCCTGACATCTAAATGCACCTTAAATTGAATCATGTCCTGTGTGTCATGAAGCCATGAAGAAGACATGAAGGCAATTTGATACCCAATTGACATTTGTCCTTCTCAATACAAAAAAAAAAAGTTTAAAATATATTAGGGTTACTGGATGAAGTTCGAGAGAATACCGTCACAAAAGATTGGCATGTTGGAAAAAGCAGCTGGAGGAGATGGTAAGTATTACATCAGCTCCTGTTATGGGAAATGATTCAGAACTTGATATACGGGTTTGTAAATTGATGTTCTTAGGTAGGAATGACTGTCAGAACTATTTTCCTACTATACCATATGACACAACCCAAGCTTTACCTTTATGATGTGAGCACTATGGCACATCAATGCCTTCACCACTTCACAACAGACTTTATGCAAACAAAGTGGAAATTAAGCGTTTACCTGCTTGTTAAAGATTTTCATACAGACTTTAGAACTCCAAATATTCCACCTTTTGTTAAGCACTGCCTAAGAGCTAAGCAACCCCTTAGCTCTATGAGACCATTTCTCATAGAATGGTTCTTATGATCTTATGATCTGTGGATTAAACTGGTTAAATAATTCTACAGCTTACCTTGTGTATTATGTATTGTAAGAAGATGCTTGTAGTAAAGTCATTCTCAATAACTTTCTGGTGCAGAACTCGTCTCCTTTTAATGTCCAAACAGATGTATGAACGAGTTAGGAGAGTTGATGTGGCATTCATTTGGAGTTGAGGCTTACAAAATAAGTGAAGGAACTTCCCACCCCCAGTGCTGTTAATGTTCTTGCTTAACTCCATAGCATTAATTTGAAAATCCTGTCTGAGTAATGTGAGGGGTTTTTATATGTGACATTGCAGAGGCAAGTTATCAAGATCATTATTTCTGATATGAGTCTTGATAGAGACTGTACATCCTGCATATGAACACAAGTAGATACACATACGTGTGCATATGGATGCACAGATTTTGAGGTAACCAAGGTAAACCCAAGAAATTCAACCATGTAGCTGATTTCTGTACCCAAATTTGGAGTAGACAGTCTACATGCTATTACAGTTCTGAAAATAATGAAGGTGTCTTGTCTAACTGTAGACTACATTACAGATGTTTACATCCAAGGTAGGTAATCATGTCTGTCTTTGTGTTTAACAGAGAAAAATAAACATTTTCTGGAAGTAATTCATCTGGACCATTTCAGATGTGTTTTAGAATGGGGATGAATTGTTCTCTGCAAGAGCCTGTTTCTCTTTATTGATTACCTAGGGCCTGGAAAACTAGTTCAGACTTAGACATCTACTTTGTAGATGTCTAAATTTGAGCAAATGAATCCCATACTCTGTATTAAGATAATTTCCTACTGATTTTGAGGATTCCAGATGTTCACAATGTCACCATATCAAGGCTTTAGACAGGCTTACAAAAGTAAATAATCTGCATTAGGGGAACCCACCTTTTCAAATTAAGTGCTTTGTGTTCATGCTGTTATTTCTTTCTTTTTCCTTATCCTTGCCAAAATAATTTCCTTTAAAGCAGTGAATAACTATAAACCATTTTTGCAATTTTTATTTTTTTTATAGTATTTTACAACATTTTTATGACTTTGGGAAGTTCTGACAATTTCTTTTTCTCACATCGCTAGAAAGACTGGTGTGATATCTGAAATAATAAGACATCAACATGCTGGTTTAATCTTTCATATGGTTTTATTTTTCATTTCCAACTGATACTGAAAGAGCTGAAAGGCAGTTCACAGTCTCTAACAGCAAGTTCACACAAAGCTTTATATCCTCAGTGAAACCCTCCTCACTGTTGGTACAAAGAATATTGGAAAGATAATTTCTTGGAGTCCTCTACAAAAAATAGGACATTTTTCTGACACTTAGCTAAACTTTTCCTTGACAAATAGTTCAGTAATTAAAATTCACTAGTAGAAGAGAGACTGTATTATGAAAATATGTATTTATCTTAAGAGTGGGAGTATTTCTCAGATGATTCAAACTGTGATCAGGCTATAATAATTCAGGCCCCACAACTCTTCAGAAACATTAAATATCACAACTTTACTACTTATATATGGTTCCTATTTTATAGCTTCTTTTATGCTGTCCTGAGGGCTAGAAAAACTTTTTTCAAATGAATTCTGGCATATTCACCTATTATATAACTCAACAATGAGGGAAGAGAGAAACTACCAAAGATCACCATAACCCCATAAAAAAAAAGTTGTGAGAGCTGGCAATCTTGTGCCATTCTCTAAGAAACTATAAAAGGCTTACAGATCACTGTGCCTTATCAAGCAAAGATGCTAAATAAAACCCTAACTTTGACACTGGTGTTCAACAGGTTGGCCTTCATAAGTCTAAAGAGCCCCCAGTTATTTCATTTAGAGTTCATTGCCAGAGAAGGTCTTCAAGACTAATCTCACTGAACTTTTTAACACCTAAAAACAAAAGTCTACTCTCCATTAGGGAACTTTGCCCCTTCATGAAACAATGGAAAAAATGGGCATTTCCAGAGTATGACTCACCTACTGGTGAATAACGCTTTGAAAATGCCCTTTTCTCTTTATGTGCCACCAAGAAAACCCAGGAAATGTTTGTGAATCTCCTTGGCATTGATTTTAATGCAAAATGGATCAGACTAATTAGATATTTAGGGTTTTCTCTTGCAATGTTTCACCTATATTTTTTAGTTACTCATTTCCTGGCAATCATCGTGTTGATAATTTATTGGAACTAAATTGCTAAGACTTCATTTTGCATTCAGAATTACTACTAACGTTCCACTAAGAAGACACTAATATTATCCTACTTTATATAAGGGGGCAAGCACATTAATAGCTATTACAAAAGGTTCGTGCATAACAGTAATCAGGTATTTAAGTTATGTGCCAAATTGCTGCCAAAAAGTAAAGTACCAAGAAGAACAGAGCTCAATGTAAAAAAGTTACACTATTAACAACCAGGGGACAATCATAAAGTCTAGCTCTGCCAGATGTGTACTATAACGTATATAAAATCTGGAGTGAACTTTAAACTACTTTTTCCATCTTGTTAACTGAAATGTGCAAATTATGAACTGGTTGGCTATTAAACAAAACATTCATGGATGAAGACATCTTCTCTAACAAAAGAATGATTGTAGCCTAGTTTAAATTATTTTGGAACCATCCCAGATCGAAGAGAGCAATTCACAACTCTCAGGATCGCATGACCAAGAAAAGGCAAGCATTCTTTTAACAACCATGTTGGAACATGATCAAGCAAATTCTGCACTATCTCAAAAATGCCTGACAAGGATACCTGAGAAAATGCTTCTAGAGTATCCAATTATAAAAAAATAAAAGATTTTTCCCTTAACTGATCAACAGCTATATTTTCACATTGCAGCTGTATCCAAAAAGCATACGGAAATATTACAAGATGACATTAAACAGAATAAAAATGTCCTTGACCAGTCTTTCACTTAAGAAGCTTATCAGGAGAACAGAAGAGGACATCATGATAATTCCTTGCCTCAGAGATAATGTTCTTCCTTTACTGTAGGACCCTGCCAAGGTCTTACAACATTTTAGCATTCCTAATCTCTGTGCCAGGCAAGATCTGTAGCTTGGTTGTTCTCTTTTCATTCAAGGGCATAAAAACAACTGCCATTAAAAAAGTATCATACCAAACAGAATAAAAAAGAGACATAGTCCGAAGTGCCTTGTTCCATCAAGTCCAGGACAACCTTTATAGGAATATGAAACATGAACTCAAAGATGAGTACAACAGGTTTATTGCAAGAAGGTTTTGAAGAGCAAAGAGTTCCTCTGGTTTTCACCCTTGTTTATTATTACAGCACACAATAAATGAATGTTGCTATCCTATTGTGAACAGTTTGCTATTTTGAGTTTGAATGGGCCTGTCTTTTAGCACTGAATGAAAAGATGACTATTTCCAATTAGATGTGTATTCTGTAAATGGCTAACTTCAGGTGCAGTAAATCATTTCCATTTACTTAAGAAAATAAATTAATCAGCAGCCACCCAGAGATTCAGTCGGACTTATGAGACCTCTTCCCTCCCACCCCGCTCTGGCAGCCCTCACCACTCTTTTCTGCCTGCTAGGGGATCCTGCTGATCTCCTCCTCCTCCTTGGCCTTTTTCTCATGTCAGGATCTGCTCTGATCACAGGAAAGTGAAGGGGCAAGATGTAGGGCTTTCAGCACAGCATCACCTGCCTTAAGCGAAAAGAGCTGCTAGTGAATCACAAAGCTCAGGGTTTGCATCCCAAAGGTCAGGGGTGTGATTCTGCCACATTCCCAGGGCTTTCAGGTCACCTCCATGCCGTTCTCCAGATGTCCTTTTAAAGGGAGAAGCAGAGATTTTGGAGGAGATGGGCCCACCCCATCCCACAGCAAGAAGGAGATGTGGTGCCCACAGAGGCATTTATCTACTATTCCCACTGCCAGTCATAGTGCAGACAGGAGAACAGGCACCAGGGCCTCCATCTTTTCTGTTCCATGGTGGATACCAAACCTCATCGGCTCTTTAACACTTGCTGCCTTGAAGGACCTGCACCACTCCCAGCCCAGAAATGCAGCTGTGATGTGCCAGGGGAACTCCAGGCATTTGGGCAGCCCATGCTGTCTCTGGAAGCCTGAAGCAGAAGACCAGTCCCAGGTCCCCCTCGTTAGGAACCTGGAAGGCCATCGTGGTCCCTTCTACAGAAGCTGCCAACAGAGCTGCTGCCCAACTTGCCCATACAAGGAGAGACGAGAAGTGAGCAGGAGCCACTGCTCCTGCCCAGGCGTGGTGGGTTCACCTTGGCTGGCTGCCAGGTGCCCACCAAGCTGCTCTCTCACTCCCCCTCCTCTACAGGATAGGGGGAGGAGTTAAATTAAAAAGTACCTGCGTCGAAATAAAGCCGCTGAGATCACTCAGCAACTGCTGTCAAGGGCAAAACAGACTTGACTTGGGGAAGATTAATTTAATTTTTTGCCCATTAATAAGAGAGTGGGATAGTGAGAAATAAAAACAAAACTCAAACCACCTTCCCCCCGCTCCCCCTTCTTCCCAGGCTCAGCTGCACTCCTGCCTCTTCCATGTCTTTCCCCCCAGGCAGCACGGGGGGATGGGGAATGGGGGTTGTGGTCTGTCCATAACACTTCATCTTTGCCGCTCCTTCTTCCTCACACTCTCCCCGTGCTCCACCGTGGGGTCCCTCCCACGGGGTGCAGTCCTTCATGAGCTGCTCTAACATGGGTCCTTCCCATGGGCTGCAGTTCTTCAAGACCTGCTCCACCGGGGTACAGTCCGTCAGGAGCAGACTGCTCCACGGGCCACGGTTCCTGCCAGGAGCCTGCTCCAGCATGGTCTCTCCACTGGCTGCAGCTTCCTTCAGGGCATACCCACCTGCTGCAGCGTGGGGTCCTCCACAGGCTGGTGTGGATATCTGCTCAGGCATGGTCCTCCATGGGCTGCAGGGGGACAACCTGCTCCACCATGATCTCCAAGGGCTGCAGGGGAATCTCTGCTCCGGCACCTGGAGCACCTCCTCCCTCTGCTTCTTCATTGACCTTGGTGTCTGCAGGACTGTTTCTCTCACATTATTCTCATTCCTCACTCTCACAGCTGCTGTGCAGCATTTCTTGCCCCTTCTTATCACAGAGGCACCACCACTGTCGCCGATGGGCTCAGCTTTGGGCAGGGGTGGGTCCAGTTTGGAGTTGGCTGCAACTGGCTTTGCCCAAGATGGGGGCCAGCTCCTGCAGCCCCCCAGCTACCAAAACCTTGCCACGTCAACCCAATACACCAGGAAAGAAGAGACTCCCATGAGTTCACTTCAAGAGAAACACATTTATTGGGAGAGCTCCTGTTGCCTCATAAGGCCTGGCAGAGATGTGCTGCTCACGGGGTCCATGCCCCGCTGGGCCCTCTGCCCCGGCCACCTGAAAGGGGAAGAGCATGCTCAGGCACCCAGAGAGCGTGGTGGCCTCAGCCTGGTGCCTGGTGGGCACTGGGGCTCTGCTTGCCATCCCCTTTGTCCTCTTCCCTTGGGGCTCCTCTCCTCTCCTCTCCTGTCCTCTCCTTTCTGCTGCTGTCAAATTGGGCCTTGCCTGTGCCTAGGAGCTTGGCGCAGGCACTCTAACAGCAAACAAGGATGAGGGTGAGCACACAGCAGCTGCTGCCTGGCGGAGGTGGTGTCTCTGCCCCAGGACTCCTGTGTCTGGCTGCTCTCATGGGGGCACGAGCGTGGTGGGAGCACACTGCGGCAGAAGCCACCCATGCCGAAACACAGGGATCCGTATGGTGGACCCACAGACATGGACCCGCTGTGATTGCTGGGCAGCAGCAGCCCTCTTCTGGTCCTGCTGCCTCTTGGCCCTCTCCTTGGGCGGACACCTTTCTCCCACTGTCCCTTCCCTTCCTGTACATAGGGCTGCAGCATCAGATGGAGCCCAAGCCTGGGAGCCCTCGCTGCCAGGCAGGCTGTGGCACTGGGATTTTCTCTTGGGGCAGAGTCTCCTGGAGCCAGCTGTGTCCTGGGAGCTTCCCTTACCCTTCTCTGCTGCTGTCTGTCCTCTGCTCTGCAAGGCACCGGGGAGCTCCACTGCCAGGTCTGTCATTTGGCACACCACATTGTCTGGGGGCTGCGCCAGCCATGAAGCCAGCAGCTGGTTCTGCAGGTCTTGGTTGGCTTGTCTGGCCCTGGAGCAGTCAGTGAGGGCTGTGAGGAGCTCTTCCAGATGGGGGATGTGAAGGCCAGTCCCCACAGAGTCTGGAGATGGTGGCAGAGCTGAGCGTCTCTCATCATGGGAGGGGGCTTGTTTCTGTGGGGAGCTGCTTCTTGGAGGAGCTGTCAAGGCTGATGGCGGCTCAGGTGTCCCCAGGTCCTCACTGGAGCTGCTCTGGCCTTCCAGGGAGTGGTCTGCTTCTCCCACAGGGACACTCTGCTCCAGTGGCAGCTCTGGTGTCCCCATAGGAGGTGCTGGGGCTCTCAGACCCCTGCCCTGATTTCTCCCGGGGAGCTCCCTCGCTCCCTGGCAGTGCCTGCTCTTCCTGGTCAGAAGGAGAAGAGCTGTGCACACCCCCTTGAGTCCCAAGGCCCTTCTCATTCCCATTGATGCCTGGCAGGGTCTTCTTGCTGGCCATGCTGCTGCCAGCTGTTCCCCCACGCTCCCTTTTTCATGGGGGTGTCTCCTCATCCTCCTGAGGCATCTCTTGTGCTGCTCAGGATTGCTGCTGGCCCAGAGTGGACTCAGTTATAGTAACATTTGTAATGCAGGGACAATGGGGAGAGGTGGCTCTCCCCAAGCTGAGCTGAACCGAGGGAGGCGACAGTCACCCAAGCATTGAGCAATGGCCAGCACAGCTGGACCATGGCCAACCCACCCCGTCCCGAGACCTGGCCCTGTGCAGGGCCGTACAAAGCCTCTGCCCTCTCACTAGGAAGGGCCAAATCCCAGGTCCTGGCCTGTGTTACCCCTCCGAGACCCCATGAACTGCCTGCTGGCCCTCTTGAGTCTCACCCGGCCTCAGCCTGTCCCCATCCCCAGGGTGGTGTCCAGTGGCTGTGGCTGTGGCTGCCCCCACCAGTCCCATGCTTGCCCTGATCCCTTGCTGTGGCTTTGGGACAGGCCCTGGGTGCCAGGCCCTGCCTTCCTGCCCCCCTGGCTCTGCCAGCCCTCACTGCTGTCTTCTGCCTGCTTGGAGATCCTGCTCACCTCCTCTTCCTCCTCTGCAGACCTGCACTGCTCCCAGCCCAGAAATGCAGCTGTGATGTGCAGGGGACCTCCAGGAAGCTGGGCAGCCCATACTGTCTCTGGAAGCCTGAAGCAGAAGGCCAGCGACAGGTTGAGATAAAATTTGAAGTTATATTTCAACTCTGTTTTCCTAACTCACCATATATCTTTTTAGGTCTTCTTATTCCATGAAATATTCATAATTTTGCACTTTTCTTCAGTTTCACATAGTTACTTAATTGACATGGCATTTTTTTCTTCTTCCTGAATGGAAAAAAAAATAGCAACACTGTGAAAATTCTACAGTCTCCATTGCCTTTTCTATATGCCCTCAGGAAGGGGAAGAATCATAGCATTCATTAGATAAAAACAGCAGTTCTAAACAAACTCTTTGTTAATACAAATGTCTGCCTCATGGTTTCAGACAGCCAAATCAAGCTATGCACTGAGAGTTGTTTACAGTCTGAAAAGTCACAGACAGGTACACGAAGTGATACCACATTTCTTTTTTAATGTTCAGATGGGAATTCAAAGGATTACTCAACAAATTATATACTCTGATTTCTTGAAATTGACAGTTGAGTAGAAGTAATGTTGTACTTATTGCTGAGCTCTTATGATTTTACTGCTTGTAAACTGATATGAAAGGCTCAAACAGTAGGAGAGGACCATCTTTACTTAATTTATACATTTTATTTAACCAAAGGGAACATTTTTTCCCTTTTCTGGGAGTAGAATGCACAGTGTCTTTTGCAATAACTTTGCACACATGTTCATCATGGCTCATAATGGCGGGTGGTTTCTCATCTTTATACCATCTTTTAATCATAAATTTTCTATGAATCACGGAATGTTTTCACTTGAAAGATTCACGGGATCGACATCTGTTGTGTAGAGTGATACAGCTGAAGAAGACCTAATGCAGACAGTTTAATGCTACTTAAAGATTAGAGATTGCAGAGAAAGTCTTTATACACACTCCCAAGCCATTTATGTATCATCTTCCACAGCTTCTTCCCAATTTTTCTGTCCTATCTATCCCAACTCACACCACCCATGCAACCTTTCCTTTTGCCTTTTGTGTACTTTTTAAAAGGAGGACAAGAAAAAATATCTGATAGGAAAGGAATGATTCATAGTTTTATACAACCAAGAACAAACCACTTTGCAGAAAAAATGCTTCATTGTTACTTATATACTATCTAAATGCATGAACTTGGTATTATTTATGAGACAATAGGCTCTTGTTAGGTATAAGGTCCATTCTGCTCATTTGCAGACTTAATTGTACAGTTTACTTATATTATAAACAGCAAAGACGGATAAATTGTGGGAGGAAAAAAAGGTGGTGGGGTTTTTTATTTTTCAGAATAATGAAACCAAGAAACAGAAATCATAAATTACTTATTTAAGGTAACATAGGAAACTTGTAGCAGAAGCAGGAATTGAATTTGTTATCCAGGAATCCTACCAGAAGTACGTCTTGTGTCTTGTCTCTAAAATTGGCCCATCATCACATTGTCGTTTTTCTGTTGAATCTTATCTGATAGTTTTGCCAGTTGTTAGACTGTGGCTTGGGAGATTTCCAGGCTCTGATGTACAGTGTACATGTTTGTTTCTTTGTGTGTGGTTTTTTTCTTTTTAATAAGAGATTCAAGAAGAAATAAAGGCATAGAATGACAGTGAAAGAAGTAATTTTCTACATCACATCTTCCAGTTATGTATAATCCCTTTTGCATTTCATGTTGGTTGCATCTGCAGATAGTCAGAATTGGTCTCAGCCATAGCATGTGTGCATGCAGAAAACTTGTAAGTGTTTGGAGCATGTAACCTATATTTTTTGTAGTCTGTCATTTAAAAATGGCAGAAAGTTTGGAAAAATCATCGAATGTTTACCATGTCAGGCAAAAATGATAAGGTACACATCCACATAACTGTAATCTGCACATATATTATACAAAAGATCTAATGATTGCTATCGTTACATAAACTTTTCGACTGGACATTTCTAAATGTTTTGCCTACCCCACAGGATAATGCCAGGCCCTGCTGGTTTTGCAGGATGAGGATGAAGTTGGTGGAAGACCACATTCACATTAGACTCACTACAGAATACTAAGTTCAGGTGTTGCCAAAACTTGCAGAATAAGCCCTCCAAAAGAAAGAGGGCAGGTTTTCCCTGGATCTAGCTACTTCTCATTACCTGGAACCCAGGAATTTTACCCAGATGGTGTCCAGCCTGCCTCCATAGGCTAGTGATCTTTGCCAAGGGCAAGTCCCACTGGGACTTGAAGAAGTCTGGATCCATGGAAAGAAAGCTTAGTACATCTGGAAGTTACTAGTAGGCAGCAGAGACAACGCTGAAAGAAAAAAAGCATGATTGAAAGAGTATGACCAAAAGGTGGGAAATCGATGAAGGAGACTGGCAAAGTGAGGAGAAAAAGGAAGAGTTGTGCTCAGAGACTAGTAGGGAAAAGAAAGGGTAAATCTCTCCTCATATTAGAAATTTGGAGCTCACCAGAAAAAAGGAAGGGGATCTTTTGATCATGTTTTAGTACAGTGGGTATAAAGCCTATGTGAGTGAAAAGGACTGAAATTAGCTGGATGAAAACACTGCTGAAATAATTCTGATGGCTTTTTGGTTGTCAGATAAGCTACTTTTCCCCACCATTTCTGTGTTTGTCAGGCTGTCGTGGCCCACCTGAAGCAGCCCAGTGACACTCCCAGTGAATCCATCTGCCTTTGGATCTGGTCCCACAGGGGAACCATTTCACCAGCCTCTGAAACCCAACCCTTCTTGCATGAAACACGGCTATTGTTTAACAGTTCAGAGTAACAAGCTGAGGGCAGGAAATGAAGAATAATGTCTCCACTTGAAACAGCTAATTATACTTGTGTTGATCTAGTGTTAAACTTTCCTGTTATCATTGGCTGTACAGTCTTGTGTATCTTGCCTGTGTTGAGGTTTTCTGGTGGCTTCATCTTGAGCTGCAGCTTGTGTTATGCAGAAATGTGGGAGAGCCTTATTCAACACCAGCTGCACCCTGCATTTCTTTAAGCACTGCTTGCCAGTATAGCTGTACTTTTAACATCAGATTGCTTTTGGTTAGAATGGCACACCACACATCTAAGAATGGAAGGAAGTTTTAATGCCACCTCCTGGATGCAATAAGATCCCTCCAAGCAGGGGACAACTGGAGCCAATAATTTCAGTAGAAATATCCTCTATTTTACTAAAGGAACTTCAGAAGCCCAGCACCCAAATTTTTTTTATCTCAAAGTCAAGAATTGCTTCCTGAAATAAAATCTGAAGAGGATGTCTTTCTGTAGAACTAATTCAGGTAATCAGCACTAACATCTCTGTGGCTAGATTAGCTTAGCCAGCTATAAAAGAAAATTCTAGCCAAGTTACCTTCTTAGGGTTGGACTCATTCACAGGCAAAATCTGGAGGTGCTTTGTCTTGAAGCCACCTAAGGTGCTCACGATTTCACAACAAATTGAGGCACTTCACTCTTCTCTGGTGTCTTCCCACAATTATCTGCTTGTGCCCAGAAAAGCTTGGTCCAGTTGAGGAATTTGTCCTCATGGTGAAATGAGGATGGGATCCAGAGGTTGCCCAATGAGGTGAAATAGGAACCTGAGCTTTAGTTCCTTCACCATAAAAGCAGCTGGCCCACGCTGAACATACCACCAGAATTCAGTACAGTGATTATGTGTTAAAAACAGAAGTTAGATGTAATATCCAAGTGCACTCTATAATGAAGGCATACAAGACACATATTCATAGCTTCACAGTTCCAGCTATGAACAGCCATGTATTTCAGTGCACCCTCAGGTGTAGACTGGTACAGAAACTCAGAAGAGCTGCCATAAAGAGCAGTGTTCAGGTATCAGGTTTCCAGGAGTTGTCCAAGAAATATGTTTGGGTGGGAAACAGAACTATTCACTCAGGTTGAAATTTGAACCCCTCATAGTTTGGGGAGAAGAGAATGCTTCATATTGTTTTGGGTTTGTGAAGCTGGATTTTCATGACAAACTTGTAATATATTGTTCGCATACTGCCTTCCTTTCATAAAAGGAACATTTTTGAATCACAGAAAGTAAATTCCCCCTCCCAGACTTTTAAGAGCAGCAGCAAGAGCATACATCTGTTCCCAAATTTTAGAAGAAACTTAGTTTCTTTTTATTCCATTCTGCAATGCAGATGAAAAATTATATATCTCTTTGCAGAACCCATGTTTATATATAACTGTCCTCTCGATATTGCTGCTTATATCAAGGTCTGACTGGCATTGCGCTGGTTTCTGGCTCTGTACAGCACTTGGCATTTTTTACTATTTCTATATTAGCATACTAAACAGGGCCAGGTCATGATGTTAAATTACTAGCACACCTCTTGGCACCATTTTGATCCAAAGTAATACTCTTCCAGGTAATGCCTGGACACAGTTTTGAGGTCTCAGCTAGCCCAAAAAACAACAGCCTGTTTGGAGGCAGCCACACAGTTTCAGAATGTAAAAGAGTTCAGCTGGATAATCATGAGCTCACAATGAGCTCACAAATGTCAATAGGCCACAGAGCCAGTGGAGAGCCCTGGGCTATTTTATTTACTGGTATAAATGTAGTCCCAGAGTTCTGCATTGTGCCTACACAAACATGGTGTTAATAACTGAATGTTTTCTAAATTCAGTTGCTATGTGGATAACAGCTATTCTACTTTTCAGTTTTTACAGCAGCCCCAGCAATCACCATCCTTTGCATTAGCACAGTGGATATAATTTTAAAAAAAGTTTGGTTTGTCTTCTGTAGATAGGCACACAGTCAATTTGTATAGGTCCTATCTTTGTTCAAGATGTAAGTAGCCAGTAAAACAAATGAAAAACAAAAGAAAGAGAATTTTATTCAGTGTGACTGCATGACAGATGAATAACACAATTATATCTCTTAGCCAATAGGAAGAAACAGAGACTAACCAAAGGTTATGGCTTACAGGCATAAATTTATCCTTTGTGATGAAATGTAAACAGATCCTACCAGTTTCAACTGTGAAGTCTTCCTGAACCTGTAAGGTTGAAGATCTGAACACATCTCTACCTCTAGTTGACATGTCTCTTTATGTTTTGCATTTTTTAATACAAAAATAAAAGAAAGAAACTACAGCAAAATATGACATGGTAGGAATTTCAAATTTCTTTAAAAAAAAAAACAACAAAGGTATATTCCATAGCACAGTTAATGATCCTTTAAAAATACAGGGCACAATACTTAATACTTCAAGCAGACAATCCATTTCACCCATATTTCTTCCTAAAAAGCATGTATACAGTTAAAGAATAATCATGACCTCTATCCTTGGAATGAGGTCTGCATTTCTTCTTCCACTTGTGGAAAAAATTGCTTTTTAAAACTTCATAATTTGCAGTCATCTTCTCTGAGTACAATGTGAAAAAACAATCTAGATATAGAATTGAACAATGGTTAAAACTGTCTGCTGTGTTACTAGGATCTTCTAGTGAGGTCTTTCTATTTTACTACTAATATTAGTGTGAAAGAACTAACAAACTTCTTCAGTAGGGGTGGTGAATGCTGGCTTTCTTGAGTAATTCCTGTATGTAATTCCCTTCAGTAAACACACAAACAGAATAGGTGAATCAGCCCTACTACACTGAAGCACAGTCTTCTCCCAGAGGATGCTCCCTGAAATCAGTGAGACTACAGATGGACAACACTTCTATTCATAGAGAGTAAAAATATCAAGATCTGCTCATGAGGCTGCAGAATTTTCTTGAATAGCTATGTGAAGAAAGCCTTGCCTAATATAACTGTGTCAACAGTTGTTTCAGTAGTATAAAATTTTTATGGGATAGTTTCATTTCATTCGTAGGAGAAGGTATTGTTTCACTGTAACAATGCATAATGAACATTTCCTGATATTGCAGGCTGGAATGAGATTCCGATCAGTTAATGCAATAGTCTGAAAGTATGGTTCTACTCTCAGGCAGACTTAAGACTTATGCAAAGTCCCCTTCTAGTCAGTGAAGAAGTACAGGTATCTCTAGAAGGCAACTCCTGAGCCAAGTGTTCAAGAAAAGTGGCATAAATCACTCTGTCTTCACTCTGTCTCCACTGACAATAAAGGGAGTTGAGGCAACTGGTTTTGTCTGAACTCTATAACTTTCAGACTTACATAAGAACATAACTGTGTATTGAGTCCAACCAAAGGTCCAGACAACTTATTTTCCTGTGTTCAACAATAGGCTGTGAGTGAATTCATGGTGAGTGTACAAACAGGGCAAACATCTGCAACCATATCCCTTTATATCCTTTTAGCTCCCACTGTTGGGATGCTTTGTTAGTACACAGCCATTCCTTCACCTGCAGGGAACTCTGGGCTTCAGAGACTGCCTCAGAAATTGTTCAAAGTTGTTTTTCAGGGTCTAATCAAATTTTGACGAGTAAAGCTGGAAAAGGTTAGATGG
Organism: Ciconia boyciana; assembly: GCF_034638445.1. Taxonomy (NCBI): domain Eukaryota; kingdom Metazoa; phylum Chordata; class Aves; order Ciconiiformes; family Ciconiidae; genus Ciconia; species Ciconia boyciana. The sequence continues at coordinate 11,983,370 of NC_132936.1, read as the reverse complement.
AAACACCATCACCTTTCTGGGGGAAGGGATGGTTAGATGCAGAACTGGTTGCTTTTATTATTCCCTGAGTCATTCAAGCAATATTAATTTCCCTGTTAGAACAGCCTGCTGTCAGCCTATATGGTCAGCATCATCATTAAGCACAGCAGTTCTGTGCCACAGGAATGCAATGCTCAAGCTTGTGGATTCACCACAGACTTTTTTTAATTTTCCTGCTCTGAAAAAAAAAGAAATTAAATTCATAAAAGCTGATGAGGAATGAGTGTTAAAGCTCCGAAGTCAAACATCTGAAAGCTGGAAAAATTCAAATGAAGCATTCCCCACACCACATGAAATGGACCCTCCACGCTAGGGCCTGACACATGCAATGCACGGAAAGGATCTAAACTGAGGCAGAGCTACCTCTGTGAAGGGAATGGTGATATGGCATTCCCTGACCTTCAGGGAAGCTGAACCTTTCATCCTTAGAACTTTTAAAGCAGTAGATTGTGCATGTGTACTTATCTGTGCAATATGAGCTCTATTATACATGCAGTCAATCCTCTGTTGTCCATGTCCTCAACAATACACCTTCTGATAGAGATCAAGCCTGGAGAAAGCTGTGTGCATGTAAAAGACAAAGCTATAACGGAAGTTTCTTGACAATTTTAACTGCGGTGGGATTGACTTGTGACTGTTGCATCTGGAAGTCAGTGCAGAGTTCTCAATGACCTCCATGAGGCTGCCATTTGCTCCATGGTCATAAAACTCCTGATCCTCAGTGAAACGTCATTCATTGCATAGGACAAAGCTTTTAAGATTCTGGTAAAATATTCAAGTGTTATTCCCAAAAGGCAGGGGTATTTTTATTAAATTCCCTAAGGAAAACTTATTTTTTCCATAGGCAATGTGGTGTAATGAAAGTGTTCTGTATCTATTTTAGTCTTAAGAATATATTCTCGTCCCTTAGGATTCTGATTTGCTAGTAAATTCATAGCAAGAATATAAAGAACTGCAAATTTTACTTCATCTTGAAATGAATCCACTGCTTATTTCAGTAAATTGCAGTTCTAACCAACCAACATAAGAAAATTATGTGGAGTCATACCCACTCCTCACTTTATTCATAAAGGCCAGAGAGATGGGGCAAAAGCCAAAAGGACTTACATCCTCACCTGAAACATCTCCACAGTCTGGAAGAAGCACTGTGGAAACCCTGACAAGTGTGAGTCATGAACATTACCAAAACTTGGTGGCTTTTCTAATTAGCCAACAGTCTGGTTACAGGGCATTGGTGTCTCCTACCTGTATCTAGCTAGTGCTGCTTCCAGAGGAACTAGACAGCCAAAAAGCACACTGGTCAGTCGCCTCCGTACCTTTTTACCTCTTGTTGTAGACCTGCAGAATAATACTCTGACAAGTAAAAAAGATAATACTTCCTAAAGCGCCCTCACTGGACCCATATCAATTCTGTCTTCCCAGGAGCCCTAGCAGCAGAGAACTGTTTCTCAGGGGTCCTGCTTTCCCAGCACAGGATAACACAAAGAATTGTTTTTATCCCTAAATCCCTTTGCTGTTAAAGTTAATCTATAAGCCATATGTGCAAAAGATGCTTTCTAAAACAGTACCCATGCTCAAGTGAATTTTCAAGGACAACCTGTCAGCTGTACATTGAAACTTAGTGAACCCAAAGATTACATGCAAGTGTTTTTCTGAGCACTGACAGGGCCTAAGCTGAGACCCTTTTAGAAATTTGTTTCTAGTCTTCACTAGTTCAAATAGACTTCTTAGTTTAATATTTTCATCAGTATAGAAAGATTTATGTCTTTGGTCCCTGGCCATTACAAAAGCCTTTCTAATTCATGATCAAGATATTTAAAAGAACATCAATTTATCCTGAAAGCCCTTGATCTGAGATTATATTATATTCTCTATACCTTTACAGAATTTCAAGGGTCTATATGTTTATCAAGGACATTTTTATTAGACACCTAGGATTTTAGGGATCCGTGATATGCATGATATAAGGACTTTTGCTAAGGTTATGCAAGTTGCTTTTGGAATAGGATCAAAACATAGCCCAAAGCTCCCTACCTCCTTACTTACAGAGCTCCTGTTATTGTATTTAGGTTTGGATAAACTTTTCTCTGGAAGGTGATTGCTCACAGCAGTTAATTTTAAACTTGCAGGCTTAGATCTGGCTCTATGTGTGTGAACAGGCTGTCATCGTGCATTCCAGGTTACTCTCAGAAATGAATGTGTCTTTCCTCAGCATTTCTCAGTGCTGGGGCATCAGACATTCCTTCTGCTCTGCATTAATCCAATTACTAAACACCTGCAGACATGCAATAACAGTTTTTGTGCCAAGTCCCTTAGAAATGGTTTTATAGGAGAATGTAATCTGCTGTCCTGCTATCAGGAGTTGTGTTACACACCTGCCAAGTCCTGAGCTGAAAAATAACAATCAACGTTCTAATTCATTGCAAGAATGTTTGGGGGCACATTAAAGAGACAAAATGACATTCTTCTTAATTTTACTGCCATGGAGTCCATTAAACATTTTCAACTTGTAGTTAATTTTATTAAAAGCCAATTTCAGTACTAAAATATTTACAGTACAGCATGATAAAAAAGGGCTTCTCATGGCAACTTAGGCAAGTTCCAAAAGATCCATTAAAGAGAGAACTGCTTCAAGCACATATATAGTGTCATTCCGATTCTGTTCCTAGGGATTTATCTGATAATCACAAAAAGGCACTTCAAAGTGGAATTTTAAACTATGAAATAATTTGTTTTTCTTGTGCCTTTTTTATACTTTTCCCCAAAGATGTGCTTTTTTCTCCTCTGTTTTTAAAGTGGTTGTGCTCCTTGGAGCTGAAATAAAACTTGTTTCCAGAAGGGAAGACTTCTCAAGGCACAAGTATTAGTTAGGTGCCAAAGAATAATACAAAAGAATGGAACAGAGATTTAGGAGTATGAGTCAACTGCTGACTTCACCACAAGTTTTTGTACAGCCTTGGTAGGTCATTTCATCCTTCTGTGGTGCAGCTTTATTTGTAAAATGCATAAGGATGAATCATAGGAATGTCAGTGTGAATAGCAAAAAAAATTAAGACATTCCTAGAAAGACTCTTTGTGAGTCCTAAGTTTGCAACATGAAAGACAAGTGTGGTCCTTTACTAAGCTAAACAGCTCATCTTTTCATCTGTAAGACTATTTATATACACCCAAATGTCATCCTATTCCATCATGCTCCATTAGCTTCAATTACAAGTGCAGGAATGCAAACAGTGCAAAATTATTTAAAGAAATACAACAATACTAAGCATAAATTTGAAAGAAATTCTCTATAATAAACCATAAAGTCATCATGCCTGTTTACCTTGGCAAGGAATATGCAGCAGTGATAGTATGTGCTCCATTCAGGAAGAGAAATTGGATTTGACCAGAGTCACCTGCAGTTTATTGCACTGCAGTCACTGCTGAGGGCTATACATAATGTCCTAAGGGGTCTTTTGCACAGCTGTAGACAAGACAGCAAGAGACCGCTAGCCAACAAAGAGCATTCCAAGGCTACGGCCCCATGTACTAACCCCTTCCAACTAACTTTACATTCCCTCATCCCATATGTAACCTTCAGCCCCCCACTTGAAGCAGGCAGTCTGACAGTAATAATAGTAGTCACAAGAAAAGGTAACCTCTGTCATACTAATAATTTTTGAAAACTTAAATGCCCAGGATGTGATTTTAATTAAAATGCACACTGCCTGGCTTGTCTGTTTCCAGGAGAAGGTTTCTCTCATAGAAAGACGGTGATCCGTTATACCTATTTGCACTCCTACACTTAGAGGTCAGTCCCATCATTACACAGCCTGATTTGTAGAGAGCACGTATAGTGGTATATAAACATGGGAATGAATCTGTTTCACCTTAAGTTTGGTTTTGCCCAATAACCTTTGCATAAACAGTATTTTGGAATGATCAATACAAAGGAGATTTTTTTGCTTTAGCAGCTCCTGTCGGTGTTATAGTTTTGCACAGTCTCCTGTATACCTTCTAGTAAGAGGAAAATATTTGGACTAAATACCTGACAAATCTATTATTACAGTTCACACATGACTAATACATAGGGATGGTGAGGTATGGATTTACAAGCAGAAGGCCTAACCTCTTCCCTTAGTATATACCATACAGAGAAGAATGTTTATAGTTTTAACTCTACAGTTGTATACATCTGCCTCTACCCATCACAGTGTACCTGGTTCTAGCATTGGCTATTTCTTCCTTAAGATCTTCTTGGGGTTTATGTAGCATTTTGCAGATTTTTTTTGTTTTGTTTTACAAAAGAGAGTACAGATTCTCATGTCCTTTTTGGGGAGTGGGATGGGGGACACCAAGATCTATATTTGTCCACAAGCACAGCTGAGAGAAGAACTGAAGTGTTTGAAATCAATCTTAAGTGCCCTAGGCTTAAAGCAGTACTGCAGAAGTTAGAAAACTCATACCATTTTTTCCTATGCATTCAAAAACTTGTATTTTGCCTTCCACAAAAATGCACAGTAAACTCTCTCTCAAGACAGTGCAGCTAAAATACTCATAAATGATCATGTTCATGATCTGATGGAAATTCTAAGAGGCCCAGAATGAAAGCTGAATATCACAATCTACTTACTATACCAGGATCGTCTCCAAAACAAAGGACTTGGTGCAAAGTGCTTTGCCTCAGCCCTACCGTACCCTCTACTGTTCTCCCACTATAAGGATTGCTGTTCACTGCACTATGTCACTGCAACATCACCAGCTACTTTGCACATACAGAAGCTCTATCTGCAGAGAAACTACAAAATATTGCTGTGCGTATTCCAACTAATATGCATTTAAAATAGTCTAAATATTTCATTTGCATGAGTAATGCCTATATGATGGACTCTCAGGGTTCCATATAACTTGACTTTTTTGTTTTCTGTTTTCCCAGAGGCAAGCTCAATGCCCGGTCCCCTTTCCACAGAAGCCAATGAGAGTCTTGATACTTATTTCAAGAGGAGGAAGGTCAGTCCCACTGGGGGTCCTATACTGCCTAAAAATGACACAACTTTTTGGACAGAGGAAAGCCCAAAAGGCTCCATATGTTGCTCTCATGCTGGGCTGACTTATTTGAGGGGAAGGTCAGCCCATTGTGCAAAGGGCCAGGGAGTGAGTAACACATTTGCTGCATGCCTGGGAGAGGAAGCTTGAAGCTGGGAAGCGGGTCTGGCTTTTTAATTCCCACTGGACCTAGCATCCTTCAGGAATTACTCCAGTTCAGAGCCTGTACAGCTTCAGCATATTTTTTCAGCTTTGCCTCTTTTTAAACAGAAAGAAAAATTCTCTACCTTTTGGAGGCTTAAAATGCAGGCCTTAATTATGGATCAAAACAGGACTCTCCTACTCTATACTGATGCTGTAGTTGAGAACATGATGACAGATGTGAGCTGAAGAATGGACCTCATCCTTCTCCATCTATCTTCAACACCACCATATGAAATGATCATTCACAAAAGGTGTTTCAAGGATCTTCATTCACAGACTTTTTTTACATGTGTGAATCAGCAGATGTATTGGAGGACATGAACTTTAGACCAATGGACTCCTTTCCCCTAGGAAACAGTTTCCTTTCTGTGATGGTCAGTCAAAACATTCCCTCTGGGTAGAGAGTAACTTCCACAGCTGTGCAGTCCAAATGGCACAGATGCTTCTCTAGGTTCTGTCTTTTCTGACAGAAAACTAGATGCTATTATCATACATTGGAGAGAAAATATATAGAAAAAAAACAATCAGTTTGTTGTCAGTGCTAGGTTGGTTTCTTTGCTTGTGTATCATTTGTCCTTTTAAAAATTGTGTATTGGTTGTAAGATCAAGACCAAAAAAAGTATACTTTTCATATTTCAACAGACAAAAGGCAGTAGTTTAATATTTGACATAACTCTGACACATTCTTGCATGGATTTATACTACAAAATATCCTAGGGTCATGTATCATCTTTTTAACCTGTTTTATCATCCAGATTACAAATTTGCTGTACACTCACTGTCCATGTTAATATCTTAGTCTTCACTTGTTCAACACAAACTTTGTCACTGTATTGGTCTGAAGTAAAAGCTGCTGAAAGTCATAAAGCTACTTTAACAACTTGGAAAACTCTATCATTTTTTCTGGAGCTATCACTGAAAGAATCAACATCATATGATACACAGACATGTCAGTGATACACCTCAGTCAGTAAACTGGAGGAACTATTGAAAACTTTCAAGGATAAAGCTATCTTTAACACCAGCATTGAAAGCAAGGTTCAGCTCTAAACACAGTTCCAGATACTACACCATCCACCTGAGAATTAAGCAAAGAGGTAACACTTTCCAAAATGTTGGGATGCTTTAGAACCTTTCAGAAACGTTACCCAGAGTCCAAGAACTGCAGCAGGTCAGAAAAATATGATGTGCATGACATTTTGGAGAGTATTCATAAAGTTTCACTTTATCGTCACAAGATTAATCTCTCTAGACACATCCTCTACAGGGAGAGGAGCAAGGTGGGCTTCCCCAAGGGGCCTTTGGGGTGACTCTATTAGGCTAAGCTAAATTTTGTGAATACCCCCTTTCAATGTAAAATAAACACCATATTTGGATTACCTATCCTCATTTTCAGACCAACTCTAGCCATAAATCTGAATGCAATTCACAATGCAGGTCATGTCGCACTACCTCCCTCTTGGCTTGAGCCCAAGTGGCTCCATGCTGAGCAGTTGGTTAAGTGCTTTGCTGGAGCAGAGCCACATTGCTCTGCACCTTACCAGATGCAGCCCCAGATGCAGCCCCAGTATGTGTATATCTCTATGCACAGGAACATCTCTGAGGTCATCAAGGAGTTAAAATCAGACAGTACACCTACCACAGCCCTTTGAGCTGTGATCCTATCAAATTTTACAAGCTAAACAGGATCAAGCTGGGTCATATAAGAATCAGAGACATATAAGGATCCCTAGAGGTTGCAGGGAGTGATTTTAATAATGCAAGAGGTGGCACTTTTTCTCAGTGCACTAATACTGAACCACAAGTCAGATTCCCCAACCAACAGTGATCAGTAAAGAACCCACAAACTCTTAGGGAATGGGAAAGAAAGAAGGGAAATATGTTAATTTTAAAGTCCTGGCAGGATTCTGTTATAGTTAACAGCTGCAGCTAGCCAAAACCAGTAAAGATTTGCTACCAAAGGTTAAAAATAAATGAATGCTGTCCATTTTCTCAAACAGAAGAAAGAGACAGTGCTTTCAAATTTCTCTATGACCTTTCCCCAAGTTATGATGTTTCTAAACAAAACCAATCATAAAACCTACACTTTTAATTGAAAGCTGAACATGAAAAATGTCCTCCTGTATTCATATACAAGAGGGAAAGTCATCTCAACTCTAGTGAGAGTCCCTAAGTTTCCAAATAGTTTCAAAGAAATAAAAAGTATTCTCACCTTTTGGCCCCAAAGAGTATGCACAATTCGCTTGGGCTCTTTTCAGTTACTGATGGTGTTTGGATTTTTGTTTTGTTTTGCCTTTTTTTTTTAATTCTGAAATTGAGAAATTTCAATGCACAGAAGTAGAATTCTCCCACATAATTATCGGGCTGCAAGGTGTTTGGGGATACCACCAACTGAAAAACACTAATGCATAGCACCATATAGTTATACAATATAATACAACACAATACAATACCATACAATACAATACAATACAGCCCAACCATAAAGTTGATCAGAATTTATTCAGCCACAAGACAGCCTATATTTTGAACCATTTATATTTAATTCTTAGGTAGGTGGACCAGCAAGACAAGCAAGACAGGCAGGTTCAAGCAGACAGGTCCAAGGCTCAGACCCCAAGGTTTGCTGGTCAATGCTGACCCATCGGGTGCTTTTGCTGGCAGAGGAGGGCAGCAGGTTTCCCACCCCAGGCCTTTACCATCAGCAGTATGCCGAACACCCAAGAAAAACATGCTCCCTGAGACCTCCACCCAAATCCAACTTCCCAGGAAACATTGCCTCTCAGAAGAGCTCTTCAGGGGAAATTGCAGCAAGGAGGCAACTTTGATGTTTCTCCTGACAACTTTTCAAACAACAGCCTTCGTCCACAGGCAAGCGAGAGCAGAGCAGTGTTCACAGCCTGAGCTGCTCTTGCACTCCGTATCTACCAGCGCCATCTGGTGATATCTACCACCTCTCTCCTCCCTGCCTGACCGCCCTGAGGAGGGTTTCTAGACTGTGTTTCTCCATCAACATGACAGAACTGGGAACAGACTTAATTACACTAAGTTCTATTTCTATAGCGGACCTTAATTAATGAAGCTGGTTGGCTGCTGGATCTGCCTCTGCTATGTTTTTTTTACCATTTCTCGCAATGTTTTTCTGCAGGAAAATAGTGTTCTACATCTAAACTACCAAAAGGAATAGCTGACGGAAATGCATTAATTTCACAGACAAGACCGTGATAAATTAATAGCAGCTTACCTTTACCCTGGATTCAGAAAAAGAACTGCAAATGGCTGCCCAGTTCACTCTTTAACATGGAAAGAAAAGAAGAAGCTCAAAACCAGATTTACAGTTAACTGTCAGGAAGCAGATGAGAAGGTCAAACACATTGTTATGCTGGGACTAGATCATGCACCCACTGCTAAGGAAAAGCATTCAGCCACTGATGTCAGCAGGAGCTGCTTGTATTCAGTAACTGCCTTTCTGATCACTTGATGTTTGCCACAACGTACAACAGATGGAAGTGGGCATGTACATCCATGTCACCCCACAGGAAAATAAAGCAAGATCTGACTTTGCAGAAAAATTGGGTGATGAAGGGAATGAGGATTATATTATAATAACAGTAAGAGTTGGATTTCATAAAATCATCAGTTCATAAGTTCATGGCTTGAAACAAGGCTGTTCAGTGTACCCCTGATACAGCTCCAAAATGAGCACTAAGGAAAGGGCAGGATCGTTACATCTTTGCATTTTTCTCTCTCCATTAATAAAGATTGGTATGCAGAATATAAATCTGGGAGTAAAACAATCACAAAAACACAACTGCAAAAGCAGTTTCTTAAAGCATTTATCCACCTGGTATACACATAATAAAATTCAAGTTCAGTGGAGTGAATGCATTTTAAAACAATCTATCTGTGCATTCAGATGTATTATAAGTTGTCCCAGATACATAAAGAAAGAGAGATGAGTCCAGGGATATTTAAAATCAAAGGTGTGTCTTCTCCCAGGCTTCTTCTCATCATTGAACCAGTTGAGTTGGAGAAGTGGTAATCATGGAATAAAATCCCTGACATGTTTGAGGTGCATGAAAAACCACCACTACACTTCCAAGACCTTCTGCATTTCTATATGACTGCAATCTATAATTTGTGTGGGGCATCCTGCATTACCCCTTTCACATGAGTAAAGTCCACCATAAGGCTGCTAAACTCAGCGTAGCAGAGGGTGAAATATTCTCATTTGACTAGGAAAACAGTTGTTACCGATGCTGGGTATGTCAGTCCCAGTAGTGCAGTTTCACCAATGTGTTATGGCTTCCTTTTTATTGCCTCCCCAGAAGACAACCTCTCCATTTACAAACATTCTCCTTCTACATTTTTTTTTTTTTCAATTTCACTCCATTCTTTCAGAGAATTATATTCCACTGGAAAAAGATATGTTTTTTTTCCTTTTTTTCTTTTTAATAAGAACTGTGGTTGAATTACTTAAGAGAGGTCTTTTCATGATTGTCAAGAAAATTAAGCCTGTTTTCTGACAGGTTTGTCTTTCATGGTTGGCTGACATTTTTAGATAAAAGATACCAATGTTGCAGCATGAGTTCATTCTTGATGATGTTAGAGAATCTACATGGGAGAGCGATGTTGTGAATATTCCAAAGTGAGCAAAAAAAATTATTAGATATCACATAGTCCTCAGAGGAGAGAATTATGCATTCTGCAGTGACTAATTATGAACACATCTCAAATGAAGCTTTTCTCTGTTGTCTAGTGAAAGTCGAGTTTGCACCACATCCTTTCCTTCAGCAGCATAAATAAGGCCTCTCTCCTTAACTGAGATGCCTGCTTTCACAGTGCATGCTGGAACTTCATGTCTGAAAGATGTATAAAATGTGCTTCAAATCAGTCAGCAAAATCAAAAGTTATCAGGGGCGATGATCAGCTGTGCAGTTAGTCCTAGGTTTAGGCAACCCTAAAGTAGTTGCCTAAGTTGCCTGGGTTGTTCCTGGAGAAAGGTAGGAGACCCCAGGACTTGCAAGGAAGAGCCATCATGTGTAAACTTGTTACTTTTCTATCTCACTCTCCTGACCAGACAGGAAACTGAAGATTTTGCCTTTTCCTCATGTGTTTGTATTTTTCCTTAATATTCAATGCAATTGCTTGTAAAATTCATTCCCTTTCCTGCCTCCATCAGTTTCTAGTTAGTTCTAGTTCTGAGCACAGTAATTTCAGTTTCTCAGGAGAAGTCAGGCAGAATTTAGACTGTACTGGCCTGGATCACTGCATGGGGAAGAGTTAAGCATTGTGTCCCAGCAGCAGATATCTCTGGCATTTCATGAGCAGTAAAATTTGCAAAGCGTCTGTGGGAGATTTTCAGTTAAGAGAGCTGCCTACTACTTTTAGATGCCTGAGTCTTAGGCAGGGGTTGAATACACTAGATTCTGCAACTAATCCCCTAAGGAAACCAGATTTGAAGTAATACTGAAAACCTTATGTTCTGTGTATAAGTAGCCTTTATCGGCTGAGTGAAAAACTAACAAGAAATGAAGGATGTTTTAAAAGAGAAATTACCAATATGAAGACTGACTTGATACTGGCTAATGCCACATCTACACTAGAGAACATCAGCATGGCTCACAGCATGAGAACTAACGGGCTGCTCAATATAGCTAAACATCTAGAACCAGGTTTCCCTTCAGGTGCTAAATGAGTTCATTTCACGAAAGAATATAGATGGAAGAAGCCCAATAAGAAAACTTACAGTAGGGTTAAAGCATTTTGGCTTAAGATATTTAAGAATGCAGAGAGATTATCATTTTGTGACTCCCAGATTTCTGTTGTACATTTGTGCTTAGATAATCTCTTTCCAGATGTACATCTTTTGTTTAAAATGGCTTATGGCTAATTCTTTTTGATTCACAGAAGGAATTGATTGAAGAGAGTGAGTAAAGCTGGAGAAACCTTACAAATTCAATGGCTGGGATCTTTCTTTTCAGTTTCCAGGGCAGAGGTTTCCATTGTTTGTTTGTACAATAATCTATCTGGAACAGCAGAAGGTGTTTTCAATGAATGAACCACCTGGGCAATGCTATAAGAAACAGAAGAAAGATAGCTTTCAGCATTAGTTATTTGTATATGTGCAAAAAAAAAAGAGGGAAGAAATACCATTTATCTCTTAGGTAATTGGATGACATTCTGAGAATTGCTTGGGAATACTGGATAGAGATACACTACATTAATTACTCTCCATGTGCACACACAATGTCAGTGAGACTGTTCAATTAGATGTTCTGTGACAAAATGTTAAGTTCAGTCTTCAGGCAATCACACTGTTCCTACCACTGAAAACTCCTGTGATTAGATGCTCTTGTTCTTGCACTTTGCTTGGTCATTGTTAAAGTATAGCAAAGGCACATTCCCGGTGCCTAGAGTTACAACTGCTCCCTGATTCTCTGTTACTTCCTTTCCCACCTTCTCTTTCTCTCCTGTTCTTCCTTTCCATTGCTGGTAAGAAATAATCCGAATCTTCTCATGATTACTTTAGATGGGTGAGTAAGCAGGCAAGTCATCAACAGATCTCTGTATAATGGGAAAGGGGTGAATAGGAATAATTCATGTTAGAATAACACAAAATGAAACCTTTTCAGGAATTTGGTAAAAAAAATGGTTTGGAAGACTTTTATTTGACTTTTGATTGTCCCTTAAAAATGATTTTTTTTTCTGCAAAATGACACAATTTAAGAATAAAAAGTTGGAACTTCCATATTGAAAACCCACAAAAATCTAAAATAAATCAAATATGCAATCCCTTTCATACCTGAAAATATGTACAAAATAGCACCTCAATTTTGCAAATAGTTTTAGTCAGACAGCATTTTTATATGTTTACTCCCATCTCTCCCAGTCTTAGTTGCTTACCTGTGACTTATTTATTACTTAATACACTTATCTACAGAGGCATGTCGGGTTTTATCCCTCCTAAAACTTAGTGAAACCCTGAGCCTCCCAAAGTCAAAACAGAGATCTTTGTTGACTTTAGTATAGCTAGAAGCTTATGCTGAGTTTTTAAAACATTGAAAAAAAATCTTGATATTGTAACATTACCCTTTTTTCTTCAGAAATATATCATGTATAAAGCAGTTACTATTGCTGTGCTGGGTGAAAAAGTTGAACATTCTTCTCTTATTTTCCCTTCATTTTTAAGCATGAGAATCAAGACAGTCAAGAGTGAAAGTAGTGGTATCATTTCAAAGCAGTAGTTAGTGCAATGCAAGCATTTTCAGCAAAGCATTCAGGTAGAGAGCTCCAGTTATTGTTACTACTGCTACACATTCACCTGGTGGCTAGCACTTGTGCTAGGGAGGAGGAAAGAAACTGTGGTATGTGCCCCCAAACAGTATATGAGTATGTTCTTCTGAGTGCTAAGTACGTCAGAGGGGAAAACAGCAAGGGAGTGGAACATAAAGCCCATCTCATATATACCAGGAGGGCTACATTTGACTTCGTTGTAGTTATTTCTGATTTACTCAAGTGTCAGTTGGAGAAGGACCACAACCCATGCTTTAAAATGTTTTTATATGCTCCTCTGAGTACAAAACTTGGAGAACTTTGTGAAAACAAGCTACTGTTGCTGGTTTGCCAGGTAGGCAACCTCTCTGAGCTCTGGTTGAGAGCTGGTCCAAATAAAATGTTTCTCACAGCTATGACTGCATTGCACTAATTCAACTAGAATCAACAATTACATCAGAAAAATGTGTTTACTTTGGTTCTGGGCCACAGAGACTAGGCTCAAATGTGATGTAGAACATATGCCTGTTGTTGCTTATGGGGACAAATAATTTTACAGGTGGACCTCAACATACCTTCCTTTTGCTAAGTATACTCCTCCTGGCAAAGGACCTGGAATGAACGTTTATTATTTATGGAATTATACTTAAACTTACTTATTTAAGTAGACAGTGTAAACAGTAATTCTGAGATTAGAAATGATCAGAATAAGATTTTATTTCTCTCTTTGTTTACAGGTACATAACCATGATCCTCTCATTAAAGCTGTGTCTGTTTATACCAACAAGGACTGAGATCCTCAGCTCCTCAGTAACCTTGCTTACACTGGTGTAAATCAGAAGTAAAGTAACCAAAGTCAGTGGAATTACAGTCATGTAAAATTAGCATAGTGGAGATTACAATCAGTCTTGTTCTTTGTTAGTGAACTCATCAAAGAATTGATCCAGACAGCCAAAAGTGAAGGAAAAGACTCTATTTAGCCAGACTGTTGGTTCAGATGTCATACAATATAATTTCAGTCTAGAATTTTCATCTCTACTGCCAAGGAAATTAAACAGAAACATTACATGATTTTTACTTGCCTAAGTTTAGCCATCTTGTTCCAGTATAAAGGTAGAGGAATTATAAATTGGAGTTTTATTTAAAAAATACTTGGTTTAAAGTATCTGAGAGTATAGGTCCTTGGTTTATTGGTAAACTTTCTGTCATTAACAGAGGTGAATATAAACAATCTGTATGGTGTAAACTTTACAGAGTAAATATAAACCACTTAAGGGATACATCTGTATAAGGTATGACATGCACTTAAGCCCTTTGTAATACAGCACCTTTTATTCACATGAAATAACAAACCACTGGATTTTTTAAGTTGTAACTTAAAAATGAAATCAATTATTTAACAGTGAGTAAAACTGAATTTGAACTTCTGCCCACATTTATCCCAAGCTTGAGGCTTCTTTTAATCTAGCGTTCTGGGCTTAATCTATTGAGACAACATAATGAGAGCTGTACAAATTTAAGCTACATCAAAAATTGCATCTGCCTTTTAGTTTGGGAATATCTCCATCAGAGAGAACTAACAAATAGGAATGTTTAGTTACTACCAATGCCCATACAAAATGAAGCAATAAACACCCATTTAACAGAGAGAGCTGACCAACCCAAACTGGATGAAATAAGGACACTTCTGAACTTTTATCTAGAGCCCTGAACTCAAACCATAATCTTTCCTGAAGTTCCAGAACTAGGAGAAAAGAAGCTGAAAGTAGAATTTTTGAGTTATTTCAAGAGTAGCTTCTTGTACATTTCTTTCTGTCCAATCTGACGTCTTGTAAGAATGTTCTCATGAAATGCCAACCCCTAGTAGAGAGCAAAGGCATTTAAATAACTCACATGAGCCTTCGTGCTTTTGAGGTTCACTTACTTCTACCACATTTGTAGATCACTTCCATTTACTTCACTAACCATGTGCGGTAGGATCTTAATGAAGTGACTAGTATCATGAAGCTAGATGGGAGAAAGTCATTAAAGTCCCCAAAATGAATTTTGTAATACTCACCCTTCTGTCCAGAAATTCAAACTTGGGTCATAATACTGTGCCTTATTCCCCAAGCAGTTGCATTTCCATAGAGCATACTTTTTAAATTCCTTCCAGAAACTGCTGTGCAGCATTTCAGTGCTTGTTGAAACTCATGTAACAGTCATGAGGGTTTTACTGATCTGATTACTAACTAACATAATAGGAATATTAATTTACCATAGATTTTGAATGCTATCATTTCTGGATGCCTAATTTCGAGATGGATAGGACTCTCTTTTCCAGAGAAAGAGCTAAATGTCCAGGGAGAACATAAAAGTCTCCTTTGCTGTGAAAATCAGAGCTGTGCAGTCTCCAGGTGTGGAGTAAAATAAGCCCTAACATGAAGGGACACTTCTGAGAATGTTGTTCTTCCTGACAGAAAGTGAACTGAGATCCTCCAGTGCAAAGCAGCAGAGAAATCCAATGTTTTCACAATTCATATGCTACCTAAACTGCTCCTTTTTACATTGTATGAGCTGCAAAATGGCTAAAGTGTTACTGAAAATGTCTTCATTCTACCCATTAAGGATAAACTAATAATAAATTATGTTTGTGTGTTTTTATCAACCCTTGAACTGCTGCTGAGCAATGCATGTGTTTGAACAAGAGTTGAAAAGCTATTAAAATATTTGCTTAAATACTTTACTACAGTCTAAGGATTGAGCTCCAAAGCCTCTGGGATTTGGAGACGCACAGAAAAGTTAACTGAAGGAAGTCTGGGAGAGGTGAACAAGCTCAAGCACCCTCCTGCAAAATCTTCTACCTCCCTTATCAGTTTTAATAAACTTGACTCCTACTTTCTGCTCTTGAAATTCAAAGGACACATGCAAAGAATCCACAACTACGTAGGCTGTGTTCTATCTCATCCTTGCTGTATAAATGTAGAGTCAGTTAAATGTCTAAACTGCTTTGGGCTTATTTGTTACTGATTTACTCCAGTTTCACAATTTCAGAGTTGACTCTTTTCTGTAGCATTATGCTACACAAAAAGCAAGTCACCCGCAGATTATATTAAAAATTACATGGACTGGGAAACTACAATATTACCTCTGATTTCTTTTACTCAAATGAAGTACTTTTCCTCCTGTGAGATATATCTTTTCTTGGTTTTGCATTTCATACATTTTATTGAAGATTTATCTCATGCCAAGCAGTAAAACAGTTCTCAGAGAACTGCCTGTAACCCAGTTCACCCAATTCTCCCTTCTCCGATACCCTAAAGTCCTTAATCACTAGCAATCAAACACCTGCTCTCTCTCTCTGGCTCAATAATTTTTTTATTCTTTTGGCCTGACAGAAGATCTCCAGCAAGAGGGACAGAGCCTGTTCTCCCCCTTCTCCTGTGAAGGGTGCTCCTGGTTAGGAGCAGGGGTTAGGATGCTCCTGGAGAAGGTGGGAGATGCCATTCCAGAATCCCACAGGGTGAAGGAGAACCCAACCCTCCCTCTGCTAGGGGGACACAGTCATGGTTGTATATACAGTGGGAGCCCTTGCCTGGGGTTTTGAAAGGAAAAAGCCATAGCGACATTTGGCAAGATCTTTCACTTGTTGGAGCATGTTGGTGATCTCTGAGAGGCCTTCATCATTGTATGTCCCAAAGGATTTAAGAAGAGAGACACCTTGCTTTAGAGCTTACTTGAGTCCAAGCACAAACTAGGTGATGAGCCACTCATTACTGTCAAAACTGGGGTAGTTCTGTATGTGAAAACTGCCAAAACACAAGCAGTGGGATTCATCTCACCCAAACGTAGACATCTGCAATGTAGAAATCAATGCCTCAGCCAGCCTCCTTCCCCAGATCTTTTTATTGTTAGTAAAGTCTTATCTGACCTAGCTCAGATATTTGCTTCAGGATGAGATGTCACCCTACAAGTGACTGTTTCCCTCAGTGGACAAAAAAGGGAGTGTCAGCAGTGAGCTCAGACACAGATTTCTGCAGGGCAGATGACTGGATTTGGTCAGCTGAACCTCACCTCTGTGCCTAGAAAATATTCATGCCAACAGCACTGCAGCTGAGGGCTACAAGCTGGCCATTTTTTGAATCCTATTTGTGTATGGACTTGGATGTTTAATCCTTTATGGAACATAAAACTTACTTCCACTAAAGTCAGAGAGTCTTAAGCACCTTTGAAAATATTAACTTTCTTTTGTTATGGTAGGAGTCACCAGGTGGTCATGTTAAATATACTCTTACACATTCCTTTTCTTAGTCTATAAGGAATACATGCACTTTCAAGGAATGCTGTACTGTTAGTTTTTGGTGATTCAGGTTTATGGGGGAGCTTTTGTAAACAACTAGAGAGTTCAACCTATCTTATGCTCTTTGATTAGATTGAATTCTTGGTGAGAATTATTTCCTGAGAACTGGAAAGTGGCTTTTGGGTTAAGACTTCTAAATAAGGTTTTGCCTGCATGTAGTCTATGACCACCTATGTTCAGTGACTATTGTAACCAGTATAAATAAATGATTCTAAGATATTCTGTATCACTGATTTCTCCCCTGATAGGAAGCTGGGTTGCAAGCCTTCCAAATCTATCACAGGCAGGCAATAGTGTTGTATTTCAAGGTCTATCCTTCCTTTCCCAAATGTGCACAACTGCCATTAATTTTCATTGAAATCACTTGAACTCAAATACAAAATAGATGTTACTTTGGGATGCAGTCATTTAATATATGAGAACCTTCTGAGTCTCAGAATGAATCTGAGTTGCGGGTGGGTTATTTGTTTGTTTATTTTATTTCTTAATTTATAAAAGGGATGACGGCCCACCCAGTGGAATTTTCCCATCAAAAATAGTATGAACCAGAATAGTGGAATGCAAGATTGATTAGATGGTGTGCTTGTTGGCAATAGCTGCATGTACTTCTTAATCTTAATGGATCATAAAAAAAATCCTTTCATACTTACCATAATGCATGTGCTAAGTTGTGGGTTCCTAGCCAATGCAAAGAAATATTCTATGATTTCCAGAGATGCAAAGTAAGAATTTCATACAGCACATAAGTGGGGCCTCTGTTTAAATGCATAAAGATAATTTCTTAATTATGACAGTGATATTCATTAAAAAGCTTTCCAATAGCACATGCAGTTCCCACACTGGTCTCTCTCCCACTGTCTGACAGACAGACAGCTTGGTTACACATGCTCAGAAAGGAGGGTGGAGGCCCAGATTCTTGGCTGTCTTGAAGTGGCCACATCCTGCCATCTGCTGAATCCTTATGCTATTGGCAAATCCAGGGAAGAATCTTTCTGAGGTGTCTTAAAATATTCTGCACCTCTGCAGGAATGTTTTACGTAAGGACAAGTATCCAAATGCTTTCAGGGAGATAGAAATCAATTTAAAATATTAACAAATAAAATATTTTTTTAAAAAAATCCCCAGATTTAAAGAAAAGATGTGCCAGGAAGTCTCATCCTGATGGAGGACCAGTGTCTAAACTTTACCATGTCACAGCTGATCAGAGGAATACACAAAGAAAATTTACTCCTTGAGATCTTTATAAAACTTGTAAGACAAGAAACTGTCAGAATTTGTATAGCAAAAAAAGACAGACACCTTCTCCTTGGCTTACCTTTTACTATTGCATAATTTTTAAGATGCATATGATTACACATATATTTAACTGACAATTTCATCATATTTCATCCTACTCCCTTTCTCTAGCTCTCTTTTTTTTAAACAACCTTGGAGTTTCCTCCAATAATCTCTTTGTTGCCTAAGAATTCACACTTTAAGTTTCCCACTTCTTCATCTCACCTGCCCAAGATTCTCTCCTGTTCCTTAGTTGTCACTTAATATGAAAACTGTCATGCTCCCTAGCAAAACGCTCTTGATAGTCTGTAAGAGCCCTGAAAATGGACAGGAGAAGCTAACAAGATAACACACCCCTTTTTGCAGCTGAATATGTTGCTTTTGTAAACTAAAAGATCTTAGATCTCAATCTGGGTTGGTGTCTCACACCTGAAGAACTTCTGGGAAATAGCAATGTATTTAGTCTAAATGAGCCTCATCAAAAACCCATAGTCTTGGCCTTTGGAGTATGGTTCATGTGCCATTTTGGCCTGGGAAATATTTCTTTGGAGGATGGCCCTTCATTATTTCAGAAGCTATTATTTTCTAAATTCAGTGTTAGTTTTAACTACATAAGATTTGAGCATTTCATTTTGATCAAGCAAAATTCCCTCTGAAATAAATGACAACTTTGCTTCAACAGGTATGTTCAGGCAAGGCCCTTAATTAATCAGCACTGACATTTACAAGAATCACTGCTATCTGCTATACAAAGGGCTTGGGTTCAATTCCCAGGGGTAGAGGATATGGACCTATTTCATCATAAGGACTTCTGATGACTACTTTTCTCTGTAATGTAGCCCATTACTTAATGGAAAAATACTATAGAGCAATGAGTATGTTTACAAAATGGCTTAGAAAAATGCAACCCTTCTTTGAAAAAAATTATCTCTATAAAATGTTAATGTCCACAAAATTATTTTCCATTTTTTTAAATGCATGTGCCTCTTCTGGGCTTCTATTACAGCTTCTGCTGTAAAGTTTCTTTGAAAGATGCCCACTTAGACCATACTGGGGTCCATTCTGCAATGGTTTACTCCATTACAGTACTTTTTTTCTTTTAATACTAAGGTGGCTGCTGGAAGAATAAAAGCATATACAGATTTCTTAATGTTGGCTAAAGGGAAGTTAAAAACTATATCATGCAAAATGATCATGTAAAAATGATATCTGACCTGTGGTAAACTGCAAGCTATACAGAGTATCTTTTGGAAAAGTGTAAGATGGCCTGTGCCAAAACTATGCCAGGGACTGTGCTAACAATTTAATAGTAAAAAGTAAAACCAATTATTATAATCACAAATGGATAATGCCAGGTAGGACATCTACTCTCCAATTCTAGTTTTGCAAAGAAAACAGCCTTGTCTGCAGAGCAGAAAATTATTCATGTCATTAACTTTCTTTTCTACAACTGCGTGGGGAGGGTCACAGGCTGCCTCCATGACCTGGGCTATTGAAGAACTGGAGAACCCCAAAGGGACAATCTCTCTGCAGATTTGGAGGTTTGAGCCTGGATTTTCTTCAGTCTTGACTTTCACATACCTCTGTGATTCCATCAGCTGCCAAAACTTCATTCCCATCAGGAGGATTCGTATAAACTGCAGGCTGTCCAGCCTGCCAAATTCTGGGACAAATTGTTCCCTTCAGAGAACTTTTGGAGAGGACAGAAACATAGGATCCATGATTGATAATTATATTATGAAATAATAAGAACTGTTTCTTGGTTATTTCAGGCCAATAGGGAGAAAAAGAGATTATACTGGTAAAATATATGAAATCTGAATTGCACCTTCTTCAGAAATCATCTATGAAAGGTAAGGTGTCCATGAAAGGCTGTGTAAAACATTAAAAGCCTTTGGTGTTAAGGAACATCTTTCTTTTGCCCTCATACCCCAGCATATGGTTCAAAAACCAGTGATGCTATAGATACATCTTTGTCTGCAGCTGCTGATATGCTGTCAGCCAGACAATATATCCTGTAGGGTCTTGTAGTCTGAGTGAATTGTACTGCAGCTGCAAAGTTCATCCCTTTTCATCTGGATGGGTTTTTAACAATGGTCTCTGCTCTCCCCACTGCCCAAACAAAAATATCTATAAACGGCAAACTCCCTTCCCCTCCCTCCAGAACCCTGAGGTAGCGGAATGAATGCAGCACACATGGTGCTAAGTGTTTTAGAGCAAAAACATGCCTAATACATGCAAATACCAACATTAACCATTATGAACAGACATGATTTATGTGCCTGTCAGCAAGACATCAATCATGACAACAGAGAGTCAGCAGCAATATCAACAACAGTAGCAGGAGTGGAGGGTCAGAGCCAAGATGGGATGGTCCTTCCCAGCCACCCGGGGGGAAGAGAAAGATGGATGAAGTAGTAGGAATCCCCATACGTTGTCTTTTAGGGAAAGGGATGCTAAATTTTAAAACATCTCTCGAGCCCAGTTAATGTCCAACATTATTTCTTTGTTAGATCTGTAAGAAAGAGATAACCAGTGGGGACATTTGGAAATGCCATCAGAGAAGGGATCTGGACATATCAGAAAGAAGTCAGAGTTTTAAAAATATGACATCAAAGGTATTTAAAGGGATCTTTGCAGGAGACATTTTGAACAATTGGATCTCTGATTTACTGTACAGTGCAGATGGCAAGTGTATTTAACTGTGAAACTTTTCTTTACCACTGACACAGAAATAGGAGCCAAGAAAGAAACTGCATCAGAGCTGTGTTTGTGCAGATTGATTGTATAGCTCGAAGAACATAATATCTAAGACCATTCTTTAATAACTAACTTTGGCTTCTGAGTAATCTAGAAAATACCAGTTAATGCTAAGAATAGGGGTGGGAACTTGTTGTATTTGGATTTTTTGGCCTTTTGTAGCTGGCAGGAGACAGTTGAGAAAGAGGAGATGTTGGCTGAGAGGTCAGTAAAAACAGTGATGTCTTATTTAGATATCTCAGGCTCCACTTACAGTTGGCTGGGACCACTGGATGAAGATGCCTAGATTTTACTAATAAATTGATAGTGAAGGAAATTGTCAACCCTGAAAAAAATCTACCAAGGAGAAATAGAAAACAATTCTGCATGCGTTAAGAACTGATTTGGTGTACTTGCTTCCAGCTGGGACGTACAGCAAAAGTGTTAAGGAATTGCTTACAATTGCCTAAAAATGGATTGCCTGTCATATTTACAGGCTCACACAAATGCAGGTAGCGTCTCATACCAAAACTGGGTGGAATATAGATCAAATTATGAATAAACCTTTTGAAAGCAATGGCAAAATTACTACTGACAAGAACGAGGCTGGAATTTCATTCAGTTTGTTTCTCTCTTACATGATGCAAGGGATTTTGTTAAAATAGAACCTTGTTTGCATGTCTTAAGACCAGCATCTTAGAGATATTGCAGAAG
This sequence comes from Ciconia boyciana, assembly GCF_034638445.1. NCBI lineage: Eukaryota > Metazoa > Chordata > Aves > Ciconiiformes > Ciconiidae > Ciconia > Ciconia boyciana. The sequence goes on along the minus strand of NC_132936.1, from coordinate 11,961,760 downwards.
CTGTTGAATTTCCTCACTGAAGTAGCACTAGAAGTATCATAAACATATTGTGAACTGCTCAAAGAGATGTAAAAGATATAGATATGGAGAAAGGCAAAAGAATGGATTAATTACAAAGGAAGGAAAGAGAATCCAATTGAGGTTCCCTTTTCTGAGAGCAGAAGTATCCAAATTCTGCTTTAAACAGTTGAGAATATGTCTTAAGAAATCTGAGCAAGTGCAAAAAGCAGTCCAAAGCAGGAGGAAATTCTGATCAAGCCACACAGTGCCAAAGGGCTAACAACATATGCTATTGTGTGATGCCAAATATTTTAAGATTTCTTTGTTCGTTTCTTTTAATAAACATTGTAAACTCTTACTGACTTTCTGGGTTTTGCTCTAACCCTGACAACTGTAGAGCATTTCATTATATTGGAAGACAGAGATCAACAATCTAAGTTCAACTGCATTGTTTAAGTATCCACTTGGTATATACTGTTCTGCAGCCCTATAAGATTCAAATTCACCCATGTAAATACAAAACAAAGTTGATGATTTCTGTTTCTCTGTTCCACTACTGAACTCCTCTTGACTGATGAAGCACATCTTGATGATTACCAATGGAAAGATTCAGGATTTTTAAGGCTATGGGGAATTTTGAGCCTACATTACCTTTTTGATAGCTTCTGTTCATGTTAGCCTGTATCTTGTAGCCACCCAGTTCTGATGGAAAGACTCCCAGTGGTGGAGAATTGATGATATTTGTTTGCAAATTTTTTCACATGTTTAACTGCCTTCACTGTTAAGTCATGTGCACCTTATTTATAGCTTGATTGGTTATAGGACTTCTGTGGCACAGTTCTCTACAAACAGGATTAGGAGTGAAATTGTTGCTGAAATAGTACCATGAGACACAGCACGTTATCAACTCCAGACACGGAGAATAGCTTTCATATCCTTTGTAAAATTCTCAACAGACAGTTTTGCCTATCAAGAAGTTAACTTAAGCTGCAATATGATTGCCCAGTCCTTCTTTTATTTATTTTTGATTGATTTTGTCTTATTTTAATTAAGATTTTTTTCTTAATGTCTTTTTTTTCCCAATCTATACCTTCTTGCACAAAATGCAAATTCTCCCTGTAATAAAATAGTTTCTGATCACAAACTAGTTATAACTGAAAGGTAGTTTCTGCTACTTTAAATTCTACTGTTGCTGTCTTTCAGACTTTCTGGAAATATTAGTACTATTAATCAGCTCAACTGAGTTCAGGGAGCTCTATCAAAATAAAATGCCCTTTTTTGCATGCATTCCTCAGAAATTTTGCCCAGTGAATTCATTTTTACCTTAAACTAAGTTTCTCTTTTAAATCAGGAATAAACCATGTATAAAGGAATTTCGTTCAGCTCTTTGGACAACATGAAAACTGAAAGTTTTGGGGGTTTAGGGTTTTTTTATATGTGCATAGCAAGATTTTCTGATAGGTTTGATACTTGATCTACAATTTAACACTCTGGAATCTCATGGGCAACAGACTTTGGTATTTCTGCTCATTGAAAAGCAGCATGGAATACTGAGAGGCACAGTGAGGTGTTTTAGTGCAATAAAAAGTTTCTTGGACATTGAAACTGCACCAGTACCTTTCATGACCCAGAGAAAAGATCTGGGATCAGAACAAAACTCCTGAAAGTATGTCTCTAACTAACTCCACTGTAGTGTTAACAGGTTACCTGAAGACAGCATTAAGTGAGGTTTTGGATCCATTCATCATTTCATGGTCCTTAAAGGACCATGGTCCCTTAAAGGTTCAGTGTCCAACTCAGAGGCCTGAGTTCTCAGGAGCAATAGTTAGATGGGGAACAGCAGTGTGATGATACATCTATGTTGGTTATATAATAAACTCAACTCATGGTCATAATAAACTCAGTTCATGGATCTCTGCACCATGCTTTATTTTGTGGACTAAGCAGGTAGACCAACTGCTGCCACTGACCAAACTTATTTTTTAGCTTATAGGCCTGAAAAACAAACCCCATCTTACATTTGAGATAGAAGCTAGAAATCCAAGAAAGAAAGAAAGAAAGAAAAATTTGCAAGATTTAAACACTGAGTGAGTACCCACAGTTTTCCTTGACTTCGCATCTGTCACAAGTCAAAGAAACACCCAAGGATGCAAGTCACAATTCTGCTAGGCTGTGAGTTCCCAAGAATTTTATAGCTGCATCTAAGTTATAAATCTATCTATTGCTTCAGTTCTCCCCTTCCTGTCTCCTTTTTGCTCTCTTTCATAAAACTAGCTTTGTCTGGAGTGTATTTACATCTCGCTGGAAAGGCCTGTCTCATAGGTTAAGAGCTAATTCTTAGGTTACACTTTTCCTAAGCAAGTCAGTTACATCTTAGGAGAGACAAAAACATGCATTATACAGTATTTCCAATATTATACTGTAGTATTTCTAACTACAGTAGCTAAATTAATGCAATCAGTTGAGCTTTTCTACCCAAAAGTAGAAATCCTGTGCCAAACCTAATAGTATTAACATGTCTTCCTCTTTGGTGATGAAAGATCTTCTGAAGACCTAAACTGTCAGAAGGTATGGAGATGGATCTGTCATGTGAGGTAGAAATACATACACCTTCTAGAAAAAAAAAAAAAAAAAAAGTAGGCTTTTTTTTCTACAATGGATAACCCCACTGTAACTTGCTTTGCATAAAGGCAACTGCCTAAGGCACTTAGGAAATACAAAGACTCTTAAGAAGGCTTTGCATATACTCTGTCTTCATTACAATAAATTGCATTGTTCAGAATTTTTAATGTTAAACTATTCTGGCAAATCCCCTCACACACATTTTGAGACTGAGTCTAATAAGCTGCTGAGATTTTCTCTTTACTCAGTATGTATGAACATTAGCTCTTGTCTATACATAAAGAGTTTTCTTGGTATGAATTAATTGGTAGAAATGTACCAGGAAGTCTTCTTATGGTAAAGATATTTTTTAAGATCTTAACTCATTTTTTTTGTGTTTAGATTAAGCTCTTAAAGAAAAATGAGGGGTTTGTCAGTATAAATGCAGCTAGGAAGCCAACAAAAAAAAATATACCTCTCTCTGACTGTTGTCACTTTTAAGCATAGATAAGACCTGTTCATAAATGCAAAAGGACAAATAATTAGGTAATATTTCTGTTCTCAGCTACATCAATGTAAAATCTGAGTGTTTTTAGACTTAGTACCGATATCTGTAGTTGAGTCATGTTTTCAGAGATGCTGCACCTCTGGCAAGAGGAATCTTTATGAAGGAATTACAGTAACAAGCCATTTACATTGTACACTGTTATTGAAGAGGTAAAATAGAGCTGGAAAATGCTCTTAACCATTGCTTTTCCTTAACATGTTTTAGGCCTCTTAAATTGTAGGCTCAGTGTGACCACAAAAGGTTCAGGCTTGGACCTCACTTGTGATATTTTGGGAAGAAAAAAAAACAACTAGAAAACCATAGACAGAGTCAAAATGAAAAGGGGTATGGGTGGGTGAGAGTGGGGGTTGGCCTTGGAGATGTCTCCTCATTCCTGATCTATGAATGACTTTCAGAATCTGTTCATAATCCTGCTTTGTTTATACATCTTGTGTAGTCAGGTAGGTTAGAAGTATCTGTGAAACACTCAGATACGCCCAAAATGGTAACTATAGATTAAAATGCTTTCAGAACAGTAATCTCATAAGTACTTGCAATAGACCAGCTAGAAATCTTTCCAGAAAAACAAAGTCTGTAACAGAACGGACTCTACGTGAGGACAGATCTTGGAAGTTTCAGGTAACATCTGTACTAGTAAACTAAACAGCGCCAAGACCTCTGTGCTGGCCAAGTGGCACAGTTTTGCCACATCTGTATAATTAAGGTTTTGCCATAAAACAAAGTAAGGTCAAGGCACCTGCACAGGAGGATTCGTTTTTTAGGAATAAAATGGCAAGATGGACGTTGTCAGGTCCCAATGGATGTGATTAACAAAATAACAGCTATGTCTCCACCAACTAGCAAAAAGGAAACACAAGTTTTCTTAGGTGTTGTAGCTTTTTGGAGAATGCATATTCCAAATTACAGTCTGATCATAAGCCCTCTCTATCAAGTGACCCAGAAGAAGAACGATTTCAAATAGGGCCCTGAGCAATGACAAGCCTTTGAAAAAATTAAACAGGAGATAATTCATGCAGTAGCCCTTGGGCCAGTCCGGGCAGGGCAAGATGTAAAAAATATGTTCTACATCACAGCCAGGGAGAATGGCCCCACCTGGAGCCTCTGGCAGAAAGCACCAGGGGAGACTCGAGGTCGACCCTTAGGGTTTTGGAGTTGGGGATACCGAGGATCTGAGGTCCGCTATACTCCAACTAAGAAAGAGATATTGGCAGCATGTGAAGGGATACGAGCTGCTTCGGAAGTGGTTGGTACTGAAGCACAGCTCCTCCTGGCACCCTGACTGCTGGTGCTGGGCTGGATGTTCAAAGGGAGGGTCCCCTCTACACATCATGCAACTGATGCTACGTGGAGTAAGTGGGTTGCACTGATCACACAACGGTCTTGAATAGGAAACCCCAATCACCCAGGAATCTCGGAAGTAATTATGGACTGGCCAGAAGGCAAAGATTTTGGAATATCACCAGAGGAGGAGGTGACGCATGCTGAGGAGGCCCCACTGTACAATAAACTACCAGAAAATGAGAAGCAATACACCCTGTTCAGTGATGGGTCCTGTCATATTGTAGGAAAGCATCGGAGATGGAAAGCTGCTGTATGGAGTTCTATATGACAAGTTGTAGAAACTGCTGAAGGAGACAGTGAATCGAGCCAATTTGCAGAAGTAAAGGCCATCCAGTTGGCTTTAGACATTGCTGAATGAGAAAAGTGGCCAGTGCTCTATCTTTATACTGACTCATGAATGGTGGCAAATGCCCTGTGGGAGTGGTTACAGCAATGGAAGCAGAGCAACTGGCAGTGCAGAGGTAAACCCATATGGGCTGCCGCATTCTGGAAAAATATTGTTGCCAGGGTAGAGAACCTGGTTGTAAAAGTACGTCATGTAGATGCTCATGTACCCAAGAGTTGACCCACTGAAGAACATCAGAACAACCAGCAGGTGGATCAGGCTGCTAAGTTTGAAGTGGCTCAGGTGGATCTGGACTGGCAACATAAGGGTGAATTATTTATAGCTTGGTGGGGCCATGGCACCCCAGGCCATCAAGGAAGAGATGCAACATATAGATGGGCTCGTGATCAAGGGGTGGACTTGACCATGGACACTATTGCACAGGTTATCCATGAATGTGAAACATGAGCTGCAAGCAAGCAAGCCAGGCAGTTAAAGCCTCTGTGGTATGGAGGGCAATGGCTGAAATAGAAGTATGGGGAGGCCTGGCAGATCGATTATATCACACTCCCACAAACCTGCCAAGGCAAATGCCATGTGCTTACAATGGTGAAAGCAACCACCGGATGGCTGGAAACATACCCTGTACTCCATACCACCATCCAGAACACTATCCTGTGCCTTGAAAAGCAAGTCCTATGGTGACATGGCACCCCAGAAAGAATTGAGTCAGACAACAGGACTCATTTCCAAAACAACCTCATAGACACCTGGGACAAAAAGCATGACATTGAGTGGGTATATCACATCCCCTATCATGCACCAGCCTCCCAGAAAATCGAATGATAGAATGAGCTGTTAAAGACTACGCTGAGAGCAATGGGTGGTGGGACATTTGAACACAGGGATATACATTTAGCAAAGGCTAGCTGGTTAGTCAACACTAGGGGATCTGCCAATCGAGCTGGCCCAATCAAAACTTTTACGTACTATAGAAGGAGATAAAGTCCCTGTAGTGCACATAACAAATATGGTGGGGGAGACAGTCTGGGTTACTCCTGCATCGGGCAAAGGAAAACCCATTCATTGGATTGCTTTTGCTCAAGGACCTGGGTGCTCTTGGTGGGTAATGCGAAAGGATGAGGAAGTCTGATGTGTACCTCAAGGGGATTTGATTTGGGGTGAAAATAGACAATAAACTAAATGATAGGATGTTAATTGCTATATAATACCGTATGTCTTCACTTTTATGGTTGCTATATGCCATATCAACAGTATTACAGTAAGAGTCGCCCAGATTAATGAAGAATGAACTTTGATGAAACCAAGCAAAGTGCAGCAGTGATGGAACCAGAACTGGCTTCAGCATACAACAATCCAACACCACACACCATCTCTCCTGTCCTGAAGGACTGTTATGACAGATGGAACCCAAAGTCATGGACTAAATGAATTCAATGGACATTTTAGAGGGATGACCCATAGACTGAGGGAATGATATCTGTGTGTATGTATCAAAAGACAGGGAAAGTGGTGATGATTAATTGGAATGTATTAGAAAAGGTAGAACCTGGGCATGACGTAGATGGTATAGAATAAAGGGTGGATACTGTCCTGGTTTTGGCTGGGATAGAGTTAATTTTCTTTCTAGTAGCTGGTATAGTGCTGTGTTTTGGATTTAGTATGAGAATAATGTTGATAACACATTGATGTTTTAGTTGTTGCTAAGTAGTGCTTACACTAGTCAAGGACTTTTCAGCTTCCCATGCTCTGCCAGGTGCACAAGAAGCTGGGAGGGGGCACAGCCAGGACAGCTGACCCCAACTGGCCAAAGGGCTATTCCATACCATATGGCGTCATGCTCAGTATAGAAACTGGGGGGAGTTGGCCAGGGAGCAGTGACTGCTGCTCGGGGACTGGCTGGGCGTCAGTCGGCAGGTGGTGAGTGGTTGCCTCACTTGTCTTTTTTTTCCCTGAGTTTTGTTCCTCTCTCTCTCTTGTTGTTTTCCTTTTCATCATCATCATCATCATTATTATTATTATTATTCCCAGTTATTAAACTGTTCTTATCTCAACTCACGAGTTTTCTTACTTTTGCCCTTCCGATTGTGTCCCCCATCCCACTGGGGGGGAAGGGTGAGCAAGCGGCTGTGTGGTGTTTAGTTGCCGACTGAAGCTAAACCACAACAACCATTGCTTTTCCTTAACATGTTTTAGGCCTCTTAAATTGTAGGCTCAGTGTGACCACAAAAGGTTCAGGCTTGGACCTCACTTGTGGTATTTTGGGAAGAAAAAAAAACAACTAGAAAACCATAGACAGAGTCAAAATGAAAAGGGGTATGGGTGGGTGAGAGTGGGGGTTGGCCTTGAGATGTCTCCTCATTCCTGATCTATGAATGACTTTCAGAATCTGTTCATAATCCTGCTTTGTTTATACATCTTGTGTAGTCAGGTAGGTTAGAAGTATCTGTGAAACATTCAGATACGCCCAAAATGGTAACTATAGATTAAAATGCTTTCAGAACAGTAATCTCATAAGTACTTGCAATAGACCAGCTAGAAATCTTTCCAGAAAAACAGTCTGTAACAGAACGGACTCTACGTGAGGACAGATCTTGGAAGTTTCAGGTAACATCTGTACTAGTAAACTAAACAGCGCCAAGACCTCTGTGCTGGCCAAGTGGCACAGTTTGGCCACATCTGTATAATTAAGGTCTCTTAGCTTAAATTCTAACTCCACCCAGACTGCCTCCTGGGAGTGGTCCCCCACCCATACTAACTCCTGCATATTGTATAGGAATGCTTGGGAGGGGGCTAGCTGGAGTGGGTCAAAGCCATGCCAGGGGCTATGCTAACAATTTAACAGTACAGGGTTGAGTTTCAGTGTCTGGGAATGTTTCCAGGTACTCTTTAACTTGCCATTACAGAGGCAGTTTCAGAGCTCCAGAAGTTGAGATCCTTAGCCAGATGGTACCTGGCTAAACCTTCTCCCATATTCCCTTTTTTAGTATGGTTTGTTCTGTACTACAGGGAAACGAGAGGAGAGGGAGAGGGAGAGGGAGAGGGAGAAGAGACTTTTTGTTAAAATTTATTTATTCTGACATCATTCCTCTGTGGACATCAAAGTTGAAGGAATTCTGCCATTTTCCACATGTTCATGTTAGCACCGGCACAGGGAAGGTAAGTGAATAATAGAACAATGTTATACCATTGAAAGTATACCATACTTTCTTCAAGACAGTAAATATTCTTAAGTCCTTAGGAACATATAAATGAAAACCATGGATATTTGCCCCTGCATTTTTGTTAACATTAAACTAACAATATTTTATATGATTGGCTGAAATTGATAATTACAGAATACTTTTATGTCAAATATACATATATGCATATAGCTGGAACAAGTGTTCCTTTCTTGCTTTAGATGGTAGCACTAATTTTGTCTCCTTTATTGTTCATAGGAAATCTAGAAAGTTCAGTCATTATGCCAAGAAAGTTTGCTGTTGCTCGTGGTGGTGGTGAGGTATTTCACCTAGAAATGTTAGGAATACTTTTTTTCTTCAGTTTTGTAGCTTCCACTGACTCTGCCTTCATACAAGAACTGAAGCAGAATACAATCCTAATGCTAGCTATTTAAAAACTAACATTAACCAAAATTATTTATTTTTAAATGACTGGTAATGTACTTCTGAGAGAAGAAAGAAGGAATGCAAAGTGACCTATCCAAGACACTCTCTAGCCATGAGGCTCAGTATGACAGAAAAACCTACTTCTATATTATTGAGGACTCCTAGCTTTTAAAGCAGGGTGGCTGTGCCCAAACCAGTTACTGGGAGTAGTCCTTGGTATTTGCAACCTTCCAGAGGGCACTCAGGAATTGTTTAGGGAAATGCAAAATGACCCAGGCCAAAATGTCAGGGATGTTATACATCAGGCACCACACTAGCAATCCAATATGATAGATGAGTAAATTTCTGTGCTGGAAACATTATCTGGCATTGTTTAATTTACTAGTATAGACATAGCCAGTAAGAGTGACATGTTTTAGAATTTTCATAACAGAAGAGTTACAACACCAAAAATGAGAGAAGTTCAGAGAAGATGTAAGAAAGATGTGAGTACTGGTAACACAAGGAGTTTCATGCTAAAACATACCAACCTTCAACCCAGTAAGTAATTACAATCCACTGGTTTAATCAGATGATTAAAGTTACAACTTGGACTCCTGGTTGGGAATAAGTTATATGGGATGCCTAAAAAGATTTTAAACTGTAGACGCCTCTTGTCCTCACCTTCTTTTTCTCCTCAGTACAAATATTAATTTTCTTGTGAAACAACTGAACTGCTGTAATCTAAATTTTTAAGGCAAATTAAAATTGAAGCTAGTTTACCTTGTAATACTGGACTGTAAACTGGAGCAGTGCAGGATTTACTTCATAAACAACTCTTCTTCCCATACAACAGGGCAGGCCAGAGTGTTCAATGTAGTAGTTTTATGAGGTTTTCTACTATCCCCACTTGTGAGTGAAAAGTCTCAACAGGTGGTACACACCTGTTGAATAATGCCAGATGAGTAGAGAGAGTAAGAAATATGCTCTGGAGCTGGGTGGATAGGCTCAGGAACCTAAAGTGATCGCATCATCACAGTAGTCATACCAAGAGCTCACCAGCTGATAGGTGGTGACTGACTGGGCATGTGCTCCACTGCACATTATAGTGTAAAGCATGTGACCTTAAACCATTTTATGAGAACATACAACTCATTACTCTATTACCATAGTCACTCTATAACTTTCACTTGTGTTTCCAAAGCTGCAAATTGAATCTCTATCTATGAGACTTTTAAATGGTGAGATAAAGCAATTGAGTCAGAACAATTGGTTGCAGCCAATCAGAAAGGTGGGGAAAAAAAGGAAAGTCAGAGACACTAGAGTAATCCAGGTAAGAAATTGCCAAGAGACACATATTTTCAGTAGTAACTATAGAAAAACAGGCAGACAAATCTGATCTTTGTGACCAATCTGAAGTGTCATCCAGTATTTCCTGAATACTAACGTGACTTATTCATATTTTTGAAATAAATCTTCTAGTGTTGCTGTATGAAAATGCCTAAAAGCAGATAAAATCAAGAAAAGAAGATAGGAACTTGACCTGCTTGATCAGCACCTCCACAGACAATGCTGGTAGTTTTTATTGGACTGGAAAGTCCACGCCTTATTGAAGCTAAAAGCGATAGGCCTTAGTGATGAGATAGACCTCCTTCTGCATTGAGCTATCTGCCTGAGTCACGCTGAGCCTTAGAACTGTTTACCGTAGCTGGATCTACAATGCGCTACACAGTAAGATGCTGGCACAGTGTTCACAGTCTGGTATGAACACTAGGAAGCCATAGCAATATTGGTCAGTTCTTCATAACTTCATTTCCCAAATGTTCATAATTAAACAGTTTTTATTTAAGTAATCAGCATGAAATCCTTAGCTTTGTTTTTGCAACCGGTATTGTGTTTATGGAGCCAAATATTGAAAACTTTGATACTGAATACCTTGTATGTGTTAATTTTGGCAACCTTTAAAGATTCTGTAGATGCCTTGCTATGTTACCACCACCCACTCTTCAACCCCCCTGGCCATCAGTCCCTCCAAACCACTGAGACATGTTTCTCTTTTAATACTTTCTTACAGTATTTCTCATGAAAATCACAGGGAATTGTGTGTGATTTCAGCAGAGTGAAACTTGATCTCAAAGTGTCTGTAGGACCAGAAGTTTTTAAAGAAAACATTTCTTAAATCTTGTGTTCACTGCTGCTTCAGCAGGCCAATTAGACTTGATGGGAATTCTAGAAAGCTGTCGCCAGGCATTGCAGCAGGAATAGCAAACAAGGCCCAAAGCAAATAAACGAATGGGTAAAGCGTGGCCATCCTCAGAACCTCCTTGCTGATGACCTTCTCGTCTTTGCAAAGGGATGGTGGAGGTACTGGATGAAGGGAGTCCAGGTTAATTAGGTTTGACATTAGTTAACAACAGCAATTACTAGAGAGTAATTAATCAGGGAAAGTCTCCAAACAGAAGGAGAATAAATAAACGGGCAGTAACATTCTGATCCATTTACCCCCTTAGATAAGGACGTGCCCCAGGTGTCAGGCTGAGGTGGGACTAATATGTCTTGCTCAGTTTCTCTCTGGAACTTGGGTGACTCTTCACATATCAATCTTCCTTCACATGGAGACAAACAAGCATTTGCTAAACCATTAACAGCACAGTTCCTATAAAAAGTCAGGATTAAAAAAGCATTAAAATTCCTCTGGCCTCCCTACCCATTTTCCTCAACCCCCCCTTTTTTTAAAGAGCTCTTCAACAAAGTTTTACTAATGCAAGTGAAATCACCTTTCTGTTTTCATTAAGCTAGACCAATTTCCATATTCTAGTAGTAGTGGTTTCTGCATCCACAGCCAGCAGTTTTTCATTGCAGTCAATACCAAAGACCTTCAGCTACCCAATCTGTGAACAGCAAGTTCCCTATTTTTTCTTTCCATGTGGGCCAATGGGAGTAGGTCATGTGGCATGTCCTGAAAAACTACAGTGAGCACCACCAAATAATTTAGAAATCAACCATGGCTTTACCACAAGCACGGGACATGATGCAGCAGGCGGCTGCATTGCCCCAGGGGCAGCCCACTAGACTGTGACTCAGTTGTAATGCAGTCCTTGCTCCCTCTGCACTGATTGGCAAGAGTCCTGTACCTGGCACAAGTTATTTCCACTCCCATGTGCCAGCTCAGTTCTTCTGACTAGTGCAGCCATGGGGATCAGATCCAAAGTTCAGAGTGGTCCCACCTACATGAACCAGAATTAACACTACAGAGGGTGCTCTCCCCTACACAGCCAGCTAATAGATATGAATACTCCTTGCAAGAGAGAATTTCCAAGCCCTTTCTGCCTTAGGTGGGTATGAACTGAATTCCAGCCCCACTCTTTGAGTTTATAAGGACATTTTTGCCCCCAGCATACTTTTGAATGTAAAAGGACTGAAGAGAGAAGAATAATGCTCATACAATATTAAAGGCATAATATCGGGAGTCATATTCCATTCAGTTACTTTATTCAATAAGGCAGACTTTCTCCAGGTAGAATATTGTTAAAGATGTTGGGCTTTTTCCACGCAGATGTCTACATCTTCACTATAAAAAAAATCCCTGAAATAGTGAAACAGAACAAAAATGCAGATATAGAAGTCTAATATTATGGGCTGTACAACTTTGATGTAATTCTGTACAGTGCATATTCTGTTCAATATAGCTAGGTTTAAATAACCTAACCCAATAACCCCTCCTAAATAACTACAGAAAATCACAATTAAATGAATACCACTTGATAGTTTAGCTTTTACTTAGCTGCCAACATGTTTGTGGGGAAGGAGCAGGTAGAATTTTAATTATAAAAGTATGGTTGTTTCCAAATAGTTTACTGAAAGTAAGTTTATAAAACTCAGCTGAAGTCGCTAAAGCCACTATGGAAAACAAAAAATGAAGAAAGGAAGAAAGAACTTAGCTAAAAATAAACGTAACGGACCAAGTTATGAAAATGAAGAGTAATATATCTAAATAACTGCACTGTAATTTGCAATTAGTTTTTGACCATACTTTCTACCGCCAAATTAAAAATAAGCAATGTAGACTTTTGGAAAATGAGAACATAACACATAGAAAGTCTAAAGGTGAAAATCTAGCCCCACTGAAGCCAAAGGCAAATTTCCCATTGACCGTAGCAGTGCTGGAGTTTTCTCTATACATGCAAACTCCCATTGACCTGGAGTACAGAAGATAGCCTGTAATCCCTTTTTTCTTTCATATTTTTTCTTTTATAATGTTTGTCATCATCAAAAACCTAGATTGTATGGTGAATAGTAACTTAGGCAATGCATATCAAAACAGTATGCAACACATGAAGATTCACTCAACAGATTACTAGTATGCACTGAGTTTATGCAATCTCCTGCCAAGGACTACAATAGGGCAACTAAAGGTTTGCTCATGTTTTGAACAATACAGGATTTAATCTGTATGCTGAAGATCTTTATAACCTGGCAGAAGCAAAGAAAGGGAGTGCTAATGTGAAGATGGGGCAAGGTATTTGAAGCATTTAATTCAGCCTGGGTTACTATTTAAATTATTTAGGCATTGCTGTTCGCTAAGTCAATGGAAGGAAATGAGCAATTCAGAGGGTTTGAGTTAGAAGTTTTAAGTTACATAAGGTGACTACCTCTGCCTTGGACTTTCTCTGTGACCATAGGTACATCACTTAAATTTTCTGTGCCTCAATTCCTCATTTGTAAAATGGACTAATAGCATTCTCTGCCTAAATGGGAAGTCAGGTTAATGTAAATCCAGCAAAATGTGTGAGGTTTTCAGAAGCCACAGTAATAAAGACCATAAAAGTACAATAGATTATAGCTTATTGTAGATGCAAAAGAGTTCTGTGCATATTGGTGAAGGTGTGGAAGAGTGCAATGCAGTGACAGCCCTGCTGGTTTGCAGAGCAGATCACTGCATTTATGCAGAGCTGCATTGAGAGAAAAAGGTCTCAAACAACTTCAAAGAGGCTTGGTCACAGCAAGGCATGAACATGGCTGTCCACTTTTTGGATTCCTGTCAATGTATCAGCAGGATGCTGATGCACAGAGAGACTTTACTGACTTCCATTTCCATGAGCATAGGCATATTTGCTCCACTTCAGTGCAAATGTTGACATGCCCTTAGGTTTAAGGAATGAGTGATCAGAGATTTTGGGTGTAAAGCACTGTGAAAGACAGGGCTTGGAGAATTCTTTGGGGTACTCCTAAATACTGTAAGATGATTTTTTAAACTATTTTTAAGTGCACTGTAACAAAAGAAAAATCAACTTTCCTTTTCCTACAGCAGTGCAAGTTGACACTAGGCACAAATACAAAGCTTGGTTTGTTGTTATTTAAACTTCTTTAATCCTGACTACTGGTGCTTGTGGAGAAGGGAGGCATAGTTGGAGAGAAGCCATACTTTTTCAAATTGATTAAAAACACCTTTTGAACAATAAATAACTTTAGTGGGCTGACCTCTAAATCAAATGATACTGCAAAGTTCTGCAGTATAAAATAAGATTCCTTTTCCCAGCATTTTTGAATGTTGGCTTGTCAAGTATTCTTTTTGACAAGGTTCCGGCTTAAAGATCTGTTATTTACTTCTTGTCAAACAAATATGCTTCCAGTAGACTTTACAGGTTAAAAATATTCAAGAGAAACCAGCATATCTTTACTCAGTGTGAGTAATTTTGGTGCTGTTTGATCACATATAGATAACACTGGAGAAATTGCTGACATTGTTTCATGTCATCTGATAAAACAAAGCAATAAATTTTACTGCAAGTTGGCAGCAGGAAGAGCTGCTGCAGGTCAGGTTTGAGGTGAGCACTACTTTTATAAGGACACAGTGAAAATTAGTCAAATTGCAGGAGCTGTAGTAAGCAGGGGTTTGGACCCAGCTTTTTCTCTTTTTTTCTGCAGAACTGGCTTCTAAACTTGCAGTAAAAATGAGATTGCATTTTTCTTGATTTGGCTCCATAACTGGTGCCGTCCACATTCAATCCACAACATCTGTCAGTCATCATTACAAAAAATAGCTCAGAAAAGCTCAAAAAAGTAAACAGGGTAGCAAGAAAGTGACATACACGAACAAGGAAAAAGACATCCAATATGCAGACACGTTAGTTTACCCTATGAAAGGATCTCACTCTGCAGGGATCTCACTTGCTTGAAAAGCTTGGCTGCCTAAATGAGGAGTCTACAAATGAAAAATATTGTTATTTTCACAACTGTCACCAGGCTGCAAGTGCTTACCTACTGTTAACCCAGCTGTCTACCCAGCTATGCTTGCTGCTCTTTTTTTTTCAGCTACACATAAACTGAAATAAAAGTTCTCCTCAGAAAAAAAAATTGATGTTATTGCTCCTCAGTCCTAACATATCAAGTTTCTAATCTTTTTCCTCAAGGCCTGAGAGGACAGGACACTCAGCTCTTCTCCAGCAAAAAGTTTGCTGAAGCCTTTGTGTTTCTCTTTAGATACTCCTTTAGCAAACAGTTTCCATCACCAGATCTGTTGCAATTTAGGGTGAGGGAAGGAAGGACCTTTTATGCTTTTTATGAGTTTCAAATTGTATATGAAAGCACCAGTCACAAGATAAGTGTTGAGTTCAGTGTAGCCTACTGTCTCTCAGCTATAGATGAAAACATCGGAGCCACAAAAGTCTTCCATGGGTTACCAGGTTCCACTGCAGTTTACAAAGAAAACACAAACATCATTAAAGCAAAGCATTTTCTTCAAAACTGTTTATTCAAGCTCCCAAGAGCCCTTTTCAAGACGTGACAGAGAATCTAAATTTCAAAGACTAAGCATATGAATTCTAACCTAAGCACTCAAGTGCTGCAATAGGCCCATTGCTTCTTGTAAGAAATACTATTTCACAGAAATTGGAGAGTTTATTTGGCCTTTTAAATGGACATAACACTTATTAAAAGTCAGCCAGAAACTTAAATTTTGTATCAGCTTTTGTCTGTGTGACATGAAGCAGTAATGAATCATTAAGTCCAGAATGCTTAAGAGCTAATTCATTATGTTACGTGTTGTATCTTCATACTTTGCAGTGAAAGACAGCCTTTACAGAGAAAAAGTCACTAAAAAGGAAGTATATCTGTAATTATTACAAACATTGTCTGAATACATCTTTTCCTAATACCAGAGAATATGTAACCCCAAGCAAATGTGATGCATCTTAGAGCAGAAAAAAATGGGGCAAATGCACGTCATCCTTTTACTTACCCCTCATAATGCTGACACTGCACGTTTTTAATCCTCAACATAAACACAAGCTTCTCTAAAGTTATGATCTGTATCTTCTGATCTATGATCCAACCTATCTTATAGGTAGCTGCAGCATTTGAGATAGACACTCTGAAATCTGTTTAATTGCACTAGAGCGAATTTCCAGCAGAACAGAAATAACAGCTACCAAAAGGTAACATTTTATACTATCACAGTAATTTTTTATGAAAAAGTGACTATTCCAGAAGGTTTAAAAACCACCATGGTCCTCCATGATTGTGTCTAGCATTACATAGGCTTTGCATCTGGCCACTTAAGAGGATGCAAAAGATCAGGATCCTGGAAGCTCATGTGTATGGTTTATTACACCGGGTATGTCCACTACACAAGAACAGCCTTCTGAAAGCTCTTTACACCTACCTTAGATTTTGCATTACGAAAAGAAAGAAAAAAACAAACAAAAATTAGGGATAAGATCTTATTAATTTTTTTTCAATGCAAAGCTCTAAAAAAAAAAATAGAGTAACAACTTCTTTTTCAATATTATTATTTTAGGTGCAGTCTCAGTTCTCTTTAAACATGTACATTAATATCCCCAAAAGTGAAATTTTTGCGAGAATGTATTAAGTCTTAATCTGTTTAATTTTTTTCAAAATAGCAAAGTGCAATGAAAAATAGGAATACTTTTTATTTTTTTCTAAATTAAAACATTTCAGACCATTATTTCTAGAAAGTTTGTGTTTTGATAGAGATTCTATTTCTGTAAAAACATGATATCTACTTCTGTCTGAACACTTGCAAAGCTAGTCAAAGCTCTGATGTTCTGGACAACTAAAAACTGAACTTCAATAAAAATATATTTCTTTTAGAAAAATGTCATATAAATCACTGCTATTTCAACCAGCTTTAATCTTCACCTTCTTGAGCTAGAAAGCATTTAATTCTGTTTCATAGTACAGGTGAGGTCATTCCTTAAGCCATGACTCAGAGGTATCAACATGAGACTAAAACAAGTTTAGTATAGCATTTGTAGAAGCAACTCACTTTTCTTTATTCTGCAGTGCTAATTTGAGGTGGCTCTAATCTGCATGTGAAAAAAATAATCATTTCAATAGCTACAAAGAGAGGGTATTTACTTCCATCCCCACTTGTGCTGTCATCTACAAGGCCTGCTAACTAGAAGTAAACAAATTATTTATTAAGAGAACTTTATTGAGTGGATTTGTCCACTTTTCCATTCATAAACTGTGATTCAACTACTTTAGAAAAAGGAGAATCAGACTTTTTCTGTGGTCAGTTTTAATGACTGGAGGTTGTTTGTGTAACCCTTGAGAAACTCACACTTTCAGGGTGATCAATCTATTGTTTGGTGACCCCATGGCAATGCGTTAGCCCAAGGTCAGTGAGGACCTGGAAGGCTGCCAAAAGCCCAACCATTTTCTGTGGGCTGTGGGAAGCATCCAGAGAGGAAACCCTGCTTCTCAGGAACAGAAACAGTATGGTTTCCATCTCTGCCTCAGTGTTATTTTAATATTACCAACAGCTAGGAAAAGGGGGTTGCTTCAGTCTTTGGGGGCTTCACTTCAACATTCAATTCAGCTCAGTTTTCATATCTCCAGAAGCAACAGTCCCAAATTCTAAATGACTTTTAGAAATGTGATGAGATAGTAGATTTTTTTCACATACTTTTGAAAAAATCTGCTTTTTAAGCTCTGTCTGCTCAAAGGTTTTTCTAGATGACCCGGTGATGCTCTAGATGACACATGTGACACTATTTCTGACTGATACATAAGCTTAAACTGTGCCATTTGAAGATAGTAAAACTAACCTTCTCTAGGTTGGATACAATTTAACCTACATAAAACTACTTGTACTGAAACATTTATTATCAGCATAAGAACTTTTCCATGGTAAAACTGTAATTTTAGTGATGGATAGTTTTGTCTTTTTAAGAGTACCACAACAAAACCTGCTCGAATAGCTCAAAGTCCCTATCTGACTTCACCATTTCTCAAATATCAATAGCATAGATATTGTAAGTAATGGTAGTCAGGAACAAGATTTACTTTCTTACTAGAAAGAAAGAATGAAAGGTCCTTAAAATTAGCTTCCTATGAAATTAAATTCCCTGGGACATTATATTCTAGAGTAGTTAAGTGTGTTTTCTAAAGAATAATTTTTAATGGACTTTATAATTCAAAATAAATTTAAAAATAAGTAGCATTTTAAAAAAATGAAATTATTCATTCGGAAAATAACAAAATGAATAGGTTTGATCTTATCAAAATAGTTCTGTATTTTTCCTTTAAAAACAATTTCACTAAAAACTGTTTCCTTTTGTAAAACAAGTTGATTTTGGTGAATCAGCAATTTTCCAGTGCAAAAACATTCTGTGGGAAAAATTCCAAAAATCTCTAGCTGTGAATATTATCAATATTGAGGTACTTGAACAAAACAGCAAGCAGTAGGTGAGAGTATACATATAAACCTAAGTAATATACACTTACTTCTATTGCTTTAATCAGGGAAGTCCTGAAGGAGAAACAAGTATTTTTCTCAGGTTTTTTTCAATAGAATATTTGTTGAATTCATGTACATTATGTCCTGTTATCTACCAATATTTTTACAGACATCTTTTTTTTAAGAAAAATTATTGACTCATTTCTGGAACCTGCGGGCTACTACATGTTTATGAAAGTGTTAGCAAGATATTTGTTCATGTTTCCTGTGTTATGAGGTTGAGACTCATCTGTTCTCACAGACACACACACATGCACAATCATGAGTTCAGTAGCAAACCTCTGACAGCAAGTATATAATGAGCACTCTTTGGAAAACACAGCAAGATCTACTTAGGAAAAGTATTATGTCAGGGCTAGTAGGCATCATAATAATGTTGGTCAAAATCAATAGCTCACAACAAAAATTAATGAGTTGAAATGTATTTGCATGACAAACTTTTTTAAAGTAGTATCTTAACCCAAACAAAAGAAGCAATGCATCAAATAGCATTTTTTCCCCCACAAATAGATTGGCCAGCTGTAACAAGCACCACCACGTTTCTTTTCAAAGGCCATTGCACGCACTGCACAGAGTAGCTAACAACTTTTGATCACTACCAAATTGGAAGTACCTGAACTTTCTCCTTCCCACAGTTCCAGTCCCATGAGCTTCCTGATGTCTTTATTTTCTCCATTTTGTAAATCCTTTAAACATAAAAATAGAAAAGAGGAAACAAGCCTAAAGATGTGAGGAGAACACTGGGGGAAGGGAGGGGTTTTAACAGGTTTTTGAGCCAGACACATGTTACCACATGGTTCACATTACAGGCCAGTGTATTAAGAGTAGACCACCACAACACACAGGTGGAAGTGTGAGTCTGGGAGCCATTGAAGTTTGAACACTGAGAATTTTCCCAGTGTATCACAATTACAGAAACATCTGTGCTAAATAACTTTGTGCCAATCTGCTGTGAAAATTTGGTGTTCAACAGCCCTCAACATTTCTAATTTCTTACTTGTTGTGGGGTGGTCTCGTGTGACACATTGTGATCACTGGTTTCAGAGCCATGAAACGGTTTCTTTTTCACACCTTCCTTTTATGTGTGTGCTTACCAATTCAGAACGCTTTCTGTTTTCATATATAGCATGGTGTATATTTAAAAGAAAGTGAAAATTAGTTAGAAAAAAAATCTATGCAACGGAAAGATCTTGTGCTGGATTAAACATATTTACACCAGCTGAAAATATTAAGTCCAGGGTTAGAAGCAAAAACATAGTTCTCAACCGATCTAGCACTGGCTAAGGGAGTGAATGTGAGAACAAAGATAAAAACTAACAGCTTTTTAAAGATAATATTCCTTAAGTTATAAAATATCATGAAGTGACCTCTGCTTTATAGCTATTAGGAAATTAAAGGTGTTTATAAGTGATGGTTACCGCTCCCACCCAGGAAAATCACTGCACAAGACTGTGCCAACTAGGGTACTCTAAGGTATACAATAAATAGCACAAACAGGACACTCCAGACTTCAGCAATTTCCACCTGGAATGAGGAAGAAACAAGAAGAAAGTTTCTCTGAGACTCAATATTCACAGAAGTTGCTCCTAGGTGTGTGAAGCACATACAGCTTCCTCACTCCTCACCTCTCCCATCCCAGGAACACTTCTGTTAAGTGGCATAGACAAGTCCTGCTGTTATTGTCATTAAAAACGGATCATTTAATAAACTGTTGAATAGCAATAGGTTACGTCTGACTATTGCTGATGGTAGAGAAATTGCTCTGGGATTTGTCTCACCTGACTTTTAACAGTTTAAGAGTTAGGTGCCTGCAGCAATGCATGAAGATCTCTCCAAATCTCATGGAATGAGGAAAGCACCTTCAGAGGACAGTTTATCCTGTATCACCACCATCACCACCATCACCACCATCCCCTAAAAGCTAGTATGCATCACCATCCAAAAGGCTTTATTGGACTCAGTGGATTTATTTCTCCACTGACTACAGAATGAACCTCAGTAACTAGTTTAAACTAGATGCTTAACTTTTGAATGGGCAAAATCAAATTTAAAGGATTTCACCATCAATAATGTTGATGGGTCAGAACTCATAGCAGTGACAGGTTTCTTTGAGGCACTGCTCAGCTTCTCTTCCAAATCTCTACTGTGCTAGTCCTTAGCTGACAGGTGATTAGTAAGGCCAACAACCTACTTTCAGGATTAACTCTGCTCTTTTCCTTCTACAGAGAACCAGTACAATTTTTCTCAGGGATAGAAGCATGAAGACAGGAACAGCTCTTCTAAAATAAGTGATGCTGAGAATGTGTCTGGGGCAAAATCAAACCATTTGGCTTACTTTCTTACATTACTTTCAAAAAGGAGATCTGATTATTTGCACTGTATTTACAATTATATATTTGGTCAAATGGAACCCAGATGTCAATAAATGCCCAGATGTAGAGTAAAGCAGAAAAAGGTAGCAGAAGTGGAAAATTCTGCTAGTGGTAGTGAGTAAAAGGTATTATGACCTTACATAAGGAACTATCAGCCAAAAGAAAGCTGAGATTTCATGTGGATCTTGTCTCAAATGTAGTGTTTGGGATTAAGATAGGTACCAAGCCAAAATTTCTGTAATTTATATCTATTAGTATAAAAGAAAAACATTAAATCAATATTTAAGCTAAATTTATGTTCTTAGTTTAGAGTATGTGCAAAATCTATGCAGTAATTAAACTCTGAAAGAACATCTAAAATGTGACCCACTGAGATGCAGCCATCCATTCTTTTCAGAGATGTGTTTTAATGATGTTGGATACTCTAGGTGTCAAAGCCTTGCTTACCTTATGAGTTTTGTGAAGGCAAAACTTTAGTTTAACCCACACAAATCACCAAAATGTTTCTCACTCACTGCACAGTTAGATCACCTGTTCACTGAGTGACAGCTCATAGCTACATACAAGAAATCTACTCCATGTGAAAAAAGCCTAGTTTCCGAATGTTCACATTCTGGTCAAAATGCAGCCAATATGTACCAAATCACTTCCTCTCAAAAGATACTATTTCCATGGCAAGTTATGCATCAAATTTCCTGCACGTGAAAATGACCACAAGTCCCGTTTTTCCTATCAACATTTTCCCATTTATACCAACAAAGTATTTGGCTCTTTATCCACCTCCTGAAGCTATTTTAATGAAAGCTGTTCATAAAAGTTAGACTTTTTGTTATTCTTTTTATGGGAAAAATAATGGTTTTGTGGGATTGTTTTGAGTTTTGTTTTGTTTTGTAGTTTTGTTATTCTCAAGAATTGCTGGAACATTTTTTACATAGACTTCCACAAAAAAAAAATCACTTTCAGACAGAAACTATGAATACAAATGTTGGGAATGGATAGTGATCAATTAAGAAAACTATGAGAGAATTAAGAAGAGGATAGAATGGAAGAGTTATGCAACATTAATTATATTTGCCATTGCTCTTCCAGCTATCAGCATCATTAAGGAAAAGTAAATTATGAATCTTTTTAACATTAATGTGTATTGTTGCTTCACATTATTCTTGTTTGGCTCAATGAAACAAAAAATAAATACATAAGAAACAGTTTGTGTTTGAAATACTGGTTATTTCAAACCAGCATATTATTAACTCAAGAATATCCAGCCAATAGGGAAATTAATTTGATATTTAGAGTAATTAGCTTCACAATATCCATTTTGGCTAACAAGCATTCTGGAAACGTTCTAAAGGGATTGTTATGACACAATATACAAAAAGGGACGTAATAGCAGATTGAATGAATGATGGTAGGAAAATGCACAAGAGGACAAATGAAATCTAACTATGCTTTAGACCTAACTTTTTGTTACCTTGTATCTTACATACTACTTTATAGGATTATCCTGAAGAAAAAAATCAGCATGAAATGCACATCCTGATATGCAAATTCTGGACAAAGTATGAACAGCAAAATTATTTAAGAAATATGGAAGCAAAAAAAAATTATCAAGAGAGAAAAAACAGGTTTTCTTAGCCCTCCCCTAAATGGAATTGCATGGTCATTTTTTCTATAGTTTCAAGGACAACAAGCAATCTGACTTATAACGAGTACTGCAGGGTTTTCCCTTGCTTTTCTCAGTGTAAGCAAAGTCAGTGGAATTGCTGTGGGGTAAAAACCCTATCTCACACCAATGAGAAATAACCCAAAGCTGCAGAGAGAATAACTCACGCAACCTTCATATTAGAATCAGAGCCTAAAACAATAGTAATCTAAGATGTTGCTAGGGGAAAAAAAAATAAAAAAGAAAAAAAAAGCAGATACTGTGATTGCATCTCCTCAAGTAAATAACACTGGCCAGGACCCGGTCTCTGGCTGCGGGCGAAAGGACATGGCATGACTCACACCCTCACCACATCAGGATCGCTGCAGCCAGATCACTCAGACAGTTCCCCAAACCTTGCCAGGCATTGTGCAGGAGTCTGCTCGCCAGCCGGGGCCAAAACCATGTCAGGGACCATGCTAACAATTTAACAGCAGTTGCATGCAAGTGCCCTGGCCTGTGCCCTGGCCCTGTTTCATTCACCAGCACTGACACCGCCACGGGGAACTGATTTGAGGAGCAGTGGTGGAGTAAGGCTTGTGCAGAGCAAACCAGTGCTGTGACTGTAAGGGGAACTTTTGTCTGTAAGCTTTTGTTATTCAGCTGGAAGGCCTACTTCCAGGGCAAAGCTGTACATATTTCAATAGAAGATCAAGTCTCACAAAGGGTTGCCCGAGTTCTTACTGTCTTATAAAGAGTCAGCAAATTTATGTTGTAGTAAAAACAATTGGGAGTAAAATTCCTTTAAAAAAAAAAAATACTCCATTCATCTGACTACAAAGTGAGTTGCAATAAATACAGTATTGAGAAACAGAGCAGCCTAGCAGGGTTTTAAGTAGTCTCTGCGTTCTCGCTGCTGCTCCCACACACGCACACACACACAGGCTGCCACACACTTTTCATCGTGCTGCTAAAAGCAAACAGTGGATATGACGGACAAACATTGCAAGCACAGATGTGTCCATTATAACCAGCATGAACTGTGCTCACGAGGAGCGCTGTCACTTCTGAAAATCCAAGTGTCTCCGGCTGCGAAAAAGCAGTGGGGTGTGAGAACAAAAGAAAGAGATGTTGTGATTAAGGCAGGGCTAATGGTTCATTAACAATATCCAAGGCCTGGCTCTCCAGCTTAGAAGTTAAGGATTTATTTCAAAATTACCTTTTGGCTTTTTTGTTGTTGTTGTTGTTGCTGTTCATTTCTTTTCTCTGCCTTTTGAAAAGGATTTGTAGCTTCCTCTCTTGCCCTTTTGTCTGATGGCTCCTAAAATATGAAGCAAATGAAAACACGGATCTAGTGAAAACAATCTTTTCTTCCTTTCTCATCTCTCTTTTCAACTCTCTCTCTGATGTGTGAGTCTAAGGCGAGGATGGAGGGGAGAGGCAGCATTCCTTGCTTCAAGGATGTCCCTGCCCTGGCTTTTGGGGTCCAGCTTGGCAATCTGAGGACAACCTTCAGAGCAGGTACAGTACTCACCTGAGCAAAAAGCACCACGGAGACCTTTCCAACAATTTCAGTTACACGGTTGTGTTTCAGTCCCTTTTTTTTTTGGCACTGGTTCATTTACTATAGAGTCATGATGTTAGCTTGTGTCTACACTTCTAAATGAAGAAGGCCAATGAGTGAACTTAGATGCAGTAGGGCTGCTGTCAGCTCACACTCCCCAAACAGTGCCCAAGGACAGTTCACAAATTAGCTTGTGCCAAAAACCTTTTTCCAGCTGGCACTGAGAACAACACTGCATGAGATTTGGCTGCTTCTGCTCCCTGGCATTGTTCAGCATTGTCCTCAAACACCACCATCAGCCCCCAGTCATACCTCGGGTATGCAGCACATACTTTTAATTCGATGCTGCAAAAGCAACTTGCTGATGGGCTACAGCATGGCCCTAAAATTGTTTCAGTCTGAACTAAGAAAAAACAAACACACACAATATCATAATTATGTCGTAAGGCCAAGAGACTATACATAATGTCTGGAGGAGCCGCAGGGTCAAGTGAGATAGCTGGGAGGTCAGTCAGTCTGCTGCAGAGGGAGTCAGTCCCAAAGAGCCAGTGCACAAGTGGGTGTCTGGGTGAGGCATTGCTCCCTGCTGTAGTAAGTGGTACAGACAGTTGTTGATGCTGGTTCTGCAGCTCCCAGAGCAGTTCTAGAGCACCCACTAGTGCCTCCTAGCAATTCTCAAGGTTTCCTTGATTTGCATGACTCTAAGATATGCTTTTGAGGGAGGAACCTACCTGTCTTTCCACAGCCACTGGCCCAGAAATGCTTTCAGATATTTCCAGGTCTTCTCATTCCTGTCTTCCCAGCCAAAGGCATGTCGCATATCACAGGCCTGATCCTTAGCTCTTCCTGGTTGTGCTGGTAGTACAGAGAGATGTAGACAGGAGAGTACAAAAGCACTGAAGGGCATTTCAGACATGATTTCAGACTTCTCTAGGCAACAGTGAATGTTGGCAAGGTCTTCTGCAAGCTTCAGTCTCATGTGGAAATCACTACTGTGCCCCCTTGCTGCTGCAATGAATCTGCTGTAGGTCAGGGGAACCAAGTAGTAGATGTTATTACCATGAGGAATTCATAGCCTCCAGTTAGGCACTTCCATTTCCTATATGATACCTGGTCTCCAGGAAGAACTAACAAGTGGAGCAGAGAAATCCTACACAACAGCACATTTGACCTGGGAATTGCTTAAGCAGGCTAGTTGGGAAGCATTATACACAAGGGCATATCTTAAATCTCATGTTTTATTGTAATTCATCAAGATATTCCTTTATATCCTCTTCTCATCCAGAACCTTCTCTGACTGTTGCCACCTATATATTTGCTACCAGAATCGTGGTGAGGGTGACTCCTTTAAACTACAGCTGGAGTTAGAAGAGTGAGATTTAGCACAGGGGTTCAGATACCTTCTGGAAGGACTTCTGGTGGATTAATCCTTTAGTTTACACATTAACCTCTTACAAAGTTACAGGCTGGATACTGCCTGGCTGGGAAGCAGCTCTGCTGAAAAGGCCCTGGGGTCCTGGTGGGCGCAACCTGGTCATGTTCCAGTGGTGCAACCTGGCAGCACCCTCGGCTGCATGAACAGGAGCACAGCCAACAGATGAGTGCAAGCGACTTTCCTCTTTATTCAGCACTTATTAGACCACATCTAGATATTGTGTCTGGTCTTGGACTCCCCACTACAAGAAAGATATCAAAAACAAGTGAGTTCAGTGAAGAGCAACCAAAATAATTGGAGCACTTGCCCTCTGAGAAGCTGGGGGAGCTGACCCTGTTCAGCCTAGAGAAGAGACAGCTTCAGGACAACCTAACAGCAGCCTGCCAGTGACTACAAAGAGATTACCAGAAAGATGGAGGCAGGTTTTCCATGGTGACGCATGGCACAGGATGCCGTACTGACAAGTTACATAAATTGAAACAGAAGAGGTTCTGACTTTATATAGGGGAAAACCTTTTCACTCTTAGGACAGCTAGGTTTTGGAACAGGTTGCCCAGAAAAGCTGTGCAGTCTCCGTTCTCAGAGGTTTTCCAGACCTGACTGGATAAAGCCCCAAGCAGCCTGGTCTGACCTCATAGCTTACACTGCTGTGAGGAGGCTAGACTAGAGACCTCCTGAGATACCCTCTGATCTGAATTATCCCATGATCTGAAAGCTGGATGTGTTGAGCCTGTGTCATTGCAGGCTCTCAGTCAGGGGAGAGAAACAAGCACCTCTAAAGGGTTATTCATCTGACCTAACTCGAACGCCTAGCTAGAGTTGAGGTGGCTTGCCTGTGAAAGTTCTTGTTTCAATCCATAAACAG
The DNA here is from genome assembly GCF_034638445.1 of Ciconia boyciana. Classification (NCBI taxonomy): domain Eukaryota; kingdom Metazoa; phylum Chordata; class Aves; order Ciconiiformes; family Ciconiidae; genus Ciconia; species Ciconia boyciana. The sequence goes on along the minus strand of NC_132936.1, from coordinate 11,935,676 downwards.
AACCTAGGCTAAGTAATTTAAACTTACTTACCTAATATATAGATTGCTAAAATTTGGTGGGAAGTATATCAATCTTGTATCCTATCCTTTCTTTTGCTTGCTGAGATTCAAACTTTCCTCTCTAGTGATTATGTCCTAGGATGCTCCTGGAGGCCAAGGGACATCCACAGGATACCTTGTGCAGAGAGCTGTTGTAAGATACATGGGCAATGTCTGTTTAGCAAATAAAATGGGGAGAAGGTGCTAGCTAAAGCAGTGAACAACAATTGCCTGTACTCTTGAACTGTTAACAGCCTCTCTGTCATGGCTGCAGCTCCTGCCAGATGCCTCTCTCAGACATAAATCTTGGCAACATTTAGGGACTACTTTGTTTGGGAGAAGACAGAAAGCCAAACTGTGTGGTTGCAAGTCATGCTGTCTCAGGTCAGGGATAATCCCTAGACCTGTAGTAGGCCGTCCTGCTGCCCTAACCATAGCCAGTGGACAGTCCTGAGCAAAACTGGTAGGAGAGTAATTCTTTCATGATCACCAAACTTCAGTTTATAAAACCTGTTTTATTTTCCTAATAACTAAATGACCTTCCTGTGCTAGCTTCATGACTGGAGATTAATACGCTCTGGGATCACTGCCCAGTTACTTCTGCCAACACAGGAGCCATTCCAGGAGACATGTTCCTCCGACTCCCTGGTTAGATTTCAGTATATTGCAATTTTCCATTTGTAGATTATAATTTTTTCCAGCCCATGGTGTTCTGGTAACGCACTAGATCTATTGGAAAGTAGAATCAGCAGCACTTTCCCATGCTAATTCATCTGCCACAGTGGCAATATCTAAATGTCCACTTGAAATCTCCCTGGATAAATAAATCTTCCCCTATTATAGTGAACTACGCAGTAGTTTGCTCTTTGCATCATTCTGCTTTAGATGTTTAGCACTAAGGCTGATTGTTAGAGAAAAATTCTGTAGTAAAACTGCACTACAGCATTCTGCATCAAAAAAATGATCACAAATGTGAACAATGCATCACTCTGAATCTGATCCTGTCCAATCCTTCATGTATTTTCAACTTGAAGTTCCTGTGGGAATGCCTACAAGTTATTTTAAGATGCTCCTCCAGAACAAATTAATTGCAGATACAGGCAGCAAATCTACAGGCACTTCCCAGGCATGACTGGAGGCCACCCTCTCAACTGAGCAGATCCCTTTAAGCTGTGGAGATGACACCACTCAGTTTAAAGCAAGAAAACCACTAAGTGGTGTAATGGATTAGAAAATCTCTAGGCTTTCCTGGACATGAGGTAGGTGGCTTTCTGAGCCTACTTCCCCACCCCTCTTCTACTCCAGATGCCTTTTTACCAAATATATGGGTATACTCCATAACATTAGTGGAGTATCAGACAAGTTTTGGGTGCTAGTGGCATAGAAATCTTGCAAAATTAGGATCAGAGACCATTCACTTTAATAACAGTAATGATGCTAATTACAACTAAACTATTCATACAAGAAGTCCATAAATCACAATATGTGGACCTTTAAAACTGTTTTGCCAGTGCTAGCATCCAGTTCTTCCCATTTATAATATCTTATAAGGATAGCGTTATAAGTGCCTCACCGATCCTATGAGAAAGTGTAACCCTGCAGAGTAAGGAGCTGTGACTGCTGCTGCCTTGCATGTAAACAAAAGTGCAGCTGATTGTCTGAAGCTGCTGGCACTGATGCACCATTTTGAAGTCTGTGAGAAGAACTGCTCTTCTCAGACCAACATTAGCACAGGTGTGTAGCAGAATAAGGTGAGGTGCCTGGGACAGGGATGGCAGCACCGGCCTGTACACCAGAAGGGTGTTAGGATCCTAGGGCAGTTTGTCATGATAGGTGCATAGAGCTAAATGAAGGAATATATGTGGGCTGGAGGCTTAAATGGGCTTGACAGAAACATCAGCCAGGTGAGGGGCATGGGATGGGAGTCCTTGTTTGAGGAATGTAAAGAGGACACGGAGGTCAGAAGCCAGGAGACCAGGAGCTGCTGCTATGCTGTTTCTGAGGGGAGTCCTCAAACAAACTCAGTTTGAGAAACCCTGGTTTATTTCACAGACTTCCTCCCACCGTTGTACGCAGACCAGAGCATGAATCCTGTGTATGCTCAGCTACAAATCTAGGAGAGATCTTGCTGCCAGCATGAGGACTGACGTGAGTGACATTAAACATGTGCATACACTTTGGGTGCTACTGTGATATACATAATAAATAATAACAAGTATAAAACCAGACCTACCTTTTAGTAGCCATATCTCATCTATATTTGTAGATCCACAGCCATAAACGTTATAAATATAGCTGAAATCATCCAATATGTATTGAATGCAGATATTCCAGGATGCCCATAAAACACATTGAAAAATGTGAATTGATTACATAAGCAGCTTTTTTAATGAATAAGGTCTATAGATTTTATAGTATTCCTCTCTCTCAAACCTTGTAAAATACATGGAAGTCTTAATTATAGCTGAAGATATCTGAACTATGTTGGCCTTTGATTTTATAATACAATATGTAATTCCTGCTGGCATAATAAACCAATAAATTCAGTATTTGTTATAAATGAGTTTAAATTTATAAGTCTATCAAAATGCCTCATGGTTCCTGTTAATGTTTAGGAAACATTTCAGAAATGTTTCAGCTTCCTGGCTGAAAGAATTGCCTCACTCTTTGCTGAGCTTCTGTTGATCTAATGTCTTGAAGTAATCAACAGTTACATGTATTGTATGAGTAATACACACACAAATGTTGTATATGTAGGTAAGAGAGATACAGAAGGAATGGAAGGAAAGGAAAGTAGTAGTTTTTGTGTAAGTACTTCCTCCAGTAAGATGTTTTGATCTAAGAGGCCTATCCTGAGCCACCTGTAAATCACATTTTGCTTTGGAAGGTATGAAATAGATGGGCTGCCTTTCGAATAGCACCCTCAAATCCCTGCAGGTCCTGGCCAGGGACATTCAGTTTGCTAGTAGACAGCCAGCTGGTGAAATCCATACAGTACCACTGTCACATACGTGCCTTTGTGGCTTTATGCTGAGACTTCAACTCTTGCTTTTTGGTCACGTTCATATCAGTGCTCGTGTAAAATGAGTTTTATTTCTCACCCTGGAGATAATTAATATCTGGGTCCCAGCAAAAGGTGCCAAGAGTCAAGTGCTGTAGCTGAAGGTGGTTTAAAAATGTTCCCTCTTGTTCTATGAGTTGGTGCCCCTTGACATAGCTCTTGAAGCTGCAAACAACCAAACCCATCGGAGGAAGGAAGGACAGTAAAAGAAGATGAGACTTGTTTGCTGATATTATCAGGTTAAATACGTAAAATGAAGAAGCATCTGATTCTACTTTTAAAATTCAAATTTAGAGCATGTACTAGCATAGTCTGGTAATGTTTTGTGACAGAAAACCAGTAAAATTTTCTTGTCAAAATAATAAATACCACATAAAGGAGTTACAGATGCTGTATTTAGGTAGATTAACTAAAGCATGGCATAAACTGTAGTTTCTTGAAATTCTATCCCCAAGGCAAAACTAAAATATTCAATGGTTGGGAGTTTTTTGTTGTTGTTGTTCCTCAAGAAAAAACAGCTTTAAAAATATGATGCATATAAAGTGTTATATTTTCTAAATTATGCTGGCTTTTGGCTAGGTACATGTTTTCTATTGAAGTTCACACCATAATCTGAGACATGTTAATTTAGGGTAGGCGTCTACTTAGTCAGCTGTTCAGTAGAATGTATAGACATATCCATTCAAGGCCTTTCATTCCCTGGAAGCCCGAGGAACATTTTGGATATTGCCTTTCAGCACTAAAACCGGTCAGCTTATGGTAGCATTTTCTCATTTCAGTTTCTGCAGGTCCAAACCACAATGATCCACAAGGGGATTAAAGCATATATTAATGAGCTTTTTAGCCCCTGTAGATTTCTCCTTCTAATTTGCCAGAATTTTATGTACCCCTTTCCTGACCCTAGAAGTGATATTTTCTTCCATCTGGAATGATTGTTTCATGTTAATATGTTGGTTTGAATATAAAACATAGGAATGTTGGTTAGCACAAAACCTAATGAAGGCTCTGGGGTTTTTAGCTTTTTTGGCTTTATTTATTTTTTTCCTTAAAGAAACATTACTTATTTGTTCAGGCCAAGAATGTAAGGTTTCAGATGTTACTCATGCAAATCTAATGTAAAACACAAACATTAGGCAGTAAATCCATATTTAGGCACCTAAATAAGCAGCCTGATTTGACGCATTAGCATTCTGGTAAAAGCCTATGTTTTATTTCCTGACCCCTGTCATCTGAATTCAGGCAGACTTACTAAGAATTGAAACCCCATCTTATAAGAGGGACTGGTGTCTACTAACTGCTGTAACTACCATTATGACAATTACACTGGAATAAGATCCCAGGGAAAGTTAGACCTGGACAAAGAGACGACATTTTATTTAGATCTTTTGTCTTGGACTGCAGCTTCCATCTGAAATGGCCATTGTAAAATGGAACTGTACCTCCTGCTGGATGAAAATCCAGCTCGTGCAGTTACCCATGCGACTTCCCTCGTAAAGGCTCTGGTAGCTGAGTACATTTTTGAGGGCAGAATTTGGTTGCAATGTTCTCTTGTTGAGAATTTCCATTTGTTTGACTTTTTTTTCTTTCTTCCATGTGTTCTACTTACTCTAAAGTAAAAGTGTGTGTTTTCTCTTGAGTTAATGAAAACTCAACAATCATTAGGCCCACTGAATTTTCAACTAAGCAGTTCTATGAGAATGAAAAGGAAAAAAATACGCACATGGTAAACACAAAAGTGCTTAAGTAGATACCCATATATGGTAATACGTATGGGTTAAATACTAACATATTCGGCAGAAATGCATGACAAGAATCCCTGTCCAGAGCCAAAGCCTCATAGACAAAGGGCAGAATTTACCACAAGCTTCCCTATCTCAGCTGCACGCAAAGCACGTTTCTTTTTTGGATGCATCTGGACCATCATTCTTTATGCATTCCATATGACATACATCTCAATGGGGTTTACTTCACCTGCTTTCATGAAATGAACCTTATTCTTCTTGCTCTCATATAATAAGAACGTTTGCTACTGAGTATTAAAATGTGTGCAACATGTGGCAGACATCTGTGGTGTGCTGTCATTGCACTTGACTCACAACAAAGTGAGCCATCTCACCTTCCAAAATCAACCCTGCCCCTCTTCAAAATACATCTTATTTCAGAAATGCAGGTGCAAAGCAACACACCTCAGCAAACACTGAACACATAAAGAGCTTCAAAGAGGTTTTGTTCCACTGTATTTTGCTTAGACATGTCATGGAACAGCACATATGTAGGAATCAGTTTTCACTTGGTCTGGTCCAGGAGTTTTCAGTCAGTTGGGATTTTCTTTTTCTTTTTTTTTTTTTTTTTTTCCCAGTTATTCTTTTTCACCAAAATTTAAAGTTACTCTTAAGAGTGCAGGTCACTGTTAGTGGAAGGCAGTTTCATGGTTCCAATACACAGTGCACCACACCAAGCCATGCTCTGCCCATCAGCCAAAACTTGGTAATGACTGGATTCTTCAAACTCCGTGGTGAGTGTGGCATAAAATGCATTAGCTTTGTTCACGGTAACCCTGTTTTAAATTAATACAACTTACTTCATATTTGAAATATCTTAAGTGCACGCACAAGGTGAAACTTTGGTAGCTTGTGTTCTTTTGGGAAGCAAAGTAAAATAAACATAATTGAGTTCCTTTCCTTTTGAATGGGTTCCTGAAGCCTTTTAATTATCCTTAACTAATCCACTTTAACAGCTAATTCACACTGCCTCTCCTGAGCATCCTTGTGTCATCAAGTTCTGGCTTGCAGGTATGGAAATTGGAACATTTTCTGCTGCTTTCAGACTGCACCCACAGAAGATCGATGTGCAAATGTCAAGCCTCTCATGCCCAAATGTTGGCATGTGCTGTCTCTGTCACACAGCTCTGGAGTAATCATTTACACCTGTACCATATGAGTTCAAATCTCACAGATTTCACTCTTATTTACTGTCTGGCAATGTAAAGGACTTGAAATGACATTTTCTTTAAGATCATTCTAATATACCAGGTAGTATAAAAGCATATTAATGTAAGGCCTCTCTCTCATCCGTCACCTACCATAGTGGTGGACATTTACACTTTCTTTGTACTTGCCTAGTCACCAACTTGAGGTACAAGAATCTGGAAAACTAGACCTATTTTGTGCAGAAGCTGAACATTTGTCTTGTGTTGCTTTCTTATGTTGTATTACATCAGAAATGCTTCCCCTGATCAGACATTAATACGTAAATCAAAAGGTATTCAAAATTTATTCGTCTTGCATGAGAATGAAAAAGATCATTAAAGAAATTCAAAACAGACTGAGGATTTTTGGAATAAGTCTTTCAAAAGGAAAATAAAAAAACTCCAAGACATAAGGAATTTCTAGAATGGGTCATTCACATCTGCTATCTGCAGTGGATAACTTAGACAAGCACGCTACTCCAGGATAGCTGCAGCTGTACTACTATCACCTTACTGTAACCCTGTGTAACCTCTGTTACTGCAAGACGAGGTGATGCTCTGACTATTCACAGACAGGAATAGGAGCCACCTGTGTGAGTATTGCGTGCCACAAGGTCTGTTTCAATACTGAAAACTGATGCACATAGACACATATGCAGAAATATACATACTCTTTGAAAAACTACTGAAGGAATTTCTGGCATTCACCACTATACCTGGCTCTGCAAGGATTACAACTGTGAGCCGTGTCATAGGTGTTGCAGGCATGGAACATTTGCAATGTATCAAGAGAGCATATTGACGTTATTACATGAATGCAGTGATTCAAAGCAATTTTGACTGAAAAGGCCTCATTTTAATTTAGAGTCAGGGCTCTCCCACCACCTCTGCAGTATAAAAATGCCTTCAAATGGATATAAGTAATCCTAATCAATCCCACTCTAAGGCATGTTTATGCTGCTTTAGGGCAAAAATGAAAGTTCAGCCTGTCAAGAATTATGTCTGTAAAGCACTTACTGAATTGGACCTATTGCTATCTTTTCATTGATGGCAACACTTTAGGGCAAAGTACAGAATCACAGCGTCATCATATCAAACTCTACATAAAAATAGCATGTAGAAAAATTATAAATCAATGGAAGATATATATGGCCAGATCTAGACTCATGCTACAGTAAAGAATTTCTAAAACCACCTTTAAAGCATGGTAGGAATCAGAACAAATAGGGAAAAGATCACTCAGAAATATTCATCTAGTCTAAGAAAACATCATGCATTTACATTAAGATAATCTGATGCTTTAGGATATCTGATATCACAGTATTGTATTTATAATAATTCAATTGTGTGAGGGAACTAGTCTCTGAAGGCTTGAGCATGTGACTTCAAGCATCTCTGCATTGTGTTTTCAGGTGAATTCAAAGTTATTCCTTGCCCAAAGTGCTGTAAACTTCTGCACACTTTGTGCTTGCCACAGTGTAAGCGTGAGAAACCGATGCTTGGCTATTATTTCCCTGTAAGTCTGCACTGCACTTTACAGTAGCCAGGTAGGCAGTATGGACACAGCCATTGCATTGTGCTGGTTGAGAGAGCTTGTCTTGGTGGCCATGAGCTATGCCGCTTGGCTGCAGCGCCACAGGCCAGCCCCTGCGTCAGTATTAGACGTCTGTAGTTCTGTCGGGCAGCAATTGGGCCGTAGTACACAAGAGATGTGATGTGACTTCCCTTGGAGTAAGCTGCCTTGCACAGAGGCACGCACCTCTCACAGGCAACAGCCACAGAGGCATGGAGGAGTCAGTACAGTGCAAATTCAAACCCCAGCATACCACATATTAATCTGCTGCTTTAGGCAAATAATCCTCCTGGTCTATTGGGATGATGAACTCTTCAAGACTGAGACTTTTAGTGGATGTCCATTCACCACCTAAGTTATTTGAGCCAGCTGTGTTTGAGAGCCGATGTCAGTAAGCGATAAATAAGACCAGATTCATGTTTGCATCCACAGTGAAATCCCTGCTGTGGGCACCTAGTCAGAAGAATGAAACAACCACCCAAACACTGAATTAAGGAAGGAGGATGGGTCAGTGGTCAAGGCAGTGGTCTTTGTTGTTGGCATGGCTGGGAGTAAGCCTTTGTCCTCCTACAGTCTCTGGATGTGACACATTGCTTCATCTCCATTCATAGAAATGGAGACAGGAATATTTCCTACCCCCTTCAGGGGTGTGAAGGTTAAATCCAATAAAGAGGTTGCTATAAATGTGAATATGGGTATCTAAGAGGAGGCATAGTGTAGACAGGGCACCTCTATAAGTCCTTGTACCGCCACACACAGCAGAGCCGAGCAAGGCACGGCAAAGCTTTGCAGGAAAAATTATGTGGATGTTGGAAGCAGCAGAGTCATGTTAGCACGTTGCTGCACCTGAACTAATAATACTGGCACCTGAACTAACAGTGCCATGCTGAGGTGATCACATACTGAAGTGGGCAGAGTTAGCTCAGTAACTCTGCGTTACACTTTGTAGTGTATTTGTGCCACAGGCTGTCCTTCCCCAGAAAAGTCATCATAACATGGCCAGCTACAAGCTTAAAGCAGGATACTTTTTTATTTGACTAAGCAAGGAAGATGCCATCTGTCTGTGTTGAAGGCACAGCTGTAGACAGTGTTACCCATACCAGAATAAATGAGGAATAGCTTCCCTGAAGACATCAGAGTCAGACAGACAGAGAAATAGGGGAAGTGAGATGTGAATTCAGCTCAAGAGTTCAGTTTCATTCATTTTTTTCCTGTCCCAACTGATGTGTGCAGAGAGTGAATGATCCTTGGCAGCAGACCAGGATGAAGGATATTGAGATCAAAGGAGTACCAGCACACCACTGTACTTCACAGAATAGTGTGTATTTGGCACAGAAACACCTCTGATAAGCATTAAAAATATCTTTTAATGGATATTTTATTCTCTTGACAGAGGCTATTTAAGATTTGAAAGCGACACAAAAGTAATTTATCCTCACATGTAAAAATGCTCTCTCCAGATAGAGATATCACATTAATTTTACTCATTCATGTAACACTCTGAAAACTAATCTTAGGTTCCTCCCTCAACACTGTGGAAAGCAAAAATTAATTAACTTGTGTACAGGGAAAGGAATGAATCTGCACTTGCTTTACTTTAAGATTCTGCTTTCAAAGTAGAAAACCTAGGTCATCTGCAAACAATCATTTGTTTTCTACTACAAGTTCTGCTTCATAATGTTTAATATGTCATTTGCTCATTAGCACATTTGTTCATTAATTTCTATTTAACAGCACACTCTACAGTCCATCATGTTTTTATTTTCTCTGGTCATCCAACATACAGTACATAATGTGGTCATAGTTGCATGAGAATGATTTTTTATTTATACACTGTCTTTCAACCAGAAGAATCCCAGAGCAGGTTCATAAACTATCTTCTGTGAATAGGTTTATAAACAATGGTTTAGGGCAAATGTAATTACGGATCTGTTATACCTTTGTATATATATTTCCAACTGTTTTTTCTTAACTGGACGTGTATTGTAGATCTGTTGTAATATTGGCCATTTAATCCTTATGTTTCTTGCTAATCAGGAAGTTTCTTCTCCTCTTCTCCACTTTGAAGTTTCTCTTGGTTACTCCTTGTCTTCTTATCAGGATTCTGAGGCATGGAAAAATTTAGCAAGAAATTGCAAAATACGAAAAACTGATAGTGAAGTCTACAAGAGAGAACACTGTGTGCTTTCTTTGCAAGACTTCATTGCACCAAAACCAAAATGGAGGCCTGTCTTTGGAAACAGAAGACTCCTTGAAGGAAGTAAATTGCAGTTCAGAGATAACAAAGACAGAAGGGTATTAAAGTTACATATCTCCCATGGGCCAAATTTCAAGAGCTATTTAAACAGCACTATGAATTACCTAAGCCTCATGGAGCAGAACGAGGAGACTCTCTATAATGTATTCCCTAGCCTTAAAGGCAGTCAGACCCAGTGCATAAAACAGTATATTTTTGCGAGCTCCAGAAAGGACAGTTCTATCATGTGGAAAAAAGACAACTTTGCTTAGAAGTGAGATTAGCAACTCCAGTTCAGTGTTAGGTTTGTCTATATATAAAGCAATTGAGATAAGTACATTCCTCATATTTTTGTACAGGCATGTTTAAACATGGGACAGCTTTTTCAGGGAGAATATCATATAAAATATGTTCTCCCTGAAGTGAACAGAAAAACCTTTCAGGGAAAGGATTTGTGTTGGAAAATGTTAATGAAAACAAAAATTTTTAATCTAATTTTTCAAGGTAAATCAAGTAGGAAAAAAAAAGAAATTTTAGGAAAAAATTTGCTCTGAAATGCTTTTGGGGGGTTCAAAAACCTGCAGTTCTGATGTCACCTGCCTTCCCCTTCCTCGGGCTCCAGAATTGTGCTACTTTATTCATTATAGCCCCTTATTTCCTCTTCTCACCGAGCTGCTGTGTTGCAGTATGGGAATCTATGGTCACTGTGTTTTTAATTCATAATGCCTTCATGAGTAATCTAGCTCCTAGAGAATAATAAAGACATGAGACTCCTAACTGTCCAGAGATATCTCAGCAATATTTAACAATTTTTCTCTATTTTCTGAGTTACTCTTTAAACAAAAAGCCATCATTTTATAGGAAAACCAACATTTTATCTTACAGGGCTACATTTAGCGACTAAAGGCTTGAAATTATTAGTCTGGGAGATTTTTGATGAACCATACAGGGTGGTGAAGTTCATCAGAACTAACCAAGTCTTTCCCTACTTAACTTTGGACCTTGTTCTCTGAGAGAATTAGTCATCCAGCAGCTGGTCAGCTGGAGACAAGTCACACACACATCCTTTCCTTTATTAGTATCACTACCAGTATATAGGCTGGATGGATTAAAGTCTCTCTCCATGAACTTCTTCTGCATTCCTGATAAAACAGGGCCAGGTACAGGAGCAAGTGCTGTCCTGTGATTTTCCCTGCCGTTGAATTGCTAGGATGCTCCAGGGCATAGACTTGGATGTGATGACTCGCAGTGCCAGAGTACAGCTTGGAAACAGCACAAACCAAGCAAAGCTCCCAACCAGCAGCGTGGACACAGCCACCCTCTTTGAGGGGACAAGCCAGGTTGGACACATGGACATAAATCATGCTCTGCAACTTAGCTTCAGGGCCAGACAAGCAGCCCTGGTTTATTTTATTTAAGAATACAGATGTAGTCATAGTGGTTAAATGATTGACCCCACAGGAGTATCCTCCCACTTCATGTGCTCTTCTGTTCAGATGCTGAGGACACTCTGCAGCAAATACATGGTTAGAAAGTGTGCTGAAGTGACAGCCAAATGACCAACTGTATTTTATGGTTTCCCCCAAATTTTCACGTCACAGCTCAGAATAATTACCCTGTGAGTCTGACAGATTTTTAGGTAGTGGTTTTCCATTCTCCAAGATAGACTACATGTCTCCATGGTACATATTTTATTGGTGGATGTGAGTCTATTATTAACCCATGCTAGAAATTCTAGGCTCTTCATTTCCTATTTTTAGCTCTGGAGGTCCTCAATTTATTTAATCCACAGTGCATCAGGCAGCATCACAGCTGTCACATTAGTATATTAATCTTCGACTGCAGGTCTTACACCAGTGTTAATTGGTGTGTCCCAGCTCTCTAATCTTACAAGGATCTGATTTCTTCACAAGCAGGTTATGAGATATTCATATGCGTATGCATGTTCTAGATAAAATTATCACAAAACATTATTAAATGACACTGTTACTTACCTGAAGTTATTTGGCTATTTAAAATTAGTCACTTGTAAATTACTTCATTGCATATGAAACTATCCTTTCTACAGCAAAATGCCCTGAAATGCAGCAAAGGCTTATGTGCAAAGTAAGGTTAGATGAGGTTCACCATGCATGCATTGAACTTCATAACAGACATATAAGGCTCACTGCCTTCCACGGTATTTCAATGAGACTTGGACCAGTGCTTCAAGTCAAACTTGTGCTGAAGTGTTTTTCTGAGCAGAAATGGACTTATGTACATCCCCCATTGGTCTGCTGAGCCAGCAATTCTAACACTAATTAGTATCAGCATTAAAACCCCCACCAAGACATGACACTGAAATTCAGCAAAGGCTGGATAAAATTGCAGCTTGCATTCTTTAAATATTTATACAGTACATCAAAACAAATGAAACTGGAGATTCCATTTCCAGCATGAGCTGCAACATTGCTAGAATGGGGTCTACTGTGTCATGCCACTTATTTTCATTTCTTTGATTTTTTTTTTTATGACACTTCTGCTGAATTAGTAATCAGGGACAAGGGACAGAGTCATACTGTTTTAAATCTTCAGTATTCCTAAGAGTAAACAGATATCCAGTGAAGCAAGTTAGAGAGACCTTTAACTCTATGAATTATTTTGAGAGCATGAAAGTCACTTTCACAGATCAAGTTTATCACAGCACTGAAAAGACGTAAGTATTTCTATTAAAATTTGTATAATTCAAAGAAAAACACCTAAGAAAGATCTGTCCTTTTAATACAAATTCCTCATTTAGTTAATCATGTCTGAGTGTCTTATGTCTGAGATACACAGATTCTCATGGAGGTTAATATTATATCTACAGGAAAAAAAAATGGCTGTAGAGTTTGATAGAAAGAACTATTTCTCTATTACTTTTTTTCTCTGTTTTGGTGCAACATGAATGCGGTAGTAGATCAGCTGTAATATCAGTGACTTCCAAGCAACCAAATATTTGGTGAAGTATTTAAATAAAATGTAGAATAGTAAAGACTACTCCTGCCACTCTGCTCTTTTGCAAGCTCCTGAACATTGTGGTTACACAGAGCCCTGGAATCCAGTTCAAAGCTGTGGTCTGCATGGACAAAGCACTGCACAAGCACAAGTCTCTGCTGTTGTTATTACTTTTAATATAGATTTTTTTCATCACTTACATGACATCATAAATTTTATTTTACTAAAGATGGAATGGAGTAACAGGAGTAAGGTCTGATCCCAAATGTGAACTAGGACTTAGTCTACAAAATAAAAGACTGGAAGAAGGACACAGAATCATAGAATCATAGAGTCATTTAGGCATAATAACATATAAAAGACTGCAGCAAAGAAAATGGTAATAATACACTTCCTGTTGAGGCTGAACAGACCAAAAAATAGTATGATGAAACTGAAACTTGGAAGAGTCATGCTGGACCTTATGAAATCACATTCTAATGGAAGTAGAATATCTGGGGAAGTTGTAAACTCTCCATCATTGAAGATCTCTAAAATAGATTAGAACTACTTCTGTCAGAAATGACAGAAATTCAGCACTTTAAGGCAGGAGAAACATAGGTGATTTTTTGAGATCCTCCCCAGCTCTGTGATTCTGTAAGCAGTTAATATGTTGGTGCTTGGAGGAGGAAATGGGAGGCTCTGAGTTTCCCCCTTACAATGGTGTCTGTAAAGTTTGTCTAGTTGCATGCTGGAGAAATTTTCATTATTTTAAAGAAAGTAGCAATGTTTTGGCCAAGATTTTTTTTTCTCAGTTCCCTGAAAATGTAGGAGCAGAGCACTGTCATGCAGGATTTTGAATAGTGATGCTTTCTACATGAGAATAACCACAGTACCAAGTCAACCAAACATCCAGCTAGTTCAGTAAATGGACTCCAGCAGGGCCCAGTAGGGAGATGCACATAGAGGAACAGGGAGAGCACAGTGAACAGGCATTCTTTATTCACTTTTTCCTTGCTTCACAAGATTTTACAAACTTTTTCCAGTCCATTTAGTTTCTGTCACTGTAGTGCACCCTACTGCCCCACACTGAAATCCATTTTGGGGAAGATAGACAGGGGAAAAATGATGGCCAAACTCTCTCATCCTTTTTGGTAGGAATTGAACACTGTCAATGACAGTAAGACAGTTAACTGTAGTGAGCTAACATCCCTTATTAAATGTTTTAAACCTTTTACACTGAGACCCTGGGGCCCTGGCTCTCATTATTTCCTTGCATGGGGAGGGAAGCCTTAGGTTCTGTCTTAATTCAACAGTTCATCTTCTAAGAGAAGGTCTAGAAATTGTGATATGCAGTGGAGGAGGACTGTTACCTACCTTACAAATCCCATAAATGAGATACCATATTTTAGGCCTGTATTAAAGAAGATTAAATTTCTAGTAGCTTATGGCAGTGAAAGCAAATAGTTCCTTGTAATTTTGTTGATACAGTTACAGTCCACACACAAGCTATCCAGACTTATGCTGAGCTGGAAATAAAATTTCAAAATCACCTCCTACATCAACTGTATTTTCCCAACAAGAGTGTCTCGTGTAGATCTGATCTCAGTGCCCTGAAATTAAAAGGTCTGAACTCCCTCGGCTGAACTCAACTCCAGTGTAAATCCAGTCAAAATGTATTTGTGCCATCCCAAAAATTTATGAACTTGCACGAAGTTTCTGCAAGCCCTTGTTCGTTCAGCCATTTGTAGGCCTGAGTTTCAAAGAATTTCAACTTCCAGAAGCCTCTCGCTGTAAACTCAGAGCTAAACCAAATCCACCAGCTGAATCTCATTTGTTTATGTGTTTATTTATGTATGTGTTTCATTAATTTATTTATTGATCCTAGAACGGAAGGAGTATGAAATCCCCTGCCTGCTACTGGCTTTTGTTAAACACCGTCTGCTTGAGCCAGGCTTGCTGAAAGAATTGCTAAGGTTCATGTTCTGTCTGATGAACCTTCCTCAGTTCATTACAGCAATGGCCAAAAGCCATTTCTTTCTTTTCTCCATGTTCTCTCCCCAGCCTTGTAACAGTACATTACAGTGAACTTGCAGTGTCTCCCTCTGCCCATGATCCGGGCACGCTCATGAAGCTTTTCAGCTCTCAAGTTCTGAAAGAAAATTCTGATTTGGCACAGCCTCAAGTTCTTCTTTTAAACACAAACACTATCTTCCTTGCTTTGGCACTCTCCTTGTTTTTTCTGTCAGCCTTTTTCCTCCCTTCTTCCTTGCCATGTCTACCTTCCCTCTATCTCTCACTCAATTCCTCAGTGAAGAAAGCTAACATGTTTAGAAAAATCCATGTTTATATGGTGATTGTCTTATCTTAGAGCAATGCTACCGGGCAACATCATAAACAAAACACTTTTCTGGGGAATTGTTAGATAATTTCTATCTCGCACTTTCCAAAACTCTCATGTGCTTCATTCATTTGGAAAATTGTTTTACCTCATGTCAGCATTCCCATCTGTTCTAATTTTGTAGGTTTGTAATAATGATGCTACTTAAGGCTTTGCCTCACTTTTGCATTGACTTTAGGGAAACTTTAGAACATCAGCCTGAGAGCTGCGATCTCCAGCAAGGAGAAAGCACTTTGAAATGACCTAAATCTTTCTGTGGTAACTAGGTGCTCAGAAGAAACATCTAGATCAACATCAGGAACATCAGTGCAGACAGACCAGGAGCTCCTGAATGATACTTCAGGCAGCCCCACTCCTAACTGGGAGCATTCTGCAGTATCTGCCAAATCTCCTGGAGGAACTCTGAATATAGCTCTTAGATCTTCAAGCCTCTGGATATAATGGAGATGAACAAATGACATAAATTAACTTTGCCAATCTGTTACACAAAGGTCATGACAGAAGGAGGCTGTTTTGCACTTTCCCAGTCTTTCTGATGTGTAGGTGGCCATGCATAATGACCTCTCACTTAGTGAAAAAGAAATATTGCAATCCTTACACAAAGGAATCTTTGCCTGGTAAAAATAAAGCTGGGAGAAATTGCTGCTCTGCTGTTTTCCATGGTAATTTTGCAATTGATCTCAACAGCGTGGGGATTTTCCTCTTTGGTTAAGATAAATGAGGCCTGCAGAAAGTTCTCTGAAGGTGACAGACATTTTATGGGCAAAATAGAACTTGCAGACCATATTTGGTCTTTTGAGTTATTTTTCTGACATGCATATTCATTTACTAGCTTAAACTGCATTAAAAATAAATCTGCCCATATGCATATTGATGTTACTTTTTAAATAGCATATTTCCACATATTAAATTACAAATATATCTTTCTTGTGCTTTTTTTCCTTAGGGGCTACATCAACTAATTACAATGGTTTCTTTAGAGTTTTCAGCCTTTCATCTACATTTGTATTTAGTGACTTTCATAGGAGCAACTGATTGCTGCATTTATAGTGATTTATGTGGAAAGGGAAGCATATTCATATTAAGCATATAATGAGAGCCCTGGAACATTAGTTTACATTTTGCTGGCAATCACAGTGGCTTTGGCAATGCATTTTAGATGACCTTAACATTCACGTCTAAAACACATGCGATAACTAGCCTCAGCCTTCACCCTACCGTTGATCTTTTAAAACAGTGAACATAAGATAAAGATCTGTTGTGGTTCTCTTCTCAGCTCTCCATAACATTTCATAAATAGGTCAAGTTTAGCATGTTTATATAAATTGATTCCCCTTCTGGGAATGCTGGGCTGTGATAAACAGTTCTTTCCAATTAGTTTGTTTTTTTTTAAATAGTTGGGGATTACTATTACAGCTAAAAATATTTTAAATATAAGTATATTCTAAGTCAAGAAAATGTTTTCTGTCTGTTACTGACAGATGAACTGCAAATGCCCGCTCCTGTTCCCTTTGAAACCAATATTACAGTCTCTACACATGTAGACTTCTTTTTGACAATACACAGCAAAATGAGGATCTAGTCCTGCAACAGTGTGCACTACCACAAGTCCTTTTAACCATAAGGAAAGAATGATTGAGGCCAATAAGACTCCTTTGGTTTGTAATCCCTGTGCTTAACAAACATCTACAGGATGAACTCTGTTTTGTCATACTTGCTTTAGAAGTCATTCTGTTGGTTTACAGATTTGTACATTCCTTTAGACACCAGCTGTCCTTTTAATTCTCATTAATAATCCATTTTATTTGATTCTGTTGTCAGGTCCATTTCTAGAAACAATTTGCATGGTAAGTCAGGTCAGCTGGTGAATCAGTTGCCCAGAAACCTCCCTCAGCAATGAGTAGCACTAGATGCATCGGAAGAAGATGTAAGAAATGGTAAGAAATCATTATGCAGAATGGAGTGGACTTCTAGTTTATGGCCATTATTACCATCTTGATGATCATATCTTTCTTCAGAATACTTAACAGAATGATGGTGACAAGTCTTGTGCCTTGACTCACACTTTTTCATATCATTGCAGCTTTAGGGGAGAGACCGAGTGAGCCTAGCTCTGCTGCTCACTTTGTGGTAGGTTAGATCTGACAGCAGATGGAATCCCTGAGGCATGTCAATTTAATTTTAGGTTGTGCGTTTAATGCACATGTTGCCAATTACAGTGGTATATGATGTCGTTCTAGGAAGGAGGTCTCTCTCTCTCCTACTGGGTGAACATGCTAAGGATAAATTTTGCAAAAGTTATTAAATCTGGGCTCAGTCATGTCTTAACAGCCTGCATGAGAAAGGGACAATCGTTCAAAGATTATTTCTGACTCTCTAGAAACACGAGATTCCTCTCCTACTACTCTTTTAGCTACTGTCTTAGCAGTAATGCATTCAAACTCCCAGGGAACAGAGCAAAAGCTCCAGGTTTCAGATGGACTTCAATGTTGATGTGGTTATACAGATCTACTTGAGCAAGGGACTTCAGACTTCGTTTGTTAGAGTTCTATGACCACAATTCTGAGGAAAATGGAAAACCCCAAAACAGGCTATCAAACAAGTGTTCAGACAGAGAGATTTATGGCATCAGCTGCCTAGCTCCTCAGTAGAGAAAAATACAGAAGAGCCAGGTAGCTAAGATTAGTGTCCAAGTCGATCTAAAAGCACTGTTAAATGCAGGACAGCTTCAGACAGAAAATTTGCCTGGGGAGAAGGAGGAGGCTATGTTTTTCTTATTTCTTCTAGCCATTGGGAGCAGTGGAAGAAAGCTCTGCCTAGTAGAGTGAGGCAAAGCCTTTTCCAGATAATCTGTGGTATATTTAACTCCTGGGTGGTTTGTTCTTTGAGAGAATGATGTATATATTGCTTGTTTTATGTTGTCTGTTCTAAAAAGACTTTCCTTGTTTTCCTCTATCCCACCACTTCTGGAAGCCTCCACTCCAGCGTACTACATTAGCCTAGCTCCACAACCACACCAGATCACAGATGAGACTTCCAAATGAAACTTCCACCAGGCTTCTTTTTAGCATGAGGCCATAAACGTCAGGATGATTATCTTTCTGGGGAATATATTCATGATACAACACCCGTACTTCCCAGTCTTAAACAGTGTCCTACAGATATCACAAAAGGTTGAAATAATTGCATCCCTAACACTGATGGTTTTTAACAACTTATGAGATAAGACATTTTTATTGTCTAAACATAAATTAATTGTTTGTTTTAACTCATAAGTTATTCATAAGTTCCAGTTGGTCTCACAGTCAGAGAGCAGTCCCTGACCCACTTCACACACTGGCACAGATGTAGCTTCAGAAGCATGTTATCTAAAGAGCTAATAGTCTATCAGTCATGAGCAGTTCAGATGTTATCCTTAAGCCATATATGGTGCCTGTGGTCCTGGCCCATCCAAGACATTGAAGCTAGGCTCTCTAGACCTCAAACCTGTAGTTTGATCTTTGCAGTAGGAAAAACAATAAATTCATATATGCATGTAACTCATACTCCAGCCAGCCTAAACAGACATTGTGGCTACAGAACACCAATAAAAAATAAAGCAGAATGATTCTTATTTGCATGCAATATAGATGAACATTTGAAAATATATATACATAAAAATGTAAAAACTTATATTGAAAATTCCATCAATATTAAAGCATTTTATCCCTTATTTTCAAACTGTTTTTTACACCAAAAGCCTGGGTGTGGACATTGACTCAAAAACAAATTCTGAAACATTCAGACTTGACTGTAAACCCTTCAGCAGGATCATAATTTTTGCTTCTGAATACATGGATACTTATGTGACCCTTGCAAGACACTTACTGCTCTGTGTCTGGAAATAAAGAAAAAAAGTAAGACATCTGTCTTCTGATTTGCTGACATGAGAGGAGCAACCAAGCACCATCTAGCCACCATATGAATACAATAAGCTAAGCTTCACCACTGCTGCAAAGTCTAACTCTAAACACTACACTTCCTCCTGCCGAAAGACCCCTTTCCACAAGTTCCCAGGTTTCACAAGAAAAAGGGCAAGATGCAAACTATGTTCAAGTCCAACTTGAATCTCACCCAGCTGGAATAAGAGAAGAGAATAAACTGCCACCCACACACAGTTTGCAAGCAGGAAATAAAATTCAATTGTTTTATTTATATATATTTATTTCTTTATAAGTATCTGCATTGTCTGTCACCAGAGAACGGGTGTCTGTGTGTTAGTCTGGGGAAAATAACACAATTTATTTTTAATAGAAATGTCCTCTTGCTTTTATCATGAATTAATATCTTTGAGCCACAATTTCCATGAATTTTGCTGGCACAAAGGATTCAGACACCAGATTTGAAGGACGGATA
Source organism: Ciconia boyciana (assembly GCF_034638445.1). Classification (NCBI taxonomy): domain Eukaryota; kingdom Metazoa; phylum Chordata; class Aves; order Ciconiiformes; family Ciconiidae; genus Ciconia; species Ciconia boyciana. The sequence goes on along the minus strand of NC_132936.1, from coordinate 11,916,048 downwards.
TGTGAGTATTTGTGGAACCCAGAACTGCAAAAATATTCATTGGAAGTACTACTCACACATCTAATCAGGAAAAAGGAATACTGCCAGGCAGCCAGTCCAACCAGTGATAGTTTGAAAAGCAAATATTGGCTGTCCACAAACAATTTACATAGCAAAAATCATCTGGACAACATAAACACTATAATATTCTCATATACCAAATATTTGTTCATTAATTTGACTAATTTTGTATCATGCTTTAAACAAACATTCTGAATATATTTTTATTTTCTCAACTTTTGCCAAACTTTGGTTACAGATTGGTGTATCTAAGTTACAGACGTAAACACTCAGCCAAACAGTGTGTGGCTTGATATGCTGTGGGTATAGAAACATTGGTGGTAAGTAAAAACAGTGGCCAGTTTGAATAATGGGTTTTGATTCATTTTCTAATTCATCCTAAATCACAAGTGCTGTTGATTTTGGTGTCTCTTCAAGACACTGTGTCTAGAACACTGCCTTCAAGTGGGCAGATATGTGACTGTTGTCACTGTGAACTGTTTCCATGACAAAGAGATTAAAAATAAAAAAATAAATAAAAAAACACAACAAGAAAATGTTCTCAATTCGAAATATTATGAGGAGGCCTATACTATAAAATGGCCAGACAAGTCTTCAGTACAACCAACTCCCTGTTTTAAAGGCAACTTCCATTTTGTGGCAAATTGCCCTTCAGCAAATCACTCCTCACTTCACATCAGCAGAAAAGATGGAAGAGTTATATCTCAAATTACTTCACTCAACTAGTTTGTCTGCATTTTGAGGGATTAATCCTTTCCAAGATCCAAAAAATCATGAAATTATCCCTTAGATAGTTGAGAAAAACTGTAAGCTCTACCACCTAGATCAGGAGTTCCCACAGGTCACAAAATGGTACATGAATGCAGCCAAGGAGCCATGCATACACCTCTTCATACATGCATATTCAGGCAGGAATTGCCCTCAGCAATGCCAATTCAAGGGTGGCACATATTCTCAACAGGGTTTGGTAGCTCTTGATCCTGACAGCAGCAACATAAAAAAAAAACAAAAATGGATACATACTGTTTTGGAAATCAAGAGCCAGACTTAGCATGTCTTAACCACCTTTAAGTGTCCAATAATTTTTTATGTTTTTTAATCAAAAGTACAAAGAGACCAGTTATAAATTCAGAATGAGTTGATTTTAAAGTCTTTTGTATGCCTATAGGAAGAAATACTATAGTATTCTAAATACTCCCCAAATCTCCATATGAAGTGAATAATTTAACCATAAATATATTTAAGCTATATTTCTGCATATGCTTTTTTAATTTTTGTGATGTATTTTTGTTTATATAAATATGGAAATTGTTCATGCAAAGACATTTCAGTATTTGAACTCTCTGTAAACTGTTCCCTTTCAATCTGTTATATAAAATTTCTTACCTGTGTTCCAAAAAGTTATTCTGCAATGAGTTTTTGGCTCTGAATCAGGAAAGCAGCCTTTGTTAGGACCAAACCTAAGGCATTTATGGCTATATTAAATCAACTGGTTTTAATTGCATGTTTTTCTGCTTTCATATGTAGATACCAAAAAAAACCAAAAATGGGGGGTGGGGAGGGAATCTCCTATGAAGATGTCCACCTACCACATGAGAAATAAAATACTATTTATGTTAAGTGCTACAATCAGTTTGTGATCCATTGAGATTTTCAGTAACCAGTTTAAACTAAGGTTGAATAAGTTTTCCTTCCTCAAAGCAAGAGACAGCACATGGAGAAAACAGCATCTGTGATCTTTCTTTGAATTCTGCAACTAGTTTCATTATTGATGATGTTATTGAAGAGTACAAGTGAATATATCAGTATTGTAATGACAGTGAGATACAAAACTTTCCACATCTCAGTCTGACCTCCCAGTCTTTTATCAGGGTAAAATCCAAATGTAGGAACTTAAAATGAGGTTTCCATGACTTCTCTTACCCCAACTTGAAACTGGGGCTAATCGATGTTTTGTGATACTGCAGCTTGCTTTCTCTATAGTTAGGTTTTCATTACAGCAGTTGTGTTACATTGACTCATAGGGCTGAATATCTGAATTAGGATTAGAGCCAAATATAGAGTTGCTGTGCCACAGCTCCCTCAGCAGAGCAGTGAATGATGCTGAATGCCTGGACATTTTAATATTAGTGAATCTATGGCATTCATTTATTCATAACAAGACTGTGCTGCTGACCTAGTTTGCTCATTAAATTAATGGAAGTTGGAGAAACTAAAAAGAAAATCCTAGAGGGGTTTCATTTCTGTGCCTACTTGGTTGGATCAGTAATTCCTTTTATTTTCCTTTCTTTTCTCCTGGCTGTATAACTGGATGAATTTGTTTTAGATTATTTTCCTATTAACTAAAATTTCCCAGAGGTTCCTGGTATTTGCATTCAGCTATTTCAGTGGCAGATATAACATTGCACGGAACACACCATCTATTGAAACAATGGAGTCGTAAGGAAATCAGAGACATGTTCCCTACAGGTGTTTGACCTAAAGCATATTGGAGTTGCCAAATCCACCTTTGGGTCACACTCTTCTCCATCTGGACATCTACAAACATTGGGCCAAATGCAGAGATTGATTTTTAAACTGGGTAGCCCTACTAAAGTCAACTGGCAATCTTGACTTTAAGTGCCAAAATCAATGCTATAAGTGCTACGAACTTGCAGCCAACAAAGACTTCAGTTGGGACTTTCTGGCACTTTGTATGTCTGAAAACTGGGACACCATGAGTTTGGTGCTTACATGTTAAGTTTAGAAGTTTGGCTTTGGAGTTCTGACTTTCAAATCCATATTCACACCTCCAGGTTTAGCTAAACCTCTCTTGATCTTTTGTCTTCCATATTCTTCACGGTAGCAGGAATGGGTCAGAGAAATATGCCAGTGCTGAACAGACTTGTATCCAGCATATCTGCTTGATTGCTTGGCCATGGGATTGCATGCAAACCAGCATGACTAGCAGATGGGCTTCTTCTCTTGTTCACTGTTCAGTCCCTTCTGATGCATCTCATTGCTCTCACAGGACTGCCAGCAGTAATGAGAGCTTTGCCCTTATGATCAACTTTATCCACGTTCATTCTACTTTAGCAAGATCGCCATCGAAGGGAACTTACCCACTACATCCCAGAAGAACAGGATAGTATGTGCCATCCACCTAGGACTGAAAAGTCTGTCTCAATAAAATCACAGGTAACTACAATAGATGTTTCCCCAAACTCAGAAGACACAAAATCCCCACCTTGTAAGTAATACAAGATCTCTGTAAAAAAGACAAAAAGTCTTAAACTATTATGTGCCAGAGGAAAAGAGCAGGAGCCTTAATGGATCACAGGGATTCTGAGTAAATGGCACCAGGCACTGAGTCGTCCTTGCTGGCTATTTGATACTGAGTGAAATCTTTGCAGAAAGTTAGTGGTGTTTCCATAATGTGATAATCGGGCTAATACCAGTTCAGTGGAAAGGTTGTGTTCAGGGATATTAACAACTCCATCTACTTTCCCCTTCCATTTTCCCCAACTGATGCAATTACTTTTATTATGTTTTATATAGTTTATATGTTTGATTAGGTACGTTGGAAAGTTAAGGAAACTCTGAGCCATTCATTTAAACATTTCCTTTGCAGTGCAGGAAAAAGGGAGTTTGATGAAAACACTTGTCACTATGAATGTTCTTCCTTCTCCATTTTGAAAATCTAGTTTTCCTTTTTGCAGCACTTTGAAATAGGCTTATTAATCCACTGAGGGAAATAAACAGCTGGAAGTAAACATTTCCCAACTGCTGGAGAAACACTAACTGTTTCCTAAGCCATATCCAAGTGGTCCCCAAATAAATGCATAAGGGAAAACCAGTTCTTGGCCTGGATCTGTGCCTGTGCTAATGAAGAAATCAACAGTAGAACAGCTAGCTGAGTCATTCTTCTTTAAGAATCATCAAATATCCAGCTTCTTAATTATTTATTGGTTGCTAAGACCAGCAGCCAACACTGTGCTCAGAGCTGTACAGGGCAGCCTTCACCACACAGTCTAAATTTGGCATACCAACAGTATCCAGCAACTCACTGAATGTTCAGTAGACATCCAGCAATGCACTTGATGGGTGGTGAAAGCCAGAGCTGTTTGCAAAGAGCTAGAGAAGTCATTTTCCAAGAGAAGTGCATTTTAAGGAAGAACACGAAAAGGAGTACACAATAGGCACCACAAGAATTGACTGACAGTTCAAAGGAAAGTGGTGGAAAGTGGCACGTTCTTGAAGATCTGTGATTTCTCCTTCTGCCACAGATGATATTATTTTTCATGTCCTTTTCAAGAACACTTACATAAACCAAGTTTCATGTGTGTAAAGAAAGAGTTAGGGAGAAGAACCTGTAAGCCCATAGCCAATATAGTTTTCCTCATAATACAAAATTTCCCATCTGAAGTGGAAAAAAATTATCTTGGGTGGAATAAGGAATTTCAGTAAAGTTCAGATCAAACAATTCCGAAACAAAAATAAGAGTGTGTAATTAGCTGTCCTGTCACCATGCTCAGTTAAAATGAAACTCACCCCACATGAAAAAATCCATCCTTAAGGCCTCATGACATTATGGCCAGCCACATTAACCCATGAGCACATCCAAGTGAGACCATCTGAGTGTCAGACTGGAAGAGTCACCAGCGTGAGGCTGCAAGTGGTCTCTGTACACAGCAGAGACAACCAGCCAAGAGAAAAACCTTCAGGACAGAGGTGGCTGTGCCTGGAGCACTGAGGTGGCCTCAGCAGCCTGTGTCAGTTTGGGAAGAAACACAGGGGATTGTTATTTGTGATGTTTGAGAGTTCAACTAATAAGGGATGGAAGAACCTGAAAGAGACTTTTCCTGAGCAGAGGAAAAGTCCCATGGCCCTGTATAGTTGTGTATCACTGACATCCTGCTTCATTCTCTGAAGTGCAGTACGGTCCTTCCTCTGGACATGTGTCTGATCAGCCTCACTGGCTACAGCAGGTGAGGAAGGACAGCAGGATCATGAACACACTCATCAGTATGTAGTTATTCCCTAAGGACAGCATTTAGCACACAGACCCCTCCTACCTAATATAACTTTAGATTAGATCTGCTTTTACCTACTTTAATATTTCCTCATTGGGAAGTTTTCTCCTCTGTTCTCTGAAAATGTACCTGAGACTTTTCTGTAGCCTGGTGCTGAACTCCTAGAGAATAAATAGATAAAAAACCAGCCTCAAAAGAATTTACAAGACATATATAAACTGAAATATCTTCACATACATTTGGAAGAAAGCCATGCTGTGCCTGGACAACTCTTGAATGGAAAAAAAGTTGTTAAATAGATTAATCATTCACCCTTAACACATGAGCAGCCCCAGTTAGAAGCCAAAAGGCCAGAAAAAGAAAAGGTGTCATGATGAGATAAGGGTGGTAATTATGCGCTTGTTTGAAACAAGTGAAGGAAGCAAGAGAATGAAGAGATGAATCAACTCAGAGACCCAGAGAAAGACAGATTTGTGGTGAGTTTCATTCTGGAAGACACTAACTTGAACTTGATGCAGAAGGTCAAAGGGTAGCCAAAAAAAGGCCAGACTGAAACAGAGTCAACAGGTCCAGTGATGTGACAAATAAAATTACAGTTGCAGCAACATGCAAGCAAACTAAAATGGAGCTGAATAAGAGGCAGAAATACACATTGAGAAATGAGATGGGCAGGGCAAGAACTCTTCCTCAACATTGAGGAAGCAAAAAGAAGACAGGAAGAAGCGTTAACACATGCAGGAAAAGAAAAGGAATATTGCCTGAGAAATAAAGATTGAAGAAGAAAAAAAAGAGGAAAACTGCGTATCAGGTCTCTGCTACAAACTGATATACCTGTTGAAAAGCCAGTAACAAATTAATTTTTTTTTTCTCCTCAATTTACCCTGGTATGAAATACAGACAAATAGGGACAGAAGGCAAAGTGGTAAAATCACAGAATCACAGAATTGTATAGGTTGGAAAAGACCTTTAAGATCATCAAGTCCAACCATAAACCTAACACTACCAAGACCACCACTACACCATGTCCCTAAGCACCTCATCCAAACGTCTTTTAAATACTTCCAGGGGTGGCGACTCAACCACTTCCCTGGGCAGCCTGTTCCAATGCTTGACAACCCTTTCAGTGAAGTAAAATTTCCTAATATCCAGTCTAAACCTCCCTGGTGCAACTTGAGGCCATTTCCTCTTGTCCTATCACTTCTTACCTGGGAGAAGAGACCGACCCCCACCTCTCTACAACCTCCTTTCAGGTAGTTGTAGAGAGCGATAAGGTCTCCCCTCAGCCTCCTTTTCTCCAGGCTAAACAACCCCAGTTCCCTCAGCCACTCCTCATAAGACTTGGGCTCTAGACCCTTCACCAGCTTCGTTGCCCTTCTCTGGATACGCTCCAGCACCTCAATGTCTCTCTTGTACTGAGGGGCCCAAAACTGAACACAGTGTTTGAGGTGCGGCCTCACCAGTGCTGAGTACAGGGGCACGATCACTTCCCTAGTCCTGCTGGCCATGCTATTTTTGATACAAGCTGGGATGCCATTGGCTTTCTTGGCCACCTGGGCACACTGCTGGCTCATATTCAGGCGGCTGTCAACCAACACCCCCAGGTCCTTTTCCATCAGGCAGCTTTCCAGCCACTCTTCCCCAAGCCTGTAGCGTTGCATGGGGTTGCTGTGGCCCAAGTGCAGGACCTTGCACTTGGCTTTGTTGAACCTCATACAATTGGCTTTGGCCCATCGATCCAGCCTGTCCAGGTCCCTCTGTAGAGCCTTCCTCCCCTCAAGCAGATCAACACTCCCGCCCAACTTGGTGTCATCTGCAAACTTACTGAGGGTGCACTCAATCCCTTTGTCCAGATCATTGATAAAGATATTAAACAGAACTGGCCCCAGTACTCAGCCCTGGGGGACACCACTTGTGACCAGCCGCCAACCGGAGTAAACTCCATTCACCACCACTCTTTGGGCCCGGCCATCCAGCCAGTTCTTTACCCAGCAAAAAGTACACCTGTCCAAGCCATGAGCAGCCAGTTTCTCCAGGAGAATGCTGCGCAAAACTGTGTCAAAGGCTTTACTGAAGTCTAGATAGACAACATCCACAGCCTTTCCCTCATCCACTAGGCAGGTCACCTTGTCATAGAAGGAGATCAGGTTAGTCAAGCAGGACCTGCCTTTCCTGAACCCATGCTGGCTGGGCTTGATCCCTTGGTTATCCTCTACATGCCGTGTGATGGCACTCAGGATGATCTGCTCCATCAGCTTCCCCGGTACCGAGGTCAGGCTGACAGGCCTGTAGTTCCCCGGGTCCTCCTTCCGGCCCTTCTTGAAGATGGGCGTCACATTTGCTAATCTCCAGTCAGCTGGGACCTCCTCAGTTAGCCAGGACTACTGGTAAATGATGGAAAGGGGCTTGGTGAGCACTTCTGCCAGTTCCTTCAGTACTCTCGGGTGGATCTCATCAGGCCCCATAGACTTGTGAGTGTCTAAGTGGTGCAGCAGGTCACTAACCATTTCCCCCTGGATTATGGGGGCTCCATTCTGGTCCCCGTCCCTATCTTCCAACTCTGGGGGCTGGGTACCCAGAGAACAATTGGCCCTGCTATTAAAGACTGAGGCAAAAAAGGCATTAAGTACCTCAGCCTTTTCCTCATCCTTGGTCACTGTGTTCCCTCCCTCATCTACTAGGGGCTGGAGATTCTCCTTAGCTCTCCTTTTGCTGCTAATGTATTTGAAGAAGTATTTTTTGTTGTCTTTTATAGCAGCAGCCAGATTGAGCTCTAGCTCAGCTTTGGCCCTTCTAATTTTCTCCCTGCACAGCCTTGCCACACCTTTGTAGTCCTCCTGAGTTGCCTGCCCCTTCTTCCAGAGGTCATAGACTCTCCTCTTTTTCCTGAGTTCGAGCCAGAGCTCTCTATTCAGCCAGGCCGGTCTTCTTCCCTGCTGGCTCATCTTTCGGCACCTGGGGACAGCCTGCTCTTGTGCCTTTAGGACTTTCTCTTTAAAGAATGTCCAGCCTTTCTGGACTCCTTTGCCCATTAGGGCTGCCTCCCAGGGGACTCTGTTGACCAGTCTCCTAAACAGGCCAAAGTCTGCCCTCCAGAAGTCTAAGGTGGCAGTTCTGCTGACCCCCTCGCCGCTTCTCCACGTATCAAAAACTCTGTCATTTTGTGATCACTCTGCTCAAGACGGCCTTCAGCCATCACATGGCTCACAAGTCTTTCTCTGTTCGTGAACAAGAGGTCCAGCGGGGCACCTTCCCTAGTTGGCTCACTCACCAGCTGTGTCAGGAAGTTATCATCTGCCACACGCTCCAGGAACCTCCTAGACTGTTTCCTCTCTGCTGTATTGTATTTCCAACAGACATCTGGTAAGTTGAAGTCCCCCACAAGAACAAGGGCTAGCGATCGTGAGGCTTCTCCCAGCTGCTTATAGAATAGTTCATCAGTCTCCTCATCCTGGTTGGGTGGTCTGTAACAGACTCCCACCACAATATCTACCTTGTTGGCCTTCCCCCTGATTCTTACCCATAGACACTCCACCCTATCGTCACCATCATCGAGCTCTGAACTATCCAGACACTCCCTAACATATAGGGCTACCCCACCACCTCTCCTGCCTCGCCTATCCCTCCTGAAGAGTTTATAGCCATCCATCGCCGCACTCCAGTTGTGCGAGTCATCCCACCATGTTTCCGTGATGGCAACCATATCATAGTTTTCCTGCTGCACAATGGCTTCCAGCTCCTCCTGCTTGTTGCCCATGCTGCGTGCATTAGTATAGAGGCACTTCAGCTGGGCTGTCGTCCATGCCTCCTTCATAGAAGAACACCCCTTGTGTACTTTGAGGTGTTTCACTGGCATTTGCCTCTTGGCTCCTGTTGCCTCAGTATCCCCTAGCTCAACTCCGTTCAACTACAGAATAAAACTTAGAATAAACTTCAGAATAAAACTTCAGAATAAAACTTCAGAATAAAACTTAGGAAACTTAAATATAGACAAAAAGTGATAGTGGGTCTCAGCAATGTGTATTTTGTGACTGCAGCAAAACCATCAGTAGGCCTAATTCTCTTCTCACAACTTCTGCTATAAAACTAGAATAGCTCCACCTGATTCAGCCAAGTCAAATTGCTGTAAAAGAGATGAACAAGCCCATAAACTCAGATTTCATTATTGCACACTTATAATGTAAAAATATTGAAAATCAAATGCAAGTTCCATCACCAAAGGTCTAGTAAAGACAGAAGGCAAGTTAGAAATCAGGAAAAGAGATATGACGTTCATCCCCTGGAAAATAGTTGAGATGCCTCATATGACCAGAGCACACATTCTGCTACTCAAACTTAGCAATACAGTTTTCTAACTGTTCAAGTTAACTCGTTCCTTAGAAGATACAATAAGAATGCAGAATCAATAGACCTTGCAAATAATTTAACTGATTAATGGTGACAAGCTCTGTAGACAAACTTTTGATAATCACTGCCACTGATCAAATTGTTGTTTTGTTTTATTTTTCAATAGCTACTGTGTCAGGAACTATAATACTAGTATAAACATTTTTGTGTTTGGTGCAGTATCAGACTCCAGTAAAGCACAAGCGTAAGGTGTAGGGGGAGTCAACACCAGCAGCTAAGGCACAGGTGGAGGAGAGAACACCCCTTTTTAATGATTTACCATGTTCTCATCAGGTATAACTGGCAGTGGAATTACAGCCCCAGAGAGCAGTCTAAAGGGAGCTGTGAGCTGGAAGTGGCAGAGACGTATGAGCATGACAGGGATTCTGGAACAGCTAGGCCTAATAAAGGGCAGAGCCAAACAGCTCTGGCACAGAACCATGCTGAAGCCACTGTTCTGCTTGCAGGCCTCATGTCAATATTCCTGCAGAGTGCTGGCCTGTTATGTAAACATGTCTGCTGGGTATCCGTGGCACCGTGCTGCACTGAGTGGTAACAACAAATACAAAGTTTCATCAAAAGCTATGAACATTTTAGGGAAGCTGGGTTGGGTTTTTTTGAAGTTCTGCTGGATGCTGAGCATACTTCAGCTGCTCCTTGAGTTTAAATAAGGTAAATTTGACTGTGTAAAACAGGTCAATGGCTTAGCTTGTGTCTCCCAGACTCAGAAGTGATTCTTTCTAAGACAAGGAAAGGTTCCTTCACTGCTGCAGCTCTTTGAGCAGTTAAATATGCATGTGGTCAAACTCAGTCCTCGTAAAACCCAATTGACTTCATTCAAAAAACTCCTATAAAGATGACTGATGTCATTGGAGTCCCACCGGGGATGAATTTGGCCCATGCCATTCCTCCTGTTTAGTCATTGGATAGGAATGTAGAGAAGAAATGCATGCTGGGCCCTAGGACTCCATCTCTCAACAAAACTGCCAGGGCTGAAAAAGAATTACACGTGAATATAAATTTGTCTTGCACACTCCATTAGATCTCCCAGATCAGCCACTGCTTTCAGCTGCCCAGGTATGAATCAGAATATCTCCTTTCACTACTGAGGGCTGAGCAGAAGTTTCTACACAAGTGTGCCAGGCCTCTTGGGAGCAAAAGCAGCAGCATTATCCCCAATTTACAGATGAAGAAACCAAAACAGGGAGCTGAAGTGATTTGCTTCAGCTCACATGTGGTGACAGAGGTAGAAGAGGTATTGAAACTTAAGTACTTATGGCTCCTCGCCACTTAGGCCATGTATTCCTGTGATATATCTTTTTAATTTCCCTCTCCTTTCCCCATCTCCCTCTCCCCTGCCCCCAACCCCATCAACATTTTCTGTAGCCACACAACTGGGAAGCTGGGATTAATCCCTCCCTAGGGAAACTGGGATTAATATACAACTCATGCAGAACCTTTAAAAACCCAATGATTTGCGGTCCCCTTTCCAGAGGCACATGTAATCCACAGCTGAAAAGTAACTATTTGCTGTTCCAGTGCACATTCTGAGAGAGGCTTTTGCTCTGTTTCATGAATGTACACTGAAGACCCCATGTGACAGGATTTCTTCCTGCATCCAACAAAAAGCAGGCTGAGTAGGCTGTGCAGAATCAGGCTCTTGCAGAGTAGTAACAGTTTATGGGCAAGAAAAGAATGACTGGAATGCAAAGCAGGGTGGGGAGAGAGAGAGAGATGTGCCAAGACATCTTTACATTTTATCCTGTAACTGGAAATGGTTAAAAAAAAAATTAAAAAGGCAAAAATATCTGTGTTTGCCTTGTAAATCTTGCAGGAAGAGACAGCTAGAGTCAGGTGCCCTGGTTTTTATTCTTGCAGACTCCCATTCAGTGATGTTTTTATGATGAAAATGCAAAATTTAAAGCAACTGTGAAAACAGAATCAGCTCTCAATTGGCAGACAGAGGCCTAAGTAAGTTTTATTCACTGACGAATGGCAGATTAAAACACATGCAAAGAGAGAAAAGAAAAAGAAAGAAAGGATAGGTAATTAATCATTTAAATTATTTGTGATCCTGATTCAAAAGGCACATTTCCTGTCTAATTCCTTTCATTTATTTTGGGGGTTGGTATGACTTATCTCTTCTGACTGTCATGATTTCATCTCTTCTTTGCTTTCCTTGGAATCACTGAACTGATACTGCCTAGCAAAATTCAAAACACTGGAGGGAACAGGCAGACTGTTCACCAGTGCAGCTGAGAGCACAACCAGAGAGATAGCCTTTGTTTGCACGAGGTCAAAAGCAGCCTTCTGGGAAGAGGAAATACATACACGTATACATGTAGTACAAATGACATTAAGAGGCTGTGTGTGCATCCTGTGCTGGGTAGGTCCACGTAGCTTTAATACATCTATAATTCTGATTATGTCAATTCTGGGGATTTTTTTTTAATTGCACATAAAAATACATGTCCAAGGAAATTCTTGGCAGGCAGATCACCAGGCTTCAGCCTTACAAATGAAACGCTTCTCATGCCCAGCTGAGAGGAGCGGTTTCCCCACCTTCATGACCCCGCAGTTATAATGGTTCCCAGGAACCAGTAACTGACACGGTTTCTTACCTCACCACGGGTGTTTCGGTATCCCGGTGTTAAGGAGATGGTGTAGCAACCGTGGGAAAGCCTCAGTGGAGTGACCCTCCCTGGATCCCTTCATCCCTCCCTTTGGACCCGACTCGGATTTCTGCCTCGTAGTCACGACCCCTGAAAAAAGACTGGCTGCAAGCGACAGAGCCCTTCACTTTCTACCTCCACGACAGGCCCCCGGGAGCATCCCTGTTCCTTTACTCTGTGCCACAAACAACACAAGAGGGATGGGGAAGTTCATCGGGGATTTTCTCTCTGAATCTCCCTTTAGAAGAAATGCGGAGGGAGCGGGAAGGGGGGGGGGGGGGGCGGGGAAGAATGAACCACCCAGCCCTTAGGCTGGCAGTTAACCCCGTGTCAGTGCTCGGGGCTGCAGGTCCCTCCTCGGAAAGGGGCGGGATGCCGTGCCCCTGTCCCGGCAGCGGGGCACGCCGGCGGCAGCAGGGGACCGCCCGGCGCGCTGGCGGGGGCGGGTGGCGTTTTCCAAGGAGAGCGCCGCAGGCAGCGACCCGCGCGGGGTGAGGCGGCCGCTCCCGCTGGGCTTGCGCAAGGCGATTCAGCTAAACCCCAACGGAGGAGGGGGGCGGGGGGGGGGATTGCCCCCGAGAAACGCTGACGAGAAAACGCAGCCCGATCTGGCTCAGCAACGCGAGGCCAGCGCAGCAAAGGGATTCTCCTTGCTCCTGCCGGGCTCCGCGCAAAAAGCGCCCGGCGGAGCGCCGCGCAGAGCTCCACGCTCATCCCACGGTGGCGGCTACACGCCGTCGAAGCGCGGAGGGCCAGCCCAGGCTTCCTGCAGGCTTGGGTGATTTCACCCCTCACTCCTTGCTTGTACGGAGCGGTTGGTTTTCCGATGCCTTTTAAGACAAAAACCAAAAGCCTTTACGTGGAGTGGAAATCGAGTGGCGGGTGGGAAGCAAAGCAAAACCAAGCCGGCTTCAAACTCTGCCCATTCTCACAGCCTCCGGAGCTGGATGCATGCAGAGGCGTCGTCTCGGCACCCTGCGCTTCCCAAGGGCCTTCCTACGCTGAAGGTGCACTCTGCGACCCGTCCAGCAAGTGCGTTTAAATTAGTTACGATGCGCTCGAATAGTTGTCCAATAAAAAAGAGGGGGAGAGAGGTTTCTCCCCCCTCCCCTTACATTAAATGACTTACAACCGCAACTTTTTCCCTGTCGTTGATAGAATTCCTTGACCAAATAAAGAAATATTTTCCAAAAGCGGAGCGGGCAAGGGGGGAAAGGACCCGCTTTGGACCGAGCGGCTTGCGGCATCTAAGCATCCGCGCTTCGGCAGCGCAAGAGCCGCCGGGGTAGGTCCGATGTTACTTCGGACGTGTCGCAGGAGGCTTTTCTTATCGCGGGAGTCACTGGCTTGTGCCGGGGGAAAGAGGGTTTAGGATTTGCCGAGGGGACGAGGAAGGACGGCGAGAGGCGCTTCAAAGGCTCAGGCGGATCCCCCAGCTCTGAGCTCTCTCCCCGTCTCGATCCAAAGCGGTTTCGCCGTGGAATAAACATCTCTGATCTAAGACAGCTGCCGGGAATCAAAGGCCGCCCCAATCAGCGCTGAACCGGCCGAAGATGCGGCTGAAAAATGCCCGCTCCTGACAAGCGAAGGGAAGGGTGTGCGAAGGCGGCTCTCCCCGCAGCGCCTTCAGGCTGTGAAAGCAGCAGCAGTTTGCCCATTATTCATCTGATTTGTTTTATAACACTTCTGACACCTAATCTTATCAGCTAATACCCAAGATTTAGTTACCCAAGATGATTTTTTTTTTCCACACCAGCAGCAAAATTATTTGACTCCCTGCAGATCTGTTTACTTTCATCAGTCTTAAAAAAAAAAAAAAAGAAAAAAAAAAAAGGAAAAAGAAAAAAAAAAGAAAGAAAAAAGGAGGAGGGGGAAAAAAAGAAAAAGAAAATGAGGAGGGGGAAAGCTTATGCGTAAAGGAAAGATCCAGACTTTCCAAGGCTGGTAGAAACAAGCACTGAGGAAATTCCAAGTTAACTCAAAAAAAAAAAAAAAAAAAAAAAAAGAAAGAAGGGTTCTGAATATTGACAGAGAGGGTTTGCTAGAGAATAGACCAGAAACCAAATGACCACATACGTAGTCCATGCAGACTTGCCTGTAAAATAACGATTTATTTTAATACTTAAAAAACACACACAATCCAGTGATAAATGTCAATTACCAATAATCAGCATAAAGTGCCAAACAGCCATACAACTTTTTTTTTTTTTTTAATAAACAAAACTTATTGGAATGTCTCTTAATTTGAATACACTGTTCAGAAAGCCAGCATTTAAAAAAATACGCTCTCAGGTTGAGATTTGTTCTCTCTCATCAGGATGCATGAAGACTTTAAAGTACCACTAAAACCACGTTGTGCATACCGTCAGTTTGACGTATTGCCATCTTTCTTTCCTCTGGGTTTTTTTAAATATGTCCACAAGTTACAAACCTCCTCACAGCGCACTAGACCACAAGGCAAAAAAAAAGCTCTCCATGTCCCATGAACACTGGTTTGTCCCAAACACCAGGGACCCGCAGGTCTAAGATCTGGATGCGTTTTCTAGCGCATGATAGGACTCCTCACTTGAGAGAATTAGGTCGTTTCCAAACATCAATTTTCTTCTCCTTTTAAGAAAACAAACTAGCAAATGAGATTTGCGAGTTGCCCTTCTCCTTGTCTTAATGGTGCTGTGATGAGAAACCACCATTTCAGTTCTTAATTGTCTTCCAGAATTCTCTGTATTTCCTGAAGTGTAAAAATAAGAAGCTTTATACAGTCAAAAAAAGTATAAAATAAGAGTTGTTTTTTTTTTTAAAGTAATACTTTTGGAAGCTACGATTTGGGAATTTTTTGTTGGGATGGGGGGGGCTTGTGGGTTTTTGTTTGGTTTTAAAGAGATTCCTGTCCAACACGTGAGCACCACCTTTTGGCATAAAGTTTATCAAAGCCACACAAGTCAGCTAGCACTCTCTGCATCATTCATGTATGTTTTAAATGCAAAATAACCTTTTCACCCACGACTTAGGAAGTTAGTTGCTTGGGCGGGGGGGGGGGGGGAATTTTGCTCTTTTTAAAGTACAAACAAAAACAAAACACAAAGTTCAGTGCTGCCATCCTGAAAGTTTTGTTTCTGTTCTGCTTTTGGTGTAAAGTCTGAAGGGGAGGAAAAGTTCATAGAAGTTGGAGATTCAGCACTTAAGTTTGGCAGGTTTCAGTTCCTTTACTTGCGTGTGCAGTGTCTTGTGGACAGCTAGCGTTCTGGACTGGCAAAATCCTTTCCCGCATTCTTGACACTTAAAAGGTTTTTCTTTAGAATGGATATATCTAGGGAGAGAAAAACAATCGAGACGTCAGAAATAACCAGCCTGAACTCAGCAGTGATCTACGTGATGGAGAACATGCTGGAGCTTTTTACATGTACTACTGAGACCAAGAGTGCTGGAGTGCAGCACTCTGGTGATCATCCATATGTGTGTGTGCAAGAGAGGGGGATGTCAGAGGCTTACTAGGGTGCCTTTCTTAGGGATAAAGAGCTTCTTTCTAACTTCGAGGTCACCAGGCTGTGTGTCTTCATGAAGCTTCTGGATGATCACAAAAGCAGAGGACACAAGATGATGCAAACGGAGGGTGAAAACATCTGTGGAAGCTAAGAAGGAGATTGTGCAAGTCATTTTTGCAGGGTGAGTGAGTACAATAGGCCTGTCTTCTGAAGTGAGTTATCTGGGCTTCTCCACCAGCAGTGGGCAAAGGAAAACCTAGAGGGAACACTGCTGGCTGGACAGGGACATGACTTTTCTTACAAGCACCTTCGTGAGTGTAGGTGGGTAACCGGGAGAGTACAGATACATAAGGAAAAAAGGACAGGAGAAAAAGAATCATTACCTGTGATCCCTCAGGTGATCCTGTCTTCTGAAGGCCTTGTGGCAAATGTCACACGTGTAGGGCCGTTCATCGGTGTGGGTTCTTTCATGGATCAAAAGGTTGTAGGACTTGGTGAAGTGCCTGCCACAGAATTTACACACGAACTCCTTCTTGGTTTTGGATGGTAACCTTCCCCGTGTGGGTTTCTTCTCTGGAGAGAGTTTAGTCACCTCAAGCAAAGACCCCAGCCCTGGGGGGGAGCCCTGACTGTCTGCCTGTCCCAGTTTAGAGTGGTCCTCTTGTGTAGCAGCCACTGCTAAGTTGGCAAAGTCGAAGCGGGGTTTGGCTTTGAGGGTCACATTGGTGGCCTCTTGCTTGGGCTGGATGACATGTGGGAAGAGTGGGAAGGTCGGCAACTGGAACCGTGCATCCACCAGGCTCGACACGCTGGGGACCTTGGAGAAGGAGGAGCGGGGCAGATGCATGGCTGGGTACCCCAAAGTCCACTGGTGCAGGTGTACAGCGTGCAGGGCGCTGAAGCCGTAGAGGTTGGAGAGGTGGTCAGAAGGCACGGCGGGCAGCCCGTTGAACGCTTGCAGGAAGGAGTAGTTGGTGAGCTGGAGGGAAGGGTGGATAGGCACTGGGGCTGGCAGGGTCTTACTTCCCATGGTGGCCGCTCAGGAGGAGGATCTTGGGAACAGGGGAGGAAAAGATCTGGAAAATAAAGATGAAGAGGGGAAGAGGGAAGCGTAGATTTATACAAAGATAAAAGCAGAGGTAATTTCTCACCTCACGCCTCATTAATGCCCTTCTCCAAAGCCACAGGAGGAGGCTGACTTGGATTTGGAGAGGCCTGACCAGCTCTTGGCTGCTAGTGTATCCCTACAGGTCTCCAAACTCTTTCTCTCCCCATACCTTACACGCAAAAGTTGTACGCCATCCACAGTCATTCACCCCACAACAGCATCCCTGTGCGAGGTAGACCTCCGATGACCCTCTGCACAGGGACAGCAAAGAGGTGCCATTTTGGCCCACAAAGCTGAGGTTTCTCCCATGTGATTTAAAATCCCTTCCTGAGCTTCCTCAGCCTTTAGAAAATGGTGGGATACTGCCCACTACATCTGTCCACAAAAACTGCCTTTAGCCATGACCCTTGAGGTAAGGCAGGGAGGGGGTGCGGAGAGCTCACTGCCCCTGGGTCGCTCACCTCCCTGAGGTCTGGCCTCAGCCAAGCCTCTGCCTCTGGGCTGGTGGAGGCAGTTGGGTGCTCAGAACTGCACATCCTTCCTCATTCAAAAAAAGAAAATCCCCCCCCCCCTTTTTTTTTTTTTTGGGGGGGGGGGAACCAGCTAACAGCCCTCCCTCTTATGTACTGCGAAAAGAAATGGGAAAATGCTGAGTCTGGGTGACAAATCTGAAGTGCCATTTGCTCTCTCCAGGGGGAAGTCCCTGGCTTCAAGCCCACATCCTAATCTAGGCGATCGCTTAATTAGAACCCTTCAAAAGGCAAAAAGGCAAGGGCTGGAGGGACCCTTCCCATGGGGACACCCAGCTCACCAGCTGCAGGGCCACAGGGCCGCAGCCCTGCCGTGGGCTGGGTGCCACCACTTTGCTCTGCGTTTCAGGGTCCTGCCAAGCCCCCAGCCTCTCTTCTGGGCCAGATCCCTACCCATTGCACCCCACAAGGCAGAGGGGAAAATGCTACCAGGCAGCAGCATCAAGGCACATCTGGCCCTGCCTGCAAATTCAGCCCCGGCTGCTGTCAACCATTTGGCAGGAGATGCCTCCCAAGGGTTAGTGGTGGGGATGCAGCTTCCCCTCTTTGTGGGTGTGAGAGAGCACCCACGGCTTTTGGAGGTGTCGCATCCCTGCAGCCCAGGGATCTTCCTCCTTACTCCACAGCCCACAGCTTGCACTCGCTTTCTCCCAAGTGATCTCCGGGATTTGTCCTTGGTGGTGTTGCTTTCCTGCAGGATGCCCGTAAGGTCCCCGGAGAGTCCCCACGGGGTGCTGATAAGATCCCACAGGTTCCTGCAGGATCCACATAGGGTGCCCATAATATGCTCTATAGGGTTCCTGCTGAGTCACCGTAGGATCCCCACAAGATCCCCACAGGGTCCTGACAGGATCCTCACAGGACTCAGCCTGGAGGATCAGCTCATCCCCACGTGAAGAGTAAAGCCCCTTTGGAGAAAAGGAGGCAGCAAAGTCCTGCAGAGCAGAAATTGTCCCTCTGGGCTGGAGGGGTGGAAAATGGTGGCGGAAGAGGTCTAAACACCAGGGAAACAAATCTGATTTATACGTGGGCTGTTGCCTGGACCGAGGAGCTGCGGCTGGGAGGGTGTGAGAGGGAGAAGCTTACTCTGAGCAGCCCTATACGCCGGGTCCACCTTTCACACTGCTTTACATAAATCAGCAGCAGGAAGAGAGAGAGCCTCAAACCTTAGAGGAATTCCATCGCAATGACCCAGAATAAGAGATTGTGACACTTTGCCTTTTTTAATTGGATACATTTTGGATAGTGGTTGATTGAAAAATGCACACATTACATTCTCCTCCCTCTCCTCTTTTTTTTCCCTTTTCTTTTTTTTTTTTTTTCTTTTTTTTTTAACTATTTAGGGCCGATGAACCAACCAGACTGTTTTGTTGTTCAGCTGGGGAAATGCTTTTTATTTTGTTAGTGCAGCCCATGCGCTAGGCGTGTCCACTTCACAGCACAAATGTCTCAATCGATGACCCCGAGAACAAAGTGTGCGGAAAACACTCTTGTCTGGGTACCTGAAATGTCTCTTTCTGTCTGTCACAACGGCTCCATGTCTATTTTCCTTACTAGGTAGCCCTAGATCTCTCAAGCATGAAACATGTTATTGCAAACCGAGTTAATTTCTGAGCTTATCGCTCTTTCTTTCTTTGTATCCTTAGAAAACATTTAATATGGAATATATAAGCAAAAATCTACCATGTCAATTTGGATAAATTCTTGCTCAATAACATTTTAAAAATTCTCTTTCGATTTCCCAAACGAAGAAGGGGGAAGAAGCCAAAGAGAAATACAATCGGGTCATAATAGCATCCATTGCTCCCGCGGTTTTTTTGCTAGAGCAGTTCTATTATTTTTCAAAAAGGAAAAAGAAAAGAAAAAGAAAGAAAACAAGTGAAAAAGAAAAAGAGGGGGGAAAAAAAAAGAAGAAGAAGAAAAGGGGAGGTGGGAGCAGAGTGTTCACGTTACTACAAGTTTCTTGGCACTTTTCCAGAAATGTAAGCTACACTTTTGCTCTGTGCGACCGGCATAGTCAAAAATATAGATGAAGAGCAGAGTTTCATACAGAAGTCCTCTCTCTCCGGGACATCAAAGCGAACGTGTTTCACAGCGCAGGAACTCTCCGCTCTCCCGCTTGCCCGCAGAGAGATCAATGTTTCTTTGATTTCGGTGTCACCTCCACCTTTAATTCTGTTTCATGTAAACAGATCGTTATCGGGGCTTCTTTTTTATTTTTATTTTTTTTACAGAAGAAGACCCCGCGAGTTCTCTGCTTGAATTCCCCCATCACAATAAAACCGTGCGGGGTTTTCTTTTATAACACAAACTAGCTCGGTGAGTAATTAAGAACAAACCACTTGTGTTCTGACTGAAACAAAACCCACTCATGCCAAGATAAATTTACCCTGCAAAATAGGATCATAAACTTGAAAGACTACATCTGTCTCCAGCTTTCTTACCCTTTGTCCTGTTTGAAGATACGGTAATGCTATTGTCCAGTTGCCATTGTTTTAAGACCATTGTAATCTTAACCTTCCAGATTAAATTCTACCTCCCCTATACGTCAAAGAAAGAAAGAGAAAAATCCACCCGGCTTTTTGCTGGTAGCATAGCAAGGGGCGAAATTAAATGGATTTTTAAGTAATCTTGTGGCTAGTCGGTATTTTTCCTTTCTACCTTGAATTATCCATTTCCGATGTGTCCTTTGAAAGGGATATTTGTTACATTAAATACCTGACTCATAAATAATGAGGTTTGCTAATTAGTTCCACATGGAAAAATGGAGGAGGTAAATTACCCTGAGAACGTTGCTTATTTTTACAAACATGATAAAGTAGCGGGCATAAAATGCTGCATTCTTGCGATAGCCTCAAACTACAGCAATCAGGTTCATCTGTCAAAAAAAGTTCCCCTGTTTTGCCTGAATCCTTTAAAGTCTGGTAGCCCTGTCCTTTCGGCTGCATCGCATCGGTGTGCAGCGTTTTGCCACCAAGTCGGCTACTTGTTTTGTCCCCTTTGAGGGGACGAGATTTTCCCTTCCTATCAGTTTAAGCGAGGAAATAGAGCTTACAATTTATCTGTGTTTGGGAAACTAACTGGAAAGGGAATAAAATTGCCCTTTCGCTCCGCATTATTCGAGCGTGGTGCTCTTGAGGAATAAAGTGCATTGTTCAGCACAGATTTATTCAAAGTATTAATGAAGTGTGCAGAATCTATTAAAGCAGGTTTATTCGGGGCTAATTGAGCGTGAAAGAGTTAATTGCTAACATTAATGAGGACTGGAAGGACTCAGTCAGCATGTGCCTTGGATATCTCCGCTCAATCCTTATAAAATCATCATTCACATTTTATCACGAGATCAGTGTTGACAAGTCTCTCCAGACCACCATTGCGAATGCGGATGAATGCGGCGGATTTTAGTCTCGCAATAATAATAATAATAATAACTGGGGTCCGACTGCATCAGCGATCGCTACACTGCCCGGGGCAGCCTTTATCCAAAACAACAACGACAAAAAAATCCCCGGGTCCGGATCCTGGTGGGACAGTGGCTGCGAGGGCCAGGGGTGGGAGCACAGCCCCACGGCGGGCTCGCTGGGCGGGAGGCGGGCGCGGGTGGGTGCCGGCGGGGCGGCCGCGGGGGCCAGGCTCCTCAGTCCTCTCCCTCCAGAAGTTTTTAGGCTGGTTTGGGGGTTTTGTCTGCGTGGCTTTTTAATCCCCTCGGGTGTAGAAAGCCCCCCAGCACAAGATTCATTCTGGCTTCCTCCCTAGAGAAACGCCCGGTGCCTCCCCTGCGCACGAATAAATCGTCCTTCCTCTCTCCCGGCGGCAGAGAGGATTTCTTCCCTCTGCTCTCCTCGCTTCCCACGGCCGCAGCTCGCACAGCCGCGGGGGGGGGGCAAAACCCTTGCGCTGAGAGCCCCGCGGGGCAGGCAGGGCACCCAGGCGCATCCCCAGGCCTGGCCGGCCGAGGCCCCGCCGTCCCCGGCCACCCCGCGGCCGGGCTCCCGCCGCGGAGCTGCGCAGCGCGGTGCCAGCGCTGTAGGGTCCCGAGCTCAGCGCTGGTTTGGGGGCTGGCCCTCTTTCTCGGTTGGCTTCGGACTTACTAAGCTGGACCTACTGTGCACCTGTCCGGGACACGGCTCTCACCCTCCTGCCCTGCTCGCGTTTTATCGGACAATTCCCGCAGCGCTACGGTAATCTCCAAAATGCTCGATTTTTATAGTTTCCCTCCCAAAAGCCAACTATAACAACTACGCCCTAATCCTCGGCTTTGCACTGACACTTTATAGGCTCGGCCTCGAGAGAAGCTCAGTCTCTCCCTACGCTGAACTTTTTTTGATCCATTCAGACAAATATAAACATCAGATTCATTTCTGTTATGGCCTTGGGAGGAAACAGAGAAGGCTTCTCGGACCCTAAAACACTAAAAATGAAGTAGGAAAGCAAGCAAGCAAGCAAGAAAGAAAGAAAGAAGAGAAAGAAAAGAAAGAAGAGAAAATGAAAGAAGAGAAAATGAAAGAAGAGAAAATGAAAGAAAAGGAAAGGAAAGAAAAGGAAAGGAAAGAAAAGGAAAGGAAAGAAAAGGAAAGGAAAGAAAAGGAAAGGAAAGAAAAGGAAAGAGAGGAGAGAAGCTGAACGTTCAAGTCCATAAAGGACATTCAGGCTTCTGG
Source organism: Ciconia boyciana (assembly GCF_034638445.1). NCBI lineage: Eukaryota > Metazoa > Chordata > Aves > Ciconiiformes > Ciconiidae > Ciconia > Ciconia boyciana. The sequence continues at coordinate 11,894,143 of NC_132936.1, read as the reverse complement.
TTTGCAGCTCGTATGTGTCATTTTTAGCTCGGGTTAAAAAAACAGCTCCTCTGCAAGGGGGGATAAACAACTTTGAAAGGGGAAGACAAATCTTTAAATAGCATCAAAATATCCAAGCCCCATGTGAAGGCTTCCCCCAGCCCTCCGCCCGCCCCAAGGAGAACAGTACTCCTCACGTGAACCACGATTTCCCCACTTCTTCTGCACCATCCAGGGGATGGTGGGAGGGGATGGGGGGGAAAGAAAGAAAGGAGGGAGAGAAAAGGAGGTGTTTGGATCGATATCCCCAACCCCCGAGGCTTGGCAAAACAAAAACCAAACAAAATGAGTCGTTCTTTTTATTTACCTAATCCCGATCTGTGCTCCACCGCTGGCAGCAGTTAAAAGATCCTGGGCTAAATTGGAGCTGGTAAAATAAAATAATCGGAAAAAAAAAAAAACACCAAAAAAACAAACACAAAAACAAAAAAACAACCGAGGTTGGGCTAGGTCAGTGTCTCTGCTGGCCCTGGGGGGGACAGCTCTCTCCCCACCCCACCCCACCCCACTGCTCCTCCAGCGGGTACAGGCAGATCCGAGCGAGCAGCGGGGCCAGGTGTCCAGGTGCTCCGGCTGGTGCAGACGGAGGTGCTCTGCTCTCCCTCCTCCCGCTCCCGGCGCCGTCTGCGTGTGCCGGAGTGCAAACGCGCCCGGGAGCAGCCGAGCTCAGACTGAACCGATCCCTTCCCTCCAGCCTCCTCCTTATTTCAACCCCCCCTCCCAGCTCCCCCCTCAACCTCCCACCAGACTCCGGGCATGCGCACGCAGGGAGAAAGTTTCTGGCTGGGAAGAACCAACTTTTCAACCCGCTTCTCCTGCAGGCGCAGCAGCCCGGGGCTCGCAGCCCGCAAACGTGTGATCTCGCCCCCCCGCCCGGCTCCCGCAGCCTCCCCCGGGCATCTCCCCGGGGCCCGCTACGCGCGGCCCCCCGCGGCGAAGCGGCCTCCCGGGGGGGTCCCTGGGGGGGTCCCCGTGCAGCTCCGCGCTGCTCCGCGGTGGCGGAGGGCGCTCCCCCGGCGGCGCTGCGCGGCCGCGCTGCCTGCGCTGGCCCGACCCGCCGCTCCGCACCGCTCCGCGCCGCTCCGCGCCGCTCCGCACGGCGCCGCTGCCGGCCGGCCTCGCTGCGCCCCCTCCGCGCCGGGCCGCGGGACAGGACTCACCGGGACCTGCTCGGGGAGGGAAGGGGGGAAAGGCAGAAAGAAAGGGAAAAAAAACAACCGGGGGGAGGACGGCGGGAGGGATCTGCTCCCTCCGGGAGGATTTTGGGATCGCAAGTTGTTCTCCCTCTCTGAGAAGATCCTCCGAGAGGATCCCAGGAGCCGCTTACCTGCGAGGGGTCCACCCCCGGGTTAGAGCCGCTTCCTCCCCCCGCCCCAGCATCCCTGCCGGTCCCCCCTTTCCGCCCCAGCGCCCCTGACCTCGGTGCCTTCCTCCTGTCCCTCCTCCCACGGCCCGGGACGGTCTCTCCTCGCACCCCGGGCGGGGTTCCGCGGCGTGCGAAGTCCCACGGGTCCCCCGCGGATCGGGAGCCGCAGAGCCCTGCTTAGGTCCGGAGGGAGTCAAACTACCCGGGCGAAGCAGGCAAAGCGAAATAACCCTCGAAAGAAAAAGGTTAAACGTGCTTTATAATTAATCCTGAGGCCATAATCTCCTCGCTTATTTGTTTTTCTATTCATCCATCCATTCACACTCCTTTAGATCCGTGAAGGGGGAAAAATTGCTTGTGTGTATTACATGGACCCGAGGAACCAGCGTAATATAATACCCTAGGGAAGACAGATCCGTCAGGATAACATGGTACCGTGCTCAGGGACACGCATGTTTTTTTATTGTTCGTGTCACTGCCGTTGTTACACTGATTTTTGCCCATCTCCGAAGGAAAAACAAACAAATAAATAAAACGTCAACAAAACAGCAACAAGAAAACACTGCGTTGTCATCCTGCAGAATAAGCGTTCATGAACACGACAGAAGCGTGGCGAAGTAAGTCCTAGCACTGCCATTTCATCCCCCAAACACCCCTATTTCTGGGGGGAGTCTGGGGTCCAATCCTGCTCACTGCTCTGGGCAGGCGAAGAGATTTTCGTTCCCTCCTTTTGTAAACGAGTGGCATTTTTATGAGGCAGAGGCGAAGCAAAGACGTTCTCCCATCCCGGCTTCTTCAGTTCTCTCTCATTTCGTGCTGTTATTTTCTTTCTTTCTCTCTTTCTTTCTTACTACTTCAACCCCCCTCCAAAAAAAAAAAAAAAAAAAAGAAAAAAATCCCAAATCCAAGACCTAGCACTTTTATTCCTGCTCTGGGGGTCAAAATGTCGAGCGTGTGATCCTGTGCTCGATGCTGTAAGTTGATGCCTTCGAATAAGTTTGCATTTTCAAAAATAGTTTTCAAGTCTTGTTGTCAGAACACGAATGTAGGATTCCCAAGTGTTCCTAAACCAAGAAACAGACTGGAGATACGCTCTTCTAACTGGAGATTTCTCTTTTCCTGGAGGAAGAATCTTGGTATAGCTGGGGCTGGGTGCATGCATTAATCAAACAAAAATCGCAATTCTCTTCAGAGAAGTAGCAGATTAGTTGAGATAGTAAACACAACAACGGCAATGATACCTGCACGTGCTGCCTTTAAAGGAACAAAACAAAACAAAACAAAACAAATTGCACTTCCAGATACAGAATCCATCATTCCGGAATAAATATCTGAACATCGAAATAAAGGGCAGTGAAAGCTCTCAGTGTCTAAGGGGGAGGGAGACACAGAAAATGATTCCCACGCGAAAATAGTTTATAATCAAAGCGGATCGTGGGGATATCGTTCCATCCCAGACTATTACTGGAAGCTGTAGCTGAAAGCTGCCTGGATAACGTATAGTCTGATATTTACGTATTTCTTAAAAAATAAAAATATTTGGACTTGTCAACCCACTGAACTTTCAGGTTAACTGTCTTGTTAAGTGCATTTGGTTTAAATATCTGGTGTTTAACTTATGAAGGGTATGCTGTTCCAAAAACCTTTATTCTCGGATGGATTTTTATTATGTCCCTTGCTAATTTGCATTATGTCAACTTGTAACGGTGGGGAACCTAATACCGGGAACGGGATACAAAACCACTATTAGCACTGACACGCAGGGAATACGCTGCGCTTTTCCACAGCGAAGATCTGCTGTCGATTAGGAATGTTACAACTTCAAGACACTCATAAAAAGTGAAGGCGTCTTCTCCCAAAGCCAGCCACGTTTGTAGGATTTAGACGTGACAGCGAAACCCAATTCGTTTCGGGAGATCTGTGGGGTGACTGGGGAGACGGGAGCTCCATCTCTATTTCCCACCTGTACCCCCTTCCCAAAACCATCTCCGTCCCCATCCTGCCCCACGTATGTGCAAGGCGAAGGCCCCCCCGGGCTGTGCCCCCCTTTTTTTGGGGAGCAGCATCCCGGACAGCACCAGCCGGCCACCACGCCGGGGCTGCCTCCCCGGTCCGCGCCCGCAGCGCCGGGGCCGGCGCCGAGCGCTGCCGCCTCGCCGCGCCGCCGGTCCGGGTGCTGGCGCCCGCGCCGGGGGCGGCTTCGTGCCCCACCTGCGGAGCGGACCTGGGGGCACGGGGAGCGAGTCTGAGGGCATTTCCCCTTCCCTCCCGTAGGGAGCCCTCTGCGCTTGTCACCTCGTCTCCAACGAGTTTTGGGTTCAAGGGCTAATGCTGCGCAGCGCGGGCACTGGGGATCGCTCCTGCTCTGGTTTAAGCTCGTGCGAATGCCGGGCATCCCTGGGTGCACCTACACGTCTGCTGGGAGGGGGCTGCACAGCCTGACTGATGTTCCTCTTCCCTCCCTCAGCTGGGGCACCCGGCTTCACCTTCGGGACCCACTTAACCTTTGCAGAATAACGATTCCCGGCCCCATCCCGTAGCCATGTGCAGGACAATGCTCCCTTTTGCTTCCGTGGAGCTTTCTCCCCACCAGGGAACGGCGCTTGTCCCTTGAAAAATCTTTTATTGAGGAGAAACAACCCTGCCACTTGCGAAGCACCAGCCGCAGGCGCCTCGCTAGGGTTGCGAGGAGAAGCGGGTCCGGCGGGGCAGGGTGGGGATGTTTGTTTGCTCGGCGGGTTTCAAGGGCTGCATCATGTCCAGCGAACATTTCGCCCCCCGCAAAGCGGCAGTGGGTGGGGGATGGCTGGTCAAAGCTGCCTCCGGTCGGCAGCCCTGCAGTTCCCAAACCTCCCGCGGGAAGGGAGCGGGGAGCAGGGCAGAGCAGCCGGCTGTGCTCGGCGGCGTCTCCAAAGCCTCTCCGCGCCCGGAGCTTCGCTGGGAGGGATGGAGCCAGCCCCGGCGGCAGAGACGCAGGAAAGAGTAGGCACAAGTGCACTGCAGCGTCCCCGCCTTGCCCTCATGCCTCCCCGGGCAAGGTGTCTCCCCGAGACAGCCCCCCTGGTCATCAGTGGCACCTGGGGGCTATCTATTTTTTTTCTTTCTTTCTTTCTTTGCTTCGCTTTGCCTAGTTTTTCCTCTTCCTGCGGTTTTGGTGTTGACCGCGGTGAAGGATTCTGTGCGGGCTCTGACCGCCCGCCCCTCCCCCCCGAGATAAACCGGGCTCAGATGGAAACGGGAGAGACAGAAAGGGCCAGGAAGGGAAACGAGCCCGTCGGGGCTGAGCCCAGAGCGCTCTGGAGCGGGCGGGGAGCGCGGGGGGCGGCGGGGCGCGGAGCCGGGCGCCGGCGGCAGCGCGGGCGCTCCCGCACCCCGTTTCCGAAACTGGTCCCCCCTCTCTCCCGGCCCCCAGTTCGCCCCTCAGGTCCCATGCAGCCTTATTCTTTTAATAGCTGCTAATGACAAGAGACGGAAGAATAGCGGCAAACAACGCGGATGGAAACTGCTCCCGCGGTGCGAGTAAATGCTCTTCTGATAGCCACTCCCGCCCCCATCCCCCAAAACCAAATCGGCACAGAGATGGATGTAACGTTGTTCTGCTAACTTTTGCCATTTTGTTTAAACTTCTACTTCTAGGGCTCCCTGAAAAGAAAAGCCAAACTTCGGAGCATCTCCATTTTGTTAGCGAGAGGGAAATCCTTTGCTTGATTTTTAGTCCGGTGCTGAGATGTGACCCAGCGCCCTTCATATGTTGCTGCCCTTCGCTAGCGAGCTGCTGCAGAGGGGGAGCGATCCGCCGGCGCGTAAGCACAGCCTCCCCGTGCCTGCCCACGGAGTTACGGCACGGCACGGCCCCGTGCCCCTTCCACACCGTGGGCTGGTCACCCAGCCGAGGCAGACCTCTGCCAGCCACTTCTGCGGACTGGAAAAGAAAATCCAGAGCACGGAGTAGAGCGACAGGGGATTTGTCTTCTTCAAGAATCACAATGGATTTTGCAAGCAACTAATTAAGTGCAAGATTCCCCCCCCCCATACAAACACCCCTTGTTTGCAAAGTGGTGTGAAGTCGGTTGTGTAAATGATTCCACTTTAACTTCCAGCCCCTTTAGATCACTAATAATGCCGTGGTGGTGCTGCTCACACTGCTGCAGTGAGAGTCAGCATTTCCATTATAATTTCCTATTTTCAGGAGTTTTTACAGTGGTCATAAAAATTCAATCCAGGCTCAAACTTGGCATCCCAGGGCTCCTCCCAGGAGTAATTTCTTTTTGTTGTATTTGAAAGAGGAAACCATTTATCTGTTTTTACATTACAAGAGAGCAACAAAAGGAAGCGAAAGCAGAGTTTGGAGAACATTTTTGTATTTTATATTGCTTGCTTTTCCTCAGCTTTACAGTATCTGCCATAGATGTTAAGGGAGTACAGTACACAATAATTAATAACACATGAAAAACCATCAGGTTATAGAGAAGCTAGAGTCCGCAATCAGAACTGGTCATATAAAATACCCTTTATCATTCTAAAACACTTTGCTTTTCTAAACTGATAATTTGCTAGCAATACATCCAAAATGTAATTTGATGCTGGGGGTCACTTTGATTTAAAATGAACTGATCATTTTGGAAATCTGAGGAAGTTTATGTATGTGCTTGTATTTAAGAAGAATTTCCTAAAAGTACAGATGTTTTCACTGCAGATTTGAGGGGTCTATCCTCCAGCCCCCTTTGTGCAAGTATACGTATAACAGTCAAATAATCTTTGGATTTAGGTGTCCCTAAGTATTCATTTATATGATGGATTGTAATGGCTATATGGTTCCCTTGAAACCATTACATTCTATCAGGTCAAAACCAGCTTCTTAAAAAAGTTCATTTAATACAAGGGTGGCTGGAATGATTTGTGTACATTGTATTCGCTCACATACAATTCCCATATCTGTTGGAAATTGAGTAAGGATTTAATGACCCCACAGGAACTGAAGGTTTTGGTGACATGAGCTCAGAATGGGCCTATGAGACAAAGACCAGTGTGAATTGGGACACTCAAGTGGAATGCCAGCAAAGCCTGGACATCACATCATTTTGCTGTGGATTATGCCTATGCCACATGTTTTACAGAGAAGTCTTTTCTCTACGGCTACAAAACATAAATTTCAACTAGCCTGGAAACTTAGTAGGGGTATCCTCCAACTCATCCATCTCAGGTTTGGCTAGGAAAAAGGATCACAAAGAATGATATCTCACAGAGGCCACAGGGGCAAAAGAATTATTTCTAGGTGGTAAAAAAAAGTTATGTATGGAATGAGAGGTACATATGTATACATATATGTATATATGTACACATAGAAAAGAAAATTACCTATGTAGACATAGAGAGGGATTAAGACAGCCTTACAGTATGCACGATAGAATTAGGGGTACAAGTATATTGATTCAAGGAATGCCAGACACATTTATCTTTTGAAATTTTTGGAATAACATGCATTTGATAAGGCTTATACTTACTATAGCTAACAGTTAAAGTAGGACTCCATTACTTTTAGGAAATGAAGGCAACATTTGCTTGCCATGGTCTGTCAAACCCAGGACTGGAATCAGGATTCCACAAGATTTATCTTCCCTTGAGGGTTTTCATCACAATGATGTTGGGCTAGTAACCTCCAGTGGATCCAGCACTTCCCAAAAGCAGAGGAAACTCATTCTCTGACTTCACTTATACCTGTAACCCAGTCCAGATGTGTTACTCTTCCAATTAAACTGTTGCATCTAATTTGGGAGTGCTGGCTCCCAGATTCTTCAGAGAGTGGAGGTAAATCCAACCCATGTTGAGATGATTCACATTTCAGAGAAACCTTTCTTTTTTTGATTGACCGTATGCTGGCACATACACAGAGCCAGTGGTTCCTATTTTAGGCATCTCGATTCATTGCCTGAAGGGGAGTGGGATGGGTATAAGTCTTCTCTATTTCTGCATTTTTATCAGGCTTTATCTTCAGTAGTTAATAAAGTACATACCTGCAGTAGTTGATAGATCATACACCTACATGACAAGAATCTTGTTACAACTGAAAAATGAAACTTTTTCTGTGCAAGAAGTGATTGGAAAAGCTTTTCCTAAGACTTATCACAGCAACGCTTCATGGCAGCAATTCACCATCTCCTTTGGGCTTAGCAGGACTGGAGATAGCAATACAAACAGGTCTCCAAGTTTTATATCCTAATCATTTAGGATCTTGTTCTGGTTTTGTTCACTGCATAGATCCTGGGATAAGCAACAAAACAAGGCTCTAAGTTCAGTCAATTGCCGATACTCGTATCTGTTCACCCTGCTAGGCAGGGCACCAGAGCCCAAAGGCATGTTCAACCCACATGAAGTAGCATGAGGGGAGATTCGACCAGCGTTTGTGCCAAAGAACTCCAACCCTCTTCCCAGTGCTGTGAGCATTGAGGCATTTAATTTCCATTCCTTTGATGCACAAACTTCCATGCCTGTTCAGAACAGAAAGAGAAGTGAAGAGGTGCAGAAGACTGTAAAGATCCTGTGCAAACCCACTCTGCAGCCTTGGACAGGCTCCTGGGGCAGCTCCACTGGGTCAGATCTGTTGACTCACAGTCTACAGCTCAGAAGTGTGGGTGGTATTTTAAATATCCTGTACCTGGGCCTTGGAACGCCTTGAAGGGAGGTCAAAGCTGGTCCAGTAGTACATGGGGGCCAACTTTAAAAACAGGTTTGGGACATTCACTATTTCAGTCAATATTTGGAACTGCCACTATTTCAGCTCCTGTACAGTGACAGTGGAATCCACTACAGGACTAAAGGTGCATGCACTGGGGTCACCTTCCCTGCTGCACACAAATGTGTTGTCAATAGCTGGTGACCCCAGCACGGCTTCCCATTCAGTTGGCTGCAGCTCTGCAGCTAATTGACCGGTGTTGCTGGCAGATGCAAGGGCCAACCCTCCACAGGGGACAAGGACATTTTTAGTTCAATGACATCAGTCCCCAGGCCTCTAAATCACATCTATGCCCTCTTTCTTCTATAATATGATGATTGCCAGAGGCTAGTTGATCTCTCGCCATATACACTGCTGACATGGCTGTGTGATTTTGAAGCAGTTGTGGGGTTCTAGTTTTCTTCCACAGAAATCTAGATGAGTTTTTACGATTGACTTCAGTGACAGCAATATCTAACAACTGTAGTACTGTGTCACTGCGGATTCAATTTCTTGGCTTGTACTCAGTGGAAAGGTGTTATTTTAACACAAAGTGTTATTGTTACCAATGCAGAACTAGTGTCTGGCTAAAGTACATAGAAAAACTGATCTGGCAAGAATTTTATTATTTTGAACAACTCTAAAATAGGGTTTATTGAGGGTAATATGTAAGAAATCAGAATTTTAGTTGTATAATCACTCACAATGTCTTTCCTGTTTTTAGCAGCTTCTAAATATATACCAGCACTATAGAAAAAATGGCATTCCTTTTGTTTTTCTTTTTTTTTTTTTAGCATTAGCTTTCGAAAAGGATATAAATTCCCACTGAAACTACATGGAAATAAAGCCGAGGGATCAGCTAAAAGTCACAAAAGCAAAGGAAGTTAAGAGTCAAGACGGAAAGACAATTTTCTATCATACACAGCTATGCTGAAGTGTTAGAGATAAAGGTCATCTAACAGGGGGGGCTTTGTGCCGTCAGGTGATCCGAAATACCAAATATGCTGTAATACCTTGGCCCAAGGGGAAGGTTAAGTACTGACAGAGTTTCAACCCTAACCGAGAACTTCCTGCTATTTGTGGTTTGGGGTCAGACCCTTAAGGTTATTTTGAGATAGGCTTTTGTATGCAAAACTGTAGGAATAATACAGTCAGGGCATTATTGAACAGGCGGGACCATAAAAATCTGTTCTTGAAAGTGCAATCCTGAAGAAAACTCGCCACCTGCTGGCGAACCCCCTGCCAGTGCTGGGCTTTTCTAACCGGTGTGCGCTAAAGTCACTATTTATCCGTTTACAGCAGCTGAAATCGTCCAGTGGTCACGCTCTCTCCAGTTAAAGCATTGATTTGGGGAGCTTCTGCCTTAAAGGAAAAAATAATTTTCATCTGCAAATCTCTGTGTGACACTGGTTTGCACTGGCGTTTGAAAATAATACTAATCAAATATTTCAGCATGAATAATAGTCTCTCGAGGCTTAAATGTTTTTGTACAGGTGAGTTTTGTTAAATGCTATTTTAAAATGTATATATCCTCTTTCTTTCCCTGATTGTATCAGGAGCCTTTGTGGTTTCCTTTGTGATATTTGTGCTGCCACAAAGTCTTTTATTTGCTGTTACTACTTTTATTTACTGTTACTAAATAGTAACTGGAGATTTTGACATCTCATTAGAAATAGTTTTCATTCCTGTAATGGGAAAGGGAACACTTTTCAATGCTAAAGTTCACCATCTTATGACTTACCTTTTTTCATGTAGCCTTTTTGGTAAGCAACACTAGACTATTTAGTAGAGATAACAGAGATTTTTTTGTCAATTAAATAAGTTAATATAATGTTACTTTTTTTCCTAATGTCCGCACTACAGTCAGCTAAGCCAGATGACAGATCCCATTGATTCCAATCTGCTTGGGCAGACCATTACACAATAACCCAAAACACAATGTGTACATTCTTTGGAACTAATATTGGGTTTACAATTTCTTGGTGAGTATTGTGAATGCACAAGCCACAGAAAAAAGATTCACAACCAGCAGGTTCTGGACTCAGCAATGGAGAAGGCAATGAAGGCCGGGTTCATCCAGACTCAGTGACCAAGTGTCCCATGAAAGGGGGCAGCACTCAGTGTGAGGCTAGCATGTAGCAACGTATAGGAATTCATCTGCCAATACAACCCACAAAGCAGAGAAGGAAAAGAAAACATGGATAGTTCTCCAAAATGGACAAGAGCAATAGAGAAACATGAGAGACTATTAAAAAACCTTACTTCCAATTTACATTACATTTGATTTTCAATTCAATACTCTACATCACAAAACTGACAAAGGTAGTGAAGTTCAGAAAAATTTTGTAGGAAGCAGGAATAGTGGAAAAATAAAAAAAAGGATGTATACATCATAAAATGTAGGCATAATACTGAGAAGCAAAAACAGAAATGTTGGCTAGAAGAGCCAAAATATTTAAAAGAGGTTCCTGTGAGTTAATTTAGAAAATAACGGGAAAGTAGTCTAACAAAAAGATGAACGCCAAAACAACAATTGCTGCTCAGTTTGTGGTAATAAGGATGATCAAAGAACACCAGCAGAATAAACAAATGCAAATGAAGCAAATGCAACTAAGGAGAGGATGTCACCAGTGTAATGGTGAATGTGAGCACTAAAACCATGCTTCTCTACCCAAGAAAGGGGCAAAAGGGGCTATAAGAGGCCTGGAATTAGGTCAACCACTTCTACCAAACTTATCTATAGCTTTGTTTAAATCACTTGATCAATTCTTTGCTCTGGTATATCCATCTGTAAAAGGTAGGTAAAAACACTCACCTGCCAGGGATTATGTAAAGAAAAATATTAGATATCATATTTCATAGAGGGGAAAATAGCTCCTAGCAGTCTGCATTTTCTTTGACTTGGCCTTGTCTCAGCTACTGTTATATTCTCTCCTGGTTTAGTCACAATGCAATTTTTGAGCAATTTTGGGAGCATTTGTCAGTTTGCCAAAATTGCTTCCTAAACTGTACATGTTTTCACAAAACCTTGCTCACATAAAGCAGTGGTAAGCTGCTAAACTGGCAGCGTCTCTTTTGGGGAGGATTTAGGGCAGGACCAGAGACATGGATTTTTGACTTCAAGCTGAGGGAAAAGAGCTGAGGAAAAGCAGAGGTCTCATGTCAAACTGAATACAGTAATCTGTCTTTTGAGCAGGTGGCAGTGGTGCCCAGAGAACAGGGATTGCTGGCAGTGCTAGCTGGCTATGATTTTAATGTCCTTCCACATTTGATCAAACAAACTCCAGCAGACCCCTGAATTAAAGTGTATCAGGGTTTGGATGAGAAGATAGGACACAGAAATCAGTTACTGTGGCACAAGCTAGGTTGTCCTATGTTGGCCAGTTGCTCTGTAGCAATTACATGCATGCTTTAACTTGCTGTACAGAAAAATTTTAACTTTGATTTCTAACTTTCATGCTTTTACTTGCAGTATACCCATATATGTCACGGACCACAAGGAGAGCAACATGCTAAAGCAGAGATACAAAACAGCAGAAACAGCAGCTGCTGTAAGCTCATACCCTGGAGGTAACCTATCCATACCTTCATCCCATCTACATTCAAATGCTAGAGAAAGAAATCCAGGAATAAACAGTAACATAGGTGCTAGGACATTTGTGGTTGGTCAAGAAAGCTTTAGATAAATTCTGACAGAATAAGATGGAAGATCTGAGTAAGTGCATCTCGTATCTCAGCTGAGTACATCCAAAATTAGGCTAGTGACTATCCCAAATAACTTTCTCTACTCTTTCTGACTCTGATAGAAACTTCCTAATTTAACCAGTTGAAGACATTACATGTGTCTTAGAGCTAGGAGTGGAGCCTCAGAATTGAACCTTACCTCTTCACTAACAGCTGTTCTCTGGTCAGACATCACAACTTCTTCTGGCTAGTTACTACCCTGTGATCATTACCATCCCCTCCCAAAGAAGAAGGGCAAAGCTGGAATCAGGTAATACTGCTTTTCTCACCTGTGGATAGTTATCCAAGAGAGAGGTCTATGCTTACATTTCTTGATGTTCTTTGGAAGTTGCAGAGGCTGCCTTTTGAATCATGACTCTTAGCATAATCCTTAGGGAAGGAAAATAACTTAAAGGTAGAACTGAGACCTATAGTTACGGGAATGAACTAAGGCTAGAAACCGAACTTGAATGCTTTTTCTGAGTCAAGGCAGTTTGGTCCTCTGCTCTCTGAGCATCCAGTTTTGTATTGTCTTCTCATTAATTTATTATGCATCATTGTAAAGCTACTGAGAATTATTTTGGGGTTTTGTTTGTTTATTTATTCCTAATAGAAAGCCATTTTAGACTCTAACATCCCACATCTTACATCTCATGGGCAGCTTATTATACCCATGTGTTCTTGTCCTAACTTAAACTGTTTCTCTTCCTTGGTATTCCTCTCCATTGGCTTTTGTATCCTAAGGTGAACAAACCCTGTTCAGAAAGATGGATGCTTCATGTCCAGCTTCCTTTTGATGAACCTTCTCTGCATCTGTTTCATTTTGAATTCGTACATAGGCAAATGATACAGGTGAGGTCTTAATGGTGGCTTCTACAGCAATTTAAGTGCCAAAGGTATTTTGTACCCAAGACAGGGTATGCAGTGTTTGCATGTACAGTCACACTCATCCATACAAATAGGCTTGATTAACATGCACTATCTGAAATATAGTCCCCTTTGGAGTAAGGCTGTGCTATTCACAAACGAGACAGTTGTACAATTTAGCTATTTTTTTCAATTCAGTTGACTTAAACATGTTGTTGGTTACAAATCTGCTTTCTGAACAGATACATCCTGTCAGTGTGCACCTTAGTTCTTGAAGCCTTGCTGTGTACAGGCCAGCTGAGTCTCTCTCCTCTTAACAGAGATCTTCTTCAAGCTCTGTCATCTCTCTCTGCTTGGCTCAAGGGAGAGGGTCTACTGAGGAAAGAGAGTATGGAAAAGGTTATGATCTTCAAAGGTGAGATCCTTATTGTGGCTGACCATATCCAAGCTCCATTTCTTCCACTGAAATCCAGACAGTCCTGTCTACTGCGTTGGGACTGGTCATGTTTCCATCTGGGGGCCATAAGCCTCTTCCAGTAATGTCTACCTTGAACAGCGTAAGGCTAATTCAAACCAAGAGGAGAGCTGCCAACAGGGCAGCTGAGCATCCAGATGTTTGTAGCTGTGGTTGAGTTTAGATATCTTCCATCTACTTCTCACAGGAACTAACAGTATTGCATTCCAGTGACCATACAATCCTGGCTTCCTGTCTTACAGGACTATAGTATCCTTTTCACCTTTTTTGTCATTGTCAAAGATCTTCCCATTATATTTCTTTTTGTTGCAGCAAAGTTTTGGTTGTTTTGGTTTTTTTTTCATAAAGACTGAATCTGTACTTTTTTGTTCTTACTCGCATTCTTTAGACTTTCAAAGCCACTGGTTAAGTCAACTATTGCTATAATTAGCTGAACTACTGTATTGCTAAATACAGAGGAGGTGCCGGGGAATAACTGACTGAGTTTAACTTTTCAGATGAGATGAAACTCTTATATGTCACACTTCATGACATTTTAGTTATGGATTCTGAATTGAAGCTTTTCCTAATCTGGCTTTATTTTAAATTATTTGATGGATGGCATATTACATTTTTTGTCTGGCAATGGATTGCTTGCAAGCTATTTGCAATGAAGACTACTTTGTGTTTTCACATGTTCATTAACTTTCTGATTATATATTATTGTTCTACTTCGACTCAATACATTGTGTTAGAGCTCTCAGCATTAGCATGTAAGCTGCCCGTTTTACAGCACCCCTACATTCCCCAGATTTCCATGAAAACAGAATTTCACTCTCCAAAATGTTCTTACAGAATAACATGACAAAAAATTAGTAAGAACTTTTAGCTGAATCCTTCTTCTCAGATATTATTTTTGCATCATTTGCACAGCCTGACTTTGACTGTCAGGCTGAAGGTTCACTTCAAAGCAATCTTTTGCAATGGAGTTTTCCTTCAGTCTCTATGACTTTATAAAGGTAGTCGTCATTGAATTGCATTGGACTTAAACTCCATGTGCAAAGGACTCTGCAGACACACAGTGAGCTTTTACCACTCTGATATATGCACAGGATTTAGCATGGTCCAAAAAAAATGGATGATACAGAGAAATTAGCCAAAAGATTTTTTTTTTTTTAACTTTATATTTTCCTGTTCATTTTTTTTTTTAAACTTGAGTTACCAAGAGAGTGATCACTGGTAATCACTAGCAATTATAACGGAAATAAAACACCAGGGAAGAGCACCATCTTATTCCGTTTTAGAAACCTACAGTGTAGAAGTTTGCCTCTGGGGTAGGCTACCTTGGAATCAGTGGGAAGAAGCAAGCAATTGCAGAGTGCTATTCATGTAGCCTATTTTAGACCCTATTCGTTTAGCATCTGCTGCACACAAATACACTCCTGCTATATTTGGCACAGAATCACTTTCTCATATTGCTTGTGGCCTTCAGACCTTCAGGATACAAGGCGGTAAAAAAGATAGCGCTATCCTCCCCTCATTCGATCTATGGTTTCTCTGTTGATGCTTCCAGCAAGCCTTGCCAAATAATACCAGTGGGTGGAGTGTAGCCTTTGCAATGCACAATCCTGTCTGGTAAGACTTGGCCCGAACCCACCAAATCTGTTGATTTCATGTTTAGTTAAGTGAAGGTGACGTTACGACTTGATGACTTCTGTTAACCATATTTTTCCAAGTATCACATGAACATGCTTGAGCCTTTTAAGTTTTAGTAAAGATTAATCATTTGAAGGGCTTTTCTTTTTGGCAAGGATCATAACCACCACGCATTCATCATGAAAACAGAACTAATAGGTATAAGGGCAGAACGTGCAGAATTCATTCTTGAAAGGGGTATGTGTTGGGGATAGGAAGACGAATGGCTCTGGATAACCTTCTTTACCAGTTCTCATAGTCAAGAAGAAAAGATGTCCAAGTCCAATTTCCTCCCTGTGCCATCTGTTCATTGATTATGCAGTTGCCTTTTAAGCAGGTACAGATTTCCTGGAGGGATGGAGTTAGAGGGTCTCTTGATATGAGACATTAATCCCTATCTCCTATTCCCTGCTGTAGGATTAGGTGTTTCTCACATTACCAAAGCAGTGGGAAAACGAGTTTTGCCACCACCACATCACAGGAGAGGAAACAAGGTGTCAGAGGGAGGGGGAATCTCTTGCTGTGTTCATGACAGGTGGGAGCAGCCTGAACGGATAGACTGGTTGTAGCCATGGCTGAGATTTGGAGCTGAGCCTTGGGCTACACTACTTTCACTAGCCTTGCATTGAGTGTACATATCTCAGAGCATATGAGTCACCATCCTGGTACCATGCCCTTCACTTAGGGGCTGTGTTTAGTCCCATTTAAGGTCAAAGGATAACATTTCTTGCAAGTATTAGAAAAAGGGACCAAAAGGAGGGATCTCCACAGTTCTCAAGGAATGGTCCTAATACATGATTTCATGATCAAGCACTATTTGTGGATGCACAGAGATAAACTTGGGTGTTTGCGTGCGTGCGTGTGTGTGTGCACGTGCGTGTACGTGTGTGTGCACAAAAGAATAACACATGTTGCCTTCTTTCATTGGCAGTCTAATACTTTGGGTACGTTCACACAGAGTGGGAACAGAAGGTTCAAACTTCTTCAGGCTGGGGTGGGTCTGAACCAGTGTCCCAGCTACAAGCAATATAATAAAAGGTGTTTGTCTAGTTTCCATCTATTTTTTAAGAAAAGTGGCTGTGCATCGAGCATAAGTATGCTCAGATTATCTCCCCTTTCAGGTCCTAGATATTATGTGTATAGATCAACAGTGCTTAGGCTGGACTCAACCTGCAGTTGTCCCATTTAGGATACTGTGTATGTCTTGGTTACCTACAGAAGCACTCCAAAGTCAAAACATGGATTTTACATGTTTTTGGGAATTAATAGAGCTGGAATCATTCTCTGAAACCCAGAATCTTTAGTCGGGACTTAAGCAGACACAGTCAGTCTGAGTCTCAGTCTTTACTTGCTGCAGGAATAAGGAGGAAAAACTTTTCCCTCCTCAATTCTAGGGCTGTTCAGACTTCTGTTAGTTTTTTTCTTTGTTCCACTCCTTTTGCTCTTTGCACTGACACACTCACTATCCCACAATAGCTATTTTGTTTCTCACCATTTGCCTTCAGTGGGTTATCTTTGGCAGAGGGTTTCTGCTAAGGCAATGAAGAAACTGTGGACATGTTGAGGAAACTGTCTCTGATGGGAGCAGAGTCAAGGGCAATTAAAGGGGGAGTTTGTGCAGAGATTCCATAGCCAAGTTTTGACAGTAAAAGTGTTTACAAGGTGAATTCTCCATCAGGCAGGGGAATAGCTCCCCACACAACTGTGCATGTGCTAGAAAGGGGTTTTTGTGCTTTTTAGGCTGTTTGGACAGAAATTAGCATACCCACCAGGGATGAGGGGTCTGGGGACAAATTGTGATCCTTTTCTCTTGTAGCCTGGTTGGACAGGACCTGGAATAGAGGGTGGCCCATACACATATATTGTACCATGGCTGAGGAGTGTATAAACACAGCATAGCCAAAATCTGTGACCTAAGAAGACAGGTTCAGTGAAAAGCTCTTCACCTGCCAACACTAAAGTTTATAGGTTTCTTTTTCTTGGGTCAGTGGCTTTATTAAGACCTGAAATATTGCAGGGTGAGTATTCTTTAACGTACTTCCAGCTGCTGGGGATATGCTTATTTGTAACACACAGATTTTCCAGTAAGAGGGGAAATTCAAAGAGAAACGGAGAGGAAAAAAAAATGATGAATAATCCAGAAAAACAGTTAGATGTCTAACTGCCACTTTAGACACTTAAATCCAGCTGTATGTCCAAGGTGCCAGCTTGGATGGATCCTGGAGACATCCAGGTTTTTGTCAGTAAAATGTGTCTGTGCTTGCATACATACAATGTCAGTAAAATGTGTCTTCTGCACACATACACAGTTCCTAGCCATTCTTTAATAAATATTTTTTGGAGGAGGGTCTAGAGCCCAGCTTTTTCAAGTTAATATAGAGGCTACAACCCAAACCAGAACTTTTTATCAAGCAAGCTAGAGAGAGAGCCTCAGCCCCCATTCACCTGCAGAGCAAAGGTGCCTCCTCCCTGGAGCAAAATACTTTGATTCAGATTCCTGTTATAAATGAGGAAGAGGGGAATATATAGGGCTCCCACAGACCAAATGACTGGTCTAATCTCTGCCCTGCTGATCATAATACCATTGGGTTATTCCTTGGGAGAAAGGCACAATCTGGGCTATGTACATAACTTCAGGTGAGTATTCAGTCATAAAGCCGGAGGTTGACTTACTTAAACTACAGGTGGAGTAGGGCAGCAGCCAAAGGCTGGAAACTGATAAAAACCCAGTGTTCACTCTACCTACTTTGTATATGGCAGAACCCAGCCATTAGAGCTTTTCTTTTCCCTCTGTTTTGTGTCCAATTCCCTTTATCCCCTTCCTCAGCAGAGCTGCCCATTCTTGTCTTTGAAATGACACCTCTCATTTGGAGCAAGCTTCTGAGAAGTCTCAGATAGGTGCTGTGGTATAGATGGAGGCTATAACTCCCTGATAGGATGGAAGGAGAAGCCAGCTTCTCCTTAGGTTTTTTGTTTTATTTTAAATTTTTTTTTCACTAGTTCAGTCAATTATACACAGAAGGCAGTGTTTTCTCAGTCACTTACTTATGTATAGGGTCACTGGGCATTTTTTTCTGGGGCTAAGGGTTCCACAGAAAGGCAAATTACTTATGGTTAAGGTGGTACAGTGCTTAATATCCAACATTAAGCAGAAGAAATACTGCTTAGGAAATACAAAAAACTAAGTCATAACAAAATCCATCAGTACTGAGACACAGGACCCATGGAGGATCAAGGTATTTGCTTTTATGATATATCCTTTATTATCTTAGCTCAGCAGCTGAGGAAAACACTTAAAAGCTGTAAGGCATGAAGGATCTAAAGCATCAAAATTCTATGTGCAAGGCACTAAATGAATTGTAAACACGTACATGAATTGTACATAAATTTGGGACTGAAGGAAGTCCAGATCATATTCAGGTTCCTTTAAAAGCCAGACGGTGATATTTGAAAAATTTCTTCCAGACACTTGTCTATCTTCTCACCATCTAGCTAGCTATCTTCTAGCTGTTCACTAGCAGTATTTATATTGTTTTTTTGAAGGACATCTCATATATTAATTCTTCTCAGAGTAAAATCAAGTTGAATTAAAGCTGTTTAGACAGGATGGAAAAATTGGACAAAAGCTTAACTAAGTACTTCCTATACAAGCAGCATCCTCAGTGCTGGACCATGCTACTGGTGTTTGCTGTTTGCCTTATCTTACTTCTCCAGAGACTTTGATTTCCCTGATGCTGTCTCCTCTTCTGCTAACACAAATAAGGTTCCCTGCCTTCATTTGTTGAAAAAAGTCTTTCTTGGCCTTGAGGCTCTGCCCATTTAGAAAACATCTTTGTTAAGCAGGGAGGCAGTTACGACTAAACTCACTGGACAAAAGCATATATATGAGCATATACAAAGCTTCTTTCTTGTTTCTCTCACTGTAGGCTCCTCAACCTCTTTGAAATGGGAGTTTTTCTCAAAATGGTCAAACAAGAAGCCACATTCTCTGTTGACTCCTTCTGTGACATTTTTGGCTTTAACCTTTCTGTCTCTTAGTTTTCCCTGCTGTAAAACAAAGGCAATAAAGTTTAGGGTTTTTTTCTCCCTAAGATTATTTTGAGGTCTATAGTAATTTGCAGAACAATTCTAGTTCCCCCGAGCTACAAATATTTTGGCTAAAGGGGATGTGTGATTTTCAGATGTGCTTGCCCAATAATTTCTACATCTTGGACTCCTGTGACGTGTGTCATGTTAAGCACCACGACATGGACACACATTGACATGCAAAACTTGTAAAAATTGCTGCTTTTGCCATTCTTGCTGGGTGTTTGAGAAGATATATACAAATCAGTAAAAAGTAGCAATCTCCTTCTGTATGAGAGAAATGTATATTTCCATAATAATGAAAATCTTCCATTCTTCTGATATGGAAGACTTATTTTTCAATTGACAAATCCTCTGCAAAAAAAAATTATCCTTACATACACTAAGCATTACACCCTTCCCTTCATAATGTATAGATTACGTGTGCTGCCAGTAATGCTCCAGCAAAGCTCTCATCAGTAAGATATTGTTTTAACTGAATACACCCCGTGAGGGAGAAACCTCCATTAATAAGCAATAAGTAAGAATCACCCGTAGAGGAAATGGTTAAAAGAGGCAGAAGTGCTGCAAGATGGAATCAGAGAATGCACATAATCCCAGCTTGATGCAATTACTCTAACATGAATTTAAAATAAAATTAAAGTTAACAGTTTAAACTGATGTTTGAGGGGTTTTAAAAAGATTTAGTTTCCCTTGGAACCACTATGTTATTTGAGCCACTGTAATCTCAGAGCGCAGTGCTCATAATGTCTCTCAAGCACTGTTACTACTAGATTATGCCCACAGGTTAAGTTACAAATGTCTAAAAACCTTAAAATTATTAAACCTAGATTAAAGTGTTCAGAGAATATGGTGTTATTTTAGTCTCCTGCCATATCCTACATTTACTATAAAACTGTTATATTGGCATTCTAATAAAATGTCATAAAGCAAGTATGTAAGGAGGTGTTTTGGGTTTGTTGCAGTCCGATGGAAGCCAAGTTAACATGGCAACCAAAATGTGTAACAGAAACACTT
This sequence comes from Ciconia boyciana, assembly GCF_034638445.1. Lineage (NCBI taxonomy): Eukaryota > Metazoa > Chordata > Aves > Ciconiiformes > Ciconiidae > Ciconia > Ciconia boyciana. The sequence continues at coordinate 11,874,184 of NC_132936.1, read as the reverse complement.
AAATGTTTTTCATAAACTGCAAACCTTGTAAGAGCCTAAGAGAACGTTGACTACTGGGCAGCGTATTACTGAAGATTACTGCCATATATTCTTGATGCTTCATCTTAGATCATTTCTACACAACTCAAAACTTAATTAGCTGAAGTGAATAACCTACTTTCTTTCAGTCACACTCTTACCCACTAGACTTTGTCCCTTTGACTCCAGCAGCCACATTTAAAGAGAAAGGAATTATTTGTTCCTTGAACCTTGGGAGCAAAGTTATTACACTCTGACTGATATTTAGAAAGTTTAGAGCCAGAAGGGACCTACGAGATCCTCTGGGCTGTCTTGTTTTTCTTAAGATACCCCACACTTGAAGAACACCTTATCCTGATGCCTACACAAGGGATATACAACATTAACAGAGTCCATAATGTCTGTAATGCCTCATCTGCTGAATATGCTCCTGTTATTTTTCCTATCCGTAATACACTTGTTCTTTGTTCTGGTATACAGATGTTTCAAAGTTCTTTATTTAACTCAATAAAAAAGAAGAGTCTCATTATTAGACCTCAGTTATTGTTCACAAAAATAGAACAGTTAGTTCAATGTTGTCTGGACTATAGCTTAAAATTTTACCTCCTGGCATATTCACAAGGAGGATAGAGACAGTCCACCTTGACTAGCAGGTCATCTCAACATTCTCATTTGGGACACCCAAATCAGCACTCTATTCTTGCTATCAAGGAATAAACAAGTTTACTCAGGCTCAGTTCTGAGAGAAAGAAAATGACTCAATAAAGTTCCTAATGAACTCCAGCTGAATCCTTTAAAAATGCTTAGTGCAGTTACCTGTGATAAGGCTGGTTTTTTTTCTCAGTAGCAAAACCTTCACTGAGAGTACGGGTAGCTAAATGAGTATATTCAAATACAGTACAGCAATATAGAGTAGGAAACTATATAGAGGTATACAATACCTCTATAGAGGAAACAATATAGAGGTATGAAGGAAGAGTAGGGGAGGAAGAGAGCCCTGTGAAAGAGAAATGTTAACACTGTCTGGGGAGGTGTCTTGCATTTATTCACCTCAGCTGATTGGAGAGGAAAATGCAAGAAGCTACTCTACTTCAAGAGTCAGTGTGGTCATTGACAGACCAATCAAAAGTATGTATAATTTTAAAAAAAGCCATAATCTGACCAGAGAATCATGCAATACACTTTGCATTGGTCAGCAAGGTTTGGGCACTCTGGAGGAAAAAGTGCTAAAAACATTGCATGAGGGCAGACACCTCAGTGGTCCATAACAGAAAATCTTGAGGAACAGAAGAAGGCCTAGTAAGTCCAAATAATAATAATAGTAATAATAATTAATTAAAGAGAATAGTTAATTAAAATGATTGAAAAATGCAACTCAGAACTGACCACAATTTTCACTGAAGCCAATATGAATTTAACAAAATAATTTCTGTTGAAAAAGCATTTAGCAAAACATTAAAAAATATTTTTAACTTTTTCTTAGTGCATATCCACCCCCCAAAAAAAACCCCACAACGCTACTAAATGCTTCATTTTGAGACAATATTTAGAATTTGACAAACTTTAATTTTTGATTGGAGGTACGGATCTTTCAGAGATAAAAAGAAAGGCATCTTTGGTTTGAACAGGACGGTGAATAATCAGTTATCCACCGTGGCTTGACAGCTTTCATTTTTGACAAGATGAAAAAACAAAACTTTTAAACCAAAACACCTGAAAAGCAATTGTTGACACAATATCTCAGTTGCAACTACAGATCTCAGCAGCACAAATGAAACTGAGGAGGTGAATATATGGCAAATGACTTCAAACTGCCCATTAATCACTATCTAATTTGAGCAGACTTGTTCTCACTATGGGTGTACCACTCCTGCTCCCTTACTGCCTATCTGTCTGATGACAGCTGAACTTCGCCTGTGCTCAGAAAACTTAAGTGATGTATAGCAAAAAAGGTGCAATCGTTGTGTAAATGCAAAGACAAGACTGAAGTTAGGTACCATGCTTTGTTCAGAGCTTTTAAAATCTGAATGAATTAAATTCCGATTATTTGCATCACAAAGCAGAAAAAAAATATTAAACCAGCATCTGCAAGCCAATCACATCACCAAAATAGAAGTAGCCGTAACAATACTGCTAGAGGAAACACATTATAAAGGCAAGGGAGGGGCTTCTTCCTGCCAAATCTACTGTATTTGTTTCCAATCAAGCAGTGGTGAAGACCATTTGGAGTCCCATCTGTGCCTCACATAGTCTGACGGAAATGGAATGTGAAGTGTGTCGTTAAAGCTTGTAAGTCTTTAACAGAGAACTCAAGTTTGCTAGCACCAATGGGTCTGGTACATCCTTTGGATCATTAACGGTTAAAGTGCATTGCATTTGAATGCCCTGTATGGCTAGCTCAGAGACATCACTGTTTCTGTTGGTACAGCTGGCAGAACTTGTAAGTCTCTTTATTGTCAAAATATCTCCATTTCATGAATCATGAACCTCTCTGATATAGCTGGCAGAACTCACCATGAGATAAGTGATGATGCTTGAAAGGTCTTTTAGCACAAGACCTCATCATTCCCAAGAGGGAAACAGTAATGAGTCAAAGTAATTCCAATGTTTTGCTAGCTCAAATGATAGACAGCATAAATACCATAGTGGGAAACAGCAATGGTTCATGACATGCTGAACATTACAGTTGGGAGCACTTATGAAGTCTGGTAGTATGGATAGTGGAGATAGGTGAGAAAAGGACCTTGAGTAATGCAAATAAAAGCGTTACTGTCAGAGTTTGCAATCTGTTTGATTTTACAATTTGATTAAAAGTTGATTAAAAGAAAAACAGTTGCTCAATTTTCTACAAACCTCACAAAAATAGTGATCATTTTGGCATAGAACAGGAAAGGAAATTATTCTATCAAACAGGAGAAATTTTAACATATCAGAAGTTTTGGTGTCTGCTCCCTGATGTAGTCAGACTCTTCAATGTTTATGTAATTAAGATAATTTTCCCCCAGTTTCTAGTAGACTAAAATTTCCTATCTGAATCAGGTGGAACATGGATTTCCCCATAGCCTTCAGGCTCCTCAGGAGAGAGATATTTACTTCAGATAAATAGTTAGGTTCCTAAGGATAAGAAATTCCTTAACATTAAAATATTTTCAAAGAAAGTTTATTGAAAATGACTATGTTTATGGACACAAGTTTTCATTTTGATAAATGAGCATTTTCCAGCAGAACAGAACTAGCAAGGTGGAAAATTCTCAGTCTGCTCTCATATGGATGCTTGACGTTAATCAAGATTAAGAGATATTGTCATGAAGGTGGGGTCTTGAAAACAAACTGTAGGAGATTTCAGAAATGTATAATCAGTTTTCTTTATGCAGAGAAGGTGTGAAACACACCTATTATTCTTAATGAGTATCTATTATTCTTAATGAGCCTAGTATTAAGTATTGTCTTTGGAAAAATGTAACTGGGCCAAAGGATGCTGATAAAGGTCATTAATTCCACAATCTAGTTTATTTCCCCAGAAAACTCTGTCTTCTCCCCAGAATAACTGCTATTCTTGGACCTGAAGACTGCAACTATATATACCAGCCTTCACCCCAGTGTGCAAACAACTTTTGATGCAATAATATGGCTTCAGTCATATTTTGAAGTAACAGAGATGTACTTCAGCAAAATGTGCTTGTAGAATCATACAGCTCAAAGACTTCTTCAGATAGCTTCAAATAGCTCATAGACTACTTCAGGTAGCCATCTAATGCATACCTCTGCCCAAAGCAGAGTCATCTATATCTATGGTACTCTCTAAGATATCCAGTAATGGAAACTTCACAACCTTCTCTGGGTAAGAAACACCAAGATAGTTAATTTTTTGTTTCCACTGACACAAGACTGTAAACATTGTCATATTTGTTGTCTAATGTATGAAAAGACAAATGCATCCCATTCTTTTGTGACCTGCATTTTATTGGAAGGACCAATATGGATTATGTTCCAAGTCCGGAACTTTGGAGGCAAGATTTTATTTGCTGGCTCAGCATCCCCTTTTCACTATGACTTTGGGTACCTCTATCTTTGCAGTGTTTTATTTCCTCAGAAATATAATGAAAGTAGTTCCTCTTCGTTTCATCAGGAAGTGTAAGAAGAAGAAACATCTTCAAGGAGATTGACCCATTTTTGACAAATTTCCAGTAAAGTCCCAAGACCTCTCCTGTAAACTCAATCTTCCCATTGCTCATCAGGCCAGGACAGTGCCAGGAATATCAACCTTTGAGATTCTTTGTTATTTGGGAACCTGGTTCTTTGGTCATACAGGGAGCTGTTTTAGGCCTATGACTTCAAGCTTTCCAGGCTACTTCCATACTGGTAAACTAAACTCATGAGGGCTTGAACACAAGCATTTTCCCATGACCATACACACAATTTAACTGCTGGTGTGATCCCTGGCCTGGTTCTGTCCCACACTCATGAGCACTCTCCCACACAGTGCCCATGCACATTGTGAGCTATTTCATCGGCCAGAAGCTGCTCTCAACAGCATGTGACAGACCAGTCAGTTTTGGGAATTCAGACTTACAGATGTGAACTTTACCATAACACTTAAATGCTGGAGAACAGGCACTGTGCCATTTTATTTACTAGTAGAGATGTAGTCACAGGTCTGAAGGCCAGGAATAATCCAACCTGACTCAGACCTGGGGACACTGGCAAATTAAACAAGAAAAATGTCTGGGTTGCTGTAGCATGCTACTCTCTTCTGGCAGCTCTTTAGGTTCTGTACTATCCTACATAGCCAGTCAGGAGAGATGGGTGCCTCAGAGAGAGATGCTGAATGCATGATATGAGCCGTAGCTGGGTTGGCAGCCCAGGTTTAACTTACATTACCAAATCACATTTCTAAGGTTAAGCAATGTATATAGCAACTGTAGTTAGATAAGGGGAAAATCAGAACATAGCTATAGGCTTCAGCACGACTGTTTCCAGCCTTGGTTCAGACCCAGACTGGCATGTTAGTTTTGAATTCTTCCATGAACAGAGACATTTCACAATAGATAAACCTATTATAATGTGGATGCACTGCAGAGGGCCTTCCACATAGAAGTACCGCCAGCACCCTTATTATACCTGAGCAATACCGACTCAGGTTCCTCCCCTCATATCAACTTTTAAAGCACTGCTTCATGGGGAAAGAAAGCCAGTCTCTCAGGTAACCAACTCCCAAATCACTTAGGTCTTTATAGGTTAAAACCAACACCTTGAACTCAGCCCAGAAATTTATTGGCAGCCATTGCAGATTTTGGAGACTGTTTTTTTTTATGTCCTCTCTGCATGATGCTCCACTTAATAAACAGGTGGTTGAATTGTGCACAGTAGATTCAGTTGCCAAATGGCCTCAAGATGTAGCCTTAGACGGAGTGCATTAGGGTAATCTAACCTTGTGGTAAGAAAAGTATGGATAACTTCAGCAGGGACCACATGTGACAGGAAAGGTTGTGCTCTTCTTGCCAAACACAGCAGGAAGAAAAAAAACCCTCTTGGCTGCCTGTGTCTGCTACCACAGCATCGACAAGCTGCCCAACATCTTCTATGTGCTCCAGGACCTGAACACTCAATGGGAAGCTGGACCTAAGTTCTGAAATAAGGCGCTTGGATTCTCCAGTGTTCTGGAGCAGGAGACTGGAAATTATGTGACAGATTCACTTAAATTGAATAATGGAAGTTTTCATGAGTAAATGTAAAATGAACAATATAGCCTGTAATATAGTCCTTGTATTATTTATTCTGATACTAAATGTAATTTTATGCTGTTCCTACAATTTCCATGTGGAAAGTGCTTACTATTTTGAATTCTTAAGAGCACAAGTTCATCACTGAAGTGGGAACATGAGGTTTGGGTGAATGCGTGTGGGCTGCTGAGGATCAGGAGAATGGTGTGAAGAGAATGGAGAATGGTGCTGAATGGCATTACAGCGCTAACAGGCCATTCCTGCTAAATCAGTCAGCAATGAAATAGTTAAAAATGTAGACATCTTAACTGTCACTTGTATTCTCCAGAAAAGGCTAAGTGAGGGGATTACATTGGAAATCAACATTGCATTAGTACATTTCTTCAACATTTTCTCCACTGCCTGAAAGCTGAAATCAATACCTTGACACAATAACAAAGATCTAGACTGGTGGAAGAAATTCAAATTCTCCAGCAAACAATCTTAGCTAAAGAATCATGAGATGTCTAAACCCTAGATTATCATAAAGCTGTGAATGTGTTGATTGTGAGTATTAAAGAAGGGTAAAAACTTGAAGTCCTTACTTCACCTTGCTCAACTCTTTGACAGTTTATTGGAAATTCTACTTCATCTCATTCTCATGTATGTGTCAGCTTCTAATAGCAGCTTCCACTGGATTCTGGCCATCTTAATTAAATAAGGAAGGAAAAACAAATAGATTTCCACCACACACAAATTTAAACTGTCTCAAACATTGTGTTATCATTGCAACTTTTTTAGCTTGTGTCAGTTTTTTCAGGTTGTATTGGTTGTTTTCAGGGATACAAGCAGTTGTTCAAAACCTTATTAAAAAAAGAGCTTCCTCATTCCCAAATCAGAGGGAATGTTTGCTAAAGTATCTACATGATGTAGGAACATACATTTTGTTTGCCTATGTGGTTTAAGTATCTTGATGTCCATGCCCTATTGTCTTTACTGTTGTGTTTTGTACAGTGTATACTCTAGAAAATAGACATACAAAATATAGCCTCTACTCTGTTTTAATCAAAGTACACTGAAAAGGAAGGCTATTGTAAAAAAAATCACATAAAGTCCTAGTAAGTTACTGATACTCTCAATTAACTGATTTTAACCACAAGGCAAATGAAGAGTGGCTGATGCAGAGGTCTCTGTTTGCCCAAGATACTATTTTTCCAAGGAACCTGTATAGGTGCTACTGCTGCATTTCCTCCACTCTTCCTGAGAAAGCTCCTCCTTTGTAAGAAAGCTATTTTTGGACTGTGGAAGTATTGCTCGACTTCTGTACCCAATCTTGGTGTGGATGGGGGCTGACATTGCCATCAAGGGGGCTAACTGCAGGGTGCTTTGATAAACTCAGTTTATTCTTTTATTGCTTTAAGCATAGTAGTGAAAACAGGATTTGCATGTCATTTTTATTATAATTTGGTTTCCTGTTCAGGCTAAAATAGCTTTTGAAACTGCAGTTTATCCACTCGTGAACTAGAACAACGTCTTGTAAAACTGTGCTGGGTTTATGCTAGTTTCCCTTATTTGAAACATATGCAGAAGCTTATGGTTGTGATCTAGGATTAATACTGTTATAGGCTGGGCTAAATCTAGTTGGAACTGCTGGGTGTGACCGTCACTCTTCATTTAAGATAGTAGAAACAGGCTCATTTATGGTGTGATAGCAGTATTCAAACTGAAACAAAGGCACACCCAAGGCCACTAAGGAATTTGAACTATCTTGGAGGAAGGCTTTGCTGGATATTTTTTAGAAGGGTATGTGTGTACATGTATCTGTATGTCAGAGAGAGAGAGAGAGAAACAATCAAAGTGCAGAGAAGCTCACATTATGAAGCCTTTCATGGCAAAGCTAGGGTGAAAGATCCTTTTCCATTTCTCTCCTGTCCTATCTGCTTGCTCCCCTCCATGCACCCCCTCCACTCCTCTGGACTTGATTAGCTATCCACTTTCGCTATTGAAGCTATTTATGTGGCTGTATTCTCAGGCATATCTGTATACTAGCTTGTTTTAAAGAAAAAAAAGTATTTCTTTATCTTTTTTCCCCTCACAAAACCAAATAATTTCCCTGGTTAAGAGCATTGCCACAGAAACAGTTGCCCTGGCACAAAGGGAATTTGCACCAGGGCAGAGAGGGAGCAGAGGGCTGGATGAGCTGCCGCAGTCAGGAAGAGCCAGGTTGAAAACAGCCTAAAGGTATTGTAACTAGAACTACACCTTTGGGGTAAAACTGACCTTGATTTGAAAAGACTAAGGAACTACATTGGATGATTCAGTCCCTTTAGCTTCCCTGGTAGCCTTCAGAAGCACCTAGAAGAAGAAACCCCTGCATATTGGCTGTTCCTGGAGACAGCTGAGTCTGGTTTGTACACACCTTCTATTATACCCTGCTTTCAGTGCACCTGGCTTCCTTCTGCTTTCTCTTCCCACACTGGTGCCTTCCGCACCCAATACATCAGAAGGCTTCTCTGTTACCTTTTCTTCCCTGCCTGCACCAGGTTGGAGCTAGAAACCTTTGCCCTCCCTAAGGACCTGATGGGTCTCACTCTCTGAATGAGACAATGTAGAAAGGTCCTTGAGACATGATCTACAGACAGCTTTGGATGACTGCTCACTGACTGCTCTCTGCAGTCATGCAGATGAGAGTATGGACTCCTTCCCTGACTTGCCTTTGGTATTCAGAAAAGACAGACTTCATAGAGTGTTACAAGAACTCAGAATTGCATCAAAAGTACTGAACTGTCAAAAGTACCTTGCTCTAGCTAGTGGCCTTTCATTCAAGTAACAAGGGGTAACATTTACACCTCACTGGTAATTCCAAATATTAGTTCAGCCCTGCTGTTGGTAAGTGCTAGGAGGACCTATGGAGAGTTCCCATTAGGAAGAAGGAGAAAACTTGGTGACAGAAATGTCATCTTTGCTCTAAGCTGTGCTGGTCACTCTAAATTTGCTATTGGACTATTCATAAGAACCCTGTGTGGTTCTTATGGCAGGTTTACATTACAGAACAGACTTGTTTCAGATGATTGTCCATTTAGGCATCTGTCTCTCTGGGTTTGCATTGTCTGCAAACATTCTGGAGCAAAATGCTGTCCCAAATAAGCATGCATAACTATAGCCAACCTCAAAACTGGGCATGCATCCATACCATGGGGCAAACGATTGAGAATATATCTCAGAAAATAACATTAATAGAGTAGAACTATTAGTTTTAGACATTACAGTGTGAGACAATATGGTATGATTAGCTACATTGACTCAACAAGTATACAATAATTCTTCCTCAAATTATTTTTATTTCAACTAGAAAAAACTTATCATCAAAATTTAGTGCTTTCCAGGGACAGAGGAAACAAAAGCCAAACCTTGTAAGTCATTTCAGTGATCAATTAACTCACAAAAGACTAAAATTTCCACTTTGTTTCAAGGCTGAATTTGATTGTATTTATTTTCAGTCACCAGTTCTGATAAGCTGAAGAGCCTTTACTATTAAGCCTCTGTTCATCCACTCACATCAAACCTGATTCTTGTCAACAATCTAATTCACAGATATTGCAGATAGAGTGAGGTCCCCAATTCTTAGCCGTAAAATATCTTTCACCATCCTATAATTTCAAGTCCAAGTTCTTTCTACCTCCACAATATGCTACAGGACTTAAGATCCAGCTCAGAGCACAGCATCCCGTTAGTGGTTCCCATCACCACATCCAGAGATAACAAACATCCCCTAGTTTCCTCCAGCTCCCTCTCCTCATATATATATAAGAACTGTACTACCCTTTTTGTTTCAGTGCTATATTGGGAATTTGAGCTCAGCTGTTTATCCTTTACAACTCACAAGCCATTTGCAGAGGTACTTCTTCCCTAGTCTGTAAATACAGTTTGCTTATACTGAAAACCATTTCAATTGCCTGCAGCTGACCACAGAATCCAAATTATTCAATGCAACTGATTTATTCTCTTTGTTATTAAGCATTCCTTCCTATCTAGGTAATCTCTAAATATTATATATAACAACTGTGTGTTTTCCTCCAGTTAATCAACAGAAACTTTAAGTAGCAGATGGCCATGAATTAAAGCTTGTAGGACTCCATCAGAGATGTCTCATAAGTGATTCCTTGTTCAGAATTCCATATGGCTCCTTAACCAGTGCTTCATTTAATGGAGCAATACTCTGAATCTACAACATATATCTTTCTTGGTCAAAGTAAAAGAAAATGCCAAGTCAGATACCCTACAGAAATCTATAATATCAACATTATTATCACTGAAATAAAAACAGACAAGATCTGTTTTCATTAACTTTTTGTTCTGATATTCATTATATTGTTCTTTAATTCCTATTAAATAAATTACAAATGACCCATTACATTATTTTGCCAGGGACTAATGCCAAAGCTGACATTCTTATAGTTAACCTTTCACAGTATTACCACAGTTGCAGCCTTCTTCTACGCCTCTACAATTTCTTCAGTGTTTCAGACAGGTCATGTGCTTCCTCTCTTCCCACTTGCAGATGCAGGAATCCTCACCTATTGATTTAACAGCCTCCTGATTTGCTGTAGATCTGGAAATATTTTCAGCACTCTCCTTTGATAAGACTGTGTCCTCCAGCTCTGTCCTAAATAAAAAGCAGAAATACCCATTGAACACTGCTTCCTTTGTGTCATTAGTAGCAGTTGGAATAGTATTTCCAACTACATAATGCCATGGACACTCACAGGTTTTCTTTGGTGCTATTACACTTCTCTGCTCTGGCAAAGTGTTCCTCCTTGCATACTTTGGTTTCTTTCATCATTTTTGACACAGTTCCTTGTCTAGTACTATGCTTTGCTGCTGGTTTTCACTCTATTCATCTTCCTTCTAGATTAATTTTAATTTTTGTATTTGCCATCATTTCTCCCCCCTATTAGATTAGTTTACTTTATCACAGTTAACATCTTATAATTATAGGGTTGTGAATCTGGGATAAGTGTGAGAAAACTTTCTTAAACACTTCCGGATTATCTCTTCTTTTTTGAACATTGTGTTCTACAGGTGATTTACATTCCTCATTCTTGTCAACTTAGTGAAATTAACTCTCCTGAAACACCAGTCTGTAGCCACATCCTAAACAAAAGAAGTCATGAATATTTACTTCAAGGCAATTATTAGATTTCACCTCTACAATGGCTTGCTTGGTATATGTCAAGATGAGAACTAGGTAATTCCCTTCTGTTGGCTGCAAGATTTTTTGAATTGTTACATCTTGCTTTCAAAAATTCTGAGTGTTTTAAACAGACAGTATGAGGTTTCCAGTAAAAGTATTAAAGTTCTCAAGGATAATGCAGCTTATTTTTTTTCTGGCACTCAATAGACCATGAACAAACCAATCATTCGGTTTCCTATGCGGACTGTGTACTACATACTGTGATTTTCCTGTTAGGGCATGGATTTAGTAGCATATAGGATTATTTTTGTACATAGTGTAGAAACAGGTGGGTGGAGATCACCACCTCCTTTTCTCTTTTGCTCACTAATCCATTTTAAGTACATTATAATCTTTAGGGCTACCCTAAGGCTGGGCTTCCTGGACATTTCTTCCTTCTTCTGCCAGAAAGTTTTGTCCGGGCAGATGGGGGGTGGGGGTTATACATTTGTCTGGAATTTCCCTATGGCTGGTAGCCCTAACTAGCTGGATTTCTCCAACTCAGCTGCTATATATCCAGAAATATATGTGGGGCTGAATAGCTGCCCGTGCCTTTATTTATAGGAAACATTCAGTTTAATGGCTCCGTAGTGACTCTGCAACAGTAAAGTAGGTCCAGTGCTTCTAGGAAGTATCTGTCCTTCCCAAGCAGCCTGTGTGCACATTGCCCTGAAATATCAAAGTGAGAACATTACAAAAGGCAATTTTTGATTGGACCAAAGTATCTTCAGCCCAGTAGCCTGCCTCTGACAGTAGAGGAAGTCTAGGGAAAAGAGCATGAACAGAGCAACATGAAGTGCTCTTTCCCCAGCAAGCCTCCCCTGGTTCCAGCCATTAGAGAATTATGAACTTCCCAAATTAGAGGTAACATCTTTGTGTTTAATAGCTCTTGTGGTAATTCTCTTCAGTTGATGAGCCTCACCAGTTTTTGAACCCTGCTTGACTTTTGGCATGTCTAGCATCCTGTGACAGTGAGTACCACTGTTGCATTGTGAGTTGTATGAAAAAAAGTTTCATTATATTTGTCTTGAATCTCCTACCTGACAGTTTCATCTGATACCTCTATCTGTGAAATACAGTTAAAAATAATTCCTGTTCTGCAACACACATAATTTTATACACCTAAATTTCACATAGAATATGTTTTTATGTCCTCTTTCAGCTGAGTTTTTTCTAGGTTTGTTTTTTCGTCATATGGTTACTGTTCCATATCTCTGATCACTTCTGTTACTTTTCTTTGTATTTTCCTTAGTTTTCCTATTTTGGTGGATGCAGAACCAGACCTAAATACAATTCAACATGTGAATGCATTGTGCATTTATTTAGTGGCATACCAAAGATTAATGTTTTATCTTGAATGTCACAAGTTCATTTTAAATAAATTGTAGTTTGATCCCCCTCTCCCTTTAGCTCTTGACTTGATTTTCTCTTGACTCACCTGAAAAGCATGTTCCCTCCATTTTCTCCTTTCCTCCCATGCACATAGAACCTCTATCCTTGCCATAACCAGCTTTGCTTTTAGCTCTAACAACATCAGTGCTGAGACACAGCTAAAAACATTGGCTGGACCTGGGTCACTCCAGCCAGACTCATTCACATTAGGTGCCCTTTCTAGAAGCTGGATGCAGAGACACTCAAGCTGGTTCTGGAGAGAAGCAGCACAAATCCAGCAGAGCTTTTCTCTCTGGGCTTTGTGCCACAACTCTTTGTAATGGGATCCCCTTCACTCAGGAGAAACCACTACCCAAGAAGCCTGATTCAGTATAGCCGCTCTGATGTAGCTGTTGCCAAAATATGGCAGTAAGCTTTGCATTCAGGTTTTGAAATATTTTGCATTAATTCTCACCCTAGTGATTTTGGCTTACCCATCATCAAGACCACCGTAGTGAAATAGTGATTGGTAACTGAAATATGTGCCTGGAAACCCTTGTATTATTAACCTCATGTGTTCTGGGCAAATTCCAGGTCAGATAATTACATTCCACTCACCACAAATTCTCCCCATGATTCTATGTGGGTATGTGTTAAGGGACAAAATCAGGCTGCTGATTCAGGTGATTATTTTCTTAAACCTTAACCAAACGGATGAGCCAGGTTAGGAAAGCAGTTATGTAGATTATTCACAACTTCGATTACGTGGTATGAAGTTATACACATACCATGTAATTCAGATCAAAGGCACTTTAAAAGTGGTAAAATTAGACAGGTATTATTTTGGTTACTACTAACTGACAAAAGAGTTTCATTCATTCTGCAAGAGAAATTGTGTTTCCTCCTCCCTTTCATATTTTTTTTCTGCAGAAAAATATCTCAAACTAGCTCTGTCAGTAACAATTTACCCTGTAACACACAGTGGGTTTCCAGTTCTCAGGGACCTGTGCTGACTCCCAATTGGTGCTTAATGCAATTATCATTTATTCTATTTGGATATTAGCATCAAAGAGGTGTATTTTTTTTCATAACAGCTTTGCATATGTTCTGCATTAACATTCCAGTGTTGCCCAGTAAAAATAGTTGGCCATCTGCCCACTTTTTAAAGTAAATTTTTGGTTTACTATTTTTTAAATTTGGATTTCTAATTATAGTTAGCTCTTCATAAATAGTTTAGCAGAGCTGGAGAGAGTGTTAAGCACTGCATTTCTGAACCTTTCCTCCCTAATAAGTAACTGTAACCTGGCTCTGACACACCTCAGCTATCCAAATTCCTCCAAAATCCAATATATTTTTGTAATTTCCCCTTCTTTGTTCTGGAGTCTTAGGTTTTCTCCCTGAACTTTCTAAGAGGAAACATCCCTCTTACCTTTGACCCTGGCAGCAAACCGTCATCCTTTCTCTTTGCTTGCCTCCCACCAAACCAGCTAATGTCTTCGGATGGACCTGTGGGCCATCAGCTGGAGAGCTGCAGATCCTATGTCATCAGAGAGCTATTCTTTGATGATGTGGTCAGCCTTCCTACGGTTTCTAGTAAGCCAGTCTTGGCAGGTTCCTCTTGCCAATGCGCCAGCTCATACAGCTGTAATTATAATTGAATCCACAAAGTTAGATTTAGTCTTCCAAGTCCATATATCAGCCTTAGTTACAGCAGTTTTCTGCTACTTAAGCACATTTAATTTACAAACTACTGTGCACATTATATTTCCAGTGGCTTTTGAGATGTGTGGAAGGGTGTGTGTTCAAATCAGAGGTATAAAAACCTAAGTAACCACACACATAAAAGAGGAAAAAAAAGAGTATGTGAGGGCAGACAGTATGGGAGGACATAAAAGCCTTATGCTATAATATTTCAAATGAGCACAGCACTGTTCACAAGGGCACAGCTAAAACTGGGTGACAGTCCTTGGGAGTGTCAAGCCAGATACCTCTCTACAATTCCAGTTCATTTGCCAGGATAAATAGTGAACTTCCTAGGGGTCACAGTGGTTTGAAAGCACAATAGCATGTGGTGGTGAGTCACATCTTGAAGCTTTTCTTTGGGGCACAAATGCTTTTCTGTGGCCAGCGGGGAACTCTAAAAAGCACCCAGTGGTACAGAAATTATTTTTTGCCAGTGTAACTCCCTTCAAGATTTACACTGAAATCCCTGTTGAACAAGCTTGTTCCTCTTTACTCATAGTCTTCATCAGATCATGAGGGAACAGGCCTTGCTGTTGATCTGTAACCTTTTCTTGCAAGTCAGCTGCACAGTTGCTCACCAATTTCTTTTATGATCACTATTCCTTCAATGTACTGTACTTAAATTGACCATTTACAGGAAATATTTTTTCCAGTATCCAATAATCAGCTGATCAGTATCAGCTAGTTTCTCTTCATTCTTAAGCTTTTAAAACCATTACTCAAATTGTGCACATATATAGAGATATATTTTTAAATTTTTTTTTTAATTGTCTGTTGTCCCTGCCATTTCCTTAAAATTTGTCTTTTATCCTGATGTGTTCTCCAGAATTCTCCAGAGGAGGGACTTTCATAAAGCTCTAGAAGATTTTTATTGTTTTCCAGAGTAACAGAGACAATCAGTCAAAAAACAGGTTTTGAGAGAAAATTATTTGGGAGGGGAGAGGACAGAGAAGAGAAAAAAAGAGGATATAGGTGAAAATAGCAGCAAAAATCTCTCATGCACATAATTCAGAATATTTTATTTCAGATATTTTGATATGTCCTCTCATTGCAGCTGTTGTTCTTCAAATCCCTATCTACTTCTATATATTGCACTCTGAGCTTGGATACTATTTCACAGAATCACAGAATCACAGAATTGTATAGGTTGGAAAAGACTTTTAAGATCATTGAGTCCAACCGTAAACCTAACACTACCAAGACCACCACTATACCATGTCCCTAAGCACCTCATCCAAACATCTTTTAAATACTTCCAGGGATGGCAACTCAACCACTTCCCTGGGCAGCCTGTTCCAATGCTTGATAACCCTTTCAGTGAAGTAAAATTTCCTAATATCCAGTCTAAACCTCCCTGGTGCAACTTGAGGCCATTTCCTCTTGTCCTATTGCTAGTTACTTGGGAGAAAAAACCGACCCCACCTCTCTACAGCCTCCTTTCAGGTAGTTGTAGAGAGCGATAAGGTCTCCCCTCAGCCTCCTTTTCTCCAGGCTAAACAACCCCAGTTCCCTCAGCCGCTCCTCATCAGACTTGGGCTCTAGACCCTTCACTAGCTTCGTTGCCCTTCTCTGGACACACTCCAGCACCTCAATGTCTCTCTTGTAGTGAGGTGCCCAAAACTGAACACAGGAGTCAAGGTGCGGCCTTACCAGTGCTGAGTACAGGGGCACGATCACTTCCCTAGTCCTGCTGGCCATGCTATTTCTGATACAAGGCAGGATGCCATTGGCTTTCTTGGCCACCTGGGCACATTGCTGGCTCATATTCAGGCAGCTGTCAACCAACACGCCCAGGTCCTTCTCTGCTGGGCAGCTTTCCAGCCACTCTTCCCCAAGCCTGTAGCATTGCATAGGGTTGTTGTGACCCAAGTGCAGGACCTTGCACTTAGCCTTGTTGAACCTCACACAATTGGCCTCAGCCCATTGATCCAGCCTGTCCAGGTGCCTCTGTACAGCCTTCCTACCATCAAGCACATCAACACTCCCACACAACTTGGTGTCATCTGCAAACTTACTGAGGGTGCACTCGATCCCTTTGTCCAGATCATTGATAAAGATATTAAACAGAACTGGCCCCAGTACTCAGCCCTGGGGGACACCACTTGTGACCAGCCGCCAACCAGAGTAAACTCCATTCACCACCACTCTTTGGGCCCAGCCATCCAGCCAGTTCTTTACCCAGCGAAGAGTACACCTGTCCAAGCCATGAGCAGCCAGTTTCTCCAGGAGAATGCTGCGCAAAACTGTGTCAAAGGCTTTACTGAAGTCTAGATAGACAACATCCACAGCCTTTCCCTCATCCACTAGGCAGGTCACCTTGTCGTAGAAGGAGATCAGGTTAGTCAAGCAGGACCTGCCTTTCCTGAACCCATGCTGGCTGGGCTTGATCCCTTGGTTATCCTCTACATGCCGTGTGATGGCACTCAAGATGATCTGCTCCATCAGCTTCCCCGGTACCGAGGTCAGGCTGACAGGCCTGTAGTTCCCCGGGTCCTCCTTCCGGCCCTTCTTGAAGATGGGTGTCACATTTGCTAATCTCCAGTCAGCTGGGACCTCCTCAGTTAGCCAGGACTGCTGGTAAATGATGGAAAGGGGCTTGGTGAGCACTTCTGCCAGTTCCTTCAGTACTCTCAGGTGGATCTCATCAGGCCCCATAGACTTGTGAGTGTCTAAGTGGTGCAGCAGGTCACTAACCATTTCCCCCTGGATTATGGGGGCTCCATTCTGGTCCCCGTCCCTATCTTCCGACTCGGGGGGCTGGGTACCCAGAGAAAATTGGCCCTACTATTAAAGACTGAAGCAAAGAAGGCATAGGACATCATATTTCTTACGATGTCCCATGCCTGAGGATTCTGGTAAGAAACCTTGTTACAGTTCTTCATGAAAAAATGTAGTTTAACTAAGGATTAACTTTAACTAAAATCTAAGTTTAAGTAAGTCTAACAGAGGAAAAATGGGTATCAAAGGCAATGTCATAAGGATTTTGGAATCCCTCCTTTTTTTTCCATTGTTTATGATTTCTTGTTAAAAATACTTTCTGACTACCCCAACTGCTAGTAGTAAGAGCAACAGAAATCTTCAAAACATTTCATAAGGAATCAGGTGAATAGAAAGAGGAGGAGAATATGATTGCAAATTAACAGCAGCTTTTCAAATTTTAGAACTCACGGTAGAAACCAAATGCAACTCCAGCACCAAATTTCTAGTAAGCAATTTAAAAGAATGATAAAAATAGTTAATATAAAAAGATCAGAGATGGCATTGCAGGATCTACTTTACTGCTGTCTGGAATACTGACAACACATTTCAGAAATTAGATCCTTTCTTTTAACAAAGGTAACAAACCATAAAGATCTTTACTAGTGCCAAGTCCACTCCAGTGAGACAGGATGGCTAGCATGCTCTGTGTGGGCAAACTAAAATGACAAAAGGGTTTTTCTGTCTTTTAAAATAGAAGATAAATAGACAGCTTTACTGTGAGACTTGTTACTGGACTCTGAATCGGTAATTTCACAAGGAGTTAGGGTGAATTTACGTAGAATAAGCTACTAGCTTCTGACATTCCATAAATAAAAATATTTTAATCCATATACTAATTAACAGATCAGATATGACCCACAAAGTTACATTTAAAGTTGTCTGTAAAGTAATTTCATTATAATGTAGTTGCCCATCAGAAACTGATTTAGACAGAAAATTGTAGGCACAGGTGGTTGATACAAATTGAGGAGGAGAAAAAAAAGACATCCTGAGCTTCTTCGCTTTCCTAATTCAGCATCTCAAAATCTTGAAGAAAGTTTTGAAACAGGTTCTGGAGACAGTTGCTGAATTAGTGTGTCATTACAATGTAAATTTACAAGTCTAATAATAAGTATAGAAGGAAAAAATAGTGTTAGGTTCAGGAACTGAGGCATACAGAGGGGTGAAGCCTCTGCCCATATATCTCAGAATAAAAATGTGGAGGCATGAAGCTGTTGGGATTTCCTGTCATCCTTTGCTCTCCCACTCTTAATCTCCTGAACCATTCTAATTTTGACATAAGTCAGATTCTAGCACGTTCTTTCTATCAGCCTTAAGGACCGTGACAGAACCCAAATTTTAAAACAGTAGCCTCAGGCACATTTTCCTCTCACATCACTCCCTGCCTATTACACTACTCCTTGGCACATTCTTCATGCTGCAAATTCATGAGTACCTATGGAGGAAAGTCCCACAGGGGCTGGGGGTCTCCTTCAGTGTGAAATGCAGCTCCAAAATGTCCTGTTGGCCACCTCAGTCACTGAAAAGAGGCTGGGCTGGGCATGAGGATCTCGGTCTAAATGTTTTGCTTATGAAGTTCACTCAGAAGCCATAGGACATATGTTTGTAACCACTCAGTCTCAACCATCAGCAAAAGACCATCTTTTCAGTCTAGAAACAGCCTGTAAATATCCCTGTTGACTGATCCATTTTATTAAATTTTCGTTATCATTTTTGTGTACAATATGATTCTCCATCCTTATATTTTTTTCCATTCTATGTAATGCTTTAGCCGTGCAGATGTTAGTAAATTTGCAGTTTTAGAGCAAATACAGGAACATTTCAAATCACAAAAAGTTTTCTTCTTTCTTGCTTTAAACTCTCATTCAACTGTGTCAGATACCAAGCTGTTGTTTTGAAGATTGTTCTTTAACATGCGTATGACTTACTCGAGTTTTGTAACAGATGAAGTGCACTTATAAACCTCAATACCTGCGCAACTGTAATGTCTTAGCAATTTCATAATGAAATTCATATGGAATTTAGCAACCCAAGCCAGATTTGTGTCAGAATCTTTAACATGTTCCAGTTGCATGAAATACTAATTAAAGGCACTCATTGTTAACTGATATAAATAGTCCCCACTTAGCCCATTATAGGTATGGGTTGTAAAACAAACAATTATGTGACAGATGATACATGTTAACACAGAGAAATTCTGTAATGACATGTCTGTAACACTGTAACCTCTTCAACCACCATGTGTTCTACATTACAGGCTAAAGGGGGTGCTGATTGCAAAGGTGACGTACTTTGCAGTTTGTGACTTTTCTTCTAAGAATAGAAATGCCTTAGAGCACCTCTGAATGATTTACATTACAAATTTAGTTCAGGCAATGAAATCATTAATGCAAGCTTGATTTTAGCTGCTACATGTGTTTGCTGTTCCATGCACTAGTGCCAAACAGTTGAATATGCCTACCTACCAAACAGTACTCTACCTAGAAACTGACTTGGTAATCCCAGAAAATGATTGTTTCCTATTTACCATTTCTTTCATCCGATACCCATTTTCTTATCACTCTGTACTATGAATAAAATGATTTGGACCAAACAGGAAACTGACTTTGGAATGTGTATTTTTTTAAAAAAAATATGTCATCAAAACTCCAAGCTAATCACGGGATAGAAGCAATCTCCTGGTGTTTGGATAAGATACACAGATTATTCAATTAGTAAAAAATGGTGTCTGCCTTTCCACTAGCCAACATATTCCTGTAACATTAGAAGCAGGTGGCCTCCTTACTCAAAGCACAAACACGCAGAAGTTGCCTAGTGCATTTGCCCTGCCAAAAAAATATGTATTTTCGCATCTGTGAATGTACGATCCTGTGTTTAACCCTTGCAACTACAGAGTTTCTAAAGCAACAGAAGAAGAATGACCAAGGTACATGTGTCTTCAGGGAGGCAGCCAATGAAGAAAAGGTGACCAAGATCTATGGACAGTACTATGAGTTATTTCAGCCATGGCTTTCAAAAGGGACTGCTAAAGATGAGCACAGGGTAACTGAGCTTTTTTTAAAAAGCAAGACACTCATACTCCTGTAAATGCTTGTTTAGGACTCAGAAAACTCCAATTTTGACATCTACTTTTAAAAAATGTTGGTCTTTGTGAACAAGACAAAACTACTTGTTAGCAGATACCTGTCTCCAAAATGCTCTCTCAGAGATGTATATTTCACCAGGACCAAACCCAACTGAGCTATAACATGTACAAGACAAAACTAAAATTTTGCTAGTATTATAATGATTGATTTGCTGCAGAAAGTGAAAAAGTAAAAGCACAAGAGAATGGATGATGCAAAACTTATACATTAAGGGAAATATCCTTGTCTTACATCACAGCTAGAAATTGGCCTGGATGGAAACCCTTGAGCTCATCAGACTTGTCCTTGGAGGCACTTTTTATCTAGATCTGGATCCAAACTTTTTGGCTTAGAGCTACTTTCAGATAGAAGTGTGGAAAGTACTTTGTGACACCTCACCTGCACAGTGGATTGAGGGTTTTCCAAGCCCACTGGCCTGTCCTCTCTGATGGTACAGGCTCCACCCATTCAATTCAAGCAGAGACCAAAAAATAACATATGATTTCATGTCCTACAATTCAAAAATAAGATACATTTAGGCAAAGTCTGTGAAAGAACTGAAATATCAGAATGTAAAGTCAATACATAAAGATGTTACTATCTGGAGCTGTCTAAAGACTGGAAAGATTGTGAATAACACTAATATCTCCATGGCTAATTTTTTTTTTAAAAAGTAACACTGTTAATCCCATTTTAACCCCTGCTTAATCTTGCCAACCTCAAGCAGACCCACCTGAAATTTTACCTAGCAGTCAGCAGTCTTATCCCAGAATGCATATTTGTTTCTGGAACATTTGAAGACATTTGGATAGGACATTTGGATGATATTATTGTCCAAAAATGGGGATGTTCTCACTCTTTGGACTTTTTCCTAACCCTTTTTTTTGGTTTTTAGAGCACAAAAATGATTTACCCTAGAAATGTCAAACTTGATTCAATGCTTGCTTGGCAAAGAGACATGCCTTTGGAGCCTGTTAGAGGGCTTAGGTGGGTAATTGTAGTTATTGTTAGTTTTTTCCACACTCATGGCATACAGTACATGGCCAGCTCGTGTTAATAAATACCTGTTGGGTACATGTGTGGTTTATAAAGGCTTGATTCAAAGCCCACAGAAGTCAATGAAAAGACTTCTCTGGCTATGAACAGTTGGAGTCAGGCTGTAAATGTAAATGACAGGATGGAAGAGAATCTGTCATGGGAAAACTAGAGTGGGAGAATCACATCTCCTGCAACCCTTAGAGTCTTCATGAACAGATGGAGCATGAAGAGAATGGGGAGACACCCATTGTCTGTGGACATCCTGTACCATAGGGGCCAAGGGACAGAAAAGGGAAATGGAGTCTTGAGGAAGGGGAAATTCTAGGGTCACAGTGGGTTTAAAAAAATTGTTTGAATGATAACAGCTAATGCTGATTAAACATGCCTGGCCTTCTGCACCAATGGGGGAGGAGGGGGGGAAGAAGAAAAAAAAGTACATAATCTATATAACATCTCATCCTTGCATGACTACTACATAGGTGTTCAATTGCTTTTGAACAATATATATGCATTTCCCAGGCTGGACCTGTCTCATGTGAGCGCGCATGTTGATGTGGAGACTGTCAGATAATTGCAACACCCAGCTGTGGAAGGAAATGAGCCACAGCAGCAAGTCACCCTCCAATCCAGCTGTATGCCTAGCCCAGCCTCATCCTGCAATAGAGCCCTGGAGCCCTTGGGAGCCCCTGTCATCACCTGCCTGAGAACTATTCCCAGGGCCTCCTTCCTTCAGCTCTCTGAGGCATTCCTATGCATCTCACGGGTCCTGGCAGTATGAAGATTTTGGTAGGCATCGCTCGGAGGGTCAGGAAGGTTTCATGCCCACTACTGAAAGCACACATTTGCTCTACTTCCAGGAACTAGGCAAATGTGTCCAGAATCAGGCTGTGAAAAACCTCCACAGCAAAGTAAAGATCCTTCACATCCTGTCTGTTTTTGTGCAAAGGAGGAACCCTTTTGCACAGAGCCTATATATAAAATCTAGCTCTTTGTGTATCTGCCAAAAAGTACACATCTCTACTCACTGCTTACCATGTACAAATACCTCCCACTATGTTTGATTTATTTATTTATTTACTTATTCTCTCTCATTTTTTTAATAACTCTTTTAAGGTGGCAAGGCACGATGATTTGCCTGAGCAAGTTTTTGTTTTGCTGTGGGTGTGTGAAGTCCAGCAGTAGCTGGTTGGTAGTTTGCCACTCAGAGTTGAAAGTTCAACAGCCACCTGTGTCACATCTCTCTCTTTTTTGGATTGAAAGGGTGTTATAGGAAAGGTGTGTTTGCTTTTTCTCTTTTGGTAGAAATAAAAATGGAAGGGAGTGTTGTCTGTGAGAAACTTATTTCCTAGTGTAGTGAAGTAGCCAGCTGGCAGCCAGCTGGCATCAAGCCATCAGGAGGTTGAAGGCCATTGGACAACTGTGTGGGATTTGTTTCTCACTTGATGTGTTTGGTTTTAAAATCATTTATTTCTGGAGTAAGTCATAGATATGGAAAGGGTTTTACCTAGGGGACGGTTGTTTCTCCATCCAGTTGAAACCACAAACAGACAGAAAGCTGGTCGCTGGCCAAAGTGAAAGGCCAAAGGCAAATTGTCCCATATTTATCCTTTACTAGGTCAAAACTCAAAAGCTGGACACTGATGGCAGTTCATAAATATTTCACTGCTCCAATCAACAAATGAGATAGAAGGACATTGCATGTCAAGAAACTTGTTGACTCTTGCAGAGCAGATAGCCAGCTGGCATGAGCACCGTTATTGCCCTGTCACAGAGCTGAAAGGCCAGAGACAAATGGTGCCAGATTTGTTCCTGGTTTAGCTAAAATAACAGAGGAATCATGTTTATGTTTTGATCTTGCTGTGGCGTTGCCTGTGATCCTCACTGGCCATGTGATCCTGACCTATTAGTAAGAGGAGACTCTGAACTCTCCAGAGAGAAATTCTGCCTGAAGGTTTACAATTCCTACTTCATTCAAGCTTCCCATTCATCTCATATTTTATCCTCTCTTGTGTTTGCAAGTGCTTTGGGAGTCACCAAGAGATACTTTTAACATAGCGTATGGGATCTGATCCCATACTCACAGCTCTGGAGAACTGTGGGTCAGGTTCTTTGTAAGTATCGATGGGCAAAAAGCCACTGAGATCAGTGAACACAAACCCTTGCATGTCATGTAAGTAAGGATTGCATCCTGACCAGCAAAGCTTCCATCCTTACACAGGAGCAGTGGACCAGCCTGTTTATTCTGAAATAGTCGATGAATGCCTATGGCACCTTCTTGTATGCATCTGGAAGGGTTAACACGTCAGACTTCTGCCCCTTGTTTGGGATGGGAGATAAATGGCCAAGAAAGAATCAGCTATATGCTTTCCATTGAACATGCCAATAGACAACCTTCTGGCTCCTGGTCCTTGGGATGGCTCACTGCCCAGCATCCCTAGTGATCCAGAAACACAATGTTTTCACAATACCTGAAGCAGTACTGTTAAATTTAGATTCTGATCAGCCTGGCAGGCTGCCCACATAAAAGTAAAGGGTTATGAGCATGCCAGCTGATCCCCTGTCACCAGTTCTGGCTTCTGGAAGGCAAATCTCCTTCCAGAGAGCACAAATCCTCTGAGGAGATGGATTGAGTAAGGCTGTGGGTTTTCAGTTACCCATGAAAGGAGCATGGCAAAACAGACTTCCTTGGCCCCACACATGCTTTACAACCCTGTTCCAGGGCAACGCAGACAGTGACAAAAGGAACTTCCAAAGGCTCTGTGGTGGTCCAGCTTGGTGTAACCTAAGAAGTCATCCTCTTCAGCTCTCTGCCCCCAGCTCTCTGCCCGGACGTTTCCTCCTCAGCAGCAGTGGTGGCAACGGAACAGTTAGAGTGTTTGGTTCCCCAGCAACTGCAGCTGACTGTCTGGTATATCAATTTAAATCATAGTCGAGTTCAGTTTGTGTTAATGAACATGATGATCCATGAACTCTGTTAGTGGAGGAGCCAGCTGCTCTGCTGCTGCTGCTGGGGAAGGAGCAGCCACCGGCAGTGCTGGAGGTGGGCAGGTAGGAAAGGGAAGGTTTAAGTTCACCCCAGCCTGACTTGATGGAGGGGACACAGCTCCCTCAAGCTTCATCAGGGTCCTGCTTGATTCTATTTACTGAGAGCAAATGGAGAGGAAGCAAAAGAAAGGGAGGTGTGGGAGTGAGGATTCCTGCTCTTGCTGGCCAGAAAGGCTGTATGGAAGCACAATTGGGAATAAACTACTTCACTCAAGAGGATGAAGTAAAGGAGACAGGAAGAGGATGTTCAGTAGAAAACTAATTCCCTTCTGTCACCTCTTGTTCTCTTGTCTGCTCTCAGCACAGGGTATATTATCACCCTTCAGTTTATTTTACCTCAAACTTTTAAAAATTTTTTTGATCAGGATCTTTGAAATGGACAAAACGCTACATCTCCTTTCAATTCTGACCTGTGAAATCCCTATCTGATCCAGTTTTGTAAGTGTCCTAGCTGAAAATAAAGTAATATCTCCAATTTTTAATACCTTAGTGACCTGGAAAATGTGACTTGATTAAACTCCAGGGCCAAAAAAGAACACATTTGTTGAAGAAGGCTGTTAATAAGTCTGCTCCATGTGTAATGTTAGATCAGTTTTGAAACTCAGACTTTCAATAAATACAAAGATTCCAAATACTGATGCATTAATGCAAACTACAGCCCTAAGTTTCCTCTCATGGGACAGTTGGAGCCAGGTCCTTGTCTAAACAAAGGACAAGAAGAACTACAGAGCACAACAAAAGTAGGACTCAAACTCTTAAGTAGCTCAGTCCCTACAGATATGTAGGACAAGTAAATTGATTGATTCACACGTTGATCTCCTCTCTTCAGAAAAATGTCTATGCTTCTTGAGTTTCTTTTTACTTGATGTTAAATTTTTCGTCAGAAAAAGGCAGTAAGAGCTTCTTCCTGTGACAGGTACTATGAGTAACTGTGATAAATTAGTAAATATAAGGACTTATTGAGAACAGGAAGCAGTACTACTGGAGGCTAAAGTGTCTGGTAGAGATTCAAGTGTTACCGCAGGATTTATATTTATGAGTTGCCACAAATTATTCTGAACAAAAACACTAGACACAATCCCCTCCCTGCTCCCTGAAACTCCATCAGCTTTGGGACTGCACTGAGACATAGACTTGGACGGCAATCCAGGAATAAAAGTTGTGGCTTGGATCTATATCTATACATACCCAGGAGAAGGACTGAACCTTGTATATATGTGAGTGAATGGTGCATGCATTTTACTTGTCTGTGTCTTCCTCACACTCTCTGCTATCTCTGTCAGCTTCCTCACTCTATCCCCTGGCATGAATGCACAGCACACTCTCATGTCACTTAAATCACCAAAAGCTGATATCACTTTTTTGGTCAAACATATGCTAACACATTTTTATAAATAGGAACATGAACTGCTGTTTTATAGACTAGAAAACACAGTTACAAGCAAAAAGACTATATGCTACCTGAACTTTGGTTACTAATCAGTTAAAAATAGATATTTTCTCCTTCTGCATTTACTTAAGTTTTCACTCTATTAGCTAATGTGTATTGATGGAATCTCATCAGCTTTTTCATGACCATTTTGAGATGTGTGTTTGCCAAAAGTGTTAAACTACAGTCTTGCTCTCCAAACCAATGTACAGCTGAGCTAAAAATGTCATGTGTTGGCTTTAAAACAAAGCAAAAATGAAAATTAAGTTTTGCTGCTGCATTCATTTCAGATCTCAGGATAACTTCCATAAAGGGTATAGGCCAGATTCTTAGCACATTGAAAACTGCGTAGGTCCACTGATTCCCATGAAGCTACGTTGATTTACAGCAGCTGAGAATCTGGCCTAAAAAGCTCAGGGCTATATATCTATCTTATGTTATGTTAAAGTCCCTTGACCTCTTACTTGATTGCCTTGCTCCAGCGTGTGATGCTAGTGTAGGTAAATTATACCTCTGCTGGCCACTAAGCTTGCTGTTCTAGCAACATTAATAACCTCAAGGCTTCTAATTTTCTTACCAATGCTTACTAGACCCCCTGTGCAAGCCTCTGGGGCTGCTCTGACAATAATACCAATATATTTTGTTTTGAATGAAAATAAACTTTATTGCAACTCGTGCTGGAGGCAGACCCATGAGCCTATGCTCTAGAATGCCTACTAGGCAGCTGTGTAATCATTAGCAATACTATAGGGAACAGCACTAGGATCAGTTCAGAAGGGTTCTTCATCCAGCTGGGACTATAATTTACAATGCCACCATCGCTACAATAACAAGGTAGCAGAGGGAAAACACTCTGGAAGGGGTGGCAGTGAAATTCAGCCATCGCAAGGTGTGGTCTTCGGGGCAAAACCTTTAATTGGCAGAAGGTTCACTAACTGTTCTGGTAACCTCAGACTTTCACCTTTCATTAAATCTAAATCTACAATCAAAATGAGCTTGCAAAGGCATCCCCATAGAAAGGGCTAGCAAGCAATGTCCCATCTTTCCATGCAGAACCAGAGAGATTCTGGTGTTCTAGGCCCCTTTCTCATCAGATTCCTCTTGCCCTTCTGCCCCACCATTGTGCTCACTCCACCACACTGGACCTGCAGCTCTCCTTGCACAACTAAAGAAGCCGTAGACACAGCAGCAGCCTGTCAGGTTTTGTTTCTGCTTAGCATCCAGCTCATCCCACCTTTTCCTTTACCTTATTTTTATATAGCACATCTCTTTTAGATCTATAAACTTTTATTGTAGTCACTAAAGTCAGCTCACACAGTGAGCAGTGAGACAGTCACTGCTGGTCACTTTTATCAAAAACTAAGTTATGGGACAATTTTACAACCAAAACCGTGATGCTGAAGAGGCACAAATTTTAGTTTGAAATCTCATGTGGTCACATGGGTTCATAGGCTGATCCCTGACTGGAAGAGCATAACCCTCAGATCAGGGTTTTCCCTTTTTGCAAACATGCTCTGTATCTGCTGTGAGTTCACTGCTACTCTAACTGCCACCCCCATTTGGGGAGCTAATTAGCTGAAATAAAAATGTTCACTTTTGAAAAATTGTGAGCCCTTCACCCCCTCTGTCTTCCTGAAAGTCCCCTGAATGTCTTAATAGGGTACAGCATTTCAAGGGAAAAGACTGTGGGGTTTGAACGAAGGGTTGCTGCTTTTTATCAAATGTTAAATCACCATAATTTGCTATTCATGTTGTTTGCCTTTTTTTTTTCTGTTAAAAAACCTCCTTAAGGTTTTTTGAGCAGTTTGTGATCCTCTCTGAACTCTCCTGTGACCCCTAGAGCAGTCATGACCCATAGTGCGAGGAGCACTGCCAACATCCAGGCAAAGCAAAAGCAGGAGTAGGAACACACAGAGATGCAGCCCAGGTTTTAAGACTTGTAGAAAATGTCTTGAAAAAGTCACTGAGCTTTACCACCTCCACATATCCTTACTTAGGTGACTAATCTTAGCTGTTTCTAAGTTGGTTTAATGGACTGACAGCACATGATTGTGCATAGAATTAGAGTGGACCTTGAGAACAATCTTCAGAGTATTGCCATTTCTGACAGCAGAAGGCAAGATGTTCTGTGTCAGTGGTCAAGTTGCTAAGAAAATAGGTCTGGTCAACAACACTACTGTCTTGCCCAGCTCCTTCCCTCACTTTCAAAAGCCCAGTTTGGCACTTTAGCAGGTGGTTACAAAAATTTCTCGAGAGGCCTCTGGTTTGCAGGAGGTAAAGAGTATCTGCTCCAATGGTAAAAATGTCAGATAAAGTATCACTGGAATCCTTATTCAATAATTGAGAACCTCAAGGAAAATAACATGTTCCTAGTTTTTCTCTAGTGCCAGAAATGTGTCCCTTCAGAGTGGGAAAGGAGTCCATACTAAAAAGAAACCCATTGCTACACAACACATGGTTTCCAGAAGAACACTAGGCAAAGCCATATCTACATTTTAATTTATTTTAATTTAGTAAATCAAAGTTTGTTTTATCATCTGCTCCATCACTTCTTCATGCTGCTGCATTGAACTGGTTTGCTGGTTTCCTTAGTCTATGGAATGACTTCCATTATGTCTCAGATCTTGTGCATTTTTCTGGTTTCTGAATTGATCACTCAAAGTTGGTGATATTCACCTGCCTTCTAAAGCACTGAAATGTCTGACTGAATGTCTGCTAGGGTAATTAGAACATGGGATACATAATTACAAGTCTGTGTGCTGGTTTAGTTCTGTCACTGATTTGTCCCTTGGCTTTGACAAAGCCACTTGACCTCTTTAGGTCTCAGTTCACCCAGCTAAAAAATGTAATTCTGCTTTCTTCTTATCAGATTTTAAAAAAAAAACAACCTACAACAGACCAAAAAAACCCTAAAACCCAAAAAAACCCAACCCAAAAGCCAACCCAAAACAAATGAAACCAAACCAAACCAAACCAAACCAAACCAAACCAAACCAAAATCCCTAAACAATTCTAGGTCAATCTCAAGCTATGGGCTTGATGTGAATAGATTGATGAGAATCTACAGCTCACCGGTGATGGAAAAGCTCAGAATTAATCATGATCGTGTCTCCAGCTTTAAAATGAATGAACTGTAGGCCAGACTTACTTTTTAAAATTAATATATTATTTTTTCACTGGAAATAGGATTCTCTAGACCATCAACAGACCATGGTAAAGGGAATTGGTAAACATTGTCTATTACAATGTTTTGTTGCAAATGTCATGTAATTAAATGTCAAAATGTAACTAAATGTCAACTACTAACTTTCACAAGCATTCACAAGTACCAGGGTCACAATGAAGATGGTCTGAAATTCTTCAGGTTTATGAACCCAGAGGTTTTCATGTCAATTACAAGGTCTTAAGCAAACTTTTAACAGGAAAACAGTTGCCATATATATCTTCTCATCATACTTTTTTGGAAATGCATCATAATCATAGAAAAGGCATGCAAACCTACAAACAGAATTCATGACTAAATCACTCTCATCAGTCTCGAGGGGATCTATGGGGAAATGCGATGTCCCAGCTTGTCAAAAAAGATTTCCAGGCAATGTCATTTCCAGGCAATGTCATAACAAAAACTTTGAACACACGAGAAGATCTGACTTAGCTGACACTGTGATGATCACTACTAACTGATCAGAGGAGATACAAGTAAATCTTGGTTATATCATTCTGATTACTTCAGCTCTAATTCTATTTGTGATAAGGATTTTAAAACTGATGCTAAACTCATTATCATATTAAAAACAGCACTTTCTAGTGAAGGCGAAGCTTGGAGAAATGCTTTGCCAGCTAATGGAAAAGCAGCTAACAGGGGTTGGATTATGAAATCAATGTGTACTTGGCCCTACAGAGTTTCTTCATTTCTAACATAAGTTTTTCATTAGCCCAGATTTTTTCCTAGTTGAGTCTTATTTGATTTTTATGGCCTGGGGTCTACTCACACATAAAATGGGAAGTGGTATAGTCTTGCTTTTGTCTGCTGAAATGTGAGATAAGGTATTGTATAGTGAATTTGTCTTTAGCGTTGCTTGGATTTTGAAGTTATTTTGCTACAGTTTATGCCTTGACATGTAGTTAACAAACTTCACAAACAAGGTGGTTACAGCCAGCAAACAGGTATCTGAAATGGATCAGTTTATGCATCCATGTATGTGATAGAGAATATAAAGTAACACAAACTAAACTCTGTGTAGTTGCCTGAACTGCAGTCAGATGAAACCTGAGAGAGGGCAACTTTTCAATTCCCCCTGTTGCCCAAGAACAGGCCACTCATCTGTCACTGTAGATTGGTGTTCAGGTGGGTAATCATGGTTAGCTATGGCAACCACTGGTTGCCACAATACTGTGTTAAGAAAATCTATCTTGACCAATGTCTGTAACTTTTTTTTTTTTTAAATGAAAGGACACAATGAAGAACTGATGAGCATCTGTCTGGCTGACTGACTGATTCCAG
This sequence comes from Ciconia boyciana, assembly GCF_034638445.1. Taxonomy (NCBI): domain Eukaryota; kingdom Metazoa; phylum Chordata; class Aves; order Ciconiiformes; family Ciconiidae; genus Ciconia; species Ciconia boyciana. The sequence goes on along the minus strand of NC_132936.1, from coordinate 11,844,216 downwards.
GGCTAATCAAACTTTATGGTTTATGAGATTAACTCTTCAGGGCAGATTCAGTTTACATTGCTGAAGCCTTTAGGCAGAACAAACACAATGCAAAATCACATTTGAAATAGTAATCCCACACCTACATATTCATGTCTTTAAAGCTCAGCGGTTACATGTATCATGACACTGCATGGTTTCTCTCTCTCCACTTAATCTCATTAATCACCTATCTATCAGCCTCTAAGCTTGGTTATGTCCTTAACTTTCAAAATGTTTGAATCTTATAATTTTCCAAGATCTCTCCAGTGAGGAAACAATCCTGTCTTCCTGTCCCTTACGTGGAAGCTCGTGGGATCTCCAGAAACCCCAGTGTTCAACAGGAAGGGCTGTCATTTGTTAACTCTTAGCTACAATTTCTTAGCTAAACCCACTGCTTCTTGACTCAGACAGATCCCTGCCTGTACAAGTAATTTTCTCATTGCCCTACGAGTGTGACTGTTTAGTTTAAACAGTAGTGGGAAAGAGGAAAAAGGTCTGTTTGCACCAGTCTCAGCTGCAAGCAGTGACCTTTTCTACTGTCTGGCACTTGCCTGTACAAGCACTCATCTTTTATTCCACTGTCTCTGGTCTAACCTTCCACCTTGATGGCAAACATTAATCTTAGGACAACCACAACATTTCAGCTGAGACAGATGCTCGTTAATGAGCAGGCTGTTGTAAACCACACAGAAAAGAGAAAGGAAGGGGCACCCACCCCAGCAGTGACCGGGCTCAGCTGGGGAAGGGCAGGTAACCAGGGTCTGACTCTGTAAGTGCTTGTGCTCCACCCTGCTTTACATCTCTCCTGACCTTAGCTAATCTGTTTGATTTAACACTGCAGTCCAGCACTCGCTCTGACAGGCAATGATCTGAGCTCAAGGCAGTAAAAAAGTGATAGCTCTTTCTCAGCTGAGATTAGTCACTTGGAATGAGATTCATCTTAACCAATGTAAATGTCTACATCTCAGTTAGCCTCTCCTTATAGACAATGAATAGGTGTTTTTAAGGTTATCTTCATCTCAGTGTCACATAGACACCTAAAACAGATCCAATGGATCACACCCCACACCATAGATATCTGAAGTGAAGGAAGATTAATCTTTTCTTGCTAATGTTCATATTTTGTTGCGCCAATAACTTTAGCTATATGATAGTGTATTGTGATGCACAGAGTAACAATAACTAGGCATGAGTCACAGGTGTAAGAGGACTTCCATGGAGACATCCTACGGTTTTGAAAACATTGTTTTCCCATGAACTGAGTGAAGCAAAGAGGCAGCTGTAGTAAGGCACAAGAGGGATGTCTGAATCCTCTCTGCAAAGCAGGCTATTTATCAGACTAAGAAGAAGAATAATTAAAACACAGACTGTAACCTATAGCTCTGTGATTGATCTTGCTTAGATCAAGGCATCACCCTAGTTTGTTCGGAGGTCTTTGTTTTTGCCAAACTGGGGGCACCACCTGAGTAACTCCACAGTGAAGACAGAACCTTAATAAGTGAGATTTTTGCTGCTCTAACCACAATCCACTTTTTTTCCCCCCTACTTTTTATTATCATCTGTCTTGAATAATTTCCTTGTGGGGAACTTCAGCTACCAGTGCTAATTGTATTACACATAAGAACTGCTGTTGACGCCACCACAAAGGGGAACAAATTCTTTTTTGTTAAAATATAAAAAGTCCCAGCTATATTTGAGCAGAACTACATTTGAAATTGATCTTACTCACTCTATAAGAAAAGTGACCTGGTGCACATATTTACCTTTAACAGAAAGCTAGAACTAACACATTTGGAACCTCAAACAAAAGTTGTAACAAGGAGACAAGGCCAAAAAGCAGGGTAAAGTTAACCCTAATACCAGGATTAGTAATGAAACACAGTTGTCATGTGCTGTTTACTTGTTTTAACATCTGGAAGGGTTTGGGAGAGTTAAAAAAAAGAGACTTGTTTAATGTCTGATTTCCACTCTGCCTCATTTGCACTCTTATACTTAGTTTACACAGTTCCTTGTTGGCTCAATTATGTTTCTGAGAAGCTTGCTTTTTTGAGACCATGCAGGGGCTGTGTCTAGCAAGAACTTCACAAGACATTCTGCATCCTAATTGGCTTGTTCTCCTTCATCACATGGCGAAGGACAACGTCCAGCATGAGTTAACCCAGCATCACAGGTTATTTCTCCACAGCTTGCCTGTTAGCAAAGCAGCTCATTCTTAACACAAGACAAGCCTAAAGAAGGAAATAAATGTGTCCTAGCAAGAAGTGAGATGAATTCCTGACTGCAAAATTGGAAACAAAAAATGAAATATGAAAACAGAAACTTAAAATATATCTGGCTCCAAAGTTCCTTTTTAGCTGTTCCAGTATCTTGGCTACAATGAGTGCAAAGGTCTGGCAGTGTAACGCCACTCCCTCTCTCTTCCCTTATTTCCCCTTCTTCTTTCTTGAAAGCCTGGCCTCACCTTGGAAAGCTTACGGAGCTTACGTTTTCTCTTTCACTGTAGTTGAAGATACAGTTTGCTCCTTCTCTCTCCCTTGGTTTTATTCTTTGCCTGGTGCATACTGGAATTCAATGTAAATGTATGAAGTGGATTCTTCCCCTCCCACTGGGACTTTTTTCAAGAGTATCTGACTGTTTTGGTCCTAAGACACTGCCTTCCTTCTGAATTCATAGTTTCTTTCTGTGATAACATTTTGGGGTTATCCTAATATTTTATGTCATCTGTTAAAATTGAAATTGTCCTTTGTACATGGTCTCCATCATTAGAACTCTTTATGTCCCTTCTCCTCTTCATGCCTTCAAGGAAATGTCCTAGCTAAGTCATCCCCCTCTCAGTCGTAAAGCATGGAATGAGATGGAGGAAAGAAGGAAGAGAGGAGAAACAAGGGTAAAGGAGGTGGTGCATTTTTCTTTGATTTTCTCCCCATCAGTTAAATGTTCTATTTCACGCCAGTGTCCCATCAATTTTAAGTAGCTAACACTACTGGGAAGCTGACCATCTGAATTGTTTCCTTTACCCTAGTGAGTTTCTTTATGTGAGTAACAGTTCAGGTATCTCTTTATGCCATAGGAGCTCTTCCTGCTAGAGGTCAGGGCTGTGTTTCTTTGAGGTGCAAAACCTTTCTCTTTCATGTATTTTCATAAGCAATACTGTTCATTACAGTGAGAGAATGCAGCACACAACTTGTCATTCATTCTCTCCCCAAACCTTAAGATGGCTCTTGACCTTTTTATTCCTCATTTCAACCTAAGAGTCATTTAAATCTATATAACTGGTGTTTTAAGCCTGCTTATGATGTGGTGCTTCATGATGCCTGCAGTGTTGTCATGTTTAAGCTTGTGATACACTTTGAGACTCTGAAGAGTTAAATTTGGACAGAATATTCTTTAAATACTACATATGAATGTTATATACCAGAAAACACAGTTAATTCCTTGAAACTACTACTAACCATTAGCAAAAGGTATTTTTTGTTGAATGACTTCTCACCAGTGCTCTGCAATTCCTTTATAAATATGACTGCTTGAGAAAAATCTCCTGGAGAAAACTGTCTGTCAGATTGCATATTGTTTGTTCACTATGCTTTTTTTTTAATCATCTGACAAATTTTAATCATTTGTTACTATTTTGATACTGAAGTCTATAACATCTCAAGCTTCTGAACTGCATTCAATGAGAAGGACGATCAGAAACAAATACAAGGTTAAATGACATACTGGTTCATCTGGAAAAGCCTTCTAGCTTTTCTGGGTTTTTTTGAGTGGAGTTCTGAGAACAATAATGACAAGCCAGAGGCTGCCCAAAGGTGTAAAGAAAAAAAGTTAGTCAGTTGAGCGTGGGTTATAGTGCATAGATGGATCACTAGAACTGTTATCACCAGTGCCAGTTCAGTTCACAATCACTGACAATTACAGCTAAGATGACAAAGGATGTGATCCATTGGAATAAATGGAAATACACTCGTAAACTATAATTGAAATTAGACACAAAATCTATGTGTGGATGTAAATTCTTTTATCTTTATAATCCTATTTCTCTTGAGCAGGGAATTATTCTCTCCTTAATTATTACCTGTATTTGTACGGTTTCTTATGCCTGTGATATTGCAAAACTAAAAACTTCATTCCGAGTATCATACCTCTCTAGTATGACATAAGTTTACTGGCAGGATGGGAAAGCTGGTACTGATACACAGCTTTGCTTAGTGTAGTGCAGAAGTTTCCAGACTGCTAAAGTGATACATAACAGCAGTAGCTGCCAGGTCTGTCTAGGTGGAGGCATTTAGTAGAGCTGCAGACAGATCCTTCAGCTAAGTACTTGAGTGCAGAAACATCTTGGCTCTCCAACCTCTGCCCAGAACCCAGCTATTTTCAAGTTCTGTACTCCTGCCTGAGGATGTGGGAGCAGGATCAGGAGGCAAAAAGCCTCTGGGAAGTAAATGCTTGCTGAAGTGAAGCACGCCTTAGGTGAATCTACCTTAAGTAGATTAGGAGATGGGTTTGGGTGAGTGCAGTTGGTAGTGCGTGGTGGGCAGATGAGGAGATTGGTGTACAGGTACAGCTGGGTTCTCTGTGTTAAAGCTCTGCCATTTCAACTGATTGCATGGAAGAAGCAACTGAGAGAAGAATACGGAAATGTGTCTCCTAGAGCCATGTAAGCTAGAGCTGGAAGCTATTGCTCTCTCTTGTAGTGCTTCTTGTCACCAACAGTGGTGTTCCCGGAGCACAGGATTCATCTCACCTAATTTTAACATTTGTATGTCAGAATTATGTGAAAATCCACCATTTAATTTTATGGAGGGCTGGGTCACTGTTTTCTTTGGGTTCTTTCTGGGTGGGTTCAGAGCTACAAGTTTTGCTTGTGTTTCAGGTCCAAATAAACTCAAAATCTCAAAATGAAACACAGTCAAAACTGCCAAATTTTATCTGGTTCCTTGTCAAAATCATGTGAGAATGCAAAGCATAAATCAGCCAAGGTTCACTCAAAACTGTGCTTAAGGTTCACTCAGAAAGTCTAATATTTTTATTAAACATGAAATCACGTGAGTTTTACATAAATTGGAGTAATGTAGAATATGTTCCTCATGGTTCCATAAACCTAATTTTAACACCTCATTCATAATTTTATCTGACAATTGGTCTCATTTGTATCATGCAGACTGAACCCAAAATTCCACTGAACATGGTGATAATTTGATTAAATCGTAAGAAACAGCTTCAGAGTTGGATCCACTGGGCCAGATGAACAGAGGAGAACCTGTTCGACTGATTCCAGATCCCACTAGAAGCACAAATACTCCATCTCTCTCAGACTGGAATATTTAACAAAAGCAAACAGATCAACAAAAAACCCCATGTGTTCTTTTTTATTGCTTCCTCATGCATGTAGTCCCTGTAGTTGTTGTGTCTTAAGAGAGGAGTACCCAGAGGCTATATTTATTTATATTTATCATAATTATCTGTTATAATGTAAGACACTTTTTACTGTATGTAAAATATATATATCAAATAGTAATTTCTCTGTCATACACATAATTTTATTGTTGCACATTTAGGCAGAGACATGCATATCTTCTGATAAGCATTTAGCACACTGCTCCAAAACAGTGTGAACTGGAAAGGAAACACTGCTTGTTAAGCTCATCATTTATGTTCTTTCTTGAGTCAATAGTGAGGGATAAGTAGAGTTGCAGAGTGCAACCCATTTCATCCTAAAATACATGTCTAAAAGGTGGGGAATTAACTGTCCTGTGCATTTCCCTTCCCACTGACTTCACAGGGATTCATAATGACCAGCTTACACTACTTAATTAATTTGAGATGAATGGTATTACATAGATGCTTCAGATCTAAACATCACCATTTACATTTTTCCCTATCAGGAGAACTTATATTGGTACCCAAAGCTGCTTTTTAGCTGGTTCTAGAGCTCCAAGGACAATGCTGGTTAAAAGACTGTTTTAAGACTGGTATTTCTTATGTCCAACCCTTTTATATGTTTTCAGAAATCCACACTGGAATAAAATAACAGAGAGAAAATAGTTACGGTTTTGATTAGCTAGTATTGGGGGTGAAATAGTTATTTTCTCTGCTGTTGTGTGTAATTTTTCTATAATAAGTAGCTCAAATGCAGAAACACTGGAGTCACTGAGAACATTTAATATGATGACTGATTATTTAAAATATGCTGTGAAACACTTTGGGTTTAGAAATACTTATGCCCTGAAGACTATCATGAAGAATGGCTGCATTCCACAGCAAGAACAGTGTTTGGAAAGCTTAGCTCACTCCAGCCTACTCACAATGATGATAAATTGAATGTGTTGTAAACTGTATGCACAGTTTTTGTGCAGGTGTTTTTGTTTTGTTTTACATCAAAAAAACCCAACAAACCTCCTGCCTGCTTTTTTCCCCCACTAAGAACATTTAGATCCATTCCTTCACTATTTCAGTGTCTAAAGTACAAGTAGTACAATAGCTACATTAGCTTTGCAACAGGGATGAAAATCCTGCAGATTTTCTGATCTGTTCTGTCCCTAAGTACCATGCTCTGGAATGAAACAGGGAAAACGGCAGAATTACTTTGACTCCAGTGTTCATAGTGTTAGCCCAGCTAGCTCTGTCCTGCCCTTTGCTTCTTCCACTGAGCGGGAGAAAGGAAGCAAAACTGGGTCACCACGTACTCTTGGTAGGTCAGATTGTGGCTTCCAGGCTCTCGCATTTACCAGGAACTAAAACAAGGGGCAATTTCTTGCTGACCCCTTTTTCAGCGAAAACTGGTTACATTATCAATAGTAAGGTCAAAGACTTCTGCAATATTGACCTTGACAGGAGCAGTTTCAGGGGTTATGGATGTGAGTGAAAGACCATATATTCCTCTCCCTCCTTTTCCTCTTCCAAAGAACAATTCCTTTATTCAGAGGGAAACAACGATGGAGAAGAGCATAGCTGTGTTATCTGTGCCACCCTGTCTTCATCCTAAAGCCTGAACCTTTATTTGCTCATCTGTTTAGACATTGTTTTTCCTACTTCATCGGTGTAGGCTTTTCAGGGAATCATTTATCCATAGCGACTCAGTTATTAGGTTACATCTAAAGTAGTACACAGACCAGGGCCAGGGCGTGAACCCAAGTATGGCAGGATTGTACATTGACATATTTTTCACCCAGACCTGGCTGACACTGACCCACACTCTAGCTGGGACATGGTCAGAAGTTAACGTGGGTTGGGTATTTATCTCAGTATGATGGTTTGGAGGCAAAGGAGTAAAGAGAGTTTAACTATACCAGCATAATGTATGCATCAGAACTGACAATCGGCTCCGGCCATTTTAGTTACTAGCATAGATATAGTCAAAGTGTTTTATACAAAATATCCTTTTCTCATAATAATGCAAGAATCCATAAGGGTACAAACAGATACAAGGTTTGTATAGATGCACACAACCTAATATACTTCTCAGAAATGAAAATGTTTCATTACAAATTTACCAGCATGAACAAACAAAGCTTCCTCAGAAATATGTCAAAATTCTTACATCACTGTTTATTTCCTTGCCAGGAACAAAACTTTATGCAATATTTCTGGATGCAATATTTCTGGCCATGTAAAATAAGTGCTGCAAAACTGACGATGCTGCAAATTATTTTCTCGAACTTTGTTCCATGCTATGCATTTTGTCTGAAATATTTCATCAAAGAGAAACTCCAATTTCTCTCACAGCTCAGACAACAGGAAATAATGCAGTAAAAGAGTTTAGTTTTGTTCTGTTTTTCATGCCTCAAAATTGCACTAAGCTAACTGCATTTTATCTTAGGAATGTAGTCGCAGAGCGTTTTTTCATATTCATATGCAACATATCCAAGAGGCTCATCTACTTCATTTTTTATTCTTTTCTCAAACCAAAAGTATGGGAATCGTGCAACACTATATGCAAAACAGAGAGACTTTGTCAGAAGCAATTTGGTTACAGATTATTTTGGGTTTTTTTTGTTTTGTTTTGTTTCATTTTGCTTCCACTAAAGCCATTAGCACTTAATAATACAATGTAATTCACTGATTCCCCTACGCAAAGAAAGATTGTAGGCACAAATATTTTTTTGGGGTGTGGGTGTTAAATGAGGGTCTCTAACCTCAGAAATGGTGCTCTCAACAACCATTTTAAAAGATAAAAGTGAATTTTCTCCTCTACCCTTTAGGAAGACAGTTAGTACTTTTGAAAGGGATTGCTTACTTACCTCCTGAAGATGCTTCGTGGTCCTGAATCTGGCTACAGGCATTTCTGAGCAGCAGAGAGGTAGGGCTTAAGTCACAGTCTGTGTTCCCACCCTTCCTCTCCTCAACACTTCTAGATTGGGCAGATTTTTCCTTGGTATTCTGGTTTCTGAAACTCCTACTATCTCTATGTACCACAAGGTGAAGCCCACACAGCAAAAACGGGGTTGTGAGTTCCACTCACCTGCACAGCACTTGGAAATTTCAAAAGCTGTAAGGCACTCTGTTATGGAGTGTAATGCTGTCCTATCTATTGCCTTTCTGTAGAAAAAAAACCCAAAAACTAAAAAACCAGCAACAAAAAACACCAAAAAACCCCCAAACAAAACCAGAATCTCCACAAATTAGGTTTGTTTTGCCTTCTGCACATCTGATATGAAAAAAAAATGAACCACCACAAAATACAACTTAGTAAAATACAACTCTGAAGAACTTATTTAACTCACAAAAACCCAACAGAGTATGCTTTGCTTACTGTAAGGAGTTCATAAATTCTTTTCTGTACAGCACTTTTTATGTGATATCAACAGCTTTCACGGGCACATTACTGTAGCAATGCTGACCCAACCAGTATTAAGCAAACTGTAATTGCAACATGGCTAAGTACATGGTTATTCACCAAGCAGCTGTCACTGAAAAGACCTTAATAGACTACATGTAGGATAAGGTACTGCTCAGCATAAGTAAGATTACAACAGCTTGGTCCTTTATGAACTCATGTGACAAAAATAATAAAAGTATTTGGAGTGAACAGGTTCTAATTTTACTTCCTAGGATCAACAAACCATCTTGACTGTCCCTCTTGTAATTTCTAAATGAAGTAGAATTAACTTATTTGCAACTACAGTCCCATGACTCAAGATTGCCTACTATTTATTCTTTCAGAGCACTTTGTGAAATGGGTTATGGTGAGACATAACATATATGATGTTTAAGTCACAGAATACAACTGAAGAACTGAAACCAAACTCAACTGAGTCTGAAATAGGATTAAGCCTGCAAAATGCTCTTTAGGAAGAGCAGTTTAAATGCTAAACACAAGTGCAGTGTCTCTGTGCCTCTGACCTAATAAATATGCATAGAATCATTCTAATTATTTGGAGATTGGTGGGTTTCTCTTTAGGTCATTAATTCTTATACATGCTTTAGCTAGATAAAAAATGATATTTAATAAACCTCAGGAATGATATCAGGAAAAAAACCCACACCACACCAACAAACTATAGCCAAAAATCTTTCAAGAAATTAGCAAAGTAAAATAACATGTTGTGAATTATACTGAGTTATTTATTTGTTTTGTTAGTTTGATTGGTTAATGCAAAAACCTCATAGATAAGGTGATTACAACACAGGAATAGCAGCCAAAGTCCTGGCACAAACCATTAAAATCCCCACCTCACTTTCTTCAAGGTCAGCATCATTCCCAAGCCAAATTTCATAAAAAGGATATACTCCTTGAAAACAGAGCAGTGAGAAAGGGATCACTGGAGACCTAGAGTTTGGCAACCAAATTCGAGGTAATTCTTTTGCAAAAGTAACCAAATTGGAAGCTGAGAGAGGCCTTCCTGAGCTTTAAAGGGGACCTGTATCATGGACAGTGTACTCATTACAGAAAAGCAGTTTTTTCTGTAAGTCAACCATTTTTTAAAATTCAGAAATTACAAGTGGACCTTGGTCTTTATTTATATAAAAAAACCAAAACCAAGAATAAACCACAAAAAAAACCCCACACACTAAAAAATTTTTGCTGTTTAAAATTGAGTAGTGATTTGTTTGGGGTTCACATCACCTAATTTTAACGCTTGTCTTGATTAATTGTATCTTTGGTGGCACAGCAAAGGCAAAGTGACACAGGGCTTTTAATATGGCTGTGCATGGTATCTCAGAGCCTAATGGTTGAAAATTTGGATTAATCAGAATTTCAAATGAAAATCAAACATGAGGAAAGGCTTCTCTACAGAGGCATAACCCCTGTCCTTCTACCTTGGTCACACTCATGCCTAGCTTAGACATGCAACAGCCTAGGTGGTGTATGTTTTATGCAAAGTATCCCAGACATCACCACTTTTGTAAAGAGTTTCACAGCCTGTTTTGCTTCAGACCTTCCTTTAGAAGAGCAGTCACTGAAAGAATCTCATTGGCATCTCTGAGTGTCTAGAAAACCTGGGTGCAACTAAAGCTGTCTCAGCCTAATAAATGCTACATGCTACATCTACTACAGAAAACACAATAGTGACCCTGGAGATTCCCCCTCCAGTCCAGTTCAATATCATCAGCTGTACACAGTCCTAGGAAATGGCACACATTGCTCCATCCTGGAGAGTCCTGCCGAAGATAAACAAATGGTGCACTAACATAACTGTTTGCCACATAAGGGTACTGGTTCATTTTATTGCAAAGGTCAATGAATATGAAGTGTAGATTAGGGCTTCAAGATGTGGTAGCAAAAGCCAACTTTTCCTGGCAGGCCGGGGAGTTTCTTGCGGAAGCATCACCAGCAAGCACTCTGCAATTCTTCATTTGGGCTCAACTACCTAGAAGAATTATAGAATCATTTAGGTTGGAAAAGGCCTTTAAGAGCATCAAGTCCAACCGTTAACTTAGCACTGCCAAGTCCACCACTAAACCATGTCCCTAAGTGCCACATCTATACATCTTTTAAATACCTCCAGGGATGGTGACTCAACCACTTCCCAGGGCAGCCTGTTCCAATGCTTGAATAACCTTTTCAGTGAAGAAAGTTTTCCTCATATCTAATCTAAATCTCCCCTGGCACAACTTGAGGCCATTTCCTCTCGTCCTAAAGATGAGAGGAAAGAAGACACCAGCTTCTCCAGGTCTGCCATTGTACTGAGCCGAGGGGTTCAAGGCATCCATATAGGGCAGGGAGAAATCTCCCAGAACCTATAGGAGAGGCACATCCCTCTGCAACAGCAGCTGGGGGCCAGACAGGACACTCTGGGGCATTTTGTGTTACTTCAGAAACGTTTGTTTATGAATATGACTTGTTTCCTCTGTGGTCATGATCTAAGTTATTCTCTATACATTTTTAGTTGATCAAATTAAAATTGTGCATGAATCATGACCCTGACCATGAATGTGATGATGAAATGTCAAAACTCCTTTCCTCTTTCAACTCGCCACCACCCCAAACCAAAGGCAGCTTGTACCTTTTTGGAACAATTAGGGTGATATTGACATTGTGACACTATAACACACACAGGAACACATACTATAGTATTAGCTGGATCAATCCATACAGATTACTTTGTTCTAACATCAAATAGATTGTTTTGTCCTCCTAGACTGCCCTTTACCTAAAATTGTATAGGCCTATAACTCCCTTTTCAATTAAGAAAACAAGTTGTACGTTTTTCTGTCTGGTCATGAGGATATCTAGCCACATAAATATTATTTCCTGACTATCATTACTAAATAATTAAAAGTGGAATAATTTTTTGCGTAATTGGAGCATGTCCAGAGAAGGGCAACGAAGCTGGTGAAGGGTCTAGAGCACAAGTCTGATGAGGAGTGGCTGAGGGAACTGGGGTTGTTTAGCTTGGAGAAAAGGAGGCTGAGGGGAGACCTTATCGCTCTCTACAACTACCTGAAAGGAGGTTGTAGAGAGGTGGGGGTCGGTCTCCCAGGTAACAAGTGACAGGACGAGAGGAAATGGCCTCAAGCTGCGCCAGGGGAGGTTTAGACTGGATATTAGGAAATTTTACTTCACTGAAAGGGTTATCAAGCATTGGAACAGGCTGCCCAGGGAAGTGGTTGAGTCGCCATCCCTGGAAGTATTTAAAAGCCGTTTGGATGAGGTGCTTAGGGACATGGTATAGTGGTGGTCTTGGTAGTGTTAGGTTTACGGTTGGACTCGATGATCTTAAAGGTCTTTTCCAACCTATACGATTCTGTGATTCTGTGGTTCTGTGATTGTCTTCAAGACATACATAAACTGCCTTAGAAACAGTAAAAATGTAAAAAGCTTACTACAATCAAATGGCTGCCACTTTGAAAATAAATGCGCGTTTACAGCGAATAATAGTAGTATTCTAACCAAATAGCAATGCTAACTCTTCCATTCAAAAGATAACAAAAAATGAGAAAGCATGTTTGTGTCCAACTACCTATGTAACTCTTATGCTGCATAATACAGAAAATTACCATGGTCGTGATTTGACCTTGTCATAATTTGATCTCAAAGGCTGATTATCTCTGTACCCTGCAGGTGGAAGGAAATGTTTTCCAGCTCTTAGAAGTCACTCTGCATACTAGGCAAAGCTGCCTAGTTGCAGTTTTTAATTCTGGAAGGGTGGCAGTCAGTGGAGCGATGGAAAGAAATGCTCACTGACTGAATACTGCTTATATTTCTCACACAATGTGCTATAAGATTTATATGATACAGTTTAAAACAGTCTGATTTTCCTTATGCTACAGTTTATTACTCCATTCATTTAATCACAGAAGGTTAAATTATATCAAAGAATTGATGACAGATTCTCCAGTCATAAACATAACTCTTATCTGAGAACAAATCATGGCAAACTGGAAGAAACGTGAAAGGATTTCATTTAGTGATATACATTAGTTCTCAAATATCTGACTTCAGACTTTGATTTCATCAAACAAAATTATGTTAACCCAGTTCAACCACCTTTTCTTCCTTTTCAGGAAATTGTAAGGATTATTGAAAACTGAAATTTGATGAAAGGTAATATATGAGAAATACATAGTATTGAAAGATTCAGTAAAATATGTGATATCTTACAAGTCCTGTGCTAGGAACTGGCTTAATGTTCTATTTATAGATGCTACTTCTCTTCATTTCTTAAAGCTTTTGTGCCCATTCTTACCTCACATGCAGAAGTAGAAAGAAAATTTTCCTTGTATAAAAAGGTAAGAACAGATTGCAGACACTCAATAAATTTTGAATAAGAACTTCCTGTTAAAATTAGTTTCAAATGTAAATTTAAGGGGTTTTATAAACTGGTTTCAGAAGGCAAAGATGAAATAAAAAGCGTTAGGGACATTAACTACCATTTTAATTAGTACGTTGAAATTAATGATCTCAGAATTGTATATTTGAACACAGTATCAAGGTACACTTGAGAAAAAATACATGGTATGCCGAGGATTTTTTTTTTCCCTGAACAACGTTTAAAATAATAAAGTATTGCCCACCATTTTTCATATGACTGCTTTTTTTTCTATCCAAGCAAGACAGAAAGTGACTGACGGGCTACAACAAGGAATTCAGGATGTCTCCTTTATATTCACAGATGCATAAAAACATCCTGCTCTTCACTCTGCTTTAATCAGGCTTTTCCAGTGTAGGTTATGAACTTAACAAAAGTGGTTTTGTGGCCTGTGTCTGAAGCAGATGAGCTCCCAGAAAGAAAAGGAGGGATCAAATATTTATTCTCTGCCAAAGCACACTTATCCTTCCACTTCTTTTCTTACCTCATTTATGTTGGACTCTGGCAGGCGGAAGGGTACAGCTTTCTTGTCCATCAGCTTCTTCTCAGAAGACTGTAGACAGCACTGTGACAGCATACCTACAATGAACAATCCCATGGCACGGAATTGAATCCTGACCTTGCTAGAGTTGTAAAATAGTAGAGATGTAAAGACTTTGTTCAAAATTCTCCCAATCAGGTACAAAGACATAGATACCTGTTTTCCATTGACTGAAAATCAGCTGTCAAAACACCATTTAAATTCTGGGCTGTGAATACTACAGTTGAAAAATTGTGCTGCCTTTTGCTGTAATTCACATGGAAACTGTACTGTCTTGTAAAAGCCAGTTCCTTCTTCACTGCCTAGCTCAATCTCTGATTAATTTGAGTTCAATAAAAGCAATGACATAGTCTTCTTTGCAATAAATTTTTCTCACTCTACAGACACAGTTCTTCTGTGTTTGTGCGTGCATGTGCATGTGTGTATATAACCATCTATTTCACCTGAAAATTGGTTAGAATTAATATGTGCAACATAAACATGCTCATCATTTAAAGTTAATGAAGATCTGCTAAACCAAATATATTTACTTCCAGGGACTGACTGTTGGAGTAAGTTCTTCACTGGTGTCCAATAGGGAGTACATCAGCAAGAACTTGGCCATAGTCACCATCTAAAGAACACCAAATGAACATGTGCTATTGAAAGTGAGTAATGATCAAAAAATCAGTCTTAAAACTCCTAATGGATATTAAATACTGTGACCCTGATGTTTAACCAAGACAACTAGGAGACAGAATGCCAACTATTAAAATAAAAGCATTACTTTTACATCACATTTATTATACTTTCATATTTTTCTGAGTGCTGTTGCCATCTTTCTGACCTGTCATGATAACTTGTTTCTGGCTCTTCCTCTATTTCTGTTGATCCAAGGGGCTCATTCAATATCCACTAGTAGAGGGGGGAAATCTTTCCATGACTTCAGCGAACTCTGGATCAGATCTCACATTTTCTTAAACTTCCACATCCTTTGAGACCCCAGTTCTCACATTTTGCGTTAGACAATATTGTCTTCACAAATGGATATTTTTTTATTATGAAAATCAGTCTTTTCTTCTTGTTGACGAAAGTGATGCCAGCCCCATTATTTATATCACATTTAGCAAACCCACAGGAGTTAAGCAAATCTGGAACCCTCCAGGAGATTGACTGCCTTGATGAGTGTAGCATAAGTCACCCAGGCTGAGGCCATTTGCTCAAATATTTCCATGTGTAAATATTAAGTTACAATATACTGTAATGGAATTAACAGTGCATGCCCCAAGTCAGGTGCAATGAATGAGCTCAGGTTCAGTACCAATAGTTACACACATGCATCACCCTTTGCTTTCAAAGGGACATGGATTATCTCAGATATTTAGACCAAGTTCTCTGTAATTTCACATCCCTGGGACACCATTGTCTTCTTTTACTGTAGTCTAGCTCTTATTCTGCAGGTAAAATTGCTCCCAGCCTGTAATTACTTGCCTCCAATTCTGCCACAGAAGGGATGGTGGACACATGACCCCACACTACGACCACTTGCAGAAGCGTGTCTGTTACCACTATAATGGCTGACTCTTTTGAGTTTAAAAACAGATCTGCTCTCCATTAATGGTCCTCTTTTCAGTTTGGAAGACTATTACCCAAACACGTGGTTGCATTTCTTAGTTTTGGATCCTAGGAGGAGGGGGAAGGTGAGACAAATTATTTAGTGCATATGAGGCACCTTACAAAGTTTTTTTTTTCATGTGGGTCACTTGTTTCTGTGGATTGTCTCTGGACAGAATACGCAGAACTTCTGTGCCATCACTTAATAAACACTAGTGCAGAGAGTTTTTATGTTTTCCATATTACTTACCCGTATTATAGAGGAGAAAAGATCAGTGATATTTCTTTCACCTTCCCCAGTAAGTCTCAAATGATTTTTTAATCTGGCCAAAACAGAAAGAGGATTATGCCTTAAATCATAGCTTTTTCTGAATTTTCTACTAAAATATCCAGGTATTTCCTAATGCAAAATAATTAACCAACCTGCACAGGAGCCATTTCTCCACTTGAAATCCCCTGATTTAATTATTTTTTTAAAGGTACACAACAGCACTAGACTTTTGTGTCTAAAAAACTTCCAAACTTTAATTGTGGAAAGAAATATTTTTCACATTATAAGTATGTAAAACAAGCTTCTGAAACTTCTTTATGTCTAATTTATCTAATTTGATGTTGCCCTCTAGTAAGTTACAATCTTTATTTTCCCTGTGCTCTTTGGTTCAGTCATCATTCATCAAATTTCAGACTAAAAGGAGTTTTTACAGCTGGGTCATAAACCAAATCAATGGAAATGTTGATCCAGCATTAACTATATCAATCCTAACAGGTGTCTCTGTAATAACCCTTGTAAAAGAAACACCTCTATGCAGCTCACCAGCAGGCTCCAAGGAGTGTGCTAAAGTAGGGAGCAGGGAATAATGAGTAATTAGGGTTTTCACTAACCAGAAAGATAGGTTATTTCAACTTCTGTCCATTAAAAGTCACACATGTAAGCATTATGGTAATATAGATCTCAGCTGCACGCTTCCAGTAAACTCATGACGAAGTATTAAAAAATAACCAAAAGAGAAATTGCTAATCTTCCAACTACCCTACTCATTATATGCAACCCCATGAGCTCTGCCACATATTTACATGCAGGTGTCCATGTAAGGTATTTTTAGCGAGGAAAATGGTGTCTGTTGGAGTGATCAGTAAGAAAAATATAATGCTGGCCTGCTGTATTTATCATTTAAATCACATTTCTGCAAAAATCTTTGCATTTTGTGTTGGAAGCCCAGGCTGAGAATTCCCTGGAGAGCTGACCAAAAAGCCCACTGCAGAGAGCACCACCACCCCCCACCCCCCTGGAGGTGCCTCAGGACAACAGTGAGCTGTGTGTCAATAGGAGATCTTTTGGGGCCCATTCCTATACACAGAGGCACATTGTTCTAGAAAGCTGGGTGAAAGAAAAAGTACCCAAACACTATTTAATTCACAGATAGACTAAAGGGCACCTAAGCCCATTCTTGAAGGACATTTTCCATATTTATAATGTGAATCCTTAGATAACATGAAGAGCAGAAGCACAAGTGTGCTGTTTCCTAGAGGATATCCTTATCACCTAGCTTCACAGGTTGACTTACTGTTATTTTTTCTCTCTCTCTGGGCCCAAAATTCTCAAATCCTGGCTAGGCAGCGACCCATCTCAAACAGATGTGAGATGTATAGTGTATGTGTATGACTATACAGCAGCATTTTCTTCAGTTTGTTTTTTAAAGCACGGGTGGGATATGGGGACTTAGACCACCTTCTAGGGAGGAGAGCCAAAACATAATCTCCTCTTTTCTCCAGGCATGCTTTAGCTACTATTCTAACATGAAGAAAGAAGGTTGGTGCCTTTGCTCCTTTTCATCTCTCTTGTTGGAGACATCTACTCTAGGCAGAGCTGGATGTTGCAGGCAGACATGTTGACTTTAGAATTCTTTCTCAAACATCTGTTCAGTCCTTTGGTCTGCCTTGTCCTGAATAGCTGCATGCCCATATAGTCCACATACCAGAGCATTAAATCACTATACAAGAGTACTGATACTCCATATACAACCAGTAACAAGACAGCAGCTCCCAATTCTGGAGACAACCGCTCCTAATTCTGGAGACCTTTAGAGACAGCCATAAAGTATTCTGACACTAGTTACTTTCTAACTTTTTCATATTGGACCTTTCTTGTCAATTAAGATCTCTCTCTGATTAACCCTGTCCAGTGCAACCCAGTCTATGCCACATGACAGACCCCTTGTCACTTCTCTCCTCATCGCTACATTTGCCTGCATCCCTGCAGAGCAGTAGCATCCTCCATATGCTTTGGATGACTGTAAATCTGCATATGCTAGAAGGATATGTAAAGTCAGAGTCATTTATTTCCCCCAGAGAGAGCTGAAGCACCTCCAGCAGTGATTAGTCAAGCTTTTTATTAACTTTTGTATGACTCGCAATGGGCTAAAAATTATGATTAATTCTATTTCTAATGGCATAATAATCCGTAGCAAAAAGAAGGACTGTAAGTAGCGTGCAGAACACCTGCTCCTTCTCAAAACCCAGGAACCTTTGTACAAGAAAATTTAAGGATACAGGCACATTTCTTCGTTTCTTAAACTGTTTCTGTCTAGTACACAATACAGCAGTTTATCCAAATCTCCAGAAAGTAATTTTGCCTGTAAAATATTACACAAATGACCTGTGAAACACAGAAAACACTAGTGTACTGTCAACTTTTTAAGGAGTCTGCATATGCCTTTGAACACACAACACTTTACAGGACTGCAATGGGGCACAATGGTCCTTCCCCAGGGACTACGCACCAAATATCTCCCAAAGCTTCCAAGCAGACAAAAGCTCTTGTTCCTCGTTGCAGTCTCCTCTGTTGTGCTTCTCAGTGGCAGTGTCCAGGCCTGGTCAGTGGGACTCAGAAGTGACATCATACTTGTTTACTTCTGTTGAACCTTCATTCATCTTGGGAGGAAAAGAGTGATAAGGAAGGAAGTGCCTACAAAAGGCCACACAGGATAGGAAACTCTTTTTCTCTCCCACATTTCACTCCATTGTAAGGGACAGCCAATATTTTCCCCTTATTTGGGAACATTTACAGTTCTGATACCTTTAAAGACATTGCCCCAAGTTCTGCAATGTCTCTGAAGACTTTATGTAGAAGTCCTCCTGTGTAGATTAATAAGATATTGCACAATAGGTTTAGAAACTGAACTCATGCAAGTGTTTTAAGCAAAATTAATCAAGTCTCCCCATCAGAGACTCCTGGAGTGCTGTAGTCTTTGCTAGTGGGATGCCTGGGGTTTGCCTGGGAGGGAAAGAAGAGTGAGGGAGGAGACAAGAAGCACAGCACAATAGGTTGCTGGAAAGTCTGTTGGGAGCTATTAAACTAGGATGAAAACATGGACTTCCAGAGGAGCAGAAAGGAATACAACTCCTTCTCCTCTATGTAAAACAGAGAAAGAGCTCTCTCTTCCTACTTTGGTTATACTCCAACACAAGTACCCCTCTGGCCTCATTAGCACAGCTAGAGCTCCCTCTTCTGATTCACTCACTCCTCCTCTTTGGGATGTGGACTTTAATATTCACATGAGCCATGGCAGGACACAGGCTGTCCCGTGCCCAGCTGGGGTCTCCACCACTGAGCTGGTATGTTCCATATCCTGTCTGTCAGCATCAGACTGTGATTTACAGGGATATAAAATCGAGGGATGCAAAACCTGGAACTGCATATAGGCAGTTCGATCCAATGGGTTTCTTTAGACATGCTCCAAATATTTGTACAACAGGCTAGAACAGTAAAAGGTAAAAGTATCACCTCCAGAGGAAACCTACCATTTTGAGGTAGTCACCTACTGAGGCTGCCTCGGGGCAACAAGTGTTTGCCATGTGACTCTCTTCTAATCCCTGTGCAACCTGGGGTTTCCTTGCAGACCTCTTGTATCAAAACAGATACAAAAAGATGTGCGTAAAGTTTTTCATTTTTCTGTAGTAGTAGCAAGGTCCTACACAAATTCCAGAACAGAATAAGTTGGCAGCCTCTTACAGCTAAAAATATTATTTTTTTTCTTACAGCAAAAAAAAAATTGAGTACCACTTGACGATCATATTTTTTATCATCTTGACATTATAAAACCCAAAGGAAAGACTAGCAATTCCCTTTTTGTGCTGCCAGCATTGGTCTGCCTTTGATTTCCACTGGGCTATGCCTAAATGTGCAAGTGCTCTTCAGAGGCGCCAGATAAAAAGATGTGGAGCACGCAGAGTGTGTTCTTCACCATTTATTTGGAGGATAAAATCAAAATGGGGAGTTTGACACTTCCTAATGAGCCACTCTGTTTTCAAGGCATGTTCATGTAGAATTAGCTCAGTCTGTTTAAAATAAAAAGGTAATACTAAGGGGGAAAATTCTTCACTGTTTAATCCCCTCTAACACAGAATCTGAAATCTAGCCAAGTGTCACATGTGTACAGTGCTCAGTATATACAGAATGTATATGAAGTCAGCAAAACACACAATTGCAGGGTTTCTATTGCGAAAAAAGCAGGCCTGACCTTTTGACATAGTAAACACTGCTTTCTCACCCAGATACATCAAACTGGCTTTATATTTCATCATGCGTTTTGCTTGCCTTTTCTTTTTCTCTTTTTTTTTTTTAATCACTATTTTTAAATTTTTCCTGATCATCTAAAACCTGGGGGAATAATCCTAATGATCATAATCCTTCCCCTGCAACCCTCCTCCTGCTCTCTCCCTTTCTTTTTTTAGCGTGTTGGCAGCCCTGATCAATGTTGATTCATTGAAGGGAATAGAATCTGCAAACTCTTCGGTAACACTAGACAAGCTGCTACTAGAAGCAGCTGCAGTTGCAGTTTGCATCTCACTAGGGGTTTTTCAGAAAACCCACCCACAACACACAAGGGGAATTCTCCCGGACAAGCTGCAGGTGCTATGGATATTTTCATTTAATATTCATTCTTGCAATTCAGCACATTTGTAATCCATGTGGTAAACTGTTACTTACATTTCTCCCAACGGACCACAACCAGATGTCGAAAATAAGAAGTCCGGTGGAGATATCGCTTCTTCTCGTCTTCATTGTGCATTTCAGTGGTCTTAAAACAAATCTGCTTTCTCAGGACAAAAAAATGTGCTTTTATATTTAAAGACACTTTTGTTGACATTAAGTAATAATAAATATATCCGGAAACCACAGGCCCCAAGTAGATTTTGAAGTGCTTTAATTGGATTAATATTCTTTGCTATATTAGAGCAAATGTACACTTTTTACTCAGCATCACTTCATATTGTTAACTAAAAGGCAAAAAAAGGATCACAATGGAATATTACATGAATTCATAGATGGCCTTCTGTATATGTCACAAAGTTTTCCCAGAAGGCTTGATTTTCCCAGTGTCAGGAGATGGGAACTCCTGTACCTATCTATTTATTTGTTTTGTTTGTTTGTAAAGTTTCTATTTCTATTACACTCTTTCATTTCTATTACACTCTTCACCTTAGTGCTTGTGTGTTCTGAATGCATGCCAGAGATAGTAATTTTTTGATACTGAAAGAACTAATACTAGAGCTTTCTGAAGAATTGCATTTAAATATATACCAGAGATTGTTTTTTTTTTAAAAAAAGACAAAAGAAAAACACAGCATTTTTATCTGATGCAGTTTTACAAACAATCCCCCAGACTGTGCATCAATGACACTAAAGGATCTGCTGTTCTCTCTGTTTTCCTACACCCTGCCCGTTCCCAGCATCATTGGGTACATTCCAGCAGTACTTGAAATAACATCAAAGCTTTCATTAATATCTCCTCCACATTAGAAGTAAGGGTGTGAGGAAGGTCACCTAAAGCCTCAGGTACAAAACCATTTACATTTTTATAAATTTTTAGGGTAAAAATATTATTCTGTAAATGAATGTCCACAGCCTCCTGGCTTATGTAAGTATCTCCAAACTCATAAACAGGGATAGGACAGTAACATCAGATACAGGTAAGAAAAGAGATGGTTCTTTCCTTGGATGTCTTTAAATTATGAACGGATTTTTATATTTTTCTTGGTGTTGAACCAACTCTTGTTTTTCATACTGACTATTTTCCTGATCCTAAAAGCTCTAGAACAAAGCAGAGTTCCATATGGCTAAAGGATATATAATTATATTGAAGGAGATAACTGTTGTCCTAAAAAACTTCCAACAGAAGTTCAATCATCTCATTGAACAAAGTCATACTTTTTTCCTGACAGTTTTGAGTCAGAAAGAGACTGGCATCTTTACTGAATCTTCCTGAGAAGACAGTTTGAATGAATATAAAAATCTGGTGAATGAGGACACCACTGTGATGCATTTAATTGGTTTATTAAGGCCCCCAAAACTGGTTTCTTTTGCATCTGTGTCTCCAAAGTCAGGAATTCCAGCATAAGCTTAGGTCATGATTAGATTAGTGACCTCATCCCAGTCTCATATTGCAGACATTGGCCATGACCTCCAGTTTCAGGGCACATGGGGTGAAATCCTAGCTATGCTGAAGCCAGAGGGGCCCAGACTGGCTTTCTCCTCACATTCTCGAGTCCTTCAGGCTTTGCAGCTGTGCTGCAAAAGGTGACATGGCTGCAGAATCCAAAGGGTGAGTCAACTGTCCCTTCTACAAAGTAAAAATGTTCATGTAGAATGGGTTTACTTCTTTTTATCAGGGGAAAAAAAGAGGGAAAAAAATTAAAGCACTTCTAAAAGATTCCTTGAAAATGTTTTGAAGAAAAGGATGCTTGCCTCAGAGAAGACAGTTTGTAAGAACAATGAACCCACTATGCAGGGTACCAAGGAATATCCTAGAATCAAGCAGCTACCAAAGATATACAAGTAATAACATGAGTAGGTGTCTAGCATACTCTTGAAATAATATTTGTCAGAGCTACTGCGACTCCTTCATGACAATTACATTGATTCACATGTCAAGGTAGGAGAAAGATGAAAAAGCTCAAGGGCCTAAAACACTGCTTTTTCCATGTGCATTACCATTACTGAAACACCTGAGCTAAATAGCCTATGTTAAGCTGCTGTAAAAAAATTCAATAGCTCTCATTATAGCCCAGAATTTCTCATTTCCTACTTGTGGTGAGATGCCGGTTGCACCCTGGGTTTCTGTCTGGAGCGTGTAATGACAGTGGTTCAGGGCCCATTAAAGGTATTCTCTTTTTACAATGCCAACAAGGTAGTGGCAGTAAAAAGAGAGGGGGGAAAAATCGAATGCATAACAATATTGGTGAATGAGAAGCATATGTGCCGACAGAGGAATGCATTCTGCAGGGAGTTGCAGAGAGTTAGTTAAATCCGGATGGTCTATGGGGTTCAGAGATGTGAGAAGACATAAGGAAGGCAA
This sequence comes from Ciconia boyciana, assembly GCF_034638445.1. Classification (NCBI taxonomy): domain Eukaryota; kingdom Metazoa; phylum Chordata; class Aves; order Ciconiiformes; family Ciconiidae; genus Ciconia; species Ciconia boyciana. The sequence goes on along the minus strand of NC_132936.1, from coordinate 11,821,453 downwards.
ATGGGAGGGTGACAGGAGACACCAGCACAAAATAAAGTTCATAAAAAGATGGGTGTATTTGCATGTGGCTATTACAGCAAGAACATTTTTACAGTATTTTAAAGAGAAAACAAATGTGAAAAGGTAATGGCAAAACAGTTTCTAGACTTTGGACTCTATGGAGCTACATAAAGGGGTAAGCATTCAAAAGTCCTTAATTTACATTCCATTTTCAAAAATTATGTATAACAGTTAAGATGTTATCTATTACTATGTTTCAGTGCCTAAATCTGTTCTGAAAATGGAAATTCAATGTCAGGTCATTTAAACTGTTTGAACATTTTATTCTGTCACTTTTGCCTTTAGTTGAACCAAACCTGTGATAATTCCACTAATGATGTAAATACTAATTAGAATAATGGAATAATGTTAACGGAAATGATAAAGGATTATTTATTCCAGCAATATAAGCCATAGCTGTGAAATACAAGATTAATTGCATTCATCCAGACTTCAGATAGAAACTGTTAATATTTTTTTTAAAAAATCACGGAATGGGCATATACAGACCATACAACTGGTCAAGATGATATCTGAAGATGTTGCCTTAGATTCTCTCATTTTTGTGGTCATGAAAAAAAAAAACTCAGAGCAACACTGGAAATGAAAAAGTAAGAAGTAAAGCTATTTTTTGTAGGTACTATATACCCAGACCTTCTGGTTCTGAATACAGGTAAAACCAATGAGGAGTAGTTCACAGAAATAGTATTTGAAAGAAATTTGAGATCTAGTTAAATATATACCTGGATACTTTGCATTTTATGTAAGACAATATTAAATGCCAATACTTCAGTTAGATAACATTTTTGTAGAAATCTTATCAATGCCTTCACAGTTTTCCTCTAGTCCACACTTTAAGCTTTTCCTCACTTTTTTTTTCCCCTTCTTTTCTCCTACTGCCTTTACAATGCAACTGTCTCCCAAACCTCATTTTTTTCATTCATGAACCCAGAGCAAGCCCTTTTCAAAACAAAACTTCAGATAACACACACTCAGAATTCTCCAGTTCCATGTTCCATTTTATACAAAGGATGTTCAAGCCCTCTTAGCAAAATATTACAGTGATAACATCTGCTTGGCGGCCCTTGCTTTCAGTTACCAGTACAAGCTTTTGGACTGAAAAATCTTCAGGCTATGGATCTTTATTTTAGATTTTTTTTGAGTTTTTAGCCTTCTTGGTGAAGTTTGTAATACGTATGGACATTGGAGGAATTGGGGAGTCTTCTGTCATTGTAGACATTCAGCACGTAGTCTAAACAAAACATATATAAAATTCTCTTTTTGATTTTCTGCTGCACTTTCTTCTTTTCTAAGGTTCTTCTTCCATGCAAAATATATGTTGAAAGATTAAATTTCTGGGCTTCTAAGACTAGCAATAGAATTTGTCATTTATTTTTCTATATACAATGCCACCGACTTCTTCTGTGGCAGTGCTTGAAAGCAAAAATTTCATGACTTACATTACATTTAAAGACCTTCACTCCTGTGGGATTTTTGAACAGAACAGAGTCCATCAACACTTCTTGAATCTTCATGCTTTTTAGATTTCTCTTGCTCAGTAATGCTAGAAAGTAAGTAGTTCCAATTAAACTTAGATCTCAGTCTTTTGTTTACCCATAATGACAAGGAAATCAGACAAGTTCATAATGAATAAAATTTCAATATTGTTTTGGTCTTAGATAAAAATTTATCATTACTCAATTTAGATCCTATGAAATTCCCAACACATCTGGGAAAAAATTAGTTCTTAATATTCAAGTCTCTATATTGTCCAAAACATGTATGGGTGTCCAAACCTTCTCCAGTGAAATACCACACAAATAGAGCCTTCAGAAACTGAATGGATCACATCTGAGAGAGCTTGATTTCAAGGGTATTGAGAACTTTGCACTGAAGCCAAAAGATATGATTCATATCAGATAAAGTATGGACTGCTTCTGCAAATGTAACCCTTCGGGCTACCTAATATTGCCTATGAGGAGGTGGGTTTCCAAGGAATAAGGTCAGAAGCACCTTGTAACTAGGGAAAAAGATTTTAAAGTACCAAGAGAAAACTGACAGTGGGAAAAGGTTTCACAGCTCTCAACAAAAAGTCAAAATATGCTCCTTGGAACTTGTTAACATATATTTTTTAACTCCCATTTGGACAGTCTGGGAAAAACTCAGTCTCGAAATGCTCAGAGACATTCTTCATAATTGTCTGAAGGTGAGGGTGGCCTAGAAAGTGTTTCAATTATCAAAGAAAATATACCAGCACATTTCCCTTCAGCACACATGGGCTTCAATTCAACAGAGCACTTGATTTGGTCTATGAGTCATAAGTTGTTCCTTCACTAAGATCTTATTGGAAGAAAGGAAACCCAAGAAAAGCAGTGAGACTATTTATTCGATGCATTACCCAAATGCTCTTAACTGCTGGCTATCTCACAATTTTTAATCAGACTGAGGGTTTTTCTGATATGGCTTCACATTTCTAGAGTAAAGCTGGAAATGCTCAAGTCCCACTGAGAATAGCAAAATGTATGGGAACTGCCTTTCTTCCTGCAACTTCATTTTCCTCTGCGCAAGTAAAGCTTACCCTTTGAGGCACAAGGGAATAAAAAGACCTGTTAAACAGTTACTGTCTTTTTGTCTTAGAAGAAGAAGGTGGAACAATACTCTGACCAAACAATGGATCAATTTTCCAGAGACAAAAGGAAGACAGTCTATAGTTAAAAGCAAAATTTGTAATTAGAAAAAGAAAAATTGAGTGCACTTATGGTAGATATAGCCCCAGGTCCAAATAACATGATTTCACAAGCATTAGTAAAAGGCATGAAATTAACCGACGTTCTTAAAAATGAAGGAGATTCCTGAGGATTAGGAAGTGGCAAATACAACTCCATTAGTTTAAAAAGGGTCAAGAGATTAAAGACCAAGAAACTAGAGACCAGTGAGTTTAACATCTGTTGAAGGGAAATCTTGGAAACTTTAAACTATGCAGTAGGAAGAACACCTGGGAAAGTGGTTTGGTTAAGTGCAAGCAGTGTGGAATCAAGCAGGTTGTGTTTAACTAACTATAAATGCCAGTAATAAATAGACCTGATCTGCTGGAGTTGCCTGAAGACAACACCCTTGTGATAAGAGATAGGGAACTTAATGGCTGTGCATAGCAATGCTCAGTCATACACTAGAATGTATAAAATAAAATATGAGGCCATAGGCCAAAATTCATGCTGGATAGAAATGCCATTTAAGACTATGAAAGAAAGGTTGGGATCTTTTTAAATTAGAAAAGGGTTCTAATTGGAATAACTGAGAGGTCAGTTTGGGTCCTCTCTTATGTGTAATATAGATGTAATATACTATCAAAGTAAAGCTATTAAAAATAGTAATCAAGTACAAAGTGAATTTTCAGAGAGTAAAGTTGGGTTTGTTTATGCATTATACAATTATACCTTTACTGATTGTAAAATATGAACTGATTTTGGTGAGGAATTCCAAATGTATGTAGCCATGCAGTCTTGCTTTTATGTCTTCAGTTCATCCATTCTGATTTTCTCCAACTAAAGCTTGATTGGAACTAGACATTATAATCTTTGGAATAAAAATAATTCCTATCTGTGTCTTTATATTGATTACAACGGGGTTTCAGTAAGGACTGGGACCCTTAAAGGGTCTACAAGAAGTCTACAAAGTAGTAATCAATGATCATGCATGGGATTTTTCTGAGCAGTTGGCGGTGTATAAAAGCACTAGACGTCTCTAGCTTAAAATCCAGGGGTGGCTTTGAGGAAGACTGAAAAGTCAGGGCACCTGGGCTCTGTTCCCAGCTCTCCTACAGACGCTTTGTGCTGGTGAGTATGTTGGTCTACTGCCTCTGTTTTAGTTTTCCCTTCTGTTAAACAGAGATAATAAAACCAGCAGGTTTTATGAGGTTAAAGGTGTTAAAGTTGTGAATTCCTGTGAAATCGTAGAATGTGAAGATCTCTAGAAGTACAAAATATTCTTCTTCAGAAGGAAATATTTGTGGCATGTTAAGCACAGAAGGAGTCCTCATTTGCTGTGAATCAGAAGTACTTCATCTACTGTATCAAGTTATAAACCTTTTGACAAGACTTAGGTATTAATATGTCTCCAGATGCATTTGACCTCTTTCTGCTATGCCATCATCAAGCTTGTTACTGAAATAGTGATATGTTAGCTAGGACTGGGCAAAAGAAAACACACCACAGGTTTAACTCCCAGTGCTGCTTCTCAGACAAGGACATGGTATCTTATGGAGGACCTGTGCCACCAGGTGACACAGAATTAAGCTGTCACTGAAAATTCATATGAGAAACCTTCCTGACTGGGTTATTTGACCAGCTGATCCTGCTGGCATGCAGTAGTTTCTCTGGCAGATTTTAGGAACAGGTCTGTTCCCCCCAGGAGAACATCTCTAGCTGTTCACCAGCTTGCCTTCAGCACTCTCCAGTGTGACGACTGGCACATTGGGAAACAGGACTTGACAGAGTTCATGGGCCCTATCTCCCAACAGAGTGCAAGCCCAGATCTCCCAGCAACAAGTAGATGGATACTCTTTTCATATACTGCAGTGAAACAGGATGAGGATTTAAAAGAGCAATTAGACCAATAGGAGAGGAAATCTAGGCCTAAAAGACTGTTTTGAAAAGCAGATTTTCCAAACAAATGCTTTAGGACTCCTAATGAAGAAAGATATTTCTTTCAGTTGCTATACAAAATGCCTCCCATAGCATCTGTTTTCCATGTTTATCCTTGAAGAAACACAAACTTTAACTATTTTTTATCATAGATTTTTAATGTAAGTTCTGTCTCCCAAAATGCAGCTGTTTGTGGTATTGATTTTATCAATATTTTTTCATATAATCCCTATGTTTTTGCCTTTATTCAACAGTGCAAAGGGGCTAATAGAGGGAGCACAAACTATCCAAATTGGTTACTTGCCCCTAAGTATTAATTTACATTAATCATTGCTGAACCATGTTTGTTATTTATTGACCTGCACAGCTGATGTTTTTCGAGGAAATGATGGTTCTTGTGGTTTTTGTTTTCTTTTTAATTATTGTGTGTTTACTTCTATTTCATAAATCAATCTCAGACAAAAATACAATATTTCCTGAAAACAAAACTGTTGTTTCCATTACTGCTCTCTCTACAGAACCAGACATTAATTCCAATGAAGAATTTGTGTGGAACATTAAGAAGGAGAGACCAAAGAAATCTTATGCAAAATACAGAGCTGATGTCAGAGGTTCAGCTGAAATAAATTAACATATCTCCATTGACTTCAGCTGGATGCACTGACTTTTAACAACTAAAATTCTGGGATGTGATATGTTGTATGGGATAAATTAGGTTCCTGTACTCTGGGCCAGATCCATCCCACCTTGCTTTAAGTAACTGAGACATCTTCATTGGGAGCATACTCACATCATCTACAGTCTGTTAATAGAAAAATAGCTGCTCTAGTAACATGAAAGACAGATGCATTGCCAGAGATCTTAGCTGTAATTGTTTTTTCTCTGGACATGTCAGCCTAGGGTGATTAGGTAGCCATCTTGCATAGCTCAGACCTGTGCCCTAAATTGTGTGATGAATCTGAGCTTTAGACCTTTCCCCCAGGCTCCCTGAGGACAAGGGGGATTCAGCTTCAGGTTTAGAGCCTTCAATTTAGATTTCTAAAGAAAAAGATGCAAGGAATGCTCCTTCACAATGAGGCTGGTCAGTCACTGAAAATTACTCTTAGGCTTACATGAGGAAGACAGGGAAAGTTATTTTTCTCACTATACAGAGCAGATTTATTTTAGCATGACAAGACCTGGCTCGTATTCCCATAATGTCCATAGTAAACAAAAATTGAAAATCTAACTTTTAATTAGGAAAACAAGTATTTTTTGCTTGTAAAAGTTCTGTTGTGACATTTCAGAAAAAAAAACCACCAAGTTTTGTAGCCTTCTGCTTTTGATGGGAAGTTCAGGTTCCCTGGCTGAACTACCTCTCCTAATGAGTATGATGGCATCCAGCATCTGTAAGAGGAGGTGGCACATTATCAGATCCTGCAGGAAGTACCCCTCTGAGCTGTGACATTACAGGGCTTGGACCTTACTCCTATTAGGATAAACTAAATTCAGCACTGCAGGAAAAAATCCAACGAAAATATTGTGATTGTCTCAGATAGGTTTTGGAGGAATTTCTGATCAAAATCAAATAAACAAATCTTAAAACACCATATACACTTTTCACCAACAATAAAATATCTAATCCAAAATTTAGACAATAATTTAGACAGACTTTTTTCATCATCTTCTGGATGCAATCTAATAAAATGCACAAATTATTATTAAGGTGTTTATTTTGGTAGATAAACATCAGTGAGTCAAACAGCACTTGATTCTTCTCACATTTTGCATGTTCACCTGAGCAATCAGCTTTCTGAAATAACATTATTTCTGCTTTACACCAGCATCAGAGCTGAAGCACTGTAGGCTGAATTTTAGTCTTGTGACCACCTCGCTGCATTTCCAGAAAAAATGCCCTAAATTTTGTCTAGCTTAGTGAAAGATTTCATTTCTGAAGCATCTGAGTTTGGTCTGGGTCAGGCGCAGCAAACAGTAACAGTGGAAAATGAGAACGATGAGCATCACGTTGAGATAAGCTTCTTATCTCCTTCTGCAGCAGGATTTTCAAGATGAAATACTTTTAAAAGATTCTTTATTTTACAAAGAGAAGACTACACAGCAGCAGAACCATTCTAGTAATATTTTTGCCTCTTTAAAATATATGGTGTTTCTTCCTCATCTGTTGTAAATCAACAAAGCTCCAAGTGAAAATCTGACTTGACATTTAAAGCCAGTGACAGGCTGTGCAAAATGCTGGGAAGCAAGAATGGCTGAGCTGGGAAACCACTGGAAGACATATGAATTGGTTTCCCCATCCATGTGATAGGGAAGATAACGTCTGCTACCCTCTCCAGAATGCAATGCTTTAGAGACAGAGACTAATCAGGACTTTGGGTGGGAAACTTTTCACATTTTTGCATTAAAGCAAGCTGTCAAATAATATCCATGAAGCTGTTTAGCTTCTGGTAGTTCAATATTTCTTAGGAACAGCCAATGGAAAAAGATCAGAGGTTTGAAGGCTAGACTACTAAATTTCCTGAAGAGTTTGCACCAAATATCCAATGAAATAATCACACCAAATAAGCACTAGCTTACCAATCTGCATTTTGTTAAATAGCCAAAAAATGAAAACTTGATAAGACATGATGGTTTTTTTTTAAGGAAAAAACCCTTTAATTTACATTCCAGATGGCAAAATTGGGGAAAATGGGCAATGAAATGTTAGAAAAGGAGTGAGGCCAGCCAAAGCCTTGTTTGTTTTTCCAAGCCTGGGTTAGGTAAAAAAATAGTGTGGCTCAAGTCAGAAATACACCACCAGAATTAATATTTCTCAGATCTGGCAAGCCAACAAGCAGACATTCAGTGTATAAATAACAGCCAGACATTTTACTAGTTTTCCTCCAAATTTTTCAGTTTTCAGGAATCATAAACCGAGATTTGTGTTGTAGGTGCTTGTGAAAATAAAATCTTGATCCTGAGCATTTCTGAGAGGGCTGTTAAGAGAACTCCAATTATAACTAAGGCCAAAGTTTGCTCTCCTAAACAACCCCCTTAGCCCCACTGAAGGATGTAAATCAGAGGAGAATTAGCATTCATGATGCTGAAGAAAAAAAATTGTTTGCAGGAAGGGGAACTAACTGGCACACTTAAAGATTAGGGAATCATTAGCCGTCTGAGCAGAGTCTGTTGTGAGCCGTTCCAGACAGCACTTATTCCATGGTATTTCCATATGGTTACAGGGAAACCAGGACTGCATGACAGCAAGACACTTGACCTAAAACACATGGTAAACTTAGGAGATGGCAAATACAGTTCATCATGGACAAGTAGATTTTTCTGCATAGAGCAGGAGCATGGTGAGAGAGAAGAACTGCTGTTGTGAGACAGTTAAGGGAAATGAAGACTGTGCCTTCACTTGCTGCATGCCATGTTTAGGGACATAAGACAAAACTCTAAAATCCATGTTGCAGCCCATCACTGTAAAGCTTTTATGTGAGACTCCAAGTAAGGCCAAACAAAGTAGGCCTGTGAATTTGGAGAAAAGCACCTTTCTTTGGCAAGCAGCAAGCCAAAGTCTTCTGAAGATAGGCTGGGTATCAGCAATCCACGCACTCACTCTTAATTCACCCTTGAGCACAGGGTGAATTAAGAGTACGACATAGATGCAAAAATTCAGATCATCTGAACAGAACTATCTCCTTGCTAGACATGAAAATTCAGGCTGGTAAATATACGATAGCTCCATTCCTGTTTTGACAGTTCTGTGAGTCCAGCAATAAATTCTGGACTGATTTTTATTTGATCCTCTCATTGTCCCACGATAAATTTGTGCCAGCACTGACTCTCAAAGTACGGATTATATGCTTCCCTTTCACATCAAGAGACATTAAATTCCACATATATCACACATTTATAGCAGATGTTCCTAAACAGACAAACCAGGTGCTAAACATATTTTATGCTGATGGGTAATTTTTGAAATTATTGCAATCAATGAGCTAATAATACTGGTGGTAATGATGAAGTCAAGTTATTATTACCCATTACATTTAATCATTGACAGCAAGTTAATTGGACCTAATTGGAGAAATCATCATAAATAACATGGAGCAGATGGTAGACATTTGTTTTTCCACTTCCAAACCTATGTAACAGAGTCATAGATAAAGTTTGGATGAACCAATGTAAAAGGGCAGACAGCATGTATATCCCCCCATAAAGCTATAGTTCACATTGGCAGTGGTGCAAGTCTAACACAAACAGCTTTGACAAGGTTGGGTAGATAAACACAACTTTTTAGCTGTTAACTATGTCTCTTGGCTGTTTTATACACTGGTCGCAATCCTGTGTGCTCTCTCAGTTGCAGCAACGAGGTTTGAGGGTGATGGCAGTAAAAGGGTGCAAATTAAAAAGGAAGCAGGAAAGGGGAAACTGATCTGCTCAAACAGATGTGTTTAAAATATGAACTTCTGCATCTGACCTTATCACTGGAGACTCCCTTTGGGGAGAAATAGGTGCTTCTTGGGTGTGACTGATCTTATCCTCACACAGACTTCTCAGAGAGGCTAGAATAGCAAGCCAAACTGTCTGTTTCTCCCTACCAAGTATAAATGGTGTCAGATGGAAATGTCGACACACAGATGTCTAAGTGAGAGGATCCCACCCAACTTGTACACAAATTGAGCCAAAGGCTAGGGAATGGAGCAACAAATTATGCTCCTCTTATGGTAGCGTGTCCACACAGGACAAGAAGCAGTGACTGCAGAAAGAGGAGCTGTGCTCATGCTGGCTTTAACTACCTGGCACAGGAGCTGTAGGGTTGTGATTTCAGCACAGGTTAGCAGCCCACGTTTGCACTCACTTTCACTACTAAATCAAACACTTTCAAGACACTGAAACTCAGTCCAGTTTAATAGTATGAACGGTCCCTTGCACGCACAGGGTCTGCACCAATTAACGCTCTCCTGGATGATTCCCAGGCACAGCTTCAGTGTGAGAGCAAACCCTTCCCGTTAAGTAGCTGGAGTCAGCCATCTAGTTCTGGAGGGTAGGAAAGTTTAGAAATATAGAGGCAGACAGACTATCATAGCTGGCTTTCAGACCAGAGGACAGGCTCTGCTGCTGTTCCTTTTGCTAGTTCAGATCTAACAACATTGTCCATAAACTTGTGTGATTTTTTTTTTCTGAAGTTCATGGCATTCATTGGTGGTGTTACCCTTGATTCTAGGAAAAAAAAAAATAAAAAAGGGATATGTCATCTTCTGATACACCGTGCCTTATTATTGAGACATACCAAGAATGCATCCTTTTCTTCCTGCTTAGTTATATCTATGTGTATTTCAGGTTTTTCTCCTGTCTAGTAACTATTTACATGTTGTCTGATTTAAATGGGAAGTGTCTCACCTACTTTTTTATACTGCATCTAAACTGCAAGGAAATGAGAAATAGAACATGCAGGGGCGCACTGTGGGATGACGGTGTTATAAATCTAGAAACATTTTTCCACTTCTTACATCAGTGCTTTCAGTCATTTCTACATGTTCCCAAGCTGTTAGGAGAACACTTGACGGCAGTGTAATAAACTTCTCTCAGAAAATCTTTTCTCAGATGCAATTTGTGATCAGCGCACATCTCACCCTCTCACTGAAGAAGCCAATAATTTATGCAGAGCCTATTGCCTGGCTTTCCTCTTGTGCTTCTACAATGTGCAACCTGTAATCAGCTACTTTAAAGCTGATTTCCTCTTTTTAAAACATTACACAACCAAGTGTATTAGAACTACTAAATCGCACAGGTTGTGCCCTCATTGCAGCCGGCAGATTTTGTAATCTGTAGACAGGGAACAGTGGAGGGCACGACATTGGCCCCAGGTTCTGGTTTGGTTTCCTGGATTGCTAAACCTTGTAGCAGGTGGTTTCGAGAAAAACTTACTACAGTTGGAGTTTATTCTTAATTCCCTACAGTCAGAGGGTTTATATAATGGTTTAATATTCAACAGCTAAACCACAGTTAGGAAGTGAGGTATTTTGAGGCCTATTGAACACTGCAGATTTTTTTTACTGACTCTGTCCAAGGTTATTTGATAAATTAAACCGAAAGTTTAAAATACCATAAAAATGGTATTCCAACCACCCACAAAAATGTATTTTTATATGGTTTAGCTGACGTACAATAAAAAAGATTTTTAAATGTTCTTTTTTTAAGTTCTCCCATTTTCCTAGGAATGTTTTTAACTTGTTTGCCTCCATGCATAATATTGTCATAAAGTTGTTTCTTTCCATTTCTTCAGTGTAAATGTCCATTCAATATCTTGTATTGAATCTTCATCTTCAAGTGCAATCTACACTGTAGTTTACTCATTCATCTGTACCCATACATTCACACTTTAAAAGTTTCCATACCAAAATGAGTTTTGAGAAAAATCTGAATCTTAATCACAATGTAAATGTGTGCAAACTTACATCTTTCCAATGCACATTGAAATTAAATGTGGTCAGTTATTTCAAGATTTTATTTAGCGCTGGTATTACATCATAAAAAATACCGTGCATGAGGAAGTGAATGGAGAGTGGCATTACCATCTCATATCTTCTCTCTGGTTGTTTTCTGCATTTATTTTTTGCTTCTTTGGGGTTTTTTGTTTATTTGTTTGTTTGTTTGAGTTTTTTAGTGCAATTCATTTTAATATGGAATACTAACAAAAATACTGATCTCTAACTTTAAGCATGTAAAAGTTAAGCATTTTGTGTAAACTAAGAATCTAGGCTGCCTCAGAAGTCAATGGAAAAAAGAGACACTTTGAGAAGGTGATTTATCCTATTTCATTTGGGCTCTGCAAACTTTCTAGAAATTTCATTGAGAATTCAGTGTGTGGACTTATATTTATGATTGATACAAGGGATTTTTTTTAATCTTTTTTGTCTTCTGTTACAAACTTCCAAGGTGTGTGAGGTTACATGTCTCTTGGAAACAGTGATTTTTCAACAGTCATTGCAGAAGGAGTCTTGGTGCCTAGACTAGAGTACTTACTTAGTTAAAGTTGGGTGATTTACCTGGTTTTAGGTTCTGCAAGATGATCTTTGAATTTGTAACTCTTTCCCATAACAGAAAGCTAAAGAAGATGCTGAAACTAGCAGCTCTGGAAATGTTTCATCCTAGATGGAAGTCATTCACCCATCAGGGAAGCTGACAGAGTCAGGTAACAGGGGGATTCAACTTGCTGATATACCAGTTAAATATACATCGTTTTCAGTAAAATAAGAACCCACTCAAACTTCTGATATTCCTGACTGAATTACTAAACTTAATGAAAACGTTTTTGATATATTAATATTTGGAAGACAGTTTTCCCACCAGAACGTAAACCAGAGAACCTGAGCTCCAGGAAGAGCACCCTCTCCACAGTCTATATACAATATTAAATAATCTTACTGACCAAAAATTCATGAGCCTGCAGTGGGTCCACCTAACAGTGATGTGCAGTTGCCTAGGACAGACTGTAAGAATGGGGCTGGCTGGCACACAGCAATAATTTTCCTTTTGCTCTCTCAAAGCCTCCAACAATTGCAGCTCAGAGTCCTCCAGCATGTCCATGAAATTTGGTGGGCAGTTATAAGTTAAATGCAAATGTGATGGGCTGCACTCTACTTCAGTACTCATTTGAGAACCTGAAGCTCGCCAGGATGAACCTGGTCTCCCTCTGTTTCATGTAGGTTTGTGGTCCCCAAGGGGTAATGCTTCCTCACTGAGAAGACACAAACACAAAGCAGCTGATATTTAAAGCCTCAGTAGATAAATTCTGTCATAACCATGTTCCCTGAGTTGGATTTTGAGTTGGCAATACCAGCAATCTATGAAAAGAAAAGAGTTGAACCAAATACAGCAAGAAACACCGCCAAATATCTCAAGTGAATGTCAGTTATAAAACACAAGGAAACTTGCACAGAACGAAGGCCAAGTACCTGTTGTGTAGCAATAAGTTTTGATCAGAACCTATTTGCAGTGATTAGATAGTCTAGAAAAAAAGTGTTTTGCATCTATTTGTCAGTCTTCTCAGACTTCTGAGCGCTTTGCTTTCATTACTTGCAAAGTGGGAGGACTTGTGTTAAACTCAAGTAGCATTAGCTCAGGTGGAACTTTCAATAATGTCTCAGCTGCACTCACAGACATTTTTACCCTTTTTAAGAGGAATGAGAAGGGGAAAGCTTTAATCACCTGCCAATTTATTATTTTCTTAAGAAAAACTAAAGTTGTCTTAATGGGCCACCACTTAAAGTGTTATTATTAGTCAATATTAAAGAAAGAAATCCAAAGACTGGAAGAGGCTTTGGAAGCAAAAAAAGTCTGGGAGTCCTAGATTAATAGAAATCAGATAAAGAAAAGATCTATTAAGTCATTCAATCAATGCCCCAGTTAATATAAAATCATTCCCAACAGCACAGTTTCTAGTGCTCTGTCCAGTCTGGATTTAAATATCATGAGCAACGGAGTTTCTGACACTTTCCCACATTCCTGTGGATCACTCTGACAGGAATTTTTTCCCCTAATATTCTGCCTATGTTTGCCTTTTCCCACTGTTCAATGTATGTTAATGTTCCTAAAGTAATTCCCTTCCTCTTTTTTATTGTCAATTATTTTTACAAGATTTTCATTAGTTTTAATTAACCAACCTGCTTTATACTTTCCATTTTAATGTTCTAAGAAAAATTTAAAAATTACAAGAGTTAACCACTTCTGAATTTTGGTCTATTGGATCAAAAACTCAGTGGAGATTCTAAAATGTTGCAGCTAATCCAGAGTGGTTTGAAACCACTTAGTCTTCAAAGTGCTTGGGAAGTTGTTTTAGCTGGACATGTATTTTGCAAGGGAAAGAAGTTTTATGTTTTAGTGGAATCAGCCAGGTCCCCTTCTTTACTCACTTCTTTCCTTGGTTCCGGCTTTCTCTCATAATTCTGGAGAAACACATTCCTACAGAGCTTAAGCTTTACTGCTGCTTATTACCATTTTTGCATCAAGATATAATCAGTTCTTAGGTGAGTATTCCTGGGAGAACTAGCATTTGCACACCTTTGAGGAGTCTTTTAGGAAGCTACCTTGGCCATTTCTTGCTCCCTTTTGTTCTTTTTCCCCCATAGGAAACCTGTTGTATATCATCGTCATGCGTTTCATTTTTACCTTCCTGTAAGTTCTGTTCTGGAGAAAGGTGCTAGTAGGAAGAGCTTTTCACCTGTGAAAAGCTCAGAGAATTTGATGGTCTCAAGGACTCTGTCATACAGATCAAATTGCACAATCACATCAAAATTTTTAAAAAGACAAAAGGGCATAGGTTAAAACTTACAACCCTAACAAAAATTTTGTTGTTCAAAAAGTGCTAAGTACATTATTATTCTTGCTATTCACAGTACTGAAAGACAGTGGCTGTCTCTTCTAGGGCTGAAGGTGGGCCATGTACCCTTTATACTTTACACTTTTGAACATAAGGGTCCAAACAGTGACACCACTTATGCCAGGTTTAAGTCTTAAAAAATGAATTCTCACAAGCCCAGCACCCATATCTGATGAGACAGACTTGGCTTAGTGTTTAGTAAGAGAGGACTTCTCAATTTAACAACAACAAAAAGGCATAACAAGATCAAGTGACTCAAATACAATGTGTGGTTGTTTTTAAACAATTAGGATAATTAAGCATTAGATGAGGATAATTAAATGTTGGGACAGCTTACCTAAGGACATGACAGGCTCTTTAAAACTGTAATCAAATTTGATACAGCTTCTAAAAATATAAATTAATGCTTAAATGGAAAATTTTGGCTTGAGGCAAAGGCTACTGGGTGATTACATGCTTTAGTTTGTGCGTTGTGATAATGGTAATGTCTCAGAATCTATGTATTAATTTTATTGTAATGGAGGCTTATATTTTGTTCTGAATCTGCACTAAGTAATCCAAAAAAGAATGAAAAATAGAGAAAAACCCCCACATTTCCATTTCACTCTTGTAATTAATCTATGATTATTAAAGGTAGACAAGTCTGGTAACTTTACCCATATACTCTCTAATTTTACTTTGGTTTTCTATCAGAAATTCCTGATTAATTAATCTAATTCCACTTGGTTAGCTTGTGGCAGTCATACAGCTTGCTCTAATGAGCAGACTTCTTGGCCTGGTGGCATATTACCATTTCAAATCATCTGCCAGGTGCAGGACACAGGAAAGCTGGGTTCAAAGCTCCATACATCTTAGGACACAACAGTATAATATTTCAGCAAAAATAAACACTAACACTTTCTAGAAGCCCCGAGATAGGAAAAAAAAATCCTCTGATTTAGTATGGTATGCTGCTGTGTAACAAAATGATTATTTCTTTGTATATCAGGGTGAGAAACTGTATGTTATATTTGAGAAAAACTGAATTTTGATCACCGCATACAGAATGAATTTGACAGAACTACAGGGCTTCCAAAGTACCCCAGGATCATTTTACAGGTTTTTGAGACAGCTTATTAGCTCCTGACAGACTCTTTAGGTTTAGGAACACTATGTTTTTAGTCTAAAAGGTGAGGCAGTATCAGGTTAATATTGTATATTTATTAGAAAAGACTGACTTCCTGATACAGCTTTAAATTATTAGTATTGAAATAATGGCATTAACACAGTTTATTGACCAGGAAAAAGAATTTTGGTTAAGAAACAAAATGGAGAGTCAGGAAATCCAATTTCATTTCTTGCCTCGGGTACAGATTCTCTGTGCAGCTTTGACTGCTTAGGTATATATTCATCTACCGAAGCAGACATTCAGATTGTCTAATTTAGGTGCTGAATAGTATTAAATTGGAAGGGCAGGAAATTTTTCTTAGGTATTTAAGAATGTCTTTCAGAGGAACCTGTCTCCAATGCCTGAAAAAAGAACTTAGGTATCTAATTTTGTTGGTGTGAGGGCCAGGCACTTTCTATTTGTTGATCACCCTACTTACACTAAATACCTAGAATATGTCTCGTAAAGTCCACTTATGGTGGTACTGGACTGGTACGTCATTGGAGACGAAATTCAAACTACTAACAGTTCATTACCAGTTCTTTTTAAGCTTTCTTTAGATCAATCCATTTTAGGGCGGCCTCCATTTTAGGCCACACTAGTTCCTTAGGCACCACCATGAGATCTCCAGTTTGTAGTAAAATATACTCTAGTAAGGGAAGAGATAGAGAAAGTTTAGCTTCCAGGGGGAGAAGAAGAAATTCCTGTGAAAAGGGGTATTGAAACCAGTAACAAAAATATTCAGTTTCAGTAGTACACAGTAGAATAGGAGTAAACCACCCTAGTTGGTTTGAATTATGCGTAAGTTGGACAGAAATCTGAAGGCAGATTTCTAGAACCAAATGCCAGAGCTCTCCAAAAGTATCTCCATAACAGACACTCTCACTGTGAGAGTTTCTTAGCAGAGGTACTCTACAGACCACCAGCTATTTTTCATTCCCTTTCCACTAGCACAGCTTTTACCAGTCTGTACCTACTATGTATCTGTAAGAAATCAGTTTAATTCACAGTTTAACAAAATTCCTGTGAATTCTGCATGCAGACAGATGACATAGTAACAAACCTTGGGATTTTTTGTATGTCATTTTCCATGGTTTTAAGTAAACAAGTAGTAACAAGTAAATGTTAATACTACAGTTACAACTATTATTATTTCATTTACATGTAAGTGCCTAAACTTTTCAGGCTTGTCTAATGACTTTTTTTTATTTAGTCACAGTAGTAAAGTTTGTCATCAACATATAAACATTCATGGAAATCTGCAAAACTACTCACCCACATGGGTGATGGTAGACAATGACCTTTAGCTGTCTAAAATGTAGGCATCTTGTCTAAGCTAGTTATCCAGGTTTACTTTACAGTCAGTGTAAAGACAGAGATGTTACCAGAAGAGGACCAATTCTATCGTAAAAAAATTTCCTAAGGTAACTGAGTTGACTTTCTCTTTAGAAGTGCTTTTTTTTTCCATTGACTACAGAGAAATGCTAGCCAGGACTGAGTCTAGATGACTTACAGCTGAGATTAGGTCAGATGAATCCCACCTGGCTGCTGGTTTTGTCTCTTAAGTCTCATGTACTTAGGAACTTAATTATCTTATTAGTTATAATCACAAAACTATGATTAAAGCCAATAAAAGATGAACATAAACAATGGATTGAACAGTACAACCCCAGAGGAACCCTTGGCTCTAGGCGACAGTGTGATTGGAAAAATGAATCCTTCTATGTCATCTCCTGCTACAAGGGATACGTGTAATTCACATTTCCTCTTGTCTGAACACCGAACTGCAGCTTGTTAATGCTAATGACCATGGAAGCAGATGAACTATTTTCACATGATAGAAGTACCTACAAACTCTCTTGGCTATTGTTTCAAATTTTAAGTAAAGCTTTCTTTTTGGTTAAAAGGGCAGTCAAAGTACCTTTTATCAGCCAGATTGCCTCTGTTTAAATCTTGTCACCTCATCATTTGACATCTCCACGGTGATTCTCACATCAGTGGAGCTGGGCTGAATGTCTGAGTTATGTATGGGAGTTGCTCTATAACAGAACACTTTAAGTTGGCTCGTTTCAGAATGTGCTTTGCAGATTGCACGTTTCCTTCAGCCTCTCCCTTCAGCAGAGAGGATAACAGCCCAGTTGTAACGTGACAAAACTTATACATGTCCATAAATCATACGTATTCTTCCTCATCAAACAGGGTGCCTTGGACTGTGATAATTTCATCTGGGTTTCTCCATTTTGCCAATATATTTTTCAGATGATTTATGACACTTGCACTAAGTGTATGATCTCCAAATATCTGGAAAAGAAGCCATGTACTTTTGCCTTTAACTCACAAATGTCAGTCCCTATGCTTTTGAGGGTGTGAGTGATTATTAATGTTCTTTTATGCTGGCTTTCTTAACAAAACTCACACTGGCTAAAATCACAACACAAATAATATATCTGTGTTTCCTAGCTTCTGGCTCCAAAACTGTGCTCTTTCACAACTGTTAGCAGTGCCCAAATACCCCATCTTGCTCATTGGAGAAGGATAAGCATGACATTTCTCTTGGAAAATGCACTTATCACATGAAGTTAGTTTTCTGTTTGGTTCTATAAAGTTATATCTTTTAAAAAAAACCCTTTACATACCGATGACTTTCTGTGGAGTCCTTCAATAATCATAAGCATCCTTAGGATCAGTTCCTGTGCTTCACAGAATGCTCTGGAAGCTGTGAATCTCCAGGTACTTGCAGATTTCATCAGTCAGAATACACTGATATGCACAGTGATCAGGGCTTCACCAGACATGCGAACCCTCTTTGTCTCAGGTCTTGCCATACATTGAAATCCTAGTTACTCGTTCAGCACACATAAGCAAGTTTCACAGTAAGTGAAAAGTTTAAATTCCTCTAATCTGTATCTTTTTCATATACACAGACTAAAACATTGCGAAGTTTAGCTTTATTATATGATGTAGACAATTTCAGATGATCATCACCATAATGGTCTTTTTACTGGCACCAGCACTTGCAGAGCCTCACAAGCATCATAAAGTTATCCTCCAGAAACTTGAGAAAGGATTGCCCTGTCCCGTTTATTGTTATAGTTCAAATCAACATTCATTTTGCAGTGTTTCTGCTAGGTGTGCAAGGAAACTATGAATCTTTTCACATGCTGAGATTTTTTGGGAGTCTGTATATTACTTTTGAATCTAGGCACAAGTGTTACACATTTATGATGTGTCCCAAGAGGTCTACCATCTCTGACACATCAGACACCTTTCTCTGTTACTGCTGTTTAGACTCACTAACTGAAAATTGACTGTTAATCAATTAATTTGGGTGCATTTTATTGTTTATTGTTACCGTTTGTAAATCTGTTCAGTTCTGTATAAGAGACAAATACAAAGGTAGTCCAATCCCCAGAAAACTTACTGTCTAGGAGATGGATAGAGAAAGAGGGTACTCATAACCACTCAGCACTAGGTACCTAATACAACCAGCTACCTTCCACTCACTTTCTTTTCTTCACTGAGACCCTCAAGAGTTAGGCACCAAAACTGCATGCCTAAGCTGGAGCTTACTGTCCTGGTTTCAGCTGGGATAGAGTTAATTTTCTTCCTAGTAGCTGGTATAGTGCTGTGTTTTGGATTTAGTATGAGAATAATGTTGATCACACATTGATGGTTTAGTTGTTGCTAAGTAATGTTTACACTATTCGAGGACTTTTCAGCTTCCCATGCTCTGCTGGGCGCACAAGAAGCTGGGAGGGGGCACAGCCAGGTCGGATGACCACAACTGGCCAAAGGGCTATTCCATACCACATGACGTCATATTCAGTATATAAACTGGGGGGAGTTGGCCAGGGAGCAGTGACTGCTGCTGGGGACTGGCTGGGCATTGGTCAGCTGGTGGTGAGCGGTTGCATCAGTGGGTTTTTTTGTTTTTTTCCCTGGGTTTTGTTCCTCTTTCTCCCCCTCTCTTGTTATTTTCTTTTTCATTACAATTTTTTTATTATTATTTTATCTTATTTCAATTATTAAACTGTTCTTACCTCAGCCCATGAGTTTTCTTACTTGTGCTCTTCAGATTCTCTCCCCCGTCCCACCAGGAGGGGGGAGGGTGAGCAAGCAGCTGCGTGGTGCTTAGTTGCCGACTGGGGTTAAACCATGACACTTACCCATATGTCTGAAAAGATGTAGTGGAAGATCTGGAGGAAAATCACCTTATATGTATTTTTTACTTCTTAGTCAGGTTTTTTTTTTGTTTTGTTTCTGTTTTTATTCCTTTCTTTCTCTTTTATGAGCTTTGAGCACAGATTTAAATCAAGAGAGAATTGAGGCCACATGTTAAGATGTCATTCACATGCCTTCCTGCTATGTTCTGCATTACTAACATCGTTTTCCTTTGGCATTATTTCTGTGCAATGATAATAGCAATTCTGTGGCACCAGAATTATCCTGGAAGTGTGATATTTACTGTTATCTTGGCCTTGCCTGAGTGCAGAAATTTATTTGCTATGAAACATGTGTGGTATTTTTGAGGGGAAAATAATTGGTCACTGAACAGCCTTGGAAGGATGCCATCGTGGGTAGATGAGATGTATTCTACCATTGGAATCAGCATATCTAGTTATTTCAGTGGAGTGTACTTTTCCTCATTAGTAAATATGCATGCACAGAAAGCACTAGACTAAGATTTTTTGTATATCTTCTCAGTATGATCATTTGATCTATCTTTCTGCTGTTATTTTGCTAACTGAGCTTATGCTCTAGACTTGAAATCCTTCTTAACGAATTCTTACCAAAAAGTTTTCATCGTCTCAATAACACAAAAGTGAGTGCTCAAACATCAATGTTTTTTTCTGGCTTCTCAGTGTTAAAAATCACAATACTAGTCAGTATATCAGAATACTAGTGTTAGAGAAAAGCAGAATAATAAACAAAATAGCCTTGTTTCAGGCTTATTTCATTCAAGTGTTTCATTCAAGTTATATTCAAGTGTTTTTATGGCCAATTAGTTCAGAAAATCAACATGCAATTGCTCCTCTCAGATTAGTGTGGTCTTAAGTGGCAGAAGACAATAAATAAGATATATTATTGACACAGAGTAGCTGTAACTTCACTGAATTCCATCAATGTCTATTGAGATTCAAATACACGTTCAGCTAGGTCAGGTTGAAAAGATCTTTTAAACTAAAAGAAGCACTAAAATTGTTACCTTGACACTGCAGGGAAGGTAAGTCTAAAGTTTTCTAGTTTTACCCCAGCGCTACCTTGAAGGTTATGAAGGACCATATAAATGGAAATGAAAGCTCTCATTGTATTTTAAAAAGTAATATTAATGTCTTTTCCCCTGGCTAATAATGTTTGGGGTTAACAGGAACACTGGAAAGGAAGACTAAAGCAGGGAAGGGAGAACGGAGACTGAAAATCAGAATGATGTAGAGAAGTGAACAGGAGATAACTACACCCACAAAACAAGCAAATGGGAGCACTCCATGAAACTCTCATATGGAAGGTTTAACAAACAGAAACACACTTTCTGGGTTTTTTTCCACAGGACAAAATTGCACTGTTCATCTTCACAAGAACTTTTGGATATCAAAAGCATAAATTAGCTGAAAAGAGAGTTAGACAAATTTCTGGGTGTCCAGAGACAGCTATTATAAATGATGGGCCAAAGGCAAACTGTTTCAGGACATCATGGGATGTCCTGATTGGGAGATGCTGGAAGTGTACAGCTGCAGCTTCTCTGATCACCATCACAGGCAAAATACTGCACAAGAGGGAAACTGTTTTGCAAACTGTTATAGCTCAGACTTGATAGTCTAAAATGTATAATTGAGATCTGTTTAATGATCACAGGCTGTTTCCATCTGACTGGATGTAGACTTTTGTTAAAACAAGCAAATCAATAATAATCCTCCAAAAAACACAATGTCTTCTGTTTCAGGGAAAGGCTCAAAACAGTTTGAGGGAGCTCATCCTGGCAATGTGAAAGTAGTCTCATTAAGTCCATTGCTTGAGGTTCAGGCCTCTTCCCTTCATCAGTGCCATTGTGATCTGTAGCCATGGGGTACATCACAGCTCAATATCAGATAAGACCCTGTGGTCTAGCATGACAGGCAATGAAAGGCAATGAGCACTGCTTTCTACTACCTGAAACTCTCCGAGAATCTAATCAGAAGATGGCTTCATCACTGAAACCTTTGTTGTGCTGGGATGGGACTCATGCCTGGACTGTAACTGTGGGCTGGAGCCGGCAGAGGGATGGGTTTGGTTGGCACATGGGAAGTACAATGTCTAATTTAATATTATAAGGGAATTAGTACCATATGTCTAGCATCCATACTCTTGCAAAACGTGCAAAGGGAAGGCAGTCAAAACTTCAGATTTAATTCTTCTTCAGCCACTGCTATTAGTTCCTTTTTAAAAGCCATTGAAATGTTTGTGGAACGATTTTGTGTGGTAACAAACTCTATGGTTTTGCTTTATTTCGCATGAGGTCACCACTTTAGCTTTACTATAGGTCTGAAGTGTTTCACCCAGGTTTGAACCTCAGCCTACCACAATTACAGTGTTAGAGTTCATCTGACTTCTCCCAAAAGTCTTGGTGGGCTATTTTATTTTTTTTCCTGGTGAAATTGTGGAAACGTTGTTGTATTGTTACTGCTGGTCTACAGTTCATGTATTTGATTTGGTGGCACTGAAAAGCTCACACCACACATCCAAGCAAAGGACAACCATGAAAATTAACCTTGTGTTGTTTAGCTGGAGAAAACATGGTTTAAATGGTTGGTCTTGGCATGTCTCAAAGGACTTGTGAAATGGATTTGGAGCCAGCCTTCTTCATCAGCTAATCTGTGTGTGAGAGCTAAATAAAGGAACCTGGGGGAAAGGTGAAAAAAGAGAGCAGGTAATTAAATATTAGAAAAAAGGGGAAAATAAAAATTTGATTTATACCATTTTTAATGGGTTTTGGCTGAAACAGAATTCATGGAATATGTAATTGAGTTGACAAATATATCATGAGGCAGAGGTTAAATAAACAACCTCTGGTGAAAACTACATAGACAAACTTAACATAATAAAATGTTGCATGAAGCAGAAAATTCTACGACAATTTGGTACACGGGGTATTCCCTCTCTTTCAGTTAGAGGGCATTTATTACCCACTAACTGTGTCTTGATACTCAAGCAAGACAAATGATGTGGTGACAGATATTCAAGATTGTGAACTAATGTCCAGTCTTTTATAGAGAACAAGAGAAGGCAGTAGAATGTTTTCTTTTCCCCCTAACATCTTGCCTTTTTTATTGCTCTCTGGGAATGGAATTGAACAATGGTTCCTAAAGGACTGGAGTGGGTGTTAGGGATGGGGACACAAGAGACTCCAGTCCTCTTTCAAATTTTCATTTTAGTCCTGATATGACTTTGAAACCCTAATAACACCAGCAGAAGTGCTCTGACCCTATTCTTTTCCTGTGTTTATACAGACTTTTAAAGAGCTTATCAGGCACTTGTCCATCTTCAGTCTCAGTCTAGTACAGGATGAGTGCACATCATGTTCCTTTGAAATGTCAGTATTCGTGAGATCGGACTTTATTTTAAAGGAAACTCCTAAATTGCACGTGACCAGCTGAACAGTTAGGCACTCTAAACAAAGTCCATAGAGATATCCACAGACTTGTAATAATGCAAAAGATATGATTATATTGACAAAAATCTACAGATTTTCAGCTGATCAGCTGAAGGATCTATTTTATGATAAGGTGGCTCACTCTTGGTGCTCTCAGGTTATACTAAACAGGGCTTAATTCATTTGTTCATATGCAGGCAACTGGCGTCCCTGGGCTAGATGCCTGCCCCCTAAATCATCTCATTTAACCTCCAGCAACTCCAGAAGGGCATTGATCTGCCATAGTCATGTGTCATATTTGTTATCTGCAAGCAGATGTCTCAGATACCTCACGTATCTCAAAAGGTATTAGCTATTTATGTGGGCAGCTGAATCAAATCCTATTCCCTACTGATTGTGGTGGGATCTTAGACACCTAGCACCCATACATCCTCTTGCATTGTAGACACTTAGAGCCTGAAGCTGATACTGCCCCAAATTTTACTGATCCCCTCAGAGGGACAAGATAAGAAGCAATTTTGTTGCATCTTACTCTGATATATTTTGTCAAAAGAGCTTGATTAGTCACATGAATTAATTGTTCACAAATTGGGTTTGATTCAACAAATTTATTTGGATAGGCAGCTCATTTAGATCAAGTCCTTTTGTTGATTTCAATCAGTATTGGGTCATTTCCCCAACAAGGCTATTTATGCAAGCTATAAATGACTAACAGCAAAGTTTTGTATTCTCTGCCCGTACCATCTGCCTTCCTGCTATTCTCAATATCTGTTTCAGGTTTTCATTTTACATGGCAGCTCAATGTCGGTGAACACACTGAGCAAGATATCGCTGAAGTTACAAGTAAAGTTTTATCAGCACTTGTCCCTACATAAACCA
The DNA here is from genome assembly GCF_034638445.1 of Ciconia boyciana. Taxonomy (NCBI): domain Eukaryota; kingdom Metazoa; phylum Chordata; class Aves; order Ciconiiformes; family Ciconiidae; genus Ciconia; species Ciconia boyciana. The sequence continues at coordinate 11,797,754 of NC_132936.1, read as the reverse complement.
TTTCAAAAAGTCAAGACAAGTTCTACTTTTCTATGTCATTCACTCTTGGGCAGTCAGAAAATCACATGCTGTACATATAAAAGGGTGTAAACGGCATGATTTTGGAGCCTTGCTCTTTGAAAACACCTATAGGATTAATGACATTGCTGATGGTTTCCTTTCCATGATATCTTTCTAAATATTTAAATCAGTATCACTTCCCAGACTACATTCTGCCAGGCAAGATACTGTCTGGCAAAATGGATCTTCAGCACCTGTCCTTCCTGAAGCCATGCAAGACCTTCATGGGCAGAGTGGTGCTCGTATTCTGTACTGGGTGATGCAGACATTTGAGAAGGCTACTCCGTTAGCCCACACATACACTAAGCTCTGTTTTATTGCCTGGCTTGTAGCAAGATTCCCAACAGAAATGTTCACATTGTCAACTGCCAGCTGAAGGACCTGCTCTGCAAGCTCATGCCCTACAGAGAATTTGCAGCTCAAAGGCTGGCACCGGAGAGTTTCCTCTGCTGAGCACATTATATGGTGAATTCCCACAGCTTATGCAGCAGTGCAAGTTTAGGAGAGGTGTGGACTAAAGGAGAGAAAAAACAAACCAGTGATAATATCAAAGGAGAAGAACAGGCAAATCAGATGTAAGGCTGCAGTCAGAGATCATTGATCACCTTTATCTTGTTTCAGACCCTGTCCTGGTTTTGGCTGGGATAGAGTTAATTTTCTTCCTAGTAGCTGGTATAGTGCTGTGTTTTGGATTTAGTATGAGAATAATGTTGATAACACTCTGATGTTTTAGTTGTTGCTAAGCAGTGCTTACACTAGTCAAGGACTTTTCAGCTTCCCATGCTCTGCCAGGTGCACAAGAAGCTGGGAGGGGGCACAGCCAGGACAGATGACCACAACTGGCCAAAGGGCTATTCCATACCATATGACGTCATATCCAGTATATAAACTGGGGGCAGCTGGCCAGGGAGCAGTGATTGCTGCTCAGGGACTGGCTGGGCATCGGTCAGCTGGTGGTGAGCGGTTGCATCAGTGGGTTTTTTTGTTTTTTTCCCTGGGTTTTGTTCCCCCCCCTCTCTCTCTCTCTCTCTCTCGTTGTTTTCCTTTTCATTACAATTTATTATTGTTATTATTACTTTTTTATTTCAATTATTAAACTGTTCTTATCTCACCCCACGAGTTTTCTTACTTTTGCTCTTGAGATTCTCTCCCCTATCCCACCGGGGCAGGGGTGGGGAGAGTGAGCAAGCGGCTGTGCAGTGCTTAGTAGCTGACTGAAGCTAAACCATGACAGACCCACAACTAGAATCACATTTTTGTGCATGGGCCCATCTCCATTTGCAGTACAAGAAAGGGTGATGCTGTTTCTTTTGGATTTCCCTAATGAAGAAGCAAGTAAAAATGATCTGTGCTCCCCTTCACCAGAACCTCCTAATATAGAATATTTTGTTAACAGCATAAGATTCTTGGAGCTGGAGCTAAAAGAGGAAATTTCCCAAGGGAAAAGCTAGTATGGTATTTTTTTCTCTTTTGCCTGTTTTCCCACTACAAATAATTCGTACTACTACCAGATTCAACCCAGTGCTAGAATATTTTTTTTTCCACACATTGCACTAAAATCCTGCAATTTGAGTACATCTAAGTGATGATTCTGTCTCTCAAACTGTGCTCCACTTCCAGGGTGTTGTTAGCTTGAGATTTTTCCTCCAAGCAGTAATAATTTCCCCCCTAGGGAAGGGAAGCGTTCACACTGCTACCTCCAAATAGGAGGTGCAGCTAAAACAATTCCCCAGCAAAGACAGACAGAGACCTTCCACCCTCCTGGATGCTCCCTCTGAACCACGGTGTATATAGAAGCCAGCAAAGAGGCTATTCATCCCATGGTGCTTAACTACCATAGGATAAATTATCTGTGAGGAACAAGGTAGGCTCTCATCTCATGCCTTTGTGATTACACAAAATGAAGCACAGAGCAAACTTCTATGCCAGAAGTTTCTTTCTCTATCTGACTGAGCTTATCTCATCCAACTGACCTTTGCAGGCAACATATGTAGATTTGCTAATATTGATGGTCTACTGGCACTTTCCCCTCCTCGAGCATCCCAGGGGTGTTGTCCACCTTAGAAAGCACAGAAAGGAGAGTAGCCTTGGGGACAAATAATTTGTCTGTATGGGAACTATGTGAAAAATCAAAACCTCATCATTCAGTCCTCAACATCAAACATGTCTGAGAGTAAAAATACTAGCATATCCCCCTAGTAGTTTCAGCATCTTTGAGCCCAGGTTGAGATCCTATAAAATAATGCCTGCCATAGACAGTATTAGTCAATTCATTAGTTTGTGCTCTTCTAATAACAAAGGAAAGAAACTTGTATTTAAAGCATGTTTGGTATCAGTCTCTGTTGGAAATGGGACTGAGGTGTAGCCATTGATATAAGCCATTATGGGAGCTCCAGAGTTGCCACAACTGCAAGAAAAGCAAATCAGCCAAAACCAAGGAAATGACTGATGGCCAAACTCAACCCCAAACAAAAATGAGTCATACAGATTTGAAATAAAAAGTCTTGGGTTTTCACCTAGGTTTTTCCTTTGTTTCCTGGTATAAGATTTCTTTATTCTCTAGTCTTAAAGCTGATGTGGTTTCAATTATAATATTTTATAAAGGATTGTGCTACAAAGTAAAGTCTTTGCTGTTAGGCCCACTATTTTTAAAGGGCCTTTTAAGATCTTTTTTTTTTTAAAGTTGTACCCTATTCCTCGTGACATTTTGGAGAGCTATTTTTATAGTAACCTTTGCTATCAGACATCTTCAGCCCTTTCATGGCCACAAATAGTAAGGGCTGACCTGTGAAACATAGCATGCATCTCAGAGGGTTTGCAATCTGAAAATTGTTGCCTACAGACCAAAACAAAGAAAGTAGAAGCATATGGACAGCTTTGGCCCCCTATTCTCCTCTGCAAGATCTAAGCAACTGATATACTACCCATGAAAAAACAGAATGTTTGGACACCCGTGCCAGCCAAGTACCTGTCCAAGATGTTTCATAATCATGCTTATTTATGGAATCAGAATAGGATGCCAAGTCAGGTGGGAAAATAAGAGATGGCCCTTAAGTCACAATAAATATTACCCAGTGAGGGGGCAAGGGGAAGTAGTGCTGTTGTCAAGTGGAGAGTAGGGGGTGAGAGGGAGGAGGAAATTGCAGAGAGATATTAGATCCCACAAATAGCCAGAGGAGTCAGCAGGCAGAGGGATGTGGTAGAAGAAAAATGGAAGGTTTTTCTGAAAGTCAGGGGTAAAGGAAATAAACTGGACACCATAAAAACAGCTTACAGAATCCCAGTCTCTGAAAGAGGCACCAGCAGTAAGAGAAAACAGTCAAACAGTGTTAGCCTCCCCAAGCATGGATGGATGCCACAAGACTGAATGCAAAAGAAAACACTAACCTGGCCTTCAGGAAAATGATGAGGTATCCTATCTGCTCCCTGGCTTTCAGGGGATGTTATTCAAAGGTTGGAGAGAGGAAGCACCTGGGCACCTGGTTGACTTAAGCCATGGAATGTCATTTGCACAGGAAAAAGTCACTAGAGAGGCAAACCACCAGAGTAACGAATGACGAGTAAACGAGAAGCTGAAATAAGAGAGGAGCAGACTTGAAATGGTTGATAGGGATGCTTTCAAACTCAGCCGGTCACCTCATATATTCTTCGCAAAACTTTCAGTTTCCCCCTTGAGTCCTTCCCATTCAGTCATTGTTTGACACTCTTACCAATCTACATTTCCTAACAGCTTTTCCAACTCCCATTCCCTTTCCTGATATTCTTGCCAAATCCAGGCAGTATCTTTCACTTGTTCCCTTCCCCACATCACATACCAGAACATAATTTTCACAACCTGAGGGTGCCAGCTCTGTGCCGTGCATTAAAATAACATTAAGCATTATGTGGATCAACGGAAGCTAGAATATTTTTTTTGATGGGGTGAGGGTAGAAGGATGAGAGAGAAGGAAAAGGTCTTGTATGTGGGTCTTCTTTAGCAGAACATCCTATAAGAAACATATGATAATGTAATCATCACAGATATTTGACAAATGCTACTCAGTTCATTTTTTCCCTTCCTGATGACATATCCCAGGCTTTACGCTGAGCTTCCCAAAGATAGATTGTGCATACAGCAAGTATCTAGAGGAATGCAAAAGCAAAAAAACAGAAACACTACATTTGGGAGATATTCCTTCACACTGGCTTCTTCAGCAAGATCTGCAAATGAAGTTATTAAGGTAGTTAACACAAGCCAAGGTTATCTGAAAGCAAGCAAATATTTTATCATGAATAGTAGCATTGTTTAGTTTTAGCATTTATATCACCATCCACACAGTAGCTATGTTTTGCCCCTTTGGTAGTATTATTTACCCTTCACTTATTTGACTGTGAAAATGCAGAGGAAAGCCTTTCAGTCAAAAAAAGATAGTGAGAATTAGAGAAAGAGTTTATTGAGAATCACATCATGTTGTTTGTGATTAATATCATATGAGCTGTAGGAAAAAGTGCTTTTAAGAAAGAATAGTCTAGAAACTTGTCCTAGAAGCTGCAAATAAAAAAAAAAGTCAGAGCAATCTTCAAGAAAAAAATATAAATAATGCTTGCTAGAGGTTATTATTATTATTTTAACAGTGTACTTAGCAGAAAATAAGGTATAGTTGGAAACATAATTTTCATTTTCTGGGTTTTGAAATTACTTCTTTTTGGAGGCAATAGAAAAGTCTGGAGAATTTCCATTTTTCCTTAAAAAGCAGTGTTCTTAAGTTATTTTTCTCTGCTTTCTTCCTATTCTGGAACTTTTGTTGAATGGAAGTCAGTATCAAAATGGGAAAAGCACTTTTTTATGTTTTCATATTGTTTGCGAACTAGGAGTGGAAGGCAAAGAATTACAGAAAGGGCATGCAACAGAAGACAAGGAAGGAATGATGTTTTTCAGAAGTTCATCAGGGAAAATACTCTTTCCTACAGGAAAAATATGTTAAAAATAAACCTTATGCACTTTATCAAAATAGTCTTCCTTCCTGACCAGATTTTCATGTTACTTCTAGTATATTTAAATTGTCTCACTTGGCAGCAAAGGAGCTAATAGGACTATACCCTTTAAAGCTCAGATAACAGCTGATCCATCTTGTTGAGTTAAATCTCCTTGGATGATGCTCAGAGATCAAGGCTTCATGTTCCCCCAATTCTCTACCCATGCTGAGGAGGTCACACTTTGATTCCTGGACTTTCATGCAGGAAAGAATTTACAGTCTCTCTTTAAGATGTTTTACTTTTCACAAATTTACTTTCTTAGCCCTGCTTTGCAATGTATCAGTTTTATCTTTGGACCCCAAAATGCCAGACAAGAGGAAGGATATTCAGCAAGTCCCTGTGTTTATTTGACATTCCAGAATGAAAACATATTGTGTGGACAAAAGCAATGTTTTACAAGTTTTCACATTGCATTCTGAAAGGAGTGTTTTCTTTATAATCTGTGTATCTTTATATAGGCTGTAGGCCAGGTTAAGCAGTGTGATGCAAAGGCTGGGCAGAGGGCCTCTATTCACAAAGGAACACTTATTTCACTTCATCTTACATGGCTATCTGTAGCCACCAAGCTCACACTGAGGGGTGTTTTACACACATCACACAGTGTGTTTTGTGCTCCTGCGTCGCTCCTCTACTTTCATCCCATTTGTGCAAACTAGGAGGTGGGACCAGCCAATCTAACCATCAACAGCGGTGATGGGGCAGAGGACAGCTTTTGAAAGGGAGCCTACAATTTCAGTTGTTTGACATATCTTGCCATCAACCCATGTTATTGCCAAACATCATTTCTCTAGTTTCACAATGTCATGCCCTGAAAGAGATCCCTTGGAAAGTGGTAGCAAAGCAGACCACTCTGAAGGGATGATATAGTGATCGTAACAGCCATAACATGGCATAGTGCCATGCTCTCTCTTTGAAATGTGCAGCAAGAAATGGCCTGTATTTCCATGGCAATATATTATCTGCCTGAGCAGCAAATGTTGCACAGCACAGAAATTCAACCCTGATCCATCATTAACACAGATATTTTAGCAGAAAGAAGGTTACTGGTAGAGATCACAATATTCTTAATGTAGGGTGCATAAGAGATATTGTTCAATTAAAGCTGCTTTTGTAATACTTCAGCTTTTTCATTTGCAGCCAGAGAAGGGGGTGAAGTTCCTGAGGGCTTCAGGTCATTGGAAGAAGCATGTTCAACACCTCGTTGTTGAATAAGGCAAGGCCTTTTGGCTCCTTGGGTAGCTTTGAACCAGTAAGTTCAGTATATACAATTGAAAACCAGTACATACAATTAAAAATGCAAGGGTCTTAAACAAAACTAAAGCAGATTTACAGAATTTAGGCCCAACAATTTGATCCAAAACCCACCCACTGAACAGCCAGTTCAGCAAGTATCTAAACTCATAGTGTTTCCTTGACTGGTCTGTAAATGTTTAATGCCCTGTTTCTGAACGTACCCCATGTGGCTGGCTTGGTGTACCTCTCCTGTATACTGCTGGCAGACCAGTAGACTACTGCACTGACACGCAGACCTTCAGGGATTTAGACCCTGTGCCCGGAGCATGTCTCATTTGCCTACTGATTGGCTTGAACTCCACAAAAAATACAATATGGCCACTTTCTTCTAAAAGCAATTGCAATCAGAGGTTGTTCCTCCAGTTTGAGATGCAACATCCCACTAGCTATAGCTGCCACTGCAGGAGGCACCAGGTCCCAATGAGGTCCTGGCTAAGCCCAGTGACAGCAGGCACCGTCTCACCTGCTCAAATCAAATCATGAAGCAGAAACAAACACTACATCCATGACCCCATAAAAAGAGACAAGACAAATGGAGCACAACTCAAAGGCTTAGTGGCTAAGTTACTGGCCTGGCTGAGGGATAAAATGGATTTTGCTCTTTGTTCCTAGCTATTTTTTCAGTCAAAGAGACATTGAAAAATGTGTGTAATTACACTTAATTATACATAATTATCATTTGGAAGTAGGGGCTGGAAGGTAAATTCCCACCGGTGTCCCCAGTGAAGTAGACACATTTTTTGTCTCTCTTTCCCTATGCTTCTCATTCTCCCTTCTGTGTAGTGGCATGGCTCTCACAAGAGGAGTGGAAGCTGCCTTCAATCCCACTTTACCTATCACTCAATAGGATAAATGAGTCTTCTTAGCAATATAATACATGGGCTTAAATCACCTTTGACTGAGGAGCACCTGATAATCCATTTTCCACTTCACTGGGCAACTTCTTAGATTATCACATCAAATCTGCAGCAGTGGCTGCAGACCATTATCTGCGACCGTGGCTGATGGGAGTGCCTTAGAAGCATCATGTGAGCTCACCACCCTCCTTGGTGGAACATTTAGCTACCTGCCTCTAAAAAAAGAGGCAGGATTTTTAAATACTCTCTTCAGCATTTCGTGTTGAATAATTTGATATTTGTACACACACGGATACTCTGCACAGAGCTTCACAGCCCCCTTGCTAGGTATCTAACTGAGCCTGCAAGGACTGCTGCACACCTTGCTCAAACTGGGGAGTTTGGGTCTAGGAGGAACACATGTAAAAATTAATTATGGCTGCAGTCAGAACAGCCATCTCTACCGAGCTGCCAAATGAAGGAATTGCATAGTCACCTCCCAGATATGCTGACAACTTCCAGTCATGCATTTTAAAATGCTTTGGAAGACACAGATGAAAGTTACTGCTTTTTATTTTTTTTTCAGATTGTAGATCATTGACAAAATATTTGATGTGTCATACTCAAGATAATACCAATGTATGCTTTCTTGGATTGTAGGAAATATTCTTTTTGCTCTTATTAGATTCTCACTCATGAGGTGCAATTAACAGGTGATGTTACAATGTTTTAAAATTGTATATATTGCTTACCATGTATTAACATATAAAGAATGTTTCAAATAAAAGGAACCTGAGAAAATATGTAATTTACATCCAGAGAGTTTTTCCAGCAGCATCTATAGATAAAAATTAATTCCTGCTTATTTTAGGAAGTCTTGGAAAGGGTAGAGATTTGTCTTTTTTCATAGCGTCATTTGAAGGAAAACTATCTGCGTGCAACTTCCAAGAATGATGTAATAACGACAACACTGCCTGGCTTCATGAGTCTGACAATAACGAGACTATAGGGGATGTGTCCACACAACTACACAAAACAAGTAGGTTGAAAGAGGCCCATCTCTAAGGCCCATCTCTACTACTAATCAAAACCAAACCTAATGAGCTCCAAACAGGACTCTCCAAACGGAATTACATACATTACTTCCATTCTGCTTCATAAAACATATCTTGGTACACAATTTTCCTGTTTTCTGGTTAATATAGTTCCCAGATTACCCACAACTTTACAAAAGAGCGTCATTTTTATTAAATTATGGTGTAAAATATTTCTCTGTCAACGAGTATATTTATTTTTTCCTGTAGGTTCATACACATACACATATGCACTCTGTGGTTAGATTTCGGGACAGTTACAGAAGAATTCATTCCTGAATACTTAAAAGGAATTCAGTCAATAGCCAAGGGAAGAAAGGCAGAAAGAGAGAGATAATGGGAATTAATAAGCAAAGTAGGCTGCAATGAACTGGAAACATGTGGACTTTCAGCCATTTTGCAATTAGTAACTGAAGCAGTGTGTCTAAAATTATTATCATTGTGATTAGAACTGTGACTTATAATGGCAGGAGTAATTCAGATACTGAGCTACAAGGAATAATCATGAAATCCTCACACTTGCTCCTTTTATAGCCAGGGGATACCTTAAAGTCCATAATTCCAGATGACAGAGAGTTCCCCTGGCAAAGAAGATAGCTTTAAGGACATATTTCAAGCACCAATTTCAAACTTTGGCTCCAGTTTACTTGGGTTTATCTGCATGCCTGAGGTTTATGCATTAAAAAACACTCTGCAGTACTGACAACCTAGCAATCGAAAAAGTTTTTTATTGTACTGGAAGACAGGAATACCAGAACTGGTTTTTATTAAATTCACTGATTGATCCCATTTTTTTTTCCATGGGGGGTTTCACTAGGAACAGTAAAGTCTGTGGATTTTATTTTACTTTGTTTGTAAACACATCACCTTTATGCAACAATGTTCAAAATGAAGAAACACAGGCAAAAAAAAATTCCTTATTGTGAAAAAATGCAAGAGAAGAACATTTTACTGCTGCAGACACAGCACTTGTGTTTCTTACTAAAAGAAAAAACTAAACAGCCAAATAAAAACAAAATAAATTGTCAAACTACGACCCTTCACATCAGAACTTTGGCATTTTTATAGAGGACAGCAATGTACAATGAATCTAATGCAAGCAGAGACCATCATAACATGCCCATAGACATTAAAGCTTTCATTACTATTTAGCATTGATGTAGTACTCTTTTTACTGAGTTCACTAGTGAGACAGGAAACACTTTTAAATCCTACCCTAACTACATATGTTAAAAAAATTATATTATGAATCACTTTGTGTTTAATATTCTGAGCTCTACTAATTAAGAAAGGGTAAAGAGACACTACCGGTGAAAGCTGAGCAGACGAAATTAATATATGTTTCTTCATTGTTATAAAGAGAAAAATGTCTACCTTAGCTCCATCCAAGGTCTGAGTTCTGAAACCTCTGCTGTCACAAGTGTTTCACTATTTCTGTCTGAAATTTTATAAGACTAATTCTGACTAAAATGAAGAAAATGTCAGGAGATCAGACAATCTATGGGCTTGCTTTTGTGAGCCTAAAAACTAGCCTATTCCCACAATGAAAGAGCAGGTTTGGATAAGTGGATCATACTTTCCAAAACCTCAGCTAGAAAATATTTCAACCCATTTCAGTAGATCTTGCTGAGATTTAATTGTCGTAATTAGTTTGAGATACCAGGTAGAAGTACATGTAACTGTTTAAATTATTTTGTGTCTTTAAAGTATGGCTATTACAATTAAGTAGAGACTGGTCATATTCATCTCAGTGTACCCAAATGACGGAAGTTGTCCTGGAACAGTGATTTTCAGTTTATAATCTGTAGACTCCTGTGAGGTCCATGAACTACTTCAAAAGAACCTGTGAAAGGTACAATCGAAATGCTAGGGGCTTAAATTCAGTAAGTGAGGAATCATACCTTTACAGGAAATTTTCTAGGTGAGTCCACCAATCAAAAAGGATGAAGAACACTGTCCCAAAATATTTCTGTGCCAGTCCACCCTGTGAGGGTTAATGGCATACACAGGAGTTCTGCTAAATGTCACAGTAGTTACTATGCTCTAATCCTGATCCCCAACCTACTGTAGCTGCTGTAAAATATATAGTAATAATTTCCTGGGGCAGGGTAATGTATAAGGAATGTCAGACCAGGCTCTGGACATATTTGCCTTAGCTCTGTTTTATTAAAGTGAAACTTTTATTAAGGCATGTGGTGAATTGAGCAATCTGCATGATTCATGCAGTTATAAACCTATTGCTACACTCACAATAAATCAATGAGCCATTGTCGTATGTTCACTGTACAGTAGATTAAATAATAAGGGGAAAAATCAATGTGGAAGTATTATTCGGCCATATGAAAGTATTAAAAATGTACTCTAGATGTATTAAAAGCATGAAATTGTAGTTGAGCTAAGCTTTATTGAATAAACAAGTCTCCTTGTACGCAGGGTATTTATTTACTCATGGTCTATATAAGAGTGAATATAATTAAGCAAGTTAAATTATGTCTTTCACTGAGTTATTTCTGATTGGAACATACTCTTATGATTCACACAGTAAAACCATGGGCCGAGGCTCCAGCCTGACCTCTGCATACCCTCAGCTCTACCGCTCAGAGGGAAACATGAGAAGGAACCACTCCTTCAGGAGTACGGCTGTCATAGGAAGATGCTGATTCATCACTCCACTGATGCCAGAGTTGCAAAGGGTCATTTTGGGTTGGGGCTAAAAGAAATGGTTGTGGTTTCTCTGCATATATCCACATACTTCTGGCTTTTTTTCAGCCCTCTCTGAATTCATCTCCTTCTGGCACAGCAAGCCTGTGCAAGGCATTAAGGGGGCAAGTGCTAGTGAAATAGAATAAAAATTCTCTTTTCCTTTTTCACAAGAGAAGGGAGGAAATGGATGAAAGACTTTTACCAGTTCCTGGATGGAATTATACTCCATATTGATTCAAACTGATCATACAGAAGTGAACACCGTCCATAAGTATCCCTGTAATATAAAGAAAGAGATGAGCACCAAAATGCATTATGCTTTAGACTTCGCACATAAATGACATTGTTCCACAGTAAGAAGCAAAGTATGCATTTCAGTCATAAACTTATACCTTTCTTCTTCTCTAATATGCCAACTCTCTCAGTGGTTTATTTAGTTTATTTGAAAACCTATTCAAATTCAATCAAAATAGTTACAATTAATTAAATCCATTCCCATTATATTTCCAATGAGCACCATGAGTAGAAGATTGTACCTTTGCTGTTTAAAAACACAATGATGAAATGTATTCAATTTTTTTTTAAATTACAGGTTTAATCAATATAATGCAGATTCATTTTCTCTACTATTTTTCACACAAATTTTGTCTGTTACTGTTGCTAAACTATTGCAGTGTTTGAATAGATTTCTGATCTGACCTCAGGGACAACCACTTACCTTCAAGGAGTAGAAAGATCTCTGTGTTCAAGGGACTAACAGCTGACTTCATGACAACCACAGCTCTCAAAAATCATTCAAAAAATATGCTTTAAAATATACAGAACATATACTCGATAATACCCTTAAGGATAAATAATCCAAATACAAACAGCAGAATTGTGACTTGTGTCCAATTTTTCATATTCTATCATGTCAAACAGACATTCCCAGAGTATGTTTCTTGATTGTAAGGTAGACCAATCACAAACTCTCCTCAGATGGGTGACTAATTGGGAGTGGTCTAACAACATGCTATTTTTTTCATCTCTAAGGAAAAACAGAAAGTCAAATGCAACATTGTGCTGGTTTTGGCTGGAATAGAGTTAATTTTCTTCATAGTAGCTAGTATGGGGCTATGTTTTGGATTAGTGCTGGAGACAGCGCTGATAATACAAGGATGTTTTAGTTATTGCTGAGCAGTGCTCACACAGAGTCAAGGCCTTTTCTGCTCCTCACACCACCCCACCAGCGAGTAGGCTGGGGGTGCACAAGAAGCTGGGAGGGGACACAGCTGGGACAGCTGACCCCAGCTGATCAAAGGGATATTCCATACCAGATGATGTCATGCTCAGCATATAAAGCTGGGGCAAGAAGGAGGAAGCGGGAGATGTTTGGAGTGATGGCGTTTGCCTTCCCAAGTAACCGTTTTGCGTGATGGAGCCCTGCTTTCCTGGAGATGGCTGAACACCTGCCTGCTGAAGGGAAGGAGTGAATGAATTCCTTGTTTTGCTTTGCTTGCATGCGCGGCTTTTGCTTTACCTATTAAATTGTCTTTATCTCAACCCATGAGTTTTCTCACTTTTACTCTTCTGATTCTCTCCCCCATCCCACTGCAGGGGGGAGTGAGTGAGTGGCTGTGTGCGGCTTAGTGGCTAGCTGGGGTGAAACCATGACAAACATCCAATTAGCATGGGTCATCATGCAGATTTTGGGATTCTTCTTGGAAGGACTTTGGATCCACAGATCAATTAATGCTTTACTAGCAAACATCTGTCTTTCTCATTGGAGGCTATAACAATAAGGACAATATTTCTGATTTATGTAATGCAGTATGCTCTCAAAATCCAGTTCTGAAATGGAGTTTAGAGTGGTCAGTTTTCTTTAACAACTAAGTGGTTCCACATACCAGAGGGAACCTAATATATGCTGACTTGCTATCTGCTACTTAAGAGAGTGTTGTAGTCATTCCTCATCACCAATTCCAGTCACAAGCCAAAACACCGTATTCTGGTTCACAACAGTCCCCAGGTCTTAAACTTACTTTTTAAAAGGAGATTGAATAAAATCACAAACATTTTGAGGATTTCCTCCTTGTGGGAGGAGTTCAACAGCTCATGCAATCTCCTTTCACTTATCCTAGCCTAAGCTGGCCTCTTCACCACGAAGTTGGGCAGGAGCAACTTGAATGCTAAAAAAGGGAATAATAGAAGGAGGATTTGAACTGCCAGCACCTCCAGAACTATGCAGGGCCCTGGAGTCCAATCTTCATGATGCACTTATTACCTATGATACATTGGACAGGGTAGGCAGGGAACTGGACAACATCCTTTTACCTTCATTCTCTGTCCAAGTTAGTAGACTGGTGACATTTACAAAGTCAAGTTTAAGATTTTTTAGTACATGCGGAGTGGCACTTGACCACAAAATGAATGTCACTTACATTGATTATAGCTGTAAAGGTTAATCCCACTCAGTTTTCAGGCCACAAAGATGAGCTTGTAAATTCTGTGAATTTTGACTGATTTATGATTTTTTTGGCACTGTCTTTCTCCATCTCTTAGATAGTTCTTGGAGAAGAGATAGAAAAATGTCCTTTTTTTCTGTCAAATACATTAATTATTAGGGAGACACGAATCTGAGTTTGCACTGATACTCTAGCTCTGCAGACATGAGAATTGGCATCAATCTCTTCACAGTTAACTAAAATTAGTGATGGACCTGAACCAAAAACCATTATATCAATACACTCAATTTCTAAAACCATGATTCCACCCACAAACACTTCAAACATTCATATTTTGGGGAAAAGTTTCTCATTTTATTGATTTGCAAGTGACTGATATACCGTAAGCTTTCAATGAGAGAGTCAGTCTTTTCAATACCTAAACTACTTTTTAAAGTGGAACTTAGGCTCATAATTTATTGGGATGGTTTTGAAACTTACCTTTGGGCCTACTGTCAATTAGACCTTTTAGTTGGGTCTTGGCAAAAATCAGAAGCTGTAAAATTCCACAAAAATGTACAAGTTTCCTCCTAGGAACTGTGGGAGCAAAGTATGGAAAGGCATTTCTGATAAATACCCTCACTGGACACTTAATGGATGAAGCAAAAGAAAGACAAAAGGGGGAAATGTCTGAAGCAAGAACAGGAACAATCACTAATTATTCTGAGATAGCAGTTTTCATATTTTTATACCTGTGGTGTTAGTGTCTCATTGCACAAAGACCTGCTTTTCTCACACCTTCAGTGGAGGACAATGTGGAAGCACACAGGCTAGCTCTGAGCAAACAGCACTGGAATGAGAAACAGTGTGGTTGTATTAGCACAGATTTGTACCCAATGCGATAGGGTTTGTCAAGAAGCCAGAGTGCACCCTCATTACTGGTCCTCTCAGTGTGCTGCACGGATTCTCTTGTGCTCCTCTGGGGAAGTGGGCTAATATTTGGGCACAACAGTACATCGTGCCCTGTAGATGTTCCAGCTCTTTCCGTGTTACTGCAGGAATCCCAAAACACTGCTCCATCACACAGAATTGATATTCTGGAGCTGCTTTAATTTAGAGGGTAAAAGTATTTCTCAGACACGGAAATATACAGCCAGAAATATTCACACTGTTGCTCAAGATGAGATAACCAGTCAGTTGTCAAAGTATGTGCAGAATTCATCTCCTGACCCCCTGATGAGTGACTTCTCTGTTAGATCAGAGGAATGGTTAAGTATTCGTATTACCCCTCTTTGACTGATTAGGAACTGTAGAAACAGGTTTAATTTCAATACAACAAATGCTAAGGAGATACAACTGAATAAGAAAAAGCCAAAATGTGCAATCATAACTATTGGTGAAACTTTCACCTACACAGGTTTGCAGCTTAAAACCTGATCGCCTTGGTTCACAAGAGCTTATGAAACTCATCCTCTATTTTCCCTTTGCAAAGACTTATTCCTTTTTAACCCAAACCACCAGGTTTTATCTGGTTGGGGGTCAAACCACGGCATTTTCCCTGGCTTGCACCTGAAATCATAACTCAGCATAGACTTTCTTCATCCAGCCTCAAATCTTTAGAGTTGTGAACTCTGACAAACCCTTTAGAGAACCTGATGTGAGTTTCAGATTTGTAATGAAACTCAAGCCTGGGTGGGTTTTGGGTTTCATTACAAAAGTTCTGCACAGCTGCACTAAAAACTCAAACCAGGTTTCATAAAAGTACCTGTTGTATTTAAGCCAGGGAGTTGCACTGGGAACTATATTTAATAACTAAGAAGTTGTAGGAGTGCTGATGTAACTGTGTAAAAATGGTTTTTAAAATACAGGAGATTTGACATGGAAACCCCTTTTAAAAGCAGTGGAATACTTGATCCAGGACTGTTGTCCCTCTAAACCCAGCACATTACTAGACCCAGTGCAGTGCCACTTCTGAGAGGAAGGACTGCAGACCCTACAAAATTTAGCTCTTGAATAAGTTAGGAATTGCAGAATAATAACACTCACAAAACAAAAATGGGATAACTTTTAGCAGCTATGGTGGCTGGACTGCTTCTCCTGTCACAATCAATTGCAACACTCCCACAGAGGGGACAATCTCACAGTTTTCATCTGGGCCATAATAACATTCTTTTGAACTGTACAGCTACTTGCTTACATAGGGTAGTCTCTTGCAAGAAAATCCAGATGCAGTCAAATTACCTAACTTAATTCTGGTAGGAAATAGTTTCTACCCTCTATAAGCTAACTGAATGCCTTTTATTTCCAGCTCTGTTGACCATTCCTGCTGAGATGCTCCTAGAAGATGCTGTGTGATCTTCAGTCGAGCTCTGTGCATGAAGTTCTGAGAGGAGAAAGCACGGAGTCTTTCTGTTCTGTGTTTGCATCATATTAAACTTAACAGGATGCTAATCTATGGCTGGGACTCTTGGCCAGTGATCATAAGTTTTCCAGAATAATAGTAATAATGACAATGGCAGTAAGTATCAGTTGTAGTAAATCAAGAGGCTGTTCTGAGCTTGAAAGAAACCACTAGGGCTCTGATCCATCAAGGTGTTTAATACATGCTTGCTTTAAACATATGGGTAGGCCAACTCATTTACTTAAGATTGAGCATGTTTAGACTGCTTTACAAGTTGCAGTCCAAAAAGAGAGGTGGAAAAGAGAAAGATGTTATCCTGAATCTAGGAGGTGCGAGAATGCATATGGCAAGATCCAGGCTCTGACAACAATTTGAGTCCACTTCCAAGTGAAGGAAGAAAAAATTGAATTGAATGCCACAGGAGAGATTAAGCTGTTAGGAGATTCAAATATAGATTAAAATGATCCAGGAGAATTAAAGTGAAGCTGAAGGCAGCAGTGGCACGTTTGGATGGAGGAAAAACGAATCCTTAAAGAATCTGAGTGAGGGAATTAAGAGATGGAAGACAACAGCAGCTTCAAAACACAGAATGTGCAAGAAATGAACATTGTTAAGTCAAGAATCTCAAAAGTAACCTGGACAGTACTTTTTTTTCAAAAAGAATAAAAAAAAATTGTTGCTGATTCTTCACCAGCTGATACAGGCTTAAATTTCAACCCTCCACATGCTTCCTATAGCTAAAGAACAGAACATTTTGGGGCCATTCAACACTGACACTTTTCTCGGTGGATCAGCACAAATATCCAACACAACTGTTTCTGCAATTGTGCGACACTGAGAAAATCCAGTATTTAATGACTCTCTGATGAATACCTACACCTCTGAAGTGGTATGGCGATGTCGTTTTCTAATGTTATTATATTGGGCAATAACATAAAATATGTTGGAATATTGGCTGGGTCAACACCTGCTAAACATTTTTTTCCCACTGACACCATCTGTAGTTATTAATCCGGATGTGTTTTGTTAACTTTTACATTTATTTTAAAAACACATTTTAAAAATTTTGATTTTAAATAAGCATCTGACCAAGTCAACTGCCAAAACATCGACATGACACAAGGTTAAATCATGTGATTTACATATTCTTTTTTTTGTAAAGCATGGCAATAACATGACATTTACAAGCAATTCCTCTTGCTCACCTCCTATATCCCCATTCCCCAAACTCTATTTGTCTTTTGGTTTTATAGATTATAAGTTCTTCAGATCTGAGAATGTATACTTTTGAATCACCAAGTGTGTCTCATCATGTGATACCCATTCTCAAATAGCTCCATCTTGGAATAAATAATAAACAAACGTATAAAGAGCAAATAAGAAACTGGATGAGAATCCACCTCCAGTCAGGGATATTAAAATTTATGACTATGCAAATGGCTAGCATTCATCATATACACAAGTTAAATATTTAGTCAGCTCTGCCTCTTTTACACAGGAATTCTTGAAACACATTTCTGCTGTAAAATTACTATATTATACTGCAAGCATTTAGAACACATATATATGCATGTATATGTATGTATATGTGCTCATATGTATTTGTATAGAACAACACACTGGCAGAAGGTCTCAGGCCAGATTATGTGCAGATTCACAGCTTCTACAGTTCAGTAGTTACAGTGTTAGTCAAAAAAGATTTTGTGACCGCTTCCTCCTCTGTCCATCTATAGATGAGTTTAGACTTTATTATGTCAGCTGAAGTTTCTCCTGAATATGAGATTCTCAGCTAACAAGAGAATTGAGAGTCAAGTCATTCTTTAATTTAGGCCACAGCATTAGGTTTTGAGGTGAGATGCATTGAATTAATGTAAGCAGCTCCTTTAAACACAAAGTGTGGTCTCTGTGTTGAAATGGAGGAATTGTACCTGCTAAGATATAGAGCTCTCCCTACTTTTCACCACTCTTAAAAGAAAAGGCCTTAGCAGAGACACAGGGTTTTTCACTTAGGATCTTATGACTGCCTTCCCCTTCGTACAGGTTAATTAGAAGTGGAGGAGGAGTCAAGCAACACTAGTCTCCATCTGTTCTGCAGCTGCCACAGCTGAGGCTAAAGGTGCTGATTTTTTTCCAGTGTCATGCTCAACAGTAGGTGTGCTGGTTGGGAAGCACTATGTTGCTATTAGTATGAGACCCACCGCTCTCTTTAAAAACTTTTAGAAGAAGCCCAAGAGGTTTATTTGGCTCTAGAAGCTAAATAACTTTCTATTTATTCTCTTCTGCATTTTAAATTTGTTCACTTTAACCATTTAGTTTACTACCTTATTTAATAGTTCTACCATTGTCCAGCTGATTTCAGCCCAGCTTTGCTGAGAAATTAGAACTGAAGCCACTGAAAGCTCAGGTATATGATAGGGTTAATGTGACCTACCAGGTTTCTGAGCATAAACTGACCTGCACTACATGATCATAGTCAGGTTTTTACTCCTTTTTCTCTGCTGCTGGAGTAAGAATTTTACCTCACACTTGGCACAGGCCAAGACTGATAAATGTGGGGTTTTACCTCACAACTGTAGACATCTGTGTCTGAGCTAATCACTGAACAGTCTAGTAAAGTCAGTGGAAGACACAAATTATCTCATCCTGTAGTAGATGTCTAAAGTAAGTCAGGTGAATCATTCTAAAACTACCTATTTCTCTCCGACACAGTAAAAGGAGCCTGGAATTACTAGTTTGAATGTAGGCATATATGCAGACACCAAAAGTTAAGTAAAATTACTATTTCTTTCAGGGACTTACTAAGGCATAGCAATTTGATTTACTTTGTGAGGTTTAATGCAGTCACTGCTATTACTATTATTTGGATTGCAACAACCTCTAGAGGCTAGGATCTGTTTGTGACAAACCCTGTATAGATAAAACTTCGTTGTCTTAGTCTTCACAGATAAAGTCATCCCCTAAGTCTCTGTGTCAAGAAGTAAATCAAAGCAAATGGTGAACCATGAATAGTAGAGGAGGGTCAAGATGGTGACCATCTGTGCAAGTTTGACATATACAAGTGTATGGAACTAGACAGGATGCATCCAAGGGTGCTAAAAGGGTTGCTTTGCATTGTTGCAAAGCCACTGTCTACCATTTTTGAAAGATTGTGGTGATCAGAGGAAGCCACAGATGACTAGAAAAGGGCAAATATTATGCCTGTCTACAAGAACAGCAAAAAGGAAGATCTAGGAAACTACAGACCAGCCAGCCTCACTTCAGTCCCTGAGAAAACTATGGGACAGGTCCTCATGACAGGTATTTCTAGACACATGAATGGTGCAAAGGACATGACTGGGAAAAAACCAGCACAGATTTACCAAGAATAATTCATACTTGACCAATCTTATTGCCTTATATGACAAAAAAAATTTGCTCAGTAAGCAAGAGGAGAGCTGTGGACATCATCTACCTTGATTTTAGTAAGATGTATGGCACTTTCTCCTACAACATCCTTGTTGATAAACTGGTAAGATATGTACTGGACAGATTATCCATAAGACAGGTGGAAAACTGGCTAAAATGCTGACCTTAATGGGTGGTAGGTAATGGGTCAGAGTTGAACTGGCAGCCAGTCACAAGCAGAGTTCCTCAGAAGTCAATGGTAGGTTCAGTCCTGTTCAGTATCTATATTAACAGTGTGGATCACAGAGCTGAAGGCTCTCTTACCATGTTTTCAGATGATGGGGGAGAGAGGTTTAAGTGCCAGAAGGAAAACCCACCACATAGAGAGAGCTTAGTTGGCCGCAAGATTGCGACAACAAGAACTGCTTGAGGTTTAAAAAAGATAAATGTAAATTCCTACATCTGGGGTGAAATAACCCCAACTAGCAGTAGAGACAGGGGTCTGACTTGCTGGGAAGCAGCTCTGCCAAGAAAGTCATGGGGTTCCTGGTGGGTAGCAAGCTACACCTGAGCCAGCAGTGGGCCCTGGCAACAGTGAAGGCTAACAGCATCACGGTGTGCACCAGCAAAAGAACAACCTGCAGATCAAGGAGTGTGATTATGAACTCTGTTCAACCCTTGTTAGGCCTGAAATACTATACAGTATTTCAAATACTGTATCCATTTGGGTCCCTGCAGTGTAAGAGAGACACTGAAAAATTGGAGAGGGTCCAGCAGAAGGTTACCAAGATGATTAGAGGACTGGATTTTGGCATATGACAAAAGAGTGAAGGAATTGTGTTTGTTCAGCATGGAGAAGAGGAAGCTTAAGGGGGATATAATCACAGTCTTTTAATACCTAAAAGCCAGTTTTAGAGAAGATTAATGTACATCCAAAGGGTGCACAGTGATAGGACATAAGAAACACAAGGAAGTTGCTTTAAGGGACATTCTACCTGGATATAGGAAAAAAATAATAATGAGAACAATAAAACTTAGGATTAGGTTGTTCAAAGAAGTGGTGCAGTCTCCTTCTCTGAAAACATTCAAGACTGGGCTTCATAGTGCTCTAGATAACCTAACCTGAGGCCCTGCTTTCAACAGAAGTTCAGACCAGTCGGTCTCCAGAGGTCCCCTCCAGTCTGGATTTTTCTATGGTTTTATGATACTACAGCAAAGCTATCTTCCTTGCCGTTAATAACTGAGCCTATAAAGTTATAATCTAACCCTAAATTTCTTTCTTGCTCTTACCCAGGTGAATACATGGCTGGGACTCTTTTGACTGCAATCTCCACTGACTACAATGGGAATGCAAATTTCTAGTGCACATATAGACATCAACATGGAGACATCTCAGTGAGTGCCTGTGGAAGAAACGCTAGGACAAAAGGGACTAAAGAGGGCAGAAACCTCTTAGAACAAATACATAATTGGAGAAGGTTCCTATTCCCTGATGGTTCTGTTTCACCAGCTGTTGTTGTCTTCCCCAGAGAGATATGGAGGTCTCTGCTCTATCGTTCATGTCAGGTGTAGATCAATTCTGTATTTTGTTGTATTATAATGGAGGAAGTGGAAACCCCCACTGGATTCTGGGATTGCATGGAAACCTTAAAAACCCATTAAAAAAGAATAAAGTAATAGTTATTTGGGGAACACTGATCAGTAAATCCCTCATCTTCTAACAAGTCAAAAAATGAGACAAGATACCAATAGGAATGGAAACAAAAGGAAACAATAATTCAGACAGGTGTGATAAGCACTGGATAAATACTTCACATTAGGAGGAGTGCTAGTGATGTAGTTAAATAATTTTGCACTGACATATACCTCCATGGTTAAACAGATTGCTATTCAGGATTTACAGTGGTGTGGATGGGAGCTGCAGCCATAACTCTAAGGTGCTATGTTACTTCTAAATCAAGGTGCAATATGTTACAAGAGGTACAGCTTTTCACCTGGGACATAAAGTGCGAGGTCCACAGTTTGACCATTCATCATTAAAGGGTGAATGACACTTTTCATAAGAATAAAGGTGTCAAATGTAAAGTTCAAGCCAAATTCCAAAATTTTAAATATGGGTGATTTTTAATGGCCTGTAACTCAGGTGCAGTTTGGTGGCTTTTCATCAAACTCCACAGAAGAATTCTCCTTTGACCTTGGAGTAAAATCAGCAATTATCAGGCCAAGGTTTGTTTTTTTTTCCCAAGTGAAAGTTATAAGGTGGCAAAAATAAAGCCTTGCAGTGGAAGCTGATGACCACTGTAATTATGGAAAGCCCATTATTTCTTAATAATAAGTTCATAAAACTGTTTACATCCTTTAGGGCAAAAGAAACTGACTAAAAGTAAGTTGTTATTAATTACACTAAGTGGAAAAAATATACACAATCTAAAGGTCTTGCAACCCTGGGTGGAGCACTAAAAATTAATATTATTTGGCTCAACATATAAGCTAGCACTTCCCAGTTAGAAGGTCAGATGTGTGCTTTAGCTCTGAAAGCTGACAGTCTTTTTAGATTAGAATTGAACAAATGTTTCCTTCTGTATTATTTGCTATAACAGAGGGAGGGCACTCTTCCTCCCAGAAATTTCTGAACATCAGGACTGAGTCTGAAGTCTGTCCTTAGTGCTAAAAAGAATGATGTTTTGCTCCACATTGCCTACAAAGGTCAAATAAATTTACAAGTACCTTGAGACCAGTAGTTTATTCAGAAGAAGAGTCTTTAAATCCCATATGAGGTTCAGGCATTGGCATAGTATATCTAAAAGTAAAATAGCAACTGTACAATATCTCCTCTCCCATGAACAGTCAACAAAAATGCAATGCCCAGATGTAAAATGTGGCCCATTCCTACTAAACTTCAGGGAGATGAAACAGAGGAAGAGTAGGCATAGGGATAATATTTTCCTAAGATTTGATAAATCATATGATTATGGAAAAGTCTAGGTCTTTAACACAAGTTTTATTCTTTGACCTTGTGCATTACCGTAATGGTGTCTTTGCAATGTCATAACTAGAGGAAAGTAGCTACTTTTGTAAGACCTTCCATTATTTGTGCTGTACTACATGTCAAAGTATTTTCCATTGTGAACTTTATTCTAGAGAATACTCAGGCTGACGTGCATGAATATAATGGGTCTGTACTGAGGCCTGGACAAGTGTAAGTTGATAGACTCACAGAAATGTCACTTGGAAGGGACCTCTGGTTGGTCCATCCAGTCCAGCCTCCTGCAGAACAATTCCCACCACTAGATCAGGTCAGTTGTGGCTTTGTTTAGCTGAGTGTTCAAAATTGCTTAAGGATGGAAATCCCACCAGTGTTTTTGATTGCCTAATCTTGAACCTCCATTTTTCTAGTCTAGGTGAGGCCCAAGAGGCCATCCTTCCACCAAACCCAGCATGGAGGGCCCCAGGGTGCGCTCACAGCATCCACAGCCCAGCACCTATGGAAAATTTTCAGTTTGACAGGGTGACAGTTTCAGAGGGAGCAGGCAAATTTCCTCTTAGTAATGAGAAACAGGGAGAAAGAGAGAGGAAGAGGCTTACTCACTCCCCTGTTATTTTCTGCGATGAGATTTTTGACACCACAGAGAAACACTGTTCAGTTGCCGTTTCTCAAACTACATAATGCTTTCACCACTCTTTATCAAGCAGTATCTCTCCACCCTCTGTGTATTTTTTAAATGATCAATAACCAAGGTGTCCATGATTTAAAGGTGAACTTACAGTAACTGCTGACTGCTTTAGTGCAAGAAAGTCTGTCTCTTGTTTTTACCATGCAATTGGTAGAAGCACTACATGTTCTTGGCAGGAAAAATAGCTAGAAACCTCAGGAATGCGTGATTTCTAATTTCAACAGAGTGGTAGTTGATTATAAGTATTAGCATAGCTTAACTTTATCCACTATCCAAACTTAATATTATCCTTTGTTTAATACACTGATAGAAAAAGAGCACTCTCCTTTGTATGACTCTATTGTTTTCATTCTCTGAGGCCAAAGTCGGTGTTGACATAAGCAGGCTCAAGTCCACAAAAGTGAATGAAGTTAAACCTCATTTTGCCAGCAATGAAAGTTAGCCTCTAGAGCAACGCTAATTATGGTTTGTTTGTATCAATTAATCAACAGAAGGTTAACTTTCAACCAGCATGTGGGAAAAACGCAACACAATTAACTAAAAAACAGTACAAAATCCCTTGATTTACCATGAAGGGGGATATTTCTATAACCACACAGTACAAGTGCAGGAAGAATTAAGCAAAGTAGCTCTGAACAAGCAATCCCCTGAACTACAGCTGCGTCAGCAGGGTTCGGCTCAGGGATTACATAGCCATACCTCTGAGCTGCTGTGCTTCTTAGAGCTGGGCTGATATCTTCTCAGGGATTATGTAGCCATACCTCTGAGCTGCTGTGCCTCTTAGAGCTGGGTTGGTATCTTATGTGACGCCATGCTATTCCCTGTGGACATGCTAGCTCTTTTAGTGCAAGTTGACATGTTGCAAGCACAATGCTCTGTTGTGTAGTGTAGATATGGCCAAAATGTTAGGTGCACTAAAGGAATGAAACTTCACCCACTAAAATTAGGACAGCTTTTTTGGAGAAGGGAAATAATGCTCTAGCTTTCAGAAGCTGTCCATAAGACATTAGAGAATGGCATGCAAAAAGCTACCAGAGATACTGAAGAAGCTATAGATGGTGAAAAGAAACTACTTTCATCCATCAAAAATTTCACTGTGGTGTCTGTCATTCACCCTATCTAGCTGCTAAGTGAAGTGAAATCATTGCATCTCTGGCTAAGTGCAGTGCTCAAGACATGGAAGACTTCGTTTTACTGAGAATTTTAAAAAATAGTTCATAGATGACAACATGAAATCAATAAATTCCTTGAAAAGTGTTCTCATGCATCGCACAATTATGGTGTACAGAATACAAATCACTGCAGAAAATTATTTCTCACCTGTATGGGCAAGACTGAACATTGAGTTGGTCTAATTGATTAAAGAAATAAAAGGGTGTCTTTGGCTCTGTCTGTGTCTGAATTGTATCATAAGAATTTTACTGACACCAAATGGTTGGGATTTCTGTTTTTTATTTTATTCAAGCATTGAGCTTTCTATGGGTCAAGTTCAAGTACCTCAATGCAGCAAGGCGTAGACTGAACACCATGTGAGCCTGAAGGAAGGTGAAAAAAGCATTTAGAGGGTAAAGGCAATTTCATTTCAGAAAGTAGAGCTCTCATGAGCCAAAGAGAAAGTATCAAGAGAGTGCCAGTGAGAGTTCTGGATTTTGAAGGAAGAGTCAAAACCAAAGCTGATCTATAGGCAACGGGACAGTGTTGAACAGACAGGTCTCCTGACTCCTCCTTGACTGTTCTTAAGAAAGAACATAAGAGCAAGTGGGCTTTAGACAGCATTACGTAGAAGTGCTCTCTCCTTGAGCAATTCAGTCTCATGCTTTTGATAAAGTAGCTTCACTGCTTGTATACTAAGTGCTAATCAAAAGTTTTCTCCTTTCAAGTGTTCTGCAGCTGCATATGTGGCTGTGATGTGATGGGTGAACTATTTGAACACAATTATGACCTAAATTCCAGCCTCTCCTTTAAAGACAGCAATCTGCATTATAAGTAAGGCATCTAAGTTAGCGTGAATACTGCTTTCTCTCCTATTTGTTCCCAGCCTTGCAATTTGAGGATCCTCAAAAACACTGAAAGACTAGTTCAAATGAGTGCAGCAGAACATTCCCTAAACGACCAGTCAGGGAAAAGGGCCAGATATTACAGTGCCTTTGTTACCAAGTCAGCTATGGAAACCAATGAGAAGAAAGAGGATTTCACATTTTCCAGAGGCGGGGGGGAGTGAGAGAGGGGGGAAGGGCAGGGGTGGAGGTGAAAGACCTGACTGAGAAATAGTATTCTTGTGCAGACTAAATTAGATTTCCTGAAATGACATGTGAGGTTGAGCCACTGGTATTCTGTTAGAGGATGGGCTCTTTATGAGCTATCAGTAAAACTGCTGAAGTATCTGCTCTAACATCTGAGATACCATATTTCTAAAGAAAATGTAGGACATTGTCATGAGTTCTAATCAGTAACCAGTAATATGCAGTCTTCTCAGAAGAGTGTAATGCAATTTTGACCAGCAAACAGAATACTCAGACAGACATTACTGCATTAGGGAAGAGCAGGGACATTAGGCAAGCACACAGAATGAGTAGCAAAGGATCTTAAATGAAAGCCACCAACTGAAAGAATGATGGAGAAAGAGTTCATAATTTAGCAATTTGCAGGCCTTTTAGTGGTACTGGATCACCAAAGGACATCTGTGTAACATTTTCATCAGTCTGACAAGAGAGCCAACATCAACATTTGTCCACAGGAACCAAACTAAATATTTAAAGGTGAACTGCAAAGCTAAAAAGAAAGTTGAGTTAATCATGGAAATATGCACTGAATGACCCTACTTACCAGGTTGTTGGAGACAATTCATCACAGAAACAAGTTGAGACTCCTATTTATCAAGTCTTTTTCTGCTTTCCTGAATTTTCCTGTAGATTTCCTGCTTTTCAAAGGATGCTGAAGAAAATATTCTGTGAGGACAGCAGAAGTCTTGCGTTATCATAGACATTTGATGTCAAAGAATAACATACTGTGTGATCTTTAGTGAATTAAGAAAAGCCAGAGGACACCCCCAGATAAAAATATAAGGTCAGTAATGTCACTGTAGCTAGCCTGATTTAACTCCAGGGTGCAGTCTAATAGATGGGACCACATACCTCCACACTCACTCCTTGCTTTGCCTCGTTGGGTTTTGAGCAAACAAGTTTACCCCACTGAGGTAGATTTTAATAGAGAACCTATTTAAGAAAAATCAAGAGTTCTTCCAGCAGTTATGTGATTTTGACTTGGGGTTGTGAAAGGACTGAGCAATAGGAACAAATAGATTATTTGTTCCAGGCAATTACAAGGAAAATGGAAAATTATTTGTTAGAGGTATCAAAGTGTTTTCAAAATGAGATTTCATATTCTGTTAAAAAAGATCCCTGGGATTTTATTCTTGGATTTTCTTGGCACTTTTTTGACTTAATTTATTCGTACAGCCATAAAGTTTCCCATAAACCTATTTTTCCTTTATTCCAGCAGCAGTGTCCAATCTGTGGCACATGCATCAACTGCCACACAGTAAGCACACAGTCCAGCTCATATTCCATCTTCTGCTTCTTTCAGAAGAATGGAAACATGCAGAAATAGAGACAGACTGAATACACTGATTCAGAAACTTTGGAGTCTGAGAAAGCACAGGGCTATTCCAAAGCATAAAAGCCCTGAACACTTATTCCAAAGCCCAGAAAAACCAGTGGGAGTCTGGCCACTGAATTCAACAGGTTTTGGAGCATACACATGCAGGCAGGGAGAGTTCACATGCACAGTCAGCCATAGGAAACTGTGAACTAACATCAGCACCTTTTGAAGGTGTCTTCCCACTGCCGACTGCTACCTGGGAGCTGTGCAGGAGCAGTGGAGGGGTGCCAAGCATGGATTAGCCTACCCTGCCTTGGGAGTTACTGCCTCAGTTACTGCACAACACTGATCCAGCTCTGCAACTTCTAGATCAGTTTCTCATCTCTTTCTCCTGGGCCCTGGTGAGAGCAGATGGGCAGTGCTCTGCATCCAGCACTGGAAAGGCTCTCTGTGATGGGTGGGCAACTGCACCAGAATTCGACTACGTGGAAGAACCAGAGAGTCCTATTCACCCTTACAGGTGAGCCCTTCTTACCTGTGAGTTTCTGGCTAGCCAACTGCAATTTGATCCAATTTTGGTGCTTAATTGCACATTTAGTTTCTATTTCCATGCAGCACTAATAAAGTATTAGGAGACTTTTTGATCACTAAACTTGAGAGCTAGCAGAGACTCCCTTGACATTAGCACAGACCCTGAACTTGGGGCAGGTTTTAGCAAATCAGACTGAGATTTGAGAAGGTTAATCAGAATTACTGTGGAAATACTAAATCATTAACAAATAGTTAATAATCAATGATTAACCAGAAAAAAATGGGTGAAAAGACTGGAAATTTAATTTTTTATATCTGATGGGAAAACCAAGCAGAAAGTGATAGCTTCATCTCAGATTTACTAATCATTTTTTATCTATTTATTATTTGGAATTGATACTCAAAATGATAATAGAAAGAAGTGACTTGGGACTAAATAGAAGTTCACATCAGACATAAAATCTCACAAAGTACTTTTGTTACTAAAAAATCTGAAAAGTCCTAAAAACATGGGCCTGTTCCAGAACCCAGAGAAAGCGATGGGAGCTCGGCCACTGATTTCAACAGGCGTTGGAACAAACTCACTGTTAGCTAAGCACACAGCTATCAGTGTGGCACTGAGCCTGGGTTAACATACTCTGCCTCTCATCAGGACTCTTTGTTCCATGGCATGTCTCAAGAAAATCTCACAGCTAGTCATTAACCAAGCATGCTCAAAAATATATGGATGGAGATGTTTGATGATGGTTCAGAGAATTGTCACGAGAACTTTTAAAGAACTGGACAACATGCCTCTTGCAAGGCACAAGGACTTAGCTGTGATGAGCATAACAAGGAGACGAAACCTAAGAAACTATTTTTCTGAAATCTGTAAAACAAGAAAGTTGATAGCATGAGGCAAGGGAATAGTATTTTAGCAGATAAAATGCCTTCCAACAGCTGGAAACTGGAGCAATACAACTCAGGCATGAAATTACAGTGAGGATTACTAACTAAAGGAACAACACACTAAGAGTAGTAGTGGATTCTACATCACTGGAAATGTGTTCATCAGATTGGCCTTTTTAGTGAAACATATACTCAGACATCCAGGGAATTCCTATGGCTTTTGCTAAGTAGGAAGTCAAGTTAGTTCCAATGTATTAACGTTCCAATGCATTACAATTTGCAGCTCCTTGAAAAATATAGTATATAAAAGACAGTGTCGCTCACAATTCATATGCCATTGCTTGCTCTCAGACCTGTCTGATTACACTTTAAATCAACTAGCACAGAACTAAAGGGAATTCCACCCTAGATCCTCTCCAATTGTTGGCTTGATCAATGGTCATGAAGGAAAGGAAACAACAGAGAACCAGCTGACAAACAGCTTGTTGACAAGGCTACATGTAACCAGAACAACAGCAGGACAGTCATCTAGGGAAAAGTTGACACCTGCTGTAGCAGAAATTAAGAGTTTACAGATGTTGCAGTTAGGGTAGTCAGCTTCTAATCCACACCCTCGTAATTCAAGCCTCAAAAATTCTCCAAACAATTGTAATAAAGAAGAATCCAAGCAGTTAGGAAACTGAAGCAAACAGGGCAGAGCAGCTGTTTTAATTAGTGCTTTGCTTAACCTGAGAACCATACCCCTGCTCACTGGGATCATTAAAATAAATCAAGTTTTACACGGGTAATGGCATTTTATTTTGCTCTTCTGTAGCATCACTGCTAAAGATAAGTATTTACAGAGAAAAGCTAGCAA
The DNA here is from genome assembly GCF_034638445.1 of Ciconia boyciana. Taxonomy (NCBI): domain Eukaryota; kingdom Metazoa; phylum Chordata; class Aves; order Ciconiiformes; family Ciconiidae; genus Ciconia; species Ciconia boyciana. The sequence goes on along the minus strand of NC_132936.1, from coordinate 11,768,995 downwards.
TACCGCACCAAATCTTGGTCATAAAAAAGAAATCAAATTAATTCCAAATCACATATCTGCCTAGCACTAAGATAAGGAGTTTTCTGGGCTCATCTTTATGTTAATCTCATCTGATATTTTTTTCCTGCTGAACAATGACATTTAAACCACAGCTGTCCACTGCTATCTTCATTCCTGGAGAGTGTTCTACCTAGTTTTATGAAACATAGTTTATAAAACATGAACAAAACATGTGTGAGTATATTCATATGCATATGTCTAATGGTATGTTGGCGTCAAGGAGCCCACAGTAAGTAGCAGGTGGTTACAGGAATGACTCTCAAGCTCAACATAGTTGATAGGGTTAAAATGCTATTCTCTAAATCCTTCAAGCTCAGTTCTACTGTATTATACAATACTATAAAATGTATTAGCTGTTCTTAATTAGCATACATAAATACATTGTGATTAAATGGGTGAAGAGGGCACCCAACTAGTGGCCTGTGCTTACGTCTTGGCACAGTTTTGTGGTGGCAGACAGTTATGCCAATACAGACACTGCATGGCAGTGGTCAGCGGTAGGCAGCTACCCTCTGCTGTATGTTAGAACACATCAACAACATGATGGGTAAAAATGCAATACGGAATAAGCATTAAAAGGCAGTTGGGTAGAAAAAATATTTTTTAACACTTTTCCATTCTTTGACAGCTAGAAAATCCCTTACCCGATTTGAGGAAGAAAACAACTTTCTCAAAGCTGGAAAGTTCTAATATTTTGGAACTCTGATTTGTTTATGTTTGAGAAAGTTGTGGAACAGCAACAGGCAATGAAAGCATACATTGGCACAATTAAGTCTGGTAACTCAAGAAGCCAGATATTGTTTTCAGTTCTACACACATTTTAGTTGAAATTTGCCAACCCACTTGAATAGGCTATTTTGGAAACCAGTGGTGACAACATGTGGATAAAGTTCTGCTCTGCTACTTACCAAATAAGAGAGTCTTTGGCTGGAAAAATAATGACTTGTGAACTGAAATGAAAGGAGGCAAGATGAACCTCTGGAGAAATGTTCAAGAAGAGAAAGACTACATATAGAAATTATTCTAAGGAGACACTTTCTCCAAAGTAAAGTGTAGTTACTTTACAGGGAATGGACAGATCCTCACATGTGTTGTGGTTTAACCCCAGCCAGCAACTAAGCACCACACAGCTCATTCCCCGCCCCCGCAGTGGGATGGGGGAGAGAATCAGAAGAGTAAAAGTGAGAAAACTCATGGGTTGAGATAAAGACAGTTTAATAGGTAAAGCAACAGCCGCGCATGCAAGCAAAGCAAAGCAAGGAATTCATTCACTCCTTCCTTCAGCAGGCAGGTGTTCAGCCATCTCCAGGAAAGCAGGGCTCCATCACACGTAACGGTTACTTGGGAAGGCAAATGCCATCACTCCAAACATCTCCCGCTTCCTCCTTCTTCCTCCAGCTTTATATGCTGAGCATGATGTCATCTGGTATGGAATATCCCTTTGGTCAGCTGGGGTCAGCTGTCCCAGCTGTGTCCCCTCCCAGCTTCTTGTGCACCCCCAGCCTACTTCCTGGTGGGGTGGGGTGAGGAGCAGAAAAGGCCTTGACTCTGTGTGTGAGCACTGCTCAGCAATAACAAAAACATCTCTGTATTGTCAACACTGTTTCCAGCACTAATCCAAAACATAGCCCCATACTAGCTACTATGAAGAAAATTAACTCTACCCCAGCCAAAACCAGCACAAAATGTTAACATAATAAAAAAATAAATAAATAAATAGCATAAGCCTTGTCCTTCTGAGATCTTCCCTGTATACTCGGCAGTTTCCAATGCTTCCTTCTTTCTGGAAAAAATAGAACTTTATAAAACTTGTTAATGCTGAACAATTGAAAGGAAATATATCTCTTGCTTGAGGGGGCTTTAAAAAGAAAGCAGACAGTATCAAGAGAGGGAATGACATGTTACCAGATAAAATGCCTATAAACTACATCAAGAAGTTTTGTAAACCAATAGATTTTTTTCCTCATATCACAGGTTGAAGCACGATGGGAAGAGAAGAATGAGGTGATATCCGAGTTAGCTCTAAATCAAGTAGTTTGCAACACAAAAAAGCTACTTACCATTGTTTCTTGTACTTGATTCCACTTAGAGTGCATGACCAACCATATCTTTGTCCTGTGTCTCATTTAGATTCAGTTCCCATAAAAGCGGTACAGGACTTCTGCGCCTGTACCAATTCTAGACATTTGTGGTGAAACCTACTTCTCAGAAAAAAGCCAGAAAACTCACTCTTTGAAGTCCTTGAAACAGCACTAGGATTCTTTGTATAGTCTTGTTCAGACTTTCTGATTTTTGTCATTGTTCCTTATTTTGTATTTCTGTAGTCATGTCTTGAAAGGGATATTGCTTTTTTTAATATGTGCATTTTAGGCAGTAGTTAGCGTGGTAGGCTACCGAATCTGCACTGGATTCCTAGAAGCTTTATTAATGAACAGCCAATAAAATACAGTAAATTTAATATTTTAAGCAACATGTGAGCTCTGAGTTTGACATGGCTCCAAAGAAAAGTTTCATGCTTTGTCCATGCTTTGGGTTCAGTGTTATTTATATTGCTGTACACCAAGATAAAAGCCTAACAGCCTGTCTGATAGATTGCTCAAACCCTGATGACATTACTCATGGAACGGCCTAAAAGCTGATAAGAATTAGAGCTGAACATATTCACCCATTATGAAATGTTTTCTTTAAATGGTGTAGAGTAGGTTTCAGAGTAATTTAAAGTCATCATATGGCGTGTACTGTGCCAAATAAAATTTTGACACTACAGGCATGCAAAAGATAAAGATTTTGCCAAAATATCAAAAGAGCAGTTCATTAAATATCTGTAGCAAAGAAACCATGTTCAAAGAGAAATTACAATGCTTTTCCCCAACATGCATGCCTATACATATGTAATTGTGAACCATAGATGACAGATCTAAAACTGTATGTGGAATGGCCAAAGGTTTTCAGTATTGGTCTAACTGCTCTCTGTAAAGTCAACTCAGGTCTTACCCTGGGCTTTTCTGTGAGCAGAGGTAGGCTAGCAACGACTGAGAGCTTTAGAATATCCCATCTTGCATATCAAATGCTAAACAATTCAATAACAGTGCTCTTGGGTTAAGGTGAAGGTGCTACCCCGTACAATCATTTTACTGTATGTAGGGTCTGGAAATGCAGTGCGGTGCATTTCTGTGACTGCTAAAACTATAACATCTGGAATGCCATCCTGGAAGTTTTCCAGGTGATTTCCATGAGGAACACTTTGTAAAAGTTGTTACCCTTCTAAGCAGAATATGTTCCCAGGCCTGCATAGGAGCAGAGATTGGATTATAAAGTGCTAAATGTTTTTTACAACTGTATCAGCAACAATACTGTATGGATAACTATTCAAGGGAAATTATTTTTACAGACAATTTCAATGGATTTGTTCCAGTCGTCAATTAAATTCATATTTCTGGATTCAGAAATGTAAGATAACTTATCCTATATTCAACCCTTTGTGAAATCAGGATATCCAATCTAGGACAAATCTCTTCAGTCTTCCTATTTCCTATTAGCTTCACATAATGTTTTCAAAACCTAGAGCATGAGCAAAATGGCATGGGAGAGAGTGTAGAGAAGCTGAGTCTCTAGGAAATTTACAAAGCTGATGCTGGTCATTATCACATGGCCTGGACAGTCAAGTAGTTTGAGCATTTAGCAGGGTAGGCAGGTACATGATTACAGGAGCAGACAATAAAAGGTATTTTTGGATACAGCAAGGGTTTAGGGGCTGTGTCAGGTGCTCACAAGGTGGAGCAATGAGGTGTTTCATCAGTACATTAGGAGTTTGTGTTGTGAGGCACCAGCTCCTTGTTGGGTGTCTGTTGACTTCAAACCCTTGGGGAAGCACCCCTGCCCTACAAACACACCACTTACATACTTAATGCTAGAGGAAAAGAATATTAAACATGACTAGTTTAATTAGATTAGAGAAGGATAAGAAGAGTAAATGTTAGGGGAGAAAAAGCAAATAGGATGCTATTTGAAGGCTTTGGGTTGAGTCTCTAGCACAGACATTATTGTCAGTAAGGAATGAGAAATTTGGGACTGATGTATGAGGAGACACTACAGGGAACAACAGAAAAAAAGCTAAGGAGGCTAAAGTAAATCACGTAGTTATAATTTTTGCATAACTGGGTACCCATGAAAACGAGTTTGAAAATGTTGCTCAGCGTGGGGTGCTAAAGGAAATCTGGATGAAGTCAGAAAATCATCTCAAAGACATAGAAACAGCCTCACTACCCCTATTGTCATTGTTATATATCCTGTAAGAACAATGTTTAGTCAATAATTTCAGAAGTTCATAGCAAACCAACAGGCACAGCTGAGTTTTCCCCATGATTTATACCTCTAAAACTATCTACCCAAATTAGTCTTCTGGGTAATGCCTTACACATTTTTCAATTTTATTTATTTATTTATTTATTTATTTTCAGAAAACCACACTAATTAATGTGATATTATTCACACAATTGCCACATGTAAGGTGTGATCACAAGAATAAGAGCTGGGGAAATAACTATTTTTCTTTTTGTAGACTTTTAACATTGTATTGTTTAAACCTATTTCTTGATTAAAGAACTGCAGTCATCAACTGTGTTTATGAATTAGAGACAATTGTTTCCAGCAAAATACTTCATGTTACACATTAATGAAGTTAATGGATATAGAAGAACAATTAGTGTCTTTTTTCAAGTAGAAATACTTTCTGTATTTTTCTTTGCTTTTCACTAAGAACACTGCTAGACTATATGTTACAATAAAACTAATGAACTAAGATTTTCTGAGTGCAGATCTTACCCCATCTAAATTGCATTTATGATTGTTTAGTTCTTAAACTTTATGTCACTCAAGATATCTTTTTTAATTCCCTGTTCACTGAGTAAATAAGAGAGTTTTGAATTGTCTTACTGTTATCTGTCCTAGCAGCATCAAAACTATGCTCAATTTGTACAGATATTGATGCATTTTTTAAAGATTCTTCAGCACAATGCCTTCAAATGTAAATTATATTTGACACTGAAATTGCAGTTCAATGACTTTTGAGTGTAAATAGTACCATTTAGCCAGAAAACTACTTAACTGTTTCTGAATGTGAGTTCAATTTAGAGACTGTTCAACCAAAGTTTGTGTCTTTTGAATTTGAATTTTGAATATGCAACAGTCATTTCTGTAAAACAGCTTGTAAGCATTCTGATTAGGGAAAGTGGAAGAAAACAACAAAATTTTGTCAAAAAAAAACCCAGTTTCTGTTGAAATAAGAAACCAGGTCATCTTAAAAAGGGCAAAAGTGAGCTGAACACTCAAAAGACACAATTTCACAAAAAATACAACTTTCTTGTAAAGAATCATCTGTTATAGATGACCCAAACCACTGAATAGTCAGTCATAAACTTTTTAGACCAGTGCCAGGAGTGCAAGATTTGTCCCGCCAGGAAACAGTACCCACAATCTCTTCTGAATTAACGGGACTGTAGATGCTGTAAGGGTAGGACATGCAGGCTTGAAGAACGTCATCCTAACTGTGCTCCTTTCCTCCCATGGCTATACAGCTAATTAATGCAGATCTGGGCATCTGAATATTTCATTAGATGAATCCCTTTGTGCCCCAAGAAGACTGTGGCAGACTTTCTCTCAAGGCTCATTTCTGAACCTTGTTTTTAAAGTTCCTTATTTTTAAACACAACAATAGGTTTGTAGCCATAATCATCCCTTTCTTCAGTACTCTTTTTCAGACCTTTTCTTCTGAAAGTGTTATAACTTGAAGTGGCTTTCCCTCATGCTCTTACACTGAGGCTCACAGTGCAGTATCAGTCTGCTCATCAGACAAAAGGAAAGAAATGGGATAAAGTTAAAGAAAGAAAGTATTTCAAGATTGGCCCTCCCAGTGTAAATCAGCATGTGGACCTTCAATGAGTCACATGAAAACCTCACGCTCACATTTAATTTGCCCATCCTGAAGTATTTTTCCTCCTAATGCCAAATACCATAATGCTCTCTGTCAGTGATTTGAAATTATTGTATAAGCTACATATCGGGTACACTATTGTTAATGAAATGCACACAAGATGATGAACAACTTCCTTTTCCTGCTGGAGCCCAGCTGCAACCAGGCCCTGTATCCTTGATGCTGTAAATCAGGCCTTTGTACTCCGGGAGGATTCAATCAGCTGCAGGTGTGGGCCCGCCAAGGCCCGCCTGGGATTAGGTAGCAGTATTTGATATGAGATCCCAAACAGCACCAGCAATCTACACACCACATGTGGCCAGTCTTTGGAGAAAGCAAAGGAAAAACGCTGATGAAATGTGGCACAGGACCATGGAATGCAATTTCAAACTTCCACATCTGCAGGAAGGAGAGAAAGAAAGTTCCTAATTTTACAATGATGATGTCATTGCAAATACATGATAGTGAAAATGATGTGCCAAGGCTTTCATAAATTTAATCACTTAGGATGCTGCTAATCAAGGGTTGAGATCTGTGTGTGATATTCGTTGTTATAAATGCATTAAAGTTCTGTGAAGCAACACGCTGCTCTGCTGGTCTGTCAATGGGTCTCCGTTGGTGTTTGTGTTGTGAACGTGGCTGCGTGGACTGAGCATTACCACAACGCTTGTACTCTATGCAGAAGCAAATCTAAACCTTTGCTGAAGCTTGTTCACTAAACACTATCATTAAAGAGAGGTGATTTGATCAAACTTATTCCAGCCTGAAAAGGTAAAGCACTTGACTTCAATGAGAAACAACAAAAACTGTTGTTCAGTTCACTCCCTGAGGTTAAAAGTTGTGAAGAGTTTATTTTTATCATATATCCTTGATATCTGAGGGATAAAGAAATATTAAAACAGGTCTGGTTTTGTTATTACTGTAAAGATAAAATATACTGAAAAGAGCATGTCCTTGATTTTTTTCTTAAAAAATCTGTTTTCCATTAGCTTATCTTGATAGCTGAAGTTAATCATTATTTTCAACCATATATGATTTAGATATTATGTCATTAATTCATGTACAATCCATCTGAATAATGATTGTGGTTTTCTGCTTTACAAATTCATCTACTTCACTGAGAAACCGAGAGAGTCAAATTCCATGCAACATCTGGTTTCCATTTTATGTAATTGCTATTTTCAGAGTTATAATCATGTGTTATTGTAAGGACCATGGTGTCAATCATGCTGCTAATGGGGAAAATTCAATGCCTAAATACCTGAGAGAACAAGAAGCTGACTTAAACAGGTGCATTTAGACACTTGGTTTTAAGTATAATTCTAGTCTACCAATTTAAATAAATCATTTTAAGAAGAAACTATATTCTTTCCATACCTTCTACTGAACCAAAGTTTAATACAAGCTTTCTACACTGAGAGCCTGGTTTTGTTCCCATCAGTTCAAAAACAGTAGGATTTGATCCCATGCAAGTTCCGGTACCATAAACCCAGTGCAGCTCTAAATCCAGTTTACTTAGCCAATATCAGTACACAAATATGAGTGGAGAGGAGAACATTTTAGCTCCTTTTAAAGAATATAAGGTACACATCTGCCTTACTTATATCATCCATAAAAAGGTGCACAAAATAGACAGACATAGGAAAAACATGACAATACATGTTTTTAAGTAAGCTACTGTACCAAAAATGCACTGTAAATATATTCTTATGAGCTTAATTTAGAGTTTGATTATAAGTAGAGTAAAAAGTATTCATCAACATTCAGAGCAGTTACAGCTCAAGATACAGATCACGACAGAAAGAGCTCTGTGATCAATCTTTCTTGTATTTACCACTTCCTCTTTTTTATAATTTTGTTCATACAAATTTTCAGGTAGAGCTGACTAGTTCCTGCTTAAAAAGAAAGTATGAAATGCATATACATTTTTATAATATGCATAATGTTTTATTATGGGTAATAATGCATATATAGAAAATATATATTTACATGTGCAGTAATTTTATATTTTGGGGGGCAAGACAGTATACTTTGAACAATTGGCGGTGTGTGCAAAAATACATTCATTTTTATTTCAGTACTCACTATATCAACCAGCAGGTGCTCACTCAGCCATTAGCTTTGGGTAGTAACACTCAGTAAATACATAAAGTATTGTTAATCTGTGCTTTTGAAAATGAGATAAGGAGAACAGTGAGAAGTCTTACAATTCCAGCAGCAGAGGGCTTCTGTGAAAATTACCCTTAGCAGGAGCAGTAAAAGCTTTTTTTGTTAGGAAAAGGAAATTGCTGTCCTTTGTCTTGGTGAATATAGTTTTGAAAACACATCAGTTTAAACCAATTAGATGGGACAAAAAAGCCCATTGTCTGCACCTCCTGTAGGATGATGGCTCAAAGGAAAAAGCCTGGAGACATTTACACGTGTACACTCTTGCCATTAATACCTTCTGAATACACTCATATTTCATCCCACCTCTCTTCCTCGAAACCTTCAAGTACACAGTGGTGTAAGTACAGGACAGGAATGGGTTGTGTTTAAGAGAATTAAGACTCGGAATGACTTTCCTGACCTAACTCTGAAAGCTAATCTCCACTAGCTCCTCTGGTGAATATTTGAAGCTCAGGCTTCAAACATATGAGACGAGCTGCCAAGTTGGAAGCTGTGCTTGTTATTGCCATGAGAGCCACAGCGGTCACACCCCAGCTCTGCTTCCCCAGGGCTTCAGCATTAAATTCTCTGCAGTCGCATCCACACAAGTAGTTTTGCATGTATGCACAACCTCAGCTCTGCAGGGTGTGGTTGGATCCTTTTCCAGTTTGGATGAGTGCCTTTGTGCACTGCGAGGGAAGAGCTGCATTTACCCATCTGGTAATTTTATGGCCACATTAATTGACCCAAAGTAAATTTCTGCATTTGCTGGTATGCACACATCAGTCAGCCACGATTATGAAGGATGCCTAAGGTGATTAAAAAAGATAAACAAGACCATGACACTTGGGAAACCATGAGCTTCCATGTCATCTGAATTGCAGGTAACAGCCCATTCCTAGTAGGAACGTGTAAGTAAAGGTAATTTATATTTTCACCTTCCCCAGAAAACAATGACTGCAGGGAATGCAAAAACATGAAAAGAGACACATTGAATTAGTCAAGAACATGGTGGAGTGCACTGCAATATATTCTGGGGTATTTTCCCATCTGAGTTAATAAAGTTATATGGCAAACACAAATATGCAGTTATACAGCAAATACAAATATGCAGTTATACAAGTGAAACACACTAAGGGAGTGACGGGTTAGCACTGGGAACCCTCACAGTTTTCATAAGGGGTCCCTCAAGAGAAAGGTTGTGTTTGTTTCTCTTTTTCTTTTTAAAATAATTTTTCAGCTCAGGATGACAGAAGATAAATCAAAATAACTCCAAATTTATGATTTTTTTTAATCTTATGATTTTGAGAGGATGCAGCTCATGATTTGTAATGCACAGGGTCAGCAGAAATGCAGACATACTCTGCATTGCAAGTCTCCATGTAAAGCACAAGACACATACTACACCAGAGGTAGCTCCTCACTTCTTAGCGTTGATAGCAAAATTCCAGGGTCTAATTTCACAGCTATTATTGCATGACTACCTGTAATGCCGAATTTGTGGGTATAAGTCTTGATATATTATGTTATTAGCTCTGTTAATAACTGTGTTTGCAAAACATTGCCTTAAAATAGGTAAATCAACAGCATTCTTCTCATATGCAAATAAATACGTTTAATGGATTTTTCTCCTTCATAAGGATTATATTGCTCAGTTAAAGCAGTGAACAAGGGTAGTTATCTATTATTCCTGAATTTACTTACTGTTATCATGCAAATCAGCTTTACATTCCCAAGTCTGAAATTTCACCAACAAGAATGTTGTCATCATTTATTAAAGTAGAGGGAACAAAAAGCTGTACCCAAAGAAATCTTCACATCCAAATAGAGCAGAGAAAAATTCCTGTGCAACTCATGACAGTGAAGCAGAACTCAATTAATGTGGCATTTTCCATCTCAGACGTGGAGGCATGGCGAAGTTGAATGTATTATAATTTTCACAGAAGTTCAAATAATTAATTGATCCAACAAAAATAATTTTGTTAGCATCTTCTAGAAGTAAAATTTGTTGCAAGACACATGACATTAAATTATTCATATGGAATTATTTTTACTACATTAGAGTCAACTGAAAGTTGGACAGTAAGCAGTAAGGGAATTCCTTGTCCGTGCAAACATTTCAGTTTGTGTTTTGAGTACACAATTGTGTTACTTCTCAGTTATTGGCAATGAAGTCTGTCTCAGTCCATTTCTTGGGACTCATCACTGTGGTATTGCACAAAGACCGTGGTAGAAGCTTAATTTTCATGAATAAGCATTCAAACAACAGAGTTCTAAAACAGTGTTTTGCAACTGCTTTCAGTAGGTGATAGTCAGACACTGTTGATTCTAGACTTTCAGTTCAGATGATACTCAGAGCACTCATGCTTCGTGTTTGGTTCACTATATGGTCAGGGGGAGAGGAAGTAACTTCTAATCAGGATACTCAAGCTTGATGCCAAGCCAGATGACAATGTGAATATCCCAGGTGTCCATGAGCCATTGTAATCATGTACTTGACAGCTCCCTGCTTTGGCCATCATTTTTAAGCATATTTGGATTAGGTGTCAATGGAGTACCCCTTATTTTCTTTTTTAACCTCTACTTGTCCTACTATAAACTAGGTGCACTAAATGAACCATTAGTGAAAGGCATTAAAACACAACAATAAAAGAAAGATCTTGTGTGGTTAAACTAGCTGAATAAATACAATTCTTGAAAGTTTTGAGACACATCTCGGTATTAATCCTTTAGAAATTCAGGGTGAGATTCAGTTGTCTAAACATAGGTAAAACATAGGTACTTAGCACCATTTTAGATGGCCTAAGGTGTTCCACCACCTCCACGAGCCTCTCCAGATATGTGTGGGTCTGTTTCACGTCCTATGTTATAGGTAAAACAGCTTGTGTGACCAGTTTGGATGTATCAGGGCATTTCAGATGACAGCAGACATGTATGTCTAAGCAGCTGAATTTTGTCCATGAGATTCAGCTCACATAGCAAGGCATATTACGTAGGCTACTAAAACCCACAGTGAGGCATAGCCAATACAGTCAGAGAGGCCCAGGAGCAGGTGACTGTAGTGATCATCTAGGTATCTTGGTCTAACAGCAGAATCCCACCTCTAATATCTCTTCCATCCTATAGAAGCTAGATAGGTATAGCCACAGATTATCCCTAGCCAGAAAAAAAGGCTGATCCCAATGCCCAGCATTTAGCATGGAATCCTCATTGAAGAAGACTTTTCATAAGACTTCACATTCAGTCTTATCATACTTACCTTACTCTGAAGACTCACATTCTTAAAATGGGGCTCTTTGTGAACTCAGCTGCCTTAACACAAGTACTGAATGCCATCAGAGACACCCTCTGACACATCCACATAAGGCTGGCAAGGTCTGACATAGGACCTTGCCGTGGTTTAACCCCAGCCAGCCACTAAGCACCACACAGCCACTCACTCACTCCCCCCCCGCGGTGGGATGGGGGAGAGAATCGGAAGAGTAAAAGTGAGAAAACTCATGGGTTGAGATAAAGACAGTTTAATAGGTAAAGCAAAAGCCACACATGCAAGCAAAGCAAAACAAGGAATTCATTCACTCCTTCCCATCAGCAGGCAGGTGTTCAGCCATCTCCAGGAAAGCAGGGCTCCATCACGCGTAACGGTTACTTGGGAAGATAAAACCCATAACTTCAAACATGCCCCCCTTCCTTCTTCTTCCCCCAGCTTTATATGCTGAGCATGATGTCATCTGGTATGGAATATCCCTTTGGTCAGCTGGGGTCAGCTGTCCCAGCTGTGTCCCCTCCCAGCTTCTTGTGCACCCCCAGCCTACTCGCTGGTGGGGTGGGGTGAGGAGCAGAAAAGGCCTTGACTCTGTGTGAGCACTGCTCAGCAATAACAAAAACATTTCTATATTATCAACACTGTTTTTAGCACAAATCCAAAACATAGCCCCATACTAGCTACTGTGAAGAAAATAATTAACTCTACCCCAGCCAAAACCAGCACAGACCTTCTGGATCAGCAGCAGGAGGCCAGGCAGGATCCCATACTGAGCTTGAAAGGGGACAAGGTGCCTACTAGCAGGCAACAAAATCAAGCCATCTATGACCAAACCCCAGCTATGAAGGTTCACAGCACGGTTTCTAACCGCCCTCAACACTCTGATGATGCCTTAGAAGTATTTTTTTTCATTTGCAAGGAGAAAGAGACATCATGGTAAATAAAATAATAAATGATAAGGGACAAAATGATCCAAGAAAAAAATAGTCTAAATACCAGAGACATGCTCCTAATGGTGAGGTCTACCAGCCAGTGGAACATTTTCCTAAGGGAACTCATGGTAGAACCATTGATTAACTACTTAAAACAAGATAAAACAGTACTTTTAAGAACAAATATTTCTGTAGGGAATGATTCTGTATGTGCAGGGAAATCAGCATGATGACCTCTTAGCTCTAGTCCATAGACATTTTCTTTGAGTGTGTGATACCAGGTAATGAATGTACAGACTCAGTGTAAAAATTAGCTGGCTTAGGAGGATTTAAAAAGTAAACATGTGGAACACAGTTTGAAATATTCATGTTTTCCTCTCATAGTAGGCCAATGTAAATATTATTCCACATGTTATCAAGTAATTCCAAAGCTAAATGTACTCACCCCAAGAATGGTCATGATCAAAATCTAACAAAGTCCTTTTGAAAGAGCTCAGGGTATATAAATTAAAGGTAGCCCAAAGAAAGACGTGATTCCATTCCAGCTCCTGGGGAAAGAACTGAGGAACACTTGCTGTTGCTAGTTCAGTAAACCAGGTGCATTTCTAGCCCGGTCTGAGCTCCAAGCAGTCCATATGCAAGGCAAGGAACAACATACCTGTGCCTTTGCCCCTCAGGAAGGCCTGATTCATGAGGCACAAGCAGAAAGAACTTGGTGCATGAGCATGGACACTGCCTTCTACGCAGAGCAAAGCAATCATGGTGGTTTTCATCCAGACTGAAAGAGGCAACTGTTCACAAAATGAGGAATGGTAGGATCATGTACTGAGCAGGTGGAAAATTCAAGTTTGGTGTCATTTTCATTCAGCCTTAGGGGCTCATACTGTCCCCATGACTATTGCACTCTTAACTGTGCAGTGGCTCAGCTCCCAGAAAAGAGAAATGCAGTGAGTTCCCATCATCTATGCAGTCAGCCTGCTTAATCGCTGTTGATGGGGATAAGCTTCTCAGAGAAGGGCAACTATGCTTTTAAATCCCTCCCACACTGAGGACAAGTCTTCACTTCTGACCAATTATTCAAATTCAGATAATAAAGTTCCTCAGCAAGGTTCTCTCTGTTCCATATTGAGTCAGGTGAAGATGCCTAATCAGCATCCAGGATTTAGGAGTGGCAGTTTGAAAGAAAATGCTAACTCCAGGTCCCTGTACATGGTCTATCCTATTGACTAGTTTTAGACAGCTCCTACTTAACTTTCAGGAGTAAGGAATGACTCATTGTAGGAATGCATCCCTACAGGGACTGTGTAAGAAAACTATGTATCTGGATTCCCCGCCTGTGTTCAGATAGACATTTATAGACATTGCACTGCCAGAAACAGATGCCCAGAGAGGGAATTCTGAACCTGACCCAACGGGAAATAATAATGATATCCCTGTCATAAACTAATCATAACATCAAAAATGGGGCAAACAATCTTTTATTGATTTGATTTATTTTTGGTTGTATCTACAGTGAATTCATGTCTTCTTTAGATGACATAATTAGAAAATATTCCCAAGAGAGACGAAAACAAAGAGTTTTTATTGTTCCTATCTGCACCCTATCTATGGGTGCTACTCTGCTTTAGTCAGCAGTTACACTCCCTTATCCCAGTGATTAATTTCTTCCAAAGCCTTAACTGTAAATAATTACCTCCTGACAGGCAGATCCCGTCTTTTAGACAGTTAAGCTTCTTTAATCAGCACATTCTTAAAAATATTCTCTCAGGTTTCCTTCACAATCTATTTCTGGAACAACATTATTAGTAGTGAAAAGTCTTTGCTACCAGTTACAATACTTTCATCAGCCCCATAAAAGGAAGAGAAGCTGCTTCAGCAGGAATCATTTATGGATGAAACTTCTTGATACACACACAGCTTCTGCAGGATGCTGAAAGCCCATCTCTTTTAGTCAATCCAAGATTCAGAAGTAGAGGAGTATGTGACTTCAGCATTGCCAACTCTTGTAATTTGCATCCTGAGTCTTATGATAGTTTGCTGTTTCTTTTCCATTAAGCTTCAGCTCCTGCGGTCATATGATTAAGCAAGAATATCAGCTTTCCTCGTATAAAATAAATAGATTCCAGTTTCTAGACCAGAACTGCAAGCTAAAAAGAATGAACCAAAAGAAACCAGGAGTTCCCCAGTTTTATTTAGTCATGTGATTTTTGAGTAATTTTTTGACTGTTTGTCAACCAGTACAGTTTCTGAATGTCAATGGCTGGCAGTCTTGAGGCTCTCTCAGCTCACTACAAAAGGGGAAAGAAGGTGCTTACTTGGAGGGTTGCTTTACAGCATGACAAAATCCAGGGTGGATAATTGAAATGCTGGAACAGTTGTTAAATGTGTATTATCTAAAGGCCACCTGCCTGGCAGATCAAGGCAATGAGTCCCTACAGAACCATTGAGGGTGCTGATTTTTGCACTTCCTTGACTTCAGTATGGTTTTACTTAACACATACACCTGCATAATTGAAATCAATCCAACCATAAGTGATACTCATGAACAAAAAAAAGTACACAAAACAAAACAGAAAAAATGACAGAGTTAACAGGACCGGCACTAGACCAGTAAAAATAGCTGATGAACCTTGCCAGCTGTTGAAAAACTGTCTGTGGGATCAGTTCCTTTGTTCTTCTCTAATAATAGTTTTGGTTTATGTTTCTTTTTTTTCCCTTCTTTTCTTTTACTTTTACTGTTTTCATTTCGCTTTGATGTTGAAAACAGCCACAGCTGCAATACAAAAATTATTGTTCCTACTTTCATACACAAGTTCATGCACTCAGAGGCAACTTTCTTTATGCATACACATTACACATGCTAATGCATACTCACACGTGTAAATATACACATGCACCAACACACGCAAACTGTATGTTGTTTCTGAATGCATCCTGATGTCAAATGACTACAAATAAAAAGGAATTAAGTTTTGTCTAACAAAAAGGAAAAATTATAAACTTGAAGTTCCTTTTAATTACCAACTTCTGATAACTCATTAGAACTTCTTCAACTCTGTGAAACTCTGCAAGTCCCCTCCAAAAGTTTCATATCCCTATACAGATATTACTCATTTTTGTAAATGTATTTAAATGTTATATTTGCTGCAGATACCCTGAGCATCCTAGACAACCTTCTAACTTACAAAGAGTCACAAGTATGACACCAGCCCAGATAAACAGCAATGTAAAGATTACAGAAATCAACCTCCCCAGATGCATAATACCAAATAACAAACCCTCTCCCATTGAGCTTCATCTAATATAGTTCCTCATATGCAGAGGAGATAAGATAGACCCTCTAGGGTGCTCTGAAGTCTAACGCCCTGAGCATATTGAGAACATGAGGTTGTAGAGTAACTTCCAAAAGCCAGAACTCTTCTAAAAGTTGTCTCGTTTCTTAAGTTAGTCTCACAAACCTCTTGTGATGTTAGTGGATATAATTATTCCTTTTTTGATGGGAGGAAAGAGAAGAACTGGGAAATGTAAATGGCTTATTCAAGGTGACACAGGAAGTCTGTGAAGAGCTGCAAATTGAACCCAGGTCTTCCAAATCCCAGTTCAGTCTTTATATCAATCACAAAACCTTCCTTCCTCCACTAGATATTTAAAAACAAAAACATTTATAACTTCACAAACAGTTTCTTTCTTCATGCATCAAACTGGATGCCTGAAGTGGATTTATTCCTTTTGAATTTGACTTAATTTACTACAGAGTCCCAATTATCACAGTATTTCTTAAATTACTAAAATGATAACAGATCCTAACTTCTGGAGTACAACTCAGGAAAAGTAGCAGAAAAATATATCACACCAGCTCAGGTCGTAGAATCACTTTCTCAAATGGGTCAGGCACTAATCCAAGCAAATAAACTTAAGATCATTGATGCAACTCCTTGGACAACATTGTAATATAACTACACAAGAGAGTGGGAGGAGGGGTCAAGATTTTTTAGTTCTGTTTCCAATTATCATTATTATTATACAGCATTAATATTTTAGTTCAGGATCTCATGGCATTTTGTATTTCCTAACTAATATAAAAAAATACAGGTCCTACTTTCCAGAGTTTACATTTGAAAAGATGAGATTGTAACCTACCACAGGCATGTTGTGTATTATTTTGTAAATTGCATTTATTTTCTAACTCATTTTTCTTCATTGTAAATGGATTATAATAACTGCTACTTCCCTATCAGCTCAGTTGCAAGGCCTAAATAACAGGGTGGGGAGGTGATTTTGTCTTTATAATTTATGATAGAGTCACGGGGGCCATTTGCAAGATGAGAGACCACAGGACTGAACTCCAAAACTAGAGCTAAATCTCTAACTAAATATCACCTTTCAGAAAAATGTAACCAGCTCTGAAACATACATATCTGTGCATGTATTAAAGTTATATGTGTATAAATATACAGATAAAAATTCTGAAAGAAGATTAGTAACTGTGTCGAAATGCATACACACATGCACATACGTATGTGTTGAAAATACTGTTGTCTCTTGGAAATGTCCCAAGAACAGCTTCAAGTGCTAGAAATTGTTACCATTAGTTCATCTTACCAGGAAGATAAAAATAAATTGTTCCAAGTATCTGAATAAAGAAATATAGTTTACTGAGGTGACAGGAACACAGCTAGCAGCAGCAACATCTTATTTGAAGTTTTTAACTATTTCGTATTTCTCTTCTAAATTGCTCCCAGTTCTTTTTACAGTGCCAACAGCCAGAGTGAGCTCTCCTTCCTTTCATGCTGTCTGCTTCCTTTGGACGCTTCCCATCCCTGCTAAAAACATTTTGCAGTGTTCAGCGGTGTGGTAGATCTACAACAGGAAACAGCTGGTATTGGCAGCTGGCAGGCACAGGACAGCAGGCAAGATGGGGCTTGGGTCCCAGCACCGAAGCTCCTGTGAAGCATGTTCTGTGGCTTCAGGTTATTACATAGTGAACTCTACCTAGAAACAGTAGCATGGCCATCAGGGGAGGCAGAGCCCTGCTGTGAAACAACGCTGACCTCTGACAGGTGGTATGAACCATATGATAAGAGGAGAAAAATAGGATCTAATTTCCAGCCAAGGCTCTGTCACAACTGTAGATGGTTGGTGATAATGTTTATCAGTGCGCTCTACAGACACCGTGTTCATAATTTGTTTTACAGCAGGAAGCAGTCTTTATGATATGATTTGGTGGGGGGTGGAGGGGAGACTAATTTGTAGCTGGAGCCATTGCCAGCTCAACAAGAACAGCTCCAGCTTCCTCACGAATTTTAGCTTTCCTGGAAAAAAATTTCATATTGTCTGCCACTCTTCCTGCTCCAGGGAAGAGGACCTAATGGGGGAAAGTCAACTGCTCTCCCTTTCCACTGAGGACTGAACACCATTCTTACAGAAGGGAGGAGAGGACAGGAAAAGCCCAACTTCTTGGGGAGCGAATTCTTCATCCCTAGACTTCTGGCTCTAGAATGTCCCTCCACCATCCCTCCTCCTGCTAAACAGGGGAAATAATGGAGGAATCCTACGATGGACACCCTTATTTTGAATGGAGAGATGGGTGTGGCAGGGTAAGGTGTCCGTGTTCAGGATCTCCAAGATGATAAAAAATGCTATTGGTGTCGTGGTTTAGCCCCAGCCGGCAGCTAAGCACCACGCAGCCGCTCACTCACTCCCCCCTGGTGGGATGGGGGAGAGAATCGGTAGAGCAAAAGTAAGAAAACTGGTGGGTTGAGATAAGAACAGTTTAATAATTGGAACAAAATAATAGTAATAATAATAATGAATTGTAATGAGAAGGAAAACAAGAGAGAGAGAAGAACAAAACTCAAGGGAGGGAAAAAAGGGGGGGAAAAAAAAAATTAAAAAAAAATGATACAACTGCTCACCACCCGCCGACCGACGCCCAGCCAGTCCCCGAGCAGTGATTGCTACCCCCCGGCCAACTCCCCCAGTTTATATACTGGGCATGACATCATATGGTATGGAACAGCCCTTTGGTCAGTTTGGATCAACTATCCTGGCTGTGCCCCCTCCCATTTCTTGGGCACCTGGCAGAGCATGGGGAGATGAAGAAAAAAAAAGTCCTTGACCAGTGTAAACACCGCTTAGCGACAGCCAAAACATCAGCGTGTTATCAATATTATTCTCATACTAAAATCCAAAGCACAGCACTATACCAGCTACTAGAAAGAAAATTAACTCTATCCCAGCCGAAACCAGGACAATTGGGAAAATAGGGGAAAGAAATGAGGATATATGTCTTTGGAGGAGAAAAAGGGCTGTGTGGAATGAAGAGATAAATGGGTGGTGACAGAATTGATGAGACTAGAAATGATAGGAGAGCTCTAGGAACGGGACACTGAATCATCTTATCCTATGCATCTGTGGGAGCTGGGACTCTAGGGTGACTCTCCAGGGTACCAGGTGCTCTGGGGCTGAAAAGGCACAGGAAAAATTCCAAAGCTTAAAGGCAGACCAAACAATTCAAAGTAGTCATTTTTAAATAAATCAGATGAAATATATTCATATTTTGGGAATTAATCCCACAGTTTTGCAAATCACACTTGTGACTTTCAGTCCTCTGGAATTGTCAACACTGTATGCAGTGCATAACCACAAATGTGATACAGCTTTTTGTATGGGTGCAAGGAAGAACAATAAAGTGTCTCCAAGAGCATTTACAGCACTTATAAAATGACCTTATTTTTCTCCCCCAGAAACCAGGTTAATGAAGAGGAATGGTCGATCAACAATCATTTGCAGGGAAATCCCACCAGAAGATTGAGTAGTTGATTTAAGGGGTTTTCTGTTCTTACCAACAGAGTAAAATTTACTTGTTCCATTTATTTTGCTTCTCCTGTTTTCTTGTTTCTTTAGGCTGGGGTGTATACTTCCACTGCCCAGGTCTAAGATGAAGACATACCCACATGGTTTTTCTGTGCTACCTAACACCATGCTTGGTTCTCCCACACATTGATTGGCCATTCTGCTGTCTACACAGCACACAAACATGGAGATTGGTACTCAGTTATGACCTCGGATGAAAGCAGACAATTCTTGAAGGGGACCTTTATATAAAGGCAAAAAGTATCTTCATTTTTGTTCTGTTCTTTATGCTGTCAGTTTTCTTGTGACTGCTGCAGTCTATTCAATTAGAAAATTCAGTTTCTTTTGCTGGAGTAGAATTAAGCAAATGATTGGATAATGTTGTAATTAAAGGTACATTACTCTTCTGTCTTTCAAATGCTGCCTGAGTACTAGAGCTTATCGTATTGCTTTTATTTGATCTTGTTCCTTTCCAGTCCTGACCCTTTTACCTTTGGTCCTGCTGTCTGTCACTCTGCCATCCTAGTAAGTCAATCAAACTACAGGCACTGTCATAGGGGACACTTTTTTTTCATTTCAGAATGGGTGAAGCAAGGGGCAGTGGTTGAACAAACATGACCTATCAGATTCCCATGAGGATCAAAATTTAATAATTTTAGTTGAAACATGTTGTATGAAGATTTTATCATTATAACTAGGGTTGATCCCAAATCCATGGTCACTTTGGGGCAAGTGTGCCAACTCCAAGCCAGAATGGTTTGGAATGATTTGTGCTTCATTTCCTTATTTCTACTGTTTTCCATTTGATACTACCCTATGCAGATGGATAGAAGGAAAAGGAGTGAGATCTGTCAGATCACTAGGTTTGGACAACTAGAGCACCATGACTGTGGTGTATACACCAGTGTAGACCTTTATCTGGTATGCAGTCCACATCTACAAAATTATCTTGTCTGAGTTTTTCCACAAATATAGTCATGAAATACTTCTCAGGCAATATGTGGGGCTTTTACACTACAACTTCCATAAAGGAGCTGTTTAAACAGGTGAGTAGAAGAGCAGCACAGTAAAAAAAAAAAAAATCCTAAAAGATTTACCAACTAGCCAGAAGGCACTGGGTGGTGATTTGGCCTGAGCCATTGGCTAATATCACCGAGTGACCTTTCACTAGTTGTTTGACCTTTTTGTGCCTCAGCAAGTTCAGCTGGAAATAAAAGCAAGACTTCACTGGAAACCAGACATTAAGTGTAAACTGTGGTTTCCTAGATAAATAAATTACAAAAGAAAGTTTTATAGGAGTCACACGGCCAGTGTCTAGCACTTTGAACAGACAATGGGTAACAAAAACCGTATGTGGGAATGCTGTGTGGCAACACTGCTGTACTACAGATTCCCCATCCAAATTTGCAAATTATCTAAACAGCTCTTATTTCTGAGCCTTTGAAATGACAGTGAGCCAATATAGGATCCTCTTGGGGCAGTACCCTATCACAGCAGCATTACTACCACTTGCATTAAGATATTTCACAGACTTAAGTAAAACTTGATAGCAGAAGTGGGGAAAATCTCTTTATACTACAAACAGGTATGAATCTAATCAGCTTTACTTTTCTTCATATAGCACTAGTCACTATTGGCCAGTGACTGAGATTTTGAATATTTTCTTCCAAATTTGGTCATGTAAGTAATCATGCACTTTCCAGAAGCCTATCATCTCTGATGAGATCTATTTTAACACTCAGCCTCAGATCACTTGCCACCATAAGGGCATTCCCAATTTTGATACGGTTAGTCATGTTTCAATACAGACCAAAACTGGTATTTGGAGCTGAATACTTCAAAACAATTTGTGTGCATTTTTTCAAACTCAAAAAGCTTGTGGAACTCAGGAGATGAATGTTGCGATGAGGAAAGATGCTGCACTCCGGCTATCTTGACTTCATTCATAGTAGGAGTGTGATATCTCATAAAACTGTCTGCCAAAATTGAGACCTATGGCAATCTAGTGGGATTTAATAGCTAATTATTCCGGATCTACCTGGGAATTTTGCACCCTTTCTCTTCAGGACTCTACCCTTGACCTCTACTACAAATTATCAACATACTGGACTCCACTCTGAGCCCATTTGTTTCACATTTGATATGCCACACCAAGAGAAGACCATGCATCGCATCAGAGAGCCTACAACCCATATGCCTGTCTGGTCAAGTGCTGTCTCACAGTCACCACGAAGACACTTCAGTCAGAATGGTGGCACATGCTGATAGCTCACCTGACCTCCCACTGTACCACAATCCCTTTCACCTCCCTGTAATTCACATCAAATCCCTTTATTTCATCTTTCTCACACCAGGACTTTTCAGCGATATCTCCCTCGCAGAAAGAATGTGACTGTCAGCTGTGGTGAGCCACTTTCTTGCTGGGAATCTTATTGTTTGGCAACCACCATTTAATGGCTTCAGAATCATACTGAATTGTTTCCACTCTGGTCAAACCTAGAGAGCATTGCCAGCAGACACAGATGGGGTTGTCAAGAAAAGCTGAAGTGCTGATATGGCCACGTGCAGACTATGACTCACAGTAGAGGACTATCCTCTGTAGATCAGCTGAGTCTAGGCTGACAATTCTGCCACCAAGAACGCTGTGACTTGGCTTGTGCAACCACTAGTAATATTTATGTGACCTACACGATTAAGAATCAGACAAAAGACCTCTAGACCATTATTCGCAGAGTGCAGTCTACATGTCACTAATTCAAAGGGATTTTAACTGTTGAATCAGCTAATACAAGGACAATGCATAACAAAGCTCCTTCCCACTGCTGAATTAAAGCAGATTTTTATCTTATACACTGAATACAAATGACTTTTAAGGAAAACCTTGTTTTCCAAGAGACTTGCATAGGCAGAGCTCCACAAGATACTGGAATAACACCAGAAGTTGTGTTCAAGTTTGTCAGGAGCTTGACAAAAGCAGGTATTGCAGTACAGGTAGCAGCCACTGTGGTCTGTTGCTATAATCCCACCTTGCTTTCTTCCATCTTACACTCACCTGGATTCATTTGCTGTCTGGAGAGCAGATAGCACAGGCAGTTCTTGCTGTGAGTGGTCCTTGCCCTGGCTGCACATGTGGCTGAGGAAAAAGCGGTTTCTTAATATACACACAGTTCTTGCCCTAATTGCTTTCACAAGAGATGATCACAATGCAGCTCTCAGAGCATGTGTGAGTTGCATTCCAGATTGCTGGCTATCTATTGTTTTCCTCCTTGCTGTGTGAAAAGAGCAATTCTGTATATAAAAAGCCTGTTGGGAGAAACGTGTTTTTTTTCCCCAACAGTGAGCAGATGGCCCACAGATTTTGTGCATCATTTGTAAATTATTTCAAAGTCTATTTATCTATTCCAAAGAGATTACTGGAATCTACATCTGCATTTTCATGTAATTGTTTCCATGTCACATGAATGAGACATAAGAGGGTTACAAAGGAAAGATGATCACCTATAACATAGCTGGCTGACATCTGCAAGAATTTGGGGAACCTATCTACTAAACTCTTCCTTACTACACCTCTTTCCTTGGTCCCTATTACTTTTTAATAAATTTTTCAGAGGAGAACTAGAAATCAGTGTTACTGAAAAATCTTCAAGATGATAAATCACTAACTCACAGAAATTAGGACAGCAGGGATCTCAAAACAGCCCTGACAGATGTTTACCTTGTTCTAGAAAACCTCAGAAGAAAATATGAACATTTTACTGATTATCAAAACAAAAAAGGAAGGAAGAAATGTGAAATATTATGAACTCTGAGAGATTTCATCTCAGGTGCAAATCAAGACTTTTCTAGGGTGTAAAAAACCAGGAAACTTCTATATTATCATGACCATAATAATTGTCATGACCATGATAATCTGGCTCTTTCTTCAGTGCAGACTAGGTTACTTGTCAATGCGTGGAGACAAAAAGTTTTTAAGCATGTTTTCAGTTCTTGAGATGAGGGAGCTAGACACAGGATCTTTTCAGAGGTGACTTCAGAGATAGTCCAGAGATAGCTGAATAAGTGGATGCCGGACATCCACATAGTATCAGACTGCTTCTGGGGTGGCCTTGAATAAGCCAATGCCACAAGGTTGCTTTGAAGAAAGTATAAGGACCAGGCTCTGATTCTGTGATTATAAGATAGATACATATGGGTCCGAGCTCAACAGATCTTCTAAGGAAACACTTGAATAAAGAGAGGATGGAAACCTGCTGGGTAGACCAGGTCAAGAGAGCTCTTTCAGGAAGTTGTCTAACTTAAATGAATTTTTCAGCATACTGAAATGCAAACCATAAAGATTTCAGCTCAATCAGTTTATTAAAGATTAAAGGATGGAGGTACTCTCCATCTTGTTGATGAAGTCATGACGCAATTCGATAGGGGGAAGATGAAGCCAGATTTGTGTGAGTAAAACAAATTAAACTTTAAAAAACAATATCACTTATTCTGCATCTTAAAGGATGTACTAATCGAAATGGTTGTTTAGTTACACCATAGTACTTGGGAGAAACCATCTGACCAGTTTGGAAAAGCACTGAGATCCTCAGTAATACTTGATAGTTCTACCTAGTGATTTACTTCTAAACATTAGTTTTATATCAGTCTGTAGAGTAAAGATTTGAGACAAGTTTTCTGAAGGGCAAAAAGAGGTAAGAAGTTATGAATGGGGACATGGATCTAGCTATCTTGGTCACACCTTTCCAAAATGATGCTTAAGAAATCCAAACCCTAGATAATATTAATACTAGTTCTATGTATTCTAGTATTACCCAAAATCTGCTGTCATGCATTACACACAGGAATTCCTGTCTTGAGAGCACAGCCATAGTTAAGAATAGATATCATAGCCTGCTTATTAAGAGATAAATAAGGTCATTGGGAGTTCTGTTGAGGATTTCACTTGAATGACAGGAAGGATGCTGTGGTCTCAATGTAATCCAAGACATTGGAAAGACAGAGTCCTAAAAAGCTAACACAGGATACAAAGAGCTCCTCATTATTAAAAAATAACAAAGCATTGCAGGAAACCTACAGCAGCAATTTTTGGCATTTTCTTGGGTTTTCCTGGGTTTTTTCCTGGGCTTTGAGTACTAGGAGTGTGGACAGCAAGGGAGCAGAGAACCACAAATAAATTAAGGGGATGCTCTTTCCATCCTCCTAGCAGAAAAATAGATAATTAGTTGCACAAGCTGAACTCTGTGTCTTTCAATCCTCTGTGAAGTTTAAGGAACTGTAAAAATAATTGATAACAATCTTCAGAAGTTTTCCTATCTCTTACCGTAAGGAGGGTGCAACTTCACTGGATCTACACATGAACAGCTAATGCATCTTTACATCTCAGTGCCCTTAATTCTCATGTTACCCCTCTTGAGGGATTAAATGCATTAGTTTAACCTAACTCTGCACTTGATACATGACTATCTGAGAGAAAGGCAATGAACCTTGGTACACATCAGCTTAGAACAGCCAATGTTCTTTTCTGTACTTAAAGCTCCGTTAAATCTCTCTGAAAATGTACTGTACAAAGTAAAATAGGTAAAGTCTATTCCAAATTCAGTTTGGACATTTACTCTTAATTTGAGTGTTTTTCTGGTGTTTAAGTGTGTTCTTGAGACTAGATTTCTGTGCACATTAAATTTCCTTCTTCTGTGTTTATGCAAACAAAGAGCATGAGTCAGAGCTAAGATGAAAAACGAGAAAATACAAAAGAGCTGGGGGGAGGGTCATCTTGTAGGGAGAAAAATGTACTATTCACAGATTTATTTATCCACCTTAACATCTGTGTGTGTCTTTATTATTACAAGAATCGCACAGTAATCATAAATATTCATAGTGATACATGTTTAGCAGGTCGTTTGCAAACACTGCATCTTACCCTCTTGGGCATGTATTCCCCTTTGCACAGACAGTCCCAGATCCCTGACCAAGTCTGTTACACTCTGCTGTCATACAGATGAATCACTCTGGTCTGTCACCAACTCAGAGGCTATAAGAAGCTCTGGAATGTCCTGAAATTGTCCAAATGGAATTTGTTTAGGCTGTTTTAGTTGAAGAAATATTTATGAATGTTAAGCATTCAGACCTCTAAAGCTACTGAACTGATCTATTTAAAACTTGGCTTGAACTTGAACACTCAATGGGACATACATAAGTCAGGTTTTAAGTACAAATTTTACTGTCATAGCAGCTGTGAAGAGCATATTGTTTCATACTTACAACTAAAGAAAAGCATTTTTGACCAAACATCCCCAAAACATTTGTTTGTGAGTTTAGGCCAAAGCTGAACGTTTAATTTTAGTAAGAATTAATTTGTTAGAAATAACAAGGATGGATTCTGTACCTGAACCAGAATAGACAAGAAAGTAAGACTGGACAGTATGTACAGAAAAACTCCTAGACCATAAATTTAACATTGACATAGACATTATAAAATACTACAAGAAACTCTCTTGCACTTTCTGGACAATCTATTGGATGGTCTATTATGGTTTGTTTTTTTTTTTCCTTTCGAGCTTCAGTGGTCTTTTCTTATAGATCTGGTGTAAGAGCCAGTGTTTCTGCAGAAAGTCCTTAGGTTTATGTCCCTTTCTGCTTCGATACAGTACCCTACAGTCAGCAACCCATGTTCGCTTGGCTATGAACTTATAAAACTGGGTT
The DNA here is from genome assembly GCF_034638445.1 of Ciconia boyciana. NCBI lineage: Eukaryota > Metazoa > Chordata > Aves > Ciconiiformes > Ciconiidae > Ciconia > Ciconia boyciana. The sequence goes on along the minus strand of NC_132936.1, from coordinate 11,743,068 downwards.
TTCACCAGATGCTGGTCTCTTGCAAAATAATGAAGTCAGTATTTTCATCGCTGTATACATTTTTTCTTTTATTATTGCAATATTATGAAGCACATCTAGCAAATGGGCTCAAGATACACAGATCTTAAGGAAAGTGTGTTCTGGGCAGGGGCAGGAGTGAAGGGGATGTCCAGGGGGGGCTTTGGCATGGGACTGAAAATGATGCACTTCCATCTAGTGGAAAAATGCACTTCAGGGAAAACTGATAATTAAATTTGACCCTGTTGGGAATCAGGCAGACTTTTCACTGTGCATTTTGAAAATCCTTATTTTGATGTTTTTAAATATCCTGTGATGGTACAAAAGTTTAGGGTTTAGAAATGCTAATTATACTGTAATTCAATAACAGGTTGGCATAGAATAGGAAAAAAGTAGACATTTGTGCAATTTTTTTTTTGCAATATTCCTTTCTCTTCTGCTTTTCAGTGAAGTCTCAAATGCACTTTCAAAACACACATTATGCCTACATTCTCTTCTTCAGACATTTTATATTACAATTTCCTTGACTGTAAACTGTTTATGTTAGCATTACATGACGCCAAGCTTTTCCGATGAGTCCTGCACAGGGATCAGAGAGTCGTTATGATGCCCCATGAACAGACCCAGGACACTGATAATGGTCAAATCACATCTGCAGTTATGCCTTTCAGAAGAATATCCTGGTTTGATCTTTACTCATTAATCAAGCAAAACTCCCACTGATCAGCATCTGAACACAAAGCAGTAGATTGATTCTTTCCTTTGCAGAAAGGTCTATGTTTTAGAAGTAGTATTACAAGACTGGACAACATCCGGTACAAGTTCTTCTCACTGAAATGTAAAAATTCTCTTCACCTTTGTCTTTGGACACACATGAAGAGGTATTAAATCCTTGTGGTTAGAACCACTGAAGAAAAGTGTGGGGCTTTTTTTGTCTGCATATTTAGATCCAGATCTTATGCCTATAACTATAAACTGACTTGTACTCTTACCAGTGAATTGTTCAGTACTCACACTTATTAGAAATAATGAATGGGTTTTTTCAACCTCTGTCTGGAATAAAAACTATAAAATGTTTAATGCACATCTAGCTTCCTTTACATCATTAACAGGAATGCTGAGGCCTAATCTAATTATAGAACCTGTCATTAGGTGAATTCCAAAGCATTTTTTATACTGGGCAGTGTATTGTATTGCATTTCCCCAAACTGAGTGCATACACCTTCAAGCAAACTTGTGGCTTCTTCTTTTCTATATAAAGTGATTTTTTTCGAATGAAGATCTCGTTAGCTGGAGGCACTAACATAGCTGAGTAAATAACAAATTTCTGACCCTTTAGGGAGAGCATGTGCCATAGAATTTTTCCAGAACTCCCAAATTTTCTGGAGGAAATCACAAGAATGAGGGTGGTAGCATTGACAATGGGACTGTCGGCCAGCCACATACAGAACACATCTATAAACATCTATTAAATTTAAATACAGCACCAATTATATTTAAGCATTGGTTAATTTTAAATAAAAACACCATGCACATTCCACCTTACTAAATGCAGCTACCAAAAAAAAAAAAAAAAATCCCTCGAAGAAAGAAGAACCAACCCTACATTAATCCATTAGTCTCACTTCTGTGCTTGAATTCATCACTTTCATAATATGTATCAACCATGAATCTTCAAGGCCAACTCCCTGCCCATTTCAGCAAGTACCATCTACCAAAAAAGGAAATCAATAAGAGTTTGTCCTTTTTCATGGTCTTGACACGTGCTGGGGTGCACATTTACCCTTGCACGCAGTACTATTGAAGTCTCAGTGACATAACTGTGTAATGTAGTCTCAAGTTAGATGAATAAGTGGCGCCAGAATGAAAATCCATAACGAGAATGGCCATGAATGCTACTCTTTAAAGAGCTTTCAAAAAAAATATGTATCTACATTACTTCAACTAATCATTTACTGCAAAGTGCACACACTTGTGCTTTTCTTGTATGTTCCCAAAGACATTTTCAGGCATTTTCTCAGCATTTTCTGGACTCTCAGCTACTGCAGCCACATGACCATTAGTAATGGGTAATTTGACTTCTTGGATTCACCACTGAGATAAAAATAGAACATGTGCCTGATACATAAGGAAGCAGATACTTTAGCAAATTCTTGTTATTTTAGAGGGTCGGAAATGCTCACTGCACTATAACTTATGTGGGGAAGGATGAAATTAAGAAACAAAACTCAAAACTTTACTTGCATCCCAAGTTTTGTTAGGGGCCTTTCCATATTTTTTGGCACAATTAATATTTGGTAAAGGAAGAAACTGGTAGCCCATTAGAAGCTTAAGCACTAAGTGACACTATTTCTCAGGCCAGGAACAAAGCAATCAATTACTAGCAAACAGCAGCAACAACAGCTGGTAAGGAACATTGTATAAGAGTAGTGCTGAATAAGCCTAGGGTAAATGAAATGTGTCTTTGATAGAAATCGTATGTCAGGCCTTCACTGATGAAGCTGCAATATTTCCCATGGTTCATACTAATGAAAAACAGTCCTCATGTCTTCCGGGAAAAGTTACTCTTTTTCAGAAAAATATTTTTGTTTTAATTTTGTTATTTCTATGGATGTTTTCTGGAAGAGAAAAAAATCACTGTTAATTATCTTCAATAGTTTCCTATTTATAGCTAAGACCATTTCTCCATCATGCAGAAAGTATGTTCAATTACTGTTTAACAAAAAATACCAGAAAGTAATGATATTTGTCTTCCAGTTCAGGTGCCTAAAAACTACTTGTATAAGAGCTGCTTTAGTACTGCTTAAAATCGATGTCCTTTTCTTTACATAGCTATTGCATTCCTTTTGTTTTGGTTCCCAAATACAAGAGTTGGGGTCTTACATATCCATTTTGAAAACTTTGACTTGAGTTTATAGTTCAGCCATAACTGTCAATTTGACAAACTGCCTTAGTTCATGACAAGTTCAAACAAACCGCAATTGTTTTTTAATTTAATCAGTTTAATCAGCAGATAATGTAAATAGCATGGCCTACAAATTGGGTAACATTTAAGAATTTGTCATCCCAGACTCTTGATATAGCCAGTGGTGAGAGAGAGGGGGGAACATCCAACTTTCTGGACGTACCTGTTTTTTCCATGGAGGAAGCACTTGCCATCTTCAGGTGTGTAAAACTAAGTGATACGAACCCAGGCTGAGGGGTTTGTGTCTCCACATTAGCTGTAAAAGGTGCTTGGGGCAACTCTGATCTCCTTTAGTATTTGGATTAAGTGGCCTAGGAAGCTGGTGCAATTCACCGTCTGATCATGGATGTGCTTCTTCTGGATTAAAAGTTCCTCTTTCTTGGAAAGCCGAAACCATTTTAGAAGTGGATTAAGTTGTGCATTTTATGTTGTGCTCAAATAAGTACGTTGTGTACTAAAGTTCAAGGTATAATACTACTTCACAACTTTTGGTACTAGAGCAAGCAGAGTAAATGATGGCTAAAACAAAACTATGAAGTGCAGTGCTATCTTTAAAGGAGTAGGTTTGAATCCTGCCTAGCTCCCTAAAGCACCAGAATCATAACATGATACGATTCGTATCGAAAGATGTCAGGGTAACACTGTGGCTCAAACAGCAAAGGAACTGCAAGCCTGTCACCTCTCAATGACCAGCTCTAAGTTTGGCCATGCCAGTAGAATTGATTTAAAGTCCTCAAAATCCTCTACATCCAGAAGGTGTTTATCAACCTCTATGAAATTAGTAGGGATTCTTCATCCAGCAGAAAGCAGAATGCAGATCTTGAAATGAGAGTGTCTCAAAATGTCTTTAAAAAAGCACAAGCTGCAGCTCTTTTGTTTGGGCTGAGTTCTGTTCTGCTCCTACAACAGTGATTAAAAAATGTCTTTCCCAAAAATATACCAACAACTCACATATCCCCAGTGATGTTTCTAAGCATCATTAGTTGATGGGCTGCAATTCAGTAAATGACAGCTCCCTTAAGAAATGCAGAGTTTGGATTATACTTAACGTTAAACATTTCTGATCTTATTCAAAGAGCCATTACATGATGTCACTGCCAGGTGGAATGAAGATGGTTTGGGTGCATTTACAGTGAATCTACATACCATAGAATGTTTGCATTTATTTTTAAGTACAGCCTTTGAGCTACACTTATGTGAAGCTTCAGGAGTATTTGCAACCAGTTTAATTCATATTTCCCTCACATTATTGACAGGAATCTCAACTGCCACTCAGCTTTGGACATCAGAATGAATAAAAGCTCGTTTCATACAGAATATACCACAGATGAATAAAAGGATGAAGTAGCTGTCTCAGAAGAGAAAAGAAAGTATTTTGTTAGGCCTCTACCTCTAATAGCTAGAACTTGTCATAAGCACTAATTTAATGTAAATTTAAGTGTTTTTATAAAGACAAATTAGAAAAAAATTCTGTCTGCTACCATGAAAATACCTAACAAAGGCCACCAACTCCTTGCCATCTGCTGAGTATCCCATGCCTAAAAGGCAACCAGGTGGAATGTGCAATACATTTTACCAAACTGCTGGGCTCGCATGTTAAGAGACTTGTCATTGCTCTACTAATGAAAAAAAAGGATATTCATAAATCCATAGCAATGAGCTAACATTTCAGACCCACAGATATGATTCCCTGACATCAAGTTGTATGGGCTGCAGCAAGTGTTACATCCCCAGAAGTGTTATAAAGCTCAAATCTGCTTGTACTCTTTTTCGTATTGTAAATCTGTGATCCTGGTGCGAGCACCTCCTGTAGCAGGAGAGGGAGTGGGGCTCTGAATGGCAGCCAGCAGGAGGCTTGGAGACTTTTGCACCTTTAATGACTTGCAAATCAAAAGCATGAAAACCAACCTACATTTCTCAAACTGTTTTCCCATTCAGGCTTGGTAGTCTGCATCATTTTCTCCTACACCATTCCTGTTATTCTTGATACTAGAGTGTCAGTCTTTTTGGTGCATTTTTTAACGTGGAGAGAAGGGGGTAGGGTGGGAGAAGGGATCTGTCCAATGATCTCAAAGCATATGTTTTTGATTCTAATAAGATTATGGATACCAAAGGAATAAAAATGGAAATCACTACTGCCAAGATATGAAAGAAAGTTTGCATAGTAAAATAATTTAAACCCTAACATTTGGACCCAATAAGGCTAACAGAACGTTTATTCCATATTTTTGGAAAGTATGCTTTTTCTGCACATTAAGTGGTACCAATAAAAAATAATGATTCTCACTCAGTTTATTTCTATAAATTATATTGTTTTATAGTTTTCCAGGGCATGGTTATGTGTCAGATTCTATGGCAAACACCTGGGTGTAAAATGCAATAAGCTTGTTACTTCCAGTGGGGGTTGCGGGGAGGAGAGCAACAACACTCCGTTCTCCCCAAAATGTACCTATTTCCAAGAAAACTGGATTGCAGCTCATCTGAAAATGGCCAAAGTATTTTTCACACTTTAGGAATTATCATTTGCATCTCCTCTCGACTTGCTAGTGATATAAAACTGAACCCTTCAGGGACTTGGAACCAGACGCAGCAACAGCTTCAGACATGAACATGAGTTTGGTGGTCTCTGCCCAATGCCTAATGGGTGACTGCCCATAACATGGTTTTGCCATTTAATTTAGCACAGGTCAATGTACATAGAATACAACACAATACGTTTACGTGAATTTTTAAGAAGTTATTAATGTAACAAAAATTTCATAACTTTCAAAAGTTATGATGTTACAAAGAATAGCACTCAGAGATTATGGATAGACTACAGTTAGGAATGATCTTACAGCATCAATTTGGCCCCTTTTATGTATGCACTATAATTACAGCTGGTTGGAAATGTTCCATCAAAACTTTTTTTTCTTTAGTGAAAAACAGTTTTCTGTGGGAAAATGTTACTTTTTCCAGAAATGCTTCAATTTTCCATAGGGAAAATGTAAGCAAAATACATTCTTTTGGGTCAAGTCAACTGGATTCTAAATATTTCAGCTTGTCAAGCTGAATAAAAACACTTCCTTTCAGGTCAGCATAATATTAATGTGTATACGCCAGAACTGCTGTGGTGCATCACAGACCTTGCAGCTTAGACCAGCTCCTCTGCTGCAGGACATGAACAGTGCAGTCCCCCTCTTGCTGTCTTCCTCACCATCCTGCAAGCAGCAACACAAGACCCCACACCATGAAAGCAACAGCAGTCACCTGAAACTGAAACAAAATGTGAGATTCATTTCATTATAATTTAGCCACTTAAAAATTAGTCATGGTGTCTAAGCAGGATGGTTAAAATCTCTTGATTAGAGAAAGTAAATGCCTCCAGAAGACAATTTATCCTCTCCAAAGACAGATGATTAAGATAGGTAACACTGAAGGGGAATTAATCTCTGCCATCCTTCTCCATTGATTAATGATGCGGCACAGATACCTACCTTAGACTAGACATCAGCTTTGATGAGGGCAGTGAGATGCTCTTACCCTTTGCGTTGACATCCTTCCCAATCAGCTCTGTCTGCTCTGTCTCCTGAGGAAATGTGTGTCTGCCTTCAGTCTCAAAGTTAAAATGTCGAGGTAAATCATTGTGCACGTGCCCTCACAATTTCATTGGAACATCAGCAAAGACTTCTGCATAGGCCTGGAAGAGTGAGTATCAAAATGAATCAATCACATACCTTAGCAAAAGAGCAACAACTATTTATTTGTAAAGTAAGATGCACCGTTATAAGAAAACTGACATAATTTTTGTACACAAGAACACCTCCTGTCAAAAAAAAGTAATCTTTTGCAAGTTAGCAATTACTTAACCAAAGGCAATAATACATGTAATAACACATGTATTTAGAGAACTGTGCTTGCTGCAAAAGTGTCCAAAGAGCAATCAAGAACAATACACCTACAGGGTAATCACTGCCCACACTCCATGGAGCGGATATCCTTTTCCCTGCAAAACTTAGTCTGACCTGACATGACAGAAGGAAGATAAGAGAAGGCAATACAACAATACTAGCTCATGATGGCATCTAGTGCCATGTTAGAGCCGTGTGTGAGAAGTGCTATTTACTAAAAAGGAAGGCTATTCAGAGAGGAAAGGCACTGAGGGGAGAGAGGAGGAATATGAGAGGGACAAACAGGGAGAGAAGAGGAAGTGGAAGGTGTATATGGCCAATTACACTGGAGAGAGGGAGAGTCCAAAGTGCATGCCTCAATAACTTTTGCATTTCTTGAATTTACAATACTCACTTTTGCAACCTTATAAAATGTTCATAATATTGTTTTAGAATACAGAATATAAACCATATGTGCCTGTGTCAAACTACATATAATATGCATGTCCTGGGTATTGTGTTTTGCAAATTTAGCAACAGTCTCACACACACGGCTCTCATTAGCATATGTGCAACCACAGTGAAGTTAATAGGATTAGAGCTTGTCAGGAATTTTTCAATTAAACTTTTTTTTTCATTGGAAAATACCACTTCATTGAAATTTAAACTGTGCATGAGAACCTAGTGGTTTGGGTGCAATTTGCTTTAGGAAAGGTTCCTCAGGTCCTGGAATTTTGATCAAAACCGGGAGAAATGAAAGCTCAAGAGTAACATTGTAGTCAGAGTACAAGGCTGGACATTGGAGAACCAAACGTGGGTGCCGGCCACATTGTTCACACAACATCGATGAGATCCTGACTCAGTCTGCTGTTTATCTAGGGGTGAATTCTTTCATCCCAGTCTGAAGTTGACTCTATCAAATCTTGAGTGATCACAAGACCATAACATCTTTCTGTACTGGGACAGTTTCTCCACTGAATAGGTTTCATATATAAAAGTTGAAAGGCCTTTGCTTTGTCCTAGTAGGAAATAAAAAGCATTTCCAAATTCTGAAAGTTTGGAGGAAGTGGAAGACTTTTTCCCACCCTGCTCTGTGCAGACCTATCTGCAAAACATCTCAGAAAACATCTCATCATTGCTTTAACCAGCTATCTCTACTCTCAAGATTCAGCAAAGACATGCTGCACTGAATGAAGGGACTCGAATACATGAAAATTCCAGATTAAAAGATATGATGCTATTGTTTATTGTCCAACCCCTTCAGAAATTTAAATACTCATTTTTCAGTTTTCCCAGTAGTGCACAACACAGAATTGTGCCATATCTCCCACACGCATTTTGACTATCTAGTGCCTCTTTGCAGATGAGCCTGCTAGCTGTCCCATCATCTTCCTCTTGTTTTAATTTAGACATTGTGGGGTTTTTTTCTCCCCCTTGAATGCATTTCCTTTAGAAGAAAGGTAAAACAGTTTGAAATCAACAAGGTTAAGGTTCGCTGAAATAACTCTTAAATTTTCTGTCATGAACTGAAGGTGATGTCAGAGTGCGGTATCCCTTTAAAGAACAGCAGATATGCTGGAAAGGCACCAAAGAAACTTCTATACTTCTGAACAGCATCTTTAAAACAGCAGCACAAGAACAGAAGAAGAGCTCAGGGGAATGCACAGAGCCACTTACTCTCCAAAAATAAAGCTAGTAATGCTTCACTTTTTGAAGTTAGCAGCGGTCGGTCATTGTTGGTTGAAAACTAAAAATGTATACTTTTACATTCTTAGCACACGTACACAGTGCCAGCTGGCTTTATGGCTTAGCTTTGCAACCTAGGGGGCTTACAGGATCTCAACATCTGCAGAATTATGCTTTGATTTCTGGCACCGTCAGATCTCAAGGGAACGAAACCAAAGCAATCGCCAGCCAGAACTCACATTTTGACATGTTAAGCAAGGGGCTGTTCCTCAGAGTTTTTGCCATTTGGAGAAGAGCAGTAAGCTATATACTTGAAGGGGAGAGGAGGAAGAAAGAGAAGCCGACAGACATCAATGTTACAGTATTATTTCTGCTACCAGGCAGAGTGGCTATTGGAAACAGCGTAAAGGAACAAATTATGAGAGGGATGGGAATGGAAGGAAATTGGCAGGTTCTGTACACTAGTGCTTATTTTTCAGTTGCACCATGTTCATTAAAATCGCTGAGAAATTAAAAAAGTATAATTATCTAGTGTTGAGGCTGATGTTAAAAGATAAAGAAGATAAGATGAAGTCTAGTGTTAGGGAAAATATGAAACACTGTTATCTTTCATAAGGGCTTTTTAAATTTTTTTTTAATGCTAAAAACTTGGGATCTTGTCTAAAGATTTATGACCATGCAAACAAAAATGTGGCAGTTTTATATTAAAAAAAAAAGCACATGAAATGTTTAGCAGGTCAGGAAAAGGTGGGTACTGTACCTATGTGCTTCACAGCTTTTATTAGACAGTGCAAACAAAAAATCTGAAACCTGTGGGTAGGAACTTAATTTTCCCCAAGTTCTTGCACACTCAGCACTTGAGGAATTGCCGCTCTGCAGCACTGGAATTACTGCCTGACACTCATCATGGCTGTTTGCTGATCCCAGGGATTTACAATAGGTCACTGGTGTTTAGTGACTGGTAACTCTTACCACCCTTTCTCACAAGAAAATTATCGCAGAAAACTTGAGCTGGAGTAGTTTTTCAGGATGGAGACTCCAAGTGACTTCTTTCCTGGGCAACAGCATCATTTCCATTCATATCAGCTCAGAATGTCCCTTGGAAAATAATTTTCCCCGTACATCACTTTAACCACACCAAAGTGTCTCATTTTTCTTTGCTTCCCTCCTTTAATTCCTTTCTTTGCTGTATCTTCAAGTCCTTCACTGTATTTTGTCTGCCTACCTCCTTCCATTTCTTATGAATACCAAAAGAACAATCTTCCTTTGGTTTTTTCTTGGTATTGAGCCTGAGCACCCACATTGTCAGTTGCCAAAGAAGCACCTTACACTTTTGCCTGTACTTCCCATTCATGCTCAAGAAGAATTTTTTGTAAGCAACTAAAACAAGGAGATGATTAAAAAGGTTTAAAAATAAAAAGATGAGAAGATGGTTAAGAAGGTTAACTTTTGCATTGCCCTTCCTTGGCAAGAAGCATCCCTCAGGCCCTTCTGTTGAATTTTCCGCTGTCATGTTATCTACAGAAAAATGGAAGATACTTGTAGATACTTGATGTGCTGATACTGTTGGAGACTAATGTCTCACAGCTGCCTTGCCCTCCTCTGTTTTAAATTGTTTAATGTGTTTTACATACCAACACTGTAAATTCACTGTCAGCATGGCCCTGGTGGGGCAGAGAGGGCCCTTCTGTCTCATGTTTGTGTAGCACCTAACACATCTTCTGTGCTAGTCTAGGCTGCCTATGATCTGTACCAATACAAACAAATATAGTAATTTTAGAAAGGCATTGTACTCAGATTAAATTTAGGGTCCACCAAGATGTTATGTCATGCTCAGGAAATCCCAGATTGCTGAAGGCTGGGTGGGAGAGAGAAGACAGAAATATCTCTGCGTGACCTTCCCTGGTTTTGGATGCCTCTCTTGGCTTTTGTCAGAGGGGACCTTTAGTATGATTTAGCATAGCCATCCTCACATGCATACGTCCTTTCCCTTCACCTGCCTGATGGACAGGAGTAAGCACTGAAATGCCTTTTGGGGAAAGAAGAGGTAGTTTTAGCACATTTAGTATGTGGGTCGTACATCTTCCCTGATCATGTCAAAGGCAAGCGCAAGGCTTTGAGCTGTAGAAGGACTGAGGATTGCTGGAGAATCTGAAATTATTTCCTTGACAGAAGGAAACTGCAGGATAAAGTGACTGCAGTCATTTTGGATAAAATGCTGTTGTCTTCACAATGCTTTCACACCAAAGAAATCCTGAAACTGAAAAATCCTGAAAGAAGCCTGATTCTCCTCTAGCCACAGCCAGTACCACTGAAAGCAGATTAAGGCCTTTTGTTAACAGGAATTGTTTCACCTACAAGTTCACGAAGACAGAAGGTATCAGCAGTATCCGCTTCTCCACTATTTTACCTGTTTCACGGATCTTAGAGGGAAAGTCAAATGTATACTCAGCAATATAGTGGGGAACACACCGTGATCTCTTTCCCTGAAGTGCTACAATTTACTCCCTTCCACCAGAAATCATTATGTTTCTTCAAGAGTTGAAACTCTGGTTGACTTGCTCTCAGATAAACCTAAAAAATCTTCTTTGGATTTAAGACAAAAATCAGAAATCTGCTGCACAGTCTAGGTTGCTAAAACATTTAATGTTTCAGTAACTAGTCCTCCCTAGTCCTCACAATCCACACAACCCTGAATGAAGTGGTAACCAGACAAAATAAAATAAAATAAAATAAAATAAAATAAAATAAAATAAAAATAAAAAAAGAATATGAAAGGAAGAAATGAGAGAGAAAGAAAGAGATAAAAGAGAGAGCCTCAAGCTTCAAGGATAAGCCACAATGAGCCTCAAAGTTTAGGGAAGGTAGGATCTCCTAGACTGCAGGGAAATGAACTTGAAGGTGAAATGTTCTTTTCTGAAATGTGCTCCCTTGCAGTCCCTACATATAAGGAAACACGTTTAGCTTAAGCTTCCCCAAAAATGTCAGCTTCCAGAGAGTCAGCATTAGAAATACACAGGATCATAAGAAATACACAGGATCATACAATCAGCTGTCTCACAGGAAGGTCTCTTTTTCACCTGGATTTTGGTCTGATATAGTGCCTTCTTCTCCTGTCGTCCCCAGCAGCACCCTCAACAGGAGATATGGTTTCACTTTCCAGGAAGACAAGAGTTTAACATCTTTCAGTCTTGGGTAATATACAAATCCCAGCCCATTCGCTTCCTCCCAGGGGGGGACTTCAAAGCAAGAGCAGACACTGCAGTCCTCCGGGTGACCCTCCCAGAGAGGCTCTGGCCAGGACGCAGGATGGGAGCCGAGCGGGCGCTAACAAACAGGATGACCATGTGTAATCCTGTTGTTCACTTCTCTCCTCTCATCCTCTCCAGCAGCAGCCCTAAACACCGCACATTTAACAGCCAGCCTCTCTCAAGCAGTGGCCTGAGTGGTGTTTCAAATACTCATCAGCCACATTCAGGACGCAGGAAAAGACAAAAAAGGCTGGAAATGGCTTTGATGACTAGGTAGCCACATTGCAGAAGAAAAGGCTCTTGGGATGGGATAGCGTTTATTTGCTGTCTGTGATTGACAGATCTTTAATTCCTGTTTCCTGACTGGCAGGACCATAAGGCAGACCGTAAAGGGGGCTGCCAGGCAGGATGGAGAGCAGAGACAATCAACAAATCCTTTTGTTGTTTTCTTCCCCCATTTTATTTTTAACCTTACAGAACATTTCCCTTAAGATGACTTTACCTCAGGCTTTTCATTATTGCTCTGCTGGAGAAAAGGGCAGCATGGCCTCATAGTCCAGGCACTGCCTTACCTGCTTGGACTGCGTTTGCAGGCTGTTTGCAGTCCAGAGAGCTGCACTTTTCTTATTAAACTGGAGACATGCTAAAGTTAGCCTTCAGCACCTGCCTCAGTTTCTACATCGATAGAACGGAGATTCAACCACTTTCCTATTTCCTTTTGCCACTGTGTGTAAATATCCCAAAGAGCTCTGAGGGTCTAGTTTGACAAACCGTTACTAGAACTAAAAGAAGAAGAGATAACAGCTTTACAGAGATCTGGTTATTATGCTGTGAATCTGAATCCTGGGGACACTATTTAAGTAAATTATAGCAATCATAGAACAGCTGATAAAATCAGAAGAAAAAAAAGCTCAGTCCCATGAAACCAGAATGGGAGTTCACAATAGTATGAAATCAATCAAAGAGTATGTCTACACTGCTGTTACGTTTGCACTAGGAATGCACTTTTGGAGTCTCCGGACCACCCCCACTTATGGCACTTTTGTTCCTGCTGCAGGAACTGGAGCTTTTTGGGATGAAACTTACCAAGAATTTGCTCTCTACCACAGCACTCCATGAGCTCCAGCAGCTAACAGACATTCAGTCCACAAACCAGATGAGAGCTGCTCTGAGGTAGAACCCCCAACTCCAGCTCTTTCATTCTCCAGCGTTTCCTTCTGGCACACTGTGTTACAGGCTATGTCCATAATATTTCTGTAAGAATCTCATTCCGACAGTGACTCAAGGCCACACACGGGCCTGCAGAGGCCATATTAGCCATCAAGCTGCAGATAAGCTCTGTGGTGCAATGGTGCTGCTTTAGGGGCTGCCCACATTTCCCCCAGCTCTGCCCAGGCAGCAGAGGCAGGAGCAGGGAACTGAGCCCAGGAGCAGGTCCTACTTGATACACATTGTTTAACACCAGCACACTTAAAATCAAAACCAGGATACACCTACAGTTATAAATACTTCCTCTCTGTATCTTTAGGTTAAAAGTCCCAGGGATGTGAGAATTAAACATACAGAGTGAGATCAGGCCATGCAGAGAAAGATATAAAGCTGTCATGTCCTGATGGTAAAACCACCCTTGTCTGAATGGCAAAGAAATCTCACTGTACAGATTTTGTCTGAAATCAGAACTGACTTCTAGCACCCATCATAATAACCCGACAAGCTGACCAAACTCCTGTAACAGGATTGACCTCCATCTCCCCTTTGCATGACTTCTCAGACAGCAGAAGGGTAAACTGATCACTCACTGAAGCCACAGTACCAGTTCACATTCAACTGCAAGTGTATGAGCAACTGATTCAGCATGAAGGGCCCCATACATAAAGAAAAAGAAAACAAAGTTCAAAAGAAAAGATGTCTGACACGGTAAGATATTTGAGGAAATTAACTTGACCCCTATATAACATCCAATAGTAACACATCTGTAAAAAATAAACAATTCCTAGCACCTACAGGTGGCATATTTAATACGTAAATATGAACACAGCAGCAAAAAACATGAAACCTAACCATCACTCCACTGTGACCTTGAGTGATCCCCTTTTCTATAGTGGCATAGCAGTCTGCTCAGAATCAGAATACTTAATTCAGTACTTTTCTTTCAAAATTAGTAAGATTAATTACAAATGATCCTTATGTTCATTTTACAGACTAGGGGGAATGAATGAAACCTGCTTGCTCAGAGTGTCTCATCATACTGGTTACAGAGCTGGAATAGAAAATGAATCTTCCATTTGTCACAATTAGTTTGGGGTCTGGAAATATCATTGTGTTTATTATCAACTGTACAATGAAAAATAATTCATGTTGTTATTGAAAAGAAATAGTTAATGTAAAACATTTTCCCACAGTATGGAAAGTGAAGGAGCTTTTAGGGTAATATTTAATGAACACCGTCATTGACCCTTCAAAATGCTTTCTATAAACAATAGACATTTCAAATTAAGTTACTTCATTTCAAATTGATGTCATATTAGACTATTGTTATTCCTTTGGATAAAAACTCTTTTTGTTTGAAAATCAATCATATTGATACTTTGAATTTCCAGCATTTTATTTTTCTTTTTTTTGTAGGTTTATGTCAACAGTCAAAAGAAGAGGTATAGCTCATCATGACATTTATCTGACTTAATGTCACTGTACTGCATTGCTTAATTTAGACAATGTTCTAACCTGCACCAATTAAATGAGAGTTGACCTTGTGCACTCACCCAGTGAATGAGAGCAGGGAATGAATCCCACCAAAAAATCACTATTATTATCCAGTCAGTTTAATTTCTGTATCTGGTTCACCCTGCAAGTGTTCACATTTAAGCTTTTTGTGCCAAAAGGAACTTTTACCAGTTTTACAGTTTGCTGTCTCCGAAAAAAGGCCTGTTTTCCTCTCCCTCCCTGTTGTCTATCCCATTACAGTGCTTCAGCTCCTGTCCTCACCTGACCACCTAATGACCCAGTTCAGCTTGCTAATCAGCAGACAGTCAACTTTTTCCTGATTGGTTTTCTATCAGTTTATTGGACTGAAACAGCCCACCACAGGGTAAGAAAGATAAGCATTAGAGACAAACCAATGAAAGCAGGAGCCCAGGGGAGGGTGAGGGGCAGGGGCAGTATTGATTACAAACTGTTGGATCAGCTCATGACCTAATGAAACCTCACTATGAGGGGGAAGGACCAAGAAACATGGACCACGTTCCAAGTGACATCAAATGACTTACCAGCTTTGAACAAGGATTAAGACTGGTTTACACACAAAAAAAGCAAACAAACGAGACAGCTTCCATCAGGTCCATTTAACTCTACAATATTATTTATAGATTTATATCCTGTCATTTTTATAAATGTACACATTTCCTTACAGTTGGCATGAGCCTAAACACAAACAAAAGAAGAAAACTGATGGTTACATTACCAAAATCCCAACTAGTATATCCAATCAGTTCCTAGCAAAGAGGGAAATGAGAAAAATGGACGTTGAAATCCATCTGAAAGCAAAGCCAGGTTTTTGCATCATGCAGTCCTAGAGCAAGCAAAGAATCAAACGAGCAGCATTTCCATTCAGGTGATATTATTGGTGCATTATAAATCCTGTACTGCATCCTTCCATGTCCTACAGGGGCTTGGGTGTGAGAGACACCCAGAGCTGCCCTTTGAACAACTCCCTTCACCCAGCTAAGACCACTCATGGGCAAACCACTCTATGACACAAATAAGGCAGCAGGACTGGGAGTGGTGGGGGCAGAAAGCACAGTGGAAACTGGAAGAGTTTCTTAAGACCTAGTGCAAAAACCTCCAAGATTAAATGAATTGTAATCCTATTGCCCTGGGGACTGACTGTCAGTGTTTTACACAGTGTTGTCTGTAGGAGAGGGGAAATGCAAACATTGGGGTGGGAGGAAGGTGCTTCTTGAATCCCTCCTGCCACATGACTGTGCAGAGGGCTGCTTCACCACCCACAGACTGCACTCTTCCTGCACCTTTCCACTGCTACTTGTTTGCCCCATCAAGCAGAAAAGAGAGCTGCACCTACGGTGTCCTGAAACTGCCTGCTGCTAGAAGGGCCTGGCTAAAATTTAGATCCCTGAAGACTCAACACAGAGAGAAAGGATTGCTTGCACTAAGTACGCTTACAGTCCAAGATGGTCTCCATGCTAGCAAACAAACCTGGCAAAGCAACAAAGCAACTGCTTCTGAATGAGAGCTAGTCTATATCCTTCCCTGGGATTTCTTTTTTTTTTTTCTTTTCTTTTTTTTCTTTTTTTTTCTTCTCTTCCTTTCTTTTTTGAAACCCCAGGAGTAAGAATGACCTTACTACTTTAAGGAAACAAAAAAATTTTATACTTCAAATGTCAAACTGTGCAAGGCTTTAGGATCACCAGAGACTTTAAAAAGTTGGAACTGAAAGGGCAGCCACGTGAGGAAAACTCTACAGCTGGTTATAAATCTCTTTGAAACTATCTAGTTAAGTATGGGGAATGCCACCATTTTGAATCCAACCTTTTTATGTCTGTGCTGACAAAGTGTCGTTACGTTTCTTGTCTGAGGTGGTACTTAATGTCAAAGGCAGGAAACATGTTACTAATTATGTCTTTAGCATCCAAAAGAAGAGGAGAGGAAGGAGAAACCTTTAAAACCCTCTTGGTATTGTATAGCATGTGTCTGCCCTCAGAGTTTGCAGCCTTTAGTTTTACCCCTTAAAGTCATCATTCAGTCATCAAATACAACTGTTAAACATAGCAAGGGATGGTGCTTGCTACAAAGAACTCCATGAAGTAAAAGATTAAGAGAATACATAAAAGGAGGAGGGACAAGATTACATTACCTCCATTTTATAGTAGGAGCGCCCAGAGATCAGCTGGCTTACTTGAAGCTACAAATTCCCACCAGGGGCTGAGGGCTGGTGCATTGAACTGTGGCTGTGGTGACTGTGAATGCAGCACCATTTTTCTTTGTCATCCTGCCGCACTTTAGTCACTCCTCCAGTCTTGTCACTAAGGCAATGCTCCTAGGCAGGAGACAAAATGCCCATCACCAACCTCTCCCAGAATCACCTGTTTAAAAATGTGATCCATGAAAACTGAGCAGTCTTATTCTGCAACAAAAATGAATGTCCATTTACTAAGTGAGAAACTCAGCTGGAAGAAGAAAGATAAGTGAATGTGAACACTACTGCAGTAATAGAACACACTGCAGTAATACCTACATTTTGTCACATCTGTAGACAAAGATTCTTTCACCTAATTTCATTTTCTTACATGCAGGTTACCTAAGTGAAGGGCATTACTTTTATGGACCCCTAAGTTCATAACTTAGCTCAGGTCCTAACTTTAGTGAATGGGGCTTTAAACATATTATGTTCTACTTAATTTCCCCAGTAACATATGACTGGTTTTAAGAAGCACTGCATGTCCACTACTATGCCAGCTTGAAGTTACAGGTATTCAGAAAAATATATATTGCTTTTTAAGATACTACTTATAAGACTTTAATTGTGCAGAAATTTCAGCCTAAGCAGTATGCTTAGTGCCCCTCTGGCTTCCATACGGGCTAGAATAGAAAAATCCTGGCAAGGGGATCTTGTACGTGCCTCTTAGACCAAATTGTCCATCTTCAGATTCCTGCACCCTTGTGTCCTGCAGGGAAGATTCTCTCTCCAAATAATGTGGTTACATTTCAAAGGCACCCAAATCTTTTCATTACCTATAGAGGGAACTTTGATACTTTGAGGTTCATTAACTAAGTACTTAAAATTTCATTGCAAGTTAAATGTTTAAGCTAGGTAACTAGATTGCTTACAAAATTGATCAATTAATGAATCATAGAATCATAGAATATCTCAAGTTGGAAGGCACCCATAAGGATCATGGTGTCCAACTTCCTAGTTGGAAGTTCAGGGTCAGACGACACCTATATATCATCTAAATTCATCTGGCAGAAGTGCTCACCAAGCCCCTTTCCATCATTTACCAGCAGTGCTGGCTAACTGGGGAGGTCCCAGCTGACTGGAGGTTAGCAAATGTGACACCCATCTACAAGAAGGGCCGGAAGGAGGACCCAGGGAACTACAGGCCTGTCAGCCTGACCTTGGTACCGGGGAAGCTGATGGAGCAGATCATCTTGAGTGCCATCACACGGCATGTAGAGGATAACCAAGGGATCAAGCCCAGCCATCATGGGTTCAGGAAAGGCAGGTCCTGTTTGACCAACCTGATCTCCTTCTATGACAAGGTGACCCACCTAGTGGATGAGGGAAAGGCTGTGGATGTTGTCTATCTAGACTTCAGTAAAGCCTTTGACACTGTTCCCACAGCATTCTCCTGGAGAAACTGGCTGCTCATGGCTTGCACAGGTGTACTCTTCGCTGGGTAAAGAACTGGCTGGATGGCCGGGCCCAAAGAGTGGTGGTGAATGGAGTTTACTCCAGTTGGCGGCCGGTCACAAGTGGTGTCCCCCAGGGCTGAGTACTGGGGCCAGTTCTGTTTAATATCTTTATCAATGATCTGGATGAAGGGATCGAGTGCACCCTCAGTAAGTCTGCAGACGACACCAAGTTGTGTGGGAGTGTTGATCTGCTTGAGGGGAGGAAGACTCTACAGAGGGATCTGGACAGGCTGGATCGATGGGCTGAGGCCAATTGTATGAGGTTCAACAAGGCCAAGTGCAAGGTCCTGCACTTGGGTCACAGCAACCCCATGAAATGCTACAGGCTTGGGGAAGAGTGTCTGGAAAGCTGTCAGGCAGAAAAGGACCTGGGGGTGTTGGTTGACAGCCAGCTGAACATGAGCCAGTAGTGTGCCCAGGTGGCCAAGAAAGCCAATGGCATCCTGGCTTGTATCAGAAATAGTGTGGCCAGCAGGACTAGGGAAGTGATCGTGCCCCTGTACTCAGCACTGGTGAGGCCGCACCTTGAATACTGAGTTCAGTTTTGGGCCCCTCACTACAAGAGGACATGGAGGTGCTGGAGCGTGTCCAGAGAAGGGCAACGAAGCTGGTGAAGGGTCTAGAGCACAAGTCTGATGAGGAGCGGCTGAGGGAACTGGGGTTGTTTAGCCTGGAGAAAAGGAGGCTGAGGGGAAACCTTATCGCTCTCTACAACTACCTGAAAGGAGGTTGTAGAGAGGTGGGGGTCGGTCTCTTCTCCCAGGTAACAAGTGACATGACAAGAGGAAATGGCCTCAAGTTGCACCAGGGGAGGTTTAGATTGGATATAAGGAAATTTTACTTCACTGAAAGGGTTATCAAGCATTGGAACAGGCTGCCCAGGGAAGTGGTTGAGTCGCCACCCCTGGAAGTATTTAAAAGACGTTTGGATAAGGTGCTTAGGGACATGGTGTAGTGGTGGTCTTGGTAGTGTTAGGTTTATGGTTGGACTTGATGATCTTAAAGGTCTTTTCCAACCTATACAATTCTGTGATTCTGTGATTCTGTAAATTGACTTTGTGTTTGTCACAGGTCATTAAATTTCACCACCTTACTCTGTATGATAAATTAAGCAAGCTTATAAAGAGGCTAAAAAGTAATATATAAAAAATTTTTAAAGTCAAAAAATAAAGAAGTAATCAGGCCAAAGGACAGAGCTGACTAAGTTCCTGGACAAAAGGTTGAAAATGAGAACTATATTTTCATAGAATCATAGAATCACAGAATGGTTTGGGTTGGAAGGGACCTTAAAGATCATCTAGTTTCAACCACCCTGCCATGGGAAGGGCTACCTTCCACTAGACCAGGTTGCTCAAAGCCCCATCCAACCTGGCCTTGAACACTTCTTGGGGGGGGCATCCACAACTTCTCTGGGTAACCTGTTCCAGTGTCTCACCACCCTCACGGTAAGGAATTTCTTCCTAATATCTAATCTAAATCCACCCTCTTTCAGTTTAAAGCCATTACCTCTCATCCTCTCACTACACTCCCTGATCAAGAGTCCCTCTCCATCTTTCCTCTAGGCCCCCTTTAAGTACTGAAAGGCTGCTATAAGGTGTCCCCAGAGCCTTCTCTTCTCTGGGCTAAACAACCCCAACTCTCTCAGCCTGTCCTCATAGCGGAGGTGCTCCATCCCTCTGATCATCTTCATGGCCCTCCTCTGGACCCGCTCGAGCAGGTCCATGTCTTTCTTATGCTGGGGGCCCCAGAGCTGGACACAGTACTCCAGGTGGGGTCTCATCAAAGCAGAGCAGAGGGGGAGAATCACCTCCCTTGACCTTCTGGCCACACTTCTTTTGATGCAGCCCAGGATGCAATTAGCTTTTGGGCCTGCGAGCACACATTGCTGGCTCATATTCAGTTTTTCATTCACCAACACCCCCAAGTCCTTCTCTGAAAAATAAATTTCAATTTTGAAACATTTCAACCATCTATGTCCTTGGCTGTAGTACATGCCCTACTTGGACAAGACATCTGGGAAGTCTTCTGTCTCTCAAATCATCCTTCTGAATATATTCCTGTGCTTTTGATGCTGGCACATGCACCATTACATAGAGAGCTTACCAGGACACATGCACAGCAGGAGAACTCTCCTCCTATCAGCCACCATGGAACTACTAGTCCTTTTTTAAAAGTTTTTCCACTGATGGAGTGGTGTCTGTCCAAAAAAAAAGCATGTTGACATGTTCTTAATACACAGTGGTCGCCATTAATTAAAAGAGACGTATGACTAAGATTTCCTATTTGAGACTGGGAGAGCCTTTGGAGCCATGGATGCATCTTTGTACTACTTGGGTGTTTTTTTAGGATGGTAGGCTTACCTCAGACCTACAGAACTTGCACATCTATAAGATAACATCCGAAGAGAAATTGGCATGTTAATGCCCATGCAGCCAAGAAGGCTTGAGGAAGCACGCCTCAGATCTTTACCTCCAATATAGCTTTATGTCACCAAATCAATAATTGTTCCCAGAAATGAGGAGAGTGCTTCTGAAAACATCCCAAACTCAAAAGTTGGCAAGACTCACACCTTACTTACAGGATATTAAATAGTTTTGCAGAATATTTTTAAACATTTTTATTTTTATAGGAAAAAGGTCCCAAAACTTATTTTCGTGGTTAACAAAGCAGTTCATCTTCCAGAACAGTAGCCCAGCATCTTCCCAGGGCTTGATATAACCCACACTGTTTCCAAAGATAAAAAGAGAAAGCGGAGGTTCCTAACATATGACTACACAGAAGAGAAAGCAGAGGTTCCTAACATACAACTACA
This sequence comes from Ciconia boyciana, assembly GCF_034638445.1. Classification (NCBI taxonomy): domain Eukaryota; kingdom Metazoa; phylum Chordata; class Aves; order Ciconiiformes; family Ciconiidae; genus Ciconia; species Ciconia boyciana. Next base: position 11,722,038 of record NC_132936.1, on the reverse strand, counting down.
CAGAAGATCCTCTCCAAAAGTGTTTGAGAACAGTCTGTGGAGGAACAAAGAGAAAAATATCTTTTTTTTGCATTTGCAGATACCATTATTAAGAAGAAGGTGCCTGTGTACAACAGTATGTTCAAAGTGATTTTTTTAAAAAAATGAAACAATAATTTTATAAAACCTGCAGTTGTTAGATTTTTGAAAGACTACTTAGTGACATTGACATTTCTTTAACCTCCATAACAAACCACACTTATTCAATACCACTCTTTGCATGTCACACTGCCCCAGTGTTATGTGATCACGTAATGAAAGACCCTATCATAAAATATAATATGCACAATGGGAACAGAATTAAAGTTGCCAAGGGAGTCTTAATTCTGAATTTCCTGACTCTTGTGGGTTTAAATCTCAAACTTAACATTGTATTAACGTATTTTTAATTGAGCAAGAGGGGAAAGAAAAGCACATATTAAAAGCCTTTATTAGTTAAAGATGAGGATTTCCCAACAAATGTGTTTTATCTCTCCATTTTTCATTCCAAAATTTCTCTGTAATTTAAAACTAGCTGCTCTGGTCATTTTGCAATGAGTTGTCTTAAAACTAAGACCTGTGATGTGATACAATTCATCTTTATTTTCAATCTATTTGATCTTTCAATCTCTGATCTTGCAGGACTAGATCCTATTCCCTAGAAAGAACTCCCCAGCTCCTGTTAGCTGGAGAGAGTAGGACTTGTCCTGTTATAATTTAGACACTAATATTAAACGCTTTAAAGTAAATAATAGGAGTGGGTGGAGTAAGTTCTTCTGGCAACAAAATCTAATTGAAGTTGGTGTAACTGTCTAGAAAGGATTTAATTTGTTCAGTTCATTTAACTTCTATGAGTATAAGATTCAAGAACAGAAAGAAAACAATTGTTTCTTTTTTCCTTTTCTATTTCTTTTATAACAATGATTTTTTACCAGAAGACTTCAGGTTTTATAAGACTTTAAATCTTATATAACATTTTAAGCCACAACAGAGAATTTGGTCATATTTTTATTATTTTTTTCACATCATTTTGTTTTACTCACCCTATGGAAAAATCAAACATTTGATGTTGACTATTGTATAAAAATCCTTTGACATGTCTCTGAAAATATGGCAAGTCTGTTGTCTTTGGAGAAAAGTCTGCTTAATTGCCTGGTGTAAAAACTTCTTACAAATAGAAATTCTCAGTATATGCCTCATTTAAAATTAATTTAAGTCAGCAGGAAAGATTTTCTGTTAATCTTATTTTTCTCTTCTTTTTTCTTCTGATGATTTCTTTTTTTTTTTTTTTGTCTGCTAATCTTTAGCTGTTCTAAGCATTGGACTATTTATTGTAGCTATTGAATAATGTTCTAGGAGAGGCACTCCTTTAAAAGGACGAAAACTCCTCTACCACCAAAGAAAACCCAGAGCAAAGTAACAGAAATCCGCAGTTTTGTGATTTACTTCCAGTGGTTTTGTCTGTCTTCATAAAAAGACCACTGGAGGTGAAGTTCTTGAGAGGCAGCTCTCTGAACAAGGAATTCAGTACGAGCTCATCAAAAGACCCACTTGATAAGAGCAGCATTATGCATCTAGTCTGCAAAAGGAAACCAGGGTTATTTTGGTGCTAGAAATCAGTGTGTCTTCTAACACAGCCAAGTGTCCTCTGAGGACCCCACTGGGAAATCAATAGAGTTTTATGAGGTTAGCTGCAGCTTTTGTGTAAACACCATAACATTTTATGATGGGAAACATAGTCTTTTACTTTTTATGTAAAAATGGCATTGATTAGGGTTTTTTATGTCTTGTGTGGCTGAATTGTTGGGGGCTGTTCGAAGTGTATAAGCTGCGGTTTGAAAGCCTTGCTGTCCAACAGCAGACAATGCTTTATTTAAATATTTTTTTGTCCATTAAACTAAACAGAGATTTGGGAACTTTAAACCACTGAGGTAATGTAAAAGATTTTGTTTTCTGAGAATAAATTCTTAGATAATTTACAATATAAAAATGGTTCATTTCACATTCATTTTTATTGCGTTCCAAACATGTACCAGGTAAAAGACCAGCTGCTGTAGTTTCCAGACGACATTATGGCCAATGCTTGATTTTTAATCCGAGATATTTTCCTCCCTCAGGGTTCAGGATCAGTTTCTCTTTTCTGATGTTTATTTTTTGTGGGAGAATTTCATTCATACTGCCCATCAAATCACAACATGTACATTAGAGGTGACTCCAGTCTTCCCTTTGAGCGGGTGTGGTGTTTGGATGAGGAATTAGACCGTGTCTCAAATGCTTTGCAGAAAATATGTATGTATGTGTGTGTTGGCCTGAGATCTAATGGAAGCTGAATTATCCGTCACCAGTCTCCCTGGGTGTAACAAGAGGCCTTGCTGACTGCTTTTGGGAATCTCAGTCCCCCTCGTCTCCTTTAGGTCCACTCGTAGGAAGGGGGATATCACATGGTCCCATCCCAAACTCTTCCACTCTTTGGCTTCTTCCCCAGGACTGGGGTGGGAGGACAGAAGATGCCCAGCTTTTGCAGAGGAAAAGCTGCTTGTTGAGTACCTGCAATTAAGTCTAGCCTTTGCATGATCTTTCCAAGATTTTCTGAGACATCCTGAGACGTCTATGCTAAAGGCCCATGGCTATTTCTTTCCATAGAGTCAATAAAAGTTACATGTGATTCCCAGCGTTGATAAGGCAAAATGCTATATTTAAAACCAGATACATTTTAAATGGAGGAAAAACCAACAATGAAAACATCAGATTCTGTGGAAAATTTCACAACCCCTCCAGGAAATGTTTGTGACCTAGGTCGTGGTTACAGCTATACTTCAGCTGGGAAAAAATATTTCCAAAAAAACAACACCGGTGTTCATACAGTATGAAATAAAACTCACTAAACATCCTTGCCCATCCAGTCCAAACTAAAGCTACTCCTGGCAGACAGCAGCAGCTCAGAGAAGTAAAATTTTATGGACTGTAAATAAAATCAGTGAAACATTCCTAATGTAGAGGTCATAAATTTCTCCCCACTAGCCCTTTATTAAAGGTGGGATGGTCAAGGTCTGTGTGCAACCATTTCACTCCGCATCAAAGTGGCTTTTTAATTATACTCCAGCGCACTGAGTGAAAACATATCTGCAGATCTCCTGAGGACTTTTTTTTTCCCTTAAGAACAGTTTCAGGATCTCTTTTTTCCCAAGTTTTATCTGATTATTTAGTTAAAAAATTAGAAACTGAGCCTTTTATTTATCCACAGCCCAGAATTTGCAGCTGCAGGACAAGCAAGCTTCCTTGGGCCACCCTCGGGGCGACCTCAGCTCTGACCTGCAGGGACCACCCTTACCAGAGGTGAGAGGTAAGCCAGGTACTGCTCTTGCTCTGCCTGGATCTCCCCTGGGCAGAAACTGGTGTTTTACGAGACGATTGCACATCAGTGAGAGACAAAGCTGAGGCCACCACGTAAATTCTGACTCCAGCTGCAAAGGTGGAAAACCAGCACTTTATCACCAAGCCACCCAAGTCCTCGATGAGATTCCTGGTTATTTAAGAACAAACATAAAAATCTATGGGCCAAATTCTTCCCCAGGTCTCAGCCCAGCAGGCTCGCTGCCTCGGCTTGCCTCCTCTCAAAGGAGTTGCAAAGAGTGCAAGCCGGCAGAGAATCTGATCAACTTTATTTCTTTTAATTTACCCCACAGAGTTCTCATTTGCCCAGGAGATCAATTTCGTTTTTACTTTAAAAAATCCACTTACCTGTCAAACGTTCCCCCAGTTATACCACAGAACTGAAAAAACATTTTAAAAACCTCAGGGTAAGATCCTGTGCTGTTGAAAAATTTAGAACTTTTAGAAGCTGGTTAATTTTTAGGATCTTAGAAAAACCATACATGGTTGCTTTAAATAGCAATGAAAGGCTGATTCAAGCCATTAAATTTTATGTTGTGTGTAATGTTGTAATTGATGTCAAGCCTTTCCCATATTCTTCACACTGACATTGGGCAGTCTCCTAAATGCTAGGAGTGCAGTTACAAGAGTCCAGACCAAGTAAGGTACCAAGAAATGGGTGGCAGAAATTGAAATTTATTGCTAAGAACAGAAAGGTTCAAATGTAAAATAATTAAGCGTGAGCCAAATTTTGCCAGTTTCTTTCCCATCCATTTATTTTGGGGGATAACTGGGTGCATTAAGTATTTTGCTGCAAACCCTTTCTTCTGTGTATGCTTATAAAACTTTATTACCCTTATAAAAAGCATGCTGTGAATTCTGATGCTTCTGTGTGTTTGGGAGCGTATAATTATTCTCTTTGCAGGAAAACACTTTTACCTACATCCTAAACTGAACAAACTGGCTTCTAAAGCAGCAGCTGCTCGAAAGCGATATGCTCAGCTTCAAGCATCACTGAGGAAAAAATGCAAATTCAGCTCTGAGTTGAATAAGAAGTCTTCTCTCCTTACAGGAGATTTTAGTACAGTGCTTTGCCTCACCTTTACTATTTTCCTGATAATCATTAAGCAGTTTAAGAAAACTTGTAATGATTTAAGGCCTTAAACCTGACAACACTAAAACGAGCTCAAGTAACCTCATTCATGCAAGAGCAACACCTGAGATCAGCAAAAGCAGTCCGTGTATAAAGACACCGAGATGCCACTGTCAAATGAGGAGAAAAAACACGGGAAATAAGAAAAGAGAAGTTTCCCTTTGCTACACTGTGTTTCTGTAGGGTTTGCTCACACTAGTAAATAAAACAGAAACCATCCCTCAGCACTGGTCACACATTAAATCAGGACAGGGACCTTTCCCAGCAGGCAGTTTGCATGAAGCCACCCTGTTTTGAAGGATGAGGAGGTTTGCTAGCACGGAGGTGTGCAGATCTGAGAGGCAGTCCCAGAACGATGTAGGTTGCTACTTCAGGTGTGCTCAAGCCTGCTGTCTTGGTCATTGCATCCAAGAGATGCAGCGATCCAGCCCCCAGCCTCTCCACGGTTCAGACAGTGCTACCACCCACAGGTGGCTCGTGTAGAGCTACCTGAATAGCTTCAGCTGCTTTCCTGAGCAGGAGCACAGCTCCAGCGGCCAACAGCTGATTTGGAGCTGGTGCACAAATATTTGCCTGGGAGCCCATGAGCTTTTGGAGATAGGCTTTTTTAAGCTGGATTGCTTAAACTGATGCAAACCGAAACCAAGCATCCAACCACTTTCACAGCCATACCCATAAGGAACATCTAACTGGGCAGGTTTAGGATTTTTTCTTTCTTTCTTTTTTGTGCTCCTCCCTGGTGCAACTGCTTTATATCACAAAAGTAAAGTGTGACTATGAACTTTATCAGGGCAAAGCAAACTCCCACAGGGATTAAAGGCTGTCACCGCTGTCACCTCTCCTCCCCTGAGTGCAGGCTGTAGTTCTTCACTCTGTCCTTTCTTATATTTCTTGTACATTTAAAAGAACAAGACCAAAACCAGAACACTCAACTTGATAGATTTAGTCCTATCATTTTGGAAGAAGATGCAAAACAGAACAAACCACATGCAACAGATGTTAGTCACGTCATTTAATACATGACTAGAAGATGTGCAGTTACTATAGTGATAAGAAGCACTGATTTTAACAAAATTTTTAAAAATGCAATAGAGCTTTGAACTGTCCCCTGCAAATGACTCAGTTGTTTTACGACGTTTGCCTCAGCCAGTGAGGCTAAACAGTAGTCACTGCTATGTGAGATACATATATTGCAGTGAAAAAAAGAGTGAATAGACTTGAATAAAATGTAGGAATGGTCTTTGTGCAACTATAGCATTGGTGTGAGGTGCTGAAAAGTGAGTGGATAGTGGGGACTCAGACTTTGAAGTGGGGGTGTTCCTCAGTTATTCTCATGGTCTTCCCTGCCCCTGGGAGCAGTTCAAGTTGCTTTCCTAGATTTAGTCCCTCTATGGACAGCAAGCTGAAAAAGAAAAGCAGCTGAAACTGTCTATGGCATAATGAGGGAAGTGGGAAGGAGAAAGAGGACAACCTTTCAGTGATTATGGTGCACATTTGGCTCAAAGTCTATCTGCCAAGGGGATGATTCCTTTCCTTTAATGGCCCATACCTCTAGAAATAGTTATAAACATGCCTGGAGAGGGAAAAAAAGCAGTTTGGATGCAAAGTCACAAGCCTGCTTTGACAGAGTTATTCCTGTGCGGAGATCCTTTCTTTCACTGTAAGCCAAGAGTCTCTCCTGGAGATGAGATTCATCTCACCCTCAATCAGCCACCTAAAACACAGGCTGGTTCTCCCACCTGGCAGCCTCAATTCCCTTTACAGACAGTGGCACATCCAGAGGGCCAGTGGCATGGCTTGTCCTGTCCTAGGACATTTCAGACAGGTTGATCATCCTCTGGATACGTATGTCGGCTCCTGTCCTAGAAGTTACAACTTGATCATTGCTGAGATACCAGACTACAGTGTAGCATCATGCTTTTCTTTTTTTAGCACACAGTGTACAGATTCCATCCTACAAACCCTTGTAGGGGGTAGAAAATCTTGTAGAAAATCTTCCTGTTGAGGCTAAGGGAGCTATTTTGAGATATGTGGATAACTCACATGAGTAGAGATTTGCAGAATGGGGCCTAGGATCTGCACAAGGAGGCCACACTCCATCTTCTGCCCTAGGCACACAAATCTGTCAGTTTTAAATTGGTCCATACCATGACTTTTAACCTTGGCACTAAAATTTGAGTTCCAGGCACTCCTGCCCACTGCTTGGAGGCACCAAAGAGAGGCTAATTATTTCTCACCCTGTTACTTGCCTGATCTCATCTCACTGCAAAAACTGCAGCTTGTATTTCCTGGAACAGATTCCTCTCTTTTTCTTTTTATGCCAAAATAATTCATTTCTGATTCCATAATGCCTTTGGAGATTTAATAAATATCTATAGGCAGAAAAGGGCAGCTGCTTCTTGCATAGCACTAAAATCATAAAATGTCGAAACCAGCAGGACGGTCACCTCTTCAGATCTTTAATTTCACCCTAAGCAGATCTGATTTGTTGGAGGAAGTAACAGTTTACACATTGCAAAAATAAATGGTGCAGCAGGCGTTCATACACAGTAGGAGGTGTGAAAAATGGGGGGAAGGGGGAAGGGAGACTGATGGAAACAATCAACTAATGCAGAATGAAAGCCTTTTTCTCTCTCCAAGTGGAACTAATAGGAACATCAAATATGTTAAACTAAAACAGAAACATGAATGATGAAATTGTTTTCCACTTTTTTTTTAAGAATCTTTTTTCCAAGCGTGGTCACACATACTTGTGGAGGGAAAAAACAAAGGCTTGCCTCTAAGCACAAACAAAGAGTTTCAAGTGCCTGATTTTGAAAAATTATTTTTGTTCATCTACGTATCACATGTGTCAGTTTATAGCAAATAGGCTCAGTGGTGGCTGTGGATGGTCCATACTCAGGGGATATTCCCACAGGTGCTGGAAGCCAAGCAATATCACAGCAATAATCAGCCAAATAGGACTCAGTGGATCAGTAATTGTGAACATCCTCCAGGCCTTCAGGAGACAGAGTGAGCAATTTCCAGTGGCTTCAGTGGGCATGTTTTATGTTTCATTCTGTTGTAGGTGATGCTGGAAGAAAACAAGAGCAACATCTGGTTCTGCCAAGCATCTGGCCAAGGGAATGGGCATAAAAATGCCAGTTTAACTTTCATCTAGTACTGCCCATAAATACTGCTGTCAGACCAAAACCAAGTGGTGGCTCCATCTAGTCATCTGCCATTAAACTCAAAATTTCAAAGGTGTTTTTTCTTTATCAGAAAAGCCATTAGATGTCAGAAATTATTTCATCAATAGCACTCTTTGGAATCACCGAGCTTCCCAATGGGGCAAGGGTAAATTCTTGAGAGAAGCATCTTTGTCTCAGAGGTTAAAACAGTAATATAAAGAAAACAGTGAGTGACATATTAGCCCAGTTTCATTTAAAAACACCCAAATAATATTAATGTCAGAGGGTTAAATTATAGGTATTTATTCATGATGTTATTGAAATGTCCTGTAGGCTAAAAGAAAAACAGAACCAATTTCTTCTGAAAATGTCACACAGAACAAAACTCTGTCCCTGCTGGTGAATTCAATTGAATGGCTTATTCTAGCAGCCATCATGCTCACTATCAAATGTTCATCCTTCTAGAGATAATCAGGTGACAAAAAAGCTTTACTGGGTTCAGTCCTACAACACTCTCCAGGGCTCTTCCTGGCATTAGTCCAGACGCTGTTTGAGGGGCTCTCCAGTTCTATCCACCTCTCAGAGCTCTCACACTTTGGACATCCACATTTTAGCTCTCAGAGCTGAAGAACACAAGAGGAAAGGGAGGCTGGTGGCATAACCACTGTCACCTCTGCTAGGCATTGCCACCACCATTGTCTAAAAGCACCCTCAAGAGCCTGACAGAGCTTCCATGTGCAGCATCAGACATTGCAGCTCCTCAGCACCTGGTACTGTGCTTGCTCTGGAGCTCCTATCACTGTTACAGAAATAATGATTGCATCCATATTGGTACATAGTAATGGTCCCAAGCACTAGAACTTGGTTGTCTGTGTAATTACTTTGCTTAAAAGATCCTTTATATATTTTTATCCTGTGCCATCCAGCATTCTTGCAAACAATTCCTAAGCATCACTGAATTTTTAGCACAGTACAGGAACCATTCCAAATAAGGAATTTGGATGCAACACGCCTGCTTTGGAAGATGAGAGTTTAACTGTATGGACATGGCCAAACTGGGTCACTTAACCTCAGAGCCATATAATAATAGGCCCTAGCACTGCTTACTGATGCAGATGTACCCAATGGACCATTCCTTGTGTGAATCTTGACTACCTGGACCAGTTCAGACATGATGAAGAACTGTCCCAATGCCAACAAGCATCACTATTCTGGCTAGCCATTATTCATTTTCTTTGCACCACCTAAGGTGGTACTGCATGTTTGCTTTAGCAATACCTGTTATAAATAAGATCACAGAATCACAGAATTGTATAGGTTAGAAAAGACCTTTAAGATCATTGAGTCCAACCGTAAACCTAACACTACCAAGACCACCACTACACCATGTCCCTAAGCACCTCATCCAAACGTCTTTTAAATACTTCCAGGGATGGCGACTCAACCACTTCCCTGGGCAGCCTGTTCCAATGCTTGATAACCCTTTCAGTGAAGTAAAATTTCCTAATATCCAGTCTAAACCTCCCTGGTGCAACTTGAGGCCATTTCCTCTCATCCTATCACTTGTTACCTGGGAGAAGAGACCGACCCCCACCTCTCTACAACCTCCTTTCAGGTAGTTGTAGAGAGCGATAAGGTCTCCCCTCAGCCTCCTTTTCTCCAGGCTAAACAACCCCAGTTCCCTCAGCCGCTCCTCATCAGACTTAGGCTCTAGACCCTTCACCAGCTTCGTTGCCCTTCTCTGGACACGCTCCAGCACCTCAGTGTCTCTCTTGTAGTGAGGGGCCCAAAACTGAACACAGTGTTTGAGGTGCGGCCTCATCACTGCTGAGTACAGGGGCACGATCGCTTCCCTAGTCCTGCTGGCCACACTATTTCTGATACAAGGCAGGATGCCATTGGCTTTCTTGGCCATCTGGGCACACTACTGGCTCATGTTCAGCTGGCTGTCAACCAACACCCCCAGGTCCTTTTCTGCCTGACAGCTTTCCAGACACTCTTCCCCAAGCCTGTAGACTTGCAGGTGGTTGCTGTGGCCCAAGTGCAGGACCCAGCACTTGGCCTTGTTGAACCTCATACAATTGTCCTTGGCCCATTGACCCAACCTGTCCAGGTCCCTCTGTAGAGCCTTCCTCCCTTCAAGCAGATCAACACTCCCGCACAACTTGGTGTCATCTACAAACTTACTGAGGGTGCACTCGATCCCTTCATCCAGATCATTGATAAAGTTATTAAACAGGACTGGCTCCAACACAGAGCTCTGGGGAACACCACTTGTGACCGGCCGCCAACTGGAGTAAACTCCATTCACCACCACTCTTTGGGCCCGGCCATCCAGCCAGTTCTTTACCCAGCGAAGAGTACACCCGTCCAAGCCATGAGCAGCCGGTTTCTCCAGGAGAATGCTGTGGGAACAGTGTCAAAGGCTTTACTGAAGTCTAGATAGACAACATCCACAGCCTTTCCCTCATCCACTAGGTGGGTCACCTTGTCATAGAAGGAGATCAGGTTAGTCAAGCAGGACCTGCCTTTCCTAAAATGGCTGATGATGGACCTGACATGACTAAATCTGGAATCAGAAATGCAAGGCAATGCAGTACAGAGATTTGATCCAACCAGATCCAAAGCAGGTCAAAGAAGCAGAGTGGTGATTCTGCCCATAGATTAAACCTCAATAAACAGAATGAAAACACTTCAGCCATTCAAGACTACTTCTTCACATATTAACTGATGTAGCTAAGTCTGTCATGACATCAGTTCAGAAAACTAACAAAGTGTACTCCAAGTATCGTGCATGTGAGCTGAACCATTGCAAGACACATGCAAATTTAGACTTGGAGTAAAGTAACTTTCTTGAATCAGAGCTCATGTGTATATTTTGGAAACAAAGTATGAAGAAGCCAGAAAATTCACTAAAACAAAGACTGCATTTAGCCAGCTAGCCATTGATGCCATAAATGATCACCTCTGTGTGTTTCCTCTTGCTAGCTGTGCAAAAAGTAAGTAGCTCATGGAAGTGAAACGAAACTCATAAATTAGTGTAGCTGCAGTTAAAATTATAAGTAATTCCAAGATGATGCTTTTGGGGAAAATAGTTCCTTAATTTTGAAAAAAATATCTATTTGGAGACATTTTAATACTGCATTTTTTCTACTGTAAAGCAAAGCTAAACAGAACTCTGATTGAAATAGCAGTTTATATTTGGCACAGCTTATTCTTGGTACCTACCCATTATCCTTGTCTAATTACTTAAGTTTTTCTTGTGAACTCCTTCAGTGTAAACAAACTGTGCTAGTGTCCTTTAGCTATGGGCTTCAAAAGACCTACAATTACAAATTTTATTGCTCAGCATTACAAGATGATGGTATCTCAAGAGAAGGTGACAGTGAGTTAACAGATAGGTCCCCAAGGGCAACTGGCCCAGACCTACAGACTCCCTTCTCCAAACAGAAAAACAGGCACAATTAGCGACTTTCAAAATGATAAATCTCTTTCCTTCATTCACCAAGCCTAACGTGGTTGAGTGAACTGTCTTTCATTCGCATTTTGGTACTAATTAACTCATAACATTTGGCTTTGTCTCATAAGAATCCCCAGCTCTTTAGATGCCATCTCACATGAGGGAAAGTCACACAAATAATGTCAGAAAAACCAATTACAAAAGGAATTACTTTGCAACTGTCTTTTGGCAAGCTGTTAAGAGGCACGGCATATTGATTTCAGGTACACATTTATTTTAGTTTTTTTCTAATGTGGCCATCAGCTGAGAATAGCAGCAGTAGCAAGAGACAAACAATTGCCAGAAGTCTTAGAGGTGCATATAGCTGTATTTCTAACATTCCCACCACTACAATATCTCATCACTGAAAAAGACATTATTAGAAAACACACCACAGTAATATAAATTACTATATTTGCTTGGGTTTTTTAATAAAAGTGGGATTTTTATTTTTCAAAAATAGATGTAAACTGAGATGTGGACATTTGGACCTATATCTCTTTAGGATCTACGTGGGAGTCAGCTTTTATATAGGGCTAACATTTGTGTTTCATAAATGAATAAACCAGCTGCAAATGTATTCAGGAGACAGGAGTTTTTCATTCAGGTCCATTGCTACTTTGAATATCTCTTGGCTACGACCTAAGACTTTGTCAGGAAGCTTAACAACACTTCTTTGAAGTGAATGTATTTGTATGTCCTCTATTTAATTTTCCTCTTGACCTTGTGATATGAGGCAGAACTATTATATTGGGCAGTAAAAGTGGTGTGATATAGAAGACACTCCAGCAGAGCCATAAGAAATACAATGGCAATATTTAGAGAATTCCTGGATATTATTTCAGTGCATGGACAAGAGTCATTAGCTGTGGAAGACACTCTTAAATATCTTATGACCCATTCATAGTAGAAGTTTTTGTCACATTTCCTTCCTCTATAGGGAGCTAAAATTTATGATCACTTTGACAATTTTCAGTACATATAATTTAAAAAACAATTGACTATAAAGAGTGAGACTAAGAGTTCAGATATAGTCAAAATTAACTCAAGGTCTTCTCCGCAAAATCTGTCTCTAGTGGTTTACTAAGGATCATGCTGCAAAGGATCAATATGCTTTCTACGCTTACAAGCCGCTGATCATTTTTTATTTGTCCAGAATAAGACATTAATGGCTTTGGAGGAGGTGAAAATTACCTTTCAGTCTCTGCTTTCCATATTCTTTAGAGATGCTCAAAAAATACATATTGGTATTTCTCTACTTGTTATATTCTCTGTTCCCTAAAGAGAAAGATTATTTGTCTCCCAGTCCATGAAAGAAATCTATTTCTTAAAGAAACCTTAATTCTTGATTTCTAGAATTTAATAAGAATCAAAACACAGGATCTGGATCCACAGGACTACTCTTTTATGAACAGGGTCAGTAATTTAGAGTCCAAAATTTTCTTCCAGTAGGCTGGTTTCCCACAGCCTAGAGTTGATAAGTAACTGAAAGTGGACAAGTAATTTTATACCTGATTTCTAAAGATTTTGACAGTTTCAAATAAAAAACTATAGGTTTCTACAGCTCCTTTCTCCTGATTTCCTTAGGTCACAGAAGTTCAAGTCCCGTCCAGCCATAACAGAATTTTCACTAAACTGTCTAAAGTTTGCCCATCGCTATTTCAGGCAGAGAGCAAACAGTATGTGTGATGCTTTTGGCACCTGCAGGCATAGCAACATAACTAATAGAAAGACATCTGTTTCTGTTATGATGGAAGGATGTTTACATTATGGCAGATTTGCAAGTTCTACAGAGCAGAGGCCCAGTATTGGTAAAGGAAGTCATCATTTAGTTTGTTTAGCACTGAACACTTACTAGGGGCCACCTTGATCAGTAATCTGGAAGCCAGAAAAAGTTGTGGATCTTGGCTTCCCAACAGGCTAAGCTATTGAGCAGAACTTTTGGCCAGAGAGCAGAATCCATCTTCTTCATTTTTGACAGCAGTGACTTTGGTAAATTGCAGGGGAAGAAGAGGTCTCTTCCTTCAGTAGCTCTGCACTTGATTTTGTCAGGTGGTTTAAATCCAGATCGGTGTGGCACACGCAGTTTCCCCAATTTAGAGGTTCCAAGGTCAACAAGCTGATGGACATGGAAAGTATCTTACACTTCCACTCTGAGACGAACTGTTCAAAGTGGAGGGTTGTGGGGAGAGGGGAAGCTCAGGCTGCTGGGCACAGGAGGGAAAGGGAGAAAAACAAAGGCAATAAGCAGCAACATCACATGAACAAGCAATCTGAGTGCTGCAGCGATCAAATGGAAAGTAAAGCTAGGAGAAACAGTTAAAGTTACAACAATAAAAATCAGGTGTTCATCAGGCTCATTACATAGTGTTTGTCCTAAAGCAGAAATGTTCAGCCACAGCAGAGTGAGACCTCCCTCTGAGCTGAAAAAAATGTATCTGAATATGAATTGTGTATGTATATGTATATGAATCACAGCAAATCAGTCTGGAAGAAACCTCTGGAGGTTTCCTCTAGTCCTCCTCTCAGGCCAGTGCTGACACAGTTCAACCTCTGTCATTGTAAATGGATGTGTTTTAATTGTTCTTAAAGAACAACTCTTCAGCATCCCCAGGGTTTAATGTCTTTGTAGGTAACTCATTTAAATTAAAACTTATTTGCTTTAATTTAAGCCCATTAGTCCTTGTACTATCCCCAATGACATGGAAAAGAGTTTATTCCATTATTCTTGTAATAATCTTTTAAGTATCTGTAATCTATTTTCATATGTCCTCTGAGGCGTCTCTTCTCTGTGTTAAGCCAAACACTGGTTTTCAGTCATATGTGCTTGCAAACCTCTACTTACCCTATTGTTACCCTCAGGACTTTCTCTAACAGACCCTTATCTTTCTTGAACATGGCCCGAACTGGCCATGTTCTTCAGGGTAGACTCCACAGATGCTGAGTGGAAGGCAAAAATTTCTTCATATATCTTATATTCACATTCCTGTACCACTATGCTTGATATTTGCTGGTTGGTTTTTTATTTGTTTCCTTCCAACAGCCTGCCACTGCTGGACAGTTTGAAATACATAAAACTTTTCTTAAAAAACAAATCTGACAAGCCAATTTTAAATGCAGTACTCCCCATGGGTTACAAACTTTTTATTTTAAGCCCTTGGAAGTACTGCAGTTGTGAAAGGTGTCAGTTCCCCATACCTGTGTGTGGCAGAGTAGGGCAAACAACTTTGAAATATTCCCCATGTTTGCAAACTGCCTGAGAGACAGCTTCGTCCTCGGTTTAGGTAAATGTCGCCTCAGTCAGAGCCAGCATTGCTCTGACTTCCGCTCTGACTGCAAGGACTCAGGCTCAGTGTGTCACTTCATGTTTCAAAATACTAAAAATGCAATATGTCCTAGGAGTATATCTCGTATTTCTACTGAGAAACTCTCCATCTAGGGTTATTTATAAAATTCAGTCTCCTTCATTGCTGCCAGAAAAATTGCTGAAATCCCACTGACAGCCTCTTTACCTCACCTAAACTGTGAAAAGAAGCTGAGATGTGATGATTAGGGCCTGGAAACTGTATCTTCTTCCAGAGCTTTTACATCACAGTTATATTATAGATACCATAAAAAAAGGAAGACTTGATATTTAAGTGACAGAAAAGCTAGTGAGGAGCACTTTGGGTTAAATATTAATGCAGATTTCCAATGAGGTGCTTAAATGCCTTTACACATGTTCACAGACCATACATAGCTGAAGAAAAGTGCAGAACTTCAGTGCTAACCTTTGTAAAAGGAAAGTTAGAACTGGACAAGGGAATCAGGGATATTTCCAGGGTCTGCTAAAAACAATGATGATGACACTGGTCGAATTATTGTTGGCGGGGTAGTTCGAACTAAACACTGCTGCTGAAGATAATAAAGAAAAATACTAATACCAATCTCTTAAGCAGGACTTTTCGTCAA
The DNA here is from genome assembly GCF_034638445.1 of Ciconia boyciana. Lineage (NCBI taxonomy): Eukaryota > Metazoa > Chordata > Aves > Ciconiiformes > Ciconiidae > Ciconia > Ciconia boyciana. The sequence continues at coordinate 11,706,875 of NC_132936.1, read as the reverse complement.
TAGTGCTCAGACACCTATGCATCTTATAGATAAGGAAACTGAGGCACCCTGAGAAAAATAATTTGCCCTAAATCTTATGATTGATGACAGGGGCAGGAGTAGAAAAGAGTTCTGAGTCTGAGTCTGGTGGTCTAGTCATTAACTTTATCTTATTTACTAAGTTAAGCATACAAAATACTTACACTGTTAAAAGTCAGTTATTTTTTCAGAATAAACTCCCCATGAGATCAGAATATGTGCACTTCATGCACTGGCAGCCATCTGTAAAATGGGATTTAAGATGGTAAGAGGTGTGTAAAATGGGAATTATTGAATTGTTTCAACAGTTGAAGAACAAAACCTACCAGCAATGTTCCACCTCATTGATCCCTCTGCATCCACTTACTTTTTGTGATGTTCAAGGGTGGGAGACAAGGACGTGAGAACAGCTTGTGTAATATCTGATTATACTGCATCTCAACCTGAAGGAGAAAAGTTTTAGAGCATAGAATGGGTCAGTAGAGTTAAGGTCAGCTCTAAGGAAGTAAAACTGAAAGTGTCAGTCTTCCAAGGAAGATGGATTCTAGATAGTGAATGTCTTTCCGTCTGATACATCTTGCCTGTAATGCATCAAGATCCAGCATTACCATTAGGACAACCTTTCATGTATTGTCCTCAATATAATTAACATCCTTGTTAGAGATCAAGATTTCATCTTAGAATATAAAACCTCATTGCTATAAATTGCTAGTCTTGATCTCAAATTTTCTACTAATGCTACACACTGGGACAAGACTGAGCTATAGCCCTCATCACTGAAAACCTCCTCCATTCCTCACTCCATGGGCTGTGCCAGTTTTCTCATCTGAGAATCTGGCTTACTAAGACATATCTGTGGTTGGTAGTACTACAGTGGTGGAGGTAACTCTTGATTCATCTAGGTCATTTGCCTGCCCTGAAGACCTGTGTCTTTTCTATTTCTAGCAATTTCTGTTCTCTCATAGTTCCAGTAACAGAGACCCCACAACCTTGTTGGTGACCCTTTTTTGAGTTTTTCACTGTTCTTTACATATCAGGAAAAAAATGTAAGAGCAATCTTTTCTATAACATAACCCCATTCTTTTCCTGCTTACCATTGGCACAAAAAGCAAATTTTCCCATTCTTCCTTGTGTCAGTCTTATATGTAATTCATGTCCTCCTCTGCTCTAACAACCCCAGGTGATGCAACCTTTCCTGATAAGCCATATTTTCCAGACTTTGAAGGATTTTTGTTTCTGCTTTTTACACTCTTTCTTGAACTGGATCCAGAGCTCCTCACAGGGTCTTGGCAATAATGGACTACTTCATCTCCACTGCAGCCTTTTGTCCACACTTCCCAGCATGCTGATCTCTCAACAGCACCACGTTAACTTACACGCAGCTTGAGAACCACTGTAGTCTCCATAGCCCCCCCTCATCTATTTTATTGCAAAAGTTCTGTTTAGTCATGTGCCCTATTTGGTATCTACAGAACAGATTATTCTGAACTATGCTCATTTGTTTCTATTAAATAATGGGGGGTTTATCTTGTTTTCTTTAACTTTCTATTTCAAATTTACCAACATTATTCTGAATTCAAATCTTGCTCTCCAAGACTGTTGACCGTGCTGCCAGTTGGGTGCCTGCTGCATAAAAAGCATTAAACATTTTGGCCTTATTAGCATCCCAGTCAATAGCTGTTCAGCAACATTTAGCATGTCTTAAGTTATCGTGTTTGTCCTTTAGCTGTCACTCCAAAAGGACACAAATCCCTACACAGATCCCCTATAGGCCCTGTACCACATCTGCCAGCTGCACCTGTATGTCTTGGATGCTCTGAAACATCTCAAAATGAGTCCTTGGGTAACTGAGTAAAACCACTGCTGACTGCTCCGCTGGGTCACTCTACAGGCTCTGCTGACGGTACTGACTCCACTGACCACAACAGGCACTAAGATATCTAATGCACATATAGATTCATACACATAAACACTAATACAGGGCTAAACCTTAAACTGAGTTTGACTTCGTTGGGCATTTTGTTGAACATCTTATTGACCCATGAATTTACCTTCCCCTGTTTTCCTTTCCTTTCCTTTCTATTTTTCATTCTCTGCCTTCTTCATCTCCCTCATTGTACTGGTTTTGGCTGGGATGGAGTTAATTTTCTTCATAGTACTTTATATGGTGCTGTGTTTTGGATTTGTGCTGAAAACAGTCTTGAAAACATAGGAATGTTTTAGCTATTGCTGAACAGCACTTACATAGCATCAAGGCCTTTTCTATTTTTCTTGCTGCCATGCCAATGAGTAGGCTGAGGATGCACAAGAAGTTGGGAGGGGACACAGCTGGGACAGCTGACACCAGCTGACCAAAGGGATATTCCATATCATATGAAGTCGTGCTCAGCAATAAAAAACTGGGGGAAGAATGAGGAGAGGGGGGAAGTTCAGACTTATGGCGTTTGTCTTCCCAAGTAACTTTTACGCACGATGGAGCCCTGCTTTCCTGGAGATGGCTGAACACCTGCCTGCCGATGGGAAGTAGTGAATGAATTCCTTGCTTTGCTTTGCTTTTGCACATAGCTTTTGCTTTACCTATTAAACTGTCTTTATCTCAACTCAACAGTTTTCTCACTTTTACCCTTCCAATTCTTTCCTCCATCCTACTGGGGAGGAAGTAAGCGAGTGGCTGTGTGGGACTTAGCTGCTTACCAAGTTAAGCCATTACACTCTTTTTTATCTTTTGAGGATTTTTTTGGTGGGGAGGAGGGAATAACTATCACAGACATGCATTTCTCCCCAAAATCACCCGGGAGACAGACGTTTTGGCAGCCATAGGCACCAGCTCCCCTGTGCCGCCCGTCCTCCAGGCAGAGCATCGGCAGTGCCCACGGGCTCCCAGGACATGCTCAGGGAACAGCGGGCACTGCCTTGCCTGATGGGCCTTTTTATTTTGGAAAATCTCTTGCACCCCTTCTCTTTATTTCATTCATGGTCCCCTGAGATGTCACAGTTTCTACATGCTTTGCTTTCCTTATATTTCCCCTTTTTTCTCAGAGAGGGAGCTAGGAGATTTTGTTAGGGATGGACTCCACCCAACCATTAAAAGAGAAGCCAGTAAAGACAGTGGCAATTAAAAAAGACAAGGATACTGACTCAGCATTTCCAAACCGTCATGGCAGCTGGGATCACAAGTGTCCCGAGAGGAAAGATATATAGTGAGGGGGAGATGTCTTTTGGCTAAAGAAACAGATATAAGTCAGGAAAGCTGGACTGCTGATGCCTATTTTACATTTAAAATAAAGTAAAAAATGCAGCACAGAATGAAAAAAAAAAAAAGAAAAGGCTTGCAGCATCAAAAACTACAGGGGTGACAACTCCAATTTTGATGATCTGTCTCTCTTATTTCTTTGGCTTACTAAATAACAGCAGTAGTAGGTTCTTCCAAATTTCACTGAGATAATTTTTACAGCAGGTTCGCACATAAAGAAAATACAAACAGATGGTAGAACATGGTAAGTAACAATCTGGCTAATATACAGGAAAAGGGTGTTCTCCCACATTTAAATTCAGAAAGATTTTAAGCTTAGAAAGATGAGACAGTAAACAGGCTAGGTCATAGGCACAGAAAGGAGGAAGAACAGCCTGATTGATGGAGACATACTGAAGCTCAGCCATGAAACTGAAGGTTTCACATCAAGGTGAAAGCTTGGAGTGAGTCTGATAATAAGACCTGAAGTTTAGCTGATACAGGAATCTCTTCCTTTCTTTGCCACAGATGAAATCTGTGATCTATTCAAGCCATTCAGCCTCTCCAAATCTGACTCTCCCTGTGTAAACTGAGACTAGCTCTTAGTCCCTTTAGTAAAGTGCTTTGAGAGCTACAGATTGGAAGTGATGCTTGCGCAACACCGGCCAAATGCTAGTTCCTTTCAAGCTCATGGCAAAATTCCTCTGGGCCTCTTTGGCTATGTCGATATTAATAAATTAAATGTGCCCAGTGCCATTCTCTGGTGCTGCAGCCAGCTGGCAGGGAACAGCCTGCATCTATATTACTGAGCTATTTTACCCTTTTAAATAGGGTGGTCATATGCAAACTGTTTGTTGGGAAAGGCTTGTGCAAGCTCACAAATTGTTCCCAGGAATTGTGCGCTGTGTGCAGGGTGCTGCCTGGCCCCAGCCCAAACCATGCCAGGGTGCCTTCTGACACTTTACAGGTACAGAAAATCCAGTCCCAGTGCCTGGAAATGTTCCTCAATGCCATCTACCAGCTCTGAGTAGCTCTTGAGGCAGACACTTGACCTATTCATTTTAATATGCAATACAGTTAGAACCATTAACTCCATTGATATTTCTTTCAAGTGTTCAGATTATTTCCTTTTATAGTATTTGTAATTATTTCTGTATTCTGAGGGTGACTGTAAAATACCAGCAGCATTCAACTTGGACTTTATCTGATTACTAGTGCAAAGTAATAGCCTGCAAGATCTCCATCTTGGATTCTTTTCAGCAGCTCATTCTGCAAAACCACCTTCACGTAATTACAGGAACATCCTGAAAGCTCTGGGTTTGTGAACCACTGTGCTGTTCAGACAGCTGGTGGAACACAGAGATTAATCTCAAACCTGATCGGCAGCCAAGGTGGGCTGGTAAACTCCAGTGAAGCATAAAGAGCTAGATTATTAAGGCAGGGCAGGTTTTTACACAGCATTGCCCACTGAGTGCAAGCAAAATAGACTAATCCCTGAGCTACCAGAATCAGCTGGCTATTTCCAAAAGCCAACAACAGCAAGGAAGCTATTGCATGACTTCTTTTTGAACAACAGAAGGGAAGATTGGAGAAAAGAGGGGCTGGGTGGGAGTGGAGCAATTTGACGTCTGATCTATCATTTTTATTAGGCTGAGTCTGCAGACATTTGAATTGTGTTTTCCTCACTTTCTAAATGAAATGGAGAACAGTAACACTAACGACATAGTTCCTTATGAGTGACAGAGTAATTTAAACTTCTTAGAGCCTCCTACTTCAGATAGTGTTAATCTATATGTGAAGGAACCTGCAAGCATGGAATTTGTGTTTTTTTTTAAAAAAAAACCAACAAAACTTTCAGAATGCTGTAATACATCTGCCTGAGGGCACATGTAAAAGACTTAGCGGGAAAGTGGAAAAAAATAATGTTCTCCAAGTACACATGCTTACACACACACATGCACACAAAATGACAGGGAAGACGATAGGAAGGCAGAGGCTGGGTGCTCCTTGGAAGCTGTTTTCTTAACCTCTGTGACAGCCCAGCCTCCCTGCTGCGCTCCCCCCAGCAGCTCTCCTCGTGTGCTGCACAATGTCATCCAGAGAACCAACAACAGCTTGAGTAAAAGCAGCTTTCACTGAGAACGGGAAAGATAGGGAAGAGATTAGTGCTTTTTATATATAAACTTTGTGGTCGGTGACCAAAGCTGGAGACAAACTACAGGAGTGAGGTGAGGGGAGTGAACACAAGGAGAGGCAAAGTCTAGGTGACTTGGGAGATAGTTTAAATCCATCAACAGGCGGCTAAGATCTGAACTAGTCATCTGCAACCAGGGGAGAAATCACAGTCCCAGTGTCAACAGCCACAAATCTTACTGCCTTTGAAGTGGCCAGTATTTTACCCAAAAGTTACTACCTAAGATTGTTATCTGGCTACTTGCTGGCCTATGTGAGACAAATTGGCAGTCTTCAGCTAGATCCTGGTAGACTAATTCCACAACACCACATTTGGCATTCATTAGCTGTCCTGGCTGTGGGGCTAAGTAGGAACAGTCAGAAAGGCTGAACCTCCATTTCACCCCTCAGAGGTGGTCTTTCCAGCACAGCTTTGAGACCTATGGATAAATCAATATGGGGCAGCAAGTCCTGTACTAGGTACATGGGTAATTAGATGACTTTGCTTTGAAGAGCTCTGAATATTTCCTTCAGCAGCACTGCATATGATTACTTACTCCTTGCAGATTGTTAACAGTGCAGTGAAACTAGGTAAAAACAATCTTTCTTTTTCCTTCAAGCTTCATAAGTGTGAATAAGAGAGAAAGGAAGATAAAGAGTTGAGGTACCTACCTGAGAGAAAGGTGCCTAGCCCAAGGAAAGGAAAACCTGAAGAATGCAGGTAATAGTATATTAAATATTTGTTTACTGAGCAAATGTAATTTGCTCTTTCATTTTTATGGAGAGTTTTCTTGGCATTCTCACAGACAAATTGACATTGCAAAAGATCCTCTTTCTTAGGATCAATCTGCATTCATAGGCTTTATGTAGATTGACTGCTCCTATGTGTCGGCAAAGAGATAAATGTTCTCCTGAAGCACTCTTACTGTGGGTACAATGCAACCCAAGGAAAATCAAGTCAATCAGCACTAAACTTGCATTCTGAATAACCTACTACAAAGCACTTTTAATGTTTTTAACACCATTTGTCACTGTCACACTGGAAGAAAAATTACAGTTCACTTCAGCTAAGTGGTAGCTCACTTCAACAACATGAAAACTCTCCGAACTTCTGCTTTTATTCTGACCTTGTAAGCAGCTTTAATGTGAATTAAGAACTGGAAAGGAGGGAAAGAGCAGGAGTTGCAGTGGGGTTTCAACCCTGCAGACAAATGGAATGGCTTAAGGTTAGTAGGGGGATAAGCAGGTGTTAAGATCCCTAACAGCATTCACTGCAGGTCCCTAGTTCAGTTGGATACCTGTTTTAAAGATGAATGATGTCTCTGCAAGACAAGCAGTCTGTGGGCCATGTTGTAGGTAAAATAGCGTTTGCCAAAGACTATTAACTGCCAAGTGAAGCTTTGACTGTCAAACTGTGAAGGGGCAAAAAGAGGAAGAAAAGTGAACATGGCAAAGCTAATTTGTAGACTCATTTTTGGAAAAGCAAAGTTTGATAATGACTGACTTGTGAAACTGAGCTTGGGCCCACCTTGAGGGGTGGGCTGAGGACATCTCTGAAAGTGAGGAAGCTTATGCCTCAGGGTGCCTCTCTGCTCATGTTCTTTTCTGACTGGAAGTTTTGGGGAAATTTCCACTGAAACACAGTCCTCCATTATTTCACAGAATCACAGACTCACAGAATGGCTCTGTTTGGAAGGGACCTCTGGAGATCATCTAGTTCAACCCCACTGCTCAAAGCAGGGTCAACTAGATCAGGTTGCCCAGAGCCATGTCCAGATGTCTTTTGAATTTCTCCAAGGATGGAGACTCCACAGTCATGCTGGGCAACCTGTACCAGTGTTTGACCATCCTCAGAGTAAACAAGTTTTTCTTCTGTTTAAGCAGAAGGGCACTGCTGAGATCTGGCTACACCTCTCGTTATTCCCCCCATCAGGTATTTATACACATTGATAAGATCCTCCCTGAGCCTGCTCTTCTCCAAACTGAACAGTCCCAGCTCTCAGCCTCTCCCTGTTAATCCTTTGTATTTCATGTTCAAGCATGTGCTCAAGGTTGTGCTGGGTCTGCTTTAAGAGAGACATTTTAGCCCTTTATGCAGCAATATGAATTCTCAAGTATACTAAAATGTCTATGTTATGTCAAACAGTAAAACTGGAAAGGACCACAAAATCCTTCCAACTCCTCTGCTTTCAGCTCTAACTTACCAAAGCTGTTCTCTACCCCTTTCTTTTTTTCATATTAGAGCTCTTTTATAGCAGAAAGTTCATTGTTTTGCTTTTCTGTGAGATTACAGGCAGTGCAAGTGTGCTGGGTACAGCACTGCCAGCTCAGAGGAGGCTGCTCTGCAGGACGTGCTGAGGGATGCCCAGAGAGGTGGCTCCCCACCATCCGCTGGCTTCTCTGCTCAGGACACAGAGGGAGATGATTTCCCTTTGTGAGCAGACCTTTTGCCTTGCAGAGCACTCCTTGAAACTCATATACCCTTTTTGCTCAAGTGCTTCTTTCTAATGTCCATCTGGTTTTGAGTAGAAAAGTCCTCAGGGCAAAGAAAGAGAGAATATGGCTCTACTTCTTTAACCACAATATTCTGATAAGGATATATGAAATTCCCATTAACATAGGAGCCACATACTTCTTTATACTTTATTCATTCAGTGCACATTAAATTATCAAGAAAGGGGTTTTTTTCTACTGTCAAAGATAATTTTCCCCTTTAAAAAATAGGATTGCAGATACTTATGAATAGGACAGTGATTTCATTAAAAACTCACAATTTATGTTTGTGTTCTTTTGAAAGTTAAGGATAAATTCATTTTTCCATGCAGATTTAAGATTATTTTTCTAATTTATTTTTCTAAATAATGAACATTTTTTATTCACTGAATAGTTAATAGGCATCTTCTTTAATATTCTGCACTCTTTAAAATTATTTTTGTAGGTTTAAAGAGAATTTTGTTCTCAGAATAAAAGTAGACAATTGTTTCAAAACAGTTTCAGCAAAAATGCCTGTTAAAAATGTGATTAAACGTCCTCATCATTGAAGTAACACAAAGACTATTTTCATCACAGTGATTTTTTTTTAACTTGTCTCTTTAGAAGTTGTTTTTAGGCAAAATACTCATTGCACACATTTTTTATGAGCAACTCAAGGCAAAACTGAATGTACCAGTAAATTAAATAATCGCAATGCTTTATTATTTTGTTGCCTTCATGATAGCTATCTCAGTATTAAATACTCTGGAGACAAAGCATGGTAGGTTTTCCTTGTTGTTTTTTTTTTTTTTTTAATTTTTGCTGTGATATAGCATGGTGGAGAAATGTCTATGTTAAAAAAAAAAAAAAAATCCAAATAATTTAATTCCTGGATGCAGCCCAGAGAAGGTAGACATAGATAATAAAGTAGCCCTATTCAGCCTTAATTGTTTTTTCAGTTTCCTTTTCTGCTTTTCATAACTCAGAAATTCCCTTTCAACAGTGAAAAGAAGTACTTAACAGCATAAACACAAATTAACTTGTTTTAATATGCTTTTTTTTTTGCACACTGTCTCCAACTTTCATTAACATGGTGAAATGAATCCTAAAAAAAGGAGCTGCTCTTTACCGGGCTAATAATTTTGCTTGTATTATGTGCTCAGTTCATGCAGGTAAATTCAGACGATTCTTTCAAAATATAACTTCAGTTTATCTCTTTTCCTGAACTGAAAGTCAAAGCGAAGAATTGAAAAGAATTTAAAGACAACTAGCTAAGGAAATCAAATTGTTACGTCTTTTCTCACATTGTCATGTGGGGGAATTCAGAACAGCAGTGACAGATTTTTTCTTAGGCTCACACAGTTAGACAAATGTGAATTGTTGATTCAGCTTCTCTAGCAAGAGAAGTGTAGAACATAAATATAAGATGGGACAGAAATAAAAGCATTATGTGTAGCTATGACTACAGTTCTCACCTCTGGAGATAGAAAAAAACAGGAAAAAAATTATATCCCTGATTCAAGCAGGATTATTTCCATCCACTATCGTCTCATACAGAGTTATAAAAGCTTCTGATAAGGCAAATTACTCCTAGGGAGTTCACTTTCTGGAATATACTCTGCTGAGTTCTTGCCAGACTAACAGGTCTGAGTCAGCCCTATCCTAATCATTTTATCCATAGCCTGATTGTCCATGTGCCTTATAATCTTGGACCTCGTTCAAAATAAATAATGGCAGTAACAAGCCACAGGCTGAACTTTCCTCCGAAATTTTTTTAAGACAACTTCTTGCATAAGGCAAGCAACATCTGTTGAACCAAATGAGGAAGAAATCCTTAATGGCTAGGATGGAGAAGAGAAAAATAAAGGAAGATCAGGGCGAAGTCCTATCCCACTGAAACCAGAGGGATTTCTGTCTCAAGCTCCAGGCAAGCTGGGAATGTGCTCCTTTTCCTCTGTGCTCACGTTCATCACAACTCTGAGCTCTGTGTATCTACTTCTCCCAGTTGAATGTGAACAATACTTCCTATTTAAATACTTCAATCATCTAATAAAAGATTTAGCCCCTTTGACTCCAGCTTGCATACTGGAGTTCAGAGGCACTCAGCACTTCACTAGTGCTTCCTAAATATACAGGTGTTGTGGTTCATACACCCATACTCCTCAGCCGAAGGTTGGTCTTCTGCATTTGGCCTATTAATAACTTTAGAATTTGATATTTCCACAAACATATTAAAAAACTCAACTTAACTTCTTTCTGTGTGATAGCTCTGATTACTTTTGCCTGCTGACCAGAGTATGTTTCAGGTTTTGTCCTACACTTGGACAAATTATAGTTTGTGACATACTTTCATTACTTGCAGGTAGCAAAAGACCTTTTCTGAGACAAGAGCACATTTGCCAGACTCTGTGAGAATAGCAGGCCACTCAGGAGGTGTGTCCCACAGTTTGGAATTGCCTTTTATGTTAGTGTTATGTTGAAGGGTGTCACATTTAATCAGTTTTAATACTTTTCAAGTTGCGTTTTCATATATAGAAGTATAACAGAAAGTACGACAACATCCAACTGATGTTGAAGTTAGAGTAAAACAGTGATCCAATTGTGCATAATTCAAACTCACCAGATTTATTTCTTTCCACTAGAGAACGTCTGTCAGAGCCAGGAAAAAATTTTATCACCAGGCTAAATTCATATCAACAATTAAATAATCGTTTACAGAAATGGCAATTTTGCTTTGCAAATAGCACAATGACTCCCTGAAGCCCTTTTTTTTTCCTGAATCCCTCATCCCTTTTCTCTTTCGTGTCTTTGTGCATTTTTAGTTGTTTGCAGCAAACTTTTGTTTGCCTGTGATTATAACTATCAGCTATCTTTCATATAAAAAAGCACACACAAACTATTCACATTTGGGGTTGGAGAAGTATTTGTTTTTATTTGAATTGATTAGCTGTTAGCAATAAAACAAAATGTAAATAACTGAAAGAGGATGATCTGGACAGCAAAATTCCTTTTTGTCTCCAGTATCAGATCTGGACGAGATGGGAGAAAAAAAAAAAAACAAAAACAAAAAACAGACTAAATCTCTAATGTTGTTTTGCCTGAGTATGCTGGATATTTTTGTGAATTTAGTGATTTGTTAGGATAGGCTTGGGACCTCCAAAGGGAAAGGATATGGGATACAGGAATGGGAGTAGCAGTGACTTGATTTCTGAGGAAAGCACAGGACTGTGGGAACAATTGCAACCGTGGAGGTTTCAGCACTAAGTCTCCCAGAGCTGCAAGTACTCTGTCTCTGCCTAAAGCCACACTGAAGTTACGGGGAAAACTATGTCAGTGCAGTGAGGCAGCCTCTGAACGGAGGGAAATCTAAAAATGGAAGACCATTTGTACATGATTATCTATTGTAAACTCATAATCCAGGCCATCCTTAATAAAAACATTGAGTTCACCCAGACCTTTCTACATGCTCAGGAATGCAGAACTGGAAGAGAGCACTGAATCACTGAGTCTCGTTTCCTGTTACTTTGGGCACCATATTGCAAGATATCTTTCATAAACTTGAAGATCCTGAAACCCTTTACGAAGGAGGTCGCTATCACAGTCTCCATTTCACAGATGAAGAAGCTTGATCCTTGCAGGGGTGAAATGACAAAGCCATGACCATCCAGTAGAAATACTTGGACCAAACCCTGTTTTCCCAAGCATCCTCCCCGTGCGTAGGCCCTGCACTGATCAAGGGCTTCTAAAGGTGTTTTCCAGATATCAAAGATCAGTGCCCCACGACACCGTTGTTGTTCATGCTTGCAATGCTTTTTCTTACTGATTTATGTTAAAAAGGACTCAGCACTCTGGGGTAATATTGGAGAAATTTTTCAGCACACATTTTTTTCTGGCATTTCTCGGAACACAGAATTGCTCCCTAAGTGACTGGCTTCTGGAAGCTATTGGAAAACAATACGAAGCCTTCAGTTTCTGAATAAAACTTTCCACCTGTCCTTATGGATACTGAAAATTAAAGTGTGCAATTTTTGTCAATTACAATAGAAAATACCGGGGCCATTACTTGAGATGACTATGTATTAAATACAGACCACCCCCAAATGCCTTTAAACAAGAGCAAGAAAGAGATCGCTGTTCGTGGGGCTGGGACCTGCCAATCAGACCAAGACTGAATGCCTGTCAGTCTCCCTCATATTTGACTTGGAAGCAACTCATATCAGTATGTAGTCAGGAAATGGCTCTTTAATCACTGCAAAGTCTCTCCTGATTTTAAAGATTAAATCAGCCACAGGCTGCTTGGGTCTTTTCCCTTTTTTTAACTCCTCCAAGATAACTGATGATAGCATTTGAGAATGATTAACCATGCTGCACGGCATAAGCATACAGCTTGGTCTGATTTCATGCATTACAGGCCATGCTGTACAACACTGATCTCAGATAACAGGACATCCAAAGAGATCTGACAGACTTGTCTATGAATGATATATGAGGGGGAAGACAACTTGAAATACGGAAGGAAAATAAATTACCCAATATTTTAACAATGATCTTGTTAGAAATGCTGTAGGAAGATGGGCCAGGAAAAAAGCAGGGTCTCCACGGAAATGCCAGTGAGAAGGGATTTGAAAGGCACCTCCTGCAAAGTTAGAACTGCTACCGCTCCAGGAGGAGTATCCAGCAGGATGGGTATATGTTCACAAAAGTATCTTTAAAACTAGCAAAATGGCAACTGCTGCTGACAGCAAGTGACAGTCAAAGACAGCACAGGAGTGTGCTTTGGAAAAGCAGTGGAGGTAAGGGAGAGGGCAGAGAGGGAAACCCACCCTCGGGACACAGGGCCCTGGAGGGGGCCAAAACTGGGATGTCTGGGTGGGAAGTGAGAGGAGCAGGCGGGGAGGGGGCTATCTGCCAGGGCTGCGACGAGAAAACAGAGTTTCAGGTGGGAGAGGACTTGAGCCAGATCAGCCACTCTTAAGAGGATACGACACGTGTCCTGGGGAGAGAGAGGTGTGAGATGCATAGGAAGGGACACCGCACGTGGATGTGCTTCATGTAAACATCTGAGCACTTTCATAGCAGAAACCCAGACAAGTACTGAGTGAAGGAACGGGAAAGCACAGCCTACACATTATGAGCACCCTGAATCACTGAATTTACACGAGATGGTCCGAGGCTCCCCTGGAGGCTGGTGGCTTGTTGCTTGGTGTGGAAAAGGAGCACAAGGATGGCAGAGCTCTTTCGGCTCCGTCACCAAGCGAGCTGTCGCTGGGATCATCAAGTCAGCCCCTGCTCTTTTCACAGCGATCTGGCTCACTTCAAGCAGAGAAATACTCCCCAGCCTGACACCTAGCCAAATAAATCTTCTTGGAAGTTATTTATCTCAGATCCTGCATTTCTCTAATAACATATGTGCCATGTTTCACCCACCCTTCTCCACACTTTTTTCTCCCATATTAGATTTACAGTGGAAACAAGGTACTGCTGCGGTAGTCCCTCACCCCACTCCTACCAGTAAACTTTTATTCTTTCTATGATGTTTAAAAGATAAAGAAAATTAACTATCAGGTAAAATTTTACAGCAAAAGCTTTTCCTTTTGCTATGAGGTTTTTTCCCCACAGAGACTGCCCATTTGCAAGCTGTTGCTATTCAAACACACTAAGACATGCTCACCCACCTCATTTAAACTCAGAAAATGTGCAGCAAAATGGACTATCTAGCTGCACATTTCTGCCATTTAAGCACCAGTATGAAATGAAATGAAATCGAGAAAAGGCAGAATTCATTTGGTTCCTCAAGGCTTCTCGAAAAGCCACTGAAATCAGCAGCATGACTCCTTTTAACATGTGTGGTGTGAGTCAGGCTGTACAACCTCAGTTAGAAATACCAGCGGGACCATGTAAGGGTGGGGGTGGTATGCACAGAAAAGCTGCAACCGCACATATACAGCCATTTGAGAAAGATGCATAAGAAGTTACTGGAAACCTTGAGATCTTTGAAATACCCTAAGAAAAAAATAAATGTAACTCTGAAGTTTTCCTTCCTGAGTAAAGTTTTCCTCTCCTTTCTTCCTCCAACTGCAATTAGTTGTTAAAGAATTAGCTATTAATTTGAAAGGGTCTCACTTTCAGCCTCCTTTCACAGATATTTGCGTCTTTGCTTTAGGAACTGCAAAACTTGAGCTTTTTCTCAAAGAACAACGGGATGATGAGATCACGGGTCTCACTTGGCATTCCCGTGCTGTTTTTTGCAAGACAGAGTTAAAAATTTCTTCTCGACAAATCAGTCTCACAACAGTAACTGAACTCTAAAGGTAAATTTCCAAATAGTCCCACAGTAAATTAATGAGTACAGTAGGCTGTACTTACTGCTTTTTTCAAGATGCTCACTGAGAATTCAGGACTCTCAATTAATTCACCTCTTTGATACCTCCTGCTTTATTCCAAGCCTATTCCTTAAAGCCATGGAAAAAGAATACACCAATGCCTCAAAATCAGTTCTTCAAGATTACTGACTTTATATCATTTGGATAACTGACAGTACACTTCAGATAGGTCATTTTTTCCATGAAATACCTCCAGCTGTGATATTGCCTCATGCCAGATTGGACTAGGCAAACATATGTCAGCCAATCTACATAGTTGATGATGAATTGAAAAGATTTGATATGGGGAATTAAAAGATAAAGATGAGTGAATAATCAGTAATGAATAGACAATAAGGAATAGCCTACTGAACCAAATTTGTTTCCCTATGTGTACACATGGTTCTGCTTATGAATTACTATTGTTATCTCTTTTTCTAACTCTTTTATCAGCTAATTTATATGACCAGCTCTTGGGTCCTAGATTCTTTTTAAAAACTTGTGAACTTTTATGACTTGGAATTTGCATTGGAAAATAGATTACATAATATTGTCTCTGCTCTCTTGCTAAATTAATGTGGTTAGTCTTTGAATTAAGATTGTAAATGGTTCACTTTAAAGATAACATATCATTGTTGAGGGTTTGGGTTTTTTGGTTTTTTTTTAATGAACTAGTCTCAGGATAGGAGGTGTCTGCTACAGATTTCAGAAATGGAATGTTGGTAACAGCATAAAAGTACCAGTAAATGACTCTTAAATACATATATACATATACAAACTTCTTTACTTATCTGTCAGTATAAAGATTGGATAAAATGTTTGGAATTTTGGCTTTAAATCTCCTGAACCATGCACTTTTCTCACTTCATCCTGCTAAATTTTGTGTTTGATTAGATGTGACAACTGCTGCTAAAAATACTGGAGTTTGTGGAGTGACAGTATAACTCCAGCCTGCACAAGAGAGGGCCAAATTCAGCTCCACTCAGAAGACATAAATCCTGAAATACTTCACTGGAGTCAGGAGAGCTGGTCCAGATTTGCACCCTATGAGAACAGAAACTGGCTCACAAAGTTAAAGAGTGCAATTCAGCTGGCAGTCCTGTACCGATTTTTCACTTGGGTTGCATTCCTGCCAACATGTTTTGCAACTTCACTTCTCTTCTGGTATTGACAAGCTCTGGATTTTATGGGAAGATGACAGCCGTCTCCGTTTCACCCATATTCTTTTCTCTGACCGTTCCATTCAAGTGGAGTTGCTGGGCCAGAGATTGGAGAGGCTGGTCTGCACCTGAGTTCAGCACTCAGTAGTTGTGTCAATGACAGTTGTGTCGACGACAGTTGTGTCAATAAGTTGTGTCCATGCACAGCATGGACAGACAAAAAGCCCAATAGTTTGCAAAATGCACCAGAGTAACTTCCTTCTGCTAAGCTGCATTGGTACAAATCATGGTTTGCTTTTGCCTAGTGTGTCCACTCCTGGGCTTTGTATCAGGCATCTAGATGACGCTTGTACGTGAAAATGCCTCCTTCTTCCTCCTTCCCCTTTCCCATCTTCTCTGCAGTAGCAGAAAATGGAGGTGACCAGAAGAAACATTCTGTAGCACTTTGTTGCTGCTCCACAAGGATGCCAGGTATTATCTTCCCAATGCACCCCTGCTGTCTAGAAAATAAACTGCTGGAGCAAGACATGGAGGTGACATCTGTGCCATTCAAACAGTGCCATCTCCAAGCAGCTGTAATCACACCATACCCAGTCTGCCATTCTTCCCTCCCCTTCACTCACACAGTGCTAAATGTCCACACGTGGTTGGTTCACCAGTGGGATTATAAATGTAATCACAGAGTTCAAGGATCAAAGACCAAATTTCTTGATATCACCACTCTGCCGGCTCAGGTGGACCACTCCGTAGGGCAGGCTAAGCAATACTCAGATCTTCTCTATACCAAGCATGTCCTGCACTGGAGAAATACACCTCAGAATTTTAAAAGAAATATTTTACAGGTAAAAGATGGAAAAAAAAGGCAGTTAAAAATGGCCTTCATCTCATTAAGATTTCCAGCTCACACCCTTGTTGCTGCCAGCCCAATCTGAAGGAAAGCCTTTGGGGTTGTTCTGACAGCAAATTAGCAGCTCATAATGTCTGGGATAGATTCAAATGTCCCATCGGGATAATGCCATGCTTTCTTTAGTAAAACATCCCATATGAGAAAGAGAACTAGCTGGGGTTTACCTTTCCCAATATAATGGATCACGGTTATGTTTTTGCGTAAGTTAACAAAGGAAAATGTTATTAATTGTCTGCCACGACTGTACTGGTATGTACATAAACAGAATTATCCTTAGTTACCTTCCTTCCAAATTTACTAATACTCTCTAGAGAAGCTTAAACAACATCTCTCAGGACTTGTCAAAATTCAAGGGAAGGAGTAAAAAGCAGCTTTAAGCTTCTGGGTACTTTGGAATTGCATGCAGTGCACAATGCCTAGCTTCCATAACGGTTTCACAAGCCTCCAGAAGTTCAAAGTGATAAATATAAGTAACCAGACTATTCCACAGTTGTCGGCACAATGTGGTATCAAAGTCCTATATTAAAATGAACAGCCATCAAAATAGAGGAATGAATTTTCAGTTGTAGCCCACAGGAATTTCTGCATCCAGATCCCATTAATCATCAGAGCTCTGCATGGAGTTCCTTGTACAAAACCTTTAACATTCAGCTTAGCATGGTAAGTTATGACAAGCACGGGACCAGGGCCAAATTCTGCCCTCAGTTGTATCTCAGCAATACCATTAGCTTCTGTCAAGTTGCACAGCCGCAGTCAAAGTCAGATCTGGTCATTTGTCTAGTGTGTAACTCTCACAGCACATCAGTTTCAATGGGTCCATTTATATGCTTTAAAACCAAATACATAACTAGTGCTTGGATAAATTGGGAACCAAAATGAAGTTTGAGATGTGTCTTCTTACACTAGGAAGAGTTCAACATTTAGGTTTCTGCCAGAATACACAAGTCTGACACTATCAGATGAAGAATGTCATGGGATATTTAATTACCAAAATTAGCCAGAGGGATTCAGGTTTTGGGTCTCAACAGAAAAACATGTGAAATATATACTACATGTTTACATTTTGTGAACAGTTTCTCTTTATTTTTTCATAAGTTTTGATTTTTTTAGTGCTTTGGAATAAATATACACTAGCTTAAAATGTTTTTTTTCCATTCCAAATGACAGAAGGAACCATTTAAAGTGTTGTGGTGAGCTTAAAAGATGAAATCAAGTTCGTTTTTCTTCCATAGCTGGCTAGAACCAATATTTGCTACCCAGTTTAGGTAGCAGTTTAATTTCAGAAAAAGTTGCACACAAAACATTTGGCTTTATGAAATATTCACAACTATTTTTCTTGGCTTCTGTTTACTGGCAGGCAAAAGGGGTGGTTTAAATATAAAGTGCGGATTTTATACTACATCTTTACCGTACATGGACAATGGTGGAGACACACCTCTTTACAGTGCAATCAAGACTTGAAAGCTACAATTTACAATAAGTAATTACGCACAAAAGGAAAACATTGCATCTGCTGCCGTTACCACAAAGATCCGTGCACGATATTTTCTTGCTGAGTACTCAAGTTAAAGCTCAACCAATGAATCATCTACTGTTGCTTCTGTAACTTGTGCAGTTTGAAATGTGCTACTTTTTGGCAGTAAATTTCTGATGGCTAAAAAAGAATGCAAACCAGACACAGTGAGGCCAGATCAGCGAACTTAATAAGAGGTAAGAGAGCTAGTGCTTCTGGGAGGCATAGCATTTGTGAACTGTGTCAAAATGGAAATCAGCAGTACAAAACCAGTGTTGTCTGGCAGGTTTCCATATAAACTTTTGATATTTATAAATAAAAAGATCTCAAAAGAAGCATGCCAACTTGGATAAAGGCATACATAAATATATGTGTATATATATGCATATATATGCATTCATACTGTGTTAAACTCCATAAATTTGAAACAGAATTGTATTGGCTTCGTTCAAGCACTCACTTGGCACCTAAACTTTAGGCACCTAGTGACACTGAGTTAAGTGCTTAAATTCCCTTTACAGTCAGAAGGAGAAACACAGGTGTCTTTGAAGGGCTGCAGAGAGAAAGGATCTGACCACTTAGACTCTCTTCTGGAAACCTTCAAAATCACCTGTCCTCTTCTGTTGACTACAACAGCAAGTGGCACAGTTACTTTGGGAGAGCTACTTCATCAGATTCATAAAATATAGGAACAAGTTAGATGTCTAAGTTAGGCTAACTGGATCTAACCTTGATTTCTGATCAAGATAGGGAAACTAATTAAGCTGTAGTCTCCCACTGAGCTGCCTGTGTAGTACAAGAAAAAGAAAGCAATCCATGAAATCAAGTCCAACAAAAACACCACTAATCACTGGACTATTTACCAAGACTATCACAAGGTATGACAGAGGCCAGAAACTCAGGGATTCCAGGCGGTTTAGAGCTGTATCTACACAATAAGAGTATCCACATCTATAAACCACAGAAATCACTACTACTCAGCTACAATAATTTACATTATCGACCATCAATAGTACCAACTATCATTAAGTTTGCCCAGCAATTTCCCTACCATAAGTGTTTTAAGTAGCTCAGAAAATTATTAAACTTTAACCACCTAAGCTGTTGATCTGCCTTTAGCAAAATATTCTTTCAAAACTTCTTAGCCAAAAAACATCAAGGATTTCCAAAAGTTCATCCAGAAGAGAATACATATTTTTGTCCATGTTTTAAAAAATCTGGCAGATTTTATTCATGCAGTAGTTGACCTCCTCTCCTTGTCAAAAGACATAATGCTGGACAGGGACCCGTTGTGTCAAGAATATGCTTTCAGCTCCCCCTAAGAAAATCTACCCTCTCAACAGCACTGATTGTCCTCTGGGGATATTGGTCTCCCTGTGTGACTACAAACGCTTCCTGAACCAGCTAAGACTAAGCTGATACTAACATTTAGCTAGTTCAAGTTAGAAAAGATGGACCACTTATTTGATATGCCACCTATTTTCTGTTTAAATTAGCCTAGACAAACTAATTACATGGCTGATGGAAAAAGGCAATCTGTAGTAAGCAATGGTGATAAATTCAGAGCACACCAGTTTGGCAACAGTGGTTAGGGTCATAACTGTGAAACTCTCAGAAACCTTCCAGATGCACCCACCTGCCCCCAGAGATTTTCCAGGGCATCTGGGCTCCTGACTTTACCAACTCAATAAGGGTGTCTATGCTCAGATAGTAGGGGTAATCCTTTAATACAATATCAATGTGAATTTTCTGGTTTAGCACGAGAAGAGGTATAGGCTAAACTGAAAATGTCACTTTTACACCCGAAGGAGTCTCCACATGCTCAAAGATATTCAGGGTGTGGTTACACGAGCTTAACTTTGTCTGTATAACCGGTAAAACTTTCCCATGTCAACAGGGTTTTATCTTCAGGAAATCTAACTGCATAAGGGAATGTGAGTTCAAGGGGGTCTAAATTACTGTATGACCATCTTAGATTACAATGAACCATGAATTTGGCTGAAGTGCATTGAATACAGGAAGCGTTATAGTCCTGCTTAGCTATGGTGCTGTTTTTGTCAGTGCTCAAGCCTAGCCTACCAAGGGATAACACAGACAGCTCAAGTATGCAGCACTTCGGCAGAAGGAAGCCAGACAAATATTGCCTTCAGTGGTGAAGGATCGCAGGGCTCCAGCAATGCCTCCCTGGAGTGCCACAAACTGAATCACCAGCTTGGCTCTCAGTTCGCCAGCTTTTACTACCACGGCTTTGCTCTTCCCTCACCAGAGCAGGGCAGGCAGGTGTGTCACGTGTGTCCAGCACAACTCGACTTCCCCTTTTATGCAGGCTCTGCTTAAGCGCCTAATCCTGTGTTTAGGATGTCATGCTCTGTTGCTATGGAAGTTATTGGGATGTCAGAAGTTTAACATAATGACTTCAATGTAGGGCTAGAGCTGGGGGTAAGGGAGGAGATTAACCATGAGAGAAACCAGGGCTGTAGCTGTGACTACTTGATTGCTAGCATATATGGAGATGTTCTCTGAGCCCAAAATACAGCCCTAAGGAAAGATCAGAAAGTGGTCTGAGGAGTGTTTTGTGTTTCAGCTCCTCTTCAGATGAGTTTTTCTGAAAGACACAGAGGTTGCACTCATACCTTTTCAGGTTTCTCAGAGCATTGCAGTTCCTTACCTCCTCCCATCCAGCCCCTCACACACTTCCCAAATAAACTACATTTGTATGGTAAAGCAAGGTAAATTCCAGAGCACTTTTCTATAGCCAAGACATCAGTTTTCCTTCTTCCTTGCTGGAATCTGATGTTTAAGTCCTTATTGACTGTCCTGGTTTGTAGAAGTGACATCTGTAAGTCCCTATCTTGTTTGGTAATTTTCACTCTAAATCTCAGCTCAAATCATCTCATGATAAATCCCTTTCCCTCATCATTCTCACCCCATCTGCTCTCCCTAGGGAGACCTTTATTTTCTATCTTCCAAGCTCATCTCTTCAAACGGCAAGGAAGCTGTCAGCTGCTGTGAAGATTTGTAGGGCACTAAATCTTATACATTAAACCTTTAAATACATTTATCCAGGTAAAACATTTTAAAGCAAATATATAAACCCTGAAGGTTCGCTAGCATATGGCATAATGATTAGCAACCAGATACCAATGATTTTCATCCTCTTTATTATCATTATTTTAACAGTATAAAATCTCTTTTCCATTTATCAGTTTGCTTGAAAAAATGTTCTACTCAGTTTATCCTCCATCAGCTTCATCATTCTGATTACTGAAGTAACGGCTGAATCCAAAAGTCATCAATTTCATTAGATTAAACACCCTGCAGCATGGATTCTGACCCTGACCTGTCTACAAGAACGTTTCTGATGAGGTTTCCTTTCTAAGTAAAATAGCATCAAAATTATCACATCTGTTCTTTCAATGGTTTGGGCCTCATTAGTCACCAAAGAAGTACAAAGTGTAAAAAATAGGTAGATTGCATTCTCCTGAATGCCCTGTGTTTCATTTCAAGGGATGAATCACAACATGGTTTGATTCTTCATTCATCCAACTTCCTTTGTCTGTTGCTGAGTACAATATGAGTCATTCACCAAATCTTCATGCCGGGGTTCCTACCTACTGGAAGCTTTTAATATCTGCCAGTATATCAAAACACAAATGGCATTTTTTTTCCAAACAGACTACTCTTATTTTATTTTTCATTAGTTAAGAAAGAAAAGGCTCAGAGATTTACTGGTGTATGCTATATGTGTCAAACCCGTATTACTGACTGCTTTGTGAGCTGCAACTTGTATCACGCAGCTGGGCACTGGCAGGGTTAACAGGAAAATACAGAGAAGAAATTGCAGGAATCTGTGATAGAAAGGGACTATGAAGTCATCTGGTCCATGTTTTGCCAATATAGGCCTGTTCCCTACAGTATATCAAAGTACGAGCACTTTAAACAGCCTTTCTTAAAATGAAGAGGAAGCATCTAAAGTTAACAGCTGCAGGTGTGACCCCAGAAGGAGGAATAGGTGGCTTACGGTGATCCAGGGTAGCCCTGTGCACCCGCCGCGCTGAAGGATGGCTGGAGAGCCTCACTGAGACCAGCTAATTACAACTGGATTACTGCGTCCTGAAACATATAGGCTTTCTCAGTCTATTTGTTCTCAGTCTCCTCTCCCTTTGGGAGGAGCACTGGGATGTTAGCTTATTCCAGTTTCTGAAATACACTCTTATTTCCATCCAGGCCTTTCTTGAAGCTGTTGGATTGTGCTGTTAATTGAAAGTTCTTCCTAGAGGGACAAATTCTGCATCCCTGCCCTATGGCATAGGTATGAACCCGCTGGCTTTGGCTGCCTAGCACTTCAGTCAGACTTCTTCTCTGCAGATGGCTTCTCTACATGTGCCAGTGCAAGCAAGGGCTGCAGAATCAGGCCTTGAGGTAGGAAGACTTACCAAATTTAACTGTACAACACATCTCATGTGCAGTGAAATAAATGTGGTAAACCACCAATGATTCATTGTTTACTTATTGCAGAAAACAAACAGGTTTTCTTCTGAGTCACACGCATGCTAAGAATTTTTTCCTTCTCAAGCAGAACAAAAACCAGTGTTATTTCAAGACCGGGTGAAAAAAGCTCAGATAAAATGAGAGCTCCTTGAATCTTTGTTCAAATCAGGAACCTGAACATAAACTTATTTGATGTTCTGAGAGGTTTGGAAATTTCATTTTCCACCCGATACTGCTGCAGGACACATGATTGTGCAACTGGGGGCCACAGAGGGTGATGGAGTATGGATATGCTGGGATCCATTTGAAGATCATGAGACCCATTTCCTCTTCCCACTCCCACTTTTGGAGAATCTGAGTGTGCTGTTAATAATAATCCAAACATGTTGCATTCAAAACTGACCTGAGATCTGAGTTCTACTGAAATGTGCCCACTTGGTCATCATATGCCGGTAAAAGAGATCATTCACTTTTTTAAAATGAGCAAAGTATCATTGAGCTTGGTCTGGAGAGAGATAAGAGCACAGGAAGGAAAAAAAACCATAAATAACTGAATAAATAGACAAGTGAAATGACTGGAAAAAACATTTAAAAAACATTTATCCAGGATTGGAGCAACTTTGGAACATAAAACTGTTTCTTTTTGCTAAGAAGCACTATTTTAGACCTATATACTTTTGGGCTTCAGACTGTGAATTGTATATGGATTCTTTTCCTGTTAGTTTAAGAAACGTACATCTGTACTGCCTGCCACAGACTTCGATCTTAAACAGAGAGAGGTGTGTGATGCATATCACCCCAGGAAATTCCACGTGGGTTTTGCTGAGGGATGCTGAAGAAGAATAGCAGCTAAAGTTGTCAGCAGGTTCATATGAAAAATCCTTGAAAAATTACGGACTCCCAAACTCCAGCTGAAATTCAGGATCTGTTTCAGTGACACACTCAATATAAATATTGCTGTGAACATCCAAGTCTATGATATAAACAGCATAGTGTATGCTCTAACTCTGTAAAAATATGAATGTTTCTTACAGATGTAAGTTAAATAACAAATTGCATCCTTTTGCATGGGTGCATTCAGCACTGGGCAAGCTGTTTCCCTCCATAGGTACCACAGAAAACTTATGGTATCTGTGTTACTGCATTTGGCTACTATCATCTTTCCATATGTTATGTTTTCCACATCATCAGTTAACTGACACATTTCATCATGACAGCTAGAATATCTCATTAACACAGTGCACTGTTAATACACAGACTGGAGAGTAGATTTGGCAAATGTTGTGGATGAAGAAGCTGAAATGCTCAGCTGAAGCATGGAGGAGAGACCTGAGTGGCAGAAAGGGATGTGAGTTGCTCTCAGTGGCAGTGAAGTGAAGTTTGAGACAGCAAGTTGTGCTTGAGGTGATGGCCAACCCCCTGACTAAGACACTAGAGGTAAATGAGATGACAGGTCAAATCACAGGACACGGACCCTCAACATAGAGACAACTTTGAAAGCTCTAATGATAGTGTTTTGCTACATCACTGGGGTCAAAGATGTCTCCAAATGAAAGGAGAAAAGAAAAGAGCAAGAGGATGGTAAGAATTTGACAATGTCTTCTGAGGAGTTTCAAGAGAAATGAGGAGAACAGAGAACAAGAGCTACGAAAGTAGAAGAGAACCAAGAGGAGAGTGATGGAAGACAAGGAGGAGCATATGTCAAGGGAGGCTATCAACAACAGTAAAAAGCTGAAGAAAGTTAAAAAACAGTTCAGATGTTCAAGAGTTCCCCAAGGAAAGAGCTTTGTAGAATGGAGTGTTTAAAGAGCATAAGAGGGCAGGGAAGGGCTCTGGACTGTAGTCAGACCTCCTGAGTCAGGGTAGTCAGAAGTGTGTTTAGAAAGGAGCTTGTGGTACAAAAGTTAATAGAGAAGTTATATGAAGAGTTAAGTGCAGAGGAAAATGAAAAAATAAGAATGAACCATGGGCTATGGGTAGACTGTAGAAAAGGTCTGAGGAGCAGATGGAATTTGAACGAAATACCTTCAGGATGTTACGCAGTAGTGAGAAAGATGGAGGAATCAGTAGCCAGAAATACAGCGTCCCAGTGAAGGCAAAGGAGGCAGAATTAGGCAATAGGGTTGGGATTCACCTGAGCAAATGTGCATACTTCTAGGGCACAACTAGTCTCATCCTAATGCAAACAGCTAAAGGTAGGTGTGATGAATCACACGTTAAAAGTGCCAGTTTCCTTCCATTAACCACAAAAGAAGCCCATATGCAAGCACCCGCATTGTCCGTATCAAAACTTATTAATTTGGGAGGGAGGGGAAAAGGAAAGAATATTTGAAGGGAAAGGTGGAAAGCATTAGAGCATGAGATGAAGGAAGGTGCTAAACACTGAGTAGAGAAGAAACGGGAGAAGTGGGATGTAGAAGAGACCTTAAGACTTCTGTAAGACTGCAGCCAGACAAAAAAAATTTCTGTAATCAATAACCGGGCTATCCACTGAAGAAGTCTTTAATATCAACAGATCCCGCTGCATCTCCAGAAACCTAGGAAATGAAGGGCAGTAGCAGAAGTAGGTAGACCCGACTTGTTCTATTCATGCTGGTGCCAGAATCATGAGTGGGCAGGTGGGTAGTGAAGAGACACACAACCTGACCAGACATAAACTGGTTTTGCTCCAGGTGCAGCATACTCCCACCTGTGCGGTACTGTGCGCAAGCAATGCAGGTCTAGCAGAGAGATTGAATAGCTCATATTCAGCCCCAAGTGAACATGATTAAACTACTTCCAGACTCCAGCTTATAAGTCCCCATTCAGCTGATGGGCTGGAACACGTGGATTCACTGCTTGGGTCTTTGCTAGTCCTGGAATCTCTGCATCTGGTCAACATGACCTAAACTGCACCATCTGGATGCTTGAGAAAGGGCAATGCTTCCCCACTCATAAGCAATATTTTTAAACAAACAGGACTTTCTTGGGGGAGCAGGCCAAAGGAGAGAAGCATAACACTAGCTTGGAAAAGCTGAATAATTAACAGTTGAAAAAACTCTCATCTTTCAGGATGCTCTG
Source organism: Ciconia boyciana (assembly GCF_034638445.1). Classification (NCBI taxonomy): domain Eukaryota; kingdom Metazoa; phylum Chordata; class Aves; order Ciconiiformes; family Ciconiidae; genus Ciconia; species Ciconia boyciana. Next base: position 11,681,488 of record NC_132936.1, on the reverse strand, counting down.
GCAACTGCTCTGAGCCTTTCCTTCTGTAGCTAGGACTGGCTACTGAGGAAGTCATGATTATACCTTCCTTGTTGTACTACTTCCAGCTCAGTGTCCAAGCTTGGAGGCATTCAGGGACATGCAATTTCCATGACTTTTACTACTAAGCCTAGCTGAAATCACCAGACAAGAGACACAAGCAAGGATCAAGAAAACAGAGCAGCTCCATTTCCTGCCATCACTGGGCTGCCAAGGGTTTAGCAGCTTTTCAGACAGGGGTGTAGCTCAACACGACCAGTCAGGAATAAGAACAGATAGCAATACTTTCGCCAGAGACTAAAAGTCCCCCTATACTGGTTGCACAGGGAGGTTCATGCCTCGGCTCCTGAACAGGACTCATCTGGGTTCAGCCTCACATCACCTCTTCTCCCCTCTGACACTTTGGCAGCACCTGGGCAATGCAATAGGAGCCTGTAGCACAGTGACACACTCACTCATTCCTCTCTGCTAAAGGGAGCATCCTCCCGTGTCTTCTTCCCTCCCCTCCTCCTTCTGCTCTGTGTCTTTTCTGAGAGTCCCTCACCGTGCTGCAGGGTCTCTTGCCCAGGAATTTTGAAAAGTTACATTCAGATGTGCTATCAATAAAATCACACTACACAAAAAAAGTTCCAGACTGTTATGTAAAAGAAATGCAAATAAGGCCTTGGCTATCCAGTAAACTTTTCACTTTTCCAGAAGATGCTGGAAACTTGTTCCTTCCCTTGAGGGCATTTCTGCTTATTTGGACCTTCTCATGGAGGAACTGCTTTTCACCTTCCCAACAGATGTTAACAATGCCATCCCCACTCCTTTATGGTTTCAAGCAGCTTAGGGCTTCAAGCCCTAAGCACAGGGCTTAGCAACAGAAGAGAAACAAGGAACGTGGCGATGCCGAAGGAAGAGCAGGCAGCAAGGAGTGAAGGAAGCATTCAAAATGAATGTCATTATCCTTCAGTTACTTTAGCAAGTGGTGCAGGCAGCATAAGAAGTCCACTTCATCCCCTTGCTGTACTAGATACACAGCACTGATGGCACATGCAATAGCTCAACCACGGGAGACTGCAGCAAGCCCAGCAACTGCATTTAAATGCCACAGATGGTAGAATGGATTTTAATGAGAGCCACCGATAAATAGCATTTGCTGGAGCCACAGATAAGTAACATTTGCAGAACTCAGCAGTTGTGATACAAAATGGTTTGCAACCGTAAGCAGAGAGCACCAACATTTAAAGGCAGGTACACTTGGTGTAAAGTACGGGCCAGCCCCTGCACGTGTCTAGATGTCACTGGAGCAGCTGGGACAGTGACCGGGGAGGGCAGCGGGCCCCATCGCAGGTGCTGCATGCTCGGCCCCTGCTGACGTCAGTGGAAGTTCAAGGCACTTAACACCTCCCAGGACCAGGCCGCAAGAGCGACTTCCAGAAGGAAACTATCTTGAAAACAGATCATGTGCTGTTAAATGTAGCATAGATGCAAAAAGGGCAGAGCAGTGCATGTTGCAAAATGTATCTTCTTTAGTGCAGTATCCCCAAACTCTGAGCTTATTCACTCTTGGCTCTCTCTTTCCACTGTCTTATCTGTTATGATGTTGGCACAGAGCTGAGTCTGGAGGGACTGCAGAGCTGGAACAAAACAGTAAATGTTCTCCAGGTTTTCTTTTCTTACAGAATTCCCTAACTCCCAACCTACTTAAGGGGGAGCCATGAGCTAAAGTAAAATTATAGTTTTGTCTTCTTCTCAAGCCAGATATCTCCAGAGGGAATTCTGCTTGCATTGTACTTTTTCTCCAGAACTACTACCACCACCACAGCACCTTGCAAAGAAAACAGATTCTTTCTGTTTCCTGATGAAGGTTTCAATTAACAAAGGTAGATTAAATGAACGGCCTTTAGTCAATTCAATTTTGTTGTTCTTTATACCAGTTGTTCTATGCACTGGAATTTTATATTTAATGTTTTATAGCCAGTCTGAACATTTAGATAATGTTATAAAGTCTGCAGCTGTTATATGTGATTTGGCAAAGAAAGGAGAGAGTATGTTTGTAAAAAAAAAAAAAAAGCTTCTAGGACCTCTTATTTATTTTTAGAAATGCAAAGTTTCTAGTTAAAATAAAGTTTAATCAAATAAAAATAGAACTAAATGAAGCAGCCTCAATTTCAAACTTTTGTGGCTCTCTGAATTACTTCAAAGAAGATTTGTAATTTTTTCTAGCAGAAAAATTAAGCAAGCATTACTTTCTGTACCAGGCATAGCAAAAACATTCAAAAATAATTCTGCAGCTTCCACAGGGTTCTCTCTGTTATGTTTTAATGCCCTGGACTGCTCCATTCTGGATACCACCAACAAAGCAACCCTCTCTTCTTAAATCAGGAAAGAGGATTTAAATACATAGGCATGTAAGTATGATCCACCCAAAGGATGTAATATCCTATACATTTATCCTATATCCCTATATCCTACTGGATACATACATACAGGATATTGCATCTATTGGACCTCAAAGCTACCATTAGCGCTAAGAATTGATGCAGACTGAACCTCCAGAGCTTGATAGTTTTCCATTACATGTCATCATTGTATTCACCACAGGTCAGTATATTTACCTTGTTTGTTAATTCACTTTATATACAAGGAAAGTCCCAATGGATGTTGCCTTCTCTTTTACTATGGTGATAATAGCCGTAATAAAAAAACAAACCAAACCAAAACAACAGTTTTCATTTTCTTCTGAGATATTTCTCATTTACAGACTCACTTGACTTGGTTTTAGTAGACGTCAAAGATGCTCAGTATGATTCAGGGTTGCTGCTTTCTGGCATAAATTTAGAAATCCCTTTTGAGAGGTAGGACAAGAACTCCTGGTCCAGCACAAAACGTGAGATGAGAGGATGTGATTAGAGGCTACGCCCCTGGTCCTCTGGTCCTACAAAAAATGTTTTAATCAGGCAAGAAATAAAGCAGCCCTAACATCTGCTCTGCATCAGGAGGAATAGTTGACTATGTAATGGTCTACCCAACTTGCTGTAACAAGAGCACAAGACATCTCAAGCCTTCTTCAGCCCTGTGGACACATTCTGTGAAGACAACCGAGCCAGGAATCGGTGACATCAACCATGGCAGCTAGCAAAGAGGGGTGCACTACTTCAAGAAGCTTCCCAACCTCTGTTCCCTTTGCATCGCTGGAAAAAATACAAAGATGGAGGAAAGAACAGGACAAGAGAGTCATAAACAGTCAGCAAACAAATTGTTTAGCACAGCAGAAAATAAAATCTGAGCTCCAGTGTCAGAAATGCTGGCATAGTTTCTCACGGATATTCAGTGCTGTCTGACCAATATTCACAGGAGTAGCCTAAAGGAGAGAGGGAGTATTCCAGCAGAGGCAGGGGGTATTTCATAATTCTTTATTTCATTATGGTGTTGTAGCTGGAGTCTGGTCTCATGGGAAGCACAATGGAATATTAAATGGCAGCAAAGATCATGCTGCATCCCTTATCTGCTCATGACTAGATCTCTTTCATATATGAGTTGTTTGTAACATGCTGAGCTTTTTTTAAAAATAAAGTTGAGTGCAAGGGGAAACAAGAAAGGGGTCAGCTGGACTCAGCTTGACCTTTTTTTTTTTTTTTCATAAACTAACACTTGTGTGTTTGGGAGCAATGAACTAAATATGGACTTCACTCAAGCAAGACAGATTCAAGGCTAAGGGGGAGACTTTTGTTGTATTATGCAATGCTCTGGGATAGACTATTGTTGGTCCTTGCTGTGCAGATGTAGCCATGGCTGATTATCCCTACTCCCAAACCTCTTTACTCACCCGCACTGTTTGGTTTCCAAGAGAATGATTCTCTAGTGACTGATTTATTTCTGCAGAAACGCGTATGTAAAACTAACTTATTTTACAACTGTTCAACATTGCTCATCCTCTACCCTTAGCAACAGGCAAAAAAGGTTTTATAAAGCATACAGTGTTCCACAGTAGGGTTTTTTGGGTTATTTTAAAATATTGTGTATAATGTGAAGATTTTATACCTTGTAATAATAATTCAGTGGACATGAGGATAGAATCCAGAATGAAAGTTATGGAAGGAAAATTAGCAGTGGGACATCCCCTACTATCACTGAAACAAAACCAGAAAAATATGTTGTATGATGAAATATCCTTGAGTTGCTGTAGTGCTTATGAAATTCTACATTCAATTTTAAATCTGCCCTAATTCATGCTGTAGGCACCAAGCAACTAGCTCTAGAGTAATGTAAAGAAACTACTAGCACTGAGTACATGCTATGTGTAGTGGGATAGAGGACTGGAAAGATGTGGATTAGGAAAAAGGTAGGTAACAGAGGTTATACTTTATAAAAAGAGAGGAGACATACATTGTCTTCTTCCTGGATAAAGTGGCAGCTCTGTGTTTCATATATAGTGAACTGAGTAGTTCCCAAAGAAATTAAAGGTTGGTCCTAGAAGTGTTTTATGTTTGCAGGATGCTCCTTGAGAAGAATAAAATTAAGTGACCCCTTGAAGCTTTCTAACAGAAAATGACATTGCAAAGATGCATCACAAGAAACAGTATGCTAAATTGCAGGATCTGAATACTGGTACAGAAGCTTAGGGGAAAAAAAGATTTAAAAATTAGGGAAATTCCTTTGTACACAAAGAACAAGCAAATTCATTTGCTCTGAAATCCAGGAGAAGGGAAGAAACAGATCTGAATGTCTCTTGTATTTCTTGGTGAAAAGAAGGGCAACAGAAAAGGGGGATGTCAACACTGCAACATACTATAAATACATAGTAAGAAGGAAGAGGTGAATCATACTTTCTGATGGAAAACTTCTGAAGCATTAAAGAGCAGTATCTGCTGGAGATCAGTGACTTTATTTGACTAATTGTCAGTTGGAATGGGGATGTATATTTGCAGCATACTTGGAGGACAATTTGTTACTTCAGAAAGCAAAAGATAGCAGAAAATGAGAGGTTATTTTAGGTTATGACAGAGAAGATCAGATCAGAAGTCATGGAGTTTTCTTTAATAGGGACAATAGCACAATAGGGATCTTGGGTTACACAAAAACTCAAGGAACTGGAAGATCTTTTGGGGAAAAGGAACAGGAAAACAAAGACAAGAGAGGGGGAGTTTCTAAATGAGACAACCTGAAAGGGGGGAGAGTTCAAAAGCGAAAGGCTGATATGGCTCCATAGGAACTCCTTAAGGATGTGAAAGTTGAAAAGGAATTATAAAAACTGAGATCAAGGAAAAGTAACTAAGAATGGGAATAAAAAGCACATGGATAAAACTAGAAAAGCTACAGCAAGAATATACAGAAAGCAACAACAAAATCCAGCTACACATTAGAAATCAGAGGAAGACAGAGATTCACTCCTTACCAAGAATAAAATTCCACAGAGAAGGCAGAAGACTGCTAGTTGTTTCACTGTTGGCAATAATTTTTAACTATGTCAGCATTAATCACATAGTTAATTAATCAGATGCTTACATTTTAAAAAAAAATTGAGAGATCAGAAAGGGGAAAAATATGTTTAAAGAATGAAAGAAGTTGCATACCATCAAGCTCACTGCTAAGAACTTTGCTAGAGCAACCTGAACCAGTCATGATTATTTTTGAGGATTCATGGATGACTGTATGAATCTCAGAAAAGTCAATCTCACCGTACTTTAAAAGCAGGAGTTAGAAGACCAGGGAGCCTAATTTTCAGTCATTATTTAAAATAATTTAAATACATAAAGAAAATAATTAAATTATTAAAAGTAGAATTCTGTAGGTGTATCAAAAAGAAATCATGTCAAGCCCACCAAATTTCCTTTTCAGACATGATTGTCAGCCTCCTGGATATAGGGATTGCAGAAATAGTCCCTGCAAGTTGTCCTGACACAGGCACTCACTACTTCTTATAAACAAACTAGGGAAGCAGAGTTTAGGTAAAACACCCATAAGATCTTATACAGCTAATTGGAAACTCTACTCTAAGCATACCTAGCAATAAAGAGGACCACTTAAAGACAGGTACTATAAATAGGATCTGTATATCCTACATATATGACACCAAGGTGAAAAGGTTGACAAGCACTTGGGCTACAAGCTCAGAATTCAATGTGATCTTGGGAGAGTGAAGAAATAGTCCAAACAGGATTAAATTCATGAAAGACAAGTTGCAATAGTTCATGTGAAATCCAGGCATATCAGACAGTTGGGGTGAATTGCCCTCTAGAGATGCCTGTGTCTCTGCATTGCAACTAGATGAAGCCTAGGGAACTGCATAGACAAAATGCTTAGCTTTTGAGTGGCTTTTGTAAGGTGAGATAAATTCCAGTTCGGAAGAACTGAAATGCACAGATACAAAGTGGAGAATATTTGTGGCTGGGCAACAGTTCAGCAGGAAAGATCTCAGAATTACTGCAGATCTCAAGCTCATGATGAGTCAAATGTGGTGTTTTGCAGAAGAAACAATTATCATTCTGGGCTATTTTAAGAGGATTGTTCCATAAAATAAATGGAGTATTTATTCAGCCCTTCTCAGAACTGACAAGGCCACATCTTAAAGCCTGTGCCCAATTTTGGAGGGATAGCAGAAAGAATCCAGAAGGAAGAGCTTCAGAAAACATCACCCGTTGATACTCCCTTCAACCTTACAGCTGTATACTTCTTTAGCACAAAAACCTTCTGTCAGCTGCATGATTCACTTAATAAAATATTACTGGATATTAAAGTGTTCTAGTAAAATAATTTATGTAACAGAGAAAACTGGTGTTTGAACTGTGGAAACCAGTTGTAAAGAGGCAACCTTGGCTTCCCTACACAGGAAAACTTCCTCCAAAAGCTATATTTACCCTGCTTGAAAACTATCTGGCTGGCTCCAGAGCTGATCTCTCCAGCTTGGGGAGAAGTCTGTGTATGCAGATGTTGCAGATAGGGATGGGATCAAATTCCTGCTTTGTGTCCTCATGAAACAGAAGAATGAGGCTCACGGGCTGCAACTCTCCAGATCTGTCAAACTGGCATCTCTCGCCATCGTTACACTTGTATTACAGTTGCTGTCAGAAATTATTTATGCCAGAGCGTGAATTTGGGGGCAAAGACAGAATTCCAGGGATGCTCAGTGGTGTATCAAAATCTGCTCATGGCAATACTGGAGTGTCTTACAGCTGGTCCCTTGGTGGGGTCAGCCTAAGGCCAGGGATATGCTCTGTCCAAAATTCTCCATTCATCCTGCTAGGAAAAAGAGGGAACAAGCCATCTAAACAAGGTAAGGCTTTTACTATCCCAAACAGAGTTCAGCATATGGACTGTTGCCTGTGCTGGAAAAGTTAAAGAGAAAAGCAGCAACTGAGAGGAGGAGGATGCCTGATGCTGATGACATTACATATGTCATCTTGAAGAGCTGATGAGGGAATATTAATTGCCTTGACACATAAAAATGTTGAAAGCTTTCAGATCTGAAATACTGGAATTGGGTGGGAATCTGACCAGAAGTTGCCGTACTTTGGGTTTGTTTGGATTTCTTCCAAGGAGCATTTCAGAATTTTGCAATCAAAGTAAAGAGCCTTCGAAACATCTCTCAACACAGTGATGGCAGTCATTCCCTCTGTGAGGCACAACCACCATACAAAGCACTGCAATTTTGAATTATTCATTAATTACCTCATAAAAGCTTCAGAGATTACACACTGTGCCAGCTCATCAGCTGGTGTAAATCAATACAAATCCAGTGTCTCCCATGCGAAGCCCACTAAAAGCACTAAAAGTCATCTAACTGACATTTCTGCAGTACGGATTTGTTTATTTTACAGAGCCAAAATACAGGCTAAATGAAATGTTTGTGTGGGATGTAAAGCCAGAGATGAAGTGTGCTACGGCTTTTAGTTCCCCTTTTTCTCACCAATGCTTAGCACATGATGGAGAACACTAGGAATGGCATTGTGGGCCTAATCTTGCTTCCTTGATGCAGGGTGTTGGAGAACCCCACATGTGTTCTGACCATACTGGGCTCTGACAGGTCTCCTGCTCCCTGAGAGCCAGGAGAAGCTGAAGGGCTTTGGGAGTCCCAGCCTCTCCCTTCTCCTCTGCTCTCCAGGGCATAAGAGGTGCTTTTTTCTTTCAGATGAGCTCCTTATATCTCAAAGCACAAGCCTTCAAAATATACAGGGGTTTTTCCCCTGTTAAAAAAAGAAATAAATAAACAGGTGTCTTCACAAAAATTTCCATGTGTTTTTTTCTCCTAAAATCCTGTTAGTTGAACATTTCTCCAAGACCCAAACATAATAAACTAGAATATATGTAAAGAAGACAGAATAACTAAGCTCTGATTCACCAAGGCATTGTCATATGCCAGACTTAAAATGCACGAAATGACTGTGCATTTTACATTTTAAAATACAAAATGCATTTGAAACACAGGCATTATAACAGAGAATTAGTAGGAAACTGTTGCAATGACAATATTCATAGGTTGCTATGGATAGCAACCTAAACTCCAGATACTTACTGGAGTTTAATCCTCATGTAAATCTAAAACAGCTCTCGTCTCTTAAACTGAATTACTCTCATTTTACACCATGGTTCATGATTTTAATACAGTCAATATGCAAAGTTAGCAGCCCCTTAGTGGATGTAAATCAGTTTCCCATATATCAGTTGCTCTTTCCTGGAGCTTTTTCAGCTGGACTGACCTTTCTACTAGAAGATAAGCTGTTAAATATTTGAATATTCATATTGTACAGTCTTCTATAAATAAGTATTTTGAATGTAATACTTGTCAAAGATGTAAGAACACAAGTTAAATACTTTATAAAACAGCTGTTATTTTAATGCTGTGCTTTAGACACTTCAGCCATTTAAACAGAACATCCAGTACTAGCCAAAGAAAAGAAAAGAAAAAATAGTTAATATTTGCTTTCTGTTGCACAGACATGTACAACATACATTTTCAGTCTTATGGGAAGATTTTTCAACAGAATTTTTTAACTAATGGTTAATAGCAATGATTTTTGCAGAGCTCTTGGTAGCAACACATTTCCTAGAGTGTGAGTAGATAAATTAAATGGCAAGAGATGAATTGATGAAGAATTTGTGGCTATGGATATGTGAATATGGATAACAAATGTAAAGGCTGACAGGTTTCATCCTTCTTTTCCATGCTGTTTTCTAGCAACCTGCCTTTTTCTCCCTGGGATGTAGGAGCTGCCGTTGTTTTGCACATTTCTGTGTAAATTTTGCTGCTTCACCACAGAAATATGCAACCATCATTTTAGAAGACTATGACCCATGTAACAGGAGGGTATATAATCATATATTACCTGGCCAGAAAATGAGTGAAGGGTCTAAGGCAGACACTGAGTCCTGATTGTTAACAGAAGGAGAGAAGCATGGCTCTGTGGAAATGCTCAGCAGCACACTGACAAAAATACACCTTGAAATTAACCACCCTTTCTCATCTGGGTTGGTCTTTTTGTATGTACTTTTTTTGTTTCCTTTTCTCATTTAGAATATCAGCCTAAAATCAAAGGTCAAAATGGGCATACCCAAATTAAGATGAACTACTGAATATTAGCTGAAAATAACATGTTCTTTGATTACATTTATTTCAATGTCAAGTCATGGAGAATGACAATAAATTCACAGTTAGTCATAGAAAGATTCATGGACTTTCATTACTCTTTCTTCATTATTGTTAACTCAAACCATATCTTCCTGAAATGCACCTAAGGTTAATTTTCAGACCATGGGAGCTGAAGCATCCATCTTCGCCCTCGGTCACTAGCTTGTGTGTCTATACACGCATCCGTACTCCCTAAGGCCTGAAGTCATTGGAGCTAGAATGTTTCAACTTTTTCAGAGCCTGGGACAGGGGACCTCATCATGAATAGTTTAAGGAGAATTTGTTCATCTTTCATCGATCTGTAACTTGACACAAGTAATCAAGTGGGAAAAGCAGAGCTTGCCGCTTTAAGATGTGCCCTGCCACACATTGTATGGACTATATATGGGCAAAGAAGCCATCTACTGAAAATCCCAACTGTAATAATTGATATTAGTAAATCAACTATGCAAAGGAACATGAAGTTCAAGAGCCTTAGAGACACTGGTAAATATTTCCCCACCCACCCCATCTTGCTCATTACTGAAAATCCATGAGAACTGTCTGACTGGAATGCTTTGGTTTGAAGCCTGATTGAATCTTGGACAAGATGCTGCACAAAAAGTTTTTTCTTCCAGCAACCTACCAATCATACTAACAGTTGTTGATTTCAGATTTATCACTCCTCTTAAGAAGTGAAAAACTCTATCGTTACAGCTTCCAACCCTAAGAAAATCTGCCAGAGGTAAGAAACATAGTGAAGATAATTAGGATTGAAGGAAATTTATTTTATTTTTAATGAATTTTGATCATGTATATATATATGTTTATTTCCCTACAGTTCTTCCCATTTTATTGACGTCAATCTTTCCACCAGCAGTAAATAACAATCTTGTATTTTAATTGTTCTTTTTTCTTACTAGATCAGTTATAGGAGTCACGATTCCTAACAGATTCATAAATAAAATAGCATTTTATAACATTCAGTTCTGATAGCTTGCCAGATAAGACTTCAAGAAAGGATACTAGTTGTCTACAAGTGCTACATTTCATATGTTTTCAACTATCTCTCCTCTGTAAAATTTCACATATTAATGATGGCATTTTAAAATTTGTTTTAGATGGATGGAAAAAAGTCAATAATCATTTTCAATTGCAGGTTCAAATATAATCTTTACAAGCTTTTTAAAATTGAGAAACTAATAAAATTGATTATATCCTTGCTGATTCCTAAGTCCAAATTAAAGGAGTTTGGCTATAAAGTTAAAAACATAGAACAAGATGATCAGATTTCATAAAACATGAATTGGTACAACCCATTAAAATGTTAGACTGTAAAGTTTTCCCTTCAGCTTTAAAGAATCTTTAATTCCAGTTAAACTGGTGGAAATTCCTATTACCTTCTGAATGTAGAGATGGATGTTCCAGTTTCCAAGTGTGATTTTGTTTCTTCATGAGAAAAATACACCAGTTAGGCACTAAACTGAAACTGGGGTTTTTGTACATTATCAAAGTACCATAAGATGTTAACTACTTTTCAGGCATGACTCATTTAAAAGTATACGAAAGTGTAAAGGTAATGATTTCAAAATCAGACTCTGAAAACCAGCCTTAATTTGGCCACTCAGAGAAGTGTCCTGTTATTACAAAGCATTAAGGGCTCTTCAGCTCCCTCTTATTTTCATAAACAGCAACTGCTAAGTTTTTTGCAAAGTAAAACTCGTGAAAAGTCCAGCTTCAGAAAACACAACTGTTAAACAGGACAAAAGAAATTATTCCAGCTTTCTGATTCTCTTAGGGAAATGTCTGTTTTGACACACACCCCCCAAAAAAGAAAGAAGTGGTAGAGACTCTATAAAACCTTTTTATTAGCTTATTAGTATTAGTTTACTTGGAAGGCACTACAGTGATGGTTACATCACCTTAACCAAGACGTAATGTAGATCTTTGTGTGACCTGAAGTGACCAAATCCCAAGGTAATAGGCTCTCAGAGCTGCAATTTGGGTTATTTTACTTTGTTTACAGATGGTAGTGTTTCAGTAAGATTTTCCAAAGGGAAAAGAGCTATTTTAGCATGTAAAGTGTTTTGGGCTAGGCTCGTAATTACCTCATCCAACACAGATACAAAAGCAGCTATGATGAGAAGTTTCACAATGTTCCTTGCACATAAATGCTTATTTTTTTTTTAACTGCCATAACCTGGATTTTTCTGAAGTCACCTGTAGCCCAAACCTCTCAGAAGTCCTCTTTCCTCTCTTGTAGATGGGTTCATTTCACCACATCATTGCTACAGGGCATCAAGGTCAGTTTGGGGCAACTGTGTGACCCTCTAGATCTTGGTCACAACAGGAAGCCTCTTTAACACGTGAAAATCATGTTGACTCTCAAAGGTACTCAAGTGAAAAAAGAGATCAGGAGGATGTGAGCATTGCCTGCAACCATGTGCTGGACAAAGCAGTGTATTTTTCTCTACTACGTTACTACCTACACGCTGAAGTACTGTGAGACACAGCTCTGAGCCCAGAAGAGGAATGAATAAGTAAAATCATCCCGGATTTCACAGTATATAATGGGAAGAGGTGGAGCCAATTCTAGCCTTTGAGCACATACATACAGGGGGCCCAACACAGGCACCTCTACCGGTATATGAATGAGTTTGCTCCTACCTCACGCACCTCCTGTTTGCAGGATTGACGGGGAGGGGGAAGAGCCCTTTGTCCCTTCTCCCAACCTAAGCTATCCAGAAAGGGCCAATGATAACCAAACTTCAAGCATTTACTAGTAACTCATCTGACTGCTGGACCTTTCCTCACAGAAATGGGCTTGGTACTTAAAAGAAAATCCCCCATGTTTTTTAATCACTTGCAGCAACTAAAAATTGAAGATCATTGTAAACATGAGGCTTGGCAGCATACTAAGATCTCTTTCCTCTCTAATACAGCTCATGCTGGAGGCCTGATCCATTGGCTTCTATTTTGGGAAGTGAAAGAAGGTAGTCACGGGGGTGCTATTAAAAACAGAATTTCTTCAAGGTATTTGCATCACTTAAATAGGTCATAAACAAAGGCAGAAGCAGTATTTACTGTGCTATTAAGGTAAACAAAAATAGCAACCCACAGGTAATTATGAAACAGATTGAGTCTGGCAGGTGAGTTCCAGCAGTCTGGTTTTGATTTGCAAATGAAGGATTAGAGCCAAGCTATAGACCTGCCATAATAAATTAACTATATTTCCATACTTACATGGCTTGTTTCTTTTCAATTCTACTTTCATTTTACATTAGCAGCATTTGGCGCTCTGATGTAGAAACAGGCCTTCTCATTTCTTAATCACCTCTGAGCCCAGAGTTGGTTTTATGGTGGAGCTATGGCCACTGCACAGCAACCAATGTGGGGCCATCCTGCTAGTCCATACCTGTGCAGCACTGACCCCAGGACCTGGCATCCATACGCAGCCCATGAGAAACAGAGAAGATTCACTTACGTTTTTGAGAGGAAATGGCTTGTCAGTGAAATAATGAGTCCCGTGAGCAGAAACTACGGGGGGTGAAAAAGAAAAAAACACCATGCAAATATTATGATGGGACCAAAAAGCAGTACTGCTCAAGTGAATTGAGCATGGAGGGTCAAAGAGGAAGGGTTGGAGCAGATTTGTGGAATATATTTAAAACTGAGGAATCTGTTTGATTTTATTTTCTACTGCAGTCTTGAATATAAGATGGCATGTCACTTCAAGGGATGTTCTCAGTAGTGATGCAGGCACCAAAGAAGACTGGCTTTATGCATTGCAGAGCAGTGACTGCAGACCACAACGCACCTCTGGAGTAGTCTGCATGTGAGGGACGAGGATGTCAACAACCCAGGACCTCTTGTAGCATAACCTTCACATTGGTGTACCCACCCTACTGACTGCCAGGGCTTCATTCTGCATGCACTGCAGGTGCCCTTGCTGCTGCTGCCTGGCTTCAAATACAGCGAGGCCAGGTGTGATCACAGCCCAGCTAATCAACTCCAAAGAGACAGAGGTGCTTCCAAAAATAGGACTTACAGACTTGGAGTGCTGCTGTGCCCTTGAAAGTCTTCCTCACTAGCCCTTTGGCAGTGTTTTTTGCCTATACATTAGCTGTGAGTACAGCAAGAGGGGAGACTGTCTAACCCTGGGGTCCAAGGTGGAAATCAGCAATCCTGTGCAAAACAGTAGCACTGAGAACAAACGCAAGCTACTCAGATAGCGAGTATCCCAGGCCAAAAGAGGGAGCGAAGGAAAGGAGAGCAAGTATGATTTACCCTTTCGACAGACAACTGACGTACGATCACTGTGCTGAAATGTTGTTGCAACTTAATGTACATCTACTTTGATTCCTTTTGCTTAGACCAAAATCCATTAACAAGGCCCAAGAGGTTAAAAACAGAAAAGACAGAAGTGAATTACTACTGCCAATTTTCAGTAGTAGAACAATAAAAAATGCAGAAATGGTGATTTTTTTTAATTTAAGTTTTACTACAGTTTCAGATTTTAATGGACAAACTAAGCTTTTGTGAAGACTTTGCCAAACATTTTGTTGCATTTCTAGTTTCAGCACTGTTCTTTTTGGTATGCAAGTATCAGAATTCAAAATTGTGTTTATAAGTACGAATACATTTCTCATACAAACTCTAGTTTTCACCAGCAACAGCTGACTCTGCCCAGTGCAAAGTTCTTAGTTTTTTAAAAGGGACAAAAGTTGGAAAAATAAAATGTCATGCCTACATTCCTTTCTAACCTACAGACCTTGCAGCAAGGTCAAATAACACATCCCCATAGGACCCTTTTTAACTACCGACCAGGACCAGTTTCAAAGACTCCTTATTCACAAAACCTTCCAATCCCACTTCTTCATTAGTGACTGCTGCACCAACAAAGTTCCTGGCTGAATTTGGTAGATAAGAGCAGCATGCCAGGCTGCCCATTGAGCTTGGAAACACTGTCCTGGCTTTCCACAAGCTCCCACCTTTCTCTTGATATCTATCTACCATCTCTTGTGCAACACCTAGACTGTAAAGTCTCTGAGACGTGGAACATTTCTTCTGTTGTGTGCTTCTACTGCATCCAGCATGCTGGGCTGCCAATCCACAATTACACCTCCTAGGTGACATGATACAAATACAGACTGTGGTCACAGTTGTATTTCCATCAAAAATACATGTCATGCTCCTACCGCATATGAAAGATGAGAGATAGAACTTGTTAAATCAATGCACCAAAATACATGTTCTTTATTACCTAAAAGTAGAGTGATGATCTTATTTTAGTAAAGCATTTGCCACTTAATTCCATTTTAATAGGACAAGCTATGATCCAGCAAATAGTAAAAAAAAAAAAACACATGAACTAAATCACTCTACCTGGTGTAAACTGATACAGGTTCCTTACCATCTTCATTACCTTTGTGGAGTGAGCTGAAACTAAACACATTTAGTCTTTGTGCCTGAGACTGTTTATGTTTGAGGAAGAAAATATGACTAATGTTCATTTTCCTTGTAAAATCCAAAGTACTGTATTAATACATTATTGTTACTTAACAGCTAAAAGTGTGGTAAATAAAAATAAGCAATAGAGCAGAAAATTGTTCCCCATGAAAGGAAAGAGAGGTCTTCTTTCCAGAATGGAGCTCTGTGCTAGCACTGTCTGTTGATCTCAGCAGTGACAGCAGAATAAGTATCGGAAACCCACACTGCCCCATCAGAGAAAGTTTTATCCTGCCTGGAATTAAGGGAGAAGAGTTCAGATTTTCCACCTCAGTGTAGACAGACCACAAGAGCAAGCTTTTGCTTCCTGGTGCTCACAGCAAAAGGAGAATAGGGAAAATGACCATCTGAACTCTGAAAAAAGGCAATGGATTTTGTTGCAATACATCTTACTCGTGTCATCTGATGTCACAGGAAAGATGGCTTGGATGCTCAGAAAGTTAACAAAAATAACCAGAGTAACAGCTAAAGCTAAGCAGCACTTTGCTAAGGTGGTAAAACCTTATCTGTCAGTGTTTAATCTCCAGCTATTTGAGACTAAGAAACTGCCCCGTGTGATAAATACCTCACCTCTGCTAACTGTGGGGTTTTATGCATCTCCCTCTGAAGTACCTGATGTTGATCAGACTCAGCATGGTGAACTGAAAAAACTATGAGGCTGAGCCAGTGAGAGACACATTCTGTTCCCATTTAGAAGCCAGAGCTGGGGGAAATCCCATCGCAAATCAAATGCAAACTGGGCACAGAAGTCATCTGTTCATGTTCACATCACTGAACACAAGGTTACTGTGGGTGACAAGTTTGGAGACGTGAGCCCTTGCCCAGGCGCAGATGTGCACCTCTGCTGACACCTCTGAGGAAGCAGAAGCAGAGGCTATTGCACTGTGAAAAACTGCCTGTCTTACAAACACTTCTTTCTGTACACAAGGTGAGGGTTTGGTCGTATATTCTATTCCTGTTGTGGTTCAGCTTTTGAACTTTGTTGTACTACCTATGGTCACACTGTGTGATGACTGACCCTGCCCTTGGAAGATACCTCAGTCCGTACTTCTGTAAATGAGCACCCTCTTTTCCTTCCTGGGGAAATCCCTATGTGCAGTATCAGCAAGGCACGCCCGCTGTCCCAGGATCATAAAGACCTTTCTCAAGGCTGTAGTTGACACTTTTTCAAGGCATTTATTCCATGTTTGGAGAACACTCAAGAGGAAAACAGTGTGAAAGTATAGTCTGTTAGTATAGTCTAAAGATTGAAACAGCACTGATCACATCTAACATCTGGAAAATGTTAGGAAACAGGTTCTCCATTAATGTAGGCGCCTTAAACTAAGGATACATAAATAAGGAATCCAATAGGAGATTCATTAGGAAAGGCCTAGGCAAATCCAGTGTTAGCATAATTGGATAAATGGATAATCTATAAACAAATAAGGATATGATTTTTTTTTAACTAGATGGAAACAGATTTGAGCTCCTTCATAGTCACTCTGTCATGGTTTTCCAGATCTCGCTCTGTTCTGTGTGCGAGGGAATAGAGTTTTATCTCCTTGGGTAAGCAGCTTCCACACCCTTCATCTCATGACTAATGGCAGGCAGCTTCCTAACCTACGGTCATAGAGGCTGCCAGTCATGAGGTATAACTCTTGGGAGAGCAAATTTTATTGCAAATATGATATACTAAATTTATTCCTAAAAGAACCGGAGATTTATCTTTGTTGCTGGGGCCCAAAATAACGATGAAATATTTTAAATGACCTGTAAGCCTGTTATTGGAAGCAAGTTTGGTTCTCCCTGACAACTCGTTAAACTTCATCTGTAACAATTAGAAATATATCTCCCAACTTGTGGCCTTTCACTCATGTCTGTTGTAGTTTCTCTGCTAAATGTTCCTCAAGAAACAGAATATTATCAGACTTGATCTTTTCTACCTAACAAAGCCAAGACCAAATTCCTGATTCTTGCTTCAGTACCATTTTTCTGGTGTGGGAACAAAACTGAGTGACAAGTGTTGGAAACTTAACAGATGTAGCTCCTCTCCTGAGCTAGTGTAACGTATTTCATGGGTGCTGCTACCCCACCTCAGTCAGGGACAGTACGTACCACCTCAGCACTGGTTGATGTAGCTGACATTTAAGTCAGCACATTCTTCCCCACAGTGAGCCTCGCTGGACCAAGACTGCATGCACAGATCAGCAAAATAATTAAACCCAAAAATTAATTCCATTATGTATCCACATAATGTGATGAGAAAGACTCAGTACTGTGCTCAATATTCTAATTTTATTTCCATTGAT
Source organism: Ciconia boyciana (assembly GCF_034638445.1). Taxonomy (NCBI): domain Eukaryota; kingdom Metazoa; phylum Chordata; class Aves; order Ciconiiformes; family Ciconiidae; genus Ciconia; species Ciconia boyciana. The sequence goes on along the minus strand of NC_132936.1, from coordinate 11,664,079 downwards.
ATGAACTTGAGGCAACTTATTTGGCTTCCGTAAATATTTCTAATGTAGAGAAGTGATAATAAGAAAAAGGTTGGTCCTTGAGCTCATAATCAGTACTCAGGAACTCAGAAACTTATCAAGACTCCTCTGGCATACTCTCTGTTGGAAGAACTCATTACTAACATTGCACCCCTTGGTCACATACAGAAGTTATTTATACCACTAAAGACATCAACTCTGGGAATTGACTTATGCATACGATAAATGCTAAACCACACAGTTCAGCATAATTTCAGTATTGACAGCTGACAACACATAAAAGGTCTCTAAAAAGTGATATGCAATAGGCACACAACTGTAGTTGTGTGTGTCCTGACTCTTTGGAACAAACAAAATCATTTCTTGCTATAGAAATTTAAGATATACATCTGTGCAGGTGACTGAGGAACTCGTCATGCAGATTTGGGGTCAGTCACTGGATAATTGTGGAATGGTGGCTAAATATTGCATAGTCCAGCTGCTTTTCAGAGGGAAAACTTACTTTCTATATTTGATATTGCAGGCAGCCCTATTCTGTTTCCTAACATGATGACAATAAAGACTGAAGTTATACTCTGGGAAATCAATGTATGCAGTTGTTACAAAAGGCAAAGAAAGTGTTTACCTGTCTTCTGTAGCATCCACACTGCAGATCCCTTTACAGATCAAGCAATTCACAGAGATCATTTGGCTTGTGGTATTTTTATTTGCAGGTTATGATAAATAACTCCAGGGGAAGGGGAAGAAGGAGGAGAGAAGCAATGGCTGACATAACCATTTTGGTCTGGAGAGAGAGAGAGAGAGAGAGGGAGAGAAACACTATCTAAAACTATGCTCTTCACTGCTCAACACAGGCAATGATCTGTTGGATGGAGCTCTCTAAGACTGCTGGTGCACCTGGACAGACGACTACAGATTGTGAACACATCTGCACTGGTAGCAACCACATTGTCCTTCTGTGAATAAGTGCTGTAGGAAGTAGGGTAGGCAAAGGAGACCATTTCTGACAAATTGTCATGAGTGTCCAGTGCTTACTGTTTAGTGTCTTATTCACCTCATCTCATTTATAAGGAAATGCTAGTAGGAGAAGGCAAGTGCCGAATAAAATAGATTATTTGATTATTTTCACTGAGCTGTTAACAAAGATGTGATTACAAGCTTCATGCTTTCTAGAGCACAGCTAGTGAGGGAGAGAAAACTAAACCTGGAGTCAGAATTGCAAGAGTAAAACAGGAGGGGAATTTGTTGTACTTATTTTTTCCTGGGTAGGGTTGGATGAGAGCTTCTCTCCACTAAACATGCAATTGGGCCAGATCCTTTCATCAACAGAGCTTCACCAAGTTCAGTATATGGCCACTCTTCTGCTGACTTCATCTGCAATTTCCTCTAGGGAATCTTTTTTAAACTTTAAATATGTAGAAAATAAATAGCTTTGAGGCTTCAATAGTTCTACTGTATGTGTCATTTTTTTGTGGAGATGGCAGACTCAGTTCACCTGCAATTTGGCCAAAAGATAGAAAAATGCAATGCTTGAAATTAAAGTTCTGACTGCAGCCTGGGAAGCTTACTTTCTAGGGCAGCACGACTGTGTGCTTATTTTACATTTCCCAAAGATGCATAATCCCTAGAGCAAATGCTGCTGACTTTGCATTCTCACAATGAACCTTCAGGGAGTTCAGTTGAAGTTGCTGAGATGTTCATCTTGAAATGAGACAGAAAAGATTGAAACAGCACTGGTCACATCTAACACCTGGAAAAAAACCCAAACCATGCTTTGACTGCCATTCTTCTCAGTGCCCCAGACTGGGGCTGGAGAGGAAGGAGAGAGGAGAAGGAGCAGCTGGGCAGCCTGGACACAAAACTGGGAGAGAAGGTGCTGCACAAGGCAGAGCTGACTGGGCAGCAGGGTGCTGCCCCAGGATCCTTTTCCTCCTCCACCCCAGTGCCCCATTTTGTCCATGGACATTGATTTGGAGCTTGAGAAGGGGAGGTGGACAGGGGTGTGATGGGGCATTTGCAGTACCAGTTGGCAAAACAAGCCAGTCAGGACTAAGGTAGAACACAAGGTTAAAGGAATGGCAATGTTTAATGGTTTCTTGTGTCGCTATACACTAAGACATGATGCAAAGCATCACAACCACACATCGAGCAGAAGAAAAGTCCTTGCTCCCCTTCAGCCTTCACAAATCACAAGCACTCATGTTATCACAAAGTACCACCAAAACCAAGCAGGAGCTGATGCCTGGACTGTAAAAGTGGGTCTTTCTGGCTTCAGTATCATTAGCAGAGCAGAGCTGGTTTTGGAGAGGCAGCCACAAGGCAACTGCCAAGAGCATCAAGTCACAGGGACTGAAAAAGGGAGCGGGGGAGGGCATGGAGTTAAATTTGTGGCATAAAGCATAAATCAATTGGTGCTGAGACCTCTGCATCTGTATTTTATGCAGTTCAGGGGGTTCCTTGGGATTAGGTTGAGTCTGGCTCCATGGTCTAAACTTCCGTACTGAACATGTGGTCTGAAGCTATATGAAGGACCTGTGGCTGGTTTGGATCCCTGCATTCCCCTTAAGGGGAACCTCTTGGTACAGAGGGGCAGAGGTTCCAGTTGGGGCAGAGGTTCCAGTTGAGTCTACACCAAAAGCAATCTACTTCATGCACACAAATCCTACTCTGTGGATGGAAATAGCATGCCGCAAACGGGACAGTCCAGGGAGTCACTTCCAAAGCACAGTGTTGTTTCAAGCCAAAATGCTAAAGCAGATACAACTACAAAAAGATTGAAAACTTACTACCCTTCACAGTGTCTCAGTTGACCTCACCTATTCCTATAGCAATATTGCTGAAGGACCAAAAATAAGCAAAGGGCTATAATGTTCTGCAGCTTGTGACCACAGTAAATATGAAAAGCTACCTTTTGGTTCACTGGAAATGCTCTTTGAATAGCTAAGACATGATGATTAATTAACTCATTTTTCAAGCGCCTCATTTCATCCCAAAAACAGCTAAATCAGACTATATTTTAATCCATCACCTTTTCACCATCACCCCTGGCACAACCCTCCTCTCTTGACCTTATCTTTTCAACTTCCTGCTAAGATGTGTGTTTAATGAAACAAAAAACTGCCTAATTTTCAAGCTCAGATCCAGCTCTTTCCCTATCGCAGTCATCAGTTAATTTCCTTAAAACATCATCACATAATCAAAGGGGACCCTGGGGACCAGTGTCCTAACCCTGTCCTGTCTGACAGATGGAAGATTCCTTTCTTACAAGTCCAAAGCTCAAGGTCGACAAGAGTCCTTCAGGGAACAATACTCATTTTTTCCAAGCCAGTACCAGCTCCAGGTCAACTATGGCACTAACTATAAAAAACCCAAAGACTTTTCCTGTTGCTCTGTCAGTGCTCTTTAATGTTAACCTGAAGGGAGTACCCATTCCTCATACAATTGAACTAATTACCAACAAAAGTACATACATGCTTATTATTTTGTGAGCTGAACATTTGACCTCCTTCATTGTTGCATGGTTTACTCTGGACAGAAATATCCAAGTTATTTGTGTTTGGCCAGTTCCCCCCTCCTAGTTCCTTCAATGCTCTAACTAGATGTTAAAGAACAAACTGGTAACCTTCACTGGTGCAGCTACTTACCTCTAAAACTCAATAATTAATCCCAAGTGGATGACAAATGCTATGCAATTTATTCTCTGCTTGGCTGCAGCTTGAAGGAGCATGGACTCTGAATTAGTGAGCTCTTTGGGTTCAATCTGGAAAGCATATGTTTCCCTTCCATCATTCAATCCATCAAAATGCAAAAAAGGCCTGGGAAAGGCACATGGCACATTTTGATATTATTCATTAACATTAATGTCCTTGTTATAAAGATATGTTTTATTTGCAGGTAACAACAGCCTTGTGGGCATCTGGGAACACTTTGAATGATTGCCAAAAAAAAGAAATTTGGGTCATAACTAATGATCAACATCCCCTTTTAATCAAATGAAGCCATCATAATGTGTCAGTCCTCTGGGGGAACAAGGACCTTTCACCTTGCTGGGGCCTGCTGAGGCCAGCAGTAGCTGTAAGCAACCCTGGCAAGTGGCCTTTTACTTTAGAGAGGGAAAAAATGGAATCTATCCATCAACACGCTCACTTGTGACACCGAATGCATAAAAGAAACAGTCTGACCAGTGGGGTAGTGATGTTGCCTTCAAGTTAACCCATGCATTATGGAGCACCTATTTAGGGCTTTCCTGATACCACTGTAGTTCTCCCCTGGCACCACTGCTGGGTGGCCATTGCTCTAACACTGAGGAGCCTTCTCTTGGGACAGGTCTTCAGTAAAAATATAGAGTTCTGGCTGCAGCTCCAGACCTTCATGTAAATGAAACTCAAAGGCATACCCTGGAGGTCTGCGAGGGCAGCTTTCCCCCTGCAGTGTGGGTTCTTCTATGAAGGGAAAGGGTTGTCAGGTGAATGGGTCAAAATTTTCTAGCTTTTTTTTCTAATCAGGAAACAGTATTTTTCTAAATAGCTTTTGAATGGATTTAGAAACAAAACCAAAAAGAAAATATACCAAAATGGCACCAAAATAAGACAGAGAACTTGCTGTTTTTTCAGACAAAAAAACAGAGGTCATAGCTATAAACATTAATTTCAGAAATTAGATCTTCAGGTGACTCCTCAACACTGCTGCTCTCTGCCAGCCAAACCACTCAATGAGCCTCTGTCATCTTGAAGGGCTCCTGCTGCCATTAGACTCCCACAACACACTGTAGATGCCATACAGAGGCAGGTAAGCCCGGGGCAGACAGCCCATCCTGCAGGAAAATAGAGGTGTGAAGCACCTGAATGATGTTTTCAAGTGGACAATACCCCAGCTTTGTGCCAAAGATGCTGAAGATTTGCCTTGGAAAAAAATCCATATATTTTCATCGATGAAGACTTTCTGCTCAAGATGTTCTGACAAAGCAGCTCACTGCTGCAAGGGATTTAAAAAAAAAAAATCTGAACCAAGTGCCCGAGTTATAAATGACCCCACACTGAACATGCATGTCATGGAGATGAGAAAGGTGAAAGCCTTGCTCAGACCACAGAAGTCCCAGCCACTTGCTGTCATTACCTTGAATATTTTTTAGCCATCCCTGCAAATTAATGTGAAAAGACACATCCCTAATGTCTCAGCGCACTTCACACTGAAGGAAGGAGTGACTGCCCTACAGGTTCCCCAAAGGCTGGCAGAGCAAACATGTCCATTTTGGCTTTTCCTGAGGCATCAGAGAAAAAGGTTAATTAAACACTGAGCTCCATATTTCGCTGTGAGATTTTAGGTAACTGTATTCTGGCTTTTTTCACTGCCACTCAGAGCCCCTTCAGTGAACTATAATATTTAATCTTCAGTGTTGCTCCAACTGAAATGACTCCCTGGATTTTTGTGAGAGTCTAATGTATATCTCAGATTGCTCCCTGGATAGTCCTTCATCTATCAAAGAAAGCAGCCTTCTGGTGAGAGCTTTCCTATTAACTTACCCTGAGAGGCGGGTATGGGCTTTTAAAACCCATATTTCTAAGTAGCTCGGTGCCCTTGTTTCTGCACCATCAGAGCACTTCCCATGCTGTGATGTACTCATGGCCACCACATTTCTGTGAGGTGAAGCTGGGCTGTCGCCGCTGTTAGATGTAAAGGAGATCTAAGCACACATATATTAAACGTGTTGCTCAATGAACAATTTAAGCCAACCGCTGCTGCCAAAAGGAGCAGCCCAGCCTTCCCTTTGCTGAGGTCACTCACGTCCAGTCCCAGATGTCCGCACCTCCCTATAGGTGTGCAATGCTGGCAATGCTTGCTCCGGCAAAGGGAGGGATGTTGCCTGGAGGCAGGAGTCCATCTCTCAGTAGTAGGAGTCCATCTCTCAACCCCTCTCAACCTCTGGGTCGAATGCAGCCTTGGAGGCTTTCCCAGCATCACTGGAGGTGCCTGGCAGGAGCTGGCAGTCCTGCTCAGGGAGCTGGCACTATCTCAGATAGACAGAGCAGCTTTGCTAGTCACAAGGCTTTCTAGCATGAGGAGTTGAACTCACCAATCATGTCTTTATTTTAATTACTGAAAAATAAACCAGCTACCAACATTATAAGTGATGATTAGCCTGCCTCAAACTGCAGTGAGCTGATGCAGAGACCCTGATGCAGAGACCCCTTCTGCTTCCTGCTGGCTTGTGCTTACTTTCTGAATAAACTGAGGGGCGGGCAGCTCTTTTTAAGATCCCTTCCCAAGCTATTGCATTTTCTAACTGAGCACAACATTAACCATCCTGTCAGCACTGTGTAAGCTCACAGCATTTTTACGTTAGGGCTCCTAGCATGGCGAGAGCAGCACAGTATGGGAGTTTAATATTTGGAGAAAGGGATGAAGTGGCAAGTGCTGAATTTGATAGCTTTGGATTTGGCACCGTTTCTCAATAGTGGTGCTTTCTAACAGTCCCCTAAAAACCACTGATTTGGAGAGAAAGTACGCAGGCCTGCCCTAACGCCCAAGGCACTAAAGCCAGTTGGCAGGCCTGTCCTCAGGACTATTAGTACTCTTGAACACGAGAAGCCTCCTGTCCCAGGATATTGCATTTACTTACGTCTCCTTTCCAAACTGGAAATGTTTTTGAGCTTCGTTCCGTGCCTGGTTTTTGTTTCAGTTAGAAACTCAGGAAATCAAAAGAAGAAACATTTAGCATTTGCAGCACACAGCAGAGATGGGAGCCTGACTGAGAAAGGACGAGAAGCGGTAGCAAAGCTCATACATTCGTTAAAATCTCCCAATTATAATTCCAATCCCCTGCCTTCACAACATGGCAGCAGTTTTCCCACGGAGATTTTCAGTGCAAAAAGTCCCACAGGAAAAAAGGAACAGTTGTATTAAATAGCTGCTCTGCAGAGAGAGAAAAAAATTTTCCCTGGCTGAGTGAGAAAATCAATAAATGTTAAAACATTGCAGATAATTGCAAAATGATGTTTGCTTTATTTAAAACCACTCCTATTTTTTTGGAAATTAGTTCTGCAAATGTTGCATGTGAAGGAATAAGCTTCCCCATGAGCATCACTGAAGATGATGGACGGGACTAGGAAAGAATGCACAATCATGTTTTCTTCCTCCCAGAGAGAGGGCATTAATCACACGTTCCTCCATAATCCTCCTTCCAAGGCCCCAGAAGTAAAGGGAAGAACCTGTCATAGCTCTAAAATTGGACTTTTCTGGTCTTCAGCATGGTTGTTTCCACTTGGCCTGTGACAGACCTGAATGCATTCCTGAGAATGATTTCTGAGCATAGCAGGGGAAACTGAGGCTGTATTTCTGAGCTAGGTTTATGCACAGACCTTGTCCCTGTGCCTTTCCCCTTTGGTCACTGCCAGGCTTATATTTCAGAAAGAAAACAACTTTTTAAACCATCTTGCAACTGGTTTTGGCACCTCCCATTTAAGGCTGCTGGGAGCGCTCCTTCTCTGCAAAGGCAGAGGTCGATGCAGGCATGTGGGCAAGGCAAAGTCCAGGCAGAGAGGCAGAGCATCTACAGGACATACCACAGTGGTGTGCCTTGTCACAACTTCCCAAAAGGGTTTGGTTTCTGAGTTAGATGACACTATAAACCAGGTTAGCATCTCCTCAGTGTCCATAGTTGGTGAGTTTGGACAAAAACTCAGCTCCAGTCCCAGGCTGAAGCAGCAGCATAGCCAGAGCGGTTTTCAAGAGTGGAAGGAGGCAACTGAAAGAGCGCAAGGAAGGTTTTGATCTGTAATATATTTGAATATTTTGAAGGTCTCTATTAACAACTGTAGTCTCCCTGCTGCGGCAATTGAGTGGAGGAAATAATAATGGAGATTGAAAGGCATTCACCATTCGACCTCTTGCAACCCTGACATTCTTCAGTAGAATATGATTGGAATTGGGCACATCTGCTCTCAATAACAAATATAAAAAATGTCCTGCAGTTTTAAGGCCTGAAAAACATATAGTTGGGCTAAAAGAAGGGCATAAGTATGTATATCTGTAGACTCAATATAACTTTAATAGTTCAGCAATAACTCTGCGATTGTGGCCACACCATGTTTTGGAGTCCTTTGTCTCCTGGAAATGCCTGGGAAGTACACGGAGGTGGAAAGTCAATCTCCACTTGCAGTTAGGTATAGCCAGCTTCAGGCAATGTGCAGGTGTGATGCACAGCTGATGTCCTAGCCATCACCAAACACAGCACAGACCAGAAGCTGAGCCCTCGCACCTTCAGCTCCTTTCCCCAGGGCTGGGGGTTGGCATTGCACAGAGACACTTGAGCTGTGACCCAGCACTGCTGGACCATGTTGATTTGCTGTGAGAAGCATCTGTTGATACCAGAGAGAGCTGAAAATACAGCCGGTGGTGGCTTGGCGTAGGTCCTTCTGCACCTCACAATGCAGCGAGCCCCACTGCTCTTTTTGCAGCAGAGGAAGCCAGTCATGCTGGGGACAAGACTGCAACGAACTGAAAGATGGAGCATGTCCAGTCTGTCCAGACACAGCTGCTCAACCCAGGACCGTGCTACGAATCAAACCGTGTTGCTGATTCATCCCATTCCCAGTAGCACATGTGAGTCATCTGTCCACCCTGGACTGTTCACTGATGAAAAGTTTATTTTTAACAAGTACTGGTTAAAAATAAATGTATACATCATACAAATGAGTAAAGCACTCAGCTCCAAATTACTATGAATGTGCCCTGAGAAAAATTAGCTAGCTTGAATGCAATAGGAAACCTGAGAATCAGTCCTTCTCTTACACTGGCATAAATCAGGAATAACCCCACCACGATCAGTTACTGTTTCTATAAGGAAGCATTTTTAAGGCTCTGATTGAGACCGTGCTCCATTAACCTAGTAGGACAATCCCTTCAGAAGTTTTATCCAATGTTGACAAAAAGGGGACTCTGACAGCGAGGGTTTACACGCAGGGTTTGTACCACCTTTAGTGCTATAAAAGTTAGCAATCTAATCTAAGCTTCTTGTTCAACCTCCCTCTAAAATAAAAAGAGAGAAACAATCATGTCCAACCCATCCTACTACAGGTCTCAACAATGGGGAAAAATACCCCTTGCAGGTGCAGATATCTCTGCATTGACTATAGACACAATCTGAATAATTGACTTGGATTAGACGCCTGAAGTTTGACAAATGAGCGACACCCTAAGTGATCACAGCAGATGCAAGAACTGAACCCTGCTCCTCTTAGCTCTAATGAGAGGCTCCACGTGGCTGAAGTGGCTGAGGATTTAAAGACTTTGTCTAAAAAAGTTTGCTAATAGGGCATATGAGTAAAAGCCTATAGTCTGGGATATGCAGCAGGACCAACCAATAGTCTTGCCTGGCCATCATCTCTGGAAATAGCACATCGAGGGCCCCTACTCTGAGCTGCATTATGGCTTACAACTGGTGGGAAAGCAGCATGATATCAGCCACTGGATTTAGCCTGCTTCAACAGAAAACACGTTTGCACCACATGGAGCCTGACAATTGCCCTCCCTGGGTTTTGTCATGGACACTGTGGTCCTTTTACATCTGAACACACACAAGAGCAGAGCGGTGCAAGCACATGTGGTCTCTTATCCCAAGAGCTGACATCCCGAGAAGATGTTCAGTGTAAGAAGCATGGAAGGGTGGGAGACAACTGAACATGTCTGCTTAAAAATAAAATAAATAATTGGCACATACATACATACATTTGGATCACAGAAACAAGGCAGAAGCACCAATAATTTCCCTTGCACATTTGTAACGAGCAGATGGTATGTGGTAATTTTGTGGTGGGACTTTGAAGTGACCTGCTCTTTCAAAATGTGAGACTGAAACAAACTTTTAAGAGCAGAGCACTTCCTTCCTGTTGTCTTTCGCAAGGCAAGCAGGCTGCAGAGAGAGATGTGCTCCCCTTCTTCACCAAGCATTAAAAAAGGCCCAGCTGTGTTGTTCTTTGCATTAAAGCATTAGGGCTGGAAGCCTCTCAGGGCAGGCACCGTCTACTGTTCTCCCTGTGAGCTCTGCCTCCTTCCCGGACGCATGGCCCCGCGGCACTGCCACACAACTTCATACAATAACGAACCAAGATCAAACATCTCTCACTGCAGGGCGGAGTGGCTGGTGTTTCCTGCAGACCCCAGCTGCCTCTGCTTTCTGCCCCAGAAGGCAGCCCTTCCTCTCCTGCACCCACCTCTCCCGCTACGCAGGTGACCTCTTTGGTTGCCCCTTCCCCTCCGTAGGCTGCTCCGCACCACACGCAGAAATACAGCCTCCTGGAGACCTGCACGCACAGATGCAGGCACTCCTCTTACCAGCAGAGCAGTGTCCAAGGGAGCAAGCTCAGTACATGGGAGCTACGCGAGAGGAAAGGAGAAGTCATGTGATATGGGCAACGAGAGCCTCAGATGCCCTCAGTAATGGACCACCCTTCTCTGGACAGGGAAAGGGGCTGCATCTTTGGTGCATCCTGCACGTGCAGCCACGGCAGATGGTCACTGCACATTTGCTTCCACTGACAAGAGTTTCTCCGTGTCGGCCAATACCCTCCCACACTTTTTGCTCCTGATTCCCCACATGCAGATATCCACAAGGGTCATTCAGGCCTTCTCTTGCTACAATACTATGGATGAATTTCACCCACAAAGCCTATGTCTAAGAAAACATTTTATCACTAGAAAACAAAGTAATCTCCAGCCTACAAGGTGGTCAGTAAAGGCATATATCCTTGATTTGAAGTAGACCAAAACATTAATTTGCTGTTGTTAATTATTTAATGCAACATTTTGTCCTTAACTGCCTATGAAGAGTAATAGCCAGTAACTACAACTTAAAAGCGGGCAGCTTTGGATGCAGAAAAAATGTTCTTTAGGAAGCATTTCCTGTGTCCTTCTGAGTGCCTTATCTGACCAGCATCTTTCACTTTTATTTACATTTTATCTTCTTTAAGAACACTTGTGGTATGGACTGAGTCATCAATAAGGGCACAACATGAAAGGAGGGATGAAAAATAAGCTGTCTTAAGAGCACTACTCTGCAGGAAACTTATTAGCATTTATTGTGCCGTATCAAGTTACCAGAGTTGACTGGAAAGAACAGAGTTTATTTAAGTGGCACAAAACACAACTCTCTGGAAGTCACATTCAGTATTTTGAAAGTATATGATGGAAAAGGACATAAGAGAAATCTCTTGGATTTTGCAGAACCCAATAACAGGTACAAGCTGGGGGGAGGGTGTTAAGGCTCATGAGAGCCTTAAGAAACAGCTCTTGGATAAGGGAAATGCCACGGAATTAGGGAAGAAGGTGTAATTTACAGTGGGAGAAATCCCAGGGCTATCACATTCATAACCTACTTGCACAAAGCCTACATCTTGTCATTGCCCCCCAACTCCTCCCCCCGCAAATAAGCAAAAAAGACATACTTAAGAAACAGCTCAGTAGATTTCCAAAACTGATTCCTGCATCTGGAAGACTTCTGAGCTTTCGCAATGGCCAAGTCACAAACCTCACTCCCACATTAATAGAATCTGATTGCTACTGATGTAGACTGTAGGAAAACCTTCGAAGCCTCTCTTTAGGAGTAAAGCAGGATATATATTTACAGATGACATGCATGTGCTGCCATAAGCAAGGCACACAATTAGAAATGAGGCTAGATTTACAGTTTTGAGCTCTCCTTGGCTTGGATAATGTTAAAGCATGCAGGGCTGACATTTCACTCTGAGATAGCAAAAATATATGCGGAGACAGGACTTTACCTTGCTGTAGGACAAGATCTTATTCCTCCCTGACTTTGTTCTCTCAGAGCAGAAGGTCATGATCTGAACTTCCATTATGGCTGTTCAAAAATGCATCAAAGGTTCAATGGATAAAAGAATGTTATTTTCCAAAACCGCTGGGACACTTCCTGTCAGTTCACATAATTGAGTATTACAGTATTTAAATTACAAATTGAAGATTATTTTTACAGGTGTCATTTTAAATATAATATGAAATTTCTTGACATTACCTCAGCCGTGCTACACAACCCAGCTGCACTCGGACTTGCATGTGTGATGCACATGGCTGAAATTTTGTCATATTACATCATGGGCTACAAAAACACACAGTATAAATAGACGATGTAATATTTGAGAGAGCAAAAACATAGAGTGCTGGCCTCGCTTCATGGAACCCCAGATCTAATACGGACGTGGAAATGTAAACTGTTGTTAGAGTTCAGATCAAAAATCTTTGAAAAGGGTCATGCAGCAGCGCAGGCGGAGGGCAGATAGACGGGGCTACATTGCCCTCCAGTGGGCTCCCACCGGCTCTGCCTCCCCATCTCCAACATGTCCGAGGGAGGAAAACCAACCCGCATGACTTCATGAAGCTGAACAAACGAGACAGCTAGAGCCCATGAGGAAGACACAAGTTATTCACACTGGCAGCTCTGCAGACCAACGAGAAAAATGTTAAATTAATTAAGAAAGAGATCTTTAAGAATCCTCTTGGCTTTCTGTCCACAAACTGGCGTTAGCAGCTGCAAAGAATTTGCCTTCAACTGTTCTAATTTAATGTGGCTTTATAAAAGACTGTTATCTCCACTCTGTAATTTGTTATTTCATTTTTATGGTTTCCAGCAAATGCCATGTCTGGAAAGGAAAATTTCACCTTTTCTTGTACCCTGTTGTGACTTGCAATTTGCTTTCATTCTGCATGAAAAACTCAGTTCCCATCGAAGAATTCTAAGCAAAACAAGAAAAATAAAGAAAACAAACTGTCAGCAACTTCCTAATGTTGTTAACACAAAAAATGTCAACAATACTCACTAGATAAATTAAAAAACCCCTGCCCTTTTGCTACCCTCTTCCTAAAGAAACCAACATGAAACTTTAAGTCAATTCCAACCTTTTTAAGCAGTTCCAGATCCAACACACAGTGACCACAAATTAAGTTGGGTGGCTGGACAGTAACTCACAGACATTGCCAAACTCAGAAGCAAGGAGATGACATTTCATCTGTAGGCCTGTCCACACAGTAAGAATAAGAGACTGATAATTGTAGGATTAACTGAGCAATTCTTGTTTTCTTTATGGCTGGGCTGCTTCACAAAAAAAAGCACAATGATGTCAGTGATTCAAGGAATAGATTTGTAGTGGAATAGGCACTAACATCTTGTAAATTAATTTCAAGGTGTTAGAATTTCAATGCATGTGCAATTAAATGAAGGACCATAGCGAAATGCCCACATCTGTCTCTTAAGACAGATCATTACACATTTTAGTGATTTCAGTGCAAACATTCTCATTCCCCTCATTTCATATGTCTTTTTTCATTCTTTCTTCCTACAAAGCAACATAAAATGAAAAATTTAAAAAAAGTTCCAATTTATCTTCATTTTTGGTTGTTGTTTTTGAAAAAAATACAAGCACCTAAATAAAATGGGAAAAGAGGTTCTTGTAATGTTCCCATTCTATACTGAAAGACATTTTCAAGAAAGACTGGATGGTTTGGTGTTAGGCAATTTGGGTTCTCTCCATGAATGGAGTTTTCTTTAATAAGAGACAGAAATAAAAACTATGCAAAAATAAGAGAGTGGAATAGTTTTTGGTTGTGAAAGGAAGGTAACTCGAGGCTACCCTGGATCTAACCTGGAAAACGAGCATACCGAGATGGGTCTGATACTAGGAAAATCCGGCTGGCCAGATGTGGGGTCACAACCAAGGCCACAGTCTAAAACAGATTAAAACAGGAGGGGGAGCTCTTACCCAGCCTGTCAAAGCAGGAAGGTGCTCCCAGGTACTTCAGACTAAAAAAAAATAAGCCATGAACCTCTTAAACAGACCAACTGTTTATATCATAAAAGTGAAGCACTGATTTTCTAGGCTTCTAAGATTCATTATGGGCAGGTAACTACTGATGTGAACATGTAGACTTTGTGGATTTTACCCCAAAATCAAGCAAAATTTGGGGTTTTGTTTCAGGGATTCCTAACATTGAATCACTGAAGCTGAGTTTGAGCTCAGTGATGTTTGGTTTGTTCACATCTGAAATTCAAAGTAAAAAATATCAAGGAATGGGAGCTCATATGGATGAAACCCAAAGCAAATGTTTGCAGGAACCTCTGAGAAATGGAAGTGCTGTGTTCACATAGTTCTAATTATAACACTGCATTTGTAGCATTCAGATGAGCTAGGACCCGTGGAAGAGAAACATAAAGGAAAGCTGACTTAAAGAGAAGGCAAAATACCCTATGGAATTTGGATTGGAATTTTCTAATGTGAAGGAAATCTACTGCAGAAAAGTGGCAACTACTTAAAGAACAGCTGGAGAGACCACAAGTGAAATTCATCCTGGTTATAATCTAAACACAGAAAAGGGCAACAAAGGCCAGTTCGGTTAAGCAAGGATATAAAGTCTTATACACTGTGTACAAAAAGCCTAATAAAGGGTCTTTAAAATATAAATAGCACTGGGAACTACATAAAAAGTAGACAGAAGCTAGTTAAAATGAATAATTAAGAGACGAAGGGGTTCTAATGAAAGGTAAACTGTAAAGAATACTTCAGTTAATCATAAAAGCTTCTTGCATATTCCCATGGCAAAGAGAAGGGAAGGCAGAAAACCACACCATTTAAAATTATAATGAAAGTGATGGTGCATTAGAGTCACTCTTCCTGTTGAAATGGTATTGCTCCTGATTTAAAGCAGAATACAGCTTTCAATATTTTCCATCATCAATCCATTTGTTTTCTGTTTGTGGTATGAGGGATTCCTCTCATCACACTGTATCCATGTAGAAAAGGGACAGGCTGTCCAGTTACTCATTCAGACACCACCAACAGTCAATGGAGGTGGGCATTAAAACTAAGTAAGGTGAGGCACCTCTCTTGAGGTGCCTGGTTCCCACCATGAACCATAGTTCCATGAGTAAGCCCAGGTGCCTGAAGTTAGGTGTGAGGACATGACTCTGTGTCTTCACAGACATAATTTTAATCTAGTTACAAGTTTTCAAGGAAATAACCTAATGACTTGAAATCAATGAACCTTACTGGTTTACAAAAGCCAGGGGTATCACAGCCTCATAGTAGCAAATTGCAATTGCAAAAGTAATAGGAAATTTGTCCCCAGATAAAAAAAAAAAATAGTTTCTACCCATAAATGGCATCTTTCCATGGCAAACTGATGAATTTCATCTGTGAGTCATTTTTCATGGAATGGTAAAGTTACAAGGGGTAAATGGCTCATTAGACTGCAGACATGCTGAACAGCATAGCTGGAAAGAGGCTGCTAGCTAGTGTCTTTGCAGTTGCAGTGGTTAGTCCTGGAGCTCTCCCTTATTATTATTTTCAACTGTTCAGTGTTATGCCTTTCCACAACACCAATTGCATGCATTTCAAAGAGTAATAATGTCTTTGCACGGCAAAGATCAGCCTCCAGTTCTTTCTTCTTATATTTCAGAAGCACATATTTGAGTTACATGAAGTGTAATCTACATGATTTGCAAGGAGGACCTTGCAATGATCTGCTCGGAGACCACTAGCAGGGAGTAAAGCATTTGACAACACAGACTAGGGCTTAGTCCAATCTCTGATGAAAGCCATTTTTTTATTACACTCCTGTATTTCATTTTAGTGTCATAATTAAATGCCTTTTGAAAGCAAAATTGCAAAAGGGTTTTACTTCTGCTCCAAAACAGAGTCCATTCTGCAGGAAAGGACTTCAGTTTTACAGTGAGCAAAAAGCCTTTATTTTGAAGTAGCAGCATTTGAGATTTTTGACGTATGAAATCCTGGCTTTCAGTGAAATTGAAGGGGTATTCTGCACTGAAGCAGAGATGCCCACAGAGTTGGGGTGTGGCAGCGTTGTCTGCACAGTGTGGGAGGTGGCACATTCTTATCCCCTGTAGAAAGTGTACTATGGAGGGTGCTCAAAATGTTCTCCAACTTAACTGTGGGCAATCTTTGTGAGGTCTTACAAATAAGACCTCACAAATCTCAAACAACTGTAGCAATTACTTTCACCCAGTGTAGTAAGTCCTGGATCTGACCTGGTAACCCAGAAGCAAAAAGCAGCAAACAGAAATTAATAATTTCTTATATACTTTCTTCACAGGCAACCAGGGCCTAGCTGAGAAGCTCCCTGAAGGCTCAGCATTGTTCCTGGATGGTGTTTTTTGAAATACAGTCATTTTGAAACAATGACATGACTGAAATAGTTTAACACAAAATTCTGTTATTTTACATGTCAGGTGTCCATATTAAATAATAATAAATGTTGCTTATTAAGTACTTTTATCAAAATCCTCAAGGCTCTTAAAAACACATCTGAACCAAAAAGATAACAAAACTGGTTTCACAAAAGCCCTCTCTCATGAACTACCAAAACAAAATTATTTACTTCCACTGAAACAAGAGTTTTGAGTTTCTACCATGTTAGGTCTATCCACAACTCCTCAAAGTCTATGGGAAACTTTCCACTGCTGACATTCAGGTTCCTATCACAGAGCACAGGGAAGGGAAATGTCCTAACTACACAGGCAACGTTTGTGCTAAAAGAACATAAGAAACAAAATTTGCAGTTATAAAGACAGGGAAGAAGAAAGGCCAAATTCAGGTGACACCTAAGTCACAACTCAGCTGATTATTTTCTCAAAAGCTGGATATCACTTGAACGAATAAATCAAATGGGATACATCAGTGGTGTTTTCAGTCCTGTAGCTACATATTCAAACACACAGTTTGCACTAGAAAATCCAGTAAAAGACCTTTCAGGTGCAATGTGATTTTTTTTTTTTTACAGAATACTTTTTTGTATTTGTTTTGAGTGGTCATTAATCAGAGCAATGGAGAAGAAAAAAAAAAAAAAACACCAGAAATGGAATATCACTTAACAAGCCTGCAATTAGTGGACTAACAAGTTTGTTATTTTTGTACTTTTTCCCACTGCATGACCCAACAGAATCCTAGCAAGCATTAAACACAGCACAGCTCTAGCAAGAGCATTGTGGTCTTTCACGATGTGCACAACCATACTGGAAGTCTCTGTGAATTTAGCTGTTGTAGAGCTAAAATGCACTTGATGTCTTGTCCATCTCAATTTATCATGAATCATATGTCGAGAGCTCAGTATTGATGAAGACAGCATATGAGAAGTCATGTGCTTGGACATGTTCCAGTGTTTAAGCATAATAAGAATCTTAAGGAATTTAGTCCTATCTTGATATTTGAAGAACAATGCAAATAATATCAGATTTCAGATCCATAAGAAATGCCTAACACAGAGCCAAACCAGAGAAATGTACAGGTGTCTTTTCCTGATCGTTTCCAAAACCACTCTGTCCCTCTACATGTCTAGTTTTTGCTCATTTGAGAAAAGAGGGGGAGGGAGAATGCTTTTTGATTAGCAAAACTAAGAAGTTGTGCAACAATGCAAAGGGAAGGTCAGAGTTCAAATTCAACATGCTGGATTGCTTGTCTCTCTCAATCCTATTCACTAAATCAGCAGCACTGAATTGCTATGATGACAGGAAGAATTTGGAAGGGGAGGAAGGTTGTGCTAGTATTGAATACAAAAAATAAATCTATAAAATTATTGTCTTAATCTCTTTCCAAAGTCAGAAGAATCTGTCCATTAAAAGAATGAACAACTTACCTTCACTGAAAAAGGATGAATTTGTGCTTTAAGTATCAACTATGAATACACATTGTTAGGTTTTGTTTGATTCTAACCCAAAATCTGTGTTAGATAGGAAACTTTTCCCAGCAATAAAATGCTTCTCACATAAAATATCCATTAAAACAAGCAAATATTCTCCCTGAATGTTTGTGATCCAAATAGTGACATTACAAGAGCTTGCCACAAAACCAACTAAACATTGACTCTTGCCCAGATTACCAAAAGCATTTACGCACTTAGCTTGCATTGCAAATTAGAAGCTTAAATCCCTCTGAGACCCTGGACTCATAAAAAAGTCAGATCTGAAAAATAATTCTTACTGAGAAATCAGATCATATCATGAGATTAAGGCATACTCCTACTGAGAAATGAAATATTATCTCACTGTGAAATTAGCAGAGCAACTTAAACACAGAGACTGAAACTGCAGTTCTTTAAATTATTTCCATTTTTAAAAGCCTCAGCAGCCATCAAGCACTAGAACTCAGTAGTAATCCTATCTTGTCTGAGTCCTTGAAAATATTAGGTACAGTTTGCAAAAACTTTTTAGACTTGTAGCCGAGTTATGCATTTAGGGCACTTAACATCAACACCCACTGGACCTAAAAAGCAGACTCCTGACTCAGAAAGAGTTAACTTAGGAACTGAGGTTTAGCAGAGATAATGAGGTTTCTCTGGAGCTTCAGAATGACTCATCCATGCAATGTTGGAACTTATTTCCATCCATGGATCTTAGGTAACGCTACAGCATGTTTCAGTGCACCTGGTCCTATGTGGGGAAGAGATGGAGACAGGGGCATGGCTGAGTGACCCTTCATTCAAAACTGCAAAATAGTTACCTCATTCCCCAAAGAGAGCATGGTATAGGAGAAACAGTGGTGAAAGTGGTCTCATCCTTTTCTCAAAGGTGTGTCAACAGACAGCAAAGACTGCAAGACCTCTGTTGGTGGGGTAGGGGTTGGTACAGCCATTGATCCTATAGGGCCACTCCTATAGATCTATCCTGTACAGTAAGAGGGTTTACTGGTGTGAATGTAGGCATCCCATGCCAGGAAACAGTGCCAGAGAAGAGTCTCAGGAGTAACGGCTGCATGAGGACGGAAATGATGTCTCAGATTTAGGTATCTAATGTCTACCTACTTCCCCAGCTTGGGCAGCCTGAAGGCTTTTTTAAGTGACTTAGCACCTTTGAGGGGAGCACCTAACTCCCTCTGATTTCAGTAGCGATAACTACCTGGGTGTTTCTCCTTCGGGTATTGAAGACACTCAGCTCTTGGAAAACAGCTCTAGCACACAGCCAGACACCTTGGCTGAGATTTACCCCATTAATTTTAAACCCTTTAAAGTTATGTGCCTAGTCTAAACTAGCCACCAACCTCCCTTCTGAAGTCCATGTGAAGAGATAAATCTGTCCAGGGAGGAATTCACTCCATTTATCCTAGATACTTCTCTTAATTTATTTTCTAAGAAATGGCTTGCGTACTGCTTTGCAGGAGTGAGGCCCTATCTGTTAGTATTTGTTCAGCTCCTGCAGATCTCAGAATATGACTTCTGAAAATATATTCAGCTACTGAATGCACAGAGATGCTTTTGAACCACAAGTACAAGATTTTTTTTCTCACTGTCAGTATCTTCTCAGTGTAGTCCCACATGTGAGCACACCTTGCTTGTAAATTATCAGCAGAAAGAACACATTTTTAACTGATGTTTTTCTCATAGTTCAAGAGTTAAATATATTTTTCTGTGATCTGTAAGTATCTATCAAGCTTCCATTGTCAATGAAAAATCATTCCTTGACAAGAAAACTAAAGCTCCTATTTTTTTTAAACAGTTGGCTGTCTTTCCTTTTTTCCACAGCAGACAAGAGAAGATCTAGAAAGTTAGAGATGCTCTTATCCCCAAGGTTACTAAAAAGCAAATGAACACACACAAAAAAACAGTCTAAGAAAAAAAACTGAACTGAAATTGAGACACAAGGGATATTCCAAGCAGCATTTTCAATACAAACCTTGACAACCCTATGTTGTCTTACAGTACAATCTTTTCTTATATATGCAGCTGATATGCAATTCAATGTGTCATTTTTTTGGATGTGATAGCAAGAAATTCCAAGAATCGTTCAGCCAAAGGTAACTGTAAGTATAATATCATGTGTGGGTATAAAAACTGAAACCCCTTATTTTGTGAAGCAGTTCACAGAAGATTTGAAAAATCCACCTTCCATTAGAGCCAAATTCCGACCTCAGATACACACTCGGGGCTCTCATTAAAGGCACTGGGAGCCAGAAGTACTTTGTCGAGGGCAGACTTCAACCGATTTTGGTATTTATCCTTACAGAGCAACTCCACTGAAACCTTGATTAGCCAAATGGAACAGAGACATGAAAGTAGTTTAGATTAACAGGGTTTGGATAAGTAGGAGAGGTTTTAGTGTTTTGTTATGCACTTTAATAGATGTGACCTTAGGCCACAAATCAGCAAGGCTCCTGGGCACATGCATAACATTAACCATATGAGTAGCTGAGTGAAGTCAGCAGAACTATTTGTGCTCTTAAACATAGGCGTATGTGTAAGTACAAGGTAAAATTCATCCCCAGTTTTGAATAAAAGGAGGATGGTGGTAACTAAGGATTGTGTATTGCTCAGTTTTATTTTTTACCCTAAACACAAGCTTAAAGCAAGCACCCTGAGACAGAGACTGCTTATTTACAAACAGGTGACCCATTCATGCCAGCCAAGTAAATGGAGCTAAACCAACTGGCTTTGGGTACAGGTGAGAAAAATCTTAGACAGCAACAATTTAAAATCTCTGCCAATAGAGCTTAGAAAAGAAATCCCAACAGGTCTTGAAGTGTATGCTGAAATGCCCAGAGGAAATTCATTCTCCTTCTCCTTAACCTCCAGATCAGTTTAGTGAATCCACACTGATTTTCATCCCAGTTTCCAAGGAAAATGAGGCCTGCCTGTATTCCAACCTCACTCCCATAACTTTTGCACAAAACTGTAGAGACGGCAACAGTCACTGAAATCCTGAAAGTTTCACAGCAATGTCAAATGCTGTGGTGATGGGACAATAAGGATAGCTTTGCAATTTATTTTAAGTTTATAGAGTCTTTTATCCTAAAAGCCCCAAACTTGTCTTCCACTAATAACTACCACATTATAAAACATTAAGGAGCAGTAGCATGTGCTAGCAAAGGCACATGACAACCCTACAAAATCCAAACCAGGGATAATACAGAACTGCAACAAATTGAGCCTCCCCCCCAACACTAGCTGGTAGCTTTTCCCTACAATGATTAATAATAATTGTTTCCTATTTGATCACCTGCATTATTTGCACTGACTAACACATTTCGTAGGTAAGTGCAGAGGCTCTGCGTGCCACTTCACAGAAGTGTGCGTAGGGGTTCGCTCCTCCTCACACCATGCCACAGGATACAGCCACATTCCCTCCCCGTACATAGCCCTTGGAAGATCATATGTGAGGCAGGAGAGTCTGTCACACTGGCATGAGGCTGGGGTATTACAGGGTGAATAAACTTGATCCCAATTTTTTCAATTTCATCTGATATGTAAAAGGGAAAGCAAAAAAAAAAAAGCTCCTTGTGGACATTTCCATTTGCTAACAAAATAGATATGTGCACAGACTAGCACATCTGAAGTTCAGAGAGATGGATTTTTTTTCTGTTGTATTACTCCAGTCATACCAATGCTTTATTAGTCCCTTTAATAGTTTTAATAAAGCCTCTGAAAAAAAGAAGAATCTAATATCAATCCATTTTGGAAGAATAAACATCTGTGCCTTGTGGGATATATGCATCAAGTTTGGTTCAGCATGACAGAGGCATGGTCAATCTGCCTTTTCAATCTTAACTCCCACTGTGGGGCTATTGCTGAAAAGAAACTGGGGAAAAAGGCTATTCCTTTGTTAAGGGAAAGCAATACTCTATGTTTTAACAAATATGGGGAGACAACAGAAAAAGCGGGAAGTCCTTTTGTTAAATAGCCATGAGTTGAGCCCCTATATAAGGACCTTTTCTTGAAGCAAAAGCATGTCAAGGGAATTGGGAGCATGGCAGTGAAAGCAAGTCAGTTGGGGGATGTAACAAATTGATGTTGGTAACAACAGAACCATAACAGAGAGAGGCAATGCATGCCCTGTCTGTGTGCAGGCTACATCCCTCACTGCCTTCAGCAGAAACTCAATATGAAAATACACAGGAAAGCTGCTTGCCTGAGCTAAGAAGAAAATTGTAAAATATCCAGTGAAAAGAAAAGCTCCTGGGGCTGCAATGAAGAGAGAATGAGGGAAAAAGGCATTAATGTGGCGATAATAGTGATGAAGAGGAGAAGCAGATGGTGGTAAGTACAGGTAACATAAGAACCCCAAAAAAACAGTGGTACTCAAACAGCTAAATGTTTTATTCCTGCACTGCTTTCATTTCAGGCTGTCCTTCTGTCACTGAACTTAAACATCTGTAAATCTGTCACATGTCTGTATCGGGTGTAAATCTGTCACAGGTCTGCAGACCTGTGCCACTTGCTGGGGAACAAAACAACCACATCCGCGTGTTCGTGACCTCTCTCCCCTGACCACTGCTCCCCTTGGGACTATTTGCATCACTGATTCTCCCTCAAATTTTGGGGAGAGTGATAACGAAAGAAGCAAGAATTGAGTCCCTAGAAGTCCTCCCAGGGTGCTGCAAAATCAGCACTCTAGGGGAAAGGAAGCACAAGGAGGGAGGTATGAAAACAACACGAACCCAAGAGCCATTTGTGTGAAAGGCTGGAAAAGCAGGTCATTACTATTGTCAAAGAAATTTTTGTGATTATCGACACACAAAGGGTTTAATTTTCTTCATCTTACCTATCAGACAGTGCTTTGTGATGGAAAGCATTGGTTGCGAAAGGCACAGAAACTGCTTTTTTTTTCCCCCTGGGTTTCTAGACTGGGATCTTGAGCAGTAGTATTTCCAAATTTTATGGGGAATCTGATTATTTCATCTGACCTTCTCTTGCTGCTGATAGCACTTCACAGAAGAGTCACATGTAAACATAGGAAATCGACCCACAGGCTGCTAACCAAGTAGCTCCTGAATTAGATTATGGTACAGCCTCACAGAAAATTAGTCAGTTATTGGTCCATATAATTCTGTGACACAATCCAAAAGCAAAAGCCTGTTAGTTCAAGCATTTATTTCTTAGGTAGGAAAAAATACAGCAGATATAGATAGATAGATAGATAGATAGATATAATATATATAGCTATAGAGATAGATAGGTAGATAGATAGATCGATACAAATATAGATAGAATTTAAATAGGGTTTAAGAAAATGTAGGGCTGATAGAATAGTATGTTAGAAAAAATGTCTACCTCGGCAGAAAGGTCAATGAATTTTTATGATACTTGCACAACATGCAAGATCTTAGACCTTCAGGCTACATCTGTAACATTTTACATATTAAATGTACCCTGAACTGTTTTCTAGCTCAGGGGCCAACTGGCATGGGCCGTTCCTCATCCATCTTCTCCAAATCTCCTGCCCTCCAAATCAGGATGGCTACAACCAGACTGTCTGCTGGGAATAATCCTGTCCTAATTCCTGAAATGCCTGGGAATTGCTCAGGATAGTGCTAGTTGGCATGGGCTGAAAGCATGTCACAGACTACTCTGAGTAACACTATAAACGATAAAGTTCCAGTGCACAGGGAAAGTTCGTGGCATGGTTTGATTTACTAGTATAGACATATCCAAGGAAAGCCCAAATTCAGGCCCTTATGTAACTTTACTGGATACAGCAGTTTCTAAGAAATGAAACATCATAAGGGTCCTGAATCTCACACTGAAAAGTATGCCATTTCCCTGGGGCTTTTATGATCTTCAGAAGGAAAACTAGTTGCTCGTTAATGAAAAATCCTCTGTAAGCAGTTCTGAGGCCGTCAGGATAAATGCATATCCATATTTTACATAGCACCATGCTTCACAGATGTAGTACTGCACACTGCTGACCTGTGATACTGTAATATGTGTAGCTAAACCATAATTCCTAGATTGGCCATCTATTGCCCATGCAAATATATATCTGAGCTCTTCAGTTCTGTCTCAAGAAAGTGCCATCAGTTTCATTTTATGGGAGAATAAGCTAAAGTAAAGAACACACCAAGGTTTGTGTGCAGGAATTTGGGGGCCTTGCCTCCATGTCACAAGTGATCTGGGCATCCTCAAACCCCAGTTCCAGCTGAGTCTCCAAAAAAACCCTGTTACCCTCAAAACTGTAATACACGTCACCTGCCTAGAGCACGTCAAACTTGGAAGCAGAAATGCCAAGTCTCAAGTCAGAGCCTTAGCTATAGGACAAGCTTCCAGCTATCTTCTTCTCTCAGAGAGGTTTTTAGAAGGAAACAGGTGTCACAAGCAGTTTGCAAACAAATGTTAGAACACTGTCATTGCTAGTGTTTTGTACAATTGGAGCAACAGCCCAGAACTGGCTTCCGTCTCTGCCAACTTCCATGAAAGAAATGGCACTGTAGAAATAGGGTCCTGCACACTGAGTGTGAAAGTCGGACTCCCGTATGTAGGATCTTTTCCAAGCGAAGCCCCATCCTGCCACCTCTCATCCGTCTCACCCACGAACACACAAGTACTATTTGTTATCCTCCTTTTCAGCCTGCACAGCTATGTTTTTTCTGGCTTGTATCCACAAAGGGAAAATATAACAAAGGAAAAGTCAAGGATGGATTATAGCTCTGAAAGAGATTTAACGACAAACACATTGGCATTTTCTCTTTTATTTTTACATTTCATTTTACAAGTTTCATTACAGCATTCTGCTAGGTGACATGCTGGACTTTGTTTGGTACAAATAGCCAAAACCTATGATGTGCTCCTGCAGTACTCTATCACTCCAATACCTCTCAGTGATTTCCTCTCCCCGCCCTCCCTTGTCTTTCCTAGCTGATCTTAAAAAGAAACTTTATAAAAGAGTTTTAAAAAGAAACTTTATAAAAGAGTTTGTGCTAATTGTTAAAAGCTCTTTTTTAAAATCAATTTTCTCCTCTTGTCTCCCACACCAAATGCACTTGAAGGCGTGAATATACTAGTGGGTCACATTAGTTTACAGGGAAGGTAAAGAAATGAGATGTGGCTGAGTTTCTAGGAAATGTTAGTACATCCTGCCCGGGAGGCTGTTTTTTGTCATGGGAACTACGATTATAGACTATTCTCTTGCTTCACCTTGTATCATTTGAACATTAAAGTGAGATATCTAAATTGGAGCCTATTTTTCATCTATAACCAACAGATGCAGACACACTCATTGCCTGTATAGGGAGCTGAGGAGCATGAACCCCTAAGCAAGTTGGTCTGGTGCCTAAAGTTAGATGGAATGAATCCAAGCTGAAGGTCTTCATTTTGCAGATTGTATTATTTTAATATGATTAAAGCATCTAAGGCACATGATATGTATTTTTTCCTGACAATGGGAATAAAAGAATGGAAAGACAAAGGGATCTTTTGAGATATAAACAGGGGGACATGGAAGAAAAGCTCATAAAGTCCTGGCGAGACCATCCCAAGAGCTTTAATAAAGAGGTAGAAAATAAATTTTTAAAAGTAAAGTATGGAAAAAAAGCTATAAGAACATTTAGGGGTCTGGAAAGTCCATCTCTATTAAAAATACAAAAGCTCAACAATGAGCTATGCTACTCATTTACAATAAGATATTTTACTCGTAACCTTTCAGTAGATAGATTTCTAGCATTGTCACCAACAAGTAGAGTTTCTGGGTTTTAAACAACACACCTGGTTGTAACTAGATATATGCAAACTATAAAGGAGGTGCCAATATGCAATGGGATGCCTTTGACTGTCCTTAACAGATAAAACCATGTCTTCACCATGACACATCTGGGCTGGACATCTTCCTCAGACTCTCCAGTTCAGCTGGAGATTCCTGCACTTGGTGATGGGATCACCCTGTGGAGGTTTTATGGCCTAATTTACTCCAGTCAGACAAAAGGTTCCTCCTGGCTGTAATTTATGTAAATCTCTGAAAATCCACTTCCCCTGTCCCAAGTCTCTCTTTCTCCCACTGAAACCAAGAGAAAAGAAAGATGGAAGACGTAATAATGCAATACAGATGAAGCTACATAGAGATATAAATGAAAACACTAAACACAAAGAATTTTCTTTTCTTACCAAATTTCATGAGGCATGCCTGGATCCTCCCATCTCTTTTATAAACCACGGTGAATTGATTAACAGCGTGGTTTTGCTCCTTAAGACAGAGCTATAATACAATGACACAATTCATAGTAAACCAGTTGAGAATCAACTAATTAAAACTACACAGTAGCATAGCAAGGGAGGTTAAGTAAGGGGTTAGCATCTCTCCCACAGGAAACAAAAATTGGACAGGGGACAATTCTGAAGATACTGGCCAAAGCATGAGACAAGAAAGGTGAGTTGTGCGTGTATCAAACCATGTTCAGACAACTGTTCTCATTACCAGATATTGCAGTAGATAATCTCACCTTTCCCACACACATACACACCTTCTTTCCCATAATGTCCCCACACCTGTATAATTTCCTCCACTTGAAAGTTATTATAGGAGGAGTATTCCTTCAAATTGTCACTTTAGTGAATGATTCCCTTAGATCCCCTTGGAAAACACTGACCAACAATTAAGCTCTAGCTGAAGCTGGCAGATGTGCTTGCATGAAAGCTTTAGTGATATAAACAGCAAGGAGCTGACAAGTGACCACAAGCTATGGCAACCCTAGTTTGGAACTTATTCTTCCCTTCACCTGGCGCAAACTTTGGAGCACACTGCAAAGCACCTTCATCTTGAGTTATTATTCATTGGCTGTTGAAGTGTTTTGCTTCACTTCACTTATCAGTGTATTCATTTATTGGAGTTTGTTTATATCAAGACCACCTGGTTCATAGGGATAAACAATCTTTTTACTCAGTGCATAAATCTAATGAAGAAATTTTAGCTTTACATTTAGCTTAAGTTTGTTGATCCTTTAGAATCAGTAGTGAGTGTGGAATGACAAAAAATGAGCTCTATTTCTCTTTTTATTCCAGGAAACATATCGAAGCAAGAAAATTACTGTTCCAAAGGAATTTTCCACATGTATATATATCATTTTAATTTACTAATTCAAATAAAGGGCAATTTAAAACCTGTTCTTCTGGCTTTGCAATTAGATCCATGAAAAAGAAAATTAGAAAAATGATAAATTTCAATGCGAGTGCTGAAAAAAACAGGGCTTTGGAGGTTAAAAACACCTTTAGTCTCTCCATCATTGGACATCCTTTTCTTCTGAAGGATTTTTTTGTCACTGTGATCAGGCTATGTCCTTGAAATTCTCTTCCCAATTAAAGAATCCACAGTGTTGAAAAGCTGTGCTATGAGAAAATGTTCTTTTATTAGAATAAGTCATCAGTCCAGTATGGCAGAATTTTAATTTCATAACATCACGTAACTCTTCAAGGCTTTGGTACTTAATGCAAGGCGGTTGTGCCAATGTGTTCCTGGAAATTAAAAAGATCAATGAGAGAGATTTCAGCACCAGAATCGAAGCTGGTTAAAGCTATAATAAAAGTAGAACAATCAAACCACTAAGTGAATGGATTATGTTATATTTCTCAGTCAATTTTGTACCTCTCTAAAAACTGTGTCACGACAAAGATGAATTATGAACAAAAGAATATGTTAAGGCATAGAACAGAAGTTAAAGGACAGAATGAAATGCATGTGGATGTATGTGAAACAGGTTATTATAGAAAAAACTCATCTCTTTGATTATCAAATAAATCATTTATGGCTAAGGGAAATCTTGTGAGCTAATCTGTTTAGATTTCACAAAAAATAGAGCCACACTGGGGATTACTAGTTACAACAAATATAATAGAGGTTGCAGTAATTTTTAGGTGGGTACTTGTTTAGCTGAAAAGAAGATTATAACTGGGGGGGGAGAGAGCTGTCAGTCTTATTCTTCCACTGAGCATCCTCAAGAATAAGTCTTGAGACCTATTTTATTTTTGATAGCCATTAACTACCTGAAAGCTGTCTTAGAGTTGCAGGTGACAGAGATGGGGATTTCACCAATGCAAATTTTCCTACCAGGTGATTCTGAGGAGTAGCAGAAAAAGGATGAAAGTTAGAAGTAGTAAGTTTAAGTCACACATGGGCGAGGGTGCTGCTCTTGGGGTGCTCAGATTAACTGTCTAAACTGGGATTCTGAATCAGCCTGGGAGGCCGCAACTTTTCCTCATTCACTTTATAAAGCCTTTGTAGACCCTAGATTACAGTTTAGATTTCTAGTTTCTAGTCATCAGTATGACTATAGCTATTGGAGTTGTGTAACAAAATCCCTTGCTTGAAGCTGTAGGCCCATTGATTGGAAATGATTAAGATGAAAAAGATCTGGATGAATTGTTAAATGGCAATATTAAAGGCCTAGGATGTAGTAGGAGAGGTATTTCATGCAAGGATAGGGAAACATAAACACCATTGTCAAAAGCAGCATCAGGACATTTACTGTACTGTCTACAGTTCCACTGACCCAAAAACATAGTTTTAGTTCTTGACAGGTGACTTATGACTGGAGAAGAGAGGAAAGGGGAGTCATTAGGACATTAAGGGGAAAAGAAGAACCTGTCTTATGAGACGAAATTAAAAGACTTAGTTTGTTTAGTCTAGCAAATAAAGTCTGAGAGTGGCCTGCTCCATAAATATATCAAAAGAGTAAACGCAGAAAGGAATAAGTACTATTTAACCTCAGGGTTAGCACCAGAAATAATTAGCACCAAATACATCACATTTGGCAAGTAGAATAAGGTTTGTAACTGGACTGGGGTTCTGCAACAGTCTTCCAGTAGCAAGAAACCTAGCTAATTTCAGGATGAAGCTTGATCCACTTAAGAAAGGTTGGCTAGACTATTAGGGCATGAGACATCAGGAGCCAGGAGTTTCTTCCAGGCCTATTTTTTTATTTCCCCTCTACCTAAATCAGAAGTGGTTTCTCTAGAATTCTTTAAGCATGATGGCAAACTAATGGATAAAGAAGAAACAGCTGATATTATTTATTTGGATGTTCAAATAATAATGAGTGACCCTTACAGAAAACTACCATGTAATCTTCATACTTACAGCAAAAGATTAATAGTAGGATATACCAAAATTCTGGGGTTTAGAATATAATTCCCCATTTGTGTTCTTTCTCTTTTACATTTGAAGTATCTGGCACAGGACATGTTGAGAAACAGGATACCAGACTAGATAGGCCACTACATTCATAGCACTTTGCCTATATGGCAAGTCCTACATTCTTATATTTCCAAAGGTTATACAGCTGAAATGTATTATCTTAGTCTTGGATTTTTTGCTCTTTCTGTTGTGATTTTCTCTGACATAAACCATAGCAAAAGAGCCTACATGATTTCAACACTAGGAGATTGCAAAGTAAACCATTTTTACATACCATGTCTGGTAACACTTTAAAATAATAGCCCAGTTAATTAATGATGAACTACAGTGAATATTCTTATACAAGTACATATGACATTCCTATTAGTGCCAAATGAGTTCATCATGATTAATGTTATTACAGTACATACCAGTGAAATTCATAAAGGCCATTATGCTAAATGGTACCCAGCACCAAAAAGCGCTCCCCTCCAGCCAGCAGCCCACACTCAGTAAGGAAGATGAACAAAGTTCTATTCTAAGATTCATGGAGTTGCATTATTATCAGCTCAGTATGACATACAGGCCTTTAAAGGATATCTTCAGAGAAACCTTCACTTTTAGGAATTCATTCACAGCTAGGCATGGTGGGTAATGGGCTTAAAATTCAAGCAACTGAAGTTAAATATTGCAGGGCTTGACTTTTCACCAGTGCAGGTAAAGCCTATGGAGCTATGCATGCTCATCCTCTTTAGACAACAGTCTTTAATCATGATGTAAAAGATTAAGCATGCTTGATTGAGAGCAGAGGTCATCATAGGGCCTGTGTGAAGAAGGATGCTGAGTCCCACTGCCCTCTCTTTCCATCAGTTGCATGGCAGGGACAGGCAACATTACCTCCCTAGGACTTGCAAGGACAATGCTTAATGCCCAGATTTCACAACACAAGCCAAGCCACAGAGGCAGTATCTACATCAATAAACTCAACAGGGCTAGTGCATGGGCCAGAGGACTGGCAGAGGTTCCTTCATACTGCTAACCATTGCCAGCACTCCTTGGCAGATTTTTGGCCTGTGCCAGCTAAGATTCTCTGAGACACCACACCAGCATGGTTCAGGGATTAGCATAGCCAAGAACCGTTCCTCGCAGGCAGTTTGGATGTAGCCACTCTGTTTTGGGGGAAAGTCAGCAAGTTTAAATGTATGCACACAAGCTATATGACACCAGCTGAACTTAGTGCCAGGGAATAGTCCATGATTCATTTCTCCACCTCCTGTAGATATAGCCAGAAAGGCTGTACCTCCTAAGACCCTTACCAACCCTGACTCGCTGCAGCTGCAGAGAGTACTTTTGGCTTTTCTGCACTCCCAGCCCATGGTAGAAATTGAAAAACAACCTTTTTTGGGACTATAAATATGGACAGTACCAATGCTGCTACAGAGGAGCAGGAGACAACTAAAGAAAGAGCTAAAGCTGCAGGAAACTGGAAATGGTTGACCAGCAAAAGTGCAAAGTTGCAATATTAACACCTGAAGGGTATATTCTTCCAGCTTACATAGAAGATTATCTGTTTAACTACAAGTCCTGAGCTGTAGCTCTCAGGAGTTTCACATGTCAGGATAGCTGAGATAGATAGGCTCTGTTGGGTTCTACCGTCACTGACAGAAGACGACTGATGTATGCAAGCTTCTGACATTAAAACTGAATCCATCATGTTTAAATGATACTAAAGATCAATGGTGAAGTTCTGTTGAAACCCAAAAGGAAGGACTAATTTTCCATCTCAGCATTTCTGAGGCTCAGGAAATTGATTTTTCAAATGTCCTGAAGCCATTATTAAAAGCATTCTGTTAAAGGAGTGAAAATGAAGATGGAGGAGCTTGGAAATAAGGATATTTACTTTTGAAATAGCAAGAGTTTCAGAGAAAATGGATATTAAATCTGGGATATTTTAACTGGAAATGTTGCCAGTGATAGTAATTGTCCCCATTATTTATACTGAAATGTAATTAAGATAATTATGAAGGGAGTTTTCTCACTAAAATAAGCAGAATAAAAAAGAAAACCTATTAGGAGTATCTTGCTGAGTAAAAAGTATATACTCCCAAAATTTTTAAGTGCAGAAGCAAAATGAAACCTTTAGAAACAAATTAATTTTCTTCCAAATTATAAGCATTCTTGTAAATTGTTGCCCATTACTGCTTATAACTTTCTTACCTTGTTTTGCATTCTGAAACACCTGCCATTCACACCCTAAAGTCACTTGTCCAATCTCACTTTTTCTGTTTTACCATAACTTCTGCTCTTGTGCGGAATGCCCTACACTATCAAATGTTTAAACATCAGTTTAGCTTTAAACTTGTGAGTAGTTCCAGTGACATCTGTAGCTCTAATCATGCTGATTATGAACACATGCTTAAATACATGAGTTTTGATCAAGTTTCTCTTCAGTCTTCTTCTCTGCAGGTCCTCTCTTTTCAGGCTGAATCAAGACTTCATTTTCTCTGTGCCCTGCAAAATTTCCTTGCAGGCCTAGCTACAATACCGAGGGTTAAACTCATAAGAAATAATTTACTTGTTACTTTTCAGCTAACCCAGCAGGAACTGTCAAGAAAGACTCTTTAAATTCTCAAAACCTCAAAACCAGTATTCCTTATATCACAAACCGCACATCACCAGTTTCAGGACCTCCTACATCAAGGCTTATTGAAAACACCCACTGTCCTCTTTAACATCCTGTTAATCACCAGTAATGTGGCACCATAAAATGTGTTGTCTCAGGTCAGGAGAACCAACATAACTTTATATGTCAAAACCAACCAGTGACTTGCAACCAGTAATTAATCCACAAGCCATAGAGTTGGCCATGTATATTCCCAGAGAGGCATTTTGGAATACAGATGTGAACACAAAACCTTGACACACTTGATGCTGCTGGAGGAGGCAGCTGTGCAAGGAAAAGGGTGACAGCTGGGGAACCTGATCTAAATTCTCATCTTGACTCAGTCACTGATTCATTCTAGCCCATATGTGGCTCAGTTTTCTCAAGAGCAATGCATGGGTGATACTTTTCCATTTAAGTAAAGTGCTATGATTACATGGATGATCAGGCAAATGTATTATTTTTAGGATACACAGCAATGGTGGAGTCACAGAATTTTCCAACCTAAAAGAATAATAAAAACCAAGCATATTCAAAGGAGAGGCATGCATTGTCAGAGTCAGCTCTGGATTAGACTGAATAGTTGTGTGGCTGGTGACACTGCCTATTAAGAAACTTGCCCCAGATTTCCCATTTTAAGTCCCTGTTCAGTGGCCTTCAACCCATTTTGATTGCTTGTTCTATGTAATAGGTATCCATCACAAACTTCCTTTACTTTTTGGCTAACATGGTTAGCAATTCTGGAAAATGAAAATAGGGGAAAAAGTATCTGGCAACTTTGTTTCAAGAAAGCAATTATTTCTTTTTTCATTTAAGAAACTTGAAATCTGGCATAAAAGAGAGCTTTGTATATTAGGTGTGTGATTTCGCCCTTTCAAAGAAATAGAAATGGTCAAAAAATAAGATTCAGAAAACAGTCTGCATTTGCAGTATACTTAGCAAAATTGGCCTCACTTTTAATACAACCATCTTGGAAGTCTTCATCCTCCATGACCATCTTAGTCTTCTCATAGCTCCTGGATACAAGAAGTAGGGTCAGGAGGACCTTTGCTCTCACCAGCATGACAATTCTTAGATTTTTATTTTATGTGTCCTGCAGAACATTTTAGCCCTATGTCTGTTATAGGAGGCAAGTGATATATTCCAAGCTTTACCTAGCTAGGCAGTTGCTGTTAGTGTAGTCTTCATTGTATGAGTGACCAAATTATTTTCTTAACTGCTGAGGACTCACAGCTGTCAATAAAGACAACAAGACCTGTATTTTGAACATATACTGTCATATACAAGGCTGAATTTTGCCGTAAATCAGACTCAGGTTATCTCAAATTAGGCATTTAAATTTTGGCATATAATGTTTTACCTCAGTGCCTCAAAGCTTTTGTGATAGTGCTGCCCTGTACCTGAAAGGGGTATGCGGAAGATGATTAACTCTCCTGAAGTTTGGATGTATGAAGCCCCAGATTTTGAAGTCATGGACAGGACAGAAAATACCATGAGGAAATTAATAATTCTGACTTCATGGTTTAAATAGATATTTAGCCATATGATAAGGAATAATTCTTCCCTAAGTCAGTAACATCCGTTCCCTCCCCTAAAAGTGGCAAAGGTCCCACTGAAACAAAACATATTGGACCATGCAATTAGTGAATGTATCATATGCACATGAGATTTTAATTCACATTGCATGGACGAGCAATTTCCGAACACTTGAGTATTTGACATTACAACCTGAATAATATCTTTTTAATATAACTTTGGGCAGTTAATTTGCATTTAAAGACTTTGGAGCATTTGGGAAAATGATGGATTGACACATTGGTCAGGTTTTTCCTTTGATGAGTAGAATTTTATTTTCTAGTACATACAGATTTAATACTATGCTAGCATTTATTCTCCATTTTTCCATACTTACACCTTCATGTCAAGCCACTTTTAAATTTATTTCCAAAGGAAAGCAGCCCAAAGTTCAACCAGAGCAAGCTTTATAAAAAAATTGTGGAAAGCAGAAATTAATTCTGACACATCTGATCAGCAATTTGTGGCATCATTCATCTCAAACTCCCCAGACAACTGAAACCAACAAAAGATGATAATCATTTTTAAGTACAGTCTTCAACTGGAAATAATTTTCTATCTATCTTCCCCAGCTCCTCTACTCCCCACCCCCAAAATATAAAGCATTTTACACAGTAACATCTTTAATCTTTTCTTTTGTCTCCCTAGCACATAACACAGATGGGCTGTGATAGGGAAACCTGGCCACAGTCCACTTCTCTCCTAAAGAATGAGAAACAAAAAATGATTGAAACTAACCCAACCTGCTCAATGTGCTCGTTTCAAAAGAAAATAATACAAAATATTAACCTTTCTATTTTTTGGCCATTTTTGTTTGTGCATTATTTTTACTTTTGCTATTCATATTATAATAATTTAGGACCCTGAAACAGATCACAACAGCTTCAGGCTAGTCACCATGGGAGAGAGGCTGCCCTCCCCTCAAAGAAATGTGATATAGTCCAGCCAAAGGCATCTTGTAATCACACTCACTTTATGGAAATGGAGGGGCTGTGCAGGTGAGAGCAGTGGAGGAGGAAGAGAGGATAAGGAGAGGTAATGCAGGGGAAAGGTACCTATTTCTTTCCCTTGAGGTTAAATGGATGGACGGTGACAAACTGGACATAGCTATGTCCTGCTGAAGTCTGAAATCAAGTGGGCTCACAGTGTCTTCTCAATATTTTGTAAAGAAGGATATGTGATGAAATTATGACTTAAAACAAGTAAATCAACCACTTGGCAACGAGTGAAATTTCAGAAAGGGTGAAGACCCTGATGAATATAACAAAGTACACTGGTTTTATCTACATTTATATTTATCTGCACTCTAATAAAGGGCTCTTTTTATACTGAGCTATTCCTTTCCTCTTGATAGATAGCACAGCGATTAACATTCCTTGGCAGATCTTAGAGAAGTTCTGGTGTCAATAAAGTCTCGCTAAATTGAGTTGAGTTCAGATGATAAATGTCTCATTCTTTTGTATCCCAGTTCCGTTATCAATCAGGCAGAACTACAGTTGGCAAATAACTTATCTCAGGTTAAAACACCAACTTCTCCAGCTCCCTTCACCTCAGAACAGAGTGCATGGTAATGTGAGTGAACTTATGCAAAAACACTGGGATACCTGGTTACTACATGCAACCTTCAAGTTTTAATGTGGCTTACGTAGCATAGGCCAGTTGTACAAACAAGCAAGTAAGATTTAAAACATACTCTATTTTGAATACCACAGTTTCCTTAAGGGCAGTTTAATGCAGCATATTTTTCAGATTTCCTGTGTGTTGCATGCCACTGTGATGTAATCTAGCGAGATGCTCCAAAGTGTGACAGACATTTTCAAATGTGAAAAATATGTTTCCAAAAAACAAGGTTACTATCACATCAGACTTCAACAACCAAGAAAAGCTGAGCTGACAGGTTTGAACTACATTTTATGCCATCTCAAACCTCTAAGGGCATGTAACTCTGGTAATGTGTGCAATATAAGAACTTAAATATACTCCAACAGAGACAAATGAACATTCTGAAGAGATCATACTCTCTATTTTTAAGAACAGTGGTCACTATCTGAATGAACACCTTCTGAAAGGTCATGTATCAATAGGAATACATTTAAAATTTAAGCAATACTCCATTCAGCTTTAGCAAGACTTTAGCTAGTGCACTAGTTTGGGGCACTCTGAGGAAAGCCAAGCCTATTGAAAAGAACAGGACTGAGCAGAAGTCAAGGAACCATCACCTACAAGGGAAGATTGCCAGAACTATCATTGTTTAGTATAAGGAAGTTTGAAGAAATTACCAACTTAAGATATTGGAAAGTCTGAGGCAAAGAGGACAGTAATAATCTGCTCTCCTTGTCTTCAAGAATGAAAAGTAATGGACTTTAACTTCAGTGAGGAAGACTCACACCAGATATTATGGAAAACTCCTTAATGGTAAGGATAATGAAGCACTGGAATAGATTTTCTAGGGAAGCTATAGGATATCTGGAGGATTTTAAGAGCAGGTTAGGTAAGCATCTGGCAGGAATGACATAAGCTTAGTTGATTGTGCCCTGAGGCACAGGACAAGATGACCCCTGGAGTTCCATCCCACACACCTTTATTTTCTATGAATCTGTATTTTTGAGACCTGCAATAGAAGGCATCCAAAGTATCAGGTTTCAAATAACATTTCTCTTTATGCAAAACTTGGACTTGAGTCTTTGGGTTAGCCATAACATCTTCATTTCAATTTTGATTGCCTCTTCAGGTTGCATGGCTAGTTGAAGGGGCAACTTGACTACAATACATAAAAATATATGTGGTGAAGGAAAACAGCAGGTTTTAAAGGACTACTTTAACATAATAATTTCGTAAGAAGAGTCAACAGTTGGATGCAAGAGGCAGATGTTTTCAGAGTAGAAGAAAAGTGCATCTTACTAAAAGTATGAGTCAATGATCACTGAAATGATCTACCAAGGAAAATGATGGGTTACTCCTTCTTGAAGACCTTTACTCAAAACTGAATATCTTTCCAGAAGCTAAACTTTAGTCACATAAATTATTGGAATCAATATAGAAATAATAAATTAAATTACTATGGCTGTATTGTACAAAAGATCAGCTTTTTGTCATGTAAATAATTCTTTTCATCTTTCTCTCCTAGTACTCTATTCTTGTTTGAAATTATTCATATTCAATCAAGTCATCTCTCTTACATAACAGAACAATGTTTTTCTGATCTACAATTTTTTTTTTTCAAAGCAGCTATCTTTCCCATCTAAGCTATTCAAAATGCTCACAAGTAAAATTCTGAGAACACTAAGATTTTCATAATTCTTTGGACTTTTGGATTCTCATATGAGAAGAATATACAGTTTTCTGTTTTTATAACTGCCTATTGCTAGAATTAGCTTACATTTCAGAACAATGAGCCATTTTAAAGTATAAAAATGGCCTTTAAGGTTTCAAAAATGTTAATATGAATTGTATCAACATCTTCAAAATACCTTTCTGAGGATTCTGCCAAATAAAAAAAATCAGTCAAGTGAAAGAAAAATTAACAAAGCTTTGACTCCACAAAGCAGCTTTTTCCAAAAAAAATGTGTTGTTAAATGTTCCCATCCCACTTGAACTTTTTTTTTTTAAATAAAATAAACTGCTCTTTGCCTTCAATTCTGTCACCAAAAGTCTTTTTTTCCAGCATTCTTATGGCTTGCTTTTTTTTTTCAAAATCTCCAACTCTTTATCTTTCTTTTCAGAAACAATAACAGAACAGAACAGAACAGAACAAAGAGAAAAAAATATCTTCCTATCTCTGGCTCAGTTAAACAAATTATTTTTTATTGGACCAAATGATCTGGATTACCCTGTGTAATCATCATAAGAGACCACTTTGACAGTATTTGTGTCTTTCACAAATGTTGGCAGCGATAGACCCACACTTATTTCCACAGCACTGAGGGAAATTTTACATGGCTTTGGAGCCGGAAGCCACCATTTTGGAGCTCTGCTGAAAGCATTTCTATTTAATGAAGGTACCCACTGACAAGCCTTTTAAGATTTTGTCAGGTGGATCATAATAGACTCAAAGTTCACCTTGTTGATATCATGTAGTGCTGATCCTTTAGTCAGAATAACACTTGGTACAGGTTAAAACACTCTGTAACACACACTCCGTGTTGTTACCAAAATCAATTTAATTTGTCTTTTCAAAAAGTAAAACGCAGCTTATTTCCCTGAACCATTTGTTCAGACTTTGGTTACATTCATGTGAAAATTAATTTCTCATCAATTGAATCCTGTACCAGACTGTCCATTATTTGACTGGAAGGTGATGCCAGGTAAACCAGCCTACAGCTGTCTGGATCGGCTCACTTCTGCTATTTGATTGCTGGCACAGTATTGCAATTTTTCCTCTGTTCTGGAGGTTCCCCAAGATTTCAGGACTTATTAAAAAATGAACATCTGTGAAACAGAGATGTCCTCAGCCAACTCTTTCAGGATACTTAGATGCAAGTTAGCCAAGACAGATGATATAAAAATGTTTATCCCTAGCAGATCTCTATTGTTTTCCTTTAGTACTGATGAGCTAGGAAGGTGATAAAGTATGTCACAGTATATATTTCTAAATGGAGATGAGAAATTCTTATTAATTCTGTCTTTTTTACTTCATCACTGTCAGTTTTGTCTGGCTCCTCTAGCATTAAGCCTATCTCTTCCTGAAGGTTTCTTCTATTCCTAATATCCTTATTCCTATCCTTACACCAGGGATTTTTCTATAATAGGTTTAATTTCTCTTAACAATAAGACAGATTTCATATTTTCTACTTTATACAGGTTGTTTTCAACTTTCTCTCTTTTTTTTCCCACATGTCAGATATTTGGGGATGATTATAGCCTTCTTTCTCCACTGGACCAGAATTTATTTTAGCAAATTACATCCTCTGAATGTGGAATCAAGACTTACTAGCCAAACAATAAACTCTTGCTGAGGAACTCCCTTTTTCATTCATATTTTTGCATCTCCAATTTTCCTCCGAGGCCAATTTATTCATCACTTCCCCCTAACTTCCACAAATGTGCAAGTTGTTGGGACTGTTCTCTTTTAATATATTAAGTATAAGTTACATATTACTTGCAATCAGATGGTGATCATCAGACCCATAGCCACTAAAGGCTGCCGCGCAGCATTTAATTCATCTATATCCATCAGAACAAGATCCAGCATAAAATTACTCATTGTCAAACCCAGTATGTTTTGCGTTAGAAAACCATCATGTATCATCCATCATTTTTAGGAGCTTTACTACCCTCTGCATGAAGTGGAGCTTCCATCATTGCATCCTGGACTCAAGTCCCTCATGACAATTATTCTTTCTATATATTAAAGACAGGTGTTGCTTTGGCTGGATTCAGTGGGCTGTAACTAACTTATATGAGTGCACGGTCCTGGCCTTTGTTAATTAGTTCGTAGATTCATAGGCATTCAAGACTGCACATTTCACGTTTCCCTCTAGCCTCCCAGCTTTCAGAACTTCAACTCACCATATTCAACCTTTTTACTATTTACATTTTTTTCTATATTTTTCATGTAGTTCTATAGATAGCTTTAATCACAGAGAAAGGAAGATGGCTCTTTCTTGCATTATGAAAAGCATACGTGGAAATTAGACTGTAACTGTGAAAAGACACATTTTTACACCCCGAGATGAGTTACTTTTAACACACTTCCATTCATAGACTTTGAGACCTTAAAGGACTATTAAGATTCTCCCTCCAACCTGCTGAATAACATACATAGGCTGTTAAGCCCCACTGCCTGTTCTTTGGATCAAGTTTGTTCCTGACTGAAATATTTTGGAACTGATGATCCTGGTAAATTGGTAATGAACACTTTGTACCAACTTTATCTCCATTCTGACATGAAAGATCAGACCGGAGATCATGTTGTGAAAGCTTGGCATCTTTCTTTAAAATTATATCAACCAAAAGCCTACCTGATTATTGTACTCCGGAGTTTCCCCCTAAGGACCCTCTGTAACTAGTTTAGATTAAAGATATCTGTCTTCCATACATGATTCCAAGTGTGAACCCTAAATTCTACCTACATTATGCTGAGGATTCCATTCTCTAATACTATGATGATGGACAACAAAGGAGTTCCTTTGTAAAGGAGTAATACCATGAAATTAAATGTAACTTGTGACAATAATTTCTCACCCTTCAGTGTTTCTTAACTGCAATTACCATAATTCACATGAATATTATTTTAATCATAATATAATTGTACAGCAAGAGCCTTGGCTCTCTACATTCAAAAGGCCTTATTTTTTTAAATGCCATGGATTTGTGCATTGGAACAGCATATATATTTGACAGCCTCTTAATTGAAAAAGCCTGCAAGGCTCCACCATTTCACAAGCTGAAGAGCAATTTTCATAATTATAATTACACAGAAGCATGCACATAAACTTGGCAATCCCCATCTAAACAACTAGCTCAGACTAAACTTAAATTGTTAATGCTCCTTTGCATTGAACCAAGCCAAAGGGAGCTGTGAGACCCGATTTTGCTACTAAAGCTGATTATCTGAGATAACACCCTCTAAACTGCCAACTTTTGTTGCAGCTACAAGGTTCATTAAGGGCAAAAACATATATAAAAGATCTCCAGAAACAAAGAACATTGCTTGTGAACATTTTTCCTGTTGGAAATGGTTATGCCTGCACTGCAGACAATGTACCCAGACCCTTTAAGCCCAAGTCAGTACCACCAATGAAGCAGCAAGAAGTCATCTTGCTTTTGCTGATAACAAGCAATGGGGCTGAACCAACCACCATGAGCTGGAGCAATGTTAAGGTGTTCATGTCATGAACACATGCCCGACTTGCGCCGGCCAAGAACAGGAAAAGGAATGACACTGGAGACTCCACGCCAGCGCTCCATGTTTGAAAGCACCAACTATGCTGTGATGGGCCCAGATATGCTGGCTTGAGAGCCAGACTGCACTACAGGTTCAGCACAAAACATCCAGAGCACCCCAGGGAGTCTGGCTGCAGTTATCCTGTTATGGGACTAAGTCCAAACCCTAATGCTGTCCACACTTGTGCTGCGGGTAGGAGCACGAAATCCCTGCCCACTCCTCCCTGCTAGAATAGCTCAAGTCAAAACCTAAACATTTGCAAAGCTCCAGAGCTCTGCAAAGCTGCAAAGCTTTGGTGTAAATTAAGAAGTTTAAACTGCTGCTTCTATATAACGACCTGAGGCAGAAATCTTTGGTAGTGATAGACTTCAGGTTGGGGCCTCTGCTCTAGCACCAATTCATGTTACTCCCAACATCTATATGGTATCGATGCAATGTGAAAACCCCTAGTACCCAGAGGTCAAAAGATATGCAGGTACAAAGCTATCACAATACGTCAAATATGCTGTTCATCCTGAAAAATGACATTTTCATTTCCCTTCTCACCCATGCAAGGGGTCTGACCTGGCTCTCTTAGTCCCTAAGTTTCCAGTGAACTGAAAAAAAAAAAGTTAAATTTTCAGAAAAAAATATCACAGCTCTCATTTGTATTCTGCAAATCAAGGTCATGGAGTACCAGCAAATGACATTTTTTTCCTTTTTCACAGTTAGAATGGGATTCAGCACTGATCTTGGAAGGAAAAAGGCTACCAATGAATGAAACTGATGCCAAAATTCAGATATGAAAGCAAAAGATCCTATGCTACAGTACATGAACTGTACTACCACAGATGATGTCCCAGCCAGATTCTCTCTATAATAGGACAATCTTCGTAGATGCTTTTCTGACCCATACCCATGACGCACCATATCCACTCCTTTGTTTTGCATTGCCTTACTTCTGGAGCCCATCTTTCAAGCCACTAAATTATACAAAAAAAACCCCAACCAATGCTTGTGTATGTTGTTTAGTTTTATGTGTATGTATGTTTAGTTTCATATTTCTAACATGTAAGTCCTCAGACATTTCACAGTGTGAGTAAGCATTGATTAAACTGGGATTTTATTAGAATACTGGTGTTAGAATAATTCTTACAGTAATACATAGAAGCAAACATATTTTAATGCCTTGTATGATTTTCAATACCTGGAATAATTGCATAACACCACTGTTAAAAATGTACTGTACACTTTTTGAAGCAGATTGTCAAGGCATTGTTTTGACTTGAAGCAATCAAGTCAATCAAGAAAAGAGTCATTTCGATCTCCTGAAACACTATCCATTATCAATAGCTCAGCAAAACCTCACTGATCTTTAAGGCATTCCCCAAAGACTTAGTCATTCTGCAAGTATCTCTCTGCTCTCAGACATGCAGTTCTGCTCAGTGGGGTCAGCACTTCTAGGCTAGCAAGAAGTCATCATGCTAGTTAACATGCAGCTGTGCTGTAAAAAGGCTGCAGTGGAATAGAAAGAAAAACTATCATATGTTCACCTATCACAAACATGCAACAGTGTCATGGGAACACACAGCTGGATGCAGCTGGTACTCCTTGACCTATGCAAGACTCCCCTGCATTTCACTGTGCTGTTTTGAATGATGCATGGGTCAAGATCTGGTTGCAGGTCTGTAAAACTCTTGAGAATCTTTCAAAATGAACCATGTACCTGAAATGCAGCAGCAGCATCCTAATCCCACACATGACCTAGCTGAGTGGTTTCTATTTGTGGTGATTTAACTAAATTCAGGGCAACTGCAATTTACGTTTTCTGCAACAGGTTTATCAGGATTGCAGAAATAAGCCTTCCAAAATCGGATAAAACAATCCTGAAATCTGTTTCTAGTAAATTAATGTGTCTCATTGCATGAAAAAGACATTTTAGAAGTTCATGAAGACAGAATTCATTGCAATGCACTGTTGGCTGACCTTCATATGCTTCTTCCATTCTGTGCCCCAAAAGGCATTATATGCATGTAATTTCCAATATGGGAACAATTTGAGTTGTAATTAGGCAAATCTCAGAAGGTTCCGCCACTGATTTGTTCATTCTTTCAATATTATTCTATAGGACACACCAAAAACATTACATTAGGTTCAAGCAGGGGACAATTAAGAAAACTTTAATCCTGTTACAAGGGTATGTAAACATATCATCACTTCATAATGGTGTTATTATACTTTACATATTGGGCAGATGGGTCATATTGGTGTTCTGGCATTTAGTATTGCACATGCTGTCTCCAAATATAATTTGCCATATTAAGAGACACATTTCCCATTATCAGGCCCATAGGATGAT
The DNA here is from genome assembly GCF_034638445.1 of Ciconia boyciana. NCBI lineage: Eukaryota > Metazoa > Chordata > Aves > Ciconiiformes > Ciconiidae > Ciconia > Ciconia boyciana. Next base: position 11,621,718 of record NC_132936.1, on the reverse strand, counting down.
AGTTTTCTGCTAAAAACTGTAATAACAAAATAGATATCTGTCAAAAGAAGTAGTGACAAAGTTAAGAGACTGGGACAACTTATTTTCAATGAGCCTTTTGTTCTGATGAAAAAGTCAACAGACTAATATATTGAAAACAGGTATTGACACTAGATAATTTTTACTTTAAAAGTCCTTTCTATGATGAGGGGAAAGTGTCATCTGCCTTCTTTGATATGCAATATTTTTTCATTTTCTTTTCAGGTTTGCAATTTATATACCATTTCTATACCATTCATATACATATAGTGTAGGTATATAAAATATGCCCATGTGTCTACACACATGAATGCCTATTATATGTTTGTGTAAGATAAGGGACATATAGGATACATTACTATATGCACTAGTTGAAGACTGGTTAACATAGTTGAATTTAACTTAAAAATATTGTGAAGTTTTATAATATTTAATTGACATCCATTATTGTAGAATGTTTTCTCTATTTTTTAAACTCAAAAAGACAATTTCTTCTCCAAATGACATTTAAGAAAACTACCCTAAAGCAATTTCCACAATCAGAAAAAAAGCAACAAACTAATTGCATAAATATGTTCTTTTTGTCAGGTGATCAGTTAATATAATACCATAAACTATAGAGAGAATCTTTCACCTTTATTTGAATTCCAAAGTGATTAATCTCTCAAGGTATCTATTTTAACAACAGAATAATATTAGAAATCAGCTTACTTAAAAAGATGTGGAGGAATTTGGTATCAACCTAAAATACAGAGAAACATAAATGAAGAAAATTTAACTCACAAATTTTGTGTGAACCAAGTTAAGCCCAGCTGCTCACAAGATGTAGTATGAAATTGGCAACGTTAGGTGAAGTAGTGCTCCAAATTTGTGTTCTACTTGATATAACTTTAACACCAGTTTATATTCACTGTTGTGCTTATGGTCTTCATTTTGCGCAAAGAGCACAAAGATTCATCTGGGTCTGTGACTGGTAGAGGATGAGTAGGAAAGTGCAGAATAACAGGGGAAACGAATCTTGATGCTTCTTCTGACATTTCTTTCCTGCTGCCAGAAATCAGAGGCATAAGGACTTCCTAAGCCAGAGATTATTTCTTCATGTTATTAGCCTTTGAGTGCCTTTTTTCCATTAATTCATCTAATTGCTTTCTTAAATTCACATAAACTTTCAGGATTATAAGTGCCGTGGTTTAACTATGCAATGTTTATTTGAACTTGCTATCCCATCACCTTCTCAGAAGCCCCTTCATGTTTTGCTTTATGATAAACAGTGTATAATCATTCCCTGTTCACTAAAATCATGCCATTTCTGATTCCGAACATGTCTTCTACCCTCCTCAATCATCCAGCATACTAAATTAGCAAAACTTTGTGCTAAGAGGACTTGAATACATTGAAGTCTTAAAACTAACATTCACTGACTGCTTAATTAGATAATCTTTTAAAGTTAAAAGTATTTACATTGCTTCTTTGGAAGAAATATGTGTTTTTCTAGGTTGTTGTCTGAAAAGATGTGCCTCTTTTCTTGGATTCTCTTCCTGTTCTCGAGGATCAAACTTCTGAGCAAACTGTTAGCAAAGACAATTAATAGCACCACAGCGTGGTCGTAATTCAAAGTGTATAAGGCAGACCTCAATTCATTTATACAGCATGTGCATATGTGACAACTGTCAAAAACACTCCTTTAGAAAGAGAACAGGTTGTGTAGATTTAGCAGGTGAAACCTCTGTAACAGGCATCCTTCAGGCATAAACCAGACAGCGATTTAAACAAACCATTCTCCTCCTCCACAAAGTGAATCATACCACATAGCTGGTATTTGGGCACCGCTAGTTAAAATGCGTCTGTTTTTCCAGCTGAATCTGTCAAAGTCAATGCGATGGTAGCATTCAGAGACTGGAGCCAGCACAAAATGGTGAGAACAAAAGAACATGTCCTCCCTACCAACCAAAACAAAACACAAACAAACAAACAAAAACCTGTTACTCATTAGGTTGATGCATGATTCCCAGTTTAAAAAGAAAAAAGAAAAAAAAAGATTTACTTCAGTTTTCATTGCTGAACTCTGACATGAACTGTCATGTACAATTACACTGTGTAGGTGTTTGAGCATTATTTCTTTCTGCAAAAAGAAAACACTAGCTCTACCGGCCAGCTTTTGAACGGGCTTTGCGGCTTCTCACTTTTTTCTTTTTAATACACAGCTCCAACTTAAATGTATTTAAGAGAAAAGTCTTCTGTTGCATTGATTTATTTGCAAACTGGCTCAGGCTAAACCCTTGACTAGAGCAGACACAGTATGGAAGTGGTTAAACTTTTGCTTGTATTAAGGTCTGTGGCAGAACGTAATGTTGAATTACTAGCTTTGAAAAGCAGAAGCAGAAGGGAAAACCCTTATTCCCTGAACTGCTCGGGACTGGGGCCTCATGGGTGTCATGAAGAAGATGTGCTCTGAACTCTGGTCAGCAAATCACAGTTGCTTCCTTTGGGCTCTGCTTCGAGTTAGTTGGTGTGAGCAGAGAATGCAGATGCATGAGATGAGCTCTCCTGGAGAAGACATTTGCTAGGGGTCACCCATATGCCCCCGCAGCCCAGCCTGCACCTCAGACGTGCCCCCTTTCTCATTCTGTGGCCCCACGTGCCAGAGATGCTCTCTGGCCTGAAGTCTCGTAAACCACCCAGCATCTTCTAGCCACTCGGGAGCCACTCTGTCCCAAGAGCGTGTGGTGTAATAGGTCTCAAGCCCAGGAAAGTGATTCCCCTGCAGCTGCACTTTAATGCTGTCAACCCTCTCCTCTCTGCTGCCTCAACACCCACAGTGTGTCCATCACAAACACACACGGGATCCATCGCATGAGTTTTCACACACACTGGGAGAAGAGAAAAATTAAAGATGTGCCTCAGTCAAATGAGTAGGGCATACTGGTGGGAAGAAGGATGAGGTCTGGCGACCCATACTAGACCCTACTCAGGGGCTGCTGTCCAGGGCAAGGAGATGTGGAAAGGAAAGAGAGGGCTTAGAAGCACCATCCAAAGTTTCAAACTCTGAGAAACTACTATAATTGTTACCTGTCTCCCAGTATTGGGTGTTCACTTTGCAAAAAAGAGAAACAGAGACTTTATTTTATTTAAATGTGAAAGCACAAAGTGCTTTACCTTGACATGTATAGACCCCCCAAGCCTGATAGAGATGCCACAGTCCAAAACTGAGGCCATCTCCAGTTCCCAACACTCCACTATTGTCACAGAAGCAGAAAATTGGTATCTCTCTGCCACTGTCCCATTTAATGTCCAGATTCCCAGTAGCTGAATAGACCTTATAATCATGATGGCCACACCATAGCATGGCTATACCTTCGACATTGTCAGAGTGACACAATGGTCAAGTTTTACAACAAAACTGGAGTAATACAGCAATGACCTAATTATTAGAGTATTTTGGTCAACATAAATGTTCCTCCACTGATAGTCACAGGCAGCTGCAAAAGCACTGTTTTCTCAGGCCACAGTAGTGAAGTCATTTTGGGGTTTTTTCAAATAACTGAGTATAAAACTGTGTTTTATATACACATAGGTCTCGGGCAACAGAGGCATATACTGGAAACAGATCTTAATTAGGATTACACAGAGTGTGAGACTAACAAACGCAGAGGACTTATTGAAGCTGTAATACTAAAATGTTATTCATTTCATCTTCAAAGAATTAACAATTACCTGGACTGCAACAACAAACAGAAGAGTAGTCCTTAAGCATGTATTGTGCCCAATTCAGCAGTGTGTCCCATCAATCTGATATTAGATCAATTCCATTTAAATTAGTGGGGTTATTGGCAGAAGACAGTGCACATACTGTAAAGCTCAGGAATGAATAAATATTGGATTAACACTTTTAGACATGTTCATATGAATATCGGCAACACATTAATTTGTAAAACTGACCTGAAATTTCAGAAGATCTTCCAGATCTAGTTTATCGAACACGTAAACTTTTATACATTGGCTTTCTGTTGTTTCTAATTCTCTGCAGCTTTCCTAATTTTTTATACACATGCAAAATTTTAATTGTCTAATATAATAAGTCTGCCTTTCTTTGAGTTCCTCTGACGTCTAAATTTCTCTGCCTTGCTCTCTACTTAGCAAAAATGTAACTTTTAAAGACCTGACCTTTTAAAAAATGTTATCAGTGCCTGGCTTGGTCTTATTTCTTCTGCTCTTTGCATCACAGTAGAAGAAACAAGACCCTCACAGTTGCAAGAGGATCTCAGACACAATGACTACATCCCTACCAATAAACTGGGCAGCTCCAGACCCCGTTCTCTGGCCCTGGGAGCAGAAGCATGCTGTCATAACATGGCCACATGCATTTATTAAACTCTTCTGGCCTCTAAAATAGGGAGGCCACATCCAAACCACCTTTTTGATGGTCCCTGGCCCAGGCTAACTCCTGAACCAGGACCAGGAATAGTACAAGAGGCTTTCAGTAAGCCCAAGCCAAAACCATGCCAAGGACAGCTCCAACAGTTTAATGACAGAAACAATGGTGTTCAGGGCCAAGGAAAGACCTCTGGCACTGATAATTTATTAGCACAGACACCGCAAAGGGATATGGCTAACTGCCTGAGAAAGATAGGCGATCCTAGGCCGTACCTGGCAGCCAACACTAACACAAGTAGCCCTTTGAGCGCAGCGCAGTCTCCTCTGGGAGCTCTGTACTGGCAACCTGGGGATTCTTCTGCCCTTGCCATGCTGCACCTTTAACCCCGCTCAGGTGTGTTGTTATACACTCTTTCAAGTAGTGTGCAACAGCACCACAACCTTGCTACTCTCCTGTTCTATTTATTGGTCGGACCTGCTGCTGCTCCCCCCTTCCTCCACAGTGCCCCCCAGGCCATGCCATTACCTGCAGAACTCTTCCAGCATCTCTCAGCCTACAAATTTAGGCCAGCAGAGACCTTGTGCTGTACAAAGATTAACAAAGCTGAGCATATTCACAGTATATGGGCACGTGTCCCAGTGAAGCCAAGAAGAACTACAGGAAAACAACGAAAGAAAGAATTCAGTGCAGTAAGATTTGGATCTGCAGCATACTCTATTATGGCAACATCATGAGATTATGTTACTAACAGTGCCTGAAATATCTGCTGCTGAAAGATAGATTCATATTAACAGCATGTGTCGTTTGTTGGGAGCATTGTGATAAAAACAACTATCATATTGCTAGAAGTTTGATGCTTTATAAAGGCTATGTGTCATGCAGCAGTCTTATATCATCAGTGAGAGAGACTGAAATGATACTTCTTGGCTTCAGAGAGGAAAATCTAGCACTTAAACTGGAAAAGTTACAAAGTCCCAGCATTTCTCAGTGCAATACCTACTTTTTTGTCTTCATTGTCCTGTCTTCCTCTCTCTGCTGATGACATCTGTCCTTCACCAGCTCACAAGGCCACTCCTGATGAGGTCAGGGTGGACGAACCCATCATTGCTGTTGCTTAGGGGTGTCGCAAGTCTTGCCAAGTGCCTGACACATCTGCATAGCTCCCCCACTGCTCGTTCCACCCAGGGGCCATCGCCCATTGTGCAAACATGACAACTGGCTTGAGCCCTACAGCCCAATTCACACCCAGGCACCTCAGAGGACCCGTACCTCATTTGAGGGCAACTGCCTATGAGGACTAATGAGGGTGACTCTCCAGCCCAGTAAGCAGGCATTTGGGTGAAAAAAAGGTGAGTTCTGGGTCCTGTCCACTGCTTGTGAACTTCAGCACAAACCACTGCAACAGCCCATGGAAGAGCAACATGCACCACCTGCTTTCTGTCTCCCTCTTTAATATTTTCCTGCTGCATCCGGCATTTTTTTCTGCCTCTAGGAGCAGTCTCAAAACCAGGGAGAAGTATGACGTTCCCCTCTTTTTCCCCTTTTGCAAGCAGCCTGGTGGGCAGGACATTTTCAAGGAATGGAGCTGTAGGATCCTCTCTGAAGGAGGTAGGCATGAAACCCCAGTCACCCACAGCCTGGGTAACTACTCTTATTGCTCATAAATAAGGAGCAATAGGTAGCACCACTTTTATTGTTTATTCTTTAGTTGAAGTGGTCATGACAACTGTGTGGGTTTTGTGGCAGCTTATGGCCAGATTGTTTTGAGCATGCCTATGGGATCAAGCATGTCCCCTTGGCCAGAGAATCCCAGCTGGACTTAAGCAGAAGGGCTTCCCTGTGTTACTCCGGCATCTGCAGGATGAGAAATGTAGGTGCATAGGAGCTTTACGTGTAAAAGGACAGGTACCTACCCACAAACATTAGACACCCATCTATTTCAGAAGTGGCTTTGAGGCTCACACTCTGAAACTCAGCTCCTTACTTTCTGGCAAGACCCAACCTAGGGGCCCAAGTTCTTTGATAGTTCTGGCCAAATTTATATAAACAGGGCAACACTTCATTTGCTTACTTTATTTAAAGTAATGATCAGGTGAGGAACTGGATATTTAGCTAACAAAATGTTTCAGACAAGTCTAATTTTGGCTACTGCAATATTTCCCCACATTGAAGAAATCTTTCTCTTTTCTACTTAGACTTACCATATTCACATTTATTTTGGTAGTAATAAATAATAATTCTGGCCTCATCACTAAATTATTTTGTTTGCTATTCTAGCAGTTTGCTCACAGGATTATTAAGTAGATTTTTTTTTTTCATACAGCAAATCACTGCTCCAAGGGCGACCATTTTAGGACTATCTTCTCCATAAGAACAGGGTAGATTTAAACCTTAACTAACTACAGTTGATTTAACTGACTCCAGTTGATTTTGGATCAAGAACCAACAGCCCTTACAGCAGTCCGATCAGGGAGACAATCTACTGAGATAAGTGCTTTCAAATTAAGTGTCCTCCCAAGGACTGAAAAGAAGTGCCCAGCAATTTTCTTCAGACCTGCCAAAAGCTACCATTGGCAATGGAAAGCAGTAAGAACGAGCACTTGTCCAGAATAAACTAGAATTGCCTAATCCCTAAAACCCCTTATGTTTTTGGTTCTGTTAACCTGGTCAGATACTTTCCCATTCTCCTGTTCGAACACATCTCAGGACCTCAGTTCTGGTTGTTGTTCTTTGCCACACCACAGCTCTGTGCCATATGCGATTTCACGGTTCTTTTCCAGTAATTAACATAATACCAAAGGGCAAGGAGGGGTTGTGGCTGAAAATTAATGCTATAGCAAAGGCCCATTAATCACAGCTTTCTACAAGCCAAATTAACTACAGAAGGTAGTGCTGATAACATGACAAAAATTAACTACAGAAAGATGATAAAAATATGTAAATACAGTCTAAGTCTTTGGAACTTTTGCCTTAAAAAGATTTTAAAAGAACAAAACAATGATTTTGGTTATAGAAAACAACTTGTAAATTTTTTTTTTTCTATGCAGTATTACAAACAGAAGATCATCCAAACAATATCTTGGTGGATTTTATTTTCTGTTTATTGGTTTCTAACCAGGATCTAATCTGTGAAGGAAAAAAAAACCTTTTATTTCTGATGTAATCCTGTTCCTTACAGATGTGCATTTATAAATGAACAATTATTGACTGCTAGACATACAAACCTAGAGGAGAAAAAAAAAAACTTTAACATACAATTTACTGTACTACTTTTCAGTTAAAAATCACAATGTCTTTAACATTTGACAACAGCTTGTATCTTCTGAATAATATAAAAATTCACTTTTGGGGTTTCATGCTAAAAAAAATGCTAAACACTTTTGACCATAATCCAGAAGTCACTGAAGTCAATGGAAAGACTTGGACTTCGGATCATGTTGCAACTTTTCCCAGGGGAAGTATCTCTCTTCCTGAGGTGGAAGAAAGCAACCACAATGCATAAAATTCGCTTATAGAGTAGGTGTAAAGAGAGTGTGCTTATCTCTGAAAAGAATCCACATGAGACACAAAGGATCTTTAGTTAGCAATTTCATGTTTACAAGAATTTCATGTAGTAACTAAATAAACCAAATCATTTCATCAAGTGGAAGATATAAGCTGATCCTCCCAGGAAGCGAATTAACAGTTCCAAGGACTTTGTGTGGGGTTCATCTGCCATAGCTTACACATCTGAGATTTAGATGTCTAAGCCTGAACTAATCCCTAGGTTCCTTTAGGGTCAGAGAGAGAAGCAGCCACCTCCGAGAAGCTATTTATCTTATCCTACGGAAGACACAGTAGTCAGGGCTATATGCTGTAGATGCCTGATTCTCTGGGAGCTGAAGGTGAATATTTTGATTTTCAGCTACAACTTCAGTCTATGCCGCTGGGCTTGATGAGTCTCACTTGTAAGAGTGAGTGAGTACTGATGCTTAGATCAATAAACTATACAAGAATCTATCAGCCAAAAGACAACAGATCTGTGCTTTTCATCGGCACATGAAGTGAATAAGAAACTCTGATTTAGCTCAAAAACCTAAAAAACCCACTTGGATTCCCACTATTTTTATAGACTACTGTGGGGAAAACTATGAAAAAAAATGTGGAAGAGAAAGGGAAAAAAATTGAGAAAAAGGTAAGATTTTCTGCAGAACATTTTTACTTTTGGAATGAAACTCAGTAAAAGTCAATTCTCCACTGAAATTAATTTTTTTATGCAAGAAAACGAACTAGAGACATTTAATCAAAAACCCAGTGTTTCTTCAACTCTTCAGACACATTAATGTAAAGCTAATTTCTTAAGTGGACCCAAATATTTTTTATAAAATTTCTTCACATTTTAAAAAAGTTTTGACATGAAAGTTTCTGAAATCCAAAGCAGATAGATACACTCTGTGTGTGTATGTGTGTGTGTGAGAAAGAGGGAGAGAGAGACAGTCCATCTGCCTTATCAAAAATTATGCGAGAGATTCAAATCAGGCCCTGACATGTGAGGCAAAAACAGATGTTTCAACCCACAAAAAGCTTTTCATAAAATGCTTGAGGTTTTGTTTTTCTTCCAATGCAAAAATTAAAATAAATAGTCATATTTTGAGATTGGGGGGGGGGGGGGGTAAACAGAATCCACCAGAAAGGGGTTTTTTAGTCCGAGTCATTCTGGTTATATTACAGGCACTTAGATCCTTGCAAACACAGGGACGGTGAAAGGTGAAAACAACCGACCACCACTGGAACCAGTGCATCATTTAATGACACTTTTTGCCCAGGGTTATCAAACACAAACAGTGAAAGGAGGAAGAGGAAGGGGGAAACAGCCTGGCAGAGCCTGCCATCACTCACCCCGGTGCGAATGCAGAACGGCTCTCCTGCCCTCAGAAACATTCCTCTGGATTTACACTGGAGTAAATTAGAGAAGAATTCACTGCAATAATATAAAACTGTTTACAATTTTAATAGGAAAGAAGGTTAAAAATACAAAGGGAACAGTGAAGCATCTTTTTCACATTACCAGTGTTTTTAAAACTTTATCAGACTCAAATTTAGCTTTTAAATGTAGGTCAGAATCAGAACCAGGTTTCAAGTTCACCAACCCGCCCATGTTTTGTGCTTTCTGCTACAAAGAGGGGTAAGTTTATTAAATCAAAGTTCACAGAACTGGAATCTATAAACCCAAACTTACATATCCTTGTCGTTGTTCAGTGTTGATTTGTTTTGTGATGATTTAGAATCACCACAAGGCAAAAGAGTGTCTGAAAAGAAACACTGGGGAAAAGAAAAAAAAAAGGAAATAACTTCTTAGTACACCCAAATGCTTCAGGAGAAGAAATGTGTAGAAATTTATCTAACTCAGAGAAAGCTTATTAGTCCTTGGAGAAAGGAACACAAGTGCTATATTCCTGTAAAATTTGGAGGTGACTGAATAACCTCATGCTGGACCAAATACAGGCCCATTAAAATCGCTGGGAATCTCTCCATTGACTACAATAGGCTTTGGATCAGGTCTCTTTTCCTTTTTTAGGCAAGGCAACATAAGATGGGGTGAAATCCTATCCCCACTGAAGTCAACGGGAGTTTTGCCACTGACTTCATTTGGACCAGGATTTCACCCCTCCTCCGTTATCAGAATATAAAGTGTGCTTTCCGGATCTAATCTGCTGGTTGTAAAAGAAGACAGGAACAAAAAAAATGCAACACCATCCAAAACACAGCATACATCATGAAATTACAATATTACCATGTTTCCAAGTGGTGTGAGATACTCAGAAGAAAAATGGCGATAGAACATTAAGCAGCATGAGTACCTACTAGATGCTGAATTACCCAAATTACCTGCCAATACTTCTTCATATTCCAAACTGTGGCATAGAAATTTTGTGGCAAATAAAAAATCAGGAGTCACGTTTCTAAAAAGACTGACCCACCTACACAGTCCTACTGGCATTTCTGTGGTTGGTTATCTTGTTAAAGTTACACAAAAGATTTCAGAAACAAAATGTTTGCATCTGATTTTCCATGCTCGATCTTCACTCTCCATACCCAAATAAAAAAAAAGCGCTGCAACCGAACATTTTTTCCTTAAGTTGTTCTTTGCTATGGATACATAAAAAAGAAAAACACTGAGTGCATGCCCATCCAATTTTGCCAGTTGTTAGGCCTAGTGCTTCTTGGGTGTAATTGTGGGGTTGTGTTTCTTTCAGAGCAGCCCTTGCACTGGCTCATCACAGGGTCATGTAGTCGTTGGTCTGGGACGAGGGATGCAGGGAGTGGGGGTGCGTCTTTTGGAGCTCACCCCACATCAGCGTAACGCCCTTGCAAAAGCACAGCTCCAGGTTGGACCCAGGTGCCGTTATGAAGAGATGAGGAGGTGCAGCAGTGCCTGCCCCGGAGGACACCTCCCTCAACCTCCCAAATGAGTTTGAACCTGACCTGCTCGTTCGCTAGGAGCCAACCGGGGAAACACACTGGAAAGAGAAAAAGGCACATAGCGAAATGAAACATCTGAAATCTCTCGCAGTCCGGAGGCAGGCACACGAAAAAGGAAACAATAAGGAGTGCTGTCTTTTTCGGCATAGATTGCAGATCAGAGCCTCGAGACTGGGCCCCAGATGAGAGCGGCAGGATGCAGCTGACGATGTACTGACTCATGTATCCACTGACAAGTAGCAGTATTAAAACAGGGCGTAAAGATGCCACAACTCTGCATGAGCGATTCGTCAGCCAAGGCAGACACAGGCGAGAGCGTTAGCAAAGCCAGCAGTTCCCAACTGGTAAGGCACGAGCCTAGAGCAGATGCAGGGCTGTGCTGAGACCAGGGCTATCTCTATGGCAGTAAAATAAACACGGGCTTTGGGTCCCCCCACCAAACTATGCCCAGCAGAAATGGTTGGCACATGCCAGGTACCACGCTGGCAGTTTCACAGAAGGGGTTCACCGTGAACCAGATGGTCCCAGCCCCCCAAAGCCCTCCTGACTCCCTCCCAGGCCACCATCCCACTGCTGCTATCACCAAATTGAATGGTAACACCTGAGGATAAGGGCAAAAGAAGCATAAATGAGGACAGCAATAAGGCTCCCTGCGGTGCAGAGCACAGAAACTCTCTGAAGGGAGAGTTGGGTGCAGCAAGACTGGGAAACACTGAGCGCACTTGGGAGGAGAGCAGAGTGGAGAGGCCAAAACGAAACAGGAGGCGAGAGGGGAGGGATGTGAAGTCCAAGAGGTAGCCTGGGGCCATGCTACAAGGTGTGCTGAAAACAGAATCACTTTCATGTGATTTCAGGAATCAAGAGCAAGCCTGGAGAGTCCCAAGGGTGTGGTGGTGACTTCAGTTGGTTTGCTGTGATGTCCTGGACCCTCAGGGCTCACAGCAAAGCCAGGCTGAAAAAATCCATGGGGGAAAAAGCATTAAACATTTCAATATGAGATGGCAAGCGGTACTAGGACAGGCCACATCAAAATGAAAAAGGGGACGAACCATACTGTTTGTCAGAGTTATGCCTTCATAGAAAAACAGCTGATGGTTTAAATACCAAGCACCAGAATATCAGGGGCAGGCTTCAGACACTGCCAGCAACCAGGTGATAGTGGGCACAGTTTTGCAAGTACTTTAAACTGCATTGGGAATTTAAGTCCCCAGACTTAAGCATGACGCTCTGCAGCACCTCACTTGGGAACAACACAGGGGTAGAGCAGATCCAGCTGAAACAGGAACCAGACAGCACAGGGAACTGCTGAGAAAACTGCCCGCACCTTATCCCTTCCCTGCCACGCCAGCAGATGCCGTGCAGGGCCCTCAGCGAGCCATGTCCCAGGCACCACTGGCCTGAGAGCAGGATGAGCAAGCGTGCAGCACTGCCTTTCTCTCAGCAGCCCGGCAGCTGGGTAAGACACAGACACTGTGCCTCCCGCCAGTCCCATGCCCCGGACCCCAACAAGGGGGATGCGAGCTGATGCACGAGCGTCTGAGGGACACAGGCAGCTGCGCAAGTCCATCCGAGGACGAACCAGCGCGCACAGCAGTTTGCCAGTATCACTAATTGTGGATTGACAAATATGCAGGCCAGTCTGAAAGCTTCCCCCCCCCCCCCCACTTTTTTCCTGGATGTGATTCTGGCAGCTAGTTCCCTGGTAATCAGATCTCTTAGTCACTGTCTGTCACTATTCAGCCAGTGTTCTTTCACGCTGTAATTGCGTTCCACATGTAAAGTTACTCCTAAAAGCTGCCTTCAATAATTGCTTTTTCTTCTTTGTATCGGGCAATCATTAAAGACACAGGCACAAGTGAAACAATAGACTGTTAGGATTTCTTTCTGACGCACTCGCATGGATGCGATCCAGTTGGCTATTCACAGTATTTTAAAGACAGTGTATATTTACCCACCCAGCTCAGCTCCAAGGTAAGCACCTACGCTCATTGCTAGAGTGGTGACAGGCTTTATTTACTTTCACTGTAATTAAGTGAATTCTGCCACAAAAATGACCTTTTGTTAACTGCAGGAGTATGCACAGGAGAAGGAATGACACCACAGAGGTGGACTGTGGATCACAGGAATCTGCTACGGGCATCATGATATGGCAGCAAAAAGGAGGGAAAAAAATCACTTTAATTCCATGCTAAAAATAGTAATGCTTACGGTTAAACATAGCAGTATTGCCTCCACACATGGTTTGGTAAGAACTCTATGCAATGTGTCCAACCCTAGAATTTGCATTTTAAAACAGACCAAAAGTTGGAAAGGTTCTGGAAAACACATCTTCTAACAAGAAATGTAAAGAGTTCCATTAGGTTAGGCCCTCAAAGAAACAGACCAGTTTTTAAAGCTTCTGAAGTGGAGAGGCATGATATGAGCAACGCCTTAACTGTATCAGAGAAAGGCCCTACAAGATCAATTGGCTGAAAGTGCAAAGTAGAAAAATGTAAACTGAAAATAGGACACAAATTCCTTACAGTGAGAGACTAATTAATCACGGGAACATATTACCCATGGAAGTGGTAAATTCATCATCGCTTGGAGCCTTTAAGTGCAGATTGGATGTTTAAGTGACATGCTCTAGTAGTTCAACAGCAAGTTAGCAGCCACAGTATCATTCACTTATCTAAGCGTAAAATAATTCCAGTTCCTCACACTGCAAAACTGTTGCCTGGAATTAGGTGGCCCTTGTCACACAGTAGGCCAGACAAACTGGGACAGTGGCCCCTTTCAGCCCCAAAATCTATGAACCCCAAATCTCATTAACCTGTGAGCATTTAAATTGTTTTGTGTGTCAATTCATCTCTAACTTGGTTATGTTACACATTGTGCACCTTTAATATGGTACAGTTATGCTGCAAGTAGTTTGCAGGTAAAGAGAAACTAGAAAGGAAAACATGTATGTGCAGGCAGCAGAGTTAATTTGCAACAATTCGAACTCTGGAATGTCGTACCTCCTGAGCGCCAGCTACTCAGTCTTAGCACTTCAGTAATTAATTATAGGAAGTTTTTGCTTACTTTATCTTTTAAACCTATGAATCATTTGTTGGTGAATTCATAAATCTCACTGCTTCAGCTGGTAGAATATAAAGGTTTCTGTACTTCGTTAATCAGAAAGACCCAACAGGCTTAACAGAGACATCTTAAATTTAGCTTTCCCTAGTTAACTGAGCATATTGCCTTAAATGGGAATTTTCAATCTGTGGAGCTGAAGTCCCTATTGACCACACCAGAAGAAAGTCATTTTATAATGGAAATATTTCTGGATAATATTATAAGATAAATCAGATAATATTATAAGATAAATCAGATAAATAAGTTAACTCAGATCTCTGATAGCTCATGACTGAGTTTTGACATGTCAGAAATGCAGGATCCTGAACATTGGTGGGTCAATGAAATGAGCAAGGTCCAGAGGAAGTTTTTGAGGAGAGAGCAGAAGGCTGTGAGCCACCAGAAACATCAAAGGAAAAAGGGAACGACAAAGCAGCTGCCTGTTAAAGAGGAACAATTCCATGAGGTGTTTGCATGTGGTTACTCTTTATGATGGATACAGGTGAATTGAATTCTGAACAGTAAAACAATACTTGATCAGGAACTGCAGGTCATGACCAGTTTCTATTTATTTCATGTAGGCAAACACAGGACAGTCCAAATAACAAAAATACTTGGGTATTTCCAAACAGATGTATTCTGACATTGGGAAAATTATAAGAGAAATTTGCTAATAGGAAAAATGTAGACAAAACATGTGAAAGACAGTGGAGAGTTGTTCAAGAACTTGTTAGATGACCAGAAGGCATATGATCAACAAAAAAGACAACATTGCCTGAAAGCTTGCCTCAGTTCAGTAATATATGGAATGCTTGGAATTTCAGAAGTGTTATTCAAGAAATGGGAAAAGACATCAAACACAAACCAAACCATACAGATTAGCAGCTGTGAAGAGTAGAAGATGTGTGAAAAGGGAAAAAGATCTTAAAGGAAAAAGTCATGGTTGGCAAAACTAGTTGTCAGAAGGAAGTTAAATATATTGAGATCAAAGAAAATGAAGGCAGATTTCTCAGTGACAAAGGCAAAATTCTTAATAGTAATAATGAAGACAAAGAAAAATTAAATAGATATCTGTTTTCTGTTTGACCATTATGTGTTTTAATCAACTACATATGATTAGACAAATTTTATTTCAAAGAGGGGAAAAAAGGGTCCAAAAGAGGGAATTAGATAATATCTACTAAGGATGCACATTTTAAAGCCATCAGCCTGGATAACTTAATCCCAGGAGTCCTAAAGGACTTGCCTAAAGAAATCACTGCTCACTTGTTGCTTATTTTTACTAAATCCCAGAATACCAAAGAAGTCTGAAAGCACCAGATGAATGATCACCTTGTGCAAACATTTGAGAGGGGCAAACTGTACCTACCAGAGTTACAATACTGATTATCCTGACATCAAGCTCAAACAAAAGAATAAAAAAGCACATATGGAATTTAACTGATAACAAAATAAAGGAGAATAATATAATGAATACCAGACAACATGAAATGCTTTATGGAAAATAGTGTTGCTTAAACAAACTTCAGTTCATTCTCTAAGAAGTTTTTTTTGGATAAATGTAACTGTGTAGATGTAATAAAATTTTATAGGGTGTTTGACTTGGTACCACACAACATTCTGATATAAAAATCAGCAGTATATAGTACTAAGAAACTGCATACGAAATATATTGAGAATTAGCTAACCAATATACCTCAAAGTATTTGTAAGTAATGTCACTAAATAGGGCTGTTTCTAGGAGGGTCACAAAATGATGGCTATAAACCTGAGACACCGTACTATCCTCAAGTATTTGAAAGGAAATATAAAATTACTGCTGATAATTTTTGTGGATGATGTAAAGACAGTTGGAATGGCAGACAAAAGGGGGGAAAGGACAACCAGAGTGAACTGAACTACTAGGTAATCTGGGGCTACTCAAAGAAAAGGCTTTTCATAAATTCATATGTCTAAGGAGAAAAAAAAGCTGTTCCTATAAAACAGGAATGGTCTTCTGGAAAGCAGCAGTTCTGAGATGGATTTTAAAGCCGGAGTGGGCCAGGCTGAGGTCCCAGCATTCAGCTGTGGCAAAAAATGCTGCTGCAGCCTTGAGAAACCTGGTAAGGCGATGTTGTCTAAGAAGATTAAATTCCTCCTGTATCTTTGGTGAGGCCAAAGCCACTACACTGAATAAAATTCTGACACTTTTAAAGAACTTTTAAGGTTGCACTACCCTTTTCCCCCCTCCTCCCACACCCAACAAGCACAGACAGAGACTGAAGAACTCTACTGTATATACCATCAATACAGTATGAACAATCATTAAAGTTTTGGTGATTTCATGATAGTATACCACAACCTTATGAGAATAAAGTAATGGATTTCAAAAGTGACCTTTAATCTGCCAGAATACACAAGGACAACTATTGCCAATAGCCAAAACAAAACAAGTTTTCAGTCAAGTGTTTAATTAATTTTAATGTTTAGATAGATTGAACAACACATGAAAAAGGTGAGCTGCCTGAAAGTAAAGTTTAGGTGCTTTACTGCTATCTGTGATTCGGCCAGTTATGACTTTTGGGCTCAGAAAGGGGTTAAATAAGTTATACGTAAAGAGGCCAAACTAGATGATCTCATGGTCTCTACTGACTTTAAACACTATGGAAAAGGACTTTGTGATTGGAATGAGATGCTCTCAGATGGGTAATCCCAAATTGAGGTATTAAAAACACATCACTGGAGGGGTTCTAATAAGCACATGAAAAGCTGCTGAATTTAAACTTTTGTAACTTCAAAATTACTGATCCAAATTTCTTAGATTTTTGTCAGTTTATATTATATTCCCTTTGAGGCAGGATTATTTCTTGCTTATCTATAAAATACCTCATGCTGAAGCTACTTGGAATTTTCCTTTCTCACCATGGAAAATTCTGACTTTTCATCAAAAAATGAAAAATGAAAAAAATTCCGTTTTCAGCCAAAACGTTATTTTTCAGGCGAAACTTTTTCCCAAGAGTGATCATTTTTTCACCAAAATAAATCGCTCTGTCAAAAGCAAAACTTTCATCCAAAAATAATTTTGACAGAAAATTTTTAACCCGCCATATCTACAATACTGGTGGTGCTATAAATAAACAGATCAAAACCACACTCACTTTAATCAGTTACATGCCAGATGATAAAATAAATTATTCCTTCACTTCACCCTGAAGCTTACTAAATTTGAGCTGTGTGGGATGGTTTAAAAAAAATAAAGGTTACCTCTGGTTTGTATTCTGTAGCTATGAAACTGGATCACCTTTTTATCTCCTGTCTGTGTACAGTGCTGATTGACATTTGGACTTCAGCTTAATCTAAAAAAAAGTAAATGTGATTTGTTTCCTACACATGGAAAAGCTAAATAATCAAAGTGTGCAGATCTCAGCTGTGGTATCTAACCGCTATTGGTGGAGCGGTGGGTTTCTTGGGGAGCAGGAAGGAGATTTGAAGTTGCATCCCATGCCATGTGGATGACCACACAATCTGATGCCAACCAGAGGCTACCCTTGCAAGTCCTGACATCAAATGCATTCACTGAGTCAGGTTGTTACGAAATATACTGCAGGTTGAAAGTATTTTGAGTCACCTGCAGCATGGAAAGAACTGGACTAAATTCCTCTGTGCCAGTTTCCAACTTTGATTTCTAATTATCTTACTTTGACTAATTTGTGTCAGAATTCACGTTATTTACTCTATGGTCAGTCTTTCTTTTCAGTCGCTGATGAATGAATAACACTTTTATTCTGCAGATTATCTGGTGACAGCACAGTATATTTTCAGACCAAAGTGTTTATAATCAAAATTTTACTCCTGCTAAACAATACAGGTTGCCTCGTGACCTTTTCCTCTACGTAACAAAAGCCTTTTTAACTGAAGAGTGGCAAGAATTTTCTAGGACAGCAGGTCCCTATCTTAAGGTCACACATTTTAGCTGTGCAAGTGAAAAAAAAGCAGACAGGTCACGTGCAGCATAGTGCAGTGCACACAACTGTCACCTGTTAGAAGTCACGCAACCATCATCCCTCCAAACCAGTCTGGATCCCACTTTTTGTTCCTACAGGACAAAAGTCAGTGCCAGTCTAAGAGTGATAGACAAATTGTTCCAGGCTCTGAGAAAAACCCACAGGAAAAAAAGAATGAGGACCGCATGTAGACATCTCCAAGAGAACATGCAGGAAGATAAAGTGCTGTTAGATCTCATTAGATAAGACTATTGCAGTTGGCTAGCAGAAAGGAGAAGAAATTAGATTTTGCCATTCCTTTAAGTGAAAGTAAATAACAATGCTGGTGAAAACCCATCTCCTTTTCTAAGGTTAATCATACCAGAGCACAGTTTGTCCTTCAGTGATATGTGATGTCTGGCAATTTAAAGTAAATCTCTAATTGGCCAGGAGGAAACAGGTCTGGGCCCAGGATTTTCAGGGCCCAGTCTGAAGAGGTGGAGGACTGAGCCCTGGCTCTGGAGGTAACTCCGTGCTGCAGAGGATGGTCATGGCTCCTGTGATGGATGAGGGCAGGCAAGCTCCAAGGGACTCTGAGACAACTGCGCTTCATGAAGAGGCAGCTCTGAGCTCCGTCCTCTTCTTTCTTACCCTCCTTCTCCGGTCTTTTCTACACTATTTCCAAATCTCTCATATTTTCCAATAGGTGGGGAAATAGGGGGTCCAATAGGGGATCCATCAGCCTGCAGGCTACACTGCAGAAATGACTGAAGTTCCAGACCAGGCTCCTGTTGGCAGCATTGGCTTTAAGCGTTACCTACCTATGGCTGCAGCTATACATCCAGCACTCCCTGAAGCCAGAGGCCACATCCCACCCACAAAATGAAGCATCCCTGAAAGGGAAAAGAAAAAGTTTTGGAGAGGCAGCAGACGAAGGGTTTCTGAAAGGAGGAGAAAGTATGAGGGGTGAAATCTTGGCACTTTCATAGTGGGAGTCTTGCTACTAGTTTCAGCTCTTTCCTGGGCTGCAGTGAGTAATGCTTGCTGAGCCTTTGTCCTTTTGAGGAAGTGGCTGCCCACAGATGAGCACTGAAGGCCTCAGAAAACCTGGTCGCACTGCTCGTCCCAACTGTTTTTCAAGGTGGTAATTTATGCTTTATGAAAGATGAGATCCTGAGGACACAGACATTGGTGTCCAAGGACTCCAAACAGTGTGCATGACAGTGACAAGTGACACGAGAGGGTGAACAGTAAGTACAGAGGTGTGGCAGTAAGTAACTGAAGTGTTTAGGACATGGGATGGCAAAGCAAGCACCCACTCTCACAGCGATGCACCTGGGCACCCCACTCCTTCCACGCTCCTTGGCCAACACTGTCTGGCTATAGGCCTAGCGTACCCCCTGAAACTCAGACTGTCAGTGTAAATTCAGAGAAGAAAGAAATCCCAGCAACCAGCCATGAGAGTTCAACTGCTAGAATATAAACCGCAGCATTACCACAGATGTCAGTGCAAAGGCTTGGACAGGTGTTTTCAAACCAACCCACATCTGTCCTTCACAAGCAACTTTCACTGACAGCCCATTCTCACTGAAACACCACTCTTCTTGGCTTCTGTCAGGGATTTGTTTGTTTCAAGAAACCAGGGTAAAGTCCTTAAAGTTTTCTCTGCAGTTACTCACTCTGCTGCCAGTTAATGCTCAGTACAAATTGCAGACCTCAAAATTCTGGATGAATCCAAAGACACAAAGTCGAAGTAAGGGGGGAAAAAAAATTGTTCTGGCAACCATCCAGTCACCAATGGAACTGGAGGAAACCCTATCATATGAATCATTTAAAAATAAGATCAGTCTGGACACAGCACTGGAAAATGTACCATGGGGAACAGACTTGTATTGGCGGGGGAATGAACAGGATGAGCTAATTCTGTAGGTCTCTTCCATCTCTAGTTTCTGAGGGCCCAGTCCTCAAGGGACCTTCCAGGTTGGGCTCACGCCATGTCAGATTGCTTCAAAGAGCATTAATACAAGAGCTACGATAAAGCTAAGACCGCATTATCACAGTTTTACTGTTCAACTCAGTAAGCACCTTTGCAAAGGTCTCCCAGGCAATAAGACCTGGTCTAAAAGGTCAGAGTAATTTTGAAAACAGTTGATGAATGGTATTTGAGAAAGCACCTCTTCTTTGACTAGACAGAGGCTCAGGGCTCAAAATCCCTATCTGATACTGTGCCTCTTTGGAGCTGGGATTTTGGTTCAATGTATCATTAGAGACAAGGTCCAGCTGTGAAGCTTGGAGCTGGAGTCAGTCTACTATGGTATCTGTTTATATCCAGAAATTTTGTTTGGGATGTTATCTAGTCAGAATATACTGGCAACCTGCCTCATCCCATTCAAAACAAATGCCCTGAATATTGCTAAGTCCAAACAGCAATAAGAAATCTTTTTGGAGATGATGGAGTAGAAAAAGACTCTGAGCCTTCTTCCCAGTCGCCACTTCAATAAACTGAAGTGTCAAGGGATTGCTGTGATCAGTATCAAAACCTCAGATCCGCCCTTCTCTTCTCTGCTCGTTTTCAACTCCCTGAATATAAATTTGACTGGAGAGGTGAGAACAGGCTTTTATCTACAAAGGCCATGAAATGAGCTAGGAGATGTGAGTTTTGTGTCTGGTTCTAGTCATCACTCACTTTCTCTCCCAGCTCCTTAACTTCTTCTTTTTGCAATGGCTACAAAGGAAGCAGTAATGTCTACTTTTTGCAAAATGTTTTTGAATTCTCAGCTAACTGGTGCTTTAGCACTGTGGAGTGCTAGTGCTGCTAGTAAGGAGGAAGGAGAGGAACTGTTGAGGGTGGTGCAAGTGGGTAATGGGACAAAACTAGCAAAGGGATATTTTAGGCTAGAAATCAGGAAAAAATTAACAATGAAGCCCATTAGACTGTGGAATAGGCTCCCAGAGGGAACTGCTGGCAGCCCCACCACTTGAGTCATTTCAAATAAGACTGGACAAAGCACTAGAAAATACACTGTAGGGAACAGCCCTGGGCTGACCTTCAGGGAGCGGAGGGGAGGGGGGGGGGAAACGGACCGCGTGACCTAATGGGTCTTTTCCATCCCTAACTTCTATGAATCTGTTACTGGCTAGTGAAAAATGTGATGTAAGGGCAGCCTGCAGTGATTGGCAGACTAAATGAAGGTCAGGAGTAATTTTTTGGATGCCTTGAGCACAGTGCGTGTCCCAAGCACTGACCACACTCACTCGGCATGTTTAGCCACCTGGCAGCTCCACTGTAGCCAACCCAAATAGTTCATATAAAATTGAAGCGAAATAGCAAACAACCATCATTCTCAGAAATGTTCACTTTTCCTGGGATTTCTTTCTCTCTCTTTTTTTTTCTTTCAGACAATCCAAAAACAAGTGATTGAGTTGAGGTACTTGCTGAGTGAACCCAGCCCGGTCAAGGCTGGCTGGTGTCTGGTGGAACCATTGTTGGAAGCAAATAAGCATTTACAAGAGGAAAGTCCACCCGCTGTATTTGGATACCAGCTCAGGCTACTCTTAGGGCAGCAGACTGCTCCTTGAACTGATAGACAGGGCATTGTACACCTGGGCTAGAAAATCACGCTTGTACCCCTGTAGACAGACATGCATCACCCTCGGCTGTCCACATTCCCTCCTCTGTGTCTCCTCTTTGCAGAGCCCATGGAGATAAAACCGTATGTCGCAAGCACCTGGAAAGCCCTGACTAGATCTCATTCCCTTACACTGTCGAAAACACTCTGTCTCCCGTGATTACTAGTGCTCTCTTGTTCCTGGGGCCAGAGTTTGGTGGCAAAACTGTTTACTGATTCATATGTGCTATTTTTGTGTGTTTTGCTGGTGTACTTGGATTGCGATTCCTGATTTTGCCTTGGCCTCTTCCAGGCTCATCTGCTGGAAGGAGGCAAGATGAGTGTTGGGCACTGCTAAAGAAGAGAGCACTCTAACTGGCAAAGGATCTTGGTAAGGTACCAGAGGAAAGATGGGATGAAAAAAACATGGGCAAGAGGAGGTGGGGGAAGTAGAATCAGCCAGTAAAAGAAAAGGAGGCATGACTAACTGGGGTAAGTGAAGAGGAAAGAGTGGATAATTGCCAATGAAAGGAGAATCTAGTGAAGCAGTGAAAAAGCCAGAGGTGTAAAGTTAATGCACAAGTGGTCACACACAGCTGAAATGCAGCTCTTCAGCTCGGGAGGACTTGCTTTGCCCTTACTTTGGAAGGTTGCCCAAATTTTATGCCAATTTTTATGAAGGCATATTTATGGACTCCAAGCAGTAAAAGCTCACTGTACTGGAAGCACTCGGCACTCAGGGCATGAGCTGACAGACCTGTATGATCCCTGTGTACAGCCCATCAGGCCCTTGGCATACGCTGGAGCCGCTGTGCAGGGAGAGAGACTTCAGGAGGAAGCAGCAACGTAGAGCTCTCACTGCACAATCTGAGGAAAATCACGAATGCAGCCCCCGCTCCATTCCCCACCAAAAGCAAACACCACAGCTGGCTCCATATCATCTCAGGAAGCTGAGGTCCCTCTCTTTGACACTCCCTTTCTATGGTCCTCAAATATAGGCAAGGCAATGAACATTGCTCCCTTTGACTCTATGCCATAAGGCGGTTCCACTGAATTAGAGTCCTCTGAAAGTTTCCTTTTCAGCTACAAGAAGAGGCAAGCAGGGAAGAAATCAACTTTACTTTCCTCCTTTGCTTACCTGGCAAAGTATCTGTAAGTTTATTTTTCTTACCTGTGGTTTTATTTGTCAGTCCAAGTATATCAAATCAAACATAGGTTTTGGTCAGGATGGATCTTGAAGAGAAAATGATACTTTCTCTCAATATTTTGTAGATCAGAAGAAATTAAACAATGGCTGTAATTTCAGTGGTATAAGCAGCAAGTGATGTGGGAAGAGGGATCAGATGATGACAGACAAAATTAATTATGTGCAACAAGACCAATAGACCAGAGGCTGTTATGGGAAAGAATGAGCCAATTTGCACTGCAACCTACATGAAACAGAAAGCATACTCTGCAAATTTAGCGGTGGGAAAAAGCAACATTGCCTTTTCATAGATGGATTCTTCAGAAAAAATACATAAAGGGACAGTGTGTCTGATTCTTGTCCACCACCTACCAATGTTTTTATTTTAACTATTTGTTTGTCAGAGAAGAGCCAAAACATCTGAAGTCCACATGAAGTTATGACCTAAAGTAGATTTAGTCATTGCCTAAAATTAAAAACGCCAGGCTGAATTCATGCTGCTAGTCTGTTCAATTTACAAAAAAGAGACCTTTCAGAGTTCCTCACAGGGACAGAGGATGAAGTTTTGGTTTGGGCCTGTCTTTTATACTTACACCTCCGAAGTACAAAGGGAGCAGTCTACAACCACACTGGTGGTTTTCAAGCTTTTTTGACTTGGACATCTCTAAAACTTTCCCAGCAGAGACATGGATCTCATACAGAAAACCTATGCCTCACATGTGACCTGTTGCAATCTACAGAGAGGAGGCTGAAAACCAAAGTGCTTTAAGGTGGAGAAAAACAGGAGCTGTCTCCTCACCAGAGTACACTTTCAGGGTGAGCACATTCAAATACTGTGGTCAGGTTTATTGCTGTTCCCAAGTTTGATCTTCTTTTTGTCAGCCAACATCAACGTCTTTGGCCCATACCTCAGAAAGCAGCTTTCACCAGCTTTCATGCCAGGTATGGATGGACCATCCCAGCTCAGGGCTCCAGGGAGCTCATTTGGCACCAGTCTTGGCCCTGCTATTAACTTTCCATGTAGTTCTGGGCAAATCACATAATCTCAATATCCCCCTCTGCAGAAGCAGGGATATGATTTCTCCTTTTGCTCATATGTCTCCTAGCTGCCACCAGCATCTCTAACAACCTTCTCTTCACAAAAAGCCCTCTCCTGGATCAAGGTTTCTCATAAAAGGTCAGGCTCTCAGTACAGAAAGCCTCGGGTCCTGTCCCCACCAGCCAGCAGACCCTCCCTTTGCATACACCTGCAGATTGCTGCTCTTGAGCACAGTTTGCAAGCAAGAATCAAATGCTGTTTCTGTCAGGCCAAGTGCAGGATATTAAAGCAAACATGAATCTCTGTGTGCCCAAGGCTTAACAAGCACTTCAGTTTTAAATGTATTGAATATCAAAAGGACAGAGGAAGAAGTCGCTAAACTGTTTCCCATGGTGTTCTCTTTCTACCTGAAGACAAGGCTCATAGACATTTTGATAGCAAAACTCCCCTTTTTCCTCCTCAGTCAACTAAATGTAAGTCTCTTGCTCATGAGTGAACTATGCCGGAGAAGGCTGTTTTGCATTTGGTAATGAATTGCATACCATCTTTAGATAGAGATCTTTTGGACTCGTTTTTGGCATCTCCGAGGAAATATGCTCTCCACCTGCTGCTCTGTCCCATGCAAACACTATCCCCACAGCACGTTTCACTGTCGCAGGCAGACCCTGCCACCTAGTGCATCCAGATGTGTAGTGGCCCTACAGCACACCCAAAACAGCTGGCCAGACCCCTACTCCTCACCTGGGACAACCTGATTACTCCATAACACCCTTTTGTTTAGTCGCTGAAGAAAACACACTGCCACCAGCAGCAGTTTTCCTGAGAGATAGAGCTGTGCAAATATTCTCCCAGGACCCGGATCAGTTCTCAAAAAAAGCCATTTGGATTTTCATTTCCATTTAGAAAATGACATCTCTGTATTTCTCTGCTAGTAATAAACCAGATAAGCAGACACAGGGGCATCCTATTTTGTTCTCCTATACTTCTTAGGTTATACCCCTTTGCTCTGGCTTGCTCAGTCCAGCATCCAACAAGCAATAGTATTGTCTAGCTTTACAGTCCTTTCTTGCCCCTTATTCTGTGGGGTTTGCTCTGTTTCATGAAATGAATGGTCCTTCAGAAATCCCTCAATGCTCTAACTTTGCTTCCAGTCATAGGTCAAGCAGCATGGCTAGTAAAAAAGGAGAGAGGACTAATACAGCCAATGACTGTATTAGAGCTTGTCAGCAAACAAAATCGGACTGAGGTGTCCATGTGTGGCCTGAGTCCCCTCCACAAGACTGAGCTAATCCCTGTATGTGTGACACAAAACACACCAACTTCCTCTGAAAAATCAGGTCTGGGCCAGTGTCAGAGAGGGAATACCAAACTGGACACAAAACAGATGATATTTGACAAATTCTGTTTATCAAAGAAAAATTCTCCTTTCTTTTTACAAGAACAGTTTATAAATCTTCAGTCCAGGTTTTAAGACTAAGAATAGTCTTAACTATTCCACACTTTTCCCCTCACAGAGCCAATGATCCTGTTTTCCAACAGGACAACCATCAGCTGTTTGCACTCTACACTGAACAAATATCCACTTCTTTCCTCATCTCTCATCTCTGGGAAGAAGGTATTCATTTTCCTCCACAGTAGCAATATAATATATTGCTTCAATCCTTCATTAGCTGCCTAATCCAATTCATGTCAGCTTTTCCTCTTTTCTTCTGCCCTGTGTTTCTAACCTTGTGTCTAGAGAAAAGCCCTTTTTGCCATCCATTTTTCCAGCAGTCCACCAGCCTTGCCAAAACTTGCACTTTTCTTCTGCTCCAGTTCTTTTTCTCGCACACTTCTGAAGGTAAATATATTCAAACCAGTAAAGTGGTGTACATTTTTCACAACTCTCATTGAAATGACTTACCAAGGGCCTTGGTAGACTCTCCACCAGTTGTGTGGCTTTTATTTAAGATCAGAGCCAAATCACAGCCACAGGTGAGCAGGGCTGAGCCCCGGGCAGTGGGAAGAGGGGATCCACAAGCTGCCTTTCTCATGCAGTGCCAGAAAAGAGGGGAGGTCCTTCTGAGCCACAGCACAGCTCAGCTGGATGCCAGGGTAGTGCCCTGTTCCTGCCCCAAGGGAAGGATTAGGACTGGTGGTGGGGGCACAGATGGAGTGGGAAGCAGCTTATGCCCCATCCTGATGCTCCTGGCAGCAGAAGCAGAAAGGACCACTCCTCACGTTTCCCCTCCAGCCCCATGCCTGCCTGCAGCCCCTTCCTTGTCCATTTACTTTAGTCCCTTAGGCGCAGTGAGACAAATAGGAACTGCACAAACAGTGGCATGTTTCTCACCCAGGGGGGGCGGTTGGTGTGTGAAGCACAGCTGGGGCTGTGGGGCTCACACCCCTCCAAAGCAGGGGAGCTGTACAGAAAGCCCAGAGGGGAAGGGGTTGGACAGGGTGAGGGGGCAGCAGTGGGATCCCTATCTCAAACAACAACCCCCTCAAACTTTCTGTGTCTCTCAAATCCCTCCCCCGCCCCCGACCTCTCCCAAAAGTTTCATCACTTCCATCTCCTCTCTGGAAACCATGACCTTTCTTCTCCACCTCCTATCTGAAAAGCTTCTACCTCAAACCACCTGGCCCTGTGACTGCCTCCTGAATCACACACCTGCCAAAAAATAACCTTAATCACCTCCATATCTTCTCTGCAGTCCTCTGTGATTTTGCTTAAGCCTGTTTGACACTTGTGGTCTCCAAAAGCCCACAGATCTCACAGTTGCCTACTGGAGTCCTCCTGACCTGTCCAGCATCCTCACCCCCATCTCCTGAAATCCCCTGGCCCTTTCCAGCCTTCCTCCTCTCACAATCCATTCTGCTGCTGCCCTGAAATTAAATTTTGCCTACAGTGCCAAAAAGCCTTCAGCCATCTCTGATCGTGATGGAAAACTTTCTTCAAGTACTCTCTCTCCCAGCTGCAGGAAATCCTGTGGGGCTATTCAGTGACCTCCATAATGAAATAGGTCAGATTAGATAACCACAATAAGCTTTCCTGGCCCTAAAGGCCTCTTGCAAAACAAATTGCATGATCTAGCACATGTAAGAACATGGATTAATAAGGACATTCAGGGAGGTCAAACTCTGTGGTCCTAAAGCCTCTGAAACTACAGATGTCAACAGCACAGTCTAATGTAGTGTGTGAATCTAAACCTGTAGATCTAGAGAGGGAGGAAAACAAGCGTAAGTGCAAAGGAACGATCTATGTAGCCCTGATAATACCAGCATTACACCCATATCATTTGTTTTGTGTTATTAGACAACTTACATAGACATCCCGTATTCCCCAGTTTGAACTAGCAAAATGCCAATGGACAAGGAAAAAAAGCACAAAAGTTTATTTTTGTAGGAATAATGCGATGACACATTTTCAGCAATATATACGATATCGTCAAGCCCTCATTAGACAAGCCAAATATTTTTGTGTAATTTCTGCAATAAAATATGAAAGCAGCAACATTCAGACAGAGAGGCTGGCTTTTGTTAAAGTGGGGCTCCAAGAATAACAGCTTGTGAATTACCAACACCATTGTTTGGAGGAAGAAAGTTGCTTTATATTAACAAATTCATTAAGCCAAAACTGACATGCCTGTTTGTTAAAGCAGCCATTAGCAGTCTCAATCTTTACGGACTTATGACCAAAACAACGCCAGTCGTGGGTCTTGTGTCAAGTGCCCTGACAGAGTAACCTACAACCACTGGGGCACAGATACATTTTCCAGCAGATGTTAATGATGATTTATGACTCACATTTCTTCCGTGTACTATGGCACTCATACAACTCATTTGTGCTACATGCTTGCAAGAGTCATTTCACCCATCCATAATAGTAGTGAAATGCAACTGCCTCTAAGGAAAAAAGCAAGTGAGGGTTGGAACTCCTACGGTAGCAGCATGCAGGTGTCTAGAACAGGGGATGAGGAAGACTTTCATCTGCTAAGGCCCACCTCGCCAGAGAGTCTTTCAGCCTCTCCATAATTTATTCCCTGATCACTCATCTGAAGTTATCAGCCCGGTGGACAATGGACCTGCAGAGCATGTAAACACTGCCTTTTTCAGACAGGGAGCATGCACAGAGACGGGGATAAGCCCAGACCTAAGTGCAGTCCAGGGCCTCAGCACATGGCAAACGTTTTTTCTTTCTCCAGTAGAAACTGCCAAGAGGATTTAGGAAGATGGAGAGTAATTTGCCCAGGAGAAATTTGGCAAGGACACCAGTGTAAGTGTTCCAACCCCTCTGATAAACTTCATATGATCTTACAGCTTTAGGTACACGGTATCAACGTCTGACTACATGAGTACAAGGTTTATTTATTTGTTGTTTGGTCTGGATTTTTTCATCTAAAGGACAGTTTCTCCTTCTCCACAGCGTCCCATATCTTTGAGAGATTTGATCCCAGATAACATGAGAAAAAAAATGGCTTCCACAGAATCATCAAGGCAAATTACAGCAAAGCATGTGAGAATCTGTATTTGAAGCACCTACATTGATGAACATTCATTTTCCTTGTTATCTACTCCTTTTCCAAAGGAAGTGCTTCAGTCTTCTACCTCAGCTGAAACCCCTATTAGCACAGGGCACTTCCATAATCTGCTTTTTGCTGTGTAAGGCAGTCACGTCAAACAATCAGATGTGGATCTGGAAGGTCAAGAACTTGAGTGAACATCAAAATATGACACTACTACAGTGGAAATGCTCTTCCCATTCCTTAAAAATTTGTAGGAACATTAACGGATATAGAGCCATTAAGAGATCAAAGCTTTTACAGAGGAGTCTAATGAAAGCAAACCATTGAAGGCTCAGATTTAGCCCAGTTCACCAAGAAATCTTTCTTGAAGCTCAAATAAATCTGTTTTAGACAAGGATCATGTTAATTTTCACCTTCTTACCTGTCCACACACGTTTCCTTTCTCTTGGAAATGACATTTCATTGTAAAAAGAGATCCCATCAGTATTGTAGAGATGTGCGACTCCCATCACAGATAACCGACATCCTACAACACTATTTATGGAGTGCTGTCATCTGGAAAACGTTTCTCCCCTGCAGTAGTTTATAGCTTATATAGAAGAAAAATGTCAAGTTTGGAATGATGGAGACTTTTAAGTAAGAAAGAAACTCAAGGTTCACTTTAATCCCTAGGTCCCTGAGAAACTCAGCTGCCAAATATCTGTCCTACCCAACAAAGAAAGCCAAAGAAGCCTTACTCCTACATGTCACTGTCTTTTACCAGTCAAAGAGAGCTAAGCTTTAGCTGGATTAAAGCAAAACTGTACAAACCACCAGAGACACATTATCAAACAAACCCTTAGACAGCATGGAGACTACCATGGCAGGATCAGATAGGAAAGACAGATCAGTGTATTACGGTTTTGTGTAACTGAAGAGTAGTATGAAGTAGCAGGAAATCATCTGTGTTATTCCTCCACCCTCCTCAGGGAATGCATGTCCCAATGAATCCAAATCCACCTCTCCTGCAGATCTTTCAAACAGCCAGTGGAAAACCTGCTTCCCTCTTGCTCTGTCATCAGTGACATAACCTGACACCGAAGCACCCACTCCCCCAGCATCCCATGGTCACAGCAGTAGATAAGAAACAAGAACAGGATGCAGATATCTGTCATATTACGCCTGTCTTATACCGATACTGCTTGATAACCTATGCCATGTGCCTGTGATCTGTATACAGATCCTAGTGCCCACAAAAAATCAGCACTGTATTTACGACTTCTGCTGTTACTGTCAAAAGAAAGACATGAGACCAAAGACCAAACCGCAGTAGCCACCATTAAAAATCCATTATATTTTTTCAGTAAGTGCTCTGTTGTAGTTGGGAACAGAAAGAAGAGTAGATAATAAGCCTCAGTCCCTTATGTTAAATAACATTATACTGTCAAACACAGGAAAATATTGGCATGAAAGGAAGATCATGCTACCACTGCCCCTTTATTGAACTTGTTCTGTGTGTTCATTAAAGCTTATGGCACACAGAATGCTTGCTCTAGCATACCTCATAGCATAAACTCCCACAAAATAACAGTTACAGTCATACTAGAAAACAAATGAGCAAATTAATTGCATAATAGGGAAGCTTGTTATGAAAGGGCTGAAGATGATGCTCTAGAACTTCTCAAGGGCATACGATTTGTAGCGTTGAGCTGAAACAGCCCCAGAAAATTCTGTTATTTGGAAATGTGGGCAGAGTTCCTGGTTTGTCTCCCACTTTACTGAATCCCTCCATTTACTCACTCTCTCTGCTTTCGGTCCCACGTGTAGCCTCTGAGTTCTGGCACCCTGTCCAAGTCTCCCCATCCTGGGAATACCGACCCCATTGGTTCTGGAATCAGAATGACCACACGGCACTTATAACATTTCCAGACAGACATAAATACACAGATTAGTCTTTTCTGCATTTTTCCTCATAAAAACAACAGCAGCTTCGAAGTGCATTGGCACAAGCACTGAGATTAAGTATTGCAACCTGCTATTGTTGGCAGGGTTGCTCTGGCTTCTTCTGCTTTCCCCACCTCCTTGTAATCCTCTCTCCTCTTGGAGAGTAGTTAAATGCTATGTCCATTCATGTCACCACGGAGTAGTCTTGGCAGATGCATGCCCCAAGGCTGGGATGTTTTTACGAGAACCGTTTTCATATTTCACTGTTTGCCTGGCTGATCCTTTATCTGTTCTAGCAGTTATACAACTAAACATACTGAACCCTCTGTCAGATGATTACATATTCCATGCTGAATTGCAGGATATGGAAATACTGCCAAACACAGTCCAGGTCTAACTCTGTCGACTTCAGTGCACAGCTAAGAATTAATTCAGCCCTTAAACTCACATTGGTCTTTGAGAATAAATAGAAGCAAATCATCAGTAATATGTCTTGCATTTTGCGCATCCATGCTTTTCTAGACCCAAAGGCTCCTGTGGATACCCTCTAGCTCTGAGTGATGGGCTTGTACATACTACCCCTCTGCGTATTTAGGACGTTAGAATCCCCCAGTTTAAAGCTGAAAGCGTTTGAATCTAGGAGCAATGGTTGTCAGGCTCCTAATGAAAAAGGAAAGATGACAGCGGATGGAGCCCTTCCCTTCACTCCTCACTACTGACCCAGCAGAGCCGGGAGGGAGGTGGAGGTGAGGGAGACAGGAGCAGAGAGGAGCTCGTTTCCCTTCTCCACTTGACAGCAACCTCCCTGTGCTGCCTGCTCCCGGCTACACAGCAAGAGCTCTCCATCCTGGCGGCAGCTGCCTGCAAACAATCATTTGCTTTTTGTAGAAAAATTCAGGGGATTTTTCAGGTTGCTTTTAAACATCCCCAAGCCCAAGGAAAACATGGGGTGTTATTTTTCTGCAGAAAAAAATTTTCATTACTTCTTAAACTCATTATTCCCTAGAGAACTGTTTCAGGAGAAAAATGTTGATCTGATCTATTCCTGCTATTGCTACTGTATCAAACCATTAATATAGCTTGAGGGTCTGGTTTGCACATGATCAGAAGTTAAGCAGAAGACAGATGATTATAGCAAGAGTTCAGGAAGGGATTTTCTCCACAGGAGAATCCTAAGAGAGAATGGACACGTGGAAAGAAGGAAAAGCAAATGTACTGTTCATGTTTCAAAAATAGCTACCAAAATGTTATGTACCTTGGATTTCAAGGTGTTTTCAAAGAGTCTCTGAGTCCTCCTACTAATATTGCCACCCAGACACCTCCCAGCCATTTCAGCAACTTTTATCATGCGTTTACCTGCTGTTACTCTGATCACAGCTGCACACATGCAACCAGCATTCTTTTGTATTAAATGCCTGGAAGGTTTATTTATTTATTCTTGTGTTTTGACAAGAGTGGCAGCCCCACCAGTGAACAAAACAACATAAAAGAGGCCAAAGCAAGGGAAAACATGATTGTAAAAAGGCGGGAAGGAAAGTTTTCAGCAGGAAAGCACTTCAAAAGTATCACAGAGAGTGGCTGAATAATCGTCCTTAGGATCCCTGGGTGACTCACAAACTGAATTGCGAAAAAAAAAGACAGGTCCTGCTAACATTACTGTTTCAGTTCCTCAGTCCCCAAAGATGGAGGACCACAGAGTGGTTCCTCTCCTCAAATCCCTTTTCCCCTGCATGACTTCTGTCCAGCCCCTCACTATCCCAGCTTCTCTGGACCCTAACAATAATTTCTGTGCACAGCAGATTTAATGAGGACTGCATGTTGCTGGCTATTGAGTTGGCTGTAGCTATAATTAGACAGCTGACAAAGACTGGCTTGTTGTGTGCTCTTTTTTTCTGTGATTACATATCATATTTGGTCCATGTGCAAGACGAAAGATGATTTTTCTTCTTTGTCACTCTCCATACTCCTCAAGGGAGTTGATAACCGTATTGGCTGCTTTCTGCCACTTACCTCACTACTAGTAATAAGACATTGTCATCATTACTAAGCTGATAAGTGTGTTGAAGTGACGTGTCAAGGAATTCAGTCAGCCTCCTACCTACGCCAGTGTTTTTCCCCTTTTTTGAAAAGTGTTGCCTTTTTGGGGAAAAAACCTGATAAACAAATATTTTAATTTTGAAATGTTATGCTGCTTATTTCATGGTAATAGTTGGTTGGATTGCATCTCCCAACACACTGTGATGTCCTCCCGTGGCAAAGGGAAGCAGTGCGAGGTGTGAACCCTGGGGCTACAACAGGACAGGGAGATGGGGGTCAGGCCCATATGGGAAAGTGAGGACATGAGGGTGGCCTGAAATGGCACTTTCTAATGATGTTTTTCACCTGCAATATTTCCTGGTTCTACTCAAATCTTTGCATTTTTCATATGGAAGACCCAGTCCTCCCCAGAAATTAGAGCCTTTTAAGGAAAAAGTCCATGAAAGAGTTTTCAAACAGAACATGCTAGTAGAACATTTGTTAGTTCACTAAAATAAACACTTTATCTTCAGTAATCACTGACAGCAATAACTTAGACTCAAAAACAACACAGAGCAGATATTTTGAGTGAGAAGATGCATTTCCAAGACAGTTACTTTTCTAACCATAGTTCAGGACCATACCAACAACAACACACTCTGAAAACTCTCTGTAGAAGTACTTAAAGCTATTCTTCATCTTCAGGTCACTGAGAAGAGCTAGCAGAGTATTATTACCAAGATAAATGAGTAAAATTCCTGAAAAATAAAGCCCAATTTAAAAAAAAAAAAAAAAAAAAAACAAATAAGCAAGAAAAGACTTTTGATCCCTAGTCTGTGAAATCTCCCAGTAAAGGCAATGGAAATTATACTCATATTAGGACAAGGTTTCTACCCTACCAAAAAAGGTCATAAATAAAGAGAAAGGTCAGGTTGCAGATGACTTGCACTCCTCACAACCTGGAGTTGCTGCAGATTGCACCACACCTCTCCAACCAGAACCTGCCCAGAAAAAGGTGGGATGACCTTTTCTCCCAAGAGGAGCAGAAATCTTCTATAAGCCTCCCGCCCAGACACATGGACTGAAAAGGTAACATCTCCGTGGTCGCTAGCCAGAAGTGGCATCATTAACACTACCCTTTATTTCATGGCATCAGAGGGGCAGTGGAGGAATGGAAGTGAAGCCTACGAGGAGACGTTTTTCAGAGAAAAGCTGCATTGTAATTCTACCATGACCAACCTAACTTAAGCTGCTACACATTTTCTATCAGGCTGCTGCTCGCAAGTGAGCAACAAAAAGTAACTTACTCATTTTAGCAGCTGCCACCAGTTTCTACCTTTCTTCCTCTGTCAAGAATGACCTGGCTATTGCTTAGATAGCACACAAAAACCTTTCCCACTGTCTCTCCTGCTTCCTTCCCTTGCTCTGTAATTCAGCACAGCCCAAGCACCTTGTAACGCTCAGAAATAATACCCCAGGGTATAATTCCTAGCACCTTCCCAGTCCCCCCAACCAGCTGCCCCACTTGCCTTTTGGGCAGACCTCTTCACCAGTCAAGCGGGTTGGTAAAAATAGTTCTCCCTGTCTGCCCCATTTCTGATTCATGGTCCACTTAGGTAACGTCTCTTTCACTTACATGGAATGGCTGGGGCCTCCTAGACCCCAGGGACATTACATCTTCATAAATAAGGAGAATTTATTTACAGATATAAATCAAGACACAACGTTTAGACCATGCTACAGGGAAACAGTAAAATGCAAGGAGAAGGAAAAAAGAATAATCAAAAGTCAAGGATTCCAGCCAAATTCTTCTTAAAATAGCTCTTCCAAGACATAGTGAACATTGTATCAAACTCACACAGGATCTCAAGCCAGCATCTTGGCTTCTTTCATGACTCATTTCACTCAGGCTGGGGAGTAACAATTTCCTCCCTAGCCACCGACTAACATGGCTAAGACTAGGTAGATAGAGCTCAACCTGCTGTGATTGATCGGGTCCCTCTTAAGGGGAAATGATGCATTTCATCAAACGCTACTGTACATCAAAATGTCAGTATCAAGAAAACCATCCTCTTTCACAGACAGACACCCCCGCACACCCACACCCATATGTGCACACTCAGCCCAGCAGTCAAATCATCACCTGCTAGTGTTAACGTGCACGCAAGCAATTACAGACCAGACATCTGTTCAGGATGTTGCTCATTGGATTAGTATCTTCGCGCTGAGATGTCTGCAAGTCTTTGAAGCATTTATATTCTAACTCTGTGCTGTCTACTAGTGCAGGATGGTTTGTCTGTGAACATTCCTCATGCTGGTGCAGCATTTGCCAGCGTCAATTACTCTGGTTCAGCACTAAAGCAATGGTGCTAATAGGGGAAAGCCAGCCTTGCGCAGACAGACAAGATGAAGCCCACTTCTTTCAATTATTGCTAAGTGGGAATTATGGAGCCCTACATGGGTCTGTGCATGGGAGAAGGCTTTACTGATTTCCCTATAAACAATAAATAGTGTATGTACCATGTTCTGTTTGGCAAGATGGTCACCATTTCAGAGAAATCAAATAATGATTTGGAAATTAAAAAACCCCACAAGTCAGTTACAGGGTCTCATCTAAATTATACTAAAGTTTAAAAATGTTCCTCAGAATGAATGCCAAAGCAAAGTTTGAGTTTTCACTGTGATTTCTGAATACAGGCTGACGCAACTCCCTCTGAGGGCATTGGTAATATCTTGAGATTTGCCTCAGAGGTAATTAAAAATTAAACTGGACAGCGATTGCCAAGAGCTGGTAAATGCCCTTGCCAAGTCCCTGGTCCTCTGTCCCCAACATTGGTAGCACAGGAACACAGGCCTGGACAGAACACTGCAGAGGTCATCACGCCCAGACTCCTGCAAATGCACACGATCACACTCACAAATGCCAATTCTTCCTGTGCCCATCAGCTTCAAAAAAAAGGAAAAATACATTTGAAATACATGTAAGCTAGACATTATCCTGGACTTCACCATGCCAGACTTCAGGGGGCCATGAATAACCCATGGGCATCCCAGCATCTTCATATGTTCAGCATAATGGCCCTACCTTGCGTGGGCTGAGAGTCAGGCAGACTCGTGTGATTTTCAGCATAGTCTGTGTTACATGCTGAATGTCGGCCCCTTCTCCAAGCCACCGCCACTGCATTGTCTGGTGCCTTGGGGGATGTCTCACAGTGTGCACAGATGTTGCAAAAAAGGGAGACAGATTGGGAGGGGAAAAAAGGAAGGAAGGAAGGAAGGAAGGAAGGAAGGAAGGAAGGAAGGAAGGAAGGAAAGAAGGAAGGAAGGAAGGAAGGAAGGAAGGAAGGAAGGAAGGAAGGAAGGAGGGAAGGAAGGAGGGAAGGAAGGAAGGAAGGAAGGAAGGAAGGAAGGAAGGAAGGAAGGAAGGAAGGAAGGAAGGAAGGAAGGAAGGAAGGAAGGAAGGAAGGAAGGAAGGAAGGAAGGAAGGAAGGAAGGAAGGAAGGGAAGGAAGGAAGGAAGGAGGGAAGGAAGGAAGGAAGGAAGGAAGGAAGGAAGGAAAGAAGGAAGGAAGGAGGGAAGGAAGGAGGGAAGGAAGGAGGGAAGGAAGGAAAGAACAAATGAATGGACACACATACCTAATGCACACACAACAAATTTTATACCTACAGAGTTGGCTAATGCTGCCCACGGCAGGAGCTGAAGCACACACGCTGTGGTTAGACACAACGGTGGGCTACACCTTCCTGCAGCGCAGCCCCCTGATGGTGCAGCCAGCAGCGGTTCGTGTGCCAGGCAGCGTGGGCAGCATCTCGTCCAGCCAGCTGGCATGGGACCCACGGGAGGACCCACAAGTCCCCAGGCTACCCTGGGGGAAAGGCTGATTCCCCACAAGTTCTTGGAGCCATTGAGGCAACAACTGAGCATTTCCCACACGTGGGAGGCCACGCACTGGGGCGTGCTATTAGCGTGTGCGTTTGCTCCACATCAAAACGGAGGCAAAGTCTGCAGCCAGCGCGAGGGCAGCCGAACCGGCTGCTGCAGAGCACCCAGGCACTCTCTCTTGTTTATTGCCTATGTTATATTTTTATCCTGAGCAGATATCTCATGCCTCCTAGCCACGGCCATCGTACTGTGGTGGCTGTGGTTTGTGGCTCGCTGGGCTGCCGGGGAGGGGGGAGCGCACTGGGAGGAGGGAGGGATGGCTGACACTTCATTCAGTGATTGCAGGCCTCCTCCAAGGCTCAGACTTTGAAACAAGACATTGGCAGGCCTGTTTAGAAAAATGATTTCATCCATGTATGAATTAAGCCAAAGAACACAGTACTTGTCCCTTTGGTGTTTATTTTAAAATAATTATTACATGTTCCCTTTTCTTTCAGGAACATTAAACACAATGCTGCACATGATTTTGTTCAAGAGGGTTGCAGATGGCTGCGATGAGGGAAAGTCAGTGGCAAATACTGACATATGCACTATGGCAAGTACTCAAAAATGAATTTCTCATTCTCTTCAGTCTGAGGAATGCTGAAGTCCGATACCATTTTTGGGGAAACTAAGATCAATAACAGCTAGCTGATTTATTTGGTTGTTGATTTTTCTAGTACAGGGCCACCAGTCCTGTTGTATTTCTACTCTTTAAATCAAGTGCAGACCTTTACAACAAAGTGCCAGCATTTGGTAGCAAGAGAGGCTTCCCTTGAGCAGCTGTCCTCTGAAAAACATGCAGTGGTTTGAAAATGTGGTTGCAAAATGTGGACAATGTGCACAGGAGTTATTAATGTTCGCAAGAAAATGTACTGCTTCATCTCCATTATAGTCATTAACCACAGCTGTGGTTTTGCAAGCAAGGAAACCTGCTCTCATTCTTAGAGCTCAGATTCGGATGTTCGCAAGCAGAGACACAGGTAGTTCCTAGAATTCCTTTCCCAGCTACAACAAGAACATACACAGACACTGGAAAAAGACTTTCCTTTATCTTAATAGACCTAGCACACAGACTGCAGGAGGAATTTAAAACAAGGCTTTAATGTCAGATGTTTCATATGGACCACATTTCTCACAGTGAAAAGGGAATAAAAAAATATATATATTTAAAAAAAAAAAGACAATACACTGTCCAGGAAAACAAAGCAAGCCAGCCAGCTCTACAACCATTTGACTAGGAGACGGCTCCAGAGCCGTTCCAGTACTGGCAGTACAGCTAAGCCAGAGTTCTCCTACAAGCCAGATGACACAGTGGGAAAAATATATTCCAGAGCTTGTTATCCATCCCCTGGACCTGCCAAATTTGCCCATATGGGACCACAGGTGTTGGCTCAACCCAAGGAGGAAAAGGATGGAAAAAGGCAGCAAGATGAAGAATATCAGAAACTGGAGCAGTAAGTATCATCAAGCCAGTGCTGAATTTACTACAAGTGTCAATTTCTGATGAAAGGATTGTGATCTTCATAAAGTCCAGTCCAGGTAAGAGGGTGATTATAGATACATGCATGGGCAGACATTTAGAAGCCCAACACGTAATATGCAAATCCAGCCTGGGACATTTTTGCACATGTATGAACACAGTAGTTGTCAAATATTTGAGGGCACAGAGTCCTAGAAAGCACAGCCTTAAGCTTCAGTCAAAAAGGGCCTCTTTTTGGCAGTTTACCATGAAGAAGCAATTCCCCGAGCGCTGTTAAGATAAGTCTACTTACAGTGGTGCGGACAGGTCAGTGTGCTCTACCCCAAATTCCAAGCTGGCCAGATGCAACCCAGCTCCTGTCTGGAAGCTCTATGGCTGTATTAGTGCAGTAGAGTGCCCAAACTGACTACCACGCTGAAAAGCAGGATATATTAACCAGACAGCATTGCTGTGTTAACAT
Source organism: Ciconia boyciana (assembly GCF_034638445.1). NCBI lineage: Eukaryota > Metazoa > Chordata > Aves > Ciconiiformes > Ciconiidae > Ciconia > Ciconia boyciana. Next base: position 11,583,661 of record NC_132936.1, on the reverse strand, counting down.
GGCTGTGTGGCTTCTGGAGCTGAGACCAAAGGAGTTGAGGTCTCTCTGAACCACGCAGATGTAACCAGGAAGGAATTTGCTTAGCACCTGCACAGGTTTGATATTTCTTCCAAGAGAGCGAACTAAAGCAGAGTTGTCCTTGACTAAGTGCAACATACCTGGATTTCAGTTCCACAGGCTGGCCCGAGGCTGCTGGCTGCAGATGAGACAAATCCCAAGCAGTGCACAGATCAGCACGATATCTGTCATTGGGTATCAAGCATGGGAATTTTAGCATCAAAAGTACAAAAGCCCAGCACTTGAACAGGAACAGCATCTCTTACATTGCCAGCTTGAGCCATCCAAAAGTTACAGACAGGTTCCCATACTCATGAACTTGTCTTTAAATAAAAATCACACCATGAGATATGACTTTAATAACACATTTGGGGTTGATTGCATTTACTTTCTAGGGTTTTAACCACTGGGGTCCACTTCCAAACACTTTCACAACAGGAAGGCTCTGAATATGTTATTTTATGTTATTTTTCAAATGAAAGCTGAGGTTCTTATGCATTCATCTTAACTCCAGGAGCTGTGTTTTTTAAGGCACACACCAAATGTCAAGAGACTCACAATAAAATCACAAGAATTGGCAAGACTGCCTTCGTTGGCTTTGGGGAACGAGCAGGTTGTTGTTGGAGCCACACATTAGAGGGAGACATACTCGCATGTTCTTAACCAGTGAATTATGCACAGAGGTGTAATGGCAATCTGCCCAGCACTGACATACAGCAACAAGAACAGGATGCACAAAATTCCCAGGCCTCTTAAGCTAACGGAGAAGCTTTGTTCATTTCCCTAACAAGGGAACCAATGACATAACCTGTCATAAACATGTTGGGACCATTATATACACAGACATGAGATATATTTAAACTATAAAACCCATTTAATAACCAAAAAGACAGCTGCGTAATCTGCACATTACACTCACAAAAAGGAAATAAAAGTAAAATGAACTGGAACATGTGTGTCTGGAGAGAAAAGGGGTGAGAGAGGCCTGAAGACCTCTCAGAGAAATTCTTCTAGGACCTGCTTCAGCAGGAAAGCACTCCTATCCTCCATTCTCTATGGTGCTCAGTACAAGCTATATTTTTACAGTTGTTTGGGGTTTTTTTAATAGAATGGGCCATACAGTAACAATGAGTCAATTTTCAAGAAAGGGAAGGAAGCTGGGAGCAGGACTTCATCTTCTCCATTGACAGGGGAAACTGAATGAGTATGCATCTCTCTGTCCAAACTAGATAGGTACCACCACCTGAGATCAAGACAAAGTCCAATGAGATCAGTGAACTGGTCCTTATTTTTCTTGCATTGAAGTGGAATCACTGAAGTGGCAGGCACAATATGGCAGAAAAGAGGGATCTGCTCTCTTCTTCATCTATCTCTGCCTTTGGTCTTAAAGGCATTGTAGATTTATGTGCGACTGACTCAAGTCTATTTATCTAGGACTATACTTACAATGTATTTGGGGAGGGGGTACTACAGGGTATGGAAGTTTTTATAAATCATATCACGTTTTGTCATCTCTATGGAGGACATGTTTAGCTGCATAATAACTTATTGAGGTTTTGTCAGGATCAACTTACATTTGTCAGATGCTCTGCAGTCTTCAGAAAAAGCCATAAATAATGGCATTGCACCAGTATTTCATCCTTTTAAATGTTATGATTTATAGTTCATAGAATGGGAAGAAGAGGCAGTGATGTATTTCTCTCCCAACTGCAAGCACTGATCTTCTCAAGAGAAGAACCAATGTACAAAACTCAACAACATCTATCCCTAATACCAAGATAGAGATTGAAAAACCCCTCCAAGGTGCCTAAAAGTCTGTATCTAATTTATGGGTAATTTACAATGGAAATAGACTATATAAAAATGTATACAAATTTGTAGCTTTGCACATCAGGGCAGATAGATAGTTTAACTATAAAATAATGAACATGAAGTGTCTCTTCTGAGCTGCCAGGTAGACATTTTGATTGCCCAGATTTCATTAAACTCAAACCAGAGAGAGCGTGAAGTCTTCCAAACATTCTTTAACTCTATCAAGTGTGTCAGTGCTCTACAGCCGATGACAATATATTTCACCAGAGTTGCCAAAAAATTGTTTAATTTTAAGCGATGCCTGTATTGCATTACTTTTTACAAGTTGAGCCAGCATGTAGGGCACGATCAACTCTATAGAAGAATGAGCCCATTGCCAATGTTTTCTTTGCATCCGAAAAACCAATTTCACAGAGTCATTCCTTAAAACAAGGAGAAAGACAGCAAAAACAACAATAAAACTCCTGTTGTGTCTTCTCTCCTCTAGCCCTCAAGTCAGCTTTGCTTTTCCCAACTTTGCCAATCAGACTTAAGCAAGTGAAGAGTTACAGAGAACGTCTATGCTGCCAAGAGCTATTTCCAGTGGACTTTGATCAAATGATGCTGTAATCCCTAATGGGAAGCATACTTCATTTATAAGGTATTCTTTGGTGTCATTCCCAAGGAGCAGGCATACCAGTCTTTGAGCAGCAGAGCTCTTTCTCTACAGAAAGCGCTACGTTTGTGAGAGGGTAGCACTACCATGTTCAACGCGGGTGTACAGGCCTGCCTGGATAAGTGGGCTTTGGGCGTTAGTCATTGCTACAGTCAGAAAAGGCAGAGGTGGTCAGAGGCTGTCTTAGTGCTAGAATTTCTTCAGACACAGCCTTTTACCCAACAGCAACGACCAACACACAGCAGCATTTTTCATTTTTATCATTTCCAGCGAGGAACACAACAACAGGCTGTTCTGACATTTGCACTTTGCTGCAACTTTGTTGAACTTAAGAGACTCGGGTTATTCAGAAGAGTATGTTATTTTCCCTGAAGTTTTATTCCAAGACCAAGGACAATTAGCTCACATTTTAACAAGGAAGCAATTAAAGAGCATGACATTCATAAAAATGATTTATTGTGCTATTACATTAGGATGAAAATCATCAAAGTTCATAATAGCCAAAGAAAAACAAATATAAATTATCTTCATACTCAGTTTGTACCCCGATGCTTATCAGCCTGAAATGCGTATATTTATTCTCCAGTGCTGCTGTGCAATTTCTGTCATTGTATCTTGCTGTTTGGAAAACTCATCATTTTCATTCTGTGCTGAATAGCAACCCTTTAAATTGAAAAGGTTTAAACAGCTCTTATCTGCTTAAAACTTCCTTCGAAAATAGGCTAAGCTTCCAGAATAAAGGTGTTTGTGCACCCCCAGGCAAACCTGCTGGAGCCAGGTGTCCCACTGGACACGAGGAAAGCCTCTCGCCCCCCAAAACCCTCTGCTTCTTCCATCTGTCTAGCTGTCTATGCATTTATGAAAAAATCCACTCTCATAAATGCTAAAAACTTTTGTTGTGCCTTCACTGTTTTTCATTAACCTTTCCACTGGTTTTACATGCAAACCAAAAAGATTAAGATATTTTTACTGAAATGGCAGTTTCAGACTAACACACTGTGCTCCCATTTTCTTCCCTAGTATATTTAAAAATATCATAAGTATCTATCTATTACAAGATATAAATATGTTAATAACTCCACAAGAGAAGAAGAAGCAACAAGAACACATCCCAGTGGTAGCAGTATGGAACCAGAGATCAGGAGTCTTTCTATCACTGGCTGCGTCTGTGATACTAGGAAAAAAGTTTTCTGTGCCTTAGTTTCATTAGTGAAATAACAACTCATTAACTCCTTCATAAGACTCTTGTCTGCAAAACATTTGAGCACTTTCTATAAAGAAGAATTATGTCCTCTTAGTCAGTCAAGCTTTTCCAAACAATCAGGGTTTTCTCTTCACACCAATATACAGAAGTCCCTTTTAGCAGCCTTCTGCTCTTCACTAGCATCTTTCATAAAAATTCTTCCTGCATCTCACTGCCAGCCCCTCATATTTTGACTAGAGAGCAGCCTTCAAAGTCTGGCAAAAGCTGCATCCCTGCAAAAGGTCCAGTTTGCATGAAGTTTAGGGATCCTGCCATGCTGTCAGAGATTGCAAGCCTGCTAGCCCTTCTTGATGTTACGAGGTGATGAGAAGATCCACCTGACTGAGAATTGCAAATAAGGCCTCCTGAGCAGTAAAATCATCAGGAAAAATCTATCCCTGAAGTTAATAGGTAGGAGCCAGTTCAGATAACCTGCTCTCCTATCCAGGATCTAAATTTGAAGCATGTGGGAAAGCAGGTCTCTGAAAGTGAGCGCCTTACTTATTAATCGCTGGACTGATTCCTGGTTTAGATGTCTGAGCTTCACTGCAACGACAGAGTTCGTTATATATTTAAGTTAAGGGAATTGTTCATCTACTAACTACATGTTAAACTGATTTGCTGAATTGGGGCCTGCCTGTGTTTTAAAGTCATAAGACCTCTCTGTTTTTCTGGACACTGTTTCTCTTACTATAACCTGGTAAACATTTATTTACTAAAAATTTGAACTTTACAATTTGCAAGTAATTTTTATAGGGTCCTTAAAAAGGCACATTCATGACTTGGAAAGCATCGTGCATTATCACATCAATGCAAAGAAAGCTAGTAAGACCTTAAGTACATCTGTTTTGTAGAAAATAAAATTTAAAAAAAAGTGTTTCAATTTCCCATTTCCTTAGTGAATGATCCTTACTTATTTGAAAAAGGAAAACATTAAATGCTCTGCCTCTATGATGAGTTTTAAATAGATATTTTCAATGAATTATCCTGATTAAGCTGCCTGTCAAGATAATGGTATAAATTGCTCCTTCAATCTACATTTACAAACTGATTTGAACAGCCTCAGTAAAGATTCAGACAAAAGTTAAAGGAATCTGATGTAAATCAACAATGAGATTAGTGTTCAGATCTCCTTTAACAGACAGGCTGTGCCGCAGCTGAACAGACTCGTGTTTCAGTTTCTTTTCTGTTTTGCTTTAAATTCCCTATTTCAACTCTGTTTAAATTAAAAGTGTATGAGTGACAGTCTAGAAAGAGTGCTCTGAAATAGATAATGAAATATTTCCAGAACCACAGGTACTGCATCTTAAAAACTTGCATTCACTGAATGAAGGACTGAATTCTACATACAGAAAATATGTTCAAATGTTGAAATATGTTCAAATGTTGAAAAATCAGGATTTTTTAAAATGGGGATTTTAGAATACTTTACATGTGATATGGACTTAAAAGGCAAAAGTGTTATTGATCTTATTAATGAACCTCAATCTCATATAGAAAATGTTGTTATTTTTAGCTTTTCAATTCCCTGCTATAAAAAAAATTTTCTTGCTATGTTAACTTTGGTTTAGTTTTTAAATCACTTGATATTTATAGTGATCTCCATTTTATTTTGTTTGTATTTGAAAGGATTTAGGTGTTCTAGTACCTTTTAACAGCATGTTCTAATACTGTTTTACCTTTTCAATTACTTTACAGCCATTTTTAGAAGAAAAGGAGCAATAATAATTGGATATAAATTTGCAGTATTCATATTCTGAAAAATTATTAGAAGCCTTGAAAAATGTTGACATACCTCAGTACTCTGTTTTGCTCTGGTTTAAATATCGGTGCATTTATTAAAGCTGGTTGGAAAATTTAATCATATATAATATTTTTGTTTTTCATCAGATTTGAATTCTTTCCAGGTTTTTCAGGACTCTCATTTTTCTACACGTCTCAGAAAATCTGTATTAAATGAGGTAGGATTTATTCCAAGTTATCCAGTGTATATCTTCAAAGAAGTATGTTCTGTATATATCTTTTACAATAACTTATTATGTAAATAGTTATTAATACAGAATAGCTGGGAAAAGATTACTTTAAAAAATGTTAATGTCTTTTAAAATGCTGCGTGAGAGAGATTTCAACGAACGTAGTGAATATCTTGAGTTATAGTTCATCCAGTATTTTGTATTCATCAGATTTAACTCTCAAGGTTATTTTCTACTTTTTTGTTGTGGATACATGTTATCTGTTATTTTCCATAGCTAGAAATTAAATCCTGAAGGGCAAGATTTTTGTCTTTTTAACTTGCTGCATGATACATGATTCTTCACTGAAAATAATCTGGTTCGTACGTGTAGTGCAAAACCATCCGCGTGGAGAATGTGGATGCTCAGACTCTGATCTCACAGCTCTGGGCACAGAGGACAGACGGCTGCAGTCACCCGCAGCCCCGCTCGAGCCTGTGGCTCTGGTTCAGGACCCACGCGAGGAGCTGCAGCAGGAGTGGGACCAGTTCAGTAACCCTGAACAACCAGCTCAAGGTCAGGGGGAGTTTTGGGTGCAAGGGCTTTAGTTATAGGTGGCTCTTAGACGTTAAGACCTGAGGGCATCCCCTTCTGCCCCCAGCTTTAAGGACTTAACCGAGGCTAGTGTCGGAACCTAGTCGCTGTAAATTCCCAGGGTGGTCCCAGAAGAAAGACAGGCTTCATCTCCACTTCCAGAGCAGAGCTGAGCTAAGATCGGATGCGATGTCTGGAGGAGCTGACCTCTCTCTACTGACTGCTGTGGGGGTGCGACCTGAGGAGGTGCTTACTTAGGCACTTCAAGAAATTTCCTACAGCTTGGCAGGATGGATCCAGGAATAGGAGTACTGCAAGAAAAGTGGCACAGCTGGGTCATGGATTTTGCCAAAGATGCTTATTATAAGAGTGTTTATATAATTTAAGCCTGGAATGAAATCCTGCTAGACATATGCTTCATTATTTTTTTTACCCTCTGAACAGATTTTCCATCAGTCTCCGTGGTGGTAACCCAAGGTAAAGCCTGGTCAAGCACTGCAGGTAAACACACATGAGTTGAAGCACACAGGCAGTCCTTCTGGAGTCAATGGGCTTGGCTTGTTAAAGTGGGATTATTTGGCATGTGTGTAATGAGCAGAACTTCAAAATGGTGATGCTCAAGCAAAGGCCAAAGGCTTTGAAGGGAGCAAGGCAAAAGGCAGTAGCAGTTCGGTTCCTTTAGGTGACAGGAGTGAGAAAGAGTTGTAATTACTGCTTGAAACTGTTCTTGCTAACCATGGAGCTGCTAACTACCCGTCATTGCCTGAAGCTGCCCAGATCCCAGAGACAGGGGTGACCATGGCCAGTAATTATAGTGATTTCTCCCTTGCCAAGGGAACTGAGCTGCTGCAGCTTCATGTGGGCTCACTCCAGCAGAGAGAATATTCTCAAACTTCTCAAAAAATTGCTTGGAAATTTTTTTTATGCTGGTTTTAAAGGGTCAGGGGGCAAAGGGCAAATCATGCAAGAGCAAAGAAAAACAACCTTAAACAACAAAAGGCCAATTCCAGAGGTGCAAAGAAGGAAACAATGATTATCAAGGTCTCAAAGTCAGGCCAACACAGCTGAAACAGTTTTGATGCAGATCTTGGATTCAGTATGATACTAAGTGCAAGTAAGGGCAACCTTGAATGAGCTAGTGTTAATTCCAGCTTTAGGCATGGCTGCTTCCAAACCTATTTTGCCCAGGTTGTGCCACATCAACAATTTCTCGTGTGGGTTATCCCTGAGTGTAGACTAGGCTCACCCTAGTAAAGCCTGCCCCCTTTTTTTTCCTGTGTTTTACTACTTAGATTACTGTATACTGAATATTCCCCTTGACCTCTATTTGTTGGTTCTTTTCTTCATATATATCACTTTTGGCCTTTCAGCAGCACAAGTGTCCGGGCCACAACAACAACAGGAAAAACGCTGCTGACAGATTGCTGTTTTCATCTGTGATTTAACATCAGTCCTGCCCAGGCTCTGAACTGTTCCACATTGCGCAGGAGCCTAAATCAACTCACTAGGCAATCCCTCCTCGCTCAGCAGCAGGCATCCTCCTTGCTCGGGGCAACAGGAGAACGTGCTTAAGCACACCAAGGGGAATAGATTTAAGGACATACTGAAGTGTTTCTCTGATTTGCAGCCTGAGGAAAATAGCTTTACTGTAGCAACATGGATCTGCCTACTAGTTTGGTCAGTCTGGATTCAGTGGTGAAAATGAGGGCAAATTGAGGTCAGACACCGCAGGAGTCATGAGTGTGTTAAGAGGTGAAGCAAGATCATGACTGAAGAGTACGAGGAAAGCCTGTAAGTCGAGGAGATGATCTAAACCACATCCAAGAGACAGGACGGTGCAAAGCCGGGGATCAATGCAGAATGCACAGGGCAGGGACACATGGCAGGATGGGCTGGTGCCTTCTGGCAGAAGTCAAGAAAGACGGGATCAAGGTTGAGGATGAGGACTAAGGTGTAGGGACGAGTAGGGCTAGGAGCCAAGCACAGAAATGCATTTACGCTAGTGAATTTAAGCTTTCTCTGGTTGTATCCATACCATTAAATGCTCTTAGCTCTCACTGCAGATCTCGTACCTGCCTGTGCTAACTCTCAGACCACACCTGGGAAATTTGAAGAGCGCAAATTTGTCCATAGCAGAAATGTGCAACCAACCTGTGCCCTGGTACAGTTTAAAATACCAATACAGATGTGCCCAGAGACTCTTCACCCAAACACCCATTAAACAAGCATTTGCTGTATTACCAGATTGATCTAGTGCAGGGTCCATTTCCCATGTACATGGGAACCAAAGCCAGTTAGGCATATCCTCGTTCATACTAATGAGAGAATAGAGTTAATATTACATCATTGTGAGAGTTTCACTTTGTAGCCTTAATATTCTTCTAATACAAAAGGTTTCATGCCGTATAGAAATTACCTGTCAATGCACTTTTCTGGCAGCAGGAAGATATGTTTGTCTCTTGTTTGCAGAATCTTGGTGCTGGAACATGACTGGGGGCCATAGGGGAGGAAGGCCATCAAGGGACAGATCCCATCTCAAGGCTACCACCACCTTTTTGCAGCAACTACATTTTCCTAAACCCCCCTTCCTCAAGCCTGAGGAAGGAAACTCAGCTTGACAAGTATGTTTCTCATCAGGCCATCGGGGTGTTTGTTAAGTGACAAAACCAAACAATCCTTTTTCATGGAGGGTTGTGTTGAAAAGTGACTTTCTTTTTATAAACTGGCCCGAGTCTCTCTCAGTCATGTCTGTTTTCTATGTGTGATCATTGCAGGGGAGGGAGGGGAGTCAAAGTGATTCAGCGCTCGGAGCCTCATCCAAGACTCTGCACAGCTTGGATCACCATCATGTTGAGAAGCGGGAAGATGACAGGAGACTCTGCTAGCAGAATGCCTCAGATTGTTTGTCCTTGCACTTAATCCACTTTATGCTTCCTCTCATGCCAACACTAGCAGCAACCAGCAGCTTTGAGACACTGGAGTTTTTGTGTAGCTCTTGCACGTTATTTTGCTTCAATTTTTCCTCTCAGTGTTGGACTTTTTTTTTTTTCCCCTCTTTTGTGATATATGTGGTGGTTATGAAAGGTGTGCCTGTGAAAACAATACTGACAAAGGATTCAGTTCAGTTCACTGGGGAATACAGCAGGAATTATACTGAAGATATCCAGCTATTGTAGAGTCATGGAATAAATTAGGTTGGAAGGGACCTCTGGAAGTCATCTGGTCAAAACTTGTGCTCAGAGCTTCAAAGTTAGATCAGGTTGCTCAGGGCTTTGTTCAGTCATGTTTTGAAAATCTTCAGGGATGGAGATTGCACAGCCTCTCTGGGCAATTATGCCAGTGGTTAACCACTGAGTGTGAATTTTTTTCCTTATATTCAGTCAGAATTTCACTTGCTGCAGACTGTGGCCATTGCCTCCTGTCCTTTTGCTCTGAACATCCGAGAAGAGTCTGGTTCTATCTTCTCTGCAGCTCTCCTTTAGGCAGCTGGACGTCTCCTTTAGGCAGCTGGCAGTGAGATGTCCCCTCTGCCCCCGTTCCTCAGGCTGAGCAAACCCAGGTGTCTCAGCCTCTCCTCCTACCTTGTGTGCTCCAGCCCCTGACCAGCTCAGTGGCCTTCGCTGAACTCATTTGAGTTTGTCCATGTCATTCTTGTACCGAGGGGACAAAACTGGGCACAGTACCCCAGCAAGTGACAAACAGAAAGGAATATCATTTCCCTCAAACTGCTGGCTACACTTTGGCCGATACAGCCTAGTGTTCAGTAGCCTCAGTGCCACAGTGGCACACTGTAGACTTCTGTCCCATTTGGTGTCCACCAGGACCCCTAGGTCCTTTTCTGCAAAGCTGCTTCCTAGCAGTCGGTCCCCAGCCAGTACTGATGCATGGGGTTACTCCATCCCAGATGCAGGACTTTGCATTCCTTTTTGTTGAGCTTCCTGAGGTTCCCGTAGGCCCATTTCTTCAGCTTGTCATGTCTCTCTGAATGGCAATCAAATCTCCAGCACACTCAATGCTCCCCTCAGCTTGGCATCATCCACTGAGGCTCCTGCCATGCCATCGCCTGCGGCACTGATGAAGGTGTTGAACACTATCCCCCCCAGTACTGACAGCTGAGGAATGCCGCTCAGCACTGACCACCAGCCAGACTTCAGCTCATTAACCACTCGCCTCCAGCCCAGCAGTCCAGCCAGCTTTTCAGTCACTTTGTGTTCCACATTTCCCCAGCCTGGCTACAGCTATGTTACTTCTCTTGCCTGGGGACATTCATGTTGCTCTGTGGTGGAGGAAGCAGTTGCAAAAGTTTGAGCACAGAGATCAGAGGCAGGAGAGCTGGGCTGTCTCCCAGTCTCTGCTGCGTGACCTCTGGTAAGTCGCCCAAGCCACAGAGATCAGATACTACATGTTGTTTAAATAAGTCAACCTATCACAAAGATTATAGATGCAGCTGTATCTGGGGCAAAAACTTGCTTGTGTGACAGCTGAACTAACAGCACTGCCAACAACAGAAGCCCATGCCCAGAATTAATAAAGAAATAAAAATAAAAATAAAATTTTAAAAAAGACTTCTGTAAAGATGTTCCACTCCAGCACCTAAATCTTAGGATAGTCTCTTAGTCTCAAGCTTAAGTCCTCCTCTCTACAAAATGGTGACAAGATGACCTAAATTTGTATGCTGCAGGAGTGCCACTGGTGCCACTTCAGCATTGCATGTGAATTAAGAATACAATAATGCAATCAATCAGCTATAAAACTTTTAGTGCCATATAAATCCCTACGCAAGGTGTTTTGCAGATGAGGAGCAAGCCATGTCAGTGACTGGATTATGTCTGTGAATGATGCAGCATGCAGGGTGCTGCATTGCTATTCCCTTCACAACCTGCTATATTTTGGGCACCAGTTAATATCAAAACTGCAGAAACTTGTGTCCAGTGTCAAGATGCACAAAACTTGAATAATTTTAGACAGCTCCATGGGATGTCAGAGGAGCTACAGAGGGACCCAAACTGATCAGAGCAGAGGTAGGGTCAGAAATCAGCTGCAGAGAGGCAAAAACCTCACAGCCATCCCATTGCTGAAAGGGCCTTTTTCTCCCCGCGTAAAGGCTCAGGAATATCATTGCCATCATTTCATATTAGGATTCAGGGAGGGGGGCAGGCACCTTTGTGCATCCCTCTTTGCATATGTTTTCTTCATGCATCTGTAACGCAGGGGAACATCCTAGGTCCCAAACAGGGATAGCATATAGTACCCGTGACAAAGCAACAGTCCTTCTCTAAGCCCTTCTTCCATGTTACTGGCTGGCTTTCCTGCTACCAGGAAATCTGGGCTTAGCCTGAAACTTCATCGAGGTGAGTTTGACAGAGCTGCAAAATAAGTTGTATGGATACTCAGCGATCTGCCACCACCTGCAAACATATCCACCTCCTCAGGCAGGGATGCTCACTGCCCCAAACAGCGAAGAGCCCTGAGGAGCATGCTGCAGCAGCCTGGGAGGTGGGGAAAAGGGGGGGGACGCAATCCTGCACAGTGGGGCTGGCAGCAGGATCCTGCTTCCTTGCCTCGCCAAGGAAATTTCCTGCACAAAGATCCCAGAGCAAAATCTGGCAACATGGCCCAAGCCAGAAATTCAGCCCCAGAGAGAAAGGGGGTCCCCAAGCCCCGGTGACCCGCTGGGCACCCCAACTCACACCGGTGCGTGCGGGGTGATCACCGCCAGGATACGCACAGCTCCAGCTTGTTCATAAGGAGGAAAAGGGAGACACCTAAAGGGAACAGGCAAAAAAAGCACCCACAGCACAAGTGCACCAGGGACGGGAAAGCACGGGTGAAAATCTGCCGTTTTGTCTGTGGTGACACAGGGAGGTCTAAAGGCATTTGGGAAGGGGTTGGAAAGCAGCACCTGCACAGGGTCTGATGCCACCAGCCCCGTGCCCACGCTGCCTCTTGCAGCCGTGCTGGGGGCTGGCCGTGGGCAGCACAGGTGCTATTTCTGCAGCAAAGCTGCCCCTCACCTGCTGCACACGTGGAGCCCAGCTCTGTGTGTGACCCCTCCTGCACCAGCTCCTTGGCCCTGCTCTGATGAGCAGCCCAGGGCACACGGCAGGGGGCTCGCAGGCAGTCTGAGCCCGCAGCATGGACGGCCGTCCCGGCCAGCTGAGGAGTAGCACCGCTGCTGTGACACTACTGCTCTGCTCAAGGGTCCCAGCCGCACCATGGCTGCACTGCCAGGAGAGCAAAGAGGGGGCAAAGGACCCTGAAAGCCATGGGCAACTATTGGTGTTAACGCTACTCTTTGAAATATGGCCAGCCGAGGCAGCTGTTGTCCTACCAAAAATGTCATGGCTGCAGGTGACAGCAGTATCATGCATAAGATCACCCTGGATAACTGGGGACAATTGGCATCAAAATTGTTTCTGACAGCGACCAAACTCTCAAGGGAACAAAAGAGGATGCTGCACCTTGCTGTCCCCCTCGCTGTGGACCACAAGGGCCAGGTCCTACTGAGAGGAAGGGAAGTCTGACAGGTCCCATGAAACCCAAAGACCCAGTTCCTCTAGTGCACCACCAGTTTAATTCACCAATTTCTGTCCGCAGAAAGGGCACATAAGCTGCCAGTAATACCAGGTAGTGACTCCACAGATCATCTTCCCAAACAGACCTCCGCTCACAGGGAGACTGAGGCTGGTGAGTTATATCTCCTCTTGAGTCACCCTGCAAACATTCACTGCTAATCCCTTGTAACCATCCCGGGGAGCAAGCACTGTTCCCATTTTACAGATTTTACATCCCCCAAGGGGATGCGGGGGGCTGCAGCTCATCAGGCTGATGGAAACAGCACGCGACCCCCCGACATCAAAATGACGAGAACAATTAGCCAGTGAGGCTGAGCAGTAGATCACCTCAGCAATCAAACAGGCAAGCGTGGAGATCTCACCAGAGAAGAGAGCAGCCGTGCAAACCACCGAGTGAAATCGGGAAGAAACCTCACAGATCACTGTTAATGACAGCTGCTCAGCAAGGAACAAAGTGCTTCATACTGGTCATGGGCCGAAGCCCACGGTTGTCCATGCTGGCCGTCATCTTAGACAGATGTACAGAGTTAGCTTGCCAGGGATTTCAAGCTTTTGTAGTCCTAACCCGTGTTGCGGTAACCCGAGATAGGAAATAACAAGCGACTTCTTGCCAGCATTCCTGGATGCGCTTCAGGGTGAGAGCTGTCTGCTCCTCTCCGGCCAAGCCGTGCCTATAACTGCGCGACTCTCGGGAAGCACATGAGCGTTTTTGTGGTGAAAATGTGACTCAGCAAGTTCTGCACTCAGCTGGATCTTGGAGGCGGCCGTTGGTGTCTGAAACGGAGGCGAAATACCACCAACGGGCTGATGATAGCTGGCCTCCGTGGGAGGCAGCCGCCCGCCCGCCCGTGCTGCAGCCCGTGCCGGTGCGGATACCTGTCGGGAGCTGGACGGGGGGACGCTGCAGTACGAAGCAGATAGAGAGTGGAGATGCTGTGGAAAGAGACGGAGATGAATAATACAGGTATTAGGGGTAGTCAGGGAAAAGGTTACGGGAAAAGAAGGAGCACAAAGAAGGAGCAAAAGAAGGAGCTCCTCTCTGCAGGAGAACAGGAGTGGGGAAGGACACATTAGGATGGGCCATCTTAAGAGGGAGCAGGGAAGTTACGCTGATACTAGATCAATGTCTGTTGTGGCACTGACTGCAATAAGCATATCAACAAAATACCTAATTCTTTAACACAGCCAAGCTTTTTTTCTTGGTTCTTGCCAGTGGAAGGCTGGGCACCCTTGGCACAGGACACCGGAGGTAGCAGGAAGGCGAGAAGCAGGTCTGGGCTCTGTATGCCCAGGGCCTGGAAAGGGTTTACTTGTGTTTAAATCTTACTGAAATAAATGAGATTTAAGTAAAGGCTGAACTGCTGCACACAATAGAGATGCTTTCTTGAATCAGGCCGTTCATCAATAAATGTTCATCAGATGTATTTCCTTCCCAAGATGTCTGCCTGTGAGGACAATTTCATCATCTTTGAGGTGCTCAAGTACGTTGGTGACAAGGCTACATAGCCACCTGGGCAGGGAGAGCGCTGAACCTCTCAGACCCCAGTTCTGCCACCAGCGTTCATGACAAATAGTATATTTTTTTCTCTGAAATAGCCTCCAACTACTTCAGCAAGACTGCTGCTGAATCAGGACTGCTCCTCACGAGAAAGATGACAGACTCCCATCTTGGGCTGCCAGCTCCTTCATACCAGGACTTTACAGACAACTCTGAAGACCACCATCGTGGCGGCATCACAGGCACTACAGGCAGGCGCAGGGGATGCTCCACCTCCTCCACCTGCATGGAAAAGAAAGTCACGTGCCTTCGGCGGAAAATAAACCCATGCAGTCAAATACCAGAGTGAGGTGGGGGAAAAGTCAGATAAATTAAATAGATGGATCAGATTCCAGCACGCCCCGAAGGTCACTCTATGCAGGGTCTGCAGGAGGAAAGGTGGGAGCAGCGTCGCTCCTCCAGGGAGGGTGCCAAGCTACCAGTCTCTTGTCGATTAATCCTCGGGAGCAGGAGGCGTTGGAGAACACCCTGCCAATTGTAAATGTGGTGATGGGGCATTGGGGGCATATATACGCATCATTAGTCATCCGCAAGAATTTTGTTTTTGTAACCTCTGCATTTTTATCTGTCACTTCGAGCAATAA
This sequence comes from Ciconia boyciana, assembly GCF_034638445.1. Lineage (NCBI taxonomy): Eukaryota > Metazoa > Chordata > Aves > Ciconiiformes > Ciconiidae > Ciconia > Ciconia boyciana. The sequence goes on along the minus strand of NC_132936.1, from coordinate 11,568,631 downwards.
ATATGCACTCCCGCCAGTGATTTGACATTACACTTGCTTTGGATGGTTGCCTTTCCCAAATATTAATAGTAACTCATTGTGGACACAGCATTGGTATTTAGTTAGATCAGACCAGCTTCTTTTAAAAAACAACTTTTCGCATAAAGAGAACAGATGTTTTTAATTTACACAAAGAACAAAAACAAAGTTCTATTGTTCGGTTACAGTGAACACAAACATTACAGGCACACAGAAATTAACACCAATAGCACATTAAAAAAAAAACCTAAAAGCCCGTCATTATACAGGTCTGCTTATGTGCACTTTTTCCACCACTTTAACAATTTAGTGGAATGCAATGATAGCAAGTGTTGCTTTTTGGAATTCATATGAATTTGAGTGTGGCGTATTTTAAAGATAAAAATGGCATAAATACAAGGACACTTTCTAAACACACATTATACAGATAATAATAATAATAATAATAATAATAATAATAATAATAGTTTTATAATAACAAATGAGGAATGTAAAGCCTCACAGTCCAGGGCATAAGCCAACTGCTAGCTCATGGGGATAGGAAGAAATTGCCTCTTTGAGCTGATTATTCTATAGTTGTTCCTTAGAGGGTATATTTTTCTCTGCACCATCTGCACGCAACAGTAAGGCCTCAGCCCTCTGAAACACGATGTGTGCATACAAAAACAGACAAAGCATTTTAGTTGCATCAGTGAGGTTATCTTGTGGTATGGTATGAAGTTAAACCAGAACTATCCCTATACACTATTTTTCCCTGGGGATTTAAAAGCCCTTTGAATGCACTTACAAGCTCTGGCGCATGCAAGTGGGAGCAGAGCTCAGACACAAGTCCATGCCAAGGTGATCAAGCCCTTTCCAGGACAGGAGTGCTACCCTGAAGGTGGAGGTCGCTTGCACCTCTCTGTGTCTCACAAACACACACCCTGAGAAAATGTTTCTCAGAGATAAAGCTTAGCATCATTCCCATTTCTCACCCGCTGGACCCACAACCTGGGTATCTAATTCTCAGCTTACTTCAAGGCATAGCTCTTCCCATGGAGAAGCATCTCCTCTAGCATCTCCTTCCTGAAGATTTTCTAGTGGCTCTCTCTAGTTAGTTGTCTTGGGCAGCTATTTCTAGGTTTGGAAATGCTGACATATGAATATTTTTTTCTCTATTTCAGATTTGCCAGTCCTGCAACTGCAAGAGGACAAAGAGGGCAGGGATCCCTTATCTTGGCTTCTCCCAACTCTATATAAGCAAAGATTCTGCTTTTGGTACATTAAAACCAGATTTCATCCCATTTCCTTTCCCACTGTTCACTAGTTATTTTTTTCTCCAATAATGGCATTTTACTCTATCCCACACTTATAGTAAGTATCAAAACTGTGAGTCTTACTTAAGATCATCACATGGGACCTAATGAAAAAAAAAAACCCCACACTTTCCTTGCATTTTAACCAGTTGGAAAAATAAAGTTATAATTAAAAGACCTGGGACAGAAAAATGAAAAAGTCTTTTTCTGTAGCATTCAGGTAACCTGGGGATTTCAGTGCATAAGAACAACAGAAAGACAAACACCATGACTCAAAGGGCTGGAGCCTTTCTCCACCTCTAAAAACAAGCTTCACTGGGAGAGGTGTTCTATGCGTGCTGCTCCAAGTGGCCAGTTTTAAACTTTCAATCACATTATATAATACAAGACCCAGTTCCAGACCCATGCAGGAAAAAAAGAGAAACCAAAACGTTACGTTCATACGGTACCTTTCAGCTCGAAAGAACCGAAGCCATGAATCATCTTATCCACCACAGAATGCCATCACCTCAACGTCGAAACACAGCAGCTGTTTATTACCCTACAAGAACATTAAGATGGGTGATCTTAGGCAGCCAAAACAGCAAAGAAAACTGAGTAGACAAATATAATAACCTGGAATGCACAAACTTATGCTCCCTACCTTTATAATGAGTACCAGAGGGACTTTAGGGACCACAAGCAGCCGATGCTTCCAGCCGCCCAGTGCTAACAATGCTTTCTGCAGCACTTAAGCGATCCTTGGAAGCCAAAAGCATTTGACCTGGACTTGCTTTGCTTTGCTTGGTTGACAGCGAGGCCAAGAGCTGGCTATCGCACACTGACCACAATTGCTATGTCACATCCAAAGTCGTTTCTGCCACATTTAGAACCACGATTAATGCCAGAAACAGAGTAATCGTGATGCTCTGAGTTGTCCAAAGATCTGGAAACTCATCTCTTCACTGCTTGTGCAAAGAAGGCAGCTAATGGCAGTCGTGTACCTGTCCTGATGGTTGGCTGTTCATTAATAAATTGCAGTCACGCTCTCTCAAACATGGCTCCCTCAGACCTTGACTCTCAGTATCTCGGAGAGATGCTACATGGCTCTTGGAAGTGGCTTATCAAACTTGGAACCATTTGCTATCCAAATACACTGAAGTTTTCACTCAAAATTCAAAATCTCATTGTTACACCACACTCATCACTGTGGTATCTGAGTACTGCCATTTCCAGCTGAATTCCAGCTGCAGCTGGATTCAATGAAGAGCCACTCTGAGTCCGGGGACGCAGAGTTAACAGAGGCCAGGATCAGGCAGTGAGTCCTGCATGGGCTCATGAGAAGTTTGTTGCAGAAGTTGGACTTCGGCTCTTGCTGAATGAGAAAGGGTCTTGTGGCCAAAGGACATTAATTAGGAGATTGCTAAAGCCCCGGGGCTCCGCTCCAGAGCACTCACACAAGCGTGCCACCAGCTCCCTGCTCTATAAAGTGAGTGTGTCTGGCAGGGCGGTGGTGTGGGTTCTGCTGTTACTGCAGAGGTCCTCTGAGAGAGGTGGACAGAGGAGAAAAATTACACTGATTGCACTGTGTCCTGTGAGTGGACATGCCCACTGACTTTTGTTTATCCCAAAGCAGTGTGAAGTACGCTGTAAAAACAATCTCATTTCTACAGCACAGCTCTGCTCATGCATGTGAACAAAAGTAAGGTAAGAATGGTTGGGTAATGCCCCAAAATGGAGACCAAAAGGAGATTGAGCCCTGGGTTGCAATGGCTAAAATGTCAGCCTAAATGTCCTGTACTTCTCACCCCACCATAGCTCATCCATGCCACACAAGCTGTATTTTTTAGCTCACCAAACCTCTCAGCCTTTCTACTTCCCAGGGCACTTGCAGTTCCAGAGCCACAGCTCCCAGCAGGCGCAATGACTTTCTCTTCCCAGGCAAAATGTTTGGCCATTTACAGACCTGCACATGGTCTGACTGATCCAGAGATATCGAAGCACTTCTAAAAACAAGATGTTTTCACCAAAACACTCTCCGATAATCAAACAAATCAAAGGGCGACCTAACTGGATCCACAAAAGCAAAACGTGTAGCTGCCAAAGAACTGCTGTTATCTCTGGCATGGCTGGGTCACTGGGACATTTCACAGAAACAAAAATGTATTTCCTGTGTAGGCCCAATTAAAATAACTCCGGGGAAATGTTTCATGTGCTCTTAAGACCTGAAGCCAAAGCTACCCAACTGGCTTGTAAGGAATGAGATTACTTCCCAGGGGTTGATGGAAAGCACCAAGCACCCTCTGCTGCACTCATTAAAGTCAGGCTCAGCAGCAGCATCTGACCTTGTAAATACCTGGCAGAAGGGTGCTCTGCCCTCCCAGCGAGGAGGAGGCTGCCTCCCACTGCCAGGAGCTCAGATAGCGTTGGAGGGCACTGCAGGATTCAGCCCAGGCGTCCCTCCACCACAGAAGCCACCGGCCTCTCCTGATTCATACACAAGGTTTGGAGAAGACAGCACAATCCCTGTTGTAAAAGGTCAGCTATACCTTTCCTCCTGGGACCAAGTTCCCTCTCCACAGCTGGGTCAGCTTTACTTCAAAGGGAGGAGGACTTCGCTGCCCATGCACAGGTCTCTGGAGACAGATGGAGGCTGTGGGTTACTTGCTATGCAGGTAATGAGACTTCGGTTCCTGCCTCGTTCATTTTCCATCTTGACCTTTTTTTCTCTGTTCACCCCATCATTTGTTCATGTACTTACACTGCAGGATCTGGCTGCTTTTCTTGCTGTTCTGGCTGGGACAAGGGAGGCAGATGGCTCCCCCAGGTTGGTGAAACATGATAAAAGGATAGTGGGGAGAGGCAAGGATGAGAACTTGGTTATTTTGCTTGTAACAAGATGTGCCTCTTCTCTGCCCTCCAGTCCCACTAGCTTATCTGCTCTATATGTGCTCCCACCAGGTTTTGTAGAGAGCAGTTGCCGCTCCAGGATTTTTTGGATGAAACTGAATAAACTCTTGCTCCAGGGAAAGTTCTTCCAGCTGGAAATCAATGGTGAGTCACAAGTGGCTTCCCTGAGTACCATGAAGGCTGGGGAATTACCTAAGTAATCACAGTGTCTGTGATCTGGATGCTGCTGCCATCTACACAATAATTGGTAACTGACCCCAAAGAACTTGCAGAACATCTTTGCCACCTACACCTGGCCTCTTGCACCTCAATTTGGCCAATATCCCTACAGATGAGTAAAGCTCGTATCTACAGCCACAGTCGCCTTTGCCCCCTATAACCAACATGCTGGGGAAAGGAGAAAGGATGGTCTGAGGAAGAAGGACTGACATTTGGCTTTCATTCTTTCCTCTGCTGAGCCCTTACGCATGTCTAGCGAGGAAAACAAAGGTGACATTGCAGCTTGGATATGTCCTGGACAGCACAAATGACAACAGCAGTGTAGGCTGGGTAATACCCAGAAAACACACTATCAACGAGTGCTGAGTGAGTGCTGCAGCAATTAAAGGATTTTTTAAAAATTTATTTTTATTTAACACCACAATGGCAGTTAAATACCCTATTTCAGATTGAACAAAGGGTTTCCATTTTGCTGAGGAAAACAAAAATCTACTTAACCAAAATGAAAACCAGAAAATGTTCACATCAGATTGAAAAAAGTACGTGATTTCACCCTGAACCAGATTTCTTTCTGTTGAGATCAGTCCACTTTTTTCTGGGTTTGGGGTTTTTTCAATTGATTTGGAGGCAGAACTGAAAAAGTCAAGTACAGCAAGGGTGTGGGGAGAAGTGATAGCATTTATGAGAGCAACTGATATCGCTGGAAAAAACAGACCAGCCTTCAGGCACAAAAAGGTTGTTTGTTTCTTCCAGCTCTATCAGTTGGTCTCATAAAAGCTATTCCCTCTTCTTCCAAAATTCTTCTCACTTATCTGCTTAGTCTATCCTGGCTGCAAGAATACATCTACTGAAACAGCAGTTATTAGTACTGTTTGACATATAAAGATGACTGACAAATCTAGAAATTACAATGGCAGCTAGTTAAACCCTATCTATTTGTACAGATTCTTGTATCTAACCCAAGACTAAAATAGTTCCTTAATTAGAGGGCAGATAATTAACAAAATATGATGTTATTAACTCTAACAGCATCAAGAGCTGAGCACAGCCAGCTCCATCATGTCTGTTCCTTGGCTGCCCCATAGGTTTAACAGCATGCAGTGCCTTGCCAAGCAGAGATGAGCAGCAAACCTGACCAATTTGTAGAAATGCCCATCCAAAATAGGTCCGTGACTGCATCCTTTGACCAGAGTGAGCAGCAGATTATCACCACTTGAGGTTTTTTAGAAATGGATGGGCTTAATAGCCCATAACTCTTTTCTAGAGAGCAAAATCAGGGAGGGAGAAATCTATGTGATGCCTCAGAGAAACTCCCCATAATAGTACTTCAAGGTGGCTGTGGCACAAGCTTCTGGACACAAAGAAACGGACATTAAAGTGAACATAATGTGGGTGAGCTTCAGACATGCCAGACTGTCTCATGCACTCTAACACATACCAGCACAGCTTTGCCAGCTCCTTAAGAGCGCACGTCACTGGAGAGCACCCAACCCAGCTGGACCTCTTTTCAGAAGAGAGCTGCGTGAGGGGACCTCAGCACCACTCTGACCCATGACTTGCCCTAAGCTTTCCATCCCACATGTTATTCCCTTTTTCTGTAGATCCTTATGCTGGCCCCATTCTGCTGGATGAGAAACTAGCATCTCGCTGTGGCTATGTCCTGTCAGAAGATGTGTGGGGCAACCCTGTCTTCCGTGCGTCGGTGCTTGGCTGTCATGTGGTCAACGAGGTAAGACCCAGAGGCAGGCTTGAAGACAACTCAGACAGTACATCCTCTCCAAAAAGACAAGATTGAGATATTATAGGCCATTCTAATGGCATGTTTTGAGAACTCAAGAAATAGCGAACTCAAAGAGTTAGTGTTGATGGTGTGTAGAAATGAATAGGCAATGGCTCTCCAGTATGAGGTTTGTTCAGTGTGACTGACATGGGATTTCCTCTCTCCATGAAATGACACTTAGCCTAATGCTGCTGACTAGCTGCCAGTTCTCAAGTGTATCCTTGTAGCTGCTGATTTGCCAGAGAGTTTCTTGAAACCCTCTCTGGAAAGAAGTAGGCATCTGCTTGAAAAAGCAACATTTGCAGTGTGATCCTGGCAGATCATTTCCTGGCTTAATTTGTGTGGTAATGTGCCTGTTAACACATGCCTAGGAACGTAGATCACACACATCTATTAGACCCAGATTTGTCTCACGTAACTTTAGCCATCTAAAAGATAATGTCTAGTCTAAACTAGTTGTTTACACTTCCACAATAGTCAATGGAGAGAAACAGGCATCTCCCGGAGGTGATTCACCCTTTCCTAAAATATGCATAAAAGTGTAGCCTGGATTTCTAATTTCTAAATGTTAGTTGAAATGAAATGTACCTAGAAACAGAACATATCAGAGTAGAAACTTCATTGCTTGTCCATGTTTAGTCTAGTTGGTCCTGGAAGCCCCACAGAAAAAATAAGGCAAAACTTTATGGGCAGAGGTTATGCTAACAAGAACAGGGGGTGTACAGTGTGCTGTGCAACCACCAGGATTTCCAGAATGGAAATTTCTCTGGAAAGGTTTTGCCTTTTTCTGTAGAAAAATACACATCCATGTCAGATAGAAGTACAGTCCATGGCTTCATGTGTGGCTCCTGGAGAGCTGAAGGACCAAAAGGAGCTCTTACTGAAGCTAGTCAGGATAGACACTAAACAGCATTTGTAAGATAGATCTGAACTACCTACGTCAAACTAAAAGCTCCAGTGCTTTCTCTCCATGAGGAGGCACATAGCAGTCATGAATGGGAGGAACATGAACCACATGGTGAGGTAGGTCAGATCTTCCCCTGACTAGCTGCTCCTTAATACTGTGGCAAGAATAGTGCTGAGATGTGATCTGAGGCAAAGGCTGTAAGTACTGAGGCAATGTCTCTGGCTCAGAAAGCCCCTGCATACAAATCACTTAAGACAGGGTGGTATGTTGGAGGAGCTGTCTACTACAGCTCTCAACCTGTTCTCATCTCTCAGATGAGACTGTCAGAAACAGGACACTGGCTGGATGGTCCCATGCAGCTGCTCTTGGGACCTTCAACACTATCTGCTGAATTGCCTGTTTTTCTTCCCAGGCAGATGAGCTGTTTTCACTGACTGTGAATATCAAGGTCTCCTCATTTTCAAGCATGAGGGCAGCTATGACCTACACCTACCCGATGTACTGCTCCTACTCTTCCTGGGCTTCAAGAGAAATTGTGTGTGAAGAAAACTACATGGAGGTAAAAGCTTTCCCACTGAAGGCGAAGCTACATCCAAGCTCCGTGCCAGGCTCAACAACCTCCACAAACTCCTGTCAGAAGTTGATTTTACACTACGTACCAGGCATAATAGTGACCTGCTAATAATCAGCAGAGGGTGTAGCTGTAGATGCTTATTAGCAAAACATTTACATGTCATAGGTATTTTGAATGCAGTGAAATTCAGTTAACTGTACGGTTGATGTAAATCAAGCCACAGCAAGAGAATCAGCAGCCAAGCAGGCCAACTTGTTTAGCTCACAAGAGTACCTTTATGTTATGAAGTGCTGCAGCATCTGTGAGAATGTCATCCTTATACTGAAATAACAAAACCTAGAGTTTGCAGAGCAGCACCCCTGCTCCGTCACACAACTTGCAGGACATCATTGTGAGACAGAACCTGCCTCCCTCTGGGTGGTACGATTTGGCTGTCAGCCTGCTACCAGCATCTACACACCAATGTAGAAATAAGGCACTGAACAAAACAAGCTTCACTGCTTTTTGTACGCACCTACTATAGGCAGGACAAAGAAAGCATATTTCTCCTGTTAGGACTTGAGGTTCTGCAGTCATGTCTGGGTGTTGCAACACACTTAAACCATGGTACGGATGTCTGAGGCAAACGCTGACTCCCAACTCAGTGTCCAGAACTTGCCTCACTCTGCAGCACATGCTGGCAAGGTTTACACCATAGCATCTACCTTAGGTGTTGGGGATCCTACATTTTCCGGTGTTCAGCTTGCATGGGAAGAGGGAACCAGTCCTGTTAAAGCCAATAGCCTGCTTCCCTATACCTCTGGTGGAGAGACCCAGGTGTCTCTGGAAGTCTCCAGAGTAGGATCTAGTTTACAGCTTACCAGATATGAAATAGGACTTTTGATTTACCTGGTTATACACAAAGTATTCCCTCTGCTGTACATGCACCACCATAAATGCCATGGCTTTAACTTCCATTTTAAGGCCACAGAAATTACCGCCATCAAGAACCTCTTTGAAAGTGCTTTAATTACCTCCAGTGAATGTAAATTGCTAAATCCTGACAAACACTGGAGAAGAAATCTGAAAGCCCTCTCTCTGCTCCCCATGCCTGTAATAATGCTGAAGATTTGTTTGTTCCCAAAGAATCTCTTCTGTGTCCCCAGGTGTCAGTGAAGACCAATGTCCCTGCAGTTTCAAATGACTACACCGTAGCATGGATGTCAGCACTACCAGAGGTACGAAGGGAAGTCTTTCCTAGCCTGCCTCTTCTCACTAGTTTCATGAGTCATTCTTGGGGCATAGCTCCATCTCCGTCAAAAAAAAGGGAGATGGCAAAGATGCCATCAAGTACTGAAAAACCTCTCAAGTTTTCTTAGAACTCTAGACTGCAAAAAGACATTTAGGTGGGAGAACAGAGCCATATGCTTGTTACATTAGTGGAAACTGAGTTCAAGACAAACAAAGGTAGGTGGTTCTTCACACAATGGGTAGTGAATCTGTCAAACTCCTTGCCAAAAGATGTTGTGGCTGCTAAAAGCTTGCTTGATCTCAAGGAGAGTCTGGAAAAGTTGACTGAAGAGAAATCCAATAAGACATACAAAATACAAAGAAGCTACAGATATCTCAGGAGTCCCTGAGCTGAAAATTATTTGAGGCTGGAAAGTATTAGGGGGAAATATATACGCTTGTCCTATTTTTCTCATGTCTTACTTGCTCCTTATGCCCATTTTTCCTTTTGACTATCCTCCTATATGGTTATCATTTTGGGACACTCTGTTCTAGGCCGGTACAGACATTCCTCTCTTCTTATCTTTGACACAGTATGGCTACATACTATAAAAGGTAGTCTGTCACTTGGCCTCTGGACTGCTCCAGCAGTCAACAGACATGAAGGCAATCATTTTATTAACAGCACAGGCATTTTGTCCAAGGGGATTTGTTCAAGGCTACCAGTCTAAGTTTCTTCCAGGGCTGCTATAAGACTATCTCTAAAGATGCCTTAAAGAGCTATAGAATTCCTTATCTTTATATATATATCAGGGGTATTTCTTGCCTGAGGTGAACTAGTAGTGTCCAGTGTCACTCCAGTTACTCCAGCTTCTAACAGGAAAATAGGTGCTACAATATCATAGTTTTTTAAAAGACTTTGGTAGACTTAGATCTGATGCAGCTCATCTCTCTCTTGCAGACTCAAAATGTTGCATACCAGCTATGGCAACTGATGTTTGTTTCTCCATCAGGGAGAAAGAGAATAACGGTAAGCGATGCAGCAAAACTGGGCTACAGCTTCAATAATACGCTGTCCCGAGTGTACCTCCGTGCGCCTTATCACAGCAACGAGTCTGACGTCAGCGTGGTGAGTTGTTGCTCTCAATTGGACACAAAACTGTGCCGTTTCTAATGCCTCTCTAGAACATCAGTTCTCTTTTTCTGCCTGCATCCCAACAGGTCAGTGGTGTAAATATGAACATGGTCACTTCCACTTCCATGTACAGGCAGCGGTGGCTGCTTTTGCTGATTGACACAACTGTCTCTTGTCCTGTTGGTAAGGATTTCTTCCTTGTTCACCAAAAATAACTGCCTGAGGAGCTAGTAGAAAATACAGTCTCCCCATTTCCCTGTGACCTACTCTGTAAGAAAAGAGGTTTACAAGCTGCCCTCAGAGCAACATGAGCTAAGAGTCCATGGCTTTAGTCCCAGACAAACATGTTCCCTGCTGTGACGCTGCATTACTTGTGTTCCCAGTGCAGTGTCATGCCTTGTCTCTGGTTTCTCAAACCCCCACGTTAGATGCAGGGAACTGGAGACAAGTAAAACTGCTGCAGAAGGGCCAGGGAGCCTCCCCTGGACTAATCCCACAGCCTTGGGTCTCCCCTGTCATATAACTCCATGCAGGGGATGCAACTCTGCATCCTTGGGACTCACCTAGTCCTTTTCTCTGGAGAGGCAGAAGTAGCCTGGCTTTTTGCAGAGCAGTGGTGGCTGGACCTTCTGTCTCTCACAGAACAGTATTAATGTGAACAATTGATGAGGAAGCAGGAGGTTTTAAGTTGTCGTGATCTTGAAGCCAATATTTCAATGAGAAGGTCCAAACAGGTAGCTCTGGGCCCCATTCCTTTTGCCTTTTGCAAAACTCCTGGGACCAGAAGGACAACGGAGCATGACTGTTGGTTCTTCTGAATAAATTAATTAGTCACCAGAAACTGATTCAAGTCTACTTCAAGCGCCGGGGTTTCTGTGACAAAATAGCTATCAGTTGGCTAATATCCTACAAGGTGTTTCATTAGTGAAAGCTGTAAAGGTACCTTGGTGAAAAGGAGTCAGGGAAAGACAGCCGTTGCAGAGTGAAGACCAGCTGGTAACTCCAATTACCCGGTCTTCTGGGACTGTCTAACTCAACAGATGGCATCAGTTTCACTGATACTACGCTAACATGGACTGTGCCAAGTGTTATCCCCACATTAGTGGTTCAAGAATCCACCTTTCTGTCTAAAAACATTCTAATGGGAGTCGATGGTCAAGTCATAGTAAACCCAGAGGAGAAGAACTACTTACTGGAGCACAATGAGACACACATTGGAATAACTATTCCTATTGGAGCAGAAGGAGGCAAGCTAAAGGTTAGTACAAACCTGTCACACACTAACACATTTGAGGGTCTGGACCATGGAAGGTGTTTCTAAATTATGATCATTCCAAAACATTCCAAACAGAGATTGATTGCTGCTTAAAATTCTTAGATACAAGAAATATTTGAAGACCTAGATTCTCCTTCTCTGTGTTTTGAAAGCACTTACTCAGAAACTAGGTATCTATGATTACAAAACATGATAGAAGCAAGAGACTGTCTTTTGTTAATAATCTATAAGACATACTAATAAATTAAGAGTGAAGGGATTCCTGGGCACTGGAGTTCAATTGTATATGTTGTTACATTATTAAACTAGTCCTGGTAAACTTCTGGTCTGGGTCAGGACGTAATTTCCCAGACAATTTCCATGCAGACAGCATGAGTTACCATGGGACAGGTTCCCAGCATGTAGCTTGGGTGCAGTCACCTGCTTTGGACATAGTAAATTCCTTGTCAAGCTATAATTTACAGGTACAGAGGCAGTGTCGGAAGAAATGTTCAGTAGAACAGAACAGAATGGTTTGGGTTAGAGGGCACCTTTAAAGATCATCTAGCCCAACCCCCCTGCCATGGGCAGGAATATCTTTCACTAGATCAGATTGCTCAAAACTCCATCCAACCTGACCTTGAACACTTAGAAAGGAGCTGGCAATATTCTCACAAGGCTCTTTACCAGTTCCATTTGTGAAGATGACATTAGTGTGATTTTGACTTACCCCTTACCACTTTTTTGTGTTATCGGTGGACACTTACATCACTATGTATATTGTAACACCAGACAGGCTTGGTCTAAAGAACTGTTGGAAGCACTGACAAACTTTGAGAATGAACTGGGACAGAATGAGAGATATGACTGGTAATCCAGGGATTGTAAGAAAATAAATGCAAATATGGTTACTTACTAAATTTAATGAGGACATCCCGCCCAAACCTGATACTTCCTTATTGAGAATCTCAGCAGCATCTGAGCCAAACATGGACCAGACAAATGGGCCAAGTGAACAAACAAGCTCCCCGAGCAAAATCCATCCCAAACTGTACTAGAATACCATTTTCTCTTTCTAGTGTAAGAATTTTAACCATATTCAGACATTCTTCTATTGAGCTATTGAGAATTAACACTTAATCACAAATTTTACCTCCTAGAGCTCCACATTTGGTGGTGTATATGGAGTCATTTACAGTATTGACTTGTTTTTGGAGCACACGTGGACAGATGCAGACTGGCAAACCACAAAGTATACTGTCATCAAATCCATCACCACACCTTTCATGCCACAAATACCAACCGTTATCAACAGTAAGTCATTCCTCTCATTGACTTTTACCAATCTCTTGCTTTTGCTGTGTTATACATTGCTCCATTTGACCTCTGCCACACACCTACCTTCACCAGAATGTTCTCAACTCCCACTTCCAATTTGCTAGCCAAAGTCAAGATTCAAGGTTTTATAAAAAAACCCCAAACCTTTAGCCTTAACAGATGTACCATTTATGACCTGTCATTATAGGATGAAATTAAAATTATAAGTTGCTGATAAGAATGTAAACATTTCTTTCGCAGTAACATCCAGATTTTTCCAGTGAGCACTGGGACCCTAGAATAAAGATGTTGTGTTGTGCGATTATCACGCTGGGGAGAAGAACGGTCTGAGGACAATGTTCATTGATGGCATTTTCTCCCCCAAACTGCCTGCATTTGTTATCTTGGGAGCATACTGAAATCATTGTGCCATCCAATGGTGCAGTAATGTTTTTTAAATTATATTTTCCAATGCATTAAGACACTAAACATCTTTGGACCTGTCTGGGTAACTGATAGAGAAAGAAAAAGGAGCCTCTTAGCATACATTATGATAGTTTTTCCATATTTTATGTGGCTGAACTAGATTCTAGATTTCTTTATAGGCAAGTCATTGCACATCATAGTGCACCTCTAGAAAGTTACTGAACCCACTTTCTATAAAGTTATGTGTATTTGTTGTTAATCTCCTGCAGCTTGAAGCAATTCTCATGTGCTCAGTGTATTTCAGATCTGACTAGAACACAAACACTCATTAATCAGAGCCATTAAAGAGATGGCTGTTGGCTAAGTTTCCTGGAACTTGAATGGGAGGCCACCCCAACCGTCTTCGTTACTTGATCCACATCAGCAGTAATTTGATGTTCTCTCCCTACAGATACTCTGCCAGAGGAAAGGCTATTTAATGTTGCATTTGGACACTTTCTTCCCGATGTTTCTCTGGTGGCAATCGCAATAGGAAATGTGCCGTTTACCCTGAGGGAAGCACAGCACCACGGGTTTAAGATTTATGAAACTCCCTTTTCTAATAGAACCAAAGGATTTATCCTGGAAGTCTCTTTTGATGATCCATATGTTCTAAAGGAGGTAAGACACAGCAGGTCACTTCAGCAGCTGAGTGGAGGAGGTAGGGCAGTCCTTTTTCAGAACATAGTCTGTCTTTTATTAACCAAGAACTGTTCCTCGATCATAAAGGTGTCAATGAGTCTGAGCTCATCTGAATTAAGATTAGAGGCTTGCATGTCCCCACCTTGCTCTCCCTAGGTCTCTGGGAGACATGCAGCATCAAGTGTGATTAGATGGTATGAAATATGACTTCCTTTAGTGTCTGTCAGCATGGCTAATATCTGAGCACACGCCCAGCAGGAAGAGGTTTGTCAAATCTCTATTAAATGCTATCCCTTGAAACAGGAGTGCCTTGGAAAAATAAATCAATTATTGCAATCCTGCAAACACCAGTTACCAACATCCAGTAATTCCCGAACCTACTGTTTATGCAGAGCCATTTGACCGCTGGCACAGGCCATGCACCGTGCAAGCATGTACAGGCAGGCTCAAGGTATTCTAAATGTAATTTTGTTAAGCTTCAGACCATTTGTAATCTAAATATTTGTAAAAAGTATAAACTCACAGAGGGAATTCAACCTCTCATTTCAGTGGGAGGATGCATAACTGCAAGTCCTGTACCACTGTTTCAACCAAATCACGCAGAGCTGTGCTGCTATTTTCTGTTACAAGGAACAACATTGTCAACACACAGGATCAGGACTTGCGCAAATAGTTTTCAGGCTGCAGTCAAACCCCAGTTAAATTGCTTTAAGGATCAAAGCAAGCCAAACATTTTCAGAAGTATTTCTTTCAGGTTGAACAGCAGGTTTTGCTTTGGGAGCACTTTTAGTGAAGTAAATGAGGATATTGAGAGGGATCTCTCATAGCATCTCCTCACACCTTCTGTTTTACCGATTACTTACTCTCCTGGGTTCAGCCCACACTCTGAGTAAAGAAGAATAAGGATTAGGACCCGGATCTCCCTCTATGAGCTCTTTCACCAGTGGGCTACAGAGGAAACACCACTGTGTTCACTTCTGCCTCCATTTTCTGAACAGGCACTACATTCTCCACATTTATGTTTGGCTGAAAAAGCTGTTGAATGCAGTCCAGATTTCTGAATAGTTTTAGGCCAACTGAAGCGATGTTTTTGGAGACTGAGCTATTTTCAGGGGAGAGGAGGGTGTTGGAATAATTATTTAGTGCTGTTCAGGATATACATGCCTGTCTGTGCTGGAAGCCATTGCTACTGCAGCCTTACACTTCTCTCTCTTTCAGTATGTGAATAGAAATGAAACAAGATATACCCTCCTCGTTAACTACACTGTAAGTGTGGGTCCAGAGATGACACTCTACTATCATTCGGCAGAGGTGGAGTGTGTGATTGCTGATATTGGTAAGCTTTCCCCTGATATTAAGTGGTTTGCATCAACAGCATGGATTAGATTTTCATTGAATTCAGCGAGAACAGCACTAGACTGAGGATGAGAGCTTTTGGGAAAACCCCACCCTTCAATAGCTCATTATTGGTAACATAGCCAACTTGCTGCTTTTCTGATGGCAGCTCTTCTGCATACTGGCAAGACAGTCTGCCCTCGAGACACTGAGAGCAATAAAAACTAGTGTATAGAAGAAGTTGGCTTGCAAACTCAGCAAACAAGATGCCTCATAACTTGAACATACATCTACTGGCAAAACTTTCAGACATTGCTACGAGTTTCAGTTTGTCCTCAAATGCAATTTTGCCTCTGTGTCCAGGGCAGAACTCAACGGACTCAAATAAATTGCTGTGAACTCCAAAGACAGCATTTCTGTAAGGAGACAATAATCCACTAAGAGCTGTACTTAGCAGGTTATTGAAACAGTCAGGAAGTCTGATTGGTATTTTCTCAAACTTCTTAGATTTTGCATGTCACGAAGGTGACAGAGTCTCCTCACTGTCCTATCTTATCTTTGAAATAGCTCTAGGTTCAACCCAAAGAAGGCTGACCAAAAAAATATATTTACATACATAGCTCAGCTTGCCTTACTGAAACAGGGAGTAGTCCTGGAAGCAGGCTGGCAGGCCACCACTAAGGCATGAGGATTCCTGATCCCACTGATTGTGAGCTGCTACATCCACAACACAGCCAAAGCCCTGCAGACAATGCCAGTATGCACCTAACAGTGCTGATGCAGTGCCAGTGCAAAATTTACCCGTGACAGAAATCCCCGCCTGGGTCAAATCACTCAAACCTTCCTTCATTGCTAATCCTTCATCCCACCTTCTTCCTGCAGAACTACCAGAAGCAGTTGGTTACTGTGATGAAGAAAACCTGTATCTAGCCATCCCCACTTTTGGCTTGCACCAGTATTGGAACCTGTATCTTGGTAACAAGCTCCTGAACCGGCACGTTGCGCTTACCAATGGGTATCTTGCAGCTACCAATTCTACACACCTGATCTTGCAAATACCTCTGTTTGCTGTGGGAGTTATCTATGAGGTATATGAACTGTATAGCAATGCCTTCTTTAAAGTACGTAGGACTGTTTGCTCATACAGCCACAGTCCTACAGTCACAGTTTGTAGTGCTGTAGTATTACACATATTGGAAAACCTCCAGAGGGAAGGACTCTAAGCCAGTGCAGGACAAGAGGTCCATCGGATATGGACCCTTCTGGTAATGCCATGTATTATGTAATCTGCAGTGCTAAGTTGTCTCTAAAAGATATGCACCAAGTCTTCAAAAACAAACTCCTCAGTATTTTTAGTAAGATGAGGCAAAATGTCCCATCTGCACTGAGCCAGAAAAAATATTTCAATATAGCTTTTATGAAAGAAGCTCTTTTAAAGGAACATTTTGTAGAAATGTTAAGTCATGGCAGGGGAAAATTGATGCTGTAATAAACATCTGAACTATTCTACAATAATCAGCCAAAATTTATCTCTGTGACAGTGACCAATTAACTCATACAAGAAAACTTCTGCCCCCATGTTGCAGCAGGCTCGAGTCTTCACACTGACTTAAATCTTGTGACTTGTTAGTATTCAAGTGGCACAATCTCAAGTGCAGAACTTTATACATATGGATCACGTGCCTTAACAGGAGACCTCTTCCATCACCTTCTTCACAGGAAGTGTCCTTTCAGAAAATCAAAGCAAGGTTTGACGTTGCCCTAAGGAAAGTGAGAACTATGGAGACCTTACAGATGTTCTCCGTTAGCTGCAGTTTTAATTCTTCAGCATTTATAAGTAAGTTATACAACTGATCAATCAGTAAAAAGATCTGTGATTCCTTCCTTCCTTTATAACCAACTCTCTGATTTTCTCAGTATGCCACCCAGATGGTACCATAATGATATCTGCCCAAATGAAAACAGTTCCTGCCATTGATATGAGTAAAACGAAACTAAGGGATAGCTCTTGCAAGCCTAGAGAGTATAATGAAGGACATGCCTTCTTCAAGTTCCATGTCACTACCTGTGGCACTTCAGTAAGGGTAAGCCCATGGCCGGAGCAGATACATCTGCTGGAAGTCTCTGTCTCTCCTGCATTTTCTCTTTTGTTCCCCTGCCCCAGCTCCTGAGAAGATTCAATTTTTAATGAGTTTCCCATATGCACAGTTTGAAGGTGATCACATTATTTATGAAAATGAAATCTCTTATGAGAAAGAGACTCTTCCAGGACAGAGCATACCAACAATCACAAGAGATCCAGACTACAGGTAGGAGCTGCTGCTCACTGACACTGCTCACTTTGAAACAGCTGGTGGAAAGTAAAAGTGAACACAAAAATTACCCTTTCTCCTATTATAGACTAACAGTCTTGTGCTACTATCGAGCAAAAGAGACCCTAGTGCTAGGTGCCTTCACTAGTGATCCATCGACATCACCTCCCTTTGGCTCTGGTACGATGGTACCAAGATCAAATATTGCAGGTAGGCAATTCTCTTCCTCCATTTTTAAACTTCAGAGACTCTTTCAGTTGCAAGTTCCCTTGTTAAGGCATGCCCTGCTTCCTACTAAAGAACCTTACTAACATTTCCTTTTCTGCAGTATACAGAAGGATAAGACAAGCCCTGAATGTAGTTTCAAGAGTGTCCAAAAGTAAGTCTCCTCCTAAGAAAATCAGAAAATTTCCAAACATGTTTTAATTTAAATAAAAGTAAACAACAACAAAATCCCCTGATGTTTTCTCGAGATGAATCTTTCGTGGAATTCTACAAGCCCAATGTGGCAATACTTAAGCGACCTGTGGAGCCTGTGTTTCTCGAGGTGGAGCTGAAAGATGAGAGCCCCGACACTGAGTTATACCTGGAAAACTGCTGGGTAACCAGGTCTCTAGACTTCAACAGCACCCCAAGATGGAACATCACTGTGGATGGGCAAGTAGCTATCGAATGACCAATGTGCTCATCAGCAAAGCCCTCATTTCTTCTAGATCTGTTGATCTGTTCTTTCAAATAGGTGTGAGATTAACGGCAGTGAGTACTTTGCAGAGTTCTGTCCAGTAGCTGTTAGCCCCAGGGTGAGACACCCTTCTCATTTTAAAAGGCTAGCAATAAGGACCCTGGCACATCGACTGGAACAGGTAAGATTAAGTGAAAGGCTCACCTCCCACTCACAGACCCTATCCTCTGAACTTCTTAAGACCATTTAAAAAATAGCCAATTTAAACACTTCACGGACCTAAGACCTAGCCAGAATTCAACCCAAGTAGCCTGACCGGAGCGCAGCTTTAATTTAGTTCTCTTCTCAAATCTGCTCTGCAACATAGTTTCAGTGACTTGAGATTGGACTGGCTGGAGCAAACAAAAGAGTTTGGTATGTAAATATGATTTTTATACAGTGTTTCTGACTTTTTATGGGATCAGATTCATAGCACTTCAGCTCAAAATTTCTAGAACAGAAAAGTCAACTTATATGCCATAATATCCACATGAAGTTTAGCTCTGTTGTCTCCCATCCGTCCCAGCCAGCCAACCATCTCCTCAGATGCCAGCCCAATGGGCAGGGAAGCAAAGGTATGTGGGTTTGGTCTTATACTTTTGAGGTTCTGTCCTCCTCTAATGGGTCTAAGAAAAGCAAAGAAAACCCCAGGACAGTCGCCTGAGGGTGCTTTGCTCCTAGTGCACCCAGTTAAGTGGACTCTAGCACATGTACTGATACAAGCCATGGCAGTACCCCTGCCTGGGCAGCTTAAGTAACCACATAATTTTTTTGACTTGGCTTTTCATAAGCAGTTCAACTTGTGAACTTGCTAGAAATGAACATGATGCAATTCTGGCTTGTGCTGCTTCCTAAGTGCGCAGCTGCATCTAGCACTAGATTGAGTTTCTGTCTAGCTTTGATACATAGCCTCGCTGCAGCTCGTGAGGTTTTAACTTCTCCTGTCTCAGCCTCCTAGTTACCAAACTGCCTGAGGGCTTCTTTGACACCAAATTTGAAATTCAAGGCAGGTTCAGCTAGAAAGTGCCGCATGCAAGTGTTCAGACAAGCCAAAGTCTAATCATCTAATCACCACTTCTGCAAAATGCGGACAAAAGACAAAACGATGCTCTGCAAAGCGGGATTTGATATGGACCAAGTGGTACTTTTTCTTCTTCTCAGGTGTATGTGCACTGTTTAGTGGCAGCGTGCTCTCCTACCAACACACTGCCTGGCAGCCCCTGCAGAGGACAGTGCAGCTCAAGCAGGGAGAGGAAGGGTAGGTGTTCAGGAGAAAAAAAGCCGTTTCAAAGCACTCCTGACCTGATGTTTTTAAGGGATTTAGGACCTCTGGTTTCGGCATCTGAAATGCCTCAAACATGGACTGTGTAACATTACCTTTAGTTCATACTTTAATACATTAGCACTTAACATGCAGCATGTATGTGTCCTTTAAAAACTACACAAATACACTGTCTATCATTCTCAGCCTTTCCAGGTCACTGTTCAGCCAATATCCAGGGCTACGTACTCGCTGGACCAGTCTGGATTGTTGATCCAAGATGATGCATGTAAACTGAATTTGGTAAGAACACCAGGCCCTGCGTACTCAACTAGAGAGGTCACCGTGCTTTGTGGCACAAGCGATGCATAGCCTGTCCTTCAAGACCTTAGAACTGTAAGTTCTGGGACAAGAACTAGGGAACAGGCAGGGTTTGCAGTCTCCTGGTCTAATCTTGAGCCCGTGAGAGAGGGAAGAAGGAGAGCTACCTGCCAAACCAAACACAGGTGGCATGGCTCTGGAGAAGATGCCAGCAGCAGAGCAGGGCATGTTGGAGTTGGGCTGTAGCAGGCAGTTTTGGAACCAGCTATTATTTCAACAGGTTTTCAACTGGACTGCCCCCAGTCTGAAAGAAAATGGATCCAAAATTTTAGAAACAAACACTAAGGCACAAATCATTGCCATATTCCAAATTCTTTTGAAGGGTCCAAATCCTCCAAACTGTTAGGGTTTACCCTATAGCTTCGTCTGCCTTTGGAGAACCAGAGTGATTAATCTGTGTGCTCCAGCCTCACTCCTCTCTTCACTGTGTGTGTGTCTCCAACAGCACCTGAAGGCTCTGCTGTGCTGTCTGCTTTCTAAACAGTGCAACTAGACACAGGAGCTACCTCTTTCAGTGACCACCATAACTATCTTGCCTGAATTGACAAGACCAGACAGTGGGACTCAGGACAGCACCACCACACTGGAAACTGCTAGGGTCTGCTAACGGGATTAGTAAATGTGGTAACCTGTTGCCTCTCTGAAGTGGCTACAAAAGAAAACTTACCAGAAAATAACCCAAGGCTGCAAAATAACATTTTTTGTTTCTTCCAGCTGTTGAAATATGGACTTGCAGATCACTAAAATCATTTCAGCCCTGATTACGGCTGCTTCTCGTAACATTTCATAAAGTGACTGCCAATCCTCCCATGTGAATGTAAAGTGCAAATCTGAAAAGTCAAATAAAAATACATACAAAGTAATGTAAGTGCAGAACATCTCCTTGCTAATGTGCAACAGCAACCATCTGGTGTACCAACATTGGCTTCAAAGAGCCAGCAATCTGCTACTTAAGGCTTCTTCCGCCCACAACACAACAGCCTACTGTTTTTTCCCATTAATGCAGATTTTTTTCTATAACATTGCATCAACCTGAGTGTCTTGGAAACCTGTTAGTTCCTCACTTTCCTCTCATCTGCTCCTGTATGGAAAAGGCTAACTCTACAAAATGGGAGAAGACGGATGCTCTAACATGAGTAAAAAGGACAACTTACCTGGTATTTTGTTTTCTGTGCCCACAGAAAACTTTTTAAAATTATTTTTCTAGAGGTCAAGGACAAACCAGACACACGACCACCTGTAATCACTCTCAGGACATGCCTACACTGTAAGTGAAGGTGTGCCTGCAGCATGAGTAGGTGTTCAACAGTGAAGAGGGGGCAATTGCACTGATGCCAATGCAGGCTAACAGTGCACATGTGTGCAGTCTCCAGTGGGTTTGCACAGCTCGTACAGCCTCTGTCTTCACATGCTGGCCGGTTACGCACGCTTAGTGCATAGATGTGGCACGCTTCCCAAAAGCTGCAGTCATGCCTGTGATGATTGCTGAATAAATGTAGTCTTAAAGCTGTATCTACTGAAGGGCTGAGTTTTGTAAAAAGGAATTGGAGGGTACTGGGATCCCAAGACCCCCTTCAGCAGCAGCCTGGGACATGCCTTCCTCTCTGCTGTATGAGCAGTGCACTCTACTGTCCGGAGCTAACACTGCAGAGTCAAGCAAGCTTACTGCTCCCACACGTTTTCCAAGAGAGCACATTCCCCATTTTTAATGTGAACAGTAACAAACTCATCAGTTTAGGTTAACTTTCTGTTAATCTAAAAAGCAGTCCTCTTGAAATTTGTAAGCTGGGATGAAGGTTAAATAACGATGACTAAATGCTAGCTCTTCTTTTCCCAGTGCTCACTGGACACCATCTAGTTCCACGCAGATGAGCATCAGGTCTGGCGTTGCGTCACTAAGGTCTTGCAGAGTAGATTCAGGTAAACTTGTCTGAAGCAAGTGGGATATCCCAGATCTTTCCCTTTTGCCCTGGAAAGCCAGGAAGGGGTCCAGCAGCATTCCATACCCGTCCACCCACCACCCGGCAGATGGGGGGACCTTCCAGATATGTTGGGAGGGAAAGGGAGAAGGTGAGACAGACCTGCATTCCCATTTCAACAGGCATTTCAGGTTCCCACATTCTCACAGACAAGCCAGAGAAATTCCACATCCTTGGTTTCCTCCTCCTACCTTGGTTGCTGTTCATGGCAGATGATATTTTTTACACTGAATCACACAAGTGTGTTAGGGTTAGGCAGTCATTGTTCAGCTTTGAGGGTGTCTTTCCCAAGCTATGATTCAGCCATGCTGTTGCATGGTGTATTGCTCTGCATCTAGGTTCTCCTGGGATTACTCCCTCCTCTCAGGTGTTGCAGCTGGAACTTCAGCACCTAACTCGTGTCCTAGATTGCAGTTTTCAGGCCTATGGGCTTAAACTCTTTCTTGGATTAGGCTTTCAGGAACCTTTCTGGTCATACCACTATAGTTGAACAAGCCTTCATTATTCAGCCAATGTGGAGAAAAGGAATTAGGAAGGCACAAGAGAGATGTTAAATCTGCAGATACAGGCACACAGGAGTCCCCAATACAAGCCTGGAAAGCACTGAACTTTGGATCAGCCTTTTCCATAGTAATAGGAGCTAGGTTGAAACCTACTGTTGTGATGTCTATGACAGGGCTGGACTAGCTGTTCCTTGCTGGGAGATGAAGATATCCTTCAGGTCCATTTCACATGCTTATTGTACAACACAGAGACATGAATGATGAAAAACCTGATCGTCATGGGCTGTAGGAAGCGATGCTGTGGACTGCATCCAGTCCCTCCCTCCTCATGGACTAAAGAGATCCTACAAGGAAAATCTTGGAAACAGTTAATCTTTGGAAACAGACTAGAGTTCAACTCAAATGATCACAACATGCTGCTAGGTGGACCTCCACCTCGACCGGATCTCACAGCAAACTTTTTTCATAAAAAAGCAACCAGCCCTTCCATCACGCAAGAAAGCCACAGGCTGAGGTTGAATCTGTTCTACTGATCCAGCCTCTGCCTCTATTAAAAGGATTAGGCAGACCAACAATAATCTGCTAACACAAAAGTATATAGAATATTATCCTTCTACTAGCTATCTTCAGTTTTGAACATTGTTTTTGCCTCTTTCTGAACCCTTCCCTTTCCGATAGTCAGGGGAGAGCACGACCTGCAAAGCTGAGCTTGACTGATAGAAAGGTGTTCATTCCCCACAAAATTTGAGTAGCGCACCTTTCACTACTAACCTACTTTTTACCAAGGTTACCTACTAAACGGGACAGTGCATAGTGCAGTCCTCAGCTGTAACAGCCAAAGATTTTCAGGTTTTTAATGCTGACTTACCTCTGTTGTCCACTCGGAGGGAAAGCACGTGGAAGAGGAACACATTCTGGCCACTTGACGACCTAGCCCTTTCCCCTCAACGTGCCGCAGCTTTCCCTTCGGAATGGCTCTCCTTGTTCCCCACCCTGCATCTCACACTAAAGGTATATGAAACACTTCTCATACTGCTCTGTGCCCTGCTAACCTGGGATTTTGTCATCTTTTCCTACCTTTCTGCAAAAGCAAGGGAAAGGCCTTGCAACACTGCAAGTAGTGTGACAACTCCTTGTCCTGTGTTTCAGTAAAAGGACAAATAGGGTACTAGGGAAAAGCATAGGGTGATGATGTTATTCTTTGCCTTGTTCTCTGAGCAAGTAAGATCTTACAGACTGTTGTTCCAGATACTGAAGAAAAACAAAAAAACCACGTTCTGTAATGTATTGAGGAAATCACATATTTTTTGTAAGTTTAGAGGTAAATCACCAGGTGAGAACACTGTTACTCATTGTCAAATTAATCCCAGCTATGGGGAGCAAACTAAATGGAGGGGCTGCCAGTGAAGGCTGTGTGAAGGAAAGAGTCAACGGGCTTTTGGAGAGTAGGTTTATAGGTAGGAAACCTTGGGAAAGCGGCTGTGAATTATTCACGTCTCAAACATTTCTGGCCAGAGTAAAGAGACAGTCAATGTACATTAGCAGCAACCACCTGTTGGTCTTACTGGCACAGCGCCATGACTTTGACTAGCAAACGCTTTGCAATGGCGATGGAGCGGGCAGACCCAGACGCTCTACAGAGGTTTATAATTTTCAAGCAGAGACAACCCCTAAAGCCCGGTAAAGGTGTAAAGCCACAGTACCTCTACATGGCAAAGCATCCAAAGCACACAACCCCTGCTCCTTTTACAAGCTGAGAGGTTGTCTGAATTTCATGTGGAAACACTACGTAAAAAGAATTTTACCACTCTCCATTAGACTTTTAATTCTTAAAGGATTACAAACAGGAAAACTTGTAGGACAAGGGGAGTTACTAAACACATCCTCCTCTTCAAGTGTTTTTTTTTTTTTTTATATTGCTAACGGTGGTTTATACCCTTTCAACAGGCCTGAGTGAAAGAACACCACACAATACTATTTCATAATTTCAGACTGAAAACCCCAGTGAGTCTTGTGTTGTAAAGCCAGAGAATTAAGTGACTCATGCATGCACGTGAAAGGGGAAAATGTGTGTGAGAACCTTACCGGCCAAAATTACCTTGAAAGAATTCCAAATTATGCTGAAATGCAGCATGACAGTTCATCTTTTTACAGGAGAGAGAAGGAAATACTGTGGAGAATCTGCAATAAAATTGCTCCTAGTCCAGTGAAATATTTCTGTGCCAACAATGAATGCATTAAAAGTAATTGAGCAACATTCACAAAACAACACTAGCTGGGAAGTAGGAAGGATATTATTACTAGCATCTTTGTTTTCTAAAATACTTATTTGCTGTTAATCTTTTGATTTTTATCTGTATCCTGTCATTTAAACAGTGTTCTGTGCAGAACCACATCCGTGATCTCTCCTCTCAAAGTAAAACTTCATAGGTCGTATTCACCTGTTCATACTGTCTTTTTAATTTTCTTGGCATGGTTAAGCCAGGAACAGGCTTAGTTCTAGCTCACCTTCTCACCATCAGCCAAGAGTTGGTATGATTTCTCAATTTTTGAGACTGAGGTGGCATGAAACGTGCCAAGTCCTTACATTATCAATGTTGTTCTGGAGACAGAGCACTAAGATATAAAAATGGAAGCAAAGCATGTACTCAGTATATCCAGAAAAGTCAAAAATTAAACTTTTGAAAAGAATGGTCGTTGTTATGACATCACAGCCTGCTTTCCAAACTGTAAATGGTTCCATCCTGCTATCACGCATCATATTTATATAACTTGAAAATTGCTGCTGTCAAGCATCATGAAGCACAAGAGGTAAACGAAGCATTTTCTCAGCCCTGTGCTCCACATTTGCTCACTGCAGCTGTTGCGGAGTTTCATCCCAAAGCTGAAAGCAATCTCAGTAAGGTTGCTGGGGAAGATGTTCAGAGGCTCAAGTCTGTTCTCATGACTTACCCCAAAGCGTCCCACCACCCTCAGTGAGGCCTGCACTTGTGCAGGCTCCATGATCATCCACGGAGAAACTCACCGTTAAGAAGCAGAACTGTCATTAGCATAATTTACTAAAAAAACCCAAAAAATCCTAATGCTTATGTGGGCAAAGAGTATTTCTTTTATTAGAACTTGTACTGCTACGGACATGCAAGGGTGTTTCTTATTGATGATTTATAGATTTCAGCAATGGTCACTCCTATTGTGAGAAATGAAGCTGCCTGGGTATTCACAGCCAGTTCAATCAGATTTCACGTTCTATTTTTCAAGCAGTTGACCTTTCCAATAAAAAGGAGAAAGCTGCAGTTCCTCCCGTGAATAGCACAACTACATCCTCTACCACATGCTCTTCACAGACAACCATGAGATAAAAAGTACATGTTAATTTTTATTCATTCAATTATTAATCGGTCCAATACTTTTACAATGGAATTACAAAAAACAGGTATGTTCTGTTCCTACCTATTTACATAGTGTAGAACTACCTCTAGGAGTGAATGAATTTATGACGAATTAAATGCTTCTACCACATTCCTCCTGCAAGGTACAGCTGGTGTCACCTAAAAAGATCTCACTGTTTTTGTTAAGTGTTTCTTAAAACAGAAACACTCTGAAGTGAAAAGAAGATCAGTTACCACAGCATCTCAAGGACAACACCTTATAATTAACAATTGCACTTTTAGCTTAAATCAAATTTAAACGTGGACAAACGCTGTCATTATTAAATCACTGTACTTCTCACAAGCTCCAATCTTAAGTATTTAAATGTTTTATATAGTTTGATTTTTCTTCCCCATGAAAGACTGATTAAAACTGTTTCACAGATCATTTTAAAAAGAGAACTAGACTTCATTTGCTGTTACTAGGCTTCCAACATCTTTATAAAGTACTTCTGTACAAAATCTGTACCAGTATCTCACATAGATCTAACGTGGTGCTTTTCCTCAACACTAACAATATCCAAACCCAGTTTATTTTGCAATCATAATCCAGTTTTAACTTATTTACCCAAGAATGAGGTTTCTTCAGTAGGTCGTAACAGATGTAAATGATCTTGTGTTTCATCCATCAATGACAAAAATCACGTGTTTAGCAAAACATTTTCGCACCACTAGCTGCATTTTCAATAACCCCGCTTTTGTTTTTCTTCTTTATCAAGAATAGCCTGTTTTAGACTCAATGCAGCATCTTCAAACTGGGGGTTTAACTCTAATACTTTCCTGAAATCTTTCATGGCCTCATCAAAGCATCCTGTCCCAAAAAAAAGAAAGAAAGAAAGAAAGAAAGAATTATGCCTCTGTAACTGCTTGAACTCACAAACCACAGACTAGGAAGAATGACTCCTAATACTTTCACTAACAAAAAGTAGCAGCTCTGCTTACTGGACCCACTACATTTGGATTCTCTCAGAGGCCCAAGTGGGAGTCAAAGGTCTTCAGAGCAAGAACCCGAGCGCCTGTTTTTGAACCTAAAATGGGCTTAAGGCTCAATTCAACCAGCTTATTCCAAGAGAAGGAGCCAAAAGGCCCATGCTCAGGCAACTAATAGCCAGGCTGCCTTAAACCTGGAACACAGGTATACCACCTCCCAGCTGATGCCCTTGGTCAGGCTCCATTCTCCAGTGCCCTCTCTAGTCCCTCAACTTCTGGGTCTTCACTTTGCAATAGCCAAGCCCCGACTAAAGGAACAGGGGTGTCATTTTCTTATGGCATAGTCAAAACTTGGGCAGCAAAGTCCCCAGAGATGGCCGACAGCCCACTGCAAGCTGAGGAGGCTGCACTCACTATAGCTGCACCTGCTTAAGAGATGCTTTATCTTGGGTTTAATGGCGATGTTTGGAATTGGCTGGTTTTACCCCAATGCAAAATTTTCCTAAACTGAAACTGCAACTTTCCCCCTATTTTTCCCCGAATGTTATCATTTCAAATGACACAGCAGCACATCTGCAAATAGGGATACCTAGCTGCATACACAGGGCAGACTCGTAGCTGAAACTTTCTGTGAGTACTTGACAAAAACGTGTCTCCATCTGCACCATTTATTTCTGGTGTGACGTCTTTCCCCTGCCGGTGCCAGGCAGGTCCCTCCGTCTGTAAAACGGAGGGGATTACTCTGCAGCTTCGGGCGCGCATCCTGGGGTAAAACAGCGCTCTCGGCTGTTAATCTGCCCTGGGAGAGCTCCCTGCCCTCCCCTTGCGCTGGGGGGCGGCAGCCCAGGCGGGAGGAGGCAGCCCAGCCGCGAGCGGGCCGTGCCGGGGCAGCCGGGGAGGGTGAAGGACCGCCGCTCGGCTCGCAGGGCACATGCCCGGGTCACCCTGCCCTGGGTCACCCGGGCGAACGGCCCCGGGCCAGGCGGCGCTGCCGTGACCGACTGCGCGGCGCGGGTCCCACGGCCTGGCCCGCGCTGAGGGGCGGGGAGGCGCGGCGCGGCCCGTACCCAGCCGGTAGAGCACCAGGCCCCGGTTGTAGTAGGGCACCTCGAAGCCGGGCTGGCACTCGATGGCGGCCGTGTAGTCCTCCATGGCGGCGGCGAACTCCACCCGAAAGTACTTGATCTGGCCCCGGTTGTTGAGGGCCGTGGCGAGGTCGCGGCCGGCGCTGCGCGGGGACAGAGGGAAAGCGGCCGTTACAGCGGGACCCGCGCCTCCCCCGCTCCCCCCGCCCAGGCACGTACCCGCCGGGGCCGGGGCCGGGGCCGGGGCCGGGCCCCGCGCACCGGGCGATGAAGCGGCTGTAGAGCTCCTCTGCCGCCGACAGCCGCCGCGCCGCCAACTGCGCCTGCGCCGCCGCCAGCAGCTCGGCCGCACCGCCCGGCGCCTCCCGCTCCATGGCGGCGGCTCCGCCGCGCCGCGGGGAGGCGGTGGAGTGACGTCACGCGGGGCGGGCGCGTCCTTACGTCACGGGTACGGCAGCGGCCGGAACGGGATCGGAGCGCCTGCGGGAGCCGTGAAGGGGACGGACAAAGGGCTCTGCCTGGAGCGGGCACCCCGCGGGTCCTGCTGGTGGGGTGCGGAGTGAGGTAACTGGCGCAGCCCGGAATGACGTAACTGGCAGAGCCCTCTAATACACCTTTCTACGAAGGAGAAAGAAGCTCAAACACCAGGAAAGAAAAAAATATTTAGTAATACTGAATGTTTTCCGTACAAAACGGGGTTTATTCTTACCTGGCCTAAGTTTAGGCGAGAGGCATGACGTGCCCTGAGCGACGGTGCAGGAGAGGCCTCGCCCTCTCCTTTCAGGCATCCTAATGCACAACGTGAACGTCGAGGCCCTGGCTGCTGCCGGGTTGCCGAGCACTGGCTGCTCTTGGGGAAGGCTCACAGCGTGGAGCAAGGACCTGCAGCACTTCCAGAGCTGAGGCTCAAATCCAGCAATAAAATGGAACAGCGCAGTTCAAAGTAAAACAGCGTTCCTTAAACCTTCGTGTAGAACAAGGATGACGGTTCAACTCTTGAAATCTGTTCCAACAGATGTCAGCTGCTCTCTTCAAGCTACTTAAAGTAGCTCATTACCAGATTGCCGTTTGAAGGTTGATAGAGGTTTCCTTAACTGGTTGAAGACATCACCAATGGTCAAGAAGCCAGATGCGGACTAACGGCACTGATTGCTAAATGCTTGCAAGCCCTTTATTGCTATGATGGGTTTAAATACACTTGGCAAAAGAAGATAGCACAGATGTATGCCTAAACTGGTACCATTGCTCAAGTAAAACAGTAGTAGAAAAATGTATACAGTCATAATACCACAACTACTGTGGCATTATTTCAACTCAAGAATACTTCCTTCCAAAAATTGTGAATTTTGAGGAAACCCAATAATTTCCTATGGAATTACAAAAACGAAAAAATGGAGCTTGCTCAGAGTAAAGTGTATGAAGATGAACCTACATTCAATTCGCATGGTTTTGAAACTAGGCTCAATTTACAATTAGAAAAGAATGCTTTTACCTTAAACCTTTGTAAAAAATGTAACAAAAAAAAATTGAGTCTAACACAGTCATTTCTTCACATAAATGGAACCAGTAAAGGTTTCTCTTGCGGGTTTTCTGTTTTGTTTTTTTTTTAATGTTTCTGTAATAGTGGCACTATCTGTTACAATACATTACCAGAGTTGTATTTTAAAATATAGTACATCGCTAACATTTTAGAGAGTATTTTTAGGAGACATAACAGATAGGATGATAAACAGTCCTTTATCCTTTGCTATGCTGTACTGTGGCACAGAGGACAGAAGTTATAATTGCTTGCTTCTTTGGCTTTCATGCAATGCTTACATACGCTGCACATCCAGAATCGATACTCCAGGATAGGGTCTCCTGTTGCAACACATACAGGAAGCTTCCCATCTCCACTATTTAAAAAAAAAAAAAAAAAAGAAAAGGAGTAAATAAAGCTGAAAGAATAAAAACATGGTTTTAAAATAGCAGCGAAGACTTGTTTTGTAGAAATTTGCAAAACTGCATAAATACCTAATTGTGTGCCTACAGCTAGTTACAAAACTTGTGATGCTCATCTGTAAAACACTGCTTCTCTATTCAGATGTGCGCCACTTTTTGATTAGAAGTTATTAAATCACGTAACACTTCACTGTTAACGTAGCCAAGTAGGGAAATCTTCACACAACAGAATGCACACCCCCAGAACCATATAGTCAACAAATCAGGACCAGCAGATCCAAAAGATTAAGTGAAAAGAAGCAGTGAAGGCCATATAAAGGTAAGGTCCAATTAGACACCTGCACTACTATTACATTTATTCCTCTGAAGAGTCAACACGAAAGCCACTAGTGAGATTCAGTACATCTGCACAGTAAAATCAAACAAAGACAGGTTAAGATCCTATGAAGAAGGAAATTGATTCACAATCAATTTCCATACTCACAAATTCCATGCTGTTAGCGGGAAACGTATGTCAGACACCATTGTGGGTACAGCCACTCCAAGGACGTACCCCTTAAGTATGCCCTTCATATTCTAATTCTTTCACTTGACATATTCATCTTCTCACACCATGTAGATTTAGGTAATTGACAAAACACTGGAGACTTATTGGTTAATAATAGTCAAATATTCACTTCTTGACATTTGCATCACACCACAATGGTGATGCAAACAGTAACGTTACTACTTTAACGGCACGTGACACCTAATCAAAGGTCCTAAAACTCCTGTGCTCTGTCCCACATGCATTAAAATTAAGGTGAAGTTATATCTTTATGCCCAGTTCCTCAAATACAGTCAGTGTCTATTCTCCCAAATAAGTGTTGTATTACCCTTTCTGCAAACTGGCTAACACCAGCATAATTCTTGCCCAATATTTGGTTTAAGCAGCAAAGCACCTAATTAACTTGGTCGCACAAAACCTGCTAAGAGCCAAAACACAGACAATAGCAGAAAAAAATGCTAGTATTATTACAGTATCATATAAATATAAACCCACCTCTCAAGAACGTCATCCAGATCAGATTTTTTGTTATACTTTGGACAATGTCTCGTGAATATCTCTAGAGCAAGGTCTTCATACTGTTGCCTCTGCTCTGGCCTAAGAGTTTCCAAGGATTCTAGTTTAACAAAGGCTTTTGAACAAATATCAAATGCTCTGTTTGCACATGCACAGAGTGCCAAAAGGGAATAGATTTCAACTGCAGGGATAATGTCTTCATAATCTCGCAAATGAAGAGCTAAGAAATGAAAAAAAAAAATCCAAGAAAGTTATTACATGTCTTCTGAGAAGTGCAAGCATCTGTATGAAATATTTGCTACTAGTAGACAGTATTAATCTTACAAATTGGACACCATGAACCAAAGTCTTTTCATTGACATGACTGAAGCATGCATGGTTCAACACTTTTTAAAAATAAATAAAAATAAGGGGATTTGACTGGGAAATTAAAGAGTCTTTCTGAGACACTTTTTTTTTTTTTTAAACATGTTAGAAGTATTTGAGATGGACCTTCATTACTTGGACGAAGTATAGGGCACTATTTGCTTCTCTAACTCCCACAAATTTTTTATGAAGCTCTACAGGGAGGTCTGATGTGAATTCAGGCATGGCTTATAATTTAAAAAAAGAAACAAAACAGTAGAGAACATCTACAGAGATTTTCTAATTTACCAGATCATATTTGGTAAGTTAGATTTGCATTGTCTCCAAGAAAATACTTTCTAGGTAGCTTGACTGCAGCCATATTCAATTCATTACATGGTTTTGTTTTAAATTCTAGCAAGAATAGAAAAATGTGCCAGCTATAAATGAAATTATGTGCTGTGCAGGTTTGTAAAATTAGAACAGTTTCTTTACAGGGTTAAAAATGAAGTCCTACCTGTTTTAAGTGCTGCATCTACAGAACCTTTATAGAGCTGTCTTTGTGCAAGTATGAAAAAATGGTAAGCCTCAGCTCCTCGCCAAGCATTGTCTGCAAAGCGATTAGTTGAAGAAAGAACATCTTCTTCTAGCAAACCAGCCAAAGCTGAAGCAGTCTGAAAACAAAGCAGTATCACAAGTAATTTTTATATGAAACAGATACAGCAGGAAATGGGGATATATGAAAAGAACTTTTCTGTACTTGGTGATTACACCGCTGTCTGTGTTAACTAGGGAAAATATAAATACATTGACCTAAAGTGAACATTGGTATTTTATACAGTGCATAGGCAGAACATATGGTGCAGATTTTCAAAGATAAATATCATATACATGTGTACAAATATATTCTGTGCACATCTGTAGACTGGTTCATACTTTGGATTAATATTGCATTTCAACACCAGATCTCTTAAAACTTTGTTTAAGCTATTTCATTTGTGCATATGAAGATGAAAGTGTGAGCAGAAAAAAAATTCTTCCATTTCTTTCCCCCATATCTGGAGCCATCTCCCTGTTAAATTATAGCCAACATAGCTTAATCTAATCACAGATCACTCTTTGGAATTGATACTTACTCCTAAATGACAGGAAAGCGAGAGTCTCGCAGGAAAGAAAAATCTGGAGTTTCTTGGTATGATTTTCATTGTTATAGTGAAAACATTAAGAAAAACACATTAAACTTAGGAAAAAAATATCTATTAATACATATTATTTAAATGTTTTAAAATAATACATTAAACAATATGTTTTCATGGAAGACTTGCTTTAAGGAAAACTTTGTTCTCAGCAGGAAAAAGCATTCTTGAAAAAGCATAATAGCCTCACATGACTACAGCTTTACTTATTCTGACTAGGTAGCACATACCAGAATTCAGAAAGAAAAAAAAAAAGACACTCTACCTCTGAACTTTTTCCTTTAATTTTTCCCCTTTGTGCATTTTGCATTTGTTCATGGCACTGTTCTATAAGTAAGGCTGATAATACATAAAGCTTTTTAACTCGCAAAGGCTTTGTCCTTTTCTTTGCCTCTTCATCTGCAATCTTAAAAAACAAAACCAAAGGAATTTAATGTAGATTTTAAAAAAATAAATAAATATTAGAAGAGTCGCTTCATTCTCTTGGACAATTGTGTGCTTGTACAAACCTAGGAAATCATGCCAAAAAATGATTCTGCATTTGAATGTAATAATTTAGACTGCAAACAGAACTATAAATGAAAACATCAAAGTGAAGAATGCACGTTTTTCTACATTTATTTAGCTAACAAGTATATAAAGCCAGATTCTCAGTAAGGATAAATCAGTGTAACTATGTATAAGTCTATTGACTTAATATAAAAATAAACTAAAAAATAGCGATTTTTAAACACTGAAGTTTAAGAAATACATAGCTTTCAATAAGGTCTGGTGGTTTTCCCAGAAAAGAAGAATGGCTTTTGAAAGTAACATATATATATATTTTTTTTATTTTTTTTTTACTATAAATATTTGCTGTAAAAATTTCCTATCACTTTTACAGACTTTATAAGCTATGTACAAAAATCTCTGCAGCCAAACCAAATCTAAGCAACATCTTTATCTTAAAAGCACACCACAGCAGTTTCTAATTGAAGGTACCAATTGAAGAAATACCAAAATTTAACTCCTAGTTAATAACGTTGCTGTTTTTAAAAATAAAGAAGATAAAACTAATCCACACAACATATAAAATAATGTGGACATTGCACCCAGGCCGGTCTGCTATACTCCTTTACTAGGCAATGCAGGGCAACAGGACCTTTTCTGAGGTGCAGTTCACCTCATTCTGAAGTAAAAGTCTCAAAATAAATCTGATGGCTTGTGTCCTGAAAAGTCTCCTCTCCACTGGCTATCCAGGAGGACATCCAGGGTAACTATTTCAGATAGAGATACCTGAATTTAGGAGTTGGATTCATCTTTGCAGTGTCCTGTATAATGACATCTGCTTATTGCACGGACATTAACACTAAAATAACCCCAAGAAAATAAAAGTAGCATGGAAATAATAAAAGCTAGCCCGAAAACCCAGTTATTTGATATAAAAATAAAACCTGCAATACCTTGAACATGAGCTTAGCAGCTTCAAAGAAATAATTGGCTTTACGATAGAGTTCTATAGCATCAAGGATTTTATTCTTTTCCAGTAAATGACTTGCATATCTGGCTAGCAAGGATCCAATCTCTTTCATATTGTGATTTTTAGCCAGCTCCACAGCTTTATTCCACTAGAAATGAAAGCAGACAATTATCAACCTCATTTTTTCAAATACATTCCCAGAACAAGATGGTTGTCCATGAATAGTCTGCAACATTTGTGTGCAATACTTCATCACCATTTAGAACCAGGCTACTATAAAATTAAAGTAAAAAAGCAAGAGAATACAAATGCTAGCACCATTGCCGATAGTGATACAGCAGGCCTGTGAAACAAATGCTGGACCTCTGTCCAAAACCACATACAAAGCAGTTGCTTCTGCTTTGGTAAAAGCTTTGCAAAATCACTTCATTGCTGCTCATAGCTGGACACATGGATTTCAACACTTCTGATAGTACTAAAACCCAGACTCTCAAAAGCATGTCTAAAAGAGGACTTCAGCCCATAAGCTTAAGGCACAAACAATAACACTTTACTTATCCTTCTATACACCTCATTTTGTCTGTGAATTTTCCTGATCTTCAACAGTTTGGCTACTGTGTTTACCCCAGATCAAAAGTTTGGCAGGACTGACAAACTTAGGTGAATCTCATACCTAATAGCCCTTCAGATCCATAAACTAGGAAGTTGTTCACATAAAGACAGCACTACCCAGTCCTGCCATTCCCATACATCAAGTTCCTCATAGCCATCCTCAGTTTCTCTTATTTGTGTTGACACAAATGCTTGCACAGGGAAGTCACACTGGGGAACAGCTTTAGCTGTAGACATACAGATCATTTTTCAGATCAGGTCTTTTCCAGCTACATCCTAATGCAGCCACAAATACATTTGCATCTGTACAAGAAAGGAGGGGGATGTGGAAAATGAGCAGCCAGAAGCTCTCCAGTCTTCCTCCCATTCCATCAGGAGGCAGCACAGCCTGGCTCTACAAAGGCCCACAAACATGTGTGTGCTGAGCATGCTTACCACACACACACACACACAGAAGTAGCACTGCTGCATATAGCTTTGTCCCTCTAATGGTCTAATCCTAATTTCAGATAACTGGCTTAAGCACTTTACTATGAATTTTCCAGAAATCATGATGAATCATCAGGCACTTAACAAGGACTTGTATTTAACTGCGCATTAGGATAGAAATCTCACTGTTAAATTGGTATCAGTAAAGGAGATTATCTGCTGCTATTTTACCTGGTTGAGATGTACACAGGTATCTACCGCATCCTTTGGTCGATTACATTTCAGGAAGGCTGACACAGCTTGTTCACACATCCCCACTCTTACAAACATATAAGCTATATCCTGCAAAAAGCATCAGCACCATGTTAAATTCATTTCCAGATTTTTAGTACATTGTATAGCAACTGCAATACTATTATATTCTTGTTTAATTTAATTCCAAGAAGTTGGGGGTTCCAAGAAGAAGGGGGTTGTTTGCTTCATGGATTCTGTGAAGACAACACATGCTGTTGTAAATCTTTAGATTTACTACTTTCACTACTTAGTGCTACTTTCACACACTGCTTAAATTAAAAAAAAAAAAAGCTATTTAAAAAATTTTCTTTCAAATCAAATCATACCAGAAGGACTGTGTTCTTACTATTTAGAGTATTTCACAAAACTTCGCTATTAGAAAGAGGTTAAAAAGAACGTGCTATGTCTTGTTTGCTCAGACAACTGAAAACGGCATTAAATGAGCATGTTTTGCATTTTTCAAGCATTTTGGATTAATCAATCATATAGTATTAGATTAGGTATTATTTAGTAGGTCATTTCAGGCTATACAACCTACTTTCCCTCCTTTCAGCAGAGTATCTTCAATTTTCATTGTACATTAGCATTCCCACCAGAGCTACCATGTAAGTTAAACCAGGGACAGCAACCAGGAAGAATTCAGGGCAAAAAAAACCCAGTGTAGACTAGACGACAAAATGAAAGCTAAAGTAAGTGTCCAGCCATGAGGAGTGACTTCTCAGTGAAGCATAGCTATTTTAGAGATAAATGCCACAGTTTGGGGAGGGAAGCAGTGAATTATGATTTAGCCACGTGGTCATAAAATGTGATGAATAATTAGGTCTTTCTGGGGAACCTGGACAATAAGGGAAAGAAAGAATGACAGAGTATGAAAACAACAGTAATACTGGAGATCAATACCAAAGTAATACCATTATGCTTGAGTGAGGAGGTCTCATACTGCATTCTTTCTATCTTTCTTTCTTAACCCTCCCACAATGGGAAATTTTAAATAAATATCTGAGCATAAGATAATGAAAAATAAAGGTGTGTTTTGCTTACAGGGAGCAATTTATTATTCTCCGGAAGCGAGTTAGCTAGATTCTCCAGTCCTTGGTAGTCTTCTAGCATGTAGTAACATTCAGCTAAACGTTCCTGGTTTCGTCCTTGTACATAATACTGTACAGCATTTAACCTAATAAGAAAAAAAAGTGTGGTGGCTTCTGATATATAAACACAAATAAAGCTTCTCATTGTGTAAGCCTTTTGCATTTGTAAATTTAAAATGACATTATTTTAAACAGGTAACTTTGCTTGAGAGAGCTTTTGTAGCTAGAATTTCACTGTTTTTCTAAAATGCACTAGAAGTTTTAATTTTCAGAGGTCGTTATATTGAAGTAGTAGCAAGACTGATTCTCTGACTAGCATAAGGTTAGGAAGTCAAGGAATATTAAAACTGTACTCCCACATCTGCACAGATCATGGCTGAAAAAGGACAACTTACAACTAAACTTTCAGAAAAGGGCTTTACTGTTCTGCCTCCATATTCTAAAACACAAGCACTAAGATCTCCAAGACTATTCTCCAAAGTTACCTAAAGCATCCGAAAATCAGCTTTCAAAATCTAATCACAAGTTTTCAACTGGTTTGGGACCCAAGTTCTTTGTGATAACATAGTTTGGGTAATTGCAATATATAGTGGAGCTGTGGAACTCTAGGAGACAGAGTTCTGGATGCTAAAAGTTTACAGGGGCTTAGAAGGCAACAAGAAAAGTTCATGAAAGAAAATTTCTCTGCAACTTATTAACTAGAAAGACGTCAGTTCTGGCTCAGTAAGTACCTGACTGCAAAATGTGTTCTGGAGAAATACCATTACATGCGTGCACTGTTCTTAAAATCTTCCTTGGGTGCCCAGTTTAGGCAATAGCTAGAGACAGATCCAGGTCAGAGAGAACTCTGGACCTTTTCAAATATTTGTGGGTTTAAGCACTCTAGAAAGTTTGAGGTTAGTTTTTAAATTCACTGATGTTTAATAATTCTCTCCTACTTTTTTTTTTTAAACTGATTTTTTTTTCTTTAATACTTTCTACATCCAGCCTAATAAAACTGTAGAGGTATTTCTGCCCCGCCGCCCCCCACCGCCCTTGAAGCAAACAGACTTCTGGCAAAACTGAGATTTTTATCACCTTAATTCTTTGGATAGTTGATCAACATCTCTCTGTTTAAAGGTACATCCATAAAGGTCTGAGCTAAATCTCATCGTTCCAGAATTGTCCCATGTATTGCATCCTGACTTTCCTGATGTCTGTCCCTCCTCATAAATTAAGTCTTGTCATCAGTTTTATAATTTCCTTTGTCATTTCCTTCTTACTAGTTCCTCTACAGAGCATACCATTTCTGACGGTCTGCAAAATAATCTCCAATAGCATTGTGTGCTTGTTCAAGAAGGGCATCATCTGAATCACCTGAGCCAGTTTTCAGTAGCTGCAATACTCGAAACCAATCTCCCAGTTTTATCCGTAGTCCAATGGCAAGATCTCTAATATAAAGAGAAAATAGCAGGAAAAAGTCAAAGACAATAAAATAGCTAACAAAAATCTTGAGAAAAGCATCCAAAAGTATTTTCATGTTCATAACCTACATCACAGGTATCACAGTGATCCCAGATAACTTGTTTACAATTTAAACAGTATTCCATAAAAGCAAATACTCAGAGAGCTCACAGGTTATATCATATGTATGCACTTTCCTATTAGCCATACTCCTGTGTGAGGAGTTAAATGAGCAGCTGGCGAGTTAGTTGGGCTGATGCTACATCAGGTTTCCTCTTATTCTGTATACCATTCTTTATCTTTCACTGCTGACCAGTACAATAGATGGCAGCACCTGCAAAAGGCTAAAAGCAGAAGCGAGATGAGGGGAAAAGCCAAGGAGCAAGGAATAGGAATAATGGAGGCTAAAGCTGAGATGTAATAAAATGGATTTCAGAGACTTCTCTTTCAGATTCAAGATTACTTTGGATGAAGGAGAAAGGACTCAGAAATAGTCTTTCCTTTTTATTATTCATGCATACATATGACCCACCGTGTGTCTGCCTGGCATGTTTTTTCCACCACGTAGAATAATTCTGCATTACTTCATATAGAAGTAATTCTGCAGGTGCATAGAAAACAAACGGGAGAGATATATACACTTCTTTTAAAAATGCTCTAAACTTACAAGTGAGTTAAGGAAGACAATAGCAAGTCAGTACAGTCAGCTAAATAAGAGCATCTATCTAAAAAATTTAAAATTGTATTTGAAAAATGGATTTATTTCAGCCTGATTCATGGTAGGTCCTTATCAAGATTTTTCTAGCAGTGAGGAGACACATAAGGTCAATACAGAATTCCCATATTCTTGTAGCTGGAGAATAAGATGCTCTACTGTTGAAGAAACCAGTAAAAAAAAGTAAGTCTTTGACTTCTGCAATCCTATAATGGCCAAATTTCTCTTTAGCCATGTGGAAAGGAATATTCCCTATCTAAAAATCAGTGTTGCAGTGCAACTGAAGTGCTTATGAGGCAGTTCACCTCTCCAAACCAGCATACTTCCATGGGCTAATTAATTATGTGCAAGAAGGTTTTCCATTACCAGGCTCTAACGTGCATCTCTCCCCAGTTCCTGCCTCCTCCCCCCCGCCCCACTCCTTACTGGGGAAGAGGAAAGTTTCTCATTCTTACAGCATGAAAGAAGAAATACTTTTTCTCCATCATTCCCAACTTTTAAGCTTTGATTAATGGAGCCATGAACAAAAAATACACATGTACATAAGTGATTCATGCTTCTCCATCTTTGACCACCACCTATAGGCTACATTGTACAACTGCTGCTTATTATTTCTCATTATCCTTTTTCAGTAAAGACAGTGCTCTAGCTAATTACTTACTGTTAATTTATATTTCCCAGTAATATAGTAATTTTGCTTTGTTTGTTTTCATTCCTGAGCAAAAATTCCATTGATTGGTCCACAATTTCATCCAGAGTTCTTTCTGTCTCTCCAGAGATTACAGTTCATTAAAAACTCTGTTGTTTGTATATGTAATTGGAAAGAATGTGTACTTGGCTACTAGCTAAAGGCAACAGTACATAAATTAAACGTTAGTTAAGATTGCTTGTTTGTATTTCTGGAATCCCAGTTGAAATACTGACAAAATACTTGCAAAAACATATATGAAACACAGCACTACCTAGAGCAGCTGAGGTTTTGCAAACAGTTTGGAATGTGCTGATTTACATATAGAATTGGTTATCTATGGATACAACAAAATTGTCTCCATCTGATCCTTTTCTGTCTTTCCAGAAACTGGTAAAGAGTCTTCAGTACTAAAACAGCCATTCCTTATTAAGGCAAGCATTTTTTTTTCCAGACTTTTTTTCTTTATTTGCTGCTGAGATGACTACATGCAATTACCTTCTGTCCATATCCAGATACATTCTCTCAGCTTCTTCAAATCTGCTAAAATAGGCTGCCACTTCTGCTTGCTTCATTGACTCGCTCTGCAGGTTGCCTAGACGCTTCACAAATTTAATACCTTGATAATCTTTGCAACGTACAAAAGCTTGTTCAGCAGTCTGCAGATCCAGCTTCTGAAGAGCAGCTTCAGCGAGGAGACGCCTGTATAAAAAACAAACACGACAGATGGAAAAGCAGCTATAAAGTAAATTAAATGAGGATCCATTTAACTAGTCATTATTGAAAGAAGACATTCAAGTTATTGCAATTGTATTGTTTACTAACTAATCTTAATTCAGTTGTATGTTTGTCCCCAGTACCTTTTGTGATATAGCCAGTACTTGCTCAGGCAAAGATGTTCAAATAATTGCTAATATTCTTTTGTTCAGCTGTTTAAATGGACACTGGCTTCGGAGGAATGGGCAGAGTTTGAGTATTACAGTTGTCCTATGTGAAATGTGTTGCTGGTCTCAATGCAGTTCCATTTAGATGTTTCTACCTATGCATATATCATAACTTTAAGCCTTGATGGCAGCCTCAGTCTGAAGGTGTCCAACTAAATTGGCCATAAAAAATAAGTTATCCTTTTAATCCATCTGGATGGTCCTTGTCCAGTTAGCACAGCAGTCCGGGAGAGCAGGGCAGTTTGGGAAACCTTGTACTGGTACTGTCCCATTGGCTAGTTCTGCAAATAGAGATTTTCTACCTTCAGGCCAACCTACATCCATCAGGTGCTTGAACGAGCTCTAGAATTTTCTGCAAAAATAAGGCTAGGAAAGTTTAGACTGGCCGATTGACATTGTGAAACAAAGTGCAGCAGGACACTGACAAAACCAATAATATTATTGCTGTATTCAGTGACCTAAGCCATGCTTAGGCAGTATCAACTCAGTATTTTTGAATCAATTTGAGAAGGTTAGTATCAATTCAACTCAAGTGCTCATCACTGACATCAGTGAAACCAAGAGAAAAACAGAATGGCAAACATAATCAACCTGCAACACGCATCATCTGTTGAGTTGTAGCAGTAAGGGCGCTGTCCCGTTCTCATCTAGAATATATTTGCTTTATATCCAGCACTTCTAATCCATCTCTTCTGCATAAATATGTGACATATCGTCGTTTTCATGATGCAAGGAAACGTAAGTTCATGGCAATTTTGGAGCAAGGTGAACAGCATTTGATATATATTTTGTGATTTTACAAAATCACAGACACAGACTTTCAAAACTAATAGTCATTTTATATTAAATAAATAGATGGTACTAGCAAAAAGCATGAATGACTTCGCAACTCCAAAAATCTTCAGCTAGTTCAAGACATCAGTAAAAATGACGACTCGCAAAACTAACTTTTACCCTACATACTCAAACTAATAAAATTACAGTACTATTACAGAAACTTTCAACATGTAGCTATCAAATCCTGTTTTTCAGAATGTACATTCTGGAGACAAAAGCACAACTGGATGGGAAGGAATGCTTTTTGGGACAAACTTTTAAAGCAAGTTGTCTTGGCCAGTCTTTCAGCAATTCTAAATTCCCCTCTGAACTGTCAGAATTAAGAGAGAACTCTCAACCCTCCTTGATGCAAGCCGAACATCCAATACTGCAAGAAATCAGTCAGCTTCAAAACAGAACCAAAATTACTGAAGAAACTAGTAACTACTAAAGTTACTACTAGTACTTAGTAACTACTAAAGAAACAAAATTACTAAAAAAAACTAATAGGGAAATAATCTCCAGAGAGTTAAAGAGAATTGGCATCATTCAACCAGTAACTTGTCAATGAAGTTTTAGCTTCTGCTACTGACTTTTCATTAAATTATCTACTGAGGGATTTACTCTTCTAGTCCTTACAACACAGGATATTAAACAGATTTCTGGAACTCCTTTTTTCACGGGTTTACTCTTACATGTTTGCTGTGCAGGCTTTTCAAGATTAGTTTAATAGCCGAGTCCATGTTTAGTTTAAACATGCCAACATCTCTTTTTCTCAGATTACTTCTCAGAGGCTGCATCATAACATGATTAACGTACCCAGCCCTTCTCATTTGTGTCCTTTATAGCCTGTCCAAAATACTACAAGGTTAGTCAACTGCTCCTATCTTGTCATCATTCTAATGTGTTCCCTTTACTGGATTTTAAGCTCTTTGTCATCAAGGTTCAATATAAAATATATAAATCAATAAATATGCTCTCAACTTGTGACCAATTTGAATTTTAGTTTAACCAACTTAAAGTTAGCTTTCTGCCAGCTTTTTCATTTCCTTTAGATTTGCCCCTAAAAGCAGGGAGCACTGTGTTTTGGGGCTCATACAGCATAGAGCAAAAAGGTGTCCTGAGCCTGTAGCCTATACCCACTATGGTGACACACACAGCATGCCTTCCATTCTAGGTACTACAACATTCATAAAGTCATAGAGTTCCAATTTAACAACAGCGCACTTTTTTGGGTTCAAGAAATAGGAGCCTGGGGAAGCACTTGCCCCAAG
This sequence comes from Ciconia boyciana, assembly GCF_034638445.1. Lineage (NCBI taxonomy): Eukaryota > Metazoa > Chordata > Aves > Ciconiiformes > Ciconiidae > Ciconia > Ciconia boyciana. Next base: position 11,526,684 of record NC_132936.1, on the reverse strand, counting down.
TTCTTTTTTAAGATGGCTGCTGAGGAGTCTTGAACACTTGCTCAGCATCTCCTGAAACATGAATTCTCAAATGCTCAGAAACAAAAACATCACTTACTTGCATTCTGGGAAATCATAATGCCACACAGCTTGAAACTGCCCAAACACGCCAACTGCAAAAGAGGTGGGGAGCCAGGCTAGCAGGGGACTGCAAGGCTCTCTTTGGGCCTTCCCTCAACACTGTATTACTCCTTGGGAGGTGATTCAGCCCAATGAAGAGACATTCTCAGTTAGAACAGCAGCCCTTCAGATTGCAGCTGAGCACTCTTACTTTTTTTTTTTCCTCCTTCTTCTTAAATGATACCGTTTAAAATGTATACTGTTTTGGCTGGTTTTGATTTGAGGTTTTGTACTTTAATACTAGATCTGTCTCAACAGGAAAAGAATACGAAAGAACACAAATTAAAACAAAGTTGGCTTATAAAGAGATTTTACCAAAGTCTGGGATGTGGATTGTCTTCGATGAATTGGGAAGATTCCTCAATGCCAACTTTTTCAATCAATGCTCGACTGTCTCGTAATGACCGAATCTCGAAATTGATGATGTAATCTTTGTTAGGATGTTCAGGATTCTAACATAATGGATAAAGAAACATAATTTTATTCCATGTCACCTTTATTTTCACCAAACATAGCTATCTACTGTACAAATCATTAAGACAGACACCAACTTTTTCTATTAAATAAAATTAATTATACTTACCTTTAATATTTCGTCCAGAAGAACAGATTTGATTTCTAAATCTTCAAAGTTGCAAATATATCCAGAAGTTTGTATAGGTTCCTTAAAGTTAAATAAGTTACAAAGGAATGAACTTGTATTCTGTCTAATTAAATCCTAACCAAATCTGTTAGGTATACATAAAGAGACTTTCTTCTTCTCCAAACTAGGATTAATTGCATTTCCAACAGGAAACAAATACTAAAATCATTAACATTATTGACAATTCCATATACACAGACATAATTAAAAAACCTCATGTTTTCTATAACTAAATTATGAGAAAGAGATAAAGGAACACCTGCCAATATTTAGATTCAACTGAACTGTGTTTTACAAGTATCTTTACTAAAATTGTGTTTATATTTTCCAAAGCATACCAAAAATATGCTCCTGAAAATATCTCATAATATAACAGCATTTTTATCTTTCCAGGACTGACAATTCATTTTACTTATTTGTTCCTAAACAACACTCCCACATTAGAGCTGACAAGATTTTGAGATTTCCAGAAGCAAGTTTTTTTTATATAAACACTTGACTAATTGAATGGTAAGCACAAGAATAATACTATTCAACACTGAGTCATTAACTTACAAGTGAATTTGTAAAATGAGTAGTTTACTTATGTTAATATTTACCTCCGGATCCAAGTTTCTGAAAACATACATTCTTGTTTTCTCCATCATTGCAAACAAATCTGGGTTATCTTTGGCCCATTTCATATCCCAGACATCTTTGCGTTCCAGTTTCAGCTGCTCGCCTATCACTTGCTGTCCTGTACTGTCCACTACCCGTGTATCCAAGTCAAAGAAAGTCAAAACACCTGAAAGGTCTATGATAGCAACACGACTACAGAAAAACAAAGGAAGAAAAAGTAAGACAGCTAAATAATGCTATTCAAGGTTGTAAATCTGAAATAGTTCCCTAAACTGGCCCACTCAGGCCAAATTTCCCCTCTAATCTAATACCAGTATAATTCCATAGATTCAGTGAGATGCATGTGATTTTCACTGATCTGCACAGCAGAGAGAGACCAGAGACATGGAAATAAGTTTTTCATCTGCTTATACAGGATCTGGCCCTGCAAAGGTTCTGAAATATGCCCATTTTTCATCCAGCATTTTGAAGATCCTTAGTACTTCAGATACCAAGTTGAGTAAATTGCAGGTTCTGCCCCTCGCCAAACTTTTCTTGACAGTGCCTAAAATTAACAACTGAAACAGGATTGTTTTTCATTATTTACTAGGAGGCAATGAAGCAGATTCTTAAATTAAAAAGACAGTGCAGTGATGCAGACTGTTAATCTCTAAAACAGGATTTCTTATATTTCTACAAAGGGTATTCTTTAGTTTTTTTCCAGACAATATGAAGTATAATCCAATTAATCTTTGAAGTCATTTAAAATACAGGAAAAATACAATTTCTAAAGGGTTACATTTGAAAATTTCCAGTTACATAGGTCTTCACTGAATCATAGTAGCCTGTATTTACTACAATGCCATTTTAAAAGCATTTCTAAATATTGGAAGGTATTGAGACACCCTTTATCTCTATTAAAATTTCAAAAGCAATTTAGAAAATTAACTTCAAAATGCTTACGGATCTGAGCCTTTTTCACTAGCACAAAGTCATTTAGGAAGGGAACAGCTTGGGTTCAAAACAAAACTAATGTGCCTCTGACTAGATCACATTGCCTTTTAAGTGAAGCAATCTATTTTTGGTCTATACCTAAAAAGGTGAGCGATCTACACACACATTATTAATTTTGTTTGAAATTATAAAGTTGTTTTGAAGTGATTAAAATTGTCTTACAAGTCCTCTTTAGTCAGTATATTTTTGCCTTTTCTGCCAAGACTCTCACACTCTCTCTTGCAAAAAAATAGCTGTTAAGTAGAAAGCAACTTCAGTATTGGCACAGCTGAAGCTTAGGAAAACCAGTCTTGCTAGAAGCATTGCCACCAGCTACAGCTTGTAACAATGGAAGATTAACATGGGATGAACAAAGTTTCCAGGCATTAGAAGGACACAGAAATAGAAAGAAGCCTTAGAGATATAAAATTTCAGGTTATGACATAATTTCATCAATTCATGTCATGATCACAGGAAGCTTATGTTTGGTTCATCTAATAAAACAAAGATATTTTCATAGATATGTTTCCTTAAACTTCCCACACACCCCCTGAAGAGTTTAAAACATGAGAGCTTTACTAACACAGTCTCTCAGTAATCTGATGACTGGCCAGATGTAATTAATTAGTATTTTTTGCAACCATTACTAATAACTAAGATTAATAAATAGTTTACATTAAAGTAAAATTAGTACATAATTATTATAGAATCATAGAATTCATAGAATTAGTATTTTGACAAACTGTAGTGGTTTATTTTAAAATTGGATACCTGCATTAGAAGCAGATCTGTAACTCACCTGGAGTTGCAATTCAAAGACAGCTGATATGCACGACAGTTCAAGGTATACTTCTGTACCATACCAACGCTCGGAAGACTGTATTTCTGAATAGTGCCAGATTCTCTTCCCTAAAGAAAAGCAATGCTTGCTTATTGAGAGAATTTTTGCATCAGTAAACTCTTTAAAAAGGTTTTATTTATATGCTGTCCTAGACAAAAAAGTTTTTTGGGTAAGTGACAGAGCAGAAGTGGAGAGAGGGAATGTCATCACCCTGAAAGTTCTGAATTCTGCTATTTAAACAAGATACTTTCTTAAGATGCTACAATTTACAGATCTGCTTAAATCAGGGATGTCAAAATGAAAAGCCATAGTCCACGTACAGCCCACAGAACAGTTTCAGGAGCCCAACAATTCCCCATGAACCTTCAAACATGGTCTACATAACAAAAAAGGAGAACAGTGAAAAAATCCCTGTCCCACGCTGGTAAATCCACTCAAACAGTGCCATACGACAGTACCAGCTTGCGTCTGAAAGCAGTACTACTGTGTTCATGTAGTGCTGTCTGCATGCTAACAAGTCTCACCACTTACTTCAAGATCTGAGCTAGCTTTAAAAGTAAGTGCTGTAAAATATACTGGTTATTCAAAGGCTTGAGTAACAGTAAACAAATCTAAGTACCAATGTGGTTTATCTTTATTTTGCCAAATGACACACCTGTGCCCTGCATCAAGACACTGGCCAGCAGTCTAAAATGAGTTTGACATCCCTGGACTGAAATGATCACTGCCACTATTTTCTCATGGTGTTTCTGTAGACTGAACAACATATCCGTCTTATTTTACCTACTTCAACCCTTATGCTGGAAGTGAGTCGATATTAAACTTTAAGGTAGTCCAAACTTTATTCTTCGCCCCCCCTGCCCTAAGCCACCCCTAAGATCCTCAGCATAAATCATCCTTCATCTTTGACTTTTTCACATCTGTATACCTTATAAACTGAAAAGCAGATTTGGTCAGAAGCGTTAGAAAATCTAACCACTGTAATATGCATTCAGCTACAGCATGTTTATCCAGATCCAGTCTCAAAGGCATTTCCTCTCATTCCCTTCCTTTTAACCAAAGTAATTGATTAATTATCCTCTTAATTTCATGTTCTCACTCTTATTCTTCAAGTACAGACAGAATCCCATAGTCACCTACTAACCGTCACACTTTTTTCGTTCATGTTTTTTCCTGTGACTCACTGATTTTGTCAAATCTAGTCAAAGGATATAACAAAAAAAAAAAGTCATCACTGGAGTAGGAACATGGGAAAACATCAAGATCTTTCTTGGGAAGGTGGATAAAGTGAAGAAACAGTGTTCTTTTTTTATCTTTGTTCTGCTCAGTTAGTTTGTTTTAAAGCCCACCCTTATGTCTGTTCATCTAATGAGATACTCTTTTCAGAATGGGAAAAAAATGCACCAGCTGTTTGGCATGATACAATACCTCATACATAATACATATGTATAATCCATAAATGTATTAATATGTATATAGTATACTATGTACATGTGATATTATCTATCATCATACATTATACCAATAATATGTAAATAGACACATTCTGTAAATCTTTGTGCATTTACATGCAGCCTAGAAGAGACTTCCCAGAACTCAGATTACAGAGTTAAGTCCTGACCTGGACGTTATCAAACCCTACGTATAAGTACTAACTCAGGCAACTAGTCTGTACTTAAACTGTAAGCACTTAGTGAATTAGCCCTCCTAAAGAAAGAGTCCAAGTTAACAGAAGAACCTGTTAAAGTTATCTTTGAGGACATCTAGAAAGAGATTTCATCTGTATAACTTCTAAATTCAGAAATGCTTTGAAATTATGACTGCTTATGAACATGTTGCAGAAGAATCTCCTGCCTACTAGCACAAGAGGCAATTACGAGTTATTTTAATCACGTAACTTACCACAAGTAGTATCTTATCAGATGCTGTTATTGCACAAATTGGATCTCTTGTTCCCTGAAAGTATACAGCCAATATCAATAGCAGTTTTAATGCAACAGTAAGAATGCACTGCTAAAGAAAGAAGTTTTATTTAAATATACAAGAATGTTGCTAAGTATCCACATGAAAAGGGGCTATCAAGCCTTGTCAGTATACAGTAAATGGATGGTTTATGATATTAGTAGCCTTTGTTATGGGAATCATGACAATAATAATATTAACACCTTCCTTTCTTCTCCTGCCCCTCCTCCAAAAAATAAGAAACCCAGAATGTAACAAGTGTTTAACAGAAAACACAAGAAGGCAACTATCCCTGACCTGTGAGGCCTGTAATTAATTTCAGGTATGTCGGTAAGTACAAAAGCGAGCACACGCATGCACACACACAGAAAGTGAAAAAGGCCGAAAATACTAGAAGAGATTACAGGGGCTATTGAGTTTCAACAAGCTCATACTTTGTTGAAGTAAGGGGAGCTGTGTCTCACCAAGAAGACAGCAGGTGTCTACATACTGGACCCCAGAATACACTTTTCCCTTTGTTCCCTACAGTTTGGTGTATATTTCCAGTAATACATAAAGACACAGTAACAACACATTAACCAGAGGGAAGAAAAATAACACTCATGTACAAAAGGTAGAAGTAAAAGAAAGTTTAAGTATGACCACTTCTACTAATGAAAATCTATGAAAATAAAGCGATGCTAACTAATTCTCTTTCAAGCTACCAGTGACACCACAATAAACTAGTTAAAAACATCACTCACTTCAATAGCTCTGCTGTAATCAAGGTGTCCATCTGCAGATCCTGAAGGGGTGTCATCAATATGATAAATCCTGTAGAAAAGGAAAGTTAAGAAAAAGTGAGCCCAAAGAAATGATCATATTTGATAGCATATAAGTATCTTCAATCCTTGGATTAGAAACCATTGCAATTGGGAAAGAGAATAAAAGCTATGCCTGTTCTTATGTTCCAGTAGTATCCCCTTTGATAACCCTGCTTTGTATTGATATAAAGATATGGTACTTGCTTTCACTTTCACAGCCCCTGATGGTCTATTCCCATATGATCTCTAGACTTTCATTCTGCAGCAAGAAGTTCCTGCAAACCATCAACCACCCCAGTTGTCTCTTTTCAGATGTGCACTTCCATATTTCCTCAGGCTCTTCTCCATACTTATGAAGAACCTCACCTTCATATCCACAAAACTCATGTATTACTGTATTCAGTACTTCATAACTTCTCTTGTGCCTTAAAAAGTAGCATTACAAAAGATTTTAAAATGCTAAAATCATAGTTTGTGCTGAATTACAACTATTTACTTTTTCAGTATTTCTATCAAATTTACAGTCTTGTCCAAGGCTAGGACATTCAGGTACTAGAACAATGTAACTTATTACACCATGTACAAATAATTACTCATTATTATGGATATATGGTGACAGAAGATGGTAGATTTATAGAAAGATGCTATAGCGTCTCTATGGAAGAAAACATAAAATAACACAAAAGAAAATCATAACAAAGTTGCAAGCTTGTGGAGGTGACAGAAAAGTTAGTGCCACTAATGAGCACCTGGGAAGGAAATATTTTGGAGGCAAGATGATGTAAACTTTGGCTTGTTTAGTTTGAGAGGATAAAAGTCCATACAGGATTAGACGTCAAAGATACAAGCAGACACAAGTGTATTTAGAGAAGAACTAGCTGGACAGACTATGTCCTTACAGCCATTGACACACAAGAAGCAGTTAAAGTTATCAGAAGGAATATAGCTGCCTAGAAACTAAGAGTATGGAGGAGAAAAAGGGGAGGGGGAAAAAAGCATCAAGACACAGAGCTCTGTAAGGTAAGCATGCACCAAGCAAATGGAGACACTGAACAGGAACTAATCCAAAAAAGTCTAAGAGATTTGGATAACAAACACACATTTGTTATGAAAAACTATTCTTTAGTATTTAATCTTACAGGCCTGCAAGTCAACAAATCTGAGTAGAAAAATGAGAAGACAGGATTTCATATTTTAGGCGTGGGAGAATCCACCTTTATCAAAGATACCAATGCAAAGGAAGAAAAATGACAAAGCCTGAAGACAAACCTTTCCCTGCCTTCTTTTCTGGTCCGTGCTACCTGATTAATTTCCATTGCTGTGAGCTTCTTGGCCACACGATACTGCCAGATGTAAAATGCTTCTTTTGAAGCTGCTATCACATGCGTTTTGGTCATTGTGACAAACAACGGCCCTGTTACGAAACCCAAATGGTTGTAAAATTAGAGTGGCAAGTATTGGACTAGATGCTAATTTGTAAACTTTTTCCCAGATGGATGAAACCATATCTCCATAGGTTAAAAGCAAAAAAACCAAACCAACCAAACAAAAAAAACCAAAACAAAAACCACACCACACACAACCTAGCAGCAGTTTTCATTAATTGCTAAGAAATTTCACTGGGGCCTTGTGGCCTTGTTCAGAAGAACAAAGAAATTCTTCACAAGTTCTGATTTTAAAATTAACACTTTTCTCCCTATTATTTCAGCAAATTTCCTTGTGCAAATGCAGAAGACATCGAATACCTATAGACAAATTTTCAGGTTAATGACCAGTTCAGGAATATCTCAAGTCTCTAACAAGATCTATAAAATACCTCCATATCTGACATATTTGTAATTATTCAAATATAAATAAAAGGAAGACTACTCAAAAGTTGACAATCTAGAAGAGATTATTTGATTAGCACCACTTAACAGTTAACAAATTTTGAGTTAGACAAGACCTAGAAATGCTGTTTGTATCTTAGTTAATAGCTGGGCCAAATAATTCTTTATCTGCATGGCAGCAAATTAAATATTTAGCAAAGTGTGCATTTAGTCTTACTTTATTGCATCCAAAGATCACAGTGTAGGGCATTTTCTTCACTTTAGCCCTAAGCCCATTTAGAATATGTGGATAAATTGAGTATCTCTTTCCTGCTGTCAATGTTCGGTGAACAAAGAAAAAAAAATATATATATATATATGCACTCAAACCATTACATTATTCTTTATAATAACACTGTCTTGACTGTATTGTGGCTCTTGTTTTTTCCTTTTACAATCCTTTGTTTCATCCTTCTGAAAAGCAGTGAATGCACATAAAAAGGCATAGAAAAATGTAGAAACCTATTAAGTAAATCCCCCAATGTCTTCAAATTCTGCAAGTAAATCAGTATGCTACCAGACAAAACAGGCAGATTCAAAAGAATTGTGTAGCCTAGCCTGTTAGTAAAACACTGAGTCATACAGATAACATGCTGTGACCACAAAATCTGATTCTTTCACAGTGAATCTCAATTTTTTTCTGTATTTTAGCACAGAACAGAACTCTGGAGGGAGCTATAAGCCTGCCATAAAGAAGAGCAGTGCTGTGAGAGACAGATGGGGGAAGATTGGTTTAACAGATTTTATTTCTTTGAAATCAAGAGGATTATATAAGCTACCTGATGGCTGCAGAACACTTTTTAGTATAAATGTATAAATACTGGATAAGAAGGCTTACTGATGATGCTTAACATGTGAGCAGTACAGTTGTTTACATTATATGCAACTCAGTGTATTTCATATACTTACTACACATTCATTTCAATAATTACATACAACTGAAGGTTACAGCCTCCTCTGTTTTATTAACAGAATTAATAAATTCTATGTATTTGCTCTGTTCTTTTATTACCTTGCAGCTGTACATGCCATAACAATCAATGCTTTTATTTGTTAAAAATGAAACCTGAGAATCTCCTGACCTATGAGGGAATAAACCCGAGAATCACCTGACCTGTGACCTTTCCTCTTGCTCAAATCACAAAATTTTAGTACTAAGCCTCATACTTGGACTGAGCTTAGTCAACATTTAAACACTTTACTCCAAGACAATGCTAAACCAACCCCACATCTGAAAGCCATGGGCATTCCTCAGACTCACCAGGTGACTCCCCATTTCACCCACAGCTTCCATGGAGCCTAAACTTACTCATTTGTGCACACTGTGAAGCACCCCAATCTAGGAAAAAAGACATAAGCTCTGTTGTGATCCAGAAAAAAAGATGGCAACACTTCTATGCTTTATCCAGAGGAATACAATCAATTAGGCATTTATAAACATGCCTAAGACTTAAACTGATTGCTGCTGTCAAAAAAACCCCACACACCAACCCGACACATTTCCCTGCCACTTCTTTTATATCAGCTCTAGCAGTAGCTTGACCACAGAGTAAGTTGGATCAGTTCGTTCATCTAACTGAGCTCAAAATTAAATACATAAAAGTTTAGTTTCAGTTGGATTAAAGAGAAAATCACAAATGTTGGAGAGGGCAGGAATGAGCAGACAGCATGGAGGGCAGGGCCTTCCCTTCTTTGCAACAGCAGGCTAAACGATGATTGGATTTAAGCCAAACGTGAAATTGCAGGGAGAGGGATACAAAGCACACAGACACAATCATCAGAATCACAGAATCACAGAATCATTTAGGTTGGAAAAGACCTTTAAGAGCATCAAGTCTAACCATTAACCTAGCACTGCCAAGTCCACCACTAAACCATGTCCCTAAGCACCACATCTACATGTCTTTTAAATACCTCCAGGAATGGCGACTCAACCACTTCCCTGGCCAGCCTGTTCCAATGCTTGATAACCCTTTCAGAGAAGAAGATTTTCCTCATATCCAATCTAAACCTCCCCTGGCGCAACTTGAGGCCGTTTCCTCTTGTCCTATTGCTTGTTATTTGGGAGAAGAGACCGACCCCCACCTCTCTACAACCTCCTTTCAGGTAGTTGTAGAGAGCGATAAGGTCTCCCCTCAGCCTCCTTTTCTCCAGGCTAAACAACCCCAGTTCCCTCAGCCGCTCCTCATCAGACTTGTGCTCTAGACCCTTCACCAGCTTTGTTGCCCTTCTCTGGACATGCTCCAGCACCTCCATGTCTCTCTTGTAGTGAGGGGCCCAAAACTGAACACAGTATCTGAGGTGCGGCCTCACCAGTGCCAAGTACAGGGGGACAATCACTTCCCCAGTCCTGCTGACCACACTATTTCTGATACAAGCCAGGATGCCATTGGCCGCCTTGGCCACCTGGGCTCATATTCAGACGGCTGTTGACCAACACCCCCAGGTCCTTTTTTGCAGGTCAGCTTTCCAGCCACTCTTCCCCAAGCCTGTAGCATTGCATGGGGTTGTTGTGACCCAAGTGCAGGACCCAGCACTTGGCCTTGTTGAACCTCATACAATTGGCCCCAGCCCATTGATCCAGCCTGTCCAGGTCCCTCTGCAGAGCCTTCCTCCCCTCAAGCAGATCAACACTCCCGCCCAACTTGGTGTCATCTGCAAACTCACTGAGGGTGCACCCAATCCCCTCATCCAGATCATTGGTAAAGATATTAAACAGAACTGGCCCCAGTACTGAGCCCTGGGGAACACCACTTGTGACCGGCTGCCAACTGGATTTAACTCCCTTCACCACAACTCTTTGGGCCAGGCCATTCAGACAGTTTTTTACCCAGCGAAACATATGCCCGTCCAAGCCATGAGCAACCAGTTTCTCCAGGAGAATGCTGTGGGAAAGGGTGTCAAAGGCTTTACTAAAGTCTAGGTAGACAATATCCACAGCCTTTCCCTCATCCACTAAGCGGGTCACCTTGTCATAGAAGGAGATCAGGTTAGCCAAGCAGGACTTGCCTTTCATAAAACCATGCTGGCTGGGCCTGGTCACCTGGTTGTCCTGTATGTGCTGCCTGATGGTACTCAAGATAATCTGCTCCATAACCTTCCCTGGTACTGAGGTCAGACTGACAGGTCTGTAGTTCCCCAGATCCTCCTTCCGGCCCTTCTTGTAAATGGGCATCACATTTGCTAACCTACAGTCAACTGGGACCTCTCTGGTTAGCCAGGACTGCTGGTAAATGATGGAAAGTGGCTTGGTGAACACTTCTGCCAGCTCCCTCAGTACCTTTGGGTGGATCCCATCAGGCCCCATAGACTTGTGTGTGTTTAAGTGGTGTAGCAGATCACTAACCATTTCCCCTGGGATTACGGGGGCTTCATTCTGCTCCCCATCCCTATCTTCCAGCTCAGGGGGCTCGGTACCCAGAAAGCAACTGGTCTGACTATTAAAGACTAAGGCAAAGAAGGCATTAAGTACCTCAGCCTTCTCCTCATCTTTTGTCACTATGTTTTCCCCCACATCCAATAAAGGATGGAGATTCTCCTTAGCCCTCCTTTTGTTGCTAATGTATTTATAGATACATTTTTATTGTCTTTTACAGCAGCAGCCAGATTAAGCTCTAGTTGAGCTTTGGCCCTTCTAATTTTCTCCCTGCATAACCTCACAACATCTTTGTAGTCCTCCTGAGTTGCCTGCCCCTTCTTCCAAAGATCATAAACTCTCCTTTTTTTCCTGAGTTCTAGCCAAAGCTCTCTGTTCAGCCAGGCCAGTCTTCTTCCCCTCCGGCTCCTCTTTCGGGATGGCCTGCTCCTGCACCTTTAAGATTTCCTTCTTGAAGAATGTCCAGCCTTGCTGGACTCCTTTGCCCTTCAGGGCTGCCTCCCAAAGGACTGTCAACCAGTCTCCTAAACAGGCCAAAGTCTGCCCTCTGGAAGTCCAAGGTGGCAGTTCTCCTGAACCCCTCCTTACTTCTCCAAGAATCAAAAACTCTGGATTTTTGAATGGATCTGACCCATTCAAAAATGTATCTGGGAGAGCAGTATCTGTATGTGGGAACTGATGCTTTTAATTGCCTTTATAGCTTAAACAATTGCATTAAAGTAGGACATATGGGATTTTTTTTCTAGAAGTGCTTTAGCATTTTATACTAGACAGTCATTAAACAAGCAAACACAAAAAAAACCCAAAAAAAACACAACAGAAAAATCTGTAGAAAAGAAGCTAAAATCCAAGTCTAGACTGGACATTAGGAAACATTTCTTTACTGAGAGGCTGCTCAAACACTGGAACAGGCCTCCTAGAGAGGTGGTCGATGCCCCAAGCCTGTCAGTGTTTAAGAGGCATTTGGACAATGCCCTTAATAACATGCTTTAACTTTTGGTCAGCCCTGAAGTGGTCAGGCAGTTGGCCTAGATATCGTTGTAGGTCCCTTCCAACTGAAAGCATTCTATTTTGTTCTATTCTCCCCCCCTCAGAGCCTTAATCACTGGGCTACACTGCTTCTAAAATGCTTTCCTTCTCGGCTGCGTAACAGCATAGATTCAGCATGAGGAAAGGACTCCTCAGCCACTCCAACTTTGGGCTGTTGCTAGGGCAGAGAAGGAAGGAATGGGATTTGTCATTTCCTGGGAAAGGAAAGATGCTCATTTCAATCCCTTCAGGCTGAGGAAGATCTAGAATCCCTTTCCAGAAAGGTCATTTAACTACTTAGTTTCCTTTAGTGTAGGGAAGTATTATCATCTTATATAGCAGCCTTGATTTTAGCAGCAAGTGCTGCTCACTTGGGCATCAGTGCCCTTCAAAGAATTCGTGCTCTGACTATTAAGCAGACAGAAAAGCAAGCACCTTAAGTCAGAAGGAGGCAAGAGATTCGGACACTCCTCTGCTCAGCATTTCCACTGCATAGCAGCTTTCCATGCTAAGCGTGGACTTCTTAGATTGTGTAGCTCTTCTCACTGATTTTGCAGATAGCTGACTTCAGTATTAATGTCTTAATACTTAATTTTCAGACCTTGAAAATATGTATGGAAAACATTTAAACAGGTGCCTTATTTTTCAGTGATCAAATACTGAAAAGGATTAAACACACCATCCCATCAGAACGCCAACACATGAAACAACTGCCCTTTAAGTTTTCTCTGGCCCTTCTTTCCCTTCTCACCTCATTTCTCTTCACTGTTCCTTCATAAAACCTCCTTCCTGAAGGAGAGAAACTTTATTTCTTAGATATCCAGGAATCTCGAACAACCTTCTGCGATGTCTGTATTTCATCCACACTCACTCCATCTCACTTCAAAACAGTTAGAAAACACCTGCTTTCATGTCTAATCTTCTTTAAAAAACAGTAGATGGAAACCAAACTTAATCCATGACTATATTATTTCACTGCATGAAAAAGCTGAGACACTTTCTAGTATATGAAATAGGATATACAAACACAAGAGAGACAAGTAATCCCACCTAAATCTGATGGAAAGGAAGCAATCTGACAGACAGACACAGGACTAAACTGTTCTTTTCATACAAGCCTGTTACAGGCTGTTCCTGAGAAACTGGGACAAATTTAGTCTGATCAATAGCATCTACCTAATTTTAGATTCAAATGTCTCTAGAAGTGTTAGCTCATAAATAGGAGAAAATGTCAGACAGCAGCAGGGACAACTGAACTGCACATGGGACAACACATGAATGACCACAGTTTACAGAATACGAATACTAAAAATCAGTTATAGTTTACTTTAAAATGATCAGCTGTAAGTAACAGCAATTCAAGTGCTGTTTCACATATAGTTCAGTCATCCTTGTTAAGGCGTCCAGGAGGGAGGCGAGAGAGCTAGGCATGACTCCAGCACTCTGCCTTTAATCCACCTGTATGCTGATCAGGCTGTTGTATTCATTTCACTGGGTACTAACAGTGAAAGATAACTCAACATTTCACTATGTCCACGCTCCTAAGCACATGTAAGAAGATGATATAATCCAGCCTGAGTGACATTTTCTTAGCAGATACCATCTGTTGTGTTTCCATTAAAAAGATATTATATAACAAGATATTTAACCTTCTGCAGTTTACATTTAGTTATTCATGAAAGGACTTGGACAGAAAGCCTGTGAGCCTGTGAAACAACCACAGAAGAAACTGTGTTGGTTAATATTTGTACCTTAGGAGGATGGAATATAATAATGCTACACAATGGAGAAAAGACTAATTTATTGGCTAGCAAACACTAGCTACTGTGAAGAACCCTAAAAACAAGGCACAGAAAGCACAGGAAGAAAAATGCCCTTGGACAAAATAAAGAGCAATATGAGGAAGAGCTTTAAGGTGTAACCATCCATCAATGTCTAAAGAAAGTTGAAGTGATGGCCTTTCACCAGATAATGACTGATTAATCCTTTTTTGCCATCATTAGCAGAGGCAAGCATTAGAAAGCTAATGACATAATTAAAAATTCAACACAATAAAGGGATTAAGCACTTTTTTTTGAGCCCTTCTTGAACTATTGGCTTAGAGCCCAACAATGTAAGGTTTGCATCTCCTGGGGGTGAATCAAACATTGAGCACTGTAAACAATTACTTTGTCATTAGGAGATTAATAGCACTTTGTTGAAACAATTTTATAAAATGTTATAAATTGACAATTTGCACAAATTGTGCCTTAACACAGGTTCTCAGATGCATTATCAAATGCTCTGTCCAGCTACTTAGTATCCCTAGATTAGCAATCTTTTTTCTCCACTATCAATTTCCTACCATCTCAAAGCCCAAGAGACCAGGGCACCAAAATCTCAAGGAGGAGTAAAATCTTTATGTTCAGTAGAGCACCAGGTGATTTCTATTCCAACAAGGGGCAGTCTGGTAAAAAACAAAGATATTGTGTGTTCAATTTGCAGTAATTGCAGCCAGTCAAAAAATATAGTTTCGACTCATGGCAGTCAAGAGCACCCACTTTAGAAAAGGCAGGAGAATACAGATACCAAGTGGTCTGTTGGGGAACATCCTACTATATGAGAACGCATTTTTCGTAAGCATTTGTGAAAATCAAATAAAGTAACAACCTAAGTGTTTTTAAACCACTCTGAAAGATGGCACTTAGAAGTCTGAAACAAGAACAAGAGTTCAAAACAAAAATTACCTAAGCAACTTATTTTCTGGACAATGCAGAACTCAATGCAACAATTTATCACTTTACTAAAAGAGAATAGCCTGAAAAAGGGTTTTGGTAGAAAGAAGAGAAATAAAAATAATTTCACAGACAGATAATATATTTTTTCATAAGTCAATAACACCCCTCCAGTCATCTTGAGTAAGCGATATGTGAATTTTACTTTTGTACTGCTTATATCTTAAACTGCTAATGATTACTCCCACCTGATAATTTATTTGAAGCAGATTTTTTTCATTTATAAACAGGACAAAAGGATAATGATTTTGTTAGAAATTATGCACCAGCTGGAATCTTAAAAGAACTTACAGAAATGTCTTCTGCCTTTAAGGTTTTACAAGGTCATCTCTCTCTATTGACCTCAACAAGGCCAGACAGCTGCTTAAGTTCAGCACCCTGTCAAACTGGAACAATTATACTTTCTACTGCCAAGCAGCTCCAACTGTGATAAACAGCATGATACACTGTATATTAAGACCTTGACTGTGTACAAGTGTCCACACCTCACACAAGTTGACCGTATGTTATAAATATTTCAAGTTTTTCTATAAAGTTGTCTCTTCAAAGGTTACAAAAAAGGAAAGCAACTATGATAAAACCAGTGCAATGCATTCCAAAAGTGTTGCATTTATAGGCATTTGCTTTTCACTTTCACCTTCAATCCTTTCTGTAAGGTTGGTGGGCTAACTTTAAAGGAGTCTTACAGGATGCATCTATTAAAAAAAAAAAAAAGGTTGAATCTTCGGCTGTGTTTACTATACAGCAATGAAAGACTTGCTTGTTATGTTTGAACTACTGAGACTACAGAAATTTTTCAGAAGTCAAAAATGCAAATATTCCTAACCTCAAGTATTTGCCCATCTATGAGGTTGAAGGCTATAATGCTTAGCATTTTCACAAATGAACTCACACTAGGAAACAGCACTGTAAATCTATGCACTAAACTGATCCTCTGACACTGGAGGGAACAGAAGCAGACTGCAGAAAGCTTAGTTAAGCTAAAGGAAGAGAAGCTTTTTCCAGATTGTTTAATCTCTTCAGCACAATTCAAATAGAGTTGGAAAAACAACAACAGCATTTTTCAATTAAATAGCATTTCCTCTAACTGTTTTCAGTCACTGAAGAAGATTCTTTTGTGTACAGACAGCTGTAGGAGATGGGTCGTAATGGGGGAATCAAAGAAACTGCTACCTTTGTTTATAATGTAAATAAATAAAACGATCACACATAGATTTAGAAAGCTCACATAAACTGAACACTAGAAAAATGCAAAGAAAAGAGTTTAAATGCAGAGTTAGAGGTGTACATGCAAAGCTAATTTTGACCATTTGAGTGGGATTTGTCTCACCTAATTTTAGACATCTCTAACAGAGATGAGCTGGTTGCTCTGGGCTTCTTTGTACCCAATTGAGAGCAAAAAGACCCCTTTCAGGAATGATTCACTGAACTTATTTTAGATGTCAGCTGTAGAAATGAGATTAAACTACTCTCTATAAGTCCCCGAATCCTCCTCCCACCACCCCAATCCCACCTGTCAAGTAAGTCCAGGAGACTAGTAGGCACATACAGTGTAGACATCTGATCAGGAGAGGGGACGGGATGGGGGGGGACATAACAGACAGCCCACCCACACCACTACCACCCACCACATCATCTTACTTCAGTGCTCAGGTTTTGGTTTAGGTTTTTTTTTTTTTCCCCCCTCCATCCATTGTAAAATTCTTGGTATTTAATTTCCTGGGTACTTTATTCCTTAAGATTCTGATGTGCCACCCCTATTGTAAAAGGTAGCAAGAGAGCATCAAATTGACATAAACAGAAATTGTGAGACTAAACCACAATATTTCATACACATTCCATAGGACAAAGAAGTCAAACTCACTCATCAGAGCAGGATACTCTTCATTTTAATTATGATCTACAATATAGGGCATGAATTTCACAATATATATTTGACTCACAGCCGACTTCCTCCTGCTATCACTGAAAAACTGAACAATGTTAGAAAAATGAAACTTACAAAGTTAGTTAATATATAATAAAATTGTTTAATAGCACTGGTTGAAGAAAATAATAATCTTATGATCTCAACTATTTCTATTATTTGGTTGATTTTTTTTTCCTACCTATATTCTTCTGTGAATTGTTGTTACTTCCTTGTCTTATAATTCTTCTCCTTACTTTCCTCATCATTTCTATCTTACCAAAACTTTGCTAGACACTTTTCCCATCTATTTTATCAGACAGAATGGCTGCTTCTTTCTCGTTTAATACTAACACCAAGTATTAGCACTATGGCTTGGAACTAACTTCTCTAATGAGATTAATTTAGACAGAAGAGTTACTTTTTGCAGAGAGGATGAAACAATGGCTCTAGGAGGCAATTTACATCAAAAAAAGTTCATGAGGTTTCTTGTCATAATAGCTACATCTCTTTTTAGCACAGGTAGGGAAAAGATTTTGGTTTGGTTTGTTCAAAAATTAAACCTAATTTCTGCAGAATCAGAGCATGTAAGTTCCAAAGCTATATACACATATTAAGTAGACACCTTTACATTAATAAAATAAGCAGGGAGGAATTCTTCCAGGTGTACAATAAGCAATCTGTTTTTATCCATAACCTGTTCCAATATGGCTATGCTCCTCTGCTGTATCAATCATGCACAGAATTTTTTTTTTCCTAAGTATTTTAGCGTGCTCAGAAAGTGCTATACAACTGAGCACAGCAGTGCTATAGCACATCCCACCTTTCTAACATAGTAGAATCACATTAGATGTCTACTGCCAAATACACCTTCTACTTACCATCATTTTAGCTAAGAGGTTCTAAAAATAAGTATATACTTTTCATTTAAATAACTATACTCTCCTCTCTCATTCAAAAGCAAATAAACATTTTTGCTAAAACTTCATTACAAAAGATTTAGCCTTTCAACAAAACAGAAAAGTTAATCAAAGAATCAAGCTTCAAAAAGAAAACTGCAAATGGGGTTCACAGTGTCTATTCTGAATCCAAATTCAGATCTATTTGGATAACAAACCAAAAATAAAGCAAAAACCAGATCAAACAAAAGTGGATTAATTAATCAAAAAGCTCATTAATTTGTCAGTTTGTCTGCACTTCCCTCATCTGTTTGAAGGGAGAAATCGATGATCTTTATTCTCTAGCAAAACTCGCAGAAAACAGTGGTTCACAATTACTTGGCAATGTTCTGTGCCACACCTGCAGCAAACAAGTAGTAGGGAAAGCCTGGAATTCAGATCTATTTATGATTTGGGGGTATTTTCGTACTTCTGTTATAATCCACTGATTTTTTAATTTTATTTTTAATTTATAATCTGAAACTATTTAGATAAAACAATTGTGAGGAAGATGATAAGGAAAAGATGTGATCAACACTGAAATATGAGAAATTGATCTTTAAGATATTTGGGAAACAGCAACATGCTATTTTTAAATTTAAGTCCAGATCAAACTATTTCAATTGCTCTGAGAAACAGGACCCTCTTCAAAAAAAATACATTTTCTTAAAAAGGAGTCGAATCACCAAGAACATCCGTTAAAAAAAAAAAAAAGGAAAAGTAACAATTTTTAAAAATTCTGTTGTAAATAGTTTGTATTAACTGGAAGAATCAGTTTAAATTTAGCTAATTTTTACAAGGAATAGGACTGGTTTTATAAGCCACTATTTTTATTAACAGAATAATTAATATGTCATTTACAACACAAATTACAGTTCACAACGTCGCAGCCCCCGAGTACATGTTTATAACATTTAGGAAGAGTCCAAGTAGAAGTGAGAAGCCAATATAAAATCATAGTTACAACCACGTATAGAATGGAAGGTCACAACATTTGGATGCAAGGGGTGTTACCACACAGTGATTGTTTCATTGAACAACAGACTTGCATAAGAAATTCATTATAGCAACTATAAAAAAAACAACAGAATAAGACTATTGCAAGTTGCTTACCAATATCAATATATTTTGGGTCCAAGGGAGTGCCAATAGAATTGCAGAGAACCAGCACATACTGTATGGAAATAAGAGCAACTGTCATTACTACCACATTTTTTGTAAATTAGTAAGCCGTACAAGGTTTTCTGTGAAGGTGTATCTCATAACCCATATTTCACACAATCTAATGCTGATCAGCAACAGGAAACAGAGGGACCATGACTGCAGTAAATATAAAGCAGCATAAGCATGAGAGTAATGAGATATTTGCCAATTAGCACTATAAATGAAGCCAAGCACAAAACAGGAAAAGGACCAGCTGTTTTAAGCTAAGGAGCAAATCTACCAGACAAAATACAATACGCAGGATGTACCACCAGCAGGGTCCACAGATAACATGCAGGCAAGACAGCCAGTGTCTCACCCCCTGCTCACACACTGTACTGCGATTATTTACTAGCATGATACACCAGCAATTTCTCAGTGACTCAACTCTCGCCTAGCTGTTCATGCAAAGGACAATCTAATAAACTGCATCAGACCCCCTTGCTAGCTCCCAGAAGTTAGGACCCTTGTTCTATCTTTTGCAGACCTCCATCTCCTTGAACCTCCAAGAGGGCTACAATGCGGGAAGAATTGTGAATAATGCTATCCCTCCACCCTGCAGTATCGCAGATACTACAGAACTGATGAGTTTTGTTAGTTTTGCCCTTCTTGTAATCCTGCTCGGGAAGGTTTTGATAGCACAGATACCTCAGATTGGTCTGTTAAACTCGGGAAGATGCAAATAAATAAAAATTGACCTAGACATCAATGTTTCATTGTTGTTGCTGATGTTTTCATTTTTCCAGACCTAAATCAAGGATTAAATAGCTTTATGATGATTGCACAGGGAAATAAGAATGTCTTGAATGAGAAGTGTGGAAATTAAGTAGCAACTTTTACTGTAAAGTCTTTAGATTAAAAAAAAAAAATATATATAGGCTGCCAACACTTGAATCTCCTAAGAGCTGTTATCCTGACTCTCCAGGAAATGGAAGATAATTAGTTCTTCATAGCTCTTTCACCTCCTGAACGATTCATGTAATTGTGGTAGCAGACTACAGCAACTGTACAGCTTACCTCTTTAAGCTGACAGATTGATAGCTTATTAATCACATGAGAATGGCAGAATTCAGGTTTTCAGCTACTGTATGAAATTCATTCTTGCAAAGAAAAAGATCCGAACAAGGATTTATTTTCATTAAATAATTTATTTTTCTGGTTCTGCCACCAATAAACACCTCTCACAAATAGTATTTTTATTTCTTTGTTCATGAGTTAAACTTTCCACCAGCATTCTCAAATTTCTCTTTTCCACCTCTGTGGGAAACCACACCTGGCTTTTTAAACTATTTATTGTTCATTTCCATTATGTTTATATTAATTCTTCTCTGGTAAATTATCCCAACAGTCACTCTTTAATCAATTTCTCTTTTATGCCCTTTTTACTTATTTCTGAGACTCGAAGTCAGAGACCAGAGATCAGAGATCTTGGATCAGAGACCACCAAAGGGTGATGGAGTAACAGTATCCAAGACAGAGGCTGCATGAGCTACACAGGGTGGTGCCAGGACAAGGGAATTTGCATCGTCCGATTTGATCAAAGCAGAAAGCTCAAGCCTTGCTATGGGTATCTTTGCTATGGGTATCAAGTCCTTTGTAACTAACTGACATTCACATCCACTTGCAACACCTTTAAACAGTTCCTGCCGAAATTATTCTTTTTTGCCCCATCAGCTGTTGCTGTTCATTTTGCCGTCTTGAAATCACAATTCTAATGACCAAAACCTATTGCAAAACAAATCTCTTTTTCAGAAAGCAACTCTAATGAACTGCTATCCAAAGGATTAGCTTGTTCAGTTCATTTCTTAAAAGCTGACCCCCCACAGTGTTAATAATTACACTGGAGCCATTTCAAAAGAATTGAAAGATGCTTATTATCTGTAATTTTCAGATGCTAAAATTAAATCTCTTATTTATGCTCAAGAAAGTTACACTAAGTCTCTCCACTGTTTGTTTCCTACTTTAAAAATACAGCCCAGGAAAATCTCATTTTATTGCACTCAGTTTCACCAAATGGTTTTGGCCATGTATACCATATTTTCAATCCATACGACAGTACACTATTTATTGCACAATCAAGCAAAGCAGCGCTAAAGCATTTTTTTTACCGTTGCACCAATTGACTCCGTCTCATGCTCCTCCTTTGTAAGCAATATACAAGTGATATAGAAAATAATTCAGAAGCGAACGCAGTAAGAAAAACCATGTAACAGTTAGCATCACGCTAACCGAACGCACATTAACCACAGGATACATTTATCATATCATTTGTCACATTTAAAATAAATAATAAACAAACAGAGCAGCTTGTAGTAACATGTGATTTATATCACCTAAAAAATTCCCCTTTTTTTCCCACTCCTGACTGATTAAATATTCGTTACCATTCTGATGCTCTCCTGCTTTTAGCTTTTCTTTGGAGAACTGTTCTAAATATTTCTAAAGAACATTAATCTTGAAGGCTGCAGTTTTCATTAAGTTACTAATGGCTACAAGGAGTTAAAATATAGAGGCAGTTAATCGGTTCTGCAGATTTTTGCTATTAATTTGTTGATTGTTGGGGTTCTTTGTTTTTAAACACTGAGCCCATTCAAGTCCTCAACTGAATGACACACTCTGAGACAGCTTCAGAATCTTACATTTCATCTTATTCTGGCTGTAAAGCACTGACATATGGAACAGAGCATTTCAAGTGAAAATTAAAAGCAAGACTTTACCTGAGGTTGATTTTCATCTGCTTTAGTTGCTAAAACACAGAAGTCTCCATAAGTTGTTATGGAAATCAAGCTCTTGACATATTTCACATACTTCTCATTGTTTTTTGTGTCCCAAAAGACTACACAGTATTCTGGACGATCAGGTCGGGTATATGCATAAACAACTGTATTGGAGCAGTAACCCCACTGCCAAGAGAAACAATTTTGATAAAACCTATCAGAAATTATAAGAATTCAATAATAAATTGTTCACAGCTATGAAAGAAAGTGTTTATTTCATATACACAATCAGTATTCAATATTCTTTACCTGTCAAGGGATGAACTGATTTATTAAAAGTATGTGAACACAGCTCCGGTAATAAGTTATTTGCATAATATTAAACTGGGAAAAGAACCCCTCCCATCAAGCAGAATAACCTATCACAATCAGAATTGGAGGATCAACCTCAAAATGCAACAAGATTTCTTCCTTGTTCAGTGGGTACACAGAAATACCCACTGTGATGATGGTATTGCCATGAAAATGCTTGCTCTATGACTATTGATTTGGAAACCCAAAGTTCATTTCCCAAGGGAAGTATAATAAACACCTCAAACAGTGCAATTCCTGAAGCAGACAAAAATAAGCACTATACTAGAGCACTATAGTAACTCACATCACCTATTCCATATTAGTAACACGAGAAAACCCCTCCCTTCCCCCCAGAAGAATATAATTATTCACATAACAAGTAGAAGAAAGGGCAAAAAGGCAAAAGAAGAAATGGAATATCCAAACACTGTAAAAACCATGAAGATGTAGTTTATTGCATTCAACTGATTTAAATTATAGAAATTAATAATGAAAACCCTTTCTAACACAGCAGAATCAGAAAATATCTCGGAAAGGAGGTGAAGCTGACAAACAAATGAGATATAAAGCAAACCACTTAAGGACGATGATGCAATTGTAGAAAAACTAATAGAATTCCCTGTATCAGCATTTACTAGAGAGAGAGGAGAAAGCTTGTTAGAGAGCTGGCCAGAAGGGTTCCCACACTCTACAGGGAATGAAACCGAGACAATAAACTAAAGTATCAGCAAAAGAACTTTTAGAATAGATCTATAAAGTGAATGGTAGTAAATTGTCAGAACCCAATGGTTTTCACTCAATTAGAGTTCTACGGGGATTCGAACACAATGCTGTGGAGTATAGCCAGAGGAACAGGACTGGGCAGATGTAAAAAGCGTTATGATTCTGGGAACCATAAATCAGTAAATCCAGCTTTCACACAAGGCAGAGATGTTAAAAAAAAAAAAAAAGGAATTAGATGGACATGGATAAATACAACACACTGGAACATGTGGGTTTTTTAGCCCTGGAAGTTGTACCTCATTCATTTATTATTATCAATTATTATTATTTATGATCTTTCAGGCAACAGGCATGTGAATGAGGATGACCCCACTGATATGACCTACTTGGATTTTCAAGAAAATCAAGCTCCTTTTGAATACAGGAAGAACAATAAAAGGATTGGAATAAAGATAGTTTTTGACAACCGAGAGCACTACCCACAGGATCCTTCCCAGAGATGCAAACTGGAACTTATACTATTCTGAATATTCAAAATTTATATGAAAGGAGTAAGTTATGAGGTAACAAGTCAGTAAACTGTAAATCATGTTTGTCAAATCTAAAACTGATTTCAAGAAGTGGCCAAGGATCCCAGAATGCTGGATGATGCGGATATAAAGTGAAATCCAACGTACATTTGAACAAAGTAATATACACCAGAAGAAATGTAACTAGAGCTATAGACTCTAAATTGGTATTACAACTCCAAAAAGATATCATGTAAACTATGAATAGTTTAAAAAAGATCAGCTCAATTCATAGTTTTTACTGTCATATTAAATTAGAACCCCCTTTCTCTTATTATGGTAATACTTGAAAAATACAGGAAACCAGATTATTCGGTAGATTGGTAAATGGTACTAACACTTCATCTCCAGGTCATTAATTCCAATCCAGCCTAAATTAACGACAGCTTTGAATCACTACCATTTAATGACTGTCACCTTTTAGAATATCTAGTTCCTACAAGGGAGTTACTGATATAATCAGAAAGAACATAGCGGTAGTAATATGTATTATTTATTGAAGGACAACGCATATCATTCACCATAAAAATATTTAACATTGAAACTGAGTATATTACCACTGGGTTAAGAGTTTATTTGCTCAATTTATTTGCTCAATTAATTTGAGCACATCTTTTTCCACTTTAAATATGCAAAAGGGAAAAAAAAAAAAAAAAGAGAGAGTTTACACATGCAGTTTCCAAAACTAAGGTTTCAAAATATTATTCATTTGCAAACTGTGACAGATCTTGAAATACACATGGTCTCATAGATACTGATGAGTTTAAGAAAAAGCAATAGGCCTGTGTTACAGCTGTTACACATTTCCCAGAATAAACATTAGGTAGCACTTCCTGCAAGGCTAATTTCTAGCTCAATTTTCCAAAGTCTTTTCCAGCAGATTTACAACAAACTATTTGAAATTGCTTCCTAGCAGATTTGTGTTTATGATTTTTCACAACTGAGTGGAACGATACATTTCAATATAGCTGCAGTATGTTCCTCACATTAAACTCTCTCTTTAATCACAGTGGTTACACACTGATGATTAAAGAACATATCCTGTGCTGGAAAGAGAAAGTATACAATACTATATACTGGACAGTAATCGCTATTTTTTGTTAAACTGTAAATTTAAGTGAAATAGTCCTAATTTCTTAAAAAAACCCAGACAAACACACACACACGTATGGTAGACAAGATAAAAACATTACTTAGAATTAGCTGAATACACACTTGTAAAAAGTATATTGGGAATTGAAATGTAAGTAGGAAGTACGCCTATCAGATTGCATTCATTTCTACTGTTCACGTTTCTATACAACTCTGCTGGTTCAAACTAATAATTCACCACCAAAAAACTGACAGTAAAAGTAAGGTTAAAACAATTCCCATTGTATCACTTAGCCCACTGAGTTTAACCAAACAGTAATGAAAACACTGGAGCCTTACCTACATGACAGCCTCAATTACTACCAAATTTAGAACCATGCCCAATTCTGTTAATATTAACAAAGCACACATTTCCTTATTATGAAAATAAAATCATAAATTCATTATAAAAGCAATGGCTAAATCATTCCATCACCAAGACAAACACTCACATTCCACTAAAACTTCAAGTCAGTAGTGTTGATCAAACAGTAATCATAAGTTAAGCATTGATTTATATATTAAATAAATTTACTTTTTCAACTCATTCAGAAAGAGAATAACTAACAGGAAACTTATTAATACAGTTAAAGTGCCACATTTCTACATACCTTGTAATCTGGACGAATATTTGCAAAATATATGTAAGAATCAACAGCTAGTGCAATTTTCAGTCCACTTCCCTCCCAAGACAAGGCAGATATCTGTTTCCCAGGAACTTTCAGTGTGCGTAAATGCTTGTTTAAAACAAGGGAAGAAAGAGATTCTGACTTTATAACAGGAAAACCACTCTAAACCACATAAACAACAGTTTTGATAGTTGATGAAAACCAAACATAGATCTTCTTTATAGTACCCCATGACTCCCAAATTATAATACACATCCAAACAAAGGGGGAGATATTTAACATGCATTACTATAAAGTGTTCTTTTGCCTCAATTCTTTTTTTGTCAGAGAGAAAGAAAAAATAGGACTCACTGATAGTTCAAACTTACTAAAATAAATAACAGATGGAGAATGACAGTATGAACATTTTTTCCTTTGGTTGGTAATTTGAATCACCTTTATAATTTCAGTCGCTACTAAAATAAATTCAAGTACTGATACCTGACATGCCTCAGAAGTTTCATTTATGCTGGAAGTGTATTAGTCAGTTGATGTACAACACCCTTAACTACAGCTGATGGTTTAAACAAACAAATAAATAAAAACATATAGCTATTCTATGTCAAGAGCATACAGTGCATCAGCTGCAGAGGTACACAATTTGCAGTGGGGTAATGGACATTTTCCTCTTCTCTATTCCCTTTCAAAAAAAGTCTAAGAAAGGCAGTTAGATGTCCATTTACAATTTAAGAGCTAGCAAAGAAATACACTTTCCATCTTGTTTTTATATCTTTATTTTGCTGTAGAATTTGAAGTTGAATGAAGGAAACAATTGAAAAAAAATGTTTTCAAAAACTTGTTTTCAAAAAATTTTTTCAAAAACTTGTCTTCAAGTTTTGAAACAAAAAACTTGTTTCAAAAACTTGTTTCAAACAGAGCACTTGTTTGTGGGAAGATTTTTGTTTGCAAATAATATAGATGTATGTAATAAAGGATACATTAATCTACTATTTACTGTAAGATTTTGAATAAAAAAATGCAAACTTTTTACTGAGCAGAACACTGATACTTATGCTTAGATCTAACTTTCCTTTTGAGGGCATAACTTTGTACCTAAATAAACTGTTATCAATGAACTTACACAGTTTAGTACCTATTTCATGCCTTTGATCAGATGCAAATATCACATCCAAATACTGGTCACACATTATTCACAGAAGATACCATATTCCAAAAAGTTAAGTCCGTACCTGAATATCAGAACTAGTACAAAACAATTCTAAAATCTAAAGAATTTACCTCTAAGCACTAGACACAGAATCTGGAACACCTGTTTCAGTTAATCTGAAGGACACTAGCAGCCGGAGACGTAATGTTATTGCCAAAACCTTTGGTCCCATTTAATACTTTCAACTAAGGAAACCCCTACAGATGATGTTGGATTTTAACCCCTTCCACAGCACAGCTCACAGCTCTACCCTTACCACAGTCACCCTCAGGGCTGACGAGTACTTCCTCTGTACAAGGGACAAACTTCCTCACACTCTGATACCTAACACTAACTTACTGATTTCCAGATATATTACTAGGAGGAAAAGTGACATTACCTGAAATTACCTTGCAAGGCAAGAGTAGCACCACAAACAAAAATATATAGGAAAGTTGTCCTAGAATCATAGAATCATTAAGGTTGGAAAAGACCTCTAGGATCATCTAGTTCAACCCAACACCTCCATGCCTACTAAACCATGTCCTGAAGTGCCACATCTACACATTCTTTGAACTCCTCCAGTGATGGTGACTGGAGGAGTCTCTCAAATGTTGAATATTTAACATCTTATAAAAGAGACAGGAAGTACAAAAAACATTTACAAAACAATATCCCCAACAGACAAATGAAGATTAGAAAGAGTTTACCTTTTCTGAGGTTTCTGAGCCATTGCTTTTACCGATACCAGATGCCGTTTTCTCAGTTTCACTGATTCCATAAAAATAGAGAGAAGCATTCCCTGCCGTATTTTAAACTCCTAATCTACAGATACCTAGGTCTCTTACGCAGCCAGTGGAGAAAGACACATACTTCCAAATTTGATACACAGATGTTAAATGAGCATCTTAACTGCTGCCTAAGCATTCAAAACCGCTTATTGACTATAGTCTGAACTCAGGTATCTGAGTTAGGTGTTCAAAGTTAGACACTATACAGATCCCTTCACTTAGTGTTTTATGAGATACACTCAGATTTTTGTGCTGGCCACTAACTTGGTGTTCTAAAAGGGTACCTGGTGCTGTGTCATCTTTCCAGATCCAGATGGATATACTAGATACCTTAGAGCACGTTAAACACACTAAACAGCTACGTTTTGGCATCCAAATTCCACCAGTAATGACCACATAGACAAAACACACTAAGATAAAAATCCTTTACGTTATAGAAGTATATTAAATATTTTTACCTCACCAAACGGGGTATAAAACTGCACAATGTTTACATCTTTGTCTTGAGAAGTTGCTTTTAGGGAGCCTGCCACCGCCAATACGCTTCCACCGTGGTTCCACTGAATACATACTACGTTCATACCAGTGTCAATCAAAACAGGATCTAGTTTTTAAGAAATAAACATTAATGATATGAACACAAGCAGATGTTTTGGGTCAAGAGTAGCTGAGTAATTAGCACCCCTCATTTTGTACCTACTGTGGTCATTCTCATCTCTCATTATCTGGCATCTTCCATTGTCATAACAGACAGCAAGACAAGGACAATCTGGTTCAATGTAGCCTTCTGTACCATGGTACCAATGTATTCCAGCAATACTGAATGCTCCAGTTAAGTTCACCAAACAACTCAGTTTCATTTTCACCTAGACAAGAACAGTTAATTATTTAAAGTCATATACAACATGCTATTTAGAAGAATAATTTATATCTCTACTGATACCTTGCAGAAGACCAGATGTCTATGCAAAGGTTTTTTTCCTCTCCCAAGAAAAATTTTCACATTCTCAAAAAATTTTAAGAGTTTGAAAAACTTCCTTATTCAAAGCCAGATCAGACATATGAAGACATTTATTTTAACTACAAAGAAGTACTTTAATGTTGGCATTTTCGTTCTTTGAAAAGTAACTTAAAAACAAAGAAAACAAAACAAAACACCCCACCACACACACAAGGAACCCCACTGGAACTTTGCAAAAAATAAAAATAATCTCAAACCATTCCTGGCCACAAGATTTTTTTAAAAAATAAACCTTTTGTCAGCTTTTTCTTTATAAAAGTGTCTTGAATAATATATAAAAATAATTG
This sequence comes from Ciconia boyciana, assembly GCF_034638445.1. Taxonomy (NCBI): domain Eukaryota; kingdom Metazoa; phylum Chordata; class Aves; order Ciconiiformes; family Ciconiidae; genus Ciconia; species Ciconia boyciana. Next base: position 11,498,184 of record NC_132936.1, on the reverse strand, counting down.
GAAAAAAATAAGTGTCCAAATTAGAACACCAATTAAGATAAGTTCACTTTTGTAATAATTAGCCATGTACATCTGGTAACACAGGTAAGGGTTTTTTCTGAAAGATAAGAGTGCACCTGGATTACTTCGAGGAGGGCTACCAGGTAAGGGCAGTTACCAGGTAACTTACGGAAGGAAGGGCAGGCACACACAACCACACATATTGTTGATAAAAGGTCAGCGGGCAGCAACAACAACTTCAAGAATTTCAGTAATTTACAGCACATGCTAGAAACACTAACTTAGTGGGAAGAAAGATACAGTGGAAAGTTAAAGAAAATAAAATGGGAAGGGTAACAGATATTTTCTTAGGGAAGGGAAGGAAAGGAAGAGAAAATTCACCGTAATAGGCACCTAAAAGTCAAGAACGTGGTTCCAAATACATTGCTCTTTTCAAAGTCAGTGTTTTATTTCTGTTTAGCATTTTTTCATAGTCATATGCAAATATACCAAATAAGTAGATAAACGTAAGTAAACTGAAGTTGTAGGAATGCAGCAATATTATAGTTACTTCCTTTCATTTTTCCACTTATTACCAGGCTTTCTCTGAAGCATGTAACATTCCTTATGTAATATGACAGGAGCAATGGGAAGTGACAGGAGCAATAGGAAAATAAACTACTCCTTTATTCTAAAAGCACGCAAGTACTTTTAACGTGAGCTTCATTTAATTTAATTAGTATCACCATACATATTTTTACATATCCAATAACTATTGCAAGGAAAAAAGGCATCAGTTGATGTGATATTAATTTAGCTACCAAGAAAGAAATATTGATATTAGAAAGCTGCAGGGCATAAATCTCGAACAAAAACTTTGTGCACAAGACCTTGTCCAGTTCTCAGTACTGAAGTCCACCAACTAAACAAACAAACATTAAATAAATTAAGAGGAAGTAAGTTTTTATGCCTGTTGAAGTTAATACCTTTATTATGCCACCATGAACTTACAATAAAATTTCCCTGATTGCCATAAATGTGAATCTCTCCATTTGCCATTCCAAAGAGTAAAATTTTGCTATCAGAGGACCAGGCCACATGGCTCAGGTGGGTTCCTTTCAAGTCTTTTCCCCAAATTCGATTGCCTGTAAGAGAACATTGATTGTACTTAATAAATATACCACAAAATTAAAACTAGGATGCAAGCTACCAATGTAAAAATTGAAATAGCTAAAGAAAGCCAAAGCAACAATTAGAAAGTAACTATTAATTGTATTTATCTAGAGAAACAGAGCCACTATGTACATAATAATGAAAACAAAAGCTATGTAATACCACAACAATCAGTAGAGCTTAAATTTTACCATCCACTGATCCAACAATCACAGCTCCATCTTCATATACAATACAAATCTTTTGTCCATCAGCATTCCAGCTCATACTTCGAACAACAGATTTATTTCTATTGTTAATCATCTCTTCATACCAAGCACCTATTAGTAGTGAATGAAAAATTGAGTTACACTTCTGATTTGATAATCCTCTAGTGGATTCAAGGTACACGCTAATCACTGAATTCAAACGAGTAAAATTACTCTCAATTAAAAAGATAAGCAAATAGGATGATAATGACATTTCTTAGCAACATGAATTCCTGAAGTTGTTAAAAAAAACAAATAAAACATAATACAGACACACTAGAAGTCTATAAAAGTTACCAAACAATCAAATTAGGTGTTCAATGAAATGGAGAAACCTAAGAATGGTCTGCTTATAAGTAAACATGAGACAGTAGGTTACATATGACTCTGCAATGTAATATACAACAAAAAGATACAGTCACAATGAATTTTGGAAAGGAATTAAAAAGGAAGTTGTTCCGCCCTTTCTGTAAAAGTCTAGCAAGACTACACTGTAGAATCCCCCAGACTATACAAATATAATTATTGTGAAACCCAGTGTTCAGATGTGAGCTACTTATTTCCAAGAAGAACCTGATAAATGAGGAATCGGAGAGGGGAGCCAAAGTCCGAGAGGGGCCCTACAGGAAGAGATCCGTGCTTACTTAATTTCAGAACTGACAAGAATACACTAGGAAACATAAACGGAGGGAAGAACCGACTTTGATAGGAATGTGTATTAAGTAATTTACTGGTTCTTTTCCAAAACTAAGAGATTATTTATGTGACAGTAGCCACCATATATCAGGCAGAAAGACTAATCAAGTGATAATCTTTATTCCTGAAATGAGAAGCTGAGCCAAGATTTTATTTGTTTCCATTTTTCATTACACAAAAATCCCCAAAAGAAAAAGAAAACCCTTTATTTTCTTTTTCTTTCCCGCATGTGTTGGAAAGTGGGTAGTTTGACCGAGAGGTTTGCTGGCTTTCAAATGAATTTAAGTGTATCAAAGAAGTACATGTATGTGTGAAAAGGTCAAGAACAATAAAAGCCAATTACAGCAATACACTGGTTAGTCATATTAGTTCACTGCCTTAATTAAACATTTCTGAAGATTGTTTTTACAAAAGTATTTAATTGATGTTCTAAGCAGGGTTGCTAAGTTCTTCTAGTTCTACCAGTATGTCTGTGCTTGATGCACTTCGCAGAACTATTTAAATATTACAATGATACCCAGAACAGAACCTACAAAAAGAAGCACTGCTTCTTTTTTTTGTTCAATATACTATTTTCCTCCAAGGGAGTAAACTAACAGAGATAAGGAAATAAGAAATTTATTGCAGTTTACCAAGCATATGGCTAAGAACTGATATATTCTCCTAAGGCAGCTCTGCAGGACAAATGCCTTTTTATATGTGACTACACTACGAAAAATGTAGACAAGTATTAGAATAAAATCTTGGGAATTGTTTTAAATCTATTCTGAGCTTTACAGTCTGCAAAATAAAAAGTCTGAAAAAGAATTGTACAAATTGCGGGGGGGGGGGAGGAAAAGATTTCTCACAACATGGAATATTATCCCATCTCGAATTTATCCTGTAAAATACCTTTATACAGCATCCACACAATGATGAGTCCATTTTGATCACTGGTAGTTAGTTTTTGATACTGTTCATTCCATGTCACCACTTGCACAGAACCTAGAAAATTATACAAATTTTTTATTTACACCATTTAAATCAGTTAATAAAAACCACCACATCCAACTTAATCAACCTGGAGCTTTTCAGAAATTTGCACTGCTGACTTTGATTTCATTTTAGGCATTCTTTCTGTATCACTAGTTTCCTCTTTCAAAACTCTGCTAAACAGCTCCTTTTGCTTCTGTATTCACCCACTTGAGTAACATCCTCTCCAAATTCTGCTCAGAATATTGCTTCAATACGCAAAACCCAAATCATAGTTTTGCGGTTTCTGACCGCCTCTGACGTGTTAGTCCGGGAAGCTGACAAAACTTGACTGTCATAAGAAGTTTTGGCTTTTTCTTCCTCTTAGTAGTTTGATCCTCAGTAGTGCTGCACTTTTAAACACAATCTCCCTCACAATCACCAAAAAGAGCACTCTACACACAATTCCTTCAGATCCTCTAGTCTCATATGGGATCCTACTCATAAATATTTGACTTGACTGGAAACATCTTCAAACCGTTTATAAGCAGCACCTTATTTCATCAGTTCAACACTGGATATGAGATTGGCCACTTCAAGCATCACATTCTTTCATGCCCTCACCACTAGTCATCCATTTCCTCTGTATCCTTTCCATTTTTCAGCATTTCAGTCATAAACTTTATCAACAGATGCAATCAAAGATATCATGAATGTCGGAGATTTTTGAAGATAACAGTACTCTATTTCAGAATTGAAGACATTAATTCAAAATATGCACTAAATCAATTCCTCACAATTCATTTTTTTGATCATATTTAACCAGGCCCCTAAAATAACCTGACTGTTGGCAGGTTTCAACTGCAAATCTTCATAAAAAGACCATTTCTTTAAATAACGTAAGGATTTTAGCATTCTCTTCATATCCTATTGCCCACAGATGATGACCCTGTAACACTTCTCATCCAAGAGTTTAATTCCTCCCTAATTCCCCTGCATTCAGTTTTTACTTTCACACACTATCGTTCTCTAGCCTGTTTTCTAAGCTCTCTAAACTTTGTCTGTACGCTATACTGCAGTCTACATAGGTACACATTCTGTATTTTGTCAATAAAGGGAAAATGAAAATATATTTAAGACAGAGATCAGGTTTACTGAACTAACTTTGATTTCTTTGGAAGAAAACGTAAAGCTACCATAACATATAAGCAAATCTCATAGACGCTATCAAAAAAACCCAACTTATCCACATATGTGTCGCTAGAAAAAATGCTTAAGAAGGCTTTTAGTCTCACTTCTCATTTCAGCTTATCATACAGAGATTAAAACTTTATATTCTATATACAGTGTAAGAGAAAATTGTTCTCCTTTTTTTAAAAAAAAACCCCACGGTAGAACATCATTGTTTCTTTAACTCAGCAGTTCCAGCATCAACTGCGCATCAATTTAGCTTTTCTCTTCTGCTATAAAGCATTCTTTGTCTGTCATCTACCAAGGCAGTATGTGAACAAATGTATGGAAGCAAATGTATCATGATCTTCTATGTAAATACCTAAAAATATATTCCAGTCCCATGCAACTGATTAGCACTTCCAGATTAACCATGCTCAGATAACAAGTACTATACCAGTAGCACTGCATGATTAAAAAAAAAAAAAAAAAAGTCCCTCTGTAATATAACACACACAATAGCATCATCCACTTAAATAGAAATCAATACTTCCTTCTCAGAATAATGAATGGGGACCAAATAATTTGGAAAAAGCAAAACCTGAGGTAATACAAAACACAAGTTAGGCTGTAATGTCAAAGTTCACAGACTTAACCTTGCAAAATCCATAAGCAAAATTTAAATCGTAACAGGCAGAGCAGAGCTTGGTTTGTGCAGCATGCATTCTGTATATCACATACCATATCAGCCAGGAGAATTGAGGTAAGGCTAAATCAGTTTGATTCTCAACCCAGTAATTCACTCACAGATCATGAAAGACTAACTGTAGGTCTTTCATCAGATAACTTGGTAAAAATAGATAGCCAAGCTGTTACATACCTGAGTTGAATACTGATAATCTTTATTTCAGGCTTATAATAAAAAGTTATAGCAAAATTACTCCATCAGCTTCACAAAATCTTGTTTTTTAATTCTAATCAGAAGTATATTAAATGCCCAAAGACACTTACCACTATGACCTTCAAGAGTTTGATTCACAGAAAGATTGCTAGGAGCTGCAAGTCCCTTTATTTTTGCTTCATCTAAAAATGAGAAAAATAGCTATAAAATAAACCTAATAAAGCATACATATTACTGCGTCTCTGTCAACCCTGCAGCTCTAATCACTATTTACATACATAAAATTACTTCACCTAGAATTATGTAAATTGTAACTGCAGGATGAATTTTCCACCCCTCAGTTCAATGTGTTTGCTACTCACATCTGTCATCCAAATTCATATACTCTTCATGGTCTAGCAGTTTTTCAGGAAAAAACAACAAAACAAACAAACCCACAACAACAACAAAAACCATGGCTATCACATTTCATTATATTCAGAAAAAGGTTTAAAAGAATTTGAAAATATACTAGATTTTACTTTTCTTGGAACATATTTATTTAAAAAAAAATACACAGCTTTCTCACTAAAATAATGAAGATAGTAGAGAACATTCAAACAAAATCAATAAATAATGAAATAAGTTCCAAAATAAATTGGAAGCCTATACAAAAAGAACAAGAATGAAACGTATGCCCTGAAAAAAAAGCAGCACTGAAGAAAACTTCAGCAGATATAACAGGTAGAAAAATTACATGTGTGCCATGTAAGACAAGCTGGAGGAAAACAGTGTTCAAAAGAAAGCGACAGCACATTTGATGTTTATGCAAATACATAAATATCTATGTACAGATTTAAAACATATGCAATATTGTCAAGTAACTTGTGTAAGGAGTTATGCTTTCAGATTTCTGCAGTGTGGTGCATTTTGTTCTTAAAAAAAAAAAAGTCTAATTTACCTGTCTGTGTTTCTAATTTTAAAACTTTCAGTAATCCATCCTCTCCACCACAGGCTATGAAACCTTGATCTTTATTCCAGGAAATACATCTTAATCGAACATTACCAGGAATTGCAATCTGAAAAAGAAATATTTCATATCTCTACATAGTTCTAAGACTCATGTTTTATTTTAAAATATTCTGTTTGAACACCTCAAAGACACCTGTGATAGCACACAAGATAAACTTATTTCTATTAACAGATCAGTACATGCAAAAAGAGACAGAAGACAATTAGAATTACAAGCACTAGTGAAACTGCAACACAACAGAAAAGGGAAATCTAACATATGCAGTAAGTAATAACAACAGAACATCTCCAAAGGTATGCAGAGAAGGCACCATGAGCAACAAAAGAGGTGACATGACCACACAGTGCACAGGCCTTTGCCACGAGCTGGTCTCCAGCTGAAGAGCCGCGTCCAAACTCTCCTGGTGGAGCAGTTGCTTAGGAGACAGCTGAAGACCAAAGAAACCCCAAGCCCCAAACCCAGGCCGAGAGGGAGCAGAACGGACAGAGCTGGACAGCACTCTGAGCAGGGACCATGCCCGCAGCCGCACCACCAGCGCCAGCAGAGCCGCAGCGGCCGCAGGCAGCGGGAAGGAGCCCCGAAGGTCCCCTCAGCTCCCTGAGACCTCCGCGCTCCCAATCCCCGGGGGTTCCCGGGGGGGGGGGGGGGGGGGAGAACTCCGCCTGCCCCGAAGGCTGCCTGTCCCCCGCCGCCCGACTTTCCTCCGTGCCCCAGGAGCACCTTCTTGCACAGGTAGATGAACATCCTGGAGGAGCGGGCGGGCGAGGGGTGCCGACCCACACCGCTCCTCACGACGGGCCCAGCGCGGCCTCCCTGGTAACCGCGTCACCCTGGCAACGGCCGCCGGAAGTTCGCCCCGGGCGCGCGCTCCTCTACTTCCGGGAGCGGAAGAAGAAAGAGACGGTTCGTTTGCTGCCGCCCGCCCTCTGGATCCAGGCGCAAGCGCTCCCGCCCCTTTGGGGCGGAGCCAAGATATGGCCCCGCCCCCGAGGCGTCGTGTGAGGCGGTGGCAGCTGTTAGGCACCGTCGTGGCCTGCACAGGCGCCTGCCTGCCTGACCGCCTGCCCGCCAGCCACCCTGCGTGCCAGCCTCCCTGCCGGCCTGCCTGTCACCCTGCCAGCCTGCCACCCTGCCCGCCAGCCGGCAGCGAAGCCGGAGGATGGGCCCTTGAGCGGGGAGGTGGGCTGGGGGTTTACCCGCCCCGGCACGGTGGCAGCAGCGGGCAGCACGTTAACGGTTGTACTCAACGTGGGTAGAAAACACTGGTAATTCATTAATAAAGGTCACTCTGCTTATACATGAAGGAAAATCCAAAAGCTTGCGAATCCCAAAGTGTTTGCACACAGTGGTTTTAGTATAACTTATACCAATACATCCTCAGTTACCTCAACCTCAGAGCTGCCCCAGGTGTTACCATCCACTGAGGTAACTGGTGGCTGTGGCCGAGGCCACAGGCGTTGGACGCCGTTCCCGCTCCCTCGGAAGGTGCTGCTGGCACCCACAGCCAGGTCTGGTCAGTCACGCACGTACACAGGTGAATAACGCCTTGATTCACTGCATGAGAGAGGGTAAGCAAGCCCCATGGCTGCTGTTCTAAAGCTCTTGGACACTGAGCAGGGCAGAAGGCAGGGGGAAGGACCAAGCCTGGGTTTGTGCCCGCACGAGGGGTGCAGGGGGCTTCAGGAGCAGCCCGGCTCTGCAGCACTGGCTCCAAGATAGGTTGGACCCAGCCACAAAATAAATATTTTCCATACTGAAGCTGTTTTGTAGCGGATCAACAGAAAAGGGGAACATGGAAGATGTACAAGACGGTCTGTCCTGTGTCTTCTGCATCCTGCTCTAAAAACTTGCCTGCTTGACATGGGAGTAATAGAAGTGCCATGTCTCTCCGGGCACTCCCCTCACTTTTATAGCAGCTAAGCACTCCACAGTGCAATTATCCACAACACAAACACTGAAATATAAGTGATTTGTTCAATGTCAGAGGAGGATCATGACAAAGCCAAGTTCTCAAACCTGTGTCTCATCAAGTTTAGTGTGTTTCCCTCTTCTCAGAGAGGCTATCTGGAAATGTAGAGAAATAGAACCAGCCATAGGTTATCGTCACATCATTTTATTGAAGTTACATGAACATGCAACAGTGAGGAGCACTGGGCATCCAGCTTTTTGACTGATGCCAACTTAGAACTGTAAAGCAAAGCTGGCTGAGCCCCTGTAAGCGTCTTAGAGCTGAGTAAGATAGCTAAATGTAATGTAGAAAAAGCCTGTGGTCAGGCAGTTGGACTAGATGATCATTGTATGTCACTTCCAACTGAAATATTCTATTCTATTCTATTCTATTCTATTCTATTCTATTCTATCCTAAGCAGAATAAAAATAATTTTTAAATACCATCCAAAAGATTAAATTTAGTTCTTTTCATAAGTTCTCTGCATTAGTCTTAAAGTTCTACTGCCCCAATAATTAAAACAGTATAATAACTCATTCCCTATCAACAAGTACATCTATATTTAAAATTAAAATGTTCAGTCAGTAGGCCATGCTGGTACGTCCCATTTTAAAGAAATCGCTTATATCACTTTGGAATTTTATCTGGTGCTCACAAACACAAAGTGAGACAAGATAATTGCTCAGAGGAATTGAATGTAAATACTGTCATTTGTAACATAAAACGGAGTTATGAATACTAATGCATGAAACAAAGCCTGCCCAGCTGACAGCTTGCAAGACACATCTGGCCTCCAGGACAATTTTCCACTATTGTATAAAATTATACGTCTCATCTGACAACTGGCCTTAGTGTAAATGGGACTGATGTCATCCACTCCCAGTTGCCAAGAAGTCGAAAAGTCTTGCATTAGATTTACAACTTGTTTATTCTTACGAATTACGGAAGCCAAGGCATACTTATAGCCCTATAAATCCCTATATAATACACGTGTCTAAGCAGAGGACACGAAAGTAAGCAAAGTGCTGGATATAAAACTCCATGACTTACAGAAAAAATATGCATACACAGCACTTTGAGGAAGCAAGTGTAGCATAGCTAGGTTGTCCCACACTAACTTTAATTGAACTACAGCAAATTAATTCAGTGGGGACACATCACAAAATATCAACCACAGACCAAGCCAGCAGTCTTGTAGAGTTTATAGTCTCATTTTTAGCCCTTGCTGAAGCTGTGTCCCATGTTCACCTGTGCTGTTTAGTATTATAGTAGTATAGTATTATAGTTTAGTATTATAGCTTAGTATTATAGTATTATAGTATTTAGTATTATTAACTTAACATTACTGTATAGACATCTGAAATCTCACTCTCATGTGCAGTGAACATGGTAACTGAACTTCTGCCTGCCGATTTTCCTTGCAATTGTTTGTATCTGTTATGTGCAGGGTATGAAGCAAGCACAGATGTCATTATAATGTGTCCTTGGCATACCAGCTACTGATACAATATTTTTTGTAATTATATTGCAAAGCTCTACAAAATACGTTGGATTTTTCAATTCTAAAAAAAAAAAAAAAAAAATAGTTTTGACTCCATCTTCAAATTTATTTAAATACAGTTTCTAAAGCATTTGGATTATTACAAATGCCAAGTGTGCAAAACGAGTGGATTCCTTTAACAACTAAATTTTTAAATTGTTAGCTTGTGTGTTTTATCCTACAAGCCTGATTGACACAAGTAGTCCCAGTAAAGTCCGTGGTATGAACAGGAATTACTTACTAATAATATAAGTAAATCTTGCAGGATAAAAACCTTAAATTGAAGGACATCTTTCGTCCTCTGAGTGTTAAACAACGTTATTAATACTTGAAATTACTATTAAACCTTTTATCTGTATTAACAAGGACTTGTAGATTTTAAAATCAAATGGTTCTTTTTCAAACTATGTGACTTGGGGATAGTATCCTGTTGAATTATGTAGATTTCTTCCATTTATGCCTCCTTTATCTTTGAGGTTTTGTTTCCTTGTTTTTGTTCAACACTTTATTTCATAACAGACATCCTTTAAGTTGTATACAAAAAAACTTCCAACATCAGTGTGCTGATCATACTTTATTTTATTAAAATAAGTTACAAGACCCCAAATTACTTTCCCATTTAATGGACTGGTGACACAGGCACATTTTTTACTCTGCCTTGTCATTTCACACTTTTATATAATGTGATATACCGTATCCATTCATTTTTTCTGTATTTACTTTTAAAGAAGAGAATAAAAATGCAGTTACTGCAGAAAAGCAGTACCTGCTGTACTACTTGTAGTACAAACTGAAGCGCAGCAGGTATAGGTAGCTTTATGGTTATGAAGTGACTGTACATGAAGATCCTGAGGGTCACTGTATTTTCAAGACTGTTGTCTTCCTGAAGTCTTCTTGACCTTTGTCAATAATAACAAACCAACTGCTGTAAGCTGTGCAACAAAATAAAGCTTGCTGAACACAATAAAAAGGATTGCTTCTGAAAGATTATTTTAAAATTAAGTAGAATGACAGCTCAGACAACCTGCTGTCTGCCTTGATACGCCTGCAGCTTCTCAGACACTTCATCTAGTGATCAGCTGTTAAGGGCAATATAATAGATAGCTATAAGGTTTGGTTTATTTATAATCTTTCTCATTGCTGCATTTTCAACAAAGAGTCGGTTTTCTAAATGAGGTCAATACATTCTTGAACCAGAGATTTCAAAAGATTTTAGAGATCTGTCAAGGTCTGGCCACTTCCCAAATGATCTCAACAACCCTCATTTCTTAGAAGGGGTTGGGCCAAGTGACATTCAGGGATGAGGAGCAGCAAGTGGTTGTCTCTGCTGCTTTTTCCAGGTTGGCTTGAAAGGATGCTAGGGATACAAATTGCCCACCAAAGAATAACTTTGAAAGAAAGCATCAGTTCTTTGTGATAAAGTACTCTCCTACATCAATTACTATTTGAACAAGAGCACCTTTTACAGGAAAAAGCATGTAGTCTCAAAAATTTCCAGTGATGAAAATCTTCGTAAATTGTCACAGTGATCAGCTGCTCTCACTTCTAAAAATTGTGCCTTACGTTGAATCACAGCTTGCCTAACTTTAACTTCCAGTTATTAATTCCTGCCATTGCATCTGAGGGCATTTATTCTGAGGGCATTCAAGTTTGCTGTGGTACCACAGAGTTCACCACTTTCTCTTTTTTTTGTTGTTTTTTTCTCTCCCACATGTTTGTGAAATGTCTAATCCGGGGGCTGACCACATTTCTCTTCACTGCCGCAGGGGCCGCACTGTGGCAAATGAAGCCGGCAAATCCCAGCACAGCGTAGCTGGCACCCGCCAGCCTGCACCTCGGATGTCCCGTGGACCCGAGGCTTGCTCAGTGCCTCCAGCCTCGGCAGCCTTTCTTGTATATCCCAGCAGCTGGATATTAGTAGGCTAGCACATTTTCACTGAAAAGAAGAAAGTGCATGACAATTGCTTGGGACAGTGCCTGCCTGCGGAGGTGGGACCAGAGGAATATCGCAGCTAATGGGACTGTTGTCACACTGCCTGTGAAGTTGTCTTGAAAATTTTGGGACATAATAGGAGGGCTCAAAACTGAGCATTTGCTATAACAGTACAAGTCATCTGGAAGAATTATGAACAGAGCAATGCTTGATGTTCAACATAGCATATATTATCTAGGGCATCTAGGGACATTTTATCTGTATCTTGATACTAAAGCCCTTCAATGAAATGTGAAAGCATAATGGTATTTGCAACATCCAAGATTTTGCTCCATAAAATTTCTAAAATCACCATGAAAATGCTTTCTGTTTTGAGGGATGTTGCTTCCCTGGCTTATATCAAAACAGCTACCTCTAAAATACCAGTAAAGAGCTGAATGCAGAAGATGATGTAAGAAAAAGGATATATTTTGCGGACAGAGCTTCAAGGCGTGAGGTGACTGAGTCCTGCAGGGCTGCTATGGCTTCACACTTACAGGATTCTTCAGTTGTTACAAGACTGCTCGTTATGGCTCCTAAGAGAGAAAACAGCATTTAGAATATTTATGATAATTATCGAATATTTAAATCCCAGGAAAACGCTTGATTCTGCAATGGGAGTTGAACTCATGCTGTGAGACTACAGCACGCACTGCAACCCAGGGCAGTCAGGAGGGAGGGACGGCAGTGAACAGGGGCCGGTGTGCAGCCAGAGACACGAGTGCCATAGTCCAGAAACAGGACAGGCAAGAGAGAGCTTGACTCTAACCAAGCAGGGAGCAGAGCAGGGAGTTCCTAGCCTGCCTGCCTGGATCCTCTGCACTCCTTAAATTAGTCCATTATTGAGTGAAAAATAAAAAGAGGCTTGGGTGCAGGGACCAACCAGCCTCCCCCATCAACTCTAATCACTAGACTAGAATGAATCATCTTTTCACATGTTCTCTCTTCCTCTCATCCAGAATATCCCCCACCTCAAAATGTAAGGCACCCTGGGAAGTAGAATGAGCGTGTTCAAGTGATGCAGACTGAGAAGAACCTGCAGTTCAGGTCTCCATCTTGTGCATAGTACTTTGACCATCAGACTATCCACACAGGAAGGCCACTGGCATCACTGTAAACAGAATCTATAAAATTAGCTGTATTTAAGGCAATGACTAACTTGGGCTTCTTTCAGAAGAATCATAGAATCACAAAATGGTTTGGGTTGGAAGGGACCTTAAAGATCATCTACTCCAACCACTCTGCCATGGGCAGGGACATCTTTCACTAGATCAGGTTGCTCAGAGCCCCATCCAACCTGACCTTGAACACTTCCAGGGATGGGGCATCCACAGCTTCTCTGGGCAACCTGTTCCAGTGTCTCACCACCCTCACAGAAAAGGATCTCTTCCTTATATCTAAATCTACCTATCTATAAAATCAAGATTGCTGCCCTGTCAAAGCTGGATTGTAATGGCATTTGGGGTACCCATCACTCCCAAACACAGCACTTCTGAGAATGCATTAAAGTCCAAAGTTAAGCCTCCAGGGAGTTTTGCAAGCCAAGCAGGAAGGCACCTAGTGATTTTAGGCACATAAAGAGTTGGTCAGTGTCAGAAATTGGTCAGTTTGCATCAGTTTCTGAGATGTGGGTGGAATTTAGATACCTAAGTCTCAGCTTGAGAAGGAGTTAGAAGAATTGAATTTACCACTTGGTAAATAATACAAAAATGAAAGCAGGAACACATGTATGAATTTTAAATACTAAGTAATAGATGTTCTGTGAGTTCTTAGCTGCATGAAAGGCAATTTAACGTCACCTACTCCATAAAGAAAACAGGAGTTAAAGCAAGCTGCACCACTTGCTGCAGGCTAAGAACAAACATATCAACAGCTCCTGAAGCACCACTACTGTAGTCAGATTACCGTCTACATCTGAGACCAGAATCATAAGCTTCCAAAGGCAGAGCCTCCTTAAAAGAGGGTCTACAATTATGAAATACCCTTTCAACAAGTTATCAAGAAGGATTACTTGTATGTAATACCTGTCACTTTATACATGTGTTTTTACGTTGCTTGCAAAGGCAACGACAGCAGATTATTAAATTATTTTTTCTGTAGATATATAAATGCATAGCTGATCAATTCCAAACAAATTATGTGAGCATTGTAACAGTAAAACAATAGAAATATTATACCTGCATACAATTACTCTTTTTTTCCAAATTGTTCTGGTTTCTCTTTTTGCTTATCAGTCATGCCATTGATATTTCCATTTTGCAAGGAAAGTGATGGCTGCTTGAATTACAGAAAAATGACTGAAATATATCAATTTCAAAAGGTTGTTCATTCAGTGTTTCACTGAAAAAAATCTATGAACAGATTCATTTCTAGCAGTGCAGAAATTAATTTGTCTTAGAGCCAATGTTGAAACCGGTGTCTTCTTCATTCCACTGAACCTGTATTTGTTCAGCTCCCTTCTTCGGAACGTTCCACCGGCTTTATGGTTGATGTACAAAGAAGAGCTGTTCAAGATTCAGCTGGAGGAAGGCCAGTTCAAAATATCACACCAACCGTTTCCAACCAACTGCCAGTTAAGTTTTCATGTTTGCATTTAAATTCTCCAGTGACAAATACAGATCCTCCTTGGATTATGTGTGTTTTAACAAAATTACTTTTCCAGCCAACTTTGGCAACTGCACAAGGGTACCCTGAAGTCTTCTACGGTCCTTCTGTGAAATTTAGAGTCTTCCAGTATTTGATATTCAAATTCTTGGGCACTCCCGTTGCCACTGGGATGCCCAACAAGTAATACAAAACATGCTAGATTTGTGTTTTTACACTGCATTTATGTTTAAGTCCAGACCTACAAAAAATTACTTTTTTTGCAGATGGTGTTTGGCTATATCCACCTATTTTATAACTTTGCCGTTACATAGGGTCCTTAGCCACTTGATGTAATGGCAAGTGATTCCTGCTCTGAACCAGAGATCAGACTAGGTACTTCTTGAGGTCCCCTCCAACCCAACCTTACTTATGATTCTACATCAAATGGTGCACAGGTTCTTCCAACAGTTGATGCCATTATTACCCATGTGAAGGGAAAGCGGTTGGTGAGTTCATGCCTGCCCCACTCAGCTTGGAGGAGTGGACAAGAACATACGGTTTAGCATTGCAGTGGTTCTTCTGACACCAGTTCTGTTCCGCACTGGCCCCCCTCCATCCTCCAAATGCTGGTATGCAATTGAGTCCCATGCCCCAGAGACAGATGCCCCAGAACCCTGCCTTGCCAATCTCTCCAGTTATTCCCACTTCATAAGGAAATGCAAATTATAACAGATGATTATCTTTTTTTAAATAGGGTGAAGTCCTTAAATGTGTGGTGATAGGTAAGAGTCAACTGTAGTTTTAAATACATAACTGCTATAACTAAACAAGAAGGATCAAACTAGCTCAAGACATTAGTGGAAACAGGCAGAAAAGAATGAAAAGGGATTATACTTTCAGGGATTTAGTGAGTTGATAGAATGTTTCTCAAACAGATTAAAAGGATTTAACACATTAAAAAGAGGTACTTCAATAAATATATTCAGGAAAAAAACCCATTAAATTATTATTTGAGCACGTTTTCTCATCTGGATTTAAAGTAAAGCCTTTATAGCAGTCACAGGTATACGATCCAGCATTACTGACACAGACCTGCTCACAGTCATGGGTTCCTGGTGCACATACATCAGTTCCTACAGAATGCATTTTGGAGAAACAGTTATCCGAAAACAAGGTAACATTTTTTAATACTTCCCAATGGCAATGCTGTTCCATGCTGGGAGCCTATCTTATATGAATCTTACCAGGAACTACTGAGATGTGTAACTGATCTTGCCTTGGAGAAGTGAGATGAACTAATTGTCTTACTGGGGTCTCCCTCAGTCCTTACTTTGTACAGTTTATGCTCACTCTGACTGCAGCTGCCTAACCCCACCAGATGTGAAGTGCCAGATCACCTCCAAAGGCATGCTATGAAAAGTTTCCGGCACACAATAACTTTACAGTAAGGAGACCGGGAAGGAAAGAAACATTTTTTAAAAAATTACATTTTTACTATAACACAAAGTTAGCTGAGAAGCTAAAGAAACAAACAGCAACATGAAATTCAGCCTGGAGGGGAGGACACCACCTCAGACTGTCTCCTGCATGGTGGTACGCAGTTTCCACAGTACTGCAGAGTGTGTGACTGTGTGACTAACCCCAGCTCTTCTCTCTTCAATTATTCCTCAGTTCTGGGTTTGCTGAATATTGCATAAGCAGCTTTTTAAATACAGTGAAGGCCTTATTTATAAGGTGATAAAGACCAAATGGTAAGCAGTTACTAGCATTGTTGCATATAAAGTGCTTTATATCTCTGAATGTTGCTTGAAGTGGAAAAGGCAGAGTGACATAGGGTTATCTAACGATAACCTTACGTCTTCTAACGATTGAATGCATGTGAAAGTTTCTCAAACAGATCTAAATATATTAACCTTCTAATGAGAGCTATTTTAATACATGTACTTAGCTGGGGAGGGTATGGGGGGATAGGGAACAGCAATCTGCTCTTACTTGAGCAAGTCTTCTTGTCTGGATTCAGGGTGTAGCCTTGGTAGCAGTCACAGGTATAGAACAGATCATCTCTCACGCAGACCTGCTCACAGTCATGCCTTCCAGGTGCACACATGTCAACAGCTAAGGAAGGTGTTTGAGAAGAATATTAATCAATACTCAAACTTCAGCCTTTTTAGGTGGTGTTAGTAATTCCCATTTGCAAACATATCTTCATTTGGATTCAAACCAGGATGTTTTTATTGCGTGTCAGCACGCTATTAGCCATAGCAGGGTATACAGAATGTGTTTTTATCTGGCTATCAATATAACAAAATTAATAAGATTTTTTGGAATACCGGCAACACTTTTTTGCAGTTGTAACAGATTTCAAAAGGAACTGAACTAGCAGTGACCCAGTTACAAAATAATTATCTAAAGGAATTTCAGAGAACAAATATCTGGATTTTAAGAGACTATTTGGCATTATTTCAGCTCTAATTGAGTTGGATAAGACACTGTTTTATGGAGTGAAAAGACCATAAACAGAAGAGTATACATGGCTGCTAAAAAAAAAAAGAGAGACGTGGCCAGTTACAAAGTGGGTACTTTATGTGTGAGGCTGATGTTTTCTGCCAAATTTAACACGTCAACTCTGAAAGGGCAGGCTGAGAAGGAGTTCCTATATTTGGATATCTTTGCAGTAAGGAGGTCCAGTAAGGCACAAGCAAAAAAGAAAGAAAAAGAAAGAAAGAAAGAAAGAAAGAAAGAAAGAAAGAAAGAAAGAAAGAAAGAAAGCAAGCAAGCCCCTCCTGGACCTAGACTATTTTTCTTGTATCACAAAAACCTGGATGTTGAGAAATCATTAGCAGCATACTGCAAAATGAGATTCAAAAGGAAAAAAAAGCAAGCATATTAGGGAAATAATCTGAAATTTGAGTATGCAGGGAGAGAATCAGTTCTATGAAAGAAGGTTCAGGATTAGACTCCCAAAGGGGATGCCTAACTGAATTCACATTCCCTCAAGGATGATTACTGCGTCTATATAATGCCAGGTGAGAATCAATCTTAGGAACTATATTTACAAAATCAGCTCCTAAACTAGGCAGGAAGAAATATTGAGGCCCTCTGGCTTTGCCTCTTTGAGATGCAAGAGATATGACTTAATTGGAGAGATTTGGCTAGGAATCTCCTGGAATTGGAAGCCTAGGTTCAGCGCTTTGTCACACAAAATGTAGTAAGGAAAGTGATTATGATGGAAGTGGAAAAAAGGATTTTGGGTAAATAAATCATCAGTGAGACATTCAAATAAACGAAGAGTGAAGTTCAAATGCTAATTAAGTGAAAATAATATAGAATACATATTAATTTGTAGGTACTATATACTCCTATGTACATCCTGAAGTACCAGCTACATCTATGGTCCTATTCTCCACAAGAGCCCAGCACTGGGAAAGAACATTTCCCTCCATCCTCTAGAGCTCTAAGGCTGGAGTATTTTTTAAGGTCCAAACACATCCACCAGAAAGAGTGATCACACTCATGATGCATGGGCCTCAAATTATTAGTGGAAACATGTAGAAAAAAAGTTGCACTGTGTTTTCAGGAACTGTACAGAAACTCTTGGATGATTTGTCAGAAAAATAACATAAATTAACCTGATCTTTTCAAGTTAGTTGTTTTTAGCTGAACACAATATTTCCTTGTTCAGATCTTACCTGAGCAAGTCTTCTTATCTGGATTCAGAGTGTATCCTTCAAAGCAGTCACAGCTGTAGGATCCATCATTACTCAAACAGACTTGTGCACAATCATGCCTTCCAGGTGTGCACATGTCCATGGCTGTGGTGAACCATGTTTTAGAGAAGAAAGCTATTAATCCCTCCCAGACACTCAAGCGTTTTAAGTGCTTCAACGTTTATAAGTACAATTTAATTAGGATTCAAATTAGGATTCAACCAGTGCCCTACTACATTATTACATTATGCTGCAGAGAACTGAATTCAGCTACTAATTATTTAATGCAGGAGGCAGATATCTGGACTGCAAAACATTACTATACCACATCTCACGCAATCTGATTTTCATCAGCAATCCTAACAGCCCTGAACATCCCCAGTAAGGATGAAGCTAAAACACTATACTGAGATGAGCAATAACCTGCCACGTGTCAAGGCAGAAGTTGTTTCTTGCAACATTAGCAGTAACTATGGTGAATCCAAATTTAACTTCATACTTTCATCCATGAGCTGAAGGCAGGCACAAAAAGCCAGGCATGATATGTAGAAATGCTATTAAATGGCAAAGAGATATAAAGCCTAGTGAGAACAAAGGCAAACAAACAAAAAAGCAGGAGCACTAGAAGATTATGTTCTCTCTTCAGAAATAAGAAGAGTGAAAACTTCAGTGAGAAGAATGCTTATGTGCTCTCAAAGGGAGGGATGCACTTAGCAGTTATAAAATAGCTACCCTAAGGCTGGTGCTGCTCAAAACTTCTGGATTTAAAGAAACAACTCCAGAGAAGTATTTGGGAAAAAAAAGTTTTTATAATAGGCTAACTTTTCAGGGTGACAATTCAAGAAGCGGCTGCAGGTGTAAGACTGGGGTTGCTATATCGCAGATCCCTGCACAGCTTGGAAGCAGAAGCAGCAAGATGTAAAAAAAAAAGACTTTCGACAGGAGAGATGGAGGGGACAGGGGAAACTCATCAGGTTTAAGTTATCTATGGACTACTGTCACTCACTCTCCAATGGAGACACAGTGCTGGTGGGCATCTCTGGAATAGATTCATGGAATCATAGAATCATAGAATGCTCTGGATTGGAAGGGACCTTTACAGGTCATCTAGTCCAACCCCCCTGCAATAAGCAGGGACATCTTCAACTAGAGCAGGTTGCTCAGAGCCCCGTCCAACCTGACCTTGAATGTTTCCAGGGATGGGGCCTCCACTACCTCTGTGGGCAACCTGTTCCAGTGCTTCACCACCCTCATTGTAAAAAATTTCTTCCTTAAATCCAGTCTAAATCTGCCCTCCCTTAGTTTAAAACCATTGCTCCTTGTCCTGTCACAACAGACCTTGCTAAAAAGTCTGTCCCCGTCTTTCCTATAGGCCCCCTTTAAGTATTGGAAGGCTGCTATAAGGTCTCCCTGCAGCCGTCTCTTCTCCAGGCTGAACAACCCCAACTCTCTCAGCCTGTCCTCATAGCAGAGGTGTTCCATCCCTCTGATCATTTTTGTGGCCCTCCTCTGGACCCGCTCCAACAGCTCCATGTCCTTCCTGTGCTGAGGACTCCAGAGCTGGAGGCAGGACTCCAGGTGGGGTCCCACCAGAGCAGAGCAGAGGGGCAGAATCACCTCTCTCGACCTGCTGGCCATGCTGCTTTTTATGCAGCCCAGGATACGGTTGCCCTTCTGGGCTGTGAGCACACATTGTTGGCTCATGTCCAGCTTTTTGTCCATCAGTACCCCCAAGTCCTTTTCTGCAGGGCTGCTCTCGATCACATCATCCCCCAGCCTGGATTGAAACCGAGGATTGCCCCAACCCGGGTGTAGGACCCTGCACTTGGCCTTGTTGAACCTCATGAGGTTCACACAGGCCCACTTCTCCAGCTTGTCCAGGTCCCTCTGGATGACGTCCCATCCTTCTGGCCTGTCAACTGCACCACTCAGCTTGGTGTCATCTGCAAACTTGCTGAGGGTGTACTCAATCTTGTTGTCAATGTCATTGATGAAAATATTGAACAGCACTGGTCCCAGTACGGACCCCTGAGGGACACCACTCATCACTGGTCTCCATCTGGACACTGAGCCGTTGACCGCTACCCTCTGGATGCGACCATCCAACCAATTCCTTATCCACTGAGCAGTCCACCCATCAAATCCATACCTCTCCAATTTAGAGAGAAGGATGTTGTGGGGGACTGTGTCAAAGGCTTTACAGAAGTCCAGATAGATGACATCCATTGCTTTTCCCTTGTCCACTGATGTAGTCACTCCATCATAGAAGGCCACTAGGTTGGTCAGGCAGGACTTGCCCTTGGTGAAGCCATGCTGGCTGTCTCGAATCACCTCCCTGTCCTCCATGTGCCTTAGCATAGCTTCTAGGAGGATCTGTTCCATGACCTTCCCAGGCACAGAGGTGAGGCTGACAGGTCGGTAGCTCCCAGGGTCCTCCCTTCTACCCTTTTTAAAAATGGGCACAATGTTTCCCTTCTTCCAGTCACCAGGGGCTTCACCTGACTGCCATGACTTTTCAAATATCACGGAGAGTGGCTTTGCAGCTACATCAGCCAATTCCCTCAGGACTCTGGGGTGCATCTCATCAGGCCTCATAGACTTATGTATGTTCAGGTTCCTCAGGTGGTCACAAACCTGATCTTCTCTTACAGTGGGAGGGGCTTTACCCCCCTGGTCCCCAACATGTTGTCCATTGACTCGGGAGGGGTGAGGAGAGCAGTTGCCAGAGAAGACTGAAGCAAAAAAGTTGTTGAGTACCTCAGCCTTCTCCTCGTCTGTTGATGCTAGGTCACCATTCGTGTTCATCAGTGGAGGTACGCTTTCTTTAACTTTCCTTTTCTGGTTGATATACCTGTAGAAGCCCTTCTTGTTATTCTTTGCATCCCTTACCAAGCTCAGCTCCAGCTGTGCCTTGGCCTTCCTGACCCCATCCCTACACAAGCAGGCAGCGTCCCTATACCCTTCCCAAGTTACCTGTCCCTGCTTCCACTGCCTGTGCAGTTCACTCTTGCTCTTTAGTTTGACCAGCAGGTCTCGACTGAGCCGTGCTGGTCTCTTCCCTTCCTTGCCTGATTTCCTACATCTGGGGACAGAGAGCTCTTGCACTTTATGGAAAGCATCCTTAAAGGTCTGCCAGCTCTGTTCTGCTCCCCTGTCCCTGAGGACCATTTCCCAGGGGGTCCTACTGATAACTCCTTGAAGAGCTGGAAGTTTGCTTTCCTTAAATTTAGGGTCCTGACTATACTCCTCACCTGTGCCATATCCCTCAAGACTGTGAACTCCACCAATGCGGGATCACTGCAGCCTAGGCTGCCTCCAATCTTGACATCACTGATGAGCTCACCTCTCCCAGGGACTAAGTGATGTTTATGAAGTACTGTGAAGACCATAAACTGGTAGGTAAGTGCCAAATTGCATTTTTATAATCAACACATTTAAAGAAAAATGCAATTTTACTGTTACTGGAACCAAGGGGAAAGTGTACAGGTGAATTCTCATTTTAAGAGTTGATGTCTGTAAGCGATTTTTCAATTAGAAACAAATGAAAGTAACTCACAGAAAGCATGTGCATGTCTCCATGAGTTTCATATATTATAGTAGCCTTTAATTCTTACCTGAGCAAGTCTTCTTATCTGGATTCAGGGTGTAGCCTTCATAGCATTCACAGACATAGGATCCATTGTTACTCACACAGATCTGATCACACTCATGCCTTCCAGGTGCACACATGTCCCTAGCTGCAAGACACACGTTGGAGAAACAATGCATTAATAAAAAGTAGTTTGGAGTGGAATGCATATTCACATTTTTTAATATATTTCTATTTGGAATCAGCTCAGAAATGCCAATAGTAATTGAAGGAATTAGGGTAAGTGGTAGGAGAAAATATCTATACAGTGTCTACATCTGAAGACTTTGTTTTGGCATCTGGCCCTAATGAATGGTTCTGTAGGCATAATAAAAACATGGCAATGGACTACTTCTCACCATTACTTGCAGTAGACTTATTTATTATTTATTATTAGATTTATTATTATTGAAGGAGATACAGATGTTCAGAGTTTCAAGAGAAGTACACAAGTAGCTTCTCAAATCCTATCACGGTGTTAAAAAGTTATTTTTTTTCTAGTTGAACACATTACTGAAGGAGTAATACCTGAGCAGGTTCTCTTATCTGGATTGAGAGTGTAGCCTTCATAGCAATCACAAAGGTAGGATCCGCTGTTACTCACACAGACCTGCTCGCAGTCATGGGTCCCAAGTGCACACACATTCACAGCTACAAAGGGCATTTACAGAAAAGACATTTCAGTCATCCCAAAGGAGAGAAACAGTCATTAATAATTTATGTGTACAAAAGTACATCTTGAACTGTTTGCTGGATTAGTAGTAGTAAATGTCAGTGCTGTGTCACCATCGCAAAAGTTACAGGCATCTTTTGCATCATTCTGTAGCCAGAAGAAAGACGTCATAAACAACATGGGAACAACTGCCCTGCAATAACTCACCACCTGAGGTGGCAGAAAGGCAAGATTAATCTGAAAAGGGTACAACAGGGAGAGAGAGATTTTAAGCACTTCGTAACATTACACTGGAAATGAGAACTCAGCTATGAAAAGGACCTTCTGTCTTACTGTATCCAGTCCCTTTCTATTACAGACAACCAGTTTAAATAATCCCAAAATGTATCAGTCACTGTCTGGCATCTTACTAACTTCTGCTCACTGGCATACAACCTGATTTATGAATACCTGCTGCACTGTAAAAAACTCCCATGTAAACTGAAATGCAACAGAAAGCACAATAAATAAAATAAAATAAAATAAAATAAAATAAAATAAAATAAAATAAAATAAAATAAACTGCAATAGAGCATCAAGACTAGGAGGAAAAGAAAAATGACTCAGAGGCACTAAGATAACACACTGTCTTCTCAGGGATGAAGAAGGTGTCTGCATAATGATGGTCCAGATATATCAGCCAGCAAAGAAGCCCGCCAGTGCAAGATGGGTATGTAAGGGCTGCAGCTGCCTTGTTCCATCAGGTTTAAAAAGTCAAGACCAAAGTTTCAGAGAAGGTAGCTTTACAGGCATGTGAACCTCCTGATTGAAGGACAGTGCAAAAATAATGTCCAAACCTCAGAGAACTGAGAAGCTGAAACTGCAAACTACAAAATGGGATTCAGTTTTTGGGGACCAGCTAATTCCCCAGCAGACAGTAAGGCTACCTCATCAGACTGAGAAAACAGAAAATAGTGATAGGAGAAGCAGCGTGATGGATGGCAGCTGGTATAAATGTGTTGTGGTGACAGGGCAGACAAAATGCCTGTTGTAACGCTGGGCTGTCTCTGCAATGCACTATGTGTGTCGACAGTCTTTTCCTTCACAGATGGTCTAAGTAACTAACTAATTAACTTCTGACCAATTTTTCTCAAGTGTATTTAGCTTTGGATCTGCTGCTTCTTTGGTCACCTCAAGATGCCTCTGTTTCTCTCCTCAGACTGTAAAGGAATCCTAGATACTTGCTTAAACTTAGATGATTTTTAGATTACTAAATTTAGATGAGATGAAAAAGGAAAGGGGAGAGGGAAGGGGGGGAAAAAAAAGGTGGAGGAAAAAAGTGGGAAGGGGAAAAAAAGGGGGAAAGGAAGGAAAGAAAGAAGGAGGAAAGGAAAGGGAAAAGGAGAAAAATGGGAAGACAAGTCTGTTATTACCTGAGATTTTACTTAGATGAGTAGTTATGATGTGGATATTGACTACTGGTAAAATCAAACTTCAAAGCAATAGTGGTGAGATAAGAAATGAAAAGCAAGACTGCTAGAATCTTCTCATGTATTTCTGAATGCAAGGCAACATTGCCCATTTTCTAAACATGAAATATTTAGATGTCCCCTAATAAGGCTGATAGAAACTGTGTCTTGTATTTCCATTGGCAAAAACAAATCTCAAACCAAGACAGCGTCTTTTCATTCTGCTACACCCTTGGGAGTCAGAGAATTCATCTCCATGACTTGTGAACAAACTCTGTGGGTGATATTTTCAACCATAACTGAGAAGCTCAGACTCAAATAGTCAGATTTTGTAGTAGGAAAGTCAAGCTTCCACTGACTTGGACACCAATTCAAGGCTAAGATTTTCCATCTCCAGGATGGTCTCATGTTGAATGATGCTCTCAATGCATCAAGAACTTGATCTCAGCCAACTATTTTGCCCCTGAACATTAGTTTTCCTGTTTTCAGTTCATCCTACAAACAAATTTCTTAGGCTTGGCCAAAGCAAAGAAAATCCTAATTGTCACTGGTGAGTCTAGATTTCTGACCAAAAAGCAGTCTGGAGCTGGAAAAGACCCAGTTTACCCACACTGTCTTACAAGACCCTCTTAGATTCATTTGGTTTGTAGGAACCTTTTCAAAAACTATTCTCCTTACCCCATTTTTGTCCATGAACCCCACAGATTCTGGCTAATTGAATGCAGCAACTCAGAGTTACACTGGAAGTGTGTATGTGTGAGCTCTCTTTGGTTTATCCTCCAGCTTAGTAGGGCCGTAATTCCTATGCTTCAGCACAATAAACAGTACATTTACTCTTAAGAACAAGCGATTTTTCTTTGGTGCTATGAAAGGACTTGCTTTGGCAAGAACATAGGTGGAAAATTAGTGCTATGTTCAGAGCATACCTACCTGTCCAGCTAGGTGGGCACTTGTACCCGCTTCCAGCTACCAGAGAGAGGATGTGGTCACATCAGCAACACATGATGTCAAGCCAAACCTCAGGCATTTCCTATGTTAATTATTGGGCAAGGTATCCTGTCTACAGATGGTCCTACACATTTATTTCATACCTAGAAAAAGAGGTCTATTCACTCTAAACGTATTCAAAAGGTATGGTGGTAATTTTTAGTAAGGCTCTGAAATAACGAAGTAACACAGTGCCAACCAAGTTCCCAAGGCAATGGCTGTTATTTTAATTCTCTTACAATGTTCTTTACACCTGATTTTACCCATTACTTGCTGGAGGCTTATTTTACAAGTAATTTCCTTAGAAATTTACTAGAAAAATCTACTTCATACAAGTTTTGTAATTGTCAAAAAGTCGTCGTTTGATTTTTGTGGGTAGGGCTGTGGCATAGCTGTCTATAGGGAGTTCTAAATACTCCAGATAGATGACCTTTTTTTTTTCTGTAAATGACAGTAAGAACCCATACTGGCTTAGCGTCATTAGTGGAGTTCTAGCCCAAACCCAATATACATCCAGCGTTTTTCCGAGACCAGCCCTCAAAGAGCGAAGCTAATTCAACCTATCCAACAGGAGGTGCAGATACAGCTCCCTGTCTAAATCAAGTTGCAGAGAAACAGAGAAAGGTGCGAGTCTGGCATGCTGAAGAAGCCCAGCAATGTCTGCAGAGTGAAAGCCCATCCCAAGATGACCTGCTGTTGTGTTCGGGCACTTCATCCTGCACCAAATTTCTCAAGGTAGTGTGGCAGTTCACCTGCCACACTGATTTTCCTACTCTGAATCTATAAGGAGCCCTTCAGCACCACACTTCCACACTCCTTGCTTCCCAGTGAGATGGGAAAAGAGATGGACAGACTGCACAGCTCCAGTGTGCGCTCTCAGTAAGTCAGTAAATGTATGTAGCTGAATCCCAGCCAGACTGTCATGCTTTCTCTTGCACTAAATCGGACCAACTGCACAAGGAGGTCCACTGAAATCAGGTCTGTTACTTGCATGGTAAGGTCACTATTCGAAATGAAAGGTCATTACTTTGCCTCCAGTGAATAAAAGGGTTGACTTGTTTGCTCAACAGATAGCAAAATGTATCACTTAAATGTGATACATAACACTTCTCAAAAAGAAAAACTTCTTTCTTAGGGAGTGGAACCACAGCAGGAGCCAAAAGGAGCCAAATTACACTACCCTCTTGGACTGACCACCTTACCACAGAAAGTGTCTCTGAATTTGGATGTCAGCTTTTCGATCACACCATAGGTCTCCACATAAAAGATGTGTTCATCCAGTGGTTCACTGGCCATTACCCTCAGGGACTGCATGTCTGCCCGGTCTACCCCAACTGCATAGATCTCAATGCCAGCTGTCCGGGCGCTTGCTGCCACGTCTTGAACCTGGTCTTGTGGTCGTCCATCTGTCACAACAATGACCACCTTGGGGATATTGAAGGTTGCTGGTCGGGTGCCCATTTCCTCAGTGAAGACTTCATCCATGGCAGTTTGGATGGCAAGGCCAGTCATTGTGCCAGCAGACAAGGGCTCAATGTGAGATATAGCCTCCTTCATAGATGCTTTGTCAAAGTAGGTCCGGAGGGGAAACTCTACCTTGACAGTGCTAGCATAATTCATGACTGCCACACGGGTTGTTCTTTCACCGACATCCAGAGTATCAATCATTTTTGACAAAAAGATTTTCACTTTCTCAAACTCTTCAGGTCGGACACTACGGGAACTGTCTATGATGAAGACGAGGTCTAGTGGCCGGTTCTTGCAGGCAGTGTCTGTCAAGAAGGAAGGAAAACACTTCAGTTATCTCCTACACAGGAGCGGAGCTCTCACCCTAGAGCAGTGAGAGCTGTCATAGCAAACTACTCCTACCAGATAAATGTTGGCATTCTTGATTCTTTAGGAAGAGGCTTAAAATTATAGTGAGCAACACATTAGAAATTCTTAAATATTAATTTTGACAAGTAGTAAAAAATGGAACACTTCTAAGCAAAAGATAAGTCCACATTTGAGCCCATAAAATGTCTAACTATCCTTGAAACAAAGGGTTGTAGTCCACATGTAACAGCCAGCACAGAAGTGTAGCAATGATATATAAATGTACTTACTTTTTATTTTTATAAAGATAAAGCCTGAATTCCATTTTTATAAGCTACAGAAATAAAATGGTAAAACAACTGGCTAGATTACCCAGTGAACAGATCCTAACAATATTTTTTAGGATAGTAACAATATAGATTGCTGATTAGGAATTATGTCTTGTTTGTAATTCACAATCCAAAGTACACAACAAGAAGAAATAAAGGCCAACAGGAAAAAGATGCAAATGATGCTGTGATAAAAGCTTCTTTAGAAGTTGTTAATGTTTGAAGGCTTCTAGAGCAGAGAAGTAAACAAAATTATTTATGAAGTAATTTTACATGTAAAAATTAACATTTACACAAATATTTGTAGCTTCTAAAACTCCTCACTGATATATAAATCTAGACTGAAACAGGAAAGCCATAGCTCAGATCAGACAAGCGTCACTTCTAGGAAGACAAAAAATAATCAAGACAGCAATAGAAGGCAACTGAAGCTGTACACTCTCTGTCCTGATATCCTGACCTGACATTGGCGATACCATCAAGGTATGGATTTGTATTGCTGATTTATGAAAAACAGACAACCCAAAAGCTCAGTATTTCTACAAGAGACATTCCTGCTCAACAGTGCATTAAATAGCAAAATGTGAGGTGTTCAGTTTGAATATACTCCCTGAAGAGCTGTTTTAGGAACCTGACACACCTTTCCCAGCTCCTGTCAAGCTGACTTTTATTATTCCATTCCAGTTAAAAAAAAAAATAAAAATTTGTCACACATTCCTTAAAAGTACAGGTGAAAACAGCACTTTTTTTTCAATGCATTAAAAAACATTTTTCTCTTGTGCAACTTGGAGGGAAAAAATCAAATTGCATAGATACATCTTGCTACCATCAGGAAACACAGTAGAGAGTTGATTTTTCCTGGGGACAGAGGAATGGACTGGATGAATTTAGGATCCCATCCAGGTATATTATATATAATTCTACACACAATCCCATAATTCAATTTTTGCATAAGGATTTAGAGGAATGGCTTTGTGCCCTTTGGAAAGCTGAGAAAACATGAATAAATGTGCATGCATGTGTAGCTTAAGACATGAAAGAAAAAGAGACTCAATGTTTGTCCTATAAAAAAAGACCAAATCACAGATTTGTAGGCAGAATTATCTTTTTTTAGATCAGGAAAAGAAAAAAAACTTTTCAGCAGCCTGATCCTTCTGTGAGTCTGAAAGAGAGGTTTTGAGAAATGAACACAAGTAGGGACGAATTATTTAGGTTTTAGAGGTAAGCAAGGCCAGCTTTGAGTGAAAAAAGGTAGTTGGCACTTCTGCCTACAAGCGAATGGTCCGTGGACAACTGCAGCTCCAGCAAGGTGTCCCTGGGGCATAACTTTCCTGTAATCGCTGGTAAAACTAAGCATGTAAGGAACATCCTAAGAGAAGCAATGGCAGGCGGTGCCCGCAG
Organism: Ciconia boyciana; assembly: GCF_034638445.1. Classification (NCBI taxonomy): domain Eukaryota; kingdom Metazoa; phylum Chordata; class Aves; order Ciconiiformes; family Ciconiidae; genus Ciconia; species Ciconia boyciana. The sequence continues at coordinate 11,470,020 of NC_132936.1, read as the reverse complement.
CGGCCGGCTAGCAGCGAGCAAAGCGTGCAGCGAGCGAGCAAGAGGGCCTCGCCCCCGGCAAGGGCCGGCTGCGGGCAGAAGGCAGCTGCCGCTGCCCCGGCGGGAGTACGGTACCTGCCGCGGCGTGGCTCCCGGAGAGGCCGCCGCCCGGCCGCGGCTGCCGGCGCAGGCGGTGCGGGGAGCCCCGCGCGGCGGGCGGCAGCGGCGGCAGCAGCAGCGGCAGCAGCAGCAGCACCAGGCAGCAGCCGGGGATGCCGGGCGCCCGCCGCATGGTGCCGCCGCCCGCCCCGCCGCCCGCCGCCCCGCATTTAAAGGTGCCGGCCGCCATGGGGGGGACGACCGGGGTGGCATCGGCTTCCCCCGCCGCCTCCTCCCCGGGGCGGGGGCCGGCGGCCGTGAAGGCGCGGGCTGCCGGCCCTCGCTCCCCCGCCCCGAGGGGGCGTTCAGCCTGGGAGAGAGGGCAGGGCTGTAAAGAGCAGAGCTAAACTTTGGGAACTTGCGGCACGGTAAGGGTAGGGTGCACACCTGGGAGCAGGGCGAGCTGAAATACAAACTCGCTCTTTCTGCCTCCACTGGAATTATTTGATCCGGGTCTGCTAACTTTGCACGTCTGGTGTCAAGCCATCTCCAAGGCAGTGTTTGCAAAGAATGGGAGAAAAAGCTCACAGCGTGATCGCCAAGGCACAAGAAACTGCCTTCCCTGTTGTCAAATCTAACCTAGGGCATTTTGTTCGGTCCCTAGCATTGCAAATCCTGCCAGTTCCTGTGGGAAGCTGCAGCAAGCTTTAACGGAAAGCAGAGTTTAGGGTACAAATCCACTATGATCTCCAGCACAGTCTTTCAGAAGACACCTTTTCTGCACCCACAGTCAACATGCTGGATTGCAGGACCATCTTTTCTCTCTTCACCTCCGAAAGGGGAACAGGAAGCCCTGATTTGGAACAGGAACAAACCACCACAGCCTCACAACTCACCAGCAGTATAGTCTTAGGCAGGTATTGACTCACTTCAGCAAGTACTATCTTGACTGCACAGTGAGAGCCCACCACCACATTCGCAAAGCCTGCAAATGAAATCGAGGAAGAGGGACCACCACCCTTCACGCAGACAAACGTCACAGGACAAGGGTCCAGTGGGGTACAATGGCTTTCATCTCCTAGAGGGGGCTGCAGCTGCATTTGAGCAACAAACAGCACGCACACCCACCCCACACGAATTTCAAGCAGTGCCTGCTGCTGCCAAATACTGCTCACCCATATGATCACCCACCCACATTTTGGGAATTCTCAACACCCACCCCTTGGCTGGAGCCCTCGACCCATATCCAACATTTTGAAGTTCCTTTGGTGCCCACTCGTGGTCAGACAGCTAATGAAGGAGCAGGTTTTTGGCTTCATTCTGTAACACACACTGAATCTCTCCCAGTGCAGACAGATCCAGGCCAGAGTATATGCTCTAGGATCAAACAACTCCCTAATAGTTTCAGCTGTGTGTTTCCTAGACCACTTTAGTTTAATGTAGTCCTTTCAGCTCCTCTCCAGAAGTCACATTTAAACAGTCTTTGCCAGCATCTAAAAATTCCCCTTTTTTAGTTTCTTTGGGAGTCCAGATCCAATGCAGTTCCTCAGAACCTGGAAGCTGAGTGCAGTTGCCAAGACACCCGGGTGCACAGGGTAACTGGAAGGGCAGGACGCTGCCAGAACAGTGCCACAAAACATTCTTACACCACTGCAGTTTAAGGTGCTCTCACAGATTGCACCTTGGGTAAAGAGAAAACTAAGGAACCTATTGCTGATAGCGTGGAAATGACTGAGAGCATTTTTAAACATGTTGGGGGATAGGAAGGAGGTATGTACTCGACCAGACTGCCATAATCAACAACCTGCATGGTGTAGCAATTTCAATCCTTTTCCCCCAGCATTTAATCCCAGGTCCCTTTTATCTTCCAAAGTAGAAAGCCTTTTTTTCTTCAGATATATTAGCAGATCATTAAATTATCTTTTACCTTTTACTACAGAGGAGGAACAGTAGAAAGTTGCTGTCTGTAGTTGGGTGTGGGGTTTTTTTTGTTTTGGTTGGTTTTTACTTTTTCTTTTTAGAAGAACATTTCTGAAGTTACGGCATACGTCCAACAACTTTAGACACTTGCCAGTGTAAATAATGTTGTAGTCCTACTGGGTGTCTGTCCTGCTCTTAATGCCTGAGCTCATCAGACATCAAATTTACCCCAAGGGCTCCAATGCAATTCCCTTTTCCCAGCTTATGTATAAGTAGCAACCAGACAAGCAGAAGACACCCGAGTACTTGAACTGCAAAGGCTGCAATACAAGCTTATACATAAAAGGGAATCCATGTCCTCCACCCACAGGAGGACTTTTGCTGAAGAACACAGATCAACCACTAAACAACCTGTAGGAAGCCAGTGTTCACTAAGCTGTGTGTCTGTGGGACTATCTGCAGTACACTGAAGCACTTAAAAAAAACCAAACCAGCAAACAGATCAACCAAGGCTACTGGTAAACATTTTGTAAAAGATTTATTTAAGTATCATTTATCACAAAGAGGAAAATACATACAAGATTAGAAGCATGCAACCATCTTCCACATTTCAATTTTTTTTTTTTTTGCATTCTCAGCACATTGTAATACAACTCCTGTGCCACCCTCACTTCTTCCTGAAAAATACGATGTTTCAAGACATAGGATATCCAAAAAAACACAATAAAGGTAAGATAACATATGAGAAAAGTGCAAAGTAAAAAAAGTCACGTATATACCACATTCAAACCCCCTACCCCTCCAAAAAATGGATAAAGGCAAACTGTCATTTTGCTGCGTGATCAGATTGTCTTTATGAACTACTTTACAAAAAAATTAATATAAATTAAGGGCACAATCCTGCAGACACTTATAATTGTAGCTAACTTCAATCCTAGATTGGCTCAGTTGGTATTATTAAAAGCCACAAGTTAGTCACATGCATAAGTTCTTGCAGCATAAGGCCCTAAGGCAATAAAATGTTTAAGAGCATTAAGGAGAACAAAAATTAAAGCAAACAAAATCACTCCCAGATGCGTTTTGCTTAGTAAGTTTATATCAAACATATTTTAAACAGAACAGTTTGCTCCTAAAGCCCTGAATATTTCTATTACTTAAGCAGTTTTGCAAGATTAAAAGACAAAACCCCCAGGAAGCTGGTACAGATGTTAATTAACATAAATTGCTTCAGGCAGGTATGTAGGGAGGTGGAGGTTCCTTCTCAGGCATCTTCACTGCCATTTCATAGGTTGGCAGAACATACTAAAAAGAAGACATTTTGAAGAGATTAATGCAGAAGGTTTAGAAAAAAAAACAGAACAAGAACATACATGCCCCATTAGCAACTTAATCCTCTGTTGCAGGCAAATGTTTTTAAGAGATAGTGAGGAAGTGAAAGAAGGTGCAACAGTAGTTTACTGCTCTGCTGAACCTAACTCTAGGTCATTCAATCCACCCCACTGCCTCTCGGTTTTGCAGAGCAGCAGGGAATGTTTTGAGTGATGCAATCAGAAAGCTTCACTCTGTTACAAGAGCAATGTTCAAAGACTTCTCTCTACAAAACCTCCTCCTATTTTATGCACTGTAAGAACGTAACTAAGAAATAACCCACCGTAACATTAGCTGCTTTAACTCTTTTAATCTTTCCAGTCTTTGTTTAGAAAGCTTGTAAACATATATGGGTATGGTGGTTTTCTACTTCAGAATTAATCAATGCTGGTTCCTTTTATCTCAAAAAGAGGTTTTACCTGTGGAGGAGCTTCAAAAGCAGGGTACACAGCTATCTCTGGCAAATTTCTGTTGCTGATATATTTATAGCAGTTCCATACACAGTTAATTAGGTATGCCTGAAAGAAGAGAGATTTCTCTTTTTAAAGCCCTTATATGCATTAGCTGATTCAGAAATCAGATGCTGGATTACATTCATATGACAAAAAGGAGCATAAATTAACTTAGTCGATACATATCTGAGGAATGGTTGCTATTTCAGAGATTTAGCCACATACCAATGTTGTTCCCCATTTAGCTTTGCTACCATAGTGACTCAGAGTATGAACCACACAGGGTTTTAGCAAAAGAATTCACAGATCCATTCAACTAATCTCTCTATCTGCCTCAGCAGTGCTAATCAAATTAATCCTCAACTGGTTTATGCTTCTGTGGATCTCAGTCCGAACTTGCGAGGAGGAGGAGGAGAGGAGGACAGGCCAACAGCACAATCCCACTCATCCCCGAGTTAACATCACTATTTGTCCAGCTACCAAAGCGAAGGAGAGGGCACGAACACTCAACTGGGGTGGCAAGGAGAAGACAGTAGAGCAAAGTAGCCTGGACTTTAAGTCAACATTAACTGCTGTAGAAAGACATACCATCATGCTCTGATGAGGATTAGATTTTTTTTATTATTAATCTGTATAACATTAATCTCTCTGAATTTTTCATTGATGAGTTAGTACGTAGTTATACACAAAGTACCGAACTTCCCAATCAATACAAAAATACCATCTACTGTATTAGGCTTCCACTCCCCTCAGTCAGACATTCCTCTTGGAGAAAGTACAGAAAATGAGTAAAAAAACCTTTTTCCTTACTTCATTTTTTCTTAAATTCAATCTGAATACAACAAAGGAATATTGTCATGCCCAATGTATATTATCAACTCATTTCTCTAATATGCTTTGTCTGCGCAAGTTTTTGTAATTCAAATGAATGCATCTGTATTTAGATCATCAAAAAGAAAATAACTGGTAATACCACCCTTCACTAGAAAGAAAGATGCAGCTCTGAATTAACCTATGCATTTCCTCCTTCCATCATCTTCCTTCCAGAACGTGCACCCTGGTTTTGTTAGGCACAGTGAGAGATTTTTAAAGTTTTGTTTAGAAAACTTGTATGCAGTAACTCAATATTGTTTCACTACAAGCTTAGTTACAAATATTAAATTTATCTCCACATATGCAAAAACAGGGTATTTGAAGTCTTTGTGCATTCCTACTTCCTACTCAGGAAGGGCAGAGCTGCATAAACATGCCCCACTGCATAAAACAAGTTAGTTGAAGACACCAGTACACAAAATATAAGACTAAAGTCATACCATAATTGAACATCCTAACAATTCTGCTCAAATAAGTTATTAACTCAGCATTAAGAAGTCAGCTGTAGTTAGAACTGAATAGTTCTTAATTCAACATTGAGAATTAACTCAGATTGACAGCATCTTACTATAGTAACTCATGAAACAGACATATGCTTAAGTTTTAACTTACCTTTAAAATGATAAATAAAACAAAGAACACCAGAACAATAAACAAGAGACAGCTGGAGTCCAAGGCAAGGAGATCATCTTTGTAAGGGAAATCCGGCTAGTCAAAAAAAAATAAGGAAGGGAGAGAAAGGGAGAAGATAGGTACAAACACTGTACAGTCACAAATATGACAGAAGGACATCCAAACTTCACACCAAATGAAACAAACTCTTGCGTAAACTACTCCCCAGAAACAACAAAAAGTGCCATTTCTCACTAGTTCCTTCTTTATCCGCCCACAAAGCACAGTATTTATCCTGCCTCCATCCTGCAAGAACAGGTGGTCACTACAGAAGAGGGATACCTATACAGAAGGCTTCTACTGTCTATGTCCCTAGTCACTTCCTCAAGCTCATGCTAATACAGCTTTTGTACTTATACAGCATTTGTACTTACAGTCCTCTAATGCATAACTCTTTAATGACTTAGTATTAATTACCTCCTGTCATTCCAACCAGTAATGTACATGTGCACAGAGTAGAATGGAAAAAAGTTGCCCCCAAACTTCATAAGAGCCAAAACAAAGAGCTTCTGCAAATTTCAGACTCTTCTCTGTCCTTGACCACAGTAACAAAGCCTCTCTCCAAAACAATTTTTTTTTGTTTATCTCTGTTTTAAAAGTATTTTATTTTTAAACATCTACTTGAACAGATCCAAATACATGCCAGAAAGAGCTTGTGATCCCCATTAACTGACAGTGTATTCTATCTATTGAGTCTTCTTGCAGTTAAAACACAGGCAGTGTTAATGACAACTCCGTTACAGTTTCCTTAGAAGGTATTGTTGCAAAATGAGAAGAGCCATATACAACCTAAAAAGGAACCCTCAGAATCTCAGATTCCATCCCATAATGCTGTAGGACCCTACATCATATCAATCCTTACCTAGACTCTTCTAACCCTTCCCCCACCAAATAAGGATCAACACATTTTTCATCTGCAGTAGCAAACCTGCCACAGAAAACATCACTTAAAGGGTTAGGAACATCTTTATTTCGAGTGCAAATGTAGCAGAGACAGTTTAAACCAACAACTCCCACCACAACTCTTTCTTTGCTTCCTAAAAGGAAAGCCAGGGAGAGTAATGACAACTTTGGTCCTTCCACCTCTGATAAGCTCTCATTCTCATAACCAACCTAGCAGTCATCCCCTAAGGCTGCTGCAACCTGAATTCCTCTTTCGTATGCACAGGAAGGTAACTATAGCTCAGTCACTTATCTAATTAAACCAAAGTTTAATTTCAAATGTAAAATACCAATTTGAGCTGAACAAACACTTACCAACTGATCCAGGTAATCCTTGATTCTGGGCAAGTAGGTTAGAGAACTGATGGCAACCAGACAACTGAGCACAAAGTCAAAGAGTTGGTAACAGAAAAATGGGATCAGCCAGCCTACACGATGCTAAGAAAAAAAAAAAAAGCAGCAGCCTATAAGATATTTCCTTAAAAAATTCAAGTTTAAAACCATGTACTATAAATATACTTACAGCGATTGCACCATACACCATCATTGCACTGATTGTGAACATGAGGAGGGAGATAGCAAATAGAACACAGGCATTTTCTGCATTAAAAGAAAAACAGCAAGCATCAGTCATTTCCTGAAGTTGTCACACTGCAGCTGACAGGTACACAAGCTCTATCCATTACTATGATCTGTTCTCACTCAACTGTTTCATCTGTGCAGCAGCAGAACTGAGTAACTCTGACCTGTCCTAATGGAAAAAAATCTAGTTCAAGAAAACCAGCAGGCGTTTGGAAAAATCCCTCTGCCTTAATCAAAAGCCTGAACAAAGCTCAGACACACCAATTAGAAGCCTGACATAGTTTGATAGTAATGCAACGTAATGATGCCGATTTGCAATATATGTCAGTGCTAAAAGTATGTGGGTGATTAACTTTACAACTAGTAAGAATTTTAAGTGAAGCTAGCACAGCATCAACCTTTACTCTTTAAAATGGTGTGATTATGTAATTCGGTCATTGGTAGTGGGAGCAGCACTGCTCCTTCAATAACACTAAGGAAAAGAGGAAATCACTGTGTGGAAGGTATCCCGTTATTTACAAGAAAAGGCAGTTGAACAGAAGCCAAATGGTAGCAGAATCCAGGACACTCCTGGAAACTGAATTATAAAGATTCTCCTTGTGCATCACAGCCACTGATGACAGAAGCACAGCTGCTTTCCATGAGTTAGATTATACTCGTTCTCCTACAGCAAGCACAGTTTACATTTTTAAACACAGAGAAAGAAACCAGCTTGAAAATCTACAGATGTGGTAAGCTAACGTTTTTAGCAATACTGAAGCCAAACTGTTGTGGTTCCCATGCTTGAAACACACGATCTGAGAATCATAGCTTCACTTTCTAGTCTGCAACTGATTTGAAAAGACACACTGTAGAAGCACTTACGTACCCAATTCAGTACAAGATAATAGTATCTACATATGTAGTATGTAGTGTATCTACAGATGTATCCATCAGTATCTACAGATGGCATCAAGAAGGAGGTCCTCCCATATCTGAAACGCATTGCGTCAATCAGAGAGCCCTAAGTACTCAGCAATAACCAACAAGTGCGGTTTTCTTCTGAGGATTTGTTACTCACAATATCCACACGCACAATCAAAATTGTAATATCCCTTCATGAACACAAAACTCTCTAGCCCATAGTCCAACACAGGAAACAAGAATCTTCAAGTCAAAAGCATGCGATAGCCATTTTACACTAAAAAGTGGGGAAAGCACCTTCAGAAGCATCTCTCAGTCATGTAAGCTTAAGGCTACCAAGTACACTGACATTTGCTACAAAACATACGACATTTTACAGATATCTGCTGTAATTGTACTTAATACCTTGGCTTTATGAAGTATTTGGTCGTTATTCCCACTCTCATTTCATTACTAACAAGCGTGAGTTATGGTCACAGGTCAGAACTGACAGATCCTCAACTCAGGTCATGAACAACTAATATGAAGACTGTAAACCAGAACTCTCAAAAGCCAGATTTGTGCTGTACTATTTCTCTTTGCTCCAGACTGGATCTGACCCTCCCTAAATTTCAGTGTAATATAACAGACTTAGACAAGACACATTAGAAGTGCCACACTCAACATATTTTTGCACATTTAAAAACAAGAAAAACAAAGCATGCGCAAAAGTTTACATGTCATGCTACAGTTAAGAAACTTGGTCATTACAGGCAAAAGTTTGACACTGATTACACTTGCACACATCATACGCTTAATCTGTAACAATAGAGCGGAAGTAGGTTTAATTCTGTTCATCATGCTTTCTCTTCTATTTCTTCTGCATGTCAAACTTTTTAGATAAATACTTTGGTTTCACTCAAGTACTTGGCATCCTAATTCTTCCACTGTTGTTAGAAAAATGGCATGGTTTTCCTCTTAGTAAAATCCTACACAATAGCTGTAAGCGCTTTCCTTAAATCTATGAGGATCACCAAAAATTAAAAAAATCAATCTTAAAAACTAGTTTTCTGCTTTTTGTTTTACTGACACAGCAAGGACAGTAAATGTTTATGGAGAAAGTGAATTAGAGAAGTTCCACACATAATTCAACCCTGAAAGCATTAGATGGCCAAGAAATCTTTAGAAATCCTATTGTTTAAGATGCTTAGGAGCAATATGAAATAAAAATAATATTCCATATAAGTTTTTTTTTGTTCTTGTAGAAGACCTCAATCCCAGAATAATTAAAGAGAAATTCAGAAAACAAGACAAGCACATTTTAAAACTGTATGCATGTATTACACACTAATGTAAGGCAAATACACCATGATACTGCATGCTTTGTTTTCTAATCAAACAGCAGAGTTATACACCTACCAGCCATTCTCTCAGAAGCATAGTAATTTCCAATGACTTCATACTGGATATCAACAGTTGGCACTATATTTGGATGAGTCACTTCTACGGTCAACAAGATGCCCATCAGCAAGTTCACCACCTGAGAAAGATCACAGTTACCTAAAGGTTATTTACACTGCAACAGCTATGATCTTTTTAAGGACACACTAAGAAATCTTTTATTTCCATTAGAAATAAACTCTTTGCTTTGCCTATATGTGGAAGGAAAAAAAAACCTCACAAAACCACAAACCCAACTTACCATTAAATTTCAATCTGATTTAGTTAAACCACTATTAAAAAAACAGAAGACCACTGGACACTTTTAATGAATCACAACTAAATAACTTTGCAAATTAAGAGGATGGATAGGGTTTGGAAGGATTCAAATGCCATAATTAAACTGATGCTGCATGATGAATGCACAGATATGTGAACTGGAAAACTGGAAACAGTTAGAAGAGGGCAGGAAGGAAAAGGTACAACAAGGGACACAATGAGGGACATTTGGAAAGAGTCTCTGCCTTCTACAACAAATTGAAAAGCAGCGTTAATTTAATGCACAAATAAGGTACTGCACCCTACTCTTTCAAATAGTGCTGGGGGGCAAGCAGTACAAGGGGATGTGCAAGCATCACACAGTAAATACTGAGTATGAGGGAAAACTTCCACTACAGCTCCAATCCTCAAATGTAGCTTGCTTCTTGGTTTCTCCCATGTTACAGTTTTAACACAGGGGAGAACTGGCTCCCTCCCCTTCCTAGATCATTTATTAAAACCTCATCAGTCTTTATCAGAAAGGCTGCACAAACACAGGTAAAGTTAAAGAAATCTCACACAAAGATTGAATCCCAAAATGTGTAAGCAGTCAGCATTGGCTATGTGCTTACCAGTCCTTCTCCTCACTTACACTGCCATTGAAAACTACTTCTGCTTCCCCATTTTGGTACATACCAGAAACGCTTTCAGTAACAGTAAGAGCTCAAAGAGTCAGAAGTAGCTTAAGCCTCTGCAAAATTGCCTTCACAGCATTTATAACCTATTCAGGGTTTACAGGGGCATAGTTTCTGTTACTAATATCTGGAGAGACATGCCAAAGAAAAAGGTTGCATAACAAAAAAAGGTCGCATAACAAAAAAAGGTCATGATGGTATTTTCAAGCTGCAGTCATTTTCCAATCAATATTCAGTAAGATCACCACCACCGGCAGGATCTTTTACAATTAGCCTCAAGAGAAAAAAAAACCAGCAGACTGGTTTGCAGTTTCTCACAACTTAAGAATATTTGCCAGATATTTCTTCTTTTACTGGCCTGGTTCCAGGAGTCAATGATAGTAATAGTGGCAAGTCTACGCACAACTACTGAAGTTTTCAGTAAGGAAAAAAAGCTTTTGAACATTCAAAAGGAGTTTTAGCTTTTAAGACTCACAGCTCCTACAAGCTCCCCCCCCCCCTCCCCCTCAAAAAGGGTTTTGTTGGGTTTTTTCTCCTCCTCCTCCCCCCCCCCCCGGTTTAGATATATCATGGTGATAAGCTTGCTTACACTTTCTTCTAAAAAGAACCCTTTAGTGAAATCAAAGCTGATCATTCTGTAGAAATGCTGTCATGTCATCATGTATTATACAACCTTATCAGAAACTCCAGCTATTTTCAGCTACTTGTATCCCCCATTTTATGCCTTGGAATGTAAAATATAATAACTAGTACAGCTGGCAGTAAAGGACTAAGTTTAGCCACTAATATCTTTAGCCCTGGAATGCGCATATTTTCCCCCTCACAAGATACTTCTTACAGGGCAAACTGTCAAGTTGCTCATCTGCCACTTGTCTAAATCTTTTATTTTGCTTCACCATTGTTCAAAAGTATAGAATACTGTATTCTCTCACCACTCCTGTTTCATCCTTCTCTACTCTGGCTTTCTGCTCTCAATGTATTTTCAAGCCTTCTATTTCCTCCTCCTTCTGAGTGAACTAGGGGTATCAACCTATACTTTGGAAAATAACTTTTTAAAACAAGTATAGAGCAAGAAGCCTATGTCAAAGTTCAGATCTCTGGCAGCTGAAACATTGATTTCTACTTCATAAAGCACAGAGAGACATGTTCAATTATAGCTCAATCATTTATTGGTTATACACAGTCATCATTTTAACATAAATAGTGATAAAGTTCAGGACAAAAGACAATTAATTCCATAGTGAGTTTAACTGCCAGGATAGGCTATCTGCCTCAAGATAAAGAGCAAGCAGCACTTGAATTAATATGGAAGTACTGAAGAACTTGAATGCCTTGGAATTGTGAGAGTGTGATCCTACATCTGTCACTTTTTTTATTTTCATCCTATCCGTGGTCCTAATTTAGCATACAAAAGTCCTTAGTAATTTCACTAGTTACTGAGCACAGTTCAAAGTATTAAAGCTTTATGTTCTCAACGTGAAATGGCGTGCAAGGAAAATAGGAAGTTAGAGTCATTCAAAATCCAATCTATTAGGATCAGTGAGACAGAATAAAAATACTAACTTAAAAAAAATCCAAACAACAAACCCAAACCTCTGCCAATTAACACACAGGGTTTCCAGTACTCCATTACTGCTATTTGTGAATCATATCACAGCACTGAGCAATTCATCATATTCAACATATGGATTTCAATTAAGAGTTGCCAACAACTCCAAATTTGTAGTCCTTTTAAGCACAAAGCCAGAGCCTGTATTTTAACTTCTATCATTCTTCTTTCACAAAAGCTTGATAACAGCAAGACCAAGGCTTGTTTCACCTTGATAGTCAACGTGACTGACAGCAAGAGTATGGTTTGGATTGCAAAGCATCGTCAGAGCTTAAAAGAATATACTCACTACAAATAAAATATATGTCCACAAATGGTCTACATGGAGAAGTTGTCAGAAAAAAATAGCACAGGTACGCATCAGAGTAATCTGAAGATTAAAACCACCATCCCCCCCAAAAAACCACCAACCCTGACAAGCCAGCACTCAATGGATAGTGCAGTGTTCTGAGGTAACACCTCAGAAATCCCAGCAGTCCCCATTCTAGTCTTTTTTGTTAGGAAGTCAAAGAATAATAATAAAAAATAAGTTACACACTGCATGTTCAAATTCTTGTTCAAAAGATGGTTCCATTAAGCTAGAAAACCCCTTAATTTAGTTTTGTAGTAGTTTAAGAAACTTATTTTACTCTTATAATTGGGATAACAGAGCTGAACGGAAGTTTGGTGGAGCTTATATCAAAATTAAAAAAATCCAATAGCTAGTATTAAAGTAGAAAGTGAGCAATTATTACAAACCAGTAACAGAAATATTAGCTCCCCATATGATCAGAACTCAAAAGACTGTGGGACTATAACAAGCATAAGCTTTTTAATTAGTGGTTTTATCTCCATGGTATACATTTAATGCCTAATCATGTAAGTGCTTCATCTCTCTGGAGGCCTGAACATGAAGTCTAGGTTTCCCCAAGCACTCTGAGTGACTAAAAGTCTTAGACAAACAAGAATTCCTACTTATCATTTGCTTAGTTCCTTTTATGAGTGGGAAAGGAGAGGGAAATTGCCTTGCACTACTACACTTTCTCATTTCATCTCACTTTTCCAGTATTTTACCTTAAACATGTTCCTGAAGAAACAAACCAAGATGGGGGTTTGTTTTTGTTTTTTTAATTATACTGAAATAATAAAAACTGACAAAGAATAATTTTAAATAGGGTACTTCAGAGCTTCTAACACTGTCAAGATTAGATTGAGACCAGTTACATTCCTTCATTTCTGGAAATCTTGTTCAGTGAACAAACAAGTCCAGAGATCATCCTCACCCTCCTGCTAACCAGTAGCAATTGCATCATTTTGACTCGATTGCTGAAGTTTGCTGCCAGAATGGAACAGCCACTCCCTCCAAAACAATGTTATTACTTTTAGACTGTTTATTGAACTCTGATCTGATTTTTGCCAGTGCAGTGTTCATACTTCCGGTTTCTGGAAAGCGCTGTGCCTAATAAGAAAGTTTACAGGAAGAAACAAACTTCAAAGCCACATGTTTGCAATTATGGAGCTAGGAATAGGAGGTTTCTTTTTCCTTCCTACATAGAACAGTAGCGGGTGTTGCAGAGTAAACCAAATTGCATTAGTCCTGGAACTCAAGTATGAGTCCGCTAGAAATATTCTTAACTTGCCTTTTTCCAAATACAGTTTTATCTATTTATCAGAAACAGTAGCAGCACACGGACTGAAGCATGCTTAAAAGACGCAGTTTGATCACACAGCATCAACAGCAGACATTTTAGAAAGTAATGTCCTTGCTCTCTCTAGATTCACAGAAGTACACAACAAGGACAGTGATATAACTGTTTTAGTGAGGAGGTGAGTTAATTAGATGCAAGATTTAAGAGTATACAAATAAGCAAGGAATAGGAAAACACCTAAAGAAATGGTTACATAAGAGTAACGCACATGTATTAAATAGCCAAAACTCTTATCTGACTAAAACATCTGGAGTAGATTGCTACGAGACTCCATTTTATGTTTGGTATCAAATTCCTTCAGGACTGCACAGCACAAGAACACAGTCTGTCCGGTAAACACAGACTGACCAAGATTTTCAGTAACACAAAGCTATTGTTGAACTACGCATTCTCCCCCACCGAAAAGCTACCTCCCTTGGAAAAAAAAAAAAAGCCACCAACAAAAAACCACACAAACCAAAACAAAAACAACAAAAAACCCCGACACAGACAGTTATTACCATTTGTCCCACTGTAACTTACAAGCACGGAATATTAAACTGATTTAGAAGTACTTATCACAAGCTAGTGTCTGAAAGACTGAAGTTAGTGATATACTTAAATGGTGCATTAACATGTCTAAACAACCTGACATACCCTAGGCCATTTAATTTTTTTTACGTTTGTCAGCAGAAAGATAAGTTTAATTTTCACTGTCCAAATTGTTTAATTTTCACTTTACCTCCAAAAGGTATGAGTTATAGTTGAATTCTGATTTAAAGCATTAGGCAAGACCACCTAAGACTTCATGGTAAGACCTTATTTCAGCTCAAACATCTAACAGCTGTCAGACTTAAAAGAGTTACCACCTTTTCCCAGCTGACAGCTGGGAAGACCTGGATAAAAATTTTCAATGCATAGTTTAACAATGCATAGTTTAACAAAGCATTTGATACAGTTTATAGAAAAACGCAGCTATGAACTACTTTGCATGCACCCTGCTACCCTGAACTCAACTATATTTTTCCCTCTAGCAGCCTGAATCCATTGCATTTACAGGAGATCAAAGGAACACTTTGCCTCAGACACCACTCCACCTCTGAAGCCAGCTGCCTCATCAGGTGTATGTGAAAAGTATGCCTGACCAGCATACTTTTCATCGTCCATAAGCACTGCAGATATTTGCACAGATTCAGAAAAGAGGTAGAGGTGCTGCATCCAGGCAACAAGATGAAACAGAAGGACAGCAAGGGAGGTAGAAGCTGGAAGTACTGCTGGGTCTGTGGCCACAGAAAGCACATCCCTGCCCACCACCCCCACCAAGTTCCTGGGTTTCTAGATAACCCTGCGAACAAGAAACAAAAACGGGGAAGGCAGTAAGGTACATTTGTTTCATAACAAGGATTAATGTCTCCTTACTGTTAACAATTTATGCTTTTACTTAAGGTACGAGAAGCATATTCTTGATCTCCTTCCATCAGCATAGGGTAAAACTTCTGGAAGTTTTGCAGGTTTCCAGAACAAGTCTGACGTTCAGTACTGCAATGGATCTTACTTTTCTGTTTTACATGAACTAATAGTAGAACTTAATCAACACCAAGACTTCTTTTACAATTTCTTTTTGAAAAAGAAAAAAATAATCCATTTCCTAGAGTTTAGTTACACATCCCACTCCCCACCTTGCTTTTTCTTCCATTCCTCTTTCCTGACATTTTATTGTTTGCCTGTAAATTTTTTTGTCAATGGAAGGACCAAGACAAAAAAAACCAAAAGATCTCCCCATACTTGCTAAAGATAAACCATAAACTCTCCAAACTTAAATCCCCATGCCTGTAAAAGCAGTTTCTGTGCATGGCTCCTTCACATCAAGGCATAAAAATTCAGCATTCTCTATTTTTACAGTCTGAGGAAGGGTGAAGGAGAATACAGGCTTTGGTTACAGCTTCAGGAGAATAGAAAAGCTATAACGCAATGTTTTTAAACTATCCTCACATTTTTACTGCCCATGAGGGTAAGGGGAAGGAAAGATAAGGAAATGACTTCAATAAAGGGGAACTCAGTTCCCCTTTAAGGGAACTAAGGGAAGTTAAGGCTCCGGGCCTTAACTTGCTGATACTGTTTTCATATGTCTACTTGTACTCTAGTTCAAAACTATCTTTAATATTTCAGCTTCACCACCACAGCTCTCTCTCAGAGAAAAAGCACCACCAGTTAGAAAACAAAGAGGTGTTTTAGAAACTAAACCTGTTTCTATCGCTCCTCAACCATAGCGTTGAGGACACAGAATACCAAATAACCGGGAACTTCCCTTTCCACAGAACTCTTCAAGAAGCAGAAGTCATGTTCATTTTGAAGACCCTCACCTTCCTCTCAGAAGTTACACACTGCTCAGGGGAACCACATCTTACCATCCTATTCCCAACATACCCCAAATTCCAGTCTCCCCAAACGTTGGCATCTCCTCTCTTACCAAGGACACGTTCAGTTCTGTTTGAAACATATCAAAGACCCTACACCTCCAATCTAAGAAAAGGAACAGGAATAGTAGCAGAACCTCTCGGAGACCCAGGTTAAAATGCTCAGAACTTTCCCTTCATTTTATTTTTCTAACCATAACAAGGGAGACTGCCATGGGACAACTGGGTTTAGCAAGCCCGAAAACGGACCCGGAGAGAGGCCCGAACCACGCCGGGTGACTCCAGGAAACTCGTGCAGCTTCCCCCGCACGGAGCAGCACAGGGGACAATCGCGACAGCTGGCACGACGACAGCCGACTCCCGAAGGGGAACAACTCCCCAGGTGAGGAGAGGGGGAGCCCCCCTGCGCCCGCCACCACGGCCCCCTCGGACCCCCCGCCCCAGCCCACCGGCGGCGCATGCGCCCTGCCCACTCCGCGCCCACCGCTCCCAAGCTGGGCAACGGCCGAACTCCCACGCGTGCGCGCTGCGCACAACCCAAATCACCGCCCCCTCAGCGGCGCCGGCTGCCCCCCACGCCAGTCTCTCACCATGTACCAGGTGCCCAGGATAATGGTGCCGGTCCGCACATGGCAGCAGCCGCAACAGCGAGTACTGTAGAAGCGGTCCCGGCTCCGCTTGAACGTCATGGCGGCAGCAGCAGCAGCGGCGACGCCGACCTCCCGCCTCCAGGCCCGCCGCTCGCCCTGTCCAGCCACTTCTGCTCCAGCTGAGGGCCGTAAAACCCTCGCGCGCGCGTCACCGCCGCTCTGGCCAACCAGGCGCCGACAGCGGGCGCGCGGGGGTGTGCCTGCTGGAGGGCGTACGCGTTGCCGCGGCAACAGGCGATTGGCGGCGCCGCAGGCCAATCACAGCACCGCTGGGTGCAACGCCCTGTCTTCACCTGTGGCGGCGGGGGGCGGGGCGGGGCTCACCTGAGGCGAGGCCTCTGTCCGCCATGTTGGGGCGGAGCCCGTTCCTCCCGTCACAGCCCCCTCGGGGCTGGTACCGCTCCGCATGGCGGAGCCCGTAGGGGCAGGCCCGTGGCTGTGGTCGCGGTCGCCTGGTGTCTTGGGCACAGCTCGTGCTGCTTCCCCACGCAGTGTCGGTGGAGGTTGACCAGAGTGAAGAGCCGGTGTTCGGCCTCCAGGCAGACATCTAAAACCTTACGGGGAAAACTGCATTGTCCAGCGACAACCCTTTCTTCCAAGAAAAGCTGGAGTAGGTGTCTCCTTAGTAAGGCCCGAAGTGGCCTGCTTTGAGATACTGCCAACATCCCACGGCTTTCACTGAACTTTGGCCAGTACTGCAGAGAGTTTAATTCGCTTAAATCCTTTTGCTATGCTTTTGCATTGATTCCTTGGATTAAATTATTAATATTGTGTGTTACATGCTAAGAGGATATGTGATAAGAGGATAAACGGAAGAGGTGAGTTTCAGTCCACAGTCATGCTCTACTTTGTTGTGAGTCAAAGTCCCTGTTCGTGAGTGGATAATAATTCATTAGTCCCAGTGAAGATTGCAGGTGCTGCCAGATACATGTGTTAATTAGAAATAATGTGTATAAATCGAAGTGCTGCCTTCATATATGTATATGATAAGAGGTTGCTCCACCACTTAGACACAACATTGGTTCCCATATAGAGCCAGACCTATAAACTTCCTCTGACCCAAGGGCAGCCAATGGTTTTTGCAGACCTGAGCTGTTGATACAGATATGCACACAGTTTATTTTAACCCTGGTCCAGCTGCAAGTATTTCCTTCTTTGCCATACAACCTATTTGAGACACTCATAGAACCATAAATACTTGCTGTGCATATATACACAAAGATCTATGTCATATGTCAGTATTAATACTGAGTTTTTTCACTCTGAACAATGAGAAGGTAGTGAAGGTGACTGTACTCCTTTTGATATATTCCAGATCCTACAATTAACACATTTTATTGTTTTAGCTACTTAGTCTATTTTTAAACATGAGCTGTTGCTGAGTTGTTTGAAATGATTTACTTTAAAGGCTTTAAAACTGGCTTTTTAATTTTAAATCCCCTGTGTTCCATAATTGGTGTTTTTCTTCCTTAGGGCATATTTCATTTTTGAATAAATGTGTTGTAAGTGCTGCTAAGACTGCTCTAATGATCCTGTTATAAACTATTATTTGTTTCTTTAGTGCTCCTAATGTTCTCAGCCCTGTGCACAGATGCTTAATTATCAACACTCTGACTTAATGTAGCAAAAATGGGCTAATTTTAATCAATAAACATGCATGTAAATAAATAGAAAAGGAATGTGCATTTTGTTGTAATCAGTCATTTAAAAAAATCAGTTTTCTCACAGATGGCACGTTGGGAAGCCTAAGCCAACCGTTTCTGCAGCATGCATGCCTGAATTGGTAACATCGTTCCTGCAGAGCTGAGAGAGGCTCTCCCTCCTGTTGGTCTGTCCCTGTGTGAAAGAGGAATTCACAGGACTAGAGTAAGTCAGAAGAGAAAGCCTCTCGCTTGAGTTAGGGCATCTACTTGGAAATACCTAGATTCCATTCTCAATTCAAATGGTTTGTGAGGGCAAGCGTTCCAACTAAGATCTTGCAGTTGGACACTTTGCCTTCACTGGTATCACTGGCAGCTCTCGTGTCAGGCTCAAATCTTCAGGGCTATTTTCATGAGATGAAAGAAATCTTAATTAAGTGTCCATATCTTTGTCAGCCAGGCTCAGAATAAAAATTGATGCGATTCCCTTGAGCTTCACTGCTTGTTATACCCTGCAGACAACAAAGATACTGGGAAGAATAATGTGAATGTCATTTAACATCACAAAGCAGCTTTCCACAGCAGGATAGACTGATGTGGAACTATTGAGTGGGCATAAAAAATCTCTCCACTTTCTCCTCCCCTCAATTAAAAAAAAAAAAAAAAAAAAAAGAGTATTTTGAGAATGATTGCATTGTTTCCTGTACTTGGGGGAAGAGAGGAGAGGTTAATGATTTTAGTCCTACCCTTTGTGAAAGATTTCAGTTCTTCCATGCCACGAGCAGCCCAGATGACCTCAGGCAAGACACTTCATTCTCTCTGAGCCTTAATTCTCTCCTTTTTGTTAGTTCAGAGAGGATTTGTGAGGCTAAATATATGAAAAATTCTGAAGGGCTCAGGTTGCAGCCATGGCAGCCAGAGCAAAATCTCAGAGACAGAGAGTACTGGTGATAAACTTTTCTTCCCAAATAGCAAAAAGACCTTGACATTGTGGGAGCAAATCGTCCACTTCCACAACAGTAAGAGCAGAAAGCCCTACATATATCTGCAAGTCAGAAGCAGCTGCAAAAGAATGATTCAGATTCCTTTACGAGCATGCCACTTAACTCCCTCCCTCTCAGCAGGTAGGGACGGAAGGAGTTTTGATACTGTGGTGTTCCTCATTAGCCAAACTGGTTAGGTCTTTCAAAATCCATGTCTAGACAGGAGATTTGAACTTCTGTCTTGAGAGGGCATGGCAGTGTTTTACCAAACACAAATTATCATTTTTGAATAATCATATTTGAAAATAATATAAAAACACATGTGACAGCAGAACAGCTAGGATCATGTAAACGAGAGGCCGGGTTGCATTCTTGTTCAGCTTCTTCAAAAAATTAAGCTCAACACCTGCAAGATGTCAAAATGATACAGCACTAAGACTGTTTTATGCTGATCTTCGTAATTCCACAACCTCTCCCTTTTGTGGCATTCTTCAGTCCAACCTTGGCTAAAATGTTGGTTTAGACTTACACTGTAATCATTACTTTTCCTCTGCATGTACCACACTATTGCCAGGTTGCTTGTGAAGGATGAGGTGCTATTCTGCCTCAGCATTTGCTGTGTGTGTGTGTGAGGGGAAGCCTACAGACCATGAGCTGATAATCATACGTAACCACCACAGGCAGAGTTCATAACACTTTATAATGAAAATATTGTCCTATTCAGGGTTGGGGAAACTGAGGCACAGTGAGATGAACTGATTTGACCAACACCACAAAGGCTAGTGAAAGCGATAGGAACATCAAGCAAGTCTCCTGTCCAGTGGCTTCTTTGCCGGGGAATAAAAGGTGTAGTGCCGGACATGTTGGAGCTCTTCCATCCCAAATGGAAGGCATTTGACTATGAGGGCAGTAACAAGCTACTTCTGTGATTTTTTTCTATAACTTTACTCTATGTGTGTGTCTGCTACTCTACATTATAACACAAGAAAAAGAGGAAAGGTGACTTTGCTTCTCAGACTTGGTTATTTTCCACATGGAACAACCATTTTTAAATTAAAAACAAAAAAGCAAGGTTTTTCAACATCCCAGAGAAACTAATGTCTTTACATAGATACTGCAGTATATAACACCAGATCCCTTCAACAGAATTTAGAAAAATCAATAGAACTAGTGCAGAAGATGTGAAAAATACCTGGGCTGAGAGCATGGATTGGCTTTTTGCTTCCTTAAAAAAAGATAAGAGTGTACTGGAGTAAAAGCAAAGCATTAACATATCAATGAGGGGAAAAAAACCTAAAATAAATTAGTCATGAGGGAAACTTTCCTGTTGGTGACACACAGTGAAATCCTAGATATCCTGAAGTCAGCATCAACAAATTTTACCAGCCTTTTTCTCCAAGGTGGATTCTGCTGGAAGAAAACAAGCTAATCCAGAGATTCAGTGGTTTCTTGTAAAAGAGATAAGAAAGTAATAAGAATGTATCATGATGAGTTTTGTGGTTATTGGATTTTACTTTTGTTTATTGAATTAATCAACATCATTTTGAGATTCCTAACGTAATGTTCCAAGCTTCTGTACTTTGTGTTCTAGTTGATTGATGTTAACAATATGAATTATCTTTTACCAGCAAGAGTCAATTTAACTCGGTTCCAAACCTTTTAACTTGTAACAGATGGATCAGAAAGTCAGGGTTAGGAAAGCAGCTAAAATATGACAGCATGACGTAAAACTTTCATTAGCACAAGACTGTGTTTCTGGGTTACTCACTGTATGCTCAGGTTTTCAGAATATCAAACACTGAATAAAAATTCTTGTATTCATTTACAGAATCAAAATCTGCTAAACTAAAAGAGCCATGGTTCATTTATATCAGCCTCCATACAGCTGGGGAGCTATAAAAATGTCTAAAAATAACGTACAGCATTTTCCTCCATCTAAAATGGTACTTGCAAGTTCAGGTAGCTCAGTACTTTCACAATAGTACATGGATACAGAAATCAAAGTTTGGCATAAACTAAATTTTACCAAGTTTCTAGTCGTCTCTTGATGGGATGGTATAAGGGTCAGTTATAGTGACAGTGGCTTTTTCCCAAGAAGGCACAGGGAGTTTGTTTCTGAGACCAATGCATTACAATGTCCTTTCAGTATGGGAGGACGCTTCCTTTGCAGATGTGAACATCTGTGGAATATCAGGGATGGCACATACTGGAAAGTTCAGTGTACCTTGAAAAGATCCCTGGATTTGGTTCAGCACAGAAGAAGGACAAGATTTCCTCTATCTAGTCTTCGTAGCCCATGACTTAAAAACCCTCTCTCCTCACAAGTGCATTTTCAGTATTATGGAGCAGGCCTGTGTTGTTAGCATAGTAAATAAATTATTTTCTGCCAAGCGATTAACATGTCTACCTGATACTCGGCTCATGCAGACATGTCAGCTGTGCCACTGAGCTGCAGATTGGGTGGAACCTTGGTAATTATAGATAATTACAATGATCAATTACAGATAATTATGGCACAGCAGGCCAAATTCCTCTCTGCAGTTGCCCCACTTAACCCTGACAGTGTTACACCACGGTTTGAGCGTGAAGCAAAGCTTCAGGCTCTGCATCTGCATACTGCAGTCTGCCTGTGAGTAAACACAGCTTTGTAGGTCAGGAGTTCATCAATTACAGCATCAACCACATCTTAATGCCCGAGATACTCACGGACACATCGCTTACGGATATGGTCCTATTATTAGGGATATAGTCAATCTTCCACCTTCAAAAGGCTTCCCACAAGAAAGAGCATCATTACAAAACCAGAGTAGACTGAGTTTAAGAGAAAGTTGAAACTTAAAGCACTGTATTTCATCATTTGCAGCTGCTGCTGTAACAATTAATTACTTGCTCCTAACCAGATCATAGATGTTTTCCCAGCCAGACTTCATCCCACCTCCCACACTGTGGCTGCACCAGTCTTGATTTCCAGCCGTTGGGCCATCTGCAGGCGCAGGGAGAGCTTTTGGTTGCTCCCAAGGCATGTGCCACTCAAGCAACTAATAAATTGCTTACGGAAAAGGCAGTGGGAGCCAGCTGGATCTGGCCCATGAACTGGCAATTAGACTACACTGGGTTGATGAATGACCAAAGAGAGGCTACTCTAGATTTACCCTTCTAAGGGATAAGTTATACAGAGAATAAAAACATTCAGTTATAGCACAAGCAATGCTACAACCTGTTGGAGGGTTGTTGAATTGCCTGTCTGAGGACTTATGCTACTCTCCAGCTAGTAAAGATCAGAGACTAGGAGAATGAGCGTATCAAGCGCATTCGTTTAACACTCCCAGTGCCAGAAGCAGCATAGCAGGCTGATGATTTGCACAGAATGGTTAATTCTCACAGGAGAGAAGGGGAGACATCTTAAAAGCATAGAAACCAGGGAGTAGCCTGAACATGCAGTGATGAAAGGAAGGGGAATTTCATAAGGGGCTCAAAGGTCTGCTTTTCAAAGGCGCTGGCCATCTGCAAAGACCATTTGTTAAGCTCAGTGATGGTTTTTCAGCCTCTGAGGACTAGAAAGTAAAAGAATGGAAGTTAACAGCAGCTGCTGAGTGCTTTGTGTTTTGGTTTGGTTGGTTTTTTAGACTCGGTCCATTCACTGAGGAACCAGACCGTCAGCACACTTTCCCATCCCTGGGAGCCTGTGTAGCAGCAGCACTGGGGGATGCGGCGCAGAAAGACTCCTGGCACTACCACAACCATATCAACCAAACGGCACCCAACATACCCTTCCTAACTACTCGCAGCAATGGTACCGATACAGCAGATGAATCACACAAAACCAGTACGTTGCCACCAAATTTGCCCTGAACAGAGCTTTGCAATTATTTAGGAAAGCCTATGAGCAACAGTATTTAGTTGTAGGAGTGTATTTTCTCTGCCTGCATTAGAATGTGATATTAAATAAGGTGCTGCTATAAACTACTGAGCCCGTCTGTATTACAATGATGACTTCCCATCTGTGAAACAGTGGAGCGAGAAGAATACAGCTCTCCCGATACCGCTGATGTCACTAAGAGTGGTACTGATGAATTTGACAGAAAAACTGGGTAATATAATTTGCTGCTGCTTGTCATCAGCACCGCAGTCAACTTGTCAGTGTTACAGGTCTTGATTGTTCTTTTATCCCAACAACAGAAGAATGTCATGAAGATTTCCTAAACACAAAAGGGTTCAGATGAAGGAAATCTCTTAAAAAACATTTACAGTACCTTGAAAAAGCTTGAAAATGAAGTGGTTTTAGCCAAAACCACATGCTCTTACACACATAAAAACTAATTAAATAAAACTGCTCATGAGTGCTGGGCTTTGGGCAAAAGTTTTGATTTTTTATTGTAAAAACAATGAACATTTGAAATACTGTAACATGTTAAAATAGAACATAATTACACAGACATCAAAAAGTTTGCAGGCAAATATGGAGAAAAAGGCAGAAGAAATCTGGAGTCTACCAATCTTGTGAGCTTCTCTTTATCTCCTTCATTCTTCCTTTTGGTTTTTTTTTGGATGACAGAGGTTATCTTCAATGCTCAGCAAAGACCTTGGGCAACATCCTGGCCCCAACGAGGTCAATGAATGTTTTCCCTTGGCTTCAGAGATAGCAGAACTTTACTCATTACCCACATACTCATTAACGCATCTTCTAAATCCTTGAACTCGCTGTACTTGTTTCTCCAGTGAGGCCATGTATTTTCTTGTTATGCATCTGCTCCAAACCAGTTACTTTCTGGATAAAAGTCCTTTGTTCTATTCAGACCATTCATAAACTGCCTGTATTTCCCCTACACTGAGGCACAAACACTAAGATGTGCAGATTCTAGACAGTGGGCTGCTAAATGGCATCAGTTAAGATTACCCCTCACCCGTCTGTCTGAAACAATCCTGCTGTGCTAAATTTCAGGGCACACTGTACAGCTAGCGACCCCAAAAATCACAACACAAGAGAACTGCCCTTTAACATGTAGTAGCCAAACTCCAAACACAAATACGTTGCTGCAATTAATTGCTTCTCTGAAAGATACAGCTGCTTTGACAGCTATGCAACAGATGAAGGCTGTCAGGTAAAAGTGTTGAGCTGCAGGTAAAGCTCAGATAAGCCAGCATCAGGGACTGGGTGGCTGCGATGGCAGAAGCACAGAGCTCTCCTCTAGCTCAACGATGCAAACAGGAGTGGTGCTGTAGCAGTGTAAAGCCATTAACATCCCTGGCTACTCGGTGTCCTACGTGAAATGAGTTTCACAGCATCAGTCCAATGCCTACGAACGCTCATATGTTTAACATGCATTAGTAAGGTAATCTTTCCATACAATCTCCAAAAGCACAAAGTTGAATGCAGATGGAGATTTGACAACCATTATCTCATCCTTCGAGGCAGCACTCTAAGATGGGTCAGGTGGAAGCACAGTCTCAGGACCATTGAAGAAACCCTCACAGCTACCACCAGAGCTGCAGCTCCTCTAGGGATAAAGGGCTTCAGCTTTTAGTGGTGTCAGCCCAGCGCTATTTATAAACCACAGTATTAAATTGTAACACATTCCCTCCTCCATACTATAAGCCCTCTAACAGTGAGAAATACACACTCTTCAATCAATACTAAAATGACATTTTTAAAAATTTTGTTCACAAATGTAGTTTATATTTGAATATTTAAGTAATAAAATGATAAAAACTTCCAAACATCAGATTAAGAAAAATGATTTCAAAAAGTTACTTCAGTCTACTATAAATACAAATGCAACATGCTTTAGACATACAGACTTTAAACTTTAGCCCACCATGAAATCTGAGGAGAAAAAGAGGGTTTACACCATCTTTCCAAATAAGTTTAAAACCTCCTCTGGAATTTCCCTTGTGGAGCAAGCTAGCCTGATGTGGGGTGAAAAGTATAAATATGTCAAGGTATGAGGCAAAAGTCTGACTGTAGCAGCCAACAAGAATTTAAAAGATTTAGAACATTTGAGAACAATCCACATTATTCTCCCTTTGTCTCTGAACAGTGTCTCCTTCTGTACATTAGTAGCCTGTAGATGAGCACCTCTGCAAAAATGCCAAGAGACCGGCCTATCTGGTGGACCCTCCATGGAACTGAAGTACAATCACGGTCAGGTACATCCCGACCATTTCTACAATGGCATATAACATTACAAGTTTACAAACACCATGACAGTGAAAAACTGAAAGGACTTAATGCAACCAGTCAAAACCCATTCAACAGCTTTTAATCAAGGGCAGCAGTTTGTAATGAACAGCCACTCTGTTTCAATGCCACCTCCTGTGCACAGCGTGCTCACGTTCTCTCACACACTCATGCTCTCTGGCTCACTGCTCCTCTTCTCCTCTTCCTCTCGCTGGGAGGTCTCCTAGAGCCTCTCTTTACTTTGGGCTCAGCACGGCATCGCAGAAAGCAGAATCCTTGCAGCTCATCGGCATGCCTGCCCCATTGGGTTGTCACTCTGGCAGCTGCACAGCTCCCTCAAGTCTCTTTCTTCATCTTCTTCCTCTTCCTCCTCTCCTTTTTTCCAGGTACACCTGCCATACAAACAACAGGCACGAACATTCCACGTGCAATCATGTCCCTGGGAACTGTTGGCTTTTTGCCTGAAGAAGGGTATTTTGGGGTTCTTAGATGTGTTTTACAAGAGCCACCTACTTACAAGGGTAATCCAAAGTCATGGGGAGGGCTCTGAATATTTTTAGTGGGCTCTGACTCACACATACATTTGATTCCGTTTCACATTTAAAAACGATGTGCAAAAATTATTCCCACTAAATGCAATAGCAGTTTTGCTCATTAGCTCTGGCAGGAGCAGGAACAGGTATTCGTCACAGAAAAAATATAATAGAGCCTCTCTAAGAATTAACACATACAGCTAAAGGAGAAGCATTTTGCATATTCACTTAAAAATGCATTTGTGAACACTTATCAGATTACATATTATTCTGAAACCAAAATTCATCAGATGTGCAGAAACAATCACTTACTGCTATTGGATGAATTATTAGCAACGTCCAAGGAATTTTTGAAGGAAGCACAAACTGCATCGCTGCTATGTTTTGTAGATATCAAGTCGCTTGGGCCTTCTTCCATTCTTGTTTCCAAACCTTGCTGGGGCTTAATTGAAACAATATGCTTTACTAAGCATATGAGTTAAACAAAGCATATGCGAGTACAAAATATGAGAGAAAATGTCATTATTGGAGGGAATTAGGGTATTTAAAGAAACTCCAGGACAAATTAGTTTTTAAATGGTTAGAATATTCTGGGATGTCATCTACCTACCTCCTGTTCATTTGTTTTAGAAGGGATTAAAGTATTGAAATTGTCTTTCATTACCATCTTTCCCCTTGTTTTCCCCCGTGAATAGAAGAACAGCAAGATATATTGAGGTGAAAGTACTGTAATTGTATAGGGAGACTGAAGACTAACATGTGGCCAGTGACTGCTAAATGACCGCAGTCCACAGAAATACTGGTGGTAGCACAGGGAGTGTGACAAGCCACTTTGTATATCGGACTTCATCAGTAATTTCATTTTTTTTATGTCCATCTCCAAAGGATGAGCTTGCACAGCAGCAGACACCGGTACGTGGGGCTGACATGCAGCACAAACTCATTCTGGCCCATCATAAACACGCCAGAAGAAACAATGCTGTCCTGAGGGGTCTGAACAGCACTATTAAGATTATTCATTAAGGTACATACAAAGCTAAAGCAACTAATTGGATGTACAAGAGAGAGAGAGGCCTGGCAGCACTCCGGTAACTGATGGGCTGTCCTAATGACCATGTGGATGATGGTCAGGGAGTTAGTTAAAAGCTTTTCCCTTAAATTGGGAGCATCAGGAGTTCAGAGAGCAAAACTGTCCCAAGGATCAGCAGAGACCACAGTGGGTGTGAGGGGAAGACAAATGATACTACACAGCTGTATGAGTCCAGAGCAACACATTCAGTGACAAGTGAATGAAAAACAATTAGGAGATTTTGGGGGGTGTGTGTCCCCCAATTTCTCATTTCACTGAGCAGCAAGGACATCACAGCCAAGGACTGGTCCAAAACCCTGTAAACACTCTGTTCCTTTGTACTTCCCATCCCAAATGAGCTGACATTTTCCACAGCCTTTCTCTGTTGTACTCTGAGACATTTTTCTCTCAATAAGCTTTTCACTAGTATAACATTGGTCTTGCTTTATCTTCACTGGCTTTTGGGAACGACCTTTACATTACTGTTAATATCTGCAGGTGACCTTCCGCCATAAATAAAACACAGCCCAGTTGTACACTAAACTTGGAGTGCATTTGCCTGAGAAAGCATTTTTGCTTCCATGATTAAAGCCATCTGCTCCTCTCTGCATTGCAAAATCAAACTGTTTTGTAAATATATTAGGGAATATCGTGTTGCAAAAACCCACTGGTCACTGCTCACCCTTCTTTTATGGGAAGGCAGGGAGAAAAAAGAAGAGAAGTGGAAGCCAGAAGATGGAGAGGAAGAAAAGCCCCCCTTAGGTCACATCATCCTAATGGAGAAGACATCCCCCTCTGCTCTTGGAAAACCAGACGCTACTCTGGGAATACAAAATACTCACATGCCTCAGACCAGCTCCACCCTTTGCTTCCTTCACTTCAATTTTCTTCTTCTTCCGCTGCGTTTTGCTTTCGAGTCCAGAAAGGCAGAAATGAATGCCTGCTTTGCCTTTTGGCAAATCCTGAAAGCATCAGAGATTTTATAAGAGGAGGCCTGGGACAGCTGGTTCATGTCTTTTTCAGGAAAACTGATTACCTCCAGGAATGTGTGCTGACAGTGTACAAGCAGGGCGTCTCTCTGGATAAGGTACACACCTTGGCTTAAGACAGCTGTTTGCAAAAAGCTCAGCATGCTCTTCCCACTGCTGCCAAAAAGGGACATTTCCCTGGGCTTCTAGAAGGCATTTAAACAGCAAGCTTTCTGCTTCTACCTCTCCACTCAAGCCACGACTGTATCACTATCAGCAAACCCTCTCACTTAAATAAATATGTCCCAGCCACCTGGGATGGTGTGAAGGCTGGTGTCTTCTGTGGACTCTACACCTCTTTTAAGCCCCAGGTATTCAGGAAGGTCAGCGGCAGTAGAAAGAGTTCATTCACGCAGGGTGGCAAACACCCAATGTTTGCTGTTCAGGACAGCAATGCCATCCGGATGGCATCCGAACTCCCAGAACCAGCCATCTCCCCCAGCCCATCTCACACATCCTGCAAACATGTCCCCCAGTTCCAGCTATTTCAGACAGGTCAGGAGAGTGACCAGGCCAAGTGCCTCCTCCCAGCATGAGAAAGCCCCCACAACCAGAGGAGTCCAGCTCTAGGGCTGGACTGGACACCCCAGTCTAGCTGAAACTGACCCCAGTGGAGCAGGTCTACCTTGGTCATCAACGCTGCTGCCTCACCTTTTCCTTCTCATCCCCTGTCTGATGCTCCTCAGCTCCCGTCCAGTTTCCCCACTCTTCCATGGGAGCCTTCCAGTCAGAGTCTAGGTCAATGGCTGAAGGATCATCTATTAGGACAAGCATACGAATGATTTACGTTCAGAGCCATACTACTTCCCAGGCTCGCACTAGTAACACAAATGCTGCAAAAAGTTTCTGTCATCTTCCTGCTTTCTGATGGGATGTCTGGGTGTGCATGTATGCACCTGCGTCTTAAACGTATTTAAAAAAGTATTCACTGACTGCTAATTCACAGTTAGTGACTGCACTCTTCAGGACAGGAGGAAAAATTAAAGAAGGGCAGGAAGACACATACAGGAACAAAAGCCCTTCCAGCCTGCGCTTCAATAAAACAAGCTTTACAAAACTAATAGCATGGCTTGTCAAATATTTTCTTTTAATTTCAGGGAGAAGGATTCAGGCATATCCAGAAACACTGGCAGAGACGGCAGGCTCTTCCACTCACTGCAACGCACCATCCTCAGGGCAATTATTTGTATGGAAGAGTAATACTAGCAAAGGATCTGTGCATTTGTTAATGCTCTCATTGGCTTTTCTTTCCTAAAAAAAATACTACCAACTGCATTCTTGACTTCATCTTCCTCCTCCATTTTCTTTTATTGAATGTAAGCCAGAGAGGCACCAACACGGCATAGATTTCCAAAGCTCCCTAACATGCAACTCTAAATATGCATGAAATAGCTAACACCTACCCCGCATAGATTCTGATCATTTCATGGGGGCTAGGCAGAAAATTTTTAAAAATCTTTTAGGTTTCTGTATCTGCCAGCATCTGGTACCTTTGAAAATCTGGTCACAAGCCCTCAGCTGCCTCTCCACAAAGCACTGGCAAATGATCCTCAAGCAAGAAGGCAAAACAGACCAGTTTAATTTGTGTGCCCAAACTGAATGAGGTGCAAAAAAGCAGATAAATCAGCATAAGATGTTGAAAGGACTACTTGATTATTTTTTAATGGTCTGAATGTAACAATGTTAAGTCTTATCCTAACAGGGAAAAAGACTTTCTAAACACAACACTTAATAATAACTCTTAGCTAATCACATATCTTAAAATAAAAACAAATATAAAAAAATCCCAGGCTGGATGGAAAAACTTCTAGTTGAAGCAGGGCCAAAACCAAAAGCATGCTGGGGATGATAAAAGAAAACTGTTTCCAAAATGTTGCTCTGTCCAGTTTGCTGCCAAATGATATAAACATGATTATAAACATTGCTCAAGTTTCTTGGTTTAAAATCCATGCCCAGTATTTCCATATCCATAGACAGTATTCTTTCCTTCTTCAAAAGGCACAGGAACAAGCATTTTCTAATTTATTCCCAAAAAAATTCCAGTCTAAGTATTTTAGGCAAATGAATGCATCCAGATTTGAGAGATGCATAATATACATGACTGACTTAGATGTCTGAAGAACAGTTTGGGTAAGCTATAGCATGGGACAGCACCACCAAAAAGCTTCTGCTGCTTCTCCCCAGTTAGGTTACATGAAGGTCTGGCTCACAAGTTCTAGAGGATTTAGCTGTTGTGGTTGAAGGCAATACCAACCTGCACTCTCCACCCCATCTCTATGCCAGAAGGTACATCAGGGTGAGGACACAACAAGTCCCAGCGCTGCAGCCCATGTGTGCACACTCTGCCCCTGCACTAATATACCACAAGGGTGCCACGGCAGCAAAAAATATAGGCAAAACCATGCTCCTACTGCTAGAGAGAAGGCAAATTCTGGCTACCAGGAAGGTACACAGCATGACACAGGGACTGGCGAAATAGCACCAAGACTTCAGGAATGACAGTCCCTCCTGAGCTGCACAGCAGCAGCTCTGCCGATGGATGCTCTCGTGGGTGTGCAAGCAGAACGGACTGTAACTTAAGGAAGGCACACCGGAAGCCACGACTATCATTTTCACTTATTTAACTTTCGATCTCTTAAACAGTATGTTTATGTACTTATTTTTAAGCATGAAGATAGTTTTAATGGCTAAATTGCTGCAGTGGGCTTATGTTCATGCTTCGCCCTCGTCATGTGGGTAGGCATGAAGCTCAGCCAGGCAGCGGTGACTCTGCCTCATCTCAGAATTACTCTTCCCAAAGCATTATGTCCCAGGGATGTTTAAAATCAACTCAGAGTGAAATTAAGTCCAATGTAAGATTCTTTACAATTTGCTGGATTTGATGGGAAAATAGGATTAAATATACTTATCCTAGAGCTCTGGTTTAAAACCTCTCCTGTTGTGTAGCTTATTTCCCTTCCAGCTACAGTGACATCTCCTGGAATGGCTTTAAACTTTGAATAATCTCTAATATTTTTAAATCAGCAACTGGTCCTCCCTGGGTCACAACTTCTCTCACAGGCTAAAACTGGTCAGTAATTCCTCCAGCAGGAGAAAACCATGAGCACAAAAAGGAATGTGCCATGCAGCAGCAAGTACTCCTGCTTCCTCCAATCAGAGAGGATGCCAGCACTTCTGCAGGCAGAAAGTCCATCCCAGTGCCAACCACCCGAACGCCCTTGGTCTCCAGCTGCCTGGGCAATGCTGGGGAGCAGCTGGCTGTGCCCTGGGAGGTGTCGGGAAGCAGGTAAACAGGGCCCCACAACAGCAGGGTCTGCTCAAAGGCAACAGTCACCAGGTTCCTTATGCCAGCTGATAGAGAGGGTAGAGTAGAGTACTCTATAGGCTGAACCTAATTATCTGGCCTGGAAAACGAATCTGGAAAGTACGGCAGCAAAAGCAGTCTGTCACCAAGAAGGAGATTAAAAAATTTCTAGTCCAGAGTTGTAGGTTTCAGTCCTGTGCTATCAGCACCCCTCTTTGGCATGCTCTCCCCCGATATGGTCAGCAGAAACCTAAGGGAGAGCAGCCCTTCATCTGGCAGGGCAAAATCCTCAGTGGACTGCATATTGTCTATGGTGCTGAGTCCTTCTGTGGCTGCTGTAGAAAACCCGTCCCTTTGCAAAGGGCAGGTGGCTGTGTAATGAGCATGCTCCTAACCCAAATCCTTGCTGAGCCCTCACTTGTAGACCAAGTGGAATCCATTCGGTACAAATGGATAAACAATTTCCAGTCTAAAGCTTGCATTATGTGTTACAGGTCAAAATTATTGCTACCAACAGCTGGGTGTAGGAGTCCCTCATGTGGCACCTTCCTCTAGCATTATTCAGTAGATGCAAAAATATCAAATAAATCCCAGACTGAAGACTTCTTTTAATCCAAAGAAGCTGCTTATTCCCATGAAAAAAATGAATTAAAATTCATTTTAACTCCAGGACAGAAGGAAACATGGGAGTCATGAGACACAGGAGCTTTCTGAAGGTTCCAGGGAAAATCTGCCTTGGCAATCAAGAAGGGTTCACTGGGAAGATGCCAAGTTACAGGTAAAAAGACAGCCCTCGTCATCATGAGATGTGCTGCATTTGAGAAGCAGAACGTGGGTCTTCTGAGACTGCCCTGTGCCGTTGCACAGGCCCACTGCGCTTGGAAGCAGATGCATGGCATAAAATCTGTATTGGCTTGCCTTGGAACCAGACACAAGTGCTCTAAAACAGCCCAGCCAGCCACAGTGTGCAGGTTACACATTTTGTAACAGCAAAACCAGCCACAGCTTATAACACATTTTGTGAGACAGCTAAGTATAAGTACATAAATGTCACCAAAGGGGCAGTGGCAGACGTGTGGTATAGTTGCACAAAGGCAGTATTGGGAAACATGTGCAAGCAGTAAAGCCATCAAGGTAGAGCACAGGAGGCAGAGCAGGCAGGAGATGTCTGGTGGATCCAGAACAACCCTGCAGAACAAGCGAGAAAGGTGTCTGGCGAAACCAGAGCAGCTCCTGAGCCCGAAAGTAAAGTGAACTATGTCAGAAGCACCAGAGATTTTCTCTTCGTGGCAGGACTGAAAAGCATGCCAACAGTAACAATGAGCAGGGAAAACTGCGGATGAAAGAAGCTGCCCACTTTGGAGCCCCCTTCCCTCATGAGGGACTGCAGCCATCAGTGCTAACCACGTGGCTTTGGCTCCAAGACACTGAATACCCCTAGCTAACGAAGGCTTAGATTGCTAAGGACTAATTGTTCGAATATGCAGAGACAATGACTGGTGACAGAATGAGGATTACAGAATCACTGAGGTTGAAAGGGGCCTCTGGAGATCATCTAGTCCTACCCTGCTACTCACAGCAGGCTCAGCTACAGAAGGTTGCTCAGGGATGAAACCATGTGGGTTTTGAATATCTCCAAGGATGGAGACTCTGCAACCTCTCTGGGCAACCTGTTCTGCTGCCTGACCACCCTCACCATAAAAAAAGAGCTTTTTCTTATGTATACATGGAATTTCCCATACTTCACTTCATGACCGTTGCCTCTTGTCTGCTCACTGGGCAGACCAGAGGCAACCACTGCATCAGGTGTTCATACACACAAATGGACCCTGCTGGACCCACTCCAGTATGTCCATGCCCATCTTGTACTGGGGAGTCCAGAATGGGGCACAGCACTCCAGATGTAACAATGACTAAGAATTAACCATCAGCAACGTGTATCATTGATGAATGTCAACCTAGCAGTGTGTTGTTTTGAAACCAGCCTGATGCATTAAACACTCCCATATCACAGTGGCTGCTCAGTTCCCTAACTACTAAGTCCCTCTCTCCCTCTATGCATATATGCTTTCGGTTGCAACAACACTTAAGCCTCAAGCCTTTTGTGAGTTAGGCTGTTATTATTACTGGTACTTCACAAAAAGATAACCCAGTGCGGCGCGGGGACCTAGCCAAGGCTGCTCCGCGAGCTGGGGCAGAGGCAGGACTCCAGCATCCAGCTCCTTCTTCTGCACCAGCCCATTGCCAAGCAAAGAGACTCATTAAATGTACTGATCTGGATTTGATAAAATGACCCCAGCTCATATTCAGGTTATGAATGGCATTTTTTTAGTTCACAGGCCTGCAAGAGGCCTTGTTTAACTGTCAAAGAGCTCATTTTGCCTGCAGCGCAGACCTTAATGCCAACCATTACCTCATCTAAATTCAGGGAATACATGTTCGTGACACTCCCCTCTGCATCAATATCAAGGCTGACGATTCAAAGGCAAAAAAATACTACTACTACTACTACTAAGAAGCAAGCTGTAAGGCAGGCAGAAATCCTTCCATTTCTGCTTTCAATCAAAATGCATCTGCTCCGACGTTTGCAAGAGCAAGCTGCTGAATTTGCTCCTATCTGTTCTGCTCTCAGACAGACGTGGCACCAAAAAAAGAGGAGCTCTGCCTGGCTTTGCAACTGCAGATCAAATCCAGAGTGTGCCAAGTGTGACCTGTGCTAAATGCAACGCAAGGAAACGCTGCTGAAGAGCTACCTACATTGCCTCCCTCCTTCCCGCGCAGGCAAGCTTGGGCTGTGAAGTTACAAAGGGCCAGGCGCTCATCAGCAGCAACGTGAGGGTAAACAAACACAGCACTAAGGGAGGGAGATGCTTGGGGCTGGTTTGGGGGTTTTTTTGGTGTTTTCTTTTTGGGTTTTTTGGGTTTTTTTGTTTTTTTTTTAAAGCAAACTATGCTATTTATAAAATCCTCTGATGGCCAAGCTGATGCGTCTGCTGCAGAGTCTCAGTTACTGCTGGGCAGAGAAGCAAGACAACCGCAGTCTTTTCTCCTCAATGCATTCAACCACTCTGGGTTCTCCTGTAGTTAAGGCAATCAGAGCAGCTAGAGCAAGAAGGGGTCTGCTCAGCTCATCAGACATCATTCCTGCAAGAGCAGAGTAAGGCCTCCCAACAACAGGGGTATAAATAGATACTTCACTTGATCCTGACCAAAAGGTCAAGAGAAAAGCCCATCTAATACCCACACTGTTCATGCCAAATTATTCCAGTCACTCAGGACCCATGCTGGCCTTTCAAGCAGATTTTTAAAGTTAAAAAAAGGCCATTATCAGTCATAAAAAGACTGAAATCCTGATTACCACAGTCCACTGGAGTTGCATTCTGCATCTGGGTTCTGGGTATTAGAGGAAATTTTAAGTTTTGGCAAAGGTGCCCGATGCTCTAGCAGCACCCTGTCCTCCCTGCAGCTCTTCGCCGGCCACCCCACTGAGCCCGGGCTGGGGGCTGCCTGGAAAGGGGCCACTTGGCTCCACCTTCCCCACCCAACGATGGGAGGGAGGCGAACACAATGCTTCAGTTACGAAAACCAAACCCAACTTTGAATTCGTTTTGCAAATTTAGTAATCTGAGATGATTACTAACACGTGGTGTTTGTTTTGAAGCACAGAGCCCATATTGTTGCCTCTGGCTTGGGAAGTCCCTGACCCACTCTCTGCTGGGACATGGGGGGATTGCCCTGTGCTTGCCCTGTTCCTGTGCTTATCTGCCAGCAACTGCTATGTGCAACTGCTGGAGAGAGGATGCCGGACTATGGGAGCCTTCAGAGAGCCTCCCTACAGCTGGCCTTGCTGCCCAGAAGCTCTAATTACACTTTGCACAGAAGTATGTATGCACCGAACAAGACTGCACCTACTGCATCCCTTTTTTGTTGCCTTCTAAGTAAAAACATATATAAATTGCATGTTGTCACCCTTCTCAAGGGTCCCACGCAGGGCGCCTACTCCTCTGACCGAGCTTGCAGCAGCTTTGGGTGCCTGCCCAACACCAGACCCAAAGTGAATTTTTCCCTTACCTCTGCCAGCCTTGTGCCAGGTGGGAAATGGACCCTGATTTTTGGGGCTTAGAAAACAGACTGGAAAGGGTATCAGCATTAGTACACTCGTCTTTCAATAGAAAATGAGCAGAGACATACCCTGCCCCTGCCATGCATCGTCTGCGGGAAGGAAAGTTGAGCTGGTGTGCCAACAGCATCTGGAAGGGCTGTCCTCAGATGATTTACTCTTCATGTTATCTGCATACAGGAAAAGCATCTTTTTAAAAATAAAAACAAAGAAAACCCCAAAACCTAAAAGATAATCACACAGATACAGTCACATTACTAAAACCAATTAATCGTGCCTTTATCTGCTCACTATGTCATGATGCCTGGACGTTATGTAATTTAAGCTACACATTAATCTATGCTGCTCATCACGGTGGATTTATTAACGACGGCTGGATGAGGAAACCTCACACATAAGTGATTAAAAACAACCCACTCAGGAGTGGCTACACTAACAATATTCAGAGATGTAAACTTCTGACACATCTCTGTTGGGAATGTAAGAAGGGAGCTATAGTTCCTGCAGAACAAAAGCCACATCCAATGTATCCAGCTCCAGCTCCTACTGACTTCAGTGAGAAAGTTTCTGCTCATTCTAACAGAAATCCATAATTACCAAATTAATTACTCCGAGAAAGAGCACAGATGAGAGAGAGCTGCTCAAAGAAAAAGAAGAGTTAAAGTTTTTCTGATTATTATTTTCAACAACTAAAGCAACCAGTAGGATTCACGTGCCTCCCTGAACAACTCTCCTTAGCCCCTTTCTAAGGCCTGTACATAACAGACTAGTGTTTTCTTCATTTCTTTCATACACAACAGATTTTTTTTCATATCTCTCATTTTTCCTTTCTTCCTTTCACCTAAAGAACTCCTTTGTTCATGCAGTTTTGCTCTGTATCAGCTTGATTTTTTTCTGCATAAATGCAGATGTTAACAAATATTTCTCCCTGTCGAGTACTTGTACATTAGGAACTGCTTCAATCCACTGATGCAGTGTTGGAAAATAGATGATAAAATATGGCATGTATTATATTGACTACCATGTCTGGCTTTAGAAGCATATTTCAGCATTCTGGCTTACACCGCACATGCTGTTTTGTGCACGGATGTCTATCTATATGTACCTATGCTTGGCTTTAGCACCTCTGAAAGATTTAGGACCAGATTTTGCATTCATCAGCCAGTTGGACCTCCAGACAAATTTCAGTTTCTGGTAGGCAGAGAGTGTATGAACTAGGAGCGCTCAGAGCCAGGCAGTGAGAGGGACTGACAGTTGCAGAGAGGCAAAGTAAAAGCCAGAAACAAGGCTCAAGATTAATGCAAAACCAGAAGATGCTCCATCCTTCTCAAGGCCATGAATGGAGAGGCTCAAGCTGAAAATCCCTTGCTGTGCTGGAGAGGAAGCTGCTGGCTAGGCAGCCTCGAACAGGCCCTCTCCAACCTGGGCATTTGCTTCCTCCCTCGGTCTGAAATTCTCTGAATTTCTTGGTCATCAGAACGCAACAGAAACCTTCTGTGCAAGTAAACCTAACAGAGAAAGAATTTGCTGGGGAGGCAATATTCTTTTTATTTATTTCAGGATGAGACACAAGTTTGGAAAGCGCTCAATAAAACGCTCTGACATCACTCCTTAAAATGCTGGTGGTGCTGGATTGCAGATGCGACCAAGCTCTACAAGGGAGAGTGACTAATGAAATGTGGCTCCAAGGGAAAAGACCCATATGTAAGCAATGAGAGTACTTTTAAGCCAAGCATCTAAGAAAGTGATAGAAGAATTCAGATGGAAGTCCAAAGAGACACCACTCACCTAACTCCCTGGACAGTTCTGACAACGTCCCAAAGGTCACATGACAGGATTTTACTTCTGCAATATCCCATGTTCCTGCATTTAAAAAGCAAACAAACAGTAACCCAAAATGCGATGTCACATTCACAACTGGCGACTGCAGTTTCTACCTGACACTCCCAATCTCATTACAGCCCTTCCATGTTCTCTCCATCCCAAGCCTGCAGCCACTGCTCTTGCTGGAGAAGAATCAAGCAAGGAGAAATTATCTTCTATGGACAGAGAGAGTCCAGCCCAGTCGCCATGTACACCTTCTCGGCCCTTCAAAGTGCACATCACACCAGCATGACACATCAAATTCCTCACTCATCTGAACCAATATCCCCTTTATGCACAACTGGCAGAAGCTGTCATCATGTATCAGCTTGGAATTTGGCCTTTTGAAAGCATTAGAGAAAAAAATGGTACTAATGTCCTCCCCCCATCAACCCCATACTTTGCAAAAAAAGGACTGTAGCAGAGAAAGCAACTCATGTAAGGGCAACCTAAGACCATTTTCTGAATCACCAGGGTACTGGATTACTGCTACTGAAGGTGAGTCATCATATGGCCTTATATACCAATAAATCCAGCCATCAAGCTCGATTAATCAATGAGATTGTAATGAAAATCAAATGCTTTTGAAAATTAACCAAAAGCAGTATTAACTACTTTAACTTGTAACTCGTAACTCTCCCACCCCACCAAGAAGTCAGGAAGAGAGATACTAAGAAAGATATAAAGGTCCAATTACCACCTAGTTATTAATTGTTGGTATTGCTCTAGAATCTACAGTATCACCCACAGTACAAACACAACATGAGACATAACTTTGATGACTTTTCATTTCCATTATGGTTTAATTTTTATGTCAAATACCAGTGAGAGAGCTGATATCAGCGTCTCCTAATCTTTAGCCTAATGGCCTGGCAGTCCATCCCTTCACTGCTTTAAAGGTGTCTGAGGTTTTAGAGACGCAGTTTCCCACCTCCAGCTTCTGTTACACAGAGAATGTTCCAACAGCACAACTGAGACAGAAAGTAGCTATAAATGACCTTGTTTGGACACCATAAGGCGTGAATCAGATGGGAAGCTGGGGAAACTGTGTAGGTACAGCACAGCACTGACATGAACAGAACACTTCCAACCGTCAAATACCCAAACTGATTTAGGAATACCCTGCCTCATACTGCTTTGAAATGCACAGATATACCCTGAAGCCTAACTCTGACCACGTGTGAGCATCCTTGGAAGGAAAGGCTTTGGTTCCTTTGCAAAGGAACCAAACGCTACATACCTGTGGGTAGAAAACAACTTGCACCCAACAGGTAGTCTGCAACACAGAAGAAATTCCTGCCATAAAGACCTCTCTTTTCACATGGCTGGAACATAAACAACAGCTATCAGGGTTCAAAGGGGGTGGACAACACTGCGTGTGTGTCAGTGGGGCTGTACTCTGCTGGACACAGTAATTCATGAAGTTTTCCCTCTGCAACGCTTGAACGTCGACACTCACCGACGTTGGAGAAAACATCCTCTTCTGACCGGGAGAGCACCGATTGTTCTCGTATGGCTCCTGAGGCCTTCAGCACGGTCCCACACTCTGCCTTGGCAATGAGAGCACCTTTTCCACCACCACTGGTGTCCTCTGTGACTGGCCACACCGCTCTCTTCTCATCCCAGTCAAAGGCTGGCTCAACCGCTGAGCTACCCAGAGATGCTCTGCTGGGGTCTTCTCAGGAATAAACATTATCACAGGGTCATCATTATTTTTAATTACAATGAAGAGTTTGTACAGGGGAAACAACAGAGCAAAGCCTGATCTAAACCCATCAGACGTAATGGCTATATTCCTGAAATTATTTACAGATACAATGACAGTAAAGCAGAGCCCCTGGGATGGGACGCTGAGGCAGCAAATGTGAAGGCCATGTGAGAAGGAAGGCACCACACAGTCCAGCAATGAGTCCCACAGGAGATGACACTGCACTGCAGAGGCCTTGGGCATCCCTCCCTGACTGCAAGGGTGGCTCAAGGCCTCCAGAATCCAGCTAGGGACCCAGAGCAGTAAAGGGAGAGAAAGAGGACAGCAGGACCTCCAAGGAAAAAGAAAGTAAACCTCTTGGATGGTGGTAGTTCAAGGCTGCTAGAGAAATCAATGCCGGGCATATGTATATTATAAATAATGGTAATAACTTCCAACATCTTTTGTTCCAGAGGACTCCCAAAGCACTTTAGGACTCCATTTTCCTGCGACTCTGGTGGGGAGGGGAACACTGCTGGCATCAACCCCGCCTTCACACACCTTAATGCTGCTGCTGCTGCTTCTTCCCTGCTAGGAAACAGCAATCAGCACTTGGCAGGGTTAGGGCTTCTTCCTGGAAGAGCACATTTCACTGCTCTGTAAATATCCATACTAAACAGGACCACCACGATCACCTGGTTGAGCCTCCTGCACAACCCAGGCTCTAGGACTGCAACAAGGACTTCTGGTGCTTGAACTGCGACTTAGTCTGCTGAGCTCCCTTGCCCTGGGCCAGCAAAGCTCTTAACGCCTGCATGGGCTTAGTGTTAAACCATGCATGGTTAACCTTCTGCACATGCAGCTGGCACCACCGATGCCAACAGGCCAACTTACATGAATAAAGCCAAATGTGGACCCATCTACTTTGCTGAAGAGCAAGTAGAGACCTCAACACCTTAAACCCTTAGAGAGTGTCATGCAGATATTTAACTCTTGATTTGTAGAATCCAAATGATAGAGAAAGTGGTCCCAAAATGTCTGTATATTTTTAGATGAAAATTTGTTGTTCACTTACCCTGATCTTCAATTTTAGTAGAGCATCTGACAGCACTTTAAGATAGTCTTATTGCAGACAGTACACAAACACCCACATTCATCCAGCTGTCTCCCAATCTCAGACTTCCATCTTAGCTTCTAAATTACTCTAATATATTAAACCTACAGGTTCATCTATTATATTAATAATTTTATCACAGATAATTAAAGCATTTCCAAATGCCTTAATTCCATGACCTGCTTTCATACAGCGGTTATAGTAACATAATTAGTAGAAATGTATTTAGGCATAAGTGCATGGCAGACACTTTGAAATCCCCAGAGGAAACGTGGAGTGAGCACAAAGCATTGTTTCATTTTATCTCATTAAGATAAGAGTATATCCCCGCTTTGTAGCTGTTTACTCTGGCCAGGCCTGGATTAAAGAACCTGTTTGGAGCTGAGCAAATTACACAGGTTTTTATACATCCATTATCAGAAAACTTCTGTCAAGTCATGCAAAAATAACTAATCCACATTACACCAACCCTTTAGCAGATCTCAGATCTAATAGACATTTGCTTTCAAAGTCCTGTGGGTAATATTATGTGTTTTAATGAAAGCCTGGAGTAAAAGGCAAGCTCCCAAGTAAGAGCTCCCAAAGCTGTCTTTTCCTAAGTAAATAGCCTAAGTAAGTGCAAAGACTTTGCTGCCGAATGACAAACAGAGCAAACAGAAAGATGCTGGGAAGTGAGAAGGGGTGACAAGCCCAGCCAGATCAGGTGTGTAAACTGAGCCTGTGCATTTACCTTTTTGTTTCAGCCTTTCCTTCCTTAAGTGTCTCTTTTCTCGGCTGCTGATCTTGGTCTGCCAAACTCCTACAACACAGAGCACAGTTCATTTTTAAGCTAACAAGAAACTTCCTTTACTGCCTTTATTGCTTAACACCAAGGTAAACAGCTGTCTGATAGTTTCTGATGCTGGCTGTAAAAGTGGCATCAGGGCAAGTGCTGCCCCGGTCTTGTGCAGCATCTCCCCTGCGTGCAGCGTTTGCTGTCTCTGCAGAAACGCGTTACATAAGAAATCCCCATCACAAACCTGTCTGTCACGTGTCCTGACTCATGTAACTGCACATATTCTTCTGTCCTTTGTGTCAGCCTGATGTGACACCCCTTTCCCTCGGGGCAGATGTCACAACAGAGCATTAACCGCCTTGTACGTCTGACAGCGGAGAGAAGTTCATGAAAATCTTAACTGTCAAAAAAGGCTTCAATTTATGGGCTTTCTCTACCCCTGAACATACCCTAAGACTTGTTCTGCGATGTGGAGACCCTCTGCCACACAGCTGATTTTCACACGCATTCATTCACACCAGTGGGGCCACGTTCTGCCTCCATCCATGCTCTCCATGACCCAAGAAGTCAGGGGAGAGACTGGCACAAATGGTTAATAAAGAAAAAAACACAGTCCATAGATTTCACTTGAGGTAAACATCTTCTTTCCTTGAACCATCCCTGAATAATGTGTCAAACAGTTCAGCTGGCTCATCCGTTCAAAAAACTAAACATCTGTTTGAAGAAAGCCTCCACTGTTTCCCGTTCTCCTCCAGCAGCCTTGCAAGCACTCTGCTCCTGACACAAGGGCCCACAGGGAGGACTCTGGTCAACAGCAGCAAGGGCTTCTCTTGCTCTCACCACCACACTAATCACATTATAATCTTTTAAGCCCAGAAAAGCTTAGAATTTGTTGTTTTCAGTATGACCCACGGTGGGAGGAGGCAGAGAGGGGCTCATGGGATGG
This sequence comes from Ciconia boyciana, assembly GCF_034638445.1. Lineage (NCBI taxonomy): Eukaryota > Metazoa > Chordata > Aves > Ciconiiformes > Ciconiidae > Ciconia > Ciconia boyciana. Next base: position 11,428,275 of record NC_132936.1, on the reverse strand, counting down.
AATGTATTTTACAATTAAATTCTAGCTGCCTGAGCCTTGCTAGCCTCTGACAGATTTCTCTGCAAATTTGCTTGCAACCAAAGATCTTGGCTCTGTTTATGCGTGTGCTAGAAATTGGCTATTACCCCAGTGCCTTTACCAGCCTCAATCATGGGCATAACAAAATGCTGCCCGAGAAGACCACAGCTTCAGCTGTGTATCAGCATGGCAGAGGCCACAGGATTAGAGTGAGAGCATGAAGACAGGACCGCGCTACCCAGTGGACCTCTGGCCACTTCAGAGATGCTTCCTCATCTGTGGATCTGCCATCCCTGTGAATGCAGTAAGGACCTGAGAAGTCTGGCAGGAAAGCACATGGTCCCTGTCTGCACAGTTATACGTAGTAAGGAGCAGATGATAGAAATAGCTCTCAAACTGGCAATTTTTCCCAGTAACGCAGAACACTAGAATAATAGAGAAGACCTCCCTTTTGAAATATTTCATCCCATGTTATTATTCGGTAATATAAATCAGATAACAGAAGAACCACATCTTTTGCTACCTTCCTCCTCTTGCAGTTTGTCTTTTTCCACAGAAAGCAGATCTTTTGGCACCTCCTTGTCTGAGCACTGGGCTTTCCTCTTCTTCTTAGGCTACAGTATACAGGAAATACATGGCAGAAAGATAAACAGGTGTTTGTTACATTTCATCATGAAGAAAAAAAAGAGCCAGGGCAATAGTTTTGAAATGGAGACCACATGGTGGTACTCAGAGAGAACAGTAGGTCGCTGGAGTCTTTAAGTGGGTGCAAAAGTCTTCCTGAGCAGATTTTATTGCAAACTCCAAAGCAATGAATGCTATAGCTTTTGGCCTACAAAATTTGACTTATCTGCTAGGTTAGAACACTCACATTTTAATTCAGGCACCTGCTCTATAGTAAGATTTGCATTCATCATTCCCAAGTCCTAATTTTCTTCCTATAAAGGAGAAAAACCTAAAATTATTTACCCCCTTTACAATCAGCAATTCTGAAATCAAGAGTTAGGACCCTGCCTATGCTTAACCAAAAAAACCCCCATGGAACAGCCTATTTTAATGAAGGTATCTGTAGTTTACACTAATCTGAAAGGACACAGCAGTGGCCGAGGCCATTTTCATATGGCTTGATGAAACAGTAGAGCTAACCTCAAGCCTTCAGTTTTGAATGTTCTAGTTTTAACACAGCGGTTCTTGACTTTTCCAAGGTGGGATAGCCCTGCCAGGAACACACTTCCCTTCCCAGGCTGGGAGGCTGCTCCTCACTTGTAAAGCACGGACACTTTCCTCCACACCAGTGCAAGTGCTCAATGCCCAAGATAAAACCCTTGCCCAGACTCAAGGAAATGTCCCGTGTCAGAGCTGGAACTGAAATACAGGAGATCCCAACTCCCACTTCTAGGCTTGGACCATGAGACCGTCCCACTTGTGGTGGCAGTGACAAGCACCACAGTGTGACTGCCAGAGAGTTACTTGGTCTTATGTTCCTAAGTAATCTTTTAAGTGCTTCAACAACAGGACAACAAATTATCTTTAAAAAGAACTACCAAAAAGGGAACATTCTTGAAACAAGTGTCTCTTGAAAGACAATATATAAACTCTAAAACTCTTTCTGGTACCTTGAGGAGCTTTTTCTCTCTGACGTTGACTGATGTTATAAGCTGGCCATTCACTGGAACCTAGAAGATGGACAATAAAAAATGCATTATGGAATATATATGTGCATGTTGTGTGTATGTGTAAATATACATATGAATTCAATTATTTCAATACCTTCCTATAATACATGTGATGGGCTGAAAGACACAGCTAAATAACCTCCAGTACAAATCTGGGCTAGAATTTGTGGCCTTGTTCCAATTTGAGTTAATTTATTCCAAATTAATTAGTGTTAGCTAAGCCTTTATGAATGTAAATCCAGAAACTCCACGTAGATTTATTCCAAAGCAGACATATTTGTGGTTTATCCTAAGATTTGTCTAGGATGAAAGTTGTTTTTCAAATAGGGTAAGCCTGTCTTAAAAAAGCAGCATAGACAGGAGAAGGCTTTTTTTAATTCTTGTTTACTGGTTGAGGTGGACCTTATGTTTCCCCTCAAGTCTATCTGACCTACTAAAAGAATAGCTTTCATCCTACCTAGATCCTGTAAAGTAAACCATGGAAGTTTAAGGACTTTTCAAATTACAGTTTGATTAATGTCTTGGTTGTCTCAGAATTCACTAGCAATGGCCAACCTCCAGCTACAGGGGTGGGAGGGTGTAAATCTGCAGCTAAGACAACAAGGGCTGTGCCAGCAAGGGCCACTGCACGCTACACAGAGGCAGCAGCATCCAAGAGAAGGCAGACCCCCCTTCTACAGGTGGCTCTGTTTCCCCCTGACATGCAGAGGAGCATGTTGCTGAATGTATGGCACGCTTCTCCCTTGCTCAGGTTGCCCTCCTTGTGCAATGCAACCCCCATCAGCGCTGCCCAGGTCTCCTTCAGTCCCACCAGACCTGTTGGGCTGCTGAGCTGAACCCAAAGCTCAGAGCAGGGAGCCTGACCCAGGCTGTCACCACAATCCCTGATCCATCCTCCACCTCTGCCTGGGGCAAGGGGCGGACAGGGAGCCCCGATGCCTGGCAGGTGAAAGCAGCCCTGCAGGGAGCAAAACCCCTGGCTGCAGCCCAGAGCTGTCCCCTCGGCATCAGGAGACAGCGGGCACCCTCTCACAAGCTGGTGATGAAGGGGATTCAGGTGCCCACAGTCCTCAGGTGCTGATGTTTTTCACCGTCTCCTCCTCCTCCCCACCCTCACAAGCCATCTCTGTCCCTGAGACACTGTGGCAGAGTTTAACCGCACGCACGCTGGAAGATGAAACCTGCTCTGATTCAGCTGCAGAGGAGCGGTGCCCGCTCTGTGCCGTCACAGATGCCGTTAGCAGGATGAAGAATAACCAGGGCAATTAATGAAAAAGAGATAGAAATCAGCACACTCCGCAAAACACTGTAGGGTAAATCAGGAAAGCTAAAACCTGATTTATTTTTTTTTTAAAAAAGGCTCACTAGGTGGCCACATCCCTTTAGGCAATGGGGACACCACCCCAGATGTGAGAGGCAAAGACTCAGAGCCACCTTGTGACAGGCGAGATTACAGCTCTCACACAGACACACAGGGACATAAGGAAACTCTTCTCCATAGAGCAACAAGTTTTTGTGTGTTATCCCAAAGGCACTCCAAAACATCGTCGGGACTTGAACCAGCTTCCTCTGCGAGATGAACCAGAGTTATTGCCTAGATAGCACAAGAATAATCTCTGCTCACGTTTGCAATGATTAGTTACCAGCAAATAAAATCCTTTGGGTGATTGCCCATGCCTGTCCCCAGCAAACCCAGCGGGGCTGCAGTCCTTCAGCCTGTTAATGCTTAGTTCTTTGGTATTTTGAAGACATTTTAGAGCTATTTTTCACAAGTCTCAGAAAGGTCTGATTTGATGTGCATGTTAAAGACAGCACAACAGGTACCTGCACACTGGCAAATGCTTTGCCCTTGGAGGTGCTTGCTTGGAAACCCGGACCAGTTACAAACTGGTGGTGTACAAGGGTGTAGCATGGACCCAGCAGGTTGGTGTTCAACTGACCCCCTAGCATTATTTGGAGGAGGAGCCCCAAAATTGCAGACTTTGCAACATACCACTCTCTGAACACACAGACAACACTGATTCTGCGTCTTCCAGTAAAATACCACAGTGACAGGAGCCAAAATATCTGCCTAATTACATCAGTAATTCCACCAGCTTCAAATTATAAGCTTAAACCAAGTGGTCCACATCTCTTTTGTCTCCCTTAGCTGTCATTTGGTATGTTTACAACTATATTATTCTGAACATTCACTAGCAAAATAATGACTTCTGTGTTAAAACCCAGCAACGTTTTGTAATAGTTAGGAAAGCCACCTTTGGTTTTTCCCACAGGCAGTCCTCTCTCTTCTGAGACTCTCAGGTTCATTTACTAGAAGCACTCCATAAACCTCACCACAAAACAGACCATTTTCCATATCCTGCTCTGCTCAAGCAAAAAATCCCACTGTGCCTGCAGAAGGGAGGGAAGCAGCCTCTCACATAGGATGGGAGACATAAAATACGAAGTCAGGGGAATCTTGGTGAAAATTTGAACCACTTAGGGAAGATCTTGAGCTTACATGATTCTTTTTTTCTCAGCATATGCTTCTGTTCAATTAAATGTGTGAAAATACAAATAGATCATGTCTTAGTGAACAAGAAATCCTACGCAATATAAAATGTTGGAGTAGGGGGGGGCAGTTTTCCACTATATGACACAGGACTTCAGGAAAACTGAATTTTATAGCATAAATACATGAAGGGATAACTGGGGGAAGCCACACAACACGTAAGCGCATATTCCTTTCCAGCCTCAACAAAACCTGGTGATTTCCCAGTTCTCACAATGAGATCTTCAACGTTTTTTCAAGGCTTTGCAAATGGACCTCCCAAATTAAGCCACTTTCAGCAAGACTGCCACCATCAGCAACAGAAATGGCAGCACCAACTTGTGAAGCAAGGAGGAGGATGCATTTTTGCCTTCTTTCAGACACACACAGAGGATAAGAGACATCCTACCTCCTATTGGCCTCTCTTTACATCAGGATGCTTCTGCAAGCATGAGGGACTACAAGCAGAGAGACGAGGAGGTGTCAAGATTAGGGACATGCAACTGTCTTCCTCCCCCAGGCTGCCAGAAGCGAGCACAGCCGGAGGCTGTACAGAGCCCTCACAGAGGCAGGGAAAACTCCAGAGGGAAATGTTGAGTGCAACAGAGAATTAGGGAAGATGCAAACTATATCGGCTCTGACAGACTCGTCTCAGCTGGGGGAGGATCACATTCCTGGATCTTCTCTCCATATAAATGACAGCAAGCGAGAAGCTGGAAAAATTGCAGCACTTTGTTTTAATGCCTTGCCAATCTGACTGCTGTATACTTTTACCAGAGGAGCACAACATTTCCTACGTAAGTGATATTTCATCTGCTAGGTAAACATCCCTCTCTCTCCCCGTCACTGACTCAGAGGTTAAAAATATACTGTTGACAGTCATTTACTATATCCCAGGGGTCTTTATGCTGACTGACGGGCTATTCAGCCCTAAATACCCACCTGGGACTCCTGAACCTTGCTGCATCCTTCCTAATGAGCAGTTGAGTGCAAGAAAAATACCAAACCTGACCACTGACTGATGACCACCAAATAGCCCACCACTGTGGTGATGCTCTTCTTTCAAACCTGAAGTATCTGTTGCTTCTCCACCATCCTTCAGTAACAGCAGCAACTCCCTTCCTTTCATCACCAAGTATTTTTACCGAGTTCAACTTCCTTTCAGTGGAAAGGTATTATTCTAGCCTGACCTTTTGTATTAAATCCTGCCTTTATCCAGCCCCTTTTTCAGGCAGTAAGCAGGCTGTATGGCTGAGGAACCCACCCTAGCCTATTCTTCCCTTTCGATGCCTTTAGGATATGGGATTAGTCATGCCTCTTTATCATGCTGTTTGGCCATTCTGAAAAAGAAAAAGGAATTTTCATGATTTTATTGCACTTAACCTAATGGACTCATTAAAGAGAAATTAATTTTGTCAGGGTAATTTTTTTCGTAATGAAAAATGTAGGTTTGTACAGGGAGAACACATCTAAACCTGATGCATTAAGTCACTGTATAAAGTCATCAGTGCAATTCCAAATACATTAAATATATGCAGAGAAACTGAATGCAGACTTTTAGTGGAATCAGACTGAGCATATTAATTTCTACTCACATTCTGTGCAACAATAGAAAGATTATTTTTAGTTCATGGCCATTTCGTTCATGACCCAGCGCAACAGGATTTCCCCCCCCACCTCCTGCCTTTTTTTCCTTTTTATGTAACCTAAGGTTATATTTCTGATGATTCCTCCGAAACCTTTATTCTCTTGAGCTAGCATTTAATTTATTTTATGCTGTTAGTATAGTTCTACGTAGAGTCACAAAGAAAGAAGGCAAAGTGATAGGTCTTCAAATGTTAAAAAATACTGGGTTTAATCATCAACATATAAACTGAGTATTCGAAGCCATAAAACTGTACCCATGACACTTACCTTTATGCATTTCAGTAGTTTCCTAAGACTAGTCATTTTTACAAAACCAAACACCTTGGTAAGCATCTATCAGGTCAGGAAGTCTGCTTTCAAATCTCAGTGCCACCAACTGGTTACAAGATTAATTAAAAATTATGTGAACATTAGCTTCAGGTTCACTAATTGCCCTTTGCCCCACTTGGGGAAGGTGCTTATAACTGCCTTCCTTAAGAAGGCATGCAAAGGTTTCCCCAGTAGAGGGATACTAGGACAAATAAACTCAGCGTATGAAACCCAAGGGGAGCTATTATACGCTTCACACATTAGAAATCAGGGAATTCATTTAAGAACATGAATAAAGATTCAGAAAATTGTTTTCAGCTACCACTTTCAGAAAACTCCAATTAAGTGGGTTGGACACTGGAAATTAAAGGAAGCAAAAACTACCCCATTCTGGCGGGGGGTCTGTGAACACAAAACCATTTCCAGATTTAAGAAATACTTCAATTAAATTGTTTCCTAGTGCTCATTTCCAGTGCAAAACCTATATTTTTTTTCTCCCTGTGTTACACCACAAGATAAATGTGGTGGACTTAGGCCAAAAGGCTACACTGGTACAGCAAAAGCAACACCAACATGCACTAAATAAAACAATAAAAGAAAATTTAAAAAAAAAAAAAAAAAGGAGAAAAGAACAAAAAGAAAAGGACATTCTAACCAGGGATCTAAAGAACCTCCCTGACCCATGCTGTGTTACTACTGAACAAGATATTGCTGCACTCTTGAGCTTTCTCAGGAGACCTTCAACAAGCTGAAAACCGAGCAGAAAGTCTTCATTTCTCTCAGCATCCTCTGGAAGATCTGGCCTTTGCTCCCTACACTATGCACTAAGAGTCAGATGTCTGCAGTACCACTTGCAGTCCACTGTTTGCTCTCGGTTCTTCTCTCCTGTGCACAGGAGCACAGGCTCAGCCACAGGGTAAGCAAACCAGAGTGCTGCTGCGGCCAGCCAATGGCTTGTATTGCTCCATCAGCAGACAGTGAGCAATCTGCATGACAAACACACTGGGAAATAAAGCAGCACACTGAGTTTCATTAATTCTGAATCAGATTTTCATAAATGGAAGCAGACATCCTGGCCAGTCTGGCTTTGCCACGTGGTCCTGTGCTGATGATGGGCTTCTGCCTGGGAGACTTATTTCCCAAACCAATGGGAACCAGGTGAATGGGAAAGGACAAGCTTGCATTTGTCAGAGGAGAAAGGATGGGGTTTAGGTGGAGCAAGAGTCCACCAGAGAGACAAGAAGGCACCAGCTTCAAAGAAAATTACTCATTCAGTCCTAATAGCTAGAGAAAGGATAGCACAATGGCAGTTTCCGCTAAGGTGACAATGGGAAGCCACAAAAACATACTGCGTTCGTTAGCAAAGGAAACTGAAAGGCTCTTCATGCGTGGCAGAAGAACGTAAAGGAATTTCTTTGGGGCATGCCCGCTCACAACACTACACACATGTACACTCCTGCAAAGGAGGGGGAAAAAAGAGCAGGATCTTGGTTTGTGATCAATATTGTAAATATTTATCACCTTATTATTAATAGCTATTATCGATATTCATTAATACAAAGTTTTCCCTGACAAAATCACTTCAGATAAATGTGTTCCCAGTAGGAAAGAAGAGTCTGTTGGAAGGGGAAACTGCATGGGAAACACACACAATGATTAGACAGAATTATATGTGAAATACGCACTGGGAATACGTGAAATTTTTCCTTTCGTTTAAGGCGCCTGGCAGAGGAAAGAGGTGGTGCTCCCATCAAATGGATGCTCTGAGAACCTCGTGGGAAAGGATCTGGGCCATCAGCACAGAAAACCTGTTCCTCTGCACATATTCCCAGGGACGAGGTTGCCCGTAGGAACCCCTTGAGCACTAACAGGTAACAAATACAGGCTGATGACAAGTAGCGGGAGCCAGAACTGCAGTTTTTGCCATTCATATCCGAAGGCAATTCCAAGAGAAACACTAGAGAAGCAGCCCTAAGATGCTGCTGCCTATGTTACATATCCTCCCGCTGGCCAGCCGTCCCAGGATACACGAGAGGCCATAAATCCGGGGAGCTGACAGGTACCTGCCTCAGCTCAGCTGCTCTTATCATCTGACAAGACGTCTGGGGAAAGACAGAAGAGTTTCCCCTGCGTGAGTGGATTAAAACCACTGTTGCAAGGAGTGATGAAGAAATCGGTTTCATGGGATTTGCTATTCTAATTAATTAGAGCAGCATTACAAGGGATCAAGGCTCCATTTTAAGGAGGCAATTACCAAACTCCAACACCTTCCAGGATACTTATGAAATCAATTCTCATCCAAGACAGCTCTATGAAAATAATTGTGCAACTGTGTTGCATTGGCATGAAGAGTACCGTATAACCTGAAAAGGTAGGAGAAAAGGTCTATCTGCATACCTCTGGAGCTGAGGGGATTGATCTTTAGTTCTGGTGCTGTTAAGCCATCCCTGCAAGAGGCAAAAAGTATCTCCAGTTTATAAAGACACTTCTGAAAAGCAGAAAGCTTTCTTTTGGGATGTATCAGATAATACATATTTTTATAAGTTGCCTAAGGAAGATTATATCACTGCATTTGTGCAAAAAGCTCTTCTTTTGAACTGACCAATTTGCAGAACAACCCAAAAACTTTGAATAAACACAAACCCCCAAACTCAACAGCAACCTTGTTCAGATCAGTTGGCTTCCAGCAAGTCTTGTCAGCAATTTCCTAAAAGACTCTTTATTAGGGAAAAGGCTATCCGGAAAACACTAAACACCCTCCGGCATCATTTCTAGAGATTTTTTTGTGTGACAACAGCCAGAATGTAACTTGTTAAGTGTGCGCATAATGAGATCACATTCAAAATGTCCTTGTATGATTGTGTTGAGGCCATGCATCCATTTGAACAAAGTTTATTCAACAGACTTATTTCACATGGGCTGTGAAAGCAATTCAGACTGGGTCTTACAGTGCACAGCCTGCTCTGAGACTAGTAATCACTCCACCCTGTTACTCTGCTATACGCAAAGTTAACAAGTACTGAGATGAAAGGCTCTAAAGCTGCCTGCCAGCAGCACTGGCATTGGGAGAGACTAACATAGTCGTGCACCGTCGCATTTTAGTGACTTGGACCTGGGAAGGATTTGGATGGAGGTGGCTGGGAGCTGCAGGCTGGGAAGGAGCCCCACAGAGAGCCGAGGGTATGCTGCACCCTCCAGCGAAGGCACCCTGGACAGGCGCTGGCTGCCTATTGCTATGGGGGATAGGGGCACACAGGGGAAAGAGGATCAGTCCTACATCAGAGGAACTGCAGCCCTGTAAGAGCAGATTCCCAGGGAAGGCAGTCTCACAGCCCACCCATGGGGCAGAGGCTGGGAATCACTGGCAAATATGCATTCCCAAACTGAAAAAATAATTAACCACCTAGTTTCTTTTAATTAAGATCTGGACTTATCCACCACTCCGGGATATGCAGATGTTTGGCTGCTGGAATGTATCAACACACCTGAGCACTGGAGGCGATTCATCTCTTGGCTTCATACCTCAGCAGGCAGCAGAGAGGGGCTCCCATCCTGTAATACCTGCGCACTGCAGCTTATGGCATTGGCCATGTCTATGGATGGAAGACTTTGTTATTAATAATATCTCTGATGCTGCCTTGGTAGAGATTTTCATAGGCAAATTTCGGCATATTAAAGGTGTTCTGCTGTTCTGGCATCCTTGCATCAGCTTAGTGCCAAAGCAGCATGCAGTGTTTTACACTTACGTAAGGAGATAAAGTTTTTGCCTCAAGGATATGATGTTCCAAAGACAGAGATAACATGATGGGAAAATGACAAGGAGCAGTAGAGAAGGGGGGTAGGGAAAAGAAAACAAGAGACAAATAGAGAAGAGAAAGGACAGAGTACTGGCATGGGAGGACAAGCCTGATTTTTTCATTTCAGCATGTAAGATGCTTTCCCCAGGTTATCTTTCCTTAGGACCTTTTAAGTGATTTTTCTTGATCATGCTCTTCTCATCCTCTACCTCCTTAGGACCATATTTTGCCTCCTCTGCACTTACAGAATAATCAGTGGGTCTCATTTAGAGGATGATGCTACTCTCTGTAAATGCAACTGCTAGGGTCTGGCCCCTAAAGAGTAGGAATCAGCTTAGTGCTGCAAAAGATGAGATTAATGATAGAAACTGCAGATGCCTGTAAACAAATTTATCCCTTCAGTTTCTCTTTTCCTCTTCTTCTTCGGTTTCTGTTATTCAGGCTTGTGAGGTACAGCATCTCTGACCGGAAAATATCCATTTGAATCAATGTCTTCAGCTTGAACTAATAACCCCACCACCGTCACAGCACCAGGCCTGTCTCTGACAACAAGGTGGGTGTCCACCCCTTTCTGTCCTGCACTGCCTCCAATAATTGGTGGGTCTGCAAAATTTTAAGTCATTCTGTAGCCAAGTCAAGTATCGATGATTATAAAGCTATAATAAAATTGTTACTGAAGTCCCTCTTCATCCCTTGACAGAAGCAGTTCTGTTAGGATTACTTTTTGATTTAACTGTTCCTTACTAATTCAGGGATACTTATGCTGTCGGGCCAACATTCTGTTCTCACTGATGACAGACAAAATACCCTAAAATGGAATAGCATATTAAAATATAACTATAATACAAATAAAAGTTAAAACTTCCATGACAAAGTAACAGAACCCTGAAAACTAGTGTTATGATGGAAAGCCCGACACATTTGTATTCATGAAGAAAAAAAAACACTTATTTCATAGCCCGCCTAAAAAAAACCTCTGCAAATTAGTTTTGGTTTGTCTTTCTCAGAATTAAGACCTAGGAGATATCAGTGACAGACAAAAATGTTCAGAAATGCTTGATGTATTAATTTTAAATACATACTTACTTATGTTCAGTATGTTCTCCTGAGAGCTTTACTTTCCATACCACAATACCTTGGTGAAATCGTTTTCTGTAATTTATACTGGGATTTTCTGCTACAGACAGCTTACAGCAAGTCCAAGTGACACAACCATGACAATATCATACGGAAACTTCATCACAGTGCATCATATCAAGCTCACCACATATATTCAACAAGGTGGCCATGGTCATCAGCTCACAGCTACTATCACATATTAATGCAGTAATAACAAAGCTCTGATTCAGAGTAAATATACATTATTAGCACATTGTATTAACACCACACCAGAGATACTATACGTGGGTCCTCCTTCTTAGCATGATGGACATTAACTGGAGCTTTTGCAATTCCCTGCAAACAGGATCAAGCCCATATGGAGTTACGGTGTTAGACAAAGTGGCGGAAGAAAGCCCCATACCAGCGATCCCAGGCCAGGAGCTCTAGCAACCTGCTGCCTTGCACTGTACGCTCGGAGAGGGGCTTGATGCTCAGAGAGGAACGCTGAGCCCCCGAACCCCTAAACCACCCAGAGAGAGCTTTGGGACGCAGCATCTCTAGGCAGGACAGGCTGCCCGGGCGTGCGGGAGGGGACGGGTGGCTGTGGCCGCTGGGCTGGGAGCAGGGGGTGCACCCCGGGCTGTCCGGCGGGGCTGCAGAGCGCAGGACAGGCGGGAGGAACGGATGCTGGGGAGGAGAGGGGGAAGGCTGCTCGTCCCGGGAGCCCCCCGTGCCGGGGGCGGGCAGGGAACGAACCCCCCCGCCGCCCTTACCTGCGCCGTGCGCCTTTGTTCCTCCGGCTGCCGCGCCGGCAGCGCCCCGGCCGCCCGGCCGCCGGCTCCCGCGGGGCCATCCTCATCCTCATCCTCATCCTCCTCCTCCTCCTCCTCTTCCTCCTCCTCCTGCGCCTCCCCGGCGGGGCGGCGGCGGGGCCCCGGCGCGGCCCAGCCGCGTCGCAGCCCCCGCAGGACCAGCAGCGCCGCCGCCCCCAGCACCAGCGCCGGCCAGAGGAGGGCCAGCAGCCGCCCCGGCAGCCCCGGGGCCGCCGGCAGCAGCTCCCCCGCGCCCAGCGCCAGCCGCACCGCCGGCCCCAGCATGGCCGCCCCCGGGGCCGCCGCTCCCCGCCGGGGCGGGGGGATGCTCCCCTCCGCTCCGCTCCGCTCCCCTCCGCTCCGCCGCGCACGGAAAGTTGGTGCCGAGCCGCGCTCGCTGCCGCAGCCAGGAGCGGGCACCAGCGCGGCTGCGGAGCCGTGCCGGGCGCGGGGACCGGCTGGTCGCGGCGGAGGACGGGGCGGGGGGGCGCGGACACGTCTCTGCTCACGGGAGTCTCGTTGCAAAGGGTTTGGCCGTGAGGTTGCGCGGGGCGGGGGGGGGAAGGGGGACGTGGGAGCCCGGGCGCTGGCGCTCGCCGCGTGGGGGGCTCTTCCGTGGGTGGAGGAGGGAGTTAATGCGCCGAGTGAATCTTTTCTATGGAAGAATGAAAGTGGTAAATTCAAGGCGAACGCGATGCGGTTCCAAGCAGCGGAGCTGCGGGCGTCGGCATTAATTTGAGAGCGGATGTTTGGTCGAGGATCGGGGTACCCAGGGGTGTTCTCAAGTAATGTATTTTTGCGAAATTCTCCAGTCTAGACAGAGGAGTTTTTAGGAATGTACATCTGTTCTCAGGCACTGCTACAAATATGTCATTATCGAGCAACATCCCAGTGATGATTACAAGAATTGCCTGTGTAATGCAGCGCGTGATGCGTTCTCATCTAGTGCTGATCCTCAGAGAAATAACGGTTTATTACAGCTAGCAGAACGCTAAGCAGAGTGCCTCAAACCACAAACCTCTTTGCTTCGCTGGATGGAGAATTTCTCCACCCACCTGATGTATAAGTGCAGGTGATGCTCTCAGAAAGTCTTTTTTCAAAGTCTTAGAGCTTCGTTTAAAGTGAGAAGTTGTATTTTGTCTTGGCCAGTCTAGAGGGACAACCCCTGAGAAAGAAGCAGTGAAGAGCAATGACGGGAAGGAACGAGCCCCTGATTCAGAAGTGTGTTGCTCATCATGGCCGTGTCTCACACCTGGCACAAACTCTGTGGGACTCACCAGGGCTAGGGAGCATTACTACAAAGATAGTAAGTAGAGCTTATTTAGATAGAACAGCATAAAAAGCCATGTTTGTAGCAAACCCAGCGCAGAGAAGGGGTTGGTAAGGGAATGGGTTTGTCTGTCTTCGCTTTATTTCACACCCGGTGGAGACTGCTCTCTCATGGGTGTGGATCCAAGCACTGAAGCTCAAGCCCAAACACATAACCCGTGCAAGAGACAGCAATGGGGAAGGCTCATTATCCATCCTTCCGCTGGATTAGCAACTCTTCAGGGACACAAGATTTATTACTCCTGTGTCCTGGGCCTAATTCAAATTCATCCTGAACAGGTCTAGGTTTTGAAAGCATAATAAGGTGTCATAGCACTCTGGAAATTTCCAGTCTAAAATACAGGAAGATTGTCGATAAAATTATGTGCTGAGTGGCTTTATGGGGAGAAGAAGGTTTGGGGAGGGAGGGAGAAATGCTTAGTACACAGGAGAGGGCTGCGGGGGTATGGTGGTACTTCGAATGCTGTTGTTGGGATGGGAAGCTTCCGTTTAAACATGGGTCCCACAAATGATCTGTCTTCTGTCTGCCCGTCTCATCCTGCTTATCTTCTAAAGTCTGTTGTTCAGCAATGACTAATCTTGTGGTCTGAAACCTCAGAAATTTCAGTGTTTCTGTTCGTAGCCCTGATACTGATTTCTGATGAGAATATGCCTATCTTGTACCTATCTGGAGCCCTAAGCTGGTAACTGAGTAGTCATGTGAAAATGTCAGAGACAGGGGGGCTTCCCCTGAACTTAAAAGATGGCAGTTATATGATTAGTTTTATGACATTTTAATGTGGTACTTGTCTCTTCTTTTTTCCCTGCCTTGATTTCTCTGTTCATAAAATGAAGATACATCTCTCCAGGTCTGAGCTGTTAAAAAGCATACAATCTATACCTTTGATCATAAATAAATATCACTACTTTCAGCTCATCTAAATTAGTTTGCCTTTCTTTTTCCCAGGGAAACATAAGCTGAAAGACATTTTAGGACTCAGCATTGCTTAACTGAGTATGAGATTACTGCTTTGCACCATTCCTTTCTATTTCTTTTTTTCCTCACAAAATAAAGGCAATTACTGTGGCCGGTCTGTAATGGCATTTATTTTCAAAGATAAGCATCGCCATATTACACCTTTTTCTAGTATTAATACAGACTTATTTAAAGGCATATCACTTACAGTATTGGTCTATGAAAATAGCACAAATTATCATGATGTCGTGTTATATGGAAAGCCTGAAATTTTATTGCAAGCCTGAGAAGATATTTTGGTATTTATGTGTGACATAAACTAATTGCAAACGTCTGATGGGGAGTTGTTCTCCATTCAGACTCAGAAAGAAAGTCCAATAATCAGGAGCTAGAACCATCTATTTGTGGCAAATCAAAATGCAGTTAATGTACACTGACAAAATAGCGCAGTCGCTAATGCCTCATGGGCCATATTCGAACCTGTCTGCCTCTGCGTGCAGAGTTAGTTATTCAAGGTGCTGAAATGATGAAGGTAGGCTTTGGGAGTTTTTCTGGGGAAAAATCCAGTCTTATTAATGTTTAAATGTTTCATGGAAACAGTTCAATTTTGACAAAAACAGATTGCAATTGGAGAAAAAAAAAAGCAAAAGTCTTTTTTTTGATCAATTTTCACGATAAAAGCAAAGCAGAGTTTTCATGCTGAAAGCAAAGCATAAACTTTTGTTTCAATTTTCTATTTTCTACTGAATTGTGGAAAAAATGAAATTTTCTGAAAAAATTAGGGAACAAAATAATTGTTTTAATAGCATTTCACAGGAATTATAAGATCGTGACCTGATGTATTAGCAGTAGACTTAAGGATTCACCCACGGAAGCTAAGAGCAGTACCCTACCCTGACACTGAATATCTGTAGCCTCGCTCGTGTTTAATCAACAGCGAGAGATGCAATAGAAAAATTAGTGATTTCACACAAGTCAGAGAGGTAAAGAGGAAGCTTTTAAACTGCTTCAGCAAAAACACCTTTCGAGAGGCAGCGAGAAGACCTCTTGGCAGTATTTAATACTCTTTAATCAGCTTCCCTGACGGTTCAGAAAACTGTAGCTGAAACAAGGCAGGTGAGTTTCATTTCTATCAATCAGCTGTCAGTAAGGGAAGCCAGTAAGGCTTTCTGAGCCTTACTGTCAGTAAGGGGAGAGAATGAGCTGTCCCTTCCCTACTAGAAGCAATCGGTGCTTACCGGGTTGTTCAGAACAGACCCTTCTCATAAAATTACAAGGCTTCATCCTCCCCTCTCTGAGACTACGGGAATTTGGGGTAACTACACGGAAAACAGTGGGGGTTTGCACTGGTTTAAGCAACATGGAGCAGCTCTCCTTTCGGTAGCCAGTTTCTGAGCCCTTGGTCGGGAGTTGTTTCTGGTGCAGGCGGGAGGATGTTCGGACGTGGCCAAGATCAAAGCGCAGGTCTCCATTTCAGGCATTCGCGGGTAATGAAACACAGAGCGAGTACGTGTCCCCCGGGCACCGACTCCTGCTGCGGGGCCCTGCTCCCAGCTGCAACCCTCTTGCTCTGCTGTAATGAAGCTAATTTACAGGCTGAGATGACCTCAGAACCCGCGGCTTATTTACAGGCTCGAAGGGACGTTTGCACCAAATCCTGAGGTTCATCTGCTGATGTGCAGATGTAGTCGTAATGTATTTGTGTAATTCACAAACTCTTCCCATTTTTTCTCCTGTCTGAAGCCCTCGTGCACTAGTGACTTTCCATGGACGCACGTGAAACTGATGAACTACGGAGCTTGTTTAGCTTATCGGTGAGGAAACTGAGGCATGTGCTAGCTGCGTGCCTGGCAAAAGGGTGTCAATAACCAGTAATGAGAGTGGAGTGCTCTGTCTGTTCAGACTATTCATCTCTTTGCATGGCTGCCCATGTGGCCAGGTATTTGCCATTAAATAAGATGATTAATTCCTTGGCAAGTTGATATCTGGCCTAGCAGTCCAGCACTTCCTTTCGGCATCTGTGGCTGCTTTGGGGAATGCAGCTTTATAGATTTTTACTAATTATCTAATAGCTTTTCAATCTCTTGTTTCAGTACGTGGAACTGGTGTTAATTATTTACAGATCTTTGGCATACCATTCTTAACTGATTCCCCTAGTAAATATGTTTAACACTTGCCTTGGTTTCCTGTACATGATTCATTTGGTTGGTAAGTGATCCATCTTTGTTTGCTGTCAAAGTCTTTGAGTTGGAAGAGGACTTTAATCATGTTACTTGGCTTTTCTGAATAGGGAGAAGAAATGGAGTCAAATAAGCACGCAATGGTAATGCAGTCAAAGAAGAACCGTGGCCTGGGTTTCTTTCACCAATAAAAAGTTATGCAAGCTTCAATTTCCCTTTCATTTTCATAAAGAACATGCTGGAAACATCTATTCAGCCAAAGATGTGAAATTAAAACAAAGAAACAAAAACGTCTTGAAAGGAGGAAAGAAGGCACTTTCCCAGCTCATGAGTTAATTAAGACCAGTCAAAGAAAACTGCTTCAAAAGGAAGGAGGAAGCCAGCAGTAAGCATGGCTGCAACTGCTTTTAATACGCTATAGCAATGACATGCATGGTAGACAAAGTCATAGTAGGCATTAACGCAACAATGTCAGTTCAAAGGGTACAGCGAAAAAGTTGGAGGCAAAACTTAAAAAAAAAAAGTTACTGAATAGTAAAATTGTTTCACTAGTAGATTTGTCAGCAACAGTATGGGACAAAGGAACTTGTTTAGCAGAGCACGATCATCTTGAGAACTATAAACACTGCTGGTTTAAAGATAAAATGAAAGGCCTTGAGAGCAAAACAGAAATAGACATAAAAATATGCATAGTTGGCTTTCCTGAAAGCCAAGAGGTTTGCATCCCTGTCAAACAATTCAGAAAGAAGCTGTTAAGTGCCCCAGGTCACTCTTGCACCCTTAGCACCTGCTCTTCCCCTGGAGGAAAGCCTGTGCAGAGCTGCATGAATATACAGCAGCACTGGTAGATTTTCTGTGCATCTCATCGGCAGTGGAGATCTGGGAATCTGGCAGGAGAATTTATTCCCTTCCTCTCTACAAAAAAGCTGAGTGCAACCTACAACATACTATTATCAATATTTTATACAATTAAAAAAATTATTTGTCTAGCAGCAGAAGACAGGATTGTTCTTGTGTTCTTTACATGCATATTTGTTCTCAGTGCTGTTCAGCCTGTGTCTCTGATCCATGTGTCTGGGAAACCAACTGGTAGTTTTCTATTTCTTTTGACAGGCAGTTCAAGCTCTTGCTTTAAAAACTTCCTAGGTCCCTTCATCAGAGATCAGCAGCATGCGTGCATTTTTTCAAGATAATGATGACTCCAAGGAGGTCTAAAATCAAGATAAGTGTCTGCCCTTGCTTTATTCCAAACTGGCACATGACACAGTGAACACAGAGTAAATTAGTGATGACACACAGTTTATTTCTATCAAAAATGGCATTCAGAGACGTGCAGCTGACACGCTGGAGGGAAGCGATCGTTACCTTCAGGGAGGCTTTAGTGTCAAAAATGCATGAATCCGTATCCACTGATAAAAGGGTGGCTTACACCCTTCAGTGTTCAGACAATATCATATTCTCATGCGATCTAGGTATCAAAGGCCACAAAGTTTTCCCTAGGTATGCTCACATAACCTCTGTATCTGAAGAGGATCTTCCACTTTGATCTGGAGACATGAAGGTCTGAAAAATGTACCACATCCACCACATCCTTCATGGTTTCTTCTCATGTTTAGTCATCCTCCATGTGAAAAAACCTACATCTTGTTGCTAACTTAATGTTATCTAGTTTCCCACCACTGATTTCTGTGACTTCTCTGACAGAGATACCCTTCTTGTAGCTGCTGTATTCTTCCTGAGACAGTGCTTCAGTGTCACAAGTATGTTAACTTTTATTCATCAGAAGTGAGTTTAAGAGGTATTAAACCTCTTTATGGTTCTCACCAAAAGGCATTTCCACCAGGTCTCATGCTATTTTTGGAGGCTGTTATTTTGCACATCCTCTTGACATCCTTTTTCTGTGCTAGCATATGGAGAGGTAATATTCAGCCTCTTGAACCTATTCACTTGTTCCTAGCATATAAATTGTGGGACCATTTTAGCTCTCTTTTCCACACCAATGCATTAGGGTCTCTGCTGGAGATGCCTGCTCATGTTTTTCCTGCTTTCTAGCCAGTTTACTAATTTCAATTCAAAAATATTTATTGGATTACTAGAGTAAATGACATCTACAAACTAGCAGGACTCGCTGTTTGGAAGTACTGCCCTGTACTTGGTTCCTTCCTCTGCAAAAGAGAAATAATGTTTTTACAGCACTTAGTCTATCTTGTCAGCTCAGACTAATCTCGTCACAATGTTGGGAAGAAGAACAAGTTTAATCTTTTTGTGATTAACAGGGAATCTGGAGCACTTACAGATAGATCTTTCTGAGGATACTGAAGAGATTTATGGTTGTTGCATAGGGTGGTTACCTTGGTCAGTATGACAACATTAGCAGACAAACCCTGATGAGTTAGTGTTGCTTTCAGATGGTCTGTCCCATCATATCTGTATGGCAGGTGTGGTCAGTGGATTAACATTTGCTTCTGCGCTGTTCGCAGTATCACTTTCTGTAATGAAGGATTATTAGAAATGCACTTGATTTCTTATATTCCTGGCACCCCTCCTGAGAATAAAAGTAGCTTACGGAGGCTGTATTTACATGGTGCTCTGTAGGTACATGCCTATTTGTTCTGCCCACAGTACACATGCAGCTGGTTGCTCAGACCTGGTTTGTGTTCAGTGTTTTCACATTGGAGGCAGAGAAGTTGTGAGTCTGGCTGTAAAAGACCACAGTGAAGTACCCAGAGCTGGCCCATCACCAGAGCTCGTGCTCCAGAGGGACAGCCAGGAGAGCTGGGGCAAATCATCTCAGCATGGGGAGTCAGACCTGAGACTTATGGGGCTGCTGCCCCAGAGATGTAACCTGGTTGTAGATGATTTCTTGCTTTGTCTTCTCTTCCTTTAATCCCAGGTCTCCTTATACCTGAAGGAGATAATCCTTCTTGGGCATTGCTGTTGAAACAAGCCCAAAAAATTCAGACATTGTGGACTGCTGTGGTCGCCTGGGCCCACAGAAATGGGCTCCTAAGTGTCCTATGAGTGAACCCTGTATGCCCAGGGAGCTTGCTGGCCTTTGCGTAAGACAAAATGTGTGACCCTGGTTCCTTCAAAGGAGGTGTCACAGCAAAGGGCTGAGTCTCCTCCGTGGTCGGTAGTTGCCTGGGATGTGAGTGTTAGCACAAAGGTTTGTTTTATTGAAGGCTCTGTCCTGTGAGCAGCCAGTTGAAGGCCTGGAGTCATCACAAAGAAGCTTCTGGATCTGGCTCCACAGAAGAAATCTCTATTAATGACTAAGCCCTGAGGTTTTTCAGACTGCTGTTTTGTCTAGATCCCAGGCTTGTGTCCCCAAGTTGTGCCCCGAGAATCCAGCCAGAGTCAGAGTAACCTGTAGGTTTGCTGGGGTTGCTGCTGCTCTGCTCACCCTGCCCCAAAAAATGCAGCCTCTTGGGATGAACCCAACATTTTTTGTCTCCTTCCATAGCCCAGGTAGCCACAATTTCACCATAAGGCATGTGACAGTGCAAGCAATAATGGCAATGGTTTCCCATTTTATAACTGCCACGCCAACTATATTGTAACTTAGACCAGCATCATTTAATTTCCAGGGTTGTCTCTCTTAAAACATGACATAATTTACCATTCAAAGCCATCCCACCATCCCGTTGTTGCACCACCCTGCCAGCCGCGCCATACAACAACATTTTGTTGCAGCAGCGCCTTTGGAGACTCCCCTGCATAGGGTTCCTCCACATTTCTTCCCAAACAGTGCAGCATTTCAGAAGGGAGGGCTGTGTTTGGCAGGTGTTTTTCAGAAGGGAGTATCTTGTAATTTTCCAAGCCTCTGTCGGAGTGTGTGTTTAAGCCAAGCTCAAGTCCTTTAGCTGTTCCCTACACCCCAGGTTCCTTTCACATTAACATTTTCCTAAATTTAGGGTATTGAGCTTAAATTCACTGTATAAGGCATCTCCAGAGATGAGATGGCTCTTTTCTCAGCTATCAATAACTGTGCTGCCTGCAGCTTACTGTGGTCTTTAGATATCATGCAAAACATGCAATTCAACACATGCAAAACAGGGAACTAAAATCTGTTTACCCAGCATGGATCAGAGACAGTCCTATTTTTAAGCCTAGCTCAGGAATGTGGGTAGCAAAGTGTCTCAGGAGGAGGAACTCCAAGCTGGAAATGGTAGGCAGCCACGGCAAGGCAGGACAAGCTTTTTTCCTGAGCCATGCTGCCGCTGGGCAGAGCCATGGTGGCCTCGGGGCAGGCAGGAGAGGGGCTTGGCGGCTCCATGTCCAGGTCCACCCCCTGAAGAGAAATTGTCAGCGACGGCTGGACCCCGAGGCCTCTCTCCGGGAAGAGCTCGCTTCCCATCACAGCTTGCTCTCGCTGAAGCCCTCGTGGTCAAAAAGACACAGCTAAATCTGCCTCCTGCTTTCAGCCCTCCTGTTTCATTTGTAGTCCTGCCATGGATCCAAGACCTGCTCTGAAACCTCCTGAAGTCAGGGGAACCTGGAAAGGTCTTCAGCTTCACATAAGCTCTTAACAGCTCTCCTCTAATTAGCCTCAGGTCACAGGCAGTGTGGGGGAAGGCAGCTACCATAGAAAAAGGGGTTGGAGTGGATGGCGTGTCCTGGGGGAAAAGCTCAAGTCCTGGGAGGAAATGCTGGCCATCGTTATGTCAGGGGTCTCTGCTGACACTTCATCATGTTTCTATCTGAAAATGAATCATTTGCTGCTACAAGTGAGTTCTAAGATGATTAAATGAAGCAGAAGTGGGACAGCAATATTAGCCACATTTTCAGTCTGCAAAAGGGGTTTTTTTAATGTTCTTGATATTTTCCATTTTACTTCTCAACTCGAAAACATAACCTTCTGGTTTACGTGCCCCTCGGGGGCTGTGTTCACCTCCCAGCTCTGCTGGATAACTCTGGCCAAGCCATTTCGGCTCAGGAGTTAATGGCTTTGCTTTCACACCCTTCATCTGCTTGTCTCCTGAGATCAGCATTCCCCAAACTCCACCAGCTCATGGGCTACAAGGGACAACAAGTTTTCCAGGTGACAACACACTTTGTTCTCCCTGTGAGCCTCAGTTTTAACTTATGAATTTCCTGTGCTTGTGAACAGCTTCGGGGCAAGTTCCCACGAGCCATGGGCTAGTGTGGCCAGCAGGGTGATGTTTCAGTGCAGGAGCTGTTGATGTTAAGGTGGACACCTAAAGCCTTGGGGCCAGGTACTTGGAGGAGCACTGGTGTTGTGCGAACTGTGAGTATTAATGATGCTTATTGATCTGGGAGTTCTTCATGCTGTCAAGAGAAAAACAAGCCTTAAAAACTGCCTAAATCCTGAAGCAGAACGGGATTTAAGGCATATGTTTCTTAGTATTTCTAACCAGCTTGTTTAAACAGCTTCTTGCATGGTGTGCTGGCCTTTCTCGGTTTGATGCCTAGGCATATACCACCCACTCATTATACAGTCTAGATGCCAAAGATGTCAGGTCCTACAACTCTCAGTAACAAAATCCTCTTTTGTACTAAAATCCTCCTATTAACTAACTGTTAACATAATTTTATGTCTAAGATGTAAGAAATTTTATTTTCTAGTAGTGTCAGTGTATAAATATGCTAGTGATGCAGGGCAGTTGGATGTAATTCTAACAGGAACCAAGGGTGGGATTAAAAAGTTCCAGGTCAGTTGTGTCTCTTGAAATATGACTTTTTCCCCCTGGAGAGCTCATCTATATGCCAGCCACCCGATTTCCTGAGCTGGGTGCAGTGCTTCTGCTCCCTGCCACAGATAGGTATGGAGCACAGTGTGCCTGTTCTGCAGTGACTGCCAGGAAGATGCCCTTTGTTGAAATTTTAAAATTGAAAATATGTTTGGGATGGTTTCCCTGACCAGTCCTCCCTGGCAGACCTTGGAGCTCAGAAATGCTCCTGCAGAGGATGTGGGTTACCCTTGTGAGGAATCTGACTACCCAAATGCACAGTTGTTTTCAGTTTTCCCAAAGTGGTACTGCTTTCATGTTGTCACATAAGAGATACTTGTGGTTAAGAGTGTAATGCAATTTCAATAATAAATATCCCTATTGTTCAGTCTAGTTTTTAATAGCTCTGTGATCCCAGCAGCATATAAACAACGGGAACTAAAGTATAATATAAGGCAGTGGTCAGAGTTCATTCCTTGTTCTTGATCCTCTCATTCTCATGCACAAGCAACCCCTCTGAGATGCCACTCTACAAATGATGAGAGTCTTCAACAAGCTCCAAGAACAGAAACTAGCAGTTTATTTCAATGCTCAGCAGCTAATTTTCAGGCTCATTTATCATACTGGTGACCAAACTACCACTGTTGAGTTAGCACTTAGGGGAGGGCACTTGGATGTGGTGGAGATTCTACTCCACTCTCGTGAGATCCCACCTGGAGTACTGCATCCAGTTCTGGGGCCCCCAGCATAAGAAGGACATGGAGCTGTTGGAGCGAGCGCAGAGGAGGGCCACAAAGATGATCAGAGGGCTGGAGCACCTCTCCTATGAAGACAGGCTGAGAGAGTTGGGGTTGTTCAGCCTGGAGAAGACAAGGCTCTGGGGAGACCTTATTGCAGCCTTCCAGTACCTGAAGGGGCCTACGAGAAAGCTGGAGAGGGACTCTTTACAAGGGCATGTAGTGATAGGACAAGGGGTAATGGCTTTAAACTGAAAGAGGGTAGATTTAGAATAGATCTAAGGAAGAAATTCTTCACTATGGTGAGGGTGGTGAGGCACTGGAACAGGTTGCCCAGAGAAGCTGTGGATGCCTCATCCCTGGAAGTGTTTAAGGCCAGGCTGGATGGGGCTTTGAGCAGCTTGCTCTAGTGGAAGGTGTCCCTGCCTATGGCAGGAGGGTTGGACTAGATGATCTTTAAGGTCCCTTCCAACCCAAACCATTCTATGATTCTATGATTCTATGAGATGGCACCAATCTAAGCCCCACCTAACATAATACTCACCTGAGCAGAGTGTTTATTCCAAGAACTAATTTTTCAGAAAACTGATGTCAGTTTGAACTTTGCTAGCACTTTTTTATTGGGAATTCAACATGCCCTGATGGTCCAATCCTGCTGTGTGCTGTCTGTGTCCAAGCTCTAGTAAAAATGCCAGTTCCCAGTGCAGGACATTCGGTTCATGTCTCAGCCACATGATTCATTGCCACGTTAAAGCTATCACAGCTTGCTCCAAATGCACAAATGTGGGGTCTATGTAGGAGGGTGAAATGCTGCCCTGAGATACTGCACTGGTACTCCTTACCGTACAACTGTACCTGCTCTGAACAACAGATACCCTAATTCACTCTGCCTCCCAACAGCACCAATAAGGTTATTTGCACTACTATGGTGATGTGCCTGTGCTGTTTCCAGTTCAAGAAATGGCTTGTTTGGTACTAGTGAGGAGGTCTGCACTGGACTGCCCAAAGAGGTACTCTGTGCTATGTGAAGCCACCAGCAGACAGTACTGCATGTGCCTTAGGGACCGAGCATGTGGTGCATTCAATACATGGTCCTGTGTGAATGCACAGATGAGGGGTCAGAGCATCACAGGTTGTTAAGATGCCATTGCAAGAGTCTGGAAATAACTCTTTGCAAGATCAGACCTTAAAAGCAGAGCATCACCCACAACCCCAGACCTCTTGCCCAGCAGAGCCCAAGTAACAGCCCTAAGTCAGATGAAAGTTTTGGAGCCCTGGCTACAGGACCACTGTGTCAGACCTAAGAGACTCCATCTGTGTGATTAGAAACGCAGCTGGAATAACTGTGTTACTAACTCATATACCAAGACAGCTTCCAGACAAAAGCAGGCAGGGCTAATGCAATCCAGTGGGCCATATTTTCCTCACCTTGGGAAAACACGTCTGTGAGCAAGTGAATTTCTTGAGTCTCAGGGATGGCAGTAGCCCCATCACGAGGATCAGGCAGAGGGCCTGACAGACTAAGCCATGGGACATCCTAAGAAGTATCTTAGTTTTAAACCACTTTTTGAGACCCAGCATTCCCACGTTGCTGAGGGATGCTCCCCACTGCCCTTGAGAAGCTGTGGTGCTCTTTGTTCCTTGTTTTGTGGGGCCAGTCTCCAACATGGCTCTTCCCTTCCTGCTCAATTCACCTGGAGCTACAGCCTCACTCAACAGCAATTGCAATGGTACCTAAAGCTAGCAAATATGCTGGGAAGCTGAAATTGCGCATTCCTTAGTTGTCTGTGCACCTTCTCTGCTCATGGAACTGAAGAGGAGAAAGGAGGTTCCAATTTTCTGTTAAAATGTAATATTGCAGAATATGGCCCTGCATCCTATGTGTGTCATACCAACTTTGATAAAATTACTTCTGAGCAACAGGGACAAAGGGAGGCCCTTACACGTCCGTGCCAAAGCAGAGCCCTTCAAAACAGTGGAATAAACGATCCTGGGAAGGTTGAAGCCTCCGACGAGGATGGCAGACAGAGTTGCCCTACAACATCTGTCCCTCACATGGGAACAAATCACAGTCACGCGCGGCCAGACTGTCGGAGCTGGCAGTTGCAGACTGTGCAGACCCAGAAAAATTTGCAATTCCAACAGCAGATGGCACAGTCCTAAAACTAAAACCAGTCTGCAAGGCAGCCAGGGGGAAAGATTGCCTGGGCTACAAATCTGAAAGCTCCTGCAAGAGGATCCTGTGGAGTGAGTCTACTGATTTGTCAACATAAGCAAACTGATTTTGAAAATACTGTATTTTATCTTTAGGATAAATAATTTAGAAAAGAAACTGCATATATGAGACAACCTGGTAGCAGTGGAGTTTAGTTTAAGACTCTCAAGTACAGCTGACAGCTTAAATGTAACTATAAGTTTTTTGGCTCCCCCCATGCCTCATAAAGCACTCTTTTAATTATCCTTGTATGATCTAGACACAACTTATAGTGGCCATAGACACAAAGAAATTCTATTTACTGGAAGGAAAGTGAAACTCCAGAATTATTTAATTGAACGGTAATGTCTTAAATTTGCTTTCACGTAGACCTAATCCTTTTGTGTTTCTTAGCCATCATTCAGAATCTTACAGAATTGGGCATAAAAACCATGTTCTTTATGTTTGGAATGTTTGGAACTAAGTGAGATTTGAGTATATCAACCCTAAAGCCCCCAGCCCTGTACATATGAGAAAGGCAGTGCAGCAGACTCAAGTCTGCACTTTGGTTCCATTAGCATCAACAAGATTGTTGGGCAAACATACTTATTTTGGTACTTTTTATGCAAACTTGCAGAATAAAAACCCAGAGATCTTCCCTCAATAGGCAGTATGGTAAGCCTGGATATATAATCCAGGACAACCATTTCATGATGTTTAAGGAATTAAGAAACTAATCCATCCTTTCGATGCACGAAGGAATTGCTAGAGGAATTGTCTAGTGGTTAAATCAGGAAACTGTGAGTCAAGATGTCTGTTCCCCCCTTTGTCAGTGAATCATTTCCTCTTCTTCGAGTCCCACAAAACACCCAGACAGAATCTGTCCCCAAGTAAAATAAACTCTTTACCAGATTTGGTCCCCATGTAGCTCCCAGAGTACTGCTTGCGGTAGAAGCTGTAATGTATGTTAGAATCAGAAAGCTTTAAACGTCAAAAGAGAAAGACATGTTGTGGTCCTGTACGTGAATTTTCCCTCTGCAGGTTTCACAGAGCCCAGAGCTCTGTTATCAGCTGCCCTGTGATAGCACATAGAAGCAGCAATCTCAGCATGGTCCTCATTTTGGTAGATGTCATAGAGTTGCAAAGAAGATGACTTTTCCAGTGCTGAGAAGCACATAATTTATATTAGCAACATTTTAAGACTGGGCTATCCACCTTGGTTAAGGGTCTGCTGACTTTCTTGCAATTAGAAAGAGGCTGCTGTATTCAGAGAGCCATTCAACCCACAATTTTTAAATCTTTTCCTTGGGATAGGATGAATTGTTTTCTGGAGCTGTCTCCCTCCACTGTTCATAGAAGGAAATGTCAAGTGATTTTACTCCTAACTTACTGCCTCAGTTCAGTGCTTGAATGGGCATCGTTGACTCCTGCTGTAGGTGTCAGACCACATTAAGCACCAACTCCTTAAGTTTAACAAAAGTCTATTTGCTGCTGTGTTGTACTTTCAACAACTACAGTTGCTGCTGCTGTTTTTGCAGTTACCACACATTCCCTGACCACCCCACCACTCCACACCGAGGGCTGCTGCTGCTCTTCTAGTCAATGGTGTTTCCCCAAGAACCAGCATCTTCCCAGAGGCAGTCTGTGGAGGGCAAACAGAGAAACAGTGCAATGCTTTACTGCCAAACACACTAATCGGTCATCCTATCCCACTGCTAATCAAGTAAACAAAAATATGTGCTCTCAGAGATAACAAGGATTAAAGGTTTTGCAGTTATTTCACACAGGGATTCCAGGCATTGCTATATTTGCAGTAATTCCCGTAAGTTTACGTCCTAGTTGCCTACACAGGGAGAGCAGCGGTCTTCAACGTTCAGAGAAACACAAGTTCCGAGTCGAATAACTCTACAGAAATGTCTTGAATGTTTGGGATTCCTCCTCCAAAAATATCTGTCTGACACAAGAGGAGATCAATCTTACCTAGCTGCAGCTTTCTAAAAGTTAGGCTGGTGAGCAGGAACCCTCAGTAACTGATGGAGGCAGAGGAGCAATTTCAGACAATGAAAGTATGAAAGAAATAATGCCTTAAACAAGGGAATCACAATGGTCTATTATTTTCTTCCACTGTTTGTCTTAAAAACAATTAAAACTGTAACTTTCTCACCAAGAAAATAATTTCTAATTGGTATGTTTTTTTCTACTTATCTGTCATCAGAGGTTGTTGTGGTTCAGGTATATGAATGTGGGTACCTGGATTGTAGATGTTTACATCTGATCTAGCTATTTTAAGCTTTGCTTGCAAACACTTCTACTGAATGGTATTTCTCATTCTAAGGCAGAGTAGGCCTAATGAGCAGCACCCCAGAAATGCTTATTTCTCCCCATTACTTATGAGGAGAGCCCAGAGTCACTAGCTCTGGTGTAGATATCTGCACTGCAAACATCTAAAATTAGGTGGGATAAATCTCGTGTAACAAGCTTGATACTTTAAGCCCCTGTTCAGCAAAGCACTTACTGACAGCGTAAAACGAAGCCTGAGCTTAAATGCTTTGCTGAACTGAAGCTTCAATTACTTAAGGAATGAGAAGACAGTCGTGGGGGATCATAGCAGTTAGACTTGCACAAGGCTTATGTTGGATTTCCACCATACAGTCCTACATACTGTTCTATTCCCCTACAGAAAACACTTTTCTTCCTTCAATTTCCTCCTCCAAACACATTTATTTCCGACCCCTCCCAGCACTCACTCTCCCCCGGCTGAGTCACACATGTGGTGTAACCCAAAACTGGGGCAGGCGAGCAAGAGGCACCACAGACTGCCGGGATTCGCAGCTCTTCGTCACTGGCTCGTATCCTTTTTTGTGCTTCGGTGTTTAGCATCAAATTCTTCACCGCTTGGCTGAAAACTTTGCTCAAGAGTGGCAAGACAGCATAAATATGTGGTGGTAGGATGAGTGAGCTTCACGTAATTGGGGCTTGGTTTGTAAACTACTGGGGGTAGGTAGCCGGAGCTGAAAGCCCAGTCTCATCAGGCATGTTTGGTACTAGCAAACTCCACGCTTGCAGGGTGCAGGTCCAAGCACAGGCGCCGGTACTCACATCGCGGTGTTGGCCCGGGCCACCGCGCCATCCAGCCCCAAAACACCCTCCGCATCCTGCCACCTCTTCCTGGCTACCAGGAGAACCTGGCTTAGGTAGTAAACCTTCAAGTTATACTAATTATTTTTTATAGCCATCTTGCACCTTTGAGGCAAAGACCTAATCATCACTTTTATGCAGAAAGACGTTACTACAGTCATCTCCTGAACTTGGTCAAGGCTTTTGTATAGAATAGAATAGAATAGAATAGAATAGAATAGAATAGAATAGAATAATTTCAGTTGGAAGGGACCTACAATGATCATCTAGTCCAACTGCCTGACCACTTCAGGGCTGACCAAAAGTTAAAGCATGTTATTAAAGGCGTTGTCCAAATGCCTCTTAAACACTGACAGTTTGGGTGCAAATAATAAACAATGGTAGTGATTTATTATTGTTGTGCTCATGCTGTAAAGGTGTTAGAGGAGATGTCAAAATACTCAAATCAAATTGACATGCTTTGTTTTTATGTGCCATCTCAGTGCTACATGAGAAGCGGAGAAATGAGATTACTAAACCGAGGTCAGCCATCAGCAAGAATTGCTGGAACCCTGAGGATGTGCAGAGTGCAGACTAAGTGGAAATTTATAACTGTGAAAATACAGGAACACCATTGTGATACTTTTTTCTCCCTGTTACCACAATTTAGGCTCTGTAGTCCCTGCTAGTCAATAAAATTGATGGAGATGCGATACTTGGGATTGCAGTATTGGTATTGATAATGACAGACACCTGAATTCCACTCTTTGTTTCACACAACTAGTTAACTGCCTAATAAACCAAATTGGTAAATTAAACCCAATAGCAGCAACACAAATGTAATTGAGAATTCAGTTAAATCCAGTGACTGTCATTGCCGTGGGCAAGGTGACTACGTTAAGGGACAAGGGACACTGGGGTCAGCATTACTTGAAATAATCAGCAATTCTTCTGAGCTAAAGTACATTATGTATCTTTCCATAACTCCCCAGATCTGACTTCCATTTCCTTGTGTCAAGTGCTTATGCCCTGTTTACAAATGGAAGTATGAGTCATTATCAAATGCATTTTCACTTGTTTTTCTTCTGGTATATTCTGTAAAATTAATGGTTGTAGGTGTCCATGTAAAAAAATTCAAATTACTGTGTCTTTCACTCCATTAGTGCTGAACAGCTTTGGAAGATAATGAGGCATACTTAAATTTCTGTTTCTCCTTCTTGATACATTGAGAATTTTTAAATGTGAAAAAATAGCTTTTTCTTTCAATTAATCCATGTGTCGAGTGTTTATTATTAGATTTTTATACATTTAGAATAAATATTACATTTTTATATTTTCCCCATCTTTTATTTGCAAGAAACTATGTCAGTATTTCCAGTAAATTGCAGGCTGGAAAATAGATGTGTGTGTGTGTGTTACAACTTTCTGAAATGCTCTTTGGTAACATAAATAAATACATTTGGAATTTTTCAAAGTGGGAGAACCTTTCTAGTGGAAGTAAAAATGCTGTTACGTGATTGCTGAGAAATGTTTACTTAATCTCTTTGACAAGTTTTCAGGAAGAAATGAGTGAATAAGATTTTGTTTGTTTGCTTGTTTTTCTCTTTCAGTATATTATGTATGAATTAAAATATCACTGTAAAATAACCTGTACAAATACATTTAATTTTCCATTACTCTAAAAGCAGTATCAAGGACAAATTTACCTGCAGTTCTTATTTCTGATTTTCAAGTGCTCAAAACGTAATGAGTAATTAAAAGCTCCTAGCAGTGCAAAAAAATCTATAAATTCAATAAAAGTAATTAAACTCCTTCCTTGCATAATTTACAAGGTTTCACAATTCTCTAGCCTTTCTCTTTTACATAAGACAACAACTGAGTCAGAGACTTCAAGACATTTTGTTATAAGCTCATTTGGTGCACAGTCGCTGTTTGCTTTCTGACCACGGTCATAAGACGATCTACATCCAATTAAATCTCTCAGTCTGTGAATTAGATATTCATTACACACCCCTAATGACTGCGTACAGCAAAATTGCCTAATGTCTTCGTAAATCTTATTTGAATGAATGAGTCGTTGAATTAAAAAATGAGGTAAAGCTTAGTCCTGCCCTTTCTTATGTTATACTTCACTACACACTTTTGAGAATTAGCAGCTCTGCTTTCCCCATGACACCCCAGGAGGTAACGACCGAGCATTCAGGGTCATACTCCACTCATAGTGGTTATTATACAAGGAAGGTACCAGTTAAGGAGCCAGAATTTAGGCCGTTTATATTGAAGCCAGTATTCCCTTGGCATTTATTTTTGTTTCACAGTATTTATTTTTGGGGCAATAAGGTTTCTGCCCACAGAAGGGAACTATTGTAAAATCTAAACATACAATTTTATGCATTATAACATCCTGGCCCTATAAATACAAGGAAAGACTTTTTTTGTGTGAATTTATGGCACATGCATTGGCTGTGAAACTGTAGTTCGCATGTGCATCAGTGCATCACACTGCCATGGAAAACCAGCATGCCTGATACTGAGATCGTGTAAAATTTTTTGTTTCGACGATACTGTAGAGGCAGGAGTGAGCTTTTAATAAAGTAACCTTGCTTCTTCATGCTAGTCTAAATCACCAGGTCCAGTAAATGGCCTGTGGAGTGCTGTACCACATCGCTGCATTACATAAAATCTCATCTCGGGCGTTTCTCAGTACATTTCCAAGGGAAGTGAAAATAATGCTCGCTGACCTGCCTTTGGGTGTGAATTGTGCTGAAAGCAGTTACAGCTGTTGACAATAAGCCCTCAAAAACCTGTCCCACTCGAAAGCCTGTCCCTTGCTTTTCACAAGAGCAAACAGGCAGAACAGATAAGGGCAACGATTTTGACTTGCCATCCTCTGAGTCTGCAGGAGTGGCGAAATAGTCATAATCTGTCTGATATTATTCACAATAGTGCAACTGATATCCAGCTCAAGAAATTAAACACGCGTTTACCTACAGGTACATGTCCTGATACTTAGCTCACCAAAAGTCGTTCATTAGTGGTTTTTTCTCTTCCTTGGACAGTAAGAGCCTCAAACCTGGAGGATAATTTTGTCTTGCTTTCCTCTGGAATTAGTCCACAAGAGATTGTGCCACTGTCTTAGATAATTCCTCTGCCACCTCTTTTGCTGTCAGCAGCCTGGTGAGAGGCCAGGGGACTGGGAAGTGCATGTGGCCTTGCTGGCAGTGTTCCCGTTCATAAACTGCTCCCATGCGTTGGTCAGGCATTTAATGGGAAAGTAGGTTTGCAATGGAGTTCACCCCTCCTGGGAGACAGGGCTGTTTCCAGCAAGAGCTCTGACCAGAAAACTGATTTCTTGTTTCACCCCAGGAGGAAACCACTATTTTTAGGGATGAAAAAAGAATATGAGTGAGGGAGAAGCCTCTCACCTACTCCAGTGTACCCAAATGGTCAAGATCCTTATTTCAGGTGTGGTGAGAGAATGTGGAAGCTTTTTACATTTAATTTTACAAACAGTACTTTTTTTCCTGAAAAAAAACCCCCACCTTTAGAAAGACCAAATCTGTTTGTAGATCTGGGTTACGTTTGGCCAAAAATATTGATCCTCAAAATGGAGGCGTATTTTTTGAAAATATTACTTTGGTATTTCTTCCTGCCATTTGCCAAACATAACTTTTCACTTTTCATTGCAGAAAGGCATCTTGAGTTTTAAAATGATCCTAAATTTACAAAAGCAAGCCGTTGAAGGATTAAGTTCTACCTCTCCCAAGAGTCTTAAAACATTTGGGTTTAGATCAAAAATATCTTAGATGGTAACAAAAGTATTTCTCTTCTCCAGAAACCCCAAATCTCTGTTTCTTGGTTCAGCCCAAGCCAAAATTTCCCCTCTAACTACTCATTCAACCTCTGACTAAACAGGAAATGTTTTTTTTTTTATACTCAGATTTAGATGGTAGACTAAAGGTCGAGTCCCTGTCCTCATGTCCAGCTATTTGTAGAAAGGACATTCGAACTCTGATCTAGGCAGAGGTCTCTGACACTGACCTGTTAGCTACCTTGGTGAAGTACATTTC
Source organism: Ciconia boyciana (assembly GCF_034638445.1). Taxonomy (NCBI): domain Eukaryota; kingdom Metazoa; phylum Chordata; class Aves; order Ciconiiformes; family Ciconiidae; genus Ciconia; species Ciconia boyciana. The sequence goes on along the minus strand of NC_132936.1, from coordinate 11,396,113 downwards.
TCCTGTGTTAAGCAAAAATCTCTCCCTTTTTTCACCCTCCAAAGGGGATACACATGTTCTAGCAAACCATTTTGGTTCATATTAGCCAAAATTTTCAGATAAAGAAGGTTTCTGGAGGAAACTTTTAACCCTCTCTAGCTGTCAGGGTACTTGTGGGGTGAGTTCTTTTCCTTTCGTGTTCCACCAAGGGAAGAAGCTGTCACAGCATGTAAACAAAATTGCTCCCCAAAAAGCAGCCTTCCTGGGGCAGGCAGGGATTCAAGTCACCTTGACCCCATGGGAAGGGGGCAGAGGGGCCGCCTTGGCAGGGACAACACGCCAGCCGTCTGGCTGTCCTCACAGCAATGTAATCAGGCCTGGCAGGGAGCAAGACTGCTTAAAGCCCCTATAATTTTAAAAAGTGCTTGACATAATAGGTATCCCCATGGAAGTATTTTCCGGAGGTAGCACAATGTGGGAGTTAGGGAGCCCATGCAGTGGTAACACATTATATTTCTCAAAGATTTTGAGAAGTGGGGGATGCAGAAGACAAGCTGGGTAGAAATTAAACCATTTATGGCAAAACACCCTCACAATTAAAAAGATAAATTAATTGCCTCACAGCCAGAAAGAATGAAGATCTCACTTGCTTTCCTCCTACGTAGATAACAAAGAGAAATCAGGAAATGAGAAGCTGAGAAAGAAATGGCTAAAATGCTAATTTTATTTCACTAAGTTGTTTGTTACTAACTTTAAGCAATGCAGATCCAGTGCACATGAGTGAGCTCGTCACAGTCATTTACAGAAGGAAGAGAGGTAGGATTTGCCCAGAGTGGTTCTTCTGGTGATAGACAAGCAGATGTAAATAGGATTTATTTAATGAAGAAGCTCCTTTGAGACAGGAGCCCAAACTGCCAGATTGATATTACAAAGTCCCAAAATCTCATCTCCACCTGAGAGATGGAGGCCCTCTCACTGCATACTCAGGGTGGGTTTTTTGTGTTCTGTTTTTTTTTTTTTTTTAAATAGCATCTTTGATACAATGCACTTGAATACTTGGGTGTTTTGCCCTTCCCTATAAAGTAAGGGTGAGTAAAGATCAGCTGTATGCAGTACAGAGAGGACAGACGATGGGAAAACAAAGACAAGACATCCTTTAATTTGTGCCTAAGCACAAAATGGCTGATGCCTCTCCAGCCATGAGGAGGGCTGCTCAAAAATCACGCGCAAGTCGTAACAGAGCCAAGCTACACATGCGGCAGCAGATCGAATTTTTAATTTTTTTTTTATGTGAACCAGGGCTTTTCCTCAGGGAAAGTCTCTGTTTCATCCCACGACTCCTCACTGTCAGCTGCAGGGAATATGACACTGTCGCTCCAGCCCGATGCCCCTCGGGCTGCCGGCGCGTCCCAGGCCCGAGGACGGCCTCTCCCAGTGCCGGGTGCTGAGGACTATTTGTTCTTCTCCTTCTCAGCCCATGTCATCCTCGGCACTGCTCGGGTGTTTCTCTTCTCCGGTGAAACACCGCTGGTTGTTTCCTTGCTCCAAGGAATGCACAACGTGCGTGAGCGAGCTGCCTGCAGGCCATGAAAGCCAACACATTTTTTTGCTGTGAGAGGGTGGGGGCAACATCAAATATTTCCCTTGATTACTGTATGTCCATGAATCACATCCTTGGGAGCGAGGCAGCCTGGCTGGGCCACTGGGAGATGAGTGTTTTCAGGGTCCTGCTGCCAGCTTGGTCTGCCATGGCTTTCACCTCCCAACATCTCTCACGCTCCATTATCATACCCAACAGAGACATTTCTCCACTCCCGGGCTGAGCCAGCACCGCTGCCTCTAACTCGGCTGCAGCTTCAGCTGAGTCAGACCAGCCCGAACATTGTACCATGTCACTCATGTTTGCCACCCACAGCACGTTCCAGCTCCGCGTCTCCACACAGGAGGAAACATGCTGAAAGCTACAATACCCATGGCCCATTTTTCAAAAATTTGAATGCTGTAAAGAGCTCGGTTAACCCTGTGCGTGCTGCTCTGTGTGCACGGGGAGGGGACACGGCTCAAAGGGAGTTTCTGTAACACGTAATAAGAGGGAGAATATATCCTGGGACCTGGTAGAAAGGCTTTGGAGAGATACAAATATGGATTATAATAGCACTTGGCAAACCTGAACCAAATGCAATTCGTTCCTGATGTAAGGACCTTTAAGGCTAATATCAGTGCCAAAGCATGCTGAGGGAGGAGGAGAGGTACCGGTTGGAGGAGGAGAGGTACTGGTTGGAAATGAGGACTTCCAGGCTCTTTTGGATGTCAGTAGCACTGGTGCCATTGTGGCTGTCCAGGCAGGAGATGTCCTGGTCTGCAGTCCTGAGCACACAGCGTGTGCTGGTAGTGAAGACTTGAAGGGGGAGAAGGAAGGGGGAGGAGGGGTATCATCAGGGAAGATGGAACATTGTGGGTAGGAAACAGCTGCACCATATGTCTCAGATCGGCTGTTTCTCTGCCTCATCCTGCTCTCCTGCCCCATCTCACATCACGCGCTCTGCTCATCCTTTTTCCCCCTTGTTGTTCCCTGTGTTTCCTTTCCTCACCCTCCTGCATCATGCCTCCCCCTGTACCTGTGCACACATCCCTCTTCTTCTCAGGCATCAGAGGGGTGATGGTTATCAACCACATTCTCCATCGCAAAGAGGCCAGTGCTTCAACAGGTCACTACCTACACGATTTTTTTTTTTTTAGCCAGCCTTCCTGTTTGCACTGCAATCACTTTTGGCCATTTGGTAGAGTTACAATCCTCTCGTGGACCATATAGCATTGTATTATTGAAACCATCATTGTTACTTACACTGGTAATAGCTAGAACCTTTATATTTTTTGGCCTTGCTACAGTGAAAACACATAGTAGGAGACAACTGCTGCATCCAGAAAGCTTGTAAATGTGATGGCTGGGCATCGTAAAAGTTGTGGAATCCTCTGGCCCCATTGGTGAACCTGGAGAAGAGCCACCCCTAGCTTCCCAAGGGAGCTCCAGGTGGATACCAGCGTGGTGATGGCCCTGACAAGGCGAGGAGGTGGCCTGAGAGAGTGATGACTGCAGACAGGAACAGGTCCTCAGCTGTAAGCAAGGGGTGGTACTGCTGAGCTGCAGGGCTCCTGTAAGCCACAGGAGCCCATGGCAAAAGCCATGGCCTGGAGGCTACCGGGCACCAGTCTGGGGCAACTGGGAGCATCTCCCTAGACGGGGGACTCCATGGGGACATCCTTCACCAGCAGCAAGGCTGGGATCATTGTCCATGGGATACTCACGGCCTGACCAGCCATCCCACTGAACCATCCTGAGCATGGGCATGCTGCAAGGGAAGTGCAGCCAGGGAGGAGGGAGCAGTTGTCCCTTCGGCACCGTCATGGCTGCAGGCAGAAAGCTGGGTCCAGGCTAATTCCTTAATAACCATGCTGAGGAGCAAGGCTGGGGCTTGCTGACTGTTAATTCAGGTTTCCCAGACTAATGCTTCCTTTTGTTTCCTTCCCTCCTTTCCCCCTAATAAAGTTCTGCTCATTTAAAACACTTTGTTAAAGCTCACTGCTGTGACCAGGAAAACACTGCTCAATGTGGGGTGCACAGCGTTGTTTTGTGGCCCAAGTTTCTGAATGGGAGGTTGAGTCAGGGTTGCTCCAGTTTTCAAGGAGGCATAGTTCAAAACTGGACCCAACTTAGCACATGCTGAAAGTGTTACAAGAGTAAGCAAATGAGACCAAAAACATGGGAAGACAATCAGCAGAGGCGCAAAGAGGTTAGGGATGCTCCCAGGATCCAGCAGACACTCAACAGCAGGGTGGAGGACAGATCTGAGTCAGACTCCTCTGCCTGACATCATGTCCATCACGAGACTGAGCATATAGTGGTCTTGGACACATCCTGACAGACGCCAGGTCATGTATTTGGGCTCAGTTTGGCAAGTCTGAATATGCCCAGTAAAGTCTCTTACTCAGCCATTTGCCAAGCCTCTCTCTTCTTGCTACTGCCCCTTCATTTCTTCTGTTGGAAGTTCTCACATTGCAGTGCGTCCATCTGAGAAGACTCTCTGTCACTGTTGTGGAGAGGGTGCTAGCAGGCTAGATATGACCTGGGAATTTATTACCACTCTTGCTTTCTGTGCTCTATAAAAATATTGAAAAATGTTAGAGACCAGTGCTGCATCCACAGACATGATCCACCCGTGACCTTCTCTAAAAATGCAATACCATCTCACATAGACAAAGTTTCAGTACCTAGAATAGCAGAACGAAGAGTAATACAAAGTATGGAAATCAGCACTTGTAGCCCTTGATATCTGTACCTCTCTAGGCTTTGAACAGAACAAATAAGAGTAATATTCTGATTTTTTTCTTTATAATAACCTTAATTAAGACCAATATATGATTTTATTTGTCTATCTTTTTAAATTAATGAAATGTATTGTGAATTTAAAGATTAATCCTTTAGAAAGTTGCCTCTATATTAAGACTCCTGAACTTCAGTGTCTACATGCAAACCACATGTAGTATGCATTTTACATATGAGACCATCATGGTCAGTGAAGAGCTTGTCAGTACAGCCAATGAAGCCCAGCGAGCAATTCAGGTCACCAGTCCCCAAGGCTATGGGCTCAGCTTGGTTGCCCAGAAAAATATCCTGGGGTGCACAAGACATTTATGTGGTGCTGTGAGAAATGACATAGCACAGAAAAGACCCAAAGTCTTTTTCACTGTTGTCCAGAAGCAAGAGAGGGCACCAAGAAGGTCTCAGGTGGTAAAAACTGAACTGCTGCTTTGCCTCCCATGCTGACGCCTAGATGTAGACACCTCAACTTAGTGTCCTAAGTTGAATCTTGACTTTTTTACAGTAACTCACTGCCTCCTGCTAAGTCCTGATGTCTGAAGTGCTGCTGAGAGCCTCATTTGCTCTTGTTCTCTCATGTCCTCCTGGCAAGATAAATCCTAAGATGGCACCATTGTGAATAGCACATAGTTCAAGGACTGCTTTCTGCCCCACGGTCTAGAGTTGCGGCATGCCTCACATCCAGACAGGTAAGCAACCTTCTCCCCCAAAACTGAGTGTCCACATCCAAAATGCCTGTTCACAGTGGTCCAGCTCCTGAACCATGCCTGAGCTGTGCCTGCGAGAGTGCAAGCTGGCCCAGGTCGGGGATGAGAGATGGCCAGCCCATGGGCCTCTCTACACTTTGCTAGTATAATTGCATCCTCTGCTCAGAGCACTGCTTTTCAGTGTTATATCCATTTCTTCTGACAACATAATTTTTTAAGGCCAGGATGAAGTATGACTGAAATTTTCTAAAATATGGGTGTTCTGTATAATGAAGGGAAAATCACAACCACAGTGTTGCTTCACTTAAACCAGAAGCTTTTCATGGATACCCTGCAAATGACAACTTTACTCAGCTAAGGCAAACTTGCAAAGCCCAGGAGTGCCAGGTTTTCTGAGAGCTGGGTGGGTTTTGCCCTTTCGTCCCACCTTGGCTTCACATTGTAAAAATGCAGATGCTTAGGAAATTGCCTCCAGGTGTTGAGTGATCTGAGTTTCACAAAAATAATAAACCTTGATCTGAGATAGATGACCTTGTTGTCAGCATAGGATCTTTAGGCTTGCAGAAGAAAACTGAAAAGGGTCTTTTTGCATTCCCTTGCTGCAGCTGTAGCATTGTTTCGGCGAGTCTCAGAGAGACTCAGAATTGCTCAGTTTTCTTGGGCAAGAGTCTTGTGATTGATACACACAGAGCACAAGGCTGGTTTGGGTGTTTTGTGGAGATATGTGAAGTAATGCTAAACTCCCTCATTCAGATACTGTCTGCTAAGTTAGTCCTGGCACTGTGGTACTCAGCATGGAGGAAAGCATCTGTTTGAAGGTATACAGTGCTCATAAAGCTACGTGGTGTCTCTGCACAGCGACCTGCAATGGAGACCTACCCTTCAGTTCTCTTTGAACATCTTGTGAACCAAAAGCACCTATTGTGAACCAAAAGCACCCAGCCTTTCTGTCTTGATTTCTTCAACTAGAAGAAAGGATAATACTATTTCATTTTCTCTTGGGGATTCTGTGTTGATTGATTTATGAATGGAGATGAAGTCTGGAAGTCTTTATGTAGAGGCTCACTATAATGCCAGTCTTTTGTCCCGTGTCTCCCAACAGACCAAATTATGCATTAGGGACATCTGATGCTCAGAGTGGTAGCCCAGCAACTACTGCCCAACTGTCTTTATGGCCCATACAATATTTACTGTGCTGCCAGGTTCAACAGTGCTGGAAAACATGCATTGTAGATGCAATTTCACTGTAGAAATTGTTTAGAGCCTGCTAAAGCTTTAGTCAGAGTATATGGGATTTTTTTCTTCTATAAAAAGCCTGAGGGTTAGTATCTGTTTAAAATTCAGGAGGCAAGAAATGCTTCCAGCACTTGGAAACAGTGAAGAGCATCCTTCTGGGATCCCTGAGATGAGATACTAAATCTTGTACTGAACTTGCATTCCTTGTTTTCCTATTACAGCAGACATCGAGGGGTAGCAGTTGGGTCCCTGTACATCATCACCATCAGCAACAAAACACATTAACTCAATGCTGCTAATGAGCACCGAATGAGCACTGGAATAGGAAGCTATGTTGACATTTAAAAGATCCCAGTTATCAGGCTCCGTGTTGCCTAATTGTGAGGGTTGTGTGGGAAGCACTGCTTCAACGTCTCTATCTAGTATGGACATGACCGGCAGGAATACACTACTCCTATGGAATGTCAGTTACTGCAGGAACCAATTATTCCTTCTGAATATTCAAAATATGTCAAAACATTCTTCCTTCTTCCATTTTAGGGCTCATCAAAGCTGTGAGTGCGTCAACATCATTCCATCTACTTGGAGGCAGCTCTGGAATATCTGATTCACAGGCGTTTCTCTTGCTCGGCATTGAACCTTGTGCAGCCGTAGCTGACTCAAGCCTTTGTAAGTAATACAGGCAAAAAAGGATTTTGCCAACCAAAGGGTGATCTGGTCAGCATGTACCACCATTACATTCCTTTCCTCTCCAAAATAGGGTGCCCATGTCCAGATTTCCTGTAGCCCTGGACTATACTCATGCCCAAACTGTGCTAAGTGTGTCTGGGAGAAGGCTAGTTGACCCAGGCCAACAGCACGTGAGGGACTATCCTAACAATTTAATAGCGTAGGTGATCACGTTCTGGAGTCTGGGCCTCGGTCCTGACACTTGAATTTACTAGCAGAGGTAGAGCCAGTGAGTAGTAACAACAGGATCATCCAGACAACTGGTCTGATGGTATATCATGGACTATTATGTTTCACCTTGCTTCCCTTTCGTAGGGGTTTGCCTAGGGCATCTCTACTAGGAAGACATCCAATCTTGATCTGAAAACATCAAGAGACAGAGAATCCAACCCTACTTTTGGTAAGTAGTTCCCAGGATTAATTGCTCTTACTATTAATAATGCATGCCTGGGTTTCTTTGTACGAATTTGTTTGGCTTCAGCTTCTAGCCGTTGATTCCTGCTATGCTTTCTCCACTAGATGAAGGAGATCTTTTGCATACGGTATTATCTTGTTGTGGTGGTACTTGTACACTTTAATCAAGTCATGTCTCCATCTTTCAGATAAGGTAAGCAGAGAGATCCCTTCCAGGCTTTCACTAGAGAGAGACATTTTCTCTCATCCTCTCTCTGACCTGTCTCCATTTAAAATACGTGCACAATAACTTTTTGCAGTATGCCACTATTGGTCTTACCAGAGCAGTGGGGAGAGATAAGATCAGCTCCCCACTCCTACTCACTAATTCCTTGTTCATACATCCATGAATCACATTCTCCCCTTTTGCTTTACACTAGGAGCTCATGTTGCCGCCCTTAAATCCAGTCTGCGGTCCTTGATTTCCATGGCTGCTTGCTATCTTCATTCCCTCTTCCTATAGGAGTGCCTCTACTAAGACACATCTTTAAAATCTGGTCTTCTGCACTGTCTGTGTTATGGTGTCCTGGGAGCGTGTTGCAAAGTTAAATCCCTGAGCTGCTCAGGTAAGATTCCTGGGCATGGAATAAAGAAAATAAATAAGAATTATTCCTTAGAAAATGAATGACAAAATTCCCCTTATTGTCAATAGAAGTGGGATCAGATCATGGCATTTGTTCACCAATATGAACCTGTAACTAAATTTTCCAGGTCTGCAAAAGGTGAAATCCATGCTGCTCTAATCCTTTTTTCATGTACAAGGTCTTGTAACTGCTGTAACCAGTGAACAGACGTTGACTCCTCCTTTCCACTGCTACTGACAGTATTTTCTCATCTTAAAAAAAATAAATGAAGTCTAATCTGTCTTTCCACAAAGATTTTCTGCTCATTAAAATCTGAGAACTGCTGCATGGATTTCAGCTTGATAGGCAGAAAGTATCATCTCATTCATCCCACAGGCAAGTGTAGTCTACGTGGCTAAGACAGGATTATGAAGTTTTTTAAGTCAAATCAGAGCTATTCTTTGAAGGACTGTGATTGTGCAATCATCAAGGCATTTTTCATGCTGGCAAGAAAAGACACAAAGCAAACGGATCTGACGCATTTTAACAGGTATTTTTTAGATATGTAGATTGAAAGAACAGCTCTGAAACTTTCACGGGAGTAATCCTTACATCTTTGGTCCTGCTGATTTTGATGCGAGTTTCTGCTTAGGAAAGGATTTCAGGATTTGACTTGTGCTGATATTTTCTGCCGGTGATTTTTTCCATGTAAATATGAGGTCGCATTGATGTCATAACACCAATAAATCAGTCTTGTGGGCTCATTAACAGGGGACAAGCATCTAAAAGTCTCCAGGCTTTTGTGGCTAGCCAAGGATTACAGTGTAAACCCAACTGTAATACATATTGATGCTTGAAAGAAGAAAGTACATTTAAGTTCATGTGAAGCTGTTGATTCCTGTAGACAATATACTTTATATTATAGCTCAAGAGCTCACAAATTCTGCCATTAAAACAGGACTTGGTAACTCTGAGGAATGCTACAATTTGTATCTGAAACTACTTTTAGAGACCACCTGTGATTAGTGTTCATGTAGCTGTCATTGTCAGATGTTCACAGGAAATTGTATGGTTATTATTTCTGAAGAGCCGGGATGCGCCCTGCAGTGCTCAGGAGGAGGGATGCTTCCCCAAACCCCATGAGGCAATGGCTCTCGGTGAGGGCTGAGCACAAGGTTGGGATGTTTGTGGAGACTTGTACCTCTGCAATATGCATCTCACCATGGTTTATTTGTGCTGTCCCAGGTCCCCATAGAACACCCAGTATGTGAATGCCTCTCAGTGATGTATTAAACTAATCAACTACCTGTCACATACATTTTGGATGCAGCTTTGCAGTCGAAGAGGATAACTCATCCCTTTTTGATGGCCAGTCCAACATTTTCCCATGCAGCCATGTTCTCTCTGCACTTCCTAAAAGTTTAAAACAAGCAAGCAAAGTCAGTTCTGTTTTATATAAACATAGCAAGAACATGAACATGAAAATCTGTGTTAATAATAGTCTGGCCACAAAGCATTCTATAAGCAAAGGGTGGGTTTTTTTCTGTCAACACAGTCGTAGCTGTCCTGGTGGCTGGGTGGCAGTAAGGTGTGTTAGCCCGTGGGAAACTTGACCTAGGGAGTTCCCAGGTAGGTGAGCGAAATGAGGCCACACTGCCTGGGTATCTGCTAGGAGACCGGTCATATACCTCAGTCTGCCAAATACTATCTTCCAAAGTAATGGTGTCTGCTCAGGGTCTGGAAAACAGTTAGAAATAGTGGTTGGATTCCTCAGCTGCTTAAAAACTTGGTGTAATTCCTCCACCGAGAGAGGAACCAAAATAGCCATATGCAAAATATCACCTACCAGCCTCAGCCATGCCTGGGAAAACAGCGTGTGGTGTTCTGTAAGTGGATCACGTAAAGAGACTAGAAAAACCTGGCCAGCAGAGGTCAGATATGGATTTGAACAGTTTGAGAGCAAAAGTTGTTCAGAGATATTAATTTGGTTTGATATTTTCTCTCAATATTTGGGGATGGAGTGTTGTTTGGTGCCAGTCTGCAGAGCTGGTCTGCCTGCCCTTGAGCCATTTCAATCTACTGCTGTCTGTGATTATATTTCCATCATTACGGTGTTTGCTGTGTTTTACTTCCTAAGTACATTTTTTACATTAAATCTCATATTTTGACTCAGTGATGAAAATTAGGCTATGTGGAAAGTCATAATTTATAAACAAGATGTATAAATTGCCATGCCTTCCTCTGTTCTTTCTTTTTTTTCCTTTGTTTTATTTTTTCTTTTTTTCTGTTTTCTTCCTGTTTTCTTCCTTCCTTCCTTCCTTCCTTCCTTCCTTTTCTTTGATCTTTGTTTGTCTTCTTTCTTTGTCTGTCTTCCTTTCCTTCTCCCTCTCTCCCTCTCTCTTTTCCTCTCTCTTCTCTCTTTCTCTCTGTCTCTCTGTTTCTCTGCCCTTTTTTCTCAGGCTTATAGGCTTGTTTTGTGAACTTGGGTACACTGGATGACATAGTTACACCCACAGATTCACCCTCCCTAAAATCATTCACAGTTAGACTTGCCACTGCATGTTTCTCCTTTCTGAAGCTGAACATATTGCACAGAAAGAATTGAAACAACTTAGATTTCCTTTCTAGCATCGTTCGGCTGCCACAATAACTGAGAACGAGTTATTCTTGACTTACATATTCTGCAGATACAGAAAGCAGCATATATTGCACAGAGGTGGGAAACTGGGGTGGCTTAGTCACAAGTGATAAATACCCCGTGGCTGTTCCAGAGGGGCCAGGCAGCAAACCGGGCAATGCTGGCATCCTGGCCAGGGCTGGGGCACTGCCTGGACACCCACCAGCAGTGCACAGCCACGGCTGCTCAGCCTTTGGGCTTGTGGTGCTTACGGTGCTTCTCAAATGTTTGCCTGAAAGTAGCACTGAAGAAAATGAAGACAATGTGCTAGCCTAAGCATCCACTTTTATATATATAAAGTGGCATGTTCTGGTAAATATTGTAGCTAGAAGCCAAAGCTATTTACTTCTTGTACCCCCGATGACAGAAGTGAAAATGCTTCTAATCCACAGGGTTGTTTCCTTTACATTAACTTCTATCATATCTGCAGTTCTTTGTAGAAATATCTACCAGCAATAGATTTAAAAATCATATGGCACGTTTGTACGGCAGCTATTTCTTAACGACTTCAGATTCAGCATCTTTTGTAAGGCTGTAGGTGAACTATTTTTTAGAAGAGTACTCAGGCCAGGAAAGAAAGCACAGCCCTGGGTGGCTTGCCTTGACAGCCATTTGCAGTTTTCATCATGAGCATCCTAACAAGAAAGATATTTGCTCAATCTAAGTTTCCCATGTTTTGTTTGTGTTATATAATTTCCTGATATAATTTCCTGACCTCAAGAATTAGAAGAATTAAGAGGAATTAATCTGGAAGGGTAGACCTCCTGTGAGGTTTTTTTTCCTGCTGCAAGTCACGCTTTCAGAGAGAGAGTACTCAGATTTTTGTCTCTCAGAAAGTAAGGTTCAACACAACTAAGAATATAATATCTTGACATTTTAGAGCTGTAACAAGGTCAGGGTGAGAGGGGAAAAAAGGATGACAAGACCTGTTGACTCCTGGTGGATTGCTAAGCAGCTCTCATTGCAGGGAGCTCAAAGAGGAAAAGCAGGTAATTCCTGCTTCCAGATGTCTTGTTATTCCTCTGAAAATGTTATATATGTATATGTTAGAGTACTACTCACAGACCTCAATCTACATTGGGACTACTTCATGTAAGTGCGTGAGGGAGAGTCCCTCCTCCGGAGAGCTTGGTACAATAGTACCTTATGCCTCCAGTAACAAAGGCTGTAAGTATGTGTGAAAAACAGGTAGTATAATTTGCAGAAAGAAACATCTCTGTAAATGCCTGATTATACCATTTAAACTGTGCTTGCTGGAGCCCTGGGCTATACTCCACTGCTTGAATTTTTGTAAATCCTTGACATTACAGCTGCTTAAATCCATGCCAGGAGCAACATTGGATCTGTCAACCAGAGAGGGAGGCTTCATTGTCCAAAATTAAAGATGCGTGAAGCCTCAGATAGCTTTTCACTTTCAGCTGCTCTGCTTCAGTGTTGGAGAGCCTGTGTGAGAGATCCAAAGCCCAGCTGTAGGATCATACCCTTTACTTGTGTAATATGTACGATAGGTATCACTAATACAACATGTCTGGGTCATGCAGATAGAGCAGAGTCACCCTGCTTGTGATTTTCTTCATGATTTGAGGGCTCTGGAGCCAGTCCTGCACCCTGAACAAATCAGTGAGGCCCTGCCAGCCCAGGCCAGTGTCTGAGTCTCAACTAAATTGATTGCAAAAGTTTCCACTACAGTGCTAGATGTGTTATCTGTATAATCATGTAGATCTCCTTTGTAGTGCACTTCTCAACATAGTTCTGGCTCTTTAACACAACTAGAAGAACAGTTTCTTTTCATGGTTAGATAAATACTCCTAAGGTATCTTCAGGTTTGGAATATTTTCCTGAAAATAATCACATAGGAATGACTATTCCACCTTCTTTTGGGAGAAAAAAAATTGGTTGCAGAGAAGGTGATCAAGTAATGTGTCAACAGGAGAATCAGAAATTACCATAAACAAAGGAGTTTTGCCCAGATCTCTACATAAACTCTTTCACCTTCTCTGCATTTTTAGAGAGATTAGGAAAAAAATAAAATTCAGAACATGTGTTTTTCAGTGCTCCTATTAAATGATGCTTTCTCAGTCAAAACACTCACTTGTTCTCAATTTATCAGAATTGAGCTGAAAAGTAAATATGGCTCCTTCCATGAGACTTGCAATGGTGGGCCATTGCTTTGGTGGTCAAAAGACAAGTCAAATATGCTTGGACACTAAAGATACCGTGGCATATTTTTGTCAGAAGAGACACAGTATTTTGGGGATGCAAAGTAATCTCAACTGTCTTCCTAGAATTCCTTGCAGATGGAGAGTGATGATAAATCTCTCCACTTCCTTGCATGGTTTAGGGTTGCCGCATGCTGTTTGAACAGCTGCACTTGTCCCATCCCTGAAGGTGGCTGCACGTCAGTGGAGGAGGAAGCAATCCAAGTATATATCATTCTAAAGTGACAGACAGGATGAGTTATTGGTTTTTTTTCCACTGGTAAATCCTTGTTTCTGTTAGTGATACTGAACATGTTGTCATGACTGAAGAGTTTCAGCAACTCATCGTAGTGCTCTGTGTGTCTGTCATGTAACAGAAAGGTTTCTCTTCCTGTCCAGGCTCAAATTTCCTAATATACAAATCTCTCTAAACTCCCCTTAAAACCCCAAAAGGCACATCTCATGGAACAAATTCCACTGCTCTGTGGCTTGGCTAACTTACTAGTTACAGCTTTTTCCTGCGGGTTCCTAACTGGAGAATTCCTGTAAAATCATTCAGTAAAGCTGTGATATGTAGCCCCTTCTTAGAGGGCTTGCATAGGATAAAAACTGTATATTTGTAATTTTTCCCCCATATTTAGTAGCCTTAAAGGTGTAATGTTCAAAGCCATTATTTATTGCCAAATTCCTCAAGTGATCCAAGAAAGCATGATTTCTTACAAGAGAGGGAAGTGTCTTCAGTCTACTGTCGTGTTGCTACAAGACTGAAGTCTGGGTAATTCCCCGCACAGCGAGCACACCTCCTCGCTGAATGCTCTTGCAGAGGAACCTCTAAAACACACCGCTTATTTTCTCCAGGGGACCTTACTGATTGACAGTAAACAAACATCTCTGTGGAGCTGCATCTGGTTCGATCTGTGACTGGCATATGACAGTGAATTTAAGCAAGTGTGGTTGGGTCTGTGGTGGTGCCACTGATCAGGTCAACACCCCCACATTTGGACACCTCCCAGCCCACTGCGCTGAGTCTCAGCTCACTGTTCACTGGCTTTCAGCTTTGCTCTGTCTCACTAGGACTCCTCCTGGGACACATCAGGCACAGAACCCAGGTGGAATCAGCTTCATCAAAATTTCAATGTGTAAAAAGTTGGGTTTAGGCTCTCTCTGCCATCTGTGGTCTCAAAGGAGCACTCTGAGGGGGTATTTTTCCCACTGAAAGGCAAATGTCAAAGTTAGACTAGAAGAAAAGTTTCTTGCAGGTTTCTGTTTTCCCTCTAATGACTGTAAGGATGCCCAGAAAAGCACCTGAGACAGGTGACAAATTTTACATATCTGAATTTAAATGGTATGAGATCTATCATCTCTGTCTCTTAGTCCTTCATGGAAGCAGAGGCCCACAGGCTCATTGCTGCTGGCCCTTAGGACACTCACAGCTCTCAGGTAGGACATCTTGATCATTTAAATACACTGAGAGTTATCCAGGGAAGGTGGTGAGGTTGTGGAGCCACAGTATACACCTACAGGAGTACATGGCAAGTTAGCACTTACACATAGAGAGAGGCAGGCTTCGCATGGGTTTTGTGGCTTTTCATCTCAAAGACTAAAAAAAAGAGGTTCAGATGGTTTAGGAAACAATAAACTTTATGAATGCTGTACTATTTCCACCTGCTCATCTCATCGTCCCAGATGAGAGCAGTTCCTGTTCCTTCTCTGCTTCTCCCTGATCAGCTCCAAGAGGCAACCACAGAACTATTTTGCACTAGCCAGTGAACAACTTTTCTCTCATTGCCCCTTCTTTTAAAACCACAGAGGGTCAGCAATCTTCTGTGGCTGGTCCTGTGCCATCACATTTTCCCTCCTCCTGGAAATCTAGCTCAAAATCAAGGCTAAAAAATGGCAAAACCTCCCCTCCCCTTACATTTATAGAGTGACATTTGTGATGTAGAGAGTTTGTAAACTCCAAAATAATTTCCACCAGCTGAGGGAACAGAGGGTGCTGCACAGACTCCCAGGGGAAAGATGAGCTAGAGGGGTAGACATTGCATCACAGCGTTTGTTGTCTTTTGAGGGCAATATAGACTATTGAATCCTGGTTTTAATACAGTTGTCTGAAAACCTGCAGAAAAGTCATTTTTCTGTAAAACCCCTTTGGTCAGATATAAATGGAATTTTATACATGTATAGTGAATATTTCTTCAGTTTAAAGAAACTGTGAATGTATAGGCTACACAGGAAGACGTGCAGAGGCTTTACCCTAAAACTTATTGAAGGGTCACCAAAAAAAAGAAAAGTTCTGATTTTAAGAAAAGAATTAACATAAGATAACAATACAACTGTGCAGTCTGTTTTACAGTGCATTTCACATATTTTCAAAGTCCATGTCAACCTAACAAGTCTCCAAAGACTTCAAAGCCATCTATAGTGTACCCTGTTAATACTGGCAGTATAAATATTATGGATATTTAGTTCCTGGCACAATAATTTGGGTATTGGATCTTAAATTAATGAAAATTCTAAATCAAAACCCTTAATTGAATCACATCTGCATTTCAAAGATGTTTTAAAATCTGAATCTGGATTCAGATCTGAAGTATACCACTATACTGCCAGAGTGGACTTGCTACAACTCCCATCATAAATGCCACATACACTTTGGAATATATTGTGATTTAAATCAGCAACTAGAAAGCAAAGCAAAAGGTATTTCTCAAATGACTAACGTTGATACATTTGATTCATTTTATATGTAGAGATAAATCCTTTTATCCTATTTTGCAATATTTTATTTATATAACAATAAAAGGCTATTTTGCATCATAAAAGAAAGCTAAAAAGACAAAACTAGCCAGAGCTGACCAAAGCTAAAAAACAGGAAAGCCACTGGGGAAAGAGAAAAAAGGAATTCTAGTTATTTTACATAACAGATGGCAGCATAACAGAAAGCAGCTGATGTTGGTAGCCTAAGGGAATTTTCCCGTGTCAGAAGAAAAATAAATTTTAGGATATACAGAACACCCCATTAAATGGATTTCATAAAAAGAGTGTTTTATTTACATATACATGCATAGACATAGACATATAGATGTATACAAACTTGCACATAGTTGTAGACACATCTGTGTTTGGAGGGAAAAGAGACTAAAAAATATGACAGAATTATATTTTCCTTACCTGCTACACAGTATTACTTCTTTCTTTGGAGCAACTTGTTGGTCTCCTCTACCAAACTCAGTCTTTCCCTTCTCCCCTCCAGGGCTCTCTACATTTTCATCTATACACTCCTTTGGGTTCCCATTTACCTGTACTCACTCCCTCCTACACCTCCATTTTATTCTGCCACTGAATCTAGTGTCCCCCATACGTTGCACCCTTCTGCTACTCTCCTTGTAAAACCTTCTTCCATGCTGCTCTCCTGCCTGGAAATACAGCTTGCCCTGGAAGGCAAATCTCACCCAGTATGCAGATCCCACCAAGCCTTCTAGGGCAGACCCATCAAACAAGAAGGGCTGCACCTCATGTCTCTGAGCTGCCTCTGCATACGCAGGGAGCTTCCAGGGTGATTTGTGTTGTCTGTTCAGACCAGAGATACTTAATGTATGACCTTTGGCATCTGTATGTCTTGCCTGGGCAATTCATCCACTTTATGGCCCACTCTCAATGACCTTTTTTCCCATGAATGGTGGATGAAATATTCTCAGCAGCAACATCCCCCTCCCACTCTGCATGTTCCCAACTGGCTTGTCCCACTACCCCCCATACATGCCCATCACACTAGGCTTAAGGTTTATGACAGGGATAAACCTAACCACTAAGGCAAGCAACTTGATTTGCCTCACCAGAAGGTCCTATGGAGCTGCGAACCATAAAAGCTAAGACATCCGAATCCAAATATCTTACCTGAACAAGATATACAATGTACAAAGGAAAATAAGTTGCAGTGAGGAAGCCCTGAAAAAGGACAGCACAGAAGAGAGAAAGGAGAACATGAATAATCTCATACAACAGCATGGACTAGTGCTGCTTGGAGGTTGATGGGCTCGAGTCATTTTGGGCTACGTGCATATGAATGTCTGTCCCTGTGTGCAAGGGGTTTGTGGGCTGCCGTTTGGATTATAAAGGAAAAATAGCTGCTAATCCAGTGCCACTTCACCTAGCACTGAACATACCTCTGTTATAACTGTTAACGTAACAAGTAGTAATTATTTCTCCTGAGTACATCATTGCACCAAAAGAGAAAAGTGTTTATTATTAACTAGATTCATTATTCACTAAAAGCTACATGGAGGAATTTTCCATGCACCAGCCTAACTCCACTCCTATTGAAATCAAGGTGTTTTTTTTTTCCCATGGATTCAACTAGAAGCAAATCAAAGCCTGAGATCTTTGGAAAAACCCAGCCAAATAAGGAAGCTGTGCCTTGTTGAGAATAATTTTTCTAAGACTTTGAAAAAGATGAAGTTTTAGCAGCCTGAGAAGGAAATACGTGGGATCAGAATAAAAGTCTTGATGCCAACACTCCTAAATGGGAAATTCTTCCATCCAAGTCCCAAGAAGTGGTCTGTTGAATGCTCTGCTCAGCATCATTTTATTCCTAAGAGAGGTTTCGGCTGTGTGACTCTCATCCCAGATCTTACCCATTACTGAGATAAGAGAAGGGCACAGGTAGCTGTTGTGGCTGGCCATTTCCAGGTAGAAATGCTCTGTGGCAATGATGCCTGGCCACAATACTTCTCCCTTTACAATTGCAAGGCCACACTGGCTCAAAGCTGATGTAGCAGAGCAGAAAACCTGACAACTATTTTATAGTGGGATTTTTTTTCTCAACAGTTAATTTTTCCACTCACTTTTTTCCCCTTTTATTTCACCTCTTTACTCTGTTATTTTGGTTTGGCTATTTTCAGTTCAACTGATCTTAATGGAAAACCACTTGGAAACAACATTTTGGTTGTTTTTGAATTATAGTGCTGTGTTTATCCTGGAAACTAGCAATTCCACTAAATCTTACTCAATAAGTAGCTTGTGAGCAACCAACTGATCTTATACAGGACTCAGAGATTTTTAATTAGTGTAACCTAAAAGTTCAGTGTGGAGCAAAAAGGGCTAAAATCACTTTGACACACTGTACCTAAGTGTACATTTCCAACTATCCTTTCTTCTTACTAGCTCCACAAAATCTTTCTCAAGGCATTTTCCCTAACTGAGACCAAGAAGAGATCCAAGGAAGCCCTGTGAAGACCACTGAGGAGCAGGTAGGCCAAACCCAATCTGTGCAAGATGCTCAGGCTGTTTCTGAGCTTGTATTAGGCCTGGATGGTGGGGGTTTTGCTTTGGACTCATCTTCAGGATAGACAAGGAAGGTGATGACAGGGAACTCCTGAGTTATTATGAAACCACGGCAGTCTATATTACCTCAGTATTCAAAATTTTAGGAAAGTTGGATGAAAATGGTGTTAATTTTCTGGAAAGGAGGAGAGTAAGAAAGTATGGGATAGACAATTTTTAAAACTCTCTCAAAAAACCTAGTGAATTCACTTCCTTAAAAATGTTGAGGATCAAATTCTGCTCCTAAGATACACTATAATCACACTTGCTTGATAGAGTAGTTTATGGTGATGGGAGTTGGTGAGCAAGACCCAACGTCAGATGTACTCATGGAGGGCCTTGAAAAGCCAGGGTTTTGGTGAAAGAGGAAGAGCAGAGACCAAGTGGAGCAGCAGATGATTTAGGAAAAGAAAAGGCACAAATGAGAAAGGAAAAGAAAAACAAGAGTGCATCCATGTATGGCAAGCTCTGCGGGTGTATGTGTGTACACTATGAATGCTAGTGGTCCTGGAGTCCTCAGCTAAGTAAGCTGGAGGGCTCCAGAGCAGCACTGATGCGTAAGTAAGTGAGGCATTATCCCTCATCAGCGGTCAGAGGATCTGCTCTTGTGTTTGTTCCAGGCACTATTTTTGTAGCAGGGTACTGGTTTCTAGTGGCAATACTGCATGCTCAGTGCAAAAATCACAAGCTCCTCCAGCACAGATACCATCACCTGTGGTGCATGATGAAGATGGAGGAGATGGGGCCAACTCGCTGATGGTTCACCAGCATCCATCGTCTCAGGTAACCCTGGGGAGCGTGGGACTAAATATAAGCAAAGGAACTCAAAGCAAGAAATATGGTTAAGACTCATCCCAATGGGTGTAGATTTTTACCTTTATAAAACCAAAGATTGTTACCTTTATAAAACTGTGTCACAGGCTCAGCAGATGATTTACATTTTGATATCACCTCAAATATTGTCCAGCCAACCTGCTGCTTCACCCCTCAGAAGACTCATCTACCACATATGCTGATGTAGGCCATGGCTCTTTCTACTTCTATGCAAATAAATTAGACCATTTATATTTAATTAGACATATTAAGCTAGTAAATGCCTAGGATCTTTCAATGCCACAAGGCCAACAGCATGGGATAGTCCACATCCATACTGTTAGCCTCTGGTAGCCACTAAAACAAGGTGTCACAACCAAACTGCCTGATGGGAATGGTCCTCGGACAATACTGACTCCTGAGTTACAGGCCTGGCCAAAGCCATGCCAGAGACCATTCCAACAGTTTCACAAAGAAATATTCCCTGGAACTGTTTATTTACTTATACAGGTTTAGCCTCTCTGTCTATGTATCACAAATTGATTGGTGAGGCTTAACACGCATCAGATTCTAACATTACCCCACATTCCTGCTCACTAATGGGCATTAGATATTTCATTTTTCCAGAGTATGTATCACACAGGAACTCCCTCAGGCGCAAAGTCAGTAGGTTGTTCTCTGCATGTCATATACATAAATTTACAATTAGTGTATGTCAGCTCACAGAGGATCACATGCAGGATTCAGTGTTCAGGGACACTGCATGGATTTCTGACTTCTGGCAAACTCTGGTCCATAAATCAATGCAGGACTTAGACCCTTCCATATGAGCAATATCTTATCTCTGACATTTAGAGCAGCATGATTCAGACATGTACTTTGCTTCAGCTGTTCCAGAAAATGCAGTCAAGAACAAATTGGTGGCTTGGTCTTCTGAGAGATGGGAAGATGGAGTACTTTCTTCATAGTACTGGGAGGACTGTTCAGATGTTGCATATCTAAGGTAGCAAACCACCACTGCCAATAAGAGACATGCTAGCAAATGCAGACTTAACTGTAAAGAGCTGCAATATGCACTGATGAGGTCTATGGTCTCCAATCTGCCCTTAAAGCAATGCCCTGCAAGATGGGAGAGGCTAGACCAAATACATGAATCTTAAATGAAGTCCAGGGATCTGATCCTACTGCAGATTTCCCGTGCTGTTTTAGGCTGTTTCACAGAATCACAGAATCACTGGGGCTGGAAGGGACCTCTGGAGACCATCTGGTCCAACATCCCTGCTCAGAGCAGGGTCAGGATTTCACCATCTGAGCTGCATGTTCAATATTTATTTGCTTCAGCAGTTCACTGACATCTACAAAGATCCCTGAGATCCTTGAAAGGGAAGTGCTACATAAATAAAATGCATGTGACAACTACACATAGATCTATGCATAGATATTTATCTATGCAACTTTGGTACCTGCATGCTTAAGTATATGTGTATGTGTATATGTATATATATGCATCCTGAGGATGTTTGCATGAATCAACACCCTTGTCCTGCTCACAACTTTTATTATGGTTGCTGTTATTATTTATTTGTGCTACCACAGTAGAGTTCTAGGTTACAGAGTTAAGCTCTCTTGTTTACTCCTGTCTGGATCCTCAGCACTTGTTGTCCTAGATACCTTTGGGTCTCAAAATCTCTAAGCAAAGGGGCACCTTCTCCTCTTCCCTACTCCACCAGCATCCCCTTGCTTACATTTACTAGGGAAGGATGCCATGAGTCCTTGATGCAGCCTGAGTGAATTATGTGTAGCCTGAGGACCCTGCTGGTTTGGGCAAACAAATACACACAGATGACAGACCTTAATGAAAATAAGCTTAGGCAATAGCACAGTGCCTGTCATCTCACACCGGGGAGCGGCTGAGCAGATGAAAGACCCTTTGCTGAGGTACCTCAGAGATGTGGGGCTCTAGCACTGTGTTAGGCTGCCTGAGCCACTGAATTGCTCAGTAATCCACAGGAACTGACCTCTGGAATAGAGGTGATAACTAAAGTCTTTCTAAGCTTGGACCCAGGTTTTGGGGATGTAGCCTAGTACCTAGAGAGAATGAGGTCCATTTTTTTTATGCATGCCATTTGGTTTGAACCTGTGCAGGCAGAGACAGGTCCTGAAGCTTGGCCATAGGGTCAAATTTATACAAGGCACCATGATGTTTGGGTGACGTTTTTATTTCACTCCCACTTCTAAAAGATACTGGGAACCTGACTTCTATATAGGAATGGATCAGATGCTGATCATTTTAACAGTGAACGTGTTTGGAAATGACACCCACAGCCAGATCCGCAGATCTGCACACCCTGCTGTGCCAAAGCAAACCATAGTGCAGAGCACAGGCCTTTACAGAATGCAACAATAAGCTGGAATGTACTTGTCTTTTTTTATTTACTTTTTCTCATGAACAAAAGATTGAAACATACCCTTACACATCTGATCAGAGTGAATCAGGCCAGCTGAGCAAGTTTAGTCTAGCAAACACCATTCGATGTGGATCCTAAAGAAAATCTCCTCTAAAGTATATTGAAGAGCTGCAGAAATAAACATTGTAAAGGCTGCCATCTGGCCATAGTGGTCCACATGTGCGTATTTGAATAGGATGAGTATTATTTTCCTGGGTTACTGCAGAAGCTTTAAGCAGAGTTTCAGTTCTCATGTTTTATACTCCAGCTGCCATCATGGCTGTGGTGCAACATCTGTAGCACCATCAGTCACAAGGAATCACAAACATACCCTGAAATGAGGAGCATTGTAAATAAAACCAGCACTAGAAAGCATTCAAAACATAATAATCCTGCCTACTCTACACAGATATTAATGAGACCACTTGGGACAGCAGTCTGTGCAACTGTAGAGGAGCCAATGTCTGTGATACTGCTGGACATATGGGTGAAAACAAAGAAGCAAGAATGTAAGGAAAAGAGCAAGCAAGTGAGGAAACCCTTCCAACTGGGAAGATGTTTGAGGGCAATGGCTTCAAAATCCAGTCAGCAGATCACTGGCAGTTTACAGAGCTATCACATGAAGTCAGTCAAACCAAATGGTCTTGATTTCATTTTTAGCGAAAGACTTGGCAAGAAGATAGTTGTGAAATAGCGATGGCTGACTCTGCTAAGTCAATGCAATACAGCTGGAGCCTGTTCTAGGGGTAATGAGCTGAGAAATGGCAAAGATGACAGAAACTATGTCTGATTCTGAAGCAACAACAGCTCTTTCTCTTCTGCTGCTGTATCATCGTCTTCCTGACTTCTCTGTTTCCTTTCCCTTTGCTCAGCCTTAATGAGTGATGCTGAATTATTTCCACTGTGTCACAACTGTCACAGGTGTTGTCTTCCAGTTTGCTTCTCATTTCCTTTACTACACCCACTATTCACATGCATTAGAATGGCTGCTCAGATAAATCTCTTGCAACCTTCTGTATAGACTGGATACTAAAATCCTTGCTTTATTTAACATGTTTAGACATATCTATGTTCCTTAAATATATTTTATCTGCTTCCTGATAAATCACACTACAACATTTTAATCTCCTAGTAAAAGGTCTGTTCCATCAGATTAAGCAAATAGCACTGAAAGCACTGAAAATTGGAGGGAGTGAATTTGTCCTGCATAGAAAGTGGAGAGGCTGAGCTAACTGCCCTTCACAATTTCTAATTCTAATGTGAAATCTGAATTCTCATTTCACATCTCATTTCCAGTGCTCCCCATTTGGGGACTGTTCTCAGAAGCAGAAGCTGCACTGGCAGAAATATGTAGAAGACAGAAACGTTTTGATTTCAAAATCTTCTAAACAGCTGAAAAAACCCCACAGATGAGCAACAAATAGGTATTGTTCCCTCTATGACCATAATTTCTCTGCTCTGATATTGTCATAATAAAGCCTACTCAGCTGCTACTAGTGATGCCAAAACCCCTTGGGAACAGACAACTCGATCCGGTAGTTTTTCTGCTGTCATTTGGGATTATCTACTTGGTCATCTCATGTTGGACCTCTCTGTGGCCAGTCACCTAATGCCAAAATCCCCAAACTTATAGTTTAAGCCTGTATTTCAGCCTACACTTCAGTCACTTGAGACATCCTGTGGGGTTTAAGCCAGGATGAGTAACTCGGATGTCTCTGCATCCTGCCTCTGCTTTGGCACAGTGTTTATGAAAACGTCCCTCCTCTCAGAAGACATCGCCCTGGGGCACGTACAGCCTGAGGACAGCAGGTCTGACTTGCTGGCAGGATAACTGGAGCTCCTCCGTGCGAGTGTGGCTGAGTCACGTTCCCCTTCCTCCAAGGAGCAGGGCAAGAAGTTGAACCCACACAAGGGGAAGCATTTTGGAGCTGCAGGGTGTTAAGGCAAAATATGGGAAAGTGTGATCATCTCTTAAAATCATACAGCCTCACACCGTTTGTTTTATTCTCAGCCAGGAGCATGAGGCAGGCAAAGTTATATCATCTTGAACACATAGGTTGAAATTTGTATTTGGATGCAGGCACACCCAACCATATTGCTACCAGACAGGTAACCAGCACCTCTTTTTAGCTTCTACCAGAGAAGCCTGGATTACCAAAGTCCCTCTTTTTGGATTCTCCTTTCCTTTGTCCTCTGCTCCTCCTTTTTTTTCACTCACTGCTCTGTTATTTCAAGGCCTCGTGTGTAGGTTTGCTTTTGAGCAGTTGCACTTCGTTATTGGTTTTGTTGCGATAGCACCCAAACTCCTGGCCATAGACAAGGTCTCTGCTGTCACAAACTGCTTCACTGTTTTTTCATTTCCAGGACTCATCTGGGTACTGGGGGGCTGAATGATCTGCAAGGTTTCTGAAGGAAACACAGTCATAAACCCCAGGGCAACACCAGCCTTTTCTGTATTTTGCACAAGCTTCATAAAAGCCACGTCAGACAAAATTATTTATAGTTCTGGGCACTGCTCACTTTCGGTTTGGACCCAATCTTTCTAGTTTGCCTCTGCCATGAGGTTTGGTGGTTTGAACACAGTTTACGAGCCAGAAGTTTCTGATCCCAGCTGCACTACTAACCCCTTGCATGGCCCTGGGTGAAGCAATGAACTTCTCAGTGTGTCAGCTTCCCCATCAGCAAAACGGAGTTTGTAGCTCCTGCTCACCTCCATCCTCTGGGTATTGAAAAGGCCGATTAACTTACATGTGTGAGGAGCTTTTGATGCGCAGGGTGCTTTATAAGTGCTAAGTGTGATTAAGACCATCTACAGAGCTTGTGCATGAGGTTGTTACTTGAAAGTCTTTGGGAAAGAGAAAAAGGTGACAAACGCGCAGCTAAAGGCAACCTCTTCTTGAAAAAAAAAAGGCAGACTGAGGGAAGGAAAACTTTCCCAGGGCAGGGACTAAGCTGGAAGTGCCGTTTTGGAGCCTTTCAGCCCCAAAGCTGCCTGACCCACAAGCTCTGGGCACAAACATGGGAGCTTGCACAGGTATAAATTACCCCTGTGGTTAGATGCCTTAGGAGTAACTGAAGAAGCTCTGGGGCTGGCCCAGGAGGTGTCCGAGCGTACCTGGCAGGGGGACAATGTGCACCCCTTGCCTGCGGCAGAGCAGCAGACTCGGATTTCATGGAGGCTATAATTTTGCCTGCTGCCGCCGCTAGATCCTAATAACCAAACCAAGAACGGAATTTTTACGCTGTCCGAGGCATTCATGATCCCCCTCCGCATCTAGTGAAAACTTAACAGCGTGAGAAAATGCCTTCCTGTAGCATATTGTAAACCACATGCAGAACAGGAGCAGATGGAGGGTGCCTGTCCTCCACCCGACGGAGGGGCTCCGCCAGGATGCTCCCTGCCGAAGGATGGAAGCAGAAAGAAACGGCATCTTTGCAGGGTGCAGTCATTAGTCCATGAGGGCGAAGCCAGAAGAAATTGCAGCGGCTATGAGGTAATAACTCTCAGTGCTCGGAGGAACGTAAGTAAAGGGAGAGATGCTTTTCCGAAGCCTTTCCCCTGTACAGATGGTAGCAGTTAAGATTCCTGCAGGAGCCAGGAGCTTCAAAGTTAACACATCTGGAAGTTTCCTGATGCCTGAAGTCAGGCCGTGGCAAACTGCTCACTGGGCTGAGCAGGCTCTGCTCGGGTGCTTTTATTGCACTTGGACTGGTTTCAAGCTCTGCTCTGTGATTAATTGCATTTTAAAAAATAAAGTTCAAAACACTTCCCAGGAAGTTTGGGGAAGGCAGAGCTCTTTGGTGGCACCAGAAGCTCAGTGCTCGGTGCAGTTTTCATTACGGCGGCCGCAGATATGGCTTGCATTAACGACAGCTTCATTTGACATAGGATCTTGCAATCCCATTTCATCGTGGAGAGGGTGCTGAGCGATATGGTGTCTCTCCTCCTCCCAAGCCTCTCTGACGTCTGTCAGACACGGCAGGGTGGCAGCAGGTGTTGGCCAGGCTCTCTCCCCCATCTTGTTTGTACAGTTAAGTTTGGGGCCAGGACAGGACTGTAACTGTCATCTGCCCCATGGAAATTATGGTGAGGAAGAGCCGTGCACCTTCCTAGCATGCTCCTGCCCATCTGTCCCAGGGCCAGCCTCACTCTAACCCACAGTTAAAAAACAAATGAGAATCTTTCAGGGAAAAAATAAAAAAAAGAAGAGCACGTACTTGGGAGGCAAAAGACATTTCAGAGGACTAGAGCTACAGTATAAGTTCTTGTTGCCATATAATGATGGTGCAGAGGCCAGAGGCAGGACTGAGAAAAGGAGGACGAGTGTACTTTTCATCTTCATACTGGAATGGAAGTAGGCTTGATTTCTTTGGTATAAAACCAAGTATATATTTGTGGTAGAGAAACAGCCAGCTGCTTAAGGTGATGTTCCTAATGGTGGAGGTGCACAAATTACGCTGCCTGAGAGGAACTGGTGTGAATTGAACAGAGACCTGGAAATCAGGGTCATGGTAACTCATTAACACGTAACGAAAGGGTCTGTGAAGGGCTGTTGCACATCTCTTACAACCCCTCCGGGGCATCTGCTTGAGATAGTGTGGACTAAAACTCACACATCCACAAACCTCACACATCACTCACATGTGCAAGGCATGCACAAGGCTGTTTAGCACTCTGTTAGCACCCAAAGTTGCTCCAGGAGCTGGTGAGGTACTTGGCTCACGATGTTAGATCTGTGCAAGTGTCCTCTTCACTGCAAAAGACAGAGGTTGTTTTTTGTACAAAGGTCAAAACAGAAGATGTGATAAACAACAGAAGATGTGCTGAACCACTGGAAAATTTCACAGGCAGGCAGCAAGAAGGGGAGCAGGGGGCTGCAGGCACCATGTGCTTGTCTTGGCAGTGTCTGCAAGCAAGACAGCACCACACACACAGGCTTCCAGGTTGGGTCGTGCTGACACAACACAAAACCCATGGGGCCCTGCCACCACGAGGCATCGCTGCACACCACACTCTGAAGTGGAAAAGAGGTTGCAGATGCATGAGAACCAGACAGCAGATTTGTCATCCTGTGGGCTTGTGGTGGGCTCTCGGTATCCCTGGGCTTCTGGCATTTACCTCCTCTATCTGGTTTGTCTGAAAAAACACCTAGATTGGTAACCATCAAGTCGGGCGCGCTGTTGGTTTATTTTACAACACATCCGGAGTGCTGCTCCCTTTCTCCTACGCCCCCTTTGCTTCCTCTGCTAGACTGATTTTGCATCTTGTTTCATGTTAGGACCTGATTCGGCAAACAATTTAACTACTTGCTTAATTTTAATACACTGCAAGTCATTGTGTTGCAATCACAGCTCACTGCATGTAAAGCTCATCACGTGTGCTGGCACTGGCAGAAAGGCTGCATGCTCTGAAACGCTGGGACAGGGCCGTGCCTCCCCTGCAGGAGCTGGTCGAGAGCGGTCTCTTCCAAGCTGCTACCTCCAGTGCTTTTTTGGCTACGACAACACCCAATGAGAGATTTGGCTGGGGGAGCTCTGGGCCGCTGTTTGCAATGCTACTGTATTATTTCAGGGTTTGTTTGCATCTCCTGTGTCTTTTGTAATCTCAGTTTGGCTCTTTGCTTCATCTGCAAGCTCTTTGCTCCATTTTTACAGGGCACCAAGCACCGCAGGGCTGGGCGTGGGGTCAGTGTCCCAGCGGGTACCTGCAGGTCAGTGCAGCTGGCTGAAATACCATCGGGAGAGCATGCCTCGTCCTGGTGATTGAATGGCACAGCATGTGTGGCAGGCTGCGTGGTCACTGCTTGCAAATAATGGTTTCCTCATTACAGAGCGGTTTATTTTTAGCTATTTATCCATCATGCACAGATGCCTTATCGAGGTGAGGTCTGGAGTGTACAGACCCTTGGACAGACAAAGCTCCTTCAGAAGTGCTCTTCTGCTGCAAAGGGTCCAGATGAGGATATTCATAGAGGGACTTACTTACCCAATTCAGTGCCACCAAAGGGCCTGGCTCCCATTACCCTTCTCTGAAAATCCCTAGGCTGGATTTTTATGTTTGTCCAGCAGTAGGGCTGCACCACCGACGGACGCCCGCCGGCAGGTACCTGCTGTGTGTAGGTACGGCACCATGCGCAGCTGAGCCTGTGGGTGCTACCACAGTGCTGGTAATCATGGCAAAAATAACACCAGTCACTGCTCTGAAACCAGGGTGCTCAGCTGTTAGCTTATTTCTCTCTCTCTAGTTCATCCCTTGTGTACTCTTTCCTTTATGTGCAGCCCTGAAGACATGAGTCTCTGTGGATTGAGGCTATATTGTATGCTGCTTTACATATATATCAAATAATAAATTAACAAGGAAGGGATTTTCCTGAGACAGATCAAGCTTTTTACCAGAGGCATAGATCGGTAATCACTGTACACATGTAAAATTGCAGGTGGAGCAAGCCCGCACATGGAAATACCGCTCTTTGCAAGCAAGAAATTACCATGCTGTTTTGTTTTTCTGTTTCACTTTCCTCCTAGGAATTTCTTTCTGCTTCCATGCTTTATCTTCTGACCAAATTTCATAGTGCATGGAGTAGAGGAATGTGCGTGGGAAACACTTGGCTGGCTGTGCTCGTGGCTCGGCCGCACACCCTCCCCTCCTGCCACCCAGGCGTGAAGCCCTTCCCACCGCTCGCCAAAGTCGCTGTCACACGTTTCACCTGTGAGTCACTAATATGCCTGGCTGTTCATGTTGCGGCTTGTAAGCGATTAGTGCTTGTTCAGATAGCTTTTTTCTTTTCTTTCCCCTGCTCCTTCTGATTCAGCTGATTTGGATGGCCAATGGCTTCCTTGCTTGCTCACGCTGCCGTTAGTCACAGCCCTGCTGTTTATTCACCATCCTTCCAGGGGTGGGGAAAGGACAAGCGGATGGAGGCGAATGTTTGGTAATCAGGGACAGGCAAGTTGCTCTGGGGGGAGTCATCCACTGTGCAATTTCATGGCACCTCAGAAGGGAGCTCAAGCCCTGCTGGTACCATCTACCTAAGCATTTCACACAGGAGGTGCTAAAAAGGGATCCTGGAGCTCTAGGGATAAGCGTGAGTTGTAAGTGAGCACCAACACACCAGGGAAACAGGATCTGCTAGCTGTGTTGGAAGGTGAGGAGCTACTGAGCAGCAGATGCTCATGCAGCTCTTTGAGAAATAAAGTTCTGCTTCTTAGGTTGATTGGAGAGAGCTGCTGCCTCTTGCCATATTGTGGCCTTCAGATGCGTGGGGCTGGTGTGGCTGTGGGTATCCATGGCATGGGAAGATGCCGTTCCCGGTCTGTTTGCTGAGGGCTGGCTGCTGCAGGGAGAGAAGACAGGCAGTGGGGCTTGTTCGGTCTCTCTCTGGGGCTTGTATGGCCAGCGTCTGGACACGGCAGAAGAGGTTATTGAATGGCCACACTGGGCAAGACGCCATCCCCTTCTCCAGCAGGGACCAAATCACCCAGGGGAGAGTCCGAGAACAGAGCAAACAAGCAGCATTGCCCATTGCAAATGGTTTGCATATCTGGGACTCACTGTGCCATGGGGGAGTTTCTCTGTTTTTAACCAAGTTCAGGGCATTTGGGAACCCTGCTTCAGCAGCGGGAACTGCCTGCATGCAGACACGGGCCGTGCTGGGAGGGCCCCATGTTGACTAACACTGACCCTAAAAAGCCCTCCTGACATCTGCTAAAGTTTTTCTCATCTCCCGTTTTCAGGAAGGTCTGCTGCCTTCTTACCGACAGCAATGAGAGTCCTTCCACCACAGCACACAGAAACGAGATACCCTAACCACGCGCTTGCATTTTTTTCTTGATGTTTACCTGGGATTGCAGCCAGATGGGCACTGAAAACTGGTTTCCAAGACCAGAATTTGGGACAGCAATAATCTAATCTGACCTCCTGTGTAACCCAGGTCAGGGAGTTTAACATGGTAATTCCTGCAAGGGAAGGAATTAGTCTTCCTGGCTGTGCCATGAACTCTCCTCAGCCCAGCAATTTGTGGTTGAATTAGGTATATTCAGTCTCGGGTCTGAAGCAATGATGAGTTTTTGTCTCCCTTGGTGGATAAAGGTCTGGTTTGTTGCATTAGATTTTCTCCCCAGCTACATTCAAGTGATGTTCGACAGTTAAATTAGATTAGAAGAACTATACCCCACATGATAGAGGTATAATTTGGATGTGTACAAATATATTGTGCCACTAATAGTTTAACCCTGCAAATTCTTTAGTAAAAAGGACAATAATTACAACTGTGGTGATTTCCTGCAGATGACTGTGAGTTATTTGTGCACACAGTTGTGATTCAGAGGCTGTAGGAGTTGGGTGCAGATAATACAAAAGGAAGTTTATGACTTCCTCCTCCACTTCACCCCTCTGACCCTGCTTCTCTCCTGCCTCCACTTCTGATATTATTTTGGTTATATGAAGACTTGTGAGGGGATGCTGGCTATGTTTCATGGGGTATCCACTTGTGAAAACTGAGTCATGTTCTCCCACAATAAGTGTTTTTATCAGAGTATCTCATCTCTTGCATAATGTGAGAAAGAAAGGCAAATAGGTTGGAGAAAGGAGAAGGCTAAATGTTCGAAGCCTCAGAGATCCCAGTCTGACCCCACCACTTGTTACAAGGCCAAAGGGAGATCATTCTTGGCCAGAGTCTTTCCAGCAGAAAGCTGCTCCAGAGACTGCTCCTTGCTTGCCTCTCAAGATAAATGAATTCATATGGAAATACATCACCTTGAATATACAGCCATATGTGCATGTTTTGTATATATCTACACGCATACTTACTTGAATAATATATACAAACATATCCCTGCATGTACCTGAGCTACTTCAGTTTGAACTAAGAGCTGTCAGTGCCTCATAGCTTCCAGTAGAGGTGATATATGTGTATACATACACACACACATACATATACATGCGTCAACTTTCCCTGTTTTCCCTGCCAAAGACATGGATCCCACCATGCCCCATGCCTTTGAGCAGCAGGGAACAGATGTTTCGATCATGTTGGGGTGGGACAGACCAGAGAGAGGTGCAGACATAAAACAAAGCTATCCTGATTGCTTGGGAAGGAGGAAAAATCTCTAATTATGCAAATATACACACAGGGCCCAATACTGCCCTTAGTACAGCTGTGCTCTCCTTTGGAGTCACTGGCAGAATTTAGTCCATAGAGTGAGCTGGTGTATTTTCTTCTGGTCTTCTCTAGTTGCAGGTTCAGTCACTTAACCTGCATAAAACTCCTCCCCTTTCCATAAAAACATGGCTGCATTTTACCTAGCAGGTCAGCAGTGCTCAATCTGTGGCCTTCGGCATCTGTGCAAGCATCTGAGAAAACAAGTCTATTGCCAGTTAGTTAAATTACTAAAGCAGAATTTTTCCCTCCACCAAGGCCAGCAAACTGAGAAAGGCTGAAGCCCTACAGAGTGGTTTTAAACTTACAGGTCAAAGAGTCGGAGGAAGAGCCTGCAACAAAAGCCGGGTGAGGAATGAACAGTGGGTGTCTTCTACTTTCGCATTCATCCTCTTGCTCCTTCTTCTCATTCTTCATCTCATTTCCCTTTCCATGGGCAAATGGGGTGAGTGGGTCTCAGGTCGTCTGTGTTTAACGGAGTCCACGGAAATCCTGTTGCAATATGTATCACTTATGGTATATTTTGGTTGCGTAAGTTTTGCCACATTTAAGGAAGGAAGCATCATTTTATTGACAGCTGAAACATCCTAAATAAAACTAGGCTTTGCTTTCCCCCTGCAGTCACTGCTTGTGGCTCACTGAATAAGAAGGTCTCCTTAAAGAGGAGATTACAAGCTCAGCCTGGAGACTAGTGATCAGCTGGAATGGGTGGAAATCAAAACAAGGCTGTTGGGCTTGGGTATTTTTTTTTCTTGGCACCTGATGAATTTGCTCCCATGTAGAATAATTTGCAGCCAAGATTTTTTCCAGAGCTCTGAGATCACTACTTTGCCTCTTTGTACATTTTCTTTTCTTAACAGGGTTTGATTTTTCCTGATATCAAACCAATAAGCGAGGAACTTGTGGAGACCTGCTCACACACTGAACCTGGAGAACAGAGGGGAAAACCCAAACCAGTATTGCTGCATCGCTAATGGCGCAGAGGCTCAGATAACAACTATGGCTGCTGGATATTTAGGCTCTGCATTTAACCCACCTTTCCTGGCTCCCTTTACAGCTCACGTTTAAACAACAAGCACTTTCTCTTTCCCAAGGCTTTTCCTTAATTGGATTTTTGTCGTGCGTTTTTTTTTCTTCCCATCTGTGGCTTAAGAAACTGTAAAAAAATAGCTTGGAGGAACCAAAAAGAACCAGCACTCTAGAGAATTTCAGGCAGGAATTACACAGCTTTCCTAAAAAGCTATTTTCCCTCTTAATAACAGGATGGGGAGGGAAGGGAGACAGGAGGCGTTTTGTTCTGCAAGAGTTGGTGATGAACATGAAATTTAAGTTTAAATCAGGAATTGGGGCCAATTTCCTTGCTGAAACCAGCACCCTGGGAGGTGGGTCAATATTGCTATCCCAGCTTTATATATGGATGTGTAATAAAGCATTTATGATAAAGGGAAGTGCTTTGGGAAGGCGCTGACTATTATACTCTGTTTGCCCTGTACTTGTTTTTCCTAGGGCCTTGCTGGTCCCACAGGGTAGCAGAGCGGGGACTGGCACAGAGGCTTCTTGACTCCTGTTCCCGTTCCCGGTGGCTGAGCCATCACTGTCCACAATAACTCCTCTACTGTGGGTTAGACTGCAGTCTTCACACCAGGCTGTGTAGTGCTTTATCTCATGAACTGCCGAGTCACCTGCAGCAGCGGGCACTGCCCTGCTCAAAAGGGGAGAGGGACCACACTGGTGACTAAAACCCCCTTAAGGCAGCGTCTCTCCTCCTCATCAACCCATGCCTGTTTTTATACTCAGTCTAGAGGAGAAAAAAGAGTGTCATTACATGGCACGTTTCCTTCGGCAGCAAACCAGGTGTAGAATTTCCTGCCCTACCACCCTTTGGCTCCTGCTTGTTCATCTTTGCTCTCTCCTCCAGGGTGGCAGCCCAATTGCAAGGCTGCACTTAGCCACAGCATCACCGAAAGCATCCCCACTGAAAATAAAAACATCCTCTTCTGCATCAGCACAGCTGAAGGCTTGGTGAGCTGTGGGAGAAGGTGAGAGCAAACAGGGTGGGATGCACACGAAGGGCCCTTGTGAAGCCAAACAAGCAGTGCGTAGGTGCTCACTGCAGTTGCAGTAGATCCCTGCAATAACCCTTCAGTCAAGAAATACATTTCAAATAATATGGCGGGCAACTGGATATTGGACATGAAGAAATGGCAAGATATTTTGCACCTCATTGCATAGCAAGATTTCTCGGTATGGATCTCCAAGGGGGAGCTATAAACTGTTCACACTATGCTTGTTACTAGTCCCCATGGCAGTATATCCTACAGAGGTCCTTCAATAAAATTAAGGATTTAGCCTTCTTCAAGAGAACTGCTGACAGGCACTGGGTATAGTCTTGCCCCTCCAAGATTTTCATGGTCCCGTGTCCCATAGGCTCATAATATATTGATCCTCATAGCACAAATGCTTCTGAAAGAGCAAGAGCAGTAGTTGTTCTGCTGTCATAGAGTTCTTCCAGTTTTCAAAACACACTGGGCACCAATAACAACCTTTTTTGAAGAAGCATTCACTCACGGGCCTTGAGTCAGAAATGCCTCAGATGCGCTGACAAAGGGATGGTAAGATTTTCCTCAAGCCATGCCAGTCACTGCGATGGCAGCTGGATCCAGGCCTGAACTCCTAGTTTTGGGGATGCAGGAGCACCCCTCTGTATAAATAACAACAGTGACTCTGCAGGCATCCTGAAGGCATTGAGTGCTAGAGGGCTTTCTTCTTCTCTCTTTCCAGAAGATTGCAGCATCATGTTGTATTGGAGCTGCAGCCACTGGTATTAGCTAGGGATAGCTCTGACTGCTGCCAGAGATCTGGAGATATGCTGATTTCCACTCTACTTTTCTGGACTTTGTTACCTTATAAAAGAAGCAATCAGCTTTCTTGCAAGAGAACAGGGCTTTGCATTATTGCAGCATTTTTCACTTCCAAATCACTTTACAAACATTAAGTGGTGCATCCTCACAATGCACCTCCAGGGGGCTGTGGATATGTTTTCCGTTAATTTTATAGTTGTATTTAATCAAGCAAACAGGTAACTAGTTTCTTATCAAATCTTCATTTTCTGGCCCTCAGGTTAGACCCATAGGCACAGCCCCATCCTCTGTCTGGCTTGGGGTTGGTCTCTAATCAGTCTGGGATGGCATTGCTACAGAAAAACAGCCCGGAGAATAATTTGGGGGCAAGCCGCAAATGCCAACACCAGGCTGCAGAGTGACTGCATGTCATAGTTTTACCTTCAAGTGTAAATGTTTAAGCTCTTGGGCATTTGCAATCTTCTCCTCTCAGCCCATCCTACACAGCGCACGGCATTTTGCAGCTGCAGCTCATCCACTCTGACCAAATGGCTTATTTTAAAGGCATCTATTCCCTCTAGCTTATAGCCACACAGGCCAACACAAAATGACCTCATGATAAAACATGGTCGTATTAATCTCTCCCAAAGCATATTTTCAGGCTCCATTAACTGTATATAGTCAACAGTGAAGAACAGGTACAGACATCGGGGAAGCAGCAGCAGGACGGATGAACTGGCACCCTGGCCCCGGAGGAGAGCAAAACGTCCCATGTGCTGCCAGGCTGCTGCTGGGAGCCTGGTGCTCCTACCCTTTCATCCAGGGCAGATTTCATACTCTTCGAAGGATCTAAATAATTTTTAGTGATTGCACTGTGTTTTCTCACTTGCCCATCCTGCATCAGCATATTCACATGTCCAAGCTTTTTAAATTTTAGTTCTTTTAATTTTAGTGAATAAAATATAGCCATCTGACCACTATCTGAAGCTCCCAAATAACCTTATTTTTGACCAAGTGCACTCATTTTTCACATTATGCTGCACTGTGATTTTCATGGTGGTTAGAAAGCTAAATTAATCACCAAGGCTACAGCTTTGAGTCCCATCCCAGTTGTTCATACCTCCTGGTCAGGATATACTGCAGCAAAACACGCTGGACTCATTTTCATATTGCATTTCCCAGCGGCTCTGTGTAAACAAAAGGGCTGCGAAAGCCCCCTGACTGTTCCCAACACTTTCATGAGGGCAACACCCAGGAAGCTAGAGGGCTTGTTCTCTATACCTCTCACGTTGATGGCCTTTTCACATGAGATTTTTAAAAAGGCCAATGACTCACTTCAAAGGAAAATCCCACCATGGGATGGTAGTTCCTGATTGTCAGAGACTCTTTAATCTGAACATCGTGGTGCATCTGCTGAGAGGTTAAATCCATGAATACTGCCCAGGTTTCTCTTTAACATTCAGAGGCCAAACATCACATCTGAAAACATGACACTTCTGTTGTCCTTGCTCCAGTACCAGCCTATACAATTAACATATCCTTATGTGTTTGTACAGCACATAAAACAAATAAAGGCTGGATTTCCCAAACTGCAGCCACAGCAGAGTCAACGAGCTTATAAACATCGGTGGAACACTCCTCCACATCAATGGATTTCTTGCTTATGGAAGATCACTTGCATGTCTGGATTTCCTACCGCTATTAAGAATTATGCCTGTAATCCTACACGAATGTTTTTTTAGTGTTTTAACTGCAGCTAACCATCAGGCAGGCAAGATAGCGCAAGCCACATGGACTGAGCTACTCTGTGATCTCACTCCATTACACAATAGTTTTAGGAGCTCCAGTGGTGTAACATTGCACAGAACAAGCTCCAAGGAGTTTGGGGGTTATAGACAGTCCCGAGGAATTATTTTATGTCATGGGAGAGAGAAATGGGAATGAATGGGAGTTCAAAGTCCGGATTACCATAAGGCCAGAAAAATGCATTCCTATAGCCTGCAAGTGTACGAAGACATCATACTTGGCTCATTTCCTTTTCTCTTGCCTGTAGCAGCCACAGCTTTAGCCCTGCTTTATTTGCGCTACTTCAATGTCTCAATAAAATGTGACTGTGGGGCCTGATCCTCACCTAGTAGGTAGCTCTCCTGATGCCAGCGCGTCTGTGTGAACACCAGCCAGGGCTCAGGCTGGCAGCTCTGTCCTGGGCAGGGGAACACTATTTCCATTACATTATCTCTTTTGTTTATTGGCTTCCCCCCACCCTCCCACCCCTTAAAGGCATTTACATTTCAGCCATAAAATGTGCTCAGATTCAAACTTGCTCTGGACCAGGTCTCCTCCAAAAAGTTCGTATTTTAAATTTCTATCCAATTTTCCCATAAAATCAATATGTCTGTTTGTAGGGAAGCACTGTGAAGGGCGGGCTTGGCTTAAATCCGCCAAATTCAGTTTGGATTTATATCAGCACCGAACACCTGCTGGGGGGTGAAGCAATGGCAGGCTGAAGGCTGAGGGAAGAACCGAGGACCTGGGGGAGATGGGGTGATACTGAAAGAGCGAGACAGAAAACAGGGCTCTGAAAAATGGGGTTCCCACCTTAATAACAGGAAGGTGCAGAAGAAAACAGTACTGTTAACCTATGCCTCTCAGGAATTGCTACCCAAGACACACAGAAGATATTTTGCTCTCTGAGCCTTTGCCAGTCCTTGTGTTTCAGAGCTCCTCTGCTGTTCCAGGGCTGGCCCCTGGGTCTATCCCTGCTGCCAAGGATGGGGATGGCTTGGATGCCCTGGCCGATGTCTGCACTTAACTCTGCTGCCTCTGTGTATCATGTGCTTCCTCCCTGAAAGGTTTCAATCAAAAAGAGCCAACTTGCTGCAGTCCCCTCGTTTAAACTCTTTACATTGCTGCTACTAAAACCCATTGAGGAGCAACTACCCAAGCGCGTGAGCGAGCTGACCTGAGAGCACAGGTCCTTAGAAACTTGAAAAAAAAAAGCCCTGAAGAATTTTAAGAAACCACATTATTCTAACAGTTCAGATTTTAGAAAAATACTAATGCCAGATTTGCTATCATGCCCAAAGCATTGATAGGAAGACTAACCCGTTGGTCAGGAGGAAAGCTCATTGTAAACCAGTCAGGACCCCACATATATTTTTCCTACCAAAACAGCAGTCCCAGCATTTTAAGCAATTGCCACTTGAGGATCCAATAGGCTACAAACAGAGATTACTTCTATCTACTGCATAATATCTGCATTTTTTATGCTGTTTGGCTGGATTTTTGATGATGTCTCATATTTTTACTGGGCTTTTCCCTCTGCTGTGGCAAGCCCAATCTTTAAAAGAAACCTCACTCCTGTCTGTGTGCTCAGTGCTTTGCAGAGCTTTCATGTTTACCAAAACATATCCTAATGTCCCTTCTGTACTGCCCTGAGAGCCTTCATGCAGCAGCCTCCTGCAGTTGTTTTAGTTATCTGTATACTTTTCTCCTTGAATGAGATGACTTCTCCCTTCCTAGGCAGATTGCACAAACTGTTCCTTACCCAGACACCATGAGTCTTTCCACCCCCAGAAATTGCCACACAGCTCCTTGCTGAGCCTCTCTTTCCATAAATAATACATGCCCAGATTTCTTAAATTCTTGGTCATCTTCCTTGATTCAGATGTCAATGACCTCTGTTACGACACTGATGTAATTTCAAACAGGCACATCTGCAGCTGAAATCCCATTTAATAACTTTTTTCTTATTATATAAATAGAAATATATACTGTAGCCCTTCGTGGGTGGAGCAGTGAAATTACCACGATGGTTTTGTGCCCCGTTATAATCTCTGACCTGATTTAACACAGGCCGGCTCACACAGCCTCTCAGCGTTTTCCGTGGACGGGGTGCAGGCGAGCCACGTACGTGGAGCTCGTGGGTTTGTGTCATGTGCGATGAGACAGGAGAGGACAGAAGGGAATTCATGCCACCTAATTGAGGTGCTGTAGTTATAACCCTAATTACCCAGTCTCTTTCTTTAACCACTGTTTAACCTAATTCCTTTCCTCCTGTCAGCATCGTTTTTCCCATGTCACTCCCTACAACTCTGATACCAGGACAGCTTCACTGTAAATGTGGTGACCCAAGCAAAGGCGCAGTATATGGGATCATCTTCACAGAATGGATCATCTTCAAGGGCGTAGTAACAGAAGTGAGATTCTCATGCTCAGCCCAATGAAATCCAGTGGAAACAATGAGATCACGAGCAGAAGCACGTGAAATCCATTCCAGTTTTACCAGTAAAGCATCAGCTACTGACTTAACAGTGTTCAGTTTTCTCCACAGAAGTTTCCTCCAGAAGATGATCTCCTTTATGTCCATAATGACGTTGTTTTCACAATGTCTCTCTCCCTGTGAAAAGGCAGCCTGTCTCATGGTGCTTTATAAGGTCAATAATACACACATCCTTAAGAAGGAATATATGCTTTTCACAACTTCTCTACCCTTACTGGATCTGAGGACCAAAGCCTCGTCCCTGTGCTATGATGTGTGTTACATCTGCAACACAGTACTGCTGTGTTTATAACCAGGGGTGGCTGCTTTCCCAAATCTCTGCCTTCTGGACTTCTGCTGTTGTCCCATGTCCCAGCCTACTCTGTTCCCACATGCATGAGCATCCTCCTTCCCGCATCCTCTCTGCATGGGTAACTCATGGCCCTGCCACACTCCAGCGTTTGTCTTGCAACTTGTGTAGTTCACAGAATCATAGAACAGCCCAGGTTGGAAAGGACCTCAAAAGATCATCTGGTCCAATCTTTCATGGGAAAGGGCACCTAGATGAGATTATCTAGCACCCTGTCCAATCACATCTTAAAAACCTCCAGTGATGGGGACTCTACCATGTCCCTGGGGCGGTTGTTCCAGTCACTGATTGTTCTCACTGTAAAAAAATTATTTCTTATATAGAGATGAAGCATCTCCTGGTGCAACTTGTACCCTTGGCTCCTTGTGAAGAGAGAGCCTCCATCCTCTTTGTAGCCGCCCTTTAAGTACTGGAATACTGTGATGAGTTCCCCCCGAGCCTTCTCCTCTCCAGGGAGAAGGGACCTAACTCTCTCAGTCTTTCTGAAGACTATTTCTGCATAACTCCTGTGTTCACAGCGTCCCCTCCTAGACATATCATGTTTATACAGGATCTCCTTGCACAGCCCATGTTTACTGCCTGTGACCCTGCCACTCTCCCGTGTTTATATTCTGTGGCCCGTATTTACATCCTGTGACATCCAAGGCCCTACTGCCTGTTTGCATTTTTGTTTTCCAACATCTGTCGCTCAGTGCACCTTTGCTCTTGGGTTCAAAGTTTAAAATGAAATGTAGTCATAAGTGAAAGATAAAAAAAACACAAGTGAAACAAGACACCTATATCCTTGCATACTTCTGCTGATGTCCTTGATATGAATTGATCTTTCCATTCCCCTTGATATGCAGCCAGTGGACCCTTTGTACTGTGTGGGATGCAGAGATCAAAACAAGGACATTTAATGAGCTCATTTCCAACAATATTTTGAAGTTGTCTTTTTCTAGTGTATCTCCTAAATTCTCTCTGGGTATACTTTGCATTTCTCTCATTAGAAACATGCTCTTCCAGTCAGGCTGCTGACATTGCAGAGAAAGTTAGTGCCCTCAGTTGGAAGTTGAAATATAATTTGAGGTGCCTAAACTCACATTCACACACAGGCACTGAGTTAAATCTCTCAAACCCGCATTGACCTTTTTAACCCAAGCAACTCACCAAAATTCAGGATCTTGTAAAACATTTCAGTTACAGGGAGAAAACTGAAGATGGGTTCAAACACTTTTATACCAGCTGGTTTTCTGCAAGAAAGTCCTGCTTCCCTGCACACAGGAGCAGTAAGTTACTGTTCATGCACAGCTGGCTTTATTTTAATCACAGTTCCCAAACGATGTGAGCTCTTCCCAGGTCGGCTCTCCTGCACCCTTTCCCCAGCAGCACGTGGCTGTGATTTGTCAGGCTGTCCGCCCGCCTTCCCTGCAGCTTCAGAGCTGGGGCCTCTCTGCTGCTCAGTCTTAGGCTCATCCATTGCTCTATTTGCACATCCAGAGTCCAAATGATCCCTGGAAAAATTTCTTCACTGAGATCTATCAAATTCCCATGTTATCAGTGCCTTTCTCTGTGCTTACATTGGGCTTTTGAGGCTCATGGTTTCCTAAAAGACCTTAATGGCATCTCACAGTTAAATCAAACAAAGGCTGGGAAGGACATGCCAGCTGGGAGCTTTTGCTCAACCTCCATCACAGCTTTCTGGTTTCACAGCCAGAGCTGTGAAAGAGCTGCGCAGTGCCATCCGTTTCCTCATGCTGGGGACCTGCTGGAGAGGCTGCAGCCAAGTCTTCTCCAGCATCCCATCACCCCGTGGTTGGTGCCAGCCCTCCCAGAGCTGCCAGAGCAGGCTCTCCTGTACCCACTTGCCCTGCTATTTCCCCTGAAGTTACACTTTCTATTGAAATGCTCTTAGTCTGGCTTTTTCGGGGCTGAAAGGGGGTAGAGACTGCTCACACAAGAGACAGTCTGACACAAGCCTCCCACAATGGGGCCGGGCCAGGATGGGGCCAAACAGTTTCTGCAGCCACTGTGGTGGCTGGAAGGAATGCTCACATCCCCAAGCACTCAGGAAGCAGAAAATGCCAGATTTCAGTCAGACCCGAGCTGTGGCTCTAATGAGGACAATGGCCTGTACTTTAAAGAGCTTGAATTTATCAACATTTGGAGTGTGCTATGCTGTCAGACTCAATTATTACCGTTACGCATCGTCCTGCTATTTGACCTAACTCACAAATTGTTTTGTTCTATCCTGCAATGATTTGGAGCTAGAAATAAGTCAAGTTTCATGAGTGCATGAAGGGTGCATGCTCAGAGTTGTCATGCTCACCACGGGCCATCACTCACTTTTCCCTCTTTGGAGCCCTGCAGCTCATGTGTGGCTGCAGAGGTGTGTAGTGCCCATTGGGTGCATATACCACAAGTCATTATTTCCAAGGCTGTAACACACATGCTGTTAGAAACGTGCCTTTTGTCTCCTCAAAACTCACCTGGATACAGTGTGCAGCCATGGCTTTTATTATGCCTTTTTTTTTTCCACACTGCATTTTGATACAACAAATCCATGTACTGTAATCAGACTCCTTTCACTCTAGTTTTTGATAATCCAAGAGATTGAGCTTGTATTTCTCATTAGAAGCTTTTTTTTTCCTGCAGTGCTCAATTAATTCCCATGACACATTTCTTGACTTCTCCAGTTTGACAGCATACTTTAAAAAGGACACCAGCATTGCAAGAATTTTTCCAGGATCAGCTTTAGGCAATTAAAGGGGCAAAATGTCTTCTCTGCTCCTACTAAACAACTTCCTTGCCTGTACAGACAAAAATTGCTTTATCCTCCTCTGTCACCTTGGGAGCTCACGTTGTGTTGCTTGTCAGATAGGACCCCTAAATCCTTCCAGTGTTACTACTTTTCGGAGGCAGCCTCATTCTGCAGATGGTCAGCTCTCTTTGCTATGAAATCTGTAATTTTCCATCTCTCTGATTTAGAACATCGGTTGTTTGAAGCAGTTCAATTTAGCTCTCTCTCTAAATGATCTAGATGACAGCCTTATCTTCATCATTATTTATCATTCTGTCAAACTTTGTCTTGTCTACAGTAAATTCTCAGCAGTGTTTCTTATATTTGCTTCCAGAACAGTGCAGAAAATGTTGAATAGCACTGAGTATATACTGATCCCTGCAGTTCATCATTAGATGATTCCCCATTGACAGTCACTTTTTGAAACCTATCAGTTAGCATGTTCACGATCCAATTAATGTGTGCTTTATTGACATTGTATGCTGTTCTTTTTAATTGCAATGCTGCAGGAGTACCAAGCTCTAAAAAGGCCTATTTACCATCACCGCTCAACTCTGCAGTCCTCCCAATAATAAATTAAAATAGTCTGAAAAAGACAGTGAACCATGTGTCTGCCATTAATTATGTTCTTACTGTTTCCTTCTTTGATAACTGAATCTTGCTAATGGAAGTATTCCTATTACCTTGTCTGAGAATGGCAGGGTAACTGGCCTGTAGTTACCTAAACAATCTTGATTTCCATGTGTGACTGCCTTCACATGGGCCCATTTCCAGCCCTCTTGAACTTTCCAGCTTTTCCGACGTTTATCATCAGTGCGCCAAGTTTCCCTCCCCTAGGTCCTTTATGGCTCTTGAGTTCAAGTTACCTGGACCTGCTGATTCTCAAATATGTTCACCATTGCACTGTTAATGGACTGGGAAGCAATAGAAACCCACTGTTCTCTTTCTTGCCAATACAGAAGTATTTATTGAATGTTTTCACTTTATTCTGTGGAGCTCCCAAAAGGAGGTTTCTGACTGCAATTTTACAAGGAAGTTATAAAGTCTGGTCCCTGTGCCAAGTTCCCCGTTCATGTAGGGTGTTTTTGTCTGGCTCAGCCCTATCTGGATAGGAGCACGTTGGCAAATAGGACTGGCAGAAACTTGCTGTGATATAATCTTGTGGCCTTATGATATAATCCCTTTCACAAACTGTTTAAGCTTAAAAGTGACTGGATTGTTTGTTTCTCTGGGAAAGGCTCAGAGAACCTCATTCCTCTGGAAGAAACTTCCTTCCAATTTCCAGCCTAACCTTATTCATGGCTAGCTTATAAGTACTTTGCTGCAACAACATTTTCCTTTTTCTTAAGCATCTTTTCCATCCCTCGCACGTAGTCCTGTGTTGTATAACAGCCATATTATGCAACACAGTCTTTGATGTGATCGGTTAAAGAGCCAAGGTGTTTTGGTTTCTCCATATCTAACAGACTCCTTGTTCTTCCAACCATTCAAGCTAGTCTTCTCTGAACTTGTTCCAGTTTGAATTCTTCTTTCCTGACTTTAGGATGACCAAATGAGGTCTTATCAAGGCTTTGCATAACAGTAACGATATTTCCATTTTTTGCTGGCAATGCTTCACTCAATGCGTCCCACTTCTTTCTCTTAAATGCCCTATTACATGTATTTTTGCTCTTGTTATGGGATGGAGACACTAAGGAGATGGCAAGAAAAGTAAAAATACAAATACTTATAAAATAAATCATAGACTGTGATTTCCAAAATCTCCACAGTATCTTAGAGGCCTAATCTCACTTTCATGGGTGTTTCAGCTCTAGTGCAATTTTCTGTAGTGCTTAGGCATGTGATGTATATGTGGCCCTTAAATTCGAATTCTGGTAACAATTTGCACCTTTAGGTCCCTAAAACATCTGACCTTAAGCACATGGAGTACCTCTTAAAAAGGACTTCAGCTTGTACGTCACTTAAACATTTTTAAAGCATTCCCTTAGAGGTCATAGAGTGGGCATGGTGTGCAGCTCTAAGAGCATTGTAAATGGGATGTGTCAGTAGTGACTAATCGTAACTGTATGGAAAGTCTTCAAAGTATTTGACTAATAAAAGCAACAGTAGAATTTTCCTTAAATAGTCTTATACTAGGAAAAAGCTAACAGGAGTTTTCCATTGAAGACTGAATGATAACTCACTGATGGACCTTGATACAGAAAAGGAACATGTGTAGGATCCCCAGTCTTCTCACTTGTGTCTACTCTGGGAGTTTAGTGCCCAATATTTTTATGGTATTGGCTTTCCTCTTTTTATGTCATGCTCATCACCTTACACCTTGCAAAAAATTGTCCTTTCTTACATTTGGCAAGGATTCAGGTTCCCCCACACAGAAAGGGAACACCCAAGAAGGCTAGCAGGGATGAGTGGAGACAGAGGATGGTCACTGTGTGAGGAAGACCTATGTGTGCCTCAACTTGTCTGCCAGGGGAGGCAACTGAGGGCTTTGAGATACATGTCTGTAAAATCATGAAGAAAGAGGGTCAGCTGAGAATTGTCT
This sequence comes from Ciconia boyciana, assembly GCF_034638445.1. Lineage (NCBI taxonomy): Eukaryota > Metazoa > Chordata > Aves > Ciconiiformes > Ciconiidae > Ciconia > Ciconia boyciana. The sequence goes on along the minus strand of NC_132936.1, from coordinate 11,352,661 downwards.
TCTTTTACCGTCAATACAAGATCAAAACAAAGACAACAGATATAAATTCAAAACACACAGAATGAAATACTTCTTTACACTGTGCTTGAGTTCCTAAGCTATGGGCATGTGTAGGCTGATAGAGTGTATGGGGAAAGTATCACTGTACACTTGCATTTTCTGTATATTTTTCCCTAGGTGTCCATTTTTGGTCCCTGTTGGAAACAGGCTAGCTGAGCATCTGGTTGGTGCTGGCATTAATATTTTCTGTTCCTGTGTGATGTAGGTGCAGCCTGCTTGGCTTTGGCTGTGCTACACTGTCAAACATGGGCTGTTGACCTACTTCCTTATAGCACTGCATGAACAGAGAAACATGAGGGAGGTTTCAGTGGAGCCGTTGTTGTGCCTGGCTCCTGTCCATGGCAAATCAATATTGCAGCAGGTCGCTGAGATCAGCTGCATTTCTGATCACAACCAGTTTGTGTTGCCATTAATTATTTTCTCTTTGCTTGACTGTAGTGTGCCACGGTGGCTGCTGACTCCTCCTCATCTCTGACAGCACAGCTTCATGTTACAAGTAAATCAGCTTTGGAAGTAGTTGGTATTTTAAATGGCACTCTTGCTTTGCTCTCTCCATCCTTGGCTGCACAGTCTCTCCCCACCTCTCTCCTGCCCTGGTGCTTTCCTGACTCCACAGTAAGCTGGTTCAGGGATTCAGTCCCCCATAAATTACTCCTTATTTTGTGGGGTTATTGTTCCCATGGGTTAGCACCATGAGCTGGTTTGCAATGAGGTCAGAGTACTGTTACTGGTTCAAGGGAGACAGCGGGAGGGGATGGGAAAGGGGAACAGGAGGACACTTTTCATGAGCTGTAGTTGTTAGCTTGGCTCTGCAACGTGAACCCGCATCCCAGAAAACTCTGGATCTGTCTGCACAGAGAGTTAACATCTCTGTCCATACCACTTTGCTGTGGAGTGAAGTTTGCTTAATACAGTTCTTTGAAAGATGATTTTGAAAAAAGATGGATCTGTTCCTGTGTTTTCAGCTCAGGCATTCATTTCTTAGAAACAAAGACCATTGTTAGTCATATCTGCATGGAAGACATAGAGAAACCAACACTATTTTAACATATGACTATTCTTAAATTAATGGGGATAAGATAATTAACCAGCCCATAATTAACTTATGGCAATGTTTTTCAAAACAGACAATCAAACCTTAACTGTGCTTGCATTAAAATATTGATATAAAGCCTCTGCTCTAATAACATTAGATATCTAATAGCAATTTCAAGCATTTAATTAGACTAGTCCTTGAGGTTAATAGATCAACTTGCGGTTCAAATTATCTTTATGCTCTTTACAAACAGCAATTAATTAAGCCGTATGCTACTGCTGTCAAGTCAGTTAATAGTATTATACCAGTGATATGAGGTCCAAAGTGGTTTGACAGATTCCCCCTCCCACTATACTTCCCTGAGGAGGCAAAGGTGGCTGTGCTCCAACCTCGTGCACCTCTGCCTGGTGCTGAAAGTTAGGTGGCAGGGACCTGGGCCGAGGAGTAAGGCCCAAATTATGATCAAAGAGTCAATGATGACAAGCTCAGTGTGCTTGGACTTAAGCAAAAAAATAGGTAGGGACAGTTTACATTGGGGAATCTGGTCACTCGCAGGTGGACACTGCTGGGACCCTGATGGATTTCAGAAACACTTAGGTACTTACTTCTAACTGGTGTAAGACAGAAAACGGGAGTGGGAGCAAGATGAAATAGCCCAGGGCAAGGTCCAGACTGCCCGCGTTGGTGTCTGTGATGGGCTTGGGCAGGACCTGGGTGTTATGAACTGGTGGGTAGTTGCCCATGCTGCCAGCCAGGCACGGGCACCAACATGGTGATATGCTCCAGGATGCTCCCCCTTTCCATACGCCTGTTCCCTTGCCAGCCAGGAAAAACTTTATATGGGATTATGGATATGGCTACCTATGCACTCTTGGCCTTGCAGACTGTGCTCCCCAACAGGTCCCCAGTGCTGCCCTTCAGCTATCTGTGGAGTCCAGACATTTCTCACACAACTGCCCCTTAAACACCTGTGAGATGCAGCCATCCCTCTCGATGCTGTCTCTACCTTTTGTCAGCTTCTTACACCATTGTTTGTTATCTTCAACAATTTCTCATGCCACGTTCTGTGGTTTCCCTCATCCTTCTCAGTTAGCCTCCTCTCAAGCCATGGTTTACTTAAGGGCCTGGTCATTTTTCTGCAACCCTAACACGAGGCACAAAGGCCAGGAGACAGTCCAGAGAAACCACACCACAGCATCAGCGGCTTCCTCAACACCTGAGTAAGTGCAGAAACACCACAGCTTGGGGAGGAGCCAGCAGTGCTCTCAGCAAGGCAAAAGCCAGTCTAGGTTTGACCTTGTCCTCACCGTGAGCAGATGGAAACTCATGTCTTTCCCTTCCCAGGAGCATTTTATATTATCCCAGCAAGCTAGACCAGGAAGGCAAACTCAGGTCTCCTCACCTGCAGCTGTGTGTCCTACAGTGTCCAGCTGCTGCTAACTCATTTCTTCCTCCTCCCAGCAGAACATCTCCTGTCTGAGAGCAGTGGGTTGCTGTAAGTTTGGGACTCCTCCAGTGAAGAGAGGGAGGGTTGATCCCCAGCCTTTTGGCCTCTTGCAGTCAAGCAAAACAACTCTCATCCCAGTTTCTCCAGTGCCTACATTTTAAGCACCGTTATCACTGTTCTGCTAGTCATCCATGTCCAGAGGAGTGCCTTGCTCTGAAACCTGAATGCACAAAGGCTTTTAAAGGTCAAAGCTCAATATCTTCCACTGTCCCAACCCTATGCTGGTTTGGGATAGGGATAAAGAGGTCCAAATGATGCAGTTTTGAGCCCCCAAACAATCTTCTTGATCTCTTCCAGCACCTGTTAAGTGGTTGACTCTCTGCTCTGCCAAATTGCTCTGTGATTCAGTTGTGACACTGCTGCCTGACCTTGCTGGAGTGGCACGGGATGTCATGAATGCTTGCAAAAAGTACAAAGATAATTTGATGGAGGGCACTTGAGAAGTGTAAAGTGATATATAACCTGCAAAACAAGTTTAATGAAATGCTTTGAATTGCTGTGAGTTACGTAACCACATTAAAACAGTAGCATCAACACCAAAACATTGAACAAAAGCTAGGATTTTCCAAGCTGGGATAGTCAAAAAGTGCTAAGGATTCAACCTCCTCACCCACATTACTGCATATGCAGAAGACGAGGAATCAATTGCTGATTTTTCTGGTAAAACAGTCACTACAGTTTGGTAATTACTCAGTGTGCTGCTATTTATCTCAGCAAGGTGCACCAGACTCCCTGTGGCATGATTCTCCACTTTTTCTGCATCACAGAAAGGAGGAAGAGGATGGACGAAGGTACCACCCCTCAACCCACCAAACTGCCTGAGCCAAAGCTTCCCCTCTTCCTGTGAATGAGGGACTGGATGACCCCGTATCATATGAGTGACTCCAAACAGCTCTCCCGGATGACGTACAGTTCTCCCCTAATTAGAAGTCCTCCCAACTAGCCAAGTCCCTTTTGCAATCCATTCATCTCAATGGTATATTTTTTCTCTATTCAGATTAGACTGATTTGCATTGATCAGATATGAGACGATGGAGACTTTTTTAAATTTCTTTTTGGGAAGTAACTTTCTCGCACAGGTAACAGACCAAATTTTGGTCTCATTGTCTAAATCTTTACTCTGATCAAAGCTTAATGCTGTGTTTGCTACCTGAACATCTTCCTACAAAAGACCGCTGATTTACATCATCGCTAAAAAGGGGCAATGGCCATATAAAATCAATTTGCCATACAGTGAGATATGGAAGGAGTCCTCATGTGCTGAATCTGCAGTCGGAGGTGAGCCCTTTCTGCCCTGTGATAGTCTAATTTGGAAGCAGGAAATTCCTCAGAATAACCAGCTCCCAGTCCCAGCTGAGAGCTGGCTGATAAAAGCACTGTGAAATATTTAACTGCATAGTAGCAGAAGATTAAGAACAGATGTGGTCTAGAAAATCAACTATACCTAGAGCAAACACAAACCTCCGTACAGCATCCCTGGCTCCAGCAGCATCCGGCACACCCGTGCCTGGCTGGCAAGGGCTCTGCCTGCCAGCTCTGCAGTGCCTGGAGCTGGCCAGCCAGCACCTCCATCCCTTGTCATGCTGCTGCTCTCTCCCTGCAGGCACACGGGGAGAGCTGATATTCTCCCTTTTCTCAGGATTTGCCTTTATATCTGATTGCCTGTGATATAACTGCTCTTAATCAAGTCATAGGGCTTGAGAACACAGAGAGGTGACAACGCTGCAGGAGCCACTCTGCTGTGGCTGTTACCACCCAAGGATACAGGAAGAGCATGTGTTGCGTGGAGAGGTAATACATGTTCTTAGACAAACTGAAAGAGCTGGAAAAAACAGACAGTGCAGTCTCAGACCCCCGTTGCTACACCTCTCGAGAAGTCTCTGAGACCAAAAGTTTGCCTTCCTTGCTTGTTAAAAGGGGTTATTTAAAAGGCAGTGACCACGGAGTGCCTCAGCTAACAGATACAGGGTGGTATTTGCAAAGTGGCCAATGCATGTTTGGGCTCCGGACTTAGCTCAGCTATTTGCTGTCCACAGCTGAGCACTCAGATTATCCTACCCTCCATGTGAGCTACAGGACTGCAAAACAAGAAACTCTTTATGGGGGCCATTTTGGTGCTAACTCAGGCTGTTGTGGGACTCCCAAGGATGCGTTTCATGTGTGCAGTGGTCATCTGGGCTGCTGCATCACAGGATGGGTCTGAGTGCTGGAGGCAAGTTGGGGAACAGCCAGCCCCCTGGCTCAGCCTGTGGCTGGGCACAGGATGTGGGTGTCTGACCCCTGTGAGAGCAGCCTCGTGCTTTTGTCTTCTGCTCCAGACGGAGCAACTGAATTCAGATCTCCTCCGGTCAGGGGTTACAGCATGCACATGGAAGCTGGTAACAGCAACATCCAGCAATCCCTGTCGTGATGAGATGTTTTCCTGCTACTGTCACAGACAGCCCTGCTGTTGCAAGGGGAGAAGCAGGCTGGCAGTCCTTCCTGTAGCATTTACTGCTCTTTATTTACCTGGAAATGCCCTAATCCTTGGTTAGATGTGAATATGAACTACCTCAAAGTTGGGAAGTGTTTGGGATTCAAACATCATTTTAGGATCGTTACAGGAACTGGGCAGAATGTGGATGCACAAACCCATGTTTAAGTTGCCCAAAAGACACGACCTTACTTTCCAGGGTGCCAGTTATTGAGGTTTTCCAGGTACTGACAGCTCAGAGCTTTCAGTGACTGTAGTTGTATTTGTCCATTACAGCCTTTCTGACAGATTTCTTTTATCTGGGTGCCTTGAATAAGAATTCAGGAGTGTAAAATTTTGGTCCTGGAGTTTGGAATTTCGTCCCATCGCAATATTTCCTTGCTCCCTGGCTCTCATTCCAGGGCCTTATGCTTTGGACTTACATTACTTACTTTCTAAGCAGACTAAGTTCTGATATCTTTTTGGTGTTACCCAGCAGATATTTTAATAAGATTTTATTTAGTTATAACTATCAAATATTTTCACAATGAATTCAAGGAAAAAAAAAATTGAGAGTTTAAGTTCTTTGCACAGAGATTACAGTCACTCAGGCAATTTTTTGTCTCCTTATGACCCAGTGAATGGGAATGGGAAGTTTTTGATTGCTACCTAGAGGTGGCTGGCTGGCTCTGACTCACTGCATGCGGTTTTACCTACAGCCACTAAAATACTCTGAGTCACAAGGGGAGGCATAGCAGCTGACAATGAGAGGTAATCACGCAAAGGATATTACAACCATGAAGGCACTTTAGGCACAGCTCCTGGTGGACAGCAGAAGCAGGGCACAAATATATCTATGTAATTCTTAATTAACTACAAAAAGTGGCTGGGTCCCTTCCCCCCCCTCCCCCCCCCCTTATTTCCCAGACCATAAACCAAATCTTCAGCAGGTATAAACTGGCACAGGCTCTTTGACTTCAAAGGAGCTGCATCGGTTTGAACCAACAGAGATTCTGGCGCCATATGGCCCTAATTATGTTAATGTGAGGCCCAAAGGATGCAGTGCAATAATAAAAAGGAAATACTGTGTGATCCATCATAGCTTTGGCACTCAAGGCAGGACTTTCAAAGGTGTTTAGGCACCAAAAGAAGTAGACAGGTGTGTAGGAGATTTTCTGTGTTCCATTTCCCCACGATAAAAATTTATTTCCTTTCTATCCCAAACCAGGCTTGAGAGTCCCTGCAAAGGGGGAGAAAATGCTCACCCAAAGTGACCAGGGAGAGACATTTTATTTTTATCATCATGGAAATAAGAAATGTTTTTCCAAGGTGGACTCCTAACTACTTTGTCTCTAGACTTACTACCTCTCTGAGTGCTCAGCAGGGTACTGGTGCTTGCAGCCCAGGGTAGCACCATGCCAGTGCTTGCTGACAGCTACCAGGGTTTGGGCAAGTTTGCTGCAAGGCATAGCTGGAGCGAAACTTTGGCAGTACATAAGGATCTCAACAAGATGAATGATTCAAACCAGGCTCGCTCGCCCCGAGGAGCGTCTGCTGCAGTGTATGAAGCCACGCTACCCCATTAACATGGCTCCTTGCAGTGCTGTCCCAGTGCACGGAGCTGCAGGAGGATATTAGGACAAGTGCAATGTATTCCTGTTCTCAGCAGATGGAAACCTACCACACCCTGAGTTCCCCCAGGCCCATTGGTATGGAAACCTTCAACAGCATGGAAACTTCCTTTGATTTTAAATCCAAACAACTAACCGCTGTTATTCTTGGACATTTATATTACATTTTCCTCATATTTTCCATCTCATGGATGATTAAAAACAAATTATTGCATTAAGGTGTTTGAAGTTAGGATGCTCTGTGCAGCACTTGTTTGTTTCTAAGTCCTTGTCAGGAATTTCCTGCTGATCTGGTTTACGTTGTCTTTACCTAAAACAAATTTTCACCGGGGACTGAAATAGTCCCTGAATAGTTTAAAAAGGGTTCTCCCATCTCAGGCTGTTTTCTAAAAGCCTTCTAATCTTTGCCTTGCCAGGTAATGAAGCAAGATTGCTGAGAGCATACTCAGCTTAGAATCAAAGAATCATAGAATGGTTTGGGTTGGAAGGGACCTTAAAGATCACCTAGTCAACCCTCCTGCCATAGGCAGGGACACCTTCCACTAGAGCAAGCTGCTCAAAGCCCCATCCAGCCTGGCCTTAAACACTTCCAGGGATGGGGCATCCACAACTTCTCTGGGCAACCTGTTCCAGTGCCTCACCACCCTCACCATAGTGAAGAATTTATTCCTTAGATCTATTCTATATCTACCCTCTTTCAGTTTAAAGCCATTACCCCTTGTCCTATCACTACATGCCCTTGTAAAGAGTCCCTCTCCAGCTTTCTCGTAGGCCCCTTCAGGTACTGGAAGGCTGCAATAAGGTCTCCCCGGAGCCTTGTCTTCTCCAGGCTGAACAACCTCAACTCTCTCAGCCTGTCTTCATAGGAGAGGTGCTCCAGCCCTCTGATCATCTTTGTGGCCCTCCTCTGCGCTTGCTCCAACAGCTCCATGTCCTTCTTATGTTGGGGGCCCCAGAACCGGATGCAGTACTCCAGGTGGGGTCTCACGAGAGCGGAGTAGAGGGGAAGAATCACCTCCCTCGACCTGCTGGTCACACTTCTTTTAATGCAGCCCAGGATACAGTTGGCTTTCTGGGCTGCGAGCGCACATTGCCGGCTCATGTTGAGCTTCTCATCAGCCAACATCCCCAAGTCCTTCTCCTTAGGACTGCTCTCAATCCATTCTCCACCCAGCCTGTATTTGTACTTGGGATTGGCCCAACCCATGTGCAGGACCTTGCACTTGGCCTCGTTGAACTTCATGAGGTTCGCATGGGCCCACCTCTCAAGCCTGTCAAGGTCCCTCTGTATGGCATCCCTTCCCTCCAGCGTGTCAAGCGCACCACACAGCTTGGTGTCGTCGGCAAACTTGCTGAGGGTGCACTCGATCCCACTGTCCATGTCGTCGACAAAGATGTTAAACAGCACCGGTCCCAATACCAACCCCTGAGGTGGCCCCAAAGGACTGGAAAACAGATTGCTTAATATGGCGAGAGTTACATCCCACATAATAATTTTCACAGTCATTTTTCATTGTTCTAATGCCTTTATATTGGTGCTCTCTTGTTGTGTTACTTAGGAATGATGCAACTCTGATGCTGTAATAACCTGGTAGGCAGCTGGATAAATTCCCTTTAAAAAAAAAAGTTCACCATTTCACAAAGAGTTCCTAGCATGAAAACATGTTTATTGATTGCTTGCATTTTTGCATAATTTTTTTCTTTAGATATGTTACTGCTAAGAGGTTAGATGCAATACCAATGCATGGAGGTACTCGCTGTGCAGTGCTGCTGCCCATCTAAAGAGCTTGCAGTACTGGATGCTTTTTCTTTAATTCCCAACATGTACTAATGTGTCAGGAGTACACATTATCCTTGGGAGTAGCCAGAAAATGTGGAAAGTGAAGAGTAAGGTAAACCGAACAGTCAGGCTGTTCTCCCTGTATATGTGAGAATAAGGTTTAAGTCTCTACTCTGCCTGAGCCAAACCAGTTAATGGAAATAGGGTTCCTGAAAGCTGGCAAATGCTTGTCTGCTCTGCTAGTCTGCAATGGGCCTCTCTAAATTTAATCAGAATGGTTTTTTGACTGTTAAAAGCATCTGTGAAAGTGGGTTTGATTGAAACCAACATATTTCTGAAAAATACTGGATTTTGTGTTTTGACATTTCCTGGTGAAGAGACTTTTGTTGTTGAGATCCCAGATTGGTTCTGGGCAACTGCAGTGAAACATGAGGGAGACTGAGTCAGATGGGTTATCCTGTATTCCTTCATATAGAAGGTACAAATAGTGCTGCCACGTGGTTGCAATAGAGCCGCTTCAGTAATAAGCCATTAAATTACTGATGGCGCCCTATGAGATAAAATATCCCAAATGATATTGCCAAAATATACACTCTTAATAGGATCATGACCTCTTATGATTTTACTTTCAGCAACTGAATATTTACAACATAAAACCCCAGTCTTGCACATTTTTGTGATTGTAACTAATGTTACACATGTAAGCAATGTTTCCCCTTTGACTCAAGTTATTTATTGGCATAAATATTTGCAAGATCAGAACATTAACACCTAACTAACATGTTTTAGGAAAAAAATAGCAACAACTTATATGCTAGTCTCTATAGTTTCTGAATATTTCTATAAAGTACCTGAAGTTCCTATATACTGCGCAGCAGGGAGTAACACACATCTGCCATTAAAAATTCACAGGACTTGTTGACTTATACTGAGAAAAAAAATGTGAAAAAATATTTTTTTATAGCAAATTCCTCAAATATTTACCAGGTGAGGCATCAATAACAAGACCTTAAATAGGCTCTTAATTCCACAGTGAGGTATTTAAACAGTGGTTTGATTTTCAAAAATGCTGGACAACAGCACTGCTTATTTACATATTTTCTGAAGATCAAACCACAGACTTAGGTTCTTACTATAGACCAAACCCCTGTATTTAGGCATTAATTTGGAAAATTTTCATTGCTACTTCCCTTATGTGACATTTCGTCCTTGTGTTTGGGTAGAGGATGCTCATCTAATTAGCACAAATGCTTTGCAACACCCAGCTATTGTGTTCTCATTAATCCTCTAACCTTCTTGGTTTTATAAAATGCAGACAAATACTGCACTGTGTATTTACTGGGGACCTGGACAACAACGGTCCATTGTTACAGAGTGTAAGTGTATGTAAAAGTCTCTTTTGCATTTCCCGTATTTTGCAACCACTTTCTTTTCCTCTTCCTATGTCATAATCTCTGCAGAGAGCTCCGTGATGAAATCCTTAGTACAATGAAGATAAAGGATTCATTATGATTCATCCAGAATAGGCATAACTGCATGGACTTAAACTGAAACCAGAAGGTTTTTCCCTAGCATAGGCTTTCGTCAAAAATCAGATGTTGCCTCCCCACTTGCCTCAAGGCTCCCAAGATTTGTAAACCGTGTGGACAAGCGTGGGCCAAATTTCAGGTATCTCTGATCTCAGTGAGAGATTGGGGTTGAATCCAGACAAAACATAGGAGTTTCACTTTTGGCTCTGCTCCTGGAAAAACAAGGGATTTGAGTTTTTATTTGATATGACATGGATCACGCCTTCAAATCTGACACTTGGAAAAAGGTAAGGGCTCCAGCTGAAGTGAGAAGAAAAGGGCTGGAAGGATTCTAAAAGATGAGCGAATCCAGGACGCTGCGTTGTAGTCACCACATTATGTAATTTCCCTTACAAATGTATTCATTATCATGTTAAAATCAGCTAACGTTTTTGCCCCCCGCTGTCATACTGGCACACTTCAAGAGAGCGTAAGGATGGCTGCACACAACCAGGTCGGATCAGACATCCAGCCAGTGCAGTGTCCTGTTGCTGTCACTGTCCCCGTCTGGTCCAGGCAGGCAATGGGACCTGGGCGAACATGCAGCCAGCCTGCCCCACAGTGGTCTCCCAGCCCCTCTCGCTCATGGCACAGGGCCTCCTGCACCAGAGGTAGTGACTTCGCATTTAATACCCACTGCGGTCTTTTTTCTTGTACGAATTGGTTCAGCTGCTTTTCTGAAATCATGTAAAGGCTTAACATCCATAAGGTCCCATGGAAAGGCATTTTTTTGGCTTAAAAAATGTTCACCTACCTTGTTCACCTTGTTCACCTTGTTCACCTTGTTCACCTACCTGCTGAGGGGCCCCTTCCACTTCTACAGCGTTCTTGGGAAAAATAGGGAAAGCTCTTCTTTGTGGATACCAAAAGGGAGTTTTTAAAGCTTCAAGCTGTGATTTGTACATTTATGAGCCCCATGGAAAAGGCAAAAATAATCCAAAGAGTATTGGAGGGAGACTGCAGAGCACTGTGAGGAACCTGCTAGATGCCATCACATGAAGCTGCCAGGAGCTCATGGAAAAGCAGACACCGTTCAGGTCACCCGCTCCGGGTGAGCTGGCGCTGGCAGAGTCTGGATGCCAGTCTGGATGGCTGCTAAGAGAAAGGTGAGACCTGCCGGATGGACGGCAACAGCAGAGCTTCTCAAATGCAGCAAATCAAAGGCTTGGAGAGGTCAGGAGGAGTTATTTACACTGAGGGGTAATGTTAGCTGGAGAATAATTGCTTTCAGACTGCTTTTGGACAATTGCTTTTTGGCTGCTCTTAAACCATTGCTTTTAGGTTGACCTCTCTGGGTTCATCTGGTGCTGTTCTGCCTCTTTATTAGTTACTATGAGTAATTATAGCCTGCAGCTATGGGGCAAAGGAGCACAGGGGAGAAATAAAACATGGGAAGAGGTAGAGAGGGAAGGGCTCTGCTTGGGAGGGTCTGCTGCAATGTGGTCTCTGGCTCATCCCTCTCTGCAGAGCAAGGACATTGCAGACTGACCTGCGGTTGTGCCCAGAGCTGAGACCGGCAGACTGGCACGAGGGGCTGAGGTGATGCAGGTTCACCATAAGCCACCAAGAGTAAACTGAGATGGTGGAGGTAGTTTAGGAGAGTAAACAGCAGCTTCAGAAAACTCAGAGGACTCAGAGCTGTGGAAGCAGCAGCTGAGAGCCTTCTGTGGTTGCTTCTGCTGGGGCAGAGGTAAAGCCCTGGTGCCCCCGCTGGGGTCAGGCAGTGAACTGGATATTCCCCAACAAATTTCAGCTTGTTTTCAACCTTCAGGCTCATTGTATGTACATTGGTAAGTGCCAATCGCCACCAAGATGGACATGTCATTTGGTTTCCCAGGTGTCTGCATATTTGTGTGAGGAACCTCTAGGCGGTTGAGCCTGGCCTGTCTGGATTGGGAAACAGCCCCTGCCAGGAGGATTTCATAATTTTGAGTTAGTTTGATGTGCTGATGTGCTGAGCTGCTGCATTTCAGCCCTTTTTGATTTAGCAATGAAATCACAGACACACGCTCCTGTTGCAAGCAGCTCTGCCGGGGGAGGCTGGTACCATCCCCAACAGTTCACACTGCTCCCACTGCCGGACATCATGGTTTCTGCTGGGCTGCTGGTGCACGTAGTTCCCTGAGCTCCCCAAATTTGTGGGCTCAGTCATGAGCTGGCGTGGCCAGCTCAAATTTGTCATGAGCTGGCGTGGCCAGCTTTGCCAGAAAGGGGCCAGGCAGCTCTCACATGGCTCTCCAGGGGATGGCGCGGTCCCCAGGCTGCCCAGTGAGACAGGGTCTCTTAAGGGCTCCTAGCTCTTCATTATGAAAGGGGACACACTGGAGGTTTGCAAAGCCATGCACAGCTTATGGGGCAGGCGGGGATGGATTGCTGGCTGTGCCTTTGAGCACAAGTGAGGCACCTAATACACTGGAGCCAGGTTCAAAACAGGTAAAGAGAAACAATTTTTAGACTCAGTGAATAGCAGATGTGTGGCACCCCTTGCCAAAAGGTGCTGTGGATTCAGGGAGGTTGCAGGGCTTCATGGAGAGGCTTGAAAAAGAGGTTTGCTGAACAGGCTCAGAAAATCCCTGATTTTGGAGTAGCTGGAGGCCGGGAAAGTACTTGGAGAAGCATTGTACACACTCACCCGGTTTTTGCTCTTCCCTAGGTGTCTGCTTAAGATCACCATTCTTATTTTTAATTTGAGAAAACAGAAAAGTGAGGAGGGAAGGAGGAGGGGGGCAGCAGTGAGCGTGAAGCGAGACCACCAGTCTACCCCCATATCCACCCCCAAAGACCTCCATCATGGGACACACAGTGAGCTGTGGTGGAAAACTGGGGGACAGCCTTGGCCCAGGGTCCTTGGCTGGGCTTCGGCGGTGGGGATGGGGGTGACACCTCCACACTGACAGAAAAGGAGATGCAGAAGCAGCAGTGCTCCCAGCAGCAGTGCTCCCGGCAGCAGTGTCAAGGCCTAGGCTGGATCTAGAAAACCCCTGTGGTCAATTAAAAGGTGCTAAGGACGTCTCAGCGTGCTTCTTCATCGCTAACTAGAGGCATCAGGGGATGGTGTTTGCCTCTGGATGGGAAAAAGAAATCTAGTGAAATTCCCAGGGAAGACTCTCTTTTCATTACTTCTGCAATTTACCTAAAAAAACCCCAGTCTCTTTAATGCAAGCTGCAAGCACTGCTATTATAAATAAAAGTGGCATGAATTCTGCTACAGGAACAGCGCCTTGGCATTACATTGCTCCAGCATGCAACATATACGCTGTTTAACACTTTGCCAAAGCATAACTCTTAAACAAAACAGACTCTCCATTTTCTAAATGTGGCTTCCTATAGCTACAGCTGTAGCAGCTTAATTAGGACATGTGTACACATGTGTGCGTTCCTGTGCGTGCATACATGAGTGTTTAAAATTTATTTTTAAGTCTTCCTATATGAAAGAAAATTTATTTTATGGCTGGATGTGAAAAAAAAGAGAGTTCATTTATTTACTGAACTTGAAATGGCTGTAGTTCCCAGGGAGATGAGCACAGACACTCTTCAGAGGCTTCCTGAATCAAATCGTTTAGCATTTTTTTTCATGCTTGCTAATTGGTCTGTGCGGCTGGTTTTATTTAAGAGGTTACTATTTTAAAGTTGAAATGAGGACATAGTGCAAACTTTACCCCACAGTTCACTGTGCTATATACTATGCACAGCAGCTCAGACTGTTAATCATAGGTGAGGGTTAAAAAAGATGAACTGATGCAACTGCAAAGAGACATACGGGGATATGGCCAGACAGAGCAGCTTAGAGCTGTAAATAAAGTTACTGGCCCAATGAAGGGCATGCATATTGCAAAATATGTTAGCTCAGTGCATGACTTTGCACTGCAGTAAGTGAGGAATACACACAAAAGTACTGTTGCAGGTAAGGAAACCTTCTAACGCCATCAGGACCACGTGCTTGACTTATTTGCTCTGTCTGGGAGAAGATCTGGACAGGCTCTTCATGCAGGGTCAGGAGGTCTCCACCCACAAGTCTGGTTCAGTGCTAGAGGAGTGTCACTGGAGCAGACACTGAACACACAGCCCTCGACCTTCTCGAGGCTGTTCCCAGGCAGCGATCCTGCCCCCGGTAAAGGTATTGCATGTGTAGGTACTCCCTGCAGCACAGAGGTGTCTAAACAAGTTGGGGGCAGTGGAAAGCCAGTCTGTGCTCTCGGATAGGATGCTTAATGGTCCAAATATAATTCAAACAATATGAATGCGTACGCTACCTTGAGAGAAAACTAGGAAATGGCCTTTCCAACTTCAGCTTATGGATCAGATGGCACCAAATGCCAGATACTGTGTTTTTTGTTTTCCTATGACTCCTGTTATTTCTGGTAAATACATTCAATAGACAAGTCATTCAGCAACGGTAAAGTTTTGATACAGCTTTCCCTTCATACACCCTCTCCTTCCCATCCACTTTTTGAAATTGTGCAAATACATTAACGGATTACAGGGTTAAAACCAAAATAAACGATTTGTCCCTCATCAAGACAGTTCATATTGTAGATGATCTAGGTGTGGCATAATAAGGCTGCTACAAGACAGCCTGAATCCAAAACAATTTCACCAGTTCAGCCAGTCATGCTTGCTCATATTGAAGGTGGTAGCGTTTCTACTGCTTGCAAACAGGCTGCTTTGCACTTGGGAAAATGGTAGATCAGGAGGACCAAGGGTGTGCAGCTGCATTCCTGCTCTGTTTAGCACTGTCCAAGGAACTGGTAATGGAAAAGGAATGAAAGGAATCAGTGTCTTCTGGTGGAATTAATCCCTTGAGGATTTCCAGTCTGTAAGCAAGGTCTGACTGGGCCATATAGGAGGCGAATGCAAGTGTTTAGCTGGGAACTGAACCTTATTGTTAAAAAAAAAAAAAAAGTTTATTTCATTCTGTTTGCTTGCAAACAGGAAAAAAAAAAGCTGATCTGGGGAATTTAGAACAAGAATCAGCTATAAATTGAAGTATGCCATTTTTTTCCAAGCCTCAAGGGGCTGAAAGACTACATATTTTCAGTATTTAGACCCCCTCCACGAAATATGTTTCCCACTGTTTTCAGTGAAAATGCAATGTAACCAAAATCAGGGGTTTTTTTAAAAAAAACAGAATAATTTAGTTAAAAGTCCAATTTTCTACCTGAGGGGAAGTGTTTTGAGGGGAAGTTGTTGCTACTGAACTTGCTAGTAAATTACATTGTCAAAAAAGGTTGTTAGCAGACGCTGAGTGAGGAGGGTTACATATATTTAGCATGTGGCCTATAAAATAATTTGATATCAAAAAGGTTGACGGTTTTCTCTCCTGCCCAAGGCTGCAGGGGAGAAAGGTGTTCATGGTTGCTATTCCCCACAGCAGGGGCATGGAATAAGGGACCCTGAAAAGGCTCTTGCTGCCCTCTCAGCAGGGAGCTGACCTGGCCCAATTCTGAGACATGTTAAGGGACATCTTGATGAACAGCTGCTGCCTCTTAACCTTTTCTAGTATTAAAAATATCTTTTAAAATTAACAGCATTATCATCTTCCAATGGTGGCCACTTCACACATGCTTGCAAAAGAGTCTCTTGAATCATTTGAGACAGCTAATAGCTTGAAAAGTCCTTCTGCCCTCTGGAGAAAATCAGATAAATATCGAACCTTGGATCTTGACCCACTTCTAGTTTTCCCACCGTGCTTCATGCCTCACTGCCATCAACAATCTCAGCAGAAACAATCCTCCCCTTTCCCAAGGGGTGGAGTGGTACCACCCTAACCTCACATAGTTATGAGAAAAAATACTGGCTCTTGATTGTACCAGTATAACAATTACAGGTTATATCCTAGAGGTTGGAGGGGGTTGATAGAGAGGGTTGGGGTCATGCTATCATTTGTTCCTCCCTGGGTCACGTGCAGAATTTGGGAGGGGATCTCTGCTCCACCCTTCACTTACTTTCCTTTAACACTCACAAATCACTCATAAACACTGTACAGTGCCTTGTTCTGGTGATATTTCTCCCAGTTTTCTCACTCTGGATATCAACCAAGACCCATTAATAAAACATCATATCTGGGAGGCTGGCTCCAGACTCCAATACATGCTTAACATGATTTATGCTCATGACCAGTAAAAGCAAAAAGACACCTTAGGCATTACATTCTTTTTCAGTAACATATTTGGGAGTGTAACAGGTGTTAAATCAGCAGTAGGATTGCTCTCTTCCTTCAGTGAAAACACTTCTAGTTACAGGTAAAACATTAATTCAAGAAATCAAGTGCAAGGGTTAGGCAGTTCAAACAAAGCCCGCTTCCTGGTTCAAAGCCTAGTTCAGACCTTGATCTATAAGCCTCCAGAATTTGTTAAAAGGGTAGACTTTATTTTATCAATTATGACTGGATGTTACAGTAAAGAAAGTGTTGGTGGAGTGTTTTGAATAAATGTTGAGCATTTCCAGGTAGTGAAGGTGTTTGTTGCTAAAAAGCAGTGATCTCTCTGACATACACCAGAAGACTTTCTAATCAAAATACAATCATCTTGAGCAAGTGAAATACTGTTTCATTACAATATATCATTTATTTTGTTGAAGATTTTAAAAAAATAAAACCAGCTACAGGGTATGACTAGCCAGGGTTAAACTCTACTCTCAGATATATTGGTGTAAATCTGATTATAACAATACTGCTGATAAGGTTACTCCAAATTTGGACTGGTACAACTTGAGACTGATGGACTGGAAACACTGAAGTAAACATGCCCTCATGATTTCAAATATCCTGTATCACTCAGCTATGCAAACTACCATCAGCAGAACATAGACATGCTACTTTGCAATGGAAAAATTAAAATAATAAAACCAATATATAAGCAAGAGGGAGTTTAATTGGAGGGCAGGTATATGTTCTTAGTGTTCCCCCCAATCTGCAGATATAAGTCTCTTTCTGTACATCAGACTTCATGTATTTCATGCTTTCCTCTGAGAAGCGAGGAGAGGTTTCTATAATTATACTCATTAGTAGCTGTCTTTTTCAAATACTCCTAATTTTTTAGATGAAAAATATGAGACATGAGTTATACAATGTAATTTCTATCATAAAATCTCCATTAATAGCCTGCCTAATCAAGTACTGTTTGTTGTTTATTAGTAGCCTTGTCTTTATAGCTGTGAGAGTTAAGAATATGTGCAGTGAGAAATTCAGGGAGAGGCAATAGCTTTTATTGGAAAAAACACCCATCTAGTTGGAAAAGAAGAGAGGCTTTCAAGCAACAAGTTTGACCTGAAGAAGAGCTTCTGTGCCTGAAAGCTGTCAGCTGTTTCTATGTTTATCACTTGGTCTTATAAAACATTACCTCTCCCCACAAAACTTGCCCCAATTATTTACTAAACAAGTGCTTTGAATGGCTAGGACCTTACAGTTTATGCAGATGCTTAACAAAAAAAGGCATGAATATAATAATATAATAATACAGAAAAGATACAAAAGAAAGGTCTGTCCCCAAACCTTGGTGTCAGTAATGAGAACCCATCACCACTGTGCTGCGGATGAAGGCGTTCTGCAGAAGGGTCAGTGTTTGCTCCTTGGGGAGGAAGGCATTTGAAGCTGGCTGTAAAAGTGGATGATGTGACGATAAATGAACTAAGCGATTAGCCTTGTGAAAAAGCTGAGAAGAAAGGGCAAAGTTTCTCCCCTTATTCTGGTGTCATGATCCAAACTTGCCAGTCGGCACTTTAGAGTAACAGTAGAGCTCTTTGTCTGGCTTGGCTGAGTCATACAATTATCTCAATAACAGTAAGTACCTAGCAACAGCCTCAGTAAACACCCATTTATTTGATTAATCAGCCATTTTGAAACAGGTTTGGTAAACACTACCCTTTCACTTTTGGATTACATTATTAAAAAGCTGCCCACTGAAGCTGCACCCCACGCTATGAATAACCACATGAAACCACAGATGTCCTGCCCAGCTTGGGCAGGTGGGATGAGCTTAACTTGACACTTCTTGTCTATGTTGAAGTACAGAAAGCAGGCAGGGATCAGCGTAGTATTTATCACGGGTTTTCTAGCCATGGGCTCACAATAAAACTGTTGATCTTAATGAGTGCTATCAATAACTGTACAAGAATATGGTGGCTGTGAGACCAAGATTGAAAGAAAGAGGAAGGAGAAACTTAGTTTGCACAAATGTAAACATATGCATGTGATATTTAAGGATAAGTTACAGTGGCTGGTATGTACTTTAAGTACTGAAAAGGTTTTGAGTACTCAGAGATTTGAGAGAAGTGTTTGCAGTGGATTGGGATCTGGGAACAAATGGAATTTTTTGTTATCATGGAAGATATCAAGATTATTTCCAAAGTAACCCTTGATGGACTCCTGTGAGAGACTGTGAAGTCTAGTTGGAGAGCATATATACATATAAATATATATGTAAATATATATATATGTATGTATATGTGGATTGGAGATGCACTCTTCGTGGGAATGCTGAGGTGGCAGCTGTTTACTGCTTTTCCCAAGCTCTCCAAACAGCACTGTGCCTGCCTCTCGTGCAGTGATGAGGAAATTGTCCCTCTTCAAGGAACAGTGAAACTTTTTTCACAGGAAAATTTCTTTGTTCATCTGAACCTCTATTCTCTTCCCCTCAGGTAAATGCACCAGCAGCCTATATGGTTGGAATGACCCTCCCTCAACCTTTCTGGCTGAAACTGTTCTATTATCCATGAAATAATTAAGTGTACATCTCTACTTGCTTCAGTACAATGAATAATTATATACCTGTATTCTCATCCAGCATTTCTTTTCATACTGCTGTCATAATGCCGCTTACATATGTATTATTTTTCATCAATATACCTACATTATCCCCAGTATTAAAATACTGTATAGCAGCAGAGTTTATTCCCTTTCCTGCTGAATTTTAATGTACAAAGAAATAAACTCTTTTTATAACTGTGTTCACAGCTGAGGGATTGTGCCTGTCATTAAAGCCATACAGAGTCTGCATTCAGATAAGATCTAAATTTAACCTTGCTCAGCAGAGAGGAAAGGAAGAAGAAATAGACCTCTCTCCTGCAAAACATCACCCATCTGCTGGGTGGGGGTGAAATTCTCAGGTGCCTCCTGATCTCCCAGCTTATCTCAGCCACTCATCACACCTCTTCATGTTTTTCATGCGTTTACCTTTATGCAGCGTCAACAGAGTGCAATACAACACATTTCTGTAAAGGCACAATAACAATAATTTAAAGCAAAAACCCCACACTATACCAGAAATACACAGTACACATGAGAGTTAATTAATTACATATTTTCCAAATATTTCTCTGGGATCATCTCAGGATTTTTTTTTTCTCCAGAATTTACAACCTGGATCATGTGAAGGTGTTGTGGAGTCTCCATCCTTAGAAAATTTTCAAAAATTGTCTGGACAAACCCTCTGAGCAATCTCATCTAACTCTGAAGCTAGCCCTGCCCTGAGCTAGATATCGGGGTCGGGCTAGGTATCTCCAGAGCTTGCTTCCAAATTATTTTTTTCTATAACTCACTGAAAATCTGATTGAAAAACTGACATCTGATACACCACAGAAGACAACATTCACTCCACAATATACAGTGTGCTCTGTTATACTACAAATACCCTTGAATATCTTTAACTGGTTTATTTCCCCCAAAAGGGGAAAAAAGCCTTTTGGAATGTGAATTGTGGCTGTTACACCTGTATTCATGTAAAGTTCAGTGTAATGCATGAGGAATGACAAACAGTAGCATTTTACCTTCCCTGGGTGTGACTATTCATTTATAGGTAATTTTATTATTTGCAGTTAACTGTACAGGAGGGACAAGTGTAATTATTTGCCCATTACAGGTTTTTTTGCTTTTTACATTTTCTTGTGCATAATTTCTGGCAAGTTGTAAATAGCACCAACTTCCCAGCCTCTTCCATACTACCAAGTTAAGGTTCTTCACCCCTCCATCCACAGAGGATTCAAGAGATATTACACAAGGCTGACTGCAACAGAAAGGGAGAATAAATGCAACAGCTTTCACATATGCACATAGATAATCCAGGTGTCCTTTTACTCTGAAGAGTGAAAACCTTCCCCTGGGAAGGGTGTTTCTGTGGACAGCATACCACTACCTGAATAAACACACACAGTACCACAGCACACGCAGGAAAATAAATGTGTGCGGCTGTATTCTGGTCAGGACAAAGCACAAACCAAAAGTGACCGTGGTGCAGGAATCTACTAATTTCTTTTGGTCCCCCCTACAGAGGATGTTTGTAAGCAAGTATTCACAGAGTCATATGGAAAAAAGTCAAAAAGAGGAGGATGGGTACGTGATCTGTTTTCCTAAAAACAGCCAAAGGGGTTTATTATATGAAATTTAAAAGATAAAGAAAGACAATAATAAGTCAGAGGAAGACAGAATTCTCTTAATGACAATTGAAAATCTTTCCTTTTCTTGACTACACATCTCACTACGGGAAGACAGCACATTTTAACAGTTCCCTCGTTAAAGATGGTTGTTCAGTGCATAGAGTAGGTTATGCAAGTCAGGACAGATGTGAAACGCTGTGCAGCTTTGAGAAGTAGCGCTTTGGAGTTACATTTTCATCATGTGATTTCTTCATTAAAAAAACCAAACTAAAAACATACCACATTGAAATAAAATTTCTGCTTTTGTTCTATCTGAAGAAATTATAATAGAATCCAGATTAAGTTAAACTTTAAATGAAATTCTCCCAGGGAACTTGGAAATAAAGCATCAAAATTGCAGGGTGAAAAGTTTCTAAATCATAGGAACTAGCCAGAACTTGTTATGTTCCTGACTGATAAACACAAAGTTCAGCTGATCTTTCATGGAAAAAATACAGTAAATTTCTCTTCTGGGGGTTATATTTACCCAACCTTTTCAGGTTGCATTATTGCCCACTGTAATGTATTTAACTTCCATTCATGAGTCACTCTGACACTATACTGCTTTTCAGCTATGCAAACAATACAAAAACTGAGTTCCTAGCCACAAATAAGGAAGGAATTTTGAACATAATGTTTTTTGTCAATGAAATGTATTGACACGACTATACTGATGTCAGTCATACTTCCATTGAAGTTTAAAGGAGTAAAAGCAGGCCAATATTTGATGATCATTTCACTAATGCACTGCCTGATCTCTGAAGACCAAGTCCTAAGAGACATTGAACACAAGTGATTCTACCAATTAGTGGCAACTACAGATCTGCAGCATCTTTAATAATTGGCCATGATACAACTTCCATCATAAAATGTGTATACTAATACATTAAAACACATTTTAAACGTGAGCATAGTGTATATAGCATATGGGAGTGTAATATATACCTTCTGAAAAATGTTTCACCATTATTTAAAGTTAGAAATAAAAGTCATGTAGTGCTCATTTATGTTACAGACTCAGTATTATTATAAGCAGTAAGTATTTTATTAAAGTTGAAACAACAAAGAAGCGTAACACATTAAACTGAGAATGAAACTAAGGCACATTTATATACTATAAAGTTGGAATGTGGGTTTGGGAGTGACTAACTCCCATCATTGAGTTCCTACCCCATTAGGTAGGCAGTAAAGTCTTTTTAAAAGATGTAGTACAGATACACAGTCCTGAGGTGTGGGATTTCCTGAGATAATCAAAGCTATCAAATAGTAGATTTGGTCTGGACTCGAAGCCTGATCTCCAGTACGGACTGAGACATGGTGTCACCTGTGCTCCTCCTGTAAGAGATCCCCGCCTTTTACTAGACTCTAAAGGGTTGGTAGGAACATGCTTCATGTGGCTCCTTCCACACCTGGACTCAGCACAGCTCTTCTTGGTGAATGATTCTTGGGAAAAATATCTGCTTGATTTCAGCAAAACTTAACCAAGTAACCCTGGCTTCACAGAACGGTCAGGGATAGCTGTAGGGAGGGGGATTTGGCTGGTAACAGTTTGTGTTTGTCACTAATGAACTCATAAACCATGAAAATGCACTGTTTTGCCAAAGGGAAATTTTTAGGAATGAAACATGAAAATTGTGCCCAAGTGCTGTGGTTGTAGGAGCACCTATGCCTATTTTTTGCACCGGGAGAACACGCTTGAGGTTCCTTCCTAGTGCCCAGATGGGTCCTTGCATGCAGCATACTCTGTTCCTCCTGCAGTTCCAGGTAAATGAGATATTTATTACCTCCTCTCCTGAACTGCTGGAAGCCTGATTATACACTGCTGATGTTTGCTCTTTCATTTCAGGACTTGACTGCATTTCAGAAAGAGGTGCTGTTTCTTAATGGTCAAAATTATTTCTGCTGTCAATCTATATACACAGCTAGGAGCAATGCAGCAGGTGAGGTAGAGATTTCTTGATCTGAAAATGAGATGGTGAGCTCAGAAGTCCTACCTCAATCCTGCCTCCACACATACCATAAAATATAGTATCCTTTATATTCTGTTACACAGTATATAAAATAATGCCGTCCATACATTGACAGAATGCCATTGATTATATACCTAGTCCCCTTTACCCTCTAAGGTCTTAAAAAAATCACTGTGTAAACCTGCACTAACTGAATATCACTGACCAAGTCCATTAGCAGCTCATTATCCCACTATCCCAGACAAAGGGTAGGCTAGCAATAAATACATAATAAATAATAGGTTGTTATTTGCTGTTTTGACACCACATGTCATTTCTGAGAGGCGTTCACCCCATGCCATGCTCAGCGCATTAGATGAAAGGAGGAGGAGGAGGACTTGCCCTCTGCTCTGCCTTTGAGCGCTGAGGCAAGAGGCCCTCTAGGGAGCTGTGAGGCTGCTTCAGGCTGCAGGAATGTCTGGGCTGGCAGCGATGGCACACCGTTCCCAAGATAATAGTTCATAGGCTGTGAAATTTCAGGTATAGGGTTTTTAGGTGATTCACTCTCAGGTATTGCCACACCCTCAGTGAAAACTCACCAGCGACTGCAAAAGGAGCAGACTTAAGGATGGAGATGAGCACTTTGCAAAATCCCATGTGTTACACCGCTCATGGATCATCTCCAAAAGCCTTTTAAGGAAGCACTTGGGCTGCCTGGGGCCCAGGTACTCACCTATCTTCTCAGGCAGGTTCTGCAGCTTCCTGGGAACAAAACTCCATCAAGGCTGGATGATTACTGACATCCACTCTGGAAGCCCTTTGGGCTGTATTTGTGCAAACTGGCCTGGCTGCAGCGCAAGGCCACCAGGATTAGACAAAGATCCATGATTTGGTCCAGGAAGTAGCATAAGACGTGACACCCAAGGTGATCTCAGATCTCCAGTCTCCCTCCCTTCTTCTGCGTGGTGGTTTGGAACTCCAGTCTGGACTTTTTCACAAACACTCCTGTGTATTGATAACACTATGTCCCAAGCCCCACTACTTCACATGCAGCAACCCACAGGGCCCATTGCCTGCCCCAAGCTTTCCTGTTCCTCACTGCATGGACCATGGAAACCACCTTGGGGAACCAACTTCCCCCCCTCCTGCCCTGGGGCACCACCCCATCCTCATGGCTGAGGTCCCATCAGGAGAAAAAGGGGGGGAGCAATGGTCCCAGGAAACTGTTCCTCACCAGGGCACACTTCAAGCAAGTGCTGCAGAGAGGGAATTGTGGAGGGATGGAAGTGCATGAAAAAAGAGTAAATTATTTTCTTCCCTCTTCCCTGCCTCAGTAAAATTGCCTGGGCTAACGTTTCATCCCTCAGGCTTTTTGTCACTCCTTTTCTGATGTTCTTAGTCTTCCCACCCGCTAAACACCTATCTATCTGCTGGCAGATTACAGACTGATAGTGCATCTTTTTGTAGTTGCTCATACTGAGGAAAAAAACTCAGTTCGTTGAAAGATGTTTAACTGAGTTTTGTGAAAGAAAATCCTCTTCTGAACAATGCTGCTAGAAAGATGAGGCTTGCATTTATTATAGAAGATATAAAGGCAGATAAGCAGGCCCAGCGTGTTTTTTGCAGCCTCGCTACTGTATTAAAATATGATGAAAAAGCCCCTCAACAGGCACCACAAAAGCCAATGGACAAGTTTTTTTAAAAAGGAAAATCTATCTTTGCTTTAAAAATTCACTCAGTGCTGCCTTGATCACTCTGGCTTCAGGTAGGCCGGTGAAGCTGGCAATGCCCCTGAACTCCTGGGCTCAGGTGGATGTGTCCTGGAAATATCCTGGTTTCCACAGGAAGGAAGGGCAGCGGGGACCCCAGTGGGGAGCTGTGTCACCACCCATCATCACAGCAGGGGACAGGACACTTCAGTGCCCCACGAGCTGCTCTGCCAGGTACACAGCTTTCATGAATCCAGCCACAAAACTAAAGGATGACTCTGGAACTTTGCGTTCTTAACTTTTATCCCTGTTGTGCTTGTCCTCTGCCAAAACGTGCACACGTGTGTCCACCCCAGTTCCTTCATCGTGTCTACAGGACAGAAATAATTTACACTTAATATTTTTTAAATGCCCAATTTCATGTTTACAAATTACTTCAATTTTAAAATCACTTAACAGATTGCATCCAGTTTTGGCTTATCTATCTCTTCAATCTTTATTAATACATAAAATAGGCCAGGGACCATTTGCTAGCCCCGAGGTAAAGTGGCACAGCGCAGCTCACAGCCATATGGCTGAACTCTCTTTCTGCCCCTATGCACTGTGGCTGAGCGAAACTAACCACGGGGAACAGTCATTGGCCAGTGGTGTTCCCCAGATGGTGCCGGGATGTTGTTGGGACAGTGCTGGTTGGTACAAGCCAACAATAATGGGGGGCATGTTAACAACTGAACAATTGTGTGCCCATGGCTGAACCCCACTCCAGCCTCATTTTATTTACCGGTATAGATGTACTTGGTGAGAATTGTTTTGTCCAGTTTTAGTTCTCTAAATCCTGCCACCTTCTAGATACTTGTAGTATATGTTCCTAAGTAGCATGGATGGGAAAAGTTGACATTTTTATTTAATTTATGTCATGATTTATATGATTAATTTTCAACTTATGTACTTCATGGCTGTGGTCAAGCAGGGTGTCAATCTGTGCAAACTTGGCCTGAAAAAGCTTAAGAACTGCATCTGCAAAGATGAGAAAGACCAGAAGAAATACATAGGCAGATGGCTTAGGGGACAGAGCACGCTCAATATAAGGCCTAGGAAAACCTGACCAAATGCAAATCATCCTGAAATTTAACACCCACACAGCCACTGATGCTTTCACGCTACAGAATCATAAACTATTTTTTAAAATTTTCATCAGTGATTTTGTCAGCATCCTCGAGCACAAGAAAGCTAATCAGCATCCTCCAAGGACTGGTGGGTCAAGGACCAGAACGGTTTCTTTAATAGGACTAGATAAGCTTGATAAATTGTCAGGAAGAAATAAAGCCCACAGAGACCATTATTTTGCTATTTATTCTTCACTAAACACCTTCATGTCTTGGATAGCTTCAGCCACGGTGTGAATGAGGGTGCGGGCAGGTGACGTTGGCCAGGTTTTGCCAGGCAACCCCACACAGCCGAAGCCCACGGGCAGGTTCCTATGGTGACTGAGCACTGTAAGGCTTTTTGCCTGGCTCTCAGGAAGCACTTAGCAAAGCAGGAATGAAATGCTACTCTGCTTAAAACCTTTTCTGCAGAATTTATTCACCTGTAGCCTGGCAAGCAATTAACAAGCTGCATTACTCCTGAGGCAAGTGATAGATACTTGAAGTGTTGAGTGTTATCTCTATTAGTTCTTAGCTGTAACCATTTTTAGGACTCAGGAATTACTAGGGCTGAAAGCTTGGAGATATATTATCTGTCATTACTTGCATAATTCTCATTCACAAAAAAAAAGCACCTTATTGAATTTACATAGTAATAATATGGCTGGCATCCCACATAGCAAATGGATTATACACTGGTGGCAGAAACAGGTTTTAAAGTAGTTCATTTATTTAATTGTCAAAAAGAATGAAGGGCCAGATTACAATTCATGTAATTCACAGCCTATGCCATTGATTTCTGAGTGTCTCATACACGGCTGTCCCTGTGCCAATGAAAAATAGGAGCATCTCCAGCCTGGTCATACTAGCTTGAACTGCAGGACATCACGATTTTAGCCCCAGAAGTCAACTTTTAAACTTCTTCTGTATTAGGTAAAATGGCACCTACCACATCTGCCAGAGGAGCTGAGAGATAAACTGCCCCTCAGTTCCCCATGTGGGTTCCCCAGGAGTCACATCCCCTGTCAAGCTCCTGCTTTCCCTACCATGCAAGTGGTCAGAAAATAGCTGGAGGCTTCAGGAGCTCTGTGTGCTGCCATAATCTGCCATAAACACAGCCGCTTACCTGGCTCACTGGTGTCGGAGACCATATCACCTCTGGGCTGCCTCTGCGAAACACAGCACAGGACTTACTTGGGACCACGCGCATCGATACTGCCCCTCACCAGGTCTGCAGCAGAGCTAGGTGTGTTGCTAGAGTCTAACCTGCCTGCTGGGTTTATCTGATCTTTACAAATCATTCCTGTCTCTCTGTGTTAGAAGTCTTATGAGCATTGACAGGAAAAACAACTCATCCTTTTAAACATGGTCTTTTCCCATGTTTGAAGCATTCAGTATAAATCTCTTTCTCTCTTCATTCAGTTATCTAATATGGGCTGAACTCAGACTGTAGCTTCTCCCTCAGTACAGGCACAAATGGGGTCTGCTTTCTTTCCTATTGCTATGAAACCCATGGGAAATAAAGACCTTTGCAACTGCTACCTACTACTGGCTCCTAACTGTCCATATGAATGCAGGGTTTTGTGTAGGTATTGTACTTGACTCAGCTTACCAACACTAGGTTACCACAACAGTCAGGGTATATTCCCTAGGAAGGGAGTATTTCTTAATCGTGTTAATTTAATCCATTTTGCCGTACTTCTAATCTTAGTCAGTGTAGGAGGACCTCCCACAGTGCTCCTGTACATAACAAGCACACACAGTGTTCATCTGATGTTAGCAGCTGGGAGTGAACAGAAGAGCTGTTAAACCATACTAGAATCCTGAAATGGTTACAGCTGTCCTGCAAATCAATGCAGCTGAAATCTGGCTGTGTCAATAATAAAAAATACACCCTATTTTGCACATGCTCAGTCTAGCTGCTTCTTCCCCCTGGACTGGCTTTCCAGCAGGAAGGAAGGAAGGAAGACACACACGTGGCTCCACTAGCTAGGTTTTGCCTCCAGAGGTCTGCTCCCAAGGAAGCATAAAAAGACACAGGTCTCAGCAATTAAGACATTCAGTGCTGGTGTTGTGTTTCAACTTCAGACAACCTTTTGGCCTTCCTCCCTTGCATAAGCAGAACCATGCAAGAATAATAGGAACACAAGAACCTGCATAGGACAGGCTCCTTCAGTCTGAGCTCTCTGGACTTCAAAAGCCAGGCACTACACAGCAACTGCAGGACAGACAGATGGGAAATGTTACCAAGTGTGGTGGCTGCTGGCGTGAGGCTGCTGTCCTGCCTCTTCAGCAGATTATTTCCTGCCTTTTTCTGATTCATCACCACCAGCTGCTCACACCTTCATGTGCCGTCCTGCTTGGTGGCCCTGCTTAGCTTATTCCAGTGGAGGAGTTCCATCCTGAACTTCAATTTTTTTTTTTTCTTTTTCTTTCTAATCAGATACACTTTGTTTTTCAAAGGTTAATGTGAAAATACTTCAATTTCTAGCAACAAAGTCAGCAAGTGCTGGCAGATTTGTTGTACATCACAGGGGTGTGTGTTTCCTGAGAAGTGAGCATTTGCTACATCTGAATGGGGTCAGACCTCACACCACAGGTGATGCACATTGCGTGCATGAAACAGCACAAGACTTCAACCAAACAAGCCAAAGAAAAAGACACTGCAAGCAGAGCATGACTGGTTTGAAGTTTTGCATTCCTTTCTCTTGGTTAAGGCCCATCACAATCGTTATTTGCTCATTTATCAAGAAAAAAAAAAGTCATTTGGTTCAAGTTCAGTAAATTCCGTGAAACTTTTGTCCTCATGTGGATACCTCCATCTATGTATTTATAGCGTCTTATTTGTTTTCTATGTGCCTCATGTAAACACCAGGCAGGGTATAGCTGAACTTCTTTTTCAAAACAATTAAGATGTTCAAGCCCCTTAGAAACTTTCACACTCTGAGGACACACATTCTGGTCAAAGCCACCCATCTCCAGGGATGACCAAGCACCTCAGCTCTGTTGTGGACACGAGGCAGGGCAGGAAGATGACTCCACCAAAACTCAGCTGTTGGTTTCCAGTGACCACAGACGTGGGACTGGAAACTAAATAAAATCCTTGTAGGAACAGGCTTTCATCCCCTTTTTTGCTCCAGCAGTGATGCTGACTGCTGAGACCATATTTAAGACTGAGCACAGATTCTTTTGAACAAATGTCTTCTATCAATTATATGCATATATGTAGACTTTTGCTGTGTGCTGGTAAAAACTTTTTAGCCCCGTCTGTACTAACTCTTAAATCATTACTGTAAGGAACAGGGCTTTTTCCCTGAATAGAGAAAGATGTTAGATACACAGGTGATGACCTTGGTAGAGAACAGCATTACCACATATGAGATCCAAAATGGATTAGTTGTGTACTGCCCAATAAAGATATCTGCCTGACCCATGTTAATGAACACCTTTACAAATCTCAGATTCTATTAAATTTGTTTAATTGACTACTAGCTAGATGAGCCCTAAAGCTCTTTTAAGATGCCTGATGATTAGACTATTAGATTGCATGCATATTTAAATTTAATTGTGCTTTAAGTTCTGGCACATTTGAGTTTCAAACATCTGAGTTTTACAAAGGTCTGTTTTTTACTGTACAGAGAAAACAGAAGGTAGCTGTGGGGCTTTGGACAACATCACTGCACTTTAAACAGATGCATGTGGCTGTGCTGGGCAGGGAGGCTCTGCTGTCATTATGCTCTGCTGGAAACCAGTTAACAAATATGCTTTTGCATTCAGTAGTAGCCACCAGTTTCTTGACTGGCCAGGGGCTTAAAGTCTGAGCCTTAGAAAAAGACACTGTAGAGTTATTGTATATTGTCCCTTAGCTAGTGATATTTATGCACATCTCTAGACTTCAGGGTGTCAGACATGACTAGTTTCATTTGACCAGGTTCCATAAATAAACTACCTGCTCTACTGAAACCTATTTCAGCTCGAATTTGTTGTATTGCATATTTACAGACTTGTTAAGGAACAGAATACTCCGGTGTGATCATTTAAACTTTTTACAAGGGAAGAGACAGGACTGTAAACAATCTCTGTTTTGTGAATTCTTCTTTCTAAGCCTGAAAACCAATTTATAACATGGCTAAAGTTCCTCCAAGACAGAATTGGGCACTGAGCTTTTAGCCATTTAAAGCACAGTATCCGGTGTACAAAGGGTAATCTCACTGCTTTATGATACTTCTCACAGAATCATACAGCTCTTCTGCTTCCTCTTTTTATTTGGGAACTTGCCAGAGGCAGATGCTGATAAGGAATTCATCTTTGACAGCACTGTGGTGATTGAACATCAAGGATCAAAGTCTCACAGTCCTCACTAGAGCACGGCCAGGCTCCACCCTGAGGTTTTTAAGACCAAAGCTTCAAATATCAGTTGGGTAGGGTGAATGGTTAATCACTGATTCAACTATCCTTTGTGAATAAAGAGGCAGAGTAGTTGCTTAATATTACACCATCTTTTGGACTTACTGTTCAAAACAACTGCCAAGAAAAAAATGTAAAAGCAGCCTTGTTTTAGGAAAGAAGATGGCCCAAGGTAAAAGCACAGGGTGGAGATCTTCCTCCGAACTCAATTACTTTGTGCAGTAAGCTAAGAAGAGGGTGATATGTGTAGAAGGTGTCCTTGAGGTGTTAATATCATTTATACAAGTTCTAGTGGCTTGTCTGTGGGCACAGTGCAAGCTCTCCAAGTTACAGAGAGGTCACTTATCTGGCATTTCAAACAGCAGAGCTTTTGTGCAACAGCTGTCATTACGTCAGGCTGAGTTTGCAGATCTTCTCTTGTCTACAATAAAGTCGGAGCTAGCAGTCTTTTCTATACCACCTGGTATATCCTGCAGATAATGGAGAATTGTTAAATATCTTTGGTTGTGTTGCTTTGCCTAATGGCAGTCACTCTGGTGACAAGATGTTTAATTGTTTCCTATAGGAACCAGGTCATACTTATTATCTAACTCTTGCTATTGACTAGCATTTCTAACCAAACCTACAGGATTATTTTCCTTAGCCAAATTGTGTGTATTGAATGAAACCCTTTCAACCAGTGAGGTCACAAAGACTGAAAATAGCTCATTTGTTTCTTTTTATCTGGTCAGTCTATCAAGCCATTACTGATACAGTTATAAAGGGAGTTTTCTATTGTGAATGAGGAAAGCATTTAGATACATCTTAACTGCAAGGAACTTCATAGTCAGTCTGTATTTACTAATGAAATACAGCTCTGGTGCACTGTCACTGAACCTAGAAAGGAGCTAGAACAGTTGTCAGGCTTGCCCAAGTTAAAAGGAAAGATCTTTCAAAATTCAGCAAACAGATACAACTCAACTTCCTCCAAATCTCAATGTTTTTTCCACAAATCTTCAAGGACGTGTCCCCCAAGCAATCCACCGTCAAGGACTTGACCAACTAGTTGGCTATTCAAAGCAATACCTTGTTGCCAAGATTCCCAGTTGTTTGCACAATATGCTTGATCTTTTAACAGTCCAAGTGTTTTGTGCTAAGGGCTGAATACTCATCCTCAAATAAAATGTAGTAAGAATGATCTGTGAAGGATAGGACAAGAGATGGAAGTAGTAAGAGGACACTAGAAACAAGCGGATGTGCAAAACAGTAGATTTGTGCAAAATAGTAGATTTGAGGACAGAAAACAGCATTTTTACTTAACTTAAGTAGCTTTTAACCTATATTTTTATACATGTGTATGATCTTTCTCCCAATCAGGTGAAGACTTACAAGTTGCTTCACAGAGTTGTATCAAATATGGTACAACTCTGAAGAATGATTATACAAAAATGGCACTCTCTTGCTTGACAGACATATGTCCAACACATATTCAGAGCTAGGGACATTTTTTTGGTTATTTAAAACTATTTAGTCTTACTGAACCAATACAGCAAATGCAGAATAGAGCCAATTCTGTTCCTTTTTTTGATACTGTCAGGCCCATTTGTAGCCCATGCAAAACCTGAGTACAGCTGCACAAATGTATCAATAAGGCATCTATGGGTTCCTCAATAATTGCACTACCTCTGAGCACCCAGCTAACCAAAGAGCCTGCACAGCTGGGGAAGACAGGCAATGCCAGAGCAGAATTCAGATCAGGTGACTGTGGGATCAATCCCTCATTCAGGGAGTCCAAGATCCTAAATTAGGGAGTAGCTTGATGAGATTAACAATAAGGAGAGTATTAGAAGAGATATATAAATAACAAAGCAGTCAGGTTTGAAGTGCCAGTAAAAGTCTTACAAATGATGCTCAACCCTACCTGGATGCTGTATCACAGAATCACATAACGGTTGAGATTGAAAGGGACCTCTGGAGGTCATGCGGTCCAAGACCCCTGCTCAACCAGGGCCACCTAGAGTCAGTTGCCCAGGTCTATGACCAGGCAGCTTTTGAATATCTCCAAGGATGGAGACTCCACAACCTCCCTGGGCAAACTCTTCCAGTGCTCAGTCACCCTCACAGTGAAAAAGTGTTTCCTCATGTTCAGACAGAACCTCCCGTGTTTCAGTTTGTGCCCATTGCCTCTCGTCCTGTCACTGGCCACCACTGAAAAGAGCCTGGCTCCATCCTCTTTGCATCCTCTCTTCAGGTATTTGATAAGATTCACCCCCTGAGCCTTCTCTTCTCCAGGCTGAACAGTCCCAGCTCTCTCAGCCTCTCCTCGTATGTGAGATGCTCCAGTCCCTTCATCATCTTAGCAGCCCTTTGTTAGGCTCTCTCCAGTATGTCCATGTCTCTCTTGCACTGGGGAGTCCAGAACTGGACACAGCACTCCAGGTGTGGCCTCACCAGTGCTGAATAAAGGGGAAGAATCACCTCCCTCGACCTGCTGGCCATAAGGCAGCTCAGGATACCATTAGTCGTCTTTGTTGCAAGGGCACATTGCTGGCTCACGTTCAACTTGGTGTCCACCAGGACCCCCAGGTCCTTTTCTGCCAAGCTGCTTTCCATCTGGGTGGCCCCCAGCATATACTGGTGCATCTCCCGCAGATGCAGGAATTTGTACTTCTCCTTGTTGAACTTCATGAGGTTCCCGTCAACCCAAATATTTATCATCTTTGTTTCCCAATACCCATACAGGTAATTATATGTTTAAAATTAGGTTAAATTCCCCAAGATAAGTGTCCTTTGCTTGTGACAGTAGTCAGAGAGTAGTCAGATTGTTCTGCCTTTATTTCAACACATGAGTTTTCTCACTGCTGTTCTTTGTATTCTCTCCCCTGTCCCCACAGGTGCACCTCATTTCTGTGTGCACGGGGTTTTGCCCAACAATGTTTTGTAGCAGGGACGCTGCAGGGATGTCCTGTGTGGGAGGGGCTGAGGGGGCTGCCCTGTGCTGGTGAAAATGCAGCCTTTTCTTTTACTGCTTTGAATTAACACCTTCCAGTTCTCTTGAAAATGGCTTTGTTCCTGTGCTGTGAGCCATGGAACTGCACCCAAAGTGCCCTTCTCTGCCATGCAAGGGGGAGCAGAGCCCCTCGGGACTGCCCGCAGCCATTGCCCCAGGGAGCTGCCCTCGCAGCGCCTGTGGTGGTGCTGGGAACCCGGAGCCGCTGGGGTGCAACCGATGGCTGCAAAGAGCCTTGCTGTGGGAACCTGGGGGCTTCTACCACATGTCAGTGCTGCCCCGTGGGAGGGAGCGAGGCTTGAGCATCGGCTAAGAGAGGGGTGTGCGGAGCCATGCACCGATCCTGCAGTTTCTGCCAAGAAGCTGCCCCCTGGGAGGGACGAAGCGTGAAACCTGTGATATTGGACCACTCAAACGGCTGGAGGTGTTCTTGGACGTGCGTTTCGTGGCGGGAAGAGGTGGAGTTTGTAAGGAACAGATGCCCCACCTGCTGCAACCCTCTGCCTTTCGGTGCCTTGCAGGGGCGGGGGGTAAGGTTTGCCGGGAGCAGGGAGGCCTTGTCCCTGTGGCCACCCCTGTTCCCCACAAGATGGAGGTGGTGATGGTGCTGAGGGCAGAGCCTGTCCCGAACAACCGCTCCAGTGGCAGGTCTGCGATCTCTGTTCTGCAGGGGCGAGGGGCGGCCTGTGCCGGGCATTAACAACAAGGTTTTGGTGGGGGGGGGCTGCAGGGGAGGCCTCTGTGAGGAGAGGCCTCTGTGAGGGGAGGGTGGGGCTGTCCGCTGCCCGTCACGCCTGGTTCCGGCCTGTTCCAGAAAGCTCTGCAACGGACACAGAGCTCAGCCAATCAGGGGAGCTCGTGGTGGCTCTGAGACAATGAGAGGAGTGGACGTCACCCGTAGACAACAGGCCTGAGCACACAGACAGGCTGAGGAGGAAAGGAGTAGGTGAGTAGGGTCTCACAGGGCCAGGTCTCGGGATGGGGTGGGCTGGCCACGCTCCAGCTGTGCTGAGCTTGGTCCAGCTGTGCTGGCCATTGTCCAATGCTCGGGGGACTGTCACCTCCCTCGGTTCAGCTCAGCATGGGGTCAGTTCCCCCAGTTGTCCCTGCATTGCATACGTTGCCATAGCTGAGTGCCGGTGACACCAAAGATGGTGACAGGGTGGCATCCCATGTCATGCCTACATCACAAACATGGGCGGGATTTGTACACGGGGCTGAGCAAGGCCGGGCGGCACTTTGCCTGCGACCTGACGGGTGAAGAGAGAGGCCCTTGAGCTGGGAAGGAAGAGCGAGAGGACTGCAAGCTGTGTGCGGCTGCTCCTGCTCAAGCACTCTCTCTGGCACGATCCAGGCATGTCTGTCATGGCCTGGGAGATGAGCTGGTTCCTCAGCGTAGCGGCCTTCATCACCTCCTCTGCTTTCCTGTGGTTGCTGCTGATGGTGTGGTTACTGCTGCTGCACAGGCAAAGCCCAATTTGACAGCAGCAGAAAGGAGAGGACAGGAGAGGAGAGGAGAGGAGCCCCAAGGGAAGAGGACAAAGGGGATGGCAAGCAGAGCCCCAGTGCACACCAGGCACCAGGCTGAGGCCACCACGCTCTCTGGGTGCCTGAGCATGCTCTTCCACTTTCAGGTGGCCAGGGGCAGAGGGCGCAGCGGGGCATGGACCCCGTGAGCAGCACATCTCTTCCAGGCCTTACGAGGCAGCAGGAGCTCTCCCAATAAATGTGTTTCTCTTGAAGTGAACTCATGGGAGTCTCTTCTTTCCTGGTGTATTGGGTTGACGTGGCAAGGTTTTGGTAGCAGGGGGGATGCAGGTGTGGCTTGGTAGCTGGGGGACTGCAGGAGCTGGCCCCCATCTTGGGCAAAGCCAGTTGCAGCCAACTCCAAACTGGACCCACCCCTGCCCAAAGCTGAGCCCATCGGCGACAGTGGTGGTGCCTCTGTGATAAGAAGGGGCAAGAAATGCTGCACAGCAGCTGTGAGAGTGAGGAATGAGAGTAATGTGAGAGAAACAGTCCTGCAGACACCAAGGTCAATGAAGAAGCAGAGGGAGGAGGTGCTCCAGGTGCCGGAGCAGAGATTCCCCTGCAGCCCTTGGAGATCATGGTGGAGCAGGTTGTCCCCCTGCAGCCCATGGAGGACCATGCCTGAGCAGATATCCACACCAGCCCGTGGAGGACCCCACGCTGCAGCAGGTGGGTATGCCCTGAAGGAAGCTGCAGCCAGTGGAGAGACCATGCTGGAGCAGGCTCCTGGCAGGAACCGTGGCCCGTGGAGCAGTCTGCTCCTGACGGACTGTACCCCGGTGGAGCAGTCTGCTCCTGACGGACTGTACCCCGGTGGAGCAGGTCTTGAAGAACTGCAGCCCATGGGAAGGACCCATGTTAGAGCAGCTCATGAAGGACTGCACCCCGTGGGAGGGACCCCACGGTGGAGCACGGGGAGAGTGTGAGGAAGAAGGAGCGGCAAAGATGAAGTGTTATGGACAGACCACAACCCCCATTCCCCATCCCCCCGTGCTGCCTGGGGGGAAAGACATGGAAGAGGCAGGAGTGCAGCTGAGCCTGGGAAGAAGGGGGAGTGGGGGGAAGGTGGTTTGAGTTTTGTTTTTATTTCTCACTATCCCACTCTCTTATTAATGGGCAAAAAATTAAATTAATCTTCCCCAAGTCAAGTCTGTTTTGCCCTTGACAGCAGTTGCTGAGCGATCTCCCCAGCCTTATTTCGACGCAGGTACTTTTTAATTTAACTCCTCCCCCTATCCTTTAGAGGAGGGGGAGTGAGAGAGCAGCTTGGTGGGCACCCGGCAGCCAGCCAAGGTGAACCCACCACGCCTGGGCAGGAGCAGTGGCTCCTGCTCACTTCTCGTCCCTCCTTGTATGGGCAAGTTGGGCAGCAGCTCTGTTGGCAGCTTCTGTGGAGAGGAGCATGATGGCCTTCCAGGTTCCTAAGGAGGGGGACGTGGGACTGGTCTTCTGCTTCAGGCTTCCAGAGACAGCATGGGCTGCCCAGCTTCCCAGAGGTCCCCTGCACATCACAGCTGCGTTTCTGGGCTGGGAGCGGTGCAGGTCTGCAGAGGAGGAAGAGGAGGTGAGCAGGATCTCCAAGCAGGCAGAAGACAGCAGTGAGGGCTGGCAGAGCCAGGAGGGCAGGAAGGCAGGGCCTGGCACCCAGGGCCTGTCCCAAAGCCACAGCAAGGGATCAGGGCAAGCATGGGACTGGTGGGGGCAGCCACAGCCACAGCCACTGGACACCACCCTGGGGATGGGGACAGGCTGAGGCCGGGTGGGACTCAAGAAGGCCAGCAGGCAGTTCATGGGGTCTCGGAGGGGTAACACAGGCCAGGACCTGGGATTTGGCCCTTCCTAGTGAGAGGGCAGAGGCTTTGTATGGCCCTGCACAGGGCCAGGTCTCGGGACGGGGTGGGCTGGCCATGCTCCCACTGTGCTGAGCTTGGTCCAGCTGTGCTGAGCTTGGTCCAGCGGTGCTGGCCATTGTCCAATGCTCGGGGGACTGTCGCCTCCCTCAGTTCAGCTCAGCTTGGGGAGAGCCACCTCCCCCCATTGTCTCTGCATCACAAACGTTGCCATAGCTGAGTGCTGGTGACACCAAAGATGGTGACAGGGTGGCAGTCCGTGTCATGCCTGCATCACAAACACGGGCGGGATTTGTACACGGGGCTGAGCGAGGCCGGGCGGCACTTTGCCCTGCGACCTGACGGGTGAAGAGAGAGGCCCTTGAGCTGGGAAGGAAGAGCAAGAGGACTGCGAGCTGTGTGCGGCTGCTCCTCCTCAAGCTCTCCTTGTCTCTCTCTGGCACGATCCAGGCATGTCTGTCATGGCCTGGGAGATGAGCTGGTTCCTCAGCGTAGCGGCCTTCATCGCCTCCTCTGCTTTCCTGTGGCTGCTGCTGATGGTGGTTGTCTACCACCTCGCCATGATCATGGCCGAGCCCCAGGTAGGAGTCAGTGCTGGTGCTGAGCCGAGCCCTGGCCGGCAGGGTGGGGGGTCAGCAGGGGCCCAGGAGCAGCCCCAGGGCAGGCTGGAGGGGCCCTGCCTGGCAAGGGAGGCCGTTTCCCAGCTGGGCCGTGGCCAGCCTGAGGCCAGGAGGCTCGGGGCAGGCACAGGTCTGGCCCTGGTGGGCTCGGGTCTTTTGCTGGTGTCTTCGAGGCTGCTGGGGACGTTCATCTCTCACCCGCTGCTTTCCTTGCCCGTGTAGGAAGGGAGACGGAAGAAGCGCCGGCACAGAGGCAACAAGTGGCATGCCAGAGGTAAGCAGGCCCTGGGCAAGGGCAGGTGCCCTGCAAAGCCACCCGCTGGCCCCACGTGCCCATCGCCCCATCAGGGGATGCACCGTCCACTCACCCTGTCTCCTCTGTCTGCAGCCTTTGTCCTCCTGGAGTCTCCACAGCCCTCGAGGACACAGTAAGTGGAGCCATCCCCCCTGAAACACGACAGCCCCTCTCGTATTCCCCCCCCGAGGGAGGTCCCACTAACGCTGCCCTCTGTCCCTCTGCAGCTGCCCCATACACCCGGAGATGGATGGCATGTATGAAATAGTCCATCAGTTCAACAGGACCCTCGAGGACCTAACAAGATACCTGGACACGTAAGGCCACTGCAGAGGGAATGGGGACAGGGACGGGATGCATGGCTGGGGGCAACTGCCTGGGGAGGGCATGGGGAAATCCATGGGCCTAAAGGGAATGTGAGGGGCGATGCCCTTCTGGAGGCATGAGCTCTGTGGCACAGTGCTGACAGCGCCCCCCTCTTTTTCCTGGGGCAGAGGGAGCTGCTGTGGGCAGCAGGCAGGGAGGGGCCCTCAGGCACACACTGGGTGGGACCCCATGGCAATGACACAGCCTGCCGCCTCCTCTGGGGCAGGAGGGAGAGCCCCAAGGCGCTCGGGAGTGCTGGGCTCAGGCTTTCCCTCCCCCTCCTCACACAGGCTCAACTGGGAGGCGACTGAGGACAGCGACAGCTCCTGGACTTCCATCACAGCCAGTGAAGTCGGATCCTCTTCAAGTGTCTCTCTGTCCCCTTCGAGAGAAGACCCCGACACTTGCATCATGACGAGCAAAGCCAGCTCCTCCACAGAGGTGTTTCTGTCTCCTTTGAGTGACGTCTCCTGGACTTCCATCACGGGGAGCCACGTTAGCTCCTCTTCACGGGAGTCTCTCCCCACTCTTGTGGATGGAGAAGACATGGATCAGGCCTCCAGCGTCCAGCCTGGCCAGGGGCATCCCAATCTCGACCTGGAGGAGCAGCCTGGCCAGACAACATACCCACCCTGCGCGGAGGAAGTGGCCAGCTACCTTGAGGCCGGCAGCGTGCAGCAGCACCAGCAAGATCTTGACATCCAGCTGGGTGCTCCCAGTCCACCTCCCGAGGTGCCCAACGTCCACCGCAGGGAAACGGAGACACCTGTCACACACTACAAAGGCCAGGACACCTTGGAGGGCCTCATCCCAGCAGTGAAACTGGAGCGGGAACTGGGCCTGCAAACCGATGTGGACGAGACGCCACAGGATGTCCCTGCCTCAGCTCCTCCATCAACTCGGCGACCAGAAGAGCGTGATGTGATGGTGGTTCCCATTGTGCAGGACCTGCCCTTCCTGGCTGAGGCTGTGAAAAGGCAGCTGGAGTGTCACATTGTAAAAATGAAGGTACAACGGCGCTATGGGCTGCCAACCAAGGTCCTGGAATATGAGAAGAGCTTTGAAGACCTTGTCCTGGGACACAAAGCCTCCCAGCCTCCCCCTCCGCAGAGGCACACTGGACTGCCCTACCGCTCCCCCTTCCAGCAGTGGGACAGGCGTGTTCAGACCAGGAAATCAGCAGAACAGCCCCCTGGCCCGCAGGAAGAGTCTGCAGACCCTCTGGACACATGCCCACGAGGGACACGGGCTCCAGTGCACTCTGGGCCAGCAGCGTTCCTGGGAGCGGCACAAGAGATGCCTCAGGAGGATGAGGAGACACCCCCATACGAAAGGGAGCGTGGGGAAACATCCTGCAGCAGCAGCGCCAGCGTGGAGACCCTGCCGGGCACCGACGGGAAGGAGCAGGGCCCTGGGACTCAAGGGGATGTGCACAGCTCTTCTCCTTCTGACCAGGAAGAGCGGGCACCGCCAGAGAGCGAGGGAGCTCCCCGGGAGCAATCAGGGCAGGGGTCTGAGAGCCCCAGCACCTCCTACGGGGACATGGGGCCTCCAGAGCTGCTATTGGAGCAGAGTGTCCCCGTGGGAGAAGCAGACCACTCCCTGGAAAGCCGGAGCAGCTCCAGTGAGGACCTGGGGACACCTGAGCTGCCATCAGCCTTGGCAGCTCCTCCAAGAAGCAGCTCCCCACAGACACAAGCCCCCTCCCATGAGGAGAGACCCTCAGCTCTGCCACTGTCTCCAGACTCTGCGGGGACCGCCCTTCACATCCCTTGTCTGGAAGAGTTCATCACAGCCCTCACTGACTGCTCCAGGGCCAGACAAGCCAACCAAGACCTGCAGAACCAGCTGCTGGCTTTACGGCCGGAGCACGCCACAGACAACGCGGGGCGACCAAAGACAGAGCTGGCAGCGGAGCTCCCCAGTGCCTTGCAGAGCCGCGGCCATAGAGGAGCTGAGAAGGGCAAGGGGAGCGCCCAGCACAGAGCTGGCTCCAGGACACTCTGCCCCAAGGACAGCAAAGACCCACGCCACAGCCTGCCTGGCAGCGAGGGCTCCCAGGCTTGGGCTCCATCTGATGCTGCAGCCCCATGCGCAGGAAGGGAAGGGACAGTGGAAGAAAGGTGTCCGCCCGAGGAGAGGGCCAAGAGGCAGCAGGACCAGAAGAGGGCTGCTGCTGCCCAGCAATCACAGCGGGTCCATGTCTGTGGGTCCACCATACGGATCCCTGTGTTTCAGCATGGGTGGCTTCTGCCGCAGTGTGCTCCCACCACGCTCGTGCCCCCATGAGAGCAGCCAGACACAGGAGTCCTGGGGCAGAGACACCACCTCCGCCAGGCAGCAGCTGCTGTGTGCTCACCCTCATCCTTGTTTGCTGTTAGAGTGCCTGCGCCAAGCTCCTAGGCACAGGCAAGGCCCAATTTGACAGCAGCAGAAAGGAGAGGACAGGAGAGGAGAGGAGAGGAGCCCCAAGGGAAGAGGACAAAGGGGATGGCAAGCAGAGCCCCAGTGCCCACCAGGCACCAGGCTGAGGCCACCACGCTCTCTGGGTGCCTGAGCATGCTCTTCCCCTTTCAGGTGGCCGGGGCAGAGGGCCCAGCGGGGCATGGACCCCGTGAGCAGCACATCTCTGCCAGGCCTTACGAGGCAACAGGAGCTCTCCCAATAAATGTGTTTCTCTTGAAGTGAACTCATGGGAGTCTCTTCTTTCCTGGTGTATTGGGTTGACGTGGCAAGGTTTTGGTAGCTGGGGGGCTGCAGGAGCTGGCCCCCATCTTGGGCAAAGCCAGTTGCAGCCAACTCCAAACTGGACCCACCCCTGCCCAAAGCTGAGCCCATCGGCGACAGTGGTGGTGCCTCTGTGATAAGAAGGGGCAAGAAATGCTGCACAGCAGCTGTGAGAGTGAGGAGTGAGAATAATGTGAGAGAAACAGTCCTGCAGACACCAAGGTCAATGAAGAAGCAGAGGGAGGAGGTGCTCCAGGTGCCGGAGCAGAGATTCCCCTGCAGCCCTTGGAGATCATGGTGGAGCAGGTTGTCCCCCTGCAGCCCATGGAGGACCATACCCGAGCAGATATCCACACCAGCCCGTGGAGGACCC
Source organism: Ciconia boyciana (assembly GCF_034638445.1). Classification (NCBI taxonomy): domain Eukaryota; kingdom Metazoa; phylum Chordata; class Aves; order Ciconiiformes; family Ciconiidae; genus Ciconia; species Ciconia boyciana. The sequence goes on along the minus strand of NC_132936.1, from coordinate 11,312,257 downwards.
CACGCTGCAGCAGGTGGGTATGCCCTGAAGGAAGCTGCAGCCAGTGGAGAGACCATGCTGGAGCAGGCTCCTGGCAGGAACCGTGGCCCGTGGAGCAGTCTGCTCCTGACGGACTGTACCCCGGTGGAGCAGGTCTTGAAGAACTGCAGCCCATGGGAAGGACCCATGTTAGAGCAGCTCATGAAGGACTGCACCCCGTGGGAGGGACCCCACGGTGGAGCACGGGGAGAGTGTGAGGAAGAAGGAGCGGCAAAGATGAAGTGTTATGGACAGACCACAACCCCCATTCCCCATCCCCCCGTGCTGCCTAGGGGAAATGACTTGGAAGAGGCAGGAGTGCAGCTGAGCCTGCGAAGAAGCCGGACTGGGCGGAAGGTGGTTTGAGTTTTGTTTTTATTTCTCACTATCCCACTCTCTTATTAATGGGCAAAAAATTAAATTAATCTTCCCCAAGTCAAGTCTGTTTTGCCCTTGACAGCAGTTGCTGAGCGATCTCAGCGGCTTTATTTCGACGCAGGTACTTTTTAATTTAACTCCTCCCCCTATCCTGTAGAGGAGGGGGAGTGAGAGAGCAGCTTGGTGGGCACCCGGCAGCCAGCCAAGGTGAACCCACCACGCCTGGGCAGGAGCAGTGGCTCCTGCTCACTTCTCGTCTCTCCTTGTATGGGCAAGTTGGGCAGCAGCTCTGTTGGCAGCTTCTGTGGAGAGGAGCATGATGGCCTTCCAGGTTCCTTACGAGGGGGACGTGGGACTGGTCTTCTGCTTCAGGCTTCCAGAGACAGCACGGGCTGCCCAACTTCCCAGAGGTCCCCTGCACATCACAGCTGCGTTTCTGGGCTGGGAGCGGTGCAGGTCTGCAGAGGAGGAAGAGGAGGTGAGCAGGATCTCCAAGCAGGCAGAAGACAGCAGTGAGGGCTGGCAGAGCCAGGGGGGCAGGAAGGCAGGGCCTGGCACCCAGGGCCTGTCCCAAAGCCACAGCAAGGGATCAGGGCAAGCATGGGACTGGTGGGGGCAGCCACAGCCACAGCCACTGGACACCACCCTGGGGATGGGGACAGGCTGAGGCCGGGTGAGACTCAAGAGGGCCAGCAGGCAGTTCATGGGGTCTCGGAGGGGTAACACAGGCCAGGACCTGGGATTTGGCCCTTCCTAGTGAGAGGGCAGAGGCTTTGTACGGCCCTGCACAGGGCCAGGTCTCGGGACGGGGTGGGTTGGCCATGCTCCCACTGTGCTGAGCTTGGTCCAGCTGTGCTGAGCTTGGTCCAGCGGTGCTGGCCGTTGTCCAATGCTCGGGGGACTGTCGCCTCCCTCAGTTCAGCTCAGCTTGGGAGAGCCACCTCCCCCCATTGTCCCTGCATCACAAACGTTGCCATAGCTGAGTGCCGGTGACACCAAAGATGGTGACGGGGTGGCAGCCCGTGTCATGCCTGCATCACAAACACGGGCGGGATTTGTACACGGGGCTGAGCGAGGCCGGGCGGCACTTTGCCCTGTGACCTGACGGGTGAAGAGAGAGGCCCTTGAGCTGGCAAGGAGGAGGAGCAAGAGGACTGCGAGCTGTGTGCGGCTGCTCCTCCTCAAGCTCTCCTTGTCTCTCTCTGGCACGATCCAGGCATGTCTGTCATGGCCTGGGAGATGAGCTGGTTCCTCAGCGTAGCGGCCTTCATCGCCTCCTCTGCTTTCCTGTGGCTGCTGCTGATGGTGGTTGTCTACCACCTCGCCATGATCATGGCCGAGCCCCAGGTAGGAGTCAGTGCTGGTGCTGAGCCGAGCCCTGGCCGGCAGGGTGGGGGTCAGCAGGGGCCCAGGAGCAGCCCCAGGGCAGGCTGGAGGGGCCCTGCCTGGCAAGGGAGGCCGTTTCCCAGCTGGGCCGTGGCCAGCCTGGGCCAGGAGGCTCGGGGCAGGCATAGGTCTGGCCCTGGTGGGCTCGGGTCTTTTGCTGGTGTCTTCGAGGCTGCTGGGGACGTTCATCTCTCACCCGCTGCTTTCCTTGCCCGTGTAGGAAGGGAGACGGAAGAAGCGCCGGCACAGAGGCAACAAGTGGCGTGCCAGAGGTAAGCAGGCCCTGGGCAAGGGCAGGTGCCCTGCAAAGCCACCCGCTGGCCCCACATGCCCATCGCCCCATCAGGGGATGCACTGTCCGCTCACCCTGTCTCCTCTATCTGCAGCCTTTGTCCTCCTGGAGTCTTCACAGCCCTCGAGGACACAGTAAGTGGAGCCATCCCCCCTGAAACACGACAGCGCCTCTCGTATCCCCGCACCGAGCGAGGTCCCACTAACGCTGCCCTCTGTCCCTCTGCAGCTGCCCCATACACCCGGAGATGGATGGCATGTATGAAATAGTCCATCAGTTCAACAGGACCTTCGAGAACCTAACAAGATACCTGGACACGTAAGGCCACTGCAGAGGGAATGGGGACAGGGACGGGATGCATGGCTGGGGGCAACCGCTTGGGGAGGGCATGGGGAAATCCATGGGCCTAAAGGGAATGTGAGGGGCGATGCCTTTCTGGAGGCATGAGCTCTGTGGCACAGTGCTGACAGCGCCCCCCTCTTTTTCCTGGGGCAGAGGGAGCTGCTGTGGGCAGCAGGCAGGGAGGGCCCTCGGGCACACACTGGGTGGGACCCCATGGCAATGACACAGCCTGCCGCCTCCTCTGGGGCAGGAGGGAGAGCCCCAAGGCGCTCGGGAGTGCTGGGCTCAGGCTTTCACTCCCCCTCCTCACACAGGCTCAACTGGGAGGCGACTGAGGACAGCGACAGCTCCTGGACTTCCATCACGCCCAGTGACGTCGGATCCTCTTCAAGTGTCTCTCTGTCCCCTTCGAGAGAAGACCCCGACGCTTGCATCACGGCGAGCGAAGCCAGCTCCTCCACAGAGGTGTTTCTGTCCCCTTTGAGTGATGACTCCTGGACTTCCATCACGGCGAGCCACATTAGCTGCTCTTTACAGGCGTCTCTCCCCACTCTTGTGGATGGAGGAGACCTGGATCAGGCCTCCAGCATCCAGCCTGGCCAGGGGCATCTCAATCTCGACCTGGAGGAGCAGCCTGACCAGGCAACGCACGCACCCTGCGCGGAGGAAATGGCCAGCTACCTTGAGGCCGGCAGCGTGCAGCAGCACCAGCAAGATCTCGAGATCCAGCTGGGTGCTCCCAGTCCACCTCCCGAGGTGCCCGACGTCCCCTCCAGGGAAACAGAGATGCCTGTCACACACCACAAAGGCCAGGACACCTTGGAGGGCCTCATCCCAGCAGCGAAACTGGAGCGGGAACTGGGCCAGCCAGCTGATGTGGACGAGACTCCCCAGGATGTCCCAGCCTCAGCTCCTCCATCACCTCGGCGACCAGAAGAGCGTGATGTGATGGTGGTTCCCATTGTGCAGGACCTGCCCTTCCTGGCTGAGGCTGTGAAAAGGCAGCTGGAGTGTCACATTGTAAAAATGAAGGTACAACGGCGCTATGGGCTGCCAACCAAGGTCCTGGAATATGAGAAGAGCTTTGAAGACCTCGTCCTGGGGCACAAAGCCTCCCAGCCTCCCCCTCCGCAGAGGCACACTGGACTGCCCTACCGCTCCCCCTTCCAGCAGTGGGACAGGCGCGTTCGGACCAGGAAATCACCAGGACAGCCCCCTGGCCCGCAGGAAGAGTCTGCAGACCCTCTGGACACATGCCCACGAGGGACACGGGCTCCAGTGCACTCTGGGCCAGCAGCGTTCCTGGGAGCGGCACAAGAGATGCCTCAGGAGGATGAGGAGACACCCCCATACGAAAGGGAGCGTGGGGAAACATCCTGCAGCAGCAGCGCCAGCGTGGAGACCCTGCCGGGCACCGACGGGAAGGAGCAGGGCCCTGGGACTCAAGGGGATGTGCACAGCTCTTCTCCTTCTGACCAGGAAGAGCGGGCACCGCCAGAGAGCGAGGGAGCTCCCCGGGAGCAATCAGGGCAGGGGTCTGAGAGCCCCAGCACCTCCTACGTGGACATGGGGCCTCCAGAGCTGCTATTGGAGCAGAGTGTCCCCGTGGGAGTAGCAGACCACTCCCTGGAAGGCCAGAGCAGCTCCAGTGAGGACCTGGGGACACCTGAGCTGCCATCAGCCTTGGCAGCTCCTCCAAGAAGCAGCTCCCCACAGACACAAGCCCCCTCCCATGAGGAGAGACCCTCAGCTCTGCCACCGTCTCCAGACTCTGCGGGGACCGCCCTTCACATCCCTTGTCTGGAAGAGCTCCTCACAGAGGTGACTCTGTCCCCTTTGAGTGACGTCTCCTGGACTTCCAACACGGCGAGCCACGTTAGCTGCTCTTCACAAGCATTTATTCCCACTCTTGTGGATGGAGAAGACATGGATCAGACCTGGAGCATCCAGCCTGGCCAGGGGCATCCCCATCTCGACCTGGAGGAGCAGCCTGGCCAGGCAACGCACCCCCCCTGCGGGGAGGAAGCGGCCAGCTACCTTGAGGCCGGCAGCGTGCAGCAGCACCAGCAAGATCTCGAGATCCAGCTGGGTGCTCCCAGTCCACCTCCCGAGGTGCCCGACGTCCACTCCAGGGAAACGGAGATGCCTGTCACACACCACAAAGGCCAGGACACCTTGGAGGGCCTCATCCCAGCAGCGAAACTGGAGCGGGAACTGGGCCTGCCAGCCGATGTGGATGAGACTCCCCAGGATGTCCCAGCCTCAGCTCCTCCATCAACTCGGCGACCAGAAGAGCGTGATGTGATGGTGGTTCCCATTGTGCAGGACCTGCCCTTCCTGGCTGAGGCTGTGAAAAGGCAGCTGGAGTGTCACATTGTAAAAATGAAGGTACAACGGCGCTATGGGCTGCCAACCAAGGTCCTGGAATATGAGAAGAGCTTTGAAGACCTCGTCCTGGGGCACAAAGCCTCCCAGCCTCCCCCTCCGCAGAGGCACACTGGACTGCCCTACCGCTCCCCCTTCCAGCAGTGGGACAGGCGCGTTCGGACCAGGAAATCACCAGGACAGCCCCCTGGCCTGCAGGAAGAGTCTGCAGACCCTCTGGACACATGCCCACGAGGGACACGGGCTCCAGTGCACACTGGGCCAGCAGCGTTCCTGGGAGCAGCACAAGAGATGCCTCAGGAGGATGAGGAGACACCCCCATACGAAAGGGAACGTGGGGAAACAGCCTGCAGCAGCAGCGCCAGCGTGGAGACCCTGCCGGGCACCGACGGGAAGGAGCAGGGCCCTGGGACTCAAGGGGATGTGCACAGCTCTTCTCCTTCTGACCAGGAAGAGCGGGCACCGCCAGAGAGCGAGGGAGCTCCCCGGGAGCAATCAGGGCAGGGGTCTGAGAGCCCCAGCACCTCCTACGGGGACATGGGGCCTCCAGAGCTGCTATTGGAGCAGAGTGTCCCCGTGGGAGTAGCAGACCACTCCCTGGAAGGCCAGAGCAGCTCCAGTGAGGACCTGGGGACACCTGAGCTGCCATCAGCCTTGGCAGCTCCTCCAAGAAGCAGCTCCCCACAGACACAAGCCCCCTCCCATGAGGAGAGACCCTCAGCTCTGCCACCGTCTCCAGACTCTGCGGGGACCGCCCTTCACATCCCTTGTCTGGAAGAGCTCCTCACAGAGGTGACTCTGTCCCCTTTGAGTGACGTCTCCTGGACTTCCAACACGGCGAGCCACGTTAGCTGCTCTTCACAAGCATTTATTCCCACTCTTGTGGATGGAGAAGACATGGATCAGACCTGGAGCATCCAGCCTGGCCAGGGGCATCCCCATCTCGACCTGGAGGAGCAGCCTGGCCAGGCAACGCACCCCCCCTGCGGGGAGGAAGCGGCCAGCTACCTTGAGGCCGGCAGCGTGCAGCAGCACCAGCAAGATCTCGAGATCCAGCTGGGTGCTCCCAGTCCACCTCCCGAGGTGCCCGACGTCCCCTCCAGGGAAACGGAGATGCCTGTCACACACCACAAAGGCCAGGACACCTTGGAGGGCCTCATCCCAGCAGCGAAACTGGAGCGGGAACTGGGCCTGCAAACCGATGTGGACGAGACGCCACAGGATGTCCCAGCCTCAGCTCCTCCATCAACTCGGCGACCAGAAGAGCGTGATGTGATGGTGGTTCCCATTGTGCAGGACCTGCCCTTCCTGGCTGAGGCTGTGAAAAGGCAGCTGGAGCGTCACATTGTAAAAATGAAGATACAACGGCGCTATGGGCTGCCAACCAAGGTCCTGGAATATGAGAAGAGCTTTGAAGACCTCGTCCTGGGGCACAAAGCCTCCCAGCCTCCCCTCCACAGAGGCACACTGCGCTGCCTTACCGCTCCCCCTTCCAGCAGTGGGACAGGCGCGTTCGGACCAGGAAATCACCAGGACAGCCCCCTGGCCCGCAGGAAGAGTCTGCAGACCCTCTGGACACATGCCCACGAGGGACACGGGCTCCAGTGCACTCTGGGCCAGCAGCGTTCCTGGGAGTGGCACAAGAGATGCCTCAGGAGGATGAGGTGACACCCCCATACGAAAGGGAGCGTGGGGAAACATCCTGCAGCAGCAGCTCCAGCATGGAGACCCTGACGGGCACCGACGGGAAGGAGCAGGGCCCTGGGACTCAAGGGGATGTGCACAGCTCTTCTCCTTCTGACCAGGAAGAGCGGGCACTGCCAGAGAGCGAGGGAGCTCCCCGGGAGCAATCAGGGCAGGGGTCTGAGAGCCCCAGCACCTCCTACGGGGACATGGGGCCTCCAGAGCTGCTATTGGAGCAGAGTGTCCCCGTGGGAGAAGCAGACCACTCCCTGGAAAGCCGGAGCAGCTCCAGTGAGGACCTGGGGACACCTGAGCTGCCATCAGCCTTGGCAGCTCCTCCAAGAAGCAGCTCCCCACAGACACAAGCCCCCTCCCATGAGGAGAGACCCTCAGCTCTGCCACTGTCTCCAGACTCTGCGGGGACTGCCCTTCACATCCCTTATCTGGAAGAGTTCATCACAGCCCTCACTGACTGCTCCAGGGCCAGACAAGCCAACCAAGACCTGCAGAACCAGCTGCTGGCTCTGTGGCTGGAGCACGCCACAGACAACGCGGGGCGACCAAAGACAGAGCTGGCAGCGGAGCTCCCCGGTGCCTTGCAGAGCCGCGGCCATAGAGGAGCTGAGAAGGGCAAGGGGAGCGCCCAGCACAGAGCTGGCTCCAGGACGCTCTGCCCCAAGGACAGCAAAGACCCACGCCACAGCCTGCCTGGCAGCGAGGGCTCCCAGGCTTGGGCTCCATCTGATGCTGCAGCCCCATGCGCAGGATGGGAAGGGACAGTGGGAGAAAGGTGTCCGCCCGAGGAGAGGGCCAAGAGGCAGCAGGACCAGAAGAGGGCTGCTGCTGCCCAGCAATCACAGCGGGTCCATGTCTGTGGGTCCACCATACGGATCCCTGTGTTTCGGCATGGGTGGCTTCTGCCGCAGTGTGCTCCCACCACGCTCGTGCCCCCATGAGAGCAGCCAGACACAGGAGTCCTGGGGCAGAGACACCACCTCCGCCAGGCAGCAGCTGCTGTGTGCTCACCCTCATCCTTGTTTGCTGTTAGAGTGCCTGCGCCAAGCTCCTAGGCACAGGCAAGGCCCAATTTGACAGCAGCAGAAAGGAGAGGACAGGAGAGGAGAGGAGAGGAGCCCCAAGGGAAGAGGACAAAGGGGATGGCAAGCAGAGCCCCAGTGCCCACCAGGCACCAGGCTGAGGCCACCACGCTCTCTGGGTGCCTGAGCATGCTCTTCCCCTTTCAGGTGGCCGGGGCAGAGGGCCCAGCGGGGCATGGACCCCGTGAGCAGCACATCTCTGACAGGCCTTACGAGGCAACAGGAGCTCTCCCAATAAATGTGTTTCTCTTGAAGTGAACTCATGGGAGTCTCTTCTTTCCTGGTGTATTGGGTTGACGTGGCAAGGTTTTGGTAGCTGGGGGGCTGCAGGAGCTGGCCCCCATCTTGGGCAAAGCCAGTTGCAGCCAACTCCAAACTGGACCCACCCCTGCCCAAAGCTGAGCCCATCGGCGACAGTGGTGGTGCCTCTGTGATAAGAAGGGGCAAGAAATGCTGCACAGCAGCTGTGAGAGTGAGGAGTGAGAATAATGTGAGAGAAACAGTCCTGCAGACACCAAGGTCAATGAAGAAGCAGAGGGAGGAGGTGCTCCAGGTGCCGGAGCAGAGATTCCCCTGCAGCCCTTGGAGATCATGGTGGAGCAGGTTGTCCCCTGCAGCCCATGGAGGACCATACCCGAGCAGATATCCACACCAGCCCGTGGAGGACCCCACGCTGCAGCAGGTGGGTATGCCCTGAAGGAAGCTGCAGCCAGTGGAGAGACCATGCTGGAGCAGGCTCCTGGCAGGAACCGTGGCCCGTGGAGCAGTCTGCTCCTGACGGACTGTACCCCGGTGGAGCAGGTCTTGAAGAACTGCAGCCCATGGGAAGGACCCATGTTAGAGCAGCTCATGAAGGACTGCACCCCGTGGGAGGGACCCCACGGTGGAGCACGGGGAGAGTGTGAGGAAGAAGGAGCGGCAAAGATGAAGTGTTATGGACAGACCACAACCCCCATTCCCCATCCCCCGTGCTGCCTGGGGGAAAGACATGGAAGAGGCAGGAGTGCAGCTGAGCCTGGGAAGAAGGGGGAGTGGGGGAAGGTGGTTTGAGTTTTGTTTTTATTTCTCACTATCCCACTCTCTTATTAATGGGCAAAAATTAAATTAATCTTCCCCAAGTCAAGTCTGTTTTGCCCTTGACAGCAGTTGCTGAGCGATCTCAGCGGCTTTATTTCGACGCAGGTACTTTTTAATTTAACTCCTCCCCCTATCCTGTAGAGGAGGGGAGTGAGAGAGCAGCTTGGTGGGCACCCGGCAGCCAGCCAAGGTGAACCCACCACGCCTGGGCAGGAGCAGTGGCTCCTGCTCACTTCTCGTCTCTCCTTGTATGGGCAAGTTGGGCAGCAGCTCTGTTGGCAGCTTCTGTGGAGAGGAGCATGATGGCCTTCCAGGTTCCTTACGAGGGGGACGTGGGACTGGTCTTCTGCTTCAGGCTTCCAGAGACAGCACGGGCTGCCCAACTTCCCAGAGGTCCCCTGCACATCACAGCTGCGTTTCTGGGCTGGGAGCGGTGCAGGTCTGCAGAGGAGGAAGAGGAGGTGAGCAGGATCTCCAAGCAGGCAGAAGACAGCAGTGAGGGCTGGCAGAGCCAGGGGGCAGGAAGGCAGGGCCTGGCACCCAGGGCCTGTCCCAAAGCCACAGCAAGGGATCAGGGCAAGCATGGGACTGGTGGGGGCAGCCACAGCCACAGCCACTGGACACCACCCTGGGGATGGGGACAGGCTGAGGCCGGGTGAGACTCAAGAGGGCCAGCAGGCAGTTCATGGGGTCTCGGAGGGGTAACACAGGCCAGGACCTGGGATTTGGCCCTTCCTAGTGAGAGGGCAGAGGCTTTGTACGGCCCTGCACAGGGCCAGGTCTCGGGACGGGGTGGGTTGGCCATGCTCCCACTGTGCTGAGCTTGGTCCAGCTGTGCTGAGCTTGGTCCAGCGGTGCTGGCCGTTGTCCAATGCTCGGGGGACTGTCGCCTCCCTCAGTTCAGCTCAGCTTGGGGAGAGCCACCTCCCCCCATTGTCCCTGCATCACAAACGTTGCCATAGCTGAGTGCCGGTGACACCAAAGATGGTGACGGGGTGGCAGCCCGTGTCATGCCTGCATCACAAACACGGGCGGGATTTGTACACGGGGCTGAGCGAGGCCGGGCGGCACTTTGCCCTGTGACCTGACGGGTGAAGAGAGAGGCCCTTGAGCTGGCAAGGAGGAGGAGCAAGAGGACTGCGAGCTGTGTGCGGCTGCTCCTCCTCAAGCTCTCCTTTGTCTCTCTCTGGCACGATCCAGGCATGTCTGTCATGGCCTGGGAGATGAGCTGGTTCCTCAGCGTAGCGGCCTTCATCGCCTCCTCTGCTTTCCTGTGGCTGCTGCTGATGGTGGTTGTCTACCACCTCGCCATGATCATGGCCGAGCCCCAGGTAGGAGTCAGTGCTGGTGCTGAGCCGAGCCCTGGCCGGCAGGGTGGGGGGTCAGCAGGGGCCCAGGAGCAGCCCCAGGGCAGGCTGGAGGGGCCCTGCCTGGCAAGGGAGGCCGTTTCCCAGCTGGGCCGTGGCCAGCCTGGGCCAGGAGGCTCGGGGCAGGCATAGGTCTGGCCCTGGTGGGCTCGGGTCTTTTGCTGGTGTCTTCGAGGCTGCTGGGGACGTTCATCTCTCACCCGCTGCTTTCCTTGCCCGTGTAGGAAGGGAGACGGAAGAAGCGCCGGCACAGAGGCAACAAGTGGCGTGCCAGAGGTAAGCAGGCCCTGGGCAAGGGCAGGTGCCCTGCAAAGCCACCCGCTGGCCCCACATGCCCATCGCCCCATCAGGGGATGCACTGTCCGCTCACCCTGTCTCCTCTATCTGCAGCCTTTGTCCTCCTGGAGTCTTCACAGCCCTCGAGGACACAGTAAGTGGAGCCATCCCCCCTGAAACACGACAGCCCCCTCTCGTATCCCCCCACCGAGCGAGGTCCCACTAACGCTGCCCTCTGTCCCTCTGCAGCTGCCCCATACACCCGGAGATGGATGGCATGTATGAAATAGTCCATCAGTTCAACAGGACCTTCGAGAACCTAACAAGATACCTGGACACGTAAGGCCACTGCAGAGGGAATGGGGACAGGGACGGGATGCATGGCTGGGGGCAACCGCTTGGGGAGGGCATGGGGAAATCCATGGGCCTAAAGGGAATGTGAGGGGCGATGCCTTTCTGGAGGCATGAGCTCTGTGGCACAGTGCTGACAGCGCCCCCCTCTTTTTCCTGGGGCAGAGGGAGCTGCTGTGGGCAGCAGGCAGGGAGGGGCCCTCGGGCACACACTGGGTGGGACCCCATGGCAATGACACAGCCTGCCGCCTCCTCTGGGGCAGGAGGGAGAGCCCCAAGGCGCTCGGGAGTGCTGGGCTCAGGCTTTCACTCCCCCTCCTCACACAGGCTCAACTGGGAGGCGACTGAGGACAGCGACAGCTCCTGGACTTCCATCACGCCCAGTGACGTCGGATCCTCTTCAAGTGTCTCTCTGTCCCCTTCGAGAGAAGACCCCGACGCTTGCATCACGGCGAGCGAAGCCAGCTCCTCCACAGAGGTGTTTCTGTCCCCTTTGAGTGATGACTCCTGGACTTCCATCACGGCGAGCCACATTAGCTGCTCTTTACAGGCGTCTCTCCCCACTCTTGTGGATGGAGGAGACCTGGATCAGGCCTCCAGCATCCAGCCTGGCCAGGGGCATCTCAATCTCGACCTGGAGGAGCAGCCTGACCAGGCAACGCACGCACCCTGCGCGGAGGAAATGGCCAGCTACCTTGAGGCCGGCAGCGTGCAGCAGCACCAGCAAGATCTCGAGATCCAGCTGGGTGCTCCCAGTCCACCTCCCGAGGTGCCCGACGTCCCCTCCAGGGAAACAGAGATGCCTGTCACACACCACAAAGGCCAGGACACCTTGGAGGGCCTCATCCCAGCAGCGAAACTGGAGCGGGAACTGGGCCAGCCAGCTGATGTGGACGAGACTCCCCAGGATGTCCCAGCCTCAGCTCCTCCATCACCTCGGCGACCAGAAGAGCGTGATGTGATGGTGGTTCCCATTGTGCAGGACCTGCCCTTCCTGGCTGAGGCTGTGAAAAGGCAGCTGGAGTGTCACATTGTAAAAATGAAGGTACAACGGCGCTATGGGCTGCCAACCAAGGTCCTGGAATATGAGAAGAGCTTTGAAGACCTCGTCCTGGGGCACAAAGCCTCCCAGCCTCCCCTCCGCAGAGGCACACTGGACTGCCCTACCGCTCCCCCTTCCAGCAGTGGGACAGGCGCGTTCGGACCAGGAAATCACCAGGACAGCCCCCTGGCCCGCAGGAAGAGTCTGCAGACCCTCTGGACACATGCCCACGAGGGACACGGGCTCCAGTGCACTCTGGGCCAGCAGCGTTCCTGGGAGCGGCACAAGAGATGCCTCAGGAGGATGAGGAGACACCCCATACGAAAGGGAGCGTGGGGAAACATCCTGCAGCAGCAGCGCCAGCGTGGAGACCCTGCCGGGCACCGACGGGAAGGAGCAGGGCCCTGGGACTCAAGGGGATGTGCACAGCTCTTCTCCTTCTGACCAGGAAGAGCGGGCACCGCCAGAGAGCGAGGGAGCTCCCCGGGAGCAATCAGGGCAGGGGTCTGAGAGCCCCAGCACCTCCTACGTGGACATGGGGCCTCCAGAGCTGCTATTGGAGCAGAGTGTCCCCGTGGGAGTAGCAGACCACTCCCTGGAAGGCCAGAGCAGCTCCAGTGAGGACCTGGGGACACCTGAGCTGCCATCAGCCTTGGCAGCTCCTCCAAGAAGCAGCTCCCCACAGACACAAGCCCCCTCCCATGAGGAGAGACCCTCAGCTCTGCCACCGTCTCCAGACTCTGCGGGGACCGCCCTTCACATCCCTTGTCTGGAAGAGCTCCTCACAGAGGTGACTCTGTCCCCTTTGAGTGACGTCTCCTGGACTTCCAACACGGCGAGCCACGTTAGCTGCTCTTCACAAGCATTTATTCCCACTCTTGTGGATGGAGAAGACATGGATCAGACCTGGAGCATCCAGCCTGGCCAGGGGCATCCCCATCTCGACCTGGAGGAGCAGCCTGGCCAGGCAACGCACCCCCCCTGCGGGGAGGAAGCGGCCAGCTACCTTGAGGCCGGCAGCGTGCAGCAGCACCAGCAAGATCTCGAGATCCAGCTGGGTGCTCCCAGTCCACCTCCCGAGGTGCCCGACGTCCACTCCAGGGAAACGGAGATGCCTGTCACACACCACAAAGGCCAGGACACCTTGGAGGGCCTCATCCCAGCAGCGAAACTGGAGCGGGAACTGGGCCTGCCAGCCGATGTGGATGAGACTCCCAGGATGTCCCAGCCTCAGCTCCTCCATCAACTCGGCGACCAGAAGAGCGTGATGTGATGGTGGTTCCCATTGTGCAGGACCTGCCCTTCCTGGCTGAGGCTGTGAAAAGGCAGCTGGAGTGTCACATTGTAAAAATGAAGGTACAACGGCGCTATGGGCTGCCAACCAAGGTCCTGGAATATGAGAAGAGCTTTGAAGACCTCGTCCTGGGGCACAAAGCCTCCCAGCCTCCCCTCCGCAGAGGCACACTGGACTGCCCTACCGCTCCCCCTTCCAGCAGTGGGACAGGCGCGTTCGGACCAGGAAATCACCAGGACAGCCCCTGGCCTGCAGGAAGAGTCTGCAGACCCTCTGGACACATGCCCACGAGGGACACGGGCTCCAGTGCACACTGGGCCAGCAGCGTTCCTGGGAGCAGCACAAGAGATGCCTCAGGAGGATGAGGAGACACCCCCATACGAAAGGGAACGTGGGGAAACAGCCTGCAGCAGCAGCGCCAGCGTGGAGACCCTGACGGGCACCGACGGGAAGGAGCAGGGCCCTGGGACTCAAGGGGATGTGCACAGCTCTTCTCCTTCTGACCAGGAAGAGCGGGCACCGCCAGAGAGCGAGGGAGCTCCCCGGGAGCAATCAGGGCAGGGGTCTGAGAGCCCCAGCACCTCCTACGGGGACATGGGGCCTCCAGAGCTGCTATTGGAGCAGAGTGTCCCCGTGGGAGTAGCAGACCACTCCCTGGAAGGCCAGAGCAGCTCCAGTGAGGACCTGGGGACACCTGAGCTGCCATCAGCCTTGGCAGCTCCTCCAAGAAGCAGCTCCCCACAGACACAAGCCCCCTCCCATGAGGAGAGACCCTCAGCTCTGCCACCGTCTCCAGACTCTGCGGGGACCGCCCTTCACATCCCTTGTCTGGAAGAGCTCCTCACAGAGGTGACTCTGTCCCCTTTGAGTGACGTCTCCTGGACTTCCAACACGGCGAGCCACGTTAGCTGCTCTTCACAAGCATTTATTCCCACTCTTGTGGATGGAGAAGACATGGATCAGACCTGGAGCATCCAGCCTGGCCAGGGGCATCCCCATCTCGACCTGGAGGAGCAGCCTGGCCAGGCAACGCACCCCCCCTGCGGGGAGGAAGCGGCCAGCTACCTTGAGGCCGGCAGCGTGCAGCAGCACCAGCAAGATCTCGAGATCCAGCTGGGTGCTCCCAGTCCACCTCCCGAGGTGCCCGACGTCCCCTCCAGGGAAACGGAGATGCCTGTCACACACCACAAAGGCCAGGACACCTTGGAGGGCCTCATCCCAGCAGCGAAACTGGAGCGGGAACTGGGCCTGCAAACCGATGTGGACGAGACGCCACAGGATGTCCCAGCCTCAGCTCCTCCATCAACTCGGCGACCAGAAGAGCGTGATGTGATGGTGGTTCCCATTGTGCAGGACCTGCCCTTCCTGGCTGAGGCTGTGAAAAGGCAGCTGGAGCGTCACATTGTAAAAATGAAGATACAACGGCGCTATGGGCTGCCAACCAAGGTCCTGGAATATGAGAAGAGCTTTGAAGACCTCGTCCTGGGGCACAAAGCCTCCCAGCCTCCCCCTCCACAGAGGCACACTGCGCTGCCTTACCGCTCCCCCTTCCAGCAGTGGGACAGGCGCGTTCGGACCAGGAAATCACCAGGACAGCCCCCTGGCCCGCAGGAAGAGTCTGCAGACCCTCTGGACACATGCCCACGAGGGACACGGGCTCCAGTGCACTCTGGGCCAGCAGCGTTCCTGGGAGTGGCACAAGAGATGCCTCAGGAGGATGAGGTGACACCCCCATACGAAAGGGAGCGTGGGGAAACATCCTGCAGCAGCAGCTCCAGCATGGAGACCCTGACGGGCACCGACGGGAAGGAGCAGGGCCCTGGGACTCAAGGGGATGTGCACAGCTCTTCTCCTTCTGACCAGGAAGAGCGGGCACTGCCAGAGAGCGAGGGAGCTCCCCGGGAGCAATCAGGGCAGGGGTCTGAGAGCCCCAGCACCTCCTACGGGGACATGGGGCCTCCAGAGCTGCTATTGGAGCAGAGTGTCCCCGTGGGAGAAGCAGACCACTCCCTGGAAAGCCGGAGCAGCTCCAGTGAGGACCTGGGGACACCTGAGCTGCCATCAGCCTTGGCAGCTCCTCCAAGAAGCAGCTCCCCACAGACACAAGCCCCTCCCATGAGGAGAGACCCTCAGCTCTGCCACTGTCTCCAGACTCTGCGGGGACCGCCCTTCACATCCCTTATCTGGAAGAGTTCATCACAGCCCTCACTGACTGCTCCAGGGCCAGACAAGCCAACCAAGACCTGCAGAACCAGCTGCTGGCTCTGTGGCTGGAGCACGCCACAGACAACGCGGGGCGACCAAAGACAGAGCTGGCAGCGGAGCTCCCGGTGCCTTGCAGAGCCGCGGCCATAGAGGAGCTGAGAAGGGCAAGGGGAGCGCCCAGCACAGAGCTGGCTCCAGGACGCTCTGCCCCAAGGACAGCAAAGACCCACGCCACAGCCTGCCTGGCAGCGAGGGCTCCCAGGCTTGGGCTCCATCTGATGCTGCAGCCCCATGCGCAGGATGGGAAGGGACAGTGGGAGAAAGGTGTCCGCCCGAGGAGAGGGCCAAGAGGCAGCAGGACCAGAAGAGGGCTGCTGCTGCCCAGCAATCACAGCGGGTCCATGTCTGTGGGTCCACCATACGGATCCCTGTGTTTCGGCATGGGTGGCTTCTGCCGCAGTGTGCTCCCACCACGCTCGTGCCCCCATGAGAGCAGCCAGACACAGGAGTCCTGGGGCAGAGACACCACCTCCGCCAGGCAGCAGCTGCTGTGTGCTCACCCTCATCCTTGTTTGCTGTTAGAGTGCCTGCGCCAAGCTCCTAGGCACAGGCAAGGCCCAATTTGACAGCAGCAGAAAGGAGAGGACAGGAGAGGAGAGGAGAGGAGCCCCAAGGGAAGAGGACAAAGGGGATGGCAAGCAGAGCCCCAGTGCCCACCAGGCACCAGGCTGAGGCCACCACGCTCTCTGGGTGCCTGAGCATGCTCTTCCCCTTTCAGGTGGCCGGGGCAGAGGGCCCAGCGGGGCATGGACCCCGTGAGCAGCACATCTCTGACAGGCCTTACGAGGCAACAGGAGCTCTCCCAATAAATGTGTTTCTCTTGAAGTGAACTCATGGGAGTCTCTTCTTTCCTGGTGTATTGGGTTGACGTGGCAAGGTTTTGGTAGCTGGGGGGCTGCAGGAGCTGGCCCCCATCTTGGGCAAAGCCAGTTGCAGCCAACTCCAAACTGGACCCACCCCTGCCCAAAGCTGAGCCCATCGGCGACAGTGGTGGTGCCTCTGTGATAAGAAGGGGCAAGAAATGCTGCACAGCAGCTGTGAGAGTGAGGAGTGAGAATAATGTGAGAGAAACAGTCCTGCAGACACCAAGGTCAATGAAGAAGCAGAGGGAGGAGGTGCTCCAGGTGCCGGAGCAGAGATTCCCCTGCAGCCCTTGGAGATCATGGTGGAGCAGGTTGTCCCCCTGCAGCCCATGGAGGACCATACCCGAGCAGATATCCACACCAGCCCGTGGAGGACCCCACGCTGCAGCAGGTGGGTATGCCCTGAAGGAAGCTGCAGCCAGTGGAGAGACCATGCTGGAGCAGGCTCCTGGCAGGAACCGTGGCCCGTGGAGCAGTCTGCTCCTGACGGACTGTACCCCGGTGGAGCAGGTCTTGAAGAACTGCAGCCCATGGGAAGGACCCATGTTAGAGCAGCTCATGAAGGACTGCACCCCGTGGGAGGGACCCCACGGTGGAGCACGGGGAGAGTGTGAGGAAGAAGGAGCGGCAAAGATGAAGTGTTATGGACAGACCACAACCCCCATTCCCCATCCCCCCGTGCTGCCTGGGGGGAAAGACATGGAAGAGGCAGGAGTGCAGCTGAGCCTGGGAAGAAGGGGGAGTGGGGGGAAGGTGGTTTGAGTTTTGTTTTTATTTCTCACTATCCCACTCTCTTATTAATGGGCAAAAAATTAAATTAATCTTCCCCAAGTCAAGTCTGTTTTGCCCTTGACAGCAGTTGCTGAGCGATCTCAGCGGCTTTATTTCGACGCAGGTACTTTTTAATTTAACTCCTCCCCCTATCCTGTAGAGGAGGGGGAGTGAGAGAGCAGCTTGGTGGGCACCCGGCAGCCAGCCAAGGTGAACCCACCACGCCTGGGCAGGAGCAGTGGCTCCTGCTCACTTCTCGTCTCTCCTTGTATGGGCAAGTTGGGCAGCAGCTCTGTTGGCAGCTTCTGTGGAGAGGAGCATGATGGCCTTCCAGGTTCCTTACGAGGGGGACGTGGGACTGGTCTTCTGCTTCAGGCTTCCAGAGACAGCACGGGCTGCCCAACTTCCCAGAGGTCCCCTGCACATCACAGCTGCGTTTCTGGGCTGGGAGCGGTGCAGGTCTGCAGAGGAGGAAGAGGAGGTGAGCAGGATCTCCAAGCAGGCAGAAGACAGCAGTGAGGGCTGGCAGAGCCAGGGGCGCAGGAAGGCAGGGCCTGGCACCCAGGGCCTGTCCCAAAGCCACAGCAAGGGATCAGGGCAAGCATGGGACTGGTGGGGGCAGCCACAGCCACAGCCACTGGACACCACCCTGGGGATGGGGACAGGCTGAGGCCGGGTGAGACTCAAGAGGGCCAGCAGGCAGTTCATGGGGTCTCGGAGGGGTAACACAGGCCAGGACCTGGGATTTGGCCCTTCCTAGTGAGAGGGCAGAGGCTTTGTACGGCCCTGCACAGGGCCAGGTCTCGGGACGGGGTGGGTTGGCCATGCTCCCACTGTGCTGAGCTTGGTCCAGCTGTGCTGAGCTTGGTCCAGCGGTGCTGGCCGTTGTCCAATGCTCGGGGGACTGTCGCCTCCCTCAGTTCAGCTCAGCTTGGGGAGAGCCACCTCCCCCCATTGTCCCTGCATCACAAACGTTGCCATAGCTGAGTGCCGGTGACACCAAAGATGGTGACGGGGTGGCAGCCCGTGTCATGCCTGCATCACAAACACGGGCGGGATTTGTACACGGGGCTGAGCGAGGCCGGGCGGCACTTTGCCCTGTGACCTGACGGGTGAAGAGAGAGGCCCTTGAGCTGGCAAGGAGGAGGAGCAAGAGGACTGCGAGCTGTGTGCGGCTGCTCCTCCTCAAGCTCTCCTTGTCTCTCTCTGGCACGATCCAGGCATGTCTGTCATGGCCTGGGAGATGAGCTGGTTCCTCAGCGTAGCGGCCTTCATCGCCTCCTCTGCTTTCCTGTGGCTGCTGCTGATGGTGGTTGTCTACCACCTCGCCATGATCATGGCCGAGCCCCAGGTAGGAGTCAGTGCTGGTGCTGAGCCGAGCCCTGGCCGGCAGGGTGGGGGGTCAGCAGGGGCCCAGGAGCAGCCCCAGGGCAGGCTGGAGGGGCCCTGCCTGGCAAGGGAGGCCGTTTCCCAGCTGGGCCGTGGCCAGCCTGGGCCAGGAGGCTCGGGGCAGGCATAGGTCTGGCCCTGGTGGGCTCGGGTCTTTGCTGGTGTCTTCGAGGCTGCTGGGGACGTTCATCTCTCACCCGCTGCTTTCCTTGCCCGTGTAGGAAGGGAGACGGAAGAAGCGCCGGCACAGAGGCAACAAGTGGCGTGCCAGAGGTAAGCAGGCCCTGGGCAAGGGCAGGTGCCCTGCAAAGCCACCCGCTGGCCCCACATGCCCATCGCCCCATCAGGGGATGCACTGTCCGCTCACCCTGTCTCCTCTATCTGCAGCCTTTGTCCTCCTGGAGTCTTCACAGCCCTCGAGGACACAGTAAGTGGAGCCATCCCCCCTGAAACACGACAGCCCCCTCTCGTATCCCCCCACCGAGCGAGGTCCCACTAACGCTGCCCTCTGTCCCTCTGCAGCTGCCCCATACACCCGGAGATGGATGGCATGTATGAAATAGTCCATCAGTTCAACAGGACCTTCGAGAACCTAACAAGATACCTGGACACGTAAGGCCACTGCAGAGGGAATGGGGACAGGGACGGGATGCATGGCTGGGGGCAACCGCTTGGGGAGGGCATGGGGAAATCCATGGGCCTAAAGGGAATGTGAGGGGCGATGCCTTTCTGGAGGCATGAGCTCTGTGGCACAGTGCTGACAGCGCCCCCCTCTTTTCCCGGGGGCAGAGGGAGCTGCTGTGGGCAGCAGGCAGGGAGGGGCCCTCGGGCACACACTGGGTGGGACCCCATGGCAATGACACAGCCTGCCGCCTCCTCTGGGGCAGGAGGGAGAGCCCCAAGGCGCTCGGGAGTGCTGGGCTCAGGCTTTCACTCCCCTCCTCACACAGGCTCAACTGGGAGGCGACTGAGGACAGCGACAGCTCCTGGACTTCCATCACGCCCAGTGACGTCGGATCCTCTTCAAGTGTCTCTCTGTCCCCTTCGAGAGAAGACCCCGACGCTTGCATCACGGCGAGCGAAGCCAGCTCCTCCACAGAGGTGTTTCTGTCCCCTTTGAGTGATGACTCCTGGACTTCCATCACGGCGAGCCACATTAGCTGCTCTTTACAGGCGTCTCTCCCCACTCTTGTGGATGGAGGAGACCTGGATCAGGCCTCCAGCATCCAGCCTGGCCAGGGGCATCTCAATCTCGACCTGGAGGAGCAGCCTGACCAGGCAACGCACGCACCCTGCGCGGAGGAAATGGCCAGCTACCTTGAGGCCGGCAGCGTGCAGCAGCACCAGCAAGATCTCGAGATCCAGCTGGGTGCTCCCAGTCCACCTCCCGAGGTGCCCGACGTCCCCTCCAGGGAAACAGAGATGCCTGTCACACACCACAAAGGCCAGGACACCTTGGAGGGCCTCATCCCAGCAGCGAAACTGGAGCGGGAACTGGGCCAGCCAGCTGATGTGGACGAGACTCCCCAGGATGTCCCAGCCTCAGCTCCTCCATCACCTCGGCGACCAGAAGAGCGTGATGTGATGGTGGTTCCCATTGTGCAGGACCTGCCCTTCCTGGCTGAGGCTGTGAAAAGGCAGCTGGAGTGTCACATTGTAAAAATGAAGGTACAACGGCGCTATGGGCTGCCAACCAAGGTCCTGGAATATGAGAAGAGCTTTGAAGACCTCGTCCTGGGGCACAAAGCCTCCCAGCCTCCCCCTCCGCAGAGGCACACTGGACTGCCCTACCGCTCGCCCTTCCAGCAGTGGGACAGGCGCGTTCGGACCAGGAAATCACCAGGACAGCCCCCTGGCCCGCAGGAAGAGTCTGCAGACCCTCTGGACACATGCCCACGAGGGACACGGGCTCCAGTGCACTCTGGGCCAGCAGCGTTCCTGGGAGCGGCACAAGAGATGCCTCAGGAGGATGAGGAGACACCCCCATACGAAAGGGAACGTGGGGAAACATCCTGCAGCAGCAGCGCCAGCGTGGAGACCCTGCCGGGCACCGACGGGAAGGAGCAGGGCCCTGGGACTCAAGGGGATGTGCACAGCTCTTCTCCTTCTGACCAGGAAGAGCGGGCACCGCCAGAGAGCGAGGGAGCTCCCGGGAGCAATCAGGGCAGGGGTCTGAGAGCCCCAGCACCTCCTACGTGGACATGGGGCCTCCAGAGCTGCTATTGGAGCAGAGTGTCCCCGTGGGAGTAGCAGACCACTCCCTGGAAGGCCAGAGCAGCTCCAGTGAGGACCTGGGGACACCTGAGCTGCCATCAGCCTTGGCAGCTCCTCCAAGAAGCAGCTCCCCACAGACACAAGCCCCCTCCCATGAGGAGAGACCCTCAGCTCTGCCACCGTCTCCAGACTCTGCGGGGACCGCCTTCACATCCCTTGTCTGGAAGAGCTCCTCACAGAGGTGACTCTGTCCCCTTTGAGTGACGTCTCCTGGACTTCCAACACGGCGAGCCACGTTAGCTGCTCTTCACAAGCATTTATTCCCACTCTTGTGGATGGAGAAGACATGGATCAGACCTGGAGCATCCAGCCTGGCCAGGGGCATCCCCATCTCGACCTGGAGGAGCAGCCTGGCCAGGCAACGCACCCCCCCTGCGGGGAGGAAGCGGCCAGCTACCTTGAGGCCGGCAGCGTGCAGCAGCACCAGCAAGATCTCGAGATCCAGCTGGGTGCTCCCAGTCCACCTCCCGAGGTGCCCGACGTCCACTCCAGGGAAACGGAGATGCCTGTCACACACCACAAAGGCCAGGACACCTTGGAGGGCCTCATCCCAGCAGCGAAACTGGAGCGGGAACTGGGCCTGCCAGCCGATGTGGATGAGACTCCCCAGGATGTCCCAGCCTCAGCTCCTCCATCAACTCGGCGACCAGAAGAGCGTGATGTGATGGTGGTTCCCATTGTGCAGGACCTGCCCTTCCTGGCTGAGGCTGTGAAAAGGCAGCTGGAGTGTCACATTGTAAAAATGAAGGTACAACGGCGCTATGGGCTGCCAACCAAGGTCCTGGAATATGAGAAGAGCTTTGAAGACCTCGTCCTGGGGCACAAAGCCTCCCAGCCTCCCCCTCCGCAGAGGCACACTGGACTGCCCTACCGCTCCCCCTTCCAGCAGTGGGACAGGCGCGTTCGGACCAGGAAATCACCAGGACAGCCCCCTGGCCTGCAGGAAGAGTCTGCAGACCCTCTGGACACATGCCCACGAGGGACACGGGCTCCAGTGCACACTGGGCCAGCAGCGTTCCTGGGAGCAGCACAAGAGATGCCTCAGGAGGATGAGGAGACACCCCCATACGAAAGGGAACGTGGGGAAACAGCCTGCAGCAGCAGCGCCAGCGTGGAGACCCTGACGGGCACCGACGGGAAGGAGCAGGGCCCTGGGACTCAAGGGGATGTGCACAGCTCTTCTCCTTCTGACCAGGAAGAGCGGGCACCGCCAGAGAGCGAGGGAGCTCCCCGGGAGCAATCAGGGCAGGGGTCTGAGAGCCCCAGCACCTCCTACGGGGACATGGGGCCTCCAGAGCTGCTATTGGAGCAGAGTGTCCCCGTGGGAGTAGCAGACCACTCCCTGGAAGGCCAGAGCAGCTCCAGTGAGGACCTGGGGACACCTGAGCTGCCATCAGCCTTGGCAGCTCCTCCAAGAAGCAGCTCCCCACAGACACAAGCCCCCTCCCATGAGGAGAGACCCTCAGCTCTGCCACCGTCTCCAGACTCTGCGGGGACCGCCCTTCACATCCCTTGTCTGGAAGAGCTCCTCACAGAGGTGACTCTGTCCCCTTTGAGTGACGTCTCCTGGACTTCCAACACGGCGAGCCACGTTAGCTGCTCTTCACAAGCATTTATTCCCACTCTTGTGGATGGAGAAGACATGGATCAGACCTGGAGCATCCAGCCTGGCCAGGGGCATCCCCATCTCGACCTGGAGGAGCAGCCTGGCCAGGCAACGCACCCCCCCTGCGGGGAGGAAGCGGCCAGCTACCTTGAGGCCGGCAGCGTGCAGCAGCACCAGCAAGATCTCGAGATCCAGCTGGGTGCTCCCAGTCCACCTCCCGAGGTGCCCGACGTCCCCTCCAGGGAAACGGAGATGCCTGTCACACACCACAAAGGCCAGGACACCTTGGAGGGCCTCATCCCAGCAGCGAAACTGGAGCGGGAACTGGGCCTGCAAACCGATGTGGACGAGACGCCACAGGATGTCCCAGCCTCAGCTCCTCCATCAACTCGGCGACCAGAAGAGCGTGATGTGATGGTGGTTCCCATTGTGCAGGACCTGCCCTTCCTGGCTGAGGCTGTGAAAAGGCAGCTGGAGCGTCACATTGTAAAAATGAAGATACAACGGCGCTATGGGCTGCCAACCAAGGTCCTGGAATATGAGAAGAGCTTTGAAGACCTCGTCCTGGGGCACAAAGCCTCCCAGCCTCCCCTCCACAGAGGCACACTGCGCTGCCTTACCGCTCCCCCTTCCAGCAGTGGGACAGGCGCGTTCGGACCAGGAAATCACCAGGACAGCCCCTGGCCCGCAGGAAGAGTCTGCAGACCCTCTGGACACATGCCCACGAGGGACACGGGCTCCAGTGCACTCTGGGCCAGCAGCGTTCCTGGGAGTGGCACAAGAGATGCCTCAGGAGGATGAGGTGACACCCCCATACGAAAGGGAGCGTGGGGAAACATCCTGCAGCAGCAGCTCCAGCATGGAGACCCTGACGGGCACCGACGGGAAGGAGCAGGGCCCTGGGACTCAAGGGGATGTGCACAGCTCTTCTCCTTCTGACCAGGAAGAGCGGGCACTGCCAGAGAGCGAGGAGCTCCCCGGGAGCAATCAGGGCAGGGGTCTGAGAGCCCCAGCACCTCCTACGGGGACATGGGGCCTCCAGAGCTGCTATTGGAGCAGAGTGTCCCCGTGGGAGAAGCAGACCACTCCCTGGAAGGCCGGAGCAGCTCCAGTGAGGACCTGGGGACACCTGAGCTGCCATCAGCCTTGGCAGCTCCTCCAAGAAGCAGCTCCCCACAGACACAAGCCCCCTCCCATGAGGAGAGACCCTCAGCTCTGCCACTGTCTCCAGACTCTGCGGGGACCGCCCTTCACATCCCTTATCTGGAAGAGTTCATCACAGCCCTCACTGACTGCTCCAGGGCCAGACAAGCCAACCAAGACCTGCAGAACCAGCTGCTGGCTCTGTGGCTGGAGCACGCCACAGACAACGCGGGGCGACCAAAGACAGAGCTGGCAGCGGAGCTCCCCGGTGCCTTGCAGAGCCGCGGCCATAGAGGAGCTGAGAAGGGCAAGGGGAGCGCCCAGCACAGAGCTGGCTCCAGGACGCTCTGCCCCAAGGACAGCAAAGACCCACGCCACAGCCTGCCTGGCAGCGAGGGCTCCCAGGCTTGGGCTCCATCTGATGCTGCAGCCCCATGCGCAGGATGGGAAGGGACAGTGGGAGAAAGGTGTCCGCCCGAGGAGAGGGCCAAGAGGCAGCAGGACCAGAAGAGGGCTGCTGCTGCCCAGCAATCACAGCGGGTCCATGTCTGTGGGTCCACCATACGGATCCCTGTGTTTCGGCATGGGTGGCTTCTGCCGCAGTGTGCTCCCACCACGCTCGTGCCCCCATGAGAGCAGCCAGACACAGGAGTCCTGGGGCAGAGACACCACCTCCGCCAGGCAGCAGCTGCTGTGTGCTCACCCTCATCCTTGTTTGCTGTTAGAGTGCCTGCGCCAAGCTCCTAGGCACAGGCAAGGCCCAATTTGACAGCAGCAGAAAGGAGAGGACAGGAGAGGAGAGGAGAGGAGCCCCAAGGGAAGAGGACAAAGGGGATGGCAAGCAGAGCCCCAGTGCCCACCAGGCACCAGGCTGAGGCCACCACGCTCTCTGGGTGCCTGAGCATGCTCTTCCCCTTTCAGGTGGCCGGGGCAGAGGGCCCAGCGGGGCATGGACCCCGTGAGCAGCACATCTCTGACAGGCCTTACGAGGCAACAGGAGCTCTCCCAATAAATGTGTTTCTCTTGAAGTGAACTCATGGGAGTCTCTTCTTTCCTGGTGTATTGGGTTGACGTGGCAAGGTTTTGGTAGCTGGGGGGCTGCAGGAGCTGGCCCCCATCTTGGGCAAAGCCAGTTGCAGCCAACTCCAAACTGGACCCACCCCTGCCCAAAGCTGAGCCCATCGGCGACAGTGGTGGTGCCTCTGTGATAAGAAGGGGCAAGAAATGCTGCACAGCAGCTGTGAGAGTGAGGAGTGAGAATAATGTGAGAGAAACAGTCCTGCAGACACCAAGGTCAATGAAGAAGCAGAGGGAGGAGGTGCTCCAGGTGCCGGAGCAGAGATTCCCCTGCAGCCCTTGGAGATCATGGTGGAGCAGGTTGTCCCCTGCAGCCCATGGAGGACCATACCCGAGCAGATATCCACACCAGCCCGTGGAGGACCCCACGCTGCAGCAGGTGGGTATGCCCTGAAGGAAGCTGCAGCCAGTGGAGAGACCATGCTGGAGCAGGCTCCTGGCAGGAACCGTGGCCCGTGGAGCAGTCTGCTCCTGACGGACTGTACCCCGGTGGAGCAGGTCTTGAAGAACTGCAGCCCATGGGAAGGACCCATGTTAGAGCAGCTCATGAAGGACTGCACCCCGTGGGAGGGACCCCACGGTGGAGCACGGGGAGAGTGTGAGGAAGAAGGAGCGGCAAAGATGAAGTGTTATGGACAGACCACAACCCCCATTCCCCATCCCCCCGTGCTGCCTGGGGGAAAGACATGGAAGAGGCAGGAGTGCAGCTGAGCCTGGGAAGAAGGGGAGTGGGGGAAGGTGGTTTGAGTTTTGTTTTTATTTCTCACTATCCCACTCTCTTATTAATGGGCAAAAATTAAATTAATCTTCCCCAAGTCAAGTCTGTTTTGCCCTTGACAGCAGTTGCTGAGCGATCTCAGCGGCTTTATTTCGACGCAGGTACTTTTTAATTTAACTCCTCCCCCTATCCTGTAGAGGAGGGGAGTGAGAGAGCAGCTTGGTGGGCACCCGGCAGCCAGCCAAGGTGAACCCACCACGCCTGGGCAGGAGCAGTGGCTCCTGCTCACTTCTCGTCTCTCCTTGTATGGGCAAGTTGGGCAGCAGCTCTGTTGGCAGCTTCTGTGGAGAGGAGCATGATGGCCTTCCAGGTTCCTTACGAGGGGACGTGGGACTGGTCTTCTGCTTCAGGCTTCCAGAGACAGCACGGGCTGCCCAACTTCCCAGAGGTCCCCTGCACATCACAGCTGCGTTTCTGGGCTGGGAGCGGTGCAGGTCTGCAGAGGAGGAAGAGGAGGTGAGCAGGATCTCCAAGCAGGCAGAAGACAGCAGTGAGGGCTGGCAGAGCCAGGGGGGCAGGAAGGCAGGGCCTGGCACCCAGGGCCTGTCCCAAAGCCACAGCAAGGGATCAGGGCAAGCATGGGACTGGTGGGGGCAGCCACAGCCACAGCCACTGGACACCACCCTGGGGATGGGGACAGGCTGAGGCCGGGTGAGACTCAAGAGGGCCAGCAGGCAGTTCATGGGGTCTCGGAGGGGTAACACAGGCCAGGACCTGGGATTTGGCCCTTCCTAGTGAGAGGGCAGAGGCTTTGTACGGCCCTGCACAGGGCCAGGTCTCGGGACGGGGTGGGTTGGCCATGCTCCCACTGTGCTGAGCTTGGTCCAGCTGTGCTGAGCTTGGTCCAGCGGTGCTGGCCGTTGTCCAATGCTCGGGGGACTGTCGCCTCCCTCAGTTCAGCTCAGCTTGGGGAGAGCCACCTCCCCCCATTGTCCCTGCATCACAAACGTTGCCATAGCTGAGTGCCGGTGACACCAAAGATGGTGACGGGGTGGCAGCCCGTGTCATGCCTGCATCACAAACACGGGCGGGATTTGTACACGGGGCTGAGCGAGGCCGGGCGGCACTTTGCCCTGTGACCTGACGGGTGAAGAGAGAGGCCCTTGAGCTGGCAAGGAGGAGGAGCAAGAGGACTGCGAGCTGTGTGCGGCTGCTCCTCCTCAAGCTCTCCTTGTCTCTCTCTGGCACGATCCAGGCATGTCTGTCATGGCCTGGGAGATGAGCTGGTTCCTCAGCGTAGCGGCCTTCATCGCCTCCTCTGCTTTCCTGTGGCTGCTGCTGATGGTGGTTGTCTACCACCTCGCCATGATCATGGCCGAGCCCCAGGTAGGAGTCAGTGCTGGTGCTGAGCCGAGCCCTGGCCGGCAGGGTGGGGGTCAGCAGGGGCCCAGGAGCAGCCCCAGGGCAGGCTGGAGGGGCCCTGCCTGGCAAGGGAGGCCGTTTCCCAGCTGGGCCGTGGCCAGCCTGGGCCAGGAGGCTCGGGGCAGGCATAGGTCTGGCCCTGGTGGGCTCGGGTCTTTTGCTGGTGTCTTCGAGGCTGCTGGGGACGTTCATCTCTCACCCGCTGCTTTCCTTGCCCGTGTAGGAAGGGAGACGGAAGAAGCGCCGGCACAGAGGCAACAAGTGGCGTGCCAGAGGTAAGCAGGCCCTGGGCAAGGGCAGGTGCCCTGCAAAGCCACCCGCTGGCCCCACATGCCCATCGCCCCATCAGGGGATGCACTGTCCGCTCACCCTGTCTCCTCTATCTGCAGCCTTTGTCCTCCTGGAGTCTTCACAGCCCTCGAGGACACAGTAAGTGGAGCCATCCCCCCTGAAACACGACAGCCCCTCTCGTATCCCCCACCGAGCGAGGTCCCACTAACGCTGCCCTCTGTCCCTCTGCAGCTGCCCCATACACCCGGAGATGGATGGCATGTATGAAATAGTCCATCAGTTCAACAGGACCTTCGAGAACCTAACAAGATACCTGGACACGTAAGGCCACTGCAGAGGGAATGGGGACAGGGACGGGATGCATGGCTGGGGGCAACCGCTTGGGGAGGGCATGGGGAAATCCATGGGCCTAAAGGGAATGTGAGGGGCGATGCCTTTCTGGAGGCATGAGCTCTGTGGCACAGTGCTGACAGCGCCCCCCTCTTTTTCCTGGGGCAGAGGGAGCTGCTGTGGGCAGCAGGCAGGGAGGGGCCCTCGGGCACACACTGGGTGGGACCCCATGGCAATGACACAGCCTGCCGCCTCCTCTGGGGCAGGAGGGAGAGCCCCAAGGCGCTCGGGAGTGCTGGGCTCAGGCTTTCACTCCCCCTCCTCACACAGGCTCAACTGGGAGGCGACTGAGGACAGCGACAGCTCCTGGACTTCCATCACGCCCAGTGACGTCGGATCCTCTTCAAGTGTCTCTCTGTCCCCTTCGAGAGAAGACCCCGACGCTTGCATCACGGCGAGCGAAGCCAGCTCCTCCACAGAGGTGTTTCTGTCCCCTTTGAGTGATGACTCCTGGACTTCCATCACGGCGAGCCACATTAGCTGCTCTTTACAGGCGTCTCTCCCCACTCTTGTGGATGGAGGAGACCTGGATCAGGCCTCCAGCATCCAGCCTGGCCAGGGGCATCTCAATCTCGACCTGGAGGAGCAGCCTGACCAGGCAACGCACGCACCCTGCGCGGAGGAAATGGCCAGCTACCTTGAGGCCGGCAGCGTGCAGCAGCACCAGCAAGATCTCGAGATCCAGCTGGGTGCTCCCAGTCCACCTCCCGAGGTGCCCGACGTCCCCTCCAGGGAAACAGAGATGCCTGTCACACACCACAAAGGCCAGGACACCTTGGAGGGCCTCATCCCAGCAGCGAAACTGGAGCGGGAACTGGGCCAGCCAGCTGATGTGGACGAGACTCCCCAGGATGTCCCAGCCTCAGCTCCTCCATCACCTCGGCGACCAGAAGAGCGTGATGTGATGGTGGTTCCCATTGTGCAGGACCTGCCCTTCCTGGCTGAGGCTGTGAAAAGGCAGCTGGAGTGTCACATTGTAAAAATGAAGGTACAACGGCGCTATGGGCTGCCAACCAAGGTCCTGGAATATGAGAAGAGCTTTGAAGACCTCGTCCTGGGGCACAAAGCCTCCCAGCCTCCCCTCCGCAGAGGCACACTGGACTGCCCTACCGCTCCCCCTTCCAGCAGTGGGACAGGCGCGTTCGGACCAGGAAATCACCAGGACAGCCCCTGGCCCGCAGGAAGAGTCTGCAGACCCTCTGGACACATGCCCACGAGGGACACGGGCTCCAGTGCACTCTGGGCCAGCAGCGTTCCTGGGAGCGGCACAAGAGATGCCTCAGGAGGATGAGGAGACACCCCCATACGAAAGGGAGCGTGGGGAAACATCCTGCAGCAGCAGCGCCAGCGTGGAGACCCTGCCGGGCACCGACGGGAAGGAGCAGGGCCCTGGGACTCAAGGGGATGTGCACAGCTCTTCTCCTTCTGACCAGGAAGAGCGGGCACCGCCAGAGAGCGAGGGAGCTCCCCGGGAGCAATCAGGGCAGGGGTCTGAGAGCCCCAGCACCTCCTACGTGGACATGGGGCCTCCAGAGCTGCTATTGGAGCAGAGTGTCCCCGTGGGAGTAGCAGACCACTCCCTGGAAGGCCAGAGCAGCTCCAGTGAGGACCTGGGGACACCTGAGCTGCCATCAGCCTTGGCAGCTCCTCCAAGAAGCAGCTCCCCACAGACACAAGCCCCCTCCCATGAGGAGAGACCCTCAGCTCTGCCACCGTCTCCAGACTCTGCGGGGACCGCCCTTCACATCCCTTGTCTGGAAGAGCTCCTCACAGAGGTGACTCTGTCCCCTTTGAGTGACGTCTCCTGGACTTCCAACACGGCGAGCCACGTTAGCTGCTCTTCACAAGCATTTATTCCCACTCTTGTGGATGGAGAAGACCTGGATCAGGCCTCCAGCATCCAGCCTGGCCAGGGGCATCCCAATCTCGACCTGGAGGAGCAGCCTGGCCAGGCAACGCACCCCCCCTGCGGGGAGGAAGCGGCCAGCTACCTTGAGGCCGGCAGCGTGCAGCAGCACCAGCAAGATCTCGAGATCCAGCTGGGTGCTCCCAGTCCACCTCCCGAGGTGCCCGACGTCCACTCCAGGGAAACGGAGATGCCTGTCACACACCACAAAGGCCAGGACACCTTGGAGGGCCTCATCCCAGCAGCGAAACTGGAGCGGGAACTGGGCCTGCCAGCCGATGTGGATGAGACTCCCCAGGATGTCCCAGCCTCAGCTCCTCCATCAACTCGGCGACCAGAAGAGCGTGATGTGATGGTGGTTCCCATTGTGCAGGACCTGCCCTTCCTGGCTGAGGCTGTGAAAAGGCAGCTGGAGTGTCACATTGTAAAAATGAAGGTACAACGGCGCTATGGGCTGCCAACCAAGGTCCTGGAATATGAGAAGAGCTTTGAAGACCTCGTCCTGGGGCACAAAGCCTCCCAGCCTCCCCTCCGCAGAGGCACACTGGACTGCCCTACCGCTCCCCCTTCCAGCAGTGGGACAGGCGCGTTCGGACCAGGAAATCACCAGGACAGCCCCTGGCCTGCAGGAAGAGTCTGCAGACCCTCTGGACACATGCCCACGAGGGACACGGGCTCCAGTGCACACTGGGCCAGCAGCGTTCCTGGGAGCAGCACAAGAGATGCCTCAGGAGGATGAGGAGACACCCCCATACGAAAGGGAACGTGGGGAAACAGCCTGCAGCAGCAGCGCCAGCGTGGAGACCCTGACGGGCACCGACGGGAAGGAGCAGGGCCCTGGGACTCAAGGGGATGTGCACAGCTCTTCTCCTTCTGACCAGGAAGAGCGGGCACCGCCAGAGAGCGAGGGAGCTCCCCGGGAGCAATCAGGGCAGGGGTCTGAGAGCCCCAGCACCTCCTACGGGGACATGGGGCCTCCAGAGCTGCTATTGGAGCAGAGTGTCCCCGTGGGAGTAGCAGACCACTCCCTGGAAGGCCAGAGCAGCTCCAGTGAGGACCTGGGGACACCTGAGCTGCCATCAGCCTTGGCAGCTCCTCCAAGAAGCAGCTCCCCACAGACACAAGCCCCCTCCCATGAGGAGAGACCCTCAGCTCTGCCACCGTCTCCAGACTCTGCGGGGACCGCCCTTCACATCCCTTGTCTGGAAGAGCTCCTCACAGAGGTGACTCTGTCCCCTTTGAGTGACGTCTCCTGGACTTCCAACACGGCGAGCCACGTTAGCTGCTCTTCACAAGCATTTATTCCCACTCTTGTGGATGGAGAAGACATGGATCAGACCTGGAGCATCCAGCCTGGCCAGGGGCATCCCCATCTCGACCTGGAGGAGCAGCCTGGCCAGGCAATGCACCCCCCCTGCGGGGAGGAAGCGGCCAGCTACCTTGAGGCCGGCAGCGTGCAGCAGCACCAGCAAGATCTCGAGATCCAGCTGGGTGCTCCCAGTCCACCTCCCGAGGTGCCCGACGTCCCCTCCAGGGAAACGGAGATGCCTGTCACACACCACAAAGGCCAGGACACCTTGGAGGGCCTCATCCCAGCAGCGAAACTGGAGCGGGAACTGGGCCTGCAAACCGATGTGGACGAGACGCCACAGGATGTCCCAGCCTCAGCTCCTCCATCAACTCGGCGACCAGAAGAGCGTGATGTGATGGTGGTTCCCATTGTGCAGGACCTGCCCTTCCTGGCTGAGGCTGTGAAAAGGCAGCTGGAGCGTCACATTGTAAAAATGAAGATACAACGGCGCTATGGGCTGCCAACCAAGGTCCTGGAATATGAGAAGAGCTTTGAAGACCTCGTCCTGGGGCACAAAGCCTCCCAGCCTCCCCCTCCACAGAGGCACACTGCGCTGCCTTACCGCTCCCCCTTCCAGCAGTGGGACAGGCGCGTTCGGACCAGGAAATCACCAGGACAGCCCCCTGGCCCGCAGGAAGAGTCTGCAGACCCTCTGGACACATGCCCACGAGGGACACGGGCTCCAGTGCACTCTGGGCCAGCAGCGTTCCTGGGAGTGGCACAAGAGATGCCTCAGGAGGATGAGGTGACACCCCCATACGAAAGGGAGCGTGGGGAAACATCCTGCAGCAGCAGCTCCAGCATGGAGACCCTGACGGGCACCGACGGGAAGGAGCAGGGCCCTGGGACTCAAGGGGATGTGCACAGCTCTTCTCCTTCTGACCAGGAAGAGCGGGCACTGCCAGAGAGCGAGGGAGCTCCCCGGGAGCAATCAGGGCAGGGGTCTGAGAGCCCCAGCACCTCCTACGGGGACATGGGGCCTCCAGAGCTGCTATTGGAGCAGAGTGTCCCCGTGGGAGAAGCAGACCACTCCCTGGAAGGCCGGAGCAGCTCCAGTGAGGACCTGGGGACACCTGAGCTGCCATCAGCCTTGGCAGCTCCTCCAAGAAGCAGCTCCCCACAGACACAAGCCCCCTCCCATGAGGAGAGACCCTCAGCTCTGCCACTGTCTCCAGACTCTGCGGGGACTGCCCTTCACATCCCTTATCTGGAAGAGTTCATCACAGCCCTCACTGACTGCTCCAGGGCCAGACAAGCCAACCAAGACCTGCAGAACCAGCTGCTGGCTCTGTGGCTGGAGCACGCCACAGACAACGCGGGGCGACCAAAGACAGAGCTGGCAGCGGAGCTCCCCGGTGCCTTGCAGAGCCGCGGCCATAGAGGAGCTGAGAAGGGCAAGGGAGCGCCCAGCACAGAGCTGGCTCCAGGACGCTCTGCCCCAAGGACAGCAAAGACCCACGCCACAGCCTGCCTGGCAGCGAGGGCTCCCAGGCTTGGGCTCCATCTGATGCTGCAGCCCCATGCGCAGGATGGGAAGGGACAGTGGGAGAAAGGTGTCCGCCCGAGGAGAGGGCCAAGAGGCAGCAGGACCAGAAGAGGGCTGCTGCTGCCCAGCAATCACAGCGGGTCCATGTCTGTGGGTCCACCATACGGATCCCTGTGTTTCGGCATGGGTGGCTTCTGCCGCAGTGTGCTCCCACCACGCTCGTGCCCCCATGAGAGCAGCCAGACACAGGAGTCCTGGGGCAGAGACACCACCTCCGCCAGGCAGCAGCTGCTGTGTGCTCACCCTCATCCTTGTTTGCTGTTAGAGTGCCTGCGCCAAGCTCCTAGGCACAGGCAAGGCCCAATTTGACAGCAGCAGAAAGGAGAGGACAGGAGAGGAGAGGAGAGGAGCCCCAAGGGAAGAGGACAAAGGGGATGGCAAGCAGAGCCCCAGTGCCCACCAGGCACCAGGCTGAGGCCACCACGCTCTCTGGGTGCCTGAGCATGCTCTTCCCCTTTCAGGTGGCCGGGGCAGAGGGCCCAGCGGGGCATGGACCCCGTGAGCAGCACATCTCTGACAGGCCTTACGAGGCAACAGGAGCTCTCCCAATAAATGTGTTTCTCTTGAAGTGAACTCATGGGAGTCTCTTCTTTCCTGGTGTATTGGGTTGACGTGGCAAGGTTTTGGTAGCTGGGGGGCTGCAGGAGCTGGCCCCCATCTTGGGCAAAGCCAGTTGCAGCCAACTCCAAACTGGACCCACCCCTGCCCAAAGCTGAGCCCATCGGCGACAGTGGTGGTGCCTCTGTGATAAGAAGGGGCAAGAAATGCTGCACAGCAGCTGTGAGAGTGAGGAGTGAGAATAATGTGAGAGAAACAGTCCTGCAGACACCAAGGTCAATGAAGAAGCAGAGGGAGGAGGTGCTCCAGGTGCCAGAGCAGAGATTCCCCTGCAGCCCTTGGAGATCATGGTGGAGCAGGTTGTCCCCCTGCAGCCCATGGAGGACCATACCCGAGCAGATATCCACACCAGCCCGTGGAGGACCCCACGCTGCAGCAGGTGGGTATGCCCTGAAGGAAGCTGCAGCCAGTGGAGAGACCATGCTGGAGCAGGCTCCTGGCAGGAACCGTGGCCCGTGGAGCAGTCTGCTCCTGACGGACTGTACCCCGGTGGAGCAGGTCTTGAAGAACTGCAGCCCATGGGAAGGACCCATGTTAGAGCAGCTCATGAAGGACTGCACCCCGTGGGAGGGACCCCACGGTGGAGCACGGGGAGAGTGTGAGGAAGAAGGAGCGGCAAAGATGAAGTGTTATGGACAGACCACAACCCCCATTCCCCATCCCCCCGTGCTGCCTGGGGGGAAAGACATGGAAGAGGCAGGAGTGCAGCTGAGCCTGGGAAGAAGGGGGAGTGGGGGGAAGGTGGTTTGAGTTTTGTTTTTATTTCTCACTATCCCACTCTCTTATTAATGGGCAAAAAATTAAATTAATCTTCCCCAAGTCAAGTCTGTTTTGCCCTTGACAGCAGTTGCTGAGCGATCTCAGCGGCTTTATTTCGACGCAGGTACTTTTTAATTTAACTCCTCCCCCTATCCTGTAGAGGAGGGGGAGTGAGAGAGCAGCTTGGTGGGCACCCGGCAGCCAGCCAAGGTGAACCCACCACGCCTGGGCAGGAGCAGTGGCTCCTGCTCACTTCTCGTCTCTCCTTGTATGGGCAAGTTGGGCAGCAGCTCTGTTGGCAGCTTCTGTGGAGAGGAGCATGATGGCCTTCCAGGTTCCTTACGAGGGGGACGTGGGACTGGTCTTCTGCTTCAGGCTTCCAGAGACAGCACGGGCTGCCCAACTTCCCAGAGGTCCCCTGCACATCACAGCTGCGTTTCTGGGCTGGGAGCGGTGCAGGTCTGCAGAGGAGGAAGAGGAGGTGAGCAGGATCTCCAAGCAGGCAGAAGACAGCAGTGAGGGCTGGCAGAGCCAGGGGGGCAGGAAGGCAGGGCCTGGCACCCAGGGCCTGTCCCAAAGCCACAGCAAGGGATCAGGGCAAGCATGGGACTGGTGGGGGCAGCCACAGCCACAGCCACTGGACACCACCCTGGGGATGGGGACAGGCTGAGGCCGGGTGAGACTCAAGAGGGCCAGCAGGCAGTTCATGGGGTCTCGGAGGGGTAACACAGGCCAGGACCTGGGATTTGGCCCTTCCTAGTGAGAGGGCAGAGGCTTTGTACGGCCCTGCACAGGGCCAGGTCTCGGGACGGGGTGGGTTGGCCATGCTCCCACTGTGCTGAGCTTGGTCCAGCTGTGCTGAGCTTGGTCCAGCGGTGCTGGCCATTGTCCAATGCTCGGGGGACTGTCGCCTCCCTCAGTTCAGCTCAGCTTGGGGAGAGCCACCTCCCCCCATTGTCCCTGCATCACAAACGTTGCCATAGCTGAGTGCCGGTGACACCAAAGATGGTGACGGGGT
Source organism: Ciconia boyciana (assembly GCF_034638445.1). Classification (NCBI taxonomy): domain Eukaryota; kingdom Metazoa; phylum Chordata; class Aves; order Ciconiiformes; family Ciconiidae; genus Ciconia; species Ciconia boyciana. The sequence goes on along the minus strand of NC_132936.1, from coordinate 11,277,862 downwards.
GGCAGCCCGTGTCATGCCTGCATCACAAACACGGGCGGGATTTGTACACGGGGCTGAGCGAGGCCGGGCGGCACTTTGCCCTGTGACCTGACGGGTGAAGAGAGAGGCCCTTGAGCTGGCAAGGAGGAGGAGCAAGAGGACTGCGAGCTGTGTGCGGCTGCTCCTCCTCAAGCTCTCCTTGTCTCTCTCTGGCACGATCCAGGCATGTCTGTCATGGCCTGGGAGATGAGCTGGTTCCTCAGCGTAGCGGCCTTCATCGCCTCCTCTGCTTTCCTGTGGCTGCTGCTGATGGTGGTTGTCTACCACCTCGCCATGATCATGGCCGAGCCCCAGGTAGGAGTCAGTGCTGGTGCTGAGCCGAGCCCTGGCCGGCAGGGTGGGGGTCAGCAGGGGCCCAGGAGCAGCCCCAGGGCAGGCTGGAGGGGCCCTGCCTGGCAAGGGAGGCCGTTTCCCAGCTGGGCCGTGGCCAGCCTGGGCCAGGAGGCTCGGGGCAGGCATAGGTCTGGCCCTGGTGGGCTCGGGTCTTTTGCTGGTGTCTTCGAGGCTGCTGGGGACGTTCATCTCTCACCCGCTGCTTTCCTTGCCCGTGTAGGAAGGGAGACGGAAGAAGCGCCGGCACAGAGGCAACAAGTGGCGTGCCAGAGGTAAGCAGGCCCTGGGCAAGGGCAGGTGCCCTGCAAAGCCACCCGCTGGCCCCACATGCCCATCGCCCCATCAGGGGATGCACTGTCCGCTCACCCTGTCTCCTCTATCTGCAGCCTTTGTCCTCCTGGAGTCTTCACAGCCCTCGAGGACACAGTAAGTGGAGCCATCCCCCCTGAAACACGACAGCCCCCTCTCGTATCCCCCCACCGAGCGAGGTCCCACTAACGCTGCCCTCTGTCCCTCTGCAGCTGCCCCATACACCCGGAGATGGATGGCATGTATGAAATAGTCCATCAGTTCAACAGGACCTTCGAGAACCTAACAAGATACCTGGACACGTAAGGCCACTGCAGAGGGAATGGGGACAGGGACGGGATGCATGGCTGGGGGCAACCGCTTGGGGAGGGCATGGGGAAATCCATGGGCCTAAAGGGAATGTGAGGGGCGATGCCTTTCTGGAGGCATGAGCTCTGTGGCACAGTGCTGACAGCGCCCCCCTCTTTTTCCTGGGGCAGAGGGAGCTGCTGTGGGCAGCAGGCAGGGAGGGGCCCTCGGGCACACACTGGGTGGGACCCCATGGCAATGACACAGCCTGCCGCCTCCTCTGGGGCAGGAGGGAGAGCCCCAAGGCGCTCGGGAGTGCTGGGCTCAGGCTTTCACTCCCCCTCCTCACACAGGCTCAACTGGGAGGCGACTGAGGACAGCGACAGCTCCTGGACTTCCATCACGCCCAGTGACGTCGGATCCTCTTCAAGTGTCTCTCTGTCCCCTTCGAGAGAAGACCCCGACGCGTGCATCACGGCGAGCGAAGCCAGCTCCTCCACAGAGGTGTTTCTGTCCCCTTTGAGTGATGACTCCTGGACTTCCATCACGGCGAGCCACATTAGCTGCTCTTTACAGGCGTCTCTCCCCACTCTTGTGGATGGAGGAGACCTGGATCAGGCCTCCAGCATCCAGCCTGGCCAGGGGCATCCCAATCTCGACCTGGAGGAGCAACCTGGCCAGGCAACACACCCACCCTGCGCGGAGGAAGTGGCCAGCTACCTTGAGGCCGGCAGCGTGCAGCAGCACCAGCAAGATCTCGAGATCCAGCTGGGTGCTCCCAGTCCACCTCCCGAGGTGCCCGACGTCCACTCCAGGGAAACGGAGATGCCTGTCACACACCACAAAGGCCAGGACACCTTGGAGGGCCTCATCCCAGCAGCGAAACTGGAGCGGGAACTGGGCCAGCCAGCTGATGTGGACGAGACTCCCCAGGATGTCCCAGCCTCAGCTCCTCCATCACCTCGGCGACCAGAAGAGCGTGATGTGATGGTGGTTCCCATTGTGCAGGACCTGCCCTTCCTGGCTGAGGCTGTGAAAAGGCAGCTGGAGTGTCACATTGTAAAAATGAAGGTACAACGGCGCTATGGGCTGCCAACTAAGGTCCTGGAATATGAGAAGAGCTTTGAAGACCTCGTCCTGGGGCACAAAGCCTCCCAGCCTCCCCCTCCGCAGAGGCACACTGGACTGCCCTACCGCTCCCCCTTCCAGCAGTGGGACAGGCGCGTTCGGACCAGGAAATCACCAGGACAGCCCCCTGGCCCGCAGGAAGAGTCTGCAGACCCTCTGGACACATGCCCACGAGGGACACGGGCTCCAGTGCACTCTGGGCCAGCAGCGTTCCTGGGAGTGGCACAAGAGATGCCTCAGGAGGATGAGGAGACACCCCCATACGAAAGGGAACGTGGGGAAACAGCCTGCAGCAGCGGCGCCAGCGTGGAGACCCTGACGGGCACCGACGGGAAGGAGCAGGGCCCTGGGACTCAAGGGGATGTGCACAGCTCTTCTCCTTCTGACCAGGAAGAGCGGGCACCGCCAGAGAGCGAGGGAGCTCCCCGGGAGCAATCAGGGCAGGGGTCTGAGAGCCCCAGCACCTCCTACGGGGACATGGGGCCTCCAGAGCTGCTATTGGAGCAGAGTGTCCCCGTGGGAGAAGCAGACCAATCCCTGGAAGGCCAGAGCATCTCCAGTGAGGACCTGGGGACACCTGAGCTGCCATCAGCCTTGGCAGCTCCTCCAAGAAGCAGCTCCCCACAGACACAAGCCCCCTCCCATGACGAGAGACCCTCAGCTCTGCCACCGTCTCCAGACACTGCGGGGACCGCCCTTCACATCCCTTGTCTGGAAGAGCTCCTCACAGAGGTGACTCTGTCCCCTTTGAGTGACGTCTCCTGGACTTCCAACATGGCGAGCCACGTTAGCTGCTCTTCACAGGCGTCTATTCCCACTCTTGTGGATGGAGAAGATATGGATCAGGCCTCCAGCATCCAGCCTGACCTGGGGCATCCCCATCTCGACCTGGAGGAGCAGCCTGACCAGGCAACGCACCCACCCTGTGGGGAGGAAGCGGCCAGCTACCTTGAGGCCGGCAGCGTGCAGCAGCACCAGCAAGATCTCGAGATCCAGCTGGGTGCTCCCAGTCCACCTCCCGAGGTGCCCGACGTCCCCTCCAGGGAAACGGAGATGCCTGTCACACACCACAAAGGCCAGGACACCTTGGAGTGCCTCATCCCAGCAGCGAAACTGGAGCGGGAACTGGGCCTGCAAACCGATGTGGACGAGACTCCCCAGGATGTCCCAGCCTCAGCTCCTCCATCAACTCGGCGACCAGAAGAGCGTGATGTGATGGTGGTTCCCATTGTGCAGGACCTGCCCTTCCTGGCTGAGGCTGTGAAAAGGCAGCTGGAGCGTCACATTGTAAAAATGAAGATACAACGGCGCTATGGGCTGCCAACCAAGGTCCTGGAATATGAGAAGAGCTTTGAAGACCTCGTCCTGGGGCACAAAGCCTCCCAGCCTCCCCTCCACAGAGGCACACTGCGCTGCCCTACCGCTCCCCCTTCCAGCAGTGGGACAGGCGCGTTCGGACCAGGAAATCACCAGGACAGCCCCCTGGCCCGCAGGAAGAGTCTGCAGACCCTCTGGACACATGCCCACGAGGGACACGGGCTCCAGTGCACTCTGGGCCAGCAGCGTTCCTGGGAGCGGCACAAGAGATGCCTCAGGAGGATGAGGTGACACCCCCATACGAAAGGGAGCGTGGGGAAACATCCTGCAGCAGCAGCTCCAGCATGGAGACCCTGCCGGGCACCGACGGGAAGGAGCAGGGCCCTGGGACTCAAGGGGATGTGCACAGCTCTTCTCCTTCTGACCAGGAAGAGCGGGCACTGCCAGAGAGCGAGGGAGCTCCCCGGGAGCAATCAGGGCAGGGGTCTGAGAGCCCCAGCACCTCCTACGGGGACATGGGGCCTCCAGAGCTGCTATTGGAGCAGAGTGTCCCCGTGGGAGTAGCAGACCACTCCCTGGAAGGCCAGAGCAGCTCCAGTGAGGACCTGGGGACACCTGAGCTGCCATCAGCCTTGGCAGCTCCTCCAAGAAGCAGCTCCCCACAGACACAAGCCCCCTCCCATGAGGAGAGACCCTCAGCTCTGCCACTGTCTCCAGACTCTGCGGGGACCGCCCTTCACATCCCTTATCTGGAAGAGTTCATCACAGCCCTCACTGACTGCTCCAGGGCCAGACAAGCCAACCAAGACCTGCAGAACCAGCTGCTGGCTCTGTGGCTGGAGCACGCCACAGACAACGCGGGGCGACCAAAGACAGAGCTGGCAGCGGAGCTCCCCGGTGCCTTGCAGAGCCGCGGCCATAGAGGAGCTGAGAAGGGCAAGGGGAGCGCCCAGCACAGAGCTGGCTCCAGGACGCTCTGCCCCAAGGACAGCAAAGACCCACGCCACAGCCTGCCTGGCAGCGAGGGCTCCCAGGCTTGGGCTCCATCTGATGCTGCAGCCCCATGCGCAGGATGGGAAGAGACAGTGGGAGAAAGGTGTCCGCCCGAGGAGAGGGCCAAGAGGCAGCAGGACCAGAAGAGGGCTGCTGCTGCCCAGCAATCACAGCGGGTCCATGTCTGTGGGTCCACCATACGGATCCCTGTGTTTCGGCATGGGTGGCTTCTGCCGCAGTGTGCTCCCACCACGCTCGTGCCCCCATGAGAGCAGCCAGACACAGGAGTCCTGGGGCAGAGACACCACCTCCGCCAGGCAGCAGCTGCTGTGTGCTCACCCTCATCCTTGTTTGCTGTTAGAGTGCCTGCGCCAAGCTCCTAGGCACAGGCAAGGCCCAATTTGACAGCAGCAGAAAGGAGAGGACAGGAGAGGAGAGGAGAGGAGCCCCAAGGGAAGAGGACAAAGGGGATGGCAAGCAGAGCCCCAGTGCCCACCAGGCACCAGGCTGAGGCCACCACGCTCTCTGGGTGCCTGAGCATGCTCTTCCCCTTTCAGGTGGCCGGGGCAGAGGGCCCAGCGGGGCATGGACCCCGTGAGCAGCACATCTCTGACAGGCCTTACGAGGCAACAGGAGCTCTCCCAATAAATGTGTTTCTCTTGAAGTGAACTCATGGGAGTCTCTTCTTTCCTGGTGTATTGGGTTGACGTGGCAAGGTTTTGGTAGCTGGGGGGCTGCAGGAGCTGGCCCCCATCTTGGGCAAAGCCAGTTGCAGCCAACTCCAAACTGGACCCACCCCTGCCCAAAGCTGAGCCCATCGGCGACAGTGGTGGTGCCTCTGTGATAAGAAGGGGCAAGAAATGCTGCACAGCAGCTGTGAGAGTGAGGAGTGAGAATAATGTGAGAGAAACAGTCCTGCAGACACCAAGGTCAATGAAGAAGCAGAGGGAGGAGGTGCTCCAGGTGCCAGAGCAGAGATTCCCCTGCAGCCCTTGGAGATCATGGTGGAGCAGGTTGTCCCCCTGCAGCCCATGGAGGACCATGCCTGAGCAGATATCCACACCAGCCCGTGGAGGACCCCACGCTGCAGCAGGTGGGTATGCCCTGAAGGAAGCTGCAGCCAGTGGAGAGACCATGCTGGAGCAGGCTCCTGGCAGGAACCGTGGCCCATGGAGCAGTCTGCTCCTGACGGACTGTACCCCGGTGGAGCAGGTCTTGAAGAACTGCAGCCCATGGGAAGGACCCATGTTAGAGCAGCTCATGAAGGACTGCACCCCGTGGGAGGGACCCCACGGTGGAGCACGGGGAGAGTGTGAGGAAGAAGGAGCGGCAAAGATGAAGTGTTATGGACAGACCACAACCCCATTCCCCATCCCCCGTGCTGCCTGGGGGAAAGACATGGAAGAGGCAGGAGTGCAGCTGAGCCTGGGAAGAAGGGGAAGTGGGGGGAAGGTGGTTTGAGTTTTGTTTTTATTTCTCACTATCCCACTCTCTTATTAATGGGCAAAAAATTAAATTAATCTTCCCCAAGTCAAGTCTGTTTTGCCCTTGACAGCAGTTGCTGAGCGATCTCAGCGGCTTTATTTCGACGCAGGTACTTTTTAATTTAACTCCTCCCCCTATCCTGTAGAGGAGGGGGAGTGAGAGAGCAGCTTGGTGGGCACCCGGCAGCCAGCCAAGGTGAACCCACCACGCCTGGGCAGGAGCAGTGGCTCCTGCTCACTTCTTGTCTCTCCTTGTATGGGCAAGTTGGGCAGCAGCTCTGTTGGCAGTTTCTGTGGAGAGGAGCATGATGGCCTTCCAGGTTCCTTACGAGGGGGACGTGGGACTGGTCTTCTGCTTCAGGCTTCCAGAGACAGCACGGGCTGCCCAACTTCCCAGAGGTCCCCTGCACATCACAGCTGCGTTTCTGGGCTGGGAGCGGTGCAGGTCTGCAGAGGAGGAAGAGGAGGTGAGCAGGATCTCCAAGCAGGCAGAAGACAGCAGTGAGGGCTGGCAGAGCCAGGAGGGCAGGAAGGCAGGGCCTGGCACCCAGGGCCTGTCCCAAAGCCACAGCAAGGGATCAGGGCAAGCATGGGACTGGTGGGGGCAGCCACAGCCACAGCCACTGGACACCACCCTGGGGATGGGGACAGGCTGAGGCCGGGTGAGACTCAAGAGGGCCAGCAGGCAGTTCATGGGGTCTCGGAGGGGTAACACAGGCCAGGACCTGGGATTTGGCCCTTCCTAGTGAGAGGGCAGAGGCTTTGTACGGCCCTGCACAGGGCCAGGTCTCGGGACGGGGTGGGTTGGCCATGCTCCCACTGTGCTGAGCTTGGTCCAGCTGTGCTGAGCTTGGTCCAGCGGTGCTGGCCGTTGTCCAATGCTCGGGGACTGTCGCCTCCCTCAGTTCAGCTCAGCTTGGGGAGAGCCACCTCCCCCCATTGTCCCTGCATCACAAACGTTGCCATAGCTGAGTGCCGGTGACACCAAAGATGGTGACGGGGTGGCAGCCCGTGTCAGGCCTGCATCACAAACACGGGCGGGATTTGTACACGGGGCTGAGCGAGGCCGGGCGGCACTTTGCCCTGTGACCTGACGGGTGAAGAGAGAGGCCCTTGAGCTGGCAAGGAGGAGGAGCAAGAGGACTGCGAGCTGTGTGCAGCTGCTCCTCCTCAAGCTCTCCTTGTCTCTCTCTGGCACGATCCAGGCATGTCTGTCATGGCCTGGGAGATGAGCTGGTTCCTCAGCGTAGCGGCCTTCATCGCCTCCTCTGCTTTCCTGTGGCTGCTGCTGATGGTGGTTGTCTACCACCTCGCCATGATCATGGCCGAGCCCCAGGTAGGAGTCAGTGCTGGTGCTGAGCCGAGCCCTGGCCGGCAGGGTGGGGGTCAGCAGGGGCCCAGGAGCAGCCCCAGGGCAGGCTGGAGGGGCCCTGCCTGGCAAGGGAGGCCGTTTCCCAGCTGGGCCGTGGCCAGCCTGGGCCAGGAGGCTCGGGGCAGGCGTAGGTCTGGCCCTGGTGGGCTCGGGTCTTTTGCTGGTGTCTTCGAGGCTGCTGGGGACGTTCATCTCTCACCCGCTGCTTTCCTTGCCCGTGTAGGAAGGGAGACGGAAGAAGCGCCGGCACAGAGGCAACAAGTGGCATGCCAGAGGTAAGCAGGCCCTGGGCAAGGGCAGGTGCCCTGCAAAGCCACCCGCTGGCCCCACGTGCCCATCGCCCCATCAGGGGATGCACTGTCCGCTCACCCTGTCTCCTCTATCTGCAGCCTTTGTCCTCCTGGAGTCTTCACAGCCCTCGAGGACACAGTAAGTGGAGCCATCCCCCCTGAAACACGACAGCCCCCTCTCGTATCCCCCCACCGAGCGAGGTCCCACTAACGCTGCCCTCTGTCCCTCTGCAGCTGCCCATTACACCCGGAGATGGATGGCATGTATGAAATAGTCCATCAGTTCAACAGGACCTTCGAGAACCTAACAAGATACCTGGACACGTAAGGCCACTGCAGAGGGAATGGGGACAGGGACGGGATGCATGGCTGGGGGCAACCGCTTGGGGAGGGCATGGGGAAATCCATGGGCCTAAAGGGAATGTGAGGGGCGATGCCTTTCTGGAGGCATGAGCTCTGTGGCACAGTGCTGACAGCGCCCCCCTCTTTTTCCTGGGGCAGAGGGAGCTGCTGTGGGCAGCAGGCAGGGAGGGGCCCTCGGGCACACACTGGGTGGGACCCCATGGCAATGACACAGCCTGCCGCCTCCTCTGGGGCAGGAGGGAGAGCCCCAAGGCGCTCGGGAGTGCTGGGCTCAGGCTTTCACTCCCCCTCCTCACACAGGCTCAACTGGGAGGCGACTGAGGACAGCGACAGCTCCTGGACTTCCATCACGCCCAGTGACGTCGGATCCTCTTCAAGTGTCTCTCTGTCCCCTTCGAGAGAAGACCCCGACGCTTGCATCACGGCGAGCGAAGCCAGCTCCTCCACAGAGGTGTTTCTGTCCCCTTTGAGTGATGACTCCTGGACTTCCATCACGGCGAGCCACATTAGCTGCTCTTTACAGGCGTCTCTCCCCACTCTTGTGGATGGAGGAGACCTGGATCAGGCCTCCAGCATCCAGCCTGGCCAGGGGCATCTCAATCTCGACCTGGAGGAGCAGCCTGACCAGGCAACGCACGCACCCTGCGCGGAGGAAATGGCCAGCTACCTTGAGGCCGGCAGCGTGCAGCAGCACCAGCAAGATCTCGAGATCCAGCTGGGTGCTCCCAGTCCACCTCCCGAGGTGCCCGACGTCCCCTCCAGGGAAACAGAGATGCCTGTCACACACCACAAAGGCCAGGACACCTTGGAGGGCCTCATCCCAGCAGCGAAACTGGAGCGGGAACTGGGCCAGCCAGCTGATGTGGACGAGACTCCCCAGGATGTCCCAGCCTCAGCTCCTCCATCACCTCGGCGACCAGAAGAGCGTGATGTGATGGTGGTTCCCATTGTGCAGGACCTGCCCTTCCTGGCTGAGGCTGTGAAAAGGCAGCTGGAGTGTCACATTGTACAAATGAAAGTACAACGGCGCTATGGGCTGCCAACCAAGGTCCTGGAATATGAGAAGAGCTTTGAAGACCTCGTCCTGGGGCACAAAGCCTCCCAGCCTCCCCCTCCGCAGAGGCACACTGGACTGCCCTACCGCTCCCCCTTCCAGCAGTGGGACAGGCGCGTTCGGACCAGGAAATCACCAGGACAGCCCCCTGGCCCGCAGGAAGAGTCTGCAGACCCTCTGGACACATGCCCACGAGGGACACGGGCTCCAGTGCACTTTGGGCCAGCAGCGTTCCTGGGAGCGGCACAAGAGATGCCTCAGGAGGATGAGGAGACACCCCCATACGAAAGGGAACGTGGGGAAACAGCCTGCAGCAGCGGCGCCAGCGTGGAGACCCTGCCGGGCACCGACGGGAAGGAGCAGGGCCCTGGGACTCAAGGGGATGTGCACAGCTCTTCTCCTTCTGACCAGGAAGAGTGGGCACCGCCAGAGAGCGAGGGAGCTCCCCGGGAGCAATCAGGGCAGGGGTCTGAGAGCCCCAGCACCTCCTACGGGGACATGGGGCCTCCAGAGTTGCTATTGGAGCAGAGTGTCCCCGTGGGAGAAGCAGACCACTCCCTGGAAGGCCAGAGCAGCTCCAGTGAGGACCTGGGGACACCTGAGCTGCCATCAGCCTTGGCAGCTCCTCCAAGAAGCAGCTCCCCACAGACACAAGCCCCCTCCCATGAGGAGAGACCCTCAGCTCTGCCACCGTCTCCAGACACTGCGGGGACCACCCTTCACATCCCTTGTCTGGAAGAGCTCCTCACAGAGGTGACTCTGTCCCCTTTGAGTGACGTCTCCTGGACTTCCAACATGGCGAGCCACGTTAGCTGCTCTTCACAGGCGTCTATTCCCACTCTTGTGGATGGAGAAGACATGGATCAGGCCTCCAGCATCCAGCCTGGCCTGGGGCATCCCCATCTCGACCTGGAGGAGCAGCCTGGGCCGGCAATGCACCCCCCCTGCGGGGAGGAAGCGGCCAGCTACCTTGAGGCCGGCAGCGTGCAGCAGCACCAGCAAGATCTCGAGATCCAGCTGGGTGCTCCCAGTCCACCTCCCGAGGTGCCCGACGTCCACTCCAGGGAAACGGAGATGCCTGTCACACACCACAAAGGCCAGGACACCTTGGAGGGCCTCATCCCAGCAGCGAAACTGGAGCGGGAACTGGGCCTGCCAGCCGATGTGGATGAGACTCCCCAGGATGTCCCAGCCTCAGCTCCTCCATCAACTCGGCGACCAGAAGAGCGTGATGTGATGGTGGTTCCCATTGTGCAGGACCTGCCCTTCCTGGCTGAGGCTGTGAAAAGGCAGCTGGAGTGTCACATTGTAAAAATGAAGGTACAACGGCGCTATGGGCTGCCAACCAAGGTCCTGGAATATGAGAAGAGCTTTGAAGACCTCGTCCTGGGGCACAAAGCCTCCCAGCCTCCCCCTCCGCAGAGGCACACTGGACTGCCCTACCGCTCCCCCTTCCAGCAGTGGGACAGGCGCGTTCGGACCAGGAAATCACCAGGACAGCCCCCTGGCCCGCAGGAAGAGTCTGCAGACCCTCTGGACACATGCCCACGAGGGACACGGGCTCCAGTGCACTCTGGGCCAGCAGCGTTCCTGGGAGTGGCACAAGAGATGCCTCAGGAGGATGAGGAGACACCCCCATACGAAAGGGAACGTGGGGAAACAGCCTGCAGCAGCAGCGCCAGCGTGGAGACCCTGCCGGGCACCGACGGGAAGGAGCAGGGCCCTGGGACTCAAGGGGATGTGCACAGCTCTTCTCCTTCTGACCAGGAAGAGCGGGCACCGCCAGAGAGCGAGGGAGCTCCCGGGAGCAATCAGGGCAGGGGTCTGAGAGCCCCAGCACCTCCTACGGGGACATGGGGCCTCCAGAGCTGCTATTGGAGCAGAGTGTCCCCGTGGGAGAAGCAGACCACTCCCTGGAAGGCCGGAGCAGCTCCAGTGAGGACCTGGGGACACCTGAGCTGCCATCAGCCTTGGCAGCTCCTCCAAGAAGCAGCTCCCCACAGACACAAGCCCCCTCCCATGAGGAGAGACCCTCAGCTCTGCCACCGTCTCCAGACACTGCGGGGACCGCCCTTCACATCCCTTGTCTGGAAGAGCTCCTCACAGAGGTGACTCTGTCCCCTTTGAGTGACGTCTCCTGGACTTCCAACACGGCGAGCCACGTTAGCTGCTCTTCACAAGCATTTATTCCCACTCTTGTGGATGGAGAAGACATGGATCAGACCTGGAGCATCCAGCCTGGCCAGGGGCATCCCCATCTCGACCTGGAGGAGCAGCCTGGCCAGGCAACGCACCCCCCCTGCGGGGAGGAAGCGGCCAGCTACCTTGAGGCCGGCAGCGTGCAGCAGCACCAGCAAGATCTCGAGATCCAGCTGGGTGCTCCCAGTCCACCTCCCGAGGTGCCCGACGTCCCCTCCAGGGAAACGGAGATGCCTGTCACACACCACAAAGGCCAGGACACCTTGGAGGGCCTCATCCCAGCAGCGAAACTGGAGCGGGAACTGGGCCTGCAAACCGATGTGGACGAGACGCCACAGGATGTCCCAGCCTCAGCTCCTCCATCAACTCGGCGACCAGAAGAGCGTGATGTGATGGTGGTTCCCATTGTGCAGGACCTGCCCTTCCTGGCTGAGGCTGTGAAAAGGCAGCTGGAGCGTCACATTGTAAAAATGAAGATACAACGGCGCTATGGGCTGCCAACCAAGGTCCTGGAATATGAGAAGAGCTTTGAAGACCTCGTCCTGGGGCACAAAGCCTCCCAGCCTCCCCCTCCACAGAGGCACACTGCGCTGCCTTACCGCTCCCCCTTCCAGCAGTGGGACAGGCGCGTTCGGACCAGGAAATCACCAGGACAGCCCCCTGGCCCGCAGGAAGAGTCTGCAGACCCTCTGGACACATGCCCACGAGGGACACGGGCTCCAGTGCACTCTGGGCCAGCAGCGTTCCTGGGAGTGGCACAAGAGATGCCTCAGGAGGATGAGGTGACACCCCCATACGAAAGGGAGCGTGGGGAAACATCCTGCAGCAGCAGCTCCAGCATGGAGACCCTGATGGGCACCGACGGGAAGGAGCAGGGCCCTGGGACTCAAGGGGATGTGCACAGCTCTTCTCCTTCTGACCAGGAAGAGCGGGCACTGCCAGAGAGCGAGGGAGCTCCCCGGGAGCAATCAGGGCAGGGGTCTGAGAGCCCCAGCACCTCCTACGGGGACATGGGGCCTCCAGAGTTGCTATTGGAGCAGAGTGTCCCCGTGGGAGAAGCAGACCACTCCCTGGAAGGCCGGAGCAGCTCCAGTGAGGACCTGGGGACACCTGAGCTGCCATCAGCCTTGGCAGCTCCTCCAAGAAGCAGCTCCCCACAGACACAAGCCCCCTCCCATGAGGAGAGACCCTCAGCTCTGCCACTGTCTCCAGACTCTGCGGGGACCGCCCTTCACATCCCTTATCTGGAAGAGTTCATCACAGCCCTCACTGACTGCTCCAGGGCCAGACAAGCCAACCAAGACCTGCAGAACCAGCTGCTGGCTCTGTGGCTGGAGCACGCCACAGACAACGCGGGGCGACCAAAGACAGAGCTGGCAGCGGAGCTCCCCGGTGCCTTGCAGAGCCGCGGCCATAGAGGAGCTGAGAAGGGCAAGGGGAGCGCCCAGCACAGAGCTGGCTCCAGGACGCTCTGCCCCAAGGACAGCAAAGACCCACGCCACAGCCTGCCTGGCAGCGAGGGCTCCCAGGCTTGGGCTCCATCTGATGCTGCAGCCCCATGCGCAGGATGGGAAGGGACAGTGGGAGAAAGGTGTCCGCCCGAGGAGAGGGCCAAGAGGCAGCAGGACCAGAAGAGGGCTGCTGCTGCCCAGCAATCACAGCGGGTCCATGTCTGTGGGTCCACCATACGGATCCCTGTGTTTCGGCATGGGTGGCTTCTGCCGCAGTGTGCTCCCACCACGCTCGTGCCCCCATGAGAGCAGCCAGACACAGGAGTCCTGGGGCAGAGACACCACCTCCGCCAGGCAGCAGCTGCTGTGTGCTCACCCTCATCCTTGTTTGCTGTTAGAGTGCCTGCGCCAAGCTCCTAGGCACAGGCAAGGCCCAATTTGACAGCAGCAGAAAGGAGAGGACAGGAGAGGAGAGGAGAGGAGCCCCAAGGGAAGAGGACAAAGGGGATGGCAAGCAGAGCCCCAGTGCCCACCAGGCACCAGGCTGAGGCCACCACGCTCTCTGGGTGCCTGAGCATGCTCTTCCCCTTTCAGGTGGCCGGGGCAGAGGGCCCAGCGGGGCATGGACCCCGTGAGCAGCACATCTCTGACAGGCCTTACGAGGCAACAGGAGCTCTCCCAATAAATGTGTTTCTCTTGAAGTGAACTCATGGGAGTCTCTTCTTTCCTGGTGTATTGGGTTGACGTGGCAAGGTTTTGGTAGCTGGGGGGCTGCAGGAGCTGGCCCCCATCTTGGGCAAAGCCAGTTGCAGCCAACTCCAAACTGGACCCACCCCTGCCCAAAGCTGAGCCCATCGGCGACAGTGGTGGTGCCTCTGTGATAAGAAGGGGCAAGAAATGCTGCACAGCAGCTGTGAGAGTGAGGAGTGAGAATAATGTGAGAGAAACAGTCCTGCAGACACCAAGGTCAATGAAGAAGCAGAGGGAGGAGGTGCTCCAGGTGCCGGAGCAGAGATTCCCCTGCAGCCCTTGGAGATCATGGTGGAGCAGGTTGTCCCCTGCAGCCCATGGAGGACCATACCCGAGCAGATATCCACACCAGCCCGTGGAGGACCCCACGCTGCAGCAGGTGGGTATGCCCTGAAGGAAGCTGCAGCCAGTGGAGAGACCATGCTGGAGCAGGCTCCTGGCAGGAACCGTGGCCCGTGGAGCAGTCTGCTCCTGACGGACTGTACCCCGGTGGAGCAGGTCTTGAAGAACTGCAGCCCATGGGAAGGACCCATGTTAGAGCAGCTCATGAAGGACTGCACCCCGTGGGAGGGACCCCACGGTGGAGCACGGGGAGAGTGTGAGGAAGAAGGAGCGGCAAAGATGAAGTGTTATGGACAGACCACAACCCCCATTCCCCATCCCCCCGTGCTGCCTGGGGGGAAAGACATGGAAGAGGCAGGAGTGCAGCTGAGCCTGGGAAGAAGGGGGAGTGGGGGGAAGGTGGTTTGAGTTTTGTTTTTATTTCTCACTATCCCACTCTCTTATTAATGGGCAAAAAATTAAATTAATCTTCCCCAAGTCAAGTCTGTTTTGCCCTTGACAGCAGTTGCTGAGTGATCTCAGCAGCTTTATTTCAACCCAGGTACTTTTTAATTTAACTCCTCCCTCTGACCTTTAGAGGAGGGGGAGTGAGAGAGCAGCTTGGTGGGCACGCGGCAGCCAGCCAAGGTGAACCCACCACGCCTGGGCAGGAACAGTGGCTCCTGCTCACTTCTCATCCCTCCTTGTATGGGCAAGTCGGGCAGTTGGGATTCAGGAGTTGGGGGCTGGGAGTAGTGAGTTGGGAGTCGCAAGTCAGGAGTCGGGAGCTGGGAGACGCGAGTTGGGAGTCACGAGTCAGGAGCTGTGAGTCAGGATTTGCGAGTAGGGCGTCGCGAGTTGCGAGTCTGGGAGTCAGGAGTCGGGATATGCGAGTTCAGAGTTGGGAACTGCAAGGTGAGAGTTGGGAGTTTGGAGTTGGGAGCTGAATGTTGGGAGTTGGGAGTCAGGTTTCGGGAGCTGGGAACTGGGAGCTGGGAGTTGGGAGTTGAGAGTTGGGAGTCAGCAGTTGGGTTTCAGGAGTTGCAAGGTACGAGTTGGGAGTCACGAGCTGGGATTCGGGAGTTGGGAGTTGAGAGTCGGGAGCTGCAAGTTGGGAGTCGGGACTTGCGAGTTACAAGTTATGAATTACAGACACAAGTTATGAATTACAGAGTTGTGAGTCAGAAACCTCATGAATTAAGTGATGAATCGGTGAATTCACTTTAGATTAGCCTGTGTAAAGGGGATTGAGCCCTTTTTTGCCATCTTTGCCTGTTTTCTTTCCTAATGAGCTCATAAAATAAAGTTTTATTGACAGAGCACATTGTCCTGTAAAATTGAGAGATCCAAACAGACCATGACAGGACATGGGGACACCAGAGATGACATTGGATAATGGGTGCCGCAGGGATGACCTGTGCCAGTGAAACTCCAGCTTTTTCTTTTACTGGCTTGTTACAGTTATGAAGGGAGTTTTCTATTGTGAATGAGGAAAGCATTTAGATACATCTTAACTGCAAGGAACTTCATAGTCAGTCTGTATTTACTAATGAAATACAGCTCTGGTGCACTGTCACTGAACCTAGAAAGGAGCTAGAACAGTTGTCAGGCTTGCCCAAGTTAAAAGGAAAGATCTTTCAAAATTCAGCAAACAGATACAACTCAACTTCCTCCAAATCTCAATGTTTTTTCCACAAATCTTCAAGGACGTGTCCCCCAAGCAATCCACCGTCAAGGACTTGACCAACTAGTTGGCTATTCAAAGCAATACCTTGTTGCCAAGATTCCCAGTTGTTTGCACAATATGCTTGATCTTTTAACAGTCCAAGTGTTTTGTGCTAAGGGCTGAATACTCATCCTCAAATAAAATGTAGTAAGAATGATCTGTGAAGGATAGGACAAGCGGATGTGCAAAACAGTAGATTTGTGCAAAATAGTAGATTTGAGGACAGAAAACAGCATTTTTACTTAACTTAAGTAGCTTTTAACCTATATTTTTATACATGTGTATGATCTTTCTCCCAATCAGGTGAAGACTTACAAGTTGCTTCACAGAGTTGTATCAAATATGGTACAACTCTGAAGAATGATTATACAAAAATGGCACTCTCTTGCTTGACAGACATATGTCCAACACATATTCAGAGCTAGGGACATTTTTTTGGTTATTTAAAACTATTTAGTCTTACTGAACCAATACAGCAAATGCAGAATAGAGCCAATTCTGTTCCTTTTTTTGATACTGTCAGGCCCATTTGTAGCCCATGCAAAACCTGAGTACAGCTGCACAAATGTATCAATAAGGCATCTATGGGTTCCTCAATAATTGCACTACCTCTGAGCACCCAGCTAACCAAAGAGCCTGCACAGCTGGGGAAGACAGGCAATGCCAGAGCAGAATTCAGATCAGGTGACTGTGGGATCAATCCCTCATTCAGGGAGTCCAAGATCCTAAATTAGGGAGTAGCTTGATGAGATTAACAATAAGGAGAGTATTAGAAGAGATATATAAAATAACAAAGCAGTCAGGTTTGAAGTGCCAGTAAAAGTCTTACAAATGATGCTCAACCCTACCTGGATGCTGTATCACAGAATCACATAACGGTTGAGATTGAAAGGGACCTCTGGAGGTCATGCGGTCCAAGACCCCTGCTCAACCAGGGCCACCTAGAGTCAGTTGCCCAGGTCTATGACCAGGCAGCTTTTGAATATCTCCAAGGATGGAGACTCCACAACCTCCCTGGGCAAACTCTTCCAGTGCTCAGTCACCCTCACAGTGAAAAAGTGTTTCCTCATGTTCAGACAGAACCTCCCGTGTTTCAGTTTGTGCCCATTGCCTCTCGTCCTGTCACTGGCCACCACTGAAAAGAGCCTGGCTCCATCCTCTTTGCATCCTCTCTTCAGGTATTTGATAAGATTCACCCCCTGAGCCTTCTCTTCTCCAGGCTGAACAGTCCCAGCTCTCTCAGCCTCTCCTCGTATGTGAGATGCTCCAGTCCCTTCATCATCTTAGCAGCCCTTTGTTAGGCTCTCTCCAGTATGTCCATGTCTCTCTTGCACTGGGGAGTCCAGAACTGGACACAGCACTCCAGGTGTGGCCTCACCAGTGCTGAATAAAAGGGAAGAATCACCTCCCTCGACCTGCTGGCCATAAGGCAGCTCAGGATACCATTAGTCGTCTTTGTTGCAAGGGCACATTGCTGGCTCACGTTCAACTTGGTGTCCACCAGGACCCCCAGGTCCTTTTCTGCCAAGCTGCTTTCCATCTGGGTGGCCCCCAGCATATACTGGTGCATCTCCCGCAGATGCAGGAATTTGTACTTCTCCTTGTTGAACTTCATGAGGTTCCCGTCAACCCAAATATTTATCATCTTTGTTTCCCAATACCCATACAGGTAATTATATGTTTAAAATTAGGTTAAATTCCCCAAGATAAGTGTCCTTTGCTTGTGACAGTAGTCAGAGAGTAGTCAGATTGTTCTGCCTTTATTTCAACACATGAGTTTTCTCACTGCTGTTCTTTGTATTCTCTCCCCTGTCCCCACAGGTGCACCTCATTTCTGTGTGCACGGGGTTTTGCCCAACAATGTTTTGTAGCAGGGACGCTGCAGGGATGTCCTGTGTGGGAGGGGCTGAGGGGGCTGCCCTGTGCTGGTGAAAATGCAGCCTTTTCTTTTACTGCTTTGAATTAACACCTTCCAGTTCTCTTGAAAATGGCTTTGTTCCTGTGCTGTGAGCCATGGAACTGCACCCAAAGTGCCCTTCTCTGCCATGCAAGGGGGAGCAGAGCCCCTCGGGACTGCCCGCAGCCATTGCCCCAGGGAGCTGCCCTCGCAGCGCCTGTGGTGGTGCTGGGAACCCGGAGCCGCTGGGGTGCAACCAATGGCTGCAAAGAGCCTTGCTGTGGGAACCTGGGGGCTTCTACCACATGTCAGTGCTGCCCCGTGGGAGGGAGCGAGGCTTGGGCATCGGCTAAGAGAGGGGTGTGCGGAGCCATGCACCGATCCTGCAGTTTCTGCCAAGAAGCTGCCCCCTGGGAGGGACGAAGCGTGAAACCTGTGATATTGGACCACTCAAACGGCTGGAGGTGTTCTTGGACGTGCGTTTCGTGGCGGGAAGAGGTGGAGTTTGTAAGGAACAGATGCCCCACCTGCTGCAACCCTCTGCCTTTCGGTGCCTTGCAGGGGCGGGGGGTAAGGTTTGCCGGGAGCAGGGAGGCCTTGTCCCTGTGGCCACCCCTGTTCCCCACAAGATGGAGGTGGTGATGGTGCTGAGGGCAGAGCCTGTCCCGAACAACCGCTCCAGTGGCAGGTCTGCGATCTCTGTTCTGCAGGGGCGAGGGGCGGCCTGTGCCGGGCATTAACAACAAGGTTTTGGTGGGGGGGGGCTGCAGGGGAGGCCTCTGTGAGGAGAGGCCTCTGTGAGGGGAGGGTGGGGCTGTCCGCTGCCCGTCACGCCTGGTTCCGGCCTGTTCCAGAAAGCTCTGCAACGGACACAGAGCTCAGCCAATCAGGGGAGCTCGTGGTGGCTCTGAGCCAATGAGAACCCTAGAGAACAGCCCTGAGGCAGGGTGGTGAGCAGCAGGAGGGAGGAGCAGCAGGGGGTGCCTGGCGGCAGGATGGCGTGCAGCGCACTGCACTGCCTGGGAGGGTGGTGAGGGGGAAGCAGGGCTGAAAGGTGTCTGTAGAGAAGTGGAGGCTGTGCCTGGGGTGGGGGGCATTTTTCCTCAGCCTTTAAATGTTTGTCCTCTTTGTTTCCCAATACCTGAACCAGTTTTCTGCAAGCATACTTTTGCAGGCCCACCTTCATCCCTTGCTCACTTCTCAGCCCTCCTTGCATGGGAAAGGCAGGCACATATGTTGGCAGTCTCAGTGGAGAGGACCTAAGGGACTGTGGCTGTGGATGATCTGTGCTGGGTGGGAACACTGAGGATAGCAGCATAAAACCATCTCTGCTGTGTTCTGGGGCTTCCCCCATGCCTGGAATGGGGCTGGGTAGCAACACTAGTTCCAGGAGGGTGGCCTGGGTTGTCCCGAGCCTTTACCTGTCATGGCCTCCATGGTGGCAGCTGAGCACTGTCCACCCCAACAGCACCTAGTTGGATACCCCCCCCCCCGCAACTTGGGCCTAAAGTGGGACTGGCCCAGTACCTGCCCCTGTCCCAAGCCAAAGCTGTCCCAGAGCAGTGTCTCTGGGCAGAGCCAGGGTCAGGCCTGCCCTGGAGTGGGACCATGGCACTCCCTGCTTGAGCTAGGCCAGTGACCCCATGTCCATATAGTACAAGGACTTCTGAAAACATACAGTTGCTTTGTGGAATAAACAGGGAATATTTGGCTCCAAGAATGTCATTAATGCTATTTGTGGGGGAAAAAGGTTTAAACACTCATTCCTGAAACTTCAGTATTCTTTCTGGCTCCCTAGCTGTGATACAGTCTTTGCGTGCCTGAAGAAGCAGCAGCAAGGGGTGGGCATTAACCACAGCACAGCAGGCTGTGTAACTGGCCTTTGGAGGAGAAGAGGTAGCAGTGCCCTGTGAAGATTATACCGTGGTGTTTCCCATTGGTCTTACCTCATTTCACATGGATGATTGCAATGGAAAGGTGCTGGAGGACTGATGGGAACACAAGCAAACTTCGCAATTGTAAAATAACATGCAAAGTGTCCTAACTGGCCAGAGGAATTGTGTTGTGCAGGCTTTATTTTCCCATTTACAAAACTGGGGATCAGTGTAGGAACCCACTCCATGGGATAATTTCAGACCTCCTTTTTCTCTAAGGGGTTTTCTAGATAAATAGTAACGGCTCCTTGCTCAAGGCAAAGTTGCAGTTTTATGTTGCCCCATGCAAAGAAAACGTGAGGAGCCTGAGGCAACCTTCTATTACTCACTGCAGGTAGGGAAGGGGAAGGATGGTCTGAAATGTGTGCCGCTGGGGGTAACTCCAGGAAAACAAGCTGGAGCAGGTATTAGAAGCAGCAGTGCTTGGTAAGAAGGGAAATGAGCTTAATGCACAGACAACACACTTTCTCAGAGCAATTCAGCTTCTCACATTAGGGTAATATATAAGTTTCTATGCCAGTCTAAATTGCCTTTTCCAGGCAGAAGCCAGGGTGAGGACATGGCTTCACAAAGCAGAGTGGAACCACAGAAGCTGGCTGAGGATTCCCACCTTCAGTCCCCAAATACAGGGACATCACTTCCAGCAATACCAGAGAGCTGCACTGCCTTGTTCCCAATGTTCAGTTCTCCTTGATATACTCAACAAGCAGCTTGAGTCTAAAGGAGCCTTATTTATATGAAAGAGACTTTGTTGGTTGCTGACTTGCCATGTGACACAGGCCTGGAGCAAATCAGTAAATTCAGAAGCCAGACTCATATATAAAGAGAGAACTTTCTCTTGAGAAGGCAAGGGTGGGGCAGAGGACATGGTAATTACATGTTCTTCATGAGTGCTGCTTTTCTTCTGCCGAAAGCAGCTTTGGAGAAAGCATTCCTATTTGTGTATCTCTCATTTGCACTGCCTTTCCCCCCTACAAGAAATATTCACATTAAGAAGGTTTGTCACTCTTTCAAGGGAATCCAACAGCAGTTGGGGAATAACAGAATCCATGGTTGGTTGATGATGATCTGGGACCCTCTCCTGGAAGCCCTGAAGTGCGGACTGCAGCAGCAACAGTTGTCAGAGGCCAAAGCTCAATGCAGAGTGGCCCTACAGAGTCACATGTTCCTAGGGGAGATGCTGTCCTCTTTCTCCTTCCCTTCTAAGCTCTTCAGCTTTACTACCTCTGAGAAGATCTGGAGAGGAGGACTTGAAAATTGAGTGCAGGATCCATGCTTTGCTGAAGGCCTATGCAGAAAGAGGTGTAGGGACATGTAGAGAGAAGGGCAACAGTAATGGATGGTGGTTTTCTATTGAGTAAAAAGCAAGAGAACTTGCTACAGCCTTTAGCTGTCATCTTGGCAACGAGCAAGGGTGTCCTTGCTCCTCACAGGCCTGAAGTTGTTATAATCACAGAGCCCTAAGTCATCATTTGGCAATACCTGCTTT
Organism: Ciconia boyciana; assembly: GCF_034638445.1. Lineage (NCBI taxonomy): Eukaryota > Metazoa > Chordata > Aves > Ciconiiformes > Ciconiidae > Ciconia > Ciconia boyciana. Next base: position 11,257,125 of record NC_132936.1, on the reverse strand, counting down.
GCCTCAGGTAGCAATGAAATGGTGTGGCTAAACACTGTAACAGTGTGAGTGCCCCCCGCCAAGACCTGCTGCTTTAGAAACATCGTCTGACTCAGCTCTACCTGTAAGACCTCAGTAGACCATGGTCCATGGAAGTGGGGGACATAGAAGACTGCCAGAGGAAAAGCTATGATGCATCATGAGAGCAAAGTAAACAGGCCAGATGTATGTTGCACAATGTTGAAGAAAAATGGAACAGAAACCCACCTCCTCAGTAATAAGCAGCAGAGTCAAAGGCCCTCAGTGTTTGGATGTGATTTTCCCATAGACATGTTTTTACAGCTGTGGTTAATGTGTGACTAATCCTTACTGTGGAGTAACCACACAACCACTCCTTAGAGCTGTGCAAGCACACATAGCTGCACTTCAGCAGTAGGGGTTTTGTTTGAAAGTAGAAATGGTAACATCCGAAAAGAATACTTAAAACCAACACTTTTAACCAGGGCTGTAATAATTTATGCCGTGCCCAAGAAACTTGCAGCTAGGCTCCAGTTTACATATATAACAAAAAAGACAAACCACCTCCCAAGAACAATAAACAGTTCAAAGGCTTCTGTTTTCAGGCGGCTGCTATCAAACATTAACAGCAGTATTTGAGCAGAAAGAGCAGACTCAACCAACATTTTCAAGAGCATATGCAAACTGTCTTTTCCTCCAGTAGTACATTAATAGCAATAATAATAAAGCCACATTTTCAGTCTGCATAAAAGGCAGGTAATGTAGCTCCAAAAAAACCGTATTTTCCCCTGTGCCACCCTGAGAACACTAAAACTCCAAGAAGACCTTGACCCATTGCTCTGGGTCGTGAAGATTGAACACCCAACTGCTATTTTAAGTAATTCATAAAGTCAACTTCAGGCCTGGATGTACTGAATGAGAAAGGACTGATTCCTCCATCAGCAGGGCTGCATGCTGCATGTAGCTGTACGGACAGTCCTACTCACTTCATGTGACAGTCCCTGAAGGGCTGGCCAAACCCTGGTGTCCACTCAGACCTGGGCTGTGAAGGCTTCTGACCATAGAGGATGGATGATGAAGATGATTTCTGATTGCCAGCAAAGGTAGCTTTTCAGATATCCTGCAGGTATGGATGGATAAGTAATTAGATGGGCCACCTGCATACTCGATTGCGATACATGCAAACTTTCTCTTTTTATGCAATCTCTGCTTTATTTTGAGGGCTTCTAATTTGTGGGGGTTTTTTTTTAAAAGACAATAATGTTCTTTTATGGCCTTTTGAAATTATTTCAGCCTTAATTCCAGTTGGTTTGATTTTGTTCTGCACAGAGAATATCCCAAGTTTTAACACTTTCAAGCTTTCCTCAGCTAAGGCTTTGCATGAGGAAGCCTGGGTGTATCTGTTAGAATAATAAAAAAACTATGTGATTCCTTTAGGTCACACATTGGCTGGTCTCGTGCAGCGGGGAATGGCATCCAGCACATCGCCTAAGCAGGGCAGCAGCAGGTTTATGAACAGCATGTGCTCATGCTTAGGGAGCCGCAGCAGCCTGGAGCATCTACCAGAGGAGCAGCCCCTTGCTCTCAGCACCTACTAATTCCAAATCTGATGGGAGTCAGGAGCCACTGCCTTTCAGAAAAGAAATGTATCTTGTTCAGAAGCTGCATTTCTCAGCTACTGCTGAGTTTCTGCTGGCACTCAAACCCTCTCCTTTCAGAAAGAAATGCAACCTGTTTTACCACCCTAGGAAAACAGCTAGCCAGGCACCTAAGACATGAGTTCTCAGGCTTTGTTTAGAGGGAGAAATGCACTGGTGGCATCAGCAGAAGTTTCTTCCATGCTGCCCCAGTCCTTTCCTCAATGTCCCCCCCCCCGTACCTGCAGCAGCTGCTAGCTCTGTGTACAGAAGGAGGGATCTAGCTGGCTCCTGCCTATCACTTCCAGAGATAAGGCAGGTGTGACAGGTTTTGATGGTGGATTTTTGGAGGTTTGGGGGTTTTTTTCTGCATACTATTCGGAAATACATTGCATATGACAGGGGTACATGTACCACGGTTTGGGACCCCTGGACTGGTGGTGCATTTTAAGCATACAGCTCTCCCCCACACAGGTTTTTGGGGGTCAGGAATGCTTTGATGGTTGGCTCAGCCAAGTAGGGGTTCGTGCTGAGGAGCTTTCTGTACAACAAAGTCACATGGCTTTAGTTAGACTGGAACAGCTGTGTTCTGAGATCCACTATCTATGCAAATGCTAATCTTTCGTTTTAAATTGTGCCTATTTATTCTTCGCTTTATGCCATTTTGAAGTAGGATTTTCTACTTCTAAAAGCACTTCATATTTTCTGACTTTTAAATTTAGTGATTGCCCTTGCCTAGTTCCTGTTTTGATTCTAGTTAGCACATACTTGTGTGTGCATGTGCATGCATACACATAAGCACACATACATATATACATGTGTGTTTGCACACACAAAGCAGAGTATATTTGTCCCAATTATGTTTTGTTATCACCTCAAAGAATGGTCCAGAAGGCTGCCCATCTGTTTTTCCCATACTAAAGCACACTAGGGAAGCAGAGTAGTAAACTAGAGTAAATAAAATATGTGATAAATAAGAGCAGACCATTAGCACTAGGGTAAGATGAGACTGTCTATGTGTGGAATAACAGAGCAAACTAAAGGGCAATTCATAAACCCAGCAGTGTTGATACCTGAAGAAGCATATTGCTCCAGATGGCTACATATTGCATCATCCTCCTTCTGTCCCCACACTTTCCTCTTGCATTTGCTGCTTTTATGCTAGTGGGGCTGAATCTTGTTAGAATCCCAGCCTGGCTTATCTGCACTATGCTATAAGCAATGGTAAGCGTAGAAACATGATGGTTTAAAGTTTGAATTAGGAATGTTTCGGGCAGTGTTTGCAGAGAGGTGTAATTTGGAAAGTTTAATGATAGACAGTTTGAGGAAACAGGTTGAGGAAGAGCTATGTCACATTTTGTCCTAACAGAAGTGACACTGACTTGCCTAATTAGTCTAGTCTCTTAAAACAGGTGGCCTTCCAGAAACCTCCAGCTAGAAATGTGGCTCAGCTGATCTTGTCTGTATTAGACAAAGAACTTTATTCTCAGCTCACAGTGAAGTGGCCTGAAAAACTCCAGTCTTGATCTAGAGATTGCTAGGAAAAAAAACAGGATAAGAGAGGAAGGGGTTTTTAACTGGTCTCTGTATTCTTTGCATAAGATTATTGGCTGAAAGACATCCTACTGGCTCAGGAACATTTCATACCATACTCTTCCTGAACATCAAACTTTGTATTCAATCCATTTTGATCTTTTGCCCCCACCATTAATGGAAGGATTCTCAAGGTATTTAATTATTTCAATGTTTATACTTGCCACTTTCTTCTTTTTTTTTTCCTTGCTCCCATATTATTCTTTAGCCTAAATTGCTCATCTCCATCTTTTGTATTGTCCTGTACCACAACAGCCATGCAGACATCAACCGTAGGACCTGTCAGTCTGTGTTTTCCCAAGCTGAACAAACCAAACACCGTTAGTTTACTGTGGGAAGAGGCTCTCTACTCCCACATCATTTTAATGTTTTTCCTTTGTTCCTTCCCAGCATGAATTAATCCTAGAGCATGTAAGTGATAGTAAACGAAGGGCTCGCTACTTCTTTGTATAACGATACCCACAATGCCGAAAATTCCCTCTATTTGCTGGAAATGCCTTGGCTACTACATCCTGTATTTATTTATTTATTCCTTTCTTACAGCTGCATCACACAGATAATTATTCTAAAATCGACTACTTCACCTAACCCTTTCTTTCCCTCTCTTGTTCCCAGGTCAGAGCAGAAATTCTGTTGCTACCCCTTCCAACACCTGACCTTGTCCTATTGAAATTGATCCTAACTGTTACTTGTCAGACATTAAAATATTCTACTGTTGATATTCCACACTGTTGAGGCTACCCAAATTCCCAACAGCAAATGTAATTGCCTGTATTCCCTTCCATTTCAGCTTAATGACAATATTTAGAAAAATGTCCCCAAAATGAGGTCTTTTCTTCCTACTAACTCCCTGTCTTGCAGAGCCTGCTGCAGGCTCCTCCTTAGCCCATTCCTCACCACTTTACAATTCTTCCACTAATCCCCAGCTTCCTCCTTTTGATTATTCATTTTCTGTGTGGCACTGATAAATTGCTTTACTGAAGTTCAATTAGATTAGATTGCCTTTGACTGAGAAAACTGCTATCAAAAAGCAAGAGATCTGATTAGTCTGGCACAATCTACTTTTGGTGAATGTATTTTATATTTTATCCCATGTATCAGCATCCTATCTTTTAATTTGTCTATCCGTCAGATCCTTTTGTAAGATCCTGCATGCTGCTAAGGCCATACCTTTTCTCCCCTTTCCTTAGCGCAGACACTGCACTTCATTTTCTGCAGTAAAATTACTGTCCGCAAATTTGACAAGCTTATTAAAAGTGCTGTCTGTCAGGCTTCCAGTTCCATGAGCTAAACACCACCCCAGAATGCCAAGTAACTATTTGGTTTTGAGCCTCTAGCTCATCTCCTGCATATTTAAAGTTTTTTTGAGTTTTGCTGCTACCTCAAACGGAGGAAATTTCACCCTGTACCTTTATTCCACCCCTCATTTTCATCAATATACATACTAGTCCTGATGAAGACTCAGGTAAGGCATTTATGAAATGTCTGAAATAGCTTTTCTTCTCAGTACCCCCATAGAGTGGCCTTTTTTTTTTTCCCCCTGTTCTCTGTTTCAATTACAAGATTATACAACCTTTTAGATTTGCTTTAGCTTCCTTCATAGGGTCTAATGCAACCTGACAAAGTGAAAATTGTGAAGAGTCCTCGTCCTCCTCCTCTCATAGTTTGCCTTCCTTGACATTCAGTGCATTTACACTCTCAAGCTCATTTTTCCAGAACAAAGAAGGGGTCAGATTTTCTGCCAGCTACATTCTTTGCATCTCACTTGTGAACAAGAACAAATGTAATAATTGCTCCAGCATGGATGAAGAAGAGGAGTCAGGAAGCACAGTGAACAGAAATGTGACTCAGGAAAACCCAGGCTACCCTGTGCCAGAATAGAGGCAGACTATCCCTTCTATAGATTATTCTCTCTTAGTACAACAAAGTTTCTCTCAAGTGCACACTGAGGATCAGACATTGTTTCACTTGTAAGGGTTTTCACATAGAAATTTACCACTTTCCTCAACAGTTAATTTTTCCCCTCCCTGCCACCTTAACTTCTCACATTATCACTTACTAGAAAAGTGGAAACAAAAGTCTCGGGAACCCCCAAGGAAAAGAATTCATAGCAGGTAAGACACCAATCAGTGTCTGACCTGATCGGTGACTGTCTTACCTTATCAGTGACACACACAGTCAACTCTGATCTCACACGTCTTTTACGCAGTTTAAGGGACCGGCAAAGTTGGCATGCAGTTAGAAAGCACTTTCCAGCTTTGTTTAGCTATGGAAGCAAAGTCTTCTAAACTCAGTCCTTCAATCCTTTTGCCTGATCTCAAAATGTTCCGAATACCAAGATTCCTTCAAACATTTTCTGATGGGAAACACATAGCCCACACGGTTCCAGTGTAAGCAAGAGGAGATTATAAACTAAAAATACAGTGGCTAGTTTACAGAACAAAAAAAAGTAAGTTTCTTACAGCTCAAAGCCTTGTAAAAGACAATAATTGTATAAGCTGCAATAAGACCCACCCGGACAGGCATCAGATTTTGACTTCCTATTTTGTGAAGGACATTTTCCTCTACTTCTGTTTTGCCCCATCTCCTCCCACGCAAGCTGTAGCACCCCAGAGTAATTGACGCTGTACAGCAGAATACTTAAGACAGGCCTGCTCTATTCTCCCTCCTTGGAGGTACAATCTCCAATTTGTCTTGGGAAGCACATTTTAATAGAAAGACTTGGAGCTGCCCCTCCTGCAGCCCTCCCTGCTCTCAAACTCCTGGAGGCAGAAGACAGGTAGCAAGAGGGAGCCCTGTGGAAGATTTACAACTTTTTTCACCTTTTTGCGGATGGTGACATACTGCACAAGCAAGGAGAGCTCCCAAAATCAGAATGCAGGGCTCTGTCAAAGAGATTTCATTCAAGTCTCCACTACAGCCCATTCATATCCCACACCACTGCCTCAGGGTAGAGCAGCTCACCGCAACCTGGACATCCAGGGCAGGGTAAGAAGGCCACACTCACACCCTTCAAATTCTGAGCTGAACCTCCGTTTGTTTAACACCAAAATTCACATTTCATACTTGGAACCCAACTTCCTTAAAGACCTGGGCAGTCTTAAAAAACACATCTACTTTGTGAAGTATTACATACAGCCATGTTCACAGATCAGACACATTCTTGCCAAAATGCCATTTATTGCAGTATACCTTTACATGGCATACAGATAACCCAATGTTGCATCTTCTGTTAGAACTCCTTTTTCATTTGTACCACTTAAATAACACAGACTGTGGTGTTTGTTTCACAAACTGCCAGTTTAGACTACCAAAATATACAGTTTTTTTTTTCCTTTCCCCCTACCAAGGCTGTGAGGTACAACTGAAGTTTTACCACTTTATCTTCCTGTGCTTTACAAGAACCTTTTCATAGATAAACCTATCAAACAACATTTCTACATTCCTATACAAAGCAAAGAATTACAGCTGAAATTAACACCATCTGGTCATTGCATTAACCTATAAAAATTCGTTCAGAAAAAAAAAAAATATGTAATGGACTTTGCAGCTTTACTTAAAAACAGCCAGCTACACGTATGCACAAGTTTTCCTTGTGCATACAGAAGAGTTTGGAATCAAGAAGTGGTGGGTTTTTTTCTTGGGTTTGCAGAGAAGGCACCAATTTTAGCTGCATAGCAGCTCAGGAGTGTTTTATACTTCATTTAAATTACACAGGTTTTTAAGTTTTACTGTTAATGTGCAACATTTATACCAACTGTTGCAATATTCTCCAATCATTCCCTCTGGCTCAACAGTCCAAATATTTACATCAGTTGTAAACACTCCTCCACCCACCCCATACCTTCTGCACTGCGTGATGAGGAACTGAACTTGCAAGAAGCTAACCAAAGGCAGAGCAGAAGTAAGGCTCGTGCAGAACGCCACAGTTTTCTTCTCACTCGGTTTGAGATACTCTGCGGAACTCCAAACCCTCAATAAGGCCTCAGTGCCACGCATCTGACAGCACATTGACCACCAACAGCTTCAGGCATCCGGACTTTCCTCAGGAGGTGCTTTTCAGCCCTTACTAGTCTGACATCCCTGGAGTTGCTTCTCTCCAAAGTGCAGGAACAGCTTGTGAAGAGCCGTTCTGAAGTCATGAGAGTCAAGGACACCCACTATTGTATATATTTAAGGCCATCTACACTTAGCCTTCATCAGGCTTGTTTCAGATGCTATGCTTCTCTACTCCTTAGCTGCGAAGTCATGATATGCTGCTTTCTACCTTCCACCCCTGTGTGCCAAGGTATTCTGTGGCATAGACAGCAGACCACGTTCCGAGACAACCACCGTAAACAGTGCACAGAGAGGTAGGTGCTACAACACGCCATGAGTCACCTGGCAACTACACAGTAGCGCAGGATAAGAGTATCTGCAGCATGACAGCCCAGCCTAGATTCGGCACCTAAGAAGAGGGAACATCTGAGATGAGACTGCTTAGAAAAATCTATTTCTTACCTAATCCTAGAAGGAGCAAGAGGGTAGTGGGACAGTCCAACGCTATTGGTAAAATGAACTCTCCACTTAGTTTTGGGGTCTTTGGAGTTTGTTTTGTATTAGTGTATGTACCAACTGCTTAGGAGCTGGTTCTGAGTATGGGATGATGTTTTCCAAAATATAAGTTATTTTAAACCATGTGACAGTCATTTGCTTATTACCCTGGCCCTCACACCTTATTTCACTAGAAATCATGTTCAGCTTGATGTTTCATAGGCATTAAGTGCTCCAAATACAGCAGTTAGAAAGAGCTAGAGGATTGCAGTGTACCAAACGTCTGCCCAGCGCAGCCATTTGTTACGCTTAAAACACATCTATGAGTTAAATAGGAAAGATCCCTGCTATACAGAATTCGAGCACTGGTAATTGTTTATTCTTGCTAGCCCTTTCCCTAAATATCAAGAGGTTTATACATACAGTGCTCCCTTATCTTCTCCCCACTGCCTGCCCCAGCAGTCTTTAGATAAACCAAAGTGAGTTTAGGAACTTGCAGTCCCACTTCTGTTTAAAAAAAATAAAATAAAATAAGTTGTGCAAGAAAGCTGGGAATGTTCAATGAATCCAGATCTACTTTGTAGTTATAAAATTTCCAATGGCAAAGTGGTAACGGCAAATAACCCAATGATCATATGGCTTAATTTAATGCAAAGCACACTAGGAGGTCCACGTGCAGGGAGAGAAGGGTCCAAGAAAGATGAAATAAGAAGTGTCCTGAAGATCAGTGTTTATGCATAGAATTCCTCTTGTTTGTGTGGTTTTTGGTATCCTCCGTTAGACTGTTTTGGTTCATCCAGTGAATAGCTGCCTTCGTCTTTTTTCTTCATTCTGTACAGCATAAATGCAACTAGAAACACTGCAAACACCAAGCCTACTAGTCCTCCAGCAATAACACCTAGAAGGGGGAAAAAGCCACAAATTACTCTAGATGCTGCACCAGATAATGCAAGTATGATTGTAAGTTCCAGATTGTTCCTTACTGCATGGTCACTGACTTCATGACTTCCAGAAATTAATTTGTCCTTTTACCCCCTCCCAAACCAGTGATCCTGCCATTACCAAGAGCCTGCTCATCTACTGAGTAAACCTAGAGAAACTGATCTCCCACCGGGCCATGCTGCAAAGCACACAAGGCTATGTTGTTCAACTCTTGACCCAGGCAGCATTACAGCAGTTTTACTGTAATTTTTGAGAGGAGCGAAGGAATAGGTTTAAACATAAAATTCCAGATAACTAGCCGTAGCTACTTGGCTATTAGCAGACTAATATTTGCCCCTGTTAGCATTTTGACAACAGACTCATGAATCACCACCCTCATTTCAGAGGTCTAACATAAAAGGTTGGCTTTCATGCTCAGAGGTGTACTTGCAGAACTGCAGCTTCTGCTGCCTGGAACACTCCTACGAGAGCCTGCTTTTACCAACTAGAAATCCAGAATATCAGGTACCTCCAAGAACTTCTTTTCTGTCCATAATTCCCGAGGCTCCTGCTGCTTTGGCATTCCTCCCAGAGTCAGCCAGTACTTCTGAGTTCCGGGTGGGGACCAAATCCTCATCTTTAGTCAAAATGAAGTCTCCCTGTTGGGACATACAAGTCAGGTTATTCATGTTTCTCATCATGTCTGTTACTGGAGACTTTCCACAGCTTTGTTTTTTCTCATCTAAAACCCTCCACCAATATAACCTATTAAATCAATCATCTTTTCTGACAAATTACCACCCTTTCTTGCAAAACCAACTTACTACATACTACTAAAGCCATCTCCCCAGAAAAGGTGTCAAAGCTATTAGTCCTCACCGGGTCTCCAGAGCCATCTTCAAAAACCTCCTCACGTGTAGGAACAACATCCTTTGGAGCTGTCGTCATGGGGGTGGCAGTGATGTCTCCCTCATGAGGGATGGCAGAGTGGGGCTTAGGCATGTCTCTAGTGTCTGGCACATCAGAGCTAGGGATTTTAGGTTCGAGCTCATGGACCGTGCCTGAGGCTTCTGAAGGAGTTACATGAACCACTGAAGGAAAGTGAGTAGTGAGGCTTCTGACTGTTGTTGTAACCACATCAGTTGTTGGTTTCTCATCAGGTGAGCCCAGGATGGGTACTTCGTCCTTCACAGCTACAACTGGCTCCTCTGTCACTACATTACTAGTTGCAGAAGGAGATACTAATTCCTTTTCAGTTCGGCTCTCAATCCCGGGAAATGGCTGTTCGTTGAAATCCATTGGTGTTGCCAGTAATGAGGAATTAGTTGGTTCTCCTGGGATTCTCCAGGTGCGAGACTGGTCAGTCAGGGGACCTGCAAAACAAAAAAAAAATTATTATCCTTGGCCAGTTTAGAGACCTATTAACAGTATCTTCAGGATGCTGGTCGAAGGAGGATGCCTAACTTGCATAGCCAATTTTCATAACAACAGCAGTTCAGTTTGTAATTGCTTATAATTTTCATTGGAATAAGGAAGGGACAGAGCAATGCACTATTCAGCAATACTTTTAGTCATCTGCTTCTCCCCAAGGCACAAGTGCTAGTCTGTTTGCAGACAGGTCGTTTGCAGGGGGGACGTCTGCTTTCAGTTCACTGGTTGCTCAGGATGGTTATCCAACTCTTTTCCCAGAAATACCTTTTATGTGATTCAGAGCAGTCACCCATATACTCAACACCTTTAGTCGCTGGCACATTTGGCACTGATTTCAGGGTCTCATTCCTGCAGAATTTAATCTAAAATACAAGCATGTGGCTGGAAGGAAGTAGAAGGAAACCATGCTTTAGCTTTCAATAGCTTGCTCTTTCTTCAGTAGCATCTCCTCAACTTCAGCACCGAAACCAAAGGTCTCTATCATGCAGTTTAGTAATCATTCTGATAGACTTCTTCCCCACCCTAAAACCCTTTTATTCCACTTTTTAAAAATTATGGCCCATGGGAACTTGCACATCTGATGACGGATAAAATTTGCACTTGATGTATGTTGGCAGGTTGGGGTTTACACACCCTCAAATGGTATCTCCTACCAGCTCATAAGAGAGGAAAAAGGCCCTTCTTACAGTCTCTCTTCCCATGAGTAAAGAATCACACCAGTTTCATAACATTCTTCACGCAATATTTCATATTAGCAGTGACATGGAGTATACCTGCTTCTGCTCCCTTTCAAGTCTTCTACAACTCATTTTCTGCTAATTGTTAGTATCTGAAGCAATACAAGATGAATAGATTAGGCTCTTTCTCTGTTCCCAACTCTCATATTCTGGGGCAGGGGTGTGTGTGTGTGATTCCTCCCTTCCCCCCTTTTAGCTTGGATGCTCATCAAGATCTCGATTGCCACATTCTGGAAGGATCAAGCACTAACAATACAAGTGTGAATAACTCACCTGCACCTGAACCTGAGAACGCATCGTCATCATCACCAGATGAATCAAGATCTTCAGGAGGAAGGTTCAGATTTGTAGTTTGCTTTGAAGAGAAAGGGAAAAGGTGTGTTAGTGATGAGATTAAAGTTATCACGTTGCTTGCACAGAGTCCTCTAAGGGCTCCTGAAGGTTACACAAACTTCCTTTGTTCAGACTGCATTTTCTCTCTTTCTTCATTCTATCTCCCCTTCCCAAAAGAGTAGTTCTGGTTAGTCTATTTGGTGTTGGAAAGGTCAGTCTTGCTGTCTCCCTTCTCTGCGCTGCTTCCAGGCTGCACTTGCTTTGGAGAAGAAGAAAGCAAGGAATCTGTTCAGAGCTGCATCCTGGTAGCAGCTGATGCTCAGTCCTTACACAACATAACCATTCTGCTTCAGGTTCTGACTGCTCATGTCTTTGCTATCTACCACTACTTCAGCTGTGAATTACTGCATGACTTCTAAGGAGCAGAAAGGAAGAGGAGACAAAGTAGTTTGGCTTCTCTGCCTTTTTGAGCCCTTCCAGCGCTGTTCATATATCTGAAACTATAGCATCTAACTGGAAGCAGAATGAGATTCCCTTTTTATAAGTGTGGGCACTCAGGCCAAGTCCTGACACAAAAGCCAGCTTTCCATGTAGGAGAATACAGCCCTGAGCTTTCTCCATTTATGCTTCAAGGAGTACACTAACCAGCACAGAAGTTCAGTTGCTGAAACAAGAGGCCAGCCCCCTGTTCTACTGCACCTGTTTGTCATAACACACAGCATTCAAAGCTGTTCAGGATATCCAAAGAAAACAACACTAAATAAAGCAGAGTAATTACTTCATGCATCTTGTTGGCCTCTGCTGCATATACTTACTGTTCCTACCAGTACAACATGCTTGACTCTCAGCTCATGACTAGCCCCAGGTTTATTTCTGCAGGGCTACCATTAGCTAACTAGTCATTCTCCCTTCTCAGATTTCAAACCAAAGCCCTATAAGTCACTTCTTCTAATTTTCATCTTTCCCCATCCAACTACATTCCCCGTTTTCCAGAATTTTTACTTCTATGCCATTCTCAAGATGCTCTCGTCATCCCTTTCCAGCACTGTCCCATATGCAAGTTTAGGAGATAGTGTGTTGCATCATCCAAGTTGATCATGGTTTTATCGGGAACGTGAAATCTCATTTTTTACTGTAATAAGAACATACATTCTTTCCAGCTTTGCACCCAGGCCCACTGTATTTCTCTAGCTTGCATTAACACAGTATCCCTTAAAAATGGCTATAACTCATTTTCATCCTAGGAAAAAGTTAGCCAGCACTAGTATGATCTGTTAAACAAAGCAGTTGAGCTTTCTCATTGTCACTTTATTACCTACATGGCTGTATTTATTGGCCCTATCTCCTTTTCATTCTTTTAAGATATCAGGTTTATCCAGTTTTCTCTTCCTTAATACCTTATCCATTCCCCACATTTCCATAGAACAACTAGTTTCCATTAGATTTGACCTCTCTGAAGACAAAGAAGTATGCAAGCTGCCACCAACGTAATCAGGCCCAACATCTTACCCCTTCTAGGCAATCATTATAGTTAAATGATTATTTTTTTTTAAAAATAACAAAAAAGTAAGAACAAAAAACCTCATATAGACATTAAACTTCTAAGTACTTTTCTTCTCTACGGGAAAAAAAACCAAAATAAAACAAACCACTTTTCCTGAAGCTTCTGCAAGCATATTTCTAGAGTAATTTCTAAAATGCAACTGTCCTTCAATCTTTTGTTTAGCTGCATGTCATGAGGCAATCTGGATTTTTAGATTTGTCCCTGCTTGTTTGCGCTGTGCTTTTGCCCTCATCCATGGAAAGTCGGTCAGATAAGTACTTCCTGTATGTTCTTCTTCTTGTGTCAAAGGTCAGTGACTCACGCAAGCTGATCTCACTACACTTCAAGTATTAGAGAGTACGAACTGTTGGTGCAGAAAGAATATGGAAAGAACTGCCAGGCTTCCCAAACTCTGCTCCCCTGAACGTCCTTTCCACTATGTTCAGACGTGAAGTCAGACTTCAGAGACCGCACCATTTTGGTTGACGGGGGGGTTGGAGACCATTTTTCTCCCTACTTTCTTGCACTAGTAGTGGCAAGCACAATCCTTTGATCTCCCACTCAGCTTGGTTTTGAGTGCAAAAGGGGGGGCTGCATTCTCCTCCAGTGGGAAGACTACCTTGAAGCAGTTCAAAAGCAATCTCTCCATCTTTTTATTGAAGAAAGGGACTGCCAATACAGTTTAAGACATGTCACCATACACCTTTATCTAGGATCGAGACTAACTTCCCCCCAGATCTGAATCTTCAGGGGTAGCTCATATAGGATTCCCAAGAACACCTGGACAGATTTGATGGTCTGCAGACCTTAGCAACACTCCTGAAAGGATCACAGACTGTCAGGAAATGAAATAGCGCTCTTGATCTTGACTACTGACCCAGCACCCCTTCCCGTTGTGGCGTTAACGGATGAGGCTTGTTCAGTCATGCCACGCTTCCTTGTTATCCAGCCTGTTCAGCCAGCCTACCCTTACGTTTCCCCTCACACCTGAGCTTTTAGCCTCTTCCCAGGCTGCTGCATGTTCTGGTTCTCCATAGTCTCTGTCATGTACTTGTTTGAATCCTAGTTTGATTTCTGTATCTTAGAAGGGATAGCTAGGTTCTCCTCTGAGGAGGAAAGTCCAGTGTAGCCCAGTCTAAACCAATGGAGACCCATGCTGTTCCAGTGTAGAGTTGCCCAGCTGCTGCTCAGCAGCCACCCTGCAAACATGAAGGCAGACTCAGACTGGTTCCTGTTCCCTGAGGTTGGCTACTGTACTTCAAGAGAATAATAGAAAACATGATTCAGGATTAATAAAGTCTGCTTCCCGCAGCTTTATATGAGAACTTAGTTAAGTTGCACTAAATGTGTCCTACCAGTTGTCCCAAAGGGTCTTGTCCCAAGCTGCTCCTCTGACCAGGTAGTTTGAGGCCTGGGATCTGAGAGGGACTTTCTTTTCCCCAAATACTCAAGGGACAGTATAGGATTATACACATGTGGATACCAGTCAGAATATCCACAAAGTGATGTAACTTCATGACATCACCCAATTTCACGACACATGAGCATTAAGGAACATTTGCCTAATTTATGTAACTGTACAGTTATATAAAGACTACACTTCTCGCTCCACAGCTTTAGTAGGCATGAAAGGCAGTAACCTTTCCTTATGGCACCACAAAATACAAGTACTGCAGAAAGGTCATGCTTCTATAATGATCTGCTGCTGAAGGATTTCAGACACAGCAAGGTTAACATAAAACACCAACTCAGGACAGCATCGGAAGGGATTGAACTAACTTGGGTTTCCATCAGGAAGACGGACCGTGCTGTTCAGACAACAAACACCTCATGGTCAAGGCTTTTCCATGACCTTTTATTGCAGCCGAGTTACACCAATGAGAAAGGTTTTGATTAGTCAAGAGGATTAGGGGCGCAGAACACAGATTGAATCACCATGTTGTGCCATCATATGAAAGAGCTGAAAATAACTTCCAGCTTAAAGCAAGATTGCTCTACCAACAACTTTGCATTACTTTAGCTCAAAATTTTATTATCAGACTGGTAAATATAATCAGCTAATGTGGTCATGCTTTTAGAAATTACTTCCATCATCAACCAGTTCATTTGACAGTCCACTGAGACCATTTGTGGACCATTCACATTGTAATTGATGCCAGAGACGCTGGATGAACGCATTTAAGTTCAGGTAGTGGATCCTTTGAAGGATTTCTGATGGTATCTCATGTGTTCTAATCAAAAAAACTTTCAATTCTTATACTGCAGCTACAACATGTTGCTTTTTTACCATTTAACAAGCTCTTTTTTTTAGGTTTTTTTTTCAAGCAGCTCAGACAACTGATTAGAAATACTTGCGTAGCCCTTTTGATTTGGGGTCACTGAATTTGGTTGCATGTGAGGGGTAAAATTTTTAACAGCATTTTTGATATGCATTAACCAGTTCCTATTAACCAGTGGGAAACCCTCTTCCCCAAGTATCAAAGCAGACTGTTTAGGGGAAACCCTGGGGAGACTGTTAGCCTCTGCTCTTGCCGAGTGCTGTATTGTTGCAGAACAATAGTTACTCAGTTCTGCTGGGACAACCAGAAAGCTGCTTAGTGGCATCTTCAATTTAATCAAGAATGGGCCAAGCTTTCACAACTCATTAGCAATATTACTGGCTCCAGAAGTCTGACATACTCGACTTTTTTTTTCTTAAAAAAAAAAAGAAAAGCATCATTTCTAACTATTCTTCAGTCTTCATCTTGGTCGCAGTCTCAATACATGAATCTTTCTGTGCTCATCCCATCAGCTGCACAGAGTTCCCTCCTGCTAGAGCACAGATCTGAAGTACTCTTTCATGATGAAGGGGAGGTTTGTAGTTTATTAGTTGATCTCACCCCGCCCAAACTGGGAACCACATTTCTTTAATGGGGAGCCATGGTATATGTAAAAGGAAGCAGCTTTTTTCAAATTGCTCTTTGAGGTAAGCAAAACCCCTGGCTTTGCCACAAGCTGCTACAAGCCCTAAACTAGATTAAGGATGATTTGTATCCCACTCTTAATAATCCTAGTTAGTGATCAGCCTATTACAGCAGCGTCAAAAACACTTGAAATCCTCCATTATCTGAATAATGCTGTTAAATTTGCACATTTGTTTCTCCTAATAAATCCTTCTTATTCAGCTGAAAAGGAATGAGCTGTAATGAGCTCTCCCACCTCAAACCCCTCCCTAAGCATCCTGCAGGATTCTTCCAACTTTATGGGAAGCAAAACCAATGGTTTGCTCTTGTTTGAGAGAGACATATAAATACAAGAGAAGCATTTACTCTCTAGTTTGGCTACCAACTATGACACTGGAGCACCTAGAAAAAGACTTTCACAAGGATTTGAACAGCTCTAAAAGAAACTCAGACAGAAAGATTTGTCTTTCACCTTTTTCTCTATATTGAAGAGCAGAGCTAGTCCCGCTAACAGAAATGCTCTCTGAGGCAGAGCAGCCTGAAGAGCTTCTAACCTCAAAATATTGATATTAATGTGTGGGAAGACAAAATCACCTGCTGAAAGAAATTTTAGCTTTGTTAAACCTTGATATTCTGCAGTTAATAGCCCACGCATGATTAACTCCAATCCCAGATGTCCATGGTCTGCAGACAGCTTCAATGGTTAAGGGGGGGAAAAAAAAACCAAACAAACCACACCAACCACCAGCATCCTCACCTATCCCCCCTTCTTCTGCAGGCATACAGACTGCTAGCATTAAGTTGACCATGCACACCTTCAGTTTTAAGTCAGACATAAATTCTGGAGTTTCTGAAACAGAACTGATGCATTTATATTGCAAGTCAGTAGTGAAGCTTGTGTGCAAGTCTGCTACATCAGAAGTCAGTAGCAGTGTGGCACCATCTCCCGTGAGGAAATGCTGAGAGAGTTAGGGTTGTTCAGCCTGGAGAAGAGAAGGCTCCAGGGAGATCTGTTGCAGCCTTTCAATACTTAAAGGGGGCTTATAAGAAAGATGGGGAGAGACTTTTTAGGAGGGCCTGTTGGGATAGGACAAGGGATAATGGTTTTAAACTAAAAGAGGGTAGATTTAGACTAGATATAAGGAAGACATTTTTTACAATGAGGGTGGTGAAACACTGGAACGGGTTGCCCAGGGAGGTGGTAGATGCCCCATCCCTGGAAACATTCAAGGTCAGGTTGGACGGGGCTCTGAGCAACCTGCTCTAGTTGAAGATGTCCCTGCTTATTGCAGGGGGGTTGGACTAGATGACCTTTAAAGGTCCCTTCCAACCAAAACTATTCTACAATTCTATGATGTCAACCAAATGCTCTTCCAGTTGTTTCTCCTGTTACTCCACTGCTCAAGATAAGCACCAGTGCTGCCTGGTGACCCTGCAGGTTAATTAAGTAGTTATCTTCCTAGAAGAGCCAAAGATGCAGACTAACGGCACAGGCCAAAGAGCAGAAAGACAGCTACAAACCCTCCCATGAAAAGCCCATAGACTGGACAGCCTAGATTTAAGCAGTACTTTTATCCCTGACTAGTGTTCCAATCAAGGCTGTTCAAAGTATTACAACTATCTGCCCTCCCTATTTCAGATGGTGTTGTTTCTCTCCTCCCCCAATAAGCTTTTGCTGCATACCAACAGGCTTCAGCATCCCCACCCTTCCATCCATCAGTTTATGTCAAGTGGAGTAAGGCTGGTTAGTGGCTCACAGGGTGCTCCTTCCAAAGGGAAGCAGTCAGGCAGCTCTCAAGTGGAAACTAAAGGATGTTCTTCTGCTCAGCAAGGCAAGCACCATTTTAGCAGCAAGAAGTAAATATGGCAGTTAATCTGGCAGCTTCTCTATCAGATCATTATTAGTATAAAGAAATCTGGAAAATCTTGGTTAATTGAGTTCTTACTGGCCTCCTCTTCTATTTTTGGATGGTGAGTTGAGAAGAGGACTATCTTTGAGGGAGAGGTCCTAGCTGCAACAGCAGTTGCTTTTGTTTGAAGCATGAACTACCTGATCATCACACAGTAGCTACCTCCTGGCACTTGAGCTCTTGAGGTAGTGAAACACCTTCCAACACCTACTCAAAATAGGATGAGAGCTTTTAGGATCTATTCCACTATGGGCAGAACATACCAGACTGTAAACTCTGCCCACTGTCCACTAGGCTTTGATCCTCCTTTTCTGTCAAATTTTGTAGCCACAGCTCTAGAAGCATATTCTGATCCTTTGAACAAGATGTAGTGGCCAAGGAAGAGGAGCATCCAGCTACTCCATACGCACAGCAGCTACAGTCCCAATACTTCTAGAGGCTCACCTGGTAAGTACCACGCTATTAGCCCAATCAGCATTACATTTTCTCCTTACTGTGAATTAGCCCAATCAGCATTACATTTTCTCCTTACTGTGACAGGGCAACTTTTTTAATTAAGTAGGGCTGAAACACAGCAGTCAACATGCCAAGAGCAAAAATGAACCAGCCTGTCACCATCAGGTTGGGTTTCACATTCTGCAGCAGGGCCCTTTAAACTACCACCTCCCACGAGAGCATGTCACTTCACGCTTCCTGGACCATCCCCTGTATAGCTCTTCATACAGTCTCACGGTGAACCAGATCAAGGAACTGGTCTGGTAAAAAAAAAAAGAAAAGGAGAAAACATCATGCAAAGAATTTTCCAGCAGGACCAGTTTCCCAATCCTGCTCGGTGCATGAATGCACAAGTGTTTGTACTGGCACAGGGCAGAGCGTGGCAGCCAGGGCTGCTTAAGCAATTCAGAGAATCACAGCCTGGGTTCCCGGGATGCTGACACACATTCACCTACCCTGCAGCAGAGGGACAGTAAAATACCCTGCCACTGCCATGCATTATGGAAACACACATCGCAAATGCACCCTCAGACTGCAGGCAACATGCAAATCAGAGGCTGACTCAAAGGGCCACGCAGGTTTATACAAAAAGGAGCAAGAAGAGGGGTTGTAGGGAGAGTTCTCTTCTGCAGAGAGTTTGTTTGTTCACAATGGATAAGGTCTGTTCCTAAGTCTGACAACAGTGCTTTTAAGTCCTCCCTGATCTCCTAAACACAGTAGCAAAGGCTAGATAGATGCCTTATTCAGAAAAGCGGTAGTACTGCTTTTGTCTTGAGACACCTGAACTTTACAGGAGGTCCGGTGCGATTGCAATTCAGCACTGGACAAGGAGCATACTGCATGTCCTTCAGCAGAGAGGGCTGAGCAAAGCCAGGGGTAGGAGTCCAACGGGTTTATGGACACCACAGCTGGGGAAGCATGTGGCCCTGCAACATACATAGCATCAGTGACAACACGTTACTTGTGCACACTGCTAGGAGCGTACAGAGCGCCATGGCAGTTCTGATACAGAAGAGCTGAGCTGCCTCCCAGTTCTCTCTCAGCCAGCTCCACTAGAAGTCTGGTCAGTCCTTCAGCAATACAGAGAAGCGACTTAGAGTCTGTGCTCCTGCTTTTTCACCTGAAGGATATATCAAACAAGTAAGTTACCACATACTGCTTTCACTCATGCCAACCTGCTCCTTCCAGCGAAGCAATACAGCCCAGGCTAATGACTGGATCTCACTGAGAGGTCAACACATCCACAGACGTGGCACTCAACTCTGTATCAGTGGCAGGTGCAGGTTGTCACAATACGGCCAAAAATGGGGTACCTTTTGTCTCCCACGTTCAAGGCAGCCTGTGTTTGAAGATGCAGTCTAATGAGAAAGCTCTTTTCCCTGCAGCTAATCTCATGAGAAGCAGCCAGTTCAGTTTTATGCTATAACTGCTTTTCTTTAAAGAGCCTTCCCTGCAGCTCTTTAACATAGTTTATAGTTCAGGCATTCGTTTCTTCAGATAGCACAAGAAAGCCACAGTCAATGTATAACCTCAAAGAGCTGTGCAAAGTAGGTGCAGCTCAGTGAGGCCATACAGCTAACAGCTCCAGTTCATCCTGGGGAATTAATTTCAAGCTATTTCACCTGGCTTGAGAGATGAGCAGTGAGCTGTGTAAGCTGAGACCAGACAAACCTAATTTGTCTTAAAACCCTCTGACTTAAAGTCACCAGTAATTCTTACTTTCTAGTGTAGCAAAACCAGCAGAGAAGATTCAGTCTTACAGTAACAGCCAGTTCAGCTGCTTCTTTAGAAAAGCACAGACAGGGGATTGCTTAGTTTCAGCCAAAGCCAGTGGTGGGCTGCCTGTCCCAGGAACCCTGACAAAGTAAGGTTAAAAGAGGGTATGCAGCAGGTCAGAAAATCTTTATGAAATGGAAACCCATCCAGCAAAGGACTCTAGTAGCCCAAAACCCACTACCCATGCATACTAGAAACTGCAACACAGATAAACATGACCCTCCTGACGGAATAAGAAATTAAAAGTGACAGGATCTAAGGTCCCTGCTGCCTCTTCCTCCCCCTGCAGTAGCACAGTCACATGCCCCCTGGCTACCACGTATTCCGACATGGCTAGTTTACAACATGTAGGATGACCACGGCATACACGCAGCCCCTGCTGTGGAGTTCAGGCAGGTGAGGTTGAGCAACTCACCTCAGACAAGTCATCAGCAGTTATAGCCACTCAAATGGAGACTGGACTTTGTAGCGTTGCCCTCCAACACATATAAACACATTGACCTTATGTCTTCAACAGCAGTTCCAGCAAAACCAGTCCCTATCCTTAGCTAATTATTCCCATCCATGCATTGACCTCCATTGCCATGCACAGTCTCACTTGCATCTGGATGCAAATTCCTTTCTTTGCCCCATCTCTTGCCACCCACTCACCCTGTCTTATGGGATCAGCACTGAGGACTGTCACTGGAGTGAAACTCGCTGCAGAACCACCGAGACTTCCTGGCAAGTGCGATAGTGGGCTTCAGATTGCCTGATTGCTCCTTGACAGCATGCATGGGTTGGAGAAGCCAGTCTCCTCTCCCCATAAAGCTAAGAGACTACCCAGCTCCCAGTGAAGCAGACCAGTTAGCATTACAGCCCTGAGACTGATGAATGTAGTCCAAGACTGGGTTTGAGGGAAGAGCTGCAAAGCAGCTACTGTCTCCATTTGTCCCATTTGAGACTGTCTTCTTCCAGTAGGCCTGTTAGCTCAAACTGGTCAGCGTGCAGCTGTAGGCCACGTGCCAGGATGCTGAGAGGCTCAAGCCTCCATGCTCCCCCTGACAGAGCGCAAGCCTGCAGCACACCAACATCAGGACACAAGAGGCAGTTCAAGGACTTTGGTCCCACAGGAGCACAACTTGCTCTTTTCATCTTCAGCCATTCAGCTCAGAAAGTCCCAGCTCAGAAATCAGAGACGTGTCTATAGGAAAATGTGACGTGGTCTATGGCATCTCAAGTCTTCAAATTAGGCTGATGGCACACTATGAATCACAGATACCTTTCAGCAGCACCAGGAAAACATGTGTGTGCCTCTGGTCCTAGGGAAGCCTGTTTCCTGGAGACAAATGCCATACAGCTTGGCTGGTGGAACTACTACCTGTTTCAAATGAGCTCCACGCCAGCTTTTGTGTGATCAGCAACACTACAGCTGCACAAGTGCTCTGACCTGAGCTGGTCTGTTCCCAGAAGTCAGAAGCGACCTCATCACCATGCTACACAGTATTCTGGGGGGGAAGAAGCTGTTCTGCTTCACCTGAGGAAGGGAAGCCAACATGCAGCCAGGAATACTTCCTGCCTCCAGGAATTATTATCAGGCAAGAGTAAGTACAACAGCCTTCGGTATCCAGGCATATGGCTAGGAGAAAACCCAGGTTGTTATCTCAATCCTGGGAGTTTCCCTCTTCTCCTCCTTGAACTCTAGCAATTACCTAGTGCGAGATATGCCAAGGAGCCAGGAGACAAAGCTGTGAGATCTTCTTGAAGGACCACAGAAGCATTTTCACTCTATTAGTGATACATACATGTTTCTAATTAGAGCAAACTGCTTGCAGTGCTACGCTAGGTCAGTGAAATCCAAGTTTCAGATAAAAATCCCTAGTGTATCATGAAACTAAGGGTTTACTGGCAGTATTTCTGGTTCCTAGCAGCTAGGAAGTTATTTAAACCTCAGCAGAAAGATGAACTCACAACCCTGGAGTACTAAAGGTCCCGGCTAAAGCAGGTTAGTTGGTAAACTTAATGAGACTACTTAAACCTACAAATAGCTAGCCTTACAACAACAGAAAAGCTGACAAGGTATTCTCATTAGTTACATGAAGTTACAGTGGAACCACCCAGACTTAAGGTTTTATAGGAGGATATATCCTATAGCAACCAGATATATCCTATAGAAACTGCCTATGCACAAGACAACAAAAATTACTTTCTATTTGCTGACACTTCAGTGGCAGAAACACCTGCCAGCTGTAAGGCCTGCTGCTATCAAACTCTGCTTTGGCTTCCCAGCTGATCGGCTTGTAGTTTACCCTACAGGACATACATCAAGTCCTTCATGTCATGACAACCAGCCTGAGATTCAACAATCCAAGACAAGGCCTTCTTAATCACTTTTGTAAACTCCACATTTTCTCAAGAAGGAGGCACGATGAAGTCTCCAATGCTTATGAAATGGTTTTTTTGCTAACAATCTGTATTTTCCATACACACATCCCAGACATCTGTTACCTCTGAATGCTCTATTTCATTTTAAGTCTCATACCCACCTTCTTAGTTACAGCACCAACAACAACCCTTTTCAGGCACACCCCCCACTGAAGAGCTGATTGATCAGGGAACTGGAAGCATCCAGAAAGAGCTGCCTGGCTTGAACAGACACTGTCTCAGCCTCCATCTCACATGTGCACACCAGATGGCAGGACCGGTCACACCCCACAACCTGATCCCCTGGTGCTGTTATTTGTCAGTCTGCTACAGAAGACCTTGACTATTTGCAAGGGAGCTGCAGAAGCAAGTTAGACTTGGGCAGCAAAATGAGCCAACAGTTGGCATTCAGCAGCTCCCTTCTGATTTGGTCACACTCCCTATAGCTAAGCTCTAACCACTTCTAAGAAACTCTGCTCTTGCACAGCAGGACTCACACCAGTCAGCCGCTGGTGTGTTAAGAAGGAACTTGCGAGTCTCAATCAGCAGCCAGTTGCTGGGCTCACACAGACCATGCAAGCAGCTTTAGATTTTGTTTTTGATCCAATGCAGGGCAGTTCCTGCACCTCGGCAGGTCTTACACTAACACACACGGTCAAGTGTACTTTTTGCATTTGCTTCTATGCCTCACCATTTCCAGTTTCAAGTAAACCAGCATGGACGTGAAGAAATCAAGTTTCTCCCTACATCATGAGGCATGCTATCAGGCCTGTTTTATCCACAGGATCTTACAGTGTTGACTAAGCCTAGATTGTTTGTAATGCAGAAGTCATCCCTGCCAAACAGATGCAGTTACACCAGCATGACTAAGCCATGCACCAAAGGACTGAAACATCTCCACCTAATGCAGGAGCCACATCTGAGATCAGGAATACCCCGTTCCCCCTTCCCAAGAGTCTTCTCAAAGGGACATTTTCAGCATCACCCCTTCCTTCCACATAGTCTTAGCAGCTCCTGAGTGCAGGTGCCGAAGAAAAGCAGCATGTAAGTGTTTCAGGTAGTACTAGTCTCCTTGGAATAAACAGCAGTAGGCCGGATGGTCTTTGGGCACAGGCTGGACCGCATTTCACTGAATTACTCTAACGTAGAACACAGTTCAGACTGCATGAACTCCCTTTGAGAAATATGCATGCTCATAACCACTGGACCATACAGCAAGTGATCTACCCATATAAAATGGTGGGGAGATCAAGCTCTCTGTGCCTCTTTCTAGGACACTAATGGTCTCTGTGTTTAGGTTTACAAAAGTGTTGGTAATCCTGCATGTAAGACAAACTTCTGACAGCAGTTGCTTACTACTGCCCCGTTTACAGTTAAATTATGCAACACCTCAATGAGATTATGGAAGCTGGCTGGTGTACTTCCAAGCTGAGTCATGAGGGTGTTGAAGTATCATTTCAAAGCTGAAGCATCAAATGAAATCCTCTCATCAGAAACAGCCTTAAAAAAAATGCCTGCTGCAATTGTGCTCTAGTCACCTATAGTTCTGCTCATTTCAGAAATGAACATTAGGCATTTCTTGACCAAACACCTAATGGATTAAACTAATTGACTAGGACCTAGCGTCACTCAGTTGCACTGGTTAGTACCACATCTGTACAGCGGAGCCCTGAACAAGGGACTGTAACAAAGGCAGAATAAATCAGAGAGCTTCCCTTTGATCCAAGCTATTATCCAAGTCTCACTGTAACAGATACTAGCTTCAGCTACCTCATGCTTTCATTTTTGGGTATACAGCTTGTTCACCTGTCTTCCCCATGGCCTTGTTTCAGAGCAGTCACCAAATCAATTGAGGAGGTTAGAATTTAGGGGGAGATGCTACCATATTTGTGGAGTCTAGATGCTCTCCTGCCTCATATGGGCAACTGTAAGACTTAAGTTGTGATTTGGACATCCCTGTATTTTAAACATCTATACTGTGAAGAGACAAGAGACATCACTAATGCCACCTCTGATGGACTGTCAGGCATTAGGACATGTCAATAAAACACTACTAAAAACTGCAAGGCAAGGTGAAGTGATTTAGTACCAAGTTACTCCTAGCACAACATGTCCCTTAGTTCAGACAAGTTTCTGGCAAGGAGTACCATCGGAATAGCTAGATGCTACATAACAATAGACCAAACTTGTCAGACACTGTTCAAACATCACTAAGTTGAAGATATTTCATATACGAATAAAATTCTGGGTCTACTCACTGACCACCAACTCTAGTCATCACAATATATATCTAAAGAAAGTAGAGCATAAAATGCTGAAGGACCACCTTATGGGCCAATTCTAAAAGCACAGGCTGAATCACTGGCACGTACCAGCGCCATTACTACTACACTAAATGTTTTGCTGTTCCAGGTTTGTAGTATTCGCCTCACAAACCTCAGCTGATTGATTACACAGGATTTCTCATGCAACTGTACTTGCTCATCCTTCTGAAGCATCCAAAAAGGTTCAGTTTTCAAAGAGAGAGTTGTGATCTCCTATGACGAACTTTCACTTTCTTTTACTGGATACTGCAGTTTTCAAAATTTCATAATATTCTGGGCCTGCTGCCAGAGACCCACTGCCTACATCCACACTAGTAAATTAAACATCATCAGGGAACATCCCCAGGCACTGGAACACAATCTATACCATCAAATTATTAGAATGATCTCTGGCACAGTTTCGAGCCTTGCCAACTGGTATGCCCCCAAATAATGCATGGGAAGGTTCCCCAGCAGGCAATCGGGGCGGTGGGGGGGAGAGTGTGGTGTGTTAAAGGATAGGTCAGAAAATAAGATTTGCTATATGATTGGGACTCTAGCATTTAAGCTGGTCACAGGATAACTAGTGTCCAGCCTGTTTTACTTACTAGAAACAGTGTAAGGAGGTTTGGTGGATCTTTCTAACCCCTTTTGGCTGCATGCTGCGGAGGTGGGGACATACCAAGCATTTGGCACTTTTCAGCTACTACAGTAATAACGTCTAATTATTCATAAGTGCATCTTCCAGCTTCTGTAAGCAAGAAGGTCACCACCATTTCACAGCTCAGTGCAACTGCAGATGCAGACTGAGGAACTTTTTGCAAGTTAAATCTGCAAGTGCTTCAGAGCAGAGCCGATGCTGCTGGAGGATTAAGCCAGCAGCTTTCCTCTTCGAGGCCATGAGTCAGTTGATGTAAGCACACGATAGCAGAGCACTCCTTTGCCACTGCCCAGACATGCCAGAGTCAGCCTCTTTTGTTAGGTGCTTTGTTCACTGATGGGAAAGTAGTCATGATCTAGATGATTCCTCTGTTAGGACAGAAAGAGATTTAGAAGTCAAAGCTGTCTAGCTGCAGGCTATTAGGCAAGTTTCGAGGCAAGTCTCACTGCCACTTTTCCACTGCGCGTAGGTGCCACTTACACCCTGTTAGAGCCAGTGAGGGGGACAAATCTCATTTGGCATTAAATATGCTGGTGTGAGAGTCTCTATTACAGTTCTATAAGCACAGAGCACAGCAGGGGAGTGAAAAATATCACAACATAAGTGCTTGTGTTGGATATCAATTCAAGCAAGCTTTGTGGTTCCTCTAGCTTGAGCTTTTACTCCTCTTACCCCTCAACTTCTTGACCAAAGAAAGCCTGGGCTCTGTCCCTAAAGAAGATGCCTATTAGCTGGTCAATGGAATAACAGGTTCTCTCTTCTGCAGAGATGTTCTTACCCGAGACTGATGTTTTGGTAGATAGACAGGCTGCTCTGAGCTCCTGTAGTTGTGCAGAGCACGGGCATCAAACCTCCCAGACCACCATCCTGGGGTCAGGGCATACAGCCTCCAAATCCTGCTGTGAGCTGGTCAACAAATAGCACATAACATGGATAGGTATCTCTCTGTATAAATATATACATACCTATATTTCTCCACTCTACTGGTCTCAAAGCATACAATAAGCCAGCAATAGGGTCCTGTTTTGGGACAGGAAAGAGCCAGGTAGTCTCTTTCTACAGCGCTGTAGCTGCCAGTTCTGATCCCCAGGGATCATACAAAGGGTCCCTACCAACACAGCCACAGCAGCACCACTGCTACAACATGGAGCTTCACAAGAGCTCTCATCTGGAAATCATTACATTAATCACTGCTTGCTCTCCAGATGGTAGACTGGTTCCACTCTCCCCTGCCCACCTCTGGCTTCAATATACAGTCTGCTCATCTATTAATCCCTAGATGCAAGGCTGGACTGGAGCTCTGACCAGGATGTGTACTGCCACTAGCATTAGAAACTAATTAGAAGAGCTTTCCTGTGTACAGCGCAAGACAGTCATGGTCTGCAGTGCTGCCCAGAAAGCATTCGGCACGCTCCCCTTACAACTGGAATGGGGTTCAAGTTTCCTTCCATTTTAGAGGCAATAAGCTCCTCATCACGTGGCACAGGCAGACAAAGAGCAACCCCCATTCTCTAGCTATGGCTTCTGCACGCTCAGGTCATGGAGCCAGGGCACTCAGAGAAGTTGTCGCATGAACTGGCTGTACTTTGCAGAAGGCTGGTTGACAGGACTGCGTGCCTGGGACTGCCTACAGCCAAAAATCAAGACTGTCAGCCTTTGTTTCCATGACTGGCATACAAGACATTGTCATTACTGCACAGGCAGTGCAGAGAAGTTACAAGGTGGAGTATGACAAGAACACAGAGCCTCCATGAAAGGCAAGATACGCATGAGTATTATAAGCTGGTTGGCAGGCAGTTCCCTATCTTTTATCAGTGCCTTCAATTTAGCCAGGAGTCATTCTGCAATAGCAATCCTGAAGACCTTTCAGTTATTAGAAAAGCCCTGAACACTAAGAGGCAAAATGAGTGGACGTTAAAGAGAAACATACCGCAAAAACAAGGGCTACGGAAAAGATAGGTGTCTTGCTGCTGTACTCTCTGGCAGAACTAAGTGAAGCAGCAAGAGCTCTTCAACTGATCAACACCCGAAGGAGTTTCAAACTAGAATCCTAGCAGGGAAAGCCATGACTTACAACACCTCCATGACTCAGTTGTACTGCAGCTCCAGTGACTCAACAGGAAGTTCTATTACCAACTCCATCCAAATCCCACTAACACACTGGTTCCCATCCAGCAAAGCAAGCCTCACTGGTAAGACTGGTCTCAGCAGTGAGATACAAACATTACAGTCAAGCATGGCAAGGAGCCCAAGCTAACAGACTCCGTTGGACACATGCCGGTTCCACAAGACCCAGAACGTCAACTGCAGCCAAGCACTGCTTGAGAAACTGAGAGGTTGGGAAACCACCACATTAGCAGATGTTGCTCCACAAGAGTTGCTTGTAGAAGGTCCAAATGTTATCTCACCTTGAGGTAAGGCTTCACAGTGCAGTAACTTTTCCACTAGCATCTCCACAGGAGAAAGTGCACTATCCCAGGTTTCTAGCCAGGCCAGATAAAGCTCATTTCTGCGGTACACCAGGAGCTTAGCAGAGCAGTAGTTCAAATGAAGTACGCTAGTCAACTTTAACTTGGAGACCTGTTAACAAAATTGACACTCAGCACTCCTAAGGAGACACCACATGCTCTCTGCATTTTAGAGTATCTTCTGAGCTCAGAAGACAAGTGAACCTATAAGAAACACCAGAAGTCCTTGTACTGTTGGTCAAAACAGCTTCCACTTTGCAAGTTCACTGCTTGTATCAAAGTCTAGGGAGTAACAAAGGTTCCTCACTTCTAATCCACAAATAAACAGTGCCTTTAAATACTAAAATGCTCTGATACCTCCTCAACAGCTCACAATCCGCCCCCCCCCCCAATACATCCACTTATGTTTCTGCTCATATTCCTCACTTCAGAACGCTGATACAGGACCCAACTATACCCCCTAGTTTCTTCCACAGCCTTTAGCAGAGCAAGACTACGGTATTGTTTGGAGGCACCGATCCTGTTGCACTAGAACAGGAGAGAGCTGTCATTCTAGCTGAAAGCTGATGTTTCCCACTGCTTTGCTAGTTCTCTTGGCACAGAAACAGCAGCTGTCCAGTCTGTTCATGGAGAGAGTTACCATAAAAGTAAAAAGACTGTCACTTTGACTAAATTGCTCTTAGATAAAGACACTAAAGTAAAGGTGTCTATGCTCCCCTTATAGGCAAAATGAGATATAGTCAACAGAGCCCTGACAAAGCAACTCACCTTGAAGCAGACTTGCAGGGGCTGGTCAGATAATCGCTCTCTTTGGCCCCACTGATTACATCCCCATGACTCTAATGAGAGCTTAGGCACCTAGCACACACATAGACACCTACATTTAGGTGCCTTAACATCAAATGAACATTGTCCTGAGGGACTACTGCCATTTGAAGTACCCTATGTCTCAGCGAGTGCATCCATCTCCAGCTGTCCTGGAGTGCTGTATTAATAGCTCTGAGTTAATGAAGAGTAGGAGACATCCAAGACAAAAATACTAACGCTGCAATGCTGAAGCACTGCAATTTTATCATTGACAGCACCTCCTCAGAAAAGGGGTCCTCTATCTTCTCTCTTCCAAGAAGCTCCCTTCTCCCTGTAGCAGGCCCTACTAAAATCCCACCTCCCTAGATGCCAGATGACAAACAAGTGTGGAATGCCCCCCTCAGAGGCATTAGTATAGTTCTTGGACACAAGAGCCACTTCAAACAAGGTTAGGATGAAGTGCTACTATATAGGCCACCTGGAGACATCTAAGCACTAGCAATGCAAAACACATACTTAAAATGGACCAATTTTGCTGCTAAAACAGCAGCCTACATTTCAGGTTAGTGCACTAGCTTAATTTTAGAAGGCTTACAGGTTTCTTGCACTTGCTGTAACTTGTCTCGGGTTGTTAGAGAGGATTGATTGGTTTCCAGAAGTTTCAGAGTGCTCCCATTAAAAATGTTAGCTCTTCTAGCCACTTGAAACCAAGAGAAACCTGGAACAAAAGACTACAAACTTGCGCCAGAGCCCCCTTACACGATACAAACCACAGCTTATTTGTCTCTGCTCTAATCAGAGTTGACCAGATACAATAGAGTCACCATTTTACTGGGAGGTAGCCACCAGCAAATGAGTGTTCAGATGGAGAAGCGCTGTTTGTAGTGCTTGATAAATAATGTGACGCTGCTCTGCATGTACTATAGAAGAAAGTGTTTCCTCCTTATCCACTGCCTACATGTTTAATAAGCAAGCTGGACTACCTAATTTCTTCTAATTAGTTTACATTCAGATAGGAATGACATCACCCTTGGAAAAAGGTTTTGCCTGCTCTGCTAAGCTTGCGTTAACCGCCAGCATGCACCGACACCAGATGAAACAATCAAAACCCTGTTCTCCCTCATGATACGGGCTGGATTGTCCACTGCTGTCCTGCAGCAGGCTATGCATCTTGGCTCAGTTGGCTTCATGGCAGGGTTATACCATGTAAAAGTTTCCATTTGAGAGAATAACTAGGTTAATGGATTAAGATGCATCAGCCTTCTTATTTCAAGGAAATCAATGCCCCCATCATAACAAAGAGGGCAATTACTCTCATACAAGGTGTTTTGAGCAATAAAGTGTCACCTTGAAGAAGAAGAATAGGAACCTCCCCAACCATTCCTGCAGGTAAGAGTACTCAGAAAGAAAACTGCTATCGTTTGGCCACTTTCTTGTTCCTGCTTATTACTTCTACGACAATATGCATGGACGAGTCAAGTCATGCCACAATAGCCATAGGTCAAGTGATGTGCCAGCAGCAGTGGCATGCTTTCCAATAATCAGACTACCAAGAACCCAACACAACCATGCCAGTGCCCATAGCACTGATCTAGCATATGCAAAGGACTGTGTAAGGCGACTCTGCTTTCTGTGCCCAACACAAGAGGTTTTCTGCCACTTGATGCAAAAGCATAATTATTCCAGACGGGTGGGAAAGGCAGCTTAGTCCATGTCACTGACATTTCAACATGGGAAAAAGGCCATGTGATCACGAGAAGGGAACAGCCTCAGCGCTGAGTCACCACAGACAGCCCCAAGAACTTCTGTTCCTCCATGTGTTCACCCAGGAAACCCCTCGATCTGAAGCATCATCCAGGCCTGCGTGTCCCTTACGCAGAGGAAAACTGCAGACAAGCATTTACGTCATGTCCTTATCATTTCTAGTAAGGAATATTTATCATAGGGGAATTTTATCCCAATGCACTACAGAGGCTGCAAATTAACTGCAGTTTTACCACTTTAATCAGAAGAAAGCTTATTCAGAAGCTATGAGCAGAGCCTTCTTCCCATGAAACAGGGTTGATTACGCTGACATGCTTGTCATTTTTAGCCATCTCATAACTACTTGCTACCACGTGGGCTAGAAGGGTGCGTGTCCAGATCTACAGGTAGAGTTCACCGACAGAATGGTACAGCAAAATTGGAGGTATTCTGAGCAGCTCGGATCCTGCTGTGCACTTTGTTCTGCCACTCCTTATCCAACTGCTGCTGTAGTCCATCTCCAGACAAGTTTCAAATCATTTACTCCCTTTCAGAGAGAAAAAAAAACCCAGTTTTGACTTTGATGATCCTGCCTGCTCACACAAAGCCTCATGCTCCGCTTTTTCCTTCTAACTCATCCAAAGGAGAAGACTCCACGAGCGACGCGCACACAGCTCCGGCACACGCACACAGGAAGCGGGGAGCGAGCGTCCCTCACCACCGGAGAAAGGGATGGCGACTCGGGCTTTGTGCCCCTCCCGAGGCGGCCGCAGGGACTCCTATCCCACACTCGCGAACCCCACGCAGAGGCTGGGGGACGACGCAGAGCCCAGGCCGCCAGCAAAGCACTTTCGCAAGGCTGCGGTGCCAGATTTCTGCGGAGAGGCCCTCCGCAGGCGGAGCAGCGGCAGGGAGCGGCGGGAGAGCCATCCTCTATCCGTGGATGACATCTGGCGGCGGCCGCTGCGCGGAAGCGGAGCTTCCCGAGGCCGACAGGCTGCCCGCGGCCCTCGGGAGCCGCTCGGCGCCTCCCCGGGAGAGCTGCTCCCGAAACGCCCGAGTTCGGCGAAGGTGCAAGCCTCGCTATCGCAGTGTTACTACGCCAGGAGGGGTGCATGAAATCAACGAGCGCAGAGCTGAGGAAGGCGCTGAGGGGGGAGAAAGCGGATGGCCCCGCAGCCCGGCCCAGGCGGCTCCGGGGGGCTGGAGGCAGCGGCGGGGCGCCGGGGTGGCCGCACGCCGCCGCCCGGGAAGGGAAACGGGCTGGTTTCCCGGGGCTGGTTTCCCGGGGCTGGTGCCGAGCACGGGCGTCGGGGGAGCGGGAGGATTCGTGCGCCGAGGGGACCACCAGGATTTTTGTGTTAGTGGGCAGAAATACAAGGCATCCGGGCGTACCCTCTGCTGGCCAAAGGCTCTCCGGGCACAAAGGCGGTCGGGGAGCAGCCGACCCCGAGCTCCCTTCGGAGCCGGGTCGTGCCAGGGGCACGGCAGGAGCACCCCTGTTTCAGAAGTCACCCGTGAGCGCGGAGCGGGGGGGTGGGAGGGCTCCCCGGCCACAGCCGAGCCACAAAGGGCCACATGCCAGCGCTCGCCCTCATTCACCGCTCGCCCCCTCGGGGCGCACCACGCCGGAGGGAGGACGCGGGCATCTCCCCCCCCCCCCCCCGCCCCGGCCTTTCCCGGGCGCTCTGAGGGGCTCCCGCGCCCCGGCGGGGGGTGACCGGGCAGCGCCGCCCGCCCCGCAGCGCACCGGGGCGGAGCCGCCGGCAGGTCGGGAGCAGCAGCAGCGGGTCTGGTTTGAATTAAGGCTGCCGGGGCAGCCCGGGCTGGAGCCCGCCGCCAGCACAAAAGGCCACCGAAGCCCCCCTGGCAGGGCAGGGCAGGGCAGGGCAGCACTCCACTCCCCCGCGGTAACCTGTCGGAAGGCGGGAGCCAGGCGGCTCACGGGGCGCGGCGGCCCCCAGCCCAGCCCAGCCCAGCCCGCCCTACCCCGCCGCCCCGCTCCCGCTCCCGGCCCCGCGCGGCCGCCCGGGCCCCGCCGCCCCACGTGCGCCGCGCCCCGCTCGGCTCGCAGCGGGCTCACCGGGACAGCAGCCTGGAAGCAAAGGGCCACCAGCCACACGGCCACCACGTTTATCATCATTCCTCCTCGCCGGGCCTCGGGAGCGCACAGCCTGCCCCTTCTCCCGCCGTCCCCTCCGCCGCTCTTGCCCCGCTCCTTTTGGTGTTCTTTTAAGCAGCTGCGGGTTTTCTCCCTCTTCTATTGTCTTTTTTTTTCCTTTCCTTTTTCTTTTTCTCTTCCCCCCCTTCGCAAGCCGCCGAACCAGCCTCCCAGCAGCGCTCTGCGGCGGCGAGGAGTTGAACTCTGTCTTTTAATGAACCCACTGCAACAACCTTCACCTTACGGCCACCCCCCGGCCGGCTCCGCCTCCGCTCCCCTCCCCTCGGCTCGGCTCGGCTCCCCGCGCCGGCCCCGGCCCGGCCCGGCCCGGCCGGCACGCCCTGCCGCCCGCCCCCGCTTCCTGCCGCCGCTCTACCTGCGCCGCCCGGGCCCGGCCCCCCCTCCCCGGCCGGCGGCAGCCGCCGCTTCCCTCCCATTGCATTCCCAGATTTCCTCTGCGGCAGCGGCATTCCTCCCGCCGAGCTTCCTTCCTTCTCGCTAAAAATAAGAATTGATAATAATAATAATGTTAAAAGCCCTCCCTTCCCTTTCCAGTGTGGGAAAATCACGGGGGTGCTCTGCCTTCTCCCCTTCCCCCGGCGCCGCTCCCCGGGAGCGCTCCCGCCGGGCCGGGCCGGGCCGGCACCGCTCCCCGGGCGGCCCCGCTCCCGGGACGGCTCCCGCCCACCGCCAGCGGGGGTTTCTCCCCGAAAAAAGAAAGGTTTGGGGCGGGGTGCCCTCCCTCCTGCCCGCGGATCCCCGGGGCTGGCCCCGCACCCTCTGCCCGTGCCTTCATTGTATCCGATGTTCTGCTGCTCGGGACAGGTTTTCGGGCAGCGTAAAATGCTGCGAGAGTTTTGCAGCAAAAAAAGTGCTGCTTCAAAAGAAGCGCCCTCCTGCAAATGACCCCTTCTTCTTGAGTTAAGAGCAACTTCAGCACTCCTCAGCGCTGCTGCGGGTTGGTCTTTGCACGTCTCACCATAGACCGCAAAAATGGGGCAGGCAACCATCCTGCAAAAAATACACCACGAGCTGAATTGTATTATCCTGCTTACAGGGTCAGGGCTGGAGTTCCTGTTCACTTCCAGTCAATTCAGTTGTCTTGTTTTTTTTCCTCGTGTGTGTGTGCCAGCACATGTTGAAGTGTTGGCTATAAACAATGCAACCAAATGTGTGTGCAAACATTATTAAAAAAAAAAAAAGGCAGTTTTTAAGAATTAATACTGCTGCTGAGAGCTGCAGGAGCGCACATTGACTGCGTGGCCGATGGGCACCCTGTGCCCATGGAGCAGCTGGATGGATGAGGGATGTGGCCAAGCCTGCAGGCATGGGGCCGTGCTGCCCCAGGCCCGCTCATGGGGGGAGTACCCAAAAAAGGCCCGTAACTGGTGCTTCCTGGTCGCTCAGGAGGCTGTCGGTGGGTGTTGGCCCATCTTGCCAGACCCAGGATTCCTTCCCGCAGCTGTGGCCCAGAGGCTTAATAGACCTAATTGGATATTCAGTGTGGCTAAAACTGTTGTGATTTTATCACGTGTCTTTAATTAGCTTGCTTTCTTTCCCTCTCTCTTAAATTACTCATACAGCCTTCCTAGGAATGAATCCTACCACACCACCTTTCCCTCAGATGAGCCATGGCCACCATGTTCTTCTCTCCACGGTGGGGCTGATGGGGAGAAGGTGGCACCCATTGGGGCCCCACAGCCAAGACAGCCACTGGTGTGTGAGGTGGCCAGGCGGAATGGTGAGGCGGGGAGGCGAAAGGATGCAAAATAAAAGTAATGGGGGCACGTGGGTGTCTGGTGGGTGGGTGTGCCAGAGCAGCAGCTCCCGGGTGGGAGAGCCAGCTGCTGCTGAGGGATGGGGGGAGAGTGACCTTTCCGAGCCACGTCTTGAACCTGATGCAACCAGGACATTGGAGATGAGACTTTTGGGATGGGGCTTGGGACAGAGATGCTTGGTGCTGGGGCCTGCAGAGTGTGAGGCTGAAAATGTCACCTGGGCTTGGTGGGTAGCTTCTGACATCCAGCTGTGATGGCATCACTGGGAATTGGGAAATGCACGCCGGGCATGGTCACTCGTCTTGGCTGATTTCCATGTAGCAGGGGCCGGTTTGGCCAGGGCTGCGCCTGATGCTGGACCCTTGCAGCCACAGAGGAGGGAGGAAGCACTTCCACATGGGCTGCTCCTGGGAGCAGTGGCGAGGCACTGGTGGGGTCGTGCGACGTATGGGTTTCATGCAAGTGTGGGTGTGTGTGTGTTCGGGGAGATGGTAGATCGAATAGTGCTGTGGTACTTCTCTCTGGATTTGCTAAAAAATATTTAGAGCTTGATCGGGATGTTCTGGTCAGGATCTGTGAATGGGGTAAGGGAAGAACAATACTGCATTTGGAAGCCAAGTGTTTTCAGTGACATTCCCGTGCCCTCTGCTTGATCATTGAAGCATGCTAAGTATTGTGGTTTCAGTCAAAAGAGCTCCATGCTGAAAAGCCAGATGAGACTTGTATGGAAAGGAGTTTTTTGGCAGCCCTGAGCTCACGGGATGATAGGAGTTGGTTGCCTCTGCCCAGTACAGTGGAGCTGTGGGGATTTCCCAGAACTGGATCAAGGGCTTCCAGCAGTGTAGCCCAATTGAACTCAGCCTCCCGGGGGATAAGGGGCTGGTTTGAACTGTGTCCTGCCATGGGAAGAGGGGAAACACAGCCGGGGGAGGAATCCCGCCCGCTGCTTCCGCCACCACCAGAGGCAAGGGGGGAGAGGGATGGCAACTGTTGCTTTTGGGCAACCGCCACCATTCTTCACTGCGTTCTGCAGCAGAAGCCATCGTTCCTTATCCCCTAATGAACGTGAGCAGCACGCAGCAGCAGGAGCTGCCTGCCTGGCTTTCCAGGTGTCAGGCCTGCCCACAGCAGTGTGTGAGGATGAGGCCACTTCACCATGTGTCCTCACCTCACGTTTGCCCACCAGCAGTGGTGGAGCCTGCAGAGCAGATGCTGCCTCTTCTCCTGAAGCCTGGTGCCGTGTGTCCTTAGATGATTTATTAATGGACTGTGACCAGATGGGGTAGGGTTAGAAAAAGCTGATTCAGTTTCAAGTTCTTTAACAAGGGCTGGATCGTATCTGTGGCATCAAGCTGGATAGGTTGACACATCACATCTCAGTGGCTTCACCTGTTGACCAACTTGGTTGAGGATGTTACAGTCTGACACCTTGGGATGGAGAAGGGGAGTATATTCCCTAATACACAGTGGAAGGTTAGAGTATATGCAGATACTGAGATTGCTTTAAGTGTTCAGGCAGTTGCCTGCCCACTGGGGTCGTGGAGTCGACAGCTCACTGCTAACGGGTGCTGTCTCCGGTGGGCTTCAGATAGTTGGCTTCCCTGCTGATGATTGCCTGTTTCTCAGTTGTTGCTTTTGTGCCAGAGAGAAAAAACTTTTTTTTCTATTTGGTAGCTCAGTTAGCTAAAGGGGGATTATAAGAATGGGAAACCCACAGCTCCTCATGAGTTCCACTTCTTTCAGCTGTAACGTGTAGATGAGGCTTTGAGTGAAAGCGCTGAATCTGTGTGGTGATCGCTGAACAGGACAGAGAGAAAAGAAGGTGCCTTCAGACGCATGGGCCAGTTACAGGATGCTAAACACATTCCATTAAATGCATTCAGATTGAGTCTGCCCCAGAAACTGGTTGAAGTGAGGTATGACATGCACCCAAAACAAGTGATGGTGCCTGGTAAGGGCTTGAAGTACTTGACGTTCCCTTCGGCGTCAGGGTTTTTCCAGCACATGGTGCCTCAGAACAGTGAGCTGGCAATGAGAGGTCTTGAACAGTGGCCTAAAACCTGGGGATGGAAGAGGAAGGATTGTTTGTCCTGAGAGGGCCGGGAGGAGGCTGAGGCAGTGTGGCTGGTGGTCTGTTTGGAGACTGCAGAGACCAGGAAGGTTTGCAAAGTTTCATTCCCTGCTGGCCTGGAGCTTCTCTGCTCCTTCCCCTTTAAAATCCCTCTGGCCAGTGTTTCTATTACCCATGGCTCACACCACATCCTTCTCTTTCTAACTCCATGCAGTAACAAAAGAACAATCCACCCATTCCTTAAATCAATACCGAGTGTAAGAACAAGTCTGCAGAGGAAGCAGCCTGGACCTTCAACCTTGCGTTACCAAAACATGTCTGCCAGTGTGCAACATTTGGCATCCAGTCGCTGTGCTGGCTCATCTTCTGGGAGCCCAGACACTGTGGTCCCCAATTCCCAAGATGGTCACTCTTTGTTCAGGCTGGTGGCACCCAATACACTTAACTCTCTTCCCGCCTCCTCCCATGCCTTGGTGAATCCTGTGCAGTTTGTTTTGGATGTCCTTTTCCACTGATGTAGAAATAATTGATTCTGACCCTTTCAAATGCTGACTGTGATTTATATCAGGATCACCTGAACCCACCCAGTATGCTTGCACAGTGATATCTGATTTTGCTTGTTCTGTCCGGCCGCCTTTGCAGTGAGTCAGACATCTCTGAGCAACTCCATCTGCCTCCTGGCTTTCACTCCCAGGAAGTGAGAGGCCAAAGGAGGCTCCCCCCTGGCCCACCCCAAGGCGTGGAGTGTGAAGTTAGCCTGAGGGGATGTCTGCTCTGATCTCCTTTCTTCTCCCCCATGTAATGCTCTGATGGAAGGGATGACCTTGCTTATTTGGACAAGAATAAGCCTTCTTGCAAAAACTCTGAGGGTTTTTTTTAGCTTAAACAATGCAATGTTTAATGGTCCAAGTGTCAGTGTAGCTGCAGTGTTGGCTTTATAGATACTAACTGAATCAACTTGGCTGCCTCTCCCAAGAATTTGGTGGCTTTTTTTCTCCTCCATCCCCTTTCCCTATGTCCTGCTAATGAGAACTTCTGGGTGGACACTGAAAAATATATATAAATGTGTCTGTGCCACTAACCAAATATTTCTCGACCTAATTTAGCAGAGATTCCTTTGGCAAAAGCCTAGCTGGCAGTGGCATGCCACTTTTATGATAGTTTTCATAAACAGCTGTAATAAAACCAGCTGCATTTCTTTGATGCTGCATGTGAGGGCCTTGTAGGATCCTGCACGCTCATTACAGAGAGCCTCAGAACTGGATTTCGGGGGTGCGTGCATCAAAATCTACGGAGGGGTTTCCCATTAGCCTCCGTGGGGTTTGGCTGAAGTTTACATGGATGTTGCCCACAAGAAAAGACTGACTCGCTCTCTCTTAATGAGGTCTTTTGCTGTAATACTGGCTGGTGCTTTCACTGTTCAACAATTTTGGCCCACCAGTCTCAGGGCTGGTGGACTAGGCAGGTATTTCTCAAAGCACTCACCTGAATAACCACCTTTTTTGTTGTTTTTTTCCTTGCCCAGAGACAGACTCTCTTGCATTTCTGTGATTCACTTACCCATGTGATTAACTCAGGACAACTCACTTGCAGTGACTAGCACTGGTTTGCAGTGCGTGATCCCTCAACCTCTGTGACCCTAAATAATTTGAGCACAGAATGGGGTTTTCCCTGATGTGAAAATGAGTGCGGAGAGAAGGGTATCACGATTCCCAGGAGCATACAGACGGGTGGCTGCTGCTGCTGGGAGCTTTGGAGAAGAGGCAAGAGGCACAGGGAGGACAGAGCCCACCTATTTCCATGGCATCCTCTGCTTGGTACCTGCTGACTTTCTCTCTGGCAGCCAGCCTGGCTCTTCCAGGGGGGTTTCCATTGATCCTGTGGTCCCATGAGGGACAGGAGCTTTCTTCAGACCAAGACTCGCAGGTTGGATGCCTGAGCTGCAAACCTTCTGACCATGGATGAGAAGTTGCACCCTTCATAGCTGCCTGCCATCCTGCAAAATAGGGGCTGCGATACTTAGTGCCTTTTTAGTGCCTCAGTGACTGCTGTGAGAATAAAAAGATGTATAGTTTTAATCCTACACCTGGCTCTGGCAGTGCCACAGAGACCCATTATTTGCCTGGGAGAGGTGGGGACTCCAGGTCAAATGAGGTATAATCTCTTATCAAAGGACTCCTGTATTTTCTCTCTGTATTCCTTTACTGTCCTTGTTTGTGACAGAGGCTCCTGGATGCTCGAATAACTCGCATAAAGCTTTATTAAAAGTTCTCCTTGTGGGATGTAGTGCCTATTTCTCTCTGACCGTACCAAATATACAATGTCGTCTTGAAGTTAGCTATCAGTTTCTGTATAAACCAGTGCTGTACTGCTAGATAAAAAGTTCCAAATGAAGGAGAAAAGTAAAGAGTTTTAACCAAAACCTAGAAGTATTTCGTCCACATGAAACATGTTAAGTGTATGCTTCAACACTGTCACTTTTAAACAGCCAAGTGACTTGGGTTAGGTGTTTCTGCTACATGGAGAATTTGAGTAAGCACGTATAGCTCCAGGAATTCTGCCAAAGCAGGTTTAATACTCCTACGTATGCAAAAAGCTGTGGTCTTGGAAGAAGCAGATGCTGTAGCAGAGCAGTCATGAGAGCAGGGTTAGGCTGCATCAGAGGTTTTAGTTCAATTTTAGTAACTGTTAGAAAAGACAACATTTGCAGGATTGGGAAAAATGCTGTTGGGTTTTGGTTTTTTTTTCCATCAAGCTGATGCGATCTGGACCCCAGGATTGCTGGGAGTCTCGGAGGAATGCTGCTCTTGGGCTAACTTCAGGTTTTATCATTTACTCTTGCTATCAGTCGTGACTATGCCGTGAATTTGATATGATATAACGTACAGGTTTTCTTCCTGATTAACCAAAAGGATGCATCTTGCTGTAATTATCATCCTTCATTTAGCATTTTGAGGCCACTTACCCATTTCCGCAGATACTGGCTGTCTCAGGGCTGTGTGCAGTCACTCCACTGCCGTATCCCTCCAGGCGGTACAAGTGTCTCTCAGCCCTTGCTGCCATAGTGTTGATTCACCCATTGATTCCCCACCCATCCTGTCTCATCCTTTGTCCTGGACCTTCTCACGCATTCATTAGGAGAACCTTTGCCCAGCTTCTGTTGTCACCCCACCTGGGAGTGGGGTTGGTGTAACCCCTACCCCAGGTATGCTTGTGCTCCTGTGCCAGAGGGATGGAGCTGGTGCAAGGCTGGAGCGGAGACCAAGGTGTGCTAGAACTGTCTGCCCACCAGCACGTATTACTGGTGACTAACCACCATCATGGGAACACCTGCCCAGGTGGGAGGCAGGGTGCATGGCCAGAGGGAGGAGAGCAGGGGGGCACGGGAGGGGACGTACATGGGTGAGGAA
The DNA here is from genome assembly GCF_034638445.1 of Ciconia boyciana. Lineage (NCBI taxonomy): Eukaryota > Metazoa > Chordata > Aves > Ciconiiformes > Ciconiidae > Ciconia > Ciconia boyciana. Next base: position 11,217,472 of record NC_132936.1, on the reverse strand, counting down.
CTGGAAGAAAGGAGGGGAGCGAGGGCTGTAACCCCACTGGGCTGTGGGGTGGGTTTCTGCAGTGCTGACCTCCATGTCTATGGGGGAGAGAGGACCTACATGTCTATGGGGGAGAGCAAGCTGGGGTTCTACCTTGGGTTTAAGCTTTGTTTGGCATGTGTGCATGCCTGCCCCACTCTGAGCAGCACTAATTCTGGCATGGTGAACACAGATATTTTAGTTGCTTATTTTTTTCCTCTTTTTTGTTTCCTTTTTGAAGATAGATTTCTTTTTAGGTGATTGTGAAGTTAGCTATACTTCACAGGGAGGCCTGGAATGGAGGTTTTGCTGTGCATAATGGTGTCTTTTTATTATTACTATCTTTTAGAGATACCACCGGATTCCCAAGGTGCTCCTTCTCCCTTTCCCCTCCCCTCCTCCCAGTATTTATAATCAAAAAAGTCATTATGGTTGTATATTACCTGGTGGTCACAGTAGCTTTGAGTGTGTGTGTGGGGATGTGCATGCTTTGTTTCTCCATCTCTCATCCCATCCTATTCTGCAATATAAAGCTGTTCTCATGCCCACCCCCAACAAACCCTTTGGGCCTATTCCTGCCTTCTATTCCCTCCCTCCCCCTTTTAACCACTGATCTATAAAAAGTTGCTTATCGGTTTCTGGTACCTTCAAGGTGAAGAGACCCATTGTCTATATGGAGGTATCCAGTGCCATCTTAGATGTCCTTCTGGAGTGGAACCTAGAGGCTAGGCTGAGGCAAGGGTCTCTCAAATGGCACCAGATACCTAGGCAGGCAACAGGATCTGTTCCCAGTGTATGTGTCTGCATGGAAGTGTCTACACCTAAACAGAGGTGGTTTTAAACTGGGATGGTGCCTCCCCCATAGCCCTGCTGATGGAGTATAGCTGTGTGACCCTTGTGGGAGTATCCTTTCTCGAAGTGGATGCAGGAGCCTTGCAGCACTTCACAGAAGTGTAGAGTGGGTGACCTTCAATGCCCTGATGAGATCTCTGGGCTTTTGGTTCCCAACGTGTGGAGGGGATGGCACATGGGGTAGGGCTGGATGTGAGCCCCTTTCCCAGCAGGATACGAGCTCGTATGACTCCCAAACTGGGATGAATAATCAAACCCTTGGTTCTCATGAGACACATGACATTTCAAGGAAATAGGAGACATCATGTGAATTTTGGAGTACTTAAGATAGTCAGTTTTCAAACAAAAAGGCTTTTTAAGAGCCAAATGACACAGTTGAATGAGATCAGTGTATAGCCTGGAGCTCTGACAGGGGTGAACTCTGCTCCATTCAAACCATCCCTCCATGCAGGGGGTTGGAATTGACTCTGTGGCTTGCATTGAGTTTATCCATCCTCAGCTCTTCAGCCCAGCTTCAGCCCGCTGTAATCCTTGCTTAACAAGAGATCGCTCCGATTGTTTTACCAGCCTCGGGAAGCCAGTTCATGTACGAAGATGCGGAGCACAGAACATCACTGAGCCAGACCCACCAGACCTGAGCCCAATGGAGAAGCAACTGGGCTGACTCCTTCCCCAAGATCCTAGCTTGTACGAGCAGATGGTCTCCTGAAGCCTCTCCTCCTGGATCGATCCTGTGGGGGGGACAGAATTGCAAATACTTTCTGATGCTGTATTTCAGCTCTCTTAGAGAAAGGGAGATGAGGATTATATAGGGGAGGAGAGAGAGGTCTTCATTCCCACGAGGGAACTTCTAACTTCTGGTTCTCCTGAGGCAGACAAGGAATAGGGTGCCTACATTTGCACTCATGGGAGAAGAGAATATAGCTGTGAATATGCTTTCTGTCATCATCTCCCTCTCTGGCCAGGCCAGCTGGTGCTTTCTGCCACCACCTTCCTGTGTGTTGCCCTTGCCGTAACACTTCATGCAGTTCCCATTGGCCCTCAGTAAGCAGCTGTGTATCTTCGGGGATCTTACTTTATTTTGGGACCTACTTTAAGTGACACGTGAAACAGCTCTGCTTCCAAAACACTGTGAAAAGCCCTTTGACAGGAGCAGACTGTGGTCTTGTAGCCTGAGAGGGCACAGCAAACCTGACCTGCAAGGAGAGGGGCCTCAGCAGGCTTGGCCAGTTCCTCACCAGTCCCCACCAGTGACATTCCCCTGCAGTGGTCGAGTACCACGGCAGCTCCGCACTGCTGTGGATACGATCTGTAGCCGGCAACCAAAGAGAGCATTTGTGAAACCGTAGCATGTGAACCTGCCTTGTGATCAGCAGCCGAGCAGGCTGCGTTCCCTAAACAGCCTCCACCACCTGAGCACTGTTGTGCCGGGGAAGGGTTGTCTCCCTCCCTGCTCCCCCTTAGGCTTGGCTGGGAAAAGATCCGGCAGCTGAGCTGGGGAAGGGCTGCGGTGCTGTGTGGCTGGCAGGAAATCTGAACCCTCCAGGCAGGTCTTAAGCTCAAACAAAGCTCATTACGGCTGCTCAGCTCAGCTTAGTAAGAGGTTTCTCCCTGTCCTGTGGTCCAGTACATGAGCTGTGTCACCTGCAACCTGCCCCTTGTTTGCAGGTCTAGATACTTTAGGGCTGGGTAGGTCCTGTGCAAGCAGAGGAGGAAGAGGCAGAAGGCCTCTTGTGCCCAGAGTACTAACGCTGGTGAAAAGGTGAACATTTTATTCCTGTTTGTTCTTACTAATGAAACTAAGACTGTCCTTAGAATAGGTCTTCCTACATTTCAGCTGCTATATAAAAAGCCTCTGGAGCGTTTCCAATTTGTTAATGATGGGGGAATGCTGCTCCCAAGATATATTTTGCATGAAGTGAGTCTGAGAGAATCGAGCTGGAGACAAGGATCTGGAGAGCAGAACCTACCCACTCCCACCTGCGTGCTTTAGGAGTCATGCTCCATCTTGTGCTGTTTGTGATGCAACGAATGGTTCAAGCTGTGCTAAAAGCCCAGCCCAAATTCAGGAGCAGAAAGTGAACGCGCCCAGCTCCTTGTGGTTAGGACATACTCCTGTGAAGTGAGGGAGGTGGGCTCAAAACCCTGAGGCTGATAAAGGAAACTAATTCAAGCATCTCATTTGCTGGGCAAGTTCCCTAACCACAGAGCTAGCGTGCAAAAAGAGCAGGCCCTGTCCAAAGGGCTGATGGAGGAAACATTCCTGCACCACCTCGCTGAGGAACGCCAGCAGTTTGGTTAAATCCTTACGCTTGGTCTTCCCTACTGGCGCTCTGCCCCTGATGCAGGGTAGTAGCTTCGTGATAGCCTCTGTGTTCTGAATCTTAATATGTTAACCTTGAGTTTTGATTCACTCTCTTGGATAAAAGCAGTTGCCTCCTTTCCTTAACATGGGCACTGCACTGGCAGGGAAAAGCCCATGTACTGTATTGGCTCTGGAGCGCTGCCACCACTTGGTGGACATCCTTCCATCCCTTCTGCTGGGAGGAGGTGACCTATGACTGGTCTTTCCATGATAACAGTGCTGGTTTCTAACCCCTTCTGATGATGGAACGGGGGAGGCCTGGGCTGTTCTGCCACACAGGAGTGCTGACACCCCAGGCTCATCTGCAGCATCACTCAAATTGTCTCTTCCTGGGTGGTGGGATCTACATTGCTAAGTTCTCCCAAACTTCTCTAGCCCCATTCTGCACACCAGCCCTTGGGGAACCAAGCAGAGCCCTGAGAGGGCTATACTACCCCTGACAGGAACCAAGTTTCCCCATCCCCAAGCCAAGAGGTGCTTGAATCGGCAGTCTTTGGGCACAGACAGCTCCTCTGAGTGTTTCTGACATTGTTTCCAATCACACACAATACTTCAAATTGAAACTCTTCAGGCAGAGTAAAGCATTGCCTATAGCACACACTCATTGAAACATCAGTGTTGCCCATAGACTAATGTACCCTGCTGTGGGCTGGGGACCAGGGCTGGGACAGCTGAGATCAGATCAGCATGTGGTTTTTCCCTTTCCTTCCTTAAGCAGCAACACAGAACTACATCATCACTGAACAAAGCTACAAAATGATCTGCCGCTCTCAGGATACACGATGACCAGCCACCACTCTCCGTATAAAATTCAGCACTAGAGCACTGCGGCTGACCGGACTGCAACCGTTCAGTAGCAAACTGCTTTTCCATAGAGTTAGCGGTGGGTTTATCTCCCCCTGCAACCTGCAATTTTAATGACCAGTCACTAGATTGTAAAACTGCTTTTGCAACTGTTCTCTCTGCTTTATGTCCCTGAATGGCATGGTGGGAGTTGTCGTCACCTCAGTTTACCCATTTTGCTAGTTACTAGAATGTTGAACATCAAGCATTCTCATGGAATAAAACTGATTGACAGATCAGCCCAATTACCATGCTATTACGCAGTGAGTCATGAGCATCTCTTCAAATGCCTTAGAGCAGAGGGAAGAAGAGTGACTACATCGGTTTCTGAATCTCCATCAGCACTCTAAAACATCTAGACATTACGTCCCCAGAAACCTCAATCTTCCCCATACTCTGGTGAAAAAGTATCAGTGGATCTAGCAGTCAGCGATGGAGGTAATAGTATTATGGTTGTTCTGTCCGTAAGGGGCCACTTAGGTGAGTTATTTTAACACTAAAAGCAGACCCACACCCCTGCAGTTAGACAGACCACTTCGCTCCACACCTTAAGCTAAAAATGGTCCTTTGAAAAAATCCTGGGCAGTAACAGAAACGAGTGTGGATCCAATGCTGCCATAGACAGCTAACAATCCTCGCCCTCTCAAATGCTCAAGAACTCATCCTGGATCCAGTAGTGTATGAAGAGACTGTTGTCAGGCCTTAACTATACACCAGTAAAGATTTTTTGTAAGACAGTAAAAAGCTTTAGCTGCTCAGAACTGGCCTCTGGGAACTTAATGATCTAATAGAGGGTTCTTCAATAATTGACTGATTCCCACCAGATCACTAGAAATGAGTACCTTTTCAAAGCTGAACTCCACAGATAGCAGACAAGTCACATACCTGAGAATATAAAGAATGGCTGGTTTCCTACAGGAAAAACACAAGACCAGATGTATTTCACACAGTGTTATTCACACATTTTCATTTTGATTTTTACAGTATATACATGTGAACATTACATTATTCAATACGAGCCACCTGGAGTCAAACCTAATCAAACTGGTCCATAAACAATCTATAGCGATACTTGAGCAAAAAGTCTAGTGGTTCTACCCAAAGCCTAAAATAGTTGAAAGGAAAACCAGTGATTTTCATGTTCCTGGATAAAATTTGTGCAAAATGATTTTAGGAGAGCAAGTGGAAGATTATGTTCAAGATACCGAAAGCACTAAGGATGATAAGTTATAGGACTGTTTAAATTCAACCATGGCACGAGTGCTACAGGGACAAAGTACTGGGATATTATCAGTTTCTGCCTGGACACCCCTGAAAGCCCAACTTACTGCCTTACATGTTGAAGAGAATGTTGGCTCTGTGGATTATAACACACAGCATTTGTACACAGGGTAAAAATAGTCACTGAGGAGAATTAATGTGTCCGAGGAAGTGTCTCAAAAGTCATCCTTTGTGTGACTACGGGAAAGCTCTGGCTCCAGTGACAGGGCTTGTACCTCTTGAGAGGAATTTTGTGAACTGCCATGCAAAAACTACTTGGCAATTAGAATTGTGCTTACTAAAAATAATTAGGCCTATTACATTACTTAATAGAGGCACTAAATGACAGATTCAGAAACTGGAAGTAGGCCAGAACAAACTTTCCCATTTGCCTATGAATGAGTTAACGCTACCGTTAAAAAAAGTAGCGCCTCAAATGTATGCTTTAATAAGATTTATGTAAACTTGATATAAACAGTAATATGACAGAATTCCTTATACAAGTTTATACCACTGCTATTTTCCTTCCTCATGATCAGACCCCTACCATAACAGCCTTTTATTTGATCAATGCTCAAAACATTGCTTTCAAACTATCTTGTTGATCAAAACTTTACGTTAAGCCATCCAAACAAATGTTTTACACAAAATACTTACTTCAACAACATACAAAGCACTTTCTTTATCTTTCAGAAACTGAATATACAAAGTAAGCTTTTTCCAAAATATTTCCATAGGCAAAGGATTAAAAAGGATTTTAATTATACACATATGGTCACAATTCTGCCTTAAAAAGATCATTGGGAAATGTACATAAGGCCGCTTGTAAATGTACATCATCTTTATGTTACTGTTACAATGTCATATGTCCAGAGAAAAAAATTGACAGTATCATACATAGTTGCTTTACGCTGGGAGAAGGCTATTCAAAAATACAGTACTCTTCTGTACAAAAAAATCATGCCACATTTATTAAGATGGAAGAAGCATTGGTTTCTGTGATAACCAAATATTTCAGTCCATTTCTTACTATGCTTATTATCCCGACTTAAAATTTGAACAGATTGATTTCCCAAAGTGTCTGTATTAACAGAATCAACAGCTATGTTATAAACAAAACATAACGTTTCTCACAATAGATAAAAAGAAAGCCGGTTCATATTTCTGAAACCATATAAAGATAGAATTTAAAAAAATCACTCTTGATTTGCTGAAATAAATTTACATTATACAACACTATATGCCAGGGGGAGAAAAGGGAATGGGGATATGAATATACACTAAAATGCAAATTTTTGTCCCAAAAAGGGGTAAAACAAATTACATTTACAGCATGAAGGTTTACAAATGTACATCTGTACAACCAAGGTAAGCATCACTACTAAATTAGCAAGGCTTGTAATAAACATTGAAACGAGAGATTTGTTTTCAAACTGTAAACTTACACCTATTAACTACACGTATACAATGCATATATTTATAGGAAGCAAAAAAGCTATCTGAATATTTAATCAGTCATGCTTAAATGTTGAGCTATCAAGTTTACTTTTCAGTGGCCCCTTTTCTCTTCATCAATACCTATTTTTTGCATCTACAGTGAGAAAGCAAAATAAATGCTCAACACTTTCAAATCCTTACAATTCTATATGCAAAATAAAAAAATACAAATCTCTACTCTTCCTGCGTTGTAAAACCGACTGTAAAGTTAATACAGGGTTCACTCCTTTTCCAATAGTGTACTTTACTGAGTGGAAGTACCACCATCATTTTAATCCCTCTACCTTGTACAACAATTAAATATATAAGTATATACAGCACTTTTATTTTTAATACATCGCTAGAGAAAACCTTAGGGCACCATTTAAAAAAAACCTGTATCCACAGCAAGTGATGAAAGCTAGTCTTTTAAACTTTCCATTGTTTTGTTATTCCCTACTTTAATTTGTTGTGCCCTGTTTATTATTTGGATAGTATGTTGTGAACCACCAAAATACAACTTAACTTTTCAACATGTTAAATAATGTTTATGCAGCTGATCAATTTTAATCTGGTATAAAAGACTTCACACAAAAGGGAAAAATAAGGATTAATTCTATATACAACTCTATAAACCTGTTGTGCTATGATGCTGGGTAGACCTACCAGATTGCAAGCCAGTGTATTAAAAGAATACTGTACTTTTTCCCTTTAAAAACTATTTCAGTGACTTTACAAGGTAAAAATTTACAAAATATGTGACAGCTATTTTGATACAATTACATCATATACAGGCATTCTGTGCTTTGCCAGCCATCCAATCTGATAGGTCTCCGGATCAGGGCTGGAGATATTTTTTTCTTTTTTTTTTTTTAATAATTCACTCCCCAAAAATATACACAAGAATAAAAATTTTACAAATGGATGAACAAAGTCAATAAATAGATTTAAAAAAATCAGAACATTTATAGTTAAGTTGTATGTTTTGATCATTCACAATTCAATTTTTCTTCCACTTCTTTTTGTCTTTCACAGCATCCCATTTGGTGGTCCACCAATTGGCCCCAGATCAGCACTGTTCTTCAGGTAATACTTTTCCAACTTGGCCAGAATGTGTTTGCCATAGGTATATTTACGCAGAGTTGTGATGTGGGGTCGAATCTGTAAGAAGAAACCCGTTATTTTTTTCCCCCCCCCTCAAAAATTGTAAGTAGAGGTTACTACACTTTAAAAGTATTATGTAAAAAAAAAGTCAGAAGCCTGTATTTCAAAATTTTGGAAGTTTCTGGAAAGACATAAAATTGGTGATTCTGAGTCGCCTAACAACTGACATACCTCTCACAGGAAAAGGGAGGTAGCCCTTTTGTGGGAGTGCCCTGTTGGTGACTGGGGGAAGCTGAATATACTGGAATATTCAGTATATTCCCGCAGGAATATACTGGGCCCTGCGTTAAATAGCCTAGGGCAATTATGGAAATAGCACTGTTGTCCATGTCTGGATATTCTTAAGTAGAAAATGTGCCCGAACGTTAGGAAGTGTGGGAATCTTTTGGGGGAACTGCAGAATGGATTTATACCAGCAACCAGCAAATAAAAAAAGAGAAACCTGTATTTATTCTGTTATATTAACAAAGATGACAGATACTACATTTTTATATTAAAAGTATTTTCACAGAAAAGCTGGCACAAAGAGAGGATATGAAATCCAACTTTTGAAACTTTTCAAATGTAAATGTAGATTTACATTTTTAGCTCAGTGCTCAGAGATCTGAACATATTCTGCTTTATCAAGCTCCACTGAATTTAATGTTTATACACCAAGTTCTAGATTACAGAACTAGTGGGTTTTACATCTAGACGGAAAGGTATTCTAGTAGAAAAACTGGTATAGATAATATTTTCTGAACCAATAAAACTATATACAAATATACCTTGTGCATTATTATCTTCCGCTGAGCGGGTTCAGCCATATCAATCATCTTCTGAACAACATAGTTGGCATACTGGTCCTTCATCATGGTGTATAAGGCACTGTGAGGACCATCATTCTGGCAACAGACCTCATCAATAAGTAAAGCTCTTTCAGCACGAGAAGCATGAGTTACACATTTTTCTACCACATTGCTGAAAAATAAGACAAATGCATTCTGTGACTTAAGATGTAACATCCTTTTAAGTAGCAATTTTAAATTTATCTGAACAGTTCAAGTGTCTTAATGCCACAAAAGAGCGCACTGTAAACACATCAAGTCTTGACTTCCAAATCTTTAGTCTGTAATGACTGAAGAAGTTAAAAGATTATACGCTCCTACTCATGCAAAAAAAGTAACTTTCTGATACTTATTATTTTGTAAGAGATTTTCCACTGGACCTACAGTAGATATACTGGGCCTCAGGATGCAGATGTATTCTAGTACATCTATTTTGGTTGTGGGCCCTTTTAAGACACAACAGAGAAAGCCAGATATGAGGCTTCCTGCTTTTTGAATAAAGGTGCTTTTCAGGAGCATGCCTAGATCAGAGATACTGTCAAATATTTCTTTTTATAGAGGAAGTCTCTGACCTTCCAGATACCACAGAAGCTGGAAAGGCCATCAATGCTTATAAGACAGCAAAGTGATTCTGGTCCTAAGTTTGTGCTCTAGAAATTAAGCAAGTTCCAAGGAGAGGATTATGAACAGTTCTATTTAGGCAAAGAAAAATAAAATCCAGATAAACTTGCTAGTTTGCATACAATCAATTTTTAAAACTAATGCCCCCATAGTATCACACTGCATTTCTACCTAATGTTAATGACAAGGTTAATCTCACTAAATCATCCAGGATGAATTCTGAGGTATGTTTTCCTTAGCAAAAGGCACATAATCTATGTTTCAGCAAAAAGCACTGAAGGATGAGTTTTATGTTCTAATTTTAGAGTAGTTCAGGACTCCTACAATAGGCTGAGACTTCTAATGCATAAAACCCTTGTCAGGCTGAACCACCACTTTTTAAGGCTAGCCTCTTTATACTTGTAAATTGCTTGGCTGGACTGACAGACAGTCAGGAAGTCCCAGCTTATCATCATCAGTGTATCAAGCAAATTCTAGGGGAGCTTTTTACCTGGCTCTGGGGATCCTCACATGGAGGCTTGGAACCCATTCCCTGCACTTGTACAAGGTGAACAAAAACCATCCCATAAACCTGTGGAATCTTCTTTGTTTTGCTACAGAACAGCATTTCTCCTTTCCTTTCCCCAAGTCTAGTATAAAAATACCACTATTGTTCATCTCTATAAAAATATGAAATTTGAGGAGGCAAGTTACACAACAGAAAAAACCTATCCTATCCTTTTTGTAACACAATAAATAAATCCGATACTACAACTTTAAAAGGTTAAGTGAATCTTTAACATATGAAGGCTGTGCAATACCTGGCAAATTTGTGCTGACTCAGAGCTAGAACTTTTCCTCTTATTTCTGAAACTATTTTACTCTTGTCTTCAGGACGACCATGCTCCAGTACATGTTGAATAACGTAATTTCCATATTGATCCTGAAAATAAGATGACTTCAGTTTTCTTTTGTGTTCATACTAAATAATCCATACAGCATTTGTTTATTTGTATAAACTATCAAATTAGTATTTGCACAGATATAAGGAAAAATACAATATCAACAGTATAGAAACAAAGTGATGCAAGAAATATTGCATCAAGAATTACTTAATGGACCACAAAATCTACATGCAAAGTGTAAATAATCTGTAAAAACAGCATTTTGCTAGAGTACCTTTTATCCTCTTAAAGAAAGAAGTCCTCAAAATTAAGATCATCATTCTTTAACAGCCATAATATCTCCCTGAACTTTGGTTCCCCAAGACAGTTATGTTTTAACTAGAGACTTCTATATACAAGAAACCACTGAGAAATAAACTAGACTGTGAATATGTAGCAAAAGGCAATTCTTGCCTTTTTATGGGTGGAAATTCCTGCTGAACACCGAGTCCCTTCCAGTATTTTAAACTGATTCAATTTCAAAGCCATTTGTAGCACTCATTTTGTTTGTCTGAGACCAAGACGGGAAATCACGTTGTATAAGGTCTTTTGCCTTCTTTTAGAAAAGATGCCCTTTTTGTGTAAGAATATGCAACATGTATATTTTTTACAATTTATTTGTGTTTAGACATTATTAGAAGTTATCTGAAGGACACCTGAGCGAATCAAGGTAAACTACAAAAAGGCAATCTTTGCAATTAAAAAAAATTACTAATTCTGTGCATTTACAATGTATATTTGAAGCTACAGTCAAAAGTGTAAGAAAAAGGCTTTTTATATCTTCTTTGCCTCCCAACTTCCAAATTCATTTTCATTAAAACTATGGAAGGAAAGAAAAACAAAAAATCAATGTCTATAAAACCAAAAAGAGGCAAATACATTTAAACTATTTCTTAAACTAAGAAATAGGAATAAATTATGACAAAAAAGCTCTAAAATGCATTAAAAAATGAATATATGCACTAACCTGCACTAGCTGTTCTGTGTGTTGATGCAGTTCTTCTAAGATTGGCAAAGTCTGCTCAGCAGTACAGTGTTCCAGAATACGCTGAATTACTCTACAACCATATGGATGAGTTGAAAGTACAAATACCTTAAAATAGGATTGCAAACTGAAGTTAAACCAACCGAAGTTTACAGATATAGTAATATTACCATGTTCGAAATGGAATTGAACATGCCAACTACTTCTATTAAAAAAAAAGTTTTTCCTGCCAATATCAGAATTCCATCTCCAGTAGAAGTCAGGAAAAGATGAAAATGCAGTTTTTTGTGTGTCAAGGACTCCTGTAATTATACAACTAAGAACCCAAATTTTCATTACAATGTTTCTAGCCTACTTAGCTGCAAAGGAAAGCCTGGAAGTATGACCCTTAGTTAAGCACTGTTTATCTTTAAAGGTTTCCTTTTATCTTTGTACTTCATTTTCAAATTTTAAGATTTTGACATTTATAAAAAGAAGTTCAATTATTGTGGCTGATTTTCACAAATTTCGCATTCCAGCATATACAACAGGCTCCCTGTTACAGATATAAAGTTTGTAAATAAGTATTCAAAACATACAGTCAAAATCTTGCTTATTCCTTTTGCTTGCTTCTCCAGAAGCCAGGTTTGTGTTTCAGGGATTAATTCAGAAGATTTAAGAGTCAGTGTTGTTTGAACTGAACACAGAATCTTGTGTAATTAGACATAGATCCAAACGATGCAGGCAGGTGAAAAAGATACATATTGTTACATGACACAACTAGAGTGTGGTTTTTTTTATTTGCCACTTCAGATTAGCTAATATTTTTAATATATATAATTACTTGGAGCTGAGCATGGATGTCCAGTAAATAAACAGTCACATTTTAGTCAAGGGGCTCTATTTACAGTTTAGAAACTGCATCTCATTTATCGCATACAACACTTTTTGATGTAAAAAGACCCGACCCTAGAAACCTTGGTATGCCATCTAGTACTATGTACAACAATAATTCAGGTTTTGCTGTTGTGTAAAACGTGAGAGAAGAATATTGTACATTTTGTTAATAAATACATTTGGCCATCCATTAAAGTAAAATTTAGTAACACAGCCAAGTTAGTAAGATTTTTACCATTCTTCTCAAGACTATAAAAGTACACATTTGTCTCAGAGTATTAAAATCTTATTCAGCTGCAGCATATTCTCTAGCCTGCAGCACAATACCAATCTTATATTAATAACTTTTTTGGAAACAAAACAAAAACTCCAACCTTAGATAAACAAATACCACCCCCCTTCACTTAACACTAGCCCATATGTAGGGAACAGATTAGTATATTTCTTCAAAGTATTTCCTTAATGATGGACATTAATTGGGAAGCACTGAAAGACAGACTTGCAACATAAGCAACAGAAGAAAAAAATGGAAATTTTAATTAAAAATATATGCTAGAAAGCAGATACTTTATTATTACATCAAAAATGGCAATAGTAAAAGTTATAAACAAAATTTGAAATGGCATATCACACAACTCAGAAAGCCTGGCCCTAGGCCAAATACCTCTATTGGTATTTATAATACAACCAAACAGGTCTTTCTAGAGCCTCATCTCCAACAGATCATCTTTTCACAGCATGTTAACTGTCTCTTCAACAGCTTTTCCATTTTATCATCCCTTTTTTATCCTACTGAAAACCATCTGACTGCAAAGTGTCAAACACTATCTTGCACACGCAAATGATGGAAAAAGATCTGCAAATCAAAGCAACCCTACAGAAGAGGAAATGAACTGTTGACACTACCTGTCCTTTGAATGCGTCAATGATGAACTGCAGCGACTGGGGTTGAACACACTCAATACATTTTTGTACAACATGGTTTCCATTTTGATCTTTCACACATTTCAGAACGTGACCATCCAACTCTTTCACCATTTCATTCTGGAAAAAAAGATTATCCTTGTCTTTACAATGATTTGTTCCCCCTCCTCTCCAAAGGAATATTCAATTTCGTCCTAACTGTCCAATCTTCATATTCACTGGTGGTTTACTTGTGTACCTCAGCAATTTAATTTAAACAACTATTTTAGTCCCTAGGGCATTTCATAATGAAAGGAACAATCAACAATTTAAGCAAGTAAAAAGATGGATGCAATAAAAAGAAATAAAATTTAAAAAAAAGTATTGCTCTAACTTACAATTACCTGCTGGTCAGGTGAGATTGACTCAAGTGCTTTCTGAATAACACGACAACCATACATCTGTAGGGCTAACGGCAGAACATGACCACGTATGCGTGTTGCTAGGGCTAACTTTTGATCCAGGCTTCCAAACTAAAACAAAATAAACATGCTGTTAACAAATGAAGACATATTGCAGCATGCTGGAATTTACATGTCAGAGTAAGTACTTTCATGATGTATTACAGGTTTACAGTGCGCTTTGAATGATTTTTCCCTTTGTATTTGTGGTGAGTATATTTCCCAGAAGCTTTTATATTCTAAACGCAACATTTTGTCGTATTCCACATTCCAGTCACATACCTGCAAATGCATGACCTTGAAAGACAACAGAGACTGAATTAGTTCATACTTGACTGTCTGTAGGAATATTTAAGTGCAATAACCCACTTACTTAGACAAATTATACCAGGCAAATTAATTACAGATTACTGTAACGTATTTATTCAAATCAGATTTTCTCTGCTGTCTCAAATTTGTACAGGTCAATGTATCTTACATCTTGTATACAGTAAGCAAGCTGTAACAGGAGGGGGCTGGGGGGAAAGATTTCAACCCTTGAAGTAGCTTCTTGGTAACTTCATGTGGCTTGAAGGACCATTCTTACCATGGGCACTTGGGAAATCTAGAAATACTTGGGCTTTGCAGAGCAAAATCAAAATAGTTTTGTACACTGGCTGTATTAGAGTATAATTCAACCAACGTTTTTCAGCAGTAGCTAATTCCTGCCCATAGTATTCCCTCCACAGTGCTACTACAACCTTCTGTGCTGCTCCATCTTGAGCGAAGTAGAAGCCAGTCAAGCTTCATAATAACACACATAACCCTGTTCCCAGATTCCCACACAAGGCTCCTGAGTTGGCACAGTACAAGAGACCACACAAAAGTGATCACTTGGACAATCAGTTGGGTGGCACCAGCAATATTCATGCAGCACTGCTTAGAACTGTCAAACCCCACACCTGTAGTCACCTAAGGCTCTGAAGAAAGCTCAAACACTTCACCCTCCTACTTAAATAATGAACTAAGTCCCTTACTAACACCTAAGGCCTAGTGCACTTTTTTCTTGAGAACTCCTCCGCAGCATTAAGATGAAAACACTCAATTGACAATGATTATCTATGTATCCATCCAACCTAACATTACAGAAAAAAACAGAAATTGATGACCCTTGAACAAGATCAAGATCTTACATACCATACATTAGCCATGCTTTTCAGAAGATACTTTGATTTGTAAAAAAGAATATAAATTAAAAAAAAGTGAGCACATTGTTTCATAGATTACTCATCAAAAACTACATTCCTGTTCACAGCAACCATCTTATTTCTTATTGGACATTTTCCAGCTTCCCCTTCTATTCACCCAGATACTTTGATATGGTCCTTGATTTTAAGTACACTATGCTAGATACCTTTCCTACCTATAACTTTTTCCAGAACACAAGTATTGCTGTTTCTTCTAAGTCAAATCTTGTAACTCTTTAAGGCTTTTTTTTTTTTTACCCCATAGTTTTTAACAAAAGCTAAAGCTGTTTTAAATACTAGTTTTAGGAATATTGGATGTATCTTATGACATCCCTTCCTCAAAATTCTTCTGCCTCAATACATTTTATGTGAGTTTCTTCATATACAGCACTGGATGGAGTTCACATAGCTATTTATTTGGGTACAAGAGCATTTTCCAGACCCACTCTTTACCACAATGCAGTAACCAATAAAAAGTATCCTTCAAATCCCCATCATCTGCTGAAAGTGTCCGTAATTTATGCTAAAAGGCCTGCAAAGCCTGAGTGTGCAGCCTGTACGTTCACCAACATATGCACCACCAGTGCAAAGAGACACTGTGCCTGTTACAAAACAAAGCAGGGGATACAGGACAGAACACACATGTGCAGTGTTATACGCTTGGGCTCTGTGATCGAAGTCCAGTAGAATTCTGCTATGATGTTATGAAAACAGTTAATCAGATTTTACAGCATTTAATTCGCATTTCTGTTCATACACTTAGTGTTATGCTTACCTCAAAGAACTTCTGTATTACATAGTTTCCAAACACATCAGTCATCAATTGATATGCTGCTTGCAGGATCTCATTAAATACCATCTGGCGCTCAGCTGGAGTAGCTCGCTCCAGCTTTTGCTGTATAAATCTAAGTGCAAAAAAGGTACATTATGCTTTACATAAACAACAGGAAAACCTCTCAAACACTGTTTCAATGAGACACCTCAAAATTCTAAAGCAAGTATTCAACATTTATAAAACTTATTAAAATGAAAGTAGTGCCTTTGCATATAAAAGGATACATTTTAGTAAAATGATACTTAAAAACTTTCATTTGAAAAGGATTAAAGATGAAAAGAATAACAATAACTAAGTACCTCATGATGTATTGCTGAAAAATGGTTTTACGTTCCAGATGCCAGATACTTTGTTTTCTTAATCAACACCGTTTTGATACCTAAATACTAGAGTTTACAAGTCTAGTTATGAGGCTATTTCCACACTGAGAACTTCTACAAGCAGCTAAATTTATACTACTTTTATAATGAACTTTCCTAGAGAAGAAAAAGGTCAGTGTAAGAGCATGTGCTCCAATTAATGGCATGCTTTGTATTAAGATGACTAGCAGCTCATTCAAATGTTTGATGTTAATATAACAATATCAAAGCAGTAAAATATTATTAAGTTATTAACTTTACTATAATAATTACCTAGAACCATGCTGGTCTTGGGAAAATTCAACAATATGTCCAACAAGGTCTCTTAGTTGAAGATTAGGGAAGCGATTGTTTCTGAAATCTTCCAGCAACCGACTACGTCCAGAAGGCATAATATCAGACCTACTGTAACGAAGGCGTGAAGGAGGGAAGAGCTGACTGGTGGAGCTAAAAAGACTGGAGGTACTTGCCGCACTGCGATACTTTGCTTCGGCTCCAGGTGCTGCAGAAATATAGCGACCACTACCATTTGTCAGTCCTCCTACAAGGAAGCAGTTCTGTCAGTAAAAGCCATAAGGAAAATAAGAAACAGTAAAACAGTAAGTGTACTAGAACTATGGATACACCCTGGAGCCAAAGAGAACAACAGTGTTGTCTTGTTATTTATATTTACCTCATTATGGTTGGAGGAGTTAGATAGCTTTATCTTCCAATAAATAAAACCATTCTCCTCCTCATTTTTACTTTATGTGAAGGGCACCAGGAAAAGAAATGTCATTAGAAGAATATAACGAAGCAAGTAAAGTGAGCACCCACTCAGACTTACAGAAACTTTAGAATTGGGTGGGCCTTAGCTTAGTGGGCAGATTTCCACTTCACAAGTAATACTGACTTATACTTTTGTTAGTAGTCTCGAAGTTAGCCAATTGTTTCAAAATAGACCATGAAATCTGAACTACCCTTCAGTCCCTATGGAGGTACCTTTCCAACTTACAGTGTGAAAGGGCATTTTTGGGGAGGCATACATGGTGCCTCCTGTCATGCTGTACCTGTTCTACAGGATACTTCATGACTTCAGCATCCCAGGCTTTCCATCTGGTACCTCTTGTAAGCACTAAATATGTCAAATTTCAAACCAAAAGTAAGAAAGAATGCTCTACTTAAGTCTAAAATGACCAAAGATATAACAAACTGAAGTTCCTTTTAGAAACATGAAGTCCCTTCCTTGCTGTGACGACATTCATCACTCTCACTACACTTTGTCTTTCCTTACTTTCTAAGAACTGAATTACCTTTCTATGTTTAGGTCCTACTCCTTTTTGCTAGTGATTCCACCTACAGCTATCATCATCTCACAGTCCTGTGAATTTCTCCTCACATATTGCTCTCTAATCAGTTTATGTCACTCTGAACTCCTCCAGTAGGCCTCTCTCCCCTCCACTTTACAACAGGCAGCAATTATAATAAGCATGCAAACAAAGAATCTTTCCCAGCTACAGTATGATTTTAAAAGGGATACTGCTCCTATACTATAAGCAGAAATATTCAAAGACAATTCCCATCTAGAAGCCTCAACTCTACTACTTGGAGAAAAAAAACCCAAACAACCTAAAATTATAGAGTATGAATTGGAAAAGGAAAGCATTTTCAGTTTCCCTACAAATTATCTAGAGAGTGACATAGTAACTGAAAGCCCTTTCAAAGTCAACAGAATAAATATCTACATTTGAATTTAAAACAAATTGCAGTATGTGCTGTTTGAATGGTGCTCTATTACAAAATTAATTAAAAAAAAAAAAAATCAGCTGACAGTGCCCCAGCCAAGCCTTCTTTTGGTTCCAAATATTTATAAGGCCAGGCAACAACAGTGTTACAGTGGGCTGGTAATGTATTAATGATAAAGTATCTTTTTCGAAAGGTCAAATTGCAATACCAGAATCTGAGATGTTAGTGCTCCGCAAGACATATCAAGCATCACATTTATTGCACTGTATAGGATTATGCCCTAACATAGAAATAATTAGTACTTATTTTACTATTAGTTTTCAAAATTCAGTGGTAAGAATCAGTAAAGAATCAGTAAATACTTTATGCCCCACAATACCTTTTAAAAAAAACCACTAGGTTTTCTTTTAAATTAAAGCCTCTTAGTTCTCTACATCCAGAAAAAAAATCAAGTTTTAACTATCACTTTTAGTTTCCATTGACAATCACTATTTCCAGAAAAGAGCGGACAGCGACATGATACTAACAGACAAAACCAAAAAAGAAACCCAACATTCTGCAGGTGAAGCAGTATGCAGAGTGATGCTCTACAGTAATTTATCTTCCAGGAACAGCCTTCTAAAGAACAAAAAAGTTATGCATCTGAAATCATGGTAGTTCTCATCTATATTGTTGAATATATGAATGAAATCCTAGCTTCCCTGTAAATGCTGTGTGGTTACACTACTTAATGCCACGAGAGGGCAGCAAAGCCCGTTTAAAAGGAAGTCTTACTGGCTACTTCCCTGTTGTAGCATCTCTATTGCTCCTCTGATCACATATGCTCAATTCTGTGCCAAAAACTAATAGGGACGTTTTGATTATATGCTCACAAACTGCATGGCTCTAATTTTCATACACAGTCATGGAATTGCACATGAGAGTCAGAAATTGTTTCAGCCTTTTTTTTTTTTTAACTGAGCCTTCAGGTAAGTATAAATTAAATGTGACAATTTATCAGCAATTCAAACAGAAATTAAGAAACTTGGTAGCTTTTAACAAATATGCTACAAAATTTTTGTAGCAAATATACTACAAATATACTACAAAATATTTGTTAATATTTTAACAAATATGGGTAGTAGAACTGCACGTATACAATACATTTCACACTCAGGATTATCAAGCCTTTCTTCAGTCTAATTTGGGAACCATCCCTTTTTAAGGCTTGTAAGATGACTATGCTGCAGCTGGGAGACTCCTGTCTAGCCTGTGAAACTACTTAAGACTATCACGTTAAGCAGGATCATAATATAGGAAGGCTGAAAACATATCCATTGTGCCTAGAAGAACCTGTCATACTTCAAAAGCACACAGAAAGCTTAACCTTTTAAAACCCTGGATGCTATTATAAAAAACAGTAATTTCATAGGTAATTAGCTTTCCTTCTCATGTAACCTTTTATTACAGCAGCAGTGTCATAGCTCACTGGCAACTTTGCAGATTTGAAAAATAGTAAAACCCCCAAAATAAAAGCATATTGTCATGCGTACTTATTATATGCAGATATACTCCTGTATATAATGGACTATTTTCTTAAATATTGTACTCATTACTTTCTCAGTCCAAAACCACCAAAGCATTAGTGTGGACATTAAGGACACCTGGTCTCCTTCCTGAAAACTCTTGAGTGTGAACAGCTTAGAAATGGAAAACTGAAATCTGAATTCTAGTTACCCAAATCCTCCTGCAAAGCCTATGGCATCCCCATGCTCTTCAAGAACTCAGGACACTTGTTTTGCAGATTCTGATCCCAAACCAGAAAGGTAACAGACTAGGTCTTATAAATTATTTGAGGAACATACCCTACTGAATAAAGCACCTAGTCTAAACATTTCTGCAAACACTGAGATTTTAAGACTGTCATCAGGCATCAGTATAGCCACACAATTATGAACTGTTGAGGAATAAAGTGTGCAGTTCAGTCTTCAGATAATCACTTAGCTATCACTTCTGATCTTGTAAAACAAATAATATTAAGTTGTTTTACAGTTTAATTGAACCTAAATCCCTGAGGCTAGTCCATAGGGAAGAAGAGGCACAGAGGTATAAAGGGGATATAGACCATCTAAAACAGAGCCTTACTAAGCTTCAAGGACACAAAGCATGTTAAATTACTAACTCCTTAACACGGATAGCATTATTTAATGTAAAGGAGAACATGAAAAAAGTATTAGAAACTAGATCTAGGCACATTTATTTTGATAGTATTAGTCTGTTAGTACTTATTACCAAAATATTTCTTCAATTGTTTCTAACCAAGACATAAAACAGATATACTGCACAGTAACTGTTGTTTATCAGTCAGCATATTATTTTCTAGTAAAATACATACAAGTATATAAACACTTTAAACTTGATCTCTACAATGTATTTGTTCATCTGTAAAACAGTAGCTTAATCTCATCCTCAGCTAAAAATTTCACCTTCATATGGAAAATTACACATATATGTGCACATATATGTATATGTGTGTATATTTTATGAGTCAATGCAAGTGCTTATTATGCCGAAGCCCTACAGAGTACATACACAGCAGAGGCAATGCAAAGCTCCCCATACTGTCTTGCCAAGGGGCCTTCACTCTTACCCAGAATGACCACTTCTGAAGGTAAAACAACATCAGTCTCAACTACTAACAAGCTTGGCTTGCAACGCACAGCAAATAATTACCTCCAAAAGCCCAGATTTTAAAAATCCAACTCTACACCAAACCCTTAAAATGCTGCAATGTACCATCAAACAGAGTAAGCACTACCAATCTAAAAGGATTTTTTAATAACATAGGAAAAATACTTCCTCTTGCACTTTTTTTTGTCCCTGGGAGTGAAAGGGTAGTTCAAATTCATGACCTTACTGCTCCAACTGATTACAGTAAAGAAGCAGCTACAGACAACTGACAAATCCCTTCAAATACAGGAAAACTGACACTAGAACAAAGTAATTAGCACACTCCTATTTTAGAATGTTGGATAAGAGTTGGTGAGAAGAGATAGAAACAGTAAAACATCACTAATTTCTTGTAAAAGGGAAATTGGTCTTTCAAGCTACAAATTGCAGCAGTGTCTGACAAAGGGGTTATAAAACCATGCACCCTTTCCCAGTATTGTGCTCTAGTATTCTGGTAGCTGAAACAGGAGCAACCGAGTTTGATGCCCATTTTAAAATAGCAGTTAAACTTAGCTGAACCTGTTGATATAAGCAGGCAGGACAACAAGTTTTGAAGGTGGAGGGAGAGCTGCATTTGACAGGCATTATCAGAACACCAATGGAAACTGCATGCAGACATGAACTTACAATGTTGTTCTACTCTGAAAAGTGACTACATGATAATCACACCCTTCTTAAAATATAATCCCTGTTTGATTTAAGGTATAACTTCTCATATGGTGAGAAAGCTTTGCCTTTTTTTTTGTTTAAATATGTGAGAACAAAACAAATGCTTCCAACAGCAGCTGATGAACACACCAGAATAAATTTAACAGGACAGACAATTAAGTGCAGAAATAGGCTTCAACTTTTCGCGACAGTGCACTTTGGATGTAACTGTGCAAAGATGAGACACAGAGCAGAGTGCAGAAAACGCTAAAAAGAATTACTGCACTTTTGTGAATGCAAAAATCCAGAAGATCTAAATTTCCACATTTCAGATTGATTTGGTAAGGTAGCAAAAAGTTTACCCGTAATCAAGGTCCACTTCATTTGGCAGATGAAGAGGCAGTACACATGGAAGCCAACAAGGCTGTGTCAATTTTCAGAGTACAACTGTATATTCTGGCCTTTACACACTGATCTAGTACATTATTTTAACAAACTATTATGCTTAGTTCACACTGCCAAACAGTCCGAAATGGATTAAAATCAGTATTTAACAATTTCTGCTGACAGAGGTAATCCTCCATACTGATCACAGCTTATCTTCTCAGAACTGAAAATATCTTTTAACATTTCCCAAATGTGAAACACCACAAAACTTTAAATGTTTTGGATTTTAGATAATGCCTTCCAAAATTTGGTTTAAGTATAGTTTTCAGTAATATGAAAACTATTGTGAGAGTACTTTGAAAAGAAAGAAAGAAAAAGATTTCCATGATAACCCCATTGTCAGATGTTCAGAACTTTCTCAAAAGCCTCCATTTGGGCTGAAACTTTCCATGCTTGGTCTCAGCCCAAAGGTGCACTTTGTAGACCTGAAAAAGGAAAAAAGGTAAGTAAAAAAAATAAAATGTGCTGAAACATCCCCTTGCCCTGTTTTAATTCGGGTATTCAGCACTTAACCGTGAAGGGAATACTGAACTGTAAATGTAATATATTTAAATTACTTTTAACCTTGTTATACAAACCACTCACACATTTATCACTTAAAGTGTATTTCGGTAGGCACTTTTAAATTTTTTCCTGTTTTATTTGCACTAACAGACGTATAGGGGATCAGGTTGCCTATTACATGCGTAAAACTGTGCACTGAATAGTTACTGGAGCAACAGGCAACTCAATCTTGAAATTACATCCAGTTTCATTATATTATTTTAGCATCCAAATTAAATGACCACAAATATTTGTAGCGAAAAAAGGGCAAGTTTATCAAATAACCTCAGGTTAGAGGCTTTCTCTTCTAAGTATACTGTAGGCTGTGGTGGGGTTTCTTTAGATTTTTTTAATTTTTTTTAAAAAAGGTTGAGCTCCCATGTCATCTAACTAGCTCAAAAAATTTCTAAAAGATTACTACCATAATTCCTTAAAAAATACCTTCAATAACAGAGAGCCACCACTGGCAAAGCCGTTGCTATTTCTTTCACAAATGTATTTTCTTTTTTTCCACCAGCTTGGTGATAAACTATTGTCTTCCTGGCAAAGCATCTGGGTCACGAGGTAGTAGGCTCACTGATTCAAAAATCACCTTTCAATACATTTCACATTGAGAGTTTTGCTCACTTTCCTACTTTATCATGGTTAAGGGGCAGTATTGAAAGTCACTTCACTGTTAAATACAGTATCATCTTAAAATGTCCTTGAAGTGGTAATACACTGAAGTAGAAACAAAAATAATGCACCTTTGCTTGTCATACTGTAGAAACATGATACAAAAAGGATGAGTAAGTCTTACTGGGCTCTCTATCGGGCTTCTGCAAGGGAAGAAAAATCTGTTGTTGGCCCGATACTGCAAAAAGCTGAGTGCCCTCCACTGTCAAATCAATGAGCATTTGAGCGTGCTCTTCACCTTTCAGGAATGGCCCCTCTTCATTACAAAACTGTTTAACAGCAAAGGTAACGTGACATCTCTTATGCAACATATATTTTACACATAGAAATACATACACACATACAAACAAAAAGTGGTTTTTTTTGGTTTTTTGTTTTTGTTTTTTTTACCTAAATGCAAACTGGATGAGGATCCATGTGATGAAAGTGATGGCGGTGGCGTAAGTGAATGTCCTGGCGTTTGGCTTGGCAGAGGCATGCCTATTGGACTTGGAGAGGAGGAAAATCCCAGACTATTGTAAAATGGCTGCCCTATGGGTGCTAGGCTGCTACTAGATCTTTTGTACAAGTCAGAGCTAGTAGATAGAGAATCTCTCCTTGTGGCACTACTACTTGCAGAACTGCCAACTGAAGAAGAAATAAAAAGACCCTAATTACACAGTGTCAACTGAATAAAACCTATCCCCAACTACAGCTGGGCAATAACAGATGCGATCACAATAATTACAGCAATCGTTATGACAAAGACAATTACTGTGATAACCACACATGCTTTTATGTAAATCTACGTGGGTATAAACATACCACTGATAAGTAATTTCACCAATGCCCATGACTTTCAACATTTCATTCTAGACTTCTCACAGTAATATTGCAGTACTCTGTTTTAACCGCCTGGCTTCAGGCTTTGGGACAAATATAGAATTTATGAGATTAGATTACACTGTCACTTTACAGAATAAAGGATTCTAAAAATATTTCCACTAAACTCTTTGATAAATTTTTTTCCACCATAAATTATTAGTCAGACAGTGATACTTGATTTCAGGAAAAAGGCTAGAGACAATAGGTTGTTGTTGTTTAAGGGTGCAGAAAATAACCTATGTTGCTGTTCAGCTGTTTCTGAACTTCCTCTTGTTTGTGAACCCCTCACCTGTAGGAAAAAAATGACTACTTAAAATTCCCTACGAGACTTATGGTTCTCAAAGAAGTATTTTGAAAAGATATTATAAAGGAGAAATAGGCTAAGAAGATGATGAGAAGCAGAGCAGAGACAGGAAAATTAAGGTGAGAAACTAAAAATGCAGTTTTACTGCTACCAGTATTTCTGAAAGTCAGATTAGTCTAGAAGCTTTGGATAACAGTGTATTAGTGAAGGACTGGTTATCCTGCACAGCATCATTCAGCAGGGCGATGAACAGTCTAGGATAAATTAGGAGAACAATAAAAAGTTTTTAGAAATGTTAAAATTCTAGTATCTGTTGCATACTAGTGAAATATTAAACTAGAGTGCCTATTTTAAACACTGGAACATTATTATACTCATTAACAAAACCAAGATTATGGATATTTTGGTAACAAAGATGCTTCTTAAGCTGAATTTGGAAAACTGATTTCTACTTCAACTTAAAAAGGAAAAGGTCAGAATTTATACTTCCATAATCTTTACCCTTGTCAGGTACCTTCGTACTAAAGCTGGCAGCATGGCCCACTATAAAGGTCACCTGATACCTCCCTTTTTAAGACACTAATTTGTTTCCTCATAACATTAGCAACTTGGCTAATAGTTTTCATGGCAGGTACCTGCTTGGACCAAATTTTTCAAAGAAGTTCTGCCCAAACAACACTGCCATTTCAGAAAAACAGGCAAGGAAAGATGCTTTATCCTTAGCAAAATAATCCAGCTACCTATTATTTGAGAAGTTAATGCTTTCACATACTCAGACCAATATGCTAGCAACAGGAGACCTTTATTTTCATGCTCTCTTTGATTGAGCTAAAAATCTTAGAAAAATCACAGTTCATACAAGTTCAGCACAGATCTGTTACAGACTCATAGCTGAAAACTTAAAACTCCTGCCCATACACAGCATATCTCAGGTGGCTGATAAAGTTTTTTCCTGCAATTGATCTTCTAGGGTTCTGTGTGCCATGCCAAAAATGGACCCTGAAACTACTGTCCAAGATCCCATCTTGTGTTCAGAAGGCCCATCAGGCAGTGTGGAAAGGAAGTTTTCTACTTCAAATGCAGAGGAGACAAAAGCCAAACACAAGAAATAGACCAGGGAAAAAGAAAAAAAAAAAGGAAAAAAAAAAAAAGAAAAAAGGAAACCAGAACCAGGAGGAGAGAAAGGTCAGACAAAGGAGACAATAAGGAGACTGCAAGAAAACTGGCAAGCACTTTCAAAACCAGTGGGACTGAGAATGAAAAGAAAGCTGATGTGAATAAAAGTCAGGCTGTAGAAGGTATATGTGACTATGGGTCAAAAAGACTAGAACAGTAAGCTGATGATGGGAACATCACACGTACAAGCAGAAACAGAAACGTATTTGGAAGGGGGAGGGGAAGCGGGAGATAAATGTTGCCTAGAAACCAGGAAGGAAGACATACTAGAGGAGAAGCCAGAAGGAAAGATACAGGACTAACTAGGCAAGGAGATTGAGAATAAGAAATCAGAAGAGCAAATTAAGGCAACAGTTGAAAGAAATCTCAAGATTTGAGACTAGCTCTACAGGTTCTGGCTCAGCTGGTGAACCATGTGAATGTTAATACAATGCTACATGAATGATTGTTATTTTTCCAACTATGAAAAAAGCTAAGCAAACTTAAGTTTCCTTCCAGGGTTTCTTACTCAGCTAAATTACTGCAGCTTAACAAGTTACCGTGAACCAGCTGAGCTGCATTTTCACACACACACAAGCAAAGCTCACAAAAACCAGAAGGTAATTTGAATTAGCTTACCCCTCTTCACCACTGTCTAAGCTAATGCAATTACTTTACACTTGTTACAAGCCACAAGCAGGCATCTGGAAAGCTGCCGTAGTTGATCTAATTCTTAGTTACCTGTTAAGCTGCAGTAACTTATCATGTACCCAAACCTTTAAAAATGGAGTATGAATATAATAAAAGAGCAGCGACTGTAAAGTACATACAGCCATTTACATGGTATGCTTGCCTCTTCCTGTTTTTTTTACTTTATTGTTCAGTCATTCAGCTAGAACATGCTCATCTTTGCATTTTTTTGCAGAGCTATTTTTTTTCCCTGCAACAACTGAAAACATAAGGGCAAGATCTGTATTGCCATCTGTCAGTCTTTATGGCTATATTTTAACTGAAATTCAACCTTTACAACACACTGAGGGGAGTTACAAAGATGCCGAAACTTTGGCAAATAAAAAAATTAAACTTGTTTCTAACTTGCCTCAACATGCATTAACACCATTTGTTTAAGTACTCATCTGTGTAATTCAATTCATATATACATACAGCTCAGGAACTCTTAAAAAAAATAATGACCAGGAAGCATTTTTTAAGTGGCTATTATGGCAAGTACAACTTATTACTTGGCAGACGGGCACTTTCAATATACTTTTATTCCAATAATACTACTAAAAATATTTCAGGTTTAGATAGCACCTTTCATCAGCACTTCTCAAACTGCAAAAGCAGAGGCTTCCTGCTTCCCTGTGGAAACTACCATGCTAACTAAATCACCTAGGATACTGCTGCAAAATTGCAGCATATGCTGTCTATGCTGAAGGCTTTGGACAAAGCTCTGGAACTGACCTTTGCTACAAAAAAAAGGCTTAATCTCCTGTGTCAGAAAGAACTATGCTGATTCTTCTTAAGTAGATACACAGCTAAAATTTGTACTCTATGGAGGTCCTTGTGATAATGCTGGATAAAGACTTTTATGATGTAAAACTATTCTACCTAGAGACTTAAAATGGGTGCACTGCATTAAATATGATAGATATACCTATGATCACTATCTATCAATGAAATGAAACTGTTCCTAGAGCAAAACACAGCTGCTAAGAATTCACTGAAATCCTACAAGTAGCTCAGGACAAGTTATATTACAAAATACAGCATTTGGACAGCACAATTACTTTGTAAATAAGATTCACCTGCTGTGGTATTGTAGAAAATTAAGAAACTCTACATGACTGAGTAGCCTCTACTTTTTTATTTTCAAAAAAAAATTTTTTTTTAAAGATGTTTAGAGTCTCCTACTCCACTCTTTAAAATCAGATATTAGAGAGCATCAGTGTAAAACTTGATTCTGGATTTCCTAGCATTAGTTTTGTTAAAGTAAATAACTTTTCATATTATTTTCGTGAAAAACAACACTGAGAAAATATCTGTGTTGGTACGCAGTATATTTGATGTCACTATTCACCTCCACTTAGTTACCAAATAACAGGTATCACGTTTTAATACTGAAGGGCATGTTTTTCCTTTTGTTTTCCCATATATTAAGCTATCTTGTAATGATCTTTCTTTCAACATTTTATTTTTTTATTATTATTTCCCTTGGGGCATTTAACTTTGAAAAGAAAACTGTTAAGAGTACATAAATTTCCCCCAATTTCTACCCATCTGCAAGATACATAAGATTACAAACATGCTCCACTAATTAAAATAATAATCATACTAAGCAATTCAGTGCTGTAACTTAGAAATTAATAGCCAAAGGAAATATTCTTTAGAAAAGGTATTTTGCTTGCCTTACTAATACTGAATCTAAAATATAAAAAAAACCCCTGCCTTACATGTTTAAAAAATGTGAGAATAAGAAATTTCTGCTACAGAGCAGAAATGTGATGGCAAATTTGATTTTTTTTTAAAATACAAACAGGTTGATAATATTCAGGAGCATCTGTTGCAATAATTTAAGGCCCCAAACTTGCACCGAACTATTTATGCCTAACTGTATCTAAGATTAAACCTACTGAAGTTAACAAGGACTATTCTTGGGTATTAAGTCTTTCTGCTTTATAAATCCTATTAAAAATGTTACGGAAACAAAGACTTCAATATTAGATCAAATTTAGAAGGTCACATACTATTTAATTTTTTCAAAAATTAGGAATTTTCCTGACATGAAAACTACAACAAAAGAATGTGTATCTCAAAAGCCATCAATTGTTATTTTAAACACAAAATGAAGAGTTCCTTTAAAATAAAAAAAGCTTACTAAAAACAGTAACAAACTTTTGGGGCAGAGTACAGTGCTCAATATCAAAAAGTATTTTGGAGATATCTATGACTACAGGATATTCTTCAAAAATGCATCTGGTATAGAGAATCCAAGTGAATTTAAAAACCCCTTTTTCTTCCCCTATAATTTATTTTAAACTAGAATAACCTATTTTTGCATTATTTTAGAAATGTACGTGTATATAATATGTCTGGGTAGAGATACATTTTTTTTGCTTAACACAAGTCTCACAGAATTTCCTCACTATATTAATAACCTACCTGATGAGCCAAATCCACCAAGTGCAGAGCCGATAGCTGCTCCTAAAGAGCTGCTACTTCCAAAGCCAAGAGATGTGCTTCCTGGTTGGCCAGGACCATGTGAAAAAAGGGAACTGCTCTGGGAGTTATTGGTCAAAGAGTTACTGCCATAAAATGAATTGGATTGTAGGCTACTATTTGTTTGCTGTTGCTGTTGTTGTGGCTGGGCACCAAGTGGCCGAAATAGACCGTTCGTGGCTCCCGCGAGATTGTTTGCTGTTCCTCCAGCTGAAGCAGCTGCAGCTGTAAAACACATGTTTTCAATCATAATTACTCTCTCAAACATTTCTGACTGAAAATGGACTATTCAGATCTAAATTGTTTTTTTCTTGAAGCCCTCAAACAAGCAGAAATTCACATATTAAAGGACTAAAAGAGACTTTATAGTATTACACAGTCTTAATTACCCAAGGAAAAAGATGAAGACAGCATATGTTGTAGGTTAATCAAGGCTGTAGAACCGTTAATGTAATTGAGGGAATTTTCAGTGTAAACATGTAAGACATTAGGGTTTACTGAACTGTACTTTTATATCCAAAGTCACAATAGCAGAGTTGCAGCTAAGAGTCAAAGACATCTTCAGCTACTAATGTCAAAAGTGAGTTCTGCATAGAGAAAGAAGCTTATAGATTAACTTAAAATCTAATTTTCTGACCAGATTAATTCAATTAATCTGGTGTTAGTACTTTGGATTTTAATTTAACAAATGCAATAAATACAATGGTTCAGTAAAGTAGTACCAAACCCTACCACTGATAAAAAGAGAAAAAGAAAACTAGAGACTTTTGATAGAACTAATTCTCCTCTTCTGCTGTCCATTCCATTTTTTTTTTTCCTTGCCACACTTTTCAGGAGAAAATACTTTCAGGAGAAAAGCACAGCAAGGCCCCAGAGCACTCCATCATCTTCTGCCAGGCCGAAGCAATGAAATGATGCTTCCTAAAGGACACTATTTAGGGGACTGATGAGAAGTGCATGTTATATGCATGGGGAGAGGAAAGGGGAAAATGTTCATATCTGACAAGCAACAACATTTGCAGAAACACGCCTGTATATGTATGGGGAGAAGACTGTAAATTTGAATTAAAAAGAGGAAAACTACATCTCTGAGAAACAGCAGCGTCTCTCAGAGAAAGGGAGGCAACAGAATAAGAAAGCAAGCATGTATGGTATATTCTTCACAACTAGGTAACTTGACAGATGCATACAAAACACATCAACAACATCAAATACTAATCAACCAACATTACTGTTAAGATTCAATACCAAAGTGGAAGAAACCTCCATGCAGTATCAAATACTTACCTGCTTGTGCTGCTGCAGAACTGATTATAACAGGAGTTGAGGCCACCAATCTCACTGGTGCTCCAAGGCCAGTTCTTGCTCCGGGGCCTACTACTAAGGCACCAGTCTGATCATAATAGGCAGTGGGAGCTAGTACTTGATAGCCTACACAACATAGAACACAAGAATTAGTAGTACAGCTAGTCCCATATAGTCAGCATTTCTTCTCTCCTTGAAATGTTCTGACAACGAACTACAAGGGGAAAACCAGCATTTCTGCCAAATTGCCTTAGAACATCAACTGGACATCAAAACTAAAAACAGTGAACATCGTAAAAGAGTGTGACAAAATCTTATTTAGGAATGCTCTACATACTTTTAAAAACTAGAATAACAGCTAAATTTAGTAGCTTAAAGTTGAATTTTATTTTCAGAGTTAACAAAGTAAGTTTCTAACACCATAGCTGAAAAGGTACAAGAACAACACAACTGGCCATATTTGGATCATTATCGAATCAACTTCTTTTAGCAATTTAAAATATTCTACATTTCTCTTGTACTCCTTTGTACATGGAAAAGGTATTGAAATCTGTACAATTAAAGGGCTGAACTAAATGTAAGTTTGGCGATTCCATACATTACCTAGCCACACTTAAAAGTCCATCTACAAAACCACATTAGGAAAGGAATGCTTTACATATGCAGGAATACCTTCGACCAGAACAAAAATTATCTAGTCCCAGTTGGTTTCACAGAAAACAGACTGTAATCGAAGTATAATTTCATTCGGCTGACAGTTAAGAGTTGGAACTGGGGGAGAAAAAGGAGGAGGAATTGAAAAAAGGAGAAAAGCAAGCAGTAGGAAGGAAAACAGGATACAAGATATGAATGAAGGAAAGACAAAGACAAAAAAGAGCAAAACAAAAAACCTTTATTTAGGACAAGAGCAAGAGAATTAATTTTAAAGCTCTGACACTTTATAATGAAGTAGAAGAATTGGAATAAGAATCCCTAAAAAATGGAAGACAAGAGCTAGGATAATCTAAGAAAGGGTGCTGACAAGGAAAAGATAACACCATCTAATTTTTAGGTTGACTATTCTTATAAAGCAATAAAACAAAACCCAAGAGAATTTCAATATTCCTCCCATGTTCAAATATGTACTAATGCTATTAAGAAAAAAGTCAAGATTGCAAAAATCACACATCTATTTTTGTATGTGTAAAAACCAAGATTTTGCATACTATTTTAAGTCAGTTTCCATGTATGTTCACAACTAGGTCTAGTAGAGTTCTCTCTGAAATACATATGGACCTGAACATAAAGACCTGGGCCTCTAATTCCAGGTGAGTACCTCAATTGCCAGGCTTCCAAGTCATATTTTCTCCTCCTCAATTTCTAGAACATCTGTGTAATCTCTTTTGCCTAGATGCCTTGCTCCAAAACCAGAACTGGAAACACCATCTGCCTACTGGCCCGGTGGTTACAGTACTCTGTAGGGAAGCTGGAGACACAGGTCTAAATTCTCTCCCACCAAGAAAATCTGAAGATGTGAAGGTAACTCAGATAGTAACTGAACAGGAGAGAGTGATGAAAATCCAGATCTTTAGGTTCAATTTACGGTTCTGGAGACAAATGCACTATACTGGTTATGAAAACTTATCATTACTATCATTCCAAACCTGTTTGTTCCCACTGCTCACTACTTGTTTTGCATTCCAGGTGCATCTACCTTCTCTTTCCCACCAACAGCACAGGAAGATAGTTGTCCTCCACAGAGTTTTTCTGAAAGTCTGGCTAGTTAAAAACAACCAAAACAGATTCTTACAATTGAATTGGTTAGGCAACTTTCATTATAGGTGCCACTGCCTCTTCCACCTACAAAACACAAAACTGTGCTGTGCTGCTCTACCACCTTCACCACTAAGAAAGACTGCTACATTCCCAAGGTAGGGAAAGGTGAGAGTGACTGCTGTCTGTTTTACTGTAGTTCTGTAGAGAACACAGCATAGAATATTAGAAGACTAGTGACACAGTAGGAAAGCTCTTTATAATACCACATATGTTCCTGCATACATGAGCAATGTTTAATTACCAGTATCTACATCTTTTCTACTTTTACTCATGGCATGTTCAGTTGATAATACCATGTTGGTCCTGCCATTTGTTACTGCTGTATCATATAAAACCACTTTTTCAGAACACAGAACTGGCTAATACCAGTATTTACTCTGTCCACCTACCCTCTTCAGATGTTCAAATCCACAGATAATGCTATAGCTGTATAAAAAAAGGACTGATCATATATTTACACCCTTGTGCTCATCTGAAACTAATACACATCATTTTATATTACTTCAGGCCCACAATGTAAACAAGCCTATTTTCCAATGCAAAATACTGGGGAAGGGACGACGGGACCAAAAAGATAAGTTATGGAATACTGTGTAAGTTAAGTTTACTGGGATTAATACCAAGGCAGTTTAATATATTAATTTTAGATTTTCTAAAATAATTGACTAGTATGACTGCTGAATTAAAAAGTGGGAGCAACCTGCACTTGCTCTTTGCATTACAAAATGCCCGATTTCTCTTGATACTTCCTTGCCACTATCTTAACTGTGATGCCACCCACAGACAGGTCATTTCAAATTAGTAATAATAAGCTAGGTCATTAGCATCAAGATACCGTCCATCATAGAAGGTTCAAGCTATGCATGAGAACTGATGCTTGCTGCTATGTTCCTAATCTACGAAATGAATACATTCTGACCTGGAATAGGAGTCACCTCAGCTTTCTACTCAAATCTACTAAAACAAAGCAATGTAGGACTATTTGTGAAATTGCTGAGACCTTGGTAAATGCATCTGCAGCCTCAGAAGTATAAAATTATTTGCTCTGACCTCAAAAATACAATTTCAGAGAGACCATCTCAGATCAAATAATTGAAGAACAGCTCTCATAGCAAAACTTAAGTCTTCTGCTTTCCCTTCCTTCACAGTATTCTACAAACTTTGCACCCCACCCCAGAAAGGTGACCACAAAGATAAAAACTATTTTCCAGATTTCTCTCTTATTAAAGATATGGTGACTTGCCAGATCTTCTCCTCTCTAATTCCCTCTCTCCTCCTGTTTCAGTTATTACCTCTCCATCACATCATCATCTCTCTGTGACTGTGCAATTTCCCCTCCAAATTAGCAACTACCAAAGCTCATTTCAGTGCCTTCACATTCAGCTTACTGTGGTCTTCCACTGCAACCAAAAAACATACTCTGTTTCCTAATCAGTTCCTAATCACACCTTTTATTTTAGAATTCAACTGCTCTATCTACTCTTACTGTCTCCAGAACAGCGGGGAATATGAAAGTAAACAATCTGGTAAGTGAGTACTGTGCTTTGCTGAAATAATTTCTAAATGTCTCCAAAACCACAGACTCTGAAAACTTTCTGGATTCTTTTCACACAAACCTTAAATTTTCTTAAAGAATGAGAGGAAATCTGTTCTCTTGGCTCGTGCAGCCCATTCTTAGTGTTGCTCTTATCCATCCAGTAATTTCTTCAGTGTCTTTCACTGGATACTTCACACTCTCTTCTCACATCTTTGTATGTAATACCACAAAGCTCTGCCCAGATCTCCTACTCCCTTCCCTCTATGCAACTTCCCTTGTTGATGACACCCAAACGTATGTCAGAGTTTGTCACTTGTCTCTACTCAATTTAAGTTAACAGATGTGACACTTCTTATTGCCAACTCAATTACCTGCCCCTTTTAACACTACCATCCTGACACCTCTCTCTCTCCCCACTCAGGAGCATAACCTGCAAGTCACTGTAGAGTCCTCTCTCCCTATGTAGAAAACTTACAGCTTCTCCCTTCTCAACATTCCCGAGACCCAATTACTCTCTTCTGCATACAGATTTGAAAATTTATTCAACTCTTCATCTTCAATCTTTCCTTAAATGCTGCAGTCTTTACTTCAGTCTCCCAAGCTCACCAAAACCTGAACCACTATAACCTTTTGTTTGTTCTGACAAAAGATATGCACAGCTTGATCTCTGCGCTTGTCCTCTCACAAACTGAATTCAGAACTTACTGTCCTACTAGTAAATGATTTATACTTTCTATAGCCATTGTAACTTTCTCAATACTGTAACTCCCTGTATGTCTGGCACAATTAGATTTGACTTCTATTTCGTACTACCTGGAGGCACAGAATGCACAACCCACTGCAATGTCACACTTCAAATTCCTCTAGGTAATAACAAATGCAATGCCAATAGAAAGAAATTGTTGATTTTAATGTTTTATGCATATTTTTCAGACAACTCAATTTACACGCCCATCTGCATACTAGATGCCCCACTATAGTCAGTGCTAACAGCTTCACTTGCGTGAACTCAATAAAACTAAGTTGCATCTGATCTAGCCAATGCAGTCAATGAAGCCTCCGGAGGGATTCAGCTGACCCGCCGCTAGACATCTATTTTAGGGTAAGCTGAGCAGCTCTGCAGCCTCTGTACAGCAACTGCACTAGGGAGATCTCCACTGAGCACAATGGCTCCTTAGACAACTGAGGTCACATGCAGATTCCTGAATCTGGATGACTAAGCCAAGTCCAGCCGTTGTTTTTTCGTAGAAAAGAATGTATACTGATCATATTATGATGAAATTGGGAGTACCCTCTGACTTTGTCTTGCACATTTATTCAATCAGAAACTCGATTTTTAAAGAATTCTTGTTACTGAAAGACTTGCTAAATTAGGACTGGAAGAATTTAAAATGTAATTGCACAACTCCAACGCAAAAGGTATTTCACTTCTGATGGTTTTAAAAAAGAAACTTAATTTTTTCAGAAAAGAGACTTAACAAAAACATTATGTGAAAAATAACCTGGATTTCAGACACTTTCTCTTTGCACTTAAAATGAGATACGTGCCTTAAGTGCTACACAAATACACCTCCCTAAATAATTAATACAGAAATACTTGAAATATCAAATTTGAAAAATAAAACAATCCCATAGTTGGAATAGCTCATTAATTTCATCCAACATGAAGGCTGTGGCAAGGAGAAAGCAGCTGGAATGATTTAAAGACAGCAGTACGGACAAGCTGAATAATATACTCTCATTTATTAGCTCGCAGTGAAGCAAACTACAAACATTCTCTCGGTAAAGAATATTCAAAAGCTTAAAACTCAATTTAGACCTACACTTTCTTGTAAAACACTCAGGTCCATTGAAACAAGAATTCCACACATTTTCTGCTTGTTTATTACATTATATGTGTTGTTTGGTGGTTACTATGTGGGATTCACTTAATCACATTTTGGTATCTAGATGTAATTTAGTGATCTTGATGCAATTTTATAATAAGTGAATAGGAAAAGGCACCTCTGGAGCAAAACCCACTTTATCCTAAATCAGGTAACTAAAAGAGGCAGATGAATCAAGACTAAAAGTTCCTATTTCTCTTCACTAGCAATAAAAGGAGCCTTAAGTATCTAGCTCAAATACAGACATCTAAAACAGTATTATGATTCCCATCTAAAATGGCTTGTGTTCATGTCATCATCCTATATCCTTCTCCTTCACCTGAAGAGAGGAATCACTAGTGCTCCCTATGAGTCACTACAAAACCACTTTATGATGACTGAGAAAAATAAATGTCCTTTTTGTTCGTATTTTGAGCCCCATTGCCTGTAAGATTGTGGTCAGTAAGGCTGAAAGCCAGTTGCACACAATTCCTATTATAGAACAGTCTGAAATACGTTCACATGAATAAAGTTTTTCTCTGGCCGTCCAGGCATGCAGCAGATAGGACAAAGCAGCAACCTACAATGGAAACGGAATAAAAAAGTTTCTGCCCTCACAGAAAACCTCTTGGGGCTTGTGGAGGAGGAAAAAAGTCTTCCAGTCCAATCTTCACAGGACAGGCTCTTGCGTTACCAAGTTTATGTATCTGACCACTGAGAATGACTTTCAATCATCTGTTTGGAGAGGGGGCCTTTTTGTGGGTTTTAAGAACTACCCTTGAATTATTTAAGATAGATAACTTTTCTTTTTGAAAGTAATGCTCTTTTTAAGTCTTCCTATAACAAAGCAAAAAATTTGGGCTGGGTCAAGGTCTCACATGTTGATTTGACTCAAACTAAATGTCACAGGCTTTTTACAAGGTATGGGCCAGTCCAGTCTTAGAGGTCCATGTCCAAAGCAAGAACTAATAAGTAACTAAAAACACCACCCCACCCCCCCCAACCACACATAAAAAAGGTATAGCTAAGCCTTTGAGGCTTTTGCAAAGATGCTTATAGCATCTCTGATACACCTCACTGTTTGCAGGCCTTCTCCATGGTTTGGTGAGGCGCAGAGATACCACTTGACAGGTGCTGTGACAGCACACTTTGCTGATTTCTCATTTTAGGTGAAAGAGAAAGATGCTAAAAGCTGAAGATACTACTGCATGAGAAGAAATAAAAATGGCAGTTAAAAAACAAAACAGACAAGAAAAACACAAGAACCAGTCTGTTCTGCAGCTAGAGGTGTAAAATCTGATTGTGTGAGGCAAAGCGCACAGTGCAGTCCCAGAGCATCCAGCAACGAACTAACTCTGACTTCTATAGGTCGTGAGGCATTTCAAAGTAGTGCTGACAGAAGAGAGAACCTGTACAAGTCAAATGCATTTGCAGCTACCACCAACATTATCTAACTTAACTATGTAAAATCTTAACTTTCATACTGAAGAACGGCCAAGTACACTTAAATTGTTCTTGCTCAGGTAATTGTACCAAACACTTAAAAGTGATGCTGAACTTCAAGCTAACACATTGTGCATTTATGACATGTGTACTGAGCCTCAGAATAAATCACTCCCCGGGTAAGTCAGAAGCCATGCACGCTAAAAGGATCTGAGGCTCCAAAGCTTTGGAGCGCTTCTACTTCAAGCATGTTGTGATCTTCAGAGATAATTAAACAGTAGTTTTCTTTTAAATTTCCTAATTTTGGATTCTGAATTTTAGATTTTATTATTATATGCCACAAGTAAAAAATTATTTCAGACAGACAAATTAAAACTTCCTGTTGGATCAAAGTAAACCATTCAGACAACTCATGACCTTTTAAGACAGCATATAGTTGCTTCACTACATGAAATTATCGTGCAAAAACCTATGATACACCTTGTGCATACATTTGTAACAACAAATACAGAGAAAATGCTCCAAATAAAAAATCTAGAGGAATTTCTTGTGCTCTAAGAATCCCGTGCCAGTATTTTAATCCTACCGAACAACATAAAACTATATAAAACTCAATTCTAAGCAGCTTATCATAAACATAGCAGGACTTTGAATAGTTAATCTGCTATCTAATAACACCAATATTTTAACTTGCAGTGATTCTGTTAATCCACTGATAACATACATACCTGGCATGCCTGTAGCAAGACCCTGACCAAAAGCCAAAGCTGGATTTGCTGCTGCAGCTGCTGCAAGTGACTCTGCCTGCTGCCCTTGCTGACCCTGATTGGGAGTAAGTGGGCGCTGAGTTGCTCCAGCACGCAGAACCTGGAAAAGACCAATATGACACCCTTTCCTTAAAAGGTAAGAAAGCACGCCCATTATATTATGCTTAGAAAGCTCTAAAAAAGATCTAGAACAGTTGCTTTGCATATTTGGTGCCACTTAGCTCTGAATTTCATTTTGGGAATACTCCACCTTATTGGTTTCAAGGATATATACATGGAAAGAACAAAACGCATAAACTATTTTGCTGACAAATATGACAATAAAATATCTGCCCTGCTCTGGACAGCAGAAGTCATGTATGTTCCATCAATGGTAATGAGTATAAAGTAAGGAAGAAAATCTGCAAGAGTGATACATTTATGAGCTGCATTATTATTAAATGAACACTTGTCCTTCCCTGATAAATGCATTTGTTTACATTATTTTCAGGCCATTGAATGATTTAAGTCTGAATACTTCAGACCTTGTCGTAACTCATGTAAATAATTAACGCTACACTGCCAATAGTGATGTAAAAAATGCACCCACTAAGTTTTAAGAATTCACATAACACTCCATCACCATGCAACACAGGCTTATTTTATTATGTTCTGACAGCATATCTCCGGGAATCTGACTGAAAAGCAATCCAAGTTCTTGCAACTACTCTATTCCACTTGGTTAAAATAATCTTTTCCAAGTCCAAAATAAGAGGGAAATACAATTTATAATATACCCCCCCAAAATATCTTACATGCGATTTGCATAAATTGGATATTAATTTTATAGAGAAAGCAAAAAAAAACCACTGGAGAGATTATCAATTAACATTCAGTTATCAATGCAGTTCACTGATAACAACAATCAGTAGGAGGAAAGATCCACCTGAATATGACAACAGTAATGAAGCTACTCTGGAACGTCATGGTAACTCAAAGTCACTTCTCATATTAAATTTATAAGAATGGCATTGAAATTAACCATATTGCTAGTAAAAACAAAAAAAAGT
Organism: Ciconia boyciana; assembly: GCF_034638445.1. Taxonomy (NCBI): domain Eukaryota; kingdom Metazoa; phylum Chordata; class Aves; order Ciconiiformes; family Ciconiidae; genus Ciconia; species Ciconia boyciana. The sequence continues at coordinate 11,179,408 of NC_132936.1, read as the reverse complement.
GACATTCATTCAAGCATAAGATCATTATAAGATTTGTGTTTTTCCTTTGTAGAAAAAGGCCATTTGTTTATACTGAAAGATCATATAATGGTTTTAAAAATACATCCAGAGTAACAATAAAAAATTAGCATTTTTTTTTAAGTCACTTAAAGAAATGGAAATTTCAGCAAGTTCTTGTAGCAACTGCTTACTCTTGATTTACCAAGGCAAAAATAATATATGGCACATGGTGATGTTGTAATACAATTATTCTGTATTACAGGGCAATTAAACATGCAGGGCAATCCTTCTTCCCCATGAAGCAACAAAGCTACTGATTAACACCTTTATTTCCCTACTTTTTAAAGAGACAAAGAAAAATGTGTAACATTCCATTTTTCAGCTAATTAATAAAAACAGATCAATTTTTTTCCCAAGCTTAAAAGAAAAAATATCCTCCTAAAATTACTAAAACATCTATTTTCATCCCCTTATGTTAGCTGTCTAGATTAGTTTTTAACTTTACATTAATTTTTGAATAACTGTACAGGCAGCATTATCTAGACATCAACATAACAGCACGGTAACCTGGATTAAAGCAACTATTTTTAATATTTTTTTATTTTAAAAATTGGGACTGCAAAATAAGACGAATATTTAGTATGCAGTAAAAGAATTCTTAAAGACAATGATAATCAGTAATGTAAGGAAATTGAAGGACATCTCCTTTTTATGAAGAACATACCGGTTGCTGTCCCTGTTGTGCCTGTGAAGCCGCTTGCTGATTTGCTGTGGTATTTGCTGCTGCAGCTTGCTGCTGAAATAAATTGGCTGGATACACACCCCATGGTACACCATAATACTGAGGTGGAACCACAGCAGGACCTAAAAACAGAAAACATGATTATTCCAGCTAATGCAGCTAGCTAAAATAATTACTTATATTGTTTGTAGCATCCCTCATTGATCTATCTTCTAAATGTCAAAACAGAAATCAGTATTAAAAAGAAATGAATTCCCATATTAGCCAAAATGATACATGAACACAAATGGGTTAAAGGATTCACATCAAACCATACCTTCTCTATGAAAAAAAATATACCCTTGTGAGACTCAGGTAACAAAGAAAAAAACAAAACAAAAACAAAAACTTAAAGTAATCAAAGCTTGTATACCAAAGAACACTCAAAATCAGTTTCCATGGTTGGAAGAAAGATCATTTCAGAACATCATAGAATGAACCAAAATTCATCCTCCTGACAGTGATATACTGAAACTATGATCATCTATTATTCCTCCTTTCTGTATGCTTCCTCTGCTTATAAACACAACTATTGCCTCTGCCTCCCCTGCCTACTACGTCACACTGTTCAGAATGGGCACACTTACCTCTACCAGTTTATTAATAAAGAACCCGTAGAAGAGTGAGCTCTCTATATCATTGTATTGTACACATAATGCATTATGTATACATATATATTTTTTCTACTGCCTTTCCTGCGAAACCACCAACTGGAGATACAGGGGTTTTTTTCAAAATGTTATGCTCAGGTCTGAGCACGAGCTGGGACTTGAATACTCAGTAGTGTTGTTTCACAACGGTATCTATTAACTTTTTAAGAGATTTTCCTGGGCTTGGGGTTTATCTGTTTGGGCCTTTTAGCATGCTGGAGACCATCTTTATTCTCATGCCCACTGGGAATGAGAAAACCTCTAATTAGAAAATTAATGGACTGAGTAAAAACATACAAGGAAAGGCTAGCTGTCTCGTCTTTTGAAAATAATACATACTAATGTTAGACGAAACTTTATTAAGGATAAACATTTTTAGAACAGAAGAAACTTAACTGTTGCATATAAAAGTCCAGGGGAAAGAAATACTCAGTATCCATATATAACAGAAACTGAATCCCTTTACTTTTTTGTGAAAATTTTCAAAACTGCAATACTAATTTTCCTAAAAGTCCCTCCTTCCTAGAAATATATTTACAGAGAATAAACAGAATGGATTTCAGCTTTTTTCTGATTTCATTCAGTAAAATTACCAAGATAGACACTAGAAAGTGTTCAGTTACCTGCTAGGGTAGCTGCTGCAGCTAATCCAGCTGCAGTGTATGGGTCAGTACCTGGAGGAGCAGCACTGATAATGTATGGGTTTGGCACAAAAGCAGCTGGAGCCAAGCCTGCTGAGAATACGCCTGCTACAGTAATAAACAGAGTTTAATTATAGCTAACATACTTAGCAAGCATCATCATATTCAAACCAATCAAACCACAAAGCATATCTGTTAAAATCAGAACTGCTTGTACTTTGGAAGTTTCTCAGAGCAGGTACACCATTACAGAAATCAACACTTCTCTCTCTTCTCACCAGTTCTTTCTTACTAACCCCGAGGCCTAACAGCTTTGTTTTGCTGGGTCTACAGACTCCAAGGAAATTTATCTCATATGTATCTACCTGCCCTTATACAGAAAGGATTATTCAAAGTGGAATTTACCTTTAAGTGGAATACAACTTCAACTATCTAGAAGTTACACTAGTCTTACAACTAAACCTGTATCAGACAAATAATCTAGTGTCTTAAGTGAATCAGGCAGATAGAATGAGTCACCTGCTAGAGATACAAATCTCTTTTCACTGACAATAGGGAAAAAATCTAACCATATAGTTTAAATCAGATATCTGGCTTTTAAACAGCAGGTTATGAGATGGTAATCTTGCTTTCAAGAATCTAAATTTGATATAAGGATTGTAATGCAAGGAGACAAGAAGGAGACAGAAGACACGACTTGTGGACTCACACAAACGTCTCAATCTGCCATGCTTCCAGCTCTAAGACTGTCTTAGCTACATAACACTAAAGAGCTGCCACTTTTAAACACCAGCTCTAGACTGCTGATCCCTGTCTGAATAGACCTCACAATCCAGCTAAACAAGCCGGTGGGAAAACTTAACTGTCACTGCATTGCAGGAGAACATGGACACATCCCTTTGGAGATGCTGCTTCCTATTTCTGTCTGCCCTTCTGATCCTAAGAACTCTTTTTCCCTCACAGAGGAAGGAGATCAATGCACACACTTCAACAGCCTAGTGGTGGAGAGTGGGAAGAGCAGGAATCTTTAAATCTGGCCTACAGTGTCAGAATTTGAGGAGCTCCCTTCCTTAAATAAGGAATTGCTTCCATGTGCGTTCCAACCTCCCTCACCCCAAACAGACAGCTTCTACAGTGGCAGATAAAACTGTTGTCACTGAAATATAGCCTCCTTATTGAGTTGCCAGCACACTAAGAACTTTATTCATTTAATTCACTGAATTACTTTAAAGGGACAGAAAAAAATGCTTGCTAAAGAATAATTCCATCACAAAGAAAGGTGCCCACGAGAATAAAGAGCTATCTGTTTAAAAGGTGCCATTAACAAGGAAGAATGAATTAACACAACAACTGTACAATGGTTTTTAACTGGATTATCAAAAATACTAAACTGCAATAGAATAACAGAATTGCATATTTTTGTTATTTTAGTAAATAAAGCTAGTGTTTCTATCCCTACTTATAGCAGAAAAGCTTTTTTACTTTTTCTCCCATCAAAATTCAACTATTGTGCTACACAAGCAAAAATAATCTCTCTTTGTATGCAACAGTTCAAAGTAGGCAAAAATTTACACAACAGAAAACCTTCTCTAAGGACAGGACAGTCTTACGCAGTCATTCTGAGCACTTTTCAGGAGAACCGCTAAAATGGGCCAATTGATCCGTATCTATTTGAATTAGAATACTGTGGGTAAAACTGAAAGGATTATACCAAAGCAACACACCCACTTTTGCCAGGGATGCCTGCTGCACTTTACAAAAACCTCACCTATGTGTGGCTGCTGAGCTGCAGCCAGTGCATATTGCTGCTGCTGGGCTGCTGTTAACTGTTGAACAGTCAGAGCATTAGTCCTCTGGAAAAGCTATTGGAAAAGAAAAAAAGATGCATTTCAGTTTTCAAAAGTCAGGGCTATAATATGCTGGGATTTACTTACAAAAAAAGATTTTAACCCAAGTTTCTATCCTAATAAGTTACTAAACTAGAAAATTATGCACCATTATTCTTCTAGATTAAATATACATTTATTTGCCTTTGACTAAGTCACAGACCAAACAAAATTAAATGCATTATATGCTTAAATTACTGGTTATCAAAGAGGATAATGCACAACTTAAAGGACCAATTTGGCATGTTTTCAAGTCCAGTACTAACCTGCTGCTGCGAATTGTAGTCAAAAAGTCCTACAGTAGCTCCTGAAGAGTCCATTTGTACCTGATTGCCAGGATAGTCAAACTGTAGAGAATCAAGACCAACTTGTTCCATGGCATCTAGATTCTGATTTTCTGGATTTGAAAATTCTTCTACCAGAGGCTTGTGGGCTGTAGGATTGGGAAGTGGACCTAATCCTTCTGTGGTGCTGGGATTGGGGCCCAAGCGTTCAGCTACTTCTGTTGGGGAGGCTTGTCGACTTCCAGGGGTACGACTGTTTAGAAGAAATTCAAGATAGACTCTTCAGTCTTAAATAAAGCTGTCCATGGACAGAGTAGAGCATTTCTATTTTAAAAGGATCTCTGAACTCAGAGACTTTACAAAGGGAAGTGACAGACTGATTTTAACCAGCATGTATTGATGGCTCAAGATAAAGGACACATTTCATTTCAAAGCATATATTTTATTTATTTTTTTAAACTTTAAGACTATACAGCTCTTCAAATCACCATGAGAAAAACAGACTATAATCTTTGAGGCTGTTTTGAGTGAAATGGAGTGAACTGTGGTCACCTGTAACTTTTGGGATGGCTCTTTATTACCTTTTGGAAGTGACAGGAATTATTAGAAAACGTATTGAAGAAAGTTCAAAAGGAAAAACAGAACAAAAAAGGAAATGGCTACATACATCTCATGTCAAAGAAGAAAAAGAGACAATAAAACTTCAGCTGGAAGAGGCAAACATACAATATAGCAAGTATCTTTCACATCTCAAAAGCAAACAATATATTTTTTACCTTAAGTAAAATGGACTAATAACTGCCTCATTTAGCATTTGACTAAAACATTTCATTTCCTACACAACTCATTTAACAGACTACACTACACCTGATGATTGCTTAGGGGAAAAAATTGTTCCTAATATAATCCCACTGATTCCATCTCAGTTTCCCTAAGAATAAATATAGCCTGTTGTTGTAGAAGAAGATCTTTAGGATGGAGCAAAACGTAGGTGTTTGATTTCTGTTGACAGTAAGATAGAGATATGGAGCTGGAAATCGTTTACTATGCCAAACCCCTGAAAGTTCAGTTTCCAAATATGAACGGCTGGTGGTGACCGATATGCAGATAGCTACACTTACCCATCTGTAAGTGCACTAGTGTTTAAATTCCCATCAGAGGGAATGAAAATCTAGTCAATACCATTGACAGAGCCTAGACAGCAACTCAACTGACCAGTCACTAGGTGTTTACTTCAGGGTAAAAGCTAAATTGTTCTCTTGTCTCCACCGGCTGTATTGACTACATCCCCACTGACTACAGGGGAATCTCTGTGCACCCATAAACACTTACAGGCAAACACCTGAAGTGAGATATCAACAGATTCCCAACCTTATGTTTGGTTAGATTTAGGGTGCCTTAATTTGGAGTGGTATCCCACCTCCTGTGTCAGGCCATATTGTTTAGACTACCAATTTTTACTGGCAAAAATCTATGTCAACTACTAGGAAGGAGTCATGTGAGAGAATCTATGATCCCTTAACAGCATTACTGTATTGGCAGAACTCGATAATTATATATTGTTTCTCAGGAAACATACAACTTCCAGTTAAGTTTGCTTTATTTGTGAAAACTGGGCTCTAATACAAAATGCCATCTTGCAGGATGAAACTACATTTATTCCAGCAGTACACTGCCAGAGCAGTACGGTATACTGCTAACTCTAGGACAGAGACACTACCTGTTCTCCTCCCTCTTCAGGGCTCCAAAGTTGAAGTATCTGTTCCTCACTGGAGCACAGATTAATGCAAAGAAATCTGCTAGTATTTATGTATTTGCTGATACCAACTCTAAAGACTGTATAGCTAGAAAGCAGTCTTTTAGTGAGTTTATTCAACAGTACTGTATGATTACTACTTTGGACAAAATACTTCAAAGATAAAGCAGCTACGCTAGGTATTTTTTAATGTAACAACCAACCTCATGATGATAGTCTGTAACATATTGTCTGCCATCTAAGTATCCTAGCTAGCAACCATGTCTTGCTCAACGTACAAAACTTGAGTTTGAAGCTGTGTAAGATTCCTTATTCTACCCAAGTGACATACAGTATCAACAAAGTGAAGAACAAAAGTAAAACAGGCAGTTATTTCAGTACATACTTTAGTTTAAAAAAGCTGTAAGTACAATAAAAATACAACGAGGAGGACAGGACAAAGTTTCTTTGTTAATACTTATGTTTAGCTAACATAGGTTGTTCCTTATATTGGTGCTGTTCTGTTGCTATAGTTAAAGTTGTGTCAATACTTCAATTATAAACCTCTGTCTGGAGGGCTTTATACCACCACTTTATACAGCCCATTTAAATTAGATGACTTTTTTTTTTTTTTGAGAGAGGTTTACTGGCTTTGGATGCTTTTTTGCACTTGTATATTTTTTAATAATTTCTCTCTTTAAATAATACAAAAGGTACTTCGCAAGCAACTATTTCAAAATTGAAATAGATACTGGTAAAGAAAAGCAGGACAAAATTTATTCTGCATTTTCTACATATAATATCGAAGGCAACTTTGTTTTTTGTGCATATTGCAGCATGCATCCGAAAGGAGCTAATTTGAGGTCTCTAATATGCTTGGTATTACATTCTTTTCAGTAACACGTCTTGAAAAACAGACGAAGAATCCCTCCTTAGCCTCAGGTAAATACGTTGTTTTTTTTTTTTTTTAAGGGTAGGAAATACTTACGTATGGGATTCAAACATGCATTTTAATATACTTGTTCAATTATGAACTAATGAAACCACAACTATTTGGTCACATTCATCACATTAATACAAATTTATGAGCAGCACTCTAGTTTTCTGATCTTGTTAATTCTTCTGTATGACAGTTACAAATGCATCACAGTCATTTAAAAACAAAGATTAGTCCTTTAAAAATACCCAATTTAAAAAGCAGTTTAGCATTAGGAAAAAACAGGCTGGCTGTGCTGTCATATAGGAGTTCACAGTTCAAAAGCTTGAGCTTGGTCCAATTTTTTTTCCCCTAAGAAAACAACCAAACCACAACATCATTCTATACTGTGAATAGTGACATTTAACTATGTGAATAGGGAAATACATTGTTTCTCCTTAGTCAAATAAATGCTTTCTGTAAAGACTTTTGTGGGGAAATAATTGTGTTAGGCTGTGGTATCCACTAGCAAAATTAGAAGGAAATCAAAATTCTGTAGGACTTACTCTCTACAACAACAATCAGATGCAAAAGTATCTGTACTGAGTATTAAAGGAAGCAGCAAGAGAAAGGAATTTAGTTTGAAATTAAAAGGGTTAAAGTTTTTATCCCTCTTTAATTTACCACATTTTGAAGGTACCCCATTTACTTTGAATAATTACTATATTAAGATGAATTTGTCTCATGAGAAGTGACACACACATTAATGACATCTTAAGAAACATGTTGCACAGTGGGAAAGGGAGGACGTGAGGTAGGAAGAATCAGTCTGCAGCTGGATAATGTTTAAAGCTGACACACAAACCAGAACTGTAATAATGCCCTTAAGAGACATGCTCGTCTTCTTGAGAAACAGTTAAAAGCTTACTTAAAATCTTTGCAATCGGCATCCATTCCATTTGGCAAACCTCTGCCATTTATTTTAGTAACATCCTCATCATCTCCTTGTTTAAGATCTCTGTTTTTGTCCTCCTCAAACGGAGAAGCCTTGCCTTTCTGATCTCCTTTCTCAGGTCCATCTGTTTCAGCATCTCTAGTGCCCTGAGGAAAAAGAATCTGTTTGATTCTGAATATTGAACAGAACACAATAGGAGCACCACAAGGTGACCTAATTCTACACTACAGTGCACGTAAACAATACAAACAGTTTGTTTTCAATGAAATTGCATTTCGTGGGTAACTTGGTCATCAAGTTTCAACCACATGCAATTAGTAACTGCCAAAATGTGAAAAGGAATGCCAAGATTTATAATGGAAGAGCTAACTCAACCTTAACTATAGCGGTGCTGTTAAAGCAGTAACACTTCAAATTAGATAAAGTTTATTTTATATAGTTAAAACATCTAGTACAAAACAAACCCGTATGGAAACACACAATAGGAAGATCTAGAATAAAGCCCATCACACACTTTAAATTAAGCTATTTGCAATCTTTTTCCTACCTTTATTTAAAGGTGTTAGGAAAGTACGTTTTTTTTAAGACAGCTATTTAGTCAAGATTCCCAAACCACTTCCCTCTTCTGCCCCCTCCAAACAAGGAAGACAGACAGATAGCAACTACACACCTCCTTCTAAAGAGAAGAATTAAAAAAGGAAAATGGACAAATAGAGTAGAAAATATAACCATGTGAGACAGTAAGACCACAGTAGGTAACTAGGCAAGCTTAACACACGCTGCATTACTTACAAAAGCTCCTTTCCTAAACCGGGAATCCAATTTATCAGCTGGAGAGGAACTTAACACATATTCTACCATGCTCACTCCAAGGCCGCCACTTTCTGATCGTGGAGACAATACAGCATTTACTTCACTGTTGCCATGAAAACCCTGTCCAGGCTTTCTCTGTACCATAATAGGTTGGGACATAGAATGGTCTGTTAAAAACAAATAAATAAATAAAACTATTGTCTTTTTTTAAATACAACTTGTAATGTGCTTGCATTTCATTACAAGAGGCAATATTAAACAAGACCAAAATTAAATTAAATAAAAAATGTCAAATCCCAGTTTCAAGAAGTGTTACTGGCACACAACTACCAGCGCAGTATACATTTTCACAATTAAAATGAAAGGAAAATAAAATTTAATACACAATTAAAATTTATAATACTAGTTTACTTTGAAATAATATTTAGTAAACATGACTGATTTTTCAATACATATACATCAATCACTTACGAGGAGTTCCCCATGCAGTCTCTCTCCACTCATCACCAAGGAATATCCCTTTTTGTCCATCTTTTGCCGAATCATCAGGTTCCCAAAACTTTTTGGCAGGTAAAAGCTGTTCCAAAAGAGAAAACGGCTTTATTTAAAATATGTTTATAAATGGGCAAAAAAACCCAATACTATTAAGAGGATATGCAAGTAATTCATTTTAGATACCAAAGTCAGCTTTACATAAGGAAGAGTGCATTGCCAAGGAATAATCATAAACACTTAAAACTTATGTTCCGTTACTGAAGGGGATGCTGTGTAAAGAAATTGCTCAAGTGACCCCAACAAGACTGAGATTCTGAAGTTATGAGAGCGAGAGATACAGAATATAGAAGCAGCTGTCAAAAAAGCTAATCAAATTAATCCCTGGTGTTAAACCGAGCAAATCCTCTCAGAAACTTTAACTAACACTGCCTTCTATTCCGTGTTGGCTCAAAAGCTTAGCCTTTAACTAATACTATAATGAAAATCAGAAACAGCAGCAGTTCATTGTAAAGTTCTGTTCACTTAGAAATGCATCATGTTCCAAATTTTAGAAAGCGACTAACACATGGTGGCAAGTCAGCTCCTTTAGACCATAGGGATCTGCTGGTTACAAATCTGTGACATTCAAATTTGAAGTTCCACATAGCAACAATTTCATTTAGCTATATGATTTTTTTTCTTTACTACTTCTAAAGCGGAAAAAGTTTCAAGTTAGATCAGTATCACTTCCTGTACTGTCTTTGAGGACAGAAAACTCAGTGCGACATGACAGAAGCACCACACAAACAAAAATACCTCAAATGTCAGCATTCTTTTTACTTTTATTTTACTACTTTTACTTTATTCCTCTAACTTTTCCCATCAGTAGCAGTACAACTGCCAAACTCCACCTATCACATTTTCTCTTGAATATGTAATTAAAAAACTATTCTCAGACTATATATTACATACTTCACAAGGTCCATCAACTGAAACTATAATGAAAACAACTTGCAAAAAAAATAGGGAAGAGCTCTGAAGACAGCATCGTAATCCATCAAATTCTGCAAAATGTAATGTTCAGTTTAAAATGTTAAATTTTGTGAATTTAGGAAAAAAAATTAATCTGATAAAGCTTTGTTTGCAATAAATTAGTACATTCTGGAGCTCTGATTCTCCTGTTACTTAAGTGACTAAAAAATCCTTCTGAATTTCACAGCTGCTTAGTATAAGCCTTGATGAAACTACTAACAAAAATATTTTTTAGGTATTTCTTAATATAGCACTGAAAGAGCTCATGAAAACAGCTTAAAGAAGAGGATAAGACTGTCATTAACAGGCCACAATATTAACACTGAAACAGAGGTGACAAGAGCTCCTCTGGAGTAACTTAAGGATTGCCGATTGCTGTTTTTCTGTGCTGCCCAGACCTCTTACCAGAAACAAAGCATTTTGACTAGCTAACCTACTGAAATCCCTGGGTTCCTTACATAAATTCATTAACGCAGAAGGACTTGGGGTGGAGGATGATAAACAGGCAAAGCTCAACAAAACTATAGGAGAGTATTATGCTTGCAAGAGTGTTATACTGTCATTACCTGCCCTGAGATAGATGCCCACTTTCTCAATGCATGTCAACCAAACATACTTTGGGAGCACCAAGATATTAAGTTTACCCCGAATTTAAGGGATGAAGTTAGCCATCAGAGAACAGAGAAATAAATTAATGGAATCTTACAAATGCAGTTCAACTAAAAGCAAAAGATTATATATTTCAGATCAGCCTATGCAATCTACTAATCTTTTTTAGCTTTATATTGTAACAAGTTTGCAATACTACTCATTTTTCATTTTGGAGGACAGTGGTAGAACAGAAAGCAAGCATTTCATGATTATCTATGAAAACTTAGTTTTCAGAAAGATAATAATGTTTTATGTTAAATGCAGTCTAAGACAAGTTCAAATATGTATCCAGCTGAGATGAGAGTGATGAGAAATACAGAAGTGAAGGTGTCACAACCTAACAACCTTGTCAGAATAAAACAGATCACGTAATATCTTGGGTGTCATAAAATGAGCATCACCTTAAAGTATGCTTACCCTGAAATTAGTAAATTCCACTATCAGACAGGTGTTCAGAGAACACAGTGTTAAGAACATAGGCAAATTTAGAGCAGAACACACTGCAATACTGGTTTTTATTTCAAAACTCATTCGCAGGATTTCTATCGGAGGAAAAAACAACTGACCACTGGTAGGAAGCAGCAGTAATCCTCACTGCAAAAGTACAGGTTGTTTTGGGGAGGGGGGTGTTGGTTTTTTGTTGTTGTTGTTTGGGGGTTTTTTTAGGTTTGCTTTGGTTTGTTGTTTTTTGTGGGGTTTTTGTTTGTTTTTTAACTACACACTCTCAAATTCCAAACAGATACATTCAACTGCTTGCAGTCTTCATGTGCTCTGGTACACAAAGAATACAGAATATCTGTAACACAAAACATAATGCATCATCTGTACCTCAAGAGGCTAAGTTTAAAATGTATCCTATTGAAGATCAAACAGTTTTACAGAAAAAGTTTTCATTAAAATTTCTACACAACAAAATCATCCCTCAAATACTTAAATAAATGGAATTTTTTTAAATTAACAATTTTGCACCTCCCTGAGGGTCAGCAATTTAGATTTATTATTTATTTTTGACAGATGATGGATATGACATACACTATGCTCTTTTTAAAGGTATGCTTCAGCTACTGGATTGCCATATAAGTGAGCACCCCTCACAGCTGTCAACTATTTCATTGAGGAACTCAAAAAAGAGTACTTTTCAGAAAAACAAAACAAGTGTGTTCCTCTAACAGACAACAAAAAACCCCCACTTGATTAGTTCTACTGAAAAAGACTTAATCAAGAAGTCATCACAAATTAATACAAGTAGCTAAAATCATCGTGCTTTACCCTTTGATAACATGTGTTTTGCTTAATACTTCCTGCATTTAATCCAATAAAAAGGAAACCTTACAAAGATACATCCAATCCTAATTCAAAACAGTGGAAAAGATTGCCATAGTTCTTACTAAGCTCTTCCAACAGTATGCTAAGAAGTGTCTCTTTCAGTATCAGCGCTGATCATGTCTCTGCCAGATGAACAAAGCCCTTTTCTCGCATAGATAATAACCAATTATGCTAAAGCTGCCTCTTAACCAGCTCTCTGATAAGTAACTGCACAGTCTTCACTACTGGCTCTTGAATTAAGGGCTTTTTTAAAATTTAAGATCAGATGTTATTCCTACAGAGCCTTCTACAATTTCTCTGATTTAAGTTTTGACACCAGAAACTGATACATTGTCCCTAACCTGAAATTTGCGTGTGCTTTGACCCTGTAAGTTTCTGTAAGAACAGACATTATCAAAAAAAGACTTAGTTTTATATCCAGTTTGGCAATTAATTCTATGTATGCCTGTATTAGGTCACACTAAAGGTCCTGAAGCCCACTACGCTGGCCCTGAAATAGCAAACAACAGATGCCTAGAGAAGAGAAATAGCACCATGTGTCAGTATTTCTTCAGAATATTATCACGACCTTAAGGGTCATGATAGCTTTTGGGAGCTGGAGCCAGAAGAATCATAGCTGATCTAACAGCTAAAATTTTAGGAGACATTTAGAGAAAGACACCTGCAATACAGCAGATCTCTTGCTAATAAAACTTTAGTCTGTTTCTTTACAGAATAAATTAACAAAGAATTGCAAGACAGAAACAGATCAAGGAAACCATATCTCTGGCTCATGTTATGCTGTCCTATTCCCCATACTGATTGATACCAGGCTCCATCTGAATGCAGCTCAGATGGATAGCTTAACAGAAGGATTTCCAGTACATATTATTTCCAAAATGTGTTATGGTACAATGAAAACAGATTTCATACTATATCCCTTTACATTAGCACATGGAAGAGATACTTGCTTGAGGACTCAAGACAGTCTTGATTTTAGTAATTATATGAAAAGCATCAGCCTCCTAATGTAAAGTATTGATTCTCAATTGGGGGAAAAAAAGACCAAGAAGGATTAGAATTATGAACAAGAAATTAATTTCAGTTCAGAGAAAAATCTATCGAGACAGAGAAAATGAGGAAGAGAACAACTTCCCAATAGCTAGAAGCAGATCACTTAACCTCCCTTTCACACCTTTCAAAGTAGACAGAGGGCAGCACGTAAGAACATACAACTACCAATTCTAGCTTACAAGGGTATTTATGAGGACATTTCCTTTAATATTTTGGAAGGTTATAATCAAAAAGAAGGTTAAAACAGCCATGGAATCTATTCCAGAACTACTTCATTGTTGTGCAATACATTAAGAAAATTACTGCGTAAGTTAACCTAGCTATGTGAACCTGTTACCTCAAGATACCTGGAAGACACTGTTGGAATGAAAGACACAATAACCTAGGAAGTGCAAGATCACAATATAGTATCAATTTCTGATGCTATATTAATGTATTAGAACACTGGCTTTTTGTATGTGGATTTTTTGTTTGGATGGTTGGTTTTTTAAGCATCTTCACAGATCCACAGAATACCGTGAAAACAAACAAAGTCATAATCATGCATAAGTATCTCCCTCAATCTGAGATAACCTAAAATGAAGATCTGTATGAGCAGTCATATATACCTCAATTTAATTCCCAGGCATTTATGCCATCGTTCACTTCCACTGCTTTCAGCCTTTCAGACTACTTCGTGGGTGGCAAAAGAACAAACACCAATATGAATTTTACCCATCCACTCTATCACGCCATTGCTACTATCACAGATACCTTACTAACACCTCTACCTTTCAAAAGGAGTTTTAAGTGCTGGGGGGACAGGGGGAAGCAAGCATATCCAATGTGGCTACTCAGCTTTCTAAAGAACAGGGCTTCATCTATTATTGCTTTCTCAAATGGGAGATGGTTCAAGAAAGTCAACATGGAACCCTGGATGAAGCAAAAATTGATTAAAAGCCAACTGATTGGTTAAATGCTTCATTCAAGTAAAAAAAAAAATCAAGTAAGACTAGCCTTGTGTCAGCCCAGAAACGTTCAGCAACTAGAACATGGCATTTGTTTTTCATCAATAAGTTACTGTTTCCGTAGAGATCACAGTCTTATCATCATTTTAAGAGAGTTAAGCTGAAATACTGTCACTGGTTCAATTATCAACTGCATTAGGTAAATATCCAGCAAGACAAAAGGATCAGTATTTGAAGTCTTAGTTCAACATTAATTTATTTCACTACCATGTCCTGTCAGGGCAAGTAACCCTAATGCATGTTGATTACTTTCTATACAGTTCAGGGAACTGCTTTTGAAGGAGATAAGTCATCCTCCATGATCTTAAATTCCACACCCTCCCCCCCCCCCCCCCCAAAGTACACTGACTTAAAAAAAAACCAAACCAATCAAAAAATTCTTCCCTCTAGCTAAATTATACAATAGCACTATTCACCTTGGTTAAAATCTTCTTTTAAAGAGTAATTAGCAGTAAAAAAAATAGTAAACTACCACACATTTCTGCTAGGGTATGCCAGTTTCACTTTTTCTGGAGCCAAACCTTTTTCAGATCCCAGTTTCCTTGGCTTCTCAGAGGTAGTAAGCAATTTTTTCACTAGCTTAGATACAGTGACACTGAAAACATGCCTCATATTTCATAGAATTGCACAAACTTTCGAACAAACTACCCTGTCACTTCCCCAAGAGTATCAGTCATCTAGTAAGACTGACATAGTAAACACAGTAAATCCAGTCAACAACCATCCCAGTGTTCTTGTAAACTACTTAGTTTATCTTCACCTTACAACCAAAATCTTCAGTTGCCTGAAAAATCAATTTGGTCTTAAGAGAAGCTGTTTGCTTCATATCGTATTATTTCAGACTTCTTAAATTGTATCAACATTTCCAAACCACCAACTGGATTTTCAGCCCTCAATAATTACCTCTCCCATTCCCCGAGATTCTAGGGCAAGAGCTTGAAACTCATGATTCATCTCATCCACAGATCGAACCTGTAGAAAGAAAAACAAAAGAGTGCTCCATTAGTAAAATATATTTTCAAAAATTGAGTTTGTAATACTCCACAAGATTTTAGACAACTGAAAGCACACGCAAAATCTCAATCTAGGCTGAATATGAGTTTAGATTTCGTGAACAGATACAGTTAGTGACCAATTTAATGCACCATGCTACTAACATGCAAGAAATTGAGAGACTCAAAAATTTTCATCTTCATATATCTAGATGGGTATCACTCACTATGGAAACAATGACCAATATTACATTTGCAACAAATGCAAAAAAAAGTTAAATTAAAGATTTAGACATACAATATCCTTTGGAAAGGAGATGACCCATCACACACAATGTTACTGAGTACACTTAGCAGCAAAGAAAAGCTCAAGACACGTCACAAAAGCTACTAGCAATGTGTTGCTTTTAAAATCTAGTAACTGACTGCATTATCACAATTTCTTGTGCTTTATTCCAGGAAATAGCACTCCTCCTCTGTGTGTTTTCTTTTTTTGTTTGTTGTAAATATGGAAGGTGTATTACTAAAGCAAGAGTTGCTGCTGCAACAAACCACCTCCTTTTCAATGGCATGCAGACACAATGTACTGGGTGCATTCATTCCTGAGAAAATGGTTTCCACAAGGAATTTTCAAAGCCATGACAAGCTTAGAAAAACAAATAAAAAAGGGAAATTCAGAGTTGTTTATCCCCTTCCCTTCTTTCTCAACAGTGAGATGCAGCAGGGTGAAACGGTGAAGTTATTCAAGTTCAAAATAAAATCTAAGTTTCCCTCCCAATACCAGTCTCTCCTGAGGAGTTAATTCCACCTAGTAAACCCATCTGTTCATATTAACAAATAAAACAAAATGAAGTTACTCCATACAGCTGATAACACATTAAGATCACTCTTCAAAAAATACTCAAATACTAGGCAAAGAAACTATCTTGTGCATTTAATATTCTGGTGCAAACAACTTTTCCAATTCTTTCTTAGTGTTGTAAAAGTGTTAATTAGCTGTCAATAGATGCTCTAGTCTCAATATTCTACTCTCAACACATTGTTATTGCCCTATAATCTATAAGCCATTAACTTCTGAGGTTGAGTGCCTCTCTATTTTTGAGGATGAAATTTCACAGCTCAAAGAAACATTCCCTCAGAAAGAACAATATTTCAGTTAAGATGGATTCTGAAACCAGTTCCCAACAATTTCAGTGATCTACCGAAGAGCAAATTTAGTTTCACAGTGAATTACCCGGGGGGGGGGAGAATCAGCACCTTAACCTTTTTCCAGTGCTGCTGACATTTAAATAAATTAGGTTGATTTTATTCTTTTAAAACCTGAAAGCAGATTTTCATGTATCCTTAAGAAAGCTAAAGATATTTTTAAAAATGAATTTTAAAATAGATTAGTTATAATTTACGTGAAAAAAGCTCTTTTTTTATTAGCTTCAAGGGATAATCAAATCTTTGTGCATGCATATAGAAAAATTAACTGTAGAAGAGGAATTATTTAGAAAGAAAAAATTAGAAATTCAAATTTTGAAGACTTCTTAATTTGGATACTACAGTTTCTGAAAACAGAATTTCTTCTATAGATGGTTGAGAAAGTTGTTTATCTTACCATAGGCCACTCCCCATGCTAAAGTTATGCACTTTAGTTTCAATTATCAATCAAATAGTAAATTAGATACGTCTGTCTCAAAACGTGGTTTTGTTCTAACAGTACCTCTAAACAAAATTTGTAGCTAATGCTTGCCAAACTGTACTTACCATAAACACTACCCAAAATCACTGTTAGATAAAAAACCAACCAAGCTTGAAAGATGTTCATGTTTTTTGGTTGTGGGTTTGTTTTGGGTTTTTTTTTTGTGCTGCAAGACCTAATACCAAATATTTTTCACAATTCAGCAAAGTTAAAAAATATGGCCACACACACTTCCAAGTCTCTAAGAAAGGACAATCCAAGAATCAGGGTAATAGCATACTGAATTCCTTTTTTTTCCTGAGCAGTTCAGAGTCATCTCTAAAACGGAAATCTTCCAAAACTGTAAATAAACTTTAGTACACTGACCATTGATTTTGCTCACTGCCCCCCTTCTTACAAACATGAAATTTAAATTAGTGTTATCTATTGCTATCAGCAGCAAGAGAAATACTACAGTATTTTTACTGCAGCAAAGAGGGTCTCCATTTCTGTTTCCATCAAAAAGAGCAGCCCACAAAATCCTCTCCCATATCCGGGATATATGCTTCACAAATCAGTTTACAGACTGGAGAATATACAGGCAGCACTAACATCTTCTGAAAATCTGCTTTCTTCAATGCTAGCCCTATCACTACAAAAACATGCAGAATAATGACAACCAAGCTAGATCTACTACATATAAAGACATGCCCTCTCCCTGAAGGAGAAACTTTGGTTAGGACCATCTATATTACTAGGAAGTTTTATTTTCTCTAATTCAATGCCAACATTCACCTAATTCATATGCTCCAGAAATAAACATTTTTAATATACAGGGTTTTTTACATCAAATTCATAATATTAAAAAAAAATTTCTATTTTTATTCATTCTCTGTCATCTGGAATAATTCGTAAATCAAAAGAGGCCTATGAAACATACTGTTCAACATTTACAAATTTTTCCAGGTTTTGATCCATTACATCTTTTTTCTTGATTTTTCTCCCCCACAATCACTCTGAAGACTATTCTTTCTCCATTTACCACCTACCTGCTTTTGGGATTAGTTGCTAGATCTAATCTTAGTTTTCAGAGTCGAATGCTAATAAGCCTTTCCAACTAAGAGAAGCTGGCAACGGTCCACACTTCTGATACACATCAGATCACTCCTCAGGGCCCCCAAATTATGTGCAAATGGATACTACACACCAAAGCAGTCTAGGCATAACAATTCCTCGCACACGGCTGTTAAATAGATAGAACAGCTTACGCGTACCCACGAACTTTTCCCCTTTGACATACCAATAGAAAATTCTGATCTTTTTCTCCTTCCATAGAAACTGGGTACAACATACCAGCATGTATTAGTCCATTTTTCATCACAGCATTAGGAACAAGATTTTAACACAGAGTAAAAACAAAATTATATTTTTAGTAGACTCTTTATCCCTAAAGTTTACACTCTCTCTCCCCGACATTTACAAAATAATTTCTTTTAAATCTAGAGGCCTACGCAAAAACCTTCCTTTACTCTGTCAAAACTCCTAGTAAGAGTAATTATCTCATTTCTACTGTATTTCACTACTACCTCACGCTATGTCCACAAGAAAATCCTCAGTCCTGAATGCTGCAACATTCAGCCAATAAACCGAGTTCATGACAGAGCTAAGCGCATCTAGGCAGCTACTGATGAACAGGACAGTCCTTCCATCCTTCCCCCAAAAGTTTTTACCACTTTCCTTCCAATGAACTTGGTAATCATCAAGTAAAAGGTTTGATTCAGAAGGTTTTTTTCCTTCTTTTTCCATGCATGAGAATTTGACCAGATCAGCCAGCTGAACTGGCTAAAACACCACAGCAGCGAGATCACTAGATTTGACACGGGGAAAGCAACAAGGAGAAACTGGTCTGGAGAAAGGTGGAGTAGGAGTACCTGCTTAGTGGCAGCTGGATGATACACTAGTAACATAAAACCATGTCCTGACATAACTCAGGACAGAGTTCAGGAGGCAGACTGTTGGCTGGATACTCATCTAGGATTACCACAAGAAACACTGCTTTAAAAAATAGCCATTTGTGGAATCCAGGCACCCAGATCCAGATCTAGGGACAAGTACTCTAATAACCCTGAATCCGGCCAGAAATAAGCTTCTAACCATTTTCTTGAAAAAGCAAAGATCAGCCCCTTCTTTGAAAAAAAAAGAAAGAAAAAAAAAGAGTTGGAGAAAAATAACAACAACAAAAAATATAAAAGAGAAAGATATGACTTCATTTTACACATCAAAAGTGGTTAAACCAGCTGACCAGAAAGTAGGAAAAACACTTTTTCTGCATTAAAAAATTCCAAATCTCATCCCTCCCTTCCCAGGTGAATACCCCAACCACTGTGACCCTAACCACCTGACAAAGAAAAGGACACATTTTGCAGTTGAAGCTGTGGTACTAGGCCAGAAATTTAACACAAAACACCTGGTAATTACAGTAGTGTGACTGGAAAGAAAGGGAAGCTGCTGTTCACATTGCAAATACTTCAGCCTTTTTGTTTTGCTGAATGACTTTAACGCAAAATACCTTTCTAATAGTTTTCTACAGGGGTGGCTCTTCTGCAGCATTTATCTTACGTATGATATATGCTTACGGCAGAGACTTAGCATTACTATAAAGTTAAACTAATCTAAGGACACAAAAATTGCTATATTTTAAAACACAATACATAGCAATTCTGCCAGCCCTCCATTAAGTTGAACACTGTCTTGTAAAGTCATGTCAGACACTTGACTGGGTATTAAAAAAAAAAAAACAAAAAAAACCACCCCACAAACCACCAAAAACATTTCAGATGGGTAGCCAGCTTGAAACTACTAAATAAGTATATTTTAATATGAATTGAAACATTAGACACAAATCTAGCAGAGATTTATAACAAAGGACAGCAAGGGAAAAATATACAACAAGCCTAAACTGCAAATCCCCAAACCTCTATTATGAAATATTGCGGTTTAGGGCTGTATATAGGGATTTCTACCCTAGAATATTTTGCCAGATTACCTAAAATGTCCTTATTTTAGTTTAGAGGCCAGCCAATAGTGCATCCAGATAACAAAAGCTGTTGAGCACCTGAACAGGCAACTACTGGAATCACAACTGAACTGTTTTGTACACAAGTTAGTTACAAAATACTAAATATTTTGTGTTACTTTTTGAGAAAACAAAGCATTTGTTTGATTAAAGCTGCCTTTGGCTAGATGCATCTTCTCATACCTCTATGAAGCATCACAGAACCAAAGGTTCGCTTACTACCAAACTGGTTAATAAAAGTTGCTGCTCCCGAGCAATTCAAAGTCTACAGGTATGCTGTGTTTTAAAAAGAGGTAACATTTGCTGAGGACCATATGGAACAGTAATACAACTGCAGACTTAACTAAATGCTCCAAAATGTGCAAACTCCTTAAGCAGTCCGAATAAACAAGATGTTAGGCATTTCTGACAAAACACTTAGGTGACCAATTTTACATTCTAACACATATTTCCATGGTTATAATCTCAAAAGCATAACATCTTCCCCCAGTAAGTATTTAAAAATTTTCATTGCATTAAAATATAGTGTTCTAAAACCAACTCAAACTTTTTGCAGGCAAGTGAATAATTTTTCAATCCCTGTATTTTAGGCTTCTTAACTCATATTCTCAGATCAAGCTATACTGACCCTTAATACGTTCAAATACTCTTAACAAAAACAAATTTAGTTTATCAATTCAGTTGGCCTGGCTCAGCAATCACTCTGGATCTTAATGTTCTTGTCTTTTATTTCCTTGTGAACTTTGTATTGCAAGTCTGAGAAGCAATCCTACCAGTGCTGAGGACACTAACAATGAAAAAAATGAAACTAGGAGATTTCAAGGTAGGGTTTCTGCAGCATGTAGCAAAGGGGAAAAAAAAATACATACACTCAGGAAAAGCACTGTCCAGTCTGCTGAAAAAGCTAAGTCACAAAGGGGGAAGGTGATCATAAGAGCTGACACTTGTATACACAACACTGACTAAATGTTTTGCTTGCTTTCTTCTCAATAGGAATAGCAGTAATCTGGAAACATGCACACAGGAGAAAGGAATTTCCTAGGTTTTTATCAACAGCACATATATATATAAAAATATATATAAAATTATGCTGGATAGCATCTCTCAAGTCACTGCCAAGTTTGGAAATTACATATCTACTTGAAACAGACCATACAGAGCAAGCACAACAGGACACAAACTCCCATGAAGAAAAGCAGAGGAAAATGAAGCACATCTTGCCACCTGTTTCAGAGCTACATGATGGTTCATCGGCCTAAGACAACTCAGGAACCTTGGGTTCCGTTCCCAGCTATGGAATGAAACATGCCAAGAAATAGTTAATTGCACTCGTTCCCCCTGAACATGAACTATTCCCTCGTGCAAGAAACTTATCTTTTTCTTGCACAGGCTTTCATGCCTGTCTTCCCACCCAACAAGTTCAAGCTTTGCTCTAAGAGTGGCAGAACTGTTTAGCACAAGTTTTTCTAAACTACTGTCAGGTGCTCTCAAGCTCAGGATTTTAATCCCTATGGTCAAATACTGGTAAGACTACCAGCCTCACATAAATTAATAATAATGTGTCTGTACTGAAACCAGATTTTATAACTATTTATAACAGTTACACTGTTTGTTCCATTTGAAGAGCTAAAGTGATATATTCCAACGTAAGTAGGGCATGTAGTTTATACTAAATAACTTAGCAGGTTTCTCAAAGTCTTTTAATCGTGTACGAAATTATCCACTCAAAAGAGTTTCTAAGAAATGGACAGAACAGGAAGTCAGGGGGACAGATGTTGCAGAAGTTTGTAAAATAAAAGTCTAGACAAGAGACAGTAGATAAAAAGTTTATATATAATTTTATAAAATAGAAAAATCCCATAAAAACTTGTCCAATTAGAGTTTTTGTAAACAGGAAATTATTTTTAAATATTTAATTAAAACAATTTATTAAAATGAAATAATATTTATCCATTCATATTTAGTTTATTGTTTAAATGAGCTACAAGAAAAGGTAATTCTTAAAAAAAGCAAAAGGGCTGACTGGTCCTTTACTGCTTGTAAATCAAACTGAAGAGCTGTCTTTCACACAAGAAAATGTACAGGTTTAATCTTCAATGTGAAATAGTTCAGGTGTAATCCCATCTCGTTTGGTGTGACTCTTTACCTTCCCCCTACCACACTTAGACATGCGTATATTATTCTGCATCTCTCACTCCAATGTTCCTGCATAAATATAGCACAAACAAAAAAGACAGACAGTAAATATATTCCGAAGTTTGAAAACAATGCTGTGAAATGAAATTTGAATTGCAGTTCTTGTCTAAACACGCTTATTATTTAATTGGTGCCGATTACTTAGTATATGTACATGACAAACCTCTTTGTTCTAATTTTAAAAACCTACACTTTTCTTGTTAAGCTAGTCAGTTAGCATCGCCTTCCTATAACAGAGTAATAAGTGCTACCGGTGATGTAACAGAAGTTTAGGGGAATTCATGAGACAAATTTCTAACCATTATTGTTCCATTCTACACTGAAAGGCTTTGTGAGTAATAATGCTACACAGCTACTTCTACAAGGAAATGTGACATTAACTTGCTGCGTTGCTGTTTTGAGACATCAGCCTTCGCTACTTCGTCATTATCTCTTATTAAAAAACTTTATTTAGTAAGTTAAAAAAACAAAAAACTTGAGTGCTCTCTAAGCAATATGCTACCAAAAAAAGACTTAAAACTTTGCCTTTTCTGAAGATGAAAACTCTGTATAATCCCAAAATTTATCTACACACAAGCAGGAACTAGGGACAATTTATCTCAATATGTATTGTAGTGATTAATGAAACATGTAACTCATTCTAATAGAGAGACAACAAGCTTTTCTTAAATGTGTTAACAAGAATTGGAACAATTAAAATGTACAGGCCTACAATCAAGTAAAAGTTTCCATAAATTAACTGTCTGCATTGCAATAAAGGTTTTTTTGCTGATGTGTTTTCTTTAGATATCTAAATTATTTTCACTTTTCTATTTGCTTCCCGAGAATCTGAAACAGAACATTCCCCCCCAAAGAGAAAATGAACTTTAAATTTTTGTTTCAAAAAATTATGTATTTTTTTAATATCACCTCAAAAAGAATGATTTTAAGGAATCCCATGGAACATAACTGATTTATAAACAATATAATTTATACCAAGAAAAAGATTTTGTACATATGTATATACACACCCCCCACCCCCCCCCTTAAAAGTGGAGCTGAGGAAATGACAAAAGTCACTCTGACAGAGTTTCCAGGAAAAAGTTTTATTTTGTGTTATTGTAGCACTGGTATCAGAAAAGTTCCTCCCACCCCCAGCAATTCTGGACATACAGCATTCCCCTCCCTCAGAGCATTTACTTTCATTTTCTTTACTTCTGACTATGGCAGATGTGTTTACAGTAACATTCATTTTTCAAGGACATAGTTTTCAAGAATACTAGATGCAAAAAGTGAAGTTCCGCCAGTAATTCTCCTGCCCAGAAGTTTCTAGCATCATGACTTCTTCCCACTCGCAGTCCAATACCCTTTGAACAAGCTCTGTTGGTCTTTTTTTTTTCCTCCAGCAGGCAAGAGGAAACCAGGAAACACCAACACAGTCTGATCTTCTCAAAGTGGGTGCTAAAACCAGAGATGAAGAAACAGAACTACCTAGTCTTTAGGCAATGAATTGAATGATGGGTAATACAAAGAAAAAATTCAGAACTTTTAGACTTCTCACTCCACTATGAATACCTAGTTGTTTGAAAGAAAGCTGCTGATAAAGCACACAACTTCTCTGTATCACCAGCATAAACTGGCAGTGAAAAAACCCAAAAGTTTCAAATATATGCCAGCCTGCTTCAAAATCTACCTTGATTCTTCTAGCCTTTAAACTTTGCATAACCTCAAGGACAGCGAGAGAACACTAAAGCATGTTTAACATTTTAAAAGAATTACTACAGGGAAGCATATGTGTTTTCTACTTTATCTGTCTATAGCAGGGAAAAGGACACTTAAAGAAATTGCTGTTATCAGTTCTTTCAGCTGTTTTCTAAGGATGTTCTCTTTGGACAATATGTGTATTTAAACTAACCACAGATTGCCTAAAAGCTGAAAAAACCAGCCAACTAAAAAAAACCTACAGAGACTACTTCTAATTCAATAAGCCTTATTTTCAATTCAGTAAGAGCAGCCGCTTAGCCTTAGACATTAATATCTCATTAAATGTTGGCCAGCATAGTCTTTCGAAGGAAGTAAAAAAAAAAATCTAGAATAACACCGAAGACTTTATGCTGATGACAATTAAGCTACTGGAAATAAAGTAGGCTATTTACAATTCAAATTAAAGTAATAAAAGCTTTGTAACAAAATTAGTTCAAAGACTGGCATTAATACATCTGTGTTACAATGGATTTAAAACCAAATTCTTCAACCTTTTAACTTAAGCCAAAAATTTAAGAGCACTTATATGTAAAGGCAGCTATCAGCACATCAACAGCAGAACTTAGGGTAGGCAGAAGCAGTAACTGTGGACACACAGACACAGAGACACACATTTTTGAACTACCATGTTCTAACAAAATAAAGGAAGTGATCTTACAAGCAAAACTTCTGATTACATGTCTAAATTCCAGGTTATTCATTCTCATCCAAAGTAAAATATTCCCTCAAACCATTTACCCAAGTACTTGCTGCCCCCCTGCTTCCTTTCACATACTTACCCACCACTTTGCTTTGCTCCCTGTGAATTCCAACCTCCACTGCCTTCCTTAAAGAGAAAAAGCTTTCACATAACTCTTCCGTTACCTTCACAAAGATACCCAAGGGCCCTTATCACCCTGACTTTAATGTAAACTGTACCAAACCAAGGTAGTGCAGAAAACTAAACGTAGCTCCTTCATGCAATAAAGCAGTCACACATTTCCATAAGCCCCAAGTTTAATCACATGAAAAAAAGAAACTACATTCTAAACCTGCAGATAAGAACTTAGATTAAGCAAAATAACACTGACTCAAATTTAAAATATTTTTATTTACTGGACACCTTGAATAAGAGAAGAAAGTGCATAAGAAAATATGAAGAAATATACTGCAAATGCAAAATGCCTGAATGACTACATGCAGCCTTTTTTTTCCCCAAACTTACTGGCTCCCACCACCTTATCCTTGACATCGATGCAAAACTCTCCTAGAATGCCTAAAGCAAGTTTTAGCTTTGGGACAAAACTCCATAACCACATAATAATCATGTCTGGAATGAGGCCTCACTCATAATCCCACCTAGAACCTGAAGTACATGGGAATAAAATGCAAAGAAGCTTCAACTGGCTCCATAAGCAGCCAGCTCGGGTCTCTGGTTCCCATTATGTCAGGCTCCAAGGTGCACGAATATGTGTAGGTTGCTTCCAGCCCATGTTACCTCCAGAAGCAGTACTACCATTCAGATTTATGCTGTCAATAATTCCTCACAGTCCTGAACCAATTCCGCACAGAGCTATTGCTGCACAAGTATACAGGATAATTTATCTACCTGTAAATCAAAGACAATGCGCAGTTGACCACATGCTATTTGTTTTGCTGTAGTATCAAACCAAAGCCTCCCTATGCTAATTACTGAATAAGCACTAAAGTACAAAGGACTGTGCTTCAAAGAGCTCTCGGTCTAAACATAAGACAATTTACAAAGATGGATACAGTGAGAAACTGAATTGGTAAAGTAAGAATAAAGTAGTCATACACATTAAGACACCCAACAATGCGTGAATGCCAGGTATTTGGAGACATCAAGGCAGGTGAAAATGTAAAGACTAACTCAAGAAGTATCTCAGAAAGCATAAAAAAGCTGAAGAAACCACAAGCACACTTGTGAATATACTTAATAAAGAGACAACTAATACTACAATCCACAAAGAGGGGGTAGCAGTTCACAGCTTGATAGCATATGAGGCAATATGCAGTGGGTGGGAATTGGTCAAGTATCTCACAAGCTGAAACTATCAGCTGCAGTTCGAAATGTTGGTGAAAAGGTCAGAAGCTATGCAGATGCATCAAAGACAAATGTGATTGGAAGGGGTGATTAAGGAAAAGAGCCCCTAGAGAACAGAAGTTACATGGAGTAAATTTGTTTGCACAAGCCAGGTGACTGCAATTACTCTCCTTGTCCTGACAACACTTAACATTACAATGTCTATTCCACACACTACGTGCTTGAAACTACTAAAAATACAAATCAAGTATCTGCAAAATTCAACACTGCAATTTTCTTCTCTCTAGCTAGGGAAGTGATTTAAAGTATATCACAGAAAAGTTCTCAATGCTTTTCTTTCAGTCGAATTACATTAAAACACCTTGCAGTATGTCACCAAATATCCCTTTTTAGCTATTTCAAATCAAAGAGAGGGGGAAAGACATACAAGTTGCCTCTTTCCAGCTGTCTGCTGCCAGAACTATGAGAGTCACAAACAGGTAATAAGGTGATGTCTCAATCACAGAGGTTGCAAGACATTTATATATTTTTTTTTTAAGACACAAAAAGCCACAACCTTAAAATTCATCTGAAAAACTTTTGATAATTGCTCCAAATTATACAGCACTAGTATGATGGAAAAATCTCACCAAGAACTTAAACAAGGTTGTTTTAACAGGGCATACAACATTTTCCAAAAGCAGAATCAAATGCCCTCCCCCCAGCTCTCCCCTAACCACAATGGAAAATCCTTCCAGTCTAAGATTTCCTAGTTTGTGGGGCTTGAAAAGTTTTACTAATTTGCAAGTTTGAGAAGCTGCTTAAATCATACATTAGACATTCATATCTGGGTTTGTAGTTAAGTGGAGCTAAATGCTACTGCAATTCATTGAAGAAAATAGCAAAATAAAAAATTAAAACCACTGCAAACTTAAACACAGAAAGACAACACATAACAAAGTTGTTACAGAACCTGTTGATTGCAGAAACAGAAATAAGTAAGTGATCTTCAGAACAGCTTCAGATGGATGTTACATTTACAGGGAGGAGCAGCCATCAATCAGCTAAGATAAAACTTGAACTTTTATTACGGTAGACTAGCAATAAAAGGAAAGTATTTATGTGCTGCATAGTTGCTTAGCACTTGAAAAAGTCTTAAAGTATCTGTTTATGGAAGTTATTTTGAAAACACTTTAAAATAGTTATATTTCACAATTATAGTTTATTTTTAAACTTAAGTAAAAGTTGCAGACAAAGTTAGGAAATAAAAAAAATATGGACTGCAAGCTCACTTAGATTTCTAGGGACGGTTTTATAAAAGGAAGAACTAATGATTCAGGAAATGCAACTCCCACTGTAAGGTCAGGAAACAGATGATGTTGTTCCCAATTTGAATGATGAGATTATGTTCATTGTTCCAAGGGATGGCTACATGACTGAGGTCTCATATGGGAAAATTATTTCCCAATTTCCATTGCACAAACATATTACCGTATCTTATTTGAACACCAAACAAAACAATCTTATTGTTTAAAATCAAGGCAAAATTTTCACTAGAAATTACCCATTTTATCCTGGAGACAACAATATTAAACATTTGCACATTTTACTAGTTTAACAACATCCACACATTTTCTCATGGCTGTATTAATTGTAATAGATCCCCATGGAAGTCATATTGAATACTTGCAAAAACCGGTATGTAGAGCTTCTCCTCCATACCACAGAAGTGCTAAAAAGCTCTTGAACTCAGTAAGACTCTTTCCTTCCTCTCCATCCCCCCCCAAAAAAGATTTTTCTTTGTTTCAGCAGCTATTCACAAAACTTCTCCAGAAGTCTGTAAATTCTAACAAAAATGAGTTACAGCAACTGCAGCTCAACGGAAGCTTTGTGCAAAGACACAGTTTGTATTCTTTCGTTTATAGCACCACTATCCTTCCGATGCTTTGGAAAGGCTGCTACAATCGGAGCACTTCTCTGCCATTCTTTTGCTTATCAATTCTCATTTCTTCAGGATCTGACGAAGGCTCTGGTAGACCTAGCTGCAGGACTCTATAGTTTCCACCACCAGTTCCTACCCTCTTCCCTCTACTGGAAGCAGAGAGAGCAGAAGCAGTAAAGAACATGTTAAAATTAATATCCTGATATATTTAGCTTGAACTGCTGAAGTTCTTAAGTACCTTTGCCATGAGGGAGGGAAGTAGATAGGGCAGATAGGGTAAAAGGCAGGACAAATAGCTTGGGCAACATCACACTGCTGTAGTTCTTTCCTTCAGCACATGGGAAGAACATTTGGAAGTACTCTGACATCCAAGAACATACATCCTAAGCTTCCCAAAAACCTCATCTCCGTAACTCCAAGTATTACAGACTGCCTGCTGATCACTAAGCCTTTGTATCCTAGACAATTCTTCATTACAGAAGTGATGTGAATTAATGACAAACAGATCACTAACCTATCTGCAGCCTCATGGGGATGTTAACAAAAGGATGATGCCACAGTGGACAGTGGTCTTCCTTAGATGCTGTGGTGAGGAAACAGCCTCAAGTGCTTTTTTGGTCTCGAGGGGAGGAAAAAAGTCAAAAACCCAAGTGAGATAATTTTTATACTTAGTTCATTATCCTTTGTAACTCTTTCCAACGTTAAATATTTTGAAGGAAGACGAATGAGACCAGGGATGGTTATTTCTGTATTAAGAAGTTTATACTTAATCCTGTCAAGTCAGTGACTAGATGCTCACTGCTGTTTTAATATGAAGGGTGACAATGGCAGTCTCCTGAATCAGACTGCACTTTTGGCTTTGACATCTTGTGTTGAAGAACTGCGCATGCATTACCTTTCAGATGAGTGTCCAAAGATTTTTGGTTATCTCTCATGCAAATGAGTGCTCCTCTAGCCTCTGCCCTCCCTTATGCTGCCAATTATTCTGTATAGCCTCCCCCTCTGCCAGCAAACTAGTTCAACTTTCCAAAGTTTCTGCCATATGAGTAACTGCTGTCCATCACTAATTTCTGTTGCTACAGCTGAAGCAACCTTAAGAAGTACACAGACAGAATGCAAATGTTAACAATATCACACATTTCTGTGCCTCTTATTCTGAAGTGTTCTATGAGCCAGTGATACTAGTTTTGAGTCAGAGTGGCTAGTTAAATTTAGACACCAATGTGTCAAGCGTACACTTATCAAAAAGATTTTTCCATCTCAACTAAGTGTTGAATTCCATTCAAGTGTGGTGTGTTTGAACTTCCTGCTCTTCTCTTAAATGTGTGTGGCACCTGAAATTTTTCCATTGCATTCTTGATAATTTCCAAATCAGCATACATTAAGCCTCAGTACTACCACGGAACTCCAGGACAACCCACTTGATCTTTCCCTGTGCTATCAATGGCCTCTAATGCTACTGTGTATTAACACAGAATAGAACATTTCAGTTAGAAGGGACCTTCTAGTCCAACTGCCTGACCACTTCAGGGCTGACCAAAAGTTAAAGGATGTTACTAACAGCATGAACTGCCTTCCAAATATTGCCACATCACTGATAATTCCCATAGTTAATTTCTCAATAATCCCTTATGAGCGACACTGAAAAGCCATTCTTCAGTCTTTTATGCAGAGTAAAAATTAAACATCCTACTAGACAAATAATTATCTTTACTAAAGACATTGTCTTGCCTTATGCTTAATAAGATGTTCACTTCTTTTGAAGACATTTCAGATGCCTTTCAGAAGACCAAGATAATGTTGCCCTCGTCTTCCCAGGAATTCATTTCTTGGAATCAATCAAGTATATTCATTAACTTCTTTTTCTGACTGTTACTCAACTTCTTTAGCACTTCAACTAATTTGAAGATTCTTCAAACTCCATCAGTGATTACAGCCAACTTTATCTGTTCCTCTTAAAAACAAATTGCTCACAACAACTCCTCTTTCAACTCCCTTCTATGTACCAGTCAAAAGTATCAGGTATCTTCTGGTACAGAAGAGAATACAAGGTTCTTCCATGTTCTGTATTTACATGAATCCACCTGTTAAGGCTTCAGGCTCATGCAAGTTTCCTGTCAGAAGACTAGTAGGGTTTCACAAGATGATTTAAGCAATCCTTATTTTCAATATATGGAAAGTTGTTACTTTTTGTGATTATTTTCACTCGAAAAATCCCTGCTGAATTTACAATTTTCCATTTTTGTATTTCACTTTCTATACATTTTAAGTTCCTATTGAATCATTGGGGCTAGAGCTCCACTGTCTTCACAAAAATATGGTTCAGTCTTGCTCTATTTATCTAAAATGCTTTTTTATTACTTTGGCATTGTCTTACATTCTTTGACTGCACTATGACATGCTAAAATTTATGTAAAATCCACAGTTTTAAGATATGCTTAGATAACATGTGTTGAATCAAAGATTTCAGTATCCTCATTTCTACTTCTTTTATATATCTATATAACAACCTGGGCAACTGGCTCTACATGGTCCTGCTTGAGCAGTGGGGTTGGACCAGATGACCTCCAGAGAATCCTTCCAACCTCAACCATTCTGTGATATTTATCTACTATACTTGCTTCTATTAATTTTCTTTCCTTTTTTTCTCTAAATGCATAAAAAATTCTATCTTTCATATATTCATCTACACAGATGATTCTGTCTACCAAATACTCACAGAACACAATTGCAACTGAACTCCTTCCACAGTTTGCATAAATTTAGATTTTAGAAAATCCATTTCTTTAGTACTTCTAACCCGAGTCATCTGTTCTTAAAAAAAAAAAAACCAACACAAAACAGTAACTTGTCTTAACAAAATCCCCAAAAACACTGGTACACAGAGAACACTCAAATCAAAGAAACCAAAATGGAGAAGTCTCCTGACCTGTACTTGATTTCTCTTAGTTCATATTACTAAGCAAGAATGGGAAGAGTGAAAAATAGCAGAACATAAAGGCAGTACTGATTACAGTAAGTTGGAAAACACTGTTTTCACATGGGTAACAATACATAGCACAGTAAGAGTAGTTGCCCCTTCACTAAATCTTCATAATGCGTAAAACCATGGTAGCACTTTAAAAAATAAAGAGTATTTCTCCTGCATCCCCCATTCAAGTTACCAGAAAACTGTCATAGGGTTCATGACATTTACCTGCTGGAGGAATGCAGAAATATTCTGATGGACCTAACTGATGATTAAACAAAGCTGCTGATTAAGACATAGCCCTGATTCCCACTGGGGATGGAAAGCAGGTGGCAGAAGAGAGATGCAACTGTTACTCAGCATTTACTTATCAGTGAATAATTTTATCTATACAACATATCAGCCTTGTGAAATTCTAGTGAAAATTGGCACAGTTGCCTGTATAACAGACTGAACACTGGCAAGGAAAAACCCAACATTTTCATACTCAGGAAGTGTGTTCAAGTGGACAAGTAGAATATTGTAGAATTTTGTATTTACAGAACTGCTTTACAGTTTCTGTACAAGAGTAATACAGAATGTGATACAGCATGAAGCAGGATGTCAGGGGAAAAGATTTTTTATTTTGCTATGTAGACCAGAGTAAGAGGAAGAAAAAAAGTAAAAGTGAAATGAGAAAAAAATGCCAAAAGAAATTAAAGAATGAGAAAAAACATATGAAGAAAAAAACCAGATGCAATAGATATTCCTGCTTTTAAGGTCAGCAAATTTTGTTTATACACATTTGCCTATTAGGAATATTCACATATTCCTATATGTACTACATTTTTTGAAAATACTCCATAAGTCCTCGCACTTAGGAAGGTGCAAAAAGTTCCTCATGGACTTAAGTGTGGCACACTACAAGACTCATGGGGGGGGAACATTCCTATCTGAAACTCAGAATGATGTTTCTGAAGAAAAATTAGGAAGCTGTATCAATTAAACATTTGGGGGTAAAAGCTTAAAACTGGATTTTTTTTCTTCTTGGTTACTATCTGCAAAAGGAGAAGGTTAAGTTTTGATCTACACTTAATTCTACTACTTCTATTTTGCCAGAAGAAATTTTTTTTTACTTGCAAGTGTAACATGTAAGATTGCATGCAAAATCCATATTACTTCTCATAAAGCCTATCAGAAGCTAGTCTCTTTTCAAATTAAACCAATTGTTTTGCATAAATGCAAACCTAATGATTTGATGGTACTCTGATAAAAAAATAGGTACTCACAGAAATATGAAGTGCAGTTAAATTAATGGTTCAAACTGAACATTTAAAAATTATTTTATGCAGTTTTATGTATAACTGCTTTAACAAAGTCAACTGGAAGTTTTAGAGTTTGGGTTACTACAGGCTTTGAAAAACTAGCTTAACTCACACATATCTTTCTTAAAGATGTGGATTCAACACAAAACACAAGAACTGTTTCAATGAAAAACAATCAACCAACCTACCCAACAATCTATATGAATGCTATCTCCTGTGGGCCAGTGGTGTTTGCTGGAGTAGCCACTCAACTGCTCACCAGCCTGCCTCTGGAAGAAATACCCAACTGTGGCATCATCCTGAGAACATCCACTGAGGGGTACCTGGACACTGGAAACACCTGATACTGCAGCTTCAGGGATGGTGTGAGTGAGGAGTGTTTCCACCTGAACTGGGCCCTGATGTTGCTCCAACTACTGTTCCAGCTGGGGCAACCCCTACTCCAACCCTACTGGCTTTCTGACCCATGTCTGCATACATCATTTCTCTGGTCTCCTGCCAGGCCACTTCATTCATGCCTAGGAGAACACATGGAATGCTCATTACATGTAGAAACCTAAAAAGAAAAAGTCTTGATACCATAAAAGGCTTTTCCACATATCTTTAAATATGTAGTTCTTATAATTAGGATTTTAAAAGTCCAAGCTATACAAGAACAGTATTCATTGCCAAAATGTTTATTGATTTAAACTTTAAATTTTAAATACCATTACCAAACTAGGCCTCTAAGATAAACAAATAAGGTAGCACAGATATTTTTTTACAAGACAATATATTAATATAGTAGCGTTCCATATATTATAAATGCTTGCCCCCATACTTCCCTGCTAAAAACAATCAAAATACAATTTTCAGTCATAATGGCAGCAGTTTTTTACATTATTACTCAGCATGACGCGTAAAACCACTAATTCTGTCATACTGCTATGTCTGATTTTATACATTTGTAGACTATGTAATGAAGTAGCACAGAAAACTAACTTCTCTACCTGAACTACATCTCATTCTTACACACCAGCCTCAGTTTTTCTTTAAAATTTGTTTAGCTATGCAAGATTCTAACACAGTAATTGACATTAAACTTCTCTGACCCACACGATAGTACATTTTGGGTTTTTCACAAAATAAAGATTTCAGGCTCAGATTAAAATGAAGTTTGCCAACTCATTTTTGAAGCATTTAAGTCTTGGCTTGAAACAAGTATAAATGACAACAGCAAAAATCTCTCTCCGATATTGACAAAATCTTCTGCAGGAAAAAATACGTGCCCCTGAACACATACACTTAATGATCTCCACACATATTCTTAATCTACCGTAACTGATGTATTATCAATCTTTTAGTATGTAAATAGACTGTTTAAGGCAAGAGTACTACATATATAAAACCCAAAATATCCCCTACAATCTTAACTAAGTATTTTTGAGAAAAAAAACCCCTAATTTTCAAGTCCAAGAAACATCTCACTTTTCATGCTAAACAAGAGTGTTAAGTCCAAACAATAAAACCTGACATATATGGAAAGATATTCAGTCAGAATAGAACACTTAGATCTGAAGATGTAGACAAAAGAAACCACAGTCCTCTAATCCCTTTACACAATTCTACATTTTTACTCTAGCCTTATTGACTACTGAATGTCCAGTCTTCAGGGAGATATATTATATATAGATACATGGTAGGAGGATTTTTTTATCATCTTGAACAATCTTGGTTTTGTGAGTAACACAAAATCTAAATCTACATTGTCTTATTATTACTATTACAATAATTTTACTGTTGTATTACAGTATTTTACTGTTTTATTACAGTAATATTACAGTATTTTACTGTTACAGTAATAAAAAAATTAAAATAAAAAAATTAAAAATAATTTGCTTATTGTCAAAATACCCTACTAACATCAGTTCTGCAACTTCTTCAAACTACATGACTAACTCATCATTGTAGTATGCCCAGAACTGAAGTTTAAGCAATACATATCATAATGAGTTTAAGCAATATATATAATAATGGAGATAAACAGCAAGACACTTGAAAAATATGAGTCAAAGCAGACAGACTCTTTATTTTTAGCTCAACTACACAAAGTCATCTCTAGCAAGTCTAGCTTTGTATTTAATCAATATGCACATGTAAAGACTTACGGAACCAAACACGCCAACCCAGCTTTTAAAAATTCACCTTCTCTTTGAAGAGATTTGTGAATAAATTCTATATGAAACTTCAGATCAGCCACACAAATTAAAAATGTATACAACTACTTCAATACATCACTCAAAATTCTTCCTCGAAATAACATGGGCAAAATCTAAGAGCAAAGTTATGAACATAGGTCTGACACAACCCTTATTTTCATTAGGATTTACATGCCAAGAGCTTTATAATGGAAAGACAGACAACCAGACCTATTACTTGTAACAGAGTTTTGCCAATACCTCAATAGCACTCATGAAGCAAGAGGTAACTCACCTTAGAATTGTATGGAAAAATTAAAATTGTAAATAATCAAAATTACAAAAATGTATACCAGATTACTTAGTCCAATGTACACAAATACATGTTGTAAAAATCTGCCTGTTAGAAAGGCTGCAGATGTGATATTTAGCACAGCCAGCAGAGGACAGAGGATCATATCACTACTCTAAAGTGTAGTGGAAATAGATGCATATATAGAACAGCTAGCAAAAAAGTCAAATGTGGATTATTACAGAGATACTTTTGCTACATTTCAGAGTTTTACATTTCCTTCTCAACTCCTAAGATGGTCTTCATAACCTCTTCAGACATATTTCTTCTACATGTCTACAACTGCTCTTACATAGCCATGTTAAAAAAAAAAATCTGTTAACCAATAATGAAATATAATCTTTAAAGATACTGCTAGAGATGACATCTGGTCTTTATTTGTAAGCTAAACATTTCACATACCAGCTTGAAAAGCTCTTGCTTGCTATTCTAAAAGCCACAGCAGGTATTCTGAGTGGGATTCAAACTAAACCTTGCTATAAAGTTTCAGTATGCAAGTCGTTACTATAAAATAAATTTTATACAACTTGTTTGAAATTACACCCAAGCAGCTAGAACTGAATACGTTTACATGTTCTGTCATTTAAAACTCTTTTCCACTACATGACTGTGAAGTGCCTCCAACTTCATTATTAGAAGCACTACAGAACTGGTATTTGTTGTTACAGGAAGAGAAAACAAGATTTTAAACGAAAGACTTCTTGTCCCATTTCTGAGACAAGAGCCTGGGCACTGGCTTTGTGACAACACTGGAATGGTTGCACTGTGTGGAATAATCAAGACAACAGCTATGTTATGGGTGGGGAAAATTCACATTAAATGAAGTAAGCATTTTCAACTAAATTTATTGAAGAGAAGAGAAAGAAGATTGACAATTCTCTCTCACATACCTATACATATAATACACACAATAAGAATTACTTATAAAGCATGTCTACTCTACAGTTTTATGTTGTTTCCTTTGTAGAGTTTCTATTAGAAACTTTTTAAAAAGAAAATACAATGTATTAATGCTTGTTTCATAGGAGATTCCCAACACAGAAATTCAACATTCAAGAGAATTTAGGTTTCTTTTTACTGCAACAGACAGTGAATTTTTATATAATTCCACATTCAAAAAGAAGCATGAAGACATACAAGCAGGAATTCAAACCATCTACTGGGTTACTTGCCTCTGTGTATAAAAACTTGGTGTAATCATTTTGGGGTTTTAGAAACCACTGTACAAAGAAAAAAAAAGATGAAGTTATCATGGAGAATGCTTTCAGAAAATCCTATATATGCTGATTATTCAATGCACACTCACATATCATTAAATCAAGGGGGAAAAAACACCTAAAAGTGAACTACAAAGTGCTGTTGAAAATCAGATCTAGTTCACAGTATTCAACAAGCTGATGTCCTCTTAACATCTGCAATATCTGGCCCAGTGAGAGCACTGCGAAGAAATGCTTCAGAGAGCAAATCTTGAGGAAAACACGTACATTGAAAGCTTTCAATGTGCACTACAATCCTACATTAGATTTAATATATACTCCCATAATAAGAGGTATCTTCTCATCAAAAAACAGATGAGTCCAACTTTTTCAGCCAACTGCTTCTCGCACTATTAGCTCAATTACGATACCAGATACGATTACAATTGCCTCAGCACTTTGACTATATCCCTAACATAGAAAAAAAACCCATCAAGTACTACAGAATGATACTATAGGAAAAAAGCACCATTCCCTATTAATGCAGAAAAAGTGCTATTCAAACAACATTGAATGGACTTTCTGACATGCAATATCCACATAATAAACTGCAGAATCTGCATTATCAAGCAGTTTCTCACATGCATTTGCCTATTAACCATTCTGCTGGGACAAATTCCAAATTTTCAACACTCTGAACACTTCACAAAACGGTCAGGTGATTTAGTGCCATTTCTACACATATAACCCAAACTACACCACCACTAAATTATAATTTCCCTTTTTACTTGAGTTTCCTTCTCCCTCCTACCTAACATATTTATATTCGCATTGACACAAATTGAGTTGTAGAGCAGAAAAAGGTAGACAATAATTCTCTCAGCTTCTCAACAAAACTACGACTGCTGTTAACATTTGGTTTTAAACCTACATGTGACTAAATATAACAAAATACTATGTTTTCTATGTAAAAATGGTAACACGAGGTAGTAATTATATTTCAAATGCATTCATATCCCACATACCTGAAGAGCTATACCATTAACTCATGGTAACTAAAAGGGCCTGATCTCTCAGTTGAGATGCAACAAAGACTTCAGTAAAAGAGAAACTAAAATAAATCTGAAAGTATTTTGTTAACATGTAGCATATAAGCTATGAGCAATTAGGCGATATAAGTTTTACCAATTCTCATTTGCAATGACCTATATAGCTCATACACAGCTACGTTACTCAGAAAAAAGCATCCCCAAATCAGCTGATATAACCTCTTTATCACATCCCATATAAAACATGCTACACATTTTGGTGTTAAGCCATCTTGCTTCAAACAATAAGCCAGAATAATATAAAGCGTCCCGAGTATATTAATTTTCTCTCAAGGAATTAAGGGTCTGAGGTTATGAAATACACGAAAGAGAACAATGCCAAAAAAAAAAAAATCTTTGCACAATAACTGCCAAGGAGATTAAAAACCAAACTGTTAGTTGTGAGCACGATCCACTCAGGGCAGCTGGCATTTTTCTCAACTTTTTGTTATTGTTGTCTGCGCAGCCACGTTTGAAGAAAAATTAAAACCTAACGCTTCATTGTGTGGTATCAACTACCGAAAGCATTTGGCCTTCTCGCTCCACCCTCAGAAAGCAGTCGTTATCCCTAAGAGCACTAAAAAAGAATAATACAAGTTTTCACGCTTTAGGTACGTTTAGACAAAGCCCATTTTATCCAAATTCCGCACGCACGCAACTGCCCGTGGGGTTGCCGGAACGACGCCCCCATGTCCCCCCGCTCCCTCAGCGCCTCACAGCACTTCGCACCAAAGCCTATTGTGACACCCGGCGCTGTGTGTCCGCCGCCACGGGCCTGCCCCAAACTCCAGTCACCCTCACGCGTGTACGCGCCCCGATACCTCTCCCCACCTGAACCCCCGACCGCCTCCGAAGGCCCGGCCCCCGGGCTTCTCTCAGGCAACAGCTTCGCCCCCCAGACCCCGCTGGCATGGAAGCTGCTCCCCAAGTCCCCGTCCCCCTCGGCTCGCCAAGAGCACAATGCCTGTCCCCCCTCCCAGCATCGCCGCCGCCCCCCTCACACCGACGGCGCCGCCGCCGCCTCCCCTCACGGCGCTCCCTCCCCACCTCGGCGCCGCTCCCCGGCGAGCCGGGAGGACACAAAGGCGGCGAGGCGCGGGCGGCCGCCGAGCAGGCCCCGCGCCGCCCGGTGACCTGCCACAACATGGCCCCCTCCCGCCCTCTTTCTTCCCCCCCCCTCCCCTCCCCTCCCTCGGCGCGCAGCCGAGGCCGGAGACAAAAGGGGGCTGGAGGAAGGGGGGCCCGTCCGCCCGCTCCGCCCGCCCGCGGCCTAGCCAGCGCGGCCCCGGCCCCCGAGGATACTCACGGGCTGGCTGACGGCGCTGCTCGCTGCGATGGAGCCGGAACGGGCCCTGGGACACCCCTGCCCGCCCGCCGCCCCCCTCCTCCTCCTCCTCCTCCTCCTCCTCCTCCTCCTGTCGGCACCTCTCCTTCCTGCCTCCCCTCCCCCCCTTCGGCCGCGAGGGGCTCACAACAACATGGCGGGAGGGCGAGCCCGGCGCGCACGGAGGGAGAGGGACAGCGAGAGCGCGGCAAACCTCCCCGCGCCGCCGCCGCCGCCGCCGCCGCCGCTCGCCCCTGCCGCCACCACAGCGCCTGCGCGCCCCAACCCGGGAGGGAGGCAGCGAGGGAGAGGGAGGCGGTGGCCCCCGGCCCCTTCCGCCCTGCACCGCGCATGCGCTGCCGGCCGGCCGGCGCGAGCGCTCCGCTTCCCCCGCCCCTCAGCCTGGCCGCGCCGGGCGGGCACTGAGAGAAGGGGCCGTCCCCTTCCCTCCCGCCAAACAAACCGGTCAAAACACGGCTTTTGTGGGGTTTTTCCTTCTTTTCCATTCTTCGCCTTCGGGGAGGGGTGGTGGCGGGAGGCGGTGCCCGCCCGAAGGCCTGGGGTGGCGAGACAAAGGGGAAGGCGAGGCTCGTTTTTAGGGGTACCCGGTGGCTCTTGAGGGCCTCGCTCCCAGCACCCCCCGCGGGGGAGGGTACCTTGTTTCTACAATAAACAGGAACGCATCACCGTAGTTATTACTTAACTACTGTGCCGATAGTTGCTGCGTGATGACTTTGGGAAAAAGAGTCAATTATTTCCTGTCCTCGAGAGAGTTAAATACAGGATTTCTGATACAGCTGGGTGGTTGCTGTTGGTAAATACGGTAGTGGATGCTAGTAAACACTCCTAGTGATGGTTTTTAGTAGCCTCACTCACTACGAGCATAAATTCGACATATTTAGCAGCCCCTGAAAAAGAGAGGGAGCTCTGCCTGTCGGTGACATTTTAAAATACGGATTTCACAAGAAAATCCACTATTTTGCCTTTTTACCAGTTCTTAAAGGAGTCTGGTTAGAGAGTACTCCATTTCAGGAAACGGCACACAGATGCCGTCCGCAGATCAAGCCTTCGGACGAAACCCGGTTATCAGTCCTGCGGCGGCTGTTCAAAACACTGCTACTGGCCTTTTTTTCTGTAGGCAGAAAGGAGGCAGGCTCTGCCAGTCCCAGTGACTCGTTCTGGGTACGGCAGGGCGAGAGCAGCCGAGTTAGGCTGCAGGAATGCCATGTACACTGGTGCTGCTGCTGGCAGCAGCCGTTGTAGCAATGAGATGTCTGTGACTACCAACAGCATTCTTAAAAACCGAGATGTCTCGAAGGAAAAAACCCTCACTGTTTTCAGTATTTATAGAGGTGGTTAAAAACATGAAAGTTCACAGCTCCTGGTAAAGATAGAAATGTTTTCCCAAGAAATTAAAATTATTTCTTCGGCTTAATACTAGTCAGCTAAGTACCCAGATGCCTGCAGTCTGCTGCTGCTCCTTGTGGCTAATCCCTGTGATCCCCAGTGTCCTGTCCCACTGCCACCTTTGGGCTGTCTCCAGGGAGGCTGCAGGGCTGAAAAGCCAATTCCTTTGCTTACTTGAGGAGAGAAGGCCTCTTAAGTCACAGCCTCCAAGTCAGCCCTTCCCTTCACGCAGACCGGCTGAGACTGAAGAAAACCCTGTTATACCCTTGGCATCCCAAACACGTACAGCAGCTGGTCTACTTACACCAGCTCTCCAGCTCAGACCCTTTTGGGGACCCTATTTGACCTGGATAATTCTGATCAGTGTTTGTATAAAGCATTAAATGTTCAGGAGGAACTCAAAATGCATTTGATAAGCATAAGCTTGAACGACTTCCACATTAGTCTGCTTCTCAGTACTGAAAAACCCAGCCTGATCACGAAACAGAAAAATGTTTAGGTGCAATCAGTTTGGGATTTGATCTGAGAAATGTAATTACTTGGTTATTTTCTAAAGTATTTTTCTAAAAAAAGAAAAACAAAAAAAATCCCACCATGACCCACTCAAAATTTAATAATGGCACTGAAGTTTTTGGCTCACGCTAAAATAGTTCAAGAAAAGTCTTTCTCTCTCACCTTTGTTCTGAGTGGAAACTTTAAAAGTACTTAATGCTTTAGATAGTTTAACTTGGTATCACCCCATTACAAAATGCTTTTCCTAGCTATTCCTATTTTTAAGGAGGTGTTAACAGCTGACTGGGCTCTGCTTACACTCCAAACGTTTCAGATAAATTCCATTAACACAGTTATGCTTTGTTTTTTCTGTGAATAAGCATCCTCAATGAAAAATACTGAACAAATACACAGTTTACAGTTTAGAAAAGTACCTGAGGATATGGAAAACCTGGATGCTGTTGCCTTCCTCCACAGTCTTCCTATGAGACCTTGGGCAAGTAACTTAACTGAAGAGCACTCACAGAAATTGAAAGCTGCAGTCCTACCCACCCGCACTCAGCTAGTGTCTAATCCTGAAGATGTCTACATTTTCTAAAGCCACAAACTTTGGGACCTAAAATTCTCTGCGTGAACAAAATTTGT
Source organism: Ciconia boyciana (assembly GCF_034638445.1). Taxonomy (NCBI): domain Eukaryota; kingdom Metazoa; phylum Chordata; class Aves; order Ciconiiformes; family Ciconiidae; genus Ciconia; species Ciconia boyciana. The sequence continues at coordinate 11,138,613 of NC_132936.1, read as the reverse complement.
GCTGCTGTGCCACGACATCCACGTCCCCCAGCAGTTTTGACAGACAGTGCTGTTAGATCTAGCAGGGTTGCAAATAATTAACCCGTAATAATTAAAACCAAGGTATTCCTCCATGGAAATGAAAAAAACCTAGATGTGGTAGACCTTCTCAAAGCATCTCCAGAAAAGACGCAGGTACCTACAAAAGGTTGCACTCTTTTAAAAAAGTGTGCAACACCCTTTACTCCCAGGACTGGGGGCACTCAGATTTGATTCCCTTGCTCAAGATTCACAGGTCTGACTTCCTTAGAGAGAGTCCCGAAAATCAGCAGACTCCTTTGGCTGCCCTCTGCTGCAGCTGGGCTGTTCTGCAGGGAAGAATTCAAGAGTTTCATCTCAGATCTTCTACTTAATGGCCTTGCTGGCCTTGCAGTCATAGAATCATAGAATGGTTTGGGATGGAAGGGACCTTTAATGATCCTCTAGTCCAACTCCCAAGTCTAACTACTCCCAGTCTAAGCCCCAGTCTAACTACCATCTGACTGCTTAAGAGCAGCAGTCATAAATAGGTGAGCCTCGTTCAGTTCTCTGAAAGAACAGCCGCAGTTAATTACCTACCACCTTCACAGAAGCACAGCACTGCAGCTCAAAAGCAATTAGAGCTATCTGTCCACGTTCCAGAGAAGGGCCCTGGAATGGTTGTTTACATCCTTAGCGTGTCCCTTGTTACCTACATCTCTATAAGATACGCTGACGTGGACATGTGTTTCATGCATTTACAGGAACAGATCCCATTCTGAAGTTATTAATTTTCCCACATACTGTGTAGCAAATCTAGGCACCCAATGCAGAATTCTGGATTCCACTTTGTCAACAGACATGCGACTAATTAATTAAAAAATCAATGGGTCTGAAATACTACATTCACAAGACTTGCTGCTAAATGCATTGCTATAGGAATCGGTTGGTATTTCATGTTTTAGGCTGGCAGTGACCGTAATACATAGGAGGATTTACTGAGATAAGAAGGCACAGTGGGCCCAGTGTCCCCTTTGGCTAGCCTCTCCCCAGGGCCTCAGAGAAATGTGCTTATAAGCCACAGACTCCTCGTACAGTGACTTTCCCATCCGCACATCCTTTTGCCCCACCGTTGCTTCCCAGACACAGCCTTTCCCTGCCATAACCATTCACCATGTTAACGCCGGGTTGACTCTTCTGTTCTATTGCTTTTGGCCACATAACCTGTTCATTAACTCAGCTCCTGCTACATCTCATTGTACCAATACTGTTGCCTGAATTCCTACCACCTTCACAGCCTATTCCTGTCTCAACCCTTTCTCTTGTGATACAGAAACATTTGGCCCACTATATGCAACTGCATCCATTGTCCAATTTTAATGTTTAAAACTACACATCTTTAAGCTTTTTCCCCATGTGTGGGAAGAACTCTTCTGAGTTACCTTAGCGTCCTTCAAATTTCCCATTTAACACAAAAACTGGTACAAAAAGGCCTTGTTTCAGTATGATTCCTGTAAACCCATTTGACAACAGCCAGACTCTCAGTGTGCTGAAAAGCCCAGTCTCCTCTATTGCTCAAAACTGTGGTAGTATTTCCATTTGTTTCCCCTACCTGTCTGTGCAACTCTAAGTTTCTTCAAAGAAGACCATCTATTCTGTTGTTGGGTTTTTTTCTTGACTAGCTAGCAACTGGCATAACGTACTGAGCTAGTGCAAATCAGAACACTTCAGTTTAGGACCAACAGAAAATTCACAGCTGAATTATAATAAATTTTGTCACTTATTCCATTTTTGGACTTACTCATTACTATACTATTGTTCTAAGATGCGAGGATGCTGACTTGCCATTCAGTTACACGGTCATTGCTCCTGTAGACGTGATCAGCTTTTCCAAAGAAGCTGTTCTGCAAGAGGTTTAAAGGAAATGCATGAGAGGAGGTGTCAGCGAATGGAGTGCACAGCCCTGCAACACATATCTTCATGAACTTGTCCCCAGGAAGAAGTGTCTCTCATGGAAGTGCTTTCCTGAGTAAGTCTGTGCTAGAACAGCCGAGAAGGTGTCAGCTGAAGACTCATTTCACCGGCAAGACAACTTTTGTCCCTGAGTCATTCACCCCCTCATAATTGGCTGAGGTATAAACAACCTTCATAAACATACCTCAGAGTCACAGCCACCAGAGACAGTCATTGTAACGCAACAAGAGTAGCTAATGGCATCATTTCATGTGCATGAATGTGAATAGCTTTGGAATGGCAAAGCCAGAGATAATGCCAGCTGTTTTTTAGCTTCACATTCACTTTGTTCACAACAGAGTGGCTATCAGTGCTTATCTTAAGAAAAAAGCCTGCAGTGTGTCTCAATAGAAGTATATTTTTCTTTCCAGTGGAGAATTAAGTTCCAGGAACTCTTCACACTGAAAGAAGACTGTGGCTCTTAGAACTGAAGATCACATACCATACTCAGTACAAAAAATGAAACCTTAAAGATGAGCATCAAATTGATTCTCACTCATTTAATACATTAAGCAGCAATGAGTAAACACTCTAATTTCTAAAAAGGGAAAAAAGTTCAAAGATACATCCCAGGCAATGGAAGCGATCACAAGAGCTCTGAATAAGAGGCAGTATTTTTTTTGTACACTTAGAATAAGATAGTTCAACCATAACAGAACAAGGAAAAGTGAGAAGAATGCAGGTGGGTTTTTTTCTGTCCTAAGGAAAAACATTCTAAGAATCCTAAAAGCATATCCGTAAGTTTAATGTTGTTGCAAAAGTCTCACCAACTTAACTTGCATGAACTAGAAATTCTCTGTGTCTTCAAAAATAAGAAGCCATAGTACAGAGGATAAACTAGAAGAAAGATCTGCAACAGTACCTTGGCTTACATAATTTCTGTCGTCTAGGTTCATCAACACCCTTCTACCTCTTGCCGTATCGAATACTGATCCTCCCAACTGCAGTAGGATAGTTCTGATAGGGCTCTGAAGAAGCAGCCCGACACCAAGTGGACTTTGCTTAAGGTAACATTGGGCATCTGTGGTCATGTCTGCTCTTGTGGTGTAATCACTAGACTATATATTTTTCTTCTGTCTATCTTAACCATACCTGAAGCTCCCCAGAATTTCCTGTTCTTACACAGTGTCAAGAGGGCTGACCACAAGCAACAAGATATGTCTACATGACTGGACCCATCATTTGAATACCAAAACGCTGCACAGACATATTAGCTCGGAGCTAGTTAAGACCCCCGTTCTGACTCACCATTATAGCATGAAGACATCACCACTGGCCCCCATTTCCATGCAGAGAAACCAAACCTTATTCTATGCCAAACATGCCTTCAGAGCAACAAGGCATAGCGCAGTGACTATACAATGCCAGAGATATATACAGGAAGGGAAATCCTAGCTTGTTTCCTGAGCATAAACAAAATGGTTGAGCACTGTAATACTGAAAAGTAGGTGTCAATGTTGTGCATGTATTGCATAAAGTATTACATAAATAGTGACAGTGTATTCATACATATGTGGACTTACCTATATCTGCAGGTTTTACAGACTTCTGAAGTACCTCTTCTGTTTCCAATGCATCCCTCTTCCTCGGCAGTTAGTCAAACACAGGACAAAATAAAAAATTAGTTGAGCTTAAATAATGTATTTTTTAATACTGCAAAATTCAAGTTCTGTTTCTGAGTCAGCTCTCCCTCCCTTGCAGTACAGGACCCCTGTCTTCAGCTAATCTCCTATCAGGGCCCAACAGCCGTTCGTGCATCCGCACGCCCCAGTGCTGGGGTGGGGGCCTAAGGGTGAGCCTGCGTCTGTAGCAGAAAATAGAAAAGGCAGGGCAAGAAGGAAGAGCAGCACTTTGTTTTCCTTCAGGAGCTGCTGGGGGAGGAACCCACCACCCACCCAGCTATACCTTTGCCGTTCCTGTAACACAGAGCAAAGAGCATTGCAAGTGGGAAGCAGAGATTAGCTGTTCAAACGGGAATAATCAATTCCCATTTCCCTGGCACTGGAAAAGTAGGCACCAGACCACACCCCGCAGCCTGCAGCGTGCTTTGCCTACTGGCTTGAGCTGGCTCCAGATGGAAATCCAGTTCAGCTGGAAAACTTCTTCCCTCATAATACATCCTGTTAGTGGACTGCAAAACAGGAAGTTTGTATGTGTAAATATGAGTACCTTTCCATTCACTTTGGCTAAGGGCTAAGAATTAGAAGACAGCATCTGTAGATTCATCCAATTTGCATTCAAGAGAACAATACTACTTCAGAGTGATTCTCGGACATCATCATTACACCATGAATTTATCAGCTGACTGCATCACTGACAAGGGCAATTAGGAAGCTATGATCTGGGACCAGAAAGAGTCCTCCAAGCCTTTAAGCACAGTTCTTTTCTTCATACAATCTCAAGTGAAAATTTACCAAATGGAATTAAAACCTGGTCCCCATCTCCCACACATACTTCCCCTGGAAGGCCAAGAAAAGATGTGTAATCCATTTCATCCTTCCTTTTATTCATATCTATTTATAACTTTAACCAAAACATACAGATGGGAGTAATTACAATCTCAACACATCACTATCTTCCCGAGATCATTAGTTTTTTTATTGGTAAAATTGTACAAGACGAAGCATTAGCTGCAAAATACCTTCATAAATACATACATACCTTCATACCTACAACTTCATAAACCGCCAGTCAGAGATATAAAAGAGTGTCATAACCTATGTGACTTTTCCAGGCAAACATTTTTTTTTCCTTGGTATTTGGCAGAGTCAAAGTAAGGTTATAATTAAACGGAGTGTGAAAATTAATCCCTTGTCCTAGCTTTTTGAGAAGCTAGGCAGTAACTGGCATGGAGGCAGGCGGAGCCCCCTTGTCCCTGACTAAGCTTATCGCAGTAGATCAACTCCTGGGTGCGCTAAGTATGGCCCAGAGCCCATCGTACAGCCTATACCTACTCCAGAAATGAAATGTTTTGGGCACGCTGGGGCAAAGCCTGACCTCACGCTGGCCCTGACTGCGTGCTGAAGCACATCCCACCCCAGCGCGGGGGAAGAGCAGTGGAAGAGTGATCTGATCTGCCCCACACGTGTTGACAGCAGTCGGTGCGATGCAGGGATAAGCCTACCCAGCCCCACCCTGCACTTCATGCTGTGGCGGAGAGAAAGCAAACAGGCAGAGGCAGCCCAGAAGACTTTCAGGAGCTGCTGCAAACAATGTTACCCTGTTTTTCTTACTGGCTACAGTTCTCTGAGTGTCTTTCCGAGTCCTCCACACAGGTCCTCTGCTCTACTACGCTACCAAAGCTGGATGCTCCCTCCCTTTTGCTCCAGCGAGTAAGAAGAACAAAAAAGGCAGGAGGGCAAACAGTCCTCTGGTCGTTTGGGTTGTTGGGAGGAAGATGCTGTCGCGGCAGCAGTGGGGTGGGGTGGGGAAGGGAGCTGCCTTCCGTGGGCCTTAAATGTCACTTCTGGTCCAGGGCTTCATTAAAAAATAGGTATCAGTTTTGGTGAAATTTTTAAGGCACTAACTTAAGTACCTTCAGTTACTATGTCTCCTTTTTACCTAAGAAAAACTGGAATTATTTGGGCCAGTATTATTATGATGCTTTTGACAAGAATCATACAGAGGACACTATTTTATTATGGAATGATACCTAACACAGTGAATGTAAAGTTACAGGTTAAGCTCTAAGCATGTGTTGTAAAAGTTTGTTTCAAAAATAATAAAACTATTTAGTGTTAGTGAAAGTATTATTATACATCTACTCATAAATGTAGGAATAGATTTCACTGATTAAACAGAATTTCAAAGTTGAAAATATACCCATGTTTTAATTCTGTTTTTCCCTTGCTTGGTAGAAAGTTTTAATGAAAATGTTTATTTGTATTCTGGTATTTAAAATTGCAGCATTCATTTGATAATGATTCTGCAAAACAGACTTCATAAAGGACAAGATAATCTAATATTGAATTAAACCTAATAAATAAATTAAAAATTAATTCCAAAATTTAGAAGGAGTTCTTAAGAGTACAAACAAATACAAATAAATTGTTGAGGCTAATTTGAAGCACTGCTAGGAAAAGAAAAAGAAAACAGGACAGGTTTGGAATGCTGTGTATGTATACACATTTATACCCTGTGTATATATATAGCCATAAAATCAGGAAATACGGATGTAAACAGGAATGAAGGAAGAAATTTGTATAATACTCCCTCAGTGGGTGAAAGAAAATGTAGCAATGGACTTGATACAGTAACTGCCTGCAGTGCCAAAATGTGGAATCCTGGAGCCAGCATCTAAGACTGTTGATTTTTTTTTTAGTTTTGGTTTTTGTTTTTTATTTTTTATTTTTTTAGTGAAGTCACTGCTCCACCAGCCTGGGGAATAAACACCTACACAGATACTCTTCTGTTGCTCTCAGTTTTAGGATTGAGATCTTCTTTGCTTAGGATCTTCTCTTGTTTTATTGGTTCCTAGTGTTTGCAATGTCTAGTGGTAAAAATGCAATCCTTATGTGCTTGTTTAGCTTCAGAATGCTATTCTAATCGTATCAGAAGCAGCGTTATCTTTTCTAGTTTTATAATAAACCTTTCTAATAATTATTTTATATTTCTAATAAAAATAAAATGTTTGTAAACTGAACTTTAAGTCATAACTCTTGACCTTTCCAAGCAGCAGCTGGGACCAGTACTCATGAAAGTTGTAATTATTTTATTTTCAGCTGTGGTTCTTACTTCGTGTTATTCCATCACTATTTTCTGTAACAGTTCTTTTATTTAAGAGTACACCCATGTAACGTGTAAGAGTGGGACTGTTATTGCCCTATGCCCAGCTCCATAGAGCAGCACAGAGAACATGCAGTACGACACCAGTAGCTTCCTCCTGAATGCAGTAAGATAACTAAACAAAATGTTCAGTATCTGATTAGCAACATGTGGGATACTAAATATGTTTTCATGCAGCATATCTGTAAAACAAAAGCAAATCTTTCAAAGTTTAATAGTTGCAGAACCAGAATATGCTGAGCCCTTACTGAATGAGAGCGGGGAGCCTCCAGCTCACCTTACTGCGGCCCCTGCTGCAGGCTGTCTGCAGACCCAGACAGGAAGCACTAACCCAGCTTACGGTAAATTCTTGTTTTTTAGATTCCCTCTTAATCCCCTGGGCTCAGATCTGCTATTGTAACATGACAGGGAAAGGCCGTTACTGTCCAAACTTAACCAAGCTCCGTTTTAGTGATTATTCTTGTTGTGAAGCCTAGGGATGTCATGCATCCTAAAAAATGCCTTTTTTTCCGTCATCCTACTCCCAGTACCCCAAGCTGGTTTTTTGTTTTGTTAGCTGCAGCTCACGTTGGCATTTGTATAGTCCCAGACAGAGCTTCTTTGCTGCAAGGCATGCCAGGGGCCCTGGTCCCTTGGGGGCAACCGAGCGCTGCTGGCCCCTGGGCACACAGGGGCTGACAGCACCACAAAAGGACATGGGGAGTCCAGGTCATCTCCAGCGGGGTGGAGGCCCAAAGCTGTGCTGTTTGGGGGCTCAGATGTGAGAAGAGCCAGGACGCACTTGGGGAGGTAGAGGCTTAGAGTCAAACACTATAGGACACCCCTTCCCCAGGCAGACACCTCTAAATGCGTCCTCTTTCCTTCTCCTGTTTTCACACAGGGCACTTGGGACATCTTTTCTCCTGCCTCATTTTTTCTTCTGGGCTCAAGACCTATTTCAGACCTCCACTTTCTTAGCCTTTATTTCCTCCCTCTTTTCAAGCAGGCATCTCTGCTTATATCACAAGTGCAGGTACCAAGATCTGCCTGCAGTTGCAGCTCAAAGCCTGCATTTGAGGTGAGGGTATTCAATCTGGATTTGTGGGTTTCCATGTTTTTGAGTAGAGAAGGCCATTGAACCCACATCTTATGTCCTGGATGAATTCTCTAACCCTTAGTTCATCTCATACAACTTGGGTTTTGGTTTTGGTTTTTTTTTTTTTTGTATTTAAAAAAATAAAATCTCGATCCCTGCACAATTTTGTAAGTATAATATTGTTGTCTACCTCTGAAGAAAGTTACCGGCAATGGCTTTGGCCACTCCATACTCAAATTGTGGGTTATTTTTAATCCCCATTCTGAGATTTATAACTCTTTCCAAAGCATGGGACAGGGAAGCCAAGCCCGTAACTGTGTTCCAAATACCACTCCTGGGACCTGAAATTAAATATTGCAAAATATTTGCCCACATGTTTTGTCTAGTTCTTACCACTGACATTGGCCTTTACCTTAAATTAGCTTTCTCTAGTCCTTGTAGCTATTGCTGGGATGAAAATAGCCCTAAACACATTAAGGAGAATTTTCATTCATGACTCAAGTATACTCTCTATTTGTGTTACCTTAATATTGAAGAACTAAGACTTATTGTAGGGTTTCTTTTTTAATCAGTAATGCAAAATATCAAAACAAAATGTAGAGTGAGCCATGTTTCACTGGACAAAGTTGTTGCCTTATTGTTTTGAGACCAGTAGATGGCAACCACCCATTGCAATGTCAAAGGTAAATGAAAAGTGGGAGTTGTTTCGGTAGGTGATTTATTATGTGACAGCTTGAGCAAGAGAGTTTTGCTACTCCACATAAGAAGAAAGCAGTACTTTATTTTTACTCCTGCTCACACACATCTTTGGAAGTGGAGCAGTGAGATGCCCTTTGACATAGCCAGTTTTGACAAATGATAATTGTGACAATCCATTTGACTAAAATATCTTATGGCTGCTCCTTACTGATGATACCAGTCAAAAAAAGAACAAGTCAATGGAAAAAAAATCTAAAGCAATTGGACTGTCTTAGCTTCCACAGGAATAGCCTCAAGTTCTTATAATGATTAATTAGGTTCATTATTACTTTAGGTAGAAGCAGTTAGAACTGAGTAACAATGATCCTGGGATTGGAAATAGACCTCCCTTTAGGAACTGACTGAAGCTATTGATGTACCAGTTAATTAATCCTTGTTATCTGAGTCGTCTTATAGAAATTTTTTTGACATGGTCACATTTGAAGAAATTCTGATTCTTTCTATAACATTAGATTAAAAGTTCTTAATTTCTAGGAGCAGGAACTGTAAAGGTTTGAAAAGATCCTCTCAGGCCCTCCAAGAACCTTGCATTTACACTTTAGAAAAGAAGCTCCTTCATTAAAACAGGAGAGCAGTTATGGAAACATATCTAGGTAACCTTCCTAGAAGGACACTTAACTACCTGTAGTCATATTAAGTTTTCCTTTAGCATTGATTTAACCGTATTTTGTAAATATGCTGTCAATTAGGATTGGTATACATAATACACGTATGGATGCACACAGAAGTAGAGTGTCTATAGTGCAGAAAAAAACAGACCTTTACACCTCTGAAGGATTCCAGCATCGCCTAACACTGCGATTAGCAATTTTAAAAAGAATACACTACAAATAGCTAAACCAGCTAACAAGAGCACTGTCACTTAGTAGAAGTAAAACAAAATACTCTGCATTACTGGGATGCCTCCCTCCAAGTTCTCAAGCACTTTGCAAACCATTAACTTGAAATGCATTAACTTGCATCCTTGCAGTACAAGGTGTGTATGTTTATTCTGAGAACTCACATCTTTACTAGGAAGACTTAAAAAGCCTACTTGATACAAACAAAGCAACCTTTCACTCTTGTTAAAGCTACAGCTTGATCAGTTGTGAATTTTTACAAGAGACTTGGAAATTAGGAGAAATCCAGCTGGGATCCATTTCCTAGTGAATACTAGTGAGTTGGTAGTAGGAATAGCTTCTAGTATCCCTTACAAACCCCCCCAACTTTTCTCATTATTTCCTTCATCTAATAATTAGATTTATACTGTAAAAAAACCTTACTCTTTAATGAGATTTGAGTTCTTTCTTTGCTTCTTTGAAGAAATTAAAGGCCTTCAGCCTGATGCTAAAATTTGTGCAACTTTATTTGCTTTAGCTTGAGAAATTATGTGACTTGTATATGTATGTATATATATATGTTGTTTCCTACGGGCCCATGAGTTTTGCAAAGAAAACTGCAAAGCTAGCGAGATGATTAAAAAAAAAAAAAAAGCAAGCAAAGAGAAATCTAAATGATTTAGAAGAGAAGGAATTTTTAGACAAACAATAAAAATACTTTTCTGTTTATATTCATGCTTTTTTTAGCTCAAATGGTTGAAGAGGACAGATAGTTTTAAAGATTCAAGGTCTGCTGTTTCCATGAAGGGCTGAGGAAGGTCTCACTCCTGTTTTCTGGTACTTATCACAACAGAAGTCTGCAAGAGACCACCAAGGACAGTAACTCTCCTTCTTTACATTTGCAGTCATTAATGTTTAGTTTAAGTTCAAAGGAATCCATATGGACATTCCCTTCTGCTCAATACTTCGTACATATCACACATCACAAAATACACCTCATGCACTGTAACAATATTCAGATTTATAGCAGGACCCTCCCCAAAGTCTGAAATTTTACATGTTAGATATCTAAGTATGGGTCAGTGGCATTCCCAAAAGCTTGTACCTCTACGTTTCTCTTGGGTGTGCACTGAAATGTGTATATGATGAGCAGCGACAAAATCCTCTGAAGATCATGGTCTGGTAAGAAGGTGCATACCTCATGTACATTGGCAAAAAGGGCCCATAAAAATGTAATTACAGCCTTTTCACTCTTCTCTTCCTGCACTTTCTAAAATTTGAAAAAACAGAATTGCCCCCTACTGTTGTGCAGGAAAACAGTCTCTGGACTGTTTTTAGCAGAACATTTCTGTGTCATTGATTAAGACACTGGAAATGTTCCTCGTTGAGCAAAGCCACAGAATGTTGGGTGACAGGCTTGTTTGTTTGATCACTTTATAGTGGGGAATGAAAATATGACTGAGCACTAAAGCAGGTGCTTGAGCATTGGCTTTTAATCAAAGAAAGTGCAGATTTGCATGGGGATTTTGCTTACCTCATCCTTATTTCAGATGCCATTTGAACCATAATTTAAAGGAGAGATAATCAGGGACACAGTCCAGTAAGGTGCTGAGTGATTCTGAGGTGGTGCTGAGTGCTATCCGTTACCATTGCTTGCAATGAGATTCAAAGGTAATCACTCTTGGCAGGATCTGAACCATGATAAATCGTCAAGATAAGATGGGTAATGAAAGAATGCTAAATGTGGAAAGTAAGTTTGTATTTCCTGACAGTGTTCAGCGTGACTTTTGTAATTATTAACTTAACCCTAAAAGCCTGAGATAGTCCTTATTCAAATGCCTCAGTCTTATTCCATATTATCGCCTAACAACAACATCTCCTAACATTTCCAGAATGAGGAAAAGGAAGACAACAGCTTCACCTCATTCATCCACAGATCTGAGTGAAGGGAAGGAGAAATTAAGACTGAGGCAAGAGGTCGGCCTGATTAGTGGAGTGTCATTAATTGCAGGCACTATGATAGGCTCGGGGATCTTTATGTCCCCTGAGTGGGTGCTTCATCATATGGGGAGCCCTGCCAGCAGCCTGCTTATCTGGGCAGCGTGTGGGCTCCTGGCCATGTTTGGAGCCTTGTCATACGCTGAGCTTGGAACCATAATTAAAGAGTCTGGAGGAGAATATATTTACATCTTGAGGATTTTTGGTTCTTTTCCTGCTTTCCTTTTTGCCTACACTTCTGTTATCCTGGTGAGACCAGCTGGTTTGGCAGCTGTCTGTCTGAGCTTTGCTGAATATGCCGTTGCGCCGTTCTACCCAGGATGCTCATCTCCACAGGTTGTCGTCAAATGTACAGCTGCTGCCTGCATCCTGCTTTTAACTATCATCAACTGTCTCAACGTGAGGCTGGCGACGTCTATTATGAACATTTTTACAGCTGCCAAACTCTTGGCTTTGCTGGTGATCGTGGTGGGTGGATTGGTGCTGCTTGCCAAGGGACAAACTCAGAGTTTTCAAAATGCTTTTCAAAACACGACTGCAGGTATTGGGGCAGTTGGAGTGGCGTTTTACCAGGGACTCTGGTCCTATGATGGGTGGAACAACCTGAACTATGTAACTGAGGAACTGAAGAAGCCTGAGGTGAGTGAGTGAGCTGGGTTTTACTTACTTAATCCTGCTGCTAATATGTTTGATTCTATCTGTGATTGTGTTGAGAGGGGTAATCAGGGGATTAGAGCATCAAGGAAAGACTACTGAGCTTCTCTCCTGGTTCGTTCTGTCTTCTGGGGCAAGACACCTATGGATGTGTCCAGAAAGGATAAAAATGAGTCTCTAAGCAAAATAAGAGCCTACCTACAAGAAAGCACTAAAATACCCCATTGACTGGAAAAAAGCTATTAGGCAGCACTTAGATGCTTTGGGGATGAAGCTTTGTCTTAGTGTTTAGAGGATCTCACTGTAGACACCTAGATTTATGCAGAAAAGCACTCACTGCTATAATCCATAAAAGTTTCTTAACACCCCATATTCCCTAAAAGACTTGATCCATAATGTATGCATCAAAAACCCACTTACCTCTCCTCATTGCATGGAGGGGGAACTTTAGAGCAAGCCAAGCCTCACTGGAGAGGGAATCTAACTCTCTGAATGACCCTTGTCTACTTTTTAGGCATTGTTCTGTCCATGCTATAGGCACTGAAGTAGCTCACTTGCATCTCACATCAGCCCTCTCTGTGCCATATCACCTCTTTTCACAGATCAGACATTACAGCACTGAACAACCCTTTTTTAGAAAGAGCTGTGTGAGTGCAGAGTGTATAGAGTGTGCTTTCTACCAGTGCAGCACACAAGATTTTACAGATTAAATGAAAATACACAGTTAAATATTAATCTAAATGGCAGCAAAGATCCTAGGGTCAAGTCGCACTCCTTCCCATGAGACTGTGAGCACTGATATTCAGACCCTTGTGGGGTGGAGGCAACAACAAGGAATTGCTGTATCTTGTCCTACAGTAGGAATGGGGAATGCAAAATTGGTATTTCAGGTTTTTAGATGTATACAGTTGCTCTGTGATCACCCTATTTGCTTTTTTCTAGTGCTTTCAGCTGCATAAGCTAGTGTTTGCTGATTTTATTGAGCCTTTAAAATGGTCCATGAAGTTCCAAGATAGCATCCTGTCACTAGGAAGAAAAAAATAATTCCTTCCTAGAGCAAATTTCCCTTGTGCTGCCCAGCTTTGATGTAGCTCTTAGAGCAGTTAAATGTGATGCAACACACACTGGTACTTCATCCATGTCAGTGGGATGTTCATGGGAAGATGCAGCACACCAGGAGACATAACACACTGGTAACAAATAAATCAATATTAAAGAAATCAAGAAGTATGCAACAGACATCTTGGGCAGCTATGAACCAAAGACTTTTTGAATAAGATCTGGGGATTTTTTGTTGTGGTTTTTTTTTTGGGGGGGTGGGGAGGGTGGCTAAAGGCTAGGTTTTGAAATGTACAATCTTACTGTTTGCCTGACATCTTTGGGAGACTGGTGTAAAAACTGCCATGTGAATCTGGATCTAAGTCTTATTCTGTGGAAAAGCTTAGTGAGTGAAGGAGTTTGAATGAGAGATGTGGGTGGTGGCAAAGACAAAACAAACAAAAAAAGCCCAGTGCAGGCATAAATGTGCTGCCCCTAACACTCTTGTCATCCCTCTTCCAGGTGACCCTTCCCAGAGCTGTGATGATTGCCATTCCTTTGGTTACATGCCTGTATTTGCTGGTAAACGTGAGCTACTTAGCAGCCATGACTCCATCTGAACTGCTGTCTTCAGGAGCTGTGGCCGTCACCTGGGGGTGAGCTCTGCTTGTGGCAACACAGCCAACGCAGTCCTGTAAAACACGGGTTGTCTCCTGAGTTTCAGGAGGTTTAGGTGCTGTTCCCAGTGGGAATAACAGCACTGCCTCGGTCAGGCCAGGAAGACCTGTCAGGCCACGTTACAGGGAAGCGTGCTGCCAGTCCCTGCTCTGTCACCTTCAGGGCAGTGTGTAGCCTTCCCCCACCAAAGGCCAAGGCTGACCATCCCCGTCTGGCCCAGGGTCTCCAAGGTGCACCTAGGCTGCCAAGATGGGGTGCTCTGCAGCACACCCCTGACTTCCCATTCCCATTCATTCCCACTGGGAACCTGTGGCTCCCCTCCAGCTCATTTTTTTTCGCATGGAAGGTGGCCATAAAGAGGGGATGAAGTGCACACCAGGAGCATCTCCCCACAGACTGAGGATGCAGCGAGGGTGCATAGCCAGACCTGGGGACTGGGAGATGCCCCACATTTTAGATATTTCCAGAAAAGCAGAGAGGACAATGTGCTGCCCCAGTAATGCAGAGGCAGTGGTTTGGGAGTGAGACAGGAGCCAACTGGGTGAATCCTGTCTGCTTTGCACCTGGAAATTAGACCAGACTAGAGTCCTTTGGTTCAGTTTCTCCATCTGTGGGGAAACAGAAAATGACACTGATCTCTACAACACCTTTGAGAAGGAGAAATGTTATACATGGGTTGGGTAGCCTTTCGTAACTGTATCTTTAAGTTGGCTTGTGCTTTTCCAGAGTTGCACAGAAACTATTTGTACCTTCCACGGACCTGAAGTGTTTGGTGATATTAAACAGGCTCTGCACAAGACAAGGATTTTAGGAAGAGAAGGAAGGGACCTACATATTTAAATATGTAGGCGCCATCAACTTCTAACCAGATGATCTTCCACCAGAACATCCAGCCTTAGTCTAAATATTTCCAAAGACACAGAATCCATGATAGCCCTAAATGAGTCATCTGGCAGAAACGATGACACAGCGTATCCAGAGATTATGTTGCTGCTCATCCTCTTCCTAAAAAGTCAACAGCAGCTTTGCTTCTGTGTGCATTTCAGAAGATCTCCAGTCTGAAGATCTGACTGAGCTCCTGCTAGATGTGTTCTCTAATAGCCTTTCATGTCATTATAAGCAGGAGCTTTTAAAGGTCTAGTGCTGTGTTTGAACAGGTTACAAAGCCTCACTAAGCTGCAGTGTCATGAACTTTCTCTGCACTTCCTTTCCCATCATTTCTGATTAACAAGTTATTTGTGAGCTTCCTCCTTTTTAACACATCTCCTTTTCCTGCCTGATTAACCTTTTCACCCCGAGAGAGCAATTTAGGAAGAAACATTGAAGTAGCAACCAGAAAGCTGGGCGCTCAAAAGCCTGGAGGACAGGTAGATAGCCACAGGCTGAGGCGGGTGCAATGGCTGTGGCTCATGAGCAAGAAAAGCAGCTATTCAGGCCATTAAGGAAGGACAGGAGGAGTCTAAAGAGGCCAGAGGAGCACATATCACTTTTAAATGCATTTAGTTCCTGTATAAGAAGAAAACTGCTAGAGAGAAACATTGTTCAGTGGTGAGAGGTGCAGCCACAAAAGGAGCTCATGAAACTCTCCCCAGCATTTCTTTGATGCCAGTGATTTAACAGCAACTGCAGATCTCAGTTTGCTTGTAAGATGTTACTCTTAGTAGCCCTTGTAGTTCATTTTCAGGGTCCAAACAGCAAAGCACCGATCTCATAAATGCAAAATACACAATAGCTAAAGATTTTATTATTAATTTTGTGATATACGTTGTTTTTCCTTGAGATCTTGTGGTTATGGAGTCGCATGATCATAGGAGATGCCCAGATTCCATCATTTTGAAAAAGGGAAAAATTTTAATTCTGGTTATTGCAAGTAGCTTAATAACTTGAAGCCTGAAGGACCATAACCCAGATATTAAGCTTCTAAACTACGTTTTTGAAATTATTGTGGTAGATAAGCTCCTGCCATGATTTTGGAAAGCCCAACTCTTGATTTTTGAACGTTTGGGATAGGTGATACTTAAAAAGAGTACATATGGCTTAAAGCCATACAATTCAGATGGAAATATAAAGTGTTCTAAAAAACTTTTGAATTTTGGATTTTTGCCAATTAGATGAACAGTGTGTTTGTTTGTGTATGTGTGTGTGTACATGTATGTGATAATTAGCCCAAACACCAGCATTTATTACTCAATTAATATTCTTCATGCTGCTTCATTCCAGAACACAAGCTTCACTTTTAGGTGAGAAGATTATCATATCTTCCAAATATTTACCTCGCACTCTATTTGTAACCCTACTACTTCTTCTGTTATGGAGAAAGCAAACCATAAATGTCTGAACATGTTGTAGAACCAAACTTCTGAAATTCAAATGCTTGCTTTGGCTTAAGCCTGATTCACAGAGTAGCAGAAATACATGCATATGGGATTAAAGGGTTAAATTCTTATGCATATTGGGGAAGCGGTTATAATGCAGGATATTTCTTGAGGTCTGGTGGGAACAGTTTTTCTGCGTTTCCAAGCGAATACTGTTGGCTGTAATAGCAATATCTCCAGGATTCGCACCATAGCATCTGTACACAAAAAAGGGGGTTTTGCCTGTTGTGACAGCTTTGTACACCATTGCAATGTAGACAGATGTAGATACATATACACCAGGCAGGAGGAGAAGCTGCCTCTTCTGGACAAGACAAAGTTACTAGCGACTAAATATTATGGGAACTGGAAGATGGCTTTAAATCATTAGAAAAACTTTGGAAAAAATTTCAGTGAGAATAATGGAGGGAAGAAACCTGTGTGGCTCTACGATGAGTATTTGATACATCTACGAGCTGAATGTTATGCTGTGAACTCTTTCCCACCTCAGGGACAAAGTCCTGGGCAGTTGGGCATGGCTCATCTCCCTGTCGGTGGCACTGTCTACGTTTGGTTCATCGAATGGCACATTCTTTAGCGGAGGCCGCGTGTGCTACATTGCTGCAAGGGAAGGCCATATGGTAAGGACAAAAAAAAGGGGGCCTGGCTTGCTTTGAGCAACCTTATCTTCTTGTGACACTAAAGCAGAGAGGAAAACACTGTGTATGTTCAACTGGTAGAGTGATAGCTCTGCAGTGGTTTGTTTCTTGCTCAAAGACTTTCTTCCCCATCTTTTTCAAATGTAATGTATATGCTGTCTCCTGACTTTCTTCTTCAGCCACGTAATTTCAGAAAGATACATAATTACATCTAGCCTGAATTTTAAGAACAGCTTTGAAATGAAGAACTGAAATACTGCTGTATTGGAGCACCTGGCACAGGCTCTGGGGTGACCTAGCCAGTATACCTGCCAGGGAGGGGAAACCTGGCCATGCTTGCATGTTGTAAGGCACCCTTGCTCACACTGGGAAGGTAGCCCAGCACTGGCAAGCTGCCTTTGCAGTCAATACTGGCTACACAACTGGTCTCGGGGGTGTTCCAGCCTTCCCATGGGGTAGTCCAGTTCAGATACAGCGTAGGATATCTCTGCTCTTCAAGCTTCATAGCAATTACAAGGGAACACCGAGCCTTACATCTACCCTAGTTGGGGTTTTTAATTGGTTTTGTTAGGTGGGGCCAAATCTGGTAGCCCAACAGAGGTCAGGCTGCTGCAGCTCCATGCTCCCTGGTCCAACTGGTAAGTTGAGCATGTATTCCCAATAGGCACACACACACAAACACAAGTATACAATGTATAGATACACATATACATTCATATATATATATATACAGACAGCAGGCCACACAGATCTACACATACAGACACACTCAGCGCTCACACAGCCACTAGCACAAGCGGCACCAAGGGTCTCATCTTGTTCTCCTCTCTGGCTGATCAGGGATCTGTTAGTGGGAAATACATATATATAAACGTATGTACAATGTGGGTCCCTCCAGCAGCTGGGCTCAGACATTCAGCCTGCCCAGCAGCTGCCCCTGGATCCCAGTCTCACCAGTTGCTGGTACCTGGGCATACAAGCCCTTGAGGCTGCTTGCCCACTTCAGCTGCTGGTATGGACCCCCTCACTCACAGGCACACACCCCCACACCTGCCCACACTTCTTCTCCCTCTCAGTGCTCAGCTAAGCTGCATTTGTCCTCCTCTTTTTTGAGCAGACATGTTGTGTTCCGTATGGACCTATCTGCTTCTTTGGTCCTTCCTCCCCACACCATCTGGCATTTCTGCTCTCAGGTGCGAAGGATGCCACTCTGCACCAGCTCCTCTCCTTGTACACAGGAGGGAATTTTATGTAGATGAATGCCCAGGTTGGTGGAGATGACTGGGTTGATGGTTACTGTTTTTGGTGGTTACTGGTTCCACGGCTTCTCTTACTGATGACAGTGTCTGCTGTATCATGGCAAGCTCTGTGCTGAGCAGTTCAGAGATGGTCTGAATTTGACCATACCAGACTAAGAGTGAACGCTTATGCCATTTCTCAGACATTCAGCTCTAGCAGAAGTGCTTGCATGCTATTTTGGTTGGAAAGAAAGAAAAAGAAGCCTTCTCATTAAACTTTCCCAAGGAACCAAGCAATAAAGAGGCTAATAATTCTCTCCGTCTTCTGGAACAAATCCTGGTTTGCTTTGTGGTTGGTTGCATAAATGTTTCAGGAGTAGTCCTTGTCTCATTTTCCAGTCAGCCCAGAGAAGTCAAGTCCCAGAGAGACGTGACAGAGCGCAGAAGAGTGGGACCATGCACAAGGTCCTGATGATGATCAGGAAAGCTTGGATTTGACTCAGCCTTAGTCTGTCACACTGGTAGTTTGAAAACCTCATCTTGCCTGCCTAAACTGAGCACATATGATATGAAATCAGTGAGACACAATAAA
This sequence comes from Ciconia boyciana, assembly GCF_034638445.1. Taxonomy (NCBI): domain Eukaryota; kingdom Metazoa; phylum Chordata; class Aves; order Ciconiiformes; family Ciconiidae; genus Ciconia; species Ciconia boyciana. The sequence goes on along the minus strand of NC_132936.1, from coordinate 11,119,955 downwards.
AATATCCTTGAGGGGGGTTTCCATGTTTACACTCCTCGGAGTTGAACTGCTTTTATATTATGATGCTTTTTTGATGATTAAGAGTGGCTCTGGCTGCAGGCAGAGCTCCCACCCGCAGCTGAGGGGGATGAGTAAGGATCTCCGAGTATGCGATATGATGGTATATTGTTTTGCTTTGGCTTTCAGCCAGACATTCTGTCTATGGCTCATGTGCGATGCCTCACGCCCTCCCCTGCTCTGCTGTTTACATCTGCTATGTCTTTAATAATGATAATATCAGGAAGCTTCACCAGTATTGTGAACTTTTTCAGGTATGTACGTGTACTGTTTCTGTTTGCATCCCCTGTGGTCCTGTTCTTTTACATTGCTTTAGAAGTATTTTCTTTTAATATTTTTTTGAGCCTGGGCTATTGCTTTCTATCCAATATTGTGGAGGGGAGGGGTGGGGGGAAGAAAGAAAAGACAGAGCTTAGAAACCAGCATCTTTGCAACGCATGAATGCTTCTGTCACTATATACTTAACTGGATGTGATTCATCCTCATATTGAAATGAATCTGTAATAAATCATTCTAAAGTTCTCATTGTTTGTGCTGGAAAGGAAATGAATGGAAGAACTACTAAATTTATATCAATATTCTCCTTTTTAATTGGAGATATGAACATTTGGGATCTGGAAGACAGGACTGATTCCTGGATGACCTCACCCCAAATTTCATGCTGTCTTTTTTTTTCTTTTTTTCTTTTTCTTCCAGTTTTATAGCATGGTTTTTCTATGGCATGACTATTTCTGGTCTCCTGTATTTAAAAATCAAGAAACCAGAATTGCCAAGATCTTACAAGGTGAAGTAATAACATAAAACCCTCAAACCCTTTTCTTTTACTGCCTAATGAGCATTATGAGAAAACAAAGAGCGCTGGGGTTGGCTGCTTACAGATTTAGTGTGGTTCTCCTTCCTTTTTTAATTTCATGTTTTGTCTCAGCAAAGTCAACAAGGGCAAGATAGTGTGTATATACAGGCATACGTCAAGGTTAAATTCTCTGTCTTGATAAGTTAATCATGCACTGCCCCCTCACTGTGGAAAATATATCTACCATATCCTCTTTTTTTCTTAGAGATTTAAGAGGAAAATGAAGGATTATTCTGGTCAACAATGCATTCACCTGTTCATGCTCTCAGAGCTCAGTCACACTCCTCAGAGAGTAGCCCAGGTGTAAGAGCCTTGCAAGGACAGAAAACTCAGCCAGAATGCCCCAAGTCCTTTGAGATGGCCAAGGGACACATTTGCTCCCTACAAAACAGCTAAGTGGAAGGAAATCAGGAGTTACCTGTTCTTTCCCCTGGAGCCATGAGTGAGTTGAGCTGCAGTCCTTCCTCAGTGACTGAGGGAAATATTTTTACAGAAAAAAATCCTAGGAACAGTGGGGTCATGAGACTGTGAATGTAAAACAGTGACTTTTCCCTGAGACTAGCTGAATGAACATGCTGGTTTTCATGGGGTTCCTCCAGGAGACAGATGACAGGCTGACACTGCCAGGCTGTGTGAAGCAATATCGAGTGTCCTATGGGGCTTAGCATGAAGGAGAAGAGCAGTGCTCTATTAAGTCTTCCAGTCATTGGCTTCTGTGGCTCTGTCCTGAAATTAGGATGCTGGATGAGGACGTTCACCCAACTTGTCGGCTGAATGGTCTTTAAGGAAAAGAAGTTCTGTTTCTGCAGTAGTGTTTCATACACTGTATAAAACTCCTGCAGGTCAGTCCCCTGAGGATGTCAGCCTGCTGCAGCCTTTGGCTTGATGGCCTAACTCTTTCCTTAACTAGAAGCAGGTCAGGTCTGAAGGTTCCAGGTGAACTGACAATGTATGGCTGATGTCCTGCAGAATCTGTATGCGTGTTGCAGGTTTATATTTAAGGGTAAGATTTCCCTTGGTTTGAAAACCATAATTTTTATTAGCATTGTGCCAAAAGTGTTGGAACACAGTGTGGAGGGAGCAGAATGGAGCATCCCATTAAGGCAGATGAAGCCAATGGCAGGTCTTCTCCATGCTCTCACAGGTAACCGTGAACATTTCCTTTGGTCTATATCAGTGCCCTTATGTTGGACAAAAGGCACAAAAGTAAACTACTTTTTTTAAACTACTAAACTATGCTAGAATGTTCAGGTTTTCACCTTGTTGTGAAATCGTTCTGTCTTGTGCATTCACTAGCCTTTGAGGGAGGTTGGCTTCAAATTTAGATGCTTTATGACCAGACTTATAGAAATAGCCTCTGAGGCTGCCTGTCCACGTGACGCGCTTTTTGCCCAAGGGTGTTAAGGTTCAGTTATGTGATTTGTGCACATTGCTGTGTGTTTTGTCTACAGCTCAGCTTTTGGATGCAAGGTAGAGGGAGAGCAAGAACAGACCTGGCACTAAAACCAGCAGTTTGCATCTTCAGGTCTAGGAGCAGGGAAGGGAAGGGAAGAGCAGGGGTGAGGGTGTGTGGCAGTGAGGTAGCTCTTGCAGGGTTGTTCAACCTTGGAGTGGGGGTGGGCTGGGAAACAGGATGTCTGGATTAATTTGGATTTCTGGGTAATACCTCAGGCTGCAGCAGGGTTTGATCTGAAAAGCCTTCTGCACAAATTTCAGGGTTGTAGAGACCTACAGTGGCCCAGGATTACGTGAATCTTTATGCTGATGTTTTGTTTTCGCAGGTCCCAATTATCATCCCTATAATCGTGCTGATGGCAGCTGTGTACCTGGTGTTAGCTCCCATCATTGATCAACCCCAAATTGAGATCCTCTACATTGTCCTGTTCATTTTCAGTGGCATCATTCTTTATTTCCCACTGGTTCGCTTCAAGTGCCACCCTCACTTTTTACAGAGAGTCACTTTACATCTCCAGTTGTTCCTGGAAGTTGCTCCGACCACCACGGATGCAAACTGAGATAATGTCCTCCTGGCCTATGGCTGCCTGCCCCTCATGGTTTATCCCAGCACCTTGGTTTTCAAGGCTTAGAAAATATTTTCCTGTAAGGGAGAATGAGTGGAATTAAAGTGTCACCAAAACATCTCTGAGAGAGACTAGAGCCATGATTCCTCACATTTCCTTAAAATTTGGGGGACACGTTTTTCTTATGTTCAGCTCTGCCTTGGCAGATTACATACAGATTCCAAAGTAATAGGTGCTTTTGAATTTTCCATCCCAAGAAGAGCTGTTCATCAAAATCTTAGTTCTTAGATTTCAAGGCAACAGGCAACAAAAGACTGACAGTGAAATATTATTCCTATAGCAGGCTGTGACCCTAAGCCATTCCTGTCAATGTCTTTGTTTCCACCTAGTTCTTCCCACTGTGACCGCAGAGCTTCTCAAATAAATAAAGCATGGGCACACCATGTTCACAACAAAAAAACCTTTTCCACTCAGGTATTCACTCTGGGAGCGTGTTTTTCCCTTGCTCCTTCCAGTCGCAGGTGCACAGTCACAACAATCCTTTCTCTGTCTCAGTACATTGTTCCACCACATTTCAGCCCAAATCATCCTACATCTCCCATAGAAAAAACTCTGACGTGAGATGAGAAGTGCTTTAAAGCTCTGTTAGTTTACTCAGTTGAGAACGCACTTGTCATCTGGGATCCATCCATTTGTGGTGAGGACACAGGCAATGTCACTTAAGTACCGACAGTCACCCAATACCCTTCCCATAATTCCCGCAGAGACAAATAATTTCTCTTGTGACAAAGTGAGCAAAAAAAATTATACAGCATATGTGCCAGCAAGATACTCTCACTGTCAATTAAAGTAACCACATACTGGGCTACATTAGGAGACATGTGGCCAGCAGATCAAGGAAATACTCTGTCCCTTTGGACTCAATGCTGGTGAGGATGGACCTGAAATACTGCATCCAGTATTGAGTCCTGCTGTTCAAGAGGGAGTTGTGAAGATGACAGAGCCACACTCTTCTTGGTAGTGGCAACGAGGGGCAACAGCCACAAGTTCTGGCTTGAGATGTTCAGGCTGGAGTTCAGGAAAATTTCTTCACCATGAGGGCAGCGCAACCTTGGAGCAGCATGCAGGAAGGTGGTGAGATCTCATTTCTCGTACATTTCCCACCACTGCCATTTCCACCAACTTCCATGATTCTAAAGGCACAGCACAAAAAAGTCATGGGCTGTGCTCTCACCCACACCTAACACAAGTCGCTGTTGTTTCCCATTACCCTGGGGCTCAACCCTTTTTCTCTTGTTCTCTGCTGTTTTCTTTCCATTTGTCCAGATTGTTCCTGGATGGGACCTGTCCTGTCATAGGCTAAAAAGGTGTAGGTGTTAGTCCCTAAAATGTCTTGTTGTGTCTCAAAGTAGCGAATGTTACTCAGGTCAACTCTCTGTCAGCATTTCTTCTGCAGATCTGTACCTAACACTGCATTCCTGGAACAGGGTCACTTGATCCTCCAGGCCTCTTCCAGCCCATCTCAGAGCTGTGTATCTGATTACAATCTCATTCTGCAATGCCACCCCTTCTGTTCCTCTGAGTGGTGATACCAGCAGCTACAGAGATGCAACAACAGTCTTTTTTTCCAAGTGTTAGGTATGATAATGGGATCAGCCAGTTGCTGCTTATCTTCTAAATCCTTAGCTTAAACAGTGTTTAGGGGGATTTCCTTCCACTCCATTTCACTGGAGTTGTCAACAAAGACCAATGAAGGAACAGTTTTCCCTCCTGAATCCTACGACAATGCAAAATTCTTGGGATGCCACCTTGTCTTCCCTCCCTGTATACCCTGATGGAGAGTGTGTACTTAAAGGACTGATGAGTTCAGGAGCTCTAGGTTAACTTCCCACCACTGCCCTAGGCTCTTCATCTGATGTCAGGCAAGCTTCTTAAAGGAGCTGTATCTCAGCTGCTTACCTAAAAATGAGGATAATGTTATTTCTCTGATTATAATTTTTTGGAAACAATCTCTGTTTCCCACACATATTTATGGAGCCTACCACATGGGACTGTGCTCTTTTGAAGATGTACAGCCCATATCCAAAAAGTAGGAATTGCAGGGCATCACCACTCCAGAATTAAAGGTTAGACACGCACAATATTTGTGGCTTTAGCCACCTATCCTTGCGTACTCGAGTACAATCAGGGTTGGTATTGTCTGCACATAACTCTTGTGGAACAGGATTATTGCCACAGTTTGATATTATGGGTGTAGTATACTATAGATGATGAGAAGATGAAAAGATTAAGTGGCTTGCTCAAAGTCACAGAGGAAATGTGTGGAAAATGTGACTGTTTCTCCCAAGGTCCAGTCAAGCATCTTACCATGTAGCCCATCCTTTCTCTCTGTGCACCTGTGGCATATGAACAATAATAATGAACACAAAAAGACTTAACAGTTCGGATAAGTAGCATTTATAAGTTATTGGTTTGTGTATGGATATAGGGGAGCTGAAAAGCTGCAAGTATCGTATTTTGCACGAATCTCATTTTCTATAGATATTATTGTAACAGGATGTTCTTTTTATTTATGTTGCCTAGGGTTTGCAAGCACAGGTGTTTACAATGCCAAAATGAGATGCTGAAAGCTCAGAGAATGGCAAGATAATTACAATAAAATGGACATTAAAATGAAGTGAGTTGACATGGTTGTTTCTGTTTTTCATCCAAGAAAAACAATTCCCTAGAAATTTTACTGCATGAACATAAACAATCAGCATCAGGCTCATCTCTCCTTGGATGGAAGGTTGAACTACATGCGTGGGTGCTTATATGTGTGTACACTCATTTTTCAAAATGATTGCTTATCTCTTTTCAACCCCAGCATATGCAAATCAGAATCTCTCTTTCCTTCATCAGACATTTGCAATAGAAGTGTCAGGAAGAGGCAGCATGTCCTTACTGTTGATTACTACAGCACAGTAACAAACGTGATGGTGGGCAGAGCTCTATAGCTGCCGTTGTGTGTACAGGCCGTGTGTACATTGTGTATAAGATCATGTTGGTCCCGTCTGTCTCCGAAGCTCCAGATCCCTGTGACCTGTGCTTAGCCCCTTCCTTCATGGGCTCTGAGGAAAACCGGACTATCAGCATTGCCCTCAAGGTATCATAAGATCTATACTTCACCTCAAGACCCTGAGTATAATTGAATCCCATGCTTCACCTGGCAACCTGCAACCACCAGTTGGGAGTTTTACCTTGGTGCACAAAGCTGAATGTATTCTGGGTCTTTTCCTGACTTCCTCAGAAGCATCAGAGATGGGCGACACTGGGGGACAGCCAAGGATGGTCCAGTGTATGAGAGGGTACAGGAAATCCTCCTTTGGTGATTTTCTGATAAGCCTTGCTCATATGCCCAAGTTCAAGTGATCATTTGTGGTTGAGGATAAATTTCCCCTTGCTTGAGACAGAACAGAATCCATAATGATTTTAATTTTCCTCTGTTGCAGAAACACAGTTCACCTGCTTGGATTGGCTGGGTTTATCTTATCAGTTCACTGCCAGTGCAGAGGGTTTGGTGTCCAGTCTCTCCTGCTCTTTCCTAGGACATAGGGAGTAATCAAGGCCTCTCTGGAGCCTCTCAGCAGTGCTAACTTGCTCTCCAGGTTGTCATGCTGAGGGGATTGTAGTGCTTCTGTTTTCAGAGATGAAATAAATACAGCCAACTCTGGGAATCATAGACCATTAAAGTGTGGGTTGGAACCGACCTCTGGAGGTCTCTAGTCCAACTCTTTGCTTGGAGCAGGACTATTCCCCACACTAGATTAGGTCACCTGTGACTGTCTCACCATGTCTTGGAAAACACCAAGGATGGAGAGCCCACCATCTCTCTGCACTGCCCTCCTGACAAAGAAATTTTCCCAAAGTCCAGTCTGAACCTCTCAAGCCACAGCTTGTGGCTGTTGCCCTTCACTGTATCATCTGCTACTGCCAAAGAGGTTGGCTCCTTCATTTTTATAACTCTCCTTCAAGAGGCTATTAGATTGCCTCTTATCCTTCTTTTTGCCAGACTCAACAAGCCCAACTCCCTCAGCTTCTTCATGTAGGTGACGTGCTCTAGTCCTCTAACCATCTTGGGAGCTTTCTGCTGGACCCTCCCCAGTTCCTCCGCTTCCCTTTTGAACTCAGGAGGGGTCAGAAAATTGGATGCAACATTCTAAGTGTGCCCTCACAGGTGTCGAATCTACAGGGACACTGATGTCCCTTGATCTGCTGACCGTACTTATCCTAACGTAGGCTACTATGACTAACCCCAGCTCCTTTCAGCCAGTCAGGTCCCAGCCTGTACTGACACATGGGGTTATTCCACTCCAGATGCAGGACTCATGCTTCTCATTGCTGAACTGCAGGATGCATCTGCTGGCCTAATCCTCAAGTTTCTCCAGGTGCCTCTGGGTCAAAGCTCCACCATTTGGCATGTCAGCCGCTCCCCTAATTTAGTACCACCCGCAAATTTGCTGAGAGCACATTTTGTCACATCATCCAGGTTGCCCATAAAGATACTGAACAACATTGGCCTCAGGTTCAACTCTTGTGGTACGTATTACCAGCTGCTCACCAGATGTCAAGTCACTGATGTAGCCTTAGCTTGCTATGTCGGGTACACACTTCTAAGAGCTTCAGCTGACTCAGTGGAAGGCAATGGCAAACCCTTATTTTATACAGTTGGTGCTAGTATTAGAAACTTTGGATACGCTGTGATAAATCTACCCATCAGGATGACAGTCTAGCAGTTTAGAGGGAGCTATATCTTGCACTTCATCATTTATTGGCTGGTTAGTTGAATGTCATCAGGGTCTTTGTGTATGTGACTCATTCCTCATGAAGGAATGATTTTTGCTAAAAAAGGATGCAGACCCAGGGTCATACAATAAATGGGTGGTCTTAGGTTTGTGAACTAGCAGTGAGACTAACAGGTAGTGAAATAGCTCATCTGTTTTTAGAATCAAGCTACCATGTCAAATTTGTCCTCAGAGGCGGTGAACCCTATGGCTTGGGTGTCTCCAGATAAATGAACATCTTTTTCTTCTAAAGGTTGGTCATTAATTGTTATTGTTTAATTTCATGGACTATGCCCTTGTTTCCATACAGTGAGATGACAGGCAATGGCGGAGCTGAGAAAAGGGAAAATGAGAAGTAGATTGAAAGAGAATTCCTGTATGTGCAAGTCTTGGCTTGTATGTCTGAATTACCTGTGTAAAATCCAGACACGGACAACACCTAAGCAGCAATAAAATGTGCCAGAGTTGAGAAATGCCAGAATAAGGCTGTTGGTTCAGCAGTGATTCCATTCCTTTCTGTTGTGTGTTCTGGGCCTATCTTGTAGTGCATAATCCATTTTTCCCACAGCACAACTGTGTCATTAACAGACACAGTAGAGCAACAGTTCAGTATTTTGCCTTTTCCCGTTGCTAAGTCTGTGCTTACCATATTTCATCAACGGGTCTCGATTCCTCTGAAGAGTCAGTGCCAGAATAAACCCAGATTTTCAGCAGAAAGTATGAGCCCTGGCACAAGGGGCATCACCACAGACCCATTGCTCCGGGTCCCTGAATTAGGGATTCAGACCTGCCCCGGGGATCTCTCAGCGTATTGGTCCTGCTGTCCTCCTCCCTTTGCTGTGGCCTTTCTGCATGCTCAGCTTCCCACTCGCATCCCACCCTGTTTAAAAGGAGGGTAATGAGACTTAAGCCTTTCTGGGCTGCTGTGAAGCTTACTTCATTCATGTTTGTAAAGCAAATGGAAATCATCTTACTGAAGAGGAAGCAGGAGGGGCAAATGATGCCAAAAATGGTTCTTCCTCCCTAGGCCAAACAGCCTCTTTTACCTATACTCCATATTAAGTGTGTAGAGCCTGCAGAAAATATGCAGGGTTTCATTCTGGTTGAAGGGCCACTCCTGTAAGTCATATCCAGCCGAGCCACCACTTTGGTGTCCTTGGATGGATGCCAGTCCATCAGGGCTATGTGGGCAGCGGAGGCACCTTGCAGGCAGGAGCCACGCCTCGTGCACAGCGAGACAGTGCAGAGGAGGTTGGATGTGGAGCATGAATTTGAACATGTCCAGGTGATGCTGCAAAATACCCCAAGGATCGGGGTCCCTACGATCCCCTATGCCTGCAGAGAGGCCAAGAGCTGTGCCCCTTGGAGGGAGCTGAAAAGTCTGGACTGGATCCTGCTGGGGGTTCGTGTCAGGCTCCCCATGTACCAGGCACAAGCATGACTGTGGGTGAGGAAGCATATGGTGACTTTTCATCCCCTTGGTGCTGCCTGGACTGCAAGCCACTGTGGGGTCAGAAACAGTGCTTAAAAAAATCCCCCGCAGCCTTCACCACCTTCCCAATGGGTTGCCTCACCCTGCTCTCCCCCAGCACCAAGCCTTCCTGCTCCTGCTGCCCCGAGGGCTGCGCTGCCAACCCGCCCAGCAACCCCCTGCCTGTTTTTCCTCTCTTAGTTTACTTTGTGCAGAAAACACCATTCCTCAAATTTGCAATGCAAAAGACCGCCTCAGGCAACACCAAAACACTTTTCTCAGGAGGCCTGAACGCGGGCTAAGGGCAGGGGTCGGGCGGTTGGGAATACCCACGGTGAGGTGAGGCTGACAGGGAGGGAGGCGGGCAGGGTGGGCATGGCACGGCCTCGGGCCGAAACCTCAGCTCAAACCTCGGCTTCGTTAGCTCGGACCCACGCCGTGCGTGAGGACCCCACTGCCGCAGGCAGCCGCCGGCCGAGGCCAGGCCGCGCAGGGGCCGCGGGTGCCGGCAGGGGGCGGTGGCAGCCGCCCGAGGGGAGCTGGGCGGCGCCAGCCCCTGCGCTGCGCCTGCGGCAGGCGGCCGGGCTGGGCCGGCGGCAGCGCTGCGCTGGGGCGCGCAGAGGGGCCGGGGAAGGGCTTCGCTCTCGGGCCGAGGGAGTTGTTCGATGGCGCAGCCCCCCGCTTACCCAGAGCCCCCGCTCTGTGGTACCACGGCACGGCTCGATTCGCTGAAAGAGCGGAAAAGCGGATTGTGGGGGCAGGTGGGTGAGATCAGTCAGCTTTGCTCGTGGTCAGACAAATGCCGGCTCTGGTGCGAGGGAGAGGGGGATCCTGTGGCTGGAAGCGAGATGGGAGCAAGCCCTGCCCTCCTCAGCAGTGGCCTCCCCAGGCCCCTGCACCCGTCTGCCCCCGCAGCCGTACCCCAGGCACCCGCGATCGAGCACCCGCCAGAGCCGCCCGGTGAACAGCGCGGGGAGACTTCTCTTGAGCCGCAACTGTTGCCCTGCAGCAAGCTCTCCCTGCCCTGGGACAGGGGATTCTCATAAGGGCCGTTGCTTTTTTGCTTAAGGCAGTAGTGGTTAGAAAGGAAGACAGCTTATCAGGGTAAATCAGCACGAGTCCTTATGAAGTCAGGCAGATTCATGAAAACTGAATTATTCATTGCTGTGTTTGAAACCTAACCATTCCCCTGCCATGTTGGAAATCCAGATGAAATGCTTTCGTGCTGGAGCTGGGTACCCCCAGAGGTAAGTTTTAAAAACCCATCTCTTCGTCTTGTCTGGAGATCAAAGCTGTTTGGGAAGCAGGAGCTGCCTCCCAGAGCATGCAGGACCCTGCCCAGCTGAGCTCAGGGCTTGCTGGAAACCCACAGGGTAAAACTCAAGACTCAAGTTGTGTAACTGAGCACAAAGTGAATCTGACTTTTTCATTTTGCTGTCCAAGGGGAGTGCAAACAGATAAACACATGGGATAATGGCAAAGGGGCAATTAGATGTAAATTATCCATAGCTTGTTGCTTTGGTGGAAGAAAGTTAGCATTTATTTATGATGGGTTGGTCCATAACAGAGTAGCTGTAGCTGGTATTTAGGACTTGCATTTTGCTAGGTGCTGTACATATGCAGAAGCCCCCTCAAAAATGAAACCTTTTGCCAGAGACTGTCTCAGCATAACTGCACCATACAATGCCTGAACTGTGCAGAAGAAACATGCTTGTATTTTCAGTGGATGCAGTTTATGTCCTGGAGCCCCAATTACTGTGCCATTCCATGTGCTTTGCATCATGCATGCAAAGCGTGACCCATGGAAATGCTTTGTGGGACAGTGTTTCCTCCAGGAGGGTTTTCTTAGAAGAGACTGGCAAACAAACTCAGTTTTCCCTTTCCAACATTCCCTCAGGTAGGACAGCGGGGAGCGCAGTCTTCCTGGGGCAGAAAAAAACCAGAGTTATCAGTCCACCAGCTTGGCTTGTCCACAAGGATGTATCTCCCTCCCCTGCCCCTCCTGCAGGGAATACCTGGATCCATGCTCATGACATATCAGCAGCCACAGAGATGTCTTGTATTGGTACAGCTTCAAGCAGAAATGGAGATATATAACCCACATCATGAAGCTTGCAAAGCAAAGACTACATGTAAAAACAATATGCCTGCTTTCTTTTGTAAGGGGACATAGAAAAGAAAGTGCGGAAAGGGCGAAAACTTTGGCTGTCTGCTCTGAAAATGTCCTGGGCAGATGTAATGATCCAGCTATGAAAGGCATTAGCTATAGCTAATTAGCTCTTTGGATATTAGCAGGTTACTTTGACCTGGTAATGATGCTGTTTCTTTGTTACTACTCCGAGCAGCAATTCTCCAGGGTTACAATGCATTATCTGGCTTTTCTCAAGCCACTGCCCTGGGACGCATGTTGCCCCTGGGACACTGAGCATCCTTTCCATGGGAGGATCTGCACTGTGCAGGACATTATCCCAGCATTTTGTGTGGGTGGCTTTGGCTTAGACTTGGGTTCTGTCTTGAGATTTGTTGAAAAAAACACAGGGATTGTGCCTGGTGGTGAATGCGTGGCTCAAAGAAACAGTCAGGAGACGAAGGGAGAAATGAGAACAGAGCAGGGGGGTCAACCTGGATGGCTTTTTGGAGTCACTGGGAGAGACAGACCAAGAGATGGAAGAACCAGAAGTTTGTCGAAGCAGGGACAACCCCACAGCCTACAATGCCATCGGCTAGGGAGTGCTCAGTTTTGGAGCTACCAGATAGAAGAAGAAAAAGCATTTGGTGGAAACCAAAGTGAAGGAGTGGAGGAAATGGGGAAGATTAACTCAGTGTACAAATGAGATATAGTCTTTTGCATCTTCATATTATGCACCAAAGAAAACAGACATTTTCCCACCCAGAATTGCAATATTTAGTATAATTTCTTACGTGCTTGGGGAGCAGTAGCTAGAGATGGTACTTGAGGCTGGAGCCCCTGTGTGAAGTCAGGCACCGTGATGGGAGTTGTGCCCCAAAGTGCCTGCAGTCCCCAAAGCAATGAGACGGGGAGCAGACTGTCCTGGACCAGCACTGGAGTGATCTGCTGCTTCAGCGGTGCAAATCTCGCTTCTTCTCTCCACCACGACACTGAAGAGGTCCTCTGGGGAGGTCCAGGTGGACCTCCTGGCCCCTCCTCTTCCCCCTCCCCATAGCCCTGTTGTTTGCTACTGAGCTCCCCAGGTGGATGGTGGAGGCTGCCAGCGATGGGTGCTGAGTGTGGGGGTGTGCTTAGGTGACCTGAGCTGCTCTGTCAGTTCTCAGCGGGAGGATGTCACTGTCCCTCGAGTGCTCCCTGTGCCAAATGCAGGGCTCTCCACACAGAGCCTGCGCTTGGCACTGCAATGGACCCCATGTAGGCTCAGTTCGTGCTTCTCCGCTGAGCAGCGGGAATGCCGCACGTCCCTTGGTTTCTTGCAGGAGTCTGACCTGAAGGTTTGTGTTGTCCTCTCTGCTGCCCGGTCTGGTTCCCGCGGCGCAGCCATGTGCTGCGTTATCCCTGGCTGGGGGGATGTAGGGGAGGAACAGGCACAACCATTGGTAGTGCAAGAAAATCAAACCTGATATAAAACCTACATGATTTTAATCACAAAGCCTTAAAACCACCCCTCTGTTGCAGCAGTGCCATTTTGGGGGCAGACATGGCCAAACTGCTCCTCACTTACTGCTGAGCTTCTCCTGAAGGCCAGTGCAGCTCCCTCTGAGGGACACACAGGTCTCTCTGAACTTCTTCCCCCAAGTGAATTTCAGCTCCTGGTCCTGTCCCAGACTTTAGTCTATAAAAATGCAGCCAGATCCAGCTCCCTGTCTCTCACAGGCTGGGTGGGTTGGGGGGAGCTTTTGAACAGTCTCATGCATCGCCAGAGACGGCGGAGAGCAAATGGGATCCAGATGTGTCCTCCAGCATGAGGCTTTTCTTTCGGAAGGAATTTTCGCTGATCTTTCCCCAGATTTTGCTGTCGGGGTTTCTCTTGTGACATATGGCTGCCTGGCTTCCCTCCAGCTCCCGGCCATCAGCATCGGCTTCCCAGGGGGAGAAGGTATGGCCAAAATACTGCCTGCTCCCCTCCATCACCGCAGCCTGCTGCCTGTCCATCCCCCACGCCCAGGGAGTGGAGGGCTGATCCTCTTGGGCACCCTGAGCTGCCCCAGACCCCCCGCCAGCCCCTCACCCCACTTCAGAAAGCCAATCGTATTCTGCATCAAAAGCAGCGTGGCCAGCAGGTCAAGGGAGGGGATTCTGCCCCTCTGCTCTGCTCTGGTGAGACCCCACCTGGAGTCCTGCGTCCAGCTCTGGAGCCCTCAGCACAGGAAAGACATGGAGCTGTTGGAGCGGGTCCAGAGGAGGGCCACAAAAATGATCAGAGGGATGGAACACCTCTGCTATGAGGACAGGCTGAGAGAGTTGGGGTTGTTCAGCCTGGAGAAGAGAAGGCTGCGGGGAGACCTTATAGCAGCCTTCCAGGACTTAAAGGGGGCCTATAGGAAAGACAGGGACAGACTTTTTAGCAAGGCCTGTTGGGATAGGACAAGGGATAATGGTTTTAAACTAAAAGAGGGTAGATTCAGACTCGATATAAGGAAGAAATTTTTTACAATTAGGGTGGTGAAACACTGGAACGGGTTGCCCAGGGAGGTGGTAGATGCCCCATCCCTGGAAACATTCAAGGTCAGGTTGGACGGGGCTCTGAGCAACCTGCTCTAGTTGAAGATGTCCCTGCTCATTGCAGTAGGGTTGGACTAGATGACCTTTAAAGGTCCCTTCCAACCCAAACTATTATACGATTCTATGATTCTTCCTTGGGAGTCCCCAGCACACAGCCTGCCTGTCGTGAAGACAACCAGGCACTGAAGTCCTGCTGTATTGACCTGAAATGATGCTTCAAAGCACACAGAGAGTGGAGAGTGGAGCCAAGAATTGAGCCTGGGCTCCTTACAGCCTCCCTGCCCTGTGCCAGAAATGATGATGAAACATTTATTGATTGCAATGAAGTATTGCTGCACTGAGAGAGCTAAGGCAGGAGTCCACGTGGCTCAGCGTTTCAAATCCTTTGCCTCAGTATTTTTCCAGCTACCAAAATGTATTTTTTTTTTCTCCCAGGCAGACATTTGGCAGCAGAGTTAAATGAACCCAAAGGGCTGTTATGACTTAGACCCATCTTTGGGAGCCCAGTGATGCATGAGAAAGAGCTCTGTCTTCACAAACTCCTAAAAGCACATATGACTACTGCATCCTGCTTTTCCATTGAGACTTCCAGACATCTTCCAGTAGGATCACTGGGTGGGTTGTGGGCAACCTAATATCAGCGCTGTGTTATCTTGTCTGTTTATTTGGTGAATTCAGATTTTCATACATTAGTGCAATAGAGAAATTCAGCAGATAATTCACTTGGGGGAAAAAATTACGCCTGGAACTCCGAGGGTGAGGAATTTAAATCAAACTCTCTTTCAATAAATGCAACCCATTAAGAGCCTCTTGATTGTCTATTTGAATATTTCAATTTAAAATGCTACTTAGAAAGAGTAAATAAAATACGCTTCAGTTCTGCAAATTAAATTTATCCTCAGTTAAAGTCCATTGAGAGATACCCCTAGGGTGAATTTGCCCTACATCTCATTTCTGCCCTGGGGTGTTTTCATAGCAGTCTGAGTCATCCAAAGCTCCCAAGCTGAATTAATTTCTGAATCTCATAGTTGATATCCCACAGACAAAGCCACGTCTGTGATTCCGAAAAGCGCTGATTAATACCGAGCGGGAGTAAGCCAGGCACTGCCGTTTGTTTCTGCCCGTTTCCCCCCAGCTCACTGGAGTCAGCCTGTCTTTCTGCAGGTCCTGTGCGATGCCGGCCGGCGCTGGGGGAAGGCAGAGACTCGGCAGATGGGATGGGGAAGCCGCATGCTTTGGCGCGAGGGTCCTTTCCCCATCCCAGCAGCCAGCAGCAGCTGCTCTTGAACACGTCTCCAGAGGCAGCAGCCAGGACTTCTGCCACAGCTATGCCCACTGTAAGCCCGGCCAGCGCTCCTTTGCTCATGCACCAGCTTCATCCCTCCCTGGGGTTCGGCTCCAGCCTCTCCAGCCCATCTGGCCCTGCAGGGAAGGTCCTCCCGCAGCTTTTTGCTTTTGTCTGCTGGAGAAACACTGAGCTTGGTTAGGATGGAGGAGACCCTGCCTCGCTGGGGACGCCTCATACCAGAGCCTCATATGGCAACAAGCGATGGTCCATAGCCAGCGAGCTCTGCCAAGGGATTTCTCACGTCCTCCACATGCCGGTGAGGTGTTGAGGAGCTGCACACACCAGTGGCGATGCCTCAGGCAGCTGGATTTTTTTCAGCTTTTTTGACTCCTCCGCTTTTCCTCTGAGCATTCAGCCGCTTTTTGGGCACGAGGCAGAGGCACTGCCCCAATCCATGGAGCAGAAGTCCTGGTGGGGACATGGCAGAGTCCCTGGAAAGCTATGAACTCGCAGTCCCTTGATCCTCCTGCAACTTCAGCTGGGCTTGGAAGTGTTTCAGCTGCAGCGAGTGGGGCAAGCCTGGCTGTGCAAGTGGGTCCCTGTGCAGCTGCCCACGGCAGAGCCCTCTGACGGGCGGTGGGGTGGTTCTCCTGCTGTACTTTGGTACATGGGCAGATGGTGCCATCAAGATGATTAACAGCACTGAACCCAGTTTGCCAAGAGCCTATTGATTTTCCAGAAGGGTAGCAAATTTTCTCCTTATGTACCAGCACTGAGCCTGGAGTAATCTGCTATACAGCAGGAGGGAAATCAGCTTTCAGTGTGATTTAGGGAGGGCTGTGTTGCATCCAGACACATACCAATATGATCTTTCTTGAATGCTGTGACATACTGCCTTAATAATTAATTAGAGATAAATAACATTTATGTTTAACACTAATTCGTAGCTGAGTTAGGGCAGCAGACTGAGTGCCAGGATTGGGTCCAGCGCTGGGTGGATGGCTTCCTGATGAGTCACAGTGAGGAAGGACTGACCCTGGGCTCTTCCTCTCCCCAGGGGTCTTTGAGACTGGGTGTATGACCATGTAGAGAAGCGACTGTGGTGCTGGCGCTGTATTAACCTCTTTTCTTGACAGACTGAGAATCCGGGAAGATCTCTGGTTAGCAGAGTTTACCAGACATGATGGTTTGCTCTTGTGTTAAAGGATTTGGGTTGTGGCCAGACAGCAGCAAGGGACCTCATGAGACCCTGCCATCGCCAGGAGCTCCTCCCTCTCCTCTGGGATGGTTCAGCCCCTCGTGTTAGGCACTGTACAAACACATAACAAAAAGATGATGCTGAGTTTGCAGTCTCATCTCTTGATCCATATGGCTATCGTCACAGAAGTCTGTCAAAAAAGCCTGATACGTGTTACCATGAGACTTTTCCATACCCGTCCAATTATAAAGACAAGTCTGTCTTGTGATGGGAATCCAGCTGTCTGGGTAGTAGCAGAGGAAAATAACAAGTTTGGTTTCGAGACGTTGGATGCTGCTCATTCCCGAGCCCTCAGCTTTTCCTCTGTGGCCCCTGCTCGAGGCTGAAGCATTGGCTTAGCGAAAGGGAGCACGGCGATGCTCTGACAACCATGGCAGGGGCTGACCGAGTCCTGTGGGCCTTGAGCTCCGGTTGCTGGGGAAGAAGCCACTGTGCCCTTTCCAACAAGACTGGGATGAAGAGATGCGAAAGTCTGAGCTGCCTCCATCGTATTTCAGAGCACTGTTATCTGCTGGCAATTTACTACTAATGCAGCATATACCATGCCTACAGCAGGTCACTGGAAACGTACCTGGACCCATTGATCTTTTTTAATAGCAAAGCAGTGCTTTAGTGCAACATTAATTTAAATTTACCTTCCTGCAGAAAACTAGTGGACAGGGAGCCTTCAAAATGATGCATTTTTATTAGCTCTCTCTTCTACATTTGGCTGCTGATAAATATTTATTTAGACTTACCCTGCCAAAGGCCTTAAACACAGCCACATTTCATCTGCTTCCAGGGGTAAGTGGTGGCAAACAGCGGTCAATGATGGGCAGAGCCTGTGGACCAGGCAGCAGCAGGCAAACCCAAAAGTGTCTTCCCATGGTGGCCAGGGAGTGTGACTAAAGCCTCACCCCACGAACATGAAGGAGCACAGAGGCCGGGTGGGGGGAGGAACCCCAGTAACGTGGCTGGGGACGTAAGCCCCAACGCAGCCCCTCCCAGGGCTGTCCCACAGAGCCTCAGCCCGGGGTCCGGGGGACACGCAGCACCCGGAGCTAAGGGGGAAAGGCTCTGACAGACCGAGGGGTCTAAGTTACTGCCTCGGGGGTGCAGGACACATTGTGGAGGAGAGTCTTGAGACTGCACAGCACTTACTATGGGATGTTTAGAGGGGGAACCAAGGGTGGGGAAAGGGAGGGATCTGGGGGGTTTGGGGAGGAACAAGCATGGGAAAACAGAGTGATAAGGGGATAAAAGGGGCCAGTAGCATGTCAAGAGCTGGCTGGTTGTATGTCTGTCTGGCCATGCCCTGTCCCTGGTCAGCAGGGCCTGACTGAACACCATTTCGGATACTTTTCCTGGGTGAGGGACTCTACTCTGCGTGCACATGTGTGTTTGGGGGTTTGGGTGCCACCAGTTGAGGTCAGGCCACATGTCACAGGGGCCATGTGCTGGCAGTGGCAGCAAGTGGGGAGACCAGAGTGTGTGCGTGTTGGTGGGTACATGTGTCAGTGTGTGATTGCCGGTGTATGTCAAGCCAGACTAGCTGGTGAGTAGGGTAAGAGGCTTTGGGAGCCAGGTATCAAAGCAACCATAAGCCTGGGCTGGATGCTGGGGGCACCAGCGGTCTGTGTGTTGGCTACTGCAGGGACCAGGAGATCCTGGCCAGCTACTGGGGAGATCGTGGGGTCTGGAAGTCAATTGAGAGACCTGTTTGTGTGTGTTTGTGCAAGAGCCAACTGGAGATGAGAGGATCCAGGGGACAGCTATTGGGGAGATTGAGTGTCTCAGGCCAGTGGCTAGAGGGATCCGCATTGTACATATGTCTGTATAAATATATATATATATATATTCCATTAATGGGCTTTCAGCCTGATCAGCCAGAGAGCAGAACAGGATGAGACCCTTGGTGCTGTTTGCGTTTGTGTGTGTTGAGTGTTTCTGTGTTGCTAGCCATGTATATATGTAGATAAGTGTTGAATATGTGTGTTTGTGCTCATGTGCGTACTGGGAATACATGCTTAGCCCCACTGCCAGCTGGACCTGGGGGCAGGGAGCTGCGTCAAGCTTGCCTCTACTGGGCCACTGGATTTGGCAGCCTGTGACAATGACTTGTTCACTTGGGCTAGCAGTTGGGTTTGAGCCAAGGATAGCCCCTGCAAAGACTATCCTACTTCCTGAGCAAAAGGATTGAAAGGGAGATGATTGCTCTTTTTAATGCCTTCAAGCTTGCAAACTTCCTCTCAGCCAAAGTTGGATGATGACAGGCAGCTAAATCCCCCGCTCCCAGCACCTAGACACATCCACCTTGTGACACTGCTCGGTTCAGACACACCTGAGCTGACAAAGTTGCTCCCAACAGCATCGAACTGCTCAGAAACCAGTCATTGGTGTGACTTATGAATCAGATGTTCCTCTACCAGTCTGTCTCCTCAACAGGCACAGCCCAAGGGATGTGCTGAGACAAGTCCCCCCTAAAAGCTGTCTACCCTGAGACAGGAGGTAGCTGGCATAAAGCATGTGTTTGGGAACTGAGCAGATTGAAATGTGAACACATCAGCAGTGTGTAGGTAGTTTCAGTGATGGACATGTCCACTAGCAGAGATGAAGCTGAACAAAGAGGTTTTCAAGGCCTTAGGGACACCGAAAATTTAGTTTTGACAAAGTTGCAGTTCTTCTGCCTTTTCATACGCTGCTCTGAGCTTCTGTGGAGGAATACCATGATCCAGCCCCTTATTTCCATCAAAACAGCATAACAAATTGCAGGCTCTTGTATCAGTTTGTCATTCTCCAAGTGATTGCGGAGATACACTCTAAGCTGATGAATTATTTAAAACAGATGAAGTACATTTCAGAAAATGAATTTGACTAAGTGGCAAGATATTATGAAGAAAACTGAGACAAACCCTAGGAGAATCTATTTTTGTAAAATACCACATGCTTCCTGTCTGATGATAATTTTGAGTAAACAGATGAATTAGTAGGTAGACGGATAGATTGTCCACTAGGGAGACATATTTACACAGGAAACTAATACAAAATGGAGAATGGTCTTGCTGAGCAAGACATATTACCCTCTCTCCACTCCATTGCTGAAACAGGCAATGGAAAGGAAATAACACATGGGGTTTTTTTTAGTTTCAAACTTCTTTCCAAAGCCCTGTACTGTGTGCTGTGTGGGTATGTTTTTGCTAAAGCACTACCGATATGTCACTTTGTAGATGTTACTGAAGCTTACAGGTTCTGCCTAAATCTCTGTACAAAAGACATTCTAGATTGTCATGGCTTTCGTGGCTTATCACAATATGTAGAGCTTTATAGGGAGAAGAATGGTCCTTTATCAGATGAGATCTGGAAGAGGTTTTTGAAGACATGAGTGTCCAGGAGCTTGTCTGGTTTTTTCACAACAGAGTTAGCTTGCTTAAAACCTTGTCTTAGGCATGCAGGCTACTACAACGCTATTGCATGAAATACTTAAACTATCTTTGCACTGAAAATGGAAAACTGCTCTCACACATTGCCTTATTACTGCTATGTACTGATTTTCTTTCTTTCTCTTTGTTTCTACTGAAAGACATCAATATCATTATTTGCATATTTGCTTCATTGAAATCGCAAAGAAGCTGTTATTTAATTGCATTACATATCATCATATTCACCTAATATAGTATAAATTTCCCTGCTGTTTCAATTGGACATCTGTCTTAAACTGTTGTGGTGGGGAGTAAACAGGGTATTTCATCTTAGAAATGGCCCTGTTGAATGATACGTGAATGTTCAGTTAATTTCCATCTTCTCTCTCACAGTACTTCTTCCCTTTTTATTTTCCTTAATAAAAAGTCGTATTTAATATTTAAATTCACAAAAGTTAAAAAATGGTTAATAAAACAGTTTGTGATTTTCCTTTCCTCTCCCTCTCCCTCTCCCTCTCCCTCTCCCTCTCCCTCTCCCTTTTCCTCTCCTTCTCCCCTCCTCTTCCCTCCAACACTGGAAGAAAGACCTGCATTAGAGGATAGCACTTCTGGCTCAAGTCTAGCCTGGATATTGACTGCTGGCAGTTTGCTTCTATATGGATTCATCACTATTGATTTTTGTTCCAGGTTTAAGATATGGGCATGTATCACTTTCCCAGCATCAATCTCATACAGACTTTCTAGCTCTCCCATCGCTAATATCTGAGCTCTTCACATGCATGAGTACAACCACCATCCCAGCAGGCCTGCGGGTAGGAAGCCTAACATCAGCTAGAAGGTGTATGTGCGCTGCAGGCTGCAGAGGCTCCTGAAGACACAATCTTAAATGGGAAGGATTAACTAGCACCTGTTGAGCTCCATGCTGCTATGGAGGGACTGCTTCCTTCCAGCTACTTTGCAGTGCAGACGTGCACAGTCTCTTCTGTACGGTCGTACAGACTGTAGCTTGCAGTGGAATAGAGAAGCAACCCCAGATACATAGGTCTTAGGCTAATATCCTGACTACTGAGCTATATCCCCTTCTTTCTGAATCACAGGCCAATGCTAAAATACAAAAAAAAGGAAACTATCCAGTCCTTGGATTTCTCATGGGAGCCAGATGCCCTAAAATTCAGACAACCATCCAACGGATTTCTTGAACAACCACATAGTAACCTGCTCTTGCAAAAGTGCTCTGAGACAGATAAACAGGAAGAGCATTTGGATTTTTTGACAAAAGTGGCAAAAAGAATTTATACAGCTTTAGCAAAAGCATGACGAAAAACCTCCCACAGATTTCTCTTTTCCAGTTGCAGAGGAGTATACAGTGGAAACAGATTGCCAGCTTTGTTTTTACGTGAAATACAATAAAAAGGTTAATGTTAAGAAATAGAAACTAAGATCAGTGTAGCAACCATTTAATTCAGAGATACATACAGTGAATACTGTGAGTGAAACCAGTTACCCTTATCTTGAACAAAGCACCCTTCTCCAGGAAAATACTTGTTTACTTGGACTGAAAACAGACGCCAGTCAATACGCTGACCAGTGTCCTACTGAGCAACAGGCAGTTGCTCAGATTCGCCAAAGTGGTCTGAACTTTCCAAGTAGTGGGAGCAGTAAGTGCTTAGCATCTTTGCAAAACTGCCTCTCTCCAATTCAATACCCCACATCAGAGGCACCAGAGCACCTGTGTTCTTTAACTTATCTGCAGTCTAATCCTTCCCACCCACACATACACATATAAAATGGAAATAACAATTTAAACCTATCTACATAAATACAGCTCTTTGAAATGCACTAATGTATGTTATTACCTGAATCAGGAGAGCACTTATGCACAGCACACACTCACATCCAGGTTGCATGGGGAGAAGAGTTTTAAAGTTTGCGTACAATATCAGGTTGCATTGAGGCACTTATTATAGACAGAGAGGAGAGAAAACTGAGGTTAAGAATGGTCCAGGAGGGAAAAGGGAAAGGGCATGGAAAACAAGTCAAGAAAAAGAAAGCTCCAAGGAGTAGGTGGTTCAGTTACTTTAGGCAGCAGTTTAAGTTTCTCGGTTTTGAAAATGGAAGTAACACCTACTTATCACCAAGAGGTGGGTTGGTAATTCATGTTGAAAAGTGCTCAGAGATTCTTGGAAGAAAGGTACTTTTGGAAATGTAAAGTGTCATCCTTGAAGCATTTGTTAGTATGCCACAGTGTGATTGTGGACTTCAAAACTGCTACTAAAAAGTGATGTAGAAGGAAAGCAGCAACCCATCCAATAATAAATATTTGGCCAACCCCAGTATTTCGACCCATGGTACCATCAATAGACAAATACCGGTGGGAAGAATGGGTATGAAAAAATCTTAAGTGTGTATTTTACTAGGTCTCTCACCTGGAAAAGCTAGTTTGCTAAGCGTACAGCTCCAGGTGGCATAATCAGTTTACAAATCTGTGTTTACTCTCATTTTGTTTCCCCCTGGGAAACTGTAACCAAGCTGCCAGAGTGATGAAACCACCATGAAGGAAGTCAGCAAAAGAAAGTGATAGACTTCCATGTTCTCCTAGTTCATGACAGTTATACTCAATTAGCCCTGTACCTTTACTTCAGGATCAGAAGGGGTTTACCTTAAAACATTTCTGTCTGCTTACTGTGTTATGGCATGTGCCTTCAAATCCTGCAGTCACATTATTTGCCTGCTCCCAGACTTGCACCTTTAATGTCAGTCCACATCTCAGTTCCTTGGGCTGCCAGCAATCAGTGATTCAAAGAAGGGAGGAGTATGGAGATGCACCCAAAGTCTTTCCCTTTTGGTCCATCTCTGTGCCTCTCTGAGATTTTCTGCTTAGGTTGACAGCATGTCTCAGTCTCTTTCCAGATTGTTAACGACTTGCAAAGCTGAGAGCGTGGTTGTTGGCATTCCCTTCACTTCATGTCTTCTGCCTGCAAGTGCTAAGGAAAGACAGAAAGATTTAAGATACATTGAGACCATAAGGACAAAGAGGTTTAGAAACTGAAGTCTGGTCTTTTTACTTCTCTCTTTTTAAGGTATAAATTCTATCAAGAACTGGATTATCCTACCCCAGAGCCAGGCTGTTTTACCCCAATTTATTTACCTGTGCCTGAAGAAGAGGTGGAGACAGCACTGCCTTCATTGTACCCTACGCTATACGTTGCGTTCCTGATGCATTTATGGAACCATGCCCAGGCCAGCTCTACAAATGAATCCTAGAGAAGTCAGACCTGTTCTGCCAGTCAGAAACCCACTGCTATTAGCACAGCAGACTATTGGATACGTGTGTGTGTGTGTGTGTGTGTGTGTGTGTGGTGACACCCTTCCCTAAGGACATCCTTCAAGGAAGTGTATGGAAGGCAGCGCACACTAGGAAACCTTGTCAGCACAGCTGCTTGCCACTAAGCCTTGCAACCAGGAAGCCAGGATTAGATTCACTGAACAACATGTTCTTGTGCTTGTCCCAGTAGTTCTGTTTTAGGTTCCTGTCCTAGTCTCTGTGTGTCTCCCTCTGTGGAGAACTGTATGTGGCTTGGTCATTTCCATTTCTCAAGAACAGTACTCAACTCAAATCTGGAATTGTGCTCTTCAGCCTGTATTGGAGGTAGAGGAGGAAACCAATCCAACTTTTCAAATGTGACACTTTGCAGACATAAGGGATTTGTTTCCTCCTATGACATAAAAGCAGCCCTTATAGCACCCACACAACAGCAACAAAGATATCTACTTACCTTTCCACATCATGAAATCCAACAACAAAATAATGTTCACTCCTCTTACAAAATTTGGCAGCGTCTGTAGTGCCTCTTTCTCCTCCTTTTCTCATTTAATGCACATTGGCTAATAATCTCCAGGGCTGTATCAATACCTTCTTTTGTCTTGGCAGAACACTCCAGGTAAGCATATGCCCCAATGCTGGCAGCTAAAGCTTCTCCTTCTGTAGTGTTAATTGGCTCGTTGCCTGGAGTAGTTAGTTTCTTCTTAATACCTTCATCACCCCTTAGTTCTATCTTGGTAGCCACCAGAATAATAGGTACTGTGGGGCAGAACAGTTTGATTTCTGGAACCCAAAAATCAAGGATGTTTTGCTGTGAGTCAGGCCTGTCCACAGAGAAGCACATTAAAATAATGTCGGTGTCCTTGTAGAACACTGAGCGGAGATTTTGGTAACTGATTTCATTCTTCCCTGCCACATCGAAGAGAAATAGTTTCATCTCCTTCCCGTCTACCTCTGTGTCAGTGGTGTAAGCATCAAACAGAGTTGGCTCATAGGACTTGGGAAACTGTTCATGACGCAGAGCAAAGAGGAGGCATGTCTTACCACAGTGGTCATCTCCGACTACAGTTAGCTTTCTCCTGAGAGCAGCCATCCCTTGAAAACCAAGATAATGTACAAATGGATTATTCCCATGCTGGTTTTTTTTTTTTTTTTTTTTAGGTTTTGTGGAGGGTAGAAGGAGAAGAGGAGAGAAATCCCATTAGTTTGGAATTCTTCCCCTTATCTCCTTTTTTTCTCCACAGTCCTGTCTTACCTTCATTCCCTATTTTTTTCCCCGTTTAATTTCTCTGGTATCAGAATCTTCTGAAATTGTGAGTACCTTGCTCTTTACTATTGTTATAGATCAAAAAATGAAGGTATAAACCAAATATGGATGTAACCAGGATTCCTGCAGTGCCCTATATTTCTGTTTTATCATCTCAGACATTGTTTATGGTCAGTGTTCGGTCCATAACAGATTTCATTTGTGTTTTACAAACACATATCCAGATTGGTTCTATTGACTACATTTTTCCTGCCATGATCTGCTAGTAGAATTTTACCAATGGTGATAGCTATCCTGTGTAAGTCCATGCTGCTTTTGCTCATAGATCTGTTGTCATGTGGGAGTTCAGAAAGTTTTCTCAGTCTTCATATATTCATGGTTAATTTATATGAGATAGAAGTTTGTTAGACTTACAGGATAGTAATTTCCAGCATCAACCCTTCTTCTCTTTCTTGATATTCAGTATTAGATTGGTTTCTTCTAATATTGTTGCCACCTCAGCTTCCTTAGTGACTGGTTCCCCTGCAGAGAGAACTTACCACCACTCTTCAAAGACTATAATGATGAACACAGTATTTAAAGGAATAGGTCAATGTTTCTTAATATAGCCAACCAATCTACAAAGAGAACCTGATGACATCATTGTTTTTTAAAGAAAGCTACTTCACTGGCAATAAAGTGGAAGTTACACAATTCATTAACAAATCACAGCATGTTTACTTTAGACATTTCCTTGTTCCTATGCAAAAGACTCATCCTGAGTGAGCATTTCATTATTGAGTGTGTCAAACTACTTTTGGGGGGGGCTGACAGTACTAGAGTGTAAAACAGCAGTAGACCTGCCAGACAGACCCTCAAGACACCCCCTTCCAGATCTGCTGAGGCATTGCAGAGAAATGAATTGCAGAATCAAAGAATGGATGAGGTGGGAAAGGATCATCTAGTCCACCCTGCTCTGCTCAGAGCAGGATCAACTACAGCAGGCTGCTCAGGACTGTCTCCAGTTGGCTTTTGAATATCTCCAAGGACGGAGACTCCACGGCCTCTCTGGGCAGCCTTTTCCAGTGTTTGATCATCCTCAAAGTAGTGAAATGAAGCCTATCAACTGGAGAGTCTAAAGAGAAAGAACTGTCCAGTGTTAAGGATACTATCTTGAACTCCAGAGATGAAGACTGAATTCCCTGCTATCTTGTTGGTATTGGACAAGTCATTTCTTTCTCTCTGTCTCAGTTTTCTTGGTGGACAAAGACTGCAAGGTGTCTGCAACCACTAAAAACTGAGAACAAAGGGAACCGGAGGTAGATTAATTTGGTCTCTCTGCAGAGAGAACTGTTTCCAAAGGCATTATTGGTGATGCAGATATGTAACTGCTGATTAGTATAGTTATGTGGTCAGCCCATTTACTTCATACAGCTACAGAAGAGTTCTTCAACTGCGATGAGGGTTTTTAGGTCTAAAAATTTTTGCCTAAGGATGAGGAACTTGTTTTTGTTTAATCTGAAGTCAGCTGGAGAACTGAGGCCACTTCAGTTTTCTGTGGTGGTCTAATTTTACCCTGCCAGACCATATTTCCTGAGTCCTATTCAGCTATGAATCTGATAGTCTTGCCATAGGAACTTGACAAAATTAAAGTCATTAGCTTCTGACTTGCCCCACTTATTCCCTGGAAGAGCAATGCCAGTGGGTCCCATACAGCTCTTCAGGATCATGAAGGCATTTCTTGTTTGGGATGATGTGCTTTACGTAAAAGCACTGTACTTAGCCTAAACTGCTGTTTGAAAATACACAGGTCTTTTTCACCTTCTCTTTTTGTGCCTCAGCATTCCAGTTTCTAGGTAGATCAGTCTGGCTTCTCTGCTGAGAGCACAAGGGAATCAAAGAGTTAAATTCTGTTTTTCTTCAGGGACACTGGAAAGCAACGGACCTGCTGTGACATGCAAGAAGTGGTCTGGTTTCTGTATATGCCAGAAACTCTTAGCAGCTTAGAGGGACAGATACTTACCATTTCTGCCTGTCCTCCCACATCTACTCAGAGCTTTTTTGCACTAGCCTGTAAACTGCTCATATTTAGCTAGCTCTTGCTTTCCTTACTTCACAGAGAAGCTTTGCCTGCATGAGGACTGCAGGATGCTTGTTGCTAGCGTTACAGTACAAGTCAGTGTGCAGGACTCAGTATGCCATTACTGGCACATACGGCTCCCTCAGCACGTTATGCCACAGCAGGCAATGTACTTACTTGCCTACTTATTGACAAAAAGGAGAAAGATTACCTTCCCCACTGAGCTTTCATGCTTTTGGTACAGATTTATGCTTGAACACAAATTGTCTGAGTTACAGACATGCCCTTTAGAAAATCTGTTTAGCAAAAAGAGCAGAGGGGGAATATAATCTGGAAACAATCTCCAGTAATTGACTAGAATTGTCCTCTCAGCAACAAAAAATGCCAATTGGATTAAATCAAGTAAAAAACAAAAGGCTGAGGTTTAATCTCAAAACCACCAGCACAAGCAATGAAAGCAAAGAAGTGGTGTCTTCTTTCTCCTACTTCATACTTTCTTCATCAATCATACAGATGTATGTGGTGCAGCAGAACTAACGCTCTGCTTAGAGAGCGCACATTTAGGGATTACTGGAAGTGAAGTTTCAGCTTGCTTAAAGAAGTATAGTTTAGCATATCATGCAAATTTGATCAGAAAATATAACAATTACAACATAAAGTTCAAATTCAGCCCTAAAATATGTGAGCTGGCTACACTCCCTGGTGCTTTTCAGACCACGACCATGCTTGAATACAGAATTGGTCCTGTACAAAATTCCCTAAGGAGAGGAAAAAGCCACCTCATCCCAGAGCCTATTTTCACTATTTTCTTTCCAGGTTTGCCCCCTCTGCTCTCAGTCACCACCCCAAGAAGGAAGCCTAAGCACTTCCACAGATTATTATCCACTGTGCTCATTTACAGTACTGCTGCTGTTCCTCTTTCTGCTGCACTCGCAGCACTGCGATGCTGGTCAGATTCCCATTTTCCCTGATGCATTGATCCAAGCAAGAAGAGAAAAGGATTGCTGTGTACAACTCTGCTCCTGATTTCCACTGTTCTTGAAACTGGCTTGCTTCATGCTTTCATGTATGGGCTGAAGAAAGAATGCTCCAGAGAAGAGAAGTAAATGCATGTAACTGAAAAGATAATACAAATAAAGGGCCTCTTCACTTCCACTTAGACAGCTCAGGGCAGGTACCACATAGTGCACTGATATCTATGGGCTAAATCCACTGCAGGAGAAAGGTGGCATGTAGCAAATTTTCATTAAGTATGAAATCCAGGCCATGATCAAGTCCCAGGTATTACACATTTAAGTGTAAATGTGTGATAACCAGTGCTAACCATGTTCCCTCTGGAGTCCATTGCTGGAATTTACCCTAGGACAGCAAAATTAGTGTGATCTCAGCCTACATAAGTCACAGCCTCCTGGTATAAAGCCTCTGGGGAAAAAAAAAAAAAGCATTCGAAACCCTATCTCAAGGAATTACATAGACTTTGCTGCAGTCTTTTTTGCAAGGTGAGAGATGAAACATCATGTCCTTTGGCTTCAGCATAACTGTGTGGAAGACTGCAGATGCAAGACTTCACTAGAAAATTAAGCAGTTATGGCTCAGACCATAAGTGGGTGCTGGAACTCTATCTGCGCTGTTCAATTACAAGAAGAGCCCCTGCTATGGGTTTGACTTGGGTCAGTTGGACCTTTGCAGAGTATTTCCTTAGCGTTGGGACCAATAGACAGTTTGGATGAGGCCATCCTGCCTTGAAGTCTAAAAAAGTTAAAGAGTATGAATGTGGGCTACTTAGTTTGCTTTCTCTATGACGGGGCACACGGATAATTGCCAGCAGCACTCTGGGTGAACAACAAAGCTATGTGCTTTGGAATGAATAAGCTGCGTATTTCCCTACCTTTCATGGCACAACACAGATGAGATGATCAACATAATTGCTCATTCAGATGATTCTTTCTTCTATTTAATGAAGTGTTTTGCTCATGAAAAGACAAAACCAAATATCTAGGCACGATTCTTTGTGCCACCCAAAAGTCAAATAAAAACGGATTCAAAAGCATGTTTAAGCAGCCACTCTCACGATCTATAAAGTATAGTTGGAACTTTTCCTGCTGCCACCCCAGAGGTGGAGCTTTCTGGCTTTGGAGCCATAAGGAATGCAGGCATCCATGCCGGTGGGGTCGCCGCAAGGTGGCTCTGAACTCCAGTGAAAAGTCCACCATCAGTTTAATATTGCTGAAGAGCTTCAAGAGACTTACAACAGCAAATGTATTTAGAAGACTTACATTACACAGCAAATTAACTCTAAATGCCTATCAGAATGGCTCTACGTGCTTGTGATTATATTTATAGAGAGAATAGCTACAAGCCGCCAATGCTCCATCGCCAGAAGGACATGCCAGCATGGGGAAGACTTCCACATAGGTAACTTTTTTTGTCTCATGAAGAGTTTAAAACTGTGAGCAATGACAACAAATGTAAAGGGACATGCAAATCAGAAATTTAGCCTGTTAAAAGGCCACAGGTACTGGAGAAGACTGATGCCTATGACTACACTTTATTTCTGGGTTTTTTCAAACATCAGTTTGAATTTATTATGTTCACTTCATGTAAAATATGCTGTAAGATATTTTACATAAAACTATGTAAGATTGAGGTACAAATCCATCCATCACCATCCAGGGACATGCTCTTTTGACAGGGAGGAATGGGAATTACAAAAATCTCACATAAGATGAATTGTATTTCAATATCTAGGATTAAGTGAACCATAAGTGAACCATTTGCCCTATTGACACACACTTCTGTAACAGTCTACTGCAAGTAACTCATCAGGCAATTTGATATAGTCAGTGGTGCATTTGGTCTTCAAATGGATATTTTTAAATACACTTTTTAATACCAATCACATTTGTCAAATCACTCATTTTTGTTCTATTCACTAATGCCAGTGCTGGCTAGCAAAAGAGGACACTGGATCCAACCCTGAGAGGCAGTAGCCACAAGACATCGTTTAGGTGAAAATGCTTGCAGGGAAAAAGCTTGAGACAACACCCAGTTAAACAGCAATAGCTGCAACAGGGACACTGCTACCAGTAATTTCACAGTGTGAGACTTTACAGTGCATGGCTTTATTAACGCACACAGCGTGAGCCATCTGTTTATGTTAAGGTACTTACACCCTATCCTCCAAGCAATCTGAAACTCCAGTCTTTTGCGCTCATTTATTCTCCACATTCATTTTTTCATTACTGTGACTTCCGATATCTCTGTAAATTGAGACCAAGAGGGCATTTCAGTTCAAGTCTGCTACTTCTCCCAGTTTATAATTCCTCTGTTCCCTTTTGGCCAAAACCTGGCAGGAAAGAGACTCAAACATGATGATTTTTTTCCTTTAAGGAAGGGAAGTGGTTGAGTCCTGCCTTTTTCCAGTAATATCGAGTGAAGGTTTTTGTTTTGTTTAATCGCCTGCAATAATCTCAGTTCCACTTTGCTTGGGCTTTGAAGAGTGCACCTGGGACGCAGCGATTTTCCCCGTTTTTCTCCGTCGCTCGCCCAGCCTCTTAAGACCGGTCGTTCCGAGCGGCGGGGATGGCGGCGGCGCAACTGGGGCCACGGCAGGGACCGGACCTGCCTTGCCCTGCCCTGCCGCAAAGCCGCCACCCCGGGGCACAAACCGGGGAGGGGGGGGGCTCCTCGCCGGCGGCACGGTGCGGCCGGGGAACCTGCCCCGGGCTCCTCCGAAGGTGCGGCGCCGCCGTCCACCGTGAGCCCCCTGCAAAGCCCGCCTCATAGCCCGGCCCCACTCGCCTCACGGCCCGGCCCCGCCGCCCCCCAGCCCGGCCTGCTCGGCCCCGCCGCCCCCCAGCCCGGCTCCAGCCACCCCACCACCCCGATGCCCCCAGCCCGGCCCGGTCACCCCCGCCCGGCCCGGTCACCCCCGCCCGCCCCTCAAGGCAGCGCCAGCCGCCCCGGCCCTCAGCCACCCCCCGGCAGGGCCCCGCCACCGCCGCGGGCCGGGCGCCGCTCGCGCCCCGCTCCCCCCGTCCCCCCCGCCCCGCCTCCCGCCCGCAGCCTCCCGCCAATCGCGGCGCTCTCCGCCGGGGATGACCTCACTCCCTACCTTCCCATTGGCTGGCTATATTAAGAAAGTCGCGAGCGCCTTTAAATAGCGGCTCCAGCCCGCAGCTTGCGGCAGTGGCAGCGCGGCGTGGAGCTGCGCGGAGTCGTCCGGTCCGGCGAGCAGCGGCAGCGTTTCCCCCGCGAAGGGTCGAGCCGGGCGGGACCGGCGGCGCTTGCTGCGGCCGTAGCGCTCCCCTGCAGCAGGGGAACGGAGGCACGGTGCCGGTGCGGGGAGAGAGGAGGGCGCGCCCGCCTGCCTGCGCGGGCCCGGCTCACCACGGTGCCCTGTGAGAAGCGAGAAGAAGGGGGAGGCGGCGGCCGCGGGGAGGAGGGCGCTGCCATCGTCCTGCTGCACGGCAAGGCCAGTTTGGCGAGCCTGGCCATGGCCGCCATCCGCAAGAAGCTGGTGGTGGTGGGCGACGGTGCCTGTGGCAAGACCTGCCTCCTCATTGTCTTCAGCAAGGATGAGTTCCCTGAGGTCTACGTGCCCACCGTCTTTGAGAACTACGTGGCTGACATCGAGGTGGATGGCAAGCAGGTGGAGCTGGCCCTGTGGGACACGGCTGGCCAGGAGGACTATGACCGTCTGCGACCCCTCTCCTACCCGGACACCGATGTGATCCTCATGTGCTTCTCAGTGGACAGCCCGGACTCGCTGGAGAACATCCCCGAGAAGTGGGTGCCCGAAGTCAAGCACTTCTGCCCCAACGTCCCCATCATCCTGGTGGCCAACAAGAAAGACCTGCGCAACGATGAGCACGTGCGCAACGAGCTGGCCCGCATGAAGCAGGAGCCGGTGCGCACTGAGGATGGCCGTGCCATGGCCATTCGCATCCAGGCCTACGACTACCTGGAGTGCTCGGCCAAGACCAAGGAGGGTGTCCGGGAGGTCTTTGAGACTGCCACCCGGGCAGCCTTGCAGAAGCGCTACGGCACCCAGAACGGCTGCATCAACTGCTGCAAAGTCCTATAGGGTGTGGCTGGAGCGTGGTGCTGGGCACAGCGCCTGGGTCACCTGTTGGCAGGCGGAGAGGAGCTGGGTTATGCACGCACACGGCATCTGCCTGTCCCTTCCCATGGGGGCTGGTGATGAATCGGGGTGGGGGCTAAGGGAGGGAGCACACTCCCTTAGCCTTGGCCAAAAAGGGTTATGCTGGCTCAGCCATGGGGACAGAGGGAGGGGGGAGATTGCATGTCCTGAGTCTTGGGAATAAAGTGAGGAGAAGCCTTCTCCCACCACCGGCCCCTGCAAGTTAATTGCAGACTCTCAACAACAAAAAGCTGCTGAGACTGGACTGAGCAAACATTGCACCCAGCTCTTCCCCTTTGCCCACCACCTGCTGCTCCCAGCTCCCCGACAGCCTCCTCTCTTTTGCAAGAGGAGAGCGGTGGAGTTGAGATGCTCGAAGGGACTTCTGCCTCCTGCCTGCATGTGCCTCCCTTGGGCGGGCTGGGGAGAGAGGCTGCATCTCCTGGGCTGCCTGCAGCATCCTCGCCTCTCCCGCAGATGTTTTGGCCTGAGCCTGACCTGCTGTGGAAGTTAGTGTCCTGAAGACTGAGACTGGGAGGGGAGGGTCATCCCAAGCAAAGCCTGTATATATCTTACCTTTTCTGTCTTGTGCAAACTGGGGTAGTGCAGGGGGTGCTTATTTAAAGTGAGGTGGGGAGGGGGTGCCCAGCTGGGACTTGTGTTGTGCAAAGGAACTTGCCCTGAGTGACTGATGCCTGCTGGTAACGCAAGCCTTGAACTGCTTCCAGCTGCAGAAGCCACCAGGCTGGAAAGTAAAGGTGAACTGCTCTGTCCTCCTTGCTGGACATCCTCCTCCTGATGGATGAGGCAGGATGAGCAAGGGGGAAGGGGATGATATTGCCATATTATGATCTTGGTGCCTGCTCCTTTCTTTAATGTTGTCTTCTGCAAGTATGTTGATTTGGGTTTATTTAAAAATTTATTTTCAAAAGAAATTACTTTGCACAACTTGGTGGATTTTTGTTTTCTAAATTACACACTCAATGCACTTGTCATCTGCATACAACACTGTAGCATTGGAAGCATTCTTACTCAGTAACCTCATCTGGATCTTGTTTTAGATTGTGATTTGAACACAAGATGAAATAAAACCACTGTATCTTTTTGCCTTGGAAAAAATGGGTGAAAGCACTGTTCCTTATGCAGTGACTACATCAGACATTAATACTAAAGGGCAATTTAAAGAATCTAGGTTTATTTAAAAACTTTATTTTCACAGGGTAGCCAACCCAGGTGAAAATAATTTTGTGTTTCTCTGGTTCAGAGAACAAATGTATCCATTTATGTTTGTTTACTTTTCTCCCTCTTCCCTCAACAGTGGTACTGAGACTGTTCTGTTTTTGTTTTTAATAAACTGACATGGCAAAAACTGAGATGTATATGATGTTTACATAAAATTATGAACTGTGTATGCAGTTTTTTATGTAAAGTATTAAAAGATTCTATGCTGACACTTGTGAGAGTGGTGGTGTGATTTACAGAGGCTGTCCTCAGCTTGCAGCAATACACCTGGATGGTGTTGAACTCGAGCAGAGTTTGCCCACTGCCTGCGTGCAGTCCTAGTTGTATTTTCTCCGCTGGCTGAATTACCTGTCTGGCAGCTTTCAGAGGAATGGTGGTTATCGTTTCCTTTGGGGGAGCTGCTTCCTTAATTTTTCTGTACAGATGGCATGTGGAAGTGTACTCGAAATTCACAGTTTCTAATCCATCCTTGTTGCTGCTAAGCACAAGCCTCTGTGCCTTGTGTGTGGTGAGCTTGGGCTCAGGCTCCCAGAGCTCCTTTACCCACTGCTCTTGCTGCCTGTTGGTGGCTGGGGTGAGGTTTGGGCTTGTGTAGCAACAAAACAGGCAGGGAACTGAAAAGTAGCAGAGACAACAGGGCTTATTTTTCAAACAAAATATGTAGATAAAAGCAGTTTTTATTAGTGGCCTCCCCTTTGCTTGGTGTGAATACCCCTGTTCGCTGCAGCAGGACACACGGCCAGGCTTGGCCTGCTGTTGGATCAGAAGAGGAGGCTACGCTTGTGCTGCAGAAGTCTCTTAAGCTGCCTAGCTAGATGATTTCCTAATTGCTGGCCTCATTAATTCCCATAGCAATGTAAAAAGTCTAGGCCTCTCCGTGTCGGGGATCCCAGCAGGGCATCATGCCTGCCTCTTCCCTCGCCGTCTCTGTGCTTCGAGGCGTGCTCCCTGCCGTAGCTTGGGTGCCCGGGCAGGTGCAGGCAGGAGGACAAGGCCCTGCAGGTGCTGCCTGCAGCACCGGCTCCCAGCAGAGGAGGTGGCCTGGTGCAAAATACATTGCATGGTTTTCGCTGAACAATTAGGTCTATGCCTGAAGTGCTGATGTCTCCCTTTTTTCCCCCCTTTCTTTTTTCCCTGAAAAACTCCCTTAGGTACCTAGAAGGGAAATGTCAGGACAGTTTTATTTTTTTGTAAATCCTCTTGACTCCTTTTGCAGATGTGTGAGAAAGGAGTCGAGCCTTTTGTTTTTCTAGCCTATGAATATCTGCTAGGGTGCACTGGATT
Organism: Ciconia boyciana; assembly: GCF_034638445.1. NCBI lineage: Eukaryota > Metazoa > Chordata > Aves > Ciconiiformes > Ciconiidae > Ciconia > Ciconia boyciana. The sequence continues at coordinate 11,085,773 of NC_132936.1, read as the reverse complement.
GTTCAGAGATGTTAACAAATACCAAGGCAAGCAAAACACATTTAGTGGCTTTTGCTCGTTCGTTCACGACGGCTCCGCCAGCTGCCGACTGAAAGCAATGGGGCTTTTTTGACAGACTAACATAGAAATAGTGGGCTCCTTGTTTGACAACTGGAAAGTCAACCAGAAATAGCGTGGAAATACCTGTGTTTGCATTTTGAAGACTTCAAATGCTAGAGTATGTGCTCAGTCCATGCCATGAGTTTATTGTGCTGTTTCCTATGATCCTTAATGAAAGATAGTGGCATTTTCACTTAGACAATTTAGCCAGGATTTCTTAAAAGGTACCTAAGTCCCAGGTTTTGGGTATCTCTCTCCAAGGATTTCAGTTCTTCTGATATTCAAAGGGTGAGTTTATCTCCTGTTTGAGAATCCTAAAATCACTTTTTGGTCCCAAAACATCCTTTGAAAAAAAATCTAAGTTTTGGATGTTTAAAGGGCCATGGCCAAAGACCTCATTCTTGCAAAGGCACTCAAAAGTCTCGTTCTGTGCAGCGTAGTGCTGTCCTGCGCAATAGCAGCCAGTGATGTTAAAATAAGCATTGGAACCTTTTTCTTTAAACTGACTGCAATAGCTGCAAAACTTACAAATTCTGTTAGACTGCAGCAATAACTAATCTTCTCAAAACCCCAAAGGAGAAAGCATTAATATTTGTATTTTAAACACTGGGAAATGAGTTAGCATTGCATCCCTGTATAATTAACTATAGCAATATTTTCCACTAAGGTGCTTACAAGGTAATTACATTCATTATTTCCAGTTGGACCTTTGCCCAAGTCAGGGCTACAGCATCTGGCCCAAGGGGGAAAAACTGTAAGAAAACACATTTCAGTTTTAACTGAGCGTGACCTTTCTCTGCTACTTGTGAAGCTGTGAGTGAGCCGACAGAGTGAGATCACCGTGTGGGAGTCCACCCGTCGGGGTCAGATGGTGGGATCAGAGCCATAACTCGTTTTGCTCTGTGCCACATTGCCGTGCTCGCTCATTTGCGTCACCGCTTTGGTGGAGGGGGACACGAGGTGTGGCTCGTCCCACCCTCCTCAACTCAGCCGTGCTGACATGGCCAGGCTGACGCCCCAGGGCCACACCAGCTGCCGTGTGAGGATGTCGCACTGACCAGCTCCTGCCCAAGTTTAACAGGGAGGGTCTGCCCGCCGCTGGGGCCAGCCAGATGCCCGAGCTTGGGGCAGGTCACCTCACGACCCCACCCCACCCCACGTGTTCAGACAAAGGACTGGTTTCAGGTGGACCTCCCCCAGCTTGTCTTCATCTGGTCCCCTAGCTCATGTTCATCTGGTCCCACTCTGTCTTCTGTAACCTTTTGACTGGCAAGAGGTGACAGGGAGCAAGTTAGAGCATCAAAGGAAGGTCAACAACCAACTCATCTCACAGTTCCCATGCACGCTGCTGGGCACGCAGAGACTTTCCTGGCTGTGTCCACATGCCTGCACAGTTGTCCCCAGCTGAGGAGAGGTTGCACCTTCCCTTACTCTGTTCAGACCAAGTTCAACCTCTGCAAAAGGTGTTTCTTCTGGTGGGAGTCAGAGGTCCACCAGGGGAGTTTGTCCCGTGATGATCCAGTGCAACATTAGCAGCAAATCCTGGGAATCTAGAAGAGCCTCACTGAAAGGCCTGTTCGTCTCCCCATCGTTCTCAGTTCAGGTGAGGAGACCACTTATGCGCTCCCACCCCAAGACTGGTTGGACCCTCTGACAGTGTGAGGGCGTCTCATCTGGGCAGCCTTAAAATGAAGCCACTCAGGGAAGGTCAGTGTCACCTCTGCCCTTCTGGAGATACAGCAACAGCAGCTGTGAGTAGTCCTTGCATGATCAAATGGGGACTCTGCGTAGAAAGCATTCTCAGTAGGTGTGCCAAAAAAAGGATAAATCATCTTTGGTGGGAGAAAGACATCAGTAAAAATTCTTGGTTGTTTTAGCAAAATGGTTTTTAATGCACTTATTATGCATTGAAATTAAACTGCATGTTTTTGCATTTTTTTAAAAACTCTCATGCAACTCCACATACTACAGTGGAGTTGCATGAGTGTAAGTGAGAGCAGAATTTGAAGCAATGTCCTCTTATATGGCTTTCTGGTTTTGCAGCAATAACTTAATTTAGCTCCATTTGCCTTACATTGTGTCGGACAGGTTGCAAGTCTGTTTTAGCAATTCAATAAAGAATGGACACAAACTCACTGCAATAAGAAAAAAAAAGTACTTTGAGGAAGTCCACAAGTATTTTACTAGAATCAGTGTCATTAACTAATTCACTCACAGATTTTATTCCTTGACTTCAGAAAGGAAAAAATGCCCAGTTTCACCCTTCAGATTTTAGTGGACTGTGGCACTAGTGAATCCAGTTCTTTTGGTTTTGCTGGTTCTGTAACAATATCTATTAATAAATAGAAATCACATTAATAATCCATCGAGCTAACTTAAAAGATCTTTCTAAGACAAGCCATTTGCCCACACAGATCCAAAGAACTGTTTGCGGGTCTGGCTAACCCAGCCTGTGTGTGAAGATACAGATGCTCCAGGTCAGGAACTCAAAGCCTTCTTCACAGATAGGCAGCCAGCAGAGATGGTGGGGTGGAGGAAGCCGTTAAGCATCTACTTCAAGGAAGCTTTTGAAGAAAGGCTTAGATCCATTTCTGGAGGAGTCTCTCTGAAACCTTGTGGATCTCCTTGTGGACATCTTTAGATGCGGAGTCCAAGGGAGGGAAGGATTTCAGCTCACTTCAGCAGTCTCAAAGTTATGTATCTCATGTAAGGTAATTGTCCAAGGTCCCTTTACAGCCAGCAGGCAGAAACAGGCATCTCCAGAGGACCTCTCTCCACTGCCCGAGAAGGGGCATTTTCACCTTCTGGAAGGGCTTGCAGGTGAAGCTGTGTGATACGGGCTTTGCCAGCACCACTGCCTGCTCACCTCCCACCAGGCTGGCTCACACCACTGCAGGTCTATTCCCACTGGGAGAATTCACCCCCTCCAGTTTTACCTGACTACAGGGGAGGTGTCTGGGCTACACATGGCTGTTTCCATGCCCTGGTCAGTCAGCAGGAAGAGCAGGGTATGGACCCATGTGCAGCTGGGTGCATCCAGCTGCTGCTGCAGGGAAGCAGCGGTTTCTCTGCTGGGCTGGTGAGCTGAGCCGGACCAGTGCGGGGCTCATCCAGCGCTGGCGCTGGCAGTGGGCTGGGGCAGGCAGGGAGGTGTGGGAGAAGCGTTGCCTAGGGAGGGAGTCTGAGCAGCTTGCTACAGCTGGGTAAGCAACTCCAGAGAGGGCAGATTAGGGTGAGGTAGTTTGTAAGGATGGTTGTAGCCTCAACATCATCAAGCTTAGGATCTGGAGGCTATGTGTATATACCCATATGAACTATATGAGAGACACTGGAACAGGTTGCCCAGAGAAGTTGTGGATGCCCCATCATTGGCAGTGTTCAAGGTCAGGTTGGATGAGGCTTTGAGCAACCTGATCTAATGAAAGATGTCTCTGCCCATGGCAGGGGGGTTGGACTAGATGATCTTAAGAGGTCCCTTCCAATCCAAACCATTCTGTGATTCTGTGTCTTTAAGGGCTTGATTTGAGTAGCCTGATGTAATGAATGAACATTTTTTTCGATGCCACTAGAGGAAGGCAATGAGTTGCTCTTCCCCCTTCTCACCTACCCCCTTGAATTTTTCCAAGTTCATGTTGAGAGCGAAGAGTTTTCTTCAAGTTTACTCCCAGTGACAGTGGTAAGCCACAGTCTGTGATAAGCAGCAGCCAGGTAGATTAAGTTTCGTGGCCAGACATTCATGCCCTGTGCAGAAGGACAGACCTCTCTCCAGTTCTTCAGAAGGTCCATGAAGCGAGAGGCTTTGCATTTACTTGTCAGAGGTGCCTATATGTGTCAGCAGTGTATTATCCATCCATAATTCAGCAGCAAGTACCATTTGGTATAATAATAACTACAGGCATAGCTGCTTTTCTTACATGATTGAACTATCAAACTCACGCTAAAAGGTGGGGTGTAAGAGTGGGGGTTAAAACCAGAGGCACTGATGCGATACCTGCACTGAACTGGAGCAGCATAGCAGGAAGAATAGTAGATTGGTGCCTACAGCATGTACGAAATGTATGTGTACATTTTTCCCCTAGCCTGCTAGTCTGTCTGGTTTTTGTGTGTGTGCTAAATCTTGCTTCCAAGTAAAGGGGACCAGTGGGTGGGATTTTGTGCTAATTCTGTTGCTTTTAGGCCATTCATCCTCTTCTGCATTCAAAGCTTGATGTGGCAGGGCTGGAGATAGGAATTTGGAAACAAAGTGGATTTCCTGGTGGGCTCATTTGCATGATAATGTCCCCTTCCCTCTTGGCTCCCAGGAAGGGGAGGGTGGTGGCAGCTCGGGGAGCCACCGAGGGCTCCCGGGAGGTGGGGAGGGAGGTGCTGGCAGGGAACAGCTGTGGAAGAAGAGCCTTTTCTCCTGCTCCTAAGCTTTTGTGCAGTGGGTTTTTTTTATACAATGAAGTATGACCCTACAGTCCTTGCTCTGTGGGCCTCTTCCCTCTGGCCTCAGCAGAACAAGCCAGGACTGCAGAATCGGGTCCTGCTTTGCAGGATTCTCTGGGGTTTGGTGGCAGCAGTCTGACCCTTCCTGGTGACAGCTGATTTTCTCCTCCCACGAAAACAGAGTGAGTTTTAGACCCGGACTTTTCATAATGTATGTGCATAGCTAGATGTAGTCACACTATCTGTGTAAAACTCAAAAAAGATGAAAATCCAGCCTTCTGCATTTGAGATTCTTATAGGAGTAAATGGGTGCTTTGTATTTTCAGCCTCATCATCCCTGAAGATATCAAGGAACATCACTGCCTGGTGTGCAAATGTAACTGAACATCAGTGGTAGAAGTTATACAGTCACCCTGAAAGATGAATATATTATTTTTTTTAAACCCTGAGGGGAAAATAATTTGTATGTTTTGGTCTTAAATCAACCATGCCCTCATGAGCATCTGGAAGAAACTCAAAGTACTCATAATTTCTTTTGATTTTCTCTGACAGTCAGGCGGGAGGAACACTAAAGCTGCCAGCATCTAGAGGACCAAGGAGAATGAATGGGACAGAGCTTGTGTCAAAACAGCCTTGTACCAACCTGTCTTCCCACGGTGCAGCGATGGGCAGGACGATGCATGTCGCTCCAATGTTTGCTTTTTATCGAAGTGTTCCCAAACAAGGTGCCCTTCAGCTAGGGACAGAAATGAGCTCAGTCCCTCCTGATGGTAATAGGACACTTTGCATTGATGGCGATTGCTGCATTTCACTCAAAACACTCCTAAGGATTAACTAGCATGAGATGCTGGCATGAGAGAGGCACACATATACTAGTAAATGGCAAAAAGGGAAGCAAATTGTAGTAATTACCTTGCAGCTAGGAATTTAGCAAAGGTGTGCCTAATGCCTGGGCTCCTTGCAAACAGCCCACCTCGGCTCCCACACACTGGTGGCCTCTCCTTCTGGGTGGGCTCACTGATTTAACACTGTCGTGTGAAATTCAGAGGAACTGTTCTCAGCCTGTATTTAGCTGGGAAGATTTCAGACTGGAAGAAGGGCTTTGGTGCCTGAAGGCTTCTCTGTCTTTTCCAGCTGTACCACTGGGTTTAATAAAAAGCCATTCCTCCTCTGCACATTCTTCATCTAAGAATGTTCTTAATTCTTCATCATGCCAGGGAAGCAGCTAAGGATGACAGCATGCTTCACTTGCATCCTTAGACTGACATGGCTATAGCAGTGGTACTAGGTATTCTGAGACATCGGTTTCAGCCACTTTTTAATCCCCTTAGCGTAAGCATGTATTTGAAACATAAACTTCTGAAATTTTACATGTCACATACTAGACAAAGGAATAAGCTGGACATATTTCTTCCATGTGATCATGAGAAACTTGTGTCCACAGTCATTTAAAGGAGTTGAAGACTGGCCCTTGAACTCGGTGTAGGTATCTGGCAGCTTTAGGGACCCCCATTCCTCTGCACACCCCTGCAGAAATGCCCATTGAAGGTTTCTTTCCTAGCTTGCTCCCTAATTGACTGCTACCTACATGCTGCCGAAGGATGTGCAAGTGCTGCGGGGGCCCGGGGTAGCTGCCATGCTCTTGCCTCCGGGCAGCTGATGGAGGGTGCATTTGGTGCCAGCCCCCTGCTGCCCTGGGGCCGTGCTGTCACCCAGGGCTGGGGGGCTGGTGCACAAGCGCCTTGCAGGGAGGCAGCGTTCCCCTAAACCATATAGACAAGGTGTAAATAATGTATTGATTCACTCTGCTGGTGATACTAAGCTCGTGAACTCTTCGTTAAACTTTGGGATTATTATCGGTTTATCTCAGGAGGTCAGTTTATCAGCGTAATCATCCCATTATCAGCATAATTGTACGACTGATGTTGCACAGGTAAAACTCCCCGTGCGATTGGGAGCAATGCTCCCCTTTTGCAGGTTAGCCCCCTTCAAGTAGGAGTGTCCATGTGGCAAACTGTGCCAGCAGGACGAGGACACGAGGGTGGAAACACCAGCACGCTCCTCCACAGGCAGCAGCCGGCTGGCCGGGACCTACGATTAAACTGGAGACACAGCTCAAGCTGCAGTGGCTGAAATTTCACTGCAAAAGGTTCTTGTTTCTCATTTTGCTCCTTTGATCCGTTGAAAAAGGATCAAGTTTCAGGGGAAAATCAGCCAGGACAAGCCACAGAGGGCTAGAATTACTGGCATGCAAAGAAGCAGGGCAAGACAAGATAGGTTTCAGGCTGCAGCCTGAACTAAAGCTTGAGCCTGGGACTGATAGAGGGCCACATCAGCTGCTCTTATTGTTAAAGATACAGATGTTTAAAATTAAAAGCAATTGTTTATTAGGCATTCCCAGATGGCTTTTTCATAAAGTAGTCACACACTGGTCTGAGAACTCGCAGCTCTTCCACTGTCAGACCATGTTAATTTTGTACATGAATGGTTTTAATAAACCCAAGAAAAATATGCATTCTCACATGTTAATTTTGCAAGGCAATCCAGTGGCTGTGCTTTAAATATTAACAACAAAAAAAGCAACCCAGAAAGTGCTCACATGCCAAAATTTGGCAGATTGGTGGATGAAACGAATGGGGGAGGCTGCAGCAGTGGGGCTGGGCTGTGGGGCTGGTGGGCTTTTCCAGCCCCGGTTAGTGGACTGGCTACGACTTGCATCCTTGCATCTTGGTATCCCTGCTGGGTGGCACTGAGGATCGCTGCATGCTCTGTGAAATGAAGCGGGGGCTGTATCCAGGCTTCAGGCACCAGCTTCTCAAACCTACTACCAACAAACTGAAGCAAATTCAAGTAAAGGTGGTGAAAAGATTGCTTTCTTGTCCAGAAGCATTTGTTGGATGATGTATTAATTTGAGTCTTTATGAAATTATAATCATATTGTCCTTACAGCCAATGTGTGCTATTGTTGTTGTTGTTGGGCAGATACAACCTACTAATATTTTAAGTCTTTGTCCACCCAGGGTAAAGCCCTGGTGGATTTGAGACTGTAACATGTATTTCTGGGTGAGGGAACTGTTGCAGAAAGGGTTATGGAGGTGTCTTAGCACCACTGTAGGCAACATAGATGGGTGATATTTTTCTGGACAAAAGCTAGGACTTCAAAATCATATGCAAATAGCTATGTTAATGGGATTTAATGCATAATATCGGCAGGATTTAAATTTTTCAGAATTTGTGACTTTCATAACTGTTCTGCAGAATTTCCTGACATCTCTCATAAAGCTCTTCAGCCTTTTTTATATTTTAGACAACTCCGATTAGACAACTCCTGTTGTGCTTGAAAACGATGCTATAAAAATAATTAATAGCCCTGAAGTAAAAAAAAAAACAAAGCCAAAACAACAACCCACAAGAAACAGCAGCTCTCAAGAAACCATTAGATGTTTTCAGCAAAAATCTCCCTGTGCAAAAGGCGTCACACCAGCGCTCAGCCGCGCTGTCTGGGCTACCGCGGTGCTCTGGGACTGATTCCTAACAAGTTGAGTCCCTTGGCTAAGGGTTGTAGATCCTAGAAAGTAGCAGTCCTGCTTTTTATAATGGTGCTTCATTTGCTGAGGGGTTTGTTAACCCCTTCGCTTCCCTGTGACCCAAAGCTCTTTCACCGAGACAGTGGGTTGTGTCCCTGGGGAGCAGGGCACGGAATGGCAAAGCCCAGCCCATGGTGAGAGCCAGGGTTGTTGTTTTTCTTTTTCCTTGCTGGATGCGTTATTTGCCACCAAGCAGAGGTTTGATCAACCTGTGAATTCAGAAGAAATTCATGCCAGTGTTTCACCTGAACTAATGTCAATGTTAGCCTACCCTTGGACCAGGTGATCTCCTGAGGTCCTTCCAACCTAAATTACGCTGGTTCTGCACATTGAGGGTTAGCTGTCACTCACAAAGTTGGGAGGGGGGCAAGCTCATCTTTCATTATTATTCCCTGGGTAGACTTATGTTCAGATATCTCTCCTCTTTGAGGGACAGCTTTGATGTCATGTTGACTGTCCTGCCCACCATGCTACAGCTTACGCAGGTAGTCACCGAGCCTGCATGATCAAAAGTGACCTCTTTCCATCCTGCTAAACTCTGAGGGCATTATTTAAATTGAGGCATGATGAGTCAGTTTCACAGGTGAAACAAGGACCAGAGTATCCAGTCCTCACCCGCGTGGGACACGAGATGAGTGAACGGGGGCGTTAGTGCAGAGGGGAGGACCTTCACCCAGCTTGCTCTGTCCACTGACCAGGGCTTCTCCAGACCCGTGGCCGTGCCCTGCACTGGGAGGATGTTTCCTTTCCGACCATTGGGGTTTGAGGCTGGGATTGCTCCATGGCGTGTGCTCTTGCACCTATTTCTATACAGCCCTACCAGGGACCTTGTGTGCTTGCACGTCGCAACAGGCAGCATTTGCAGAAGTGAAGCAGGAAGGTTCATGCCTGCAGCCAGAGCCTCTTCCACAGCCCGTGCAGCTGACAGTGCCCTGCCAGCGGTCAGGGACCCTCCGAGCTGCTCAGGCCCCTCGCAGCCGGGAGCAGCATGCTGATTTCTGGTATAAGCAGAGCCCGGGTGACTCCTCATTGCCAATGCGTCCATACAGCTTTGCTGACAAACTGAGACGTAATGCACGATGCTTTTGTCTTCCGGACGGCAGCCGAACACCCAGCGAAATCTCACTGGATTGCTGCTTTGCCACGTAATACTGTTTTCCTCGCATTTTCCCCACGCAATGTGCAGTGCTGACGGCATCCCGCCTGTCACGCATATCTGGACAGGGATCCACGTGCTTGAGCCGTGGCTCCTGCTCTTGCGCTGCCCCTTCGGCAGGACAGGACCACACGGGACATCAGCCATTCAGCAAGCGTGGAGGCCAGGAATCCCCCCAGCCCACCCACCACGCCAGCGGGCACACGCCAGCCCAGCAGCCCCTTCCCATCCAGCCACAGCTGACCCTGGTGTCCCAGGCGCTGCCCCTTTGCATGGGCATTCACAGCCAGGGCTGCGCCTGAGAGCCCCGGTCCTGGCTGCAGACCCTGGCCCCATCCCAGCTGGCGTATCTGTGTGCTCTCTCTACCCCAGGGCATGCTAATCCCCTGTGATTTTCCCATATTATCAAAACCCCTCTGGAAGTCAGTCAGATTTTAATTTTTTTCCTCCCCAACCTCTAATTCTGGCATCAGAAAGCTGCTCTGAGCATCACCTCCTTGCACTTGAAATCTGATCTCCAGCCTATTTGTTGCTAATAGATGCCCATTTATTAATATGCCAAGATTAATGAACCTTTTCCCTGGTATAGGAAAACCATATTGCTAAATTACTGAATACATGTATTTCCTGTCTGTACAAACCGAGAGGAGCTGTTGGATCAAATCAGTTCTTAAATGGGAAGCATTTAAGACTCTGCACTGAGAAGGTTGTGTTTGTCACTGGGATTCACGTCTTGCTTGTGCACTTCCCAGTCATTCCTGTCTGACCCTGACTGTTGTCCCTCATCCCACTCTTCATAAAGGAGTCTGACTTTTTTAGAAAGAAGGTAAATGTCCTTTGTCCTGGCAAGTACCTGAGTTTTGCTCCTTTCCTAAATGTTCTTGGGAGAACTTGAGCCTGATGGATGCTCCTGCCTTTACAGATGGAAAAGTTTCAGCTGGACTTCTCCTATGGAGATGTTTCAGTCCCTGTTTTTCTCTTGAGCATCTCTAGGGGTGATTCATCGTCCCTGTGATGCAGCAGCACGTGTGCAACATTTCCCAATGTAAGTACGAGCCGGCAAGGACTATTAATTTTGAGTGTTACCCCCAGCCTTTCTTTTGGCTTCACACAGAACCATCTTACCTGCATTTGATGAAGCTTTTGTCACGGGGAAGAGTACAGACACAAATATAGCACACTCCCCCGCCACCGGGGAAGGCAACCAGGCTGAGCCACAGTTCTGGGGGACAGCTGAGGTAGCTGCAGCGCAGGGGCTCAGGCCGTGCCCCCCAGACCCAAGGGCACACGCAGGTGAGGACGCGGCGCCGGTGGGCGCAGCTCCAGGGCTCCTCTGAGCGGCATCGTGTCGATCGCTGCAGCGCGGACACCCCCTCTGAGGGTGCCCACGCTCCTGAGCCCCCTTCGCTGCCTGCCCCTCGACGGATGCCTCTCGCCAGCAGCGAGGCCAGGCCAGAAGTGGGGGAGGTGAGAGGGAGCCGAGTCACTGCTGATTCTCATGCTCGGCCCGTTTTTGTGGCCAAAACAACTGATTTTATTTTCCATAGCTGTCAGTCATGGAAAGCAGCTTTGTTTTTCTGTTTTAAATGAGGAAGGAAAAACGGTGGTGAAAGCCTGCAACCACCTATTAGTGATTGGGACTGATGGAGCTAGACTGCGCCTGCAGAATGTTTATTCCTCCTACACCTTCAGTAACTCAGCTTCGTACTGCGAGATCAACAAATTACTCTTACCAAACTGCGCCATCAAGCCCGAAGTGTGTCCTCTCCCCGCTCAGGCTGTAGGCACTAGCGTAACGAAGGGATGCTTCCTAGGTGAGTTCGTGGATTAAGTGTGTGTAGGGCACTGCTTGCTTTTCAGGCTTGCTCAATGGTTTAATCAGCTCTGGAAACAGTTTGTATGAGCTTTTTTGGAAACAGTTTGTATGAGCTTTTTTTCTTAATTTTTTTTTTTTTTTTTTTTTTTTTTTTAGCAGAGGAAAATATTCAGCCCCTCCAAAGCCAGCAGTATTCCTCCCGGGCTGGAGAGGATTGTCAGCCGGGCACTGCTGAGCCTGCAGTGAGCAGCCGGTGCAGAGGGGGTGTGGGGAGCCCTCTCCTTTCATATCAAACATGTGGCATGCCTGCCAAACTCCCAAACTGCCTGATAACTGGATAAGAAATGTCACCTTTATCTGCATCTCTGCACAGCTCTTATCTGGCCGCAGACATGAACTCCACCGTGTTTGCCCTTCACCCGTGTCATTTTTGGATGGCTGAGGAAACTCTCAGCTCTCCCTGTTCATGTTTTCTCCCGTGTAGATAAGAAGTAAAGGAGGCTGAGGAGGTCCCAGGGACATCTGACTCTCCTTCCTCTCCTCATGTTCATTTATAGCTGACTCACAAGGGTTTTTTTCTCCTCTCAGTATTTCTTCTTCTCCTTTTGATGACCAAGTGCCTGTTGTTTACAGGACCCAGAAAATGTGAGGCAAAGGAGATGCCACCAGGGCATCAAATGAACAGCCTGAAAGGTTGTTGGACTTGCATCTGTCCATCTTATACTTACACGTATTGTTGTCCCAACTGCTTTTCTTCCTTTCAGGCTCTTTACATCATGCCCTTGGTGTTCCTTACTGTACACAACATATACAGAGCTGCCCTTCTCCATAGTAACCCAGCAGGCAGCTAAATATTTAACAGTCTGACAGCATCTTTTTTACTCATAGAGCTTGTACTTCTTGGGATTAGTCAAATTTGGGGTTTCTACATAGTCCATTTAATCCAGCAGCTGGTTTTGGGTCTCTGGGGCTGTCACTGGGTCACGGGCTCTTCCATGGCAGGTTGCACTGGGCTGTCGGTGGGAGGGTTTGACGCTTCAGAAAGGGTTTTCTGGTGAAAATCTTTTTCTCAGAAGAAATAAGCTGGGCATGAGATACCCCCTCAATCTTTTCACACCTGGAGGCTGGAGGGCTGATGTTCCTTATGAATGTTTCTCATTACAGGCTCAGTTGTGCCTAATACCTTCAGCCACCCCGAACATCTGCTCTGCTCTGCATCCTCCTCAGCAGGCCTGGTTCACATGCACTTCTGGGATTAGTTTCATGTGAAAACTGTTTGGGACAAGGAGGTGATTTAGAAATCTCCTGAAATAGCACTGTCAGTGCAGCTCGGAGCGTGGAGGTGCTATACACCAGTTAGCTTGTCTCCCTCCCATATGGGATAGCTACCACACGTTTATGCCTCCATGACTGCTTCTGCATTACAGGGTTTATATTTCTTTTGGAGTGCCAATTTTTGTGTGCAGACAAGGTGGATGGCCTGACTCCGAAATGCTCGTGGCGCTGAGTTAATTACGCACGATGTAGAAAGCATTTCCTTCTCCGCTTTGAGTCTCTTCTGCACCCCTTGGCTTTGTGTCCTGAGAGTTTAATGGGGGGCAGAGGCAGCTGCTGCTCAGCTCCTGGCTCTTGATGGGGATCAGAGGTTGCCAGCAAGGACTGCAAGGGGCAGAGAAGAGCCACTACAGTGGGCTGTCTCCCTTCCCCGGGCTCCAGCCCAAGAAAGCCGAGAGGGTTTAGCTGGGGAGCGGAGGATGGTCAGAGCCAGCACCAGCAACACCCCAGGCTCATCCTCACTTCCCTGCTCCCTGATGCTGTAGGTTTCCCTGCAGGTCTCTCTCTTTCCCTGTTCCCCCCCTTCCCAGACCAAACCTTGACTTTTCCTTGTCCTAAAGGCAAAATTCAGCTGTGCCAACATCTGCTGAGATGCTCTATTGCAAACCGCCGGCCTGAAGTTGTGTTGAAGCAACAATTACTCCTGCTTGGCAGGCATCATAAGGCAGCTAAAACCCTGCAGTTTGCCATTGCTTATTTTTTTTATAAGCTCCTTTCAGGCTGGAAAAGTGTGGCCTACTAGTGCGTTGCTGCATGGCGTCAGGAGCCCTCTGCTCTGCTCTGGGGCCTGCTGCTGATTCTCTTGGGCAAAACACTTCATCCCTTCAGGCCCCCTCTCCCCTCGCACAGTCCTTATTGTTTCCATCAGTTCAACCAGTACCTAAGAAAACTGGTGTCTTATTTTTTGAGGGCCTTGGGCCAAATGTAAAACACAGTTGAAAACACTCATGAGTTAATTCACTTTTCACAATCAAGCCCTCCTCCTGAATGAACTGATATATTAAAGTTAGAAGAGATTATCCTAACTGTCTCGCTGGTGTCTACACCACCATGGCTACAGCTACGCTACTGCTCCTGCATGTGTCTCTGTTTCTTCTCTGCGGTCGTGGAACTGTAGCAGCATACTGACATTATTAAAGGCATTGCAAAACCCAGCCAGGCTTGTTGCTGCTGCACAAGGAGCCGCACTCTTCTGAGAGAAATGTTAGGACTCAGGAAACTTCATGGAGATATTTATAGCGTGGCTCCTTCCTGGGAGGGAGGGAGACTTATTTCTGAATACCAGAGAGCAGAAATAGGCCGGCTCTGAAGGTGAAAAGGTATGAACTTCTATTTGGGGAACACTGCATGACTGGAGTCACATGAGAAGGAAACTAGCAGTGGGGAGAGCTAGCACAGCCTCTTCTGCCTTGGCTCGCAATATCTTTGGGGCTTCAGGGCCAGATTCTGCCCCCTTTTTTCAGTGCCGAAACCTGACCCAAATATAAGGAAGGCAGAATCTAGCAATTCGTTTTGGATTTCACCCCATTTTTGTGCATTTAACTAGATTCGTGCTAGGCCACGAATGTTCCTCAGAAGGGAATCTGAGAGGTTTTAGGTGCTGATGCAAAGTGACAGATCTGCAACTTGCGATCGGAACAAATATCCAGGATTGTGGTGGAGTTTCACCCTGCATTTGTGACAGTGGATGAAATTATGTACTGAATACTTACTGCCTTTCCATTAGCTGTGCTATTATTGACTTGGACCAAAGTAGCCCTTTAAGCAAGGGCTGCTAGCCATTTTCACAATTCTGGCTTTTAATCATTGCCAGCTTGTAAATTCCTCCTTCAGAGGCCGAACCTGGTGGGAAGATTTCCAAGGAGCTGACAGAAGTGTTTTATAGAAGCAGCCCCTCTTTTCTCCTGGGGAATTACAACCCTATAAGTCTTCATTTTACTTGACATTCCAATTTGCAGCTTCAATGCCACAAGAAATGCCTTGGTTTTCAGTTTAGTGATGAAACTTGTGATATGGCAAGTGTAACAGAAAAATGAAGATCTGTAAAGGCCTAGTTAAGCTTTCCTTTGCTAAAGTACATAGCCAGCCAGACAGGAAGAAAAGCCTCTCTTCAGCTGAGATATTTAGATATACACTTAATGCCAAACAGGAAAGCCATGGAAACACGACGACCGTGGTGTCTGGCTGTGAATATTGTGGTGAGCCTCGAACAGCGCGGTCGCAGAGCCTGATGACCAGCCCAGGCCACCCGCAACTGCAGCCCGAGCGCAGAAGAGGACGGTGTCCCCTGGCTGGGTTGGCTTGTGCCCTCGACCAGGTGGCTGTGGGCTGCAGGGGCTGTGCAGCAGCGACGTCTCTGCTCCATGACCATCCAACACAGCTCAGCCTCTTCAGTGCTCACCTAATTCTCTATCAGCCCCATCCTTGCAGCCTGATTCCCGTATACGCCGTGTCATCTTTGCCTACTGAAGTGACTCCCTTGCAGTCTCAGCAAGGACTTGCAGGCTTGCCATTGCTCTGACATGTTGCCATGCCCCTGTTAAACACGCTCTGCGATGGGACAATGCTGCTCCAACATCCAGTTGCTCAGTGGACATCTAGGAACAATATATCACAAATACAGATGCTCTGTTAGGTTGGATTGATCATAACAGAGGGGAAAAGAAAAGTGTAGAAAGCCTTATCTATCCTCAGAAAGGGTGTGCTTTGCTGCCCTGTTTTATATTCTCTGCCTGTGGGGATGAGTGCCCTGTTTACCAGCTGGAAGAGCTGGGGTTTGCCACGGTGCAGCTGGAGAGACCAAAGCCTTACACTCACATTAGAGCACTTCTTGCTCTTCCATCTAGAGGACCTTCCTAAGACCCAAGTGGCTGTGCCGAGAAAGTTGCAGTCAGACAACCATGGTTGCAAATGAATTAATGGCTGCCTTCCTGGCCTGAGGGATTCATTTTATTTTAATCTCTCCTCCTCTTCAGTCCTCTGAAATTTTTACAGGGAATGACATCTGAACTAAAAAGGAGGTGAGTTTAATTCTGGGAGAAAATGAGCTCCTATAGGCAAGATTTTCCCAAGAAGCACAAGAGTTGGCCATCTGTGGGCTTTCCTCTCCATCGCTCGGCATAGGGATGGTTTGTTACTTTGAGTAAGAAGGGGCAGGATTCGATTTGATTCACAAAACCCTTATCTCTCCTGCAATAGCCCTGGGCTGCTGTAAGCCAGCTGGAAGGCAGGGACATCTTACTCTGCTTCTGTATTATTTTCTTCTCAGCCACTGGCAAATCAAAGCCCCATAAGGGCTGACTTCCTAGTCAAAGAGGGGATGCCCGGGAGGCAGTTGTGCCATGAATGGAGATTTATCTTTCACCTTTTGCTCATGTAACAGGGAGAACTTGATGCATGGATACATCCCCTTTCCTCCATCTCTTGAATCCCTTATTTCAAACGTGCAGAAGGCTTTTTAGGAATTCCCTGCTTTCAGCAGTGGGCCTTTGGGATTGTGTATAGGGATAGAACAATTTTCTCTGGGTGCTGGCTTTGCTCTTTGTTTCAAGGCTGTCCAACATGGGAACAGCACCAGTGCAGTTGGCCCTTACAAAAATGATACCTCTCAGCAGAGGTCCTTTTCCCAGCAGGCAAAGGGAGCTGTAATGCTACTCCGACTGATAAGTTCTGTGTTGGATGAGAGAAAGTGTTGTAATGCTGTAGCCCTCCCTAACCCGGCCATCCCCACTCACATTTACCAAGCCTTTAAGTGGCAGAGATATCTGCTACCCAGCTGTGACCTTCATTTCTCCAGACAATCCTTATTTTCTGCTATGCAGAAGACACAGCAGGAGTAGCCTTAGCAATTAAGTGCCAAATGAGCCAAGAGTGGGCAATCATAAAGACACATGTGCTGGCGACCTTGTCCCAAAGCTACACCTTGCATTTTCCATGCTCTTTACCTTCAGTCTGCTGTTTCCCCCAAAGTATGGCTTGAAGCAATGAATTATTAAAACTGGGATAACACTTTGGTTTTCTCTCTGCTTCCACAGGCTGAAGGAGGAAGCTGTGTTGTGAGGTGGGGCCCCAGGGCTGAAGCTGGTAGCCAAGAATTAGCTCTCTGCCTGTGCCAGTCATTGCTTGCTTTGCTTCCCTTATCAAAGGCTGGTGGTGCCTTTGCTGGTGCACCAAGGAGGCTGCGTGTGGAGGCAGGGTGCCTTTTAAAACTCTTCAGACTCTTTGACACGGCTGATGATTTACGTGCGTGTTCTCAGGTGCTAAATGACCTTCCTCTAGCGTTTGAAGTTTGGTGAATGAATAACCATCTCTCACCTGGCCAGGGCAGCAGACTTTGCGCTGTGCTGAGAGCAACGTTGAAACCCGGTCAGGCTTCTCCAGCATTAAGGTGACATGAAAGCAGCCTTTACCCCTCTGACAGCAACCCTAAAACATGTCCTTTTCTTCATGCCTGCTCCTGAAAACCCACAGAGATGATTTTCAGTGCTTTTGTTGCCTGCTGAGCCATCAGCCCCATTACACTCTCAGCCCTGGCATTTCTAGGCTGGAAGTGAAACCCTCCGGGTCTCTAGGCTCAAACGTCCATGAGCCTTGAAGGAGGAGCACTCATTCGAGGCAAGGGGACAGAGCTGAGTCTCTTAGCCCTAAAAATGAGAGGAAGGTGCCCTCTGACAAGACAGTGCTGTCAGCCGTGGCAAAGCTCACATCTCCCCTAAGAAGCGGGGAAATTTTGGCTTCATTTTCAAGGCAACATCTAGGTTTATGCATTCAGGGCTGAATCTCCATCTTTGGGTGGTCACACAGTCACTAAGTTCAATGCTAGCTGTATGTACACCTGTAAGGGATGAATTTGCCTGCTGCTGTGGTGGACTCAGCAGGCAGATAGGTCCGTCTTTCTGGGAAAAGGCAGCATTGTCACATGGTTACAATTACATGGGATTGTCCCCATCTCTAGGGTCCCTGCAGGCTTTAGAGGAACGCTGGCTGTCCTAGCCCACTGACCCTCTGCCATCTGGATCTGCTGAAGCAGCCTTCTCCCAGCCAAAGCACTTTTCTGCTATTGCATGCAGTCAATACGCCACTCAAGTGGACCAACAGATGCCTTACACAGCTCTGTGAGCTTCTGAATTCATGCTGATTTATTTGCGCTTATCTGAACCCTGTCTGTAAGTGCAGGTAACACATGATGAGAGCTTTGCCAAGGTCTTGTCCTGAGGATGGAGACTGCTTGGTGCAGTGATGAGGGAGGGCACCTGCCTTTCCAGCCCAAGTCACAGCCAGCCGCAGGTCGCTGTGTGCTGTCTGGTTTGGAGACTGGGCTGTTGCCACTGCATTAGTGCCACCAACACCCCGGCTGAGCTCTCCGGAGACTCTGAGTGGATGTGCCAAGGAAGGACTGGCCCTAAAGAGTCGCATGTGCTCTCATTTGTGAGATCAGTTGCCTTTCACTCACCACAGGTGCAGAAAACTGCATGATCTCTCTGCAAACAGAAATTGCCAGTCTCATACATTGGCAAAACGCATCCCTTAGTGGCTTTGCACTCATACAGAAAAGTTTGAGTTCAAACAAAAGTGACTTTCCTGCTTCTCTGGGTCAGATGGCTGCAAGTGTATTAGGTTAGTCCCCCTGTCACCATGGGAATGCTGTAAAAGAGAGCTTTGCTGTGGAAGATGGGCAGTGTTTGCTCCTGACATGGCCAAAGCCAGTCGCTTGCCCTTAGGAGCCCAGGGGAGCCCTGTGCCATAGGGCAGCCTCTCAGGCTGAACTTAGGTTTACAAAGTCTCTGCCTGCCTTAATTAACAAGTTGCATATTGCTTGATTGGGCAAAGAATACCTGAATTGTGAATTTGAGCAGAAAAAATGCAAGTAGGTGGGTTAAAAAATTAAACTTCTATAATTAACTTCAATATCTATGTCATGTTATAGTTTGACATGGCAATTTGAACACCTGTGCCTAATTTCACTGTGCTTTTTTCAGTCTCTCCTACTTGGTTATGTATAACATTAAGTAATGGGCAGGCCCATGTTGCACAGGAGATGTTTGGGGAAGTGCCTGTGAGGAAATGCCTGCGCGTCAGAGGGCTCGATGACAGGCATCATATGTGCCACGGACTGCTTGGTGCACGTTCAGTGCCAGGCTGAGGTTACGAAAGGAGTCCTGGAGTTCAGTCATACCCACAGCACCTACCTGTTCAGTCCTCATCAGGGATCATCTTTGACTTTCTTCCTCCTGATCCACACAATTGTGCCTTTCTCCTGATGCTGAGTATACTTGGACAGGAAATCCAGTCTGGGGAAAAAAACCTCAGAGCTTCTTTGCTCTGCCCTTCTAACTGCTGCTATTTTTTAATGCATATCTATATCCCAACATCACAGCTTAAGCTTAAATGCTTTTGAAATTTAGAAGTGGTCAGATAACATTTGCACTTCAGTTTTGTTTGCTTTCCGGGCTAAGACTGCAAGCACGACCACCACATTCACACAAGGGAGGTTTCACGCATGGCATGTCTAGCCGGGAACACACACAATAGTGCCAGGGGACTCAACAGGAAAGCCCAGTTGTGTGAGGCTGCCAGCCTTCATTTGCAAAGAGGTGGTTCAGAGGGTTCAGATTGATGTCCAGATCTCTTATGCTTTTCCAAACCATAATTCTAAATATTCTGACAATTATCCATCACTAGACAAATAATCTTGCAGGCACAGTAAGCCAATTAGGTTAGCCTTATGTCGCTTTTCTGTGAATAATCCTCATTTTCATGTGTGTTTAGGACATTTAAATTCTCACCTCTCTTGGAAGCACCCTGAAGCTCATTATGACACATCAACAACTTGTGTGTCAAGGATGGGAGTTGTGATTATCTGCCACTGAAGTTGTCCAAAAGTCTCCTGCTTTGAACATGAGCTCTCCTTTGAACAGCAGATTGTGTTTAGACCTTATCACTAACTCTTTCCAGTCGTTAAAAAGTCTCTCAAATCAGCTTGTTTCTGCTTGTGGAGCTATCTATCAGCTGCCAGCTCTCTGCCTCTTGTGTCCACAGCAAGTTCCCAGCTGGCAGCGGCTACCCAGAGACCTCCCCACTATCCTCTCACCATGCCAGGGGCTTAGAGGTGGTCAACAGCACCATTGCCACCTTCCCAGGTACTGGTGTCTTGGGGCTTCTCTGTGACTGAGATACTGCCAGGAAAGCAATGCGGAGCATGGCAGTGAGGAGACCTCTAGGACAGAGAGAGAGGATGAAACCACCCGAGCAAGCTCGGGTAAGGGAGAGGGAAGGAGCTCTGTGAAAGCCAGAGCAGAAGGCACCAACAGCTCCCGCAGCCATCAGCTGCCTGTCCCTGCAGGCTTATGCCTTCCTGTTTGCAGTCGCACCTTAGCTGGAAGAGGGCATGGAAAAGTGAATGTGTTTGTGTGTGCGTGCTGGGGAAGTAGGGGAAAATGCTCTAGACCTTCTGCAAAGCCTGTTTCTTTTGGGCTCCCCAGTCAGAGATAGGGAAGGGTCTCTGGTGGCTGCAGTGCTCCAGGGGCTGCACCCGTGTACACCCTGAGGCTGCACAAACTGTTTTAGGAAGGCGCTGGAGCCAGAACGAGCTTCTCATTTCCGTCTTCACAACCCAGTGAAGTGACTCACCCTCTCTAGGAGTAGTTCCCTAGGGCTGGAGTGGGAGCGAGGTGTCAGAAACTGAACTAAAACAAAAGTTAGGTTCAGGCCCAAGAAAATTTTCTGCTGCTGCTGTGGGTGGATAATGACACAGCCTCCACAGACACAAGGCAGAGCAGCGCAAAACCCAGGCAGCAGGCATAATACAGGCGAGAACTATTTAAAACTAAAAGGCTGTGCTTTGGATTTTTATTTGAAAGACCTAATTATGGGGACTTAAAATCCTGTCAGAGCAGCTACTTCAGATGATTGAGTGCCAGGTTGCTCACAGCATGGAGGAACATTCCCAGGTTGTTTCAGACAAAGTGTTTAAGGACCTGTTTCTTTACCCCTTTTCACACAGCCAAACCTTTCTTATGCCAACAGCTCATGGAGATCAAGGCTACTGCGCTAGAAAGAACTGCTTTGCAGAAGCCAATCACTCGACTTGGTTGAAAGATTTTGGTCTGAGTCTTTTGCTGTTGCATGGGACAGGAAAATGCAGGACAGAGACAACTTTCACACCAGGGTGCAGCACAGTTGGATGCAACTCCAGCAAGAAGATGGAAGTTATATCTGCTGCCTTTTAGGGTGGGTTTGATTCAAGCCTTTTAACTCCCTTCGATGGAAGTTATATCTGCTGCCTTTTAGGGTGGGTTTGATTCAAGCCTTTTAACTCCCTTCAGCAATAGTAGGAGTGTGTTGCAGGTATCGGTAAGCTCTTACCCTGGCAGATTTCAAGCTCTTGGGGGTTATTAGGACAGAAATTCAATAAATACTGCTCTGTGTCTTGATTTGGCTATGCCGGAACAGGATACTGTTGGAAGTAGCTATTTGCTGTAGAAAAATACCAGTGTTACTAAGAACAGTTGTGGCCTTGTTTCAAATGTTTACTTGCATTATAAAACTGAGATTGGCCTACATGGTGCAGCAATCTCCTTGGTTTAAAGAACTTCCCCTTCTTTTTTTCACTTGCCTATCCCACAACAAAATACTCTCCCTCCCCAGAAGAACAGGCAAGAAACCTTCCTGTAAGTCACCAAGACAGTTCCTGCATGGCACGTGCTCCCTTTCCCATGCTGTCAGATACAGGATTTAGGTAAGGCCACGCATGAGCTTTGCTTTTAGCAGAGCAGAGGATCACACACCCATCCAGTGCAGATCACTGCAGCTTTTCACTCCCGGTCCCTCTCGGCTGTCCGGCACTAACTCCGTCTGCTCAGGATGCTGTGCTCAGTGTAGGCTCAGATATGAATCTAGACAGGCATAGACCCAGCAGTGCAACTCCCTGTGAATGGGATTAAGCATAATTAATATTGACATGGGATTAAGCATATCTAGTCTGTCTGAAATCTCCCGTTTATGTCAAAGGGTCTATGCCTGTACAGGTACACAATAACCTATACACATTTCTCTTACTGCAAAGATAATTTTGTTTTATCTTTATCTTTTATCTTTATCTTTACTTTACCTGGGGAATAACTCAGTATTGCCCTTTTTACATAATGGAAAGCTCCAATTTTTAACCCCTTAACCTTCCCCTTTATTAGACAAAACAAACCCTGGTTCTTCAGCCTTTGCCTTAGGTCATAGTTTTGAATCCTTTCACCATTCTGGTTGCTGTGCTTTAGTCTCCCCAGTTTATCTATGTTCTTTCTAATTGAGCCACAGTGGTCTAGTTGAGGCTTTTCCAGCATGGGCGAGAACAGGATAATTATCTCCTGTCTCACAGAGAGCCTCATATTGTTGGTGCATGTTTATTTTCTGATCCATTATAACTCCAAGCCCTCTTTTGATGCACTGCTGCCAACCTGCATGTTCCTCATTTGCATCCGTGCCTCTGGTTCATCCTTCTCAAGTTTAGTATTTTGCATGTGTATGTACTGAATTAAATCTTGCAGAGTTTGGTTAATTTCTGATTTTTTTTCAGGCTTTTTGATCTCTGAACTTATCTACTGGGATGTTCTTGTTGCCGGCAAATTTTTAAAGTATACCATCTTGTTCATCGTCCAGACGGTTCATAGAAATATGGAATAATACTGGATCTAAAGCAGAGTGTCACAGTACACATTTTAAACGTCTTCTAAGTTTGGTATACCAGCTGATCATAAAAGACCTTTGAGGACAGTTACATGACATACCCTGTTCTATAAATGAAAACCAAACATTTTTGTAGAAGTATACTTTGTCTATGGCACGGTTGAGGAGGGCTCCTGGATTTTTCTGCTCAGCTGCCAGCATTAGTGGCAATCACAGAAACGATAGCACTAGCTGATTGGACATGCAGAGATTTCCTTTTGTGAGTCTGAACTATCTCTTACAGTATATATCGCACCCTCTGGAAAAGCCTGGCTGGTATTTTTTTGTCCTCGGCCAAGACAATTTTCAAATGCCAAAACTTAGCAGGTGCATGGAAGGACCAGGGAAAAGGATGAGACTTCCCCAAAAAAGGAGTGTTTTGTTTTTTTTTTTAAATGACCTGAACTCACAAGCCAATGTGTTACTTTGCAAATGCTCAGAAAGGGTATTTGTTGCCTTTGCATGTAAGCTTTTGGAAGCCCTTCATGAATCAGACTGGTGGACAGTGGAAAAAATTTACTGGTTGTTAGCTCTGCTGTTGTGTTACTGGGTGGAGGTTTGGCAGCTGAGAAGAAAACTGCCTCTAACGTCTGTGCTTTGGATCAGGTGAAACTTATTGGTGATAAAGGCAAATTGAGCCTGAACTGAGAGCAACTGAACATGCTCAGTGTGGAGAACTTCCTGGGGAGGGTGGTGGGGTGGGCAGAGCAGAGGACTAAGCCTGGGGCATCGTTTATGGCTGTCAAGGGTGATACTGCGTATTCCTCTAGTGGCAGGTGCTGTGTGACTCTTGCTGGAGCCTCCGAGGGGGTTTCTGCGACTGTTTCCTTTTGTGGGTGCAGTGAACTGGTTATCATGGTTCGGTGGAGGAGCACTTGTGCAAGAGTCACACTTTGATTTTGTTCCGGCCACAATTTTATAGCAGGGAACTGCCGTTTTGTTGAACATTTTTAAATGTACATTTGTAACTCAAGTGCTTGCCGCTGCTCATGTGCTCCAAGCAGGACTTGCAGTTCTGTTAATTTGCAAGTCAGTGCTTGTTGAAAAACAAATTTGCAAGAGATGTTTAGATCCTGCAGTGCTCAGGGTCACCAGTCCCTGCGGTCTGGAGAAATGCCTTTCTGTCTCAAAGTTGAGAGCTCATCCTTTTGTCTCAATGTAGTAACTTTATATTTTTAAGTAGGTTGTTAACTTTAGCTTTAATCATGACGCCTAGTTGAATAAATTGCGTATTAAAAAGGACTCTGAAAGAAAAATAATAGGCAAGTGATGCTTTTTCTATGAAATATAGCAGCCCTGTCCATCTTGTGAAACCCGGGTTCTTGTCTGGTCCCAGAGCAATGAGACCCTCTGGGATAGGACATAAACATACATCCTTCCT
This sequence comes from Ciconia boyciana, assembly GCF_034638445.1. Taxonomy (NCBI): domain Eukaryota; kingdom Metazoa; phylum Chordata; class Aves; order Ciconiiformes; family Ciconiidae; genus Ciconia; species Ciconia boyciana. Next base: position 11,062,254 of record NC_132936.1, on the reverse strand, counting down.
TCTGGTGCTCGCTCTGGCCAGCGCCTCAGTCGAGTCCCTCGTGCAGCTCAGCCCATATTGCAGCCACGTCTGGTCCCGAGCCTCCTTCCCTGGTACACTGCTGCAGTGAGGTTTCCTGGGGGGAAGCAGGAGAGCGCAGGAGAGGTGTAAGTGGGTGTCCTGAAGTGAGTGGTGAGCTGCAGGAGGACAGTGGGTTTGCTTTGTTTGTGCATCGTGTGATGTGATGGGATACTGAGCCATGGCCAAGGGTCTTCAGCATTATTGCACACAAGTTATAATTTTGTCCTAGCTTTATGGAAAGCATCTTGCATTACAAAACATTGGGGGTTACCTTTGTTTTTATTCATTTCTGTCATCTGATAGCAGGCAGACTGACTTAAAAGTTAGTTCAAAGCTGAGCAAGTAACTTCTCTGTGAACTTCTACTCAAGTAGAAACAACTTGCAATCTCTTACAGTAGAGTTATACTGCTGATTCTGCTGTATGTTGACTTTTATACCAGGCTCATCTGCCCTGTTTTGAACACCTTCTAGCAGTGAATTAAGTGTTACAACAAATTCTCACAGGCTCTGAACACAGAGACGTTTATGATACTACCTGAAATGGCAGAAATCTGCTGCACAGCATTTCTAAACAAAACCCAAAGTACTCAATTTGAATGGGGAAGAGTCGTGTGCGTGCTTCCCACAATAAACAGCCTTTGGACTGGTGTGCTAAAGGCAAATAGACAATAACAATAAATCAGGAAATTACAGGAAAAGAAATAGTAACTTCCAGTAAAAAATAGGACAGATTTGGAGCATCTGATTCAGTAAAGTCTGTTAAAAATTACAAAAGTGAAAATTCTCACTCAGTGTGATAATTTATCCTTTCTGCTCAGGATCTTCAGGCTCTTTCAAATGCTGATATGACTCTATTTCAATTTGATGGTAATAAGAAATACAGATTTGTGGGTAACTAGCCTGAAGTCAGTGATGCTCTGCATAGAAACTGAAAGCTTTCTGCTTTTGAAAGGGATCTAAGACATCATATTTGAGGCTTTAAATCTGGGCAGGTTAGATGGATTCAAATGAGGAAGGGTCTGATGAAATGTACTGTAGGATACCTAAGGGCCAGCAAGATGAGTTTCTTAACTATTAGGGTTTATTTTATAGAGCTCCTGGAGCACACAGACAACCTTTGCAGCTTGGCAAAGGACAGAAGCATCCATCTTTAAAAGCAGGGAAGAAAGAGACCTTGTGAATTTGAGACCAGGAGGTCTCTACTTCAGATCCTGGAAAGCCCCTTCACAGCCCCACCAACGCTGGGGCTCTGTACTTGCTCTGCCACCTAACCCTCACCCTCTCCTACCCCTTCACCCTAGCCAGAACAAGTCCAAAATGGACACCCACCACCTAGGGCTCCCATACAGAAGTGGCCAGGACTGAAAGCTGTTGGTGGCCCTCGCCTTCCCTTGTCAGCCCCTTCACAGCCCTGCAGGACCAACCTGCTCTGGCTACTCCACTTATTTCAGCAAAACTGCCCTGGCCTAGGGCAGACAGCGGGTGAATTGCCTGAGGTTAGAGGAAATCCAGGCCTCTGGGAGCTGGGGCTTCAGCAGTGCGTAGGTTCAGAGAGCTCAGTCCAGCTTGTTTAGACAGGGAAATGAGTCTGGACTCAGGTAAGGGCTGCACTCAGAACACCCTTAACTGATCTGGAATAATTTCCAATCTGGAATGTTTTTTTCCCCTTGGAAGTGGGGCTCTGACTGCTCTGCCCATTGCTTCCCCTTGGCAAGATCCCTGAAGTAGCTCTGTTTGTAGTAGGTTTCTTGCTGCAGATGTCCATGCTGAAGATTTGTCCCAGCTCCAGCGGTGTGTTCAGCAAAAGGCATGGCTCTCTGAGGACAGGCTGCTGGTGTAGACCAGGAGAGTGGCACCTTGCATGGCAGGAGAAACTGCTCCAGCGCAAATTGCAGCTTCTGCTGCCTACAGTAGGCCCTGATGCTGGCACTGCTGCAGTGGTGTTTAGAACTGAGGGAAATCCCCATGTAAAGAAAAGGTATTTCTGAATTTCTGCTAAGGAATGGGATGTCTGTCCATGGCCGGAGGTACAAACCACATGCCACCATGTCTCATCCTGTACAGATCTAAGAAATGTGAATGCTCTGAGAAAGTGCAGGTCAGCTTGGCCCTCATCAGTCATCTGCCGAGTTTAAAAAAAATCCAGAAAAGCAGACCACAGCATTTATTTCAAATGCAAAGTGCTGTGTCTTGAACAATGTGCTAAAATATCTCAACACAGAATGAGCAACATGAAATGTTCTATCATAATAAAAAGTCCCAGCAAATGAGGCAGTGAAAATGGCTGGAAAGGAACAGAGAGCAAACTTATTGGACTGTTTTTTCCAAAAGCTATTAACAACTCTTACTGCCCAAACTAGTGCATGTGTGTGCTGCTTTTGGCTGGGATAGAGTTAATTTTCTTTATAGTAGCTGGTATGGGGCTATGTTTTGGATCTGTGCTGAAAACAGTGTTGGTAACACAGGGATGTTTTAGTTGGTGCTAAGTAGAGCTTATACTAAATCAAGGACTTCTCAGCTTCCCATGCTCTGCCAGGTGCACAAGAAGCTGGGAGGGGGCACAGCCGGGGCAGCTGACCCCAACTGACCAAAGGGCTATTCCACACCATATGATGTCATGCTCAGTCTATAAAGCTGGGGAAGAAGAAGGAAGGGGGGGACGTTTGGAGTGATGACATTTGTCTTCCCAAGTAACCATTACGCGTGATGGAGCCCTGCTTTCCTGGAGATGGCTGAACACCTGCCTGCCCATGGGAAGGAGTGAATGAATTCCTTGCTTTGCTTTGCTCATGTGTGTAGCTTTTTCTTTCCCTATTAAACTGTCTTTATCTCAACCCACGAGTTTTCTCACTTTTACCCTTCCGATTCTCTCCTCCATCCCACCAGGGGGGAGTGAGCAAGCGGCTGTGTGGGGCTTAGTTGCCGGCTGGGGTTAAACCACGACAATGTGTCAAATGCTCAGCTATATCCCCCTCCAAAGCTGCTGCCTTGGGAAAGATTTTGGGCTCCACGGGAAACACAAGGAAAATTTGGCACTTTGCCTTCTGACTGCTGTCACTTAGCAAATTAACCATTAGTGGTTTTGTGTCAAAGTCATTTGCAGCTTCAAAGATTTGCATATGTTATGTGTCCCTCCCTGCTTTTGTTCCATGTACCTCGACGCAGCATCAATATTCAGACAGTAGTCAGGGGCACCTGACTGGCAGGTAGCACTGGCCAACACCAGCAGACTTCTGCACGGAGTGAGGTTACTGCAGAATAAGGTGCAGCATAAAGCTGAAGCATCACAGCTGCACTGGAGTAACTCTGTGCAGGCACTGATTTCAGAAGAACCAAGGTGCCGGTGACACTCTCAGAACAGCTCTGCTGCTCCACAGTAGAGCATATGAAGGCCAGATCTTTTTTCTGTCTTATCCCATATGGTCTTGGGGAAGAAATGCATTTGTTGATTTTTGTGTCAGCTCTGTGGGGCTCTTCTCCCCATTTCCTTTGCTCTCAGGGAGCTGAAGTAGCGATAGGTGAGTTGTAGATTGACAAACAGGGCTTGACTTCACTGAAGTCAATGGGGGGACCAGTGGGGTTTTGCATAATTGCCTGCCAAATGATTTCTAGTTAAGCACGCAAAATAAATATTTTAAACCACCTTCTTATAACTATTCTGGATCTAGACAGCTGTTTTTGGAAACAAGAGACCTTTCAGCTTACTAGTCAACTCCCCTGCTATCACAGAGATCTCTTTTATAAGCTTTTGAAAGAATTCAGCTTGAAAGTCTGTTTTCAAAGAAATGTTATTTTTTGTCTTTGGAAGAGATCCTGATCACTTTAGAGGCAAGAAGCCTTCTAATTTTCAGCCTAAGTATATTTGTGGACAGTCTGTACTTCTTTGTTCTCCTGCCAATGCTGTGCTTTAGGTTAAATGTATCCTTTCCTCTCCCCTATTTGCTTCTTCCTTCCTCCCTGCTCTATTTATAAGAAAGCAGTAACAGACCTTTTTAGCCTCTGGTTTCCTAGGCTCAGAAAGCCAAGCCCTGTATGCCACCCAGAAAGCCATCCTTCCTTGATAGATTTGTTCAGACAAACTTGTTACCAGACCTGGTTTCCTGTATAATAAGCATACCTATAATATTTGGGATTGAGGTAATTTAGTCCCTGGTTCAAGTGCATCAGACTCCTTGACTTCTTTTCCCCTCAGGTGCTGTCCTTTCCAGTCCTGTGCTTATTCCCATTTAGCCACCTTGCCGTGTCCACACAATGAACCATGGCATCCTGGTTAAAACATGATAAAATATTATTTTTGCTTTCAGGCTTTGCCTAAATTATCCTCAGATGTTACTCCACACCCTTTCTTTCCCTTTTGCCCAGTTTTGTTTACGAGGTCTGGCCCACGTTGGTGTGTGGTGTTATAGACTCTGCAAGTCCCTTTTTTGCATTCCTGAGAGACTCCCTGCTTGTTCCTAATATCCTTTGAAGCCAGCCCTCTTCTCACAATTGTCAGGCTGCTCTTCTGATATTTTTGCAAATAGTTGAGAATCTTTCTGAAAATCTGAAAGATGCCCTTGTTCATTCAACAGTGAGATTGGATCACCAGGAAAGTGTTGTGCTTTTGTTCCATCCCTCTGTAGTGCCTTTTAGTGAACCACAAACACGTGCGAGAGTGGTGCCAGATCATGATGACTCCATTCATCTTGTCCATCATCATCCTGTCCCCATTTGGCATCATGTTCCTTGTGTGCCAGCCCAACGACATTTCTGGCTTGCAATAGTGTGAAATGTTTGTTTTTCAGTCATGTCATTCTTCTAGAAGCAAGCTGTGTTTTTCTGGTGCAGTGACATTTCTGGGGGGTAGGGGAGAATTTTGTGAGAGAAGTCACATCTTTTGTAAGCAATCACAGACAAGTTTTCAGAACTGTAGGAGAACCTCTTATATTCGCCACACTGTGACATGAAATCTCTCAGATCAGCATGACAGAGCTTGATCAGGACTTCTTTTATCCATTCTACAGGGTGGTTGAAGGCTGAAAGTCATCTTGTCCATCCCACTTGGCATGGACTCTTTGGGTCTTGCAGCAGATGGCTCCTCCTCCTTTGTTTTTCTCTCTCCTTTATCCAGAGAGGAAATGCAGTGTTTGTGTCTCCTTGCCATCACGGGTGGACTGTTTTGCTAAATCATAATTGATGGCAAAGTTTTCTTTGTCTCATTAGGCATTTATCTATCGAGTTGCAACTTACTCCTCATGACCATTCAGGTATCTGTGAAATGTGAACCTCTGCTACTTTGACACTCTGAGAACTAGAAAAGCTAGAAAATGAATGTGATTAATTTCCCCTGATTTGAGATACCACCCTGGGTTTCCTTCTTTGCCAATGGAGAGAAACAGGTATTTCAGGGAACAATTCATGTGGCCCAGTTTAGGTGGCTCCTTTAGGATGAGGAGAACAATCCTAAACAAGCCATGGAGGGATTCCTGGATGACTAAAATCGGCTTCATCTGACATTCGGTCAGATGAAGCCCCCCTCAACTACTAGTGTAGTGAATGAATGCAATGCAAGAGAGCTTATCTACAATACTTTTATAGGCTTAAGTAGATGGCACTGAGAGGGCAGGGGTGGGGCAGGGTAGACTTCTCTAATTTTTTGAGGAGAATTGAGCTGCAGAGCAGACTTACTTGGCTCAATGAGCTGGAGAGAGGTGTAACACCCACACCCTGGCTCCATTCTCCAGTTTCCCAGTTCAGTCCCTCTAGCAGAAGACCAAGTTTGTTCTCTCTTATGGGACTACCAGATCCTTAATCCTGCTTCTATGTCCCATTTCAGGTGCTGTGGCTATTTTATTCGGTACTGCTGTTTGATCACATGCAAGAATTTTAACTAATTCTTGCAACACACTGAATGCCATGCAGTTCTAAGCACATGGGGAGATCTGGCTTTAAGAAATGACCAGGATCTGGTTACCTTGCGATCATCTGCTTGTCAGCAACCTCAGATGTACTTGTTCTGCCTTTCTCTCAAATGGTGACAGATCATTCCTCTGAACATGTAAACACAGGTATTGGTGACCGACACAAGTTCTTTGCCCTCCTTGCTAGAGCTGGTTCTAATGCCAGAGACCCAGAGGTGTTGGCAGCTTAAATGCTGGCAACATGGTCCTTATCTGTGCAAGTGCTCTGCCCAGCAGCAGTGCAGCTGTCTGTTTCCTCAACCCAGCCCTTGAAATGGGGTATTTCTCCCATGGCTTGCCTTTAGGCCCGACTGGAATGAATGCTTCCCCTGCAATGAAACTGACCCTCAAGCAAAAAAGCTGTCCTTGCCAACCCTCTCTCCACTCTTCTGAGAGCTGCTATCCAGGCAAATGAGCAAGCAGTTGTTTTGTAAGGCTTCTGGCAGGATCTCAGAAGGATTTGCCAGGCTGAGGTGAAAATGCACCCAAGGCTTCTGGACAGTAGGATCATTCTGCACGAGCAGCCTCTACAAACTTTTCCCTGTGGAATGGGACCATCGTGCTAATGTCACCGACTGTGCTCTGCCAGGCTGCCAGGAAGTGCCAGGGCTGGACAGAGTGTGTTAGACTTAGTGGGATCAACCGCTTACGTTGGAAATGAATGCCTGGGACAAAGGCTACAAATCAGGAGCTCACAGAAGGGCCAGCTAAGACACCAATGACCTGAGTTAGTCTGTGAGGCAGGGATGATGCAGACAGAGATGGATGTGCTGCTGTGCAGTTTCAGCTGCTGTCACTTCCACGTTGGTTTTTTTGGGACTAATACAGTGTACCTGCAGAACACAACATTGTGCAGAGCCCACAAACTCTTTAAGGAACTAAGAGCAGACTAGCTGCCTCACCATGCTGCAACACCAATCAACTAGCCCAGCTCCTGAAGGGACTCTTACATACCACCTCCAGGGGGTATAACCTATATACTGCTTGATGTGGTACAACAGTTTGTCTGTACTCAGCTTGGGGTGCCTTTCAGGTGATACCACAGCCTCAGGCAGACATGGCCGACCCTTGTAATGATGTGGCTGAAGTGAGTTTTGAGCTTCCTGCCCCAAGTCCATTTCTGCTTCCTATTGACACAGCTTGGGTGAGAATTTTTGGGTTCCTACCTCCTCAAATCTGCAGGTGTTATTTCATGTGTACATGCTCCTTAGCCTGGTCCTGTCAAATGATCCCTGGTCAGCCTAAAGGTTCTCAAAATGTATATTTTTAAACCTGCATCCTTCTGACAGAAGTGAGGAAGACACTATGTGCACAGTGGTCCTGATGGATCTGAGGGGCAGAAACCTCTTAAACCAGCTCAGAATTTCTGCCCATAGCCTTTGGTTTCCCCTGGAGAAAACAGGGATTGTAAACTTTCCTTTCTGTCTGGATATGTAACCTCTCTTGGAAAGCTGCCTCCTGTTTCCCTTCTCCTTGGCAGACACAAGTCCATTTGTGTAAGCCACCTCCAAACCCTTCATAGTGCAGAGTAAGAACAACTCAAGTCATAGACAGCCTGCTGGGGCCCCAAGTCCGGATTTGTATTTTTTATTCTCCTTTAGATTAGCTATACGAGCTCAGGAAATCAACAAACTGAGGTTCTTGAACGGGAAATGTTCACCGCTTTGCGGCAGTGCCCACTCTGCCTGGCTAGAAGGGGAAGGACCGTGCACACCCCCTTGAGTCCCAGGGCCTAGCGCCTTCCCCTTAGTGCCCAGCAGGGTCTCCCTGCTGTCCGTGCTGCTGCCAGCTGTTCCTCCATGCTGCCTTTTCTTCGCCCACACTGCTGGCCCAGAGTGGACTGGAGCCTGCATCGCTAGCAGGCATGCGCCCACAAGCTCTGTGGACTCTTCTTCCAGTCCAGGGGCTGTCCTGCTGACTTCCTGGTCTGAGTGTGCAGTTCCAGTGCTGGAAGGGAGATCAGTTAGGGCAGCCCAGGGTGCCTCTGTGGAGGGAAAGGCTGAGAGGCTCTTTATCTCAGAATGAGATTTTCAAAGCTCTGCTCACAGTCCAGGATCCTCATTTGCAGCCCATAGTGCCGTTGTATCTTCAGTTTAATAATGTGATTCTCTAGTTCCCTTTTCACAGCCTCATCCAGGAAGGGCAGGTCCTGCACGATGGGAACTACCATCACATCACGCTTTTCTGGTCGCTGACGTGTTGGAGGAGCTGAGGCTGGAACACTCTGCGCAGTCTCATCCACATCGGCTGGCAGGCCCAGTTCCTGCTCCAGTTTGGGTTCTGGGATGAGGCCCTCCAAGGTGTCCTGGCCTTTGTTGTGTTGGAGAGGTGTCTCCATTTCCCTGGAGTGGAACTCGGGCACCTCTGGAGGTGGAGTGGGAGCACCCAGCTGGATCTCCAGATCTTGCTGGTGCTGCTGCATGCTGCTGGCCTCAAGGCATCTGGCCACCTCTTCCTTGCAGGGTGGGTGCGTTGCTGGGCCAGGCTGCTCCTCCAGGTTGGTCTTGGGATGCTCCAGGCCAGACTGGATGTTGGAGGCATGATCCATGTCTTCTCCATCCACAAGAGTGGGGAGAGACTCCCGTGAAGAGCAGCCAACGACATTCACCATGATGGAACTGGGGGGATCTTCTCTCACAGGGGACAGAGACACCTCGGCAGAGGAGCCGGCTTCGCTTGCCATGATGGAACTGGGGGGATCTTCTCTCAAAGGGGACAGAGACACCACAGTAGAGGAGCTGGCTTCGCTCGCCAGGATGGAACTGGGGGGATCTTCTCTCAAAGGGGACAGAGACACCACAGCAGAGGAGCTGGCTTTGCTCTCCAGGATGGAACTGGGGGGATCTTCTCTCAAATGCGACAGAGACATCTCTGCAGAGGAAGTGGCTTCGCTAGTCATGATGGCATTAGGGGAGGCTTCTCTAGAAGGGGCCAGAGAGACCCTTGAAGAGGACCCGACTTCACTGGGTGTGATGGAAGTCCAGGAGCTGTCGCTGCTCTCAGGCGTCTCCCAGTTGAGCCTGTGTGAGGAGGAGGAGGGGAAGCCTGAGCCCAGCACTCCTGAGCACCCTGAAGCTCTCCCTCCTGCCCTGAAGGAGGCGGCAGGCTGTGTCATTGCCATGGGGTCCCACCCAGTGTGTGCCCGAGGGCCCCTCCCTGCCTGCTGGGTATAGCATCTCCCTCTGTCCCAGGAGATGAGGGGGACACTGTCAGCTCTGCGGCATGGAGGTCAATCCCTCCACAAGGCATCATCCCTCACATTTTAGGTCCATGGATTTCCCCATGCCCTCCCCAAGCGGTTGCCCCCAGCCATGCATCCCGTCCCTGTCCCCATTCCCTCTGCAGTGGCCTTACGTGTCCAGGTATCTTCTTAGGTCCTCGAGGGTCCTGTTGAACTGATGGACTATTTCATACACACCATCCATCTCCAGGTGTATGGGGCAGCTGCAGAGGGACAGAGGGCAGCGTTAGTGGGACCTCGCTCGGTGGGGGGATACGAGAGGGGCTGTCGTGTTTCAGGGGGGATGGCTCCACTTACTGTGTTCTCGAGGGCTGTGAAGACTCCAGGAGGACAAAGGCTGCAGATAGAGGAGACAGGGTGAGTGGACGGTGCATCCCCTGATGGGGCAGTCGGCACATGGGGCCAGCGGGTGGCTTTGCAGGGCACCTGCCCTTGCCCAGGGCCTGCTTATGTCTGGCACACCACTTGTTGCCTCTGTGCCGGCGCTTCTTCCGTCTCCCTTCCTACACGGGCAAGGAAAGCAGCGGGTGAGAGATGAACGTCCCCAGCAGCCTCAAAGACACCAGCAAAAGACCCGAGCCCACCAGGGCCAGACCTGTGCCTGCCCCGAGCCTCCTGGCCCAGGCTGGCCACGGCCCAGCTGGGAAACGGCCTCCCTTGCCAGGCAGGGCCCCTCCAGCCTGCCCTGGGGCTGCTCCCGGGCCCCTGCTGACCCCCCACCCTGCCAGCCAGGGCTCGGCTCAGCACCAGCACTGACTCCTACCTGGGGCTCGGCCATGATCATGGCGAGGTGGTAGACAACCACCATCAGCAGCAGCCACAGGAAAGCAGAGGAGGCGATGAAGGCCACTACGTTGAGGAACCAGCTCATCTCCCAGGCCATGACAGACATGCCTGGATCGTGCCAGAGAGAGACAAGGAGAGCTTGAGGAGGAGCAGCTGCACACAGCTCGCAGTCCTCTTGCTCTTCCTTCCCAGCTCAAGGGCCTCTCTCTTCACCCGTCAGGTCGCAGGGCAAAGTGCTGCCCGGCCTCGCTCAGCCCCGTGTACAAATCCCGCCCGTGTTTGTGATGCAGGCATGACACGGGCTGCCACCCCGTCACCATCTTTGGTGTCACCAGCACTCAGCTATGGCAACGTTTGTGATGCAGGGACAATGGGGGGAGGTGGCTCTCCCCAAGCTGAGCTGAACCAAGGGAGGTGACAGTCCCCTGAGCATTGGACAATGGCCAGCACCGCTGGACCAAGCTCAGCACAGTGGGAGCATGGCCAACCCACCCCGTCCCGAGACGTGGCCCTGTGCGGGGCCGTACAAAGCCTCTGCCCTCTCACTAGGAAGGGCCAAATCCCAGGTCCTGGCCTGCACTGCCCCTCTGAGACCCCATGAACTGCCTGCTGGCCCTCTTGAGTCCCACCTGACCTTAGCCTGTCCCCATCCCCAGGGTGGTGTCCAGTGTCTGTGCTGGGGCTGCTCCTGCCAGCCCCCTGCCTGCCCTGCTCCCTGGCTGGGGTGGTGGGGTGAGCCCTGGGTGTCAGGCCATGCCGTGCCACCGTGGGGAGCCCCTTCTGCTTCTTGCTCCTGGTCTGCATGTAGCTGCCAGCCCAGGTGATGCGTTAACTTTGCGTTCTGTCCCAAAGTCATGCATCTATCCCAGCATTTGTTGGAGAAGCACTTATGTTTTCATTAACTGAGGTCCTTTTTGGCAAAAGTTTGCCAAGTATATGGTGTGATGGTTCTCATCCTGGAGCTAAGTTAGATCTTTTGGGCACAAACATCACAAATTTACTTTCTCGCTTCTTCCTCCACGTACACGTCCTATGTTGGGGAAGAGCTGGTGTAACATTTATCAAGAATGCTTGGGCTTCAAGCCTTTTTGGTTTTTTTTTGTTTTGCCTTGTCATTCAATACTTTTTCTTCTTTGCTGACCATGAATGGTTGCATCTTGCCATTCAGTTCAGAAAAACACCACGTGTTTCTGACTTGCTGCCCAGCTTTGGCACAGTCCAGCCTTCTATGGCAAATTTTACATTCTTGCAAAAGCTCACAGACTCCTGTATCTTGGGGTTTTTAGTGCAAATTGATTGTTTTTAATAACCCGTTCTGTGACCTGATTTTGTTTATCAAAATCTCTTTGTAGAAAAGCCTCAGCAATCTGAAAACCAGCAAACTGTTATTTCAGGTCAATAACTTACAGCTGTATCCTTTTTCTGTGCCACATCTTAGCTCTCTTCCCCACCCCTGGAAGTGGATGGTAGCTAGACTCACATTTCTCTTTCTGTCCTGAAGCAGTGCTTCTGCCATAGTGTTTGTTGGAGAAGCACTTATATCATTACCTTCAGTCAGTTTTGACCTGAGCTTCCCCAGCTTTCTTGATTGTGCTGCTGTTGTGGCTTTTAGAGGCAGTTTGTCAGATATTCCTTCTTAGGAGTGGTTTTGATGATACAGCTCTTTCACAGGCTGTCCTTGAAGGCTTTCCCAATAGCAGAATCACATTGTAATTATCATTGAAGCTGCTGGTACTCCAGAGAATGTTTTATAGATAATTCTAGGGAATGGTTTATAGAAAATATATCATACTTGTTTACGAAAGTGTTGCTCGTTGTCCTTATTACATGTTAACATCACATATGTTACAGGTTGTTACAAGTAGTTGTTAAAGAGTTGTTAAAAATCAGGCACATGGACTTCATGTCACTTCCACAAAACAGTAGATACTTCTGACTTTCTTCAGAAATGTGTGGGTGTCTTGCTGAATGAAGGTGTGGGGAGATTTTTGTGTTATATGGAAGCACATAGAAGAGCTGGGAGACTCAGACTGCCTATGCCTGGCTGGAGAAGAAGAATGATGCAGAAGTACTGTGGGTGCCCATGGTGAAGGCTGTGCCACACCATGAGGGTAGAAGGGATTAATTCCACGGTAGTCTGGGGGAATCTCTGCAGTATGCTTCTCTGTGCAGCATGAGCATCTCCAGTGATCCTCTCCATCAGGGAAGACAAGCAAAACTGTTCTGTGGGCAAGCACCAGCCCATGGTCTCCCACCTGCTTTCAACATGTGCCTGTGAGGACAGAGCAACAGTGACCATTTCCTGGTATTTCTTTTCCATAGCAGGAAGAATGGAGCTATGAATGGGACAGGTAGCATTTTTAGGCAATGAAGAGCTAAGAACTTAGGCTGACAAAAGAGAAGGCTTCAGACAGCAAGGCATATAGATTAAAACAATTTATTGATCCCTGCCAAATTATAGTATTTTTCAGGTAACCCAAATGACCAGACAGACTCCTAATTTCATCTCTTTTGAAGCAGTAACCTAATCTGAGAGCTTTGTGTTGCATCAGCAATTTCTTAAGCCACCCAACTCCACTCCATCAACAAATATTTTATGAGATAGCTGAGAAGGAGCATAGAGATCCTCGAGGGACCACTAAATACTAAGCATGTAAGCTGTGGCATTAATACAAGCAGTTAATCCAAAGAGTTATTAATTAAATGTCCAAGTTATGTACCAGCTATGAGAGAGAACTCAGGCAGTATTTATGAATTTTAGGGCAAAAATAAAATCAGGAAGGAGAAAATGGAGAAAGTTATAAATTTTTCTTTCTTCTTGGCAAAAAAACCCTTTAAGTTGGATCTATAAACCAATGTGCATGAAGGCAACAGTTCTTCTAACAGATAAACGACTAAATGTGCTCTGCTCTGGCTTGATATTGTAGGAACAAAGGAGGAATAGCTTCACAAACGTATTTCAGAACCATAGGAAAGTAGAGACTTGACTTTAAACTAGCCTTCCAGGATAGATGTTGCATGATCCTTGTAGATGTAGGAATGACATCTTCCCTCTCATACCATGGAGAAGGTGCCTGGAATGTACTAGTGTTCCCCTGAAACAGCATCAGCTTGAAGGACCTGCCAGCTGTCTAAACCACGTTTAATCTTTAGAATAGCTGTGCAAATCTAGTGAGCGTGCCTTGCTATAATTCAGTCCTGTCAACACTGCTCAGAAATGACTGACCTTTTCAGCCGCTTTGCATAAGGAGTGAAGAATCATAACAGGGCATGCTGAAAACTGCTGAGTAACAAGGAACAAATCCACCATGGTGGTGTCACTCTTCCTACAACACTTTAGTCTCCTCATGTGAATTCTGATCCATCAGGGTTTGAGGGGTGGCAAATCAGACTAAAGGGAGTAGAGCTGGGAAACAACATTTCACAGACCTTTTCAGGGAAGATCCAGCAGGGTCAGAGTAATACAGAAACATGCTTACTTGTGCAGCATTAGCCCACCTCCTTCTGTTACTTGTGCAACACAAGTATGTCTTCCACTGTTTCCCACAGTAAGCGACAGTTCTATTTACGTCCTAATGACTGGCACAAGGCGTGATGCTGTCCCACTTCTGCATCTAATATGAATCAATTGTAGAATCGCTGTTGCTGAAGTATTCAAATAAGAAACACTGGAACATTTATGTGGGTTGGTGAGATAGCGAATGTTAATGTGGACAGAGCTACTGCACAAGTTTCTGAATTGTTTCAGTAGTGAGATCAATGCTAATGCAAAGTAAAGACTAGGCCCGCAAATGAGGAACTACAGCCTCCTGATGTATCTGGGAAGAAGTTACGTACATCTGACAGCATAATGGAATCTCCATTGGGAAATTCAATCACCTCACAATCCTCTTTCTTTACCTAGCGATTACAGGGTGAGACTGGTACAGTGAAACTGGGGACAGATCTGCTCTCCATATTTTGAAAATGATGTTGAAAACCTGGAGAAGGTGCAGAGGAATCATTCGAGGTACAGAAACAATTCAAGAACGGTATGCAAAAAAGTCACAGGGTAGAAGATTTTAAAGAGTTAAATCTCTGTTTTACAAAGGAAAAGATTGAGGTCAGTACTGTAAACCTAATGAAGGAAAAAATACTGCATATAAGTAAGCCAAATGATCTAGCAGAAAAAGACAGAATAAGAACCAAGAGCTGCATTGCTGATGTCACAGAAATTCTAGTCACAGAGCACCTTTTTCTAAGAGATAGTGAAAAAACATTGATACTGACTATCAATGGGCGTGGTAGATGGCTCTTCTTGATTTCTGCAAGAAGGAAGTCTTTCTGGAAGATACACTTTGTCAAGCACAAGCCTGTAGTCCTTGTGTCAAGCACAAGCCTGTAGTCCTTGTGTGAGAGTGGCTGAGTTAAGTGTAAAAGTCTGGGATATCCCAGAGGCCAAAACAAATGTTCAGACAGTCCTTTCTGGCATTAAATTTAGTGTATAATCAGAGATGAATATATCTAACATTATTTATGAGCTCTAAGTTAATGACATAGATGTGCAACAGTGTGTAGCAATGCAGAGCTTATACTTGGAAAGGTCAGATCCATTTGCAGCATGTGATGACAAACTTCATTAAGTGTGTCAGCTTTAAGTTTTCACCTTATCTGAGGGGTTATCCCTTTTTCTTTACTCCCTGTTGTACTTATTCCTACACAGGGAAGAAGAGGATGCTTCAGCCTAACAGAAGGGGAGCCTTCAAAGAACAGACTGCTTGTGGGTACCATAGTCAGTATTTTTAGAAAGAAAGGCTGCAATATGTAGGCAAGGGATAAACTTCCAGGCAAATAGAGCTGATGGGATTGTGCAAATAATCAAGCAGTTGTATACAGCTCTCAATTCGAGTTTGTGTTTTCATGGAATCATTGGAATGCTGGTTGTAAGGGACCTCTGAAGGTCTCTAGTCCATCCTCAAGCTGAAGGCAGGACTATTGCCAGCACCAGACAAAGCCATGGCTAGTCTGATTTACACTTCATCTCTAAGGATGAAGACTCCACCATCCCTCTGTATGGGAGAGATTTATTGTTCCAGGACTGTATTATTCTCCTGCTTAAGAAGTTTCCTAGGGCCCAATCTGATCCTCCCAAGGTGCAACTTCTGGTCATTGCCATCTTGAACCTCAGTATATTCCACTTTCCTTTTCTGACTTAGTCATAGGGTTTTTTTGAGTTAACTTAGTCTTGCTTTCTTCGCCAGTGGAGACCAGCATGCACCTTGCTCTTTGCAGTGTTACTGGAGATGTTACAACCTTCCAACATTAAATCATGCTAGATTTGAAATTCTAGCTGTTCTGCCCATGCCATGGGACAAAATTGCATCTGCTCA
Organism: Ciconia boyciana; assembly: GCF_034638445.1. Classification (NCBI taxonomy): domain Eukaryota; kingdom Metazoa; phylum Chordata; class Aves; order Ciconiiformes; family Ciconiidae; genus Ciconia; species Ciconia boyciana. Next base: position 11,046,858 of record NC_132936.1, on the reverse strand, counting down.
TGAGTATGTAGATTAGAGGAATCGGGTCCCCCTTGGCATCCCAGCAGACTCACTGAGGAGGACCCACAGACACAACAGGGAGTGAAAGCATGACTAGACTTGTGGTTGGTAGCATCCACTAAGCCACCAGGTGGGATGATCTTGTTGAATGTGAAACACACCATTGGTGGATATGCAAGCCACAGTTCATGCAGCAAATGTAGTACTAGGGGCAGGTGGGACTTCTCCGTGCATGTACTTAGATCTCCTGCTCTGCAGTTCTGCCCATGGTGGGTTTGGGAGTCCTGCCTTGAAGCATTACGTCCTGTGGGCATGGTGAAAGTTGATCTATTGTGTGGACATTGAGAAGGAAGAGAGGCAGGAGGAGACAAGAAACAACTCCAGCCTTCCCTTTGTCAAACTTGTAATGATTTTGCTGCAATGGCTGAGATCCTTAAAGACCCTCATGGCCTATTCTTGGCTCCATGTCCAGTGACTGTGTCATACTGGCCTAGGATATGGGCTTCTTAACACCTTGCTAAGATGACACAGCAAAGCTGCCCACCAAGTGTGCAGCTCGCGTTAGGCCAACCAGTGTGTAGTGGCATGGTGTGAGATTTGGAGTGGGGGTTCTTTTGCCATTTCTACAGTTCTATTGCCATTTATATTTCTGCATAATCTGTGACTGGGAACCAAGTTACTGAGTCTCATAAGGTAGCACAGTGTGCGAGAACAGCAAGGGAAAATGTGGGGGTGTATTTCTGAGATACCAGTGCTAGGTGGCTAGCTTCATTTTGATTTCTGCATGCAGGGAAATAGAGGTCTTTTTTTTTTTGTCCGGGGCTCCTACACTGGCACACACTGAAAATTTTGGTTTTGAAAAGGCAGAAATGGGAGCAGCATACCAAAGGTAGAATGACTTGTGCTGAAGACTGTAATAACTGAAATAATGGATAAATCTCATAGCCTGAGTGACACTGTGATTCAGGGTTAGAATTGGAGGAAGAACATTTTCTTTGACAAAAGTTATTTTAGATTTTTGAAGAAATATTTTTTTTTACCACAACATATTGTTTAAGGTGAAAATAAGAGACATTATTTTGTTGGACTGTTTTGCTGGGGAGTGTGTGTGGGAAGGATGGGGGTGACATGACTGAAAAACCCACCTCCAGCTCTGCTTATGAGAATTTAGCTTAGAATTTTTTAGTGGACAAGACTTAACCTAATTTATGTAGCTCTTAGGAAAATTAGACAGCTGGACAAATATTGGGAAAAGATAAAAATAAATATGTTGTTTGAAATTTTAAACACATTTGCCCTGACTTACACTCATCTTTGTGCTTGTCGCCCACAAACATCTTGGCAAACGATTTACTAGCAGGAGTGTTTGCTGAAAGAGCAGTCTCTAGCTCTGTGCTGCAGAACAGTCAGGGAAACGGCGTTTACAGTCAGGCATATTAGAAAACTTGATTCCATTCATTAAGTCAGTGGCACCGATAGCAGCTAGTAGGTCTGAAATAGGAAACCCTGCACATTTGATCAGTAGGAAAGGAACTAAGGCACATTGTGTAGTGTGCTTGGGAACAGAGCAAGGTGCTGAGCCACAAGTGGAGAGCGTGTGGTATGTCACAGGCAACAACTCAAATAAGAAATAAATTCATGAAGATTATAACCTGTTCATTCTAAGCAGGAAAAAAAGTAGAGAGCTGCTAATTATTCCCATCCAAATTGGAATGCAGATAGGTGTGCACACATCCCACTTTGCTGAGCAATTTACATGTGTTTATGAACTTAAATGTAATTGAAAATCTGTACATCTTAAAAAAGCTTGGGAATCAGGCATCCACCAGACAGGCTTCACTAAAGAAGAGCTGTAGTGGAGAAGCCTATTACTCAGCTCTTGCCATTCTGGGCACAGGGAAGTTTCTCCTTGGCTCACTCAGCAGTTTCGCTGGTTCAAGCCTGGCCTGAGTGGTTTGAGGGATGCATGCAGAGCAAACACGGCCACCGCACGGAGGAAATGCTGGAAATTGGCTAATTCTGCTTCAGTGTCTGGTCTCCTTCTAGCACACGTGGCACAAGCACCTGTGTAAAGCAAAAGCAGATTGCACTAAGACTTCTATGGCCTCCAGACAGACTTCAGCAAAACACTCCACACCCCTCAGCCTCTCAAACAAGTCTGCAGGCATAAACTGCGTCTTTGTGTGTTCTCTGCCATCAGGCATGCCTGGCAACGCTCTGTGGCTGCTTCTTTGAGGAGAGATGGACAATTTGCTAGGGAAGCTCCTTGATAAAAGCCTTGAGCAGACTAATTCTTATAGAGAGGGAAGTTGTGGGCAAAACAGGCTCAACTTGGGTAAATTTTACTTAATTTATTTCCAAACAGCACAAATCACTGATGACAGATTAGGGTATTGACAAAAAAAAAAGGACACAAGCAAGCACCTTTTCTCCTCCTTCCCCTGACTCACTTTAAAATCAAGCACCTGTCATCCCTCCTTCCTAGCCTCAAGTTCCCTGACTTTCACCCCATGTTACAGTTAGCCTGTCCCAATTTCTCTGGTGGCATAAGAGCTTGGGGCCATGTGTGGAACTGTTTCTTGCTGCTGCTTTTTGCTTATTTATTTTCTCTGCCACCATGTGCTTTTTCAGGTTTTTCTCTACTGCTCTTTGCTTCTAACTCATTTTCATGGAGCTGTTTCTTAGTGTCCGCACTATGGTGTGGGTCACCTATGGCTGCAGTCCCTTGGGAGTGTCCCTGCATCAGTATGTTTCTCCCATGGCCACAGTCCCTCAGAGGGTGTTCCTACATCGGCGTGAGTCTCCCAGGGCTGCAGTCCCTCAGGGGTGTCCCCACATTGGCGTGGGTGCTCACGGCTGGAGCCCCTCGGGGTGCACTTACTCCCTTTGCCATGGGGACCTCCCCCCAGGCATCCATCTCCAGCCCCCAGCAGCCTCCAGTTTCATTCCTCACTAGGTTGGGTTGTGCTAGAGAAAAGCAAATTGTCTTTTGACGAATCTTTCTAGCCATGGAGGTGCTCCTGGGCTGCTCATGCAGGATCTGGGCTTGTTTTTGCTCTGCCCCAGAGGGTGCTGTGCACCTGGGCTGAGCGTGTACCTTCTGTGTGTCCTTCGTTGTATTCCCTATATTGAGGTATTTTTTTCTTTTCATGTAGCTTTTAGCAGTAATATATGAGATTTGCAAATAAACACAAATCAGGGTCTTGGGAGACCTCACAAGAGTCTTTATTCACTTCAACAAATGACATAAAAGAATGCATTTGATTGATAGAAATATCTGCATAATGTTTTAACAGAACTGCTTATGAAAGGCACATGACTGCAATAAACTGCTTAAGTAACTCTCTAATATGTTCAGTTGGTAGTTGGAGTTGGGGGTAAGTGAGGTAACATGCAGATTTTAAAATCAACACCTTATCAGACATTAGAGAAGATAGCATGCGCTGACAGCAGGCATTTTTAGATGACTGCAAGGTCATCTCAGGTAGTGGTGCATCAGGCGATCGTAACGCTGCTGCCTTTCCTGCTGAAAAGGCCCAAAAGTAATACCTGACTTGCAGTCATATCCATCTATAGCAGGATGTACATACCCTGCTCACAAATGGCTGGTGAAATAGGATGATCTGCGGAACAAATGGTATGTTTGCAAAACTTTTTTAAGAGCTGAATTTCCACAATGAAGTCTCTGATGTTTAGCATTTCTTTTGGTCCTGCCACGGAACTTGTGAGAGAGTGACAAGAAACTGCCAGGGGTTTTATTGTGATAAAATGCTTACTTCATCTTTGCATTAGTGTTAATCTTCCTTCTTCCCTCCACCTGCTGTGCAAACATATGGTATTTCCTACAACTTTAATGCAAAGGTGTAGAAGCAGACAACAAAATAAGAAATAAGTAATGTACAGGGATATCTTTTTTTGGAAGTCAGTGTTGCAGCGTATGGCATGGGTGTGGTGACCTTGAAAATGGATTTAGGCCAGGTTTAGTGACCGTCCAACTGAACTGCGAGGGGGAGGCTGTGGGAAGCGACAACAAGCCCCAGAGCAGTCATGGCCCGAGCAGGTTCAGCAGCGGATGGAGGCTGGGTTGCTCGAGGAGGAGTCCTCAGGACAATCTTGCTGCTCTTGGGGAGGGGCATCTGTCTGGGCACTGCCTGGGCTGAAGCATTTCACTCACAGCCTGAGCATTTGATCAGCCCAGAGGTACTCATTTAATACGTCTCACAGACACTGCTGGCTTGTTTCAAAGGTACTGAGTGCTCAGAAGCTCCCATAAGACCAGGCTATAAATTTGAATCCTCAGGCCACATTTATTATTAAATCACTCACATCTCAAGTAGAAAATGGTCCTCTTGTGCTGAACCTCTGCTGTATCCTACCAATTCTGCACAAAATATAAGACGCTTATTTAAAATAGCTAGGGCTGGGCTGTGTTGCTACCCTTAATGACAGCATTTTTGCTTCAGAGTAGTTTTCTTTCTGCTGTAATAGTAGTGACTCCCCAGCAGTCAGATAGCAAGATAAGCATGGTCCAAAGTGCTGGTCATGTTTCTGAAGTATATGGTCCATGTACAGCTTAGACATAACATATGTTTGATGTCTCTGTATCCTTTGAAAGACTCTCCGGACATCTGGAGATGTGAACTTTTTCAGTCAGAGCATAGCACTGCCTCACGTCCATTCGTTGTTTATCTGTAATGCTCATTCCCTGTCTCTGAGGGTGCAGGGATTGCACTGCTGTTGGGAAAAATCTCACTGTGTTTCTCAGCCCCAGACTTCTCTCCCCAGGAACATGGAGCTTTATCCTCCCAGGCCTGGTTTAAATTCCAGTGTGGTTAGAGTTACATGCGACGCCAAATCTTAAATTAGCAGAGAAACAGGAAGCTAAGAGAGGAACTGACTGCCAGCTTTTGAACTTGAGGAGCATAAGAATTCAGAAAGGCGTAAAGAGATGGAACCAACTGGAGAACACCAGTTTCCACTTCTGAAACCTCCTAGGGCAATGGGCCAGACTCCTCTTTGGTTGTGCTTCCTTCTCCATTGTGAAGGCAGTTGCTCCAAGGTTCCCTTGGAATTTCTCTCGAGACCTGTCTGAGAGATATTTGCAGAAAACTTCATCACTGAAGGAAGGCTTGGCAATACTATGCTAAGACCCAATCAGGTGATTTGAAAACCTCCTCGCATTGAATTAGATCTTTAGACCGTCCTCTGCTAATACAGAAGTCTAAACGCAATACTGTATGCTGTACCCTATGAGTCAAGCAGCTGGATATCCACAGTTTTCATAGAGTAATAATTGCAGAGGCTAATAAATCTCATCATTCAAAATGACTTTGGAAGAGTCCTGTCTTCTCTGTCCCAGGCTGTTTTTTCCTATCTGCTCTGACCAGCATAAAGAAACCCCCTTCTCTATTTTGTATTTACGCAGTCAGTTGCTCAGAGGTACTTATCTTGGTCCCTTCTACATGCAGGCTGCTGCTCACCTGTGCCATCATCATGACTGGGAAGACTTGCAGTGGACTTCTGAGGCAGCTGCTGCAAAGTACATGAAAGGAGGCTAAAGTCAGCTCTTAAGATTAAGATCAATGGTTTCTCAACATTTCAAAACAGTGTTATTAAAAGAATACACACATCGTTTGTCTGAGCTGGTTTCTGGGAATAAGATGCGATGCTTTTTCCCTTATCTGCCTGGATTTTCCTGCATAGATGGTGTGTCTATCTTCAGTCAGAAGAAAGTGGCAAATTAATTTAATATGCATTTAAAAAGTGCAACACTCATCTGTGATTCAAATTGGATAATAGGCCATAATACTCAGGGTTACAGAGAGGTCAAAAGGAGAGCTGTTGTTCAAAAAGGGGAGGTTTAATGTAATTTTTAACCATTATGTTCACTGAAAGACGATGATCATGCTACTCTACAGAACAAATGACTAAAGACCTCCTGAATTGTTGCTCTGTTATAAAGGAGTTGAACTTTATCTGACCTTTCACCAGGAGCTAAAATCAGTCAGATTTGCTGACTACATGCTCTTTTTTTGCAGCTCTCATTAAGAAAAAGCAGAATTAAGGATGATCTCAATGTGGGTAGCATGCAGAATTTGGTACTCTTGACTGCTTCAAAGCAGAATTTTATGTTTTCCCATAGAAAATCAAATTGATATTTCCAAAATAAAAGAAGAAAAAGAAAGGATCTTCATGCTACCTAGAGCATTAAAAATAAAATCTCAGGCATATATTTAAAGCAAACTAACCTTCAGAAACCACTGGGGTTATTTGCTAGAATATCTGCCATTGAAATGTTAATCAACTCTTCCAAGTACCTCCAGTTCAGCGCATTTTTGTGTAGCTATATCCTTATTAATTGTATTCTCTTCACATTCAAAGGAAACTTGCAAGCGCACACTTACACACACACATGCAAATATGAAACATCTTCCAGCAAAATCTGGGGATGTGGTAAAACTTAAAAGGCAGGATTAATCTGGCTGAAAGTAAATACCACTGGTATGGATGTTTATATCAGAACTAATCACCCTGGTCTCCCTTTATAGTCAGTGGAGGGAAACAGGCATTGCTGGAGTGTGATTCATCTCCTGCTAAAGTAGATGTCTGAAATGGGTCAGACACCTGTTTCTGTCCTTATTTTCAAAGGCTGCCTTTGGTGCCTAGCTCAGAAAGAGAGATCTACATTATAGACATCTAAGGATGGGTGAGATGAGCATGAGTCAGCAGTGTGCCCTTACAGTGAAGACAGCTAGCTGCATCCTGGGCTGTGTTAGAAAGAGCTCAGCAGCAGGCCCAGGGAGGTGGTTATTGACGCAGCTCTGAGCATGTAGGTGGACTAGATGACCTCCCCAAGTCCTTTCCAACCTGAATTACCCTGTGAATCTGTTCTTCTCTATTCAGCACTTGTGAGACTGCACCTGGAGTACCATGTCCTGTTTTGGGCTTCCCGTTCCACAAAGGCTTTGATGAACAAGAGTGAGTCCAGCAAAGGCCACCAAGATAGTCAGGGGGCTGGACCATGGGGCTGGACCACAGAACTGGAGCATACGTTGGATGGCTCAAAGAGGCTGAAAGAAGTGGGTTTGTTCAGACTTAAGAAGGGAAAGATAATGGGACATCCTGTGACTTTCTTCAACTGCCCATGGTAGGAGATAGAGAAGACATAGACTCTTCTTAGAGGTGCCCAGTGGAATGATGACAGGCAATAGACAAAAGCTGGAACATGAGAAATTCCAATTAGCTATAAGGGAATATTTTTTCACCCTGAGCGTGGTCAAACCCTGGCACAGGTTGCCCAGAGAGGTTGGAGACACTCAAACCTCAAGTAGACAAAGCACCAAGTGGTGTGTTCTAGGTTTGCCTTGCTTGGAGCAGGCAGCTGGATGAGGTGACCTGCAGATATTCCTTCCAATCTGTGTTATTCTGTGAATCATACTATACACATATATTTTTGGGATAAAGCTGGTCCTTGGTAGAATCTAGGTTGTTGCTTTCTCTTCCCAGCTGAACTCCCTGTATATTCAAGGAAAGACATCATGCGTGCAGATCATGCAGCTGATTTTCAGATTTTCAGATGCCAATGTTGGTCATCCCTCCCATATTTAAACAGCTCTCCAAAAAAGATGTTTAACCCAGATCATTCCAGTGATTTGCGGCCTTGCGGTTATGCCAACTGAGTGCGGCCTCAGTTACATTGGAATAACCAAGGAGGCTGTGATGTATGGGGTGGGTGTAAGGGAAACAAACTGGGAAGCAAGACATACTATTTTACCACCAATGTGAATGTCTCATGGTAGTCAAAACTCTGTTCTGATCTCCTGGTTTGGAAACAATGATTCATTTACCCTTGATACTTCTGTCTAAAATGAAGCTACCAAAAGGAAGCAGTTAGATGCAAAGTCCCAGCCACCTTTACAATATCTGAGGTTTGAAGTGGCAAAACCACCATACTGCTGCACGCACAGCGCCTTCCCACCCCACATTATTGGCCAAGCAGGTCCCTGTTTCATGTTTGCTGTCTAAAAATGCCTGCTTGCCATGGCAACCAGTCAACACTCCAAGTACAAAGTATTTTAAAGCTGCTAAGGAAATGTCCCCTTTTTTCATTTACGTGCTGTCACGCATTTAGAAAAGGCAGAACATGGTAATAAAGTCACGAGCCCTGTTGCTTGCCCCAGCTGAATCTGACTGTGAGGTCCAGAGGCTTATGGGCAGGGTGATTTTGAAGACAAGGACAGTCTAAACATAGTTCTATACTGTGGGATAAGGCAGCACTTCAAGTTCCAGTTTTATCACTTGTTTCTATTATCAGTCCCATGTGTTTAGTGTTTTGCTTAAAGTCCAAATTTCTGTAGACAAGCAATGAGTTAGGGGGCTTAGTTTAGTTGTTCTAAGGAAAAAAACCCAAACTGTGCTTTTCCAGGTATTGCAAAAGGATAACTTAAAGGTGATCAAAGAGCCTAATTCCCACTAACTTATCTTTCCTTTAATACAAGACTTGCTCTCTCTCTTTCTCAGCTTAATATTTTTGTCCTAACTTTTGAAATCTTTATACATCATTATCATAAATGGCATGAGCAAACTCAGAAGCCTCAAAAAAAAGGCAAAACCCAAATAACCAAAATGTATCTTAAAAAAATTTAGAATTTTCAATGTTTTATTTAGATTATGATTTTGATGTTAATGAGGATACACTGTATTTGAGCAGGACTGACTCATGTTGGTTGTTTAGAGTTAATTCCCAAATTCTGAAGCAGCAGAGCTCTGAGTAATTGTGTGTTAGTGGCACTTTCATTAGTAAATTTCACATTACCAGCATTTTGCAATCTTCATTTCATAAAGAGGACAGGAAAAACAAAACAAATCCTGAAGCATCTGAAACAAGAAAAAACAAATGACCCTCTGCAAAAGTGTTATTTCCGTGTGCTCCCAGAAACACTGAGTTACCTACACTTAACAGAACACAGCATGAAGTGAAGCAATAAGGACATTAAACTGCACGTAGGGTATCTCGCTTTGTTTATGACAAGTGAAGAACGTGATGAGACCTGCAGCCACCCTTCTCTTCTTTTATCCTACAGGCACTTCCTGGAGCAGCGACTCTGCTTGTTTTACAGACCCAGTTTCCGTGCTTCAGGAGACCACGTAGGGGTGCAGGGAAAACAGAGAGATAAAACCATGCACCAGAGGCACATGAGCATGGTGACTGTGACATGGTAGAGAAGCAAACCTGCAGCTAACCTCTGCCTTGAACAACAGAGGGGCTGTGAGGTTGGGGCAGGAGAATCTGAGTTTGGGTGTGCTGCCATCCAAAACCACCCTGGCAGGGCTCGGCAGGAGGAACGTCGTTATCTACTGTTGCTAGAACATTTCCTGCCCATACTTAGTCTGTGTTAGTCACCACCATAACCCTCTCTTTTGTTGCTCAGTCCTTTGGCCTGTTGGTGATAGCACCTGGCGCCGTGCGAGAAACCTGCTGCGTCTGGGCACGCTGTGCTTTGACCTGGAGTCAGCTACCTTTAGCTGTGTTATTGCAATTTATAACTCAGAGCTTCCTCTTCTCATTGATTCTCCTCAGCTCAGTGGAGAAACTGCACCGAATATCCCCCCTTCTGTGAGAAGAGGAGGCCATTAAGGGGTCGTTCAAGCAAGGGCTTTGTTGCTTGCTGCAAGCTGACCCATTCTTGCAGCATTTCTGACAAAGGCTGGAGCAGCCACAGCTTTGGTGGGTTGCACATTTATGGCAGTAACAGTGAAACAGCCAAGCCCTTAATACCCTCTTGGAAAATTGCCTTTGGTGTGTAGTAGAGAAAGGTTTTTAAAGAGGTGGGTATAACAGAAGGGATTAAACACAGAGTTCATGCAATTCACCCAGTTTTTGCCATGATCCTCTATGTTCAAGTTCCAGCGGACTGCAGTTGCTGACACCTGCTGAAGTTGGGGGTTTTCATAAAATTTTCAGGCTGGCACTGCGTGGTGCAAATTGTTGGATAAAATTTTGCGTGCAGGTCCTGGTTATGTAAATAACAGAAACTTAATCAGTTGTTGTTCAGCCTCTGCTTCTAGGAAGGAAGAAAAATAAATAACAGGCTTTCTGGAGTAGTCAGAATAGTGGGTCAAATTTGATCTGATGTGATGCTGTTGTCTAGCTGGGATAGGACTTGAGTCTCCTGTTTTAAAGGCTCCAAGCTTAGTCACTGTGGGAAGGGTGCAGTGAGAGTTAAGAGCTGAAGCACTTGATACGTAGCCATAAACGAAGAGTAGAGAATAGTTCTTTGGAACAAGAGTTTGGTCTTTTATTATAGCTTCCACCGCTCACTTGCTCTGTGACTGGACAAAAAAGTCTGCAAGGCAGAAACCATTTGCCAGCACGTTACTAACTCTGAAACTCACCTGGATTACTCAACAAGTCCACATCAAATCTTATCTTCAGAGCCAGGGCAGACGTCAAGGATATAATCAGAAGGACCTTATCCCCTGCCTATCACAGGTTTTAAGCAGAGGCTAAGCTCTCCGCTATGCATGCCCAGACATAGAGCTGGCATCTAACCACATTTGTTTTCTTCTTGGAGGAAGGGAATTATACATGGCATAATGTATATGGCATAATTGACTGCTGTTGCCAATGATCTTGCAAGAGTCTACTGTGTGATTAAAGTAAGAAAAGTCTTGCTGACTCCATGTCCTCCTAATAATACAAAGGATATTAACTTGACTAGCAAACTGCCCAATAAATTAAAAAAATCTTCGCACTGAGAGAGAAACACATCTGAGCCTGTAGAAAAAAACCTGCTGCATCTGTCCTGTTGGACTTGAGTTTGATCTACAGATGGAGATAAGGAAATCTTGCAAATACTTCTGGTGGGGCACTGGTTTGTCAGTCTGCCCAGGTCACTGCTCACCTAAAAAGCTGGTTTTGTCTCTTATGCTACCAAAGACCAGAAATTTATGAGAGTTATTCCAATCCAGGTCTAAAACCTGGTACTGGATTCCAGAGACCTTGATGGTAACAATCTAGTTTCTCACTTTCTAGCACAAACTAAAAAAATGCAGCAGCAGTGGCAGCAAAACCCCCACATCCCTGGAGCAGACTGCATTGGTATAAACAGACATGGAATCTGGCTTACATGGATCCTGTTGAAAGGAAAGAAAGAGGGCTCTCCATCCATCCATCCATCCATCCATCCATCCATCCATCCTTCAGGATTTGTCCCTCCTTCCTTCTTTCAGCCCCATGTCTCAAGCAGCATTTCACTCTGAAGACCTAAGTCACTGCCTAAGCTAAGGCCTGTCTGCAGCCTTCAGTGCTAGGTTCATGGACATTTGTGTGTGATTGCTTTAGAAAATTGGATGCATTTTTCTGAGTTGTTTTTAGTCAGAGATCAAGCAGCTATTTATTACTTTGGAGAGATGTTGTATATTCTCCAGCTCTCAGGAAAAACTTTATTAGTTTTTGGTTGCCACATACTAAGAAAAAAAAAGTTCTTTCCTTCGGCAAACTGTGAACACTTAAATGGAATAGCTCTGGATTTTGCAAGGGAAATGCTTGCTGGAGGAAAAGAACAGCCCTCTGGTTTCACTTAGCAAGCTATGAGCTTTGTGCAATATCGTGACCTCTGTTGAAAAGATGGTTGATTAATTATGCTATATATTCTGGAACAGTCTTGATGGATTTGAAGCTTACTCACGTGTGTACATACAGTGCTAACCAGTGCTTGGAGAGCACCAGGTGATAATGCATCACTAACTGAAGAAATATAGCTCCTAGGAAAAAAATCATGTCCCTGAGCATTACAAATTTTACTGCCACCTGAAAGCAGACTGCCTGTCCTACTCACTAAATTCCTGGGTAAGAGCCATAGCTTTTCTGCTTGATCAGGATCCTGTTCCCACAGGATTTGAAGGAGCAGAAAAAGTTCAACAGCACTTGGTGGCTCCACTCCTTCTTCATCTGGGTAAATGGTTCCTTTGCTTCTCCCTTTGTCCCTCCAATAGCCAGCCTGAGAGGATTCACCCTAAATCTGTACCCCTCCCATTCCCCGTGAGAGCACAGGGGAAGGGTACAGAATGGATGGGAGAAGAGCAGATGCTCCCAAGCTGCTTCTCTTCTTGATGAACACACATTGGGGTATTGAAATGATTCAGGACTGGAGTAAAATTAATTGCTAGGTAATGATCAGGCAGACTTTGGGGCGATGAAGGCCTTTTTCTACTGCGGCCGCTGACTAGTTGGTTTGGGCAAGGTTGAGATGGCCTTCAAGTTGGTGCCTAGATCTTCTTATTGCCTAATTCCAGGCCATCAAAGATATTTAGGCCATAGGAAACAGCAGACTCAGGTGCTTTGGAGTTTGGACTGGTTGAACATGGCCCCCAGCCGAAGTGGGATGCGTCCTTTGCTCTGTGTGATACTCATTCCTGACTTTGATAGTGACACCATAAGAAACCAAGTTAGTGGAGTATCTTGATATTAATCTCTCTCTCTCTCTCTCTCTCAAAAATTTGCTTTTATGTGAGCATGAACTTTTCAGAATTATACTCTTCTGTGCATTTACATGGCTATCAGATACAGCTAGACCCTTTAATGCCAAGGATCTAGCACTGATGATGGTGTGAAGAGTTGGGTAGAAACAACATAAAGCAGCTGGCATCTTTTAGAAGGGGAGACATTAATGCTTAGAAATCTTGGGAAACACACAAGATCTCTATAAAGTCAAGGAGTATGAGCAAAATACAGAAACTTTCTGCTGAAATGAAAGAGAAAAAGAGATTTTGTTTGACAGATAATTCTGTAGGACTAACATTCACCAAAAACATTTCCCTTATTGATTTGCACTGGGAGTCATGATGTGAAACTTTCATTTTTCAAGACAATTAAGACAATATGAATCCAGGTGAATCAATGGAGTTGAAATTCTGTTTTTTCTTGAATCAAAGACAACATATCTTTGACAACAAATGGGGCTAGGATTTCTGCCTGGATCTACAGTTTATGCTGTCAACAACCAACAGCCAAGCAAACTGTAAGAAAACATATACAGTTAGGCTGTTATTTAGGCTTTTCCTAGATAACAAGGTATCTGATCTCATCACTTCATGCTATTATTGGCACTTTTTGTATTGAAAACCAACAAAATATAGCCAGATGGGGCTATTATTTTAGAAGAAATACAGCAAGGATTCTGTAAATATGCTTTGGATTTGCCTTGACTGAATTACAGCCACTTATATTTCCTCTGTAAGAATATTTGGCAGAATGAGTTAACTGTGGAATTGTTTACTGACTTTTCAGCAATGACTACAAATCATGCACATAAAGTGATTTTTTGAGCTCATAATCATGAATCTGGCACAGGAAATATGAACCTGAGAATGACTATTATCCAGTCAGAGATCACAAATATGCTTTTTGATGTGTGTCCCCAATCTGAGATTGTGTTTATCGAATACAAAAAAACACCTCTAAAAGAGCTACAGGAAGGAGCTATTTGTGGAGAAAATATATGAAATAATAATAATAAAACCCATATTTTTTAAAAGCCACAAGCAGTTTTCCTTCTGCCCCCAAATTCCCAGAAGTACTTTGCCAAATCCACATCTTTCTCACTATTACACTTGTATGGAAAGTTGAACTATGATTTCCTGTATTCCAATGCAAAGTCACAGTGCTTCTTAGCTTCTGAAACCAAATAAACTCAGATCTCTGCATGACCTGTTGATTTCCATGATTTAGCCATTGTCTTAGATTGAACACTGATGCTATCAGTAAACTGTTACAGCAGGGTTTATCTCTTTTTGCAGTGGCTATGCATTTATCAGGCAGCTGTCAGTATGCACAAATGGAATTCACAGACCTACAGATAAACACAGGATCACAGAAAATAAAAGAACATATCCATGCCAGTGCACACTCTTATTTCTCTGCACTGCAGCGTGGCTCTGCAGGTAACTACCTCCCCGTTTGATAAAGCACTTACATGTTTATATATTCTGGATTTCAGTGGAATTTAACAGAGCAGTTAAGTCCAGTTGCTGAATAGGGAGTATTTAAATGATCAAATCTATACTATTAATTGCTGGGTAGGTCATCTTTCAGTGCTAACGGACAAATGTGAGATAGTCTTTTTGTTTTAGCGTTTTCTCTTTCAGAAGTGATCATAAGATATGCATGGAAATGTACCTTTCCAACAAATTTAACTTACTTTCTTAAAATAATTGAACTCTTAAAAATAGAAAAAATATTGAAATTCTCAATATATTTCTAGACCAAAGATACAGAATAAAACTACAGACTTAGAGTGGGTTCCATCTTCCTAAAGTTTTTAAAGGTATGAAGGAGAATTTTGACTTGGAAACATTTACATTAACAGTTACTAATTTCCAAAAACCGCACACTTACGGTGACTTGCACAGACTCCTAGAACCCTGATTCCACCTTGGAACAGAGACAGAGAGGAGCAGATAGTTTGATCAACATCACATAGACCATTCCTAGGTCAGCCTAGATTTGAAGCCGTATTTCCTTCTGGGGCAGTAAATGGCCAATCAACCTCACCAGCCCAGGGTCCTTCTACTGCGTTGTTGCCCCTTGCACCATCACCCCCAGCAGCAGGAAAGTAGGAGCTGCTGAGATGTTTTATGAGTCTGGGGGCTATCCCGAGTTGATACCTGCCTTTTCCATGCAGTGACCATAACCAGAATGGCTTGGCAGTAGAAGCCCCCTCTCCTGATCGATAGAGAACAGAACAGACAAACCTGCCATTTTCAGACACGTTATCTGTGGGGACTTGCCTGTTTGGGAGGTAATTTCTCAGCAGCAATGCCTGGTAGGCTGTTGACCATAGTGTGGTCCTGTGGGTAAGGCAGAAGGCTGGGTAGCAAGAGACTTGCTCTTGCTGGGTGCAGGAGTAGGGACAAAGGGAAAGCGAGCAAGGTGAGACAGGGAGGACACATTTGTCCACTGCTAAACCCTGCCTGCCTGCAAGTGGCTGGTGCAGACCCCCTTTTCACCATGCAAAAAGGTATAATTGAGCCAGTGCTTTCAAAAGTAGTATAAGTTGTGCTATCTGAGTTTTAAGTACAGAAAATACTTTTTTTCATTCAGTCTGTTAACAGCAGTGTTTGTCCTACATAAATGGCTGCAGTACAGATGGAGAGGAGCTTCTGGAAGAGTCTATGCAAAAGACAAGTAATTACTTAGAGACAGGCTGTCCCTGTCTCTGGCATGTTGTAACTCACTGTCGTGCCACGATGGTATTTTAGACAATTACAACACAGGACTGTACATTTTTGCACATATATATTTGCTTGACAAAACAAGCCTTTATTCACACATGATGGGTAATTGCTTGTCCAAGCATCTCATATAACTGCACGCACACTGGGTGCAGGCAGAACAGGCACAGAGGCCCTTGCATAAAAACGAGGGATCCCAGAAACATGCTGAATGAATTTATACTGTACACACTGTCCTATAATTGTACTCCCAGCAGCGTCTGTGTGGAGTTCCTGAAAAAGCTCCTGGGAGGGAGGGGAGGAAGAATAAAACAGTATCAAAGAAAAGCTGTGTGGTGTTGATCTGCTTGGAAAGCCATCTTGCTAATTGTTTGCAGGATGCTTTCCAGGTTACTGTAAGCCAAGAGGCTGCAGGGTTTGTTGGGCTGAATTGAAAATTACAGTGTTTTCTCCTGTCCTTGTATTACTTGACTGATGGGAGTCTCACATCCCCTCGGGCTCTTGCAGGAATTAGGATCTGGTGTATACCACTGCAGGGCGTGCTGCTGGTTGGACTTTGATCAGAGTTCAGCCTTTGTTGTTGAAAGGAGATATTTCATCTCAGCAGATTCAAAATGGAGATGGTCTGTTCAAGGCTATTGCCACAGGACTTGTCTCCCCTCCCATTCCCCCAACAAAAAATGAACAAAAGCAAATGACCAGCCCAATTATGTTTTGTTTCCACAGAGTAGACTGTTACGAGTCACTAGTATATTCATTATTACCAACTCTGAAAGGCATCATGCTGGGCTAATTTCAGAGCAGTTCCCTATGAGCAGTATTTTTTAGTGTGAGTATCAAAGTTGACTTTCAATTACCACCCATGACCTTAGAGAAATACTTAGCATTGTACATCTGAAGTTCATGCCACTAAGCCTTGTAATTGAAGCAAGCCCAGTAAATAATCAAGAATGAATAGTGAGAACCTGCCTATCCTTTTGTGTAAATCACCCTGTATATGTGCTCTGTGCTGAATGCTTTCTTCTGTCACCAGTGCTGTCGGGCTTGGTCCACAGCCTGCCCCTCACTAGCGCATGCTGGACAGATGGACATTGCAGCATTTCAGATTCTTTCATGGCAGATGAACCAGGTTCAAGGATTAGATGACACTGAAGGAAGAAAGGCACCAGCCAGCCTTCTTCTGCAGTGCTGGATGGAGATTAGGTGCAACAGCAGGTAGCAGACAGGAGGCCAGCTACGACTGACTCACTTCAGTCAGCCAGTGCTGTGTGTAACTGGGGATCATGCAACCCTGCAGGTTGTGGGGTATAATTCTGGTGTAGCAAGCCTAAAACCAAAGTGATGGTATAGATCTGGGAGATCCCAGACGCTTCACCAGGTGAGAGGAATGGCACTTCTGGGTATCGATTCTCATCCCGGGATCTGAACACTCTTATCTTCACCCTGAAAGCTCTTTCTCACCATACATCTTCTCAGTTCACTTAGACAGTAGGAACTATTCATGAAATTGCTTCTTGCGGCCCCTTGAGTAGTTCCTGCCCTTCCTGCCTCATGTTGAAGTTCATTGTCCTCAAATTAAGCTGTGCTCCAACATCAGTGTTGGAGTGGAGGGAATTTGTGCCTTCCTGGATGCCCCTGGCATGTCATGCACGGGTGCGATTTGTCAGTCCCATTGCTCTGGTGTTCCTGGGGACTTTCCTGACCACCTCTTCAGGTTGACAGGGCAGACGCTACAGTTGGGATATAATGGATTAATCATATCGAATAAATGATTTAGCCATTGAGCTGACACATAGTGACAGACCCAAGAAATAACTCTTCATTTCATCAGGTAGCAAGACACTTTGATGGATGGGGACTACAAGGTAATTCACTGAGGTTAATGGACTGTTATGCCAGAGGCTGACAAAATGAAGACTTCACCAGTTAAACTGGGTCCCAGGGATACTTATATTTGGTGCCAAGTGGGAGCTGGAGTTAGCTTTCCACAGAGTAATTGAAAGACATCTCTTAGCTGAGTTGAGAATGGTTGTGCATTGCAGCAGACCAGCCTTCCCATTGCACTTGGTAGCTCCCGGAGGGTGCAGGTGTGATCAGTCTGTAGCTTAACAGGTCACTGCCAGGTATATACCTCTTTTCTCCTGATCCCTGGGTGCTGCTGAACACCTTACTGAAATTCTGGGTAAGATGGGGATCCCTAGCAGATAACACAGTCACATACCTACAGATGGGTAAAAGCTGAGAGCACAAGACAGCCTTGTCCTGTTATTTGGCAAAGGATATTCCAGATCCGTGGGGAAAGCAAGTGTTAGCCCCAACCAGAGGTTTCTCCCTAACAATATTAACAAGTGTTCAGATGTAGTGGCTGGCACCATAGAAATTTTTTAAATATTTCTGTCAGGGCACTTACAGTAACTAAGCACTGGGTGTGAATGTTCGGCTACCTGTTGCACCCAAACTGTTCCTTGGAGACACTAAGGGGACCTCAGATGGCAACCAGCCTCAGTCAGCCATAGAATCATAGAATAATTTAGGTTGGAAAAGACCTTTAAGATCATCGAGTCCAACCGTTAACGTGGCACTGCCAAGTCCACCACTACACCATGTCCCTAAGCACCACATCTACATGTCTTTTAAATACCTCCAGGGATGGTGACTCAACCACTTCCCTGGGCAGCCTGTTCCAATGCTTGATAACCCTTTAGGTGAAGAAATTTTTCTAATATCCAATCTAAACTTCCCCTGGTGCAACTTGAGGCCATTTCTTCTTGTCCTATTACTTGTTACCTGGGAGAAGAGACCGACCCCCACCTCTCTACAACCTCCTTTCAGGTAGTTGTAGAGAGCGATAAGGTCTCCCCTCAGCCTCCTTTTCTCCAGGCTAAACAACCCCAGTTTCCTCAGCCGCTCCTCATCAGACTTGTGCTCTAGACCCTTCACCAGCTTCGTTGCCCTTCTCTGGACACGCTCCAGCACCTCAATGTCTCTCTTGTAGTGAGGGGCCCAAAACTGAACACTGTATTCGAGGTGCGGCCTCACCAGTGCTGAGTACAGGGGGACAATCACTTCCCTAGTCCTGCTGGCCACACTATTTCTGATGCAAGCCAGGATGTCATTGGCCTTCTTGGCCACCTGGGCACACTGCTGGCTCATATTCAGGCAGCTGTTGACCAACATCCCCAGCTCCTTTTCCATGGGGAAGCTTTCCAGCCACTCTTCCCCAAGCCTGTAGCGTTGCATGGGTTTGTTGTGACCCAAGTGCAGGACCTTGCACTTAGCCTTGTTGAACCTCATACAATTGTCCTTGGCCCATTGTCCAGCCTGTCCAGATCCCTCTGCAGAGCCTTCCTACCCTCAAGCAGATCAACACTCTCACCCAACTTGGTGTTGTCTGCAAACTTACTGAGGGTGCACTCAATCCCCTCGTCCAGATCATTGGTAAAGATATTAAACAGAACTGGCCCCAGTACTGAGCCCTGGGGAACACCACTTGTGACCGGCTGCCAACTGGATTTAACTCCATTCACCACAACTCTTTGGGCCAGGCCATCCAGACAGTTTTTTACCCAGCGAAGCGTATGCCCATCCAAGTCATGAGCAGCCAGTTTCTCCAGGAGAATGCTGTGGGAAAGGGTGTCAAAGGGTTTACTAAAGTCTGGGTAGACAACATCCACAGCCTTTCCCTCATCCATTAGGTGGGTCACCTTGTCATAGAAGGAGATCAGGTTAGCCAAGCAGGACTTGCCTTTCATAAACCCATGCTGACTGGGCCTGGTCACCTGGTTGTCCTGTACGTGCCACATGATGGCACTGGAGATGATCTGCTCCATAACCTTCCCTGGTACTGAGGTCAGACTGACAGGCCTGTAGTTCCCCAGATCCTCCTTCCGGCCTTTCTTGTAGATGGGCATCACACTTGCTAACCTCCAGTCAACTGGGACCTCTCTGGTTAGCCAGGACTGCTGGTAAATGATGGAAAGTGGCTTGGTGAGCACTTCTGCCAGCTCCCTCAGTACCCTTGGGTGGATCCCATCTGGCCCCATAGACTTGTGTGTGTCTAAGTGGTGTAGCAGGTCACTAACCATTTCCCCTGGGATTATGGGGGCTTCATTCTGCTCCCTGTCCCTGTCTTCCAGCTCAGGAGGCTGGGTACCCAGAAAGCAACTGGTCTGACTATTAAAGACTGAGGCAAAGAAGGCATTAAGCACTTAAGCCTTTTCCTCATCCTTCATCACTATGTTTTCTCCCATGTCCAATAAAGGATGGAGATTCTCCTTAGCCCTCCTTTTGTTGCTAATGTATTTATAGAAATATTTTTTGTTGTCTTTTACGGCAGTAGCCCGATTAAGTTCTAGTTGGGCTTTGGCCCTTTTAATTTTCTCCCTGCATAACCTCACAACATCCTTGTAGTCCTCCTGAGTTGCCTGCCCCTTCTTCCAAAGGTCATAAACTCTCCTTGTTTTCCTGAGTTCCAGCCAAAGCTCGCTGTTCAGCCAGGCCAGTCTTCTTCCCCTCCAGCTCATCCTTTGGCACATGGGGACGGCCTGCTCCTGCACCTTTAAGATTTCCATCTTGAAGAATGTCCAGCCTTGCTGGACTCCTTTGTCCTTCAGGACTGCTTCCCAAAGGACTCTGTCAACCAGTCTCCTAAACAGGCCAAAGTCTGCCCTCTGGAAGTCCAAGGTAGCAGTTCTGCTGACCCTCCGTCCTTACTTTTCCAAGAATCAAAAACTCTGTCATTTTGTGATTGCTGTGCCCAAGACAGCCTCCAACTGTCACATCACCCACAAGTCCTTCTCTGTTCACAAACAAGAGGTCCAGCAGGGCACCTTCCCTAGTTGGCTCACTCACCAGCTGTGTCAGGAAGTTATCATCTGCCACACACTCCAGGAACCTCCTAGACTGTTCCCTCTCTGCTGTATTGTATTTCCAGCAGACATTTGGTAAGTTGAAGTCCCCCACAAGAACAAGGGCTAGCGATTGTGAGGCTTCTCCCAGCTGCTTATAGAATATTTCATCTGCTTCTTCATCCTGGTTGGGTGGTCTATAACAGACTGCCACCATGATATCTGCTTGTTGGCCTTCCCCCTGATTCTTACCCATAAACACTCAACCCTATCGTCACCATCATTAAACTCTAGACAATCAAAACACTCTCTAACATACAGAGCTACCCCACCACCTTTCCTTCCTTGCCTATCCGTTCTGAAGAGTTTATAGCCATCCATTGCCCCACCAAAATGGGTTTCTATTTTGCAAAAGAGGTAGCAAGCATGGCCTGACCCTCACAGCCCATCATTAAAATTCCTTGGGAACTCCAGCCCAGCCGGGGGCAGATTCCAAGTCCTGAGGGTGAGGTCATGTCTGCAATGAGCCCATGACAATAATGGCCGTTATATAGCCCTATTTATTCTATGAAGACACACTAATGTTGCTGCAGAAGGAGGCCACGGGCAATAGAGAAGGCCATCTATTTGTGATTTTATGGTTTTACTAACTTGAAGTTGTTAATCTGTTGTTTCCAATTGCCTTGGTCCAGCACAATGGTTATATGTCATGGATTGCTGAGCTCTAGTTTATCAGTACTAATAAATAAAAAAGATATATTTTTAAATAAATGTGAAGAAGAGCTGAAGAGACTGAGTACTTGCATCCAACTTGTCCTGAGAGTGTGTGTTGGTATAGTTTGCAGTTGGCTTTCGCAGTATTGCTGTCCTTCCACATTTTGCTTCCAGGAGGCTTGTAAATTGTTGTCTTCAGTAGCATAGTGGTTTGAAAAGTACCTGGCCAGGATTTTTCAGAGGTCAGCTGAATTTGAGTGTGCTTGAATCTGGGTTGGAGGCAGAACAGGTTTAGGACTTAGGCCTGGCTCTACCATAAGCACTTTCTTTGTTTTTCTACTTCTGTTCTCTCCCAGGTGAATTTCCTTTTCTTCTTCATTGTTTCCTGTGTTCTACAAGAACTGTTATTCCGTCTAAATAAACCTGTGTGCTCCTGTTTAGCCTGACTAATGAGAGATTAACAATGGTGCATATCTGGGAAATGTGCTGGTTTTTTAGCATTCATCACTTTCTGTTGAAGTTTGGAGTTCCTGCATCACCCATGCATGGACCTCAAGACTGCTCTGCCCTCTGAGTTGGGTTTCCTTATTCATTACCTTCTCTGTCCTGCAGGGGAGGAATGAAATTTCAAAGATTACTCATTTACAGTTTCTGTAGGTACATCCTTGTTGCTTTCCTGTGTGCTTCCTTTCTACTAGTAGACAACACTCCTTAAAGGGAGAGGTTGAGTTGTCCGTTTATATGTGGCCATAGGAATATTATCAGTGACAATTTTTTATTTTTTTACACTAAAATTTACAAAGGTTTGTTTTCAGAATGCCTTTTTAATACACTACTGAAGCACAGAGGAAGCAATCTGGGGCAAGAGTGAGTTAGGAAGAACTTATCATTAGGAGATGAAACCTAAATAGGAAATATAATTAAGGCAGCATTACATAGCCTAGATTTTTATCCAGTCATTTCTGCCAGTTTGTTTATGTTCTTCAGAGTAAAAAAAAAAAAAAAGTACTTCTTTCAGTATCTTTCTGTTGCCAGTAGCCACACTGGACATTTAAAACAATATGCCAGGTTTGATCCCTTTTATGCCAGCAGAAAGCAGAATTAGCTCTAGCTAGTCTGTGCAGTGAGCCTGGTTAAAGAGAGAGCAGGAGGATGGGCATCTCTCTGCCCAGATCCTAACTTCTTTCTCTGCTTGTTAGGTGGCTGAGTGAGGAAGTGATTTAAAACAGTTGAGGACGTAAAAATTAATATGTTGTATTAACTATTATTTATATTAGTTTTATTAACTATCAATTTATATAAAATAATAAAAATAATAAAATTTAATATCATGATACATAAACATCTGCCCCCTCCCCTCCTTGTGCTGGCATTATCAAGGAATGCTAATGAGGAATTTAGAAAAGCTTTTTAACATAGATCACAACACTCATCCTGATGTGCTCTAC
The DNA here is from genome assembly GCF_034638445.1 of Ciconia boyciana. Lineage (NCBI taxonomy): Eukaryota > Metazoa > Chordata > Aves > Ciconiiformes > Ciconiidae > Ciconia > Ciconia boyciana. Next base: position 11,024,615 of record NC_132936.1, on the reverse strand, counting down.
GCAATTCTCAACTGCTGCATGGTTACTCCGTGTCCAGCTTTTTGTACTGAAAGAGAAATTTATGGTTTTCTTGCTTTATTCATTCCCCTTTCACATAATGCTCCTTGAGCTGGCTCTGAAGATAAATCCTTCTTAAGCCTTTAAACATAAATCAGAGTTCAGGGATGATGTGCACTCAGAAGATGTCAGCTGTCTATAGCTAGTGTTTGCAGCCTTAACAGCAGTGAATTGCTTGCTGCAAATTCAGAGAAAGCCTCTTTGCTTTCCACTGCAAATTCTTTCCCCAGGTCATTACAGACCCATGGAAACAGTGCGAATGATGCACTAAGAGTTAAAGTTTTTAATCTAATTTTATGTGAGTCTCTGCTTTGTTGCCATCCTTTGTCTGACAATTACTGTGTAACACACAGGCAGTAGTTGCAATGCCATTTGTTTCATGGAATTCATTAGCATGTGTGTGATTCTGATCTGACAAAATATGTCTTGTGCAAAACATTTAGCAATAGACATGGCCTGAGCCTCGAGTCTTATGTCTGGTCTGCACTTCAAATTCCTGAAGATTTGCCATTTAGTTCAGGGCTTGGATTCACACTTACCTTTACCCAAGAGAAAAAAGGGGGTTTAGTTTGATCAGTCTCACCATTTGGGTGCATGCTTGGCAGTAGTACCCACGGGTGTAGATGTACCCAGATATCTAGAAGGGAGCAGAGCATCAATGGGATCAAGTCTGAGGGCAGAGTGCGAATGGGGTAATCAGGCTTTCAGATATCTGGGCAGCTGAGTGCAGCAATGGCTGTGGGACTCCATAAATGAGGTGTGACCTGACCACAGACCGCACAGTCATTTCAAAATGGCTTATTAAAAAAAGTGAGCGTTTCATGGCTCTTGCAAGCAAACCCACCCACACAAGATAGGAGTCAGAGCACTGTGCACAGGGCTTGGGCGCCTGTTCCTAATTATCACTGCTGCCTGTTCCCTCACAGCCACAGGTCATTATCTTGTGTGGGAGTGTTCCCCTCCATAGATTATTGGCCCAAAATTTTCACACTGGCAAGTTTCACACAGCAAGACACCAAAGGTGTTTGCACTTTTTGAGAACAGGGGCAAAGTCTCCTAAGAGTTCTCTGGAAATCACATCATGCAGCACTCCTCAGGCTCTGCTCTTCCAAGCAGATCTCCCCCTTCCATGTACTAAGTCCTTCTGAAGTCTGAGAGTCACTTCTCAACTCTGGAGGTCAGTTTGCACAGATCCAGTCAGAGCCATTCCTAGTTTATGTTTATTTAACATTTTAAGCTGCTGTAACTAATCACTGCAGCTCTCTTTTCATGAGTAACTGAATTTAAAAATAGGCATTTGGTGCATCTGGATTTGTTCCAAGACATATACTTCTGGGTTTTCAGATAGACACATTTTCTCCATTTGTATAATTCAGAGGCGTTGTATAATTAATTATTTCTTATCTTGATCAATATGTTACCAAAGTGGAAATCATAACCATCCTTCTGCTCAGTTTTAAGAGATTTTTTTCCATCTGAGAAGCTACTATAAAATAATTATTTTTTCAACTGAAATAAATATTGCCTAGCTCAGAATCCTCTTCTGAGAGCAAGAATATCAGAATTTTTTCCAGTATAGTTCTCCAGAGAAAAAGGCCTCAGACTTTGCTGGTCAGGGGAATGGATGATTTGGCTAAACTAGCAGTGGTCACTGACTCCTGTGTGGTTTGCATAAAAATCGCAAAATTACTGCTTGATTTATGTTCTCCTTTTGCAAATTGTGTTCCAACTGGCTTTAGCGATAGATGCTGGACAAATTTCTAGTGGATCAAATGAGCTTGGCTCCATGAAACATTTAGCTGAACTGGAGTGGAGGAGTGGCTGGAGGAGAGATTGGAAAGTTGACCAAAATATTTGCAAGATGTGGAACTGAAAAAGGGGACTAGGGTCTTGTCACTGGGAAATTTTTGTTGTTGCAAAAAACTGTATTTCTCTTTTTGTCATCATTTGAACTGTGGTGGTAATCCAAATTCTCCATCAGCTGTTTGGCTGGTTAACAGGGGTATCAATTTGCAGTAAAATTGGAGATAAACTTAAGAGTCCTTCATTGAGATTTCGGTTGTTCAATTTGAATATTGATCATGTTAACCACCTTGGAAATGGCCTAACCACTTTGGAAATGTCTTGACCACTTTGGAGATGGCCACCTGTGGTTACAAGAGGGAGAGGTACAGAACTGGCTGAAAAAAGTGGTGTTCTTGATATGAGCGGAGCTCTGGGTCAGATTGGGAAAGACTGAGGCAGGACATACAGCAGAGTAAACCATTCTGCTTGGATGGGAAAGTCTAATAAGTTACAGAATATGGAGGGATAAAAGGTAGGAATCCACATGAAAATTTTACCTATCTGTCCTGGATATGTGTCAAACTACCTGCCTGCTGGGGGCTGGGGCTTACAGAAACTAATGTCTGGTGTCTTTGTTCTTTGCTCCAAATCATAGCCTCTTTTTGCTATCATTTTTACTTCTGCTACCTGTACAATGCAGTTATTGGAAAAGGGAACCTGGCTCCTCTTTGTACTACTGTGCACAGGAACTCATTGCTGCAAGATACCCTTGAGATACATCACGGGTCTAAAACATTGCTCTAAACCTCTTAGCTTTATATCTTTTGCAGACCTCTTCTCTTACAGTGTGTGTGAAGTATCATAGGGCAGAGCTGGAAAAATCCCTCTGTGCACCACCCTTTCTGTGGCTGTGCACTGTGGTGCAAGGGGGAGCTTTGGTGCACCTTGGCAATTCATGTCTGGAGGACAGGAGCTGTGAAATGATAACGACTACAAGAAAGCAGGTACAGCTTGCTTGGTCGCCTACATCAGATACCTGAAAAAAAAATGAGAACATGGGTTCAGTGTGCATCCATGATGGATTGTGTGTAGCCACACCCTGTGTGATGTAGCCACATCCTGAAGATCACAGGACCCAAATAGCTCTGCTCCCCTGGGACCATCAGCAGCTCGAAGGGGACACCAGGACAGTGGGTTGAGTGTGGGTTGGGCCTTCTTTGACTCAACCAGTGCATTTTCCATTGCCATTGAATGTATCCCCTAAGGTGCCAGTTGCTGTTGAAATCTTCGCTGGAGTGTCCTAGCATATCTTCTGCAGGGTCCTAGTTGAGGCTGACAGGCTGTGATGGTAGAGCATGCCTGCCTCAGATGGCTGACACTCTGGCCCTTGGGGTTTGCCATTCTCCTTGTGCTGTTTTTTGAACAGATTTTTTAAAGTATGCCTTCTAGAAGCTCTTTGAACTCTGTGGCTGGAAGTGATGAATGGGTGGTCAGTGAAAAGACCTAGCAATAAACTGCTGATTCAATTATGAATTAAATTGCCCTAGCTGGCACTATTAAAATAAATATTTTGACTTACATTGACTAGAGAAGGGTGTGATTTTATAGCTGTGTCCATAGCCAGGCTGATGTAAGAGCCCAGGGACATTTCTGATGCAAGAGAAGTCAGTTAAGTTGAGCAAAAGCTATTGCTGAATGTGGGAACATGTTCTTGGTGATGAAACATCCTTAGTCAGAAGAAGTCTTTTTCTTTTGGGTGATTTGATAAAGTACTGGAGAACACATCCCAGAGAGATCTGCCAAAAATTTTCAGATCTCAGTCAATTGCTTCCCTCCCTGGCTCAATTATTACATGTCATTATTATTATTATTATTATTATTATTATTATATTACACATCTACATCTTTCTGCACTGTCATTAGGAGTTTGTGCCTTTTAGGCAATGTTAGTTTAACTCTGCATAGCGTACACTTTATCTCCTTTGAACATTAAAGTAGTTTACTGGGATGTCATTTAAACTACCTGACTGATCTTCCGGTGAGCACGGTGATGTGAGTAAGGGTGTTTGTGTCCTTCCAAATGAATGCTCCAGGGTCTTAGCAGAGATGAGCATATGCCACTGCATGGATTCTGCTCACTCTGTATTGGGAAGGAGCTCAGAGAGCCGAAGAGACTTGAAATACGAAAGCAACACTGTGAGAGACAGTGGAGATGTCTGTTGGCACTGCCAGCTGGTGCTTTGCAGTCACCCCCTGAAAGGGAGCGTGTTTCATACTGGGAAGCACTGGTATGGAAGTGTCTGTCCTGCACTTGCAGGGAGACCTTGGAGGACATGCTCAGCTTGAAGCTGAGTACTCAGTCAGGTAAGTCACTGGAGCTCCAAACTAATTGAAAGTACCTCTAGGGACATCAGATGAAGGTCTGGGCATGAGCTGAGAGAGAAGCGCAGTTCCACATTGCACATCTATGTAGCAGTTCCTGGGGAGTTATGGGATTACTCCTGGTGAGAAAGGGCAGCATGGTCAGGTCCCTCACACCAGCCTTCCTGCACGTGTTGCTGGTCTGCCTGGGTGCTCACTGCTGCTCCACAGGCATTAGGGGTCATAAGACTGAGTAGGAACTGTCGTGAAACTACACCTGAGTATTATCTATGTAGGTGACTTTGGTGGTAGGTCTCAAATATGTCATGTTTCTAAGACAGTTCACACTATCTCTGTTCTTTTCCTGCAGGGCAAAATAAGTGGGAAGGCAATGCACCCACGGTGACGGGCACCCACTGAAATTGCAGGAAGCTTGTTAACTCCCTGCTGGTATTTCAGTGGACAGTATTTCCTTTAGGTGCTGTGGGAGAAAAATCTGTTCTTGGTCTTGCAGATCAACTGGAAGCAGAGTAGCTGTATTGGCCTCAGGTGAGCCCCAAGAGTCTATTATAGTTTCTTAGTCACAAAATGATATTCTGAAGATATAGTGGTCACTGTCCTCTGTGTGCAAGCTATTCTCAATACCGTTTTTTTAAGAACAGCAAGAGTGTCCAACAAAGGACATTGATCAAGGATCAGCAATCATTTTGAGATGCACAACTTCTTGTATAAATAGTTTTTTTAAAAAATGTTAATGGATTTTACTTTACAATATCTTACTCCTTTCCAAAGCAGTTCCAAGTCCATGGGAAACCTGACATCTAGTAAATGTTCCTGGACAGGGATTGCAGATTTTGACACGATCATAATAGGAACCTTTGGCCCATGGAGATGAATAAAGTGATGGTGACTGCAGTATCTCGCTGTTGATATTCAAAAGAGAAGGTCCCAGAAACTCCCACGTAGGGCACGGTGGCCTGCTGGCTAACGTAATGCATTGCATGATGGCTATAAGTGTTAGGTGTTGAATCAGGATAGTTGTTCCTAGCTGTCAGTGATCCCTTGTGTAACTATGGACAAAATATTTAAATAATCTACTTGTTTTCTTTCCTGTCAGGACGATCAGTGATATCCACCTTAGTAAAGCTCTAAGTGATGGTGAGGAGTGTGAGGTATGACTTGCTGAACAGGATCATGAGGGAATCACATCATCAGAACTCACCACCTTTACATTACAAAACGATTCTCAAAAACATGCAAGAGCCCAAAATGAGGGTCAAGAGAACTAAAATTCATACCGAACTCTAAGAGTCATGCTTCCCCCTTTACAGTCTCCTCTCTGCTCTATGGCATCAGCATGCATGGAAATCCAGGGAAGTAAATATTCTTTTGTTTGTTTGGTTGGTTGATTGGTTTTGTCTGTTTATTTGAGCTCCATGCAGCACTGAAGTTGAGGGAGTGCTGCAAGACTAGCCTCATAACTCATGATGTGCATGGTAATTGAAGGGTAAAGGGTAAAGATAATAATGTTGTCTACTTGAACAAGAGGTAGAGTGGATTTGAATGGGATATGGATATTATGAAAACAACGGCTTGTTTTCTTTGTGTGTGTGTATTTATGTGCATGCGCACAGTCTGTCCTCTGTCTAGTGACTATGCAAAAGCCGACGATGAGACTAATAGCAAGATTTAAAAAAAAAAAAAGCATAAAAAACCAAAAGGCCATTCTTCTTTGTGCTGATTATACTCCAGCTACAAGATCTTCTCTGAAAATGTTTAGGAAAAGTCTGTGTCAAGATATACAACAAAATACTAGTATTCAAACCTAAATAGCAAGAATCATTTTATTGCTGCCGCAGCTGTTGTACCTTAAGTCAAACTTTTCCAGGAGTTTCTTTTCAGGGATGTTCCTTTTCACCATTTGAAAAGGATCCTCTTTATTCTCTTGCTGCCTGAAGAATGGCTGGGAGAAACAGGGCAGTTAATGGCGTTAAAGGGTGAGGCTCACTTCATCCCCTACAGAAATGATTTTTTTTCCCCACTTGCATTTTACTCTGCAGTGACTAGTGTGGCATTACTTGATCCCCCTTGCAGGAGCCCTGTTGCCTTTGGCAGCTGAGCTAAAATGGTGGGGAGGCATAAGAGGGAAATTCCAGGGTTTTTTAATATTTTGGGTGTTGTCGACCCATCTCACTTTATACATCTCTGCAAAATGTCTTGGCCGAGACTTTCTGAAAAGGATAAAAGTCCAAGACCAACCTATGTTTGAGGATTTTAGAAATAAATCCAACCAAAGCAGTGTTCTCAGCAGTTCCCATTAATATGGAGTTTCTTGGGGTTGTCATCACTGAGCTAAATTGTGGTTCTTCCATCTCATTTTGGGTCTACTCACCTAAGCATTCTAGCCACTGATGTAAACTACTTCTGAAAGCTCAAAAATCAAAGTCATGCCCTTAAATAAATGCATTCACAGACTAATCAGATGTGAGATGCAGAGGGTGAAGGTCAAAGATGCAGCTGGCCAGCCCAGACCTACCCAGAACATGTGCTCATGAAAAGGTCCTGCCGGCCCCAGGAGGGGGAAGTCTCATTCTTCCCCTATACATCCAGGGTATCTTCCTTTCTATCTGTTTTCTCTGAGCTCTCTGAGATATAAATTGCTTTTGCTTTAAACAGAGTATCAAATTTAACCAGGCAATAATGAGTTTAAAAAGAAAATATGATAAATAAGACGCTGGAAATGGTTTCACAATAAGCAGCTGGGGCCACCATGGAGTCAAAGGAGAAGGATCTAAAAAATCTGTGCATGCAAACACACCCTTACTCGCTGTATGTTGTAACTCATTCTAAAGATATTCCTGGAAAACTCAACAAGAAATGCTGACTTCTTTTGTGAGAGACATCTAAAATCATGCACTGTTAAATTTCATTCATTAGGCTATCACCTCAAGAGCACTCATTTGCAAGTGTATCCCCGGCCAGCCTGTCGTCAGACCTACTTATAGAGAGTTCAGAGCAGCTACAGGAAAAGATGAGAAATACTTTAACCCCTGATTAATCATACCCCTTTTGAGGTGTCTGGGCCACAAAATGTGGTATGCTATGGGGTCTGAGCTCTCTACAGCAGGGCTGGTCCCAGTAAGTGGGCTGAGTACAAGTGAACTTCCTGACTTGAAAATGATTTTGACTTTGACAAAGAAAGTGAAAAAATAAATGTAGAAGATATTTTCTTCCAGAATTTTTCCAGTGCCTTTCTCTCCTCCCCAGAATAGCAAGCTAAGCTAAAGTACTTCTAAGCAGGAGTTTTCCATTCATACTTTTCCTCTCCTGCACCCTCATTTTGTTTTTTTTTAGTGGAGAAGGGAATAAGCAGAGAAGAACAAAGAGGGATAAAAAGCAAATGCTTAAATGTAGTGTTTTGTTCCTCTGAACTGGGCTCACGCTAGGGAATTTGTGTGATAATTAATTTCCTATGATATGGAGGAGATTGGATGAGATCCCCTCCTTGCCTAGCACCCCATGACACTGGGAATCTCTGAACACCTTAAGAAAATTTTTAAATAAGGGCAGTTTCTTGAGCTGGAGAAACCTGGAGGTCTTCCTTTGGTCCAGTGAGCATGATATGCAAGGAGCAGGTGAGAAAGGAGTAAGGAGGACTATGTTTGGCTTGGCACCATTGACAAGGGGCATAGGCAGTGCTACGTGTAGGGAGAAAGCCACAGGGTCTTCTTTCTCAGGAGGCTACCTTGAACCCAGCTCGGGTCATCTCTTCTTCTACTACTCTCATGAGCTTTTCCACAGCAATGGCATGGTCTCTTTATGAAGGACAGAAAACACCTCTATTTTAGCCCAATTTCTAGCCTGAAGGCTCGATCATGTCCCTCTAAGGGTAAGGGTGGAGGCTCCTAGGCTACTGCGCAGAAGGAGCCACCCACCCACCAAAGCAAGCTCAGTTTTCTGAACTCCTGGTAGAGGGGGGACCTGCTGCTTGCACCTAAGGGCCATGCGACACAGCCAGCACCCATTCCTGTTAGTTGGTTCTTGGTATGTCCCCACTCACGAAGTCACCCTTCAGAGTTGCCCACGGTGGGGCAGACAGAGGTAGCTCCTCGCATGGGCACTCCAGGCAGCCTCAGAAACAGCAGATCTGCCCAGGAGTGCTGCCAGGAATCTAGAAGCTGGATTTGGGTGAGCTGAATCACCCTTGTGATGATTTACCCCTCTAACTTGTACGTGTCTTGCCAGCCAGTTTGGGTGCCTAAAGCAGATGGTTTTGGCATCAGCCTCCCGTGGAGATTAATTAAGTTCAAGTCCCTGATCTGGTGAACAGTTATTTGTCTGTACAAAACTGAAAATCTCCAACTGAAAGGGCTGAAAAAGGCAGCAGCCTAATGAGTGCTTGTGCCCGGAGAGCCCAGCTCCAGTCCCCTTTGCAAATCAAAGCAAGCACAGCTAATCTGATCTTAAGTCTCTTTCATCCTAGGTAAGAGTCCTAACCACAGCCCTGTGGGCTGTCTGCCTGTCTCTCTGCTCTTTCATTTAAAGGAAAACTGTAAAATAACTCTTTTTCTTCATATGGAAATGGGAGGCATTTCTAAAATCCCAGGAATATTTGCAAGGCAGGAAAAGCATTTCCTGCCCAGCTGCAGACACAGGTCGCGATCACGGCCTTCTGAGGCTGAGTACAGGCTCTCTATAATTGTGTGTTATACTCAAATGGGTTCACTTTTATGAATGTATTGTAATTTTTTTAACTTCTAAAGGGTTATTTCAGTGTGAGAACAGCCCCAGACCTGATGAATGTACCTTTGTGTGCAGTTCTCTAAGTGCAATATTTCTAGGTTAACAGTCATGGACTTAAAAGCCAGCTGAGATCTTGGAGGAAACTTCATTAAAAATAGTCTATCTGTCTGGAAGAAGAGCCCAGAGTTTGCAATGTAAAATAGTTGCTTATGAAAAATGCATTCTTAAGTGAAACCGAACATAATCTTTCTGGCAAAAAGCCAGAAGCTGAATTTCTTTTCCAAAAGCTGTCAAAAAGCAGACAACAAAAACTGCCTGTCACATTTATAATTTCACATTCTGTGTGACTTGGTGAGCAGATTAACTACAGATCAGGAAAAGAAAACTTCCAGCACAGTACAAAGAAGGCAGCCAAAATGGGAAGAGGGGGAGAGCCCACCTCAGAAAAGGTTTTTCCTCCCTGCTTCAGACACCCAAGGATTTGGACTGTGTCTGGGGACCACGTGTGTTTCCACCTGTAGGCAGTGGCATTGTGCATAGCAGTGAAGACATCAGTGTATAGACACATTAACGGAAGGTTTTCATTTGGAAGTGGCTTGACTGTCCCTTTTGTTGACATATAATGTTGCTGGGAGTGAGCAGTAAGAAGGTGGGTCCTGGGGAGACTGGTGAGAGGACCAGACTTCACCTTGGTGACCACAGGCTGCCAAAGCATCCTTCCCGCAGGGAAACCTCCTCCTTTGCCTCTCTGCCATGGTCCTTGGCACAATGCTGCTGCACATGGCAGTGCTGCATCAGGCCCTTCGATAGCTCCTGTTCTCACCACTAACGACGTTGCAATGGTTGTTTCATCACCACTGCTTTTAGCAGAGTGTTGGTAAAGTATTGCTGGTTGTTTCTTATGCACCCCTAGCCTTTTACCTAAGAGGCAGAGGGCTTTTAGTGGTGTGTAAAGTTATTCCTTGAACAGCAAGAGTCACTCAGTAGCTTTCATGGGAGAGAGGAAGGGAAAATTTCCTTCTCACTCAGTAGAGAGTTTTACTTTGGCCAAAATTTTATGTTCTTTTTCCCTTTTTCTGACTTTTTTATTGAAATAAAATGAACTGCAAAAGCTTTTCAAAGTGCTACATTTTGCAGTTTAGATGCTCTGCATCTTCCTTTTTCCCCCTGAAGAAAAAAACCCTGGAAACCAGCCCTCTGATGTGTAGACAACATTTCCTTAGGCCAGGGAATGATGTTAACTCCCGTTTCCTGCATCCTGGGGTTGTGTATCATGGGAATAATTCCCACTCTCCAGCAGAGGGTGGGAATGGGGCTCTCCACCCCATGGGGCTGTTAATGCTGTCCAAGTGAGGCACCCTTGAGTGGGGTGAGGCTTGACACCACCTCAAGATTTCTCAGTGACTAGCTTACGTGGCTCCTGGCCCACTGGCTGGTTTGTGGCTCCTGTTTTCAGGAAACTCTGTTTAGGGAACCCAAATGCCTCACTCAGCTCTGTTGTATGACACAGTGAGTGCCTGGGAACAGACTATTGTGCATCTCAGTGCTTAATGCTACTTAGCTCTTCACCAGCACTACTGGTAATGTCAGTTCTCCCCATATACGACCAGGCAAGCATGATGTAGAAAATGGGGAACTCAGTACAAAACTCTTTCTTTTTCGGACATCCTAAACCAAAGGCAAAATTCGGCTTATTTTGCCCTTGCTTGCAGGCACAGTGAAGGGTACATGAAGGGTCTATTGCAGGTGCTTAATTGTGAATAACTCTGGAAAAAAAGATGTTGGTTTTCAGCATCTTGTGTTTCCTGAATATGTTCTTCAGCTGCAATTTAATGCTTCTCTAGCCATTACAGTTCTGTCAAATTCATTGGGTTATAGTAGTGCTATTAATCCTGATTACTGTTTTACTTTGTTTTATCAGAGTATGGTGTACAATACCTTAGGAAGTGAGAGTGGGTGTGAATCATAAAATAAATTAATAAAGATTGTTAATGAATAAAGGTCTTGCGAAGTCAGCGTGATGGGTCACCAGTGGGAGGGAAATGCTTGCACAGTTGGAGAACGACCCTTGTGAAGAATGTCAGAGCAAACCAGCTTCTCATCAGCCATGAAAGTTGTAGCTAAGACATATGACATTGAGGGGGCACCAAGATGGATACTGTAAAACAAGGATCAGATATGAAGGAAGCCCTAAGAGATAGATATACTGACCCTGAGAAAATGGCCTGCAGGCTATTACTCTGATGTTCAGTAGGTGACTATGTGGAGAGGGGATTGCTTGTCTTTCAGGAAACGTCTTTTTTGTTGTGCGTTACAACAGTTGCACAGGTTTAGGAAGGTCTGGCTTTTAGAACATGAGTGTGAACTAGGGTGAATGTTGTAATAAAAAGCAAACAAAAAAAAGATTTTTCTGAAAGCAGGACTGCAGCAGTGTGCCAGAACCTAAGCGTGTTATTTTGCAGCAGGTTTACATGTTAGACTTGAACCATAATCCCTCCAGACAGCAATTCTCTATTTCAGAAAGACTGTTCTGTTACAAGTGCCACACCATCTTATTTATTCTCCCCTAAGAAGCACTTAAGCACTTCTGTCTGGCAAAAACAGTTGTATCAAAAAAGTAGTAAGAAATCCTTAGATTAACTATATTTAGTATTTCCTAAAATCAAAGCATCGTATTAAGTGATTCACTTCCTTTTGTTTTGAGGTATAATTACATGTGCTAAATTGTGCTCAGGAAAGTGATTAAAAGAAATTTGCCCTCCAGAGAAAAATGTAGGAAAGATTAAAAGGCTTGCTTTTTTTTTTTTTAATCTGTAAAACAATGTGTTTTTTTTTTAAGAGGGTGGCATTAAATTGCAGTGCAAGAGACAAAGCAAATTTAAATAGAAAACATATTTTAAAGGGAATCTGAAACTGATGATGAGAAAAGTTGTTGAGAAAAAACTACAGAGGAGGTAAGTGGAATCACACTCCAGTCTGACTTGTTTGAAAGCTTCAAGCCCTTTCCTCTGAGATTAAAGCATGCCACTACTGGGGTAGACGGCCTGCAAGGTGAGGGTTAACCTTATGATAATGAATTAAATTTCAAAAGAAGGTTTGAAATCCCTGGATGTCTGTTTTGATGTTAATTGCAAAGCAAGGTTAGTGCTATTAAAGTATTGGCAACCTAGAAAATTCCCAGAATAAGGCAGTTCAGACAGTCCTGAGGTATCTAAATATTTTTTCGTAGCTGTTGTGCCAATGCAACTGGCATGGTCTCGTTTCTCCTGCAGTAAATGGCAAAATGGACTCTAATGATATGTTAAAGTTTAATTTTAACAAAGGAGGATAGAATTAGCAAAATGGAAGTCCCTTGTCTGATTTGCACATCCCAGTGTAGTAGGTATTTAGTTTGTCAGTCCTCTGAATCAAGTGACTGTCTTCTCACATGTGTAGTATAATGTATCATCTGGTGTGCCTCTGAAGATGAGAGAGAGTAATCTTGTTCATATTCAGGATTCAGGTTCCAACCATAATGATTTTAACTCAATTATCTCATTTCACAAGGTAAAAGCATTGGTTTCCAGCAGGGCTTTGGTGAAACCTGGTGCAAGGCACAAGTGTGAGGGCTGGGTTTCCAGTCCTCAGCAGAAAATCCTACACAGCCTTCTCATGTCCTCTTGGATCTTTTTCTGCGCAGCAGCTATGAACAGTTCCTGCTGAGCTTCAAATGTCACCGATTTTACTTGCACCTTGTCTGTGGAGGTACTTTAGAGAGTTTGAAAACATATTTTCACTTATGGAGTAAAAGTTCTCTGTGTTAATATTGTTCCAAGTCACCTGCTTTGAAAACTCCTTTCACCAGTTTTTGCTCAAAAGGTATTTGTTTCAGCCTCAGCAAGGATACTGGAAATACGGCATACCTGAATGTGATTTACATCTCCATGCAGTGAGTGCTTCTAGTGTCAGCACTAAAGAAAATGAAATTTCTGCAGAGTAAATTGAGTCATACGATTTTGGCAAGGTCGATGTGTAAAATGGAAGATTAACATTCAGGGAGATCTATTCCTTCCATAGAAGTCAGAAATCTATAGTGTATGCCTGGAAGTCTAAGGAGCATTATGAACTTGAAAATCCAGATTTAAAGAGGGGTTAATTTTTTCAGTAGCTATCATCACTGTATAATGTCTATGAAATAAATTTAATGCATGCTTAGTTTTCAGTTTTCATAATTTAATTCAACCAGGATATCATGTTTCAACATTAATCATATACAACAGAACAATACGGAGATGTGAGAAAAAATACACCTAAAATCCAGATCTAACATGAAACACTGAGTATTTCTACTGCCAAATCAATAGAACTATATTGACATTATTTTTTCTTCCTTTGGCAATATGTATCTTGTAATGTATCTGCTGTTTCACATTTGATGGTATGAAGTTATCATCTCTCCTCTATAAAGATCTCTCCTCATCTTCTAACTAATCTCCAAGAAAATCAGTGGAATGAAGTTAATTATATGCATATGGACAAATTAGTGCCATTCTCATGTTCAGAAAGAGCTTGTCTCCATGGAAAAATTTCCCAAAGCATATAGTGCTGAATAAGCTGTTTATATTCCATAATACTTAGCACACTTCCAACTCAGACTAACATTTTTGGACTAAAATCCACTTTTATTTTGGAGTACAGTTTGCACATAAGGGGATATTCTGGGATGCTTATTGTGAAATTGTTTATTTTACAATTAGAAGGTTTCTCCATGGAGACAGACCAAAGGTTTCTCTGCAACATTTTCAGAATGTCAAAAACTTAAAGAGAGAGTAAATGTTATTTATTTCTGTCAAGGTGTGTTTTACACAGCCAAAAAGGGCTCCTTTTTGAAAAGAAAATAATGTCTAAATATATTTAGGATAATTATCTGAGTTTTGAAAGCATGTCATGTTAGGAGAGATGTCAGGAACTCAGTTCATTTAGCATATAAAGGAGAAGGTTAAGTAGTGTCTTGATCACAGTTTACCCAGAGAAGGTATTTGGTAATATGGGTTTTTTCCAGCTAATGGACAAGGCATTAATAGGAACCAAATTGCTGGAAGTTCAAGCTAGACATACTCAGACAGAAAGCAAAGCAAACCTTTTTAACAGTTATTAAAACCATTATCCCCCTGGAAGAGTTTGCCAAGATGTGATAGATTTACTATCACTTATATTTAAGTGTGGTATTAATAACACTGAATGCGCTGTGGAACTGCTTGTCAAAGGATGTTGAGGATGCTAAAGGGTCCAACAGGCATTTGGACAAATTCATGGAAGAAAAATTAATTGAGAACAGTTAAACTCCCAAAAAATCTCCAGCTCTGACTCAAGAAGTCCCTGAACCACAGGGGCTGTTGGCCACGAGGGCAAGAAATACATGGCCTGATGTACAACCTTCTGGCTAGATTCCATCCCTTTCCCTCCCAAAACAGGGAAGCCTTGCCCATAATCACCAGCTGGGAATGGTCTCTGGCCAGGCTTTCTCCCAAACAGTACCTCAGCATTATCTGGAAGAGTTGGCCAGGGCCAAACCTGAGCCAGGGAAAGTGCTAAAAGTCAAGTGGTGTGAGTGATTTGGGGCACCATCGGAGCCAGCATCACAGTTCTCATCACTTCACTGGTACTGGTATAGCTGAGGACCCCACAGACTGCTTCTAAGGGGGTTTGTGGAAACTTAAATTCACTACAGAGAGCCTGCAATTGCTTTGGAAACCAGCAACCGTGTGCAGGCTGGGTAAGATTCAGACCACCGCTTTAGTTCAACCTGGGGCTGTTAGGCTGGCTGTGGGAACCCAGGGGTAAATTTCCATGGCCTTTGTGCCACTGGTGGCCAGGCAAATGCTCACAGGTATCCCTTCTGTCCTTAAAAATCTCTGGCTATAAGGACTTAACGTGTCACTGCTGTTGTTGCTTCAATGGTTTTGGAGGGGCTGCATTGACTAGGTAAACCAGGAAAAAAGCTGCTGCCATAAGGACCTCATGTAACCAAAAGCCATACAGCACAGCAATGACTGCGCATTGTTTGCATTATGATTTTTCACATGTAATGAAAAAATGGGCTTAACTAACATCATGTAACCAATTGCACAAGTAAGGAGTATGAAAACTTTGTCAACAGATACCTTATTTTTATAAGTCCCACGCTATTATATGCTTTTAAGGGTTTAAGTCCTTTTATGTTATCTGAGGTATGTGCTTCAGGGATGCATGAAAAGAAAAAAATAAAAAGAAAGCATTGATAGTAAAGAACATCAAAATGCAGTAAAATTTTGCTCTTTGATAGATTTTGGGCTAAGAAATAATGAAAGGACAAGGATGCATGATTATCTCACTGTTGGAGAAAGATCTAAAGAACTTATCAGGCTTCTTTGAAATGACAGTCATAATACTCTCCATAGCAGTCTGGGGGTCTCTCCCTCATCAGCATTTTCCAACAAATAAATACAGAAAAAGAAATCCTTTAATTTAATCCTTTAAACAGAGAGTCTTTTGTTTTATGGCCATGCAAAGAGACTTCAAACAAGTCGTTTCAAAGAGAAATCTTGGCTACTGCTTTGAAGAAATCATTGTTCGCAGATATTCTAGATTATCTGAATGCCTCTTTGCATTAAATATTACTTAAGTGATACTCTGTATTATTTGAATTTATAGGATTTCCACTTTTACACACAGAGTTTTTTACATCATACAAATTTACCTTTGTGGAAGGAATAAAAGAGTCAATGCAGAAGTTTTTTTGTTATACTGCCGGCCAGCAGTTGTAATGGCTGAAGCCTCATCTCATTTTGCTTTGAAACTCCCCACCTTTACTTTTAGGTCATGGCTAATATACTGACAATTTTGTTTCAACTTCACTGATAAGGCTGTGGGATTCAGTGTGTAATAATTAGTCCTGTGACTGCTTATCAGCATCATTTCTCATCTTGGCATTAGTAAGAACTGAACAGAGTGAGGAGAAATGGCGTGGAAATAAGAATATTTACTGCTATTGATGCTGGCCAATAGGAACCAGATTCTTTCAGAGGAATGAATTTAAAATACCATTTCCAGCAGTTCATGGAAAGATATAAGCCCTTTTCCAATGTTTTCTGTATTACAGGCTGATAAAATTCAGTACAATTAAAAGCCTGAGTTAGAAACTGCCTACTTTCAGAAACAAAGACAGCACTCTGCCCTTTATTCCAAATCTTTACTGCTTTCATCATGACACATTACAAGACTTACTCTAATCTTTTAAGAAGAACCACCAACTGTTTAAGGTTCTCATGGGAACTACTGAAGACTAATAATGACTAATCTAATTTCTCTGACAGTTGACTTTGATAATTTTGAAATATATTGTCATCAAATATGTCAAACAGTCACATGTTTAGTTAAAAGGATGCTTTCCTGTAGTTCTGCCATAGGTGATAGTCAAAAGATTGGTCAGTGAAGCAAAAGATAGTCAATGAAGCAAAGTAATTCTGCTTCACTGACAATAGGCATTCAAACAACCTTTTCTTTCACAAATAATAAAAAATTTCTTTACAAACTATGCAGCCATTCATTTGCCTACCACTTAAATCCATCAGCCTGTGGTCTGGATGCAGGCAGACCATACCAGTGGATCCTAATGCCAAATTGTAATTTAGACCATGATGTGTTGGCATTTCCACTGGCATGGTCACTTTTTTGACTAGAAACCTTACCCAGACAATCTTGAGCATTTTCTGTGTTTGTTCAGGGTTTCCAGATGTTCAGTGATCAACTTGGAGTTAACGGATAATAAATCCATCTGGGCTGCCGTGCATCCAGAAACCTTGGTCACGTCCATGGTGTGCGTACAGGTGAAGTCTGATGCTGTTGGAAAGCATTGCACTTACTGTGCCATCACAGCACAGTTGCTGTGCGCCTGAGCAACAGATCTTACTTCCACTGTGCTGGACAGATTTACTGCACATGTGTGTATTGGCTGTACATTGCAGGTACAGTAAACGTGCAATTCAGGGAAGCGGCGGACTTACATGGTGTGACTGTAGCCGTTTGATGTGTATAGTCAACATGAAATGTGTTAGAAGGGTAGGACCAGCTGGAGGGAGCAGGTTAGACACTCACACCATGGTAGCTGCAGACCTCCTGGACGTGTGGACATCTATTTTATCTTGAGAAATCTCAGACACGAATATGTCAACCCAGACTTAAGGGATGACATGAAGAATCATGAGTTCACTTGTTGCTGAAAGTACATAACATAAGCCAAGTGATGTGAGAATAGAAAAGAAATTGTTTCTCTATAGTCCATGTAGGATCTGAGAAGAAATGGTACAAAGTGAGCTGTAGGATTGTGGGCATTCAGTTTTAAAATTATAAAAATTCAGAAAATCCTTAGTTGAGATTCCAATTCTGTGGTTTACCAGCCCTCAAAATGCATCACGTATCACCAGAAATCCCTTTCCACCCACCTCCTTTTTTTTGCATTCACTATGAACCAATGTCTGTTACTGCACTTCAACAGTTGCATTTCATGGTCTTTATGCAAACAACTTCCTTAGTTACGGCTGCAGAAATAGACTGGGGAGACAGACTGGCAAGTGGAGCACAACTTTTCCTCTGAGAACTTCATCTATAGCCCTAAAATCATGCCAGCACCTGCCTGTTTTGGTGAAGTTCTCTGTAATAACCAAAACATGTTGTTCAGGCTCTTCCGGTCCCAGTGGTAAAGTCAGTATAGGAAGGTAGTCTGGGAAGCCTCAGAGCTGTCTTTCAAATCTTTATGGCTTTTACCTTTTGGATGTGATTTGAGATAGAGTTCTGGATCTCTCCTAGACACTGGAAAGCATAAAACCTTTTTTTTTCACCCATTTTCTGATAAATCACCCACTCTGTCCCTTCCAGACCAGGGCTGAGATTATGTCATTATGGCCCATGTCTGCAAGTTCAAGTTGAATTTTTAGTGATGATGAGTATGTTCGGGTGATGATTACAAAAAAAAAAGGCCATTTTTTCCTTTTTTTCAGCAGGAAAGGGAGGCATGGAACAGTACAAATATTAACTAGAAGCCAGCAGATAGAGGCATATTAGAGCCTCTTTGAGCAGAATCTCTGAATGCAGAAAGGGAGGGTCAGGTTTCTCTGGGGAGAGGTCCTGGCACCCTAGTGAGAGGTCCTGGCTTAGCTAAGGGAGGAATAAAGTCAGGAAAGACAAACATTTGGGTTACTTCCTGTGTGAAGATAAATGGGTGTTATATTCTGAAGGAGGAGATAGATCTCTTACCATCTTAATAAGCTGCACGTGCTTTTGTGTAGTCTATAAGTAAAATAATTAATTGTGTGGTGATAAACGTGGAGCAAAACTTCTATTTCTCCTCATTTATTAGATGTGGTGACTGTACAGTTAAAGTGTAATCTGGAAAGATCACAGCTCTGGGGAGTTGCCAGGAGGGTGCCTCGCAGGCCACTCGTGGAGGCTGGGCAGGTGGGCTGGTGGTGGGTGCACTGATGGCTTGTTCATCATTCTCCATCTGTTTATCTGTCATTCCCCTGCCCCTTTGGGAGAACAGAGTTGTCTGAGGCTTACAAGCTATGTCCAAAAGTCTTGGTTAAGAGATGCTACAGAGATGCAAAAAACTGTTACTGTCAATCATTCCTGAAATGACCAAGATTTTAAATGGTTCATTTGCCTATACTAAAGATGGGAGGGTCACTGCTTTTGAATGGGGAGGGTATACTTGCCACAGGTTGATCCTGCATCTAGTGTGTATTTTTACTGCTTCCCTTCTATTCCAGTAGTCACTAAAATCTGCCTCAGTGGCAAGTTTTAGGAAAAATTCTGATTTTCACATGCTCAGCAGACACTCACTTGAACTTTTCGATTTGCACCCCAAATGAAGCATCTGCACAGAGCATGCTCCAGTGCAGGGACGTACAGGACCTTCCCAGCGATGGCAGTGCACTGCCAGGTCTGAGAGCTCAGGGCTTGTCCCCACCGTGTCCCTGAATCCCATTGAGCCCAGGCAGTAAGGATGTTGCTCCCTGAATGGAATTGAAATGGAAGGGAAAAGAAATTAGGAGAGGGAGCTAGATGGGATGAAAGTGAGATGTGAAGGATAGAAAGGGTGGAAAAATAAGGGAGAACTGGAAATGCATAGCAAAGAGACTGGGCACAGGGAACTGAGAATGGCTAAGCAATGAGGTAAGGGCTGGGGAAGGAGAGGAATAGGGACAGGGCTGGCAAGATGAGGAGACTGAGACTTTGGTGAGTGGAGAACTGATATGACAGGCCTGGAGCAGGGACAGTTTGGAGGGAAAAGGACAGAAGAGCTCAGGCAGGGAATAGATGTGAAGGAGAGTATGTGCGAGCTCAGTCACCAAACATCTGGCTGAAGTCTCGCCTCCTTCAGGCTGTTCTTCTCACAGGGGATGGCAGCGTGGACCACTGCCAGTGACTCGGCTAGCACCAGTGATGGGGCACACTACCGCGGCATAGTGTTTGTCTTGCTTTTCTAAAAACAAACAAGCAAATGCCCTCCTGGAATTTAAATACATAAATGTCTGCTGTTAAAAGACTGCCACTGAGGTTGCAGAGTGAGTCACTCAAAAGTCAGGGCTGGCTGTGCAGTTTTGGTTCACTTTCCTTGGAGATGGGCACGTGAGAAAATCAAAGGTGTCTCCATGTTTGGGCAGCCCTAACTCTGAAATTTCCTAATCTCTGTGTCTTTGCTTTTGCTTTTCCTGAGAAAACTCTCCAGAAACTTTTACAAATAGAGTCTTGGTTTTTGTTTCCTGTTTTTTCCCCAAGACTTCAGATAGGAAAAAAAAAGAAGATATTTTTAATGCAAGATGTGTTCTCTCAGAATGAACAGAGCAGGAATTGTTAGCGTAACACTGAAGACAATACTATTATTGCTTAACTTTAATCCTTAAAACTGTATCAAAATGAACAGGCAGTCTTAATTCTGCCATTCCCTATGCAGTGTACTTGACTGTTGCCTTTACAAAATATTTTTAGCATGGTTTTGTGTAGGTGACTGCGTGTGTGTAGGAGAAAGATATGTCATCTTTTTTTATTAGCCCACTCATCCACACGCTGTGATGAAGAACCAGCGTGTTTGTATGTGTACAAGTATGTCTGTCTGCATAAATTAGAGGTTTTGCATCTGAATCAGGCAATGTGTTTCTGTAGCAGACAGAGCTGCCTTTCTCCCCCAAGGCTGTTGAGCCAGTTCCCTGTTCTGAACTGCGCAGCCAAGAGGCAGCGGTGGTGCTTCTAGCCCTCTTACACCATTAAACATATTTTTCAGCATCCCAGAACGAAGCTACAGAGCCAAAGATATGGAGCCAAACCTAACTTCAGCCCTGGCTACCTGGAATCTTTCCATTGACCTTAATAGGAATGTGATCAGACCCCAGCTATAAACAGTTCAAAAGAGATAATGTAGATGCTTATTTTGTTTTCCTTTGCACCGCTTCATGTGTTGCATTTAGCCATGTTTTCTTAGCATCATGTTCACCCTGTAGTTGGCAGGTACCATTATTTAACTTTTACCTGCCAACTTTGCAGTCATCATGTCTTTGTGTTGGGCTGTGTGTTGGTAGGCTGAAACACGACTCTGGGTCTGCTGGTGCTTGCAGGAGAGATCTTTTCCTCTTGCTTTCCATCCTTCTTTTCCTCTTTACCAGTCGTCTGTAGTCTGAGCTGCTTATGTGAGCTAAGCTTTGCTTTGGAGCTGCAGCTTTTCACGAATGTTGGAGGAGCATCATCTTGTGAAGGGGGTGGAACAAGGCACAGTTAAGGATGAAAAGTGGCTGTTTCTAGGGCTTGAAATTTGAGAAAAAAGGAAGAAAAAGCCCTCAAGGTGTCAGGATGGAGGAGTGTGTTTTCAGCATGCAGTTTGTTGGCATCTGTGCAGCCTGGGGACACGTGCATGAGAAGAAAGGCCACAGAGAGTCAGAGGTCAGTTCTCTGCTGGGATGCCAAACCTCAGGTGCTTTGGCAGGTTCAGAGATATCAGTCAGCCCTTGCTGTCCCTGGAGGTCTGGGGGCAGCGAGGCCAGGCAGCCCCAACACCAAGGCCCCGTGCCCCACTCTGACCTCCCAACTGGTAGAGCTGCTGCTCGGTCAGGGCAGGGATGGATTGATCCAAGGAGGTTGAAGGCTCCTGTTAAACAGGCTCTTCCTTTTTTTGCCACCCATCTGCAAAAAGGGGCTCAGACAGGCATCAGCAGCCTGTCTGCTGGTTTGGCCAGCTGGTTTGGCCCTTCCTGGGGTTTGGCCAGGCCTTTTCCAGCACCTGGGATTTCCAGGTGAGCTCCCATCCCAGCACTAGGCAGCCTGCCCTGGGGACAATCCTTGGAGCTGCCTTAGGTGAAGTTAACTTAAGTAGTACCCCTCTGCCCTAGAAGTAAATGCTCCCAAAGCACTTCTGCTTCTCTGTTCCTTTCACTGGGAAGGCAGTGAATTACTCTGGGTTTGGAAAAGTGAAGCTGTAAATTTCTTGGGCTGCAGCTGTTTCTGCAAATGGTGTCACTCAGCTGAGCTTCATACCATTAGACTTCTTGGCTTGGTATCACCCTTTATAAAATATATATTTTCTTGATAGGTCGAGCACCAGCAATTCCCATGGTTCCATAAAGAACATGAAGAATGGGTTTTGATGCCCCAGGGAACTTGCAGTGTGCAGTGTTTTAAGGGAAAGGCTCTCACTTCATGCAGTGCTTTGGATTATTGTTCTTGAATATCCTGTTTCACATCATGATTTATTGCTGCAGATTTTTTTTCTCATTCCCAGGCAATAAAACACATTACTGTAACACAGAGAAAAATCAAAAGAAAAAGGATCGTTTCACTTTAGGGATGTTTTGGCTCTGCTGATGGACTTCATGGTGGCCCCTGGCTCTCCCAGCATGGGGCAAACTGGAGGTCCAGACCTGCACACTGCGGGGAGCACGGCTCTGGACCCACGCACCGTGGCTTGTTCCTGTTTCTGGTTAGCGTGTCATCGACTCTCGAGGCAGAGGAAGGTGCGCTGTTACTTTCTGAGAAAGATTTCAAGGTAGGCACGTGCGAATTGGATTGTAAATAAGAGACACAGTGGGTCTGGCTTTCTCGGGTGCAGTTGTATCGACTTCAAGAGCACTTATCCTGATCGTCGCCCATGCACAAACAGATTTTGGCCCCATGTGCAGGCTCTTGACTTGCACAATACAAGGAAAAGTGATGCCAGAACATAAATTAAGAAGCATGAATGGGTAAAACACAAAGGAGCTTATTTTGTGCTAATAGTTTAGCAAAGGCATTCAGACACTTCTAAAGTTAGCACATTGTGCTGCCAAGAGAAACAGTGCAGCAGGGGAAAAATACCTCACTGGATAGCTCTCTACCAGCAGATACGTCCTGTTTTTCCGCCCAGACAAATACAGTGTGACTCTGCCAAGTATACATTTTGGTTTTCTTTGCCTTATGTGGGATAAATACTTCCCCCTTCTTCCAAAGTTAGTATAGTAATTAATGAAAAATCAAAGCTGTACCTGATAATAATGTGGTGCTTTATCTGCAGTAAAGACTTTCAATCACAGAAATTACCTTGTCTCATCAATTAGCTGAAACCTCGCTCAGCCTGTAATAGAGACTGCCTAATTCACATGTGGCTTCTGATTGCTCTTCCCAGCACTGCTAATAGCTTCAGTTAGCATTGTAGCAGAGGTACTGCAAAGCAGAACTGTATGAGAAACAAAATAGATTTGGCAAATGCACATTTTATGAACAAAAAAGCTGCTCTAAAAATACATTGCCTTGCTTACACTAAGAACTGAGAAGTTAGCAAAAACCATGTTTGAAGTTGCCATACAGCTTCACTTGGGCTTCCCTGTGCTTGTTTTATAATACAACTATAAACATGAGATCATGTAATTAAAGACCTTATCAAGTCCATATGCAAAAGCAGACTAAATGAAGGACACATTAGCAATCTTATTTCTGGCACTTCTCAACTTCTGAGTGCCTGACGCTGCAGTTTGAATGCTCATGCAATCTAATTTTTGTCTGCAACATAGACAGTATTAAATATCCCTCAAGTAACAACACCTGCCACTGAAATATCAAAGGGTCTCAGCTGTGCACTGTATATTGTAAGTGATTACAGTAAGTAACGAGTCTTTGTTGTTTTCCTGTCACACAGGGCCCAAGGTTAGCTGGGTCCCATTGAACAACCACCCTGCATAAGCACCCACAGGGTTACTTGTCCTCTCTGCCATGGAGCTCCTTGCTGCAGGACCCAGTGGTGTAGGCCAGAAAGGTGGGGTGCTGCTGGGGTCAGCCAGCCTTGGTGAGACTTGCTCTGAGCCTGTTTGCAAAGAGAGGAGTTGCTGCGACAAGTAAAATGGGCAGGAGGCTCTGCTGAGTGGCTGAAAGAGTCACAGCGGGGACAGGTGTATGGTTATTAATGGTTTTATTGCTAACAATAAGCGTGCTGCTCCACATCAGTTCTGGGGTCCTGCCAGCCAGGGTGACGATGATGTGAGCAGCGCCTCAGCCACTGCTCTGGGGCTGTGGCTGAGCCCCAGGGCTGGGGCTGGCCGGCACCGTGGCGGAGGAGCTGGGACTAACGGGACCTCCGGGACAACCGTCCCCTGCCTGCATAAGTCCTCGGCAATTGAGAACAAGATTGAGCTTGGATCCAGGCCTGCCGGGTGTGGAGAAGCTGCCATCACTCGCTAACCCCCTCCTTGTACCTCTCCCAGTAGCACAGCTGGAGCCGGGAATCCAGCTGAGCAGCTTTTGCTCCTTGCAGGTACCCACTGCCCTGCAGTACATCCAGAAGCACCTCGGCCTCTCCGAGGTGGCAGTGGATTAAGAAGCTCTTCCTTCAAGCAGCGTAGGAGAACGCAAAGGCTTAGGCAAGTGCAGAGCCTCTGCAGAAACAGGGTCTTTGTTGGCAATGTGCCCCTTTTACCTTTAGCCTAGGGTTGCCATTTCAGTATATAAATCAGTGAAAGTTTTGGCAGTGGATTAACTTGATATAAACCACATAGCATTCCCCCTGCACTGACATGTCCAGTCTGTAATTTATATTGGTTTTTTGATAGATTTCTTTTCTGAGAACAATTTGCATCATCATTCATTTTAAAGATAGATTGTTTTGCAGTGTTTGATAGATCAACCCCAGCACTTGGAAAGCTGGCATCCAGATGTATAGCTTGCAAAAAAAATACACTCTTGTTCAAGGGAGCAGTGGTGCTATGAGATCACCTTATATGGACCTTGCTATCTTCCCCTGCTAGCAGAGAATTGATTTCTTTTGCAATGAAAATTCCTCAAAGCAATCCTTTATCACTTGTAAAAGAAGTACAAAATGGGAATGTACAAGCCAGTGCATTCGGAGCAAGGAATTATTAACAGTAATGTAACTTAATGGCATGACAGCAGGGATAAATTTGGATCGTGGACTCTGGAGTTAAGGTTCAGGAAATAGCAATCTTCCTTTAAGGATGCAACCCAGAAATTAATCAGGATGAATAATATGATAATATAGGAACAGCAGTGCTTAGAAACTCCTAAGGGTTTCAAAGCTCGGTTGAACCAAGCACACATCCTAATAGACAGCCCTGCCTCAGAGAGTTTACAATCTTGTGAGTTAAGGCTGATAAACAGTGGGATAAAGGAAGGATTAATATGCTCATTTTGCAAACAGGGAATCAAGCCACAGCGTGATTAGGAGCTAAATTTACAAAAAAGGTGCAGGCTTTCCAGTGCTTTGCTCTCGGGTGCTTTCCTCGCTGGAGGCCAGCACAGTGCCAGCAAACTTGTGGCTCCTGAATGGCTGCATGGAAGAAGTGCCAAAGGATGGGATGTGCCGAAAAAAGAACTCATGGTGCATGGGAGGTGTGATTTGTCCTCAGGGAAACAGTGAGGGGATGGAGGGAGGGACGGAGGGTTGGATGTATGGATGGGACGGGACAGGACATCTCCCTCTAAGACCTCAGTGCTTGTTGCTGCATTTCAGGGCTCTTACTCAGCCTCTTGCTCTGAGGAGCTGACTATGGCCTAGTAGTTAGGTTTTGTGTTTGTTCGGCTCCTCAACAAGTCTCAGCAAACAGCAAAAATAGTTTGGGGAGCGAACGGTCTGTAGGTGTCACTGGGGCAAGTTGAGAGGCGGGCAAGCCACAGCTCAGTCCTGTGTGCTGGGCACAGTCGCATCCGCACACATAGGAGCAGGGGACCAGGTGCAGGAGAAAGTCAGGGGATCTTTCCCAGCCGTGTAACCTGATGCAGGTCCCACCATGACATCCCACCCTCTGGATCAGGCCCAAGACTCCTGGTGGTAAAACAACTCAATTTGGTAAACTTAATTTAGCTAATATTCCTCTGTGTTTTATGCAGTTTGTTAGTGGTATGTTGTGGCACAGATGACCACCACTGCAAACACGGCCTCTTTGCAAGGGGGATTGCAGGAATCGTGTCCCGATCAAATGAGCCTTCCCCAGAACTTCACCGGTGCAATGTCTTCTGCAGAAGCAAATGTTTCCCATCTCCTGTGCCAGCATCTTATCCTTTCCCACGTTCCTTCCCAAAATGACACCTCTAATATTACAGCGGACCACTGGGCATTAGTAATAAATAAACGCAGGGATGGGTTTAGCAGAGGAGGTTAAGGATGCCATAGCCCCCCTGCCTCCCGTCTCCGTCGGAAGAGACGCGGATCTGTTGTGTAACAGCATATCCCCGTCGGAGCTGTGCCCACACTGCTGTGGAAGTGCCAGGTTTTTAACATCCTCCCCCGGGAAATGACTGGGGAAGTGCTGATGCTGTTCCCAGCAGCTGATTATCAGATATTAACTACAACAAGATCTGCTTAAGATGTGATGCCATATGCACATGGTAAAATCCTAGCCTAAAGCGATCTGTGTGCAGGTGAAACCTGCAGGCAGGCAGAAACCTGCTTCAGCTTTGTCTTTGTGAGCTGCCAGCATGGACCGGGGGGTGCCCGGCACCGCGGGGCAGGGGAACCCTTATTCCCAGGGACCCTTATCCCCATGCGAAGCCACTACTCGCTTTTAAATTCAGTGCTTACTGGATATAAAATACAGGAAAACCAGGCAGGGAAAGATGACTAAATGTCACAGGAAAGTGAAAATGGATCTCAACTCAAATATAAAGCTAACTGTTCTCAGATGGGGAAGGAGATGTCTGTTTTTCCCAGTGCTACACAGAACTGCAGGGAAAGGCTGTAAAAACTGGGGTCTCACGGAAGGCGAAAGCAGTGTTGCCCAGAGCAGGGTCTATAAGCTGGGTCCCCTTTCAGGGTGATGTTTTGATGTCAGTTATATATTTTTCTGCCATCAAAAAAAAAGGAGATTCCTCTTCCTGGCAAGAGAGTCCAGCAGCCCATCTCTCTGCTCTTTGGACTCAATTACTTAAGCACATTACAGTGCTAGGCACTAAACCTTCCCAAAATTTTATACATAAGCAGTGCTTTATATTCTGTTGTGTTGCTGTCAGACCTTCCTCTACGTTTCTGCCTAGCTCTTAATTTTCTTAGATGCTACCTTGCTTTATTTATGTTTATTAGGACACAAATAAAGCGTGTGTTCTTGGGAAAGAATGTTGCAAGTTGCAGACTTCTGCCTTCACCTTTTAATGTGCTTTTCTGCTCAGGAAAGATGACATACTTGAAAAATGTAAATTGAACATATTTTATGATTACGGAAGGAAATATATTTTCAAAATAGATGTGTGTCTTTTTCAAAACCTTTGAGGTGAGTTGTTCAGCTGGGATTGAAGTGCATTATGTCTTACCATCAATAAATATGCCTGTTTAAATGAGAGGCAGGGCCATGTTTTCTCAAAGTTGTGTTTTTACATTGCTTTGTTTTATAGCTAGATGTTACTTCTGAGACTGCTCCAGGTTTAAAATTTGCTTGTTTCTTCAGTAGAAATGAATAAAATAATTTTGGCTTTTCAGTTTGTAGAGAAGGGATTTATATACAGGTTGCACATTTTCACTGATCTGGAAACAGAGTGGCTTTAATTAGGCTCTATAGAGCAGACGCTTGTGAATGAGAAAAAAAGTAAAAAACCCCTCTTGTTTTACATGTTGAGTTCTGACACCAAATGTAAGAACAAAGCTTCTCTGTGCACCTCCCTGAAGGTCGCTTATTGCATTCTATTCTGTCGTGTCTGTGTACACACATACTTGTGTGCAAGCAACTCTTTTATTTTCCTCATCATCCTTTTTTCTAGGTCGCGATGCCAGCTGCGATGAGCAGATACGCTTCTATTGTCTACCATAAGTCAGCGCCTGGGGAAGTGCAGGAGATGGGAAGATATCTGACTGCATCTCTTTCCCCTCTGATTATAGCAGCTAACCAGGCAAATGGAAGGAATACAGATGAAGAAAGTAATTGAAGCCCATTTCCTCGAAGGAATTTAAGCATCTTTTTTGAACCTTTGAGGATCTCGGCATTTCTCTGCTCACAGCAGAGGGAAGGGGAGGGATTGTGACTGTAGATACATCTAAGGATCATGGTCCCTTGTCAATGCCCTCCCTTTCATCCATGCAGTCGATGGGTTGACTGCTGTTGCAATATGGTTGGTGTACCAGCAGTGTCTGTAACCCACTGGGGGTGTCTGCAGGTGTTTTTGAATATAAGAACCATTCAAGGAGAGCATGCTTTGTCTGCAAGAAAATACCAATGTCATGGTAGAGCAGATCATTGGGCTGTTGCAGTTGGTATTGGCATTGAGTAGAGAGGCTGGATGGCGAAGTGATGGAGAAAAACATTTTTCCTTCTCAGCCTCATCTTCTTAATCATCCTTAACAGCAAACCCAACAGAAACCAACTCCCTGTGCCCAGGGGACTTCGGCTACATCAATACTAATGAACCAAACACTACCAGAGCCTGTTCTCTGCCCTGAGGCAGGCTGGCTTGTCTGCCCTGGTCTATGCTATGGACCGCTCCTCACCTCCAGAGCTGTGCGGCTCTGTCCAGACTGCCTTTGTGAATGGCCCCTGCTTTGTCCTCACTCCTAAGCCATGGACGGAAAGCATGGGGAGTAGGAGTACATCCAGGCCAAAAGCCTTCCAAGGACAACCAAAACAGAAAATTGAATTCCCATGCCCAGCCTGGTGCCCTGGCACTTCTAATTTACTAGAAAGCTGCATCTCATATCTTCAGTGTTCACACTGGGTCTATCACATTCATTTTAAAGAAAAAGAATATGGGTTTTTTTGAATGTACATCAAAATACTGTGTTAACTGGGACTAGCACCCTTTCCAAAGCTTGCCTTGGGGTTTAGAACTGAGGATGCATGTTTGGCTTTTAGCACACATTTTTCAAGAGCTCCAGAGAATGTGCCTGCCAAAATATCCATGCTTACTACATGCAGTACATTTGCTTGCATGTATGGAGTGTGCAGGCTGTGAGCAGTATGTCTGCTATGAGACGAAAGTCTTTTCTTTTAGCTTGGCCCTTAATTTCCAGTAGACAACACCAAGGGTACCAAGCCAGATTGATTGATTTGTCTCAGCCTGAACTGTTAAGATTTGTTGCTGCTGAGGGCACCTTGATAACAGGACAGAGCTCTCACCAGTATCCTGCAACAGTCCTCACAGCCTCCTGCCCCATAGGCTGAGACATTGAGAGGGAGCAAAGAAGCTGAGAGCTTCCTGGGCTGTGGCAGCGGTGGGTGCTACAACCCCATGATGCGACTACCAGTTCTCAATGCAGACAACAGTGATACCTTAAAATATCACTGTTGGCCACTGAGAAGCGGGCCTGTGTGAACCTCATTAGGTTCAACAAGGCCAAGTGCAGGGTCCTACACCCGGGTTGGGGCAATCCTCGGTTTCAATCCAGGCTGGGGGATGATGTGATCGAGAGCAGCCCTGCGGAAAAGGACTTGGGGGTACTGATGGACGAAAAGCTGGACATGAGCCAACAATGTGTGCTCGCAGCCCAGAAGGGCAACCGTATCCTGGGCTGCATCAAAAGCAGCGTAGCCAGCAGGTCGAGGGAGGGGATTCTGCCCCTCTGCTCTGCTCTGGTGGGACCCCACCTGGAGTCCTGCCTCCAGCTCTGGAGTCCTCAGCACAGGAAGGACATGGAGCTGTTGGAGCGGGTCCAGAGGAGGGCCACAAAAATGATCAGAGGGATGGAACACCTCTGCTATGAGGACAGGCTGAGAGAGTTGGGGTTGTTCAGCCTGGACAAGAGAAGGCTGTGGGGAGACCTTATAGCAGCCTTCCAATACTTCAAGGGGGCCTATAGGAAAGACGGGGACAGACTTTTTAGCAAGGCCTGTTGTGACAGGACAAGGAGCAATGGTTTTAAACTAAGGGAGGGCAGATTTAGACCGGATTTAAGAAAGAAATTTTTTACAATGAGGGCGGTGAGGCACTGGCCCAGGTTGCCCAGAGAGGTGGTAGATGCCCCATCCCTGGAAACATTCAAGGTCAGGTTGGACGGGGCTCTGAGCAACCTGATCTAGTTGAAGATGTCCCTGCTCTTGCAGGGGGGTTGCACAAGATGACCTGTAAAGGTCCCTTCCAGTCCAAAGCATTCTATGATTCTATGATGAAAATGAGCTTTTCCCCTCTCTCCCCACTGCACACACATTGCTGGGGTTTGGTAGCTAATAGAAGGAGCTGTGATGTCTCCTCCCTGCACTTTCTAAAATGCTTTCATGGTGCAGGGCTGGACCATTAGCTGGTGTAGCATTTGTATGTGACAGTCTCGTGTTGCTGTCTGTCCCTGTTCTGGAGCCATTTTTTCAGCAACACCCCATTTGGACTATTTTAGCAAGACCCTTTAGGCATCTTTTTAATAATGTCTCTGGTCTCTGGGTTGTTTGCCCCTCTGACCCTGCTAGGAGACCTAGCAGGAGGTGTGCTCCACAAAATGCAGTTATATTATTTAAAAAGGGAAAGAGAAGAAAAACTGATGTGCCAGCTCCTCTTTAACAGAAAAAAGAGGAAGAAGAAAGGGGTAGATGGCAAATTTCTCTTTCTATTCTGTGTGTGGATGATACTATTTAAACATAACTGAGATGACTGACAATTATAGGAGTGATATTTATTTGGATATTCCTGAAACTTCATTACTGTCTAGGATGCCCTTTGTGAAAGACTTCTGAGATCAGTTCCTGGTGACAGACAGCGATTCTGCACTGAGAGGCTGATGGAGAAAATGAATGTTATCTCTTGCTAACAGGAAGGATATTTGCTCCCTGCCAGTGACTTGATGCTCTGTGTGATGGTCAAAGGCTGGGTTAATCTTATGGGGATGATCTTCAGTTCCCACAGGTGGATGGCATTCGAGGTGCAACAATACAGAGTGTTAGACAGCCTCACACGGGATGGACCAGCCAGGATACAGTGTGACGAACAGACTGGAAAATCACAGTCTCCTAAATCATTTTGTCAGTTCTGCTTTTTTTAGTAACAAACCAGAACAAACTGTGCTTCTTGCCCCAGATAAAATGGGAACTTTTAAAGTGAGACTTTTCCCTCCCATATGGCATCCAGTTGCCCGTTAGAGCCAGGCAGTGGCCTTTATAGTCCTTATTTTTTTCCAGGAATCTGCCTCATAATAACCAGTGCTGGGCAAAGGCTCCTTGATGGCATCTCAGGGACTTCAGGCTTGGGTCAGGAGCCAGCAAGGGGCCATTCCCCTGGGGTTGCCTGGATGTAGCCACACAGTTTTGGAGGCCAGGAGAGTTTAATAATATGGGTGAGGCCAGGCTATGCCATTTGGTCTCAGGGCAGGGCAC
Organism: Ciconia boyciana; assembly: GCF_034638445.1. Classification (NCBI taxonomy): domain Eukaryota; kingdom Metazoa; phylum Chordata; class Aves; order Ciconiiformes; family Ciconiidae; genus Ciconia; species Ciconia boyciana. The sequence goes on along the minus strand of NC_132936.1, from coordinate 10,993,902 downwards.
AGATGCACCTGGGGCTCAGCGGGTGTGTGTGGGCACACAGCGGCATTGGGCAGGATATCTTAGATGAAATGGTTGAGGACAGAAGCAGATTAGCCAAAAGTATGCTTGGAGTCCAGATGGTTAGGACCCTTGCACCTGCAATGTTATTAACTTATTTATAGTGAAACCAGAACAGGAAAAATTCCCCTGAGGAATCGTGAGCCATGACCTTGGCTGGCATCACTTAATGTGCATCAGCAGAACACGGCTGGGTTCAGCCGCAACTGTGTGGACCGAAATACCCTGGAGAAGTGGAAACCCAGCACTGTGAACCACCAAGTAACCTTATGAAATGGTGACACAGGCACAAGTCTGGCTCTGCTCCAGGTAAAGCCTTTTTCACCTTTCTAATTAGTGGGGGTCTCACCAGGGACTGTGGGAGATTCATGGCCATTTTACCTGATGTGCTTTCTGTAATTTACTGTTCTCATTACCGAACACGAGATGATTTTTCATAGCGAGTCTGGAGGGAACTGGAACTGCGCAAGCATTGTCCAAGCTCTTATGTCAGAGCCTATTTAATGTCTAAGCTGATTAAATGCCTGCCTTCTTACAAATCACGTATTGTAAAATGGCCTGCTAGTGCTGTGGAGAGAGGGAAGATTTCATAAGGATGGTGAACCTGAAGTACAAAATGTTGTTTCTTCTAATGTTGTTGACTTCTAAAGGTTTGAAATCTATACAAAACAGGATCTGGAAAACATCTTCAGCTTCCCCACTTATAAACAAGCTTCAGTTTTTCTTGGCACTGCCAAACCCTGGCTAATAGAAATGAGTAAAGCTGTTACTGAATGCATTGACATCCCACAACGTTTAAGTACTGAAATGGGAAGGGGACCTCTGGGTACCTTTTTGAGTTGTCTCTCCTCCATGTATCTAATACAGACTCTAAGTGCTGGGAGAAGACTAGGGCTGAGAGGTGATGTTGCTCTCCGGTCTCTCATGATGTCTTTCCAAGTGCTGCCCCTTGCTCCCAGCGAAGCCACAGAGCATCTCCAGCTGCCAGCTCTCCTCCTTCCCTGGTCCTTTGCAAAAGGGAATTGGCTTCGTCTTCCCCTGCAGCCACAGCTGATGCCACAGAGCAGACCTTGAGAACAGGGTTAGCCTCCGAAACAAGCCTCCAGAAACGTCCTCTAGAAAAAGAGCTCACACACTGTGTGCACCCAGTGAAAGCCTGTGCTCCAGATTATGATCTGGCTACCCTCCTCACCCCCAGGAACACTGAGGTAAGTGATGCTGCTGAAGATAGTGCCGTAAAAAATAAACTGACAAGGCTGCGTGTATAAACTGTGCACGGGGTGTGAATCTCCACCTATCCAGCAAGAAACAGAAAGACACCATGCAAGCTGTGTCCTTAGACCGTGGGAAACCAAGATGCTCACTCTCTGAATTTCAAATACAAGCACTTGTAAGGTATTGACCCTTCAAGACTTGCTGATGCCCTGAAACAAAAGGGTTTATATTGCTTTTAAATTCATATTCCAGGATCCGTTATTACCATTATCCATACAAATGTCTAATCCTCTTTTGAATTGTGCTAAGCTCTTGGCACTGGTACTGTCTTGTGAAGTAGGCTCCAACATTGTAATATTTTTTGAGGTCTTTTTTTTTTTACGCTGCGTAGTTTCTAGCTTGCAATTTCATTGAATACCTTCTCTTTCTTGTATTATGCGAGGAAAAATAACTGCCCTTCCTTTTCTTCACTTTACCCTTGTATTATTTTGTTTACTTCAACCGCTTCTCTTCTAATCATCTTTTCTCTGAGATAAGAGGTCCCCATCTTTACGTCCTCTCTTCTCTGATGATTGCTGTGTTCCCCTGAACACATCCAATGCCTTGCTCCAGCAGAATCAAGGCAGGGGCTACAAGCATATAATAATGTGACAAGCTTATTTGGTGAATGCATTCAAGGAGGGCATAAGTGTGAGAATATTACAATCTCCTTATGAACAGTAAACAAGCAGAAAAATGGCTGAATTAATTGAGTAAATTATTCCCTATGAATTACTTGTCTAGTTTTGTCACTAGCACTTAAACATAATGGTGACCAACTAATTAAAAACTGTAGAACCAAATTTATCACCTTGAATAGAAAGAAACATTGTGCTCAGGCTATTTGAAGGCTGAACTTGGACATTTACCTTAAATTATCCATACTGATGTGATGTATTTGATCACTGATAGTCATAACAAAGTTTTAAATAAAAAATAGTCACTGTTCAGTAACCGCACCAGCTTTATCCTGAATGTTCTTTACTTAATGCACTCCTGTATTTTGTGTAAAGACGAAGAACAGATAATCCCTGAAAGGAGAGGATTATTCAGTTTTTCATCTTAAAGTTTCAAAGAGCATTTCAAATCCTAGAATTATTTATGTAACATTTCTGAAAATGAAAATCTTTGAATTGCTTGCAATCGCTTAAAAGCATACTGTGAACGGGCTGCAATGACAGGAACTGCTATTTATGTGGGATGAAAGCCAGCCCTGTTGATCTGATTTTATATTGTAATAGACGGGATTATTGATTCTGCGTTTTTGTGGTGGGTGCTCTAAGTGTTTTGGGCATGACTTTCTCCCAGGTTCACTCAACCTGTCTTTTGTACTGGTGACCTTTCCAGATCTTTTTCCTTTGCAAAGAATGTGCAGGTAGTGATGGTGCCGGTGAGGGGCCCAGACATCAATTTTCACTTTGTGGCCATCTGAAACCTCTCGTGCGGTGCTTGGGAAATTGCTTGAGCCTTGCTGACAGCTTTTCTCCTTGCTTCCTTTCCAGGACTGTGCTGAACAGGTTTCTTAACCACACTGAGGTTTCTTACGTCTTAGAAAAATACCTATATAAGTAATCTTCCGTGCACAATAAAAGCTGGTAGCATAGTACATTGAGAACATTTCATGGGCTGAAATTTTCCGTGTCTTCACAGAAATTTAATTTGATTAAATTTTGGCAGGTAATTTATACCTGTCCCCAAAATCAGAAAGAGCTTTTCTAACACTCTGGATAATACCGTAACTTGTGTCTGCATGAACAACGCAATCGGCTGGGGCTGTGCTGGCTGGTAGGTCAGAGCTGGCAAACCTCGGGGGGGCCTTTGGCAGGATGGGAAGGTCACGGAGAGGTTTCCAAACATGGATTCTCGCTCGGGTGGCTGTCGGGGCAGCGACAGCAGGGAGGGAGGGTGCTCCAGCACAGGTCTCTCCTCCCTGCCACATGTCCTGAGCCTCTCCAGGGGCTGGAGAGACACTTGGCTCAAGCCGGTCTTGATGTCCATGAGCAGCGGGTGCAGCTGACTGCTGAATCAGCAGCACATAACGGGGTCCGTCGGAATATCTTCCCTCTCCTAAAGCACGAGGCGATACAACATCCTTCTCACCTCCCAAAGACCTCATCTGCGGGGTGAGAGGGGCAGCAAGTTTGCAGAGACAGCTTGATATGGGTTGTCCCCAGGTCTATGGTGGGGTCTGGGAGCACTGGTGATGCCGCGCAGCACCCAGAAGTCTGCTTCCTTGGTCAGCTCCGCGCAGAGGGTTTGTACAAAATACCTAAACATTAACTACATTTTTACATTCAGAAAAGGAAATGGCAGCCTGCAGTTTCCAAGTATGAGCCAGAAAACTGTGCCTGCAAGCAGCTTTGTCTCCATTTATAACAGAATTTGGCTGATTTGAAAGAAAAAATTATCCCAGTCGTAGGGCTGGGTCTATTTACAGGACAAATTCATGGTGTACAAAGGGTGCCAAATAGGTGAAATTTGGTCTATGCTGCCCCAAACTGGGAACAACAGCTTTATATATTCTAATACAAGGAGCCAGCAATTTGCTTAGCAGCAGATTAACATTTTAGACCACGTATTATAAGAAGTCTATAAATTGGCAAGCCATTTTCTCACAACACTCAATAATTCAATTCCTGGTTTCATCCCATAACATCCAACAGGAAGAGTAAGAACCCATTTAAGGCAAAGGTGAATGAACAAAACTGGATTTATGCTGGATTTGTAGCTTTGCTCCTCTGCAACTCTGGCTCTTGTTATCACAGAGCTGATTACAAAACACGCAAAACCTCAAGAAGTGAAAGCTTAAACCTGTAAATTGTCCGTCAGAAAAGTCCTCAAGACAGATATTTTGAAAGGGAAATTACGCCTTACTCATGTGAGACAGGAATAAGCAGAAAACCTTGAGAATATCAGAATGCACCAGAATTTGAGGGCTGGGGGTCTGGCTGGGACTGCAGGCACGGTCTGCTCTGTAAGGAGGTACAACGAGCGGCTCTTTGCAGAGAAGCAATGGCATTCCTGGGGAGGCATAGGGCCAAAGCTGGAGTGACTGAGCAAGGCAGGATGTGAAATACACCCTGTGAAACACATTGCCTGCAGTGTCATATTACGTGGAGAAGTGGAATGTATACATAAACTGTGGAAAATGATTCATTTACAGGGAGTTATAGGCGCAGAGGTTGCATCACTGACACCCCATCCAAATCCCCTGATTTTATCCAAGTTCTTAAGTTATTTCCTAATAGTCCATATACTTAGAATTTTCAAAGAGCAGTAATTATGCCCATTAAAGTTTTAGCAACAGTATGTTTATATATTATAAAACAGCGTCAGCTGTGTATGAAGCAGATAAACATTTTAACACAAGTTGAAACTCAGAAACTTTTCTCTTCCTGTTCAAGTTGGCTGCTGAGCTCCAGCCGGCCAGGGCTCTGCTCAACACAGCTGCAAAGAGCTAGCAGCAGAAGGTAGCTTCAGGGGAGCCTGAAGACGCTTATATTGTCCATCTGGAAAACAAATTGAAGGATGTCATTAATTTTCTGACAAATAATAGTGCTAGAATAGCTCAAATACCAAAATAGTTTCCTTGTAAGGCTGCTTTAGTTATCGTAATCAATAAGAATCTAATTTTTGGGCGGAAACCATGCCACCAGTAAGCATAATTGTTCCATGTTGTGCATGTGCTGTGGGGTCCTGGCTGGCAGAAGAGCTGGATGTTGTAATAGCAGGCATAGACATAAAGGGCATGGCAGCAGCCTGCATTGATGGGCAGAGGCTGGCTGCACAACCGGCGCTCTCCCGATGACGATGCACACCATGCCCAGCAGGACAGCAGGCAGGCAGTGTGTGGAGAGTGATTGCCAGGTAGCACTGTGACAATTTTGATTTCCCTCCAGAAATGATGGATTAAGGTCTTCACGAAGGACTCTGAGTCACGCACAGAGCCAGCGAGGCAGCTGTGGGTTTTGGGAAGCTGGTCTGCCTCTTCCCCTATTGACTTCCAGTTGTTTCCTCTCTGTCAGCGCTGTGACTCCTGTCGTTTCACAGCTGGGGTGGTTTTGAATTTAGTTATTGTGATGCACACAATCACCATTAAATTATTCACTTTCTTATGTTCTTTTATTGCAGCGATGCTTTTTTTTTCCAAACCCAGGCTCCTGCAAGGGCCCTCGTGTAGTCCTGGTTGTGCCTACAGTGGTTCACAGTCTGCTTTCCCCACACGCATGCCTGTTTTATTCTTAGAACAAACTCACTTGCTGATGGTATCTTTGGTCCTTTCTGTCACTGTTTGGGTGTCTACTCAGAAACTTTCCACAAAAAATTTTGTCTGCCTGAATAGCTCGACTGGACAGTTATGTAGACATCGAATAGCATAGGCACAAGCCCAGTCTCTTGTGATACGCCATTTTCTAGCTCTACCTGTGGCTCCATTTCTTGCCTATGCCTTGATATAAAATCACTACTTCTCTAATAGCGCTTAAAAATTCTGTGTGATCTTGCAACTGTTAACTGCATTATAATTCATACAAAAGTGGTGACTGTGTGTGTAAAACTCATCACAGTGATTCCTGCAGCTTCCTCTCTCGCTACTTATCTTTTACAATTTTATCACAGTAGCACAGAGGGCTCTCAAGCACAAGCAGAGCAGCGCAACCATTTTGCAAAACCATTGCAAAATATAGACTCTTCCACCAAGGGTTAGCAGTCTGAATGAACAAGGGGGTAAAGAAAGTGTGATCATTTCACACAGAGAAAAAATATCTTACAGAGAAAATAAGTGGCATATAGGTCTGACATTGCTGAGAAGTTATTTCTGAAGCTTAGGGGAAGGAAGTGTTACCCACAGCGCTCGGGGAGGACAGCGCTTGATTTCTTCATAGCAGATGCCAAGGAAAATATTCAAATGCTTTAAATTAATAGTCCTATCAAGGTAGTTATCAGCTTGTACAATCAGCAAGGAATGAAACATGCACAGCACAATCAATTAAATGTACAATCTGCCCATGGGAACGAGGTGGACCACAGCAGATTAACACCCTGTCAGGGTGACACAGAGCACATACGGAGCCCCACCACACCGTGCATGGAAGATGTGCTCATCACCGCCACGGCAGCAGAGTTGGAGCTGCCTTATCCACTGAAAACCATTTCCATGTGAATCGTATGGAGATATTTATTGTATTCCCTCTGGAGCTGGGGATTGTTTGCTTAAGTTCCCACGCTGCCCACGGAGGACCATTGACACCATAAGCAGCAGCCACCAAACTTCGCAGGGCTGCGATGCCGCTGCGAAAGTAGAAGCAGGGCCCCGCTTTAAAACGGTTTGAAACTGCTGCGTTGCCCAAGCTGTGTGGTGCCACAGGGAGAAGCACAAAAGGGCAAGCAGTCTTTTATCATAAATCACGTTTCCTGCAGGGAGGGAGTGGGTCATGGGCCGGAGCATAGCCTCGACTGCTGTGGATGAAAAGGCATTTCTGTTCAGCAAGTGTTCATTGATCTGTGTGAAAAGAGTTGGTGGAGACCAAGCCGCCTGCTCCCTCCCAAGGCTCGCCCTTTCGGTGCTGTGTGGGTGGACACTCTGAGCACATCTGCTTGTGGGAAGCCTGTTCGTGGCCAAACAGAGGGCTCCAGCTTCCTCCAGCAGCGGAAACACAAGTTTTTCTTTAAAAAAAAACGGTCAGGGGCTGCTTTGGCTTGCAGGAAATGTTTCTGTCTCTCGATTACAGAAGCAAGACCAAGTCCTTGTAATTCAGAGGGACTGGATGTTGATGAGGTGGTCTCAGTCTCCAGAGGGCAGCAGCCAGGCTGTGGCTGTGCTGGATGGCACCGCTGGATGGGCATCTCTTCATCAGAGGTGTGGTGGTACCTGCGCTTGCCGTCACCAGCCCCAGCTTCCCAGGGCACAAAAAATACCAAATACTGGCACAGGCAGCTCTGCTCCTTGTGTAGCTGGTTTATTTGCTTGCAGCCCTTTGTGTTCCTCTCCCCTGCCCTCTGCTCTGAGCTCCAAGACCTGGCTGCTGGGAATTGCCCTGGCCGCTGGTAAGGTAAGGATGTCCACACTGAACGCACAATCCCCACAGGAGTCTTTCATCTTTGAGTCTGTAAACGCTACTCTTCTCTCTCCCTATGCACTTCTGGGATTTAGCTGCACCAGTGTAACTTATATTTAGAAATCCAAATAAGAGAGCCTGTGGGGCACCCAGCCGCTGTGGCAGTGTGGGAACGGTGGAAATAAAATCTCCCAGTTGTTTCCAGACCTTTCACTTGGATTTGCTCTTACGTTTTCTGCATCGCTTTGATCTCTGATCTATAAGGCTCTGTTTGTCTCAGACGCTGCAGTCCAGTTTCAAGTTATCCAAAGGAACATGCAGATGGTCTGAACATTTCAAACAAAGTTTCTCCAGCTAAACTCCTGGGTTTCAATTGTCCCAGGACACTGAGCAGCTAATTAATTTCCAAACCCTTTGTGTAACATCTCTAACTCTTCACCTCAGCACTGTCCCTCATTCTGGGACAAAACGTGGATTTCCTCCTTGCTTCTGGAACTGCTGTTCAACCAGGCATTTGCTATTTCAATGGCTGTGATCTGCAAAGCTTTGCAGTGCATGTTATTTCAGATGGTTCATAGGAAACCAATTTTAGCTGTGACAAAATGTTCTGAACTTGCTACCACATTTTTATTGCTCTTTGGCTCTGGATTGATTTTCTCTTATTAGCTGGAGCTGACTGTGGCTTTTTTTATCAGACAATCCTGGAAAGCAGCAAATCAGTCTGGAGCTCAGCTGCACAAAGCAAAGTTGCTTTGCTTATTGATGCATGCTTTTAGATCATTTAAAGTGTAACAAGAGTCAGCAATTTAGCTGAATTGGTTTGGTTTTCAGCTTTGATTGAAATTCACAGTTTAGAACATTAGCAGAATTAATTTGCTGGAGATTCTTATCTTTCCCAGTTAATTTGAATGAAGTGAGGTATGTAAATGTATGTACTTTGCAAGCTGTTATCTTTACGATTTCAAAACAAGATTGATTCAGGCAAAGAGCTTTAAAATCGAAGCAGAGGATGATTGCTGGAGGCCTTGACCGGGGAAGGGGGTTGTGATTTTGCCTGGAGTTTGTAGGGACAGCTTGATATGATGTTTTTGCAGAGCTGAGGAAGGAGATGAAGGCAATTTTGATGGCAGTGAATGTCATCTAAAGTCAGAGAGAGCAAAGATGCCTGGCTGTGGGAGGCAGGTAATCCTGGCTAATATTTTTAATGGAAACTCCTTAGGTGGGAAATGGTATCTGAGGAACCTGTGGGAGACAAGACGAAGCTGGGAGACAAAGCTGAAAAAGATCCTGGAGTTCAGACAGGGCTTTGAGGAGGCTGTGAAGGGGATATTAGGCAGCTGAAGATTTTGAGGTCTATGTTGAATTAGGCAATTAATCCACAGGAAGAAAAATGTCCCAGTGGAGCCTGTGATCATGGGGGCCGGTGAAGCAGCTGAACCAGACTTGAAGCATGCACTGACTGAGCTAGAGAAGGGAAAGGAGAAACAGAGGGAAGCAAAGGCAGCAGGAGAGCAGCTAGCTCCACATGGAGAGAGGTGGAGAAGCAGAGGTAGCCATGGGATGTAGTTGGGAATGAGATACCCCATCATGGAAGCAGAGCTGAAATACCTTTACCCTTGCCCTGATGCTCCCACAGCTTCACTCTCCTGCTGGACCTTGGTTTCATGCCAGTAGGAGTGCAAGTGTTGGGGTCCAGGCAGGCTACAAACAGAGAAGTCAGATGTGAACTTGATAGCCGGGAAAGGAGTGAAGCCTGTGGGAGAGGCCTGAGCTTTGCTCGCAGAGCTGCCTGAGCAGCCAGCACGGGGGGAGTCTCCAGATGACCCTCTGGGGAAGAGGGACCACCAGACACCACATCATCAGGCTGCAGCATCTGGTGACCATCCTTAAATTCATATAAACAAGGCATGCTGTTGTAGGAGACCCTGAGAGCAAGGGTCTATGGGCTGGGGGGTGATGGCCCATATAGAACAGGATTTTGCACGGATAACTTTTGCCAGAATAACCTCATAGAATCACAAAATGATTTGGGTTGGAAGGAACCTTTAAAGATCATCTAGTCCAACACCCCTGCCATGGACAGGGATGTCTCTCCATAGATCAGGTTGCTCAGAGCCATGTCCGCCTGACCTTGAACACTTCCAGTGATGGGGAATCCACAACTTTCTCTGGGGAACCTGTTCCAGTGTCTCACCACACTCACCATAAAAAATGTCTTCCTTATGTCCAATCTAAACCTACCCTCTTCCAGTTTAAAAACCATTGCCCCTTGTCCTGTCACTACAGGTCCTGCCAAAAAAGTCTCTCTATCTCTCTCCTTACCCTTTTCCCCTCCCTTACAGCTCCCTGTGTTTTTGTTTGGGTTTTTTTACCCCCAGCAGGAAACGTGATGGTTGTTTATTGCTAGACACTGATTTATTTTTAGTGTTGCAGTATACATATTCACGTCTTGGGCTGAAAATGATAACATGACACAGTTTGCTTTTACAGTGGAGGCTCATGTTAGGATGATTAATTTTCAGCATTGAATAGTCCTGCACTCAAGGCAGGTGCTCATATTTTTGAGATAGTTTGTCCATCTTTTAGTATTTGCTAGTATTTCCTTGCTCAGCATTTATGCCTGTGAAAAGAGCTTTCCTACAATACAAAGTCACTAAAAAATTTTCCAGCAAGAAGGAGATAAGCATCTAAATACACCCTCTTTCAAATACAGTTTCAAACCTTCCCTGCTTGGAAAGGGGGGATCTCTGTAAATAAGTAAGGCATGGCAGTGATCCCACTAGGGAAAGGGCTACGGCAAGCGTCACTGGGAAAAGCTTTGCTTTCTCATGCACGTGGATCTGTGCCGCTGACACCAGTATTTGTCCGTCAGCGATGCCTGGGCTTGCTAGGCAGTCTGCCAGCAGATGCGGTGAGATGGTCAGCTCTGCTCTGCAGACAAGATGCTGAGGAAGAGCCGCAGACAGCAGCAGGGCAGAGCACACACCCCGGCTTTTAATGCCCTGGCAGTGCCTGCCCACTGGCTGATGCTGCATCTCCACTAGCTGCTGGGCTCCAGCACTGGTCGTCATTGCCTCGTCGTCAGCACTAGCTTCCCTCTCATCTGGTAAGATTTAAGGATGAAAGCGGGCTTCCTCCCTCAGCTCACCCTTAAAAGCAAAGAAAACATTGCTGAGCAGCTTTAGTGGCCTTTGGGGTCTTCCCTTAAGAGAAACAAAGAGAGCTTTACCACCAGTTCCCCAGGACAGGCTGCAACATCAATGTCTTTAAGGGCTGCAAAATATGAAAGAAAATAAAACCGTCAAAGAAAGCTTTAAAGTCCAATGTGTGGGAGTGACACAAAGGGCATCAAGAAAGACAAATAAATACATGGCTGCAAAGACTTTTTTGTTGCACCACAAATTATGTAGAACGCTGTGGGTGTGGGGAGAAGCCTTATGGTTTCACTCTCAGTGGTGGTTTTCTGCTGCAGGTGATAAGTATGTCACATCAATTGTCATCTGGATCTCGGTTCCTCAAAGCATTTAAAAAATGTTCCAAGTTACATTTCCAATTTATTCCACTGAACACCTCCAAAACCACACCAGAATAAGTGAATTAACAGCAGCACTTCGCATTTAGAAGCTCTAAGGATTACAGAATGCTTATGCAGTATAAGCAAATCCTCCATTTCTGAAGATTAAGTTTAGTCTTTTTATCCAAAGTTGGGCACAAGAGAAAATCAGACTCATTTTTAAAGCACTGAGCCCTCAACAGCTCTGATTTCTGAAGGAGCCATAGGCTGTTGAATACATTTGAAGATCAAGCCATTTATTGCAGTGTTTACATTTTAACTTAGAAGACTAATGCTAAGCGCTCATTTCCAAAAACCTTGCCGTAAATGATTTGCCAAGAACATAAAACATGATATGATAGATGTAAACCAGGAGAAAGCCAGGGATGTGATTTCTGATTTTGTTGCCAATCATAGTAAGTGTCTCCCAGCTCTCCCAATATTTATTGTAAGTCTTAAAATTTCCACCACTGGTACTGTGCCACCAGGCATGAAGCCCAGGTTTTTGGAAACCCTGAGAATGTACTCTAGTGACACCACATCCAGAAGGCTGGTAAAGAGGTTCTGTATTGAAAATTTGTGTGGAATAGCTGATTTCTTGATTGTGCAACCAGACAGAAAAGTAGGGAGAAAAATTAGCTGTCAATCAAAGCCAATGTGTTCTGCAGCTTTGTAGGCATTTCTCTCTAGATCAAAAGTTGTTTTGAAAAATAGTGTTTGATTTTAGCCAAACCAGCCAACTTAGGCCTGCTATGAAGTTTCTCATTTTTGGTATCTGTGGGACAAAGAAAGAGCAGAGTAGGAGCATAGGTGTAAAAGTGGGGCTGTGTTTGTCCCTTTTTACAATGTAGTTTAGGTTTTCCATGGTTCTCCCAAGGTAGAGGCAATCCAAGTTGAAAATGCCTTTCTTCTCCTTGACGGTGTTTGAACCTGTGTTCAGGAAAAGGCTGTAACTCGGGGATTTATTGGGCATTGCTGGGCGGGGGGGTACAACAGTCCTTGCTGCTGAAGCTGTCCAGGTAAATCCCTTGGGAGGAGCAGACCCAGGTGTCCCAGGAGCCCCAGGTCCCAGCTCTGTGCATCTCCCCTGACACCATGCCCAGGGCGAGGCATGAGCTGCCGTCTCTTCCCAACAACAAACCTGCACATCCTGAAATGGGACCCCAGCAGCTGGTTAGTGCTGTACAGTGCAAATCCACTTGCATCGTGTCATGAGAGCACAGAATTACTGCTATGTATGCTTGAGCTCCAAAAATCCCATTTGCCTGCCATGCTTCTGCTTAAAAATGCTGCTGGGTAGGAATTAAACTCAAAATAAAAGTGATATCCCCATGCAAAAGAGGAAAATCATAGAAGTTATGTTTTTCCAGAATGAAAGTGTACTTATTCAAGTGCTTTATTGGCTACTTGTAGAAGAGGACTTTTCATTGATTAAAATGTGGTTAAGTAGTGTTTAAATACAGTGAGATAAATGTATGCATGACAATTTTATCAGCCAATGTGTAACTTCTTCAGGGATCAAGTCTGGTAAGGAATTAACTCTAGTTAGTGTGTATGTATTGCTGCTTTCTGTTGGGTGCTGTGAGAACTGCCCAGTTATGAATAAATTGAACAGGACTGGTAGAGTTAAATGCAGGTAGGATGGATTTCTGTCAAAGTGTTAAGCCTCCAGAATTTTTCGTTCTGCGGTGTTTAGAATGGATATTCCTTTGTTTAAACCAACCCAAAATGTCACTAGTGTCTGCTCATTGTCAACATCTTTTTGGGCACATTTCCAGTAATAATTTTGAGAAATGCAATAGCCTATATGAAGATTTGGGGATCTTGTGAGGTGGTGAGGAGCTGGGATTGGAAGGGCTGATCTGGCAGCCCGCAGCAAGAAAAGAAGAAACAAAACCCCCAAGTCCCACATGGCGTCAGAGGGATTGTGCATGGGAACCAAAGCTTTGGCGAGGACATTTGCTCTGTCTTTGAGGCACATCTTCACTGCTTTTTGAGGTTTGGACACCCACCTCAGATACAAACCCCCTTCTCTTCAAAGAGTCTTGGTTTGGGGAGGGAAGATGACTATTAGGGAATGGCTGAAACAATTCCTCATATGGAAGACAGCCTCAAGTGTATTTCATATTGCTTTCTCCAGAAGGCTTGTTTTGGCCCCTTGTTCCAGCTAACAGCCTGAAGTCTCAGGCTTGTGTTAAAATGATGTCTGTACATCTTAATACAGCTACTGAGTGACCACATCTACTCCAAATGCTGCCTGGCCATGATTTGCAAAAGGTCAATAATATATTTTTATGCACTTAATAGAAAGTATAAAAGTAAAGTGCAGTCTTCCACAAATAACAAATTTTACAGAACAGCTTTTCTGAGAGCTGGGCCATTACTATGTAAGTGTCTTTTTTTCCAAAGAGTTTTCTAATTTGCATACATACACTGTTTATTCTGGGCAGCTTACTGAGCAGCCATCCCTGGGCAACACGCTGCAACTGCACTCCTATTATTTCAGGCATCACCCGTTCAATACTAAATCTTTACTAAGCAGATCCATCCAGAGATTACATATCCCTTACAGTAAAATGAATGTGACTCTGCTGAATATGTTGGAGATTGCTGAGGTTGAAACAATAGATGTTGGAGCTTTCTTTTCTCTCCTCCCTCTGTAGATCACCTTATTTTTTTTGTCAGATATTTATTTTTAAGCCTAAAAATCTAAAATTGGATTCATATGCTGAGAAGGAGGCTTTATGAAATAATCTTGTGGGCTAAAGTGATTCCAGTCTTAGAGGGAGAGAGGCAAAGAAGGAGTAGAACAATCCTAAAATAGCAGGCATCAAAGAGGGGAGTGTGAGAGGCTATGAGCAACTTCCTTTCTGAGAACAAATTCAGGATACAGTTTTCTGGGAAAAAACCCATAACTGTTTGTCTGATTATTATTTTAGTGTAAATACAGCAGCATATTTTACAACTGAGTAGGAGACTTGCATTAGAATTTACAGTCCTCTTTTATTCTCCTAAAGTAATGACATAAGAATTTCTACAAACCAGCTTGTTTATGTATTAAGTATTTCTGCCTTCTTTTTGCCTTTGGGTTTATTTTCTGTAATGCCCAGTTTTTGCTAGCGATATTTATACAGTGTTGAGTAATGGAGATGGAATAAGGTCCAAGGGAGAAGGTGGAGAGAAAAGCAGAGAGAGGAAGAAAGAGAGGTGGAGATTTGGAGGAGGTAGGAGCAGTGTGTGGGATTCACCCATGCGTATGAGTGCAGATGTAGAGTGTGAGTCAAGAGGATCATTTGGACAGAGTCCATTCAGTGGTTTGTGCTAGGTTAGCAATATCACGGTACAAGCCCACTTAACAATGGTTGTAGCATCCGCAGATATGGGCAAATGCCAGAGAGTGTGGCAGCTGTGTGGACTAGCTGTCTGTTGAAGATGAGTTCTTCTGCAACTGTCCACCTTACCTCAAGCTACAATGGTTTCTTTTAGTTGTGGTGCCCAGTAGATTAGTGGGGTCCAAGCACCTTGCTCATGTAAAACAAGACCCACAAGACCATGAAAACATTGAACGATCCAGATGCCTTTGATTTCCCTAATGACACTGTATGCACTGTGCAACTGACTTGAACAAGGGACATCTTGTTCATACAGAACTGAGCCTGACTATAAGCAGGGCCATGATGGGCCTGTAAGGGGAGATGGAGCACTACTGTACTTCTTTAATGCTGCAAGGTAACAGAGGGTCCCATCATTTTCAGTTTTAAATCCCACATTTTCCCTAGTTTCCTCACCGAGGGGAGGCCTTGGTTCTTGCCTTGGGTGTTGTTTGGAGACTTTTCCTGCTCTGTTATCCAGTTCTTGGTCTTTGTGTTTGTTTCCTAATCTGCTTATGGAGGGCTGCATATTTTTCCCTGTGAAACACAGCCTGGTGCCAGCATGCAGCATTAGTACCCAAACCATGTGCCCCCAGGAGCAGCTGGGGGAAGGAAAACTCTACAGATCCATTAAGTGCACGTGGAGGAGGACAAGTAATGACTGAAAGAACTTCCAAGGGCACTAATGGGTTCTTTGCTACCTGAAACAATCAAAGCAAGACTAGACAGCTTTGTAAGAGATGTCTCTGAGATCAGCAGCCTTCCATCCATGATGAGCAGGTGTCTTTGTCATACAATACATGACATTGTTTATGCCCTAGTAAATAAAAAATTAGGCCTGAGGCTATGAGGAGAGAAAGATGTGTTGTTCCTCCCAGAGTCTGACTTGCTGTTGTGTAGCCCAGGGACAAGGGAAGCTGGGGACCACTGCTGTGGTTCACTAGCAGGTTTGGGGCATGGTGTGTTGAACTGCTGTTGCTCGTGGGAGTTTTAGACAAGACGTTCAGTAGTCTGCCTCAGCCTTGAAATCTAAGTATAAATAACTGAGTCCATTGAAACCAATGGGAGTTGTGGTCTGGATTTGGCAGGAGACAGCATTTCACCCTTTGACATCTGCCCCTCTCTCTGGCTCTCCTGTGAACTTCTGAGGAGCATGAAGAAGAGTCTGTACTCCCTTTTGTTAGACAAATTGACCGGTGAGTGCTGATACCCATGAGATGCACTAGTTCTTGTTTGGTTCAAAGCCCTTCCTGCTGCATGGACACCTTCACCGCTCTGCCAGTGAGCACAGGGTAGGTGCAAACCCTCTCTGAGGAGTGGGGCCAAACAGGTCCCTGCTGGCCTGGCTCCACCATCCTGCAGAGCAAAAGCACTTGCACAATGCCAGACTTTCCACAGTCATGAAATATTTACTAGTCTTGTAACCAGCATAATGGCAGGAGGATATATATGTACTTTTTATTCTTTTATCCAGACATTGTCACATCTTTGACCTTCCTGTTTGGTAGACTCGTTCCCTATAAAGAGAGCTCAGTGGCTTTGTTTCAGCACCTGTCAAATAGGGAATTGCTTCTCGTAACGACGTGTGCTGTTGCTTGCTGTTTACAAATATGGCCCTTTCTTCTTGGAAGCCGTGTACTGCACAGCCCTGGGGCCGTGCTTCCTGGCAAGCCGGCTGGATTGTCCGTTACTCACTCGCAAGGAAATCGACTCAGCTTGAGTTCGTGTTTCTCAGAGCCAGGACACAGTGCTTGTAATGAGGCAGAGATTAAACAAAGCTTGTGTTTTTCCTTATGCAGACTGTGACATTTGTTGTTTCCCAGTGCAGTGTCTTACCCTTCCCTGGAACATGTTCAAAACACTGCAGTTATTTATTTTAATATAGGAGTGTTTGGTAGGATAGACAGGAGGGAAGGCAAATGGCTTACTATTAAAGATGTTGCAAGAGAAAGTTTCCAGGCTAGGTAGGATTAGCTTAAGTACAACGCCAAAACCTATTAATCCCATGTAAAATGTAATTCTTGAGGAAACAAATAAAAAAGTAAAGAAAAAAGCTGGGACACAAAGGCTTGCCAAGGGAGGATGATGAAGTATTTAGACTCCTCAAACTGATACCACTTGTCTAATCAGGTCTTAATTTCTAGATGTCCCAGTTCTCTCCTCTGAAAAACAAGTCTTATTTGGAGGTGGATTTGAAACTAAATCCTATTTCAGACAACCAAGGGATGTGAAAAACTGGGGTTCTTGTCCAGTCTAACAACACAGCCTGGGGGCAGAGCGAGCTCTGCCTGAATAAGAGGGGAAGGGAGCTTCATATCCATGTCACCTACCCAGTGTGGGGAGGCTGGCATCCCTCCCTGGCTGTTGGGAGGTCGGGGTTACCTTCAGCCCTCTCTGTCCTGCTGAACCCACGTTTACAGCCTCTAGATATGAGTGTGTAAGTATGATCATTTATTGTGTTATTAATAGAAATAACTACCAGTAATAGATCTTCGGTATGTGCCATATTAGGAAGCACTCAAGTCAACAAACAAACATTTAGAATTGACCCTGAAGCGAGGAGCTGTGAAGATGTACCTTGCAGGGTATTCCCCTGTGGGAATGAAGGAGGGAGGAGGAGTAGCTTTGTGCACATCCACGAGCTGACGCTTGGCTGTGCTTGCAAAGTGTGTGAGAGTCCTCTGTTGAGATCAAAGATTCAGCTCATCTAAGGGTCAAGCCATGGGCCCTGGGAGTATTTCAGCTGTGCCCCTCTCCCACAGGCACAGCCTGTCCCTCCCTCTCATTTTCCTGATGCATTTACAGCAGTTAGGATTATCTAAGTGTTGGCTGCCCTTTGTGACTCCTCAAGCCTCATCATTTTCATGTGATCCACACACATGTCTGTGCATCTTCATCTGGGTTGAAAATGATGTTACTACAAAAAAACCCCCAACTAACCATTCAGCCAACAACAGTCATGTATCTGCCTCAGGGATGCATACTTGAGTTCTTCTGTTGTGGCCCAGTCAGAGATTACATGCAGTTCAGTCTAACGTGGCCAGCTTCATCCTGGCTGGACTAAATTCCTCAGTACATGAGGCAAGGAGTTAATATTATTATTTTAACTAGTAGTATATCACATGAAAATGACCCTGTGTCCCTGTTCACTGGTGTAATAGGACACTAATGCAGCTACAGCTTTTTGGACTACTTTTGGGATGTTCATGGCACAAGGATAGCTCTCTACCTCAACCTGGGTGACGCTGAGCCTGGTCTAAGAAGAACAAGGTCTCCTGGGCATGGGTGAAGTTTGAGTCCAATACTGCCAGGGTAAGGAAGTGCCTAATGACAACACGTACTTACAGGGTTAGGGCTAGGGTCATTATGTGAGGGGAGAAGGAGATGGATGCAGGTCTCTCTGGCAGCCCTGGAGAGCATCCTAGGTACCAGACTGTCTGATGTTGGAGTGGGGCTTTCTAAATCCCGGTTTTTGTGCATCTTTCCCTTTACATGAAACAATTCTTCTTTGGGCCAGCAACAGCTATAATGTACTAGGGGTTATGAGTCTGAAGGTTGGTGGATGAGGTGTCCGGTGTCTGCTTCAAGTGTCCAGTATCTGCTTCAATAAATGTGTACTCATTTTATAATACTAGAACTCCTTCATCAGCAGACAAAAAGCGAGCCCTATCCTTCCACATCGTATAGTTTGCACTCTCCATAGTGATGGAAAACTTGAATCTAGGGGAATCTGAACCAGATCTCCAGTGTCTGATGTTGTACCTGTACTAATGAGTAAATAAATCAGCCAAAACCCTGTTTTCTCATTCTGACGCCAACATCATGGCCCATCTTAACTTCCGTGAGGATAATGTCTCTTCCCTTCCAAATAAGGAGACTGCTCTCTGTGCTGGGCCAAAACTATGCTGGAGACTGTGCTAAGAGTCCTGCAGGATGGACAAGGGGTGTGTGAAGCACCAGGGCCATGGCCCAGCCCTCTCCCTGCTCACCTTACTGGTATAGGTACTGTCTGGCTGTGCACTGCTCCTCTGTGCATCTTTCTTTTGCAAGAAAGAAAGGACTGACCAGCCTTAGGTGTCTAATTCTGGCTGAAGGGAAGCAACTTTCTCTTGCAGAGGCAGAGTCAAGTCTTTGATTCTCTGCTTAGCCTTAGTGGATAATTTGGGCAGTTCTCCTGTATCTTCTGTAAATCTCTTTTTAATGGCCTCTCTCACCATGAATCACAACCTGGGGCAGTGAACTGTAAAATCTGAGCCTTACCACAAAGGCCACGGGCAGTACCTAGATAAATCCCAGTTGTGAATCAAAGTCCCATTTGCTATGAAATGCCAGACTCTGGGCACTTTCCACAGGAGGCAGCTGGAATATAAACACGGGGATGTCTGACTGCCAGCAGCCACCCTCAGCCCCAGTCAGTGACAACAGCTTCTTCCTTGCATCTTTTCTGGCAGCTTGAGAGTTGGTCCAGACATTTTTCTCTCCTGCTCACCAGTCCTGGTGGTCCAGAGCAGAGACCTCACTGCTTTCCCCTTCATTTCACATGCCTTATGCACTTACTCAGTGGGCTCCATCACCACGCTCTTCATTGCCAAGTGACAGGTTGCTGGCAGTGGTATGTACACTTGATGCATAACAGCACCCCTCCACTCCTTCTCCCTTTCCTCTCTCCCTTAAACAGATCATGTGTTAAGATTGGAGTTATGAGAGCAATCCCAGCAGGCCAGAGCTAAGCTCCTGAGTTCATAGCCCCCATCATTTTGCATGATTTCTAGCTCCTCTGAGTGGCTTCCCACACTTGTAGCAAGTGTTTTAAGAGCTCGTTGCTTTGCTTATGGCATCAATCCTTATCGTCTGTCTCTGAGCAGGACCATATTTGCACTTGGACCTCATGTAACAAGAGGCTGAAAGCTGTTCCGAGGCATGGAGCACCCTCAATTTCTTCTGAGGCCTTTCTGCTGTTTGCTTCATGCCCCTTCCTTCCCTTTTTACTTGGGAGTGGGGCAGAGAATCCTGTCCTTGGCTCTTTTGCTGGTGGCATTTGGGGACCTGCTGGAGCTGGGGCACTCCATCTAACCAGACTCATGAAGGAGACAGGTTCCCCAGGGGGCCATGTGCCCTGTCCAGATTTGGGCTGCAGCCCACCCTATCCACTCTCCTTGCACAGTCCTGTGAGCATGACGGAGCAGCAGAAAGCAGCCCCGGGCAGACACCTGTGCTGGTTTTGGCTGGGACAGAGTTAATTTTCTTCATAGTAGCTAGTATGGGGCTATGTTTTGGATTTGTGCTGAAAACAATGTTGATAATACAGGGATGTTTTTGTCACTGCTGAGCAGTGCTCACACACAGTCAAGGTCTTTTCTGCTCCTCACCCCACCCCACCAGCGAATAGGCTGGGGGTGCACAAGAAGCTGGGAGGGGACATGGCTGGGACAGCTGACCCCAGCTGACCAAAGGGCTATTCTGTACCATATGACACCATGCTCAGCATATAAAGCTGGGGAAGAAGAAGGAAGGGGGGATGTTTGGAGTGATGGCGTTTGTCTTCCCAAGTAGCCATTACGCGTGCTGGAGCCCTGCTTTCCTGGAGATGGCTGAACACCTGCCTGCCCATGGGAAGGAGTGAATGAATTCCTTGTTTTGCTTTGCTTGTGTGCACAGCTTTTGCTTTCCCTATTAAACTGTCTTTATCTCAACCCACGAGTTTTCTCGCTTTTACTCTTTTGATTCTCTCCCCCGTCCTACCGGGGGTGGGGGGGGAGTGAGCAAATGGTTGTGTGGGGCTTACTTGCTGGCTGGGGTGAAATTACAACAAGACCCCACCAGCACATTGGGACAGATCTAGCCTAGTTCACAAGTCCGCCAGGGTTGGCAAGACAGCTAGGAGGGACAAGGAGGAGTGCAGTCAGGACAGAGGAGAGCAGAGGCACTGTGACCACGCAGCTCTTCCCCTGGGGATGAGCTGAGCAGGGGACACCAGCCCTCTTCAAATGTGCTTACTACTGTCCATCAGCAAATACACAGGGATGAACTTGGCCTCTGTCCCTGCCAGTGTAAAAGACAAACTCCACACATGCCATCACCCCGTCTCTCTGCTCCACCAAGAACAGTGGTTAAAAGGGAGCACATGTTTGAAGCTTAATTGGGTCAGAGTCCAAATTCATTTGAACAGTGGCAGGGAGGGATATACAGTTTAAGTGAAGACAAGCTGGAGTGCGGATGGTTAGTTATTTATTTCCAGACATGGGTCTCATGAGCAATGTCGCTCACATGCTGGCCGTGCTGCTGGCCCCAAAGGACTGTGCACAGCCTTTCCCCACTACCTGCAGGGAGTTTCACCAGCGCTGCCATGGCGCAGGGTCCTGCTGACTGATGTTATGCCAGCAATACCATCGCACAGCTGCCGCTAGCTTGGGAGGTGGTCGCTAACAGCACTGTGTGATCAAACTCCTTTACAGTAATGGTGAAGTATTAACCCAGCTGTACTGTGCCCCCACAAAAAAATTGATGTCTGGTGGCCAGGCCAGAGAATTTGGACCTCTTGGGCTCTGCTTTTTGATCTGGAAATCATACAGAAAGTGCTTCTGCTCCAATGGAAACCAAGCCACACTCCTCTTCATTTTAGTGGGCTTGCAGCAGGTGATTTAAGCCCCATCAGTTAAGCCTGCGATTGCTGAGTTGCAACTTCTTGTTTGTTTTGGGACCATGCCTGGGAACATCATGTATGAATCAGAGTACTGCTGTGCTAGGTACTGTGGAAATACAGAACAAAATAGAGACCTGGGTACATCCAACTTGCAAAATGTTAGGCTGGTTCGACTCAGTGATGAAGACACAGCACTGGTTGCTTTAACTCTTGCATGGACACCTGTTTGGATTGTAGCACCCCCTGAAATCATTTCAATACTCACTGTAGGAAATCAGGTTAGGTAGATTAGCCCACCCTGGTGGTGCTGGCATGCAGCAGTCATGGCAATAATGACCAGAGAGGCGGTCATGTTCTTGTTCTTATTTCTAAACAGATTTTCTACCTGTTGGAGGAGGAGGGGGGATGAGGGTGCATTTGAGACCATCTTGGGGGCTAGGGAGAAGAGAAAGGGAGGAGAGGGGCCACATGGAATGTTACCGCTTTATGGACCTAAAAGCTCCCCCCAAAAAACTTCTGTGAGAGGTTAAATCAGCAGAGAAAATATAAGTGAATGAAATAAGGCTGTTTCTAAAAAAACCTTGATTGCATTCAAGAGAATGCAGGCTGAAGCTTTCGTTTCCTTAAATCTTTATTAGTATTTGCAGCCCTTGAAGCTGCAGATGTCCACGCAGTAAGTAAGCACAGAGCATGTCTAGGGCAGGAACAGAAGGAGGGAAAGGAGGGAAGATAGCATTGCTCCACATTCACGTTGCCCTGGTGCAGGGAAACCACCCAGTGCCAGATGGTGATGGGTGCCAGCGTAAGGGGATGCTGCAGCTGATGCACAAACCCCTCTGGCCCCAAAAGGTTCTTTGGGTGATCAGGACTGGCTGGAGGATGCAGATGTCTCAGACTCTCTCTCTTCTCACTGTAGAAATACCTGAAAGTAGCGCAGAATGAGTGCCACCTCTGTGGCAGGGATATCCTGCAAACTGGGGGCATTTTCATGTGACAGGTACCACTCAATTATGGCCCTTGCAGGTGATGTGAGAGCAGAATGGAGAGCGGGGCCACCACTTGCAGTCTTTCCCCCCATTATGTGAGTAGCAATAATGCCAGGGACACAAGCCAGGGAGCTTTATGCCACTCTAACCTGCTGTTCAGGGAACCACTGCAGTTGTTACTGCAGTGTTTTGTTTTTAGCACAGCACATATTTACAGAAAAAGTAGCACATTCTAGATTTTTTTTTGAGATTAAAACACCCCATGCTCACTGCCCGTGGTGAGTGCAGACCTGCTGGTGGCACAGAAAGCACTGGTGCAGCCGGAGGCTGCTGCTCTCCATGGGCTGAGGCAATTCAGAGCACAGCAGATTTCAGGTACCCGTCCTGGTGAGTGCCCAGGTCTGGGCTGCTGTCTGATAGCCATGTGTGTGACTGCTTGGGCTGGGAAAAATAACTATGGGACAGCCCGTATCCTTGTGGAAGCAGCCTGGTTTTAGGAGAGTGCCACGAGAAGGGACTGCGCTGATCACAGCTCTTTTCTTAGGGCTGAAGGTTTTTTCTACCTGGATCCTGAGGACCTAGTTCTGAGCAAGTACCTTTTACTTTGTGGATGTGCTCCAGACTCTTTTCTATGAAATTCACAGAATCACAGAATGGTTTGTGTTGGAAGGGACCTTTAAAGATCATCTAGTCCAACCCCCCTGCCATGGGCAGGGACATCTATCACTAGATCAGGTTGCTCAAAGCCCCATCCAACCTGGCATTGAACACTTCCAATGATGGGGCATCCACAACTTCTCTGGGCAACCTGTTCCAGTGTCTCACCACCCTCTCTAATTTAATTAAATTAAAGCTTAAGGGCATGAAAAAATAAATATTTAAAGTCCAGGCAAGCACCTCTTCTCTCTCCCTCTCTCCCTTGCAGTCCTGCTTGAAAAGCAAGAAGCCCTTCGGGCATCCTCACTGGGACTGCCTCTGCGGGGTACCCGGCTTTCCAGTGGGCGAGACACCTCTTGAGGCCCAGGAGTTCTCCCCTGCTGGGTGACAGCAAACAAACAGAGCCAGTGCCATGGGGATGGGGTGGTCTGTCTGGGGGCAGGTCCTTCTTTGGCAGGCTGCGGGCTGGTGGGGCCGGTTTTCCTCAGTGGGGCTCAGGCAGCCCCCAGCAGCCTGCAGGAATGACTGGAATTCGCCATGCCATGCCGGCAGCCCCCGCGGGTCTTGCCGACAAGAAATGCCCGTGCTTTATCTGCTGGGTGGTTTTGAACAATTGGTAGGAAACCGGGCAGAATAAATAGTGCTGCTCGACCTCTGGCCTTTCCCCTTTTGTCCACAGAAGTTCAAGAAATTCCAGGGGCCAGGAGCCAAACATCTGTGTTTCCCCTCGGGAGGTGCCAAATGCTGTGTTCCCCCCATGAATCGGGCAAGGTATATTTAGAAAATGAGATTCAGAAACCGCCGGCAAGTGGGCGAGTACATCTGAGCTGTTGCTCTCCTGGTAGAAAGTTTGCATAAGCTTGGGCACGTATTTATATCTTCATCCACATGCACTGGATCCTACATACATAAACATGAACTGACAGGCACTGTATTTTGTAAGTCTGGGCTTGTCTTGTTGATGCTGATAATTTTAAAAAACGGGGATTTGAGGACTGTGGGCCTGGTTTCCAAGCTGAAATGTAGGCACCCTGTGTCATGTGGGTTGCCCCAGGGGAGCTGAAATGTTTGCTGTGGTTAGGAGATGGGCACAGAGTTTGCAGCAGTAAGGGAGCAAAGGCCAAAGGGCATCCTAAATAGCACTGGGCACCGCTGGTTAGGTGACTAAACTGAGCCTAATGCCACTTCTGAAGAGAGCAGCTGGGAGACCAGCTACCCACTTCTCCTGCATGCAGGGACTTCACAGCCCACAGGAATCTGAGCTTCTCAGGGGTCCCCAGTGATGGGGACCCACGGGACTAAGACCCTCCCGTGGGCTGGGAATAACTAGCCCACCTGGTCTGTTCAACCAGGAGACTTCCCTCCAGGCTTGCTGCTTGCAAAGATGGCAAATCTGACCTTGCAGCAGCCTTTAGGAGACCGCAGTAGGCAGTCTGGGTGGGTCCCTTGTCTTTTGCAGAGAAAGCAATAAATGGTGAATCTAGCCCATACCCGGAGCCTCGGTTCTGCAGCAGCTGCCCTGCTGGCTTGAACAGAGCATTTCCAGCATCCTTGCTCAGAGCAGGGCCCCAAAATGACTGTTTTTTCAGTAGCACTTTTTGTTCCCACTCTCAACTGTGTAAAAATGTTGCGTGTCATGAGGGCCGCTTCTCTTACCACCAACATCAACACCTAAGCTGATAACAGCATTGGGGAAGTAGACCAGCTTGCAGTTTGAGGTTGGAAACATTTAATTTTGAAGTATCCAAGGTGGGGAGCCCCATGTAGACTTCTGCCTGGTTCTGGAGAACAAGGTCTTGTCTTAATTGCATCAGCTACCAACAGCATCTGTCATGTTTTCAGCTTAGGACCTTGTTTTCCCAGCCGGGAAAGAGAGAGCTCAGGGACCGTGGCACAGCCAGCACCAGAAACAACGCACCACCTCTTCCTCCTGAGAGGCTGAAGGATGGAGGACAAGTGGGAAAGTCCAGAAGGAGCCCATGGAGCAAAGAACTGCAAATGTCTCAAAACATGGCTTGTTCCTTATGGTTTAGCATGTGCTGAGACCAAGCGCCTGGAGTCAGACGCCTCTCGAGTGTGCAGCTTGGACCCACATTGCATGATGGCTGGAGAAAGGAGAAGCTTGCGGTTAAATAAAAGCTTCAGAGAAATTCTACCTTAACACGCTTCGTTTCCCAGGCTGCAAAAATGGGAAACCTTCCAGTTTTGTTATGGGCCACGTTTAGTAGGGTCTGAGAAGAGCTACTGGGGAAGTGCTTCATGGATACTGGCAAATGAAAAATCATAAAATAAGAAGAAGATGAGTTACAGTAATTTGTTGTTTAGACATACTCAGTTTGTCCTTCTGCCCTTTGGAGGGCAGATGGGAAAACGGAGTACTTCAGGTCTCCTGATGGCTTACTGGGAGCAGTTTGTGTTCAGGATGTTGCCAAATTCCAGCACAATTTCTCCTGAGGAGCTGAGGAGCTCCTCATGACAACCAAGATCCCTACCAATTTGTCTTGTATCCACTCTGCATATGTTTTGGATCCTGATGATACATGTGGGATGACTGTAAGGTGGTTGTTACAAACTGTTCCCTGAGACGTTTCACCATGACACTCAGGACAGAATATACAATACCATTAAAATAACTCGTTGCCAAGTTGCTTATGCTGGTCCATTGCCAACTTGTTTAGCAATACTTCCCTGTGTGCTCTCCATTTGCCATAAACAGGCGCTCCTGCAGCGGAGTGCATCTGGAATCTCAAGTATATTTTTGCAAGCCATAAAGAAAAGCTGTGTGTCTCTGTAGCAGATTATAATATTTTGATATTTCCCAGATCGCTTGTGCTCTCATGCTTTAATGCTGCCCAGAGTCTTTCAAAAGAGCGCTCATCACACACGTGCCCTAAATAATATAATCTCTGTGCTTGTGATATTTATAGTCATGCAAACTTGCCCATTTCTGCCTGTGCTGTTTCCAAAAAATTCTTGAGTGATGGCATTTTTCATCTTTAGTGTATTTTTCTTTAGTTCTGAACACCAAACAAATTTGTAATTACTGACATTATTGCTGCCTGTTGTCTTATTAAGCCTACAAAGTGCACTCAGATTTAAAGGTACAATTCTATTTACAGCACAGGCTTGGGGAGAAAGGACAGCATTTGGAGGTACGAAGCACTTACATGAACACCAGTATGCTTCCAAGAGAAGAGGCAGTGAATACTGCAGTCACTTCCACTTCATAGAAATGATGCTGTTTTATTTTTATGTTCTTGTGTCTGAGTGACACTCTCTGAAGCTCAGGAAAGGATGCGTGACATCTTGTGCCACTGTTTGTGTGGGATCACAATGGCTATTCGTAGCAGGGAATTGTTTTGGGGGTCATCCAGCTCCCCTCTAATGGCTGCAATGAATCAAGCTGCGTGCAGTCATCAGATAATTCCACGGAAGAAGTCAAAACAGGCTTATCTCCAAAATACAGAGAGAAAACAGGAGTATGTGAGTGTCATTGTAAGTGGTTTACTGGAGTGACAGAAGTGTACAAACTCTTCACGATGTTGTGTAACATTGCTCTGCACATGTTGTTCTCCTTCTGCTTCTGCAAATCAACCATTTAATGTAATTATAGCTGCTATTGGCAAAAGGCACTGATAGCACTAGCTAGCTTCTGAAGAAAACTGCTGCTGAGACAGGAGTGCTTTCAGCTCAGAGACATTTAGAAAGAGATTGAGAGGACACTCATCTTTCAGCCTTGTGCAGTCCGATGATAAACAATCTTATTGTCCCCTTGATGGTGTTTGCCTCTACATTATAAATAATGATCTGGAGGCCTCTAAAAATCAGACCTCTTTCCCATCCCTTTGTAAAGAACTGTGTTATCACTGTCTCTGGTCACATTTTGTCCGCATTTGGAATCCCAGAGACTGAATCCAGAGCATCGTTTACAGGGTTATGAAAACTAGACTCACATGGATGCCCATTTATGTGGAAGACTCCTTAGGACACGTACTTGATTGATGTGAGAACCCAGATCCAACCAGAAAATGTGTATATATGTCTATGTGTGTATTCACTTATTATGTACATATATCTGACTACTCTCTGTAAAGAACTTTTAGAATTTCTAGCAAAATTGTTGCTTTGGTTGGCTTTTACCTACTGCTGCGTGCAAGAGGCACAGAGCATTAATGACTGGGTTTAGGTGGCTTTCAAGAGAATTTAACTTGGATACTCCTCAGGGAGCCGTGGGCTGGCAGTCCTGGGCAGCAGATGGTCTTAATTCTCTTGAATTTACTGCTTGATGCCTCTGGCTGCCTCCTGCAACAGTATCAGTGACAATGCAAGTGTTGGGTTTAGGGTTTGGCACAAAACCTGAGCAAAACCTTTGGATTCCCTAAATCACAACAAACTAACCCCTGGCTCTGCATTGTCTCTAGTGGAAGAGGAGTTTTGCACCTTTGCCTGGCACAGGCACCCTCCCCGCACGCTGAGCGAGGGCAGTTGAGCTGTGCTGGAGGCTTTACCATCTCCTGTCCCAGAGGGTAGCAGTGGCCATCCTCTGGCCATCCTCACTGTATCTTACGCTATTGGTAGGCCAAGCAGGAATATTGCCATCTGACTTGTGTGCTAGCTTTTCATAAAACCATCTTCAAAGCCAAAAAGAAGTGGAAATGTATTTCTGAATTTCATAAAAAAAGAAAAAGGAAGTATTATTTGAATTTATCCTCCAGGGTTTGCTCTTCAGTGACAAATCATGGTAGATTAAGTTACAAAAAGCAACATTTTCATGGTGCCATGTCCATGGCCACTCAAAGGAGAGAAGAGTTTTTAGTTGACTGCACCAAGGACTCAGTGAGACCTGGGGTTTCTTGTGCTGGGTGCTGTACAAACACAAAGCAAAAATAGGGCTCTGCTCTAGAGACAGGCAAATGGCAGAAGGAAGAAAGGATTACTCTCATCCTTGAACCGAAAGCACAGCACATCCACCGAAAGCACAGCACAGGGATTCCTGGTTAAACAATTTACCCAGCACCTGGTTTAGCTCCTGCCAAAGCAAGGATGCTGTGTTAATGGGACATTTAGTCTGACTGCTTCGATATTTTGGTTTTATTTTCAGCATTACCCAGAAAATCTGAGGCAGTGTCAGCGACTGAACTGAGATATTTTCAGTCTCAGCACAGGGCATTCACCTGAAGACATGGCAAGCAAGTATGATGATGGAGTGTTTCTTATCCCAACAGTTTCTCAAGAAACTTTAGAAACTTCAGGAAGTTTTTCAGCACATTTAGAACATGTTCATGGATTCAGGGGATAATTCAGATTGGAAGGGACCTCTGAAGAGCCTGTGGTCCAGCCTCCCACCCTTGCCTAAAGCAGGGCTGAAAGCTTTAAGCATCAGGGTCTAAGCCTGTCCCCTCAAACCCCACTGTGGCAGGGCCTTCCTTTGCACCCATTCAAATTGACAAGTTTTTTCCTAGTGGCTTTAAATCTACTGGTATCTGGCCTTTTATTAGCACCGCTTCTCTCTAATCTGGTCATACAGCACTTAAAAAGGCTTGACCCACCCTGCTCAAGCCCTTATATCTTTCTGGACTTGTGGTTTCTACTTTCTCCCCTAAGAGCAGGGGGCTTTTGTTGTTATCATCCACATGCTGGGTCAGGGAGCCTGATGTGGCACAGCACGATATGCCGGGCTCAGGGCTGAGCCTCAGGATGGGCAAAGTCATGTCACCAGAGCAAAGCAGGCTCAGAAACCCTGGCAGGCGCTTTGGTGGCTGAGCAAGCAAAGCAGCCCCCCGACACCATGCAGGAATGCCCTCTGCTTCGTGGGATTTACACAAGGATAATCTGAGCTGACAAGTTGAGATCCCGACCTCGGGGTCATTTCTGCCATCCCTTTGGGCACAAGCAACAACGAGCTCTGTTAGGATAAAGCAGGAATGAGCTTTCTTCCTCGCTGCTTTGCTGTTTCGTGCCTGTGTTTGTGCATTTCCCTTTTCGGGTTTCTGAATATCAGTGAGCTGACAGGCCCTCTTTTTATCTCAGAAACCAGTTTGATGCAGACAGCACACTGGTAATTCCCTTCACACCCCCCCGCCCCTTCTCCAGCACCCTCAGCCCTGACCGGGGGTTGTCACCAGGGATATAAACTCAGCTCTCTGCATTTTCATGCTTTTCCTGCTGGCTCTGCTTGAGACGTGCCAGCTATGGTAGTTATTTTATTGTTGTGTTTACCTGGAAAAGGGTTATTTTGACACATAACTGCTCATGCTTTACTTATTTGAACTGCTTTCTGTGAATGCCTCACACTGGGCTTGACTTTGAAGGAATTTTTATTTGAGAAACTTTGCATTCTTCCAAGCTTTCACTCTTTGTTATGCCTCATACCCCAAATTACGGCCCAAAAAGAGCAAAGAGAAGACTCTGTGGTAGTCCTTACAGTTTGGGCTGGGATCTAAGAAGGCAAATTGCCCCTTCCCAGCCCTGTGAGAACCCACGGTGGGACATTAAGGTCCTTCCAAGGGAGCCCACAGCACTACCAGCTCCCAGACATCCCAGAGGGTAAGCCACAGCATGGCATTAGTGAGATTAGTATAAACCTGGCATAAATCAAAGTGCTTTGACACCCTTTCCCATTGTGTACACAAACACCATGTTCAAGTGAATCAGTGAAATCAAAGCAGCACGATCAGAGAGGTCAGTTCAGGATTCATGCACATGTCACTGGCAGCAGAATCTGCTATTGAATATTAAAAACTAAAACAAAAAGGAATTTACAATTTTTTCTGAAATATTTGAGCCTTGGATGAATAGCTGTCTCAAGATCATTCAGATGTGCTCTTGCTACAGCATCATATGCATTTAAAAAAATCAGATTATCTCTGTATGTGAGCATCTGTATTGAGTGAAGGATGGAGATAACTGCACGTTGGGGCAAGTACACATAAGAAGTCTGGTGGAAATCCTGTACAGCAAGTGTTCAGCAGTTAAAAATGTGACTGGAAAATAATAGTAACATTCAGCAAAGGCAAATTTATACTCACCATTGGTGTTCAGGGACTTCATTTTTTAAAATTCCTCCTGCTGAGAAACAAATATCAAACCAAACATTCTAATTAAGGAAACATTGTTTTCTTGAGTGCTCAGTGGAAGAGGAAACTTGGTTCATTTTGTCATACTTTGCAACGTGCAGTAAAACACACTGGTCTTCCCCTGATCTTTGCGTAGTTGATGTAAAAGACATTTATCACTTAAGAAGGACATGATAATATTGGTGTCATTAATCACTTTTCCTATTAGGACAAGGTAAGAAGGATAGGTGTAAAAGAAGAGAAAATTCATACATGCGTTTACTAGTGAAGACACTGACCTGCAGAGTCATATTCAAATTATAAACCTGAAGGCTTTAACTTTGCCTTTGCAAGCTAACATATGCTTTAGAGCAAGAAAGCAGAGACACACCGCGATGAGGAGCCAGGCAGAAGTGGTTTCTGGCTTCCTATGCGGTCACCGAGGGCAGACCACCTAGTCCAGCAGTGCACGTGCTTAACTCCATCGACTGTGCAGGGCTGGGCCAGGCAGGAGAGAGCGGGCTTTCGAATTTACACCGCAGCAATCATGATGGCAAAGGCCGCAGCATCTTCAGTCTCTCTAAATCAGGGCTGCCTGTGCTGGCCTTGGTGCCTCTGCAAGCAGCCAGGTCAGGGAGCCCGAAAATTAATCACCCTTTTGGCCTGGCTGCGTTTGCGGCCACAGCGGTTGGCTGACCCACTGCTCCAAGATGCTCTCAAGGTGTGGGAAGGACTGGTCCCGCAGGGTCGCTCCCCAGGTCAGCAGCTGATCCTGCCGCTGCGCGCAGCTTTAGCCGTGGGACGTCCTCCATCCTGCGGCCCAGGACTGGGCACGGGGCCACACGTCGGTGGCTCACGCGGCACAGAGGCAGCAGCTCCCAGCTCGGGCTGACACAAACTGCCGGCTTGGCCGGGGGTGCAGCTCACCGCTCTCAGCACCCCAGTTCCCATCACGGCTGTGAGACACGAGGTGCTCACGTGGGGCTCCAGCCGCTGGATGGAAGAGCTGGTTTAACTGGCTGCGTCTTCACTGGCGTTCAAGCT
This sequence comes from Ciconia boyciana, assembly GCF_034638445.1. NCBI lineage: Eukaryota > Metazoa > Chordata > Aves > Ciconiiformes > Ciconiidae > Ciconia > Ciconia boyciana. Next base: position 10,963,226 of record NC_132936.1, on the reverse strand, counting down.
CCGTTTGGTGGTATTAACCAAAATGTGCAGTGCCGCGGGTTTCTCATGCGCTATGCTACTTAAGTGACTTGCTAGAGAGCTGGTTAGGGGATTTGAATGGGCCAGCTGAAATAGTTTATCCAACTCATACGCCTAGCTGCTGAGGGGGCACAGGGAGGCAGGGCTAAGCAGCAAAAATTTAATATGAGCCGTTCGTAGCCTTGACTCATTTTCCCTTTGACTTTGTGGCTGCTGTTACAGTCAGACTTTGCATTCCTGACTTGCTGAAGCAGAAGGCATGGCAGGCTCAGCACATAAACACAGTGCTTCCTCCAGAAGGTTTTGTTTAGAGAGGTGCTAATAATAAATAAGGAGGTTACTTGGTCATGAACATGTTTTCAAAGGTTGGGCCTGGACAACCTGAAAACCTTTTGTCTCTTGTAAAAGCCAGATTTGGGTTGCTGCAGGGAAGGAAACAGAGTTCAAAGTGTGAGGTCCTGTTTGAGTTTCAGGGTTTATTCTTATCTCCGCACTGGACAAATCACAGCAGTAAACCCTCCAGATCCAGGGGGTGGGCAAGGGCTGGAGGCTGGTGTCGGGCAGGACAGCAGGATGGGGCAGCCTTAGGGCACAGCCTTTCCCCAGAGCACGTCTGCAACGGTGGGGATGCCCAGGAGCGGAGGCAGGTGCCCGGGAGGGGGACAGCCCGGGTCCCCGCTCATCTCCAGCTATTGAACTCCCCCGATCCACAGTGCCTCTTTAACAGCACGGCAAGCCTGGCCCCGAAAACTCCTGGGGCCCATCGCGGTGAGGTGTTGAAACATCGATAGAAATCTGCGTGCAGCGATGCTGTGTGTGGTATGAAACCTGCTGCAGGGGAGGTATGTAGGGAGAGAGGGAGGGAGAGAAATGCTTAGGATTATTTCTGTTTTGTACCCAAGGGTGCCATTTGTTCATATAAGTATCCTTAGCAGAATAAAATACTTTTTATTGAAACATTTTTTTTTGCTTGCTGGCAGCCACTCCGCTCCAATTATCTCTTCCATCATATCCCTTGAAGCCAGGCTCCAAGGTAAACAAGTAAAAACCTGACAGCTGGAATGCAAAGCCTCAGCTGAGATTGAAAGCTTTTACAAGATCACATTCTGCACATTTATATTGTCTGGGGTATCAGCAATGAAAAGGAAAAAAGAGATTTCCTAATCTCACCAGAGACAACATGTTGTTGCCCCACCTTTGAGAAATCTCCAGTCCACAGCAAAGGCTTCATTCGTCTCAATTAGCGAAGAGCCCGAGTAGGCACACTCACAGTTTGCTCCTGATCTGGATTTCCCACGTTCCCAAGTTTTGGGGTGTAACCTGCTGAGAAATTATTTTGCATTAGAAAAAAGAGTCCCATGCAATGAAAATGCTTTGCAAAGCCTTGTTGATTTAGCCTGAAATTTTACTTCAAAAGCAAAGAAGGCTCCCATCATGTAGATGTGTCTGGTTTCAGCATAATTTCAGAATAAAACATCTCTTTTATTATTATTTTGAAGTGGTTCTTTTGATTTGTTTTTCAAGCACTGTTCAGTATCAGAGTTTAAAATTAAAAAATTAAATCTTAGCAAAACAATAGTTTTGAGAGAATGTTACTTTGGTGAAGAGACATGAAATTTCAGGATGATTTGTAACTGACGAGGAAACAAATCCAAATCACCATGCCCCTTGCAACACAAAATTTTGATCCTGGTTGTGTATCTCCTTGAAAACCTGTTGAGCAGGTGGGAGGGGAGAGAAAACCATGGTTGATTTTTTCCATGACAAGGACAGCATCTGAACAACAGCTCACTCCAGAGATGTGTTAGTGCAGCCTTCTGCTTAAAACCACAGAGGCAAAACCACAGAGAGGTTTTGAATTTCTTCTACTGTTTTTTGGATAGAGGGAAAAAATCTTGGTGTGTCTGGGATCATTTTTGCAAGAAATCTAGGTTGTTTTCTCATCCCCTTCAGAGCAATTCAGATTTTACTTTTCTCCAGAGAGAGAAACAAACTCCAGACTAAGGCTTGCCTGGAAGATGGTTCTCTGAGGGAAAGTCTTCTCCTACCTAATCGTGAACCTCCACTGCAGCAACACCGTCAGCATACTGACACTCAGTGCGAGGCACTACATGGAAAATGTAACTGTGCCAGGTTGTAGTGTCCATATCAATGAGATCTTCTCTGCTCCTTGGCCTCATTTGCGCAGACAAGGCAGTTCTCTTTTCATGTGTTTTAAACGCTGTTCCTTGGATCAGGTCAGTGATCAGGCTTGAAAATCAGCCCATCAAAAAAACCCTAAAACCTGAACTAAACCTAATTTCCAGCCAGATCAGCAAAGCCATTCCACAAAACTCCCAGTGTTGCTCAGCAAAAATGGTGAGGAAGGAGGAGAAGACGGCAGGAATGGGATGGTGCAAGAGCAGGACCGCTCCTTTTATTGGCAGCTCAACCACTGGGGTTAAGCCAGTCACAAGCTGCATCCTTGGAAGCGCACAGTTCATATTTGCAAAGTCTTCTGGGACCCTCCAGTTTCAAGTGGTAAAAATTTCTTATATTGATGCCATCATCTGTGCTCAATGCACATCTATAAATGCCATGAACATATCTAGGTATTATGAGCACATCCCAGCAACGCTCCCCTGGGCCTGACATACACATAGAAGAGGTGTAGCCTGGGTGTGCAAAACTGCTTCCCATGCAGTCAGCCGTTCCTCAGCCAGGGTCGTCTTCCATTTGTGTTATAAAAAGCCCCCATTTTTCATCGATGACTTTAAGTGAGCTCCGCATTTGACCTGTATAATCCATCAGCTGGTTCTACGCTGACCTTGCCCGCCTGGCTGGGGCTGTGCCCCGCTCCCGTTGCTGTTCGACGACCTCCAGAGGATTGCTGCTATTTCGTTCCTCCCAGCCTGACGCGCTTCCCACCAGAGGCAGAGCACAGCACTTCTGCGAGCTGGGCTGGGTGCAACCACAAGCAGCTGTTCAAAGTCTGCGCAGAGACAAAAATCCCCAGCTGTAGCTGCCTGTTCAAATAAATGTTTAGGGGCCAAGGCAATGGAATATGAGAAACACATTCTTAGAGGGCATGGATTCAAAGGGGGTGGTATGTAAAGGGATTAGGAGAGACCAGCCCCATGGCTATCGACATGGTACTGCGCAGCAATCAAAGTGCTGAGCTATGCCCATACGGCAGGATGCAGCAGATGACCCGAACTTGATTTTACAAGTAAAATGTTAAACAAGTTGCACGGAAAATGCTTGTATTAAAAATATGCTGATGTTCCTGGGTGAAAATCTGAGGCTTAGCATTCAGCTGGGTCTCATGAACAACCTGGGGAGCTGGGAAATGTGAGGAGAGTGGGTCAAAGCTATCTTCCTCATCTCCTCCCCCAATCCTAAGGCTGCTGAGTGCTAAAAAAGCCCTTGGCATAATTTAGAAGGCCTTTTGACTTCTCTAAACTGGGTACTGACTCCACCTCTGAAGGCTGCCTCCCAGTCAGGAATGAACCAGAGCACCGTGATCTCTGCTTGTCCCACCGTGGCGCAGGAAGCAGAAGAGATGGGGGAAAAGCGGCTGTGGAGGACTTAGCACAGATCTGGATCCCGGTCCTGGATACCCCCTTTCTGGAGAAAAGCTTCTGTGATCTCCTTCAGGCAGCTCTAGGCATGCTGGAGGGGTGGGAAGGGACAGGGCTTTACTTCTCACCAGCAGCTGGCCCAGAGCAGGCGATCCAAAGGTCTGAGCCTGGACATCTGTAGAGTTGGTGCCTGCGTCTGAGCCAGCTCTCTGGGGCTCCCCATAAAGTCAACAGAGAGAAACAGACTGTCTGAGGATGTGATTCATCCGTGATGCTGTGGGAGCCTGAGTCAGGGCAGAGGAGCTGCTTGTGTTGCAGTCTAGAGGAATGATGCCCAAACCAAGAGGCTCAGAGAGAACTCACAGACTTAACAAGGTTTGGGTTTCTTGTTCATTTTCTGCTACAGGGTCGGTACACTGGGCTTGTGACCAGCTGGGCTGCCTTCGCTAAGGTCACTCGTAAAGAGTCTTGAGGGTGTTGAGTGATGTGCCTGGGCACAGGCAGTGGCAGGAGGCAGGAGCCTGATGCACACCTTCAACTCTGACCTTGAAGCCCTTGCTGGGAAGCCTCCACTGCATGGTTCACATTGAGAGGATGTTTCCTGCCAAGTTGCTTTGGTTTCTACGCGTAGTTGAATGGTGGATGCTAGGTTGTGCCAAAGGGTTGCACTTGGCACATGGGGTGTCAGCACAGATAGAGATCACAGCCCCACAGAATTGCCCTCATGGCTCTGGCTGTGGGGCTTGGCCATGCCTGGGGCATGTTTTGGAGACTCTACGGTGCTGCAGTTTCTAGGGGCCAGCAGATCTGGGACTGCAGAGAATTGGCTAAGCTGGGGGCACGGGAAGGTGAAGCAGTAGGTGCTGCAGCTGTCCAGGTCTTGAATCTACTGCAGAAAATTTGAGGGAGCTGGGGATGCAGGTGTGGCATAGCTGGGCTCTGCGATGGAGCAGCATGCAGGTTGCGGCTGTGGGAGCCAGGCAAGCTGGGATGTGACAAGGAGGGGCTGGGGAGGCAGGAATTCCCTGGGATCGTGGTGTCAGCTGTGCTGGAGGCATGAGGGGGATTCTCAGAAAATAAAAAATTTCTGAACATGACTTCTGATGGCAGGAATTTTGGCCATGCCCCAAAGAAGGCATGATGATTAAAATAGGTACAAGACTGTGATTCTGCTCTGAGGGTCACCAGCTCAGTTTGGGCACCCATACCTCTTAGGGTAAGAGCTACATGGTCTGTTGTACCTATGAGCATGATGTGTAGTTGTCCGGACTCAGAAATAAGAACAGATGCGATGGTAAAAGGTTTGGAAGGTGGATTTGGAGGAGGAGATATGGATGAATTGAACTTTTCTCCTAAGGGAGCATGCCACTGAAAGGGCTCCAGCAGGCCCTTTCTCCCATTCAAAAGTGGAAAGAAAGTACTGATATTCTTGTCAGATCTATACAAGGTTATGATCTTGGTCTTGCCTTCTTGTCTTGGGAGAGGTTGAGGAATGCCAGCTGCTTTGACAACCTCTGCACCTTCTTCCAGGACAACTTCCTTGCCCTGGGCACCTCACCCAAAGAAGGGCTTTTGGCACAGTGCCCAAATGGGCCTTTTGTGCAGCTTGCTATGCTGTTTGTCATGACTTCTGGCCGGTACAACCTCAATGGCACTTCTCATCCTGCTCCAGAGGAAGCTGAGCTGAAAGGCAATACTCAGAAGCAGGCAGGGATGATGCCATGCACCCAAGCTGTGACATCCTCTTGAGAAAAGCTGCTATGCACAAATAAAGTATTTTAGAGAAAGTATAAGGGGATAAGGCAGGTGTGTGTAGGTTGAAATGCAAAGCCAGGGGCTGGTGTGATAGATTTATGACAAGACTGAAGGAGAGGCTGAGGAGATCTACCTATTATAGTTTAAAAAATGGTCCCGTCAGAAGACTGTCATGAGTGCTCTACTGTGCAAATTTATGACATGCAGTGGGAGTGATCATGTCTTCTGTATGAGCTGGTTAGAAAAATCCTCATTTTTTCCATGAATAATGTTCACAAAAGTGCAATAGGAGGTTTTTTTCCTCAGGAGAGTTGGTTGCCCATTCGGGGAAAAAAGCTCCTACATTAAGGGTAACTGAAAACTGACCTCTTTTTTGGTTGAAAATTGGAATTCCAATGGGTTTTTTGGAAATTTTTTTCACTTCCAGATTTTAATTTTAAAGCAAGCAGATTTTTTTTCAGAAATACATTTAAGCCCTTGAAAACCTATTTTTTTCTGCTTGAAAATATTTTGTAGTGAGATATGTCAACTTCTCTGCTTAACCATTATTGCCACCTACCCACAAAAGTAGCTCCCATATGCTGCCAGATAATCTCAATATTATTATTTATTATATATATAATAAATATATTATATTTAGTATATTATATATTTATAATATATTATAAATAGTATATTATTTAGTCATAAGAAATTAATATTTCAGGGTGCTGCATGTAAACAATTCTTCATTTTAGGCATAATGTGGATTTGAAGCTTTCTGGCAGATACTTTAAGAGTATGGCCATGGAGTATTCTGCAGGTAAGTGTCCTCAGTGCCATCAGTGGGGACCATGGCCAGAGCACTTGCCCTGTGAGGAGAGAATAAGGGACATGGGGTTTTTTTAGTCTGGAAAAGAGATGCTTTGGGGGAGCCTAATGGCAACCTGCCAGCATCTGCCAGAGGAGACAGAACTAGGTTCTTTTTGGAGGTGCGCAGCAGCAAAAAGAGAGACACTGGTCATAAAGCGTTCCTGGGAGGTTCAAACATGATGTAGAGAAAAGGTTTCCACCATAAGGACAGTCAAGCACTGGAGCAGGTTGCCCAGAGAGGTTGTGCAGTCTGCTGGGCTGGCCTGCATGCAGGTGGGACACAGTCATTTCCAACTAAAGGGTTATTTACTGAGAAGAAGCTGAGTTGCCTGTTCTGCATTAAAGAGTTTTTAGGAGAGAAGCATCAAAAGGCAGTAGTAAAGAGTCCCACATGAATGCCAGTAGTTTTGCAGTTGGGCATTTCCCTGTATCATTATGTCCCACCAGGCAGGAAAAGGAGTTGTACATCTGCCAGCAAGATAAATATCTCTACAACTGAAAAAAATGGATAAAATTCAAGCAGGTCACTATTATCTCATATCTGTCAGGATGAATGTACTGAAATGACTGAAAATTCATTACGGGGGACAAATCTACTGTTTCCCAAAATGTCTCATATCTCTGTCTTCCCCTCTTCATCAGGTGACAAGATCAGATGGTGACTTTCTCTTACTTCAGTTAAAAATAACCATTCTTCTCATAAGAGGTAATAGGTAATTTCCAAATCTGTGGGCACAGAGCGATACAATATTAAGTCAGGGGAGAATTTATCCCTAAGGAGCTTTATTGATGGTGGGGGTTCACAAATCAGAAGCTAACTTTTAGCTCCTGAGTGGGGTTGCTCCTCTAAATGTAGCACATTTTTTGTAAGCCAAAGCAGTGCGTTATATATAGGATAATTTTATCATATTATCTTTTGCACAACGGCCCTTCTAAAAGTAGTGGCAATTATAGGCTGTATTTTTCAAGCTTGGATTTTTTTATATGAGAGGCACACATATTGATAACATTTTACAAAAGCTGTCCTCCCTTGTCCAACCAGGGAAGTAGACATTTTTAAATTTTAATTTGTACATACTTTTCTTAGTTTGACTTTGATTATCATTTTGTGAGTGTCCATTCATCTTAAATGTTTCTTCAAATCCCCAAGCACAAAACCGGGAAACAATGACCAGATCTTTGGAGAAACCAGATATTTTCGCATCCGTTTATTGTCTGCTGTAAGGAATAACTTCCCCTACATTTTGAGATGCAGAATTGAAAAACTCTACAAGATTTCAAAAGATCTCCTGATGCCAAGAAATGGGCAGTAATAAATTGTCTTGCTTTTCTTCTACAGCCCATGAGGACAGAAGAAGTTCAAGGACCCCTTTGCATAACTTTCTTTGAGATTAGAAGTATTCCTCCACTTTAGAGGTACCTGGCATTTAAGGCTGATTGTGGGTAACAGGGTCAAGTAGTGAATGGTATAATATTAGACTCACCGAAATTTATAAATCTGCAGGTTAGACTATGGACAATTGTCTGTCATGCTTCAGAGCATCCTCTGGTTCTCAAAGGGGCAGGCAAGAATTTGTCCCTTCTCCTTTCTTTTTATTACAATTACAGGGACTAAGTTAGGATTTAAAGGAGCTGCACTTTTTCTTGGTGTCTGTTTTAGATTAATTGACTAATGACCAGACTGGAGATACTGAATCTTCTGATTTTCATTATCTAATGTTGGTCATGCTGTGGCTGTGAGAGAGAACTGGCTGTAGGAAATGGCCTCAGCTTGCGTGACTGTAAGTGGATTCAAGTTAAGCTGCATGAAGAATAAAAAGAAGTATATCATTTGCTGTACGGTTGACAGTATTCAAAAGGATGAATTTTGATAAATTAAGGAAACTAACAAAGTCACCTGGACGGAGGAGCTCAGAACCTGGAGAGTGGAAAAGATGGATTTCTTCAAGGCACAGCTACTAAAACTATCCAGAAATGGTATACTAAAGAAGAAAATATGCAGGGAAGGGCAATGCTACAGTAAGTAGACAATTAATGAGGTTTGGGGGGGTGGGGGGGGGTGGGGGAGACTGACAAATAGAGACAGCTGTGTCAGAGCTAGGGAAAGGGAGACGTAAAATGAGAACTGCTGAGTGGGGAGATAAGTTAGACCTGACAGTTAAGAAGCAGCAAAATGTTCTTTGCCCATATGAATAGAACAAGGAGAATGAAAGAAGTGAGGACCAAGTACAGACTGAGGATACTCTAGATACAGTTCCCAGACTAAAAATCCTCGCTTGAGCACCTAATGCAGGACTTAAGCAGAATTTAAAATCCAAAACCAGCTGCCTCCTTTTCTGTCATGTCCTGGTTAGAGTTCAGGAGCGCTCTTCTGTTTGCATGCTCCCATGTTACCTTCATTGCATGCTCTTACTTGCAAGCAGCTGTGCAAACCACTGTTTAGGAAGGATTGCCGAGGTACAGATTATATGTGGTAGGCAGGTTTGCTCAAGATGACACTTAACAGCATAATAACAACAATAAGTAATGTACCTCTATCCCTACAGTAGAAAAACAGAGGTTGAGTGAGCAGGAGAGGCAGTGAAAGTACAGAGGAATTGATCAGATAAGACCAGCGTAACCGCGCAGACTGCACACGAGGTCAAGACCGCAGAAATGAGGGTGAGGAGAAGAGAGCTGCTATTTAGACTAAGAGGAGCTGAGTTTTTAGCAAATGCAGTACAGTCAGGACTTAAAGGTCTTCTCAAAGGTTGAGCTAGGAAAAGCCCATTACTGTGGTTGGCTAAATCTGCCTGACTTGCTCGCTTCCAGATGTTACAGTATAAACCTCACTCTGTTACCGTTTCAGGAGATTTACTAAATAGCTTTTCTGTTGTGATGTGCAGATAAAATGTCCTGCTTCCGTTGCCCTCGCCAGTGGTGTCCCCTTTTATTCTGGTAGTCAATGGTCTGGAGATGAATGAGTGTTTGGGGAGATCCGATTCCCAGTGTTTAACTTCGTAATAAGATAGGGACAGTCAGGTAAATTGAGCCAGAGCCACTTGTACTGACACCATGTCTGCCCTGTTGTTTCTAAGGGCTTGGACATAAGTACAGCTCATGCTCTCATTGGGGTAGATGTGTTGGTGGGAAGAGTGGTCACACAAGTAAGACTGAATTTGGGCTGAGATGATCTGAAATCAGTTCTCAACTCAACTGAGATTTTACTTGTCCCTGTCTAAATGAAAAAAAACCCTAGGCCATTCATTTGTTACTTACTGTAAAGCATCCGGAGAGAGGAAATGTATAAAATATCCTGTGAACCAGCAAGAACTGCTAGGAAACTATATTATGTTCCTTTCTGTTCAACAGGCTGGAAAGTCTTAATGTTTCCCGTCATGTTAAACTTCCTCTATGCTTTATAAAAATTTCTGGATGCAAAACATTTTCTAGTGCCTTGGCCCTGTTCTCAGGAATGCATGCTGAGGCAAGCTCCCTGATACATAAAACACTCAAATGGCTGTCCTTTTGGTTCATTGCCAAGTGCTGTAGATTTTCAAAGCTTCCAAAGCAGGTCCTGCATATTGAAATGCAGCTATGACAGATTATCATCACCTGGAAAAAGTGAAAATTGCTTTGCTGGAGGGAGGGATTGCAAAAGTGTGATAATAATTTTCTGTGTTTCATGCTGATTTGAACTGGGAAACGGAGCTAAATTGCCATTTGCCTCTGTTTAGGGCAGCAAATCTGGAAAAGCAAGGCAGAGTGCAGAATATCTGCTCTCATACTCCCAGTGTTAGGGAAAGGTCACCGCTGGATCTCCCAGAGAGCATCCAGGAACCAATGCTGGGGACAAGGAAGAAAGGAGGGCTCAGTTCCTTCCTCCTTCCACTCCCTGCCCCTTGAGCAAATCCAACCAAGAGGTGGGTGAAGCTGCTAACACCTGATGTAACCTGCCCAGATCAGCAGGACTCCCAGGAGCTTCGCTTTCTCCTGGCATTTGCTCGGGGGCATTGCACCTCTGCTCATTAACTGTGGGCAGGGCTGGGACAGCGCAGTCTGAGCCCAGGAGAGCACTCTGAATCCATTGCAAACCAAGCTAAATGTGCTTGCTGCAACAATCCTGCTGCTATTTCGTCAGGTCAATGTGTAATTGTTTCTGTTGCTGGAGGGCTCCATCACCCCCTTCATTAAAATGCAAATTTTACATTAATTAAAAATGCTGGGAGCATTTGCACAATTTATGACCAAATCTTAGAGTCCAGCAACCCCCACGCTGGGGAAGGGCAGCAAGAGAGCTTTGAAACTGCTGAAATAAATCCTTATCTCAGAACACTGGGGATGTTTTAGCTGATAAGGGAGGTTCTTCTTGGACTTTTAAAATTAATTCATTCTCCCTAGATTGGAAAACAGACAAAGCAGAAGGGGCTTGAGCAGAATTTTATTCTTACAGATAAACCTACTATCTAAAACTATTCACACGCAAGAGAAAGAAAGAAGAAAAATCCCAGCTTGTGCTCTAATACATCAATAAGCCTGTGATCTCATTTCTGCTCAACCCTCCTTTCCCAACCAGGAATTTTACATATTTCTCTGTATAGCTGATCTACTCCTACAGCACTAGGAACGCAGCTGCTGGGATCCCTCAGTTTCAAGTGGAGTAAATCTTATCTGGTCCTAACTTGTCAGTAAAGGTAAAATTTCTCTTGTGATGTGTTGGGGTGAACGGGGAGCAGCTCCTCGGTGGGACGTACCAGGCCAGCGAGATGAGAGACTCTCCGGGAGGCTGCGGCTGCCTGTTTTCCATGCATTGATCTGGGACCCTTCCACCTGATCTCTCCTCTGAGGTGAGGAGCTGGAGCGGTGCGGGAGAGCCTGGGCTCACTGGTGCTCTGCACCTTGCTCTCTTCCTGGGACAGCAGCAGTGGGGTCCATGTCTGCCAGCTGGGAAGATGGGATCGGTGGGGGGGTGAAACCCTCCGTGTCACCTCGTGACACGTTCACAGCATGTAAAACCACCCTTCACATCTTGGTAGTGCATCCTTGGATGACTGGAGCCCGTTCACTCTGCCTGAGGTGAGGAAAGTGTGTGATCTCCCCAGCGGGAAATGCCTGGGGTAAAGGATCAGGCTGTAGGGAGTCTTTGTCGTTTCACGGGATGCCTCATATCTATGGCTGGAGGCTCTACCTCCTACGTGGATTCAACTGTCCCAGTTTGAATTTCTAGTGCTTTCACCTTACCAAGATGTAGTTTTTGCCCATATTTTCCTCAAGCCATTAGCAATGCCCAGCTGGTTTACATCCCTCTGCCTCTGGGGAAGCCTGTGGCAAACCTGGTCCTTACCTCTTCTGGGCACAAGCAATCATGGTGTGTCACTGGGGAAAAGAAAACATCCCCACAGCTGCAAAAATAAACCTGATGTGAAAATACCTTCCCCCTTGGAAGTGACATGAATGACAATTGAGGGTGTCAGCCCTTTGCACTCCCTGGACTCCTTGCAGGTGCAGGAGAAGCAGCAGCGTGACCGGTGTGCATCACCTGTGCATGCCCGACCGTGCGCGGGCTGTGCAGGGAGAGCAGGTCAGGCTGGCGCAGGGCTCACCCTGAATCTGCTTTTGTAAGCGCCTGCCTCCGCTGCCTCTCATGCCTGTGTTTGAGTTTTCTGTTTCTGTTCTTCATCTCCTGGAAAGGATAATCACACACACCCAGTTCCAGCAATGTCTGTCCAGCACCTATTTCTGGTACATGTATAAATCAGCAGCAATTTCTACCAAGGTGAATTTTGTAACTCATTATAAAATGGGCATAAGTTAGGTCAGAATCAAGCCTCCTGAGGGGGCTGGGCCTTGGAGAGCCTAGGTATATGTGTGCATGTGCATATATATGTGAGCAAGAGGAAAGGAGGCAAGAACTCAAAATATAGCTGTTATCCACACTGCAATGCTACCATAAACGAGCCCTGCCTGGGATGAGACAGGCTCCTGTAGTGCCAAGCATTGTACAAACCAGGAATAAAACAAAGGTTCTTTCTGCAAAGACCCCGCTCTCTTGCTTAGTGACAGATGTAACAGGTGAATGAAATGAAAATGTGGGAGTGGGGAAGGATGGGATAATTATAGACGCGTGCCTTTGCCCAGCTTTACTGTGGGCACAGCGATACTGCTGGGGCCCAGATCATGCATGACTTTCTGCAGAGTTTAGGGCATTGCCAGGTCTGGTCTATTATTTATGCAGAGTGACCAAACGCAGGCATTAATTTCTGCGAGGCAAGGCTCTTTATGGCTCCCTGTAGATTGTACAGTGGATGCTAAATTGCTGTCCTTCTGGTTGTAGATAAATTGTCTGCGAGAATTCAGTATCATCTGAGACGACATTATTGGGATTGTTTCCACATTCTCAGCCCTGGTAGTTAAACGCATTAAATAAAAGAAATGAAGGATGATTTGTTTTTCCTTCAGTTGAACTATTCCAAGATTTCAGGGGAAAAAAAAAATCATCCTGATAGGTCCAGAGTTATAAATAGTAGCGCTGCATGTACTGGGGTAAAAGCTGCATTCCTCTGGGTACTTGTAAGAAAAAGGATCAAGAGAATGTGAAACTCATAAAATTTATGGTGGTCCTTGGACGGATGTGATGTGTTAGTAGAGGCAAGGCACATACCAAACAGTCGACTAGCCACTGAAGATTTATATCTCCCAGCATCTCCGTCCCGATGGCACCATATGTTTATATGGACTGTAGGTTTATTATTGGAAATTGAAGGTCTGCCTCATCACTTCTTACTGGAATTGCATGAATTTTTTTTCTGAAGGACACCGGGAGTAATCCACTCTCCCACTTATATCCTGGGTCTATTTTGGTTTAAAGTAAAATCTAAAATATGCATTATTTTTTCTTAGCAAGGAACAGGATTCCTGAAACTAGAGAAGGGGAGCAGGCAGCAGCCGGCCACCTCATTTCCATATCTGTTGCTGTAAAACCTTGTCTTCATATGTAAAGCTTTTATAAAAATTTACATTTTCCTGGTACTGTACACATATCCCATCATTCGAGCTGGGTGTAAAACAACTCCCCCGCCTGAAAAGCTGCCAAAAATCCATGAGCATCCCCAGTCTGCAGCAGGAATAGCCCTGAAAAGCTGTCAAAACAGAGGAAGCGAGAGCGGGGGGCTGGGGCGGACACATTTCCCAAGCAGCCTGGGAGCCCAGGACAGGCTGAAGCTCAGCACCCCGGTGCCCTGGTTTGCCCCATCGGTGGCAGGGACGGCGGTGGGGCAGAGCTGCCGCCCGGCAGAGCCCAGCGTGACGGCACCAGGCTGGTGAGAAGGACACGCATGGGAAATGCAATGGGCAAGAGAAGGTCTGAATGTGCCATGGGACCTGATGGGCAGGGGTGGCTCGGTGACAGCCAGCCAGGACGGAGGCACTGCCCAGTTCGACACACTACCCTGAGCACGCAGGCAGCTGAAAGCACACGCCACGGTTTTGGCTACCTGTCCTTTGCAGCTGGGGGGATGCGAGCCATAATTTGCTAGAGGAAAACAAGCTGACTATTTTCCCAGGCACTCATTCCCAGGAGCCAGTGGCAGGTGGGGATGCCCCCCGGATGGTGACCCCCCCAGCCAGGGAAGGGAGGGTCCCTTGCACCCTCTGCTGAGACTTCAGACCTGCTGGTAGCAGGAAATGATATCTTATGTGAGCGCACCCTTAGGTAGTTGTGGTAACTAAAGTGATATTATGTACTCCATGGAGATGGGATTTTTGTGGTTAACCGATGGGTAACCCATGCTATTAAGCAGTTCCTGCTCACGGTGAGGGCTACATTATATTTAATGTCATTTTACTTACCTATGGTCTAAGGTGTTGCTCTCTTCTAGTATAACCCAGGACTATATGAGTTTGTCACTTCTTCTGCCCTGCAGGGCTGCTCTCAGGTCGCAGTTATCCCAAGGACAGAAACACAAACTTTTAGGGTATATCCTCACCAGTGAATTTAAACAGCCAGGACCAGTTCCCTGGCCTCAGGCAGGTGGTCTGCCCATTAGTGTCACCTCCACATCTCCAGTCAGGCTGGGCACATCCAAACAGCCAGCTGGGAATATCCTCTGGCCCCTGTTAAGTCCTAAACCGTCCCCAGGGATTGCGAGGGCAGTTCTGGTGGCGCAGACCTAAACCGTGTTATGCCAGCGCTGCCAATTTAACAGTACATGTGATCAAGTGTCAGGGCCTCAACCTGCAAACCTGGACCTTCAGGATGAGTTTATTAGTACGGGTGTAACCTCTGTTTTCTCCATGGGGAAGGAGAGGAAACAGGAAAAACTTCTCACTTATTTACATAAACTATTATGCCACTTATCCAAAATGCTGCCTACTGATACATTAACTTGGCTGGAATCTGTTTAGATTTTGATTTCACAAGCGATAAGAGACTCTGTACATCACAACTGCTGTGAAAGGACATGAAAAAGGCACCAGAAGGCCACGGGCATCACCCCAGTGGCTCAGATCTGGGCTGTCGGTGCAGACACAGTGCTGTCGAGGAGGGCAGCGCTGCCTGCAGTTTGGTCGGTGCCAAAACAATTTCCCACCAGCTTAATGGCATGCATTGCTTAGCTTTCTAGCTGAGATGGAGCCAGTAATACCCAATTTTGAACTTACTGGTGTAATTAAAAGTCACACGTGCTTAAAAGTTACCTGCCTGATCCCAGGTACAGCAGTGTCAGTAGGGCTGAGGGGGTCTCACCTCTTGGTGGGTCTGGCCACCAGAAATACATCCGTGATCACATATGAAATGTTTGGGAGAAGCAAGGGTCGAAGCAGGGTCCACCCCAGCTTTGTGCAAATAAACCCAATCTCTCTCTCACCTTCCTAATTTTATTTTTGTGCTGCAAAGACCCAAAACGCTCCCTTGTACAAAATGAAAACGCAGAGAGTCACTCCTTCAAGTGATGTTTATTCTCCAAGCTGGCAGCATTTCAACCCTTGGACCAATGTTCTAAGACAAAAATTGCCCAACTAGCTGAAGTCCTCCTTCTGTTTCGGGATTAATGTGTTCGGCTCCTGTTGATTTATGTGAGCTGTGACTTCATGACCTCAACACGTGCTTGAAGAAAACGAGTTTGGGCCAGAAACCAGGAGTTACCCACTGAAAAACAAAGCAAAGGGAGATGGATTCAGCCTGTTTCTGTGCACCATGCCTGGGGCTCAGGTGCCGTGTGCCTTCACGATTGCAGAGCGTGCAGGAGGTGCTGCTCCTCCGGGAGCATCTGTGTGCTGCTCGGCTGGGAGGAGGGAGGGAGGGAGAGATGACATTTGCCATTCCCTTTCTGAGGTGCCCAGTGCTTTCATCCCCCCATAATCCCACTAGCTGCATGTCCTCAGCTGTCCCCAGCAGCCCCAGGGGGTTCCTGGGGTGGCTGATCGCCTCTGAGCACCAGCTCACTGGCCAGCCCAGCCTGGAGGATGCTTGCCTCCAAGTTCAGCCCGAACAAGATAAGGGGCCATGAGAATACAGCTTGGTTAGAGTCACAGCATGGTCTGATCACGGACACTCTGTCTGATGTATTTTCCTTATCTGAGCAGAAAAAGCACCACCTGCAACTCTGCCCTGGCATAAAGGTAACCAAATTGATCTTGTGTGTCTGCAATTAGCAAGTCCTCACAGACTTTCAACAAAGCCAGGAAGAAGAAAGACAGAACAACGATAACGGAGGGACAGCTTTCTACACACACAGAGCTGGCAAGGACACAAAGGACACACACAGAGGATTCAATTTTTTTTTCTACTTTCATCTGACATTTAGCAATCGTAACTTTTCGTTTGAGTAATAAATGGGTTTGTCCTTTTCAGCAAAACTGCTGTGGACATATTATTCCCTTTATGGTGTGTTTTGCTGAATTCCAGATGTTGCTGTTTATTCAAGACAAAGTTCATCCAAAGAAGGGTCAAGGAAAAAAAAAGTTTTGCTGAAAGCAAATAATAAAAAAAAAGGTTTTGTGAAGAGTTAGTTTGTGTAGGTATTACTGTTATATGGAGCTTTACACTGAGCTGAATTATGGCAATACAGTGAATCATTCCGGGGGAGTGAAAATGACTGTCAGTGCTTGCTTCCCCATTAACCTTTTTTAATGTGAACTTATAAAATAATATGTGGTCTGGGAGATGAGAAACAAGTGACTACTCATTGAGATAGGCTCCACAGGAGAAATTAGCATCTTTCCTGATGTGATGGTGAAAGAAATAACCCTTTGCTTATCCAGTCTACTCCTAGGTTAAGTGCCGCTCTCTACAGGCAGAGATGGAGCAACCAGGAGAAATATATCATTAAAGATGCTGCTTATTTGGTTATGCCCTAATTGTTTCTGTCTCAGGTGAGATCCCCAGTGTGCTAGGTGCTGTCCAAAGCAAAATCCAATCCACACTAGAGCATTTATAGGCTAAAACAAGACACCACAGGCCTTGCTCAGAGACGAGAAGAAGAGGAAACATTTTTCAGTTGCTTTCTCAAGAATTACAAAAGCATCACTTGCATTTTAACTAGCTTTTAATCTTGGGAACAGAAGCAGAAGCGAGTCAGACTGCTGGTGCTGGGTAGCCTTCCCCCGGGAGGAGCAGGAGCAGGGAGAGGAGCAGAGTTGATGTGGCTGTACCACCCAGTAAATAGGATACCGCTGCTCTTGTGTTTGCTGTGCACAGGTTTGAAACATCGGAACACTGAGTCACTGGGTTCCACCAGCAACGCATGCAAGATGTGCCAGCCAAGAGCAATTTCCAGCTGCAGCGAGTGTCCAGCGCTCACAATTTGGGCTACCCCGTTCTGTGAGTGCCCCTGCCCTTTAGGAGAGATGTCTCCATCCCCTCTCCTGACAGAGAACCAGTCCCTCTGGAACCATCCCAGGCAGCTTTAGAGAAGCCTTGGGGTGGCTCTGAATAGCAAACCTCTGACTATACTCCCATCTTGGTTTCTGCAGTGAGAAGATGACTTAAAGCTGAATTTAGTCCCTCGGCATAACTAAACTGAGCCTGTGAATTTTCCTCCAATTTTGGTATATTTCTTCAGTAATGGAAAGGAAAATAAGCAGAATAAAAGCAAGAGGTTTGTTTTATTTGCAGGGAAGATGTTCACAAGAGTGGCTTGCTACCTGCTGTTGCTAGCTGAAGGCTGCTGAGATATTTAGCAGCCTATTTGAACTAATTGCACTCCCTGGAACTGCATGTTCAGATCTTAATTCAGCCTTTCATACCTGTCAAGTGGGATGAAACCACCCCTGATGGGTAACCAACCCCTGCATGAGGAGGTTTCAAAGTGTGGGTACGTCCTGCCTGCCCATCCGCCCCTGTGCTGCCGTGATGAGGGACAGAGGTGGAGAGTCTTCTCGGTGACCAAGGGGCATGATGGAGAGGTTTCCTGCAGCCATTGGGAACTAGGAACTGCCTCCTCAGGAAGCCAAGAGGCTGATATCTCCCCAGTCCTATGGAGGTGGAAATAGAGGTGCATGGCCTCAGGCCTGAAGGCACCTTATGCTGGGCTGGAAGCGATCAGCAGTGCAAAGTCAGCACAAAGCACAAAAAGCAGGTAGCTATCCCCTGGCAAATGTTTGGCAAATTCCTGAGCAACCTTTCCCTTCAGTAACCCTTGGAGCATCCCGAGAGCTTGTCAGGAGGGTTGGTTTTTACTGAGTTGAGCTTGCCCTGTGCAGACACGAGGGATTAATCGCAGAGACACATGCAGTCTGGGAGCCTGCCTGTGCCGCCAGCCCACGGGTAGCACCACCCTGTAGCAACCCCTGCAACCCACCTTGTGACGGATTCGAGGTGGCCTTGGCGTGGGTGTCTGGGTGCTGGCAGGAGACTGCCACACAGCCAGAAATGCCGGTGATGCCGAGTGAAGGGCTGCTTCCAGGCTGAATCTGGCCTTGTGTCTTTATCTCCATGCGAGACATGCCGGGAGGAAGGGGAGGATGTGTCAGTGCTGGGAGTGATCGCCTTGAAGCAACAGAGCTGAAGGGCAAACTGAAGACTAAAACGTGAAATGCTTGTGCTCAGCCAGATTTTTTTGAGTACCTTTGCCGCTGCTCATGAAGAGGTTTGATCTTGTTTCTCCCCTCTCAGAAGGAGCTGAGGCACTAATAGGTGGTCGTCCTCATGAGCCGTGCTCCCTGCCACAAAACTACCACAACAGTGACTTGACAGCTCCCCAGAGCTTCTGTTTCCCTCAGGTTTGGTACCTCCTTAATTAAAAACTCACTAGGTATCAAATAGATTTTTTTTTTATTTGGTTTGGCTGCCTTTGGGAAGGGGGAAGGGGAAACAACCTCTCCTCTACTTGCTAGCAGGAATATTTACCTATGGACACAGTTTAATCTCACTTTTAAGCAAACAGATCAATATTTGATTTTCACCACATCGAGACTTGCTGTTAGCATTCCTGGTACAGAAATTAATAAATATTGATGTTAGGGGCCAGCAATTTGGCTGGTATATGTAGGTATATTCTCCTTCAATTCAGCATAGCCAGTTTATTCTAGCAGAATTGTCCTCATATTTTTCATAGTTGTACCAAATTTTGCTTCCAAAATGAAGTTACAATCAAGGCAGATGATAGAAAAGAAATGATCAATGGAAAATTAGCTGCATGAGATCAAACGGGAATCAGCATGGGCACCTGGAGGGGTGGAGGCTAGATGCATTGTAGGGAGGGGAGTGCTGGTGCAGGTTGGGTTACTGCTATCCCCTTGCCTGACTGCCTGAACGTATGTATCTCAGGTTTCTCAGGTCACAAGATTATTCATATTTGCTTACGTTATAGTCTCTGCTAGGAGCACTAATGCATCACTCCTTTTGTGTTTGCCATGAGGAAATACATGGCATTAGACAGCCTATAATCTACACAGACAAGGTAAGTAGAAAGTAGGAGATAACATTATTGTTATACCTATTTATGGGCTGGGAAGATAAAGGGAAAGAGATTAAGGGCAGTCTGTGGCAGTCTGTGGCAGACAGAGCAGTTAAAGACTGATCTCCTAAGACCCCTGTTAGTGTCCTCCTTGTACGACCGCCTCTCCCCTGAGAACACCCTTATCTTATTGGGAGAAATGAAATTTGAGGTATGCCAACTAGCCCTGTAACAGGACCTTTCCAAAACAGGGACATATTTTTGCAAATAAATATATTTTTTCTTTGCAAGTTAGTAATAGGGACCCAATAGATCTACCACAGATATCAGTGCTGCCTTGGCTTGCTGGGCATGTGGGAGCCAGCAGAGCTGGACCAAGCTCCTTCCCCAGTGGAGCCTGAGGAGGTGAAATGCCCTTCCTGTACCACCAAGCCAGGAGGGTGAACACAAACCATCTCCACATCTCTGCTTTGTGTTCACTCTCCTGAACACAAACCATCTCCCCAGCTGGGGCATGCCCTGCTTCCAGAATAGGGGGCTAAAAGGGGGTAAACATCATTACACATGTCCCGGCTAAGAGCATGTATTCAGTTATTTGCGATGGAGCAGAGCTGCTGGGCAGCTCTTAGCACTGCCACAACCTGCCCCGGTCCCGGAGCCGTGTTTGCTGTGTGCACAGCAGTCTGTGATGGAAGACAAGCACAGTCTGCTGACACTTTCCGCACACGTTAGCAGGTCAATCTCAACATTGGTTCATGGATGGACATGTTCTAATGACTTTCCCTTTATTTTGTACAGTCCTGAACTCTAGTAATAACTACTAATGTCTACCTCTAATCCTATTAGTAACAGTATCACTGATGATGCTCTGAAGGCAGCCGCTACTGAGTATTGCCACCGTCAAGACTAGGTGCTGGACTTTCTTCCCTGGGCCTGTAAACACCTCGCTGTGTAATATGATGGCCAAGCCGGTGTCCTTGCATGGTCAGATGTTATCTATGACATGTAAACAGCATGTTGTCCTGCCTTCTTGCTTCCCTGATGTATCTCAGTGCATTAACGTCACCTTGTGTTAGCTGCCGTGCCAGATGGTGTCAATGGCTGTGCGGTAATGTGACTTGGACAGATAGGGGGTTGGCGATAGGTGCTCCTAGACATAGGAGCAGAGTGCTGTGTACATGTCTGGTGCCAGCCAGGAGGACCTTTGAAATTCATCTTGCTGCTATCCCTGAAAGACCATCCCGCACCATGACTTTTGGTTTAGCACGTCATTAGTAGGCATTTTAATACCATGGTGTCACCAGCTTATCTAGTCAGAGAGGAGCTCCCTTCCCGTACTCCCAAAATTGCACTTGGGTTCCCAAAATTATCCTGTCATGCCAGTGAAAGGCAGAGATGCCGAGCTGTGCGTTTCCCCTGGCTGATCGAGAGAGAGAGGCAGAGGGGTGCTGCTCCGCACCCTGCCTGGGGGTTGCAGAGCTGGCTAGGAGTGGTGGCATGGAGGCACATGGGTTTAATCACCAAACAGAGCGCTCAGGAGCTGGAACATGTCCACTGCACAGTGGCACAATCTGAGAAGCCATTTAAGGTCTCAGCTGGAAAACAAACACAGAAATGATAACCACGGATTACAAGGCTGTTTGAGATCTACGAACATATACTGTTTTGACAGTAGACATTGTAAACAGATCATTTTTATTGACCTGTGCCCTACAATCTGTTTGAAAGCAATTCCTGCCTTTTATCTGAGAAGCCGATGGTGGAAAACATTGCTTGCATGGAAAATATTGTCTCGGTCATCTCTTGCCCAATGGTTTATTTCCTAATTCTGATTAACCAAGCTAATACTCATACTTCCTTGGCACTACCTGACTGTGAGTCCCCACGGTGCTGTCGCTGACTGTTTGCTATGGGTCTGTGCTGATGAGTCAGAGCTGAAATGTCTGTGATGGACTGATAAAAGGAGGAATACACTTCAGGCAGCACAAACCATGAGAGAGCCACATGTATCAGTCTATTCCACAATACTTTCACCAGTGGTGGAGGAGGAAAGTGGAAAAGGGAGATACAGGAAGGAAAGAGGCAATAGGAGGAAAAGCAGGCCATGGATCAGAGCAAACTGCCAGGACACAGAAAAAAACATTTCCAAAGCAGAGAAAAGTGGCTGCCATACAGAAATCTGCTCTGCTTTGTCCTGCTTACTTAACAGAAGTGCTGCAGGCTTCTCACACCTCTCTTTTAGTTACTGATGACAGTGCGAGAGAACAAGGCTGTTTTAGCACGTTGCTCCTCCTCACTATTGGGCTTGACCTGCTGCTTGCTCTTCCCTTCTTGGGAGCGTGGCAAGGTGGAGGCAGGGGACTGGGGCTGCAGGGCATCCTTTCTGGGAGGTGAGGTAAGGGCAGCAAGACAGTAAGCATCTAGGAGGTGGCAGATTTCACCAAACAGTCGAAGCTGTGTGACTGCCAGGGTCTGATTCTACAAGCAAGGCAGGAACTGTAAGGAGAGGAGGAAAAGTCTCTCTCCGATTACTAGAAACAGATCCTGGTGTTTAGGCTGGTTTCACTCTCTGAAATGTGTAGGCTCTGTTTAAAACTGCAGTGGTCAATGCTGCCTGTGTGGTAGCAGTAGCATTGCTGCACCCATGATGGGATGAGGATTTTGCTCAATTAATCTAAGAGATTAGTCCTCTCTTTACAAACCTGGCTGTTAAAGCAGAATGGCAGTCAACCTTTAAGCAGCTCTTTTTACACACAATCATCTTGAAGTGCAGTTTTTCCAGGGCTGAGGTCCAGCAGGCCCCAAGAAACCCCTCCCCAGGGACAGAACCTTTGCTAGACCTACGTCTGTGTCCCCCCAGCCACTGCTCTGCCTGGTTAGCACTGAAAAACCTCCTTATGGAATCATTATTGCAGACCATTTGCTGGTCTGGATCAGTGCCTGCTTCTCGCAGATGTATTTGTCCTTCGGTCTTCCCCCAGCACCGTCGCTGCCAGGGCTGTAACTGGGCTTTCATTGTTGCAGTTACAAGTGATTAGAGCTGCAGAGGATGCAGAGTTAGAGCCAGGCGAGGCTGTTTCCCCCACCTTTGTCCTGAGATTGGTTTTCATCTGCATGCTACTGTGTTAGAAGTCTGCATTCATGGAAGATATTCTTAATATGAGACCAACTGAGACCTCTTGTCTGGCTGTGTCCTGCCTACCTGCTGCTGGCCAGCCACACTGCTCCCAGGACATGGTGGCCAACTGGGTGGCAATTAGGATCCGCTTCTCTCCTTTCCAAAGCACTGATTTTGACCCCAGCCTTGTTGTCTGAATTAGCCCTTTTCCATCTCTGACATAACTCAGTTGTCACTAGTCCCTCCCCAGGTCTTGGGTGCATGCCATCACTGCTGCTCTATGCGGTCAGTGGTTCCCCAGCCCTGCTCCTCTCTCCAGCCAGGTGTGCATTCAACTCCATCATGCAGAGTGCGACATCATGAGGCCACCTGCCCTGGAATGGCTCATGGCTACACTCTTGTCCTAAAACCAGGGTAAACACAGAGAAACTGCATGGTGGGAATAGTCCATAGGTCATGCCCTGTATAGCAGTTACTTGTGAGAATGTTAGATGGTCTGAGGACAAAAACCATGCCAGCAATGGAGCTAATATCCTATTGATATGGAAGGTTCCAGGCCTGTGCCCTGGTCCTATTTAATTTCCTAAATCAGACATGACCCAAATTATCTAACTTCAGGAAGCTATGTAGGGAAAATATCAGTCTAATTCCCTCTGGAAGATGGAGCCTCACCCTGGGAGTACCTAAGGCTCCATACAAAGCCTGAAGGCTCTTGGTGATGGAGGGAAGACGAGGGGCTGCATTCCCTGCCCAGCTCTGTGCCCATGCCAGGGGTGCTTGCACCCGCCAGGCAGCACTTGTGCTGCTACCTCTTGCTCCCAGATATTTCACAGACACATCAGCTCAAAACTAAGCAGTCACATTTTTACTGGGGCATCTCCTACCTCATAAGTTCTTACAGAGCAGGATCTGGGCAGGAAACATCTGCTTCAGAGACTGCGGCAGCCTGAGCGGTCAAATGAGCTGTGGCAAAACGGGGAGTAAACACAGCAAGTGCATAACAAAGCAGTGGCCGGTAGCAAATTCCTCCTGTAGGAAAGAAAACTGAATCTTACCCTTGTTTCCCCAAAGCCTCTCTGTTTCCCAGCTAAGCCCCAACAATTTCAAGCATCCCAGGCATGCAAGGAAATACTGCTGACGTCAGGCAGCCGGAGGCCGGGGAGAGGGGATGGAGCTCAGGAAGTCTGTGCCCCTGACAATGAAACAGATACTGTGCGGAGAGTATATTCTGGGTCATAAAAGGGTTTCCCCGGTGCACAATCTGTCTGAGACAATTTTCTATTTAAAGTCCCCAGCTGTAGCCTGAGGAAGGGGCAGTGGAGCACTGAGTGAATCATCCATCCTGTCCGAGTGAATCCCGAGGTGGGAGATTTCCTGTGTTCAGAAAGAAAACAAGATGCGCAGTCGCTGCTGGTGCCAGCGAGGAACCCAACAACATCTAATGGGAACCTCGATGAGGTCATCTGGGAACCCAGATGTAATGCTCATCTGCCATTAATTCCTCACACTCAAGAAAACCAAGCCACAGGCTCTCTCGCTGATGGGTATGTTATGCTGGAGTACATCCAAAAAACGGGTGCACGTTGCCCCACCACAATGACCAGCTACAGCCAGGTCGTACCAGTGCTGGAGGTGGTTCATGGTCTCCAGCACCATGCCCTCCCTGGCTGCTGGAAACAAGGGGAGCCTCCCATCCCAGCTCCACCGCTCATGAAGGCAGGCTGTGGTCAAGGCAATCAAGTCCATCCCTGCACTGGTTCATGAGCTGCATAAGTATTTTACTATCCGCTCACCTCATAAAAGGACTTCTACTGCAAATTATTCATCAGGGGGAAGAAGCTTCAAGTTGCAAAACACTGTCATTCACTGAATCAACACTGAATCATGTCCATACTCAGCATGCAAGGAAGATTTCACCCACAGGAATGCTTAAAGTGCTGTCTGCAATAAATAAAGGTGTGAAGGTGATAAAATATAGGGCAGCATTAGCTTAGCTACACCTATTTAAACCCAGTTATCAACAACACTCAAGCTTTTCATTTGTGCTTGAGGCTAAACTTCATGTCATTTTGTACATTTAAAATGGGATTAAGGATGGGATTTTCAAACTTTTTTTGGTCTAATTTCCCCCTCATTGAACCATTGAGCATTTCAGTGGAAGCATCCCAGAGAGCACAGAAAAGCAGTAAATATGTGTCTTACCAGAAACACTGCAGCCAGACATGCAAAATGCTGATCTGGTGAAAATTCAGTGCACTGATTCAATCATGCTCACATCATTTTGATACGTTAACTTTTTATGGGCAGGTTTCATATTGGATCAGACAGTTTTTATTTGTGTCACTCCAGCTTCACGTCAGATGGAAAAGACGTAGTAGGTCACCTAGTCTGTCAGGCAGAGACTATCCTACCAATACAATTTTTGAGAACTTGGTCTGTTTCCTAGTGAGTAACACTTGCAATCATTTTCCATAGCTGATTACACTAACCTCAAAAACCATTTCCATTATTTGACTAAGCTTTGCATTATCTCTAATTTAAGCATTGTATTTAACTATGCACTTCCATAACAACCCTTGCTATAGTCCTCTTTTTTTTGTTGTTCATTAGATTAGAGAAGTACATTTCTGCTTGCAATATTTGGTTAACAAATAAGGGAAAATATCTTTGTCTGCAAGTGTGCTACAGATGTAGTCCTCACTAATGGTGTCTTTATGGAAGAAGTTTGTAAATGTTTGACAGGAGAGGTGGGATTTGTCTGACCAACTCCAGATGTTCACACTGTAAATTTCTGCCTATGAGCTAAGTGTCTAGACTGTTTTTATAGTCAACAGAGAAATACAGGCACTTCAGGATGCATTTTTCCTTATCCTAATCCTAACGGCTCTGATATTGCAGCCTGAAAGTGCCTGTTTCTTTCCACTGGCTGTAAAGGGAACCTGAAGTGATGTCCAGGCTATGTCTGTACTACAAAACTAAAATGCCAGGGATCATTCTCTGGCACTGAAGATGAGGGGTGATGAATGACACTAAATGCTCTTGCCATCAAAAGTAGTGAGGTTGCCCCAGACTGACTGTTACCACTCTGACCTGAGCCCACCGGGCCTTTGGCAGAGCACTAGGTGTCCCAGGTCGAAATAATGCTGGGGACTGTTCTAGCAGCTGGGATGGTCTAACACTGTGCATGGCCAAGCTACAGAAGGAAACCATGGTAGCTGGCCCAGGAACAGACATTTATGTTGTAAACATGCCAAGTAAGAGAAGTGAATCCTCCCAACTGTCTTGGAGGTGCTCAGGTCCTCTTCTGCTGCCTTCACTGCGTGTAAATGTGAATGATTTGGTTCATGCTTGGATGCTGTTGGTGTTTCTTCTGCAGGGACTACGGTTGCTGGTTAATATTTGGCTGTTCTGACCTCTTCTTATCCTTCCTGAAGCATGAAGGTATGTTTTGTCAGTACCCTCCAGCTTTTTTCACAAGCCATGCAGGAATAGGATGGCTCATTTGCCTCTGTAAAGATTTCCCTAAATTGATTTCCTTCTAGTGGATTTGTGCTGATGGAAGGATTAAGCTTTTTGCTTGCTATTTGATGATTATTAGAATCACTGGGGACAGGATTGCAAGATCAAGCAATGCCTTTGCTAAAGCCAAAGGGCTTCCTGAGTGAACTTTTGCTGCTCCTTTGATGTCAACACATGGCTCTTCCCATCCACACCAGAGCCAATTGCCAATTGCACCCACCAAAGCTGCATCATCCTTTCATAAACCTTCAGTTGGGTTGGAACATTAGCTGCCAATGTAATGGAAAAATCCAATCCTTTTTTTCATCTAGATTTGCATAGTGGAAACACACTGTATTACGTTCACTTTTTACACGGTAAAAAACTGCTTATTTGTAAACTGCTTTGTTATTTTGATGAAAAATTTCTCATTTTCTGTCTTTCAGTGGCCCTCTCTTGTGCCTGCAAGACGTAAGTGTCACTGTCACCAAGAGCTGTTGCTGTGGGTATGTACCATGTATGCTAAACCTATCAAAGGCAGATTCTGATCACAGTTTTAGTGGTGCGACTATAACATGACCATGACCAGAGTCTGTCTGCTAGGGAAATAACACCTGAAATGATTTCATACAGGTGGGGCACCTGATTCTTCGCATTTTTTGGCTTTATCTCAGCAGTTTCAGTGAGACTTCTCCGTACAGCAGCATAAATGAGAGGCAAGTCTAACCCCAGACACTGAGGATGGACAGAAATGAAAATAAAACTCAAAACCAAGGAATGGATGTTTCAGTTCAACTGCAACATAAAAAGTAACAAAAATGGGATGTGAGAGTCTGAGGGGAATCTAGGAATCCTGACATGGCATTACAACTGCTTCTTTTTTGCTTTGAAGTCTTATTCCTTGATGATGCATTACTGAGTATTTTTATCTATATGCCTTCTCTTCCATGTAAAAATACCAGTTTTCAATTAAGGAAGCTTACTTGTGTAGTGAGTGGTTAGATTTTATTCCTGAAGCTTTAAAACAGAAGAAAAAATATTGATAGGGAGACTGCTAATACATATCACAGGAAAAATTCCTAAAGAGAATGAGTTCTTGGAAATTGGTCTCCAGACCAATTTTTGCACAAATGAGAGGTGTCATGAAAAATGATAATCCCTGTTAATTAAATCTTTTGTGTTAGAGAACAAATGGAGGCACATCTGAAAGCTGAAGGGATTTGTAATGTGACTCAGTCTTTTTGCCTCTGGGTCGCCACTTCAGAGTTGGTATGGGCTAGAAGCAACTGAAAGTCATTATTCTCTGACAGCTGGTTGGAGACCTCTGGGAAATGAGTTTGTGTTATCCTGCTACCAGTGGTAGAGTGACTGATGCAGCACCAAGTAATCTATCCTCCCTACAGGGGTAATTGGTATTTCCCTCCATGATAGCAAACAGAGAGACTGCAGCTAAAACAAGCGTAAAGCAAAATTATCATCCTGTCATTGCATCACCAGCATCAGCCACATTATTATGTTCAGCCCCCAAAGCGCTAACGCTATGTGCACCTTGCCACTGTGGTGTCCGGACACGAAACACAGGCGGTATCAGCAGGATGCCCCGGTACCCCAGGGGCTGGCATCGCCCTCCTTATAGGTAATGCTCACGTGGAATGAAGAGCTGGGGACGAGAAGG
This sequence comes from Ciconia boyciana, assembly GCF_034638445.1. NCBI lineage: Eukaryota > Metazoa > Chordata > Aves > Ciconiiformes > Ciconiidae > Ciconia > Ciconia boyciana. The sequence goes on along the minus strand of NC_132936.1, from coordinate 10,935,875 downwards.
GAGGTGAACGTCTCTAACCACTCCCTAGGAGCTGTCATTACTTTGTACCACGCGTGCTGTCTGTGATGGCACGGTTTCTGTTAATTTCTGTACATGAAACACAGGCACAAAGCAGTATAAATGACCTGTTGGTCAGCTTCCTCCTGCTCACCGCCTGACTCCCCTGCCATTCACTCGTGCCCTCCTGAAGCTTTGGCTTGGTTTCTTGATTGGTAGCATCAGCATGTGCACATCTGGCTCTGGTGCACCCGTGAGCACACCACCATGTCAACCGGAGTGCCCAAGGCAGCTTTAAATGGGCCACTGAAGTAAAATATCAACAAGCTTTGGATGAGGGAAAGCTGGCAGAATGCATTTGGACCTTGTTGGCACTTTGCATTTTTGCAAATCTTTTGCAAATTTTTTTGCAAAAATTTGCAAAGAATGTATCTCCATCACATTTTTTGGTCCAGTACTAACACACCCCAAATCCAGGTTTACTGTCCCATTGAATGTCAGTTTTAGAGACACTGACTCACATCATGGAGGAAACTATCTCAACTTACCCTGAGCACATAAGGAAATTAGGCTCCAACCTCCATTGGGATTTCCTTTTCTTTCCCTGGTGGAGGCTGACTGATGAGGGGATCTGCACCCAGCGACGCTTTCCTGGCAGACTTTGTTTCCCATGTTTTTCCCATCTGCCTTGCTGTGCTTTCAGCTGCCTTCATGACTGATACAGCCTCTTCCAGACGGTGGTTCATTTCATTCAAAAATAAAGGTTCAAGCCAGATGCATTGCCCTCCGGAGAGGCCTGTTTCCCTCCACCAACTGAAAGCTGCTTTGAACTATGCATTCAGACTTAGATGTGTGCCTTTGAGATGCCTAATAGAAGGCAACCTGCATCTTAGCATGTGCATTTCTGGAGAGACTTGACAAAATGGAGACAATATTCAGAAGACTCAAAAAAAAAGACTTTGGAGACCTGGAAAAATACGTTAAGAGAGTTAAAGTGATCAGTTTGATTTATATAGGAAAAGAAGATTTAGTGGCAACTCAGTTACAGTCAATAAAAAGGTTAAAATGTTAAAGAGCTTTTTAAATCTAATGGAGAAGGACATGACAAGAAGCAGTGGCTGGAAACTGAAGCCAGACAAATTCAAGTGCAGTCTCATAAACTATAACTCCCATAAAGCAGTGTGCCACCAAGGGAAAATGAAGTTTAATGTTGATCTTGACTCAAAGCAGATCATTGTTGGGAGGTGATAGCCATGCTACCAACTGCAACAAACATTTAAGCATTGGGACTATGTGAATGTTGTGGTCAAACTCAAAAGGTGCTCAACTGGCCAGTGCATATACTGAGCAACCACAGTCCAAACTAGGGATTCAGTTGCATATTAATAGATGCCTGGTGCCATTTGAGGAGTTCTGGGCAGTCTGAGTTATCCACACAGGACTGGCCTTTGGTAGAAACAAGGAAGGATACATTACCGAATCTGGAGGGTGCTAGACTATGATGAGGAGGTGGCTGAATCTAGTCCCAGTTGTCTAGAATCCTCTTACAGCCAGTGGAGAGCTGTAAGTAGGCTGTCCAAAAAATGAGGGTCTGAAATCTGATGAACTATAACATGAAAACACCTATTTGCCTCCCTACATTGTAAAAGGAGAGCAGGGAAATTGTCTCAGATGTTGATATCTACACTGTAGGTATCTAATGCTAACGGAGATGAATCCAACACTCAATGACTAAATGAAATGCTCCACTACAATAGCAATGATTTTAGATATTTTCTTGGAAACTAAATTGCAAGATTTTCATTTTTCAATCTGAATTTTGGACAGTAATAAACAACCGAAGGCCAGAAATTCCATGTTTTCCCTTAGGCCAAACTAAACAAATATGCTAGACTACAAAAGTTATTCCAGTGCTCTCAATGGAGAAGAACATACACCCACTGCAATTAGAAATGTTCATTTCTCTCTCAGAAAGATCCCAGGCCAACTTGTGAAGTTTGATGAATACAGAGCCACTGATGTGTGAGCAAACTTCTTGCTACTCCCCAGAAATCTCTTTGCTTGAATATAGATTCCCAGCGGTTAGATTAACAATCCCATGCCAACATACATATACTTGTGCAACGTCCAAGCATAAGGCTCTGAAAGTTGCTAAGCAATACATAGTGAAGCAACAAGGAAAGAAAAGGAAAGGAAGAAATAAACCAACCCAAAGTAAGGGAAAGATCAGAAGATCGTTTGCTCCAGTGCCCTTTGGCATCATGTTGCTGCTGTAGCTAAGGCAACATAAGACTTCCCTAACCCTCTGCTTGGCCTCTCCAGCTATAATAGACAATTGTCCCCTTTTAATGACTGTACTTTCTACCACTCCTGCACAAGATTAATTTCATAGTCTAGGCCTGAATCACGAAGGAAAGTGCAGGGAATTGGCAGCAAAGACAAATGTCATGACCAAGGCTGGTAGAGGAGTGGGACACCGAAGCCAGCCAGTGCCAGGCAGGGCAGCGGTACTTTGCCCCTTTGCACGCCAGGCGCTGTAGGAGAGGTGTGTGGTACCACACCCTGCAAACACAGCCGCTGGAAGAGTGAGAGCAGCAAGCAAGCAGAAGCACGCAGAGGTCAAGATTATTTTTAGAGACCTAAAATTAACAGCCTTCTTTCCTGAGTCACTGAGAAAACATTGTTTGTTTGGGGGCGGTTTCTGCTAGGAAACGCACAATACCTTTAAAGGTGTGTTTACCTGCTGTACGTGCTGGTCAGGCTTTGGAGGTAGACATATTCAAAGAAAAGGCAATATTTGAACCAGTGACAAGTGGGTCTTTTAAGACAAGCGGATTATCACATTCAATTGACGGACAAGTGCTGGAGCCACAGGCCAAGATGTCCCTATTGTCCCCAAAGGAAAGTGGGCTGCGGTCTGGGTCTGGGCCATGCCATGGCCTCTCCACTTGAAGTGGTGGTAAGGATGAGTTTGGGTAAGATCCCAAAGTTCATGCCAGAGGTGTGGGGAAAATGCACTGTAGTCTCTGCCAGTAAATGTCAATATCTGGCCTTCAACTTGGGCACTGCAGCTGCACCAGCTGTACTCTTAAATTGTTAAAAAACCCTGGTTCAGGTTTATCTGAGGTTAACTTGTCCTTTTCAAACAACTCCTGGCACCTCAGGGTCAGCACAGGCCCAGGACCATCCCCTCCTGTTTTAAAGGCCAGCAGGGCTCAACAGTCTGGACATGACTAGACCATGCTGGCTGCCCTCAGGAAACGTGCTCTGGCAGCATTTTGTTTGCTCTTTAGATGAAACTGGGATGTCGGAACAGCACGAATGAGACTCATAAAAGTTTGTCAGTCAAAGCCCTGAAGAAATATGTGTGTTTTTAAGGTGTCAGCAAGGCCTGTTATTGTGTTAGCAGGTATTACCTGCAACTCCCTTCTCCCTCATAGGCTTCCCCTAAGCTGATTAACCATTTAAAACAATCTTGCCTGCACTAGCATTTTGATACTTCATCATAACTCCTGGAGTGTCTCTGGAAATTGAAATAGCCCCCAGTCAGCTATTGGGGCTGGTCCGGGAGCCCTTGGGGCTAAGGCAGGAGTTACACATCCATCCACTTGACTCTGTCAAGACCAGAGCACCTCTTGGGCCAGCTCCCTTTTGGATGCTAAAGAAACCCAGACGCTAAAACACAAGGCACTGGTGAAGTTTAGATGCCCCAGGGTGAGGCGGGAGTTGCAGGCTGCAGTTCTGGATGTAAAAATTTCCCACTTTGGGGAAACTTTGGGGAACTTTGGGTTGCATCTGCTCTTCTTAGGGTCAGCGCACTGTAGAGTGTCCCTCAGCTAACGACACAGCATCTCATCATGCCGAAGTCCTCACCTGAACCCTATGGCTGAGTTTTCATCCTTTGCCTTGTGATGATGGGAAGGTTGCTGGCTGGATCCTGCCTGGCTACAGATGGAGATCCTGCCTGGGGCACATGCCCAGGCACTGGGAAGGAGAAGCATCTCTCACTGGCTGTCATCCAACCTTTCAAGGCAGGAGGGCCAAGGGAGTCATGTGAAACCTAAGAACAGAGTCAGCGTTTAAGGGCTTCAGCACTTAAATTATTGGCAGTCACTGTTTAAAGTAGGATAATTAATTCTCCCTGCTGATAGCTACCTGATGCGCTCCACCAAAAATGCGCTTTTTTTTGTAGGCTATGTAAGAAGGTAACAATTTAGGAAGAAAAAGTCCATGAACAGCCTAACCCAGCAGAATGAAATGGCAATTATTGTATAGTCAGACAGCATGGAGCCTGTGCTTTTAATGCAATTAATTCTGTCATGGCTTAATAAATTCATTACATCGGTGTAGTCAAGACTGAAGTTTAACAAGCACAATGATGAGAATTCTTTTGTGTTTAAACATATTAGCATTCAGATTCTTAAAGGGAAATTTTGCCTACTCTGAAGCCTTGGCTGCTGTATAATTGAAAAAAGGCACCTACAAAAATATGCTTTTTTCAGATATGATATTTTTATCTATTTTATGATATATATTTTATGATATATTTTACCATTTTAATGATATTTTCTTGCTTTGCATATGCGTCACAAAATTGGACTGATTTTTTAAAAATATAAAGGAAATTATTTGGACCTTTAGATACTTTAATCTTCTGAAAACAAAAAGGAAATCTGCTGCTTTGCTGTGCCTCTGTGTGTTGGAAGAACAGGGCTTTTGCAGATGTTCACCACACCTCAAAGGAGCGAGGGAGATGCTTGTATCCCTTGTAGAAATGTGCTCCCTATTTTCCAATACAGAGTGCAATGTCAAAGGGCTCAGAGGAGACAGCAGGCAGTTTGGGTGGGAATCACCCAAATCACAAAACCAGTCAGCATTAAGTTAAGTCATTGTTAAAAGGGGCAGGCAATCCTCACCTTCCCTCCCCTGGCTCTGGCCACTCACTCCCTCCAGGCTGCCTGTGACATTTTAGGCCTCATGCAATTGTACTATCGGGGAACAGATCTGGTTGAAAACTATCTCAGGGGAAAAGAAAAAAAAAATTGTCTTCTAGTGGATCAGAACCAACTTCGTGCACACCTTTTTGCTCATATGTTCCCCTTGCATGAATCACTTTCTGACGGTATGGTTTTCTCTTCATTAGTCAATGCTAGTATGTCCAGCAAATAATTCTTCCTTTCGTTTTGGAGCAGGACAGGAGCACCAAGGCAGGGAGGCAGAGTGGCATTCCAGGGTCCCCAAGGACCAGTCTGTGTTTCTCAGCCGAGTGCTGGATATGAGGGCATGACTCTTTCTTAAAGGACGTGCAAAGAGTTTGCAGAAGTGAGCTGTTAATACCCTTACTTGCCCACACATTCTCAGTCCCACGTAACGTCTGCAAAAATTATAAAAGCCTCCTGAAACCTGGCTTCCCAAGGCTCAGCCACAATCTCAGATGTCTCAGTGAACATTTTAACTTGTTAAATCTGAACATTTAATGAGCCAGGTGAGGGATGCACCAGCAACAACAGCCAATTGATCCACACAACAACTGTATTCGTGACTCACATGCTGAGGGTATTTATTCATGCCTGCAGTGCCTGTGAGTGTGCCGGCAGTGTGCTCCTTCTTGATGACAGTGGCAACTTTGAACAGTCTCATCCCTCGGTCACCTTGTTCTTCAAGGGCTGATCCCAATGACAGCTGGAGCACTGGCATTTGTCAGGACTTGGCTGGGGCCTCATATGCGGTTTGGTCACTGTACTTGAAGAAGGATGTAGAGCAGCTGGAGGGGCTTCAGAGGGGAGCAGCACAAATGTTTTAAGGTCTAGAAGATAAGGTTTGTGGAGTCAAAGGACTTGGGGAACATCAGTCTGGGGGACAGATGACTGCCAGGGAAAGATAAACGCTTCAAAAAAGACAAAAGTGGCCTCAGAAAGGAAAGGAATAATCTGCTTCCGTGCCTGGAAAGGGGTCAAAGATTATGGACTTTAACTGCAGCAAAAGGGTTTCTGTTAGAAATTATGAAAAACTTTCTCGACCTAGAAATAATAAAGCACTGAGTTGGATGCCCAAGGGAAGCTGTGTAGTCTTCACATCACTGTCTTTTTTTAAGGACAGATTAGAGAAGCACCTGGCAGGATTCGCTTCAATACCATTGATCCTGTCTTGGGGTGAGGGATCTGCACTGTGACCTCTTGAATTTGCTTTCAGGCTGATTTTCTCTGATGCTATTATCCCGTGGAAATTTGTCACGGAAAGTCATCTCTCCCCGACAAGTGGTGTTCTGGGTGTGCTGTAGCACCTTCGCAGTGCGTGGCAGCGCTGCGGAGCTGCTCAAAGCTGAAGTACAGAGACCATGGACACAGCACGGGAATGCAGAGCTGGAATCTGACCGAGAGCCTTTAATTAACAGCATAGCTCTTGAGAGGTGTGTCCTGCAATCCTTAAGGACAGCAAATGGTCAAAACCTCAGTTTAAATGCCTGATCTGAAAGGGGGGAGGTTATCGATTTCTGCAGGGAATCAGGTTATGTGGGAGTTGTGCATTTCACCTGAGGCTTAAAGCCTTTGCAGAACATGACTCCCCAAAGACCATAAATTGTGTGCCTTGATGATACAGTCCTGTACAAAGAAGACTTGCTCCCTAGCAACCCAGTGCAAGCTCATCTGTCTCCAATGTACCCAAGCAGTCACCAGCAGATGTAATTTTGCTCAGTAAACCTTGGTCTATGATGTCTGCAATAGTTTGGAACGCTAAAAACAAATGCATCGTCTGCCAAATGGCTTTTCTTATACGGATGCCATGGAAATGCATACTCTTTATTGGGGTCCTGCATTTCATTTGCCATCTCTAGAGTGATAGATCCTGTCTAGGTAATTGGAAAAGAGCATGCCAAGAGTTATCTCATTGTAAACACATTAGGAGCTGAGATAAATCCTGGACAAGCCAAGCTCACAGCAGATGAAACATAGCAGAAACAATGCAAAGTTTTCTTTCTAGTCCTACAGAGGCAGCGGAGCTGACTCTTCTATTCAAATACACATGAGGGTATACACGTCTGTACAGGTATACACAGAAAATGACAGTTTCTCCTGGTAATCCCTTTTCCATTGCGAAGCGTTTGCAGTTTGCATGCACCGGAGCTGGGCTGAAATTGCACCTCTTGCATGTGCCTCTGCAGGGAGAGCTGAAACCAGCAGCAGACCCCACAGGAAAGATTGCTTCTGAAGGAGGGGTGCAGACCCAGAGCACAAGATGGGAGAGGAGGAGGCTGTGCTGCACCCATGTGCTCGTCTCTCACGTGAACTGGAGAGGGCTGGAGAGCTGGAGCGGGCTGTGCTTCATGGGGTGAGATGCTGGCCTTGGCTAGTTTGCTTCAGCATCTCACAGCATCTTTGAGGCTGTGAGGAGCACCAGCCAGGCGTGTTTTGGTTGTGTAGACATTTTGTCACAAAAACCTTCCTGACCATATAGAGACCATTTTAGTTTGGTATCAGCTGACTCCCCAGAGCAAACCTGATCTGGATTTATATGCACATTTTTCAAGGACAGACCTATGGCTTTAGGAGCACTGATATGGCAGACAAAAAGGGGAAATAGCACAACCCTGAACTCTCAAAATCACACCAGCTCCTTTCCCTCTGTGCTCGGTGATGCACTGCCAGCCTCCCTTCATTCTCACCTTGAGAGCCACAGCTGGTCCTGCACAAATAGCTGCTGCTGCAGGCTCTGTGTTTCAATGAGCCCCCGCTTCACAGTGATGCTTTAAAGAGGTCCTGGGTGAGACTGGGTATTTCGGGGTACCTCTGAGAATCAAAGGCAATAACACTTCCTTTTATATCATCTGTCGTGCCTCTTGAGTTAATGTTAGCATTTGCTATATGCATTTGCCACCAGCAGCTCCTACAGGGTAGGGGAATTAGCCAAGCCTGGTGGCATTATCAACAAATAATTTTCACTTATAATTCTCTGGTTTTGAGACAGTAAACAAAGATGTGATCTGGCAAAAAGCTGTGGGAAGAAAGACCATATTTCTGATCCAGCCAAGACTTACATCATCACCTCCAGGAATTTCTCCTATGCAGGGAGCACAGAGCAGCCCCTCTCTTGAAGGTTAACAGGGTTATTTAAACTTGGGTCATTTTACACAGCTGGGCAAATGAATCTGGCAAAACCGAGGTGGCAGTAACCTCTGGCAGTGAGACTGGAAGGGATGAGAGGCCAGGATGACTGTCTGGAGCTACAAACCACTGCTAACAGACTGCCCCCAGCTGAAATAGCTGGTCTGATTGTGTCTTTTCCAAGAAAGACGTCTGCAGTCTCTGTCCCCCATCACTTGCTCTGGGGTGGGGGTATGTGCCTCACCAAGAGGCTACCCAAGCCCAGTGCCTCTTCCATTTGCACCACATATTGGGAAATAACACTGGGAAAGCCTTAGGAGCCATTTCTGACCTGCAGTGTGCCACGGGAGCTGCTCCAATTAGCAAAGGTGACACCAGGGTGCTCATACTGAAAGGAGACCGCTGGATGCCGGGCAGGGAGTGGGTGCCGTGGGAGGACTGTGCCCGCCACAGGAGCAGGGTCCGGTTGCACATTCCTCAGCCCTGAGTCACCGGGGGCTGCCTGCCGACCCCTAACCCCACTCCAGCTCCAGGCACAATCTTCCTGCCTTACTACTGTGGGAGAGAGGGTCTTCTCAAAGAGGGGTGATGAAAAGCAACCACTGAAGTCTATAAAACACTGCTCCTCTAAGGCGACACTGTGCCGGGAGGGCTCGGTGGGAGATGGCTCACAAAGGGGCTCTTCTCCTCTCTCCCCCAGCCTGGGGGGGTGGAGGGTGGCCCAAAAAAGCACGTTAATTTTGCAGGACATTTCCCCAGCAATGGCAGACATCTGCAGAGCATGCAGTGAGAGGTTTCAATCTTCATAGTTTATCAGGGGCTAATGAATGATCAATAGATGATTAGCCAGATGCTCTGCTAGCTGCAGGTTCTACACATGCAGTTTGGTATTTTGGAGGCATCCACAAGCCTAAGAAGGCATCATTAAAATGTTTCTAGCAAAAGCTACTATAGGTAGAAAATGAGGCGCAATGTTGAAGGTAGCTCCACGCCTGCTCAGTTCGTATGTCTGATGTGGTCAGCCAAGGATGCATGACTTATTGGGTTGCAGAGAGGGTGCACACGTGCACAGGAGTTTCCAGCGTCCTCAACAAGGTGCTGGAGAAAAGGCCAAGATGCAGCTTCTGGCTGCAAATCCTGGGGCTATTTTTTGGTATCTTCCACCCAAGTTAAACGTTGTGACCTCCCCTGCAAAGTGAAGCCCATGAGGAGGGGTTGGTCTAAAAAGTCATGTATACTGAGCTGTGTAGGGTTTTCTTGACAGTCAGTGGACAGACCCATACCTCCCAGGGCCAACTGAGGGTTTAGAGCACCCAGAGCCTTGTCCCACCACCCCACTAATTGCAGCAGATGCTACAGCACAGCAACACACAAGACCATTCAAAGCACAAAAGGGACCGCAGGGCTCTGATCACATCTTACTGAAGCCAGGAGGGGAGGGATTCATTTCACCTAATTCTTGATGCCTGCTCTGTCTGAACTAGGAACCATAAATTCCCTCTCTGGTCATTACGCAGAAAAAGACACTTTTAGGATTTGGTTCATTTTCAAGTCGAAGTGTAAAATGGGTCAGACAAATTCCCCTCTCGGACCCCTGCAGCTGACCCCCGCAAGCAGAACAGACCCATAAAACCATTCGGTATTTTCTCCTAGCTCTCATCGGAAGAACTTCTTGTGTTGGCTATTTTTCTTTAAAAAAAAAAAAAGGAAAAAGACTTTTTTGGGTTCTTGTTTAAGCAAGTCTTAAAGGAAGTAAAGAGAACTGAAAATTACCAGATTCATTGTCCTGCTGTAAGTATGTTAGTAATTAGTCTTGTATAACAGGAGCAGATGTTGCTTTTTTCCAAATGACTCTGCCTGCGCTCAGGGTGCAAATATAACATTTTGCAGTGATGGTGACAGGGAGGTGATACCAGTGGGGCTGCATATGTGCATGAAAGTTAGATACCTGCTTAAACGCTCCTGCAATCCCAATTGACGGGTGAATTCATTGGCGTAAAAGAGAAGACAATTTAGACTGTATTTTTCCAAAGAAGAGGAGCTTTAGTTTTCATCCTTCCCTTACCAGCCTAAAAGGATGTCATTGTCTCAGAAGACAAGAAAGCCATATTCCAGATGTCCAAAGTATTTGAAAGAGGATGTTTATTAATGACCTGGGGACTGAAGATAAACAGGCTGCACGAAAATAACCGCTGAGATACAATGGTGAAGTTAACCTTTGCATGCCAGAGGTCTGGGCAGCCCAGGGAGCGGGCTGATAGGGGTGCACAGGCTGCAGAGCGGCTTCAGGCGTGTGGCTCAGAGCTTCTCCTTAAACACTTCGATAGGTAGTAACAAATTGCAGTGCTGCAGAGGAGGAATACAGATCTGCTGGAGAAGTGTCTTCTCCTATTGTCTGTTTACATGATCAATTACAACGAGAGAAAATTCTGGCTTCATTGCTCATGTCAAAAGAAGCAACCAATCTATCTTCATGTAACAAACACTGCCATGAGGACAAAGGGAGGTTTTACCAGTCCTTCCTTTTGGACACCCACAATTTATAAACCCACAGCAATATTTTTGCTGGATCAACATCCATGTGAAAGCAGCAACCACAGTAAAAGAAAACCCCTTTCCTTAGCTTCACATCCCCTCATCTAACACATAAAACTTCCCTGCTCAGGATCAATAATATATGTACTGAGCAGGCTGAGATCCAGCTTCCCCCTTCCGCACACACATATTCCCATAGGGAAAGCCCAAAAGAATCAAATTCCATGTCTGAACCGTACTGCACACCCTGAAACCCAGTGAGTCTGGGCTCCGTGATAACCACAGAGGAGAGATACTCCTGTCAAGGACACACTGCTAAATGGCCTTCCTGCCAGCTCAGATTAAGCAGTGTCAGCCCCAGCTGATTATACATACCACAGGTCTGTGCAGGAAAAGCGCAGCTGCATCCACCTGCCCTTTGGGGTGGATTTACCTCGTCTGTTTGATGGCTCAGTTGGTACCCAGTGTCAAGGGAGGGAGTAGTAAATTGTCTATCCTTAAAAAATTGCCTCTGCCTTAAAAAAGGATTTATGTAAATAAACAGATTTATAAATAATTTGTAAAAAATGAAATATAATATTGGTAATAAGCAATTTATAAATAAATACATTTATGTACATAAATAAATTTTAAATAAACTCATAACCATAAACGAGTGGGTTTAAACCACGCTGATAGTCAGGTATTGTCCTTCATTTGGAGGCTACAGCTAAGTGATTGATGAGGCTTGGGGCAATTAGCTGGGCATGAGGCTCTCGGTTGGCTCCCTCCACTTTGATGTGCCTGGCTTTAGTCAAAGTCTGCAACGCTTTGGGGTATGTGCAAGGCATTCTGAGGTGTGCAGGCTCAGGACCAGAGACAAACCCCTTCTATAACCTCTGAGGAGCTCTGGTCCTATCCAAGCTACCCCCCGTATCCCCCCGTTCCCAGCCCATTTCTCCAGCCAACCTCAGGCCCATCAGTGCAGCTCCTCATTTGTCCTATTCCCCTACCCTGGCCTCCAGACATCTCCCTTCCCTATCCGTTACTCACACTTAGCAATTGATCTTTTGGGTGATCTTTTGGATGTGTGGATCAGGACTTGAGAGACTTCTTGCCTAAGCCACTGAATTTCTTTGTATCAGTTTGTAAGCCACAAAATTGAGTCATAATTCCCGTGTCAAACTGTGCATCATCTACTTAGGCTACAGGGCAGGTCCTTAAAGTTGTTAGGTATGTAACTCGAGAACAGTGTTTCCAAATACTGTGGAGGACCTGGGCCAAAGCTCTTTTCGGACTGGGTGGTTTCTTACTACATATGGGTGTACAAAACTTCGTGAACCTTGGTCTTAGCCGAGATGTACTCTAAGCACTAATAATGGTTGTGCAAACCAGTTATCCCATGGAGATGTGTCAAAACATCCACCCTGCCCACCCACAAGTGGCTTCTGTGGTTTGTTCCCATGTTCTCCTGGCAATAACCTTTATGTTCCAGACATGCTGAGACTAAGATCTAGCACTTTTCAATATAAAAAAAGGGGTCAGATAAAAATAAACTGATGAATGTGCTTGGCACAAGGCAAAGTACAATGGAATGGCCCACTTGGGAAAACTGTGTATTTGACCACTTCAAAATCATATGAAAAATACTTCCCTGACTCATCAACTATTTGTATCATTTACCTGCTGTTTGCAGTCTTCCCAGGATAACGGGAGTCAGCTGGAATTCAGCAACATTTGCAAAGTTGTTGCTAAAGACTAGCCTAATAACTCATCGTTTTTGCCGGTGCCTTTAACTCATCTAGAAGAAACAAATTCACATTCGGCTAGAGTAGGGCCTGTTGTTTCAGAAGAGACCGGTTTATCCAGACTGCTTGTGCATCACCAGTGTAAGGTCCCCCCAGCAAACATGCCATATTGTCTGCAGTCTGCGTGGTGTTTACCCAGCTTATTTCTAGGGCTCTCCCCGGAGGAAGCGCTAAGCATTATCATCACTTGACACTAGTTAACTCCTCTGCTTAATGCATCCTCACAAGAGATATTACAAACACACACGTATCAGCTGGCATTAAGCAGGAAAACAAGTCAGGCCTCCATTGCAAGCCACGTCCCGCTGTATTCATGCTTTACTGCAGTTGCTACCTTGAGGTCGAAAGTTGAAACAAAAAAGTCTTCTTAGTATTGTATTTATAATGTTCTTATTGGCAATGAGCTGAGCTGGCTGGATCATTGAACTAATCCTTGTATTCACTGAGTGGAAACTCCAAAATGTTGACAAAGTGCTGCTATTTAATCTCAAGGAATGCTTTTTGTTCTAAACCAGAGGCGTCTAAGACATTACAAATATACCAAGAGGCTTCCAGTTTATCACAGTATCCTGATATTTGGAAGAGAGAAGATCCAAAATGGAGCTGTTTGAGAATTTTTCAACTCTTGTTTTTTAACTGTTGCATATCAGCTTTTCAAAATAGAAGTTTTTAATGGAAGTATATTAGTTTTGGTCAAATAAAGATTTGTAGCTCCACAGTAGCCTTGGTAGTCAGTCACTCCTGAATGAATACACTCAGAAAATTAAAGATTGGGTTCAGGTCTTTGTTTCCTTTATTCAGAGCAAAGATTACTCTGGAAATGCCACAGCTCAGGTAACTGTTTCACTAACTACTACTACAGCCTATTTTGATCTGCCTTTCTCTTTCTGAAATCTCAAAAAACCCACCAAATTGGAGATGATCCTCTTCTCCATACACCTGCCCTCCATCTGGACACCAGACAAGCCAAAGGATTCCCCTTTCTATTGAGGATGACACTCAAGAGCAAGTTCCCACTGACCAGGAAGGTGGCTCGGCAGGCTGCTCTCACAGGGCTGTCTTCTCCTCCACGCTGTCTGGGTAGTGCTGAAGAGGATGGCTGAAGAGGAAGGCCTGATTACTGAATCAGCAGAGGAGCAGTCTGGAGTGAGACCACCCTGTCTGTAGGGAAATAATTTGCTTGGTTCATCAGTGACGACCAACATCAGCCCCCCACTTCAGGCCACCAAGCTATCAGCCAAGTGACAGTTAACATTTCCCTGTGGCTAGAACCTGGGTGAGATACCAGTGCATGGGTGAGGTGCAGCGACCACCGTCCTTTCCAGCTTCATGAGAAACGTGCTTCTGATGGGATACACCATCCTAATAACACCATGGCAAACAGTGTCCTTGTTTTGGGGGATCCTGAACAAGAGCTGAGGTGTCAGGAGGGAGCAGTGGTGGGACAAAGCTCCCTGTGCCTTCACCCAAGGAAGCACTCAAGCAGCTGGCCAGAGAGCACAAGCTCAGGGGTAAGAAGGTAGCTCCAGCCAAACGTCTACTCAGTCCTTGGCTTTTCTGGAACTAGCCAGAACAATTCAAATTTGGGGATTTTATGTTCCTTAAGAGCTTCTGTTTTCTTTCTCATACTCAGTGTTGTGTGACACTGAGTATCATTGTTTTGAGGAGCCTATAAAACTGCCACTGGGGACCTGGTTGTCCTTGGAAACAGATTGCAATCTCAACATGTTTCCAAATGAACAAGAAATATTTGGAGATGGAACTGAAGAATTTGTGGGACAGAAAGAAAAGGCACTAACCCTGTGCTTTAAAGCTGCCAGGGAAGATTCAGTTTCATGAGGAGGTTAAGGAAAAAGCTTTCCTGATGAAACAAAAAAAATCAGCCAAGAACATTTGCAACCTCCCCAACAGAATATGAGCCACTCGCAATTAAGTCCTTTCTGGATGCTTAAAGATGTGCAAAGTGAGAGGGTCCCTGGCATGACAGTAGCGATGCATTTTGTTTGGCAAAATGGCACTTCAAGTGTATCTCAGCTCGTGATTGTTTTCCCTACAGGCAGCTTTGAGCCTTGATATAGCAACCTCCAGCAAAGAGAAAAAGGGGCGGCTTTCCTCTGATCAGATCAGCAGCAGTTAGTTAGGAAGGAAACACAATGAATTGGTTGAACAAATTTCTTTCAGTCCATGGATGGTTTCTGAAACCTAAACAGTCCCTTTAAAAGGGGAGCACAGCAAGGCTGTCTGTGTTTACAATCCAGATTTAAATATACTGACATACTGCCAGGCTTGTAGCTGTGTATCAGGTGAAGGTCAGAGAAAACTCAAACTCCTTCTGACAGGTTATTTTGTGCTTAAATAAATTCAGATAAATTTTACAATGCGTTTATCTGTAGCTTTCAAAAGACTGACGTGCACCATAGCAAGGCTGCAGGCTGCCGGCAACCAGCTGCTACAAACAGTGGTCAGCATGGCCCAGGACACAGCTATCTTATGAGAGTACAAGTATCTGAAATGAGTATCTTTCCCAAAGAGAGGAAGGCTTATGTTAAGGAAAAATGCTGGAATATTGATGATACTATTTACATTTGTAATATAGGACCTGCTAGTGCTTCCAGATTATGTCCAAAGCGCCCAAATCTGACCACATTTTCTCAAATTTGCTTCTGGCAGCGGCTGGTGGTGCCTGCGGAGGAGATGGTGCTCTGCTTAGCCCTTGCAGATGGTGGTCAGACCTGTTCAGCCCCAGCACCCTGTGCCTGCTCCTGCTGAGCACCGAGGTGCTCTGCCTCTTCAAAGACCATGCACAGAGCTCCAGCTGCACAGCTCAGCATTTTTCATGCTTTTCGTTCAAAAAATGGAAGAACTCGATTCATCGAACCTGCTCCCTGATAGAGGTGTGCTCTTTCAATAGCACCGAAGAGGCAAGTGTTCAGTTTAGAGGTATTTATGCTTTGGCCAGTAACCACCTAGAGACCCCTCTCCTCCAAACATGCACACATGCAAGGAGCACATCAGGTTTACAAGGAATTTGTTAAATCGCGGTTCTGCACTATAGCTTTTATTAACTGAAATGGCTACCCCAGTGTAGCAAATTATAACATTAATTATTCATCCTTTCCCTCCCTCCTCCTGCTTTTCCCTTTCAACCTGTTCTTTCTTAATCTTCCATCTCCTCACTTGCTTCAAGATCAGCAACATGATCTGCCCCCTGTTTTGCAATCCTTTGTAATTACAGTTTTGCCAGCATGACCCCGTGAAAATCCTTGCACTGTGAGCAAAAGGAGTCAGTGATAGCAGGGTTGTATATTAGGCAGAGAGAAAAACTTCATTTATTTTTGTCTTAAGAAAGACGCTCATCAGAAGATAGGCAGACATGAGAACTGTTACCTTTGTTTTAAGGGAAGCAATGATGAAGCAGTAGGAGTAAACTGGAGAAAAACCTTGCAGGGATTGCACAACATTTGTCACAGTAGAAGGCAGTGAGTTGTGCCAGTGATGTTCAGCTTGCTCATTTTTAATTTCTCCTCATCTATTTATCAGAATTAATTTATACTGCCATTAATCAGGAATAAGCTGTTGCTCTACAATTACATGGCAGGATGACTATTTCTCCTGGGAATCAAAGGCTGCCTCTGCCTGCACTGCAGGCTAGTCCTTGGTAAAAATACCTGGGAAGCTGGGCTGGAAGAGGAGGTGCAATGTCCAGCTGCACCAAATCTGCACTTCGGTTGGGACACAAGTCTCCCCATGCAGAGAGAAGACCTGGGGGGCAGGAAACCAGCCTGCATACCTCCTTGGGGATTGCTTCCCCTTGGGGGGGCACGTCCTGCTCTTACCCAAACCCCAACACTGGCAAAGCAACTGTGGTTCCTCAAACCCACCTCCTTTTCCAGGCACTGTCAGGGTTAGTTGCAAGGAAGACTGTCTCTCTTTTGAAGACATGCTTTGGTGTGGGTGGTTTTAGCGAGGATTTTCTCTATCCCGGGTAGCTCCCATTGGGCTGAGCCATGCTAAGGCTGGGCTCTGTGTGTGCTAGTCAATGGCAGGAAATGAGCTGGGGAAAGGAGTACCCAGCCTGCTGGGAAAGATGTGACAAAATACATCCTTTTCCTCTGATGGGCTCAGAAAATGCCCTGAAGGTAGCTGTGGGATTGAAGAGGGGTGACTGGCAAAGGAAGAACAAGCTGCCCAGGCCAGACAGTCCTGGCCTTGCATGTAAGCCATTGGTATCGCTCAGAGGCAATCAGCCTTTCAGAGGGAAAATAGCCATCTGGTACAGTGCCTGACTTGGGCACTTAAATCTGATATCCATGTCCAGTTGCGTTTTCCACTGGGACAAAGAAACCATCCCAGAATGGTTCTAACAATTAGACCATTTTTCACATGTTGACATTTCGAGCCAATGGAGACAGAAAGCTAGGAGGGAATATCCTTCTGGAGGTGAAGTGTAAGACTGGCTAACCCAAACACCAGGCCCTACCATGGGGCTTTTTTAATGATATAGCACTGTCCCTTTAAATCAAACACATTTCAGTTCATAGCACTAATAACAAATTGCATTTATGTTTAAAACTGTACCACTCAGTGTAATTACTCCATCATCCCTCGTGGCTAAGTCCTCATCCTGCCTTTTTATGAGCCATCCATAAATAAAAAATTATTTATCCAAGTAGCACCATGTTGTAAACTTGGTCACATGGAACTGTTGATCAGGGACATCCATAAAGTTTAATTATGCCATTGATTCTTGATAAAATATTAACTTGAAGCTGGCTATAGAGTACTCCAGTCACTTGAAATCAAATGAAAGTATAAAATGTCCTGTACTTTAAAGACGTGCAGCATGTACTTTTCAAGTGGTAATCTACAGGGAAAATCTTTCATTGCCTGCTATGAAGATAACCTCTTGTATTAGGATTCGATGTGAAGAGTTATAAAGATGAGAGCCAGAAAGGATCTATTAATTCACCTCCTGTTTCTCTGCCAACATAAGTTTGTTCCAAAAAATGTATTATTGTGTGTTATTGGTATAGCTAAGCTTTCAAAAGGGCTGGCTAATGGGGATTCCATAACTCTCTTTGGACGACGTCCCCCAGGCTAATAGACCTTGGCTTTGGAAAAAGCAGTTCTGACATTTAATCTGCAGCTTCTTTTTTTCAGTTTCACCTCACTGCGTCCAGCTATACCTGCTTGAATCAGCTTGAATTTTGGCTCTCCAACCCTGGTGTTACACAATCTCCAACACAGAGCTTTTCTGCTGTTGTCTGACTAGCCTGGACACTTGGATCAGTTTTTCAAAGCAGGCTCAGGGATTCAGCCACAGCTGTAATGGAGAAAAACAGGAACAGACCAGAAGATTCAGCCATATAATTTTTCATTTATTTTTGTGGGAATCACGTAGTTGCCACCCTGAATTAGCTTTGGAAACCTCAGCTGTTTGGTTCTTCCTGTTGTTCCACAGAGCGGACATCCCTCCCAGCCTCCAACTTGATTTTCCTAAGGTTTTTTAAGTCCCCTCCAATGTTTAAATATTCCCTTAACATCACTGTCAATTCAATGACTAGGCCAGCTTCCAAATTACTTAATTTTGACTCTCAATGTATTGTGTAGTGTGCACGAGTACTTGTATGCACAGACATATGTGTACCTGCACAAATCTATACATGCACCAGCACGAACCCATGGGGTTTGTCTTACCTGTGTCTATAAGCATGTTAAATTTCTTTGGACTGACATTTTAGGGGGGGATCTGTTCAATTCCACAAAATGACTGTTTGTTTTCATCTGCAGAGTGTAGTAGACATTCAACAGACTATGATGAAGCATCAGGATGTGTAAGCCAACAACACTGAAATGGTGATGGCCTTTCTGCCTGTTTTGCTTATGACAAATCCCCACAAAGCCAGACTGGCTATTGCTCCTGAAAGCAGACCAGCTTTGCTTCTTGCGTAGTTGCTCTCCTTTGATGCCAGTCTCTCCTCATCTGTAGTCTGGCTTGGAAGAGCCATGGCTATCCTAATAGTGAAAGAAACAGGTTGGTTGTAGGAGCCCACAGAGGTGATGAGCAGCTCCCAAATGCTGACTCAGGTCTCACCTGGTCCAGGGGGACGAGCTTTGTCCTTCAGTACAGATGACTCAGTTACTTTGGAAAGCAGCAGAATAGTCACAAAGTGCTAACAAATCTCTAACGAATAGGGGTTTTTAATGGTTTGTGAGTTCACCTCCCTCCATCAAAACAGTAATACTTTAAGTTGCAGACCAGTGTTCCTCTACCAACTGTGACAGGTGTTACTAGCTTCAAGGCAGTGAATCAGGTGGAATGAAGTAACCTCCAGAGGTAGTTCAAAGCAGCCTGAATTCAGAGTTGAGCTTGTTCATCTGAATACAGAATTAATTTATCAGTTAGTCATAAGCAAGGTCATAAGCTGTCATTTCTGATTCCTCTCTCACAGCACCATCTGAGTTTGGTCACATCTGTTCACTGAGGAACTTGCTGCATCACAGGCAGATGGACAGTCAGCCAGCTGTGGCTCAGAGATGATAAGCACTCTTCTCTTTGATGCAGCAACATGGTCAACCACCATGGGTAACCACCACAGTGAGCACCAAGACAAAAAATGGGAATTGGGTGCTCCTGAAGATTTATTTGGTGTGACATATATATGAAATTCAGTTATATTAATCTTGCTAGAGACTGTAACAGCATGTCCCTGCCGTTGGGAGATTTCAATACTGCAGTAAAACATCACAGACATAATTCTGATCTGTTTAGACTCATATTCTTGAGTTTCACCTCAAGGCCTTGATATCAGATCTGCAATGATTTCCAGCAGCCAGGGAAGATGCACTACAAACCTGAGCTGTTTAAGTCCTCAGCAGCTCCTGCTTTAATGACTTATTCATGAACATAAATTGGCAGATGACAGGCCCCCACCTCTGGAACAGAAAGGTTGCTGCTTTAATTAAACTTCTTAATTGGCATGGCCATCTCCTCCCACCCAGAGCAGACACTGAATAAACATAGGATGTCACTGCATCCTTCTTATGAACAGACACGGAGCCATTTCAGAAAATCAATGACAATGATTAAGAGAGCTCTCATTCCTTGCTCCTACCTACATTTTACTTTCCACACCAAGTATATTGACTAAATGTCTCTTCCCAGAAGGTTATGTATACAGGCTTTCTGCAGACAGCACCCGCAAAGTTTCTTGTTAGAGGTAGGCAATACAGCTCAAATTCCTAGCAAGCATCTTCCTTTACTTTTGCAGTACAGGCCCTGTGGGGTCTGGGCACTTTATGAGCCTAGCAAGAGATATTCTGTCCTCAGAGATCCTCTGGTCTCCAAGACAGACAAAAAGTGGCCGGGGATGAAGAAGTGATGTGAATTTTTCCTGCACAGGGAGCCAGGCGGTGGGAGAGGGCAGGTAGCTCCTGGTTGAGGATGGAAACCCCATAGTAGAGTCTCCCTTCACTATCCTGTAAGCAGAAAACTTCCTCCTCTGAGAGGTCAGGCCAGCCACTGTACCATCCCACAGCTCAGTAGATTTGGCATTTGGGAGCCCGTCATTGTGGTATCTGAAGAACAGCCATAAGAACCAGACCAAAGAACACCCCTCTGGAATGTGTAAAACTCTTAAGAATTGATGAAGGCTTGTGAGCCCAGCCTTCCTCATCTACTCCAGCTGCTCTGCATGGTCCCGGTGATGCTCAGATCTGGGCTTGCGTCACAGCGTGATACAAAGCAGATGGAGCTCAGTGGTGAGTCTGGCTCCCGATACTCAACTGTTAAAGAGCAATCTTCTTGAAGAGCTTTTTTCTTTTTGCTTTAAATCACTAGTTGACCCAGATTAGGAGCTTTTACTGTTGGCAACAGTGCTTTGTGCCCTACTGCATTATTACTCAAACATATTTTTTTAATATCTTTAAAAAGTTTTATTTATTCATCAGAGTTTTATAGATCAGTTTTCCCATAAAGGTCTAGGGAGAGGTGTCACAAGAATTACTAGTGAAATATGCTCCAACAAGTGCCGGAACATTGCTATATCTTGTTTTCTTAAATGGGTTTGAATCTATGTCAGGTTAAGTTAACCAAACTTTCACCACCTCTCCTCATTGCTCCAGTGAACACAGATCACTGCAGTCGAATCTACTTACCTGCAAGGCCCAGAAACCTGCTCATCTTATGACAACTTCACAGGTTACTGCGTGCCAGCTGAGCCGTGGTGACTGTGCTGCTGTGGTCCAGGTGTGCCCTTCCAGCCCGTCTCTGGAGAAAAGTAATGTGACTGATTTTAAACCTCAGTAAAAGGGGTTTACACTATGTTGCATATGCAGATGTCTGCAGATGGGTGCAGATGGGTGCATGAGCTCCGCTGGCATCAGCTGATGGATAGTAATTCATTGAGCTTCTGCAACTCAGCTGTGCATCCGAGCCCTGAGGATGTGTGTGTATATGTATATTTATATATGTGTATATACGTATGTGTGTGTGTATATGTATGTATATATGTATCACAGAGTCACAGAAAGGCTGAGGTTGGAAGGGATCTCTGGAGATCGTCTAGTCCAAACACCTGCTCAGAGCAGGGTCAGCTACAGCAGGTCATTCAGGGCCATCTCCAGTCAGGTTTTGAACGTCTCCAAAGATTGAGGCTCCACAACTTCTCTGGGCAACCAACTGTGGTGGCAAAGCAGCACTGGCTTTAATGCAAGCTACATGGCCACTGCAATCCTCTGCTCCCATGGGGATGGCCAGGGCAATGCCTCTGTCTCTCTGCTGTCCTCCAGTTAAGGGGGCAACTTCTTTTGTGGTGTAGGTACACTGCTGAAGAAATCAACTCAACATACATGCAAGCTCTCACCCCCAGAGCTACCAAAGTATTTAGGAGCCTTTATGCTTTTGAAATCATTCATGCCTAAAAGACCTTTGTAAAAGTGGAGCCTGTTTTTTAATGCTCCCATCATGGTAGCCTGAACTTCCCATGTTCTTAAGCACATTTTTCCTCATAGTGGCCCAGGATATAGGAAAAAAAGAGTTTAAATGATTTGTCCCTGTCTGAGATACAACAGGGACATCAGCTTGCTTCACCTGAGCCCCAGACCTGAAACACTGGTTCACTTTCCCTCTCTATTCCAATATCACCTGTAACCACTTGGCAGCTTTAAAGAAAGGGCACATGCACCTGGCTTCAAATTCTAAATATTAGAAATAGATTTAAGCTTTTGAATCCAGATAACCCTGGATCTGTATGCAAACTTTGCAGCTGGTGCCTAAAAAGCAGGAGGGATTTGTAAAATGTGTCTTAGGAGACATCTCAGAGCTACTGCTGCTCCTACTGGAGGATTTGAATGGTGCTGCTGATTTTGCCTTTTGGGTCATTAGGTCACGACTAAATAACAGATAAAAACTAAACTATGCAATGTTATGACTATTGCATACGGGGGCTGAATGACTTGGCTAAAAGGCAAGTGTCCAAAGAAGCACTGAAACAGAGCAGCTGCTTTACTGCCGCCTTTCCTCCTCCTCCGCAACAGCTGGAGCTTCTCAACTGCTCCCCAAATCCCTAAGAGACATCTCCCACTGTGAGAGCACAGGAGGTAATGCAGGGCAAAATACTTTGGTTTTGCTGCCTTTTGACAAGCAAAGACCCTTCTCTGACTTCTCTCACGTGGATATGTATTTCCTATCCAGCTGCAGGCTTTGTGTGCTGTATACATATATTTTATATCATGGAAACACTGAGGGCAAGCCTTATATCTCTGGGCTACATTAGAGAGAAGGATATGCCCGTGGATGTGTCCATAGAGGCTGGATGAGTTGGAGTCTGATTGTGCTGGACGCTGTGTAAATGCAGTCCTGCTCACGCACAGTTTGGGGAACAGCTGAACTCTGCTAGTTAGGGATTTGGACTGCTCTGCAACAGAGACTTACTTCTGTATAGCAAATGTAGGGCTCCTACAACAGATTTCCTTTTCTTAATTAGTTTTTGCACAACTGCTTACAAGTAGCCCAAACACCTTCCAGGATCTGTAGACCACAGGTTGAAAAGCACTGGTTTAATAAACAAAACACTACTAACAGCTGAGACAAGCAAGCATGGAAAAAAGCAAAAAGAAGTAAATTGGATGTGCAGAGTTATTAGCCAGAGCAATTATCCAATTTCTTGCCTTCTAAACCATCTTCAGGTTGCAGTTTATTACATATACTGTGAAACCCCTTTTTTAAATTTATATTTCTTTCTTTCACGTGCTTTTATTTCTAATAACATGTGTGAGGCCAAGTCTTTCAGGAAGCAATATGCTCATGCAGCAACCCAGGGGCAAGCACAGCATTTGGCACTCGTACATATTGTAACGCCGGTTTCCATTAGCAGCCCTGCCTCATCTAATGTGCACAAGGGCTGTGGTCAATGAAAGAGCTCGATGGATGGTGGGAACAATTAGGCCCAGCATCACTTCTTGTGGTCATTATTGGCAGGCTTTCCTATGAATTATTTAGGAAGAGAAGAAGCTGGACTGGGGGCCCTTGTGGGTCAGTGGGGCCAGCCTCTGCTGTCACAAGCCACCTCATCACATGTATTCCCAGGTGTGCAGCCATCACCTCCTAAAACAAGTTTCATTTCTGTCTCCAGTGCTCCTCCTGCAAGGCTGCAGCTGAAGCACTCTCCTCCAGCGATTAGAAAACTACTTTGAATTTCCAGCCTGAAGTTGTTTGTGGCTGGCTGATACACATTTGTACTGGTGCCAACAGTTGCCTTTCGCTTACATGGTTTTTTTCTTTCTCTGGTGTTTACCTCCTTGATGTATTAATAGACAGCACAAGTGAATTGCTTCTTAGCTTTTGTTTTGCCAGACTAAACTGGCCAAATTCATTCAATTCCTTCTCATTGGACATGTTTGCTGCTCCCTCCAACATTTCTTCTTTGCATGCCAGCCCGCTCCAGTTGGAATGACTGTGGGCTAGGGGAGGCTGTGATTACACACATTTTTTCCAGAAAAGGTTGCAAAGGAGCAAAAATACGCCTTTGGTCTTTCAGAATTCTCTCTCCTGATGCAAGCTGTGACTGTATTTGCTGTTCTGTGCAAGCGTGTTGCATAGGTGCTCACAGCCATTTTGTGGCTGATCAGTGCACTCCACTTTACAGCAATACGGTGTAATTTCTTACGGCAGGCCAGTAAAGCGAGCCAGGGCCTGATGGCGTGGCACGGCTCGCATCCACGCAGCTCAACTCTCGTAATCTCTAAACCAGAGTGACCTCATCCAAACAGCCCGCTGGAAGCAGTCCCTGGCCGGCGCTGATCCCCAAACCATGCCTGGGCATTGTCTAGCAGGGAGCTGGTTGGCCCCGGTCAAACAGTGCCAGGAGGCACATAAACATTTATCCTTGCCGATTGTCACAGGGCAGTTCATAAACCTGCCCTGGCTCGGTTTAATTAATTAGTGTAGAGGGAACCTTAGTGCATGACAGGCACTTTGAACTCTTCGCTCCAGGTCTGCTGTTCCAGCTCTCAAACGTAGCGTGTTTTTCCTTTATGATATTCCCAGTTCACTGATGCCTCCCAACTGTGTATTGTCTGCAAATATCATTAGCCCTTGCTTACTTTTTGTTCCAGAAGAAAACTAACTAAAACTGGCTCCAAGGAATTTGACCCATTATGTCCCCCCGCTCCTATCATTTTCCTTTCAGAAGAACCTGTTGTGTTTGTTCTTGGCTATTTCCTGACAGACCTTCAGCTCGAATACCAGTCCCCACTTCTTCCAACACAAACAATAATTTCCCATGTGGCTCTTTTATCAAAAGTGTTGCTAAGGTCCAGACAGATTAGATCTAAAGCATTTCCCATGTCTAAAAAAGCCCATGGAGTACTTTGTTTGCTCTTTTATTTTTTTTTTCTTTTCTTATCACCAAAAGCTATCAAGTTAGCCTGACTCAATTGACCTTGGTAAAGCCTTGTTATATTTTTATCATATTTTTTCCTTTACTTCTGTGTCTTCAGTCCTTCCTTCAAAATTATTTTACATGTCATCCAAAATTTGTGCTGAACATATCCAGCCCTTTTTCTCAGAATTCATGTGAATTCAGCCCCCAAGCAGTCCATGTTACTTGCATATCCCAGCCTCACGAGGTCTGAAATTCTCCCTGCTGCTTGAGCACCCTCAAGAAATGGGGTCATTTTAGGAAGTCTATGGTGGGCAGAAACAAAACTCAGAGCTGGAGCTAAATCAGGCCTGTTGATTCTGAGGCTGCTCATTACCCCTCTGGAAACCCCCACCTTTTAATGGGAGCACATGAACTGTGGAATATCCCCTCGTTCAGTGCGCTCAGGAAGAAAGTAATGGCTGCACATGGCATTGCAGTGCACGTGCAAAATGGCAAGCACAAGACACAAGCGTTCACCACTCACTGCGATTTTAGCCTGCCTGTGTCGGTCTACGGCACTACTGTGCAGTGTGGGAATACTCAGCCTCGCTTTTACTGAGCTAAAGGTCCAGTCAAGGCAGAAACAAAAATCAGTTCTGGGCTAATCCCCTTCGTATTTAGCGTTTAGGCAAATGCCTCTTTCTTTCGCCGTGGGGGTTTTGCAGTCTATCCTGAGCCCTCCGCTGCTGTGCCTGCCCGGCCGACCTGGTCTGGCCATGCTTCGCTGCCTGTGCAGTGGCTGCAAAGATGCACGCATCCCCCATCCCGGGCACCGAGGGGCTTGCAAAGATGGATGTGTGAGGACGTGCAGGGCCAGCACTGGCACTGCTTAGCGCAAGGCAGGAGAAAGGACAGTGCCTGCTAGTTCGATGTGAGTTTTCTGGGAGCCTCATCTGGAAATACCCTATTTGGTCAGGACCTGTGGTCCCCTTTCAAGGCATTTGGTTGTCGTCCCTGGGGGCCGTGTCAAGTGCCGCAAGGGCTCCTGCTTGATTTATTTCAAGTGCTCTTTACTTCAGGTTTCACCTCCCTTCCTGGTAGACCTGTCCCTCAGCCACCGCCATTCCACAGCCTTCTTTGTGTGTATATATATATATAAAAAATATTCGTACATATGCATGCATACATACATATATATGTACATAAAATCAAATTATTTCAAGCAATCCTCTGTCTCCTTTTCCGCCCAGCCCAATGCACACACAGCAGCAGTGCAAAAGTCCCAGCAGCTGCAGACAAGCTCCTTCCCCCCAGTCTCCGGCAGGCTCTGCTCCAAAAGTCTGCTGGTCTTAATGTGGGACAAAGGAGCTCTTTCCCTATTTAGCTGGAGGGTAGCTATGGCAACATGGCACAAAGACATCTCAATAGCTGGCTAAGGCCAGACCAGCCCTCTACCTAGCAGACAGACACTGTTCGCTGGTACTTAAACTCTGCTTCGTTTTGACAAAGGCGATGTTTATTACCTAGGACTGGGCCTCTGGCTCAAAATATCCAGTAGCTGGAAGTGAAAGCAAGCGCTGCAACCCCCTCGACAAATGGGACATTTCAGGGGATGTCCATGAATAGGTCTTGTAATGGGTAATGAAAGAAGCAGCGGAGAGGGAGGGGAGGAAATGAATGAGCGGAGATGGCAGCAGCTAAGGGGAAGCTCGTTGCAGGAGACGGCAAAAGGGCGCTCTGAGTTATGGCTTGGCTGTCTTCTGGGAAAGTTGCACTGATACAGCTTTCCTTTTTGTCTCGAATGAGCTGCCTTGCGGCGACACACAAATTGTCTTGCATCCTTTTGGCCTGCCTTTAAATGGAAATGCTGCTTTTTTTTGGTGCAAGGGCTGTTTCTCTCCTTTGTGCCGTAAAGACGAAGGTGCAGCCACAGCCAAATTCTCTGCCCAGTACCCACCAGCCTGCACATGAGGCCATCGCTGGCCTTGGAGCTTATCAGAGGCATGTTTGGGAAAGCTTTTTGGAAAAATGGCTTATAAACGCCTTTCACGTAGCGCTGCACGAGGGAGGTCTGCTGGGGAGCAGCAGCACTGCTGCAGCGGAACCGCACTTCTGTGACCCGACATAAAGTTCCACTCCTGCGTTAACCCCCCCCCCACCATGACATTTTCTCTCCTCTCCTATTTCTAACTTCTACAGCATTTTTGGGCATGATCCTGACAAAATTAGACATTATTTTGACCTCTGGGCAGTGGTAGCACAGAGTTCACCAGAGCCCTCTCTTCTTTTGCCATAGCTCTGACTGAAGCAATCCCAAAACACACCAGTCATGAAGACCAAAAGCAAAGGGTGGTGGAGATGCCTGCCTTCCTGGCCATGCGGTCTCGGATACAGAGGCCTAAACCAGCAAGCGTCTCTTTCTTTCTCCTTCATGCCACTGGCAGCATTCCTCCCTCCAAAATCCTGCTGCGCCCTGCACTATGAAGCTGCCCAGGTTTGCACATGTGGGCTTGGCTGTGCAGGGTGGGGACATGGCTGTGACACACGTCCCGTGGTGCCCTGTGGCCCTGGCCTCATCCAGCATGACCTAAATCCAGCAATATCTCACGCATTGCTCAGGGAATCTCCTGCTCTGTCCTGCCCCAAAGTGTTTCACAGCGGTGGCAGAGCCAGGACATGTTGCCTCTTTGACCAGCTCCACCGCCTTAATAAGCTCATTGCAGGCAGCCGCCAGTATGGCCGACGGCACTAGCGGTTGTGGTATCACCGCTGATACATGCAGGCACTTTCCTCACCAATTAGTTTCCTTAAAAGCACCACAGAGGCTGCAGAGCCGCTAGCCCCGGCGCAGGGCCATCTGTCTGGCGTTACCGGCCCCGTCACCTCCTGGTGACAAGTACCTCGAGAGTGGCAAGCCAGCTGGTGTGCGGCGGTCACCGCACTGACAGCGGGGATGTCCTCAGGCGCTCTGCGTGCTCCGAGCCTCCACCTGCTCTCCCCGGTCACACACGTTAATCGTAAGCCCTGAGGGGTGGGAGTTGGCCGTGCTGCTGGGTGAGCCTCACCTCCCTGCAGCCCCAGCCCAGCCGGAGGCTCGAAGGAAGCACAAGGCAGGGAGGCAGGGAGCCGCTGCACGGCCCCGCTGTGCCCCGCTGAGGCGGGCAGCACCAGCTGGCAACCAGCCTTTGCTGATTACATCTGTGCACCGAGCCTCAGCACATCCAGAGTGCGCAAAACCCTCTCTGCTCACTTGAAGGAGAGCTGGAGGCGTTCAGAAGATGGCCATCATCTCACAAGGCCACCAGTTCAACTCAGCCTTGTGAGGGTGTGAAGGTGATATATGGCTTGCTCCAGATTACTGGGGAACCATGCATGAACGCAGGAGGCTCAAAAAAGCCTGAATATGACGCTAGCAAATAGCTCATATTATATATTTGCTGCTGCAGAAGGCTGATGTAGCAGCAAGCTGTTCGCAAGGCAATGGCCATTCATCACTTAAAAATATGCTAATATATTAGATTGGATAGTTTATATTTCCTCCATACTCCTCTGCATTTCCATATGTAACCTCCTGCTATGAGCCCAACAGGTTGTAGTCTTTTCTGAAATAAAAAATCAAATTAACTCTCATTTAAAGGGGAAAGTCACCTGCTGCAAAAAGCATGAAACTATTGAACACACTGTTTCATGCCAGTTGGCTAGCAGCACTGGTTTTGAGACCAGTTGAGGATGCTTGTGTACGCCCATGTGAGAGCTGCTGGTGCCCAGGCTTCCCTCCTCACAGTTGCTGTGGTGGTCCCCAACACTTTAATTACCCGCTCCCGGAGGCCTGCCCTCTGCCTTACCCCAATAACTCACCCCCATCTTCTCCTGTAGACCCATACTCCAGCTTTCACCACAGCCTGCCTGAGCCATTTCAGAGCATTAATGCCGTTGCAAGCTGTTTAGTTGCTTTGCTGGATGAGGGTGCTGAGAAGTCTGACGCACCCCAGAACTGGGGTGAAGGCAGGGAGAGGAGGCAAGGGAGGGAGCAGGACACCTGTGAGACCCACTCAGGCTGCCATGAACCTGTTTGCAGTTATATTGAGACGGGCTGAGGATAAACACCGGGATGACCTCTCCCAGCTCCTCAACTTGCTGCTTTGCCTCAGGCACATTCCTGCCTGCCATACAGGCGAAGATATTTCTTCTGGGCAGCAGCGACATACCTGTTATGTTTTTTGTCTTGCTCCCTGTGGGACCAGGACCCACCTTTTCAAGACCTTTGCCCAGCAGCTTTAGCCAAATTTGGTGCAGTGGCACTAAAGGTGCTAACTTCCAACAAACTCCATGAGAACAGAGCAGCAGAAGAGGGGGAGAGCAACCCTCTGGAGAAAAAGACCATGGGAGTTTCAGGTTGAAGGCATACCACAAGGCAGTATGGGGT
Source organism: Ciconia boyciana (assembly GCF_034638445.1). Classification (NCBI taxonomy): domain Eukaryota; kingdom Metazoa; phylum Chordata; class Aves; order Ciconiiformes; family Ciconiidae; genus Ciconia; species Ciconia boyciana. Next base: position 10,907,164 of record NC_132936.1, on the reverse strand, counting down.
CCGGGACACTGACACCCACAGCATAGGTGTGTATGTGTGCGTTCGAGGTGGCTGGCACCCAGTGGGATCCTACAGCCATGATGCATGGAGCAGGATATGTGCCCTCACCCCAGGTGTCTGGTCCCTGGGGATGCCAGAGGGGATGTCCACAGGCATTGTCCCAGGTGCCTGGTGGGATGGCAGAGGAACACCTACATGCTGCTTTTTGAGCAACCAGATGTGTTTCCCACCACTTCCTGGCAGATAGGAGGGTTTCCAGCAGGCTGGCACCCCTCGGCAGAGCCTCCCCGGGGAGCCCAGGGACAGCGGACGCTCACATTTTTAGCGTTATGCATCAGATGCCCAAGCGATGACATCAGTATGGCTTTTGCAGATGGGAGGGGGGCTCACTCCCAGCCGGTGAAAAAGCCCAGCACACTGGGAAAGCGAAGCCATAAGCTGCAGCTCGCTCCCCGGCTCAGGCATGTCTAGAGTGCAGACCTTTTCCTTTCTGGTCGCCAGAAGTGGGGAAGGCTGCTCTTATCTAAAGGTCAGCAAGGAGACGGCTGACAAACACCGCTGTCTCTGGTCTGTCATTGTGCACATTGCAAAGATGTTGAAATAAGGCTGACTGGGGGCTGGGGGTCAGTTGGGGGGTTTTTGGAGGGGTTATGTTTTGTTCTAGAGAAAGATGCATTAGCTTGTGCTAAAAGCTGAAGTTGTTACAGCCTTTTCCTCTGCTGGTTAGATGAAAGGGGGGGGAAAAGGAGGCCTGGAACTTGTACCCCTGAATAACTTAATGGTCATGATCTGTACTTTGAAGCAAGATAATAAAAGACATCTTTTTATGTTATTCATTTCAGGAGCCTTTACTCTTCAGCCAGGATTTTTCTGCCTGCTGGGAATGGCCTGATGGAAAAAGTTTTAAAACTTTCAGAAATCCTGTCTGAGACTTTTGCTTTGTTCTTTACCTCTGAGGTTTTTGTAGCATTTGTATGGCCTTATCCATCAGACAGGACAATAAACATGAAGAACCTCCAGGTCACACAGGGACCAAGTTGCCAACCCAGAGCTCAGCTCATCTCTCATAAACCCCAGATGCTGCACCAGAGCAGTTTAAACACCAGAGAGTTCTGGAAAGCCATGGAGAACTTATCTCTCTGGCTCTGCCTAACTCCTGAAGATGCCAAAAACCAGTAGGAACAACCAGAGTGAGCATCCAACAACAGGCCTTGATGATGGGCTGCTCATCACTGCTGCCACATGCTGCAACATCTGACATTGAGTTCTGGAGGAGATCTAGGGACCTTACACATATGTGGGGGAGTTGAGTCCTAAATAAGGGTTTGAAGTAGCCTGCATGTCCAAGAGACACTGAAATGAGGCACTGTCAGGAATTGTCTTTTAGGTATCAAAGATGAGCAGCATGACCATGGAGGCAAGCATCTGCTACGGCAGCAACCCCGAGCACGCCAAGCCAGCTGGGGAGGGCAGGGCACACCTGCTATCCGGATCACGAGCAGGTTTACGTGTAAGGTGGACTTAGTCCAGCTAAAATAATGTATCTAGGCACTCAGTGAAGAAGTTCTGGTTCTTCAGAAAATCTGAGGTAAAATCCTGAGTTGCCCGTGCAGTTCAGGTACCTCCACAGAGAGGCAGCAGCTGCGGAGGTATCTTCAGACCTGCAGGTCTGAGCTTGACTAAGACTGAAACTGCAAGTCCCAGCTGGATTTCTACACCTTTTACCGGGGTTTTGCCTTATTTCTTTATTCAGTTGGAGGCTAAATGCAGACCATCTCAGCTCTCTTCTAGACATATTGCTATACCAAGCTGTTCAATTTTTAATGAAGCCAAGATACTGCTTTTTCCAAAGAGCTTCTGAAAATCAATAGTGCTCTTTTACAACAATACGTCTTTACAATGGTAGGTCAATAAGGAAGAAAAATGCAAAGCCTCTGGGGACAAGGCTACCTTCTTACCTGAAATGATGAATTTTATGTGACAAAGTTCAGTAAGATACGTGAATGTATGACTAATTTGGAGGCTGTATCACCACCACGTAATTTGTTTTGTGATATTTGTTGTTTAGAGTTATTACATTGATTGTTGGTAACAATTAATTATTCGGCGGTCAGAGGTGGTTTAGTATTTTAGAATTTTAGCACAAGAGCATTACTGGACTGAATTTCTTATAGCACTTCTCATACTGTTATTTTTTATTATTCTGCTCAAAAGCCAAAACCAATCGGTGAATAGGAACACTAAGGCATCCTTTGGGCAAGCTGTTACTAAACCTGACCCTCAATATTCAGACTTGTCATGTCAGAATAAGTAATCATCTGAAAAAAAAGTTAAACTGTCTGGTAAATTCATATTAGTAATAAATCTCTTTTTTTATTAGTGCAGAAATGCTTTGTTTGATTAAAAAGTCAACAGCTGAATTAATCTGACTCCAGTTTGGGAATTCATCTAAAACTCTTACCACATGTGTCTGCTTCCTTTAACTTCAGTGAGACTGAGAGAAATTCCCAGGGTTTTTCCTAAATTTGGATACTTTTCCGAGCTGAAGTGTATATTTGTGAGCTGTCATGCACTTTGGCCACCCTCTGCTAGGTGCAGGAAGGAAAAGCAAAGAGGAAAAGCATATTCCTGCTGCCAACATTTAGGCACCTCTGCTAGAAGCGATTTCCTGGTGTTCCCCACACCTTTAACGGGGAGAGCTGGGGGCTGCCGAGGAGGGATGCAGAAAGCCTAGATCTGCCTTCTGGTGCCAAACAGCCTCCCTTCTCCAGCCCTTCCCAACGTATTCCTGCAGACTTTGGGACTTTCTCCACTGCTGCCATTGAACAGCCTTGGCAGCTGCTGGCGCCTTTGACTCATCTGTGTTTACTTGGTCTGTCCCCGGCGCAGGGGGACGTGTGACCTTGGAAAAAAATCTGCTGGACCTCTCCCTGTCCCACCCCCGCTTCCCTTTACACCCTCGGACGGATGTTGTCTGCACTTAATGCCTTGTCAATATCAAGAGGCTTGAAGCCTTCATAAGCTATTTTAGGATTTATCTTATAGACTTCCTTATTTTCCTGCTTCTCTCTCTCTAGAAATCTTATCACCAGTTTAGGTAAAAGGCTGTCCTTCTCTGCTTTAAAACCAGATAAACAGTGGCCTAATAACTCTGCTATTCCATTATTTTTAGATTATACTTTCCCCTATATCATTCCTGCAAGGAAAAATCACTTCTCCTCTGTTAGTGACATTAATCATAAACCTTCAGATCTTTTAGGTTAATCCTGCTGTCCTGGTACACTTGGTCTTATTTTTGTCATTTTTCTTCTTCTATGTTTTGTAACTTTGTTCAAGTTTTATTCTCCTTCCATGTTTCTCCAAAGTTTTTAGGCAAAAATAGGTCTCGCACATTCATGGGTCACCCTTGAAACTGAAATGACATGGCATTAGAAGCTGAATTGGAGGATAACATTGGAGTTGGGTGCTTTGGATTTTTACTCACTTCTGGCAGCGTGGGATCATAGCCAGGAGCAAATCACTCAACAAATCCATCTTGTTTCAGCTGTCTTTGAAATGGGAAGAATTCTTGCCAATCTCTTATTGCAGCTCATTTCAAATATAACACCTTGGACAGCCTTGGGCGAAGGGCACTGGATAGCCCTCAGATAAAAATATATCTGGGCCCAGGTAAAACATTATGCAGAGAATAGTGAGATGGACGATGAGAAGGACAATGTGACCTCTCAGGAGAAAGCCCAGGGAAAATCTCTGTTAATAGAGCTCACAGGCACAGATGTGGCAGATGATACACCACAAGTGTTCACAGGAGAATTAATGAGAAGAACAAAAGTAAAGTAAATTAGAACTTCTGGGATACATTCGTTTTACCCCAAAACAATCAGGTCTTTCCTTGATGATATTAATATGGGATTTCCTTACTTTAACACAAAAACCAGTTTCAATAGCAAAATAGTTTACAATTCAGCTAGTATCTACAACCACTTCTAACTTCAAAAAAGCAATGTTTTCTTTCCAAAGATTCTTGGTTTTTTTCACTGAGCTTGGAACCATGTTCCTGGAGATAAAATACTCACAATGGATGTGGAGCCACATCTGAGACAGGGATGAAGCATTGCAAGCCTTCCCACAGCAGTATGGCAGGGCAGAAAGGGAGAAGATAAAGGGTTCTATATCCAGGAGAAATCACATTTACCTCGAAGTGACAAGCAAGTGCAAGAACAATGCTCTTTATTTTATCGAACAGCAATCCTTTCTCATCTCCTTTGCAGAATACTTTCAGTGGCCAACTGGGCTGTGTCCTGGAAAACCGTATTAGCAGATTAATTAGTAATGGATTTTTAACAATAGTGTAGAAGATATGCACAGGAGAGAAAGATCAGGCAGTTGAATTGAATTATTATACTTGCATAGGTTTTTAGATTGACTACTTTATGCTTTTGATTACATTATTATAATTTATGTGCTTTTCAAGTAGCAATCTTCTCTGAGAGATTATTTTCTCTTGACCCATCTCCATATAGAATTATTTCCATGGCAACAGTTTGAGTGATTTGAGAAAGAAACAAAATTATGAACTTCCATTACCATTGGGTTAAAAAACTAGTTTGATTTTAAAGCAAAACTACAGCAGATTTTGGCTTTATAAAAGATAAAAAATAGCCTTTGAAGGAGTCACAGCTATATAAAGAGGAAATTCAAACTTGATCTTTCATTATTTCTTTGTAGCAAAAATGTTATTTTCAAAACAGGGTTATAAACATACTATTATCATTAGACCTAATAAATCTAATGTTTATCTCTATTTGAAAGTATCTTTGAAAGTAATGGGACATAAAAGATCCATTATTCTCCTGAGTCAGCAGACTGATAAATCAATGCATAATAACCATAATTTGGTATTTCCCTGTAATTTCTTCAGTGTTGAAATGTTTAGATCAGTTAAATGTTTTAAATGTAAGGCATAAATTAGAGAAATTAGATAAGCCAGGAGGGACAGATGACAATCACCCTAGGGTAAGTGAGAGACCAGCTGAAGCACTCCTGGAACATTAGCAATTATCTTTGAGTGTGCAAGGAGGGTGGAAGAGGAGATCCCAGCAGGCTGGAGAAGAGCAAACAACAGAAGGAAAGGGAGAAGGATGTGGATGGAGGGAAGACAGACCAGTCAGACCAGTCAGACCAGTCAGACTGGCTTTGGTACCCAGAAGGATTCTGCGTGAATTATTCACAACTTTATAAGCACCAGCAGGATAAAATGCAAATATATCAAAAGTAGATTTTTCAAAAACAATTCACATGAGTCCAGTCTGACTCCTTTCTTTGACAGGATAACTGGTCCCGTGAACAGGGGAAAAGTACCTGATATGTTGCATCATGACTTCAGAAATGCTTTTGTCACGGCCAGATGATGTTCTTATACACAATCTAAGAGAATGTTAAAGAGATTAAATCATAACAAGGTAGGTGCTGAACTGCTTGGCATATGGCACCCAAAGGCAAGCTGTCAATAGTTCACTCTCTAATGAATTTTTCTGTACAAAAGTTTGCAGAGATTTTAGTCAATTTGTTTTTCACTTCCAGTTCAGACAATGGAGTAGAGGATGCACTTCATTTGTGGAGTCATGAGGCCCCTGGAGGGAAGTTTGCAAACCTACTTGAGGGATGCAGCAGGACTCAGAGCAATCTGCAAATCAGGGGAAAAGCACAACCAATGAAGTCGAATGCAGTAAAATGTTGAATTTGGGAAGGGGGGATCAAATGTGCAAATACAAAGGAGGCAGCAAAACAGCATGCCCCCTGTTCTCCCCCCCCAAAAAACCCCAAACATATCCAAGCATGAGTTTATACTAAATAGAAGATGAAATGTTAAATAAAAGGGAAAATGTATTCTGCGTTGTACCGGTAAGAACGTCACAGGCTGTGATATTGCTCTGCTCTTTGTTGATAAGTCTTGGGCCTGTGTGCTAAATCCAGTTTAAGAAAGGTTGGCTACTGTCCAGGATGGGCAGCTGTGACAGAGGTTTAAGAAATTTGAGTCAGGAGGAATGGCAGACAAGTTACTCTGCAAAAGAGAGGACCAAGGGGAGAGGAGCGGGCAGCAGTCTCTCTGAATGTAGTGAGGAGGACAGCAAGCAGGTTTTTATGTCTGTCTGGTAGCACTAGGCAAAACATATTTGACTGAAACTGCTGCAAACAACATTTGGATGAGATAGTAGGAAAATATTTCTAACTGTAAAGTGGTGAAGCGGTAGAAGGAGCGGCCTGGGGAGTTCCTGAACTTCTTCCATCTTAAAGAGCAGGTTAGACCAGTCTTCACCAGGGATGGTCTAGACATGCTTGTTCCTGCTTTGAAACTGGCTGAGAGGAGGTAAGTGCTGTTACTGTCAGCTGTGTTAGATGGTGCATGGATTCAAGGTCACCAACATGTAGACTGTGGGAAGATGCAGCTGGATGATGTTCTCCTCTCCTGTTTGAAAGTTTTCTTCATATTCAGTGGAGGCTTTCTTCTCCATCACTCAGATGTCATCAGAAGAGATCTGGAAGCAGGAGAGGTATCAGGAGCACGTTTTAACCCCCCAGGTTCACAGGCTTGCCCTGGTGAAGTCCTCTTGATGCAAACTCCCTGGCTGCACTGTCGAAGAGCATCTGTGCCTCTCACACCTCTTCAGAGCTAAGCTCCTACACTCGCAGCACACCATCTATCCTGGGCACAAGCAAGACTGATACCTCAGAAAAGCACAAAAAACCCTGTTCATTTTCAGAGCTATCATTACCTACCTCTTTAGCTTTGGGTATATATTTATGTACTTACGTACTTTGCTGAACAGGGCGCAGAGGGAGAAGAGTAGTGCCAGGAGCAGAGTCAAATTTGCCTGAAGGTTTCCTGAGGCACTTGCAGGATTTACCTGGAGTTTCATTAGCAAAAAAATCTCCTTCACCTAGGCAGGCTCTAAGCCTCTAATCTGATCCCATCAATAAAATACAGATTCAGCTATCAAGAATTCTGTATCATGACGCTGTAATTGCCAATTACTATGCATTTTTATAAGTGCACCATGCCCCTTGGGCAGAGCGACTGCTGGGGTGAGCAGGCTTTCCTGCTATAAGGTAATCAAGGCTTATGCAAAAGGATCTGCTGGGAACACGCACGCTGTGTAATCCCTGCTGTTAAGCGACTGAAAACAGAACTTCCTGTGGAGCCCATTTAATCCAGCCAGATGAAATTCATTTCAGATGGTTTCCATTTCTCAAATCATAATGGATAAAGGAAGAAGCATCTTATCAGGTTGTGGAGAACATCACTCTCTTCTACAATTTTTAGAAACAGACGTTGCCGTGTTCACAATGGATCTCCTTCAAACATGTTTCTTCCTTTTTTGTAAATTTTCAGGCTTGTCTAGGAACTCCTTTTAAATTCTAATCCTTTAACCTCAGTGTGATAAAGTTTCTCTTAAAAGCTAGCGTTGGAAGTGCTCTTAAAATTTACTTGGAATGCACACAGCCTTTCAGAAGAAAATCAAACTCATGTTTATGTCTTCTTCTCACTATTTTAAATCATGTTGTCTATTACAAGGAGGCTACAGCCAGGATGGCTGTAAGTGAACCAGGGAAGCTCATTCTAACCACTGTTAAACTTTCCTGTTTTGTGGTAATAGCAAGCTGAGGTCTAAATACTTTTGGGAAAAAAAGTTGGCTATATGGGAGAAATGTGAACCAGATTGGTTTTAATAACAAGACCTTGCATTCATACATTATTTTTCACTTTTCAAGGTGCAGAAAAACCATTTATAGGTTAATTACCATCGCCAGCAGGATGCAGTTCTGGTCCCATCAAAGTTTGGTACTGGCTGAGTTCGACCAAAGCTTAATGGCTTTGAAAACACTAAAGTAATCTTCTACAGGGACGTTGCTGTCCTGGCTGCTGCCTACTCTGGGTCAGCACACGCTACTCCTTCCCACATGGAGGCGTTGGGGACAACCCGCAGCGCCAGCAGCGTCGGAGACAGGACACCTCCCAGGCTGGGCTGCTCAGAAACATGGCTTCTTACCCAGCTGTTTTCTTGGCTAAGGAGGTTACGTATCTAAATAAGAGCTTCTGGGGAGCAGTGGGTGTGTATCACCAGGACACACAGGCACTGGGATGTTTGCTGGTGGGGGTCCAGGCACTGCTCAGCGACCAGAGGCGTCGGTGGGTTTTGGTGCCAGGACCTGGCACTTCCCAGCTGGTGGGACACTTGCCGCCCCAGCCTACCGCTTGAGGTTGCTCATCTCATGAAAAGCCCTTTACTCAGTAGTTTTCTCCTGTGCATTTACCTTTAGCAGTCAATAGCTATGGGCTCTCCTGCACACAGGTTTCCCTCCGGGTCTGTGAGATCTACGGCGTTGCAGTGAACAGCCCCGAAAGCCTTTCTGTGCCTTTCTGCACACCTCTGCTCCTGGGAAACAGCACTCTCACAGACAAGAGCCCTCCAGGAACAGAAAATAATGCTACCAAGCATCTCAAAAGCCCACTTTCCTTTTCTTTGCATTTTCATTAAATAAAAAGAGCCTACTTCAGCCCAGGCTCATCTTTTGAATCCCAGCAATGACTTTACCTTCATTTGATTTACTTCTACAGCACAAAGCCCTGGATCTAGTCTTGATAGCCTGCTCTTCTTTCACTGGACAGAAGACCAAGTTCAGCGTGAATCACCCTCTCCTGAGCCTGCAGCTGAAGGACCAGCATGAAAGCCAGAGAGCACCTGCCTTTCTCTTCTTCTCCATGCTATTTTTAAAAGTCAGCTGGCTGCCGAGGCATCAGCTACCACTGCAGATATGCGGGTATGTGACACTCCCTAACATCAGCCTCTGGGATGTCACCGGGACTTGCTCCTGCCCAGTGCTGCAGTGCAAAGGGAGAAGGCAGAGCCTGCACAGGAGAGCCCAGTGCTCTCCCTGTCCCAGCCATCCCTTGTGTCCCTGTCCCTGCAAGCACGGCTGCCTTGGGGAGGCTGAAAATCCCCGCTGCTCCCAGTGTTGGCAACAAGAACACCCCTGCCTCGCTGCTCCACCATGCTCCAGCACCTACTGCCCTTTAATTTTACTCTGTCTTACTACAAGGCTTGATGTCTTTAAGGGCCAAAAGATTTCCAGGCCTTTCTCTGACTTAGTTATTTTTAGGCTTTAAAGTTCAGCAGTGATCCTTTCCTCCTCCTCATGTTTAAGTTGTGTCCTGCTGGGATAAGAGGGAGAGCCTGTGCTTCCTTTGACTTCGGTCATCACCTTCTCGTTTTTGAGGATAACAATCTCATAAACAACATTAGATTCTTGTGTTTCAATTTCACAGGGAAGATTAGTTTTTGTGCTGCAACAGCTGAAGATTCATTAAAAAGAGCTCAGTAAGATGAAAACACTTACTCTAAAACCAGCTTATAAGAAAAAGGGCAACACACTGTTATCCATGCCAATTGCAAACCAGAAATAACCGGAGTTTGCAAAGATACCGGTTTAATCACTAATTGAAAGGACTATTGTTCTGCAAACCTCGAGGCAGGAACTGTGTTGCTCTTGTGGGATCCAGTCCAGTCCCACGACACGGGCTAATGCAGCAGCTTCCCAGAACCGCAAGCTCCGCTCCCTGCATGCGCTCTCCGAGCAAGGGGGGACACGGGGTCCTTCTCAGCACGAGAGGTGTCACACCTTCCTCCTGTGCCTCCCTCAGTCCAGAAAGTAAAATGTCTGCATTCACTGGCAATTTAGCAGGGTGAGAGGCAACTCTGCCAGCTGCGTTCATTAGCACTGTGGCTGGCGCACCCCGTTTTGGAGATAAGCAGGTTTCTGTGCTGGGTTTTGGGAGGATGCTTAGAGTTGAGAGGCCTTTTCCACAAATAGTCACAGGCGATTCAGCCCTTCCAGACCATTTCTGGTAAACGGGATGCTGGGTTTTGCATATTCTGAGGGGGTAACTGGAGTGCCACGTGGGAAAATGCCAGGCACCCATGTGCCTTTGTGTCACTTGTGTTGGCTTCAGCAGCGTCTGTCTGGGTTTAAATAGGAGCCTTTCAAAGCCAGAGTTTAAATGGAGCATTTAAGGCTGCTTTGTCCCAGAATAGTAAATGTCAGGAACTGTAGGTTCGTTGCAGCAGTCTGGCTCAGCTGACGGGCTTTCTTTGTGCCGCTCAGATTTATGTGATCTCGTGTCCGGAGATCTTCTATCTGTGGCCAATGTCTGTGTGTCCCCTGGGACATTGAAAGGCAATACTGCAATGACTCTGTGCATACGGACATGGCAGCTGGCTCTTTGCGGACTCTGACAGTGGGATTTTGGTCACCGATTTAGCTTCGATGCTATATGAAACTGCTTGTTGTATGTTATATGAAGCTGCCTGAAGCACATCCCCATGCAGTAATTAAGTAGGCAAGGCTGTGCCCTCTTGGGACAAGTTTCGTTTTCACCCGAGATAACTGAAGATACAGCGCAAATTGCCTTACCAGGAGAGACTTCCCTGCTGTTGGCCACCCGACCTTACCCCACGGGCCATAGAGCAACAGCACAACCCACTAAAGCGACAGGGAAAGGCTCTTACCCCCACAGCCCTGCCAAGGCAGGCATTTCCTCATCCATCTCTCTCCAAACTCAGGGGTCTGAAGGCCTCCATCATTCATGATCCCAAGCCTTGAGCCTTGTCTTCCAACCTTATAGCCCCCGTGGGCATCATGGAGAGGTTTTTCACCTGAAATATCCTCATACAGCAGTGGGTTAAAGCATTCCTGTATACAGGAGCTGTGGGTGCAGGTTTTGGGGAGGGTGGGGCAAAGGAAGTCAAGAAAATAGGATTTTTCCCCCAGGTGAAAGCTCTGACTGCTGCCACACAGAAGATGAATAGCAGCTTTGCTAGTATGTTCCTGAACGCAGACATTGCGCTATCCTAAAACACTGCTGACAGCAATACACTTGGTTTGTGCCAGGCATGCCCAGGTAGCAGCTGCTGAGGCCTTGGATGCGGGAGGATACGGAGTAGTGTCAGCAGCCTGGGTATAATGTGGCACCTGGAAAAGTAGTCTGGTGCCCAAATTCGATTATTCTATGAATTTAAGCCCAAACCTCTGTGTAAACTGCACTTTAGCTGCATTAATGGCATTTTGCTTACGCCACTTCCCAGAGTTCTCGCTTTCCCAAATTGGAAATTATATTCCCAGGTATTAAAACACCTGTTGATATGCTTTCCCTTAGTGTAAATTATCTGTGAAATGATGTTATTTAACTGGTGTAGAATAACGCCGGCTGTTTGCTTACATCTTGGGAGATGACAAGTCCGCAATGGCAAGGATAATAGTGGTTTGTTCATCGGGTGTTGGCACTTCTGAAAATGGTTGGCAGTGTTTGCTCAGAAACTGGGAAGGGATCTAACAATCCAGAACTAATCTAATTTACATGGATATTTTACCTTAAATGCCACCTTGAACAACACTGAAATTCTGCAGAAATGTTTAGCAAGGTAGATAAGATGAGACTGAGAAAATGGAGACAAACAGAAAACAATATATATCTTAAGGGGTTGAATTATCCTTTGGAGGTTCTCGTCTCTCCCCGTGGATTATACAGAGGGCCTGACAGTGCTCGAGTAACCAGCTACGACTGTATACTTATTTTTAGCACCCAGTGTGTCATGACTGCTTCTCTCTGAGCATATGAGAGTCAATTGCTCATCGCCCTCTTGAACCCAGAGGCTCTGATGGTGATGTGCTGAGCGCAAGACCATCTCTTAGTTCTGTCGCTCTGTGATGTTAATAAAGGCTTGGCTTAACAGGTCACTACTGAAAGTTTAAACGGTTCAAGAAGTGGCAGTGAGGCCCATTTGAAGGCAGGTAGGCATATTTGAAAAGTCCTGGCAACAGGAGAAACTTCTAGGAGGTGAAGAGGAAAATGAATCAAAATAGAGCATAAAGCACGTTGAAGCAGAGGGTTAGGCAAGGCAGAGGCAGTCAAACTGCAGTCTCCCTGCCGAAAAGAGGAGATTCAGTCCCTCCTAGAGAAGAAGGATTAGAGGAGGGTTATTTCTGTCATTGCATTTCGAGTTGGTTGCAAAGTAAGCTCTTACTTGCTTTCAGGTAGGAATGGGGCTTGGCTTGACTCCTGTGGAGAAGCAGGAGGGATGGAGCAGAGGAAAGGGAGGACTGCAGCTTTGATGAACCTCCCAGGCTACGAGGCACCAGGGCGACTGTGGATGCATGCCTGCTACAGGTCTGCTGCACGTTATCTTCAGACGGGTGATACCCAAGTGTCGCAGTAGCATTGCGTTTCCATATGTCTACAACGCAATGTGAAGAACTACCAAAAGTGCTGGGTGATCAGACTGCTTCTTCAGCTCCTGGGCCTGGCTCTGCACAGCTCTGCAAATGCTGGCGAAGCCCCGCTCCCTCCCCAGCCTCGGCAATTCCCTGAGCTGGGTGTGATGCTGTAGAGGGGGAGGAAGGCTCCAGCACCCTCCTCCTCTGCAGCTGCCAGGAGTGATGCCCCAGTCAGACTGGCTGTCGAGGTGATGGTAATGATGGGGAGACCACTGAGACATCTTTGACATCCCTCCAAACCCTGCTGGTGAATCCAGCCACAGTACACAGCAGTACTTGGTGGTATCAGAATCTATGTTATGTACCTATCTACCTATTTTTCTTTTTGTGGGGAGGAGGGAAAGGAGTTAGGGGGTTCAGTATCATCAGAGTCACCCAGTATCAGACCTCATTGCTGGGGGCCATTTTTTTGGTCTGGGATCTCTCCAGTAGCCAGTTGAATCAAACTTTCCCCCTTCACTGCAGGCATGCTGGCTTGAAGATCAAGTGGAAAGCTGAAAGGGAGGGAGGAGCAGAAGCAAAAACGTGTGAAGAGGGAAAGAGAAAGAACTGTGCAAGAGCAAAAGCTGCAGCAAACTGCTGCTGGCACCACTCTGGGACCCTGCAGAGCCAGAAAACTGTTCTGGACACACAAATTTTGCATGGATAGATGCTAAATAAGTTGCAAATATTTTTCCACTGGCCTCCTCCTTCCAGGGATGGAGGAGGAAAATAGCAGGCAAAGGGCCAGCAGCAGCAATAATGTCAGATGTCTTGCAGGGGCTGTGTCCTCACAGCTGCTCCTCTGGCCTGATGGTCAACAGAGGTCCTTGCTGATGCTCTGAGTGACAGCAGCCTTGGTGGGTTTCCATAAACTTCCTCTTACTCTCCTTTCAGTTTCTGCATCTTTCCCCAACCCACCTCTAATTCTTCGTTGCCAAAGCAAGTGGAATAAGGGCCGCCTTCTTTTTGTAGAGCAGACGCATGAGAAGTACAAGAGTTTCCTTATCTCTGTGGCCCTTCTGATGATCAGGTTTTGATCTTTTCCATAAGGTGATATCATGGTCTGAGGGACATGCAGTTGCAATGAGGGAGGGATGCCTTTGCACTGCACCACTCAACAACCAGCCTGGATAAGCGGAGGCTGTCCTCAGGGGCACAGATGACTCAAAAGGAAGAGCAAAACCTGCGTTGCCATTCCAGTTTGACTCCATTGACATCTGCAGGAGGATCACAATTGCTCCTGTCCCTACAGAGCAGCACCTGCCTCCACCAGAGCTTCTTCTCAAAAGGTCTGGAGGGAGAGGCAGCAGGCACAGGTGGAGGAGAACATCGCTGGGAGGAGTGGTGGAGACCTCTAATTCAAGGGACACAATGTTCGCACTGATCACAGCTCTTCCCCTAGATGGTGACCATCTGAGGAACTTGAACCTGAGGAACATGAGGAACCAGGTCCCATAAGTCTATGGGAACTCATGTTCCTCAGGTTCAAGTTCCATAAGTCTATGGGACCTGACAGGATGCATCCCACAGTCCTGAGGGAATTGGCTGATGTAGTTGTCAAGCTACTCTCCATGATATTTGAAAAGTCATGGCAGTCAGGTGAAGTCCCTGGTGACTGGAAAAAGGGAAACATTACACCTATTTTTAAAAAGGGTAGAAAGGAGGACCCTGGGAACTACCGACCTGTCAGCCTCACCTCTGTGCCTGGGAAGGTCATGGAACAGATCCTCCTAGAAGCTATGCTAACGCACATGGAGGACAGGGAGGTGATTCGAGACAGCCAGCATGGCTTCACCAAGGGCAAGTCTTGCCTGATGAACCTAGTGGCCTTCTATGATGGAGTCACTACAACAGTGAACAAGGGAAGAGCTATGGATGTCATCTATCTGGACTTCTGTAAGGCCTTTGACATGGTCCCCCACAACAACTTTCTCTCCAAATTGGTGAGATATGGATTTGATGGGTGGACTGTTCGGTGGATGAGGCATTGGCTGGATGATTGCATTCAGAGGGTAGTGGTCAGTGGCTCAATGTCCAGATGGAGATCAGTGATGAGTGGTGTCCCTCAGGGGTCTGTATCGGGACCAGTACTGTTTAATATCTTCATCAATGACATAGACAGTGGGATCGAGTGCACCCTCAGCAAGTTTGCAGACAACACCAAGCCGAGTGGTGTGGTTGACATGCTTGAGGTATGGGATGCCATCCAGAGGGACCTGGACAAGCTCAAGAAGTGGGCCCATGTGAACCTCATGAGGTTCAACAAGGCCAAGTGCAAGGTCCTGCACCTGGGTCGGGGCAACCCCTGGTATCTAGGGGATGAAGGTAGGCTGGGGGATGAAGGGATTGACAGCAGCCCTGTGGAGAAGGACTTGGGGGTACTGGTGAATGAAAAGCTGGACATGAGCCAGCAGTGCGCACTCAAAACCCAGAAAGCCAACCATATCCTGGGCTGCATAAAAAGCAGCGTGGCCAGCAGGCTGAGGGAGGTGATTCTGCCCCTCTACTCTGCTCTGGTGAGACCCCACCTGCAGTACTGCGTCCAGCTCTGGAGCTCTCAGCACAGGAAAGACATGGACCTGTTGGGGTGGGTCTAGAGGAGGGCCATGAAAATGATCAGAGGGCTGGAACTCCTCTCCTATGAGGAAAAAGCTGAGAGAGCTGGGGTTATTCAGCCTGGAGAAGAGAAGGCTGTGGGGAGACTTTATTGTGGCCTTTCAATACTTAAAGGGTGCTTATAAGAAAGATGGGGACAGACTTTTTAGGAGGGCCTGTTGTGATAGGACAAAGGGCAATGGTTTTAAACTGAAAGAGGGTAGATTTAGACTAGATATGAGGAAGAAATTTTTTACAATGAGGGTGGTGAAACACTGGCCCAGGTTGCCCAGGGAGGTGGTAGATGCCCTATCCCTGGAAACATTCAAGGTCAGGTTGGACGGGACTCTGAGCAACCTGATCTAGTTGAAGATGTCCCTGGTCATTGCAGGAAGGTTGGACTAGATGACCTTTAAAGGTCCCTTCCAACCCAAACTATTCTATGATTCTATGATTCTATGATCCTTCCTTTCCTCTTCTTGACTATACACCTACAACATCTGAAGGAGTCACATCAGGTAGCAGGATTTGTCCTCCCAGTTTTGGATGGCCAAAGTGGAAATAAGACCAGTCTATGGTGTTATAAAGGCAATCCAACAACAGGTGGCCTATAAACCCCAGCTGCCCAAGTGTATCCCCCAGAAAAGACCTCATGGCCATTTTACCTGCCTAACCTTGACTGCATCATGTTGCTGCAAGACCAGGTAAGAAAGTGGGTGGCAGACTAGGTAAGGGCAGCACAGCCACCCCATCCCAGTTGCAGGCAGGAATGAACATGAACCAGTGCTCCCAGGTGGCCTGGGTTCAGGCTTTCCCCATTTAGACAGCACCAAATGTCACCTGTAGCTCACGGCTGGGTCTGGGCTGGTCTCCATGTAATGTGGACACAATATTAGGAGCCAGAGGGGGTTTGTGAGTTTGTTCAAACTACAGCGCAGACTCTGCTGCTGAGAAACAGCTAGTGTTTAAGCTGTTTGTCTCAGTATTTCAGAAAAAGTCCATTTTTGTGCTTCTTCCTTTTCCTAATTTAGATGGCTGGAGGGTGCTAAAGAGTAGCTCGTTGGTGTCCCTGCAGCTCACCAGCTTCAGCCTGCCCAGCATCCTCAGCTTTTGAGCTTCAGGCGCTGGCATGGGTGCAAGATATATCAGTCACCACTGTGCTGCAGAAAACAAAGGAGATCTCAGCACAGCAGGAGCCAAAGATGCCTGAAAAACAGTTGGTCCTTGTTCAAACATGCAGGCTGCATCCATGCAAGGAGTCAGGCCAGCCAAGTATAAAGTCTTGAGAAAGGGAAAGGATCTGCATTAATCTTCATCTGTTAGTGAGAGAGCCTGCTTTCTTACAAGCTGAAATTCAGCGTTAATTAAATTGCTCACCTTCCTCCAGAGAAAGTAAGTACACTGATAAACAGCATGGGATTTGAGGGCAAGTTGGCAGGAAAAACATGGTAGCTTAAGTGAAGAGGCCTGTGATAACAGGCAGCCTCTCCATCGAGAACGAAGGCACAAGTAACGCAAGTGGTGGGGAGCCACAGTGCCCAAAATGACGTGTAAAGCCCATCTCCTATCCTGCCCTCAGTCCTCTTTGACTTCCACAGAAATGCTCTGTGGGGAGCTGGCAGGGTGCTGTCATAGCTGCTGCAAGGGGGGTGGCAGGCGAGGGAGACCGCCCCAGCACACGGGAGTGGGTGAAGCCAGTGAATTGGGCTGCAACGTCAAGGGAGGGCTGTCCCTGGGGGGCTGTAGGCCCTGAGTCTTGTAGCAATTCACCGCTCTTCTTCCAGCTCCAAAGCTGGGTTGGTAAGAGCTAGTGATCTCCAGAGTGACCACCTTCAACAGAGGCCACCAAAATACCTCAATATGTGACTTTCCTGCTATTGCGGGCCATTGCAGAATCACAGAATGGCTGAGGTAGGAAGGGACCTCTGGAGGTCATCTCGTCCAAGCCCCCTGCTCAACCAGGGTCACCTAAAGCTGGTTGCCCAGGACTGTGTCCAGACAGCTTTTGAATATCTCCAAGGGTGGAGACACCATAACCTCCCTGGGCAACCTGTGCCAGTGCTTGGTCACCCTGACAGTGAAAAAGTGTTTCCTGTTGTTCAGAGGGAACCTTCCGTATTTCAGTTTGTGCCCATTGCCTGTTGTCCTGTCACTGGCCACCACTGAAAAGAGCCTGGCTCTGACTTCTTTGCATCCTCCCTTCAGGTATTTATATACATTGGTAAGATTCCCCCTGAGCCTTCTCTTCTCCACACTGAAAAGTCCCAGTTCTCTCAGCCTTTCTGCATAGGAGAGATGCCCCAGATCCTTAATCATCTTCACGACCCTTTGTTGGACTCTCTCTAGTATGTCCATGTCTCTCTTTTACTGGCAAGCCCAGAACTGGACTCAGCACTCCAGGTGTGGCCTCACAAGTGGGGAGGGGAAGGATCACCTCCCTTGACCTGCTGGCCATACTTTGTCTAATGCAGCCCAGGATACCATTTGCCTTCTTTGGCACAAGAACACACTGCTGGCTCATGTTCAACTTGGTGTCCACCAGGACCCCCAGGTCCTTTTCTGCCAAGCTGCTTTCCAGTGGGGTGGCCCCCAGCATATACTGGTGCATGGGGTTGTTCCTCCCCCAGTGCAGGACTTTGCACCTTGCCTTGTTGAACTTCATGAGGTTCCTGTTGGCCCATTTCTCCAGCCTGTTGAGGTCTCTGGATGGCAGCATGACCCCCTGGCATATCAGCCACTCTTCACAGTTTTGCGTCATCTGCAAACTTGCTGAGGGTACACTCTTGCCCCTCATCCAGGTCATTAATGAAGATGTCAAACGGGACTGGACCCAGTATAGACCCCTGGGGTACACTGCTAGTCACTGGCCTCCAACTAGACTTCGTGCCACTGATCACCACCCTCTGGGCCCGGCCATTCAGCCAGTTTTCCATCCACCTCACTGTCTGCTCAACTAACCCATACATTAACAGCTCATCTAGGAGGATCTAATGTGAGACAGTGTCGAAATCCTCACAGAAGTCCAGGTAGACACTATCCACTCCTCTCCCCTCATCTACCAGGCCAGTCACTTCATCACACAAGTTTGTCAAGTTGGTCAAGCGTGACTTCCCGTTAGTGAAACCATGCTGACTACTCCTGGTGACTTTCTTGTCATCCATGTACCTGGAAATGGTTTCCAGGGATGAAGTTGAGGCTGATCAGCCTGTAGTTCCTTGGGTCCTCCTTCTTGTCCTTCTTGAAGACAGGAGCAACATTTGCTTTTCTCCAGAATTCAGGCACTTACTCCTCCTATTTTACAGGAAAATATGCCAGTCCTTAAAAGATGTGGTAAAACAGCATCATCGCTGAAGAGACTGCATGTAAGAGAGGGTTTTTCTGGCCTGGCCTTGCTGGCACAGAACAGGCTTCAATATTTGCCAACACTTCAGACATAAAGGGTGCCTCAGAAACCAGGAAGAGGATTATTTTGACTCCAGCCTTCTGTTTCAACTCCATCCACAGATTCACAAATAACATCTAGCATGCCCCTGCTCAGGCGATCTCACGGGCTATAAAATGTGAGTGCAAAGACAGGGAAAAAGAAGTTGAAGTCCCTGTGGGCATCTCTCCCTAACGATTCACTTCTGGTGTGACACAGCACTCTCGATGACTGGTCTGCGCTCAAGGGTCCCAGCTCTGCAGCGAACCGTGTCAACCGTTCCCCACTTGGCAGAGGAAATGCCTTGATACTCATCCACACAGTAAACAAAGTAAGAACAACAACAACAAGAAGATAATTAGGGAAAGATATCCCATAGAAATGCAAATTAATCTCCCAGTACAAAGCCCTTTATAGATCCTGGGATTTTGTGTACTTATTACTTCTATTAAATGTGACATATTGAAAGCTTCCCTTTGCCAAAAATGCTCTTTCACTCTTTCTCTCTGACCTCACTTAGCTAGTTCATGAACAAAAGGGCAGATTAAAGGAGAGATAAATACAATTTATTAAACACTTGGGACTGTTGGAAAAAATGCCATGTATAAAACCTTCATGAAACATACAATATTTTTAAATGTTTTATTTTGCTGGAGGTTTTGAACTATTAATTACCAGTAACATTCAAAAGTTCAATGCTTTTCTTTCTCTACCAACCATTCCCTTGCTTGCAACAAGCTTAACCAACTCCCTCCACACCATCCTTGCTGCTTCTCCTGTTTCCTCTTTGCATCCAAGTTTGCAGCACCCACGCCTGATCTAGGCGAAAAAAAGCACTAAATATACCTTTGCTTTAGGTTACAGCTCAACAAAGAAGGTCTGTTTCTTGAAACAGGACGGGGTGCTTGCCTAATGTGGAAGGTCCCTGGCAGGCCTGCACACAGCCAGTGCAGGTTTGTGGCCTGCAATCCCAGCATGCATGGTGAGGCACTGGGTGGAGGTCCTCAGGGGCTGGGTCAGTTAGTGGGAAGCAGGTTTTACAGAGTCCCAGTCATGGGCTAAGCCTATGGGGCAGCAGAGCCCATTGCCAGGCTGATTTCTCACTGACTTCAAACAGGCAGGGGCAAGTGCTTTCCTCCTTCTGCCCATCTGTGGCTTTGGTCTCACCTCCTAAAATTGTCATTTGCTACTGCAGGGCCCCCTGGGTTTCAGCAGGGACATCTTGCTCCTTGTTCACAACTGGGGTTGGATGAAGCTTCTGGAGGTGGAGATCTCTGAGGAGGCAGTGCCACCAAACGGTGCACCTCCAAAAGGTGCACGGCAATCCCACGTGCCACCCCATGTGCCAACTAGCTCTTTCCAGCTGCAATGGTTGGACACCAGCCATCCTCAGCAGGCATGGATGTACTGACAATGCTAAACGGCCATGAGATCTTGGTTAGCACTGGCCAGTATAAGGCTCGAGCACATGGTGTGTCTGTGGCAAGACATGTAGCTTGGCTGGAGCCGGCATTGCTGGATGTGAGTGGACACCACATCCTAAAATAGCCAGGGGCAATGACAAGGTCACAGAG
Source organism: Ciconia boyciana (assembly GCF_034638445.1). NCBI lineage: Eukaryota > Metazoa > Chordata > Aves > Ciconiiformes > Ciconiidae > Ciconia > Ciconia boyciana. The sequence goes on along the minus strand of NC_132936.1, from coordinate 10,887,259 downwards.
AATATCCTGAGGAATGGGAAGCATATTCTGCCCAGCAGAGGGTCCCACACATTTGTTCCCATGCGTAGTGGGAGTTGTGATGACTGTCTGGACCAACATTGCAGCCTTCAGGAGACAGGAGGCAATTTGGTGTAGCTGTATCCTCTCTCACTGCAAGCTAAATGATGTCAAACCTAACCTCTGCTGCCAGAGGCTCAGATTGCGCTTGGGCACTTGCTGCTGCTGAGGTGCTGTGTGATAACTTGCCAATCTGCAGTCATGTTTTGGAGCCTCTTAACGAGTGCAAATCAGGAGCATCTCCATAAAAGTCAATTACACCAGTGCAAAGCATAGGCAACAAGCCTTCCGTGTGCTTATCAGCAAGGCTAGGCCCGTTAGTCATGCATTACTCAAAACTGTACAGAAAAAAATATAAGCCTGGCTGGCACTCACTGAAGTAATGGCTTCAAGCTAAGATTTATGGGAAATGGGCTGTGTAATGGGAAACAGATCTTTCCTTCTGAGCTCACGTGACACTAAATAGCTTTACTATCTTCCGTGTGTTCTTGCCAGTCATCTTTCGTCATGGTGAGCGCATTTTTTTTGTTTATTAACATCCTTTGGGAAGTCATGGTCAGCTTGGGAATTTTTTAATTTAGAAAACCTCTTCCTTGGGACTGAGTCAATGTAAAAAGCTCGTGTAGCTTAGCGAGAAAAAAGGCAGTTGCAGGAACTGCTGTGCTCTTGCTTCATGTTGCGATTTCCAGCAAATGCCCCAGCAAAGCTGCAGTCCCAGCGCTTGGGTCCGCTTGGGTCGGACCCTTGGGGAAAGGACACCTGCACCAGCCCTGGGGGCCAGGCACCAGAAGGACTTTGCCTATGATGCTGAGGTAGTTGGTGGTCCCTGGCACACGTCTGGCCCTGATGGTCTCTCCAGGTCTGGGAGCCAGCTCACACCATGGACCACTCCTACAATAGCATGGTCCCCCTGTGCCAACTGGTCTCAAGGATGGAAGTCCTGCAGGGGGTCATCTACTGGTAGGGTTGCAAGGTGCTTTTTAATAAACACCTGAACACCTTGTGCCTACTTCTCGGTCTGGAATGATATCTGCTTCCCAAAGCGGTAGACTTAGAAGATGCTCATTAGCAGGTATGGGCTCCTCCTGTAAATATTAATAGACCATGATCAGGTCATTTTCCAACCCACCTCCTCTTGTTTCCTTTCCTCCCCAAGAACTTTGCAGTCCTGAAAACGGATCTCCATGTCCTGGGTTTCAGTGCTGGAGGCTTTCTCACTAAAACCCAGGTGTTTCAGTGCCCAGGTGCAGGCACAGAGGAGAAAGGCCCCGGCACGGCAGACGTGCTTGCCGCGTTGCAAAGAGAAAGCCGTTAACTCTCAGCCAAACACTTTCTCAGCAGCAGTGGTGCAGTCTGTGCTTGGAAGAATCAACCTAAAGGAAGTTCTGTCCTCAAGAGAAGAGCACAGCCTGCTTCATATGGCAGATGCAGGCCAACTGAAATTGCTCAAAAGCCACAGCTTATTCTTAAGTGTGAATAGTCCTGGATGGTTTCTTTAAACACTGAGCTGTGCAGGGGGAAGAGGACAGCTCTTCTTTGCTTCTTAGCAGCAGCTCTGCTTTGTGCCATGCCTGACCAGACTCTGGTCAGAAGAGCACAGGACCATTTCTGCTGGGCGAGCACTGCGTTGGCTGCACATTGTGTCCTGGTTTCGGCTGGGATAGAGTTAATTTTCTTCCTAGTAGCTGGTATAGTGCTGTGTTTTGGATTTAGTATGAGAATAATGTTGATTACACACTGATGGTTTAGTTGTTGCTAAGTAATGTTTACACTGGTCAAGGGCTTCTCAGCTTCCCATGCTCTGCCAGGTGCACAAGAAGCTGGGAGGGGGCACAGCCAGGACAGCTGACCCCAACTGGCCAAAGGGCTATTCCATACCATATGGCATCATGCTCAGTATAGAAACTGGGGGGAGTTGGCGGGGGGCAGTGATCGCTGCTCAGGGACTGGCTGGGCATCGGTTGGCAGGTGGTGAGCGGTTGTATCACTTGGGTTTTTTTTCTGGGTCTTGTTCCTCTCTCTTCTTTTTTGTTGTTTTCCTTCTCATTACAATTTATTATTATTCTTTTGTTCCAATCATTAAACTGTTCTTATCTCAACCCATGAGTTTTCTTACTTTTGCTCTTCCGATTCTCTCCCCCATCCCACCGGTGGAGGAGGGTGAGCGAGCAGCTGCATGGTACTTAATTGCTGACTGGGGCTAAACCACAACAACATGAAGCTGCCCTGTGTTGTATGGCTCGGGTGCCTGGGGCAGGACAAGGCACCCCAGAGCTAAAGCATTTGTGCTTTTAGCATAAACTGGTCAATAGTTTTGGAGAGGGCAGCCATGGCTGTATATACCTGGACTCCAGTGCCTCGGGGTGCACATCTCATCGGGCAGGGCTGTTTTTGCATGCTGAGACCTGCACCTGAGCCCAGCTCACCATCCTGGGCATGTCCCGGGCCAGCAGAGAAAGGATGGGAGTAGCACAGGCTGTGGCGAGAAGAGGTTAGGCAGCGCTGCTGGGGGCCAAGACGGAGCATCATTCTCATGGCAGGAGGTACCTTCTCACACCACGTCTGAGCCTTGCAATGCTGCGTCAAGCTTTCCTCAATAGAAGCTGAGATTTCACCATCCCGGGTGGGAGTCCTGGAGGACGTATTGTTGAAATGATGTTCCCCAGGAGAGGGCAACCAGAGCTGCTGAAGCACATGGCCATGAAAAAGTGTGTCTGAAAAAGGACACGGATCTTTCTTTCCTATTGCATGTACAAATCACTCTTCAGCAAACGGGTCTCTCCTTTGTGGGGCTGAACTCAGGACCAGGTAGCATCATAAGACAGTGGCTACCACGGCCTTCGATAAGGGTGTTTGCTAGAAACTACACAATCTTCCCACCAGTTTATAGCAGTTATGAAGGTAGTGACATGAAGGCCTTAAAACCCAGAGCATCACTGATAATGGATGTTCTCCCAGCGAATGTAAATCCATCACTCACTTTGCAGCACCCACCAAGGTTGCCGACCGCAGACATGCACAGGAGACATATGTGACCATCGACAACAGAGGGAGGGGGAAGAAGCTCTGCGTGTATGAGCACATTGGTCACCACTGCCCACAGGGTTATTTTAACCGCCTGTCTTCTCTAGGGGAACTCTTTCATGCAGCATTTCTAAAGGGAAAGGAGGGGCTTGACACCGCCACCATTCCACGCTGTGCGAGAACAAAGTGGCTACCAGCAAGAGATACGCCCAGCCCTCTACAAAGGCAGCTTACAGCCAAACAAGTTCAGTTTCAGGAAACCAGCAGCATGACCCTCGGTCCCACCTCTGCATTGCTGGCTGGTGCAGAGCTGAGCACAGCTGCATGGATCTAAGATCTACCACCAAGGATCCCATCCCAGAACTTCAGTGTTTGGATCCAGAGTAATTCAAGATGGATAGACCAAAGCAACAGCATTTCAGAAGCCACCCTGCCCTGCAGGGGATTCATCAAACTGGCCAAAAAAGCTCTGGATGTCTCCTGGTTTGATTAGCCTGTAATAAATTAAAAATCTGGCTGAGCTCAGGTGAGGACACAGTGTCACTGCGAGGTGACAAGGCTGTGCAGAAAGGCCTTTTCTCATAGAAGAGTCAGTGGCATCCCCTGTTTTTTTCAGTCGTGCTGCTCTACTCTCAGTGTTTGTTGAAGTTTTGTACAACTAAATCCAAGGATCAGGCCTGGGAGAGGCTTTTCCTGCAGAGTCAGACATCCCGGGGCTATGGGGAAGGAGCTCTTTGCCATTAGCAAAGGGTGCCATGACTCCGGGTGTCCTCCTGCAGCTGGGAGGAACAAAAGGCAACACAGGGGCAAAGGCACTTTTCTGTAGACACTGGTAACAGCAGATAATTTCATAAGAAAAGAGAACGGAGGTGCAAACTCTTTCCATGTACCAGTGCCACCTGCAGCAGTCAAGCCCCGTGCTCCAAAGCCGGGATGTGAGGGTGTCCCTGCTCCTGCGCCGCAGGGATGGGGGAGGTGGATGGGGCTGTCCCGGCTGGTCACCTGCAACCCCCGGCCAGAGCAAACTCCTGGGCCATTCCAATAACAACTCAGCCCCACATTTGTGTGTTGAAGCAATGATGTCTTTATCCTTCTGGTGTGCTAATAGACAAAAAAATTGTTCTCTGTATGGGAGGAGTTTGCCTCTACCAAAAGGTGGTTACATACCAGCGGGGAGTGGAGGCTGGCCAAGAATGGGATGCGTGGCTTTAGGAAGAAGCAATTCATACGGGATAGAAGGATATGGGCCAGAGGTAAACCACCTCTGAGGACAGGGCTGGCCTGGAGCACAGCTCTGCACAAAATTGCACCCACCCCACTGGGGCTATAGGGACATGCCTCAGGAAGCAGCAGCCACAGGAGGGATGCTGAAGGAGAAAGCTCTTCTGCACCGGATCCCCCACCACAGCCTGTGATTAGGAGGTGCCACCCTCAGCGCCAGCACCTCTGCTGGGACACCCAGTGTCATGGTCCTCAGGACGTGGCGGCCGTGGCATTTGCTGTCCCAGGGATGCGCTGATGCATCCTGGCCGTGCAGTGGTCCCCAGCTCCGGCTCAACGGGTGGTCCCAGGCCAGCCGTGAAGCTGAGGGTTTTGTTAGCTTTGGGAGAGACCACATTCATCTCAACCTGACCTTCTCCTTTTGAACCCTGGTGGTAGAGGAGTTACTCAGATTAGGGACAAAACTGGCAGAATGCAGCAAAGGTTTCTGAAAAGTTTCAGTATCAACAGAAATTTCAGCTTATTGAAGCAATTTCCTGACTCTTTTAATCTAACCTCTAAACCCAGCAGTTTTATCCTGAAGGGCAGGGAAACATTTGGAAACCTATTAGATTCTCTACTGTTAGCTGTTTCTATGGGAAAATGGAAGTTGGCTATAGGAGCAAATGAACAATAGAAATAACCAGCAAGTCATTCCTTGGCATTTTAATTGCATAATGCTACAAATCACACAAGTATTGTGTCTGTCCACGTGGAGCACAGGGGCTGGGCTCTGGCTGTCCCCCAGGCCCTGTAAAGGAGAAATATCTCAACACTGGGGAAAACCTGGGAACAGAGATAGAGATCTGTCCTTTTGTTCTTAAATTCACTACCAAATACTTCAATTAAAGTAAACACCAATCCCTCCTATATGATGTGAAGGCGATGACAAATAATTGCTCGAGATACAAAAGCCACATGGTAATCCCATTAAGATCAAAATATCTGTGGAGATTTTCTTTAAAAGCAGTCGCAGGTTCCAGGTTCTCTTGATGCTTCTGCTCGCATTTGCTGTATTTATTTTGTTGAGGTGTCAGGCTGGTATCAGAAAGGCAGTAGCGGAGTCTTGGTGGAGCAGCTCACGTTCACGTGTGCTGGACTGGAGAAGGCAAGAAGGTCCTGCTGCCCACAGCAAGGCATCGCCTCCACCGCCGCACGGCAGCGTCTGCCCCACAGACCGTGCTAGCAGCTGCTTATCGCGGGTGCCCAGCCGCCGGGCTCTGGCATCCTGTGCCAGTCCGAGGTTCATTGCTGGAAGTCCCACTGTGGCAAAAGCAGAGCACAAAGCACGCTTTCCTTTTGGCTCCTGTAAGCGCTTCCTTTGGGTTGTCGTTATGTTCACACACTCATAGGAGGAGTTAGGACTATTAGAGACCTTATCAAAGGCAGTGATGTTAAAGGAAAAAGGGGCCACCCTTTGTACTCAGTTCATGGGGCTTCGCAGGAGACATCCCGGGCTGCTCAGACCATAGGCAGAACAGCCTTTATAAGGATGGAGCAATTTACATACTGAAAAGAGTGAAAAAAACCCAGAATCAGATAAAAAACAAACCGATTTAATGTACGCATTGTCCTCGGGTGCGAAAATCTGCTAAACAATCCCAAAGGCACATCCCTACACAGATGGAAATTTGTTTCTAGGGACGTGGAGACCGTGCAGCTTTTTGGACATTTAGGAACATGTAGCTTTCTCTCGTGTTTATCAGCCTCACGCACAATCTGCAAGCTGCATTATAGCACCACATTCCTAAAGCTGTAAATGGGAATGAGATGAGAAAGTGTCAGCAAGGCATAAACCACCTTCCTTTTTCCCCAGCTTCGTCTTTTCTCAGTCCCCGGGGCACTGTCACACTTTCCTCATTAAAGATAGAAGCCAGTGGGAGCTGGGTCTCCTTGTTTCTCTGAGCCCAGACATCCAGGTAGATGTCAAAAATTTGTCAGATTGCCTTAGGAGCCACTGCCCCGAAGAATGAAATATATATATATATTATATATATATGCATAAATTTGAGAACCTTTTTAGTTGACTATGATGCACAAAAAGACTCAGGTGACTCCTGGGCTGCCACCATTTGAAGGATGTAGCTTCAGATTTTGACCTTTGAAAACTCATCAGCTGCCTAGTCCTGGTGCATCTAGTGTCTGCAAACCCCTCAGACACTGACATTTAGGTCCCCCAGGTCAGTGATTTTCCATCCATGGTTCACAGCATCTGTGAGCTGATGCCTACCTCTTCAAATTTCAGGGCAGCTGCTGAAAACCAGGTCTGCTGTCAGCAGGCTTATTCTCATCACACAGAGGTGGACACCCACCCTGAGGTCTGCAAATTGGTAAAACTGAACGTCACAGGTTTAAACATGTTTCTGGGCACACCCAGAAATGCCTCAGCCTTTTCCTTTGCTGAGTAGGATCAAACCATGTTTAAAACACATGTGGGGAGGATGTGGCAAGACCCGTGCTTTATGTTCTAGGCCAGTGGTTAGGCAGCTGCCGGGGGAAAACGTGTGCAGCTGTGCCTCCCTTAGGGGAGACAAACCCGTGCCTCCTTCCTGATGGGCAGTGTCTGGCTGTAAGTGCTTTAAGTGTCCAGCCAGCAGAGACTCTGGACAGGGATTCAGTAAGTTTTTCTTCTGAAAGGTGTTTTATTTTGTATTCACTGGGACAAAAAGGGTGTGAGTGCTGGATACTGCCTGGGAGTAGGGAGACCTGCTATTAACCCCCACTTCAGGGGATAGCTAGTGTAAAAATAATCATCCTTCCATTCATCTTAGGGGGGGGACTAAAATCAGATACATACCCTCATGTCTATATTATGGAGACATACTTATTTACATGCACTCGATGGCCTAAAGAACACTTACTTTTCCTATGCATACAAAAACATGAAATAATGTTTTTGTTTAGGGGAACATCAAACTCCAGAACACTTTTTATATTGAATTAGGTTAAAATCAATTCAGAGAGAAGGGAGAAGTGAACTACGGTCTCCCATGTCTGGAGACATCTTACTAGCCAAGCAGTAAATGATTGTGCCTCTTCCAGCCCTGCTATGGAGAGTGGAAGGGGAGAGAAGGGAAGGGGAGGGAAGAGGAGGAGGAGGGGGGAAGATTAAGGGCTTAGGTCTACCTGTTCCTTGAGGAATTTGCTTTTGTGTATGACTTTCCTCCAAGAGGTAAGACCTGGATCACGTGCTCAAAAGAAGATCCATTTTTTCCCCCAGTTACATCAATGGGACTATTGAAAAATATAGACCTTCCCTACAAATCTCACCTTGCTTGTGTCCCTAGATCACGACTGCTGCAACATTGCAGCTAACGCTTCTCATCTGCAAAATTCAGGCCTGTTGGGATGCATGCTCCAGAACCAGAACAGACACCTAGAAGGGAGGTGTCTCAGTGCCAGGCTGCAATTCTGGCAGCGGCTCCAGCCCTCTTCCCCACCCTTGCACACCCTGCCTTGCCCCCTCAAATGCTCTGCCTGGATTAGCCTCATGTTTTAGCTACTCTGTGGCTTTCTCAAGGGCTTGTCTCTGCTTTTACAAGCTGGCCACAGAGTCCCTGGGCTGCAAATTTGCTCAGGACAAACCCTCCCCTATCACCACGTTCACGAGCAGGCTGACCGCAAGCAGGTAGCAACAGTCGCGGTTGTTAAAAACAGGCAAATAAATAAGGAACTAGCGATTGCTGCAACAGACCAGCAAACTGCTAAAGCAGCACTTATGGCTTCCTAGTCCTAAAAGCCGTGGGGACAAGCAGGGGCATCCCAACACTGAGGGAAGCGCTTGGGTTTTTGTTAACAGTGTTTTCAGCCTTTTTATAGCAAAGTTGAGCACTGCTGTTTTTCATCTCTGTCTCTCCCCTGGTGGCACTGTGTTGGTGTTAACAGCAACAGGTACTTTCAGTCATCAAAAACTTATATATCTCATCCCGTGTACAAAGACAACACCCAGTCCTGCAAGTCTGTACCCATATGAGCCTCCCCACTGGAACCAGCAAAGGAAACCTGGGTGCATCTACCTGAGTGTTTTGCCTTGGATCAGGTGTGAACTTTTGAAGAGACTCTCCCCCTTCTCCCCACCTACTGCTTCAGTTCACATCAAGGAAAGGTCCCGGAGAAAATAATGAATCTTTTGGATGAAATGACTAGGTGTTGCAGCCCTGGAGGGCACTCCTGAAGGGCCCTTGCCCCACGAGACCTGCAAGAGGTACCTCAAGGCAGCCCCCAGCCACGCAGAGTGAACAGTGGGGCGTTGACGTTGGCTTTCACCAGCTCACCCTGCTCCCCTCGTCCCCCGCTGCCTCCTCTTTCTCCCACCTACCCCCCATGTTTCCCCTTCCTTGTCACACGATGCAGATTTGCAGAACCGTATTTCCAAGCACCTCTCCTACCCCAGCCGCGGGGCTGGCTGCGCCGGCTCGCAGCGACACCCGAGGGGGCCCCCGAGGGAGCTGGCAAGAGAAGCGGGGCTCCTCGTTAGCTGCTGTCAGAACAAACCCCACTAATTGATTTCCAGCCTCCCGTGACTGTTTGTGAAGGCAGGGCCCCCGAGCCCCTTGCCAAGAGCGTGTTGTATTTATTTGACTCGGTTGCTCAAGGCAGTGTCTCAGGATGGGGTTGGGTTGGGTTTCTTTGCACGCACATGAAAAATGGAATAACGGGCCAAGGGCTCCCTCTGTGTCCACCGCCGGGCATAACTTCTGCTGTCCCGGCTTGGGGCAGGACTAGCACAGCCTGGGTTTGGGCACACGTGTGTGATTTCGTTTAGCCCCTCAGTCCAGCACTGCTGCTGAGAGATCATCTCCAGGTAGCTTTGGAGGCCATCCACGAAGTGCCAAAGGACGTCAGAGCACCCCAGAGCTCTCTCTGGCGTCCCTGCATTTCTCTAAGGGGGCTCAGAGGTTTTGTTTTATAAAGAAGCATGTGCCCACATCAGGTTAGATTCATTGTGATGTGACAGGAGGCATGATGAGCTGTTTGTGCCTTTGTGCTCCTTTCGACAAAATGAGCTTAATTACTGTGTGCAAAGAGCCTGGAGCTTCTGTAACAGGACACATGGAGGAAAGGCACGATCTTAATTTTACACATACAAGGTTTTATGTAGGTGCGTGGTCCTTTGGATAACTTGTCAATGAAATATTGTTCCATCATTGCATGAGATAAGTAGCTCTTATCTTTGGCTGCACGGGCTGACGCCACATGCACCTTTTGCAAAATCAGGAAAAAGAGCCCTTTGGGGGAATGAAAGAGGTGGGGGCACCCCTCTCTAATCCCCCGTCTGCGCAAGGAGGTCAGGATGGTGCTTGGTTTTGGGTGCAAATATTGCAGTGCAAATCAGAGAGCTTGTCTCATTAAAATCCCACGGGCTGCCTGCAGGTACAGTTCCCTTTCATTATTCCTGAAATATTTATCACCCAGGCTTTCCAAAATACACCACTAATCCAACCAATTGCAGGAGAGCAGAAGGTATTTTTCTCCTCAAATGTCTCCCCTTGTGGGTTTTAAAACATTCTCCACTTCAGGTTTGAAAGGAACTTGGAGTGAATACGAACTCTGCAAGAGCAGGATGAAAACCCTCTGCAAAGATCTTCCCATCGCCTCCATGCAAGCCTGCAGAGCAACAAGAGTGTTCCACTGCACAACGTGGATGTGCCTCCCCTTTGGGCCGCTGCCGTATCCCGTCTCCACTTCCAGACACGCAGACACCCTCTCCCCTCGCCTGCTCTTGGCATCTTGTCCCCTCCGCTGGGTCACGGTGACAAGGAAACGCTGGTGGGGTTAACGGCACACGAGGCAACACGCCTGGGTTCGGATTCATCCCCGGCACACCACCTTCATGACGGGCAAGTAATCCACCGATGTCATGCCACAGCCGCGGTCTGCCACCTGACGCTGTAAATATTTAATGGCTTCATAGCCAGAGAATGTGCTTTTTTTTTTCCACTGACGGGAGGTCTCAGAGCCCTCTCCTCTTCTGCTTAGGGAGGCAGCTCTTCACATGAGCTGTCAGTCTTGAGGAGTCGATGCTCAACTCCCTTCCTCCTGCTGAAATGGGGTTACGTTGCAAATGGGTGATTTAGATCATTTAAAGAATCACCGGCAAAGGTATTAGCAAAAATGGTTTTAATAGGATGCTGTAAAAGTGCGACTTAAAGTTTGATGGCAAGGTTCACTCTGTTGCTGTATGGCACAATCATTTGAACAATGATTTAAAACTACCAAGGCACAAATCCAAGTTACCATACTACAAGGTTACGCGCGATATCGGTCGGTTACCAAAGATCTGTCATTGGTAAAAGGTCTCTCTGCCTTGAGAAGCAACCTTGAGAGGTGTCCCAGCTCAAGGGGAGATCACCACCATGCAGCCAGGGTCCTCAGCCGGGAGAGCTCAAAGAAGGCTCAGTTAGGCTGTCATATTTGTGGAATAAAGTGGTTGGCTTGTAGTCAAATTACATGTGATGGGAAAGGTATGCATGAGACTCCTTGTACCCACAACTTTCTTTGTTCCTTGATAGATGAGTCTTGGAAAAGCCACCCGCTATTCATGTGTTGATGGCATGATCGGTGTTCCCAGCTCATATGCATCGATGCTCACTGTGTCACTCTGCTCCTTTGTGGGTTTTCAGAGAACAGATTGGAACTGGAGGAGTTCTTGGCTCATTGACGGCTCAGGCCTTTGCCTCCTTTGGAGCCTGTACCAAACTACCGCTAGTTTGGTGAAGGGGTCGAGTGCCTCCATCACAGGTTAGCAGTCGTCTCCCTCCAAGGGTGCGGTGGCACAGCACAGCCGAGGTCTGTAGCAGGGCAGAAAATTGCTTCGGTTTTAACACCCAAAAATGAAACTTTATTGAAATGGAATTGAAACAGGGCAGTGTCTTTCTGGATGAACTTCTGGGTTTAAAAATTTTTATTTTCTTTAAAAAAGCCGTCACAGTTCTTCACGTATCTCATCCCTGGCTTTTCGTTCAAATTTAAAATTAAATTATAATTTTATAGTTTTAGGGGAAAAGTGATACTCCAAATGAAAACCTACTTCCATTGTTTCTGGTCGGTGCTTTCTTTTACAGTTGCGGTTAGGAGATTTTGTTTGTTTGAGATTCTACCTTTCTGTGGCGATTTGAAACTGAGATGTTTTCTGAAACCTTCATATTTCTTACGAATAGATCCACCACCCCAACATTTCCAGCTACAGGCCTCCCAGGATTAACATGTATGAATCGATTTTTTAAAGACTCCCTGTGACAATGCACTTTTGCCACGAGGCGAGCACACGGCAGGGAGGGACAGACCTCTGCTTACCCACAGGACATGGCCCATCACGGCTTGAGAGGAGCCAAGTCCCACCTGGGACAAACCACCGTCTCTCCATTTTCCCTGCATCAGCTGACAGGAACCTCCTCACGTACCCGCTGCCAGTACATTTTTTGGCTGGCTTCTCTGCTAACAAATGACCCAAAGCATATGTGCAGGAACAGGCCCAAAATAATGCTCGTGGCACGGCTCCAGCCGATGGGTCCCAGCCTGGAATAGCCTCCTGGCAGCTGGTGGGTGGCAGCGGCCGCTTCCTTCGCGTACAGCTCAGGGGAGACCCAGCACGACTGCTGGGGAGAAAGTTTCCTCGGGCAGGATCCATTTCACCTAAGTTTAGATGCCTACAGTCTGCAGCTGAGCGAGTCCACCAGGGTCCCTGTTAGAGGAAAACAGGCACTTCCAGAGGGTATCTCATCTCACCCCAGGTCAGACGAAAGTCAGATGAAGCAGCCTGGAAACACCAGTTGTTTTCATTGACTAAAAAAGGGTTCTCAGCTGCCAGCTCTGAGACAGGAAACGCCACCCTTGAGGTTTGGTTCCTTTGCCTAAACATGGATTTCTAATATCTGCTTGGCCTGCAGCTGCTGGCCCCCAAAAGTCTTTCTTCTAGGTCCCGTCCAGCTCCAAGATGATCACTTGCTAGATGCCACGGTCCCTTAGGAGCTGGGCATTGGTGGCCAAAAGATGTGCTTGCAGGGCAAGTCTTGCTCAGCCTCCTCCTGCACTGGGCTTGCGGAGGGGAGATGTTGTGTCCATGGGCTGGCTGCAGATGGGCACTGTCAGGGGAGACCACATTCACGGGAGAATTTACAGAATTGCCCACGATATTTTAGTACTGGCAGCATATACATTCCTTTTTTTTTTTTTTTCCCTTTCCTTTTTCTTTTTATCATACAGATAAATTTTGGAAGGTTTGGGTTTTGCTTGTCTGCTTCTAATTAATGAGGCAAAAGGCACAACTCTAACATCCAAGTGATTTCTATGCCGATTCCCAAACCCTTCTTTCAAGACACGGGATTATAAAGCCTTCTCATCCACACAGTTTTAAGAAAAAATTGTATGGACTAAAAGAGGAATTTTCTACAACATCCTCATCTGAAGACTGCTGAACTGTTTGAGCTGAAGCTTTCTTAATATCTGAACTGGAGCCGAATAACCAAGCATGTGAAATGTTATCCTGAACAATTAAAATCTGGCAAAGTTTAAGGAACTAAACCCAGTGTCCTATAAAGGAAATGGCTAGACGTATTTACCTGCAGCAGGGATAACTTGCCACTTAATACTAATAACAATCAGGTTCCTATCGGTTTAACCAGGTGCCAAATGGGATTATGGTCTCATTTGCAACGTGTAATCAATAAGGAAAGAATAACAGGAAGCCTCCAATGATTAGAAACAACTCAGATCCCAGCAAACTATGCTTTTATTCATACTCCAGAAATCTCACTTCTCATTCTGCCTGCAAGTCCCCTGCCCTACACACCCACGTAACAAGGTGCAGCGATGGCAGAAAGCCCCATTGCCATCGCCCGCCGTGCTTCAGTGACCTGCAAGCTTCCGTGTTAAATCACTGACCTTGCTTTCCCTTCTTGTGAAGTGCATAGTCACGCTCCTACATAACTGCTCATTAGTCAGCGTTTCATCACGCTTTAAGTATTTCATAACTGTGTTTCTAAGAATCAAGACTGCCATCAGGACATTGCTTTCAGCCTGCAACAAGAGAACATTCAGCTCAGCCTCTGCGGCGGCTGATACCATTTCCATTTCAGGCATGGTTACATCCCTGCCCGTGCTGAAGGGGCAGCAGCATTTTTCTGTTTTGTTCAGAGAGCAGCCCTGGTTCTGGGAAGCTGTGCAAAACCTCAAAAAAAAGGGGCCTATCCCGTATCTGTATCCAGTGCCTATTTTTTTAGGAAACCACAAAGGCTACAGTCCTAGTGCTTAATCCTGGGGAAAGCCACACTGATGGCTTTCTAGTTTTTATGCCTCTGAAGGCATCTGTGGTTTTTGCTGTGACAAGTTGACTATGATTTAAAAAAAGTTTCCCTTTAAAAAGTTCTGTCTTACAGTGTTCTGACACAAATCCAGTAAATGCTTTATTCACACCGCTTCTGAGTAGTCTGTAGTGACTGAACTGTGACTGGTTCAGGGACTGGAGACTGGATGGGGAAGAGAAAGGTGACTTTTAAAGGAATTTGTAGTTTGGGCCTATTTTGCTGACATAATAAGGAAAACAGTTAAGCTTTTCCTCTTTTATTTTTAAAGGTCATTCATTTCCTTCTTATATTTTATTGGGAAAAAATAGGAGGAAACCCAGATTCTCACACCCTTAGTATTGGGAAAACTCATTAGCGATCCTAACAAACATTGTTTTTCTCACAAACATTGTTAGACATTTTAAAATGAAACAGGAATTCAACTGGAAAAGAAATTAAAACTTGTAATACCAAAATATCCTGTCCTATTGCTAGTTTTCCCTCCCTTTCATCTGTTGCAGTGTCACCAGTTCACTGGCTGTCCAGCAGTCAAAGCATCTTCCTGAATTTCTAACTAAACAGAGAAAAGGCAGGCAAAAATTTTTCAGAGGGAGAATATTTCAGGTCATCCTTATGCACATCACAAAAAAGCGAAAACAAATCAGAAAATCTCTTAACCCACAAGATTGTTTTGTTTGTATTTTTAGTTTAGCCTTGAGGTTCATGGCCAAGATAGGAAACCAGACAAATCTTTTGCTGGCTCTGCTACAGAGTCCCTGTTTAACTGTGGGAAGATTAATAAGCCTCTCTGTTTTTTCCATGTTCTCATATGTACTATATACATACACATTATCAGACAGAGAGAAACACAGAGCCTATAAATGACTCCAAAGTCTTAAATCCCAGTCTCTACTGAAGTGTCTAAAATAACTGAATAGTGTTTTCATGAAATGGCTATTATTAAAATAGCTGCAGGAAAAGGAAAGGGAGGCAGCAGGTCTCTGACAGTCGCACACAGGTGAACACCCCAGCCCCTGGGCAGGGACACGGTGCTGTGCTCACTTTGTCACTCTTGTCCAGCGCATTTTGAAGTGTCCCTGCCAAGCAGCACAGTCTGCGCAGCAAGGCCAGACAGCAGACGACAATGATACCTGCTATCCTGGCATCTCTTACTGGTTTCTAATGGTGCCCTGTGTGGATCTCTGGTAGAATTAAATGGGATTCGTTATTCAAACATGTTTTATTTTTTCCACTAAACTCTCAGTTTTTCTTTTTCTCTTCTTATCATATGGCTGATATGAAACCCCAAAAAACCCCATGATTTTCTTTCACAGTAAATCTGCAGGTCAAGTGGGAAAAAGAAAGAGGAAAAAAAAAGGAAAATGAAAAAAAAAGAAAAAGCAAAAAAAAAGAAAAAGAAACAGCAACAGAAATGGTTTAAAAAAGCTGTGGTAAGTGCAGACATTACAGATTTCATCCACAGTAATTACTGGATGAGCCACTGTAGGTCGGTACCTTGAAGGGGAAGGCAGTCAATCTGGTAATTACTGCATTAAAAAGAAATGGGTCAGCTCATGACTACTCTGCAAAACAGAGTCGTCGTGCACAGACTTGCAAATATAGGAAAACTGGAGCTGGTAAATCTAGCAAGTGCAACGCTGTTCAGAATAGCCTTGTTGCTTGTCAGCCTTAGCCAAAAGCACTCCTCCGGCACAGCCTGGGAGGTGGGGCACAGCCATGCCAACACCCTGCTGCCGGATCCAGCATGGTTTGTGGGGTGCCAGCTCGGACGTGGGAGGAAGCAACAGTGTCTGATAGTGACCCCCAGTCACTATTTTTTGAGCCAGGCTTGGGACAGACAGTCTCCTGTCTTATTGCTTAAGGAAATTTTTATTTCTTCTACATTTTTTCTGGTACACTGCCTAAAGTACTCACCCAGGAGGGGAGAAATGTGGGCCTTTTGCCTTTCTCAGCCTCAAGGACTTTCGAACCTCCATCTCCCATTTCTCCAGCAACCATGAAGCAAGGCAGTGCCAAAATCATGCCTTACCTTCCCTGCTGAAACTGGAAGAAATAGGATTCCTAGAAGAAGAAACATGGATTTTATAGCGAGTAAGAAGGACATCTACTTGGGAGCAGGAGATGTGGGAATTTGTTTTCTCCCCCTGCCACTCCCACACAATACAAAATTGTTCCTTTAGTTCAGCCAATGTCTGCTTAATGCAAAACTCATTAACAGCCGAGAGAGCAGAGACAGATGAGCAGAGACTAAGCTGCTATATTAAGGGTACCTGACTGGGTATTGTGAAATCCTCTCCAGCATCTGCAGACCAGGGGACACCTGAACCTCCCTGTGATTTTGCCCCTTCCTCCCTTTGCTCCCTCAGTACAATCCCTTACTGCAAAGGTGGAAGGAAACAGGCTGAGTGAGGTCAGCTGGATTTTGGGCTCAATTTACCACCAAACATGCACTGATGACATCAGCAAGTGCGGCAGCACAACAGGAGAGGATTTGCAAAGTGGAACAGCTGGTGGTGAGTACCCACTGCCCACATGTACACATCTGGGGGAAGTTATTTCTACTTCTAGTTGGGTCCTCTGGACCCAAGTGTCCAGTTTTTGCTCCATGGCAGCTCTGTGATGGGAACCAGTGCATGGCAGGTGGAGCTGATCAGGAGATTTACTATGAAAGTGCTCCCTTGAGCTAAACTAAACCACTGAGGAAGACAGCCCCGGATTTCTTTTTCATTCCTCATGAAAAAGATGAATTTTCCACATCATCCCATGCAGAATTAGTTTTTCTTTTTAGGTAAGGCATTGCAACTATAATTAGCCAGCAGTTCTGGACACAAAAAATTCCTTTCACGGACTGTACACAAGATTAAATATGTAAACTATTAAAGGACAAGACACAGGAAGGCATAAGCAGGAAAACAAATCATAGTAGCCTGCAGATTTGATTGCATAAGGGGGAAAGCACCAGGTAGCTGTGCTTCTCAGCAGTCAAGGTAAAGAAATTATTATTTTTGTTCACAGTAAGAACTTGCTAACATACCTGGACATTATCAAACTGAATCATTCCTATAAGCTCTTCTGAGGTGAAATCCGTGGCCTCAAATTATTATGAGCAACAAAATAATCTGAGAAGTTTGTGGTCATTAACACAAATTCTCTGGATGAACTTAAAAAGCAGAGAAATTAGCAGAGAAGTACTAGAAGTGCTCAGTAAATACACCAAGAATTTTGTAATTTTATTTTGTTTGCTTTTATGTTCATTTGAAAAAAACATGGTGCTTATCTCACCAAAGAACCATTAAACAAATTGTTTGTTTCAGCTCTACAGCCCTGATCTTTCAAGGGAAGTGAGAGGCTCTGGAGCTCTGTGTATAAATCAGGCAGATGCCTTCTTTCATTCTGTCGTATCCTTCCCATTCTCAGTGGTGCTCTCCAAGTCGATCAGGCTTGAACAGTGGTGTCACATCCTATTCCTTTACCTCCTCTCCCAAGCATCAGCATCACTAGGCTTCTAATGATCTGCATGGGATTTTGACAGATCAGATTGACTGTATGACTCTCCCAGCAGTCGCAGGAAGCGACTCTTTGGTGATGTAAATGGCACGGAAACATTGCCTTTGGCAGAAAATGGCTAAATCGCATTCGGAGAATATTTAATGAGTTCAAGGAGGGACTGGCTTGCATTTTTTTGCCAGAAAACGACAAAATTATGATTTTCATACATCGTCCTGATTTGACCATGTGACTGAAACTCCCACATTAAGATGGCACACTGGCCACAATGCTTCCCCATGGCTTTAACAGCTCCAAACCTCCAAATTTGATACTATGATTCCTAGGTAATTGATAATAAAAACAATATACTTGAGGGTAACAAACCATGATGGCTGTTAATGCAGCAGGGGCAGTGGGCTGTCACGTCTTTCTGTGTTCGGTGATGACTTCAAACTCTGAGGTTCCTGAGCACCTCGCTGAAAAACAGCATAACATAACTTCAGATGTTCTATTTAGGGGTTATTCCACTGAAATTTGCTGGGTGTTTTGATGATGCCATTTGTTGCCCAGTTACCCTTGGCAAATCTTTTACATTTGACTTCCTAGGCAAGTCATAGTATCTACTAATCTTACCATTAAAGGTGGGATCTGGAGGAGCATTCAAGAATAGTTGAAATCTTCCTCTGATACCAATAAGGCTTTTACCGCTCACTGCAAATATAACACATACATGTCAAAAGTGGCTTTTGAGAAAGTATATGTTGAAAATTTCCACTGACTTCAGGAATCTCTCCTGAGTAAACAGGAGTAATGGCTTTGTTGTTATAAGGCCAATGGACAGATCTTACTGGGGATCCTGGGAAGCAGGATGATAAAGCACTGAGGATGTTCTGTTCTTTCAGTCATCAGACCCTCACTAAGTGACTCATTCAGTGTGAGTTTTGGGTTAGCCCAGTATAGTATTCTTCATAACAGCCGAAAGCGGATGACTATAGGGAAATACGAAAATATTTGCTTGTTGAATATTCTTCTCATTTCCAGCAACTTGTAGCTCAAGGACTTCCCAAGCTCTAAGCAGCAACTTTAATAACCCTTGATAGATTTCTCTTCCATGAGTCTAACCAGTGTCTCCTTGGCCCCATCTAAATTTTTAGCATTCATAACATCCTGGTATGAATAAAACTTAGTCCCTAAGTATCTATGACTAATCAATCCTTTAAGCAGCTTCACTGACTTCTGAACTCCCACAGCAGCACTTAATTTGACAATTAATTTAATTTACCATCATCACCTTTCACTGCTAGTATTTTCACTCAAAGCAGTGTACCCTACAGATGGTTCTCTAGAAACACAGGCGCATGATACCCCTTCACTTTAACTCTTCATTAGGTTCAACGCATGACTTTAAATACCAGTAGTATGTGGAAGGCTATAAAGGAAGATCAGTGATATGGTGAGGGCTGAAAAATTGCATCAGAGAGGTTTAAAGATGAATCAAGGAAGGAATGGGTGCAACACAGAAAGCAACTGAATTACTTTATTCAGTCCCGTTATTATAGCTGTTGAGATGAAAAGTAAGAATACAGATGAAACCTCACAGTAAAACTCCTCTCTCTTCTTGACTTACAGAGGTTTAAACTGTCACAAATGTGTGATCACATAGATCGATAAAAAAGTGGTTGATGCACACACATGCAGATTCAAGAATCCTTGGTGGATTAGTGACAGTCACATTTTTAAGTGAAATATCAGTGCTTGCTTGTAGTCTGTATTAAATCTAATGACCACAGGGATTGATCATTTACAGTCTCCTTTCATTACCTAATACCTTAGTGCCCCATGAGTGTGCTGGATTTTCATGACCTTAAATCACAGGCTGCCTTGTGTATTCTGCTGTAGCAAGCTCAGCTTCTTTGCAGAAGTTAACATCTGGGCAAAGATTAGCAGAAATATCAGTTTCAATTAATATATAATTTTAGACTCAACCCAAATTGTCACTGACAGAACTAGACCTTAAATGCTATGCGGGAATTAGCTTTCCTAAAAATTTAGCAACAGAACAGACCTGAGCAGATGACCCACAGGTCATCTGTGAAATACCCAGCTTGGTGAAATCAGTATTTTAACTGCAACCCAAATAATGAAGTATATAGTGTTATTTGTTAATTAGTGCTGTACCACATAACAAGCGGAAGGTTATGCAAAACAAGAAGCAGCTTCTAAAGCAATAGAAATACCTATTATGAGTTCTAATCACTAAAGAAAACATCTTTTGTAAGGGTTTAAATATAACTCTCTTGCTTTTCAAATCTTCTGATGAACTAGCTATTACTAATGTCGAAAGGTGATGCCTGTCAGCCAAGAACTACATTAGAGTCCATAATTGAATTTCAAGAGTTGTCAAGAGCAGGCTAATAAAATAGCTGCTACTAGAAGTGACGTATGAAAAAAAAAAAAAAGTTCTGGTCTGGCAGGATGCAAAGTATGTTGTGTGGTTTCCCAATGTAATTTCAAATAATATGTTCGATTTTTCTGGGCTACATTTGTCTGATATTCTTCTCTTGTATAATTATGATTCATTATATATAATTTATTCAAGGACTGTAACTCACCTCTAAGTGCCTATAAATATTACTGCAGATAGACATTTGCATTGTAAAACAAATGTGTAACACTGGGATTTATGAAGGATCTTTTTATGTTAGTTCCTTGACAGGAAAGATAGATTTTTTTCTGAAGTAAAACATTGACCTTAAAATAATCTTAAAAAACTAGCACAGGAAACAATTGACAGCTTATCCTTCCCTGTGTTGTTTAGGTAATTTGACAATTTTAGGGAGGGCTGGGGGGCAAAGTATTCCTTGGCCTTTCAAAATGGATACAGCTATACTATTGTTACATCAGCATTACTGGGAATGTTCCCATGGTTATGATGGTAATATATGATACCTACCCTCCCACTGCTTTGCAAAAGCATAAGCCATTTCTGAGTGGAGCTCTTAGAGGTGGTGGAAGGCAGACAGATGACATTGCTATGAGGAACGGTGAAAGAAAAACATAGTCCCAGCTGGAACAAAGGCTGCACATTGTGTCACTGCACCAAGTGGTGTTAATGAAAGGCTGTGGGATGCTGGCATCCTTTATTGCCCCTGGTAAATCGGTATGTGGATATGTAGCAATTCTAAAAATGGGAGAAATCCAATGCAAGATGACAACATTCATCTAGGGCACACCAAGTTGTGAGAAGCTGGTACCGTAGTGATATCCTGACCTGTCTTGCTGCCACCCTCACTGGGCAGAGTTGTTCAGTCTAGAAAAGAGACGGAAAGGAATATACTTTGTTCTCTTTCTGTGATGATGAGAATTAGAAGTAACGAGCTTAAGTTGCAGGAAGGAACAGTTATGTCAAACAGTAGGAAAACATTTCTAACAGGATGGCAAAGAATTGTAATAGCACACCCAGGGAGGCTATGACATCTCCAGTGCTGCTCTCCAGACAGACAAACTTTTAAGGACAGGTTAGAAAAATGTCTATGAGAGATAACACAGGCATACTTACTGCCACTGCAAGAATAATTCAGTGCCCATGCTCAGGTATCTCTCCACCCTAACCGTGTTCAGCCACCATGTCCTGCTCTGGCATCTGACTCCTCTTCCAGTTGCAGCCTCACATCAATAACACCTTGTCCTGGCCAGTAAGAACTGCCACCAGCAGGACACAGGCCAGATGTTCCTGCTTAGGGCAGGATGGCGGACAAACTGGTCTTCCCAGGCCACTGCCAGCTCTGTTCTTCTATGATTTCTCTAATTTACTTGACAAAATCTTAATCCTTTTCCTTTGTTGATCCCCCACTGAGGGTGAAGATCTGCACTCAGTCTACTGATCATTAAATCCATGGCCCTCAATATGGCAGTTTTAGCAGCGTTCAGGCCATGTGATGGGCTGTAGGCCAAAAATACAGAAACGCAAGCAGTCTCCCCAGATAGTGCTGAACAAAGTGCAGATCAAGATTCCTCAACCCTCAGTTAAATATACAGTGGTTGTTCATGATACCAGGTAGGGCAACACGAAGGCTGTCCTGAATTAATTTCTCCTGCCTGCTATTCTCTGCCTGCTCTCTGGCAAGTCATTTATTTTCTCCTCAGTGCTTTTGTTTCCCTTTTGCAGGATGGGATAAACAAGCTTCCTAATTGCACCAGGACACCGTGAGAACAGACAGGATCAGGTACTACCTTTGCCCATCTACAGCTTTACCTTTAGCTGCTCTCAAAGGAAATACGAGCACAGCTAAATTCTTGTTTTCATACTCATTTACACAAGGTTTTAGCTGAGCATGCACTTTAACACCATGTAACACTCCTCAAGGCTTAAAGGGAATCCAGCCTTTAAGTCCGATTTGCTGCTACTGCACAACCTAGAGAACAACAATAACAATAACACCTGCAGGTTAGCAAAATGTTTTATTATACTGAAACATACTGTACATAGATGAGAGCCAATGGTTACGTTTTATCTGTCCCATCAAATCAAAATCAAAATACCTTCATCATATTTTCCATTGGCTTAAAAAGGGAATACTAATAGATATAATTTCAGTATTAAAAATATATATATAATGCTTTCTATTTATTTTTTTCTATATTAGAAAGGCAAATTTGGGGATAGTGATATGGCTTAAATATATTAATATTTTCCATCTGGGGAGCTTGTCTTCACATCTGGATAGAACACACGCAGAATGAGTTCAGGAATCTCTTTCTACATGACAGCAAGTATCAACCCAAATTAGATGTAAATTCAGCATGTTCAACCAGAGTGCCTGAGCCAGGGAAGAAGGGTAGTCTGGGATGCCTATTCTACCATGGTTTTCTTTTCCTGCACATTAAAATTTCTCCAGTATATTTTCTTCCTATTTTTTCCTCTGGATAATCCCAAGTTTGTCCTCCCTTGTTTTAACCATTCCCATAGGAATGAACAGACCACTGTTTTATCAAAAAAACTCCTTTTAGCTTAGTGGAATTAATCATCATGACTTCTTCTCTAAGTTCTGGGAGAAGGGAAGGAGAAAGAGAGAGTGAGTGACTCCAGAGAGCAATTCAGAGTTCCTCTATTAGGACACCTGCACTGAATCACCTCCTGGAGAAATCTCTTTCTCTCCACTAACTACAGTGGGAGCCCAGGAAGACTTGGCTGGAAAAAATTAGCCCTTTTGAATCTTGAGTAGGTTCACAAGAGTCCTACAGCATCCAAACCTCCTACACACTGCAACCTCCACATATGTCTGGAGCTGCACTCTTAGCTATCTTCAGTCATTAGCTGTTCTCCCCAGGGGCCAGAGATGCATAGCGTCTAGTGTTTGCAGTCCTACAAATTCTCTTACAAGTTGGCATTTGCGCAACAACAAAGGCAGCAAATTGTCAGGCTTAGCTGGGATTTCAGTGCTTCTCTGAACTACAGAGGAACTGTTACCTATACTTAACAGTTCCTGGTTATAAATTACTGAAATACCAGTCAGGGAGGAAAGAGCTGCTACAAAAATGCACAGGATAGAAGGAAAATGACCCTTCCAGTGAGCTGAAATACACTGTCTAAAATGACAAGGAACAGCATCCTGTCCTGCCTCAGGCTATTTGTTGGACACCATTCACAGTTGCCATGTGTGCAACACGCTTACCATGTTCAGTCAGGACTAAACTGGCTGAAGCTGTACTATGTTGATACTAAAATAGTAGTAGACAATCTGTAGTACTATGTCCTTGTCCCCATTCCCTGTAAAACCCTGAAAATCTAAGGCAACATTATACCACAACTGCACTGTTTTGAAAACATCATATCGAACCTCTGCTAGTCAAACTTGCTGCTCTCTATATGATGGTACACAAATGAGCACTGTGACAGTAAAGAGATCTGGTCAATTCTTGCTACCGTCACTTGAGCTCACTGGGAGTTTAGGCCAAGAAGGCATCATTACATTTTAAAAATATGTATGTTCAAAAAAGACTTGTATCTTGGTTGTTGATAGATTCATTTTCCTGGATATACTGGAGAATGTCCACTTCATTCATTGTCTGAATTCTGTTTTCCTTTGGCTTTGCCAGTGGAGATGAATTAGTGCTCCTGGGGGCAACTGCTGGCTTCTGAGGCAATGGTGGTTTTGATGGCACCTTAGGTTTTGGTTTGGAGGTTACTTTCAAGAGTTTTTCTAAGTCATCTTCAACTCTGGAATGAGAAGAAAACATCAGTAACATTTTGGGAATTTCTGAACTGCTTTTTGTTTTGTAAGAAAATGCGTTCTTGCAAAATAAAACTTTCTGCAGGAAAGGATCAACTTTGATGAATTTCTCTTTTAAGGAAGAGCTTTCCATAAAAGTTTCAGTGTTACCAAACTGTCTTTTTGTAGTGTGATTTTTCAGTTCACCATGCAAGTTAACTAATTTTACAGCATGTTTTCAGATGTCTAAATTAAAAGCAATTTGCAATTATCAAAATAAAAAGAACTTGATTTCAGTTTGGGAAAAAAAATTGCTTTTGATCTCTGACAGGATGGTTTGCTTCCTCAAGAGCTCAGAAATTTTCATGGGATAGTAAAATTTTTCACATTCAGCTCTGCTTCCTCTTCATCCCCATCCCCCAAGACTGAGATTGAGCATTCCCTATGCTCAATCATGAGAAACTGGAAAATCTAATGGCTTTAAAAATATTACATTCACATTTGCTTCCAAGAAACTGATGGAGTTTTGCCATCTGTGAATGTATTCAACAACTTTTTTTTGGTGACTCTTTCACTAGGAAATAGTTCTGTATTTCCTAGTGAAATATCCCAAACCACCTGAAACAGTTAAGTATGTTTTCTACCTGGATTGTCTGACCTCATCAAAAGAGACAGCATGCTGTGTGTGCCCAACTCTGTTCCCATTGAAGCTGTAAAACGATTTTGAGAGGGCCCTTTTAACAGATTGTCTTGTGACTCCAAAGAGCTAGCTGCCTTTGGAAAGTGAGTATGTGAAGGAAACAGAAAGAAGGCTGTGACACATCGTATCTCTAAAAGATACAGCAGAGATGGCAAAGTAGAAGTTAGCATAGCTAGAGAAGTCTTTACAGGCCACAGTAATTTCTGCTCTGAATCAAAACAGCCTCTTGTTCTGGTCCTCTGGTCACAATGGTCAAACAAAATACCATAAGGAGTAAACATAGTTGTTAATTTCCCAAAGGCTTGATTGATAAATAATTGTCAAGCAGTCAAAACCCAACCAGCAATCCATGCGGATCATCAGCTGTGTAATGACCAGCTACAAAAGTGAAGCCCCTGATTAAATGCATACCTCATATACGCTTACAAAATACACGACTTCCAAAAGGATCTACCCCTAACTGTAGCATACAAAACGAAGAAAGCTAAAGCATAAGAAGTGCAAGCAAAAACTTTTACATGGGGGACAAGGAACCAAAGATCAAGAGGAACAGCAGGTTTGTAATATGTAGGTATCTCCTTGCCAAACCCCAGCTCTAGTGTGATACACTTACTCTACGACTGTAGCGTCTTAAGCAGTGAAATGATTTAACTGTTTAGTTGTTTACAAGCACGGATATAAGAACTGTTTTTACCAAACTTCAGTATCAACTGAATCAGCCCATTAGGCTGTAACAATGCCAGCAGTAAAACTCCCTCTGCCTCAGCCAAAGGGTAGCCTGTCAGGGAAGCTACAAATGAACTAGGAGACAAAATTAAGGTGCAGGAGTTATTCTAAAGGGACTGGAATTTTCGTCGGTGCTAAAATTCCCTTCAAATAGTTTTACTTAGTTCACTTTTAGAGGACTTCTAAGGATAAGGAAGTCTGGTCAAGTGATTCTTAAACAAGAAAGAAGTTGGCAGCACATGTGCAGCCCATCGTCTCCCTCTGTCTCTGCTAGACTACATCAAGAGGTGGCAAAGTCCCTCCATCCAGGAGGATGGGCTGGATGCTCTCTGTTGGTCACAGCACCCATAACCATCTTGTGGCAAATGGCAAGGAGCAAATGGAGATGTGACTAAGGGAACAGATGACAGCTGTTTCTCTCTGGGAGGATTCTCTGAAGCTCCTCATTTAAGCCCCTAGTGACTGGAAGGGGTTTGCTGGAGCAGCTCTCCAGCAGCTCCACTCACTGGAACAGGATATCATACAGGGAGTCTAAGGAAGGTGCCTTTTAGTCTGTTCTTCTACAAGCCCCATAGGTAGGCAGTCCCTGGAGCATGAATGAGTCTCACCTCATTTCATGTCAGGCATTTTTTGGTCCTTCCACACATTTGTCTTTTGTAATTTGTATCTTCCTCACTGCCAGGCAATGAGGCCATCTTCGGAGGGTGGGGGGGGGGCGGTGTGTCATCCAGACCCCTGCAAAGCCACTGGAATAATTTATGTTGACCAAATGGGACTGTGATTTCTCCCTTTCTCTCTTTGTTCACTGGTAGCCTTACGAGAGATTCTGTAAATGCTTCTACCACACGGCAGAACAATTGGTGGGGCCTTCTGCAGACAGTTAAAATAAAGTAGGCAATTAAAGCAAAGCTGAGCTCTTCCGTAATTTGGAAAGTGACTTATTTGGGTAACTGGCCAGGACCATGGGGAACATGATCAACAGAAGAATCAATGTATCTGAGACACTTTATTGCTCCATCCCTAGTGCACATTGTTTGAATGTTAAAACCATAGGTACTTAAAAGAGCTCCAGCACCCTCAGCTAAGGATCCCACTATTATTAAGAAAAATTGAATCATTTCAAGGGTTTCTTTTTTATGTTCGCCCTTATTAAAAGCTGTGAGGAACTTATGACTGCACTGTCCAGGCTGAAACAAACTACACTCACCATGAACTGGCCATAAAGTGAACAAGGATTAGCCTGAATTTTCTGCTGTATGGATGGTCAGAACCCTTTAAGATAAAACCATTCTTGAAGTCAGATCTTTTTGTGACTCCCAAAGGGAATCTAAAAAGGATCAGTTTTAGCCAAGGCTAATCTTGTAAAATCAACTGCCCGAACTCTAATATCTAAAACTAGGAAATACCTAAACAGACCAACTGATGGACAGAGCTGGGCCACTGTGTCAGAGCTCTGCATCTTGAACTCTACCTTGTGGACTTTGTATTCCAGCAGGCAGCTCCTGCTGTTACCTCAAATTTCATGCCCCAAGTAATTCTGGAGATTATATTCTCTTTTATTTAGATAATAAGGTTTCTGATGTGTCTTAGTTTCCGTGATTCCCTGTGGGTGACATATCCCACCTAACTTACAAAACACCTTGTCAGTATATTTCTTCCTTCTGAACTCCTCATCTACGTAGAAGAAATTAATTTAATTTAAGCTCAGGCATTTTTGTTTGCTGCAAACTCTGATATCCAAGAGATATCACACCTGTGATCACATTGCCAAGACATGTTCTTGTTCTCTTTGCTGCGTAATAAACAAAACATGTTAGGGCTGGTATTTCTGAAGCCTAGCTTTCTTTAGCTGATCTGATGCCTCCCTCCTTGGCATAAACAAATGAATGAATCAGTGTCCATGTCATAAAGCTTTGGTCATAAATAACAGAAACCATAATAACCAGATGAACAGTACATACATATACATACAGATCATATGGAGGAAGCATGATTTTGAACTAGGTGCACTGCCTGAGAACTAGGTGCACTGCCCAGCAGGGGCAGCAGTAAATACAGCTCATTAACCTGATCATATGGTACAGCTTCCTGAATTCTCTAGTCCTGTGTGGCTCTATTTTAATTTCTGTGCTAACCACAGCAACAAAACCACTCAGCGCAGTCATAAAATACCCCCAAAAGATGAAGTCCAGGAGGTTGTGGGGTTTTTTTTGGGGGTGGTGGAGTTTTTTGGTAGTGTGCTTTTAGGCCAAAAATTCTGCAGGAGATGATTTTTCAAAGTCTGGAAGCTGATCATGTAAATCTCCTTTTTTTGTCCTGGATTTTTTAAAGACCTTGGCTAGACAGAAGTCTTTTACAGAGAACAGAGCAGGTAATATGTGGTCTTTGTCTCAAAACCTGCTTTTCAATGCTGCAGTGATAGGCAAACTGTTTGATCCACTGCCATTTGAGCATGTGAGACACAACTGTCTTTGGAAAACTAAAGAGGTAAAATGCAAAATGCCTCAGGCAGAGATAGAAACAAGGACTTCTATTTCTTGAGGAGCAAATGAATTGTTACAGTGCATAACTGTACAGTGCATAACCACCATATTTAACTCCAGGCCAGGAGGAGGAAGAAAAAAATCAAGCAACTATTCTGAAATAACAAGGAGATTAAAGGAAGAACATTTCCACCCCCATCCTCCATCTTTTTATAGACAATCAGGCAAAGAATCCATGTAATTAATCATTCTCTAATTAGTCTTTTTCTGTAATGGAAAAGCAGCGCCACATTGTTTAAAATTCCTGCCATACTGTTGTGCTGATTCACAGACTCTATTGGTGGAAAATCTCTTTGTTTCCAGACACAGAAAGAAATCAAAACCCTTACTGAAGAAAGGCTGTCACAAAGCCCTATGATAAGACTGCTAGCATGTGGACTTCAAGAGAGTAAACGAGTTCTGACTGGAGACAGACGCAGCTGCCATCGGAACATCAACATTTTAGATGCCACTTCTCTGAATCTGTCCTGTCTATCTGAACAAGATCTTTGGGACAGGAATGACTATGTGCGTGTATGGTATCTAGCACGATGGGGACAGTGACCTCTGCTTGCTGGGAATGCTCTAATGAGGAGAATCAGTAATGAAAGCAAGAGGCAAAGACTTGCATCATTTGCTAAAGTATCCAAAAGGATCATGCTTGAAGCTAGGTTATGCAACTCACAGCAGTTCTTGCAGAATCGACTTTTATCTTTCCCTATCTTCTTATCGGTGTCTTTATTTTGTCTGGTGTTAATTCCAAGTACAAGAGATACCTTAGTGAAGCCTTGGGGAGAGGTGTAATATCACATATATGACTTGGGAAAAGACTTGTGCCCCAAAACAGGCAGGAGGCTTCGAAGTAGCTGTTGACCATCACTTCTGCTATGGTCAGTAGAGACAGTGTGATGTCTAACAAGGCCCGCGGAAATTATATAGGCTGGCATTAACCACAGGAGTGCAAAGCATAGGGGGCTGTGTAGGAGGTATCTCCCCGCCTGCTCCTGCTTTCCCCTGCAATCCATTACAGGTAAATTCATACTGGTACTTTAACCATTGCCAGGAAATATGTCTGGACACTGGAACGTGAGAGTCTGTACTGTTGAAATGCTAGAAGAACCACTGGCACAGCTTTGGTCTGGGACAGATTAGCCCTCCTCCAAAAAACTCCCAGGCACAACTCGGAGCTGGGACAGGAGCTGGGACAGCAGGACAGGGACCATTCCCAGCAGGCAGCTACGTACAGCCACCCTGTTCTGGAGCTGGAGAGAGTCTAATAGCATGGATGCAGCCCGGTGGTGCTGTCTGGCCGAGGGCCAGAGAATAGACTCATTAGTACAAGTAAGTAAGTCCTACATATGCATATGCATATGCCCACAAGAAGCCCTCTGAGGAAAACAGCCTACTGGTTAGATCACTCACCCAGGAAATGAGACAATTCAATTACAATTTGAACCAGAGAGCTGGTTCAATTTTTCCCCAGCCTGAAGAAGTTCAAACCTCTCTCTCTTGCTTCCTAGAAAGTTCCCCAATCACCAGGCAAAGGCATAGCTGGGGCAGGGGAGAGCAGGCAGCTTTTGCCCCCCAGCTGAAGATGGTTGTTGAAAATGCAAGTAACCTGGGGCAACATGGTTGAAATCTGGTGACTCTCAAGCCTAAAAAAAGCATCTCTTGCTAGACTAGGAGAGACTAGGACTCTAGGTCACCTCTCTGCATTATTCTATACAACCCATATCTGGTGCTAGGGGTGGGGCAAGAACTGATGTTTCCCATCTGGCAGAAGCCTGTCTATTCTGTTGGCCAAGTTCACTTTGTGGCTCTTCCAGTGTTTGTAAGTAACGTCCCTATACATCACAGGAAAAATAAAAAGAACAACATAAATGCTTGAAAACCATCATGGAAAGTGCTCTTGGGCAGCAAGAAAACCCACCAAGAACTGGTAAAGGAAAGAATAGTTTTTTATTTGTTTACTGAAAGCTACTGCAGCCAAATCAAGGTTCTTTCCCCACAGTCAGGTCACAACAAGCAAGGGAAACTGCCCTAGAGTGGTCAGGAGATTTCTGACTCAGTTGTTGCAACCTCCTCTACCACCTGCCCATCAGCCAAACAACTCTCTGCCCAAAGCATCAAGATTTAAATCCTCTGGAGTTTCTCAAAGCTCTTTTCCCACCCATGGTGCTGCTCTCATATCCTCAGGACAGCAAGAAAGCTCTTCTCATCACGTGGTGCTGGAGGTGGTGTCCCATATGACTCCTGGCTAGTCTGAAGATATAAGTGTTGCGCTCTGAATTCAGCAGCTGCTAATGGACTACTGAATGAAGAACATACAAACTTTTTCTGCTTCAAGGGTGGCAACAGTTCCTTGGCAAACTTGAAGCTAACAAACCTACTCAAGAAGCTGTATGCACTGAATGTTGTTTATAAATGGCCATTGTTAGGACGTGGTTTCACAAACAGCTTCAGCCTCTGCAATGTAATGCTCCTGAAAGGGTCATCACTTGCATCACTGATGGCACAGCTCACAGCTCTAAATACAGATCAACCTGTAAAATTCATCTTTTAAGGGCATGGGCAGGATGATGCAGCTGTAGCACAAAGGTAAGAGCTGGACTGTCCCTTTCAACACCAGCAGTCTTAGATCAGCATAATCCTAAGAAAGAATACACCAGGTCTACCAGCACAGGGCAGCAGAACTGGGATCACGCTGCTGACACTGTTCTCAGCACTGGAAAAAGACAAATCTTATGCTGACAGCTGCTTCCTTCCAGTTCAACTCCTTATTCATTATCAAAGGTGAAGTTAATTAAATCTCTCCTAAAAAGCTGCTCAGACAACTGCGATAATTATTTCAGTCTAGGATGTGTGATAATTTATGTAATTCTGTGGCCCGCAGAGCTGCTGCAACATTCACAGGATCAATTCTAGCATTGGTTTTCCACAAAAACCTGATCCATCACAGCAGGCAGGCACAATTTAGATTAATGAGGCAGAAGAGGTCGACTGCAGTCCTGCTCCATGAGAACTTAATTTGCACATCTGTGGCCACTGGGTGGACGGCAATGAGAAAATAAGATGGCATGAGAATCCACGATGGGAGAGTTTGCAGGATACTGATTTCTGCAGAAGCTGACTTCTGTCTCTTGCTTAAATGGAACTCGGACCTGAAGAGGAGCTTTGAGAGTGGAGGTAAATGGCTGAATGCATCCAGAAGGAATCTTTATATGGTATGATGTGATCCAGGAAAATGACAGGAGAAAAAGAGAAGCCTGATCCTAAATCCATTCCCAAGGATAATTCTTTTAACATCTGGGAAAGGGTTGATCAGCTGCCTTTTCATCTCACTGCAGTTGGTCACCTTGCACCTTGGGTGCCCAGCAATGTGCCAAGGGTGCCAAGCAATGGGGCCCAGGACTTCTCGGAAGAGCCTGGGTTCCTCTGTATCCCAGTGGTGAAGAGATAAGCAAAAAGACTTGGTTACCTATCCCTCCCTTTCTCAAAGCACATCCCATGAAGGAAGAGTATGATGTGCTCCTTTTTTCCTGAAGGCAACATGATGGGACTTGACCTTGCTGGTCCCTACCACAGCAATTTATCTCTTTTCCAAAAGTTCTGTAAGGACATGCAAGTACAGTGCTCAACAGGCACCTCACCGATGTATTATGACAGACCTAGTGGTATGAAAGACTGCCTGCATCTACAATGCCAGTGGTTAGAGTGAGGTAGCTCACCTAGTTTCTCCATCACCATCACTTAATATTTGTTGGTAAGCCAATAAATTAGTAACCAGTAAAAGGCTGGTCAACGGACAGGAAGAGGGAAGATATTTGTTTGAATGGACATGGGTATTTTGCCATAAAAAGAAATCTTTCATTACACTTACAAAGCATTGGTTCTTCTCAAAGCTCAACACCTGTTAATGTAAAGTAGGTGATTCTATTTAAAACAGTAATTCTCATTTCATTTGAGCAGGTATCCACAGAGAGCAGAGTCTTCAGTTTGCAATGAGAACGTTTATCATATTCTGTTCTCCCTCATGTTGTGACAAGCACAGCCCACACACATTTTGCAGACTCATTTGTCTCCATAACAGTCTCTTCCTCAAGAGCTGAAAGTCACTGCTGTGCTGACAGCACTGTGGTGCTACTGCTGCTACAACCACTCACGTACCATAAAGATCACGAAGGACTTGGTTGCTCTTGTGTTCTGCTCTGAACATCTTCTTTTTCCCGTCTCCCCTTTGGAAGAAGAAGGTTCTGCCTTCCTCTGCCTTAGGCAGTGCTCTCCTATCTCTGCCCATGACTCACTGGAAAATACATTTTCCAGTAAGTCAGACACTTCTTGGATTTACCACATGCATGCGACCAGATGATGTGGTACATGCAAATGTACACTACATAAGTCAAGAGCTACCACATCTGCATTATTCACCTAATCCATCCATCTACAGTGAACATGTCTAGGTTTCTGGACCTACCACAGACCGGCTGGTGCATCATAGCTCAGGCCGGTCTTAGGTCTTGACAAAATGTGTCCAGGCAAATCTTCTGTATGGTATAACAGAGTATGTCCAACAGACCAAGATGTTTGCCAGTTTTCCTCTAGTAGCTTAGCCAGCTCTAGCCCACTAAAGGAATGGGTTGTCACAGCTCCTGCTTTGATCTGAGGGCTGGGGAGAGATTTCTTCAGTCCCCTTTGGGAAGGGAGAGGGATTGTCACAATCTACAGGGCAAAGGCAAGACTTACTCTTAGGCCTCAAAATATGCTCAAGCCCCCATGCCAAAGAGATTGCAAGGTTCAGCTAACATTGAACATTTCCTCTCACCACAAAGGGTCACTGCCTGGAAAAGAGACTGTGGCACCACCCCGCAAGAACATGTAACACCAGTCTGGTGGTAAGGGAAGGTGGGAGATGATTCAAATGCTGCCTCTGCATTTATGAGACCTGACAGTTCTGCTAAGGCTTCCAGCTGAACAGAAAAAGTACATTGCGTATAACCACTTGAGAAAGTTCAGATACAGGATTTCAGGTGACTGCAATGAATTTACATAGAGGCGAGTGAAGTATTCTACTAGGTTAAAACAGCACTGCCACTCCTTTTACCCCCTTTAACAGCTTCTCCTTTACCCCAAATCGCCTTGCATTTAGTTCACCAGCTTACTCTGAAAATATTGCAAGCACATATGTGTTTGCTCCCAATATACCACAGCACTAAATCAGGTCATGTCCTGCCCCATCAGCTTCTATAAACATCAGGTGGGCTGTCAGGATGTAATGCAAGATGGCACCCAACCCAATTTAACCTTTGTTTAAATTAAGTCAGGTATTACCGCTGAGATAGCTAGCACTTTTGCATGCGTAGAAAGCAATAGCTGCAAAACTACCTGCTTCGGGAGAGGTTTGAAACCACACACAGATTCTCTCTCCTGGGTTTAGTACCTGCTGCGGAAATCATACATCCTAACAGGAGCTGGCTGGCAAGAATTAGCACCTGAAGCAGGTTGGCCTCATCATTCAGATGCCAGCCTGAGATCCAGAAGGCATGAATTTGACTCTTTACTGATGCTGGTCTCTCTGAGCATTGGCTCCCTGCTTGATCTCTTGAGGATTATCAGTGCAGGCAATCTAGCCGTGTGAGGGAGATGTCAGGAATAAAACACATTATGAGATTATATGTTCCAGCACTACACTATCAAGAGGGCAGGTAAGTCTAAGAGCAAGTACATTATTCCCTCCTGTAACGCTGAGCTCCGGCCCTCCTTTCCACTAGACTAAAAATTAAATGCAGGGTAATAGAGATTTTAATGAGCTGTGGAGGTGTGCGCAGGATTCCTCCTGGAGTGTGCATGGAGATCTGTGAGCCACCAGCAGAAAATCATTCCTCTTGTGGCAAGAGCCCCTGATTTCAGCTCACTGAAGCTGAGTTCCTCTTTGCTTCTGGGCTTTGTTTCTCACTTTTTATAATGGCAGTCAGTTCTCACCCCCTGTGGATTGCTTGCAGAAAGCAGAAGTGTCATGTTAGAAAACAAAGACTAGATGGCATTCCTTGGGCCTTCAAGACCCTTCCTTTGGAGTCACAGAATAATACCTTGTACCCTACCTTTCTCAAAGGGTCTTCCTAATTCCCTTTTTAATGTGTTTGATTTCCAAGCTCCATGACACATATCTTACCTTTTACTTGTAAGTACAAATACTGATTCACAGTTAGCTTTCAAAGTATTTAAGCTTTGCCCTCAAATTCATCTCTTTTGAGGTCCAAATAAGTCCTCAGATCACCTTCATCCTACATGACAGATTTAAGATGAGTACCTCAGCAGTTTCTCAGTGTCCTCCTCAGGACCCGTGTTCAGCACATACTCCCTGTTCTTACAGGCAGCTGGTAGCAGTAGTGAGTCACCCAGTCTTACCACCCCACCAAGGTCTGGATCTTCAAATAATTTCAGATCTAGAAAGGGGAACCAGAAAATGCTGCAGTTAAATCATGCTCCATAACAGAATACCTGCATTAACACTAGCTTGTAAATCTGTCTATTGGGCTGAAAAAAAAGATCATGTAGACAATTCTTTTTTTACAAGGACTTCCAATCCACAAAGTGCAGTGATACTGTGCACTCTCCGGACTTGGTAACTCCGCTTTCTTCTTGCACTCAAAAGTAGGTCACATTACTCTTGCTAGTGTGGCATGAGTGACTGTGGGACAGCCAGCTCCCACAGACCTAGAATATCCCAGCCCAAAATGTCAACAGTGAACAGCTATGGGAACTACAGGTCTTATTTATTCTTTCTGAATGATTCTAGATGATTCTGCCCCAGCTGAAGATTTGCCTTAACATTCCAAAGTCATTATTTAGCCTGTATACTCTGTTCCACTACATTTTAAAAGCTCAGTTATACAGATGCTTTAGATAAAACAATCTGTGTATATACAAATATAGAACAGATTTACTCTCTTTCATCTTCTTTCTGGGACCAATTGATGAGAAATCTTTTTCTAGGCCAAAGAGTCCTTCATCTGGATCTACTTCCTCTTCAAAAATGGTTAATCTGGGCTTCTCTTCCTTGGTTGGATGAGCAGATGCCTTCTTTGTTTTTTTAGTTCTAAAACATAAGAGACAAGAAAGTCAGCTGCAATTCTTCATTCAACAAGAAAGATTTATGGCTAGAAAGTCTCATAAGCTGAAAATGGAGGCTGGGAAAGGATTAAAGAAAGGTACATAGGCATCTGTTAGTCGCTGGCAGGAACAGGATATTGATCTGGAGGGACTATTGGTCTGACATACTCTACCTGTACTCATATTTTGTATTAAGAACTATCAAGGAACCCAATGGGAACTGTAAGAGGGTTAAGAATGCTGTACCGTGCAAACTACCACTCAATCACATTTGTTTTAAGCAGCTTACTCCTCCCACACAGAATGCTTAAAAGGAGAAAGAAGAGCAGTTCCAGCAACGCTGTCACAGACAGACAGAAAGGGGATGGCTTGAAAAACAAAGTGCAGGTTGGACCATCACAGTGATCCCTTTGGACAGGTTTTTAAAAATCTTTTTGGCTCCATTTCCTTGTCAGTGCTTGCTGTTGTTTTTGACTACTGCATACTCCTTTCATAAAGGTGTCAGACACTCCCCTCATCCTCCTCCTCAGTGGCATGATAGGAAGACTACATCACCTTTAAGTTGAAGCAAGCAGGGACTGGAAGATACGTGGTTGGATAGACTGCTATTTGCAGAATTTACAAATGTCACTCAGTACTTTCTTGAACCAAGGACAGTATTAGCTTCCTCTAAATTTAGTGTTCTAAAAATTTGACAGTGGGACAAAGTTAATTTTTAGGCTGCTTCTCAACTCAGTGGAAAGAGACAGACATCTCCATAGGACAATTAATCCCATCTATTTTGAACACTGATATTTGGATCTCTGAAGATCTCCTCCTCTCCCCCTGGCTAGAGAAGGAAGCCAAAAAAATAGTTTGGATTAGAGGCCTTTGGATTTGCACCTGGCTTAAACAAGGAGAGCTGAATCCCCTACCAAGAACAGTGAAAAGCGTTGTGCCTCATGCTGTCATATCTAGGAGTCACGTTCCACTAGCTGAAGTTACAAGGCAGCTTTCACAGTAGGGCAGCTTGAGTTATAAGGCAAACCAGATGGCATAAAGGAGAAAATTTAGAGAACAGGACAAAAACCTTCGGATGAAAAGTCCAATTCTAACTAAGCCAAAAGAGATGCATTCCTTAGGACAGCATGCCCTTCCTAAGAAATTGCCATATTTCAGAGATCCTTACTCTTAGCGGTCATGGCCTTGCAATTTCTAAGGTAGCCCCTCTGAGTGCCTCTTACAATAGAAGATCTGATCTTCTCCTTTGCAGAGAGCAGGTCAGGTTTCAGCCTAGAGCAAACCCAATTATCAGCACTTAACATGCCACAGTCATCAAAAACTAAGAACAAGGTCAAAAGATTACACATACATTCCAACTACATTAAAGAATCTTGTAAAATCCTCTTCCAGTTACAGCTGCACACAAAAGAGTGGAGTCCAGTTACTTCCAGTTATTTTCACAAGTTTAGTCACCAAAATAGAACTCATGGATGATATTACCTTGCTACCACCACTTCATCTCTTAGCAATGGGAAATGCTGCACTTCAGAGGCCTAAGAGCAAGCCCCATGTAGAACTTAAATATAGCCTTATTTGGAAATATACCCTATTCAATATACGAAAGGTATCTGCAGTTGTCAGCGACTAATTTGCTGAACTGTTTATGATACAAACCTTATTTTTAAAGCAGGAGAAACTTCCATGGCTTGCTTTATTTCACATTTACATTCATTATGGATATGCCTTGAGTGACTTCTGAATTTGAGCTACTTTTGAAAGGTCAGCTCCAAGGAACTGCCTCGAACTGAAGCACTTGTAAAAGAGCCTTCTTGCAAAATGTGACAAAATCTGAAGTTATAATATGTACAAGCCAGACAGCTTTCACCCAGGATTTCTAACAAACTCAAATTCATTGCTTTATTAACTGTGGTAAGAAATCTATCACTCAAATGAACTATTAATCTATCACTGAAATGAAGTATTAAAGGAAAAGATAAAAAATGAGAGCCATTATATTTAACAACAAAAACAGAAGAACAGTAAGACTGAGTCTTTCAGAGCTGACAAATTGATTAAAAATAGAATTAGTAGACACAAATAAATCCAATCTACTGGGGAAGGAGCAACCTTTATTTGCATAATTCATGCCTTGCAAAGTATTCTTTGAGAAGCAAATGACAACATAGATGAGGATTTGCCAATCTACAGAACACCAAAAAGTCTTTGACAAGATCCCTTGTCCATTCAGAGAGTTACAACAGCTGTCCTGATCCATAAGAGCCTGTTATGCCACAGGTACCTATGTACATGAGCCAATACATTTCTAAGCAACAGGTCTCCACCACAGTGAAGCTAATAAGGAGTTTACTAATAGTTAGCTAAAGTATTTGCAGCAAAGAGTACCAGAACGGTGGGAAATACCAAAGAAAGGTATAAAGAGTGTCATAAAGAACAGCATGTAAAGGAAAATTAATTGAACTGAAAGGTCTTGGTAATAACCCTCTGTTTAGTCTAGCCATCAAAGTGGCCCACTTACACTGCCTCACTTTTGTTTTGCCAGGGGACTCCATTGGCAGTTACAGGGCGTGGGGCCAAACCCACAGGGCTTGACTGCTACCAGTAGGAACATGAATAAGTTGTTTTTCTGCTTTCAAGTTGTTTCCCCTCACTA
The DNA here is from genome assembly GCF_034638445.1 of Ciconia boyciana. Lineage (NCBI taxonomy): Eukaryota > Metazoa > Chordata > Aves > Ciconiiformes > Ciconiidae > Ciconia > Ciconia boyciana. Next base: position 10,850,201 of record NC_132936.1, on the reverse strand, counting down.
CCCTTCTAAGGAAGCCACAGTTGGACTGCCATGTAATTCCAGCATATCCATACAGGGACTCTGTTGAGGTCAGTCTCTAACTGGGAAACAGGATTCCCACGGTTCTGTATTTAGCTGTGCCAGTCCAGGCTGTGCACTGCTGAGCAGAGGTTAAGGGATGAGAAAGGGTGTGTAAGAAGTTTTGGAGCCTGTCTGAGATTCTGATTTCACAATCAGCTTCAGCTGGCCTGAGTGTCTGTCTGCCTGCCCACTCATCCTCTTTCTATATATTCCTATCTCCCCATAAGCAGTGGACCAGGGACTTAGCTGCAACTGAGCTGATCGTGAAGCCACATGCTGGTAGGCATGCAGAGGAGAAGCTGCAAGGATAGCTAATTCAATGATCATGATGTGCCAGGGTGCAGTTAGCTGGTGCAGGGATGTAGAGGCTTTTGGGAAGACAGAAATGAAGAAACATGTAGTCTCCCAAAGTATTACCATACTCAAGCCCTGCACTTCATTAGCACCTTCTTCATACATCACACTCACAACTCTGGCATCTGACGTTTTGAAACTACCTGCATCCAGCTGGCAGAAGACGACCCATATAATTGCTATTTCTTTGTTCCTGAAACAAGTGAACCTTGGAACATCACTCTAGTGAATTTTTAAAATCTTAACAAAAAACAATCCAGCCCTAAAGATGATGTATCCTTTGTTCAGCTGATCCTATTTACTCAATTGAGCTCACTGACTTCTATACACGAAGCCCTGCGAGAATGACTCAAATAACGCTACCATCTTCTGCTCTGAGTCCAAAAGGAGTCAAACTGTCTCATAAGTGACTGTAGATAAAGACTAGCCTCCCAACTGACATGAACCAAAACTGGATGATCAAAAATTAGAGTATATGAATCCACCTAGTCAGGCTGCTGCCACACTTGAAAATCCAGCTGAGACTCCTGGCTCCCAAATGATTCTCAAATCACCCATGAAAATGTCAACAAAACCTGTATGCAGAAGACACCTACTTTCAAACCTAACCCATTTTGTGAGCTCAATTCTCATGTTATTGTTTACAGACACAATGTAGGTCACTTGTTTGGCAGCCTCCATGTCTCACTGGCACATCAATAATGCAGAAGAGCTTTCTGGTCAGCTGTAGAAAACGGCGATGAGGATGACTAAGACACTTCAAAATCAGAAAATTTCCAGACCTGTGTATGTCATAGCTGTATTTTGAAATACTGGATCTCCAGACCTAACACTTGGTGACACATAGCTTAAATCAAAGGGCATGTCTACTGTGCTCAATACAGACAGGAGTCCCTAACCCATGCTCACTACGAGGTTAAAATAGTGAGTGTAATTATTCAGAGTAAGTCTAATCTCAGCACACAGAGAAAAATTTTCAGAACTTATTATTCTGAAAATATGATCATCTCTTTTTTATAGAAATAAGATTATGCTCCAGGAAAGGAATGTTACAGTAATATTAAAAAAGACTAACTCAGAATATATTCATATTTTAGGTATCCATGTGATTTTACAAGGAAAGAGCTCACTAACATAAATGGACACCCCAACTCCCACAAATCTACGTTCAGGCTTGAACAAAAGAACTACTGCTAAAATAGCAGCAATATTAGCACATCTTCTTCAAAACCATTTCTGAAAAACAAAGAACCTATACACTAGTTCATGCAGAAAACAAAATGTCATCTGCTGCTTTCTTTTCATTCAACAGTGCTCATTTTCCAAAGCCGCCTGATGATAACAGACAGGACAAAAGGGGTCATTCTCATCCGCTTTGGGCAAGGGATGCTGAATAGAAATTCTAAGCCCGTCAGCTCAACACAGCCTGACTGCTAAGCGTTAAGCAACTGTAACAAGCGCTGGCCGCAGGGATATTTTACCTCACACAGTAATCTTTTTTCTTGTGGACATCACAGTAACTTACAGTGTTTTAAATGGCCCTGGCATATCCCAAAATAAGATAATGCATAATAGATGGAATAAATGTCCTATTAGAAATCTTTTGGAAGAAGAGCATTCAACTGCAGGCAAAGTTTCTCCCGCTGCAGCCTCCAGATAAGGCCAGCCTTGGACTATTGTTCCAGCAGAGCAACAGATGGAAAGAAAGCCTGAAGGAACAGATTTTCAAGAGTTCAGCTCCCATCTAGGGACCTGCTTTTGTGGAGAGATTTTCTGAAGGGCTCAGAACCCAGAAGTACCTCTTCTTAAAAGAAGCCAAGCCATTTTTATAATCTGTCCTTAAGCTTTTTGATTATATCCTTTTTCAATATAATTTGAAAACAGATGACAAGACCGTAGACGGCCAACTTTTGTTTAGTATACAGCTCATTAGCAATAATCATAATACAGAAACATTTCCTAAAAAGTTTTCAACTAAATAACTAATGAAGTACATAGGCACTCATATGCCTGGCAAGGGAACAAGGGTTACAGAGCAGATTGCAAAGAAAGAAAATTAACATAAAGGAAATTTCTTTATTGTTTTCCTTTGGTTTTCTAGACTAAACCAGAATGTGCGACTTGCTGAAACAAGTTAAGGACAACAAAAGACAAGTTTCAAAATGTAATCCTGACTAAATTAAACCACAGCAAGGACACTGGTCCAGAACAAGACGGGCATAATAAAGTTGCCAATAATGAAGTGAAAAAGCCAAAAATACTCACTAGTATTTTGGGTTTCATCTGCAAAGCAGCAGAATGGTACTTTCAGAGTTTCTGACAACAGTGAAATAGTTCTTAACCTAATACTCATGTTAATGATGCACATTTTCAAATATGCAATACCAGATAACACGCACTAACGTGTTTTGGAAAAAATTGGCCAGGCATCTTTCTGCACCCTGGATGTAACTACTCAACACATTTTAGAACTTCAGGGAGGTTACAGAGGGCTAAAAATAAAGCTATTTTGGAAATTAGAAAAGTTAGAAAAGTACAACACAAAGAAGCATGCGCTGGTGAGTGTTACCTTGATGCTTGGTAAAGAAAGGCAAATAATCAGATATAATCAGTAAGTAATTAAGAGAACATTCATTACTAAAGTCTTGACAAAATCATGCTGCTGTTTTCCTTTTATGAGCCTACAGGCTTGGTCAGTAATGGTATCTTATCCAAGGACTGACATAGCAGTCCTGAGACTTCCCACTGTTTTCTTCCAAAGCAGGACCAGGACCAGGACTCCCTATCCTCCAGCTCCTGTGGACAGGGATCTCACTGCAGCATTGCAGGTATCTGCTTCTCTGTAGAGAGAGAGCCTGAGCTATCTCTGCATTAACTTAGGCACTCAGATGCCTCAAGCAAGGAGGGATGAAACCAGAACGCTCTCTTTCTGGTTCTTCTCCATGGCTTTGGTGGGATGAGGAGGAGACAATATTATGTCTTGCTGTTCAGTCTATGAATTAGGAAAAGAGCTACAAGGCAAGCATGATGATGGCAGCATCAGAGCTTCATGTATACCAGCTTTTATTATGCCCATAATTCTCTTTCTCTATTTGTATGATTGGTAGGACTTCATTTCAGATTGATAAAAGGAGAGAAACATTGATTTTTGCTCTTCTTCCCTCTTCTGGAGCACCTTCTATTTACCCTGTGTCTAGTCCTTGCAATTTCTGCCTAATATAATCTTATTTCCCCTTTTCATCTCTCCTCAATCCATTTCCCCAAATTCCTGGCCAGTATCAGGCACTTTCTTGCTCCACCTCCAGGATTTGCAGTATTGCCTTATCCTCCAGACTTGACAATTAAGGATGATTAACCAGAGATAAGGCAAGTTAGCAAAGGAAGAGAAAGGGAAGAGGTTGAAACTGATCACAAATGATAACCAGCTATAACTGCTGACCACCAAAAATAAACAACGACGTTTACCAGTTAGTTTTCAATAAAAGGTAAAATTCATGTTAAATCTTAAACATAAAATCTTTCTGGAGAAAGGAAGCTTTTCCAGGAAAAAAATAGGATGAACAGTTTCGACTTAAACTCTGCCAGACGTTATTCCTTGATCTATTTCCTTTAAGGTCACCACCACCTAAGCTAATGGAGTTACTTTTGGGAACAGGCCCTAGCTTTATGTTTTGACCCTATAAAAATTACACTCTAAGAAAAAAATCAATTCCCTTACACTAATTAATAATTGTGACAGGTCTGTAGCTCCAAAGACAGCAAATTCTTGGGCAAGTACTGTGTTGCATGCCTGTAAAGTGATGTCTACATGCAGTATAACTCAGCAATAAAATGTGTGACAAGAATATAAATATGACAACTGCAATGAAATCAACCTGCCAACATGGTCCCTTTATGAGACATTCTTCACAAAATGTCCTGAGCAGCTTCACAATCAAAGTCAACCAAGCTGAAACAAGCAAGGTGTGAAAAAAACTAGCTAGTGAGCATGTTATCTGCCACATGCTCAACAGATTCAGGAGCAAACACAAAAAAAGAAGGCGTCACAAATAGGGAACTGATGGTACTGAAAGTATCCAATGTTGTGGTAAGAATTCTTACAACTAGCAAGTAAAAGCAACAAATGCAAACAGCAACTATTTTGGAGAAGTAATTAGTTTCTTCAACACTGAAATGGCGAAAAAAGCCAAATACACACATGAACGTACCACTGCAGCTTCTTGTTAGATGTATTTGAACAATTTCTCAAAAAGCACTGAACACATGAATAGTTGATGCCTCATTTCCAGAAGCGTTCGGCACTCACGCCTCTAAATCACAGAACCACAGAGTCACAGAGTGGTTTGGTTTGGAAGGGACCTTTGAAGATCACCCAGTGCAACTCCCCTGCCATGGGCAGGGACATCTTTCACTAGATCAGGTTGCTCAAAGTGCCATCCAACCTGACCTTGAACACTTCCAGGGATGGGGCATCCACAATTTCTCTGGGCAACCTGTTCCAGTGTCTCACCACCCTTATCATAAAAAATTTCTTCCTTATGTCCAATTTAAACCTACCCTCTTTCAGTTTAAAACTGTTGCCCCTTGTCCTGTCACTACAGGCCTTGGTAAAGTCAAATCAGCAGGACCTGCAACTGCTTGGTGCCTCCTCCCAAGGACAGGCAGCCTGACTGTTCCACATCTACTTTGCAAAGGTTTAATTTTTTGTTACCCAATCTTCACCTCCTTGCAAACAGAATGCCATCATATCCAGCAGCATCTCCTGCCATGTTGTATTCTCAGGAGGAGACCATTTCCCCTGTGCTGCTGCCTCATGTGAATTCCCTCCTCGCTGCATCCAAAAGCAGAAAGGGTACAAGACCACAGACTGCGGGCACAACTCTAGTTTTTATCTGCCTGTGAACAGAAAAGCCTCAAATAGATAACATAAGGAGAGGATGTTTGCATCAAAAAACCTCTGGCCTCTCTAATCCCAGAGGCTCCGTGTAAAACTGTCTGAAATGTGCCCTTCTTTTTTTTGCCTGGTACCTCCACAGTCCCACCCCCAACCTACGGAAAACCTCTAGCAAACTACAAGTGATGTTCCAGTCTAAAATTTTGCCTGACATACCTGTCACACCACATCTAGAGAGCTTATGAAAAGCCAGAGAAGGGCCGGTTACCAAGGCAGTGAGCAGATTCCAGCAGTAGCCAAGCAGGATTTGCACTCAGAGGCAGACTGCTTCACAAGCACAGGGTCTCGACTGCTCCATGATATGGCCGAGGAGGGAAGATGGGGCTGAGCCTGGTGCCCCACTGTCTTCCCTCCCCCACATCTTGCTGTTCACAGAGGTCACTTTTTTCTCTTGGCTGCGCCATGGGTAAAACAAACCTCTCACCGCAACACAGAGATGGCTCCATAGGAAATAAAATAGCGAAGGAGACAGTGAGACATTGTCAGAGCTAAATGATACCGCTGTTGCAGACACAGCCCCGTGCTCTGGCTGCTGCCTCTCCTGCTTATCACGAGATCAAAACCTCTTCCATAAAAAGAAAGCACAGCTTTCCTGCCTAGAGGTTTCTTGTGTTGTTTTTTTTTTTTTAACAGAGGCAAGATAAAATTGCTCTGGGTGAAATATTCCCCAGGCCACGGATATACCTATTGCACAAAGCAATTCCAGTTCTGATGTTACAGATGCTGCTGGAAGTCAGTCTGTAGGAACAGTCACACCAGGGAGCACCGGAGACACAAAACTCTCCCTCCTAAGCAAGACACTGGTAGTGTGGTAGCACCTCTGTGATAACATATTTAAGAAGGGGAAAAAAAAATATGCAGTGGAACAGCAGCAGGAGAGAGGAGTGAGAATATGAGAGAGAAACAGTCCTGCAGACACACAGGTCAGTGAAGAAGGAGGGGGAGGAGGTGCTCCAGGTGCCAGAGCAGAGATTCCCCTGCAGCCCCTGGTGAAGACCATGGTGAGGCAGGCTGTCCCCTGCAGTCCATGGGGGTTAACAGTGGAGCAGATATCCACCTGCAGCCCATGGAGGGTAATGGTGGAGCAGATATCCACCTGCAGCCTGTGGAGGAACCCATGCTGGAGCAGGTGGATGCCCAAAGGAGGCTGTGACCCTGTGGAAAGCCTGTTCTGGAGCAGGCTCCTGGCAGGACCTGTGGACTCATGGAGAGAGGAGCCCATGCTGGAGCAGGTTTGCTGGCAGGACTTGTGACTCCATGGGGGACCCACACTAGAGCAGTCTGTTCCTGAAGGACTGCACCCCATGGAAGGGACCCATGCTGGAGCAGTTCATGCAGAACTGCAGCCTGTGGGAAGGACTCACGTTGGAGAAGTTCATGGAGGACTGTTTCCTGTGGGAGGGACCCCACGCTGGAGTAGGGGAAGAGTGTGAGGAGTCCTCCCTTGAGGAGGAAGGAGCTGCAGAGACAACATGTGATGAACTGACCACAACCCCCATTCCCCGTCCCCCTGTGCCGCTCAGGGGGAAGAGGTAGAGAATTCAGGAGTAAAGTTGGGCACAGGAGACAGGGAGGGGTGGGGGGGGAAGATGTTTTAAGATTTAGTTTTTCATTATCCTACTCCGATTCGATTGGTAATAAATTAAATTAATTTTCCCCAAGTTGAGTCTGTTTTGCCCGTGACAGTAATTGGTGAGTGATCTCTCCCTGTTCTTATCTTGACCCACGAGCCTTTCGTTATATTTTCTCTCCCCTGTCCAGCCAGGACAGGAGAGTGATAGAAGGGCTTTGGTGGGACCCTGGCATCAACCCACCACACCTGCCTGTGGTCTCCCAAGGAAGGGAAGGGTTTTGAGGCTGCCACCTTCCCACGACTGGCAGAATTCCACAGCAGAGGTGCCATGAGCACAGGAGGCAGCACACACCCCTGCCCTGCTGAACAAGAGGGCTGGGGCAGGACTGTATCCATACTATAAAACACTTGGTCTTGGTCTTCCCTTGCTCTGTGTGGTGTCCTGGACTTATTATTTATTCTGCATCGGATTTTCAATTCAAAGCACTTGAAATAATCAGGCTTGTGCTAGAACTCTGCAAAATCATAGCCTGAAACAGAGGGTGCTTATGACAGGCTTTGGGCACAGAACAAAGGCGTGTGGTGGTGTCTGAAGGAGCAAAGCTTGATGAGATACTGCCAAAGGACTGTGTACAGAGACAAACTTGATGCAGTCCTCTCCATGTCACCTTTTGGAAATGGTACCTGCAAGGGGTCCTGGGTCCCAGTCCCTCCCAGGAAGAACAGATAAGCAGAGAGCAGAAAGGAGACTGTCCTTTGCCATGTTGTCCATTTGTCTGTAGGGTTTAAGGATACCTTGACATCCTTCATAATATCCATCAGTAGCATCTGTCTTGTAGCACTCAACAGCACCACAATGGCTCCCTGCCCGTGAGCAATGGTGCCATGCTGCCAACAGCTGGCAAACGACTGGGAGACCAAGCAAGTTCCTCCACGAGAGTAAGGGATACGACAGGCTGGGTCCCACCACCTCCCAAGGGCAACTAAAACAATGCTTATTGCCAACAGACTGCAACATTTGGATAGCCCCCAAACACCTCACAACCTTTCAGAATTCACTCTCTCTGCACCTCTATGTGGCAGGCCATGCCAGTACTCTTCTTTTACAGATCGGGAATGAAACGCAGTCCTGAAAACCAGAAATGAGCTGTCTGTAGCCTAAACAGGATGTCTTTGAAACGAAGAATTGAAACTAAGTCCCCTGAGACCTTGGCCAGCGGCTCTGGACCACATGCTTCTCCTTCCCGTTTGAGCATCCTGCATTGTGTGGCACTGCCCTTGCCCCTTGGCAGCACCACTGAACAAATAAAAACTCCAGTGAGGTCAGGGTTTGCTGTAACAGCTCCTGAGGGAGGAAGTCAGGGTTAGCCCTCAGGAGCCTCTTAAGAACGCATTGGCTTCTTTTCATATTACAGAAACAGTTGGAGCCATGGCTCTGTCACTCATAGCCAAGATGAGAAAGACGGATGATTCGGGAACAAGTTTCCAGCACAAGACTGTTATACACAGCAACAGCCTATGCTGGCAGATAACCCATCACACAGATGAAAAATGAGACATCTTTAGCAAATGGGTCTAGATAATGTTGTAAGGTGGTTTTGAGGGCATGACACCATGTTTGTGTTTAATGACGCCTTCAAGAATGCCTCGGATGCTATTACAGACAAAAAGCAATAAAGCAAGGCAGAGAGAAGCTTGGAAATCTTCCATCCAAGCCACTCTGACCAGTTTGTGTATCGTGCCAAATAAGTAGCAGTTATTACAGAAAATCATGGTTCAGAGACCAGACTTCAGAGAATAGCCTATACTAGCAAAAACCCAAGTCAAGATCTTTTCCTAGCCAACTGACACACCATGGCTCACACCCACATGGCTGAACTCTGTTATACTCCAAAACAGGCTGGCTGCACCCATCCAGTCCTGGGCCAGCTCCTGAGCTGTACCCACCATCACCCACAAGAGTGCTAGCTGATAGGAGCCAGCTACATATTTGCTGCAAAATGTCCTTGGTGTTTTATGCTCACAGAGCATCCTTAAGTGCCAGACATCATACACTCAGCACCACCTGCACCAAGAAAACCCTCGTTACAGGACCCCGACGGCTGCAATTCTGACTCCTAAATGTGCACTTTCTTCAGCCTGTCCTGATGACAATGAAAAGCCAACATCTATACTAGCAAATAAACGTGGTCAGGGCTTAGGCTGAGATAATGGCACGCTATATCTGTCTTGTGAGTTTTTAGCATGCTTCCTAGCATGAATTTGGCCCAGGCTAATTATTGCTTTCCCAAATGATGCCTGGACATAGTTTAGGGATCAGTACAAGCTCAGGGCCCTTCCTGTTTTGGACGTGGCCAGCTTGCTCTGGGGAGCGGAAGGATTTAGCTGTTGGACAGGAGCTACTTCATCATAGTTGGCACAGAGCAAGACTACAGTTCCTCTCCGGTTTTATTTACTAGTTTAGTCACAGTCAAATCACCCTATCACAGCTGCATATTTCACTGTGATGATAAATCTTACTACCCCTTATGATCTGGACATGACTGGGCATCTCAGGCAACATGGAAAGAAAGGTTTTGAGTCTTATCCAAAATTTATGAAAGGTAATAGAAAGCATTTCTTTCACTTCAATGACAATTGCCATTAACAATTATCTGAATGCTACATTTCTGTGCAAACAGAAACTTTTCCACAGGCAGACCTATGAAATCAGTTTTATTCCTTTTACCAAAGGGATAATGGAGAGATCTAACTTTTAAGTACTGTACCCAAGATGCGACCTGAGAAATTCAAGCACAGAATGAAGAGCTGCTGAGTCCCAGATGTGTGTCGGTCCTTAAGGACATTCCTTCTTTTGCTGGCTTCAGGTTATTCCAGACCTGGCCAACTGCTGCAAGGAGCAGTAGCAAGAGGATGTGATCCCCAGGTGTGTTAATTAGTACCAGCCTGTAGTTACAATGGCTAATTCATGCATTTTTGGCAAGGTTTTACAGATTGCTTCCAAAAATGGTTTTCCAAAAGCCAGTTCTTTGATCCTTTGAAACCAAGACAGAAACTTCTGCAGCAGGTCCACAGGGAAAAGGGAACAATGGTTTTATTAAGTCTGCGGAGTTAGGAACTTGACAGCATCAGATGAAAGCAAAAGCAAGTCTCCCATCTCAATTTAAACTGAGCACACATTCACCCCACAGACAGCTTCTTCTAGAGCAAACAATTATATAATACTTGATGAACAGAAAAACAACAGGGCATCTCTGAATCCATCCCTCATTAGCAGTCTGTCTCATCTACAAGCAGTTCTCCAGGTCTGCCGATTAAAGATTTCCCGAGCCTTGGTGAAAGGAGCAGGCTAATCGATGAGGTAATGCTTTTTATTCTAATTAAGGACTTGAGTCATCCTATTATTGTAAAGTCCATGAAACAAAACATGTTTAAATCTGCCCAATTACATCATGTTCAATCCTCTTCCAAAGCAGAAATAATAATAAAAAAAAAAAGACACTTTTGATTCTGTGTAGTTGTAAATTTATCCTGTATCCTTCTAAAGGATCTCCTGCCTCCTACGAATCTGTCTCAGTTAACTAAGGACTTGCTTAATATGCCTGCAGAATGGCTCACGGCAGCTTCTGCACGCCTTCATCACTGTTTAGTTCTGCACTGCTACAAATGACCGCACACTGCTGTTAAACAGGATGGGAAAATCAAAAGCTGAGAGTTCACTCACAGGACTAAGGGAATTATTTGAAAGATGGTGCCAGCTAGTGGCAAAGGTATTTCATTCCAGTTTCTTGACATTACTTGGCTCTACAATTCTTCTATATACAGAAAAGTGTATGGTAAGTTTTATTGCTTTAATACATTGTAAACAATGAACCAGATCCATTAAAAATCCTGTGACATCTTTCTTAAAAGCAGACATACTTACTTCAGCAAGCTGGTCAAATTCCAAGCTAGGTATTTACATTTACATCGGTGCAATTCTCTTTGCATTTCCAGTTGAATTACATGTTCTTCACTTCCTGTCTGATGCTGCAATGAGGTGTTGCACTAAGCTATTAAGTCCTTGCTGCATTTTACCCCAGGTGTAGTTACATTTGTGTTCTGCTTGAAAACACTGCCAGATAGCATACACAACTATAACACTACACAGACTATAGAGTTATTTGCAGTCCTTTGGGTTTAGGATGATGGTATAAACACAAATTTACTATTTATAAAACCCATTAAAGCATATTCAGTGTTCTAATCAGAAAGAAAATGAAGCACATTAAAATAACTACTTAAACTCCTTCCCAAAGGATCCTCATGTTCCAGCTGTGTACATACTGGAATCACTCAAGCCAGCCATGACAGAAACTCATCACTGAAGTTTAACCAAGGCAATTGCTTCAGCATGCTACATAAAACCTGGGGAAATAATGACTGCATAATCTTATGGGACCAAAAATCCAACACTAGAGCAGGAAATATGAATGCAGATAAGGACAATGCTGGCACAAGGGAGGACTCTCACAAGTTTTCCTTAGGTCAGGGAAGTGACTATTTCCAGAGTAAAAGAAAACACAGAACAGCCAACTTTAGATCTGTAAGTTATGCATTCACTCCTCTCCAAACCTCTCTGACAGTCTGAGTGCCCTAGCTCTGATCCCAAGGAGCAGTTCTTTCTGATTGCCAGAGTGGACATACCAGGAGGGCTTTTTCAATCACCTGTCAAATATGCTCTCTTGAAGGAGTGCCTATAGATGTAACCTACGCCAACTACAAGCCCAGAAGTACCAGAAAATATCAGTTTTCCTGAACGCACTTACATTCAGTTAGCACTACCCCAGAACATCAATGAGAGAAGAGGGCTGAGTCCTTCACACATCCAACTCAATTCCCCTGTTGGAAGGTACAGCTGGAAAAGGTTCTCAGTCCCACCCTTTGGAGCCACCCAGGCCTTGGTAGAGTTCTCCCAAGGAAAACATATTCCAAGAGCAATCACTCAGAAGACAAAACACAGAACGAATATGGATGATTCTGTGAGATTCAATACCTAAACATGGTTTCATTTTCAATTGTTTTCTTTCAATCAACCTCAACCTTCCATTTGTGGGGGGACAAAAAGATTTGCAGTAAAGAAACATGTGGGAAGCTGGGAGGAGATGGGAGGGAAACATGAGGAGATGGGATCGGAGGCAGAAGGGAAAGGAAAGCCCATGGCATGGGAAAACAACACTCATAAAGCACCTATACACATAAAAAAAGTTCAGGACAGACAAACTGGAGGGACTGAATTCCTGCAAGGACAGCATCCCTGCCATCCTGCTTTCCTCTCTAGCCACTCAGTTAAAACACCTCCAAGGAGAGGCTATAAGGTTGCCCCAAAAAAGGGTTGAGAGCAGACAAATAATGAAAAGTAAGCAAGTCTCATCCTTTAACTGGATGGGTAATACACACTTTTTGCTGCCTTTTCCTCTTTTTCCTCTCTTTGATGGGGAAGAACACTATACCAGACTATGTCCTTGGTTTTCGGAAAAATTTCAACTGTCAGAAATGTTTCAGTAGAAGACCAACGAGGTTGTTTACTGGGATTTTGCAAGTTGCCAATCTGACAGCAGCTGGATTGGAATTGTGACAAATACTTGTGTCACTTGGCAAAGTGACGGTCGAGCATGCCTTGCAACCTAAGCTTGTGACTCAACAACTGACAGAAAATAAAGATCTGCCTGTTTAAATCTCTGAAGGCTTCACAGCTGTGAGCATGGATACACACACTGCTAGGAAAACAAGGCTCACTCTTTCTTTTCTTGTTCATTGTTTTAACTATCTGAATTTCATTAAAGAAAAAATAACCTGTATCTTCCCTCTTCTTTGATGTTTTGACACCTTCACACTCTCTCAGCTGATCAGGACAGACAGACCAGTGTTTCTACTGCTATGCATGAATCCGACTGGATTCAGAGGGGAAGTTATGCACGTACCTGGCTAGACCAAAAGGCACTTGTAAATTTATGAGTGGCTGAGGAGTAGGAGGATGCCTGAGGAGTGGCATCCTGAGGAGTGGCAGGAGTACAATCCTGCCAACCAAGGACCAGAAGGCACAGCAGCTGAACACACATTTTGACGAGTTTGCTCCAGACCATCTGTCCAGCAGACATCAGCTGTGCCGTGACACTGATCCAGCCTGCAGAAATTCTCTTCCTTGGAGGTGAAAATCCACCAGCAAGCACACTGCCCTCACCTATTACAGCTCTGGGCACTCCATCAATAAAACCACTTGGAAAGATGGTAAATGCAGGACTCCCCTTAAGCTGATTTCTGCCTCTTCATCAGCCATTCTCAGCAGCCCAAGGTTTCTGGCAGAGGAAGCAAGAGCAAACGTTGCCACTCATTTCCTCCCCAAAGACAAAAGGCTGAGGCCATCCTAGGCTCTTCTGCCACAACAGGGAAGAAAAGGGAAGGAAAGGGAGCACTGGGATGAACAGCTCGGGAGTCAAACTCCAGCCTGGCTGCCATTAAGGGGCTGGGAGATGTGAAGGTGTCGAACACAACCCAGAAACAAATGCTGGCTCCTGCGCTGATCCACCTCCTCCTGCAGCCAGCCTGGCTCTGCGGGGCTCTGGCAAGGCCAGGGCTGGCTGCCTGGCTGCTCCTTCCCTGCCAATCTGTTGCTCAAAGCAATTGCCCATTTCGTCTGCAGCCAGAAAAGGCCCGAGTCCATTAATAATAATCTCCTTACCAACTAAACCCAGCAACAGCAAACCTCTGGCACCAGGGGTGGGTGACCTTGACCCCAGCAACAACTAGCTACAAGGCTTTTAAAAACTTTTGGCAGCAGGCCCAAAAAAGGTCAGCCCTCACCGGCCCCATCCCTTCCTAACTATTGTCAGGAGTTAGTTGCATTTGTGTTTATACACAACAGATGCAAAGCTTCCACCTACCCACGTGCCTTTATTCCTCTGGGAAGGCACAAATTTGGATGAGGAGAAGCCACAAGGGGAAATCTGCTGAAACAATAGCAAAGGTAGAGAGTGGAGACAGAAGCTCTCCAGGACTCATGAGGAGACAGAAGAGCTCTTGCCTGGGGAATAGCCACCTCTGGGCTCTGTGCAGTTTGCCAGGAAAAACCTAGGGCTGAGGGAGGATATGCTGTCACTGAAAGATTTAGGGAGGCAAAGGAAAAAGGACGGAAGGGAGGGAACCGCATGTGGAGGAGAGGCTCTTGCGAGGGCTGCGGAGAGCTGATGGAGGCAGGAAAGGAAAGCACAGGAAAAGGTGGGTTTTCCCAAGCTGGTGAGCAAATATTACTTCAGAAGTTAATTGCAGCTGAAGAAATGCATGCACAGGGCTACTGCATGCTTTAACCCACGAAGCAGTCACACTCCTTTTGCAAAATTGCTGCTGCTTTGTTGAGAGGAACTGGTTCTGAGTCATTTTAATCAGCTGCTGTCTCAGGTTTATTGGAGTAAACTGAATACAAGTACTAAATTCAGTTGTTTTAACTACAAAGTGAGAGGTGAGAGATGCTAAAGTTCTTGGCTTCAACCTACAAACAATAAAACCGCATAGTTCATCCACAGAGGGAGAAGACAAAACCCAATTCAGTTGCTGTGATGTCTGTGATGTGTTTTTAAAATTATTTTAAGATTCAGAGCTAGAAATGCCTAACTTGATCCTGCTTGGATCAAGTAAAAAAAAATCCACAACCAGTTGCCTGAATTCCCTACAGAAAGCAAAACCCTAAGGAACCCTCAGGGCAGACTGGGAGCAAACACAGCAGCAGGCAGAAAGCTAACCCCTGTGGGCAGAGCAGCTCAGGGCCATACTATTTTTTTTAGCAATTCCTTCACACCCTGGGCCTGAGCACAGGAGCTCAGTTCAACAATTCAACTGTTAGGACAGCCCCTGGTGCTCCCCTGGCATGGGACAACTTGCCTTCTCCTAAACCATCCTAATCGCTGCCCAGGAGGCAGCACAGGCCAGCAGCCATTTCCAGTGGTCATTCTGGATGTAGCAAACGTAATCTGGAGGACAGGGGAATGTAACAGCATAGACATGGCCAGATACTGCCCAGTCAGCCTCAGCCAACGTGCCCTGGCACGTCGAGCATTGATGCTGCTCAGGATTCCTGCTTCACACGTCTCTCTTCACTCCATGCAAATCTGTTCTCAAACCACTGGCAAATTACACCTTGCTCCATTGCAGAATTTTCAGCAGTATCATCAAGAATATCCTAGCTGCGGGTGAAGAGCTCCTCCATCTCATGGCTGTCTTCCATGCCTGTCCCTTCACAGGATAAGCCTCTTTCGGATCTACTATTCTTGCTTCTTTCATTCCTGAAGGCATTCCAGTTGGAGATACCCCTGCAATTGTGACTAGCCACACAGTAATATTTTATAATTTACCAGGAAAATCCTTTAAAAGACAGCAGTGTTAAAAGATACTGCACCTCTAAAAACCAAGGTGTATTGTCAAAGCACCATGGTAGCCTACTGAGCATTTAAATATATGTTTCTGCAAACATTGAGATAGATGGATTTAGAGAAGAGTGATAAAGAGCGGTATTGCGCTCACTTTAAGGAGAACAATAGAGACAAAGATAAGTCAATGTAATATTGTCCCTACAATGTGGAGTATAATACATATCTGGTTTCCCACTTATAAAGGGATTAAAACATTTTAACAAAGGGATATTCTAATGATCATGGCTTACCAGAAAAAAAATAAAAAGAAAAAAAGAGATGCTAACTTTAAAAAAAAAAGTTTGGCTATGAGAGCCTTGTGACTTACAAGTCACTGTACACTTACACTGCCAAGAAAAATGAAATAGAGCTAGAAATGTGCCACTGCTACAAAAGTGAGTACACTGTATTCATTCCCTGCTGCACAGCTGATGTCAAAGGACCTTCTTACTCAGTATTAGGAGTGCTTGTTCTTACAGGACCTGTACATTCTGTCCAAAGCTGAAAAGATTTCCAAAAATGTCCAGGAAAACTTGCAGAGTAACTGGTGACAATACACTGGAATAACAATACTCCAAACTATCAAGAAGGGCAGTGAGAAAAGAGGAGAAGATATACCCCTCAAAAACATATTTCAAATGAATTTCAACAGTGCACCCCACAAATGTAACCTAATTTTGGGCACCTCTTATTCTAGGAAGAACTGGGCCTGGGGCAAAAAAAAAAAAAGGACGAGGGGTGTTAAAAGCTGAAAACTTGATCAGAAATATGTATTATTGTTTTTGAAATGTCCCTGATTTGGACAAGAAAAAAAAACAGTCTTCCTGTTGTTAAGAATCCCAGGCATGGCCCAAGATCACCCTGCTAACAGAAAGAAAGCTTTTGGGCATGAGAGTCATATAGCAGAGAAAAGTTTGTAGACCATCATTATACCCACAAAAGCTGAAGAGCACAACTGGCAAGTGAGTTGCCCACCAGCCACGAAAGAGCAACTCAGACACAGCCTTGAATGCGAGGGAGAGAATCAGCACAACTGGGATGTCTCCTCCAGGCAAAAGGAACCAGACCATTATGAGCTTCCACCTGGATGATCACCGGCAATACAGAACCAGAAAAAAGGCCCTAGTTTAGCATTTTACCCTTAAGGCCAGTACATTTAACTGGATATCTGGTGGTTCAGCAGCACAGCAGCAGTGCTGGGCCAAATCCAAGTCACAGCCTTCTGCCCCAGGAGGAAAAGTTGTTACCAAATGAAGCGTGCTGACAACATATGGAGGCCTGTGCTACTGGAGCAGTTTCATCCTCGTCCAGAAAGAAAAAAAACCTGTAAGATTATGCCAAACACATGATTCAATTTAGGTCAGAGCTCTGCTACTCAAAGCACCCTGGCCACTGATACTGCTTGGAATCGACTGGCTTCTTTCACTGCTGACTTTACACCTTTTCAAAAATTTTTCACAGAGGAAAGGATTGTGGATTTTTTTTTTTAAATCTGAATTTACTATACATTAGGGATCAGTTTACTACTAATCATATTTATCCAGTATGCATCACCTCCTTTTTTATTCATCCCCATGCCAAAGTAACTTCAAGCACATGTGAAGCACTAACGCTGTGAGGCCTCCAAGCTCCCTCTTTAAAGCAGGTAAGCACCTAACATTTTAATGGACATAGAAGACACCCTAAAATGGTCACCCAAGAAATGCCCACCCACTGACAGCTAAGCTCCTGCCTTTGGCCTCTTACCTAGACACCTATTACTAGATGGCATAAAGCTGGGATATGATGCTTATGTCCGATCTGATCTCCATTGATGTGAACTGAAAATATCTTCCATGGAAGCAGGGTGAGTTACAGGAGAAGAGAGACAATGTAAAATCAGATTCAGGATTCTCATTTCCACTTTCATGTTTCTGCCTCGACACTGTACATGTGAGATTTATAAAAATAATAATAAATACATATGGACAGGGGTTTTTTATAGATAACCAATCACTGGTTTAGAGTGAAAAACATCTGACTGTATAACATGTCATGCTGCCGCTCTGTACCAGTAAAGACCATACTTCTTATATAAATGAAGTTATTCTGATTCAGTAAGAAATCTGTTCTCGAAAGGAATGGAAGCAATAAACTAAATGAGGATTAAATACCAGCTCTTGTCATCCTGCAATGCATTAAAAGACCAAAATAATCAAGACTTTCAAATGCTATGTCAAACTGTGCAGAGTAGAAAAGCAAACTTCTTGCTTGTTTTGGCACAGCAAGTTCTTTACAGCTTATACTTGTTTTAAGTCGGAAAATACAACATTGCATTTGCTAACCCAATAGATCATTTTCCTATCCAAAAAAGGACGGCTTCTTTTGTAAACTTACCAACTAAGGACCATTTTGTGGGAAGTACTGCTTTATCTAACTTCTCATTGTAAATAGTTATTTAACTCTTTTAAACTCTTCTTCAACAAAAGAATAATTTTGATGCTGAGTAATTAAGCACGTGTTTTGTCAAAAGAATAATATTTAAAGTTTTCTGGTGATATGTAAAGAATTAAATACTTCAAGTAAAAAGGACAATATCTGGAGATCAACAATTACATATGATTATAATAGCAGGAGCAAAGTCCAAGTGGCGCTTCCAGTATTAGTCATTGCAGTTGACCCGACTTAGTGTGGGAGACTCCAGCTTAGAGCCTGGAGTGGATGATCTCCTTGGAAATGATTCAAGGTAATTGGGAAACACCAAGAGAGGGCTCTGGCTTGTTACTATCAGTTACTGCCTATTGCTATGAAGAAGCATTTTGAAAGCACTGTCTGGGTCCAAGACAAAAAACATTCAGTAGTGGCTGGTGACTGTGGGTGGCTGAAACAATTCAGTTGAGTCAGTCAGTGCTACTGAAGATGAAGAACAACTAAGCCTTTTCTACTTGGGCATCTAAAGCCTGAGACACCCTAAGAAAAGTAGTCACTACTCACGATCCCAGCCACTGAGAAACTAAATTTGCTTCCAGGCTTCAGTAGTTAGAAATGTTTTTGGGAATTAAGTGAGAAATTCCATCTTGAAGTGAAGAAAACAACTGTCTGAAAATTACTGGACAAGTAAGCAAACCCACATACTAACATCAGCAAGCTTTGATTCAATTATTGTTTCTCAAGCTGTTATTGCTTATGTCTCAGCAGCATTTAGCATGTGACACCTTCAGATAATGGAAGAAGGAAAGAAAAGCCTATTTGTGAACATCATGATTGAAATGTGGGCTCTTTTGGTCTTTACACTGCTATAACTTTACCTCCTTGTAGACACAAGTGAGTTCAGAAGCAGTTCCAGACACTGTAAACACCAGTGTACTCCAGAGTGGCACAACCAATGGACCCTGGTAGCTTTATGTTTTGTGGTGGGACCCTGCAGTATCCAGTAAAATGCCTACTGTAGCTGAGAGTGTCATGGAGGCATTCACAATGTCCTTCTGTCAGTTGGATTTCCTGAAGAATGCACTAAAGAGGCACTACAAAGTCTCTTCCCTCTACTGAGGCATGAACTGCATGCCTCTTCATAAACTGCAGAGGCCTCTCCTCCTCCGCGAAGTTCAGCTGAAAGTGGTCAATGTTATAAAATGTTGGGATGAGGGAAAAGTGACATAGAACAGCCTTATTTGTTTAAAAAACTAGGTTACAAACTAAATAACAAAGGCACTACCAGCCATACCTCATTATACCAAGAGGGTCTAAATCTTCTTCCTCGTCTTCCTCTTCTTCTTCTTCTTTTCCCCCCCCTTTTTTGGCATTTTCCACTGCTGAAAGCTGTGAGATTAAGTCAGGTGTCTTCTCCTCTTTGAAAAAATCCAATGCCTCATTTTCTTCGTCTTCTTTCTCCTTGTCATCAGGATTGTTTTTACCCTTGAAGTCCATGGCACTAGTAGATTTTGTTCCTGCAAAATACAATAATGGATGCAAAACTGAGTACACAGGACAACAACTATGTTTTATTTAATACCTTGTACCTGTTCCTGATGGTTTTATTTGGGGAATGACGGACACGATCAGCTTTTGTGAAACTCTTTCAACATTCCTGTCTGTCCCTTCTATCCACTGATGTGTCATTACGTGTCTGATCTGTTTACTGATTTAAAGTAGTTAAGTAGAGAAAGACAGAGGAAATTAACTTTATCTGAAACATAGCAGTGCATGTCTAATCTGCTTATTTATGTTCCTTCTGTAGTCAATAGAAACAATAGAATTTCCACATGGTGATTCATCGCAACCAAATAAAGTTGTCTGAGGAGTTTCCCTTGGAATTGCCTATTTCTCTCCACTGGCTACAGAGAGGCCGTAAATACTCTGCTTAGATGTAGGTAGCTAACTTTCACATAGCTAGTAGAGATAAAGTCCACTTTTTATTACTAATTTAATTCATTTGGACAGAGCTAAAATTAGAGCTTTGGACAGTATGAAAAAGAGTTTCCACAGCATCTCTTCAATTTACACTCAAAAAATGAAGCCTGAAGTTCTAACTCCCTTCAGTATGCAACTGAGCAAATTCAGCAAACAGAAACATGCGATTTGACCAAGTCTTCTCACCATACTTGTTATACACAAAGCCCAGGAGAATGAGGAGAGAACTATTCCTTGCTGTGGAGTCTCTGGATGTTCAGGAAAGCAATTTAAAATAATGAGACTAGCTAAAAATAGGCTAGTGAAAACCACGATGGATAAAATTCATGCTTTCATCCTTTTGACTGTTAAAGTTACCTGGCATGGGAGACTCATCTCACCCACCTTTTCATGCTTGCATTTGCCAAATCACCCAGGGCAGACTTCATTGACTAAATGTGGGTGTCTACACTGAGCAAGTGGTCTTATGCTCCCCTTATAGGCAAGAGAGTGCTGGTCAGGGTAGGAAGTGGATATTAGGATGCTGCTTATCTTATGCCCACAGTCATCTGTGTTTTACCATGTTGATTCCCCCTAAACACTGCGACTATGTCTCCAGCATCTGTAAGGAAAGTGTACACAACTAGCTTGAGGATCTGCAGTGTATGTACTGAATTTCACCTGGTTTGGTAGGGTGAGACTTATATTATTCTAAGGCAGATTTTGATGAACAGGTCACATTACTTGCACCCAATCTGTTCACAGTATAAAGACAGTCCAGACTAATTCAGCTGTAGACATGTGCACCATGGTTAGGTTAATCAGCACGCAAAGGTTAATCAACATGAATTCTGAATTCTCTGTGCAAGGGGTCTACTTTCAAGAGCACACTGCCACGGAAAAAAGAAAAAAAAAATCCCAAACCTTATTAGCAAAACAATTTTGCCAAATATCACACAATTTTGCCCCCCTTGACTTTAGGAAGCTGCCAGTCTCACAGAACTTCTAATCTCTCCACACTTGACACTTTTGCAAAATCGGCTGTTCACACATGGTGACTTGCTAGCACCTTGCAACTTCACTTCCTTAAAACTAATGCTACACTGAGAATCTTCCTGCACAGCACAGGCTGGAGTATTCCCTGCTCAGCAGCTCTCAGCTGAATTAAGAGCAGAGAGACCATCTGTTCCATTCATTCATTGACTCCCTGCTATGCCTAAGGAACATAAGAAAGGAACTATATGAATCACTGGAAGAGGCAACAAGAGCTGGACATGAGGCTAAGGAAAATAAAAAATAATAATAATTAAAAAAAGCCAGAGAATGGATTTAACTAATGAAGAACCTGCCTTTTATTCAAATCTTTCTCAGGGTCAATAATTTGCTTTAGGACCCTCTTCAGCAAGGCCTAGCAATTTTATTAGGAATTAAAACCAGACAAAATGTGGAACAGTTGATCACTAAGAGAGACCCTGCACTGTCCCTTTAGGGACCATCTCTCCACTGACAATATATGATTATTTAGCCTTCTAAGCTTAGGTGTTCTGAATCACAGCTTAGGTATATGCCTAAGGGAAAACAGAGGTGGTGGGATAGATATCTTCAAAGTGAGCATTGTGGTATCAACACTTCTGAATGAGGCATGTGTCTACTGAGAAGAGGAGAAAACTAGCAAACATGACTATGCACCACTGTAGATGCACAAGAGGATATTTTCAGTGACAGCCTTTATTCTGGCATTCTCTAGTTTCCAACTACCTGAGTCAAGAACTTAGTAACGCTTTTATCAAGCACATTCATGAGAGAGGGGACACTCACATCTTTTAGTTACCTAAAAATTCCAGTAACTCAGGACTCGTTGCTAGATCCTCATCTTTTGAGATGAATTTCATGATATCATTGAACATAGCTCTTCGTTCACAGATGTCAGATTCCCCCACGAAGAGAACTTTTCTAGGCAAGAGCGGAAGAGAAGCCTGTGGATATCGTGCTGCCAGTCTCTGGTAGAGCTCTTCTATCTCACTGTACTTCTTGGAAACCTGCAATGAAATACACTGTCTGGGTAAGTTTCTTTACAGGTGAGACATGAGCAGCAAGCAGCAGTTTAAGCGCTGTGAAACATTAATCCTGGAAACTGAAGTGGAAAAACATGTATTACTAAGGAGCTTTACATATAGCCTAGTAAAAGCCTGTTATCTACACAGTGAATCCCCAAGCATTGTTGCTGGTCTTTTAATTCTGTTATTAAAATCCACTCCCTAATGGAATTGAAGTTCATTGCCAGATACCCAGCGTCCATTTATCTGACTCATCAACTAATGAAATACTGGGAAGGTCATTGCTCCAGGTACTTTTCTCTGACAGCAAAAATCCTTGTCCACTAAAAATGAGCTATACGATGCCCAGCCCTGAGAGACAGGAGGGAAGAGAAGACGTTTCTCTGATGGAGAAAGCAGCCCGAATCTTTTCACCATTGAGCCAGAAGACCCATTTCTCAGCCCTAGTGGGCTTCAGTACCCTTCTTGCTGTTAAGGCCTAAAACACTGGCACATTTGCTGTGCTGCAGAGCACCTAATACAGAAACCAAAGGGCAAAGACCTCAGCTGACCCCTGACTATTCAGTTTATCCATGAGAAAATAAAAGCCAACAACTTGGCCATGGCCTACAGGTTCTTATACAGGGAGAAGATGCCAACAGTGAATGGAGTCATTCCTTCTGCGGACAAAGACAGGAAGCCTGAGGAGAAATAAGGCCCAATATATTACAAGGAAAGCAATAACCATGGGAACACTGGTTAGAAATGGGGTGGCTTATATACCATGTTAGGTTTTGAATTCAGTACCTTAAAAAATCAACACACAAAACCCACACACAAACAAAACGCTATCTCTTAACTGAAGTTAGAGGCATAATGGGGAGTGACTGTCATGCTCTGTGACTGTGGTATTATACAGACGACATATTCATCTTGGCCCTCCACGCCCCCCTAATCTATTAATGTGTTTCAACAAATACAGAGTTAGATTAAAAAAAACAACCCCAAAAACTAGTGCTAGTGGGGTGCGTATGGGACAGATCCTCTACTGAGGTCCAGTTCTTATCCTCCTGTAACACATGTTGGTGAATTCTAGCGGAGTGAATTCTAATTAATACTGCCACATAAAAGATGGAGAGACTCAAGCACCACATCTTGGGATGGAAGAAGGCAGAGTTCTTCCACCAACACAGTGATAAAAGAAAGTCAACCCAACAAAAAGCACAGAAGTAGAAGGGAAACAAGTCATAGATTAATCCAGAATCCATAAACTGCATCTATACTAGCAAACTAAACAGTATCAGGGCATATTCCCAGGCACTGGAACCTGAGAGTGCCTTTTAGGAACCTTATAGCGTCTACTGGAACCTGACAATGCCTGGCACAATTTTGACTCTGGGTAGCTAGCACTGCCCCAGATAATTTCTCAGCCCAAGACTTAGCCTGGTGCAGAGACCACTCAGTAGCCAGTTTGGGTACCGATGCCCACTGTAGATGGTAAGAAAGTTGCATACTATGGAGGCAGCCAGACTGTGCTAGCTGCCCTCCAGGCCAGAGAACAGGTCCTGACATTAACAGACACACCTCGACTAGTTTACTAAATTAGATATAGGTATAAAGAGCAATAACCACCTTAGCTTTCATGCTTCCTTGCCTTTTGCAGTAATTATCAACCAAGCTAGCTGATTTGAAAAGTATTTGCATTTCAGTTGTTTAACGTTCACTCTGGGTTCATCGTCCAGTCACAAAAGGCAAGCAGCTCTACAGGAAAAATCACAAAAAACACAAAACTAAACCTGAGTCAACAGGGGAAGGAAAAACAAGAATTTTAGACTTGTCTCCTGTAAGCAACACAGGTAAGTGTGAGCAACAATGTGCCCTGCATGCAGGGTCTGACATGCAATTCAGCAGCCAAGCATTAAAGTGATGGCAATAAAGAGATGTTCCCAGAATAAGACAATCCTCCCTTTGAAAGATACCCCAAAAAGAGAGAGGAAAGCAATTCTGGAATTTCTGAATTGCTGTACATTTCGAGTTTGCTAAGTCCCAGTAGCACTCTGAACAGGGTACGATACCAGAGCCCCTCCCAAAAATACTGTGTAAGCACAAATGTAAGGGCAGTGAGGAATTCACTGGTACTTTTTCAAAAGAATAAACAATATTACTTTCCACCTAGGAAAAAAAAAATCAAGTCTGATTTGTGAAAAATGTTTAACATCTAATTAATTTCAATAATAAATAACAAATTAGTGTCTGAAAGCATTACAAGAGAGCAGCCAATCAACAAGATTATGCCAAAACAACTTTAAAATACTCAAAAAATAATACTGAACTGAGACATACAAACTTATTTCTTTCCTCACTTAATTTTCATTCCTCCTCTATCAAACTCTCTAAATTATTCATAAATCTCAATTTATGTCTAATTACACCATTGAACCTAAAGTAAATGCACACCCTCACATCCTATCGCTAATTGAGCCTTTGTGAATCTGCGTGGGCTTTGAACAACACCACCAACCATAACACGCGACACAGCATACAAAGCGTGATAACGCTAAACCCAGAGCATACTAATATGCTACCCAAACGCCTGCAGCACACCATGCCAGCTAATATCCAACAGTGTGGGGATGCCCTCTGCTGGGATAACCTACCACACAGGCAAGATGTTAAACCTCCAGCCTAAACCATCCCCCACTTACCTAAGCCCAATGCTGGCCCCTGCCAGCCCCTGCCAGCTGAGGGTTTTTGCCTGCCGTCCCTCTGTCTCAAACCCTGGCTGCCGCTGTCTCCTCTACATCTTCACTCAACACTACTGCCATCTTTACCTTGGTTTTGGTGCTGGAAATGCAGCAGTAAGAATGGCTGAATCCAACAACCTCAGACTGATGCATTTAGAATCACAATGGTTTGGGTTGGAAGGGACCTTTAAAGATCATCTAGTCGAACCCCCCTGCAATGAACAGGGACACCTTTCACTACAAGAGGTTACTCAGAGCCCCATCCAAGCTGATCTTGAATGTTTCCAGGGATGGGGCATCCACAACTTCTTTGGGCAACCTGTTCCAGTGTCTCACCATCCTTATAAAAAATTACTTCCTTATATTCAATCTAAACCTACCCTCTTTCAGTTTAAAACCATGGCATCTTGTCTTGTCACTACAGGCCCTGGTAAAAGTCTCTCTCCATCTTTCTTCTAAGTTCCCTATTTATAGTGAAAGCCTGCAATAAGGTCTCCCCAGAGCCTTCTCTTCTGCAGGCTGAACAACCCCAGCTCTCTCAGCCTGTCCTCACAGGAGAGGTGCTCCAGCCCTCTGATCATTTTTGTGGCCCTCCTCTGGACCCGCTCCAACAGCTCCATGTTTGCCTTGTACTGGGGACTTGAGCTGGATGCAGCAGCACAGAGGGGCCTTACACAGCGCTGGCCAGGTCTCACAGAGTGTATTTTCTCAGGTCGAGTCCCATACGCCACCCAGAGCGTCCTCACACCTCTCCAGTTTGGAAGCACTGCTTTGCGGTGACAATTTTGGACCCTTTCAATTTGACGTCCTCTGGCAATTTTCCAGGAGAAAGGTGTATCAGCATGTAACAAAATTAAGTCTTGCTTTTCCTGGTTACCACTTACAACCCTTTGAAAAGAGTCAATGGATCCTATGGCCCAAAATGTCAGGTTAAAAAAAAAAATGCTGCTCTAAAATACATTTTATCATTCCTATTAAGTATACAAAGTCCTATTTGATTAATATTAAACTATTTTTCTTCTGCTGCCTGTAATTCCTTTAGGTCTTGATCTTGCAATTATCCTCTCCCCCTCCATGCCTCTAACTGAACTCTGTGAATACTGTTGAGCTAAACCCCCACCACCTGTAAGTCATCCTGAGTGCACGCACTTCAAGGAGTTCTGTCAAGTCACAATATCAAAGGCTTAATCTACTTCACTTCAAAAGAGTTAATCATGCAAATACAGCAAAGCATGTGCATATTTGCCAGGTCAAGACCCTATTTGCCTGTAACAATTAACATCCAACATAGAACTGAAAGAGAGACAGGGATGGGTTGAGCATTTTTTGCACCAGGAACAAATAAGTAAGTTGAATATGATCAAATATAGCTAGAAGGTTAAGAAAACCACCGGGAAGTTCAAAGTGAAAGCATGAAGTTTGCTGCTAATCCCTCAAATCTTATGCATGTGCCTTGGCCCCTTCTTCAGGAGAACCTCATGCATGAAAGTACACACACCAGAATGCCTGCAGGATACGAGCCTGGGACTCTCAGATGTGCATAGGAAAATGTGATCCCATTCAGTATTAGTGGGATTTAATGCCTCCTTTCCCTAGGCTCCTTTTAATGCCCCATTTCTGACCTCAAACTTGTCTTCATATGCTTTATATTTACTGCAAGGATTTCAATGAAATGGAGGCCTCAGATAGAGCTAACTCAAGCCCTTTGGCCAGCCAATGCACACTAGTGAAGAACACTCTTGATTTTATGGTATTACATGAAATACTTAATGGCTAATGTGACTTTCTTCTTAGAAAGCCCACTTCTTAACACTGTCACAAAATGGAGGTACAGTAACATTGTCCTTTATAGAACCACCAGCTTTGGATTCAGGAATCAAAAGTGTCGCTTCTCATAGAGAGCACAAACCAAGCTTTCACTTGTAGACTCCCAATTCAAGCCATACCAGAATTAATGTTGCTTGGTGACCTCATGGGTATGCATTATGGTAGATTTTAATTACATGACCACATGCTGTTCTCCCCACCTGTTTTGCCCAGCAGAAGAGCAAGCACTCTAATATTTCCTTGTAATCAACATGAATTCTTAATGGTTCCTGAACCTATTGCTACACTGAGCAGGGATTTTTTTTTCCCCCCTCACATCACAAACATTGTAATGTGAAGGAATTTATCTTCACAACACACCGGTATGATCAGGAAATAGCAACTCCAACGCACAGATTTTGAGGCCCACAGAAAGAAGGCCAACATATGCAAACAGGCAATGATGAAGACATAGATGAATACACACCCACATACTTACACACCCTCATTGTATGAGAGGAAGACAGTTCTATAGTAAATTCCTCCAAAAAATGTGCTGTGCCTGTCAAACACCAGTAGTTATTTGTTCAGCTTTGAAAAAGAACAAACTTGACTAACAAAAGTAACTTGTAAAAAGGAAGCAATTAAACTGGGCACAGATAGAAAGAGAAGGCACTATAGGCTGGGTGGATTTTTAATAAGGCTGGGAAGAGAGAAGTTAATTGCTAAAAAAGGTAAGGTGTGGCTAGAAGAAATGCGTTTAAGATAAATAAAGCCTTTTCTTCTCACAGAAAATGGCAGATCTACAGGCAATAATTAAATATCACCTTTGCAGCAGTATCTCTGATGCAGTACCAAAGATAAAACCAACTTCACTCTTTCAATAGGGCAAGAGTATTCTGACCTTTGAAAGAAACGCAGCTGAGTTTTCCTTTGGTTAACAAATATAACCTCAAGGTTAAGCAGTTCTACATCCCATTTGTCCTACTTTACAAATGGCATTTTTTTAATTAAAAAATCCCTCCAGTTTCTAAGAATTTAGATCTGAAAGTCATCACAGAAGTAAATTTCTTCTTCTGTTAATGCTTCACAAACGTTACAATTAGAAACACTATGATACTGCTTTTGCATAGTCCCATTAAGGCTGGGGAACAGGGAACTCTGGATTGCTCAGACCCACACTAAAGGCTAGTAACTCCACAGGTCAAATATGAAATCTCTTTTTTGCTGTTCATCTGGTCTTGGTCATAGCCCCTTAACATATCGCGATCCAGTGTGGTCTAAATCGCAGCCTAGAGATCACAGTTACCTTAGAGGATGCTTCTGTCCCGCTCACCATCTTTTTCCAGGGGATACAGAGAAGCTATTTGAGCCATAAATGTTGCTCAATCACATCGCTGCCTGCAGCTGCTCACAGCCTGGCACAGAAAGCCAGTTTCGCTGCTGCCACCTAGGGCATGAGAGCGTGGAAGGCAGTCACTTCAACTGCAAGCAGGGGGAAGAACAGCTAGACAAGGAAAATCAATTTAGCTAATATTTCAGGGAGAGAAAGAAGGGAAGTAGGACGAAGAAAAAGAAAAACAAAGGGTCTCAAAACACAGACCTGGCTCCTGAGGTAGCCAAATTGGATTAACGTATCCAGAGCCAATGAAAATCCTACCATGCCTACCTGTCTTCTCTAACCTTCCCGTCATCTCAGCACTGTGACACTGGTTCCTTCCTTCAGCCTCTCAAATTTGATAATTTCAACAGTAGCAAAAATAAGTTCCCTCTCCCATCCTGCTCACATACTTGAGAAGGCAGAACAAGCACACAGTTGTTTCTTCTTCCTCCTTCAGACGTCTGATCTCACTCCCCCTTGCTGTACAAATTTGATGTGTTTGACCTGCTGTCCAACGTAACTTCATTCTTCTCTGCTGTTCCCCAGTCGCCTGGCTCTCTTACATTTCACCTGCAAACTCTCTGGGGAAGGGTCGTGGTTCTTGTTTGTGCTGGTACAACATCCAGCAGAACAGGGCACTACGCAGACACTACGGGTGCAACTCACCTGACCTGGCAGCCACAGGGTTGGGATTTGCCTCCAGGTTAAGACAACTGCCTACATGCAGGAGATGTCTCAGCTCTCATGACGTTCAGATATAGTCACTGCATTTTGGCAAGATGCAACTGAAACTCAACTCACCTGAACACAGGCAACTAGTGGTACCTTGGATGGTGTACTGTATCTCACCTCGCTCTGTTCCAGGGCGGTGCCAATGCCTTTATGTCCTGTGTCACATCTGCCAGCCCTGTGCAGACACCTGGCATAACTTAGTGTTTCTCAAATGGTACTAGCTGTGTATGTTGTGCGAAGTGGATTCCCCCACACTGTAGATGCTCAGCTACATTCTTCTCAACAGTACTGCACTGACTAGGATGGGAGCTTAGAAATCCGCAGCAAATGCAGACATCTAATCATAGAGAGCAGATTGTTCTGCCTAAAGACAGGCATCTCATGCCATCCGAGATGCTTTGGGATATCCAAGGGGCTTGCGTGCGGCAGGCAAATATCACACAGGACCTATGGGAGACCCACAACCTTCTAAAGGCTAGGTGGAAAACCCCAGCTGCCCGTGGTATAGACAGTGGGCTGTGTGCAATTCAATTGAGCCTTAAGCATTTTAGCCTGGAGTTGAAGCCCCCTGCCCCAGCTGTCTAAAATGTAAAATGCTTTCCCTTTATGGTCAAAGGAGAGAGGCATTTCCAGAGGATGAGTCACCTCATTCCCCTCCTCCCCATTGACCATAAAAGCAGGGACAGACTCAGATTAAAATATCCAACTTACAGAGAGATAAGTTAGGACAGGTGAATCCCTCTGTTCCTTCCAGTAATACATACAGAAAAGACTCATCGGAATGAATCGATGCAAAGCATCCATCCTCCAATCTCCAAGCTCAGGGTTTTAAATTACTTTCATACACCAAACTATATAATATATCAGACTTAGTATGCTGAAAAAAAAGTATCTGATGAGATAAATGTTATTCCCGTCAGACTACACCAGTTTTCTTCTTCATGAAGAATGAAATGTCAGGAGGCCTGACCAGAGAAGAAATCAGATAGGTTCATTTCACTTGAGAAGAGCAACTAAGTGCTGAAAATCCTCCTAGAGAGAGTGGAGATGGGAACAGACAATCTCAGCAAGCAAGGGGACCACAGTAGGAAGTCTGTTTCTCGTCTTTATAGACAAGCTGATTTTATCTACTTTTTCTTAAGTGAAGCAAAATGTTAGATGACAATAGGTCAGTATAACATCTCGGGTTTAGTCAGGTTCTTTCTTGCACAGAGCTGCATGGAAATATTACATAATATAAGCAAGCATTGCTGCAGAAAAAAAAGCGATTCCACATCCCCTTTCTTATTTGCCCATGTCTGGCCCTTCTGCTGTCCTAAAACAAACTTTAATGGGGCTACGCAACTCACAGGCTGAAGAAACAGGTGTAAATTAGTACTAAATAACAAACCCCCAAATACCCATTTTTAGCCAGGACCAGTTCCACAGCTGACATTACAGAATAGCCGCATGACACTGGCACACAGAAGGAAGCACTGCAGGATCGAGAACAAGCAGTCAGGGACAAGGAGGGAGAAGAGAACAGACTCTTATGCCAGCATTGCTGCTTTTACCATGAAGTTATATATAGCATAAGAAGTGTAATAAAGGAATGACATCTCCTCACCATGCACCTCTTCACAACACTGACAGATGTGGCTTTATCTGCAAATCAGACTGTGTAAATATCCATTTATCAGCTACCTCCTACGAAGCGTGAGTTACAGTAGGGCTAATGGTCTACCAGGTAACCATGTACTCACATCACTCCAACATTACAGTTATCCCCAAAACATCTGAAAAGAGCAAATGTTCACAGCATGCAACACGGTGCATCCCCTTAGAGTACCTTTATAGTCAATGGAGAGAGAAATGCACTTCTTGGGAGTGGTTCAGCAGACAGCTAAAGCAGATCAAATGAAATGTACCCTTAAATGCACCTTTTTCCATCGACTCAATAGACAGTCCCAGGTGAGACAGCTCAAGTGAATGTGCACACACTATAGATGACTTAAAGCAGGTGAAATAAATCTCATGTGCTATGCTTTCAAACCTTTACTCTGCAGGTATCATGAAAAAGACAATCCAACTCAATAATGTTTTATACAGACACTTCCTTGTAAAACTCTCTTACTAAGGATTTTAAAAAACATGTCAAGGCTAAGAGATCAAGGCTAATAGCTCAAGGCTAACCTACTGCAAGGTTAATTCCTCTTATTGACCCACATGATTCTTCCTCCATTCAAGTAAACTATTATATATTTATTTCATGTTTATGTACCATGTCCCAGTGCTGATACATATATCAGAAACTAATTTTGATATATGAAAAAGAAACTAATTTTGTAGCAGGGCTTCTAAAACGCTTCATTGGTTTCTATTTGTTGACCCATAATACAAAATGCCTTAAAGGCAACAACAAACAGTCATTGTTGCTTTGAGCTCCTGGAATAAAAGGTTCAATTAATATATGTGTAATACTCCTATTGCAGAAACGGTACAGACTGTGTTGTCCTGCCAAGGACCTTGACCCAGGGAGGCTGTGATGACAAAGTATCTGCTACATCAGGACCAAAATAATCACAGCTGAATAAGAAAGTTATCACTAATACAGCACTGATTAAACATTTACCATAAATTGAACTACATCTTCAGGCTTGTGCTTTGCTGATTTGAAGGCAGCCAGTCGGGTAACAGCAACAATGTGATACTCTACGTGTCCAGACATCATCTTCCCACGGATTTCCTGGTATTCAGGCACTGACAAATCCAGCCCTGTGTGTGTATTCTGAATTTGCCTAGGGAAGAAAACACATGCAGAGTTCAGGCATTGGCACAGAGACTTTTAAGTGACCCTCTCCGAGGATCCAGTTCAAAGCTCAAGAAAGCTCAGTGCAAAGACTCCCATTTCAACAGCACACCAGACAGACCCTACCCCAACACTGTTCCTACTCTGCAACAATACAAATTTGGACATGGCCTGCTTCCTATGTTCTATCCCAAAGCACCTGCCACTGGCCACTGCAGACAAAATGCCAGGAATGTAGCATTTCTAGGAACAGAAGATGGGGATTCATTGAGAACAGGACTTCACTCACAGGAGCGCAAGGTGCTGTCCCACCCAGCAGGGCAGAGGAGATCCCTCATCACAGCTTGTTTTGAAGCAAAGGTCTGTTCACTACAATTCTCACCAAGCCCTATCCACCTCTCCTTTGTCTTAGGACACCCCCAGGAATGGCAGAGACAATAGCTGAAAGAGACGACAAAAGGAAGAAGGAGCTTGCTTGAGTGCAGGGACAACGTGAGATTTGTAAGAGCCACCCAGGGAACTAGATTAAAGCCTGAAATACAAAGAGAAGTTGCTGGAGCAGGCTGCTGGGCCAACCACACAGTTTCCATCTGTGGAAGTCCTTGAGGAAAATTAGGCAAATACCCATCAGGACTGAGCAAGTTGAAGGAGTACATGACCTCTTTGAGCTGCCTTCTGGTCTTGACTGTCTGACTGACAGTCTTGTTGCCAAATAGCAGAAAGGGTACACTAGCTAACGTATCTCAGCTTTCTCACAGAAAATCCCACTGGAAACAAAACCACCTGTCCTTTCATAACCAGTTAAGGTAGACAAAAAATCACAGCGTTAACCTCTGAGAGCTGCCAACAGTCAGAACCACCCATGGCTCCTCTTGGAGGAAAATGGAACAAAGGCACTGCTGCTGCAGTTACTCAATGCGTTTTCTTCTCCTGCCAGCTTCAGATCCACCGAACTGTGCCGTCACCTTCCCCCTGGATTCCCCCCCAAGGAAATATTTATGACATTTTTGCAAGAGGAACGCCAGGATCGTATTAAGATAAGGGTAAGACCAAGCAGCTGCTGTTGGGGCACAAGAGAACGGTATGTTTAACGAAATAAACAGTCTGTTTCAATAGACTGGAAACCAAAACTGATCAGAGATCTTTTCCCCAAAGTTACCCCCATGCCAAGCCACAGCACACTCACTACTGTTGTCACTGGAACCAAATACTCTGCCAGACGCAGAAAGAGGTTTATCATCCAGAGCACTGAATACTCTCTGAACACATTTCCGAGTCCTTCCTATGTGTGAATGTTTTTTAATGAAATCAGCAGGGACTGTTGAAAAAAAGCAATTTTCTTTTCATTAAACATTTTTTCTGCCTTTTTTTTTTAACCTTAGCCACATGGGGAATGTCAAGTCCCATCCTCCCTGGACTTCCTGGATTGCAGGTGTCTTGTGGAATACTTGCCTCTTTCTTTAGGAAGTTTAGATTAATTAACACAGGTGCCCTTTCACCTAAGGATACATGAGGCGTACGAACGTAAAATACACTTTAAAGAGGTTTAAACAACCTAATTTCAAACAAAGTTTCAAAAGACTCCTCTCATCATGTCAAAAGTTGACCAGTTCTTTTGAAACTTGAGTCTTCCCAAGAAGACAACCTCTGAACCTCCAAAGCAAAACTGAATAAAAAGCTTTTTAAAGAGAGTATCTCGAGAGTTCTTGATAAATCAGATAGCAACAAACAAAGGCACAGGCCCAATTTTGTACCCAGTCCTCTTTGCAAACCATGTTTAAAACATTACGGCTTTAACAACAGCTCTACCGTTGCCAAGATTTTATACTGTTTGCTCCAATTTTGTTCTCATTTCCTGCCAGCCAAGGACTTGACTTTACACTAACAGAGAAAATTTTGTTCTCAGTTACACGTTGTCAGGCTGTAAACACAAAATCAATAGTGCTTATGTATAAATACATAGGTGCCTGGCTTTCACACAGCGGTCTGTCGAACCTGTAAGTAAGAGTCATTACCTGAAGTGTTGTCTCCTTCAGTGGCAGCCAAAAAGCTGGCTTGAAGGACACCTGACAATAAAATCAGCTGGATCTGGGGTTTTTAGAATATATCTGCAGCAGAGGAAATGCTCTCCAGATGTGCAGTCACTCAAAAGTTGTGACTGCAGCTATGACAGCAAAAAGGTCTGTCGGATGGTACTCAGGAGTGATTTACTTCTGTTAACACAGCCACAGAGTATAAATGACAAATTAAGCCGCTTTTCACCTCTGATGTAAACAAAAGGAAAAACCACCAGTAAACCATCCTTCCCGAATGGCCTTATTTAGGTTAAAACACCAACCACGTACAGACGTTCTGAGATGACACAACAACAACTTCACTGTAAGAGCTGCTGCATCAAAGAGTTCTAAAAATGTCATTAAGTTAGTAAGTACCTTACCTACACCTGGGGTTTTTCTTTTAAAGTTGTTAAAAGTCTCAGCTAAAATGACTGTAATGGAAAGCGATTAGAGGTAGGGGGAATAGCTACATTTTTGTTTGTTTGCTTTAGGCCTTCTGATCACTTTCATTATCATCTCCTACACAAAACCTACCACTATTATCTCTTCCATAGCAACAGGATTGTGTGTTTTTTTAAACACAAAAATGATTCTAAACCAACAGAAATTAGCAGGGAGGCCGAGACAGATACAGCATAATATCCAAAGTGCACACTAGTTCTTGAAATGCCTTAGTTTCAAAATAAGCAGCCCCCAGTGTTTTAATTCATTTGAGACTGTTATTGTTGTCATTCAAAACGGAAGCAGCACCTACAAATCCCAAGACAGAATATAGTTTCATTGCATTTTTCACATGTAGTTATTTTTACACTAGTAGCTTTAAAAAAGAAGCAACAAGAGAAAGCTGGTTGTTTAAGTCGGACACAGAGGTTTATTGCTTCTACTCCTTATTTAAATCTATCTCGTGTATCTGTAAGTTAAACTTTTGCTTACAATGCAGACTGCCCAGGGGAGACTTGGGCACATGGTTAACCTTCCTAACATGAATCACTTCACCTGAACACGAGACCATTCATACCAGTAACACCGCGCTTGCACAATCAGATCATGCGGGATCGGCATGGGACAGAGGAAAGGGAGACTATGTGAAGATCAGCTGAACAGAGCAGTTTCCACAGTTCACAGAATAGCCACCGGTTTTCATTCCTGTCTTTTGATTTGCTATAATGTAGAGGCTTTGTATTTTAATTAGTCTGCTTTCTGTGCTGAAAGGCCAAGATGGGAGAGAAGGGAAAGCAGCCGTTGCTAAGCGAGAAAGCAAAGTAATGGATGCAAGGGCTGTGACCAGAGAAACTTTATTCCAGTGTCTGTGTGGTCAGGAGAGCAGACTCTGCACTTTCTGCCTCGATAAAGTCAGCCCTATCAGCAGCACCCAGCTCCAGCAACCTCTGCCCACACGGGACCAAACTGTGACGACCCAGGTCACAGTAAAAGGAGAAAAAACTTGTACTAGTTTATTGATTAAGTGAAGGCAAAATATCAGATACAAATTAGCCAGCAAATGTTTTTATTTCCCTGTATAGTCTAACTACAAATATACAGATTATTATTTATTTATATCACCATAACAACTAGGAATCCTACTCCCAAAACCAGTATGGATAAAGAGTGAAAAAGGTCACAACTATACAACTATCTTATTTCACAAGCTATAAAATATATTCACTTCCTAAAGCCTTAATCCCACACATACATATATATCCAATTTTATCACTGAAAGCATTCCAGTGTCAGTGGGACAATTTGCAAGTGGTAAAGTCTATTGACTGTAAAATAAATCCAGGTGTTCAGATTTCCATTTCCAAGGCTAAACATAATATAAAGTCAGTCCTACAAAACATGTATGTGATTTAAGTCAGATATGTTTGAGGGTTCAAGGCCACTGCTCCAAAGGAAGTCAGGCCCTGATATAGCCAAATATTTAAGGATTAAAATAATGGCTTTGAAGTTAATGTGATTGAAATAGTTTCTACTTGTCCTAGGAAGTAGGTGCAAGAGTCAGGACCTTGCTGAATCAACACTTCTGTTTCTCATGTCACATGTGATAGGGAACTGCTTCCATGTGGTCTCAAATATCTCGCAGGGGTAAAAACCAGAGAGAAATATCTCTATCATTTCTCTATAAAGATTGCCACAAGCATTTTCTTCG
The DNA here is from genome assembly GCF_034638445.1 of Ciconia boyciana. Lineage (NCBI taxonomy): Eukaryota > Metazoa > Chordata > Aves > Ciconiiformes > Ciconiidae > Ciconia > Ciconia boyciana. Next base: position 10,814,755 of record NC_132936.1, on the reverse strand, counting down.
CGAGGCATTTCTCTTGAGGGTCCATTTGCCACATCTAGGAAAATACAGGTTTTAAAAATTCCATGCAACTGAAAACAGTGCCGCTGCACTCACCTAGTGCATGGTTTCAAGAATGTGGGAAAACAGAATAAACTTATTTTGCCCATCCCCGGCCTAACTTCAAGCCAGACGGGCTCCCCGTGGCCTGGGCACACAAGGATCGGGGCGCAGGGCATGGCGGCAGGAACGGGGGTCAGCCAAAAGCACTGACAACACCACGCCTCAAAGACACCGGCGTACACTTCAGGACGAATTTTAATGTCTTCTGACCCACCTCGAAATACTGACAAGGAAAAGACGTTTCCGGAGGGTGGGAGCACACACTGCGTCCCCAGCAGTGTCAATGTGGAAGGGAAACGACCCTAAGCTACCACAGGAGGAAAGGACCAGACGGCCGGTGTTACACACGACGGGCCAGACGACGCCAGGGGTCTCTCCCGGCTGTGAAATGCCAAAAAACTCGAGGAACCGCAGACATCCGAAGCGTCCTGGGGGCAAACCCACGCACCAGCAACCCCCCGCCCACCTCGGCCTCGCCTCAGCTCCGCCACCGCCCTCAGCGCCTCCTCGGCGCCTGCCGCCCCGCGGCCTCCCCTCAGCGCCCGCCCCGGGGTCCCCGTGAGGCGCCGCCCGCCGCGCTCCTTCCCTTCCCCGAGCGGCGCCCGCCCCCTGCGCTGCGGGGACGGCTGCGCGGGCCCGTCCCGCCGAGGGAAGGCCGCGGCGGGCGGCTCCGCGGCGGCAGCGCCCGTAGCGGCTGGCGAAGTTGAGGAGGGCGGCGGGGTCGCTGCTCTCTGCCCTCCCCGATACCTGGTGGTGACCAGCACGGCGGGCGCCGGGCTGTGCTGCATGGCGCGGGGAAGCGGCGTCGCTCCGGATCGGCGCCGGCCCGGGAGGAGAGGCCACGTCCGGCTGTCACGGGGTCCCGCCTCCCTTCCCTCGGGCTGGAAGCGGCCGCCCTGCCGGATGTTCGCCGGCGGGCGGCCTGGGTGCAAAACGATCGCTGGGAAGAGCGGGGGGAGGAAAACGTCCGGGCCGGGGGAGAAAAAGAACGGGCCCGGCTCGTAGTCGGCAGGATTCGAACCTGCGCGGGGAGACCCCAATGGATTTCTAGTCCATCGCCTTAACCACTCGGCCACGACTACACCGACAGGCAGTGTTTCTCACACGGAAGCTCCACTAATTCACCCTCCGCGCCCTTTCTTTTTGCCTTACGGGACCAAAACATTTCCCCCAAGTCTCGGTGGCATCCGTGTGCTCTCCTCCTAAGTGGCAACAGCTCGCACGCATCCATCTGCCTTAAAACAATCGGCACGGTGATGCTGGAGAGCGTTAGCTTTAATAAAACCCAGCCCGCTGGCTGCCACCGCCGCGGCGGCCCTTCGCCCTCCGCGGGGCAGAGAGCGCAGCCGGGCGCAGGGCGCTGCAAAGCCCCGCAGCCCTGGCCACAGGGTTGCTCAGAGGGGCGGTTTGCTCCAGCCTGTGTTTTGGAAGGAAAGCAGCAAGCAGCTGCTCCCTCTGCTGCCCCTCGCCGGCACCCACAGCTGGCCTGGGAACCCCTGCTGCGTTTTCACGCTTCTGGGTCCACCTGGGTGCTTCTTTTTGTCGGTGCTTCCCTGCAGAAGCTCTGCACACCCGTGCAGAGAAGCACCGAGGAAAAAAAAAAGCTTCGCACCAGGCAGAACTTTCTGCTGTCTGCTGCTCACGCCTCAATATCATGGCAGAAACCTAAGGAGATGCTGGGGAATATTAGAAAAGCAATAGAAACCAGACGTTGCCACTGCATCAGTGCAGCCGCCCCCCAAACAGGCTCTGCACCCCGAGTGGGTATGCAGTGGGGTCCAGGGGTGCCCCCAGAGAGGAGCAGCCCCTAAAAGAGGACCTGGGGAGTGGGTTTGGGCTTTTCATCCCAGAATGAAACAGCTGGAGGAGTTGGGGATGTGATGTAAAGTCTGTAAAAACCAAGAGAGATCCAAAGGTGGCAGATACAGAACGATCTTTTGCTGCTTTTGGTGAAACGAGAAGTCTGGATCATGAAACTCATGAGTCAAAACAAACAAAAAAAGGGAGACTTCATAAGTGGAGTTCCTTCCTAAATCCTGGTTGTTTTCTCTCCCTGGCTATTGCCACTGGAAACCTTTTGTTCAGCAGAGTGTAAATACCACCACATGGCTGCAGCCTTCCTGGCACAGGAGCTGTGGTTGCCAGATGTGCTGCAAGCCACTGGAAAATGCTTTTGAGACATGAATCGTTCTCATGTGGCCTCTGAAGGGTTAAAAAGCTCTGTGCTGGAGTTCCTGAAAGCATAAGTATATCCTAAATAGTTATATGTCTAAATGAATCACTTCTCTAATGGCATTTTTACCCCCGGTTGGCTTCCTGGCTAATCCAATTTATTCAGATAGTAACAAGGAGTAAGCAGCTGGCAGTTTGCCACCTGAGACAGCAAAAATAGAGCACGATCTGAGCCGTGAGCCTCAGCTGAGGCACTGCTTGTGGCACTCGCTGAGCGGTGCCCATCCAAACGTTGCCCAGTGCCTGTGAAGATGCTTCAAAAACTGGGGTTTTTCTCCCCAGACAGAAGTGGCTGCTCAGCCCCAGTATGCTGCTGGGCTCTGTCTTTGACCTGGAGAGGTTGTGTGCACTATGTCGGTATGCTCATGAAGAAGTCCAAGCGCTGCCTATTTATCCGATTTCTTAGGAAGTCTCATCATATGTGGCATTTTTATAACTCCAGAGCCCGTATCATCAAAAACATAATGTAGTTGGAAAGTAAAACAAATGTCTCCATGTTGCTAACCTCTGAAGTTGTGGAAAGAATGAGCTGACTTACCCATGAGGTTAGGGTAGGGTCTTTCATCAGGTGGTGACTGTGAAGAGTGAATCTCAGCATAAAAGGTGCACAAAAATCAAACCTGACAGAAGAAAACTGTAATATGCCGATAGAGCTGTCTGCTGGAGCTGAGCAACAATCTCGCCTTTTTCTGAAGCAACCTCCCAGAATATTTGGAGTTTGATTCCTTTGTTGCTTTGCATGCTACATAGAAAATTTCTTCCATTGGACCCATTTTTTTCCCTTTTTTTCTGGCAGAAGAGAGCACATTGATGAGTGTTGGCCAGACCCTGCACCCAGGCCATCAGGCACAGTGGCACTGGGACTCGTTAGTGTAGCTGATGGTCAACTGGAAACCTGCAGGGTAAGGCCCATGGGAGAATGTGCAGCGAATCTGAGAACCAATACCAGTAACAGTCATCACTAATGAAGTTACGATTTCCTACCAATATTTGGGTTACCCTCAGCTGCTCCTCTCACCTACATGGGTCTCCCTTGCCTCAGTTCAGTTGTGAATGAGCGAAAGAAAAAGGAAGAAACTCTCTGAAGTTTCAGGGCTCTTTTATTTGGGACTGCTGACTTTTTTCCTGCCTCTTAACTCTCCAGTGCTGACTGGTTTGGTAGGTTGCTTGATTTATTTTTATCCGTTCTTTTTTTTTCCTTCCTCTCTGGACCCTCAACAAACTGAATCAACATATTCATGCAGTCAGTATTTGGTAACCTAAATTATGCATAGCTGCATCATCTCTATAACAAAATTATTAATGAATTTGCATAGAATAACTGCCCATATACAATCCCATATTTTTTTACTGCAGGTATGTGTGGTACTGTGTTAGAGCCTCAGTGGTTTCTGACTAGATGAGGCAAGGTCAAAGATGACTGCTCCAAGTGAAAGATGCTCAAAGAAAAGGAGGCCAGTCTGATTTCAGTCAAAGGCCTCTAGAAAGTGAAGGAAAAGAATGAATGGGAGACAAGTAATCTCAGTAGGAGGTAGAAGGAGCTTAATCGGTGTTCAAGATGCCTGAGCACTGGGAAATATCCATATAAGAGGAGCTCTTGCTGACAGACGGTATCATCCTGAAAACCTAAAATGGCAGCCCCCACAACACAGGGGTAATGGAGAAGCCAGGTTTTAAACAAAGAATTTAAGGAGAGATGCATATAACTTCTATAGCTGGTGTAGCTGTTTCCTGAGTCAAGTGGCTGTTTCAGTTTTTACCATCACCATCATAAAAAATCTTTTAGCTGTCATTTCACAGAAATAAAAGGAAAATGCCATGAGTTATTCTCAGAACTCAAAACTCAGATACCTACTGTAGGTAAATCCCAATTGCAATACAGTGTCCCTATAAATCTCATGATTTTGGGACACCTTTTGAACATTTGGGTTCAGCAATACGATTCTGCTGATCTGGGAGCACCCACTACATAACCACTTTATGGCCTGCGTCCTGAGCTGACTTCCATAAAAGTACTGAAGTAGTCTAAGTTTCTGCTATATCTAGTGGGTTATCACTTTGTGCTATGAAACAAGAACTACCTTCCTTCAGAGCAACTATGTCCAGCGCTGGAGGGCTCTCGGAGCAGAGGGCTGCTGGAGGCTCAGCCGTGGCTGGTAAATGAGTCAATATCATCATTTTTCCCCACCTCTTTATGAAATCCCTTTCATGACCAAAAAATGTTTCTGCTCTCCTTCCACAGTACCTATCTGCTCTTCTACCTGCTGACTGCAAACGCAGGAGCAGGTCCTGCAGCTGGTTGCTTCCACACAAGGAGAAGCACTGAAAGGCCGTGTAATGGGGAAGGGGTTGGGATGTTTCCTTGTGCTCCGTGCGTGAGCTCTTATCCGATGAGGTGTGCAGCCCCCGCAACCCTGCACCGCTCCCGCATCAAACCTCTGCCCTGCAGGGGCACGGATCGAGAAGACCCTGCTTTGAACCGCCCTCCAAAACCCTGCTCCCAGACACTCGGCACAGGCCCCTGGTGAGCAGGTATCACCGACCCAATGCCTCAGGCACCCAGGCGAGGGTGACTTCGGCTCAGGGAGAGTGAGCATCAGCTGTGTTTGTGGGACAGTTTGTCTGGACTAATTTTTCTGTCCACTAGAGAGCACTCAAGTACAACCTATAGACCACGGGCGGGTTGCTGGTGCTGACTGCAGTCCCCAGATGTGTCTCGCCCTTTGGGGGTCCACTGCCCAGCTCCTGTCTGGCACCGTTTACTTGCACAGGCAGTCCCACTGACTCCAGTCTAACCCTCAGCTCATGCTCAAAGCCTGACTCTGGGACCAGTTACACTGGGATTTTCTACAGAGCTGAAGCCAGACAGTGATATGACCGCATTTGCGGTTAGGGCTGATGTTTGTGTTTACTTTTTGTACACAGTTTTACTCCCAATAGCTAAACTAAGAGCCTTTCACTGGCACGCAGCCCAGAGGAGTTTTCTCAGCCACCTGCCGCAGCATGAAGGGGGTTGTAGGGGACCAAGTGGGAGTGGGATGAAAAAGAGGGAGAAAAAAGAAATGCTAAAGGTTAGAAATCGTCAGCCTACAGCTCCTGTTCTCTGTGACCTCTCCCTGCACTAGCACAGGGCTTTTCTGCCAGAGAATAGATCATTCTCCATCCACTGGCCTGGGGCAGGACAGGCGAGGAAATACAGGGAGAAATGATGGATATTCAGCAACCATCCCCCTCCCCAGGGCTCAGAAAGGGGCACGAACACATTTGCTCTCCTTTGCCAGCCGTGACTAAAAAGCTCTCCCTTTGGCCCTCCCTGTGGCAACCTAAAAAAGGTGTGAAAGAAGTTTGCAAGGACTTGGGCAAGCTCAGATGGCTTGGGGGCTGGCAGGTGGCTGCAGAGCTTATGATCTGACGCTTGTGAGATAGCCAGGTCCTCTGCAGAGCTTGTGATCCCATGCCTGTGAGATAACTGACAACCAGGTCCTGGCCTCCTTGGGGAACGGCTTGGTGCCAAACTGGGGACCTGTTTGGTGAGCAGGCAATGGGAAACATCGGCGGGGAGGAGTGCGTTGGAGGGCAGCTGTAGCAGAGACCCCAGACCTGAGAGGTGATGGGGAGGACAGTCCTCCCTGTCCCTTCAGCCCTGGCTGGGACATGGAAAAGGTTTGCACCAGGTAGCCTTTCACCACATGTGCTGGAAGACTGCCCACCGGCCATCTTCTGCAGGCCCTGAGTTCCCACAAAGGGTTAAAGCGAGGAAGAAAAACCTCCCAAAGCCTGTTAAAATATTGAGTGATTTGTGGCTGGGGTCTGTTCATTCAGTCCGATGCAAACGGGCTGCAGCCGTACGGCTTAATCCCTCTCTGTTCCCCATGAGGGCACGAGGGGATGGGGGTCTCCATCAGGGCCAAGGTGTGACCCCATGAACTCGTCCCAGGGTCACGTCTGTCTCCTGGCTGCCGAGCAGGGACCAGCTCTCGCAGCACTGCATCCCTGCCTGGGTGTGATTCTTGGCAGCTCGTGGATTTGCTTTTCATCTCCCCCAAGACAGCAGGCGAACAACAGTGAGTTTATAAGCCCAGGAGGAGTTGTCCACCAATTTTTGAGTCCCTGGCAGAGGACTCTGCCTGTAATCATGGCAGGATGAGGAGAAATCAGAGCCCTGCTTAGGGTATAGTAAATAAAATGGAGGGAAAAAAAGCAAGGGCAGAGGAACATATTTAAAAACAAAATAAATTGGCTATGAAAACACAGTTTAAAAGCTGAACATGAAACTTTTTTTCAGCCTTGATTCATATTGGGAGAAATACAATATTATTTAATTACTGAAAAAGGCTGCACTAGAGTAATAGGATTCCAGTGAGATGACCAATCACTTATCACTCCTAACGCTATTTGTTTTCAGATGACAATTACAAAACCCAGATGTGAACCACTAGGAGATTTTGTATTAGGACAGGGCTTCTCTGTGAGTTTCAAAGGTAGCCAAAATGGTAGATTTAAAGTTCACTCTTGGTATATGATGTGGTAAGGTTGTTGATAGCCTGTCAAGGCAGTCTTTTAATCTACACACCTCCTAAACTCAGCATAGATTTATTCTGGGGAGAAGGGAGGAGAGTTATATAGCTGTTCTTCATTATGCCTCATGCTTTCCCCCCCTTTAAACAGTTAACCTGTAATATGATGAGCCACATGTCAGGAATAATCTAGTAGAAACCGTAGGTAATCCCTGCTGAAAGATAAACCTGGCTCTTGACCTGCTGCAGCCCTGGAATTAAAATTCCACTTCTCTTAAGTTTGGGGGTCCTGGGTAAATCACGGATAAATTTCATGGTAGCCAGTGAGGAAGAAAAGATGACATTTCCTGGTTTGCCCCAGTTTAATAAAACCAACCTTAAAATACAGAAAATTGTCTATATTATTCAAAAATCACATCTACAGTAGATAGATACAATAGACTTTTTTTTTTCCAAAGAAAGGTTAGTTTTGGGGTAGTTGACTCTTTACATAGGTGCAATGAAAAGAGTATTTCCCCAGAAAAGGAAAGTTGAAGAAACAGTCAGTAATTGCACAAGTTTCCAGGTAGATTCCCAAATATATTGCCAAGTTCTGCAAGTACATCTTCACCACACCTGACCTACGCTGTTGCTCAAGGACTTTACCTTGGTTTCCCTCACTCCCACCAAATAAGCTCTGGAGGTGTTTATGTCCATGCTAACTTAATTGGTTGGAGATAAACAAGAGCCCAAGGTCTGCTTGGCTTTGGTGCTGACTCCTGGTTGCTCATTACCTGCGTGGAGTGTGACGATGACTCCCTTTATGAAGATCCTGCCTGCAGGATTAAGAAAAGGCTGAGGTTCATGGAGACCCAGGCTCCTCTGCTGAACTACCCATCGCAGCACAGTTCGAGCCAGTCAGGTTAGAGCTGGCCAGATTTTGTTCCTGGATTTCTTTTTAAAATGAGGAAACTTTTCAGGGACGTTGTTGGAACAATTCCTCCATTTTATGAGTGATTCTGGACCTGACTGAAATTCTCCCAAATGGAAAAATTTCAACTTTCTGAATTAGCAAGAAAAAGAGAAGGGGCTGGGAGGCGAGAGGGTGTTAGTATGTTATTCTTCAGCATCTCTTCCTAAAAAAAGAAGGTGTATGCAATTGCTCTCTCTGTCTGTCACTCCATGTATCTGGCAGTCTAACTGTCTGCCCCTCACCTAATAAGATTGTAATAACCCGATGGCCAATTTTAACCAAATACAACAGAAGAGCAGATGGCTGGACAACTTTCAGCTGCTCCAACTATTGTAAAAACCTGGCAGCTCAATAGGTGAGAGGCCGGCATTTGCGTCCCTCTAAGGGAGAGACTGAAGCATAAACTCAGCAGATACCTGTTTGATTTGGAAGTGCCAGTAGGCCAGTCACTTCTTGTGTACCTCCAATGTGGGATGGAAGTGTGAGGGAAGTACAATACTGATTTTTTGGTAAACTGAGTTGCATTAGTTCTGCTGCTCTGTTTTCAATTCAAGATAACTAATTTGGCAGATGCTGTGCGAGAGAGATTACAATGACCCAACCATTTCTTGGTGACAGCAAGCCAGCATAGCGTTACCCAATTGTCCAGGGAGATCTGTAAGTATGCCTCTGTCTCATAGCACAACCAGTACAACCCGTCTCATCAACCAGTCGTTCATTCACAGCCGTAGTAGGAAGGTGAATATCTTTCCAGGTCAATGGTATTTAATCCAGGAGCTGAGTTTTGCTCACAGGTGTTTTGCAACAAACATTTTAAGTCAGATGCTCTGACTCTTACTGGAAAGTGGCTGGCAGTCAGACTCTGGGTTTCACCAGGTCATGGACATGGGCTTCTGAAATCTGTGGTTTTTAATGAAGATATTAGTGGTTGCAGTTGTAAAGGTGTTATAAAGCCGTAACAGTTTGCATATCCAGTTACACACAGTGAGATTATTCTTGCTTAAAATTAGATTTTGACCTGCTCAGCATCTTCCTCTGTGCTGATCTGGTAGACTGGCTTTGCAGTCAATGGAGAAAAGAGCGTTTCTGGGACACATTTCTGGGTCTACTGGGATGTCTTTCAGGTGCTCACTTCAAGATATGATGATTTGTGCCCTAAAAGTGCCTACTTTTCTCCAGTGGCTATAGGGGGAATGTAGCAACTAGCTTAGCTGTTCAGGTCCCAGTTCTGCTGTTCAGCTATGGTTTGGTGCCATTGAAGAGACCTTGGTGTATCCCACATGGCCTCCAGCTGCTGCCCTAGAGGGCTGCGGGTCTCATGGTGGTCTTGTGCTATGTCTGCATCTCCAGGTAGATGTCTTGGATCTCTGGTACATCTCGATTTACAGTGTCTATGTGTAGGCAACGGAATGAGGCCTAAGTGGTTGAAATTCATGACCTTAGAAGCAGGTGTCACCATGTTGGTGCCCTCATGCGCATTAAGTATATATGTACTTATTACAGTAATTGAAAATCAAGTCAGTACGGTCTCTGGAGCTAAAAGAGTGGTACAGCTGATGCGTGTCTAGCAAATCTCACATTTACATTTTAGATCAAGTGAAATGAATCCACCCTAAATGCTTCCTTATCACACTCCTCCAAAACAGTAACTACTAAAATGATACTATATGGGTGTCAGAGATTTTATAAAAATGGGTGATGGTCCTTCAGAAAGACAAAGGAAAATACAGCTCTAGAGATAGATGTAGCCGTTTATGGTACAATGGTGTAGCACACACTTTGTATATTTTTCTCATGAGTCAAGTTTTCAGCTTTCCGTAATGCAAGAAGAAGCAACCACCACCTGGTGAGAGAAACAGTCAGACTGAGGAGAATGGAAATGAAGTCTCCTTGAGCGACCACGTTGTTCTAGCTGCTCCTACAACCAGCTGTATCCATTCCCTCTTCATATGACTGGAGCCTCTGCTGAAATCAGTCACTCAGGTGTTCAAAGCTACAATTACAAAACCAGAATGATAAATGCTACCCACGCATTACACAGTCAGATGAATTGATCTGGGCTGTGCTGAGCTGGGGAGTAGAAAGGAAGACCCAGGAATCATGGAAAAAATGATTGCATGGAAGGTGATCTTCCTTCCCGAGACTCCATCAGGAACGTCCATACCGACTCTGTGCAAGGTTGGAAATACACCTATAGTATTTCCTTAATCCTTTGCCCAAGCTGCCTGCAAGAGAGAAACTCGTGCGTTACTACAGAGAGAAAAACTAAGATGTGAGGGGGTGTGGCTGTCCCAAGGTCCCGGCCAGAGTTGGCTTAGGTCCATCTCCAGCTCTTCATTGCTCTCGCTGCCAACTTCCCAGCTCCCCACCAAATACCAAAGGTCCGGACCTTTCTTTCTTCAAAACAAAAGCCACTGTTTGTTGGATAGCTAAGGTTCACCCTAACCTTGCTGGAATAAGCTTTTGAAGCAATGAAGGCAAGACTACAGACAATCTTGACAATGAGCTAGGTTTCCAACACACAAGCCCATCAGCTACCCTGCCCTGGTCTCCAGGGTCTCCAGCGCTCCATTTACACAGGTTAAATAATGCCAGGGAGCGATGTCAGCATTGTCACATTGTTAAAAGGATCCCTGGCATGTTTTCAGCCTAGGGCTCTGCTGAACGGTTCCTGGGGGCAGTTCAGTTGTTAACACGGGCCAGGGACCATTCTCAACCGACAGCTTGCACATGGCCATCAGCCTTGGAGGCTAAGGGAGTTTAGCCACGTGGACAGGGATCCACAGCAATTGACCTTGGTGCCAAAGAGTGGTCCTACAAACATTTAATTTACCTGTATAGATGTAGCCTAAGTGGCTAGCTATACTTGCACAATTATGTCTACCCGGAGAGCTCGTGGGACGAGTCTTTACATTCACAACCTGTCTTATAAATACTGTATCCACAAGCCATCACTATACAGAGGAAAAAACCACAGAGAAGATTCGGAGCTGGGTTCACTTGCAGTTTCCACACCACTAAATCAAAGGCCCAGGAAGACGTTTAACTGTCCTTGTGCCTTTGGCTCTTATTAAAACTGTCAGCCCAGACTTAATCCGTGCTGCAGGGTGAGGCCCTTCAGAAAGGATAGAAGCAGAATTTAACGCCTCCTTGTTCCAAGTGCAAAGTGCTTGTTAGCAAATCGGCAGCTGCCTGCCAGACAATCTTTTCATTTCATACAGGAGCCAGTCATATCAAATCATTTTCAGCTGCACTTTTCTTCTAGACACAGAGCAAGGAGCCCAAAATAGCATATTTTGACTTCCTAACCTGGTGGGATCAATGTGTGAACCCCAGAAATAGGCAGAGCTCCCCATACACTGCTGAAGTGACCCACACACAGTGGTGTGCTCTTCAAGGATTTCTTCAATATGGGAAAGTCCCATCTTACATATTTTTTCCTACTAAATTCTGATGATCTTCTCATAAGGGAATGTGCTTTTCTCAGGTGCTAAAATAGGCACCTGGGGTCTCTCTGCAGGCTGCAGGGCACCCAAGACATCCACGTGGTGCTGGTAGATGAGGCAGAAGGTATAGGACAGACTCACTCTTTTCTGAGGCAGCAACTGGAGGTCCGGATATCTCAGATGGCACCAGATGCTCACTTTTAAGCATCTGAGATGGTCTCAGGTGCCTGAACCTGCACATGAGTGTTTGGGTGGGTAGGAACAGGCAGGCAGGCAAGGCAAAGAGAGCATATTGCCTGCATCAAATATTAAAGGCAGAAACATAGGCTACCTAAATACTAATGGCAGCACAGCCCACACCAACTTGCAGTCTCTGCAGTCGTGAACACGTGCCACTGTAACGTATTAGGAAAGCAAGGTCGTTGCTAACAGAGCATTTGACATCCCACCGAGTAGCGTGTATCTGTGGCTTTGTCCATGCAGCTGTCACTGCCTGGAGGCCTGCCGTTAACTTTGGTGGGAGCACTAAATAAATGTGCAGGGATTGCAGGATTTAATACATTGCATATATCTGCTTTTAATACATCTATCTAAGCAAAGATATGTGGGCAAAAAGCTCTTTTTTTTTTTTCACGTATATAGTAAAACTATGCAAAGGACCCTTAAACATGTGATTTGCTCATTTTATTAACTTGAGGGCTCTTTGAGACAGAGTTGGAGCAATGCAAAATAAGATGGAGCTTCACCTGATACATCTATAGTAAAAGCTCTGTAACAGCTGATGCTGTAAGCCTTACACACTCAGGAGTCCCTCTGACAGCATGGCACAACGAAAAAGGAACGTGCCCGCATAATGTATTCCTCTCCACAGCCAATTTCCCATCTCCCTCTCTTATATACGGTACATACTTGTACCGGGCTGCTTTACGTATGTTTCACAGCCTAAGGGGAGAGAAACCAGAGTGAGTGTCTTCCAGCCCACTGGTGTTTTCCCCATTTCATCTGTGCTTCGGAAAACACCTTGCACGGAGGCTTGCTGCTATGAATGCCTTCACCGGGAGATGGTGCTCCTGCCCTGGGAGTGATCCCTCCTGCAAGCCCGGGCACTGCCCGGTACTCGGCTGCCTGCTGGTGCTCGGTCCCACTGCAGCCACCCAGCCCTTCTGCTGAGGGGGTCTGGATGGCCCTGTGGGACGGTTTCTTCTCCTCTGAGCTTCTCATGCTACTCAACAGCTGAAGAAGAAGGGAGGCCCAGGGCATGAAATGTCTACAAAAATAGTTGGAAAAGGCAAGATGGAAAAGGAAAGAGAAATTGTGGGGTTAAAATGCAGAACTGGACAGGAAGCCAGAAGATACAGTGGTGGTAAAGAGCAGTTTATGAGCTGCTCAGTTTGCCCCATGGTCTATGCTGGTCTCTGTGGGGCCTTTTAGGTGAGAGGCATCTCTCCCAACTGTCGGGTGCCCAGTCCAAATCACCCACATCCCCTCTGTCGTGGAAGGACATACTGCCCTGGCAAGAAGGTCGGAGAGACATAGTCTTTGAGAGAAGTGATCCAGGAGATGCAAAGTTGCAAACAGGACTTTGGACCACATCCTTTTCCCTACCCAGACACTCACCTTCCTCCGCACCTCCTCCTTCTCGAAGCCCAGCGCAGCAGCAGGCACAGAGGAGTGAAGGGAGGAAGACAGGGCTGAAGCAGAGGGGGTGGCAGGTCTGCTCTGGCCCCTGCATGCCTCAGCTGACCCCTGTGGCTCATTGGTGTTCCCAGAGTAACTGTCAAGGAAACCAAAGTTGATACCTCCAACTAGGTAGCTTGCGTTGTTAGCTGCACTTTGGTAGGATGGATCCACCTGTTGATTCCTGCTCAAGGTGATGTTCCCAAAAGGGAGGGAAATCAGTTCTGGGGGACACAACTTTCTTTGCCAGACCCTTGTCACTGTGGAGAACTATTGGGCTGACCTTAAGGACTTCAGAGTTTAGCTCCATTTGACTGGTCTACAGCAGAAAATAAAAGCATGGGATTAAGAGCATTGAAGTGAATGAGAGAGCAAAAGTAGCTGTCTGACAAGAAATAACAATACCAAAGGATGGGAAGATAACCTAAAGGGGAAAAAATAATGCCCCCCTTCCTCCCATGTTCATAGTGGTGAACGCCTGCGTCCAGAAAGTTAGGAGTGAGCCATAACTGAGGCTATTGGTCAGACTTTGCATTGGGATAGAGAGCAGAGGACTTGGGTTTGTATGGAGAAATTCTTTGTCTCAAGTGGCAGAGAAGTGAGAATGACACAACAGCCATGAGCAGCCCTGGCTGGGGAGGGATGGGGAGAGGGCAGAGAAGGGGTCTTCTGGGAATAGCTGGGAACTGGGAAGATTGGGGTGAAGTACTGTGTGCAATGGTCCCTTTCTGATGCTCCCTTGGGTGCCCGCTGGCAGACGCTCTCCCAGTCAGGTCTCCCCTTTGGGACTGGCTGATACTCCAGGTCTGAGGAGCCTTCGCAAAGGGGCTGGGAGTTGGAGGACAAGAAGTTGTGGAGAAACGCAATAATCCGGGAGACAGATGACAGAAAAAGGGACCGAGTGGAGGTCAAAGGGTGAAATATGTAAAAATAAGGAAGCATGGAGCAGAGCTTGAGGAGAGCTGTAGGAGAGCACTTCCCCTGCTGACATCTCACATGGACAGCTGGGTTGGGGAGGCAGCTGAGGTCTTTCTGCATGGGAAGACCAAAACCTCTGTAACAGCTATCTCAGCTGGGCTCTTTGGTTAACGCTGTAGGAATCACTTTCCGGAGGTACAGCTCTCCCTCCAATAACCATTAATGGGAGGAAGGTGATTAGTTTGACTGAGAAAGAACCCAAAATGAAGCAAGGTGAATCCCACCCCTTCTGACCAGACACTAGCCTAGACTACCACCATAAGGACACTTGGAGTGAGACATCGCCCCCATTCGGCATCTGTGGCTTGGTGCATTGACAAATTACCTGCTGACTCTGCACTTTTCAAAAAGCAAATGGGCTTTTTAAAAAATTGACTGAGCACTCAACTGTATTTTGACTTGCTACCTTCAGGTGGCTTATGCCAGTCCCTGTCGACCAGATGCTTAATAGGACAATTTTCCCCAAGGGGAAAAGCCTAATCCAAGAAGCTTTTATGTTTCCAGAAAGACTGAAGTCTCAGCAAAGTGTTTCCATAACTCTCCTGTCCCTTAGCTAGAGTATAGTGTTAAAATAGAAAGTGATGTGAGACAAGCATAGCTTTAGACATCCAGATTGCCGTGACACAAGGTCTCTGGGCCTGAAGAAAAGCAGCCCTATGGGTCTTTGAATCCATCTGATGTTTCATGCAGGGAGATTGTACCTTGATTTGTCTTATCTTCCCTGGCTATCCCCGTGCAGACAATCAAGAAGAATTCGGCTTGGCTTCAGTTTAAGTAAGTTTTGGAAGGAGTTGCTGGAAGATTTGCAAAGAAAATGATGCTGTTGCTTGGTTACTTGCTGAGCTGGCATTGCTGTCACTTGTAGCCATCTTGCTAGAAGACCTTTGTTAAGTGAAGCCACAAGAGGCTTCTTGTGTGGTCACTACATGAAAACATATTCTTCCAAACAACCACTAGCATCAATATTGTGACCGCTTTGAACTTGCTCAAGACTTGCAAATTTGGTTGTGCCTCACTGGCTTGGCTGATGGAAACATCCACAAACACCTCCAATTTTGAAGCGTGGAGGGGATTTGTCACCGCAGTTTATTTTTGTTCCATCAAAAAGTGCTGATGACAGGAAGGGTGAACATCTGTGGAGGTATAGGGCTCTGGGAACATGGCTATGACACCAGGTACATGGTTATTGCTTGAGGATTTCCTTTCTGCTTCAGTTTCCTCCTTTGAGAAGTGGTCTTCCACAGCTGGTGGGGTTCTGGTTGAATTAAATACCCCCTTCTTTCCTTTGCTGAACAGCATCCATAGGGCAGCCCCTGTCTGGCTTGTGAGAGTCCCAGGCTGGGACCTTGCCTACGGTTGCAAAAGAGGATGCAGCCATGGTAGGAGAGTCCACCCTGCCCAGGACTCAGCCCCACACATGGAAATGAATCAATGCTCCACACACAAAGGTCCCCGACCACCACGGGCGACGCAGGAGGGCAAGCAGGGCAGTGCTGGGGACCAAGAGAGGGAGCGGAGGGAGGGAGACTGCAACAGAGGGGACAAGCTCAAGTGTCTGCCAGGCAGGAATGATTCCTTCCTGATCCTGAAGGAATCAGTATCCCAAAAACGTTCCCAGTAAAAAAACAGGCGTAGTGAGCTGACTGCCCCCTTCTTTCCAAAAACCCGCTGAGAAGGGCCTATTGGTGAAGGAAGGGAGAGACCCTGGTGGGACACGGTGCGAGTTGTTAAGGTATGGGAGTCAGTATCCCTCCTGGGCATACAGCCATTGGCTTCATGTTATCTGGGACAGGTTCTTAGGGAAAAATTAGAGGCAAATGTGGCCCTTTACCTTCATCTTATGTTCTGGCAGACTTCTGGTTCGTTTAATACTTAGTGAACGGGGTGACAGGACAGTCTCAGAACTGTGTTTTTCAGTCCGTGCTGGAAGTACCCAGAGGATTTGTAAGTGTAAGAGCAAAGAGAGATGGAGCAAGTGAGCAGGGCCAGAGCCAGCATCACCGTGTTGGTTGAAGGCCACCATGGGCAGGAGCACATTGGTGTACCCACAGCAATGGGGAGTGCCCTCAAGAGGAACAAGTCTATTTGCTGGTGAAGCTGAACGGACATAAAATCTCCCTTGGTTATATGGGTGTTTTTTCTATATAAACTTGCTAATTGAGTTGTAAAATAAAACTGCAGACTTTCCTCTCCAATTTCTGCTGCTGCAGCAGCGTGCTAATTTGGTTTTGGAAGGGGGCTGGTAGAGGGTGGCTCTTTGCCAGTGTGAAATTATGCGCAAAAGGTTTGCACTGGGAGAGAAGGGAGCCCGTCCTCGGAGCGGGGAAGGGCTGGGGCAGGAGCTGCCGTGCCGCTGCGCAGGGCTGGGGCAGCTTGGGAAGGTCCTGCAGCTGGGCTGGACTGGGCTGATGGAAATTCAAGAAAGCCCAAAAGGGTTTAGACAAAGCTGCAGTGGAGAACAGATGGGAAACTCTGGGCTTGTGCACCTCGATAGATGCTGCGTGGTTGAGAGGATGGGCTGAGGGATTTCACGTCTCCCCTCTGGCACAGCCAGGCAGGATTTGCTTCTTGGGTCTGTGTGCCCATGTGTGTGTGTGTGTGCACACCAGCTGGTGCGGACATGTGTGCCTGGCGCGGACATGTGTGCCTGGCGCGTGCAGACGTGTGTACGTGTCGCTCGGGGTTGTGTGGGTGTGTGCGTGCCTGTGTTTGGGTCTCCGTACAGACGGTGAGGACAGGGATCTGGCTCTCATCACCCAGCAGCACATGGCTCCACCACGGGGGCGGCTGTGCACGGGGACGAGGATGGTGTGGTGCGAACCGCCGCGGAGGAACCGGTTGCTCAGCTGTGCCGGCTTGCACCAAACGGGGATTTGGCCCTGCTGCCCACACTGGGGGCTGAGAAGAGGACTGATCTTGGGGGTGAAAAAGTTGGGGGAAACGAAAAACCAGAGGGCACAGGCTGGCTGGCTGTTGCATCAATGTAATTTTAATTTTTAAAAGATATATGGAAAAAATGCAGTGACAGTTCCAGCCCCTGGGAATTTGGAGAAGCCTGGGGGTCCTCACGTGTGGCAGGTACATGCACTCCAACACGCAGGAGGATGTAGAGACCCAGGTGGCCCAGGGCAGGGCCCGCACTCCCCATTTTTGTACTTTTCACTGTTTCCCATGAAAGTTGCTGTGTGAGAGGAATCCAGGCAGGATGCTCCAGAAACCATTGCCAGAAGCCCAGAGGTCTATGGATAGACTTGTCTGCCCATTTTCTGAAGCTCGGCAGTCCTTCCCATCACATCAGCCTTCCATCCTTCTGCTGACCCTTTTGGTCCCTTCCCTGGGCAGCACTGGGAAGGGAGCGCTGCCGTATCCCACGGCGGGGGCATCAGGACTGCAGTCCGTGGGTCTGGGGTTGCCGGTGGAGCTGGGATTGAGAGGTGCAGGACAGGACAGTGTTTTTCAGCCTTTCCATCTTCGGGAAGGGCTGCCCTGAGTGCTCAGCCCTGCTGCCACCTGCTCCGGTGCTGTGAGGGCACCCAACTGGGGTCCCAGCAGTCAGCCCCGGTGAGGAGTGTGGCATCAGGGGTGGAAGGTCTTGTCGGATGCTTTTTTAAAGTGACCTTTAGCATCTGAACAGCGTCAGGCTGGATTTAATAATTGGCTGACAGAAGAAAAACAGTTAGTGAAGCCTTCCTCTGCCCGCCCTTCCTCTACCTCCTGCCCCAGCCAGGTGAGGGCTCCCGGCGGTCCTGGCGCTGCCGAGCGCGTGGTGCAACAACTACGTGCAAGGCCCCGTGCAAAGTGCGCAAAGCGTGCAAACGCCGGGCGAGCCGTGCAAACGCCGGGCGAGCCGTGCAAACACCACGCAAAGGCTGTGCAAGCGCCACGTGAACCGTGCGAACGCCACGCAAGGTGCTGTGCGAGGTGTGCAAATGGCTTCGGGCCAGGCCATCCCGCACTGCGTGGGACGGGGATTTCTCGGGACGTTGTCACGGGAGCTGCCTCCGTTGCTTCGTGCCACGCGTACGTACCGAGCAAATCCGCTGGTTGGCATTAGAAACCCACTCGCAATACTGTGACAAAGCACCTGTAAAATTACAGGAGAAAGAAATCCCAGAGGCTGCAGTGACAAATGCTCGTGAGAAGCGATTGTTTGGGGGGGAGAGGAAAAAAAAGCCGTGTTTGTTTTGGCGAAACACCTACATTCCTTCAAATAAATCATCGCAGCACTTGTTTTTGTATTTGCGGAGAAATCGCAACAGACATAACCAGGGACTTAAGAGACTTGAAATAACATCCTAGTAAATACCCCACTTTGTTATTTTAATCGAGACCCAAGGAAACATCTGAATTTTACCAAGGAAACCCTCCGTGCAAGGGAAAACATTAGCCCGTAGCCCGGCCGGGGCTTTGTTTTGCTCCGGTGTCGGTCTCCCGAGGCGGAATTACCGGGGCTGATGGAGGCGCGGAGCAGCGCGGAGCCCGGGCCCCCGGGGCCGCCCCGCAGCGGGTCGCTCCGCGCTCCCCCGGCCGCTCCCGGCCCGGCCCCGCCGCCCGGTACCAGCCCGGTGGGCACAGCGGGGTCCTGCACCACCGGGGCGGGGGTCCCCCCTCCTAAAGGGCGGCGGGGTGTCCCCCTCCAACATGGGGCGGGGGGCCCCGTCCAGGCTGTGGGGTGGCGGTTCCTCCCTCCGAAGCAGCGCCGGGGCTGCACCGTCTCCCGTACGGGACCGGGGTGCCCCTGTCAAAATAGGGGGTGGCTGGTGACAGGCCCCCCCAGTACGGGGTGGCGGGTAGCCCCCTCAGTACAGGGTGAAAGTTCCCCCTCCAAAACGGGGGGGGAGGGGGGGGGTCCCCTCCCCGAAATGCGGGCCCCTGCAAATAGAGGTGGCGGTGTACCCCCTCCAGCCTGCGACCGGGGGCCGCCCTCCAAAGTAAGGGTCCCCCCGCCCGTAAGGCCCGGTGACCCCGCAGCGGGGGTGGGGGGGTCTCCCCTCCAAACTAGGGGTGCGGGTGCCCCACCGGGGCCGCAGCTGCCCCCTGCAAGGCGGGCCGGGGGCGGCGGGCCCGGGGTCTCACCTGCAGGCGGAGGCGGGGCGGCGGCCGCGGCGCGGGCGGCGCCGCGGCGGGGGGCGGGCGGCCGGCAGGGGGCGCCTCGGCGGCGGCGGGCGGCGGCGGCCGCGGCGGCGGGGGGGGCGGCGGCGGGCGAAGACGATGTTCAAAAGCGGGCGGGGAGCGGCGGCGGCAGCAGCACAGCGCCGAGCACCGGGCCGCCGCCATGCGCCTCCGCGCCGCCGCCGCCGCCCTCTGCCTGTGCCTGCTGGGCGCCTGCCGCCTCCGCCGCGGGCTGGAGGCCGCCGCCGTGCGCGGCCCGTCGGCGGCCGCTCCCCAGCGACCCTCGGCAGCCGCGCCTTCCTCCTCCTCCGCCTCCTCCTCCTCCTCCTCCGCCGCCGCCTCCCCCTTCTCCTCCCCGCCGCGGAGGGACGGGGCTCTCCGCAACGGCACCGTGGTGCCGCACCACTACATGGTGGCCCTCTACCAGCGCCTGGCCGCCCGCCGCGCTCCCGGCCGCCGCGCCGACACGGTGACGGGCTTCGCGGAGCGGGCGCGCAGCGGTGAGTGCGGGGCGCGCATCCTTCCGCGCAGCGCAGCGCGGAGCGGCGCCGCGCAGCGCGACGCCCGCAGTGGGGCAGGGGGGCGGGCTGGGACGGGCTGCCCCGCCGGGACCCCGCCGTCGGGCGGGGGGGGGATGTGGATGGGCTCGGGCTTGAGGCTGGGGCTCGGGAATGAACGGGCTTGGGGATGGAGCTGCGGCTCCTGCGTGGGTGTGGGGATCGGGCTTCTGCATGCGCTTGGGGATGGAGACGGGGTTGTGCATTACTTTGAGCATGGGTTTGGGGACGCGGTCGCACACGGAGACGGAGCTTGCACGTTGGTCCGAGCACGGGGGTTGTGCCTGGGATGGGGCTGTGCGTGGCTGTGCACGGGGATGGGGCTTGTGCGTTGGTTGGGGAGTGGGGTTGTGCATTGGCTTGAGCAGGGGGTGGTTGCATGGGATGGGGTAGCGCATGGGGATGCAGATGGAGCTTAACGGGGCAGGGGCTGCGCGTCAGTTGGTTAACGGGAACGGAGCCGTGCGGGAGTCTGAGCATGGGAATGGGGATGAGGACAGGGGTGGGAATGGGGCTGTGCGTGGGCATGGGGCTGGGGTCGCGGTGGGGTTGTGCCTGGAGCTGGGGTTGCCGATGGAGGTAAGGACGGGGCTGGGCATGAGCGTGGGGTCGGGGATGGCGATGGCACATGCCGTCGGGGTCAGGATGCCGCTCGGGGCTGGGGATGCGGTTGGGGACGGGCTGCGAGGTGCAGCCCAGCCGGGCCGGGGCGGGCAGGGGTGCGGGCAGCTCTCGGGACCTCCCGCCACCGGGATGCGCTGCCCGGCAGCGGGGACCGGGGCGTGCGGCGCAGTTTGGGGGCAGCTTCTGCGCGCAGCATCCCCGGGACCGCGAGGAAGAAGCCCCGCCAGAGCCTTTGCAGCCCGAAAAACTTCCCGGGGCACCGCGACGGGACGGGACGGGGAGGGACCGCGGCCGCGCTCCCTCCCTGTCCCGGCCCGTCGCGGTGCCCCGAGGAGGGGTGAGCCCCGGCTGAGCTCGGCATCGCGGTCCCCTTCCCCCTCTCCCCCCCTCTTTTGCCCCCTTCATAACCGCGGATCTAATGCTAATAATCAAACAAACACATATACGCACTTAACGATATATTTTATATATATACATGTATATATACACATTGCGCCCTGCCGGTGAAGTTCGCTCGGCTGGGGGAGATAAATAAATAAAAAAAATAAAATCCCCATCGAATAAAATGAAAAGACAAACCGAAAAGCAGCCCCAGCCTCCCCCCGTGCCTGTCGCCGGCTGCCCCGGGGTGGGAGAGCGGCGGCTGGCGGTGCAGAGCCCCCGGCAGCCCCCCAAACCCCATCCCCAAACCCATACACAAGCCCCGTCCCCAAACCCAAACCCAGCAGGGGCCGTATCCTGCCGGCAGCCTTTGCAGGGAGATTTTTTTGCTGAAAGCTGGTGGGGGAAACGGTGGGGGAGCGAGGCCGGACAGGGGGGAGGATGCTCCGATGGGAGGGTGGGCAGTGCCCGGCTTGGGAGAGCCGGGGGAAAACTGGGCACAGGTCCTGGGAAGTTTCATCGCAAAACAAAACCAGATGAACTGTTCAAAGGGGTCTCCTTATCTGCTCCTAGCCGGAATTTTAGATCTGCTTTTAAAATAATGATAGTAACAGTAATCATAATTATAATGATGATGATGATAAGAATAATAATAGCAAATGACTGGGAGAAAAATCTTCCCCACCCGGAGGGCGGTGCAGGCTGCAGGCTGGCGGTGCTGCCCACGGAGGGGCTGCGGTGTGGGAACGTCAGGCCAGGCTCTGCCGGCAGCTGGTCAGGGGGCTCGGGCACAGCAGCAATGTTTGCAGCATGCCCAGATCAGGTTTCTTGTTAGAGAGTGGGAAAATAAAAAACAACCTTCCCAGAACTCATTCATCTCTTCTCCCCAACCCCACCTCCTTTGGGTTTGTTTTTTTTTTTTAATTCGCATCGAGTATATTTAATCAGTGCCAGAAACTGCGCAAGTCTGTGTTTGGGCTTTGGATCCACCAAAAATAGTGACAAATTCAAGCTGGGCTCACTTTCAGCTTCTGTGAGGAATGCCTCTATCAGACACCCTGAGGCACAGCGTCTGCGTCCCTGACGTGTGTGCCTGTGCCTGCCTGCAAGGGAAAATGAGATTTTTCATAGCATTTTACTTGGCATGGCCGGGGCTGGGGGGGCAACGACACTTAGGGTAGAAGAAATCGGTGACAACCGGCTGATTGGGGATGGGACTGTGCCGCACAGGTTCCGATGTGGCTTTCCATGCAAAAACAGCGATGCAGGATAGTGATGCAGCTGGGGGCACTGAAACAGCCGGGAGGAGGCAGAGAAGCCACCTCAGGATGCGGGGAAGAGCGCTGATGAGAAGCCACTTGTTTGAATTGATTCCTCCCTCCCTCTCCGCATTCTCCTCCCTGGTTTTTTTCGGTGCCTCCAGCCAGGGTGACGCTCCCGGATGCAGGGCTGCGTCCCCGCTGGGATGCTCAGCGAGCCTTGCTGCAAGGCCATGGTCTCCCCTGTTAGCTCTGTGTCCCCTGCACCTCCGTAATGAGCGCTTGGCTTCAGCTTGCTGGATTTTTATATTTTTTTTCCTTTTTTTTTTTATTTTTTGTTTTATCTCTTCCAGATGCCTCCCTGTCCGCTCCTGAGCAGCGATACCTCTTTGACATCTCCAGCCTGCCCGAGGCGGAAGAGGTGACAGGCGCGGAGCTGCGGGTCCTGCGTGCCCTCCCTGAAAACCGGAGCTTGGCCCTGTCCCCCGAAGGCACCTTCCACCACCTCCTCCTCTCCACCTGCCCAAGCCGGGACGGTGAGGAGCCCCGGCTGCTGGACTCCAGGGCTGCAGACATTTTGGATGCAGGCTCCTCCAGATGGGAGGTGTTTGATGTCTGGGAAGCCCTGCGGGATCGGAGGGAGAGATCTCCCTCGGGCAAGCTGCTGTGCTTCCTGCTGAGGATCGTCTCGGATCAGTCGGGGCGGCTCCTGCCTCCTCGGCAGCTGGGGTTCAGCAAGCCCCGGCCGCAGCCCCACGAGCGAGCCCTGCTCGTGGCCTTCTCCCGCACGCAGAGGAAGGAGAACCTCTTCAAGGAGATCCGGGATAAGATCAAGGCCCTGGGCAGCCCCCCCTTCCTGGAGCCCCCCGATCCCGGCCAGGAGGCGTACCCCAAGCGGAGGAAGAGACGGACCACCATCGCCGCCCGGTCTGGGGGCAGAGGCCACGGGAAGAAGGCGAAGACCCGCTGCAGCAGGAAGCCCCTGCACGTGAACTTCAAGGAGCTAGGCTGGGACGACTGGATAATCGCCCCCCTGGATTACGAGGCGTATCACTGCGAGGGGGTCTGTGACTTCCCCCTGCGCTCCCACCTGGAGCCCACCAACCACGCCATCATCCAGACCCTGATGAACTCCATGGACCCGGAGTCCACCCCCCCCAGCTGCTGTGTGCCCTCCAAGCTCAGTCCCATCAGCATCCTCTACATAGACTCCGGGAACAATGTGGTTTACAAACAGTACGAGGACATGGTCGTGGAGACGTGTGGCTGCAGGTAGCAATTTCTGCAGCTCTCCCCCTCCCCGCCCTGCCCCACCCAGCAGCCCTGCCCCATTTTATATATATAAATATAAATATATATATATATATATATATAAAATATATATATATATACATACACATTTTGATGTGTGCCTTTCCAAAAGCCAAGCTCAGAGCAGGTGTCCCCTGCCTTCCCAGGGCCACCCTGGGCATGAGCCCAGGAGGGATGGGGGATACCCCCCCAAGACAGTGAGGCTGTAGTTTGGCCCCCCCAGGCCCTCTCAAAGGAAGGGTGAGCCCCACCACCCACGCTGGGTTTTCTGGGGCTCAGCCAGGGTTGATGCCCTGTGGCAGGAGGCCAGGCTCCCCACTCGGAGCTGCCCCCATCTCTGTGCCTTGTCCCCTGGGGAGGGGGGGGCACGCAGCCCGGCAGAGGCCTCTGGGGATGCCAGCTCAGCCTCCCAGCCCTGCTTGATCCACTTGGTTTGCCCAAGCTGAGCTGACACCTTCTTTCCCAAAGGTTTTGGAAAACGTCTGACCAAAATTGTCTTGGGGTGGGGGTGGGGGGCGACCCTGGGGGGTCACAGAGCGGTGGCTGCAGCGCAGAGGGGTCAGGCCAGCATCACCCTCCGGCTGCGACGGTGGGGTGGCGGGGAGGTGGGAACACTCTTTTCTTTGAGTTAAAGGAGATTTCCTGGCTGCCTTCAAATCACTGCCCTGGGTTTGCTGGGGGAAAATGAGGGATCCCCGGGGGAAGGCGGGAGGTGGAGGACCTGTGGCCATGGGAGGTTGAAATCATTGGGCCTGTTTGCAGTGCAGAGAGATTTGTGAGTCTGCTGTCAGGGACAGGAAAGATGGTCCCCAAAGCTGGAGGCTAAAGCAAGAGTCAGGTCTGAAGTAGAGCTCGCGCTCTCGGTGGAGATGGGAACAGCCCTGCAAGGTGTTAGCTGGGGATGCCGTGGCTCTGCGTGGTCTGAAGCACTGGCACGGGCACTGCCAGCCTTTGCTGCAGGAGGTACCGGCTGGTGGGTCCCCTCCCTTTCCTGCACAAAACCCCATTTCCAAGGCACACTGGGCACCTGGTGTTGAGCCCGTGAGTCACACAGCCGTCCCCAGTGTGTCTGCAGAGACGCAAAGGTCCCAAGTTCCCTGGGAAAGAGTAATTTCGCTCGGGTTCTTCTTTTTCCAAATAATCTCTATAAAAGCGCTAAGCTCCACCCTACCTTCCTTTGGCACCAATTTCCCAGCGAGCTCCATCCCCAGGGCGCCTGCCTCTCCCCACTCCGTTAAGGGAGCCTGGATTCTCTGGGAATGGATGCAAACAGCTGAACACCACCCTCGGAGACTGCTACGTAAAGCGGGGTGCTTTGACCCATGCTGAAAGGGCTACAGGATTTAAATAACTCAGGAGCTGAGTATAAATTATGCCTTTAAATCAGAGCAGCCTTACATCCATGCCGAGGCGTGTTCTGGATGCTGGGAAGCGTCTCTGCTGCACCTCCGTGGCATTTGGTACCGAACTTCAGCTTCACGGCTGGGTTGGCTTAGACCAGAGATGTATTTGCACAGATTTTGCTTTTGATGGTTTGTTTTTTACTGGCGATGAAGGTGTTGGTGTGTAAACATCAGTGCTCATTAGCAACAGTAGTTTGCTTTTGGGGGAGATAAGTCTTTGCTGGAAAACGTGGGTTTTTTCTATATGAAGCCAGTTGTCCTCCATTGCAGGGGTGTTTTCATAGGGGTCTCTGAGCTGAGCCAGGGCAGAGAGGGGGTCACCTCAAAGAGCTCTGCTGAGATCCAAACGATTTGAAAGGTCAGGAAAGCCTCGGTGGAAGTCCAACAGCCCCCTCCCGCAAGAAAATCGTACATCAGCAGGGAGTAAACCGTGCACACCAATAACGGTGGTATATCCGCTGGGCTAACCCCCCCAGCCTCCCTCCATCCTCGCCCCGCTGAGGTCTGCTCTGCATCCTCAGGCTGCGGCCGGCAGCAGCTCAGGGGGGTGAACGTGGTGCCCATAAGTCTCGTGTAACCCCCTGGACACCTGTGGAGCTCCTCTGGCTTTACATCTGCGTATCCAAGGGGAAAATCTGGCTCCTAACTCAGCGTGAATGTAAATATGTGTTAAGTGCGATGTACCCTTACCTGGGGAGGTTTCTGAGATGGAGGTTAGTGGGGGAGAAGAAGGAGCAGGTCCATGCTGGTGGGTTTTCTCACTGTGGGCATTTGGGGGGGCGAGGAGCAGCAGGCGGGTGAGGAGGGGTCGGCAGGAGGGCTCACACCTTTCCTCTGACCCTCGGCTTTAGCACAGATAAAAGCGGGAGCGGGCGGTTGAGGAAGGAAGTTGGCACGAGCAGCGCCAGAGCAGCTTGCTCTGGAAACACCGTGTCATTTATAAAGTTACCAAGCTTTCGAAGTACCTAAATTTTCAATTGCCATTGGTTGCTTGATAGTTTTTCTCACTGCTGAGACAATTTTTTTAATGTTTTCATTTCTTTTACCCCCTCCCTTTCCTCCAAATATTTGTGGTGGAAGTTCGTGGGCAGTTCAAATCCAGGCAAGATACATATAGCTCCTGGCTGGTGGCTCTTTTGAGCCTCGTCTGAGCAGGTGGCCTGAGACCTGCTCTTGCAGGACCGTGTCCGAGGGGGTGCTGACGCCACTGACCCCTGATTCTTGTGGCTCTTGTTCAGCCACAGCTGCTGGGAATGGATAGATAGACAGATGTCACCCACCTCAGGTCTGGAGGTGGCCGACGGAGAGCAGGGTGACGGGCTGGGTCTCGCGATGCTTTACCCTGACCCCAGTGCTGGGGTGCTGTGCACTGCTGGGGCTCTGCCCTGAACCCCACCATGGCTTTGCTGGCCCTGGCAAGAAAAGCTGTGGCTCAGTCGCTGCAGTTTCCTAGCCTGGATCGCTACAGTAAACAAGGATGGGGAGGATTCGGGGAGAGCACAGAGGCCGCTGCTGGCAGCGATGCCGTCTGTGGTTTTGCCCATGTGGGAACCAGTCCTGGCTCTCCCGGCTGCAGGTGCCTCTCCCTAAACAGACATGTTTGGTTTTTGGCAGAGTGAGGGTGTGCATGCATCGAGGAGCTCCTTGGCCGCCCTTGCCATGCCCACCCAGCGCGGGAGAGCAAACTTCAGCCCCCCAGGGTGAGCCCAGCACAGCCCCTCGACGGCGGTGTGGCCCTTCGTGTTTGTACCCGTGCCAGCCGCTCTTTTAGGAGAGTATCTCTTCCTTTACTGGGCAAACAACCTCCAGAGGACCACAGGAGGGCAAAGGATGGTGCTGGACCCTCTTTCCCCTTGCCCCGGTGAAAGATCTCTAAAGGGGACAGGGGAGGGCAGCTCCCTGCCCGGGGCTGCTCCGTGGGGATGCGTATGAGCAGGGCAAGGCTGGAGGGGAGCGGGGCTGGGGCTCCCGGTGAGTAACTGTGCTGCTGCTGCCCTGGGCAAGGGTATCGGCCACAGCACTTGGCGGTCACATTGCTCACTGCTCCCGGAGCAAAAGCCACCAGCCCTCCCTTATGAGGGTGGACTCGCATCCCCACGTGCTGGCAAGCAAGGGCTGCCTCTCCATCCCCATGCAGATTCAGAGATTGTAGCCAAACCGTGGGGTTAGGCTCGGGATGCAGTCGTCAGAGCCGTTGCAAACAGAGGTGCTGAGCCCCCGGAGGGGTGCAAAAGCCTTTCCCAGGCAGGGAGGTTCCCACGGCCGAGAAGCTGCAGCCCTGCCATGTTGGGGAGCAACATGGGGGTGCATCTGCAAAGAGTACGGAGGAGTAAACCCTGCCTTCGGAGGCAGGTAAGCAGGGCATCGGCTGCAGGAGGGTGGTAGCACAGCCCAGCCCAGCGCCCCAGCCCCAGAGCTGGTCCTCCACGGAGCATCACCCTCTAACGCCATAGAAACAGTCCAGGAAAAATGTATTTCTGATCAGTTGCCTCTTGCCTGAGCTGATTTTTGGGCAGATGTAAGCATTATAAATAGGAGACCAGAGGTTGAACATGGACAAATGTGAATTCAGTAGACTCAGAGTGATTTTAATGGATAATTATAGGTTCTCAATCTGCAGTATTTATACAACCTTTCCAGTTAAAAAAACACAATTTCCATGCAGAGTATATTCTCCTGGAGGATTTGTTTGACCTTCAGCACCATTTTTGTCTGCAGGGTATAATTACAGTGAAGCTAGAAATATTAAGCATTTGAAAGGACTATGTATCTACACTTAACTGGCTCCCTCCACTCTTAGATGGGAACGTAATTGCACAGGAGCAGGGAAATTCGCAGAGTGATCCCATTCGACTTGAAAGTGCTGGGGCTGCGATTTGGGGAAGCACACACAATTGGGACAGGACTGATGCGTGTTCCTTGCCTTGGGCTCCTTGAGGTCTATAAAACTAAAGCCAGTGCTTAAGCCACTGCCTGCGCTGTGTCCTGTCCGGTGGAGTCCTATAGCAGGGACAGTCAGAAGCGAAATGGCTTTATGCTCTGTTTAACTGCCTGATGACCAGGGTGCTTCTGGCCTATAAATAATTCCCAAGAAACACAGATTTTATCATTTTCCCTTTTTTTTAAAGGAATAATTGTTTTTTAATTCTCTTAAAATAAGGGGATCGTCTAACATCCCCCCCCCCTTTTTTCCCCTTTTTTTTTTTTAATTTCGTACTTCAAATCCAATGGCAGAAGTGCAATGAGTATCCTCTGGCAGGGAGAAGGACGTTCATATGGAAAAGGGCTCGCTTCAGGCTCGCAGCAGCTTCATCCTAGCATAGTTGCGTTGATCCCAGCGGCCTTACTTCTGGTCAGCACTGGCAGACGGAGCCATGTCCTCTTTGGCTGTTTGCTGACGCTTGGCGTACCCGTCAGGAAAAGACTGGAAAGGCAGCACTTCTGATTAAAAGCAAACTCCAAGCCTTGAGCCTTCTGCTCAAGTCTGAGTGCCAGCGACTTCTGTGTCTATTTACACCATATGGCTTTTAACTCACGTCTTGATTACACAGCTCTCGCTACTGGAGAAAACTGGGTAGGTCTGCAGTGATTTATTGGTCACACTCCCATTGCAAAACAAGCAGCTCCTTTTACTGTTGGCAGTTTTAGGTCCTTATCCCACAGACCTGAAAGTGTGTGTTTAGGGAGAGTCACCTGTGCTGGCCCCCACGCAACAGCAGACACGTGCACCGCTGTTTGCAGCGCTGACTCTTGCAGGGAAGAGACGAGAGAATCTGGGGCATCACTTAGGATGCCTGGGGATACGCGTCCCACGGGGCTACAGCTGGGCAAACAGAGCAGAGCACCTTGGGGCCCTGATGGGACCTTTGCCTTTGCTCTCTAGACTTAACAGAAGTTTTGCCGTGAGCTTTGGCTTGACGTGCTTATTTGCAATAGCAGCATCTATAGTTATTCGCATCAAAAAACACATGACGTTGATGTGACAGATATGTCATAAATACCAATCCACCGACCAGCTCATACTCACGTTGGAGTGAACCTGGTGGGAAATGTCATGGATTCCTGCCGGGTATGTAGCAAGTCCTGAAATATGAGTGCCTTCTCTTTTGTTTGCATTGGGGCAGCATGACCATCTGTCAGGGAGAAAAAAACCTGCGTGGGGCAACGGCAATGAGAGTCTGGGTATTGCACAGGGGTTGTCACCCGAAACAGGGCTGTGCCACTGGATTTGAAAGATGGTCAGACCGAAGGGCTATCACATGGACCTTGGTTGGGCAGTTCCACCAAATTGCTTGCTGTGTCCCGTCCTGGGTGAAACCGGAGTTGCGGTGTGAATTTTTCACTCTTCAGATCACCCTCTGGGGAGGTGAGTGGGCAGGAAAACCCGCGTGGGCAAACCCAAGCTCTGGTCTTTGAGAGCGGTGTTGTTCTTTTAAGTCACCATGACCAGCAGATGGAGAGACCATGTGTGTCCCACTGGCATCAGAGCAGCTTCCCTGGCATCAGGGATCCCTTTACGGCTACGTGGAGTCCGAATGGGGATGCCGGGTGGCAGGAACAGAGTGTAGTGGCGTGCTCACCGCCAGGAGCGTGTCCTCCGCAAAAACACATCAGGGAGAGGAGTTGGGGAGTAACTGTCCCATGGATGGGGTGTTGCTGATGGTCAGGGGCCTGTGACCTGGCGTGGTGGGGGGAGAGTTTTTCTGGCTTTCCTGTCTTTGAATTAATGGCTGGTAAAAGAGCGAGATGTTCCACCAGGCTGGTGTACGTGACACCTTGAATTTTGTCATAAGCTATTTTATGTCTTCCATGGTAAAACCAGCTGCATTCAGTCTTCTAAGGCTCTTTATTCCTAGTACAGCATGTTGCGAGGTACATAGAGGTGCAAAGATGTCTCTGAAAATGAGTTATGCCCTATCAGCAAGCATTCTGGGCCTTCGAAAAATTACCAAAATTTGGAAGTCCTGCTGGTGTAACCCACTGACCAAGGACCTCACCCTACCTCTCAAAGGACGTTTTGCAGCCTTGCACCTCAAGACATGTGTAGCCCATGCGGCTGCTTTTTCCTTTTACTGGCACCAGTGTCCGATCAACCCCTGAATGTACCGTGTTGGAGAGGAGCCTGATTATGTGGTGGTGGGAAGGAGCCCGCCGGCAGGCTGGCTGATGCACCGTGTTTAACTTTTGGCTGAGCGGACTAGGGTAGGAAGCGTTGTGCAGCGGAACGTTTTCATGGAGATTGGTATTGAAAAATCTTGAACCAAAGCTTGATCCATTCCCAGAAATGGCTGAAAATGAAACCCAGCCATTTTTCAGTGGTTTTTCAGCAGGTTTGGCTCTTCATTTTTCTGTCATCACCATTTATTAGTTCGTTCGTACATTTTGTGAGCTCATTTTTCTGCTTTGATACTTGTGCTCATACTTGGGGTTTTCAGGATGGGGAGTGTGGAGACTTGCTGTGGTGTGGGCGGTGGGAGAGCGAGGAAGGAAAGGCTGAGTCTCAGCAGCAGGAGGCTGGGGCACAGTCTGGGCCCTCGAGGAGGGGACAGTGAGGGAACAGGTCTGGCCAGGTTGAAGCCGGTGGGAGGAGGGGACCTGCTCACGGTAGGTCACACGCTCAAGTGCGTTTCTGATGGAAGGTGGGAGTGTTTGGGTCTCCCTTCCCCTCCAGTTTGCCACGGTGTCAACCTGTGCTGGTGCCACCCAGGTCTCCACCATCAGAGGAATGAGACCCAGAGGCTGGGTCAAGCCCAGCCTCCCTGGGAGCTGTGGCGTTGGCTTTGGTCCCAGTTTTTAGGGAGATGGTAGCGTTCCCCACGGTGTTTCATTCCTTTCCTCCATCCTGCCTTGGTGAAGAGAGAGGAGGAGAGCAGGAGGGAAAAAAAACAAGAGGAAAAGTTTAGGGCTCGCTTGCTCCCAAGCTGGTCATCCCAGGGCGCTGTGTGCCAGCTGTGTGCCGGGAACTGCCGAGCACCAAGGGGCTCACAGGAGCTCAGCCGTCAGCAGCAGAGCGTGAAATAACATCCACAGGCCAGGAAAAGGGATGGTTGCACATGGAGGGGCCAGGCTCTAGTCCTTGAAGAGGTGCCAAAGTTAAGTGGTCGTGTAGGTGGTGATCAGCTGGGGACGGGGCATTTTGTAGGGGCAGCTCATGCCCTCCTTGGCCAGGGAGGGGGGATGATCACTGTGGTTATATTCATCCCACGTGCTGTGAGTAACTAACCTTTTAAATAGTGCCAAAAAAGAAGGGTCTGAGTTTCAGACGTGCTGAATATCCAGTGCTCCCATGCGCTTCAGTTGAAGCCACATTTGTGCAGTGCCTTTGCAAACCAAGCTCTTGCAACCTGAGGAGTAGTTAGGGGCTTTGCCCACCTGGAGTCACCAGCTCTGTCTTGCGCTGCGGCTCTTTGCTGGAAAAGCTGGTGTAGGTGCTGCTCACAAGAACTGAACACATGTCTGCGCAGGAAGGACCTGCTCCGCTCTTGGTGCTCCCCGCTTTAGATGCAGGCAGGAGCAATGTCAGCCCTGCTTGTTGATCCGGTTTGCTAAGTCACTACGTATCCCATCACCGTGTGCTCTTTTTCTGAAGTCAAGTCAACACTCTCTGGAGGTCCTTTGATGAAACGAGCCTCTCTGCTGGTCAGTCGTGGTTTTATTTATATGTTCTTTTCTTTGATTAGAAAGGAAAATATCAAAAAATGAAAAAGGACTCACATTTCCAATAGCTGTATCTCTAGTAGTTATAATTTTTGAAGCAATACTCGTATCCCTGTGTGTGCCTCTAAACTATCCATGTATTTGTTCAGCTTTTTCAGGTCTGAGTGTGTGAAATATCTCTAAAGAAGATAGCTCTGTAAGTGATGGTGTAAATGCATTGTTTGTATGTATTCTAAAGTTTAAATAGATTGTACATATGGGATTGTAAATGAACTGTAAACAGCAATCTATATTTTCTTGAATATATTATATAGCAGTATATATTTGTTAAATAAGTATTCTTGTATACTCTTCAATAACCTTTTTAATATTTTGTACAGATAAGTTTATTAAATATTTTATTGATAATAGATTTCTGCAAGATTTTTTTCTTTTGAAGACTTGTGCCTGTGTCCCGAAACCAGATGGCTCATTTCAGAGCAGCCTTCATCAGTCACCTTTGCTTCCTGGGCTACCTAAGATGTTAAAACCAAAAATGAAAAAGCCATTCATTTTAAACTGCCTTCCTTGGCAACCTCAGGTATTTTCCAACAAAAAAGTCACAGAACAGTGAGTGCTTGCGATGGATTTATCATCAAAATGTACATCCCTTTTCTTCCCTCCGTTTCTGAATACAGTTCACCTGCCTAGACTAGTAGCTACCCAGCTCCAGCCAGCCAAACAGGATTCTCTCCATTGACTTGAACAGAAAGCTTTAGAGGCTCAGAAACATTGAACTGAGGTGGTAAATATGAGAGCTGGCAGAATATCCCCTGGTCCCATCATGCTTGTGATCACACAAAGCTGGCTTGATGGTTTGACTTGAGCACAGGACTCTGCCCCGGCAGGTGCCCGGCTCCCTGTGGTCCCCGCAGAGGGGTCCCAAGGCAACAGTCTTCTGGAGGGGTGAGAGAGGAACCCCATTTGGTTAGGTCTGGTGAAAACATTTCCCCTTAGGAAATGAGGAAGAAATTGGCAATTTCAAAATTTGGGAAATGAAAAAATACCTGGAAGTATGTAGTAGAGAGTTCCTTTCCCCCAAATCAGGTCTGGTAGTTTCATTCCTGTTAGGTATCACTGGTACACATGATACATCGCCTAGTACTTGAGAGATTAGGTTGCTTATTACCACTGCAGCAAATGTTTTGTTAAAGATTGCTTTTATTGAAGATTGTTTTTTATTATTCTTTCAAAGTCTTTTTTTTTTTTTTTAATAGCTTAATAAAGCACCCGGGGACATGAAATCCTTTTGCATTTCTAGTAGGTGAACTTCAAAAGTTATGGGACATCCAGAAAGCAGGGAATCTGTAAGATTAGCTTAATTCGTCACATTAGATTAATGTCATGCACATTCAGGAATGGGCTGTCAAATAGCTATATGACTTTCTCATCTGCTTTCACTAGGACACTATAGTGGCAAACCCAGAAGTTTCAGGGAGAGTGAGTTGCTTTAGCATGTGCTCCTGCAGTGGACATCACTAAAGTGCCTTGGAGACAGAGAGTGAAGGTATTAGGGTTACAACTGCCTCTGCTACATCCCGACCGCATACAGTACTGTGAACATGCAGATGGGGGGTAAGGCACATTTGGAAGCATGGAAGAAGTCTTCAAGACATCAGGTATGTGTTTCAGTCATAGCAGATCAACCTCAGTTTTTAAGACCCAGGAGAAACACATGGAGAACTGACAAGAGAGGTTTGTCTGAAGGAATTAAAAATTAATTCTTACAAGACTGGTATTTTCTAGGCTGTCCCTTCATCTTAAGCACCTCCACAAACACACGGCTCAGCTGGAGCGAGGCGTGGTAATTTCTATTTCCAGTGGCACAGGGAGCGACAGACCAAGCACGAGCCACCTTTCAGGCAGTATCCTGCATCCTCACATGCTCATTTATGGTCATGTTGGCTGAGGGGGTCTTTTGGCACAAGTTGTCCGGCTAGGCATGTGGAGGGAGACAGGATGGCATTTGCCCTCATGCTCCCCTGCCCACTCTATGTGCAATTTTACAGGAAAGTTTTATCGGAACAAGGTATTTTCTACAAAACATTGAAGGGTGTGAGCAAATGGTTATTCAGGGGAATCCAACCATGTCTTCACTGAAATAAATGGGAGTGGGGGGTTTGCGTTCAGTGGAGAAAGGTTTTTAGTCCGTAGTACTAACTTAGCACTTCAGACTACTCATGCGATTTACAAGATAAACTAGTTAATCCTCATATATATTCTGAAAGCCAAGCATTGTCACGGTCAGTTTATATTTGAGAGAAATCAGAGGGACAGCAAAGACAGGTGAGATGCCCAAGGTCACACACGGATACAATGGAAGAAAATGCAGAGCATTGCTAAAACAGGACATAGTCTGACTTGGGCGCCTAGTGACTTAACCCTAAAGCAAATGCCTAAGTCCCTTATGTAGTAAAAACATTAGTTCGTGCCTGCCAGGACCTCCAGAGGGAGATCTGGTACCCCTACATTTAGCTATCTAAGTTAGACCAGACAGGGAATGTAGACATCTATTTTGCAAGCACTGCTTTATGGATTGGGGGCAAGTTAGGTGAGCCAGCTCGACTTTGCTTGGAGCACCAGTTTTCCTCTTAGCCCCTAATCCAAAATCCAGTGAAATGAGTTTTAATGTCTATATTAACTTTGGTAGGTTTTGGACCAGGCTCTAGCATCTGCTTGAGACTTACCTGAAGCCTCTCAGGTACCATCCCACACAGTTCTCCAGAATGCAGACCTATTCAGAAGATGCGTGGGGAGATCACTGGGACATGTGTTTGCTGTGAGGCTCAACTGCAGTCCCAAAGTATTCTAGTATGAGAATTTAATCTTATTTTCAATAACTGATATTAGGCAGGCATGTTTTCATTAGTACGAAAACTTAAATCTTCATTATCACAAAATGCTAATTCCATAGGAATCCAGCTGCGTTGGAGTGTCCTGTTTTGGTGCAAAGTAACAGGGATATGAGGATAAAAGGAAACTCCTGTCTTGCACATAATATTTTTGTACTGGAGCTCTTCGTTCATGTCACGTCACCTCTGTTGCCCTAGTCTCAATCAGTCACTTGGGTCTCCCTAGGCCTGTGCGCAATCCTACTGACTTTATTGAGGCTGTACTGGGTCTGTAATTGGAATTAACACACTCCAGCTCACCCCGGATGCTTAAAATCCGTTTGTTTGGGTTTTTTTTTTTTTTTTGTGGGTGAAAATACAGGTTCCTTCCTAATAAACACTGATAAGTTGCAGTACCCCCTGCATCATGAGAGCAGATGATGTTAACGCTTCAAAACATTTCTATTCTGTAAATGGTATTCCTGTTTCTAACACGTTAGATTGGAACAGCTGGATCCTTACCAAATTTTAAGCATGCCTGTTAGGGAAAAGGAGTAGCTAAATCCTGACACTGGGAATGCCTGTTTTTTTCCCAATTCCAAGCCATCTCAGCTTCATACACAAGGATTTCTCTTAATATATGAAGCTCAGTGTATTTTAGAGCTTGGGGGCTTTAAGGTGAGTTTGTTGAAGATGTTCATAAACTGGGAGAGTGGGGGGCATGCCCGCTGCCTCTTTCACTGTGAATTGCTTCGAACAGGATGGCAAAAAGTCTCCTTCGAGTGTCTGCCTGGCAAACACTGCAGTCAGATAGAGTCAGAAGTTTTAGACAACGTTCTGCATTTTATTAGCTGCTGCAAACTACTTTCCACAACGCTACTTCCCTGCAAGCACGTTCCTGCAATAGGTGGAATGGAAAAACTCAAGTCCATTTACTATCAGCTTAAGCATTTGAAAACAGTCTTTAATTAAATCTCTCCCTGCTTGTCCCATCTGAGCATGCGTGTTACCCTGTTTCATAACTTCTGCATGATGCTACTGACAGCAACGATCGCTTCTGGCAGCTGGCTTGTACTGTTACTGCTGTATCTGCTGCTTGTACTCAAACCCCATCAGCTGTTCCAGAAATATATGC
Source organism: Ciconia boyciana (assembly GCF_034638445.1). NCBI lineage: Eukaryota > Metazoa > Chordata > Aves > Ciconiiformes > Ciconiidae > Ciconia > Ciconia boyciana. The sequence continues at coordinate 10,779,545 of NC_132936.1, read as the reverse complement.
TGTTTTAATAGTTCCTGGTCACTCACAAATGCTCTCTGGATTCTTATTTTGTAAATGTGCCAGGAAAGAGAACATTTGCCTGCAAGTGAAGAGCCTCGGAAACTTATTGTAGTTGGGAGTCTGAGTGTGACCTGTGACACAGAGTAAAACAAGTCTCTTGGGTCTAGTAAGTTTATCCGAACCCAGTAATAGTTTGAGCAATTTCATTAATGATAACATTGAACATCTTGTTTAAAGTCTTTGCTGCAATTAGCTAGACCAAAGAAAGGGACGGGGAGTGGATGCACGTATAAACCAATTTTCTGTAAAATAAATATGTAAATGACCTCAACTGCCGAGAAGAGATTATCTGTTGTGGCTCATGTATGCAATCTGTCTCCTGTGAGTCAAGAAACTGGTGTTTAGCTTGGAGTCCAGCTCCAAATTCTTCACCATAAACACTGGGCAAGCACTCGTCAAGCTTCCTGAAGGGACAAACCTCACTAATCCACACACTCCATAGCTCATTCAAAGCAGCAAACACGGAGCTGGAGGGAGAAGGGGTAAACACAGATTGATTATTTTGGAGTGGCTCTGGATAAAAATGCTTAAGTGAGTCAGGTGCCTACCACCCACTGATTTTCTCTGCACTTAGCAGATGTCTACGTTGCATGTGAAATTTGGGGTTTGGCAAGTATTTTTGTAAATTTTGTATGCGTGAAGTAATGAAGAAGGTGAATTAAGACTAAACGAGTTATCAAAATAAAGAATCAAGTTACATTTTACCACAAATGTCTTTATTTTGTTATTGGAGTTGTGTACTTTTTCATAAAAGGTATCGATCTAGCAAAACACTTGAACATGAGTCAAAGTCACTGAAGCTAGCAGGATTACTCGCGTGGTGAGAATTAAGCACAAATGTGAATGACAGAGATTAGGTGCTACTGCATACAGTCAATTCATTTGCGACAGGTTTCCCAAGAATTCTAAAACAGTCTAAAATAGGCAAGACCACACTGTGTTTTCATGGTAAGTTGGCACATTTGGACCATAAGCACTTTCGATGCTCTTTGCCTGGGGTCACGGTGAACACCATGGGCTTCAGAGGAGCTGGATTCTCATTGTGTGAGATCTGTTCCTCTTCAGAAATACAGCTGCTAAAAAGACCCGTGCTTTTTTGCAATGAATAGAGTAGCAAATTTTCAGATCTTAGCCTTACAGTGACAGCTTCTAGGAGGAAGGTAGCAATTGAATCAATATGGTTTTGATAATCTTAGAGAAAATTCATTTAAGAAAATCATAAGGCATTATCCTGCAGTAGATCTGGTCATCACTGATCGGATCTAATCTCAGTTTAGGTCTTAATGCAGTCAGTAGGATTTATTATAATGGATTAATATTTGTATAAAAGGCATACACAAGTCAAGTACAAGTATTGCTAAATTAATTCCTCATACAAAGTATACGAATAATGCACTGTAAACAACTGCTTCTCATAGGTGCTTCAGTTTCCAGGCTTTAATAGTCGCTTGTCATCTTTGGTTAATGCAAGATTTTTTTTCTGTCCTCAGGAGATCCACTACAACAGCTGAACTTTTACAAACTGAGCCCTTGCTCGATTACTTGATTCCACAGACTTTGAAGAACAAATATTTTGTTCAACCAGATCAACGTGTAAACCAAAACAACCAAGTGAACTGTATTTTTTATGTTGCTAACATACACACGTGTGCATATGTATATATATATACATGTACATATATATATCTCCACGTACGTGAACACCCCCCCCCCCCACTCTGCCCCAGGGAGCACCTAGGCCAACAGACGCATTTGGCATCTTCCATAAGGCCATCCAACAGGAATGCATGACAACATCTGGGGGCCGTTTAAACACACACAGATACATACAAGTATGGATTTCTAAAGTGAGCACAAGAATTGTTTTGATCCTGACTAAATATGGCCCTGTAGAAAGAAGGAAAGTCCCACGACTCTCCAATAAACAGAACCAGTTGCACGGGCACAGTCCCTTCACTTTGAAGGTATCTGGTTCCTCCCCATGCTGCTGCAACTGTGGTCTCAACATTTCTGCCTCAAGCATCAGTATCTGTTTCATTACGCGGCAGTGTAATCTGAAAATCCACTGGCTAGTCTCAAAAGCTAAACCAGTTTCTGATGCAAAGAAGGTCACTTAAATCCACTGTCTGTCTGCAGGTTTGAAAACTAGTCCAAAATGTCCAGAAACTGAATTCTGTTACAAATTGCTCTAAATATTAGTGAAAGAGTCAAGGGGGATTTTGAGAGAAGTGGAAGGTGTGCATATAATCGTGTAAGAAAAGTAAGGAATTAATCAGTCTTTCTGCATCACAGAGAACATTCTCCAGTACCATTCTCACTAGTACCACATTAAAACTCTTAATAAATCATGTAAGTTAGATACCCAGTGCATCATCTAAATTCATCTGTTTGCAAGGGCAGGACTTCCCCTGACTATATTCTGTAGTGTTTTGTTTATTTATAAATGTCTGTATGAACTCCACAGGGAGGCTGTTTCACAGGTTCATGGCTAGAAAGCTTTTCCTGATTACACTTGGCTCTATTCCCTTTACATTATTTTCATTTCTAGCTATCGCCTGTAACTTCTTCTGTTATCGCAACTGGTAGGATGTTTTTTTCTAGTTTTTTGCTATCTGTGAAGGAGAGGGATGAACAGATGTGAGGTACAGCATACTTGTCAGCAACGTGCTATAGCAAGGATCTGGTTCTCAATAGTAACATTTCATGCCATTTCATGGGTGCAACCATGGCAGAGTCATAGCCATTTTCTCACGGTGGACTTACCCAATTTGTGGCTTGGCAGAAAATTTCATACTTCAGTCCTTAGAGCAAAGAACTGAAATTTAGGCATGCATCAAAACTGGTTTAGTTCTTTAAAGTTGCTGAGCAAGCACTGTTCTCATGGACTTCATCAGGAGAGCTAGCCCACCTATAAGTAGTTATATACAGATTCTGCAATCCATTTTAACCTTTTAATACTGGCACTTTTGACCAGCGTCCTTTACCTTCTCTACAGTCAATTGAAAAATGAAACACTTGGGCATGTTCCAGACAAGAGCTCTATATGTATCCCCTTTCTGAGCAGCCACAGTTACCTTATGGTATTTTTAATACCCTGTGGAGTCCTGGCAGCACCCTAAACCCCTTCTGAGACTGGGGGAAACTGCACACCTCATGTACACATCTCCCTTGTACTCATCCTGAACTCAGCCCAACCTCTGATTTACCACCAACCCCATCTGACCTGGAGGAGGCAACGCTAGGGCTGTCCTGCGGCCTTGGGCTCTTCTGGCTGTCATGCACCACGGTTACATGGATGGATGAGACACGTGGAGAGGGCCAGGTCTTTCACAGCATACCAGGATCCATTGCCAGGATCCATCCGGGGGGGGATTTTTATCCATACAGAGTAGCGTGGTATTTCTTTCTAAAGCAGGCCAGCTGGGCTGTCCCAAACCCATCCCTGACAGTTCTCCAGCAGGTGAGTAAGGTGGTAGTAAATCAGGTACACTTGTACCCAGTGAATCTACTATCAGTGTTGTCTAGAGTGCCAGCAGACAATAAATATTCCACCCTTTGCCAAGTCCTGCAGAGTCCTGAAGACACAGGATGAAGGTACATCACCACTGAATCAATAAAACTATACTTTGGACCAGCCAGTCTCTCTTTAGCTTTCTCTAAAACATCTCAATAGAAAACAAGCCATAATCTATAATAAACAGAAAAAAATAGAACAGACTCTCTCACAAAAAATTACACGTTCACAAAATAATTACATAATTTTCTTGTTAATCACTGAATCCGTGTTTATAATTTGGTCAGATCATCCTGTAACCAGTCTGTAATCATGGCAGCCATCTCCTTGCTGGCATCTAGCACAAAGGCGTGGCGGAGCCCTTTCTCACAAAGTCGAATGTCCCCGTCTGGAAAATCCATTTTGATTTCATCGTAGTACTGCTGTGGACACCAGCTGTCTCCAGTTCCATAGTAAAAAATCAGCTAGAGATCAAAGCATATCAAATCATTAATTTGAAAAGTTACTGATGAAGGAACCAACACCCAAACAAAGAGCACTGAACTATTTGGGAATAAGTGATGCTTCATGACCCAAGATATACTGTGAGGAATAGCAGATTGGTAGTTCTTGGTTGTTTCCAAGTCTGCAACTATGATGAAGCCAATTAAATTCTCTGTGACTCAGTTTCCTAATCTGTAAAACTGTGGAACACAATACGGGCTTAACTCTGAAAACAGAGATCTGCTGCTGAAAGTCTGGCTGTCTTAAGAAATTCATTATTATGGATCAAAACATCTAGTTGGCCATGGAGTCCACCCCTAACCAGGCAAGCTGCTGTGTTTTCCTTACCTATTAGCTGTTTTCTGTGTTAGCTTTCTAGCTATTTAATCAAATAGCAAAATTACCAGTAAACTTCATACTATGTCCCAGCTAAAGGGGCTAACCATTATGGCCGCCTTCTGGATATAAACAAAGAGAAAATAGGAGGTGACTCCACATCTGTGAGTAGCTCAGTCTTACTGACATCTGTTAGGTGTGATCTCAAACCACCTGCCTGGTTGAGGCCTTGGGTGGAGGAGCACCTATTTTTCTTAGCCTTGGTGTTAGATGTAAACTAAAGGTGATTCACTCAGTCATGTTAGAGTAACAGCAGTTATGGTCATTCACAGAAGTGAAACTTTTTTGCTTGGAGAATTTTATAATCATAGAATCTTAGAATCATAGAATCATAGAATAGTTTGGGTTGGAAGGGACCTCTAAGGGTCATCTAGTCCAACCTCCCTGCAATGGGCAGGGACATCTTCAACTAGATCAGGTTGCTCAGAGCCCCGTCCAACCTGACCTTGAATGTTTCCAGGGATGGGGCATCTACCACCTCCCTGGGCAACCTGTGCCAGTGTTTCACCACCCTCATTGTAAAAAATGTCTTCCTTATATCTAGTCTAAATCTACCCTCCTTTAGTTTAAAACCATTACCCCTTGTCCTATTGCAACAGGCCCTGCTAAAATGTTTGTCCCCATCTTTCTTATAAGCCTCCTTTAAGTATTGAAAGGCTGCAACAAGGTCTCCGCAGAGCCTTCTCTTCTCCAGGCTGAACAACCCCAACTCTATCTTATCTTTGTGAAGTGCTGCCCATGTAGAGCACAGGCACCTCCTGGAGATCAACGAGCAATTTTCTTTTGCGTTGTAATGTGGAACTAAAATTCTACCAAAGTCCATTTTGTTTTGATCTTGCCCTAATAACCTTGTTCAATGACATACATGAAGCAGGTGCTACAGGGCCCACCTAAACACAAAAGTCATGAATTCCAGCCAAATATCATAATAAACAAAGTGTCTTTTCTCTCTGTTAGAAATACTGAACATCACACTTTCCCAAGTCATCATTTCCCCCCATTTTCATCTCAACTTTGTATGCTATAGCTATGTTTTTCAATTTCTAGGAAGTATTTGAAGGGAGAGTAGTTGTCTGGGAGAGAGTAAAAACCTGTGGATTTAAAACTATACAGGAACAAGATTAATGACGAGGACTCTTTATACTGAAGTGTTTGAATGCAGGTACCAGAAGGATGTTGATTGCTCAACATATCACACACACAGCTTGGCCCAATTCCATTACTCTCATTTGTTTCATATTTCATTTCTGTACTTCAGTGAATAATTGAGCAATGCTAACATAAATTAGAGGACAAGAAGTTTTCCTTTCATCACAAAAATCTTCAATTCCATCATTTTTGTAGCCATGTGGAATACAAATAAATGCACCCACTGGGGCAGAGGTGGGCTAAGAGCCCAGACTGCATTTCACAAAATGTTACAAGTTTTTGTCTAACTCGCTTTTCTCTTGTTGAAGCGTATCCAAATCTTGGACATTACTGACTATTGGCTGTATCCAAAATATAATATCTCAGTTGCATAGACACCAACCCCAGTTACACTTCTACGTAAAACATAGAACAGAAACCATCCCATGTTAACAAACATTATTGGTTTCCTTTGTCACTCACTAATTGCTGGAAATAAGGTATGTTGTTTGCTTTAGCAGAAAATTTCTTTTGATCTTGCCTTCAATTAATAAATCACAGGATGTCACACTAGCAAAAATTCTTCAAAAAAGCCAACGTAAAATGGCCAGCTGCATTCAGCCCTTTTGAAAGCCAAACATCTGACCGAATTATGTTTAACCCTGGGCTCCGTTACCAACAGATACAAAAATAAAGATTATGAAACTGAGAAAAAAAGAAATGGAGCAACTCCAGTTTAATGGAGTAGTCCTTGAAATTATTAGATATTCTGATAGGCTAGTCATAGACTCTCATCACATGATCATTTAGAAAAAGATGAAAAGTCATTTACACTTACGAAGGTGGATAAAATACTTGGCTTAGTCTGCATGAACTGCGAAATGGGCTGTTCTCCAGGTAGGGTTGTAAACTTGAGAACTCACAGATTTGGAAATGCCTAAACAGAAGATTTACGTGCATTCTTAGCTTGCCTCTGGTATATGTGCATTACAGGTTAATCTTTCATTGCATGGTCCAAAGGATCCTTGACTCATTCAATCCACTGACAGGATGATGTTCAGCTGATGAGCTGCTATTTGATAGTATTTTTTGGTTTAAATTCTGTGTGTGGTCTAAGGATTTATTAACTACATATTTCATGGTTTACAGACAGAATATATTTTCTTATGTGCATTCCTCTCGCATGCACCACTACAGGATTTGCATGCTGACATTTATTAATTTAGTTTTGCAACACCTTAGTGGCCATTTTTATCTCAATTTTGCAGACGGAGAGCACAGAATGTCAAACTACATACATTAATTTGAAAGTATGTAGTGTAGTCTGAAACACCTAGAGCTGGTTTTCTGGTGTGCGTAGCATTACACAATATTGACTATGCTCAAAGGATAGCACTCCTGGACTTCATTTGCAGGTGCTCTGAAACACTGTCTATCTGTCTGTAAAACAGATTTCAAGGTCTTAAATAAGATACTCAGAAAAGCGAGGACAAACTGTAACCATCTATGAAAAATATTAATGACTTCACCAACAGTCCATTCTTGGATGTGAAGTTTAGGTGCCTTTACCATGAACCTATCCATTTTTACTTCATAAAGTCCCCTGTTTCTTTCAACAGGCATTTTACCACTTCTGCCACAAATGAGGTAAGAGTTCTGCATCCTGCTGTCTCCTTCATTACACAGCTCTTCTGGTTAATGAAAGAGGAAAAAAGGAAAAGTGATGTTTTAATGAAAGACCACCTCTTAATGCATACATAAAAGGCGTCTGAAATAAGATTCGTGCTCCCTAACTTTGACATGCTTGGTAATGCAGTATCATCTGGTTTTAGCAGAGCTTGTGTATACAGTCTGCTAGATTTCAAGGAGGTAAACCAAACCCCAGGTATTTTACATGTGGCACCTACATGTATTGGCAACAGTGTTAGCACCTCTAGATCTGCTGCTTTAGACCTCTGTCCCTTAAGGTAATGGGGTAATTGAAAGAAGGAGCACTGTCAGCTTCTGGCCAGAGGAACATGGGACACCTTCCTGCTGAGTCTCACGCTGGGGGTGTCCAGCACAGAAATTAGTGATTTAGTTTGGATCTATTGTGTGTTTTTGGAGCAAATGTCATGTTTGTCCAGATTTACCATGCTTTGGTTCACATCGTGGAGTAGTCTTGCAATGTATGAACTCCTTTCAACTTCTAAAACTAAGGCAAAGATGCTTTTCAGGATTACACTTAGTGAGCTCCAGTCACTAATGGACATTCAGTCCATGGGACCAGACAACTGTTGGCTAAAGTAATAACACTCTGAGATGCCTACATTGGGAACATCAGGTCCTCACCACTTACTATTTATCTCTACAAATTCTCTTCTATTGTGCTGCTCCTGTTTTCAAGGCAAACATAGCCAAAGGCACCTGCTGAGAACACGATCAATAACATTTTGGAAATTTAGGTTCCATTCCAAGCAGAAAAGGGCAGAATATTTACCAGCTACTGGCCTTGCTCTCCAGTCGTTTGTCCAGTCTTTCCAAGTATGACTTCTTCTGTCTTGTCCCTTTCTGGTCTGAGGACTGCTCTACCCCCTTTGGCTCGTTGTTTCAGCTCTATTCTCCTTACCTAGTAATTTCCAATTTCCACTACTTCTGCTTCTTATTCTAGTCCCACATCCTTGCCCTGCCAAGTCCAAATTTTAGTCTTCTGGTTTCTCCATCCCATTCTGAGTCTCAGTTCCTACCCTAGCTGCTTTTCCCCCCAGCAATTCTCCACTTTTTTATCAGCCTAGAACCTCTATTCCCAGCCCTACTCCTCAAATATCTCTCAAACTATCAGTTGTTCTGTGTCAGGGTTGGGTTCAGTTCAGCATAAAACCATGTAAATACAAGTAACTGTACTGTGGTGTTTACATGTGTACCAGGCACCAAATTCCCACCACACAGTCAGGAAAGATATACTCAATAAAGCCATCGGTGCTTAGCAAGCTATTCAGCTGAAACAGCAGGTGTCTACTGTAAGGTGGGTGGAGCTGCACTTCAGGCTCCACTAAGAACTCAGTTGCCTAAGTGTAGGTACCTACTGCCATTTGAGGTCCTCTAGATATGAGGCATCTGCATGAGACTGGCAGGTATGACAGATTTTATAGGAGACCCACAACTTTTTGGCAAAACAGCTGGAGGCCAGATGGGGATATTCCACAGTGCCCAAAATTAAACCAGATGTCCATGTTTAAGGCCAAATTCCATCTTGACTTCTTCAATAGATTTCTAGTGACTCTAATGGGGTCATCTGCACCTCTAATGCCTACTGCACTCGTAGATTCCTACAAGTAAACTCATAAAGCATGATTCAGGTGCCCATACATAAATATCTGGTAGTGTTAGGTTAACGGTTGGACTTGATGATTTTAAGGGTCTTCTCCAACCTAAATGATTCTATGATCTCATGCAATTTAAGATTGATATGCTGGCATATCCTGTTTGGTCTCCACTGCTGCTACAGGCAGCTCGTGTGTCTCATATGTCAGTCTTGCTTGGGTAGCTCAAATCCACCACCTCATACAGTACCAGAAGCCTACCTTTGGCCAAACAAACGGAGCCTTTGGTTCTTCCTGCCTCCTCCTCCTCCTCTCTGTTTACCCCCCACTCACTAGTTCCGTCTCTACTAGCTCAGCACGTATCTCCTCTGCACTGGAATGAAGAGCTTCCTTCTCCAAGCCAAGAATTTTTACCATGAGAATAAAATGCATTTTCCCCTGAGCCTTATTTGTAGACATTGTAGAACCCTTTGGATTGAAATAAAAACTAAACAGTCAAGGTAGGATAGACACTTGTGTCATATATGCAATTAAAGTTTGGGTACATTATAAGCAACTAACTAAGAACAGTTTTATAACAGGAAGACTTGAGGAACTTTATTTGATGCTGCAGTTATTTTGTCTGCTTATTTCATGTGCAGATGTTGGTGTGTGCATTCTGTGCGTCTACGTGCGTACGCCTGCAAATCTAAAACTTTAACATACATGTTTCTTAATTAGAAACTGCCAACAGAATTCTGAATTGTTTTGAAAATGCTTCCCTATTAATGGACTATGCAATAAAATCTAAAAGCAGGATTGCAATTAAGGTGTAAATTTTCAGTGATCCAGATGGTGGTACAAGGCCTATGAAACCTGACAGATACTTGACTGTGATTTGTGGCGTTGAGGGTCTCCCTCTGAATGACAAAATGTCTGTGCTCTTTGCCTATGCCACACACAGCCACAAAATATACAGATGTTAGGGTGTTACCTATTTTCCTAATATATCAAGAGAGATTCATTTTAGACATAGTTAAACAAAAATTTCCAGAATCCAAATGTTCTCATCTTCATTTTAACATCAGGAGCTTTGCTATTGCAGCACGCAGGCAGGCATAATTAACGAACCACGTGTAACCAGAGGCACATGGGTTCTTCATTAATGGTAGGAAACACTGGCATGCACTATATGATTTGCATGGATCGGTAAAGTACATATTTTCCTGTGGACTGTGCATGGCTGTAAAGACATCCTGAGTCAGCACAACCACTGTACCAGCAATGGAAAACTGCTGCCAACCTAAGCATTCAAATATGGTGAGTCAGGCCACCAAAATAATGCGACTAGCTTAAAAATAAACAGATTTACAAAACAATAAATAGAAGCTTATTTCTATTTTTCTTCTGGGCTTCAACTTTTCAGTATTTGCATTTTTTAACTTTTCTGCCATGAGGACGAGAGGATTATTTTTCATTCTTTTGCAATATTGAATGCTGAGACTTCCAGGTATTCCTGACTCGGCAGGGAAATGGCAGCTACCACTGGACATGACAAAGACTTTATATGATTCCTGATGCAATACCCTGCTTGTTATGAGTGACTAAAGCATGTCCTCTTTCAGGATCTGACAAGAAGGGCAGAGTAAAGGGGATGTGGGTTATCTTTGCTGGCCATTTCAATACTGTGTTTGAAATAGTTACGCAACTTCTAAGTTTCAAATAGTCTTAAAATAACAGCAATGTTCTTGTAAGCTGTTTTACCATTAAAGTGCTCAGAAGTATTTTCAGCCTTAGCTTCTGTAAAATAAAACACAAGTCAGAATAGGGCTCCCTCAGCTTAGTACCCTGTAATATGGTATGTGTACTCAGACACTGCACAATGATGGCAGCTGCTAAGTAAACATCAGAAGAATCTTGAGATTCATATCAACAGGATGTTTACATTTTAAAGTTTCTAAGAAAATAATAAAGGTTTCCTGCAGTTGACTCCATTGGCACTTGTTTTAGTATGTATGACAGTTCACAGAAGTATAAATTACAGAGATATTTCTTTTATGCTTCTTCTGTGGCTGTCATAGGTCAACACTGAAAAACAAATCCAAAAAGTTAAAAAATATTAATTGAGTTTCCTCTATCTCTCTGGAATTTGGTACATGTTATAACAACTTTAGGATCTTATTACATCGGCAGGCACTCCAGCTGATGGCAAAGAGCGAAGGACAGATCTCTGTGGATATAAACTAATAGCACATGTGCAATGGCAAGCAAGACCGTACCAGTTTCCTTGCTGAAATCCTTGTCTCTGATACATTAACTTTTTATCAGTATTACTCCCATGTGCATTCACTGGATGAGACAGCAGCTTCTCTCTGGGCGACATCTCTCAACAGTAACCAGTGAATAGTTTCATTTGCTCTTGGATGAAAACTAGTTTAAAAAGGCATTAGCCCAGAATTAATTGTAGTTTCAATCAAGGTTTATAGAAAATGACTTAGCTTCTCTGGAATTATGGAAGCATCTCCACCTTATCCTGCCAAAAAACCAGTATAAATGACACGGGAACAGACTGGTTTGGGGGACACTTTTTTTTGGACTTGCTTCAGTTGTACTTCGGCTTTACTAATGAGTTTCTGGGAAGAATTCAAAGAGCTGGTGTTGCCCTAGGAAGCCTAAATGCTTTGGGATCTGGTTCTCCAAGACACCATCTCTCACCCCTCGTGATCCTGCCGTGGTTGAGATCAGCCAGTTTGATGGCAAGGTCTTTGGAACTTGCTTCTCAGCTTGTTTTACCAGAATTAGGGTTTCTCAACTTTCCAAGGGCAGTGTGAAGCCAAACTTTTTCTGCTGGACCATTGTGAGAGGAGGCAGTTGACAATCTGGGATACACAATGCTAGTTTTAAATACTAACCTGTAGGGGTTGTAGTAAAGGTGTAATGGCTAGTTCAAGTATTTGTGGTGATTCTATTTAACTTAAGGAATGCAGCCAATTTTGTTAAACCAACATAAATAATAAACAAAACCAACCTCCCTGTCTGGAAAGGGAGTGGAGAAACATTTTACTTTCAGAGAAATTAAGATGCAAAACCTGAGGCACAGCCAGGTGGAGTGGCTACTTTGCATGGGATTCAAGATGTGTTACTCCTCTCCCCGGTGTCAGGTACGGTGTTCTGCCAAATGGGCAGGGAGCAGGCTCCCTATTTTCATGCCTTTGTCAGTGTTAACTGGAAATTTGGTAAATCGAGGAAGGGGAAAGGGCTTCTCTCTAACTTTGCTGCAGTTTATTAGCAACGCTGCCGGCAGCTCTGCATGTAGACCCAAGAGATCAAGCAAGGCCACTTCTATTTCCACTTTCTCACAGATAACAAAGGGTCATACTCAACGCAAAGCAAAAATGTGCTTTTAAAAAGGATGCACCAACAAACGAGGGCGATTAACTTATTTATACTATGTTACTTTTAAAGACTTAAAAGCATTTTGAGGGTATATATTTAGAAGTGTCAGGAACATGAATATTTCAGAAGTCAAGTCTGTATAAATACCAAAATAAAAACAAACAGACCTGAAACCACTATTTAAGCAATACTATTACTGGGCCAGATTCTTCCAATCATATTTACTGCAAACCGTATTTCCCTCTGAATATCAGCCTGACTGTCTACATTCAGTGGGACTTTATCTAAGGTGAATCAGCCAGATCTCTCGTGCAACATCAGGATCAGCATCTGGCCGTAAATGGCAATTTTGCTCACTGCCGTGCAATGAGCTCTGTGGCAGAGGGAGGGAAGGTAAGTGATTAAGGGCTGGATGGTAACTTCTTAAGTATTCTTCAGAAGGCTGCGGAAATATTGCTGCCTTTGCTCATTGTGTGTAGCACACACCTTACACCCATGCCAAAAATTCTGGAAATTCATGTCATTGCTTCTTTATTAGAATACCACACAGCATGAACGATGGTAACAGGAGCTTAGTTATAGAAAAAGTAAACTATCACAGATAAGTATATTGTGGTCCATTGAACTTTTTGAATGCTCACTGGGATCCTTGTCCACCGAGGAGAGAAGCTGCTGATCCCTGATAAGGCATTCTGGGTGCTTCAAAGAGAAGGTTGTTTTTGTGGTTAAATGACAGAGGCACCAAAATCCCCAAGCACATGTGCAACTTCCCTAACTTCAACTCTGCACCTCCAGGGAGTGCAGGCCAAAAAGGATGTGAGACCAGCCAAAAAAGAGGTCTCACTCGCTTGAGAAAGCACTTTGCACCTATTCAGAAAGAGTGTTTGGAAGGTTTTTCACAAATGTAGGCAAGCAACTCACTCAGGCTGTGGGCAGGCAAAGTATTTGTAATATTCTTTTAACCACTTATTTCAGATCATGCTCCTCTCACTGGGAATAATTGCTAAACCCCTGTGGATGTCTACAAGACTCAAACAAAAACACCGGGCAACATCAAAACAGCTGCTTCAGGGGTGAAAATATTTCTTGGTTGCTCAGTTTTAAAAATTTTCTCTAGCAAAGACAATTTTTCAAAATAAAAACCTAGCACTTTTCTGTGGAAAGGAAATACTTCATTTTTGCAATTTTTACTCTTAATCTCTGCATACCACTTGTTTAGTTGATACTCTTGGAGAACACATTTTCTATGGTATTATTGGTGTGATATAAACTTGTATTACTTTAAATTCTAAATACACCATTGAAATAAGCAGGAAGTGGTAAACATATACTTAATTCATTTAATTTTTTCAAAACTGAATTTCTTCCCCACCTAACCATCTATATATGGGTGGTTATAAGCCACCCACAATACAGACTTCCTCAATCTGAGTGAAAACAGGTTCATGTGTCCATAAACTTCCAGTTTATACTTTTTCCCATTTGCTTAAAAATGATTCTTCTCAGACAATGGATTTTTTTTCATCTTTGTATCTCTACTTCAGATGTCTCCTGTGTTTTTCCTTACACAATCAATGCATCTGCTACACCAGACCACTGGCAAAACTAAACTCTAAGAGCATATAAACCTTTTTTGGTTTAACATGCTAACCAAAAGAATCATGATTTTCAGTTGCTGGAGAAGATGATTTATGGTCTTAAGAAATTATGAACCACTACAGAAAGTTCACTGCCAAACTGATTCAAGACTTCCTGAAGTCTGTGGGAGGTCTTCTATTGATTTAGATGGGCTTTGGAGCAGATCCTACACTTAAAAATAGGACTACGGTGTATTACACATGGAGTAATGAATAAAATATATCTCAATAAATATAAAATCTGAGGGGTGATTTTTTTAAAACAAAATTTCATCTGTAAGCACCTTAGTTTTACCCTTTAATGCAATATCTTCTTGATTACAACAGGTTTATAAGCTTACTTGACAGAAAAAGAGTCAAAAGGCTAAGTCTTAAAATAAAGCAATGAATGTGGCATGATGCAGACTTAAAAAGTTAAGTATTGTAGAGAGCCTCTATATTGAAGTATCATTGTCCATCACAGGCACACTAGTGAATGCCCAACATAACCCTTTTCCCTTTCCTTTTAAAATTTTTATTCTATTTGTAAAAGCTCTGTGATGCTTAATACTGATCCATCTTTTAAGAATACAGAATTACACCCACTTCCTTTTGGGCAAGAATTACAACAAACTTCCTCTAGTGCAGTAGTACCTTTGCCTCCAGTTTCTGTTAGGAAAGGGAGTTGGTGTTATTGCCGTGCAAGAACATAGCTCAGCTGGCTTAGACACAATCAGCTAATGATAATTAACCATCACAGCTGAGCAAATCTTACATCAGTATCCCCTACCTTAATTGTTTGGATTTTGTGATTTATCACAACTCCTTGTGTCATTGCAATAAGAAGCCTACATTTATGTACTGCTTGATCCAGATGAATTGCTTTAGAGCCAGTATTTTAAATGCTCTATCATATATTACTTTGTTAGAAGACAGCTCTCCATCCTCCTCATACAGTTCCACTGCTATTTAATGTGCACAACTTCTGTCTTTAGAAGATTATAAGTGAAATACCTCACTTAATTATCCAAACAATATTCCAGCTCCCATTCTTTCAACATAAATCTGAGCAATTAGTATTGTTAGACTAAGAATCTGGGGTCTGGAGATAAAATTTCTCCTGGTCCCTAACTAGTAATAATTATAGTTAAACCTGGGCATGGAAAGATTGGAATAATTTAGTGTCTCTTCTTCTTTCTTCTTCAGATCACAGAATGCAAATAAGATCCAGAAATAACTTTTCTATTCCACAGCAGCTGGCAAAGTCAGGTGTTAAGATTGGCTTTTACCATATGATCACAGAGACTACTAAACAGTATAAATTTTTTGAAGTGACAGCTTGCCAGTTCTATAGCAACTTGGACTATAGTTCCTGTTTTTATAAACTTCCAACCTTTATAAGTTAAGCCCATTTTTATTGTCAATACACTTCAAATTTAACATAATGCCAACTCAAAAATTTCCTTAATTCTTACATTCCCAGAAATTACTAGAAGATGAAAAAAGAGAAGCATTTAGCTTCACTTTTAGACCTGCTTTTTCTTCAGTTTGCCAACTGCTTATAAGCTTGCTTCAGCTTTTTTGTTTTCTTGAGTATGTTTGCCACTTTAAAAGTATGAGGACATAGAAGAATCAATAAAAGAAAGTTAACACAGGTTTAAAAAAGCTCCTGCCTGCCAAGGCCATGCTTAGATTGACAGAGTCAACAAAAGCACAGATGAAGCAGACCAGGACACCTGTAAACTCTTACTGTTTGCTATGGGCTTTCATTCAGTACAAGAAATAAGTATTTTTGTAACATGAAGCATCTGAGTAGACCACCTGAAGTCACTGGAGCTGCAGCTGATTGCCACCGCTATCATCCTCATCCAGCGAAGCTTTTATGCTTAACTTCAAGCACGTGTGCTTGTGATTAAAATTTCCAAAAGCACCTGAAGTCCTGATCCTGCAAACTCTTCACTTTTGTACCCTGGCGAACACAGTAACCTGCAGTGTTACCCTCAGTTTCAGGGCACTAACAGGCCTTATCAGCCTCGCCTGCGACCCCAACCCACACTCCCTGCCCATGGGTCCAGGTCTCCATCTCTGTCCTTCACCTTTAGTCTCTGCCTCTCAAGCTACATTCTAGGAGTATCTGTCTCCGGCCCTGGCCCTGGCCCTGTGTCCTAGATTGACATTGGACCTACATTGTACATAGCCTGTCACCTGGATGGATCCCACCTTGCAGCTTGCCTTCCGTCATGTCTTTGGCCATGCCTCCTGGATGGACTTTGGACCACGTTGTAGCCTTGTCTCTAGTCCTGCCTCTGGCCCTGTCTCCTTTTGCTCCTGACTGGATTCTCTGGAGGGACGCTGGACCAGGTTCATTGCTTTGCCTTGTCTGGGACAGTCGATGGATCCTGTTACCTTGCCCCGCTTGGGTGCTGTGGGACTGGACCCTGCTCGGTGAGGGCACTGCCTGTGCTGGGGTCACCCTTGGCTCACGGCTCCCTTTCCCTCAGGGAACAGCAGACCTTGCAGCTCCCTGGCACTCGGAGACATGATTCAGTCAGTAAAATCAACTGTTTTCCTTGAATTCACTGGGCTTTGGATCAACCCATGGAAAGTTTTGTTTAAGACAATACGAATATTTGCAGTCTGCAAGATCACCCCTTCAGTTTCTTCACTGAGATTCCCGCCAAAGTGCAGGAGATCTTTGAATGCTCTGCAATAAAAATGTGGGAAAAAAGGCATGCCTAGTGCAGTGAACAGTTCCTTGTTCACGTGTGCTATTTCAACTCCTTTAAAAAAACTAGAACTGAAACATCTGAACATACCTTTCAAAGTGCAGAGAAGGCAAATGGGATAAGTAAAAAATAAGTAAATTTTCAGCCAAAAAAGAAAGACTGATTTATGAAGTGAACTTTGTACCATATCTATTTACAAAGCACAAAGTAATCTTACAGAGATCTAGGACCTCTGTCCTAGAAAATTCCATTCTCCAAGGAAAATCTCTGCCAGTGCAAAGTGCTGGAATCATTCTTCCAGCAAAAAGACAGGGATGATACAAAAAATGGGGGGAGGGAAGGAAGGGGACACAGCAGAATAATGTTATACTGATTATCTACTCACACAGAGGCTACACCAATAGTAGTTTATGAAATGTGACAGTTTTCTGGCTCATAAGCCATCTGGAATTGTCTGACCATGGCCACACTATTAAATTCTCTCAGCCTCCAAAACAGGGTGACCACATCAAAACTCCAATTAGGAACAGTTCCTGGCCTGTGCCAACCCCTGAACTGTGCCTGGAAATTGACTGGGAGAATGCTATCGGTCCAGACCAAAACTGTACCAGGATCTGTTTCAACAATAAATCCGTACAGACAAGAAAGTTCAGTGCAGGAGAAAGGTCCCTGAAACTCCTTCATTTGTTTGTATAGCAGTAGCTCCAGTCTCTGAGGAATGCACTTTCTATATCTTTCTCTTACACTAGTCGAATGGCTGAAACTGTGGACCATAATAATTTTGCTGACTCCTCTCTATTATGTTTTGATGCCATGCAAAAATCAAGCCTGCAGAATCCCCTGATATTAACTGACACCACACAACACAGATGGTACATGTTCTGTTTGTCCAGCAGCAAAGTCAGAGGATTTGGTCAATCAGCTGGCACTCATGTCCTGGCTCGCCATCTGCCTGTCTGATCAGAACCCAGGTAACTCCTGGCCTCACTGGCAACCACATCTCAGGCTTAGCCAGAACATACACTGTTTCTCCTCTACCAAGGAAAACATACCAGATGGGATACTGCATCTGACAGTAGTGAATGCTACATCTACAAAGGTGTGGATCAATGACACTTCAATCATCAGTGACCCCTTTAATGGCTTCTCCAAAGTCAACGGAATGACACTAACATAAAAGCAGAATCAAGCCTGCTGAAATTCTGGTTTTGCACAAATATAACTGGATGTAACATTTCCTCATGCATGTGGGCTTCCCATGAAAACTCTGAGGATTAAATAGTTACCTTCTTTAAATTCTGCTTTATGGTTGTACTGTCTCTCTCCACAACCTTCATCATTTCTTGGCTTGCCATATACAAGATGTTGGCTGCAGAAAAAGAAACATTCAATAATATAATTACACAGCAAATGTTTTACAAACAATAATATGGGCCCAAACCTGCAAAAAGGTAAGGCACCTAGAGCAGTCATCATCTTGCCAATCCCACTGAAAAGAATCCCACTGACAGAAATGGCAGAATTTATCTCAACTAACCGAATCATCAAAAAGGCATATAGACTAACCTAAGTCACCCCCCATTAATTAATTCCATAATTAATGAAAAGAGAAAGACACCTTCGGAACATAACTCTATCCATCTATCTTACAGACTTCTGAATCAGCCCATGGTGATGACTCTCTCTCTCTACTGACTAGCGAAGGAACTTTGATGACTACCTTTCACTACATACTTTCAGAAAGGTAAAGGTAAGCATGATAAATCACCCATGAAGTGTTTGCAAGAGTGGGCTTTTAAATACAAAGCATTCATTAAAAGGCATTGTTAATCAACAGACTATTAAATTATTGACATTTCAATATGCAAGTCATTCAAATATTCAACATAACAAATAATAAAAATAATGGTAAATACAAGTATCATTGAAAACTGCAGTCCTGCATAATATTGATGGCACTTACCCAGACAGGGCTGGGCTGGACACCAAATGCCTAAGCCTTACCTTTCTGGAATGTAAAGTATTAAAAATACTCAGCGCAATTTATTGTGAGTTGGTCTGCAAGATACTGTCTCAGAGACATAAATGATTGAGTCTAATACTTGGACACCTAATTAAAAGCAGTCTAATTTTATGAGGTGTTGAGTTCTGGCAGGTCCCGTGTATGTTAGACAGCAGTGGGAACTAAGCACTTCTGAAAAGTGGGTCAGTTTGCCTGGATGCCTAGATATTCATAAATTTAAACATTTTGACACAGAAGGATCACATTGTGTCCACCTAGCCCGGCTTCTGTTACAACAGAACCTACAGAAGCTCGTCAAGAAATTTCAGTGCACAGTCCAAAACCTGGCTTTGAACAAGGACATACATGTTAGATTATCAGTTTTGCTGCTAGAATAAACCCCATGTATTCAACTGCAGAATCAAGAGTTGCTACATGACCATCAATGTTGCATTATGTCTGCAGAAAGTGAGAGGTCCTCCAAAGGGAGTTCAGACTTACTCAGTTTTAATAGGGGCTATCCATTTCTGACATCAATGCCGTACTGAAGGAATGTGTAGATATCACTATCCAAAGAATTAGCACTTCTTTTACCTTTTTTTTCTGCCCAGTCAGCTTACTGTGCTAATAAGATGGCCAAGCCTCTCCTGTCCTTACAATCTGAAGCCCCTATGCTTGTTGGATCACAGAGACATTCATTAACCTATATGTGGGAATGAAGGGCAATATTCTTCCCCTTTCTCACCAGTTTGCAAAACCAGTGGAAGACCCTGAATGGCTAAATTACCTCAAAGCATTTCAATTTCCAGGTTCTAGAATGACTGAAAGTATTCTGAAATACTAAATCCTCTCCTGAAAAACAGGAGAAAATGGAAAGACTCTGACAATTTTTTAAATTTGAACCAATGAAGTTTTGTGCACAAATAGTTAATGACAGTGTTGGATCTGATACTGCTCTGAGACAGGAGTAATGCATTCTCACAATGTGTGATAGGGGAGGAAATGGCAATTACATAGGTCTTTGGTGGTGACCAAAAGATGGAGTTGGCAGAATTCCAGCAGTGCTCTAAGGAAACAGAATGCCACCAGAGACATGAGTGATGGCTCCAGAGATCAAATGTTGAAAGACAACGCCAGTGCTCTCAAGTGGAAAAAAACCAAAAAAAATCCTAGAAAGTAGTATCTACTTCTGAGTCAGACAAAGAAGATGCAATTCAGTTACATGCCTGCAGAGCTCTGTCTTTTTCAATTAAATGTTCAACGCAGCTAGTGCAAGTTCTTCCTTTCCTAGACAAGATGAAAGGGTTGCAGATGTGACATCATATAGACAACCCATCAAATTTGCTGGTCTCATCCTATTCGATTGGGCAAAGGGGCCTCCGTGCAGTTTTGTGTCTAGCAACCCGGTCATCTAATCCTGTGGTGCAGCCTGCAAAAGTCTGTCCATCTACAGCATTGTTAAGTTCATGCCCTGACACTGGTCTTCTTTTCCTCAATTCAGCTCCAAACACTGATGCATTATACACCTTTGTTTTTAGAAGGACACACATCTTAGAACGCACCTTCAAAAATAATCTAGGAAAAGCTTAAACAAGAAGTATGAAAGACAATGACGAATTCCATAGGTATTTCATTAATTTCAGATTGATTCCTGTTTCTAATATGACAAATACGACTTTAACGCTCAAAACTTCTACCTATAAATGACGCTATCTGTCTGTCAAAAGCACTGCGTCAGAAGGAAAGGCAGAACATGGAGAGCCACCCTTGCTACCCTACGTGCTGGTCCTTCAGGTGATGGATGTGGCTTACTATGGATTTACAAGATTTCACAAAGCACTAAGTGCAAGAGCCTGGATTTGGCAGGGTATCTGTGGCAACGGAACTTGTACCCAACCCGCTTTATGAGGATTTTAGCATGCCAGGCCTTTTACTTTCCAGTCCAGAATAAGGTTCTTGTGAGTAGGACATGGTGGATAGCCTACCGGCAGTCAGAACTTTTGCCATTACCTTGCAGCATCAGCAGTGGATGGCAGGTGGAGGTGAAAATACTGGTGGCCATCAGTGCAGAACCTGACACATACCAGTTCGTTCAACTTTACTGGAATTCTGCAGGCAGCTCTTCACCTTCAGTGCAGTTATAAACCAAAAGTGGGAACAGTAAATACTCCCCTGCTCCCCTTCTCCCATCTTACTGGTTTCTTTGTCCTACCTCTTTTTCTTGGTGGGTTCTGCTCATATTCCTGAGTTGCTTGTGTGTTTTTGCAGTAAAAAATAAGAAATGAATTGGAATTCACACACTTAGTACACGTAGATTAGTCATAAAGATCCTAAAAGTAAAACTGTAAGAGAGCAAAGGCAGTAAGAACAGTACTTTAAAAGGCACTGTCTCTGAAGGCTTGTGTAGTGTGCAAGAAAGGGAACCAGGAAGGCAGGATTAAGCTAAACCGGATGAATGGCAAGGTTCAAGAGTCTATTTCAACCAAACAGAAATCCTTCAAATTTTGGAAACATGATCCTAGGGAAGCCAATAAACAGGAACTTAAACTTCAGCAGGCGTTAAGTAAGAGGAAATTGCAAAGAGCAAAAGTAGGTTTCCAAGAACAAACATTAAAAGATTTAAAAATAAACAATAAAATATTCCTTAGGTATATCAGAAACAAGAGGCCTACAGCAGAATTTGTAGAGGCTAAGGGAGTAGCTAAAGAAGATAATTACACTATTTGGAAGCTAAATGATTTTCCCTTTTTTGCACGCACCTTTCTTGTTCAAACATTCAGGAGGTTTCTGCTCTCTGTAATCTTTTTCTGGCAACAACAATGATTTCTCTTTGGGTAGTGAGGTATCAAGAAGTAGCAACAGTACAGAATATCAGGGCTGGAAGGTACATTTAAGAGTTTTGAAGAACCTTAAATACAGAATTGCTGAGCTGATAACAATCCTGCTACGTAAGAATCACCCTGTCCAGTGGTTTGGGGAGTTAAAAATAGTGTCTAATCGCTACTGATTTTACAAAGGAAAATAGCATTTTACTGATCTAGAATTTCTTGAACATTTCAATAAACACAACCAGATGACAAAAATTATTGGTCTTCTAAAAGCTCTGTTACATTTCAAACTTTGGTTGAAGCTAAACAGCTATAAAATGAAAGGTTGTAACGTGTTAAGAAATAGTCTGAAAGCAAAGAAAAAAGATTAGGATTAGATTAGATTAGCCGGTTTTCATCACAGCAAGGAATAAGGTCTGGATTCATCACAAATACAAAAAAAGTAGTGATTATTACTAAAACCTGTACATAATCATTGAACACACCTGGCGATTTGATCATTTCTGGGGTGGGATAAATCACCTCTCAAGATGACTCTCTTTTCAGTGATAAGGCCTTTAGAACTTAACTTGAATGAAGTGCCTAAACTGAGGTGGGATGAATCCTGGCCTAAGATTTTAGTCCAGCTTCATATTAAAATCATGGGTAACTTATTTCTTAATGATCCGGTCAATGGATAAGTAGTTTATTGATAGCATTTGCACAGGACACAATGCTAGTCAGTTTGTGAGGACGAGGAAGTGAGAAATGTGAGAGAGACCTAAAGAGGAGAAAGAAAAAAATTGACATGCTAGCAAAGGAAATTCAAATTGAAGAAATGGTAAGCAACATACATGCAAAAAAAACCCCAAATATTCTTTTCCTTTACAAACTTCTAAATTAATGCAAGGAATGGAATCAGAAACCCAAAGACCCCTAAGATGACTCTTGTTCACTGCACATTTACTCAAAATTCCAATAAACTCATATATGATGTTCCATAAAAAATAGGATGATGATGATACAGAATTCTGCAATGTCATTATATAAAACACATAACATGACCACAACCGTGTATGCTGACAACCTCTGTGGGACACGGCAAAACTGAGAATGGTGGTGAAAACAGTGAAAGAAGTACAATTCAAGATGTGCGGTTGCCATCATGTTCATGATACTTCATGATAAACTGTTTTTCTCTCTCTTACAGCATAATACATTAAAATATGAAACAATAGAAGGAAGTACTTTTTTAATGTCATATGCAATTAACTGTGAACCTTACTGCCACAGGAAACTGATAAGCATACGTATTTGCTGCATTCACATCTAAGCATGTTGCCCTGAGCTCCTAATTGTAAATAGAGTTAATGCAATTAATCTTAGGGCAAATATCTACGATGGCCAGATAACTTATACTTCCACCAATCTCTCCTTTCAGGTACTGCTCTCTAGGTCCGCTATAATTCTTGCTTGGGTTTCCTCCAGATATGTCCAGTGGCTCATATCTCTCTTGAATTTTACTGACATGGTATTTCAGCTTATGCTGGAGAGTGTCTCTCTCTTCAACCGTAGAGCTGTAGCTCTTTCAGCCCATGTACCTCTTCATATGTACCAAAATCACGTCTGTCACTCTACAACATGACATGTTCACCCACATCAGCTTGTGACCCACGATATTCCCAGGACTTTTTCCTGCAGAACTATTGCTTAATCAGTGATTTCCCATCCTTGTATTTAACTTATGTACAGAACAACTTGGCTCTTCAAGGAATGACAGCATTCTCTTCTCCCTGCCCAACCAATTCTCTTAGCCTGGGAAGGTCACTTTGATCCTGTCCCTCTCTGGCATATCTGCAGCATATTCTAGCCTGGTACTATCTGTAAACTCAGTAAACACACACTGTATTCTGTCAGTCACATCCTTAACACAACTATTGAATAGTAAAGGAATGAAGATACGACTGTTACAAAACCCTACTAGCTACATCTTTCCAGTTTCAAAAATCCTCCTGAATCCCATTTTCCAAACAGTCATACATCTGTCTAGTAGTTGTTTCAGGTAGGTCATATTTCCCAAACTTTGTTATAAAAACATAATGGGAGACACTGTAAAAATCTTTATTAAGGTCAAAATATCCTAAATCTACTGCTTCCCTCTAATCCACATTACACTGTAAGAAGTTTAATGTCTATGGAAGGCTATATGGAAAGAGATACCATTATAGAGCAGGAACAGTAACCTTCTCTCTTGCTGCTGTGGAATGTCAAACTGGGCTTCTTCAGAAAAGCTATTTTTCTCAAAAGCTAAGTCACAAGTTCAGGGAGAAATCTCTCTGCTATTTCCTAATGCCACACTCTGCTAACCTTGGCATTTTTTGAATATTTAGTTCTTTCCTTTAGTTCAAAAAAACTTGTTCTGTTTCCTTATTTCATGAATACCAAGCTGCTTTTTCAAAGGAAATAACTCAGAAGAATTCACTCACTTTTTGTGTGTAATTACAAAGCCATCTCAAAAGGCTCCCAGGGACTGTTACTATGAGCATTTTGGCAGCTCTGAAAATCAGGCTGTGAACTGGGCACAACCAGAAGTTGAGACATACAAAATGAATGACCGCTGAAATCTTTCACTAGGTTGTGCAGAGGAAGGTCGTCTTGTGAGAGTACCTTGTCAGTGCTTGCTACCTGGTGTTACAGTCTCTGGAAAGACTTCCAACCTGTGCTAATGCTTGCTTTAGCTGAAAATCTCTAAAGATGCCCAGAATCATTACCAAGAGTCCTGGAAAAATGTTTATTGGTTTTGATTATCATGATTTCAAGTACAATATAAAAAGCAACCTAGAGCCCCTGTGCTGAACTTCCCGAGTGATTAAGCTGTCTCGCCGTAATCTGCAGAATGAGTCACTGCACAAATTGAAGTACATCTGGGAGTCTGCAGGACCCTGGCTCAAAATGCAAGCATGGAGAATTCCCATAATGGTCTGGGTGGAAGTTGTATTGGAGTTGTGACCTTGGTGTCCATGCTGAAGTTACAGTGAATGCGTAGCTTCAATTTGTTTGGCATTCACCACTATATCTTACTACTCATTGAAGAGGGAAATATCTGGGGTTTAGTAAAGACAAAATAAGACTGAAATTAGTATTCTAAAAAATCATTACATGTGAAAGATAAGACTGAATGTGGGATGAAAGGTCAGGAGGCCTAGAATTTTTCTGAACTATCACTGAAGTCCTCTGAGACCCTGTGCAAATTACAAAATCTGTATGTCTCAGTTTCCTCATTTTAAAAACATGCTTCAGGCTGCTATGACAATGAAGTGGTTTTTGTAGACTGTCTTAAAAATATTTCAAGTGAAAAGCATTGTGTAAACATAATGACTATTAATTAGTTCTTGAAAAATATATTTCTTTAACAATAATGAAATTTAACTGAGCCAAATTGATCATGTCCCTTTAGAATTGCCCACAACTACCTTGAACGTTGCATTTTACAGTGAGTAAGTAAGAAAAATCTTCAAAGCTCTCGGATGAAGAATACATCAAAAACAGAGCTAAGGGCTAGAGCATAAGTACCCAAAGTCAAGATGTGTCTCTGTGTGGAAATTGTACTTGTTGAAATTCAAATCTTTCTCTAAACTGGCTTAGTGAAGCCAACACAAAAAGCTTGGAGGACACAATACTGCACACACATACACTTCTGCATATGATCTGCTGCCTCTTTGCTTTTAACAGGAATGCTTAACGTGATAACGTTAAATATTTGAAGGATCAGAACTGTCCTGTAGTTTGAACTAGGTATGTCTTCCATCAATCCCTAACTGATATTTGGTTCAACTGAAATAAGCTGATCTTGTCATAAAATGAAGGTGCATGCAGTGTTTGCATGAGCTTTATGAAAAGTTGTGCAGTTGATACAGTTTTCTACTGAAATCAAGCCAGTCCTACCTGCTTGCTGAAGGAGGAACTCAACCAGAGATAAATCATTAAAACATTCAGCGTCTGAAGAACCCCAGCACAGCACAGCTATGATGAGATGTGTAAACCAGATGAACACCAAATACATCGGTTACTTTGGTAAACTGGATATTCAGACCTCAAAATGAGAAGGGAGTTCTCACGGACATGAATGTGAGCACTTCAGAACTCCACTCAGAGACCCACACAATGACTTGAGAGCACTTTACTTGGCATGGATGGTTTGCAATATCAAGGCTGGAGTTGAATCCTAAATCCTGGTTTGCAGAGATTTGACTGAAGAAGCTATCTCCATCCACTGGGGATACATAAACTGCAGTCTTCTCTTGAAAAGACTTGGGAAGAAAGGAACAAAGTTTATTCTTTTCTCATCCTTTGCCTGCATGGCAAAAGCTCAGTACCTCTGTGCTCTCAACTCCCACCTAGGAAACAGGCTCCTAAAGATTTGGTCTTGAATCAGCCTAGGATTTCTAGGGAAGGAATGTATAGAAGATCTTTTCCTGTCAGCTTTTCCTGCCAACGTATTTTTGCTTATTCAATTTGTTTATCTGGTTTAACAGTCTAAAGACAATTTCAGTGGTTTTTTTTCTGAATTTTCATGGTCTAATCCCATTCCTTCAAATCTGTACTTATGCATATGCTGGACATTATGACTCAGCCTGGGTCAGTAGGGATAACCCAAAGCACAGAAAGTGAAGCATATAACATGAATCTTTGCAGTATCATGGTCTCTGTAAATATTCCTTCATGTGGGTTTTTCACATAGCAACTAGGAAAGGAAAAGCACTTCTCAAAAAAAAAAAAAAAAGGAAAATGTGGTTGCAAACCTACAGAAACTGGCCAACATATCTGGTGACAGCTGTAAAACCTCAAAGCATTTTTATTATATTCTATTCCATCTCAAGTTGCTGATACCCCTTGTAATTCATAACCAGGTCACCAGAGTTTAATAATGAAAAAAATCTATTGTTAATTATATAATTATCATAAACAATAAGGCCTTAGAGCTTAAAAGTGAATCAAAGTTTTAACAGACAAATACCATGGTTATCACGCTTTTAACACATAAATACCTTCTTAAATATCCTAACTTTTTATATGCAGATCTTTTATGTACACAGATTACCTTGAAAATAGAAGCCCTTCATTTATTCCCAGGTCAGGCTTATGAAATTAACTGCCAACTTAGTTTCTCCCCATGATCCTGCCAATGACCTTTCTCCTGCCCTGGTAGGATCATTCCCTCCCCATGGATTAAAGGTGATTAAGGATCAGTGTCAGTTTAGTCTCATACATTTGCTAAGCAGAGACGACAAACTGTGCCAAAATGTGTTTGATTTATTTGCGGTGGTTTTGTGATAGAGGAACCCTGATTGGGCTCAAATCAAGGATCCAGAAAAGAAAAGAGTGCTTTATATCATTGGTAGCTCTTTAACCCAAAGTGTCACAGCAAGGACTTAATATCCTTCAGCTAAATTATTAGTTTTCACAAACAATAATGACTGAAATCAATCATGCTTTTCAGTGCTTAGGGTTATTTAACCACCAATCCAATTAGCCAGTTGTTATATGAATACATGTATCTATTGAGCTGAACTTCAAACACATTGATATATCCACAATGCAGTCAAGGAAATAACATATGAAATAGAAGATTTCCCGATTTTGAAGAAACACATGTCTAGCAGCGTTATTATTACTTTCTAAAGATTTTAGATCTATATGCTAAACCAATATGTTGTCGGTTGACTCTATAGATATCAACAGATCTATGCTGGAACTTGGAAAGCTGTGCTAATTTCAGGGAAGAAACATGATTCTAACTCGGGACAGATAAACTTTCTCTTTATACTTGATTCTTGAAGCAATACAGAGATATCCTGTACTTGGACTGAAATATGTGTTTTTCCTCAAGTCTATAAACTTCTTGCGTGATTATTGAATATCCAAAGATCATTTGTTTGCTTATTTGCAAGAAAAATATTAGATTAGGGATAGATTAATCATAAACTCACACTAGAAACTGAGGGGTCACATTATGTTGTCTGTGAAAATTCAAGATTAGTTGGAACTATGTCTGTATGGAAAGAAATCTTAAAAAAAAAGACTTACACATGGTGCACATATCCGTAAAATATAAAGGAGGGTTAAGTATTTCCAACTTAACCCTGATAAACTTTGAGAGATATACATGCCCTTGATTAATTTAAAAATCAACTCTGTGTTGTGGTGCTATGACTAGATCTCGTTCTGTGTGGTTTTGCTCTGTAGTCAGTATCTTAATTACGTAAAAACAATATTGTATTCTTTGCTGGGCTAAGGAGATGAATTTACTGTGACAGAAAGAATAGACAGAAAGAGATGCCATACTAATGAAACAACAGAGACAATAACAAAGAAGAAAAACCTTTTCAACTTCATTGGCTAATGAATTTCAGGAAATAATCAGAATAGTTCCTTTTCCAACAAAAATGAGTGGTTGTGAAGATAGCCCCAATCTGGACACTTTAATGGATGCACACACACATTCTTTAATAGCTTGTTCATCAGACTAAAATAAACATAAGACTACAAAGGGTTACCCGAGCTCACTTCATTTCCCTACTGCTGTTGGCTTCAGATTGTGTTGACTCTATCAACAAGATTGTGGCTGTAGGTGTAAATTTATTAAGTCCCACACATCAAAATATTGCTCTATTTTGTAAGTTAGTAGGAGCTATGCTCTGGAATGGGTACAGGGAGAAACATGAAGCCAAATTTTTACTTCAAGGTCCAGACAGCACAATTTCAACAGCATTAACCTTGGAAGAATATACTGTATGATTTTCCAGAGTGGACAAATTCAGAGGAAAAGGAGACCACAGCCCTACCTTCATCATGATTCCCAAATGCAAATCTGGTGCCATTACCATATTTTGACCCACGGACCCCCTGAGCAGATGAATACAGACAGTGGAGAGACTTCTTATGCTGTCTTACTAAGACCACCATATACATATTGTCTTTTTTTCACCAGAAAATGAATAAACTTTATTTAGCTAGAACTGGAGGAGTTTGTAAGAGACCAGCGATCCTCTCATGACTGTGGTGCAGGCTGTGGGTATTCTCTGTACTTCTGTAGGGTATTCTGAGACCCTGCAGCATGGCAAGTTTTTATCACCCCTCCTGACCTCCTTCACCTGTCCGCTACTTCTGGCTCCCTTGATTCTGTTCCCCACCTTCAGCGAACCTATGTTTTAGATACTTTTTTTTCTTTGTATGTATTCTATTAGCTTCATTTTTCCAGGTTGAATGTCATTTAGTGAATTCATGTATTTTTCAGTCAAATAATACTTTCCAGCTGGTCTCTGTCCTCCCTTGTGTTTGAGGCATTGAATAAAAGACAGCTCATTATGATTAAAAAACACAAATCTGAAGTGCAACCAGGCCCAGAAGATATCCCTTTAGTTCTTAAAAAATCTTTTGCAACTCATTTGTAATACAAAGGAATATTAACAGGTAGAAATATCAGAACCTGTAAAAGGAAATCCATTTTACAGCACATATGATACAGCACATAGGATACAGCCAGTTACAGTAAGAACCTCTCAGGGCCAAGAAATTAGCAAGTTACAACAAAGACACTGGAACTCAACAATATTTAGAACTCTTTTAATGAACCAAAATTTAGAGCTACATACTACTATAAAAGCCTCGGGTCTTTAAGCCTCTACCTCTAAGAACGATGCCTTTATTAATTGGTAGACTTTCTTATTGCAGAGTTTTTGCTCCTTTCTTGGAAGCATTTTGTTCTGACTATTGTTGGAAATGAGAGACTTGATATTTCAGTTAGTATAATAATGCTTACAGTCATCCAATTTTGAACTAATTTTTGAGCAATATTTGTCACCATCTCTAAGAAAATATCCTGCTAGGTTAGTACTGTACTATCAGGGTCACAAGTACTGAACATCAGTTCTACTAGATTCAGGTAAAAAACTGAAGAGTGGCGACAACTTGTTTAGTTAGTCCACATTTCTCACATTAAAGTCTGAGCAAAGCTCTTTATTAGTTTGCCTTTCCTGACGTTAGAGACTTACAGGTTTACTCTTAAACCCAGGGCATAGTACAGTTCTTCCAGACATGGCTTGATGGTTTGGAAAATGAGGGTTTACTGTCTACCTGTAGCTATATCATCATCAAGTACTCATTTGTTATAGAACAATCTGCTCTGTTGTTCCATAAACGTCAGTCTGTGAAGAACGTATTTCCACACTGGCTTGCTTTTGATAGCCTTTCCTCTTTTGACTGATCAATATCTTTGTAAAATGCCTTTCCTAGTCTATCTTACCCCCCTTCAAACATTAAATGCACCATCTTTTGCTTTGACTTATCAATTTCTCAGCTTCTGCTTTGACAATTGTGAAGTTAAATTTCCACAGTCTCTTTTCTCACAACTGCTTTCCATCAATGAAACTGTTGCTGCTTTTGCAGGTATAAATATGTGCTATATCTGCGCCACTGTACTAAATGGAGCCAGGAACTATTTTGTGGCCCTGAGGACAACTGGAATTGAAGGGGTTGTTTTCACAGCATTAAATTTTTCCTCTACCCAAACTGCTTATTGGGAGGAGTGCATGGCAGTGCTAACTCCTGAACCATGCCTGAATACTAGGAGAATGCTAGTTGGAGAAGGCTAAAACCATACCAGAAAATTCATTAATAATTAAACAGTATGGATGATCATACTCCAGTGCTACCATGAGTCCTATACTTGTTTAGCTGATTTCTAGAGGTAACCTACCTATCTGTGGCAGGTCCTGCTATAACATTTCTGTATCCTGCATTCAACCTGCAGAATGCAGATTCATTCAGACATTCAATCAGACATTTTCTAAACTTTCAGATATGCTTTTAACTAATGCCTGACATTTTTTGCCTACATTTTGTTTTCCTCAAATATTCTGTATTGCATCTGTTCGTCTGCTTTGCTTGGTTCTTACTATGGTAAATTGTCCCTCATTAGAGTTCTGAAATTCTGGATGCTACTCTTGCATCTTTAATCAGTGTGTATGAAATCGTAGGGCTGGAAGGGATCTACATTGGTCTTTTTGTCTTAAGGAGAATCAATGACATTTTTCATTTTCAGCAGACACTTTTCCATCCTGTCCTTAGGAAGCAGAGATGATGAAAGTTTCATTATCTTCCTAGGAAATCCAGTCTAGAATTCCATTCTTATAATTAACTGAAGTCTAATCTGAATCACCTTTGTTGCAATGTACTCCATTACACATTACCTCGTCTACCATGGAAAAGTGGATTGAATTATTCTCCTTTACTTGAAAACTCAACCATGTCCTTCAGTTGTCCCTTGTTTAATCTAAACAACTCTAATTTATTTATTTTTTTCCTTGAAGGTCATAATTTCTTGAAATCTGTCATGGGATTCACCTGATTAAATGTGGATATCTAAAGCTTAATTTTTCTCCCTTCACAGTCAGTGGAAAGAACACTATTCATCTCATCCTAAAGTAGTCACCTAGATAAATTAGACAAGTGTTACCTATATCTCTCCACTGACTATGACAGAATTTTAAGGGGATTAGTGGATGAATAGAGCTCTATGCTGTAGACATGTTAAGTATTTCTGTCCTAGCACAAATGTTACCCTTTTGTGAATATATTCAGCCAATCTGCCTCTCACGTTCAAATTCTCTGTATCAAACTGCCATATATTCTCCGCCAATTGCTTTCTCTACTTTATATATACATATATATATGTAAAAGGCAATGCATTATGAGAACTAGCTGAACAGTCTATATGTTGCCGGATTCCTTCCTCTACGGACATCAAGCACACTACATCCTGCATTTCGGATGGCTTGGAATTTTCTCAGAAAAAGACTCTTGAATCCATCTGGCATCGTTTGGTGGACACAATATTCAACAGGTCTCCCTGTCTTTAATATCTGGATGTAAAGACAAGACCATCCATCCTTCTCTTTTCTCCCTGCTCTTCTTTCCCAAGCAAGTTATGTCCCTTCATATTGATATTCTAGTTCTGTCAGTTATCTCACCTATGTCTGTTAAGCCAATTAACTAATAATTTTGGTGATTTTTAACACTACTACTTTATTTTCCATACTTTCGGAATTTACATTACCTGCACATCACCTAGCTCATCTACCATCTTCTTGCCAGTATTCCTTTGATCTCTTATGAATTTCTTTGTCTACCATAATTTTAGATCCTTCACGAGCTCACTTTTGCTCATAATGATACAGATTTTTTTATCTTTCCCCTTAAACTCATCATCAAGCCTTCTTTACTAAATGTTTCAACATTAATCACCTTTTCATGGTTAAGGAAGCCAAAGCTCCCATGACATTGGTCTGACTGAAAGTGTTCCAACCTCTGTACACCCGTGCATACTTGCAAATATTCTTTTGAGGAAGTACAGTGGTTTTAATACCCATGTCTTACGCCCTGTGAAAAACAAGCAACCTCATTACAATGTCATTAGTCTCTCAGTGTCTATAGTTTGTTTCCATACATCTTTCTTTCCCATGTTGACACTGTGGCTTCCCAGGACAGTTCTGATGCTCTGCCTTACAAAACTATAATTTACTGTCAAATTTTTCACAGAACGCATCTGCTATTTCACCATTTGCCATTTAATTGCTATTATTGCTATTACTTCAGATTCTTGTTTGTGTTGGCTAAAGACCACAGTAGAGACTGGGGACACATTTTGTCAAGTACCGGCAGTACTGCGCATAGAAAAGCCTTGAAATGATGCTTTCTTCTGTCACACAAGGGACTCCCACAGAACCTCCACAAATTCTTAGTCTCCTTTTCCCAGAAGGCTTCACTGACGCCTCCCTCAGTAAATCTGCCTGGAAGCAGGATAATTTCACAATAATCTGGTATTACGAAATGCTTGAGAAATATTTTAAAATATGCAAAACATTGGCAAGTTTTAATTCCCATTCCTGGCCTCTGTAAAGGTAAACTGGACAATATACAAGTAAATTGATAATTTGACGGTAATTGTAGCAAAAGGGAAGAGTCCTAACTGTCTGCCTGATTGGATCTTTTTTGTAACTAAGAATTAGTTATACTGTGTGGGAGTGCTAAAGGTCCCAGTCAGGGGTTGGCTTCAGTGTCTCAGAGACTATTCAAACTATCAGGAGAAACATCATTTCTGCTCCACAGATTTTACAGTCTATTTCTAAATCCATGACTGTTCAACACTGAGTTGCAGATATGCATGCAGAGTTTTGCTCGTCCTTCTGAGGGACTACAAGCAGAAGGTACAAGAAGAAAGTAATTTGACTTCAATGGGACAATTATTGCCAAAGACTACTATTTTTATGTGCAACAGAGCTCATCTGTACTTTGACATGCTTTAATATGACTCTTTCAAAAGTCCTCTAAACTGTAAAGCAAAATTGCTTAAATTGCAAAGTGATGAGTCAGTTCTAGGTTGGATTCCCATGCTAAATCGAAAGGCCCTGCAAAAAGTAGATTGAAGTTTTGAAAATAAGTTTTCCTCAGGGAATGTACTACTACCTGGTCACATTTTTTTCCTGGTAAGTTGCCTGTCTTATTGTAAAGTTCTTCAGGAGTGTAACTTAGTTTCCTTTTCAGTTTATCCTTTGCTCTTGAGGAAGCAATCTCTGTCATTCCTCAGAAAGAGTCAGAAAACAGTGGTAAGAACTAATAATACCAAACAGCAGTGTAATTTCCTATGGGGAAAACATTTTTTCTACCAGTAATTATTGCCAACAGCAATCTTGGAAATATCGTATAACTTATTGTTTAAAACATCAAACAGAAGGAACTGCTTAGTATCAAGGATGACTAACGCAGGAACATGTGCTTCCACACATGCACACACGCATTACATAAAATGTTGATGTTTAGAGGTTTACAAGATGTAAACATTAACTTTGGGTTCTGCTTAAGTTAACACTGAATTTAGAACGAAAAAATACCCGTTAATATAGAACCATGATCAACACAAATAGGCAGAAATAGCTGCAATTGTTATGACGGACTTCTCCAATCTGCTTGGTATTAAAGTTGCAGGAACATCAGAACTACACAAGAAAATCAGTCAGCTGTGCTTGAGAAAGCATAGTAGAGGCTGAAGGCAAAAATAAAAAGTTATTCAACAATTACACACAGGTGCTTTACAAACAATAGATGCTTTGTTGAGGAGTGAGAAAAACACTCATTTACTTTGTGTGATGAAGCATGTGCAGGTGAAGTGGGGTTTGTGATGGAAACTGAAATGTCCATGGACTTAATCCGGCCCTAAGTTACGTTGGAACAACTCCCATCATCTTCAAATGACAGAACTATCCCTTAGCTGGAGAAATTCATCTCCAGTTTAAGCTCTCACATACCCTGGCAGATGGCTGTGATAATGGGATTTCTGCTAGGGTCCAGATTTTGGGTTGTGGAAAGTGTCTGCTCTCTTACCCTGCAAAAGGGGCATAGAAGGGTCTGGTGTAGGTGGTGCTCAGTCCCACAGGGAGTGGCCAGGAGCGACAGTGTCAGCAGCAATTTAGCGTTTCCACACTGTGGTTCCTGCCTGAGCTCTACAGAGAATTAAATATGCTCTCCTAGACAAGGGTTTATGCATGTGAGTAGCTATATGGAGGTTAGTTTAAGTGCTTTTCTGGATTAGAACCTGCTGCTGACTCTTTCTCGAGGAACCCTGATGAAATTCAGCAACTGGACCACCCCTCCTTTGAATGAGACGAACTTCCTCTCAGTGGCTTTGATTGGTATGAAAGGCGAACTTTACACCACCCTTCATTAAACATAAACCACTGTTTTTAAAGCTCATTTTAAACACACCTGACCATTTCACTAACCAGTAAGCAATCTCCTGCACCACTGGGTTTGCTCAAGATAAGCCAGCATTTCCTCCACAGATCCACGAAGACTCTGTAGGCATTTTCTCCTTGTCAATATTGTCACGTTAAAGAATTAGGCAAGGGAGATGCTGAGCGCTGGTGAGCATTTTCATGACAAGAAGCAGCAGCAAAGCAGACTGCAATATTGTTTTAGAATTACATCCAGACCAGTGTCCCCTCTAGGCGCATGGAATGACAGGTACTGCATTCATTAGCAGCTTTGTAAATGTCATTTTCCAAAAAAACCTTATTCCAAGACACAAATGCCTATAGTTTACCCATGGGTATGGATTTAGTGTGTGTTTAAGTGCTTTGCTGGGACTGCATGATGAAGGAGTTCAATGAATCAAGCTAAATTCCCAACCAGTAAACACAAGTCATGACAGAGCCACGATCTCTGCTTCAGATATTCCTTGGGGGAGTTTAGACAGACACCTCTGAGACGGAAGGCATGAGCCTACTGCAGAAGGGAATCCTTCCCCTGAATTCAGGGGGCTTTGAATTGGGCCCAGGGAAAATAAAGTGCCAATTTGCAGATTACTATCTGGCACTGGCTAACACAAAGCAACTGTAGCTGCTAGCACTTAGCTGGCATATACTTATTTTCAACATCCTTTCTGCTTTGTTGATGTTACCCCTTCCTTTTTCATGCCATTTGCAACACATCATTAGACTCGCTGCAAATTTGTGGGAGTAAATCGTATCCCTGGGGATGAAACCCCACCAGGGGTGAATAAACAATCTCCCCTTCCCCGACCAAATCCCAGCTGTGCCTCACATTTCATGGAAATGTTCAGCAGTTCCACTATCAAAACATTCACGCCTTATGAGTAATATTTATGATGGGAGTTTTTTACGTTGGGTTCTTCCCCCAAGAAGAAAGAGGAATAATTAACAGAAATAAACCCAATGAGAAATTTCTACATTATTATTATTATTTTCACAAGGCTTTCACAGGAAAGTAAAAGCTTTTGCAAGTAATAAAAGTCCTTGTTAAACATCTTTCTTTCTTTTGGAAATGGGGTAAATTATGAAGCAGATTGACTTTAAAAAATAAATAGGACTATAAATACATAAAAGTTGTTGCCTTCCTCCAGTAATTTAATCTGAGCATCCTACTGTGAAATAAGGAAAAGTTTAGTTCACTCACAGAAAGAATAAAGCAGATGTGAGGTTTTTCCGTCAGCTTAAGTGCTGGCTTGGTAAGGTGAGTTGTCCAACTACATTAAACAAACATTTTAGTCAGGCATCACACAGGAAAATAAACAGTAGCAGAGGAAACATGAAAATATTAAAGACTGTTATTCTTTGGCCCCTTTTCCTGCGAAGCAGGTGATAAAATATTACTGTGTTTCCACAGGTAAGGAAACACACTCTTAAACACTTTGCAGAAATACATATTACAATCATCACTTAAAATGTCAGAAGTGGATAGGACTCAACTGTGACAGCACACAGGAGCCTGCCGAGAAACTCTGCAGAAGCAGAGATTTCGCGTGCCGGGTCAGACTGCTGGGCTACCTAAAGCAGCCTTCTGACCCTTGGCAACATCTGGCAGTAGCGAATTTAGATACAGGCAAAAAACATCTTGTAAGAGACAGCTGTAGGGTTACCTGATTTCAGGAAAGACGACTTCTCTTGAATCCTAATTAGTCAGATGCTAGCGAGAGGGAGGGAGATTATCTGCTGTATCATTTTGACCTCTTTCTGCCCCACTGAGTATCAAAGAATGCACAGAGGAAGAAGAGAGGAGACCTGCTGAGCTTCATCCTTTTTGCCCACCTGTGATACACTACACTACACTGTTCAGATTTAACATTATTTAGTTTACATAGATACAATTTACTTACCCATCAGTAATTTCAGTTCTCCATGAAATTTTTTCTAGCTATACATCATGTCTGAAATTCTATACTTATTTAATTATAAAAGTAGAAAAATATCCTCAAAATGATTTCTGCATTATAGCCAGAAATTATCTAAAACTTACATTCATCAGAAGAAACAAAGCAATCACTTTTTACTACCAGGGCTTTGATTTCAGTCAGCCTGGAAAATCAGCTTGAAAATGTCCTGGTCTAGGTTCAAAGATCTGCAGAGTTGTCCAGTGGCAGGGGGGAGGGAAAGCTTTTTTCCTCATGCCCGCAATGCAAAATGTAGTTGTGAGATTGTAAGGTGCAAGGTATCAGTTTCTGTCCCTATTAAAAAATGCACTGCATTTTTAAATAGACTATCAGCCTGTCTAGCCAATGTGGTTTGTGGAAGCTGCTCATGACTAACATATATGTATGTATATATATATATATAAAGTTAAACTCCTGGTTAAGCAGGTTCAGTAGATCAACTGTTGCCCTGGGATGTAGGTCCATATACAGTTCTGCTGCTGATCAGCTATGTGATGCTGGCCTATAGCTCAATGCTTGTCTTGAATGTCAGATCCTTTTCAAAATGTGCTAGTACAGTGTTTGAAATAATAAAACCTAGATGAAAATATAATGCGCAACTCCCCCTTGGCCTTGCATGTCTAAATGGTGACTTTTAGTTCCATACAACAAAATTAAAAGAGTTCTGCCTTCCGTGATGAATTTAGAGGTGCTCATCATATCTTCTGTTACTTTTAGGAGTTAAATTTTAATTTCAATGCAAGAAAAGAACATCTTTTTAAATTTGAAAACAGACAAAGAAAAGTAAACTAAATTTTACCTATGTGGTTATATAGCTTTTTAAAATACACTTTAGGGGGGGCAAAGCCCTCTTATTTCACCATTTCGGGTGAATTTGTTTATCAAGTGCTTACCTAATACTTTAAACACTGTTTTTTAACTCTGAAAAATAGGAGCAGAATAGATGGAGGAGCTATTGAGTGCCATGAATAAAACACCATGCACTGTCCTTACCCAAGTATTTCAGTTAAACAGGTATTTCTACAGCACTTTAGTCGCAAAAAAGAACTCTCCAAAAATTTCCCATCTTACTTGTCAGGAAATGGAGGTGGAGATGTAAAATTAATTTTCAAAGAAGGTAGGAAACAAACAACAGGGCTCTCACTAGAAAGCAGCAGCTGTAAATTCTAATGCAGCCAAAGCATGGGATATCTGACTGTCCTGGCAGCAAGGGTAAAGGCTGCATGGACAATTCAGATCACCTTGTTTTCTGATGTCTGCAGCAACATGAGCAGCCAGTAGACAGAGTGGGATTTATCTCCTCTAATTTTAGGTACCTAGTAGAGAAAGGGTCCCTTTGCGGTCAGTAAAGAGAAGCAGTCATCTGTAGGGTTTGATTCACCTGTCCTGCTTTAGATGCCTACTATTTGGAAGCACGATGTCCACAGTAAGGTAAATCCAGTTGAAGACAATCCATAATGTCATATTTAAAATCTCTCTGATTAAGAAGAGTGAATTGAAATAGAAACAGCTCTCAAGGCATGACAACTCCCAAGGCTGGGATAATTCAAACCCAGAATGAAATTTTCCAGTTGGCTCCCTGGAGATAAAATTTTAAAATAACTTAGTCAATGTAAAAGCTTATGTTCCATTTTCATAGCAACTGGAAGCCTACGTTTCACTGGCTTTTGATACAGATTTATCTCTCAGATGCTCTTTGACAGTTCTGCAAATTTTATCCTATGAGAAAGCTTTTTACTCTATGGTACTTCAGGGATGTGATTTTGCCATCCTGTACAGCCAACATGAGAGAGGTAGCTACTGCTGGGAGACAAGCCGCAATACCTCAGTTGTGACTCTCGCTTCCTAGGCAGTCCTGTGGACATAAGAGTGGAGTGTCTGAAAATGCCTCAGCCCTTTTTTCTCTGTAAAACGAGGGAAATGTAAACACTCCACATGAAATCTGAATGTCTCCACACTTGGAACAAGATAAAATTTGAATCCAAACTCTGAAGTTTAATCTTAGTTCCTTGTCTTCTTACAACATCTCTTGGACACTTAAAATAAACTGGAAATCTACTGTCTCCAGCCTGCATTCGTGTGACAGCCTGAACCCATCTGAAACCCTCGTTTCAGGTTTCTGAGTCCCCTCCTTCCCAACCTGCCTAATTGCAGAAAGCAGACCCCCCCCCGCCCCAGATCTCCGTGCTCCCCTGCTCCCCGAATAGGTTAAACAAACAGGGAGATTCCTCCAGGGAAGTCACAGGTTCAAGATCACAAAGGACGCACCGCATTTGGGCCAGTTGGAGGTTTTTCTTGCTATTGTGCTTATCTGTATCTTCACTGTCATCCAGACGTTAACCTCTGACCTGCCAGCCCGCCTCTCGAAAAAGCCTTGCGGTGTTTACCCATTATGTAATGTCTGTGCTTTTGTGGAAATTTTACAGAAACAAATGGAGGAAGTTTGCCAGTCAAACGGCTGGACAATAAATCCTGTCCCGTGTAGACAGAACGGTTTACTGTCACTGTAAGTCTGCTACTGGCATCTGTCACTGAAGAAATGTTTATAAATTTCAACACGCTGGAGTGCCAAAGTATTCCAGCATTGCAGGACTGTACATGATTTGTAGAACAACCAACCACCACTGTGCTAGATAGGGGTATCCTTGTTTTGCTAGCCTGAATAAACAGAGTGACAATGTTTCAGATAACTCAAGGTCACTAATGTCCAATTTTTCTGTCTATTCATCTCCTAGGTTCATGAATACTAGTACCCAAATGCTAGTTTGTTCATTGTAATGCTTTTTCTGCCCTAAGATATCTTCGCCAGAAGTTTAATCCAGGTAGGCAAACTGCCTTCAGACCCCTTTGCTTATTTCTAATAGGTCCTTTATTATTTATACACTATGTCTTCCCAGCCTTCCTTACAATCCATTTTCTTTACAGTCCTTGCTCTCTCTCCTCTTTCTGTACTATTTCCCCTTTGGGACAAGACGTTATGTTTCGTTACCTTTCTGCAGAGTGTCATTGCAATGCCTTCTGCTGTGTGACCGGGGCTTCTACATATCATCAGCTATAAAGCTGGGACAACGGAAAGATGAGTTTGGATAAGAAGTAGGAACAAACATAATTTGAAACAGTGGGACAGATAGGTCATATAATTCTTCCTTCACTGACTCTTTCAACCAAGGGCCTGATTCTGCTGCCACTGAATGGAGCTTTTCACTCTCGATGTCAATGGGAGTGGCACTCGGTCTTAGAGTTCTGCTGTAATTAAGTTTTCAGATCTCATTTCCTTTCAGAGGAGAGAAAACATTGTTGTGACTAAGCTTTGGATGTGGTAACAAAACCCTGGCAGGTTGGTTTGTTTTAACGGACGTATTAGTTTTAAGGAAACTTTTACCATCTTTTCTGCCCTTAATCACAGCTTTTATTACAATTACAGTAATGCAACAGATGTACATGCCAAAGGCAATATGTGTATTTTTAATGAGTTGACATGCAACCTTCCTGGAGAGGAGAAACAACTTCATTTGCTGAATATTTCTGAACAATATCGAGCAGTTTATTAAGGGACAAGAAATCAATCAGAAAAACATTTATGACAAATTCAGAGGCTTCAGAAACTCACAAATGAGCAGTCCCATAAGACAGACGCGGTTGTTGTGCTAGGTTTAGCAAATTTTTGCTGAATGGTAACATTTTCTATTGTCCGCAAACAATACAAGAGAAGGTTAACAGGCAATATCTGGATAGCCTTAATATTATTAATCCACACATGTGGTCCTGAGTCACTGGGCTGTAAAACATCATCAGTTTCCAAAGATGAAACCAAAGGGGAATTCTGCTTGAGAGAGATGATATCACAAGCCCAAAGGAACTAGTTGCATCAATAAGGCCTATTTATGCAAGTTTTACAAGACATTGGCTCACAGGGGTTTTCATTCTGGTATAATGAATTCAGTCAATAAACTGAACATAGGCGGAGATCACTTCCTGTGAGCAAAGAGCCTTCAGCCTGGTTTCTTGCCTCAATTTACCTTACAGCTTGGACACAGATCAGACACTGGTGCACACACAGCAGGCTGACACGCACACATCAACCCGGCTCATTCACCTGGAGACTAAAGAGCTCGGAGAGTCAGGCTCCAACAGCAGCCCACAAAATCCGTTCTGTTCAATTATTCCTGCCACTGCTGTGGTCTGGGCCAAACAGCACTCACAAACAATGGCTGGCCACGCTTTTTGGAGGTTAATGCAGGCCAAGGATCACTTCCAATACAACCCTGGATGTAGATAACCTGTTTTGAGAAGTAAAAGTGTATCTGTGGGGACCAGAGAAGGATTCCTGGCTTGTGGAGATGTGACCCCACAGAGCTTCACACAGCTTTCTCCAAGACCAAGTTATCAAAGGAAGAAGTCTGGAAGCCTGGTGTACATAAGACTGCATGCTGGCTTTCTCCTCGGTCATCATAAAACTGCCATAAATTAGTAGGAACTCAAGCAACAAACCACAGGACTCCTATCAGAAATCTACATTATCAACTGGGAGCCTGATTTTGTCAGGCACAGGGTACTGCAACGGAGCGACTGTCATTATGACAGGTTTGTACAACATAAAGGGGGCTGTCTAGGTTTGGCAGCAAGAACCCTCACTGCCCATCCTGCTTTCAGTCTCTGTACAGTCCTACAGCAAGCCTCCAATACAGACCAACACATCCACAGGTTTCTGCGAAAGGTAAGGGACCTCACTGCAATCACAGTTACTCTGGCATATCCGTTTGGATGATTAGTAGGTAAAATTTAACTGATAAAAGACAGAGCACAACTGGAAATGTAGGAATGTGTTTTTACTACTATTAATGCAATCAAAACTTCCTTCTTGCTATTATTACTGTGTTAGCACGTCAATTCTATTCCAAATTGGTTTCAACTGCTAACTTACCAAAATACCTGGAGTATAGCACAATCCACGTTCTGGTTTTCATTCTAAACTTAACATAATTTATCTGAAATTACTCCCTTTCTTAAAGCTGTTTCTCTTGCTAGAATGTGCAAAATATGCGTACAATATGCACTGGAGGAACGTTAATCTTCTGTCTTTCTCCGTATGCCCAAAAAAGTGCTGAAATTCTTCTGTGCATAAAATAACTTCTATGTGTCTTTGTAGACTGAAGGCCCTTTTCTGAATTTACCAATATTCCAATTCAGATGACAAAATCTATACAGCTGGTTAAACTATAGCTTTAAAAAAACAGATGCAAAGAACCCTTTGCGAAACTGATTACCGATTTATTTTCACCATCCAATATGAGTGAAATGCAAAAAGGAAGCAGACATAAGTAACATAAACTAGATTGTAAAACAGTGTTTTAATCACGTGAGATACTGTTAGTAGTATAGGTCAGAGTTTTCTTAAGAAATATATATTCTTTGGGGAAATATTTTGTTATTTTCCCCTTAAAACTTTTTTTTCAAAATTGACTCATTTGAGATCTTCCTGTACCTATGGTCTTAATTTGAGAAAAGATTAGACCTGTCCTTCAAAACTTATTCATGCTTTAGTATTAAGCTTTTGCCCACCAAACTACATCAACATTTACTAAATGAGAATAATACAAAAGTTGGTGTAACAAAAAAACCACAAAACACGTGCTCACCAATGCAGTCCAGGCTGAAGAGATTTACAGAGGTTGTTATGGAAGATTCATCACAGGTCTTCATTCCTCGCAGAGCAAACCGCACCAGGGAGGCTTTGACTCCCTCTGGTAGAAAGGACAGCAGGTAGACAGGCATGTACAGAACGTAACGAAGTTTGCACAGCAAAGGGGTCATGAGCTTTCCTTGAGGGGACTGAGCCATACGCTCTATCGTCGGGAACAGCAGCACAGAGCGAAGAACCTGTCAGGCCATGAGAAAATGACTGTCAGCAAAGTCCTACAGCACCGCACCCCAGCCTAGGAGACTTAATTTTTAAATGAGTCTCTGCTTGAAATGACGTTGGGTTTCCAGGTGCGTTGCACCTCAGACACATAGGCAGGCTTTGCGGTGTGCCCAGGTTAAATTTTTTAAAAGAGGAAGCAAACAAGAAGGTGGTTATGAAATGCTGAGTGCTATCGGTGTAGAAACAAGCGCCCAGGAGGGCGAGCACAGCCACTTGCTCCAGCAGGATGGTGACCCCACCAGAGGGCAGCAGGCAGGAACCGTCACTTCAGTCCAGGCGGATTTTTTATGTCAGCAACAGTACATTGCTTTTTATTTCATCTGGTAATCTATTTTCTCTAAGTAAACCAACCAAACAAATTAAAAATGCCAGCCACGGGGACGGTAACTTCACAGTTTGACAACACACGGCGTTTTCAATTTGCAGTTCAATACAGGTAAACTTGGTCAGAACAAGAGTCTAAGCACACAGCCCCTTCACAAGATGTGTACAGTGGTGCACGATATTGCTTTTTATATGTTATAATGAAATAGACATATTCTAAAGCTGGTAATTATTTTATGTTGTGATAACAGAATACACTGTAGCCTTAAAATAGAATGAAAGTAACTAAAAACCCACCCACACTAACCAAAAGTGAATAAATATACCTACTCTCACTTATATTTCAATGTTGAGATCAAACAAATATTCTAAAAGGATACCTGCCACTTTTTTCTGGAAGTAAAAACATATTACAAGAATTCATACAGGAAAAACCCTGGAAGACACATGACTACGGTACCTAACAGAAGTATCAAGAAAGTAAAGTAAGAGAGATTCTGGATATTGCATTTGCAGATAATAAGGTATAAATTGCTGTGCTTTGTTGGTGACTCAGCATAAATAAAATAGATGTAGTTATATATGTCAGCTTACTGCATGTATCATTCTACATATTGCGCAAGTTAGATTAACATTTTTGTAAAAAATTTTTAAAAATAATTGTCTTTACTCTCAGATGAGACTCAGCACTGCATCTGTGTGCAATGCCACTGGTCTCAGCAGGTATCCAGTGGGAGGCAGGGCATGCCACCAAGAGATGCTTACAAGATCTGGGCATTGTAACATAGCAAACAGAAGAAATTCAGGAAATAACAGTAACTGTATTTTCTACAGTATTTTAAAAGCAGACTTTGAAAGTGCTATTTATATTCAATACAGAACTATTTTAAGAAATCCTTCTACTTTCCAGCTGATACTACTTTGGGTTTAGACAAAGAAAAAAATACATTCTCAGGGAAATCAATCCTGGGCCTCTTTTTATTAAAGGCAACCAGCAGCTGAAGTATAGGAATGCAAGACTTGTACTAAATTATATGGTAGTTTCGTGATATTTCAGCTAGGAGCTGAACTCAAACTGTTGTGATCTAAAGCAGATTTGACCTGCGTTCCCAGGCACACATTAATCCTTTGACATTGCAGTTTATAGATACAGGATTAGTTGCTTGGAGTGCTGTACTAACCACTGGGGGAAGTTGCTAAACCTTGGAGGAAAGCAGACAAACCAAGAAAGCTGTTACAATGTCCCGTGCATTCCTGCATTTTTTAATGGCACACAATTAAAAGGATGGTGGTAAGATGGAGGATAATTTTATTTCTTTCTTTTTTTAATCTTTTGCAGACAATAATAAAGAAATGTAAAATGCATATTTTTCAAATACTTATCAACTATTAGTTTACTGCTAGTTTCCCGAGACAGGATTTTGAAATGTGCATTTGACTGCAGAATTGCTTAAAGATGTAGTTCAACATCTTTGTGACACAACTGCAGATACAACAGATTTAACGTATTTTATTATAATGACACACATGTTCATAAAAAAGTATATTTGTGTCTTGAAATAAGTGAAGTAGAAACATACAGGTAAAATGAAAGAAATTAATGAGATTCAAATGCTTAACATCCGTTAATAATTTTTTACTTTTCAAATGCCAGGATCTTATCTATATGCAATTTACACTGCTGAAATCAAGTAGACGGCACAGAATTATATTCAATTTACAACTTTCAGAATTATTATAAGACCAGTCATTCTGAAGATGGAGGACATCGCCTATCATAAGCACCAGGTATTGTCACACCTATGAATGCCACGGTATATGCCATTAAGTAACCTGTAAAGGTTAATGACCCATTA
Organism: Ciconia boyciana; assembly: GCF_034638445.1. Classification (NCBI taxonomy): domain Eukaryota; kingdom Metazoa; phylum Chordata; class Aves; order Ciconiiformes; family Ciconiidae; genus Ciconia; species Ciconia boyciana. The sequence goes on along the minus strand of NC_132936.1, from coordinate 10,735,248 downwards.
AGTAATGTGTAAAGGTTAATGACCCCTTTATTTATGGAAACCCTTCTCATCCTTAATGATAGAAGTTTCTTGTGATAACAATCAGTCAAAATACAAAACATATTACACATAACTAGAGAGACAAATCCAGATTCACCTGGTTTAAACTACCCCCAATGCAAAGTCCAGTGATTTTTATTGGTTAAGCACATGGCAAGGCAGAGAGCTGGGCAACTAGAGACACTAGTCACAGAGACTTGAGCGGATCTGGGGATTTCTGAAAGTTGGCCAGTGAATCTACTGAAGGCAAACACACCCTGTGCCCACGAGTCTCTGAGAGCTGTGGGTCGTATCACCTACCCTTGCTGTGCTTTGGTCAACCCGATAAAAATAGTACATGTATTCTTACATTATACTGGAATCGTCACTGTTGATTGTTGTGACAATAAACAGTATTTGTAAAACTGTCATTTAATTTATTTAACAGTTATTTATTTAACATACTACTAAATTGCAAGATTTCAACACTCAGGATGATGCATACATTAAAGTTCAATGTGTAAGGCACAGATGCTCGTTGGGTTAGTCACCAGGCAGTTGCTTCTATTTTCATCATCAATTTTTAACTCTGAATTACATAGGGCTCAAGACCTGAATGGTTCAAGGGACTGTAATATGATGCAGCATCTTGCAAGTTCTAAGTCTTGTTAACAACAAAAAGCTAACATTATCTGCAAGCTCTTCACATAATTCAATGTGGGTGCCAAGGCAGCTCCTAGTCCTGAGTCAAGTGGTATATGTATCACTGAAAAAATGAACAGGGCATGGCCTGAGCACGTGTCCAGAGAACAAATTGTCCTAGAAGCCCAATATGTTCTGCCCTTTAGTCCTTCAACATGCACCGTAGTAGGAAGGTGTGGGGACTTTCGGAGTTTCACTTTTGTCACTGTTTATATACTTTGGTGTCTAGAGCTATCAGTCCATCAACTTCAGGTATGTATGACCTGCACAGTAAAGTTTACAAGACAGAGGAAGAGAAACTACTTATTTCATAGGAAAAGTGAGCCCTCAAGGCAAAGAATATTAAATGCCCATTCCCTGAAAGCAGGGCATTGACCAAGGAGCTTTGTTTAGGCAGGATCCTTAAATGAGTATGATTCACTTCATGTGATCACTGCTTCATGTAAGTGTTAAAGAATACAACAAAAGCTTCCTCCAAACTACCTACATAAAGAACATATACATTCCTGTACATCTGGGCTTTCTATCCAGCTTTTAATCTATCTAAAACAAGATGACAAGGTGACAATTGAGTACATTCAGGTCTTCACTGGATAATGGTTATGTCAACATGGTTTTGGATTTGCAGAAACAGTTGGAAGTTTTTTTGTTTTGATTAAAATGAGAACAGAGTACAAAAAGACAAACAATTAAATTTACAACAAATTGTTGTTTATCATTGCACAATTTAATAGTCTCAACCACACCAGCAAAGGATTTTGGTAAAATGTTTAAATGGTTTCTTTATAAAAACACGAAAAGTATGCAAATCAGATCAAGCCAAAAAAGCCCCACACTAATATTTTTCATTAATGCCTTCTACTGAAGAGGTGAAAGACATTAATCAGCTACGATTTGAAGTTTGAGCAGGTAATACTACTTGTTAGAGGACTGGTCAACGACAGTGCTGAGGATATAACACCACGCTTAAAAGCTGGATGCCACTTACAACCAGTATACAGAAAAGTGACTTGATTTTTCAGAGCTGTTAACGCCCGTGATGCCAACAAGAGGAGCTCAATACTTTCGAAATCAGACTGGTTTGATTACGCACAAGAAATCTTGGTTACAGATTCAGGCACCTCAGGTGTACCCTCCTGAGATCACACAGTGTCCTGGTTTTGGCTGGGATAGAGTTAACTTTCTTCCTAGTAGCTGGTATAGTGCTGTGTTTTGGATTTAGAATGAGAATAATGTTGATTGATAACACACTGATGTTTTAGTTGTTGCTAAGCAGTGCTTACACTCGTCAAGGACTTCTCAGCTTCCCATGCTCTGCCAGGTGCACAAGAAGCTGGGAGGGGGCACAGCCAGGACAGCTGACCCCAACTGGCCAAAGGGCCATTCCATACCATATGGCATCATGCTCAGTATAGAAACTGGGGGGAGTTGGCCGGGGAGCAGGGAACACTGCTCGGGGACGGGCTGGGCATCGGTCGGTGGGTGGTGAGCAGTTGCATCACTTGTTTTCGCTGGGTTTTGTTCCTCTCTCTCTTTTTGTTGTTTTCATTACAATTTTTTATTATTATTTTATTTATTTTATTTTATTTCAATCATTAAACTGTTCTTATCTCAACCCATGAGTTTTCTTACTTTTGCCCTTCTGGTTCTCTCCCCCGTCCCGCTGGGGCAGGGAGGGTGAGCCAGCGGCTGGGTGGTGCTTGGTTGCCGACTGGGGTTAAACCACAACACCCAGACACTTCAGCCAAGGGCGTGCAGAGAGCTGTGACACCGTGCTGCTTGCTCTTAATATAGAGTGACATTTTGCTCAGAGAAACAAAATGGGAGAGAAAAGCAGGCAGGATGCGAAAAGGCAGACACTGACTGACAGAAAGGAGTACAGGCCTTTTTAAAGATTTGTTTCAGAAGAGACCCCAAGTAGGTGAATTCATTAATTACAGCGAGGCTTTGTCAGTCCCATACCTTGGCTCTCAAGGGACAGACCGTCCCTGCCCATGACACCTCACAGGCACGGTCAGATCTCTCTACCAAAGTGGTAAAACAACAAGACTGACCCACTGAAGAAAACATCCCTCCTACACCATCAGAAAGTGAAAATTCCTCAGAAATAACCTGCTGGTTCACTCCACTTCAATGGCAGAAGCAGCGGTCGCTGGAGGCTCACATCGACTTTTGAGCAGGAAAGGTTTTGGAAAGTATTTGCTCCTGCTGCATAATCTGTTCTTAATCACTGGGGGTGCAGAAATGGTTAACATAATAACCACCAACAAAAAGAACATAAGACTCAGATTCTGCACCGGTGATGCAACTCAGAGCCCACAAGGAATTCCAGAGATCAAATCAGGGGGCAGAAGCAGGAAGCAATCTCTTACGTTTTATACCCAACCCATCGCACCGACCGACGCTCGGTGAAGAAGCACCCAGGTACACTTCTGCAGCTCGCCCGCAGACCCTGCAGCCACACACCCCTGCTCCGCAGCAATAGCATCCCTACGTGCACAGGAGGCATGACTTCCAATCACAGGGCTGGAAAGAAAATGAGCAAGGAAGTTTTATTTAAAACTCCTTCAAAACCCTACAAAAAGCAAAAGCTTTTTCTCTGTCAAAAGTAACACTTCTTTTGATACATTTTAGTTCATCCCATATATAGTTTATTATTCCTCTTTTGTGTTGGCAGAGGAAAAGCTATTATCTGTCAGGTGAAATCTAGTAAATTTTTCAAAGATAACATAATGATGCACTTAATGGTAATCTACAGTCTACCCTTGACACGGAGTGCCACATTAATCACAATTTCCTTTACTCAGTATGCAGAAACCTGCAGGCAAAACAACGAGGGTCAGGGAAGTGTTCCCTGCTTTATTACCACAGCTGTGCCGAGCAGATTTCCAAGAAAACGCACAGGACAAACCAGACAGCGTTGGCTTGGGCTCTCCTCTCACCAGAGTGGGACTTTCTGGACTTGCCAGTTCACTTTGCTCAGTCATGAATTATATATTATATTATACAATACAATACAATACAATATAATATAATATAAAATATATAATACAGGGTTATATTTTAAAATCTTGAATAATTTCTTCTTCAGCTGTTCAAGATGCTATTTGGTTTCTTGTACCAGCAGGCTGTCTGTCACAGCTCAATATCAACAAACCCACATGATTTCATGACAGCAAAAGAACTAAAGCATGAACACAAGTGCCAAAAAATTATTTCACTCCTGGTGTGAAGTAAGAACATACTGTGTGCACTTTCTTCTATTTTATTTTATGGATCTACTGTGATCCTAAACGAATGTTTGGGCATATTAAATAGGCTAGAGAACAAGTATCTCACAGTTAATAGAGAATCTTATCACTGAAAATTTCAGTCCTGTGTAAGAATTAAGTCCCACAGAGGTCTTAGCATGCTTTTTATGGACAAATAACCTGAAAACCAGGGAGTCAGATGACTCCACAAAAAAATATACATCGTGAAAGTAGGAAGATTTAAAACAAGTGTGTGGTAATTTGCAATCCTTTGCTCTAACCAAAGCTTACTCTTCTGGGTAACCGAATTGTTTCTGTAAAACAAAGTAGTAAAAAAAATGTAAATAAGCAACATTTTGTAGAAAAGTTTGTATTTTTTTACCATGAATGCCATGGTGGCTTAGTTTGTCAGTGTCTGCTTAGTTCATGAGAGTCTTCTGTTACCATCTTCTAAAGCCCCCTCCCAACATACTGCTGTGAGGCAGGGGCACATGCACTTGATTTCATGCTATCAACTTAAATTTTCTGCATTTCCTATTTATTAGTGCCCAAATTTTCACTTTGGCATCAGATTAATTTAATTTTTTCTATTCCTTTCATTCCAGACTTCTCATTGTGTTACATATAATCTGTGAGATTAAGTGACAGAAAGGAGGATTTTTTTTTTAATTTTCTAAGAAAATTCTTTGTATATGAGGACCATAATCTGCTCCCTGCAGAGCTTAATTTGTTTTCCAAACAAAAGCACAGTTAGTGTGTGCAACTCTGTGAACGTGCTGTTAAAACTAAATAATACACTTACATTTTCTCTGATGGGCTGAAGGAATTCTTGCTCCCTAGGAAAAGCAAACTTTTTGAGTGCCACTAACAGCATCATGGCAATGTCTGTCAGCTCAGCTTTACTAAGGGGTATTTGAGTTTTCATAGCTTGAGAACAGATTGGATGAAGACTCTTGATCACAGGACCTTCTGGCAGAGTTTTCATAGGCATACTGGGGATCCAGCTAAGAAGTGAGTTCTTCAATTAGCTATAACATAACTTTCACTGATATAGAGCAAAAGTTATCTACTGCTTTTCTATTACTTTTTAGTCAAGCAAAGTCTGCATTTGCACCAAATGACCTTGACATTGGTCTGCTTAGAAATAAGAAACATACTATGTATTTGGTCAATGTTTGCGGATCTAGTCTTCAAATTACAGATAGGCAGTAGAAGAAGAGAAACTAGAGGTATTTCACAGTGACTGTCACTACCTCTCCTTTGTAGCTAGATTGCAGTTTCCAGTGAATGTAGTGCTTCAGTACACACCAAACCAGCTTTCTGAGATCCAATCTGGATATCTGCTTCAACAATGCTTAAGGCAATTTTTCCAAGAAGAAGTACAGAAAAAAAAAAACACCAAACAAAAAACCAACCCAGAAATGGAAAGAAGCAGTATAATAATGAGGTTCTGTTAAGTTAAATTTGGTACTTTAATTATTCAGCTCACAGAACCAACTACTACTATCTTTACTCTTTTACTAAAGCTACTACTATCTTTAAATATGCCCAGAAAAAATAATCTAAAGCATGAATGAGTGGGAAAAAACCTGGCAAGTAATAAAGCTGAAAGGACACATGGGAGATGGTGAACAGCAAATGATATGCAAGTTTGCAATATGATATGGTGCAGAAAGCAAGCGAGAGAGAAGCCCTGCAAGTTAATGTTACATATAATGAGGAAACACATCACAAATGCCAGAGGAAGCTCTGACTCCCTGCGAGACAACGCAGATTGCATTCTGTGCTGTACACCTTAAAAGGGAAGATTTCAACCAAAAGCCAGCCACAAATACAGCATAAAATTAATGGAGAGCTTGGATGATAAAATTTCTAAAGGAAGTTATATATATATATATATATAAAAATATGAATAGCTTGGCAAAGTGGGAGCAAAGAGGCAATGGGGTGGAGAACCGTAACTCCACTTATTTTTAAGGGCCATAAACGCAAAGGATGTGAAATAATATATTTTCGGTGGCACAAGTGACATAAGTAGATGTGATGGAAAGAAATGAAAAAATTCAAATGTTAAAGCAGGTATCAGGAGTCTGTGTTGACATCAACTTTTACGCTGCACCAAGCTATCATGTCCCAACTGTAGAACTGTTACCAATAGAAACGGTGTGCGAGAAATGCCAGCTTACATGGATGTGACAGACACTCTAGATTTCCAAAACCAGAACATTGTGTCAGGAAGCTGTAAAAAAGTTAACATAAGATCTGATAATGTTATTTATACATTCACTTCTCTCATGCAACTACACTGTCCTGGGACTACAGCATATTACATACGCTGACTAAACTAATAATCCAGGAAGAATGAAAAGTAAATGTGTTGACTAAAAATGTGGTTTTTTTCTTTCTATCCCTCCTTTTCTGTAAACAGTTACCACAATTTAAAAAAAAAATAAATTAAAGCATGTTTCAGTTATACAGCAAGCTGGCAGAATCTTTCCAGAGTGGTTGTGCCCAGGAACGAAACATACCCTTTCAGGAGGAGAAAACCAATCAAACGTTATTTGAAAAGTTTTTACCCCTCCTCCAAAAAATCAGGATGAAACATGAAGTTCAGAACACTACAGAAAAAACATTTCTCTCTAATTCAAAGAATTCTGTTGATAAAATGAACTTTTTAACACTCCAGCACAAGACTGATCATTAAACCTAGTCCACAACCATTCTGCATTTCCTTCCCATCAAGCCACAAGAAATCCTTCAGCACCCAATGACATATTTTATGATGCTTTGGAAAAAGATCCAAACCCCCAAAACTGATGATCCAGCACAGGATGAGAAGATGGCAGACTCACAGCACTACCGCTGGCATGGCCCCTCTTTTCTGATATAGAACTCATTAAATTAAAATATTAAAAAAATCCCAGGAAAGGATTTTTCTTTCAGCCAACAGAAAATGCTACCAAAACAAAACACAGAGATCAGTGCCGATGGAGAATTCCTTTGTGATTTCAAATCTTTGATTAATTTTCTTGTAAGCATGTAAACAAGACACACCAGTTGCCACCTACAAGGTTTTCAGTATTATGGGGAACACTGTATATACTGTCTACCTGTGGTCAATCTTTACTGCTTCCAAGGAAAGCAACTGAGGCCACAGAAGCTATACCTCAAGTCAGGGCAAAAAGTATTTCTTGGACAACTACTGGAAAGTCCACAAACAGGAGTTTAAATACTGAAATATAAGACATACTTTATGCTAATAATTAAATGTCATACATATATATATGAATGACATTTACAATATATAACTTAAATATATGAACTTATATAATTATACGTGGTGCAAAAACTACAGCAACCACAACAAACGTACTCTCTTACCTTTTTTTACAGTCTTTTCCATTAACTACTCACATTCAATAAAACCAATATCGTTTTCTTGCTGTTACTTATTTGGATGATTACTTCAGATTTCATATTTTCATGTCCAGAAAGTAGTTTCTAATTTCTGAATTTACTTATATCCATCTGATCCTATATAAATATTGCATTCTAATATAACATAATGGATTTGCATAACAATTTTATTTTTTCTCTGCATTTACTCCTTGTAATGTTTATAGAAGGCACTCATACACACATTCTCTGTTTAATGAGGTTAAATCAGCCAAGATACCCTGAGCTCCTCCCATAATTTAGGTTCCTTATTATCTTCCTAGGTTTTCCCTCTACTTATTTCAGTTTGAATTCATCTTGAACACAGCTGGCTAGAAATTACCTTGTACAATAGTACTTACGCTTTTCTGTCCTATAAACCATATTATGCTGAACGAAAATGTGTGTGAGTTCTCTCCATGATGACATATGTCATTCACCTTCACAAAAGCACTGATGGAGACCCTTAGCCCTTTACTGTATACTTTGTTACTCCACGCATGCAGTGAGAAAAGCAGGGTTTTCTTAAACCTCATCTGTGCAAATATGACTCATGAGATGTATAAGAAACAGTAAGTACAGAGAATATGAAGATAACATTTTTAAGTCCCTCTCCTGCACACCCAGACTTTTAATTCTTACAATATGTGTACAGCAGATGAGGCTGCCTCCTTAAAGTGCTCTGCTGACATGGTTGTCTTCTCAACCTTCTCACTCATGTTCCTTGGCCAGACTGTCACTCAAAGGTCAAACTAGAGCACAGTCAGCAAGAGCTGAGGCAGGGGAGAAGTGGTAGCCAAGCTCCAATCAATGTCTCCTCTAGAGATCTGCAAAGCAAAGCAACTAGAAATTCATAACATATTTTTAAGAAAACAATATTGCCTTAATATTGTGTTGCATCACATCCTAAGCTCAGGTTGGCTTTGTGACAAGGGCTGTTTCCTGTTCAAGTGCTGTTTTCCGTTCATCTTTGTCTGATGTCAGGGATGTCTCTGTCTCTTGGCATCTGATGTGTTCTCCTTTGTTCATACTTAACTTCATGTTTTTATAGTTAAAATTACTTACAGCATGGTCTAATAGATTGGGATATTCAATTCAATTCAATCCCTATTCTGGTTTTGAACAAATCAGGCAAAATGAGAATTACCAAAGTGTGTGAGAGAGAGACCACTCGTGCTTCTCTTGTGACCACAGGCAGAACCCATGCGGACCTCTTCTGACCTCTATAAAACTTCATGACTATTACTGACCTTAAGGGAGTTGGTCAACTTAGGTATGTCTCCATCGCTTTGAATTACAAAAGAGAGAACTTTGGAGATTACAACAGACTGGATTCAGGGTAACAGATTCAAACAACCACATGTCCAATGTTTTTACGTATTTCTATTTGGACATACACATAAAGTATCAGCTATATCGGTTCTTCAGGAAACAGTATACATACATATATACTTCCTTATACATTCTACAGGTTTCTCTAAGAAACAACATACATAGGAATCTTCCTGAAAACCTCGGAAATGCATTGTTTCCAAACATTTCAATAGCATTAACTTCCTTCAAGATACAGGGCAATGAAACATACAGGACACACTGATATTCATCTTGTGAAGTTGTGCATAATCTTCACAACTTCACAGTATTCTACTGTAGTATTAACTGTTGCAAAATATAAGATCTATTATTATATTATTCTATATAATATATAGAATAATATATTAATATATTATATAGATAATATATCAATATAATATATTAATAGATTATATATTAATATATTGTCTATTAATTAATATATTAATAAGATAATATATTAATATATAATATATAATATAATATATAGAATAATATATTAATATATAATATATAGAATAATATAATAGATCTATATAATATTATAAGATCTATAATATTAAGACTTATTTTTTTTTAAAGAGAAGATTAAACAGTTGTATGGACAATGCTGTCCTCAGTGATATTAGACAAAGTCACTCTTTGTAAATGGCACATAAATATCTGTGAGCCAAGCAACAGTTAATGAAATTTATGGGGAAACTTCCTTGTTGTGTATGCTGGTTCATAATTTCCCAAACCATCAGTTTTCTTGTACTTTTGAAGTAGTCAAGTGTAATACAATAGATCACAACAAACTGATTTTTTATCTTTCCCCACTCTACGGGCTCATTCACAATCCCAAATCATTTTCTTACTTTTCATGACTTAATCAGAGAAATATTATTAAAAAAACCTTAAGGAGCATGTACTGCTTTCATACTCTGCTCCGGTATATTCTTTGCCTGAGGTACGTCACCATTTCTGGGACAAGTTAGTCGAAGGCATTCTTTTAGCTGTAGCACATACACTAGCTACAAATACCCATACTATTCCTTACTAATTAAATGCAGACGACAAATTAATATACCGAAGCACCTCGTAAGCAGCTAACCTGTGCTGTACTTTTACAGACTACCCTGGAAAAAGAAGACAGGAGTAGTTTAAGATATAAGTAGATGCTAACTTTTAGCTGATGCTATTCAGTGACGTGGAAACAGAAAAATTCAACTTCCCAGCTGATGGAAAATGTCAGGATTCCCTTGTGTAAACCAACAGAACTATGACCAATTTTTGTCAGCAGCAAAGAGTCTCCTTAACTCAGCTGTGTATCTAGCACAGCTTTGCTTCTACTCTATGTGGTAGAAAGAAGAGAAGAATTTAGCAGAAAAAGCAATTAAGATGCCTTGAAAATAAAAGTTAATGTACCTGCTCCACACCATTTTAAAAATTACACTTTCTCCCAATCTGTCCATCTATCACTCATACTTACAGTTTCTTACATTCAATATATCCAATATTATCATATAAATTACACCTCCTTCAACATCTGAATTTGACCCACTAAGTTCAAATATATATAAAATACACATTTTTCAAATGAATGAAAACTTGGATTTATTTTTTTACTATTTTCTTTGAGATTCTACCTGATGATATAAATAGCAGGCAATATTCTCATTTGTTTAAAATGCTCTACAGTGATCACAAGGTTTTTCCATGTCCTGGCACCCTCTTTATTTAACATATATTATCCAATTTTATTTGAAGTACATCTTTAATGCCCCAAGCCTCCAGTGCTTCCTGGCTGTTCCACTTAGATGGAAACAAAATTCAAGGACCAGCATTTTTTTTAATGTATTTGTATTTCAAACTGTAGTCTTTAGCATAATGATGAATACAGAACTGGGTACAATGATAACACCCTTAGGTATGTATGCCTGAGTGTCATTTGCACCAAGGTGAGGTGTGACTAAATTTATGTCTACTTTAAGGCCACTTTCCACTGACTTAGCATAAATTTGATTCTGAGCCTTATATGTTGGAATCCTGCATCTAAACTCATTGGACCAGCCATATGAAGAGCCCTTTTAAAATGTGAATCACAATCAGGCTTCTACAGTATTAACTTTACATAATATTATTAGGAGTATACTAAAACTTGCTCTGCAGAGTTTAACTACAGAAGAACTATAATGGGATGAAAATAACTCAGGATATATCTTTCAGTAGCAAGAAAGTCAGAGGCATGGAAATCTTGGTAGTATCTAACTTTAGCTGCTAAGAGTAACAAATTACTTTTGCCAACAGTGTTCACAAGAAGAGTAAATGAAAAGGTAGAACCCTATTGAGACTGCAGCATGCCCGATATCTTATTGAATGCTTCTGGTCCTCTGTGATTCCACCTACTGTACGGCTGGGTGTGTGATCTTGCTCTTGTTGAAACGAGTGGCAAAATTTCCATCAATGTAATGGGCCTTAATTCTCCCCCATGAATAAATTCTGATTAAAGGATTTATTTTTCAGTTATTAAATATGACAGTCTACAGTCAACGTAGATCTCACCAAAGACACAATATTCCCAGCTTTAGACACCAAGATTCTCTTATCTATTCTTGGATAGACAGATGAAGACCACGGCTGCCATAAAACACTTATCATGGTAGTTACAGAATAACCTCTTGGATGGAGAAGCAAATTGAGACCTTCGACAATTCCCCTTGAAATCAATACGCTTTCAATCCCACTTTTCAAAAGGTTGTCAGTATCTTCTATGATACCTGACTTCCCACGTTGAAACCTGTTTAATGGCAACAGGGGAGGGACCATCCATACCTCACCTTACAAGTGGGTCATGGCTCAGGAAAAAATTATCTGTTGTTTCACATTACTTGAAATATTTTCCAGTAAGAAGTACTCCTAGAATTTTTCCAGACAAAGCCCAGAATTCTGCTAAACATACAAAAGACTAGAACTCAGAAGTGTTCTCTACAGACACTGCAAACTATTTCTCAACAGGTCAGCTCTACATACTGAACTATTTGCGATTTATTAAAAATATTAAAAATATTAAACACAGACTGTTCATTACATTTACAAGTCTCACAGGGCTGAAATGCAAATTACTCTGTACTACAAATATTTGGGTAGCTGAAGACCTGCCCAAAATGTTTGGAAAAAAAAAAGAAAAAGCCTTTTTATGGTTTAAGGTAATAATGAGAAAACTGTTCTCCCAAAAATCTGTATCTTATTGTTGGACTGAAAATAGTTTAATAGAGAAAATATTCATTGACAGAGCAGTATTTTACGTAGAGAATTAAGCCCCATCAAAGTGGGCAATATCATTCCATCTACAAGGGAAGTGCCAAAGGAGACGGCCAAAATTTGCAACGGTGTGATAATACCGGCAGGGATGGATTTGTTGCTATTATGATTAAAGCATATAAACAGAAGAAGATTAGGAGGGGTGAGAGTGAAAAGAGAGGAAGAATAGTTTATTGGTTGGAAGAAGGGCAGGGAGAAGCTTATGTTGGAATGCAGTGTCACAGTTACACACCATAAAGCTTTCAGTTGCTCCCATTACATGAATGTCAGAATGCAGCTGCCACTTTCCAGAAGAAATTCTTTCCGTTTTCATTTTGGAAGTACAGGGTGGGATTTTTTTTTTCAGTGAAGCACTCCCATGAGATCACTGCACTGCATCTGCAGGTAACCTTGCAGTACACAGATTGGTAAATGTGATCCTTGTAGACATGATCCGGGACACTTACCACTTACGATGAACCAGTAGTATGTCCTTAAAGTGGAGAGATGGCTCAACAAAAAGAAAGTATTAAGAATCAGATTTTCTGTTGTCTTGAACCAACTGCTTTCACAGTCATCAATATACAGCCATATCTACCAATAAATATCAATGACAATCCATTCAGTTTAAGGAAAAGTGGCTGAACAAGGTGAATGAGAAACCAGCTCTACAATTACAATCTCATTTTGCTGATGAAAAGGGAAGGCCATGATTTTCCATCAGTGCCTCGAGATCCTTGAACTTCTATTTTAAGTGCTCCATTTAAGACATTTTGAAGGGGTATATTTCACCACTCACTGAAGTCAGCCCTCAAAAAGGCATCCAGTCAACCCAAGCCTATAGCCCTTCTTGGCTAGAAGCGTTAGTAGACAGATAAGGAAAGCTGAGCTGACATTTGATGTTGGAAGGAGTTCAGTCCATTACCACTTTAACCATTTTAAGTGGCTTATTTAAGGATGTACTCTGGAGGAACAAGAGCAGAACAAGTCCTGACTTGTGGTATCAGTGAAGAACAAAAGGATGAGTGAGTCAGGAAGTATACACTGCGAAGAAACGGAACACAAAGCCGAACTTTGTATTTTTGTCAAAGGAAGAAAAGAAACAAGGAATATTTGAGGTTCATAATAAAACTTATATCCCAAAGTCTTGTCAGGGTATCGGAAGAAGAGAAAAAGAGAGAGGAGGGAGTGAGGAATTCTCTCAGTCAGCTCATTTTTCCATCCTTGCATTGACTTTCCCAGAACTGTAAGCAATTTTAAATAATAAGGGAAAAATACAAAACTCCTTCCTTCGCAATATTACAGACTGTTCCTATCCTTAATTATTATGACAAATGGAATATAGGCGGGAATATGCTAAAATAGCAAACTTATCATATCTAATTTATGAAGCAAATAAAACTGGTCATTGGGTAGGAAGGGTTTTTGTGCAACTGAGAACAAGAATTTGAAAAATACCTTTCAATTGCCAATGCCAGATAAAAAGTCTGAACTCTGAACTCTGCCAGCTGCCATTAAAGGTCACAATTCAAATTATATTTATTGAGATCTGGGGTTTGTACCTTTGATTTCAGTAAAATACACTTACAGTAGTCATACTGCTGTTTTAAAATAGAGGAGCAGATATTTAATGTTTTCAAGAACAGTTAGGACCCAGTGAATTCTACTCCTCATACAGAATTATGCTTCGTTTTGGAATTTGAAATGGAGTGGAATGTTCTTACAATTTTCCAGTGACTAGAAATGCTGTAACAAAGTTATTAGAAGCATATTTTCATTAACATTAATTGAACTTTCTTGCAGGATTCCAAAGGTAACAAGTTTATTAAATACATTTGTGGTTCCTGGACTTCCACTTAAATGTATACTTAACACTGAATTACATGTGAAAGGGCAAACTCCAATGATTTTTTTTCCAAAATGTCACAGTTAAGTAGACTTGCGTCCAAACAATAGAAATCAAGCATTTTGAATATTTATACATTTAAATAAATGGAACCGGACTTCTATTACATTTAATTTTGAAGATAACCTCAGTCATAAGAGTACAGAGGGTGATGCTTAAGAAGAAATCTAGGGGCTTGATTTAGCTCTCTAAACATAGGTTTACAGTCACTCAACATATCCTCAGGTATCTGAAAAGATCCTTCATGGCATTGGCAAAAAATTCCCTAAAAAAATCAGTAATCAAAGAAATACTAAAAAGACGGGGAAAAAAACTTCTCCAGTATTTATCTGAACTTAATTCATTAGTGTATTAGAAATGCCCTAAATGCAGTGAATGTGCAATCTAAGCTCAGAGATCTTATAACTTTTTTGTATAAAGTTTGTGTCTTTTTCAGATTCCTTTCACTCCTGCAGTGAACTCTTCGAACAGGACACATCATGCTCAGTATGGAAGCTAATGCAGAGGACTACGTTTTTCCACTCTAGCCTCTAAAGTAAGCATCCCTAGACTTCACTGTAAACCATGGGGAATGAACAAATTAACAATATGGCAGAGTAGAAAATATTTTTAATTACAACACTGTCCATTCTAAGTAACCTCTTCTAACTGGCAGATCCAAGCCAAGTCTTTCCTCACTGCTTGAGTAACTGTATCACATACAATGAGAGGCAAGAGCTGATGAAGCAGTTCAACTTCTTTGTTGAGGGCTCAGGATTGCCAGCGAAATTACATTTTAATATAGAGCTTCTAGGAATAGCTATTGGTTACTAGAGTTATAGCCAAGCTCAAAGTTTAACTACATGTTTGCAAAGTCTATGTATGTTCAAAAACTCCACAATGTCCTTTCACAGTCTCCTTTCATGACCAATTCTTTAAAGCCCTAACTGATGGCTTTCCCCTTTACTCAATTTTAAATTAGCATGAAAACTGCTGATTTCTGGCTCTGTTGTCTTCTGTAAAAGCATATTAATTGCAGTAGAAAAACAAAACAAACTCAAGCTATGTGCGGCATATCCTGATACTGAATTTTGATCGTTTGGTCCAACTCTCCAAAGAGATGAGTCTCTGGTTTTCAAGTGCTATGCATACACATCTGCAGACAGAATTTCAAAAGATCTCACCACCCAGCATAAAAAGTTCTTTGGGATCTGGCTTTCAAAAGGGTGTTGAGCTCTTTTGAAAACATATGCTATAAATCCTAATTGTTTTTGAAATTCACTTCTTGTTATATGTTTAAGATTCCCTCATTTTTATAGAATCATTTCACTTAGTTATTACAATATGAATCCAAAGTTTTGGAGGTTCAAAATAACAAGATTTTATGAACAAATCTGTAAAAATCCACAGTACTTAATAAATCCTGTTTTTCTGCCATTTACCATTCTAGCCATCTTTTTATTTTTAGTCCTTCATTTCCTCTTCATTCTCATATTTTACTTTGGATTCTTGATGAATGATCACAGATTCCGCTTTTCAGTTTATTTTTCTTCCTTTTCTGTTTGTACATTTGGCTACTTTAATGTCTTTTAACTTCCTAGAAAAAATAATTTTTATAGGTTTGTTTGAATTCTGACTACATACATCTGAAAAGAAATCAGATGTTTCATTAGCAGCGAAATGAACACGTTATTAAACAAATTCAGTCTCTTGAAATTAAAATTATTGTTCTTATGTCTTCCTACTTCGAATTATCACAGACGAAAACCTCAATTTTCATACTGTTTCTATATTCAACTGAGCAGTAAACCAAATATGTTAAACAAGGTGACAGAATTTGAAGTTTCAGTGAACATTATGAACAAAATACGATTTTCCTCAGAAATTCTTTGGAATTAGTTTTTTCTCAGGCCTTCTTATCACAGGCTTATGATCTAAACAAGCTAATCTTAGGGCAATGTTATTATTGACTCTGAATCCTCACTCTTAAAAATGCGATCAATGTTAAAAAAAGAAACTTGTATTCATATGCTTGGTAATTACGTTCTGATCGATATACTGTTGCTGATTTTGTCAAGCCTGTCTTTTAATTGCACCAGACATCAAATTTAATTAAATTTGCACTTGTGCTTTTAATTATCACTCTACTATTTTCCAGTCTCATCTGATCTTCAACATTTCTGGCCTGTAAGTTTTTCTGACTCAGAAGAGTACTGAACTATATGTAATCTAGTATTTCCCATAAACTTCTAGGACTGAGCAGGTGATATCTACCTGCTTCACTTGCTTCAAAAACCACACAAGGTATGCTACATATATACATGGCAGCACTGTTCAGAAATGCATTATTTGTTTTCAAAATACGTATAAGGCAGTAATAAGAATGAATGATATATATATTTCAAAAGCCTTTTCTAGAAGGCAAAACAGAGCTTTAATACTTACTGTACCTCATCTTTCTAGAATCTCTATTTCTATTTTTAGGAGGGACATTTAGGAATCAAATGATAAGACATAAAGACAGTGCCTTTTGTCTATATTTGGTAGATACAAAAAGAGTCAATTTAAAAATGAGTTTTATTTCATTTAATATATATCCTTTTTTTCTATTCTTAAGACTGTCATATTGCAATCTTTAAGCTTTTTGTTTTCTAAACTGAGTTTCTGTATCGACACTTTTTGGTCAGATATTAAACTCAGACAGGCAAATCCACAACTTAGCTTTTGACAATATGTTGAACTACAGCTTCCATATGGCTAACATGAGGTTAGCCATGGTGTACTAACACAATATAACAGAAACATGGCATAAAACACTAGTGAGCAGAATAAAACAAAGCAATTCAAGTCAAGGTTAATTTCAAAAAGCTTCCTTTGGATCAGACAATCAGGCATGAGCTTTGGCCAAGTAGGCTGACCAGCACCATAAGCCTCATCCAAACCTCCCACTCATGCTTCCTTGGTAAACTCTAGGCTTTGGGTTAGAAGTTTAAGACCTCAACAGCGACGACACAGAAGATCTTGAAAAGGGCATAGTTCAACAGGTAATCCTTCCCAACATGAAACTTCGAAAATTTTACATGTTCTTAATCCTAAAGCTTCATGTTGTCAAAAAATCCAGAATTTTATCATCTTATGTTGGTAACTTGAGTCTCACCTTTCATTGTTTCTTGCTTGTTACTTCTACATTTACAAGCAATAACAAGTCTGGACTGCAGACAGGACAGTTATATAAAGTAGAGCCCTCTGGAAATCTCTTTTACTTTTTTATCTCTCTCTTTCTCTCCTCTCTCTTTTTTGGGGGGGAACAACTTTAAAGCATAAATCCTGTTATCTCAGTTTAGAGGATATTGGATTGTTAACTAGCAAGCAGTTATACACTGTTGAACACAACATAAGAGTCAGATGTATTTAACCATACACAAGTATGATTAAAAGCTAATTTCTCTGCTTAAGACAAGAAAGCAGAAAACAGAAAACCAGACAGACACAAAGCAATAATGGTCAGGTATCTTCACAGCATGACTGAAGACTATTCTCAAGTTGTTGATCACATTTAAGTTCCTGATAGGTTCAGTTATTCACTGACAATTGACAGTTCATGCCACTTTGGCTTGAAGTCAATTTTCCATGATAAAAACTATATTCTTAATGTGGAGAAAGATGCATGCCTCTCCCTAGTGAAAGCAAATTGACTCCTTATTTAATTTGCCCTTAGGCATTTTACATCTGAAGATGTATCACCTTCAACAGTTTATTTCTCATTACATATTAAGTTTCCTAAATTTCTTTTTGTATCCTTGAGATATTTCACATCCTTTTGTCCTCTATATTACAAGGTGGGTTGTTTGTCTGTGAAGAGAAAAGTAATTTCAGGCAGACCTACGCAGCACATGGCAATCTAGACAGTGCCTGTTCCTGTTCACAAAGGCGGCATCCAGTGAGGGTTATACAGAAAATCCCATCTGCCTGTTGACTGCTGCATTTTCTTACAGTTTACATTTTTTAAAGCTTTTTTTTTGGCGGGGAGAGGTAGAAAAGAATATGACTGGGACCATCAGGATTAGAGTCTGTCATCAAGCCAGTGAAAATAATGGTTGCTAGTGGTCTCTTGGGTGAGCTGACACTCTCAACCCCAATCCACAGTTATCACCGACGGCATTCTGAAGTTTTGTTGAGCTTTTAAATTCAGGCTGGTGGCCTTTTATGAGTGTCTCCGTCAAAAGTCAGTATCTCTCTAACAAATCTTTGTTTGCCATGAACTCACCCACTATTGCTCTTTGCTTTGCAGCCTCCCACCCCAAAGAGAGAAGGTTTTATGTTTGTCTTAGGTTTTCATATGAAGGTTGTTTTCATTTTTTCCTTTTTTTAAAAAAAAAATCTCTCCACAAATCTTTGTAGAAACTTCCTTGATGCTTCAAAGATACAGTGTCTGATTTATTTTATTTGGTCAGGTTTAATAAATCATCTGCATTACTTCTCACGTTTTCCAAATAAGAGAGCTGCACAATGTTTGCATATGCACCAAGTTCCTATTGCTTGCTTTACTGGCTATTCCACTAGATTTACTGATATTGCCTGAGGCGTCACTGAGAGAACATACTCGTCAGAACTTTGTCATCTGTTGCAAGGTGGATTATGCAGACCCTGCAATGTGTATACTGTCAACTAAAGCAAATTTTAGTCTAATTGCTGGCTCAGACCACCTGTGCTTCCTTGTATATGCTCCCAAAGACTTGCTATCTATCAAGAACCAAAAATATATATATTATCGAAATAGTCCAATCTAGTGACCAACTTAAAACATCCATAAGGTTAAATTAACACACACATCTCACTGAAGGCAGATGAACTTAGACTCATTATTAAATCTGTGCAAAACTGTGTTAGAGTCTTTCTTTTTTTGCTCCCTCAACACTTAAAAGGGGGTGAAGGTGGGTGTATATCAGCTCAACGCTGTTTGCTTGTTTTTTTAATATGAAGCTCATTTATCTGGATGGATGGACTGAAGGAGAAGAAAAATACATCAGAGTCAATTTAGTTTTATACTATGGCCTAGAAATTTGCAGCTTTCTTCACAAGATACACATTTATTTGAAATGTGTACCAATTCCCTTGTGAGGTCTGCTAAGTATAGCCACCTATCTTTTTCCTGCACAATAATTTTGCTAATGTTGTCATTGGGTTTGTGTTACTGTAAGTCTTTTACCCATTTTAATTTTTATGGGCTTTTTTTTTGCACTTTATCATTTAAGCCTGCAAGTAACATGAAATTCATACAAAAATAGCGTTTCTCCATTCTGTTTGCCAGATCATGATCCCTACCGCTAGACATAACTACGTATCCATATTCTACCCATCACTGCGATCCATTAAGGAACCAACAGCAAACAGTTCTCAGGAAGGACAAATCAAAACAAGGCTGCACAAACCATGGACATTTATTCACGCTTCTACTGTGCTGTTGGTTACATTGCACCCTGGCACACAGGTCTACGAAGTATAATCCTCTACATGAGAGAAGAAATTATCTCTCTTCAGAAATCTTCTGACTATTTTTCTATTTTATGCAGTCTCACTGTACTCTTCAAAAGATCTGAGATAAGCTTACTTTTGTAAGAGAGCATGCAAGGTGGTAAAAAATATATTTGTTCACTAAGCATATTTTAAACTTCATAATTGTCAGTGACATCATCAGAAGTTAATTTACCCAGACAACAGCTATGCAAACTGACTTTGTTTAAAGTCCTGTGACATCTAATTCAAGGGAGTTTTAGATTGGACATTAGGAAAAATTTCTTCACCGAAAGGGTTGTCAAGCACTGGAACAGGCTGCCCAGGGGAGTGGTTGAGTCACCATCCCTGGAGGTATTTAAAAGACAGGTAGATGTGGTGCTCTTGTGGTGGACTTGGCAGTGCTAGGTTAACGGTTGGACTCAATGATCTTAAAGATCTTTTCCAACCTAAACAATTCTATGATTCCATGATTCTAATTTAGGTAATCAACATTTCAATTAGATGCTATTACATTAAATTAATTTTCAAAAACGGAATAAAAATTTATATTCCTATTTATCTCAGGTGTGTTTATATTTTCATTTTCTTTCTACTTCAAAAATGCACTAGAACTTCTAAGGACGTCCGAACCTGCTAAATTAGTGTCCTTTCCAAAGATGTTTTCTGTAATGATGACATCACCAGTCTTGGATTACATATATAGGTTCTAATCTGAGCAAAATAGGAACTGAACAAATGTCATTGCCTTTATACAGTCTTTCCCTCACTC
The DNA here is from genome assembly GCF_034638445.1 of Ciconia boyciana. Lineage (NCBI taxonomy): Eukaryota > Metazoa > Chordata > Aves > Ciconiiformes > Ciconiidae > Ciconia > Ciconia boyciana. The sequence goes on along the minus strand of NC_132936.1, from coordinate 10,715,036 downwards.
ATTCATGCTGCTGAAAAGATTCCCTTATTATCTCAAAGGCCAGACTTGCTTAGCACTTTCTGTACTGTTAAAAAAATCTCCCTCTTAATCTCATAGTCTCATAGTCCCTATGGATTTCTGGTAATTCTATACTAAAGAATTCTGTTTTCTTGTAGAAATAACCATGTTTAAAAACATGGTGACTTTTCTCTTTCCTAACATTATGAAAGTGCTTCCCAGATTCATAATTAAGCTTTCAACACAACTGAAACTAAATTATTAACGTAAAGGGTCACTGCATTGAATTCTGTATCACAATAAATCACTTAGCAGACGAATTCTGACATGTTTCTCTCTCTTATGGCCTAATTCTACTTTCACTAAAGTTAGGGGGAGATTTCCAAGTACTTCAACAGAAAGGAACTAAGTGTAAACCAGAGACAAAAGAACCAACTTGATTTGAGGCAGAAAGGCAGCCATGAGAGAACCTAGTATTTGTCCAAGTGAGATTTTAAACCATTACGAAATAACTTACACACTCCTTCTTCCCTCCCCATAAGTAACTATTCTCATCACACAAAAAGATGTGAAAAACAACTCATTTAGCAGGTGGGATCTTTTTGCTATGATGGCCAATTATGAATTTGCAAACAGTGGCAAAATAAAACTTTGCCAGTCCAGTCCAGCTCTTGGAAGAAGCAAAAGCTTATAAAAAAGAAGAAAAAAAAAAAGACACCTACTTGAAGCTTCTATCTTCAGGAAACTGTATTTCAAAAAGAGGATTACCTCTGCCAGTAAACTTTGGAAAAGCTTTGATAACTCACAGAACTGATGTTGACCAACAGACTTGATAAATTAACTCCTGAGTAAAGAATATCTAAACATGGAATTATTCCTGAATAACTTCATGTGTGAACACTCTTGTCCAGAATTAATCTAGAATACATTCAAAACCATTGTCTTAAGCTATTGTGAAAATAGATTAAGCTATATCAGAAAAAGACATTTGGTTTAGAATCAGAATGTTTTACATGACTTACTCAGGAATAGCTAAATTGCTTTAAACTTCATATTGTGTCTTACTGTAAAACAGTATTTATGGATAGATGTTCACTCATTAAGAGAAATTTATTTCATTTCTTCTGTAAGTGAATAATGATTTATTGCATTTTATGTTGTATACAAAGATACATTGCAACGCAAACTATCTATTGCCATTTTTCACTGGTTTAGTAAAGCTTCTTTTATAACAAACTACTTCTATATATACAGGTAATTTCTCACACATGCGGAAAAAAAACCACCTTCCTGGCCAAGAGATGGCAAAGAGAAGAGTGTTTCTGAAATTTCATATCCCGATCAATGTCTTTGTCAGAAGGGCCATGTGCAGAGATGTCTTCTCCCACTAAGATGTGTTGCAAAGGGCTGCAGGTAATCAGGAAGAAGCAGATTTCTAGAAAATAGAAAAAAAAAAGCTAACAGAGTCGTGACATCTGTCATTCTGTTGTGTACCTGTAGGCCATCAATATTTCCAAGCAAGCTGTTCACAACAGATGGAATGTGGCCTTTTGGTTGAAGTATGAAACCACAAAATGAGGACTACATATGTCACACTAAAGCTGTGATTTAGGGGAGCACCAAGGGTAATAAAAGACCTGATTACTAACAATGCAACAACAGAAACTTTGAATGACAAAAAAGAAAGACTAATCTATTATCAGCTAAATTTAAAAAAGAATGATAAAATATATTTCTGGCTTTTTCTAACATCAGAAGTAACAACAATAATGTTGTATAGATGAAAGCTCCTTTGCTTTTTTAACTAAATATTTTGAAAAATTAAAAAAAGAAGCAAGAAATAAAGCTACCATGCTCATATAGGACCATCATCTAAAATAACTATATTCAAAAAGCTCCAACAAAATGCTTCCCACTGAGGTGATTCAATCCCTGTGACGACTAATAATACCAATAATGGGTGAGAGAAACATTTTTATATGGAGTAGAAACTGGCTAAACAGACAGAAAACCAACAGCAGGGATATATAGCCAATTTCAGTAACTCAAAACGTTAACAAAAAATGCTTGGTACCTCCTGTTAGGCATGTTTAATTTATTTATAAAAGGGAATGAATAGCACCAACATTTTATACATCATAAAATAATTAGAATAGTCAGCAATGAAGAAATGTTTGCTTAACTCAAGAAAGCTTGTTTAGTGGACAGCCTCCTGAAGGGTGAAAGTCAGTACCAATTTATGAAGAATAAGACACATTGCAGAAACCTTCTAAGCTACATACATTACCAGATCCTGAACAAGTTGTAGCTCCTCAAGTGAAAGACCTGAATGCAATTCGTATACAGACAAAACAAAAAACATGAAAATATGGTTATGCTACTGTATAAAATTGTGGAATTGTTAAATGCAAACTATGTTAATTTGTTAGGCTCATCAGATTTCTCAAAAGAAAGTACAGATCAAAAGACTTCTGCTTGGAAGAGAACACAGTGAAGGAAAGGCAGATGCACTCGAATGTGTGCACAGAAATGACGTGACAGGGTTTCCAAGGTATGAACTTCCTTTATACACAACTATTCCAACTTATGTTTTGTTAGCTATTATTTAAAAAATAAACCAAGTTCTAGCAATACCCAATATTCTTTGGCACCACTGAGACGTAGCAATGCATGGTTTTGAATTATATACTACACAAAATTTATTTGCTTAAACTGATACATACTCAGAGGTTTTAACTGATACATACTCAATGAGTTTTACAGGAAGAGCAATGCTTACATTGTATGACAGTTTCACTCATTAATAAGCGTTAATTTATTACCACAAAGGTGCTGGCATTTCAAAAGCATCATTGCAAATGGAAAACTAATGCTGTAACAGACTGAATTTCATTAGCAAGGAAATGTGTCAATTTTTTGATAAAATTAATGATCAAACAGAGTGTTTTAGGAAACACACAGTAGTGTTGCCAGCAAAGCACAAGGAAATCCTCCAAGTAAGGTTTTGTGTTTTAGAAGAGAATGCCTGGAGGATGTAGCATATTTACGAGTTAGGCTCAAGCTCCAACAACTGACAAAATCATTTTGTCACTCAGCTTCATTTTTCAGTTCTGCTGGCTGAATGAAGAGCGAAGAAGATTATGAGGCTAAGACCAAGTATCAAGTAAGCTATACATTATTGCATTTTTCCGTCTCCACACAGTAAGGCTGATCAACATTTTTCCTTCCCAGTGTCAAAATTTTTTAGCAGTCTGACAAACTCTGGATGCTCCGCTTGCCATGAAGAGGGGAATCTTGTTAAGATTTGATGCCCACCATGACAACTGAGAAGTGTTCATGGTTACATATGTACCAGCAAACAGACCGGCTAAGAACTATTCCCTGGTCCTGACGTTGAACAGGATGGCATGGGATGGTCTGTGTCCACATGGCTGAATTTCCTCCTGCCTCAAAACAGGATGTCTGCATCCAAACTAACTACTGGAAATGGTCCTGGGCCTCCGCCAAGTCCAGAACCATGCCAGGGTGTTGTCTGGGAGTTGCTGGCTGCTTTGGGCCAATAAATCTCTTAAAGACTAGTCCAAAAATGTCATTACATGGCTGGCCCAGTACTCAAATCCATGCAGTAGCTCCACTTACTTACAAATATGGATGTAACCTGTGTGGCCCTTCTCTACTAATCAGACTTAGTTAAAGGCATCAACCTAAGACTAAGTTTGTGTTAAGGGGTTTCCTGAAGCAACTGTTAACAGAAGCCTCCCTGAGAGTCAATAGGAAAATAGAGATGGGGTCCAAAACTGAATTTATCCTGGGTAAACTGGCAATTCCTATTTCATTTCTCTTTTAATGAAATAAGAAAGCATTATTTCACAGAAGTTTAAGAAAAAAACCCACAGTACCCCATTAACCTGCAGAGCACAAGGGCCCAAGAAATTAGCAGTATTCAAAGTGGACAGCTGAAAAGCAACCAAGAAGGAGAGATAAGGAGATAGTACTTTCTCCTTTTCATGCATGCCAGCTCAAGTTCATCAGGTTCCCTCATCATTGTACAAGAGAGGGACAATCCAGTCTATATTTGGTTAGACTATGAAAGGGCTTTAAACTGGGTAACAAAAATCAAATCTGCTAAACATACACTCCAAATACAAACTTTTACTGAATTATTTGAACAATAAATACAACACATTAACCTCTAACTCAGAATAATAAACTGTAAGCAATCAAAGGCTTTTAAAGCAGAGAATTTAAGGCCAAAACCAAAACTCATGTAATAAAAGAATATCACATAAGAACGACACAAAAATAAAATCAGATGATCTAGCTACTAAAATACACATATGTGCTCAAAATCTTGTGGGAATCAAATATGCCAGTAAAAATAAAGGGAGAGATGGAAACACAAGTTTCTTATTATCACACTTCATATGTTATAAAAGCTAACAGTTAACTTATTTTTGGCAAAGGGACAAAGGTTGCACAACACTGTGGCTTACACAAATATTTTCTATTGTTAAATGCATCCTAAATGTAGCTTGTTATATATTAACTTCATATCACATAGTGCACCATGCAGTCTAAGAGTGTCCCAAAGACACCTACATTTCAAAACATTGATGAATAGCATGCTGCCAGTATCCAGTGAGCCAGGTGTAAAAAAATTACTCAACAATTCATAGTTTAATTGAAACCAGATAAAATCATTTGTGTAATAAAGACTGTACAGATGTTGACCAAAGAAAAGTTGATATTTTTGGACAAATTACTGCATATGATATTTTCTAGAACACTTCCTCTTGAAAAGATAAAAACAGTAATAAAAGTTCTCTCAAAAAAAGTGCCCTTGTTTATAATCACATAGTGAAATACGCTTGTGGAAATATATCAGGTTAACCTCATGTTTCATGTTTTTAGTTGCTGTTTCCTTTAAAGGGGAAAAAAAAAGTTAGATGGGCAGTGGAAATGGTTATGAAGAAATGAAGAACCTACTCATGCATGTATTAAACACAGACTTTATGCTAACACTGCACTTCCTTCCACTGAAGATTTTATAATGTAAAGGAAGAGGCAATCATTTAGCAAGAGTGAATGTTTAAGAATAAAAATTCACTATTCTTCATTCATCATCCACTAGCAGAGTGAGTTATTGCTGAGCACTAACAGTTTGCCATTTCCAGAGTTGCAAGGACATGGTCCTGCCTCAGCCTTCTTACTGATTCACAGCGACAAAGAAAAATGTTCAGATACACAAGAACATGCAGTAACACCTCCCACTCTCATCAAGTTACACAAACCAAGACTGAGTTGCAGAAGCAATGATATATGCATATGTATTTAATTTTAAAAACAATGTTCTTCATTGTACTACTCACCACAATTTATATTACTATACTTTTCCATACATTTCCCCATGTATAGCCAGCAATCTGCTTGCCTTGAGATAAGAAGCTGCTATTAAAATCATAACCAGTCTTAATTTTTGGTCTAATACCATAATGTAATTGTGAAATATCTAGTGATCCATTTATAAATTATTTAAAGATGAGAAGACAACAAGAAAGTCCTAAATACATTTGTCACCATTATTAATCATTTATATTACAAGGGCATTTAAAGGTCCAAATTCAGAATAAGAACTTTATTTTCCATCAAACTACTTTATTATATGTTATTAGGATTAGGCATTAATGTTTTTATTTCATGTTAGTTGAAAGTTTGTGTATAGCAGAATAGAGCTTCCACAGGAAAGACATGGCATTACCCATAGGCTAAGCACGTGCACTGCTTTGCTAATAATATCACTCCCATTCTATAAGGTTAATGTACCTGAAGTTCTGATGCTCGCTTCATCATCTCCAGTGTGATGTAGCAACCAATAGAATGAGCAATCAGTACCAGCTTTATATCTTTTGATACGTTCTTTTTGAGGAAGTTCAGCTTATGCTCTACTTGTCCGTTAAGTCCAAAAACATCCTCTAGCTCCTTAATATCTGTGTCTGAAACATAAAAGAAAAGAAGTCCTTTTTTTTAATAATAGAAATTTCAAGTATCTATTTTTTTTTCACTTCTTTGGAAAACTCTGAAATAAACTTTTTAGTTAAAAAAAAAGCCTACAAAAAAACAAACTTAAAAAATTAATTTTAAGTTACCACCACTTGTAAATATAGACTGATGAATCACATGTATAGGATGTGAAGCCTTATGTGTATCTGGGGAACCAGGGTAGGATACAGAAACACATGGAACTTGATGGCACATCATCTAGCATTGTGTTCCCCTTCATTCAGTACAAGACCAGACTCAAGGCAACGGACCAGTTTAAATCAATTCAACTTTACATTGAGAGATCAGGACCTACAACAGCAATACTGGCCAGGAACAAGAGTCCCTTCACTCAAGACAAACTACCATATATGTTCTTATGCAGTAAGAGCCTTCAGATATCCAAAATCTCCTGTCTTAAAATAAAGATGCACAAAAAAGTCCCATGGAATGAGGAAAAATATGAAATGCATATGTGTCAACATGGAGCACTAGCACTTACATAAACTACCCCTGTTTAGGCAGGTTCTTATTATTGTCAATCCAGCTACAAAAAGGAAGATCAAATTAAAGCTTCATGGTTCTAGGTTATTATGCAATTTCATTCCTGTTTTGCCAGGGACCTCCTAAAGGAGCTTGGGCAATCACTTACGATGAGGACTTCGCTACTTGCTTCCTGGCCTGTCAACAAGACAAGGACGATCTGGTGCCTGTAACAATTTACAGCAATTTAGGTATCTTTAACTCTTCCTCATGAGGTGGGTGAGATGGCTCTCAAATTCCCCAATCTAAGGGCGTTCACAGCTCTTTCATCTGCTAGAAAAGTGCTCTACCTACTAAACTAAAAGCTATATTAAGGATACACAACTCCAATTTAAGCTGGACTACTCGATGGAAAAGACTGTAAGAAGAAATATTGAAAAAAAGAGTGAAAGAAAAGAGGCAGAAAGCACGACGGAACGTATGCCTATAGCTTATCTGAAAGAGATGTACTGGTACTAATATAACTTTATCTCTTAAATCCATGCTATCATCTCAGGGCTCAATTTCCTACTCCACTTTAAACCCCTGATCTTTTACACTCCTTACACGTTGACTTCCAATGCAGCTTTAGTCTGGAATAAGCCAAATCTCCTTGCAGCAAGGTTCAGACACATGATGGGGACAGGCTCATTACTGAGCCATGTTCCTACAGACAGCATATAGGTTCCTGGCAAAAGCCACCCACCTCTAACAATTCAGGAGCAGCTAACAGAGGTAGCACACACAGAGCCCTAACCAGCCCACCAAGTATTAAGTGTTTAACTTCCCACTTAGTTTCTTTTGATGTCCTCTGCATCAGTTCCTTATGTGAAAAATAGATGTGGAAGAAAGTATCCATCAGGCAGAGACACTGTAAGATACATACATTAAAGAGACTGAAAGGCACTGAAAAACTACTGTAAGAGAAAGTTAGCTAGCAGCATAGATCCATTTCAGATGTAGTTGGTTTTGTGCCTGCTTGGAGAAAGTGATAACAGAAGCCTTTCTGCCTCTGGCTGTGAACATAGTTCATCAAATTATAAAGGCTGACTGTTTTTTTAATATGCATGTGGTAAATTTGATGGCAATTGGTCAGTAACTTCAAATGCTAAAAATTACTAATGCTACTGCAGTGAAGTTATCGGGGGGTTGACAGTGATAGTATTAATTGGTAGCCTAAGTGGGCTGGCACTATATTGCCTTTTTGATCATCGGTATGAAACATAATCTTTTGAAGAAAAATAATTGCTAACGCATGTGTTCTGATGCCTTTTTTCTGAGCTTAAACTATTACCACAGAGGTCACAACAAAGAAGTTCTTCAGTTAAAATAATATTTCTACTGAATCTACTAATGATCATATCCCAGCATAATTTATAGTAGTTTATTCTAAATGAAAAAGGGGCTTAGTAAAACACACTGAAGGAATGCAAAATTAGATGAGAAGTAATATTTTGCCTATTAGGCTTTCTAGAAGTAACGGAAAACAAAGAGCTTGTTCTGTTTTCCGAAACCCTAAATAAAAGCCTAAGGCCAAAACATTGTTTTTAAACTTAGTTTCTATTTTTAGCAAAAGCTGTCTGTCCTACTTTTTATTTATTTACACAGCAGCTTAACCTCATGCAGAAGTAGGCTGTCTACATCGCAAGTGTAATTAAGGGTATATATAACACACATAAAACACATAATACTAGAAATATGATGGCCCACTGGATACTGCAACAAGTGAAAGAGTATGTTATGTTGAGCATATGTATGTTACCGTGCGTTAGCTTGAGCAGGTCAATCTTCCCTTGTAAACATTTGCTATCATTTCCATACTGTTTTACTCAGGCACTGCCATCTCCAGTGATTTATCAGCATGTTTTTTAATGTTTGACATTCCATTCATAGCTTTAGTTCTTGAAAATAAGTGATTTTAAAAGAATTTCAGCTTATTTCCAGGTTACAGCAAGGAAAAAGGAGGTAAAGTAGGTGTATAAATCTTCTAGAGAACTTCTCATGGTTCACAAGACCCCAGAAACCAAGCAGGAAACAAACCAAATTTTTATTTGTGTTGTTCAATCTCATGAGGTTAACGGCTGCTTTTCACTACACGAATTCAGTATCTGCTACAAGAGATGCTGAACGTTGCTGCAATGAAATTAATAAACAATACAGCAAAGACAGTCTAGCCCAGTCTCAACATTTTCCAAGTTAAGGTAGATAACTATGTTACACAGATACAGCTAATTATTTCAGTTATTTAAGACATTAGATATCTAATTTAATAATTAGTCACCTAATAAATAGCAGTGTAGAGATTCAGGGCAACATTTATAGCTATTACTGATTTCAGCGGAGATGTGCCTATTCAGAATCAGGTTTGTTGCCAAAGCAAGAACCCTGAGGAAGGATATGCATCATACAGGTGGGGATTAAGACTAGAGTGAAAATAAAGGCTTCTTCCTCATTTACCCAGACTTGAGTTTAGGACTTCAGCATACCCAACTCAAGCCTGTGCACTAGTGCTTTCCTAAGGGAGCAGGGGAGAGCAGAGCAGAGCTTGCAGAAGAAATTTTTAATCAGATGGATTAGTTACGATTGATGATGATCACAGAGACCTGTTCTACTGCACTGGGCCAAAGCATCCTCAGTGCAGCCCTGCTCAGCACCACTCAGAGCAAGGATGCTCAGATTCCCATGTCTACTGGCCACATACACATATGATCTCCCTAAGACTGAAAGCAAGTCCCGACAGCCAATGCTGACCCCAGAGACTTGTTTCAGCTGTTTAATACAACTGTTCCTTTTCTTCTGAAATACTGTTTTGTTGCCAAACCAAATCACATTGGCGCTACTCCTAAAGAAGCCAGACTGGAGGATAAGCGTGGTGATCCACACGCAAAACTCTCCTCATCACAGACTGACCCTGCACTCTTGTCAGGTGAAACTCCAATGTCACATAACCCTATATTGAAATACGCATCCTATTTTTCTTCTGGACAAATATAAAATTGCCCATGCCTCATGTCAGTTCATGTTTCCCCAGCACAAATGCTACAATTCTAATAGTCCAAAATATGTGAGAGCTGGGCTGCGTCACAGGTTTGGAAGATTTATTTATTTATTTTACAGAATAAAATCGCCCAGGGATTATCCAAAATCAACATGAATTTCTTGGGTGGAGAAGCTTAAATGGGTTCCTTATATAAGCAAACAGACTTGCACAAACACACTGGCAGTCAGCTCTCCGATGGCTCTACATCAGAGAAGGGACCAGAGTTACTTCACCTCAGGTGTGGAATAAATGGCACGGCTGAAGCAGAGCTCATTTAAGCAGGTTTCAGATAGTAGAAATTATATGACTTGTACCTTATGCTGCAAACAGCCCATCTGGGCCAAGACATGTGATTTTAAGACTTTATTTAGCTGAAGTGTATTAAAAGAAATACTGTATGTCTTTATTTTCTTTGGCAAAGCATTAATCTTCTGATGTGCTTTTGGAAAAACAAAAGCGCAATCACTTTAATGAATCTCTTTTTCTGACCTCTGCTAAACCCACAGTCAGAAAACAATGATAGATTAAAATAAAGTGTTTGCTCTACGATTAGTCGACAAGTTAATCTTGCTAGGAAAGAGGACTTTGGTTTTCAGGGAAATAACAGCGAATTGTGTTTGTTTGTTTTTCTGCTGTGTATGCAAGGGAAATTCTTAGGCAGAGAAAAAAAAGCATTCCAGTTATGTGAGCAGACTTTAGACTGGAGATTCATAAAATTTAGCCTTTCATTAAAAAATCTCCAAAAATCATAGACTCCTTTTTACTGGATGATTCAAAAAGATACTGGAAGCCAGATTTTCCAACACTACCCTCAAATTTGTGCATAAAATTTCTGCATTCCTTGGTACTTCCCTAATTTCACAAGGGAATGCTTGTGCGTCCAAACTCCCAGCTACCCTGGTCACAAGAGGTGACTGAACATTTGAGCTGAGTACATATGGACACTTGTCCACTTGTCATGGAGTGACTTTACAGCCTGTCCCAGGATCCGCTCATACAGAAGGCCTCCAAATTACTCATGAACAAGTAAGGAACTGTGTGAAAAGGTGACTTGTAATTATATGCCATGAAGGAAAGGGAGGTAAAACCCACTGCCCTACCTGCACTGTATCTTCTTCTTCCCTGGGTCATTTTACTCTAGGAGGTAGTACCAGGGTCTCTAAGGACAAACTCTAATGAACCTAGCATATGAACTCTCGTCGTCAAGATTTTTCAGAACCGGGCCTTTTACAGGATAAGGACAAGGAACTATCTGGAGACTGAACCAGGGGACTGGACAAAGATTCACCTCTTCCTCTGAAGATGCTGCTCATTTCAGCTGCATGACACATCACCATACTGCTTAATGTTAACAGTGAGGAGAAATAACAAGTTTAAACACCTGAAAATGCAGTAACATCACAAGAAAGTATCAAGAGGAAGAAAAGCAAAGAGGGAGAAGATACTGAAAGGTCAGTGATAGTATCAAAGTCTATGAAAAGGGAAGGCACAAGGCATCAAGTACGGCCAACCAAATAGTTCAGGAGAGCTAGCTCAGGGTCATGGTAAGTCCACTGCCATCTCCATCAAATACCGTAAGTGCCACCAACATATAGGGCCAAATGTTTTAGACTTTATGCCCCACCTCCTTTTTCCACTACAAATACATCCAAACACTGGTGGGAGGAGCAGCAGTTGTGACTGAGTAACTACTGTTTAGATGGAGCAACCCGTGGAAAGTTTTGGGAAGTTTATCTTTGCCTTCATGTAGTGACAGGCAGAAAGCAACCCCACAACTAAATTACGTAGAAGGATTACCTGTTAAAGTGGTGTGCATAGTCAAAAGTCTAATTCTGGAAATTAAATAAATTATTTGATTGGTTTTTTTCTTATAGGAAAACACAGTCATTCCTTACCATTGAATGATGCCATCTGAAAATGTTTAAATACAACTGTAAGCTTAAAAACTGATTTCAGGTTTGTGGGTCTAGTATGGGCAAATGTGTAGAAAATACATCCCCTAAAGATATATTGCTTAAAGTCTGAACATTTCACCCAATCTTTCATTTGATTATTGAAACCTCTATAATTTGTATCAGCAAGCGATAAAATGCCAAAGAAATTGGACGGAAACCGTGAAAGAATGTTCAGTAAATATTGAAGAACTCCTCCTGACACCAGGAACAAGGTCTTAAAGCATTGTGTTTTAGATTAACCCTTAGACCTTAATCTGGCCCTAGTACCCTCAGGAGCTGTTCATGCAACTTTTAAGATAAACACAGCACTCATTAGTGTTTATTGGAGCAATTACTTTTTGTAAAGGTATCCTCCACAAATAAATTACCATTTACTCAAGATACTGAAGTGGTCATATGTATTATTTTCTTTATTAGAAAAATAACAAGACCTTAATTTACAAATTGAATGGCTGATTTCCTTTGCTATCTACATACCTATTGCTGGGACACTTGTTTAACACCTAATCTGTTTTTCAAAGGAAGCTGTATTATAATTAAATTAGTACAAGCATAGTCTGACAGAATGAACTAATAAACATGACAAATACTAAACCCCAAATTTTTATTAAAAGCATACAGGAGCACACTGAACTTATTAAATTAAGATATTGGTGAGAGACTTCTTTTTATTTTGCTTTCCCAGTCTTGCTTCCCTCTAACTGATCAGAGTAGCTATTACCAAGGTATGATGAGATAACAGTATAAACTTTGAAGTAGAATTTTGTTGGTTGTCTCCAATTTTGACAAGGCAAACACCATTAAACAGTGTTTTATTATGACTTCCTTGCTGAGCCTGACTGCTATGTAAAATGTATCTTGATACAGGAACAAGTATAACACTCATTGTGACTTTTTTGGTCTCATACTTTTTTCACTTCTAGGCTGCACATTTTATGGCAGCACGCTACTTGGACTATTAAGGATCGCTTTTCAGCGGTCCTAACTATTTTGAAGAGAAAGACCTGTAACATCATGCTCATGTAGCTGAGTTGGTTGTAAAACTCGAGTAAGGTCATTCCAACACACCAGGTATCCCACTCAGCACACCATTTTACTTTGCAGGATACCCTCAATGAGACAAGTAACTACAGAGCACAAGAAAACAACAGTATGCCCTTACTTTACCATAAGTTAGGCTTTTATCTAGGCTTTACCCATTTTTTCCCAGTTTCAAAGTCATCCCATGTCTAGGTGTGCATGCCTACACTTGCAAAATAACGAATAATTTCAGTACTGGCAGCCCTTCAAAACCTTCCAGCAATTTTCCCCTCTTCCAGTAATCCCAAAATGAATCAGCTCTACCACAGCTTATTATGGAAGAATCACTGAACATAGCCTGAAATAGTTAGGACTACATACAAGCAAACAGGTACCAAACAAAACCAGTAACACCAGTGTAGTGGGAACCCCTGAACACGTTACTCTTCCTAGGGTGCTGAGGTCTCTGGGCATTCCAGAGTAACTCCACAGCAAAGACAAGCCACCAGAGCAGTTGTCAACATAACCAGGCTCAGCCTTTCCATACCAGGTGCTGAAGTGAAGCACACCTCTCTGGCATTGCAGGAAAAAATAAGATGAAAAGAGGGATTAGGAAGAAAGCAATGAAGTAGCCTTGCATTGGCAGAGACTTCATAAACAATGAGAGGAAGCAGAGCTCATGTACTCTACAACTACCTGAAAGGAGGTTGTAGCGAAGTGGCTGTCGGTCTCTTCTCCCAAATAACAAGCGATTGGACAAGAGGAAATGGCCTCAAGTTGCACCAGGGGAGGTTTAGATTGGATATTAGGAAAAACTTCTTCACTGAAAGGGCTGTCAAGCATTGGAACAAGCTGCCCAGAGGAGTGGTTGAGTGACCATCCCTGGAGGTCACTCAACCACTTAAAACTACACGTCTTAAAAGACGTGTAGATGTGGTGCTTAGGGACATGGTTTAGTGGTGGACTTGGTAGCGTTAGGTTAAGGGTTGGACGCAATGATCTTAAGGGTCTTTTCCAACCCAAATGATTCTATGAATCTATGATTCTACTTGAAGATCTGGTGGTTGAGAAAATGAAGTCAATAACAAGTCCTTCAGGAAAAAGTGTGCACCTAGGTGTGCACATGCTCTACATTCAGTTTGAGCCTCTGGACGGGATCATTGTATCAATAATGTCTGTCCAAGCAACATAGAGAAAACCTTGCAGTTTCCATTATCTTGCTGATTTCCTGAGTTTACACAAGAAAAAAAGGCTATGTTGCAAAAATCAGTCTAGGCCCCCCAAAACGCACTTTGACTCTCCAAAGTACCAAAGTGGTACTCCTGCAAATGTTTACCTTGTGTGTTTCCCTGACAAATACTCATTTCATGTATGATCTGAAATAGTATCACCCAGTTTTGCAAGGGCAAATGTGCTTCATTGGTATTTGCATGATCTTGCACCATCAGCCTGAGGCATGTGACATATGAGTCTCTCCAGGAATAATGCACACAGAGTATAATGTTCCTTAAGGTAATTCTTTACTGAAAAGCGTATCAGTATCACGACCTTTTCATGTTTGGCCAGATCTAACATCTTCCAATTTAACATGGGCAAAATTCAATCTTGAAACTGAGGCATAGAACTTTCTTACTGAATGAAGCAACTAAAAGCTACTTCAGTAAATAGCATACTTTAACAACAACTTGCGTTTGTACAGTTTAACAATGGAAGAAAAATAAAATAATGACGTTCTGCACATCGCCAAGACTGGGTAGATATAGCATAGGAGGTGAAGAAAGGACAGTGGCAATTGTGTGAGTGTTGCAGGGAACAAAAATGGATGAATATCACTTACAGGAATTGATTCAGTCGGTGTTTGATAAATGAGGTGCTGCGCCACAGTAGGCAAGCCTAACAGTCACACCTATTGAAAACAGCACTTCAAAACTTTGGGAAGTTTAAACCGATACAAATAGAGAAAGAGGGACTGAGAAAAAACAAGGGAGAGCCGAAATTTGGAGCAAAGTAAGACAGCTGGTCAAGGAAGACAACCCATGTTATTGACAGACAGGGAATAAAAAGAATTATTTTAAAAGTAGGAGAAAATGACAAGGAGCACATCACAATGTTAAGAGGGGGAAAGGGGAAAAAGCAAGCAGCTGAGTGTACACCTGGAGGGGCAGTTATACAGTAGCACAAGTAACAATACAGAATTTGTACTTCATAGCGACTGGACAGATCAATGGGTGACGTTTTCTGATGTGCTCGATGCTTCCACTGAATCCAAGCTAAAATTTTTAATTTGTTAGGCCAGTCCTGATTTCTCTTGAAAATCCATCCCAAAATTTTATTTAGAACTGTGATAGAGACCAAGACTGAAATGATCAAATAAGTATGACTCTTCAGAATAATACTAAAATAACACCCATCTTTAGAGTAACACTAAAATAACACTAATACATTTCTTACTTCACTAGCTACTATAATGGCATTAGGATGGCATTCAGTATAACTTAGTCCTTTTTCTTTACTCTTGTGTATAGTCATCTTGGATCATACTATTTTAATAGAAGTAAAAAGGAAAGTGTAGGTTTCTATCTTCATTTGTCCATGGAAAAGTTAAATTTAACAACTACCTGCGGTAAACAGATCCAAATTATTTAACAATACTGCCTAGCATCCTTTTTATTTTAAGGAGTAAACGACCCGCTTAGGCAAACATAACATTTTTCCATCTTTCATCTGTATCCTTCAAAATTGATGGATTATAAGAAATTTTCATCATTATTATCTTAGATTCCCTGACACTGTAAACTGGTGCCACACCACTGACTGCAAAGAACTATGTCAGTTTATTCCAGCAGAGAACGTGGCCCTGCGCTACCAGCGCTGTGGCCTGTAGCACAAAACGTATGCAAAATATTTTGCAATGCAGCGCTACCTCCCAGTGCTCAATCAATGCTTCTAATCACTACCTGCCTTGAAAAGCCTTGTAAGTCTCTGTTTGGGCTCCTCTTTGCACAAAGGGTGCAAGCTGACAGCAAAGGGAACCAGCTGTGGCTCGGTGACTCCCGGCATTGATCCCCACTGGACGTCAGAGCAACAGGGGGTCTGCTGCTGGCTGAGACGACGTGAAGTGAATCCAGCAGCCAGGAGAATCTAGTTCTCTGGTCTGACGCCCTCCACTGAGTTATGCTTTCTGCCATCATCGGAAAAGGCCACGATTTTGATTGAGCACTCCGTGCTCCATCTTTCATCGCTTTGCACAGCATAAGGCAAAAGAGAAGCGGATAAAACAGCATATGTAAAAGCCTGAATTCATTAAAATCAGTGGCAAAACTGAGGAGAAGAAACAGAATTTCACCTTGTACTGTCTTTAAATATAGCAGGTTTCTTTATCAGTTTCCGATGCTTTAAATAACCATCTGCGTGTGCTGTATAGTGCAAATTATATATCTTTGGGGACAAAACACATTTTGGCAAATTGACCACTTTAAATTATGATTTATATCTTCTCTTCTCCAGTGTTCTGTTACATTATTTAAAAAATAATTGGCAGATTTATTCCTATTACCAAGATAGCAGTTTCCTTTCCAACCTTCCTGAAGAAAATGCTGAAGGTTTCATTCTTAGTCACCTAGCTGAACTGCCTAGCACAGCAAGTATGGCAACATGCCAAAGATACTGTGATGGCTTTATTTGTCTTGAAGTTTTGCATTATAGCTGAAATAGAGACTAAAGTGCCACCGCTATAAAGCTGAACTGTCATTATAGATGAATAAGGGATTTTTTTGGTCTTCATTTTTACACAGGCGAGATGTGCTACACAGAAAGCAAACCAATTCACCTGTGATCCACAAGCAGTGCTAGGGTCATCGTCTGGCAAAGGTTGATTTTCTCATTCATTTACATTAGCAGACATCGAAGCCATACCTCATTATAAACTCTTTGAAACTGCCTGCAGCTTTACAATATAATTTATGTAAAAAGACAGTGACTGAATTTGACCTGCACTCTACACATAAACAGAACCAAATAGGATCATGTAGAGTTTAATATATACTAAAGTGCATTCAGAAATACTGAAATTGGTCTCTTCATGATTAATTGCAGGATAAAACTTCTTCCTCCAAATCATGTAAACAGTAGTATAGAAGTCAGTGGAGTCTCTGACAGCAAAGACTCAGTGGTAACCTATTCAAAACCACAGTTTTGTTGTGGAAAAAATGACACTGCAATGACAATCCCAGACAATTTTAGTAGTCTGCTATAACATTTAACCCAACAGGGATTAATTTGGCAACTAAGTAGTCACCTGGCCACACCAGTAATTTGATAGCTGTAGTAAATTAGATTATTTGAATAAATATATTAATGCACAAAACATAAAATTCAACCTTTACAAAGATAAGAATATGTCTAGCTTAAAGAAAAAGAATAGTCCCATGCAGTACCAAAAGGAGGAAAAAAGAAAAACTGCTTCATCCAGCAAGCAGCCATGAGACCCCCTCATTCAACCTGAGTCCACAGTACTGTATCATTTTGTCCTTTATCATTTCTCGAAGCACACAGCCCTTACTCGGATCTTGCCGAGAGATTTAAGTAGATGCACAAGAGGTAAGAATAATTCATTAATGAAGCTGATTATCTACGAATGAGGCCATTTGCAGTTACTTCTTCCTGCATAGTCTGCCTTACAGTTTCCTGCACTTCCCCGAAATGCCTACATTGCTCCTTAAAGAAAGGGCAACTCCTAAAACCAAAGCAAGCAGAAAGACTCCATGTTCCAAACCTGATTATTTTTAGAATCTGGAATTATGTTGTGCATTGCTGATGGTTCCTCAGTCTTACGACTGTAGATTACTGTGAATTAAAAATAAAACTGCCATTAAACACTAGATTGATCCCATCAAGATCTGCATCATTTGTTGCAAGCTTTGTGGGCATCAAAATTAAATCTAAGGTTTATATCATAAAGTATAAATTATTATTAATAAATAGAAGTATTGATCAGCTTTATTCCTACAGCTAACCTATGTACTGAATAAACTTTTTGATTCAACTATCAAAACAAATCCAGATCCGTTACACCTTCAGACAGAAGAGATTATTCTCTGCTGTGGGGATAGTCCATTTTCATTCTGGTAGCAGATGTAAATATACCTTTCAAACTGACTTGGATTAAAAGATTCCTGAGCATTCTCCCTGAGGAAAAAAATCTGATTCGTCTCAATATTTTGTTTATTAAATTATTTTACTTTTTTACTTTCCCTACAATAGTATGGTAAACATTTAAATGAGTTACTCTGACACATCACAGCACTGCTCATCTCAGTGAACTGTGACATGCCTTCTAAAGTCAAGACACCAAAAGATATAAATGTTACCTTTTCATAGGGTTCACATTCTTGAACACTTTTTTTCCCCCCACTAACAGCCATCTGCATCTAATTAGAAGCGATGGTATCAGCTGGAGGACATACCTATGTCATGGGGTGAAAGGCAGAAAATGATCCATAAACAATCTCAAAACCTACGACCAAAGTTTCCTGGAATGCAGTAAAGACATTATACTCTCCAATGGATGAATGTCAATTTTTTTAAAAACATCTTGTTTTCTGGATAAGGATCCAGAAGACTGTATCAGGCTTCAAAACTTGTTACTTTAAAACACATCTTTAAAAACAGAATTAGATTAACCTTATTTGAAGATATGGATGCAAAATTCTTGTTCTTTTAACAGGGGAATTAGTTGAATAAAGTACTAGAGTGGATTAGAAAGCTATTCATGGATATTTTTTAGTAATATGCCTACAGATATTATGTTGACAGACTCAGTGGAAAACCTTG
Source organism: Ciconia boyciana (assembly GCF_034638445.1). Classification (NCBI taxonomy): domain Eukaryota; kingdom Metazoa; phylum Chordata; class Aves; order Ciconiiformes; family Ciconiidae; genus Ciconia; species Ciconia boyciana. The sequence continues at coordinate 10,696,631 of NC_132936.1, read as the reverse complement.
AAAGAAACAGAGAAAATAGAGAACCTATTTTTCATATAGGTATAATAAAAGTAAAGACAAAGTTCTCTTCTTAGTAACACCAGCAATAATTGGTCACTACTCCATCAAAGTCAATGGAATATAGAGCTATGCATTAAGTGGTACCAGAATCAGCTAACGGTGTTTAAGTGATCATTACAAATAAATACATGGCTGTTAAGGTATGATGCTATGAGCAGTTAAAATTGATATCGTTTTGGTTGGCCAGAAAAGAAAACAACAGAGCAACTTAGAAATACTTCACATATGGCAAAACTTTATTTTCTTAGTTTTGATTTTGAATGGAACAAGATTTTTAAACACATGCTTAAAATTAAGCAGAACTGATAAAGTCAACTCCAAATGCCAAGATTTCACTCAAATGATCTATTTGCATAATTATGGGCATGATTATGGGACCTCTATGAATAATTAACTGAATGTGGCTCAAAGGAAAGAAGTGTTACATCAACGGAGTACTGCAGCATCCCTAAGGCTGCTTACTTTTCCCACATTTAGATTTAAAACATTCCAGTGGGATCATAACATGAAATGATCATTTGTTTCCTTAAAATAGACACCTACCACTAAAACATACAGTAAAATGCAGATCTTACCAGGCAAAGACAAAAACCTCAGCATTTAAATGCCTCATAACTTTTACATATGCACACAGACTCCCTTCCTTAAGCTGCCTTTTCCAAAGACAAGGCAGGAATAAGGTTTCTGGGCAGCAGCAATTGCTACAGCAGGAGGGGCAGCAGGACTGCACTGTACTGAGCCGACGGTTCCTGTCCTGTCCTGTGAAAACAACCAGTTCCTCCATGCACACCCCGGTGTGGGATCCCTCGCTGTTGACGAATACCATGTGAAGAGCAAAATGTGATTAATCAGTGCCGAGGCCAGCTTCGTAAACAGGAAGCTTCTCCTCTCTATAGATTAAAAAAAAATTGTCACGTTGATATGAAACTAGCTTAATTCTACCTGGATGGCATGCTTACAACTTGGTTCTTTTTAATGGAGCTTTTTAATGTAGTGTGATACCATTGGACTGGGAGACACATTGCCATATAGTTCTGCATTAAAATTAAGCAGTGCTATGTGTTCTGGGACACAGACATGACTACAGAGTTCTCCGGGTCTATAATATTTAAACGTAACTGACTAAACCTGTAAAGAAGTTATATTAAAGATAACCCATCTTTAAATAACTCTCAGATATTTTAATTTATATGCCTAGGAAGCAGAAAATATTACTGGAATATAAATTAATGTGAATTAAATGTGTGTAATGTGAATTAAATGTCTGTATACATAGGCTGAAAGTATGCATGTAGGATGCCAGCTCAGCTGCCTTTCTCCTACTTTTCTCCCTTTACTTGTATAATACAAGACGTAAATGCCTTTTAAACACAGCTATCACTGTGTACCTGAATGTGGCCAGATACCTACCATTACTACTGCTGTTTGATATCTAACTGAACAGTGCTGAAGCCCAGATAAGAATTCGCTGATCAAAAACCTTCTAAGCACTACAGACACTAATTCTGAGGTGTTTTTGTACCGACCAAAGAGATTGCCAGTAGCTCTGATTGACCTGATTCAGCAGTGTAGGTATTCTCCAACATCAGCAATCATTAAAAACATCCGTACTACTTAAAATAAATGAAAGTCACAAGCTAGCTAAAATTACCAAATGAATACTGGCTCCCTGTGCCTTTGTGTAACTTCTCTCCTTTGGGGTTATGTACAACAACAAGGACAAAGGCTGTTAGCTAAGGATGAGCCCCTATTTTTAGGAACCCAGTTCTTGGAACACCTAACTTTCATGATCTCCTTCCCCTCCTGTTTGCAGCAGTGCAGACCACAACCCCACTCCCCACCATCGCCACACATTCATGGTGGCACAACATCTCTAAGGCTACCGCAGCAAATGCTTACACAAAAAAAGTGTTATTGGAAAAGTATTCTTAGCTACCATTAATTCCGTTTAGCAAGTGGAAACCGGTGAGAGAGCCAACTCCGTCTGATCAGCCAGCTCTTCTTGGACCACAAGCAAGTGTCCTGGGAACTACCAGTGGCCCACAGATCACAGGTTGGGAATCACTGTCCTAAATAACTCACAACCCTCTCATTATAGCACACCATGCTCCTTGTCTTGCTCAGGCTACTATTTTAAGTTTTTTTCCCGCCAGCACAGCATATTATGATGGTAGAAACTTACGGCTTGTATCTGCTAATCATGCCCACACTTATACCTGTCATTTGGTGGACAACTATCCATCAATCAATGAGATGATTAACTTGCTGAAGTATAAATTCAGTTTTACCCACATTATTTCAGTCATTTTTTTTGTAGATTTATATCACTTTAGCTAGAGGCAGAATCTCACTCATAGTCAATTCTGCAGTTTCGTTAGAAGTCAGAGGGATGGAAAAGCAAACTCCATTCAGATGAATTGTAACAACAGCTAAGAAGCAATATATCAAATAAATTCAAGCTGCACATGGCTTCCAAATTTTCCCGTAACACTATAATTTTTTTTTTTTATACAAAACTTCATTTCACTTCAAAACTTCACACTGATGGTACATTAACATTTGGGGATCACATAATCAATGTCTTCATAGATAATTTATTATCCCTCCACCACTTCTGTGCTTTTTCCCATATTGCTTCTTAAGGACAAAATTCAGTTTCAAAATGGTCTGAAGGCCCTACTCTCCCTGTATAAAGAAAAAGCAACAGAAATACCCTTTTGATGGACTATAAATCAATCCTTACCTACCTCTTTTTATCATGGAAAATGAACTAAGGATAGTTTAACAGATTTTAAGGACACACTATTATCTTCTACAGTACAGGCGACGTAAAAGATCAAACTAGAATTTTATCTTGTAACTTGCCTATTAAGAATGTCACTCAAACTTCCCTGTCATTCAGAAGCTACCTAATACTGAGTCAGAAACAAAACAACAGAAAATTCAGTAAACAATCTCTTCCAAAAGATAAACATACCTTGCTAAAACAATAGAAATTATTTGTATTATGATTGTGTATAGCTCAATACTCATCTGTACAGTTTAGAAAGTTCTAGAGATTTATCTTTAATATAATTTATGATGTGACCAAATATTGTATCATTAAGACATGACTGATGACTAGCCATTTATTATGATATTTTAGTGCATCAATTGTGTCTCTTTAATCAATTAAGATATGAATCATACTATTTCATATTTCTATAGCACTTGACATACATAGAATATTACCAAAAATCAATAAATTGTTTAATTCTGATTTCATTTTTCTTTACTTCTCAATCTTACTTTGCTACAAAGAAAAGTATCTTGGCGGTCCTGAGGAGAAACAAAGCCAAACCTGTGTTCTTCTATACTTATTTCTGTCTGAGATGTTGTATTTCTTATTTCTTATCAAACTACAGCAGATGTCCACAGAATTACACCATTCTACATGGCTGTGTATGTACACCTGCTGTCTATACAGCCTCTCCTGGCAAAAGCCAATCAGGGTGCTAAAAAGATGCGTGAGGGATGTGTTAGAGGGACTGAGTGTCAAGGGTTTCCTATCTAATCTCCTATTTTCCACAGTTTTTAAAGAAATTTTGTGTGAGATTGAGTCTTTTAGTCCTTATTTTAAAGTGGGGTATTTGTAACACAGCACTTCAATTAGCAATGCACGTAAAATTAGCAATGAATAATTTCAGGATTTGTTCACTGATAAGTGTTAGTTTTAACCAGACACTTGTTTCCTACCAAAAGAAGTGGAAAGGCTGTCAAAAAGCTTCCAACTGGCTACCATTCATTGCCATCAGAGGAGCTACTCCTAAACACAAGTCTTTAGTCCTTCTGCAGTACTCAAGCATTTCTACTCAACTGGATTTCGTAATATAAAGTATAGAGCACGAGTCTCCACAATTCGTAATGTATTGTAATGCCCATGCCCACAAGCTGAGCAGCTATACTGGCATTTTGACAGAATAATTTGAGTATGAATAAATATGGAATATTTTTTATTTCAATTTTATTTTTCAGTTGTACCTTTATATTTTTTTTTAAATCAAGAAGTTTACAAAGCGTTTGAGAGTAACATTGTTTAACGATCTAATTTCTTTAAGAAGCACTAAAATACTTTTTCATTCTTTTCTTAAAGTATTTTTTGTTCCTGTTTAAGGGAAATCATATGTCTAAAGGAGAGCAATCCAAGACAATTTATTTTCTTCTGATTTCACTGCATATAAAATAAAACTTTCAGTGACGGCTATATACGATGAAAACATGACCTGCCTTTAGTCTTGTAACTAAGTCAAAAGACCACCCATTTAATCCCTAGGAAAATACTAATTTACAGATACTAGCGTTCAGGCAGTAGCCTCTGTTTTGACAGCAAGGGCACTGAGCTATAGTGTACTTCTAACATATTCATATAGGAAACAACCCTCACAACATGTAATAAGTTACTACATTAGACGTAGGACAATATCTTATCAGATCAGAAATCTCAAAAGAAGTGTAATGCAAATTCTTCAGTGAAGCAACACATTAAAAAAAGCTCCAGAACTTAAAAGAATAAATCAACTGTGGGTATACCTATTATTTTAATTTTAAGGAAAAATTTGACATATCTTAATTATGATCTATTTGTATACATTCTTCCTTTCTTATGAACATGTCTTCATAAGGTAGAAATTAACCAAATGATGTGCAAATACCTGCACCTTAAAAAGACTTACATTACAATCATAATATATTTGGCATGGTAAACTATCAGAATAAGTAAGTAGGCAGGGGTTTTGGTATTCTAAAAGAACCTGTTCATAGGTAGCTTCTGTTCAAGAGGCATGAACACCTTAATCATTAGGAAAACTATGAGTCAAAGTCTCAGTATCAGGCACTGAAAAGAAAAAAAGCAACACTTAAGATTATATGAACATTTATGAAGCATATATAGATTATGCCAGTTTTAAACAAAATAACTAAGAGAGATATAGAAAACTACTCTCCTTTTTGTAAGTTTGCCTGCACCTAAGGATTGATGTTGGCCTGTTTTACAGTCACAGCAGTGTTCAAAACAACTGCTTTTTTAAAAGCTAAGGAGGAGGATAAAGAAGTTGAACTTCAGGCATAACTTTTTTATTGCATTCACTGAGTAAAAATAAGTTTCAAATCTTTTTGCACCATGGAGTGATTGCTAGGAGCAGAATTGATTGCTAGGAGCAGTGAAATGTTCAATTAACGTTGTGTGTCTCTGTGGAGCATAGCTTGCAAGAGCTCTCTGAATAGAAGGATATCATACACAAGTAAAAATGAAGGGTGTAGCTTTGTTCGGTTCTCAAATCACTACGTGACGTGACTCCAGTAAATTAGGAATTAGTCTGTGATTGATGGCTGCTGTTGGAAAACTTGTTTTAGTCTTTCTGAGAGTTTCAAAATCTACCTGATCTAAATATAACCGGGCATATTATTCCAACACAGTTTCTTTCATTTTAAACCCTTTATTACTTTACAGGCAGCATCATTTATATGTTAAGTGCACTATTTACATACTTGCACACTCTAAATCAGTGGTCTCCAAAGTGGGGTGCACGCACATTGGGGTGCAGGAAGAAAATATTAGAAATTCAGTAACATATGTATACAATTTATATTAATAATAAAAAAGATATACTGGGGGTGCATGCTGAAAAATTTTTTACTGATAGAAATTATTTATTGATAGGAGTGCTTGATCAAAAAATCTTGTAGACCACCGTTCTAAATGAATCAGTATGAATTAGTCTTTCATAGTAGCTTCCCCCCCTTCTTTTTTTCATTTACTAGATTCCAATAAGAAAAACCTCAAGAATCAATGGTGTCAGAGATGGAAATGTTGTCTTTGTCAATTTATGCCCTCATCCTTCTTATCAAGAAATACTGAACTTCCTCAGAGGATTTGCAGGAGGCTATGTCAAATGAAGAATTATGAAATGCCCATCAGAAGCATGAAAGAATACATGGAATTTTTACAATAACAGTTCCGTGCCTAGTTCTTTGCCAAATTATCCCCTTTTTCTGGTTTTGTGCAGCATATTAATAATTGACATGGTTTTCACAATCCTATATAGTGGTCCTTGACACAGGAACTTTGCCTTAGAAATCCAGAACCTAGAAGGCAATGAAGAGCTGCAGAGAACAGAGTTATCTGTCCCTATGCATGTGCTTCTGTTGGTCCTTGGAGTTCTGGGTTTTCTTGCTGTAATGACACAAAATGTCAATTAAGAACTCCTGTAGGATGACTGAGCAGGAGCAGAATATCAGCAAGGAGTCCATGACTCCCTATTCCTTTCAGTCAGTCACCTGGGAAATTGCAAAGATGCTCAATTTTTTGTCTAGTGATTTTGATCACACTTTTATAGTCAATTAATGAAAATTACATTTTTGGCAATAAATACATAAAAGAAAGGGAATCAGCTTCTAATATCTAAAAGTTGCTTTTCATTTCTTTTGCATCATAAGGATGAGGGCAAATTACCCCAAATCTCTTCTCCCCCTGCAGATAACCTACATTGTCATAAAATGGCAAAATATAAGGCCTTCTAGCCACTTTGTGCCTTCCCTTGAGTTTGTATTAAATGAACCATATTTCTTTCATTACATTCAAAGCTACTGCAAAGCAGAGTGTATTACCCATGGCAACTGTAGTAACATCATTATTTACAAAGGTCACTAAACTTTTCAGGGTTTCCTTAGAAGACTAGCTTGAAAAAGGCTCCCTGTGGAATATTCTGGAATACTGTCTAAATGTATACTAATGACAGGATGTGAGCTTCCTGCTCCTGTGCTCCTAATAAAATAAATATGAAAACAACCTCATAAATGTCTTTTCATTATTTTTTAAACTATCCATCAGTGGCTTTCTATGCTTTTCTTAGCTCCATGGTGCTACAGTAAGTGCACCAGTAAGTACAGATCCTGGCACAAGGTATTGAGAACACACAAAACACCTTATTGGGTCAGGCAAGTGAGTCCCCCAAGTTCAGCAGTGGCAAGAGTATTTTGCCAGTATTTTGCTAGTCAGCGAGAGAAACCAAGCCTGGCCACTTTCTGCATCCCTTCCCCTTGCGGTGAACCTCTCAGGCTCACAACCCTGCCACAAGATGGCCCTGGGACCAGGAGCGGCACAGGGAAGTGTGGAGATGGTCAGCGTCCAAAGCAAGGACCTCAGTGCACCTGCACAACAAAGAACCTGTCTGTTTCAGCAACTGTTTATGGACCAGTTGTCCATGAGGTTGTTTTATCACTTTAAGTCTGCTAATATAATTTGCCCACAGTATAGTGCTTTGGCTGCTAGTTCCCTAAATTTTCTACCTGTCGCATAAATACTTTCTTTTATCTGTTTTAAACCTGCTAGTACCATTAAGTGACCATTAGTTCCATTACTGAATCTGCTGTATTTTATTATGCATTTACTTTATTTACTGTCATGATTTGGAAACCTCAGTCACGTTCCTGAGAAGCATTCTGCTCCCCAAACCGAAGAGCCATTTAATCTCTCATAACAAGGACACTGCTTCCCCTCTGTTGTTTTAGTTGCGTTCCTCCATACAGTCACCAACTTCACTCTTGAAATGTTGTCCTTGGAATGCCCACCAGAACTGCACTTTAATATTCAAGATGCAGCTCCACTATGGTTATAGACAGTAATAAAACAATGCCTTCTGCCTTGTCTGTAACACGGGCTATGTCCAATATTTCGTTGACTTAAATTTTGTCTGCCGCTGTGCAATGAGAGATGATATTAGAGAACTGTCAGTGATGATGCCAGTATCCTTCCCGAGTTTTACAAATGAATTCCAAGTTCAGGATCGCCCAAGCACAGTTAAAGGAGATCTTTTTTGTCAGATGCATGAACTCATATTTACCTACTCTGAAACTCATCTACCATCTTTTTGCCCGCAGATTATGTTTTGTAAGATGCTTCTGTATTTCCCTGACATCTAATATCTTCCCAGTAACTAAATGCTATGAAGTACCATCCACAAACTGAGAAATTTCACTGTTTACTCTCATTCTGTAGGTCATGGGTGAATATATTGAATAAAACTTGACAGAGCACCAATCCTTATGGTATTTCACTTCTGACCTGTCCACCCTAACAAGCTATCGCATCCTTGAAAATCCCCTCTCTCACAGGAGCATTGCCAGTGCAAAAGGACAACGTGAAGTCAGCTGGAGGTTTGGTTTCAACTTAGATATCAGCTCCCTCTTTCCTACTGGATGCTCTCCTTCCCCCAGATTTACATTCTCCTTAGCAGCACACGGGCTGTCACAGTGGAAGCGGGACAGTTGTACAACATCCCTGCTGGCCCCATCTAAAAACCTCTCCATTTCACCTAGCTCAGCCATCTCAAGCCACCAAACACATCTCTCTCCATCAAAGGCTCTTTTCACTAACTACACACAGACATGATCCCAGGGCAGGTTATGAGACCTGCAAATGTTCTCTGCAATAAACTCAGCTCCATTCAGTTGCCATACTTCTACCTGTATCCCACAGTTAACATTGTACCAGAAATTATAAACCTAGGGATTTCTCACCTATCAGGAGAAAGTGCTAGCATTTGGTAGTTCGACACTTGAACACAACAACTGGCAGGAATTTTACCAAAGAAATACAGGTTTCATGTTTCGGTTTCAAACTTGAGATTAAATAAACCAATAAAAAGCCTTAAAAGCTTGGGTGCAAAGGTTAGTGAGGGAAAGTTATGCTAAACAGCTAATACAGTTTCTTCTTCAAAATGTTCAGGTTGCTTCACACTGCTGAACCTTTTGGTCCTAAGGAATCATACTGATTTACTCCTACATCACCGTAGCTTGACCAAGTCCAGAGGTCTTCTGACACTAAGCAGCTTTCAGGACAGGATTCGCTATTGGCTCCTCCCATCTTACAATGGCGTACATTACCAATATCCACTTAGAGTTGGCTACCATGTCTTGCTGGCGATTTGCATGTCAAAAGACTTTTAACAGACAAACAAGCAACCTCTACCCTGCAAACGCCCCATACCCCAGTCTCAGAAAGATTTACTTGCTTCCTGGAAATTTGCTGATTTAGTACAACTGTTTTTGAATTCAGAGATAAGTAAGTCTCTCCTCAAGTATTCAACCTCTGAATTGGACATTTCATTAAAAATGTACTTTTCTAATCTACTCTTTGCAACATAAACACATTCTAGACCTTCTTCTCTATAACTTGACTCTAAAGATTGCAATCAGCAAACTCTCTTATTCTCTTAATGGCACTTATTTGACTGGCAAATCTAATTTACCTAAAAATACCCTTTTCCTCAGTAACTTTTCTTCTCATGCAACTGTTCTGTGGAAATATAATGGAGACATTTAAAAACCATGTCATGCTGTTTTAATAGGCACAAGTTCTGCTAGTGAAATCGGGGGGGCGTACAAATATTTGTATGTACAAGTTATAGTATTGTACCTTCTATCATTTCCATACCACTAGGAGGCTTACAATGTCCGGCATGGCTCACAACCCAAACAGGATACTGCTGATTTAGTCCGCAATATAAGGCCTGTATAAAGGTCCTGTAATAACCTGCCAGTCCAGGGTTACCTGCCAAAAACCAAAACATACAAGCACAGTCAGTATTAACCTTCCAACAGCAAGCAATCTGCTTCAAAGCAAAATAAACAGCATTATACAGCAATTTGTTAATTTATTAGCACATTTCCGATTTTTATTTTCCCAATTTCAGGGGCTACACTATTGAACTGGTTTAATTCCATTGATCAATGGCACCCATGAGAAGCATATTACAGAATTACTTTGAAATTGCAGAACGTAAAATTGAAGCCCAACACCAGAGAAAAATATCTTTTTCCACCAGAGGTCAACCAGCTTGCTTAGCTATCTCATCAAGTTACAGATACATGAAAATTGGGCAAAGAAACCCCCAGATCTTATAAAAATATCCCAAAGACTACAGCGTATATCACTTGATCCAAATGTCTGCCCTCTAGAATATCTCAGTGTTACCACTTCAAAATAGGTATGTGGTAATCTGACAATACAAAGGTCTGTACTGACCCTAAAAGAGAGGATGATTTTCTTTTAAACTCATTGGACTAAATTAATTTTTTCTGCTTGCAACTTCATATTCTCTCTGTCCTCTTCCACGTCTCTTGAGAAGCTCTTTCCTTTTCAACCCTCATGCTCTAGAACCATGGGATAATCTGTCCTCCCTCCCGCATCCCATCAGCTTTAGAGAGAACTTCTTAGAAGAGGCTGGTGTCTGAACAAATCTGGCTTGCCCTGAGAGAGCAGACCACTTTGTTCTAAATCCATTGTTTAACAGTGACGATATTGACAGTCAAGTACCATTGCTGAAGTGGAAACTGAAATACTGTCCCAAAGATAAAAATATATATCTAGTAGGGATTTCAGGATTTCCATACAAAACTCTAATCTCCTTTCCTCCTTTTTTTCTCTCTCTTTTGGATATCAGTAGTGACAGTGTCAAAGGACTTAACTTGGAAAGTAAATCCATATGAAGAAGAAGCAGATTTTGTTTCCTGATTCCCACAGGATGCATAAAAATTCCACACAGACATAAAAACATATAATGTCTCTCTGTTTATTTATTAATTTTCCAGGGTAGTCCCACTGATTTCTTATTATCATTTAGACACCAGGAAAGCCTGCCATCTTGGTTAGGATTGCTCAGTTACATGTCTCACTCACATACTAGGCAATTCTTAGTTTGGATATCATCAACAGCAAAAGGTGGCAAGAGCAGTATTGTGTAAAGGCATTTACTTTTTAAGACAAAGACATCCCAAATAACACAAATGTATTACTGAAAGGGTATGAGAGAAAAAAAACCACAAAACCTCACTAAAATTGTGTAAGCTCCTTTATATCAGTCTAATTGTAATAACAGAGGCTGAGCCATGTAAGTATTGATAGTGACAGAGAAGAAGAATCAGAGCTGTAATCAAGTTAGTACTTGTAGAAATGGTGTGTGGAGTTAAAAACTAGGTTTATTCCACTTCTTCCCTTTCTATAGTGGGCATTTTCATTTTGTCTTCTTTTACTTCAACCCTTTTGCTCTTCAGGTAACACACAGTAAGTTCATTACCCTCCCTCAATCCAAGGCTTCCAGAACAGAGCCTGCTCGTCGCAGAGCAGCGATGCACCAGCCACCCAAAGCCACCTCCAGCACAGATGCCTGCGTAGGAGCTGATGCCATTGCTCACACCAGTGATGATACATGGGCAGAGTAGGGAAGCCTTCCACTCTAAGTAATGTATCACACATGCTTCATCCCTCATTTACATTTAAAAAGTGTCTCTGATGGTTTTTAAACCTTAATAAAATTACGGATCTTAAAACATTATTTTTACTGGAGTACCTGGATTTGGAAAATCAAAAGACAAAACAAAACCCTCAAACCACAATATCAGTTATCCTATGTCCTAAGCATCTCTTTGTAAGCTTAACATTAAAGGAGAATTAAAACAAAAAAGTTGTTGTATATATAAACTCCAGAATGAATGATCAAATTTTTGCAAACTGATTTCCAGAAAAACAATTTAAAATTCACAGGGGTCACACATCCATACAACTGTACAACACGCTCATACATCAAAAATATATAATAGAGAGGGCCCCAGAGACAATAAAATCAAATCTAGACATCATCTGTCAAACTCCTTGGATTGATGTTACATAGAGGAAACCTTTCAGCAAGGTTGAAGATGAAAGTAGCAGCAATCCAAAATAAAGTGTGTCTGTTGTACTAGAAATGATCATGACGTTTTGGCACTACGCTTAGTCCTGGAATATAATGCAATTAGGTATTTCGAGATCAAGCAATTACAAAATTAATCTCAAAACCAGACATTTTTCTTTACATTTTTCTTTCCTTTAATAGTGCAAAACAAGGAAAGGGGGAGAAATGGTATTAGACATTTCTTAGACATAGAAATGTCTTAGACATTTTGGTGCTCTTTCCCATCACCAGCCAGGTGAACCTAACATGTAAATATTCTCAGGATTCAGTCATCAGCTGAAGAGCAGTGAAGTAAGAACTGCTTATTAACAGTGAGGCTTTGCATCAAATACTATACAAAGCTCAAGGCGCTCTTAATACTTTTTTGAGGGAAAGGGGATTTTTATCCTGTGATAAATGTGATGTATATTTTAGGCAGCGAAAAGAGAAGATCCTTAAATGCAAAAGAAAACCCCTCTCCCCACTCTTCATAAGCATCTGCTCATGGTAAAAGACATTCTGAGGGGTCAGCTGTTAGAACTGCTACTGATACTTTAAAATGCCTTGAAGGGGTATGAATGAGAACCGTTGGCACAAATGGAAAGGAAAATCAACAACCAAGATTTTAACAGCAAAGAATTCTGTAGAGAAATCACCACGTGTAAAGCAGCTATAAATTTATTCTTTATTGAACTTTCCATTTCAGTGAAGTTATTCCAGATTTGCACTCACTTAAGTAAATGCAGATTAATAGTCCCTGCTCTTGAAAGCTGCATCTGCAATATTTATAAGTGGAGAATGTTTATCTCCTAATATAGCTCAAACTCGCATCTCTGCAACTTCAGTCATTTTATATGTTTTTACTTTAGCTGCTATCCGTCAGAATACTTTAAGGGGAGCAAACAAAAAACCTGAACAGATAAAGATTTTTTTCATACCACAGAGTTACAGTAACAGCTAATGGAAATAACGGGCTTAATATGCACAGCAGTCTGTGATCAACAATATTTTGGGCTCATCTACTGTGGTTGAAATATTGTTCAATTAAATTATTTTATTTTATAGCAGAAGAACTACCCGGTTCATCACAAAGGCACCCAGGCAATGTAGTGCTCACTTGTGCATTTTAAGGATTTCCCAGTACATCAAACCAAAACTGCGTATGTTCTTTCACTCAGCAACTGTCAAAAAATGGAAACCATAAGTAAATGCAGTGTTAACCTCCATGATTTGAAGGTTACTCCAGTTATTTGAATGTCACGTCAATCCTCAGACATCTCAGGGCACCTGAATCATTCATGCATGCCAGCAAATCTCAAGTTGCAGTCATCTGAACTGAGAAGCACATCTTAAGCAGTTACTCTCAACTGTGCTTAATTTCCAACAGTGTTTAAGTTGTTTCAGAAATCTTTTAAACAATAGCTGTAAATGGTGACCATAACAGAAGAAGACACAAAACTACAATACACTGCATATTAGCTTAATTTGCAAAAGATTTCTAAGCATTTCATGGGAAGAGTACGTCAAAGGGACAATTTGCACAGTGCATTAGAACACACTGGGGCCACTTCATCTGATGTACTCATAAGTTTCAATAACCAAAGGACTCCTGCCACCTTTTCTGTTCTCTGTAATACACAGCATTTCATCCAGCTATTCTATGGGAAGCCCAAGGTCTTTCTATTTTTAATTTGGAGACGGGAATCCACTTCTTCCTTTTCCAATCTGTTCCACCCACAGCTAAAGCAAAACGGTACAGAACGACTGAATGTGCAGAGGTGTAACTTTGAGCTATATTAGGAGGTAAATATTCTCCACTTACATATATTGCAGATACAGGCTTTCAAGAACTGGGGATACTACTCTTTAATCATCCACATAGCTAAAAACATTAAAATTACTTATAAACATGCATTTGCCTGCCTTTCATTTTCAAGGACTTTCTTGTTAATCCTTTTTCCATCAAATCAAGATTTTAAATACCAACCACTTCCTTCTTATGAAGACAGCTAGCAGTGGAGAGAGAACAATTTGTACAAACTAAACATCTGCCCCAGGATATCACTGATAAAGAATAACTTTTACCCTGATTTCACATGATTTCCTATACAAAATGTCATAAAGTCAAACTTGGCCTGTCTTAAAATGAAATACATACTAATATTTGAGATGTTGCACATCAGTTATTTAGACTTGGGAAGTTTAAACTTATATACAGTATGCCATCAGTGCAATTCAATCAGCTTAATTCTGAATGCAGAACAACAAACATATAATGCTCATTTAAAGTCACAGACCATAGCTACTCCCCACAAGCAACGACAGCTTTTGTGGCTTACAAATTATCAAGCATTTTGAATTCTTCTGCAACGGAAAATATTAACGCAAAATGTAAACTATGATTAAGAGAGCACTAGCATTAGGTAACCCTGTGCAAAAATAATTCACAGACTTACTGAGGAATGTACAATGTATACCACAACAGCAAAATGTTTCAGATTAGAAACAAAGGTATACACCAAAACATATAGGAAAAGCCTTCTGTTCAGAAAGGGGTAGGTTGAAAATATATAGAGCTTACTCAAATGAAATTGAGACTAAAGCACAAAATGAAAATAATTCTTAGCAGTTCTGGAAGCGATATCTAAATTGAAAAGGATTTATTTAAGCAGTCTATAGTAAATACCAAGAGTGGTGGGGAGTGAAGGAGAAGAAATTTACGTGTAGCTAAATCATCCCAAACAGCGACGAGGTTTCTTGCACCTTGTTTTGAAACAAGCTTTTGAGTTGTGTGCACTGTCCTGTGAGATGTTCCCCACTGTTTTCAGCCATGTCTGCAGAAGTCGGACCATCTGCAGGAGTAGTAGCTGGCATTCAGTTGTGGTGCTTCATGCACTTCTCTAGCAGTTGCTTTCTGTCTGCTCTGGGACCTCAGCAGGAGCATAAAGAATAAAGGCAGCTACATGAATAGAGAAGGGAAATACACAGCCAACAGTGGGTTTACAGAGAACTTTGAGGAACTGGAAAATATGCCAGCAATTACTATGAGTTTAATTTTAGAAATAATCCACAGTTTCAGAATTAAGTATGTATGCCGCAGTATTTACATGATAATCTCCTGCAACAAAATCAAATGCAGACTTTTTTTTTTTTAAATGAGCAGCCATAAATCAAATTTGAAATCCAGGGGTGCACAGCAGGACCACACAAAAATCATTTTTGTGGCAATGATTCTCACTGCCTCTTCGCAGAGCTGCCAAAGCTCCCAGCTCCAGCTCGAAGAGCCTAAATTACAAGTTCCTCGCTCAAGGAAACTTAATCTGCCTTTGGCGTCTGACCAGCCACCATGGAAGAAGATGCAACTCCCCTATGTTAATGAATGGAAAGCAGCCCACGCAGATGTCAGAAGGATTTAAATGGAGCATGTAAAAAACACAATGATGTTCTCACACTTGGGAGAAAACTGCAGAAACTGACACCACAGCTGATGATCAGGCCTTAAAAGGAAACACACAGGTTCCTCTTGACATGGAAGGTCAAGGGATTTCAAATAAAACATGTCAAATAACATTTGAATGATCATCATAAAGTCACGTCAATTAAGCTTTCACCTGTTTGCGCATCTAGGGGACTGGCTTTCTTGGTGCTGTATTCCATTTATAGTCCATACACTAGGGGAGCAGCATCAGCCAAAGAGCAAACAATTACAAGGACGTTATGCAGAAACACATGTGAAAACTCTGTTTGATCCTCTCTAACTCTGGAATCATGAATTTGGCTGGAAAGCACATTAATATATTTGCTTGGGTTGTGAAAATAGGGAATCTCAGAAGGATTCAGCCAGGTGCCTGTAACACAGCTTATTAGAGAGGTTTTTCAAGAACATTTCACATTTTTTCCCTATATATATACACACACACACACAGAGTTTTTAGCTTGATACAGCTATAAAACTTACATATAGGATTTTATAAAACACGTTCTTTGTATGTATTTTGCAGAGCAAATAAGCTTGCCTGCTATTCTCTAACACTGTTCCACCTGTAGGACAAACATGGGTTCATTTACCTCTAAAGAAATCTCACGGACAGCCTGATAAACCTGAATTAACCTAACACACCTGGTTTTGCCCAAGTGACAATTGTGCCTGAAGCCTGTGAATAAAAATTCCCAGCTAGAAATTGTGACAGGACAGCACATGCCGCTCTTCTCATATGAATGATTAACAGCATCTCTCCAGGCACATAAGATACAAAGTCTGAAATCCAGATTTTGCCCACTGCAAACCTACTGGACTTTGTGATTAAGTGATATTGCAAGGGTTATAAAGTCCACGCATGTATTTCAATAGTCACCTCTAATGTCTCAACCAGGTAAGATAGGTACATAAATATAAAAAAGCCTTGATATTATTATTTTTTTCATATGCCTGTAAACTAATGGTTCTTGGAAGGTAGTTAAGATTGAGATGTAAAACTGAAAAAATGGAGTTCATAATGGAATAGTGAATTTGTCACTACATTTTTTAAAGATGGAAACCAGGATTTTCTAGTGCTTACAATTAAATAATTTTTGTTCCATTTTCTCCACAGCAAATGAAAAATTAACACATCTAATTGGGTCTCCTGGTACACACCTACACATACAGTCTCTTAAGCATCTGCTTATGCAGATGAAGACAGTTAAGTACTTTTAACACCTTAGATGTGGTTGGTCTCTCTGATCCAATCTGTACTACAACCAATGCTGGCAGAGAGGCTGCAATGAGCTCTGCACTGGGTCTAGAATTCCCAGCGGGAATTTTTCAGTCGGTTTCAGGGACTGAAGCAGAATTGGACCAGCAGAAAACAAACCTCCTTCTGAAAGAATGGGGGAGAACAAAGGAAGTGTGCAGAAGAGGAACATGAGACTTGGTGTCAGATGGCTTCACAAGAAAGCCTATGAAACACATCTGAATAACAACAACCCTCATGAGACATCATCAGCAGGAAAAAGACAAAGACAAGAAAAATAAACAATTCAAAACCAAGATAACCACAAATTATTTGTTTTGCGCAGATAAACAGTTCTGCAGATTTGATCACTTTTAAATAATATACAAGGACGAAGCAAACAATACATGCAAAAGGCACCAGAAAGTACATTTTCAAATCTGTATCACAGATTTCTCGATGCTGTACCATTGGTCAGAGTTATGAAAAAGAAAAGCATAGGTCTGGGGGCTTTGGGGTTATTAGGTTTTTGGGTTTGTTTTTGTTCTTTAAGATCACTTTTAGAATAAAATGACAGACAGGAAAAAATTAGCAATGGGGAACATAAAGACAGTTAATTTCAGAAAAAAGACTGAAAATGTGCTCCTGCAATTTTTGTGTATCAAGACTGTCAAGGGAATGCAATATTTGAAATGAACAGTCTAAGGTGATTTTGCAAACGAATTTTGCATTTGTATTTGTTACCGGTCTTCAGAAACGCAACACAAAAGAACAAACTGTTCTGCATATGGATAAACCAAGATTTACCAATCCACAACCTTAGGAAAAAATTCTTTGCATTGACACCACTGTATCTCTAATTGAGGAAAAAGGCCTTGTAGTTAGGATATTAGTACTGGTCCTGAGTAGATGCTCCGTGAAGACTTCAATCCAAACACTTATTTCAGGCAAACACTTTCCTCATTCATAAACACAAGTCACTCCACAAGCACAAATGTTTACCCATTTAAGACCTATTGTGAAGAGCTTCTGCCTCCTAAGAGAAGACTGCGATAACAGAGATAAAAGATCTAAAACTTAAAGGTGGAAGGCAGTATATAAGTATGTATTACTACATATTTGTTTATTCTTATGGGACTTTTTAAATCCACCAAGGATAACCAAGGATTGTTTTCAAAAATGGAAGTCAGGACAATGATCAAAATCTTCCATCATGCCCGTTAACAGGAAAACAAGAGCAAGAGCTATGACTTACTGCATTTTTGGCTCTAGTGTTTTCCATATCTATTGAACATAATGGGTCAAATTTATTTCTAATATAGCTTTAATGATCCATAGGAGTTACTATTGGGATAGAAATGAGGCCATGTGTTAACTAGAATCTGAAAGGAGATATTTATTTTTTATTATTTTCAGAAATAACTAGGTCAAAATAATGCCAAGGCAAATCCATATCAGCTCAGGTACTTCTGGCAGCTGCCAGAAAGGAAGTAGTACGTTATACACTGGTGCTGTAGCTTTAAACATTTTAATTGCATTATTTGTACATGATGTACATGGAAACACTGGATTTCCTTCATAGGTAGGTCCTTCAGTAGGTAATTTCTTCTTCCCTTCCGCCTCAGACATCATATGAAGAGAAAGAGATCCTTTTTTAAATGGTCAAATCAAGCAAAATACCCTAGAACACAGCTTTTCCATAACTCCAGCCAACTCAAGCCTCTGCGTGCTGCAGGAGAGGGACCACTTCCTCTCCTGATTATGCTGCACGCCGCCAGGCAGGAAGGATCCATGCTGAAAATGACGCCTCATTTGCAGGGAGAGGACACCAAGAGAAGAGTGCGGATTGAGAAATTTCAGTAAGTCACTTCAGTGAGTCACATCTGCCACCCAGATTTAGTGGAGGGAAATACTGTAAAGCACAGTTGGATGTTCAACCATCCTGTCATTACTCTGCCTCCTCAAACTTAACAAGCTCAAATGTGCCAAGCCCCCATCAGAGGTACTTCTGGAGCACTGGGAAATTCAACAAAAGTGGCATATTTCAAGCCTAGATCTGACATACAGGCTCCTCTCTGCATGAGGAAGTTTTTATTTTTAATGAAAGATTTTTTTCTTTTCTAAAGACAATGGGAGCTGGTGGGCTGACCCAGTAAACAAGGCACAACTGTCAGCATACTTTAAAATATTAGTCACAAACAACTGGTCCATAAGCAGTAAAAATAATGGAGAGCAGTGTCCTAAGAATTGAATTTTCTAATATATAATATGGGATAGAACACACTTACACCTTTCCTTCAGGGGATGCTCTACCAGCATGTATGTCTTCCAGCCAAACTCTTATTTTTTTGGTATTTTGAGTCCCCTATCTCTCAGAAAAATTTGGGGAAAATTGACTGATGTATTCAAAGTTTTATGGGGGTTGAAAGTAGAAATCAAATAGGTACAAATTAGCGTTATCCCCCAAGAATAATATTCTCAGAAAGCGAAACTATTTAGCTCAGTGGAATAAAGGGGAGAGCCCTCAAAGAACCTTGGTCTGAGTCAAGACAACACATCCCATTGACAAGTCCTCAAACACTTGATTGAGAGAGATTTCATTATTCCTGTTTTATAAATGAGAAAGAAACAGACCAAATAATCTATGCATGAAAATTAAAGCATTACTAACCACTAAGAACTCCACCAGTTAACAGTACCTTATATGCATCGTCATCTGAGAAAATACGTGGTCAGCTGAAAATAAGACTGATCTCTGATAATTAAGCCATGAATATTCATGCTAGAAATAAAGAAGTGGCTAGAAAAGTTAGAAGTAGCAGCTTTGGAAGTATCAGGAAGATAGGGTTGGGGTTTTTTCTGTGTGCTTTTGCTCCTGTTCAACTGCAAATTTAAAAAATGTGGTCATGTATAATACATATCCTATGCAAGCATGTGAATGAAAAGTGTTCTGCTGTGTTTATGTCTCACTGAAATAGAAAGCTGTGCTCTTACTACCTTATCGGCTGATAAGGCTGCCTGTCATCATAGGGAAAGGTGAAAACACATTATCTTGCTCTGTGTAGACCCTTTTACCTGGATTGTTACACTACAGAAACTTTGAACTCTACAGTCTGTTCTCATCGATTGCTTTTGCATCACATATACCAGTTACTGGAGAGTAAGGAAGCTCCTTTCTCACTGTCAAATTTTTTATTCAGGCAAAATACAAAATTTCAAAGCAATGTAAAATACAAATGCTCCATGTCAAAATCTGAGAACTCAGGGTCAAATGCAAAGAGTTGGCAGCTTCATCTGGAGCTGCAGTGTAAACAAAAGCAGAAGCCTCAAGGGAGAGGCATTCTCAGTGAATCACTACCACCTGGTGTGACTGGTGGGGCACCAACTCCTTCCAGAGAAGTCTCAAGACTAAGCGTGTGAACCCACATACACGCGCTGCGTGTTGTGGACTGACACCATAATTTAACAACAGAAAGTTCTGCAGCAAGTCCAGCTGAAGGAACTCCCACCTTCTCCACTGTCATTCCCACCCCCCTACCATGGCTCACCAGCCCCTGAATTACACTGGCACAACTCTGTGGGGCCATGCTGTGAACCCAAACAGGGAACTGTTCCAGCTTTAAAAAGACCCCAGAAATAAATGTATGTATGTATTTAATTCACAGCATGATCTCTCAAACTATTGTTCTGGCATAACCGAGGGGTGGAGTGGCACAGTGTGGTGGGAACAGGAATACCTTATGCCAGTATTGTTGACAAACATTTTGGATTGTGAAATAATGGCCTTCGGAAGTTTTTTTTAAGTGCTCCAAGCACTAAGCTCTTAGATTTCCAGTGCCTGGTGGGTCTTAATATGCACTCTACAAACAGTTCCTAACTTCCACACTACGTTAGACTCGGCAATGTCTGCTTTATACCTTACTCGATGGTTCTAAAAGGTACCTGAAGGCAAGAGCTCTATGAATAGCCCAGTCCTGCCACCCAGTCTCCTTACAGGCTGCCCAAATGCAAACAGAGGTTCAATTACTTAAGTCTCACCTGCTAATAAAGCAGGGAATGGTAGAGACTTTCCAGGAAGACTCCGATTACGTGATGTTGATCACGTAAGGTCATAACACAGACAGGTGGGATACAGGGAAAGACACTCTTGAAAATTTTAGGAACACCAGCTAGCTTTCCCAGAGCCAGACTGAAGAGCAGCCCAGAAGGCAAGTAATAGATTCAAAGCATCAAGTGGTTGCTTCAAGTCCTATGCTTTAGCTGTGCAGGAGAGGCCATGATAAAAGAGTATAGCGTTTCTCTTCCATTCTCCATGAAAGGGCTGAAGATTCACTGCCATTCTCTCCTGGCTAACTCGCAGTCAGGCATGATGTTCTACAGTGAACACTCTGCTCAAGTATAACAATCTTCAAGACTAAGATTAATTTCAAGCACTGCAAATACCGGAGAACAGATGAATGCTGCTGCTAAGCTAATGTGTAAAAGAAGAACTTTTCTTAAATAAATAAATAGAGTATCTGTGTACACACAGAGAGGGGATCCTGCTCAGCTGTTTGGATATAAACATCTACCTCAGGACAGAATTTTAGATGCAAAATTGAGACTTTTTTGGTTCCTGCTGATTAGCTGCCTGTGACTCAAGTGTGCCAGCTGGCCTAGATGCCATTCTGAGCTGCATAATCCTCCACACGCCTTGTCAGGGGAGGCAAGACTCCAACCACACAAGGTTCTTAAGTTGATTCTCTGGACCAGGTGTGTTAAATAGCATCACCTTCATTTTTGAGCACCGAAATTTCCCTTCTTCTCTGCTCCGTTGCTTCAGCTGAGAATGGACAACAGCAGCACTGCTCTACTTGGGGAGGTATGGTCAAAATAAGCACAGGTAATAGAACCCATGCAACTTCTTGTATCTTACACTAGCAGAGGTAAATGAAGATAAATACGTAAAGCACAGTGTTAATATGATGGAAAATATACATCCACACAGAACACAGCTTTTCAGCCTCAGCTTCAGGTCATCAAAACGATGTGATACAGGATTAAGCAAAATAAACTGCAACTTAGTGTGTAAACAGGAGTCCTATGAAGCTTATTTCAACATTACACTCTATGACTTCCATCTAAAAATTCTCATTGCATCTAAAAGGATTACTTAATCCAAACCACCAAAATCCAAAGTTAAATGAATGATTCCTTTAATAAAGACCTTGTGATTAGTGATATGATTAGTGATTAGATGTGATTAGTTATTTTCCCTTATGTCCTTTGGGTATTTACTGCTGTACAATGAGAAGACGATATATGTCCTGGCGCAAGAATTTCACACAATCAGTGAGAGTGGAGCTGCCCATGGAGTTGGTCAATGATTTAAACATTCCAGGAGAGGAAGTATTCATGGTCTTACTCTAGGCAGCTATGCTTTTATTGTTAATTTATTTACTCAGTGTTAGCTGATTGTAACTGAATACTAGCTTAGAGACTTGGGTGACAGATTATATAACTTTTGGAAAGGTGGATGAAGAAGATTTGTTTGCTGGTTTGGTACACAATTTGTGAGGATGACTGGGCATCTGTTGAAAAGCAAGCCGGTGGAAAGGCTAGGACCAAAAGCCCCAGCACTCCAATCCTTATATTCTCTGCTCTAACTGGACTTCCTTTATTTCACTCCTACCGCAAGTAAAAGGCATTTTTATGATCCTCAACAACCAGCATAACCAATTAATCACTGTCACATGAATGGTCTTATAAAGCTACTAATTTTTTTGTGATATCCATACAGTGGAGAAACACTCAGTGCTTACCTATGCCTTCAGATGACACCCTGAAGCCTGCTAGTACATGGTATAGCTGGCTATTACAGCAATAAGCTTTCCAAAAACCATTGTATTTTTTTCTAATCTTTAAAACAGCTCCCTCTTCTGGCATACTCTTTCCATACTATGTTTAAGTACTACATTCCTTACGAATATTTAATTCTGTTTGGTTCCTAACACTCAACAAACCCAATTTCAGTGTTAAGGCATTTACTATACAGTATGGCTGTGAAGGCAAGGAGAGGGTACCTTAAATTACAGCTCTTTCAAGAGTGGCTAATTCTAATCAAGTATTTATCTAAGATTATCCATATACTTATCATTATTAGCTTTTGAGGGTACCTCAAAATCAGTCCAGATCAGAATCTACACCTGGACAAGAAGCCTGGATGGCCAGTCCCTGGGTCACATTTGCAGGATCATTGAAGTTGGAAGGGATCACCTGAGATCTCCCAGCCCACCCCCTGCTCACACAGGGTCACCTAGAGCAGGTTGCCCAGGTCTGCACCCAGTCAAGTTGTGATTATCTTCACAGCTGAAGACTTCACATCATCTCAGGGCAATGTAACCTCCTAGTAGGCAGAAATGCTCATAGCAGTGCCCATCCCTAACTACTGATTACACAAAGTACCTAGGAATTTATGCTCCTTACTTTAGCATCTTAATTAGGTGTTTAATATTAGGCTGGATGAAATCGGGCCTTAGAGTCCCTTTTTGAACTATGTGACATGGACACAGCCTGATCCTCCAAAAAAAAAACCAAACACCAAAAACCACCCCACACAACCCCCCAAAAACACCAAAAAAGCCAAAAAACCAAACCATAGCAGAGCTTTCATAACCAGGCCCACAGTGACAAAACTGTAGAGGTGAAAGATGAGGTGAGGCTGGACAGACATTTTTTCCTACTGCTGATGCTCTGGCACTAATCAGTCAAAAAAACCACCAAACCATAAAACCAGAAAGAGGAAAAAAAGCAGCTTTTACTGCCTAATGAACTCAGATAGAAGAGGTTCTCAACTTTGTTCATAAAATTGTTGCTGGGGCTCATTCGGTGACTCTGAGCACAAAGCATACGGAGCAGAACATGACCTAGAACGCAGAAGTCCCCTTGCCCAGAAGGTAAAAAGTCATCTTTCCTCTTAACCTGGCTGTCCATTGCCAGCAGCATTCTCCTTTCCTCCAGATGTATTCAAAGGCAAATAGTGAGCACTAGGTAAACACTGCTGACTGAAGTAGTGTCTGAGAAGATGGAAGTACCATCCTTAGGTAACTCAGTGGTCTATACTCCAAAATCAGATTTTGCTTCACATGAACAGTTCTGATCCATCTTTTTAATTGATTTAATCACATATTAAATACCAAGATTCACATACAGGATTCTGGATTACATTCTGGCCAAGGTTGCCAGAAGCTATATACTGCAAGCTAATCTGCCGATACTATGAGTCCTTATTAGATCCAATGCAGTTCTTGCAGATGAATGGTTGTAACTTACAGATTATGGACCAACAAGCACATTTAATCACATAAATTTTGTATAAATTAAAGCACATTCTAAACCCAAATTAAAAATAATTGGAGTAAACATGCTTTACATGGTTTGTAGAATGAGGAAATAGATTCTTTCATTATTAAGCAAACCCCTTGGTCTCAGTGGTGACAGTAGACCTCTGAAAAACTATTCATTCCAGTGATTGCTGAGCAGAGGGAATGATTAACAACTTTAAAAAACACTTTTAGTGGGAGCCAAAGAAACAAAATACAAAGGAATTAAGCTTCAGGGCTATACAATTAGTTTTAGTGCAAAGTATTATTATATTGTGATTCTTAATATAACTTTTCTTATGCAAATGTTGAGGGTGATGTTTGTTAAATATCAGAACAGCAGGTGCAGACAAAGCCAGATAATGTATTGAAAGCTTTTCAGAGTCCTTACATTACAGTCAAAACCAGAACTTCAAAGACTTTAAAGCTAACAGGAAGTCTCACTTCAAGGGAGACCACATTAAGACTTGTCATAATTCAGACAAATCGTTTGCACTATTTTCGCTGCTGAAAAATAGTTAAGTAGTTGTGGGATAATGGCTGAGGTGACTTAAAAATTAGAACTTATATTCACACTTTTAGGTAAGGCACAGCATTGAAGAAGCTCCCCAGGTGTAATGCGGCTGACATGTAAGGAATCCATTCCATGGGAGTTCCCTAGGCCTGCAACCTTAGGTGTTGGTAACGCCAGGGGAACTTGGTGTGCTGACTCTAAGAGGCGCTGCCCAGAGGGTGGAGCGGTGTGGAGATGCCACGGCCAGCCTCTGCAATAACAGGGGAACTTAAAGGTGTCATGGAACTGATAAGCTGCATATTTACTACCCTGGGCCAACAGCCTGCCACGTTTTTGACAAAATGCTGTCCTTTTGGTGAACTCTGCTCATTATAACATCATTATAATACCAAGACACACCTCCATCCCAAAAGCTACCTGCCTCCAAGGTGCGAGCACCCCTCACTGAGCTTGCGCACTGAATTTTTCTAGCTTAAACTTTACACCAGTCCTAAGCAAAGGTATGTATGACTAGAGTCGCTCAAGCTCCACCCAAAAGGTGAAAGATAGTATAAAATGGTTTAAGAGAAAGAGAATGTTAGGGAAGACACCATCGTGTACCACTCTGACGTTTGGGATCAGTCGACGGGCTGAGCTTCTCTTCCCCCCCATCGGGATGCCTTTGGGTAAGAGTCGAACACTTGGTTATATCAAGTGCCTCCGTGGAAAACTTAAAAATCTCTCTAGAGTCGCTTTCTTGTTCTTTTAACGTGTTTGTGTCCGGCCGTGTTACTTATATTCTTGTCCGGCCGTGTTATATACTTGTTCGTGTCCAGCCATGTTATTCATACTCATATTCTTGGCATTTGTATGTGCTTTGCAGACAGTGAATTTATCACCGGTAATCCAAAGAATCTGTGTGTCTGTTGCTCCAATAAACTGCACTCTTCACTGCTCTGGCTGTGATAGTTCCTTCAACACGACCAGACTGGGGGGTGTAAAACTGATGCTGTCTCCTTAACGATGCTATACACACAGTCCTTAGAAAATAAACCGTTGACCAAGTCTGAGACTAAGACCGGACCTAGCCACACCTAGACTCCTCTCTGAGAAGGAGTTTAGAAAGCAAGGGGCTCCCGTCTGAACCTCATGACTCAACGGGAGGGTTCCCCCCCCACAGCCACTCCTCAGACTCCTATTTGTACGTGACAGTAACTCTTAACGCAACAGTAGTCTTCAAGTGACAAGAGTCTTGTTGAAGTAAGTACATGTAACTACTCCTAGGAAAAGATCAGAATGCAAGCCCCTGCTTTGTTGTGCAGAAAACCATAAGCAGAGGTTGATTCAGAGGATTAGCTCAGGAGATTAAATCTTTATACTTTAAAAAAAGTGTCTGGTTAAGTCCTCATAGGCCTTAAACATCACCAAGTCACTGCATGAGTTGGTATAACAATAAGATGATCCAATAACCCAGCAGCAATCCAACTGCAAGTAGGCAGATCAAGAAACTTGGCAAGCATAGGGAGTACTCCACATGCATATCAACGAACCGAATTCTGAAATGATTTCTGTATATTAATGAACAAAACTTGTGTTGCATGCTTCACCACAAAAAATGCTATTTACATTATACATTATCAACTGTGAACTAAGCTTCCTGAGTACAAGATTGCAAATAACAAAATTGCATCATTTACAGCAATGGTAACAAAAATTACGAAGCCTGGAATTAAGGTATTGCAATGCACGCCTGCAATGAAACAAAAAAAACTTGATGAACAGCAAAACTTCATGAGCTAAACAGCACAGTGGTTTTAAAGTTTGTACTGTATTTATTTACAAAGTTAAATGTTTCATAAATACACAGACACAAATAGACAGATACTCTTAAAACAGTAAAAAAATATTCCATTACACTTTTGTGGATCCTGGTTTCCAATAAACCCAAGCAATGTTAAATATTGCTGTAGTAGATTTTATACTTCACTGCTAATTTTACACTAAACAAACACTGCAAAAGGGAAAATAGACCTTTATGACACAAGAGGAAAAAAAGTAATTCCTGTCCTTTCCATAACGCCTACATTTCCAGAAAACCATGGACCTGATCCTTCAACTGTACACATTTAATTTTACTCTCATGAGTAAATCTCATCGATTTTAATAGAAAAGAATTCATATTAAGAAAGGCAAACAAGTATATGCATATATTCTGGGCTGAGGAAAAATTGGGCCTTTCACACAGTAATTACTTCAGTACACACATTATTACTCCTATACAGAGGTTTTGCTTACACAAGGAAAAAATGTTACGGAACAAAAAAGTGCACATTAAACATATCAACTAATACAGTAAAACTTTATTCAAATGATAAATTTACACAGACTGCCATCAATAAAAACATTAGCTTGTTGTAGTTAAATGAGACTGAACTCTGCTGCATGTTCTGTATTCCAAGTGCTTCAAGTACAGTGAGCCATCAGTCCTCAGGAGGCAGAATCCTGCCTCACTTAAAGTCAATGGGAATTTCACCATCGGTTTCAGAGTAGAAGAATGTTTTGGAGTCAGCTTCTTCCCCCTCCCCCCTTTTTTAAAAAAATAAGTCAGATCAGAGAGAAATCCTCCCCATTATGAAGAAATCTGGCTAAAAAAACCAAAAAGAAAATAAGTATATAGGATTTATTCTCAAATCTCTTGCAACAATTAGATTCCAGCAGAAGCTGAGAATTTTATCTTTCTCTTCTATATGCACCCACCGACCCCATTTTGTTTGATTACATATAAACAAAATCATACGCACGAATTTCATTTAAGACTGGAAAATATGTACCAGAGCAGTTTAATATGCAGAACAATGTATCACATGCAGTAGGACTAACCATGCTTGGTTTGGATCACTGAACACTTGGCTGTGCATATTCTCCTTTTTGAGTGAGGGCTGGCTTTGTCTGGGTATTTCTTTCCTTGACCTCTACCAAGCTATCATTTTACCCCTCTTTATTTCATTCTATAAAGAATCTCAACTAGGGATACATGCCTTTCAAGTGTGAAAATTGTTGGACTCCAGAAGGGCTCCGCATTTCATACTCGGGAAGTTACAAAAGCATGAGGGGAATGCTATCTAATCCTAACTGTTTAGGTACACAAACATGTTGCCAGATGACCCAAATGTCCGGATCTCTCCTAGGGCTGTATGTTTTTGTGTTGGCAGACAGAATTTCCCTTGAAGACTAAAAATGAGCCATATACAGTAGGAAAAAAACATTTAATTTATGAGAAGCAAAACTGCATTATGTTATGTCAGGTCTTAGTCAGCTCCCTGCCAGCCACAGCAAGGAGCTTGGGTAACTTGATTCACTGCTGAATTTGGGTATCTAAAATGAAGATAGCATTACTGTGGTTGCTGTGTTTTTTAATTGTTTTCTCAGTGAGACTATTTCTAGTTTGTTACCAATATAATTCTGAAATAAGAGCAAAACCATAAATCAGCTGCTTGCAAAATCTTGCAGACCATGACAGAAGCACTCTAAATATTTCATTGATGTCTATTTCTGGGTACCTATCTAGTTAATATAAGATGATGTTATTAAGGAGTCTCCACAGAACTGTTCTGCAGGAAATAAGCTCCGTGTAGCCCTGCCACTACATTTTCTTGCACGAAAAGTTTCCTGTGATGAATATAGAGCCCATAAGTTCTGTGTGACTTAGTATATTTCAAGCAGAATAACTTAGGTGCCTCGCAGAGGTATCTTGCCTTGGATGCTAATGTTTGACTTTTGTGCTCTTCCCCTACAAATCCTTCTACTGATAAGAGTTAGCTTTACAGATTTACCCTAGTTACAGGCTCTACCACCAATCCAAACACAAGGGTATCACAAGCTGAAGAGAGACGAAAGCTCCAAAACTTGGGGGAAAAAGAAACACTTAACTTAGCTGTTCATTTAAGCCTTCCAGAAATGCCTTAACTGGAAGAAAGCAGCAATTGAAAAGCATCAGATCAGGCTTGTACCTCCAGAAAACTGATTATTTGGATCCATACAGATAGTCTTTTACTAAAAAGTTACACTATATAGTATCTGGCTTTAAAAGTTGTTCCCACGAAACAGTAGCAAGATGTAATCATAGGAGGCTTATTTCTTCTTTTCAGTTCAGGAAATAATTTAAACTTCACTGTCACTGGGTTAAAAGTTACACTATTATTCAACTCCAGGAGGCAAGGGCATAAAATCATTGTGCCCAAAGAAACTAACATAAAATATTCCATGGGGCTTCCAAAACCTTGCAAAAAACCTGAAAAATAGAACCTGCGCTCTCTTTCACCACTAAGTAAGGGCCAAGCCACACGCTGGCCCATAAACAGCAGAGTATACCTTAACAGAAACAGTAAGCCAAAAATCTGGATAATCAAAAAAGTCATTATTTGCACCACTAATTTTGGGGAAGTAACAATAGTATCCAAACATTCAAATAAACTACAGGAAGCATTAGAAATCTGCAAACTCTAAGACAGTGAAGTGAGTCACAATATCTGTGCTTGAGCATGCTCAAGCTCTGCTTTTTCTAATGGCAGAACTCCTACCGTTCATTGGCAGACTTCAATGAATTTAGGACTTCATTAATTTTAACATATGCTAAATGAAAGTTAAGAGCTTTCATTTTAAGATGATCAGATTTAAATATAACTCAGAACTATATGATGCTCACTAGTTCAAGAGGCTTATCATAAAAATTCATGTGCAAAAATCTAAGTTAAAACATTTACTATAAAAAAACCACTTTGAAAACTACTGTATCCAGAATTTTCCCTCAAATATTGAAACTTTCATCTTTCAGTTGGCACACAGCTGACATTACAGTATCACTTTAATGTGTGAGAAATAAATGGATAAATGGAAAGAGAGCGGGGGGGGGGGGGGGAGAACAACCCGCAATGCTGTCAGCAAACCACCACCACAGAGTAAATGAGTGAGACATCCTAATTTCTCAGTTTTACCTTACAGCACCATTACGAATACAGATAATAGTAATAATCAAATATAACAAAGCAATTTCACCATTGCAATACTATTGACTTTTTGGCCATATGCACAGACCAAATTCTACCACTTATCTAGTGAGATTTTTGAAATTGAACATACCCTTTCCAATCATCGTATTTCTAGGCTTACAACAAAAAAAAGACCCTTACCAGGAATAATCATGAATAAGAGCCTGGGTAGATTTTTACTTTCATCTTTTGAGAGGTCTTTCCAGGGCCCACACTTTAAGACATGGGTAGCAGCTCCACAACAGTAGATAAATTCTTCATGTAATGGGACTGGCTCTTCTGATGCTGACCTCATGTTTGCTGTTAGACAGAATAAGATACTGTTATAACAGATCAGCAAGTATTTTCTGGCTCTTTGCTACTATACCTTCCCATAGAATAATTGTAAAAAAAAAAACCAAACCACCCTTCCCAAACAGCTGCCATCTCCAGTAAACAGAAGTCCAATTCAATATTTGATGTTTGAACAGGTTGTAGAAGTTGATACATGTTACTACTATATGAGAGAATGCATCTCTCAGTTTCTGTCACAGAAATATATGGTGATGAATTGGACAATAAGATCTACTTTGCCTTAAAGGCAAATAATTTTAAATGTCTTATTCACACTGTCCACTGAAAAGATTCAGTTAAAACCTATTTGAAGGCAAACAAAAGAAAACATACCAAACAGAACTACTGCATTAATGTCTTTGCAAATTCTGTGTGCCTCAGCCAGGGGAGCACAGCATCGCCTAAAAACAACCACCAAAAAAACCCAACAAAACCCAACCAGAATAAAACCCAAAAGAAAATACCAGAGGCCAAAAGGAACATGCTAATTACTAGATTGCCTTCCAGCACTAGGTGGGCTCCTCATTTTAACTGCAGCATAACTTACTTCTCCAGAAATTTTCAAAGGTTTAAAGGAGGAGTCTTTGTCAGTTAAAGCTAATCAAGATTTGACCAATTCAGGCAAATATTTATGCTCACCTTTATAGCTTTTCTTAAATTATTTGGTTATCTGAATACAGTGATACGAAATAAAACAGTATGCTGCCAAATAAACAAGGCATGTTCATCAGTTCATGTATTTATCATATATGAAATAATTATTAGGCTATCACTCTGGAACTGGCTGACTGACCAAACTCCCATCTCTTTCCTTCAGTAAAAAAGCTACTTCATCAAGTGACTACTTATGAATTAAAATGTCTTCAAGATGAACTACGACATACACAAGCATCTGCCAAAATAACCATTTACCATTTGCAACTACAGGTGCAGTTACCAGACAAAGAGTCAGAAGCCTGCCCTTGTTGGAGTATGATCACACATGTGCATCGCTTGGAACAGACCCATGCTTGCTAAGTCCACAAAGCTGTTTGTATCAACTTCAAGGGCTATTTAAGTTCTACAAAATATTTCCAATCTTATAAGAAACACATTTGAGGCTTCTGAAGCAACAGATCCGGCTTAAACAGAGTTGAAAAACTTTGTTAAATTATTACAGGAACGACTATGCATTCCTTATTGAATACATGACCATCTATAATGGAAAAGGCTGTCCAGCTTAACTGTTTCCAATTTAAATTGTAATTCAAGTCACGTACAAAGGGGGAAAAAATAGATTATAGTGTCTCTATCTAGTACACCCTGAAAGTTGACTGAAATATGTTATGTTATATAGTAAGCAAAAAAACCCAAGATTATAGGCCAGCAATTCTCAAAAGGAACTCTCAAGGACTTCATAGGCCGCCACTGCAGGAAAACTTTTTAGTAAGCCTCATCTTGAAATTAACAGACAAAAGTGCAACCACCTTTAATGTTATTTAAGATGATCTTTCCTGAGTTCAAAAGCCATTGTTTCATGTATAACTTATATAGCAGCAATCCATCAGCACATGGAATTAGGATAAATAATTCAAACAAAATAAGAATATGATCACATAAGATGCAACAAAAAAAACCCAAACAAAAAACATTACAATAAAACTGGATATTGTTGTATACCACCATGATCTTTAAAAGATCAAAAGCATCTAGTTAAGGGTAACATTAGGCCTTTCAAATGTTTTTGCTCAGTGAAAAAGGACCATTTGTTTTTGAGTACAAGGATCCAAATTCTATTTCCTAATCAGTTTGTGAAGTTTTACGCTTCAGTTTACATGCCTAAGATCTACAAAATTTGCAGGACCATGAGGTGGGGGCACTACCTTCACGAACAGTCACTGGAAAATTCTCAGTGTTACACAACTTGAGAGGAACAGATCCGAACGAAGATGTCACATGAATTTAAAACAACAGGCAATACAGAAGAGACAGATAATGCTTTATTTGAACTAACAAGTAGTACCTTGAAAAAAAAGCCTAGTATAATGCAAACAGAAAATGCTTCTGGAGGGAAGGGAGAAGTGTTGTTTAATACTTTCAATTACAGCACAATTCTCTGGATGAAGCTTTTTTCCTCACCTCCCTACTTCACACCCCCCACCCCCCCAAAAGTTCATTTAATGCCAAAGGAGACACCTTTACTACTTCATTATTTGCCATGTTATTGTCTTTAACTTACAGTGACTGGAACATAAGTAACTGAAGCAAATATTGTCAAACGATAAGGTATTTTTTGCAATGCATTATTCCTGCTTTTATTTCTTCATTATTCGAACCTGAAGGAAGTCAAGAGCAGCTCTGACAGAGAAACCCAGTTACATCAACAACCAAAGTAGACATTGAGCTTGTCATCCCTTTCCTGAGGTGTTTACAATCCAAGCAGCAAAAGTTACAACTCCTTACCCAAGAAAGGAGGTTTTATACAAAGTTTCTGATCATGAACCAATAAAATCAGCTGTAAAGTTTCATTTTGAATTGATTCCACTGAACAACTCCAAATGGAAATCCCACTGACAACTCTTCATTCACAAGCAGCATTTGCAACGTAAGGTCTTAAATTAAGCAACGAATAAAGGCAGCTCAGCAACACATTATGGACTGGAATGGTAGGCTTTTAAGGTTCACACAGACTCTTGTAGCAGCTTTGGTCTAGTTTTTAACTTAACTTCTGATTTCCAATATGCACAATGTTGCAGTAACTGAAAGCAAGACTGTATACTAGAGAAGAAAAGGTTTTCAGAAAAACTGCCCATCTGAGACAATGCCAAAAGGTTTCCTAGTGCTAACTCTATATAATAGCTGAAGGATTTTTATTTATTTATTGTTGGGTTTTTAATCTGTAACTTTATGGCCTTTAGTAATAGAAATGGACTGAAGAGAAAAACAGATAAAAGACAGTAGATATACTCCTACGATACTACTCAGACCTGTTTTAAGATGAAATCAGTAATACCCAAAAACATGTCTGAATCTCCTTCCCTCTTCATAAATGAAGCTTTGAAGAACAGTATTTCCATTATAGGCATCTATCTTTGGCATGAATTGCCTGCGTTTCCCCTAGAAATACCTTAAGATGGCCTATCAATTTCCAAACACATTTAATGGGCAGAGGTCTCGACAGATGAGACTCCTACCAGCTCAGTCCGCTGGCAGAGAGGGCACAGTTTGCGCTGCAGCTCAAACTAAGGAGAAGACAGAAGCACAGACTTGACTGGTGGGAGTTTCATATGAGTCATCATGGAGGAACGTAAGAGAGCAAGAGAAAGAGATGCAACCATGTAGGAAACCAGGCCTTATTATGTCCCATTCAGTATTTTCTTCCTTCTCTCCAACCCCTGCCCATAAACTCTCTAAACGTACATGGAAAAATATTACAAGAAAGGCAGCTTCTGTCAACAGTACTTAATTTAGCAACAAAACTTCTGCTAGAATACATTAATGTGGGCTTTGACTTACAGGGTAGGACTTCAGCACTAGATTAACACACACTTAATGGAGATGTCTACCTGAAAACAAACTGCTATTACAGGATACAAAGATCTAGGCGACAGCAGATGGACTGATTAGTGAATAACCATGGGACCAGCCACCAGGTTTCTACCTCAGGATGAGACAAATGGACTTGATGATCTTAAAGGTCTTTTCCAACCTATATGATTCTTTGACTCTATACAATTCTGTGAAATCATCCCCTAGTTAGCAAAGCCTATAATGAGAACTTAGACATACACTTGCACTGACAAACCAACACATATATTTACGTGTCTCACTACTGATCTGGACTCCACTACTGTCATTGTTTCATAGAAGAATATTTGGAAACAGAATTATCCACAGGGAGCAGATTACTTCTGCCATATGACTAAGTCTCTTCATATTCATCTTTGGTTCAGCTGACTCTGAAGTAAAATGCTGATAGTAACAATGAGTTTCCTTTGACCACATTGTGCTTAATTATTTATGCAACTGTCCTGATAGCATATTAACTGTTCCATTCTACTCTATTACTTGGACTTGACATTTTATTTGAAAGATAATTTGGGAATAAAAAAAATTGTGATCTGCATCCAAAATAGTGTTTAACAAAAGAATGGTCACAAACTCAGTCTAGCACCGCATAATGTATGTGAACTGAAGAATGATGCTGAAGCAAGAGATGGTAGTCACAAGGGCAAAGATAAATTGCATAAAACAGTGGTGGAACCAAAGTAAAGGAGAAATGTCAAATCTGCTTCAGCTCTTGATGGCTGAAGCCAGGAAAAAAAAAAAATCCAAAATCATAGCCATTTTCAATCAAGAAAGGTAAGGAGGAGCACCCAAGGCACTATAGGCTGATCTGGCTCAGCTGAGTCCTCAGAAAAATCACAGGAGCATGTATTCTTCTAATCACATAAAGGAAAAGACATTAATCCAGAATAGGAAACCAATTTCCCAATGGCAAATCATGCTCAATGATTGCCTTCAATGATAAAATACCTGGCCACAAGAATGAAAGAAAAGACGTAGATGTAATGCACATTGCCTTATTAAGACTTTTGGCACCATCTCCCACTGCATTCTCCTTTCCAGGCTAAGGAAATGCAGGCTGAATAAACAGACTCACATAGTTTGAAAACTAACAGAACAAGCTTAAAAGATAGTCAACTACTGGCTGTCAGCTGAATGTCAAACAAGTCAAGTAATCTTGGGTCAATACTGGAGCCTATAAAGCTCAACACTTTCATCAGAAACCTGGATGAGACAAAAAAATGCAAACAATGCTAAATCATCTGGGATGGTGGATACAGCTGGAGCAGAGCTTCAATTCAGAGGGTTGTTTCCTTGAGAACCTTAAGGACTGGGCCAACAAATCCCTTATGATGCTCAATAGTGGAAAGCACAAAGATCTGCACCTGGAGCAGAACACCATGCATCAGAAGCAGCTCAGAAGTAATTGGCTGAGTAGCAGCCCTGCTGAAAAAGATATGTTTGTCACCATGGATGCCAAACTGAAAGACAACAATGTGCTCTCAACACAGTAAGGTAAACTATGTATCAGACTGAAATTAGAGAAGCATGGCCAGCAGTTTGAGGAAAGTTACTCTTCCCTCCTATTCAACAGCAGTGAGGACATACCTGCAATACTGAGCCGAGTTTTGTTCACCCCAACAGGTCAAGAAGGACATAAGGAAACTTGGGAGGGTCAAGTAGATGACTACCCAGAGGGTGAGCAGCCTGGAGCACATGACCTCTAAGGAAAAGCTTTAGGAACTGTGCTTTTTCAGTCTGCCAAGAAGAGGCTAAGTTGTAATGGAATAACAACCTGGAGCTATTTGAAAGAGACCTGCAAAGATAGCATAGCCAGACATTTCTTTGCAATAGCAGATGGTAAGAGAAGAGACAACAGCTACAAGTTGTGTCTTGACAGTTTAAGACATTACAAAAAAAAAAAATCTTTGCTAGGAAGGCAATGGAAGATTGCTAGGAAGGCAGCAGGACCTCTTTTGTTGGAGGTTTTTAAGACAGCTGGACAAAACAATAATTTTGGTCTAAACAGAAGGATGGACTAAATTTTCTCCAGAGTTTTCTATAAATCAACAGTTTACAATTCTTACGGCCCTAAAACACCAGAAAAAGATAAAGGGTGAGATGCAACAAGGGTTGCAGCCAATTTTTCTAGTACCTTAGCAAACGTAGAAGGCTTTGAGAATACAGTAGATGACAATAACTAAGTATATAGGTCAGAGAAAAGGAATCTAAACTAGATCAGCCCCCCCAAAACAAAGGAAACTGAAGTAGATGTATTCCATGGATTAGCTGTACCAGCTTAAATAAAAAAGAAACACTGCCCTAATTGGTGAGCTTATGTGACTGAATTCAATATGACAATGCAAAAGAGTAACTGGAAAAATAGAAAGCGAGATTCCTTCAGCTGCCTGCTATGCTAAGGCTCAACCAATTTCTGCAACATTATCCCCAGAAGAGAATCATCCAGACCTGACATAAGCTCCTTGATTTGCAGACTGGAACTAACGTGCTCATAGCTAAGAACTAGAAGCAGAAGGGACGGACTGACCAACCTGCTAGAAAACCTGCAAAGATGAACAAGGGGAGGGGGGAGAAAACACAGGATGCCTAGATCTCATCAAGGATTTCTTTGAACAAACTACAGACAAACAGTGGATGCCAGAAAAACAGCAAACGTAGGCCAAAGACTTTGCAAGCTGTTGTGACATCAGTGACAAATCTTGACCAGTTTTGTACAAGAAAAGCAGCAGCAGCCACCGCCAGTGGCACATAAAACTGAAACATTTCTTCATTGTACTTTACAGTATAATTCTCTGTCAAAGTCATACGATGGCAAGGACCTGCTAGTCCCTTTCACACTAGTTCTGAATTAGTAAATAAAAATTGTTAGGTGTTATTTGTAAAAATGAGCAAAGCTAAAAAGTTAACACTATGGACACATTAAACAAAGCAATGTAGTTACATGAAATAACCCAATAAAACCCAAACATCTATACCTAAGGCAGTTCAGAGCAGCAGGCTGTTTTTGTCTAAAACAAGTGAAGTAACTAGGTGGCCTTATTTTCAGGGATCACTCAATGACCTAGCAATCCGATGCCCTCAATTTGTTTTGTTCTTGTGTCGTTCCCCCCATGCCCCTCCCTCAAGCAGTAAAAAAGCTAGGAGAATTTCACTGGTGACTGTGCAAAAAATATCTGTGAAATGCGTGGAAATGGGGTACAGCTTACTCATGCTTAGAGTTGTAATGATAAAAAGCTAAAGTGCAGAATGAAAACTGGAATCAATTTTCATTTCTGAACCTTGTACAGAGACATCATACAGGCGACTGTGCATAGACCTAAGTAGGAAGAAGCCTAGTTTTAAGAACTGAACCTATGGTATCATCACAAAATTTGGATTTCATTACCACTAATAACCTTGTAGCAATCACCAAGAAAGTGTGTACTGTCCCGGTAGAAGGGAAGCAGGGAAAATAACTTCTGGGTATCAATTTTGTACTGGACAAGCTGTCCCTTGTCAGTGCCAAACACTATAAAACCAGTTATTGAGACACCTTTTCAGCAAAGCAGCATAGGACTCACAAATCGAAAAAGTGTTAGCTTAGAAAGGTCTAGATTTTGTGGATTGAAATCAGGAATAGATGGATTCCCCATCAACCTTGTTCCAACAAGGTGCTTTGCTCTGGTATGAACAATTTGAAAGAGTTTCAAGAGTAAGGAATCAAGAAATCAGAAAACATTTTCAGATCCCGCAATGATACATGTCTACCTTGGTCTGGTACAAAATTATTCAACAGAGAGGGTGGTCAAAACCCTGGGGAAATGGATTAGGAAGGCCCACCATAACTTTTAACCAGTCTTTACATCTCACTGAGAGTTTTGGCTTTAAAAAGTTCAGCATGTACTAATGACTTAAAAAAAATGGAGCTCTTGTTAATTATCATAATAGAACTATTACAGCACTTTTGGTCTTGACTTCCATACTACTCTCAAGAGGACGAAACAGCAAATGAAAGACTTCCAAGGGAATCGGGCACAATGGCAACCTTTATGAAAGCGGTCACAAGCTTGAAAGCATCAACTGTTGGTCTACAGCACTCACCACAGTCGGCAAGGGGATCTGACGTTTCATTGCAGTTCTGGCAACAAGACACTAAGTTTTATGCCTAGTCTCTTTTTCCCTTTTGGCAATCACAGACCTCAGTTTTTGTTTGTACTGACGCTCCTTTAACAAAGGTCTCAAAACCCCAGTTATGCTTGCCCAGTGCTCAAATAGCAGAGTCCATGTCCCTTGTTACTAGTTAGATCAAAAGGTCTTCCATTTGCCATTGCAACTTTAACATTCAGTTAGAAACATGTGGTACTAGAGTCATAGCAAGCATAAGCAAACCCTGAGAAGTTACTCTGGTGCAGCTGAGGGTCTCCTGAGGCTTCATACAATACCAGCAACTATAAATGTACCCAAAAGAAAAAAGACATGACATTCTAAAAGTGGAATATGTTCTATCAAACACATTTCAACATGCAGTGGAAGAGGTCCTACATATCATGTCCTGTCAATCTATTTAATCATACCCAGATGGTAACTTTCACTTTTTCAAAAGAGCTAAAGCATCACAAACCATTTGTAAACTGCTCAGAGCTACCAACATGAAAATGACCCCAAGAGAGTGCAAGTTTGTTTTGGTTTGTTTTTTCTTAAAGTAACTTCATAAGCATAATTAAGGTGGGGAATTCCACAGATTACAAGAAAGTGGTAGCTATACTCCTAGCAACTCCCTCATTTCCCAGTTAATATGCAAGCCTGATGATAAAGCTAATAATGTTGATGACCTAAAAAGAAATGAGCAATAAATTAACTGCTTAAAGAAACAAGTGCACTCAAGGAAGTAATGATGATTTCATTTGCATGAAAACAAATAGGATGGTTTAATTTTGTGTAATATGGGGTATTTTCCAGAAGAGAAAATGGGATTTTGGGAAACCTTTTAGTCCCAATGGAAGAAAAAGGTATTCATTTGCACATAATATTGAGATCTACTGGACAAATGAAAGTAACTTTCAAAGACAGCTTTCCCTCCAAATACTGCATAAAAGTATTGCACCCAGAGGAAAACCCTGGGGAGTTTATAACTGAAATCTCATGGAGGAATAAACAGAAGGTGGTGGGCATGAATAACAGGTGGGTATAATAAATACACTTTAAATATAATGTTCTGATATTAGACTGCAATGTTAGCAAAACCTCAGTCAAGTAAAGATAGAATTTCTATGCGAGAGAATATAAAAAGCTGTTGCTGAAGTACAATGTCTTCATGGTAAAGAAGGTTTCCAGGGAGAAAACTATGCCAGGTCTCTTCTGAGCAGACTCATGTCAAGAGAATCTTGTAAATGAACTTTCGCAGCTGCCTGCAGGGAAACCAAGCAAAAAGCAAAAATTCTACATTAGAAAATCAAAGGGAAATAAATCACAGTTTGGAATGGATAGCATGAGAAAATTGTCACAAATACAGTAAAGTCTGTGAAGTGTGCAATGTGTTTAATTGTTTATTTGAATGTGGATTACGTTGAATATCAGTTTTTGGGGAGCCACTGGGCAAAACTGAAATGGAACACCATGATTACAGACTGGGTTAAAAACTTGTTGAAGTTAGAGGTGGCAATGTTATACTGCATGAACAAGAACCCATCACGCCTATGTTTGGATACAGAGAAAAGAAACATTAGTGGCCTTCAAACTTCAGCACATACCACCATGCAAAACAGAGCAGGTTCAAAATTGAACAGGTATGTGAATTATGTGGGAGAAGAATTGACACGGCCTTTCACAGGGTATTGCTTCAATAGGAGAGAGAGAAATAGCAGAATATACCGTAAAAAGTGAAAGAACAGATAATCAAGGACACATGAACAAGAAGAAATTGAAAATGGTATTGAGAGAGAGAAAACATTCACATGCAAATAGGTTTGCTTGTGGTCTAAGGGTTTGGAAAAAAATGCTTGCTCACTAAACAAAGATGATGCTTCTTTGCCATTTGATTCCTGCTATCTCTAGGGAAAATGAGAACTTTGTGCCTTTTCAAAAGAAAAAAAGTCAAAGAACCATTTGGCTCTGCAACCGTATGTTCTATACTCTTATTTTTTCCTCCTACATCAAAAAATTACAAGCCCCACATTTCTGTTGGACAGCCATTTAAGTCATACCAGTAATCTGGACAACATGCAATGAAACACAAAAATGCAAGAATTTAAAGTAACAGTAACCTATATATGCATGTAAACTACAGCACCGAAAGGTTAGGCATTTGAAGAAACTTTCATCTTTCAGCAGCAGTAATGACAGGCAAAAGCAGTAAAAAGCAACTGCTATTTCATCTTATGGTAAATAACTCCTTTTCCACTTCCTATCAGAATAAGATCACTACTCAATGGAGAGCACTATTCTTTCTTTGTTCTTGTTAAGGAAGGCAAAGCTCAAAGAGCATAATGAATACTAGCAAGAAGCAGCTATCAAAGCAAAAAGACCATACACCAATCCAATTAGCCTCACACTGTCCTTGATTTGGGTTTCCCCATCCTTTGCTGTGCTGTTCAGCATGAATCTCCTTATGGAACTATCCCTTATTTCTATATGTTTCTTCCATATTTCCACATTCTCCTTTAGCCTAACATATGCTCTGAATTCAAAACACTTTTTTTCTTTTCTTCTTGTTTTATTATTTCAACTTGCATATGTTCTTACATCAACTGTTTATCTCACCTTCAACTCATATCTCTAGCTACTGACGGTTTTCTTGCTTTCTAGCAAGGACATAAAAGCATTAGTCAAAATACTGTCTACTTACAGTGGACCAACTTCCTAGTCACAACAGCATTCTTCAGTAATCTCTCAACCTGCATTTGCTGCTTACCACCTCCTTCTTATGTTTGCTGCAGCAGCTGTACATTCTGATATTCATTTACTAACCTAAACAGGCTAGGAAGGCACTGCGAGCAGAGACACGAAAACAAATAGGCTATATGCAGCTCTGTGCAAAGGACAAGAGAAATCAAACAGAAGAATCAAATCAATGAACAGGAGACATAAACAAGAGACTACAAAGAATAATACCAGACAGCATTAGATCCTTTTCTGAGTCACTACAGTAATATAATTGTCTATACGATTAGTATGAGGCCTGGAGTCCGAGTCCTTCCCAGTAAGAAGCAATGGTGATGATCATCATTCTGCTAATCAGGTGGGTGGGGCAGAGAGTTGAACAGTCAGGCTGGAGAAAATGGTACAGTAGCCAAAAGGTTTCTCCTAGAACCAGTGCGGCAGGAAGGCCTGCACATGCTGGTGCTCTGACAGACAGACCTACAGTCATAGTAACAAGAGGATCCAAGTCAATTCACCGTGCTGGAAACACTGCTAGCTTATCCCTCAAAATGAGAGCAACCCTTGAAGCATCACTATTTTGCACAGGGACCCAGCTCCTCCCAACAAAATAATCCTGCCAAACCCTGACAACACATGACTAGGTACAAATACACACCTAAACAAAGCCTGCATTCATCACAGGTGCAAATAATAATCCAGTTATCATGTGACACATTTTATTTCCCATTAGTGCTACAATTTCTTTTGAGAGGTAAAATTTGGAGGGTTGGATTTCCACTAAAACTTTGTATCAGTAAAGGTTTTTTTTAAAAAAACAAGAAATTTGAGTAAAGAACCTGTCTAAACAAAGGACAATGGGAACAGGATCTAAACAGAAGCAGGAGATGAGACAGAAAAAGGAAAAAGCAAAAGAACAGCGTAGTTACTGGCAGCAGCAGGAGGAAGCGAGGATACTGAGGAAAGATTGTGCCATGCTTGGAGTTGTAACATCGCTGGTTAGACATTGTTCTGGAACATCTGGATTACCTAACATATGATAACAAGGCACTTGCCATACAACGCACAGCTGCTTTAGGTGGTTGTGCAACCCCAGCTAGGTAAATAAACAGTGTT
The DNA here is from genome assembly GCF_034638445.1 of Ciconia boyciana. Classification (NCBI taxonomy): domain Eukaryota; kingdom Metazoa; phylum Chordata; class Aves; order Ciconiiformes; family Ciconiidae; genus Ciconia; species Ciconia boyciana. The sequence continues at coordinate 10,655,339 of NC_132936.1, read as the reverse complement.
CTCATTGATTTTACTAGTCAACTATGTAGTCAGGCTAGTATCTTGCTGTGAAATTCCAGATCTGTTTCAAGCTCAAGACTCTGTTAAGTTCAGACCTTTCGTATTACACATTTGTTTCCTATTACGAATATTCTTTTATCACAATGACTTATTTCCCCCTGTGTAACCTGTTTACAAACCTTACTGGACATCTAAATACTACCATTCAAAGTCTAAGATGGAATCAAATTCAGTCAAGCACTTCACTGAAAATTCACAGTATTACACAGTGGTTTTTCAAGAGCAGAAAAAACATAGTTATACCACTATTAAGAGCATGCCCCATTTAAATAAGCAAAAACTACCTGTTCTTCATATTCTGAATGCATGTTGTCTGTACAAATGCATGCACTACACCACTAAAGCTTAAACATTGAAATTCTGCTCCTAATACTTGGTAAATATAACCTAGACATTATTCAAAATGGGGACTACCTCTTTTTGCAGACAAGGTGCCCTTATTATAATAAATCACAATAATAGAAAAAATGTAATTTAAAATAAATCAAAGCTATCAATTAAAAAAACCAGTAAAAACAGTGCTATTAGGAAGCTTTAGAGTAAATCTTGTCAAATTTACTGGTAAGTTCTTTGGCTTGGCAGTCATATTGGAAATTTTGTTTTACCATTACCCATACACAATTTATTGTAATTGCCTTTGTGAATCTCATGAAGCAGATAAATAGGTAATAACCCATCAATGTCTCTTCTAATTTAAAGAGTAGGAAATACTAAATAGAAGTAGCAGAAAGCACGTTCAAAACCAACTGAGGTGCCTCCTAAGTTAATGTGTATTTGATCCACACAACTACTCGATGCTGGATGTTGTGAACACTAGAGCTCCACAGGGGTGCAAGGCAGGGATGAGTTGATGGAAAAAGAAATCTGTTTTGGAACTTTAAGTCTTCAGTACATCTGTTCCAGAAAGTTCCTGGGCTGCACTTTGTTGCAGGCTGAGTGGGTACTTACAGAGCGGGACTAGGTAAAGAATCATATACGCTTGCCTCTTTCACAAGCATCTGCTTAAGGTACTGTCAAAGATTCTTGAAAGATCACTGACTTCAACTGCCTTTATACAATCCTTGTAGTAATACCAAGATGGAAAAGATTAAATGTTAGTGCTGTCGCTTACCCAGTTCTGTAAACGTGTGACCGCTACCTTCACTGACATCATAAGCAAGCGCCACAAGAAAACAGGGAACTGCAACAATCCTAATTAATAATTGAAGGCTTCTAGTCTCTGAGACACACAAAATACAAATTCATATCCAGATTCTGCAACAGGTTCATGCAGATGGACTGCCAGACCTTAACTGGGTATCATAAAGTCCCAGAGGGCCAGGAGTATACTGCACCTTAAAAAATAAGGGTCTGCATCATTCAAGCCGTTCAAGTCTTCTGATGATAAGGCTTTAGTATTATACTTCAGTTGCAAGACAAGAAGCTGCTGCATCATTTTTGCAAACACAACAAAAAAAGTTACCAGCGAGAAAGCCCTCGACAACTGTCATGTCTCAACAGTGTTTCATCTTTATCGTAATTTCTTTTACCATATCACTGTTTACACTGCTTCCTGAACCTGCTGCTCACCTCCTGTCTGGCACAGGCATTTTTTCTCTTTTGTAGGAGCTACCTTCAAGGCCGCATTTACTAACAATGATGATGCTCAGGAACCAGTACTAAGAACAAACCTGACAGAGGGTTCCTGAAGGAGGGTGTGTACGCCTGCTAGACTCTCTGGTTTTCCAAACCAGATGAATTCCTCTAATAAAAGTCACTTTTTTCCACTTACAAATCTCATCTTGCTTTTAGCTTCTAAGCATTCATAATCTTATTTTCCTCATTTATAGACCCTTCAGTCCACAGACTTTTTCTTCCTACCTGTTTTAGAACTTGCTGCATAGATAATGAGCACCAGTCAGCTGCAAGAAATGTTTCACAGGAACAAGGACTGTCATAGAAAAAAACACTACAAGCAGCATCACCGCAGTTATTTTCTGGAAAAGGAGACACTGCTTGGGACTTGTTTCTTGAAGTCTCCTCCCAATCCAAGGAAAAACAACTCAGAGGAGCACGTACGAAACATTGCTTACTGCATGGGATGCGCTACTCCATCCTTACCCTTATGCCTCAAAATCACCAACGTTATTTAGCGGAACACGCTTCCATAAACCTGACGGCTGCACGGCCGTTACATAAGGGCTAGGGGACACTTCCCTGCTCAGCGAGGCACCGTGTCAGCCCCGCCGCCAGGTCACCGGCTGCCGCAGCACACAGCAGCAGTAGGTGTCTGGCAAGGGGCTCAGCGAGGCCCCAGGCGCACGGCCGCTCGCTGCACGGCTCTCAGACCCGACACCGCCCGCCGGGCAGGGGCAGGGACGGGTGGGCCCGCCCGGCAGCCCGCAAGGGGCCCGGCCAGCCCCGCCACCCCGGCCCACCGCCCGCCCTCAGCGGCGGCGCAGCCCCTCCGCGCTGCCCCCGCCCCACACGGCACCCCGAGGCGGCGGGGAGCGGAGAGACCGCCGCGCCGCTGAGCCACGTACCTTCCCCCTTCGCAGGCTCCCCGACACCCAGCATAGCGGCGGCGGCGAGGAAGCAGCCGGAGCCAGCGACGTCTACCGAAACCGGGCGGAAGCAGCCGGCGAGGCCGCGCAGGGCGGCGGCGGGAGGGGGTGGCTGCGGCTGGGCCGCTCCTTCCGCCTGGGCCGCGCGGGGTGGGCTGAGGGCAGCCCCGCCCCGCCCCGCCTCCCGCCGCCGCCGCCCCGCTCTGTGAGGGCGGCGGCCGTGCGAGCCCCCCAGAGGAAAGGGGGCAGCCCTTCCGAGGCAGCCGCCTTGGGCAGCCCCTTCCCTGCCTGGCGGAGTGGCCCCTGGAGCGACAGGGCGGCCGTTCCCGCCGGAGCGGTGGCCGGTGGCCGGCAGGGCCGCCCCAGCCCCAGCCCAGGCGAGGCGCCGAGCGAGGGCCGGCGTCCGTCGCCCGCTGGGGAGAGGCGGGAGCAAGAGCTGAGCTCCCCCGAGGCGCACGCCTTGAGGGTTTCCTTCAGTTTCTGTCACGCACGCTTGCCCAAACATCACAGTTTCTGTGGGAATTCTGGAAAAGAAAAAAAAAAAGGTAGTTTTGAAAAAGCAAAATAAGCTGGGGTGCTTAAAAAAAAGGCAGAGAAAGCGATAGCAGAAGCACAGACTCGCCCTTCAAAGTGTTTGAAGTTGCATCTAAATGAGGAAACTGGACCCGGGCACCTCGAGTGTAACACCACAGTAAAGCAGGCCCCCCAAAATAAAAGATTTAAAGGATCAACTTGCAGAAGGCATAAAAAGTAGCAGTAAATCCTTTCTCAACCCACCAGGCTCCTGTCCACTAAATAAGGTGTGAAAGGAGCTCAAGGAAGATAGGCTGTAATGAAAAAAACTAAACCCCATGGTTGTCAAAGAGGACTTCAGGGAAGTTTTCATGCTGAAATGCTGCTGCTTTGAGAAATACGTTGGAGGAGCTGTTTCCAGTTCAAGTTATGGTAGGAGGTAAAAATAAATAAATTTAATAATAGGACATTGGCAAGATCAGAGTGTGTTTATCCAGGAGTTACAGAGGGATTTGGGTATGAAACAGTTGGACTGCTGAGCATGCCATGTAACCATGTGCTAAAGACGGCATTGGAGGACCGGGGAGTGTCGCCTGTAGCTGAAACCTGAACGGCTCCAAGAGGATCCCCTAAGGTCGATGTGCATGTTGATCAAATCGGTAGGAAGAATAACAAGGACAAGAGCAAGTGGAACAGGAATAGATGCAATACAATGGAGAAACGTCAGCATTGTTTTTCATGGAGGGGCATCGTGCCTCGGAAATCTGTGGGAGTCTTTGGAGGGGCCAAGTGACCACACCTGGCCAAGGCAAGCTGGGTCAATGAACCTGGATTTCGAAAAGGTGTTTGGGCAAGAGCTTTTGTCAAAGGTTCTTCTAAGACTCAGTTGTTGTGGGATAAAGGTTACAACCTTCAAATGGATGGATACCCAGTGAAAAGATAGGAAAGCAAAGGTAGGAATCAATTACCATCTTTTTCGATGCATTGGCGTAACAGGTAGGGTTTTACAGGAATTTGTGTGAAGATCGGTACTGTTCAGCATAGTCGTAAATAGTGTGGAAAAGGGGGCGGATAGCGGAGTAGTAAAATCTGTTGTTCATACCGATTTATTCATGTTAGTAAAAGTAACTGTCAGGTTGCAGAAGGACCTTTGAATTCCTAGTGAGAGCAGTAAAATGATAGACATGTATTGACGCATGAGATAAAACTGAGTGTTTAGATGGAATAAAAAGCTCTTAACAAATGATTGCTGTTCACGAGCGAGACCTTGGAGTCACAACAGATGCTCTATGAAATCTCAGTGCTTTGTGCTTCCAGTGGTCAAAATCAAGTAAGATTTAGTAACCATTTGGAAATGGATGCCATAGTTGTCACTCTGTGATGGTGATGTGCTCACTGCTTGGATGGGGTCTGCAGATCTAGAAGTTCCCACCTCTCAGAAAGCGTACAGTGAAGCTACGAAAGATATAGAAAGGTGTGCCAAAGTTTTTCACAAGTCTGAAATTCTTCCGCATAGAGAGCACTAAATAAAATGGAAGTCGGAAGACAAGCTGATGGGAGAAGGAGGTTGGGGGAATAATGACAAAAGCCTATACAATGGTTTGTGAAACTGAATTGAATGGACAGTGATTCCTCATTGTGATTTCTGATGCAAAACCTGTGGAAAGCAACTTAAGCTAATAGGCAGCAGTTTCAAAACAAGAAGTATTTTAATGTAGTCTTAAACTTCATTGGAGGTGTCACAGATTCCTAAAAGTTTATAGGGGTTTGCAAAAGATAAGGCAGATTTATGGAAGGGAAGTCCATCAGGGGCTATTAAACATGAAGGTGCTGCTTAAAGGCTCAGGAAGCCCTGAGAGCCATCAGTCTTCTGCAGGTTGTACCAGGGAAGTAGCCCAATGTGCTTGCCCTTTACTTGGCACCTACTGTTGGATGCTATCAAAGACAGAATGGACTGTTGGCCTGATCTGATACAGTTTTCATGTTCCTATTTGCAATTAACATTGCTTTTTTCTGAAATTCACGTCAAGTCCTGCAGGTCATTTCTTATTCCAGAACTCAATTTAACATGTGCGTTTAAAATATCAAAGGGCCATCTAGGTGCTTGAGCTACTGTTGATCTGAGTACGTCATTTTATTAAACTGTTTCTAAAACTTGACTGTCAGCAGCAGGTAAGCTTATGGCTGAATATTAAAATAATGACTGTGTGTATTACATTTGATATGAACTGGAGTTGTTAAGTTCCTGCAGCGAAGTCACAAAAAATACTGTCTTTCACTTTGTAAAAGCGTGAGGCAGTTTGCCCTGGTCTGTTCTGAATGGACATTCAAAGGAATCAGAATTCCTCAGCTCTGTCCTGGATTTTACATGTGAATTTCTGTTCTTGAAGAAATCATTTCAATGTTTTGACATTTAGGTTCCCCACTTAAAAATGTTAATAAAAACAACCCAAATCGTAATGGTTAGATGCAAATTCCAAGGTTGCTGGCATTGGCTCCTTCCCTGCAAGAGGGCCAACATTAGGCTTTTGCTCAGCACTTTGTGATCTGATTGCTAGTTGTGATGAGGGCAGATGACAGAAAGTGGGAGGAGGGGGTTTGAATGGTCACCCCAGTGTGATCATACCAATATTCTGTTTATCAGTGGCTGTGTTGTAACTTGGCTGGGCTTATTTTCTTAAATTTACTTTAATAGGTTCTCAGTGACTTTTAATTTCTTGAGTGAGACCATAAAATTGCTGATTAGCATGAATTTTCGTAGTGGTTTCCCTTGGGGAAGGGACTGCATGAACAACTCTTTCACTTGGCATGAAGCACGGAGGGGTGGTTTAAAGCATCTCGTGCATTTTGTTCAAACAGGGTTCTGTGATGCATTTGCATTGCTCAAAACATTGCTCATATGCACCAATATTTTAGTAGTAATAATAATACTGCTACTAATAGTTCAGTATAAGCTAGCTATTTGTTGATTTGTTTTCTGTCTTGGTATTTGCAATGTGCTTTTTTTCGTAGGTATTCTTTGCGAATTAACAACTAACTTTATGGATTACAGACCTGTAGTTGATCTGGGTATTTGAATGTAGTAAACAAATGATGAAAATAGAAGTTAATCAAACCAGTGTCTACACTAAAGAATCAATAATATAGTGGCAGAATGTAAGTCAATAAAGCAGGTGAAGCAGGTATTTTGAGGGTGACGTTTTGTTTCATAGCCCATGATCTCAGCTCATCACTTGCATAGCCACTGTGTACTCACCTGTGGCATTAGGCAGTCATTCCTTTCATCTCCGGAACTGATTTTTAGATATGTGTTTTCATCACTTATATCCTCACATAAGGGGAAAAATCTCCTTAACCCCTTAAAATCATCAGTTCTCCAATTTCTGAACTTATTTCTTAAGCCAAATTTCTATGTATGATGTAGGAATCAAAGATTTTTGAATCTTTGCAGTGTTTAAAGATTTCTTCAAAGATTCATTACCATTCAGTCTGGAGAACGTCTTTTCAGGTGATCACAAATTGTTCCCAATTTCTGTTTGTATAAGTTTACTACTAAAGTGGGACAGTATATATGAGTACATACATATGTATCAATAAGACACACCTAATGATTTACTATTTTCAGTAGATTGTCTGTAAATATGAAAACCAGTCATCTTTAATATTCACCAAATTATACAAATGCCTTTACTCTCCAGCTTTTTATTTCTTCTGTTCTCTGGTGCTTTGAACACAATGGAAAGATGTTTCTGGTCTGTGTGGCTCCTCTTTGATGGACCCACAGAAATAAACATAATAAATTAAAGGTGATAGAGGGAAAGGTGATGCCATAAGAGTAGCCTACAGTCAAGAGAAAATAATTCAGTGATTCTTTTACAGTTAAAACATTAGTCTTCGTCTTGCTAAAGCATAGTATTTTTGGAGACAGTTTACTAAAGGTAGAGTTACAATAACGATAAATAGGATCTCTCACAGGACACTGATATAATTGTATTTGAAGAAGTCCATGTGTCTGCAGTGTTGCTAATATTTTAAATTACCTGTTTAATCAATGGGAGGAAAAAAGGGTTTATCTGCATCTTATGTCCAGCTTCCATGACAATTTTTTATTTATATACAATCCTGTTTTCTTTTTTTTTTTTTTTTAACATTATGTTTCCTATTCTGTGAACACACACTGCACTAGCTAAATGGAGACATTTGACTGCACTGGGAAGGCAAACAATAGATTGCAACATTTGGATCCTAAATGGATTTTCAGTAGATCTATTCACTCTCTCAGAATTAAATATCTCAAACCTCTATATAACCAAGATCTTAAAATTAAGAGTTTAAAAATATACATGGTTCATATAATATTTAGATTGCTCATGGAAGTAGATTTCACACTGAACAGTTCAGCTATTGTGTGCATACTCATTTTGTCTGAAGAGAATTTTTCAGAAGTATGTAAAATAAATTCTTGGTGGTTTTCAGATTACATTTTTTTTTTAATTACAGAGCAGTTGGAAATGCATGTATTTTAAAATTATGAGTTAGAAGTGATGTCCTAGAGACAGTGAAATGTTTCAAAAAGTAGTTGCATCATCAGTTCCCAAAACAACTGAAACAGAGATTGCAAATGAATAAAGTTCTTCCAATGACTAAGCTGGCTTTACAGGTAGTTAATGTAAGAAAGGGAAACTTTAAGTAGGAAAAGGTTATTATTCCACATCTCTATGGAAAAAAATGGACTTGACATAGTGTTAATTGGGTCATTGTGCCCTTATGTGTGGGCACATGCGGACCTTGTGGTATGCATTTGAGTATGTTCATGTCATAAATGGCAGCAATAATATTTTAGTATGTATTCCTGTATTATAAGACTAAAAAAGCTAACTGCAACCATTTGGAAATGGAAGTTAATTGGAGGTTGTATATTTTTATATATTGTATATATAGTATTACTCTCATGTGATTCTTTTTTTAAGTATATAAAGTTGGAGTACAGCAAACACAAAACTGAGGATGTGAATGGTCTCAAATAAAGCAATAGTCCCAGAGCTCCTGAGCATGCATAGACTTTGCTTTTACAAACAGCCCCCTTGAAAACAGTGAGCTTAAAGCAGCTCACATGCATAAAAGTTTTGCTAGATCAGGGTGGAACAGAGTAAGTACATTTAAGGGCCCGTTTAACTCAGGGATAGGAAAAAGAAAGAATTTATGTCATGAAAGCTTGGGGCAGTGCTTTATAAGGTCAGATCTTCCCAAGTATTTTGCATTACTTCCCTGGTTATGTTTTTACTGCTACATAAAACAGGACCAGTGAGTGTCCTTCAGTGCTGGACCACTGATTGTCCAGATTGGTTAAGTCTTAACCTGTTTTGGGCCCGTAAACACTCTTGTGAACAATCCCGGGTGCAGTTCAGGGTACGGGCTTGCACCAGAAGCCGTGCTCAATAGGCAGGATGGACAAGACTGGTCCAAACGTGTTGTTCTGCACCTCGCGTGGTCTTCCAAAGCTGTCCTAGCAGGCTTTGCTCTCTCAACCGTCACATACTGTCATGCTGCATACAACCTAGGTTTCGTGAAATGGAGAATCACAGTGGAGGGCTGCAATACAGTCTTTGTATTTTTCAGGCACTTATAAATGGAAAAAACCCTGCACAATATAACGATTATGGCTAATGGCCACAGTGGTACCACCCAGGTCCAAAAGGAGACTTGGGCCAAGTACTGAGAAGTGTAGATGTGGCCAGACTGTGGCCCCTTGTCTAGTTAAGGGTCCCTGGTGCTACTTCATTTAACTGCAGGGGCATGGCCTCTGACGAGGCCCAAGTATGAACATTTTGTATAGCCAGGTGCCAGGAAGGCCTTGAGAAATATTGGTGTTGAAATAAACACAACCAACAATACACCAACACAACCAATAAACACCAACAAACAAGCCTGGAATATTTTTGCTGGCAACAAATGAGAGGCACAATGGCATTCAAATGGGTTTGAGAGGTTAGTTGGTAGTATCTCCAAGCACCAAATAAATCTGCAGGAGATAGGTTCTTCTGGCCAGGGCCCTGGAGGCCATCTGCTGCGTACTTGTTTAGTAAAGTAAATAACACAATAATTGCCATGACCTATATATTTAAGGCTATTTTCATAGTTCAGTTTAAAATACTTAATCCAAAGAAAGCACAATTAATGTCCAATGAAAATATAAAATACCCTTTACATGTCCATAGTTACATGATAGCAAATCCTGTCGAGGAACAGATGGTAGTGTCTTTGTTAATCTTGCCCCACAGATGAGTGGAAATTAGTTTTCAGGCAGCAGAGACAGAAAAAAAGCGCATATATGTGGAAAGTAACATACAGAATTAGCTGGAACTGCGTAAATACATGAAAAAAAGGTACTGGTAAAACTTTCTGAAGAGACATTTGGTTCTTGAAAGTACCCACTAGTGTAAAATGTATTTGTAGTTAGCTGTTAATGCAGCTGTGTGTACTGGAACAACTCACACAGCAACTGCCTCATATTTAATAGCTGCAAACTGTAATATGAAATAAAACATTGAATTTCATGAAAGTAAATTCCATTTATAAGTACATTTGAGAACTAGTCAAATCATTTGCTTTTTTTTTCCCCTTGCCTTCCCCTGTTGCTATCTAAAACTGACCATGGGAACTGTAAGTCGTAAATCACACAAAGGTTTGGCCAAGATTCTTCATCAGAGATTTTCTGGTGTTTCAGAGGATGCAGGTTTCAGCTCAGGTATAGAATTTAGTCTGTTGCAAAAAGTCAGCTCTAGCCCTAACCGTTTCCTAAGCCCCATGAATCACTTTTCTGCTTAGCCTTTGCAGAATAGTGAATTTTATTCCGAACTGTTATTTATGATTACCTGTACGTGGTCTCCCACTAAGCAATTGTAGACCCATATGCAAAGTTAGACGGAGACAGTGAAATCTAAACCACTAGAAAGTAGTGAACTTTCCAAACACCTTTCTACACTTTTTCATTCTTGTTATTGATGCAACCAACTACTTTTCCCTTGAGGTCAATATGCAGCAAAGACCTGCTGTGGTAATGTTTTGGTTTTAGTCCCTCAGCAGATAGTAAATTAAAATTCCTTCTGCTTCAGCCATTTGAAATACATGAAATTGTTCTCTTTTACAACAGCTTTTGCACAAGTTTAGCTACATTAAATCCCCTGAAAAGCTGTGTATGTTGTGTCTGTATCTTTGATAATACTGCAATATTCTTCGTACTCTAAAACTGTATTGTGTTGGTGAAATACAATCTAATACTGTGACCACTGTCTTTTAATTTAGGGATGTCTTATAATTTTCACTTAATGTATGTCAGTGTTACATGAAAGAAAGTTTTAGCAATTTCAAATCCTCTTTCTCCCTTCCCTGCCACCATTATATTGGTGCAGTACTTTATAGGGCAGAGTAGGTGACTTAGATTTTCTGTTTCCTTGTGTAATTTTGGAAAGACATGTAGTTCCAAAACAAACATGAAGTTTAGATGTCAAAAGAAAGAGAGGTCAATCTGTCTGCTCCTGAGTCTTGCACAAATGGTGAATAGAGTACATGGACAAGTGTAGGTAGGTAGATATAATTCTACTTGAAGTAAAGCATGGGACAGACAAAACAAAATTTTTATTTTTCACCTTTTTCATCTGTACTTTTAAACTACACTTACAGATTCACAGACTCACAGGATGGATGATGTTGGAAGAGACCTCTGAAGATCATATAGACCAACCCCCCTGCTCAAAGCAGTGTCAGCTGCAGCAGGTTGCTCAGGGCTTTGTGACCAGTAGGGTTTGGAATCTCTCCAAGGAGACTCCACAAGTTTTCTGGGCAACCTCTTCCAGTGTTTGACCAGTCTCACAGTAAAAAAGTTGGTTTGGGTTTTCTTAATTGAATTTCCTGTATTTCTATTTGTGCCCATTTCCTCTTGTCATGTCACTGGGCACCACTGGGAAGAATCTGGCTCCATCTTCTTTACTCCCCCACATCAGATAGTTACACCCATTGATAAGATCCCCCTGAGATTTCTCATCTGCAGGCTGAAGAGTCCCAGCTCTCTCAGCCTTTCCTTGTAGGTCAGATGCTTCTATCCCTCAGTCATCTTTGTGGCCCTTTGCTAGACTTGCCCAAGTAAATCCATGTCTCTCTTGCACTGGGGAGCCCATCACTGGACACAGCACTCCAGATGTGGCCTCACCACTGCTGAGTAGAACAGAAGGATCACTTCTCTCAGCCTGCTGGTGATGCTTTTCGTAACACAGCCCAGGATACTGTTCGCCTTCCTTGCTGCAAGGGCATGTTGCTGGCTTACAGTCAACTTTTGTCCACCAGGACGCCCAGATCCTTCTCTGCAAAGCTGCTTTCCAGCTAATTGGTCCCCAGCCTGCACGGGTGTGTGGGGTTATTCCTTTTCCTAGTACAGGACTTCACACTTGCCTTTGTGGAACTGCATGAGGTTCCTCTATGCCCATCTCTGCAACCCATCGAGGTTCCTGTGAATGGCAGCACTTCTACCTCCATTCCTTCCAGTTTTGCTGAGGGTACAGTCTGCCCTGTTGTCCAGGTCGTGAATGCAGAGGATAAACTGTATTGGTCCCAGTATTGACCCCTGGGTGCACTATTAGTGTCTGGCCTTCAGCTGAACTTCGTGCCACTGATCACAGGCCTTTGAACCCAGCAGTTGAACCCAGCAGTTCAGCCAACTTTCAGTCCACTTCACTGTCTGTTTATCTAGCCTGTACTTCTTCAATTTGTCCATGAGGATGTTATGGGAGGCAGTGTCAAAAGCCTGACTAAAGTCCTCTTGATAAGGGAGCGTATGGCAGATGCCTGCTACGAAGTCTCCTGCGTTGATCTCGCCTCTGATCCCTGTCTGCGATCTCTCATCTGACTATTCTTTCTAAAGCAAAACTCCTTGCATTCAAGCCTCTCTTTTGCAGAGATCATGAAGTTGTCCTCCTTAGCTTTCCAGCCTGTTCTTCAGAAAGAAGCTTGTCCACTGGCTAGTTCTGGCTCTTGGTTGTTGATATTTTGCCATGGTTTCTGGCACGGCTTCCCAACATGCAGTGCATCAGATTTCCTTACAGTTTGCGAGAAAGTGCCTAGAATGACTCATCCGTTATTCTCAGATAAATTCTTCTGCCTTTTCCGTGTACCTAGTGTTTCTGACTTCACAGGACATCTTTTTCCCCTGTACAGAAGAAGGGAAGTTCATTCTGGTTTATATTTTCTGTCATTTAGCAATAATGGAGCTTTTCCTGAACGCCTCCCTCCAGAATGCTGCCTGGGCACAGACTTTTCAGAGAGTCTCCATCTGTCTTTCTGTAACATTACTCCACTTTTTCCTTGACAAGCTTCTAAAAGATGGCAGACTTTCCTTCTGGCTTATAGACAGACACATCACTCCAGTTTCTACTGGTTTTATTGTTTGGGTCCAAGGCAGGTGCATTTACTACATAATTTGGGGAAAGGAAGGGGAGGATGCCAGGGATTATGGTCTTTCTTTGTTGCTCTGGGATATTTACCTATTTAAAAAGAAAAAAATATAACAAACATATAAATGTTAGTTTGTGGATTGCTGGCACCCAACTGCAAACAAACTCCTGTTAAATTACAAGGTATACCAAGATAATAAAAACAGGCAATTCCATTTCAGCGATACTCTTTAATGTTCTATGGTTATTTTCCACTATAATCTTGGGAACCTGTTGGGATTTTTTTTTGGAGGGGAGGGTGTACATTTCAAATAGTTGCTATTTTCAAGATTATGATTTTTTGAAGTAGCACAGAGGTGGGGTTAGGCTGTTACCGCAGCTATTCAGCTGTCAGCTTTTTTGCTGTTGTGGCAGTTACACTGTTCATTCTGTTCACAAAATCATTGGAAACTGCATTCAGCTGCCTAAACCTAGGCATCTAGTGCTATTTGAGATGTTCTTGTGCATTTAACACATCTGCAGGGATCTGGCAAAGATGAGACAGGACCTATCAGGCACTTTCTGGTCTGTCAGCTGGTGTCTGAACATCTCAGGGCACTAGCGACATACACTGGGACAGCTAGCATTTTCATATGTGTTTATGCAACTGAATCCTGTCCTGGCAGTCAGCCATCATTGAGGGAATTCCAGTGAGCAGCACCACGTTATCAACTGAATTAAAAAAGCCTCTAGAATTAACAATATTTCCAAATTGGCCGATAAATTCACCAAGTTACTATGGCTGAAAGAGGGCAGAAGACATATAAATGCATACCTCCTCCCACTGACACCTGTATATGCAGAATGTGATTGCATATGCATTGGGTTGGGATCTTTGGGAAGACTATAAAAAGGTCTTTAATAAAATTACGTAAGACATGGGACAGAAATAAAAAAGACTGCATGTTTAATTAAGAAAGCAATTCCATTTACAAGCTGGGAAGGACACACACTAGATTGTGCTTTAGACAAGAGGAAGCATTTTCTAACATTTGATGTGTGTTTAGAAGTTCTAATAGCCTATATTACAAAAGTGACATTCTTGCACTGAGTTTGAAAGTGTTAACTACCCTCAGCATAAATGTACGTTAAAGCTGCCCTTGTTAAGCCTGAAGTGGAGCCGGGGGCATTGTACTAATGTAAGTGCCAAACTTTCTCTGCTAACTCCTGGGCAGGAGCCCTGTAATCCTCTGGGAAGATGTTTTGACAGTCCGTTTCATTGCTGAAAGCTGTGCTGAAAGGAATTTCCTGCCTTAGATTTCAGAGGTCTGTTGGAATTGCTTGCCTTACTGGGTAGACTGACTCTTCAGCAGGCAGGAGGGAGGTGGCTACGGTAGGGCAAGTCTTGCTCCATGAAACTTGGCCTCACTGCGGCTTCCAAGAAAAAGAATGGAAATTGGTCACTTCTTTCTTCAGACTCAGAAGTCTGAGATCCCATAGCCTCGCTCTGCATTTTTCAACCTTCTCCCTTTCCCTTGTATTTCTGTTGTGCCATCTGTATAATTTAAATAGAACAAAGGTGTTCAAGAATTTGCTATCAGCTTTTTCTAGGTCATATTTCTGAAGACCTCACAAGCATCATGCTGCCATTTGCCAAAAAATTCACATAAGATAAAGTGACATTCCAGTATATGGCTGGAAGAAGTCCAAGTGAGTGCAATGTGTAAAGAATCAGACTTTGAGCTTCTGCCCTTTACTAAAGGTGTTTCCTTTGTTACAACCAGTTCTTTATTATTTGAATATCTCATGCCATTCTTTTGATCACTGAATCCTCCACTCCCCCTAACTTCTTCCTTTCTCAAATAAAATAGAAAAAAATGTATGTTTTGCTAAAGCATACTGGATTAATATTAGATTTTTTTCATAGGGCTTCATATTAATTAAGCTTGCAGTATCTCTTTTGTTTATTTTAAATCTCACATTGCTGAAAAATGGCAAAGAAAATTAGAAGTGATAAAAGTTAACACTTTTTTGGACTGCTGAAGTTCAAATTCAACTAAGTATAATAACTTAGGATTTTTTTTCTCCTTGAAACAGATCTTGAGCAGACAACCAAATCTTTCACAACTTCAACTGACTAAATTTAGCTACAGATTTAAAAACATAACCCTATTACTGATGAATCTTTAATATGTTTATCTTCACAATATCCCTGTGAATGTAGGAATTGCTGTTGTCTCTACTTAGAAAACAAGCACATTGGTTGCATTACATATTGAAACAACCTTAAAATCTAGCCTGACTAGAGAGCCCAGATTTTTATATACAGCTAGATTCTTGCATGAGTTTTCAAAAATGTATTTGAATTATTTATGAAAATCAAAATTCTGTAATATTCGCAGATATAGAACAAAGTCTCTGAATTCACATTATCATGAGTTAGTTAATTCTTCCATACAAAGCAGTACAATGCTGTGAAACAATTCTTTTATTCTAGCACTGAAGGGAATTTCTCAGAATAAAGTTTTCCCTGGTTTGGGAGACATATTATTGTGAATCTTAGAAGGAAAGTCTCTCTTCCCAAGCTACCATGTTCTCTGGATACTCAAGCCCTGTCTTGCTTGGCTACAACTGATCTCTAATTTCTTTTCCTATCTGTACTTGTCTGGCAGATGATAAGCCCTTGCAAATTAGCCAGCTGCAATCTCTTATTTGTTCAGTTAACCCCTGTGCTGCCAGGTATCAGCCACAGGAGCAGATGGATATGATTTATATAGGGGTTTGTTATAACTTGCAGATACTGAGTATTAGCAAGTTTTGAAGCAGCACCATAAGCCTCTCATTGCTTATGCTAAAATCCTCACTTTGGATGCTTAGAACAGAAATAGCAAAATAAGCAGTTTCAGATTGTTTGGGGGAGTCTTCTTTTTCTGAGGTTGCCTTTTCTTTCACTTCTTTTTAGAAAAAATTAATTAAGCTTTAATATTCTGGATACATTTTTTAAAGTGTAGTCTATGTTTATATTATTTGTCTAATAGTATTTGTATGAAGTGGCCGCCACCTGCATTTAATTTATCTTGTGACATGTCTTCCCTGCCTTGATCTAAAATTCTTCAGAACACAGAAGAAATTATTATTTTCTGCTTGGACTTTCCTGGCTAGCTCCAGTTTGATTGTTGTGGGCCTCTTAGAGCCTAAACAGATAGCATACATGCAGCACACGGGTTTTTAACTAATTACTAATGTTCCTAGAGCACTTTGAAGAGAAAAAGCGCAGTACATGTGTTAATTATTATTAAGAACCTAGCTTTGAACATCATGTTCTGATATGAAAAATGTTTAGTGAGTCCTCACCAAATCGTAGCATTATAAATGTATTTCATTAAGAGATCATTAAGACATTAAAAGACATCATTATTAATCTATACATGATCTAAGCTTGGCAAACCTCTGTAATACAGACTCATTATATTAGCATGAGTGCCTTTCCGGCCAAAAAAGTCCTGAGATTTTGTATGGTAGCTTTTCCATTTATCAACAATATTACAGATGAAATAAAAACTCTGATTTTTGGAAAATCTCCCTTTCTAGTCCCATTACTTTTTCCTGGGCTTGATATAGTGCAGTTGTTGTTTCTGGCATTAATGCCTTTTAGGTTCAGCATTGCACACATTATTTGAATTGAGTAGTCTTATACATGAAGTGCAAAAGATCTTCAGCAGGCTCTGTCCAGGGCTTTCTTGGATGTGCATCAGTGGATTTTGTGCAAGAAAAAATCCTTCTGGTAAATAAGAGTCATACATGTTCTTTGATAATGTGTTCTAGAGAAACTGTTAATTTTTCTAAATTACTAATTGTGATGTGTAGCACAATAAATAGACTGTTGAAAATTATGGTGATTTTGTTTAAAGTATGTATGATGAAAAAAAGATTAAGTGATGAACTTCTAAAATGAAAAATCCTCAAAGAAATCTGCTAAGAAAAATACAAACCCCAGCCTTTTCAGTTCTCCTGCTTTTATCTGTCATTTGTAAGTGCACAGTTGTTTCTTCCTTAGAGCTTTTGTGCTTTGAAAACTACAAGTGTGGCCAGCCGCTGACATGTGAAGAAGAATCCCAATTTTCTTCTTACTGCGATTAATTACTCTAAAACACAATCAGTAAAGGAAATATTTTCTTAAAATGTGAAAGCAATTTTACAAAATAAATTTGTATGCTTCCAAACGTGACCATGCATTTTCAGGAATAATTTGATGTACTATAAGAAAGCATTAAAAAGATGTTAAATCAGTATAAGAGAAAATACGTCACTTTAATATAATGGCCAAGATGCACAAAACTCCTTTTACATGTAATTGCACCATATCGTGATGGTACTGTGCAACCATCATGTCAATATTCTTGCTTATAAATTCTGAAGTATTTCACCAAAATCATCTACTCCTGCCAATGCATTTACTTTATTGTAAAATTCATTTTATTCAGAAGAATGCAGAAGATTTTTTGGAGTCCTATGCTTGCAGACTCTCACATATTAGGTCATTTGATGTCATCACTTAATATACTGAAGGACCAAAGCACATAGATATGCAACATTGGATTTTGCAAAGCTTCTAAGTATCTAATTCTAGGTATCTAGTAAAAGTCTAGGGATTTTACTACTGACTTCCTTTAAGCTTTTTGTAACAGAGTTCTGGTTAATATGCTGGCTTGGAAAATTCTTTCTTTCCAGTTATGGAAATGTATGCCTAATATTAGATGCCAAGTCAAAACTCCTGTTGGGATTCAGATTCAGATTCAGATGCAGGCATCTAAATTGAGATGTCTACAGTATAGGTATCTATGTATGACCTAGGTAAGTAAACAAAATGTATGGGCTTGATTCAGTTGTCCGCACTTAAGTGTCTGCTGCCACTTGAGATGCCCTTGGGCATTTGAGACAACTGCATCTGGCTGGCAGATGTGACAAAGGGTCTGTGGGAGTTCCTTGGCCTTCTGAAGAGGTGGCTGGAGCCAGGTGGAATACCCTGGGCATCGTAAATGGAGCCTATACATAAGCAACTGACCTAGATATCTACTGTAAGGTGGGACTACTCTAGGCTGCAGTGACTGTATTGAGTACATCTCCACTGGCTATAATAGGAGCTTAGACATCTAGCTCACTTGTAGATACTTTGTATGGTAGACACCTAAGTTCAGATGTCTGCATCTGAATCCCATTGCTTGGGCTCCATTCAGTTGCCTACAGATGTATACATAGCTATTTGAGATGCTTTAGAAATATCTGAGACATCTACATTAGGCTCGCAGGTGAGACATAGAGTGTAGGGAAAAACAGTGTTTTACTCAAGGAGCATCTGCATGCTGGACAGTAAATCCTGCTTCATCTAAAATGACATGAGCAGCTTATGTGTGCGCAGCTGAATCCACCTCCTTATATTTATTACAAAGATGCGTCTTTTTCTCATCAAAGCACTTCCAATTTCCAGACAAAGGCATAGAGTCTTCCCTCAAAACCTGAGCATAGTATGAAAGGTTACTTCTAAGTACATGTTGAAGAATCTTGCATACAGAGAAAAATATTTGAGGTCCTCAGGAGGGCATGTCATGATGATACTATTTAGACTGAGGCAGTTATATTGGAAGCTGTGAAATTTCACTGTTTCTCCAGTAGAATAACAGATCTATCAACTACAGAATTTGGTATCTGCACTATAGTTTTGCAATGTAAAAGAAAATCCACTAGAGGCTCTAGCGGTACCAGCCAAGTGAGTTTGAGTCCTATTTTCAAAGGTGACATAGCACTTTTAGGTTAAGGTTTTTGTCGTTGTTACACAGTGCCATGTTAGAGATTCTTGAGTTGTTTCCAAATGAGCTGGCAGGCCTGTACAGCACAGCACTTTTGAAAACCAATACCCTTGGTCTTGTGACTTTAGCCAAACACATTTTGACAAATATTCTTGAGTAAGGAAAAGTTAACAACGGAAAAAGATAAATATTTTCTATAAAATGTTATGCTACAAGAGGATTAGTGATATCTACAAAATAGAAATCAGGAAATTGATTAGTCTTTTCATTTTACTTTCCTGTTTGCAATATTAAGCATACAATGCAAATATGATCAAAATAATATCCTTTTTTATTATTAAGAACTATCTTATGATGCAATGTTAAGATTTTCTATCAGGAGCAAGAAGCTTTGTACAGAAGAAAACCTGCTCCGTGTAAATAAGTTGAATATGTAACACTAGTTATGGCTGCACTTTTTGGTTGTCACAACCTGACTGACTGACCCATTTATTCCAATCAGATCAGTCGAGTCGTAGCTCAGTGTTACAGAACACACTCTCAAGTTGAGTATCAGATAGCAGACTAATATACTGCAGATTGCATTAATCTTACTTGTTATCTTTTCCTCTCTGCTCGTTCTTTCCCATTTTCTGTGGTTTTGATTCTATGTTTGCTTTCACTGTTCCATAACAAAGATTATCTTTACAGGATGCAAATTATAATTATATATACACACACATTTCCTATATCATTTACCTATGACTGGTGTTTGAACTCTTAGTTTCTTTGCTATATTATATACATGTAGTAAAGAATAATGTAAAAAACCCTTTAACTGATTTATAAGCTTTTATGCTTATCCCTCAGAACAATGCTCAAGAGCACTTGGCTATGATATTAAGCATCTAGTCACGGTCGAATTAAGACTGCCTTAGTCAGCACTCACTTAGATTTTAATATCTTAAGCCCTTATGCATCAACCAATGGAGCAATGTCTTTTGTACAGAAGTTTCACAGTTTCTCAGTTAAGGTATTTACCTAATAAATAGGATTGAAGGGACTGTAAAGTTATCTGTTGGTCTAAGACTATGCTAACCATCAAGCTGTCTGGCAGCTGAAGAGAGAAGGAAGAAGTAAGACAGTTCATACCTTACCTCTGTTGATGAAGCTAAAACATTGTGCACCTACAAATGAGGAAGTTACGGTGGCTGGAAGGAGAGGAAGCACAAGGAAGCCTGACTTTGCAGTTTACTCAGTATTCACTGCTAAGGAGTATGGAAGCTGGTTTTATATCCAGTGACTGTCTAACATAAACTTATAAACAATCCTAAGGTCAGCATCTAATATCCCAGCAGAGTGCTCTTTTCTCTTTGCTGCTGGGTTTCCTATCAATCTTTCTTTTTAGAGCGGCTTCAATTTGTAAGATAACTAAATGTTCTACTGCTGTAGTTTTTGGATGACAGTTTTCAACATCCTTGCTGGGTACTTCAACATTGGCAATGAAGAGTCAGGTTTCATAGAGTCACAGACTCACAGTTGTCAGAGGTTGTCAGAGGTCTCTGGAGATTGCTTAGTCCAACCCACCTGCTCAAAGTACGGTTGATTAGATCCACTTGCACAGGGCTTTGTGTCCAGTTGGGTTTTGAACATTTCCAAGGATGGAGACTCCACAAGTTTTCTGTTCCAGTGTTTGATCACCTTCTCAGTAAAAAAAAAATAAGTTTTTTCTTTTTTTTGAAATGGAATTTCTTGTGTTTCAATGCTTCTCATCCCGTCTTTTAGTACTCTAAACTGTACAGCACACATTTAGATACTAAGCTTATTAAAAATTATTGTAGTTCTGCTCAAATGCAAACACTTATCTTTGCAAAAAGGCACAGCCAAAAGCTTGAGAAAAGTCTTGAGCAAAGTCTTACAAAAAGTCATACCTTGTCTGAAAATTGAGGAGAAAAAGATGAAGAATCCTAGAGTGGAAATATCACTGAGGATACCATACTACTGATAGACTGTAGTGTTTTAATCTGTATGCTCTAATGTCAACTCGTGCAAATAAGCTGGACTGTTATAATAGTTTATAAAGAGAGGTAATATCTATCAGTTTTACATGACCAAAGTCATAGTGGTTTATGTATCTAAAAGCCACTACCTTCAGTTCCTTTCAGAGACAAAAATAAACCTGAGGATCCAGAAAAAAAAATGATTGAACGAATTTTCCCTGACTAAATGGACTCTCCAAGGCAAAAAATATTCATGACTACAGAAGAAATACAAGGACATTTCCAATAAAATCCACTGATACAAAGCTGAGGAATAGCCCGAGGACAGGAAGAATCAGAATATCATACAAGAAGGAAAATGGTTGACTGACTTGAAACACTGTGCAGTTCAAGTCATATGTGTTTAAGAAAAATAAGCACAATCTGGAACACAGTCATGATAATAAGATGAGAAGATGATCAATTACAGGAGCATTTAAATAGATTGTTTGGAAAAGGGCATAATTGCTATCTCTAGCTGTATCAAGAAAGTGACCACCAAAGAGGGAAAAGAGCTAATTAAACTAAAGAATAGCGTAAGGACAACTGGATATAAACAAGTCATGACTAACTTAGGTTGGGCATTAGAAATAGACCCATGGCCTTTGCAAGGGTCAAGAATAGAGAGCAACCAGCAAGGTTTCAGGTAGTTGGGGCAAATAAATTTACCTCTTCTGTTACGGATTTTAAAAAGTTTATGGAAGGAATTTGTGGTATGAAACCTGCATCAACAAGTGACTGGATGGGGTTACTCAGGGTGTTCTTCTAGCCCTGAAGCCTCAAAAGGTGTGAGATGACTTCATGACATGGAACTTGAACTTGAACTTGAACTTGAAAGTGGTCTTCTGGTAAGAAACAGCAATTTAATTTCTAGATGAGAAATTATGAATCAACATGAATAATCCTGAATTCAGAGAAATAGTCAAAAAAGTCTTGCAAAAGGCAGTAAGACTTTATTGCTATCATCTCTTGTATCAGTCAAGACCCTACACGCTTTGATCCTGAGAGAGAATAAGGATGTACAGGTAACTGTGTTTTGCTGCAAGAAATGATAGTCATTGAATATTAGAGCTGTGCAAGATTTTTCGGATTAATAGATTTGTGCTAAATGAAGTGCTGAGCTCTTTGAAAATATTCAGTCTGAGGTTTTTCATGTTGAAAGATCATTATGGTCCCCAATTTAATTACATTTAATTTAAAAGTAAAAGCAGAAAAATCCCTTTAAAAACTGAAATAAATCTATTATTATGCAGCAAACACAAAGCCTAACTTTTTTAACGACATGACATTGTTAATTCTCCTCTCATGGTGTCATCTGAAAGCATAATAGTCATGTTCTGTCTCCTATTATCTAGGTCATTAATGAAAGTATACAATGTTGTGTGCTACTCATGTGCTTAAAATTAATTGGGCACATAAATGTTTGGAAGACGGATTCCTTTGTGGTGCATCAGTCTCAGAGATTTTGGCAATTTTATTCTTTTTAAAGCAATTGAAGCTTTTGGGTTTTTTTTTAATAAAGCCATAAATTGCAAAACAGGCTTTTTAAACATTTCTGATATTCCCTTGTTCTGACCCATTTGAAAGACTATATAAATCTTATCTGCAAAGTTTGGAATTTCCCATTAATAATAATGAAGAAAGAGAAAAGAATAATAAATTGTTCAAGAAGAGCCTGGAATTTTTCACTGCGAGTTATCCAATGGAGTAGAGAACTGAACAAAGATATAAACATCAAACAAATGAAATTTTGATTGTCATTTATGAGGAGAAAACATCTGTAATGGATATAACGAGCAATCTCGAATCTTAATATTCAGACTTTAATGAGTAAACAAATATTTCACCATCTTGTAAAACAATAGTATTATGAGCTCAATCTGGTTAGAACTACTCTGGTGCTTAAAGACAGGCTTAAGTGTTTTTCTGGATCAGGCCAGAATGGTCAGCACCCTGCCAGATTCATGCTTGGAAGAATTTACAAAAAATAGTGAGAAAACTTCTTGTGCATAGCAAGAAATCCAGAACACTGACCAAACTTAATCTGCATTGACAACAGGATAAGCCAAGTTCTTGAAGAGAACGATCTGAGGTACAGAGCATCAAAGAAAAGATGATTTTTTGGGTTTGTTTTTTTTTTTTTTTTTGTGACAGCAAAATTTTTGTCCTCTGTGACACTTGAATGGGTTCCAGGCCAAATGAGGGTTCCAAAACTTTTTTGCATAAAACGCCGGGCTTGAAAACCCACTTCCATTTGCACAAGTGGGTGAGTGAGCTCACTTGTGGTTGGGTCTGTGGGAAATGCTAATGTAAAGAAAATGACCACTTTCTCTCGTAAAACAGTGCGAAAAGCAGGGAGTGTGCCTAGATCTATGGAAACTGCTCAAAACCAGAACAACTTTGAAATAACTTGCCTGACCTGCTGGCTTGATAATTCCTCTTCGTCAGAAGGAAGAATTTGCACCTATTATTCGTATTGCAGTGTTTTCAAGAATATGTTTATTAGACTTCTTCTAATTACCCTTCTTGCATTACAGCCCTCTTGTTTTCTCCCTACAGAATGGGTGTAATTGCCAGTTCTGTATTATTTATGATGATGAGATCCTTCACCTCCATGAAATGCCACTTTTTCCTCCTCTGCCTTCTTGTGGGGTCATGGAAGCTCTTGCAGCACGTGGTTTGTTGGACAATGAGATCCTCAATTAAGTCCCTATTTACTGGTAGTGGGTGACTCTTCTAGACCCTTTTTCCTTCCACAATGCATCAACTACCAGTTATACTTGAATTAGTCTTTATTATGTATTTAGTATCTAGCCAGACAAATTCTGACTTCTCTTTGGTTTGGCTGTACTGGGTCTGCTTGGGATGGAGTTAATTTTCATCACAGCAGTCCATGTGGTGCTGTACTTTGGATTTGTGGCTGAAACAGTGTTGGTAACACATCGATGTTTTAGCTCTTGCTGAACAGTGCTTGCACAGAGTCAAGGCTTTCTCCTCCCTTCCCTACGTGCAGCGAGTAGGCTGGGGGAGGGCAAGAGGTTGCAAGGGGACACAGCTGGGACAGCTGACCCCCACTGACCAAAGGGATATCCCATACATCATGACCTCGTGCTCAGCAATAACAGCTGGGGGAAAGAAGGAGGAAGGGGGATGTTCAGAGTTACGGCGTTTGTCTTCCCAAGTAACCACTGCATGTGCAGAGGCCGTGCTTCCCAAGAAGAGGCTGGACATCTGCCGCCCGATGGGAAGTAGTGAATGAATTATTTATTTTGCTTTGCTTGCACACGCAGCTTTTGTTTTCCCTGTTAAACTGCCATTATCTCAGTCCGTGAGTCTTCTCACCTTCCTTCTACTTTCTCCCTGTCCCATGGGAGAGGGGAGCGAGCGAGCGGGTGGGTGGGTGTTTGGCTGCAGGCCAAGGTCAACCCAGCACATTGGCCAATTAAGTACTCAATTTAAGTAGGAACCCTTTCATTGTATAATCTTGGAAAATTATCAATTGGATTGATCCTAAAAGTATAATTCACCATAAAGTGCATAAAATCCTAATTTTTTTGGTTCATTTTATCCTAGCTTTGTTCTCTAATGTTTAAATTTCTTGAGTGTTTCCAACTCTGTAGGAGAATGTTATTCTGGCAAAACCACAGCAATTTTACAGGCTCCAGCCTCAGTCACGTATTTCATGTTTTCAGAGTTCTTTCACTACCTACAGTACAGTTCTTTCACTACCTACAGTACATCTGAAGACCTTGTCAGTTTGTATCCAATTTTACACATGTTTTTGCACTCTCTGAGTAGACTTTGGCCTATTTTACAAGAAGAGTTAGCTGATCTTGCCTTTTGAAGTCTGGAAGCACTGCTGCAGAGATCGGCTATTAAAGGAAAGGAGGCACAGTGTCTGCTCTAACGGGGTTTCAGTCCACATTGATCTCTTTGACATTACCAGAAAGCAAATAATCCTGATAACATGACTGATCAGTTCAGGGTAGTCTTTAAAGCTGATCCAGACTGACCAAAGCAGAGAGGTAAACTCAGTGAATTATAGGTATCCTGTATTGCCCTGCATTTACTCAACGCTGAATATTGCAATGATTACTTGTGAGGTTAATGAATATCGAAGCACTTACTTAGATAGATAAGCCTCTATCACTTAATTAGTGTACCTTATATGAACTTGAAATAAATGTCCGTTGAGAATCCAAAGATAATAAAAATATCTGTAACTCCTTGACTTCCTTGAATTCAGTGGTTACCAGAAAAGCCAAATATTAGTAATTTGTTACACAGTATTGTATAAGGCACTGGAATTGTTAACTTGTTTAAAGGCAGAAATAACTGCTCTACCTGTGATGGTTCAGCTGGTGCAGGCAACCATCAGTAATCAAGGAAACACCAATAATAAATCCTCATGAACAAAGACATAATTCTTTGAAAGACATAATTCAAAGACATAATTCTTCTTGACCTAGCAGAGTAAATGATTTATGAATTTAAATAATTTAAACAATTTAAATATGGTGAGACTTTAGCTTAAGAGCATAGCATAAGCAAATCTTCCTTTTGGCTACCAGCTTTGGATCACACACAGCAACTGTTACTATTAATTCTTTGAACTAGCATTGTGTGATGCAACTAAACATAACAGAGTGAGTGCCTTGCCGTATTATGATCTGCCAACCTTCTCATCATATTTTGACATATGTATGGAGCTTGTTAGATGAATGGTCTGAAAATTCTGGAAGTTTTATCTTACTTTTTCTAAACTGTTTTATTTGCAGTATATCCCACTGAAACTTCCATGAGTTCACTGCCATCATTCTGTAATAAAAATAATGTACCTTTTAATGGTAGTTAACATTTTAGGTCTATATAACCAGAGGGTTAGTAGAGGCTACCAGCTATAAAGGGGCTACAGACCCTGAAGATCAGCTGCACTTACTTGAAAAATACCTGCACTATTTGACCAAAACTACTGACAATAATTTAGGGAACATATGTAAGAACACAACCTTTAACACAATTCTGTCTACTATTTTGACTATTTTAACACATCTCAAACCCAGAGGATGTAAATATTCCTTACTATGATAGCCTACTTCTTACTCAATTTTGAGATGCCTTGCAACTGTGCTTGGCTTTTTCCCCTCTGTTTTCTCAGGGAGTGTAAATCTGATTGATAGAGGCCAATGCACTGAAGGAGGAACAGAAATGTTCCAGTTGTCCTTTTATTCACTAAATGCATCATAAACTTCAATAGGCATCACCTTATTACTGTGCCTCATCTCTGATCTTGAAGAGCCACTCCCAGCAGTGAGCTAATTATGCTTTTGGTGCAGTTCAGTTGCCCCAACATGCTACTTGAGATGCCCATGTGGCCTCAAACTGACACCTCAGAAAGGCATGAATCTCCTCTTGCTCCTAAGCCATATCTGCCAGTGCCATGTGGGTGTTTGAGATACTCCAGGCCATCTCAGGTGTGTAAGTTTAGGCAACAGACTTGAACCCCAGGAGCCTGCAAACTAGTACCTGACATAGCAATAGCTAAAGTTCTAGAGTTACAAAACAGCATCTTTTCTGTGTGATGTAATTGCTGGGGAATAACATGAAGGGTAGGATTAATCCTCCATAATTTGGGGGTTAGAATTCAACTTTAAATTGAGAACTGTATTTCAAATTCAGAGCTTAAACTTAAATATATGTCAATATTTATGCATCTGCATGTGAGCTGGGTATCTAAGATTCCCTGGTACTTAGTGAAGACGTAGGTAACTAACTCTGCAGTTGCCTAAGTGTAGGTGCTTGATGCCTGTGGCCTACAGTACCTGAGTTGTCCACCTGGAGCAGCATGCAATCTACAATAAACCCATCTGGAGTCCAGACAAGATACCATAAGACATATGAAATGGCATGGGACTCCTTTGTATTGGCACCTGCCATCAAGCCATAGAGCTAGGTGAGACAAATCACACCTTTACTTCCTATGGAAAGAGTTTTTAGCACAAAAGGAATTGTTAATGGCCTGCAGTTCTAAGGAGGTGACTAAGACTACCTCTCCATTTTATACAGGTTATAGAAAACCTGTCAAATGGTTAATAACCAGCAACCAAAAATTACTTAGTTTATATTCTCAGGTCTCCTTAGCTCTGGTGAAATGATCCTGTTTTTTTTTTAAAAGAATGTGACATTTAATTATATATCGGCATTTTATAACAACTTCTCCCATTACTGTTAAGTTCATACAGTCCCTTTAGGATTTGGTTTCTTCAGCAAAAATATATCTTTCTGTTGAAGCAGCAAGTGGGTGTGTTGCCTTAGATTACCTGTTGAATGCTGACCCAATCTATTTGCTGTTACTCATTATGTGCTTGATAATCACCATAACAGACATAAATGTAGTAGGTCTGTATTCTCAGGAAATTACAATATACAAGACTAAGGTTATAGAAACAAGACTGTGTGGCTGCTTAGTTTAGTTAGTAAAGCTCTAGGGAGTTCATCTACAGAAATTCAACAAGATGTTACACTGGAAAATATGGCATACTGCTTATTATGCCAACTTTACTACTTTTTTTTAGGAAAGAAAAAACAATAGTGTGACTTTAAAAATCTCATTGTATAGTTATGATACAGCTACATTCTCTGACTCCATGAATCTTGATAGTATCTCTTAGCTTCTGCTCATCACACAATCTGGCAGCATCCATAAGCATCGTAAAACCCAAGATCCATTAAAGTGTGCATCTTTGCAGAGGAACATAATCTTGTTTAATCTATGTTTAAATCAGTAGTATCCTAAGACTTTTTTTTCTCTTCCACAACTATGGGAAGAGATTAGAAACTCAGGTACAGAAACAGAGAAGCTCTGTGCTGTTTCTAGCATCTCTAGAAGCAGCCAAGTGCAGAAACATTTTCTGAGTAGGAGCAAGTAACAATGACTCTTTGCTACAGATTCTGCTTTTTACGTTGTAGATATCTATAACATATTACTTCTTACCTTGTTAAACTAAATTTTGTAAAGATTCTGCTCTGAATCATTGACATTGACTTATCCTAATATATTTAATTCTGATATTCTGATACTCTGCAGCTTCCTTGAAGGAGACAGAATGCTTACCTGCTTTAGAAAAAAGGTTATAAAGAAGATCCTCATGGCTACTATGGATTTATTAAAATATCTATCTTGACATAAATGTTACAGAGTTGTCTGAAATAGCAAAATACAAAAAATATTTAAAGAAGCCATAGATCCTTCCAACTGAATGCTAGGGCATCCTGACCGCAGATCTGGAACTACAAGAAACAAGTCATAAACCTCTGAACCTTGGAATTAAGAAATCTGGCACAAAAAGGCAAAACCTATCTGTTCATCCATAGTTAATAGTTGTGCCTTTTTCACAATTGTATATGCAGAAGCAAAACACTTTTTGTTGAATAAACAGTGCTTACCTCAAGCAAAAACAACTGATGCTATTGGAAAAGTGTGAAGGACATTGAGGAATAAAATGATCGTCAAGCTGGAGAGAAATGCAGAAAAGAAATGTGTAAGAGAGAACCAGATCCCCAGTGCTTTGACCAGTAGGCTTCATTTCATTTGTTGCCTTATTCCACGCTCTCTAATGCTAATGTGTGTGTACAATGGAGAGTGAGGTACAACGGAGAGCCTCAAAAAAAAAGGCAGAAAAGGAAATGGAAAATAAAATAAACTAGGCAAAAATGAACATGAAGGAAAAGAAAAGGGAATAGGTAGTGCTAATAGGAAAAGAAGAAAAGTAGGACTCAGAAGGGAGAAAAGACAAATCACATAGAATTGTGCATAAGGGTAAGGAAGATGGTGGAAAGTAGAGAGAATCTACAAAAGGAAAAGATGGAACTAGATAATGAGAAAATGGGCAAATTTTAATTTTCTAGGGTGTAAGGGAGAAAAAAAACAACACATAAAGCAAAAAGTAGGTAGGGTACCATTAAAAAGGAAATCGAATATCAAAATACAAGAGAGTAAAGAATAATTGAGCAAAAGCACTAGAACTAGAACCTGCTTGAAGACCTGCAAGTAGGCGGAAATTGAATAGACAAGTGTATCAAATTGCCAAAATATCTGAAGGGAACCGCACTTGCTATGTATCAGTCCTTTCTGATGATGTAGTCATCCTTGCTCCTACATGAGAAGTGTAACTTGTGAAATGAAGTTTCAGATGTATCACCTTGCAATTCTTCCTCCTCATTACCAGAGGCTTTATCCAAATTATTTGCCTGTGTATTGTCAGGTCAGTAAGATAGTCAGGTTTCAGTAAGCTTGCCAGGTGGTCTTCTTTCTTGAATTCTCTGTGCCTAATGCAGGGAGGTGCTGAATTGGAGAAGACTAATAAAAAGGGGAAAAAATATGCCAGTGCTATATTCACTGCATATACTTCCCACCTCACCTCCTAGGAGGCTGGCTTAGATCTGAAATGCAATGTTGAGGCCATATTGGTGTTTTATGCCAAAAAAAAAAAAGAGTAGTAATTAATATCAGGCTGCACTAGGCAAGTGGTAAAACAGATCAGTAGGTAGAAAGAGCAAAAATCAATTGTAGTGTGGAAAGCAATTACTCTAAACAGGAAATCCTGTGGAGAGAAGTACCATTGTTCATAAATTGTTTCTCTTTCTTATCTAATTAAAACACTTTTTTTGCAGCACAGTTAGGCCTTAGCTGGCTGGGATACAAAATACAGTCATGTGAGGCTTGATGAATTAAAGTCACAGTTTTTCTTGTCTATTTGGCTTGCAAAATTTTCCCCATGCTTGCTTTTTATAATATTTTGTTTTACATTGATAGCAATGAAATGTTTTGGTGAGTCTCTATGCTGTCTTTTATCACTGATTCCAGCCATAAACTATGTATGACTTCAACAGATGTTTCTTCTACTGCGGACAAGAAGATGTTTTGAAGTGCTTAGAAGCAAATTAAAGTAAGAAGGAGAAGTTTAGAGAGTCGTATACAAATGAGAGACATTTTTCCATGCAGATTTAAAAAAATTAACCTTTGATGTCCTATTTAGGCCTAATAATAAAAAGCAAAAAGATATTCAGGTAAAGACATAACCGTGCGTAGGAAGGAAACATCTACAACATTCACAATTAGTCACAGTTAATGTTATATCTGCAGTTTAGATGCACCATGCCAGATCTTCCTTTGGTGTGACTAAAGCTTCTTTGGCTTTGATAAAGCTGGACTGACTGTTTTATATCAGGTGAGGATCTGCCCCTCTGAGTCATGTTGTGAAGAAGAAGAAAAGAAGGGACAAAACTTGAAGAAGGATTAAAAGATGTCTGGTTTTTATCTCATTTAAATTCTGGTTGCTTTTCCAAAGCATCACAAAGGCTTTTGTATTTTGTGATGTCTCATGCTGTATGCAGTATTATTAAAAGTACGTGTAATATAATTGTCCTTTAAGTAGAAATTATTTTGATTCAGATGCTAGGTACATATTCAGATGTACAAGAAATGTGTCGTAATATTTCCTTCTGTTTTCGTAGCTGGGCTTAGCCCAAAGGTTTGCCATCTTTACCCATTTCTGTAACATTTTAGGCTTGGAATGGTGCTTAATTGTCTTATATAAAAATGTTGAAGCCTCAGAAATGTGGGGAAAAAAACCCAAATCCTGGACTCGGTGTTTATAGGATTTAGAGGTGAAACTACACAAAATTAAT
The DNA here is from genome assembly GCF_034638445.1 of Ciconia boyciana. Lineage (NCBI taxonomy): Eukaryota > Metazoa > Chordata > Aves > Ciconiiformes > Ciconiidae > Ciconia > Ciconia boyciana. The sequence continues at coordinate 10,625,283 of NC_132936.1, read as the reverse complement.
GTATTTCTAGCAGCATTAGTTGTAAGATCTTGTCCATGAGAACACAATACTGCAAAATATCATCTAGTGAGACTGAAGTTCTGGGAAACAGCAGCACATGTGAAGTGACCAGTCATTCTCCAGAGAGCTGTGGGAAACCTGTGCTAGAAACAGAAATGATCCCAGAGAGAGCATAGAGACTAGGGAGGAGGTGAAATGGATTCGCTGGTCAATTATCTTAATTAAATTCCCATACAGCAGAGCTCCTACCAACAGTCCAAGTGTTTCTACCAGCTAATGGATGTTGGATCAAATCCCGAGTAGGGATGGAACAATGGTGTTAGACTGTATGGATGGGATTCATGAGACATCATATGTGAGATCCCACCTGCCTTTCAGCTGGTGAAAGATGTGGCTTTTCTATAGGTTCTCTTTAATATCTGTCAGCCCCATGCAGAAGTTTCAGATATCTAAAATGGCATCTCAGATGGGTTCTAATGTCTGGATCCCACCATAAGACCTTGATTCAGTTGCATCCTAGCTGCTGCTGCAGAAGGCCTGAAGAAGGCTGCAGAATGTCCATCACCACGTGGTCAGCTCAGACACAATAGGGAATCTAAAATGACACTAGACATTTGTAGGCAAATGTCTATATGTAGGCAAATGAATGGAATCCCAGGGCTCACCATCTAATTCAGCTTTATGAAAGTCTCTTTATTTTCAATGAAGAGGAATGGTTACTTCCTTTGTCCTATTTTACACATGTCTATTAGGTTGGGATGAATGGATGTTACTCTCAGAGGACCCTCACGCTTTCCAATGGCAGCAGATGCCTATGTTTAAGTAACTGAATCCTACCCTAAGTGTTCCAGGTGAGTTGAGTTGCTCTTTCAGTGCTACTGACTGTGCTGCTTAAACTGGAAATTCAGATTGTAATGGGAATATAATTGTTCCCTGACTGACCTCCAGCTGCTGCTCCAGATGAGTGTAAGCGGTACATCAGAGCTGCCAGCTCTGTGGGTGCGTTGGGTCCCCTGCTGTACCCTAGGTCTTCAGCGCCATCACCTAAGTATATGACACCCAAGTTTAAGTGACTGAACCAACTCCCTAACATTCATTAATATTAGAATTAGGTGAGAGGGATCACACCCTAAATTAGTGTCTAGATGTAATTCTTTAAAAAAAGAAAGGTATTTATATCATAGAAATGTTGGTATTTAGATATGCCCTTTAGTTCTAACGTACTTCACAAATATTTCTGTGAGATATTATTTATGGTCCCCAATAACTGAAGTCAATACTGTTTCCTGGTTACCATGTTAACAACTATCTTAATATATAATAGTATAATAACTAAATATAAAACTGGTCGCAGAGTTTATTTATTGATTGCCAGATCTAATCACATTGCAGGTATAAGTAGGGAGGTATAGAATAGTTTTTAAATACTTAACAAAACAAATAAACTGATGCCTTTATCAAAGACACTTCCAGGAGGAAAAGAATTCATAACATATAGTCAGAATTGTTTGAAATTAAAATACATAAAGGTTTTTTTTTTCATCATATTATTTTAGAATTATTTAGGTTGACACTGGAACAATATCGCTGAATGTTTTTAATAGTAAAACTTCCCAGAAGATGATATAAAAAACTGATCTTGCAGTCACCACATATATGACATAAAAATTACTCATTAGGTAATCAAATTGAGTTCAGTAGCACTGGAATTGATCATAGCGAGGCTGGGGCTGGATTTTCTTTTTCTTTTTTTTTTTCAGAAGAAGCTTTTTCTTTCTGCAAATGTAGAATTTAAGTGAATGAAACTTATTGAAAGTGTATTTTTGGTGAATTGTAGAAATAACTTTAAAGCAGAAAAAGTTACCACTCTTTTTACTATGTCTTCCAAATAAAGTATTATTATTATTACGATTACTATTATTATTACTATTACTACTAATAATAATTATTATTATTCTCATTATTACATTACCTCAGTATTTTTGTGTAGCATTAAAAGCAGCAATCAAAATTTTGAAAGGAAATGAAGCCTGATTGATTCTTTAGGCTGATTGAAACATTTTTCTTCAATCAGAAGGAAATTTCAACTTTTTGAATACAGTGAAATGTTCTGAAGAAATATATATGGAGCTAATCTGAATTTTTTGGTTTGTCCATTGAACTAGATTAATCATATACCCTCAGAGCACCAGCAAAGATTCCTATTTCTAAACGACACTTTATGTGAATCAGTCTGATATTTGTTTTATAAATGTCTTTTTATCTGTTGGTGGATAAATGTATCTATCTGACTTAGTATATAAACATGTAGCTTATAAGTTTTCAGAATTTTATACAAATCTAAATCAAACAGAATTAGTTAATTTTCAATTGCAGTAAAATGTTGCTAAACTAATACACAAGCGTACTGTATGGAAAGAGGCCAGAAAAAACATTTGAAAAGTTGCACAGTGAAATCATAAGAATTTGCAAATGGTGATGGGTCGTGCTTTTAATTATACAAAGAGGTATGCATAGAAGCAGGCAAAAAGGGTTTTAATCATGGCTGAGTGAGCTTGAGGAAATGCCGTCTTGTTTTAAATGTTTTGTAGGTCACAAATCTTCTCAATATTTTTGCTTTTTTTTATAATAACTCAGATTGTTATTGACATCCTTCTAACAAATAATAGTTGCTGTCTTTAAGGTAAAGCTTTTCCTGAAGCAGGAAAAGTACTGTCTGAGGACTAAGCAGGTATAGGACTCTGAAGGAGTCTGAATGTTTACTGAATTTATTTGAATAACTTTGTCCCATAAATTTGGCTCATATAGAAAGACATATGGGTTTAATCCTCCACTTCAGTACAACAGTTTTACACTGGTGTAACTTCGTTAGAGTTGCAACGGTGTACAGTTGGGATAACAAAGTGGCGAATCAGACCCACATGTGTTTCATATCCCCTGAGAGTTGTATATCATGTGCTGCTTAGATCTGGTGCATATGGAGTGGCATGTAATATCTGTGGGACAGATACTATATCATGTTAGTTCATGTGAGCCAATATATTATCACATATATTGTACTGGATAAAATATGTAATCTGCAGGTTCAACCTGTGAAAGGGGAGGAAAAGTACTATAAAGTTATGCAAAATCTGCAATTGGAATAAGCGGTAAGTGCTTACAGCTCTGCATGTGTTCAGGTATTTGAGATAAGGAGTCAAGGCACTGGTCCGGTGATTAGGCATGGTTCACCTCTACAAGCACAGCAGTGACTGAACCCAGTACTGATTTTCAGTGACTACAGAGAAGTGAAGAACTTTGCTTATGGAAGGCCATCACCGCTTCCAAAAACCATCTGAATGGGGTTTTGAGGTTTGTTTTGTTTTGTTTTGTTAAAATCCCAACCAAGCTATGACCCAGCCCAAGCCTGTTTATGTTATGAGATCTGATGGGACTGTAGCAGAAGGCAACAAGACTTGACTAACAGCTGTAGAAAAACACTGCAGAGTCCTGATCTGTGTACAAGATTCACAGCATATGTTAAATAGTTATTGTGTACAATGGAATGAATTTAATTGTATTTAGCCATGCTGTAATTTGCAAACCAATTGTTAAAACATGCTGCAGGATGTCAAACTCATATTTTTAATAAGCTGGGCAAACTATCAAGTGGTCAATGTTCTTGTGCTTCAGCCTTTTTTGATTAGTTGCCTTGCAGGCGGATTTGGACAGTTATATGGAAACAATACAGGGATGAACAAAGAAGGAACTGGAGTGATAATTTGAGAGAGTAACTGGGAAATTGGTCAAAGGAGAAAAAAGCATGATGTAGATGGTTCACGGCATGTTGCTTTTTATCCTGTTCACTTAAAAACAATGTGCTGTAATTTATGAGTAGACAGACCTAGTTAATCCTTGCTTGGTTTATGTAGATGCTTGGGTGTCCAAAAGCCCTAAATCAGTTTTATAGTATGCATTACATGTGCTGTTGACTGGCTGACCTGAATAAAATGAAGTTTACAAACTGGTTTTGATTAACCATGTCTGAATGTAGACATTTAGCCTATTATTAAATTTAGAAGCCATTGGTTTATATTTTGTTTTATTGCTAATCATCTTTTACATTACTGTCAGAGTTTCCATAATGTCCAATTAAAAAACACACATTGTGCACAGATAAATAAAAGCTCTCCAGGCTTGTGAGAATAGTGTAGACTGTGTTTGGAAAGCACCCATTCAACTGCATTGTATTACTATGGAAGAATTACTGCCACGGACAAAAGACATCTGAGTCTCTTTTCTCTACAGCAGACTGGATGGATGGTCTGTCAGTTTGACCAATACAGCTCCACTGGGTTTACTTACGACAACAAAAACTACTGGAAGCACAGCTGCCCTGGCCATTCATCCTGATAAACGAGCATCATCCTAGACATTGCTTATGTGTTCATTGCAGTATTTCTGTTTGGAGGCTTAGAGGATAAGGCACCCAAAAGCAGCACTGAAAGTATCCCAGGCTGGGCTCTCATGGCTACTGAACACTTTGACATTAAATTATTAGAGCTAGATACTTTGGCTCCATCGCTACTAATAAAATAACCAGGGCTGGCATGGGCCCAAGCGTTGCCACATGATCATCCATATTGTTTGTCAGCACACAGTCTTGGGCATGCTTTTCACTTGTGCCAAGAAGCTGTCTTCCAGGTGATGCTTGAACAGAGGCCGAAGGGTGACATACACCAGAGGTGGTTCCCAAAAAACAGTTCGGAGGTACCACCTGGTTTGGGGAGTAAGACGGTTCATTTGAATGGATGAAAGCTCTACCATGTCAGTTGGGCAGAGAATAAGTCATGGTTCATTTTCATTACTGCTGTAAATGGGGCCATTAAGATGCTTTCTGCAGAGAGGCACGACTGAAGTTCCTGAGGTATGTACTGCCTGGGAGGAGGCCCTAAACGATCCGTTTCCATGTGTGCCTCTGAAAGGGAAAACATACAGTCTGAATAGCTATTGTGCTTCAGGATGCTTACAGGGGGCTGAGCTTCCATCTGAAATCTATTTTTCCCAATTCTGTGCTTTGAATATGGCAACTCATTAAGATATCAAGTATCTTAATGTGTGTTACCAGCAAAAATACAAACTGTAGATTAAAATCTGTTTTGCGTTGAACCTGTGGGACTTAAATTCCACTCCAGCTCCAGCGTTTACTTTGAGTATGTGAAAGGGCTGGGAGGGATCATCTGCTAACAGAGACTGACCCCATCATATCTCAGGTTGATTTCCAGCTTGCATTTCAGGGGAAATACCTGAATATTTTCCCAATAAAAGTAGTCAAAAGAGAAACAAAACAAAAAATGATGTGCTAACAATTAAGGAAACATCCAGCTAGAATTGAGAGGGGAAGGTAATGGCACAGCACATACACCTTTCACACAGCATGAGTTGACCAAGTCTTATTGCACCTACCTTCACAGCCACTGGTCTGGCTTGGTTTCAAGTCTGTAATTGTGGAACAGGATATACTTACATTTGGAGGAAGGTGGTAAAGAATCATTCATTGTCTGTGCCCGGATCCTCTGCTCATTTATCAGACCTTTGTGAGTATTGTTTGGAGTTCCCTTGAGACATACATAAGAATGCAGCCCTTATTGCCTCCAGTCTTCACGCCTCCTCAGCTGAGATTCAACTTGCATATCTTAGAGTAAGTCTCTGTTAACAAACCATCCCCTCCAGCTTCTTGACGTCCACAAAATAAATGCTGCATCTCACAAAAGAAACCAAAGCTCCTAGGAGGAGCAATTGCAATGAGTCTCTTACCTGACTGCAGCCTCGGGTCTGCAGAGCTTAAAATGTGATGAGAATTGGGAACACGCTTCTTCATTAATAGGTCAGGAGGGGATTGCTATTTCCATATCACCATACCTGTTGAATGCAATCAGGACCTATTGCTGCAAACAGGAGAAACATGAATGCTGCAAGAATAAAAGAAGTCCTGTTTTCCATCTGACCATCCAGTAAAGTAGACCTACCTTTACTGTCCGTCTACATCCTATCCATCAACCCACTACCTCACTGGAGGCCATAGAGAAAGCTGAGGTCTCCCATTCCTGCTTCTCTGAGGAACAGTCGAGCAGTTAAGCAATCTGAGCAGAGAAACATGCTGGGTAGAAAATAGGCAGATAGATACGTCTGATTGAGCAAAAGAATCTATATTCAGTGGATTTTAGAAAGGTTAGGAAAAAAAAGGGAAAGTTTTATTTTTGTAGAAAGGTCAAAACGTGGAACTAAGGAATTCCTTTACTGTCATAGAAGCAAGTTTTCTCCTGAGAATGCTTCATGCACCTCTGCCCAGCTGGAATATTTTTTTTACCTTAACATCTTGGCAGAACATCATTGGACTGTGTCAAGAAGTTCAGCTTTTTTGTGTAGAAATTTTTTTCAAAAAAAATTTGAAGATCAAGATTTACTGGGGTTGCCTTTCTAAAATATATTTTACTGCATCAGAATGACATGTGAATTTCAAAGTAAATGAATTGTTATTGTCATAGACTGCAATAACATGTTGTGGTTTAACCCCAGTCGGCAACTGAGCACCACACAGCCGCTCGCTCACCCTCCCCTCCCCGGTGGGATGGGGGAGAGAATCATAAAAAAAAAGTAAAACCCGTGGGTTGAGATAAAGACAGTTTAATAGGACAGCAGAGGAAGATAAAATAATAATAATAATAATAATAATAATAATAATAATAATAATGTACAAAACAAGTGATGCACAATGCAACCGCTCACCACCCGCTGACCGATGCCCACCCAGTCCCTGACCAGGGATCCCTGCCCCCCGGCCAACTCCCCCCAGTTTCTATACTGAGCATGATGCCATATGGTATGGAATAGCCCTTTGGTCAGTTGGGGTCAGCTGTCCTGGCTGTGCCCCCTCCCAGCTTCTTGTGCACCTGGCAGAGCATGGGAAGCTGAAAAGTCCTTGACGAGTGTAAGCACTGCTTAGCAACAACTAAAACATCAGTGTGTTATCAATATTATTCTCATTCTAAATCCAAAACACAGCACTATACCAGCTACTAGGAAGAAAATTAACTCTATCCCAGCTGAAACCAGGACATAAGTACATCCTATAAAGTTCATGGAGTTCATGGCCAGAATAATGTTATATTATTCAATATAATTTTATTATTCAGTATATATATGGTAAATGTCAAACAATTACTCCTTCTTGCATGTGATACCTTGTGGTTGGTTAACCTGTAGTTGCAGGAAGAGTCTTGATATGAAGATACTAAGGGGAAAAAAAGATATCATATTACTGTGTAATTTGTTCCAGTGAATACTTTTGAAAATGAGTACTTTTTCCTACTTTGAATTTTCTGCCTTAAGCTTATACTTATGTGTAGGTAGGTATGTTGTCAAACAAGAGCTTGCCCATTAAAAGTTTCAAGTGCTCCTTTTTGACTTTGGGCCTTGGCAACTTTTGAAATATTAAATTTTGAGACATTAACAATGATCTCTAATAAAATAAAAGTTATAAAAGTTATAAAACTCATAAAAATATAGAGGGATCATTCTTGTAAGTTCAGCTGTAGCTCAGTTATAGAAAATTATTATCTGCCCAAATTAAAATTAATTTAGTAAATCTCAAATAGAGGAAATCCCTTTTCCATTTATGAGAGTACAGGCAGCAGCGGGAGAAAGAGCATCATCCGACAGACTTGATTATCCTTCAGTAGACCTGAAAGTCATAACTCTATATTCCACAGAGGTGCATATGATGGGGTGATGTCAAAACACCTGGGTGAAACTCTGTCAGCTCCTTGTCTTCTGTTTGTGTGATTCCTATGTGGCTGTCAAAGACATTGTATAGCATGTCGGTTTTAATAAAAGCAATGAGTGAAGGGAATGAAGCAATTGCAGAGCCATTCAGTTGAAAGCGGCTCCTTCACAAATGATTGGATAATTAAAAATATGAATGTAGCTAATCCATGTTGACATTTTTATAGCCTTTACATGAAACAACCTTTAAGGGTATGGTGGAATAGAGAGATAAGATTCTACGGGAGGACCACTGGCAGTTGATCACAGAAAAAGAAGGTATCATATGAAGAAAATGCTGGTTTAAACAGAGCAAAAGAAAATAAACTGGATGCCTAAAAATAAACATCAATGGGAATCTCCTACATGAAAAATAACTGCTAAAGTAGTTGTATACATAATGATGAATCCGTAGCAACAAGCAGTAAGCTATCCCAGGGACGACTGAAGTGCAGAGTTGCACACCCTTAGGTCACATGGAGACTGGCAAATAGTGGGCAGAAGTGAGGAGAGTATTCTGTCTTTCTATCACTCATGTAATTTCTGCACTTAATACAGCCACTTCTGGCATGCTCTGTCCATTCCGCATGTCCATATTTTATAAAACTAAAAGATTTAAGAAGAAGCAAAAGAATGGTTCACGATTTGGAAAATAAAGCATAAAGGAATTCAGTGATATATACACCAAATTAACAGATTTATTAAAACACATGTGTGTGTACAGAGAACAAAATATTTAATATTACAGCATTCTTCAGTGTAACAAAGAAAAGGGATGAAAGAATCCAATAGCACAGGATTTGGAGACCAGGAGAAAAACAGAAGTATGCAGCTTGATTTTCACAGTGATGAAATTCACAGTGAGTGTTGTGCAGTGAGGGCTGTAGTGGGTTTGACATCATGTAAAATAAATAAATAATGGAAGTCTTTGTAACAGATAAACTCTAGCTGTCCATTGATAAACTACGGGGCTTGGTAAACAAGCTCCAGTGCTCCATAACACTTGGTATAAGGTATTTGGCCTCTGCTATTCAACAGACGAGATCTTAATACCATGCTTTAGAAGGTGATGGATTTTTTGTCTTTTGTTATTGTTCATGCTTGCAGGACATTAAGACATTTGAAATCAATCAGACAGAAAGTCCAAAAGAGGATGTACACACAGGTTGTTTCTAACCAGTGTTATGGCATATGAGCTGGTAATGGTTGGGGACCACTGGGTTAGAACAGCATAAAATCTTTAGTGGTAACATCAGGAACTCTATGAAAATATGTGTCAGGGGAAGGACTCTCAAGTTCAGGAGGTTTTTTTGTCTTTGCCTGACTCCAACCATATGTTAAACTAGTCCTTGAGAATAATTCAATATATCAAGAGATCTCCTCAGCTGCCCATGACCTGCTCTCTTAGTTCATGGTACCTGGAGTGCATGCTGCTGTGCTTACATCCTCTCCCTTTTACCTCTTCCTGCAAATTGGGCCAGGCTGCCCTTCCAGCCAGGGAATTTGTTGTCACTACAAAATTAAAAGCAAAACAGGCCATAGTCTCTCTTGGTTGAATTGGGTGGGATAATTCACAACAGTAGTCAGTGAGAATTTGGCATGAGTCACCTATACAGAATCTGAACTGTCACAGGGCACAATAATGAAAAAAAGGGAAAACAGGCCAGAAAAAGTTATTCTTTATAAAAGAGAGAATGAAATTCTGAAATGTGCTGCCCCAGGATGTTGTGGAGGCAGCATCAGCAGGTTCAAAACAGGAATTAGTCAAATTAATGGACAACAGTCCATTAGCAGATATTAGAAGGACCAGACAGGTATGTATTCTCTGGCATCCCTCATATGATGGCTATGGGGCATGGGATTTTTTGAAGGGCATGTACTACAAAAAGTAGCCACGATCATGTGCTGTCATGTGCGTCTCCTTTTGTCACTTCTAGGGACAGCAGCGTTAGGTGGTCTGAGGACAAGTTCTTTGCTCCAAGAATGCAAGAAAAGAATAGTGAGGGAACACTATTGAACAAAATTCTGCTTTCAGTATTAATCCAGAGGAAGACTGTGAACATGAGCAAAGGTGAGTTAATTTTACATTTGCAAATAACTGTGGAATATAAACCAGCACATTGAAATTTCAAAGAATATATAAAAATGTGGCACAAAATATCCCGAAGTAGAAAAACCTTTGAAGAAACCTTGATTGTATTCCTTTAGGAGTGACTTCTATATACATAATATTCTCCTTATTTTTTCATGATAAGAAAAAGAAATAATGGACCATCTGTGTAAATTGACAGAGGTCACTTGAATTCAGTGTAAATATTGTGCTATGCACAAGCTGAGCAGCTGACTTAAAATTTATAAGTCCACAACTCTATGTATTATCTCTCAAAGGTATTAATCAACTACTGAGCTAACCCTGACATCATGGAAACTTTGACAGAGGGTGGATCCCAAGAAATTTAAGTGAATTAGTCTCATTTCATGTGGAAAATTGGAGAGAAATATGCATACATTAAGGAAATATGCAAGCTAATGTTCTAGATGTTTATTGTTTCCATGTGTTTATTTCTAAACAGAGTAATTTAAGAAACTCACTTTGGGCATATGGAAAAAATAGAGAAAAAAAAATCTGACTTAAAAATAGGGAAGCAAACCTAAAATGAGAAGCTTTTTTAGCTTTTTCTTCAGTTTTTTCCATCTACAGGAGTGATTTTTAATAGCGAGTTCCTGAGGCCACTGATGTTACTGATCGGTGTACTGATTGATCGTATCTCTCTCTCTGCTTTCTGCATTTCCCTTTTCCCCTTCCCTTCCCTTCCCTTCCCTTCCCTTCCCTTCCCTTCCCTTCCCTTCCCTTCCCTTCCCTTCCCTTCCCTTCCCTTCCCTTCCCTTCCCTTCCCTTCCCTTCCTTTTCCCCTTCCTCTTCCCTCTTCTCCTTTTCCCCTTCCTCTTCCCTCTCTTCCTTCCCTTGTTCTGCCACCTAGCTGTCTCGGTAGCACCACAGAGCCTTCTTCCTTGGCCATCTCCTTCTCTTTGACCCACTTTGGGTTTTTTTTACACATGCAGCGAAACATTTCATCCTTGCAGCAGAATGAACCAAAGCATAACCACTCGCTTTCCTTCCCACCTGTCAGCACCTGCAATAGCACCTGCTCACCGACGCCTAAATTCACACAATAGATGTTATTTTTCTTATTTTTTTAATTCTCTTATGATTATTGTCATTACTTTCTCCATTGTCACTTCAAAACCCATTCCTACCTCTTCGTCGAATTGCCAAAATATTACATCAGCCCTGATTTATTCTCCTTTTCCTTCACAGCAGCCACTCAAAATGCATTTTCCAATAATTTTTTTGTCTGCTAATAATGAGCAGTGAGAGAGTGGGAGTGGCATGGTTATATTGCACAAATGCTATCTACGTTCTTCCTCGGGTGTAACCTAGGACCTTTCTAGATTCTCTTGTTCTCAAGCATTGTCCATTTCATGTCTCAGAAGTGAAACGTTTCCTCTGTAGAAGAAGAGAGGGGGTCATTTAACTTCTCTTGTGGCTACTCCATGTGGAAATCTGCCTCTAGTTAGCTTTCTTGTCAGTCGGGTGGTGTAATCTCACACTTCTGGTACTGAAGAGGATCTTTAGGAATGACTTTGAGTTGATTTATTATGAGTGGGTATTCTTGATTAAGTAAATAAAAAAAATTATGTACAAACATAACTAGAGAGGCAGGGGATGCCATAGCCCGTGTTGTTCCTGATAATAAAGCCCACTGAGCTCAGCTTTGTACAGCAGGCAGACAGCTCAGCTGGAGACAACTGTACTGCTGGACTGACCACACAGTCAACCCAGCCCTCCTAATACGAACTGTGTGAACGATGTCAAAAGGAGGTGGAAAAGGTGAACTGTAAAGATAATTCTTTTCTTTCCCTATCTTTACAGATTTGCAGCTAAAACACACTGGACTAAACACCAAAGATTTCATTATTGGTTGTAGTATTACTGAAACGTTTGAGATCCTTGGGATCCTGTTGTGCTAAGTGCTGTAAAAACAAAGAAAAGGATACCTGGAAAAAGTCTGGTTATAAGAGAAGAGACAACAGATAGCTATAGGGGAATGGGGAGCATGGGGCAATGGTAAAATAATTTTGGTCGTCATGACAAACAGTGATCTCAGCACTTTAGCATTCTCTCTAATGTTGTTTTGTAGACATCATGGAAAATACTGGGTGGAAACAAAATTCCTGTTTGTTATTATAAACAGAGCATTCAGAAATCTTTTTGTGGTCTGTTACAATTGTAGAGCAATCCATTTTAAATTGACTGATACCAAGTTTCCTCATTGTGTAGCAACAGGATGAGTAACTTAATACAGATAAGTAGAGCACTGGGGTTGTGAGCTTTGTCTTGCAAACAACATTCCAAGTGAGATACACCAGAACAAGGCTTACCAAGCAAAAGGTTGCTTTGCTGATACATAAGCCTTGGGCAAGGACAAAGACTGTAGTTAGGACCATGCCATGTCATAGGCATGGTGTTATAAAAAGAAAAGTATTTTACAATGTGAAATAGTAACTATAGAAAGTAAACTGCATGTGTTCTTTGAAATGCCTGGGACCATGGACTTTGGCTGCAGGCTCCAGGTCCGCACAGAGAGGAAAGGAACATGGCTGAGTCAGAAACCTGGAAGAAACCTTGTTTCTTCTGCCACTATCACAACAGTATTGGAGGGCCCAACGTGGCAACTTGCCGGATCAACAGACATGTTATTACCAGTTTGTGCTCAGCATACTCTCTTCCCCCTGCTAACATGGGTCTTGTGGTTCCCATGAGATGAGTCTTCAAGTGATAAAACTCCATCAGGACTAAGATCCTAATGCAACTCCATAGCAATTTTCTGACAACACACCATTTTTTTGGAAAGGAAACTGTTTGCAGGTTCTCTGTTTCACTTCTGCATTAAAAAAGCAACAGCTTTTAGCATAAAATTGCTTTTCAAGCTACATATAGCACTTGGGAAAATATTCTAGATGATCAAAAGAGAAGTGAAACGTTTCAACATACCCAATTTTTCTATCAGTGTTTAAATTCCTGAACAGGAACACACACATCCTAAGTGGCACAGTAATGAAACTACTGGACTCAGCTCAGACATATCTCTGCTCATTCAATAGAAAACCTAAAGCACTGGGGTACTGCAGGAGTTAACAGCAGGAGCTAAAGGTCTGTTTAGTTGTGGCTGTCTAAGATGAGATCCAGAGTAACACAAAGTTGCCCGGAACACAACTAATGTGAAACATCTAAATCCAAGAATAATAACTGGGGTTGTTATAGGGTCCTAAATATTCTGGTAAAAGCTTTAAGTGTCTACAGTTCTGCTGCAGCATGTGCTTTAAGACACCTTTTGCTGCAGCCGAATGTTTTGAAACCATGTCCCCAGAAGGCCGTATAGCTTTTACACAAGAAAACAACGCATGGTGCGCGAGCTGCCTGATGCATAGGCAATGTTAAATCCAATATGGAGCATAACAGCCACAGCTACACTTAAAATACAAGGTCGAGGGAGAAGATGGGGAATTCAGATCAGCAGCTTCTGCTTCTGCTTCCCAGGACTGTGGGTCGCCCAGCAGATTACACAATCAGACTTGGTTAAGTGTCTGTCTGGCCCCATGAATCTTGAATTCTTGGCTGCGGCACAGAACAGATTTCAACACCTTCCCCCTTTCCTCTCTATGTGTACATGCTCGCATGCTTGCACAAACAAAGCGTGGTGCGTAGCCTGCTGTTCAGAGCACTGGGAAATGGGAGCTGAGGATTCAGGCTCTCTGTAGCTGAAGCGGGAACTGAACTCCAGGTATGTTCCTCCTGCTTCTGCGCTCTCCTTACAAGGCTACAGTGTTGTAAAAATGAACGCTTCTCCAAGGTTTCAAAATGAGTGAGGCAGTCACACTTCTATGCGTGTTATAAGGAATGAGTGAATCTGTATTTGAAGGAAAATTAGAGTGACACCACAGCTGAATTAATAGTTTCAGAATAAATTGTCTAGAAAAGAAGCTAATGTCAAATAGCTTGTGTGTCCCGTGGAACTTGCCACGCATATCTGAGTAGTGTAGTGCAACATATGAATACAGTTATCAACTGACAGAGTTCTGATTAGTGCAGTTGACGTCAACCTATGGCTGAACTGGTTCTTCAAACATTGTCAAAGTAGCCCTGGTCTGGGTTGTCAAGTGCCTCTCCAAGATCCAACAAAAGCAGGAACAAAGCACCAATAATTGTTACCATGTTTATTTGATGTTTCTTAGTTTCATAAAATAATTATGTTCCAATGAAAAAATACATGCATAAAATATGTGAATTCAGGATTAAGATGGGAGTGTCATCAGTGCAGCTCTCACAAGGTAGGACAAATACACAATCCAAATGCAAATCCTAGGCAAATGGCAACTGTTTTTTCCATTTGGTCCCTGCTTATCTTTCTGCCCTCAACTCCCCATCCTCTGCTCTCTCTTCTCATTCCTCTGGTTAGGATCCTGGATCATCTTGGATATGGTTTTTAAAATGGCTGGAAAGGGGCAAATGCTGGACCAAATGAGATGGCTAATTTATTCTAATCAAATTCAAAACACTTAATTAATGCAAAGTTCAGATTACAGAAGTCAGCCAAGTCTCTGTTTCTGTTGGAACCTTAGCACGTAGATTTCTTTACTGTTTGTGATTTTTAACCGTACAAACCCATCAGAAAAATATTCTTCCTCTCTATTTCTTTTTTTTTCTCCCAGATAAAAAGATTAGGGCTTTGGGGGTAGGGGAGGGGTTTGGGGCTTGCAAAAATGAGGGAAAAAGTTGAACTAGGATAGTTCATTGCCTTTTTGCTAAGAAGCTAGAAATTGAATAGCCATTGCTGGCTGTTAGTGTCACCTCCCATGGGGGAGCCTGTTGTGCCATCCATATGCCTACACCCAGGAAAAGTTCTTACAGTAGACAGAGGCACTGTAAAGTCAAGCTACATATGTTTACATTTTATTTACTACTACTAATAGCAATTCACCAATACCTGATACCACCTCTACTGTCTGGTGTTCAGGTTCAGCATCTGTTCGTGCAAAGCTGTTCCTGAAGAAATACTCTCCGCCGAGCATGATGCATCAAAGCGGTATGGCTTGGCAGGGCTGAGCTGCTGAGCAAGGCTTCCCTGGGGCGGGCGGTAGGGCATGGCCAGGGTCTTTGTGGTGAGGAAAGCCCGTAAGCCTGCTTGAACATGCCCACAGCGTGATCTTGGCCTGTGACTTCATGATTTGTCACTGAACCTTTCCTATCTACCGTGGGCAAAAACTGGGTTGTCACTCTTCCACTCTGGACATGGTGTTAGGATTACGTTCCCTCTCATTCTTGCAGTGGCACAGAACAAAAGGAGGGAGAAGGAAGAGAGTGAAGAACGTTGCCTGATACAGCACAGCCTGATCCTTCCCTTTTGTTTGTTCTCTGCAGTACAAGGGAGAAGAAGCAGCCCAGAGGAGTGGGAATGTGGTTCAGCTGTTGCATAGGTCTCACTGCAAACTCAGATTCTGTTTCATCTGCACGACTCTGAAAATCACTCAAAAGATGTCAACATAAAATATCCCAGCTTTTAATTGAGTTCTGTCTGTGCAAAGTCCTTAGGCTTTTTGAAAATCACAGCCTTATTTTCAGCATAGAGCTCCAACATAACACTCAGAGCTGAACCAAACAGCTAACGTGGGTGAGCCTGATTTACTTCAAGGAATAATAATCTACTTTATTTAAAAAAAAAAAAAAAAAGGAAAGAAAGAACAAGAGCAATAACAGAGCACCTCCCTGCTCTACAGCTGCAGACTCCTTCTCTGACTGATCTCTCCTTTGAGAAACTCTTCTGGTCTGTTCCTGTCCACCAGTCTTGGCTAACTGCTGGAGCTGACTCCCTCCAGATGGCTTCCAAGGATCACTGGGCAATTAGCCTTTGTCTCTTGAGCTAATAACTACACAACCCACCTGGATCTTTTTGACAGACCTACACACTATTGGGCAGCAGAGGACTGTAACTGCACTGGCAAATGCCTGCAAGAGTTTCTCAAAGGAGAGATCAGTCAGAGAAGGAGAAAGAAATAAAAGGCAAAGTGATCCCTTGCATTCTCGTGTGGTACATTTGCTCACCCATTCATGCCAGGTATAATATTTCACTAACAGAAGGCTGCACTGGAGAGGTCAGCAGCATAGGCTCCTGCCTGAGCACAATGAAATATAACAAGAAGTACAAATTTTTTTCATAATAAAAAAGAGAGTAACCCATGCAATGCATGAATAATCAAGTTCTTTTGTTTCATGCAGCGCATGAAATATTTAAAATCCCAAATCAACTTCGATATACTGGTGAGAAAACAGCAGTGAGCTCAGAGGTTTGCAGAAGACTGCAGTGATTCAGTTAGGTAGCATCAGTTTTACTTAAGGCTTTTTCAGAAGCCCAAAACACAAAAGAATGTCTGGGAGAGGCTTAATAGCAGAGGGACAGAACTGTATTCTGTGATAAATTGTGTACATAATGAGTAATGACAGTGCTTTTTGCTTTTTCTTTTCATTTTGGGTCACAAATAAGCAAAATAATTAACCAAGTCATCTCAAAAGGGAATTTTTTTTTTTCTCAGTGAACATCACTGAGGACTGTATTTTTTCAGCTGCACTGATTCAGGGTATTTTGTATCACCTTTTACAAAGCCAAACAAAGCTTAATGGTATTTCCATTAAATTTCAATTGAAATACTTCCAAAACAGTTCTTCCATAAAGATAGGCTATTTGTCCTGATACAGCTCTCTGATAAGACCTTATCTGGAATAGCATGTACTGTTCTGGTAAGCATTTTCAAGAAAGCAGAAAAGTCCAGCACAATAAGGGGAATTAAATTCTTATCAGATGAGATGGAAGTACCAAGCTTATTCAGTGCAGGAAACAGAGGCAAGGGGTGCACACTTGCTGTCTAGTAGTGTATCGGAAAGGGATGAACACACACAAGGAATGGCTATTGGACAGTGTTGGCCCAGGAACAAATTGAGATGAAATAGTCATGAAGTCTGACACGGAGAATTGACAGGGTTTTAAGTGTCACATTCTTGGATCACATTCCAGTGGATGTAAAGGGCTTTATTTAGTTTTAGGGCAGAACTTGCTCACTTCGCAAAAGAAATTGCATAATACATTCCCCTCTGATGAAAATGGATGTTCCTCTCAGTCACATGTCCCCAATGGTAGCAGTGTCCTAATGAATGTATTCTCTAGCATCTCCAATCTTTTAAAATCAGAAATAAAGATTTTTTAAATGAAGCCAGCCAAACCAGGCAGGGCAAATATTGACTCTCTCTGAAGAGAACACATTATTAAAAACACAAGCAAATCTGTCTCTCTCACCATGCAACCATTCCATGGTAAACCAAAAAGCATCAGGTTGCATCAAGGAAAAAAGAGGAAACTCTGATTTAATGGCTCTGTTTCTCTTCCCATTGGTGTTAATAAGTAATGACTGTGAAATAAATAGAATTATATCAATGAGACTAGAATAAAATCCAGCCTTTGTATGAGAACAAAACAGGGAAGAAAAATATTTATTTTATGTGTGATACATTTAACTAACTAGTTACTGAAATAGGTGAAATACTTTTGTCAATTGAGTGTAAAATTATAGCAGCAAATGTTGTTTACACTATAAAATATTGAAAAAACTTGCAGTTAGTTTTTTTGGTGTGACATAAAAGGTTACCATGTTTGATCACGTCTGGCTAAAAGTTTGTCTTTCCAAAATAGGCATTTTGATGAGAAGAGTTCCATTAATTTTCAGCTAATGTAATTGACATGCAGGACGTCAAAGTTACGTACATGTTGCTGGACCAATTTTGTAAAAACTTGCAAAATTGTCAGTTCTTGCAGGTGGACTTTGTGATAGACTAGCAGCATGGTTTAAAAAAAGAATTAATGCTCCTTAACTCCATTTCTGAAACCAATAGTCCCCATAGATACTTTACAGAGCTTTTCCTGTTTCACATAGACTTTATTCTAATGTATTATGTAAGAAAATACTGTTTTCTACCTTAAAAGGTAAGTGAGATTATTTCTCAGATGTTGTTTGCTGTTAGTATAACAACTGGAGTAGGTTCCTTATATGGAAAGACAGATTTTAGGGGCCATTTGTTACAATGAAAATTGTCATCAAGAGAACAAATTTAGCAAGACAGTATTTGCTATTTTAGAAAGACGGGGAATGTTATTCAGTCATACACTGACAGTCCTCTGGATCAACAGTGGTTTTTATGCTGGCTTTGCAAAACTAATGGCTTTCATGAGCTGTGAACTGTTACTTCCCTCAAAGGGTTTTAATGTAGTAGTTGAACAACAAATAAGAAGTCTGCAGAGTGTATTCACATAGCATTGTGAGCTAACGTACTGTATTAATACCTATAATTGTATAACAGTGATGTATGGTTAATATAAACCAGAGATACCATATCCTTCACCATCTGCTCTGACAACTACCAAAGCAAGTATCCCACGTAATGAATCCACAGTTTCCTTTGTTCCTTCAAGTTTGCCTCATACCGTTTTCTTTCCTCTACTTTTTGCCTGTGATGACTCTCCAGCCTGCCCAGGGCATGGAGAAGGGTGTCACTTTTCACAACAAAATTTAGATGGTTTCATGATACCACTCCCTAGCTGTGGGTCAGAAAAGGGCTGCACAGGTGGATGGGTGAGTGTCTTGCATGTGTAAAGCTGCGAACAACATTATTTGGGATCTCCTATCATGTCATCTAGCTGGTCTAAACCCCTTGAAGACTAACCATAGAGACTTCCTGGAGCAGATGGCCAAAATCTGCTCTACAGGAAACACCCGAAGAGCATTGTACAAGACAGTGGGATCAGACTTAATGAAGTTCTGCTTTCACATGAAGTGACATGGATCCCTAACGTGCTTTCACTTTAGAAAATGTCCCTTTAGCTCCTAAATCAGAAAAGTGATTTCAAAATTGTCATCCATTACTTGGAAAGATAATAAATCTTCTAAATCAGACTTTTCCTTTAAATGTTGTACCACAAGAGTGATGGATCTCTACAGCCCTTATAAAAGCAAAACTGAACTTCATTTAAGGAATAGACCTTAGGTCTCCTCATTCCACCCCTGTTCTTTATCTGTAAGAGTCTTCTCCTTCCTCTCGCCCATGGCAGAGAAATAGAAAGGTCAGTGCAGAGTACATTTTAGCATCTTTTATAGTATTATACATTGACCGAAAGTTTAAATATGGAAAGTATTACAGTACTATGCTATGTTACATGATTAGAAGCACATTTTGCTGGAGATACGATCTGTGTTACCAACAAAATAAGTATGTATAGGATCTGGTTTAACTTAGTTATCCTTTTGTCCTTTTTTTCTGCTTATTGTTATGTAACAGTTGTGATGGTGAAATGCATAATGACTATTCCGGACAGTATGATAGAGCATCATATGGCATTTATATTGGAGGGTAAAGCATATAAACATATGAAAGTCATTTAAAGATACAATTAAACTTCTAAACAAAGAACTTCATAAATATTTCATTTGAAAACTCAGCATCAACCAACTACCTGAGGGCTAAGGGGACTTTTTTTAATACAACATAATAAAGATTTAATAAAAATGCTGTTGTTAGAGGTGCAAGTGTGTTAACTCTCTCTGACAGAGGGCTATTAAAATGTATCCTTCAGTCAGTTCCTTCTTGTGGTTTATTTAAACCAGCAAGGTCCTGTGAGTTTACTGCCTAGGATTAAGATAAACAATAGAAGCAATATTTACAAGTTATATTGTATTGTATATATCCATATAACCCTTTAATTTAGATAACTCTTTTCATCCTGGGGATTTTGTGCTAGTTGATATGAATTCTGAACTATCTGCATAACCTGTGATCAGTTTTATTCAAGTTAATCCTTTGCTGCACTCAGTACAACAGAACAGACTGTGGGTTTTCTTTCACTGTAGGGCTAGGGCTGTATCGTCTATTTTTCATGACTAAATCCACCGTTCCAAAGATGTGGTATATTTGCCTTTACATGAAGATTTTAAATCCAGAGTGAATATGATTCTGAATCATGTTCTGTAGCAAATAAAAAAATTATGTGAGTAATGCATAAATTATTGTGGGAGATTTATAGTATGTTATGCAAGACAGATTAGGCAGTCATAAAACCCTCTTTGTCTTTAAAAAGTAGGAACTATTGAATAAATGTGGGTTTTAACTATCTATCTTAAGCACTCCAAACTGATATTCCTTGAATATCACTACTGTATTTCATTCCAGGACAGTGTTTTGTAATAAAATTGTTAAAAAGTCAGTAAAAGACATTTTAAAGTTTTGAAGTAAGACTGGAATCCAGGGCAGTCAGATGTTCTTCAATATTTTGAGTATTGACAGAATGGAAAAATGAGATAGAGAGATCAAAAAAAGGCTTCATCAGATTGTAATACACAGAGAAAATGAAAATACATTATCTGGAGATTCATTATGCTACATTAAAGCATCCAGAAGAATGTCAGAGGTTAGGCCCTAGACTAGCCATGCTTTAATACAGGGAAGCAAGGAAGCTCAAGGACTTTAACTTAATATTTACTTTTCTTTTTTTCCTGGCAGATTAAAGTTATGTTTTGTGTTCTTCTGTTTTTGGACTGAGGTGAAGAAAGATCAAGACACTTGCTGTGTTAAGGTGGAGAAGTATATGTGTCTTTATTTTTCAGGGTCAGGATGTGATATTTCATATTTTTGCATGTTTGTTTTTTCTCCTTTTCATTTCACTAAGATGCTTTTTAATAGGACTTTTCTTGATATTTGTTTGCACACATAATATTTTGTTATGTTTAAAGGTTTTATAGGTGATAGAACTGCCTATTATTAAAATTACCTAATGCTTCCTATTATGAAACCTTGATTTCGTCTACTTATAATAGTGCCAAACTGTAACTGTTTTGACTGAAGTTTTCCAAGCCAAGTAGCTGTCCCAGGCTGTACTTTTCTGGAAAGCTCCAGCCAAAATAGTTCTGCCATTTCTAGGAATGATGCAAGGAAAAAATAAGTGTGTTTGCCCATGTCACTGAAGTTCTTGAAATCCTTGCTTTGAAATGTGACAGTGCTCCTAAACCTAGGGAAAGAAAAATGAAAATTTTCAGGGGGTTGGTTTGGCAAGAAAAGGTATGCCTTTGGTGGTTTTTTTTGCTACTTCAGTGAAGAAGCAGATAAAAACCCTTAAGTTTTATGGATTAAAAACTCCAAAGCATGCTCAGGTGTCTCGATGTCCCTAGATCTTTCTCTACTCAGTAGTCACTATCCCTCACCAAGAAACTGAGCGTGCGCTAGCTCACAGTGATAGAGACAAAGACAGACTTTCTGGCTTATACGGACACTAAAATGAGAGCGGGGAACTGGTCTTGCATTATGGTCTTTATGGCAATTATCTGTTTTCAGCTATAACCCTTCTATCATGAAAAGATAAAGAAGGAACCATGTGTTCAGATGCAATAGAAACAAAAGCTGAATTTGAGAAAGAAAAGGGCTAGACTGAAACACTATATCTAGAGAAACAAGGACTCAGGGATGTAGAGGAGAGCTAAAGGAAAACAAAGAGGAAACTAGAGAGAGGAAATTGAGATTAGCTGGGCAAAGAGTCAATAATAGGGAAAACTGGAAGTGGGAAGTGAGACATTATTAGGATTGAAAATTCAGGGCATCAAAGAGTAGGAAATTCTACTTTAAAGGTTCGCCTATGTATCATGGCACAACTTTTAGTTAGAGATCCGTATGTTTTTATTTCTAGGATCTTTGTCCCGATGAGAGGATGGAGATTATCTCTCTGGAGTTTGTCTTCAAGGTTGTCTTCATCACCTATTTGTTGCAGAAGTGGGAAGGAATGTAAAGCTGAAGTGAGATTTCAGTAAGAGAAAGGGAGAGCCTCATAATGAAGATGTGGATGCTAGTCTAGACAATTGAATTCTCTTCCCATCTCAGGTCTAGATATGTGATACTGGGAAAGTAACTTAAAACAAACTTTGCATAGATTGCTACTAACAGAATGTGCTTCATTTTCTTGGTACCCAGCCTCAGATTGTGGAAACAAATTTGAAGAAGTGCTGAAGACTCACAGCTGCAACTTATGTCAATGGGAGCTGTAAATCAAACCCAAGGTATTTCAAACTGGATACTCAAAATTCATGGATATTATTAACTGTAATCTCCCTGCTTCAGTTTCACATTTGTAGGATGTGCATCCTCAGGTGCTGGGCTCATATCTCACATGGATATTGTGGATATAATTAATATTTGTAAAGCTTTAAAAACTATACTGATGAACATCATAAAAGAAAACTCATGGGGATGTTAATAAATGTCTTTAGAGAAGGGTTTGAATAGAGTGCAACAAAGATGGCATGAGGCCATCCATTGAACAATGGGACCATGTATTGAACAATGAACTAAATATTGAACAGCTGTTCATTAAGTAAGCACCATCCAGTCTGAGCACTGAAATGGCTAGGATGCTATGGCAAAAAAGTTTGTGATCATGTAATTAAAGCTTGTATCAAAATGCATATGCCCAAGATAAATCAGTGGAGGTTGCGTGGGCAAGCTTATTTCTAGCACACTCTCACTTTTGCATATGACTTTAAAATGTTTTTTAATGTTATTTTTTATACATGCATATTCAATAAAAACATATGCTCACCTGTTAATGAATACAATAAGCAATAGAGATAAAAATGGGGAAAACAGAAAAAACGTGGAGGTTATGCTCAAAAAGAGTGTCTATGAATGGAGAAGAAGAATGAAGTGGATGCAGAGAAGGGGAGAATACGGAAGGATGTTCTCATCGGTGCCTGGGAGGTCTGTAGGAGAACATGGGAAGACTTTCATTCTCTGTCATATAAATGCTTCATATTTCCAGTTGAAAAGTGCACTTAAAGTAATGGTTTTCAAATCCACTTCTGAAAATGAGATGTGTCTCATTGATTTCATCAGCTGTTGAACCTTTTAGGCAATGTTCAAAAAATCCCAGCCTTAGAGTTTTCCACATCCATTACAGATCAGCATGTGTTTCATTGATGTCCAGCTGACTTCCTAAACAATATTGCTTTTCCAGGAGCTTAGCAAAAAAGTGACTACAAGTTCACAGTTGTTCACTTATCCATGTGCTTCCATATGGTTCAGCATCTTCCATCATGTTTGAATGACACTTTCCTGTTACAAGTGTCTTAGATTTTATAGCTTTTATTGCAAATATTTTTCCCTTGCCTTTTACTGTGAAACAAGTGAAGCTAAAATAATAGCTAAGAAAAAAATCTGAAAATACTTTGCACAAGAGGTGACATTGGAAGGCAGTAAAATCATGTAGAATATATTACAGTGAGCTGTCAATGAGTTGTCCTTTGTAGTCAGAGAACTGTGTTCATTTGTGTTCTCTTCAAATACACATTTGTATCCCTTTTTTTTTTGGTCAGACGCTGTTTTGCAGGTCAGTTATGAATGGTCACTGAGCAATTGCTGTCCATAATTCTCTCACTGTTATTTTATATTTTCTGCCTTTTCGGCTTATTAACTTACCACCTTCTGTCTAAGACAGGTACTCTTTGGTACAGTTATTGTGGTTTTTACAAGATTTTATAATATTCAGTTTGACAAAGTTGGAACTTCTAGCTGCTCTAGCAACAGTATATAAAGAGGTTAATCCAGAGTGAATTTGTTTCAATAAGTTTTAGACTAAGACTAAACTAAATATTGCCCCAAATTGTTCTTAAAAGTAAAGAACCAGAAGCACAAGGAAGAGTAAAATAAAGTAAGAGATAGACTGGGTGCAGTTGCTATTCATAAATACTCATATTCTGTACACATATCCCCATGATATTGCTATGATTTGATCTTTCAAGAGTGCATTCTAAGTAAAAGTTATGCTGAAGTTATTAAAATATGTTTCTTGACCTAACCATTTAATTTTAACAGAGGTAGGGATGATCATAATGATTTTGAGGGTCTCTAGGTCAGAACTAGAGGTTCTTTAATAAAAGCTTTTTACTTCACATAGCTTGACCTTTATACTGGGGTTTTATTATTTCTATAACATATCCTTTCCTTATAATTACTTGTGCTTCTATAAAATGCTAGCCTTGACTGTTTGGAATGATGAATTGTAACAATGATTTTTTATGGTACTGTTAGAAAAATAGGAAGAAAAAGCTGTTTAAAGAGATGAGTATTGCACTCTGCAACACAGGGCACTGTATTAAATACATCAAATTTCCCTTCAATACACATGATACAACTTCGTCGTTAAACTCTGTTTGAAGTTTTTTACTTAACTTACATTATCTCAGTGGGCAATCGTTCCCTGGAACATTTTGAAACAAATGGTAATTTCAGTTCTAACCAGCACACAGTCTTTCAGAAAACACTCTTTGCCAATCATCATGCCATGTTCTGGCCTATAATTTTAATAACCTTATCAAGCTAGGGAAGAAAAATGCACAAATCATGGGAATACAGTATATTCTGTTTATGTAAATGAGCACTAGCAATATTATTTTAATAATATATAACCCACAAAAAGAGAGAAACTACAGAATTAAATAAAAGAAGATTAATGAACACATGCAATAGATGAATATTAGGGTAAGTGCAGTACAAAACACCCATACTGCTTCAGGAATTTTAATTAGGCAATTATCCATAACATGTTTCTTATTAATTTATTGAATTTTTACTTGCTTTGCAACTTAAGAAATTTGGAACTCTATGAATTCAAAGCGGAGTTTAAAGTTAAATAAAAGCAATATGAAGTAAAATAAAGATATGGGGGGTTTTTTTAGTTTATATCAGATCTCTTAGTAAATCAAATTACTTAAAACAGTAGGGCTTCATTGTGTATTTATTCTGATTCTATATAATTCTAAGTAACAATTTTTATATTAAAATATAAAAATATTCCATCCAGATTTTTATTCCGTTTGTGAGCAGGGTTTTAATGTGCTTAGAATTTATGAGGCTATCAATGATCCCATAAATAGTTCAATCAAAGGGAAGCCTCACAATTGAACATTAGAAATTTAAACTACTTAAATCACTTCAAATATACATTCTTACATAGTAAGATGTATAAAACCATGATTTTTTTTCCAGTAGACACAAAATCCCAGAGTTATTCTAAGGTCTAGTTATTGGTATATACAGCATAGTTATTTGGTATTATGTATTCTTTTGCAGCTGTTCAGTAAAAATGTCGTTAAAGCCCTCTGGTTAATATGATTCTAGAATAAATGAATCTTCTTAAAATTACTTAAGAATAAAATCACCATGTTTCTAAAAAATGCATAGGTGGAATTATTATTGAGTGGCTCAGCTTTTTAAAATTCAGCTTTTCAAATTTTGTTTTGCTTTGTTTTAACTCACTGGTAGGTATAACTGCCAGCAATTTACTCACATCTTACTTTGGTATATTTCTTCTTTTATTTGACAAAATTTTAAAACAACTGGGAATGCATTAGTTTATAATTCATACCCTTCTTAATTCAAGATTCTTTTTTCTTTGAGAAGCAGTTAGTTTTAGATGGCTGTACAAGTGTGTGGAGGGGTTCTACCTTATATTTGTGTGATACAATTTTTGTCACGTATCTTTGAATGCAAATACAGTTTAGAGCTAAAAAAGTGTTACTTAGAATGTGTAATACATTTCCTGCACTCATTTTTCTCCAGTTGTTCAGCTTATTAAATTAACATCTTACCTATAAATTAATTATAAATTAATCTCTGCAGTGTCTAAATAGCATCTGTCTTAAAATAAGCATGTTAATCCTTCATAGAACAGAGGTACTCAAACTCTACTCAAGTCACTGGGGCGTCTCCTTCATAATATTGTACTGCTTAGGGAACTCACCTCTGCTTGAGGTTGAAGACATTTGAAACTGGTTGGCTGTGTGGTTATGAATGCAAATGTCTTGGAAAAGAAAGAAAAAAGGCAACAGCAACCTTCATCTTCTTCTAGCTATTAGAATATGAGTGGAACAGGGAACATAGATGATGTCTGATCTCTGGAACACTTCCACTTCTTATATCTAGAGGTGGCCTAATGCAATGCTTGTTCTGGGGAATTGGGTCTGGGACCCCACGTGCCCCTTCCAAGGGGATTGCTGGTCATGCCCTCCTCTGCCCTTCTCATCTTGTGACTTTTGCATTCCTGCTTGTACATTGACTCAGCTCCAAGGTAGGCATGGAAAATTTTGAACAATCTGCTTGAGGAGAGTTCTCTTGAAACACAGAAGGTGAGGCATCAAGCCCCCTCAAGTTTAATATGGGGGTAAATTTTCTATACAGAAGGCAATTCTGTGTATGGCAAGCAGGGTGTAGAGCACAGGGGAGAACAATACAGCTAGTAATGACCAATTGTGCAAAGAGTGCATTGCTTTTAACATCTTGAGTGGAGCCTGAACCGAGTGGAACTTAGGCATTTATGCTGGGAAGACTGGATCACTCTTCCAAGGCCAGGTATCAGGATGCAAGTGAGGGTCAACTGCTCCCTAAGGACTGGGTAGCTGGGATCCATGGCCAGCAGGGCAGGGACCTTGCCAGCCCCGTCCCACTGCCTCCAAGCAAGGGAGCAAGGCAGGTCTAGGGATGGCAGGTGGCATCAGCCAAGAGTCCAGATCATCATGCAAGTCAATGGTGACAGGGCAGGCCAGGGTGAAGCCAGGAGCATGAGTCAGGGTCAGGATCAGGTTTGGTAATGGTAACTAGGATCAGACACAGTCCAGTGATCCCCAGGCTGGTCCAAGATTAAATCAGGAACTGGGTCCATAGGTCTGAGTCTGAATCAACAGGATCCATGGTCAGATGTGGAGACAGGTACACCTATGACACAGCTCATGGAGGAACTGAAGGCACAGGCCTGAGCTGGGGCTCCTGGGCCCATGGGCAGGAGGTAAGGGTGACAGCCTCAAGTGATGCCAATCAGGGCCCCGACACTAGATGTTTGAAATCAAGTCACATTTGAATCTAGGATATATGCCGCGACAAAAGTATTGATCAACAATCTTTGCTTCATCCCAAGAAGAATTTTCAGCATCCTGCCACTTGACCTCATTTTCTGACTTGTTCCAGAATGTTTTCCTGACGTGGTCCAGTGGTCTACTTGTCCCCTTCCCTTAAATAATCTGAAAGGAACTGATCAGAATAAAATGTATGTTTTGCATTGAGTGGCACAAACCAAATGGATCTGTAGGTGTCATAGTTTTGTCAAACAAAAAAAATTTCTTTATGTTCTCACAGCAGGAATTCAGGCCATCTAACTACAGGCACCAGGCTTTGTGACACTTTTTGTCAGACAGGCAGTGTGCAGTGTAGTCATGTGTCTGGGCAAGCGCGAGTCCCTGGAAGAGAGGAGGAATTAGAAATGCATTCTGAAGCAGTGATTAATCAGTGGTTAAGTTGCACCACGAGCTGTCATGATGGAGTAGGATTCTGGGAATATCGGTAGTATTCATACTTAATGGTGGGAAAGAGCAGCTGGTGACCAGTCAGAAATGAAGACCTGGGAATGAATTCCTGACATAGTGCAGGAATTTGTACCATTCCACTTCAAGTATAATGAATATTTGAAGTTAAAAGCATTCCACCAGATGTTTAGGACCATATATGAAAATACACGGGGGCTTACTCTCCTAGCTGTAGCAAGAGCAGAGATACATAGGACTAGGCATTGCAAATCCATGCTCCTGCAAGTTCTTCTCTAGACTCCACTGAAGAATTCAGGGCAGAAACCTCACTTAGATGCTTTTAATCATTATTTGTGGTAGTCTCTCTTTCCTTCTGTTGGCACCATAAGAAATCTGTAAGTGATAGAAAGGTAATAGAAATGCTGGTCACTTTGAAACGTTTCGTATCTATAATTGTATGTTTGGGGGAATTGTAGTCTTGTGTACAAAATATTAATGGATTACTTTATTGTAATCTAATCTACATCTACTCTATATATCTTTTTTTGGATTTTCTTGCTTTGCCATCCCGCTCTGTAAGTGCTTTGTGGAGCTTCCACTAGGTCTTTCTTTTCAGAGTAGTGTAAGTTTCTTAATATCCCCATGGGCCTTCTGAGGTTAATTTTTTTTTTCTCAGTAACTTTTATTTCTTCTTAAAAAAATCCATTCTGAAGCTCTGTGGAATTTAAGGAGAGTCCTTCCATGCTCTTTTGGTTGTATTTAATTGTTTTCCTCCTAAATCACATACTTTGTTTTGATGCAAAACACAGCGACAGAAGAGAATCTGACATTTTATGTAACTGGCATGTCATTTATAAGATCTCCATTAGACAAAACATTTGTTTAGATACTCTGTTATTCATTTATTTTCATGTCAACACCAAAACCAACTGCAGAAATGAACAGAGATGAATAATAAGACAAACTGTTTTAGTATCAATGTACTCTGCCCAAGGCAATATACTGTGCAACTGGTGAAGAATGCATATTTCCTTCCCAAAACCTCTGCTGAGAACCAGCTCTTATAAACAATCTCTTACTCCTTTGTCTTAAGGGACTATTTTCAACTGTCTGCAAGACAAAATTTCAGTTGATATTTCACTTAAAAGATTTTTGTGGTAAATTGGTAAATAATACCTATCAGTTATGGTTATCTTCTCTACTGTTGCATTATCTTTGTTCTGTCTGCTCTTTGCTAATTGCTTTTCTCGGTGTACTAAATAAAAGAGACAGCATACAGGAAATAAACAACAATGGGCTCATTAGCAGACAGATTTGACAAGATACGGCTTCTGAGAGATATATGTAAATCTGATAGATATTATAAACAAGAATAAATATTTCAACTGATCTACTGCAGTAATAGCAATGTTCCTCTCATTAGAGCTGGGAGGATAAGGCCTTTCTTGAAGAAGGATGGTGGGTAGGAAGTAGGTGAGGTTGCCCTCCAAGCATGTATACCCCCAAGTTGCCTTGGGAAGAAAAAGGCAGCCAGGAGTAATCTGTCCAACTGTTAATAATAGAAATAGCCCATTCTCAGACATCACCTTTGACAGCCAACTAAGAACTCTCAGAGACTTCTGGGTGGACTTGTGGTGGGTAATGTACGTGCAGTAAGTGTGCTGCTTCGAAGACCAGCATGAATCCAGGATTCAGGTATGCAGAAGTAAGACATGTGCAGTTCAAATGATTCACAGATGTGCAGTACCTTTGCTGCTTTCTGGGAGCTCTGCACTTATACACATATAAAACTGAACATATGAACCAAGTCTTTTATGGTAAAGCTTATGTGTCTCCAAATGTTGATGAAAGAAGATGTGACTTACGCAGCCAGAATGGTTAAACAGCAGTGATCTAGTTTATTCCCTTCCAAAAATTACATTATTCTCTGAAGAATAACTTTGAGTAGATTAGGATGCCCCATTTAAATTTTCAGAGTCCTGAAGCTTCCTTTGCTTTCTTTTGTAAACTATTCTGTGGTTAAATAGGTCTCTCAGTTAATTTTGCCTGAATTCTCACTTTTCTGCTGCCATCCTACTCCTCCACTTAAACTATGAATACCATCCTAAATACTTCTGTTACAACTTCAGTGTTTAGGACTTTAAAATATATATATGTTGTTATTATGTTCTCTCTTTGCTTAGCTCTTAACCTTCTGATGTTCACACATACATTTTAAATCAACTGCTATAAAACCTTGGACAATTTACATACTTTCCTGTGAATTCCCTCCAATTTGTCAATAACTTCCAAGGACCAAGGTGGATAGGACCATGGAAAACTCCAGGAGATAAAAGGAAAAAGAGCTTTCCTTTTCCTATATATGTAGTTCAGAGCTATATTTGCCTCTGCTACAGCTGTATAACTTTGTAAACTTGCATCGAATTTGCATTTGCCTCTTATACTAAAGTTTTTCCAGCATTACTACTTGCTAGGTGTCTTCTTCAATGTGAACTGAGTGTCTCTGCTCTGAGTTATTTGTTCTGAGAGTTTTTTTCATGTTAAATAATACTTTTTTATCTGTTAGCATGGTTTTTATTTTCCACACCCTTGTGTTAATTATGTGCACTCAGAGGGTCTTGAAAAACTTATTGTTTAATATAATGATTAGAAAGTTTCAGTAATATATTGCTTGCCAAAGGCCTCAGATGGCAGCTGAAAACAAGTATGTGAAGAATGGAAATCTGGTGAAGTATATGTTGGGGCACAGGGAAGTTAAATTCTCTTTGACAAAGAAATAATTAGGAGCATCAATCTTAAAAGAAGAAAAATAGAAAAAATGCAAAACCCAATAGAAGTAATAGTTTGGTGGTAGACAGTTCACTTAAGTCTTAGCTTGTGTTTTCTCTCTACTCAAAACTTACATTTACTTCATGACCACTAGACACCAAAATGGAGAATGTCTCACAGATACTCATGATAGCCTATAAGGGGCAAAGAAAAAGGCTTACAAATAGAATGCCACATTTTTTATTCTGAAGACTGTTAGTTGCATTCTTGGGTGGGGGTAATGTGTCTGAGTGTTTGGGACTAGGAGTTACACCCTGGTGGTATTCCTCTGCCTGTAGATGTTGCAGTTACTACTTCTGTGGAACACCGATAAACACACTGCTATTTCCTTCTCTTATTTTATTGTCTTAAAAATTAATTACATTAACAAATTCTTCCCACGAAAAATCTTTTGCAGCCATCTGGCGTCCTATTGAGTAAAAGAAAGAAAACTCTTGCTGCCAATTTTTCATATGAACAGGATAGCCACCCACAGTCGGAAGTGTAGCTTTCCTCTATTTGTGTTTCCTTATGATGGCAGAGGTTGAGCAATCTCTTTAGTAAGATCAGAGAATTTAACTTCCAGATTTGGGTCAGGTAAGAAATAGTCCAAGAGTAGCTCACTTACTTACTCTTTTACTGGTTTAGCCTGAAATGTTAATGTTGGTTTATGCAGGTTGGTTTACAAATCAGGCTGGAGACTGAGGAGGAGAAATTGCCAAATTATTCCAACTCTCACAAGTTTATAGAAGAGTGTGAGGTTCCTGCTTTGTCATAAAATAATTGCTAAATTTTCCTATATGTTGCAGGCCTGAAAAAGATAATCAAAACTGAAGCTGAACACTGAGAGACCTGCAGTGAAGGACATTCCCCAAAAGAATTCAATGACTTGAGTAATTAACTTAAAGCATCCTCAATATTTCTGACACAACTTTGTTCAACATTGAACTAAGTATTATCTCTGATACGTGCCCAATCTATACGCAGTTTTTGGGTTGCTACTTAATGCACTTTCTTTTTCTATATGTTTATTGTTAAGGAGTTTATAAGAATCGTGGCTGTTAAAGCCCTGTTTGTGGCTGACAAGGGTGGATTTCTATATTGATAGGGATTCCTCCTAAAATCAGTTGTGACCAACGGGATGCAGGAATCATTCCACCAATGCAAGTTGAAGTTTTTCCTTTTGATGTATTGATTAGAAATGGTAAAATGGAGAGAAAATTGCATGAATAATTTATTTGCATTTAATCATGAATCTGTATTGATCATCCCAACTAAACAATAAATGTGACATTTCAAATATTTCCAACCTATCCATAGAATGCAATTCAGAAAGGTGCATTTCAAATAATAAAGTCAAGAAGTACACGACTGCAAGGACAAATGCCTTCTCTGGTTAAATAAACTGCTCTTTGTGGTTTGTTGCACATGTACATATGCCCATATTTTATTCTGTAGAGTACAGAAAAGTCAATAAAGGATGTAGGCTCTGCCAGCTGGAGGGATTTGTCTACTCTTTTTTTAAGTAGATGGGCAGTAGATAGGAACTTGCTAGATATCCAGATGCTTCTGGAAGATCAGGTGGTGGCTATGTTCTTCTGTCAGATGTTTTTTTTTGTCTTATCTTTGAAGACTGGTGCATAAGTGTTCTCAATGGAATCTAGTATTTGGAATACAATTCTACATTAACTCTGCTTAAAAATAGGTAGATAATTCTTCAATACCCATAAGTAATATTTGTAATAACTCAGGATGTGATAGCTTCTGTACATCATTGTAAGTCTTTCAGTCAAGACTGAATGTCTTTCTAAGGATTTTAAGTTCAAGGCAAACAGTAGTTAAGAATATGATGTACTAGCTATTGGTCAAGCCCTTCGGCCTGTCTATTTTGAGAGTTCAGACCAGTGGCTTTTCTTCACTTTCTAGATCTACACAAACTGTTGGTACAGGACAAAAATGTGGGTTTTTTTCCAACAAGAAATTACTTAGAATGTTATGTATGATATGGACTAATTAGATAGGGAGTAAAAATCATAAATGTACTGGCAATAATGAGATCTCTTTTAAGAAAATTAGTTTTCTAAATACTGTCTTTAAGTCAGAAGTGGTAAATTTTCCCATTCCTAGTGCCATGTTTGAACATAATCAGCTATGACAGAGTTAGTGCTCTCTTTCACTCACCATAGAACTTCTGTTTACGGATTTTCTTCTCTATCGTTTCCCTCTTTCTTCATATCAGCTGTTTTCCATGTACCCATGAAAAGGGTTGACATTGCCTCAGCTGTAATTTTGGCATGGTGGTAACTTACGCTGTGGTTGCACCTGTATGAAGTGATGGCTTTGTTGAAGGGTTTTCCCCCTTTGCCAATAAAATGCCAAATTATTTCCTACTCTCTTGATTTGTTTTTCAAAAAAGCGGATTAATGTGTGGTTACATTTGCTTTCCAGAATGTGACTGCTTTTTTATAGTGTGCTGGCTCTACTGCTGATATGTTCTTTCATGGTTTGAACCTACTCCCATTGAAATCAATGGACAAGTTCCCACTTCTTTATTGAAAGTAGTATTGTAGTCTCGCTTACTGATATGGTGAGTTTTACCTGTTTATTCCAGTCCCGGTGCCAAACCTCTGTATTGGACTTGTAGCTCCACTGAAGTCACCAGAGGCATGTGGATTCAATACCAGCTGAGAAGCTCTGTGCCTTGCAGTCATATCTTGCTTTTCTTCACAGCACTCTCCCAAATACCGTTTTCTTTGAGCATATGGTTTCCAGTGCTAAGCTCTGTCTTTAACCAGCTATTCACCCTGTACAAATAGAAGGAAGGAATTTCTTTAATGACTGTACTTAGCATTTGATATGGTGTCAAATTGATACTGGGAAGAAGACTACAGTTTAGCTCACCTGCTGTCCCAGCTGGGCTTGCTGTCTGTCTGCCAGTGTTTTTTCCTTATTTTTAATAAAAGGAGACCAAGAAAATGGAAATAAAAATCACAGTTATCAGAACAATAAGAAACAAAAATTCAATGCATGCATATATTAAATCCTATTGTACCTAAAAGTTAACTTTCCTTGGTCAAAAAAAAGCAAAGTGGTAAAAGACTGAACTTGACCCAACAGATTGTATACACCTTATCTGGCAATATTAACATGCACTTGAAAGTTATTAGTGCCCCAAACCTTTTAATACCAAAGTGTGCCCTAAATGTTATTTGATACTAGATGTTACATAAATCTGTATTTTCATTACTAAGCAACTTTAGGATATGTAGTGTGTGTTTGAAAAAAGGCATGGTAATAACTCACTAATAATGGGTGCCATGTGGGGGAAAAAAGGCAATATTACCTACCTAAGAAATATAAAACATGGTTTATATTTTCAACAGTTTGAGAATGAAATGAAAACAGAATATTTGGTGCACCTGTAAAAACATATTTGATCATAATGGCAAGTACAGCATTCTTAGTGTGGGATTCATATTTCATAACTCATGTTCAAACAAGAAAAATGATTATAATGTTAAGTATTTCCTGAGTTTATTTTGATGGATGGCAGAATAAGTATCTTTTACTCATTAAAATACAGATTGGTATAATTTAATAAATGAATTTAATACACAGATGTTCAAGACTGTTTGAGCAGAGTGCATATTAATCAACTTCTCTATAACTGATCCTTTTTTATATTTAAAAAAAAAATTTGCAGGAGCCAAAAGTTTATTAGATCTGTATGATCTCGGTCTGGTATCAGATATCAAGTATGTTGTTTGAGTCATGTCAGGTGATCAAAGTGTTTCTTTTTGATTGATGAACCTGTAAACACCAAACTATTTGAGTGGTCATTGCTTTTGCATCTGTTTGAGACACTGACACATCCTTTGAAAAAATGGCCAAGATTTTTAAGAGTGACTTGCAATACTGGGAACTTCACTTTTAGGTGCCCTGCAGAAGACTGATCTTTAGACAGTATTAAGTACTCTGGTTTGAAAAGCTGTTTCAAGTTAGATACTTCCAAAATAGGGCCCCAGAATCATTTGTTACATATGAGAATCGTAACCAAGAAATGCAGAGCCTGATTTTCCCTATTGTTTATGTACGCTTTTGCTTCACTGGTTTCAGTGGAGTTGCACCGGATTTATACGCACATAAATGAGAAAAGAAATAGGACCATCATTTTTTAAAGCATGCATTATGGAAATATGTGGAGCTGCAAAGTATCCAGGTGAGCCTATAGGAAGTATTTGCAGAAAAGACTGGATCTCAGATAAGCCTTGGCCTAAGATCCACAGAAGAACGTCACTGTCTTGCTACCCGTAATGCACCTGAAGGAGCCTGGCCTCTTGAATGGGCTCCATAGCCTTGAGAAGGTGCCTGAGCACCCTGCGGAGAGATGCTCAGGAGTGAGGACCCTGTATGCTGCACTCAGAGCTGCCTTTGCTTGCCAAATGCTGAAATGCATGTTTCTGAAATGAGTAACATAAATCCCTTCCTTCAGGATCTGTAGTTGGTTGTCTTTGTTGAAATAGTGCTCTGTCTTTTTTTGCTGATAAGTTAGAAGGGTTTTTTTGCTCTTGAAGCAGGATGTGTGTATGGTGCCCACCTTCTTGCCGCAGATCAGGACACTGTGGTGTGGGAGATGTATGAGGGTTCAAATCCATTCTTCCTGAGAAGTGACTTAAAAAAATCAGGTGCTGGGCAATTCTACAATGGGGACAATTGAATTTATGCCACTTTGCATACAGGACCTCACGCTTTCTTGTGCTAAGAGGGACCATGAGTGAGCATGATTCCCTACAGTTGTGCATGGGTGAGTGAGGATACTCATCCTCCAAGGATCGTTTCTCCTACCCTGATTTAAGAGCTTGTGCCACTGAGCAATTGAGTAAAACCAAAGGAGTTCTTCCTCTTTGTCTCTTTCAAGAAAGGTTTTGGTCTTCAGCATTTATTCTGGGTTCCTGTCTTGTAGGCGAGCTCTAAGCTTACATCTCAGCTTGTAAACATAACATTAGTGCAGGGGCTGGCACAGTTTGGCCATGTCCTCCTGTTGAACACGACGGTCAGATGCAAACAGTCTGCTGGGAATGTTTCTTGGCTTTTGCTAACTTCCTGACTGTGCCCAGAAATTCAGCAGAGTGCTAGTTGGCCTGGGCTATAAGTATGCTGGGGAGTACTCTAATAAATTCACAGAGTAGTTTATTGAATGCCATTATGTATGCCGGTGTGCTGGTGCTGCTTAAGGTACTAGTATAGATGCAGCCACATGGTTCCTCCTAGATTAAACACTGCAGGTAAATCTGACTGGGAGGTATCTAGTTTATGAAACCCATTTCAGCAGAGATGTGAGAGGGTCAGGTATATGCTTCCCCCTCAGGGCAAGAAGCTGGATGCTTGGCAAACTGGAAAGGAACACCACTGAGCATTGCCAGGGTTAAAGAGCAGCTAAGAAGGCTCCAGTGTTCAGAGCAAGTGTTGTAGGCATGTATGTGCATTGGTGATGTTTGATCACAAAGGACAAACTAACCTTTTACTCCAGGCTTTATCTTTAAGGAGGAATATCAGATTAGAGGTAGAATGGAAGTGAGATCAAAGAGGCATGTAGTTTTCAAATTATTTCACAGGCTTGTTAAAGGCTTGACTCCATCATAATCTTGAATACATCTGATTAACTTCCCCGTAAATGATAAGCTGACTTGTCTTTCTGTGGGATTTTGTTACGTCCCACTTAATTAGAATTTACTGTTCCGCCTAGTGACAGCATGCTCCTAGGTGCATTCCCTGTGGTCAGGTAAAGCATCTGGGAAGAGGACACTAAGGAAAAGGTTTAGGTGATCAGACAAGTTTCCTTTCAGGTGTGGTTAAGCCTCTTAGTACTCCAAAGAAAGCCTTTCTCACCTTCATAGCAGCAGTTCCAGTCACCCTGACATCAAAATTGGTACCCAGGTGGGCCACTGAGGATTAACTGACTTCGGTGTTTATCCCTGACTCTGCTCCTACCTATTTACCAGAACATCTGGATGGAGATAGTGCTGCAGTGACTCTGACTGAGTTCATTTGGGGGCTGCTGGTGAGCAGGATGGCTTGACTGATTTGTACACAAATTCCTGAATCTTTCTGAACTGGATGTTCTTGCTCCTTCACTGCCCAACACCTTGCAACCATTTGCACCTGTGCAGAGTGAGTGTAAAAAACTGCCAGTCCAGATGGCAACACTTCTCACCCACTTTGCCCAGGTTTTAAAGACTACACAAGCTGCAGGGCAGCAGGAAATCATGCTGAGGGACTTCTTCCATTTCTGCTGTGACTCATTCTAAGGTACATGGTCCCGCTTCCTCAAAAGGGGAGGGAGGCAGGAGGAGTAAGTGGAAGAATTCTTTGCGGGAACCTTTTCATCTCTAATAGTCAACAGGAAAAGTACAGCTTTACTTTGTTTTTCAGATAACTCAGCCATGATATCATAATGATAACAAGTTTGCCTTAATGTCCACTTCTGTAATGTATCAGCCAGATAATCAGTTTCTGCTCCAAGAATTTTAACGAGAGGTTTGTGGTCTGCAATCAGAACAGCTTCTTCCAATGTAAAGACTCATGGAATGTCCTCATACCAAAATGCAATAGTCAGAGCGTGAGTCTTGTTTCATATGTTTCATGAAAGTGGAAGCAATTAGCCTCTTTGTTCCATTATTATTTTAGGTGAGAAGCATCTATACCTACAGCTGAAGCATTGTCAAGTGAGAGGGAAGAAGGGGAAATGTAAGGGTTTTTTCATATCTTCTTAACTTCTTGATTTCATTAAATGACTTCTTAAAGTTTTCAGTCCCAAACTGAGTAACATCTTTTTCATTGGATTTATTAATGTAGATAAGTCAGAGAGAAACTCGCTATAATAATTAACTGCATGTAAAGAGGATCTGTAACAATGTATTCTTTGGCACAGTGCTTTTTTTGTCATAGCTTACTTTCTCTGGAAGTAGTTTAAAGCCTTACACATCACTTTCATAACCCAGTCAGTTGCTTGTGAATGGAAAAAGCCATATTTGTCCTTTCTCTTACCTTTTTCAAATTGCGTTAGACATTTAAGCACAGATTCCAGGCTTCTCAAAGTGTGTTTTCTCACTTGCATTTGAATAAAAATCTCTCTCCACTTATATCTTGCATACTTGTTCTATGATAAATTGAGATGTCACTAGTACACCAGCTATGTGCTGCTATTCCAGAAAAGAACCTTATTCATGTTAATGATCATGCATCTCAAGACCCTGGTTCCAACTCCATCTGCTGGTAAGGCTGAGACAAACCTACCTTTGTAAACTTCTGTTCCTCATTTAGCAATGGAAACATTCTTTGGAGACTTTTGCATAGGACCAGGGAATAATAGTTACATATGCCACAAGTCACATCGTTCTGAGATTTTACTTGACTACAGAATGTGACCTTCTGTGCTTCAGAAAGAGACATTATTTGGGATAACCTTAAGAGATGCAACCTCTGGTTTTAAGGACAGGGTTTTTTACAACACTGACCTTCTACCCATTTCTCCAAACTTAATGTTCTAATTGTATCTATATTAACTGAAGAATATGCAACCAATTACAACACTATGAGTCATATATAAAATAGTTCACTAGTACACATTTATTCAAAAGCACAGCACACAGATTCAAAGACAAAGGTTCTTTCTTTACATCTGGATTAATTGTTGCCAAGTCTCAGACTGTACAGTTAATGTTTCTGTTGCAAAGATAAAACAGCAACTAACCTGTTGCTGAACATCACATTGCCTTCCATTTCCTTCTTCTTTTGATGTTAATGTAACTTAGAGAAACTACACACACGCTTGACAGAATTGACCTACCTATAATATGTTTACATAAATGTGTGTCCACTTTTGATGTTCAAAGAGACACAGGCTTTAATGGAGGTTTTTGAATAAGAATCTTTTCAGAGTCCTGCTGGCATCAGTGAGTTATGAACCAACCCCATGGTGACGTCTTCCTTTGGAGAACAGTGTTGTGCTATTGCAAACAGGTTATTATCAAGTTTTGGAGACCTTCTGCAGTTTTGATTCTTGTAAAATGGGACTCAGAAATCTGGGCACTCTTGGCAACTTGTAAAATCTCAACCAATAAGCAACCCACTGAGAAATCTCTTTCTTTGTGTATACTGGTTTTTGGTGAAATAACTCAAAGAATTTTTTTCAAGAATAATAAAACCCAAGGTAAACTGAATGGTGGGCCCCAAGGATTAGGTTTTTTTATAACTTCCCCATCTTTTGTTCCTTTGGCACTCCATCTCTTGCAACAACAGATATCAGGTACCTCACTTAAGAACTGCTTATTAAAGCAATAATCACTGATCTTCACAGTGGGAACTGCAGTACTGAGCCAAAGTCACAGGTGCCAACTCCACCATATTTGGCAGCAAATCTTTATACACCATCTACTGTCCTGCTGCTTTTTTGGCCGTTAGTCTAGGAATTCCAGGCAATTGGCAGGCTTATTGGAGAAGCTCAATAGCTCCAGTGAAGCTGCCCTGTGCTCAGATATCCTGAGCAAATGGCCACTGCAGATGTACAAATTGACTTCACATTTGTCTAATGGATTAGGTGTGTGAGATCAGTTGCATCAGTGCTGCAAGGCTGCAGCGAGTTGAATTCCATGGCTCTGCCCATGCTAGTAAATCAGTCAGTGCCAAGGGACGTTTCTGAGGGCTGGACCCTGGTTGTGCACCAGCAAAGTGTTCGAAGGCCTCTGCCATTGTTTTGCCTCGGGCTGACTGGAAGCAGCCTTGTCACAACACTCTGGTGCTACAGCTGAGCTGAAGTATGTTATGGAGAGGGAGACCTTAGTAGCTCGAACAGGAGGCAGCACTGATACAGCCCAGCTGCTTTTGAGAACAGGCTCATATGTTCAGCATGAAGCATTTTGGGTTGGCATTAACCACTGTGTCTCTGCAGTAGACACTACAGAGAAAAAGGGCGCTCTTTCAAGATCAGGAGCAAAGCCTACAGGGAGAGGAAGCTCAGAAACAAGAACTGAAGTTGTGTCTTATATAGGGCATGTATAAAGGCATTGGAACAATGTCCAGAGACACCTAAACTAGCACCGACACCATCTGATATATAAGCATTGTACAGCCCAGCCCCATGAGAAGCGAGGTCAGTCACATTAGAGCTGTGTGTGTCTCTGCCGCTGAGAAGCAGGGCTTATCTTCTGGTCCATCACCCTGCCCTGACACTGCTATGCTGATGCTGATTCTGGATCTAACAGAGTCTAGGAGATCTCTGCCTTGCAGTCCACTGCACAAGGAAGACATGTCCTAAGGTTAGCAGGGGTCCCAAAGTCGGTGGCAAGCAGATCCTAAAAACTCAGCTGGTACATGAACTATTTATCATGAAAGTTATTACAGTCAGGCTGTACGTGTGCACAGCATACATATTCTGCCATATACATCAGAATGAAAATTGATCAGACACACAAATGTCAGAAACTGGAAAGATGTAACTCCATTATTAAAATTTCTTCATACTTTTGCCAAGTTAAAGCAAGCCACTTTAGGCAGGAGATATAACATTGCTAAACTTATAAATATCTTCTATATCCAGTGAAGAAAAAGAAAAGATAATTTAAGTTATTAAAAATTACCTTTTGTTTTTTAGCTACCCTGATTATTACAAGCTTTATTGCAGTTATAGCAGTATTATTGGAGTGACGAGTGAGTAATGACCTCATTACAAGAGAGAGGGAGCAGGGCTAAGCGTAGCTCCCCAGGTGTCTGGAAATTTGCCCTTTGCTTGTGCTACAGCAAAACTTTACAGCAAAAGTTGAAACTAGAGTGTAATTAAAATACATATATGTGTATCTGATACTTTTTATCATACTGTGATTTCATCTAAATTCTGATCAAATCATAGAAAGTTCGTAAGTGCTCTCTTTTTTAGCATTGCTATCAATAATTCTAGCAAGCTCTTTTGAGAAAAAGCTCTTTTCCAAGTTATGCTTCCCAAAATTAATGTACATTATCTATCACAGATTATTGGTTAACCTCTACCTCATTTTTTTTTCCCTGTACAGACTGAGTTTGAATTTCCACCTCCTTTTCCTGACTGACATCCAACAAAAAGCTAGAAAGATTTATGCATATTTTAGTACATTGCAGTGAAAATAATAAATTTTGTTTTAGCTTAGCAGTTCAGAAAACATGGAAGGGAAATAATTGTCAGTCAAGGCAGTTTAAATTTTTTTGCTTTTTATTCAGACAGAAAAAAATTAAAATATTTTGAGTCAAAAAATGCTTTCACTTCAAATGAATTATTTTGATTCCTAAGGCATTTTACTACTTGACATTTAAAAAAATACATTTGAAATACTTTTCAAAGCTAAAAGTCACTTCAAATGGGAAACCAGAAATCTTTCAACTTCTAGGGTGTTTTCCAGTTCTTTTCTGTTAATGAACAATTTGTTGGAATTGATTAGAAGTCATAAAATGTCCGGTCTCTCTGGACCCACATTTTCCACAGAAAAAAAGAAAATGCCATGAACTATTAATTTAGCTACCCAGAGGAAAAAAAGAACGTAAAGAAAACCAAAACCCAAAACAAAGTGGAGGCCATGTAAGCAGCTCTCGTGGACTTTCTTGCCCTTAGTTTCACATTTTTCTTCCCCTGCTGACAGACCTCTCTCACCCACTAATTGTATAGAGAGGGAAGGAAGTGGTATACGTTCCTTTCCAAATTGGCTGTCAACTAGTTGGTCACATATTTGCTACTTGGTTAGATTTTGCAGAGAACTGGTAATATTTTTTTTTTCAAAATGTGTATTTCAGCTCCTGAATTTCTGACATGTCTCGTGTTCTGCCATATTTTGTAACATCTTGTCAGACATGGCAGTTTGAAATAACGCAGTGTGACTGCTGGTAGCCAGTCATAGCTTGAAAGTTGTACAGCTGGGTGGAAGAGACTTCCACATTTCCTTTTGAAGATTGTTTCAGATAGCAAAAAGTAAAGTTAGCATGACACAAAAATACAAATCCAGTAATCTTATTACACTATGACTTTAAACAAAGTGATATGTGCTCAATATTTCTCTAAAGTAACGTACAATATATACTATATCAAAGCAGAACAAATGAAAGGTCTGTTCACCTTTTTGTTTAGATAAAGAAATTTGACTGTTTAGCTGAGCTCATCAGAATCCAATTAAAAAAAACAGTTTTATGTTTATAAAGTAGTAAGTTTCAGAATTACACAGATGATCCAGACAGTTACTGTCATTTTTATTAACATATTTAACTAAACATTGACATCCCTCAATGCAGAAATATGGCAATTTATTAATGTGTTTCCCAAATTTTATCCTCATATTTTTCATCTTATTAAAAGAGGTTAGATTCATAAGCTAAATAAATAGTTTTTCAGAGATGGTTGCTAATGGGTTACAAATCTAGGTGGGGTTTTTTTCCCTATGAGCTTGGGGAAAATCTGAGTAAAGTAAAAGGCCATGTCATCTGCAACTGGAGCCACTGCGAATTAGCAATGCGTATGCAATCCACTCATTTAAATCAGTTACAGCATCTGGCTTTGAGATCCTGGCCATGTCTTCACTGTAGCTTAGAGGTGCGGTGCCAGCTGACAGGGACATGCCTGACCCACTGGAGGGGGGACACTGGGCACCCACAGGGGCTCTGGCTACTCTGGCTTCCTGCACTCCACCGGTGGGACTGCCGCCACATCAGCATGGGTACCTTGCTAGCGGCTGCTAAAACAGGCTTGAGCAGGTCTCCGGAGGCCAACCACACCTTCTGATCACCACACCTACATAACCAGCTAGACTTACCTTCTTCCTGGCATAAAGCTGGAAAGACAACTGAGCCATCCTTGTATCACATCTGGTTGCCTTTGTCTGAGACAGCCACAAGTGGATTCAGCTCAGAGGGACCTGATTTACACTCCTCAAAGCAAGAGTGTTCAGACTTAAAGCCTGACTTCTGGTCAGTAGGCAATTGCTTTTCTGGTATATTCTTTATATGAAGGCTGCATCACATCATGTTTTTTCTATACTGCAGTATTGGTATAATGCATGTTTTTAAGTCAAAACTCTGAAGTTTCACGTTTGAGTACTCACTACTTAACATTTCAATACTTACTGGTTAACAGTTCAATACTTACAGGCTAATTAGGCATTTCATAGTATAATACAATGTAGTTATAGAATGCATACAATTTCAGTATATAACACACACACCTATACATGAATTGTATCTGCACAAGCTCTCTCTTCATGAGCAGATAAACACACACATGATAAGTAGATCATTCTGTGTACAAAGGCATATGAATTTCCTGAGTCAAGATGATGTTTCTTATGCACCTACGCAGATTTCATAGAATAAAGCTCTGCTGGAATTTGCCTGAAAATAACAGGGGGCAAATTAAATTTTCAAGTGGAATTCAGAACAATAGTAATATTTCCTGAAAGGCTACTAATTCTAGTGAAGCTATTTCAAAGGCCACATTCTTTGCAGGTCGCTATGGAAGGTTAGCTCATGTTATAAAATGATAGCACCCTTATGTGGTCTGAGCTGAGCTGAGCAGGTTACACCTGCTGTGCCCACTTTTTTTTCCCCTCAGTTTCAGTTCTGCTTGGTCTAGCACGGACTGGTGCTGAATGAATAGAAAGCAGCAATATAACAAAATCTGCCCCATATCTCAGGGATTTTTTTTTTCCTTTTTGACTGTGTCTAAGATGCAATTAACTTCTCATAAGACATAAAATAACAACATTCAAAGCCAAAATTACTAGCTGGTATTATTCCATGTGTTAAATTACCAGAACACTGAAGCTGAAGATGGGAAACACCCTATAAAATAACTCATTATGAACAATGCTGGTTTTCTCTTCTTGTTATTTTGGGTTTGCACATCCCTTTGATAAATTTAGTTAAGAGGGACAATGCACCCACTCTAGTGCTGAGGGCTACAAGAAAAAAGCCTGGTCCAATCAGAAAATATTTTCAGATGAACCAGTAGGGAGTAGGCTCTAAAGCTATTTTATATTTATTTGGGTTTCTCTGAAGATGCCAATAGATGTCAATTACACTTTTAAATAAGCTAGTCCAGACCCTGAAGACAGTGTATCCTGTGGCTGTGTGAAGCTCAGCCTGCTTTTGCAAAATCTGTTCATAACCTGTAAATACTCAGAGGATGAACTGAAGCTAATGTCCCTCTTCTGTGGCTAAACTGGTGTCAGAGGAGTTTTAGCTACAGCAATACACCTGCTCATTTTTAACAGCTTTCTCCAGTATTTTTCCACAGAAGCTTCCTCATTCTCAGTAAATCAAAAGCTTGTTGCTTTTTTCCTCCAGTGAGTCTTGTCTGGTCTCTCAAGTCCTACTTCACCTGTCTAAAACCTTGCCTTACCCCGACTGATGTATCTTCATGCCTCACAATCTGCGGTGAGTGTATTCTTACAGCTAGAGAAGGGGAGAGGGGAAATAATTGAGGAGGAACACAGTTCAGACGTGAGAGTCTTCTCATATTAGAAGAAAACAAAGGAACAAGAAAAGCAGAAACTAATGTTTTCAGGGAACCTGAGATATAGTCTTGAATACCAATAATATAAAATCAAGCAAAAAGACATGGGGGAAAATAAAATAGAAAGTGCCTGAGGCAGATGGGGATGCCTGTGAAGAAGTAGTGCTGAAAGATACAGAAAATTAGTTTTGGGCTCAAAAATGAGAAAATTAGCAGATCTTCTTTATACAGCTCTGTGCTTTCTCCTCTGTGCTGCTCAGTTCTGAAAACAGCATTGTCAGGAAAATGCTGACAACCTACAGAAAAATAGTGCAAGTGGTTCTGTGAAGAACTAATGGAGAAGTGAAGTTTCCTATGGATGAGTTGTGTGCCTCTTCTTCTCATCACCCATCCACTGCAATTATCTCAGATTCTTCCTTCATTTTGTCTGTGATCGCCTCTCCCCCCAGTGTCTTTGGAGCATCTCCAATTCTCCACCTCTCATCTGCTGGACTCTTTCCCAAGCTAGGAAGAAAACATCATGTCTGTTCTCATGCTGAAGACTTTCCCACAGTGGGCAGAGTAGCTGCATCCCTCTCCTCTACTCAGCCCCTGGTTTCTCCAAAACTCCTAAACAGTGCAGAATAACCTCTATAAAAACTGAATTTGGCCAATGGCTTCAAATGTTTTTAAGGGAGGACTGAGAGATAAACAGACAAATCCTGCAATCACGTAACTTTCGTTTGTGTAGGAAACCAGGCTGAAAAATAGTTAGAAGCCTCAAAGGATTGATTTATGAGGAAAGATGATCACTGTGGTATTTGTTATTATGAGGTAGGTCTTTCTCCCTCTCTCCCTGTGGTTTTGACCAAAAATTCCATTCTGGACCCAAGAAACTTTTCCCAACAAAAGTTTGTTAAAACTTGTATGTTCCCATGAAACATGTCAGTTTCTAGGATCGGCATTTTTCCGATGAAAAAATATTTTCTTGAAACACTTGACCAGCTCTATTGACCACATGAGCTATAATAATTTGTATTTACAGACTAGACAGACTGGAAGAGCAGAAAATG
Source organism: Ciconia boyciana (assembly GCF_034638445.1). Lineage (NCBI taxonomy): Eukaryota > Metazoa > Chordata > Aves > Ciconiiformes > Ciconiidae > Ciconia > Ciconia boyciana. The sequence goes on along the minus strand of NC_132936.1, from coordinate 10,580,598 downwards.
TTAAACCAAACAGCATCCACCCAAGCTAGAATAACTAAGATGGATTCTCAGTCCTTATGTCACAGGACACTGCTTTCTATCAGCTGGGACTAGGAAAGCTTTCATCCACTGACAGAACTTTATAATTTCAGGTTCCTATCCGATAAATAAACTTATCTTGCATTACTGTGGGATAGAAAGACCTGAAAAGTCCACATTTACTTTGAGGAAAAGTCTTATGGTGATGGGATTTTGCCACCACTTTTCTTGGATGAAATCTCTTTAAACTCTGAGATGCCTGTTCCCTTCTTCGGTAGCACCTCGTTGCCCATAAGAACCATCTTTTTCAGCGTAAGTGATGGCATCAGAATCTGTCCTTGAATGAGGAGTTCAGTCACTCTTATCAGTGACTCCACGGCCAGGAATGTTCACTGGGGAAGTGAGGTCAGATTTTGCTTGTACGAGGTGATGGGCTATAATTTAGCAAAGGAAATCCTTTCCTTGTGTGTGCTGCTTGTTTGTTTGTTTGTTTGTTCTAGATAAAATCGTTAAGACTTTAGCTAAAACCCTGCGCTTAGCTTATCCAGATTGTTTGCTTTACTAAAAGGTTGCAGTCCAACTCCTGCAAAGCAATAATTAGAGAGCTTTGCTTTTTATTGTTGCATTTAAGTGTTCCTGGAGCAGTGGCTGCTCTGCCAGAGGAGAAGGAGCAGATGATATATGTTTTGCTTCTTTTTAATCTGTCGTCCAGCGTCACTACTATTCCAACAGTGGGCCTCCTGATTTTGTTCCTTGTTTTTAAATTAACTGAAAAAATATTGCTTTTGAAAGGTGAAAGCGTAAAGAATTACAAGCAGCCCGATCAGCTTTGCTACATCCTTTAATGTACTACTGCTCGCTAGGAATCCTAAATCATTAGCTGGGAGAGACTAGCCATTTTGGAGTACTCGTGCATTGTGCACTGTACTAGAGAGTACAGTACTTGTACTTTTGGAGTACTTGTACATTGTGCACTGTACTGTATGCTAAGAGAACCTGGAGGGTTTTCTTTCCTTTGTCTCTTTCCATTTGGCTTCTTTGCGAGTGGAGCCTCTACTGACATCCACTGGTAGCCACAGGACAGCTGCAGCCCTGCAAACTGCTTGTAACCCACCCGTGCTAATCCTGTCTCCTGTGCCAAGTCATTGATTTAGTACTGTGCTAGATGTCAGCTCAAATGTAAGGTCAAAATAATGTAATCCTTCCAGTTCCTCCCTCCATCCCAGAGGAATGGCCCCCTTCCCCTTCCATGGTGGTAAATAAATTCAAGAGATTAAAACCTGCTAGGAATTTCTTTGGCTGTGCTCACCAATTAGCAATACAGAAAATCAAACCACAGTTTCCTAGGTGTAGTGGGAATTTATAGGGAATGAGAGCTACCTGGAACATGAGCTTGTATGTTACTCATTATAATCTTTTTTTTAAAACTGCAATAAATTAAGACTTAATGATGAAGGGTGCAGGAACGAGGATTAGAGACCAGATGGGAAGAGCTGAGGGCTCTTTGCTGTATACGCTGTGCCACTGACTCTTTCTAGTCATTAATCCCAGAGCCTGTCCTGTCCGTAAGTACTACAAGTACTGCAGTACGAGATGAGTGTGAAGATAATTAAGAATACACCTATCAGCATTAGCTTCTTCTGGCTTGGTGTGACTGTCTCCAGATCATGTGGGCATGTCTGCAATATAATAAAACTCCTGGAGGTGTGGCACTTTGGGTCGGGTCCCTGTGAATTTGCATGGCTTTGCACAAAGGAAATCGAGAAGAAACTGTGTTGTAGACATTGTGAGACTTAGTGGGTAAATCAGGAGCCAGAACAGGGTGCTCAAGTTTGGCCAAGTACATTATTTTCTATATACTTTTAGCCAGTTCTTTGCACACAGACTTAGTTATCTCTTACTTAACTCGTCTGGTAGTTTTATTCAGTAACAAAATATCAACTCTTATACTTACTTGTAATCTCCGTTCATTTCTTGTGTGTATTTTGGGTTTTTTTTAAACCATTTTATGGTCACCTTAGTCACATGCTATTGTTTCTCATTCCTGATTTGATAAATTGAATTAGTAAGGAGGGCTGGTAAAGAACAGGAGGACACAGATCAAGCCATTCACTTTTCACTTTCTCAGGAGGAGTAGCAGCCATTTTAAGAATTAGAAAAGTATGGTAGAAATCATTAAGGTCTTTCCTTTTGTTTTGATCATGACATCAGTGTCGACCTGCATCACTGTAACTGGAGCATAGAACTGACTATGCTCATGGAGGCTCAGCAAAACATTTTGCTGATCCCAAATTTAAAGGTCTGCCTTATTGTCCCATCAAAATCAAGGACCCCAGCACCAAAGACTCAGGATGCTTGTCCCTCACACTGCATTCAAATTTATAGAATGGGATTGACTTAGTATTTTCTGGAGAAAAGCATCAGCTTTCTGGTCACTAGTGCTATTGCTTCTAAGCCACAGTATTTCTAGAACAACATAAAATTCTCACCGGTGGTAGCTGAGAAAAAGCTGAGTCGCTGAAAGCAGCAGCAGATTTGACGAGCACATGTAAACCTGAGGTCCTGTGTACCTTCACATAACAACATTGCAGTTGTGCAGTCAGTTTTGGTGTTTGCTGTGTTTGCTGTCAGCTTTTGCTTATGAGGAGCCTTAGAAGGTGCCTAGCAGAGGGAGAGTTGCTGCTTGCTGTGGTGACACCCGGCACCTACCTACCTGTGGCTGCTGATGGAAAGATGTTCATGAAGAAGTATTCATCATGAGCACCATCCCCAAGCTCCCTGGTCTTTGCCCCACAGCCCAGCTGGCTCCCAGCCTGCGTATGGGAGTGTCACTCCAGCCCTTCATCCTCCTGTTTCATCCAAGCCTGTTTTGCTAAGGAGCCTCAAATGAGTCCTGCAGCAAATGGACAGTAGTTTTTGTCCACTGAGGTGTGGAAAAGCCTTCTGTTCCTCAATTTCTGTAGTTATTTAAGATTTATATATTTTTAAAACCACAAATGATTAATCTGCGAGAAAGTGAAGCTGAACAAACGAGTGGTGGGGTTCCCAGTGAGGTGAAAGGAGTTATCCAAGCAGGCTGTTAGTGGAACCTAACTTTATTTGGCTGGGTCTTTGAGCTCCTCTGTTCCCCCAAGCTATTTGATGCTATTTTCCACTGTGCATATGCATCTGTTCATGTAATTTAGAAATTAATAGTTTAAAAACACTCCAGAAAATTACTTAGTATGTTTCAGCTACTTTTAAAATAAAACCTATAAATTCTCTATGAATGAAAGTTGGGGGGAAACAGAGCATACCAACTTAATTTCCCAGCCTTTGGTGCGCTGACTGGGCCATGTACATCATCTGTATTAAGGCATCCACAGCCTAACATCATAAGGATAAGCGTTAGTGTTTTCTCCTGGAGCCCAAACAGCATTTAAATTGGAAGTTGGAATGTCAAAGCCGAGAGATCTGAGTGTGCCTTTTCCTTATGGAAAGTTCAATGCTTGGGAGTTCTTAATCAAGATTGTCAGACGTTTCCTGCTCATTTTCAGCCACCAACGGCAGGCATAGGTGACTCCCTCCTTGCTGTCGAGGGGCGGACAGAGCAGTACTGTGTGATCTGTTGCCCACTGAGCCACCTGCAAGTCGTTTCGCTCCAGCTGTGGTAGACCTCATGCAGAAACACAGCCTCGAAAGAGCTGGCTCCTGGCCAACAACACTGTTAGGGGTTTTTAGCTTAATTCTTTCACTGACCTCCTCCTGAGGAGCATAATTCATTAAGTACAGTATCATAAAGGCCATGGCGATTAGAAACAGAAAACACTGCCACCAATGTAGCCCATAAAGGAGGGATCAACAATACGGAGTGTGTGTGTGTGTATGTGTGTGTATATAAAGTTCATGTTAGTTTATTCTGATATTAGGAGCTGAGAAGGAAACGCCTCCAGCTTTGCTTGCTTGGCATCTCTAGGTATAAGTTTAAATGGATAATATTTAGTCTGTGCTACTGTAAATCCCAGTGTGGGGCACAGCAGGCTATCCAAAGTGATCATGCTCCTAAGCAAGGATGTGTGGCAAGGATAAGGGTCACAAGTCAGAGCACTCCACGGAGTCCTCTGCTGTGAATGGAAATGCAAGATCTCACATCACCTCACAGCATCACTACTTAAAGGGGAAAATAAAAGAAGAGAGGGTAGGATACACAGGGTTAAGCATGCTTAAAGTCCATTTTGTACATTTCCACACGCTGATCCAGAAAAACAGTTATGTTTAAGCACAAATATCATTCTGTTATCCTCCCGATGACGTTTTGGGTAATTCAGGGTTATGACTGGCAGGCAAAAAGTCTTGTTGATGGAGGTAGTTTTGAGACATTCTGAAGGTATAAAATGCTGGGGTAACCTTTTTTGATCAACCAATCCCATGGTAAGTAGGACTATCATTAAGCTATCATTAGGCTATACCCATATTTGGTTTTGGATTGCAGCCAAGAGAAGAAATTTTGTTCATCTTCAGAGTCCAGTGACTCGTGTAATGATTATTAGCAATAGCAGACTTCGAGAGCTTGCCATGCAAAAGCTGAAGGAATTTTAATTATGTACTCGTTGTTCTTCCTTGTCTGATGGTTAAAAAAAAAAGAAAAGGATTACTGATGAGGGTCATACCATTGTATGAGCATTATATGTTTTATTACAACCATCCTGCTTCCTCTCTTTCAGTCTTTGGTTTCTATGGGTTTGTTTTTGTTTTGTTTTGGGTTTTTTTTGTGTGTGTGAGGAATCTATCACTTCTTGGATCTCCCCGTTCTTCTTCAACCTGCCTGTGAGTGCAATTCAGATTTCATGTCTGACGCAAGGCATAGAGACTTGTAAATACTGATGGTAAAGTACAGCTGATTTTAATTATATAAACACTGAATTGCTTCATTTGCACAAAGCTCACACCTTCAGATATAAATAATAGTGGAAGACTGTGAGAAATTGAATTAACTAAAGAGTTATCAGGAAGTCTGCAATAGAAGCTATAGTGTGTAATTATTCCAACCTAAGGCATCTTGTTTCAGTTCCTTTGACTATTTTGATTGTTTTTATTCTGGGTTGGGGTTTTAATGAGTCTTTTCAAATTTATGGGAGATATAAGTCCTAGGGGAGAATGAGAACCTTAGGTTTGTTGTAACAAATACTGCAGTAAACACTGCAGCATCAATTTACCTGTCTCTCTTCTGTTTCAACACACAGTTATTCTTCATATAAATGATACAGGTTACCTCCATTGAGAACCTGGTGAGTACTTGAAGATCAGACCATTTTTTATCTGGAATGACAATATTTTTTTTAATGGACAACATAAAACATTCAAAATTTAATACATATCCAGCCTTTCTGGATATGGTTTCCTGACTAAGTAGCCATATACACATTCATCTGAAAACTGTTTCAGACACAGGACTTGTTTGCTTTATTGGCAGCAGTATAAAATTACACAGGTATCAATCACCTATAGGACTTGAAACATGCAATCTCTCCTCATTATTGAAACACAACACAGTACGGCACACCGAGGGCTAGATCATGCCTTGTACATTGTTAAGAATGAAGTGTTAAGGGATAACACTGTAACCACAAACTCCTAGGGCTTTCCCAGTCAGTGCACCCTGTCTTCAGTGATATGTCATCCTTGAAGAAAAGGCAATGTGCACCTTTTCCTTTCCTGAGTAGTTCCCTTTGGAGGTTTAGATGAGTGTAGGAACACGGGCCTACTTCCTACATCAGTTCGGTTAGCTCCTATGCATGGGAAAGGGAGGTCATGAGAAAGGAGGCAGTCGGTTGTCCCTATTGGGCTTCTGGTCAAGCCATGCCATTTGGTAATAAATTTTCCTTATTTGATTTCTTGCTGTTGGATACACAGGACCAGATCCAGAAAGGGAAGGAGTCATTATAGTGCCCAGCGTTGCAATATTTCAAAAGTTATACGTAGGAGTGGTATTCATAATATTGGTGTGTGTGCCAAAGTTGCTGAGATATGTAAAGGTGAATGGTAGGCAGCTCAGAGTGAGATTCACAAAAGGCATCTCTTTAAGTGGGAGAAAAAAACCCACTGAAAAAAGGATCTTCCCTGAGATTTCTCTTGGCAGTTTCAGGGCTGCAGTTAGATGATGCTGTGAAACGGATTCTATGCTTGAAATCCCTCCTGGTTTTCTGTCCCAGTTCTGGAAGGTGACAGCTGCCAGATGTATTAGACCCAATTATAGGCTATATTTTCATTGTTTGTCAGTGGCATTCTTATATGACTTATCTAAAGCCCGTAAGTTGGGATAGTGATCAGTGTAGGCTTCTCTGATGAGGGGTTAGACAATTCCAGGGAGCAAGTCAGCAAGCATCCCATCTGAACTGCCCTCTTAGGGCTATGTATACTAGTAAATTAAATAAAGCCAAGGTTCCCCCTTTGGCCTTTAGGCCAGCTGGTACTCTTTGATAATATCCATATTATTAAATTCTCTTATTCTCCAAAACAAGATGGCTGTGCTGAAACTGCCCATGGCAAAAGGTCCTTGGCCTGTGGTAATTCTCAGATTGTCTGGGAGAGTACAAGTTGATCTGGATCAGCATACTCCATGGACTAGTGACTTAATAGTTTGCATGGTCAAGCTGTAGTGCATGTGTTCATGACCAATTTAAGTTTTTCTATCACCAATTTAAGCACATCTGGAAATCCTATTAGTATACAGGCCATGCTAATGTGAAAAGAACGATATCACTTTCATGCGGGAGACACATCTCTGATATGTTTATGCTCTGCTTTGTTATCCGTTCCACTCTTGTTATTGGTGGTAGATGAAAGTCTGGAAAGCAAAGAAAATTGTTTGAAAAATACTGATCTCTTATTCTTCTCTTTAGGTAATTTCTCTCTCTCTGTCGTCTCATACCATACATCTATTTAGTAGCTGGGTTTTGGGGGAGCCTTTTGCTGAGTGAAGGTTAATATTGTTTGAAAGTTGATCTATAAAAAAGCAGGTGTATAGTAGAAAGTTTCACAAATGTTATAATATCTGCTGTAGAAGGGCACCTTGAAGAGGCAATCTGGCATGACATTTTTAGTTCTAGTGTGTTGGTTATTTGTATTTGTGGTTCTACCATATTCTTCATTGCTTGTAACGTAACATAACATAACATAACATAACATAACATAACATAACATAACATAACATAACATAACTAACATACTTACTTGTTGTGGGTATTGCACTATTTTCTCCCACAAATACAGAAGCAAATGCAAATACAGAATCAGAAACCTGGGCGTGAGTTTATATTAGGAAGATCTGAATTGTGGAGCATTCAAGAAAGAAAACATTCCCTCTTTCTTCCACTGTTGTTCTGTTGTCATCTGGACCTGAATATTATAGGCATTGCAACAGGTCTGGGGTCAAAGTAAGATGAAGTGTGCATGCGTTGAAATTAACCATGTTTTGCCTTTGCTTTTGCTAGAATTTTCAGTCTTTTCTTCAAGGTGTTCCACTCTTAGCTGGGTTGAATTGCTGCCCAGAGATGCCTCTAAGTTGCCATTCACTCTAGAGGGAGCCTAGGGTGTAGGTGGCTCAGTAAAACACTTAGAGTGGCATAATTTATGCTTGTGGGTGCAACACATTCTTGGATCAATCTGATGTTTTGTGCAGTTGCTTGGCTGAATGGTTATGTGAGCAAGAGCAGCTTCCTTGCTTACTGCTTGGGGAAGAGCAGCCCTTTGGGAAAGCCTCTTAGTTTCATCCCAGCAGAGCAGGAAGGGTTAACCCTTCAGTGTTCACTAGGACCACTTAAGTCATTTCCTATTGTCCTGGTTTCAGCTGGGATAGAGTTAATCTTTTTTTTCCTAGTAGCTGGTATAGTGCTGAGTTTTGGATTCAGTATGAGAATAATGTTGATAACACACTGATGTTTTAGTTGTTGCTAAGCAGTGCTTACACTAGTCAAGGACTTTTCAGCTTCTCGTGCCCTGCCAGCAAGAAGCTGGGAGGGGCACAGCCAGGACAGCTGACCCCAACTGGCCAAAGGGCTATTCCATACCATGCTCAGTATAGAAACTGGGGGAGTTGGCCAGGGGGCAGCGATTGCTGCTCAGGAACTGGCTGGGCATTGGTCAGTGGGTGGTGAGCAATTGCATTGCGCATCACTTATTTTGTATATTCTTTTATCATCATTATTGTTATTTTCCCTTCCTTTCTGTCCTATTAAACTGTCTTTATCTCAACCCATGAATTTTACTTTTTTTTTCCCGATTCTCTCCCCCATCCCACTGGGGGGGAGTGACCGAATGGCTGTATGGTGTTTAGCTGCCTGCCAGGTTAAACCACAACAGTCCTTTTTGGCGGCCTACGTGGGTAACACCTATGGTAACAATGCAAAGCATATGCTGCTTGTTAATACAGATGGGCAGTGAACTAGTAAGGCATTTCTAAAGTCTTTCAGTGCTGTATGGTGCAGTGAGAATATGCACCCTTGAGCCAATCTGAAGTATGTTTGTCCACAATTGCATTACTGTATGTGTCTGAGTTAGTGTCTTCATTAAAATGATAAGTTTCTCTAAAAGCTGCAAATGACAAGTGACCTTATAATGTAACATGGTCCCGCTTAGTCTCCAGGAAAGTATTAAATGTCAGGACTTATAATTGTAAGGATTTTATATTTATGAAGGTCAGTTCAAGTGTGAGTAATATAACATAATATTACATTTAAACTAAGATCTGTGTTCATAGGAACCTTTTAAAAACACCCAGCTGCCACTGCTGAAATAGTGCAATGATAGATGATGATTTTTTTAGACTTAACACATATTGTGAATTTGCAACTCATGTAGGGTTTGTATTAAAAGCTGACACGATATTTTAATTTAAACAGAGGTTAGATTATTAAAGTTGGCGAACAGCCAGAAATATAGCAATGTTAAAAAATGTCCATTTACTTGACTTTTGCTCTCCTTTGTTTTCATTGGTAAAATACATTAAAAAATTCACCTGAGTTGTTGCTCATAATTAATATTTTTCATTCAAAAATTGGCACATTTTGCCTTTATTTGAGGGTTGACATTGCAAGCCAGAGTATAATAAAACTTTTTCAGTGATAAAGTGAAAAGAAACCTCATTCCAGAGATTGTATATCTCACTAACATTAAATTTATTCAGGTCAATTCGCTATTCAAAATGACGGATATTAAAAACTTGAAGTAGCATTTCTATTGTGTGTTTCTTGGAAAGACAATTTCTTGGGGAGATTCTGTTCCCCTGGAACCTGGTGACGATGTGCACACAAGTTATACAGATAACAGATACAGATAAAGCACATTTCATATGAACTTAGTCTTGATGGATGCAGAATGTCCGTAGTTATCATTAGCTATAAAACCTCACTGGATGCCCAACGCCTTTCACCACCTGGCAGGATTATGCTCTGCATTTGTATCTTTTCTCTTTCCATCATCAGAGCATCTCATATCTAATGTGTAAAGTATGGAAAGTGCCTGTAGAAGACATAATGGATCAGAACACAGTGTGATACTTTTTCTATTTTCCATAGTGTATTTGAGCTTTTGTGCTGAGTTGTTGTAGAAGGAACATGCCTAATCATTAATTAATTGTTTGGTCTAATCATTCAGGTGACCGCTGCATCCATTTGGACCACTGAGCTGTGCAGAACAGAGGGCTGTATTATCAAGGAGCCTGCCTCACAGCAAATGCCATAAAAGAAACAAGACAGGTAGGATCTCCGGTGATTCATGACACAAGTATATTACAAGGATGGAAAAGTTTTTTAGTTACGGAGAAGTTATAAGAATGAGGAAAAGTTTGGAGCTGGGCCCTTTATGGCTGTAGATTTATTGGCAGAGCTGCAGTATGTTATTTGAGGAGGATCAGGTGATGTGATTCTGGCTTTTTAAATTCCACAAGCCTCCTGTCAAACGATGTAGATACCTCGGACAGCATTCATATAGCCAAATGTAGGTAGCTATAATGCAGACAAGTCTGAGCAAATCATCAAAATTCCTCCTATAGTCAGTGGAGAGGAACAGAGACTTTTAGGATGCAATTACCAAAACAGACCTCTAAGTTAAGTGAATCATTCTCTGAAGGAGTGTATTTCTCTTGTCAACAAGACAGTTTAAGATGAATATTTCAAAAATAAATATAGTAATCTATAATCTCTGTCTATACAAGACAATGAAATAGGCAGGGTCAGAGGTAATGTGGGTATTTTAGGTAGGTGGGATTAATTGTTCTTCATGGATGACTGTTAGTCTAGGGTTCAGCTTCATCTTGTCTAATTACAGGCATTTTACTGATATGCTTAATTTAGGAATCCAGTTGCCAAAAGTTGTCCTACAGTTTTTAGTTGTCCTACAGTTTCTGTTCTATGCAATAGAAATAGACAGGCATATTCAAAGGAGGACTCAGGGCTTAGGTGGAGTGAACAGCTCTCTGTAAATTCTGATTTCTGGAGTGTCTACTGCTACCTGGGAGTTGTCATGTGCTACATGTGTTACAGAATGCTTACACCACCTTCAAATCTCTCTCTCTCATACCAAGACGTGCCTGGGTCCAGAGTTTTATAAATCCTGAATCAGAACCACAAAAATATTCTGTCAGGGTTAGAAGTTTTGATATCAGAGTTGTCTAAAGACAACTCTAAAGACATAAAGGATATATGCTTCAGCCCTCAGTGAATCCAGGTCTTTGTGTGAAGCAGTTTTGATCATATAGTCTCCTTAACATACATGTCTCTTAGCAATCCCAAGTATATTCAGCCTACTCCTTCTACCCATCCTTCCTTCAGACTTGCCTCTGTTTCAACTACAGCATCTTCCTCTCCCACACCTATAGGTGGATCAAGTAACTATTCCTTTCTCTAGGGAATGTTGCCATGAGCAAAAGACAGTGGTATGAAGAAAGAAGTAGTTTTCCCATGCATCGCAGCAGAGGCAGGAAGAGAGCTGGCTGTCTTGGGCTTCTGGAGACTTTCCCTCTTCTTTCTCTCTACCTTCACTACCCTTGTGTGGTTCTGAATAGGTGGTGGTGAGTGTTTTGAATGCTATTATCTCCTTGAAAAGTAATTTCACTGAGTTTCAGTGATTACAGTGATAGGAAGGATAATTTAGCAATTTTAAGTGTAGTCTGAATTAGGCTGTGTATATGAGTGTCTGTATAATGGCAGTTTAGACTGAACCAGCTATTTTATTCTAACAGACCGGGGTTACGAGCACAGTTGCTTTTTAGATGTTTGCTTTTGGTGTTCTATAGGATTAAAATGGGTTATGAAAACATTGGTCAGCCCAGGCCTCCAGCTCCAGCACCATTTACTTTGACTGCAGATGAACATAATGATGAGGTGAAGGACTAGCTCTGATGTATGGGAAAGAAATGAAGCATTTCCTTCTGCAAGGAGCATGTGTTGTCTTTCATAGGAAAGTGTACATGCTTTTTTCCTTTTGATCTTTATACAGTATTTTCTCTGTACTGTTGAACTACACCAAATGTCTCTTTGAGAGTTAGGCAAACAAATGTCAACCTTTTGCCAACTGGTGTGAAATTAAAAAAAAGGATTTTTTAAAATCTATTTCAACTGCTTTTCTGTCAGACAATGATTGTATAATTGAAAGACATCCAGTTGATAAAAAAGAACATATTTTTTATTGGCAGCACAGTAACATGAGTTCAAAGACTGTATTTGCCAAGAGTGCATAACTCTGTAATGGCCGGCATACTTTTACAAGTGTTCAGTGGTATTACTGACAGAAAGATCGCTTTGGTCCAAGACAGATGTAAAATACTTCATTTAACAAATATTTACTCCACAATTATCTGAAAATGTAGAAAGTACAACCTGACATGTTTGAATATCTAAAGAACCTGTTTATGGGGTATTCTATTATTGTTCCTACATAATAATCCAAAAACTATAGTTGCAGGGGAGGCTGGATGATTTAGGATATTGGTAATAAGATACAAAGCCTTTCACTTCTTGGTCAGCAGTTCAAATCTGGCTTAGGTTGGTAGTAACTCAAAATGATTGCTGCGCTATGTGACTAGGGTTAATAATAGGTTGGTGCCTTCTAGCTTTCAGAGTCCACCACCGTAATAACTAAATTGGCATGACAACCACAGGCTATTGTCACTTTTGCAGGGATTAGTGTCACCAAGGAGAAGACCATGAAGGTGGCTGCAAAGGTACAGGACCCCAGCACCTCTTCCACAATTGCCTGCCTTTTGCAGTCCCTAGGAACCTGTCAGGAGTTTGCTCCTAACTCGGCAGTGATGGAGACAGGAAAAACTTCTGCAGATTGAACATCACTGAATGTCAGCATGGAAGTATTAGGAAATACGCATGTCATTATGAATTGTCATTGCAATAGCCACGCTGATGGAGAACTGTGCAGCATAATTATTAGCAGGTAATTAGAAGACTAGCCGATGTGTGAGACTTTATCTTAGTTTTTATTTGGTGTTTTGCGTTTGGGAAGCAACAGAACACTCAGTTTTTGGTCAGAGGTGTAGATTTTAGACGTGAAAGTGAATACAGTTGCATATTTCAGATGTATAGAGAGTTGAATCTGTTCAAGTCTTATGGCTGTCACTGTTCCTTTGCGGCCGTGCCTCTAACTGGGAAACCAAATGCAGCTGGCACCCATTTCCTATCACCGAGACCAGCTGGCATGGCCTAGCTCACATCCACACCCTTCCACTCTCTTATTGTCTGGAGCAGGACATCATAATAAAACTACTTACAGGCAATAGTCCCTGACCCATGCGAACGCCTGAAGCGTGCTTGTGAACAGTTCTGGAGGAGTATTAGCTGGCCCAGACCAAAACTATACCAGGGACCATCTGACAGAGTGATGGTGCAAACAATCATGTTCTGGTGCTAGGCACATGCCCAGGCACTCTTTAATTCAGTAGTCTAAGAAAAGCTGTGTGACCTTAGCTAAGAGGTTTTGTCTTCCTTGTTTCAGTTAAATATCTCCAAAGTGGAAATAGTGGCATTTTTGTTTCTTGTGCTTTTATAGTTTTTAGAATAAGATTTGTCAACTGAGCCATGCTTCATAAAAGGCAACAAATTTGATCCATATCTCTAGGCCTGGTATGCAAATAATTGTATGTGAATTGAAGTTTAACATTCATAAGGTGTTGCTCCTCTAGCTGATGGCATTTTTCTGCTTCTGTCTCTCATATGCTGATGTGTAAATGCTGTACCTAATGAATTCCAAAATTTCAAGGAATTTGCTCGGCGTGAATAGACAGAATGTTACTGATTTCATGTAAAAAACAGGCAGGTACTAGACATCTTAAAAGTTGTTCCTTGCTGTCTTTGCTGCGAAGTACCTAACAGTTATGGAACAGAAGGAAGAGCCTGAAGAACCAGTTGTGTAATGGAGATGATTTTATTTCCAGCTTCCACTGTGCGTTTGCCATGGGCCAGAGAAGGGGCACGCAGGCTCCTGGGTCAGATGGAGCTGAGCATCGCAGAGTGTTTGGTTTGGAGGAGAGGAGGAACAGAGGAGAACATGCACAAACGGCATGGCTTGGGGAAGAGAGGAAAACCCCGGTACGTGGAGAGGAAGAGCAGCAACATGGACAGGGAAAGGTAAAAATCGAAAAGCGCACGCAGTTCCTCACACTGGGGGAGAGAGATCCTTGAATAAGGGCAGGCATAACAGTGGGGGTATTTTCAGGAATTTTAATCTAATAGATAAGTTTTTTATTAATTATTAAGCTAACAAAAGTTGTGTGTCCTCTAAAACAGCACAGATTTAACATAACCATGGTTTACATCTGCGTTTTTCCTCTTTCAAATATCTTTAACAACTTTCCTCTCCTCGATTTTGGCAATCTGGGAAGGGCTGTTTGCATGGGTATCTTGATGACTACAGGGTTTTCTCAGAGAGCGAACAGATTCCAGCAATGCTGCTTTTTTTTGTAGAAAAATATTTTAGGATATTTATGCTTCTTCCTTGATTTCAAGCTCAGATACTTAGCAACAGGACATGGTATCCTGACACCATTGCTTATAGGAATTGCCAAAAATGATCCAGTGTACTTCTACCATTTCAGTCCTAATTTGCCTCTGTGTAAAAGTGATAGAAGTCTTTATTTTAAATTATATTCTTTGTCGAATGTTGCACTCTGTAGCAATGATTGATGACTTTGCACTTTAAGAATTTGTTTAAAAACATGCATACCATTACAGGTGGTTACTTAAGTTACATACATTTAAAGAAAGATATTTAAACACAGAGGCCTGGATTCAGGTAACCGAATTAAGGTGCCTGAGTTAGGATCACAGCCACAGTTTGTTCTCTTTCTCATTACTGGAGAAATAGGCACCACCAGGAGTAATTCGGTCTCCTCCAGCATGTGAGTTGCTCTCTAAGACCTGAATTGCTTTCTGTAGATACCTCTCTGCACTGACTGATGGGCAAAGGCAAAACCAATCCCATTCATGACTGTGCTGCCCCAGTATGGCATGAACCCAGGCCACTGTGCCCAGGACTTTTAGGTAGCTAATTACATTTTGAGTGCCCATTTTTGATGTCTTAGAGGAGCTGACTTTCTTGACTTTCAACTTCTTTTAGAATATCTCAAACTGGGCACTGTGGAAAACTTGGCTTATGCTTTTACCTAAAACACTTTCTGATTCCTGAGTCCATTTAAACAGAGAGAGACAACAGTTGTAGACAGCTGCCTAGTAAAGGCAGAGTAATCCCCTCCTCCATCATGGAGGCAGGGAACAAGGAGAAGTCAGGTCACTAACCAGACCCCCGTCCTGGACTTCTCTGTTTGTTTTGTTGCTTAGCTCTACCACATGACAGTAGTCAATACTACTTCTTACTCTGTAGGAAAAGAAGCAAAGTACCGCAGCAAGCGCTGAAAGCACCGCACCCTGATCATCTGTCAAGGGACAGGCAGGCGTATTCGTTCCCTGGTTCATGTTGGTTGCTTCCTGTGGCATTCCTTACTACCTGTAGTAACCCCAAAGTGTTTCTTGTTTGTTTTATGAAAGTTTTCCATCCTGAAACACAAATCCCCTCTGGCAGCCAGATGGGACTCTGCACCCTTTATCCTGCATTGGGTAAGACCAATACAGGGCAGCAGCCCATCTCTGTGCCATGAAATGGAGGATCAGGGTCTGTTTTCCCTCTGTACATGCTCTGTCTTCATTTGCAACGTGCAGACCTGTGCTAGTCTACAGGCAAAATCCTTCCTGTCTTATACCTGCGTAGCCATGTCGATTTGACCATGGTTGCTCAGTTACAAATGATAATGAAATTAGATCCAATGATACTGCGTGGATGGAACTGAGAATATTTTGCTATTGTGCACGTACTTGTAAATGAAAGAGAAAAAATAGATTATATCCTTTGAAAATGAAAAACAGACTTGAAAAAGTTGGTCTGTAGATTTTTTTAAAATGTAGTTCTACTGACAAAGCTTATAAAAACATTCCAAAGTAATGTAGTGTGATGACCCTTGCTCATAATCACAGAAAACCTCTCCAAGTTTTTGATTTTTTAATAAGCCTATCATTAATCTTCAATGAAAATAATATAGATTTTATGAAGAAAGCTCACCAAAGTTCTTGGAAAATTTACAAGACATTTAACAGCTGAACAGTGTATCTCACAAATGGACTTTAAAGGTGCTCTTTCAAATTGAAGCCTTTATTTGATCTGATTTTATAGTTAGCAATTGCTTTGGTCTGAAACCTCACCCATCCTTTCCAACTAATAACCAAAAGAATCCTGAAATATAGCACTTGTTGGAGGTACAGCATGACAGCCCCTGAACCAATTAGTATTACTCTTAGAGTCTTGAGGTTGGATTTATTATTTGTTCTAAGACATCCTACTTTACCAGAACTGTATATGGTGTATTCTGAACAAAGTAAACTACAGGACTAACAGTATTTAGTATATATAATAAACATGTAGCTGAAGTTATGGATTTTTAAAATTTTCTTGTGTGCTTTTTTTTTTTAACATTGAGCATTACTCAAATGTTTTCTCCAATAACTTTAATCTGGATTTCCTTTCTGATAAAACTCTGTTTGCAGATCCACCCGTCAGTTTTATGAGGATATCTTCGAGACATCACAATTGTAAAAAAACTGGAAGGAAGAGCAGCTGTACTTACAAACAAACATCACAGGCACAATTAATCTGCTTACAGGGTTTATGAGGGGAAGCATAAAAAATCAAATAAAGGGTAATGGGAAATATTTAAAAAATGCTGAAGCTGGTAACAATCCACAGAGCAGAGCAGCCAGTGCATGTTCAGGAAACAGAATGTAGCTAGTAACTCATTTGGTTGGAAGCCACTAGCTCTCTACCTCCCAATCTGAACTGTAGGGCTGTTTCATGTTTCTAAAAAAGATACAGTTCTAGATATATATACTCCATTTACTTTGTAGATTACAATTTAAAGGATATTCCTTTTTTAAAAGTGAAGATGGTAATAAAATCTTAAGAGGCCAGTTTTGTTTTCTGTTGTTCAACTTAAACCTAGTATGATCCCATTCTTGTGCTTGAAATTTAGGTCCCTGCTTAGATAAGAGAGAAACATACCCATACACATGCTCTTTTGCGCTCTCTTTTGCCTTCACTCACGCACATACACACACCCCCATGCCAACAAGCATATTGGAAACAGGCATTGAATCAAGCAGGTGTATGACTATTGCATACTTTAAAAAAATCTCACAATATACTTTAAGGTAAAGAAAAGAAAGATTCTTCTATACCTAACAACAAACATTATCTTCAACTCCAAAACGCCATTTTAGAATCTGAATTAGTTGGGTAATGCATTTGTGATTTTCTTGTTAACCCTAACAGAAAGTTTCAGCATGTACCAAACTGAAATAGTTTGGTATATAAATATCCCGAGGTTTAATATATGACACTGCATCTCCTCATGTCACATGTAAAGCATCTTTATCTCTTTCTCGCTCACTGTTCGTAGAGTCATATAAGTACCAAAGAGACTATGGTGGTCTGGTCTGCTCGTTGTTGTATTTCTGCTGTATCTACCATATATTTTTAATATCACTCTTTTTAATTTGATAGAATGTGCGTTAGAGGATTGTCGTGGTTTAGCCCCAGCCAGGAACTAAGCACCACGCAGCCGCTCGCTCACTCCCCCCTGGTGGGATGGGGGAGAGAATCGGAAGAGCAAAAGTAAGAAAACTCGAGGGTTGAGATAAAGACAGTTTAATAGGGAAAGCAAAAGCCGTGCACACAAGCAAAGCAAAGCAAGGAATTCCTTCACTACTTCCCATGGGCAAGCAGGTGTTCAGCCATCTCCAGGAAAGCAGGGCTCCATCACGCGTAATGGTTACTTGGGAAGACAAACGCCATCACTCCAAATGTCCCCCCTTCCTTCTTCTTCCCCAGCTTTATATGCTGCGCATGACGTCATGTGGTATGGAATAGCCCTTTGGTCAGTTTGGATCAACCGTCCTGGCTGTGTCCCCTCCCAGCTTCTTCTGCACCTGGCAGAGCATGGGAAGCTGAAAAGTCCTTGACTAGTGCAGCAACAACTAAAACATCTCTGTATTATCAACACTGTTTTCAGCACAAATCCAAAACATAGCCCCATACCAGCCACTCTAAAGAAAATTAACTCAATCTCAGCTGAAACCAGGACAAGGATAGATGTTGGTGTTCATATGATATAAATTCCCATTTGCCCAAGAGAAGAGGTTTTGTTCAAGATAAGATACACCACAAATATAATCAGAATGGTTCTTTAAAGAAAAAAACCTCTTGCCTCCTCTCATAGGAACACAGGGCAAGAAGATTCCTTTTTTATCATAAAGTTCACTTTGCTTTCGTTGTACGTAAGCTTTTTATCAACGGACTATCAACTTGGGACACTTCCTACAAGTTGGTGGAGTGTCACATAGAATAGGATCATAGAATCATTTAGGTGGGAAAGGACCCTTAAGATCATAAAGTCCAGCTGTTAACCTAACACTGCCAAGTCCACCACTACACCATGTCCCTAAGCACTACATCCACACATCTTTTAAAATACCTCCAGGGATGGTGACTCCACCACTTCCCTGGGCAGCCTGTTCCAATGCTTGACAACCCTTTCTGTGAAGAAATTTTTCCTAATATCCAATCTAAACCTCCCCTGGTGCAACTTGAGGCCATTTCTTCTTGTCCTATTACTTGTTACCTGGGAGAAGAGACCGACCCCCACCTCGCTACAACCTCCTTTCAGGTAGTTGCAGAGACCGATAAGGTCTCCCCTCAGCCTCCTTTTCTCCAGGCTAAACAACCCCAGTTCCCTCAGCCGCTCCTCATCAGACTTGTGCTCCAGACCCTTCACCAGCTTCGTTGCTGTCTCAAAGGAAGCTGTGTGTTAGATCTTTCTTGTTTGAGCTATATAAGCATGGAGGGTTTCGTCACAGGGACAGTTCCAATTTAAACTTTGGTTTCAAAGGGTGGTTTAATTAGTGGTTTTGAAAGGACCTGTCTGTGCTTGATTCTGATCTCACTTAAATTGATGCAGTTGTGTAAATGCAGTATGAGATCCTGTCTTCTCGTAAAGCAGTTCCTTGCTGCTTATTTTGAGAAAAATTAAAATGTATTAAAAAAAAAAAAAGTTTAGCAGAAAAAACAAATCAACTTTTAAAAAAATAAAATAAAAATTCATGCAAAAGAGAAACAGTCCAATTAATTTTCCAAGAAGATGAAGGCATAGTGCCTTTGGATTTCTGCCTGTTTGTGCACATGAGGAATGTTAGTATCTTGGGATAACCACGCTCCTTGTCATGTATTATGCTTTATATGGACTCAGAACTGTCATCGCAATGCACATAAACATTTTTTATTTTCTTCACCTGCTCATGTGGCACACACCTGGGGCTTGCTGGCAGCACACTTGGCTTCAGCAAGCAGAGAGACACTGCCAGGTTGGAAAGCTAGCCCTGTTCCCTTCATGTAAGTTAAGCCAAGTCGATCCCCCACTGTTTTTGTGGAGTGGTTAAGGATAGGGCTGAAAAACTTTAGCTTCTACTGAAAATTCAAAAACGTGGGGGACAGTAAACTTTTAGAGACTCAAACAGAACCATCAGTGCTTTGCTTAGACCTTTAGAGCAGAAGTCCTTCTCCTTTGCCTGTCAGCTCCATAGTTTACCCCGATGACCCCAGAATTTTCTGTCTTTGCAGCGTAAGCAGCATCAGTGAAAACTGCCTTGCCAGGTGTGGCAATGAGCGGACCTTTAGAAGTTAGCTAGATGGCACAACGCTCTATTGTTGCTCTATTAACGTAATAGTTTGGACTGAAACCTTTGTTGCTGGTTAGTGCTTCCTGGAGTAAAGGAAGTGTCAGCTGTGTATTGCTCAGAGCTGGCTGAAATGTTTATAGAGGAACTGAAAGTTTCATTGATTTGAGTTCATGGGCATTACATAAAAATGCATGGCTTCCTGCTAGTTTTTTTGCATTAGTAAACATTTTGTTGAAATGCTTTCCAGTGTCTGGTTGTTGGTCTCCTAGGCCTGAAAGCTGCAAGAGAATGGAAACAGTGAGAGGAGAAGCTGTTGGAAGGTGCCTTTTGATGAGCAAAAATTGAAACGTCAGTGCTAAGGCGTCTTCTGGACCTTAAGCAAATTCCATCCTTACAGGGGTACACACCAATGCACACAAATGTGTGTACACGTGGCAATTAGGGGACTGAAAGCTTATTCCTGCTCAGAAGGAAGAGATGTTACCTCTTTCTGTGTGAAAAAATGGACTCTTACATGCTGTCATTGATCCTGTGGCCAACTTGTTTGGGCCATTCGGGGTAAGGGGAGTCAGAGACCTGTCCCTGCCCACACCTGCCTACTCCTCGTTCACTCATGTAAACGGATCTTCCCTCCCTTTGCCATAGTGGGAGCTGCTTTCTCAGGGAAAAATGGCTTTCTTAGGCCCCTTTATCGCTGCAGGTGCAAAATATTGTGGTCATAACTGAGTTTGAAATAAAAGAATTTTGTTGGTTTATTCTGAGAAGACAATCCGTGCTTGGAGTTAAGACTGAGATTCATTACTGGCAGCGGTGAACAAATTGAGCATGCTTGGCTTTGATTTATGGGTGTGATCTTTGAAAGTGAAACTCTGTGATGATGGTTATAATGTAAATAGCAGCACCAGAAACACCAGTTTGGAAGAATCTACGTATCTCTGGCATCCTGTTTCTACTACGTACTCCACTTATCCAGAGGATGGATGCCTATGTGTATTTTTAATCAAACTAATCCACAACTATACAAGTGATCAGCAGAGTATTTTCAAGTGCAGTTCTTTAGGAACAGCATTCATATTTCAGTAATCCCTGCAAGGCCGACTTGGACAAGAGTCTTCCCACACACAGTGTGTGGCATTCTGCTGCTGCAAAAACATGGGTGTTTCCAGTTAAAATTTGGCTTTCACATCAAGTCCATCCTTTGGCAGAAGAGTATATATTATGTCATGAAGAAGTCCAATAATCCTATAAATGCACATCCTTGAGGTATGGAGCTTTTTTTAAAAATAGGAATATTTACCATGTTATCAACATTTATCCAGCTGGTCAGAAAATGAAAAGATGGAGAGTGAGAGAATATGCAAGCATGTATGTCTTTAATAGATTATTGAAACAAGCAGCAGAACGATTCAACACTCTTGGGCCAATTCCACAATGTTTTAAAAGCAATGTTTATTACAAAGCATGGAGTTCAAGCTGTGGAATTCATCTCTTTGCTTCCTGCCTCTTTCCACTCACACCCACTGACACACACCAAATTCAGTGCCTTCAGATAGAGTTTGCGGTGGTGGGAGGGGATTGACTGGACCTGTTTTAGGGATAGAAACTCTCTGAATAATTTAGGACCTGACTGAGGATTTGGATTTCAAAGTTCATGGCTGTTCAGATCCCTGCTTTTGATTTTCGCCAGTTCCTATTTATTAACATTTTTGCTACTGGCCACTGTCAGAGAAAAGATTTTGAACTAGACAGACCTTTGATCTGACCCAGTACATCTGTTCTTATGGCAAGTGGTGCATTGCGCAGGAAGTAGATGACGCAACTTCACAGATTGCTGGTTGGGCCCAGACTGGAGTTAAAGATGCTGTCTTCCCCCCATACAGCTGAAGATGTTTTGGACTTTGGCTGCCACATAGATGCCTCTCTCTCCTTCAGGGACGCTCCAGCTAGCTGTTCTCTGATGGAAGATAAGGACTGTTACTAATACAGTCTTTGCCTCACTGAAACACATTTTTCTGCTTCGTCCAATAAAATACTGATTTGTAGATCTTTGGAACGTTCTGGTTTATTTATTGATTTATGTATTTACTCTTCCTGGCAGAAGGACAGAAATTGATTATTTGTGGGACATAGATTTTGATTTTTTACTTTGAGGTCTTCATGACTTATATTCATTAAACTCTGTTACTAAGTGTTTCTGGGTTTAAACACCTGGGAAAGGTAGGGAAAGGGATTCTTGAGATGCTGCACAGAATTCTTTGGCTACATTAGCAGACCAAACAGATCCAGGACATGGGCTCAAGCACTGGCGTGCAATCACCCATATTGTTAAGTTGTTCACACAGTTCTGGGCTAGATAGCATTTTCCCAGACAGTCCCAGACAGTTTGGGGTTGCTGCAGGCCAGGAGCCATTCACAGTTGGGTGTATGATAAAGCCACCAAAAGGGGTAGGGTTTGAATATTTAGCTGTAAGGATACATGCTGAGTTGTGATATGCCAGTTCATCTCAGGACTGAGAATATTTCTTTCTTGCAGTTCTAATCCCGTTATTTCTGATGTATTTTTTCCAGTCTTCAGAAAGCACTGGATCTAGTCTTTATTGTCTCATTTATTTTGCTGTGCTAAGGGATGAACCTTCCCTTATATTAAGCTGGAGACTTCTAGACCATTTAATCCCAACAATCTGTTCTTGCAGATGACCATCTTAAATAACAACTTTTTCAAATATATCCCACATTATAAATTCCTAAATTAGTATTTCTCCTCCATTGCTTATATCCTTCAACTATTTTTTACCCTACTATCGTGTTCATTCTTCACCTGACTTTGCTTTCCTAGAAGTCAATTTCTTATCATTTCTTTGTTCTTCTCTGAACAGTCTTGTAGAAAAGGAAAAGACAGAGTAGCTTTTAATTTAGTGACTATTCCCTTCTATCTGGCATTTGTGTCACAACATCTGGAGTGCTGCATCCAGTTCTGGGCTCCCCAGTACAAGAAAGACATGGACATACTGGAGCAAGTCCAGTGAAGGGGAACCAGGGTCCTTCTGCTGCCTACAGCTACCTAATGCGATAGTATAGAGAAGGCAGGGCCAGACGTAGTGATTAAGTTCTGAGGTGAAAAACCACAGGAAATTCCAACTTTCCAATTTCCAAATTCCAATTTTCAAAATTCAAAATTGGAATTTCCAAATTCCAATTTTCCAATATTGGGAAACAGTTTTTCACCATGGGGTGGCCAAACACTGGATCAGATTGTCCAACCTCCAACCTTGGGGATACTCAAAGCTTGACTGGACAAGGACCTGAGCAGCCTGATCTAAGTTGACCCTACTTTGAGCAGGGGATTCTCTTTGGATTAGAGATCTCCAGACGTTCTTTCCAACCAAAATTATTTATTAGATAACTTTTCTTCTCCCTCACAGATTATTAGTACTTGAGGTTTCTAAGTGCAGAAAGGCATATATTTTCTTACTTATTTGGACTTTTTTCCCTTTATTTACACCAGATATATCTACACTCATGTAATTCCACTCTTTTCATATAAAATGCTCATGATTCATACTAAGACAATTCCAATGAGTCATTATTTTTAGTTTGTGTGTTCTATTCTTCTCTGTAGAGCAAAGTAAAAGAAATACTAGTTCTGAGGAGTATGGTGCTTGTTTCTAAAAGGCTTTAGACATGACTACTAATTTTTGATGCCTCAGATTCACTTAGTTTAAATTCATTTAATCTAATTAATTAAAAAAAAAAATGTTTGTTGTTGAGGCCTCAGTCAGCTGTAATTCAATTGCAGTTAACAAAAGCAGCAAATACATGAACATGTCCACAAAATAAAAACCCGAGTTTTTCAAATTGGATATGCAAAACCAGACCCTTTCAAAATCTGAAATTATTTCTGAAAATCTGATGAGCAGAAGTAAGTGAAACCCAGTGACTGGAATAAGTACAGAATACTATGATTTTATACTTTTGTAACTGATTTAAATGAATACTAATAAAATTGGTGTCAGTCATTTAAACTGTTAGATGAACAGCATCCTTCCTATTCAGATATTCAGTTCTGGTAGAGATAGATATTCAAATTACAAGATTAACCATAGAAATACTGTGATGAAGAAGAGTAAAGGATGTGATTTATAATGTTAATCCACTGAGCCTGTCTGGTGTGAACTAGATGTTCCCTGAAACTTGAGCACAATCATTCTTATTTGACTATTTATGGAGTCAATAAAATGAAGGAACTGTGTCTTCTCTCCAGCCAGCTGACCTCATGAGTGTATGTTAGATCTCAGAAAGGGGGGTGATGACCATAAAGTAGTGTTTTGCAGAAGAAAGAGAGGAGAAATTTAGAATCTCAGTTGGTTTTTAGACTTGAAAAAAATCAGTAAGGGAGAACTCCTCTTTGGATTATAGCTCTGAACATATTCTGTCTTTCCTTAACCTCTTTGCATTCTTCCCCTTTTCCCAAGAAAATATAAAAACAGAAGGAAGAAAGGAATTAACTGAAATTAATTGTCTTTATTTGAATATCCATAGCTATTGCATGACAGATAATTCTACATGTTCTCTAACAACTGGATGCAATGTGCTTTTGCTTTTGCCTAGCTCTGTGTGTCTGTGTGTGCGTGTTCGTACATGCACTTGTATTGTGGTGAGTGGCAGGGAGGCCTCCAAGGAAAACACAAAAGGCTGCAATCCAACAAAATCAGAAGAACACTTACTCTGAAATGGCTTGATCTGATGTTATGAAAATGCTAGAATGTAAATACAAATTATTTTCATGCCAACATCCTGGCCCTTGTGAAAAGTGGTGTTCATTTCCCAGACCTTTCTCTGGAGTAATCTGCAGTAATTTATAGCCACTGTGAACAGCCACATCTCCTTTGTGTGGTACACATTTGTTTGAAATATTAATCAGTTCCATGAAAGAAATTGCATTTTTGAATGTTTCCCACTGATAGATGACAGAATATACAGTCATTACTCTTTTCTGTGGTTCTCCTAAAGGGCTGTTTTCCCCAGATTTTTACATCAGGAGGATGGAAGGCTTTTTCAACACCTGCTACAGTAGCTCTAAAATGAGAAGTCAGAAGACCATCTGCTTGCCGGCCCTTCCTCTTGTTACCATGTTTACATCAACTTCTCTTAAAAATCACCCACTCTTTCCTTAGTAGAAGTTTTCTTCACTTCTGGAGAGGGGGTTAACTAAGGAGAGAGACATGATTTTGCTTGATGAAGCCATACGTTTTAATGGAATTATGTATGTCAAACCTTGCAAAACAAATGCCATTGTATATTACATAGAGGACATCGGTTGTTAAGACAGCTGCAGTCATGAAGAACCACTGGGATATTTACTTTGCACTCGAAACAGTCACCACAGATCAAGCAAACTGAAACTTCAATCCTAATTGTTTTTTTCTAGCACTGAACTATCAAATGTATATTGAAGAAGTGTCAAAGTCCAGTATGTTCTGACTAGGTTCTTTTAGATATTCTACATGTGTAGTGTTAATGTTTAATACCAGTTTTACTTATCTGAAGATTTATGACGTTACATGGGATTTTGATTTAGCAGAGTGATACAGCAATGTACTAAAATCCATACACTAAACAAAGAGAGATCAAAATAATTTCATGGAATGATCCCAGAGACAGTGTTAATGTTTTGTTAGTGTTTTTCTAAGACCAGTTCACCTTTCCTGGAAGCCAGGAAAGCAGTGGTCTCTATAGTGGATATTGTTATCAAGCTTCATTGAAAATAGTCTGCATATTATTATGTGTGATTAAATTAACTGCTATGTAAATGAAATGGAATCATTTAAGTCATATTTTGAGGATATTCATCAGAGCTGTTATATGTATGCTGTAGGCTGGATTAATTTATCCTAATTTTGGCCACTTCTATAAAGTCAACTATATTAATGTCTCAAAGATATTTTAGAATACGTGTTTAATAATGCTTAGAAACCTACCCATCACTGCATGCATTCACATCAATGGGAGCATCACTTCAGAAAGAGTGAGGTTAGGAATATGTGTTTCCAACTATAAGCCCTAGAATTATGTATGAGATAACTTCTAGAGCTTTGGTGGACAAATATGGAAAAAAAAAAGATTTTTTTTTTTCAGTGCTAACCAGATTCTGTTAAAACATTAGAAAGTACACAACAATGATTTGCATTCTTGATATGTTATGAATGGGCAACTACCATCTGTACATATTTGGTGCTTTATCATTGTCAGGATTCTTGCACTAGCTGGCATATAGTCATTCCAACAGATGTAGAAAAGGTTTAGTAAAAAATGTGTATTATTGTGGTCTCAGAGGTCACATTTCTGAGTGCAGTGACATTTCATTTTACACAGTCAATGTTAAGGAAAATGCATGTCACTTAGAGCAACACAGAAAATTGCTGTAAAAAGCAACCCCCAAGACAGCTTGAGATGCACATAGCCTGGACAAAAGTTTTCTTGTCAAATTTTTCCAAAATTCAGATGATCTGTTCTTGGCTATTTCTCCGCTTTGAAGTTATTTTTAGAAAATCCAAATTCCCTTCCTTGGCTGCAGTGTCTCTGAGAGGCTTCCCCCATTTGACTCCCTGATGCCATATTCCAGAATTGCCAATCACTTAACACATATGGACCCCAGAATATTAGCTTTGGCAAGATCCCCAGGCTCTTTGCAAAATAAGAATTCACACTTCCCAAGCCAAGTGTAAGTGGAAGGTTCCCGCAACGTTGGTGAATCCAGAAAGATTCTCATAGGCCATCCACATCCAGACAACTGAAGAGCTTAAAGCTGTTGACTGGCAATACCACTTATGGTCCATTCTTGTGGTAAGAAGCAAGTTATTAATTTTTCCTTTTGAAGGCATACTGTTTGAACATGCCAGAAAATTAGGACTTTTCTTAGCCAGTGTTAATAACATGCAGTTTAAGCTGGAGAATTTCAATCTATTCAATTTCATTTTA
Organism: Ciconia boyciana; assembly: GCF_034638445.1. Lineage (NCBI taxonomy): Eukaryota > Metazoa > Chordata > Aves > Ciconiiformes > Ciconiidae > Ciconia > Ciconia boyciana. The sequence goes on along the minus strand of NC_132936.1, from coordinate 10,554,340 downwards.
TTTTGCATGGAAGAAAATCTACTCCTTAGCAACAACTTAAGTATGGTAAAAATAAAGGTTCTGTGGAATTTTTTTGTCTGTGACTTCCCTACCTGCTTATCCAGTAAAAACATGCATTCATCAGTCCATCTCAATGCTTGGAGCTGGAATCAGCGGGAAGAAAATCACAAGTAGAGGAAAATTATACTCCCATATTGACTTTAAGTTGGCTTTAGCAAACCAACCTTTTTCAGCTATATTGGTATCTTGCCTACTAACCCCTGACTCAGAGGCAAGTATTAGAAGTACTTCTGTCGCTTGGTTTTACAACTTAGCAAACACACGGTGCATGATTAAAAAGCTCCAATAATTAATTCATGTTCATCCAAGAAGGCAAAAGTGCATGTAGGTGCTGTGACCTGAGAGTCACAGCTGCAGAGGAAGAGAGAGGTTTCTCCCTGGGGTTTTGCAGATGTGTGGCACACCCTTATGCACCATTCTTCTGAGCGAAGGTGATTTTATCTCCAGGAGGTTCATACTGGGGTTCATTCAGGGGAGATGAAAGTTGCTCAGTGGTTTCTCCTTTACTGGTAGTAAAAAGATGCCTGTGTGGCTTTTTAATAGGATGCTGGGATTTATGTACACATTGCATCTTACAGATTCTGTTTATATGTATAATGCATGCATATATCCATACAGCTGTCTTTGTAAGTTCAGAAACCCCTTCTCTTGATGCTGACACCAGACCAGGGTATGGCCTGGTACTGTATCAGATAGGGCTCTAGGGCTTGATTTACTTTGGTACTGAAATAGACTGAATCCCCATCAGTTTTCCTAAATATATTCTTCCTTTTCATAGGGAATGGTATGCTGGTTATTAACAGAGTATCACATTAAAAACGGGAAACTATGGGAAAATTTTACCACTAAATTTTACTTCAACTCATTTTTCACAGGCCAGGCAGTAAGAACTAATTAAAGAATGCAGCGGAAAGTAATGCCTTTTGGGTGGTTTTGGAACAAAAGTAAGCATAGGAGCAGGAGAGGTAAAATATTCCTCCTCGAACAGAAAGATTCTTGCAGGATTTATTTTTAGGTGAAATGTTTCCGAGTACATACCTAGCTCGTTATAACACCATCTATAGTTCAACTACAGCATATCTTTTATTATACCGACATTTTACAACTGTAGTTAAAAAGTGACAGTGCAGATTTATTCCAGCTTCTTTTAATCTGACTGACTCAAGTATTGATAATAGTCTACAAATGGCAACATACACCTGAGTGTGGGCTGTGTGACTATGCTTCTTTTCACTATTCTTTTAATTAGATAGATGAGAAAAATTAGCTTTACGTATAAAATATAGCCAAGTGCTTCTCCTTAATCAGGACCATGTGCATAATGAGGTTGACAACGAACATCAAGAAACCACAAAAAGCTAAGAGGACTACTGATGTTATTGGAAAACATTAAGCCATCATTAGTAGCTATATATTTACTTATATATATAAGTAGGAAACAGATTAAAAGAATCATAATAGATTCTACAGCATTGTTCTGATTTCTGTACAAACAGCACTGCTAAAGGATTCTTTCCTTTCCTATGTGTGAATGTGTTTGTTTTCTCTTAGCCAAACAGTTTGCAAAAATATGAAGTGATAGAACTAGCCGAATCCCTACAGAGAAAAAAGAGCTTATCTGAAAATGATGTTCTGCTGGAAAAAACCCAGCACGCATGGGTCACTTGCAAATTATAACCTAAGGCCGTTACCATCTCATAGCCCTTCAATTGCTTGTGTGAAATGCATTGATGGTCTCAGTCCAATTCCTAGCAGACAGGTGTCTGCATCACTGGAATCACCAGGTGGAGATGACTGCATTTTTTCCCATTAAAAAGGTGATTATAGCTAACACAGTGTAAAACATTAATATAAAGTACTTATAGTTCCCACAGCAGATGTTACAGCAACTTGGAATCCTGCTCATTGGAGAAAATTGTGCCCAGATGCTTGTACTTAAACTTTATGGCCCGAACTCTGCCCTCAGATGTACACAGAACTCCCAGAGATTTCAGGGGGAGTAATGTTCATGTATGTCAGGGCCATGTCTAACTCCTTTCACAGAATCCACATGGATGTTCAGGCATATTGTGGGACACGCGGTCAAAAACCAGCATGCGTGGCTGAGGATGATGAGGATGATAATACTACAGTAGCTCATAGGAGCCCCACCCAGCATCAGGGCCAAAAGGTACCAAGCACTGCTCAAACACAAATCAAAAGCCAGATGTATAGATAAGCAGACAAAAAGAAGAAGGAAAGAAAAGGTTGGAAACAGGCCCAGAGAGTGAAATTAATTGCACAAGATCACAGAGTAGTTCAGTGGCAAAACCATGACTGATATTACCCTCCGATTTAGATCCCTGAGAAGGATATCGGGTTTTGTAGCTATTCAAATACCCTTGAAGACTAGGATGGAGCACACTTGGAGCAGTCACTTATTCCATGCTTTTGTAACGTGGTGCTCTCTTTCTAGAAAACAAGCAGAAATGTGTTATCCAATGAGAGTTTAATCAAAATCACTGTGCTTTTATTGACTTTTAGAATTTCTGATGAGTCCTTTAAGGGAAAGGTCACTCTAGAACACAGTAGCTATCCTCACCCTATCAATTTACGGAGAGAAGCACTTTGGAGAGACAGATAATAGCTAACGTGGACCAAGAAATAAGGCCTAAAGCACCCCTGGGAGATGAAACAGAGAAAGGCAGAGGATTACAGGTGCAGATGTTTAGATCTAGGCACATAGCCTGTCCTTCTGCAGCCAGTTCCTGTCTTTGATTCATGTACGGTGCTAACCTGTCCTTCTGAGAAGACGAGGAGCAAGCTGGTATTTAATACGAGAGGAGCATTGTGTTGTGCACAGCATAACAGTGGAAATGTAGGTACAAATTCTGCTCACGTAAAAGAGAAGCTGCTGAGAGTGTCCCATGGGATCTCAGGTGCAGTGAGGCACTGCCTGAGTTTCACAACTTGTGCATGTTAGTGTTGGTGCTACAAAAATTTGCTTGCTCAAACTTTTCTCCACGTGTTAACATTTTGCTCTGCTAGGAGGGCAGCCCGTTTGCTTTGCTGAGGTTGCTGCAGTCTGTGTCCCCAAGGGAGAGCGAAATTAGGCTTCCCTGGAGGTCAGCTGGGATGCTTGCCAGGGAGACGTTCTGCAGTACGTGATGGGACAGGCAAGCCTATATGTTTAGGGCACAGGGGTGACTACAAAGAGGAGCCGGGAACAAATACACAGGCAAGTTTAAGAAAGAAGGAGCCTTTCCCAAAGCAATGGGTAGGGTTTATTCAAACCAGGAAAAAGCTGAACAGATAGAGAGCAAGATGGGAGAAAAAACTTGCCACGTTAGGATACAATGGGTTTAGGGTAAGATTTATTTTGAACTTTTTTAATTAAATGTCTTTTCCCAGTTTAATGTTTTGTGTTCTGATAAAGCTCATCTTCAGAGACTGGGAGCTTTCAGATGGTTTTGCTTTCAAGAAAGGTGTGGTAGTTCCCTGTGGAGATATTAGCTGGCTGAGTGTCCCTTCTCATTTACTACTGATGGTAACAAGTTCTGCTTGTGTATTGGCAGGTCCCAGAAGCTCGAGTTATGGTTCAAGACATCAGTGTATGCACTGACCCAACCAGTACAGGTCCATTTGAGATCATATACTGTGCCTGTCATCACTGCATCTGAATGCTTATACGTAATAGCTTGATCTTTGACACAGTTAATGAGAACATTAATTTTAACCACTATGCGAGCTGCTACATAATCATTATGGTAAATACATCCTGTTTTATTATTTGGTTTTATAAACATTAGAGCATCAGAAGAACCCAAATGAAAACTGTGTTCAAATAGAAGATTGAGGCATACTATTCTTTTCTCCATTTTCCTAACATTGGAGATGTGATATGGTGTGCCATAAATTTTGTTAACACACTTTGCTTGATTAATCTGTCATCATAATCAGTAGATAATGTCCTAAGGGCTGTTGTAAATCAAGCTCTTAACAAAGGCAGAGGCTAGATATATTTTTTTTTTAATGGTCATTTATAATGATAAATAGAAAAGGGGATTTCTCACTTTAATGTTTAGGGTGGGATTCTTTTCAGTTAACTTCAGCTGTCTAAATGCTGAGTGTCTGACATATACAGCTACATGCTCCCTGTAGGGAAATAGACACATCAGAAACTTGTTTAATTCCATCCTGAAATGAGTGGAATGAACCCTCCCTGGAGATGCCTTCATCTTTTTCTGATGACTATTGAGTGATCCCAAGACAGCACATTTAAATGAATCTACTAATTTTTACCTGGCCCCTCACTAAGAAGATTATGCTGCAGATGTATATTTAACATGGGTACATTTGCCTCTGAGCAAACATCTATTAAAAAAAGATCCATTAAATAAACATTTTATTTCAAAATCACAGTGGGCTAAAAGCTCGTCCAACATAGAATCATAGAATAGTTTGGGTTGGAAGGGACCTTTAAGGGTCATCTAGTCCAACCCCCCTGCCATGGGCAGGGGCATCTTCCACTAGATCAGGTTGCTCAGAGCCCCGTCCAACCTGACCTTGAATGTTTCCAGGGATGGGGCATCTACCACCTCCCTGGGCAACCTTGGCCAGTGTTTCACCACCCTCATTGTAAAAAATTTCTTCCTTATATCTAGTCTGAATCTACCCTCTTCTAGTTTAAAACCATTACCCCTTCTCTTATCGCAACAGGCTCTGATAAAAAGACATGTATGTAGTTCCTCTGATGAGCAGTTGTGGTCCTCAATTCCCCTTCTTGGCTCTGCAGAATGAAAAGATTTCTATTTTGGGAGGACCAGTACTGGTTACACTGCAGAGACTAATGAGGGGTTGAAAAGTATTTTGACAATTAAGCATTAAAGAGGGTGTGATAGATTTTGGATAATTTATTATTTATTATTATCATTATTCATCATTACTCATTATTATTTATTATTCAAGAAAGAAGACCAGGCAACCAAATTAGATAGATAGATAGATAGATAGATAGATAGATAGATAGATATAAGAAATTAGGTTTGTGAAATTGAAAGCATCAGGAGCATCAAGCAGTGTTCTGCATAGCTCCAGGAAAAGGGCACACGTGCGCACGTTCTGAGCACAAGCAGCAAGAGTCTGGAAGAAAGAGACATTGCTGAAGGTGCTCCCTGGTTGTCATGTCTCAGTGTAGGCAATGTGGAAAATACCCTGCTCTTGCATGGGATGGAGAGTTGAATATCTTGTCCTGTCCAACCCACTTCCAACCTTTGCAAGGTTCTTGCATTTTAATGAAGCATTTGATTACTTTTGGTGGAGAAAGAAGGATGTACTTCGGACGTGCATCACTGCAGAAGGAGAACTTGTGAAGTTCTTGGGAACATCACAGTGTACCCAGTTAGGAGGCACTGAGTTGATAGAAGAAGGGAAGGAAGGAAAGCTAGAAATGCTGGCACCCCTGCCTCCAGATCTGAACTGAGAACGATGCAGATTTTTGCATCAGAAACACTAAGATCAGAGTTTTACTTAAAATATGAAACACAAGAACTGCTAAGAAAATGAAGATCAGTACAATACAGATAAGATATGAATTCATATATGGCACTAGTATGAAGTGTATAAAATACATGAGCATATCAATAACAAAAGAGAGTGAACACAAATTTAAAAAAAAGAGATTAAATGTTTAAATGTGAAACTTACATTTTACTTTGAAAATTCTTAGCAGATGGCCAACCTGTTAAGAAAGAAAGCCTGCCCACCCAACCTAAAGTTAGAGGCTACGAGTGGGATTCTGTTGCCTAAATGTGGGCTCCCAGGGGCATTTGAGGTACCTCAAAGTATCCAAGATATCTGAGTGGAGCTGGGAGGTAGGTGTCAGGACTTCAGGAAACTCTGCTCCCTTCTGCAGAGTCAGGTGGAGGCCAGGTAGGACATAACTCAGTGCCTAAAATGACACCGAATCCTGTTTAATGCAACCTCTCCCTGGGTTTCAAAACAGATCTTGGGTAAGTGCTGAGCTACCCTTATGTATGGCTGTAGAAACAATGCCAAAATAAACAGTAGCAATGAGCCCAACCCTTCTCTTACAAATTCATCAAAGATAAAAACTTTTATTTCATTACATATAGAAAATCAGATACCACTAATGCTAAATTGCCCCTATCTGTATAAGACAGATATATTTATTTCTAATTTCTAATATGAAATTATTTTATCTGAAACCACAGAATGTATAACTTTTGGTCGGATTTGATCAGATTGGCTTTTTGATCTCTGCCCATGGAAATCACCTGCTTCTGAGTAACTTCTGAATCTCTGCCTCTTCAATATTTTCTAACCATCTTATTTAGTATTAACGTGATTATAATTCAATAATGGAGAGATCTGTAATTTGCATTTATATTCTGCTGTGCTGCTATTCATATTGTGATCTTAAGTTATTTCTAAATTATTGTCAGTATTCGTCACTACCACCAAATCAAATAAGCAGCACTGATCTTCAGTGCCTGGGGAAGGATGAAGGATTTCTTTTGGGGGACTTCAGGAGGCTGGGAAATGCTGGCTGGCAGCTGCATGCTGCCAGTACTGAATGTCCTGAGAATTTCAAAGTATTGTACATGTTGACTGTCTAAGTCAGAAAGCGTTGCATACAGCGCAGGACAACCCTGCGTTAGACATCAAGTTAGTAGAAGAATTTCCCAGTACTTGTGGTTCAGCTCAAGTGTTTGTGACTTGATTATAGTTGCTTTGTATAAACATAATAAAATCCTAACCATCTGTGCAAGGCTGTACCATGTGTACACAGACACACACCCGCACGCACGCCTAAATACTCACACACACACACACACGCATGTATTAATGTCTGTAGCATGTGTGTGCCTGCGGCTGCGTGTATGCATCCCCTTTGTGCTTTCAAAGGATCAGTTTCACAAAGCTGAAAACAATTACAAATCAAATCATCTGGGAGGAAAAATTTAATCAGAAAAATGTGAATGGTAATTAAAAACTCTTTACTTCAAACCCTAAACAGTGTAATCCCACAACTGAAAAGCTTGTTTAAGAGAACCAAAATGCTTACCAATGAAAGCATCAGTAACAATACCTATATCTATAACAGGTGTAGCAAAAAAACCAATTTATAATGTGGGTTTTGTTGCGTTTTTTTATGTTGGAAGCTGTAGAAAAACTGACACTGTGAAAAGGAAATCTGGCTTTAAGTGTTAAGGGCAATATGAAGAAAACACTTTTTGGGGAAAAAAGAGAAAATGGACAGGGTTATTGATCCATTTTCAGAACAGTAAATAACAATGCAGAAAAATACATCTGTGTTTAATAAATATTTTTGTTCCCAATTAAAAGAAAAAGGTAGATAATACATTTACATTATATAAAAATATTATTATCTAGTAATAATCTAAGCTCTTAAATAACGATGAGCATTAGATCCAGATTTTTTCCATTTGAGAGTTTTAAAATAGCTGCCCAAGGAAGATTTTAGAATCAATAGTGTTCATTTTCAGTGACTATTTCAAGACTTTTGAAACACCATAGTTTATATGTGGCTATACGTAAAAGGAATAATATGGTGATGCTGGTGATTATAGGATTGTCAGGGGGATGCTGATTTCAGACAAAAGCATGGACTATATATTAGTCAACGTCATTCATAATAAATATAAAGAATTTAATTAAAGACAACCAGCATTTGCTTATGAAAATAGATGTTAAAATACTTCGACGTAGCAATAACATTACAGCAACATATTACACTGATGATAAGAGAAAAAGGTCAGTGTTATATATTCTAATTTTTGTTGATGTTCTTTCATTAAGAGATGGAAAGGGTGTGGAATCAACATAAGACATTAAATAGATGTAGTCTGCCTAAGCAATAGATCCCAATAAATAATTTTAAGCAGAGAATCATTATCAGGTGAAAAAGAAGGTCATATCTTTAAAAAGGATGAAAAATCATGGTGGATAAACAGCTGCAAACAGACTCCCCATATGGACTAATGGATACAAAGGTGAATGTGATATTTGAATATATAAAAGGGAAGCATTCAGTCATCAATAGCTCTTCAAATTTGGTACAAACGCCCCTGGAGCCTTATTTTGATGTCCACAGTGCAAAGATCTATGAAGAACAATGAGATGGAGTCAAAGAAGAGCACGAAAGAGTAAATCAGTTACTGAAAACTCACCTAAAATAAGTCCTTTTTTTTCAGAAAGAAGATAAAGAGTTGGGTTTTAACAATTTGTAAATACTTGCATGCATAAATCAGGGCTGCAGGATACTTTAAAATCAAAGGATTTGATTTTAGTATCCTTCACATACCTTATGCAGACATTAATTCCACTGCCTCTGGAATATCAAAAGATAAGCTTGAATATAGTTCCAGAATAATTCTGTCTAAAATAATTGCAGCTTGATTTACTTATATACTCAGTTCTTCAATATTTACAATTATTTTATTCCATACACTTATCTAAATGACTAAAACCATCTGCTTGTGTCACAGAATCTGAGCCCAGAGACCACATAAGACTGGAAGTAAAGAGCAGAAGGAGTGATAATGACTCAAGTTTGCATCTAAGTATTATTTATGGATTTTAATGGGTTGAAATATCTGTTGGGGATATAGCTCAGGGTCACTGTTGGGGTCATAATGTTTTATCAGTGAGTTCCTGAAAGAAAGAGGCTGCTCTTTCCAGAAGGAAATGGGAGATGATGTTGCATGTAGCAGTAAAAACTGCTGTAAGGCTTTTATTAAGCGGTCTACACAGAAGTGAATCAGATGTGCATATTGGGCTGTTAGGTGTAAGAAAGCATGAAACGAAATGGACTGTAACAATTATTCTAGCATAACCTTTAAGGGGAACCCCTCCCTCCCTCCCCGCTGAAACTTTTGTTAAGAAATACCCAGTCCCCATCGTTGTGGAAGCAATAGAGGTGTGCTGTGTTGTTATCCAAGGTCACTCTTGTAGATCACCTCCTTGTGACAGAGTCGTATGTATTGCCTGGGACTTGCAGAAAGCTAGCAGAGCATCCTGGTAGGATAAAATCTTCTTGTATTCCCAGTAATGTGCTTCTCTTTCAGTTGTAAGGACACCTACGGACATGGTTGGAAGGGCCTATTTTTTTCATACAGTTGTGTATGCCTCAAACCACAGAGATATCCACAGAGATATCCAGAAATTGAGATAAACATCTACTACTACTATAATGGAAGAATCAGAGCCTGTATAATTATTTTCAAGACACCTAAGAATACCTGGAAATGTGAAACGTAAATAAATAAATAAATAAATAAATAATTTAAACTTTGACACTCTATTGCCATTTGCAGCCTGTTAATTTTGTGAAATGCCAGCTTGTATGCATACAGTGCAAAATGAGACAGAACACTGTTTCCAGCAAGTTGCACTTTTCATATATTGCACAATACAACAAAATGCACTGTAGAAGAAACATCCTGGGCCTAAAAAGAGAGATAATAAAATTAATTATTTTTTCTCATGTTCCAAAAGATTTCCAAAATTATGTAATTAAAGGAAATATTCTGTAAATTTAATTACATAGAAATGCTGAATGACTATGTTCCATAATTTGACAATGCATAAACTGGTATATTTTCTGCAAAGGAAAACCTCCTAAGCTGGTTTCAAGCTGTTAGAAATTACCTTTGTGTATTAATTGGTTATTAGACTAGGAATGTATAAGTAAGTCAGGAAAGATGAAAATGAAAGTAATGGAGAAATACTTTTGATGACAAGGAACTGCTTGTATTTCTTTCAAAATGTATGACAAATTTTTATGTTTAAAGCTTAGGAATTTAAGTAATCTGGTCTTGTAATGTGTTGATATTTATAACATAATGCTTAGAATGAAATCAACATTAGAACAGAATTTTTTACAGACTTTTCTGATCATAAGTGTAACTCATCTAAAAAGACATCACAACAAAGCAGAAATAATGGAAAGAGAATTCATCCAGTATGTATGATCTACTATCTGACTTCACAACTTGCTTTTGTCGAACAGTGAGTTTGTTGCAAGTTAGCTACTTCCTTTGGGAAAAAAATGTTTACCTTTCAGGAAATTGTAAGAATTCCAGAAGGACTGAAGAACTTGACAAAAGGCTCCATGTACATTGTTTGGATAAGAAATGCTGTACACAGACATTCAGCGGAACATGCATCCAGCAGAACATGCATCCTTCAGAAATCCTTTGGTGCGAAATGGTCTAATATTCTGTCTTCAAATCCTCATTTTCAGTCTTCTGAAATTTATAAAATATATAATGCCAATTTCTAACTCAATTGTAGAAATGGAAATTTTCTGACATAAATAGGGTTGGACAGATTATAGAAACCTACTGCATATTATTTCTCCTAGGGCTGTGTTTCATGGTGATTTTAGTTCTACATGTAGAGTTTTGCGAGCTTAAAAAGAAAAAAAAGTGCAACTTTATTAAGTTGAATTTTTTAAAATTTAAGCTGTAAATCTGAGAGAACTTAAGATATAAATGCATGGTACACAAAGGAAAATGGGATTTCTCCTTTGTTTCCCTTAAAACAAAGTGTTGTTTCTTATTTACTCCAGACAGACTTGTTGGGGGACAAAGTATGTGTGTGTTGGTGACAAAATAATACCAGTCAACTGGATGTGATAATTCTACCACCATCCAGAAAGTTGTTTCCCAGAAAAACTGGGACATTTCTTCAAGATCTTGTATTCAGAAAAAGTATTTCACCATAAGTGAGAAACAATGTAAGCATCCAGCTCCCTCAGAAGACCCTGAGCAAGCAACCAATAAACAAAACCAAAATGCAAATTGTTCCCATGAAGACCAGACCTGACTGAGCCTTGCTTTGGGGGAAGTCTTTCTGAATGGCTTCTCTGGTGTCTAGTAATGCCGCCGTGCAGACGCAGCAGCTTTTCTGACAGCAGGGGTGCTAACCTGTGGTCTTTCCTTAATCTGGTAGTCTATTTCCCAAATCTTTTAGGAGCTTAATATGTGTGAATTGTCTGTTCTGCTGACAAGTGTGGTTGAATTTTGTGAACAAGATTAAATTTATTGGCAAGCTGGGATATATGACAAAATAACATGACTACAGGCCAAATAAAACCCTTCCCTGCACTCACATCCCATATCCTAAGCAGGATCTTCATCCCTTAAAGTGAGAAATGCCAGAAATTCCTTCAAATGTATTATAATGCTGCTCTTTTCAAGTCCAGGGCAGATGCAACTGTGATAGTGATGGTGGCAATTCCACCAACAGACATCTTGTCTTCTCACCCAAATTCCAGGCTGTTTCTGGAGCTACTGCTTGGAGGGATGGGGAGTGTGTGGAGGACTGCTTCCTTCAGCTTCTTCCCTTTACCTCCCACCCCCACATCTTAAGTCCACCAGGGTATATATAGCCTGGACTGCTACTGCCAGGCTGCAATCAGAATGTGCACAGCTTCTTCAAGTTCTCTTGGGTATGTTGATATGATACTGTGATCATTTCTTGGCTGCAACATGGAAGTGGTCTCATGGAGTAGCATCAAAGGACTGGAAGGTTGCAGCTGACAAAATTCTGCCTGCAGGTCTCTGTCTGCATTTACAGAACTGGGGTCTCACCATCTCTTGGCTCACTTGGTAATTAGAGAGGACCATTAAGGACAGCCTGTCCTTCCAGTCCCTTCCCAGCTGCAGCTGGGTTCTGCAGCTCCTCACTGGCTCTCCTTCTCCAGGTGCTAGCCGAAAGCCATCTGCAGGTCACAGAGCAGAGCCAGCAACCTGATGTTTACAGCTTTTAAAAGGAAAGATGAATTAGAATCTCATGCGGTAAATCTCATGTTGAAAATCAACTTTTTGTTGATTTTCAAATGCATTTGTTATTTGTTAGTACTCAATTTTCCCAATAGCATTGTGAAGATCAAATAGACTGTAAGTACTAATAATTCGTGGATCCTGTATGTTCACTGTACTGATGAAGTTTAAAAGTGCAACCATTTCAGATCCCAGCTGAATGACCGCCATCAGTTACAGCAGTCCTTAAAATGCGTAACTGCACTTACCAATAAGCAGGAAAAGACTTAGTGGAGGATGATCTATGAAGACAGGCTGAGAGAGTTGGGGTTGTTCAGTCTAGAGAAGAGAAGGCTCCAGAGAGACCTTATTGCAGCCTTCCAGTACCTGAAAGGGACCTATAGGAGAGCTAGAGAGGGACTTTTTACAAGGGCATGTAGTGATAGGACAAGGGGTAATGGCTTTAAACTGAAAGAGGGTAGATTTAGATTAGATCTAAGGAAGAAATTCTTCACTATAAGGATGGTGAGGCACTGGAACAGGTTGCCTAGAGAAGTTGTGGATGCCCCATCCCTGGAAGTGTTTAAGGCCAGGCTGGATGGGGCTTTGAGCAACCTGATCTAGTGGAAGGTATCCCTGCCCATGGCAGGGGGGTTGGAACTAGATGATCTTTAAGGTCCCTTCCAACCCAAACCATTCTATGATTCTATGATTCTATGACTTCTCATTTTTTTAGCTCAGGAAGTGTCATAGAATCCTGTATTTTTATTTGCATTTTTTCCCAAGATCAGTGTTATTTTTTCACTCCTAAAATCAGTTCCATCTCTCAGGCTAAGACTAATGCTGCCAGTGTTGTGAATCAGCTCTGCTACTTGTATCTCCACAATGGATTTCTTCTCCAGTGGAGACCAAAAAGTACAGGTGAATATGCATGAATCAGGGGCTTACTTTGACATAAGCATTGAACCACATTTTATTCCTCAATTCCAGCAAATTAGTAGTTCATTCCCAGCTTTCCTATTTAAAAAATCATGATCAAAGGAGGATCGACAAGTTGAGAGCAACCTGTATTCATGATTGCAAGTTGCTTTTTTTCTTATCTTACATTACTGCATTTTGTCCCATCAGGGTTTCTGGTGTGTTATCATGACTAAAGAAAACTCACAAATACTTTGCTTAAGGTTCCATGAATTCTTTTTTACTATAACCTACATATTCCATCAAAATAGTCTCAATATGTTTTAATGTGGCAACTTTAAACAATGTTGGCTTTTTAAAAACATGGTATAAGTAGTCTATTGTAAAGATTTTAAAATTAAAACAACTTTGGATTTTTTATTCTTTGTGAAAAAAGTTTTCATTTTCATCATTGTCATTAATATTCATATCCTGAATAGATCTTTTAATAAGTAGAACAGAATGAAATAGTCTAAAATTTTAAAAATGGAAAGAGATCATAATTATATTTATTGGTGTGCTGAGTTCTAGATGTTAATGGAAATTAATTAGTCTGAACATTTTGCTCAAGGAATATGAAAATAGAATAAAAATAGACTCCTCCATTTGTTACAAAATATCTTATAACGATTGATACTGTAATTACAAGTCTTGCGTAACCTTGTGTGCCAGTTATCTTACTGAGCTAAGCACATTTAACTGATGAAGTTGAAGAAGTCAAGTAAACATTTTGCAAAACAAGTCAAAGATCTTCTCAGCTGAGCCATGGCTATGGTTAAAGTCCTGTCCTTTGGGAAAGTGGGAGCTACTTACAAGCATTCAGTGTAGAAGTTTTTGAGTAATTTCCTTTTTGACTTCCATAAATCACGCAGTACTTTAATTGCGAATGCATTACCAGCAGACCGTGGCCTAAGCAGGATTACGGATTTTCATTTGTTCATAAGATTAGTCCATGTTTTTGTAGTTTACTTAAGATCCTTTCAAATGATTTTCTCTTATCTGTAAACTATAATAGTGATTGCATTTCAGGCTGCTTAATTATTAATCTTTATTTAACAAATGTAGTAATTGGATATTATTTGATAAAAAACATACTTTTGTTGAACACTGAGTTCAATTTCTGGCTAAATGAAATCAGAAGTGGGAGAGCAAAAGACAAATATTGGACTTTTCTCATTTAAGCCTCACTTTTTCCAAGTTCACAAAGTAGTTGTAAAAATAGATTCATTTTGCAAAGTTCTGATATTTTACAATGACATTTCCATCCAAAATACAATTTGTCTGCAAGTTCTAGAAATGTTTTTTTGAAAGAGGATGATTGGTTCAGATTGATCAAGTAAGTCATATGGTATTGATTCTGTTAATTAAGTCATTCCAGATATGCTGAATCCAGCCCATATAGTCAGGGGGCTTCAAAAACAAATGTTTATTTTTTAGGAGTCTTTAAAATACAGGAAAGTGGAATAATCTGCTCTTCACAGCCATGATGCATAGAACAAGAAGTAACCAGTTTAATTTGCAGCAAGGGACTATTTTGTTATATGTTGGGAAAAAAAGCCACAGTCAAGGAATGGAATAAATTGTCTGGAGAGGCTGTAGAGTCCTGGTCACTGGGGGATTTAAAACCAGATATGCACGTGTCTGTCATGGTGAATATATGGACCCTGCATGGGCACGTAGATATATTAAATGTTCTATTTATATAATTTGTGACCCTTTTTTATGTTATCCTCTGATTTTATGTCCTTTTCCTGAGCCACTCTCAGATAAGCACTAGGATACTTAGTGGTGTGGTATGGAAAGAAGTATGTACAGAAGGAAGTATGTACTGCTTCCAAAGCAGTATGGAAAAGAAGAATAATAAATGAGAATGAGCAGGAACTCACAGTATATGTAACAGATATTGCTTGTATCACTTAACATACCACTGGTAAATGTTTAGAGTTTAGTGATGGAAAGGGTATAAAAACTAGACTAGAAAAACTCACCCAGACCAGCATAGTTAGGAAGCGAGATGTTCTTGACTGTTCCTTCAAAGACACTGGAAAAGAACAATCCATCTACAAAAGCTGGTCCAGAGAAAGGTAGGCAGTAGGCCCTTTTCCAGCATAAGACTCACCAAATGGTGATGAGGAAATGAAATTTTCTGTTTCAAGGCAGGATATGTGATAATACAGTTGGATGGAAGTATCCTCGATAGGGGTGGTCTGCGTGGAACAGGGAACAGGATTTGGTATAGACCTTCGTGGACTCCAGCAGCCACCCGTCATGAGATAATATTTAGAATTTAGAGATGATTAAGCTAGCTGAAAGCTTGCCTTTGCTCAGCTTGTTTTGCTGTTGTTTATATTTGCTGTGCTTGTATATTTTATGACTTGGATAAGTAAACAATAAAATCTGCCTTAACTCTATTTTATAACTTTTAGTCATAAATAATATTTTGGACATATTTTGGGATCCTGCTGGGTTACAAATTAGCCTGCCTGCTGCTCTTCTACATCAGCATTAATGCCATCTACTTTCCATCGAGCAGTGCCAGAGGTACTTGGAGGTCATCCACTCCAATGCTAACTAGTTTTGGTTCCTGTCTCATGTTGAAAACTGGTGAAGATGTTATATTTCAAGACAGGAGTATGCCTTGGAGAAGGTATTGCTGGCAACATCATCTACAAGCTAATCAGCAAAGATCAAGTGTCTGCTGCTAAATTTGCAGGGTCTGCATGATTTTTTCCCTCTAAATATCCTGGCCCAAAGTTTTAATGTAACTGCTTATTAGTCAAAACAATGAGAGGAGCTTTAAGGGACTGGACGCAATGCACTAAGGGCCCTGTGAGAACACTGACAGTTAAGTAAAGCCATGTGAAAGAGGAACATTTAAAAGACTGTACAGAGCTACAGGACTCACGAGACCAAAATAAAATTGTCATGGAGATGGGTGTCTACATATACATATACATGTTTATCAAAGGACAATGTAGAGGCTGAACTTACTCTAAGATTTATGTTTGGGTGAGGGAAAGGTTGTCTTGCAGAGCAGTGAGGATGGAAGGAAAGGATCTCTCCTGCAGTGAGAGGCTTTGCTGAAAAGAGTGGACTAGAAAACAAAAGCAAAACAATACAGCAGTTGAGTCCAGATCATGCACAAACAGGAGAGGAGAACACCATCAGCACAGAAACTGTACATGTAAAATAAACTACCCCACCATGACAGAAGTAGCATGGAAAAGTAGAAAGGGATGTTTCTTGGGCTCATTGAAATTAGCATTAAAAATCCTAATGGTGTCACTGGAGCCAAATGTTTTATCCAGTTTTTTGTAAAGACATTTTATCACCTGATTATGTATTCAGTCTGGCCTGAAAATTCCAGCTTTTCTGATAAATGCATGTGGCCAGAGAACATCTTTTACTGAAGCAAAGTTTCCTTTCTTTTCTTTTCTTTTCTTTTTTTTCTTTTCTTTTCTTTTCTTTTCTTTTCTTTTCTTTTCTTTTCTTTTCTTTTCTTTTCTTTTCTTTTCTTTTCTTTTCTTTTCTTTTCTTTTCTTTTCTTTTCTTTTCTTTTCTTTTCTTTTCTTTTCTTTTCTTTTCTTTTCTTTTCTTTTCTTTTCTTTTCTTTTCTTTTCTTTTCTTTTCTTTTCTTTTCTTTTCTTTTCTTTTCTTTTCTTTTCTTTTCTTTTCTTTTCTTTTCTTTTCTTTTCTTTTCTTTTCTTCTTTTCTTTTCTTTTCTTTTCTTTTCTTTTCTTTTCTTTTCTTTTCTTTTCTTTTCTTTTCTTTTCTTTTCTTTTCTTTTCTTTTCTTTTCTCTTTTCTTTTCTTTTCTTTTCTTTTCTTTTCTTTTCTTTTCTTTTCTTTTCTTTTCTTTTCTTTTCTTTTTTCTTTTCTTTTTCATAAACTGGTAAAGAAACTGTTTGACATAAAAGACCACCAGAAAATTGAGTATCCTCCAGAAAAAGGTAAAAGTAGGCTCACTGGATAAGATGTGCGCCACAGAAAAAAAGGGTCCTGTACCTTTAAGCTGAGGTAGTACCAACTGAAAACTACGTACAGAAGAAGCAATTAACTGGCCACATCTTCCTGGAGAAAATGTTCAGCTCCAGAAAGAATATTATAAAAAAATCAGAGGATATGATGTTATTTTATATCCATCTGTAACGTATTACATGCATATATGTGGTGCTTGTGTGCATGTGTGTTTATGTGAATATTATGTGAATACTATGTGAATATTGTGTGTATATTATATAGTAAATAAATGTAATGCCAGATTTTTGATATACAATACATAGTTGTCATTGAAATAGATGGTTATAGAGCTGTACTTGTCTGCTGGTAGGATCACAGAGGAGCTGAGGAGGTCCTACTAGAGGTAGGTGCCAGTTCCCAGAAGACGGTTTATTGCTCTGTAAACCAGCAGAAGGTGCATCTCCTCCCACAGGCCAGAGCTTTTGGTATTTCTTCACAGGAGGACTAAGAATAGAGCCTTGTATTCATGAGCAACATAGTTTTGAATAGAAATTTCAAACTATGAAAAGTGTTGTAAAGCTGTAAAGCAATCAGTCACTGATAAAAATTCAGGTGATAAGTGCATATGAAACATCCAGGACAGGAAGAGCTGTTAGAGTATGGGTTATTTAAGAAGCCTCATGCTAATCTTTTGTGCTTACGATCTCTGCTAAGCAAAGTCACATGTCATCTACAGGCAGGCTTTCAGAAGGACACAAAAATCCACTTGTTTGATCCATTTATCCATCCACTTCTCTTCTGGTGAAGTATTCATGCAAAACACTTTATGAGTTTCCATATTTTTCTCTCTTCCACTAGTCTCACCACAATATCACATATCCTAAAGGCTGAAATGACTAAAGAAGCGCGATGCAGCTGTTTCCTTACTGCATACCGAACGTTTTTTGCAGGTATCAACCCTGTGCAAAGTTGAGAAATGTGTTTAGTCCAGGTCCATCAATTTGGAGCAACTGTTTAGGAGGCCATTGCTCCTGAAGATACCTCCAGGGTCTGGGGAGGTGGCTCACCCAGGGGACCTCGGCGGACTCCAGCAGTCTCTCCTGTTCGACTTGCTGAGTGAAAATGAGTGAATGGAGGTAGTGGAATCCAGGTCAGTGCCTCGCATGTCATTTGGTGGTCTTTCAGTTGTTGATTGCTTTCTCCATCGTAAGGTCTTTGATTTTAATCGGATCATTGTGTGCACATATGGATATTCCTGGTGGCCTAACCAGTGAACATAATTAAAAGAAATGATTGCCTTTCACTTTAAGCAAACATCTGGTTTTACTTGAAACAAGATGACTTAGCTGTTTCAGAAACATTCTTGTAACCCTGGATTCACATTTTCATCTTAAAATATATATTTTCTCTGTTCAAGCAGCATGTTAATGTAAACACTATATATAACTGACAACCAAAATTTTCAGAAGTATTTGGTGCTCTGAGCATTAGTGAAACCACAAGAATTATTACATTTTTGATTTGATCTCTGTAAATCTGTTTCAACAGTCACTCTGATTTAAACAATTATTCTGATTTATACTCCAAGAACTATAATTTGCAGAAAATGTAACCATGTGAAAACATGTTTTTGTATAGTATATCTTGGCAACCTTGTTTTGTTGTGATGTCATTGCCTTAGGTTTCATGGAAATACTGAGGGAATAAAAGGAAAACAAGACCCTCTCTTTGAAGTATATTCACATATCCCCTCTCTCCACCCCTAAAAAGGTTTTAATGTCTTTTTTCCATAATGACACTGAGTTTTCTGTTATTGCTTGACTGACATTATAGTCAGAAATGTACTAAAGACTCTCATGAAAGGAATTTAATTGAGAGGGAAGGATTTGTCACCTTTCACTTCTCCCTATCAGGTAGGAATCATCATTTGTATAACGAGCTATTTTGAGATCCTGGAGTTCTTTGCTTTCATGTCGTTACAGTGCCAGATTCTAAACAGTTAAACACAAGCATGTATGCAAGATACACAGAGCAGAGAAAATGAAATTTCAGACCGTTTATCAACAGCAGAAGTAACATTGGAGCTTTCTCTATTAGAGCTCTATCTGGTTTATTGTAACATCTGAGGGAAGATGACTGTGCTTTATTAAACCAAAAGCTCTCATTCACTTCATCACATCTGCTCTTTCTAAAAAAAAAAATAAAATAAAATAAATACAAGGTTATTAAGAGTAGCCCTTCATTATAAAAAGCATACGTTACAGACACATACAACAGAATGAAAAATGGCAAAAGAAAATGTCTTCATATGGAAGCAATCCATCTGGATACACCTAGATATGGTATATGGGGATTTCCAGTACTATTAAAAAGGTTATCCCTAGTACAAGATATTAAAAATATGCCTTGTATGATTTAGAGATTTTAAACATCTCCAGTGTTTTTACTGAAAGAAAGCAAAAAGAAAGGGGAAAAAAGGAGAGCATCACATTCAGAACACATTCCTAACTGGCTTCACATTTTTCTTCTTTCCAGCACCGACAAGAAATCACATCAGAGACAAGCTCATGCCTGTCAGATGTGATCATATGCTAAAACAAATTACACCACTTGCTAATTTCATTTCCCCAGCACGTGCATTGGTGCATGTGTCTGGCTGTTGTATGTCTGAGGTGTTTGAAAACAGCAGCTTTTTCTTATCTGCTTAGTTGCACAATGAACGATAAGAAATTTTCCTCTTGGGGCTGATTCTGCACTCAGTCACTTTACTGTTAATCCTGAGCAATTTCATTGATTTCAATGTATTTCTTACCTGATTAAGAGAATAGCCAGAGAACTGAGCTATCGTTATGGACCCTGTAAATATCATCAGCCATAGTGCTTAACTACTGTGAGTAGTCCCTTTTGGCACTCTCTACCAGGCATGGGACTAGTCAATTAATATGTCCTTTGACTAGTACTGAGTCTTCATAAGATCAGACCATTAATAGATTCAATTTTTTTTCTTTTTCAAGGATAAAAAATCATAAATAGTTTTTATTGTTTCTGAGTTTATGTTTGCTATTAAGTAACAGGTTTTATTTAGTCTATCTTCACAAATCTACTTTGCAATATATTATTATCAAAAAAAGCCCTTCATTTTGTGAATTGGCAACTATTTCAACTCCACCTGCAAAAGTAAATGAGCAAAATGAACATTGGACATGACCTCAGTACTAGTCATATATCATGTTCTAACTATTGAAGGCAATGTTTTATAAATCTCTACAGCTATATCCATAGATTTGAGTAATTTACCATATTTCCTTCAAAATGCCAATCATGGACTATGTCTTTAGTAAATTTGGTTCTTGGTACAATAAATAAAATTAATGTTCATGTATTAAGAAGAGTTACTGTAAATTATTGCTCCCTCTTTCGGGACTATTGCTTTAGCAGTTGGTGTAGGAAATGAAGTCGTTTTGGGGAGTAGGAAACAGCAAGAGTTGTAGAGTACATTTGAAACTCAGGTTTAAGCTGATCTCAGCCTGCCTCCACGTTAGTCATTTCAAGGTCTGCTGCAGGTGGTCTTCACACAGAAGCTCAAAAGAGGCCATTTGTGCCAAAATGTGGAGCTGGGAGGGGTAAGTGATGGAGCATTCACAGGGAACAATAAAGCTTTCATACTATGGAGAGAGTGAAGAACCAAGCTGAGCAACATGGAATAAGTGTTAGTGAGTAGAAGGTAAAAATAGGTAAATAGGTTAAAAAAACATGTAAGAAAAGGAAGAACAGGCTTTGTCTTTGGACAAACTTGGAGACAGTTTTCAGAAAAGACACTGCTAAATTGCTTTTGTTCTGCTGAAGTATTCTTCGTAAAATAAGTAGAATCAAATCCCAGCTGAAACAGCACTGTCAGTATTGACAGTTTTTCCCAGTTCTACCTCAGCTGAAATTCATTATTCATTTTAATTGTTATTGCACCCCCAACTTTCTAATTTCTCCTTTTTCCCAGTCCCATCACTTTCTCCGAAGTTGGCTTTCTACCCTGCTGGAACTTAAAACTGAGGGTGAAATCTTGGCGCTGCTGAAGTTAATATAAATTTGGCCTCTGCAGTGAGGTCTGGATTTTACATAGATGTTTAAGAAGTTCTGTGGGAGAATTCATGCCTTCACTCAGGCATTTGGCAGTTAGGTATTAAAGTCTTTCTTTCCACTGACCTACAAGGAGCCCAGCTTATTATTTGAGATTAGGCACTTACCTCAGATTGCAAAGTGTCATTGTTATTATTTTATTCTGAATGTCAATAGTTATCTGCCTAAGGAGGAGCTATGAACTGAATATGGTTATGTCCTCCAAGCTTTGTGTAAACCTGGGCTAGAGGAGGTAGCAATCCCTCCAGACATGACAAACATGGGGTGAAGGCAGAGAAGTAGTGCAGAAAAAGAGTAAATAATGTTGTGGTGGCAAATATAAAACAATTTTCATGACTTGCAAGAGCTAAGGTCACTGAAAATGATGGGTATCCTACCGGGGGGTATCTTTGACTATTGTCTTTGCTATGTTTCCCCAAAGAAGACCCCATCTAGTTGTCCTGGACCATAGGTTTGCATGAGAATGGTAGAAGCAAATGGAGTCAGGAGATCTCATTTTGCATAGGAGAAAAGTGAACTCAGAAAATTGTCCACTTTCAAACAAACTGTGATTGAAGATAACGGTTGGGGCTTTGCCAATATCTTCTGGTTGGGCAGTTTGCTGTTCCTCCGCTCTGTGGTTAAGCTAGGAGTCATACTGTAGCTCAGAGCAGAATAAGGGATCAGATCTTATAACTCATCTTCTATGGATAAAAACTACATACTACATCCCCTTAGTGCAGCAGACTAAACTGTTCCACAGATATGGCTTCATCAAAGCAAAGCAAATTCAGGAAACAATTCATCATGACTTTAGTCGTGTTACTTGTGCAGTGGAAGATAACTACATGCTTAGATTTTTGCTTAATTAGGGTCTAATTCTGCTGTTGTCTTCTCAGCATATATTTAAAACAAATTTGGAATTAATCAGTGGAAAAAAAGCCTGAACATGGCATAGTTGATATTCCATGTGACAACCTTAATGAAT
The DNA here is from genome assembly GCF_034638445.1 of Ciconia boyciana. Taxonomy (NCBI): domain Eukaryota; kingdom Metazoa; phylum Chordata; class Aves; order Ciconiiformes; family Ciconiidae; genus Ciconia; species Ciconia boyciana. The sequence goes on along the minus strand of NC_132936.1, from coordinate 10,532,474 downwards.
TTTCTGGTAGCAGTTGTCTGTGGCTGACCTTGCTTTTGAGCACTGTCACTGATATAAGCAGCATGTGTAGTGTCATTTCCAGGTGAGAGATTAACAGTGGTACAAGGTGTTCGCTGAGTAGGAACACCAGAACAAGTATATGAATGAAAGACCAACAGTGTCATTCAGCTGTTGCTAATGTTGCTGTTGCTAATGGAGGCTTATTGCTGCTTTAATAGATGGACTCTCTTCACAAAACTTGAAATTCAATAATGAGAAAACCCCCACAATATTTTTAAGTCTTAGAAACACTGCTTTTGGCATCTTCAAGTGCTATTATTGCTATGGTACAGTATAGCCAAGTGATCAGAAAGTAATTGTGTGTTGTCAACACATTATAGTGTACATAACCAAGTTTTTCACAGGGCAAAAGGAATCTAGTTGAGATACTTGGAGTACCCCAACACAAGCTGAGCTTAAGATTTGTTGTTTTACTGTTTCCACACAATAAATCGATGAGTGGAGTCACACAAGGGAACTGACTGCAGTACTGAGGTTGTGGGTCTGAAAATTTTCATAACCTATTCTTGTATGTAAGATAAAATTAATTCTTTCACTGTCTGGGTTTTTAGGCCTTCTGAAGTTTAGCAGCGCTCATCACGGACCTGAACTCTGCTTGTATTAAATAAATTAGTGAATCAGTGATTAACACTAGCACTAAGCCAACATGGGATTACAGTGCATGCAGACTGTTGCTGCTGCAATGATACGTGTGGTTAAAACAGGTGTGGAGTATTTGTAGGGCTGATGGAAGAATTTGTACCATTTTTTATGTGTTTAACAGCGCTGGTCAAGGTAAAAGTAGAAAGCAAAAATAGCATCATCCTCCGCAACGTGACATGGGAGAGGCTGTGACATTCTGCTACTACGGTGAACAAGTCTCAGTTATTGAATGCTGCTCTGGCTAGAAAAATTGACATCCTCACCAGCTATACCATGGCTGATCTACACTGTCTCCTCTTCTCATTAAAGCCATACATACAGTAGACATATGCTTATACTGGCTTATTGCCCTGTCATGTAGGAAGGGGAGTGTGGAAGAGTGGTTTGAGACACTCATACGCCTGTGTGCATGCCAGGCTATACGTATAATATTCCTTGCAGTGTGAAAATTACACCCTGCATTTTTCACAAAGGAACCTATTAGTGTAGAATGTCATCGAACAATTTAACGCTATGAGGCAAGTGGAGGCTGAAAACATCACAACTGTTAAGAAGTACCAGGGCATCAGTGGAGAATCGGTGGGAAAGCGAGGAGAATAATTGGTTATGGCCCCTAGCAGGCAAATCACAATTCCCCCGCCGTCCCTCTGTTTGCGTTAACGGGCACCAATTGCGTTCACAGGTCTGCACACCAAATTTGCCTTCTGGGACGGGAACGTTAATTTATTTGACAGCACCGTGTGGAAGCGGTGCGACGGTTTCACTTTCCCCTTCCACAATCGGCCTTTTCCGTTTGTATGGGAAACAAACCACTTCTGTGAAAAATCCCCAAATATCTCGGTGAGTCAGGTCCAAGCTGGAGTACATTAGCATACCTCCATTAGTGTTAATCAGAATTCAGACAAGCTGAAGGTCAAATGAAGGAAACTGTGATCTTAAATTCCCAGAACAAAGAAAGAGAAACAAGAGGGCAGGTATGTTGTCTGAAATATTGCCAAGTTATTTAATAAACTAACTTAAATTTAAATTGGTATCCTTTTAAATTTGGCAGCTTTTCTCGATATTGTGCAAACCTAAGAATTTTGTAACCTAAGAATTTTTCCATTGGGTGAATCAAGTCCCATTTTTTTCTGATAACATTTTAAACTGTTTCACCTTGTGAGTGGACAGGTCTGACACAGAGGCCCTGTGTCCAAGTATCCTGAAAGACATTGCAGTTATCCGCCTGGTTTGCTCCTTCAAGACCTGAAGAGACTACTGTGACCACATTGGATGATATGCTACAAAGAACACTATAAAAAATTATTCAAGTCAGGCCTGGATCAGTTCTGTTACCCATGTGTGAGCTAAGGCATACTGCTGAGAAGACCTTCAGTCTTGAATCAAAGGATGGAGGGTCTGTCCTACAAAAGCTGTTTCAAACATAAGTTGTTCTCACTGTATGAAATGTTTGTCTCGCTTCTACTCTGAATATTGGCAGAGATTTTTCAGGTTGGAAGCCCATTTCCACTGCAAATATTTATTTCTCAGGTGAAACTGAGCATTTCTAAAATAGACATATAGCGTTGTGTCCCCTCCATCATCCCTGAGACATGTCAGTTATATGCAGTCCTTCACACCCTTTTGCGTGTGTAAGCAGACAGCATGCACAAAGAATTGCAGAAACATTTTCAGCACTTAGGCTGATTTATGTTATTTGTTTAAACTTATTTGAAAAGATGAATCAATCAGGATAACAATGAAAATAAAGGAGGTTGTAGTGAGGTGGGTGTTGGTCTCTTCTCCCAAGTAACTAGTGACAGGATGAGAGGAAATGGCCTCAAGTTGTGCCAGGGGAGGTTTAGATTGGATATTAGGAAAAATTTCTTTACTGAAAGGGTGGTCAAGCATTGGAACAGGCTGCCCAGGGAGGTGGTGGAGTCACCATCCCTGGAGGAGTTAAAAAAACGTGTAGATGTGGCACTTCAGGACATGGTTTAGTAGGCATGGAGGTGTTGGGTTGATGGTTGGACTAGATGGTCTTAGAGGTCCTTTCCAACCTTAATGATTCTATGAAAGATGTTCCCAGCTTCCAGGACTATTCTGCTCAGTCCTAATTCCTGTAACTATGCATTTGCATTACATGTGCCTAATACACATATATCTATACAGTAGAGATATATTTCCATATTTGTGAATTCCCTTATACATATAATTCTCTCTATATAGTAAACTATATTTAACATAAAAAGGGCCTGGCTGATTCACATCCTTTCAGTCTGGCAGAGGAGCATCATCTCTTGGACTAAACCAGGAAACATGTCACGTTCACCTACTTTTTTGGCCTTTCTGCAGATACTGCTATTACATGTGTGTGCAGAGCTGCGGGTTCCTCTTTGTGCTCAGGTTTTGGATTGGGTGACTATAGTAGACATGCAGTTAAAACACCTTGGCTTTTCTGAATCTTATTCTTTTTGCTTTAACGGAATTCCTTTCCTTTCAGTGTGTCACAGCCTGCTCCAGTTTTACTGTCATTACCAGTCCGCTAGGCAAAAGGAATGAAATAACTAAGACATTTCACAAAACTCAACAAACGTCTATCAGCTTTCACCCTTTTGACCCTCTTTGGCCCCTACTGATGTGACCCTAAACTTATGATTTATAAGAATCCAGTCCCAAGAATCTGTTCAACTTTTAATTAATGAACTATACCTTTAGTGTCACCTGAATTGGATAAATACAAATGAACTCAGAGGTAATAAACCTGATCAAAGAAGGCATTTTACAAGCACTGAAGCAAAGTGAAGCCTTTTTACAGAGAATTATTAGAGAGAAACTTATACTGATGAAAAATTAAAATACAATGCAAAACTGAACTTTTTGAGATATATTAAGCAGCTGCATATTTTATATATTAAACCACAGAATAGTCCATAAAACAATGGTGCTGTCTTTAATGAAACTCTATTAAAGAAACAGACCTGTCCAGGGAACACATTTTTATATCCAGTTAGGTTTTGTATTTAACAGATTCCCACTTTGTATATTTTTCTGTGGTAGCTGCTAAGTAAAATATATATACTCTTGAATATTTGCTTACTTCTGGAATGGGAAATTTCCACACAATTTAGTGATTTAAGAACTGATTCTAATCTAATAAAAAAACAACCTTTGGGAATACTTAATGTCACTCAATCTGTGGAACAACAGCCCTTGTTCATTTAAGGCATCATCCAGTTCCCAGAGTCTTTTCACAGATTTCAAGGGGGGCTGAACTGCACCCTGGAGCCACCAGTGTGCCAAATTGCTAATCTGACTGATGCTCGGGCTTCATTAGACCTTCTGAAGAACTGCTCTGGGAGTTTATCACCTTTCAGTGATTACTCAGTCACTCTTTCTTGCTTTCTTAAGTAGATTAATAATAAAGGAGCCTAATAATGAAGGTAGTCAAAGTTCAGGAAGAAGCACAGGAAGGCTCAGATAGATCATCATGTCACTGTTCCTTGACAAGCGACAATACATGTGAGGTGCTCCCACTGACTGTGAACATACCGTTAGCACATGGAAAAGGCAAGGTAATGCAGCTTGGCTGTCAGGGACAGGGCATTTAAAGGTAAATTACATTATATTTGCAATAGGGAAGAGTGCATGCATGCAGAATTGCAGCAGCTCCACTGATACCTTTTAACTTGCTGACTATCTGTCGCCATCAGGGATTTGGGCACCTGTCAGGTTCACAGTGCTCCACTGGCCATACATAAAGGTAGTTGCCCCTTAAAAGGTTTTGAAAAAGAAGATACCCGAAATCACAAGTCACTCTCACAAATCCTGTCCCTAATATCAACAATCATGAGAGAATGCAATACTTCTGAACAGCAAGTTTGATTAGGAGTTTGCAAGCCAAAGAGCAAGCAAAATTCAGAAATTTCTTCCCATTTACAATAAATAAATAGCAGCAGCTTAGAAATTATATTTTACCACTCATAGAATCACAGAATAATTTAGACGTAGAGGTCATCCAGTCCCATCCCCTGCCCAAAGCAGGGATGAATCCAAAGTTAGACCATATTGCTCAGTGCCTTTTCCTATGAAGGTTATGAATATATCCACAGACGGAAATTTAACAACCTTTTCATGGTATTGGTTTCTAATCAACAATTATCATAAAATGGCAATGCTTTCTGAAACCCTAGCCTGGTAGATAAAATTGTTATTTTTAGCCTCTGACTAAAACCCAGAGTTCAACCCCAAATGTGATACAGGGTTTCATTTAAAGATTTTTTTTTTCTGATTGACTGAAATAATTAAAAATGTTTTCACAACTTAAATCCACAAGCAGAGTTACAATCTGGGTAGTGTATTAGGCATTATTTTAATAGTGGAAAGTGCAGAAAAGGTGTAAAATACAAGGTCCAGATCGTTGTTCAGGTTAAATCAGCATTTTTTCCTTTGACATAGTAGGTGAGCAACGTTGCTACCCATCTCTGCCATCTGTCACGGAATTCTCTTCCTCTTCTGTACTGTCCTCTTCAGCTATGGAAAACCAGCAGGAATACCTTCACTCCACAACTTTAAATACATTTTTCATTTTTTTGTTTTATCTGCCATACATGTGCTGTTCACAAAATTTCTTGTCAATAGCTTGCAGAAAGCTAGTTCCTGCTGGTTTCACTTGCTATGATTCCAGCCATTTTATCACTTTTTAAAATGATAATAGAAAGTCAATCAGAAGTTATCTGCAAATACCTCCCATAGTACCTGATTCAGAGCAAGGTGATTAGGAAGACTGATGGCTATTTAATGCAAATCAGAAAGCGTCACTGATGCCATCCAGCTTCCCTTTCCAGGTTCTTGAAATACTTGTTTGTAAGTAGCACTGTAGGTGTGTGCAAGTATAAGAAGTAAACCCAAGTATGGCTGCTGCATGTCCTCGGTATGAAAAATGCAAGATGCCACAAACTGTAGCTGGAAAATATCATCTCATCTGTTCTCCCTTGAGGCCAGACCAGCTCTACCTGTACAATCCCTGGCAGATGCTTGTTCTTAAAACTTAACAGCGGTGAGGATTCATAGCCTCTATCTTATAAAATATTCTATACAATGTCTAAGAAATGTTCTGGCAATGTAAAGAGGCCATAAAGACACCCATTATAATTATTTCAAGGTCTTTTTACATTGGCATAGCGGACATAAAATATCTATAATATAAATGAGAATATATGTACTGGATTCTAAAGCCTTTACTTATAGAGGACGGGAAAAGGTTCTTCTTTGTCCAAGTGTATAAATCCTGAATCATTCGGTGCCTTTGCACAAAGCTTGCACATTGTACCTCAAGCATTTCCTTCTGTTAAGGGCTAGATGAATATTCGTACTTGCAAAATCCCTTTGCCATAACAAAACAGCACTTTTCCTGAGGAATACATCAAGGTTGATAAGAAGAAAGGAAAAAAGGCATTTGTAGAACAATTTCCCTACTCAACATTTTCTAGTTGTGCATACATTAGTTTCATTCAGCTGTACCTCTGCTGAAGCTGAGCACTTCACTGAAACATCTCATTCTCTTCACCACTTTATTTACAGAGAAAGACGAGCCTTAAACCATTTGGTCCAGTTTTGCTGAAATTTTTTCTTAAGTGATTTTTCCTTAACTGTTTGTTTTCATTTCTTCACAGAAGACTTGCAGTATGTGAGATGTTTGGTTGCCAGCAGAGAACCTTGAGTATCAAAGACAATGCCGGGGTAGAGTACAAATGTACATTTGTCTGGCATTTGGCTCAGTTTCTTCCAGAAGAAGATAAGTGAGCAATTCTCCTTGGGCTAGCCATTAAAATGGAATCCCCAAATAAACTCAGTAATGAACAAGGCCAGCACTTCTCATGGCAGTGAGTGCAGTGAACTGGTTGCAGCTTCTTTTTTTAGTCCTGCTAAATGGTCAAGAGTTTAAAGCAAACACAGTATCAGGAAGGGAAACAGACATGGATGGGGCTGGATTCAGGAAATACATGAATGGAAGACGTGTAAGCCTCAATCCCATCATATTCTTCACATTGGGGGTAACTATACAAAATAGACAATGACTATTTGCTAAGTTTTTGTGGCTATGCTTCATTTCCATTTCTTTCTACTCTCTTTCAGGTTTTGTCTACTCTGACACAAAACTTTCTTGAAGGGTGAACAGTAGTGTTATCCCACAAGTGTGAAGTCGTTTACCCGGTGTGCAAGACGCCAATATACACACAGGGCACAGGTATTTTATTTCATGTCTGCGCAGAGATGGGTGCTAGGTGGTAGCTCCACAAAGCTAGCACAAAGTTTGGTCATGCAGGTACAGTATTTATAAGGTCTAGTTATGCATATGCATAAGTAATTATGCAAAGCAGTTTTCTATTGGTCTACATTTCTCTTATTTCAACTTAAAGCTACAGTGCTACTTTAATATTCTGTGCATGCTCAAAGGTGAGGGGTCTCTGCTTGGGCCGGGCTCTCCAGCTCAAGGGGTGTGACTTCTAGTATTGTAATGAGGATAGTTTGTGTGAGGGTGCTTCTTATCACACTTCTACTAGTAGTTTCAGATGGCTCCCAAAACATCTGAATTAGCTTACATATTTCTCCAGGATGTGCTTTACTCCCAAGGACAGTAATTCTTGTTTAGATGTTCCACGTTCCAGCCTGAATCCCCCTTACCAGCTTTACGTAAGTCCTGGCCTTCCACCAGCTCCTGACAGACTACAATTCCAGCCAGTGCCAGTACACCAGGGTACTCGCAGGAGTCTGGCATGTAAGACGCAGGACCTGCCGAAGCCTGCAGCCTCCTGAGGTCGCAGGTAAATGTCAGGCAGGATGCCCTGAAACACCTAAGGCAAAAATAGATACCTATTTTAGGCATGACTATGTAGGTATCAGTTTGGGTCTTTCCTTTATTTCATTCCTATTAGATTTTTACCTCCCATGAAGCTGTGTTGCTGCATTGTGGTGATCCCTGATTGATACCACTGTTGAGTGAAAAAACAGCTTCAGAACATAGCAAGCACTTGTCAGGAAAATGCACATAAAGGTATGTGCATGTGGATATTTGTGGATATCTAGTCACTGATAATCATGTTTTAGCCCAGTTGAGCCTATTTCTAATCCTGCCAGAGGTGTTGATATCATGTACTGTAGAGGCCATGTGTCTTCCACAGCAAATTCTACCTAGGTACGAAGCATATAGGCAAAGAAGCATAAAGTAGTAAGTAATTTCCAGTCCTGGGACAGGACTTGGTGTATCTAGCATAGAGGGGCAGTTTTGACATGACATCTTTATGTCTACTCTGTTAGTACCTCCGAAACCTGTGCTAGCAGCAAGATAGGAGTTTAGATGCTGAAGTACTTTTGGTGCTCTTGATTTAAACTGTAAATCCACAGAAACATTATTTCTAGTGGAGAATTTATTTGCTGTAAACTAAGGAGGTGAATGTAACATACATAGTCCAGAAGAATTATAACTCTTGACATCCTTTTACTTGCTGGCGGGTAGCATTTCTGGCTTAGTATTGCTTCGGAAAGGATTTAAGTAAGTCGTACTGAGGAGCATTTAATAATGAGAGAAGAGGACAAGTGGAATTTACCTGTCTAGACAACTGTATCTGCATGGGGTAACCCCGTCTGGCAGTATAAAACTCTGGACACACAAGAGGTGGATCTCAAGATTTAATCCCACAAATAAATTAGCTTTCCATTTCAAAAAGAGGCATTTGGAAGTGTGGGACAGTCACCCTTGACTTGTCCAGGGGTGCCTCTGCTGCTGTGGAAATACAGCAACTTCACCAACGAGCCTGTCCCACCCTTCCCTAGATGAGATGGCTCCAGTTGCTGCAGGTCAGGGAGATCACTTCCCATGGCCTCAGTAGTGAAACTCTCCCATCTAGGCAGGCCCTTGCTTTCAAACTGTTTGATAATTTATTAGCACCTAAATGCTGTTGAAAAACACATCATTCATAGCTTTAGCACCAGAGCAAGTGTTAAATGGCTGGCAGGAGGGCTATCTGCAGGAACATGGTTGGTGTTTAACACCTAATTATCACTTTCCAGTGTCCTCTGGCTAGATAATTGAGAACTGGAATATGGAAAGTTTTCAGAAAGATTTTGGAAATGTAATTACCTAGCTAACAGAAAATTAAGCTGTAATAAAGCCTCTTTTCTGTCCTTTTGAAAGTGTTCTCTGTTTTCCTATTTTCTGGAAACAAGAATTGGCAGAGGCAGGGTCAGTAGTTGTTACACAAACCAGTGACAATCGTGTCTCAGTTCTCTTTCTGTAGAAGAGGTCTTGACATATTTACTGCAAAACATGACCAAAAATGATATAAAATCAGAAGAGGTACTCAGCAGTGGCATATGACAAGCGGGTGGCAAAACAGTATGAAAAAAATGGGGAGACTTCTTTCTTGCTGTCAGCTCTGTGCTTTCTAGCGTGCATGGGGGAGCTGGGTGATGACTTAGACGTAGTGGATCTGGGTGAAGGAGTACAAAAAAGGCCTGAAAGAGACACTAAGAAACCCACTGCTGTCATAGGCAATCCCATCAGAGAGCTCTGTTGATAACATTAGAAACTCTTGAGTGGAGGTAGAAATTATTTGTATTCCACTCTCCCCATTTCAACATTGCTCCACTCCAAAGATTAAAAAGTTTATATCTATTTATTCATCTGTCAACATTTTCTTCAGCTTCAAGCAGATTTTCCTGATGCCTGTGTTGCTCCTGTAGGTTTAAAGAATAATTACATCTTTGCTTCTTTTTTACAGCTAGATCAACAAGTTCTAGACTACACAGGTGCTGATTGCATCTTCCTATAAAAACAGACTTTGTTCCTGTCACAGTTTAAATTAATCTTTACTGAACATGGAGATTCAGAAAGGTTTTTAAATAACTCAGCCACATATCTCTTCCCAGCAACATTATTGCTGTTCTCTACAGTCCTGCTGGAGCTATTCCTTGTTGTCTAGTATGCTACGTCAGGAAAAAGTTGCTATGAGAAATTACCAAGAGAAATCAGAGGAAGAAGCTCCTGGAAGGACTGGTGGTCTACTGGGATCTGGAGGAAATGAGTTGTGAGCTGGAAGGTTGGATGGCTCCTCTCTCACAGTGAAGATTAATGGGATAACCCAGATACTGATTCAAGGCAGCTTAAAAGGGCATTATCAACAGTAAGGTACCAGTTCATGCACTTGCTGTTTTCAGCAAGAGACTTTCTGAAGCTAAGGAGGGGTGAAATATGTAATATAGAAAGTCATTGTGTTGGTGGAATAGGAGCTATAACATGGAGGAGACGGACATATTTTGTCACCATGCTGTCTAGGTCACACACCTGTGCTCAGTAATTTCCATAATTATTACCACTGATAAACCCTGTGCTAATGGGACAGCTAGGGCTCCAGATCTTGCCAATTTTATGCTAAAGTCTCTGGACATTGCTGAAGGGAGCAAGGGCCTCCCCACATGTACCTGTGATGGCAGAGCCTTGGAATGTCAAAATCAGTCCTAAAAGGAGTGACAGGATTTATCGCAGTCTGGTTACAGAAACTTGTGTAACTATGTCAAGTGGCAAACTTCTTTAGATAGTGCACAAAGTTCTCTTTCCACTTCAAAAAGACCTGAAACCAGACTTCTGATACCTGGATTTTTATGCATTTTATTGCAGAGGTCACAGTATACAAATAACTGCTATATAAAACAGAATAGCAGTTCAGAAAGAAAGACGATGCTTTAACTAAATTGTACAGTAATACTGACACTTCCGAGTCAGCAAGTCTGAGGTTATAATGCTGAATGCTAATATTTCCATTTAGACTGATGTTTGACAGCATTAGAAAAAATGGTGATGTCAAAAGGACTACTGTTCCTGTGGCTGACAAGGAAACCATTTTATATAATTGTTTCAGCCTACAGAAGAGGGTAATTCCTTTGGACATTGCTGGGTTTTATTTTCATAAAGAGTGAATAAATTATCTCAGTCCCCTGGATCAGAGGATGTTAAGTTCAAATCCTGTCGCTGGAATAATCACTACAAAATAGTTCAGTGTTGATTCTGCAATTTGTGGGTAGTTTTGGTGGGAAAGGCATTTTTCCAAGTTTGCTCTCTTGATGTGTTGAAATTACAGAAAAAATGAATTGTCAAAAGGGTGGCCAGGATAGTCAAAATGGCAATTGGCTGAAATACGTACAATAAAAAGTAGACTAAATTCAATAAAATACTACCTGCTGTTAGATTTTCATGTCTACAAAAAACCTATGACAACTTAACTAGATCTGGCTATTTTTATGATTCTTAAGGTGTCTCCCTTAGAAGTCCTAGGTGAAGACTCCGTATAAGTGTTAGGAAATCTCACACTGGGTTTCTGCAAAATTTAAAGGTGTTCTCCTGTGAGGTTCTGCTTCACTGAAGGTGAGGGAAAACAATGATCAGTCATATCAAAACATCTGATCCCTATTACTTTATCCAATGTGGACTTATTTTACTCAATTCACATTTCTATAGGGTTTAAATTTCAGATTTATTAAATTTTTATTTTAGTATTATTTTTGATCAATCAATTACTTGGAAAGTGAAGAGGGGGTGCTTATTAGTTTACAAACAACATTACAGAGAAAATAATCAATAAAACAGTGCAGAAGCACAGAAATATGAAACCCCTACCTTTCTAATGACTAATTATAATTTATATGTGATGATACTATGAAAATGTCTCTTTTTGTGTTCTTCTAGTCTGTCCATCTTTGTCCTTGAGGAACCAAAAAGGTAGTTCTGGGTTTTATGAGGTTTTATAAGGTTTTTCTAGGGTGCTTTATTAGAAGTGTAACATTACTGATCACAGCCAATGTGGGATCACCACTGTAAACCAACTATTGGCACTTTACTGCTCTGCCATTGCACACACAGCAGATGCAGAAAGCACAGCAAATGAAATACCAGTTCATGTGATATGCAAACTGGACTTCTGTTGATTGTTTCCTTTTTTAGGGCAAAAGTAGGAATATATTAGGAAAAATTCTCCCAAGCAAGGTTTAAAAAAATCGATGAGAAAGTTCCTTTTGCCCAGCTAATGAGAATGCAGAAAAAAGCCTTTGAGTTAATCCTTGATGATGAAATGATAACTGCTGGGCCACAGTTACCCCTGGTGTTGTCTCCACCAGAATGAGTGGGATTGTATTTAGATTAATTTTGCCTTAAGGGTGGGAACAGGTAAAATGGTGCTCACTAATGTTGACAGTTTTTTTGTATATCATAACAAATGACCTTTTTGTATCATTCATTTGGCTGGTTTTATGCTAAGCAATTCTTTTCATGGACAGTCTGTTCTCAGCAACCTGCAAGATCAATGTCAGTTATAACAACAGAGAAGTCATAGAGATTTGAGTGGTGAGTAGCTCACTGTTTTGTTATGGTTGTGGCTAATTACTCTTCAAGCTCTGCTACTTCACAGGGATTTCACTCTTAGGGTCTCTAAACAGAAATCTGTTAGTTTTGGCAGCCTCTGGTCTGGTGTGTAACATTCATCAGTGTCTTTCTCTGGGGTTTCAAAGGCAACACTTACATGTAATGGTTTTGCTGTGAAACAAAACAGAGAAGGAGTATTGTGGTGCTGAAAACACATTTCACAGAGTTGTTACAGTTTTTTTGGAAGGATGCCCTTTATTTAATTAATCTTTCTGCATTTTGTGTTTGCATTTTCCCTCACCGTTTTATTATTCTCTGAAGGACTTGGTCCCCAGAGCTGGCTCCAGGGAAGGGTCCGCTGGATTAGATTGTGGTGCCTTCCACCTGGTGTATTTCCATGAGTCCGTCATGATTAGCAGTGTGGCATGCAGGCCTACTGCGAACGATCAAATGATCTGTTTTCTCTTCCCTTGAGGTGAACCACATTCGCTTGTATAAGAAAGCAAAACCTCCACAGTAGACCTGAAAAGCAGCCTACTGCTTTGGAGAGGGCTGTAATAGGCATTGATGTAAAACCCTGACCCCTGTTATTGTGATTCTATTGCCATGAAGCCTCCTTTAGACATTTATTTATTAGACATGTATTTATTATATAAGTAGGTGATGCCAGCATGCTCTGCTGGATTAAAGCTTGTTGAGCTAAATGATTATTCTAGAAAGATTTATTTTCCTCTGAATGTAATTACACATCAGTCCAGTGAAATGAGCACAGTGGAAAATCTCACTCCACCACTTTGATGGACTAAGCTGGTGCCATCCACACTCTGCAGACAAGGGCTAAAGAAACTGGGACGTTTTCATAACGTCACTGAATGACAGCTTAGGTGTTAAGTAATTTCTGTGGTAGACAAGCACCTGGAAGCAAAGAAGGAGTTTGTCTTTGGCAGAGCTATGGCTGAACTCATTGTCCAGGCTGGGATCTATCCAGACACCTCATGGCTTTGGCTACATCTAAATAAACAGCTTTGAATGCTGACTTAGAGATATTAATGGGTTTCTTGCATCATTTATGATTATGTGTAGTGGCAATTGTGCTACAACAAATCCACTACATAAATCAGGTGTGTATTTTGGCACGGTCAATCCTGGATTGAAGACAGCTTTAAAGTAAGGATAAGAAAAGTTGCCTCATAAATGTCAATAAGATACTCACTCCATCAGACTCCAGGAAAAAGAGAAAAACCCCTAGCAATACAGCAGGATTACCATCCATGAATTCTGATGAACTATCAGGAACTGAATGTACATTCAAAATAATCTTTCATCATCATTACTATGCAGTCTGAGAGATTACAAATTAAGTTGGCATCACTTTCTTCTATTATATATAGAGCTTATATACATCTATATATGCATACTTACCACCTGGCAACCTAACTGCAGTTAATTTAAACTGTTTGATGGATGATATATATTTAATATTTGGTTTAAGCTCTATTTGCAAGCTAGCTACTGGCTGAATGTAGCTGTAGTGTAAGATTGAAAGGAAGGTGAAAATCATGTGAAGGAGAAAGAATGCCCTCATTTTCATGCCTGATGGATGTGTAACCTCATTACCATAAGTGCACTGGCAGAGAGGTGGAATGGTATTAACAACACATAACCAGTGACACGGTCACGTATGATAACTTGTTAAACTACTGATCATAGGCTTGAGCTCTCAGTTGTTTTTCTCTGCTAGTAAAGTCTGCATGAGCTCAAAGGCTAACAGGTTTTTGAGAACTTATAAGAACAATTTCTACTTATCTTGATTTAGAATATCGGCAATTTTGAAATGAGGTTGACATGTCAAATGCTTCACTGAGTTCTGCAACCTAGATCCATCCTGCGTATCCAGAGCCATTTAACTACTAGGACCCTCTAGACCCCCAACAGTCAGTGAAAAAAGACTCTTCCAGGGGACAATTCAGAAGCTGCACCACGCTCTGGAACCTTCTCTCCATCCACTGGCCACAGGAGGAGCATAAAGACATGTAGGCTCCTCTGTCTTGGTTGCTGGAGCTAAATGCCTGAAATGAGATGTCTTGAATCTGAGTTTGAGTAATACGAAACAGCTAGGGAGGCATACTTTGTGAAAAAAACAGACTTTTTCCTGCTTTATTTTGTCCCCCTCCTCTTCCAAAAAAATTTCTAAGCTGCTTCATAGGCTTGATCATTTTTTACTGGCTTATAAGTAATTATCTTTGAGACATTTCATTTACAGGTTCTGTTCTTCCAATATCAGTCTGTGAAATGGACATTCTGGATATTTGATGCCAGACTCTAGACTAGCTCTTTGACTAAGTTATACCAGCTTAACCAAACTGGAGCTGCCTTCTTTGAGAACCGACACTACAAATGCTATGGACTAAATACATTTTTCTCTTTTTAAAAACATGAGCAAACATTCTATCAAAATAAATATTTTACATAAATAAACCTAACTTTTCCAAATATTTAATTTATCTACAGAACAGTGCTCTGACAGGCTCCCCAGTTCTAGCTTCTAATAGACCATTATCTGTGTTTAACAAAAAACCCCCAAGACTCCAAAACACAAAACTGTCAAAAAATAACAACTTGTCACACATCCCAGAGTATCCTCTTCAAGCAAGAAGAAGTGACCCTCTGGATGCTATAATTTCTAAGATCTTAGCCATGGCAAGCAGAACTTTAAGTTACACTTCACTATTTGCTGCCTGTTAAACGCCACCAGCATATATTGCACTAGCAGAAAATGAAAGGTAACACTCAGAGTGTGCCTTTCAAAAAGCCCCCACCAAGAAATGAGTCCTTTGGGGAATCACAACTGTCTGTGGAAGCGTATAAAACACAAGCTCTGTGATTTGGTGGCTTCATTTGATAATCACTGACTTGTGTTTCTTTCTCACTGAATGGCAACGTAAACTGCAAACGCAGAGTGTGTCCACTTTGAAGGCCGTCTAGCTCTCTAGTTTCTTGCCAGTTTTTGTAAAAGCTGGGCTTATGTTATGAATAGGGTACCCCTCTGCAGATCCCAGGGTAGCAGAAGCAGGTTTCTCTAAACTGTTTCAATCAGCAAGGGGTCATTTCCCCCCATGGGGAGAGTGAGGCAGGTCTTAAGATGGACTCACTTTTTGACCTCCCTCGTTATTTATGAAGTCTTCTGGGAATGCACTCTTTGTGTTTGAATTTCAAATGAGGAGTAGGATGAGCAAATATATTTGCTTAGCATATAGCTACAAGTAGTCATTAGAAAATAAACCTATGGGAGGATGCAAGATGGATGTGCTAAAGGCTGGAAAAAGTTAGTTTGGGTGCGATACACCTTTATTTCTGGCTATAGTCACTACTGATCCAGGCGATGATATGAATTTGGTGCCCAGTTGTGGCTGTGCAGTTGAGTCCAGTGTCCCATGAGTTCAGCAGGGTGGTTCGGGTGCAGTGGTCCAAGCTGGAGCAAAATCTAGCCTGAAAGAAAACACTCCTTGTGGGGGAAACCCTGCTTTATAATCTAGTGAAACATGGTAAGGAATGGGTTGCTATAACAAAAGGTAAAGTGTGAAAATAGTCCCGACTGCTCGGCAAACTGTGATTTCTATTTTATGCCTTTTGGCAGCCTCATGCTTTTTGCTTTCTCCTATATTACCAACATACATAAAACCCAAGCTCTTGGATTTCTGGCATATTAGCTGTTTTTTACTGAGGGTTAGCCTGAGTTGTTCAGGCTGTGTTTACCTTCAGTACAGCATCGCCTGTCTTCCGAGCAGACCCAAGGGGCTCAGTTGTGTTCACTGTCAGTGGGGATTGTTCAATGTTATTATTGCAATCCATACCTGGGAGCCAGCCTTGAGCCATCCAGCGCCTTCAAAGACCCTTGACTCTCTACATGCCTCCTTGCTTCTCAAGTGCTAATGATGGCAGGATTTGGCCAGGCAGAGAGTGCAGGCTGGCTTACTCCAAGAGTTTTCTGTAAATGTGATACTGTTTTCTCTCATGCAGAGATATACTCCTTGTTGTGGAGGCTCTGTTACCTCTGAGTTCTTTCTTTTACAAAATAGGTTTGATATGAAAAGGTTATTAAAGTTTACATATTTTGTGTGATATGAATGTTGTTTCAAAATCTATTTTAATGATGGTTTTGCCTTCTTAAGTTTCTAAGCACAAATGTTCTAAGTATTTAAGCACAGTATAAAAGCCATTTTTATTCATATTCATAAATATGCCAAAGCCTTTCTACTTCTGATCAACATTTATGCTTTCTTTGTATCTGCTCTTCTTATTTTCACTTATCTTCCCCTTAGGTCATTTAAATTAACATTAACTTCCTGATATATTCCCCCAAATTTCCATTTCTCTGCCTTCATCCAAACTAGCATCTTGAAACCTGAAAGAAGAGTTTGATTGTGAATGGAGCTGTACAGGTAAAAATCTCACCTTGCAGAGATACAGAATAAATCTGGCCCCCCTCTCCTCTGTACCATTTGTCCATTTGCACTTGGAATAAGGTGCCTTAAGAAATCAGGTGAAGACAAGACAGAGGTGCCAGGCACATTGACATTGTGGCAGCCCTTTTCCCAACCTCACTGTACTACATGCTGCAGCTCTTAGTGGGACTAGCAATGCCAGGACACAGTGGTATGTGGAGCAGATGTGGACCTATAGTCACTATGGCATCCACTGGGTGAATGGAGAGATACAGAAACAAAAACCGCTGGTTAAAATGTCATGCAGTATAAACAGCATTATGTACACCTCAAGAGATCTCCTTTTACACTGTGGGGCTGCGCCAATTTTGCTGGTCATAATTTTCTGTTGATTTAGTCACAGTGGTATAAAACTGTTTATTGACAAGCACTTCATATTGAAACATCTCTTATGAGCACTATCCTGTCCTCATTCAGAGGAAAAATGCATATTTAATAACAAGCTTGATTACAGCTTTTCCCAAGTAATGATCAGATGCCTTTTTTGACTTACCTCCAGTTTTGGTGCTAAATGGAAAAAGAGAAGTAAGCCATTGCAAACTGTTGTTGTTAACCCATTTCTTGTGTCTTTGTCCTTTTTTCCCATGCTAGCCCATGTTTGCACCAGGGAGTCAGACAGGATCATCATAATGTTCTCCTTTTGTCCATAAATCTCATGAATCTATGATCTATTTTTTGCCTTGGTTTCTGTCATATTTAATTAGTTAAGCAAATTTATGCCAAAACAGTGTTGGAAAAGGACTCTTTCAAATAATGAAGTGCTTCCCAAAATCACATGAGAATTCAGTAGGAAGCCCATTAATCCAATGAGTTATTGAATGAGTTAGCATTCACTTCTGAAAGGGATGTCTCAGATGTAAGACAAAAGCTTGAGCTGAGCACAACATAGTTCTGTGGTAATTCTTAATATTTCAGTTTTCCACTGTGCTGAAATACAACAAGAAGTTAAAATCACACACATTTTTTGAAACATAATTGAAAGCTTGCACCAAATTATGAAAGCCTAAATTTTGGTATAAAGCAATCAAAATTTTCTAATGAAAACAACATTTGTTGTAAAGCTCTGATCTTGGAGGATGTATTAACAAACTGTGGGAAACAAGAAATTACTAAACTTCGCATCCTTGGCCAGTTTCTGGTTGCATAATTGCAGGCTGACTCCTCTGTAGTTTCAGAGGAGATGGCATCTCTTCCCCCTGCTTTCTGTTTACTTGCATGCAGTTTCAGCATGAATTACATTTCATTGATACCTGGGTACAATCTCATATCACAGGGCCTGTTTAAGGATGAAAGGCAGTAAATGAACAGTATCACACTTTTTCTTGCCCAGAGGAGTCAGAGAAATGTTCTCAGCATTCTCTGCCGTGCAAGGCGTAGAGTCGAGCCCTTACAATCTTCCTGAATGTGGCAGAAACTCCTTTGCTATAGGATTTCCTGCTATGTAATTGAAATGTTTGCCTCCAACGAGGAATTTACTTCCACCAGGCACCAATCTATCCTTACATGCCAGACTGGCAGCTTCCTTTGTTGTTTTGAAGAGGCTGGAAATTCTTTCAGGAATTCTTTCAGACCTGTGGGACTAAGCCTAGTATTTAGTTACTTTCAATTGTATCTTTGTGGGATACTGAAGGTTGAACAATGCCATTTCAAGAGCCTAATTCTCATTCTTCTTTTCTTCATTATTTCTTACATGCTGCCAAGTCATAATTGTGACCCTCTTGCAGTAGGTGTTCCTTAAACATTTCCACAGTCCCTCTCCCAAAGAGCTTGTAATTTAGCACAAAGACTCAGTCAAGGCAAGATTAAAGGAAAAAAACTCAGAAGCAAATCACTTGGATGGGGTTGGTATACATTATGTCAGGCAGCACCAACTATTTACTGAGGTGTTTTCAGTTCCTCTTCCGAACTTCTTCCTGACTCCATATTAATGGTTAAAATCACCATATTCTCATGCATATTCAGGTTTTTTTCCTTTCCTTCTCCCACACAAAATCCATTGACAGATGTTTGTGGATACCACAGACATTACACTGAGTTAAATAATATGGATAAACCAAGCAAAAATACAGCCTCTTGTAAAGAGGGCTCCACCTGACGTCCTGTCAGGAGATTCAGGGGAAACTATAAGAAGGCTGAGGGGAGACCTTATTGCTCTGTACAACTGCCTGAAAGGAGGTTGTAGAGAGGTGGGGGTTGGTCTCTTCTCCCAAGTAACAAGTGATAAGACAAGGGAAAATGGCCTCAAGTTGCACCAGGGGAGGTTTAGACTGGATATTAGGAAATTTTACTTCACCAAAAGGGTTATCAAGCATTGGAACAGGCTGCCCAGGGAAGTGGTTGAGTCACCATCCCTGGAGGTATTTAAAAGACGTTTGGATGAGGTGCTTAGGGACATGGTATAGTGGTGGACTTGGTAGTGTTAGGTTTACGGCTGGACTCGATGATCTTAAAGGTCTTTTCCAACCTATAAAATTCTGTGATTCTGTGATTCATTCCCTCCCTTCAGCACAAATTATCAGGGCAATCATGACTGACTTCACAGGGATCAAACCACTAAACATTTCTTGCTGGCATATTACAAAAGGTTTATTCTGTCCAAGTCCTGTGTTCTTCTTTGGCATCTCCAGTGGAACATGGCAGATTCCCAGCTGGCCGAGTTAGGTACTTGCCATGATGCAGGAGCAAGTGACAGAAGTGATTTTTCAGCCTTTCTCAAAAGAGGTGGTATGAGATAGGCGATGGAGAGCAAGCAGAGATTGGTGGGGTATGAAGAAAACAAGCTTTTAAAGTTTTGGAGAAGGCTTGGGAGACACCTTATTGCAGCCTTTCATTATATAAAGGGGGCTTATAAGAGAGATGGAGAGAGACTTTTTACCAAGGCCTGTAGTGGGAGGACAAGGGACAATGGCTTTAAACTGGAAGAGGGTAGGTTTAGATTGGGCATAAGGAAGAAGTTTTACCATGAAGGTAGTGAGACATCGGAACAGGTTGCCCAGAGAAGTTGTGGATACCTCATCACTGGAAATATTCAAGGTCAGGTTGGATGGGGCTTTGAGCAACCTGTTCTAGTGAAAAATGGCAGAGGAGTTGGACTAGATGGTCTTTAAAGGACCCTTCCAACCAAGACCATTGTGTGATTCTGTGATTCTATGATTCTGTGTCTACATAGCTATTCATAAATGTTCATCTTCAAGCTCACTGACCATTTGTACCATCAGCATGTGATGGACATCCAGCCTAAAATGGAAGCCAGGACCATTTTTCATGTATGAGTTTCATTTTGTCACAGCTTTCCTCCTGTGTTTGGTCTCACAGGTGGCTGCAGAGCTCAAGCACAGGAAACAGTCCCTTGGTTCTTGCTCCTGCTCTCTAGGTCTCTGCTTCCTTCTTTTCTGGCCCACAGCTTGGAAGAAGCAATGGATATGTTCCCCAGTGAATAAATAAGAAGAACACTAAGCTTTATTGCTACCTGCATGGTGGTTTCATATCTGAAGGGCAGTGCAGCTTTCACCTTGTTCTGGCTTTGGGCTACTCAAGGTTGATCTCAAATATCTCTGTTGACATTGCCTCATTGTGCAGACACTGTAGTGCAGCCCACTGACAGTCATAGGGGCTTTGCAGTGTATATTAGAAAATATGCTAGATGTGGGGAGGAGATAACTTGACTTCTCATATTTGAAAATAAGATTTATGTTGTTTCCTTTTCTTGTACTTTTAGAGCATGATGAGTGCGAACATTTTTTCTCTATCCCCTCATAAGCATTAAGTAATTCCCCAGAAATGTGTTAGAAAAAATTTCAAAATGAACCATAACTGGGGGCAATAAATAATATAATAAGGTTTTTAATCAAGCCATGGTTATTCTGATCTGTAGAAGACAGAGTAGATAGCAGAGAGATGGACAAGAAATAGTTTAACAGACACATTCACAAATATTCCTAGAAATATAGGAATGAAAAGCATGTTATAAGTGTGCCGTTAAAAATGCAGAAAGGTCTGCTCATTTCTTGACACCATATGTCTGTTTCTTGTATTAAAGGGTTCAGAAACATTGTTTATGGATATTGCATGACCATGAATGCCAAAAATAATAATCCTATTAAGTTTAGTCCAAATAGCATGTAATGAGATTCAAAATGATATGTTAAATACACATTCTAATAATGAAACTCAAATTGCTTTACAAATAGCATCAGGAGAACATTAGCCTATTTTGATTCTAATAATTACTTGCATCCTGTGTTCCAAATCTATTCAATATGCTTTTCGTAAGAACAAATATTTGTTCTACTAATTGTTCTGCAATTCTCCTGGTTATTTTTAAAAGGCTAAAGGGCTACACAAGACCAGCAGTTGTCTGTTAGAATAAGATCTAGTTGGTTTTTTTACTTTAATCATCTTACAGTATTTGAAGAAATTAGGCTCTCTAATACCTCTGTCTTTTGTCCAGATCTCAGTTGTCTGTGTTTTGTATACTATCATTAAACCACTTTTCAAGAGCATCCTTGCCAGACTAAACATAATCTTTCCTCGTAGGACATTCCATCCAACCACCGTAGCCCTTTCTGGATTGTCCTAAGATATGGATTCTTGATTTTTAGGCTAGGTACTACTCCTAGTTTATACATTAATTCTTATCCCACTATTGAGATATTATCATCATATCATATTATCAGTTAAAAAGGAGCTATCGATACATTTTTGACTGCAGAAAAATGTAAACTATCTATAAAGAGACCATATGGTTTAAAGGTTTTAAAAGATTGTTTTTAAATAGAGACAGAACAACTATGAATGGGAAAGGAGCTCAGCTTTGGTTTACTTCTGGCTTCACACTGAAACAGCCAGGGATCTCAGTGGGTATGAGAAATGGACCAGAATTGTATAAATGCTACTTTATCCACCCCTTGAAATATTTATTCAGGTTTCTCTCCTTAAGTTTTCTACAGATGTGAAGTCGATTAGTCTTCAGTCTTACTGCCACAATCTCAAAGACCCAGTGTGTGGCCTCCAACACATGGAAAGATGACCAATGTGCAAGACACACAGGGGACTTTTCAGATCTGAAGCCAGCAGTCTGAAAAATAAAGTACCCGGGGAAAGTGTGTCTTCTTTCCACTGACAGTGAGATCAGGTTCAAGGAGAAGCTAAGCATGTGAGTTAGATAACAAGACAGAAGTCAGGCAGACAGAACCTCATTATCTTCATTTTTCACCTCATTGTATTTGTATTTTGTTCTTTTAAAAGTACATTCATTTCATTTTGTACCATCCAAACTGAGCTTTTCTGAAGACCACTGTAAACTTACAACTTTTTAATAACTTCAGCTCTTTCTAATTTCCCTTCATTCCACTTAAAAGAAGGAGGGGAGACACTGCTAGATAGCAAAAATGCCCATAGCAATATCCTGGCCTTAAAAATATCCTATGTTTGAATGGTGATTCCTTTTTTCCTTAGCTGAGTTGCGTGTAATTCTTTTCACATATATGGAATAGTCCTGGGTATCGAGTACAGCTGAGATTTCTGAATACAAATACAACCTGACTGCATACCACTGAAACAAAACTCAGTTGCTTGGAGAGTCTACATTGAAACAAAACTCAGTTACTTGGAGAGTCTATTGGCGAATTCCTTAAGTCTCATTAATCACGTATGTGGTGACACTGGAGGGGGCTCTTTACTTTTTTATTTCTCATTTGTCTCTGATATTCCCTGTTTATTACAAAATCCCTTCCCTTGCTGGATTTATAATGTGGCTGTTTTCCAATACAGTTATATCCTTTCACTCCCAAGTGGAGCCACCCATGTGCGAGAGCTGGGAACCTGGAGCTTTTTGATGAATATCCTTATTCGCCACAGAGCAAAGAGACCGTGACAGACCTCGGAGATGCTTGATGATGTGGCCCACCAGGGAGATGACAATTACAGATGGAGTTTGCTGATGCTGCTTGCACAATCTGATTCCAGTTCCCCTGCAGCAGAACGTGTCTGTCCCTCCGCCCTTCTTCTCTAAGAAATTTGTGATTTCTCTTTAGAAATATGCATGTCTAATTCTCTTTAGAAATATGCATGTGTAATTACGCAATTTATTAATTAATCCTCTTTGAAGCACAGATTCTTTCTTCTTATGTTGATGCTGAGATCAAAATTCACAAAGATATTTAGGTACCAAGATGTGTTTGAGGGTCAGGGCTATGATTGCTTCATGGGGTCCAGCTACCGATCCCTTGAACTCATCTTCTTGCCCACTTCCAATTTGCTTGTACCTGCTACTGCATAAACAGACTGATAATTTAAGGCTGAAACTTTATCCTTAAAAGGCTCTCATCTGGATTCCTCCCTTGCCTCTGTGCAGCAGTACATCATGGCCACATACTTTGAAGTGCAGTCATTCCAGGCAGCTTTTTACTGAAAGGTGACATGCTAGGTACATGGAATGGGTTTGCAGAGGGATTTCACCTTGTGTTCACAGTGCAGTAATTAACACTACTCCAGAGGTCTGCAGTATATGCTATTGGTATTGCGCAGTTAGCTCACTGAAACTCCATTTGATTTGATGTGCAGGGGACAAATTTTGAAGTGCACATGAAAAATATCTCAATCCCTTTTTGGGTGTCTGATGTCCATACTTCATTCGTCCAGAGAGGTGAGTGCTGAACTTGAAAATATCATTATCTGTTAGGAGGCACTTATGGTTCTTTTGCTAAACTCATAGCAAATATTCTTTGATTGGAAAAATGTGACCTTTCAGAATAAAAACTGTGTAAGGGTGTAGGTACCAAGTCAAAGTTGCAGATATGCAAAAACTTACCTCATCTTGGAGAAAGGAAGGACTAAAGAGAATTTTTAGTTCTGTTTTAAAACATACAGTGACACACATTCAGCATATGTAATGTCTAAGCATTACTCACATAAAATCAATAGCACAAATAAATTTATAGCAGGATTCATGGAGTCTGGCACTTTTTCCTCATTCCAAATGACGCTTAGATGGTGTTTGTTCCCTTCATTTGATGTAGCTAATTCCCTTTTCAGTTTCTTGGTAGGAATTTGGCATAAAAGAGAGCACCACTGCTATGATTCCTACTAATTGTCATGTTAAGTAACTTGACGCTAAGAGCTGCTATAGGTGTTAACAAAAAATTGCTTCCAGAACATAAATGTGTGTTGCCAGCAGAATTTAACCTCAGGCTGTAATAGTAACACTGAGACACAAGGAGGCTGAAGTGGAGTTCAGCCAGATTTCCCTGAGCAGATTTTGCAGGTGTTTCCCTAAAAAGGAAGAGTTGATAATAGATATGATGGCAATTTCTTCCCTCCAAAAGATAGCACAGGCAAGTAGACTTTTGGCATGAGTTTTGACCAGGAAATAATTTGTGATCTCCCCAATATTATTTAAATACATTTTTATAGAAAGCATAAGGAAATTTGTGTTAAAATATATCATGTATCAAAACCCCTGTATTTGATAAATGAAAAATGTTGGTGGCTATTCCCATAATGCTTTTTGAATTAGAAACATGGGGAGGAATCAAGAAAATGGAAAAGAGAAATACTTCAAAATGAAAACATTTGAAATAGAGAAGGTTTCATTTTTTTTAATCATCTCTACTTGGCAATTTCAAGAAGATTTTGCTAAAACTTAACCTGCTGACTCTGCAGCCTGGGAGGGGAGATTACTTTCCATTGCCTCAGGTGCCAGGATTAGTCCAAATAGGTAAAGGCCAGTCCCACCATGCCTTAGTTCCAGCAGTTTCATCCCCAAAGACACCAGCTGAAGTCACACCTTGGTAGAGAGTGCAGAACTATAACCTGCAGGGTGGCTACTCCTCTCATTCGTAATGGTATAAATCAGTTAAAGTCAATGGAGGTCTGAATGGGAAATGGGAACAAAAGAGAAAAAGAAGGGCCTTTTGTCCATGAAAGCTGCCAAGTGTTAGGTGCACTCACTTCAGCCAGGGCTACTTCCACTGCCATTAATGGTTTTATACTACTGGAAGTACTAAGTGAGATGTCCGGATCAGAAAGCAGCTAGGCTCTGTTCATCCCTCAGCGTTTCATCTGCAGTGGCCACCAGCATGTGTCAGATGTGGACTGCATTGCCATGTTGTATGGAGACACAGATTTACCTCTACAGGAATGCGGCTGTCAAGTGCCTGGCCAATCTGTTTAGTGCTGGGCTGACAGGCTTTGAGGGAATGGACAAATATCTGCTGTGATAATCACAATCTTTTCCTCTCTTTGGCCAAGGAAGATTTTGGATGGTCCTTAACATTTCAGAGGTGTCCAGAAATACACAGGAAGAAGCATATTTGGATAAAGGACAGAAGATTCTAGGTAAAAAAGTGGAACTAAATACTGGCAGGTGCTGTTCCTGCATAAAACCCAGCAAGGTGGGTATATGCACACATATATGTGTGTTTAGGTTATGTATTTCGCCTTTTGGCCAGGATTTACACACCAGCAACCAAGACACGGGTTAACATCTGAGAATCCTCACTCCATCACACGTACAAGCCCCAAGGAAGACTGAACCAAAATGTCTGGCAATTCGGTCACAAAGCGGGGATTAAACAGGTAGGAGTAACTTCATTGGAGGGAGGGAGGGAGGGAGAAAAAAGTGAGCGAAGGGAAACAGAATAACATATAGGAAGAGGACCCCCCCACCCCTCACCCGAAGTACCTAATCTCCTCTCCCAGGTCAGGGCTTTCTGGGGCTGCAGCTGGAGCTGGGGTGCAAGCAGCCATGCCGAGCTGCCTGTCCTGCCCTGCCAGACAGGTCCTTGGTGCTGGCCTCTACACTCAGCTCAGCGTGCGTGGCCATGCGGGCCGGGCAGATGAGCCCCTCTGGCATCTGCAGGCAGATGGGGAGGAGGGTGGGTTGTCCAAACCCCATTGCCCACTGCTTCAACCTGCCTCATAAGATCAGGCTCACCACCCAGCCGCACACACTGCAGAACAATTTGCCCAGACTCCCACCCCACACCCCAAAATTAACCGACATCATGGCTGGTTTTTCTCACCTCACAAGTATTGCCCCAAATGCACCACAATTTAACCCTCATGAACCTGCCAAGTTCCCTTGCCCATCCGCGTCCTCTCCTCTCCCCTGCGTGCCGCACAGCCGCCCTCCTGCCTTTTAGCACAGCTGCAATCCAGCCCAGTCTCTCCTTAGATCTCTCAGAACGGGAAGTGAGTAAGTAGCAGTCTTGGAAAGGGAGGGAAATTTCTTCAATTTGCATGATTTTTTAATTCCTTCCTTTTTTCTCTTTTCACAGAATGAAATCTCTCAGTATCTCAACAAGTAAGTGATGTGTTGAAATTAACTCAAACTGTAAGTCCTGTAAGCAAGTCACAAGTCATGTTGGATTCTTTTTTTTTCCTATTTCCTTTTCTTTCATTCTCTTTTTTTTCTCTTTTCTTTTTAATGGTGAGTCCAAGAAGGGGAGTGTTGCCAATGTGCTT
The DNA here is from genome assembly GCF_034638445.1 of Ciconia boyciana. Lineage (NCBI taxonomy): Eukaryota > Metazoa > Chordata > Aves > Ciconiiformes > Ciconiidae > Ciconia > Ciconia boyciana. Next base: position 10,506,407 of record NC_132936.1, on the reverse strand, counting down.
ATGAAAAATTGACACAATCCATCTGCAGAGAAAACAAACAAACCAATAACTAATTCTCCAACCCAGGAGAAGTACATCAGCTTTCACGTGGCATCAAAATGGCTTAGTCTAATCAGATTGAGAAGCAGGAGAGTCTTGCTGGCTAGAAATGAACAAGCAGAATTTCAGGAGAGGTCAAATATGAGATTTAAAATATATGTTGGGTTAGTCTTCCTCCCTTCCTGGGACCCGGGAGGCCAGGACTATATTCCTGGCCCTACCATTGACCTGCTCTGTAGGTGAGGTTAGCACATCTCTGTGGTTCTGCTTCTCCCACTGCAAAAATTTGTGATACTCGGACTACTCTGAAATTTGACCCCTGCAGCTGAAACATTCTGCAACAGGGTAATTGTGGCAGGGTTTACAAAGACAGCAAATATTTTTTATTAATGCCAGAGATATAGTTGAAAAAATGTCAAGCTTCTGAGATCCTCAAACCTCTTGGACTTCATTATTCATTGTTGTTTAGAATAGTGTGTTTGAACTCGTTAAGATTACATGCTGTTCATCTTAGCTTACGTGATAAAAGCTTATCTGCACACCCGCAAAGGAGCACAGAGAGGCAATGGTGAGGGGGAAGCCCAAATAACACCCAGCTCTGGCTCCTCGCAGGCCCATCCCAGGAGCCACGAGCCCATCAAAGGCCATCTTCGCAAGCTCAGAGGAGCCCAGAGGCACAAAGGCAGGTGGGAACCCAAATTAAGGACTCAGAGGAAGGGACACCCTGTCCGGGCCCCTCCCGGGGCTGTCCCAGGAAAGCCTCAGCGCCAGTGTCCAGGTGTGACAACACGATGAGTCAATGCTGGAGCACCTTTTGGGTTGAGGGGGTTGACCCTAGGGTTGTGGGAAATGTTACAGGATGCAGGGGAAGGGAGTTTCAGGATTGCACCAGACATGATGAGATGTTGAGGGGAGGAATCAAAGGTGGAGAAAGGGAGGGATTTAGGTGATTTGAGGAGAATCAAGTGTGGGAAAATGGAGGGATAAGGCATTAAAAGGAGTCAGTTACATGTAAATAGTTTGCTAGTCAGTATGCTCATCTGGCACCTGATCAGTGCAGTCTGTCCTGTCTTCTCGTTAAACTCCATTTATAAATTTTTTCCTGGGTGAGGTGGCGTGCATATGTGTATATGGGGGTCTGAGAGCCAGCAACTGGAGTAAGTGTGGGTGCGTGAGTGAGTGTGCCAGTGCTGCTGCAGATCGGGCTGGACTAGCTGATGAGTAGGTGAAATGGCCTGGGAGACAGGCTGGTGTGGGTCTGAGAGCACGACCATGGGTGACTTGGCTACTGGAGGGGCCAGGAGAGTCCTGGCCAGCTACTGGAGAGCTGTGCATGCACGTGTGTGTGTTTGTGCTTACGTGTGTGTTTGTGAGATGGTCTGTACCAGCAGCTAGAGTGGGGCTGCTGGCTTGGGGGCTTGTATGTCCAGGTGCCAGCAGCTGGGGAGACTGGGATCACAGGCAGCTACTGGGGTGACTGCGTGTCTGAGCCCAGCTGATGGAGCGATATGCATTGCAGTTATGGATATACACTTATATTTTCCACCAACAGACCTTCATCCTGATCAGCCAGAGAGGGGGAACTGTTTGTATTTGTGTGTGTTTTGAGTGTGCCTGTGTGTGTTTGTGTATGTGTGCCTACTGGGAACGCATGCTGAGCCTCAACACTGGTTGGAGCTGGGGCAGGGAGTTGCTGCAAGCTCGCTTCTGTTGGGCTTCCAGATTTGCCCTCCCAAACAGCCCGTGGTGTTCACGACGACAGAACCAGATGACTCAAAGTTGCCAAATTCAGCTGGTGAGGGGTTCAGTAAAAAAAGTATTTAGCACTTTCCACTGACAACCACTCTAGCCTGGAGAGGCAAAGCCATAGGGTGATATTTGAGAGCAGAGTAAAACAGGTAAGGTTGGCAGCTGAGTGACCCAAGCGAGTGTGGATGTTGCCCTGACCAAGTTAAACTTCCCTCCATGTCCACCCACCCACACGCTCAGCCGTGGGCAGCCACAGCAGACACAACAGACACCCGAGTCCACTCGAGTTGAGTTAGTTTTATTGAAAAAAGCAGGATGTGGTTAAAAACCCACTGCAATTGCTCAGAAGGCTCCCATATCTTTGCATGATATAAGATCATGAATAGAGAAATGGGCTGCTTTGGGAAATGGCATTATTGCATGAATGTATCCTGGAGTGAACCAGCTTGGAAAAAACAGCCTCACAGCAGTGATGTTCTAGTGGGATCTTCCTCTGCACATCCCCAGCTATTCCCCCCTACCCCCCCACCGTTTATGTACCGTAAAAGACAATTGGACTCAGTGTTGAAAGGTTAGAAATATTGTGAGAAACATTATTCTTGGAACAGCATATGTATGTGCTGACGGATGAGAGGGAACGTGTGCCAGTGTGGGGTGGTTAAGGGGGCTTCAACCACATTTAGATTAAGGACAGATTTAGGCTCAGCCCAGGAACTTGGATGGGTATTTGTTTCCTGTTTTCCAAAACTAAAAGCTGAAACAGCGGGCAACTGATTGAAAAGAGGAAAAGCAGCATGTTTACAATGTTAATCTATGTGGGGTCTGAATGAAGCAGGTTAAAAAGGGTGGGGCTTTATTAGGAAAAAATATACATTGAATCATTTCCAATATTTGTTGTAAACGCAACCACAATTTAACAGCATTTTGAAGGGTTGTACTGTGGGATCTGCGGAGCAAAGGCAGGCCTGGAGCTCCTGTCTACGACCAGGTTTCGTCCCATCTGCAATGGGACAGTAAATACTAATCTGTGGCAAAGTCAAGGCATAAACTCTGCTGATTCTTTAGTGTAACCTTTCCATCACCTGGCATCTGCCCATTTCACTGAAAAAGTGCTTTAGGAATATGTTAACAAGGAGACTGAAAGATCTTACTTATAAAACCAGCATATCTTTCCTCTATATAAACTCTGAGAAAAAGAGTAACTAGTAAAAACTAGTAAAAAAATAGAGGTGTAAATCCTTTTCACTGTTTTTGAATTAAAGTTTTAGTTTTACTAATGTAGCTATTTTTCTAGTTTCCTTCCTCAAAATATGACAGAAGTACTACAAAAAGTAAGATGATTTTTCTTTGTTCAAAAAGAATCTGTTGAGTTTTTTTAGATGTTGGGTTTACCTTTTTGAAAAGAAAATTGATTATGAATAATACTGTCAAAACTTTCTTGTTTTCCATTTTTCCATGTAATTTTTAAATGGATAATGTTTTTCATGCAAAAATGTTGGTCAACTATAATAATGCAATTTTTGAAAAGTACCATTTTAAAAAAAAGCAATGCCACTGGAGATGATAAAAGTCACTGATATTCCAGGCTGCTCCTTGGTTTGCAGTGAGTGGCACAGGAAAGTGTCCTATTAAAATTCAGCTGATATTCTAGAACGATTCCTGTGTCTAATCCCCAAGGGCTGTAGAAAAGGAGAGCTTTGTTACTGCTAAGAGACGTTTAGCTTGAATTGTATCAAGCTAGGTAACTTCAGGAATTAAAAAATAAATCTCTTGGGCTCTGCTGAAATGTTTTTTCCCTCCAATTTCCTCCACAAAAGAAAGGACAAAATAGAGTGGAGTGGAGAATTTTAGCCATGCACAAGTTCAGTGAAAAGATACTTTTTAGCCATAAGAACCAGCTTGTTGCCAATTTCCGTCAAAATAATTCCCCAGGTTAAATCCTGGTCCTATTGAAGTCATTGTCCAAATGCTCATTGGCTGCGAGGGGAGATCAGGATTTGTCCCGTTCAATTCATTAGTGATGGTATGAACCCCAAGTAGTATTACGCTTCCTTTAAAGAAAGAGAAGCTCCTACTTACTGTTTATATACTAACGTTATTTCTCACACGTTTATTGTGTTACTCTCCTTAATTTGGTGCCATGCTGGGTCCCTGTGGGATGCCACTCAAACATTATGTCAATGATCTCAAAATTGAACTCCAGTGCTTTATTTTACAAATGGCTTCTAGCAGATGTGTGGCACACTTTATTAACTTAAGTACCCATTAGTTGAAAATTTCATTAGTTTGGGGGAAAGGGATCAGTTTCGTCAATAGATCTGGTATGGGTGGACCCTTTGTGTCAACCTGACCCATATCAAAATGGATTATTGTTGTAAGTGAGACAAGTGACCTAATGTTCTGCCTATTATGCACACATGATCTATAACCTTTTAAAATACTAGTGTGGGAAAGGAGCACACTTCACTGCATCCCCAAACCGCGGATTCTTAACAGGTGGCAGTCCCTCTCTTAGCAACGTTTGCCATGGGCTGTCTGCGCGAGCGTATGAATTATCGGGGGGTACAGTTTCCAACCAGGTAACCAGGGGAAAACCGGGATGGAGAATGAAACCAGAATAATGAACGGCTGAGCAGACGTTTTAATGAGCGCAGAAGGCAGCCGGTGGAGCTGGGTCTGTAGTGCCATCGTCTGACTGACCGGTGCATTTCGGCCAAGGCGTTTCGCTTGCTGCCTGGATCTTTTGGGCTAATAAAGCCGCAGAGGTAAAGCTGGATGTGGTTACAGAAGTAACAGATGGTACATTTTACTCCACAGTTTTAATGTTTTGATGCTGTTCGCTCCTTGAATGATGGCAGCAGTAGTTTCCAATGCATTCGCTTGACCTTGTTTTGGAAACCATGGTAGGGCCAACTTGAAGGCCCCATGCAAAAATGTTTGGTGGGACCACCCACTAAAAGGTGCACTACATAACCCTTCGGCTGTTTTGTGCAGCAGCTCTTGCACCTGCCCTAAACTCCTTGACCTTTTGAAGAGGGAAAAGTAAATCTGTCTGGAAGTGATGAATCTGGAAGTGATGGAAGTGAATTTTACACAGCAAAGGACGGTCATTATTAAGTTATTACTTCATGTTTCTCCTCACCTTGTATTCCACACTATAACACTGGGATATAAGCAATAATATTACAGTAGCATAGCAACTTGTTTCTGGAAAGCAATCACTAACCATGATGCGTCCTGCAGCCTACTGAGGGCTCTGCCAATACACAGGCAAAAGTCCTCTGTTCATTGCCTGCTGCACAATAAGAGGACATGAGCACATGAAAGAAATCTCAGATAGTCCGATAAGTGGATTGGTAGAAAATGCTGTTGAAAGAACCAGAGGGAAAAGGACACCCCTTCAGACACTGCAGAAGGGCTTCCATGCTGCAGGGCACTGGTGCCCAAACATCTTGTTCTGGTGGCTGAGTGACTCCTCTGGAAGTACTTGGAGATGATCTGTTTCCATTCCTCCATCATCATGCAGTGAGCAATGTGGGCATGTGTGCAGTAAAGCTGATCTGAGCTTGTGCCCTTAACCCAACCTAAAAGGGATGTATTACCCTTTGTGCATAAGAACTGTAAAGCACATGCGCCTTCCTGCTGTATAAATCTCTGGCAGTGTCTGGGAAATCCCTGAGAGCAGGATGCTGTTGCAGGGGAGATTGTACAGCTCACCTCTCCTGAGCTCTGCAAGCTGTGGGGTGGGAAGCAGGGTTAGGCTGGATGAACTGCTCTGTCTGGGCCAGCCCACTTCAGATGCCATCCTCAGGGGGACTTCTCAGCCCTTTCTCTGTCCTGTATCGGACACCAGCACGTTGGTGATGTGATACGAGGTGTGAGAGAGCCAGGACGATACCAGCTGGGATGAACTGATCCTGCCAGAGCCGTTGACCTGATTCCCAGCCAATTCCTCAGAGCAGTGTCTGGGCAGCCCACAGACGGGACAGGCCAGATAGGACCAACACGGAAAAAAGGCTCGTTTTCAATGTCGTCATGAGTTTGGGAGGCAAAGGGAGGGTTGGTTGTGCTTAGTGTTTGTGGAGAGAGAATCAGTTGTGGAGGGACCTGTTCATCTTCAGTAATAGACACGTTTTCCTGGAAAAAGACACTTCTCTCTGCTGTTAATTAAAAGCAAAGGCGAAACACAGAATCACTAAACTCCAAAATTGAACAGATCAAGATGGGCAAACTAGATTTCCCAGTTTAGTGAAAGGTTTCCTTCCTCCTCCTGCCAGCTTTGACTGATTCTCAAAGAGGTAAGTTTGGTTTTATGTCAGAGTCAACTGAGCAGAGAGAGGTTGTCAGGGTTCCTTCAGGAGCACTGATTCCTCTAAGAGATACAGGTTGGATACAGAAAAAAATGGGTCAGGAAATCAAAAGGATATAATACGTGTCTTGGCCCACACACTCCTGGTTGGATTTCTGGGCTTCTAAGTGGTTGTGAGACACTTAGTTCACTTTTAGCTGCTCATGCCTGTTTCCCACCTCTAAAATTAAGGTCGATTTGCCTCCTACAGACAGTGATTTCTGGTAGACTGAAGAAAACTTTATGAGAGAATGAAGTATGTCGATTCTTATTATACAGTGTCACATCATCATAAACTGTGTTGTGAAGCAAAACCATGTTAACATTATTACACTTAATCTTCTATCTAGTGATGAACAGACAAAGAACTTATGGCGATGTAATTCTAGTCATTGCTTCTGCCGATAAGCTGAGGACCTCCCTCTCTCAAGTCAGTAGGGAAACATGCACTCCAGTTGCTTCTTCAGCTCAGGTTCATTGCAGTAATTTCAGTATGTTTTGCTGGAAAGTGCTTTCTCACAGCCAGGTCTCCCACGATACCAATATGGAGTGTACACTATATTCTTTCCCTGTTTCCCCCAGAGCCTAATATATCCTTTGCAGCACTTTCAGCTTGAAATGAAGTGTATGACCTAAAGTCTATAGAATAACATGAATCACTGGACAATAATTTATAGGGTCACCTCATAATTACTATTGAGTATAACATGACCCTGTTTATTGGAACATATACAGGAGAAAGGTTATTTTTGAAATTTTTCTTGTTTATTCAAGCCAACATTGCTCCAAATCTGAATGGATTTATTGACATCACATTAAAAATAATCATTGTCAAAACAACTGGGAAAAAACTTTTTAAAATGGTAGAATCTTCCTGCTCCTGAAACTTTCTTGCAAGGAGGTGGGGAGCGATCTGTGGCTCATGGCTTTTCTGTGAAAGGTGATTTCTTTCATATATAAAGAACTGAGATCTGCTTAGGGATCTGTAATAAGAACGAACTAACTAAATGATAACAAAGCATGTTGCATGTTAATGTTCCAAAAAACCATGTTGTATTTGGAAGGAAAGCAGGTTAAAGCAAAGAAGAAGCCAACAACTTAAAGGGGGAAAGTTATGTTTTGGGCTTGTTTTGCAGATTCTCAGGTTTCTGCATTTACTGCCTCTAAGTTATAACCCCCTATGCTCTTCTCCACGGGAAAGCTAGAAGCAGTGAGGGGTAGAACAGGCAGTGCTCAAACCAGTGGTGTTTTTGGTAGTAAATGCAAAAATCTTTGGGCAAAACCCTTCGGTGTTTTTTTGATTCTCTGGAAAACTTTGAGGGTCTGAGGATAAATTTTCTTTTTCTGTGATCACATATGATTTTCAGGGCCACCAAGAGCCCCCTTGAGTCCTGAAAAGGCTTAATCCTGATGGTATACTCTCCCTTGGTACTTCTGGTGTTGAGGTGGGGAAGGAGGGATTTTGATAGTCACAACATTATCTGTGCTCAGGACCCTCCCTGGCCTGCAATCCGAACTCTCCCCACTCTCCAGGCTGAGGCAGGGAGCACGAGAAACAACCTGGGGGTGGAGAGGATGCGGAGACCGGTTGCCTTTTTTTGCTCGGGCAACAGCTGCAGTTACAGGAGGGACTGTGGTGTGTATGACCTTGTGTGCTTTTAAAGAGCTATGGTAGGAGGCTGAAAAGTCTGACTGGTGTCTGTAGGTCTGCGCATATGCAGCCTGCTTGGGCATACGTTTTCAGAGGTTTCTAAGAATGGTTTTGCATTTAGGATGGTTGCAGAAAAGACCTCGCATTTCCAGGAGAGGTATTGTACAAGAAGTCTACCTTTGTCATATGTTTGTGGGACCAGAACCAGAGACCTTGCTGAATTCTACCAAAACTTGATGGGTTAAAAAGCACCAAGACACTTCACACCACAGCAGGGACCGTAGAGGCCTGACAGCGAGATAAAATAAAAGTCTGTGCAACAAATATAGTAAGTGCTGTGCTTCAGAAGCCCAACTTGTTGCTCTTCTGGTATTCAGGATCCCTTAACACCATTGCACATTCCAGATGTGCATTCCAGACTGCTCCAGTTCTGAAAGCATGTTTGGCTTGACCAAACATGGGGGGGTTTATTCCAAGTAGAGATGTATTCATTTGCAGTCATCAAAAAATGTATATTTATGGAGGAAAGTTTGGGCGCAGCATGCCAACACACCAATTATGAGTGTGTAGAGTAAAGAGGTACTGTCAGGCTGCATATGTTTCAAATATCTAAATTCAGAGACCAAAATATGTAGGGACAGCAGATGGATTAGTGACACATTCAGAAAACTATGGGTACATGTATTCTGGTAAATTAAACAGTGTCAAGGCATGGGCACAGGCATTGGAACTTAGTCATCCACACTATTCAGTTGTTAGAACAGTCCTTGGTGTGCTTTTGGCCCCGAACAACTAACAACCTCCCAAACAATCCCTAGGTATGGTTTGTGAGTTAGTACAGGCCAGGGACCATTGCCAGTAGGCAACATGCAGGCGGCTGTCCTGTTCTAGAGGTTAAGAGAGTTTAATATTATGGATGCGATCAGATTGTTCCAGATGGCTTGATGGCCCTGACACTGTTTAGTTTACTAATATAGATGTAACCTTTAGGTTTTATACTCATCCACTTGGACCTGTGACTCACATACGCCAAACAAGCAGCTGTGGTGATTTAAGATGTTATTGCACCTGAGTTCTTTGTTACTGGCTCTTGCTGGAGGTCGCTGACCCCACTGTAGAGCTGCCAAAAGTAATGTACTTCAAGTGTTTTAGACCAGTGAAGGTCAAGCCATGATGTGAGGTCTGTGTACGTACTGAATATGGGGAAAAGACCAGTTTAAGAAAATTCTTCCTCCTCCAATTACATCCATGTATTTATAAGGCCTTAGCTAAGGCCAGAGCTCTCTCTGGAGCCGTTGCTGTCTCACTCTTCAGCACAGGATGCCCTTAATCATGAGTGACCTTTTGGATAATACCCCTTTCTCAAAGCTACTATTTGGCTTCCATGGGCTGCACTGCTTTTCCTGAATCTGTGCTTTTCTGGCTGGTATTGCACAAGAGTTTCGCACCCTAAAATCTATATCGCAATCATATTTTCCCCAACTGCAATCACACTTGCTTTTAGAGATAAATTATCTTTAAACAGTTTAATGTCTGTTCGGTTGTGCCAAGCAGATTTATTGTGAATAGAGCTTCCAGCTGCCTGTAGGACTATGGTGGGGTACAGAAATGGTAGGTGGTGCGGTCCATGGCTGTGAGGAGCCTCCAGCTGCCAGCAGGACAATGATACTGACCGGGGCTCTGTGTGTTTCCTTATATCTTAGGTCATTTTCCTTTTAGAAAGTTGCAACACTGAGTGCCAGAGGCTATGCTCTCCTCATTTCCATAGCCAGGGCTGTGGCTGTCAAAGACAGGAGAATCAGCAACCAGAGCACCCACCCTCCATCTCCATGGAGAACCCTTGGCTCCTTGCCTGGTGGTCTCCCAGCGTTATACCAAAGCTGTCCATCCCACGTCTCCCTGATAGCCAGGAGATACCACTCCTGGGCCACCCATGCCACTCACCCCACTGTGACATGAGCCACCCCCAGTGTTCTGCCTGCTGTGACAAGGCCATTTCATCACCAGGGTTCGTGCCAGGAGATCATGCAGGGCCCAGCCAGCCTTTGGCTACCCGGGGTAAAAGGGTGTCAAGCTCCCTCTGCCCATGGCTCTGGAGAGCTTCCATCTCCCTGCAAGACCGTGATGGGGTACAAGTGGGGTACTTATCTGTCCTGTAGAGCTCTGACAGCTCTCCAGATGGAGAGGACAGGAGCATGCTGTTTGGGATCATCCTGCTGGTTGCATCTCTGTGTGTCCAGCTGTAATGCATAGGAAAAGCAACAAAGGTGGAGTAGCCACCTGGCTCTGCCCTGCCCTCTCCTTCCTGCCCTTGCTCACCCAGCCAGCCTGCAAACTTGTCTGCCAGCCTGAGCTGGCACAGCCCTTTTTATACCCGCTGGAGCTGGCTGTGTCACCAACCCGCCTGTGACATGGCCACCACCAATGTTCTGCCTGCTGTGACATGGCCATGACATCACCAGGGTGGTGCCAGCAGCTTGTGACTGTCTGCTGTGACATGGCCATGACATCACCAGGGCTGCTGCATCACTGTGACATGGCTATTATCTTCTACCACTCAAGCAAGAAGAAACAATCAAATAATAATAATAAATAGCAACTGATAACGCTGGGGAGGGAAATTAAGTAGCTGTAGCAGCAATTTAAAGAACAGCAGCTCAGCATAGGTTAAAAGAGAATTAAAAGCAGCAGGTCCTGTCCACTGCCCAATTTTAAGGACTTGTGCTGCTGCTTGCTGTTGAGATTTGTGGGTTTGAAGGTTAAATTCTGGAAGAAAAATGCTTGTCAAGTTGACTGAAGGCAATATTTCACACCTTTGGAATTAAAGACACATCCACTTCCAAACCCTGCATCCACAAGTTACTGATGGCACTGAGGATGTTTCAGTGTGAACCACAAGACTCACACCTTTTTCTCCCTGACATGAACCAGAGATTTTGCCAGGGACTGTCTGTGCTACGCACTTCAGTTGGACACTGGAACAAAATATATGAGTTAGCTTCCATCTCCTTGGTTCACTGCAAAAGTGTTGCATCCTCTTTAAGTGACAGGACCAGAGGCAATGGGCACACCTGAAACACAGGTGGTTCCCTCTGAACATCAGGAAATACTTTTTTATTGTGGGGGTGACTGAGCACTGGCACAGGTTGCCCAGGGAGGTTGTGGACTCTCCATCCTTGGAGATATTCAAAAGCCATTTGAACATGGTACTGGGGAACTGGCTCTCGGTGGCCCTGCTTGAGCAGGGGGGTTGGACAAGATGACCTCCAGAGGTCCCTTCCAACCTCAACCATTCTGTGATTCTGATTCTGTGAAAGTATTTAACAAACAGGGCATGGCCTGACCGTCACTCACTGTGCCTTTTAGCAGTCAGATCAGTGGCTTAAACAAAGGGTAGAATATGGAGAAATCCCCCAGGGCTTTCTACCAGACGCTTCTAGGGCAGTATCTGAAGGGACATGAAAAGGACATTAACAACTTTGAATACAAGGAATTGAAGCAATTACAGCCCTCTGAAAAAGGTTCCCAAACCCTGGTGTACATATTGCAGTTGGTGTACATATTGCAGTGCTACAGACATTCCTAGAAAGATGTGCATGTATGCATGAATGGTCTTTTTTGTGTGCTTTTTTTCCCAGAGGGCACCATCCCAAAAAACCTATGCTTCACAACCTGGTATTAGAAAACAAGCTCAGAGATAAAATTAATTGGGCATAGGCTGGTTGTCTTGCTCAAAGTCTCCTTGCTTTCTTACAGTGCCTCTTCAGTTGGAGAAACACAGAGCAGTAAATGTAATTTAAAACGCATCCTCAACATTTCTGACATCCTTAGCATCATAGCACATGCCATTCTTGTCCTCCAAAATATGTGGGGAAAGTGTGGTCATCTCACACAGTGCAAAAGGACAGCTGCTAGTTAATCGTTCTGCTAATCACAAGTGCATTCTAATAACAAACAAATTCTACTACTTCTTATTTTAAGCCAAGTTTATGTGTTTATTTTAAGAACAAAGGCCCAATTGCATAAAGTATCAGTGTTGCTCTAGTGAAAAGAACTGTAGACATCCCACCCCTCCTTTCCCCAAAAGAAAAAAGAAGCTTTATCTGGTTGACTGCAAGAGCAACATTCTTAGATTAATCTCAAAAAGGCATCTAATGAGTAAGAGGAATGCATTACATCAAAACAAAAGATCACATTTATTGGCTTATCTTTTCCCAAAAACAATTTCTACATGTGTTGAAGATAAACAACAGCAGCAAAACAGGGAGTCTATGACCACAAAATGTCATCTAGGGCAATTTTCTGTGACTTCCAGTGAGAGTGGGAAACATGAACTTCCTCCACTTACATTACACTAAAGCACAAGAAGTGCTGAAGCCAGATTTAATACACATTTGTGTTGCATGGTTGATCGTGAGTTCCACTGGAAGATTTTCCTGTGGCTGGGGCTTTCATAACTAAGCTTTCCTTTGAGGAATCTCTGACATTAAATAGGTATGAACTCACAGCCTTTCACTTTTTTGGGGTGCTTACAGGGTTTAGGTCTTACCATGAAATTGAGTAATTCAGGGTGGAAGGTACCTCTGGAGATCTTCTGATCCAACACCCAACACAAAGTAGGGCCAACTTTCAAGTTATATTGAACTTTGAAGTCAGATGAAGTTGCTTGGGACTGTGCCCATCTGAGTTCTGAACATCTCCAAAGAACGAGATTCCACACCCTCTCTGGGATCTGTGCTGGTGTTTGATCACTCACAGGGTGACTTTTGTTTTCCTTCATATGACTTTTATCTATTGCTTTTTGTCTTTTCACTCTGAGAAGAGCTTGACTCTGTCTTCTGTATAACCATGCAACAAGTTGAAGACAGCATTAATGGAAGATAGCAATAATGTCTCCCCTTAGCCTTTTCCTTGTAAGACTCAACAAACCCATCTGTCTCCCTCTTGTTTGCACACTGTGTGCTCCAGCCCCCTGACTAGGTTGCTGGCCACTGCTGAAGTCACTCTGATATGTCCATGGCTGTCCTTCACTGGGGATCCCCAAGCCAGACACAGTAATCCAGATGTAGTCTCACAAATGCCAAATAGAGGAGAAGGATCTCTTCACTGAAGAGCTAGCTACAACTGCCCCGTACGCAGTTAGGCTTCTTGGGCTAAAGACCATACTGCTGACTCCCGTTCAACTTCTTGTCCACGAAGAGCATACAGATAGGTAGATATAACATGTAAATGTATATATTATACATTGCATATTACATGTTATATCTATATATATCCTAAACTTTATCCTTCCCAATGGAAAAAAGTGTGCTTAAAAAAGTTCTGTTGCAACTTTATCCACAGCGGAACAAATGGGCTATCTGCTAACTACATTATGGTGGATATCAGTAATCACTATGGGAGTACTCGACTTCAGAAACAGAGACTGGCTGCACACCAGATACAGAGCAGAAGTGGAGACGGGGTGAGGAGGCAGCTGAGCTTAGCATCAGACTTTCCAGTATGTGCTGACTTTTCAGTATCAATCTTTGCAGGCTATGCTTTTCTACTTTAAACACTTTTTTGTTGCAATTATTTGGTTTTTTAATGGAAAAAAAGTAATGTAATTTTATTAAATAAATCATCTTCTCCCTGTAATATCGACTAGTTTGCATGCCTTGCTAAACATTAAACCAGATGAAATGGGGCTTGGTTACATACGGTTAAGTGGCATGCTTTTTGTGAACGGTAAATGAGATAACTATTTGTTATTTTTAAACAAATGTTCACCCGTAAAAAGAAACATCTCTATTAGACAGAAAAGTGACTTCACAAAGGTGCATTATGTGGCAGCCAGAAATTGAAACGGGTGGCAGATTATTTCCAAAGTTAAAAGTTTATGGCGAAACCACGATATAAATTAACTGCTAGCAGCCGTTGAGTCCATTCCTCGGATCATTTATCTGTATGAGAGTGTTATATGTTTGATGCCTGGTATGTATGATGGTTTTGGGGTGGACTAGAGTGTTTCTGAGTGATTTAGCACATGAAATCAACTCCAAGTTTCTAAAACAATAAACATGATGATGAGAGAGAGAAGTCAATACATGTATCTTGATTTCTTGTTGCCATTACAGTGTGTCTATCTACTTCATGGTCTTCAGCACCATTAGAGTTATTAGATTATCTCCAGGTCATGAATTAGCTTTATTCTGACAACTCCACTGAAAAGTAGAGAAGTATAATTCCCATTTTACTGCTGGGAAACTAATACAGAGAAAATGAGGTGACCGAATCATGCAGTGGATCCAAAACTGGCCTGGGAGCTGAACCCCAATCCAGAACATGAGGTGTTAAAACTAGATCCTGTCTCTGTAATGGGTAATGTGTTGTAAGGGTAATCAGACATGGGGTATATATTAAGATTTGTAAAAAGCAGAAAGATAGTGACAATCAGTGGAAACCTTAAGAGGGAAGACATAGAAGTCCAGATGACACACACATACACATGGCCACAAAGAAGTCACCAGGTCGTCACTGGGCTAGCAAAATATCAACAAGCTTTTTTAAAACAAAAGTGTGTTTCTAAAAGGACTAGAAAATTTCAGTTCCAATCTTTTGGAGGAGGAACTGGCCAATGTTGAATGAGATTAACTGTATCACTTCACAAAATTATACATCAAATTCATCAGCACATTTCAGCTAAAAGGAGAAAAAAATTAAGTCAAACTGCCTCACTGCAATATTTAAAAAATATAACTTTCTGATTTTGTGTTTAAACAAAAATTGAAGCTTTAGATGGTGAACTCCATAGAACACCATTGGTGAAGCTGCTGAATTAATGGGACCTGAGTGGGAAGAGTTACGTCACTAACTGCTGACAGGCATGTTGGGAAGACTTGGCTGGCTCGATGTGCTGAAATGAAGGGGATGACCTAAGGATTAAGGATTAGCTTTAGGCTTTTAACTTGACAGTAATGTACATTGTACGTGTGCATGTGTTTGCATCCATGTGTGCACATATAGACAGATGTGTCTGAGAGAGAGACGAGGTGGGGTTTGTACTGCCGTAATGCATTTGACTTCATAGCTTTGCATATATGGGCTATGTGTGAGGGATGTGTGTTCCTTCAAATTTGGCTGGTTTTCTGTTCTGCAACTTTCAAATGAAATGCTTTTACATAACTTTCCATATTGTTTGTAAGTAGTTGTAAGCCAGTCATTACCATAGAGAAAAACAAAGGCTTATTAAAGAAACAAATATAATAACAACCGAGAAAGAGCATTATGGAGAGATAAACAGCCTGCTAAAAATGTGAAATGTCTGTCTGAAGTGTCACACAACACAAAGGTAGTCGGTGCTTGTGAGACCTTTTTTTACTAATGTCTCTCTGAGAACATTCAAAGGTAGTAATCCTGAAATATATTAAATTAACACCTATGCTGAACTTCAGAGAGCGTGATACCACCTCTCCACTTTTCTTCCTTTTTTGCCGCATAATGTGATGCAGAGTCAATGGGAGTGTGAAGTGTGAGGAGCGAGCATGTACCTGGGAAACAGGGATTTTCTGGCTAAATGCAGAAGCTTGGTTCGATTGCCTTAGCATAGGGGTCTAATAGCATCTTGTTACTGGCTTTGGATCTTAACTGCCTCTCAGGCTAGCCACTGATTTAAAACTTAAGAATATTAAAGGCTTTAGAAGGAAAAGAAACAAATGGCATTTCAGAGTCACTGGTGGGTGCAGTGTGGGGATGTTTAAGAGAGTGGTGGCAAAACAGTATATTAGTAGATATAGCGATTCCTGGAGGTTCCAGCACAAAAACCTTCCATACATGAAACCTACCAATAGAGCTATAATTACCAGTGCTTTCAGAGCAGTGGTAGAGTTGAATACAAGGGCATCCATCAAACACTTTCTACAGAAAACAATTCGGAATAAAACACTATCAGGCTTTTTAGAAATAAAGTCCTGTAATCATAGTAAATGCTAGAAAAGGTACTACTGCAAAATAACGAGTAGGTGTATGTTCACTTTTTTCCTCTACTTGGCAACAATATTGGAATACATCTTAACTGTGGCAGAGGTAGTGCTAGCAGGGGAAATGTGTGGGGAAAGAAAAGTATGTAACGCAGGCTAACTATTTGCTTTCCATCCTTAGCCAAAGCTGTACACAAACCAGAGCAGAATATTACCTCTGTAAGAATAAGCAGGTTGCCCAGAAACCCAGGAGTCCCCAGACTCTTTCAGTATAACTTCCATAGAGTAATTATAGAAGTGGCAGGCAGCACTCAAAGAGTTGCAGGTCTGTTCCTTTTCCCCATGCATCTCCTTGATTAAGACCTTCTTTACTCACCCAAGTGGCTTCCTCTAAGTATCTAACCATGCCACTTGTATGGTAGATGTAGTGAGCATTTTCATTCTGTATGCTCTCTCTGCTGCCCATTTGGTTCACTCCTTGCTTCAGACTAAGTCTCAGGTCCCCCAGACATCTATACTGCATATGGCTTTTGGCTCCAGTCAGGAATAACCAAAGGTCCCTCTTTAAGGAAACTTGGACACTGAACAGAGAGTTGTTCCAAGTCCTGTTTGAGGACTATATAACGTTTGAGCTAGTTCATATCACTTGTTCAGAGACCAGAACTTGCTCCTTGAGTTGCAAAGGCAGTATAGATTTATCCATAAATTCAAGACGGTTTCTAGCATGTCCTCTTGAAATAATTTGCTGGGAAATCAAAATGAGGTTATAACTTGTGGTGAGGCTCTGCTTACAGCAAACACCTGGCAAATTCTTCACAACAGAAGCATGGTGTAAGCATCTCGCATGACCTTTGTTACTTCCATAAGTTGGTGATGGTACTGCTGCTCAGTGTGCTTGATCCTCTTCACTTTGCCAATGCCCAGACTAGCAGATGACCCTTCTCCAGCCATTCTGAGAAGATCTAATGTTGCTGTTTATTCTCCTAACAGCTACCAAAATCACACTGTCGGAATATAAATGGCAACAATCATAGCATGCTTTTGTGGTCAGTTCCTGCGTGCTGGGAAAGTGTCCGTGGTTTGGTAAGGCAGAGGGGTAATTCTATCTAAACTGACAAGAATAACACAGAAGAGCAAAGATGCAGGACTGGTTGAGAAGATTTCAATTGCTGGAGTGCTTCAGGAGAGTTTAGGATGATTGCAGAGTGAGTATGGACCAGATAAAGAGTACAAGATACAGTTGTGGGGAATGATAGCATTAGCCATGAATAATTTGTCCTACATTGTTACCTGTACTACCCACTTGATTTTTCAAATTTATACTCATGTAGGTACATACCCAGTATTATAGGACTGACTGGCTGGTTGTGAACACAATTATATATCCAAATGCATGGCAAGCTCATAGAGAAAAAGTACTTTAAGGAAGATAAAGGCAAGGGCAGGCCTTGGCCCATCCCCACTGCAGAGACATTCTCATCAGTAAAAGAAACAGTGAGGTGTTGCTTCTTGTGCAAGAGTAGGTGAAGGAAAAGGTTTCCAACACTATAGGTTATAGCAGGTTTGAAATCCCCTGGACTCACAAATTCAAGTGGGCCTGGAACCCAGAAATATTAAAGAGAAATTAAGGAAGATTTCTGCAGAAGATGGTCCAGGCTGATACAAGTGAGTATCACAGGCACTGAGGGTCAAAGGAAATTATGTATTATACCGAAGAATAATATCAGATAGCTGGCAGGTAATACCCAGGGAACTGTGCAGTTTGCTAGGGGTTTTGTGTGTTTTATGTATGGTTAAGGATGAAGCTATTTCCTGGAGAGAAGACAGCTGGAACAGAAACATGGTGGAAGAGCTGTTGTAATACCTTACTGTCAATCTAAAGACAGAAGTTCAAGCCTCTTAGCAAACTTGCCCTGACACTTACTTCCCCTTAGTTCAGCCATGACTGTTTATCAGGTTGCTCGAACTGGAGATAACGATGGATGGATGTGATCCAGTTTGCCTTGATCACACTATTTCAATTTCCTACTATTGAAATGTGCCTTCATCATACCAGTTCAGCAGCATTCAAAACTTCCGGCAGTTCTCTAATTGGACTGTTGAATGCTGGATATAAAGGTTTTATCAGGAATACACTGGTATGTACATGTGTGGCGTTCGATGCTGCCAGAACAGTGGTAGGCTAGTGACAGAAAGTATTCAGATAGGTGGTCGCATCTGTGTTTAGTATTGGGGCCTATGCCTCATGGTTGCAATCAGAATGATACTGCATTTACATGCAGGGATACCATAAAACTTCTCTGTCTTTGTTTAATAATATATTAGAATGATGATGAAGCCAATTGCTCATAAACCATTTACCAAAGGGTAAGTACGGTGTTAAGTATGGTAACCTAAAGCCGTATCAGTTTAGTCACAGAGAATCACAGAGTAACCCAGGTTGGAAGGGACCTTGGGAGGTCTCTAGTGCAACCTCCTGCTCAAAGCAGGGGCAACCTCCAGCTCAGACTGGGTTGCTCAAGACTTTGCCCAGTCGGGTCTTGCAAACCTCCAACATACGCTTCTGTTCTACAAGGTCCCAGTTTCCCTTAATGGCTTGGATGGATAACGAAATGAGGGGAAGGGTGATGAGAGGTGTATGGATATTTCTATGTTTAAGGCATGGGACCAGAACCCAGGATTCTTGGCCCTGGCAGACTTTCTCTGTGATACTAGGTAAAACTGGGTAAAAATATGTAAAGAGGCTCTGGTTAGTGTTGCACAGGCAACCTCCATTCTGGCCTGTCTTGAATTTGTTAGTGATTAACGTTCCTGTCCGCATGTTTTTTCAAAGATATTTTTGTGTAGGTTTTTATAGATAATAATATAGCCTTTGTCCTACAGGATCCCAAAGTGCTTCTCAAGTTATACACCTAACTGGCCAAAGCCTACTCCTGCTGAGGCCAATAGACATTTTGCCATCGATTTCATTTGGGCCAGGATTTGGCTGTGTGGAAATGAAATACAAGCAATTCTGTATGTCCGTATGGCCTGTAATAAATTCTGGTTTCCCACCTGAGCAATAAATCTGCCAGCAGAAGAGTAGTAGAAAATTTGTTGTCACTTACTGAACAACTAAATGTTTCAATATAAACTTTGTAAGGTATCAGTAGGCCATAATGACAGTTGCTCTAAAAGTATCAATAGCATAATTTAGAGCCAGAGGCAGGTGATGCACTGTATGGTGTGTGTGGATGTGGATGCATGTGTAGAATCTCTGTATACGCAGCAAATTATACATGTATTTTTAAATCACTTAATAAAAGATCAGCTCTAGTTAGTTGCATAATCTAAAATTCTGGAACATTTTTGCTGTCCTACGTCTGCAAAAGTTTTTCATTTAGGAACACACACGTTTCTTGTCAATGTTATTTCTACAATCACTTAGTTAGAGCAGGGCATATTGTTCTCTGAATTTCTTGTTAAAATGTTTCACTTAATTAAACTTTTACAATCAGTTCTGCTCTATGTCTGATACTTGCTGTAAATTATAAAGAAAAGCCCCTCTGGCATTTATGAGAATTCAGATGATGAAGACTATAGGAAAAAAAAAAAAGAAACAGTGTCACTGAGCCCCAGATAGTTGCCAATTCCCAGTTATCTCCCACATAATTCAATTTATGAAATATAATATTTCTTATTGTATAAACTAGACTGAAAAAGAGGCCAAAATAGAACTAACAGTATTTCAAATTATTATATTGCAAACGTTTCATAAGTGGAGTGAACTGCAGCATAATTTGAATAATTGTGGTTTTGTCTACATTTCCATAACATATTACATGGAAAATAAGGCTGAAATTTGCTTGAACCTGAAAGAAAAACAAAGCAACAAACAAACAACAGGAAAAGCCATGGAAATTGAAGTTACACCTGGTTGTATGTGCTTGTCGCACGTACCTATGCACACATGCAAACATACACATCCCTTCCCGTGTCAAAACATTGCCAGAGTTTCAAAGGGGTGCTTGAGATGACCTCTCTGGTGTGGGGATTTAACAGCAGCTAAGTTCCAGCAAGATCTCGTTTTTGAGAGCAATATTCTGCTTCCAGGCGCTCCCAAAACCAACTGTGGGATGGCTGCAGAATGGCTGTCACATCGATTACAGGATTGAGAGCTTTAATCCAATTGGCGGCAATGCTGCTATGAGACTTGGAAATCTCCTCTAACCTCTAACCACAGTTTAGTGTGCAAACTATTGTGTTTGCTCTTGGGAAGCTTCACTCTTGCCAAAGAGAGCCAGTATTTATGCTATTTGGCATATTTATTATTCAGTTAACCCATTCCTTATAAGTAAATCCTTTTTTAGAATTTATAACCCTCCCAAGAACTATGGGTGATGGACAGAAATAAATAGCCATGAGAGGAAAAACAAAAGAAAACAAAACTTTAAATCTCTCTTCTCCCATAACTTTTATAATTTCTTCTATTGTCCTTTGTTTCACAGGGTTATTTGTCATGATGCAGGGAAGCAAGAATCAGACAATGTCTGAGAAATATGGTTGTGCTTAAACATTTGTGAAATTCAGGGAAACGAGTTGTGCAATCTGACATCAAATAAAGATCAGATGACCCACAGGCTTCGGTTTCCTTGTGAATGAAGGTGAAAGGGCTCTGCAGCCAACATCTTTCTTTACTGAGATACTCAGTAGGACATGTAAACAGGGATTTTTATACCTCTGGTTCCCCCAGGCAGGGTGACTTATGCAGATTACTTCTATTCAGAATGAAAACTCCTTATTTTGCAGTTCACAGGGGACTAATCCATCTCTTTATTTGAGAATTATTGCAATATTTGTGATGGCTCAAAGCTGTAAAGAGAAAATGGATTTACCTTACTTTCTAAGAGATGCCCACTCTCTTCTGACAGCTAGATAGGTGTGTGTATACTACTGTGCTTGTCAAATTCTGATTTTGGGGTTAATGTAGCTCATCTGAGAAAAATCATTACTGGCAGACTTACTCAGGTAATAATATTATCTGGCAATAGGGATATCAAAGTTGTATAGCCCAACTTGCTCTGAGATCTTGCTACATCGGTGTGGACCAGCTGCGTTATATCTGCATAAACTCAATACGGGCACTGGGCTCTCCCGTTTCCAGGACCCGAGCTAGCACCTTTGCATGGTGCTGCTCTGTGCTGTCAAAGTGTATCTGCTGCCACAAAACTTGTTTGGGTATTTGTAAACTGGTACTCCACTGCTTCGTGTATGTAACCAATCATACCATGGGATGAAACCAGACTCTCTGTTTTCCCATTAATGAACAAGTGACAACCATATTACAGAGTGAACTGATTGTATCAAAACAGACATGTACACAAAAGTTCTAGTGTCGTTTGTTAAAGTTTATTCTCAAAGAGGCAACATTATTTCAGCATGAGCATGCCTTTCTCAAGGACTATCTATATAGTATTTCAACAGCTGAAAATAAACCATAACAGGTCCACACATTTTCCACTCAAAAGTAGTCCTATTTTGTGAGTGAATTCTTCAACATTATTTAAATTCATCTTTAAATCGAGTATTCATTTAAATGAGGTCTAGGCTTCAGCCTAGGAGACTGAGAGGAAAACTTTTTGACTCCCATCATATACAGTGATGTCAGTGAAACTTCAACAGTTAACTAAATTCATGATAAGTAAAAGTCAGACAATTTGATGTGAAACCAGAAATATAATGGGGAAACAGGTAAGAAAACCCTGTATTTCTGAATCATAAATTAGCCAGGAGAAAGAAAACCCATCTAAAATTCTTGGCATAGTTTTCTGAAAACTGATACATGCATAAATTTATTTTTCTTAACAGAACATTGATATTATTATCTGCAGTTTTCCAGGAGTCAGATTTCTATATATGTTTATATTTCTATGTTCTTTTTCACTTTTTGATGTTATTTCCAGAATTCATTATTTTTTTTCTTCGTATTTTTGTACATTATTTTTTCCTCTTCTTTTTCTCCCAAACTTATCTATATGGAGGTATTTCTATGCTGGGAAATAGATGTGTTTCCAAGTCATTCTTCAACTGGCTTATGAATGTGACCTTTATCTTAAAACCTGTTTATTCTATGTATTCCATAGCTTTTGTGACTATTTACAATATGTATTGCACATTATTGGCTTGATCCAACATACAGTGAAATCAAAGCAAAGACTTCCCATTGACCTTGACAATTGTTGGATTAAGCCCTATGGTCCAAGTAAAAGTAGCTGTAATGAATGACACAAAAATGTAATAAAGAACTCATTTATTGGGTTATTAAGCTATTAAAATAACCTACTGTAGATTATTCAGTTTTCATTTACAAATTCAAACAGTATCTACCTGAAGCTCCAGTATGCCAATTGCTGTTATTTTTAAATACATTGTGGTACAAACTTATTACTTCTCCTCTTCTGCATGTCCATTTAGGTCTTCACGCGCTGCTGTATATTTTCCATAATCTGCTGAAGACTCAGTTGTTCAGTGGCAAGTTGTTCATCAATGAATCTTTGCATTTCTTCCCATTTCCTGGAGCCTTGCTCAATGCCTTGCTGAATCAGTGTGCGTGTTAGTTCCACTTTTTTTCTGAGTGCCTCTCTGCTTTTTTGGGGCATTTGGTAAATGGACTGCCAGTCAAATGGCTTGGGCACATCTATTCTAAGCTCTCCTTGACGAACAGCTATATACGGCTTTATGCTCTCAGCTGTTATTTGCTCAAACCAACGAAGAAGCTCTGAGATATACTGCAGGAATGCAGAGTAATTTTCTATAGTTAGATCAAGTAACCTTTTGGCCTCACTGATTAGCTTTTCTTGGGAATGACTAAGCTGCCCATAGATTTCCTGGAGTTTTTCTTTGACTTGCTTGTTATGTTCATCAATTTTCCTTTTAGCAGCTGCAGACCAATATCGGATTTTTTCCTGAGCAGCAGATGAGAGCTCCATGACCTTCTCTCTTCCTTTTCCTTCAACATCAGTTATAAGGTCATAATATTCCTGGCTGTAGTTTTCCACCAGTTCTCTTACTTGGTCTGTCAGGTGTGTAACCGAGTCAGCAAGATCTCCAACATACTTGTTGTGCCAGTCCACTAGTGTATCTATTAGATTCTTCAGCCATCCTAGTACCTTGTCTTCCACCTCATAGTATTTCACTGACCATCCAAGTGTAGTTGGATCAAAATATTCCTCCCGCAATGCCTTTACATAGAGGAGCAGCTGGTGCAGCTTTTCTGACAGGTCCTGGAATATCTTCTGGCTAAAATCTTTAAACTGAGAAATGTATTTTTTAACATATTCTGCCAAGGATCTCAGTTTCTGTGCATAGTCTGAAGCCATTGCATCTTTGTACAGCTGTTGTGTTTGGACTTTGATGTCTTCAAAATTTTTGGATTGCAAGCTTCTAACCATTTCTTCTACCTTCTGAAAAACTTGTTGCACTACTTGTTTCAGTTGCTTAAGCCTTCCTGCAAAGTCAGCTTCCTGGAGAGTAGCAAATGTCTGCCTGATTTTTTCCTGCAAATGTTTCAGCATTGCTTTAATTTGATCAAGTACATTACGACCTCTAAGAATTGTTTCAGAAGCAGGAACTCTGACTTCCAGCTCATTGATAGCTGCAATCAAGGCATCAAAGTACTCCTGAAGTTTTAAAAGGCATAAATCAGCATTTTTTGCTACCTTCTCTGTAGTCATAAGGTATATTTCTTCACCAGTGTACTTTTCAGATAGCCCAGGGACCTGGAATTTTGTGGTCTTCAGGAATTCAATGGCTGAGTCAATTAGGTGTTTTATTCTCTTGTGATACTCTTCTATTATGTCAATTGTAGCATCCAAAAGCTTTGCTTTTATTCTTTGATAGTCAAACTGTTCAGCTTGATCTGCTGCTTTTTGATATAGCTGTTTAGCTTTGACCTTCATCTCCTGGTATTTGCCAGAGGCCTCATTGGTGGCTGTGCGAAGCTGAGCATCTATTTGATCTATTTGTTTTACAGCAAATGTGTATGCTTTGTCAGCATTATTCTGCATAATATTCTTCATCTTTAAGGTGGCAGCACTAATTTCCAGTCCCATATGCTCCTTATGATACCGATTAACATACCTATAGACTGCGTTTGTCATTTTAGGTACTTTTTCTTTCAGACTCAACAGCAAGTCTTTGGCAGCATCCTCTTTCCAGTTGAATTTCATTTGAATCAGGTCAGGTTTCTTGAAGGATATCTCACTTTTTAATATGTCAATGTCCTTCTGAGGAGCAGACTGAAAATATAGAACAGGATAAGAAAAAGGTAGCTTGTATATAAAACAAATCCGATATTATTTATGAGTGTATTTCAACATTCACATTTTGCATCTTTAATTTTATTATATATTAGGACAAATACACTACAATTTTTTGTCTACTTTGCTCTCATCTTGAAAGGTTATTTTGGAGGAAATTATATTGTATCAAGGTACTTTGTGCCTCTTCAAACAGTAGGACCAGAACATAACTTAGTCTGGTCTTTTTTAAAATTTGACTGCAAATAAGGTTTTTCCTTCCTTTGTATTAAATGCCTACCATGTCTCATAAGGCATGTGAATTACTTGGGAAAATGAGCCTTCTACTCATTCTTGAAATCATTTAAAATGAATTCAAAAAGCATTTTCTTCGTATGAAAATATTAGAGGATTTCATTTTGTAATCATTTAAATCAATGAGACAATTTAGAGAGTTACTCAGAGTGAAAGACCCTCGAATGAGAATCTATTTACATAAACAAATTTTCCAGTTTTCAGTAGTAAATAGTGAATTATGAGTTGCTTGCGATTCCTAAATTAGTATATAATTTTGGAAGGTAAGATTTTAAATTTGAAATTGTTGTAATAGGCCAATAATAATAGCATGTTTTGTTAGCAAATCTAGTAAGGTTTTTAATTCTTATAATGTATTGTGATATATCAATGGATTAAAAAAGACACTCTAAAGATGGTCTGACCTCTTCCAGTGGCCTGAGTCATATAATAGCCACTTTTGTAGTAATTGTAAGTAGCCTGATGGCTATACACTAAACCTGATGGGTGGCTTATCTAAAACTGGCTTTGTACTTTCTTCACTTTCAGTGGGTGTGCCTTCTTGATCATAGGAGAGGGCAATATTAACTGCGTGGAGGAGCTGAAACAGCCTCTTCACACAGATGCTACTTTTAGTATTGGAAAGGCCAGTGTAGGAAACAAAAACTTTAATTACTGATAATATACTTTTTCTTTGGACAAAGTGTGGTTAATTTATGTCTTAACAGAAACACACACAAACTTTAAAAGGGAACTTTTCCTCTGACCACACCCAACCTTTTTGCTTTTTATTGCTTGTATTAAGCTTACCCGAGTTCGGTAGTAAACTTTTGCCGTGAGAATGTCAGTGTCCAGTTCAATGACATAGCCCAAGGTCCCAGCAGAGGGTGAAGATACTGAGCTGGATAAGGTCCTGTCAGTCTTTTGATAACGCATATGAATGTCTGTAAAAGTTGGGCTGATGATATCTAGGGATGCAGTGTTGCCCATGACTCTACAACAACAGTGAATACACAGCTATGAAGGAATCCACAAAGCACAAGCCTAATGCAATATGTCTAAATACAATGTCACTTATTATTTTAAATATATATGTATGTACACAATGCCTTTGTCATGAAAAGAAAATGTAGGGTTTTACTATCCACATTTCTTAGGATTTAGCCTAACAGTCAAAACTTCATGTCACTCCAATTTTCCTGTTTTAGATAAAACTATATTGAGCTCTCTTGAGAATTTTCATTAAATTAGGGCAGCAAAACAAAACCTGTAGCTGTACCACTGTCAGCTTTCTACAGACTTCTACAAGCTGACTGCAATTTTTTCCACCAACACAAGTATAGGCAGTATTTTTTATCTGCATTTGTACTTGCCTTCATAGACTCTGTCCCTTGCATATATCAACATAACACTTTCAGATCAAAACAGGCAGTTAGAAGGCCAACTCTGTAATCCCAAATACTTGTGAATAAAAATTACTCTTTAATGGCTGGTGACAGAGGCATCCAGTGAAAAGAAAAAAACTATGTTGATGGTCAGATCTAGAACTGCTCTGATTATAGAATACTGTGTTTATATCTCAGCAGTCTTCTGAAATGGGGCTGCTGAGAAAAGCTATTCTAGAAATGCTGAGAGTAAACAGCTTTCCAGCTATCTTGAGAGGGAAAAATGCACAGCCGATAATGACGCAGTAGCTACATAGGTTCTTATTAATTACAGCAAAGCACTCTGGGGCATCACAGATCAAAGCAACAATACATCATTGGCAATTTTGTCTATTATAAATTATATTAGAGCAAATCTTTACCTAATTCCAGAAACAGTAAGATCTTCCTTGTAGTTTGCGCTCATGTCACGATGTGAAAAGCTGCCAGTTGTCTTCATAACAAACATGCCTTTGTCATATTTGTAGTTTGAAACAACTGTGAAAAAGATTTCAAATGTGTGCATTTCCAGAACTTACCAGCAAGCAATACAAAATACATATCCAGTTGTATGTTAGATGGCCAGTTGTGGGGTGTTTCAGTAGGATGTAAAATTATGCATCAGGAAACTGAATGCCCATAATGCCCCAAATAAAAAGATATGAAAATATTTGTTAAACCAGAGTATTTTAAAATTCAATTTTTCTCTAGATTTAGAACAACATGGATATAACATTTTGCATTCAGGCAGATCATAAATGGGGATTCTAATTTCTTGACAGTAGAATTTTATTCTGATGTATATTTTTAGTATTATTATAAAGAAAGAAACTCAGTGCTATATGGGACTCCAGAGTTTTCTGAGTTGAAATAATTTTTGAAAACAAATATGCTTAGTTCCTAAGGAAAAAGATAGGTATTTCTTTTATCTGAACTGAATCAGATAAAAAGTCATCCTGCGTTCTCTCCTTTACATGTATTACTGTAAGTAATGGGGGAATGTTATGTTGTTCACAATTTAAAGTAAGAAACTGCTACACAGAAAAGAGATCTTTTCCATTTTTTTCACAGTATGCCATTAGTTATACATATATCTAGTCATTAACCTTCAGGGTGACTGAGACTGATAATAATTTATGAAAAAATGGTGCTGATGATAAAAGAAGTATAATTTAATGTCAATGCGAAATAGACAGCAACATCTTCATATGCAAAGTCCTGGAAAAAAAAAATCTGAAAAAACCTGGTATACAGTATTTCCCCCAAAATTGTGGCATATGGAATTTTAATGTCTTACCATTCAAGTCATATTCCAGGAACTGCAATGTTGAGCTGCAGGTAGAGTCAATGGATTGTTCAAAAGAGTCCTTTTTGTTTGTTAAGTCTGTCCTCCAGGTGACATTGTACAAAGGGGAAGCAACTTTGAAAGATCCAGTCAAGGCACCAAACGATGGGATGTAAATTCCAGCAGGCAAGGATATTTTGAGAGGGGGGATCTCAATTTTTTGTTCAGGAATTGTAATTGTAGGCAGATCAAAATCTGCAATCTTATTAGCTACTTCATCCAGATCTACATGGAAACTGCCAAGAGAAATACTCTTTGGAAGAGTGAATTGAGACACAGTTATTTGGTATTCAGGTATTGTCACCTCAAAATATGGTATTTTATATTCTTCTAATGTAATATAATTGGCTCCTACATCCACTTTGGGGAATCTTAGTTTTGGCAGTGTGGGAAAATTGACATCAAATGGCATTGTGTTTAGTGTCTCTGGAATTTTTATGTTGCGCAAGTCAATGGTATATGCTGGGACCTGGAGAGTGGTGAAAGGAACTCTGAACTCTGGAGTGCTGAGAACAGGGCTTGGAGCCTTTAGGTGTAACTCAGGAATACTGAAAGTGAAGCCATCGGTCAGCTTATTCACAGGAATGGGGAAAAAGTAACCATCATCACTCTTTGTATACACAAGGGATGCTGAGCCATTTAAGTACTGTTTTCTGTCAGCACTGGTAGTGACATCCAACTTCAAGATATCCCATAAGCTTTTCTCAGCAATGGGACACTTTATGTTTTTGAGGAAGTCCACGTATCCTTCCAAAGATCCAGAAATATCAAACTTTGCCTTTGATTTTTCATTTGATAACTGCATATCATGACTGAGAGATAATGACTGAATTTGGCCTTCACCCTTCCAGCCAACTTTCTGGTTTGCAGTACTGATTTTCACTATGACAACTTGGTTAACTGAGGCTGTGTCCAGGAAGGAATTTGGCTGAGTGGCTTGAATCTGAAGATCTGCTGATACACCCCAAGGAGCCAGCTCTAAAGTTGCTTTGCATCTCTGAGTCCCTGTTGTTGTGAAAAGAGGTGTATATCGTGCATAGTTCTTCCCATTGTGCTCCCAGACTGCATAAACACGACGGGTAGATGCTTCAACTGCAAGTATTTCTTTCATTTCACTGTTCCAGAGTCCATCTACTTTGGAGTGGGCCTCAAGCTTGAGAGATGACCGAGCTCCATTAGCATTCAGATAGGTGTTTGCCTCATGGTCTAGACTTCCAGAAAATGCATTTCCAGTGTAAAATACTCCATCAATATTCCCATTTGTAGAAGTTTCTACTGATATATAAGATGTAAGGCTCTCTAAAGCAAGTTTGTGAGCAATTCCTCCCTTAGCACTGGTGCCATATTGAGGAATATTAAAATCATACATTAATTTTAGCCCTGAGGAAAGAGTGGGTTTAGACTTAGTATTTCCAGAAAGTTCTTGGCTGAAATTAATTTTCAAATCTGGTGTGTTGATTTCTGCACTTGTTGCCACTGAAGCTTCCAGGTTCCTCTTTGTAAGACTAATAGTGCTGTCATGATTTCCTCCTAGATATTTGTTATTACTCAGGGACAATGCTGTGGCCAGCTTCAACCCCCTTTTTCTTGTCAAACTTGTTGAACCATCCACCCTAAATTGCAGTGCATCAATGACAGAAGAGGATGAGACACTGAGTTGCCCAGCAATATCTGACTGATTGAACAGCCCAGCATTTGCAGTTAAAGTGATCACACTGGATTTAAATGAGAAATCGTAAGTAATGTTTCCCATGGCAGGAATTAAGATGTGGTTTGATGGGCTGTTGATTCTGAATCTAGGAAGCTTTAGAGTGCGTAGATCCTGTGGGACATGAAGGACTGGAAGCTCCAGAGAAGGTAAGACTAGTGTGTAAGATGGTACTGAAAAGCCAATAAATGGGACTGTGAATCCTGTTGTGCTTATTTCTTTTGGGAGCATGTAACCAAAGGCTGGCATCTCAGCAGTAAAAGGAGAAACCTCAATATTCACAATTGGAATGGTGTACCCTGGAATCCTGAAGGTCCGGGGTAGTTTGTTCAGTGATGTCTGTATTCTGTACTTGTCAAATTTTGTTTTGGCTTCATTATATGACTTTGTGAGAAAATCTAAAGCGGTGTTTCTTCCTCTCTCAAAATGCTTGTTGAAGACAATGATGTATTTATTAAGTGCTTCATGCACTGCTGCTAAAGGAAGTGGGATTACATGCATGTCTTTGTTTTTCTCATACCGAGCATTCAAATTTAAATCAAAGGATTGTCTTGTTGTCTTCAATAAATCCTTCAGGCCAACCTGTTCCCACAGTGAATAATCTTTTAGCTGAGGAGTTCTGATTCCAGTGTAGGGAACCTGAAGCTGAGGAATGGTTAGAGGAATATTTAGGAAGTCCAGGTTGGCATCTCCATTCATTTCAACATGAGCTTCAATTCTGTCATCGTTGTTGCCAGCAGACATATTATGGGAATATCTGTACTGATTGAACCTGCCAGTAGCTTGCCAGTTGACCTGCTGAACAGAGGAACTGAGTGCAAAACCATAGTTATTCAGGAAGTCAATTTTGCCAGTCAGTTTCATTGGGAAGCTGATTTTCACATTTCCATCATTGTTTGTTAATAGACGAATTTCAAAAGGCTGTGCCGAGAAGGAAACCTCATTATTTACAGTTCCAGTAATTCGTCCATTGAGCCGCGCATTGTGAGAACCCGTTAATTCTATTTTCATTCCTCCAAGCTGTCCTGTGCCTTTTACATTCAGAACGCTACGTCCCACACGCTGTGACTCAATTTCAGACTGAATCTGAAGTGTTGCATAATTTAGGAAACCACATTCATATCTCATAGCTTGATTGACTTTCAGGTATTTATCGTTTATTCTGTTGTTGGCTGAAAATGTAATAATGGGGCCCTCAACCCTGAAAGTGGCATGTGAATCATGAGTGCCTTCATCGGAGAAATTAGGAGAAGCCCATTTCCAGTTTCCTTTACCAGTGGAGGTAAATAATATGTGTCCTGCTTCTACCTCTGTTGTCATATTATTGACCAGATCAGCCTGGCTGGAGAAATCAGCTTGTGGAATATTCAGTCTGTGGGAATATGCCGTTCCACTCTGCATCCAAATTTTTCGTTGCAGCTTGACCATTAAATTATTCTTTAGTTCTACTGAATTTTTCGTTGTATATAAGTTTGCTCTAGTTTCAGCTTCACCTTCTACTGAAGTCCCTAGAAATACTACTTCATTGGTGTGATCAACTTTAAGGAACCTGTGGTTGACCTTCATAGAATTTTTGAGGTTCAACTGCTTCATCTCAGGGGCCAAGAGACGTGAATCTGCAATAACACTAAAAACTAGGAAATCTAATTTGGACGTTGTTTGAGCTGAAAGGGAGGTCACAAATTCTGGACTGTTTGGAGATGTTGTAGTATTATGAACCTCAGCTTGTGTAGACAATGTAAAGAATGGAGAGGTGACTCTGAAAGCACCAGACAATTTGCCAAATGTAGGGACAGTCACAGTATGTGGGATACGTGGAAGCTGGAACTCTGGTATCTTCATGTTAGGAATCTGGAGCTCGTTTAGATTTAGCTTTGGAACCAATAATTCTGGTATTTGAAACTGAGGCATTTGTATTTCTGGGAAAGAAATGTCGGAAAAAGGCATATCTCTCATCTTCAGATCTTTAAAATACAAATCAATTGCTGGCAACTGAAATTCACCAGACATGAGTTTGTCTATTGTTCTCACAATCTGAAGTTTAATCTCATTCAAGTCAATCGTATAGGGAGGAACTTTAAAGGTATTTAGAACTGTAAATTCTGGGGTAGTAAATTTCATTGGGATTTTCATGTCCTTTAGTCTCTTAATATTTATCTCATAGGAGGGGATATGCAGATCAGTCAGTGGAACAATGAAGTCTGGTGTTCGAAATGTTGCTTCCCGAAGACTTCGGAGACTAACCTCAAAGGCAGGTATAGTGACTATAACAGTTCTGATCTCAGGGACTTTAAATCCTGTTTCAACAAACTGGTTTAAATTTTCAGCCCAATGTTTTAGATCATACTCTTCAGCCAAAGCAACAATTTTCTTAAAAGCTATGTTCCACTGGTCAGAAATGTATATGACAACAGAACTGTAGAATTGGCTTATCTTCTGAAGATACCACTGGAATTCCTGGGAAATATCCATTTCAGAAATCCTCTCTCGCAGGTCTTCCAGATGTTCATTTACCTTGGCTTTCAGATTAGCAAATGTTGTTGAGTTTATGAGCTCCTTGAACCAGTTAATTATTGCAGCAAGCTTGGTGTCCCTTAGTTGTTCCATGTATTTTGAAACCACAGCTCTAAAATCTCTCATATACTGTTTCAGTGCTTCTGCTTTCTGTGGAAGTTCTAGATTTCTGAGTTCCTCATTTATTTTCTGGGTCATTTCTCGGATTTTGTTATTTGTGTCATCAACAAACTGGTTATAGTCAAAAGACTTGAGCTTTTTAATAACCATGTCAAGGAACTTGTTGACTTCCTTTATCATCATTTCATAATCAAAGGTTTGCACATTCTTGACAGCATCATCAATAAAAGCAATAACTTTATCAAACCATGACTTCACATCAATATTTTTCAGGTAGATGGTCAGTTTCTGGACAGTTTCTTTTATTCTGTACTGGTTAAGCAGTTCTATCATTCTGTCCATTAAAAAATATACCTGCTTATCAATTTCATATTTTACAATCAGTTTGTGCATATGACCTCGGAAAGCGCTGATCTTCTCAGACACTTCATACTCCTCCATCCAATTTAGAATAAAGTATTTGATTTGTTCAAGAACTTCATTAATTTTTTCAATTGGTAATGAATGCTTCAATTTTTCTAAAACTTCTTTAGCATCAAACATTTTAATCTGCTGTTTCAAATTTTCTGCAATGCGTCTGACATCAATATTCTGAATTTGAATCTTGAGTTGTTCTAGGTTTTCCTGTATCCTAGCTGTAATCCGGTATTCATCATCTACATTTTTAATCCAAGCCAAAGTGCTGCTTCCAATTTTGCTGGGATAATATTGGTGAAAAAAAAATTGCAATTTTTGAATAGTGTCAATCACAGTCATTCGTATCTTATATTTGTTATCTAGAGCTGTCATTGTTTCAACTATTTGGTCAAGAAGCTGTGCAATAAGAGCTTTAATGTCGTACTGCTCATAATGATCTTTGATGTATTGCTCAATTTGTATCAGACAGACCTGCAGCTGAGACAGTATTTCTTGAAGATGGTCCATGGCTTTTTCCAGCATAATTTGGAGATCATCAGAAGTTATTCTGTAGTCCTTTGTGAAAGCAACCAAATTATTTTTCATGCTGCTAACTCTGCCTTTCATATCTAATTTGTCCATGTAATCATTAATGTGCTGTGGGAGTTTATCCAAAGTTGCCTTGTATTTTCTCATATGTTGTTCTATGTTAATATTCTTCAGGTAACTTTGTATGGCCTGCAGTGTGGATAGAATGGTGCCTCTGATTTGTTCAAAGTAAACTGGCAAATGTTCCAAGAATGGTAGGTTAATAACATGCATATCTTTATTTTTGTCATACTTCACAAAGCCAGTGATGCTGAATTCTTGAGGCTCTGACACACTGTCCCTGAGGCCCAATACATCAATTAAATTAACTTCTTCAGATGTGAATGGTAGTATGACTGATGTATCCATTACAGAGAGATCTGCTAAAGCTCTTCCACTAAGTTCCACACCACTCTTTTCTGCATCATTGTAAGCACTGAGATCTTGTGAATATACATTATTGTTTAGCTGACTTTTCAATTTCCAAGCACTTGACTGCTCTGATGGAGTAAAAAGCATATGAACTTTGTTATCAAGCAGGGTAGTGTATCTTCCTCTAGACTTCAAGCTATGACTGGTAGATCCTCTGTAATCATGGGAGAAAGTGAAAGCAAGAGGCTCTGCTTTAAACAGGAATTTGCTGTAAAGGTCTCCTGTGTGTTCACCCATAGCAATCAGCTTTCCATTACCATTGGTATGTATGTCAGCAGTGATAGCAAATGGGGCCATAGTGGAACGCACCGCATTGCTGAAACGGAGAGATTTGGAATCACAGTTTGTGTTCATAGTAACTGAGGAAGCAAGTCCTGCCACATTCAGATTAACTCTGTGACTCACTGCTGTGCCTTGAACATTTGCAACTGTATCTGTTTTAAAGTTTGCAGCTAGATCAGCATATGTAATGGTGTAGGTATGCCTTATTTCATCTGCCCCGTAGGCTCCTCTGACATTGCCACCCAAGTTCAGCTTCAGAGGCTCGAGAAGCAGTTCTGCCTTGTTGGAAACTTCTGTTTTAGTGTATTTAATATTATTGCTCAGTTTAGCTGTAAGTGAGCTAGGCTGCAGTTGTAGGTCAAAAACATGCTTGTGGAACTTGTCAAAGCTGAAGCTGTTGTCTAACTTCGAAGCAAATGTTAAGGATAAACCAGGAATATTCAAGTCATTTGTGTACTCCAACTTAATCTCTTTGAACGATCCTTGCAAATTATTTGAAAACTTGAGTCCTTCTCCATTAACTCTGAAGTTTAAAACATGTTTGTTGTCCATACCCAGAACTGTACTCTGATATTCACTTCCTAGTGTTATTTCTGCTAGGCTCACTCTTCCACCTAGATTGAATTTTGCATTGTTTTTACCATAGCGCCCAGAAGAGGATAGTGACATGGAGCCTCCAGCAGTATCAAGTTTGGCATTCATTTCACTCTGCATTGTCAATGGACTAAACTGTACATTTGTGGTTGCGCTGCTGGCTAGACCGTACTGATTTATATTGAGTGATGACTTATGTGCAGCTCGATTCCTTTGATCAGTCATAGAGATATCAGTGTTGAAAACAAGATCCTGGGGATTGAGAGAACCTGCAAACAAGGCATAATACTGGGTTTGCTTGTAAGTGGCTTGGTACTCAGACCGAAGCGCTGCCATCTTCTTTGACAAAATTAATTCAAGCTTATTGACACCTGCAATATGTCGATACCTCCCATTTGTTTCAGATGTCATTTTCACCTGGCTGTTTTCATACTTCAGTGAAGCTGTGTTCTTTAGTAGTCCACTTTGTACATCAGAAACTGAAGTAATGGAAAATAAATCATCACTGTATCTGCCAGATATCTGATTGGTAGCCTGAAGGTAAGAAGAATCCAACTTCAGATTTGATTTTCCTTCTAAAACGCGTCTCTTTTCATTGTATGAGCTCGACAGAGTGTAAATGCTTCTTGCAAAGACAGAAGCCACTTCCAGCTGCCCTTCCATCTTGACGTTATTGATATTCACATTATTTGTCTTTTCAGAGACAATATCACCGGAAAATGAAAGGTGAGGACCCAGAGTACTGGATGCCGTAAGTGAGATGGTGCAGTTTGCAACTGGAGTAGGTTCATAAGTCTTTGTCCTGGCCAACTTAAAAACTGATGTTAAGAGTCTGTGCTTCAGGTGATTTTCATATGCACAGGTGAATCCATTTCTATTATATGATGCTTCTCCAGAACCTGAAATAGGAAAAAGGAGACAAAAGATAATGGTGTAATTTATATCTTTTTGGTTTTAAGACTTTGTCTAATGCCACTAAGCTTTTATGTTACTGCTTGAATTGAAATCACTGTTATTATATAATTTTTCTTTAAAGGCCAAAATGTTTTGGTAAATCCTGAATATTTCTGTAAAAATTGTTATTATTTTGATATTTGGTGCTAAAGTTTTGAACTATGAAGAAATTAAATCTCTACACTACTCTACTAAATAGAATTATGTGAAACTATAACTACCTGAAGTTATGTCATTATTTAAACTTAAATTAAGAAGATGGACTCTCAAGAATAACCCATATCTAACATTCCTGTTTTTTTATGTTTTCTTTATCATGCTTCATTTATGGTGGGGAGTTTAGAAAAGACTGAAGTCAGCTTGTCCTTTTGCAGTTTGAGAACTCAAACTGCCATTTTAGAGGAACTAACTTAAAAATACCAGCCTTAAGACCTATCCAGTCTGAGTCTGGGATAACTGCTATGTAGTTATGGCAGTATATGGGCATATATAAATGATAACAAAATTATATATCCATATATATATTAAAATAGAGCAAGAAATAAACTGTGGGCATACCTACACATACACCTGCACACCTGATTTTGAAAACACTTGACTTGTCAGATACACAAGTGTTTGTAGAATCATGCCTTCATTTTTGAAGGACATTTTCTTCAGTAGGGAATATCTAGGATAATATGGACCTTGAAAGTCTTTATTGAATTAAACTGACTTCACCGTTAGTGCCTGAATAAACAGACTCACATAATATCTTTAAAAAGAAAGAGAAAGTTATTTGAGATTATACAACACCTTTCTTTAAATAAGCAACAGGAAAATGAATGTGCTGTACCTGATACATGGAAAATAAAGTAATTAAAATAGTTTTGCCAACATTGCAGTATTAGCACACATTCTTACCTTTCACACTGTAGGAAAGTAGCTCAAAAACTGAATCGGTGTTCATGGCATAAGTAGTTCTCATGCTGGATGCTTTCTCTGTGGTGCTATTAGCCAAAGTGTACGCTGCTGTCCAGTTGTAATAGTTGCTGTACACGTTAGCAGAGACCTCTAAAGTGCCAAGTAAAGGCACACGAAGAGGATAGGATTCTGGAACAGTAAATGTTGGGATTCTGTATTCCTGAGACGGCACACTTATTCCCATTGACTCCATTACCAGAGGAGGTGTTTTAACAGTCTGTGGCACCCTTATGTCATGGGATGATCTTCCACCAAATGGCAACGGGATATTAATTAGAAAACTGTTTTTATTTAAGCTGTATCTGATCCGTCCTTCACTAGAAAATAAAAGTGACTCTGTTAGAAACTGTAAGTCCATGAAGCATATACAGAAATTTCCATGATTCCTACTATTCCCATGATTCTGAGCTTACTTAAATGCTTATATCAATGTCCTGACTTTAGGTTTAGAGAGAAATGTAATGATCATCTATTATTATCAGCATTTTTTAAGCACTCATCTGTCAGAATTTACTGAAACCACTTTCGATATCAGTGAATTCTGTCAATGTTTTTTCCCCCTATTTCATAATCAGGAGACTCATAGGTCAAGTACTCCAGAAACACATTCTTTTTGTAAGACCTTGCATTAGAATTCAGGGGTTCCTGATTCTTTGTTCAGAGCTTAACTAACTTTAGCTTATAGGTGGAGAGTGTAATTCAAGGGGCTAAATACACAACTGTTATGAATCTTGCATTTGATTTTCTACTCTGAGAATCCAAATCTGCTTTATGAACATTAGTGAAAAGATGTATTGGCATGAAAATGATCCCAAAATGAAGGAATTGGAATGAAAATAGCTGACATATAGGAAAAAAAATCCTCCAGAAACACTGCTGCACTTGTTGAATATGGCATGCTGAGTCCCAGAAAAAGGCGATTATATTCGTCTTAAAAAAGTGATGTATTCTTATAGAAATGCATGAAAATTCTTATTATCATTAGAAGTTGTAAGAACCTAAATTATAAAGAATGTATCTTTCTGATGATAAGCGTTTCAAAAGTCTCATCCAAATATTCAGCATTTATTTTATTCTGAATAAAAATAAATAAAAACCTAACCATTTGACCAGGAGCTAGGACTGGAAAAAATGGATCATCAGCTGAAAAGCTTGTGGGGAAGAAGTGTCTTTATGAAAAGGGAAAACAGGAGGAAACTTGGCCTTAATTTGTGCATGAACAATAAGCTGGCAGAGGCTTTTCTTGTTTCCCTAACTGGTCTTTTATATTACAAAATCGTCTTTTTTTAAACTTAAAGTTACATCCTAAGATGAAAATTAAGGAAACATTTTTGAAATTTGTTCCTTTACATCAAATGGTTAAAAAAGCAACATCACAGAGCAGTAGAAATTCCTATTATTATTATTATTATGTGCACTGCTGATAAGAACATAGGAGAAAAACCAGTTTTTTCCTTGCTTATGCTTAGCTTGGGAACACAATGAAAGCAACAGAGATGTGTGTCATTAACACACAGTTTCATATTACCACAGGGAAAGATAGTACATGGAAAAATAGCGCTAAGAGAGATAAAATGCAAGACTGTTCTCTGTCTGTTTTTGTCATCCAATCTTACACTAGCTTCTGTTGTCCTTTACATTCATTTCAGCCATCAGTATTTCCCTAGCTCATGGGAAAAATATACAGACATGTTTCTATTTATCACAGTGGTAGCTGTGGGTGTATTCTGAAGGTACTACCAATCAACACTGTTCCTTGAATTCTTATGCACAGGCAGAGCAGCAATGTGATATGAACACTAAATGGCAAGAACCATATGTGCTAGGAACTGTAATGAGAGCAAATTCTGGCAGGTGCATGAGCATTTTAAAGTCTAGATCCACTCTGCCTGACTTACAGTCTAATTTCCTAGAAACAGAAGAAATATACTATTTATCTGCCTTCCAGTCTTTCTTTTTGTTTGTCAAACCCTACTTTTTAGAAATTTTTAACATATTGGATGATTTCTATCAAATTTGACAGAAGGATAAAAGCCTCAAGGGTAATTACATTCATGCAAGTTCTGTGAAACTCTCTATTAGGTGGAGGAGATGGGCCCAAACCAGTTCAAGCATCCAGTCCATATGTGTACAACCATGGCCTCTGAGCAAGTGACAGATGGAGTCAGACATGGGAAGAGGTCAGGGTACTATACTGGTGGAGGTCAACCAGTACGTGCAGGGGAATGGGAAGAACTGTCCAATAGGACTGCACAGGAAAAAGTAGAGATATTACAGTTATGGCCAAAGACAAAGGGTCTGTAGGGATGCAGGACACAAATCTATGGGAAACCTGGCTTCATTAGTTCTGTGGCTTAGAGTAAAGATTGTTGAATGCTGTATTTTTGTTCAGTTTTCATTACTATATAACACAATACTTCAGGATATATTAATATACTGCAGGAGTGATTGCTTTAAAGTCAAATCTGTATTAAAGACATGCATCATTTCCTCCATATAATTTCATCTCTTTTGTCTTAAAATTCTTTGTTATGATTCCAATTTTATGCTAATGTTTACAGCAATTCCATGCTGTTTTATAAAACAAAGTAAAATAAAATAACACATAAATATGAACAAATACCTATTTTCAGTTTTCTGTGTGAGTATCCTAATTTCTCTCCCTACCTTTTCAGGAAAAGTTCTTCAGGAATGGTGATAACAGGCAGGCTAATTTTCTGAATGTTCAGTTCCTGCAGCCCACTTAGTTTGTCTTGCAAAGTCTGGGCATACGGGACATCTTTTGATGCCTTCTGCAGCCAGGTGTTGGTCGCCTGCAATGAAGAGACAAGTTTTTCAAAGTAAATAACAAGTTTTAGGATTTCCCAGTAAGTTATCTGAAAGCCATTGTAACTATCCACATAATGAGCCCTAGGCATCTGATAAAGTGACTGGTTCGATCAAAGTTGGAAATACACATCTCATTCAATCTGATGAGTGCTTTTACAAGTAGTTCCCATTTTGGCTTCCATGGGGGAGGCAAGAATTCACCAGGGCTATGTGGTCAAGCTGTAATATCTACTGCAGGTTGAAACATACCACAATAAATTGTGACACAATATGTCGCAGTGTCATATCTGTATGAGCCACTTTCCGATCCAGCAGTTCATTGGCATGCTTCTCTAAAGTTTTTGGGTAGTCTGAGAAGTCAAGTGGGAAGCCAGAAGACATTTTTTTCACAGCAGCACTGGCACCTGAATTCCACTCTAGCTCAACTTTCTCAGAATCTGAAAATCATTAATTTAAAAGAAAAGGGTAAAATTAGTAATATTCTTATTCTCTTTAGGGATATACTATAAACTAATGTAGCAAGATGTTTAAATTTATAGGTTGTACACATGGATCATGGTTTTGCCCCTACCATATCTGAAAAGAACTCTTTCTGAAATTGAGTTTCCATGAGTTGTTGCAGCTGAGCTTATCTGAAGATATCCTTTGGTTGGTGAATAATTAACCAATGCTTCAGTTCTAAGTTCAGTTTGCAGGCGAGGAACAGAAATGGTGCCTCTTAACATTGCCTCTTCCATTCCAGCATATCTGTGAAAGCAAAAAGTAAATGTGAATATAAAACATTTCACTCTACTTTTTCACTTATGTTTCAGGAGCAATTTCAGCATTTAAATCTACAGTAAAGGCATAATAGGTGTTATAAAAAATAGATTGAATCAAACTTGTAAACTCTGTTCCAATTCAATGAATGTTTTCAGCTTCTGCTAGTTACTTTGGGAAATCTATGGTAAATTATTATAATGCTACTGTGCAGATACACACAATAATAATTCCATATTAATTTCATAACACTGAAATGGATGGAAAAATGTACCTGTCTTGGTAAAGTTGTACCTGAACCAAAGTCTGAACTCCTTACTCAAGCTGAATGCTCTACTAAGGATACAGACTGTGGCCATGAATCACATAGAAACAAAACACTTGACAAAATATATTATGCCACTGGGCTTCATTTTCCTTTTTTCACATTTATTTTATATCTCTGTAACTTTGTTGACTTGAGCAAACTTCTAATATTATGTTAGTGCAAATGAAAGGGAATTGAGGTCCCTGACATCCATCCAAAGCTCCCACTGATATCAGAGGCAATTCTGCATGAACAGCAAAGACAAAGACTCCCCGGGGCACCATCAAGATCACAGAATTCCATGGAAGATTGAGGTTTATTAAAGAATGTGATCAGCTCATTTCACTATGGGCTTGTGAGGCAGACAATTTTAGAAACCCTGGCAGGCTGAACATTTTTGTTAGCTCCCCTGTAGATGTTCCCGGAAATATTCTCATCGTGAAGCGTGGGAATTTTTACAGGAAGCTCTCAGTTATTTTTGGTTTGTTGGTTATTGAGTACCATTAGATTTCTTCATGGGGAGATGTAATAACTTTTTTTAAAGCCGAACATATCCAGTAAAAGATAATACCTCTCTGAACAAACCTTGCCTTGTTTATATCCTTCGATTATCACACCTGCAATAACACTAGTACAATGTCATTCTTGTAGTCATGTGTGTGCAAACATGGAAGAACTAGCTCAAGGAACTTGTAACACAAATTACATATATACATATAGTAGGAAAGATCAGTTGGTGTATTAGATGTATTTATTTGATGTATACATTATGGATTATAAATAAAATACTTCAAGGGTTTTTAAAGAGGGTTTGAATGACAAGTTTGTATGTCACTATATATAAGCAATGTCTCCAAAATGGGATAAAATTTCCCAAAATTTTCTACCTTCAATAAAACCTTCAGCTATCTTATTCAAAGGTACCTGTAAAAGTCTAAGTGGTTTTCTGAGTTACCTTATCTGGCCAGTAAGAGTAACTTCAGAAATCTTCTTGTTGTTAAAATCTAAGACAAAGGTATACACTTTCTTC
This sequence comes from Ciconia boyciana, assembly GCF_034638445.1. Taxonomy (NCBI): domain Eukaryota; kingdom Metazoa; phylum Chordata; class Aves; order Ciconiiformes; family Ciconiidae; genus Ciconia; species Ciconia boyciana. Next base: position 10,465,847 of record NC_132936.1, on the reverse strand, counting down.
CCAGGAATGGATTCATCAGTAATTCTGAAGTTTGTACCAAAGTCAACATCAACATCTGGAATGTGGACATCACTGGTCAAAATCTTTCTGTCTCTGTTGTACCTGAAGGTCAATGTGGCCTCATGCTGCTTTACACCTGGAAAATACAAGGTACTTTGGTTATTTGCAGCTATGGAATCTCTTTGGTCTTTTCTTAAAAGGAGAATAAAAAAGGATCAACTGGAAATTATATCACCCTGAAGATCTAATGCAACCTTTGATGAATATGAATCAGAAACTGGGTCAACTTTTTTCTCCTCATTTTCTAAACCCACCATGGGCTGATCCACTAATCCTGTCAGTACTTTTGTTACGTAAACCTGCCATCCTACAGATTCTCCCTTTGAAAAATTTGCTGTTTATGCAGTTCTTCTCAATTGGTATGCTTTACTTCCATATTTCATCAGAAATGGTATTTTTCTCTTGCATATATAGAACCCATTAACTTCTCCTCTTCCTTGCTTCCATTCACCAACATCATACTTTTATTTAAATCATGGGCTTTGTATCCAACAAAGCATTTTTTGGATATAAAATCAGCCTTTGATCATGAAAATCTTGCACTGGGATTGCATACATAAAATGAAATGCAAGTTAAAGTGTTGGCCTGTTTGGGTGTAGAAATGGTATTCTATTTCATACTGTAAAGAATTCTATTATGATTTATTCATGCAAATCTTTTTCCCATTAAATGACACAGTTCAAAACTGAGCTAAACCATATTGGTTTTTCAGACTCTTACCTTCTGCCTGGACAGCAAACTTTAAGGTGTCTATCAGGTCATTTCCCTCTCTCTGCAGGTCATAGTTTGCACTTGCAGAGTATTGCTTCACTTCAGCTGTGGACACTAATTCAACTTCAAATCTAAAGGAGTAAACAAATGCGTTGTAAATAACTATTTTGTCCATGACCACAAACAGAGGAAATCATACAGTTCTCAACAGCTCTCTTTCTTTGCTGCTCCTACTAGTCTGTTTTTAAAGATTTTTAAAGGTAAGCTTTATGTGAGAGTGTGCTGTAGATACTAAGCCCTAAGAGGGAAGGTTAGTTAACACAAAATAATCATAGTTAAAGCTGATATGACTTACCTGGATTCTCCAGTCAAGGGATAATATGGAGCTGCCTCTGTGGCACTGGCATTAGAGTACAATAATTTGGTGCAGAAATTTAGACCAGCAATGAAAGGCTTGCAAGAAGTCCAGGTTTCTCGGTTCTCGATCAGAGGTGGAATCTCTTCAGTTTTGGCTGGAGACACCAAATACAGTGTATTGCTGGAACAGAAAAGTGAGCCATTTATTCCCAGGACAGGTGTTCAGACAGTGTCCTATTAACAAGGTTATCTTCTGAATAAAAATCACTTATTAAGGTAGGGGCTTAATGAAGTAACATTTGGTGGTTAAATGATCAAGTGGTTTATCATTATAAGTATTATTATTGATAATTATAATTCTATGTATTGAGCCATTTACTCTCTCTAAAATTAATGTAAGTAGTTCATTTAAATTAAATCTAAAAATAGGCATTGCTATTATAATATTTTTATGTGAAAGAAAACAAAATAATAGAAATGGTAAGAGTCCTGTTGAAAAGTTCAGAAAATAGTGATAAATTAAAGAATCTGTAAGCCATGACTCCTAGTCGCCACTTATCTGGGCTATTTGCTTACCTTACAAAAAAAGTTATTCCAGTTTTTTTTTTTTTTTCTGAACTGAAAATTTCTGCATGCCTGCCCTAGCCTCTCAATTCCATCACAATAAAAACCAAGAAGAGAAGGGAAGAGCATAGCCTTGAAAGTTCTCATTCAGTTATCATTACCTGATACTGAGGAGCTTTGTTGGAGTCTTTGGAGCAGGAATGCTGAATTTCAGCTGTCCAGCTTTCATACTAACATGTGCTTCAATTCCAGACTCATGGAATATATTAGAATTCATCTCAATGCCACTTCTAGCAAATTCAGGCATGTTTATTCCCAGGTGTGTTACAAACTCAATTGCTACTGAAGGTTTAGCAATGAGTTCTGCTTGCATCTATTTGATAAAAACACAATGGTGTATTTATTTGCCCAATACATTTCTTGCTGGTTTTATAAAGCAAATGTAATATTCTTGATAATCTAGAGGTAAGTTTTATATAATTGATTTTTCTATTCAAAAAATTTGATTCCTAAGTCACATAAGCAGAGGGACCACATAAGTGGTAACTGTAACATAACAAATACAGAGGATAACACCAAGGAACCTTACCTACTTTAATGTAAAAATACTCATGCTTCAGATTTTGTACATGGAACTACTTGCATGTATTTTTAAATCTGAAGACAAGAGCCAGTTTTCCATTGTAAAAAAAAAAAAAAAAAGGGCAATTAAAAAAAAAAATGAGCAAACTATTTGACAAAAAAAGAAATGGATCCAAGATTTGAATTTCTTTCAACAGAAAACAGCTTATTTTCAAGCTTTTGGTTTGGCCATTACAGAAAGAAGAGACAGAATGCAAAATTCTGGAAAAGATTCCAAAGGTAACTAGAAGGCAACCAGTACTAAATTTGAGGACTTATTTTTTTATTTTTACTTAAATCGTGTATATGGTGGAAAATTAAAAATTTAGATGAACTGAAACTATTGAGAAATGTATATAAAATATTTACTAAATTACAGCAAAATAGTTATTAAAACTGTAAAAAAAGAGGAAATATTTAATTGTTTTTTTTTAAACTGGATAATTAATTTTGTGTCACATGCTCTTTAATTGTTATGATTTTAAAATGTTTCCTTTCAGATCAAAAAATGTTTCCTTTAACTTAATTTTCAATATTTCTTTTAACTGAAAATCAAAATTTTCACTTTGAATTGGCCACATCAGAATTTTTTATTAACTGTTTGGTTTGAACAGCAAATTCACATGCTGTAGCTTTTGTACGAGCAGGGAGAGATAAATAAACAGAGTTTAAAAGGATTATTTTTGAAAGGGTGATTAAAATACTTTTAATTCATAAATTTTATTAGGTCTCATACTTAATTTATTATATGTATTACTTCTTACTTTAATGTAAATGTCATCCACAAATTAACTGGAGACCTCTAATAAGTAACTTGCTTTTTCATTTCAAGAGTATTTTGTAGTCTTTAAAATTCTTCTGGTGTTACAGTTTTATCCCTAAATGAGACTATAGATTATTAGGAGGAGACAAAATATAGACAGCTGTTGAGACTTACGCTTTTTTGGTGAAGCTTCACAGCTACTTTGGCCCCAGGTGTTGCTATTCCAGACAAGGCAAACTTCAGTTGCAAACCTGCTCCAGTTGGGAGCTCAAACTCATTGTCCATGAACATGTAGTGGACAAATAAATCCCTGTCAACACCTTTTGAGATGGCTTGTGCAATCTGTGAATCAAACAAGGAAATGAACACTAACAAATCTACACTTTGGAATACAACATTTTGTACTTTAAAAATTTATCATGGAATGATTGTAACTGTATAATCCAAAAATTAATTTCATATAGAGTACAGAATCTAATTTCTGCAGATTCCTTGCTTCAATAAATGTACTAAAGACTGTTTATCAAAATCTCAGCTTTAAACGAATACTAGATTTTATCACCTGCCTTGATACACACAGATCATCTGCCTTGACATAGACATACCAATGTGAACTGGTTTAGTTAACATTTAACATTCTGACTTCCTCAAAGTCAATGGCAAAGCTTTCTTTTACTTCAATGAAAGAAGGGTTTTGCCAAATATTCCTAAACTGTACTACATCTTCTTTTCTTTTTAACATGATGAATTATTGCTTAATATTAATATACATTTTCATAATTAGAAATTTAGTAATATAACATAATGGCCAACACTAAGATTTTGGGCATTGTTCCAGTAGATATCTCAATCATACAATAAGATCTGAACCTTTCCTTTTTCCTTCCTATCACCCATCTTCCAGGAGGACTCCACTTGGTTATTGAGGAGTCTTCATGGATTTCTCAGAGTCCTTCAGACTAAACGTGGATATTTTTTTTTAAAAAAATTTATTTTCATGCTGGTATCAAATGCCCATTCTTTACATAATAGATAAACACAACCTAAATCTTTAAAAAATCTTGTAGAAAAAAAAAATTAATAATACACATCGGTGCATCAGAAACATACCATTTCGGGAATAGTCTGAAGAGTTTTAACACTCTTTAAAATCATGTTTCCCAGCAATTTGAAATCATTGAGTTTCATGTACCCAAGTTCTTCTCCCAGGATTCTCAGATATGCTCTTCCTTCAGGAGCTTCCTTGTTGCTCAATTCTTTTATCAGTTTTTCAAGGTTAAGTATTATTCCTTTCATGACATCCTGAAAATTCAGTCAGAAAGTAGTAGAACAGATTTATGAGAAATCTGTAAGATAATATATCTAGAACAGTTACTTAGTGAATGTCAGCTAATCTGCACATACACTTCTTAGAGATTTGTCTCCAAAGGCCCCTCCCACATACAATTAAGAAAAAAACACTGTTAAATAGCATTAAGGATTTCTATTTTAGCTTACCAGAAGAGGAGAAGGCTCATATACAATAAAGAGGGAAGTGCTGTAATTATTGTGTAAAGATAGGAAAGCTGTGCTGCGCAGAGAATGTTTTCAAGCAGTACCTGATCCTGCTTGCCATCCTGGGAGTAACCAAAATAGTCAAAAAGCGCCTTGGAAACCTGCTCTGGCACTCTGCCATCAACCCAGTACAAGGCCTTGCTTGCAGTGTCTGGGAAAAATCCCTTCTCTCCAAACAAAGCTTCCAGTGTTGGTTCAAACCCCTTTCCATCCAAGCCAAGCTGAAATGAACAGGACAATGCAATAATTGAGCCAGTTTCTCCACTTCTTGGGAGCTTTAGAACAAACAGACTTTCTGGGGGACAAACAATGCATTTAAAGTGTATCCTACAAGTCTATGATTCTTAAGGGAAGATACAAAATACTAGGTCTTAACAATTAATTTTATCTCTGTGGTGAGGTCCAACAAAAAGCTTACACATAGGCTGTATCTCACTTAAAATCTACTATGAGTACTTCAGCGTGCCAGTAATGATTCATTAGCATGAAGTCAATTTGTTACAGATGGGTTCATTTTACCCTAGCTGAGGCCTTTAGTAACTCCAACAGGGTCGTCCATCCAGTCAGTGGCAAGTGACATCACATAATGGATGGCTTGTTCTAAAGCCCATTGAGATCAAATGAAAGTCCCCTTGTAAGCATAGTGATCTTTAGATTTCTCCCAAAGCTTGTAAAAACAATACATTATTCAGAGAAAGTTGTTATAAGAAAACAGAAATGAGAAGGAAAACAGATGAATACTAGCAAAAGTTTTTGATACCTCAAAGATATCGCTTGGGCCAAATCCATACACATTCAGAGTGGTTTTTAGCATAGTCTCTTTAGGAACATAGCTGTTTGGATCAAATACCACATTTCCTTCTACTTTGGCAGAGATGGGATCAACTCCAGGTACAGAAACTCTTTTGGAAATCTGATAATTTTGTGAGAATTTTCTGAAATCTTTGGCTGTTGGAACCTGGCTTCCTTTCAGAGCTTCTTCAACTCGGCTTTTTAGACTAGGAAAGAGGATAGCAATGCAAATATGATTAGTATAAATTCCAAAACCTCATTTAGTCTTAGTTGAGGGATTTCTTGTGTCACTTGCAGACATTCATACAGCTGCGGTGATTGTAAATGGCTAGCTCTCTGCACATATTAACAGTAAAAATAAGACTTAAGGGAAAGACTGTAAGCTGGCACTGCTCTGACAAAGCCATAGATTTACTCAGCTGATGTGCTTGTTCAAACAAAGAAAACAAACAAGCAAACAAAAAACCAAGCAAAAAATGCACTGCTAAATAACTACCACTGCAATTATGGTTAGAATTTTGTTCCTCCTAGGAGCCAGTATATAACTAAATTTTACTTACTCTTCAATGCCTACTTCTTCAGAGTCTAGGATGTTGGCAATGTGTGAGGCAATAAAGCTTTTCACTTGCTCGTTCTTCTCCTTTGTGAGGACTCTCAAAATCTTTGTGAGATCACTTGGGGAAGCATTTTTCATCAGTATGAGGTAGGCTGCTAGACGTTTGTCTGTAGGTGCATCCCCTTCTTGGAATGCTTTCAGAAGTGCTGAACGGTCCTATATAAATAGAGAAAGGTTTGCACTGATGAGCTGGCTAGTAGATGATATTGCTAAACTCTTTTGGGAATATATAGGGTGAAATAATTTCCAGGACGTAATTTTTTCAGGACCACATCACTATTTCTATACCTTATTTCTATAACTGACCAAAAATGTTTCATTGAAGCTATTTTGATAACATTTCTTTTGATAGAAAATGTCATAGAAATTATGGTTTTACTAAAACTGATTTTATTATCCTGTATCTGGCAGGTTACTTTTTTGTTTAGAATACTGAGTTTTGATTGTTGGGAATCAGAAGTGTTCTGGTCTGCAGACAAATTCTCAAATTTTGGAAAAAAGATCATTCAACTTAGGAAAAGAAGGTGATCAAAATCTGCTGCAGGAAAATGAAAAACATAGTTTGAAAATAAATAATAGTAAAAAAAATTAAATGCTTTAAATTAAACTGAATCTGAGGATGTGAGCTCCAGGTGTTTCCAGGCTCCCAGACTCGTTAAGCCTTGACCGGAAACAAGAGCATGTCTCTTAGAGTAGAAACTTGTTGATATTGAAACTATTTCACTATACTAAGCTGAAGTGCTCTGTATAATGACATCCATTCATGTAGCAGGTGCTTTAATGTCACTGTAATGTAAACATAAATCTAACCAGTGCTATTAATAACAATGACAACAAAATGCCCGTATAAAATAGGGACCTGATTTTTTCTTAGTTAAATCCATTTAAATCTGGAGTAATTTTTAACTTAAAACCACCTTTAAATAAGTAGAACCCCATTTAAGTCACTCCAACAGGAACAGATCCAAACTTCCCATTTAAACTGAGACTATCTATACAAAGCAACTGCATCTCAAAAGACTAACACCCAGTAAGTCAGAAGTCTGCAGAACTTCTCAGATGTGTATAGAAACTGAACTAACTAAAGGATTTCTAAAAAAGCTGGAGAAGCTAAAAGTGAGATAGCAAAACTATGAAATAATGGGAATGTTTTTGCATATTCAATAACTTCTGTGAACAGTCAAAGTGAAATTAAGACAGTTTATGCTGGTTCTTGTGACACAATTTACCTCTTCAGTAACAGTCATTTTCCTGAATGCCTGGATGGCTGCTTTCTGAACTGAAAGTGATGCAGCTTCGTTTCTGATACATGTCTTAAGAAAAGATTTCAGGTTGGGTTTAGCTTTCTCCATTACTGCACCCATGTTTCCAATAGCCTGTCAGTGATGAAAGACAGAAAGATGATAAACATTTTTTCTCCACCAAGAGAAGTAGAGTAATATATGAGCTACAATTTAAAATAATAGCCTGCATAAGGGAAGAGGGAAATAAAAATACCCGAAGTGTGAGGTATGTGAGTTCATCTTCCCCAGAACAATCAATGCCAAGCAGTGATACCATGAAGTCTGCAACATCTGTTATTTCCTCTGTCACAATCATCTTCTCATTGTAGAACCTAAAGAAATAAACACATTAGAAACAAAAGGAGAAAATGGGAAATGTCTATTTATTTTTTATTCCCAAAGAGCAAATTCATGAGAATAACAAAAAATCCTCAAAAAATGACTACTCTTAGGGTTTACTCTAAGCATTGTAATGTTTTCTTGAGGTTATTTTGTACAATTACATGCTATCATTACTTACTTAGTAACAGAATGACTCAAGCCGTAAAAAGAAGCTCTACTTGGCTGATACTGGGCCATGTTAAGAATTTCCCGTATTCTTTTTGGAGTTGGAGAAGGCAATAGTCCCAGGGTATATGTGACCAGGTCTACCACAAGCGGATTCACGTTTCCAGTTCTCAGTATTTGAAGGACTGCACTGTAGCACTCTGGAGTCCCACACTGAGTCAGGGCCTGAACTGTGATGGAACTAAAAGGAAAAGAGATGACTTTGATTAATTAATTCCCTGTTTGCAGTTATCACTGCATGTTGCATGTTTGAAATAAACATTTGACAGGTTTATTAAGGTGTTTTAATATAAATGACATCTCCTTATGTGTGACTGGAAGCAAATCACACAATTGCTTATCAAAAAGAAGTTTCTTAGTTTTACAAGTTATACTAATAACATGATTAGCTATGAACAACAAGACAGTATTAACAATAATATCATGACACAGACATATCTTTTTTTTCTCCACAACAGACTTTCCTCCAAGTATTATAATATAATATATTGAACCAGACTGAGGCTCTAGTCCCTCTAGAGACTGAGGACATAAAGTATGTGTAAACTGACTCAAGTCCAGCCAGGACAGAAGAGTAAGGGTGGGGAGGGGAGGGCAAGGCCAGACCAAAGAATTGTGCCCTTCCATGTCTCCAAAAATCTCATTTTCAAAACTGTGTTCTTTGCTATAAGTCAGACTTGGGAGTTTGGAATTACAGTCATTGTCCTTGAGCAAAACTGCATTAAACATATTTGGCTATAATAACATCCACAGGACTGCATCTGGCATACACGCTTGGGATGGTGGTGGGGAGAAAAACCCTGTACTGGGCTGTGTTATACTCTAATTTATAGTCCAGCTTCTCCAATAAGTTTGGAATATTTGATGGGGGAATGATCAAAACAATACTAGTTCTTCATAGAAGGCTACAACTTTCAGATCTATTTGAATTCTTATACTGTTCTCATACATTTAATGTTCAAGTTCCAATTAACAACTGAGCATTTTTGATGGAAAAATGTGAAATCCACAATACACAGATAATACACAAAATACACAGATAATTTTGATGATACTTATCTTTCTAAAAGACACTCTTTACATCTAATTCACCTCTAATTTAAAACTACTTGCATCAAATGATCAACTTTAGAATGGATTTGCTATGGCATTGACATGTGGTGTACTTGCACAATGAACTGTTATAACATACCTTGAAGTTTCCATCATCTTTGGTACAAGAGAGCCAAGAGTGGTGTTTTGTAAACTTCTAAGTCCAGAAACAAATTTGTAAAAGAGTCTTGCTCTCTGCTGGTTCTGCTGGGAAGCTGTAAGTTTCTGCAGTTCCTGAAGGATTTTCAGAACAGCATCCCCCTGCCTGGGAAATTTGGCATCTGTACTTTCCAGTGCAAGTCCCTTCTCTTCCAGTTCATCTACCAATTTAAAAAATTGCATTCTTTATGTCTTTATCAAGGACCTATGTTCATTTTTATCTTCTGTCATACATTCAGTATAAATATAAACTCCGTAGATTATTTTATGTGATAACTGTTGAAGTTTAACAGCTAAACAGTTTCTAAAAATAATGGAGTGGAATTTAAATGTAATTCTCTCAAAAGTTGAATAATACCTGTTTGCATAAATTCTTTTAAATTTTCATGAAGATGATTCCTTAACACCTTTTATATTAGCATAGTTTGATTTTTCAACTTTTAATAAACATATCTTAGGAGAAATATGTTATGACTAGGAATAACAACTGCATATCAAAAAAGTGTGTTTCAGAACCAAGTATATAGTAACCATGGACTGTTTACATTTGGCAGCTGAAGCTAAAAGTTGCATAAGAAAGTATGGGTAGCTAAAAAGGGTGCATTAAACTAATGTTTAGACTAGGACTATATTTAGACTAGGACTATATTTTAAACTAAAATAAGATTAAAATTACTTTCCAAGCAAATTATATTTTTTTAATTATAAAGAATAATTTCAAAATTAAAATGAAAACACAAAGGTTATTTAAAATGACCATGTTTTTAAACTTTTCAGGTTTTCCCATTTTAGACCCCAACTTTTTTCCTGACTAAATTGATCAAATTTCTTTAAAAATTATGAATTGTTTTGGTCCTCTCAACTGCATCTTTAATTAATTCACTGTTTAAAAAAAAGTTGTCCCTGTATTTAACCTGTATTTATATTTTGTCCCTGTATTTGTATTATTGAAAATTGCAGCTATACCTCCATCAAAATTTCTGTTATTGATCTTTGGGGTATCTTCAAGCTTCAGTGTCTGGTTGATCTCTGTCATCATACCATAGCGATTTCTAGCAAACAAAGAAAAATTCAGTGCTTTAGTTGAGTCTAAGTACGTTTGAGGGGTCTTGCTATGCCTCCTGCCTTCTTGAGAACAAAATGCATATTTGGGGATGAAGTCAGGGCAGAATGTGATACATCACCATTTAAAAGTGAATATTTATAAATAAAGGGTAAACATAAATAGTGAGCAACTTACTTGTATGAAGAAGGTAGAAACAGGTGTTTTTCACTGCAGACAGCATCTCTTATATGCCTTTTCTTTGCATCAATATTGTAATGACAGAATTGAGTGCTCCTCAGAAGGGTAGATAACGGGATGTTCTGTTAAATAAATAGTTTGGCAGTCACTTTACTGAATAGTATAGAAAACAAACATAGTTTTAAAGTTTGCCACAGTTTTACTGTAATATTAACAGTTACAGCATATTGGAAACAAAGGTGCATAACTGGAACCATTCTCCCACAAAGACAAAATTGCGCCAGTATCAATCTTTAGTCTTAAGTCTCTTCACAGGCAAAAATCCCACTGAAATTTTCCCTCAGGCCTTACTGAGGTGTTTGGCTTAGTAGTTACTTCATGATTGATCCCCTGCTGCCTACAACAAAGGGCTCCTTCACAGAAACCAGTCTGTAATTTTTAAAGTAGTTCAGGCCCCTCGTAACAGCTGATGCTCTTTTTAATTTCACTCTTATTATACAAATTTTAAAGATTTCTACAACAAGCTGTAAAGGTGGCAGAAATTATAAAATGTGTTTTTAGCATGATATGATTTTTTTTTTTTTTTGAGGGAAAACACTCAAACGCACAGATGCCATGATACCAGGAAGAAATCTGCCAATATTCATGCAAGCAACTACATTTGAACATTGTGGATTAACAAGTAGCCTGAACAGGATGTCAAACCATTTACTTTGGGGCATTAAGAGCCCTCTCCTCCTGCACATCATATACACATCAGGGTTGTGGTGGACTACATGTTTTACATGAAATTGGAAAGTTGAAAATTTTGACCCACAAAACTAAAAATTTGGATATGATCTGACAGGTTATCGTATAATCAATAGTACTAACTCTGCCTGTGAAAAGCTCTCCTTTAAAAAATAATGAAAAGAACATGAAAGAAGGTAATTACACTCTTTCTCTATATCTGTTTTTCTCTACTGACTGCCAACAAAACCACAGTCTGATCTAATGCGAGGGTGCAGAAAACTTATTTAAGATTTTAGAAGATAAATACAAAATTTAGTTGTTGTAGTAGCTGTTTATCATTTTAAGTGATGTAGTGAAGAATGTTATATCATATAATTTTTAATGGTATACTTACTAGTCCCTTTACAATGGCAATAGGGCTGACATAATCTCTGATGGGACTGAAGTTGTCACAGGCTTTCAGGTCCCTGTTAATTGAAATATCTTCTGCAACATTTCCTTTTCTAGATTTGAATTCAACTTCACTGTCACACTTTCCATATACAGTATCCTGGAAAGAAGAAAGAAATCAGTGTCTTTGTTCATGCTCTCAGAGATTTTCTGATCTAGCCGAAAGGCACCCTTTCTCATCTGAATTTCCAGGTCTTTTGAAAATGATGTTCAGGAGTAACTCTACTAGGTGAGGTTTCTTCCATTTGTTAAGGAAATAAAGTGAATGCTTTCAAAACACCTACCATTGAAATTGTTTTTACATTTTCTACTGTTTCTGTTGGCACAAGTAGAGCTGAGATGATCCCTCTCTTGAGATTGAGTACATTCAGAGGTTCATCCTTCTCTGGATACAGTTTGACCTTTGTTCCATCCTGAATGATGAATTTTAGCTCATGCCTGCCCAAAAAAACCCCAACATTAGTATGAAATCGCATTAAAGCCACCCAGTGAAGAACATGTTATCAATAAACTGCTGGGATAAATAAACATCATAAAGCATCAAGTTTATCTTGGTCTATCATCATTTACTATTCACTGTTTTTACTATTAGAGAGTATTATTATTAAAGCAGCAAAATTCTAACTAAGGACATTCTGATATCACCGGACTACGAGGACAAGCAAGTATCAAGAGCAATGGCTGGAAGTTGGAATTGCACAAATTCAGAGAGAAGATAAGTAAATTTTTAGAATGAGGTAATTATTAACTACTGAAATAGGCTACAAAATGATGGGAAGGATTCTCTACTAGTTGCAGTCTTTAAATAAGTCCTTGCTTGTTTTCTGAAAAATATATTTTAACACTGTCTCAAGTTGTTTTGAGATATATGGCTTGTGAAACAAGATGGAGGGGATACTGAGGCACTGAAACAAGCATCAAGGTGCACGAGTAAAACGTGCAGTGACAAGCACTAGAGACTAGTTGGGTGGAGGGAGTAGTAGTATTAAGTTACGAAAGCAGATAAGTAAGGAAAAGATAAGTTGCACAGGTCATTAAAGATCGTGATAGGAAATCTGGACTTCAGTCTCAAATGCCTTTCTATTGCACAGTCTTTGTACCATGTCAGCAAAGTAAAATTATCTTAAAATGGCTGCACACAGCCATTTGAGAATTTGCTTACAAGAAGGAAGATTGCACTTGCAATAATCTTTTAGGGGACTACTCAACAGTTTCCTGATGTAGATGGTACAAATGACAAAAACATTTCAGGTGAAAATTCTGGATGGAAAAAACCCTTCTCTACTAGCAATTGAGAACTGTGCCAAGTTAGCCCTAAATTATATCAGGGAGAGTTTTGCTGTGGAATCAGCTTATAAATCTACCAGGTTATCATAAAATGTGTTCTATGCCTGGAAAAACATAGTCAGGGTGGACTGTAACATTGCAGCCTCTTCTACACCAAGGCTACAAGCATTGATGATAATTGATATTGCTTACTTGGACATGGCATTTGCAAAGTCCTCAGAGTTCTTTGATTTTTTCAGCATGGCCCTTCCCTCAGTGTCAACACCAAATGTCTCCCTCAGGGAGCAATGCATTGTCCTCAGGATGAAGTGGCACAGCTGTGGTACCTCCAGTTCAACCTGAAAACACAAATATGATGTGTTTATCCTTTTTTCATTACCACGTTTCCAGGATCATCCAGTTACAGTTTTGAAAATATGGTATTTCTTGGGTTTTGTAAAGTGCCAGAATCACCCTGCTAGCAGCTGTTGGGAAAGATTCCAAAGTACTCTAAATAGCTTAAGGTAACCTGAGGGAGAAGATATGAAAGCAGGTATTTGTTTGGCTAATGGCATGGAGTATACTATATACATGGTAAACAAGCAACTTAGGTTCTGAAAATTTATAGTACTAGAAGAACTTTATGAAAACTTGAGTACTGATTGATTGATTGATTGACAGTACTGATAACTTGATTACACTGACCAATCTTTAGACTCTGTCAGAACAGTATGTGTTAAATAAAAAATATTTTCCCTATTTACTCTGTTTCAGAAAAAAATGTGATGGGAAAGTTTTGGGCAAGATGCAGGGACATTGAGTAGTTTAATGGCCTAAGGGACCTTTTACTCCTACAGCTCTGATCCTGGCTTGACTGTTACTATCAAAAGGCTATCAAGTGGTCTTCATGGCATCAATGAGCTGTTTTAGTTCAACTTCTAGAACTGTTTGATGGACATTGGTAGACTGAGCCTGGGAGCTAAGGAAAACTGAACTACCAGGTCTTCCCCCTCTCTCGTGTAAAAGTACAGCCAGATCAGGATTGAAATGCACAGACACAGTGGTATGAAGGACTTCTGCCATCCTCAGGGCCTTCTGTCTAGGACAGGGAGGGCTTAGTCTTCAGGACTCTCAACATGAGCCTTTCAAAAGAATGATCTTGTTTAGAAAAACATTGAAGGATGCTCCCCAGCTGCCAGCTCCTATGTTATTCAGTATATACAGTCCCAATCAGTCATATTTACTCCTCTTTCCCTACCTTGCAAGTGATCTTTGAACCGCTTCGAGAATCTGCTGTTCCCGTGATCCCATTTGATGTTTCTGCTTCATATAAGTAAACATATTTTCTGAGGTGTTTAAATCTGGTTGCATCTTCTGCAATTGGGAAAACAAGAGTGCTTTTATGACTTGGGTAGGATATGCATATGTAGATCCTTACAATACATGCTTAGTGTTATGTAACTAAAATGAATGCCACATATAAAGGCAGCATGAGGACCGTCCCACTATTTCCTTTTAAAGAATAGCTTTCAGACAAAGAAGTAATGCCTTCGTATCAGCTGGATACTTTCTGACGCATAAGAAAAAACTTGTGGGGGAAGCATAAATTTTGGGGTCTACTGCTCTGTTTGATGAGATCTGACAATATGACGCCATCTGGCCTTCAAATCATGCCCCATTAAACTTAATGACAAAAGTGGAAGAAAACTTAAGATGTGGAACTGTTTTAAAAATTACTCTATTGCTTCTAAATTAAACCAATCAAATGGTAGTTTTCAAATTGGTAATAAAATTATTCACTTCAGCTCAGATTTTTCCATCATAATTCAAATGCAAGGAGCTGCTTTATCTAAGTGACATGACTGAGACTGAAAGCACATAAACACAGAAAGGGATAGAACACCAAACCTAGCGTTCCTCAATACCACTTCACCTGAATTTACAGAGTATCTTTCTGCCCCAGACTCTCCTGAAACATGATCTGCTCTAATTCACTTACTAGATCAGCAAATTTTACTAGAGTAGACTATTTTTAATGGAGATAAACTTTAGTTACATGAAGAGCATCCAGAACAAGGCAAAAGCACTAAGCTATGCATGAGAATAAGGCAAGAGGAAGTATTTGCAGAGGTGTTTCTCTTTTTATCAAAGGAAGCTCCAAAACCTAATGGGCTTCCTCAAAGGGATGAATTTCACCTGTGTTTAATCTGTCCCTGTTCCTTTCAGAGGCAATTAATCTGTAATTTTAAATTCTACAAGCAGGAATGAATGTGGTAATAGAGACATAAAGAAAAAAATATTTTGTCTTAGTGTAAAATACAGTGATATAAGATCTTCTTTTGGTGTCTGGAATGCATAACGTAGGCCAAACAATGTTCTCAATTACAATTCACTCCCATTATAACTGCAGGCATCATTTTAAACTAAACATATGATGATCAGGCATTTTAAGTGACTGTGTTAGAGCAATTTAGGTCTATCTGAACCAGAAGTTACTGTTCCCTCTGTTTAGACTGAGCAACTCACTGGGATTGTGACGCTGTTGTGATGCTGAGTGAAAAGCAATTTCCTAAATTGCTCCTCTCTGGTTATTTGTGACTGTCTGAACATATTAGAATCCTGATCTACTTTTATAGAAAAAAAAAGGTGAAGTCATCACGTTGTAAACCCACACGCTCACCATCAAATCTGTATGATTTTGCCTGCCTATACCTGCCATGGATGTAGCTTACTCTTCCTCTTTTATAAAATATTTGTCATGTCAGAGGCCAATGGCAATGTTATCTTGCCCTTTATGTCACAGAATTGCATACTTAGGGAGGAGAACAGAATAGTACTGTAAATGTCGTATTTCCTCCTTGGACTATCGCTTTTATAAGCCTTACATATGTTAATAGTGTTTTAACTGAGATTACTTTCATGTAATTGCTAAACAGAATTAATATACTTAATACTAGCTATCATACAGTAATCAGCATCTTACAAACATTTGAAAACTGAACTAAATTATCTAATTAACCTTAAAATCAACTGCTATAGAAAAATTCAACACTATCCCTGTGATTTTTGGCTATCCTGGAGTATAACTTTGCTGAACTGTACATTCTCAGAAATTTTCGCAACACCAGTACCTACTATGCTAAAGCCAAAAGGCTAATTATTGCTTCATTTCCTGCTTTTAAATAGAAATAAACGGAAAAGGAATAGGGAAATGATAAGATTAGAAACGCAAATGCTAAATAATTTATTGTATCAAAAATACATAAGAAATTGGCAATGAAGGCCAGAAGTCTTTGAGTTGGTTCAGGCAGCTGAAATAAACCCAATTGCCTGGAGATGGTGCTAAAGCATCCAACAAGGGAAAAAAAAAACCCTGAAGATCCGAAAGGACAAAGAACAAAATGACTCATTCAGTACTTTGACCCTATGGTGGAACATTATGTATCTAACCAAGCAGTCAGGGCCAGTCAGAGTTCATTATAAGATAGGGCATAAAGTCAGCATTTCCTGAGTCTTGACTTGTTTAAAGAAATTGCTGTCCTTGCTGACAGAGTAGATGGTTTATTCTACAGGTATTTAGTTACATATCCAAGTGCAATTCTGTGGGTTTAGCAGGCACTGTGAAGGGTAAATGAGAAGTGAGATTCAGCCCACCGTAAAGTATAATGGACATAACCTCACTGCTAAAGCTTCACATCTGATAAACAGGGATTTCTAAATTAAGGAATTTGCACCCGACAATTAAGAAATCAACAAAACAATGGAAAGTAGTTTCTTAATGGGAGCTTTTTAAAAGTTTAGAAACTCAATCTCAGCTTCTCTGATGTTAGGAAACTTTTGAAATTCTTTAAGCCAAGCCTTATAGATAATTAAATACCTAAAATAAACAGCAATAAAGACTTCAGAATATTGCCATCACTTTTGTTTCAGTTATTTCAGAGGAAGAGATTTATGGAATATGAAAAGTCAAGCTTTGAAAGATGTATTCAGTTAATATAGTGACATAAGATAACAAAAGCAGATGCAAGAAATCAGTTACTTGAACATCCTGGATTTCCATTTTCAGGCGTTTCTTCTTCTGTAAAGAATAAAAACAAGAATTAAAAGCTGGAAAAACAGTTTACAGCTATAAAACAAGGGCTATGGAAATATAAATGGAAATACTACGTTTTCATTGTAAGACCTTTTTAATTCATACCAACTTTTGATGTAGTTTGGCACACTGATGTAAATAACAAAGCTACTATTAACATTGACAGTACAGAGTCAAATCTAAACAGAGTTACAGTAGTTGCCTTGATTTTGTGAACTAAGACCTCAGAATAGGATCTTTAAGTCACTGAATTAAATTATATTAAATTATAATATATTTTTAAAAGCCCTATGTTATGTGAAATAGAAAGTTCGTAAATGATGAGCACAAAATGTAGAGGTAGACAGATGAAATGTACCATCTAACAGTTTACTCTAAAATTTTAGTCTATTTGAGCAAACAAAAATGCTGCATAATGAATGAATGGCTATATTTTGCTTTTGTACATTTAAAAAAGGACAAATTTGATGATTAATACCACAATTCTCTGCTATTAAATCTTTTCTGAATATTAAGAGTTCATTCTCTGGGGAAAAGAACACTGACTGAAAGCCTATTCAAGTTAAGAAGAATCATTTGCTCCAATCTGTCTTAGGTATGTCCCAGATGACTTTATTTAAAATAAAGTAAAATAAAATAAAAAAAAATAAAATAAAATAAAATAAAATAAATTATAATATAATAAAATAAAATAAATTATAATATAATATAATATAATATAATATAATATAATATAATATAGTAAATCTGCTGCATTCATTTGATGCTATGTCATTCTTTGGGACATCACACATGAATGCCAGCACTTTTCATAATATTCTCTGCACACTTTCCAAGTTTTCATTCTGGGAATTCTAAGGTTGAGCACTCTATAGAAATAGAGTGTAACATTAGCTACAGTAACAGCAATAGCAAAAGTAATACTACTATTACTATTACAATAGTAACAGTAATAACATTATTTATAACCATTAGAAACAAGTACATCCTTTAAAATTGTATAACATCAGTCAACAACAGAATATTAGTTCAACAAAGGCGTATTTATGATTAATTCGATCTGCATATAAAACCAGATCTCACTTTCCCAGACTCACTTTCCTCCTTAAGGTTCCTGAAATCTTAAGTAACACTACAGTGTCATATTCTAAAAAGCCACTTCTTGGGAAGCAAGGCTAGCTCACAATCCACAGCACCATATTGGTCTAGGCTGTCTTTTCTGATCTTAGGAAAAAAAACTCTACTGGCCTACTTCTTTTACTATTACTACTGATGACTATGTCCCCTTAACACAAAATTTCAAGTGTCAGTATTGCCTGCCAAATACATTTTGCTTTCTTGCTCTCCGTCTTCACATTTGCTGCAAAATAGGCTAGCAACAACTGGGATAAGTCTGTATGGTATCTCCAAGCTACAGTATCTCCATGGGGGTTTAAAAAGACAGCATTACAGAAGAACAATTAGACCACAATAAATTATGTGAATTCCTTACAAGTTGAAAAATACATTAAATCTGATCAAAAGACACCAGGTAACATTTGTGACTTCTTCTACTTTGGGATCCTCCTATGATTGCCCAGTCTAACAAAGAGAAGAGATGATATCTTTGCCACACTTACCCTCTCTAATTCTATAAGCCATTGTCCTGTTGATTTTTGCATTACTGTTGTTTTAACGGGTTCATAAATAAAGCAGCAAAAAGCACTAACATAAAAGGCAGTACTTACGTGTGAGAACACCACTGCTGAGCAGCAGGAAGAGCAGCAAGAGCTGCACAGGGCCCATGGTGAGCCCCGAACCCTCTTGCTGCTCTTTATTTTCCTCTGTTTTTCCTTCCCTCCCCTCTTTACCCCTTCCCTACTGCCTCCGAGGGAGAATGAGCCTTCTGACTTGGACCTCCATTTATATAGTCTGTAGCAAGCAGCTGAGGCAAACGGTTTAGAAAGCTCAGAGCAAATTGCCAAAGGTCCAAAGGTGAGAGTCCCAGATCCTCACTGAGCTCCAGACAATGCTCTGCTTTGGTTGCTGGGAGTCCCTGAAGGCAGAGGACTGAGCATATACTGGAGATAAGTCACTCTTCCAGTTCATTGGTTTTTTTCTTTAACAGAATTTTAAAAGCAAAATCCCTCAGCTACAGACTAACAATGTATTCAAATAAATTTCCCACGTCTACATAGGGACAATTGCAATGCATAAATTACAGCTGGAAGAAATGACCACTGCAGCATGCTTTCAGTATAGATGTTGAGAGGCTTAAGGGTATGAGTACTTGACAAAATGAGAGTATTGTGCAATTTCGACATCTTCCCTTTACAGGCAGGAGAATGAAATGTCTAAGATTTTTTTCCTTTGTTGTACCTAAATTTGTCATATACCTTTCTAAAAATAATTTTACATTTACTTGCAATATTCTGGTAAATCAGGCCATGTTCATGTTGAAAGTAAGCTCTGCATAATTCCTTTGTTTCCTTCTTTTTAGATTCAGTTTCTTTTGTTTGCGAATAATAGCAAAAATATGAAAATAAGATGATCAAATTTATCTGAATGAAGAAGATAAACCTATGAAGAAGATAAACCTGATTAAAATACAAACAAACAAACAACCTTTTAATGAATATGTATGTTGGTAAAAAGACTGGGTTTATGTCATGAGAAATTCTAGTAGTTGGAATTCTTTCTTTACTCATATCTACCAAAGCTAACTGCAGTAAAAAAAATTTACTATGGAAATAGTTAAGAACATTTTGTTCAGTAAATTTAATTTTCATATATCTGATCAAATGGAAATGTTTTGACATTCCCAAATCAAAATATTTCCTCTTAGCTTGTTGAATCAAAAATCAAATTTTGGCTTAGCTAAGTGGTGATTTCTTTTCCCTTGAAATGTTACCATGTTAGCATGCATCACGGTAGTTATCTTTAAAGTCTCTTATTTCTTCATACCCTTTCTCTCTTGGACTTCATAGTTGGGTTACACTTCCCAGGATGCACTATGTAACTCGCAACGTCAGTTCAACCAAATGGTAAGCACTGATATACAATGGGGCGTACTTTCCAATAAGGGAGACATCTTCCTTGTAATCAGGATTTTGTCTGATGACATTAATAAGAGCATGCCATTTCAGAGAGATTTCTTGTAGAAATTTCTTTCGTGGATTCCTCAGTATTGGAGGCATCACGAAGAAAGCATTTCTTAGATTTTTCCATTTCAGTTTCTCTCCTTGGCTTATACCAATCACAGATACAATAAAGCAACCAATAGGTTATTATTTTTTACTTCCAAAAAGCAACATAGGTTTTTGTTTACTTTTGTGTCCACAGCTGCCTCAACATCTGTTGTGATATGTAACAATGATTTTACTTTGTAGTATGATTCTACCAAAGAGACTGTACAAAAATATCATATTTTTTCCCATAGCATTTGATCCCTTTCTGCATTCAAACATCCAGAGGTTTTGACTATTACTTCAAATCTATTTAGTTGTTCACTTTAGCACTGCAGATAAATAAGAGCTCTGGAGTGCCCAGCATTCAGAGACTGGTTAGCTATTTCCCTGTTTTGCCTGTGTCTCCTCACTGCCTTCAGGTGGTTATTTGGGCTCAAGCTGAGGCTGACTATTAATATGATATTGCACAGACATAAACAGATTACAGAAGTTATGACTCATCCCATAAGCATGCAGGTAACATAGGTGCACCACTCCACTGTGACCGGTTTATATTGCTGTATTACCTAGTCAAGGGACAGCATTTTTTTCACAACAGGTGCCACAAAATGCCACACTCTACTTTTATCTATTCAATCATCAAGGAATCCCCATGCTTTCAGCTCATTGGAAGAAGTCAATATTCACATGGAGTTAGACACCATAAAGTTCTTATTTCAGCTATTTCTGTGAAATTGTGGGCTTTGACCTCAGAACACAGTTTATCTTCCAGACCAAATCAATTTTAAATCGTATTATCTCATTTCATTCTTCGTGCTTCTCAATTACTTTTGGCTAAGTCCCACTCTCCTCTGAGTGCATCTCTTGGAAGTGAAATGAAGGCTTGGAGATGGAACCATTCTGAAGCCCAGTCACTGTATCGCAGGTCTTACATCTTTGCATCTTTTGCACTCTATATGACAAAGACAGGCAGAGGGTATTGGTGCAGATTTGAAAAGAGAAAGGATGACAGAAACATCAAATGCTACTCCCTGATGTTCTACACTGCAAGTAGCTCCAATCTTTGGCATACGCTGTATGTCTCTAATCTGCACAGATTTGGTCCTGATCTAATAACCAAACACCTAAATGGAAGTTCTCCAACTGTCTTTGGATAAAGCCATCTGAGGTGAGTGCTGTGTTCCATGTTTCTTTTCCCTTAAGAATGTCTTTTTCCTTTAGTCCACATTACTTGGAAATAGGGACATTTTGGACCTTGGTGCTCACCATGGTAAGGCAGCATTGTTGAAGCACTAGGTACTGCCAGAGAACATTAAGTTTGTTCACCATTCCCTTCAAAATACTTAAATACCAATATTAAAAATTATTAAAAAACAATGATGAAATTATATTTAGAAAGGAACTATTTCTGGACATTTCACATCTTTTTTCTTAGGAGAACCTAGTAAGGGGAAAATTCCCTAAAGGAGATAAAAATGTCATCAGCATCTTGTAACTAACCATTACCGAAATGTAGTTTCATGGCTTATTGAGGAAAATGCAGGGCATTTATTAATGCTGATGAAATAAGCTAGCTGGAGCTGTCATACATTTAATGAATTTTGCCAATTATGTCTTCTTTCCTAAAAATCTTGCCATTGGTTTAGGATGTTCTGCATATTCATACATTGGTACTACCTAAAAATGAAAAACATAGATCACACACAGATTCTTTGTAAAACACAGAGTAAGTGCAGTTCATATATGTAAAGAATGACTGATAAACTGAAGGTGTCACACATACATGCACGGACTGGGTGTTCACAAAGTCCACTACTTAATGCATTCATCAGACATACTGTGTATGGACTGAATCAATGGTCTTCTGAAATGTAGGAAGTGTGAAAATACTTCCAATACACTGAATTAATTTTGTACAGAGAGATAATTTGTGCATGGTTATTATGGATATGGAAAATCTCTGACATGATGTGGAAGCCTTAGCAATCGTAGAATCGCAGAATAAACTTGGTTTGGAAGGGACCTCTAGAAGTCATCTAGTCCAACCCCACACTCAAACCAGATCTTACTAGATCAGGATGCTCTGCGCCTTTTACACTGGAGTCCAATCAAATGATGAAGGCATGATCATTTGATGTTCTGTCCTTCATGGACTTCAGTCTAGCTGCAGTATTAACAGGCTACTGCCTCCTCACACATATATGAAGAAGTTATGTATTTGGGTGCATTACTGTACTCTAAATGACTGGAACAGCTGCATTTCATTAGAACTACAGCACTTGCTTGAGAAGTCGATGACCAAGTTTCCTGCTTTGCCATCATGAGAGAGGGTTTGATCCTATGTATAAGTGTCCTATGTATAAGGCTACATGTAATTCTGGTTGGGAGCAGCCTTTCTGATGAACCTGGACTGCTATGTAGCCATGATTTGAAGTTTGTAGAGCCAAAAAATTGAACAAGTAAATAATGAAACAACTCCTGTGCATGTTGGGACATATACTTGGGAGTACGAAGTCCTAGCTTCAGCTATGTATGTATTGCAGATATGGATTAAATGCAAACATAATACATGTAGTAGGAAACAGGGCTCAGGACTGAGTACAGGTATTGCTTACTTTCAAACTGCTTAAACTCTCACTCATAAGCCGTGGCACATCATACACGAGTATATAACTTATAATGAAAATGGATTTGATGGTCACAGTCACCTGTAGAATCTAGAAAAGCTAAGGAAACCGAGCACAGTAAATTAATGCCAACATATAGCTGACAGTCAGCACGGGAAAGCATTTTTAATCGCTCCTATTCCATAACACATGCTATGGTGTCCTATATTTATGGTATATATGGCATGTCTTGATGGCCTCCACAGTACTGTAGAGGTACGTTCACTGATCCCTTTCTTTTCAGTATAAATGTGTGCATCTTTGTAACACTTCTGTTGTATTTAGGGATTGTCATATGAATACCATTAAACAGAAAACCCATCTAACACTCAAACTTTAACTGAGTTAAACTTTAACCTTTAATTATATATTCTCTAGTTATTGTATATATATTATATTATATTATATTATATTATATTATATTATATTATACAGTACATTATATATTATAGACTATGGTCTTTTATTCTGCTTGATGATACCGAGATTTCCTTTTTCTACCACTGGAGACTGGTCAAATGTTTTGACATTACTGTTAAGAGAGGGACGTGGTAACACCTTCACTGGACACATCCATCAGAATTTTTATCTTGTGCTTGTTGTTGCATTGTCTCAGGATAAGGCCCTCTTCAATGAACTCATTTAGATTCTTTATTAAGTTTTGCATCTCATTTTCACTCAATGACTTTTGCTAGACAACAATACAGACAGTTTATGGAAGCAATTATGCTTGGTACTAAGCTGCTTATATTCCAAAGAATCCTTGTGTACCTTCCCTTCCATCCCTCTCTCCCTTCTCTTTTTCTTTCTTTTCTTCCTTCCTTTCACCTTTCTTTCTCCCCTTTTTCTTCCTTCTTTCTTCTTTCCTTTTCTAAGAAATATACCCACTATACAGTGTTCACATTTTTTCTGTTATTACTCATTCAGGTCAAGGCCCAGCACTTCTGGTTCTTTGGGAGCTCCTTGGAAACATTGGTCTTAGTCTTCTACTGTGTTTCCCAGATCACAGTGTCATCTGTTTAGGTCTTAGCATGTCCCTCATCAGAGAAAAATGGTTGTATTTTCTGGCGAAACACCTATGGTGCTAACTATAACCCAATAGCAATTGGAGGAAACTGTGTCTCCCAAAGGAGGTGTTGGAGGTGCATAAACATACACTCTGTTTGTCTAAGAACCACTGCCAGAAGCCTGCTGAGGCATCAAGAGTAGAAAAATATTTGGCATAAGCCATCTCCTCCAGAATTTCTCTCCTTGTAGGTAGTGGAAAATGTTTCCTTTTTACATATTTATTTAGTTCTTTTGAGTATATTCCTGGGCAAAGGGTCTATCTTCTTTTTGCATGAACAAGAAACTGTACTGATTCTGTTGAACCTTTTATTCACACTCTCCTTGCAAAGTATTAAACCTCCCCAGTTCCTTCATTTTGTTTTGTCCCTAGGCAAAGAAATGTACTCTTGAACTGTGGTAGGCTGGGATCTCTCAATTCAGTTTTGAATTCTGCTGAGCGATTCCTACAAAGATGTTGCAAACCTCTACTTTATTCTCTCTTCACCATGGTGAAGTGCTCAATGTATTTCTAAAACAGCATTTTTTCAACGTTTTTTTCTCATCTTCCAATTTCTTATTTATCCATACTTTCCATTCAAATGCTCTCTTCTAAGCTCACCACTGGAAGATTGATCTTCTACTGTCTCTTTTAGTCATAAAAACACTGTTTCTGGTACAGATGTTCAGTTCCTCTGCGAAAAAGGTAAGACTAAGAAATAACCCATTTACTTTCACAATGACAATCCAGGGATTTCCTATAGAAAAATTACACGCTGCTGTTCTAGTAACTTCCATTGAAACAGTGGGATTTTTTTCATCCTTTTTGTCCAGGGTGCAATGTTCCAGTATTGCCAGCCCTGCCAAAATATCGTATTCCAGTGGAGTGTCATGACATAAGTGGTTCAGTGAACCATGGTTTTTGAGAACTCCAACTTGAAAATCTGTGCATCTTTTTGCTTCATGTCTCCCATGGTTTCAGCCCTCCATCATCTTCATACTGCCAGAGCTCATGCTGTCTCCACAGGCTTTCATGTACACAGGATGCCATCTCTGCCTGCAAAATTCCAACTGCTTTCCCAAAATTAATTCACACCACCACTGTGCTTTCTATGACCCTCTTCCTCATCTCTGCATCTGGCCACTTCTCAGAGACTCAATTTGTTTTCCAGACTTACAAGTTGAGTTCATCAACATAGAAACAGTTTCTTTCCTTTTTTTATTCTTTCTTTTCAAATATTTATCTGTCACATGTAAATTTTCTACAGAATACCATGTTCCTCAAATAGGCACACTACAGTTAAATACTTAGCCTTCTGCACTGCAATTAAATGGAAGCTCTGAATATAAGAATTATCATTTAAAGAACTACCGCCTTGCTGTTTTTCTTTTTGCTGGCTTCTGCTGCTCACAAATACACTGAGGAGTAATGTTTAAATCTTTTCCAGTTGTTTTGGGAGCTCATTTTTCCACCACTCTGAGCAGTTAACTTTTCTTTCTGCTTTTGAGAACTGTTCAATAATCACTCAAAGTCAAAGAGGTTGCCTTCACTCAGTGTTGGAGCTGATCAATCAATTTGATAGTTTTAACTGACTGGTATAGTGCAACACACATTTCTACACAATATTACATGGAATTTTACTACATCATTCCTGAGGGAAAAAAACTGTTCTCCTTAGGGAAAAAAAATCTGTCTTCACATTAGCAATAGGGAATAGAACCACAAACGGACTAACTTGCCTTACAGAGTGTTGGAAACCCTCACTACTAGCTTTCTCCTAATGTTAGATAATTAATACTGCAGAAGATGATCCCTGTGACATACTAGCTGCTTGAAGGCCACAAGGTAGTTAAGGAAGTAGTTAGGTTTACCCAATGTCTCATCTGAGGAGGAGAAAGAATTTTTTTTTTTTCATTTTACTAAGGCGCTGATGCTATACAAGGAAGAAAAAAACAAATGAGTCAGTACTTTTTGCATGACATTACCAGAAATGATAACAAAATGTATGAAGCCACAAGAGTGATAGCAGATATGGCTGTCAGGTGGGGACTGCACTTTAATCTATATATGGACCAGGTTATAAGTTTCATTACTGGATGATGAACTGCACCTGTTAGGCTTGAGGCTCTGAAAAGTTAGAAAGGAAGGGGACATGTCATTCAGCTTATTGGTACTGACATCAAAGGCTTTTCACCTTCTGGTCACCTTCGTAAATACAGCCTTAATGAGCAGTGGGTTCAGTTTCCTTCCCAGGTTAAAAATGTTTTCAAAATTAGAAACATTATTGTAGTGGTTGTGATTTTAAATTCTAGGACAGGCCAAGAGTCACAGAGATTTGAGAAAAAACCCTGCCTTTTATCCCTAAAGAGGCTTTGCGTTGTATTATTGAAATATCTTCAGCTCACCCATACACCTGAGTATTTTGCTGATTAAACAGCACAATTCTACTGATGATAACCAAAATTCTTGATTTTTAGAAAAGTCCTCTGAGAACAAAGGTCTTTTTAGCCTCTGTCTGGGTTCTTTTCTAAACTCAATATAGCAGCCTAGATTAACATACAACTGACAGAAATCAAATTCATATTTTTAAGACGGATATTTGGGATATGTTTAATTATTACATTAAATATTTATATCCTTACTTATCTGGGGCAACATTGTGGTGCAGGAAAATATTGCATGCTTCCTCTTTGCCAGTACAACTAATCTAAAATGTGCTGTCAAATCTTAAACTTTTTTAATGTATTTTTTTTTAAGTAAAGCATTTATCTGAACTTCATTAATTTTTCAGTTTACTGGTAAGTATCCTCTTTCCTGTTCTTCGTTAATTTCTTATTACTCTTCTTCTGTCCAGAAAAATTGCAGTGACAAATATTATCCTCTTCATATATTGCTTTTATTCCAGAAATCCCTGTTTGAAGTCACCTTATTTCAGTTCTACTGTATTATCTTTTTAAGGACTTTATATCCCTATAGCATAATTCAAACTTATACATGAGCTTTTATTTCTTTCTGAGTGCTCTTTCATTCCTTTCATTCAGTTAAGAATGCAACTTTTCAATACTAGCTACCTCTGTACTTGATAAGCCACTAATTGATAATGGTAAAAATACAGTATTAATAAGCAAAAGGGAAGGAAGGAGGGAAAAAAGGAGGTAAGGAGGGAGGAAGGGAGGAAGAAAGCAAAGGAAGGAAGGAGCAGGAAGAAGGGAGGAAAGAGGGAAGACTATTTTTGTCATCTGTACTTTCTGTTGTGGATCTGTGGTGGGGCAGTGAAGTATGTATTCCTAAATCCATCCCTGTACATGGCCATAATCAAAAATGAACTAATTGTTCTCAGCAGAATGAGTTCAACAGCTTACACTGGGTATATGGAAGTTATCAGTTTGGATTAAAAAAGAAAAAAAGTAGCAGTCTTCTAACTAGGATGAGACTTTTTTTTGTTATTGTATTGCTGAAGAAGGAAATGTGTCTCCTAAAATCCACATTAGTAAGAGTTATATGTTTGCAACTGAAATTCAGTTTTGATGGAATATGGCCTTGAAATATAAATCAGCACGAGAGAAGTGTATTTATTCAGAATACTAACTTGTCCCTATTTTTTCACATAGTAAATAGGAGTTCTACTGTGAACATCTGGCATGTGGAATGGTTATTTCCTCACTTGTCTATAGATACACACTTCCATGCATTGCTTAATACAGACTTCTGCCAAAATCAAGGGGTTTCCAAATCTGAAGTTTTGGTTAAAACTTATTTCCAATATTAGTACATTTTTATTAGTAAAATCATGTTATTTTTGTTAACTCCACTATACAGTCAGAAAGAATGGTGCTGGAAATAAGTATGCTACCCCTTATTGGCATCGCCTACACATTTGATGATGTCCCAGGGACTAGAGTGACATCATATCATGATTCCAGTTTTAAGTATCAAATTATGTGGTCAGATTCTCACATTGGGCACTCAATTCCTTCTGTATACAGCTCCTGTTTTGGGGTCTGAAAGTTTGAAAACCAATCCATGACATCTTTGAAAAATGTGTCTCTGGATAATAATGGGTTGCAAACAGTTGCCACTTAAGCTAAAACTCCTTTACATAAAGGGTTCAGTGAAGATGGAGCATTCTGTTTTATGTTTATCTATGACTGTCCAATTGTCTCTGCTATCAATAATGTAGTGATTCATTATGCTGATAACTCAAATGAAACCAAACCTCATTTAACACTAAGATATGGTATAAACTGCAAAAATAGGTTAAAGTTCATCTTTCAATAGCAGCTGGGGCTCAGAAAGAAAAGGGAACATCCTGTTGTTCAGGTGTTACTTAGTTCAAATGTTATTTAGTAACAGAAGGAAAACTTGCAGAAGTTAATTTTTTTTTAAGTTCTTGAAACCATGCTTAATCAAGTTAAATAAAACATCTATTTATTCGGTTAGTTGGCAAGAATGAAGATTTCTGAATTATACTTTCTGGCATAAAACCCCAACATATCAACGTGCCAATTATGACATAGTTTAATGAAAAAGGACAGGTTTCTTAGAGAAATGTAACACTAAGAGTCACTTTATCTGCAGGAATTAATTGGTTGACAATGATGCAGTTATGTTACTCTATCTGATATGAGGATTTGGCTCAGTTCTGAAGCTGCCTCTATGTTTTTATTTGATGCTCTCAGCAGCTACTTCTCTGCTGACTGCTCCACCATTTGCCTTTCTATTCCTTGACCTTTCACCATCTTTCCCCTTGTATCCGGTACCTCTGATTTTTCATTGCCACAACTGCACTTAAAGAATTTTATTTTCTAGTGTTATTCTTTCATTTCTTCTTCCTATTTTCTCTGTTTCAGCACATCACCTATACCCCACACTATCCCAATGTTACCTTTACTTCTTCCTCATAGTTAGCATTGTGCTAAGTCTTGCTTTGGTGTTAGACTGCTGAAATCTTCTCTTTATCTTCCTGTTCACTAAGCCCTTGTAATCCACTATCCTATCAAGAATTCCTCTGCGAGAACAACCTAGCAGATTCTCACACCACTTCAGCTTCTTAAAATGGCCACTTCTGTTCCATTAAACCACGCATAACTTCAGAGTGCTTTACTGTGTGGCTTCCTGAAATAATCCTCTGCACATTTCCTAAGCTCATGATGCAATGCTTGTGCACTGTTTCCTAGTCTAATGTAGACTTCAGGCCTACAATGTTTAGATGGTAAGTTTAGATAAGATGTATTCCACTGTAATGGTAAGGATTTGGTGGGCAGAGAATGTGCACGCAGTTGTGAGCAATTCGGAAATGTGGTCAATGTGTAGAAGTGGGCAAAAAAGCAAAGCAGTAACAATGAAGGAAGAGAACGGAGAACTGTGTCAAAATATTATAACAGTATTATAGTAATGCAAACAATGGTATGTTCTCAACAGTAACAATAATAATAATAGAAGCAAACAGAGCTATTACTCGGTTCCTGTGGTTCCAGTTCAAAGAACATATAGTGGAAACTGAGAAGGATCCGAGATAGGCAGGTCAGAGCCATGGAAGATATTCCAATCTGAGAGAGACTGAAGAGACTGTAATTGTTTGCTTTGAAGAGGAGATAAGAAAAGATAAGATAAAGGCACACAAACCAATTACAAATATAAAGAAAGATGAAAAGCACTGAGAGTCTCCTTTTCTTGCAGTACAAGAAGACATTTGGGGGGTGCTTGTGTGTGGAAACAGTTCCTGAGGCATAGCCATCCAATTTTATTTTCATCTCTTTGGGTATCAAGGACATTTGTATGGTGGTTAGAGATAAGACACGGATCTTACAGGAGATTTGCACCCTTCTCGGTTAGCAACTGAAGGTCAGAGAAGATAAACCACTGAGTAAAAAATGATTCTAGATGCCCAAGTCTATTTAATCTTGCTTTCAGTGAATTTGAAAGTTGGCAATACATGTGAATGTAAAACCTAAACTAACTAAATAAAAACAAGTATTAAACATGATCCACAGGTAGCTTTGGAGACCTCTGCTTTAAGTCTATTCATTTATATACCTCTTGGTTTAGCATATCTCCTGGATGTCCTATTCTAGCTGGACTGGGACCTTGTCACAGTAGTGTTTTACAAAGACAAAAAAAAAATACTTCTTTCCTTGGCTGAGTTGGTGATCTAAATACAAACAAAAGAGACTGAAACAGGTAGATACAATAACACAAGGATACAGAAAGGATGTAATTTATGTATTTGCCAAAACTTGGACACCTTCAGTCATCTCACATGCTAGAGTATCTTGCCTGGTTTTCAGCTGTCTCTCCAAAAGGGTAAGAACCTCTTGTAGATACTGTATCATAACTGCCATTACTTCAGTAACTTAAGGAATCTCATACAGTGCTGGACACTCATGATTAGGCATCTGATTAAACATGTAGACATTTAGATCACCAGCAGACACCTACATCACAGACAACATAGTTTTGAAATGATCCAAATTTTCATGCTTAAGCATGTGAGCTAAGAACTTTCCTTCAGAGGAAGGTAATTCTGTAACTCCTCCTGATAGCTTCTAGCATTTCTCTGTGAATCACCTGACACTGCTGGGGAAAGAGTGTAGCTGTTTCTGTATGTCTACTTTATATTCTATAAAAATCCATCTTTTAGTCTGAATACTAATTCATGAGGCATGATTCTAGTGGGGCTAGAAAATAAATTTCAAAGATTCAATTATGTTCTTACATAAAATTTGCTCTCAAAAGACTCTCAAATAGACATTTGTTTTCCCATATCTTAAGTAAAATAATTCCCGATGCACCCAAGTAAGAGTGTAGAATGTAGATTAAGGAAGAATGTAGTGTGTAGAATCAGGTTCCTTGGTGATGGATGGTAGACTTTGAAACAGGTAAAGCTAAGAATGTAAAGTTTGTCCAATTCTTTGAAATGGCTGTTGTACTTAGAAATTCAGATGTTAGCATTTTTATTATTCAGTTTCATGGGATTAATATCAAGCTTAATGTTGAATTTCAGTTATCTGAGATTTATGTTGGGAAAGTGTTTGAAATTTTCCCATGACTTTACACTTTGGTAAAAAATTAGTCTGAAATGAAATTACACATGGGCTTAACATTTCCATCTCAGGTCTTAGCTGAGTCTGTGCTGGAAGCTTTCTGCTTTTAATCACTGCTGATGGACATCTAACTCAGCCACGGCACAGAAGTAGGATTAGATTGAAACACCAAATGGTCAGCAGTCAAATAGACCACAAACAGGCTACTTTGGATGGGAATTTTTCCCTATTTCTTTAAAGTTAGGGTCCAGAGAGAGAAGATGATGATAGCTAGGAGAGAGTAGGTCCAGAAAGCTAGAATGTGTATTATCTTTGGATGGGGACCTGAATGAAGCTATGTATTTTAAAAAACAGAATATAAGGGGAAAAAAGTCTGAGTGGAAGGGTGGTGTTCAAATACAGATGGAACAGAGAAGTTAGAAGAGTGAATGGGCCGCTCAAATATTCACACATCTAAAGATGCCCAGAAATACAGACAGTAACTTTCATGAAGAGAAATTAAGACACTCCTTACTATAGAAAGACTGATTTGACAAACAGATTTGCTGTAGCGGAGAATAAGAAAGAGGCACAAACCAAGAATGTCTGGCACACAAGAAAAGAAATCCAGGGGAAAAGGGTGATGAGTACAAACGGGTTGGTTTGTACTACAAATTGAAATGGGCCAAGGATCACTTTCTGGCTCCGAGGCCAAGGGTCATGGTACAGTCCATGTCCATCAAGTTAAATTCTCTCATGTCACCTGACAAAGTGCTCACATGCAATATGTGTTTTGGGAATGCTTCCTGACTTCACTCTGAAGTGGTGCCTGGGCATTATTTGGGAAAGCGCTCGTCGGGCTGGGCTAAAAACATGCTGTTGACTGTGCTATTTAGCTGTGAGAAAAAGTAAGGCCCAATTGCCATAGTTCTGTTCAGTTTACTAGTATAGGTGTAGCCTGGGAGAGTAGAATCCAAGGAGACATGAAGATAATATACAAAGAACTGCAAGATTAAATGGAATGCCATGACCTGAGGACTGAAGAAAAGCAGGGACGAAAAACGCGGAGATTCCTTGCAGCTCCAGGAGAGGTCAAGTCTAAAAACCTGGGAAGCATCTTACCAAGAAATATTTAATAAGCCATCAAAGCCATCATATTTTGTCATCAAAGTGTATCCAGTGAAAAAAAGTATGCAATGTTTGCCAAAAGTAAGGATATGAGATATGAATCTAAGGAAGCTTGAAAAACTCTCTATTAATTTTTTAGGTATGCTGGAAGGCAATGATTCTGCTGGTTTCATACTGGAACAGGTCTAGATTATGTCAGTTTAGGGAAAACATTCCAGAAAGTGGTGTTATTTCCAGTGATTCTTCTAGTGGAATTACAGAGATTTTTTCTTCCAAAGGACGAGGATAAAGATTTGACAAGAGAAGGACTATAGGTAGATTATTGATTAGTATTCCTAGGAAACTGACAAATGTTCAGCCCCCGACAAGCATTTATGAAAAGAGAATTGTTCTCAGAGAAAAAACTCAAATGAAGAGCGTGATCTTAAGTACGTGGAAGAAGAATGTAACTTCTTTACTGCAATACCACTTTGGAATTTCCATATTAAACAAGGGGAAAAATCTTGAAAGGAAGAACTCCAAGCCTAACTGAATAAATATGCTTGTCAGAAGAGACTACTAAAATAAGCAGGACATGAACAATGAATAAGAAAAAGGAGCAGATCAGCAAAAAAGTCAGATCTTGGAAGGGTTAAGGGAGAACTGCCAAAACTCCAGAGGAAAAGTATGACTGCTGTAAAAAAAACAAAGCAAAGGAAGGATAGGAAGAAAGGAGTTGATAGAAAGATACTGTTAAGCTTGGTCTGAAAATTAAATTGACATCAACCTCAATTTGCACTATCAAAGCTTGGGGCATATGCAGGAACAGAATTGCTATGGAACTTTCTAGTGATACAGAGAGGTACTTAGCAACAACAATGCCATCAGAGATCACAGAATCATTAAGTTTGGAAAAGACCTCTAAGATCATCTAGTCCAACCGTCAACCCAACACCTCCATGCCTACTAAACCATGTCCTGAAGTGCCACATCTACACGTTTTTTTAACTCCTCCAGGGATGGTGACTCAACCACCTCTCTGGGCAGCCTGTTCCAATGCTTGACCACCCTTTCAGTAAATAAATTTTTCCTAATATCCAATCTAAACCTCCCCTGGTGCAACTTGAGGCCATTTCCTCTCATCCTATCGCTAGTTACTTGGGAGAAGAGACTGACACCTATATCACTGCAACCTCCTTTGAGGTAGTTGTAGAGAGCGATAAGGTCTCCCCTCAGGCTCCGCTTCTCCAGACTAAACAATCCCAGTTCCCTCAGCCGCTCCTCATCAGACTTGTGCTCCAGACCCTTCACCAGCTTCGCTGCCCTTCTCTGGACACGATCCAGCACCTCAATGTCTCTCTTGTAGTGAGGGGCCCAAAACTGAACACAGTAGTTGAGGTGTGGCCTCACCAGTGCCGAGTACAGGGGCATGATCACTTCCTACTAGATAGTGAGCTACTCAGCAAAAACAGTGAACCTAAAAATTTGACTGAATCCTACTATATCCTTCTGTGGATCTAGCCTATAGTCAACACAGAAGACATTAGAAGGTCACCCAGGAAGGAACTAAATGATCTTAAGAACTAGAACATCAGGAATAGCACGAATTTCAGTAGTACAAAGAGAAAGGTCATTCATTTAAGAACAGATAGGAGGAACTTCTGCTTTAAGCTAGAAACTTGTCTATTGGGGAAAAAAAAGAGAGGAAGGAAAGGATTTATATGTATCATTTATGGGCAGGATAACTGAATAGTGAGCTGTGGCATAACTGGAGAGCAGCTGCCATCTTAGGCTCTATCAGTGAAAGTATTTGCACCAGTGATAGGGATGTATTACCTATTACTCATCAGAATATAACAGTAATTACTGATTATTTTCCCTGGTACTGCTGGGACCTCACGTAGAACATTCTAAGCACTTCTTGTTACCCATATTCAGCAAACATGAATTCAAACTAGATGGGAACAGAAGGACTATTCGAATCAATATGGAAACAAAAAGTGTTTTTTAAGAGGGGACAAAGCAGCCTGACGCTTCTATCCTAGAAAAGTCTGAGAGGACTATGACTGATCCCTGTAAATCCACAGGAAGAGAGAAGAGCCATACAAGCTTAAGGATGATGTTGTTACAGGCCCAAAATAAAGCAGTCAAAGGTACATCAAGGATGAAGACTGGAAATTATGCATCAGTCTACGAGCCTTTGCAGAGGACTGGTGGTATCTAAGAGGACAAAACTAAACATTTTTAGAGCCTAGTTTAATACATTTATGACTAGCATAAGAAAACAGATTTGCTTGTGATAATAGGCAGGACTCTGGTCCTAAGGATTTCAATAGTCCTTTCCAGTTTTATGCTTCAGAAATGCTGCAGAACTTTCCTAAGCAGAAATGAATTAAGAGAATGATGAAAATACACAGCGGTTACTTCTTTGACAAGATCAGTAGATTAAATCTACAGAGACCTTACAGAAAAACTTTTCTGTTTGCGTACATTTACACCTAAGGTTAAACATTACCCTGAAAGGTGAAGCCCCTCATTGCAACATCAGATGGTATTTTTCCTCAAACACTAATGGGTTTTTAAAAAACAAAAAGACAAAAAATCCCACTAAAAATGTACACCAGAGATTTCAGGAATGTTTCAGAAAATTTCTAAAATAAGAACTGGGTCTAGTGTCAATGGCTGACAACTATGCAGAAAAACACAGATTATTAAACTGTTATGATATTGAAATACCCAGGTCCAGTATTGCACTTTTAATGTTTTATTAGATGCATGATTATGTCAGGGAATGCATAAACAGAGAGGAAGACAAAAAGCAAGATTTTCAAAGGCACCAAGAACAGTTTATCAATGGAAATTAGGTGCCTAAGGGGTATTACCCCTTTGCATATAGATTCCATAATCTCTGCAATTAATAATGTACATAGGGTTACCAGTATATGCAAAAATGCATGCAATCATAGTAATAAATCTGGGAGTTCTGCCAGAGCGACTGCTCTACAATTGGATACATTCTTTCTCGCAGAGATTCTTTCCCTTAAAATCTTCAGTCAAATTTTGCCTTGACTAAAGAAATTTGCCTTATCGCACCTGAGACAAAAATCCATGCTTTTATAATCCAAAGAATGTTAAAACAGACCTGGTTTTCCACAATGACTGGAACTGCTAGAAAACATCAGTTTTCAAGGAGGTATCTAGTTTAGTGTGACAAAGTTATTCTTCTAAACTATCTGATAAACCCAAGTTAGTCAGCCTGCTCCCAAGCAGCCTGCCTATATAAAACGCTGTTTTTATTAAACACTCCATAGTATTAATTAACGTAGGGCAATAATGTTTAAAATAATTTCCCCTAAACTATATAATAAGGTCTGGAGTAAATGCTTGAAACCTACATCCGTGGGAATGACTCTCCTTAAATCCTGGTCTGGACAGGATTTAAGGAGAGTCATTCCCACAGATGTAGATTACAACACTGTAAGAAGCCACCCATGGATGATCGCAGCTTTCTTTATCAGGAGGGTTAACCACCTCTATTGACAGTCACACCTTGCCAGGTCTCATTTTGCCTTTCACTGGCTTTTCTCCCAAAATGCTTATAAAAATTTTTTCCTACAGTGAGGCTTCTTATTAAGAAAACCAACCTTTTAGATCACTGTTTATTAGAACATGATTGATAATTTGTACCATTCTGTGGCAAGAAAATAATTATCAGGAACAGAAGGCATTTCAACGAACTGCTGAATGACAGCAGAACTCATCAAACTCTCTTTGAACTTTATCTTTCTGTTATAATTCAGGCAATGTGATCACCATGCAAAGAGTTTCATAAAGCACTTAATGTTGTAAATTAATGTTGACACTTTACTGCTAGAAAGTAGCAACTATTCTCATATTTGCAGGGGGAGTGTACTAATCTATTATGTTGTCATTAGCCATGATAATTCTTACGAATATTTTAAAGATTTATTTCCATTGGCTTACAGTTAGCTACTTATGTCAGCCAAGGAATGATTTCCAAGTGATGTGGGGGGACAACATGTACTTTGTGTTTCACTAGCACAGGCATAAATTCAACAGTGAAAAACTCATGATGTCATGAACATAGTTAAAAGAGGGACATTCTTAAGTTACATATTTATTAGTGTTTGATATAGATAGAGTCATAAAAGTTAATGATGGAAAAGATCTGAGCCAAGGTTTTGAAAAATGGCAATAATTAAAATGAGGCTGCTAACTGTGCTAAATATGAGTGGATATTTAACCAATTAAAATAAACACCATGGAGATTTTTTCAGAATCTAGTAGCCTCCATTAAATTTTAAAAGTTAGTTGCAATGAAAATTAGGCTACTAGTTTCAATACTAAATACAGACTTGGGAGCCTAACATTTTAAAAACATTTGGCCTTGTTAGACTAACAACTTATTGCCACTCAGTGGTAGCCTTTCATTCTTTTTTTGTGGTGGATTTTTAAAGGCACTAGTGAGATGCTTTGTGTTCACTAATGTAATTGGAAAACTGTGGTGTAAATTAGTTCTTAGAGTTCTTGGCCACAACAGTGAAATTTCCTCAAGTATCTGAAATTACTTAAAGGTAATAATTCTTGACATGCCATTTCACTGCATGTGAAATGTGTGCCCTGTGTTGACTGGGAATTCATAGGAAACCCTGGAGAGAGGCAGAGGCTCAAAACAATTGCTTCTGGGACAGAGTAGTAGCTGCTTCCATGGAGTATCTCCAAGAAAGTAAGCAGTGCCATCAAAAATTCTTAGTCTTTGAATTTGCATTCATTTCAGTACAATGTATTTCTGCAATTATAGACATTAAAAATATGCACAGCATCAATTATTTCTGCATCAGTAAAGCTGCTAAGATAACAATTTTGTAGTGTCTTGTTACAATCCAAGTACCAATGTTGATTTTTAACAGTAAAATAGAGGGAAGGGCAATTTTAGATTGTTATCAGTCATGATAAAAAAGCTGAGAGAAAGCAGCAAAACCCACCTCAGAAGCTAGGTGAATGATTGGGCAGCAAAGTTGCACTGATCTCTGCCCTGCTCTGGCTCTGCTTGAGAGCAGAACCCCTATTACCTAAGTTCAAGATCATCTCCATGCACTGCTGTCTTTACTATACAGATATCTGCCAAGCCAAGCTCAGTCTGAGGAAGGGGTCAAGGAGCAAAGTGCATGGGATAAAAAGAAGAAAGATCAAAGTAAAGAAACTTGGCATAACTTGTTAACCTAATAGATAATGAAGGCGTTAAAAAAGAAGAAACTAAATAAATCATATTTTGGTATGAGACAGTTTGCCATGATATGGTTGATTGACAAAAGCTATTTTACTAGATAAAAAAGAGCTAGACCTGATGGAAAGAACTTCAAGGGATATCAGGGCAGGCTCCGTTACAGCTGACATCTCATCACCCTTATATGGCACCACCAGTCTGTTCCATGGAAGTAGACAAGGATGTTTTGTGTCCTAAAAAAATTGGATAACTAAATGCCTTATTATAGTTCTTCCTATACTAATTTTTGTCAAATGTGCAGCAAGCATTACTGAAGTCTCTGGACATTGTTGGCTTTCTGAACTATAGGGTTGTCATTTGACAAAAGCATAACCTGAGGACATAGACATATCAAAGCCAATGAATGTGACTGCTGCTTCCATGCCAATTCTTTGTTTGGTAGCCCAGCTGAAGACAGCAGATGATGTTTCCAGAGCTGAGGAGTAAGCAAATAGTCGTTTGAGGAAATGATGTTCAGCATCTTGAAAAATGAGGACAGGCACACAAAAATGCACAGAAGATTACAGCCTGTTTTTTATAAGTATGTGTGAGTCAGGGGGGCTGCACTGGGCCCATAGTGAAATAACCTGACATGGAGCCAAAGTATTCTTAATTGTTCAATTCAGTAAAACCAATGCAAGATTTCTGTACCACACCTCTTCTATCAGGGTAAGGTTTGCAAGCTGTGTTATATCAGAATTTCCATTCTTTTTGCCTTCCTTTTTATTCTTTTCTCATTTTTAAAGTATATATTTCCTCAGTTTCCTCAGTGCCTTGAGTCCTTGTGGTCTTCTGGTTAGGGTAAAAGTAGATCTCCCACAGGGTTCCAAATACAGCCAGAGTTCATCAACAGCTAACCAGTTACTGGCAGTCCAGTCCCATTATGCACCTTATGGCCAGAGAAAATGCTGAATTATCAGAAATTCATATAGAAGGAACAAAATGAAGATTCCCATTTTTAAATGACTCTCTTCCTCATGATGAGCACACAAAATGGAACAGGCGCAAATTAAAGGATTAAAATAGATGTGCTGCATAAGCCTGTTGGTTCCTCTGACAAGTACTAGTATGATTTTTTTATCCTTTTATGTGCAGAGAAGGGAACTGAATGTTTATTTCCCACAAACCAAGTAGATGCTCTCATCACAGTGTTACAAGTAGAAAAAGGAGTAAAGCAAAGCACAGAAAAAATTCTATGGGAAATTACTGATTTACCCACCTCATGCCAAAAAACATTTAGGTGTACACTAGATATTAAATTTTGTCCTTGTCTGTAAAGTCTGCTCCTGTTCAACCTGGGAGGGTATTTTGCTACTGAAGAGTGAGTATTTTACTTTCAACTACTTGAAACTTCCTAGGCTCGTAGAGGAACACCCTACACAAGAAGATTCCACATTATAGCAAGATGCTTTATGTTAAAACACCTCCAGTTTGCTGTTGGTTTTGTTTTCTCCTCTTGATTTACATCCTCAGGCAACACTTTAATGGCATTTAGTTACCTACAGGTATGGAATTAAAGTGGGATTATTTTCACCTACTGCGGGTATCTATAATCTTAAATTCACCATCTAGACCAAACATCTCTAATACAAATATATGTATTTCATCTAGAACCTAGGTACCTTCCATAACTAATGGCAGAAAGAGGGACCTCCATGCAGAACTCATCTCCTCCTAAAGTTAAATCTAAAATAGAGCAGGTGATGTGTGCTAAACATGCCTACTTTTTTCCACTGAATATAAAGGTATCTTGGGTAACTGGTTCAGATTTTAATGCTACACACTAAATATTTACAAGATGCACTCCGCTAAATTCCAAAGCATAAAGAGATTCTATAAAATCTCAGAAAGTGCTTATTTTCTCATTTTGGTGTCTAAGAATTTTTATAATACATCCCTCAGGAGTCTTAAGTCTTGCTGAAATTAAATGAGATTATAAATACCTTAATTACCTAGGAATTATTTCATGTAACTTTGTGAATCTAACCTAGTCTAACTTTGATGAGTCACTTAAAATAGATGCCTAATGATTGTGTGTTTACAGTTACATAAACTGAGCTGAATTTCACCCTCTGGGTGTTCTTAAATGGTCTAAACTTTTATTCCTCTTCTTCCTTGTAAGAAAGACTATGGAACATGAGATTAAATTACTGCTCCACAGATAATCTAAGTTGTTTTCGTATATGCTTTCTATGTTTATGTCACCATTCCCAGTTCTTTCTAAACCAATAATAAAACATTTAGCACTTGGGAGACTGAATAAAATATAAATTGTCTTTTATAATCTGAAATAGAATCCTTTACCCATTCCTTCAGGAAAGCAATGTAAGGGAAATTGCACTGCTTTATCAAGGACAATGAATTCACTGTAAACAACTATTCAGTTCATGTGTAAAGTTCCCGCCTCTTAACATAAATTATAAAAGAGAGGATGTCAGCATTTGCTCATTTTGATACCTACAGTATAGAAATAAGCACTGCTCCAAGCTCAGTGTCACAAGCAGACATGTGAATTTCAAGTGGCAGTCTTATACATATGTATGATATGTCTTCTTACAGCTGTACAAACTGGGAAAAATAGTTTTGTTAATCTAAAAATCATGTAGTCATGAGTGCAAAGAAAATTTTTTTACTGAGTACCTCCCTTCCTGACTTGTAAATGCTTTCAGTATAAGACACGGCAGTGGAAATGATTAGACAAAGGTGATTACTTCACAGGCTTATCAGACCTCTGTTAAAAGGTTGTTGCTGCAACCCCTGGTTAGGGTCACCAGTCCCCCAAAGATAGGATTAAAAAAAACAGAAAAAACAACTTACATAAAAGACCTCTCTCTCTCTCTCTCCTCTCCCTCCCTCTCTTTTAAGGCATGAAGAATCTTTTCTGTGGCCCTTACAGGCAGGTAGAATGATTTCAAGACTTCTCTTTGATAAGAGACACTGAAAAGTAACATGCAAATTTAACTATTAGATAAGACAATTTTCTCATTTGCATCAAGTTAATTAGCAGAGGTGTTCCTCTGCAGAACAGAGAAAATGAACGGATCACTGCACTCAGCCATAGTTACACTGCATACAGGAAAGATGTCCCCATACTAAATCAAATCTACAAAACACTTATTACTTGTTTCTTCGTAGAAAGCAGTCAATAGTGGGATACTCATCTCTAACTCAAACATATACACAAATGCCAACTAATTTGTAGAGATAGCTATAAAATGGAAAGCAATTAATTTAAAATCTTCACCTTCTCGCATGTTTTTAAATCACAATTTCAAAATTTCCTGACACTTCCATATGCACTCTTAACTCCAGTTGTTATTTTTCACTTTCTCTTGGAAAAAGGTGGAATAAGGACTGTACAAAAAGAATCCAGCTCTCACTTACTTAAACATTAAAAAATAGCTCATAATCACTATAAAGTCCTGTGCCATTACATATATAGCACCACTCTGCCACTTTTTCTTTATTAATTATTTCCTTTTGAATAGCAATCAGTGAATCCAGATGTCTGAACGTGAGAGATCTTAGCTGTGGCATCTGGATCCTTCACAGATTCCAAAAGTAAGTCTGCTATTGGCATTTAAACTGAATCACACTCCCTTTAAGTATTTATACTGCCTTTGGCTTGCTGTGTTATTGTGCATTTATTAATAAACCGGTGTGCTTACATTTTGACTTGGGAATACTCTGTGCACTTTGGAAGAAATCCTATCCCCACTGAAGTCAATGGGAGTTTTGCCATCAACTACAAGAGCCAGGATTTCACCCTTTGAGTTTTTGTTCACAGAGAGGAATAGAGCTCGCCTTAGGCAAGCTCTTCAAAAATCTTTCAGTCCTGTAAGCCTTCATTACTTATCCATTAAAAAAATCTGCTAAGGGAAGAGGTTAAGCTAAAAAATCCCAGTTGCTCTGTCTTTATATTATCAGCAAACTCATAGCTATCCAAGTTGGACAAACGTTGGCACACTTGAGCGATTCTCAAACCGCTCACAGAATGGGTGACAGCAGGTAAAGGCTACTGAAATAGAAAGATTTTGGCCCAAAGTTACAGTCAGGGTCTATTGGGTTCACAGCTCTACCAGATCTCTCTTGCTAAAAGCAGTCATGTGCCATGTTGCCATGGACCCTCCCAGTGGTGGGTTTGCACTTCTACTCCCTTCCAACACTATGTGGAAGCCACAAATATTTATAGTTAAAGATGCACTGTAAAAAAAAAAAAGAAAGGAAAATCACTGAACTCAGATCTTTTAAACCGAGATTCATCACATATTTTGTGAGTTTTTAAAAGCCTTTTAAAAACAGAAAACTTTTCCTAGAAAATCCTCCATAGATTTCAGAAGAATTTCTCATGAACAAATTCTAATAGAAAGTAAAGTATTTTGAGAACGGAGCTCTTTTTTCTTTAATTTTAAACCATTGTTTTCCATGAAAAGGGAATGAAAAGTGCTGGGAAAACTTCTGTGTACTTTTCAGTGTCCTGGTTATTTTGCCAAAGAAATCTAGGGCAAATTTATTTTAGTTAAACATTTATTTGGTGGCCACTGTTTACAGATTATTTTGCTACAAAGATTATTTTGCTATCCTCACCATTAACCATTTCTTTCTCTGAATGCCAGTAAGTGCCACGCTTTTCATCTACAAAGAGGTGTAAGGAAGTAGTGTTTGTTAAAGATAAATTGCAGAACTAGTTTTCATGGTTCAAAATCTTGGGTTTTGCAGCTCAGTATAATTTAGGGCATGAACCATTCCCACTGCTCTATAGTGAATTATAAAACATACTAATCCCTATTACCCCAAAGAAAAGAAATAATAATATGCAAGGTACATGGTTGTATTTTTTTTCATATGGTTGAATGCCTATCCACTAGGAATAGAATGAAGGTTTAGTTGAACAGCCAAGTTACTAGAGTAATTCTCCATGTGCTCACTCCTACCTTGCAGCAAATGAAACTTAATGTCAGGTTAAGTTCACATCTCCTTAGGGTTAAGCATATGTATGTTGACAGCTAGATCAGCTTAGCTGACATGAAATAACTTTTGAAGCCAGAATAAATTGAGCTTATATCTGACTTGAAAGTTTAATGCTAATATTTAGTTTTTATTTATTTTTATTTTAATAAATATAGTATTTTGGTCATGGATTTCTGAAATGGACCAGCATTTGGTTACAATCCTTATGATCTGTCTGCACTTTACATCTACTTCTCCCCAAAGCTGCGTAACTTTTAACCTTTTTGGACTACCAGTATAGTCCAAAGCTCTGCCTGTCTGATATATTTTAGCTTTCTTTTTCTAAGTTACAGGGTATTCTGATTACAGAAACACGTCTAGCTCACATATTTTAAATTTCCATTAAAAATTGCCTTTCTTGTCAGTTCTCTCTGACATTGTTTCAAGCATCTCTTATAGAGCTTGCTTTTCTCTACTTTGTCCACTGTCACAGTTATCTAACACTGGTCTCCTATCTTGTCATATGAGGTTATTATTTTGAGCTGGCACATTTTGTCCACTTTTGCAATCCCTTCTGCATATCTTGTCTTCTGATCAGCCTTTCTCTGGGGATTCACATGAAAACCGTGGGAGAGCCCAATACTGCTTATTGCTCTCTCCACTGACCCAGGCAGAATGGATTCTGAGGAAACCATGGAAGTGGTAACAAATGGTCAACAAATTCCTACCAGGAAAGAAATTATGTAAGGGCACAATGAACATCGAGGAAGGAAGCAACTTCATATTAATTTTCAAATACTTCCTAACTATGGTACTCTTTCGGAAATTAACTTTGGTTTTGCCACACATTGACAATAAAGAGCTGGAGGCTTACGTGGTGGCTAATGGCAAAATTAGAAAAAAATAATGAGATCACTGAGCTTATTCAGCCACCTATTCTTAGGCACTGACCTGGCAAATCCTTCAAGATTCACCTACACTCAGTAGAAAGATTTACTTTCTTCCTGGGTGTTAATCATGCTATACCTTCACCAGCAAGTACTGCAGATCAAAAGGAGCAGACATGCAGAGCAAAACTGTTCATGCTGAGGACCCAGTAGCCATAGTATGCACTTTTTGTGGACTTCAGATTAGTTTTGATCTGGTCCCACAGACAATACAAGTTAGGACTGGAGAGCTTAAGGTGCACAGCTGGTTTAATCTCATTTGAAAGGAATCCAGTCTGTGCACTCCAAGACAGCTCTGTAATGTGAATCAAAGCAGAGTAAGCAGGGTTGCTTTAGGAGCACATGCTGGATCCAGATTAAGAAGTGAATGTAGTTGCATCTTCAGATAATCTGAAGTGATACACTCCTTTTTCGAGTACCTGCCTGCATCACAACCTACTTCTCATTCCCCCGTCTCTTCCTCATAATAGAGAAAGCTAGAACAATAACCTAAAGGAGTGTCTTGTATCTCCTCTTACCCCTGCAACACTGTCGGCTGTCACTGGGAAAGTTTAGCTGCTTCTCTACTTCCTTGACTGTTCAACGATTTGGTTGCTTCTTTTTAAACTTCTTTTGGTTACTTCTTTTTCATTTCTTTGCTTTTGTGTATTTTGGAAAGCAAAAGGCTTACAGTGTCTCTTCCACTAAAGAACATGTAAGATTAAGCATCACTTCTCAGAAAGTGGTCTTTTAAGATGAGGTTAATTCAAGAAATCAGTATGTTATCACTATTACTATCATCTCCCTAGAAATTAAAAAGATGATGTTAGCCTGTCAATGTAACCTTTGTAAGAAACAGAGCTTAGCCTTGTATTCTTTGCTTGCTCAGGACTTCTTATCTAGGTAGGAATTTTGACTGAGCATGAAATGCTGGGCTATGCTACACAGATAAAATTTCTGAGTAAAAGTAAAAATAAAATATTCTTCAAATTTACTTACCAAATTATCTAGTAAAAGGAGTGGTGACTGGTTTGCATTGCATTTTTGTCTATCAGCTAAGGGGTAGAGCAGTCACCTGAAAGCTGAGCAAAGTCAGATAGAACATGTATGGACCGAGGAGAGTCTGGAAACCCTGATTTCCATTTCCTGGACAATTGGTTTAGCTCTCTAGACTGTTATACACAAGTCTGATGCTTCCTCCAGCTGTACTTTTAGATGAAACTGTCTGTGACTACTGTACTTTGTGTTGAAATAAATGCTGTCCATGTGTGTTAGAGGTGCCGAGAGACCACTGATTGAACTGACCTCCCAAAGG
This sequence comes from Ciconia boyciana, assembly GCF_034638445.1. Lineage (NCBI taxonomy): Eukaryota > Metazoa > Chordata > Aves > Ciconiiformes > Ciconiidae > Ciconia > Ciconia boyciana. The sequence goes on along the minus strand of NC_132936.1, from coordinate 10,421,438 downwards.
AGCTGACACTGAAATGCCTTGTTTGTAAATCATAAACAGCCTTAAGGGAGAGAGCAGCACTGAGAAGCCAAGACGGTGATGCTTCAGGGAACATAAAACATTTTGGCACCGAATTACATTTTCACTAAAATAATAAGCACCCACAAAAACTTAGGTGTACAAATAAGATTTATATAAACAATTCTAATGAACTCAGTTGCCTAAAATCCTAACTGCATTGAATTTCATGTGCCCAAAGGTCTTTTTTTACCTTGCCCTTTGAAAGCAAATGGATGAAATTCAGGCTTTGCGTCAGTCTAGTGCACTTCCACGCACAGTATTCTACGCTATCTCCCTGTAAAACATGTATGTTAAAAATAACCAGATAAGTTTGAACACTGGGAATTAACAAAATATGAACATTTCTGAAATTTACACCTGGATTGCTCCTTAAAAAAAAAAAAAAAGATTTGCAAATAGCTTGCATTTCTTTTTCTAATCTAAACCAATTAAAACCAATGAAAATAGAATAATGGCTAGAGCCAGCTTTCCAAAAGCATTTAAGAATCTTGTGATACATAAAGGCACCTAATGGGAATACCAGTTTATGTTTTCCATTTATGCCACTACTTCAAGCAATCCCATTTATGTCACTTGTACTTCGCTGCCTGCATGTTTTAAGAAATTCTCTTCCAGGTTCAGTTCCCTTAAAAATTCCAATTCTTAACACTATAACTATAGGTGTGTTTACTTGACTAAAAAATGCAAAGGGGAAATTTATGAAAATATCATGCATATTTTCTCTGCTTTTCCCAGGAAAAAAAAGTTTAGGTGAAGACAAATATAATTCAATTTGAATTATTTATCTGGTTTTAGTTTTCCAGAAAGTGTATCAGAGTACATCTGGCATTACAATTGGCACATATTAAATTGTTTTTCTAGCCAAAAGGGATTTTTTGTTTGTTTATATCTGACTTCCGTGTCTGAGTAAAATTCAAATATTGCTATAAAACTATGATTAATTAACAGTACTGAAAGATAAAGACTTTTTTCCTCCATTATGGTAATTTCTTTATTCAAATAAATTAGAGCATATATTTTCTGTAAAGCAGGGGTTCCTTATGCATTTAATAGTATTTTTACATTACTAACTTCAAATCATTTCTTTGTTTTTCTGTTGCTAACTCAATGAGCTCACTGCCACGCAGCAGACGTATTTATTGTGCTGTGCAAAGGTTGCAGACAACAGAGATTTGCTATGTGCAAAGTCCAGGTATCTGGGATCTTAGTAATTAAAGCATGGTATTTCTTGTTGCTTCTTTATAATCCAAATGGGTTCAGATAGAACAGCTTCTTTATAACTTCTCTGATAAGGACTGGGGTAAACAGGAGGTACAGGCAGACGCTGGTTTCAGGCTTGAGTTCGTTCACCCACTGACACCAGTTTTAACCTACATGCACAATACTGATAAACGGTGGTAGAGTCAGCACTATTGATAAGACTCCTGCTCCCTGTACAAATACTGCACAGGTCTTGCAGCTGAAAAAATTCACAAGGGTGCTTGTCAAAGTTGTTTTTGGCCAAGAACCTACTATACTGTACTTGCATCTACAGAGTCTAACCTATCTGAGCTCCTCCAAGTCCATATAGTAGACAGGAAATACCAGGAGATAGTGTTGTAGTCTCTTCACTGAAACTGAATCTGAACCATTATATCTAGGACAGTTTCATTGTTCTGCCATTAACTAGATTGTAAGTACTCCTCTCACCTCATTTTCCACTGGATGATAAAACTATGAAGAGGGAAAAAAAAAAAAATCACAGAAGGGATTATAAAATCTAGCCAGAAAAGCAAGATAACCAAGTGAGCAAGTATACACTCATGGACAACTGTTCTAATACACACACTCCTGACTAAGACTGTACAGAAAACAAGTGACTTATGTTCCACTCCCAGATAATGGTATTAGTGTTACCAGGAAACAGTACAAATTTATTAAAATCTCATTATTATTGTGTCCTTTTTCAGTTTTCAGAGCTGTCACTGTGATGCCTGCTAATTACCACCAAGACCACCATACACTATAGGTAATTGGTACTGAAGTCTTTCTACTTCTAAAGAATAGGTTCCCTTTAATTTCTTATGACAGCTGGTGATACAGTGGTGGTTCTGCCCAGTACTGTTTCATGGCTCAAATATGTGCTGATGTATAAGACTATGATAGGGCCTAACTGGATTTCAGTTTTGTTTCTGCCCTACTACCAGGTTTCTTGCATTACACACAGATAGGCTTGTGCACGTTCATTTCTTTCATCCCCAGGTGGGAAGGAAATAAACAGAAAAAAAGAGAGTAACAAAACCTTGGCTCTACCCTACCAAAGGATCAGGCAATACACTGCTACTGGAAAGGGCCAAAAGCAAATTACCTCCTCTTCAAGAACCTGTTCCTATGACAGGCAATTATTTATAATTTCTACATGGAACTGGCAGTTGAGAACAACTGATGCCTGAAGCACTTAAGAGTTTTAGTAAAGATACACTGTAAACGCGTTACATTGGATATTTTAAATAAAACCAGCATGAATTACAATGCTCTTAGCAATACTGGAGTTACTGCTACTCAAGGTGAGAAGGTGTTTTCAAGACTGAACTATATCCTTTTGTTCTGAAAGGAAACATTTAAAAAATAATTTCAGAATACAGACGCATTTCTGTGACATTACAGGAATTTAAAAGCATCCAATTGAGACAGCTGAAGAATGTTTTCAAAAGCTGCATCTTTCAGATTTGGACCACCCAAATACAAGATATTTCTTTCTTATATTTCATATGAACTTAGACAAAATGTTATGTAAATTTGTGCCATTAACTTCACATTTCCTTCATATTTTTGAGGGATTCTGTGGTATTTGTGTAGTCGAATTTTTAAGTTTTCCTTTTTTCTCACAGAGAAGTTAAATTATTTTAACAATTATAAATGGATATCTTACACACCTTCCATCTTGATTTGGGGCAGTAACAGAAACCTATCATCGAAACTGTGTACAAGACAGTCCATAAATTATGGCAGTTGAGCATTGAATGGTTGATCCCCTTTACTGGTTAGATCATGGAATCATACAAGAAATTAGGCTGGCAGGGATCTCAAGAGGCCATTTGGTCCAACCACTTCTCAAAACAGAGCTGACTTCAAGTTAGATCAAGTTGCTTAGGGCTGTGTCTGGCTGACTTTTGAATAATCATGAAGGATGGAGATTCCACAACCTCTCTGGGAAACCTGTACTATCATTTGATCACCCCCCCCCCCGCCCCGAAAGACTTTCTTTTTTGTATCTAACTGGAATTTCCCTTGTTGCTCTTTATTTACCTCAGCCTTCCACTGTTCATCCCTGAGAAGTGTGTGGCTCCATTTTCTCGAAGATGTACCTATAAGGTAGTTGGAGACAGCAACAAGATCACCCTATAGCTCTCTTCTCCTAAGGCTGAACACACCCAGCTCTCTCACCTCATACATCATGTGCTCCAGACTCCTAACCATCTTGTCAGCTTTCCTCCAGACTCTCTACAGTTTGCCAGTGTCTTTCTTCTACTTCAGAGCCCCATGACCAGACACAGTATCCCAGATGCAGTTTTAAGAGTGCTCAACATAGAGGAATAATTACTTCCCTAGACCTTCTAGCTACTCTCTTGCTAATAAAGCTTCTTATAAGGTAGGCCTTCATAGCTGGAGGGGAATACTGCTGACACATGTTCAACTTGTCTACTAGTTCCTGTTCTGCAAGGCTGTTTTTTATCAAGTCAGTCCCCAGCCTGTTCTGTTACGTGGTCTTACTCTAATCCAGATATAAGACCCTGTACTTAGTTTTGTGGAACTTCAAAAGGTTCCTGTCAGTCTACTTCTCTAGCTTGTCAAAGTCCTTCTCAGCAGCAGCCCTGCCCTCCAGCATACCTATCACTCCCCCCCTATTTGTTGTCACCCATGTACTTCTAAGAGTGCCTTCTGTTCTGTTGTCCAGGTTAATAAAGACACTGAACAGTTTCGGGCCAGGTATTGAGCCCCAAGGAAAGCTACTAGTGACCAACTATCAGTTAGAATTCTAACCACTGACTGTTACTCTCTGAAGCACTGTAGTCTAGCCAAGTCTTCTAGTCTAGTCTAGTCCCACCTTACCCAGTACACACCTCCTCAGTTTGGTTTCAAGATGTTATGAAACACTATTTTGAAACCTTGCTACAGTCTACATAAATAATAGCCACTTGTTGACAAAATGCTAGCTTTCTTCCAGTTCTTAAGAAGTATCTGAAGACTTATTAAAATCAGTATTAAAAGTGCAGAGGTCTCCTCTAGCAGCTTTAATAAAAAAAACAACCAAGACATGTTTGGATGCAAATTATCCCTATATGCTTATTTTAAAGTATGCATTACAATGGCTGACGTCTAATATCTTAATTAGTTACTGTCGGAGTGGAAAATATTTGGGCATGCCCCTACTGTAGCATCACCTAATATGCTTTCCCAAAATGAAAATAACAATATTTCTACAAGACTTCTGCCTGTTCTGCATGATTATTGACAGGATATCTTTGCATTCCTAGAAATAGACAAAATCCATTAACAGAAATCCTTTTATTCCTGATACAGTCAAAACTTTTAAAACTGTCTGTAAGTCTTCCAAACATGGCTTTCTCCTTACGACTTTTTACTTTCCTTACAACCTTTCTTCACTGTCTAACCTCTCAGTTAAATCCATTCCTGTCAATTTCCCCTTTCTGCATATTTGATCCCATTGTATTTGTCCCCACTTACATTTTCAGTCCTGTGTGACTGTTTGTATTTTGGTTTTCCAGGACCTAGTATGCTATCAAAATAATGTCAGTTACCGCTACCACTCTCCTATCTAAATTTGTAATTAATTGGCTCATGATTGTTCCCTAATTTTAAGATGTTATAAGGATGCTTTAATACTGGTGGAATGATGCCTTGAGTATTTTGCTCATACTGAAACCTCCATAAAAGTACAGCTTGCTTTTTTCTCCTTAAGCAGTCCAAAGAAGAGAAATAGATTCTTTTAAGCTCCACTGACAGTAGAAGTTCTGTGGAAGGCAGCAATAGTCACTGTCATGGTTAGATGAAGACAGCTTATGCTGAAGACAAAGGGCTGTAACAGCCTTATGTGACTATTTATCTGTCTGCTTCTACTGCCTCCACTTCTCTCAGGTCTCACAGAAGCAGCAGGCTGGATGTGCTGGCAGTAGCGGCCAGCTTTTATCTGCTGTTTATTGGAGGTGGTTGAAGTTCTCTTTCCTGTCATGTGATAGCCATGTAGGTAGTCTGAACATTAGTGAGGTACTGAGACACTAGGAACTGAAGATGAGGAACAGAAATGCTGTAATCTGAACAGTTCATGCAAACTTCTGCCTGTCTTTACCCAGATTTTCAACTGAGCTGATGGAAACCTACTCTCAGTCACCATCTTTCTAAGTTGCTCTTCTGGCATAGGCAGGAGTAGATTATGGGCAATTAATATGTGCCTGTGCTATACAGTCGCAGTGCAATGCAATTCATCACAAAAATCTGCTGTTTCAGAGACGCACTCAGAAATAACACTGGACATGCATCATTTTTCCGTGTTTGCAGTACCTCTGATCACGTGACAGAAAAGAAATAACACCATATAGCTGGAGACACGGGGGAAGAAGTATCTGATCATGACATTTAGTCACTGCAATCAGAACAGCCATCTACAAGCATTCATTATCAGTTGCTACAGAGCTGTTGGCAGCACAGAGACAGTTATTATTACTTTATATACAAAATGCTGCTCCCTCTTCTTTTGCCTAATGTTCTCCATTGCCCAAAAAACAGCAACCCCCTAACTCTAACTTTCCCAGGTTTCAGTAACATCAACTGATTAAATTAATTTCTTTTCATTATTATGAATCCTGGAATTAATACTGGCAATTAAATACATAGGCCAAGAAATCTGGCATTAGAAGGGTAAACTGCATGAATAAGGACTACTCACATACGTAAGGACAGGGTCATGATATCAATGTGTAAATTTTTTTAGGGCAACGCCTATGTTTTTTAGCTCCATGATACCCAATTGTGACAAAACAGAAATATTGTATTGTAATTAATAGGAATTATTTAGCAGTCTGACACTTGGACCAGTGCTCTTGGTAAGCAAAGAACAAATAAATCAAATTAAATGAATGATAAAAAGACAGTATCTAGATCTCTGACCCAGAAAAAGAAAAATGCAAATTAGTGGTTACCAAGGCCAAGGAAGATAATGAATGTAATTAACAGCATCATTAACTGCATGGTAATAATCTACAAGCAATAGCAACATAGCAATCTTCAAGATAAATTAAGGATTTGCAATTTCTAGATACGTGCAATTTCTAGTGTGAGTTAGCTCAAATAGTTACAGTGTACATGTTTACCAAATTCAAGGGACAGTCTCCCAAGTTTTAAGGTGCTGTTCTGCAGATTGAACAATCTTCATTTATTCTGCTTTATCATTAGATCAGGTATACTGTTTATCTTCAGTGATTCACTCCCGAAATTACTATGACTCTGACTTAATTTATTGATTACAAGGAAGGGTTCATGTGAGAAGTGACACAGTCTAGCATCAATACCCTTTAGTCTATTTTCTGTAGACCTGTTTGTGAAGTTTGTCTGCAAAATGATTTTTTTTCTTGAAAATTATCAATACATCCTTACCTTTCAGGTTTGTTTGCAAGGACCCTTTTCTCAAGTCACTGTTTTATCAGGTGTTAGATCACTCTTGAAATGTGGCCTCAGTCCATCTGGGCAAACAGGCTTAATTAGCACACATCAAGTTTCACCACCTCCTATGAGGGAAAAATAAAACAATCAGATAAATATATACGTCAGAAGCAGCTATGAATTTCTTAAACACTGAGACTTTCCTAGAGCAGGCATACTTAAGAGATGCCAATTATCAAGCCTTCTTCAATTCTGAAGTAGCTAGAAACAAAGATGTAGAGCTGGATCTGCCCATCCCAAGATTGCTTTTAGTTTGATAGAAAATGACAGTCACTGCTTTACATGGTACTAAGTATCACTTGTGGTTGATTCTATTGGAATTTTTCCTATCCAGGGTGAAACAAAGCTTTTGAGACACAATTTCAACTCAGCTCATGAAGGTGGAAGCTTTCTGAGATGAACTGATCTTAAGAGAATCATTGGTATCACAGCACTGCCCTACCTCTCACTTAGCACTTAAGTCAGATTTCCAATTCAACTCCAAGTATAATTAGAGTTTTTCGATAGATATTAAAACTCTAAATGAAAAGAAATTTATCAGGACTGGGCTGTCTCCATACCAGTGATTTCAAAGGCATCTATGCGAATACTCTTATTCTAAGGCAAACAATGTGGTAAATAAATGTTAAGTTTGATATGGCATTGTAAAGAGACAAAACATTAGTCTGCTTAAAAAGAACTGAGAAAAGATACCACAAAGACAGTTTGGCATTTAAAATGCAAAATAGGCAGGATTTATTTGCTTAAGAGAGAAATCTAGAAAGTCTATAAAACCTCAAAACCCATTAAATTGTGAAGTTTTATACAAGTTCAAAATCTGTATCTGTGCATTACATACATTTTGGTCTTGAAATTTCCTGGTCTCACTGTAAGCATCAAAGCAAAGGACAAAGGCAGATCAGGACAGAGTTCTGAATGAGTCTCAGAAGTTCATAGCTAAAGTGACAGAAACATATTAGTTGATATTCATGGAAAATTTAAAACTGGAACAAAAATCCTACTAAGGCTATTTTTCTTTTATTTAGCAGAAAATTTCCGCAATCTGTTAAAGCTCTTAGCAAGTTTCTGGATTGTAAAGAAGAGTTATTTTTCATACTTGTGTTTGATTTGCAGTTTTTGTAATGTTTTAATTGCTCCCAAATATGTATTTGTCCTTTTTTTTCCTTTTTTTTTTTTGGGGGGGGGGGGGGAAGTCCCATAAATGCCAAGACTGTTAAGAAAAACATCAATCTTCAAAACAATATTTTTCACTGAAACAATCTTTGGATACAACTATTTTCTGTCATTATTGGTTTGTTTGGTTTGGGTTTTTTTTGTTTTGTTGGGGTTTTTTTTGTTTTGTTTTGTTTTTTAACACATTTGTGAACACTGAAACTCAAAGAACCTAGTACATAGTTTGACTTTCAGTCTAGCTATTTTGTGAGAATTCACAACAGCTTTTCTCTGATGTATGTTGACACTGCAGCTGAAGGTGGAGTGGAGAATGGTTTAAGCAAGCACCAAATACATTATTTGAAGACTGCAGATGTCAGAGCAGGGTAGCAACTAAAGTGTATGCCTAAGGTCCCCCATGTGATTGCACAATCCATGGTGAAGTCTGTGCAATTGCCTCTTTCCTGCTGTTAGCTATGGTAGCCAGTTCAAAGCTATTATGTTTATAGACTTGCTTATATTCAATACATATTTATATTCTGATTTTTATTTTGCTGGATATGTACTCGCAGTGGTATCTAGTTCTTGAATAATTTTATGTTTTGTCAATTACTATTTATTTTTGCCTTTTAAGGCTTGACTATTCTTGCTATAAAAGAATCCTGATAAGACCTTTTAGAGGTATTGCACAGTGTAATTCTTGGGGGGGGGCGGGGGGGGGCGAATGATAAGAATTATTCAATGCAAACACTTTAGGGCTCAGATCAACAGATAATGCTCAATTTCAGATCACACTGACCTGGTCAGCTGAAAGATCGCCCTGACACAGAACACATGAAAGAAAACAATTCACTTCCATGAACCACTATGACCACTTGAATGAATGTGACCCTCAAGCTCCTCCTACCTTTTCCAGTCCCCTGCATTATACCATGCAACAAAGGAAATTGCAGTAACAACCTGTCAGCTAAGCTTCAAATCGATTTTGTTTGGACAAAATGGAAATTGCTTGTTTTCTTCTAATAGGAATGTGCTCTCTACAGAAGCAGAGGAGACTGAATAATTTCTACTTTTAATAACCCTTCTTTTACATTAGGGAAATGACAATGTAGTTTTTCCAATGAAATATCTAGAAAAGTCACTGTGTACCCTTTTCAGTGGGAATGAAGCCAGGTTCTTAGAAATCCACACATAGAGGCTACATGTGTGCCCCAGGTGTGCCAAACAGGACCTGGGATTATTCTCTGCCCCTTCACTCAACTGGTATAATCCAGTTGCACCCTCATCATTAAACTTCCTTACTCTCCAAAACAAGGTGATTGCATCCAAACCTTCTACTGTAAAATAGTCCCTGACCCAAGTTAAGTCTATAATCAGGCCCAATAAGTTTTTGAAAGAGTGTTTGTTGGCTCATGACAAAACCATGACAAGGAGTACTCCATACATAAGAATTGTCTCCCTTTTGCTCAAATCTTACATAAAATAGTCAGACCTGCCACTAAAAAAAAATCTAGACTTTTCCAAATTCAATGGTAAATCTGTCACTGACTTCCATAAGGGTAAATTTTCCTCTATTTTGAAAATAACATATGTGAAAATTTCATAAAATATTATCTAGATTTAGCCTTGAGATATCATCTTAATATTTAAAAATTGTAGAAGTAATGAAGTATTCCTTCTGTTTGTTTGTGTCTTGTTTATAATTGACAAAGTTCTATCCATAGATTATGGAGTTTGATGCGGTAACATTTAATGGTAACATTTTATGAAGATTGTCAGGGGTCAATTGTGACTTACATATTGCAAACCTACTAAGAATTTAACAACTTGCTTCACAAATACTAACATTTGATTAAACTCAAACTACAAAAATAGCATTGGAGCTGAACATAATATTTATTTTTAACTCAGTTAAATAATTTACTCACTTTTTAACCTACAAGAACTGTCTATGCATAAACTTCAGTTTCACAGTAGCATTCTTTGGGAAATAAAATATTCAGGAAAGATTCAGAATTATTGTACTTATATATGAATAAGAGTCTCATTAAATATAAAATATTTGTAATTTGTGGTCTTAAATAAAGTTTCCATATGAACATAGTAATGTTACATTCATCCTCAAAAATGGAAAACGTCACAGCAGTTATCAACGATAATTTGAAGGAGTTAGACCTGAAAATCTCCACTTGTAATAAGTACAGTCCTGCTCTTCCTACACAGATTAAGTATCATTAAGTTGTGTGCTAATTTACAAATGCATTGACCAAGAGAACAATATAATGTAGCTTCTATTAACTGGGAGCTCTTAATAAAGTTGATAATATATTGCAATCAAACACAGGAAAGGACAACTTCCTTCTCACAAACCTCACCTAAAATCCAGACAAGAAAGGTATACTAAAATTATAAATATGATCATATTTTCTCTCTAATGGAGGTATGTTTTGTAACAGTGTTATAAAAGTGTGAGTTTGCTTTAATTGATAAGTAATTGCAATTATACATTTAATTTGACATTCTTTATATGCTATGTTTTAAACAAAAAAGAATTTCATTGTTCCATACATGCAAATATCAAGTAGGGTAAAGATATTTTATTTCTCACCAAAAAACTTTATATCTGAACATTTCAACAAGGACAGCAGAAGGAAAAAAATCTTCAAACCAAATACGTTTAACATGAGCCTGTAAACTAAGAACCGAGTCACATGTAAGACAGCTGGTGAAAGCAACAGACTAGATTTGATGGATCAGGAGAACCCTTTCTATGACATGCCCCTATTTTCAAAAGCATTCAGGTTTTACAGTAATCATCAGTACTGTATTTTCTCCATACAAGAAGAAAGAAAAAAAATCTCTATAGACTACAAATGTAATTTGTATGTGAGGTTTCTTTTATTGACCTCCTATTTACCTCTGTATGTTGTAGATCCAGCAGTAGCAATCTTAGCAGATCACCATCATTTATTACTCAAGAGCATATTGGTTATCTTAAATGTTGGTCTCACAACATTAAGTATGTCAAGGTAAGATCATGCATTACATAAAACATGAGTACAAGCACTTTGGTGATATATATGTTCAGCAGTATATGGGAATTAGAGAGTTAATTTCATTTCGTGCACACATGGGTTGTACATGAGCTGTGCATAACTGCCCCTTGGAAATACGCTCATTTTGAAGATGACTGGCTGTACCAGTATTTGGAACTGATTCTTAACATACAAGTGAAACACTTTGTTAACAACATCCAGTAAAGCTGTATGACTTCTTAGTTTAGAACATTCCCTGTTACCGTATAAAGAAATCTATATAGAAAAAAGTATTGTTATAAGAATTTATATGGAAATCCATAGGGTAATATTTGGAACCATGTTTATTCAGCCTTTTTAGCCACTGGTTTAGATGTTGCTGTTTTGAAACCAAGGTACGATGTGCTGGTAAACCTCACAGCACATCTGTGTAGAGTGTAAGGGGACCAGGTTTTGCACTAAGGCATTTGAGCTGGTACCAAAAACCTACTATGTACAAGGCCTGAATGTGTTTTACATGGCTTAGACTGCAAGTAAAAGTAAAGTATATGAAGCAGAAATCTCCACCTGCCCAGAAATACCACTTTACATGACAGAGAAGGGAAAACTTAAGAGTAGACTGAATGCTGGGAAAAGAGCTTAGCACAAAGTCTGGATCAGGAGGTGCAACTTACATAATTTCCTGAATGTGGCCAAGCTCCGGGTCAAGCAGGAGTGAATTTCAAATGAAAAATAATGCTACTGAGTATGTTCTATCTTTCAATTGTAGTACCTTCATCTTTGGAGTCTTGATCCTACAATCAAATTCACAGATGAAAAATTCAATGAGACACTGACAGGCACATGGATGCACTTGTGCAAGTCTGACTGTGCAAGCAGATCTGTCAAGTGAAAACTACCTATGTATCATTTTTGCTTTAGGGGACTTGAGAATCAAAACCAATCTGCAGCACAAACAATTAAAAGCCAACTAGATACTGAAAATCCTTCTGTTTTTTACTTTCCACACAGTATTAGTAACATATGTAATACTTTTCTTGTTGCTGAAATATATGGGGTGAAATCCTTGCCCCAGTGAATTCAATGGGAGTTTTGCCATTGACTTCAATAAGGACAAAATTTTCTCCCAGTGCTGGTGTAATTTTCAGCCTGTCTTTGCCCCTTTAATACATGTGATGACAAAATCCTGTACTTCAATTCCAAGGATGGATCAGCACCCTGCAGCAATTAAAACTGCTGTCATATATCATACTTTTCCTGTATATTGTCTGAAAGACCATAGTGCAGAAATATTTTTGCTTTATGCCGCATAAATAGCTAAAATTTACCAGAAAAAGTAGTTTTAAGATATTTTAACTTAAAATCTTTTTCTAAACTGATCTCTCAATGGATGAAATAATGTATGCAGATATCTCTGTACATAGTAAACTTCCTCTACCTATCTTAAGGTAGGATTTGGTCATTCATTAAAAGCAGAAGTAGTGCTAAAGGCCACACACACACATACGAACATCTGAGAATGCTAGTATGAAATAACAGGTTGTGCTGAAAATATGAAAAGCAAGCATGTGTTGTAATGAACATTGCTGCTGTTTGCACTGTGATTTCAAATTTCATACAAATGGCCAATGACAAATGCCAGAAAAGGGTTTTAAAGAACTCATTCTGTTTGTAAACAGAGACAAGATGTAAAATATTTAACAAGATGTATATAATGATTAACAATGAAGTCTAACATTGTAAGGCTTTTAAGAAAAAACAAACATGGGACTAGCTTAAACCATGGATGTCAGCTTCAGAAAGATGCTGAGCACTGCTACAGTGGGAAATAGAGATGTTCGACATTCCTAAATAAAAACACCTTTTACAGATTATAAACCTGAACTATAAGATGGAGAAACTTAAGCAATCAAAGTCTTTTTCTTTTCCGACATATGTTTTTACATTTAAATGAAAATTGTGCATAGAGATTCCAGGTAAGACTATGTTCCTTAAACATTATGCATTCAGTGGACACATGCATAGACAGTGTCCGAGCAAAAAAAAATTCTGTTGTTGAGTGTGAGAAGTTTGATTCTTACTCGAATGTCTAAAATTCACCAACAGGTTTGCTAAGATTTTAAGTGACTATGAATTAAGACCACACAAGTGCAGTCAGATCTGCATAATCCAAAATGTGTACCTCTGCAGACACCCACGGTGTTCATTAAACTCTGCAAGTGGCCGTGGCTCTTTCTTCACATAGAGTTTGTAAGGTTGGGGCCAGAACTTAGTTAACTGATATGGACCATAGAAATGAATAATGTTAAAAACCTATTAGATCATTCAGTTTGTCTCTTCAGAGACAACTAGATGATTTAACAGGTCTTTTTCCACCTCTTAGTTCCTGTGATTTCATGACTCACAATTCAGTTAGCTCACCCACCATCACTACATACAATAGTTCGTTCCACCACTCATCAGAAATATTATTCAATATTTCTAATGACAGAATTGCCACTGCATATACAACTTCCTTTTCCCCCTCAGAATAAACTAATCTCAGAATTAAAAAAACAAACAAACAAACCTTTTTGATCTATAGATCTTTAGAAATTTGCTATGTAAAATGGAACTATTTGAATCTAAAGAATTGAAATTATTAAAGTTCTATTCTGAAGATGGTTACTCCTTTTCCTGTATGGTCATTCAACCTCTCCATTAGTCCTACTCTTCCACCACCATGCTGAAGAATTGGGAATTTATCCATGGAGTGCCTAAGTCTAGCTTCCATCTGGGTGCTTCTACATTAGTTTTAGTTTAGGACAGGAGGTGAGTGTCCCTACCATTCCCACTTACCCTGCTTTGATCAGCACTGCAGACCTATTCCACAGTGCACAAACGAATTCTTTGGAATGAAACTAACTAAAAAAAATGCTTTTCAAATGCTAGCAGACATCCAGTCCATGTGACTACACTAGAGCTACTTTTCAATAATCCTCCCTCCCTTAAAACCTATAGACTTGGATATTGGGTCACCAGCACCAATCATTTAACTTTACAGATCTGATTGTGCCACAGGAATTTCTAATGTAGATGGAGCCTGACATTCTCTCACCCCACACAGCAGACACTGGTACCCAGGGTAAAACTGCAGTGCAGGGTCTTCTTCTGCACAGCTCTGCATTATGGGCCTAATTAACGTGTAAGATGACATAGTGGCATGACCTTACCACACAGCACCATACAAATTGCACAGCAGAGAAACTCAGCCTCACCACTAATACTGGGTCTGTATCTGCACAGCTATACTGGTATGGTGTAGTGCATGTGGCAAAACTCATCTATTTTGGGAGGTCCCTATTAACAGAAAATCTACCTTCTGCTTTGTCCCACTGTTTAACAACAAGGATCAATTTGTTCTTTCACCTGTAAAATGGGCACATCTTCTGACATAATGGGTATGTCTTCTCTCTGCTCTGACACTTAGCGCCACTGAAATGTGCAATGTGTATTTTAGGAAGCAACAATAACTATTGTCTACTGATGAAGTATTTCGTAAAAGCTGTTTCTACCCTCTGCTATATGTAAGCTGCCGAGTTAATGACTAATTCCATAGAAGTGATGATATTAACATAATGTAAAAAAATATAGTGGTGGTAAGATTGACATGTGATCTACTAAAATATTTGAAATAAAATTTTGGCTATGTATTGAGTAAATAGGTACTGTAAACAGACTGAAAATATTTCAAGAGTTAGTTCAGGTTACCTGAAAACACTTAAAGTGGTTTCAGATGGTGTGATTAATGTGATGACCCTTCTAGTGAAACTCTACAGCACATGCATCCTCATATTTCATTACAGGGCAGACTGCATTAACTGCTCCTGAGCTCCTTCCTTCTACTGAAGTAACACAAGCGTATTTCCAAGCACCCAGCTCAACTTGTGGTTGTTCCTGCCACCTAGTGGCTTCTGCTCAAGTTAACAAATACAAACTAAAACCACACTGAGGACACACTTTCAAAGACAAAATAGGAAAAAGTGCAAAAACTTTTGTTTTGAGATTACTATTTTGAATCCTGTTGTTTTTCAAGCTTGTTGACTACTACAAAAACCAGCAAACTTTTTGGACTGACTTCAGAGAAAAAAAAAAAGTTATACGGGTTTTGTAGTGTCAAATGTTCTGAAAAGATACCGATTTTTTCAGGAAAAGCTAATAGAATGATGTGATTATTTTTAGATCCCCTACTTCTAATGTAAATGTCATCATTTAAACAATAAATCTGGGCTTACCTAAGATGGAAAAAATGATCCATTTATTGTGAGATTTGTCTTAGGTGGAGGTGCTTTCACTCTTCATTTTTAGAATTTTGAAAAGTCCTGCATTTCTGCTGTTGCCACTCACTTGTACTTCTGTGTTACATACATCTTCCCTTTCAAAGCTATTTATTAAAAGACAAGCACAAATGCTATTACAAGGAACGCTGCAGTGGCTTTTAGAAAAGCAATCTGATTACATGCAATAAAAAATGTTTCTGGCGATCAAAACCACTGATATATTTTCAGGTTTGCACAAGACACAAGCTGGAGAGGGATGGAACTAAGCCACGGTGCGGAAGTACCTCTGCCCATACCCTTTAGCACGTCATGACCTAATCAAATCCCATAGGAGACAATTTCAAAGTACTTCGTTATCACAGACTGCCCTTCCTAAAAATGAAAAAGTGTAACAGTTATCTATTTTAGTAACAGTTTTATGGTATTAATATTCAGAAACAATCTTAGCAATACTAAGGACAAATCCCAGAACAGTCATGGGGATTAAAAGCAGGATATGCATTATTTAATTCTCCTTCTCTCCCCATGTGGAATCAAAGCAGTTATGATCTCTACATAATTCTTTGTGAAAGTCAGGTGCTTCAGAATGGGATTCATTCCAGTCAGCATACAATACTTAGAACTAGCATCATGAGCATTCAGCTATTTAGTCACCCAGGAAGGAAACATTAAGGAGAAGATTAAGTCTTAAGCCCTTCTCTGTTCCTCTGTTGGGGAGATACTCCCATTCTCATCTAATCTGTACCTCTTGCCTTCCTTGGAGGTAGGTGGTTACCCAATTTTTTTTCCCCCCAAGGAATTCAGTAAGGCTCACTTGTACTTTAAAACTCAAACAGAACAGAAGATGCTGTTAATGCCTCTCCTCTTTTTATATGATATCCTGCTGATTGCAGTGTTTCTCCCTTTTTTTCCCACTGCTCAAAGCAAAGCAAATACATATTTACCACCTGCCAAGAATACTTTAAGAAGGCTGCAGACTACCGTTGGTGTTTAAACTGGGAGACGAATGTGCATGTTATCCAAAGGCCATCCTTTGGGTAATGTCTTTCAGTATCCCCTTTAGTTTTTACAACAAAGAATAGCTTTGTCTTATGTCCTCTGCCCTCAAAATCAATTTTCCTAAGTGTTGGAAGTTAGCTATAACTGTGATTAGCTGTTCATTATCTGATTCCAACACAGGTGCTCACTCAGACAGTGCTATGTTCTGCTTCCTGGCAGATGGCTGGCAGTAGAGCTTCATTTATGATATTCTGTTAAACTGTAGTAGAAGAATACTTTTACTTTCTTTACACTACACGTGAATCTATAAGGAACACTAGTATCCACTCCTTCACAAGAAATCTCACACGGAAGTGTACTGAAAGTAGTCAAACTCAGAAACAGACCACCATCTCTTACAGAATAAAAATGGGTATAAACAGCCACTTCATTCCATAAGCATAGAAGGCTTTTTTAGTGAAAAGTTTTAGGTTTTCATTAACTATTTTTAAGGCATATACAAGAGTCATAGCAAAATTTTCCTGATGAGAAAACATTCCTGAGTGGACATACAGAGCCATATTTCAGAACACATGAAGTACCACTTTGTTCAGCAGTTTAATATAGACAAAAAACAACCTGAGGCTCACTTTAGGAGTTTTGTCTTAGTCAAGATTTGTTAAGAGAGTAAAGCCTCACACATCAAAATTCTTTTTTAATTTTATTTTATTTCTGTCAAGGGAATATAAATAAACTTACTAGAGTTTGTTAACCTTCCATACTCGAAAAAACAGCAAACATATTTAATGGCTTCCTCACAATAACGACAAGGAAGGAAAACATAGCTTTTTGCAGGAATAACAGCAACCCAAAATTTGTAAAGATCAATAAAACGGAAAAGATGAAAACTTAGCGTTGGTTGTACTACTTACACAGTAAACAAAGCTGGGAAAACCCCTTGAGATTTAGTACTAATCAGTGTGGAATGTATAGTGTCACCACTATTTTCAAACATTCGCAAATCAAATGTAAACACTGAATAGGTTTTGCAAGTTTGCTAAAGTACACTATAGGGATGTTCCAGGACATCACAACACTGCTGCTTGCTTCTGAGATCTGGCAGTGCTTTATGCATACCTGATACTTTACAATGTAGATATCAAGCCAGGGGCGGGAGGGAATCATACAACTCTTGAGCAAACCAAAGACCTACCAAAAACCCCACACTATGTCAGAAAAGACATAATTCCTTTACTGGCTGAAACAACGTAAATTGCAAAGAAATTCCGTAACAAAGGCACAGAGAAAAAGCCCTTCTTTCCTTCCAGAAAAAGGCGAGAAAGCTCCAGCATCCAATCAGCCCTGACAGATTGTCTGGTCAGGCCTTTTGTTTCTCCTCCCTCCCCACCGCCCCCGCCCCATAGTAGCACAACTTCAAACAAGACGGACACACTATATTCCACCATACGTAACTGCCCAGGGCTAAGGCACTGCAGGGAAGTGGTATACATTTTTTAAACTCACTCACGCTGCAAGAATCTGTTTTTTACCACTCTAACCATAAGACTGTTATATTACAGCTACCATCACCACTGTAATTTGAGTAGAAAAAAATGTAGATCTTGCTGCCTTTAAAAAAGCCGTAATAGCACTCTGCCTTCAGGAGCGAGTTTTGGATTGTAGTCGGAACAGGACTGACCTCAGCCTAAATTACAGGGAAAAACATAGCCATACCCCACATCCCTTTGCAATATTTTTTACTCATAAGCTCAAGACTGCTCCTTATCTAGTACCTGAGTCTTCTGAATTGCCATTCTGAGGCAGCACTCTCCCTTCACACTATAGAGGATGCCAAGATGCCTACCTTGGGTTCTAGATTTCAGTCTGAGGTTTTAATCTTGCAAGAATGTAACTTCTTTAAAAGACTTGGTCTTATCTTTCCTCTCTATAAATAAGTCCATTCTTACATCACTCTGCCTAATTAGACTAGTGGAGTTTCTATGGATGTGAAATCTGATAATCTAACGCCAAGTCAAACTACATAAATAAATTTAGTCAGAGCTTCAAAATACCTTAGACAAGGGAAAATTTCAGTATTACAAGGGTTTTTATCAGTCTATTACTATGCTAAATATACCGGTATTATATCTTTTTTATTAGAAGTGACACAAGTATGCTCAGATGTTTTGTAAGGATCTCCAAAGTCTTTAGATACACTGGATGTTCATCTCCTCAAAACAGTTCTCTTGTAATAAGATGTATATTCAAGGAAATGTAAATTTAGGATAGTCTTTAAAAAAAGCCCATTTAAGCCCAACCAGTACAACAATACAAAAGACAGTATCTGCAGGTAAACAGTTATATGGAGGGGTGGGGACCGAACCGAAAAAAGTGTGGCATATACTAAACTGCTAAATTACTTACCATCCCAGACTCATTATGTTACAGACTCATTTACTCTTAAGACTTCAGATGCTTCCTGAAGTCTGCACCTTCTGTAAGAGGTACTTGGTGAGGGTGAGATGCTTTCTGTGGGAAGGCCTTCTGGAAGAGCTGCCTAAAGAGAAGCAGGTATGTCTAAACCCTGAAGCATACTGCTATTACCTATGGGGAAAAAAAAAAAAAAGCTGAGACGGGCTTAATAACATGTTGGTTGTGTGAGTAAAAAAAAAAAAAAGTCCAAAATGTGAAGACTGGGGCACAGATGGAGTGCACAGGACATTACTGCATTACATTGTGGAAGAAAGTTAATAACTTTACAGTTCAGAATGAGTGCATATTCTTATTTTCTGTTAAAGAAGTAAACAGACCAGGCAAAACTCTGTCTTCCAAAGTCATTTGCCAGAATGAATGCCAGTTGGCCAACATAAGGATGCAAGAATAAACTGGACATTTTGTCCAAAACTATAAAGCTAAAGGTGTTATCAGCGATAAACCTGTACAACCTTTGTTCTGAGTAGCTCTTACAAAAAAGCTTAAACATGACAAACATGACTGGTTACCTGCAAAATTAAATTAAGAACTCCTGTAAATTTTAGGGTTAATTCAATTAGGTATGATACCACTTTAAACATATATTATCCAGACTTCAATATAATAGCTGTATTTGGAGATTACTACTATCTCCAAGAATTGCAAAAGCAACTTTTCTCACTCCCAACTTTGCAAAGCATAACTATGATGCAGTGGAAAAAAAATGTAAAAATTGAAGGTAAACCTTTAGAAATTATTATACACATACAAACTCATTACAAAGAGTCAAATCAGTTACAGATACACCAGCACCTGTTGATATTTGTAGGACTATACTTCACACCAAGTTTCCATGTTGTGATCACCTCACTAAGGTTTATATTTTTAGTTAAAAAAAAAAAAAACCAACCAAAACACCACCACCACACCCCCCCCAAAGAAAAAAAAAAGCCAGACTTGCAAGCAAAAGCAAGTGGGACAGCACTTTGCACCCTGTTAAGATGTACTCCTTCCAGCCTACAGAATTTCTTCCTGATGATGGGAAAGAATAAGAGCTCTCAAATCCTCTTTAGATAGCTCCAGAAGATTCAGTGACCCACAGGCACCTTTTATAAAGCTTAGAGACCACCTTATAAATAACAGACAGGTGGAAAGCACAAACATAAAGGAAAAGCAAAACAACCCAGCCCAAACAAAAACTCAAACCAACCAAACAAAAAACCAAACCAACCAAACAAAAAAAAGCACAACTCCAAAAGAAAAACGAACTAGGCCAGGCTTCCCACACGTAGAAACTCCAGGCACAGCCCGGAAGCCCGAGGCGGAGGCGGCACCTCTACCACCGGGCAGTGCTGATTGGCTGGACCCTGCCGCCGCGCTCCCGCCAATCAACCTTAAGCCC
Organism: Ciconia boyciana; assembly: GCF_034638445.1. Taxonomy (NCBI): domain Eukaryota; kingdom Metazoa; phylum Chordata; class Aves; order Ciconiiformes; family Ciconiidae; genus Ciconia; species Ciconia boyciana. The sequence goes on along the minus strand of NC_132936.1, from coordinate 10,401,300 downwards.
CATCCTCCACCGAAGAGACACTTCAGTTTCCAGTGGTGTTACAGCGCATGCGCCTTGCTGAACAGCGTGTGGCAGCGGGTCTTTGCGCCGCCATTTTGTCCGTGCAGGGTGAGCGGCGGCAGTGCGTGGTTGGTTGTTGGGCTCGGTATCGGGGTGGTGTACAATGATTGTGCTCTGGCGGTTATGGCTCTCACACGTCGCTTTCGCGCTTGTGAGTGGTCAGGAGCCTGCTGCTGCCGCTGAAGGGTGGCGGTCTTCGCTTTCGGGTCTCGCCTGGCGGCGGCAGCGTCCGCCCGGCGGTAGCGTCCGCCCGGCGGTCCGCGCGTTGTCGAGTCGAGCCCGGCTCTGCGCTCTGCTCCTCAGGCGAGCGCTGCCTGGGGCGTCAAACGGCCCCGGTCGGAGCTGCTGCTTTGGGGGACAGCGCAGGTACCTAAAGCTGTCGCTTGTGTCCTGCATTTGGTTGCATTTAAAAGCCCTTTTATTATGCTATAAGTTTGTTTGTATGGTAGTAGTGTATGATAGAGTATAGATTTTGATGGCTGAAGCATTTGAAACAGAAATATATGTGTGACCACTCTTGCTTAGACAGTAGGTGGTAGATTATCTGTGTAGTGTTCTTCTGACTGGTGTGTTTTTTTTGAACTGCAGTGGAGAAAGAATGGTCTTACCATGGTTTTAGGAAGGTGGATTCAGTTTTGTCATATTGGTTCTTGATATCTTAACGTTGTAACTAAACTGAGTATGAGGAACTTGTCCAGGGTATGTTTGTTGGACAGGAGGAGGATTTAGAGTAGTAGTAGAAGAATTTAGTTTATATATATTTTTCTAATTATTTTTTTATCATCTTTCCTTGTAGGGAGATGCAGAGTTGTTAATAAGAGGGCTGAGGTTTCTAAGGGTGTGTTGTGAATGAATAAGTCCTAACTGGTATATAGGTAAGTGAAAAGCAAAAGGTCATTTTGTAAACTGTAGAAATGTGACTGTATCAGTGTGATGCTGTTATTTGGGCTGTGATAACGGGCAAGCAAATGTTGATGCACAAATTGTTTTCATTTGTTATGTGTTTCTGCAACCAGGGGTTTGTTTCAATTAAAAAAAAAAAGCTGCCCAAAGCATCAGTGGTGCACCTTCAAAAGTTTGATTCTCTCTACTGATCAGGTGTTTCTTCTAGGCAGATGCAACCCTTTCCTGAAGGCTGTTTTCTTTCATTAAAACTCAGAATTTAGCTTTCTATTTTATTACAGGGAGAAGTGAAAAATAGGGGGGCTTGTTTAAGAAGGTATTTGTCAGATCTGGATTTGGTACTGCTTTTATTGGGGGTTTTTTTTTGGGTGGCTGATGGTTTTGAGTTTTTATTTGAGATATCATGTATCCTTCCTCCTCCTGCCTGAGATGTTCTGGTAAGCTTTACAGTAGGAGTGCTCATTTATTTATTAATTCTTATTTTTTGTGGAACTATAATGATAGGGATCAAGATTTACTCTGAAGACATTGTATGTTCACTAGCTACTTCATGTATGCTTGTGATAAAAACTATCATGGTAGTTCTGTTAAAGATTTTTTGCAGGCTGAGGAGGATCTTACTGTAATAACTTGTAGTTGAAACTGAAAGTTTCACTTTCAGCTGTACATAACAAATCATGAATCAAGTGTATGCTTTGTCTAGTCTGTCCTTGTGTGTTTATCCACTGTCTTTGCATTTGACAGATGTGGTCTACCCCTGATTACTTTGTTAGAACAGCACTTTATTTCATAGAATTGCTTGATTAAATTATGGGTACGCACAGCCTCTTTAAACAGTGTGAAATCACAGATCCATTGACAAATTTGAAAGGAACTGGAAGCTGATGTTGAAGACCAGATTATAGATGAAGGTCAGAGAAGTATCTGAAGGGTTTGAAGATACTTAAACTGTCAGAATTGGAGTGTTGAGACAGTATGAAACGCACCTGGCACAATTGTTACTTGATGAGCAGTGCAGAAATATTGGACATAAATAATGTGTTCTGTATGTCCTTGTAATTATGAAAACTTAAAATGTGCTACAGCTGTATCTGATGCTGTATAGACAGCCAGATTAAGTAAACAGTGAAGCACAGGCCTATAAGATGTCATTGATTTGAAGAAGTGATTTACACAGAAGCAACAGGATGAGTAGGGGAGGAGTTCTTGTTCATTCACATATTAGAGAGAGAGAAACAGACTGGAAATACTTTGCAGGTAAACTCTCCTTGAAACTGCAAGTCCAGTGCAATGAAACACTGGATTGGATTTCCTCTGGAGAGATTTGCAGTTAAATTTACTGGATGTAAGTAACATTTTGTGAGATGAGCAGAGATTGTATAAATGTCATGAATTGTTTTCCACTCTTGTGTTTTCTTTGAGCAGAAATACTTTATTTTGAGAATAAATACAGTTATCTTCCTAGTCTTCTGTCTTGTCTTGTTCCGCATCCCTGCATGTCTGCGTTGTGTCGTTCCATGTGCCCCCCCCCCAGTTTTCTGATATAATCTTTAATTCTCCATGTTATTCTGGGAACAGCTTTCTGATTACAAATTATTCTTAAGTGATAAAAATTAGTCTAGTGACAAGAGCAAGTCCAGAGGTATTTTTCTTTTTTTCAGACGTTATCTGACCATGTCTTTACAAAGAGAATTGTGTCAAGTGTATCCCAGTTGCATAAAACATGACATTGTAAAATGTTTAGTATCCATTTTAACCAGAAATGTGATAATATGCTATTAAAGCATTTTGAAAACAAATTTCATGTCAAGAATTAGTTGACAAAGAAAAAATATGGAAAATTATCAGGCTGATCTTACTCCTTTTCTTTGCAGACAGAATGGAATCTCTGACTCCCTCACCAAACATAGTAGATATGAATCTGAAGATAACTCGTATAGAATGCCATCCTGAATGCTTGGTTATAGTGTTCCAGGGCCAATACAAGGCAGGATGTGAGCTTGACTATTACATACTACAAAATGAAATACAACGTGTATTCAAAGTAAAAGCTAATGTTTACGTTGGTGGATCTTGTTTGGTGGAAGATACAGAAGGAAAATGGCATAGAGGAAGAGTTCTGGAAAAGAGAGAGAATATCTGTGAGGCTTTTCTTATAGACACTGGGCAAGTTCTAGTGGTTGAGGAAACACATCTTGCTTCTGCTTGTGATGAATTGTTTCAGCTGCCTCCAAAGGTGGTTTTGGGCGTTTTTGCAAACATACTTCCTCTTGGAGATAAATGGGGTCCAAAAGCCATTAACTATTTTTCATCTCTGGTAGGATTACAGATTACAGGTCATGTGAAAGCTGTTATACCATACCAACTGTTTATTCTAGAAGTACCAAAGATCATTAGTGATGTTCTTGAACTGCAGTTAGGAAGATTTATTGATGGAGATTCATTTTGTCTTATTGTAGAAACATTAAGAGCGTTTCCCCAAGAAATGCTTTGTAAGAGAGTGCCACAATTGTTGCAACAGAAATATCCAGTCAAGAAGTTGCTTACTTTCAGTAATTCTGAGGAACCAACAGATTTTTGGCCAGTTCCAGATGATCTCTTTCCACGTCTACCTGTTGGCAGTAAAGAAAATGTAAAAATAACCGTTGCAGTAAGCCCAAATACATTTTACTGTCAGATACAGAAATGGCAGAAAGAGCTGGAAGATTTGACAGGAGCTATGCATTTGTACTATGAAGCTATCAGTACAGAAAATAATAAATCTTTCGATAGTTTGGGGCTACTCTGTGCTGCCAAAAGGCAAAATGGACAATGGCATAGAGGAGTGATAAAACAGCTTCTCTCTGACTATGTAGAAGTCTGGTTTATGGATTTTGGCAATATCGAAGCTGTGCCATTTAGTTGTGTTCAGAAACTTAAAGTAGAGTTCATGGCATTACCAATGATTTCATTTCCATGTGCGCTGTCTTGTTTCGGTAATCAGGATGAAACAGTAATAAAAATTCAGCTGAAAGAACTTACACAGGCCTTGGTAGGACAAACTTCTGTGTGTGTCCATGTTGATTTATTCAATGACATTAAACGCTTGTATTACATTACGTTGCAAAATCAAAATCTTGGAATTAATGCGAAGCATCCAGAAAACCTGAATGAGGCAGCTGCATCATGTGTCTCGCTTTCAGAAACAAAAATCACAAGTATTGCTGTAAACTACAAACCATGTGATGACAGATACAATTCGTTTAAGAATTGTACTGGAAATAAATGTTCAAAAAACTGCTTACCTGAATGGGATATTTCTTTGTCAAACCACTGCAAAAGAGTAGAAATGCAAATGCATTCTTTCCATACTGCTTTTGTGGTATATGTCATAAATCCATCTGACTTCTGGATTCAGACATGTGAATATCAGAATGAATTTCAAGCCTTGATGAAAAATATTGCAGATGCATATAACCAATGTGGAGCTGATGAAATGGTCCTTAAAAACCCAGAACCTGGATTGCTGTGCTGTGCCCGATATAGCAAAGACATGCATTATTATCGGGGTGTTGTCATTGAAGTGCTTCATGTAAATATTACCGTCTATTTTTTGGACTTTGGAAATACAGATACAGTGCCCTGTTACGATGTGAAAACATTGCTTCCTGAGTTTTCTGATTTACCAGCTTTAGCTATGTGTTGTGCACTTGCTTATACATTTCCTGTTGATGATGTGTGGGTTAAAAAGGAAACTGATTTCTTCAAAAACATTGTGTTTAACAAACTACTCCTGCTTCATGTCATTGGAAAGCAAAACAACAAGTATATTGTTAATGCGCAGTATAAGAATGGTTTGCAGCAAGGAAACGTTGCCACATGTATGGTTCAAGCTGGATTTGCTGAATACTGGGAAAAGACACCAGATTCTGTTCTAAATTCGGCAAAAAAAAGTCAAGCCCTGAATCCCCACAAATTTAAAAAAAAAAAGGTAAATGCACAAAGCATCTGTAATATTCGTAAAAATAAGGTATCTGGCAATGGAGAGATACTTCAGAAGGAAAAGTCATTAAGTGTGCCTTCAGTGCTGAGAGAATCTGTTGTGCTATCCTGTTTTGGAAAAGGTGCTATCTCTAAAAGCCGTAAATCGGTACGTGAGGAAAAAGTATTTTACAAAGAGTTTGTGTTTAAACCAGGATCTGTTTTTGAAGTGGTGTGTTCTTACATTGTTTCCCCAGCAGATTTTTCATGTCAGTTGCAAAGTAAACTGCCAGAGCTAAATAACTTAATGGAACAAATTCAGACTTACTATAAAGAGCATACCAGTCCTTACAAAACTGGACAGGTTTCCTGTGTTGTTAAATGTCCCAAAGATGGGAAGTGGTACAGGGCAACTGTTGTGCAGCAGGTATCCACAAATGAAGTTGATGTGGTTTTTGTAGACTATGGTTATCGGGAAAGAGTTTTACTTGAAGATCTTCAAGCTGTTCTTCCAGATTTCCTAACTCTGGAAAGTCAAGCATTTCGATGTGGACTTAAAAATGTACCCTTACAGATTAACTCACTGAATTGGTCTCAAGAAGCGCGTAGACACTTTGAAGACTTCATTTCGGCTTCTAGAGGACCACTGACTTGCATCATTTATGCTCTTATTCTTGTAAGCCCCAACTGTTTATGCAATATAGTTGACTTACAGACTCCATTTATTAGTGCAGAGGAATTCCTCAGAGAACGTGGTCTCGCCCAGTCTGAATATGTTGGTCTGAGAAACCTTGCATCTTTGGGTTCTCTGTACAGTTTTTGCTACTCATCTTTTAACATAAAAATTGGAAGTGAGGAGGAGGTTTATATAACTCACATACATAGTCCTTCAAAATTCTATTGTCAGCTTAATCGAAATACTGAAACTATAGAGGCATTGATGAAGAAGGTTAGTGTCATAAGTAAAATGTCAAACAATGCAAAATATGGTATCAGCAACACACGATTGTGTATAGCCAGATATTTTGAAGATGGTCTCTTTTATAGAGCTTTGGTTTTTCCTGTGGAATCGACATCCTATCTATGTGCTGACTTTGTGGATTTTGGAAATAAGAATATGGTAGAGAGAGACCAGTTGATGCCTATTCCAGGCACTGCTACTGACCTAATATTCACGCCCATGCAAGCTATTAAATGCTGTCTGTCAGATCTTAGAGAGACAAAAATTCCAGCAAGAGTTACTAGATGGTTTGAGGAAACATTCCTTGGTAAACTGCTGAAGGCTGTAATTGTATCCAGAGAATCAGATGGACAGATTGTTGTGGAGTTGTATGATGGACAGCTCAAAGTAAGTCAGAAAATTAAAGAAAAAATATTGGAAGAATTGGCACTGAAAAATTATACGGAACAATTTGTTGGAAGTAATGGAGGAGTCGTATGTCACATGGAAGATGACAAAGAAATTGATAAAGTAACTGTTAAAAATCCTGAAACAGTTACATTGAAAACTGAAGTGAAATGCCAAGTATATGATAAGTGTTATCAGACAGATACTGAACAGAATTTTGGAGATGGAGAGCAAACTGCATGTAGCACACACAAGTTGTGTAGTGCGTCGTCAAAACTGCTAACTTCACAGGAGAGTCAAGAACCAGGTTTTAGAAATACTGTCAGTGCTGTTCTGGAGCACAGAGAGGAACCTCTGGTTGGAGAGCCTGCTTCTCACTTGTTCTGTCATCCTGCTTCAAATTCAAAGGAAGTAACTGTAAATGCTGTCTGTGAATCTCATAATGAAAGACTAAATTATACAGGTCAGCAGGAAAGGAATAATGAAAATACACCTAAATTAATCAGTCTTCCTCAACGTGATACTCGGATGAATTCTGAAGTAGCAGGGTATATTTCTCATAGGAATAGTCCATCAAGTTTCTATGTTCAGCTTGCAGAGGATGAAAACTTAATACAACTAGCAGAAGAATTAAATGAAAGCACAGTGAATATAGGTCGTGAAAATTGTTTAGATGAGCTCATGGTAGGGGATCTCATTGTAGCAGAGCATGACACTGATTGTTTTAACTATAGAGCAGTTACTAAAACTCTGCAATCGGGAAACTCCTTTGAGGTAGAGTTCATTGACTATGGTAATGCAGCAGTTGTAAGTCCTTCAAAAATCTGCAGGATTCCGAAAAAGTTCTTAACTTTGCCAAGGCTTAGTGTTCATTGGTTCCTTAGCAGAGTAAAAAGTGTTCCTGATGAAAGCTGGACTAATAAAAATACTTCCTATTTTGTAAGCAAAATAAATAACAAGCCAGTCGCTTGCAAGTTCTTACAGCAACATGGAGAGCGATGGGAAATAGATGTAATTTGTGATGGAGAGTCTGTGTCTAATGACCTTCTGCAGAAAAAAGGCAGGACAAGGTGGCAAAACACACCAAGGCCTACTCAGGAAAATGGGCCAAAACAACTTCTGGTTACAAATGGTAATTTTCAAGAGAGAAAGTCTAGGAATGGTTTAGGTGGTCAAAGTAAAGCCGAGGCTGTTAGGATGAAAAATGCTTCCAAAACACCCTTAAATGTCCTTCCTCAGGATCTAAATTCTGGACAGGTAGAAGGAGCGGAAGTAATTAATATTTCAGAGAGTGGAGAATTTCATGTACAGTTACTTAGAAATTTGCAAATATTACATGAGTTAAATGTAATGCTTGTCAAAGAAGCACAAAGAAGTGATTTGCTTAGAGTGGATGATGTTGAAGAAGGATTGGAATGCATGACAAAATCTGAAAGGAACTTGAAGTGGTATCGATCAAAAGTGATAAAGAAATTTGTCAGGGAGAAGTTAATGCTAGTTTTTTTCATGGATTATGGCAAGTGTGAGATGGTGTCCTTAAATAATGGAAAGATGCTCAGTGATGAGATAAAAAGTATTCCTAAACAAGCTGTGTCTTGTAAATGGGTTTGGTTTAAAAAACTGAAGAAAATTCAATTTGTCCATGTAGTAAATGCGCTCCTGGATCGTGAAATAAGGATCTTGTTTTTGAGGTATTTGGAATCCTCTCATATTTGGGAAGTAGATATTTTAATAGGGGAAATTCTGCTTCAGGAGTATTTGAACCAGCTCTTAAGTCATTGGTGGACTACTGTTGGACCAGAAAAATCCAGTAATACAGACTGTAAGGAGTTTGATACATCATTCAAGATAAATTCAATCACATGGATGCTGCTGCAGAGTGGCAGAAGGTATCCTGGGTTTGCAACTGCAGTTACTGATCCTTCAAACTTCTGCATCCAGTTTGACGTCTTATTTGATTGCATGAAAAACTTGTCTTTGCTGCTCTCTGACCTTCCTGACAACTTGCCAGCTTTGCCAAAAGAACTTGTGGTTCCTGGTGCTAGCTGCTTGATCAAGTTTGGACTGGAAGCACAGTGGAATAGGGCAGAAGTTAGTGAAGTAACAAGTCAGTCTGTTGTTCTTACATTTATTGATTATGGCTTTCTGAAGAGCATCCGTTACTCTGATATTCATAAACTTAAAGTTATTCCAGAAAGCCTGTCTTTCTTACCACGCTTGGCACACTCTTGCTCTTTACATGATACAGTTCCTGCCAAGGGGGAATACTGGAGCGATGAAGCTAAACTTCTGTTTCAGAAGCTTCTTAGTAAACCAGGTCTGATATTTCATTTTAAACACTATGGCTCTGAAATGAAATTAGAGGTGGATGTTCTGTACGAGGAGAACAATCTAGCTCACACCTTAATTGCTGCTGGTCATGCAGTCTACTCTAGAAGTAGGTGCTGCCTCATTCCAGTTGGCACAATTAAATCAGAAAAAAAAGATTTGCAGCCTAAGTGTCCAAATTCTAGTTACTGTGCTTCTCTTTGTGAACCAGATTTTAATTACGACGAAAACTCTTTATTTTGTTGACAGAAATAAAGCAAAGAAATGAAACAAAAAAAGTATCCAAAGCACAGGACTGTCTGTGATAAAGTTTCAAATAAGGAAGTCTGGTACATTAACAAAGGATCTGAGTTCATGTAACACTGAAAGAAAAAGAAAAACTGCAAAAGATGGACAACACTGAAGAAGTTGGGATTCTTCAGCATTGTGATGATAAGAAAAGTAAAATTGACTTAATACAGAGTAAATCTGCTACCAGAAGCACTGGTTGAGACTTGTGACTCTGGTGTTCCACAGTCTAGAAAGACAGTGTGAAGATACTATCAGAAGAATTATTTTAATAAGTAGATTGCAGTTAGGAGAGTACTTCTTCAATGCATTGGAAAAAAAAAAAGATGCAGATACTGCTCTTGGTATATTTCTTTTTTTTCACTCCAAGATGTCTTATTATATTTATTTAGACAATCATGTTTTTGGCAAACCTTTCTGTCAGAATGCTTTTACAATTTACGTGTGTGTATGTGTATATATATAAAACTTAATTTGCAGTAGCATCTGGTTTACAGTGGTGTTGTCTCCTCCTTGTTTTGGATGCTCAGAAAACAAAGATGACAAGCATATTCTTCTCTTTGTTTCTAATTCCGAAGTTCCCTTTTCTCTTGTTGGGAGGAAGTTTACTAACAATAAGCCAAAAACTTGGATCCCCATTTATGGGAGAGACACCCATTAAGTTGTTTTCAGTTATCTCTTGGTGTAAAGATGCCATTGACCTGTCTTAAGGTTCTTTTGGTATCTGAGTTGTATCACAATTAGGGTCGTTCTCTCTGCTTCGTGTACTTGTTCCCTTATCTCTCTCCTCCATGCTCCCCACCCATCTGTCAAAATGAAGAGAGGCAGTTTTCTCCATGCGCTTAGTCTGTTTGTATCTTGAAGGGAAACATTCAGAGCCTTTTCTTTTTTTCTTCTTTGTAGGAGGAGGAAATTTCAGGAGAACTGAAAAGTGATGATATGCTGTATATCTTAGAACTTTTTTTATTTTCAGTAACCATTCTGAAGTTATAAGAATTTGTCAGATGTTTCTCTTTTTTTTTTGGTTTGTTGTGGTTTTTTGTTTTGTTTTGGTTTTTTTTAGTTTGGTTGGTTTGTTTGTTTGAATTTTTTCCCCCACCTCCTTCCTCAGTTATTTGGACAAAGATAAAGCATGAAGAGGCCTGAAGTGTGAGGGGTTTTCTTTGTATGCCCTGTGATTGTTTGAATTTAAATTAAAAAATGAATACATCCTAATGATAGACAATACATCTAATGCATCTCTATATGCAAAGAAGATCTAAGAACACTCTCTCCCTCCCCCCAGGATATCATGATGTATTTAATTCCTGTGAAAACTTGAAAGATTTATCTGGAAAACAGTATTTAATTTTTTTTAAAGGAGACACCCGTGTCCGGGAAATTCGAATAAGTGAGACAAGACAATGCCAGCTGATCTTTACAAAGTTAACTCTGCTGGTGAATTATTCAAAAAGCATGCAAATATTTTCAGCATACAAGTGAAAGATGCCCGTTAGTAATAAATCAGAAAATGCATGATAAAATTTCTTAAGTAAATACTAGCTAAAGCATCAGAAATGTTATGTTAATGTATTGATTAAATAGAGGATTTTTTGGTAACCATTTGTGATTGTTAACTGTTTTCTTTATATTGCACCATTTTATTATATTATTGCAGAACTTGCAGTTTTTCCTAGTAAAAATTACAAGCTTATCTGGCATGTTCTTTGTCAGTAGTTTGACATACTGCTTGCCCTTATGATAAAATGCAATGGTTGTATTGTGCAACATTACTCATGTTGAGTGATAACTTTACGTATACTTCACTCGGCTACGTTCGTTGTAGTGCCAAGTCATACTTAATTTTCATGTAGAGGCACTGACACTTAAGGGTTAATTAACTCTGATTCTAACTTCTGGCTATCATTCACTTGTTAACAGCAGGTGCTTGGGTGTCCTGTCTTTTTAAAGATCATCTGGATACCCTAAATGCCAGTCCTGTCGGTGTAGTATTAATATGCAAATTGCATATTTTAATTCAGGGGGGTTTTTTTTGCTAATGTATAGTGCTTTAACTTCTGTGTAGCTGTAGAACACTGCTTACCTAATGGTTACAAAATGGAGCCTAGAAATGATGGAAGAAGAATAAGAAAAAAATAAACAGCTGTGTGTGTGCTATTTTTATGTTCTGCAAATTGCAAATGTTAGATTTATTTGCAAGAATGTGCGTTTTATTTTCAACTCAATGAGTCTAGCTTGTGATAGTAATTCCTTTTCTGAAGGTCTGATACCCAAAGTGCTTAAGGTAAAAACTGCATAATTGAAAGTATTTTCAGGATTATGCTGCACCTGTAAATACAGAGAATGTCTTTTGTTGCCATTGTTGATACAGATTTTCAAAAGTGTATTATAAGGTTATGTTACAATTGTTAGATGAAATTGCTGGGATGTCTGGCTATGGATTTTATTCTCAGTCTTCTTTCTTTGGAGTGTACTTCCCCTGCCCCCAACCTCAGCTGTAACACCATTTTTCTTGTAAGTAGGAGAGGCTGTACTTGTAATCTAGTTGAAAGAAATTGTAATTTATTTAGGATTTGGAAGTTTAGGTGTGTTTTCCTATTTGTTTTTGGGTAAGCATAATTCTGAGCAAAAACACTACTTTGGTGAAATTTAATTGGAAACTACTGTTTATCATTTGGTTGTATTTCCTAAATGTATTTCTGTATTTGTTTATACTGTGTTGTTGGTTACTTTGATTACTTTTTTTTTTAATCTATTAAGTGATAGAGAACTGGTTGCATTTGTTTGGAATTAAAAATGTTCACGTGTATACTGATGTATTCAGTATTCTGCCTTTTTGTCATGAATAATAAAATGCTTATCTTCTGTGTGTAACTTGCCTTGCCTAAGTCATTGTGAATATTTTGAAGCTTCTGTGACCTTTTTGGTTGTTGAATGCATTGGAAAAAAATCTGAAGGTACATCAGTATGTTCTCTGTGGGATGGTGCCAAGGAACAATCCTTGCCCTCTAGGCCAGCAGCTGTGGAGTGGATTATCTACTTACGCTGAATCAAGGTTTGCTTTTGAATGCTGTACAAATGGCACAGGCATTCTGCCTGCTCACTTGTACAGCTTTCTAGATGAGATGCATGCCATGCTCAACCCTCATCTGCTTTGTGCTGGTCGGATGTACTCTCACTGGCACACGCTATAAAGGCAGACAGGCCTTATATGCCAGATAGGCACACCCTTGTAATACCGTTACTTAAAACTTTTTTAGACTTGTATGCAGTTATTTTGGGAAACATTTTCCATTATTTACTTCTAAAGATGTGCATTGCTGAATGTTTAAAGTGTATTAAAAAGATTAGTTAGATGTTTTTCTAATGTTCTGGGGCTTTATAATGTTCCATAAAGCTTACCTGATTGGCGGGGGGGGGGGGGGGGGGGAGAGAGGAGGATGTGTGTGTGTAATTTTTTCTGTTTTGTTTTCCCAAGGGAGCTTTAAGCAATAACATGCCTGCGTTTTAGTAGCTTACCACGCAGCGTTATGCCCTAGAGGAAGAGTACCTCTTGCTGATCCTTTCTGGCTGATTTAGGAGTAACCCTATACTATCTCTAGAAGGAAATATGTTCGCACCTCAGCCAGCAGCAATAGTGGGCCTGAGAGAAGGCGATTTGAGATCATTAAGGATTCCTGTAGGAAGAGAGGCAGAGAATGAAAAGGTTTCACTGGAGATATGGGATGGGTGATTCAGGAGTTTTGAAATGGCTGACTGGTTTTGAATTGAATGTTTGTATGGGCCAGGAAGCAAACATTGTTTGTATGGGCCAGGAAAGTTTTGGTTTTCAGGCAGAAGTTTAGGTTTCAGTGCTAGCCTAGTGTGTAAAGATTTTTAAAGTTTGCAATAAAAAGATAGGAAATTAAATATGAGTGTAGAGCATGAAGAAGAGCTTTTAGAAACTAACAAATTATCATCTATTCTATAAAAGCAAACTTAAGGATGCAAAAGAGCCTCTGATGTTGCTTTTAATTACCCTTAATGTCTGCAGAGGATTGCATATGTATGCTTGGGTGTGCTTTGTTAGCTGCAGACCAAAGTCTGGAGGTAAGCTTCACCACTGTCCATAGACAACTGCACTCCTACAGTGGGAATGGTGCTGGAACAAGATATAATAACCTTACTCCTTATTTTTTTTTTCCTGAACCTGCCTTTTTGCTGCCCCTGTGCCTTCTTGTCTTTGCCCACATGCCTCCCAAATAAGTAACCCATCCCAAATGACTTTTTCTTCATTGGTCCTACATCCCTGCCTAGATTTGGTATTTCTGACAGTGTTACCTAAGCAGTCTGGGCCCTATATGGTATTACTGTACAGTCACCTACATGTCAGCAACCTTGTACCCCAAGACTGCCTCCTGATTATTTAGTTTGTGCTGCTTACATTTCATTTCCTTTATATGCTTCCTAGAGAAAATCATCTGACTTGGTCTTTACTCTTCTACTGAACTCTAATTAAGCACAAGCAGTTTCTTATGTGCCGTTTCCAGTACCAGAGCAACAGAATAATCTGGTTTGTGCTTGCGTGGTGTTTTCACCCCCCTCCCAGTTCCCATCAAAGGCCTTAGCTAATTAAGAGGCTCAGTGCTCTGGCAGGACCTTTTGCTCATACCTGGTGATCCAGGTGACGTCCTTAGCCCTGATGGTGGAGAGAAGAGGCTGGGGAGGAGCAAATTGGTCCTGTGGATTAATACGTGGTTATGCAGGTGATGCTATCGACAGGAATTTTGTTTTTATGACAGCAGGACTCTCTTTGAGAATTGAGGACTGCTAGGCAGAGATAGGATCCACTTGACAAAGTGACAAAGAGCATCTATGCCAATGAGCTGACCGATGTGGTGAGGAAAGCTTTAAACCAGAACAATGAGGGTAGGGAGTGTGACTCACAGTTAAGTGAAGAAATGGTGGATGAGGTGCAAAGAAAAGGGTTCCGTGTGTTGGGAACAAGAGAGGCCTCAGGAATACTAGAACAGTAGAAGGGAGGCTATGTCAAATACGTGTATACAAATGCATGCAGCCTAGGATATAAGCAGGAAGAACTAGAGCTGAAGTTCAGATTTGCAAGGGATGTCAAAGCCTACAAGAAGAGAACTCAACCCATACAAGTCAATGGGACCTGACATGCTGAATCCAAAGGTGCTGAGAGAATTGGCTCATGTCCTTTCATAGAGAATAGGGGAGATTCTGTATGTTTGGAAGAAAACAATGTTGCACCCATCTTCAAAAGATACCTGAAGGACAATCAGGAGACTACAGGTTGGTCAGTCCTACTTTGGTACCTTGGAAAAGCATGGAGCAAGTCGTCTTGGAACACATTTTGGGGCACCTGAAGGAGAACTAGGTGATTGGTAATAGTTGGCACAGATACATCAAGGGTAAATAAGGCTTGACCAACCTGAGGGGAGAACAGTGGACGTCATGTACCTTGACTTCTGCAAGGCTTTGAACATTCTACCGCAGTATTCTTGTACCTGGGGTAGGATGTTACTCTCTGGATGGGTCAAGAACCAGATAGGTAAAAAGCTGTTTGGATAGTTGGGTTCAGAGCGTAGTGGTTAATGGGATATGCTCTGTCTGGAGGTTAAGTGGAATACTGCAGGGGCCTGTCCTGGGTTCTATCCTGTTACACATCTGTATCAGTGACCTGGAGGAGGCAATGGAGTACTTGCTAATGAAATTTGCACATTATATCAAGTTGGGAGGACCAACTGATAAACCTTGAGGGCCAGAGGCTGCAATCCAGAGGGAGAGGCTGGAGTCAGCAGAAACATGATGAAATGTAACAAGGACAAATGGCCATAAATTGAAATGAGAGTTTTAGATTGGAAAGCAAAACCTTTTCAGAATGAGGACAGTCAGGCATTGCAGAAGGTTGCCCAGGGAGATGGTGCAGTTTCCATCCTCGGTAGTTCTCAACACCCAACTGGATAAATCTGACAAACCTGGTCTGACTACATAGCTGACGTTGCTCTGAGCAGGAGGTTAAGTGAACTCTAGAGGTCCGTTTCACTTGAATTACCCTGTTACTGCTGCAGCTACTCTTCATACCTTAGTAGCTTCCAAATCCTTGCTTCTGGAATGAAGCACATGAAAGTCCCTGAATCTTATTTTAGCACATGGTTAGCCAGCTTCATTCAAGGAATCTCCACTACCAGTTTAAGTGTAAATGGCAAATGAAGGAGGACTACATAGGTATTCTGTCTGGCTTTCCCCAGCCATGATTGGAAACTTCCATTGAGGAAAGCTGCCTTTGCAAAACAGCTTGTGTATATAGAAAGAGACTGTTAGGACAGAGGTGCCCTACTAGGTTGAGGTACACAGAAAGCCTGTCAGCCTGCCAGGTGGTTTATGTCTCTTTAAATACTTGAGAGGTAGCTTTGGGAATAGAAGCTTAAACTACCTCCTTTTGTTTCATCTCTTCCATTCCCTGCCCCTCCCTCCCTCTCCAAGGTGTTTAAAAGCATCTCCATACGTGCCTTTGCTGTAGACTCATCAGTGTACTTGGCTCTTTTACCAACTATCTGTAACAGTGTAGAGTGCTCATACATTGGCTAATTTCGTAAATCTGAAGGGATAATTACTCTTGAGAATATGTATGCTCACCTACTTGTTGTCCCAGACTTGCAGTCTTTCAGGAAGAAATATTTTGATTAGAGGAGTGTAAATATCCCTCTGACATAAGGCAATCAGTGAATTTTTAAGACACCTGCTTGTATGGCTCTTACAGAAATGCTTACCAAGAAGTTTGGTGTAGGCCAGTGATCTTAAATGTTTTACCACCCAACGTGATCCATCACCATTTTATCTGATCTCACACTCCATGCCGTAGGTATTAAAGGCCTGTGTCAGCTATGTTTTATAATTTGTACATTGATATAAAATATGAG
Organism: Ciconia boyciana; assembly: GCF_034638445.1. Lineage (NCBI taxonomy): Eukaryota > Metazoa > Chordata > Aves > Ciconiiformes > Ciconiidae > Ciconia > Ciconia boyciana. Next base: position 10,385,487 of record NC_132936.1, on the reverse strand, counting down.
GGTCAATGGAGACATTGCAGAGTGTCTATGCTGTGGAAATACATGGAGGTATGAGAACAGGGGAGGAAGGACTTCTTCCATAGAAAGTCAAGGAGTTGTTTGTAAGTGGGGGGCAATACAATCTGTCAGGGCAAAAGTATCATGATACCCTTTGAGTACTCCTGGGGGAGCGGGGATTCCCCCAAAATAACAGCTCTGCTACTGTAAAAAGCTTTACTGGTGGATTTGAGAGTGGCAATAGCAGAGAGAGACTGAGAAAGCTGCTCCAGTTACAGCTGGGAATGCTTTTTAGCATTCAGCATGTGGGGGGCAGCAGGAAACACTTTGCGTGAAAGGAGTTTGTGATATTAGCTTGAGTCCTCTTTGGATTCATCTAGAAAGCGTTTGTATGGTGGCAGCGCCTCTTAAAGACGCACTGCGGTGAGCTCCTCTGTTCGCCGGGGCTGCTTGTGTCCGATGAGTCGTGTGCGAGCTGCACTGACACCTGGTGGCTCTGCACGCAGGCATGGCTCCTGGCAGGCGTTTGCAGGGTATTTACCCCTTTCTTAAACTTCCTTTAAGTGATCATCTCTGTGCTTTTCTTCTGAGAAAAGGTAAAACGTTAGAATAAGCAGAGCGGGGGAAAAAGGCTGGAGATGCTGTTTTAGGGGATGCCTGATATAAGATGATGTTTGGTGGCAAATTCCTTATTTCTGTAGATACATAGATACTGTATTTGCAGACTGGGTATTCAAAAGCACTTAAAAATGCACATTCCCATTAATGCCCAGTAAATTTCTATTTCTTAATTATTTAGACACATTTGAAAATCTAATTTTTTATTTCTTTCTCTTCAAGAATCAGTTTTTTCCATACTAATAAACACTGTGAAAACAAAATAATGAAAATATTTATTCAGCTCTGAACTGACTTTAGGGACAGCTGTCTGGATTCCTGCAGATTTAATAAGAAAGTTTCTAGGACTGCTATGTCTAGATCTGCATAATGAAGGAATTAAAACTGTGATTGCAGCATAATTTTTAGTGAGCAGTAAACATTAGGAATCCAACTGGGTGACCCTGAAATATAACTAGACCTAGTTCTGTGAAATGATTTTGCTGCAAATAAAAAGAAATGGAGTAAAAGTGGGGTTTAAACGGGTTTAATATTCTTTTTTTTGGTACTTTAAAGGAATACCAAGGTGTTAAGAGAGAAAACACTATTTGACAGACTTTGATTCTGATTAATTCTTTAGTGTTTAATCACCCTGATTTCATAGGAGTTTGAACTTAACACATAATATATGATCAAGCTCTTTAATTATGTTCATTTTCTTTTAAGCCATGGAGCCATTGATCTCCTCTAATCTGACATTCCATATAATGTGGAATTTCACTTACTTTTGCATTAAGCCAGTATTCCCCCTTCTGCCTCCAAGGGTTCAAACCTTCATCTCTCATTTCCCACCTTCAAGCTATAAGGTTGCTACTCACCCCCCTGAAGCCATTTGACTGTACAAAAAGTATTAAAGAGCTGTGATATGTCTCTTGCTCTAGCCACAGGAGTCAAGTCTAGGAGCGAGACAATTTCTTGGTCAAGGGGAAACCTATGCTCCAATTTCTTCTCAAAGGAACTCTTACACATTTTTATATGAAACACTCATTGATGAAACAACGCTGGGAGCAGACACTAGGACTTTCATAATCCAGTCATGTTCCTTGTGTTTTGCACCCTTTATTTTCCCTAATTAATCTTGGATCCTTTTCTGCAAAGCAGGACACCTTCAGCAAGAGAGATCAAATGCCTGATAGCTCTGGAATTAAAGCACACACTTGAAAGAAATTAAAAACAAAAATAAGAAAAGAAAAAGAAAAAACCCAACACCTTTGGTCTGAAATAGGGGATTAGCTTTGCATTTTCTTCACTTGGATTGAATGTACCAGCCTACTTTGTAACAGAGTGTATCCTCCTTTTGTGTTTTAAAGGATAAGGACCTTTGAGTATGAGACAAATTAGGCTTCTAATTTTATGAGGAGCTACAGGGCTGTGAATAAGTGGATGGCAGAACCTACCTGCAGCGTAAGTTGACTAAAGAAGGGTGGCATCTCAGGTGCCTGTACTGGGTGTGTCTGGTTGGCTGGTTTAGGCATTTCTCCCTTTGGACTCATGAGTCATTTAGAGCGTATCCTGAAACATCTGCTTCTTGCCATGGTGTGGGCTGTGGAGTCTGCTCTGATAGCCAGACTGAAAAGTTGGCTGAAAGTTACTATGCCTTATTTTGTGCTTAATGAAAAGTAATGCCTTACAAAAAGTTTATGGTACTAGATCCAGCAAAGGACGTGGGCAACATCTAATCTCTGGGTTTCCTGTCCCAGGCACAGAAACGTTTGGGGAATGCCAAGGCTTCCTGTAGACTGTATGGGGAAAAGTCTGGCCTGTCAATGTGGGATTTAAAAGATCTACATATTAGACATGGAAAACCATGAGGATGAGAATGTATTCTAAATTTTACGCCTTTCTAGAACCAGGTGCTTTATGTGGAGTGTAAGTAGCACTTCTCTCTGTGCAGTGTCTTTCCCTGAGCTACACGTCTACAAATAGCTCATTCAATACAGTGAGCAATCATTCGTAAAACATATCTACCAGTGTAGTGGTTTAACCCCAGCCTTCAACTAAGCCCCACACAGCCGCTCGCTCACTCCCCTCCAGTGGGATGGAGGAGGGAATTGGAAGGGTAAAAGTGAGAAAACTCATGGGGTGAGATAAGAACAGTTTAATAGGTAAAGCAAAAGCCACACATGCAAGCAAAGCAAAACAAGGAATTCATTCACTACTTCCTATCGGCAGGCAGGTGTTCAGCCATCTCCAGGAAAGCAGGGCTCCAGCATGCGTAATGGTTACTTGGGAAGACAAACGCCATCACTCCGAACATCCCCCCCCCTTCCTCCTCCTTCCCCAGCTTTATATGCCGAGCATGATGCCATATGGTATGGAATAGCCCTTTGGTCAGTTGGGGTCAGCTGTCCCGGCTGTGTCCCCTCCCAGCTTCTTGTACACCCCCAGCCGACTCGCTGGTGGGGTGGGGTGAGAAGCAGAAAAGGCCTTGACTCTGTGAGCACTGCTCAGCAATATTGAAAACATCCCTGAGTTATCCACACTGTTTTCAGCACAAATCCAAAACATAGCCCCATACTAGGTACTATGAAGAAAATTAACTCTATCCCAGCTAAACTCAGCACAACCAGATAAGAAGATAATGCTAAGTTTTCATACCGCATGCACTGTTTACATCACTTGCTCAAATATTAGGAGTTCCAAGAACAAGTTCATACTAAACCCATAGTCACAACCCAGGGAAAGCACCTACAGACTGTATGGCATTTCAAGAAAGAAGAGTTTTCCTTCTTTCCGAAGCCATGCAGCAGTGCAGCAAGGCACTTCGGATTCCTTGTGCAAAAGAAGAAAGGGTATGATTTTGTAGCCTAGCTGCTAGGGCACAGAACTAGAGGGATTAAGATATGTGCTCTAAAACCTTGCTTCTGTGACCTGTTCACTGTTCTGTCCACAGTAGTTTCAAGAGGAGGGAATGAAAAGGTTCCGTATGCCATTATAGCTTGGTGATGGAAGGTATGTTTTTGGACACTCTCAAGCTGAAAACATTTCTCATTTTCTAGGTGAATGCTTTAACCATGAAGCTGTTGATTAGTAAGTGTTTGCTACTGTCTTATCTGGCAACTCAAAAAAAAAAAAAAAAAAAAAAGAAAAAAGCTAAGAGCACTGCCCCATGATTTATACTAAGTGATCTCTCAGAGTAGCCTTTTCATAATCGGGGACCCCTAGGGCTAGAAGGTAAGAACACCTGCTTTTTTGATGCTTGGCCCCTGAAGGATGTAGGTTGAAAAAGGCCCACGCTTGGATTCCAACTGGGTATATGTGGGAGATAAACACTGAGGTGCTGAGACTGAAGTAGTTCAGGGCATGTTCCGGAGCACAGTTCCCAGTGCCTGGGGAATCAGGAAATCAGAGAGGGAGGCAGCTAGTAATTGCAGGTGCCTGCAGGTACAGCAGCTGCTGAACAAGATGTTTTAAATAACAAGTTTGAACCTGGACAGTACAATTCTGCTTAAAGCTTGCTGTAAGATTTCATTAAATTTAGTCCATACACCCTAATTCATGCTGTTAGTTTTCTTCAGAAATATTTTAATGTATTTTAAAAATTAAACTTACTGCTGATGTTTTGTTTTGTTTCCACCAAAAACTGACACTTTCTTGTATTTGAGGATGGATTAGGAAGATTGAGCTAGGGACGACTTTTGAGCAAACTGGACACGCACAAGTTCAAGGGAGGGACACCTGGGGTGGAACAACCCCATACAACAGTACAAGCTGGGAACTGACTGGCTAGAAGGCAGCTCTGCAGAAAAAGGGAGGTGTATCCAATATCAGATGTTTGTGCTTCTGATGGACAGCGGGTTGAATATGAGTGAGTGGTGCGCCTGTGTGGTGAGAAAGTCTACCTACATACTGGGATGGATTTAATCACTGTCTTCAACTACGTAAACTGAAGGTACAGAGAAAACACAGCCAGATTCTTCTCAGGGCTGCGCAGTAGAAGGTTGAAGAGCAATGGACATGAGTTGTGGCAAGGGAAATTCCAGTCAGATACAAGAAAAAAAAATATTCCCAGTGATACTAGCTAAGCACTGACACAGTTTGCCTGGAAAGGCTGTGGATTTTCCATTCCTTAGAGATACGAAGTCTTGACTGAACAAGGCCCCGGACAACCTGCCCTGGCTTTGAAGTTACACCTGCTTTGAGCACAGGTTGTCCCTGCACTTTGAGCAGGGGTTGGATCAAATGGCCTTGAGAAATCCATTCCAACCTTAGTTACTCTTTGATAACTATTATTTTCTTGGAGACATACCTGAACTAGTTTTAGATGATTCAGTTTGGGAATGGATGGTTTCTCTGTGGTGACTAAGAGTTTGGTCCCATTTGGGCAACTGGATTAGTGCTTGATACTAGATGTTATATCATATTCAGGCTAGCTGGTTTATAGAAACACACATACATACACGATAATATAGTGTAGATGTAGTATAGATGCACCTAATTACCTCCGCCCCACCCTCCAGGAACAAATATCCTTTAACAGAACTATCAATAATAGGTCACCATCATTTTGTGATTTAATGAAGACAGATAATATACTACAGTACCAAAAAGCCCGTTCCGTAGTTTATTTCCTTCAAACTTATGCGTCTTCTAGTGTAACAGCTTTTTCACAGCAAGTGGATATATTTGCTTACGAGTGTAAATTTGGCTGAGATAACAGGGCTTATTGATAAACAGGGAGCTTGTTTTGTCAATGACTGTTTGTTCTATCCAGGCAGTAAGACTTTACAGTGAGTTTTTGCACCTTCCCTCTTATTTTTCAGGGCATTCTTGCACTCCAAATCTTTTTCAATAATGAGGTTTTCAATTTAAGGGAATGGACACTCACCTGACATATCTCCTTGGTACTCATAACCCTAATTTTGGACTGGATCACGTTTGTAGGGTACCTTACAACATTATTATACCTGCTATTGATGTATATAAAAACAGATAAATTTTTACTCAGTTTTTACTTTGTAACCTTTCAACAGAATTAAATTAATTTGAAAAAGAAAATCTTGTTGAAATTAGTAAGCTTATTAATGATGGTAAGGGTTACTTTTTTACAAAGAAAAATTACTATTTACTGTATTTCAAAAAAGTTTTACTCTATGAAGTATAATATGATATATATACAACTAGAAGTAATGGGAGGAAATTAAAAATAATTTAAACTTCCTGAAAATGAGTTCCATTAGACTGTAGAATAAGTTCCCAGGGGAAGCTGTAGAAGCCTCATTATGTGGCTTATTTAAAACTAGATTAGATGAAGTGCCTGAAGGGAGCAAGCTTGGGCTGTTTCCTGTAAGGCTGAAGCAGATGACCTCAGAGGTATTTTTTTGCTTCTGAATTATTTTATTCTGTGGTGTGGTGCATCTGGGAAAGTCTTGTTCATTCTTATGTGAGAATGTTTTGTAGGTGCTCCTCTTTCTACAATACTTCTGTGTGATTTTTAAAATGAACTTTTTTTTTTCCGTAATAGGAGTTTATAGGTCTTTGTACTGGTGCATATCACACCAAATGCGAGTAAAAATAATAGCTTTTTTAATAAAACATCAGGAATAACTTGACAAAGGTAGATGTATCCCCACAAATGCCTTCATTTTTCTTTCTGGCTTTAGAGTTCAAAATTTACAGTTAAGGTGATTGTCTTTACAACCTCGACTCTATGTATCCGTGGGTGGCCTGAAAGTTGCTGTGGTTGTGATGCTCTCTTCTGTCCACGGGAATGCTGCTGGTGGTGAGCTCAGCGTACCTGTAGAGTGCAGAGTTGTGTGTGCTGGTGGGTGATCTCAGGCCGTACCTGGGGCTAAGCCACAGTTTGGATTGGTATACAAAGGAGTCTGGAGGTTAATTGTGAAGCTACTCTGTAAAAGTCCAGATATATTTGTTGAGACTTCATTATTCTCTGCCTCAGTGGCTATATAGGTATTTCATACAAAGTAGAACAGCTCCAAAAGAAAAGGATGTAGGAGAATGCTTACATTGGCATTAGTGACTGCGTATCTGAGATGGCTGTTGGGTTTTCTCACCTGCTGTTCTGGAAAGAGCAGCGCTGTACAGTTTCACAGACAATCTCTGTCCCATTCACATGGAAACTTTTTTTTTATCCCTAGTTTAGTCTCCATTATAAACTCATAAGGCATATATGATCTGAGCTTTCCTTATTTGTAATGTTTACTTCTGTGAGAGGAGACAGTTTCTTCTAGAGTGGCTTTAGGAAAGATTTTATAGTAAACAAAAAATTTTGCTACTCTCTGTAGTGTTCTCTTTTATCTTTTTTGCAAGTATTCAATCAGGGTGCAAACTCTCAAAATGACTAAAGGACCAATGGCCTATAAATTTACAGTTCTGCAATATGAATCAACAGTATCTGCTCCAACGAGTTATGATTTGATAGCTGATGCCAAAAGGAGTGTAGACATTCATTTAATTTTGGATCATTAGATCCAAAGCTGTCCTGGTGATTATGGCATGCTATTATTTTTGTCCCTGTCAAAACCAATGAGCAGTTGTACTAGTGATGGGCTTAGCTGACCAGAGATGCTCAAAACAGAAGATTAATGATGAAGAGTTGGATCATGCACAAGAATGTTTCAAGGAAGATTTAGAGAGAGGAGAAATTAAGTTGTTGTTTGAAATGTATTTATCTAGTGTTTGTGTTAAACTTACAATATAGTTGCAATGCTTTAATCAAGAAAAAGACTGTAGTTTATAGTACATTTAAACAATGACTGTAATTTTTTAAATTTTTATTTGGAATAGCATTTTTTTTGGCCAATAATTATGCAACTTCAATACTGTAATACAAAAATATCTTCATCACCAGATGGTATATTGTCGTCCACTGCAACACTGCTAAGTGACCATTCAACCGTCATGCATGGCAAATGGGAGTGCACAAACAGATTTCTTTAAAATTGTGATTAAATTTTGCCACTTCCAATGATACTGCTAGATGAATTTTCTGAGCTTTGTTCTTTGACCAACTGTTTTCTTCCTCTTAATTACCATTTTTTTTGTTTTCCTTTAGCTCAGAGGGTGTCCCATTTCTTATCTCCAAATGTGCTATGAAATTTTCAATTTCTGACAGGAGATACTTGTAGATTTTTTCAATTTGTACCCTGTCAAACCCTTTCCCGCATTTTTCTCCACCCGCTTGGGCTCCCTGGGGATTGTGTGTATCCAAACTGAATAACAGTACACTGACAATAGTAGTGTACTAATCTATGCAAAATTACAAACCTGGGAGGTACCTCTGAATAGCATTGTATACTCAGTAGATTAGGGATATTGTTTCTGCAACCCATTTTTTCCTTATTTAATGATAACAACTAATTTGAAGCAATGGCTTGACTAAGTAGGAGAGAGATTAAAATATTACATTGACCAGGTAGCAAAATGTTTCGATTTCACCAAAATACGATTGGCCACCAGGTGGAGACATTGCATTAACTTTTCCTAAACCAAAGCTACAAAAGACAAAAGAAGATATCAGCATAAGAAGCCATATGCACGAAAATAAAATAATTCCATTTATTTTTCAGTTCTTCTTGTAGATAATTCTTACAATGAAAAGTTTCCGAAGCTGATCTGAGAAGGCTAAGTCTTAATTATTTGAAAAAAGAGAAGCATATAGTCTACAATTTAGCAACATAATGCTGAATTGTTTCATGAAAAGATGGAATTTGCTAAAGTTATTCTATTTGCCTGATTCTTCTTTTTAAGTGGCAGGGAATTGACCAATCTCAAATTATTTTCATTAAAAATGACCTAGTTGTAAAAACTCTTTGGCCTTTAGAATTTGCAGCAGGTTTAAGTAACATTTATCTTTGTGTATCATAGTTAATAGCAAAGATGTAATTGCATGCTTTTCTGTAAGTGGAAGTCCCTAAATGCAAATACTAATAGGCAGCGTCATCTATAACAATCTGGAAATTTATGGAGGAAATTGGTTTTCCAGGCTAGTTATTCATTAATATGGAGGAGAATAATATTATATTGGAGCTCCACCATCTTTATTTCCATTTTTATGCAATAAAGAGGATGCAGAAAGAGGTGAGGATCCATTGCCCTGTGACCAATCTGCAGAATTTCAGTAATGGGGCAGGAACATAAAACCATTCTGTTCCTCTCTGATCAGCAATAACACCATTTTTCAGCTACAGACTAGTTAGTTGGAAAGGAATGATAAGTGAGTAAATGTGGGTGCTGAGTTGTAAGTGAATAAAGGGAATGAAAGGCTGAAACTGTGAATCAGCTGAATTAGTTTGTGCAGAAGCTTAGACAAAAAATGAGGATGAGGATGAGGTGATAGTTATGAGGTGGATAGGTAAAAAAATCCATATAGACATGATTTAAAAGGGTGCACGTGAGAGTATTGGGTGACAGAGCAATGAAAGCTGCAGGCGGGTGAGGAATGAGGCTGCAGTGAGAATGGGGAGCAGAGGGGTCTCACAGGAGTTACAGCAGTAGTCTGCTATTCTGCACTTTAATGTGCTTAGTTTATTCTTCGGTGCTGATTTTCATCCTGAAGGGTTTTGGGCCAAAGAAGAGGTGCCAACTCTATTGCTTCTTCTGGCATATCCCATCAGCAGATACATTTAAAAACTGTTCATTTGAAAGAAAGATTAAGTGAAGTTAAGGCTCAAGCCAGGGGCAGTGACATCCGCTTTGGGCCTGGGGACAAGCACAATATTTGTCTGTAGTAGGGAGAGGGCGTTGTGGAATAGAAGGAGACGCTCTGGTAGAAAAATGGTAACTGGCAGAGTTTCAAAAGAAGGAAAATGAAAGTTAAATAAATAAATACTAGAAAAACAGTTTTACAGATCCCAAAGGACTTTTATGATCAAGTAGTTAGATTTCTAGTGCATGGTAGCCGGCCAGTTAAGGAATTTGCTACAGATTTTGATTTGCTCTAGATCTGATATGAAACCTGCAGCTACTTATAAAGATGTGAACAGGTACCCAGTGAGTTCTGCTGGGGTTACTACTGCATCTAAATATGATGCTAGGTCACATTCATCCCTTGTGTGCTGTTGAAAAGAGCTGGAGTGCCTTAGGCCAGCTAGGTCTGGATGGGCTTTTGGTTTTCAGTACAGGACTAAGGACTTTTTTCTTTATTACCCACATCAATCTTCTGATTTTTGCTTGAGATACAGAACAAATTTTGGAAAGGTATCCATCTTAATTTGAAGTTATCACATGACATCATTCAATATGGCTAATTGACCATTTGTCATTAGAAAGGTGCATCTGTAGTTTTATTATGAATTTGCCTTTTTTAATTTCCAGCCATTGGTGGTCTTTGGTGCTTGGCAGTTTCGCTGTCTAAGGAGTTAGTTATGCATCATTAGAAAAATAACCAAAGACTTCTGAAATAAAGACAGAGCTACATACTTAATGATAAAACCGTGTGCTTTAGTGCTGTTTGTACATGAGTGATGTGTAACATTCTAAGGGCAGGTTCTCCTGCTTTTATTATTCTTTATCAGTATCTTAGAGTGGACCACTTGTGCAATAAAACATAGCTCGACATGGTTAGAAGGAGGAGAATCTAGCCCTTAAAATGAGATCTGAAAATTGCCTGATGTCCCTCATAGTATTGTATGTGAAAAGCAGTTCATTTGGTGCCAGTGTTAGTGTGAAATACCAAGTGGGGGAAAGCTTGTGCTCACATCTGTAGGGTTCACCCTCTTATCTACATTAGCTTTAAGAGACCTTCTGTGATGATGCAGTCCACAGTTCTTCAAGGTGAGGTTTTGACTCTATAATACTGAGTTTTGATTTATAAAAGGGGACTGTCACATAATCTGCAGGTTTAAATGGGTAGTTTACTCTTTTCCTTTCTTTTTCAATTTACACTATTTTCTTCTGTGTATTTCCAAGGAAAAGACTTTCAACAGATTCTTTAAAGGGCAGTGAGGTTGGTAGAGCTTATTTAATGATTGGACAGTATGCTTAAGCCAAAGTAGAGCATTAAATGCAGCAAAATATTAAACCCGTTATTGAGATTATTTTTTAAAATACAGCTTTTGAGATTTGTTGAAATAAATCAGAATAACATAGACTGTCATGGACATTATTTGCATTTGATGAATGCATGTGCTGGCCTAGGCTGCGGAACTATTCAGGCTGAAGGTTTCCACCATTGTCCTTGTTCCTGTAGATATCACAGAGGAGAAGATTAAGAGCATTATAACTTTAACATAAAACTCAGAAATAATATAATAGGAAAAAATAGTCTACATGCAACAAAAGGCAAATTTGCATAGATTTACTTTTATCCAAACATTTGACCTCCAGCTTAGATGGCTTAAAAAGGAGGAAGAAAAACCTGTACCCATTTGTCTTGGTGCAGTAATCTGAAAGTTAACACATCGGGAAACATTTCTCACTGACTCTGAACTGGATATGCCAATTATTTCTTTTTTTAATTAAAATCTGCATTTCTCATACCACTCCTGTGATGGCTAACTGGCCGTCCTGTTGGAAAGTAATATTTTTTTGCATTTGTTCAGTATTCTTAATCCAAAGACCTAGAAATTGCTTTTCTGATATGTCAGTCGTTTCATCATTCAGATCTTCCACTGGATCTTTCTTTAAGCAACACTGAGTTTGAACTGTCTTCAGAGCTTTTGACAGCTCTGTCTCTGGTTGTATCTTGGATTCTGTGTTCTGTCAAGTTCCCTTGACCTGGCTCTTTAAACCTTCCAGAGGTTCAAACACTAGTTTTGCTGGTAGCGTCCTCACAGTACTTTATGATTTTATCACGCCGTCCTTCAGGAGAAGAACATTTCTCTTTTCTCCATTCACTAGACCACTCATCTCTCTTTACTCAAAGACTTAGAATTTCAATTTTTGACATATATAGTAGAACTGAGTCTATAGAAATATAAACTAAAGGAAAAGGAATTCTTAAATCTGAATCCCCCAAAAAGTCTCAAAGTGTAGATGTCTGCCATTTCAAGTTGATATAATTTACCTTTCTCTCGTTGTGATGAATTGCCCGGCACTGAATACAGAATTGGTGGCTGTGGAAATCACTTTCAGCTGTGCAGATCTTGCCACTGGCAGGTTAGAGGCTCCTAAGGAGAAAGAGGGGTTGAAAGCATAATTTTTTGTACATTTATTGTCTTCAGTATTGCTAATTTAAAGAAAAGTTTCAGCTGCAAAATGATGGCTTACATTTTTATTTAAATTTTTATATTCCAATAATGGTACTATTCAATTCAAGAAGAATTGTATTAAGTAAGGGAGGTTCTGCGGGAGTCTAGCTAAAAGTACTCAGGCAACAACTTCCCAGTCATCCTCCCTACCCACAAAATTGGATCTGCAGGGATTTGAATGTGCTCACCGCATTTCAATCTCTCTTTATTTGAATCCATTATGTATTTTATATTTCTTATTCTGACAAAACAATCAAACAGAATAGGAATGACATATTTAAGGCTGGTTATAGTAGTGTTTAAGGTGGTATAAAAAAGTGAGATGGTCTGGTTACTAAATCATTCTAATAAAGGACAGCATTGCTTAGTTTTATTTTACAGTCTTCTGAACAATGACAAGACCAGCTTCTCCACTATTTGCATTTTTTGTGAAAGCAACTGTTCTGCAGAATAAGATGGGGAAAACATCAGAAGTATTGAAATAATTATGCTAATATTTGAAACAATGATTTGCAAGTCACTGTTATATAAGAAATACTTCCTTCTTTTTCTGATTTTTTTTTTTTTTTTAATATGAAACATCTATCAAGTAAACAGGAAAGGAAAACTGTCTTTTTCTGAGTGGTTTCATTTCCAGTGTTTCTTCAGCGTCCCCTCAAGGGTCAGACTCAATAAACAGCTGTGCACTATGTGTGAATAAAATCAATGTTGCAGAACCACATAGCACACCAACAAAAAAGGGTTTTAATTCTTTTCTCTTTGAGTGTAACTGGGCCACTTATGAGTTTAACTTTTCCCATTCCAGTGTTTACTCTTGGTGCTTGCACCAAGGAAGAATTCAAAACAAGAAACAGCTGGAGCCTTTTCTTTACACTTCACCTGCTATTCACATCAATAACCCATCAAAACACAAATGTGCTGGCAAGTCACACACAATTTTCACTGCACTCACTTTTGTGTGGAGAACAAAAGTAACTTCATCATCTCACTTGGGATAATAAATATTAGAAATCTGCATGACACCATTTTCTGGGAAGGCTCTTCTTTCCTATATTACAGGACAAAACTTGACTCACACATAAAGGATATTCTGATCTGTATTTACAAAGATACACACATATGCTTCATTTGTGTGCATATTTTTTTTCTTCTTGGATCGTAAAGAACAAGATACACCGGTTATTAGGCATGAGATATGAACAACAGCATCTATGCATGCAGAGGTTGTTTTGTATATGAGTTTGTTCTTCCTCAATGGATGCAAGACACTTCTTGACCACCCCAAAGAGCTTGGCTGGAGAGAGATGCTTGGCTGCATCATACTTGGCTGAGCAGGCAGATTCTGAGTAGTAAGAATTTCCCATCTACATTAGTTGCTGATAGAAGTGCCTTTGGGTAACGGAGTTGCAGAGAGGGGGACAATGGTAGATGCTTACATTGTGCACGTGTCTGTGTCAGGGGTAGTTGCAGTATATTACAAAGCTTTTGGTTGTTCCATCTTGTAGCTGCAAAGATGGCCAGGGATTCTTGCAAGCACCCAGGAGATCTTCAGTTGTCTGTTTGGGCTTCCTGAGTGACTGCAAATGTATACTGTTTATAAGGACACTGTGGACATTTTGGGATAGATCTCAGGGGCCTCCAGATTTCACACAGCTTGTGATAGCATTCAGTGTAAGTGCATCCCACGTGGTCTGCAGTGAGCAGTCATGGAAAAATGTGAGGGTAGCAGAAGGGCTTGGGTCTGTGTAAATTTTTGTTAGCAGAGATAGTTAAAAATATTGGCTATATACCCAGTTTGTGTAGGTCTCTACATTGCTTCCCAGGTAGTTGCATGAAGAGGCCTTACTGATGGGGGCAAGGACACAGAGATGGATGGATGATGGGGTGTTGCAAATCCTCCCAGATTTATGGTTTCAGAGCAGATCCCATATCTATGTCAGGCTAGCCTGCAAGCATGGACTGAATGAGTCTTCCTTGATCATCAAATTAATCTTCCAGCTCTTTTAAGTCATCCAAAGAAATGGGAACATTTTTACACTGATCTTGCTGATGTCCTCATAATGGCACAAGCAAAGTCTTCTTTTCTTCCTGTTCCCATAAGTTCTGATGTAACTAGAAGCAAGACTTTTTTTTTAAGGTCCTTGGAAGCTTTTCAGGGTTTTTCTGCAAATCTAACAGTATTATTTTCTTTGCATACCTGTCCAAGTAGTCCACATGGAATAAGCTTTTCTCTATTGCCTGTCTCAGAAATGAAAACTGGGATAATGGTGGTTTCACATTTCATGGTTAAGATTTGTAAGTAGAACATATTCATGTTTTCATACATGTAATGATGTATGATATAAAATTACTTGTCATACACATAAATTGTAAAATAGGAAAGGTGAGTCATTCTGTGACATAATATAGTTGTGAAAACTAAGCTGCAAGACAGTGTTCTGACTGCCAGCAGAGATCTTGATTTGGGTGGGGCGGAGGGGAAGAAGGAAACAGAGCCACAGCATAGCCATTCAAGTGTTGATTTAAACTTGCCACTGGGATAAAGTCATGTGCTTCACATAAGCAAATACTTATTTTTGCCTGCTTAAGTTAGAAATCTCTCATCAGTTGTGATTTCAGGAATGTCAGGATTTCTCTTAGTGTGACGTACTTTGAGAAATACAGAACTTCACTAACAACTGAGCAAACCACAGGTTGTTTCTTTTGGTTCACGTTAAAAACAAAAAAATAATCAGACACAGATCAATAAATAGACAGATAGGGAACACTAGGAATTCTGATAATGGTCCAGTCAGTGCAAATAAGTGACATCTTTCTCATAGTACTGTGTGTATATATACACTTAATGTAACTTGATGGGAAATGGGTTAAGCCACCTACAATGACTTTCATCTCTCTGAAATGTGCATATTCAAAAGTTATCTGTATAACCCTAATTCATTGGAGACAAATAGGCATATCTAGGGAAATACTTCACCTCATGGAACAGGTCTCCTGGAAGGTGATTTAACCATCCTGCTTTTCTGTGTGGACTACAGAGGTAGCCTAGAGACAGAATGACTTTCAGATGCTTGAAGTTAGGGTGGATGTATCCTATCTCTAGCATATAGCCTTGAGTTAGACAGGACAATTAGTTAGTCACTGTCCAGCTCTAGAAGGGTCCACAGTCAGTGTGCAGGCTACAAGGGTTGCTCTTCAGAAGTAGCTCTACGTTAAGAGCCCAAGATGACTAATTCAGATTTTCTGAATCATCACGCTAAATCTAAGCATCTCAGTTGTAGGTGTTAGCATGCCTTTGAGTCTGACCTCCAGTCTCTATCAGTGAAAAAACAATTTCCAATTTTATTCATGTATCTATTTAATCCAAACTGGTAATTCATTTCCCTGTAGCTGGAGCCTTGGAGGAGGCAAGCACCTTCGTGTGAATTGTCAGTGGATCACGATAAAGTAGTAGGACTCTCACTGCTAGATCTGTCTCCTCACTAACAGCGTATGCTCAGGGACAATTTCTTCTGAACATTGACAGTTTGACAGACATTATTTTTTTCCTGATCCTTAGAAGAAATGAAAAGATTTCTCAAACTTGCTAAAGCATCTTTAGCAAGATTCCTGAAGCTCTGTATTGCAAGTTTTTATTAAAGCATTCCAGTGTCACAGCATCCAGACTTGTGTCCTCTTAGTTGATAGTCAAGGGGGATATTTGCAGGACTGACTGCACAGTGACCTCAGGCTTCCAGCAGCAGCAAAAATGCCTCAGGGAAACTCAAGAGATTTTTCATAATGCTGTTTGTTTACAGGAACTTTCAGGTACAACAGAGACTGACAGGTACTGTACCACACAGGTTAAACAGTAAAGAGCTTAGCAATAACAATATAGAAAGACAGGCAGTCCAATATTTACATTGTATACAAAATTTCTCTCTGCTGGATGATGTTTAGAGTTCCGTAGAGCTGTTTTCCTTGATATGCTGACGTTGCTGGGCCTACAGTTCAACATGCTGTACTGGGTAGCAATTCACAGGGCTTTTTTCTCCTTCTGTTATTCTTTAAGGCTGGTTAAACTTTGCAGAAAGTTAAATGTTTTAAGGCTTGGTAATGTTTCTGGCTTGGTAGGTCCGTGCTATTTTTCAGAGGCACTGCCATGATTGTGTGGTACAGAGATAGAGTAAGGTCATGAAAATTTGCTAGCCGTAATTTGGCTTTTCTGTTTAGCTTGTGTAAAGGAAGGGTAAAGTCCTCACTGGTGAACTGAAGAGCTGGTTAGCTGGAAGGCAGGTTCCAAATAAGAATCTCAATTTTCCTTTGATGTAAAGTATCTCTCTTAGGTACCTACATGGCCCATTGCTGCAAAATCTGAATAACTCACAGAAATACATTTCTCCTCCTAAACTTGCCGTGTGAAAGAAAGGGACATATTGGTATCCTTGCTGGACAGATAGGGCTCTGAGACTAATGTCCCAGTCCACAGACCTTTGTGCAAAAGTTGAATTTTAGGAGACCAAAGTTAAACACTGAATTCCAAGTGCACAGTCATTAAAATATTTATTTATATAATACCCCAGGTATACAGATTTTTGGCAGTGAAGTTTCCTTAAATGCTTGTTCAGGTCTTAGGGTGGGATGAATCACTCTCTGCGTATTCTCCACTGACTACAAAGGGAGCATCAGATTCCAGATTAGACTAGGCACCTGCCTTGCATGCCTCTAAAGATGCGTGAGATAAACTTAGGTGTGTACACCTAAGCCCCCAGGAGACGTTTTCAGGCACAAATCCCGCTTTGGTATTTGCTGTTGGTTATGCAGGTAGCTCTTTGCTCAGCTTGCTGACTGCTGTCAATACTCAGACACCCTTCTCAGAGCTACTTATGCTCTCTGGGACCTAGGCCCCTCAAAGTTAGGCAAGTAAGTTCATCTGTGAATATAGATCACATACCATAAGACTCCTGAATCCAGGATAGCAAATTATTGGAATATTTTTCCTTCCAGTAATTACCATAAATGTTTATGGAGCTTGTTTCAAAATATTTTACAATCATTAGGTAATTTTGGGCATTTTTTCTTTAAACAGTCAAGATATCTCAAATTCAGCTCGGATTAACACAATTCACCTTCACAAACATCTCCCTCAGGTTCAGCTACTTTTTAAAAATTTTGCTTTATTTACTGTTTTTACCTCTTGAAACAGTTATCATGTCTGTACCTGGATGCGATACCAATTTTTATTTTTTTAATTCTGTGGGTTGAGTAATGGTATGCCTATGCAAGTTATTATTGTTCATGAAAAATAAAATACAGCCGTACATGAACTGCAACACTTCAGAGTTTCTGCTCTCCCAAACAAGGAGAATAATTTACAAGGTGGATGATAGGAGTAGAGAGAGGAAAAAACCCACAAAATCTGTAATGCAAAAGTCAACACTTTCAGGAATTTTTATTTTTATATATGTGTATGAAAAACTAATGCATAGTCTTCTGATCAACCACCCTTGAAATATACCATGAGCAAAACGGACACAGAAATGACACCTATGACACCTATATAATAGTCTCCAAAGGCAAAAACCCCCAACTATTGGTCTTACAAATTGGTGGTTGCTTGAAGTCTAGACTGCAAACCACATTGGATTGTGCAGCTCTCAAACCACACAAGAATGGAGAGTATTATAGCAGCTGTTACCATGGACGTTGACAGAAATCTGAAAAGTGCAAAGGATAAACATAACAAAAAAATAAAACCTTTCCAGATGGCTGTACAGCTTCCTAAAAATATACACTGCCACTGAAGGCTGGCTGGATTGAAAAGAAAAGATACGTTGTCTAAAATAAAAAAGCTGTAGAAGCTGCTGTATGTTAAAAAAAAAGTAAATTAGAAATGTTGGTAAGTGAAATTTTTTTTCCAGTTTCTATAGAACTTACTATACAATATAAAGTTGCAGATAGGAGGTATAACTAAGACTGGTTCATAGATAATAATGTGAGCACCATTCTAAAAAGCATGGATGGATGATTAAATGATAAATGCCATTTGGCTGTATTTTGCTAAAACAAACATAATGTTGCTAGACTAAGACAAGCAACTAAAACCATTTTGACTAGCAAGTCTCCCTGCTTCTTTTCTATACAAGTCTCACCACGCATGCCCATGCCTGTGTCACCTCAAGATTAGACTAATGTAACTGATTTATAGGGGTCTGGTTTTGGTATGTGGTCCCCAGCAAGCAAAAGAAATGAAGCTGGAACTCATGCATGAGAGCTTGTCAGTGTCTGCAAATTCTAGTTTCCTTGAATAACTGCCTGCTGTTTAAGATGAATGGCAATTCCATATATCATGACACATAGTGAACACCATTAGCAGATATATTTCTGGATGTCAAAGTGCTCCTGATATTACCTTCTACTTTCAGAAACTTTCACCAGTTTGGCTGAAAGTTTCCTGACCCATTTGTCTGCAGGAAAAAAATAAAAAGGAGATAATCATCACAACTCATCCCATATCAAGACTTAAAGGACATAGGGCTGCATTTCACGTGATCTAAAATGAGAAGCCGGTCAGTGTTTTAGAGTGTTAGAGTTAAGACTACTGCAATTAGAAAGTCAAAATTTAGCAAGGTTTTTGCTGTTACATTTGTCATCAAGAGGCTGTTCTAAGAGGACATTTCTTCCAGTATCCAGTCTCAAATTAGTTGTGGCGGATTTATACTATTTTGTTTTCGTATCAACATTTTTCTTTAGATTTAAATAGTTCTTCCTTTCTTGTTGTTGTATCATCTCCGATATATTTCTAATCAGCTTCCTCTTCCCACTCAGGTTTCATTTAGCTAGACCAAACAAGGCAGCGACCCTTCCTTCGCTTACCTCTCATAACGTATGTTCTCCTTTCCCTTGATCAGCCTTACAGGCCTTCTCTGCATTTCTCCCAGTTTGATCATGGACAACAACCAAAGGTGTGTGGGATATGCCGGTGCTGGTAATGCACTGGGAAACAAACAAAGGAGCAAAATCAGAGCCTGACATCTTAACTTAAGAATTGTTATTTTTGAGCATTTAACTGTGATGTCTTAACATTCTCTAAACATTTTTAGTGCCATAGAGGTACATGTAGAGCAGAGAGTGATATTTTTGAAATAACTATCTAAACTTCCACTGCCTGTCAGTATAATTCCACACTCTATTGCTAATTTCAATCTAAATTGCTTCCTTTCAGGCCTAAAACCGTGCAATCTAAATAATATATTAAACATGAAGGATCCAAATGAAGCCTGGCAGTCACTCAAGGTGAGATTACAGGCTGTTTAAAATGAGCATGTGCCATTTTAGAGGCAGGTTTCTCAAAGGTAATTGTCATCATCTTCTCCTTTGGATTATTCCAGAAATCATCAGGAAGATTGTGTACTTCCATTATCCTCGACAGCTGGTTCCGCTGACGCTGGTATGTCATAAAAAGTGTTGTTAGAGTGATATATTTCTCATGGAGAGCACATGGGTACATGAAAGAAATGCTGCTCTGAACCAGGTATTCACCTGAATGACTCCTTCCCCCTGTAGGATATAACAATCACGTATTATTAAACTTGAAAGAAAAGACACCATCCAAGACAGTGTCCAAGCTATTACAAAGTGCCTTGGATGCAAGCTCCAGGTACGGTTTCTTACTGTAAAGTCCCTACAGGAAAACGATACAACGGATATCTCATTTTAGATGATAGACTCTGCTTTCCTAACTGCATTTCCTAGCCAATCAACAGAGTAATAATTTTGTTAAATGATTTAAAACATATCTATGACTTTATGAATGTATGGATGTTGTATACAGTCTGCACTCTCTATATCATTCCACAGCTAAATTAGGAAGTTACATTCTGGCTCGGTAAAGTACTTGCATAAAGAACAATTACTTGCACTATTTATAGTGGTTGCTTAGGTGTTCCCTAGCTGTTTTGATTAATTAAGCCTCTAGAAAGGCTCCCTCCCCAACATCAGCAATCCTTGTTTATTAAAACCATTATACTCCTTTCTCAGGATCTTCCTGTTGAGCTATAATTTCATTATCTCAGTGACTGGCTCCACTGGGGTGTTTCTGTTTGAATGCCAGAAGATTAGCGTGTTAACCCTTTGTTTTGTATATTGTACGCTATCTCTGACACAATTATAAATCAGTCATTGTAGCTGCACTACACGCAGTAGCTCTAAGCAAAGCAGAAGCAGCAAAACGTAGCCCTAAGAAGCAAAGCTTAGATTGCTCGGTGTGACAAAATCCAGATAATCTCCATTCTAGATTACTGAAGGAACTAGTGCAAGTCCAGCAGCAAGGATTTTTAATGAACATTTTTGGTACAGTAGGATTGTATGATTAGAGAATACCAAAAACAGTAACAATCTTTTAAAAATAATTCCCCCTCCTCCCCCACAATGCTCTCTTACTTCTCACCAGGGCCAACTCAGAGCTTCTTAACTGCATGAGCAAAACTGAATTTTGCCACTGCATGGGTGAGCACCAGGGATATTTATTTTGTCCTCATTGTTTGTGGTGACATTTCAGTTTTGTGATGGAGCAAAGAAGGATTTTGGGAGGACAGTGTAGGCAGTAAGGGGCTTGAAGAAATTTTTGAAGTTCTGGTGAAATAGGGACAACTCGAAGAGACTGGTCTGAGGTGCTTTCCCTTCTGTCCCTGTGGTCTAACAGTGGCATAACATCCCTACCCTGCCAATCAAATCTCTGGTTTCTTCCAGAGAGAGCCTTCACACCATAGAAAGGATGCTGGCCCATGGATGCTCAGCATGGGCCGTGTTCTCAGGACGTAGAGAGCCTACCTTGCTGGGCGTGAGAAGTAAGCTCCCAGGCTTCTCAGCTACCCAAAGCCTCGTCTTTTTTCCACAGAGCCCATTCATTAAAAATTTGTTCCTATGTCTCCACTCTTTCATGTATCCCTTCCTTCCTTCATGTATCCCTTTACCTTCCTCCAGGACAAGATTTATTTCTGTAGGGTGCCCTTCTTCTGGCTCGGCTCCTCATTCTCCAGTCCATAACAGCACAGGACACAGTGTCCTACTCTTCCTCTGAGACAACCTTCTTGTTCTTTCCCTCGTGGCAGGAGGAGGATCTGCTCCAGTCTCCACACCAGCCACCCAGAAACCCTCACAGGTTTCACCCTGTTCCCGGTCTTCCCATTCTCCCATCTTCTTTCCTCTACCTCCAGCCCTCAGCTGGCACTGAGAGCAGGAGCCAGTCAGATGGTGAAGGAAAGGGCTGGAGGTGATGCATATTTCTTCTCCCTTCTCTCAGCTCCTGCTCCCAGTGTTGTCAGGGAAGCAGAGACAAGACACGGAGAAAGTGGGGGCAAGGTAAGCAGGCATCAAAACAGTGGCTGCCCTTGGCAGCCGCCTCCCAAGTCTATATCTAAAACCAGCCCTGGTACTAGGCAAAGTGTTAGAAGAGATTTTGAAGGAAAATATAATTAAGGAATGAAGGAAGGCAAATGGAAAATTGGATAAATTACTGGAGAGTTTTAGCAAAGGTAATTTTTTTGTCAGATTATCCTATTATCTTTATTTTATTTTATTTATTTTATTTTTTCTTGTGTAAGGTAATACAGTGGCTTTATCTGTTTAGATTTCAGAAAAACACTTTCTACGACACTGCATAGGAAATTAGTACCGTAGGTGGAGATGATGGAAATTAATAGAGAATGTGGGGTGAATTAAAGAGCTGTTGAAAGGGGAGGATATGCAGGAGGGGATACTGAGATGGAGAAAGGCTACTGCTAGTATCCTCAAGGGATCAATCTGTGACAGATCCTGTTCAATGTATTCATTAATGACCCAAATGTAGAGAACTAAATATGTGATTCTGAAATTCAGAACTGGGTATAAAGCTGGGAGGTAATGTGGAAACAGGGGGGTGGGGAGGGAATCATCCATTAAAAAAAAGCAGGGGGGATCAGATGACTCAGGCAACTGAAATGAGAAGTATTAGATGAAACTCGAGAGTTTCAAATTACAATACTGAGCACTCAGAAACCAGTAATAAAAACTTCTGCTATAAATAGAGGATTTCTAAATTGGAAGACAAAAAAGGTCATTTCTTAGCTGGAAGATGGCTATGAACTGCCAAGGACTTTACGTGGCTTCAGGTGTTTTCCATTGTAAAAGGTATTGGTTAAACCTTATTTGGCTGATTAAAAGATTTTGTTTTTTTAACCTAACCAACTGAGTGTCAAAAGGGATAACTTTCTGCAGATACTTTTGGAGAACAAATATCAAGCAGGAAAAAAGTTCTGAAGTTAAAAGATCAAAATTGGTCTTCAGCAAGTTTAGGGGGGGAAAAAAAAAAAGGGTGAATTACTGGAATGGTCTTCCAAATAGCCAACTGGAGAAGGAATCAAAATTGTTTTAAGATGATGCTTGGTAAGCTACTGGAAAGGATTGCATATCAAAATAGGGGAATTTAAGGAGACTGGAAATTAAGTTTGTGATACATTTGATATCTTTGAAACAAGAGTAAGTAATTTGATCACACTGTATATTTATGACTTCTTTCTGGGCTTGTAGTTGCTTGGAGGAGGGAGGGTGGATTTTTCTCTGCTGATCCATAGATGACTACTGGAGATTGCCTGAGGAGAGTTGCCTTCGCCTGACCTTTGTGCAAAAGGAGAAATAGGCGCTCCCAGTTCTCCTGGAGCCATTACATGTTCAAGAGACTGCAGCACGAATCTACAGCTCAGACTGGCGGGTACTAGTTTTGACCCACTCTTCCGCATTGTAGAATGTGGTCCGCTTTCTTGATTCATATGGTTCATCTGTGCTTATGCAGGATGAGTTAGTATGAGAGTAGGTAGACAGCAGAGATTGAGCCTAAGTCACAGTAAATCTTTATTTAATAAATGCTAAATAACAAAAGTGCTGTAGGACATTGGTAACACCCTCAGTCTCTTTATATTCCCTTCAGAGGAACTCCCTACACTGTAGTTGTAGCTTTCAGTTTTCTACTCCAAGTCATGAGGTTCTTTTAGGTTGTAGGAAAGGAATTGGTGACTCTTTGTGTGAAGACAACTGAAGTAAATGTGCAACAGATCTTTCGTCTAGTGCCCCATTGCAGAAGCTCTATTCAGTAGCACAGGTGATCCCTTCCATTCCTATGTTCCTGTTAAAAATTGGTTGAAACATGAAGTCTTTAATCAGGCAAAACTTTTCTTAGAACTGCACTGAAATCTTAGTTCCCTTTAATATTTCTTCTTCTGTGAATGCTCCCTGCTCTCTCAAAGACTTCTTTTCCCTAAATAGCAATCCGTTCCCATAAAAATCATCACAGTGTGCCAATACTCTACATAGTCTCTAAAAATTTTCCCAGCAAGACACATCTCAAATAATGGTAAAGAAACGTAATGATAAAGGAAGGCATTAAGAGATAGGAATTGAAAATTTTCCATTCCTTTTATGAAATAGCAATAACTAACTTATTTTTTCAAAATTTCCACCAAAATTTATTTTGTTAATATATGTGTTTTACTTCAAAAAGATTGAATGGGAAATAAAAAAGCAGAAATGATAAAAAGGAAAGAATGAAATATAACTGTTCAAAATCAAAGGAAACATTTTAGGGTTTTTTTAAAGTAATATTTTGAAAGAACTGAAAATTTACTATTGAAAAATGTTTCTAAAGAAACATATTTTTCACTGGGATTTTTTTTAACAACTTGTAATTATCTTTATTTAGTATTAAAAAACCCCAAAATTTTGTTTGATTCAGACAGACTGGACATGGAAATGGATAATGAGAGCATTCATTACACCAATGATTAAAGTGATTCAGTACACCAATGATTAAAGTGACTAGAAGATGCATTTCAAAGCATAGCCCAAGAAGGTTACACTATTGCAAAAGAGAAAGTATATCATGATTGCTGCCTTCTGTTTTTTTCTTACATATTTTAAAAGCTATTCTGTGTTGGCATCTGTTTCTTGAACCACACAGACCATTCCCTTCACCTAATTTAGCAACTCATGATCATAACAGAAAGTTTTTGAAAGGCCTTTTTAAGTATAGACATAGTAAGTTCACCATGGTCTGAGGAACACAGGTGGTTTAAATTGTTTCCTTTTAGACAGGATATTTGGAGTTTAGTTGCAAATGTTGTGTTGCAAAAATTTTCTAAAAAACATTGTTTCCAGGCCCTAGTCTAGGGATATAAGTCTGAATGTGACCCTCCCTGATTCTACGTGAGGAAAACCAAACCTGCTCACTCTAATTCCCATGGTCAGTATTCCTTGTTCGCGTACATCTTGTGTGAATAAACATTTCCTAAAATACTTTTCTTTTCGTGAAGGCATATAATTTTTGAGACTTCTGAAAGCGGAAAAGAGGAGACACCTTTTCACTCTGAAGAAATAAGTTTGGACTATGGGATTTACGATAAGTCTATTCAAATACTCGAACAAATCAAGGTCAAGGGCCCAGGTACTGTAACTTGGTGTCTGTACTGTTGAATGGTTGCAAGGATTCTTGGCATGCCTCTGACCTGAGGTAACCAGTACTCTCACAAGCTACTCCTAGGCATGGTCCAGGAGTAAACTTGTGCCGGGGAGCATTCCTTGTTGGCGGTTTAAGTGTGGCCCTTGTGTTGGAGAGCAAGGGGGGTTTCTAGTGCGAGCATGGAGAGGATTGTCATGGGTTAGTTCATTAATATAGTGAGAGCCATAGTATCCTGTGCTAGAAAGCTAGAAGACAGGGAGTTTGTCTCAGATAAATCATTGCATGCCTACCCATAGAAACAAGGAGGTGTAAAATGACTGGGTAGCTAGGGTGATGTAGAAAACATGACCAGGTCAGGTAGAACGACGAGCTAATGTTCACAAAGAATATCACAGTAGAAAGTGTTTCTGTCAAAAGAACAAAATAGCCGTGGGGCTACAGGAAGTGTGATTGCAGATAAAAGTGCCAACTACATAAAGTTTTGGTTATGTGGGAGTAGGGGTGATAGACTGATGGATGGAAAGGCATCAAGAATTTTAAAGAATATACTTTTTTCCAAAGGCAATAGAATTACTAGAGGAAAAATACAGCAAAGAAAAGCTTCCTTACAATGAGTTTGAATAGACCATGAAATAGTTTTTCAGGGAAAGCGGAGAGAGCTGTGCCAACTACAGATTGTACAACTGTACTGATTTTGGCTGGGATTGAGTTAATTTTCTTCATAGTAGCTCGTATGGTGCTATGTTTTCGATTTCTGATGAAAACAGTGCTGATAACACAGGGATGTTTAGTTATTAGTGAACAGCACTTAGACAGCGTCAAGGCCTTTTCTGCTTCTCACTGTGCTCCCCCAGGCAGTAGGCTGGGGGTGCACAAGAAGCTGAGCGGGGACATAGCTGGGACAGCTGACCCCAGCTGCCCAAAGGGCTATTCCATACCATGTGACGTCATCCTCTGCAGTAAAACCAGAGGGGGGTGATTTTGTCAGGGCTGCCATTGCTTGGGAACTGGATGGGCATCGGTCGGCTGGTGGTGAGTGATTGGGGTTTTTGCATCACTTGCTTTTCTTGGTTTTGTTTTTCTTTGCTTCTTTTTGCCTTTTTTTTTTTTCCTTTTCTTATTAAACTGTCTTTATCTCGATGCATGAGTTTTCTCACTTCTACCCTTCTGATTCTTTCCCCCATCCCACTGTGGGGGAGTGAGGGAGCCGCTGTGTGGTGCTTAGGTGCTGGCCAGGGTTAGTCCACAACAACAGCTAAACTGAAAAAGGACTAAAAACTATACTGCCTGGACAATTCTGCCCTGGGAAGCTTGTCTAGAACTGCGAGAGACAGTTAATATGGTACATTCATAAGAAGATGTGAGAAAGATAGAGATGAATAAGCTGAACCTCTGAAGGTTACAAAACCTAGAGTAGTAGTACTCCCAAGCATGTTGTCTGGATCACAAGAAAAAAAAATTATTACTATCATTAGGTTGTATATAAAGATATTTGATATTGAGGGATAAACTACTGCAGATTGCATAGAAAGATTAAGAGATGAGAGTGTATTCATCATTAAGTCATAGAAGATTAAAAGAAAAATTATAGTAAGTTATCAGAAAGTAATTGTATTCCTTCTCCAGACATTCTCACCTGATGTAAATCAGCAGATTTCTTTTGCAGTGAGAATTCTGGTGATTTATAAACAGAGGAGAACTTGGCTCGCTGTTTGTGTTCCCACGCTGTCCTTGTAACACTGTTTGGACTGGAAACATTCATACTCATGTTTTCCTGAATTTTAAGATACTATGGATTATGAAATAGTTGGCAGGCTGGGAACTGCCATCTATCACTCCTGTTAGCTTAATGGAAAAGCTGTTTGACCACACAGAATACTTCACAAAAACAACAAAATAGAAACTGATTTAAAATTCCAATGAACAGGGAATGATGAGCCCAATCTTGAGAGGTGCAAAACATGCATTGCTTTCATTGGAAGAGAATAGGGCAGATTTTGAATGAAAGAAAGAGTTTCTCTAGGGCTTATTCCTAAAAGGAGCTCAAAATCTCCTAGGAAGTGTTGAGTGCTCCAGATTCCCACTGAATTCTTACGATTCTGTCCTTCCTTCTCTTACATCTTCTAAACAAGTATACAACATTGTGCTTCTAAATCTGGAGGCTGTTATTTTTTTGTCGTAAAGAGTAGAGTTTTATTTTCATTTCAAAATACTTGCTTTTAAAAAACATTAAAAAATTGTGCTTTGCAAGTTATCTGACAAAATGAAACCAATAATTTTGTTTGCTGCTAGTATCCTCGAAGCAGTAATGTGAACTGAGGTATCAATTATTTAGTACTATGCAACACTAATATGGATATGCTGATTTCTCATTAATACTAACAACTTCAAAACTAATTCTCATTAGCTAGAAATAATTATTTAGCTGCTTAGTAAGTGATTAAATTCAAACAGAAGTATATAATGTGTTTACAAAAAAAGAATTGGTTGACGTTACAAAACGTTAATGGCTTTATTCCTTAAAACCTATTGTTGGATCGGCCCATACATTTAAGGAATGTTCTTAAAACTGTGGACTGCCTTTTTATTTAGTGCAGAAATTGCGTCCAATTTGGAAAAGCTTTTTGGATCTATCAGCTACAAATTAAGCAACAATCAGAAAAATAATAAAACCCAAAATAAATCCTAGAAGAATGTAATTCAGATTTTAATGGAAAAACAAAATTATTTGCCCATAATTGTTTGGCTAAGGCTGTTTCTGTTTTCCCTTCGTATGTATAATTTTGGCCTTTAAAGGTTGGGAGTAGAGTAGCAGAAAGAAATCGTTTCACACATGCAGAGTCCAGAAACTCAATGGTAGGAAAGGCTAAGACTCCTCAAGCAGATATGAAGTTAGGGTGGGACAGTCTCTGGGAGCCCAGCTTCATCTCACTGTTTGAAAGCTTGAGGCTTTTTGTTGAGGGAGAAACCTTCTTTTGTATATCTTCACTTACTTTTCAGGTTTTGGGACTAGGTGCTCAGCAGTAACGAAAAGTATTGAGAAACAAGTGTGGAAATGCAGTGATGAGAAATGTTCTCCCTGCATTATAGCTTCCATCTTGGATGATACACAGGGAGCTTAAGTGAGGAGTTCAGGAGCAGATGCATGGATGCTATTAAAGCTTATGTGACAAAGCATTAAAACTAGAACTGTTCTTCTCCATAAAGGACAGAATAAAGAGGGCCCTCTAGCCATAAATTTGCCAGTAAAATGCATGTGCACTCTATCATTTGGCTCAATAAAAAATGCGGCATGTGGCAAAATTTTAGACAGATAAATGTAATTAACACTGAAAGGCAGATGGCAAGGAAAAGGGACAGGGGAAGAAAAAATACATAAGGATGGGATGCAGTGAAACTCTCTAACATGATGATCAAAGGACTGGGAAGCCTGCCATGTGAGGAAAGGCTGAGAGAACTCGGGTGGTCCAGCCTTGAGAAAAGAAGGCTTAGGGAAGACCTTATCACCATGTTCCAGTATTTAAAGGGTGGCTACAAAGAAGATAGAGACTCCCTTTTTACAAGGAGTCACATGGAAAAGACGAAGGGTAATGGGTACAAGGTACTCCTGGGGAGATTCCGATTGGATACAAGAGGAAAATTTTTCACAGTGAGAACAATCAGCCATTGGAATAATCTCCCCAGGGAAGTGGTAGATTCCCCAACATTGGACACTTTTAAGATTCAGCTGGACAGGGTGCTGGGCCATCTTGTCTAGACCGTGCTTTTGCCAAGAAAGGTTGGACCAGATGATCCTTGAGGTCCCTTCCAACCTGGTATTCTATGATTCTGTGAACATTGTAAGTACATTAAGAATTCCATCCTCATAGAGAACAATATTTAAATGCTTTCTTAAACAGAAGAATACGCCACAGATTTTTTTCCTGAATTAGTGCCTAAATTTACAAATGAGGGTCAGTGTATATTGGTTTATGCATTCACTGTTATACATTGTTGTTATCCAAAGTATAAATTTCAAGCATCCTGGTGTTAAGAAATGCATTTAAGAGTGGCAGTTATACCATTTTTTAGAGGTATGATAAGAAGTGTCAGTGCCCTGCATAACAAATCATGTTTATGTTGCAGTAGAAAGTAAACATTTGCATTTCAAACCCACACAAACTGTGGGTAATATGTTAAGGTTGCTCTAAGTCAGCCTTGCAAAAAGTTCTGGAGCCTGCATTCTGAGCAAGGTGACTGTTTTCGAACAACTAACATGTACTTCATTTCAACCTTAGCAACCTATGGTTAAGCGTGTCAAACAGTGGGGGGTTTTCAGTACTTGGATTTAATGGAGAGATAATGGCAAGGAGTGCATTAGAAAAAGGGAGGAGTGAGGTGCAATTAAACTGGGATTTTAAAAAATGGAAAATCAAAGTATGAGGTTTCAGGCCTGTCAAAATGTTTAATTCTTCTTGTTCAAGCTGCAGATGGTTTGAGTCATCTTGTGCCAGAATTAACTTGGTGACACAGTAAAATAACCTTTCAGAAATACGTTTCCCATATTTTATTCATTGTTGCACTTTAGCTGAACCTATTCTTTGCATGAATAAGGTATTTGAGATCAGATGCCCTCTTCATACTTGCTTGGTGGGAATTAGAATGTGACTTGTTAAGAGCTAAGCTTAATTATAAAATGAAGGCATGAAATGTTGCTTTTGCTTACAGTGTGTTGTGCATCTTCATCTGTCTATGCAAAATACTTATGAAGTGTGCTAAAAATGAAACCTTTGTGTCTACATCATGCAAACAATCTGGAATGCCACCTTCTGTTATATAATAAATGCAGGCTCATCTATAGAGAAGAAAAATAAACCCCATGTAAAATTCATACAGTTGAACTGGCTATTTATTTAAAGAGAAAAGGGTCTGTTCTACCATTTGGATGGCTCTTCAGATCCCGAAGCATCGGACACCAGTAAAAGTAAAAGTTACGGTGTGGCCACTGGAACATTCCCAGAGGTTTAGTGGGTCAAGGTACTGACTAAAAAGCTGGGAGTTACTAAAAAGCTGGGAGGGAACATCAAAAGTTGCCTGTTTCAGAGGTGGCGTGTTTTATTCCTTCTACCAGGAGTTCTTTCTGCCTTCCACCAGGCAGTCAGTTTATAGTGCTGACGGGGGCTGTAGAGGGTCCTGTGTAGAGCAGAGAGCATTAGAGCAGAACTCTCTGCAAGATCTGAAAGCTGCCCTGTATATCTGGGAGAGAGATTTTGAAGATGTTTTTGACATTGCTTGAATCAATTTTGTTTAGTGTAATGTTTCTCTTTAAAATGGAATCTAGGCTTCCCATAAGGATGCACATAAAGAACAGAATCTGCTTTGAACCCTGAGTATTACTGGTTCAAATGGCTGTTAATGAAATAATATGTGCATATATGTTTTCACAATGCACACATCTCATTATACAATTAATTAAAAATACAATATTTATCCAATGCAAGCTGCATACATATTCAAGTGGTTTCAGTAAAAAGATTATTCTGAATTTTAAATTAATTTGGGATTTTTTTCTATCACAAAAAGATTCTCTGTGCTTCAGACGAAGGATTTTATTCAAGCAGATGACATCTTTCAAATCAGAAGCAGCATTTTAAGTTCAAGTGCTACATTTTGGTCTGAGGCAGGTGATTACTTTTATAAATCAGCTGTAAAAGGTAATCCTGAAAGCTCTCCATAAATAATAACCAAGACTGAAAATTTCTGTGTAGTGTGTGTGTATAATGGGAGGAAAATAGAGTTGAGGGAAATGGAGTTGAGGTTAAATGACTTTCTTCAGGTAGCTAAATGGGTGTTTCTGCCATGGAAATCAAATGAGGGGTATACATATGGAAAGAGGGCAGGATCTGGTACCAGCTTTGCAAATGCTTCAAAAAATTATGCTGAGCAGCCCAGTCTGTTACAGCTTTTGAACAAAATCTGGAGGAGTGTTCATAACAAGTATAGAGCAATTTACATATTTTTCAGTTGTCAGACACTGTGTGCCACAAACTAACAGGGATGACTGGGTAGTATGGAAATCTGCTGCTGAAAAGTTGTCCAAATAGATTTCAGTTCAGCATGTTCTCCCATTATTGTCTGTGAACATTTGTACAAGTAAAACTTTCTTTGGAGCTGGTGAATTGTAAACCTTCACAAAAGGTTTATTTAATCAATGCTGTATTTGTGCCAATGTGGAAAGTAGTTTAGCACAATTAGGTCACATAGTCAGGAAACAGTAATGCTATTTATTGCATGGTTTGGGTAACTATTCATGAAGCTGCAGTAATGAAGTCTTACCTTTCAGGCTGATATAGCCAACAATTGCAAATAGATACAGTTCAAACACCTTTGGAAGTAATTTCTCTAAATTTTCAGGTAAATTACTTCTCAAATTCTGGAGAATGCTTTCTATTTTTCCTGTACCAAAATGTTGCCAAATTATAAATAAAATAGCTAAAATAGGGTTATTAGGGCTTGATCTCATTCTGCCTTTATATTGAGTAAGTATGAATAAAGTAATCTGTAATCTTTCTGACCACTTCATAAGTGGTATAAAGGCAAAATTTATTGAATTAATAATTTGTTGATCAAATATTTCAGTTATTGCTTCTTCAACATGAATGTAATATTTCTCTTTAAAATGTAAAAAGAAATATAGAAGTATTGTGTTACCTGTCATGTGTATCTGGATGCAGTTCAGATTACATGTATGT
This sequence comes from Ciconia boyciana, assembly GCF_034638445.1. Lineage (NCBI taxonomy): Eukaryota > Metazoa > Chordata > Aves > Ciconiiformes > Ciconiidae > Ciconia > Ciconia boyciana. The sequence continues at coordinate 10,354,483 of NC_132936.1, read as the reverse complement.
GGAATCTTGACATAGCTGTATAAGTATAGCTTTATAAAGGACGCTCAGCAAATAGTTCCCACGAACCCTGAAGAAATTCCTACCACTATTATATAAAATGGTATTTTCACACCAAACAAAGTGGTTTCTCCTTCGCTTAAGGTCTCAGTATTTTCATACTTTCATACTTTCAGACTTTCTGACTTTCTGACTTTTCAGACTTTCAGACTTTCTGTCTGGACTTATATTAGTAGAAAGATCCAAAAATTATTGAAAATGCTCACTTTCATGTTGTAGAGATTAATGAGAAACAAAAAGCATTTTTTAAGTGGCAAGATGTTTATTATTAAGACTGATGAGAAAATGGAAATTATTTCCTGTGAAAAAATTGTTAAAAAAATAACAATTTTTTTAACAATTTCATCCTTAATCAAGATGAGAAGGCAAGTCCCCGAATTTTTTGTGGTTAAGAATTGATGGAAAATTTTATTTGAGAAAACTGCAGTGGAATTTTTCAGCTTTCCAACTATGGCCATAGAAGCATTTTGTCAGCTGGGAGAAAGGGGAATAATGGGAACCTTCCAGAGCAGCATCTGGGGAGTCATAATTTTGATTTTTCCTAGAGGAAAAGTGTTAGAAAATTTTTCCAATGACAAATTCCAGACCTGCTTTATTTGTTATTCTTGTAGTCACAGCTGTCCGATCTCAGAATTCCTTAGTCTTGCTAAAGGATGGATGCAAGTTTGTTTTGCTAATAGCAATTTGATTTTCTTGCTGTATTAAGTTCTTTATTGTGCAAGCCTTCAACAACATGCAATTTTCCTTGTGTTCCCTTCCTTTTTAACCCTTTAACCATCTGTGTATATGTTATTGCTTTTGATCACCACATTTTTGAGATCACCCTTTGTAGCTATTTCAGTTTTGTGTGTTCTTTTGTTCATGTTGCAGCTTTTCTTACCTTGCAAGGGTAACAGCTTCACCACGGCAGCTCAAAAGTATTGCAAAAGATCATGAAGAATTTTCACTGTCATGAATCATGAATAATTTCACAGCATTTAAAATAGTCGCCAATCTTAAAACTGTTTGTCTACATAATATAAGTTATTAACTCTCTCCCACAATGTAAAAATATTCTTGTCAAATTTCAAAATTATCAAAAAAATCAGTTATATCTCTGCCTGACAAAAGGTGGTATTGTTTAGTTAGCAGTTTTAAAAAATTTGGAGACAAACTACTTGCAGGTTACAAAGTGCTTAAGGTTATTAAGAGATATTAAGAGATGTAAACATATGAGTTACTAAAGACAAAGTAGCATACAGATATCTTAGCAAAATTGCTTTTAAATTATTTTTCATCTCTGGAAGAACATCTTTCAGGTGCATATTGATCAGAGGACTTATTCTGTCCTCATAACAATGTGATTTTCTTGTTTTAATGTCAGAAATGAAGTTCTAATGGTCTGAATTTATAGTTTCACTGTCAAATCAATGCCTTGTATCTATCAGATGTCAAAATGATGACTAAAAGTATGGTGTATTCTACAATGCAATTATTTTGACCAGCAGCTTACTCTTGCTCTTTAATAGCAGCCACTGGTCATATATGTAGTAGTTAAGGGCCTAAAAAATTGGATGTCTTTCTGAAACACTCATTTAGGAGCTTGACGTTTTTCATGCTTGTCTGTATCTGAGAAAATAGTATATTTGAGAAGTTGATACAATTGTTGAGATACAATTCCTTCAGCTATATTTGAGTTAGAGGTTTGTGTTGAAAGAACACTTCTTCTATTGTTTAAAAATATATATAACTACAATTTTTTTATTTTGAACAGCACTACAGGAAAATGTTTGAAGCTTGAAACTCAGATCTTCACACATAGATTCTTTTATATAAGGAATCAGTGCTTTTCTTGGTTTGAGGGAAAAATAAAAATAAAGAGTCATACATGACTGAAAAAACATTTTTACTTGCCTAGCTTAACACAAAGCTCACAGAAAATGTAAATTTACTCACTAACATTCAACTCAGTGAATGAAGAACTTCAAAGTCTAACTGGAACATTTAAAAATCAACTTATTATGCAAGAGCTCTTCCCCCTCTCCTTTCTTTTTCTCAGCAGAGGAACAAAATACTTGGTAATCTGCTGCTATTAACTTTTAAGTTCCTCACCACTGAAATGTCAAAATATAATACAAAAGAAAGTTTCTAATAACTGTTCCAACTTCCGTTTTTTTCCTAGTGAAGTATGTAGATTATGACTGCTTTAAGTGGTAAAACATAGCAAGTAGAGCTGTTTCGGGAATCAAATAAAATTTTGATTAATCTTTTATTGGAAAATGGTTTCTTAGGCTCAGAAGGGAGCCTCTCATCAAAAGCAGAGACTAGCCAGTAGCCTGGAAAACTGAAGAAGATGCGCTTTCAAGTCTTGGCTGTGCATGGTTCAAGCTACTGGTGTGGATAGGAGCATGCTTATCTAAGGTAAAGGCCTAATCATTGGTCTTACTGTCTTTCTTGAGTGGCTGTCTGCCAGTCCTTTCTCTCTCTTCTCTCTTCCTCGCATAATTTTATCTTGTCCTCATTTAGAGTTGGAATATTTTAAAATGTGGAAATATTCTGTGTGACAGGAAAACAGTTTCCAGCCCAGCACATAAAAGAAAAATTACAGAATATGCATGGTGTTTGCATTAATATTACTTTTGGCACCTTAACATCATATTAACACCGTCTTTTTTTTCTTTTTTTCACTCTCCACGGTCACATAGAATAGTAAAGTTTAAAGCACATTAGTGTTATAAATCTCATAAATTTTCAATGGAAGTTAATCATCACTGGAAAAATTATTGTGTAGAAAGTAGGTTTACATTTAGGAGACAATGATAATATGTGCGAATAGGATTAATCTGACAAGGTGGACATCTACAGAGCATTGACCCATTTTAGAAGTGTGCTTGAGGATCAGATTAATAACTTCCTGTAAGTGTTATTTAGAATAGAATAGAATAGAATAGAATAGAATATTTCAGTTGGAAGGGATCTACAACAACCATCTAGTCCAACTACCTGACTACTTCAGGGCTGACCAAAAGTTAAAGCATGTTGTTAAGGGTATTGTCCAAATGCCTCTTAAACACTGACAGACATGGGGCATCGACCACCTCTCTAGGAAGCCTGTTCCAGTGTTTACCACCCTCTCGCTAAAGAAATGCTTCCTAATGTCTGGTCTAAACCTTCCCTGGCGCAGCTTTGAACCATTCCCATGTGTCCTCTCACTGGATCCCAAGGAGAAGAGATCAGCACCTCCCTCTCCACTTCCCCTCCTCAGGAAGCTGTAGAGAGCAATGAGGTCACCCCTCAGACTCCTTTTCTCCTAACTAGACAAGCCCAAAGTCCTTAGCCGCTCCTCCTAGGACATTCCTTCCAGCCCTTTGACCAGCTTTGTTGCCGTCCTCTGGATGCATTCAAGGACCATAACATCCTTCTTAAATTGTGGGGCCCAGAACTGCACACAGTACTCGAGGTGAGGCCGCACCAACGCTGAACACAGTGGGATAATCACCTCTTTTGACCGGCCGGTTGTACTGTTTGATGCACCCCAGGATGCGGTTTGCCCTCTTGGCTGCCAGGGCACACTGCTGACTCGTATTGAGCCTGCTGTCAACCAGCACCCCCAGATCCCTTTCTGCAGGGCTGCTCTCCAGCCACTCCTCTCCCAATTTATACTTGTGCCCAGCATTACTCCATCCCAGGTGCAGAATCTGGCATTTGTTCTTGTTAAATTTCATGCCATTAATGATTGTCCCATGCTGCAGACTATCTGGATTCCTCTGCAAGGCCTCTTGTCCCTCAAGAGAGTCAACAGCACCTCCCAGTTTGGTATCATCAGCAAACTTGCTAATGGTGCATTCAACTCCTGCATCCAGATCATTGATAAACATATTGAACAGAACTGGCCCTAGAATTGAACCGTGAGGAACACTGCTGGTGACCAGTCACCAGCCAGATGTAGCCCCATTCACTACAACCCTTTGAGCTCTGCCCTTCAGCCAGTTCTTCACCCGGCGCACCATGAACCCACTCATCCCACGGCTGGAGAACTTGTCCAGAAGGATGCTGTGAGGGACAGTATCAAAAGCTTTACTAAAATCCAGAAAAACTGCATCCACTGCCTTCCACTAGGCAGGTGACCTTATCACAGAAGGATATCAGATTAGTTAGGCAGGACTTTCCCTTTGTGAACCCAATGCTGACTGTGCCTGATGATTGCACTATTCTTTAAATGCCTTTAAATAGTAGCCAGTATAATCTTCTCCATAATTTTTCCAGGAACTGAGGTTAGACTAACAGGTCTGTAGTTTCCTGGGTCTTCCCTCATGCCATTCTTGTAAATTGGAATAATATTGGCTGGGTTCCAGTCAGCAGGGACCTCCCCAGACTCCCAAGACCTTTGGTAGATGATCGAGAGGGGTCCTGCCATAACATCCGGTAGCTCCTTCAGAACTCTGGGATGAATCCCATCAGGCCCCATGGCCTTGTGAACATTCAGCTGATACAGCTGGTCCCTTACAATTTCAGTGTCCACAAATGGAAAGTCAATGTTACCACACTCATGGTCCTCTGACTCAGGGGACCGGACAGCCCAAGGTCTATCAGTATTATTAAAGACTGAGGCAAAAAATGCATTGAATGCCCCTGCTTTTTCTTCATCCCTATTAGCCAGATGACCATCTTCAACAAGTATCAGTCCAATATTTTCTTTAGATCTCCTCTTCCTATTAACGTATTTAAAAAAAGCCCTTCTTGTTATCTGACACAACGCTGGCCAGTTTCAACTCTAATTGAACTTTGGCCTTTCGTGTCTTCTCCCTGCATATACGAACCACAGCTCTGTGTCATTTCTTTTCATTGACTACAAAGAGAACATGAGGTGACTAGCTGAGATGTTGATACCTTCACTGCATACATCTAAAATTAGATGACTTCAAGCACCAGTATGGGGGACTTTACACGTGCATATGTGAAGCAGGGATACATGCAAATAACACTTCGGAGCTTAACACTGGGAGGGTGACCTCTGGAAATTCCCTCTCTAAGGACTGATTGAAGCACCGAAATAAGAGTGTATTTATAAGGAATGCTGGAAAGCTTTTAACTCTTCCATCAGCTCCTGTTACTCAACGATGATGATTCCTGCCTCGGCAGTGTTTTTTTTCATAATCTGTACACTGGCAATGCAAAAAGCATGGGGCTGAGATGTAGGAGATGGGGACGAGTGGGGGGTGTTGAAATTTTCTTCTGTTGTGGCACAGGGCTGATACTGTGAGGGGACTGCATGATCATATTCACAATAGGCATGGTCCGTCCCAGGCAGAAGGCCCACTCTGTCCTTAGGCTCATTTATAATGTTTGTGCAAACCTTAAAGGACTATGAATCTCCTGAACTTTTTCATGGCATTTGCTGGAACACTTGCAACACGTAAGGACAGAGTAATTTAATTGAATATATGAATGCAGGCTTCATAATTTATCCTTCTGTGGAGTGAGTTCTACTGAAATTGTGTATGTAAAGTGAATTCTATATGTACAGCTTTGCATCTAATCCACTGAATATAGGTTAAACAAATATAGTCAGAGTCCAATGTCTACCAAATCTTGACAATGTCCAATAGCCGTGTCTCTGGCATTTATGAATTTTGCCTCAAGCATGACGTGGCAAGTAATTCTCCATAGCTATTCATACAAGGAATCTGCTGCCTTTTGTGCCAGTAGCCCAAAGATATACACACATGTTGCTGGAGTGCACACGAGGCACATAGCCTTTGCTTAGACCGTACATGCATATTGTTATGAGAATAGATACCCCCTGGAAAATAATGAGAAAACAATTAATCTATTGCACTAGGGGCTTAGGGCAGGAGCCAGCCAACTGTTGCATATCCATAGAATCACCCAGCCCTAAGAAAGTATGTCTTAATGATTTAATTACTTTTCTCATCTGAGCGGATATTGTAATTCTGATGACAGAAGCTGAGGATGAACACGCTTAAAACTAATAAATACAAAGTGCATTCATCTGAAATGAGCATCATCAGCACTCACAATGAAATTTCATTTGTGGGCATTGTTTCATTAAATGTAACCTCTAGCTTATTACAGACACATTATTTTTCATTTTTTATGCATGATGTCATTCCTTTATTTAAACAGACCATGGTAAATATTTTATGAAACCATTAAAGGAACAAATAATAAATTTCTGCATTAAAAATGGATCTGTGAAAGTGTCTGGCAACTAAAATACAAACAAACAAATAAACAAAAAGGGTGGAATTATGTTGCAATCTGTCAGAAATTCTCCTGGAGTTTTATCTGTGATTTGGCCACTGTTACTCTATTTCTCACTCAGTTGGCCTATTAATATGAGATGTGTAAAATGGTAGAAATATGTGAGCTACCTTGGGGCAGAATATGATGATCTTGCGCTACCTCAGACTTTTAGAGGATGCTAATTGTATGCTGGGTTTTTTGTTCCCCCCAAAGCCCTTTTTCATGTATTTAATTAGAGATTTTTAACTTTTAAAGCATTTGCTGTGCACACTGGCAAGTATTTTTAAGAACCATGTCCTATGTACTGAGGCAGTTGTGCAGATAGCTAAAAGAGTCATTAGGCATATCTGCTTGCACAAGACTGTCATAATCCAGTCTCCTAGCATAATTTTATGACTGCTGCAAAAGGCAGGATACAGATGGGGTGTTGAACTTGCAGCTTAGCACCTCCTGTGAATCGCATTGATTTCAGCAAGAGCTGAGAGAATTCTTCAATTTGCAAAATCTGGCCCCTCAAAAGATAGCAATTAATCTAATGGCAAATCCCACAGTCTTTATGCAGAGGAAACTCACACTGAACTTACTGAGAGCTCAGTACAGTTCTCCTGAAATAAAGAGAAGGATTCTCATTGACTTCATAGAGAGCTGGATCAAGTAACTAATTACTAAAGATGTGATCCTGCAGGAAGCTGGGCCAATGCTTCTTCATCTCCCAAAGGGGATGGTTGTGGTGATGGTGGGAAAAATTCATTGTACTCAGCATCTTCCAGCACTGCTCTGTACCTGAGAGGTTTGAATCTTAAATGAATGAAATTCAAGAGACATTTTCTTCCCCCTCCAGAAAAAAAGAAAAATAAAAAACAATGACAGGAATCCAAATACACAGATTTGAGATTCAGTGCTAATGTGTCATTGCCAGCTATTACTTTTCAATTTTCTCCTTGCAGAAGGGAGTAGCTTTGTCAAGGTCATGCCACAAATAAATAATTTCTCTGTTTCCACAAGGTCTTGGTAAAGCAACAGTAATCAGGACCTTCTGTAAATTAGGGTTTCTTTCTAAGGAATGGATTCTTATTTCAAATGACCCCTTGCCTCTTTTTCTTCTTCTGTTTTTAACATCTAAGTGATTTTCAAACTTCTCGCATTTCAAGGACATAATTAAGAATGCTGATTACATTGACATCATTCTCAACACTGAAGAATGTGAACAGAAGTGCACTCACTGCTTTTTAAATACTTTTGTCCCATCCTCTATAAATAAACATAATTAATAGAGCTTGAGAAATAAAACAGGGCATGGTCTCTCCTCAAAAGGTGCTAGGTTGAGAGTGTAGATCTTTATGCGTCAAGAAGAGAATATAGCTGATAATACATTGTCTGCAAAAGAGAATAACCTGTGTTTATGACAAGGCTTGGGCTTGATGAGAGTAAACGGATCCTACTCTGATACCATTATTTCTTCAAAGTGCACATTAATATATTTTAAATGCAAGTCATGGCTCTCATTAATGCCATTATTATGAATTACTAAGACCTCCATCCATTAGTTTGGTCACAATGTTCTTAATTAATAGGTGACCTATCTTTAACCAGATATCATATTTTACATAGATTGTCTGCTGATAACCCAAGACAAATACCAATGCATAATTTTATTTATTAATTAATTCTCAATATATGATGCTGTATGGATTCAAAACCAGAAAAGTACTAATTAGAATTTTGTTTTAATTAGCCTTGCATATGCTAAGTGTATTCTGCAGTGCTCAATGCAACAGAATTGGTGATCAGGAGGACTTTTTAAAAGTCCTGATGGGGTTAGAAATATGGCTCAACAGTAACATAAGTGGTATCAGTGGTGCTCAAGAAGGAAAATTGCAGAGCCATTTTTCCATAGTCCTTTTTCTGGTTGTGCAGTGTACTATCACCCAACTGTGATCCTAGAACAGTTTCAAATTAGTAATGAGGTTAAGGGGTGGAGATGTTACCGTAGTGTTCTGTGACTGCCAAGGAAAGCAAGTACTTTTTCATCCAGCTATGAATTAATCTACCACTTGCAAGACATTGCAAGAGCTTCTGTATGTCCATTTCTGTGAGTTTTCAACGGGTAGATAGTGAAATTCTCTAGAGGGAAATTCTGCATCAGCTGAATGCCCCAAGCTCATCTTAAAACACCTGGATTATGGTCCTGCATGTAACAGCAATAAAAGGATTTTTTTTCAGAAGGTGCCAACAGCCAGTTGGCAACTAAACACTAAATAATAGCACTAAACATGAATCTGAGTAAAACATCAGAGGACCTTCTTCCTATCTCCCGGGCTTTTTGCTTTTTCTCTTTGTGCCTTGATTATTTTTTTAAATTTCATTTTCAAATGCTGATTGGAGCCTGAATCATTTAGATTGATTGAAAAATGTCACCTTTCTCTGCTGCGAGGATCGTGGTCTCTCTAAGCCTGAGCTGTTTCCTTCCTTCTGCTGTCTTCGCAGAGCTCCACAGAACAGTTTTTCATTCAGTTTTCCCTACTATTTGACAGAGCCACCATTAGGGTCTTGAAGGCCATCACTCACAGCTGGATTTTGGCCTGTCCTTTCCCCCTCTTGCACCCTCTTACCACCCAGCTGTGCCCCTGAGCCCAGGGGTGCCCTGTAGCCTGGACCTCCAGCAGTTGTCCACATCCCACAGACCAGCCCTGCTCACCCCCTCCTGTGGGGAAGAATGTGCTGAAAACTATGAGACTTGGATGCTGGTAATGAAAGTTGTATAAGTAGCGATATTTTGAAGGCCTTTTTTAAAAGTTATGAATGTTCAGCATATTAAGAGACTGTATAGGGGAACATCTGTTCATGCAACGTTATTCCAAAAATCTGCCTTATGGAAACAATGGCTAACTTCTAGAGAATCAGAATTTTCTGGGAGATTTTCAGTTTATTTAGATTTTTTTTAATTCTCTTTTTTCCTCCCGTAGAGCTTCTTCAAGGACTAGAAGTCTTTGTAATTATTCCAGGCAAGTGCTCCTAGCATTGGGTTAGATGTCCTCAGTAGAAAAGAAGAAAATGCCATACTAGCAAAGTAACAATAGTGAAGAGCTACATATCTGGAATTAAAGTAACACACTGTGGCATTCCAATGGAAGATTTTCATTCAGTGCTAAAGTAAGCTTATATTATGGATGGGAAAAGCAATTTTTGTACAATTACTCAAATGGCAGTATTCTTGTCAGGTTTTGCTTTTGTATTTCCTTTTAGAAGGAAAATACATATTTTTTAATTTTCTAAGGAAAAGTTTGGTAATGACTGAGAGTTGGAAATGTGAAATTTTGCTTTGGGTGACAGCATAAATTGTTCAAGCTAAAAATTTTAATTTTATCAGTTTAATGGCTATGCTTTGGAATGCATATTTAAGAAAAATCATTATTTTCTTGTTTACTTTCAAGCAGATTCACCTGTTTTTCTGTTAAGTAATATCGCAGATACTGAGGATAGCATAATCTAAGTCTTTCATGTACATTAAAATTGTATCAGATCAGATCAATGGAGGAAAGAAAGATTATGTTTATTATAATAGCTTTTTGGAAAAAAAACCCCTATGGTCAGATCCAATTCATATGTATTCATTTTTAAAATAATCTTACAGTATCTGTTTGACCTTAAAACAATTCAGTGTAATGATATACCATAGACCACAGCAATACTAAATACCCTATTTATTTATGGATTGGAATTATCATTGCTCATCATCTGGCACCATTTTTGCTTGTGATGTACAATAACAATTTCCAAGGAAAGGAGCATATTAATTCTGATACAGGAGGGCATTTCTCCACTCTCATTTATGTCACAGAAACCCCCACGAAATCAGTAGGCTTGAACTGCATTAGATGATAGGAAACTATGTCTCTGCAATCATGTTGCTGCTTCTTGTGAGATATTTTCTGTATGTAGTTCATCTATTATCTACAGAGAGAGTAAGAGAGAAGATTGCCTCTTACCTCTCTGTTTGATGTTCTGCACTGAGCTCCAGCCTTTGGATCAGCAAAACTTTAAGGGCTTGTTTCTTCACTGTTGTCCATGGTGGCTGCAGTATAAAGCCCTAAAGATTTCCTCCCCTCCTCGTTCTAAAACATGTACATTTCCTCACCATGCATCTTCTTGCCAGGCCTCGAAGGGGGCAGCCACCTCTATGGGCAGACCAGGAGATGAAAAAGACTTTGACCTTGCAGGTTCTTTTGCTTCTCTCTACTGTACTCTGCATGTATGTGTGTAGGAAGGGAGAAAAGGGAGTTCATAACCTGAATTTTGTCTCACCTGTGGCTTTTTAGGGGATAATATATGGCAATGTAACTCATAAGATTGCCATGCACAATATCATGGTCAACTGATGTCAAAAACATGTTGGGAAGTTAGATGTAGTAGACCAGATCTGATCTCAATTACATTTCTACGAATGTAAAGATAAATAACTTTTCAGAGGTATAGACAAGACCAGAATCCAGCACCTTATAACTAACATGCATCATGCAGATTAACAGCTTAACTTTTGAATTATTAGACAGAATTGTCCTAGATATAATGATATGATGATGCAGTAAAGTCCAAACTATTTTTGTTGATTATGCCAATAAAAGCTTGGTTTTAACCCATGCATTATAGGTAAAAGTAATAGAAATACTTTACAATTATGAATGATTCACTACCAGGAAATAAAATTCAAAAATGAGGGTTAGTTTTGGCTATTTGTTAAGCAGAAGAAACTGTCTTGTAGTATGAAATAGCTGTCCTGTTCAGGTGTCACAATAAATTTATCACCTCCAATAAAATGTAGAAAGTATTGTTTTTCTAATATTAGTGAAAGATGATGTCCATTTAAATTAGATTTTTCATTCATTTCTAATTGGCTTAAAATCCGGTTTAGCTACAGCTCTTTCACTCATAACCTGTTTAAAGGATTCTAATTCTCGCAGATAGATAGGCATCCTGACGTTTTTCATTTTCATCCATCATTAGGTTTCTTATGGCTGAGGTTGCCGGTTGCGCATTGCCTTTCCAATATGCTATCAACTTCTGAAGTAACTGGGTTCAGATTGGATCCATTTATTTCATTCAGTGCCTTATCTGCCTCTTTCCCCCACTTTTTTAAGCACTGCCGAGGGTCATATTGAAAAACTATCTCCAATTCCAACTGAAATCAACCAGGAAATGGCTTTATTTTACTTTTAACTGCGATTGAAATCAAACAGGACTGCATCATTTTATAAAATGGTCATTTACAATATAGTAGCTTGTGTGCTATGTTGAAAGCACCCTACATTTCCTATATATGCCTGTTTTTCATTTCATTCATTTAGAATTGCTTCAGAAATAGAAAATGTTGTTAGGGTGTCATTAAAAAAATGCATATTTTTTAGAAACAAGAGACATTTCTTTATACAGGGAAGAAGGAACACATGTGCTTTAGATGGATAAGAGTAATAGGCTCTGAAGGGCAAAATAAATCAAAAGACCGTTCCTTTCCAGTAACACCGAGAGACTAAAAGAGAATGTCAGGCTGCAGAGGCAGTTTGTGTGTTTTGATACACTATTTTCAATAAAGGGGAAAACTGAATGGGAGATTCAGAATTAGAAATTCCTCATACTTTGCTTTTATTTACAAATGCACTTCCCCAAGGACTGCTTTCTGAGGCAATCTGTAATATATTTTTGTCCTGCTTTAATCCTTACCCCTGTTTGCAGTGATCCAGGAGAGTCATCAGGGTGACTGTTAAAGTCTGGGACTGGGTTTTGAAGAAACAGGGCTCATTCTAGATTTGTAAATATGTAACTTAATGATATCTTTTACAAGTGTGAATAGAATGGAGTGATGACTGCAGGATAGATTTTCCTGATGCTGTGGGACTGCTGGAGTTTGGGGGTTTTATTCTGTACTTCACCTGGTTCTTGTACTCTTCTTTTTTTAACTTCCCATGGTGGTTATTGATAAGGACAGCCTATAAGATGTGTGTGGGGAAACTACTGTTATTCTTGAAATTTGTGGCTTATAAAAATGGGCTATCCTTTGGCAATGCATTTTTTTTTTCTTTCAAATGAGGTTGGAATTAGACATAGACATATTAGACATGTAAGATCAGTCTATTAAAGAGACTATAAATCAATCAGTTATGTTTTATAGCAGTTTCTATATCTTCCTCTGTTCCCCCCATCTTTATCTTTACTTTTTAATGGAACTAATTTTGTTAAAAGGAGATATTAGGAAATTACCTCAATTATCTTGCATGAGACATTCAAGAATGGGGATGCTAAAGCAAAAAGTCTTATATGTAGAACTGATAAATTGATAGAAGAAGTTTTAATATCTGTGGTCCAGATCAGACTCCTTTTATGAAATTTGGAGAGTGAATAATAATTTTAGTGTTGTCTCAGGCTGTTTCCTTGTTAACAGTCCACTAAGGAATATGGCATTTCCCATCTGCTCATGAAATAGTCACCAGGTCTACCTCAGAAATGTCAGCTGTGCTCTGTTAAACGTGTGTCCTGGATACAAACTGGCTCTGGACTCTTCAGGGTTTTCAGTGCTGGCTTTTTGAAAGGTTTTGCATCCTATACTTGCTCTGCTCTTTATACTCTTTCACCAAGTATCTGGGGCTGTAAGGATAGAAAGAATATTGACCTGAATCACTACTGCAGTTCATGGCACCCCGCCAAGTTTTTGGGCACTTTCTGTGTATGCCAGGAGGGCACAAGCATTGTTTCACTGACAGGGGACAGGGTGTCTTTGGCAAGGGCTACTAGCATCATCCTTGTAGTCCCTTCTTTAGGGTCTCTAATGCGCAGAGCAAACCTAGCAGAGAGCATGCAGTCAATGCCATCATATCAAATATCCTCAGGAACAGAATGGAGAACCTTCAGGGCTGAATGCAGGAGGTCCGACAGCATGTGCTATGTCTCAAATAATTACAAGATGCTCATATTGGCTCCCAGCTCTCTGTGTGAAATGTGTTTAACTGTGTGTCGGTGATGATAAAGGAGGGGAGGTTGGGGGAGGGTAATATATTTGTCTTTTGTGCATGATTTTCCTTCACTCATCCAATCCTGCCCTTCATAAGCCATGAATTCGCAGACATCTGGCATGAGCTCCTTGACGTCTGGCAAGGGGGTAGCACAGGAAAAGGAAAGATGAACGGAACAAAGCTTGGTATTTCGTAAGCGGTTAACAGAACATTAAGGGGAATATTTTGTTCCAGTTGATTTTAGAATTCCTTGCAAATAAAGCTGGAACACAGAAGTGGTGCATTTTAGATTTTGGAGATTTTGATCCCTTAACTCTTTTCTGCTGATTTATTTGAGTGAATTTCAGATTTTAAATTGCACCTCCTATAATGATTGAATGCCCTTTCCGTATACCCAGTATTTATGGTGCAGCTGTTGGCAATGTTAATGTGAAAAGCACATCTCCTGAACATTGTCAAGCTCTTATTGTCACCTTTAGTTCCCTGGGAGATGGGGACAGAATTTTATTTCAGATTAAAAGGAAGAAAACTGTTACCTTTCAGGGAAAACATATATTTATGTTTCTGGATGGCTCTAAAGTGACTCAGACAAGGAGACACATATTTGAGTTATTGTTGCTAGATTTTATTATGCTTGGTGCCTGGGTGGCTATACTATATTTTATGCTGCAAGGTTTAGAGTTGTTTTGGAAAGGAAGAGAAGTGAAGCATTTTTTGGATCTTGATGAGGATGATAAAATGTAAATTCTAAGGGCAAAATTCAAAGGTGATGCCATTGGGAATGTAAGTTCGATTTTTCATACATGACAGTCATTTAAATTCAGGCCTCATCTTATCTCTTCTCTTTTCCACCTATTTATGCCTGTTTTTTCAATGAGTAAATATGTCAAAATTGCTGAAATGTATATGCTGGTAGCCTATAGGATATATGAATTAAAATATGATGATAACAAAGCTAGGCTCAAGCCCACCACACATAGGCATCTGACTTGCTAGTATGCTTTATGTGCCTTACTAGTAAGTCTTCCTAAGGTAAATGTCTAAATTGCTTGTGTGGTGAGTAGACAGAGCGGATGCTTCTGAAGGACTCCAGAGGGAGAATCTGCAAGTCTCATGTTAGGTACCAAATTACATAGATGACTTCTCTCCCTGGAAAGCCTTTACTATCACCTATCTCCCCTCGCTAATATTATGAAACTCATTTTTGAAGGTCTGCCTCATTAGGCCTCTGAAATTTAGGACCGAGTTTGGTGCAAGAAAGATGAACTTGATCCTACCCTAATTGAGTCTCCCAGGGAGTCATAGTGAGTACAAGGAGAACATGTAACTGTGAGCCAAGGTTTCCCAAAGAACTGTTTCTCCTTGCGCAAGCTTTGACACAGCAAATAGGGTCACCAGCCCAACAGAAATTCAATTGCTAATTCAGGCTCCCAGCTGAAAGCAGGGTCAAAAGCCCAAATATGAAACCTAATTAGACATTGAGTATATGCAAAACAGAGCTCCTCCTTCCTTTCCTATCCAACATAGCGTTATATACACATTTAATGGTACGGTGGTACTATGTATGAATGTAGCTCTTCTAATTAATAAGTGATAGTATAAAGACTTTGTATTTAAAATTGATAATTTTTGATGGAAAAATATGACCCTATTTCAATGTAATTATTTGATATCATTGTAAGTAACAATAACAAAAAATATTAAGAAGGTTAACTTGTACCTCTTAACTGGTGCATATATGATGATTTATAATAAAATCCCTCTTTTGCTGGAGGGAAGCAAAGGCACAAGAATATAGCACATTATATGAGAAGATTTATATGACTTGTTTTGACTATGGGTTTGCTCTGCAAGTCAATACAAACGTAAACATGCACACGTATATGCGTGCGCACACACACTTCTTAACAGCTTCTAGCTTGAAAGGGAGAGAAGTTGACCATCAAATAAAGGTTGCCTGTTAGTAAATTTGATCATTATCTTTTAATTAACTGGAATTATTTAGTAATGATAGTATTATGAAAAGGGAGAAGTAACCTGTGGATTCCTAGATACACGTGATAAAAGTCCTCAACTATGTGCACTGTGGAAAAAAAAGCTTACAAACATATTTGGATGGTTGTGAAATACCATGGTACTGTTGCTCCACAGTGGATTTCTGGATCAGTATTCATGCCCAGGGAAGCTCCATTTGTGCGAAGTTCTTGTGGGTGAGCACAGTCTCCAGTTGGTATGGGCTTGTAGACCATCAAGGAGATCTTGACCCTTCTGTTGACACTTTTGGTTTTCTTTGTGGCTGCAAGTCCTCCTAACATTTTCTTCCCTTCTGACCAGTCTTTTTAAAAAGTCTTAGGCCACTTGTGCACCAGTGTGTTTTTACGAAAAAACTAGAAATGTGCTATTTAAAATTCATGTGGGTGTGATTACTGTCAACTTCTCATTCATCAGCAACACAGGTATTTTTTCTTGGAAGATAAGCTTTTATCCATTAACTTAAGAGTTAGAGTATGTCTTCATGTCACAGTACAGTGCCTTGTGGTGATACAAAAGCTCTGAATTAGCTGTGTAATTAGCTGAGGAACAGGGTGTATTAGACTCTCAAAGAACCCTTTTTAGTGGATCTACATGGTTTCTGACTCCCAAGCTGGCTTTCTCAGGGCTAGCTGAGTACCACTTTGTAACACTGCTATAGTATGCATCTAGTATTTGGATTTAGGTTATCCTTTGTGTGGAAAGACATGCCTGAAGCTAAAAAAAATTAATTATGAAAATTTTGTTCTCATAGAAATGAAAAAAATAAAATACCTTCAGTAATCTTGGGGCTCAGGTACACTCTTTGAAGAAACAGGTCTGTCCTAGTAAAACTGAGGTGTACACCGTGGAAGCTAAACTAGTTATGTAGGCTCCCTCATAGCCGATGGAAAGGATGAATCATTCTGTGATAAATTTCAAAGGTAGATGTGCCCTTACTTCATATCAAAATTAATTCTCACTTGCTATGAACATAACTAGAAATCCTCAAAAAATTACAGAATATGGACTGTGAAGGAAAAACAGTGGAACAATATCAGCAATGCTGTCTTTGAAAACTTATATTTTAGAAGACCTGTGATCACATTTTGACTTGACTAAACTGAACATCATCATGAAGAAGCTATCTAGACTTTTGAAAGTGTTTCTTTTTTTCCCTGGTGGATTTAAACTCACTTGTATCCAAACCCAGATATTTAATTTAGATAAACTTCAGACTGGTATGAGTGAATTGAACTTTGTATGGAATAGCTAAGGAATTCATTTGACATTTCTAGAAATAAAAAAGAAATAATATAATACACTATAGATTTTTTCGCCTTATAACAAAATTCCACACTGGCAAGACTGGCAAGAGCTTTCTTTCATTATTAGAATTTCTTTTTTTCCTTTCTTCTGTTATTGAAGTTCTCAGTTTTCTACCAAAACACCCACAAAAATGTACAAGCCCTGGCTTTTCATTTATTTCATTATTTCAAGTTATCTCAAGTTTCAGTTTGGAGGAGAAATAATGAAAATAGCATATGTCAGTTATTTCCTGTAGCAGATAGGTCTCAGAGGAGCTTATATGTTGCTCAGCTGCATTTATGGTGTAGAAAAAAAAGATTAAAATGTCGTACAATAAGCCAAAAGGTAAGTTTCATCTAGGGTCAGAAATTATTTATGCCCTTAACATTTAGCACTAGAAAGTGTCCTTCAGCAACCATTGTCCAATGTGGTATTTTATTTCCTTGGGCTAGATGGCGCTGCAGTATATAAAATTTACATCCCTGCCACCCAGCACAAGGGCTGTGCTTCAACCGTGTGCAGTCGCAGGCAGACTTCCCTCCTGCTTGGGAAACAAACAAGCCTTTCCTACATGCAGATATTTAGTTCTTTGTTTCTGTATCGACAAACAAAACGATAACTCTTCGTGTTTTATTTTTCAGGTTATTATAAGTTTCTCTTTCACTTGGCATATATTCTCTTTTAGAGAAGTGTGGCAAAGCTGCATTTTATACATGGAGTATTATATGTATGCCTCAAATTGAACATGTACATGAAACCCACGTACATTTTCTATGAACATTAGACTGTTTTTTAGCCTGGAGAAGGAGAAAGCAGCAGGGAGGAAGAAGTTGTGGTATTCCCTGGGATAGTCTGTGTTTCTAGTGCAGGAGATTAGGACTTTCAGTCCAAAGATCTGGAAGTATTGAGATCTAGCAGGGCTAGGGTCGAACACGACTCATGTTCTGATGATCCTCTGTTACGTCCCATCCTACTGAAGCAGGACTTTCTTTCTGCTGTGCAAATCCTCTGTGCCTCCTTCTCTACTTTCTGGTTTATACCCCTCTGTGTGGAGTTCAAGCTATGGCACAGTCTTTCTGCTTTCAGCACTGGGAAGAAGTGACTGTAGATGAGCTGAGTCCCCACCTGCATCCTCTGCCCCAGTGGTGAAGAGGAGATGAGATCTTCATGTCACCTTGTGGTGAAACTTGAACAGTCGAGTGACAGCTTCCAGGAACAGGGAATAGTTCCCCTAACAAGACCAAATTTGGTCTCCATTAGGTTAGAGGAAGAAGGAGTTATTGAGGAGAAAGAGAGAGCCATCACAACCCATCATCCTGAAAACTCAATGATCCCAGGGCTGAGCTGTGTAACCGTGCCTACTGCCGTAGTAACTTTCTGTGCTGTTGATACCATGAAAGATTCAGTTATTGACCAGGCTTTGGAGTGAAGGTCAAATATAGGAGTTAGAGGGAGGTGGTCCTATGGCCTTAAGTAACCACAAAAAGTTTTCTGTAAATTAACTGCCAAGCTTTCAACAGCAACCAGAGGTGCTGTTCAGATGTGACTAGGCAGAGGTAAGGGAAAAGGTGCACTAACCTGCAGTGATTGTGCTGAAGTCCTTCATCTGAGGATAGCTATGCAGTAGCAATAAATATGGACTATTGCTTGAACAGCATATTTAAATTTGTCTGCTAATAGTGTTATTCTGAATACTGTACGTACTCATTTGTTTTGGGAATAGAAATGAGTTTCACTCAGAGACTATAAACTACTTTCTTTGAAAGCTTGCTGGAGTTACTGATAACTGCTTATGAGTTTTTACATACATGGTCTAAGGTTAATAATGTTTTATGAAAGCACAGATCAGGTCTTGATCTTCAGAAAAGAGTTAAAGTTAAGAAGAAAAAGAGTAGTGAAGTAAGTTCTTATTAGACAACACTGCTTATACATCCCTTTATTATGCTCCCGATGACATTGGTGTTATTGTTCTGTAGCACAGAAATACCTGAGGGGGAGTAGCTGGAAGGTGAGATGCAGGCTGGGGTTGCTCTGACACCCTTGCCCATCTCATACCTCGCATCCTCTATTTCTCCAATAGCAATGCCAGGGTAGCCACTCCTAACCCTTTCTTTTCTGGCTCATGCCTGCCTCTGCACTGTGCTCTCTGCAATGCTGTTTTGGGGAACTGATACAGGTTACTAAAAAACATTATTTGGATTGCTTTCCCAAGGGGTTGGATTGAGCTGTCAGAGACAGGTTCTGCACAAGCAGTGGTGTTGCTGAATGTGGAAACACAGCTATTGCCTGTCGATGGATGTGCTGAAAAAAGCCAGCTATAGACCTCTTTAATCTATTGGCAGGATAGTGTTACAGATGAAAGGATAAATACATCTGCCCTCTTTGTTAAATTCTGCTCTTTGGGGGCAAAGCTGCTTCCATCTTTCATGTGTAAAAAAAGGGTAACGGCAGGCACAAAGCATGGAAACTAGTTGGTGGAAAATTTGCCGCCATGCTAATCTTCTCTCCCCTTGTGGATTCAACTTGATCAGTGTTTATTGCTGTTCTGGAGTGATATTGTCCTTTCTCTCCCACCCAGTCACATGCAGTTCTGTTAAGGGCTCATTCTGCCATTGGCTCGGCAGTGGGGCTTAAATTCACTGCACAGTTAAATTAACACAAATTAGGAGCAACTAAGTTGACATTAGTAACACTGAACTTATATATCCTGGCATGCTGCTTGATGTACAACTGCAGGCAGATTTAGAAATTCTGGGCTTTTTTGTTTGTTTGTTTGTTTCCTTTAAATTTTCTTAATGAGGTTTTTAAATGTCCTGGAAAAAAATCAAATAATTTTTTAAGGCAGTATTAAATTGATTTGACTTTTTAGCATAAAATGGAAATTTGAATTGCCTTGCTGTTGGGAAAAAGCAATATTGCTTACATCTCAGATCTTGCATAAATTGCTCATATTACTCTTGTGCAAGGAGTCTAGGATCTGGATCTCAGTAAATACATGATAAAAAAATATCCTTTTGAAGTCTTGAGCACTGAAACTTTCTAGAAGATTCTAAATTATTTTGATTTCAATAGGAATTGAGGACACCTAGACCAAGTTGAGTTACTGCAAGCTTTTCAGGGAAAATCAACCATTTCAAAAGATCTTATTAAAATCAAAGATGAAACTGATGAGACTGAAATAAGCAACCCGATCTACTTCTCTTGGCTAACAGAATTACCTTCATTCTCTAGCTGTTGTTATAGATGCTCTTAAAAAGAATATTAAAAGCAACTGTCACCTATTTTTTTCCATCAAAATGTATGAATTATAAATAGCGCTTGCTATGAAAGCTAGGTCAATATTCTAGGCTGGAATGAAGAAATAAGTCTTTGTATGTGTAAAGCAAAGGATAATAAGGATAATTTTAATGTGTGTTGCAATTAGAAAAAAAAAGTATTTTAATATGAATTTTATTTGGCTGATAATAAGAAATGGCAGGTAGGTAGAGTCTGGAAGAAAGGAGGATCCCTGTTGTGTTGCATCCAGTGAGCAATCTATATACAAAAACATATCAATAACAAGGTGTTTCTTTGTGACGAATTGCAGACATTGTTGAAGACACATCTTCTTTCCTAGTACACCAGGAAACCCCACCTCCAGATAAATCTAATTAGTCCTAGATTGAATACATCAGTACATCAGTGTTCAATGAAGCCTTCATTGAACAACATGGACACCAGATTGGTTGCCCTTTTAATCTGGGATGTTCCGTCAGCCTCTGGCTTTTATTCTCGCTATTTCAAGTGACCTGTTTACCAGGTTCTCTGAGTGTGTGTGGGCTTTGTTCCCATTTTCCTCAATACTGCTTCAGATCCTGTCCTGATCACCATAATTTCTGGCCACCTTCCAGCTGTGCATTATGAGACGAGTAATATCTGTCATGTATAGTTTGGTTTGGTTTTCTTCTTGGTCTTCCCTTGGGTTGTTGCAGGTGGCAAGTCCTTATCGTTTCAGCAAACCCCTCCACTTTCAGGAAGCCTCGCTTTTTATGTGTTCTCCTGGCTGTCTCTTTCTCACATCATAAATGAGGTGTCATATCTGCACATAGGGACAGTGGTATCTAGCATGCAAGATGATTATGGTAAATTTTGCAGGCAGATTAATTAGTACGAAAATCTAAAATGCATGTGATCTACCAAGTGTCTCAAAATCTGGCTCTGCAAGTGGAGTTCTCTCCAGACACTGTTAGAAGTGCCGTTTCTCATGTCACAGGCAAACCATCTTTAGCATCTTACAGCTACTGGAGGAAGCACATTGCAAGCAGGCTTGGGCACAGGGATCTAATAAGTTCTCATTCATTTTTAGGCCTTCTAAGTGTCTGATGTGATACAACTTCCAGAACAAGAGCAAAAATTAAATGGTACAGTGAGGAACCTGTCTATTAACACAGGAGAGCAGTTTGCCACAAATGGTGCAATAAGAAGAGAGGGAGGGTTGGACTAGGTGACCTCTGGAAGTCACTTCCAACATAAATTATCTATGAGCCTATAATTTTTTCAGTATCAGTGGGTTGGCAGAATACTTGTTTCTCTGTATACTTTCCTCAAAAATAAGAAGATTTTCTGACCTCTGTGAGGTGTCTGGGTCCATTTATGCTTTGTCATTTGTGTTTCCGAACAAAGTTACAATCACTGCGGCAGCACTATCTCTTATTTTTGTTAAAGGATAATGCCAGCTCCAAAGCACTTCAATATAATAAACAGCTCAAGGGTGATGGGGAGTACAACCACACAAAACTATGAATAATTTGTCCACATTCATAGAAAAGCTGTATGGCCAAGGTGGAAACATGTTTTTTCTAATGCATGGATGCTGTTCTGTAATCTATGTTCGCTGCTGACTATTTTGCCTTCAAAAAAATTTACCCCTAAAAATATTTTTGAAGCCAAATGACTGATTTCACAGCCAAAATCATATGCCAAATGGTAGACTGTAAGCTATCTGATACTGTTGCAGACCTAGGCACATTTTAAGAAGAAAGTTTTTGTTTGGCAAAAGAAATGAATTGCAATTGCACTGAAGGGAAGCCTACACCTCTTCTTTCACTCGTGTGATACAACTGCTGAAGGCAAATTGGCAAGATTTTTAGATTCTTGCACATTGTTAGGTTAAGAAAAGAGCAGTCAGACCACTTAAAGCCATCTCCTTCCTGACATAGTCTATATATAGACAAATGGAAGTCCAGCACCTGGGGCAGGAGCAGCAGTACAGGCAGGAGACTGGCAGGTTTTTCAGTACTGATCTGTAATGGTCCCACCTGGCGTCCCCTGCTTCTGTGTGGTGTCAGATGTCCTCATAAAAATGTTTCTCTGTGATCTCTATTACCTGGAAGGATGTGTGTGTGTGTGTGTATAGCCAGATGTTGGCACAGGCTGCCAATCAAGTCAGCCCATGTTGATATCATGGTATACCTTTCCAGTGGTTTGAGATATTGTTCTCCTGTCATATGCTGATCCATGCCCGTATCGAGCCTCATCACACTCAGGTCTTGTTTGCACTGCCCTGCTGTGTGCAGCTCATTATATTCAGGCACTCAGGTCTTGATCAAGGCAGGGTTGTAATGCTCCCATGACAAATTTCCTTGCAGCAATGAAGGCAAACTGTGTCCTGGGCTGCATTAAGAAGAGTACATCCTGAAGATCAAGGGATGTGATTATCCCATTGTCGTGGTTTAACCCCAGTCAGCAACTAAGCACCACATGGCCACTCGCTCACCCTCCCCACCCCCGGTGGGACGGGGGAGAGAATCGGAAAAAAAAGTAAAACCTGTGGGTTGAGATAAAGACAGTTTAATAGGACAGAAGAGGAAGAGAAAATAATAATGATAATAATAATGATAAAAGAATATACAAAACAAGTGATGCACAATGCAATTGCCCACCACTCACTGACCGTCCAGCCCGTCCCTGAGCAGCGATCGCTGCCCCCCCGGCAAAGTCCCCTGAGTTTGTATACCAAGCATGACATCATATGGTATGGAATAGCCCTTTGGGCAGTCCTAGCTGTGTCCCCTCCCAGCTTCTTGTGCACCTCCTCGCTGGCAGAGCATGGGAAGCTGAAAAGTCCTTGACTTAGTATAAGCACTACTTAGCAACAGCTAAAGCATCAGTGTGTTGTCAACATTATTCTCATACTAAATCTGAAACACAGCACTATACCAGCTACTAGGAAGAAAATTAACTCTATCCCAGCCAAAACCAGGACACCCATTTGGCACTTGTTAGGCCACACCTGAACTATCACGTCCAGTTGGAGTTTCTCCAGTTCAAGAGAGACTCCAAAAAATTAAAGCAGATCTGCTAAAGGGCCAGCAAGAGGATTAGAGGGCTGGTAAACTTGACATATGAAGAAAGGCTGAAGGAATAGGGTTCAGCCCAGAGAATAGGAGGCTCCAGGGGAATCTAATCACGGACTCCTAATACCTGAAATGTAGTTATGTGGAAGATGGAGGCACTCACTTCACAAGGATGCATGATGACAGGATAAGAAGCAACGAGCACAAGTTGCTTTAGGGGAAATTCTGTAAAGAAGTAAGAAGCAAATTCTTCATCATGGGAACAACTTAATATTGGAGTAGTTTCCCCAGAGAAGTGGTGGAATCTCTCTTACTGGAAATATTCAAGACTTGGCTTGACAGGACCCTTGATAAACCAGGCTAAGGCTCGCTTTCAACAGAAGGTTGGACTAGATCATCTCCAAAGGTTCCTTCCCGCTCAGACACTTCTACTATTCTATGATTCTTTTATTCTCTGCATATTCAACTCAATAAAACCTCAAATTGCTTGTTGCAGCAAGGAATATCTTTTAGGGAATTACAGATTTATTCTGCCATTAGCTTGATGACAGTAGCAACTGACAAAAACTTGTTTTAATTTTGTGACTTCTGTTAATTATTCAGTAACCTCGCAAAATTTCCCATCAGCGCTTTCACTTATTGAAATTGCTTATGTGAACTGGTTGGATTTCACGGATTTTTTTTTTTACCTGGTACCTTACTATCCAATTAGAAAGATAAATAGATAGTGGAAAAATTAATTAAAGCAGAAAAGTTTTAATGTGTTAACCTAGAATTGGTTCTGACCTGGAAGAATTAGGTCTTTATCTAAATATTCCCAAGTCTTGGAATTGCTTTCATCCTGTGGTTGAGCTCTGGTTCCACTGTACTTCTTAAGAAAAATTAATCTAAATTTTATTCTAAAGTAAGAGTTCTGAAGAGTTTGAAGATTGCTATATTTACAACATCAAACAATTTAGAGGCAAAATGAATGACTTTGTGCTTCTATTCAGACTTGTGAAATTATGAGGTCATGGGAAGAGAGGGGTTCTCTTGTTAACTCAACTGTTTCCATAATTAACATTCATTTGGCTACTTGAGGTTTAGCATGCCATTTCATTAAAATAATGCAATTGCAGATAGAGAAAAAAAGTTTTGGAAGTATAATTGGTTTTCATTGTCAATATGACTTAAAATCCCATTAGCCACAAAATTTCAGCATTGTTTTCCTAATGACTTGCATAATTGGATCATCAGATTTCTCTCCTTTAAAAAAAAGACTCACTTGGTGGTTTTAAAGGTTATTGTTTGCATGAATTTTCCTCCTCAGTGTTACATTTCCGCTTGTATTTCCACCAACACTGAAAGGTCAGAGACCTAGTGAGTTAAATGAAATCATGTCAAGAGCAACTAGAGCTGTTACTTCCCCCTCCCTCTTTTTTTTGAGATACTGACAGCTACTGGCAAATGCATGCATGCTACCAGTTTGATTTGAGATACTTGTCTACTTCAACCCATTAAGGCAATTTAGAGCACTCTTCTGGGTCTTCCATGGTGCTGTTCTCTCTTTTACATGTGCCTGTGGCAAGTTTTGTCACTTCATTTCAGGAATTCCAGTGCACTCTTTCTTGACTTAAATGGAGACCGTTTTGGAGACATTATAAAATACAAAGTGTGACAGAGATGTAGACAGTCACATCAATAAATATTTTCCAGAGGTACTACATTCATACAAGTAAACTAGATCTGCCCATACATATTACTAGAAAAATGCCCTTCTCATGTTCCACACGTCTGTGTTATCACAGGAGTCAAACACATGAAAAATCATAGAGAAATCACATTTCTGGAAGAGATCTTGAGAGGTTATCCAGTACATACTCTTGCCCCAAGGCGTGTTCAACTTTTCCTAAACCATGCCTGACAGATATTCAGCTTACCGATTCTTAAAAATCTCCAATGTTGAAAAGTCCATATTTTCTCTAGGCAATTTATTCAAGTGTTTAACAATATTTACCATTGTTTCCTCTAAAGCTAACTTAGATCTCCATTGCTGCATTTTAGACTAGTGGGTTTGTTCCTTTCCTATTTGAATTTGCAACTGTCTTCTATGCAGTAATCTTTAAAAATATTTGAAGACCATCAAAATGCTCCTCAAATGCCACTTATCTACACTAAACAAACTGACTCATTTTGGTTTGTCCTCAAAAGTCGTGTTTTATAACCCTCTGATTATTCTTGTCTCTTTAGTTGGTCAGAATCTTTCCTGAAGATATCCTAAATCTAGACAAAGCACTTGAGATGAGTGAAATAAACAGAAAGTTTATTTCCTTTGTCTTCTATATGATTCTCTTGTTTATACCTTCCAAGACGAAGCTTCCCTTTTGTCTTTGAAATAGCCTAGCATTGCTGACTCATGCTCAATTTATGATCCACTATAGCCATGCATCCTTTTTGAGAAGAACTGTTATTCCTATAATTGTGCAGACGATTACTCTTACCTAAGTAGATAACTTTTGATTTTTTGCCCTTATTAAATTGTATCCCAGTCACTTGCAGACCAGTTTTCCCATTTATAATAATCAGTTTGAATTCTAACCTCATCATCCACATGCTTTTTCAGCCTCTCCCAGCTTTGAATCATCTGCAAATATAGCAAGTATATTCCCTATTCCATCATGCAGTTTTTATTATTGGAAATGTTCCACAGACCTAGACTTCAAATCAGTCCCCAGTGCACCTCACTGTTACATCCTTCCAGCTGAACAGTTCCTCTTTATGCATAGTATCCCAATCAGTTGTGTCCCTACCTTATGGCAGTTTCAGGAAGACCCTGGATTGCATAGAAAAATGTCATAAAAGACACTGTCAAAAGCTTTACTAAAGTAAAGATATTTTTCTTTTCAATACACAGGCCTGTCACCATGTCATAGGAGAAAACTAGGTTGCTTTGACGTGATTTGTTCTTGACAAACCCACATTGGCTGATTCTTATCCCCTTGTTACCATCCAGATGTTTGAATATTTGAACCAGTATTTTTTTTTTTTGGTAATTTAAATTAGATTGACTGATCTACACTTCTTTTCAGTTTTTTAAAGATAACAACTATGATAGCCTTTTTCTGTTTTCTGAAACTTTACCTGCCCTCACTCTGTTCTCAAAATAATTGCTAAGGGCTCTGAGATCACTTCAGCCAGTTCTCTAAGTACTCTCAGGTGAATTTCATCAGGACCAGCCAGTTTAAAAACATCCAGCTTCTCAAAGTAGAATTAAACCTGTACTTTACCTTTTCCATCCTGAGTTCTTACCCTTTTGTCGTTGATGCTAATTGTGTTAGACATCTAATCACAGTCACTGTATCAAGTGAAGACTGAAAGAAAAACCTACATTCTACTCTTTGGCCATCTGTGCACCACTGAGCCCTCTTGTGCTTAGGAACCTGTGAAATGTTTTGATAATCTCTATTTGTATAGTGGTAGAATAAGGAAAGAGGAAGAAAGCACTGTTCATATTTAAACTAATTTTTGACCTCAGAAGGAAGTGAAGAGTCTAATTTGGGCCAGACACATATGCGAGATTCATCACACTCATTTTGATCAATAAAAAATGTTGATATCTAGTTTAAGCATGCTCTTCAAGTGTCCCTCTGTAGTCAATGGAATATAGAAAGTCACTTCAAGGATCAGGATTTCTGCTCTCTTTCCAGATACCTGTGTTAGATTAAACCCAACCTGTCAAGCACACATGATAATGATACCAATGCAAGTAGCGACTGGGGACTTGCAATTTGGTGAGGACGTGGTGCCTGGGAAGTCTTTATTACATTTGATGGCAAGCACATCACCATGAGCAAATGGCCAGGTATTGTTTTGGTTACATCATAACCTTTAAGACTGCATTGCCTTAGCTCCAGCTTTTACAAAAATTAATCCCAGTTTACATGCTGATTCTCAAGATATTTAATTTTGTGCACAGCATTGTGTTTGGCACATTACTGTTTTTACTATTTTTTTGTTGGGAATCCAAATTATGCAGGAATTTTTCATGAGTGTATGTATGTGTATTGGTCAAAATAATCTTTTTCTGTACAAGAAAGAAAGTTACCAGCAGCCAGAAATTGTCTACAGCCCACTTATTCTGTCTTCCAAGTCTTCTGTCTTCTAGACTTTCAAGTCTAGGAAAAGGTTATATTTTAGCCAGTTTTAAAATAGCTTCCAAAAGATGATTTTTGAAATAGTTAGGCTTATAACATGGTATCAATTAAAGGCAGCTTGACTTACTATCATGTAACCGGTGTGGTGACCTAGCTGAAACCCAAGTCTGTTTTACAGGGCTAAATCTTTTTTGTGTCACCTGTGTAGTCAAACAGTCCAAACTTACTGCCTCGGTTTCCCCACTTTTGGGGGCTTGTTTATTCTGGCACTCATTCCATCTCCATGACCTTAAAGAGCATGTCTTCCTCCACATGTCCCTAGAGACATGATGCACACAGAACTGTGAATCACTGTCATATATTTGCTTCATGGTAGGTGCCAAGAAAACCAATAATATTGTAAGTTGGTCAAAGCATACAGTAACACTTCAGTCATCTCTAAATGTTTAATATTGTTTGAGTTTCCTTCAGGTCTTTTTTTCTGACATGACATCATGAATTTTTTTTTTTATTTGTAGAATCTACATCTTCCTTTCCTTTCTTTTCCTGCACCTGACTAGAATTTGATGTATGCACTGTGCATTATGCAAGTCTCTGCTCAGCTTGGCTACAATATAATATGACTCTCTCTGCGTGTGTGTCAGTGTGTGTGTGTGTCTGTGTGTGTGTGTGTGCGGGGACACACACATGTGCAACAGGTCCCTGAAAAAATAAAAACAAAGGAGGTTTTCCTTTTATGCCAATTTGAATGATTACCCTTCACTTGATAAAGTCTGGCATATACCTTGGTGTTTCATATGAACTGTCACAGTAACCTGACTATAATGCAGATTCCTGCCCCAGCTTCCTGAGGTTTATGATATGTCTCCTTATTCTATTAGCATTTTCTAATTCTGCTCCCCTGATGCCGCTGTTATGTGGATGTGCTGGTTTTGGTGGGGATAGAGTTAATTTTCTTCATAGTAGCTAGTATGGGGCTGTGTTTTGGATTTGTGCTGAAAGCAGTGTTGATAACTCAGGGATGTTTTCGATATTGCTGAGCAGTGCTCACAGAGTCAAGGCCTTTTCTGCTCCTCACCCCACCCCACCAGCGAGTAGGCTGGGGGTGCACAAGAAGCTGGGAGGGGACACGGCTGGGACAGCTGACCCCAACTGACCAAAGGGCTATTCCATACCATATGGCGTCATGCTCAGCTTATAAAGCTGGGGGAAGAAGAAGGAAGGGGGGGACATTTGGAGTGATGGCGTTTGTCTTCCCAAGTAGCCATTACGCATGCTGGAGCCCTGCTTTCCTGGAGATGGCTGAACACCTGCCTGCTCATGGGAAGGAGTGAATGAATTCCTTGCTTTGCTTTGCTTATGTGCGCAGCTTTTGCTTTCCCTATTAAACTGTCTTTATCTCAGCCCATGAGTTTTCTCACTTTTACCCTTCCAGTTCTCTCCCCTATCCCACCAGGGGGGACAGAGCAAGCGGCTGTGTGGGGCTTAGTTGAAGGCTGGGGTTAAACCACGACAGCAGAGAAGGGGTTTAGGGTGAGGTTCTTGATAGTGTTGAAAAGTCTCTTTGCATTGCACTCTGTCTCTCCCCACTCTCAATTTGCACAATACCTATGTATATGTTTCTGCTTATCTCATCTCACCAACTGACATATCTCACATGCAACTTGTGCAGCCTTATTGTGGAGGCTTATGAATTTAAATATTTGGGGTTTATTTTGAACATGATATAGTATAATAATAAAGCTGTTATCTGTTCACTTCTGTGTAGTTCCTTATCAGTGTTTCAGAGGACACTTTTCCTCTGACATGACAGTAAGAATCGGCTGAACTAGTTTCTGGAATGTCTGTAAGGGAGGGATCTTAGCCTCAGATTTCCTTCTGGGCTGGTGAGCTCATTTCTGTGGTTTTTTTGTGTGATTCCTAATAAATTCCATCTATTTCAGCCTGTCCCTACAAAGAAGGAAGCGGAATAGGAGTGACTGAACAGATGAATAAAAGAAACAAAGCAGAAAGGAACTGCACAGTATTTCCTTCTTTTGGTTCACATAATTTTAAAGATATTAAAAATGTTCCTGTAGTGAACTTATATGTCTTTATTAAGCAGCCATACGTAATCATAGTTTATGTTAATCTTTTATATTATAGATGACATCATATAAATATCATTTATATTACTGATATAAAATGACCATAAGTATATAGTTTTTACTCTACATGCCAGTAATAAGATACTGCATACAACATTCATGTAGTATTTTTATATTTGTAACACAGATGAAGTAGATTAGAAAGATTTTGCCAAAGCACGGGAATAGAGCCAGAAAAACATTGCTTGAAATTTCTTTTCTCTACAGCTTAGTGCAAATAACTTAACTGCTCTGCAGCAATTTTCTGATCTCTGAAATGGGGACAGTAGCTGAGTGTTAGTCCTTGGTGAATGACTTAAACAAGACTACATTTCTATGACTGAAATATAGGATATCTTTAGGGATTTTTTCTGTTGAATTTCTTCTTTCATTTTTCACATAATTTATTTCGATTTGTTAAGTAACTACTTGATGTCAGCTTTCAAGGTTATATTGAATTATATTTATTTTTCTGATTGTATTTGAACTGGAATCTTTATCAATACAGGAAGAAAGTTCCCCTTTCAGATTGTAATTTGACATAGTTATGAATTTGCATATGGCTTTATGTTAGTGTAATGTGTCCAATGTCTTTATCTTTGGAGGTTTGAAGAACAAGTTGGAAGAAGCACCTTGTATGACAGATTTAAGTGTAGTTTTGCTGCAACTATGGGGACATACCTAAAAAATTAAATGCTCTGCTTTCTACCCCACGTTCTGTTACTATAAGGCCTGTTTCAAGCATGGCGATGGGTGGTTTCCTATGTGGTCTGAATTAAGATGAGTCCGTTTACAAAACTGGAATAAATTCTCACAGCAGTCGAGGCTACCTTTAAACACAAATTGCTTTTTGGCCCAGTTCTGTGGGGTCAGAGGGTTTCCTTGCAGAATAACTCACAATTTTGCTACATTTATTAGACAAAGCATAGATATATGGCAAAGCCCTGGAACATGCTGCATGTTTAATACCAATGTGCACCAGCCTTAATTCATTAGTTCTCAGATACAACCCATCACTTTTTCTAGATATATTCTGTACAATAGAATGTTTACAGAATCACAGAATTACAGAATCACAGAATCGTATAGGTTGGAAAAGACCTTTAAGATCATCGAGTCCAACCGTAAACCTAACACTACCAAGCCCACCACTAAACCATGTCCCTAAGCATCTCATCCAAACGTCTTTTAAATACCTCCAGGAATGGTGACTCAACCACTTCCCTGGGCAGCCTGTTCCAATGCTTGATAACCCTTTTGGTGAAGTAAAATTTCCTAATATCCAGTCTAAACCTCCCCTGGCACAACCTGAGGCCATTTCCTCTCATCCTATCACTTGTTACCTGGGAGAAGAGACCGACCCCCACCTCACTACAACCTCCTTTCAGGCAGTTGTAGAGAGCGATAAGGTCTCCCCTCAGCCTCCTTTTCTCCAGGCTAAACAACCCCAGTTCCCTCAGCCGCTCCTCATCAGACTTGTGCTCCAGACCCTTCACCAGCTTCATTGCCCTTCTCTGGACACACTCCAGCACCTCAATGTCCTTCTTGTAGTCTTGTAGTCCTTCTTGGGGGGCCCAAAACTGAACACAGTATTCAAGGTGCGGCCTCACCAGTGCCGAGTACAGGGGCACGATCACTTCCCTAGTCCTGCTGGCCGCATTATTTCTGATACAAGCCAGGATGCTATTGGCCTTCTTGACCACCTGGGCACACTGCTGGCTCATGTTCAGCTGACTGTCAACCAGCACCCCCAGGACCTTCTCTGCTGGGCACCTTTCCAGCCAGTCTTCCCCAAGCCTGTAGCATTGCATGGGGTTGCTGTGGCCCAAGTGCAGGACCTTGCACTTGGCCTTGTTGAATCCCATGCAGTTGACCTCGGCCCATCGATCCAGCAAAGTTTTAAACTGATTTAAACTGAAAGCAAAGTTTTAAAGTTTAAAACTGATCCCTTCCACAGCATAGAAATTGTCCCTTGTTGGAAGAGGTAATGAGCAGTGTCCGTGCTCAGAGACAGAGGTGGTGGCAGACACCTATGGTCCCTACTTCTACTAAGGTGGAATTGTTGTCAGTGGAAGCTCGACACGGCTTAATCACGTTGTGCTCCCCCATCGTTAGTGTGAGAATCACTGCCTCAGACTCTGCTGGCATGGTAACAGGGTGACAGCTGCCATTTTAGTTGTCATTTGAGATTTAGCCCAGGAACGTTTTGAACTTAAAACCAGAAGTCTCTGCAGCTTGAGCTGAAAAGAAAGTGTCTGTAGCCAAAAGAGAAATAGTTTTATATCCCTTCTGTAGACTGGGCAGCTGAGACAGGTTCATGGTATTGCCAAGAATAGTTGTATCCCCAGTCTACGTGGAATGGATACATGGTGGTGTCAGGCAATCTGGCAGTGCTTGTCCCCGTGCTTATCGGCATGGTATGGTAGGAATTGGGAAGGTGAATGCACATTTGGCGGATTACACCCTTCGAGTAAACCTAGAGTGAACATTATTAGGAGTAGACTGCAAACATATAGCTGCCAATTCAGTTCTATTAATCAACATACAAACACCCAAACCTTTCAGCAATTAGAAAACTTGCAGAAAGTAATGCTACTAGTGGTGTCTATAACTCAAGAGCAAATAAACAGCCATTAAAATTCTTCCACAGTAACAGAATCTGATAGTGACTCAGAAGCAGTAAGCAAGAATAGATAGTCTAGCTCCAGCCCTAATGGGGAAGGATTTGTGCCAGCTAATAATTTTCTGTTTCTTTCAGAAAATAAGTGTGAGTATCCTGGTTGCAGGCTGGATAACTAACGCAAGCTGAATCACCTATGTTCTAAAATTTATGCACAGTCAAATGACAATTTCTTTACTTACTGACATAGTCACCCCCACATATATTTTTGTAATCCTTGTTGACATTAATGGGAAATATACTGCTATGTGGACATGTAAGGTAGACACAAAGTCAAAAACTTTTCTCATCTTTCCATCCTTGTTAGGCAGAGGTGGAAAACAGTTCTTATTGCTAGATCCTCACACAGATTAAGACAAAAATGTGCTGCTTTTTCTCCCTTCACATATAATCCTGGCTGAATGCAGGACATTGGTTATAACGAGTTATATAAATATTTCTGCTCTCTCTGGGAAAAAGTGGAATGGCTCATTCGTATCATACCATATTGATATACTATTCTGTACCAACATATTTTGTTTTTCAACAGGAAGGCTGATGTGTACAAGATAGAAGTTACACACTTTTTATTCAGCTGGATTTAACTGTTCCCACTGAAGAGTTTTGAAAGAGCTGGCTGGATCCCTCTCTGGAGTGCCTTTGCTTGTTTTCCACTAGTCTTGGAAACCTTATCCTGAAAAAAAACCAAAAGAGGTTTGGAAGAAAATAAATGCACCAATATTTGGGAAAGTTACAGAGGACAACAGTGGTAATTATGAGCCTGTTTGCCTGACATTGATCTCAGGAACAATAGTGAAATGGTTCATGCAGTTCAAATTAATAAAGAGTTAAAAGAGGTTACTTTAATTATCGCAAATCAACATCAGTATATGCTAATAGGATTTGTTAATCTAGCTTGCTACATTTTTATGAGATTACAAGTTTGATTGAGAAATCTATTTAATATAGTTAGACATCTCCAAGGCATTTGATTTGGTACAGAACAATATTTCATTAAGTAGGAAGAATGGTGCAAAATCATTCAATGGATTAATAAGTATGGAAAAAAAGTAGTTCATGAGCTTCAAAATACAGTTGTGTATTGAGTCTGGCTGGGATGGAGTTAACTTTCCCCATAGAAGCCCTCACAGTGCTGTGCTTTGTATTTGTAGCTAGAAAGGTGTTGATAACACACCAATGTTTTGGCTACTGCTAAGCAGTGCTGGCAGAGCATCAAGGCTGTCTTTCCACTCTTCCCCACCAAAGACCAATAGGCTGGGGGTGGGTGAGAGGTTGGAGAGGGCACAGCTGGGACAGCTGACCCCAACTGACCAAAGGGATATTCCATATCATATGATGTTATGCTCAGCAATAAAAGCTAAGAGAAAGGAGGTAGGGGGCATTCATTATTAAGGCTTTTGTCTTCTGAAGCAACCACTGTGTACCGAGGCCCTGCTTCCCAGGGAGTGGCTGAACATTGCCTGCTGATGGGAAGTAGAAAATAAATCTTCTTTTTTTTGCTTTGCTTCCACACACGGCCTTTGCTTTCTTTCATTAAACTGCCTTTATCTCAACCCACAAGTTTTTAATCTTATTTTCTCCCTCTGTCCTGCTGAGGAGGGGGAGTGAGAGAGTGGCTTGGTGCGCACCTGTCACCAGCCAAGGTCAACCCAACACAAGTTGTAAATGGGAATTATTAGGAAGTAGCCATCTTCTCAGGGAAGTCCCAGTAGGATCCATTCTTCACTACACATGCATTATCACAATTTGGAAAATACAGAATTGTACTGCTAAAGCTTGTGATTGAGAAAAATATACGGAAAGAGGTCAATAATGAAGAAAATAGGTTACTAAAGTGTAGGCACCTTGATTGCTTGGAGCTGCAGCACAGGCAAATTATTTCCCAGTATTGTCCAATACATAATCACAGGGGCAGAAAAAAAATGTCAGTTATACATACAGGATTGAAAATATGTTCTTGGGAGCAGGGAGTGTGAAAAGAATTTATAGGTCATGGGAGTTAATCTGATGAAAATGAGCTGCTAAAGATAACACTGTGGCAAAAAGGTTAATGAGACCACTACATGAATTCACAAGAGGATATGAGAAGTTACAGAGAGATTAAATTATTGTATTGTTGGGTTCTGCACTGACCCCTCTGTATTAGGATCATTTCTGATATCCAGTGAAGAGTGTTATAAAATGGGAGAAGATTTAGAGAAGAGCTATGAGAATGATTATTGAACTGGAAAACATGTTATACTGAAGGACTAAATTAGTTCCATGTATTTAGTTTATCAAAGAGAAGATTAGAGAGTCAATGTCTGTTTGGTGAGCAAGCTGCAGTAGTGCATTCTTCAATTTAACCAGCAAAATATAACTTGAACCTTCATCTAGGACTTGAAGTTAGACAAACTAAGACTGGAAACGTGAACATGTCTTTGAAACAAGAATTGTTTGTTTTTAATGCAGTTTACCAAGGGATTCTTCATCAGTGGTAAATTTAAAATCAGGATTGGGTTTTGTTTGCTAAAATCTATCTTCCTGTTGAGATATATCTTTTGATCTGAATCAAGAATTCACACAGGAATAAAGTCTGACTTCTGTGAGAAACTGTTCTAGGTGACCACAAAAGTATCTTTTGGCCCCATCATCTACTCATCTGACTCTGAAATGAGTGATTCCTTTAAAAGACACTACAATTAATTAGTGCCTGTTGGTAGAAGACTGTAAGGAGAATTGTAGGGACAAAATATTGATCTTTTTAAGCCAAAAAAGAAGAATAATTTCCTTCCATACTTGATGTTCCGGACACTGTTTTATTTTTCTGTATTTCTATGATCTCCGTTTGTAATTCTGTAGCATCCATAGCATTGAATGCTAATGAATCAGCACCCTTGAAAACAGTATTCATTGAGATAATCTATACTTGTTTCACAGTATCCAGAAAAACAAACAGAACAGGAATCTTTGCTTGTTAATAATACCTTATATACCACGGTATATAATATACACCCTAAGCTTATCAAAGCAGAATTGAATGTTTAATTCATACCAAAATGTGGTGGATATACCAACAAGAAGAATGCTGCATTGGTGAGGTGTATGCACAAGCTGGGATTCAATTTTTCTGGTTTCAGTTGTCTACTAATTAGGCCATCTATATAGCCTACTCATTTGAGCTATCACTGCAGTCAGGGATGAGAAATAAGCAGGTCTAGGAGGTGGTTCACCCCAGCGTCAATAACAGTGGCTTGTACATCCAGGCAGACCTACCTGAGTAGCTTTTCCCTGGCAATGCAAAGAGGATAGATACAATCATATCCACTGGTGCTTCATTTCATTATGTTGTTAAAGTAATTACTGGATTGAAAGAGTACTTAGCAAGACTCAGAAGAATTACTACTGGCTTTCTTCTGTTTTCTCTCTAAATGGAATGGGGCTGGGAAAATTTTTTTCCAACAGCCAGCACCTGTATCTTCCACAGCAGATAAAAGCAACCTTCACAAAGGTGGAGGCATGTGAATGAACATCTCTGTTCTTTGGTTCTTCTACCTCATCCAATATTTCTCCTGCCTGAGCAGGTTTTCATGATTTAATTTTAAAAGAATATGAGAGCTCTGTCTATATCACAGAGACCATTATTCTAGTTTTCACAAATGCTGTGAAGAATTTCCTTGTGGGTAATTTGTAAAACTAAATTAGCCTTGTTATTTTTTGTATGACTGTGTTCTTAATTGGAAAATGTACTGATTATTTCCAGGAAGCAGTAAGCTTTCTTCCTTAATTTTCAAGATTGTAAGCACATGACTATAAAAAAGTTTTAAAGCAAGTTATTACCTTTCAACTAATTTGGTGGCAGGGTTTTTGAGGGATTCCCATGTTTTCACGGTTTTATTAAAAAAATGAAATGTCTTTGAAACTGAGCTGAAATGTCTTTGAACCTCACCTCTTGCTTTTGAAAGCTTTTATATACTAACTGAATACACAATTTATTTTTCTTGATGTTGACTCCCTCATATTACAAGTTGGAGTACAGGTTTACTAAGAAAGTTGTCGCTTTTACTGAAGTCTTTTTTCAGTCAGAAGCTATCTGTCTGCTCTGTAAAGCATGAAGTGATTTTTTGTGTCTCACAGTGGTATAAGTATTAGACCAAAGTTTTAGTCTGTACTAGAACTGGAAATGTTATATGCAAACATTTTGGTGAATTCCTTTGTTATTAAGTTCAGCTGTATTAACATCTCCTTTGTTTACTTATCTATAGCCATTTATTTCAATTTTTGTTGGTATGAATGCTTATTAAAAAGGTTTCTCATACAGATATTTATATGAGGAAATTTATTTGCAAGAATATCTCTATTTACTAATTGCTGCTTTCCTGGGGATCCTTACATTTTTCCACCATTTCTAAGATGAAGAAGTTTAAGGAGAGAAGAACAAGGAGAATTAGAAAGAGGAAGATAATTTGGAGAAGCACATTATGAACAGCAAAATAAACAATTGTACCAGACTAAAACCAATAGTGTAGAGACGTAACTATGCCTCATGTAGTGTTTGTTTAGTGATGATTAATACATTTATAGATGGGCACTTTCACTTTGAAAAATCCTGGACTGCCTATTTTATTTGGTCCTTGTCTCGTTTCTCCCCTTACAACTTTCTTTGACTTCACTCTTCTTTTCCAGCTCTTCTCAATAATCAGAGTCTGGATCAACCTTAAAAAAAGAGACATACAATTCAGTGGAAAACATTCATTTACATACAACTTCATTGATCCCCAGTAGAATCAGGGCAAAGAAACTTTTTATTTTATGATATTGCTGAATATATGGAAAAAATGGAAAGAGTCCCAATTGTGAGATTGTCAGAAACAGTTGATTAATTTCATTTTGAAGCAATGACTACTAGAATTTATTTTGGTAATTGTTCAAGATAATAATTGCCTGGACTACAGGGCTAACCTTTTTCTCTTTCAGGTCAATAGAAAGATTCCTAATAATTTAAGTAGGAGGTGGCTATGAGTAACATGGTCTGCATTAATTTTATCTTAATGCCTTTATGAAGGTCAAAAAAATGGACAACGTATTTTGAAATGAAAACACTGAAGTAGCTTCTGAGTAAGTTATAATCTTCTGAAGTTAGTAATTGTCTTTTTCATTGTAATGCTTCACATTAATCACCATAGAAATTCAAAGTGAACCTCATGCCTTGAGTGGCCATGGCATGGAGATCCAGGCAGCCTTTGTTAGCTTTTCCCTGTCAATGCAAAGAGTGTGCGCACAGTCATGCCCATTAATCTTTCATACCCTTAATCCAGAACAAATTGTACAATGGACATGCTTTAAGCTGTAGTGGCCTTGCTTTTGAAAATGCGGAATTGGGTTGTCTCAGCAGTTGGAATATCTGAGAGATACTTGTCAGATATCCCACATCCTCCTGATGAGATTAAAATTGGCCTCTCATTACATATTCCCTGAAAAATCTTCATCTGCAAATGGTGAATACAACAAACTTCTAAATAGAGGAATTTACTGAAGTCATCTGTAAATATTTATTTTCTCTTCCATTGGTCATATGTTGCATGAAGAGAGGTTATATGCTGAGTGATTCTGCAGGCTACTATTCATTTTCTGATAATGCACATGAAAGTTTCTCATCCAAAATTGTTTCTTTTCCACTGTATTAAAAAAAGTCCCACTGTTATTGGTAGCTTATTATCAATCATGTCTGTATTCTGTGAACATAAATGTGGCATTCATTTACATCTTTCTGATACTTTGGTCCAAGAACATCATGAGCAGTACAGATGGCATTATTTGCTCCACAGCTCATCTCCGTGACATGTTCTGGATCTGTGCTCTATTTCACTGATGGGTGTCTTTGTGGAAAGGTTATGTTCTGCCAGCATATTTACAAATGCCCCCTCTGCCTTCACACTTACTGAAAATTGATTAGTATGGTAAACTGCTGTGCCCATTTCAGCCCAGTAGTCATATTCACAGAATATCAGGCAAAGTTATGCCCTTTGTGGACTAATATGTTCCACAGATTTGTGGAACAGAGCCAGGGGGAGGAATTTTTTTTTTTTTTTCCATAAGAAAATAAAGTTAAAAACTTCAAAAGACTGGAGGGAAAAAAATTAAAATGTTTTTACGATGTAATCTATCTGATGATCTGCACTTGTGTCTTTGTTCTCCAGAATGTCTTCAAGACAGCAGTATATAAATGTAAAGACAAGGAGGGAAAACAGATCAGGACAAGACAGCAAGCTAGGAGGAAAAAAAAAAAGCTATTATATGAATCAGATTGCAATCAGCTAAGAAAAATTATTTTTTCCTAACAAATTCATGTTTCTGAATCTCAGTCTTCCATATTGTGCTGTCTGTCATGTCCCATAATAAGACAAGTATGTTAGCAGAAAGGCTGTTTATGTATTCAGTTTTTCAAGTTGCATATTAAAACTGATGACCACTTGATGGTAAGTGAAAGAAATGCACCTTCCAATGCGATGGCACATGCCAGAAATCACACATGGGAATGTGGCATGGCACTGGCCAGAAAAGGCACAACTGCAGTTATTGCTTGAAGTTCCACAAGAAGAATCCCTGTCATTCTTTTACACTGGTATCAAAGACATTAGAAGTCCTTGCACAAACAAGTAGAAAAACAACTGTACAGTTGTGTGTTACAGGCCTGGAACCCAAACCCCCTAGCTTCTGTGTGAATCTACTACAAAGAAAAGTGGCTATGTTTAGGAACATCTTTTCCTTCAATAGCTGCATTTTAAATAATGAACCCTATTTAGTTCTTTGAAAGAACATCTTGAAAAGACTCTAGTCCTGAAGAAAACTTCAGACTGTCTGCAGCCCTGAGAATCCACTCTGCTATTTTGTTCTGTAAAGTCTTTCTTTTTACAGCTTAAGAAAAAGGCATGAGGAGGGAAGAACCATCCCCTCATTAATTTGTTTATGAAAAAACTCTGGTTTAGCAACATGATTTGGCTATTCTATTATCTTATTTACTGGTCAAAATCCTAGCACAGTTCCAGTCTTCAACTTAAAGCCTGTCTGATTCAGGTTTGCACAGAACTTCTTTGTTTCTCTCTTGTCCATAATTATTCTCTCAGGTTATTGTGACATTTCATGAAACTTTTGCCTACCTCCCACATTTATTTTCAAAACAAGAATGTAGCTATAGGCCCTGGTTATTTGATGGATGCCTAAAAACGTAAGCAGTGTAACTCTATCCCAGCCAAAACCAGCACACTCTCATACCCTGAGCCCAGGAAGCCTAACTTCCAGAGTTTGATTGTATTTTGCATCCAGTTTTTTCAATATTTCTGTTAACATGTTCTTATAAATGAAACTTCGTTTGAATTGAATTTCTCATTTCACTAATGTGAAATTGCATTTTCTTTCTTTCCTTCTTTCCTTCTTTCCTTCTTTCCTTCTTTCCTTCTTTCCTTCTTTCCTTCTTTCCTTCTTTCCTTCCTTCCTTCCTTCCTTCCTTCCTTCCTTCCTTCCTTCCTTCCTTCCTTCCTTCCTTCCTTCCTTCCTTCCTTCCTTCCTTCCTTCCTTCCTTCTTTCTCTCTTTCCCTCTTTCTCTTCTCCCCCCCCCCCCCCTCTGTCTCTCATTGTCAAGTTTTAGGAAACACAGGACACTCAACATATGTCAGTGCTAACCTTTCTGGTTGTGGATACAGAACATGGGGGTTTTGAAGAGGCAACGGAAAGACCTTAGGATGGATGCTGCACATTCCTGATCCCTGTGGTGCCACTGGAAACGATGAGTGTC
This sequence comes from Ciconia boyciana, assembly GCF_034638445.1. NCBI lineage: Eukaryota > Metazoa > Chordata > Aves > Ciconiiformes > Ciconiidae > Ciconia > Ciconia boyciana. Next base: position 10,314,810 of record NC_132936.1, on the reverse strand, counting down.
TTTTTACGACTGAATAGACCTAGGTGGGCATAGAGGCTCAGGGACACTAGGGATTAACTCAAAAGGTAGGGTCAGAGAAAAGATAAGGTTTATAAAACACATAGATTAAAGAGAAAAGAATAAGATTAAGGGGAGAGACATTCTTACAAATCAGTACAGTCAGGAGTGAGACTGCTGCATTCTCCTCACTGAAAAGCTAACACTCCCTTTATTCAGAAATGTTCAGAAGTAATAAACAGTGCCTTGAACTCCTCTAGCCTCCTTTCTTTTAACCTTATCCTTCTAGTACACCCCATGTTATGTCCACCAGGGAGATCTTTGACTCTTTCAAAAGCAAGTGGCTCAATTAGAAAAGAAGCAGCATTTGCCACATAGCCCACTCGCTACTGCAGCCTCCTTTAATCCAATCTAAACTGAAAGCATTCATTTATATGTCTGCTCTGTCACAATGGAACATATTGATTATCAATACAGGGACCACATTTTCAAAACAAGTCAACTGTAGGGTTCAGTGTGTACAGTTGTGACACTGTTTTGAAAAGATCCCTGCTCTGTGACATTTATGGACACATTCTCAATAGGTATTGTTTCCAGGACTTCGTTACCTTTACTGTAGTTCCTTTACTTATCTGGCCCAAAGGGCAGTGGTGCCAAGTTCTTCTTAATAGCTAGGAACTGTCTTCTGTTCTGTCATTTCTTTAGCATAGTGGGGCTGTAATCCATGAGAAAGCTGCTAATAATGCCATGGTAACAGAAATACATATAAACAGACAGAGGGAACAGTAAATATTGCTAATTCTCAATTAATCAGAAAGTGAATGTTCAGACATATTACTCACTTTTAAATTCAATTCTGAAGATCCATTTCTAACTTGAAGTATCAAAACCAGGATATTTGGTAGGCTTTTATATTTAGATTGCAAAATTTATTATTTATGTTAAGTATTCCTGCCACAACAGTTACTCCATGGAGCCGTTGTAAAATCGTATTGCTCTAACGCACAATGACTTTCTCCTGCCTGTAGCCAAGAAGATGTCTTGTCACTGTGGAAAGATCTGAAGAACCAAAATCTACCAATTATTGCTTCAGCTGCTTTTGTTCAAGGTGTGTAATTTCCTCTGCATCTTCTCAGTGCTGTGCCCATAGTTATAAAAAAATAGTAATAACAACTTCTACTTCTTGGCAGCTCATGTCATTAAATAACATAGTCAAAAGACTTTTTAATTTTTTTAAGCACCTTATGGAAAATTTGAACCAAGGACATGAATGTTTTATTGATGAGCTTCAGAGACATGGTCATTTCTTCTGTCATGGGTTCTTTAACTGATATATAGTTCCGAAGACTCTTCTATGTGCTGTACTTAACAAGTCTTCTTAATCAGCACTACCACCATTTTAACACAACAAGCATAAATTGCACTGTAGTCCCTTTGAGGATAAGGCCACAGCCTAAACTGAGACTTGCTCAGATTTTGAAAATAAGAAAAAAATTGAACCTGATTGCCTTTTCCCAAACCTTTTCTAACTATACTCCTGGACAAAATATCTTAGTAGAGAAACCAACCAAAGGAAAAAATAATTGAATTTCCAAATGTGAATATGAAACAATTATTTGTATTTTAGTTTTCCCCTGCCCTCTTTGATGGCTCCTGAAATACCTCTGGATACTGTAGAATTAAGCAATTATTGACAGAGTAATTCTAAGCAAGAAAGAAGGGTTAATATCTGAGGTATTTTGAAACACAGTAATGTCATTTTATATCTTTATGTTTTCTTCACCATTGTCATCCTTTTGAGATAGTGATTCGATGATGTAGTAGTAGCTATGTGATGCAATATTAATGTCTTTGCACACTTCTCTACTGCTTGATTTCAGCTTGGTTTAAGGCTTTGGACCCATGGCTTCTGTTTTTATTGAATGAAAATCCCCTCTTTCATTTCTACGTGAGTTTCTGTGGCTCAACCAATAACAACAGACATTTTCATGGGTCCGCTTTCAATATTTTTTAAATCTGTCCCTAATTTAATAATTTCTCAGAGTTTGTGTCATCTGGCATCTGGAAGGATTCAGATTCTAATTCAGACACCTCATTTTAGTTTTCTACAAATGCTCTAGATGTCTAAGTGCATGATCATGGCCACCCATGCTGTGATCTGTCCTTAGGCCACTGATCAGTTCACAGTGTCATTCTTTTAAGCGTGCTGTTGATCACCAGTCCATTCCACACAACTCTGTTCCTGTATCTAGTGAAGAAATGGATGAAGAAGCATTTGGAGATCTTTGAAAAGGAGATAATTTAGAGACATCCCAACACAAGGTGGATTCTTCTTATGTGGCTCTAGTCATCTGTAAGTTTGGCACCCAGTACAAGTCATTTGGCTAGACTCCTGGAGCTGACAGGGAATGATAAATAGCTCTAGGGTGCCACAAACATAGGTGTCTAGGAAAGCTGGGACAAATAAGATGGATCCCATGCATGACTGCAGAATCTTAGAGTATCCTTACTTTATCTTATTTGTTACAGTAGCCCTGAAAAGCCCTCAAGAGCCAAAAGGTTTTCATGTTAATTTAGAATTAAAATTCTAATTAGAAAATTTAGAATTAAAAAGAGATTGTTTTTTTCTCTGAAAGCTGATGCTTTGTGATTTATTACAAGATTGAGGGGCTGTTTAGAACAAAGCAAATTAATTTACTTTATACACACACCTTAGTTCCAGATTCCTTGTTCCTTAATTATAAAACAGATGATACTCCAAAAAAAACCCCAAAAACCTACTGGCACCAAAACTGAGTGGAAAATTACTTAAGAAACAAGTATGGCTGATAGGTGAGGGAAGTTTTTAAAAGTTGTTTTGGATACCTGAAGAAATTGAGTTTTGCACTGACAGAAGGTATTTTCTTCAGTTAAAAAGCAATCCTGGCTAAGAGGGAGGTGAAGTCCGTGATAAAAAATAATGGAAAAAATATGGAGCCTGATAGCAATGAATAAAATCCGTATTAGATAATGGAGAGAACTGATAAAGACAACTAAAGGGATCAGTTGAAAATCTATGAGTAATAGGGCAAAGATAACAAGAAATTCTTTAAGCAGGAACAAAATGCTTACATTATTATAGAACTATAGATGGTAAAATTGTTAATCCTCATAGAGAAAATGCAGAATTAAGTAAATATGTCTATTTTCTAAAAGAAGAATGAAATATTTTATTTTCTCTCACTTCTGAGGAAGAGTGATAAACAGCAACACTAAATATTTTTAAATCTATAGAATTAGATAATTCACAGTCAGGAAGATTACTTGTCTGTGGAGCTGTCTGAATTAATCCAATTTTTTAGCAAATCTAAATATTCTGAGGAACTTCCAGAAGCCTGAAAAAAATAGTCAAGGCCCAACATTAACAAATAGCAAGTTAATTGGCCTTGAAGACAATTCGCTAGTTAGCCCAAACCTTACTTAGGAAAAAGTTTTTTGGATTAATTGAACTAAGATTTAAATTATAATTGATGCCAGTCAATACAACATTATGGAAAAGAATTTTTTTTCAAATGATCCTGCATCTTGATGAGATTGTAAAATATTTTCATAAAGTAATTGTCCTGATGGAACATGCCTAGATGTTTTATAGTTTCAGAGACATCGCGTGCAGCTGGCAGATGTGACATGGCATCCATGGGCTCAGTGTCAGCTACCAGCCAGGTGTGATGCCCGAGGTGTCTGAAATCGCATAGAGCCTTTATGTCTAGACAGCTGGATTGTCCCCTGGTGCCCACGCTGAGTGCGATTCGTCTGCCTCACTAAAGGCATCAAAAAATTAAGATGCCTGAGTTGGAACTAGATTCCTTTTAAAGTCAACAGAGAAAATAGGCACCTTCCTGTGTGCTTCAGCTGACCTAGCTGAAACGCCTTTCTTAGGGTGAGGTGAAACATCACTGTAAGGTGCTGAATTTCCCTCCATCAAGTATGGGGAAAGATAGTGAAACTGAAATTAGATTATATCAACCCAAGGCAGTACAAAAAGGATATTGACAATCTGGAAAGAGTTTGGAAAAGATCTATTGAAGCATTTCAGGGTTTGGAAAAGGTGCTTTGTAGTGTGGAACTAAAGAAGTACAATCAATTTTCTTTGTCCAGAAAGGTTAAGAGGTTGCAACCTGTGATTGCATCTGAAGAAGAAGTATTTGATAGTAGAGGCTCTTTAATCTTCCAGAAAAAATAACACCCCCCCCACCCCCCGCAACATAACATCCAACAGCTGAAAGCTTAAACTCGCGCAAAGTAAGTGCAGAAATTAAAGTGCACATTATTTACAATGGAGGTAGCTGCATGGACAAAGCTGTGTGACTGTCACAGCTAGTGACTGTAAAAGCTTGTCTCAGGATATAGAGGCTTCTCATTGCCTTGAGTGCATATCTAAACGATGTGCTACCATGCAAAGCGAAGAGACAAGCTTGCTTAAATTCCTGGTGAGATTTTGTGGCCCGGGATACACTAAGCAACAGATAGAATACTCACAATTATTCATTCTGGCTTTGAAACCTATGGATTTCAGAACCTGTTTTCATAGGGTAGAAAAGAAGCCTTGTACATTTATCAGTGTTGTTTCAAGTTCCAAAGAGGGCTGGGAGAAATTATTAACCAAGGCAAAAAGGAAGGTGAAAAATGGGGGAAATGATAAAGAGGGAAAATGAAAAATAATTACATAGAATTTTCACTCCCACTGCCATCTATTTGGTTAAAATAATTTTAATTTGGTTTTGGACCTAAAAATTTATATTTTGCTTTATTTCCAATTTAATTTCTTTAAGTTTTGTGAAAAATATGTATTTTTTTATTTGTATATATTTTATTTACTTGCCGCTTTCTCTTTTTTTTTCCTCTTTCTTTTTAGCCTTCCCTCTTTCACAAAAAAAGTTTGGAAGTAGAAGACCAGAAAGGGAAGGATATTTTAAGTTTTTTAACAAAAAAATTCTTTGGCTGGAAATTAAGTGAAAAGTGCATTTTCCTTTTCCTTCATGACATTACACACAGAAAGAAATGAAATGATACAATGACATTTTTTCAAAACTTAATGAACTTTGAAAAATTTATGAACAGTCCTAAATAAATAGAAACTCATGTCCTAGTATTTAATAATTAAATTATTTTCCTGATACCTGGGTACTTTAACCTTTTTTCCAGTACTTAGAAAAAAATTCACCATAGGCTTATATCCACAAAGAATTAAGTTGTTTCTTTACATCTTTATACAGCAGCTGCTGCTGAAATGCTTTTATAAATGAGACCATTTTATAACATAGCATCTTACAGGAGACTCCTGTTTAGCTACCTGGGAACGCAGGCGGCCTTAACCCGCTTGGTATTATGTCTAGAACTTTTATATATATATTTTGCTTGCTGTTTACAGCCTTTTTTATTAGTGTGCCTTTTTTTCAGTGTGCAGGTTTGTGGAGCAAGCAGCTGTTCATTTGTTTTGTCAGTAATGGAAAGAAGACTTGAACAGCTGATGACAGGTAATTTGGGCTGATGTTCAAGTTCTTATAATAGAACTGTGTCGAAAGCTATCACTTTATCTTACAGTGTCTGTATACGTGTGACAAGACTTTCAGAACAGAAGAAGAAATTTGCACTTCACAGGGTAAATAATAAAACATGAGAAAATAGACAGTAGTGTTAAGAATGATGTGTAGAAAAACTACACACAGGAAGCCATTTCTGGTGCACAACAAGGAGTTTTGCTGGTTGTACGCTGCTGGAATTTTTGATAAGGGTTCGTGACTGTCATGCATTGGCACCTCTTTTATCAGTTTTTAATACAAATCTGGAGCATGCTCAGAACATTTGTATTCCTTTATTGTAAAATGAGTAATGTTACCTAGCTATGGGTATGGAATTTCTAGGCAAATTTAGCACGCTTGCATTTTGTCCAGTTGGAGCCTCATTTCCACTTGTCATTCACTCTCTGGAGATTTCTCTTCTGATGTATTTTCTGGCAGTTCTTTGACAGCTCCTGAACATTTCCAGTAAATCATCTCCATACGTTCATGGCTGTCCTCTGTTCCAGACCTACCTCCATGCAGGAATTTGTATTTCCATCATCCCTCAAGGGAAGCTGTTCCTTCATGGCTTCCTGGAAATGGCAGTTGTAGTAATTACAGTTGTCCTCTACTTCTGCCTTGTCTGACCTTGAAAGTACCTTTTGTATACCCATCCCTGTCCTGTGCTGCTTTTCTGTCACTGGCAACCCTCTTACTGCCTGTCCTACCCAGAGTTCGGGGAGTTCCCTGTTACCTCTATTACAGCAGTATTTGGCTCCCCACTGCCACTTTTTAATTCGTTCTGTCAGCTTTCCTACCACTGCTGGCTTCAAAAGTTTATTTGCTGTAGGCAACAGAGAGTCCACATATGGAGTGCCTGGAGATGCTGTCCTGGCTGCTGCCCATGCCTTCTGTTAGTGTATGTCTCCAGTTGTTCAGTTGCTTCTTAGCTTGCTCATGAAGCTGTGAAAAAGCTCTTTTTCATAGATATCCCCATACATTTGCATTGCAGATGGAGTGTCGGTCATCACTTGTGATGAGTAACTCAGTGGTTTTGCTTAGCATCACAAAAAATTAAAATAGAAAATATGTTTTGAAGAGTTCAGGTGATAGTACAATCATCAGAAACCATATGCCACACAAGAATGGCAAAAGCTATTTGTTTCAGCCAAATACAGAGACCATGTAGCATATTCCTTATCATTATTTAATAGGAGGTAATTATTAAGTATTTGGATACACAGAAATATATTCTGTAGCTAGTCATGGCACTTGAAAGCTTGCCACTTGCATAGTAAAAAGAACTCTGGATATATATTGGTTCTCATGAATTACTTATTTGTTCTGCTCTTCTCTGTGGCTTCTTTCCAATTTAAGTGGTTTTGGCCTCAGTGTGCTACATGGTGTGACTGAAAGGTCATTTTACAACCTGTTGTATCCCCTGGTTGTCACTAGACTCCTTCTGGTACTGTGTCTCCATGTAGCAATTGGATTAAGAAAGGATCCTACAGCTTAATGATCTGAAATAGGGATGTGATTCTTGGAATGCAAAATAGAGGAGAAAAACTTGACGTAAGTTGATGAAAAATTGAGGAGATAAAATAAAGAGGTACAAATAAAGACAAGAATGAAAGGTAGGGCAATGCATAAATGGCAAATAGACAAGTCAATAATTAATGACAATACAAAACAACTAGCTCAGAATTGCAAGGCCTTTTTTTTATTCTTTGAAGCTTTCCTCATTGGCTACTGTAAATTAAAAAAAAAAAGTGCTTGAATGTTTTTGTCCTTCGTAATCTTCAGCATGCTAATTCCTACCATAGCAAGAAGAATTTGTCAATATTCAGACAAATAACCTGAACAGTACAAATATTGAACTTCTTACTTCTAAGTAGAAAGGAATATTAAAGCTATCTAGACACATTTATTTTTTGATGTATTGCTGTTGATTTGATGTTGTGTTTTTATTTAATCTTCAGCAAATTGCCCTTTTAATTTTAAACCCACATAAAGCAACCTCCAAAATTAAACAACTCTGTATTTCAGTTCCTGTAAATTGGACTATACAATTAATAATACATGTAGTGTATTATTTTAGAAGAATGGAGAGTCAGTTATATATTTTTTGTGAGCTGCATTGGGATTTAGCCACCTACCTTCCATTCACATTAATGGGACTCATGCAGATAAATTGCTCTTAACAACGTAAGTTTTCACCCTTTGGTCTCAAGCTAGGCCTTCAATTGCAACCTAAAGAATGAAACACACCCTGCAGTTATGAAAGACGTATGCCTGGGCATTCAGCATAAAGAGGGAAATATCAAAATAAGGTTATTTGGCAGGAACTGGGAAAAAAATGTTATTTTATAAACGGCAGACAAGACAGATGGAACTAAAAGTCATGCAGCTGAGAGAAGGATCAAAGAAGAACAACTATTTCCTTGATGCAGGGAAGAGAAAGCAACAACAAAGTGTGCAGTACAGCGTGTGCTCCTGACATGGCCGGGTCAGCCAGCAGCTTAGAGAAACTTCTGAGCAGAGTAAAAGGGACAAGAGTGAGGAAGAGGGAAATGCATGAATATCTTGAAAAGATAGAGAGAAAAAATGTGGGTTTAAAGTTCCTTCCCTGTAAAGTTGCCAACCCTTAGGCTTTCTTTACTGTTATGAAATATATTAAATTATTTTAATATTAAGGTGCTAGTAACAGTGAGTCTGATTATGTTTATTTTCTAAAGGAAAAAATGGGAAATAAATCTAGTGACAAAATTTTGAGAAAAATGAACCTTCAGGTTAAAGAACTAGAGTGTTTGTATGTATCTGAGAGGGTGGTGCAGAGAGAAAGAGAGACAGAGAGGGCAAGGGAGAGAGACAAATACATTTAAATCTACATTTAAATTATTTTTAACTCGATCCTGTGATTTTTATAACTGGACTTTTTCAATGCTAGAGTTGTATTTTGGTTACAGAGTCTTATAGTGTTCAGTCTTTTGCTTTTATTTTTAAAAAAATATTTAAATGACATTAGAAATTGTATTAGAAAACTGAGCAGGCTGGCAAATCCCCAGGTTTTTCAGATGCTCAGTTCCTGTCCAGGATACATAACCTAGGACTCAGGTCTGGACATACTAGCCCAGATGTCACAGTGCATTTGTGTATGTGCCCCACTTGGTGTGAGTCAGCCCTCTGTAAAGCCTCATGGTGAAATCCACTACACCTTCCCTCACTGTCCGCCTGGCGATCATTCTACATGAGAATGGCTGTCAAGCTGGGATCTACTACGTTCTTAAATGCATATTACCAGGAAATAGCGAGATGGTGGCTTTAGCCTCCAAGATTAAATGTGTTTAGAAGTGGTCCCTAGAGAACTGTTTCCTCAAGATATATGTTTTAACGAGCGCTTCACAGCTACGTGTTTTTGGAGGGAAAGAGGACTTTTAAAATAGATTTTTTACATTTTTTTCAACCCAAATGCTATTCAAAAGATAAATTAAAGCTTCAGTGCAGTTACTTCATCCTGTTCCAGAATATCGTTTTATTTTATTTTTATTTAATGTATCTAGGTTGGTGGATAGGTAAATGATTGTAACATGAACGTGTTTCTCATTGATGAATGTGTCTAGAAGAATAAAGGAAGAAGAGAGGGCAAGAGGAATGGATATTAAAGTGAGCAATATATTTCAGTGTTCCTCTTGCTGTTCCATTAATGGTACCCATGAGAAGACCCATCTTACAATTCATAGCAGTTCTTTTTTCCTCCCATTTCCTCTTCCCTCTTGAGCATCATTTATACGAAAAGTATATCCCTAATATTTTCTATAGTCTTTGACTTGGCAATTCATTGTTTGCCACAAACTAATTTTTGTGTGTGTGTGTTTCTGGAGTTTTACTTGTATTTTTACTGTCTGTGGGCTTGAAGCACAAATTATATATTCATTGATAGCAATGCATTTTACAGCGTAAAGCTTGCTTCCTTCTGCCAGTGCTCCTTTCAAACGACTCATGGATTATTCAGGTAAAATAATAATTATCTCCCAAGATTTAAAATAAAAATAATCTGTACTGACTCTCCCTGCTTTATCGTAATGTTGGAAAACAGGATAAGTTCAAATGAACATTTTTAGTTTCTTTCTGTCTTGCTAATTTGCAGCTAAGATTACATTTCTATGATTTTCATGTCTAATGGCTCAAGAATTCTGACATTTGTGCCTGCTTCCTCTGTTACCCCCCAGAGCCATCCATGCACTTCTTATGCTGAAGTGAATATAATAAGAATACAAATTGAACAACAACAAAACTTCATGAACATTTGGTCTTTGAAGGAAAAGCACTTTTCACATAATCCCATCATTGCTGAAAGAACACTGACATCAACAGCAGTTGAAGCAGATTCAAGTATGGTTTTAGCAGAATGGTGAGGGAAAATGTTCTGGTGATTCCTCTCCACAGTTCACGTTATCCAGGAGCCCTCTCTTCCAAAGACTGGTGCAGTATCATGGCTATGCAACCTTCCTCTCTGGGAGGGAATATTTCACAACAGGGCTGTTTCCAAGGATCTGTATATGTATCTGCATCATTATCTGTGGGCGAGCTTGGAAAATCCAAACCCCACAAATTTCAGATTATTCAAATACCCAGTCTATTTCAGATACTTCACAGTTTTGTGGGTGTTTGTACCAAAGTGGTGTGACGCCTTGTTAGCAATGAAGTAGCTACGTGCTAAGATTTATAATCAGACTGGAATCAAAATTACACACTGATGTTGTGTAATTCAGCTCTAGTACTGTGGCCTAGGTTGGTATCATATGGCAGTTTGCTATTATGGAAATTACCTCAGACTGGTGATAATGTTAAATGTCTGCTCATATGTTCAACTTATGTGGGAATTTCTTTGTTCCCGAAACCAAGAATGTGCAGAAGAAGAAGAGCAAACTGAGTCTGCTTAACACCTCTCACTAACACTGAACATGGTGCTGTGTGGGTGACGGTGTAAGTTATTTGAAAAGAGGAGCTTGAAAGCAAGTTTTAATAAATTCAGTTATCATTTTTCTAACTTTGTTTTATGACTTTTTGCCCAGCTGCAATAGGTAGAATATCATCTGGAAATGCTGCAATATATAATTTTTCTCTGACGCTTTAACAGTGGAAGATGGACCTTACCCAAAGTTGTGCGTAGAGAGCTGTGAAATGTGGCTCTCGAATCTCTCAAAGAAACAGTTTTCTTCACTGAATGTGGATGCTGAAAATCAATTATATGTAGCTTGGCTATGAGAGAGACAAGCTGTTCTGTTGATTTAGGCATGACCTGTGTGGTGACGCTTCATCTCCCACTGAACTAAATATTCTTTCAAATGACATATTAACGGGAGGGCATCCAAAATACTTGCTAGGCAAATGAATGTGTAATAGCCAGATGGCTTATTTGGATTTTCAGTAATCCTCAGAGGTTCAGAAAAAGGATTTATTTAGGATTCAGTAAGTTATGGCTTGCAGTTACCTGTGTTAAAGTGTCTTGAAATACAGTAGGTTATAATTGCAGATCTGTTCTGTTCTTTTCTTATTCTGCCACGTTTGTAAAGCACTGTGGAAAATGTCAGCCAACTTTTCGTGGCGTGGTAGGAGCACAGGTGGGGGATGTTTAAGAAATAGGGTTGTAAAAAAGATGGTAAAGCAAATTACCCAATAATCCCTTCTGCTATTCTTAGGGCTATTCAAATCTTTCATCCCACATCAAATTCCTTCTATTCAAAATTTAGCATAAAGACCATAACACATCTCAGAACGTGGAATAAAACTTACCTTGCAAGCCTACCTACATAACTCTTTTTAACAGATGAAATGTATTTTGGGATGCCTTCTCAGTACTCAAACACATTGTGCTGAGACAGAAACTTCTAATACAATACTATACAGGCTCGCTGTTCATGCTTTTAGCTCTGTACATGTCTGGTCAAATGTCTTCAGCATATGCATACTCTTTGCAGCTGGGAGAGTGAGCCACAGATGTTACATTTATATAAAGGCTGGCTTTTCTCCACCTGGTTCCCTAATATACAGATATATTTTTTTTCCCTGCATGACCAAGAATGGGTCCCTTTGATGCTACTGTATATTCTGCATGGAGGGGAAAAGGAAATTGAGTTTCACTGAATGTTGGGTTTTGTCTGGAACACATTTCTGCTGGGGAAAATTGAATTGTTTCTGAAGCATTTCAGAAATTCATGTCTTCTGTAGACCAATAGTGCTGCCACTGTGTGTTCCACTGGCAGCAATAGTGGACCAAAATAATGCCTGTCTATGTTACAGTTAGGAAATCAGCAAAACACTTAAAAACCAAATGTGTCACTCGAGCAACATGATGAAGTCTAAATTCTGTAGAATTCAGGAAAACCTCTCCAAGGCTGCTTGTCATCATATTTGTCCCAGCTGTTACAAGTTTTTGGGGAAAACCTTGCCCCACACACCCAAAGTTGGGTGGGAATACTGCTGGGAATGCACAGCAGGATCACATATTTACTATGCTTGCTGCTTAGGAAATCTCTCTCCTGAGTAATTCAGAAAATAGCCATTCATACACCCAGGGTCTCTCTAGAGGCCAGTTTGTTGAGTGAACTTACCTGATTGTATTGAGTTCTACTAAAACTGTTGTGCAGTGATGTAAGGGCATGGCAGTAAGAGTACAGTAAATTCATTCATTTTTCACCATGACAGACAACTGGATAGTCTACAGAGAAGACAGATCATAAGATTTTCCTCCTACTGACTTGTAAGTCCTAGACAGTGCGGTATAAGTCTTGGCTTCTTTCCTTTTGGTTTCATGTACCTGACTTAGCTCTTACAAGCAGACCCCTTGCCAGCTATCTGGATATTCTTGGAACATAGGAGCTGTCTGCTTGCTCTCCCACAGGCTGGGGATAGCCTAATCCCTAGCTTTTGTAATTGAAGGCCAAATCCTTTAATGACTGACTAGGCAGAGGAAGGGCTACAGGTCTGTGCTCAGAAATGTGCTTGGGTTCTGCATCCGAGTCTCACAGAAACCCCAAGTGGCAGCTCTGAGATACCTTCCTTGCTGGCAGACCCTACGGGTTGGCTCTGGCATCCCTGTGCTTGATAACTCTCCCAGATGTGAACTACATCTAAGGGGGGGGCTAACTCTCCTCCTTGGTATCCACAGAGATATCTGGAGGTTTCAGTTAACACCAGGACTTCCTTACCTGTCTCTGGGCACCTGACTTTAAGCTGTGACTGTGCTGAGCTTCACTGTGTAGACCCTCTGCTGAATGCTTGCCATGTGGCAGGAGACCATCCATCATTAGTTATGTCTTATGACATATTACCCTCATCTTCTATGCAGTCACCTCTAGTGCTCCAGTTTGTAATCAACGTTGTCCAGAATACCAGCGGCATATGTAGGCGTCTTTGTGAACCAGGGCATAAAAATGTCTACCGATCCTTGAATTTAGAAGGTAGTCTTTCCACCATTTGTCACTTACCACTCACTCAGTTTCACTGTGAGCGATGTCTCTGCATGAAATGTGAGCCATAGCTATAAGCCAGATGTCAGTAAAAAAGTGGATTATCCCTGCTTCAGCGTCCTTTATTGTGATTCAATTTTCGTACATGATAGGCACTACTGTTCAACAAGCGGCACTGTCACTGGTCAGCATTTGATTTAAACAAACATTTTGAGACCATAAACTGGAAAGGTGCTTGGTCAAACAATTGATCAGTGGGTAGATGAAACTAGTAATACAAACATGCTGGAAGCTAGGAGTAACACTGGGAAAGCAGTTGTATGTTGGAAGCCAATGATTTTGATTTGCATGAGTACATAAAGGAGGATATTTCTGAAAGTAGTCGAGATTAAAGGTGCTGAGACAAAATAAAAGCATTTTTTAAACAAAAGGGACTGTTTGGGGGAGAGTGTGATCATTTTTACTAGTTTAATCTGGCAATAAGAAATACAGTACTTGTCTTGTCAGCATTTAATCTCATAATTCATTTTAAGGATTCAGGAACAAAATCTCACATGAACCAGTGCAGCTTCTGCTTAAGCGGGGAGTTGTTTTTCCAACTGTTTTAACAGGCAATATGTAATATAAGTGCAAGTCTCCAGAGGTCAATAGAGTTTGCTGTAGTTATCAGGAGAAAATAGGCTTCATGGTGAGTAGAGAAAACAGAATTCTTTTAATATCTACAATATCATTTTAATGGTTGATAAAAGATTCTGTACACGCACGTATACATACATGTGCATACACGCATACACACACACAAAGAGATATTAATAATATACTTCAAACAAAAACATTTCCCGCACTTCTGTCTTTACAGTATATTTAGGAAAGCTACAAAAAATGCATCAGAAGAAAGCAAAGGGAGAGAAAAAATATCTGTAAACGAAAGTGAAGTTGATTGTAGGATCTTTCAGTTCACACCAAGAATACTGCATGGTATATGGAAAAACTACTGGCAGCCTGAGAAATGGTGTCAGTTCCTGACATCACTCAAGCCTGTGACAAACCTCCTATTGGCTTTCATGAAACCAGAATTACATCCATTATGTTTTTCACATGGAAAAGTACACCTACAGCAAAATAAGCTTTCAGAGCCTTAGTCCCTAACCTTTTGATTATCATTACTTACTCTGCCTTACTGTAGAGAAATCTTTAAACAATGTGTTACCTTTCATCTCAAAAGCAAAAAGTTGTATGTGTTTCTTTAGAGTAAATCTGTTGTCTTGAACAATATGACCAGTAGGGATCCTAAAGGGAAGAAGTTTCCCCTGAACCCTAGCCCAACATTAAGTAGAGGCTGTTTTAGAACATGTACGTTGTTTTGGAACAGGTTGCCCAGAGAGGTGGTAGGTGCCCCATCCCTGGAAACATTCAAGGTCAGGTTGGACAGGGCTCTTGAGCAACCTGCTCTAGTTGAAGATGTCCCTGCTTGTTGCAGGGGGATTGGACTAGATGACCTTTAAAAGTCCCTTCCAACCCAAACTATTCTATGATTCTATGATTCTATGATCTAGCAGAGCTATTTTCAGGAATTTTTATGGACATACTCTATTCTTAATAAATCCTATAAAAATATGTGCAATGACAGTATTTTTTTTTCATATATTGATACTGAAGTCTTTCAAATATAATAGTTACAAATAAAGGTTTATTCTGTAACCTCCTTTGTTGGTTTGGCAGAAAGGACTACAGAGACAAATTTCAGGAGCCAATCTTCAGTAGGGAAGAGAGGTTGTTATTGTTTGGAAAATACAATATGGTCAATACTGTTAAAAGGTAAGCATGTGTCTAAACTGAGTACTCAGCATAATTGGAATACTACAGATTTCCCCAGGAAAGCTGGTCCTGCACCTGGTGCGATCAGAAACTGTGGTCAAATACTTGATGAAATTCTCAGCAGGTTTAAGTAGATGTAATGACCCTGACTTCAACAGATAGCTGGCATGGAGGAGAATTTAGTCTGTTAACTTTTTGAAAGCAACCATTTTATTTATTCTTCAGCTCTGAGCATTTATGTTCCAGCTGGTCTCAAAAATCACATAACTGGAAGTTGTAAAGACATGCTGGGGAAAAAAAAACGTGGCAGGAAACTTGGCAGGAAACGAGACACTGAAAACTTAAAGCAGAAACTATGGCAACCTGAATCACTTGTTGAATGAAATGTGCAAGATTTTCACCAGTGACACCTGGAGGACTAGGGTTTAACCTCAGCACTGCTGTCT
Organism: Ciconia boyciana; assembly: GCF_034638445.1. NCBI lineage: Eukaryota > Metazoa > Chordata > Aves > Ciconiiformes > Ciconiidae > Ciconia > Ciconia boyciana. Next base: position 10,299,537 of record NC_132936.1, on the reverse strand, counting down.
TGCAGTGCAGGAAAAGGCTGAGAAAAATGATTCCCTCCTTGATTTGGCACGTGTGAAACGGCAACCCAAATGACATCCACACACGTGCTCTTTGGAGCACCCCAATAAAAGGACATGGACAAACTGGAGTGAGTCCAGTGGAGGACACCATTGGTCAAGAGGCTGGAGCAGAAGGTGTATGAGGAGAGTCTGAGGGAGGTGGGTATGTTCAGCTTGCAGAGAAGAAGGCTTTGGGGTATCAGAGGTGTGTGGTGATAGGATGAAAAGCAAAGGTCAAAAACTGGAACCCAGGACATTCAGATTAGATATGAGCAATTTTGTTTTTTCACGGTGGGGGTTGTCAGAGACTGGAAAAGAGGATGTTGATGCTCTCTAGAGATATTCAAAACTCAACTGGACAAAGCCCTGCAACCTGATCTAATGGGGCTTTGTCTTCAGCAAAGATGACTTCAAGAGGTCCCTCCCAACCTGAATTATTCTGTGTTTCTGTGATACTGTCCAGTTTACTTAAATTATTCTGTTTGTTTTCAAAGAGAAGTGACAATTTCAGAAATGGATCCAGCTGTTGATTATATGCTTCAGGGGGCAACGTTAATGGAGGAGCTGCAGCCTTTTTAGCTCCCTGGTAAACTCAAGCCTTAGTTTTTATTGTTTTCTACCTTCAGCTATTGTGTAGCATTGCTGAGCTCATAAAGCAGCTGCTGTGAGTGGTGTGAAAAGTAATTGCTGCATATACTTCATACGGCTTGTAAAATGATTTGGAAATTACTGTAGAGAAGCGAGTTGCTACTTTTTTATCACTATAGAAAACCTCAAGATGGCAGATCACTAGATAAGCTATATGTATATACATATATAAATATACATATGGGTCCCAACTGTCAAGATAATTCATGCTACCTTAGATTCTGGCCCTAAAATTTGGCCACAGCCCATTTTTTTTCCAGAAATAATGCTAGTGCTACAATGATAACCTGAGTAAGATGGAGCTCCAGATGACATACCTGGCTGTTAAGATGAGTGCAAGGGAAAACTGAACAAGAACTTGAAAGAGAAATCCGTAAACATCAAGAAAACACATCCACCTCAAGACATCCCCTAAAATGTTAGTGTCCAAATGGGTATAAAAGGGAAGCATGATATAAGTTGAGCTGATAAAGGAAATCCTGTTGCAGGAAGGATGTATGTTGGTACATAAACAGTGTAAGAGGGAGCATCTGCCCTCCTAAATTCAGACTCTGCACGTGGGATTGATTCTTTTCTTCCAAGAACACAGTAAGAGTCCTTTATGCATCCTGCTTGCCTCAGCTTCTATTTCTTTTCTCTACTTTTTAGACAAGAATGTCCATATATCTCACAGGGTGAGCCTAGACTTTTATTAATTAAACTTTCAAGACCTTTGAAGATGAAAAAGAGAAAGTATTATTATCAAGGATTATTTAAACTACCTTTTTGTGAGGTTGAAATACAGTCCAGCTGAGAACTACATGCCAAAGCCTTAGTAAAAATAGTCAGTCAGTGGGTTTTCAGCCAGTACGATGTCAAATTAAAATTATACTTCGCAACAGTAAATTCAGTGCTGATAAATCTGTGTGGATTAAATGTAGGAAGCTGAAAAAATAAACACCTATTTTTCTCATCCAGATCATTTACCTTCCTGTTAGGGTTTTATTTTCAAAAAAACAAACCTGAAAGCTGTATGTGGAGATGTAAACAACTGCACAGGGAAAAAAGTAAGTACTTTAGCAGCAGTGAAGTTTGTCCAAGGATTACCACAGTGAATAAAACCAACTTCCCTTTTAAAAGCTGAGTGTACTATTTTGGGAATGTGACCCCTTTTCATGAATAAATGACGTGGTGACATTTACAGATAAAGCAAGATTTAACTGCTATGAAAGGAGATGACAAATGTCAGGATGTCAGTAATGATCTGTGAACATAATGGTCTCTCACCAGAGCACTGGGTAGATATATAATGTAACTGTCGCCTGCTAATGCTGCCATGGAAGAAGAAAAGCAAAGCAATATGAGGAAGATCAAAAACCTCTCTGGAATCAACCTTAAAGCCTGATTGATAGGCATTGGCACAACTTAGCTAATAAATTATACTGCTAATGACTTAAAGTTTTTACCTCGTGCATATTACTGTTACACACTGTGAAATTCCTGTATAACTTACAACTGTATTGTGTCAGAGGATAAAGTGTTGGCCATCAAAATGGCTTTCTGACAGTTTCTTTATCCCTACTCTACTGCCAGGGCTTGGCTGTTGCGAAGGTCTTGCTGGAGCTGAATGGATTTACAGCAACCAGAGCCTGGTTCATGGAGCCCGGGTTGCTGCAGAGCAGAGCAGGATTTTCCTTTGGTGTGAATCGACTGTGGGAAAGATCATCGAGACTTCCTACCCGCGGCAGGGTTGTCCTCTTCAGGTATTCTCAAGTGTTATGTCTCTCAGTTTTTCACACCCTGGCAGACCTTACGTAGGCCCAGCCTTGTGATTGCTGTCAAACTCGCCTTGATGACTTCCTTGGGAAACCTAGAAATATGGTAGGGAAAAAAAGCTTGGCATTATTTATGCAGTTGTCTTCTGAAGTTTTCTCAGGCAACTGCCTCCCACCCCCGGGCCCCAAACAAAATCCCCATTTGTGTCACATATTGAGTGCTTTCTCCAGCTGACAGATAAATTGATTGCCGTTTGCTATTTAAAGTGAGGAGAGCGTCTGGAAATCTGAAGGTTTAAAAATCCTGAGACCTAAGCACAGCGTAGCGTGGAAGGCAGGGAGTTTCTTTGCATGAGCTCCCCAGCCTCCTGGCAACTTCGCAGCTCTCAGCTGTGCAGCGGGTTTTGCTTTCTTCATGCTTTGCTTTGACAGTTAGTCGACCTTTTCTCTGAATAGGTTAGCCTGCCACAGGGCTTGTGTTACCCAGAAGACCAAGGATGTTTTCAGAGAGATGGTGAAACTGTGATTGAAAGCCAGACGTAGTCAAGCTCTGGTGCAATAGGCCAGGAAGCACTTGGCTGGTAGTTTGTTTATGAGAAGAAATATCATGGATAAAATATAAACATTAATACAATAAAAATGCCAAGCCCTGGAACATAGTGAAGATGATGCTGAACAGTGAATAGAAGTATTTTTTAGGAAATATTCTGAGTTAAAACTCCTGTTAATAGCACACAAGTCTATCTTTAACACTACTTGAATAGATATAGTAATCACAGTATCTCTCAAGCAAATCCACATTACAAAGGAAACTAATCCCAATCTGCTATATCTTTTGATCTGCACTTTACAGTCAGAGTCATCTACGACAATGGAGATGGAGGTGGCATTTTGGATAAGACAGCCAGCATTGTAGCAATCATATATTGACATCCAGCAAGGATTCACCTCGATTAACATTATCCATCTAAAAGTTAGATGTCTTCTCTAAGCGAATTCTTTTAAGCTTCCTGTAAAGTCAATGGAGAGATGTAGGCAGTGCAGAGGGCAATCGACCCTATCCTGAGATAAGTATTGTAAGATAAATTGTGCCTATTTCTTGCTATTCACTGCAGAGGCGACCCAACTCTCCAGAATAGATGCCTACTTTTGAGGTGTCTATGCTTAGGTGAGACATGTGGGAGGGGAAGGAGTAAAGAAGTGCTGTTCTAATTTCCATGGAATCAGCTGATCTGAAGGGTCAATTGCTTTAACACAACCTTGTTACTGTGCAGCATTAAACTATTAAACCTGATTAGGGATTTATAGTGAGGAGTCCTTCAACCACCATATCTTGCACAGACGCAAGAAAATTAATGCTAAAGAAAAGAAATGCACTTTCTAAAATAGAAAATACATAATCAAAAAGTGCACAAAAGAAGAGGAGTTAAGCAAAAAACACTTGTGGTATTATGAAAGCATTGAGCTAATTAATCAAAGTCTATGTGTGTCCCTTTTTAAAAGATTCTCAGTTAAAGAGAAGTGGCAGATAGTTCTGATGTTGAATCTTGAGATAGTAATTGTGAAACATTCCTTCTTTGTGACAAAAGAGGCAAATCATTGGAGAAGCAATACAATCATTCTGATAGTAACTGGGGAAACGCCAACATCAACGCTCTCAAGATATAAGACAAAATGGATTCCTGCTTGTATAATTCTGGCGTTCCTGCTGATCCTGTGGGGATCGTTTGGTGTATTGGTGTTGATATGAATGTCCCAGTGAGTAAAGGTTATTAGTTAAGATCAGGTTTTGTGATGTGAAGCAGTAATTTGAGAGGCCATATATTCGATAATTTTAGTCCACAAAGCCTCTTCTTGAAAATAGTTTCTGGGTGGACTAACCAGGGTCTAATTACTGTTTAGGTCTAATTTTTAACCCATCCATCTTGATTCAGGGATTTCTAATCTCACATGTTTCTGACTTGTTTGATGTATATTCTAGTATTAGTGGACCATTTCTGTTTAAACTACTTGGTATTTTTCAACGTAGTTCTTTTTGCTTGATTTATTGTAATATTTAATTAACTCTTACAATTGAGTGGATTTCTAGATTACAGTTATTGGACAGTTATTTAGCTCTGTTGGGATGAGAAACCCATTACAAAATGTGCTAACAGTTCTACTGCTCACGGAAAACCTAGAAGAGAGTTTTACTTTTTTATTTCCAAAATACTGAGTTTTAGTGTCTGCTTTTAATGCCCTTTATACTCATCAGCTAGAGAAGGACATTAGTGGTTATCTCAGCCCTGATGCTTACTAACAAAGACTGACAACTGCTGACACAACAACCTGCCTTGAATTATTTTTGGGTAGGGGGTGGAATGGGTTGGCTTAACACAAACATGTAATTTCAGTAAACCACCATTTTCAGAAAATGACATTGTTTCAAATTTCCTTTGCTGACAGGGAGATGCATTTTTTCCCCAGACCTCTCTTAAAAAAATCATGCAGAGGATTGAATAGGAAAATGGTGCTGAAAGGAGAATTACAATATGTACTCAGTGTCAGTCAAAATCTTCCATTTTAATTTTTATTCTGAGTTCTAGTCAAGTATAAATATGTATACAAATTCTTATCCTTAATTAACTGTAGAGCTTACAGAAAGCATTTATTGCTATCCATTTCTTTCCTATCCCCCCCCTTATCTCCCCTGATAAGAGCTGCATGTTGAGTAGACACACTATAACCCCGTAATTTGAAGCTACTACTATAGCATCAATTCTTCTGGATGATACCACACCTTGCCAGTCAAAAACGATTTGAGCTTAAATTGTCAGTTAAAGATGCTCTTCAGTTTTATTGTCCTGAACTTGCAGGCAGTCTATTGGATGAAGTGAATTACTTTGTTGTTGAAAATGCTCGTAATTTTGTGTGAAGGACACAATCAGAATACACAATATTTTTTCTCCTTTGCATTTCCCAACTTGCTCTGCTCCTTTGGTGCCCAAGCATATTACAAAATTGCTGACATCTAAGCTGATCAATCAAACCCTTTGCAGTTCTGTAAATGATCAAGCTTAACTGTCTATGCAGCTGTTATTTGGCAGTGCTCCATCTGGAAAATAAAACACAAACCTCAAAAGAAGTTCAGCTAGGTTTATATTTCAGAGAGGGGTTTTTGATAGCTTGACTGTTATATAACAGAGTCTCTTGGGTCAAATTAGAAGAAAGCAGACTTTTGTCCCTTCTTAAATCTCTGATCCTTGAGTTAGCCAGATGACAATCACCTCCCGAAATAGGGACACCTAAGCAGTGTGTTGGTGCTGCGCTGATGCTCTCCACATGAATGTGCACAGCCTCACAGGAAAACATGGGATATATACAGGAGTATTATACAGGAGCTAGGGAAAGCTGGGGCAGCCATATGGTTTATAAGATTAAGAGGGTAGATATTTTCAGCAATGGATCCATTATCTGCTCCTCAGTTCTCCCCAACTCTCTACCAAGCTTAACTCCATGTCATGCAGGGGCTGGGTTGGTTGCCTTTAAAACTGCTGTTATTGATCCAATGCAGCTGTACTATAGAGAACTCTGTGTATGTTAGATTAGTCTAAATTGAGAAAAAATAAAATACCAGTGTTCATGAAGTGTTTCCCTTCTTCATACTCTATCCCTGCATTTAAATTATGGCCTTCCCCCTAATTTTATGAATTCAGCTAAACTGATGATACAACTTGACCTGAACACATTAAGCAAATGTACCAAACTGAAGAAGGAACACAACATGCATGAATAGTTTGTGATTTATCTAGAGGTGAGTATGTGCCCCTACCCCTTGCTACAGATATAGAGAACTGGGCAGAGAATTGATGGTCTGGTAGACCGCAGGAAGTCATTCGCCAGGGCTGGAAAGAGACAGCAAATCTCCTGACACTTTATGCTCTGATTGGTCATGCCCAAAAGGAGTAACAGCCAACTTGAACAGATCAGCAAAGTTCTCATTAGCCAAATTCAGAGCTAACCTTTCCTCTCGCTGGCTGCAGAGAGCAAAACAGTAATCACAGCGGAAAAGATGTCCTTAACACTCTAAAAAGAAACTATCAGGCAATAAACATTGTTGATCAGACACAAAATCGGATAGAGGAAATGAAAATATATCAGTGAATCAAATGCCTTCTCTTCCTGGACAAAACACAGAGGTGAAATGTTGTAGTTATGAGCGAGAATACTTTACATGGTGTGATGGGCATACTACCAGTTGGTCCTGGTCAATTAAAGTGGTTTTTGGCGTAATGTGAAGAAGGTTTTCTCAAAGGACCATAAAGGAAATGAAGTGCGCAATACCTTTGCCGGTTTTATAACTCTCAGACTATGTGGAAAATTACAGCCAGAAAGAACTGGCAGGAAAAAGAAAATAATAACGAAAACAACAAAACAATGTTATGTGTCGTACACGTTGCAACATATTTAAGAGATTTTTTTTACATTCTTTCGCTTTGCGATGTTCTTTTGCACTGCATCTTACACGCTGCTTAGTTAAAGACTGCAATGTCAAGATACAGAAACGTACAGGAAATTTTAAGCCTTTTAACCAAAACAACAGTATGCATTTAGAAAAATAGTTCCAATTTTTTTCCTCAGCAGAAATTAGAACTGCTGCATTTAGAAGCACATCCCATTTCTATCAAATATACACCATTTCCCCTGCAGCTCTTTTTATGTTAGTCAATATCTTTTAATGTTATCTGATGGTTTCCTAGGAGATGCCCTAAATGGCCAAACTCACTAGTTTGATGCTGGTGTTGGATAATATCTATATGCACTAAACATCTGTTTTGTTCACTGAAGTCTGCTCTGCCCTTTTTCCACTGGTCATTATGTTCCCCCTGTGGGTTTCTAATGGCTGCTAATGAGATAAGAAAAACGCTCCATGTACACTTCCATCTTCTCCGATGGTGTGTGATCAGAAGTCTGTGCTCTTTGTTAGAAGGAATTACTTCAAAATCATTGTTAGTATTTCTTTGTACAGTAGTTTGAATGCAAATTTTACACTTAAGGACTAAAGTGCCTTTTAAAAATCTGTAAGAAGCAATTAGAAAGAGAAAGATCACCACATTATAGGGCAAAGAGTTCTATTTGTGGAAGGGTGGGCTCAGTGTTGATTCATGTTTTTCAGATGGTACAGTACAGGTTGCATCATTAATAGAAGATTAAGATGCCAAATGGGGAATTTTTACCTTCTGTTTCTGAGTCTTTCACTGTAGGAAATCACCCAGATATGGCTAGAGGTTGATTTTATATAACATGATGAGCAGACAGAGTGTTCCTCAAATTTAACAGAGCCTGCTGTTACTGTGGGAAGAGGGGCTGACAACTTGGGTAGTATCCATACAAAGCTATAATTTCTAATCTGTCAAAATCACTTCCCTTTAGAAAGCCTGATTTCATTAGCATGTTCTTTATTGGATGTGATTGTCTCTCTTAGCAGCTTTCCTTTTACAGCTGTCAGAAAAGCCAATCAGATTATACCAAGGGCAGGAAATAAATAAGTCTTTTTGCTGTAAATTAATTTAGGCAAGAATAAATCGCATATGGCTAGATTTAGTTCCTACTTTATGAAGTGTGAAATTTTAGCAAGGTAACAGATGAGAGCTCTAAGAGCAGGTATTGGCATGAATTTGGTTACAAACTATATTTCTTCTGGCACTCTAGTGGTGGGTATAGAAAAGATACTTACATATAACCTATGCCTCATAAATGGCAAACCAAGCTTTCAGCTAAACTGAGAACATAGGCAAAACTGCTGTATAACTGTCTTGGACAGGGAGGCCAAATTAAGCTTTTCTCAGATTCTGTCTATGCTGTACTATTCTGGGGTAATTCTAACCCAAACACTGAGAATTCATTTAAGTTCATTTTCTTCATATTTGATCTCCTGCACTATTCAATTTACCAGTGTAGGCTCCACTGCCATATCACTGAAGTCTGAGATTTTCGTACAGCTTGCTGTGCTCTTCTACCAAGCAGTCTCCAGGCTGAACCTTGCCTCTGTTCATCTCTTGCTTTGGACCTGAGCATGTAAGGTAAGAAGGAGGCAGGTGCTTTATGGAAACCTGTTTATCTGCTTGATTTGGCTCTATGTTATGGCTTCAGAAATTTGTGAGGAAAAAAGTATCAGATGGTTATTGTTTTAAAAAAGTATTTCACTCTGGAGAGTAAGAAAAAGGGCAATCCCTCAAAAGACTTGTCCCATTTATCTGCTAAGGTTGAAAAAAGAGCATTTTCAGAAGTCTTTAGTATAATAAGAATGATGTGATGAGCATCATCATAGAGGCTACTCAGTGTGTCAGCTGGCTAGTCCATCTTTCCCTGGGCTGTTACAGCATGAGTTGATAGCAAAGCTCATCAGGGGAGCTGTAGCTTTACTTTTCAGTCACTGTGACCCATCTGGAGAACAGGTGAAGCTGTAATTTTTTGTAATGAGTCTTTCTGTACAGGTGCAGAGAACCGCTCTAGAAGCAGTCAAAGCATACACCTATGGTGCTGTATGATTAGTTTGTCTAAGAATTTCCTTTATTTTGGAATCTGTTTAAATCAGAAATCTTGCTCAGTTTTCACTTCTGTACAATCTATTACTTGTTAGAAGTAGGTAGCAAGCACTATGTGGATCAGTCACTGTTTGCCTTACAGGTGCTAAGTAGTTGTATTACCTGGGCAGGTACAATATGAGTCCCAGTGTCTTTTCATTCTGCCCTGAAATAAAGGTGAAAGGCCCCATAATAATTATTAATTGTAATCAAAGTGTCTTTCCCTTCTACAAGGTAATTGGTCTTCCAGCTTCCAATTTTGGCACATCTGCATTTGTAAAGGCTCATTAACTATGCCACTTAATTTTATTTTAGAGCTAAGAGAATCTTCTGATTTTTAAAAATTCTTCCATTTCTTTGGCTATCTGCAATAGTCTAGCTGTTTTTTTCTCTTCCTTTTTGCCAGTTCCATATGGGCATTTAAAAACAGTAATTCTGTGTCTTTTCATGTGCTCCAGATCTTCTGCAATGCCAGTCTCTAACTGACAGTTTTTGATCTGTTTTATGATTACCCTTCATCTGTTGCTGGCTCTTTTCCTGTATGCTGGTAATGGCTTTGATCACCTCTTGGACAGAATCTGTGGCTTCTCATAATTCCTTCTGGAAAGATTCTTTGTCTTCTTTTAATTACTTTTTACCATTACCTGGCTAGCATCCATTGCCTGTTGTCTGGTCCACTGTGGAAGCTAATAGGACTCTTCTGCATTGGGACACTTAGGAAAGTCAATCCAAACTAAATGTTAAAGTTCACACTTCAGCTGCATTAAATCCCTGTGTAGACAGCCTTGTTAGAAGTGAAGACGACCTTAATTTTGTTTAATTTAATACATAGTAGAAATGAATTAAGCTAAGTCAAATTTAACCACCTCAATTTTGAACAAATGTGTCTACAGAAGGTTTGTGAGATTTAACAAATCCATTTTAGCTTCATACTTTTTATTGATGTTTTTGATTTCCTGAGTTTCTTGTAGATAAGACCTCAGTTTTCTTTTCTATAGGAATGATCTTTTTCTTCCAGCCTAATTTTTTTCTCTTTCTCTCCTTTTCTTGATGTTTGACTGTCCTCTGCTCTGATGGTGGCTTTCATAACTTTCTGAGGGGTAAGGAAGATTACAGAAGATAGTTGTTCTTATTATTTTATTAATTTACATTATAACAAGCTATATATCTGCATTAAGTTCAGGGTCATGTTAAGGTGAATGCTGTAAACACATGCAAACATAGAATGGAGTTCATGTCACATAACCTTACTGGGAAAAATGCAGGCAAATGGAGTGTACCCTCAGCAAGTTTGTAGATGATCAAAACTGAGTGGACTGGGTGGTACACTAGATGGTTGTGCCACCTCCAGAGAGACCTTGACAGGCTGGAGAAATGGGCAGAGAGGAATCTTACAAAATTCAACACAGGGTAATCCAAAGCCCTGCATCTCGGGAGAGTTAACCCCATGCACCAGTACATGCCAGGGGCTGACTGGCTGGAAAGCAGCTTGCTGGGCAAACCCTTGACGTCCTGGTGGACAGCAAGATGACCATGATCTAGCAAAGCACCCTCACAGCAAAAGGTCGAGAGAAGTGATCCTTCACGTCTACTTACCACTGGTGAGGCAGCAGCTGGAGCACTGTGTCCAGTTCTGGGCTCCTCAGTAGAAGAGAGACATCAACAGACTGCAGTGAGTCCAGCACAAGGCCACAAAGATTATTACGGGACTAGAATGTCTTTCATATGAGGAGACGCTGAGAGAACTGCAACTGTTCAGCCTGTAGAAGAGAAGGCTCAGGGGCATCTTATCAATGTGTGTGAACAGCTGATGGGAGGGAATAAGGAAGAGGAAGCCAGGCTCTTCTCAGTTAGTGCCCAGTGACATGACAGGAGGAAATGGACACAAATTAAAACAGATGAAATTACATCTGAATAAAAGATATATTTTTTTTAATTGTGAGTGTGGTCAATCACAGGAAAAGGTTACCCAGAGAGTTCGTGGAGTCACCACCCTTGAGTCAAAACAACGCTGGATACGATGCTGCTCTAGCTGATCCTGCCTGATGGGGAGGTTGGACTAGATGATCTCAAGAGGTTCTTGCCAACCTCAACCATCCTGTGATGTAACACCTAAAATATTATTACGTAAACAGAGAAGATACAGTTATAACACCATCCAGGATAAGTTGTGCACCCAGTGTCACAGTACATCACTTTCAGACTTGTCCCATGTGCTCAGGCTGCTCCCCTACCTTCTGAAATTTCCTACGTTTTAATTCATCCTTCCTGAGGTAACCCAAGCCTTTAAGATGGTAGCGAATTTCCATAGCTTGGCACTGAAACAGGACACCAGAAAAAACAAGGTATATAGTGTGTGACTTCATAAATTTTATCCCAGAGAACTGCTTGTTCTTGTATATTATAAAGTTCCAAACACTGGACTCTAAGCCCACGACCTTGTTCCCAGCTGTTCCTGCGGGCTGCTGATCTGAAGATAAAGTTAATGACCTAAAGGCTCTGATTCCATGGGTTTAATAAGGCAAGTTTAATAAGTATGCTGACTTTAAAACTAGCATGAATCCAGTAGCTCCTAGTAATGACGATGAAGAAGAATTATCTTCAGAATTTTTTTAATATTTATTATTTTAGGACAAGGAGGAGAGACAAGGATGTGAGACCTTCTGTAATGGAAAAAAGATGAACTCACGCTACTCTAACTATCCTTTTGCTGTCTGCTAAAATTGTCTCCAGCAAGTCTGTCCCAGCAGCAGACAAATGAACACTCCCATTTAAATCCCCTTCTGTCTCATAGGTAGACATTTGCAAGCCAAAAAAGAATCATCCTCCTTACTTCTCAAAAGTATGGTCTGCCTTTCAGATAATATGTACTTTCCCAGCCTTGTCAGGTGAGGCAGTGCTTGAAAGCTTTTCAGCACTTACCCTTTTGTATAACAAGTTATCTCAGTAGGAGATTTTGCAGCAGTCTTTAACCCCTTTTGTATTCTCATTCTATCTCAGAGATGTCTCATGCAAGCTAATAAATTCCATGAAGTCTCTCCTTTTTCCACAACATTAATCTCCCATCAACTAGTAATGAGCCTTGGTAGGTTCCTTGTGAGAATCTGAGCAACCACATTAATTCCTTAAAACTTCTTTAACAATTGTGATCCTATTAGCAGAGAGTTTAGGAATGTCTGATCCATACATTTAGCCTTAGGAGCTTTTGGTGGCCTACATTTATTGTGCCCTGAAATTCCTAAAGCCCTAGGAAGATGCTGCAAATGCTAAGTGCATAGATTTCTGCTAAACTATCTCTGCATACTGTCTTATGTAGCAAACTGGAACTGTACTGCTAAAATCATGCTTTTTCATGATCGTTTCGTAAGCGGAATGATTTTTGTTGAAAAATTAATGTAATCAAATGCAAAGTTTATATAGGTTGCTGCATGTTTTAGAACACGTGAAATGACTGCTGGTTCCTTAGCATGCTGATGTTTCCCATAAAACATACCAGCGTACCAGGCAGCATACAGCCAACACTCATACTGCTAGCCTTGGCCATGTGATTTCCCACACGGCTGTGTGGGAACTCACTCTTTCATTTTAACAGTCTAGAGAAAAATAGGTGCCTTTGAAAGTTTACAAAGGAAGTTCTTGTTGCTTAAGCTTAGGTGTCTAAATTAGATGCCCAAGATCCTACTTATCTAGCAGTCTACTGACAGCCAACCTACAGCAGTAGGATGGGGTTAAAGAGAAAGGACTAAATCCTACCAGAAAATACCAATTCTTTCCAGAAATCTTGTATTTTATAAACACTTCAAACAAAGTTTGGCTTCCTATTAGTCTCACTCTCCATGTCAATTAAAACACCAAACCAATCAAATAATAAATGGGGAAACAAAGCTGAAAGTGGAGAAAAAGAGGATCGTGGACCCACAGAAGACAACTGTGCATTCAAGACATTTTTCTATGCATGTCTGTGACATTACAGGCTGCACTCAATTTACTTCAGCTGAACTCTGCATTGCTAAAGGGAGAAAGGATGCCCATCAGTTCAACCCACTCATTTCTGTTTCTTTCAGCATCAACTTTTCAGTGAATTATTGCCTTCTGCTACAGCAGCTCTTTCAGACTGTTGTGGTAAATTTTTTTTGTGTCTTTTCCTGGGCCCACTGTTTTATGCCATTTTTATCTTTGCTTTGTTCCCTTGTGATATGCAGTGAAACCCACAATGTAATTAGCATAGTTAGTTACACTCGTTCTGCCCTTTGACTTTTTGTAAAGCCACTTTTTATGGACTTTTTATGAAAAAAAAAGAAGAAAATCAACCACCCAAAACTTGAAGTGTTTTCTACTTTACAATTTCTTCTGTTCCTTCTGAATGTGTGGAAGCCTGATAGCACTAAGGAAATGGTATATAAACAGACTTCACATACGCATTACGTATTGTTTGCAGTGAATCAATTTTGTCATAAGAGAAAACAAGTTTTCACTGTAGCTTGAAATAGCTTCAGTATCATGAAAACGTCCATGAGTTTTTCTCTAAAACCATAATCTGAACTGAAATGTGCTTCTAAATCTCCAAAAGGATTATTGATTGGGAGACACTATATGCAAAGGGATTTCAGTTTGGATGAAACCAGTTTTTAATCTCTATTACAATAATACTTTCAAGTTGCATATATTGCTAGAAGAAGAAATAATACAAAGGCCATTACTGAGATTGTTACATGAATAGAGAGCCCAGTACATTAATTATTTAACCATGACGAAAGAATGGCAATAATCTGTCTTTTCTCTGAAATGAGGAGAGGAAAGAGAGCAAGCCATGGCTGGCAAGTGTAAGTGACACAACTTAAAGGTCTTCAAAAAGCTCTTAAGTAAAGAGGGCTGGCACTAAACATCTGCCCCAGTGTGATTAGAGAGGTTGGGTGCACAGTTGCATGCTCATTGCACTGGCTTGCTGGTTTGGCCTTCAGAAGCTTCTGATCATTTTTCCTCCTTAAACACAAGGCGTTTGAAGGGGTTTTTAATTGATTGCCCCAAATCATTGTTTGTTTTTGAACACTGAGCTTCACTTTTTAGCTTGGTCCATTTGACCTTTCTTAAAGTAACTTAGATTGCTGAACAAAATTCAGGCCCTTTTGCAATAACTGCAGTCCATTGAGCAACCGATGTCTGGTATAAACTTACAGGATAAAAGGACTAACAAGGGAAAATTATCTTTGAATACTGTTTTCCAGCAACTTCTCTTTTTAAATCACCCTTGTGTGGATTTTGTTAGAAACAAATCATAGTAGTTCTAGGGAAGTCTAAGCAATAATGAATATACATTATGTATAAATCAGGTTTTCCTGCACTAATATTTGAAATTTTAACCGATTGCATCTCAGAATAGGCAGATGTTCCATGCTAGAAAACAAGGCTGCTTTGTGTCAGCTCTCTGAGGACAGAAGCAATTACAGTTAATGAGCTGGGTTATTGTTTGATTATTAAACTTCTGTTTCTCTACAGTATGGCCATCTTAGTTACCTGGCTGTGAGCCCCTTTTCCATCAGGAAATACAGTAAACTCCCTAGGCATGTGTGACCTGGACATAAAGGTGGTATAACTACAATGCAAATTGTTCTGAGTATGCCTTTTTAGAGAGGAGCTCTGGAGTTTTGATGTAAAACAGGGTGTGCATGTAGAGCAGGAAAGCTGCTGGCTTCATTTTCTGTAGTTGCTCATCTCTCTCAGTAACACAATATTTAGTTTTAGCCACTGTGGCTATTATCGTTCAGCAACAGAATGTCTGTTTGGTGATATGTGCTACTGTAGCTTAACAAAATAAAAATGTTATCCTCTGTCCAAGATGATGCAATGTTTGTTGCCCTTGGCTGTACTGTTTGTGACTTTACACCTCTGAATCACTGTGTATGTATCAAATCTACTTTGCTGCTGATAAAAATGTGTACCTGAATTTGGATTTAGGAGATAGCTTTAAATACTATCTTGGTGTGATCTCATTTGAAATGGTCCTTACACATTTCTCCACTTGGCTGAAGAAACAACAGCAAAAGCTGTTGCTAATTTTGTTTTTAATTAATTGTGCAGCATGGATTTGTTGATGTGGCATGGATAGGGGTCAACTAAATAGATTTGCCTTGGGTTAATAGAAGTTTTCCATCTCCTCTGTTTCTGGTGCTTAAAATATTCCTTAACAACCTTAAGTTTGCAAATGAGTGCATAAAATCCTCATGATCAGCCTGTCAGCCTTTAACCAAGGCTGCCACCACCCTTTGTATTCATCTGCTGTGCAACTCCCCTTACTGGTAGGAGGCCTGTGAAATGCTTGGAAACATTTTTATGAATAAAAGGATTTCAAGTGCTAAAACCCACTTTGTATAAATTAAAATAATGTCTTTTGGACTTTTCATAAAACACTATATGCTCTACTCATTCCTGGAGTGGATTTCTTTTACTATTATTACTGTGATGACACATAATTAAGTCAGATTACATTTTTATAGAGAGAGGAGAATAGCTAAAACACAGTTCTAAATTATTCATCAATAAGTTTCACAAAAAAAGCAAAAGATAAGAATTTAAAATGTGCTCGCTGTTATTTTTTTCTTCCTAAAACTAGATAATTTTATAATGGTATATTGAACAAATAAGTCTCTCTCTTCCTCCCCATGAGAGAACAAGAGACTTCATTTAACGCCACATGTGTTAGTGTGCTTATCTGCTGATTACCATATTACTTTGATTTGTATGGTAGATTGTAAACTCTTGTAGGATTATGGAAAGATTTCTTTCCCCAGGCTGAACCAGTGAGATTTTCAGCATCATGAAGCCAGAGATGAGTAGGAAAGAAGCAGATTGGTTATTATTTTTCTATGTATTTTTTACCCACTGGTTCATCTCATTTTTATCACTGCAGAGTCAGCATGAAAGCCAACTAAGTTAATACACCTCCACAACGTTGTCACACCACTAAGTTTTAATGTCTCTTCATATCCTCAACATGCTTAGTGAAAATGTGAATTGCTGAAATGGAGTAGCCATAAAGAAGAGCAGGGGTAGGCATAGACATGCTTTGATTCAGCTAGTTAAAATACACCTTTTGATTAGGAATGGATACTATATGATGAAGGAAAGTGCTGATTTTCTAAACATCAGGGTTTGTTATGTACAATTCTTTCTTTCTGATTTTGGATGGGCTCATCTAAATTTGCAAGACAATTTACTTGGCATATTAAGCTAAGTATTTCCTTGTAGAAAATACAAGGAGAAGCAGTAATGAAGGAGGAAGTTTAGACCAGAAAAAGGAAAAATAACTGTCCCATAAAGTTAAAAAATATGAATTCAGCTATTGTTTCTCTGTGCTGTGTATGTAACTCAGAGTAGAAAAAGAAAATTAATTGGAATAGAAATTAGAAATTTAACATATGCAATGAATATAATCAAGAGTTTTCTGATATACTGGAAGGCTATGGGGAAACACAGGAATGGACACTCAAGAAGATGACTGCTGACTGCTGATACTGACTGGTGTTCATTTTGAATTCTGCATTCCTTCTCCCATTTTGTGGGAAAAAATATTGGTGACACATGTTTAAACTCAGTATAATGTGTCCTGACTATGTTCAACAGCAGTGGTACAAAGAAGGAGGCAGCTTAATGGTCAAGACTAGACAGAAGATGTGGGTTCACTTTGCTGCTCTACTGCTACGCTCTGAAAAGTCAGAGAATTGGATTTATCTCCTGTTTTATGAAATAAAAACAACTACACTCAACTCCTTTGTAATTGGGAAAAATGGACCTGGAATCCTGTATGACATTCCTGTCAACCGCATCCAAGATTAAAGTTAAGGAGAAAAGCAGAATGGTAGGTGAAAAGATGGGGAGTAAAGTGTGGGGATAAATTTACAGTTTTCACAATGCAAAGGGGTTGTCAGTACAGACAAAGAGAGAACCTTGGTAGGATCTGTACTGTTCATCACAGTTAGAAATTATTTGGAAAAGCAGGTGCTTAATGAGGTGACCAAGTTTGCTGATACTACATAATTCTTCAAGCTCACAGAAACTAATGCTGACAACAAAAGGGTAAACAGATCTTGTGATTTTGTGTTGGAGAGAAAACAGGAGACAAAATTCAATGCTGATAAATGAAAAGTAATAGATGCAAGAAAACATAATCCTACCAATTTTTACACAGCCGTGGATCCATAAGTGAGGTATAGGTATTTTGGAAAGACTTTTAGAGTTATTGTGGTTAGTTCTTTGAAAGGTGCTCAGTGAAAGCTGAAGATCGTAGGAACAACAAAGAAAGCATCAAGAACAGGGTAATAGACATCATTTTTCCACTGTATGAAGCCAGGATCACCTTGTGTCCTGAATACTGTATGAAATTCTGTCCCCCCTTTTTCCAAAAGAAAAATTATTGAAACAGACAAGGGCAGCAAAGATTAGGTATGAAGAGGTTTTTGTGTGAAGAGCAATTAGGCTAGGATTATGGGTCTTTGGGGAGAAAAAAAATGACTGAGGGACAAAATTATAGAGTATATAAAATAATAAATAGCACAGAGTAGATGAACTGCCATGTTTGCTATTGACAATGTTTGAAGAACTGGGGACGAAATGATGAAATTATCATGCTGCTAGTTTAAGGTAAACATAAGGAAGCACTTTTCTCACACAGCGTGTTTCAACTCTGGAACTCATTGTCAGAAGATTTTTGTAGTGCCCAAAGGATAAAGTAGATTTAAAAAGGGGTTGGAAAATTAGCTAGAAGAAAAGACCATCAATGATTATCCTATAAAACATTAAGATTTTTTTGATTCATATACAGGAGGAATATTTCTTATGCTTCTTCTTTAAAAAAGCACAAGCAGAGACTTCTACAGTACAGGAGATGGTTTGCTGGGTCTGATGGAACTGAGTTTTACCCACTATGACATGTCCTATGTCACAGAACTGAACCCAGTCCACAGAAGGTATACCATGACATTCTAAGGGAATTTTCATGAAAGAAAACTAAATTTAAAAAAATTGCTCATTTAATCTACCTCATTTAAAATAAGAAGGAAAGTGACCTTATTATTTGTGAGTCAATCAGAGGATAAGCACGTGGGAAGAAAAAAATCCTTAGAGTATAGGACAGTGGAGGTGTGTTCTGGGACACGTCTTTAAGGCATAAACTTAGTGTGGGATCACTCATGCCAGATTTGCGTCCAACCCCTGCACCTTATCTAGCATTAAATCCATTTAGAAGTGTGGAAGAATCCACTTCTGAGAATCTTTTTGCCTTCCTCCATCTATATCTGCAGTTAATTGTTGGCAATTTAAAATATTTGTGGAGATATGTTAGAAGTAAATGAGATCAATGATACCAGTTAGGAACAGATCAGTACAGTTCCTCCTCTGGTCGGGTGGAGGGAGCAATACATTTCTTAAAAGAGCTGTCACTCCACCCACCAGTGAGAAACAGAACAGTGGGGCTGATAGCTTCTTGTTAGGTTGTAGCAGGTGGGAAGACTGAAAATAATTTTAAATAGCACTTCCCTTCTCCAACTTCACATGGGGATAACTGTGGAACCATTGGAGCAACAAGAAAGGTTTTTCTTCTCTTGGAAATGGTAAAGGTACCCAAAGGTATCAGGCATGACATACAGGAATATTGCCTGAGCACTGTACAAGTTCTTGCAATGAAAATTTGGAGCGGTGTTTAAAGATGTGGCTGAGGGAGTTGTGGGCTTGAGGGAGACAGAGTGATTCTGTTTTGTCATTTTGACCTCAGCCTGAATCTTGCGTGCAGTATCAAGTTGCCTTCTCTTAGGACTGAGCCTGGAACACATGCATGAGATGAGCTGGCATGCCCCGAGGTGGATTTGGAGTGCTGGCCTGCTTCCCAAGGACTGCCAGAGCTGCTATGCTGAAATTCAAACTTCATGGACTAATGATTTTCCTGCTTTAGTGCCAGCATGTTTTAACACTCTGGATATTCTGGCTGCAAGTTAAGATGTCTGTGTAAATGTAAGTAATGTCTCTGTCCAAGTATTCTTTACCACGCAGGGTTAAAAGAATATGTGCATCAAAATTTGAGGTGTTCTGGTGCCATAGTGGTGAAGTCATATAAAATATGGAACCATGTAAAGTGTAAAATATGTTAGATGTATAGAGCTAAGTCGAGCTGAAACATCTGAATGCAAATTGTGGTCTGAACTCTCTCCCAGGAGCAGGAGCTTTAGGTCAGGTGTTACTGTTGAAGACTATTTCCAAGTGAGTGCCTGTGCCTTTTTATAACACAAGCCTTGTTACACTTTGATTTCTTCCTCTGTCCTGATCTGAATTATGTTACTTTTGTTGATATGAATTCACAGCCACTAGCCAATGACCATAAAAGCCATTCTATACCACATATTGACTTGAAAGATTTAAGTCCCCAGTATAAAAGGATGGCACTTTATCCACTCAGCCAGACCAGACCCTTGATTTTACATTGCTGTTTTCTCTCTGAGTTTCAGAAGACCTTTTAATATTTCAGAACCATGCCAGCGCTTTCATAAACTTTCCAAAGGGTGAACAGTAGTAGTTGTATTCCAGCTGCTGCTGAATCTGCTGTGTTTGTTCAGCCCTGAAATGATCTTTTAAGATGTGAAAATAAAATGTTTCACTAGTACTGAGCCATAAGCGCAAAACTGACCAGGGATGCTCTCCACCCAACAAAAACTACCTATTATGTATTAGAACCATTTTTTTTCCAGCTTTCTGCACAGAGACCTGATTCTGATTTAACCTGATTTTTTTTCAGCGGAGCAGGTAAAATAACATTCATAAAATTAATTTTTTAAAGTTTTGAGAAGATAATGGGTGTTACTTTGCCCTTAACCACACTATGAAGCCTATTGCAAAGGCTTTTTTTTCTCAAGGAAGCAAGCAAGCCTTATTTACTTATTACAGAAATATTCCTCTGAATGATCTAAGTATTTTGACTCAAGTCACAAAGCTGCTTAAGTGTAAGACTGCAAGCTGATCTTCTGATTACTTTTGTAGATATTTCCTCATTTTACATTATTTATTTGAATGTGTGAAAATCATATGCTTGTATGTATGCTGTAGTACTTTCAGATTTTCTTAATAATGCAAGCAAATGAGGTGCCAGTACAGGGAGCTCTAAAATTCAAGCCCTTAATGTTTAATGCTAATAGAACTCTGCAATATGAACTCTCAGCAGAAATCATACAACTCTCAAAATATTTTTTTCACTCTCTTTCCCTTTACCATGCAATTAGCAAGAAAAAACCCACAACAAAACAAAACTTAATTCTTTAAACTAAATGCCCAACTCAGGCAACTATGGACCAAAGATCAGACTCCAATAGAAATTTTCAAATGCCACTAAGATTGTCTTTCTTGGCCATGTCATCCTCTCCTTGCACTCTAGATTTCTGTCTAGGTGGGACTTAAAGTTTGAATTTTACAGTTCTTCATCAGAACCCAAATTTGGGCTACAGGTACACTAGAACAAGGAGGGAGGGCAGGCTCAGCTGTATAGATTAGCCTGTACTTGACGTCATTGGCAAGTGGTTGTCAAAATGAACATGGTGGAGCAAAATGTAGAAGGTGGAATGGAACAAAATGAAGACCGAGCTGGGACTAGGGCAGGTATTGTGCTGCTGGACTGGGAGGAATGAGGGTGTTTGGGATTCATGAGAGAGGAAAGTTGAGACAAGGTGAATGAGAAGAGTTGAAAGAAGTACCTCTAGGTGTGTTGATGAAGACAGGGATTCTTAGGGTGGGAAGATTATGGATCTCCAGGACCCTAAAGGCTTTGGGACTGGAAGGTTTGAGAGAATAGGAGTCCTAAGGTGGTTGCAGAACAGCTTATGTATAAGGATGTTAATGTTGCGCTTCAATCAGCAAAAAGGAGGATAGTGTAACAGCCATAAATACCTAGTTAATAGTCACCTCTTGTCACCTCACACAGCTACCCTCAAGTACCAGTTCCGTTTGCCCCTCTGATGGAATAGTATGCGCAGCAACACAGGCTTTATAGATAGGCAGGTACTAGCACTTAGGCTGTTAAGGCATCTTCTATACTTGTAAAACACATAGTGCTCAAGTCTCAAGGCTGGATACTGTCCGCACTGACAGATTCTCTCACAATCTGAAATGGTGTAGACACAAGAAAATTACCTTGGCCAAAGTCAAAAGTGCCTCTAACCATTTCTCAATTCTGAATAGTACGGATGGTTGAAATCTAGTGCCTATACCCTGCTGCAGGTTAATATACTGATATAGCTGTAGACCATATAAGACTTGTATCTTTAATTTTAATAAAAAATCCATAGTCCAGCAGGACCTTTAATGTTGTCTGAATGTGCTTAGCTTAGATGTGAAGTCTCTTCTGGAAGTATTGGCAAGGTCTTACTTCTAATACCCCTATCACTTGTTTTGTATTGAGTGGGTTTAAATCCTTTTCTGGGTTCCACAGCAAGCTTTTAGGTCAAAAGTGCATTAAAAATATGTGGAAGTGTTAACTAGTCGTATACTGCAATACTGCCTTCTGTCAACAGTTAAGAAGCTGCTCAGGTCTTGACTTCTGTGGGAGTACTGAAAGAATAATCTTGAATAGCTCTTCTCTTTTTAAAGGTCTCCCCTCGTTGGCAAATGGCACGATAACCCAAGAGAAATGTATGACAGACATGTTATTTCTGTGGGAATTATCAGAGTTTTCAGAGTTGGTAGCAATTCTAAATATTGTATACAGCAGCTTAATTTATTAGTAGAACTACTTCCATGCCAGAGAAGGAAAGCTTTTTATTTTTCTTTTTTTTTTTTTCCTTCAGAACAGAGCTTTCTGGAATTAGCATATGTTTACTTTGAATGATAGAAAAGTTTCATATCTACTGGTACAGAACAGAATTTCATCTGATAAGTCAAGAAAGAACAGCGTTATTAGGTGTGGCTTTATTTACATGCTTGTTGGGAAGATTGTATTGCAGGTTCAATAGCTATTTGTTATTGCTAGAGGCAAAGCTGGAAGAGTAGTGTGTGTATAGTTTTGATGTCATTGATGTTTCATTTGATGACAGTTACTTCAACTGTTCCTTCTAATGACCAGTTCATGCTGGGAGCCAACCCAAGCAATCAGAATCTTTAAAGACTTTGGAAAAACACACAAGGCATCAATACATACTGAGTTTTTCATGTGACTGCTTTGCAGTGGTTTAAAAGGTCGTCTTCTCATTTCCCTATACCTCCATGTCCAAATTCAATCACATAGCATAGGGCTGGAAGCAGACACAGTCTTATCCTG
Source organism: Ciconia boyciana (assembly GCF_034638445.1). NCBI lineage: Eukaryota > Metazoa > Chordata > Aves > Ciconiiformes > Ciconiidae > Ciconia > Ciconia boyciana. The sequence continues at coordinate 10,277,242 of NC_132936.1, read as the reverse complement.
ATAACAGCAGCTCAGCAGTTGCCAAGTACAAGTTACATAGGGATAGACACTAAAGAAGTTCTGTTCCACTTCACCAGTAATACCAGTCTGTGTGAGGTGTGCTTCTATGACCAAGTCATACTTTGATAACTGTTCAGCATTGCCTTCCCTTTGTATTTTGAGTTGTCCTCCACATCTGATCACTGCTGTGTCACATAGTTCTGAGTCTTACACTAAATGAAATGATTTACTAATGGCCGGAGTAGTGATGTTGTGCCGTCCTTTATCTAGTTAAGCACTTCCTGCTCCCCAACTGCTTGTCTAGTACTTTCTGAGACAAAATTGGATGCATGACCCCTTGTAGTTTCTGAACCCTGTGTGATCTAGAACATACTGCCCTGCAGGGCTATCCAATCCAATTGTACAGGTAATCTGACGCTTCTTCAACCAAGAGCTTTTAATGGTAATTTTCTGAAGAACCTATTCAGAGTAGCTAATGTTAGACAAACACTGTATGTGGGTAGGGTGGGATAGGACTTGGCTTGATGGAAGGTCCAATGCCATTAATAGAGGTTCCATGTAAGGTCTGTGATCAGGTAATGTTCATTGAAATGTGTGTCATAGCTGCTACTTCCAAAGTGCAAGGAAAAACTGTACTATTCTGTATTCCTCTCCCTCAGCATGCTCCAGGGAGCATCTTGTGGATCAAATCCTTTCTGACCTGCCCATTTTCCTTGAAGATGATGGACAGCAACTGATAAAGGATATACACAACCCCAACAGCTGAATGCCTCATCCTATAGAAGCTACAAACCTGAGTGGCTTCTGCTCTTGCCAAGAGCTGGAGTGGGAGTGCATAGGTGGCAGCTACATCTGGAGGCCTGCAAACAGGCTTTCCCAGTAGCTTTATCTCTTTTAGCAATGTGGCTGTCTTGGTCAGACTGAAGCTCTGATGAGAATCAGAGGGATGTTCGATTTGAATGTCTGTGAATGAAGACGGGTGCACGGGTAGGTTTTAAAGAGCCCCTGCAGATGTTTTAGATGCTGTTCCAAAACCCTTTTTGAGGAGTATTATGTGAAGTTCATCCCTGGATTTTCAAGCATGTCTTCTGTGTTTCATTACCTACTAACATTGATAATAGATAATCCTCAGGACTTTGAATATACCAGTAGAAGAAACCTACTTGACAAAACCAGAGAAGAGAAATCTTCTAAGGAAAAGCTCTGTCCTGATTGTTTGTCTGTTATAAAGAAATCCCTTATAAAAAGTAAACTTCACAGTGAAGCTCTTGGAAATCCTACTGAGAGGCTGGAAATCATCTAATGGAGCTTACAACAGAACAGATACTACAGGGATTTTATTTTCCAGTGATGAATAAGAGGTTAGGAATCCTAAAACACCAGAAGTACATTTTCTAACAGATGCAGTAAAAGAGAGGCAGTTACCAGAAAGTCTTATGATTCTGCTGTATATTCGATCTTTTATTAGCCTATAACACTCAGGACAGCATGTTAATTAATGCTTGGTCTCTGAGGGTCCTGGTTAAACCTAAAAACCTACAGAAAGCTGTTATATTTAGATGCATTGATAGCTTCTGTAAAAAGATAAAAACATCCCAAAAATACAGATTAACATTATCACGTTTTCTTAGAGATTTGTCACAAAGTTAGCTTTCATGCTAGCCAGATGGGGTCTTCGGTTTCTATATGAAAAGAATAGCTCAGCTATGTCTTGAGGCTAATACTGAAAAGGTCATGAGATTCTCTTTCATGAAAGGAATGAAAGTAAGCTGAAAAGTACAGGAAAACATAACGTTCACTATAAATGATAGAACTGATTTAGTTCTATGCATTTCTCTGTGTATAGAAAATGACACTGAAATACATTTGTATTTAGATTTAGGGAGCAACTTACTTTCTGCCTCTTCACCAGTTTATTATTTATTTCCAAACCTTATTATTTTAAAATGCTATAGCACCCAAAATATGCTAGACCATTTCTAAACACAATCACATAATGGATTTTTTCTATGATGAGCAAAGCAGCCATTTGAAGTTCATTCACTGAGACCCTTTGGCCTTTAGAGCATTTAGTGAAGGGTTTGTTTTGTTTATTTTACAGTTCAGTGGAATGGAAAACAATTTTTCTTAAGCATTACTGGAGGCCATCAAACAGCAAGAAGGAATAATTTTTCTACTGCTGCATGTTCAGCGGAATTTAAAGGTATCTATTAAAAAAAAAAAACAGGTGTAGTGATAAACCTAGATTTCCCCCCTTTTTTGAAAAAGTGTAATTATGCTCATCAGACATAATGATCTGCTATTTTCCCCATCTTGCTATTGCTCAGAGTGTAATGAGAAAAGTTTGCTGATGCTGGGTGGGTTTGATTATTCCCTGTTTCTTCTTGTTTATTTCCTACCAAAAAAGAAAATAGAAGAACAGCCCTCCCCCCAAGAAAAAAAAAACCCAACCAAATTAAATTGTTTACTTATTCACAAACTGTGCAGTTTATACATGGAAATAAAGTAATTGAAAATATACTTTTCTCAGCCTGTTGCCATAGAACTATTTGGTTTCAGATTTTGATTACTTGGAGAGGCAATAGGAGGTCCTGTTTTCATTCCTTGTTTTGTGTTTTTCTAAAACTAATTTTCATAAGACATTACAAATATTATTAAGTAGAGGCAGGAAACATAAATAAAATTGTTTGAACAATAATGAGGTAAACTGAGAAATCAAGTGATTGATGATACTGTCATTTAGTTCATGCAAGTTGAAAACCTGGAGCCTAAACTCCTCTTGAAGTCAAAAGCAAAAGTCGACCTGCACAGCAACTGAGAGTTACAGCTTATTCTTAAGAAGACACTTCAGTGAAGTTATTCTGACTTTATGACCATGTAGCTACAAGCTGCATCTAAATTCAAATTGCATTAAAAATAACAGTCTTAAGAAGCAGCTTGTAGAGCTGAACTCTTGTCTGTCCCTGATACATTCAAGGAAGTAAATGGTATTTGACCTTTAAGGAGGTTTAGAAAAGGACTCTGGAAAACATCAAAACTTGTTTTTAAGTTGAGTTTGGCACATAAGCAGTGCAGTCCCATTGAATACTGGCAGGACTTGATATTCAAGTATCCCTTTTAGATGCTTAAAATGTTAATGTCTGTCCCCAGCAGAATGACTCAGGCAAGAAGAGTTAGGATCTCAGTCCCCTTTTCTCGCTAATGATATACAGGCATCAAAGAGGGGTAGCTTGGCACTTATCCTGGATGCTCAGACATGCCATGATCATGACAAGCTGAACAGCCTTCATTCTTTGGAAAACAGTGACATTATTCTTTATTATACTAGGCACAAGAATACTTGGTCTGGAGGCAAACCAGTGGATTGAAAACTGCTTCGCCCTTTTCCCAGAAGGATATCCTAACCATGCTGGTATTGAATAACTCTGCTGGGGCTGCCTGCTGTGTTGACCCCTTCCTAACGCCTTGTCAGAACTGGAAAGCTTCGGAGTCAGGCGTCCTCTTGTTTGCTGTCCTTTGGTCTCGTGACTCTCTTGTTCCTGGCTAACTGTAGGTCCAGCTCCCCAAGAACAGAATAGAATAGAATAGAAGAATAGAATAGAATAGCATAGAATAGCATAGAATAGAATAGAATAGAATAGAATAGAATAGAATAGAATAGAATAGAATAGAATATTTCAGTTGGAAGGGATCTACAACAACCATCTAGTCCAACTGCCTGACTACTTCAGGGCTGACCAAAAGTTAAAGCATGTTGTTAAGGGTATTGTCCAAATGCCTCTTAAACACTGACAGGCTTGGGGCATCGACCACCTCTCTAGGAAGCCTGTTCCAGTGTTTACCACCCTCTCGCTAAAGAAATGCTTCCTAATGTCTGGTCTAAACCTTCCCTGGCGCAGCTTTGAACCATTCCCATGTGTCCTCTCACTGGATCCCAGGGAGAAGAGATCAGCACCTCCCTCTCCACTTCCCCTCCTCAGGAAGCTTTAGAGAGCAATGAGGTCACCCCTCAGACTCCTTTTCTCCTAACTAGACAAGCCCAAAGTCCTTAGCCGCTCCTCCTAGGACATTCCTTCCAGCCCTTTGACCAGCTTTGTTGCCGTCCTCTGGATGCATTCAAGGACCATAACATCCTTCTTAAATTGTGGGGCCCAGAACTGCACACAGTACTCGAGGTGAGGCCGCACCAACGCTGAACACAGTGGGATAATCACCTCTTTTGACCGGCCGGTTGTACTGTTTGATGCACCCCAGGATGCGGTTTGCCCTCTTGGCTGCCAGGGCACACTGCTGACTCGTATTGAGCCTGCTGTCAACCAGCACCCCCAGATCCCTTTCTGCAGGGCTGCTCTCCAGCCACTCCTCTCCCAATTTATACTTGTGCCCAGCATTACTCCATCCCAGGTGCAGAATCTGGCATTTGTTCTTGTTAAATTTCATGCCATTAATGATTGTCCCATGCTGCAGACTATCTGGATTCCTCTGCAAGGCCTCTTGTCCCTCAAGAGAGTCAACAGCACCTCCCAGTTTGGTATCATCAGCAAACTTGCTAATGGTGCATTCAACTCCTGCATCCAGATCATTGATAAACATATTGAACAGAACTGGCCCTAGAATTGAACCGTGAGGAACACTGCTGGTGACCAGTCACCAGCCAGATGTAGCCCCATTCACTACAACCCTTTGAGCTCTGCCCTTCAGCCAGTTCTTCACCCGGCGCACCATGAACCCACTCATCCCACGGCTGGAGAACTTGTCCAGAAGGATGCTGTGAGGGACAGTATCAAAAGCTTTACTAAAATCCAGAAAAACTGCATCCACTGCCTTCCACTAGGCAGGTGACCTTATCACAGAAGGATATCAGATTAGTTAGGCAGGACTTTCCCTTTGTGAACCCAATGCTGACTGTGCCTGATGATTGCACTATTCTTTAAATGCCTTTAAATAGTAGCCAGTATGATCTTCTCCATAATCTTTTTGCCCACTCTAAAATTCCCACTGAGTTTTTAGTGAGTTGGGTGTTAGAAACGGTCTGTGTTTGGCCCAGGGTGCATTCAAACCTCTGGCCTACTAACATGTTTTGTATTTCATGACACTTGCCAAAAGTCTGAGGTAATGTTGATCTCAATTCTAGCACTTGAAAGGCTCCACTGACAAAGCCACTGTTTTCCAGAGTCCTTTTCCAAGCCTCCTTAAAGGTCAAAGCCACTACAGTGTGACTGGGAATTTGCTCTACTTTATTTTTTTTAAGATAAAGGCAAATTTAATGGTTGATACTATGGATGTTACATTTTAGATGGCATTGGCTGTTTTTTGATTAGTGACAGTCAATTTTGTCTAGTGGAAGATTTCAAGACATAGAAATGAAATCGATATTCAGTTTCTTTTAATAGTTAAATGCCTTAAACATGCATTTACAACACTGAAAAAAGAAAAACCCAACACCCAGTTCATTTCTGCTATAATACACGTAGTGTTTTTCCATTTGTTTGTTTATTTTTATGTTGAAGACAGGTGCTTTTAACAATGCATAAAGTGACATTTTCAGACTCTGGAACTCATTCCCTGCAGCATTAACTGTCTGTGACTATTCAAAGGTGACTTTGTATTGGCTGAGGTTAGCTTTTTGCTACTCTCTAGCCTAATATTTCCTATTTCATGTCATCATTTTCTTTCCCTTGGATTCTTACATTGTATTTTAAATTGCTATAATGTCTTTTGCCTTTTTATTTTCTCTTTTCTGAGCTTGGATTGGTGTTAAGTAGAGTTTTCTGGTGCTTCTAGAGCTCTTTAACAGATCAGTTAGACACCTGGATTTCATATTGGAAGGTCATTCTCCGTGAGATTAACCTAGCCTGATTTAAGGCATCTATAATGCAATAGTCAAACCTCAGACTGTCACTGTAGAGTCCCTCCATAGTTAATGAGAGAAATAAGTATCTCCAAAGGGCAATTCATGTGACCTCTCGCATGCATCTATCTCTGGATGAAAACAGTTGTCTCCTGGAGGTGCCTATTTCATTCTACTGACAACATAGAATTATGCCACTAACTCTGGCACCAATGCCAGGGCAGATGAATTTCACTTGGTGTGTCTAGGCTATAATTTTTTTTGGTTTTTTTACTGTGCATCTGAGAAATTTGACTTTACACTCATTTGGTATCTGTGCACATTTTTATTGCCTTTATGATTTTCTTTTGCAAGTGAAGGATAAAGTAAGTACTCAGCTGGGTTTCCTGCTTCCTTTGGAAAGTGAAAACCATTATTTTTAAGCACTTATTTGAAGAAATGAAAAGTCAAAGATGAATGATACCATAAGTTATATCTTAAGTTAGAAGACATTATCAAAGCTGTGCTTTTTGTAGACATCCAAGAGCTTTATTTCATGGGCTTTAGTTCACTTTCCAATTAATAATTTTTCTTCCTCCCCTCTCCACTTTCTTATCACTATACATAAAAAGAGGTGTTAAAATGAAGGAAAGCTTGCTGCTGAGTAGGTCCAACCAGACACTTTCATGCCTTACCCTTGGGAACCTTGATGGAAGGCTCAATACTCTAAACTCAGAATATTTGCAAACAAAGTTTAATATATTTACCTGAAAGAGTCATGATTGGTGGGGCAAAAGCAGAGTGAGGCAAAGAGGGAAAACTAGGGAAGGACTTTGAAGTCAGCACACTGTTTATATTCCTCTGAGGAAAGGAATAACAGGGTTCAGGGGTCTTTGATTTCACCCCACAGGCTTTGCTGACAAATGGGAAGAACATCATGTGGATACATTGTACAACAATTATTCTTGTGACACAGCTTTTTCCCTCCCCTCCCCTCCCCTTCCCTTCCCTCCCCTCCCCTCCCCTCCCCTTCCCTTCCCTCCCCTTCCCTTCCCTTCCCTTCCCTTCCCTTCCCTTCCCTTCCCTTCCCTTCCCTTCCCTTCCCTTCCCTTCCCTGCCCTGCCCTGCCCTGCCCTGCCCTGCCCTGCCCTGCCCTCCCTCCCCTCTCCTCTCCTCTCCTCTCCTCTCCTCTCCTCTCCTCTCCTCTCCTCTCCTCTCCTCTCCTCTCTCTTTTTTTTTCTTCTTCCCAGAAGTGATTAAGGTGTACCACTGTCTTCAGACTTGGTAACCCTGCATGCAGCGTTGGTCATAGGGTTTCCCTGCTTCTTTACCTTCTCCCTGTAGCAGAAACCACTCAAAAAGGCCAGATGTATTGATAGCAAAGAGATCTATCAGTTGAAACTGAAGCTAAGAGGATAATTAAAATAGCAAAACCAAATACCTTCGGCTAACAAGAACATGAAGGATCCTTCAGACACTTTCAGCAGGGATCGATGGTACAGTCATGATAATCATATTACATCACACTTTTCATCCTGGAGAGTGTCAAAATGCTTTGGATATTCAGCACACCAGTACAAGGAATAGCTTTGTCTACGACTGACACAAAACCACCCATGGGTTTACATCTGGCAGCTGCTCTGTAGGGAATGGCAGCACTGAAAAAATGAAGTATGGGAAGGCAGAATATCTGTTAAAAATTAAGAGCACACAGGGCATTAAGCCCACTTAAAACTAGTGGAAAGATCAGACCTCACTGTGTTCAGAGGTAAAGTGCCTGTTTTCCAAGGGTGTTAGTGCTGGTAGCCAGGTCCAGTGAATATAAAGAAGGGATGTGCTGCCAAGGGGGATTTTGCTGTTATTTATATCACAGTTACCAAAGAGTGTTCACTGCAAAGGTAAAAGTCCAGAATGTTAGCTGGAAATGTGAACTTCTAACTTACTAAAACGAAGGAAATCTGAACTAAAATGAGGTTTAAAAATAAGAGCGTGAACTCTGCAAAAGGCTGGATTCCAGATTTCTTTCCTACGTGAAAAATTAGGTAATGTTTTTCTCCAGAAAAGTTGCCACAAGAGACGCGGAGATGTGTTTTCATCAGAGTTAGTCCCATTCAATGCAGGGTGTCTATTTTAATTGTATTTGTCTCAGCAGTTTCCCAGTCTTTGCTGTTCTTTCCTGTCATTTTTCATGCATTAACCATGTTGATGTGTTTTTGGCCCTGTCCCAACCAGAAGATTACCCCTTGCCATTACAAGCCCTTCTTGCTTATTATTCAGCTGCTGTTGAGCTGCATGTTTTATCTTTCCAATAAAGTTATTTAATACCTAAGTCTATCTATCCTCATCCTCAAGATTCTCAGCACAAGGCAAGTGAAAGCTCAAACCACAGATATATTACTCCAGCTCAGCACATTATGGAGGGCCAGGTGAGCTGTGGTAGCTCTCAAAGATCTTGATGTTAGTCCTCGGCAAATGCAAGGTAATGTAACTTAGCTCAGCCCTCTCTCAGTATGACATAGATGGAGTCAAATTGACCTGCATTTGTCACAGGTTAAAGATGCATCCAATTGTTTTCACTCCTTTGCCAGCTCATGTTTGAACTGAAGAAACTACTGAACTTTTAAGCTTTCTTGAGTGATGTGCTTCTTGGTTTTTCTCTACTAGCAAAGACTACATAGTGATCACAGAATATTTTAAAAGCTTTGCTAAACAGGCATTGTATCAGTACAGATTTTTGTGAAACTGACTTTTGAAATAAAAAGTCAGCACGAAGATGCGTGCACCAAAGTGAAACTCATTAAGGAATTGCTTGAAGGCCCACAATATTTTTTTTCTAAAAACTGGTATGGGATATAGGTTATGGCCAGGATAAGTCTAAAAATGGCAATACCCCCTATAATGGGAAAGATTTGAATAAAATGAAAGTTGAAATGTTGTGGTTCTAAAATGCTTGATTATAATATATTCTTTCATAGCTGGAAGTAGCTGTAGCATGTGATCTCGTTTTCCTGAGAATGTACTTCTCCTCTTAGGCTGTTGTCAGCTGGGAAAAGAAGGGAGCCAGATGAAAGACAAATCCTTACAAGTTCTGTGTTCAGCAGGGCAATCCAGAGCCTTTTGCTGTGACGTGAAAGTCTGCAGTGGGCTTCACTTCAAGCTCTGAATGGTCTGTGCTGACATCTTTAGCTCGTGGCATTTGCTGCTGCCTTCGTTGCTGTCTGTGATGTCTCTGATAGGATATAATTTGCTACAGCTGGCTTAGGTGCAAAACCACCATGGGCAAAGCTTTATGTCTTTTCTTAGATGTGCCATTTCATTGTGTGTCTCATCAAAATCAGGCAAACAAATGTGGAGAGAGTAGGTGCTCCCGCATGTGCCATGCTCTGCAAATCAAGTGTATAGAAACAATGCCTTGCCCAGCGCCCTGCTTGTGCCGCCGCACACATCAGAGCTCGACGACAGAGTGTCTCATTTGTTCTGTTTCTACCTCTTCAAGATCAGAAGAGGTTTAACACCTACCTACTGCTAAAGCTCATTATTTTCTGCCTGACTCCTAAGTGGGGGTGGGGTAAGGGGAATATAAAAATTTATTCTAAAGCATAATTAGATGCAAGATTCAGGTAGGGATTTAGATATGGCTTGATTAAATCAGAGTCCTTTTCTAATACAAATGTATGTTACACTGAGAGTCCCATTATTTAAGGGAATTTTCAATGCCAGTTTAAAAAAAGTGCTCTCTATTCTTTGACATCACATCTTAGCTGAAAACTCCCATCTTCAAGTGTATTCAGTAGGGTAGATCCTCAGCTGAAATATACCCATGTCGTTCCAGTCTCTCTGGTGTAATTACGTCAATGAATGTCATCTAAGGATTGGGCGGATAAGAGAAGCAGAGGACATCACTAATAAATAGGCACATAAAGCTGCTCATGCTCTCATCATCACTGAATGAATTCAGCTGACAATGTGAACTAGAAGGATAAAACTTTTGGGCTTAAAAAAAAAGAAGAAAGAATGCATGAAGGTAAACTTTACTGCATTCATTACATTGCATTACATTAGCACATTATGGGGGAAACCAGAGGGAGAAAGTTGCTATTGTATCTCGTGCAAGTGACTTTAATAATGAGAGAGAGTCGTTAGACTATGCTAATTCCAGTATTAAACTTCCAAGAATGGTGAGCTTATGGTTTTCAGTAATCAGTGACCTACACTGAGTTGTGTATTAAAAAAAAAAAAAAAAAAAAAAAGAAAAAAGCTCAGTTTTCTCTCTTGCCACAGCTGATTTTTGAGTGGTGCCTAAACATTACAAAAAGGGCAGGAGACCATATGGAGATTTTAACTGGCTGGACAAAACACTTAGGGGTCCTATTTATGTCAAAAATGTGGCACTCCCTAATGGGATGGATAATGGGTGCTGTTAAATGAATAGTGCTGGATAAGTGACATACAGGATTTTGAAGGCTGATTGAAGCTTAGACATGCTAGATATGTCATTGGCAGCCATTACGGAGGAGTAACGAATGGTGCTGATCTCTTGCCTATTGGGATGACCTTTATGGTTCCCTGAGGAGCCAGCAGAGCAAGCAGAAATCTCCTTTCCTCCCATTTACTGCCATGAGCTTGAAAAAGAAACATGCAATTTTGTTAGCGTTCATCCAGCCAGCGGATGCAACTAACACCAGGACATTCGCATCAGTTGCAATAACAGAAAGACCCTAAGGGCTCCCCAGTGTCTTTCCTCTTTTATGGGCTATGGTCTGAGCCTCTGACTCTTCCATTTGGCCGAGAAAATTCACAACAGGGTCTTACAGGCAGCTGAACTGGAACGTGTTGGCTGGGACCTGCAACAAGCCTGCCAAACTCCTCACAGCATGTCTGCCCGTTTGGCTCCTACTTTGTGTTCTCTTATCACGGGCAGTGCCTACAGCCCATGCATCCACAGCTCAGCTCCACTACACCTCACCCACATCAGGACGGTCTGACCTGTGCCTCCTCCTGGGGCCCCATGCTCAGAGGCTCTCCCATAGCAGGGGAGGTACACAGAGCAGCATCATGGCCCTTTCTCCATCGTGTGACCAGATAAATTCCATTTTTTCTTGCATCACATAGTGAGTAATCACACATTACTCAGTAAGGTGATGTCTCAGGTGAGATGAGGTTATGGAAGCAGTGCCATACACAGTCACAGCTTTCCAGGCTAACCATCACAAAGCAGTGTTCCTCCCTCAAGCTCATCCCAAGGTCCATAGTTGCTAATGGGAAAGCAAGGAAGTAAATATGGAGTGCAGTCTGGAGGTGCTGTTAAAGAAATGCAGGTCATGATAAACTAATATCAAAACATAATATCTGTTCCTGTGAAGCTGAAGTTTCAATATCCTTATCTCAGGCTGTAAAGAATCTGTATCTTAAAAGAAACAAGTACGTGAATAAAGAATGCAGAATTTTTTCAAGCTTATATTGTTCATCAATGAGGCACAGCAAGGTGAAGGACAAGAAGTAGGGAGATGAAAAAGAAAAAAATATGAAAAAGCAAATGCCTTTGCATCTGATTGGTTTTATTTCTGACTTTGGAAGTGAGATCATCTGCTATCATTGCTAACACAGTCAAGATGAATTCAAAATATTCTGGCACTTGTCTTCATTGTTTTGAAATCTTTAGGTGACCCTGTGAGAGGCTGCTTCAATCAGAAAGACTATCATTTCCTTTTCTGTAGATACCTAACATACCTAACATTTTAGTAATATTACCTTGTCACATTTTAATCTATGTGAGGGGTTTTTTTTCATTTTATTTTTTTTGCCTTTGAAACATATTCTAGCCTGGTTTGCAAAGCTGTAGGGCTGCAGAGACAAGGGAAATGTTTGTCAATTGTCTAAATATTTGAAACTGCAATATATAAATTCTCACTTCTGCTTTTCTGAGGTATTTTTTATAATGCAGTGCTGTTTGCTATTATTGTTGCTCTGATGACAGTGACACTAGAAGCTCTTGGGGACATTCAGCAATCCTCACTCAAGACACAGCAATAAGAGAAGATTAAGATGAAGTGACTTGCCCAGCTTAAAAAAGCAAGCAAGTAGCAGAGTTAACATTAAAACTCAATTTTTTTTAAACAAAATCGAAACTTAATACATTGTGTAAAAGGCTAAACAATGATGCTAAGCAATTTAAAAATATGTCATACTTGAATCTTCCTAGATTATATTTGCTAATCTTGACTGACAGAAAAACTTGGAAATATGTTAATGAAAAAAAAAAAATAACAGTGCAGATGTGGTAACTGTGACTTGGTACCAGTAAGACCTTGATCTGTATATATATATGAAGATGCTGATTGAGCGAAGCAAAACCTCATTCAGTAGTCCCTTAGGATGTTAGAACTTTTTAAGCATTAAAACATTTGAATAAAAGCTGAGGACAAGTACCAGTGCTCAACAATGGAAAGCACTACACATTGTTTCATACACAAAGAGCAAAACATAGTCTATGCTAATTTTATTTCACATAAAGGAAAATAATAAACAAATTATGCAGATGAAATCCCAAGGGCAGATATTCAGTTGCTGCATATTTACTTTACTGGAGTTAAATTATCTGATACTTCTGGAGGTTCTGACCCTCAAATGTTAAAATAGACACCAATCTCCCTGTTTCATGAGCAATAACTTCTGTTGAAAAAAATCTTGGTTTTAATTTGCAGATGTATTTGCATTCTTCATCTTTACTTCTTGTGTTTCCATCCAGCTGCTGCTGTGTGATATGTGTTATAAAAAGACTGAAGATTTTTAAATTGCTCCTACCTTTTTCAAGCAATGCAGCTATTTTGTGTTCGTGCAGATAAAACATTTTAGTAGACAATTAGATCTGAATTTCAATACTGGGTAGTTTTCTGATCTTGTAAACCTATGTTCAAACTAAAAAAATACAATTAAAAATATACTCTGAAAAAAAAGTCAGACTCTTTCTAGTGTGGAGATTTTCTTCTATTCCAGATTGTAGGATCATATACATGAAAATAAATTGAAAGCCAGGTATGATGAGGCATATTTCTATGTATTTTTGTGTGTTTCTACACATTCATGTGTGTATTTTAAATTCTGTAAATTATCCAGGTTTTTGGCTCTAGGTGGCTCTTCCAGAGAGTTAAGACACCATAACGCAAATTTTGGGGACATTTGGGGAAGCTATCCGTCATTTGAGAAACTATTCCATGAAGCTGTTCAGTGGAAAACTATTGAGATCTGCTAGTCTCTCCAACCCTTAGAATTCAAGCCATGACCTACTGGATCACTGGATGATGAAAGTAAGTAAGTTAACACAGAAAACTTTGCAATTTTCCCCTCCTGAGGGAACATACTGCTCTATATTCATGATAGGGAAGAAGTCTGGAGGAAATCCATGGTAATATTAATTATTTTAAAATGTGCTTAGAGAGATATCACTAGTTTAATATTGTATACCATCTGGATCCAGATTCTCTGGTTTAATATTGTATACCATCTGGATCCAGATTCACTGCTTGAGAGAATGTTTATAGTTATGAACTGCATCTTCATTAGAAGATTTACACACTTTATTCCTTTACTTTCATGATACTGTAAAATAATCAGTTTCCAGCTGAAAAATAGAGGCCATAGTTGAACATGTATGAAGTCAACGCAAATTCTCAGTGAACTCTGGATCACATCCCCTGGCCAGACCTTCAACTGGGGTAAAGATGCTTTCAATCACTGATGACTCACAACGCTAAAGAAAGAGAGTTGTTTTTCCTTTTCTGCCGCGTGGCTCTGAATGCCATTGACAGCCAGCCCTGCAGAGAGATGGAAACAGAATGCAATCAGACTTCCAAATCTTCCCTTAATGCAGTGTCTTTCTTTGGAGCTTTTCCCTGTAGGGTACCTCTCAGATGGGGATAAGTAATGCTGTTAGTATATAATCCAATCACTGATGCAGATTGCTCCTAGACAACCCTGAGCAGCAGATTTTTTTTTTTTTACTTTCTTTATAAAGTAGCTTTTCTGCAGTAAAAAGAAAAAAGAATGTGGCTTAGCAGTTTTTAACAGTATAAATAAGTGTTGTTATATATTGTCTGTATATGATAAAATTGGAAGCTTAGTTTACCATAAAGTATCAGAAACCAAAGTAAAAAAATGAAATGTTTTAGTGTTCAGAACAGGATGCCAGTTTGGTGCTCTCCTCTCCTTACTGCATTGTGCAGTCAGCCAGGGATGTATGCTTCTCCTTCTTCCCAGACTGAACCCGTTTCTGGGATTGCTAAGGTAGAGGTCTCATTCTAGATCTTTTGCTGCCATTGATGTGTTCTCTCCCTTTTGTCTCTAGCACTGTGCTTAATATGATGTTATTTGTAGCGTGGTCTGCAGACCCAGTTACTGGACTGGGACTTTCTAGATGTGATTTCTCTTTTCAGCTCCACATCTAACCTGTTATTCAAATTCACCTCATCTTCCCTACTTCCATTTCCATCCTATCATGTCTCTGTCTCCTCTATTTTGACTGCAGACTTTTGGGGCATGGGATTTTATCTCCCTTTTGAACATATAAGGCTTAGCACTCTGGAGGGCTGAACACATCTAGAGACCATGTAACAAACAGAAAATAATGGAGTGGTGTCCACCCACCCAGTTTAAGCATCTAACTTTGACCTACTGAAGGAATTGTCGAAGTTCTCTATAGAGGCAATAGAGACAGGTGGATGCCTTTGAAGCTGTCAAGATTGATGCCCTTCAGGTATTCAAGTTATGAGCACAGTATCTGGCTCTCCAGGCTATCAGAAACATCTGCCTCTACTGTTAAAACTGTATGCTTACAAACTGGATCCCTCCCATAAATAGGAACAAAAAGACCATCAGAAAATATGTATGGTTGTTCTAGAAGAACTGAGTCACTCAGATATTATGATAAATGCATGGTTTCCTCAAAACCTCTCAGGATTCTTTCAAAATGGTGCATTGGTACTTCCCAGTTCCACTGAGCCAGTTTGTTTAAAATGGGTTTTTGGTATCTGCTAATGCTTCTGACAAAATGAAATTTGCAGGTGTAATGTAATTCACAAACAGATGTCTAAAGTGAAAAACATATTGAGGACATATGAATGAAATAATGAAAAATAGCATTATTTACGTCCCTTGAATAATTTTTAATAATTTAAAATGTTTTATATGACCATAATCTTTCCATCTAATCTTTTTCTTTTCTTGAGAATTTACCACATGAAGTTTCTTGTCAATCAATCATACCACTAGAAGCCAGATTCAGATCTATACCCAGGACATCTTCTGCCCTTTGTAGCAATTAGTGGATTGTCAGCAAATTAATAATGTTAAAAATGATGATGTAAGCATATGAAAGGCTTATTTCAGCAAAGGTAAAAACTTAAAAAACGGTATGAAGATGTACTCAAGAAAGATTACCAGTCCTCTTTGTGTTATTGTTAATTATTGTAATATTATTGGACTGCTTAAACAAATACAGGGATCCTGTTAGCTGTGGTAGTTGCTACAAAACATGAAGTGGGAAAGCTTACTAATTTTGAAGAGTTTATAAATTAGAAGAACAAGTGAAGACCTGGAAAGAAAACCAGCAGAGAGAGATGAATAGATTTGCTTAGGGCTACAGAAGAAGAGATAGCAATAAAACCAATGATTTCTGACGTGGGATTAGTCTGTGACCACTAGGCCAGGTGTTTTTCTTTGCCTGGTAGACTACCAGTTGCTGCTAAGGAGAGGTCAGTTTTATATGGATGGATTCTGCTGTATCTTACACTAGTGTCAATCAAGTGTCTTTCCTATTAAGAAAATTGATTAACAGATGATTGGGCAAAGGAAGGGGACCTGGCCTACCTTTTCTACCCTTGTAGATCACAATGTAATACAGTTAAGAAAACCCTCTTCTGGCTGATTTCATTAGGCCAGGGTAAGTCAGATGCAGAAACAGAAAACAAAGTGTGCAGTCTGTATTCCAAGCTAGAAATTTCCACCATCTCATATAGGACAGAGCTACTTACAGATTTCATATGGAGTCGGTGCTTAATGGAGGTGAAGAGGTCAGCGGAGGCTGGCTGTTTCTTGTCTTTTTCTTTTTACAGAAACACAGCAAGGATCTCATTTTCTGCTACTTGCATCGGCTGAAGGGGGCAGGGGATGTCAAACTGTATGGATTTCTTAGCAGGTTTGTTAAAGTTTTTGATTCCCTTGATTTATCCTTTCGTAACTATCATGAAAAGTGAAAGTGCTGGCAATTAGAGTTAATGAGCATTTCATTGCTTGTGACAGTTTATTTCAATTAGCATTGTTGCTGTTTTCTTCTTTAAGTGGGGAAAATGTTCTGGAAAGCTGCTGTGGTTACACATGGAGCCACGCTTAAGTTCTCCAAAGCTGGCAGAGAACAGCAGACACAACTTGACCTTTACAAGAAGGGAATATATTATTCTTAAAGGAGCCTTCAGCTCTCTGTTGGCTCGGCTGCATACATTTATATGTTTCTTTAGAAGATTTTTGCCACCAAAGACCTCTCTATAGGTGGACCTCTCACAGACCAAATGCCGCACTCATTTCTACAGTCTTTCCCAAATGGGTTGTTCTGATACACAGAGCTTACAGTACTAATCAACCTTATCTCCTTCCTTCCTTCCTGCCTTCCTTCCTTCCTTCCTTCCTTCCTTCCTTCCTTCCTTCCTCCCTCCCTCCTTCCCTCCCTCCCTCCCTTCCTCCCTCCCTTTCTCCTTCCCTCCCTCCTTCTCTTCCTTCCTTCACTCCATTCATGTCTGTCCTTTTGTCCTTCCATCCCTTCTGCATTCCTCTGTACATGTTGGGAATAAGGAAACATGGTCGAACTCAATCTTGGTCAATAAATAAGTGCAGAGGTAAAGTAACAAACCTGATTCTCAGAGAGCTGATGAAACATGGAGCATGAATGTTGATAACTGACAATTGCTCATGTTAGTTTAACAGTACTAGTTTCAGAAAAGCCATTCTCCTTCCAAGAGATGAATCAATGAATCTGAGCATGAAAATCAATGTGTAAATGCAATCAACCTGATCCTGCAATTGTGGGTCTGTAAGGAATTTGATACTGCACACAATAATTCCAGCCAAGGCCGAGTTATATGCAACATTTGACAGCAGAAAGACTGGACGTCTAAAATAAAGTTCTAGTCCTGTATGTCACTGCATCCATTCCCTACATTTTTTAAAATATTTGTTTTCATGGTCTCTGCTCATTGTTCTGATTAAATAATATTCTTTCATGCTTCTTTGTTAAAACAGATAGTAGATTTCTCAACACAGCAATATTCAGTGCCTTAAAAATCCTAGATTGACTAAGGTCAACAGAAGATTTGTGGGATTTGTGTATCCATTTAACAGAATAATAAACTGTACCATGGAATGCTAAGGCTATTATTCTTATTATGACTATCATTTTTATTTACATGTCATCAGACCTACCTAGGTGAACTATAGGCAAGAAGTTTGACAAAGTGTACAGCAAAGCTCTCCTCAGCTAAATAAATGCTTTCCCTCAGGTCAGGTAGCATAAAACGTTCTAATGAACTATGTCCTCCCAGAATACCCAGACACCTTATCATGTTTCTTTTAACTTCTCTAACAGAAACACTGTCTAGCTCACTCAAAATTCTTCTTCCCAAGCTAATCATTAACATTATTGTCGACTTTCATCAGGAGAGCATTCAGTCTGCCTTCTGAAATAGGAAAATCCTTATTTACCCACTTATTTATATCAGTGATATTTTTGTTACCAATTCACTGTTGACTGGAATAATTTCATTAGCGCTTCTTGAACTCAAGTTATAATGACAGAAACAAATACGACAGATTGGTTTTATAAAGTTATCACAGCAGTTTACTTTATCCAAAATAGAACACATCTTTATTTAAGTACGTTAATCCATAATATCCCTATATCTTCAATACTTCCTGCAGTCCTGAAAACCCCATTTCAAACAGGTTATATAGCGATTTAGGAAGAGGTAAAGAGGATGTCTACAAGGACATCGTAGGCATGAATTCCATGTATGAGAAAAAGAGAGGACTGAAAAAGATGGTAGAGTCTAGAAGATCAAGAATGCTGTTGATAAAGCAAATGCAATGCATAGCTAAACTGTGTTTATCTTTACCACAGGATGTTCTGGAAGTCAAATGTATAAATGGGTTTGGAACAGGATCCAGAGCTCTAAGATGAATCTACCTAAACATTTTTCTTTTTAAAGAGCATACCCAAAACACCAAGGGCTTTTATAATCTCAAAAGCCAAGTTTGAACAAGAACTAGAATAGCTAGCTTCTGTAAAACTTAAAGTGACTACAAAGTTGACTACACTACATAACACATCTTCACCTATTTGTTGTGGCCTTGCAGAGCAATTCCTTGCTTCCAAACTCATTTATTAATAGCTTGATTTTCTGGTTGCCCCAAAGTCTCCAGTGACTTTCAGTGACTGAATGTATCTGTTCCTGCTTCTCTCAGCAGTTTTTCAGGCACTCTGCCAATCTACAGACTCCCATCTCTTTCCTGAATCTCACCCTTCCTTTGCTTGCCACACGTTGAACTTTTGAAGCTCTTTGGCTTCATGGAGGCTCCATTGTTCTCCAAGGGCACAAGGTACAGCCAGACATCCCCACCTGGCCCAGACACTTATTTGTTTTTAAAAGAACATGATATTTAAAAAATAACTGACAAGTAATATATAAAATGGGTGCTATCATTGAGTTCATAAGAGCATTCAATCTACCGCTTTTTTGCCTCATGTTTTTAGTGATACACACTGCATTTACACCTGGTGGTGTAAAACTCCATGGAAATCAATACGCTAATCTCTCTTTGTGAGAACACTCCAAAAGACAATGATGAGAACTGCTCTGTTCTTTAGTTATGTATGTATTTGGAAAGAGTTACTAACCTTTTTTTCTCCTAGCATAGTTCACAGGGCAAACAGTAAACTGACCATCTTGGTCAACTTTTGGTTGACTTGATCTGCACATCTCTGGATCCCTGCCCCAAAGCTGGTTATTTTATTTTCTGCATCTACAGCACAGTATAATGGCAAAAAATGGGTCACATGCATTTAACACGTACTTCTAAACTAGCAAGTGGTTTAGAAGGCTACTAAAATAGGAGGTGAAGTTTCCAGGCTTTGTCAGTTACGATAGGATGGTTAGAAGGCTGTGGAAGATTTCCCTTAAATTGATTGGAGACTTTTGTTTCTTTTTTTTTTAAACTCTGTCTCCCAAGCAAGCCTGAAGCTGTTTGCTTGAATCCAACAACTTATTAAGCAAACTTCAGGGCTCAGCTCACAAATTCCTACAGGGTTTGCACAGCCCAGTTTTCTAGATCTACGTAATCAGCTCCTGTTCTCACGAAATCAAAGTCTCTGTGTAACTAACTGTGAAGTATTATTGCAAAGTCTATGAAAGGAATAATCTCCTAAAACCTTGTCTATGACTTTGTTAGATGCTCCCCTGGCTTTGCTGCTCATGACTCCTCCTTCATGCACCTCTTCCTTCCTAGCCGTACCCTGTTAAATGTGAAACTGTGTCTGAGTGGCCAGATGTGCACATGTATGAATGCAACCAAATTAAACTGCAGACTCACCTTATTGTGTACACAGTAGAAATGCCATGCTAAGAAGAATTTAAAGAACCCCAGAGGAATAGTTTATATTGCAGAAGTTGATGATAAATCCAGGTAAATCCTATTTTAAGACCAGAGTTAATTCAAAGGGCAAAGGCACTAGCAAAAAATGGAAAAAAGCCATGAGTAAATTTTCAGTTATTTAGCTTGGTCTTATGACTGGGTTGTATGGGTCAGAGAATATCAGAGGTTGAAATCAAAAAAATATCTATGCCTGTAATGAGGCTAATCAGAACTACAGTTAATTTAAATGAGTCTTTCACAGTTTATTCTGGTATTCAGTAACCCATTTTTCCTCATATCCTATAGCATTTTTCCATTTTATCTATGGAGAAGGAATCTATCCTTGAGCTTTGAGATAGTACAGCTCTGAATAGTGCAGCTGAGCCCTGATTACATTATCTATGATTATGGTAAAAACAGGATTTCCCTTTGCCAAGACATTTCCATATTTCAAAAATGTTTTCAAACTAAATGGATACAAAACGTTGATGTTTCCTGGAGAACAGACACTCACAACAATTTATATTAGAAAACATTGACTAACCATGATGATAATGACTCAACTTTTAAAAATTTGTCTTGATAATCTCAAACAGCATACAAATCACCTGTTGATCTACATTATCAAGTACAGAGCTGTAAAAAATAATCAATATAAATATAATCTGAAAGTCAAAACACAATGAAACAGACTTATGTTCCAAAACAATATTTTCAGGTACAGACCTTGAAACATATAGCCAGGAATATTTTGATTTAGATAACAAAGTAGTAGCTTATTAAAGAAACATTCATAACCATTTCTCATGTTGAACACTTCAGAAAAATAGTGTTGTGTGGAAGCAATTTTCCCTTTAAAAATGTCATGAAAATGTGCTATTTCATCAAAGATATTTCAGTTTTAACTAAAGTTCCTTTAGAAAACTGTTGGAGTGCTGAAAAGTTAGGAGCACAACTTTTATGTTGTGCAATTCATGGGCTGGGGTACTATTGTAGGATGTAGAAAATCCTCTTCATCAGGTAAAGCATCAATGAAAAATTGGACCAGGCACATTTGACATCACTGGTCCCAGAAGAAGGCACCACTCATTTGTTTTCCCTGACATTGCAGTACCTGTGCCTAATGAAAACTTCTGGTTTCAGTTAAAAATGCAAGTTGTCTACCCCTTCTCTGTAGATTAGCAGTACTAACAGATAGCCACAGAGCTTTCATTAGGCACCTTTTAGTTTTCCACTGAAATGCTGTTAGCATACTGCTGTATATTTATAAAATCTATAGCTTATATCTGTATATCTCTGAAGAGAATTAAAAATTTCTGCAAGTAGATGCCATGGGATCCTATCCAAGTATTTAGGCACATATGCTTAAGTTTAAGTTAGCTAATACATTCATCCTAACCCATAGAAATTTTCTTTTAATATCCAGCTTGAATCTTTACTGCCACAGCCTATCCACTAAATTTAAACAGACCAAATTATTGCCTTTTCTTTTGTGACAGACTTCAACCTATTTGAAATTTGTTCTCATGTCTTCTGTCATTTTTTTCCTTTTTCCTTAACAACACCAGTTGTTCAGATTTCTCCTCCTAGCAGTATTTTCTAGATCTCTGGCCAGTCACCACCATTGCTTTTCTCAGGACTGTTCCAACTTGTCCGTTTTTCAGAAATTCAGAAAACTGTATGAGGCTTTATTGTTGGGGCTTGTTATGGAGTGCACTGGTGGGATAACACTATACTTTTATTCAAACATCAAGTCTACTGCTTGAATGGAGAGCCAGACATATGGTTTTTAGTGTTATCAATAGATTTCTCTCAAGTCCTGAAAGTAATTGCCCTAAATACACTTGTAGCATTCATCCTAAAAATAACCAAATGCCATATAAAAGATGCTGACGTTTTCCTGACAAGTGTGATTCATGAGGAGCAGCAGTGTGATGACTGGAAATTTTCCCAGCCAAAGTGATTACAGTGACAACCTCACTATATGGGAAGAACTGACTGAACAGCTGGTTTTACATTTACTCTTTATATATGCACAGCTGGCAAGTACCATCTTTTGGATAGACAGATGGATGTCTGTTTGTTTGGTGGGGAGATAACATATTTATCATGCATCCACTGTCGTCTCCTGAGACTATGCATTACAATAAATATTAAACATAAAGCTTCAAATTACCAGAGAAAAAGGAACTTTAAGCCTCTGTATGTGGTGCAGTCGGTGTTACAGCTTGAAACACTGATTACTGCTGCAGTTCTGCAAGACTTGCTCAAATGTTATTAATAGGGACAGACTGAGATTACTAACAGTAAAGGAAGTGATCTGATGGCATGGGCACAAAAAGACGTGGGAAAACTAGGATATGAACTGTCAAGACCTTCAGCTGCTTTTGTGGAGTCACCTGTACGCACACTCGCCCCTGATGGCCCTGCACATGCCTCTCACTGCAGTTACACTGCATTGCACAAAAGGTAAATGCATGCACATATGCCATCACTGTGGAAAGCTACCGTGCTAAGTGTTTTCCCTAGTGTTCCCGAAACCACAATGTAGCCAGTTGAAGTGATCCACTCTACAAGAGTGACCATACCTGTCCCAATATAAATTATTCTTATAGTGGAATGTTTTCTCTCAAACTATAAGCTCTCTGAGGTGCTGTCTGTGGTAACTGATGTGGTAACTCATTCCTGCATTGCAGGTGCCATCACCATGCAAATAATTTATGACCATTTTCATAACTTTAGCAGTAAAATAATATGAAACCTGCCTATAGACAAACCCACCGTTCCACAAGTCTTCCAGAAATACATCACTTCTGAAAGCAGCTGGTAAAACTATCTCTTTTTACCTGTGTTTTCTCCCAGCAGAGCAAAAATGCCTTCATGGTTCATTCTCATTTTATTTAATGCACATGGTGAAAACTTACGAGGTCATGGGGATTTATGCTAGCAGATTTGGCGGCCTTTTAATATTTACTTAGGCTGTAAAATATAATTTGAATTTTGGAAGTATTTGTCATTGTATCTAAGATGGATAAAGGTATGTTTATTATAGCTGTATTTGCTATGTGTGATTTACATTGTTATATGTTGACTTTTCATTTCCTCAAATGTCACAGTTGCATTTTTGTCTTTCTAACTTCCTCAAAGTATAGAAAGTTAAATATTTTTTTCACACTGATGGCAATCAAATCTTGTTACAAAGTCTCAGGGTCAGACTGCTATACCTACGAAGCGATGACTTATTTTTTGAAAATACTTCACAATGCCTTCTATTGTCAATGTAGTATGATTCAGCACACCCAAAAGTGTCATTGTATAATCTGTACTCAAGATCTGCGTTTATACTACGCTAAACCAGCAGCCTGGGGAGTGGCCATAAGCAGAATCTCTTCTTATTTCTTCTTTTTCTTTTCTTCCCCCTTATTTTCATTGTGCATTCTTCTCTTGGGCATCTCTCTGGCATACTCTTAAGTTTGTCCCTGCAAGTTTTAAAAACAGCTTCAAAGAAGACTTCATGGTGCTCTTAAAAGATGGTTTAAACACAGCCAAGGAGTTTATTCTTTTTCCCAGAGCATAATTATCATCCACAATTCTTTTTTTTTCCTTTCGTCAATCTAGTTGTATAGGAGGTAACTGTTTTATTAAATCCTAAGGCATTAGTTTTTAGAGAAGTTTAAGTAATATTTGTGGGGTGTTTTCTTCTTGTTTGGATGTTTGTTTAATATACATTAATATACCACGTAAGGTACTTTCATTGATTTAGACACAATTTTGAATAGACACAATTTTGAATAATGATTTATCATCATTAATAAATTATCTAAATCAGTCATTTCTAAGTCCTTACCACTATTAAACATTTTTACCCTCTTTGCATCAGTTATGAGCTTTATCAGCAATAGTTTTTATTGACTCTCAAATCACAGACAAAAGTATTGAATGGTCACAGCTTTTAATAAAAACGGATCCAGTGATACTCATGCCTGGTTTATGTAGGGAGTAGCAGTCCAGGCACATAATCTTTGCCAAGGAATATCAAATACTAGGCAGAGCAAATGTACCATTCACTACATCTCTCTGCCTCCTCATCCATAGACTGTGAAACTCCTTTGACTAATGCCTGGACAACTTTATGTACAATACTGAACCTTATTTCTGTAACTCTAAATTTTGGGTGAAGAGAGTTTCTCTTACTAGGTGTATGCATCAGGAGCTCAGACCCTTTGGACCCTTTAAGCCATTCCTGAAATAGTAACAGCAATTAAGCAGTTGACCATATAGCAAAGAAGAGCATGTAAGCTATCTGCAGGAAATCTGCCCTCCCATTAGCTGTTGTTTAGACTGTACATTGATTAGATTCCATAGTTCACCACTTAAGTAAAAAAGGCATATTTTCAAGATTACTGGAGACCTATAGTTTCCACAGAATTGAGAGAAATCTCTGACTTTTCACTGCTTCTGATAATGACACCTTTTTATGTAGCTGCCTAAGTACAAACTTAGATGCCTCTAAAGTGTTAAAATTTTGGCTGGTATTCAGCCAAAATCAATCAAAAACTCATTAAAAAAAAAAGGGAGCATGAAAACAACCCAGATATCTACAGTACAATGGGATAAGTGTTTTGAGGAGTAAGAACTGCTCTTACGTACCTAGTCTTTTGCACATGTGGTCTACTCCCCCAACAAGCAGCCAAAATACCTGGGATCTAAAGAGCATCTTGGCATAACATTAACATTAATAGGATGTGTTGCTTACAGAAAGAAAAAAAAGGAAATCTTTACTTGCAATTTTGCTGCCTTGCAGTCTCTGGTGTGGGCAGAGGTAACATTTGAGAAACATCTATCCTGGAAAAAAATATAACACCGAAGGCATCTAATGGCAAGGTTGGGAAGTCAAATGACAGATGCTTGAGAAGGCGAACAGCAAGGGAGTTTGAGAGTTCAGACAGCAGATGCACAGCAAGGCAAAAGGGCTCATCTGAGAGAACACCTGCCATTTTTCATGCACCTGTTTAATTTTTGAACTATAATATTTCTGTATGCGAGGGGATGCGAGGAGGCAAAACTGAAGCCACAAACCCTAGGGGGCGAGGTCTTAGTTTTTTTATTTGGGACTATCAGCATAGTTGCCCTCATGAAATCCTTAGTGTAATCAAATGAAGCAGCTGTTTGCACTGCTGGATCTATTCAGACTGGGAAAAAAGGGGTAAACACTTCTAATGCAAATATCAGCCTTGCCTCTCTACACTTGCTGCAATGATTCTGTTATTTAGCCACTTGCAGTGGCAATTGCAGAAAATCTCCAGAGCAAACAGGGCTTTAATTAATAATCAGTTATCTTCCACAATAAGTAATTGGGAGGAAGCTCAGTTTAATGCTTAGACTTGAATATACTTTTGTGGTCTGATAAAGAAAGTGGTTTATTCAACTGCTTTATTAATATTTCCTGTATATCTGTATGTCAAATTTTAGGATAATGCTATGTTTCTCATAGCTTTGATAAAAAGAAGGAATAGAAATGTGAAGTGGTACTAATCATTAGGATGTGTTGGCTTATTGGAAAATCCAGTGACTGAAAATTTTAATGACTTTTCACACTAAATATAAATAATCCCTAAAGGGATGTTGGTGTTGCTATGAATGCTTGCTTCACAAGCCCATAAAAAATGCAAGATTGTATCTAACACATTACAGGAAATTCTTTTATTCCTCAAAGCCGTGGCCATTGAGGCATAACACTATAAAGTAGAAAATATGTGTCTGTATAAATTCAAAAACACATGTACAAATGTCTCAAAGTTCATAGTATAAAGTAGAAGAGTTTATTCCATACTTGGAAAATTTTTCTGTACTACCTATATAAACAGTAATCAAAAATTATGGCTCTGTGATGAACACAATCTGTTATACACAATTTAGTGTGTATAACACATAATTTAATGGATACATTAGACATTGAGAAATCTTAGTGGTTGATTGTTCCAGATTTGACTCAAGGATAGAGTTGCAATCCCTTTTTGTTTACCTGCAGCACTAGCCACTAGTTTTTCTCTCTTTCTGGGCCTGATCCTTTGCTAAGTGAAGTTAATGAAAATAATTCTGTTTCATTCAAGGGAGTACTGGATGGGACTATACCTTTCCTGTTTGTATGTTTCTCCTGGTTTACTTTGTCTCTAGGAGGTAAAAAGTTGTATGACATTCTTAAACTGTTTTGTAAGTCTTCAGTTTCTTTTGAATTCTTTCTACTAGTGTACTTGATGAATAAACTCTCTGAAAAGTGTAACCAAATAGCCAACTAACCGTAAAGAGACATGAGAGAATGCATGAAAATGTATTGATTTAGACTCAGACGTATGCTACAAATTATTTTCTATACATATCATCTCATTTTGTCAGTGTTTTATATTGTATTTCTGTTGTGTTTAAAGCTATGTGTATATATAGCATTTAATAAATTTTTTCCATTGTTACCTATTTCTGTTTCCACTTTCACTTCATTTTTGGTAACATTTTATACAATATAATAAGTGTTATAGCAAAAGAGAGCAGTTCAAGATCTCAGATCAATGTTATTTTAGGTATATAACATGTATCGAGCAAATATTTTTTATCACACAGTTATGGAAGCTATCTAAAAAATATATAGCAACAGATTATATCCCTTCTGTTCTTGAGTGGGTTGAAATTTCTAGCAAGTGCCTTCTCCACCCTTCTTTGTCAAAGCTAAGTAATGCAGAGTTTTTCCCAATGTAACATCGTCAAGACTGTTCACTAAATAACCTTCATGTCAGCTACTCAAAGTAACTGTCTAAACTTTCTTATCCCCTTTTTAAACATACAGTAACAGAATTTATAATAGTTTCAGATGATAAGCCAGATTTGAATGCAGATATTTCTCTTTCTTGCTCCCACTCTCACATATTTTGTTCTTCTGCAAAGAGCTGTATGTTTTCAACTCCTCTTCTGTAGTATCTAATTATTCTAGAAGTTCTTTAATAATATTTTTTTCATGGCACGTACTTGATGTATCCTAAACTATACACCTGCCTGAAATATTCTGGACTTGTAATAGAAGTGGTAGAATCTTTCAAGCAAATTTTGGGGATAGGTGTCAAGTTGTCAGACTACTGGTCGCAGAATTTACTTTGTGTAACTGAGAAGTCTCAAATGTTGAAAAGACACTTGCTTGGGTAGAAGGAATGCATGGTTTTCTCTCACAGATATTCCCGAACAGTAACTTTATTCTTACATCTGATCGCCATTCTAATACTGTTTTGTGGAGGTGAATTATACTCTCTATCAAAAGCTGACAATACATCAGGGTTCATGAGCCTGACAGCTGCATGTACAAATAATACCGTTACTCACGTGCATTGTGTGAAACAGTTTAAACCATGAAGGTTTTAAAAATGTGTGTATCAGGGAGGAGTTGACTAGAAGGGCAAATCAGTGGCTTCCTATGGTGCAGAAGTTAGGTAATGGAGGAAAGGCCGAGAAACCAAAGCAACGCTCTAATTAAGAGTGATGCGAGGTTCCAAGCTAGTCCATCACTGTCATCCTCTAGTGTGTGATTCATAATAATAGGATAAAAATAGATCAGGTGAATTGCACCCAAACAGTAGCTATTTTTCTTCAGAAAAGGAACCTTGGGTGACTGTCTTAGTTGGAGATATTTGCAATGTCAATGCCAAAAGATGAGATGAGTTCTGAGATGAGATGAGTTTAGAAATCAGAGAAAATAAACAAGATTGGATACTTCACTAAAACTCAGTTGCCAGCCTCCCTGGCAGATACGGGGTAACCCAAGGGTTGTATTTTGAAAAGCATCTCTGCTGACTGGATGCTCCTTCAGCCCAATGCTTCAGCAACCTTTTTCAGGCAACTTCACTCCATTGCTCTCTATGACACTCCTTATTCTTTCTTTTTTTCATCCTCTGCTACCCTTTCCTGTAATAAATGTGTCTGTCTTTCCACTAACCAGCTCCTATGAGGCTACCTCCTCCTTCCATCATTTTTCTATGAAAGAATTAATATAATGCTTGTAAATCATGGCTTGCTTTTAAATCAAGCTTGTTCATTATATTCATTATGTTATAACCAACCACAACATCTTTTACCCATCTTTTATGTTTAAAATAGAAGTTTGGGAAGTCTAGAAATTATTTTCAGTCCTCATTTTTAAAGATTTAAAATATATCCCTATTCCTTTGGGGTAGAAAACAAATTTGTATGTGAAAGATTGTCTATGGCTGGTTTGTGGGAACTTTTGTTTGGTTGCTTCGGGGAATGAAAAGCAAGAAAAAATGAAGGGTTCCCCAAATAGGTCTGGTACCTAAGGAACTTCATGGAAATGCAGGAGACCCAGGTGAGCTACAGCAGCAGTAAGCTGTTCGCTGTCCTCAGTACTATTTGCTGGATTTATCCAATTCTCTATCATTAATTAAAGATTCATTAGACCATGAAATCACCTTGTATCCCAATGGAATAGGTAAGTTACCTAGAATGACAGAGATTAGTTAAAGTTCCCATCCTAAAGAAAAAGATTTCCACACTTAATTAGTATTACAACTAGACTACTTGCTATTCTGAGAAGAGTAGCTGTCTTTTTGTATGTTTTACCAGAAATTCCATCCTGGACCAAAGGATCAGTCTCAATTAATCAACATTTTCCAATGAAAAATCCCCCAACGGACATTTAAAAACCATGATAAGCTCTTAGTGTTAGTTATTGGCCTGTCCTAATCATTTTCAGAAGTGTTATACAGAATATTTAATACAGATGAGAATAATTAACACATAAAGCAATAGATGAAGTTCATGTAGGGTATAGATATGATATGAATTCAGTAGAAATTGTATCCAAGCTCAAAATTTAACATTACTGTTAGAATTAATTTCATGCCTTTTACAGTCTTTTATACACTTATTTTTTGGATGGTATAAAAATTGCCCTTTGGAGGTGCCAGTCTCTGACCAGTGTCAGGACAGGAACTTCAAATGACTAGCCTAGATAAGGCATGTAACTTTTAGGTTAATTCCACTCTACATAATCATCTGAGAAATGCTTAAAAAGACTCCAAAAGTAAGAATACTGCAAAGTGAGGCCTGCAAAGTAGGAACTTCATTTAAAAAAAGCACAGGTGAGGGAGCATAAAATGTCCTTGTG
This sequence comes from Ciconia boyciana, assembly GCF_034638445.1. NCBI lineage: Eukaryota > Metazoa > Chordata > Aves > Ciconiiformes > Ciconiidae > Ciconia > Ciconia boyciana. The sequence goes on along the minus strand of NC_132936.1, from coordinate 10,248,572 downwards.
AAAGGTTCTTAAGGTTATATCTGAAAGATAGTTAAACTACAGTGAAATACGTGCTTGCTAGCTCATTACTTTTATATCTGTAGAGACAGATTTTTTTTTTTTGAGTCACTTTCATCAGAACAATGAAATAGGCAACCTATATAAATTCTCATCCAAAGAAAGCACAAATAGGGAAGTTTACAGCACACAAAGTGAATGTGGTCAATAAGAAGAGGAACCTTCCTTAGCAATCAATAAGAGATCTTGAGGCTATCTGAAATCTAATAACTCCTCCTGCATTGTCACAGCCCAGAATAACAGGGTCAGAGCTGGGCAGAGTATGACTCCTTCCTTCAATGCGGGTCACGCTGATCATAATACTTTTATTATCCTGTTGCTGTGGATCATCTAAAATGATCAGTGTGACCATCCGTTTGGTTTGACCTCTGAAAGGTCCTTAGGGGAGGAAAAAAGTAGTTATCAAAGCTATCTCAAAGAAAATAGATTTTTTTTTTCAAATGGCTTAATCATCCTACTTGCTAGAAAATGCTTTTAACATATAAAAATGATCAGCCATATATCTTTTTGTCAGCTAAGCGTATACTATTGAATACTATTATGTAAATATACATCATTGCAGTATAACCATTAAATGTAGCATGTAAATTATAACAAGCAGCCCTCAAATGGGAAATAATTAACTTCTCAGCGCTCTCAGCACCTTGTCCACTTAATATTTACTGAAACTTTCTAACTCTGTTATGAAAAATCTTCCCTTGTGACAAGAAATAGCAGGGTGTTCTACCCTCCTTTGTTAACATGTTCATTTCCTCCTGCCACATGTGTAAAAATGTATGTATATATGTATGCACATGTATACCCTGTGGTCAGAATGAGGTGATATGAACCATTTAGTGCACTGACATCATGACTGAGAAATGATGAAATAACAGTATGCCAGATCCTCTTCCTACAGTTCTGATACATCTAATATCATAGCCTCACTCATGTTGCAGGGGAACTCAAGAGGTCTCTAGTGCAACCTACTGCTCAAAGCAGGGTCAGCAGTGAGATCAGGCCACAATCGGGTCTTCCCTCCAAGAGTGGAGACTGTACAACACCTCTGGGCAACCTGCTCCAACGTTGGACTGTCCTCCTGGGGAAAAAGCTTTTTCTTCTATCCAGCTGCACCTCTCTTTTTCAGCTTATGCCTATTTTCCTCTCACCACAATGTGAATTTTTAATGTTTGTTTCTTAAATTCATTTGTTACCACTTATATAGATGCCTAGAGTATGTTTGATGGCTAGGAACACATAAGTTTACAGCTTACCTACACATATTCTTTGACACTTTTAAAATTCTAATTTCTTTTTAATTTATTTGTTCAACTCTTTTTATGAAGTACAAATGAATCACATACCTGTGAAAAATGAATCTTGCTATTAGCTAGAACTTTAATCACTAAGTACAGTGACTCAGTAAAAATGTACACAGCTCCCACCAGTTGCTTGCAAATTGCTATCTCAAGAATCCCTCACAGGGGAGGGTATGGCTATATTACACTGCCTCAAGCTTAAGTGACATTTTTCCTAGTGTAAGTTTGCATTATGAAATTAATTGGGTCTTTATACTAGTAAGAAGATACCACTACTTCAAGAATCTAGCCAGTTGTCAGGTGGAAAACCCAGTAATTTTGAAGATGTTTCTGGAAAGAAATGAAAAAAAGCACAATCGCTTTGTGTTTCATCTTGGTCTCGCTTTAACTGGGGTAATTAGCTATTACAGTGGTGGTAATCTTTATTTATATCAGTGTAAATGATGTGAAAACCAAAACTCTGCAGGTTTTTACCATATAAAACATTACCTGACGGAATTAGTTTTATTGTTAAATGTGGAGGTACTTTATCGAAAGACACAATCAGAGAAGTGGTCTGCAAAGTAATGCAACATACTTGAGAAAGCCCACCAGAAAGCAGTGTCGTCTAGGAGTCACAGCTTAAAAATAAGTAATTCCCCACATTTGAAAGTGGGGAATCTGCCCTTCCCTACTCCAAAACTAGAAATGCGTGAATACCTTGATGCTGTTTCAGCACATGCCATAAGCCCGCCATCACCAACCTGACTTCTGAGGTCTGTCGCATTGCTTTCAGACCGGCATGCAGATATTCTTCCAGACAGAAACGTTTCATTCTTATACTGAGGACTTACACTGATCATCACACATTTCCTTTCTTTGTTATGTTCCAAGATCTTTTTTTGGGGATCTTTTGCACGCCCTGTAGGGATGCATCTACATTAGCATTTTAGTTCAGAGGAAGTATGCACCACTGAAGCAAGTGCTTGCTTACCATGCTTTGCTTCACATTGGGAAGCAGTCTTGGAGCACCCAAAATGGATTTCTTTGGGACGAAACTAAACCAAAATATGTACAGCTAATGTTGTCCAACCACTAAGGGAAGCTCAGTCAGCCAGAGCAGACCACTACTGGAGTGAACCCTCCAAAATGCCTATAGTGAGGGTGACAGGGCACCAACACCAGCTCTTTCCTTCTGTAGATTTCTCCTTCTGGGCCGCTCTGCCTGCTAATGTAAAGATATGCTAAGTTAGCTGAAGTGTTTGTCAGGTAGTCTTGTAGAAAAGAAATAGAGGATTTTTAATCAACATTCAGCATCAAATTTTAATCTAACGTTAAAAGAGAGGATTTTTTTTCTCATATTTCTGACACTTTTTTTCTTTCTTTTTTTTTCTTGAAGGTGCAGAATCCTGGGCTTTGGATACTTAGTCTAGTTCTACTTCAGTAAGTTAAACAGTGCTGGGCCTGTGGCCCAGACATTATAATCTGATATTCTAGACTGTTGAATTGTTTAAATGGTCCCTGGTACAGTTTTGCTTTGGGCCAGCTGGTGTTCCTCCAAATAATTCTCCAGCACAGTTAGGAAGCTAGCCAGCATTAGGGACTCTTCCCAAAAGATCCTAGGGACAAAGCCACCTGGGTGCCTAAGGGTGTTAAGTAGGCATAGCCAGACTATGCTAGCTTGCCTCAAAACCAAGGAACCGGTCCTGCTCCTCTTGACATTACTAGTATGGCTATAGCCCAGGTTAGATAAGGCACAAGCATGGAGTAAAGAGAGAAGAAAGGAGAAGGCACAGTAAAAATGTGTTGGTTTGCTGAGGCACTGAGTCACCTGCATGTCTAACAATTGACTTGCTGCTGAGGCTTGCTCCTGGATGAGTGTAGAGGAATTTTGGTGCAGAAGGGTTATTAGAGACCCGTACCCTGGCCTTGCTCTGCAACAGGCCAAATCTCACCCCATCTCCCCCATTATAGTAAATGAAGAAACCATCTCAGTTAAAACATTTTCCCTGACATTCAGTAGGTGTCTAAATTAATTATGGAATGGACTGAAAAAAAGTTCCTGGCCCTTTAAGTGCTGTTCAGGAACTGCAAATAATCTAGCCGCTATTGACAATTCATCTTTTCTGAAGTGTTGTTAGAATAATTTAGTTGTAGTCCTGCGCAGAGGGCAAATTGGGTTATTTATAGCATGTGCAGCAGCTGACAATATACATTTGGAATTATTCATTTTCAGAGTTCAGCTTTCTCTTCTCAGATCCTGCTAGCTCTGCTGGCTGGCAAAGAGGAAGAGGGAAGAGATGTCATCCTGTGATGGAACGGTCTTTTCATCAAATTTTTTTAAGGCATCAACCCACAGATGTAATCAGTGCTTTCCCTTCTACTCTCCTAGTCTTCAGCCCAATACGAAGAGGATTCTTATTTTGGTACTGACTTCTTTTATTGCCCTGTTCAGCCTAGTATCGGACACTACCTTTTTGATTATGATTTAGTAAAGCCCATTTAGATAAAGGTACATTTATAGTTGTTTCCAAAATGGAAAATGTGGGATGAAAAGTCTAATTTGCTTAGTCAGTCAGTTATGCTGCACAGAACAGAGATCAAAACAGGGGATCTCCTATCTTAAATCTGTGAGTTCACATTACAGCAAAGGTACAAAAATGGGAGATAGACTCATGAACAATCCTAGGTATTGTAAGTACTTATTCCTGACAGGTATATTTACTAGTAAACTTAACTTCAAAGAACTGAAGTAAAGGAAAGATGAAACCATACTGTACCATTGTGGTTATTGTTGTCCAGTGTTATATTTACTAGTTCTGTGTAATGTAACCAATCTTCTGTAGAAGGATGAGTTGATTAAATGTCAGTAACCTAAAAATGATAATGTGACTTTCTTTAATAGTCTTATGTTGCAAAATCAAGATTTATCCAGGAAATTTAGGTTTTAACTCCTTCATTCCACTGTTGAGAAGTTTAATCTTATTTCTATGAAGAATTGTTCAGGTAGGATTAATGTGAGCTAACTTTAGCCATACAAATATCAGCTATAGCATCACAGAATAACTTAGGTTGGAAGCCACCTCTTGAGGTCATCTAGTCCAAGCCCCTGCACAGAGCTCACATCAGGTTGTGCAAATCTTTAACCAGTTGATTCTCAAACACCGCCAACGATGGAGGTTCCCCAACCTCTCTGGGCAACCTGTGTCATTATTTGACCACCTTCATGGTATTTTTTTTTTCATATATCTAATCAGAATTTCCCATGTTCTCACTTGTTTCTGTTGCCTCTCAGCCTACTGCTGTCCACCTCTGAGAAGACTCTCTCTTCCTTTCTGTGTGCTTCAATCAGGTAGTTGTAAACAACACTAAGCTCCTCTATGAGCCTTCTCTTCTCCAAGCTGAACAGATGCACCTCTCAGCCACTTCTGGGACACCATGTGCTCCAGCCCCTTGGCCAGCTTGGTGGCCTCCACTGAACTTGCTTTAGTACGCCAACATCTTTTGTGTAATGAAGTACCCAAAAAGAACACAGCACATGAAGTTCCTGTGAGGCCATTTCTCCAGCCTGTCCAGGTCCTTCTGACTGGCAGCCTCCACCGTGTTACTGCTCGGTAACCCCCAGTTTGATGTCATCTGTAAACTCACTGAGGTTGCCTTCTGTCCCTTCATCCAGGCTGCTAACAGAGATACCAAATAGGATTGGTCTCATCTAGTCTAAATAAAGTGTTTGGATTTTGTCTGTGTTTAAGGGAGAGAGCTGTCACTCCAAAAAGGTTATTCATCACAGCACAAGCCTCCATCTAAAAGCCCCATCGAAGAATGGAGGTAGCTTAATTTCTGGGGTAGAGTGACTGAGATTTTGTTTATGTAGCGGTAACACTGCTTCAGTCTGGAGTGGATGTATATGAGACCAGTGGAGTTAAATTGGTTTCATGCTGCTTTAACTGACAGAGAAATCTTCCTTTGTTAACTTCTTCTCTGTGGGAAAATTCTTCAGGCTTTGTATGATCGATGGCTATTTTACTGGTAAAAACACTATGAAAATTAAACCAGTGGTTTGCGGCTCTTAACTATTTTATCTTTAGTCCACTCAAGATGTACGCAAATAATTTGTTATGATTCACTCAATTAATTAGATGTGGTAGTTAGAATATAGTATGTAGGACATGCGGGTTTTCCTGTAATCAGGATGAGCAATTTGTGTTCGTGAGATGATAGCTGACTTTCAACCACCCAGAAAAAAAACTTTCCTCTGAGTAAATCTCCTTCTGCATGAGCCAATCCATGTATTTGGACTGGAATTAGTGTCTCCTAGATATCAGTACAGAAAGACTGTTTTAATCCATCTGTGACAGATGGCAGGCCAGTCATTGGTCCACCTTGCTGTCATGTCTCTACACTTTGTTTTTAATCTGGTCAATAATGTTTGCCAGGATAGCTCTCAAATCTGCTCCCAGACCCTGACATTTTGAAATAATCAACCTGGTTTACAAAAGAAATGCATTTAGACAAATTAATCATATGGCTTTCATGAAGGAATATTTTCTAAGGTTTGTTCACCAAGAAATTCAGAATGAGAAGTATTATTGCTGGCAAAAACCTCAGTAGATGAACAGTTTTGAGATCCAGAATGCTGAGCAAGAATAAAAATGAGAAAGACAGGATTTTTTTTTTTTACCTGTAGCAAAAGAAGAAAAGGTCACTTGCCAAAAAGACAGCTGAAATGGAATTAGTTTTCAAATTATAAGATTAAAGAGTGTTTGCTTGAAGAGAGTGTTATTATAAAGTGTGAAAAGAAAGAGAAGAGATTAAAACATATGGAAGATCTAATCAGAGCAAAGATAAACTGTGTGTCCTATAGGTTATAAGGGTTTCTGTGAGCTTTGTTTGCCAGTAGGGTTTCATAAACCACAATAGTCTGAAATCTTATTTTTAAATAAGAGGCTTTTTCTCATGTGCAGGAGGAGCTCACCTCTTTTTGATATTGTACAGGTGATAAAGGAGCAAATCTGCCACCAAACAGAGGAAAGAAAAATTACTTAGAGAAATTTCTCAAATATAAGTTGGGTATTTTTCAATGTCTAGGCCAGATTCTGCTGCTGTTTCAGTTGGTGTAAATCCTCAGTATGCGTGGCTAAGTGTTCTCCTTCGCTATTTACAGAGGAGTTTGTGTGACTATTTGCATTGATTTTTAATAAAAGAAAGTACTTACCATATGCAAATCCGGCATTTCATGGTAAACAATGTACCCTCTGAACTAGAGGGCACCACACCTCCTGCTCTGTGTTGTCAAATGGCTTTCAAAACACACGGCAGGGCTTTCTATAATATTCAAGTGTGTTAACCCTTCAATTTCCATTTTTTAGTTTTTGTTTTCTTAGTATTATTCCAGCTCTTAAATTGAGTGGCAAAAAGGAAGAAATGAAAGTTTATGTAAAGGAAGGGAAAAGTCTGGCCACGGTGTTTTGTTATGCTGCTAAAACGTCATTTTCTTCCCGGCTGCTCTCTGTGCAGCCAGCCGCTGCCTGCACTCCCGCACGGTGTCGATCTGTCTCAAATTCTGGACTTTGCATTTCATGTCATACCATTTCTCCAGCCTGCTAAAGTCCCTCTGAAGAGCAGCACATTGACTTCTCCACCCAAGTTTCAGAGGGTACCTTCTGCCCCATTGCCTGAGTCATTAATGAAGATATCGAACACTGTTAGCCCCGGTACTGACCTTGAGGATGGCACTAGTAACTGGCCACCAGCTGGGCTTACCCCCTGCATTTCCATCTAAGCATTTCTGCTTGGTAAGGCTGTGACAGAATGTCCCATGCCCTGTAATAACAAACATCTTTTCCTTTATTTAGGCTGAGCTGCTCAGTCTTTTTCTTTCTTTCTCTGAAAAAAACCCCCAACCAATCCAAACCTCAAACTCATTCTAATTCTTTTTTTGTTGTCTGTTAAACTCTCTAGACTTAGAGTGTTTTGTCCAGCAACTTTGTGTTTCTGATCTGCTACTGTTTTTGTCTGGGTTTAGGTTTTTTGTTTTTTTTTTTAAACGGGTTTTTCTAAGCTTTCTTGTAGAGAGTCTGGGCTTTCTAAAACTCTAGATCAGCACAGTGATATTTACATAGATTCATGTTCCTTTTTCTTCTTTTCTTCATCTTCTCTCTTTTTTTTTCCCCTCCACAGCATCTTGAGTATTTGGACATGTTTTCTACTAAGGGAATATTTTAAAGTTTTCAAAGCCACTTCTGAAACATGATTTGTGACTTTAGCATGTGTGACTGTCGGTGCAGTTCACTTGTGGGGATATGTAAAGAAATGAGGGACTGGCATGATTTCCAGTTATGCAAATGCACTCATTTCACTGTTTTATTCTCTATGTCTACCTTCCCAGTTACGTATATTTCATAACTGCTACATGTAGATGTTATATAGTCCAATCCCCTTCATGAAGAAAAAAATGTCCTTGAAATACTAGCTAGTACCTTTGGGCTTGATGCAGTGCTCCTTAGTCATTTGTTAGCCAGGGAAGATTCCCATTAAAATTAAATTTATTTATAGGACTATGTCAGTTAGATTGAGGTACTTGCATATTTCACCTATAACCCTATGACTGTCTATTTTTCAGACTGAAAAGATAACCCTAAACTCCAAGCAGTCATATTTCACCTTCCTGTGTTTCAAGAAATATTGCATTGATTTCCTTGACACGAACCAAAGTAGCTTGATTCCCACTTAAACAGTCTTCAGGAAAATTTTCAAGATACTCATTCAACCCATTTTTCATTGAGAAGATCTTTTCAATCCCAAGTACTATAGGAAGGGATTCAAAAAGAATGTATAACGTCTATCAGCAGAGAAGTGCGGAACACACGTTTAATGATCTCTGTAGATGTGAATTGCCACAACTCGAGTCTGTGATATGCAGAGATGAGAAGTAAAAGAGCTTGAGAGTGCCTGACCCACCATTTTACAGCTGCATGCTATTTATCACCCACCATTCAGAGCACAGCAGGTGGCCACCACCGTGGTGCTCAGCAGAGTTTTCCATCTAAGAGGACTATATGATTTTTTCCTCCTCCCCTCTTTTTCCCAAACCACTTCTTTTTTTAGTACAAACTGGTTCCAGAGCATTCGGTCTGCTATTTAGAACAGGGCTGGTTGTTTTAGTCCTAGGATTTTTTTAAAATTTTTTTTTTTGCAGTTAAGTAACAGTTCCTTAAGCTGAAAGAGAGCTGCAAATTTGGGATTGCCCGTTCTCCACCATGCAAGGACATTTTATGGCCCATGTTCAGGACTTGACTTTAGAATCTGTAGAATTGTGCTACAACGGAAAATGTTGTTTTGGCTATTAATGAACTAGACAACCATTCCTAAAATCCCTTCTGTTCCTAATTTCTGTGACTTCATCATGCTTTCTCACAGTATCTTAATTACTTGTTTCATCTCCCTCTGCCTCCCCTTCTTCCATCCAGTTCTTAACAAATGCTGTTCTCAACTTTTATGGAGCTTAGTAGATGTGATATGCATGCAGTGTCTTTCATTATCAGCCCAATAAATGCAAAAAGATTCACATCATCTATCTTAACTCTATTCTGCCTTTTGGGCACCACATTTGTCAATTGATCCCTTTTAAGAGTACAGCATTCCTCTTCTCTGTTGCACTCTGTGTTCCTCCACTGATAATATTAAAACACTAATTCACTGATTCTTTTCCATGGGAGATGAACATTATTGGGGGGTGAGAAAAAGCAAGGGAAAGAAAGAAATGTGTGTGTAAGCTGATCACTCAGGGCAGAGAAGGAAGAGAGGGAGGATGTTAGAAGACAGAAGGAAGTAAATTATTAGCAAGAATGTAGTACTGCACAAGAGAGGCTATATTAATTTCAGACCTGAACTGGTAATTCCATGGGATGTTGCAGTGAATCATGTAGGTAGACTAGCTTGTATTTCTTCTAGCTCAGAGATCTCTGGACTGCACTTCAGTGCAACAGAAGGCAACATAGACGTGTTCAAGAGAGCACAGCTTGGTTAGCTTCTTAAAACAGAGGCTGAAAAGGGACATAATTGATTCTTATAAGCAAACTCAGGAGAATAAACAACAGAGAAGGGAAATAATTATTTAAGGCAGAGGATAACATCACTACAAGAACAAATAGTTATGGATCACCAAAGAATAAACTGAAGGCAGAAACCAGATTATGTTTTCTAACTGTTAGATAAGGAAGGTGATGCAAAAAGGATTGCTACAAGATTATTGAGGATAAAGAAAAAATAAAAGAATTAATAGCCACCTCTCAACCCTGTTTTTGTTTTCTTGCTTAAAGACCTGTGTATTTTGGGTCTAGTTTATAATTCTTGATTCAGAAGAGAAATCTCTCCTGCCATTATCATAGATGCAAATAAAGGAGCTAATAAATACTCACTGTTTATACCTTTCCCCATCTTTTGGGTAAGCATCTTGATGTCAGCAGGTCCTTTTTTAAAAATTTGTTATATGTAGAGAGGAGATCAATAAGAAGGCCTGTGATGAAAAAATATAGAAGGAATGATACAAAGGAGGTAAACTGAGGAGGTGTGTTATAATCTTCGGATTATAACACAGACAGAGAGGGGACAATTTTCCCTTTTTCCAGAGAAACTTTCTTTACTGGAAAATATAACTTCAAGGCTGCTAAATGATTGACACATTTTGGTCACAGTCAACAAATATTTCAGCAATTCAAGGGGAAGAGGAAGGATGGATCAACATAGTTCATGTTAGCATTTCCACGAAAAGTTCACTTTTTCAGTCTTGTTTTAGAAGAAGATGTAGGATATGAGACTGTGGAGCAAAATTTGGGCCAGATACTTTCTTTCAAAGGAGTAATGTTAATCTCTCCTGTCAAATAGATAAAGACTTCCAGAAAGAAAAAGAGAGCAGTAGAGAATGAATGCATGCTTAGCTTAACTACCTTGCATGATGAAAAATGAGTTCTATTATTTTCAGAAAATAAATAAACCCAGGAGGCCTTTAAAAATAGGAGAATCACTATTCTTCTAATCCATAACTCAAATATTTTCCGCACTGTTTGCCTGCTACTTGAGAAGAACTCTAGCCAAAGACGTACATGGATCTTATACACAGGGAAGTCTTTTCTATTCTTGAAAGCTTCCCTGCCTGCACTTCCTAATATTGATATACAAGAAGAAAAAAAAAAGGCAGTTCTTAAGATAAGTCAAACTTTCCACAAGCAATGACTTCTCTAGCAGTGATTTGTTTCAGCAAGGACAGTAAAGTTTTAAAGCCTTTATGAAGTTTGAGGGCCTGTACTGCAGAGAGAGCAAAAAAATACTGTCTTAGACTTGGAAACGGTCTTGGTGGCTCAGTGTTAATGGTATGTGGATGTAACAGCTGGGCCACTCTCAATCTCTGTTCTGAGATTCCTAAACTTACCCTTTTTCTAGCATAAACAATGCCAGTGTGACAATTCAGTCACAATATTTTTCCCATTACACAAGTTATGTTTGGATTTGAGTAGACTGGGCAATAATTTATCTTTGAGTGGGGGAAGGGAGCAGTAGTGCTTTATCAAAATTTTCTCTCAATTCCATCAGTGCTTTGCTGACTTGCATTTAATTCAGACCCTATTTTAGTTTCACATAACTTCCCAGATTTCTACTTCTGTCTTATTCCGTAGGGCTCACTCTATGGCAGGTCATAACTTGGGTCATTACATTTCCCTCTGGGCAGTAGCGGATGCTTTCTTCTATTTGTCTTATTCAACTGCTGTGAAGTCTGCCCATGGGTAGTAAGAGTTTATTACTTTTTTCCCCTAGTGGTTTTGGTTTTTTTTTTCCTTTTTCAGCTGCACCATACCAGACTGTGCTGCTAAACTATCAGAACTCCTGCTTCATTGATTTCATTTAGAAGCCTTTTGTACATGTGTCTTTGCCAGAGCATCCACAGTATTATTCTCAGTCATATGCTGACTATAATCCTTTATATTAATGGTACACTATCTGTTCGGCTCTCTGCTGCTTGACCCTTGCCTTGAGCTCTGTATATTTCTGGTAAATATTTTCCAGCATATGATCTTGAAGCAAAAATTAGGTTAATGCTGATATTTTTCACAGTATACATTTCCTGCTCCTCCCTGTCTATTTAATGGATTTTCCAATTAAAAGGGACCTTCCTGGCCATTTTGTCTGACCCCCTGCATTACAAGGCTAAAGAAAGCTGCACAGCAATTGCATGATAATGCAATGACAAGAGCCCATCTTTTTTGTCCTTCAGCTTCGGGGAGAGGCACAGATGAGTATTAAGCACATATACATGCAGATGTTCATAGTTACTCTCATTCTGTCACTTGAAAAAAAGGTCATTCAGAATTTCAAAGACACTTGGAAATAGGTATGCACTAAAAAAATGTTTATGAACAGGATAAGGTATGATATGTACTGTCTTCTAAGCACCCACTGTTTATTTTCATGCTTGGGCAAAGTCTTTACAGGATGACTTTGTTTTAGTACAAAGAGGTCTGAAGAAGGATGTCCCATAATGCCTCTAGTCCTCCACGCAATAGCTCTTAAGCCATTCACACTAGTTCCAAAGATGCAGCAGCTGAGGAACACTGGTATATTGCATGCTGATTTACTCTGTGTTTCAATACCTATCAATATCATCGTGTGTGGCAAACGTCCTAAAATGTGTCCTTTCATTGATCTTTACCTGCCCCTGAGGTAAGGACAGAGCTGATCAGTTATAGATCTGCTTTGGTACTGAACTTGGACAAGCAGATTTCTATTCCCATCTCACATAGGGTACATGTTCAAGCAAATATACAGAATGATAAAAAATATGTCAATTTATATGTAAATGCCAGTGCATTAAGCACTCAGGCCTCCAGGCTCCTGCCAAATTGGCAAGAAAGCCTGGGTTGTTACAAGGTCTGAGTCCCCTTACAAAAGCAACAACTTCTTTTTGCCAGTTGAAAAAATGATCTGGAACATGTGCTGAATTTGCCAAATTTATTTGTTCAAAATCCAGGCCTGAAAAAAAAAAAAAAAGGACTAACTTAAAAATCCAGAGACTGTTGTTAATTCAGTTTTTATTTTGCAATTAACCATGAGGGAGAATTTTTGCCTTATGACTTTTGAGCCTACAAATTTCATCACTGAGTCCAGAATTTTTTTTTTTTTAATAAAGAAAGACTGATATTCTTGAATATTCAGTTATCACCAAGAGAAACACAAACTACTGTGGCAATTGAGAAGGTTAAACTTAAAATAAAACCTTGGAACAAAATAAAAAGGAATTTAAAAATTTACTTAAGAAATGATTAGTTGTTTTTTCATAAAGGATAGATTTGTGGAGGTGATCAACAGGTGATTTTGGGAAATTCCATGCTGAGGTTCAGACACTGTCAGAAAGGCAGACAACCCACAAGAAGAAGTTTCCAGTTCAGGGAGACATCTAAGGGGATGCTATTATGGAAATGTGTGAAACTATACCATTGGGGTATGTGTCTGGATAATCTACAATATATCTAAGTATATGTTTTTAGATATATATCATCTTCAGGGATCTCATAGAACTTTGTCTCCTTTTTTATACTTTGGAAGTGCTCTTTATACTAGGATGTGGAGGACCATGTCTTTGTATTGTAGGCATTGATTACTCTGTGTGCAAACTACTTGGCTATGTAACCAGCTTTCGAAGGCTTAAACCCTTTAGGGGGTGAAGATGCTGTATGTAAAAATAATATACATTGAGTGCAACAGGTCATCCTTATGATAGCATCTGAACTGACTGCAAGCAGTAAAATCAGAGGATGCTCTCTGTGTGAGTGGATGTATATGTATTTTAGTACTGAGATAACCTTCAGTCTGGGATATACCAAATGACCTATCAGCAGGAAAATCTCTCTATGATTCTCATCAGGCTGGTAGGGTTTATTCCCATCCGTGCTTGCACTGGGGATGAAAAGGATTGCTTATATTTTAAAGATGCTGGCTTAGAGAAAAAGTGGAGATTCAGTGGATTGTCAGCAACAGATGGAGATCTGTCTGTAGAGGAAAGGGATATGAAAACAATAGCAAGTAGAGTACACTTCTGTCTTTCTATATATGCATGTAACAGGTGAATGGAATGTATCAGAGCCTGAAAAAAATTGCAAGAAAAAGGGAAATATTAACTGAGACCTTAATTTCTGTTGTTTTTCACTTTGCATAGTATGCATCTTATGAAAATACATATTTCTTTTTTTGTGGGGAGTTTTTCTATGTAATCACTTCAAAGTGAGATTTTTTAAGTTCTCTGAAAAATATATTTTGTAAGTTTCTAACATAGTTATTTCATTATTTTTATTACTGGTTTAGACTGTCCCTTAGGACTGATGGGACCAGACTATGGTGTGCAAGATTACACACCCATCGGCTGTGAGATGCATACTTAGAGGATCTAAAAGGGTCTTCAGACTGCTCAATCCATAACTGTGATGTCCATGTTAAAAGCAACAACATGCTTTTACATTTAGAATTAAATCCTGTTATGCAGGACCATAGGAAAGATGGGGAGACTGAATTATTATGGGTGTCTGCGAAAAGTGTATATTGCACCTTATGTTGTATATTAAGTGGGCAGAATGGAGTAAACATATTCAATATCATTCCTGGGCTAGAACATTGTAAATTGGAATATATTTCCTACAGCACAGTAATCTGCCATAATTTTTGAATAGCCAATAGAATAATTAATTGTCGATACGTTAGGAAGAGAGTTGCAGTGAATTAAAGCCTAACTAATAACCAGAACATTCACTGAGACTGAGGCTCATGTAGCATCTGCTTTACTTCTGGATTTCAGTGGGGTAAATGCATGAGTCTGACAAACACAGTTTAATCCTATTTGATTATGTGTATGTAGATAAAGGCAAAATGCTGTTAGTATTTTGAAAAATGAAATACTTCATACACCTTCAAACATCAGTGCTTTTGCTCAGATAGTTCTTCTTGCCTTTCATAAATGTATTTTTGATTTTCTGTTACCTCAACTGCCTGAAAAATACTTTTTTTTTCCCTGGGATATCATGACAAGCCATCTTCTGTGTTGATTTTTATTTTGGAGATATTTGAAGCACATGGTTGCAAGCAGAAAGTTGCCTCTTTTGCAAGGGGATTTTTTCCCTTGGCCACATTTCTACTGAACTTTTTCTTTTATATTCTTCAGGCTGACATGTTCTGATAAGATGCCCCATCCTTTTTAGCCATTAGATTTCTTTGTGGGCAGTGGCAAAGTTGAAAAGAATCTATATTTCTGAGATCTTTGTAGGTCATAAGAATGTATCAAGAAAGAAGAAAAGTTGCAAGATGGTGTTAGATTGATCAAGCACAGTTCATTCCTGGGGTAACACCCTGCCATTCCCTATTGCTATTTCCTTATATTTTTGACACTGTGCTATGAAGGACATTTATTTTTATATTATTTATTCACCTGAATTCTATACACAGCTTTTCCTTCTTCAGTAATTTAAAACCTAGTTTTTGAAAACAATAAATAAGGAATGGTAATATATTTTATGCATTGAATTGTGGTTTTTTAAAGGCTGTAATCCTTATATAGATAGTCTCCTGGGGTAAGTGAGGTCTATTGCTCTGTTGTGCTTAGAATTTGAGAATCAGCAGAAGCAGAAGAGGAGCAAGAATTATATACGTCTGTATTTTCTTGACAGAACTTTTTGAAAAGTAAAAACAAATTATGTGAATGACTGAAACAGGAATAGCTTTACTAAATTTAATAAGTTTTTTAAAAATATCTTAAAGATAAAATAAAATAAAATAAAATAGTGAGTCATAACTTTTCTAGAAAACACAACACCAGTAAGTATTACCAGCCTAAGAGTTACTGACAGCTTCAGATGAACTCTGGCTTGTGTCTAGAAACTATCAGAAATTATTTTTCTCTTGTGCTTTTAGACGTGTCCTTAGAAAGCCAAGCTGTCACTTTAGCCATACATGGAATGACAAACACTGTTGGACTAGAGGGATTTACTAGATGGATTTGTTCATTCCTCCCTATGCTACCAGAATAATGTTAAAAATGCAAAGTATTTTTTTGCAGAACAATTCCCAGAACAATTCTCTGAGCAAGAAATGGAGGATGAGTGACTATGTCCATGAGGAATGCAGTCTGGGATGTGGTGGAGAAGCTGAATCTTGGTGGAGAAGCTGAAGAAGCAACCCAGGCTGAACATGGTCCCAAGAATGGAACTGAAGTGCTGCAACATGGGAGTATGTCTCTGATTCTCTTTACAGGGAGGAAAAGGTACTTACACGCAGTAATTCATCCTTCCCTAGAACAGACACCTAAAAGAGATCAGATGAACTGAGCTCTAGAAAAGCCTACGTTTCCCTGTTGATCATAAAAAGTCATAATGCATAGCTTAGATAGAAATTTGCATTTTGCAGATGCTGTCTAAAGGCATACAAGATATACCGTACCCTGCCCATATTGAACTTAACAGCCAAGCTAGCTCAGGTTTCTCCACAGTCCTACATTACAATACTTAGCCTGTTGCTCAGCATAACTGAGAAATAGACTGGTGAGTAGTCCTGAAAACCCCAATTAGGTTTTTGGCTTTTCCATCCTCCCTCTACAGAGAGAACTCTGTTGTAATCACATTTATGATTGAATAGGTACTTCACAGTCTTATGAATTAAATTATTTATCTCTTTTAAAATATCAGCAGACAAATCTTGAGTTTTAAATGTTGACACTTCTCTTGGGAAGCAGGAAGGAAGAGATCAGGAGGATATCACAGTGCCAATTAATGAGGCCAAGACTTCAAGTAGAACATTCATTAGGTTATGTGGTAGTCTCTGCAAGCTGTTCAGAAATGCAGTCCAAAGCATATTTAACTGTAGAGCAATACTTTCCAAAACTTTGAGAATGACTGGAGGAAAAGGAAAATTAAGTGATAGAAATGCAGCACTTTCAAACAGGCTCTCCTCTTCTCTTTGTACAATAATAGAGAGTCTGAAGCCAACACAGTATCTGTAGGGTCAGGATGAGTTTTGACCTCTGTTGAGTTTCCCACATTATTAGCAGAGCAATAGGCATGGACAGAAAAAACATTAATGAAAGGGTGTCCTTTCATTATGTTGTTTCCACAATTACAAACAGATGACTAATAACCTGATCTTGCCCTCAGTTTAGTATATTGAACAGAAAAGAACAAGTAAAGTAAATGATGGAGAGAGAGAACATGAGAAATATGTATGAAAGCAGTGGTGGCAAGAAATCAGTGCACTCTGTGTTATCTTCTGAATTCTACATTTGGGAAAAATATTCCTGTCAGATGAATTCCTATCTTCATTGGCAAAACATGAACTGTAGAAAGGTTTTGCTTTAGAAAGTACATGGTGTTTCAGGTTATGGAAGTATTTCACTATATCTTACAAGGAATTTAAAGCCATAGGGGACAGGACATGAAATATGTCCCTATACTGAACTCAGTAACCTCAGTTATAAGCTAAAGCACTTAATTCTCAATAGATATAAATATGGATGCACCATAGGTAAAGATCAGGTGAAACTGAAATACCAACAATGCCAGAGGCCATTTCAATGGCAGGGAATCAATTGGATAAAATATATCTAGATGAGCTTACAGAGCACATGTATCCTATACTGCTGAGTCCCAACCAACCTTACCTAAGGGAAATTCCTTACTGACACTAAATCTGGAAATATTTGATCCTAGGCACGTGAGCAAGAGACAGTACCCAAGGATATAAGAAATAAAATGTTAATTTCACCCTATTGGAGAATTGATCTACCCAACCAGTGTCTCATTTCTATCTGTCAAACATTTCTGATGGGAAAAGTGTGTGTGTGTGTGTGTGTATATATATAAAAATATATATATATTTATTGGTTATGTGTATATATATAGGAAAAAATTGTGTGCATATGTGTGTGTATGTATATATATATATATATATAAAAAAAATCTAGACTATAGCAGGCCAACTTTGGTTGCAGGTGGGACAAAGGAAGAGGCAACTCCCAGTCTTATGCCACACAATCCTACTTGTAGTGAGGGTCTTGAGGACTATGAGCTTATTCAACAGGAGGATACTGATACAGTCCTATCCTCTCAGTAGGCAACAGATGAAGGGAATGCAATATTCACTGATTCCAAGTCAGACCTCATTCACTAACTCCCTCCTTTTGCTGCTCAAGTGGTGCCAATGTTGCAGGACAGGGGAGGAGTAGGAAGAGGAGTGTGGGATAAAACAATAAAAAACTGGTAAAACCTTTCTCCACATCATCGCTGTGTCAGGGTGTAGAGCCCAAACTCCATACTAAACTATAGCAAAGGCAGTGTGGATGCTATTAGTATTGACTGGCTGGAGAAATAAGCCTCTCTCTCTTCCCAGCCAGGCAGTTTCAACCGCATTATGATAAAACTGCATTACTTTTCAAAACATTCTACCCACTCAAAAACATGGCTCACCTTCCTGAGACGATAGTGGTGTCCTACTTCCACCAGCTCAGAGCCTGTGCTCTCAGAAGGGCTGCCTTGGCTGGGCAGGGCCATGGGGGAGCTTACGCTGCCCCAGTCCTGTGCCTCCCGCAGGTAAAGACATGGGCATGGGCTGTGTCCACCACTGCCCAAACAGGAGCTGACCACAACCCTGAAAATCACTGGAAAAGAAAATAATCTCCAAATGATTTGATAACAGTTTAGCAGATCCCAAGGCTCCACCTGGGGACTCCCAGCCTACTACAACAGTCACCCCAGCAAAGGCAGTGCCAAGGAATGGGTGAATATGTGGGTCTTCGGTGAGAGAACACATTGCTTCTACACATTGGCAGGTTGTGGATTAAGGGGTATAAATTCACAGTGGGAGACAATGCTTCAAGCCGTTAATGAATTTCTCACCATTTTTTTCATCTGCTTTATCAATTGCTACTACAAGCCACTATTAATAATTTAATGTGAACTTGTTGAATTATAACTCCCTTAACTTGTGTAGAGAGAAAAGAGGAATATCTTATCTCTGGGGCAAAATCCCCTTCTTTCTTTAAGCCTGCTTCCTGGTCAGTCGAACAGCCTCTCTTTGATTTTTTTAGCTGCTTGAGACTTATTTATTAATCCTGTGTGGTCCATTGGGAGGCTTTTTATAAATGTTTTAACAAAATATCTTCAGTGAGTAGGGTTGGTGTCCATCTGAATTTCAGCATCCTGCAGGGGATGGCCTACAAAAGGAGGGAGGTCTGATTGATAGTAATAATTATCATCCTTCCAGACCTTACCTACCTGGCTTACTTGCAACATTTCACACAACCTTATGTGTGATTGCCTCCAATTTTTCAGTTTTCTTCTTTGCATTCTTTATAGAAACCTTATCATCAATATTTTCTTGTCAGAAAATGTACATTATTGACAGAATTTTGTTGTAAAAATATGAACAATTTTATAATTGGTGCACGAAAGAAACAGACCCTCCTTCTGGCTAGATCCAATTGGAGAGGAAAAATTGTTCCTGACCATTGCTGGTATAATACTAGCCAAAACTCTTACTACCCCTAAATGTTTGGCACTGAATTCTTTGGCACTTACTGAGTTCTCAGTAATTGATCATTTATCAATTAATAATCTCACTGTGGATGGATTTAAATAAATTCACCCACTTTTATGTGAAACGTGGTTTTGCAGTTAAGGACTTAATTTCCCTTTCAGTTTGGGAGACATAAGATATTGACATTGTTTCTTCGGCTGAAAGAAATCCAAAATATCAAAGCAAAACCTAACTGGTGCTGATAAAAATCCTTTTGTGTAGAAATGAAACAAAACCTCTTGTTTTTCACCTGGTTTGCTCAAAGTGCTGTCTGTATCCTTCTCTGGCACCTGGAAGTGACTCAGATCTCAGTCTAAGTCTGTGGAAAGCCTCATGAACCTTAACAGACCTATCAGTAAACATGTCCTCAGCTTAGGGTTCATATCAGAGCCAATCTTATACGCAGCTACTTCTGAAATATGACAGTGCAAGAAGATACTCTGACCTTTGCTTTATTTATTAAAAAGATCAATCATTGTTCTAATTATTTTAATGGCGTGTTCAGGAAAAAACTTTCCTAACCAGATTCTAGGTCAGGTATGAATTTATATGCTTTCTCTGCTGAATATGTGAAAATATTTATTCCTCTTCTGCTCAACTGCAGAGACTTCCAGGTAGCTACAGGAGGATGTCATTCTACAAGTAATGCTTCATTCACTTGGGCTTAAGGGATTTTTATTTATAATGCACTATAAATGCATTTATTCATTTATTTGCATTTCCCAGAACTGAATGTTTCTTAAAATAGATAACGTGAAGAGTGTGGAAGACAGTGAGATATGCATCTTTGGTGTTCATCCAGCCATCATGCTTCATCCCAGTGATGGTGGCAATTGCCACACTAGGTTAATAATTATAAAGTGCTTGGGGATCCCTTAATATAAAAACCATAATGTAAAAAATGCAAAAAGCTATCATTGCTGATAATGTGGCCTTCCTGAATATTTGCTCTGCATCACCAATAATATATCGAAAAAAGTTGTTCTAAAATTTGGCTTAATGCAAGACTTAATTAGCTTTCAAAATCAATTTCTGGCCAAGAACACTTGGGGGTTCCAGGCAGGACCGCTCACTAGAGAATGGCAAAGAAGCTCCCTGTATGCTTAATTGGAAACACTGCCAACTGATCGCTGTTTGCCCATTATGCTCAGGTTGAAAAAGTAGAGCAGGAAAGCTGTCAAAATACAAACACTTTTATATCCAAGCCAGTCACTTTATTTTAGAGTGAGGCTAGTCAGGGGGAAAGAGTTCATGACCCCACAATAAAAAATAGCTAACAGGAAGCAGCCTAATTGTTTATTTTCCCCTACCCCTCCAGTACTGAGTTTCAGTCAGGATGTCACTTTGGAGAATATCGTATCTCATTACAAAAAAAAAAAAAATCAAAGTAGGGAGTCTGTTTATAGTAGGAAGGGATTTTTTCCACTCCTCAAGCTGTAGTATAATCTGTGGACTGGTCTATTCACAGTTGGTATTTGAGTTAGTAACAAACTCAGATGATGTAGAAGTCTGCCCTTGATGTAATGCACGGGGGGGTTCACTTGGGTAATTTCCATTGATGCTAATGGAAATGATGTTCATAAATCACCCACACATCAGTGGGGAAATAGACACTTTAGTCTACCAAATGCTTCATATTCCAGTATCACAAACTCAAATCTGGTCTTTTAATATTTGAAGAGTTACTTCTTCTTCTTAAATATAGAGAACATGAGTGATTTGTTCACTAATTCTCAGTTTGAGATAGTTTCTGTTGGGAGACAGGGTGGGTTGGTTTTGTTTTGTATTTGCTTTTCTTCAATGAAACTATTGAAAGATCTTGTAAGGGACCCCACTGAAAGCCTGGAGGACTCTGGCTACAACTGTATTAGTAAAGGAAAGAGTGCTAGTGAGCCTTCCTAGACACTGCAGTTCAAATGTGCATGCTGTTAAATAGCTGGAAGGGTTTCTGGCATGCTGGAAAGCTGTGCCACCTAGCCTCTACCAAGTAAGTTCTGGGCTTATTTTGAGAGTTAGCACAAACTGAGGACCATTCTCAAACAGTTGTCTGGGTGCAAATATTTTGTTTTGAAGGACAGGAGAGTTTAATAATATTGACTCAGGCTGTTTCTTTACAGGTGAACAGTCTGGACAAAGTTTAATTTTACTAGCATAGACTTAGTCTCTTTGTCTATTGTGTTACATAACCTATGTAGTTCCTAAGCTTTGCAAGAATGGGTGCATCCTGTTGCTATTAATCACATCTTCATCTGAGAACCTTTTACAGAGGCTGAAAGTGTCTTTCCAGAATAAATACAAGTAGGAATAAAGCAATAGTTCTTACAGGCTCTTCACTGTGCTGGATCTCCTTCCTAAACCCTAAAATGACCAGTTAGTGATAAATGTCATGAGTGAATGAAGTGGGTACTTTTCTATTAGGCATAAGACTGAGCAAAGCAATTTATTTCAGTCCCTCACCCAAGAGGCATAGAAGGACAGAATTCCATATAACTGATGGATAGACAACCCTTTTTTTAAACAAGTTTATTGAATTTGTGCTCTGGATAAACCATAAAGTTGATATTTATTATTTGTGTACACCAATAGCCATGGTTACTTTCAAATCACTGACCAAGAAAGAATCAGTTCTGTGTTACACCCCAAAGTCATTTATTGTCTACATTGCCCATTTTAACAAAACTTTAAATTACGTGAAGGCTTGGCTACCAGTGATGGTCTGGGCAGTTGTGGTTTTGGACTCTAGAGAATCCATCTGGTGTTGCTGCTAATTTATTTGTTAATGCTTTACTCTCAACAGGGACTAAATATTTAACGTTTGTGACCTGATCTATCTCCAGCAGCTTGAGGCTTTTAATTTTAATATTATTTTTTACATATACTGCAGCAAAAGAACATGCACTTCTAAATAGTTTTTTTTCCCTCTCCTTTTTTTCCCTCTGTGGTTCTCCAAAAGGTTAGGTTTGACAATAGGAATATAGTCACAGATACTCTAGGCAACAAATGAGAAATGTTCTTTTGTGACCTTAATGTTGGCAAGTGATAATAACCAGTGAACCATGAAATACTGCTGCAATATTGTTCATGACTTTTCTGTTTTCTAAGATTAATTTTATGTTCTGAAATGAAGTGACAATCATTTATTATTCTGTTTTACATAGTTTCCACCGGGAAGCAAATATGAAAAGCTTAATTTTCTAGTCCACTTGCAGCAGTGTTCCTAGTGAAGAATCAGATATATGTTTAAATATTCCTTGTTTAATGTATACAATATAATCCTTTTGTTTAGGCTTAGTTAGAAATGTCTGGTTTAGGATAGAGTTGGCTAATGTTTAAAAGCGGAAATTACTTTTGTCTCCTAGGGGTTAAATAGTTATAGTACTAATTATTAATACACTATGGGTATGAACTTTGCAAGAATATTTAATTCTGAGCTACTGTTTTCTGAGTACATACCATACTTTCCTAAAGAAACATTTCCCTTTTTCTCCAAACTGTGGTTTCTTTAAAATGAAGCAAACAGGAATTTAGCCACCAAAAACTTCTTGCTGCCAGCAATTTCTATTCTACAAGTAGATTAGAATAACATTTTCATCAGAGGAAGCATATATACTTCTCTTATCAAACCTAGTTCACCTCTCCACGTACACCATTATCTTTTCGTGCATAGGCTGTTGGTAAGCAAACAATTTTAGGGCTTGATCGTGCAAGTCTTACTCGTCTTGAGTAGCACTTACCCATATCAATGCTTCTATTGACCAGTAATATTGCTGCTCTGAAATACATCAGGTGAGTAAAGCCAGGAAAAAGAAAAGCCTTTAATTTCAAGGTCAAATGCACGGGTGAAAGTAGATAGCAATATTTTTAAAGTCAATGTGTTTTTTTTTTTTTTTCTTCAGAACATGTGTACGGTTATATATTAGGATATAATTGTTTAACTAATTAAGGGCTTGATTCTCAGAGGAGCTGAATACCAATCATTTTTATTAATGTTAAATTTCTCAGTAAGCTATTTCAAGAAGCTAAACACTGGCCAGGGATTGTTTATCTGGAATGCAAACCGATTCAGAATGTAATGGGTACCCCTTCTTCTGGAAAAGTAAACAGTTTCCAGATCTGGGTGCATAAAATTACATGCTGGATCTTTTGTTTGGTCATCTCAGTTAAAGTAGGCTGGTTTCAAGAGGGGGTGGATGGATTCAAAAGGAAATTTCTGCATTTTTGAACATCAGATCAGAA
Source organism: Ciconia boyciana (assembly GCF_034638445.1). Lineage (NCBI taxonomy): Eukaryota > Metazoa > Chordata > Aves > Ciconiiformes > Ciconiidae > Ciconia > Ciconia boyciana. The sequence continues at coordinate 10,225,401 of NC_132936.1, read as the reverse complement.
CTAGTAGAATTACTTAAGCACAGGATTAGGTGCCTGGCATCAACAATTGCCAGGAGAAAAATATTGATCTATGTACACTGTGAGTTAGAGGCCAAAGACAAGGGGCTATGGTGCACCCATATGGAACACTATGCTCCCAGTGTCTGTCACACTGACTAGTATTAACTGGTAGATCAAACAATCGCTAATAATTCTGGAGTCTTAAAATAAACAGATTAAAAAGAAATCCTCTGTGTTAATATTCTGATAAGTAGCCTAAACTCCAAGGTGATGTGCTGTAGCATGACTCAGTTGGGTTCCAGCTGTTCACACATTGCAGGCTGTTGTTTCCTGGTTTAATGATAATCTCTTTTCTGGAGTGTTCTGATTAGATAATTGTTAAAAGCAAGAGTAAAATGTTAGGTTCACTACTATTAGTTACCAAAGTCTCAGCTGCCAGGAATTAGATACAGTGCTGCTGCCACTAGATGTGCAATAAATAGTGTTCGTGTTAAGAGTCAGAGATTACTTTTGTTCGAGGCAGCTCTGCTCATTATAACTCTACTTGAGGAGCCTTCTTGAAAATTCACAGCAAAGCCCAAGCTAAGACTAAATATAAAGCCAGCATCCTAGTGGGATTTAAAACAAATAAAAGATAAAGGACCCTTCTTTTATCTACTGAAATGGCCACAACTTGAAGTGGATAATTTACTGAATTGCATTTCATTTCCTTGTAATATAGTACATGACATACAAGCAAGATTAGGTGCTGGGATTCAGAAGCAATGAAACAGAAGTCTGTGGGTGCTCAGTGGATATTTATACATTTCTTTAAAACATGTTTTATCCAAGGAAATTAAAATGAAGGCTATATGCTGTTATTCAGAAAACAGTTTTATGGCATGATCATGGATTATGCAATCACGACATGAAGCGGTTATATCTGAACTGCTCAATTTTCACTATGTAATTCAGTAAGACTGCCATAAAGGAGGTGTATACTAGAGTGACTAGAAAATGTATTCTCCATATGGAGAATACAGAATTTTGCTCTAAAGTTATTAAAATTGGCACAGATAGAAACACAGTGCACAGGACAGTTTTGGAGGCTGAGAGCTCAGTAAGAAAGAGACAGTAATCAAAAAGAAGGAAAGTATTGGCTTATCTATCTACATTTTCCCATTCCTGTTAAGATAATGTTGTCCCGTGTTTCTGTATTTTACAACAATTTATGCTGGCATAAAAGCTCCCAGGTGTTCAGCATAGGATATGCGCAGAGTGGAACTGATTATTTCAAGGGAAACTTTCAGGTTAAAGTCAGATGAAAAGTAGTTTTGTCTCAAAGTGTTGAAATCTTCAGGTAGGTTCTTAAATGCCTCTAGCCCATTTAAACTCTGTTCTGGGCCCAATGTGCATTTTGGGGGTGGGTCTAGCCCTTCAGCTGTTCAATCATTTGGACACTTTGAAACTTTCGTCCTACAGTGCTCTATAATAGCCATCCACATCGGTTATCCTTTAAGTCATATACAGATTTCAGCAGGAATTTTGGACATGTAATCACGTGTAATAACAGTCTTCAGTTGCAGGATATTTATAAAAACCAAAGATATCATTTGAGTGCTCATGGATGGCAAATAACAAGATTCTGCATAAGTGTATCAAAGAAACCATAGTACCTTTTTTATTTGAAAATCCATTTCTTTGTTACTGGTTGTAACCAGCTCTGCACTGTACATTCTCTGTATGAAAACTCCCACCCCCAGCAAACAAGAGATGAAAAATAATTGAAGGATTGATTTCCTGCTCCAATTTTAATGTTTCATATAGATTTTTCTGGTATATGAAGAAGTTGTACCTAGACCTGAACAAAAAGTGAAGTAAAATCAGGAAATTATTGCATTTCCTCAGCTGGAGATCATTTTTTTCTTTCTCCTAGGAAGCAAGAAGTTATGTTTTGCTGGAAATAAACAGATTTCTCTGAGTGGCAAATGAAACTTGTTTGTCACAACAGAGGGCAGAGCTGAAGGTCAGAGCAGAAACTCTGGTTGCTGTGACACATTTTCATGAGCTGGATCATCTCTCTGTGATTGACAAAGCTGACACTTGCAAGAAAGGGACTGAAGGTGAAGGGGCAGCAGATTTCCTCATGGTTCTGGGGAGAGGGGGAAGGTAAAAGAGGGAATAATAGTAAGGGCCTTTAAGCATGGATTTAACATCATAAAAAAATAAATAGCTGGCTAAGTGGCAGAGCCCAAGGTTGAGCCCTTAGAGGGGCAGGTAGAGGAACAGATGCTTTCCAATGGACTTTAATCAGCTGCTGCCCTAGTGGCTTTCTCTACCACCTGCTGAGGTTCAGGGCTTTTGTTTTTTAATGTAAATGCACGGGAATTAAAGAGGTGCATGGTATCTGGGAATGAAGGAGAGGAATTTTTGCCCTTAAAATAAATATATTAAGAAGGGATGTTGCAGTCAGGTTCACTATAAGATGAAACAATCCAGACTAAAATCTTGCAGAAGAGTGAAATGAACTTCCAGTGTATCTTGAAATCATCAAACACTGGCTTGAAAGGTCAGTTTCTTTGTGCTTCTTTTATTTCACAGTGAGACTTTCATTCCTCCTCCTGGTGATACATCTACCTGCCATAAATTTCTCTCCATGTTTTCCCCACAGCTTCAGCCCTTTCTATATTGGCCATACAAGAATCAGCAGACATCTTCTGTTTCAACATCATTATTTAGACTTTTTTTGACATGCCAGTTGTATATGCAAGCTGGAGAAATATGCTCTAGAATAAACTACTAAATGTTTGATAAAAATCTGTAAAACTAATCAGAGAGCAAAAGTCAGTGTCTCATTGTCTGCATGAATGCATGTAGTTACCAAGGTGGGAGAAGGTGTAAGCACAATGAAGGACAGAATTAGAATTCAAAGTTAACACATGTGTACACACACACACACACCAGCTGCATTTGCTATCCAGTTCCTCCTTTCCATGATCTCATATGCTGACATTCAACAGTTACCTCCCCTTTTACCACGGGCGTCAACTCTAAAATATGTGACCTTACCTATCATTATTACTCTGTCCTACCCCTTCTTTCAGGATGGAAAGCTGCATCTTCTCCCAGATCTGCTGGTTCCATCACTGTCCTATCTAATTACTTCCCACTATGATTTCTACAAACAATCTTAGTTGCTGTCAGCCTTAAATTTTTGTTTCTTTAAGGATATCAAGGAAGAAGAACTATGCAGTGTTGTTGGGGGAGGTGGCTGGTGATTTTTTCCCTCCCTGACATCTTTTTCTATAGTCATTATTACTTGGATGACTACTGTATCTTGAGTTCTGTATGAGTAATTCTCTGGAAGAGGGGAGATTATAGAAGTCTACATTTGCAGAGGGTTGGGGGCTGTTTTTGAGATCCACATGACAGGAGGGGATAAGGAATGGGAGTGAAGACTGAAATGTTCTTCAACATCTGTGAGTTCCACACAGTCAGTGGGCTTCAAAGCCTCTCACACATGTTCTGCTCCTATAGCTGGGCGCAGAGCTTGTTGAACTCAACCTGTACATCCTTTTGACTTCAGTGAGGTTTGAATCAGGTCAGTGCACTTTTCAGTTTGATTTCTTTCTAGATTATCCTCTAGTTTTTCTTGTTATTCTCAGCTCATTTTTTGTCACTGTTATTTATCATTATTTATGAGCTCTAAGAAACAGCAATTTCAGCAAAATAAGACTAACTTCTAAGACTGGGAGCTAGCTGTCTGGTGCAAATTCAGTTGGGAAATATGCTTCTACTGCTGTTCACCAATCTCAAACTCCTCCTGTAAATCTTAATAAGGTCTCAAATCTGGCAAGGAGGGATACCCTTGGGAGAGCTTTAATGATTTGACAGTACTAAACGTGTGTAGAGGACAAGCAGGATGCTTTGTCTCTAGACTTGTAAAATGTAAAGCGTTACTGAGTCTTGTCAAGTTACAGACGTTATGTACTATAAATAAGGATAACGAGGCATTGCAAACAGAGGCGGAGAACCTGAAAACTCTTTATTTTCAAGGCAAATATTTCTTTGCATCATTAATCCAAAATTTCACAGAATGACACTAGAGCAGGAAATGTACAATTGCAATAAGGGGATGAAAGGTCAGGACTTTGTTGCTATATTTACTTACATTTTGGTTTTGCAGGGACAAGGATCAACTTCTACACCACAGAAGAGCTCCAGATTTGCTCATATATCAGAGATTATGTTTCTTTCTCCACTTGTCAATTTACTTTCTCAAACAACAGACATAACAATATAATCTGAGTGCTTCCCTGGTGAATCATACCTTTTTATTACTTTTTTTTTTTTTTTGAATGATTTGATAAGGACCTTGTTTTGTCATCATTTAGTCTTTTCGTTAAGATAGACTTATGCATGTTTCTCAGACAGCTTCTCTTTGCAACTCTGCTTCTTCATTGCAGTTGTGATAGCCATAAAATAGAATTTTCTAAAATTGGAGAACAAGCTGATATGCTTCATCCAGCAGAGCTGCAGGCTATTTTTCATGATTGCACATATATTGTGTTGATTATGATGAAGCCAAAAGATTTTTAAATAGGAAAAAAATAAAGGGGGGGGGGGAGGAAGAAAACAATAGACTCCTGCCTTCTGCAGCTTGGCAGAAGCTCCTGAAAGAGATTAAAGATGAACATGTCTTACAAAATTGGTATTATTCTGAGTTATACTAAGGTAGGTGAGTATTTTTCCTCTTTTACTGTGCGGTTGCTTTGATATTTTCCTTTTTAAAAAATTGTTGATAATATATTTGTATCGCAAAATATGGAATATTTTGATGCATATGACTATTTTTGTATATTCTAATTATTTATTATGGAAAATTACTGCATTGTAACTACTGCAACTGTGGCTTATTAAACAGCACCTGCCATTCAGAGCTCTCCTGTTGTAATGGCTCAGTAAGATAGGAACACGTACACCACTGCCTATAGGGTGAAACTCAAGTACAAGGGGAAAGAAGTGTATTAAACAAACTAGACGTAGAATAAATGAAAGAATAGAGATCTTGTGGCTTTCAAGACAAGGACATTTCTATTTGTTAAAGGAATGGATACCTTTGTTTGAACTTCATTTCCTTTGGGATTATCATTACAAGTGATTTATGCAGATCCTAGAGACAAACAAATGTGTAACCACAGTTCCTTGTGGTCTTTACGTTGGTAGAGATTTTTGTCTACAGGTTTGTCCACGGCAAGCAAGGTTGACTGCAAGCTATAGCAAGAACTATGCATCCTAATTTCCTGGCATTCAGAGAACATTATTATGGAACAGAATTCAGCTGCCACATCTGCCATTCATTCTTTATTCCATCAAATTATTTAATTTCCCAAGCCTCCATTTGTTACAGTTAGCATTTAGCAAAAAAGCTTTTCTACTACCTCTGGCCTTCAAGAGAACTTTATAGAAGGTATCAACTGTGGTTGCTGCAGAAGAAGGACCCAAGGAAGATATTGGGAAGTTTGAATTTCTGGTAATAGCTTTTAAATAGATCTCATTTACAAGGAATAACCCCAACTTTAATATGACTCAGCTTTTAAAGTGATTCCATTAAACTGCATTAAATTCAACAGCTAACATCCTTTTTGAGAATAAAAATATATTTGTTTTAATTAGTTCCCTGCCAAAAGTGAAATAAAATAAATAGAAACAAGTCCACTTTTGTTATTGTGTGCTCACAAATGCACGTCAGCTAATCCACTTTCAGGTCACACTTTTAGTTAAGTCAGGTTCATTTTCCTGATTGCCCCTATTTAGACAGGTCTTTGGAAATGGGCTCCAGTTGCAAAGCTCAGGTGAGGATGTGAATGTAAATTAGTGAACTCTAAGCCTACTATTGGGATCCTGCCTGGGTCAGGCCAACATAGCTTTGCCCAGTTAACCTCTTTTACCCTTCAGCAGCAATGCCTTTAACATCATTTTACTGTTATTAATGCTGCCCCTTTCTGTAACTTTCTGAGCAAAAAGGCATTGGGCTCTTCTGAGGTAAAGCCCAGCAGTGCCTAATAGCAAGGCTAGTGGCACTGCTGCTGAGGAAAATAGCAGTGACAGCAAGAAACACAGATAAAATTGACACTGAGACTCTGACGCAGTAAAGATTAGTTTCCAGGGAAAATTACTCCCTCGTGTAAGCCAGCAGTGAGACCATCAGGGGGATCCTGCCACCAACATCCCCCCCGTGGAAAGAGAAACCAGGGAGTTTTATTCACTTTTTTTTGGAAAAGTGAAGCTGATAGTCTGCCTCTGTCTCCTAGAGGTTCAAATCTGGCATTTCAAATCCTTATTTTCATTGCACCAGACACTTTGTGCAAATGCACATCATGAGTGGCAGCAGCACCTTGCTCTCTCACAAACACCTCTGCACTTTCCGCCAGGCAAATACGTGCTCTGGGAGTGCCTGTCACCAGTCTGCGAGCCAAGACACCTCTTTGCCTGCACCCAGTCCCGGCTCAACCTTTGTTCCTGGTGTGCTTGTGTGGTATGTCAAGGACAGGGTTTTCTGAGAGAAGAGACCATCTGAAACAGTCCTAGAAGAAAAAAGTCCTGGGACATGTGTGAAAGAGAGAGTCTGAGGCTAGTTGGCAAGGGATTGCATGGGGATGGGCAGGAAATAGCATACAGATGCATCTTGGCTTGAAAAGGGAAAAAGATGAATGGTACAAGGGGATTTTGTGTCTCCCGTAAGAAAAAGAGGGAGAGGCATTGCTGCTGTGGCTCAGAGGAATCTCTAGATTTTTGGTTAAGAAGGGGTTTTGATTCCCATTTCTGGCCTGCAAGAATTCAGGTTGAAAAGGGAACAGATGACTTGAGACCAAAGCTGTTCTTTCCAGGGATAATGTAGGCTGAGCTCAGAAGCTGAGATCTCCTCCCATCCTAAATTCTGCTCAACTGCAACCAATTCCTCTGACCGAGTGTAGACTTCTCAAACAGACCATCTGAATCACACCCTAGCAGTGCCTATTTGTCCTCATTTAAATATAAAAAGGATTTTGGATGACTAGCTCATATCCAGGCACAGACACTGCGGGTGAGATGACTCACAGTGCCTATGATTAACTCTGGAGTCTTGGTAAGATCTAACCAATTCCCAAACTTGGTCTGAGCACAAGAATAGCAATGGTGACTCCTCTGTGATCACACACATGCATAAGGTTACACAACTATAGGATTATCTACCTGCACGATTGCAGCCCTGTGCTAAAGCCATGGGAAAGTCCACATGGCATATCAATACGATGTTGTATTACACCGTGCGAAGGTACTGCCTTCGGGCCCCACTGGCACTGCAGTCCTTGAGCTCTGTTTGGTGAAGGGTACAGGCCAGATCTGTGGTGTCACCGCTATTACTTCTATGGTTTCCTTGCATTAATGTTGTTTTATACCAGTATCAAATGCTCTTTTGTGATGAGTATCTTTATTTGTCCTGATGTGTCCAGTTCATGGTTGTAAGTCTGAAAAAAGAATGTGGAACTGTGTGAGAATTGAGGTTATTGTGAGTGTGAGAAGCTTGTGGTTCAGTTGAGTCTGAAAAATTTATGATCAGTAATTAGTTCCTGTTCTGATGACCTAGAAGCTTTTAAAAATAAATCACAGTGATGTAGCTGATACATTTTGATGCTAATATTAATTGTCATTCTGGCTCAAAATACAAAACACAATAAGATTCTAAAGACCTGTCCAAACATCTTTGTATTACAATAATACACATAACTGCTTTCAGGGAGAGAATGAATGTGGTTTAGTCTCTGGAGCCCACAGCATGGCCTAGTCAAATTGAATGAAATACATAAATAGTACAGATACTTAAATACATGCATGGATATAGATACATTACCTGCTTGTTCTCAGGGGTAAGGTAGCTGGGTTTTGACACTGATCTTTAATTTTTTTTTTCTCAGGCATCATTCTAATTACATGTATTTTATTCAGCTCATTGGTGGATTTACTATTAAATTTCTTATTCCTTTCATATAGTCTCAGAATTCCAGCTTATCTCACTATCCATTACATCCTGACATGACTACAAGTTTGCTTTTGCTGTTACTGTTTGCTTCACTGGGTTTAGCCTTCTGAATTTCATACTGAAAGTTACAGAAATTATGGGAGCAGAAGCTGATTTACAGAATACGTGGTCAAAAAGACATAACATTAATGTGCTGATAAAAAGATGATGTAAAGCAAAGCTAAAAGAGATTTGAGAGATTTTCTTAGATAAAATGCCATAAACTAGGGTGGAAATTGCATCATAAATTTAATCTATAAGAAAGACATTAAGAGTTTCTTCTTGAATTGGAAACATACAATGAAGTTTCCTGGTATTTTACACTTTCAGTGATTGAACCTTGACAGATTTGAAAGCAAGATTTGGGCAGAAAGACCACTTTTTTTTTTAATAAGTTCTGAAATTCAGGATGGTCTTGTGCTTGAGTTACTAAATCCTCAGTGCTCAGCGTAGCTTCTGTTCTCAGTCACATTTCCTTCAGAGAAGTAATTTAATATCTTTCTGCTTCTGGTTTTCATTTATAGGACAGAGACAAAACTTCTTATTTCTCACCTCCTTTTTAAGTGTCATTTGTCTATGTTATAAACTCATCAAGCAAGGAGTATCTTTGACTATCAGTTTTATAATGCACAACATCTACTTGTGGTAGAGCCTAGACATGCTTCCACAATAATATAGTCATAGAAATAACAAGAGAGAACTTCAATAATTTGAGATTTTTCTGAAGCAGCAGTTTAGGGAATCTCATAATTTAAGCCGTGTGTGTGATGTTAACATAAAGTTTTAATCATTGTGTGAAGCGTTTGTGTATAAGCGAGTAAGGTATATGTGCATGAGTCTATTAAAATAAGAAGTCTGAGCATGTATGTGCAAGTTTCCAGTCCTTATGAAGAAAACCTAAAAAGGTGGTTTCTGTTCCCCCCAAAGACTCAAAAATCAGAATGAATTTGAACTAATTCCCCAAATGTAATTTTCCAGGTCTCACAAATTTAGAGCACATCCCATTTTCTGAGCCCCTTGTATCCATTCAGAGTACGACCTCTCTTAATTCATATCTGGCAGCCAAACCTATCTTCTTTTTCTTACCTAACTCAGAGAGGAAGACTAGAATACACAGAAAAAGCATAATGAATAGGATTTCTTTGCATTTCTCTCCAGAAAGATTTATAACTCAGTACTGTTCCTCTCAGAAAGCAGCTGAATTTGCCTTTTCCTAGACCATACATACTTATTTTGCACTTATTGGAGTGTTTTCCACAGGGAAATTAAATGATGGTTTTCATGGCAATAGTTTTGTGAAAATTTATACATATATGTGTATATATATATGCAATTGATGTAAACCAAAATCTAACAGCTTTTCATGTTAACTATGATACTAAACAGATGCAGGCATTAAGCTGGTTACTGTTTGGTGTTTTAACTTTGATCTGTGAGAATAAACTTATGACAGTAGCTGTTGCATCTTCCTGACTCAGTGATTTAACATCTCAGGAAATGCTTGTTTATGAAATTGTATTCTTAGCTACCTGGAAGTGATGATAACTTGGAATAAGACATCATAGGGGACATTCTTTCCTGTGTGTTGAAAAGCACTATGTAAACCAAATAATTTAGTTGAAATATAGGAGAAGGTAAGGATGAACAATGATTTTTTTTAATGAAATGGCTGCAATATGCAGTCTTGCTCTCATTTAGCTTAGCATAGTGTGTGTCATGAAGGAAGGTACAGGTATGAAAGAGTGAATGTGAAATCCCAGGTTAGGAGTAATGAAGGTAAAGGTGGTTTGCAATTGGTAGTTCTCATATCCAGGCTCTAATCCTTGGGGAAAAAAAATACCCATATGTACTTTCTACCAAAAAGGAAGACCAATTCAAATGGCAGCCTTTATTTTCTCTCAAATCCCTTTTCTTAGGACAGGCCCACCTTTTTAAACAGATTTTAATTGCCCACGATAAATTTCCTAAGCCTTAACAATACCTTAACCAAAATATCAATTTTTAACACTTCCCCAAGGGTTAATGGCTCCTCCACTCTGGCTTTAGAAGTGCTGATGTCTCTTTGACATGACAAAAAAGATTCATTTCACGGCCAGGAAATGAAAGTCTTTACTGAATGTGAATGCAAATTTTAAGTAGGGAGTTAATATTCAACTACTAAGAAATCATTTACCTATTGTGAGTGAAGGACTCTATGAGGAGACATAGGGCATAGTTCAAACCTTGGTACATAACCTTTTATGCACTGAAAATATATGTTTCATACAAATAGACACTCTAAGAACCCATCTTTAAACACTTAATATGAGAACAATACGTGAACCTCACTCTTGATGGAGAACAGGCACAATGAGATACAATTAACTTTGGGGTGATGGTTGTTTTGGCTTGCTGGGGTTGAGGGACATTGTGATAACAATACAGGAATAAAATCCCTGTGAATGGCTCTCAGGGGAGCTTTTGGCTTATCATCATTTTGAGGATTTGAGCAGAGAGAAAAGAAAAATACATAGTTCTAGCCATGGGCATTATTCAGCACCACTATCAGCATAGGAATTCCCTTTCATTCGTTTTCAAGCAGTTCTCATTCTTCTTTAAAACCAGTTTCACATGAGAGAGAAGGAGATCCAGGGCTTGATCTCTAGAAAGATGTGCACATAATTTCAGGAATAAAAAGGGCATCCATTTGAGCACTTTATACAGACATGGCCATGTGGTTGCACTGTCAGTGTGGTTAACTGCATCTGGAATTACAAGAAATCTGTGCCCAGCCGCCCTACACATACATGTAGAACATGTATATTTGTATACATTGATAAAAGAAGAAGTGTAAAGTGTATATTTATAATAACCGTGAGTGTATATTTATACCTGTGTGGGTGATTCAGAGTTCTTGCTCCTGTCTCACCTTTAGGCCTGTATTAGCAATAAGATTTGTGTCCTAACTCACTTGCACCTATGTAGGAAACACAGTCTTTCCATTAAGGGCCAAACACCAGCTTGTGTATAAAGCTCCTTGATAAACTGTCCTCTTGTCATCAGCCTTCATTTCTTTGGCCTTTTCTTCTGTCATAGTAATTTGATCTTTCAAATTAGATTGTGTTCTTTGAACAGAGTTAATGTTTATTTCCAGATTTGTCCAGTTCTTGTATAATAGGCCTTTATTGTAAAATTATGGTTTAACTTGAATGACAGAGGCTTTTACCTATCAAAGTTTCTCAGAAAACTTACCTCAACACTGAGATCACTTGCTTAGACTATGGATTTTCTCTCTGAAATTATACAACTGTATACTAGTCCATTCCAATAACTCAGATATGCGAGAACTAAGTTGTGAAACAGACAATCAAGATCTCATAGAGGCAAAAATGAGAATCCCTAACAGTGTTTCTGAGGTGTCAAAATGAGATTTTCATTGATGGCATACATGTTGTTCCACAGATAAAGTGTTGATATCTCTTCACTTGTACTTAAAGTTTGCAGGTTTTAATCCCCCTGCCATTCTTGTCTTCAAGCCATGCTTTGTTGTAAATTCAACTGAACAGAAAAAGAATAAATTTGCTGTTCTAACCATGTATCACCGCACTCAAAGATTTGTATGTATTGAACTTCTATGCACAAGTATCCAAAGCTGTGTGCCAACCCAGTAAGTGTATGCAAAATTGTGAGCCTACAGTCTCTTTTTGTTACAGCAAAATGGATTCTGGAACATGAATAAGTAGGAACCAGGGATTATTTTTATTAATAGAAGTGAAAAATTAGTCAGCAATGAAGGACAACAGAAACAGAATACTATTTTTGCCTGAGGTCCTGTTTATTTTAGGGAGCTGAAGTGATCCTTGTCAAGTGGTTCATTTTGTTAGTTGTTATAATTAATTTAAAACCTAGTAGAAGGTTCAAGTAATCCATTTTACAAGCTAAGTTTCCTAATGTTTATGTCTATTTTTGTATCATTACTAGATATCCTCAAGTTTTTCCCAAAGTCTTCTCTAGATGCCTAAATATATCTGTTACTGATAGAAGTTTCAGTGATTCTTTCACATAGATCACTCAACAGCATTGGGCCAAACTTGGAAGTTCAGAGTGTCTCATTGATAACTTTTTTCCATATGTCAAATTGATCCTTTCTCCATTGAGTTGGTTTTCTGTGGCCTTGCCGTTTTCTAAAAATACTGCACATTCCAGCTGCTTGGAGTGAAATCCCGGTCCCAGTGGAGTCAATTTTTGTCTTTTTAACAGCCTATTGTAAGAGACTGTATCAAAGGCTTCCAGGAGGTTCCAATAAACTATTTTAACTGGCTCTTCTTTACTGACTCTTTTGTTAATGCAATAAAAGAATTCTAGCATATATAGGGCAAGACTTGCTTTTCTCCAAACAGTATTGCTTAATCCCTGCTAACTGCTGTTCATGTGTGCAGTTTGGTTACTCTAATTAGTATTTCAGCTATTTTACCAGGTACTGAGGAAAATCTATTCTGACTGCTATTGCTAGAATCTATTCCTTTTTCAGTCTAGGTACATCATTTACTACTTCCCAGTCTTCTGCAATATACCTGATTTTAATGAGTAACTGCTTGTGGTTAGTGTCTCAAAAGACAATGCTTTGTGTTTATTTCAGCTATTTCCTACCCCTTGGAGAGACTTAATCTTCACTTATATCTAAATGAAGATAAATGTGACTGATTAAGTTGACAATTAGTGTTGGTTATGGAAATTGTTTTTCAAGTGTTTGCAGTTCCTAACCCAGATTCAGGTTCTGCTTTGGGATGTCAAAGGTCTCTGTGGAAAGACAGCGTGGCCAGGCTCAGGCCTGGAGGCTTAGGTGGACTCTATTACTAGCTCTGGTAAGGACTTATGATATTTGGCAAGTCACTTTATCTCGACATGTCTCCATTCCCTTACAAGTAGCATCATAATCACCTTATTTATTTACCAATGATCTGTCAAACCCTCTGGTTAGAAGGGTTAACACGAGACCTCTGTTTCTCCCTTCTGGATAGCCTGTCTGTGCTCAGAGCTGATGTTCCTGCAGTACGGGAGAGTTTAAACTGCAGCGCGTCTTAATTAGGGTGGTATTTTATGAGTTGGGTCCAACCCTAACGTAGCCTTTCACATTGGTGTAAACATGGAGTCACTACTTTCTAGACAGTGGAGATGAACAGGGTTTTCACTTATATAATTCTTATGAAAATCTTCCTCTTAACACCATTTCTGGAGATTCTTAATGCATTTATCCTGTTTCAGTTTTCTGCATGAAGCAGTTTCTTTTTTACACAAAGCAAGTCCTCTAGGTCACATAAACACCAAATTGATAGAAACAGGGACCTCCCCTTGTGATAATGAAGAAATCATCGGCACTAATTCAAATTCATATTTTCTTCTCAATCTTTGTGTAAGAGGAAAACAACAAAGCTAATTACTTTGGCGGTGAGAATTTTTTCAGGCAGTCAGAGGGGGAAGTGCCAGCAAATTTTAGTTATAAAGGTTAGAAGACAAACTGAACAACAATAAAGTAAATTTAGAAAGAGCTCTAAAGACAAAGTGCTAGCCTTACTGAGTCTGCCTTTACTGCTTACTACCTAACATTTTATATACTCTAGAGTGCAGATTTAACTAGAGTGTTAAAAACCTATATAAATACTCCCCCAAACTCTCCTTTTTATATAAAGAGCCTTTTCATGCTTATAACATAAACAGGATTTTGCATGCATACTTTCTGTGCAAGGTTTGCTAAAGATTTGCTTGTATTTTATTCAAATGTTGAGTATGTTTGTTCCAGCCTTTTCCCCTGTGAGTTCTAATGATTTTTATTTTCTCAGTACAATGCATATAATAGCGCTTGGTCTAATGAAACGAGCAGAGGGTTGAGCTACTGAAATGTCTGTATTCTGGCTCTAACTGTAGCTTGCTTGGGAAGGTCATTTTTGTAATGTAATTGTGGATCACCAGATGGCACTCTCGCAGACAGTATATCAAGTCAGAAACGCTATTTGTAAAAAGGAAAAATAATATAAGACTCTCTTTACACTTCTGCTTTCTGTGATCTCACCAGGTCACACCATTCTGTTGCCATCTTTTTGATACTGTCTCACAAATTTATTTTCCAGCTCCTGGTCCTGCTCTCTGTTCAAATCCAGTATCTGTTTTACGTATTTGTCTAAGTCTATGACTTTCACATCCCCTCTTAACTCTCTTCCCATTACCTGAAACTTAACATTGTCCAAATTAAATGGAAAGCTCTTTTTACTCCCTTTTTTCCCTCCAGCTCAGAACACCATCATTCTTTCTTTGTCTCAATTTTCATATGGGTGTTAAAGTTGGATGTTTTTCCTTTCTTTCCCTCCTCGTTCCTGGTTCCTCTCTGGACTAATACTGGACCAAAGCTCATGTCAGGTTGAGTTTTGAGTAGCACAACCTCTCCACTGACTTCTCTAAAGCAGACCTGAGTGCAGAACTGAGTGCAGTGTGGTGCCACGGGGTGATGGCAGAAGGAGTCATGTCAGATCTGTGTTAAGGCGCAACTTGGAACTGTGCTTTCTTGTTTAGCAGGAGCAATACATCTAGCAATAGCCAGCTAGAGGTACTGTCTGTAGCAATATACCTGACACTTATTAAACTATTTTTATCTCATCCCACGAGTGTTATTGCTTTTGTTCTTCCTATTCTCTGCCTAGTCCCATTGGGTTGGGGAGTGAGCAAGCAGCTGTGTGGTGCTTAGCCTCTGGCTGGGCGTAACTCACCACACTGATGCAACACCTGTAGCTAGGTGATGAGCACTAGGATCAGGCATGGGGGGGCTGGAGAAGTCATTGTCATGCAGGTGAGAACATAACCACAAATGATTGAAGTACTGGTCTAGTTTTAGAGGGGCAAATCTCATCTCCATTACCTCAGACCTGCCAGGTCTGTACCTCTCATATCCTTTTGCTGGATTATATAAAATGCAGTCCTTATGTTCTCATTCTGATCAGTCCTTCTGCGTATTCTGGGTGCATTACTCCCACTTTCCCACACCATTACAGTGATTCCTGTTCAGTGCCATCTTGCTTGATGCCCATACTTCCTCACAAATATCCCTGTGCTGTTCTTCCATATTGTCCTCCATTTGTGGAACAGGCTTTGGTTGGTCACTTCTTTCCTCCCTGTCAAACAGTCTGTCAGTCCTCATCTATGCTTTGACAGGTCCTCTCTGCAGTGATAAATTTCCCCCATTAGGAGTTACTGCAGAGCCTGCAATTCCACATAATAGTATGCAAACAACACGTCACCTTATACAGCGTTCTCTGAGCCATTTCCCCTTCAATGGTCGTTTCCTTACAGTTTCAGAGCAATTCATGTAATTTAGTCTGTGTGACTCCTATCAGCTGCAAAGAGCTAAATCCACACGTAAATCTGTGAAAATTTGGGGGTGCCTTGCCAAGTCTTAGATTATCTATCACTCTAATCAGCTCAATAAATCTGACTATGCATCTTTCAAATAAATAATGATGGGCTTTGCCTGAAGCTTTTACTGTTTTTCAATCTGTATCTATCAGATGAAATTTTACGTGCACTCAACAATTGTTATTCCGTTGTTAGGAATTCTGTTATTGCTGGCTGCAATAACATTCATTTGAATGATATGGATGTAAAAGATTCTTTGTTTCTCACACAGAGCAGTTAAATTGTAAGACAGCATTAGTTAAAAACCAGTGTCATCATTATGAGAAGTTGTATTTCTGATTTTTTTTCTTATTCTCATTCTAAAGAGGTTCTGAAAACATTCTAGGTTTAATTTAAAATAACATTTCCAAAATTGATGAGACTATGGAAAAGAACTTCACTATCCTCACTTAAAAGTTATATTTTCTACAAAAAAAAAAAAAAAAATTAGAAGTTGGCTAAGTTAGAAAATTACTTGAAATCATGATTTTTACCCATTTTTTCAAAATAACAAATCTGAGTTAATTAAGGCTAAGCTGCTCTACCTGTAACTGCTGTATATATCCAAAGCTGAGATCTGTGAAATAATCTGCAAGGGTCTGAACACATCTGTACTTAGACGTGCCTGTCACTTCATGAGCAGAATCACTATTGTGATACTTTTGATTTTACATTCACATAGAAGAGCATCTACCTTCCTGATATTATTACCAAAGGATGTTACCAGCAAAATTGATGTTACTGGCGTGGCAAAGACATACGTTTTACAATCTTGTCATGTTTAGTAAGTGAAACAGAATTCATCCTTTGTCAACTTAGAGCTTGACCCCAAACCACCATAAGTTCCTAAAGTTTCCAGTACTGCACATATTTGTGCAACACCTTACTCAGTGGGTATGGGGGTGCGAGGAGAATGCCATTACCTTGAAGAATGAAGTGAAAGTGAGAGTAAAAGAGTCATGAGAGTGACATGTATAACAGTCACTGAGGAACTGGCTTTTAATACAGACTGTTTTAGTTTTGTACCCAGATCTGGTAATCCTGGGAACTATTTGTGCCTCTGATTGTCTGTCTCATCCAACTGGCATCATAAATTGTTTAGAGAAAAGATGCCTCTTGCTAGGGGTATTGTCAGGCTCTAGAGCAACTGAGAACCATTACTAGCAGTGCACAAACAATTCCTGATGAGATGCATAACTAGTGACAGTCTTGGCTGGGGCCTGTATGTGTTATAAAAATTATAAATTTTATTATAAAAGGTGGAATCAATGAGAATAATTGTATTTACAAGGAGCTCTGAATTACACCTGTAGATAGCAGATCTGCAAAGCAACTCACCACTGCTGTGGTTAGGGGGAAGCAGGCACTAAATCAGCAACACAGCACTGTTCTGTAGTGCATGGTATCATTGGAAGCACGAAACTCTTGTATAAAATGTAAACCTGGTGCCTGGAGACCCGTTATTAATAAAGACCAACAGTCGGGGTTTTTTGAGATATCAGAGGCATTGACTCTAACAGTCTGGGTAAAATACAAACTGGCAAATACTTATCAGAGGCATACAAAGCATTTCTAATGAAATGCAAAGCTCGTAGCAATTCAAGTTTTTGGATATTTTATTACAGACATCAATATAAGCTTATCTGAGTGGAGTAAGTACACATACTTTCAAGTAAAATTAGACATTATATCCCAACAAGGTGGAAGAAACATCGAGTCTATCTGCCTTGCTGAGTGAAAATGATGACATTTTATAGATAAGTCTTTCATGTTGAAAGGATGTGAAAATTCATGTTCATATAGACATTTGGATTGGAGGGATGGATTTTCCTGGAAATGCTTAAAAATAAAAATAAAAATGCAAATTTGGGCAAGATAGAGAAAGTATTGGGGAAAAGTATAATTTAAAAATAGGAAAATATACCTTTTGATATTTAATTAGATTTCACACAACTCTAGAAGGTACAATATTCTCCATGTAACTTCACACAACATATTACAAATTCTCTAAATCCTTCCATTACTTTCTGGGAAAACTATCTATTGTGGCAACTAGAATGGATTTAGATGTCCAGATAAGCTATAATCTAGGGCTGCCTAACCTCAAGAGCTGAAAAACTAGCAACACCTCCATTTTAGGACATTCACTTCTCCCAGCAGCCTAAGCACAGTCACCAGAAATCAACCAAATAACAGCTAGATATTTATCTGACACTTAAAAGCCATCAGTAGTCAGGAGTTGAGGGCAGGGAGGCTCCACTGAAATTCCCAAGAAAGATTATACCAAACCTGAACAGCACAGAGCCTGTCTTTTCTGCACAGATCAGAGTAACTTTATTCAGACAAGAGAACATACATTTAAGGCTCAACTCAGCCTGAGTTGGTACAGACCCACACAGCTTACATTTTCCAGGAGACAGTCCTAACCTCAGTAGATGAGACTCTCACACCGCATTCAGTGCAAGATTTCTGGAATCAAGGAGACCATAAGCGAGGAGGACCCTAACTATGTAATCCAGTGAGATGATGAACCCCCAGATATTTGTTCCCGATAAAAGAAAATCTTTCCGTTTTATTTCAGTTCTTTCCTCTCTGACAAATATTACCCAGCCTTTCTCTGACCTTCATCACAGATGTAATTTGTTAGCATTTATAGCAACGCAGATGGGTCTGCCAGTCTTTCATAGAAACTTTGTCATTCTGCATTTTGCAAGGGCTGAAAGGCTTTTGGAAATTAAAAATGTCACCTACAACGTCAAGCTGAGTTAAATGTCCTTTCCTGTTCATTCTCACTTGCCCACTTAGCCTTAGAGCTTTTACTATCTGCTGTCCTTCTGCATCTGCAGTGGTGCTCATGTAGACAGGGAGAAGTGACAAGATACATAGGCAAGGAGGCCAATGAGGTTCTGAAGGCAAACAGATCAGCAATTGAACAGACAGCAGCAAGAGCTTTGAAATAATCTGGTTCACTGAAAGGTTTCAAGGGAGGAAAATCTATGTGTGCAGGGAATATGCTGAAATGGTTGTGGTGCCGACAGTCTCAATAGCCCAGGGAAGGAAATGAAATTTATGAGTCATTGAACATCCCAGGTGAGTTCTGGTGATTTGCTGAACAACACAGCTGTTCCACATCTGGGTGCTTTAGGCACAGTACTCCCACTCAGTGCTAGCTCTCTGCATTGTTATCTAGCATCTCCCCGATACTTCTTAAGGTTAACAAATTCATAACCACTGATATGGTTGCAAATGCAACTGCAGACCTCAGGGGGTGAATGAGATCAGGATTCCAGAAATGCATTAGTAAGAGAGTTAGTGATAAATCTAAATGAAGGCAGGCAGACAAATAAGCATTTTTATTTGCATTTTATTAATGAAATATTGAGATAAGAGAATAAGTCTAGATCTATACTGTTTTTTAAGCACAGAGCTCTTGCAAGCCCACATTCTAACCTTGTGTTTGAATCTTTTTGGAGATAAATCTGTGATTGTGACTGGACAATGAGCAAAGTCTACAGCAAGGGAAGACAAAGAGCTTGGCCTTGCATTATCCTTCAGGGCAAGCCAAAAGGTGACCCTTTCTCCAGTGTATGAAAGTCAAGTATGTTAAAACTACTTCTGTTGCCATAGTGTGCTATGGTTTCTGAAGAGGTTAGAAATCACTCCAAATGGATTGTCATTCTAGAGTGTTTTATTGTGTCTGGTCTCAGTGAAGAAGCAGAAACATATACATAAATTCCACTGAACAGCTAGACTGTTTAGATATTCATATCATATACATTTTTAATGTATAGACCAATTTACTGAATTTAAGGTTCAGTGAAAGATACATTCCTTGCTGGGAAATGCTGAATAGCCACAAAAGAGAGGAGTGGAGACTTTTACGTCTCATTGAAAAAAGAGCTGTTCACCAACTAAATGCAAGAGATGGCACCTAGTGTAACAAAAAGCCATTTACTCACCTACTAAAGGGAAACACCATTTTGACTAAATAAGCTGATTGCCAGTCAGTCTCCTATTCAGGAAAAAAAAAAAAAAAAAAATTTTGGGGAAAAAAACATTTTGTCCTTCACATGTGGCTTCCAGATTTGGCACAGAGCCTGCAGAAGGCTGTTGCTCTTCTGGGCCAACAGCTGGAGATAAGGGAGAAAAGCCACAGGGCATAAAATGACAAATCTGTCTGTGTTTTGAGAATGGAATCCCTCCCCTCATATGTCCCCCATCTAAATGCCTACCCCTGGATTTAACCAAAGATCCTTAGATGTCACTGGGGATAAGTAGGCCCATCTAAGCTCTGAATTATTACACTAAGACAGGATGAATTTCACTTTAGAAGTGCATCTCTCTCCTGACTTATCTTAAAGAGAGCTTCAGGTAATTAGTTTAGATATAGCAATGGGATCAGCTCACAAATTCAGACAAATTAGTAAATTTAGGAATCTATGTGCAGACAAATAGGTCAACACTGAAACACAGGTGTCTATCAATAGGTGAATACGAGCATGCAAGGGTCCAAAGCTCCAATTATAGTCAGTAGAAGTCTAATCAATATAGCCACTGGAGCTTGGAGGCAGATTCAGTTCACCCTAATGGAGATATGAATTCAATTGCTCACATGACAGTGCCTCTTGCAGTCTGGGCTGGTACATTTCACCTTGCAGCAGATGATTTATTTTACACAGGTCCCGTGTTGCATCTGTCAACTGCATAAGGATGTCTCAGACACCACAGGCCATCTCAAATAGCACTAAGTGTCAGATTTTATGCAACTGAGCTGTGCCTGCAGTGGCTGGCATGCTGAAATCTATTGAGTAGTTCTCCATAAACCACAAGGGGAGGTGAGGCCTCAAGTGTGCCTCTAGGCACCTTCATTTAGATGTCCTTAACCCTGAACTGAATCCTTGCTCTACTCTTGTTCAGCTGAATTCCACCATGGGAGCTTGTCCCAAGAATTTTGCCCTAAAGTCTTGGTTTCACAAAAAGCAGTCTGGAAGTCTTGAAATGCTTCACATGAGTTCAGTCTTACGAGCTCAACACCTGTAAGACTCCATGAATTCCAGCTTTAGGGCTGTGAGCTTCGGAGCCAGGCAGGGCTCTGTGAAGGTGCAGATAAGCCCTCACTGCTGGCCAAGCTGACCTAGACCTCAGGCAGAGGTGTGCTCATTTAAATAGGATTTTGCACTTTGAGAAGGTGAGCGGGCAGAGTTGAAAAAGATGGGAAAATGCTCATAAAAGTTACAGTGGCATTAAGGCAGGAAACTGGTCGAGAAAACATCTGTTTCTGTGATTCCTCTTAAGAGTGAAGGTGCTGGCACAAATGGAGCTTTTCTTGATAAAAGAGGCTTTCCCAGTGGCAGAGCCCTGACTGTTCTGTAACAAGCCTGTGTGCCCTAGAACTGCACAGTGGCAGTACTGGGACCCCAAAAACCAGAACTGTCAGAAAAAACACCTGCTATTCATCAAAGAACCACTGAATCCGTGAAGTTTTGGGATTAAATTCTCCATATGATTTGGTATTTTTCTGTTCTTTCTTAGAAAAAAAATAATCCCATTAGCTTTAGTTTTCAGGGGGGAGAGAGACATTCTCTTAATCGCAAAGCTTTCCCTTTACCTTAGAAGGAAAGTATTAGGAAAGATATTTTGCTACTGCTGCTTCATCTGTATCTGCCCTGTCTTCTGTCCTGTACATCCTGGCTCTAAATTAGCTTAGAAATATATACATACATAAGTAATGCCGAAAAAGACAGCAACATGACTGAAAGCTGGAGCACAGACAAGACAATTGGTTTCACTGTATCTTTGTCTGCTAAGGTGCATTAATCTTGCAAAAGCAAAATGTTATTAATGGTAATTTGAAAGAAAGAAGTAGGTTACTTTCAAACTGATTTATTTCTCTGGGCAGCATCACTGTATGCCAGTGCATTTACAGCTGCAGTTCAAGGACAATAATGTATGCAATTGCTAGCAAGCCAGGTAGCCAGCCATACTTTCAGGCTTGATAGACAAGTGTCCGTTTACCATGACTTCTATTTTCAAAATAGTTTCTTTGTATTTTCAACATCTGCTGACAGAACCCTAAATATAGGAATTATGCTAAATCTTTGCTCTGACTGCTACGCTTTTGTGATATGATCTATTGCAGAAATATCAAGCTGAAATTGGATCAGGAAAGCAGACTTGCAATTGTGAGCTATCAAAACAATGTAGTGTTGTTATACAGTATAGTTTCAGAAAATACAGTGGCAAAAAAGATTGCTGTGGCTATTTTTAAGTTGCGAGAATATAAAAGTAGAGGCTTGCAAGGCTTCTTTTTCCAATATTGCAATTTGAGATTTTATGTTGACCAAGGAAAATATATTTAATGGGGATGAAAAAAGTATTTTTTAGGAGAATAACTTATAAGAATGGTTATTTAAACTAGAATATCAATACTTGGAGTTATTTTTCTTCTGAGGCAAAGATCCTGAAAGGGACAATGCCTACTTTGCCAATATTCAGCACAGTAATGGAGCCATTAGAGTAAATCACTACGTTTGCTTCACCAAATACCCATGTAAATGATTGTGTTAATGTCTAGTCTATCAGCTTAATCATATTCATTATGAAACTGTGTGTTTCAGCTCCAAACCCAGATAAAAGGAGGCCTGGTGAAGGAGATTTTGTGGAATGCTGCACCAGCAGATCCCATAGCAGGATTAATAAGTGTAAGTGCAGGGGTCGGATTATCACTGGAAGCAGAGATTGGCCAGTATTGTGTGTTTCTGAAAGCAGGATTGACTAGACCAAAGCCACTGTTTGTTTACCTGTACATGGATCCAGTTTATTTTCCAGTGGTCCAAGCATATAGTCACAGCAAGGGCTCACAAAGAGCTATTTCAATCTGTTCTGACATCTTTGTGCTTAAAAGAAGAATGTGATGTTCTATGTACATGAAAATTCAGTTTAAATATAGCTAAAGCTATAATGAAAATCATCAAAGAAATGTAAAGTTCCCCACAGAGTCACTCTTAAGATAAAAATCATACTAAATTTTAGTCAGGACCTGCATTGCTAATAAACCAGAATGTCATTTCACAGTAGAGTAAGTAAAATGAAACAGGTTTTAATCCAATTTACATTTGAGAGAACATGTGTTAGATCTGCTCTTAAAACTTGGCCCATTCCCACTCAAAATGCTCACCAGTCTGTTATAAATTGTCTCAACACCACATTCCCTGTTTTTCTTTGTGTAACTACAGGGTCTGGATAAAGTCTAGTCAGGATTTTCCAGTTCTCAATCTATCCAAATCTTACTCTGGGAAGCAGACAATAGAATAGAATAGAATAGAATAGAATAGAATAGAATAGAATAGAATAGAATAGAATAGGTTTGGGTTGGAAGGGACCTTTAAAGGTCATCTAGTCCAACCCCCCTGCAATGGGCAGGGACATCTTCAACTAGATCAGGTTGCTCAAAGCCCCATCCAACCTGACCTTGATTGTTTCCAGGGATGGGGCATCCACCTCTCTGGGCAACCTGGGCCAGTGTTTCACCACCTCATTGTAAATAATTTCTTCCTTGTATCTAGTCTAAATCTACCCTCTTTTAGTTTAAAACCATCACTCCTTGTCCTATTGCTACAGGCCTTGCTAAAAAGTCTGTCCCCATCTTTCTTACAAGTCCCCTTTAAGTACTGAAAGCCTGCAATAAGGTCTCCCCAGAGCATTCTCTTCTCCAGGCTGAACAACCCCAACTCTCTCAGCCTTTCTTCATAGGAGAGGTATTCCACCCCACTGATCATTTTTGTGGCCCTCCTCTGGACCCGCTCCAACAGGTCCATGTCTTTCCCATGCTGACAATTCCAGAGCTGGACACAGTACTCCAGGTGGGGTCTCACCAGAGCAGAGTAGAGGGGCAGAAGCACCTCCCTCAACCTGCTGGCCACGCTGCTTTTGATGCAGCCCAAGATACGGTTGGCCTTCTGGGCTTTGAGTGCACATTGCCAGTTCATGTCCAGCTTTTCATCCACCAGTACCCCCAAGTCCTTCTCTGCAGGGCTGCTCTCAATCCCTTCATCCCCCATCCTGTATTGATACTGGGGGTTGCCCTGACCCAGGTGCAGGACTCTGCCCTTGGCCTTGTTGAACCTCATGAGGTTTACATGGGCCCACTTCTCAAGCTTGTCCAGGTTCTTCTGGATGGCATCCCATCCCTCAGTCAACTGCACCACTCAGCTTGATGTTTTTTGCAAACTTGTTGAGGGTGCACTCGATCCCGCTGTCTATGTCATTGATGAAGATATTAAACAGTACTGGTCCTGATACAGACCCCTGAGGGACACCACTTGTCACCGATCTCCACCTGGATGTTGAGCCATTGACCACTACCCTCTGGATATGCCCACCCAACCAATTCCTCATCCACTGAACAGTCCACCCATCAAATCCATATCTCTCCAATTTAGAGAGAAGGATGTTGTGGAAGACAGTGTCAAAGGCCTTACGGAAGTCCAGATAGATGACATCCGTAGCTCTTCCCTGTTCCGCTAATGTAGTCACTCCAAGGAAGCTTTCCCCAGATCAAGCTTTGGGGTGTGAATATGCACCCTCACCCCACATGCTCAGTCTCCCATTTGGATATCTCCTCTAGGAGATTCTGCGTTAATGTCTCCTTGGACAATGCAGGAGGAAAGCTGAAAAGACAGCAAAGGGATGAATTTTTAATTATAGTCATCTGGTTCGGTGTGAATATCTTTTCTGGACAATATCATAATCTTGCTTTAGATTAGATGAGATTAGATTAATTGAGCTCATGACATAAAATGAAGTTCCTGAATTGAAAATGGAAAGGAATTCTCAAAGGAATTTGTAATTTGACGGAGATATATTTCACCATGGCATTTCTTCCTGTACTCCACTCACTTTGGGCCAGGATTTTGCACCATATGCTGCAAATGCTGTTTCAAAATTTCTGGTTGTTGGACACCAAAGTATTAGGATTATTGATAATAGGAGTAGACATTTAATTATCCTACCACACATATTGAGGGATGTGATCTTGAAAGAAAGAAAAGATGACATATAGACTCTCTCTGCATAGTCTCTTCCATAGTAACTTCATTAAATGCAAATGGGACTTCAGGGAGGACATTCATCAGTGTAAGGAAAGTTATGACAATATGGTCTAAAGGCAATTGTGCAGAAGTGTGTTGCAGCAGTTGACGACGAATGAGAGGAGAGCTTAGTCCTTATAAAATCTAAGTATTCTTAGTTTTCTGTCCCTTGGTTTTCCTTAACCATATTTTAAATTAAGCATATTTTTCTCAGTTACAGAAGGTGTGCTCTAAAAAAAAAAATATCATAAAACAAATACCTCACATATAATTCCCTAGTTTAGCAGTATGATTTCTGCAGACATGCATATAACCTCCTCTTTTTGCAATGCTAACTGAATGGGGAAAAGGGGCAGTAACCTGGTTTATTCTGGAAACAGCAAGTAGTTTGATCTATTTTTACTGCAGATCATTTCCCAGGACACTGTGATTTTTATATTTTTAATCAAATGTGTGAATCGAAAACTGTGGTGTGACCTTTGGAAAAGACACTGCAGGACATCGGCTGAAGCTGTGAATAGTTTAAGCGCAAACAGGAAGTTGACTTGGTTGTTCTGTAACAAAAGACTGGGGTAATTTATGGAGTAGGAGTTGCAGTTTCAAAACATTTTTAATTGCTAGATTTGATCTGTTATGCAGTATTGTGTGACAACAGCTAAGAATGAAATGTTAGTGCCCATGTTCCAGCATAAATATATACAGTATAAAAGCAAAGAACCCTGTTGATTCCAGCTTTTCTTTTTCTAAGTGTTTCAGATTTGCCTGAATTACTGTCAGGTTAAACAGGGAGTGAAGAGGTCCTCAGTCTTGCAAAGCATTTAAGTAGATGCATAACTTTGTCCTTATTAAGTCTACTTATGAAGCAAAGAAATTTTAATAGATAGAGGAAATAAAATGGGAAGGGATTTCACAGTGACCTATGTACCTGGGATAACTCTCTTTGATAAATGGGTCACTCTCAGGATGGAAATGTATTAATACCAACTCTCTTTGCTTTTAGTTCATTATTATGGTAACTTAGGTCTATGAAAAATTCACGAAGTTTCACTTACAGGAGTGAAGTTACACAGGTACTTAGGAGTACCTAACTTTTCTAACTTGAAGAAAAAAATCCCCCGTTGTCATATTTTATAAAGGATTATCTAAGAAAAAAATCAGAACTACAATTATGGGCTCAAAGTCTCATCAAAAGTTTATGGGAGATAGACTTATTTCCACAGCATACCTTTCAAAATCTCTTACTTATTTACTTCCTTAGAGGACGATATACCATATCAGTAGGTGCATGCTGCTTCTTGGTCATGTCTGCGATATATACTGTGGGCATCCAAGTCTTCCCATAAACCATGAGAATAAAAAGTAAATCCTCTGTGAGCAAACTCCTGAGTGATTTCCAGAGATAACCACTGATCATTAACAGGATCAGAAATGTGTGATCCAGTCAGTCATTTTTATGCAGTTGATAAAAGGATATGATATTAACAACAAGGAACTGATTCTGTCCTGAAATATAATGTTATCATTTTCTTAAACAAGAAGGAAATTTTGAAGATAACAGTCATTAATTATAGAGAAGATTACTTCTTTGTGGCTATACAAACTTGTATGTTTCTTCATCAACCAGGAGCTACATTTTGATAGGATCACCAGAAAATACATGTGAACATCAAATATGTGGGTATTTATGCACTTATGCATACTTGTCATCCTCAAATTTCCCAGAGGAGCACAGCACTTTCCTGAATCAAAGTTAAGTCTTTCCTTATTTTTCCTGTTGTCTTTTACAAAGAATCGCTTTTGAAAAAAATCAGGTTTTGCTTTATTGTAAATGTTTGGTCCTATATTATCAGTGAGTAAATAACTAGAGCTTAGGCAAGAAGGTTTGCCAATGGGAACCTTTGCAATGTATACACTGTAGGCAGGACCAGAAGGTTTTATCTCTGTGTGGAAATTGCTTAGCTTTCAAAGGGCAAAATTTACTCAGAATGCATTATTCAGAATTAAAGATCCTTTTCGTAGATATTCAATTAACATTTAAATGAAGAGTTCAAGTTCATTACTCATTTTTTTTGTACTATATTTTGAAATTAATTCTAAATGTACAGTTTTACCTGTCAATATTTTGCAACTAAAAAACTGGAAAGCTCTGTCTTTTCATTATGGTGTACTCTGCTCTATTACCTCTGTAATCAAAACATCTAGTTTCAGGAATATCTGTTTAAAACCTTTATAAATCAGTTAATAATGCTGCCAGTTGTTTGCTTACGGCAGTATCAACATGAAATGTGTTTTGGGGCATGTTTCATGTGGAAGTTCTCTAACAGTGACAAGAAACTTATGTGATAAGTTTGTGTCAACAATTTCATATATTTTTCAAACTTGGAGAGAGGTTTTTTAGTGGGTTCTTCCATACTTGGTCTTAAGGACAGAACTGGAAGCCATATTGGACACTTTCTGCAAGGAGAAAAAGACAGTGAAGAAAACTGACAGTCAAAAAAAAGAGATTAACTACTTAGTAATTTTTATTTTGTAAATAATTGCCACAATGTTTAGAAAAGCTCTTTCTCCAGAAGAATAAGTACAAAACAATGCACCTGCATTTTTTTCCATGGAAAAGTCACAGTAATAATTGCATGCGTTGTCAGTAGCCAGGATTCTCATTTTCAAAATCCTGACTGCAGTGAGAATTTTAATAAAAGAAGTAAAATAAAGAATGAAATGCAAAATACAGGCCCAAGCCTTTGACTGTCCCCTCCTTTTAAAGGGATGACTGCCAAGTCAGGCTTATTGCTTTTTGTGCTGTGTTGCTGTTGAAGGGAAATAGTGATGACTTGTGGCTTAAGACTGCTTCTCAAAAATTGCATGGAACTATAGAAATGAGAGTTTGTAGAGCAAGCAATCATAAGCCCAGAACTACTCCTGCAAGAGCCACTGGCAAAATGTACATCGAGTGCAGTGGGGCATAGTCAGTCCTCATCACAGTGGGTGGTTTTTTTTGTTGTTCTTTTTCAGCTTGAAGGGTTCAAAATCAGAAGGCAGAGGATTTAATTAAAGTATCAGACTTGGGAAAGAATACTAATCTTCCATCAGAGATTTCCAGAATGAGTTTGAAATGCCTTCTGTATAGATGCCCCTACTGTTACGGTCAGATCCAATTACTTCAGAACTTTGCTTATTCTTCCATGCTCATCTTACTTTCTTTTATTCTCTTCTTCACTTCTTCTTGGTCTTCTTTTTCTGCCTGGAGTTTGTGAGAGACTGAAAGAGTTAATTTCTCAAACATTGTGGTGACTTGAGGTGCTATAAGTCCTGAAGGGGCATGCCTGGAGGCGGGGATTAGCTTATAAAAGACATGCCCTCCCCCCAGGGAAGCACGCGTGCACCCACCACTGGAGGATTGCCACGTCTGTCATCATCATTGCGGGATCCAAGGGTGGTGATACTTTTTCTTTCTCTTTCCTCCTCTCCTTTCCTTTCCTTTTCTCGCTTCTCTCTTCCTCTGCTCTTCCAATATATGCAAGTTTGGGATAAATTGTGACGGGTTGCCTGGAAAATAGCTCCATTGCCAAATCGCCTTTGTTCGTTCGTTAAGCTCGCCAGTTTGTTAAGTTTGTCCGTTTGTGGAATTTGCCAGTTAATAAAGTTGCTGGCCAGACTGTTCCTCTGAGTCATTGTCGTGACTCTACCGACCACGCGTCTCTGTCGAGCAGAGATCGGCTTTTGTCGGTACACAAACAGTCGGGGAATTGAAAAGATTCACCCCTCTCGCAACCCACTGAGTGCGACGAGACAGAGTTCTTTGCCCTCTAGGTGAAGCACTCTGAGATACTGGGCAAGCAGTCAGAATTGCTCAATCAGAATTAAAGATCTGTTCAGAAAAGCCATCTACACTCTCATCATTGAACTCTGATAAGGTTTGTTATTGGAAAATAAGGCAAGATCTGCCTAAGTGCAAAGGCCACACCACACAAAAAACCCCCAAACTACTGAAAACTATGTAATATTCTTTTTTCATTATAACTTGGGATACATTTGTTAAAAAAATTGAAATGTCTCACTGGACAGAAACCCATATTTCAACCATTTCAAGAACATAGAATTCACAAAGGAATTAGGCTCTTTATGAATAATAGTGTGTGACTAAGAAAAGACGGGACTACTTCTGTGTGCAGTCAGATCTACCGCATTAAGTCCTTGAGTACCTCCCATCACAGCTGGATACTACTGATTTGTTAGACACTATAGAATTTGAAAAGATGACTTTAAGGTATCTTGTAACAATTGCCTGGGCCATCCAGTCCCTTAGTGAAATACCTTTTCAAAGAACACTCCATCTCTATCTCTCCTACTGTTTCTAAATGTGTTGTTTATATTAAGAAATTTATAATACTGACATTTAGCATTTGGCAGTGAAATACAATGTTCTTTAGGTTAATTACCCTTCCTACACACAGTGACAAGTACTATAAGATATGGTCTATAGAACAGCTGGGACATTTTTGTGTGGGATTTCAAAAACCTAAATCTTCTATGAGTAATGTGAACAACACTTAGTGTGGGAAATGCTTTATGACAGTATAGAATGATGTGTTTAATTAAGTGCTGTATACATATACTATATACTCCCTCAGCCCCATTACAGCCTGTTCCTCATTACTGACTGTGTTTTGTACATACGGAGAGATTCAACATTTGCAAAACAACTTCAAGCGGTCAATGCCTTATGGACCTGATCCAGCTCCACTGAAATAATTGGAGTGACTTCCATTGATTTCAACAGGATTTGGATCATGGCCCTCAGTAAGTAATTTCAGTTCAGGAAACCTGCACAGATTGAAGAAAGGTTCTTGAAGCATGTTAAAGTCCCAACAGCTGAAGGTTTGTTAAGAAAGCTTTCTGAATGACTAAATAAGTAAGGAGCCTGACTGTATGATCCTTTCCTGAACAAAACCCCCAAATTTAGTCAAGTAGGGATGCCAACTAAAGAAGAACAAAAAAGTAAATATTGAAATATGCAGTGCAACAAGTCATGTTGCTAACTTTTATTTTGTTTTGCTTTTTTACATAACACATGGTTTCTATATTTGTGTTAAAAAAAAGTAGAAACTGAAAGACCTACTGAAGAATGAGTCTCTTTACTGTGTGCTTTTAGAAACAGGAATGACAGGAGGTAGCCAACCCAAAACTGCAGCCCTTAGACAGAAATGAGGGAGGAATAGTTGTAGTTCGTATGTTCTGAGGGTCTCACATAGGTCTTTCTTCCCTCCGCTGACTGCTCCTTTCTCATGTGACTCCTTCATGTTTATTTTGACTCCTTTCTTTCTGCAGCTACCAACTACAACTGATTTTCAGTCTGACAACCAAGGTAAACCAGAAATTATTAAAAAGTTACTACATTATTATAGTTTCTGTTTAGCTTCTTTTTTACCCTTAGAAATATATAAATGTGGTTGACCCATTCCCTTTTACTGACTCCCTCTGTCTTCTAAAGCAGATACTGGGGTAAAGTCATGCAATGCCCAGTTTTATACCAGTCACTGTAGTAACACAAAATGTATCACATGATCCAGACCCACTCCTGGAACTGCTTTCCTTCTTTCACTTCATTTATCTTGTTTTATTGTGAAGCAGGTCTATGAAAGAGAGAAAAAAACTGCTAAATGTCCTAAGAAAAGCAGGCTATTTTTATGTGATGACAGTCTCATTTTTAATCATGATTACTCTCTTTTGAACAAGGAACAGCAAGAAAGGTAAAGATACTAAAAGTCTTACTTATCAGAAATACCTAAATGAGATAGCACACTACAAAGTGATTAAATATAAGACTGTTGCTCTAAATCGAAATCTTTAAAAGCTAGGGTAAAGATTCAGTAGTGAAGTACTTGAAAACTTAAACAATTATTCACTGGTTGGCACAAAGGTGGAAATGTATTTTTTTAAACATAATCGCTGAAACAGAATTGGCTTTTTTCCATATTAGGGGTAAAGGAAGATAGATACAACCATCTGAATCTTCTGACAGGTTTGTTTTTGAGTATAGTGGGATTGCATTTTCACAGAAAATATTTACTATTTGAAGGACATAACATCCCTGAGAATGGTGGAGACTAATTGATGGCTCTTTGAAGATCTGCTTAGAAGAATGAGATCTGCTCTACCCATTAGACACCAACTTCCCTAAAAATCAACTAAGTAGCTCCCAACAAGGCATCTGAGCTGCCTAAGCCTGTCTCTGAAGTCAGTAGACAGTGGCACCTCAGAAGAACAGTGCATAAATCCTATATATTAACTCATCTGGAACTAGTGAAGTGATGCTATGCACAGGACTGTCTAACCTCCTCTCTGCAATTTACATGCCTGATGTAGTATAAAACTGGTTCTTTGAAGTTTGTTGTTGTTTTTTTGGTTTTTTGTTTTGTTTTGTTTTGTTTTGTTTTTTAATCTGACATCGTAGAGTTTGTTAGCACAGTACAGAACAGGGTCTAGAGCCCCATGGGTTTTGTGGCTGTCCTCCATGCTTACCTTTCCTGAGAAATACATTCTCCAGGGATACAAATTAAACTCAGCTCTGCTGAAGGATTACATGAACCAGGAGAGACAGAGCCATCTTGTCATCCCCTATTGTAGACGGTGTTACACTCTCTCCACCTCTTGTTCTCCCCGTCACCATGTTAAGTCATGCCACTGGTCATAGGCAAAGGAAAGATAGGTGCCCAGCATAAGGCAAAGCAGATAGCTACCCCACTCACTTGGTCATTCTCAAGGCCAATGCAAAGCACACTGCCAGTGCTTTTCTTTACCTCTTGACTTTTTTCTAGCTTACCTGAGCCTGGAGCCAGATCTTACTGCCATGTCTTAGACTTGTAGTCATGCCATGCAGGGCTGCCTTCTTCAGCAAGACCCTCACCCTGCCCCAGAATTAGCAGAAAATTATTTTTCTCCCTTAGGGATTGGACACAAATGGATTGTGGTGGGAGCAGGGGAAGAACAGGAGGCGGTAATAATAAAGATATGGGCAGTAAATCAAGAAAACAGACTTGCTGTAACATACAGAAATACTTTGCTGGTGTTGAGTGTAAAATAACTTACTGTTCTCAAATGTAAACCACATGAAATTGGCCTCTCAGAGATGGACTGACATCACAAAGACCTCTAGGCCATGCTCAGCTGCCATCCAAGGATGTTCTGCCCCCTCCATTCCTGCTGGGACCAGCATACTCGATGTGCTCAGGATGTGCGAGAACAAACACAGGGGTAAACCCAAACGGCTCATAGAGAAGTCCTGGCAGACCTTGCACGATTCATACTGGTGTGGATCAAGCACAGATATCTTATTTTGTTTGAGGGCTTAATGTAAGTGAAATAAATGTGAAGTGCTCCCTCCCCATGGCACTGCAAGGGTGCTTCAGAGGATGCATAAAATACTCCACAGTTTGCCTCAGCTGGGAAGTTGATCTTAGCTGCACTGTAACAGGACTGCATGGACAACCTATTGGAATCGTTATTTCACTCAGGCTGCGGCAGAGAGATCTATGGTCTCCGTCACTCCAGACAGCAAAAGACCAGTGCACCTTGTTATAGAACATTGGTTCCGAAAGTAAATAAGACTTACATGTATATAATGAAATCAGTCCAAACAAGGAGGCCTCCTGATACCTTGGAAGATTATTCTGATTTTCTGGTAAATTAGAGGAACAAAGATGAGAAAGCAATGGAGCAACAGTAGCACGTCAAGAATTAACTTTAACAGATGAATAAAAATATGAGAAGATGGGATATTATGCCAGTCGCCATACTTGGCAGTAGTAGTTTGACAGTACTGCTGGGAGGACAACAAAACAGAAAGGAATAACATTTTTCATTTCAGCTGCCAGGCTTACCATATTTTAGGAACTCAGAACTTGCGGTGACACTTTGATATTTCTGTGCTTCTGATCCTGAGAAATCAGAGAAGCAGAGATGAGCTGAGTGGACAAGAGAGACACAGAGGAAGACTGCAACAACAGCATTTCCTCCACCAGCTTTGGCTGAGTCCTGAAAGCTGGTCACAACATGGGACTTGTGCCCTTGGTGTAACTCTCAGCCTTGTCCTTCATCTTCGCCTTCTCACTGCCCGCCCCTCCCCCCCCCCCCGTTTTTCTGTTTAAATAGAATCTGGCTTAGCTTGTCTATTTATTTATTTTTCATCTTTTTATTATTTTCTTTGTTTTTTTATTTTTTTCTTCTTAACCCTGTGACCAGAAAGGCAGCTAATAGTAACATCTTAAACAGCTTGACGTTGGTTCAAGCTTGCCAGGTCTTGGAGTGGCTGATAAGACTATGTGCTGTGCTTGTCTTTCTCCAGCAGCAAGGTTACAAATTAGAGTCAACAGTACAAACAGAAGCTTTTTTTTTTCTCTCTTGGCTATTTTCCCCACTCCCTTTGTGTATGCGCTTGTCCTGCTCTGTTTCCGAGGGAGCAGCCCCAGTTTCCAATAAAAGAGACAACAAATACAGCTTCAGCCCATCTCAGCTACTTTTTATTTTCTTTTCTCTCCCAAAGGGGGAGTTAATATCTTCTTAATACTGTATAAAAAGACACTGTCAACCAGGGAATTTTCCTCATAAAAATGCTCTGCAGCTTAAAGAAAGGGAAATAATGGATGCTGTTAAAATAAAAGTCTCCTTGAATACTTTACATAACAAACACTTTGTCTGCTTGTCTTCTGTATCTTTCATAAAAGATTTAAAAGATTTTAATGGTGATCATTTGCTGTAAGACTTAGTTGGCCGCATATCCGTGCACTCAGTCCCATAGAGCATACAGCCATTCTGAGCTCTGCAATGAGAAAGTCATGACAGCACCTTTGCCTCCAAGCCCCTGTGCTCCAAAATGCAAGCAATTCACAGAACACATGCAATCCCACCCCCCGCCCCCCATCCAAGGTGTTTTGGGGATTGCGCTGCAGGAGGAACTCTTTCAAAGGGTATTTGGTGCATATACGTAATTTCTGCAATCTTGACACGTGCATTTCCATCTTCTCAGAGGAGAATCGCACGGCTCCTTCAGCTCCTTAGCAGGGGAATGTGTTACAGTTTGACACTGTTCTCTACAGAAATGATTATCTCTCAACAAGGGCTGGTGTGGCTGAGCAGGTCCTGTTGTACAGTGGCAGTTCATTGGCTCGAAAGGTTGTCATGTATCACTGGTGTCTACGGTGTTTCAATTCAAAGCTTCTCATTATCTCTAATGGCATAATAGCAAAGGGCTCCTTGGGATGAAGGGAAGTGAAATGTGAGGCTGTATCACCGCCACTTGTGACAGCGTGAGGTTTGCCTACTGTGCAAAAACACAGGTTATCAGCTCAAACCTGAAATAGAAAATGCAGATATTTAAGAAAATGTATAATTTATACACAGAAGCTGCTGGAGAAACAGGAAAAAAAATAGCTCTGCTTTTATTTTGTCTAAGACATGTAGAGTATAATGACATTTCTTTTCTTCATCTTCCATTTTTTGGAAGGGCAATAGAAACCTACACAACTGTGACTCATCTTTGAAGAAGTTTTCAGTGCTGAAGTCTTTTCTACCAGGATGCCTTTCTCACAGAAGACACTACTTTGTCCTTTTCACAAGGGCCAGCAGCACAAATGGGTAGTACATAAATCAAAAACAAGAGCTGAAAAGCAGTAATTTGATATTTTGACTTTTTTTTGTCTACGAATGCATAAAAAACTGCTTTACTGAGTAAAACCAGTCCAAAATAGGCCTTTATAGTTTAGTATCCTGTCTCCAGCAATGGCTAACACTGACTACTGAAAATAATCTTAGGATATGATTTACGCACACAGAGACACACACACTCACATGTATGTATGCAATATCTTTGAAATTTCCCACATCTGGCATCCCACCTTGGTGATGATCTGCAGCTCAAGGCCTTCCACAGCTGGAGTGATATCTTTTCACCAAAGTATTTCATTGTGAAAATACAAATTACTGGGCATTAAAGATGTGATCAGTAGAAACAAAAGGCAGTGCTGATGTATCATACATGAAAATCAGAAAGCAAATGAAGAGTAATTGTAATAAAATCATAGTACAGTTATAGAAGTGAGTGTATTTCTAGGGCACTCTCTCACAGTGCTGGTGGGCAGGCAACACCATCCATCAATTCTTCACTGTAGGAAATAAGAAAATTCCAGCTGGTGGCAAGGATGCTCACAGACTCTACTGGACTGTATATTTCTCTTATTCTATATTTGAGAGAAAGTTGGAGGAACATGTGACTAAGCAATGTCTTGAATCAGATGCCAGGAAAAGTTCATTTTTTATACGCTGCTCCCTTGGCCTTTTTAAATTGGGAAGGGATCCCAGAGGTACCCAGCCATGTAATCTACAGCAGAGAAATTGCTATGAGCCCCAAGACAAACCTTAAAGCACAAGATGTGAAGATGAACTCATTTCTTTCCATACTCACAGGGCGATTTCTGAGTCAAGCTGCACTCCTGTAGGCAGGAGCTGTAAAGGATTCAAGGCACATGAACTGCCATCTCCACTGCATATAGCAATGCTTGGGAATTTGGAAGCAGGTACCTGTGTTGAAGGATGATAGTCTTTCCAGGATTGCCTTCCTTGTCGTCATCGCAGTTCCTGAGAGGGCAAATTAGCAAGCAGAACACATGTGTTTACACTAACAAATTTGACTGATTTTAGCATATTTAAAATAAGCCAAGAGAGCAGGTATCCAGCATGTGACCTTTCCATTTGAATTGAATAAGTTACATCCCGGAAAGTCAGAGAATTGAAAATATGCTTTAAATGGGGTTTTAATGTTTGCTTTTAAGCTGGGAGTGCCCTGTTACTTCTCTGTGCACAGGATTTCTGCCCTCCACCCCTGCTCCTGCATACATATATCTTAGGACTGTGAGACCTCAGCATTCAAGATGAGTTTTCATAAGTTGCTTAGAGGGAGGCATGGACTGTTTGCTGTAGTCTCTTCACCTCTGCCAGGCCAGGGTCATTCCTAATGGCAGCATGCACTGCACATCGCTAAGTGTGAGCTCTGCACCCACATTGGAGACTAGCTGGGTCTGGGCTGTGTGAGCTGTCATGGGAGCAGCAATTTGCTCAGCCTCCTTATAGTGGGTGGACAAGGATTTAGCACAGCAAGCCTAAAATAATGGAACAGAGGCTGTGCACCTTTATAGAAGATAAATATGGGCACAGCAAATCATTCATTTCCCTCTTTAAAGTTCTACATGGCATGAATGGCCCTTGCAGGATGCAAATCTCCCTAGGCTGCAGTTTGAATACTAAGAAAGACATCCACTTTTCATGGACAGTTGACCATTTTCCTCTACTATGTATTAAAAAGGGAACCAACCAAATACATCACAATTCTGGGGTTTTTTGGGGTCCCTCTATCACTTAATAGGAAGTTCCTTTCTGGGATCTTCAGTTGAGCAAAATGGCAGTTCCACATAAAGACCTAATTTCATGGACCCCCAACCTAGGGGAACTCAGGGACCACTCAGAAAGTTCACTGAGCTGATTTAAGAGTCACTCTGAAAAAAAGAGAAACCTTTTCAGGCATTTCAAAAGGAGAAATCTTACATTGTTGGGTTGTGATGTGCTGTTCCCTTCAGAAATGCTAGTGCTCCCTGGGGGCCTCATGGTGAAGGCTTCTTCCTGAAGAAGAAGAATGTGAACTAAGCATGTTTTGGCTCTTGACAGCACAAGGTCTGCCTACTGTGCTAAACACAGGTTACTCATCCGAACTCAAAATAGAAAATACTGATATTTTGGAAAATATACAATTTATACACAAAAGCTGGGTTAAAAAATTGTGATGTTTCCAATATCTAACTAGAATCTAATTAGCCTAAAAAAAATTTGGCAGTGTCAAGCTACCCAGCTGTGAGTAGCCTGTGACTCATTTTTGTAACATAGAGGACGCTTCTCTAGTATGTTTTCCATTCAGAAGGCAATATATTTTGTGATTGTCCAGGATTATTGCAGGTCAAAGTATGGTGCTTTTAATTATTTTTCCTAAGGATCTTTCTTTTTTAGCAGAAGCCACATGCAAAATCATTTAAAAATGTAATATAATTAAAATACAGAATTACAATCTATTTTTTAGAAAATGTGGATTGTCTGTGCTCTGTTTTAATTGCTCTTAGAAATATACATTAAATGATAGGTTCCATATGATGAATTTAGATTGACAGTAAAGCACTGAAGTTCTATTTTATTGTGGTCAGCTCTGCTGTCCAACTTCTGTTTAAAAGTGTCAGAAACCAGACTGCTCAGATTTTAGCAGAAGGCTCCAGTCTGTATTTTTATACATACACACAGAAATCTTCATCCATGCAGGCTCCCCTTTTTAAGTCTATCAAACTTGTCAGGGTTGTCTGTCTCCATCGCTCTGATCTTTTTTCTTGAAACAAGCCAACAGGAGAACATGGAGATGATAAACTTCGCTCCATTGATGATTTTGTTGAAAATTTAGTGATGACAATAAGAGGTATAATGGTGGAATCAAGTTTATTGTTTTGTCACATGTGATATATGAGCAACGATAATTCAAATCTCCAAAGGTATAAATGCTTGTAAACCTGACCATCAAGAGCCCTCTCTATGGAAGGGCCTCTCCAGCACTTTGGCTGTGTTCTTGTAACAGTTTAGTACTATTTATTAGGGTGGTTGATGTGATGTATGCCTTGTCTTCTACCAAGTAGGCAGAGAAAAAGAATTTATTTAGGTTATTATGCAACCATAATGTAGCAAAGACTTTCAGTCAGTCGTTAAGGATTCAGAACATTGAATGAAAATTTAAAAACAATCTCTATTATTAGTGATACTTTGAGCCACTTCTTGTGGGTTTTTTTTAGCATAGTAGATAAGTAGACTATTTGAACGATGTACTTTCTAAGAGCATCTGAGGCAAAAATGGGAATGGAAAAGATGTAAAATATTATATATATACTAATATGCAAAGTGTTTATATTTTATTTTTAATAATTGTTATCCATTTTTTTGTTACTTTCATTTTTGTCCTTTTCCTTTTTTTTTCTCCATTTACAAGTTGAAAAAGAGAAGAAAAGCAGTGGAGCCGAGGAAAAACAATTAACTGGAAAATCACTACTTTTTTACCACTTACCAAAACAGAGAAAATGAAACAGAAAGTATTTTCGACCTCAGAAGATGGTAATTTTTCAGCAAAAAGAATGCACCCAACAATCCACTAACTCAATAAATACCTCTAGCTCTGTATCTGTATTGTTATTGGATTTTATTCAGATGTTGCCATGCTCCACCGACTAAAACTGGTGTGCAGTTCTACAGTTTTAGGAAATCGGGGAATGGAAAGGAGAAAGGAGGGCAAAACCACCCCAGAACAGAAAAAATGCATCACAACATATACTTATTTTAAAAGAGCAGTCAAAGAGAAAAATGGGGAAAGTGGAAAAATTTGCTCAATCACCTTTTAAAACTTGCAATATTTTGATTTCATCAAAAGTTGAAAAATAATAAGCTACTCTATTAGCAGCAGAGATATGTATTCATGCTTGGCTACATATGTAAACATTC
Organism: Ciconia boyciana; assembly: GCF_034638445.1. NCBI lineage: Eukaryota > Metazoa > Chordata > Aves > Ciconiiformes > Ciconiidae > Ciconia > Ciconia boyciana. The sequence goes on along the minus strand of NC_132936.1, from coordinate 10,187,277 downwards.
CCCTCACATTTCATCATTGGCTAAGGACAATGTATTTTAGAAACATCCATCTGCAATAAAAAATTACTTTGCTTTCTTTCAAAATCCAAAATTGCTAACATACTTTTTTCTGATTCTATTCCTAGTCTCTTCTTTACAGCAGTCTTCAGCACAGTTTGTGTTCACCTAAAGGAAATAGCTATTAGCTAAAATAAATATTTTAGAAGTGCATTATCATAATGCCTTCATAAAGTTACCAGAGGAATTGAGTTCTAGAGCAACCTCCAAAGTGGGAATAAAAACTCCCTGAATTAACTATTTTTTGGAAGATGCTTGATACTGTATTCCTGATTTGTCCTTTGGCATAAACTGCATAAGCCAGAAAGCAAGGAGTACAATGAATGCTAAGGTTTTCTTTAGTTTTGTGCTACATTCAAATATTCCCGTTTTTTTTAAAGCTTTCTGGTGTGGAAATCATACTTCAAATATTTATTTATTACCTTACAATTTTAAAGACTGTGGTAGTTCTGAAATTCTGAAATACTTGGACTGATAAAGGAACTAATGTGCGCTGGTGATACTTGCTCCCATATTCATGAAAGTCTCACTTCTCCCATGTGCCTATCTCATTCGTATTGAATAACCAAATCCTGTGTCTTTAATTAAGATTATAAACTTTGGGGGCATGTTTTTGCTAAATATTTGTACAATACCTATAACAATACAGCTTTGATCTTCCACGGATTACTGGAGTACAAATAAATGATAATACTCCTTATTACACATATCTAGGGGGGGAGAAAAGCCATGTTTGTATGACATAATACAAAGTTTACATTTCTCTCTCAGAATAATAATCTCAGAATAAAAACAACTCCAGGCTCAGTGACCCAGGGAATCAATCTGTAGCATGTTTGAACTGTGATTCAAGCTGCAGATAAAAGGACATAAATAATGTAGACATGAAGTGCCAGTTGATTTAGACATTTTTAACAACATGGTTTTCTGATAACAAACAAAAACAAGCTAACAAACAAAACAACTTGGGGAAAAACATTCCTGTACAGGAAATATGTCCTTAAAAAGTCATTGGTGATGATTTCACCAGGTACAAAACTTGTGGAATTTTCAAATAGATCTTGCTATGGATGGGAAAACAGTACAAACCTCAGAGAGTTGATGCTGTCTATGTTCCTCCATGGAGTCTGTTATGCTCAAAATCTTGTGTGTGGGCAAAGAGGAAACACTCCTTATTCATAAAGCCAAGAATTCCTTGATTGTATAAAAGAAATCTTAATGGCCTCATCCAAGAATTAGCCTTAATACAGATCTAATTATTATATAAAAAGAAAGAACACTTTTATGCTGAAAAGTCTTAATAATAATGATAAAGTTAGCATTGTTATACACACACTTCTCAGTTTCTACCCCTTTTCCTGGAGTTATGCTCACCCTTCCCTTCCCAGCTGGGTCCTTAGCTCTGTGACTAGGATCCACTTGGGGTTGTTTTTATAGGTTTGCTAACACTCTTGTACACCTTGCTTTTTCTTCACTTGTCTGCAACTCCATGCTACAACTGGATTTATTATATATGGTGGTTTTTATGTATGCAATATACTATTTTTCTTTTTTCTCTTTACTCCTAAGACCAATGTGGTCCAGCTCCAGGTCTGCATTTCTTTAATTGACCATTAGTGAATTGTTTATAGCAGCAGGATTTCTAGTGCCAAACTTGTGCCAAGCCTTATTACCCCATGCTGTTACTCGTCTACATTGTGTTCTGTGTCTTGATTACTCAAAGCCTCTGCTATCATACCAGATCTGTATTTCTCTACACTGCATTGTTAGAGTCAGAAATACATTGTTCTGCAAAGAATATCTACTTGTTACTCGTGTCTGTATGAAAATATGACTGTTCCATACGATAATGAGAAAAGCAAAACAAAACAAATCAGCCATAGCCACTTGGTCAGGAGAAAAAATGCTGTTACAGTGATAAGTTAACACAACATTATGCTGACAAGTCCTGAGACCTTCCAACTTCACTAGAAAGCCTGTGGCTGTTAGCAAAAGCAATACTGGATTTCTGGGCTATAGGTTTCCAGGTCTTTCAACATTCAGTCTGTGCACCTCACTGCTCTTGGTCTGTTTTGCCTTTATCATACCCCCATGAAACTGGAATGCATTGTTGTTCCATTATCTCCCCTACTGAAACACTTTGTAGGTTACATTACTTTCTACAGGTTAAACACAAAGTTTTATGGATTAAAATCGGGTGTGGTACACTCTAGTTGAATGTCTTCCCACTTAAAATATATTCCTACACAAAATGAACAGAGAATTTCTCTGCCACCATCTATCCTGATTCTGAAACTTAACAATTAGCTATTCATTTTTAAGCTATGCTTTTCCCCTTTCTTTTAACATTGCCTTAAATTTGACATGAAAGGTTTTAATGAAGGTGTGAAATACTTGGCACTTAAATCTAGCATATGCTATAACACCTGTTAATTTCAACTGTTCATTTTAAGCTGTTACTTTATTCTTGGCATTTAGTCCAATTCACACTGTGATTCTTAGTTTGAAAGAAAAGAAAAAGTCCAAGCTGCTTATATATTCCCTCCTACAGCAACTTGTAATTAATATTTTCTATTTCTGCCATTTTTTTAACATTGTGCATTTGTAAGGAAAGGGTGTTAAAATCAGGATTGCAACCTCATGCCACAAAAGATTAAACTGCAAGATGAGAGAACATGGAAGTTAATGACTGAAGATTTATCTTGAATTTTCCTAGGAAAGCTTGGATAAACTGAAATCCTTGGATCCTCCTGGCAGTCTCCATCCATTTAAATTTGATTTAAACATAGGTCTGATTTTAATGTTTAGATATTGCTAACATAGAAGTCTGACTTTTTGCACTACAATTATAATTTTAGGAATAGATATGTGATTAAACTAAAGTATAGAAAGCTTTATCTTTATTTTAAGATGATGGTGAGCATTGTGCTCATTGCAGTGTTAATCCTGGTGGTAGTCAGCAGCAGCTGGATTAGTTGTGCCAAGAATTCTAGGACTTCACCAGTCAAATCGGTGAACATTTCAAATAAGGTAATGATCCAATATTCAAAGCTGATTCATAAGAATGCTTTAACTGCATTTTACAGAGTAGCCTAAACATGTATCTGTCTTTTCCGTGGGTATGAAGTACTTCCATTATTCTGTGACTATAATGCCAAAAGATGTACCACTGTTAAAATAGGCTCTATATTTAAGTGTGAATATGGCTGTAAGGTGACAGTGTATCATACAGGGCTAGTTGACCCTAAATATATAGATAACATCATAATAGAGTCCTCCTCGAGGTCACGATCACTTTTTAGAATCCACAGCTGCAACATGTAGGACATTAATGATCTGAAATTCCAGGTGTTTCTTTCCATTTCTCAGACTACAGGGACATAAGAGACAATATTTTCAACTGCTTGATTAGAGGAATCAGTACATACTAGCTGTTGAGAGTAGAACCTAGAATGGTAACACATAGGTACATTATAAAGTCTTAGTAAAATAGGGTTGAAGAAGACCTTGTGTCAATCCCCTCACTCCAAGGCAAAAGCAGCAACACCTTTAATTTTACAATGTGTTGAAGACTGGGACATGGTATATAGGCAAGGAAAGTAACCCAGCAAATATCTGTGTTTAATGGACAAGAGACACTGCTTCCTCAAGAAAAAAGTACATTTCCTTGATGGATTTACTGTCTCTTCTTCTTCTCAATAAGTGGCATATTGCACGTCAGGAACATTTTCTCCTTTTGATTTAGTTGGTTTCTTTTTCCTTTGTAGATGGTTAATTTATGCATGAATATGCACATACGTGTGTGTCTTAAATTTTCAGCTCTAGAAATATTTACTGCATTTAGAAGTACTCTGGGTATAACTAGCTCTGGCCTTGTATTTTTCAAAGAACTCTGTAGGACATCAGGAGCTGCAAAAGCCTCAGTTATGTTTTGAAAACAAAAGAAGTGTCTAAATGTTGAATGCTAGCTTTGTTTGAAACTGTCGTCCACACTAAGAGATGAGCTCTTTGAAAATTATGACCCTGGATGTTGATTTATCCTGAAAACAAAAGACACACCAGAAAGTGAACCCCACCATGCAACTTAAATTCTTCAAATGTCCCAAACTACCATAACGACTCTCCTTTTAAAATAACCACAATTCCAGTCTGATTATAAGTTTCACAAATCATAGATCTCAGATTTCATTACTAATGAAATTTGTCATCTAGGTTTGGCAGCTGTGATTGCCACGCAAATGTGAACCACTAATTAGATTGATTGTCTATTTGATGCCTGCTGATTAGCTTATGAAAACCCTCTGTATTCCTGACTTCATGATAAAATGTTCCTGACTTCATGATTGCTGATTGATGCTCAGAAAATCTGATTACTGTCTTGAATAGCCAACTAATGGCTCTGTCAACTTTCCAAGGATATAGATATTCACCTGACAAGGATGATAGGGTAGGATCTTACATTTAGTGTTGACTATTACATGTTTAAATTTTTTTTAATTCAAATGTTCATGAGCTACAAATGGTAGATTTTTAGATGTGGGTCCAAGATCTTCAGGGTAACCACCAGGTGTCTACTTTCTGACCTTGGACCTGGAGCAAGTCCAAGAGATTCAGGAACTATCGCAAGCAAATTCTCTGATTTGCAATTACAGTGAGACATCTAGTGACATAGCATTCAGCAATCAGGTTATTTGTGGCAGAGAACAGCATGTTGCTTGAGTTTTTTAGAACCATTTTCCGCAGCGAGTTCAAAGAGAAGAGGTAATGCAACATGAGCTTCAAAGACCTTAAAATTATTGGCTTGGGATGTTATACACTCCACAAATTTACTTCTGCATGATATTTAGATCTTACACTAGTCTGTGAAAGTGAATACACTACCTTTGGACATATGTTTTGTATGCGTATCTTATGAGTTGGTAAGTTAGTTTTCCACTGATTTCTGTAACTGTGAGGTGTTATTTGATGTTTAAGTTAACAGAGGAAGCAGTCATTTGGTCCAATGGAAGTATCCTAATAGTCAAGAAAACTGCAATCTGAAATTAGGCATACAGTGCTCACCTAGGTGTATTGAAATTGATGTTGTTTCTTTCACTATTGGTTGTGCAGACATTTGTGTAGAGGTAAAATTGCGTTAGATTGATATCTATATTAACAACAGATGCAATCTGATAACGATAATCTGATTGTTTAAAGTGTATAAACCTCACTATTACTCTTCAGAAAGTAAGGGGACTAATGATGCTGTGCTTATTACAAGTCTGATCCTGATATATTTGCCAGAAGTAATCCTAACCACCAACCAGATCCTGTCCCAGTCAACTTCCAGTCTGTAGAAGAGGTATCCTAAAAGTATCACACACAGAGGGTGGTAAGACAGAAGGGGTGAAAATGCAGAGATAAGCAACTGAGCTTCTCCCTCTGAAAATGGCACAGACATTGATTCACTATGTAAACCTGGGCAAGTTGTTTAAACTTTAGTGTCTTAATTTTCATGTGTCAAATTGGATATCCTTGGTGAAGCACTACAAATGAAAGTTGCCATGTAATTACTAACCACCTTTACTACTCTGATACTTGCCACCAACATAATTTTGGATGGCTTCAATACATTGCTGAAAACCAGTATCTTGTTAAAAGATAGTTGCATGATGCTTTTATGGCTTATAGAGTGTCAGTGACTATTAAATTATATATTAAAAGGCATACTTGGTTGATATTAGTGACATTTTCTTTGACTTTATTGGATTTATTTTAAAAGCTATTAACTTCAAGAAAAATGAATAAAGTAGCAAGACTATATTATGCCTTACAATAATGTATAAACAATTATATGCAAATTAATTAACATACCAAAGGTCATGCAGTTGAAATGGTGCAACCTTTGGAATAAATCCATTGCAATAATCTTGTTAATAGCAAAACACATTTCAAGTCCTCATTGGCCTTTTAACACTTTATTGTATATGTGGTAGGACTATTGAATGAAAAAGATATTGATATTTAGATTTTATTACAACAGAGAACCAGTTATGTGTAAAGCACAAGGTACTTTAAAAAGGTTGATTACATACATTGATTGATGATTGGCTTCAGAATAGTTTTCCTTCCCTAGATGAGAAAAGTGATGGTTTTGACCCTGCTCATTCAATCAAAATGTTAATGCAACAGAAAGCATGGCTGCTGCAGATTCAACAAGCCAGGAGAGAATCTAAATTATGCACCATTTGTCTCTAATGTACGTTTAGGAATAAAATTTATTGTCATCCACCCCCATCCCCTCTGCCAGTGCCAAAACCCAAATACATTTTTGTTATATTACAGTGAAACAAGAGATTTTGAGGGAATAAGGAATAGGTTTTAGCATTTAGTATTTCACTTGAACTGGAATTATCTCTGTCCTTTAATATACTATTTTCTGTGAGAGATTCAGGTAGAATAAAAGCATAAAATTGGAATGCCTTCTGCACACAATGAAAAAAAAAACACTGCTCAAAATATACTTCCTGAATGTTCCACATGATGCTGAACACTACATAAGTTACTTAAGAGTTTTCTTCAGGTCCTTTTTTCTATCATCCCTTTCTTTGCCTTTTTCACTGCTGCTCCTACTTACAGACAAGTTAATGTAACTGTAAATCCTGTCTTTCCAGGAACAGAAGTTTTAACTTTCCAATTGAAACATTTGTGAAGATGGAAGATAGTCTTTTAACCAAGACAGGAAGCAGAGTGAAGAATTTAGAATTGAACAGGAGTATAGTAAAAGTGTCTTATATGGTAAATGTTAGCTGGTAACAGATTTTTAGCTTCCTACTAACACTGAGGGATGCATCAGCCATTGCTAATAGTTTTATTTGATGTCACTATTGCCATGTACTTGGCCATGACTTGTATGCTTTTCCCATTATGCAACTTTTTGGCTTTTACTTCTGGGCCCCACAGGAGTGCATGAAATCAAATTAACAGACTGTTATGAAGAAATTCTAATTGCCCAGACCACAGATTCACTTGGGGCAATTTCAGTTCTGAGTGCTTTGACTATACCTTTTTCATAACCAACAAATGTATCTTTTAAGAGTCCATTAAATACATCTAAATGCATTATTTGATCATTTCATCATTTATGCCTCTGCTGTCCTTCAGGGAGGCAGAACAGTAAAACAACCTGAAGCGCCTATAGGCCAACAGTGGTAACCCTAGGAGATGCACATCGGGGTCTCCATGTGGTCAAGAGCCATAACGGCCAACAGCCATATATGCATATGCTCAGAGAGCTCAAGGGAAGGACAAATATGAGAGAGGAGAGATGGCAATGACTATCTAGCCCATCACAGGGGGGCTGGGCTAGATACACAGCTGGCTATGAGCTACAGCTCCTACCAGCTTCTTCCTATCCAAAACTAGGGACCCCAAATCATCCAGCATGATTATGTCACATCATTGATCATCTGAAATAGCTCCAGTTTGGGAGAGACAAGGAAACCACAGGCAGCACAAGTCACAGTTCACCTCTCCACACTCATGGTTTAGAAAAAGTCACTTCAGCTAATTCAGTGAAGGCAAATCTACCTCACAAAGAGAGCTTGAAACAGAAAAAATAGGCATATAGATCTACAGGAGAAAAATGCCATATTTGGCAGTGGCTGTTGTTGAGAACTAGTCAAGATTTTTCCAGTGTAACAGTTTGCCAGAAGAAAATGCCAATTTAACAGCACATAAATATTTTTCAAGAATATACCAATTTCATTTAAAACCTTGATGGGAAAATTACCTAAATGAAACATTTTTATAAGGTCAAAACTTTTTATTTTGACATTTATTTTATATTATCATTTAATATGTAGTAAAAGTAAAAAAGATGAAGCAACTTTTCCAACTTTATCAGAACAGCAGATTTCTACCTTATCAAAATGTAGTGCTTCAGAGCAGTTGAAACAAAGTTTTTTGGAACATTGTGCCTTGCAGAAAAACCTTAGATTTTGACTTTTGTTCCCCTTTAGAAATGAAGATACATTTAAAGTCTGAATTTTGTACGCAAAGAAGTTCCATTTGGAAGACAGTTCTAACATAGTGTTCACCTTTTGATCTTGTAATGTATTATTTCTGAATCGTATGAACTGTTGAACAGCTCCTGACAGCAGATGATGAGGTTGCATTAGACCTAAAGGGTGGAATTTAGTTTTTGATTAAGATACCTAGATGTATGAGTTGTTGTCTCAAACTCAATTCCCCCCAAATGTGTTGAATTAAAACATAAATATTCATAAATAATAAGACTTCAAGACTCTCAAAATGACAGAGTCCCATATGATTACTGGGGGCAGTAATGAGTAGCTATATGTACCAAAATCATGATGTGGCTTGAAACATAATTCATAACAAGCCGTCACTTCATTTGGAATTTTCAGAAGATTCTATAGGTAGCAGCTACCTAGGTCAGATACTTTCTTTTGGATTACTAGCTTAATTTTATAATGCACAAGGATTTTAATTCACTTGATATAGATCTCCTAAACAACACTAAAATTTTGAAATGTTGGCAACATGCAGGCTATTGCTTTCATATAATGCAATTAATAAACTCTAAAGTTTCAGCCAGACAGCATGTTTCCTCTGAAATAATTTTATAACTACATTTGAATTTTCCTTTATTTTTAAACTTATTAATATGTTGCAGTAGAAATTCAGGGTGCAAATCAGAGATCACAGTCTGTAGTTCAGCATAATGTGTGCCGATAATATCATGGTGATGAGGTTAAACTCTTTTGAAATTCTGGTCCATTATTTTTTCTTGTTTACACAGTGGTGATCTTGAAAACATGGCTCTGCTATATATACTTCATAAACCTGCAAATCTGCACATGTTCCTCAAACTTGCATAAGATATAGCAGCTCTTATTTCAAAAGCAGACATTTATTGTCTTCCCTATTGTAAGATACAGGTTTTGAAAGTTGTTATCTTCTGAAGGTATGTAAAGAAAAAGAAGGCAAGAGCTATTATTTTCTTTTTTCTTTTTTTTCCTTTTTTTTTTTTTTTTTTTTTTCCTGAACTGTGAGTTAGAGGAATGCTGCTAGCTATTCTGTGCATCCACAGCACCAAGGATCAGGTAACTGTCGAGTGCTATGGGTACAGCAGATGTAAGGCTCTTTCCTCAGAAGTGCAAGTATCCAATGAAAAATCCCAGTGCCTATTACGGCTCACTGATATTCCCAGGAGACCATGGGAGACTATTTCATGTAAAACAAACCACTGCATAATTCATTTCATTGTTTCATTTCAAGTAGAGGAAAAGGTGCATTTTGATTTTTCAGACAACCATGCCCTTAAGTTCAGGTAGTGCCAAAGTAATAAAAACACTTTGGTTTTTTTTCTGTCAAGTTTTGTCTTTGTGGTTTTTTTTTTGCCACCTAAATCTTGTGTGGTTTGTACTGCAGCAGCAGAACTAGGGTGGTACATCATGTAAAATCACATGGAGTTGCTTATAATGGCCAGTCACACCTCACTGGGTACAGCACACTCTGTTAGGAGGAGGAGGTATTGTATGACAAATTATATATCTGTATCACTATATGTATGCATGAACAGGTAGAATTCTCGGATTCATCTGATGCTTTTTGAAAGAGCAGCTGTTTGGAGAAACAATTTTTTTCCTTCTAATAAGAGCAAAATGAATATTGAGAGAAAAAATCCAAACAAAACAAAGAAAATAGGAAGCAATTCATAATCTTCCTGATCTGGAGAGTTAACCAAGAGATAGGAGTGCACTACATTTTTCACCTTCTGAAGGACCATGTGGAATGGATTTAAAATAGACTGGAAAAAAAGAAAGATAAGCTGGTCTAAGTCAGGGATTCTCCTCATGAATGTTCAGCTGTGGAGTGTCATTTTGTGGTAGATTTGTTACAGAGGTATCAGTGAAATGGAACACCACATAGACAACAAAAACTGTGTGGTGTATCTCAGGCTTTCACTCTATTTGTGGCTGACCTTTTTTTTTTTTTCTTTTTTTTAAATGAGAAGGCTATCTTGCTACTCTTGATGAGTTATTTGTTAAGAGCCAAGAACATGCCAAGACAGGACTCAAAACCTCTGAGCCTCTGTCGCATAGTAATTGTCTCATCTTGTAAATAGGGTCTAATACATTTACAGTTTGGAGCCAGTAGTATTTTATGACTACTTTGCACAAGTACAGATGACTGATGCTGTAATAAGAGGGGATCTCAGGATCCTGAAGACTAGGACATTAACAAAACTCTTGCTGCTATAAACTTAAATAGTCACTGATGGTCTACAGTTCTAGGTCAAATTACTGTTATCTGTCATTTGCTTACAAAAGAAGAAAAATCTGGCAAAAAAATGAATTAAAAATTTCCTTCCTCTTCACTTTTAATATTTCCTGTTTCTCTTCTTTTAAGCTCAGAGGAGTCCCTGCCTGACATAGCTAAAGTTTATATTCCCATCATTGCATAGCTCTTGTTAAATTTGGTTCTAATTTCTTCCCATTTACACACAAACCTATCTCACATGAGCTCCTTGATGGATCGGTCTGGGCTAACCGGCTAGGCTGGGTTCTGCTCTCTCTGGAGCTGAGAGCTGGCCATGAAGACAGCACACAGGCCTAATAGCTCCCAGCAGGACAGGTGGGATCTTTCATGATTAATTGGGAAAAAATGGTAGATGACCTCTGTATCAGTGAACTTCCAGTGAACTTCAGGCACTTCAAGTCAGCAGGTGGCCATACTTACACCCTAGCTACACTCACATGCTAACATCAGTCTTCTTCATACCGGACTTCCATGTAATCTGATTTCCACAAAAAGGAAACCCACATGTGTGCTCTAGACATGAACCAAGGTTTGCTGCAGAAGTCAAGATAAGACTAGGATCCTGGGGGTGCATCTCAGCAAGCTCCAACAATGAAATATAAATTAATCCACAAAGCATCCTCAATGTGCAATTGAGACACAGGGTATGTCCCCAGAATACCTAAGGATTGAACAAGAATGGGCAACACTACTGAGGGTGTTTGAGTATGGTCTTACAGCATAAGCACTTACTCACAGAGAGACTAGTTTGGCTGTTCAAGCCTGAAAACAAGCAACTCATATTACCTCTGGAATGAACACATATGGTTAAAAGCATTCAAAGGTCACATTTGTTGTCTTTTTTGTTATTGTTTTATTTTCTCTTTGAAGGGAGAAAAGAAAGAGAGTTTAGGGCAACTGGAGATCTTGCAGCTGAAGTCTGATTCTATCTTCTGTTAGATAAAGCAAAATAAATGAACATAAACAGGGAGAGAAAAGAACAGTAAAGATACAAAAGGCAGGTTCTATCTCTGGGGCTGATTTTTGCTTCTGACTTTGCTGTGGGAGAAGCAGATCATGCACACCAAGGTCTGACACACTTGCTGGGTTGCTAGGCTGTACAAACAGGTGTTTCCTTCTACTTTGGTCACAGGTTAGCAGCACTGGAAAAGGTGAATTTGATTTTAAAAAACCAAAGAATATTAGCTGAAGGGATAAGTAAGTAGAAACACATGGCTGAAGGAAAATTGTGGAAAAGGGGGAGTCATGTTACAGGTGACATTCAACGTTTAGCACAGGCAATGGAGGTATTGCAGCACCTAGTTCCCTTCCTCTGTCCTTTTCCGGTCAGGATGCATTTCATGACCGGCCTGATGAAGTCAGAGTAGTGTTGTGGAAGATCGCAGAAATGTGGCAGACAAGAACAGCAGTGATGATAATAAAAGTTGCTTCTTCCAGCTTGATTCAGTCCCAGTAACTCACAAGTATAGTATAAAGTATACAGTATATAGTAAACATTTATATAGTATATAGTAAACATTTATATAGTATATAGTAAACATTTCCTCCCATGTATAGAATCTTTCAGTTCATTATTGTACCAGCCCTGGACATTACCAGGGGCTTGGATGACCTCTGATGACAGTTTTCTTCCTCTGAATGACCAGTTTATTTGGACCTCTTTTATAAATACTTTCTCTCCACACACCCTATAGGCTAATCTAGACTTTCATGACCTTAGGTACCCTAAGACCTTATCACCAGTGCAAAAAGTTAGCTCAGAAAGGAACATTCAGATGATCCAATGAGCAATACATGGCATCTGATCAGCAGAGTGGCTGAATTAGTAGTGGAGGGCTATAGTAGTAGTTGTTCAGCGACACAAGGGCTATACCCCTGCTTGCACTGCTTTCTGTGTTCTGTGTCAGTGTCATATTTGAACTCACTGTGGCACTATGCTTACGTAAGAGCTGTTTGGATGGGAAGGAGGATGAGCACTGAGAAAACCCAACTTCCAGTTCCAGTAGTAGGGAAAGCTTTCTATGCCTCAGCCTTTGTACTAGGTGCTAAGAAAAGGGGAGGAGAAGCACATTTTTAACAGAGTCAGTAAAGGTCAGATGCACAGCACAGTGGACACTTGGAGCAAGGAGAGCTCTTTCTCTCCAGGAAAAGCAGGAGGGTTTTCCTGTTAGATCGGGGAAATTCTCTCTCACTTTGGAGGTGAGAATTTGAGTCTTCTTCAGACTTGTCTTGAAGACTAAGAAGCTTTTACTGCTGCAAATTAGCATATGATCATTTGAGCTAAGGAGTTACAGGTGAATGGGTGCTAACATTATTCACTTCTGTCCCTTGAATGTCACTGGCTATTAAGGCTCCTGTGCTTGAAAAACCATGTTAGCCACTTAGGTGGACTGGCTGCTGACTTACATGTTGGGTTTCTGACAGCATTATTACCAAGTAGATTGGTACTAGAATAAGGATTAAATATAGCAGGACTGATATCTGATCCAATAGGAAAAAGAAAGGAACAAGAGGTCAAAGCAATACGTATTCAAAAAAGAGGAAGAAAATGGGCAGAACAGATTAAATATATATGCATCCTGTAATGGGGCTTTGTAAATGAGAGATATGAATGTAAGTATAGAAATAGGTGCCAGTAGAGATTGTTCATTAATACATAGTTAAACGCTATGTTTTGTCAGGCCAAAACCAACTTTGCGTTATACACTAAAATGGATTTTTGTGCATAGGTGTTTACAAGCATCTTTTAAGAAGTGGCTATACTTGTCTTTTGTAGGGTAAGAAGTGAGATGAATTGTGATAGTTAGCATTCACAAGGAAAAAAGAGAGGTAGAATGAAGCTGAATTGGCAACCCTGACTTTTATTTAAGCTATCTTTACAAATGCATGAGTCCTACTAAAACAAGAAGGAAGCTAAGCTGAATTTGAAACTAGCATATGGTTCATTGTTTGCCCATCCAAATGAAGTTGGAGTGGAGCTTCAACTTGTCAGATTATGTTATAGAGGACATCCAAGATTCTATTATATTCTTATTAGCTGTCCAGAACTTAATGAGTTCAATAGAGATAGATTGCTTAATAAGGCCCCTCAAAGTGTATTTTTTCTGTCAGGAGATGGGGAAGTAATTTGACTGATCTTGCTGTCCAGGAGTTCAATTTTTTAATCACCCAGATGTATGAAAAAAACCCTTTCTCAAGAACATCTACAGGAGTCAGATTTTTCTCAGTTATGTCATTTATATACTTTCAGTAATTACACTCCATTTACTGGGTCATGGGAACTGACATTTAACTTACTTTGAAGTGAAATGAGTAACAATGAATTCCCCTCTAATAGTTTCCCGGTTACTCTGACCTTGCAAAATTACATTGCAATTTATTTTTTGTTGTATGAATTTACCTATTGTCTTACTAAACACCTATGTTGGGCAGAATACAAACTAAAAATCAAATACAAATAACTAAAGTGCAACTCCATTCTACACAGATCACTAATATGATCTTTGTAAACCACTCATACTCTGGTCAGGAGTGCTTCAGTTTATCAACATATGAAATGGGAGACTACTACATACCTGAATTCACTCTGTAGGCCCTTTCTGAAAATTGGCGAACCAATCAAATTTGTATTTGTGGGCAAATCTGTATGGATCATGTTTCAGTGTGAATTATGACATCAGCAAGTTGCATCCAAATTTGTGTGCACAACCTCCTCCCATGACAGAAAACAAATAGACTGTTATTAGAAACAGAAAAAAAAAAAAAAAACCCAGCAAAAAACCCAACCACCAAAACATTATTCTGAATCACTTTTAAGACAATACTGTTTACTATAATAAACTACTGGGTGGCTAATTTACAGTATTTGTAACTATTTTGCTATTGCCAGTGAAAAGCGCAGTAGTCTGATAAACCCTTGTCCTTGGAACATGTAATTTAGAAACAATTCAGTATTGCATCAATTTTTATATAGTTATCCTTTGTTTTAATGATGACAGAGAAAAGCAAAAATTACATGTAGACAGAGATTAAATTCAGCCTTAAATTCTCTACGTGAAACTGAAACTTTCCTAGGATTTAGATTTAATACAGTGATATTAATGACATTTAAATCTCCCAAATGACAGTAATATCATAAAGTCAGTTGATTTTCTGAAATGCAAACCTTTCGTGGCAAGCTGTTTTGGATAGGTGCTGCTAGCATCCTAGAGAGAGCTATGTTTTAGACACCTTCTGGACTCTGAACCTGAAAGTATGAAAACTAAGCACCACTCACATATAAAATTCTGATTAACACTTGCATCCTCTTTGATCCATTTGTTTCAGAAAATCTGGTATCTGAATATATCACTAGAGAAAGAGATTCCTGTAACCTCACTGAAATATTTGGAAGTGACTGTCACAGGCAGAATGTTAAAGTTTTATGTACAATTGTGGTGTACACCTGGGAAGAAGGTTAACTTGAGACTACAACCAAAGCCCACGGCTTTCACCTTCTCTATGTGGTAAATTTCTGCTTTTCACAGGAGCTACATCATGTTTAGTCTCATCTCAAAAGTTTTTTTTTTTTTAAACTCTGGGGTGAATCCTCTTTGCTTCTTTTAAGCACTTCATGCTTGACTCATGACACTGATATAAATTTAAAAAATTGCATGTAGAAGACAAGACTAACCCAATAGCTATTCTTTCTAATCTATGCTAGGAAGTTTAAAACTGTCTACCAATCAAGCAGGTCAAGACTTTAAGGCTATTCTGCTTTTCGAACTCTCGATTTTATGACCTTTGTATTTCTCTACAGCCCAGCAAAGACCACAGTTGCCGTATTGTACAGCATGCAAAATCAGGCCCCCCAAAATACTCCACTGTGGCAGTGCTTGGGGCTAACCAATGCATCTTTGGAAAAAGGCATAACATGTCACTATGCACTTATGATAATTATCCACTGGAACAAAGTCCTTATGTGTCATCTAAGAGGCCCTAACGATAAAAGTGATAAGGTGTCCAACAGATGACTGTCAAAACTCAAGGTTCAATTGCTTCTTGTCAGAGTCTAATTTTCTCTTACATTATCTGTTATACTATCTAATCAAGCACTAATGGCACAGAAAGTGCTCCCCCCACACACTTAAAGAGCTTTGTGTCCTCTCTAGCCTCTCACAGGAGAGCTTTCAAGCCATATTTCACATGCATTTGCTATTTCCCCAAACCATTTGTCTTCTATAAGATTAAATCTTTTGATTTTTGACCATTGAGATGAAAGATTGAACGTGTTACCAAGTTACTTTTACTTTTTGTTGGATTTTTAGTTTTCTTTTTTTCCTGAAATAGCTATTACTGACAGTAGCAAGAGAAATATTTTTATTGGAGATTCTAGAGCTAAAATATTTTGCCTGGCAACACAACAGCAGAACCCTCAAGTGGGATTAATGCCTCATTCTGCTATGTGCTTTACAAACATGGTAAGAGACAGTTCTTGCACCAAAGAGTTTCCAATCAAAAAAATAAAAAAGAAATGAATGAAATAAATGAAAGCAAGGTGCTCTAATTTTAACAACAGGGAGCTTTGTGGCAGAAAAATCAAAGATTCACTGATATTTTTGTAAAGATAAAACTTTTGATAATGAATAATACAGATTTGGGTGTCAAAATGTTAAATTTTGAATGTAAAGATATTAACGTGGTACCTGAAATTTAAGAGTGAGTTTTCATGGTGGAAGTAATAACTCATACTAATAATTGTAATTATTTCTCATTTAAATATTATTTGGATATGTTTGGTGCTTAGAAGAGCAATGAGGACAATTTGACAGTCTTCCTTTTTAAAAAAAAAAATAAATTGTTTCAGATATGTGAGATACAAACTATGGAGGAGGATTCAAGCCTGATTTGGATAGGGATGCAGAAAATATTAAATGTCACAGAAAAAGAGAAAGAATGAAGGAGATAATTATAGCAAAGGAAAAAGAAATTATGTAAGATAAGGGAAAAAAATCACTTTTTGAATCCAGTTCCTTCTTTTTTTTTTATTGAAAAGGTGCCTAGAGAGTATGGAAAATATCACAAGTGATTTAGAAAATGTGTTTTGTTTAGTCTGGGAAAGAGAACATTAATGGATTGGCAGTTCTTCAATTAAAAAGTCTCATTTTTATAAAAAGGAAGATAACTGCTTGTTTTCAAAGGTTCAAGGAGAGGAAAAAAATCTGGTTAATGTACAACAAATATGGTCAAGCATTGGATCAGACTGCATGAGAATGATACAGAATCTGTGTTAAAAGATTTTTTTAAAATAAAAGTTAAACAAGCATCTGTCTGGGTGGTTAGGGTATTATTGACACTGTCTGAAAAAAGTTATTGACTTGAGTTCTTCACAGCTCTCTGATTCTGTGATTGTATTTCTTTGCCAGAGAAAGGCACTTGGGAAGAAAGGAAAAACTGAGAGCAGTGATAGCAGGAAGCTAATACAGAGTCTAAATGCTGGTCAGATGTCCCAGGATAAATGCTTAGTTCTACAGATGAAATGAGGTTTCCATGCAGGAAACTTACTTGCCTGCTTTTTCTATAATAGTTTCCCAAGTGACTATGAAAATTAATGGCAAAGGGCTTGCTCGAGACTGCAGTTTGCTCTTACAAGTCTCAACTGAACACATATTATGATATATCCAGAGTTAAACCTGTTTCACCATCATTTGCTTCACTTTTCTGTAAGTCTGACCAATGCAGATGTAGGACTGTCATCCTGCATTGGGTTTGCGTGGCAAGGTTTTGGTAGCAGGGGAGCTACAGGGGTGACTTCTGTAAGAAGATGCCAGAAGCTTCCTCTATGTCCGATAGACCCAGTGCCAGCTGGCTCCAAGACAAGGCTGAGCCAATCAGCGACGGTGGTAGCACCTCTGGGATAACATATTTAAGAAGGGGGAAAAACTACTGCACAGCAACACCCAGAAGAGAGGAGTGAGAATATGTGAGAGAAACAACCCTGCAGACACCAAGGTCAGTGAAGCAGGAGAGGGAGGAGGTGCCCCAGGTGCCGGAGCAGAGATTCCCCTGCAGCCTGTGGAGGTTAATGGTGGAGCAGATATCTGCCTGCAGGCCATGGAGGACCCCACGCTGGAGCAGGTAGATGCCCGAAGGAAGCTGTGACCCCGTGGGAAGCCCATGCTGGAGCAGGTTTGCTGGCAGGACTTGTGACCCCATCGGGGACCCATGCTGGATCAGTCTGTTCCTGAAGGACTGCACCCCATGGAAAGGACCCACACTGGAGCAGTTTGTGAAGAGCTGCAGCCTGTGGGAAGGACAGACATTGGAGGAGCTCGTGGAGGACTGTCTCCCGTGGGTGGGACCCCATGCTGGAGCAGGAGAAGAGGGTAAGAAGGAAGGAGCAGCAGAGACGACGTGTGATGAGGTGACTGCAATCCCCATTCCCTGTCCTCCTGTTCTGCTCAGGGAGAGGAGGTAGTGAAGTTGAGCCTGGGAAGAAAGAAGGGTTGGGAGGAAGGTGTTTTAAGATTTGTTTCTATTTCTCATTATCCTACTCTGACCTTTGATTGGCAATAAATTGATTTCCCCAAGTTGAGTCTGTTTTGCCTGTGGCAGTAATTGGTGAATAATCTCCTTGTCGTTATCTCGACCCACAAGCCTTTCATCGTATTTTTCTCCTCCTGTCCAGCTGAGGAGGAGGACTGATACAGGGCTTGGTGGGCACCTGGTGTCCAGCCAAGGTCAGCCCACCACACATGCACAGAAGTCCCCTCAGGTAGTAAAGAATTCTCCTTCCAACAGGGATGTTAGAGCTGAGCTCTTAAACTGACCAACCCTTTGCAGGGCTCAGAACAGGTGCATTCAACAGACTTTATATCACCGATTAGTTAACATGAGTCATAACTACAGGGACTAAAAGTTTAGTATGTCTAGAGAAGATCATGTAGATGTGGGAGTATTTAAATGAAAGTCTGCCATTTTTTAAGTCTGCAAGTATGTTCTACCAAGCTTTTAAAAAATAAGTTCAATGTTAGACCAATGGTAATGAAATGCTTCTATTATTTCTACAGAGTTGTCTCAGCTTGAAAACTTGAGACAGTTTGGGGTTGTGTAGTGATCTGTTTTGAAATTCTGAAAAGATGGGGCTGCATTCATTCCCAAATGGGTTGTCAGAAAGGCCTCAAACAAAGTTTTGCATTGTGCTGAGGCAATGGTGATCTTAGCTTTACTGTATTTCTCTGACTAACGTAGCTCCCAAAGAGATCTCAAGGTCCAGAAAAGACGTCGAAATAATTGGTGGGTTGTAAGGAAAAATCATATTCCACCACACTGCACCTCCAGAGAAAGAGTGTTGTCTGCAGTGTTTAGTAGTCAGCTGAAGTTATTTATGTTTCATCTGAATTGAGCAGGAAAAAAACAGTTAACATAAAAGAATGTATGCCTGATAATCGTATGGCCAGTTTGAAGGCCCTTTTATCTGGGTCTGTGGATTCCCGTATCTGTATGCTCTTGAGTAGCTAGTTAGAATTTTGATTACAGAATAAAGCACCTACAGAAAGTGCTGTATGCAAATGCTGGAGAGCATGGGTCAAAGTTTTATGCTTTCTGGGACTGCCTAGCATATTAACAGGTCTAGGGAAAAAATGGCTGTGGTTAAAAATTAATAGCACACTGACAAGTATGATTTAAACCTATCCAAATCTAAATCAGTCAGCCCTACTAAAATCTTCAAATACTTAAGAGGTAACCCATAGCCAGTGGTGTCAAAAAGTGCTGTGAGGATTGAGAAATTAATCTGCATTTCTCTCACATAGCATTTTTGTCCTTGTGTGAAAAGTAAGTGAGGGATTTTGCTGCCCTTGTGTCTTTTATTTAACCTCCATTAGCACTGCATGTAGTAAAATGCTACTGTGTTAAATAAACATTACTTCTTTGAAAAACAAATTAGGTAGCAAATAATATGTTAAGAGCTGACTGAATTCTTCCTCCCCATTTAGATGTAATACATCTCCTTTTTCCTCTGTCAAGCATTTGTTGCTTTGCACTTCCTTATGTTCATCAGAAAGTTGGATAAATTATTTTCGGACACTGGACTAACTGTATTTGATTTCTTCCTCTAACTGGCATTTATGGTATAGCTGGACCATCTAAGTACCATTGTACTGCTTCTGCTTACTAAGTAGGTCACAGAAACTTCCATAATTGGAAAGCAGCAAAGGAGTTATAGTTATTTACAGATAAAATATTTGGAAGTTTTGAAAATGTTTCCCCTACTCAGCTGCTGTCCATACATTAATCAATCATCTGACCTTATGCAATACAGCAAACCAATCTTGATTCAATTATTAATGAAAGTCCTTTCTGAAACTACTCAGCCACCTCTGTATGTGAAAAACCATTGATGGCACTGTGTAATACAAAGATTGCAGCGATAAATCAGGCAGTGGAATGAATGGCAACATCCATATCTGGCTCTAGATCCAAAATGTCATCTATTTTGTTATTTTCTTTACGGTAGCACACCATATGCGTTAAGTTCTTTGCTTTCAAGAAGGACAGACGAAGATCCTATTTAAAGGAGTTCAAGTCTAGGACAGGCTAGTAAAAAAAAGATTAAGGAGAAAAGAAGCAACAGTAGATGATTCATACAAATATCAGCTGGCCACTTTACTGCAGAGGAGTTTGGGATTTTTTAACAGAATTTTAAATGTGGAATGGGGAGAGGCTTACCAGTAACTTCAAACCACTTCAGTTGCTTTAGCAGTTCATGTCACTGGCTGAATTGTGGTAATCTTAACCTGTAATCATAGCCCATTCCCAGTTGCTGTGTTGCATAGCCCATTCCCAATTGCAATTCAACAATCACAAACTGGGAATCACTGGCTTCTGTCTGAGCCGCAGGCAGGTGTTTTTCAATTCTACCCTGGCCTGGACATGTCTTCCAGCTGCATTCACACCTATATTAGAGATTTGCTTCAGAGCAGTAGCATAGTTTTGAAGTATCTCAACCACCTCCATTTTCTCTGCTTTGGTTTGGTTAGCAAAGTGATTTTGGTACGTAGGAAGCAGACTTCTGTCAGAAGCAACTAGATGAGAAATTCCTCTCCACGTGGTCGATTAATGTTTGCTGTCCCCTAATGGAGACCAGAGGGTAAGAAATAATGACCAATCATTGAGACAGCTTTGAAATATCCAGTGGGGATGTTTGGTCCAAGGGACCAGAGTAAATCTATCTAAAGTACACCTTCGAATCACTCTGAATTACTTCCTAACATAAGCATACCCTTTCTGTGTCCAATATGGCTTCAGCTGGCTTCATTGTTCTTGTTCACCTAATGCACAAATTAAATTAATAGTGATTAATGAAGATGGAAAGATAGCAAAGATGTACGATTTACTGATGTAAAGTGCTTTGAGAACTTTGGACATCAGCCCTGTAAAATGGCAAATCATTACCATATGAGACAAATGCCTTATTCTCTTGAAATCTAATGAGGTAAATAACTTAAATGTTTTAACATTAAGTATTCAAAAGCACTTAGTATTGCTTAATAAAGAAAGCAATAACAAGAAGGAAAGAAGGAGAGCAAGTAAGCAACTGCAATGCCTACGGCAATTCCAGGGTTAGGCAAAGAACTAGTGTGCAATGAAATCTCATTATAAAGAGAAATAATATTTGCATTTTTACTATTTCTTTTGTTGAGTGTTATATTTGAAAGGAAGTGAATCTATCAGTATTAGATATCTAATTTAGAAATTTAATTTAAATTGGTTTCTCTTTCCTTTTCAGTTCACCTATTTTTAATTGGATTTTATAATAGCATAAGCATATATGAAAAAAGAGTAAAAATGGGTAATTATATGCACAATTATTTTTAAAATACAGTAACAATAGCAAGGATGAGCTGAAAAGTACTCATACACTATTATAGTGTCAGGGTATAGGCCACACATTAGGAACAGTCAGAGGATTAATGTTAGTGAACAAAAGATACTTCTTTAACATTATCAATAATAAAGATAGACAGATAGCTAGCTAGCTACATAGATAGGTAGATATGGTGTGTGTACATATATATATATATATATAGATATAGTTACCAAAGAAACTGAAATGCAGGTTAGCTTCTTGCTCTCTTTCCTAAAATTTATAGTGAGTACAGCATCAGTGTGTGCTACAGAAGTTCCCCTCCACCCACCGCAGATACAATCGAGAGGCACTGAACTGGCAGCCTGCAGGTTCCAGAGCCAAAGGAACTCTTTTAGCCAATATATACACTGCTGTCAGAGAAAAGATGTTGCCAAAGTGTGTCACTTTTACAGTAGAGCTTCTATACTTACCTGATCTGGGTGATCTCATGAGCGCTCTGAAGCCCCAGATGATACTCTATTTGGCATTTCTGTTTTTATAGCCAACGGAAATTCTAAAATTTTTCCACAGACTGGATAAAAAACACTATTTAAGTGTACATCCGACCTTTAGATATTCTAGGGAAATAGAGAGGAGGCTAAGAAAGAACCAGCTAAAGCATTAATCCAGAGGAAACCTAAAGATGGGGATTGGCTTTAAGACAGAGCCTTGCATTCTTCACTTTTATACTGTTATCTGACTTCCAGTACAGGATAATTATTTTCTCTAGACACCAATCTCTACTGCATCCAGAAAAACACTGATTTTTTATGGCTGAAAATGCAGTTTTCTTTTTCAGTTCTTCTACAGCTTGGCCCAAACAAATGCTCTAAAATTTGTAAGTCATGATACTGCTTTGTAGTCAGACAGCCAATTGTATTTGTCATCCGAGGCTTAAAACAAAGCAAAACTTTAAAAAGGACATTGATTCCTAAAGATATTCAACTTAGAAATTGTTATATAATAGCAAAACCAAGAGTTTAAAAATCCTCAAAACTTAATTTCATAGCTATGAATTTCACTTTGCTGTTAAATTGTAATAAGACTATGGGTTTACTGTAGGTCTTTTTTTCCTAAATGATGTATTTTTTCTAGGAAGTATATTGACTTACAAGATGATAAAAGAAACATCTTTCAGGAAGTTAGCACTTCCTGAAGGCTACTTAGAAGAGTAAATTCTTCTAGATGGGGACAAAAGCTTGCAGAGTTAAAGATCAAAAGTATTTTCTTACAGAGTGTTTTCCCCAGTAGTTATAGTGGCAAAAGAATCCCTTTCATTTTGTAAAAGGTTTGCTTAGTTGATCCAAATAACCTACTCACAGTATCCGAAGGGAGAACACTAATTATATAGCGATGTAAATATGTTGTTTCAACAAATAGGAACAGAACAAGACTCCTACCGCCCACATGAAACTCTAAATAGAATTCAGCATGTTCTCCCTTTCCCTGTAATCAGATAATATTTAACTATTTTAGTTGCTCAAGGTCTTTCCAAGTTGTTAGTGTCATTTTCATATTATTGAAAATATTTCATCATTCATTTAAATCTCAGCTTCCCTGAAGCAGAGATGTTTTGCATTAAAGATTGTGCATAACCAGCTTCATAGCTAATTCACCTGGGGATCCTATGGCCTAAAGTTTATTTTTATTTTAATTCAGTAATATGACTGAGACTAGGAACAATTTAGAGAAGGAACATTAGAGACACATATGTCAGATAAATATATGTATATTTATGTATACATATACACACATACATGTGTGTGTGCTCCTACATGTTCAAAATCAATTCAATTTTGTCCTTTAATACTGAAAGACAGGTATTAAACTCAAACTACCTAATGTCTTATTAAGTAAATCTTTAACATGTCCTGGATGAAGTGCCTTTAGGACAGAGTTCTCATGCTTTGCCAGACTCCTTGTTAGAACTACAGTTAAATTTTACCAATTTTTTTCAGATTTTCTGAAGTTATGAACCAGCTGCTTTCAGATGAATGTTTTCCCACTGTGATCTTTGGCATATACCATTATTTCCACAGAGGTGTTATCCTCCCTTCCCTTTCAACCCCTGATACTTCAGTCTGTGAAAGAAAAGTAGTTGTCACTCTTGGCCTTGTCTCCCAGGATTGAGAAATGAGAAAAGAAGGGGTGGTGACAACTAGTCATCATCTGGAGCTGATAGAAGGGATATGTTATGTGGAGGAGGGAGTGCCTGAAGTAGGTACAGGAAATGTGTCCTTGGCAAGCATAGGGTAGGGGTAAATGTGGGCCAGGAGAGAAATGTTGGTGAATTCACTAAGATTTGAGAAGAGGGAAATTCCACAGTGAATGGAGCTGATATGAATTCCTTCTTGCCTTCTCCCTTTGGGACAATTAGCCAGACTTTAATTCACCCATTCAAATTCTGACACACAGGGTGGTCAGAGCAAGTTCATAACGAGGGGAAGATGAAACTTCATGGTATCTTTTAGGAACAAACCCAAGTCTCCCTCCAAAGGCAAAGCAAACTGGAAAAATTGTTATTTTGGAGCCTTTGGAGTTGGCAGTGAGGTGCAAGAGTGCAAGGACCATTAGTAAGCCTATCAAGGCAAGAGCTGCCTTAATGGCTTTTATGTCCAAGACATCTGGTTCTGTTAACCAGCCAACTTTTCTCCCTACCTGTAGAAAACAGAAAAAAAAGTCTTACTGACTCCAGAATTGACCATCTTATTTGTTCTGTTCCTAGACTTTTACCTTACCAAGATTGTTCATCTTTTAAAAGTCTCCTGTAGGACACCAAATTGTCTTTTCTTCTGTCAAAAGCTGTATGTCATCAAATAGGTTTCCTTCTGCATCCTGCCCTTGCTCTCAAGAAGCTCAGGAACTCCTTATTTTCTGAATAAGATGAAAAGGAGAGGAGAGAAGAGTAAAAGCAAGAGGGACAAGACAAAAGAAAAAAGGAGATGTTAATAGATATGAAGTATTTCTCTTTATATAGACATGCTTGCCCTAGTGTTACAGACCTCCTTTTACTGTCCCACTCTCAAAGAACACACCACATAGAAAAGAAAGCAGGTGCTATTGACAGGTCACCTCCCAAAGTCACGTAACAACTTGTAACATATTTATAGCTCTTTTCAAAGGTAATATCTGATTACATAGAAAAGATTATTCCTATGGCCCACTTCACCTCAGAATACTCAGAGGGCTGTGTAGATGTTGAAATTTTTGAAATATTTGGAACTGCACTCATTTAATTCACAGGTCTAATATATGGAAGCAGAAAAACAAACCCAGATTATAACCAGTTTTCTTTCCTTTGCTCATTCCATTATAAGGCTCATAAGTTTCCTAAGCACTCACTTGCAGCCAGGTGTGGCCTAAGACCTTCAATGCATTTCTAATGATTTTTTTGCTTAGCTTGAATATTAATGAATGATGCACTGAAATTTTCCTTATGATGTGCAAGGAGGAAATTTTCAAGGATAAAAGTTCTTTATCCTAAGGTTTTTTCTGTTGATTTGAGTTAGTGTGTCACCTTATGTAGCACCCTCAAAAATGTGTTATCTTGCTTAATGACCTTTATTCTTAAGGAAGTCTCTTAAGTTATCCTGAAGCATCCTAGCAAGAATATGGCAATTATGTGTAATACAAATTGTAATACAAATTTCACACACAATTATGTGAAATACAAACATATTTCAACTGCATTCCTTGTTTTGTTTAAATTTGAACTGTCTTCTTCTGATGATTGTGATATTTATTTCTAATTGTCACATAAAATTTAATGCTACAAAACCTCTCTGGATATCAAATAACAATAAACATTAAAAGCTAATTAAATATATTCTGCATGAAGATTCACATAGTCCACATGTTTTGAACTTTTCTTACACACTAGGAAATATTCAGTGTGGTACAATGGAAAAATGAATTACATTAAGATTCAGGAAATTTGGACTGAATTTCCAATGTTACAGTCAATCTACTAGGTGATGTGATGAGATCCACTTTATATTTCTGTGTCAACTTCCCCTCCCATTCTTCTTCTGTCTCATATGCTTAGACTGTAGATTGCTTGAAAAGGATATTGTCTATCACCAAGTGGATAGAAAACAGCTCCTACAATGGGGTCTGATTTTGACTGTGAATTCAAGATTTTGCAATGGTAAAAAAATAGCAACAACAATAATAGGACTCCAAGTATTTGCAAGATTTTCACTGTTTTCAAAATACTAAACAAAAATGAGTCTACACTAAGGACTTCTTTGCCTGGTTTTCTAATCTGTCTTCTTCACGAACTTGAACATATTTTCTTGTGTTATTTAGAAGGTAAGTGATATGATTTTAAAACTGCGTAGAAGTGTGTATGTAACTCTCTATATATGTATGTATGTAAGTATAAAATATCACTTTGGAAACTCTCTTGCTTGGAACTCCACAGTCAAATGTATATTAAACCTTTTGCACCTCTATTCCAGTTTTCAGATTTTGTTGTTGTTGTTAGGCCCAATATTCCTGGCTTTCTCTCTTTACTTCTTGTTCAGCTAGTTTAAGAGTTTCTTCAATCCATTTAATAAAACACCCAATGTTACTGTCTCCTGGATCTTCATACTCCATTATACTTCATACTTCATTATGCCAAAATAGCAGGAGCCATTAGTCCCCTGAGTGTCCTTGTAACTTAAAAATTGCAAAATGTACATATAACTTGTCTGAGCGATACACTTGAAATGTTCTTCAACCTAAATGTCTGAATCTGATGAAAAGCTCTTTTTTTCTCTTTCTTTTCTCTAGATGAATGTAATGCTCGGGATTCATAGTGTGCATCTGTCTAAACTTTGATTCGACTTACATGAGCTTACTGTTTGTTTACTTTTCTGAGACAACAATGCCATGTCAGAGGAAGAAGAGGGTGATGAAATTTCAGAGCTCTGAGCAGTTATTTTGGGAAGCCCATGGAGTTCTGCTAGACACTGGGGCGTGAAAAAAGCAAATAGAGTGCCTATGTTTAACAAAGGAGATAAAGAAGAGCTGTAGAAATGCAGATCAGTCAATCAGTTTTATTAATTTCCTAGAAAAATACTGTAAAAGGGTAATCAGACAATTTGTACGTACCTAGAAGATAACAAAATGGTGAATAACAACCAGTGTGGACTTATGCCATGTGATTTGTATCAAACCAATCATCTAGTTTCTTTTTTATAGCAGAGTAGTAGGCTTTATGGGAAGAGGAGAAACGGTCATACTCCATCTGTTTTCATATGATCCTATTGCCATATACGTTCACTTTTTTCGAGTGTTTTTTTGTTTGTTTTATCTCATATACCATTCTTAAAAGTTTGCTGTGGAAACATCATTTGCATAATATTAGTATATTAAAAAGATGTTTGAAAGCTGAATATAAAGAGCAGTTTTCAATAGCTCATATTCAGAATACAAGGTTGTACCAAGCTATCCCTGCCAAGATCTATCTTGTGTGGTAGTTGTCAGTATTTTTATGAATAAACATTAGAATAAAGAGTAGATATATTAAATCTGCCAGTAACTGTGGTCAAAGGGATTGTCACTATGCTGGGATATGCAAATAAAGTTCAAAATGATCTTAATACAGGAGAGAGATGGTTCTCAGAAAAAAATACACCATTTGGTAGGAACAAGTGCAAGATGTCATTCTCAAGTGAGAATAATCTAGCATACAGAGGATGGGAGAGAACTGACTGAAATAACACTACAAAATGGATTTGGGGACTATAGTGGATCAAAACCTGAATTTTATTTAAAGTTATAAAGAAATCAAATTTCATACTGGGGATATAAAAACATAAGTAGCATCTCCAGAACTCCTGAATAAATCTTTTCACTTTTCTCAGCAGAGGGGAGAATTCCATCAGGGTTCTTTGAGTGGACTATGCTTCTGTGACTTTAGTTAATAGGGTCCCTTAAGAAGTCTTAAGAGTAATTTTTCTGGTCAAATCAGACATATCAACTAGTCCTCCATGTTGTTATGAAAGCTTTCATGATATTATTTCAGTTACCACAGATTTTTATGTACTCCTACTTTTTTTTCTTATGGCACGGTGAATCTTTAGTAGATAGATAGCTTTTTTGTTGCACTAATTTTGTCTGCAGTGACCTAACATTAGTCTTAGTTATAGCTATATAACTTAGCTATAGTTTTGTC
Organism: Ciconia boyciana; assembly: GCF_034638445.1. Lineage (NCBI taxonomy): Eukaryota > Metazoa > Chordata > Aves > Ciconiiformes > Ciconiidae > Ciconia > Ciconia boyciana. The sequence continues at coordinate 10,159,843 of NC_132936.1, read as the reverse complement.
TCAGAGTGAATACTCACATGAACTTGCTTCTTTAGTGTCCTGTTCTCTCTTTCGCTCTCTTGACGTTAGTATGCATGATGGGAAACATATGTTATCAAAAAAGGAGTTCTTCTTACAAGCAGAAGTTCATGCATGGATTTGTCTCAAAAAAGACTAATTAAAACTTACAAACTGCTTTAACAGTCAACTTTAAATTCATGTTGTGAGGAAAATCTGCTTGCATACCCACAAGAATATTTTCCCATGATATACAAATACCAGTGTACTGTTCTTTTGGGTCTCAGGAAATCAAAGCAACCTGATGCCATTTTATCATCACAGTCAAAGATATGTAAGAAGATTTATTATATGGTCCCAGGCCATATAATGAGGCACACTATTCTAATGGCAGAACAGATGGAGTTGTTAACTCTCTGAGAGTCATGTAACACTTTTAAGACTGGCTTTGAGTTTTCCGAGAGATAGATAGATAGATAGATAGATACACACACTCAACCTCTTGATACTTGTACAATTGCTTGACTTTCTCTCTCAAGAGAGACTGCTATTAAATCCTTCTCTGGGTTAGATAAGATTCAAGCCCACTATTTTTAATGCATATATATGCTTCATAACAGATTTGTTTCCTTTCTGAAATAATTGGGTGGTTGATGTCAAGAAGAGATGACACATGCCATACCTTTTTACTCATCAGAGTCCCCTGAAAACTTTCAAAACCAATTTCTCTAACAAGGAGCTGTTCTATAATCTAGACCTAATGAGGTGAACAGTCTTTTGATAAAAAAATCATATCCACAGATGTTGGTATTTTTGCAATGGTGAAAACAGTGGGAGTATAAATAGAAAATGTTATGGCTTGTGGCTATGTTTATTTTAATTACCAAGCAGTGCCAAAACTTGCTTTCTGGCCTTAAAGCCAAATAGCAAAATTGCAGCACATTTGTTTGACTAATCTCTCTTAGCCTCTAAAACAGGGTGGCCACATGCAAAGTGTCTAATGAGAATGCTTTCTGGCCCAGGCTACCTTTTCAAATACACCTGTGATTTCAAAGCATTGGTTGGCCCAGGTTAAAACAATTTCCAGTGCAAGGAGCCTGTCCTCTCACACTAATTTGCTCTTCTGAGAGACTGAGATGGATGGAAATTTGGTTAGTTGGCTGGATATGGGACTAGAAAAAATTTGCCTTTGACACTGAAGAAGATACTTGGGTTTTGTTAAGTTGTTTAGTTAATAAATTATTCTGACATGTTGATTTCCTGATTTGGAATGTGTTTATCTTGAAATGACATGTGCAGGCTAGGCTGTTTTCACACTACAGGTTTTGTTAAGATACTTTAAGATCCCTTAAATAGAATAAGATAGCCCAACACTTTGTGGATGGTATGACCATATATAGATTTAAATGAATATGTAAATTGCATAGTTTGAATTGAATTATAGAAGGACACTTCTGAACACTGGTTCCTTGTCACTTTGCCCAAGATATATCTTTAGCATCTGCTGCTCATTTGCTCTGCCAGGCAAAGGCATTTGTGGATATGAAATGAGTAATAAAGTGCTTCGTTTGTATTACTGTCATTCTGGATTTCTGCTGTTAAGAATTCCTAAATTTTGGTAACAATCTTACTATGGTAATTAGAATTAACTAAACCAATGTAAAAGGTGTTACCCAGCCTGAACATAATCCCACTATAACTTGAGACATTCAACACTGCTGTGTTCTTTTATCCTCTTTTGCAAAACACACTGAATTCCCAACTGTTACCCTACTTTTTGAACTGCTATTATTTGCTGACACTGGATTGCAGACCTAGGAATATTCTCTAACATGGATTCAAGGTGTACCTGAGCTACTTTTAAAGTTATCTTCTTTTACCTTCAAAAGGCCAGTTCTTTTAATGACATTTTGACATAGCTAATATGTTTTAGGTAAAGGGCAAAAGACTAAGAAAATCTTTTTATTGATATTTAACTGAAACATTCTTCCAAGAACTTCTATTGATGAAAGCCCAGCCAAGTTTTGCATTCTGTTTCTGTAACAAATTCTATAGCTATACAGTTAGGCTTGTACTTGCCGTGCTCTCTAAACATTTTTGTTTCATCAAGCTTGAAGATACTGCTGTTCTCTCTTTAATCTCCAGAAGATGAAAAAGCAGAGGCCTTATTTTTATTTTTTTTTTTTAATGGAATAATTCTCATAACTTTTGAAGGGTTTCTGACTGCTGAAATTTACTGTGAACTTTCAGTAGGAACAACAATAACAAAAGTTATGCTATTGTTTCTTGCTTTCCTGTCTACAGCAAACCTATTGGATTTGTATTCCTTTTCAATGAAAATGCAGACTTACAGGTAGGTCCAACCTATGACTAAAGTTTTATAAGAATTGAGGAGCCACAAATGAATGATGGACATAGTTTAAATAGTCTGTATTAGTTGTGTTCAGATCAGTGGAACTGACACTGTCCTCTGCCACCAAAACAGCAAGCGTTGGGACTCACTGGCATCTCTTTTGTCAAAGAAATCCTTTTTGTCTTTTGAAAATACAGTTCAAGTTGCTACATTTCTCTTCGTGCATGCAGTATTTTCCTAGTAAGTGTGTAGGTCTGAGATGATTTCTGGGGTTTTTTGTTATTTTGCTTTGGTTTTTTGTCCTGGCAAAAGTTAATTGATGAATTTTAATTTAAGCCTAGCCAACCATAGCCAAATAGTTTGCATTTTGTTGGTGTACTTCACATATATGAAATAAAGCTGCGTGTGTTGTACACTTGAAGTGATGTGTTTCTTCTGTTCCTTTCTGCAGTATGCACATATTGCTATTCAGCTTCATTTCACACCTTCAGAATAGAGAAATCCGATTACTTGTCTCTTCATTATTAGTGTATAAACATTCCAGCAGACAGAAAGCTTCCCAACAACCCAGTGCAGCACCTTTGAACTCTACCTGCCTGAGTAGAGATTCACCACTTGAAGAAGCTGTTTGTTATTGTCACAGACATATGTACACTCCCTGAGATATTAGCACCGCTCAGCTAAATGTTATATTGGAGGGTCTAGAACCCTCTTTAAAAATATTTTTTTTCTTTTAGAAGGAGAACACAAGTGCAGAATTTTAATTTTTGTCACCCATCAGCTAGTGAAATCAAATAGAGAAAGAAACAGGGTTCTGGTCCCCACCTCCAAACCTGTGTTATACATTTTTACTTTAGAAAACTTTTTCATTAAAAGATCAGAAATGGCTCATTCTTCTGGGCCCATGAGTTCTGTAGGTTTTGACTATGTTTAACATCTGAGGGGAAGTGTTCAATTATCCAGAACAACTGTTGGTTTTGACACTATCCTGAGAATGGCTGGCTAAGCTCAGATTTCCCAGTTCCTGGGCAAGCGTTCCAGCCATCCGCCTAATGCTTGGAGAGCATATGGCAGCACCACCAAGAGCAGCAGCTTTCAAGAAAACAGTGCTCTTGCTCTTTCTGCATAATAAAGACAAGAAAATGCATTATATAGTTTCAGGTTTTGAATCTTCTTTTACAAACGCGTGTGGGGATGAAACTTCTGGCCACCTATAAAGTAGGCATCTAGTCTAAGGAGGTCATCAGGCTTCTCTTTATAGTGAACAATGAGAGTTAAATGCTGTCAGAACTCAGTCCATCCTATCTTAAAATAGGAAGTTAAAAAAGATTGAATGAATGATCTACTATAAATTTTTATCTCTCTCCAAGATATAGCATAGACAATTAACTTTAAAACCAGCCTTCAGACACCTAAAATTAAGAAAGGTGAATCTCACTTTTACAGGGATTGAACAGATAACATGAATATGTACTTTAGGGTACTGTTAGGCTGGAGCGATATAAAATTAAATCTTTTTAGAGGTTTGCATAATGTATAAGATTTTTTCCCTAAAATTCTCTCTTCCTTATGTTTTGAAGATATTGTAAATGTACAGTCTAGAGCTGCTGAAGTGTGTGGTCACTTGGAGGTTACTGCAGACTGCATGAGACTACTATAATGTACTCAATATTCGTCATCTTAATTGGTGATCAAGGAAAATTGGATTTCCTGAATAAGAATGATTTGTTGTCTTCATTGTGCCTAACTGAATAGGTATATAATTGTCAGGAGTAGGTTTGTGTTCTGCCTCTAGAACAAATGAGTCTGCCAGGGTCTCAATCCCCTCTGTTAAGTTTGTGGGTTTTATCATATACTAGTCCTACAATATGTTTTAATTGTGATCTGGCACCGAATTCACTGCATTGACTAAAGAGTCCAGATGTTTCAGCTTTACAAAACCTGTGATTTTAATCTGCAATGTTGCATCATCAGTATTTCTAACAGCTACATGGTAGCTAATAAGGAATTATCTACAAGAACACTGTGTTTTCTGTATCGTCGGATTGTTTTATAGGCTCCATGTCACAAGGAAATGTTGTGTGGTTTTCAAACAGTCAGTACTTGCTGTGATTGGGAAGTGGATTTTGCTATAATCTCTGTCAGAGTCAACAGGCAGCTGAAGTTGTTTTTTGAACTCCTGATACTCCTTTGAAGTTAATTGCTTAAGTGAAAACTTAGAAAAGGCAATTGCTATTGTAAACATCTTTTTCCACTTGTAATATGTTTTTTTTGGTATATCTGAGCTGAAATTTTTGTACTCTGGATTTAAGTGCAATCAGTTTTTCCTTCAAAAGTGTCTGCTTTTTCTTTTTTTGTATTGAACTCACTGCTCAACAAAGAAAAGTATTAGCATGTCCACATTACTGTGAAATCTGTCTTTCCCTCAAGCAGCAGCTCCACTTTTTCTAGGGTTGACTTTCCTTTTCTGATAAAAGATACACCAAGTGATGAGAGACACCCAAAGCCACATACTCTGCCAGATTCTACCTGATAATAATTGTTAATAATTTTGTACTTTTATTTTGCCTACAAACTTCTCATTTCTTTGGTTGTTCAGAAATATTTTTGTGTGATGAAGACATGCAATCATGACCATCAGTGCTCCATTTTCTTATCAAAGTTGAGGAAATGTATTATGCATTTTCTTTGCCAGTTCTTTTTCTCTTTTTTAATAATTCATCTAGAAACTGTGGTAGGAGGGTCTAACAATTTATGCAGTGAAATTCAGCTTTAGATTAAGATACTTAAGCCTATTTGTTCACAAGATGTGTATGTCTACCTTCATGAGAACTAACATTAAGCTCCTGTTACAGTTAACAAGAAATAGTTGATGTAGTCCTTGGAGTCTAGAAAGCTGGTTGCCACTAGCTACATCTATACAAGCAAATTAAACAGAGAGAAGGTGTGGGCTCAGGTATTGGATGTTAGTCATCCACACCATTGGTCCTTGGTCTGGTTTTAGCTTATTCCAGACAGTGCTCACTTGAATAATTCCCAGGCATGTTTTGAAACATAGCATAGACCAGAGACTATTTACCACAGGTAATTTGCATGGTGCCAATCTGTTTTGGACACAGAGAGTAATAGTAAAGACATAATTGTACCATACTAGTTGAGTTCTGGGCCTGCATGGTTCAGGTTTGCTTAAGGGTTTGCTTTGGTTACCCACAGATAGATGTTTACTACCACCTGAGATGCTCTACCAAGCCCTGTCTAGCCCCCAGTGGTCTCTCTAAAAGGACATGGAACTCCCCTAGGTTCTCTGCTGTATCTGTGAGCAGTTTGTAGATGTTTCATATAACTTAGTGTACATCAAATGATACTAGATTTTTATGTGAGGCCAAATGAATCGAGACCTACATTTCTTCTTTATGGTGAGCTGAAAAGCTGTCCAGGTTCTATTAACTGTATTGTTGGAAGAGTCTCATATGGCACCAGGTTACTGTGTTTAGTCAACTGAATGTGTTCTAGGAATCTTAAATAATTTTAACTCAGGCTTTGATACAGTTTAGGTCAGTTTACAAAGGTCTATATTTAAAACACCATTTTCAGGAAAGGAATATATATTTGCAGGGTACTTTGAAGGCTATTTTGAGTTGTCTGTTTGGGGTTAGATGACTTGCATTCGACTAGTACTCTTCCTGTCCAGTGAGTATAAAGAGACACTATGCAACTAATTCAGAAATAGATGCCTGTACTGTAGAGATTCAAAGTTATTTGTCCCCACTAATGCATTGCATTATAATGACTTCTCTTTCCAGGGGTATAAACAGCATTACTAAGCTGTTTGCTTTGCCAGTGTACCATATCACCTTCAATCATATTTATGTAGCCAGATATTGTTTATATATATGTAGATCTCCCACTTGCTTTGAGAATTCAGCTGACCTACCACAGGTACTCATGACTACCTCTGATGGCAAGGTCAATTGTTTGCAAGCCTTGCCATTTATTTGCAGCTTCTTTTTTACATTTACCCACAGTTTTCCACTTGTGTGACAGCATGTATGTATTGTGCTTGTGCCTCTTTCAATCCTTGGACATTTTCCAGCTTCTCTACTAACTGCAGTGGCTATGTTGCCAGCTGCTCTAACAGAGGGGTAATCATAAACTGGTTGTTATACTGTCTACTTGGGTTTATCGCTTTTTGCTAATGTCAGCATGGGATTGAATTGGAAGTTTTCTGGCAGTTTCTGATGCATTTATACACATAATGTTCCTGTCTCTTCTCATTTCTTCATGTAAGTGAGGAAATGTGTTGGGTTACACTAGGCTCTCTACAGATGTTTGTGAGTCCTACTGAGTTTAAATTAAGCCTGGGTTCTTTTGCTATCTTATGGGGAAGTGAATCTCAAACATATGATGCTTTGACTTCTTCTTACTTTTTCTGTTTTCAGTTAACAATTCCAAGAATTCATTGTCCACCTTTTCTATTGTGTAAACCTTACTTGTAGCTTCCAGGATTCCTGTTCAGCCCATACAAAGCTCAAGCCTGATGAAGCTGAGAGATTAATAGGGACAATATTTATTTTAAAGATGTCTTCCTTAAATTTTGGCAGTTTGGAGATGTCCCATAAGAACCTTTCTGTCCATGCTTTGGTCTCAGCCTCTCACAGTTCTCTAGGCTGTATTTGAATGTCCCATGGAAACTGGTATTAGTGACATCCCTTTTCTTTCTGTCTTTGTCTTTTCCCCCCATTTGACTTCCTCACAAATGGAGAAGGGCAGGAACCATATCTTCTTATTCCCTCATCTCAGCCTTGAGGAGTCAATTAAAATCCTGTGCTCCCTGTAATCCCTTTACACCTTTGCTTCCTTGTGCTGTGTTGCTCTCCCCACCTCCTCATTTTATAGTGAGTAAAAATAGGGCTCCTTGAATCTCCTATGCCATCTCGTGTATTGAAATAATTCCTGGTGTTTGGAATGTTTTATTTCACTCCTCACTATCTAATATTTTCAAGCTTCCATGACTGGCTGTATTATTCTCTTGAATGTATTATGCATATACATATTAATAGATAGACAGATACAGTGTAAATTTGAACTAATTTGTGACTGGAAACAGGATTTACTAAGGTGGATAGTGTAAGTATAAGTGTAACTGTAACCCAGATTAATGACCCTGAGGATAGCATGCACTTTCCCAGGCCCACTGTGTAATGTCCATTTCCATGTTAACTACCCCAAATTTCCTTCCTTTTTTTTTTCTTTTTCCCCAGTGAGGAAATTTGAGTTTGTATTCTTAACAGTTGACAGCAGCTAGAGCTATCACAAAACTGTAGAACTTGGGAAAGGGCCTTGAATACAATGGTTGTCACTGGTTGTATGCTAGGCATGTACCTCCAACATGGAAAACAGCCCCCCTGGAGAGCTATATGATAGGTTGGACAAGGGAGAGAAATCCCATTGTGTCTCATATCTGGTTCTCCACGTACCACTTTACATGTAAGAGGCTATAGACTGTGAATGCCCATTGCATTCGTATTTCCTGGTATTTCAAAAGTATGTTTTGGTTGTTAAGATTCTACCCTGTAAGCCTTACTTTTAGTTTGACCTTTTTCAGAGCCAAGACCATGCCATCTTCCACCTAATTAGCTATTTCTTCGGAGATATTTTGTGAGTGTATCTCATTTCTCAGTTTTAGATTCTGAGCCTGATTTGATGAGCTAATGATCCTATTAGTAGACTCAGCATGGTAGTGACATTTTCAGAAATAGTATATAGGAAAAGATTGGGAGATAGGTTGTGTTTCTTACACATTACTCATATTCTTCCTGCTCCATCCTTCCAAAGAATCTGCATGGTGACATTTTGAGGATAAATAGAATAAAAATATTTTATAACCGTGTGGCAACATTCTGCTGATTCTGGGTTTGTGTGGGTAAACTGCTCTTGGGGTCAGAATATCTTGCTTCATTCCTAATTACTTAAGTTGTGGTTTGGTTTTTTTTTACTGTCTGCAACATTTTGCTGTATTTGTTTTCATTTGAACTAAATTGTAGCTGGAAATATCCTTTCTATTTCTTATTATGCCAATTTTCTATCCTATTTTTTATGAAAAAGTCAGACTGACTTTAGCAGCTAAACTGTGGCTTGAGCAGCTAAGGAGTCAATTGGTATTCAGGGGTACGTTTCAATTTTAACTATTAGTTCTGCAATTAGAAAGGGACAGTTTCTCTGCGGAAGATAGGAGTGGGAGGCAGCAGCCACAGGGAATGGAAAGATCTGGAGATACGTTTTACTGCTTTGATAAAGGCTGTGATTTTAATCAGTCTTCCACCAAACTGGACAAAATCATTCCACTTCTGAGTAGCCCTGGGTATATAGAGTGGATACAGTACTCAGTGGGGTAGTATATGTGAGCAGAGCTGACAGAGAAAGCATAATGTGATGTTCTCATGATTAGCAGATACAAAAATTAGCAGCTGGATATTTCCAGTTTAAAAATATTAACGTACTGTCTATGGCTGTTATCAGTGCTAACAGAAAACCTAGTAAATAACAAACATTAAGTCCTCACATTCACTGTTTCATCTGGGTATGATTTTTCTTAATCACCACTGTGATTAGAAGCAGTAGGAGGAGTACTGTTAAAGTTATAATCCTCACCACACAGATTTTCACAAGAAAAAGAATCTTAATGTGAATCTAACTTAGACCAAAGCATTGGTGAATTTGGAAAATTAATTAATTCTCCAGTATTTTGAAGTGCCCAGCAGTGCTGATTGAGGAAAAGACACATGGCTTATGACAGAGGCAGCTTTCCATGTATCTAATGCGACTGTGATTTGCGCATAGTGCCAAAGCATCAGAAAGAATTGGTATTATGATTATACATTTTTAACTCCAAAGGATTTTTTAAGTTCTTGGCATAACTGACTATATTTGTTACTCTTGTATTTTAAATTCAGTATTCTCATCAAACAAAAAAATCAAATTTAAGATAAAGCACTTTTCCTTTCTTTTTTATAATGACCTTATTTAGACATTTCAAAGTAATGATTGAAAAATGCTATAATCTTTTAATGGTCTTGTTCTCTTAGAAGACCTCATCTGGTTTAAAATTATGTTTTTCTCCTTTCTGTAGTCATTACATCTTACACAGCACAGATAAATTTCTAGAATCGTATTCAGGCTTTTCTCCAGACAGCTTGTTAGATCCACTTTAATATGACTGACAATATACCCTATCTTTTGGACTTGAACCTTGCTTATCCTCTGTGCTGCTTTAATATCTCATGAGCAAATAGTTGTCCACTTAAAACCAAGACAAAACAAAACAAAAAAACCCCAAACAACCCACATGTCTCTAAGTTATAATTTGTCACATCTTTTTTTTTTTTTTAAATCTCCAGGAAACCCATTTGCTACACCTTTCTTCCTTGAATTTGCTTTTGCTGTCAGTCTAATGACTTACACTTACTAAAATTCACTCTTTGGAATAGTTCTCAAGGTCCTCTCAGTTTATCTTCTATTCCCATATAATTTACTTCCATTATATGTTTCTCTTCCAGAACATCTAGAGTGCGCTTAGACCTTTTCTTTCACTCTTCTTTTCAGCCTGAAGCCTTTCACATATGAACTTGTTATTACCTAGCACAGTGCTAACATCCTCTTGCTCCTCCGATTTTTAGATGTCTCTTTGAACATTTTGCTGCAGAAGAATTTCACATAGCAAAATATTCTTTATTTTTATTGCCTTTTTTCTACAGAGTTGTGTCTTCAGTATCTGCAAATATTTAAGTGTCATGGAGTCATTCAGATTGGAAGGGACCTTCAGAGGTCTCTAGTCCAAACTCCTGCTCAGGGCAGTGTCAATGCTGAATTCAGAGTGGGTTGCTTAGGACATCGTCCTGTCATGTTTTGAAAACCTCCAAGAACTGAAAATTAACAGCTTCTGTGTGACCTGTGCCAATGCTTAATTATTCTTATAGTGAAAATTCATTTCTTTATATTCAGTCAGAACTTCCCTATTCCAATTCATGACCACTGTCTCTCCTCAACTCACTGTGTACCTAAGTAAAGAGACTGGCTTCATCTTCTTGGTAAGCTACCCATAGCTACTGGAAGGCTGCAGTTAGACCCCACCAAAACCACCTCTTCTTCATGCTGAAAAAGCCCAAATCCTCCAGCATCTCCTCACATGGTGAGTGCTCAAGCTCTGACAATTTTGGGGCCACCAGCTGAACTTGCTTCTATTTTTCAGCATCCTTCTTGTATTGGGAAGTCCAAAACTGGAAGCAATATTCCAGGTAGGGGTCAATAAGTGCAAAGAAAAGATGAATCATCAGTTCCTTGATTTGGTATGATTTTCTTGATACAGTTCAGTATCTTGTTAGCCTTTGTTACTGCCACAGTTCACTATTGACTCATGTATAGCCTACTGTCAGCTAGGACCCCCAGGTCCTTTCCTGCAGAGCTGTCCTCATTCATGCGGTCCCCAGCCTGAATCAACACAAAGGATTATTTCTACCCCAGTACGGGACTTTGCATTTTCACAGGGTTCTTCTTGAATCATTCCTCCAGCATTTCTTTGTCTCTCTGAATGGCAGTCCTGCATTTTACTGTCCACCCCAAATTAGTGTCACCTGAAAATTTGAAGAGGGTTACTTCTGCCTCCTTCTCTACATCACTGATAAAGATGTTAAACAGGATGAGTCCCAGAACAGAACCCTGAGAAACTCTACTTGTAACCACCCTCCAGGTAGAGTATGAACCATTATTTATTATCCTTTGAACCCAACTATTCAAGCAGTATTTCACCCATCTAGTAGTTCACCTAGTAGTTCATCTAGTACTTCAGTAGATCATAACATGCCAACTTAAAGACATGCAGGAGACCTTGCCAAAAGCCTTGCTAAAGTCAAGATACACAACAGTTACTGCTTTCCTCTCATTCACAGGGCTAGTCATTTTATCACAGGAGGCAATCAGGTAGGTCAAACATATTTTTTCCTTGGTGAATCCATGCTGGCTCTTCCTCATCATCTTCTGCTTCACATGTCCAGAAATGGCTTCCAAGACGACATGTTCCATGATTTTCCTCAGGAATGAATTGAGGTTGACTGCCTTGTAGTTTTCTGGACTGTTTTTCTTGACATTTTTGAAAATCTGTGCAACATTTGTCTTTCTCTATTTGAGGACCTTTCAAAGTTGAGAAACACTGGCCTTCCAATGACATTAGCCAGCTCTCTCTGCAACCTTGGATGCATCGTTGTGATTTCCATAGACTTGAGAGGGGTTTGATTTCTCAAGAGATCCCTGGCTTGATCTTGCAGCACTGATAGTTCTCCTCTTCTTTGAACCTTGTTTCTAGGCACAAAAACCTGAGAGGCTATGTGAAGACAAAGGAAAAGAAGGTATCAAGTACTCAGCCTTTGCTGCATCCACTGTCACTGAATCACCTGCCCTACATTTTGCTTGTTTCTTTTACTATTAATATAGCAGTAGAAGCTTTCCTAGTTGCCCTTGATGTCCCTTGTCAGATTCAACATGAGTTTGGCTTTGGCTTTCCTAACACCATCCCACACACTCTGGAAATATTTCTGTATTCCTCCTCTGCAGCCTATCCTCACTTCCACCTCCTGATACAAAATTTTTTGCACTGAGACTTAGTACTGAATTCCCTGTTTAGTCGAAACAGTCCCCTGATATATCTACTTGTACTTCAAGATCATTCATTTTATGCTTCCTTCATTTATTTATTAAAATTACATTTTTGCAAGGAATTCCAAAAGCTTATAATCAATATTCTGGTTAGAATCATAGAATCATAGGATCATTTAGGTTGGAAAAGACCTTTAAGATCACCGAGTCCAACCGTTAACCTAGCACTGCCAAGTCCACTACTAAAGCATGTTGCTAAGCGCCATGTCTACACGTCTTTTAAATATCTCTAGAGATGGTGACTCAACTGCTTCCCTGGGCAGCCTGTTCCAATGCTTGATAACCCTTTCAGTGAAGAAATTTTTCTTAATATCCAATCTAAACCTCCCCTGGCGCAACTTGAGGCCATTTCCTCTCATCCTATCAGTTGTTACTTGGGAGAAGAGACTGACAGCCACCTCGCTACAACCTCCTTTCAGGCAGTTGTAGAGAGCGATAAGGTCTCTCCTCAGTCTCCTTTTCTCCAGGCTAAACAACCCCAGTTCCCTCAGCCGCTCCTCACAGGACTTGTGCTCTAGACCCTTCACCAGCTTCGTTGCCCTTCTCTGGACAATGTCTCTCTTGTCTCTCTCAATGTCTCTCATTGAGAGAGACATTGTCTCTGGACAATTGTCTCATTGTCTCTGGACAATGTCTCTCTCAATGTCTCTCTTGTAGTGAGGGCCCAAAACTGAACACAGTATTTGAGGTGCGGCCTCACCAGTGCCGAGTATAAGGGGACAATCACTGCCCTAGTCCTGCTGGCCACACTATTTCTGATACAAGCCAGGATGCCATTGGCCTTCTTGCCCACCTGGGCACACTGCTGGCTCATATTCAGTTGGCTGTTGACCAACACCCCCAGGTCCTTTTCCGCCGGGCAACTTTCCAGCCCTTCTTCCCCAAGCCTGTAGCGTTGCTTGGGGTTGTTGTGACCCAAGTGCAGGACCCGGTTATCTGCTATCATCTCATTATCCATTTGCATCTTCTGAAATACTTGTGCAATTCTTTTTGGTACCTTATGAACTTAAACACAAATTAAATAATTTTTAACAAATTAATAAAAATGTCAGTGTTTAAAAAAAAAGTGAAGCAAGTCTCCTTTCTTTAGTCATTAAACAGCCTTCCTTCTATATCTGTGTTTTTCAGTCAATGAAAATGAGCATTTCAGAAAGAGGAAGGATGACAAAGAGTCATTGAAGAGCTTTTGTTGATAAGCTCTATACCTAGCTTGTCTAGTATTTTAATTTTTATTTCAGATACAGTAGATACTTCTCCGTGCAAGTTTGCATCAATTTTATAAAGACATCAGTCCAAATAATCTTATCATTTACTTGGATGGTATACTATGCGATAGTCTTTGCACAGCCTACTGAAAATATGCACTGCTGGAGTTCATTTTTATGCCCTTCTTTTTTGTTCTTGAAGGATTCCAGTTATTTTCAAACTTCTTATAATATAAAACCAAGCAGCTTAATTTTTTAAATGTCTATTTCTTTTCTTCTTATTTCTGCCACACCTGACCACATTTATCAATCTTTTCTTACAGTGTAGCTGAGAAAAGTTAAAGAACATGGTTGTTACTTCTACCATTCTACTAGCTCTACCTTTATGTAGCGTGTTATGTGGATGGAATCTGAGCAAATTTTTTAAGCTCATTAACCAATAGTTGTAAAATCCATCCTTCCCTGGTGCTTTTCAATTATGTAATTTTCTTTTGCATTCTCTGTTCACTTCATTTTCATAAATGATACCTCTTAATGGATTATTATAGATGTATTTGTCTAACCACAGTCCTTCAAAAGTTTGATTGTTGACTGGAACCCCGTTGTGCTTGGTGCTGGATACGTACAGATCAATGATGAAGCAAACCTGTCTCTACTATGAAAAGTACAAGAATAAGATGAGAGACAACAGATGGATACAGACATATGGGACAAAAACCATTCAAGAAGACTTATTTTCACTGTTTTATGAGTATGTCCTGACTCCACCTTTTTTTTGTAAATGTGTATTTTCATTTGAACTGACTCGTGTCTGAGAAATAAACTTTTTTTTAAAACTACATTGGTTTTTATCGTGGTTTAACCCCAGCTGGCAACTAAGCCCCACACAGCTGCTCGCTTATGCCCCCTCGCAGGATGAGGGAGAGAATCAGAAGAGTAAAAGAGAAAACTCGTGGGTTGAGATAAAGACAGTTTAATAGGTAAACCAAAAGCCATGCACACAAGCAAAGCAAAACAAGGAATTCATTCACTCCTTCCCATCAGCAGGCAGGTGTTCAGCCATCTCCAGGAAAGCAGGGCTCCATCACGCGTAACAGGTACTTGAGAAGACAAAGACACCTAACTCCGAACGTCCGCCCCTTCCTTCTTCTTCCCCCGGCTTTATATGCTGAGCATGATGTCATATGGTGTGGAATATCCCTTTGGTCATTTGGGATCAGCTGTCCCAGCTGTGTCCCTCCCAACTTCTTGTGTACCCCCAGCCTACTTGCTGGTGGAGTGACCACCAGCTAGACCATAGACCACCACTACACCATGTCCATAAGCACCTCATCCAAATGTCTTTTAAATACCTCCAGGGATGGTGACTCAACCACTTCCCTGGGCAGCCTGTTCCAATGCTTGATAACCCTTTCAGTGAAGTAAAATTTCCTAATATCCAGTCTAAACCTCCCCCAGCGCAACTTGAGGCCGTTTCCTCTCATCCTATCACTCGTTAACTGGGAGAAGAGACCGACCCCCACCTCACTACAACCTCCTTTCAGGTAGTTGTAGAGAGTGATAAGGTCTCCCCTCAGCCTCCTTTTCTCCAGACTCAACAACCCCAGTTCCCTCAACCACTCATCAGACTTGTGCTCTAGACCCTTCACCAGCTTCGTTGCCCTTCTCTGGACACGATCCAGCACCTCCATGTCTCTCTTGTGGTGAGGGGCCCAAAACTGAACACAGTATTCAAGGTGCGGCCTCACCAGTGCCGAGTACAGGGGCACAATCACTTCCCTAGTCCTGCTGGCCATGCTATTCCTCATACAAGCCAGGGTGCCATTGGCTTTCTTGGCCACCTGGGCACACTGCTGGCTCATATTCAGCCGTCCGTTGACCAGCACCCCCAGGTCCTTTTCTGCCAGGCAGCTTTCCAGCCCCTCTTCCCCAAGCCTGTAGCATTGCTTGGGGTTGTTGTGACCCAAGTGCAGGACCTTGCACTTGGCCTTGTTGAACCTCATACAATTGGCCCCAGCCCATTGATCCAGCCTGTCCAGGTCCCTCTGCAGAGCCTTCCTACCCTCAAGCAGATCAACACTCCCGCCCAACTTGGTGTCATCTGCAAACTTACTGAGGGTGCACTCGATCCCTTCGTCCAGATCATTGATAAAATTATTAAACAGAACTGGCCCCAGTACTGAGCCCTAGGGAACACCACTTGTGACCGGCCGCCAACTGGAGTAAACTCCATTCACCACCACTCTTTGGGCCCAGCCATCCAGCCAGTTCTTTACCCAGCGAAAAGTACACCTGTCCAAGCCATGAGCAGCCAGTTCCTCCAGGAGAATGCTGTGGGAAACCGTGTCAAAGGCTTTACTGAACTCTAGATAGACAACATCCACAGCCTTTCTCTCATCCACTAGGCAGGTCACCTTGTCGTAGAAGGAGATCATGTTGGTCAAGCAGGACCTGCCTTTCTTAAACCCATGCTGGCTGGGCTTGATCCCTTGGTTATCCTCTACATGCCATGTGATGGCACTCAGGATGATCTGCTCCATCAGCTTTCCTGATACCGAGGTCAGGCTGACAGCCCTGTAGTTCCCCGGGTCCTCCTTCCGGCCCTTCTTGTAGATGGGTGTCACATTCGCTAATCTCCAGTCAACTGGGACCTCCCCAGTTAGCCAGGACTGCTGGTAAATGACGGAAAGGGGCTTGGTGAGCACTTCTGCCAGTTCCTTCAGTACTCTCGGGTGGATCTCATCAGGCCCCATAGACTTGTGAGTGTCTAAGTGATGTAGCAGGTCACTAACCATTTCCCCCTGGATTATGGGGGCTCCATTCTGGTCCCCATCCCTATCCATTCCATACCATTTACATCATGCTGAGGTCTCACACTATCCAATACACTCTCATTATCCACCACCACCCTTCCCTTCCTTTGATACAATACACAGATATCACTGCCTTAGTCTATGGACTGTGAAATGTCTGTAAAATGTACATAAATGTCCACAGTTGTCCACAAAATGTCCACAGAGTTCATTTAGCCCATGACTTTGGGCTCCATTTCCTATGGTGATCACTCAGGAGAGGAGAGGTGGTGTGTTGCATGGAGTTACTGGGCACCAAAGCCAGCTCAGGTCAGGTCACTGCTGCACTTGCACTGCTTCTTGTAAGGCTTGTCCTCCACTGGTTCAGATGGTTCCTGCTATAGTAATTCCTATAACATGCAACTCACATCTTGAGTTACAACAATTTAAAGGTTATTTCCATTACAATTTCCACCCCTGGCCCCTTTGGGTTAGATTATAGGATTTAACATGCAATGAACTCCTCCCTTTGCTCCTAGCCTGGCTAGCAACAAGGGGTTCCTGGTATAGTAATTCCCATAACATCCAATTCAAATCCTGGGTTACAACAATTTAAAAGTATTCCCATTACAATCTCCACCCCTGGTCCCTTTGGACCAGACCATTGGGTTTAACATTGCAATGAACTCCTCCCTTTGCCCCTGATCCAGCTTGAACTTATCCACAGACTGCAGTCCCTTAATATTGTACCTGCCCCAAGTGGAGCCTTATCTATGAGCCACAGTCTCTCCAGGGGTATACCTGCTGCGGCATAGACTTATCCACAGCCACAGTTGCTTTGAGGTGCACCTGTTCCAGCGTGGCCTTCTCCATGGGCCACAATGCCTTCAGAGACATACCCGTTCCAGCACGGCCTTCTCCATGGGTCACAATGCCTTCAGAGATATACCTGTTCCAGCGTGGCCTTACCCACAGCCACAGTCCCTTCAGAAGTAAACCTGCTCCAACACGGCCTTACCCATGGCTGCAGTCCCTCCAGGGGCATACCTGCTCTGTCATGGCCTTATGCATGGCCACTCACTTTAAGGTGCTCCAGCATGACCTCATGCACAGCCACTGATGCTTCAAGGTGTACCTGCTGCAGCACGGACTTATCCACAGCCACAGATGCTTCAAGGTGTACCTGCTGCAGCATGGACTTATCCACAGCCACAGATGCTTCGAGGTGTACCTTCTGCAGCGTGGATTTATCCTTGGGCCACAGTCCCTTCAGAGGTATACCTGCTGCAGCACAGACAGAATCATTACCACAGATGCTCAGGGTGTCCTGCTCCCACGTGGACTCATCCACAGGTCACAGTCCCTTCAACTTGAGTTCACACTGGAGTTCCAGCCTGTCCAGTACAGCAGCACAGAAACAGCAGTGATGCCCTGGCCATCTGCCAGCCCAGGCGCACCACCATTGCTGTTACCAAAATGTTCCCAGGCACAGCAGAGCAAGATCATGAGCAGTACAGCAGGACAGCAAGCAGCGAAAGCAAAAAGCAGCCACTAACGAGCACTGGACTCTAATATACAGTAAGGCAAGCAAGCCCCATGGCAAGCACAAGCCTGCTGATTAATAGCTAAACAGCAATAACAGCTACAAATTCAGTCTAGCACATTCCAATCAAATCTGTCATTATCTCAAACCCTTCGAGCCCCACATTGGGCGCCAAAAAGTTTTACATTAAAAAAAAATCTACATAGCTGTTGCTTGTGTTTTAAAATCTACAGGTATGAACTCTGAAGGACCATAAGAATAACTTTAGCGTTAAGGGGACATTGTCATTGTTGGAACTTTTTTGGAGAGGCTGGACAGCAATGGTGTTCACTGTATTTGACTCGTTTGTCTCTGTTGCATTAAGAGTTACTGGCGCGTAGGAGTCTGAGGAGTGGCTGAGGCGGGGGGAACCCTCCCGTTGAGTCACGAGGTTCAGAGAGGACCCCCTTGCTTTCTAAACTCCTTCTCAGAGAGGAGTCTAGGTGCGGCTAGGTCCAGTCTTAGTCTCAAACTTGGTCAACAGTTTATTTTCTAAGGCCTGTATATGCAGCCATTCATCAGAGTTAAGGTGACAGCATTAATTTAAACGCACTGCACCCCCAGTCTAGTCGTGTTGCATAAACTATCACGGCCACACTTAAAGAGTCTGGTTGTGTTCAATAACTACCATAGCTAGATTAATAAAGAATGCAGTTTATTAGAGCAACAGATACACAGATTCTTTGGATTACTGGTGATAAATTTACTGTCTGCAAAGCACGTGCAAATACCCAGAGTATGAGTGACACTGCTGGCTATAAATGCATTAAAAGATGATAAAGCAACTCTAGAGAGATTTCTAAGTTTCCCGGGGAGGCACTTGGTATAACCAAGTGTTCAAATCTTGGTGTCCCGATGGGGGGGAAGAGAGGCTCAGCCCATCGACTGATCCCAAACGTCAGAGTGGTATGCGATGGTGTCTTCCCTAACGTTCTCTTTCTCTTAAGCCATTTTATACTATCTTTCACCTTTTGGGTGGAGCTTGAGTGACTCTAGTCATACACCTTTGTTTAGGATTAATGTAAAGTTTTCTCGCTTCACTTTTAAAGGTATAGGCTAGGAAAAGTTCAAAGTGCAAGCTCAGTGAGGGGTGGTCGCACCTTAGAGGAGGGTAGCTTTTGGGATGGAGGCGTGTTTTAGTATTATAATGATGTTATAATGAACAAAGTTCATCAAAGGACAGGATAGCATTTTGTCAGAAACCTGACAGACTGTGGCCCAGGGTAGCAAATGTGCAGCTTACTGGTCACACACAATACCTTTGAGTTCCCATTTAATTGCGGAGCCTGGCCGCGGTGTCTCCACACTGCTCCACCCTCCGAACAGTACGTTCCTAGAGTCAGTACACCAAGTTCCCCTGGCGTCACCAATGTCTAAGGTTACAGGCCTAGGGAACTTCCATGGAATGGCCTTGCATGTCAGCCGCATTCCACCTGGGAATCTTCTTCAATGCTGTACCTTACCTAGAAGTGTGAATAAAAGTTTAATTTCTAAGTCACTTCCAGCAGTTATCCCACAGTCTCTAACTAATGACTTTCCAATCTACACCATTCTATTATAGGGACAGGAATAAACCAAGTTTTGGTCTATAATTGGGTTACTTTGGGATAACTGACTTATTTGCAGCGTTTTCATCTTTTTAATCTTACTGTATTTCACAGTATTATTTTAGTTGGAGATCCCTTAAATGTGTTTTATGTTAATATTATCTGAATTTGAAAGGATATTATATTTCTTACTTCTGGAACACTACTTCCAATTCTGCATATGCTCTCTAGACTTGTACTCTTTGACACTATATAGTTAGAGGCTGGATTTTAGCACTGCCCTTTGAGAACGAATAGTTCTAACAGCTGACAGATTTTGAACTTGTGTTCATACTTCTTTAGATCATGCAGCTGAGCCATCAGCAACAGTACTACAGTTCAATACTTGTACAAGCCAGCCCAATAGCTACTGTTTTAGAGAGAGAGGATAAGCAGATAAGCAACAATGATTCTGGGACTATTCTTGTGGTCGTAAAACTTAGCCATAATGTTTTGCTCTGATATATGACAGAATTCACAAATGTGATTCTTCTGAATTCTGTACAGACCACACTTTGTAAACTGTCATTAGGATGGACTGTGTGATCCTCAGCATGCTTCTGCTCAAAATGAGGAAGGATAACAAAGTGGTGAGTGTAGCTCTAAGGAAATACAATCTATTTTACAGCACTGATTATTAGAGAAGGCAGCTTAGTTAACATTGGCTCAGTTGGACATTTCTGCATGAATACTCTGTGGTGGCTCCTCTCAGGCATCATGTGTGTTAGGGAGGGCTGGGAATGGAACAAGTTCAAGTATAAGTGTAGAACTTGCTAAAAAGTAGGGCTTTTAATTTACATGAAATTTTAAGTAAATGTTAAAGTTCGTTTCCTGTCCACATTGAATCAAAAACATTTGCTCTCTCTATATGTCTAGTGGTAGCTCTTGGATACTGTAGCTGTTTAGGGAAATTGGTGTTCCTGTCAATTTCCCAAATAATCCCCACCATTAAACTGATGATGCTCTCATTTCCACTGGGCAGTTGCAGAGGACTTGGCTCTTGAGCAGCTGTATGAATCTGATTTGAGTATTTCATAGTTTGTGAGATCCCTGTCCCTATGGCAGATCTACCAGGAATTAAAATGGTTGCCTGCAAACCCATCTCTGCAGTCAGTGAAAGCTTGTTAAACCCAACATGTTTGAAATGAGGCAGTTGGACTCAATGAACTACATGTTTCTGTGTAACTTTATTTTGTCAGGGCTTATTTGACTAGCTGTACACTTTGACAGCTGCCGACACAAATACCTTATCAGTGGTCTAAATAGTGTGATTGTTCTAACAGAGAAAAATGGATTGTACTTGATGCATTTATCAAGTGTTTCAAACTAAACTCTCAACACTACAGAAACGCATTTGACTCTTTCAGAAAACTTATCTGCAGTAATTGGAGATATTCATCATCATTCCGCATTTCCTTCCTCATCTCAGTTGTGTTTTGGCCTGTAAAGCTTTTGAGATCACAGATAAAGATAAACTATAATGTGGCGGTTTGGGTACTGCTAATGAAAAAAAGAATCATACGGAATTGGAATTGGATATACCAAATACGGAAATTGGAATACCAATTTCACAAAGCCAGGAACACCTCATTATCATGGGAAACACAAATTTGAGCCTGGGTCTCCTACAACCCAAGCAAGGTTAAACAGGTTCAAACCCAGATTATGGAGGAAACCCAGAATATTATTCCTATAAAATTCTATTTCAGACACGTTTTAATGATTCAGATTTTCTTCCCGTGGGGAATTAAAAAAAGATATTAAATAATTAAAATTACTGGGGCATACAAATGTCCTCTAGTTTGCTTTGGTTCATCCACAACCTGTTGGTCTTGTGTCACAATCAGGGAGTAGCAGTATTATGGACATCCCAAAGCCCCCCAAAACCTACGGTTATCATCATCTACAAGTGCTTTAATGCCCATATCAGAACTGCTGCCTCATCACCAACACCAGCGGTTTACTAGGAAAGTTGCTGTATACCAGGTCAAGTTATGAATACGAGATCCCTCTCACTACAACTTTTCATTCACACCAGAGTCATCAGGACAGAGAGATGAACAGTGAAGTACCTGAAAAAGTGTCAGAAAACAGTCTTTAGAACAGAATTCTATCAACCAAGGAAAAATTACTGTCTCATCCCTTCAAACCAAACCCTGTGATAGTAGGTGTTCCCAAGATGCAGTCCTGACATCTGTGCTATGAAGTCATCAAATGTGGTGTGTTACTATAACAGCCTGTTGCTTTCTGTTACGAAAACAAATGAGCTTGAATTTATGCCATCTGCTTAAAATTAACCTCAAAGAGTTAATCTTGTGATATACTTTTGTTTGGAAATGTTCTTACTGTTTCTCAGATGTCTCCAGCAAGCTATTGGTTTTCTGTTTGTTTGCTTTGTTTTGTTTTTCCCAGTGAGGTTTCTTAGAGAAATAAAATTTAAGTGATCATGTTGTATGTCTATCTATCCCTCCCCTTTGCTTGTCCATAATTTTTTAACCTGTCCACCAAGTTCAACGAACTTTGACATAGACACAGTTGTTTCAAAGATACTCTGTTCCTAGACATACTGTGAAAACAGACAGCTAAGTACTTGAGAGAGAAGGTACAGCTGTCTGCAGTATGACCTCAGCCCTTATTAAGCAGTAGGGAATACACATAGAACAGCATTATGAAAACGTCAACCAACAGATAAATTTTATGTGGAAGTCCTATCTTCCTAGATAACACCGAAGACAACTCCATAGGAAATAAAAATTTATTATTTTCTCTGTTCATGGAGCTATTGGGTTTTAGTTTTTCAAAAGCTTCTGTCTCTGTTTAAAACATGTTTCAGATGTACATTTCACAATTAGTATTATTTTTTGAAATACCTAACCCTACTTTTCTCTTTTTACATTCTCATTCTGTTTTCTTTTTCCTCTCCCCAAGAAACACTCAGTTCATACTCAACACCTTGATATGGAGCTGTATGAACCAGAATGAAATTTCCTTTACAGTTTCTGGCTTCTACAGCATCTGGACTCTTACATTGACTTGCCTTTCCTACATTAGCACTAAGGGAGCTGTTTTGGAGATTAACTTTACCATCTGATGTCCTGCCTTCTATAAACTACCCTGAATCACCTTTATGAGAGCTGTGCCATGCTGTGAACTTAAGTGTTTCAATCTGGACAGATATTTGCCTTCTAAGTCACAACCAAAGCTGTCAAGTTAATAGCATGTAATTAATGAACAGGAAATCCTTTTATCTTGTGCTGTGTTCACTTTTTCTAGACCAAGAATTAAAAATGGAGAGCCAGCAAAACTCAGGAAAAAATGAAAGGAAACAAAGAAAGGTAAGGTCAGGCATCTTGCTCAGTGCAAGTGCTAACCTGAAAGCAGATGGAGTACATCTTTATACACAACATCCTGAGACACTCTACTCAACAGGCCAGCCCATTTGATGAAGTACATTGCTGTCCTGAATTTTAATATGACAGGTGTACTTTTAAGTCTCTTGTTTATGCTTCAGTACTTGAGGACTACAGAAGGATCACAGTGGACTTTATCTACGTTTATTTGTTGATCACATGTAGGAAAAAGAGAACGTACAGAAGTCCTCACCCATACATCTGATCTGTCACTGTATGCAGTTAATAAAGTTGAGTGAAGTACCAAGCTCAATGCATGTGAAAGGATTTTACACAAACTGCAGAATAATAAGAATGAAATACCCATAATAAAAATATTTTTACTTTAGCCAAGCATCAAAACACCTACAGTAGGGGGGTGGGCTCTTTATACGCACCTCAAGTTGGGTTCCACAAACCATCATGTGGTTTCATCACAGTCAACCCATATCTCTGTCCCTCCTAACCAAACTTGCACAGAAACAGCTGTTCCCAAACCACCATTGTGACACAATTCAATTTCTGAAGTCATTACTGTAGGCCCGTTGCTATGACAACATAACACTCTCTGTTGCTAATGCGTATGTCTCAGAAACAATTAGAGAAGTACCACTATTCCAAAATTGACTTTAATTAGATTAGTTCAAAAATTAGTCTCTAATACCATACATCAGGGGGAAGTGTGTGATAAATCTTTTCTTTAATAAATGATTGCAGGCAGAAGTAGTTTGGTTCAGCTATATTCCCCTTACTTTTATAGCTGTTGACCTTTTAGTTGTACATAAGAAAAAAAGAAGGTGAAATCAACAATTCTGTTCCTCCTACTTGGGAATATGAAATAATCACATTTAACCAGGAAGTCTTAACAGGAAAGTGGATATTTCCTTGTTAAACACCTTGCTTCTCCTTCTGAATATTTTTAAATGTTCAGCTAGATCTAGAGATTTTTATTTTCTTACTGCAAGTATTTTTTTTTTCTCCTTGTATTACAGTGCTTGCTAACATAGGACTTCACTACAGGATGCATCTGATTATACAAACCTGTCCCTCCACAAAAATATGTATCATTTGCTACTAAGATAAGTTTTCAAGTCTCATTCCACATGATCTTTATTCCACCTAAATTTCAATTATATGATCTTCAGATTTTTATCTCCTCTTTCCCGTAGTCCTTTATCCTAATTTACTGTTTGACAGTGACAATAGAAACAATACAACAAAATACTGTTAAGATTGGTGGGACTGATCTCCCTGACTATCACCCTTCCAGTGGGGTTCTGCCAAGCCAATGGGTCCCTTCCAGTCCTGAACTCCTGTACAATGGCAATGTTTTTACCTAGCATGGTGTGGAAGCAGAGAAGGTTTGGGATTTTCAGCTTTATGTATGCAACCAGACATTACATATTCACCAAATAAAAAATTATTCTTGAAACTGAATTTGTTGTAAGATCAGCTCTCCTGAAGCTGCAGGTTCCATGTTACTCCATTGCTTTTCTGAACTCCTTATTTGATGTGTGTCACTATAACAACATGCAGTTGTCATGTCACAGAGCAAGAAGTGCAACTTTCTTGAAATTAATTTCTTTTTTATTTAAAAACATGTTCCATGTTAACATTTTTTTTCCTTTTTGTGGGTAGAAAAAAAATAATTCAAAAATAATTACTAACAGAAAAGCTCACTACATTATACCTGAAGTATATTTTAGCAAGTTTTTTAAAAAAACCTAAGAGTATATGTGTATGTTCCTTTCTTTTAATTTTTTACATATAATAACAATGATAATGGTAATAATAACTATAGCAATTCCATCTACTATTCATACTGCATCACTTTTCCTTATGTTCTTTTCAATGTCTGGAAAAGTCACAACTGTTGGATTTGGAACAGTTGAAAAATGATAGCATTAAGTACTAATTGCTTCCCTGGTCAGTAATTTCTCTAAACTAGGATTAGCTGAAGAAATGAGGTCTTCATGAAGAAAATGGGGTAATTCTTAAACAGCCCTCAGCAAAACTGATTTTTACACATGTGCAATAAAACTGTTTCCTCAGCTGAGAGACAGTGGCTCTGAGCTCTGTCTCACCTTGTAGCTGTAATGCCCCTCACGGAGGTATAGATTCAGCCTACTTAAGTCCAGTGCCCATAACAAAATAGAATAAATCCAAGTGTTCTTGACAGAAGCATGGATGATCCATTTTGTCAGAATTTTGACATTTTTGAGGACACAGAAGCCTCCAAAATAAGGCTGGTTCAAAAGTCTGGTGACCCCAGAAATCGATCTGACAATGAGAGAGCAGTCAGCTGTGCTGGATCATGAAGAACACTATCAGAGCAACCCTGGCTTCACACCATTCACACATTTTCCATTCTCACATGGAACCAAGGCCTCTGGGGAACATAAGTTATGGTGGTTGCATAGTGGCATGGATATAAGCGGAAGTACCTCACCCGTGATGAAATCCCTTCTCCAACTTGAAGAGAAGAGATCCGTGCAACATGACCACATCCAATCACTCTGAACTCAGCACTGAAATCAGATTCTTCAGGAGAGACCACCCAGTGGGAAATAGCATGGAGCCTTTACAGTTTCTCAGACATATATGTGATTGTGTAAATGTAACCTTTGAAGAAAAGTAATTCTTTAGATACAATTGAACACTTTTTCAGTTTCTCTGGAATCTTTAAGTCCCTCAGTTGAGGGCATTAAGGCTATCTGTTAGTGGGTGCTTTCAGAGTCCTGTAAGAACCTAAGCAGATGCAAAATCACTCAGTTGCCACTGAGCTGTTTGACATAAAAATCACAGTTTGACCATCTCCTCTAAAAGCTTTATCTTTCACATGAATTCAGAAGGTATATAGAAGATTAGGACTTGTATACAAGACAACCTGAGAGTGCTCGTTCTAGGGCTGGATAAATGGCATGTGTCCCTCACAGGTTTTACACACACTGTATTGATTAAGGGACTCACCTGAGTAAAAGAGACTTGTTGTTTAAGTTCCTGTTGTGCCTGGTTTGGAATTATTTTTGAGACATGGGCATTAGGATTCCTCCTCTCTCTCTCTCCTTGTGGTTCCCTCTTACCTAATTTAGACCCCTAATCACTCAACTTGATAGTTTTCATGTATTTTACTATTACCTGTCCTGCTCTGCTCATGCGCTGTATTGGGAGGCTGGGCAGATGTTTTGGGATTGTGTGCACCCCTTACTCTCAGAGGAAATAAAATTGAGTGTTGAACATCCAGAGAAGTAAATTTACAGATTTTTTTATCCTGCTTTTGTGATAGGCAATGGAAAACGTCTGGAATACAACTACAACAAAACTATTACCAAGGCTGTTTCAGATAGTCCCTTGATGATATATGAGTAGACCACTACGTTGCAACTTGTGTAGTCCTCATTTCGTTCTTTTATTAAAGAGATAGTTAAGCTTAATGAGCAGTGAGTTCCTTTGTTGGTGGTGCTTGTGAATGAATAAAGTGGTCCTGTGGCTGCTGTATCTTCCATGATGACTACTAGGAAGGTAGCAAGGAAGATGTGTTTTTCTGCTGAAGTTCTTGCTGGATTGTTAATTCATACAATTGGTGTTCTGTTCCCCTGGAGGTGTGGGAGAGTGATGAGCAGGGCGTTTAAATGTTGTTGATTATGTCTACTTTAGCAAGTAATATAGTGCAACAGAAGGTCACTAAATCAAAGCAACTAAGGCTACAGGTCTTACATATCCATCTGTCCTGGTTTCGGCTGGGACAGAGTTAATTTTCTTCCTAGTAGCTGGTATAGTGCTGTGGTTTGGATTTTAGTATGAGAATAATATTGATAACACACTGATGTTTTGGCTGTTGCTAAGTGGCGTTTACACTGGTCAGGGACTTTTCAGCTTCCCATGCTCTGCCAAGGTGCACAAGAAGCTGGGAGGGGGCACAGCCAGGATAATTGAACCAAAGTGACAAAGGGCTATTCCATACCATATGATGTCATGCTCAGTATATAAATTGGGGGGAGTTGGCCAGGGGGTAGCGATCACTGCTCAGGGACTGGCTGGGCATTGGTCGGCGGGTGGTTAGCAGTTGTATCACTTGTTTTTTTCCCCTGGGTTTTGTTCCTCTCTTGCTCTCATGTTGTTTTCCTTTTCATTATTATTAATTATTATTATTATTATTATTATTATTATTATTATTATTATTATTATTATTATTATTATTATTGTGTGTGTTCCAATTATTAAACTGTTCTTATCTCAAGCCACAAGTTTTCTTACTTGTGCTCTTCCGATTCTCTCCCCCATCCCACCAGGGCGGGGGGAGGGTGAGCGAGCGGCTGTGTGGTACTTAATTGCCAACTGGGGCTAAACCACAACACCATCACATGTGGTTCCAGCATATATAAGCATTGGACTAGATTTAGTTTGAGCCCTTGGGCAAAATGTCCACAAACTTTGGTTCAAATCTGTCTGAAGGACCAGTCATTGGCTTGGGCCTTTATGTTCACATTAGGGGTTGAAATACATTTGTCATGCACCTCAAACATATCTTCCATTTCTGTTTCCTCAGAAAGGACGTTTGTTCATGTACACCAAGTCATCTCTGAAACGGAAACAATATGCAATAAATGTGGCCACTGGAGATTTGTTTCAAAACTACATTATTGCTCCATCCCAAAAGCTAATATAGATGCAGCTTTTGATGAATAGACTTTATTTACTGATCTAGAAAGAGCTGCAGCTGAATAAGCTGGGATTCTCTCAGGACCGCCACAAAAATATTGCTCCTCTTGATAACTTTTCCAGCACAGGTAGTCCTGGTCAGAGCACTGTCGCCTCTGGCACTTTGTAAATGTTACTTAGCATAGATTCATGGTTTACACAGAAGTCACTCTGAAAGGGAGAATAATATTGGAGATGAGAATGATAAGGTGACAGAGATGTGCCTAGGGTAAATGAGTATTTTCAGCTCCCATTTCTTCCAAGCTGAACATGCTTGGAAGAATTCAGCACTTGTCAGTAGCTTATGTCATGATGGATTTTATTTCCTAATTATTCTGATAGTTCATTTTTCTGTCTCTTGGTAGGTCTGTTCTAGTTCTTAGAGCAGTCAAGCTGGATGGTGGCCTTTGTCAGAAGAGTTTTACACAAGTTTTTACTAAATGCAATCTACATGGATAGAATATAAACCTTGGTTAACTTTCTCCACCAAAGTAAACCAAGAAACATTTTTTTAAAGGACTAAGCATCTTTTTTAAAATTATTTTCTACACTGTACATAATGACTCATTGCATATTTACAAAAACATTCAACTGAAATATTTGAAAACAGTTAGCTTTTAAAGAAAAAAAGTATAATAGCTAGGTGTACTAAACACTAAAAGGCTTTTTACCAGTTGAACTTGAATCTGAAGAGAGATGAGAAGTTTGAAGGTAACAAAGAAAGTTAGGGAATCAGAGTTTCTGGGTCAGTCTGACGTGGTGGTAAGCCAGCAGCATCCAGGGATAATTTAGAGTGAGTGGGTTTTATATGCTGTAATGAGGTGGAATGCATAATTGCTGTAGCTAAAGTTTTGACACCACTCAGTGATGCAAAGTGAAGTAAAAGAAGAAACAACTGTCATTGTTGAAAGGTCAAGAAGGTTATTCACAAAGTGGCAGCAACTTAACACACACTGCAATATTTCATTATTCTCATAGATGAGCTTTATAACTTAATTAGAGCTCTTTTACCTCTATTCATTGTGAACAGTCTTTACACATCAAATAGCAAAACTCACTTTTCTTTTCACAATTGTCTACAATGTGATCATTTTGTCCAAATGTCCAATTTATTGCTAGGAACAGATCCGTGGCTTTGGTTTTCCACAAGTCATTTATACTGAGTAGTGCTGTACAGGGTGAACAAAACTGCCAGGACTTCTAGAGAAAAAGTGAAAAGAGGATTTAACTGTTATTCTAGATATACAGTTACTCATGCTGTTCTTGCATAGAACAGGTAAGTTTCTGAAAACAAGGAATATTTTGCACTTGAGAAGAAAGGTGAGGTCAGCATGGATCACTAAGCAGCCACCTTAACTCGTGACAGGATTTGTTCAAAGCTGTAGAAGGCAGTGGATATCTCTTGGTGACCTGGAGCTTTGAATCCAGCAGATGCAGAAAGAATTATGGGTACTAAGTCAGATTTGCCCTGACAGATTGAGCTTTGTATTTGTATCCATCCTCTTTAATTGAAAGAAATTTATTTGACAATTTAAGAGCTGCTGCAATTGTGAAAAATAATAATAATAATTTAAAAAATCAGCACCTTGATGAATGAAAATTTGTTTGCTTTTAATAAATACAAACTGTTGGAGTTATTTCTCTTATTTCTGGGACTCAGTTTTCCTCAATGTCCTACTCTAGTGTCGTGGTTTCGGCTGGGATAGAGTTAATTTTCTTCCTAGTAGCTGGTATAGTGCTGTGTTTTGGATTTAGTGTGAGAATAATGTTGATAACACACTGATGTTTTAGTTGTTGCTAAGTAAGTAGTGTTTACACTAGTCAAGGACTTTTCAGCTTCCCATGCTCTGCCAGGCGCACAAGAAGCTGGGACGGGGCACAGCCAGGACAGCTGACCCCAACTGGCCAAAGGGCTATTCCATACCATATGATGTCATGCTCAGTATAGAAACTGGGGGGAGTTGGCCAAGGGGTAGCGATCGCTGCTTGGGGACTGGCTGGGCATTGGTTGGCAGGTGGTGAGCAGTTGTATCACTTTTTTTTTTCCCTTGGCTTTTGTTCCTCTCTCGCTCTCGTGTTGTTTTCCTTCTAATTACTATTATTATTATTATTATTATTATTATTATTATTATTATTATTATTAGTGGTGGTGGTGGTGGTGTGTGTGTTCCAATTATTAAACTGTTCGTATCTCAAGCCACAAGTTTTCTTACTTGTGCTCTTCCGATTCTCTCCCCCATCCCACCGGGGTGGGGGGAGGGTGAGCGAGCGGCTGTGTGGTACTTAATTGCCAACTGGGGCTAAACCACAACATCTAGCTTCACACTGGTATGGGAACCACACCTGAAATCCACAGTGGCAGAATGATACAAAACTTAAATAAGTTGCATGGACTCCAACCTGCATTCCTACGGCTGGTAGTCCTTTTCTTAATAACTCTAGCATTAAACCTTGATCTGTTTATTATTCCCTTTTAGATCACCGAAACAAAGCTATTTTATTACCTTATCAGAAATATTTAGCTCAATACATTAAAACAAAAATGTTTGTCCTCTTGCTCAAACACCTGTTACATAAGTATAGAAACAAAATGAACTTTTTAAAAAATCTGTTTGAGTATGAATCTCTTGAAGGTGTTTTATACTGTTCTGAATCAGTTTTGTCTTTGTTGTAAATATTCTGTTTTGTGAGATATAAACCTTAATGCTACTGCATATATGCACTGAAGGCATTTGAGGTTGTCAGTGCAATATCTGATATGTGGAAAATAATCTTTTAAGGTTCATATATTGCCACTTCTAACTTAGTGAGCATGATTGTAAGAAGTGCCACTTGGCTCATTAGTACAAAAGTCAGAGTCCAGCCTTGAAGACTTATTTGAGGCAAAACTGAAAAGTACCACTTAAGACATACAAGTACAAAAACAATAACCAAGAAAGACCTCGTTCCAAAGGGCACCCAAAAATCACCAGTCATTTTCAAGTTTGGCAGGAAATGTTTGTGAATATATATTCCATTCACATTATCAAAACAGTCTGTTAGTCAGAGCACTTTCCTTACAGGTTGGCAATCTGATTTCCGTTTCCATCTTCTGAGGATGGTAAATTAACTATAGAAGAGTGATATTAGAGCACTTGGTTGGGGAAGTCACATGTAGTTTCTGCTCAGAGAATACTAAATATTTCTGAGTGCAAGGACTAGAACCTAAGCCTACTCTCTCCTTGCCAAACATTGGTATCAATAAACCTCAGAGTAAAAATGCCTCTTGCATTTACTATGTGGCTAATGAATGGTTATATGAAAGTTGGTGGCTTTATCACTCCCTTCCCCACTTCTGATAATGCTTTTAAAAGGTTGAGACATACCCAGATAGGTATTTTCTTTTAGGAAAATTTGAATATTACAGATGCAGCCTCCAGTCAGCCCTACCCCATAGAAAATTAGAGTTCAGATGCATGGTTATCTATACGTGATTTCTGTTCAGGTCTTTTCAGAAACATTAAATTCCCCATTAGTTTACGGGGAGCCTAGATAACTAACCAGACCTCCAACTGGGGCCAAGTATTCAATTTTCAAGAATTCTGATGTGTAATTCAGAGATAAATCAGCAGATGCTATGAATCTTGCCTTAAATACTCTGTATTTGAAATACATCTTTCAGCTGTTTATATATGACATGATGGCTATTATTGAAAAACTGCTAGTGTCATCCACAGACAGGCTCAAGTGCAAGGTTTAGGCATAAATTTAGAATCTGCAATTCTTCACAAACTTTTTGAGAACAAATTTTGTAAAAGGAGGAGTCATTAGCTTAGATTTTTGTAATGCTATCATTTTCCATGGTGTTTGTACAGGTTACTGCATTGTTTTGTTGTGAATTTTGCAATGAATAATAGAAACAACAATAATTAATCCCTGGCCATTATTTTGCTCTCGTGCTTTGTATCATTACTTTTTACCATGTCCATCAGACATAGTAGGTCACAAAACTCTCAGAATCAATAATATGGCACCATAAACCCCACAATGACTATGTGGTGGGCAGTCCTCAAAGATATATCAGACTGCACTTCAAAAGTGGTTGAGAGATGATTTGCTTAGTGAAGAATCTAAATGTTCTCTTAATTCCCTTTGAACTGTTCATAGAATTTTAACAGATTAAATATTCAGAAAAGAGGTCTGAAAGATTTAAAAAAAATCTGAAAAATGCATCATGGTCAGTTGAGGTCAGTGCAACCAGCAGAAATTTACACTGGATAAAGATTTGTTTCTGTGTCTCCCCACCTGATATTCCTGCTGGTCACTAAGAAGATCTCAAAAGCAGAGTGAGAACAGTGTCACGGAGATTGTCATTCTCCTCCTCCTGGGGGAAAATGATGGTCATGAGAGCAGAAAATTGCATCAAGGTCTTTTTCGTGGTTTTCTTTTTTTTTCCTTCCCTTTTCCTTCCTTTCCTTTCCTTTTCAGCTTTCTTTAGAGCATAATCTTGGAAAGTTCATGAAATCTAAAAGTAGAGCTAGAGTCCCAGAAGGAAGTGTTGATGAGATGTGAGAACTAAAATGCTAAGTGACTTAGAACAGCAAACTTTCAAGTACCTATGCTGCATCCATAGGGGTGGTGAACACAGCAAAGCAATCCTTTTATGCTGAAGGTAAAATATGTTCAGATGATGATAATGATGATGAGAAGCATAGGATTTATCATATTGGATCAGACAAATCCTATGTTTCTTCTCATTTGTTGAGTCTTGCATTTTTGCTACCTTCAGAAGTGTCTGATGCTTGAAGGGAAGTTGAAGAAAAGCCCTTAATGCACTTAGCCAGTTGTGTGGAAAGGAAGGTAGAGAAGGGGATATCTTCTTGACCCCTGCAGCTATCAATTTACCCTCTGAAGCATAGTAATAGATTACTTTAACATTCATATTGCTGTTATTACTCATAAAATTATTCAGCCCTTTAAAAATCTTTCAACAATATTTGACTTAATAATCTCCTGCTGGAGTTAATTCCAAGGGATGATGGCATGCTGTGAAAAGTATTCACTTTCACAATTTTTGTTGTACTTTTGCCACCTGTTTATTTCATTGCACATCCCTTATTGATTCATTATGGCATAGGGTTAAAAGTAGGGTCTTATCATTCTGCACTTCATAAAAATAAATAGAAAGAACAGACCATTCCATTTTCCTGTGTGAAATACAATTCAAGGTGTTTTCTTTCTGTGTGTATAGTGAAGAGTTTAGTGTCTCTATTTTTCTGTACCTGCAAACAGAAAAGGTAATGATGGCAAAATGTTCCATGATAAAAGATAACATAATTTTGTGTTTCCTCTAGATGCATTCTGGATTTATGTGGTATATTCTGCATATACTGTTTCTCTGTGTATACTTTTATTATCAATAGGTTAATTGATTCCTGAAGAAATTTCAATAACACCTGAAATGTTAACACAGAAAACAATCCTCACCTATCAATTAATTTTTAATTGAGACTGATCATCCCCAAGTTTAAGTTCTGCTCCAGAGTTTCACATGGAAATAAGAATGGGAAATATTACATTTTTAGAGGCAGAAGTGAACATTCTGTTTATCCTGCCATACAGACAACTTCATCAAGAGACCCCTATTTATCAAGCTATACATTTTGAAGGATCTGGAATCCTGCTAAACCTGTTTCATAGAATTAGTTAGAGACAACTGCATTTATCTCCATGAATGTTGGACTGAGATTCTTTTGGCATATTTTCTGATTACATATGAGACTATCTTGATTCATAGTTGGGATCACATGGTCTAATATAATGTGGCAATAAAAGCTAAGAAATGTGTACCCAAACATACAAAAGCATTATTTCAGGAACACTTAATAGCATATGTAATCTTACAGTCAGTGAAAATTCCCAGAAATGTACATACCTGTATTTGTGTATTGACAAATACAATCTTAATTAACCTTTAGCATAAGTTGCTGATGAAGCTTCTTTGCTGTGAAATTAAATCCTGAGTATCTATATTGATTCAGTTGAGCAATGAGGTTTTTTTTTCCTTCTTCCATTTCTAAATCAAAACTAAATTGTATTTACCCACTATCTTTATTCCTTTAGGCAACTCTCTGGTAAGAATGGGAGCTGTGCTGTAGGTTTTAGCCTGCAGGTCAACGTGGTCAGTCAAACAGACTGCCTCCAGATGAGCTCCAGCCTCAAGCATCCTTCTATCTGTCCTGCTAGCTTTTCCCCAGGGCATGACAATTTGAGCAACAAATGCAGCCTGAGCAACTGTTTCTCCTTCAACACTGAAGCCTGTTTGTTGCTGCAACAGGACGATGAGAAAGGGAAGACTGGAAGGAGATGGAAAGGGCTTTAACTGAAGCTTCCTGTTGCTTCTCGTCTTCTCACCTCTTCTCTGCATTTGAGAGGCACAGCAGTGTTCCAAAATGGAGCATGCCTGCTCCTCACTCTTGGCTGCTGCCTCTCTGTATAGTCTCCTAAACTCCAGACACTTCAGTTTGTGTCCTTCATATTCCTGGTCATGCTTGAGGTCTGCAAATCTGCAGAAGTACTTCCAGGTAGGCACATCTAAGCAACCTACGGTATGCCAGAAACTGAATTTTTCTCTGCATATCTCTTCTGAACATGTTTATTCATCAGCCGTTTGCAGAGCACCTCTAAACACCTTCTGCAAGGACTGGGGTCTGCACAAAATGAAATTGCAAGTGTTAACCTTTTTTTGAAAATAGTGCAGAAAGAATTGATGTATGTTTTCAGAGATGTAGGTTTCCTTCAACAAGGCCTCTTTGAATAAGATGGTTTGGTACATTTGCTCAGTATTTCCAGACGTTCATCTAGGTTCATGTTTCTGTTTAAGCAATAGAAGTGTCCCCACTGCTGGCCAGCCCCTGTAATCAGATCAGTGCTCCATCTGCTGCTACATAGTAGACCAGTATTTTTAAAGCATTCAGTCATTAAGTAGGTGACCCAGGTTCAATTCCTTTTTCTGCTTGAGAAGGGTATTACCTGTGTCCCACTGGAATGTGTTATATTCATAAAAAGGTGAGGGAGTTCTTGCTCTATTTTCCTTTTTGAAGCTGTTTCACTGTATATAAAAGATTTCAAGTTTCCCTTGCCTGAAAAGAGAAAGAGCATAGTGGTGTAACTCTGCACCTCAGTGCTGAGTACTGTCGCCTCAGAGAAAGGGGACTGACTGCAAGGAATTTTTTTATATCTAATCATCGCTTAATTTGACCACAGGAACGGCCCTGGGAGCAGAAACTGTTATTTTCCAATTGAATAGTGATGAGTATCTTTGTGTTGCCTCTGTACTGGGTGTGTACTGGACATTATTTACAGATTGTTGAAGGCTCCTATTCACTGCAGTGGGTACCTGCATGCCCACCTGAAGTGCTGGATGTCACAGAGCCATGTCATTAACACTGGGTGTTGCAATACTAAAGCTTGTAGGCATTTAAGTATTAGATTGGATCCAGTTCGTGATGTCTTTCAATATCTGACCTTTTTATTTCTTGCTGCTTCATTCTCTGTTGAAGATGGTCCA
The DNA here is from genome assembly GCF_034638445.1 of Ciconia boyciana. Taxonomy (NCBI): domain Eukaryota; kingdom Metazoa; phylum Chordata; class Aves; order Ciconiiformes; family Ciconiidae; genus Ciconia; species Ciconia boyciana. Next base: position 10,124,981 of record NC_132936.1, on the reverse strand, counting down.
ATTTGTGATGTTATGCTTTGCTTGCTTTTTCCATCTTACAGAAAATTCTTATTTTCAAGTCCTTTTTTTTTAATCAGTACTTTTCAGCAATAATTAAGGCACCTACCTGATCAAGAGATTCAGAAGTTGGTAGCATGAGTCACTTTTCCTATTCAGCTTCCACAATGTCATGATAATGACACTTTCTTAATCTAAACACCTGTCTGTCCTCTGCAGTACCAAAAGCACCTCTGTTCTCCATTCCTATCATTTAATTTTGAGTCTTTTCTTCTTTTCTGTTAAACCACAGTCATATCATCTGCATTTTCTTCACACAATATTTTAATTTCATATTAATGCATATCCAACAGGTCACCTCCTTCTGTGCAAATGGTACCTGTAATTGATGGTGAGAGTCCACCCTTTAGTGGCTTTTGTCTGTCTCTAATGTAAATCTCATACATACAAATATATATGTTTTGTTTGCTGCATTATAGATGTGCCAAAAACCAAAGCAATCAGTTTCATCTCTGAAGCTACCAAATCATGTGTTCTCAGCACTTGGGGAATCATAACAGCTGGACATGGAAGGGAAGCTGATGGGTCAGGCTGTTCACTCCTTTCCCATTGCAAGATTGTTCTCAACAATATATTTTTAACATTGTCCAGCCCATTTTTAAATGTACCTTCTTTTCATTCTACTTAAATCCAAAAGCATGAGAGACAGAATACTGCTTTATAGCAGAATAATTCTCTTTCTTTGCCTCTAAGACTGCTTTTAGATTTATTTTATTGAGTGTACAGACTGAGATGAAGTGCATTTCATTTTTATAAAGAACTAAAATATGGGTAATATGAAATCTGAGCTGAAGCGGGAACTGGTCCAAAAATGCTAACAAATTTGTGAATTTTCAGGTTCTGAAAAATGTGTGATGACTTTCTGAAAGATCATTACTTGGGACCTTTGGTTATAACTTCCATGCTCTCAGCCAGATAACTACAAATAGGCTGAATACCCAGCTGTTATAAATCCAGTATCCCTGCTGACAGTGCTGCTTGGCCCATTTGCACCAGCTTAGGATCTGTCCTTTTGATCTGGCCACATGTTTATTAGTGATAAGCATCACAAATTAGGACTGGATTTTCAGAAAATCTATTTTTCTCCTTTACATCTGTAAATATGGATAGGTGAAAAAAAGTTTTTGGACATTAGCAGCTCTGACTTCGGCGTTAATGGCTAGTGTCTCAAAATCCACAGGACTCTGTTGTCAACTTTCCAGTTTCCTGACTACAAGAAATTATACTGCAAATGACTCTTAATCAGCTATTGCATTGAGAAATTATAAAATCAAAACTAACCAGAAAATGTGGGAGCTAGAGTATCAAAATAGGTACTTAGCATGTATCCTGTCTTCTTAAGTTTAGCCTGTAAAATATTATATACTAGGGTTTTTTTGGTTTGATTTTATTGGATTCAAACCAGAATAAGGCATAACTGGAAATGGGGGAACAAATGGAAAGGATGTTGGAGGTGCAACAAAACTGATCAAATGACAAAATGAGAAAATCAACACCAAAGGTAAAAAGCCAGGTCTCCCTGCTGTTGTATGGTATGGCAGGAGTGGTCTTAAAAGAACCATATCAACAGAATGAGGTATCCTTAAAAACTAAGGATTAAAATCCTTAAAAATCAAGCTTTACATGAATAAAAGAAAGAAAAAAGCTGCCTCAGCAAAAGCCAGGCAGCCACATGAAGGTGTACTAGCAGTCTCCAAAATTTTACACCAAGAAAATAGACAAAAAATTTAAAACAGAACAAAAGGAAATACCCAGGATAAAGGGAAAATAAAAATAGCATTACTGTGAATTAATTGAGTTTAATTTTTTTGGTGATTAACTTAGCATATATACATCACCTTTGTGAAACCAAATTAATTTAGCATGTTCTCAAGTAAGCCACCATTAAGGAGGAAATATCAGAAAGCAGAATGCCTCAAATACTTTCTTAACTAAAAGGCAAAGTTCTAAGCAGCAACCATGTATGGGCTTACCAACAGGATTGATTAAGATGTGTTTGGTACAGGGGGAACTGCAGTATCACTATGCAGACCTCCTTCTCTCTCTTCATGATTGGATGCATGATATTTTGCAGATGGTCCCTCACATCAGCACTCTGAGGTCTTGCATGCTGAGCTGGGACCTAGTTAGATAGTGGTGTTGTTACAACAAGCTTGCTATAGGTATTAGAGAAACACACAGTTAGTTAAAGTGTATTATAATTTGATTCTACAGGGAAGATTTGGGGATAGAATAATTCTATCAGTGTAAGGTTAAAAAATAACCCAGTGAGCCAAGTGCATAAGAAGCTGGACACATGTCCTGGTTTCGGCTGATATAGAGTTAATTTTATTCCTAGTAGATGGTATAGAACTGTGTTTTGGATTTAGGATGAGAATAATGTTGATAACACACTGATGTTTTAGTTGTTGCTGAGCAATGCTTACACTAAGTCAAGGACTTTTCAGCGTCTCATACTGCCCTGCTAGCGAGGAGGCTGGAGGTGCACAAGAAGCTGGGAGAGGACACAGACAGGACAGCTGACCCAAGCTGGCCAAAAGGATATTCCATACCATATGACATCATGCTGAACAAAAAAACTGGGGGGAGTTGCCCCGGGGGGTGTGGTTGCTGCTCGGGAACTGGCTGGGCATTGGTCAGCAGGTGGTGAGCAATTGCATTGTGCATCACTTGTTTTGTGTATTCTTTTATCGTTATTATTTTCCCTTCATTTTCTGTCCTGTTAAATTGTCTTTATCTCAACCCACAAGTTTTACCTTTTTTCCAATTTTCTCCCCCATCCCACTGAGGGGGAGTGAGCAAACAGCTGTGTGGTGTTTAGCTGCCTGCCAGGTTAAACCACGACAACACGGCATTCATTCATTTGCTAAGAACTGCTGTAAAGATGGGTGGTGAGAGAGTTCCTCAAATGAGAAGATCACAAGATTCTTTCGTAATGGATATTGCTAGGAAAACTGAATAGATGAATGGGTCCTAATTCCCCATCACATTCTCAGGGCAAAGTTGTACAATACACATCGGATAATAGAACATTGTAGGAAGATAGTTTGTTTTTAAAGTGAATGTCAAGACCCTCTGTACTAAAAAAAAATATCTATTATTTGCAACATGGGCAAACATGAGACCAGGGATGGGTGGAGAGGGAGGAGTGAATATTGCACAATGATGGCAGTGTTCACCCTTTACTGATTCAACCTGTACCACTTGCACTTCCGTGACAATCATTTAACATGCAACAGGAAGTATATTAAGTATTTTTACTATTCCCTACAAAGTCACCCTGGAGGAATGGCACAGCAGACCTGCTAAAGTTCTCAGCTTCCACGCTTTAAGCTCCATCTTAATTAGCTGGTGGAGTGAATGAATTTATTTTGCCATTCCTGTGTCCCAACTTGACAAACTGGGACTTGTCACTAGCTCAGTATAAGACACCCCATGCAGCTATATATGGTATGTGTTAATGATGCTTTTAGTGAAACATTGCTGAATGCTACCGTGTTAGAGCTTGTAGTTTCATCTCTCTATGGAAGTGACTTGAACGATGTTAGAGAGAACTTTTTAACAAAGGTGTAATTTCTGTGACACCATTTTATATTGTCAAAGAAAGAGGGATAATCTTTACATTGAATGTTATTATGTTTAATTAAACAAACTATGCCAGGCTTCCTCCTCCCCTTCCCTCTCCCCCTATCACACACATGTAATATTAGTCTTTTTTTTTAAAAAAGGGTACTAAGATTTGAGGCGTCATCGATCACCTTAGTGAGTCCCTAATGCCTGGTCTGCTGAAGGCTGATGGGCACCTAACAGCATAGTAGTTGCAGGGTGCCCAGTCAGTGTGAGATGTCACTTCAGGAGACTGTTTCTGTAGATCCAGTATTTTTATATGAAAGCTTGTCATTGGAATAACTAAGACAGATCTTCTAACGGGAGTAGTGACACAATGGGGACACATTCATCAAAGAAGTAGCAGGTAGGGTGTTTTTTGGAAGGGGATATTATTAATGATTAAATGGCAATCCTACTAATTAAAAGTCAAAAGTAGATAAATAAGGGATAACTCCCATGATAATTGCCAAATTTATATATTTAGAGAAACCTAGCACATCATAAATATTAAATTGGGCTATTATCTGAAGTGTATCTGTGCCAGGGATTGATAAATAAAGACCTTAGGGACTAATAACTAGAAATTTTCATTATTTATCTCCTTCCACATTTTAACAAACAGAAAAGCTATGTCTTCTTTTCAGGGTAAACCACAAAGGAAACATGCTCATTTTTTTGATTAATCTTTTGGGGAGGAGAAAAGAAAGAATAATGCAGTGAGAAAGTATAAACAAGAGACGATCTCAACCATGAGAAAATCTTTCAAGAAAAATCTTGGCTTCTTTTTTCTTCTGAGCATTAACCTCCTATTAAGTACACTAGTTTTATGTCAATGTGTAGCTCCATTGACTTCAATTAAGCTATCTCAGATACCCACCCTGCTGAGAGAGCAACCACAGACTTTTAAAAAGTCATCCAACACAGAAATGTGGCAAGAGTGGTGAATCAGGTCATTTGTATAATTTTAATCGTTAGCCCTGCCTTGCACCTTATGTAATAATTTATGCAAAGAAGGTACCTATAGGCCTTTTGAGGGCCTCTGGTATTGCTACTGATATTAATGGTACTGTTTTATGCCCGTTTTTGCAAGATTAAATGTGTATTATGTGCACAATTTTACACACAGTTGGTTTCACTGAACCAGGATGCTGAGGCATTGGGACAGATCTTGCACTGCATAGACCCTGGGAGTGTTGTCTTCCTGGCTCATTCCATGTAGCCAAAAACCACACTGACTGAATAGGTTGAGAAAGTGGGTCCTGACTATGTGGGGTTGACTCTACAGTCTTCTTGGAAATTAGGAGACAGGACAGTGTGAGTAATGCATCAGTACAGAATCTGTAAAGAAGTTTATTTTATTGGAAGCTGTAAGCTCATTTGGAAATCTCCATGGTGAATTGTGCTGTAGACAAGTCAGATCATTGCATCTGGATTATTCTTGGAATTGCTTTGGTTTGGCCAGAGATTATTCTTGATCCACAAGACATTTGAACTCCCATAACAAGGACAAAGTGTGGGAGAGATTCAGCAGCTTGACACTGGGGTATTGACAAAGAAATACAGCTACTGACAATTGGCAGTGCTTCCATTCGTATCCCTGCTGTCAGTCCTACGGTAATCCTCTTTGGCCTTTTGACTACTGAAAAAGGATAATAGTTTTCCTTATATTGTATATTATATGAAAGCTAGTAGTTCTAAACAGTTAAAATCCAGCTAAGAAGCACCAAGAATTACTTGAGGGGATGTCCTGGTTTCGTCTGGGATAGAGCTGATTTCCTAGCCAGCTATTGCTGGTATGCTAAGCCATCAGATCTTTTTGAAGCGTGCCAAGTAAACATGCTGCAAAACCTTTCACACAGTTGTACAGAGTTTTTAGGCAGAATTGATATTCTGCAAGCTGAAATCCTGACTCCTTTCTGAAATCCAGTAGTTTTGAAAGGATAAAAGCCCTGCAAGTTTGTGAATTCACCCATCCAATATGTGAGGCCAAGAGTGAAAATAGGACCCCTGACCTCTCCCTTCTTCCTCCTTTAGATACTTTTCTCTGTAACCGTGAGTAAAGTGCAGTAATGGAATACTATTGCTATTAAGTGAAAAATGAGCTTTTACAGGAAGCCATGAAAATGAAAGTAATAATTAAATCTTCATATAACTTTAGGTTGTATTGTAAGTGCTTAGCTGAAAAATTCGTCTTTAACTCATGGCCCGCAGCAATCACATCTGTTATATTTTAGGAACAGAAAGCTAATGAGGTGGAATCTGGAGTACTGAGCTTAATTGGGCTTGTTTTGATTAAGTGTATGTGCTGGGAATATTTTACACACTAGTATAAATTGCAAAACAGTCAACATAAGACACAAAATTTGCAAAATCTATTGTGGGTAGTGTTAGAGAAAGGACTGTTTCCAATAAACAATAAATGGCAAAAGAAAATATCTGAGGTTTTGATGAAAAAAAGTGTACTGTAATTTGCCTAATTAGTAGCCTTCTACAGTTGTAAACACATTTCTCTCTCTTGTTCACATACATGCAAATAAACACACACAGACACACACAAATGTGCTGTACAGTATACAATTGTAACAGCTTGTCTTTGGGCTGGGTAGATTAAGTCTGACTGGCAAAGGCATTTAAAACTGCATAATCTTTATACAAGCATGAAAATTTGACATATCCTTCATATATTACCTATTTAGCAGAAAGAATAATATTTTACAGCAGTTTTAAAAATATGCGTTTAAAGGAGCGTTATGTATGTGCAGTTTTTCTCCTGCCAATCCTTATCACTTTGGGCCATGCTCTTAGATAATGTAAACCCGCATAACTTCATTGACTCTAGTACACTTTGCTGATCCACTCAATTTAGATCTGATCTCTCAAGTTCCCATTTGTATTCACAACTTAGGAGGTGGAAAAAAATATGAGTAGTATATTTTAGCAACATTAAAAATGGTTTTAAATGAATTTTCTCTACATTAAAAAATGCTACAAGCTGGATGCCTGATATTTTGGTATCATCCATAACTAGAAACAGATGCTGACTCTTCAAAGTAAATTGCATATGAATGAAAAGTGGTTCTGTTTAGATTGTAGTAAAAACACATCAACAACAAAAAAAATCTTGTCCAGTGCTTTCATTAGTAGCTCTCAAAACAACTTTCAAGTAAAAATACCTCAATTTTTGCACGTAAGGAAAGTGAGACACCAAGCATTGGCTTGCAGAAAGCCAGTGACAGAGTTCCCTGAGTGGTGATGATCTGTCCAGTGGCCACCTGATCTGTCATTGTCTATGGAGACTGACATGAGCCACATGATAGGGTCATTTGACTTTTGAATCCTTCTCTGGCTATGTGGATTGAAGATTACAATGCTGATTCTTTACAGCACTCATATATGTCAAGATCCTTTGTACAACTCAGACATGGCTGTCTCATGTTGAGCCTTTTCAGCTGGTAAATATTTTCCCCCGACCACAAATCCAAATTAAAAATTTAGGCTGAGGTTTTCAAATTTTTTGAATTTCAGTGGGATTTGGTTATCAGGTTCTTCAAGCCCTTTAAGATCCCAGCTTTGATCAGTGAATTTTTCACTATAATTGACTAATACTTAAGAACCCCTTGAGAGCTAATAACATCATTTTAGCTGCTTACTGGTTTTATACATTTCAAAGCCTTTAGCCTGGGATACAACTAATGCTAGATAAAGGAGACGTTCCTTCACGTAAGTCTCTCAAGAATTCCTGATCTTCCCAGTATTCATGCTGGCTCTTCTGTTTCACAGCTCACTAAGTGGTAATAGGTGTAATTGCACTGAACATGGGAAGCACACTGAGTTTAAGGACAAATACAGCAGCCCTCCAGGAAAATGATGATCATAATGTTTTAACAGGTTGGACTAAATTCTTCTGTCAAACTGAAAATCCCACTGGTGTATTGCAGCTCCTTCCACTGGGGCAGGAGAATGGTATTTAAATACACATAGACCTCCTATATACTACTAATACAGGCTAAGGGACTGACTGAACTAACAAGAAGGCAAAGTACAATACCTCAGGTTAGATTTTGCTGGAGTAAGCTCCTTCACTCTTGAAAAAGAATTCTGTCTAATGGCCACAGTTATTCAGGGCTTTGGCTTTACATTTCATTCAGAACAGTGCACTGCTAGTTGCATTGTGACCCCTAACACTATATTGTCTCATTGGTTCAATAATGACTCTGAGGAATGAGAGCCACCTACCCTATTATCAGCTCCACCTCCTGGGGTTTCCCTTAAGGGGACTTCCATTCAAGTCTGGTCTAGAGTAACATACGCAATTACACTAGGAAGAATGAAAATGTGAAGGGGGCAACCACTGCAGCTTCAGGTCATGAGATGATTGCTGGCTGTGATTAGGAAGAAATCCCCTCCTCTTAAATGGAGTATAATAGCGTTCATATCTAAGGATTCAGGACTGGCCGTTGTTAAAGACAGGATATTCCCTGTGACAGTTCATACAGTCTCTGATTTCCCTCCTCTTTGCCTTTCAAAATGCAGCAAAGGAAAAGAAAACTTTCAGAAACTTTCTACCTTCTCAGTGAAAAAAAAAATGGGGTAAAGCAGAGATAAATTTTATTACTCTGTTGCTCTACTGCCCTGCTGCCCAACCTTCTGCTACAGCTTTTTCTTTTAAAAGTAATTTTGAATGTTCTTTCTTTTTTCATAGACAGTGTTTAATGTTTCTAATATTTGATGTAAAAATTCTGAATTCATTTCACTGTATTAAGCTTGCTAAATATGATTTCTTTTTTAAGCACGTTGCTCTTGTGAAAGACCATGGTCTCTAAGGATTGTCTATCAGTCACCTCATAAAATAAAGGTTATTATTATTATCAGTGGCGAACAATAGCTGATGACTTCAAGTTGAAGAAAGGTCAAAAGACTAATCACCGATATGCTTTCAGCAGCTATCTTTTCTAGTCAGGACTTAAGCAATTGTTAAAGGCATATTTTTTCAGCTTTAAAATTTATCCTGTTTTTCCTCATTGTCTGTATATGTGCATGCATGTGCACACAAATCCATCTAAGGTTCGGTCTTTTTGTATCTGCCAAGTTTCACTCAAGCAAATGAACACAAAAACATAACCATTTCAGAATCTGGAATATGAATAATCACAACATTGTGTGTCAGAGGGCAGTAAGTGGATGGGGACTCCCTTTTTCTGTTAGTAGCTACCACGTTTGTGGCATCCCTGACCAAATTTCAATTCTCTAGCACGGTTCCTAAACCAAGACTCCATTACTCTGCTTCTGCTGGAATGCTTCTTCCATCCACCCCACTCAAGAGCATGGAATGCACTGTGGTTTCCCAAGACCTTTGTTTCAGAATTCATGCACTATGAAATTAGGTCAAGTTTCCTGGAGAAACGTTCTTTTTCTTTTGATCTTGCAAACTATGGAGTTCAGTAATGTATGAGGCTGTTCAGATCTGGGAGAATGACCAGGGCTGGTGGGACGTGCTGCCTCTGCTCAAACTTCAGCTAAAGCATGAGAAGTTTATATAGGTCAACAGTGTCTTCCTTCAAACTGAAGAAGCTGGCCATGCTTGGAATATGTAATGTAGGTGGAGGCACAGTCTAAGAGATGCAGATAGCTATTCAACCAAAGGCTGGCATCAGCAGAATCCCTTCATTGTTTCTGAATGCCTTGTTGAAACTACTGAACAAGTCATTGTTGGTAAATGGCTGTCTGAAATAGTCTATTTCTTCACTTTAGATTTAAAAGAAAATATTAGAGCAAGAGAAAAAGTAGGTGAAATTGATTTCATTTAACAATAACTTTCCAGCCTTGCCTCACGTCTCACTCAAATAACCTTTGTAACTAATTATAGTGGAGCCTGAAAATAAAGCACTTCTAGGCTGAAGGGTTTTAGAAGTCATCAAAATTATCCAGTGCTCAATATAGCCAAAATCCTATATGCTATTATGTTCTTGTGCCAGCAAGGCTGCCTGCAAGTTAACATCTATAGAGCTATGAGAAGAACAAGAGGCAAACATTGGTATCATCAAATGTTATATTGATATCCAAAGACATTATAGCAGGCTGGGAAATCAATCAGTTCTAAGCGCTTTCTTCTTTTGACTTTGTATTAAATTCTGAGTTATTGTAATAATTGGTGTTTTTTCTCCTTTTTCAGGTCTGGTAGCATATCCAGACACTCAGCTTCATGCACTGTCCTTCCAGACTACTCTTTTTTCCTCTCTGCCCCTCAAAGATTAGAAGTATGCTTTTGTATTTGTTGGCTACTATCCTCTCTGATGCAGATTTACAATTGCAAAGGTTTATCTGTCCCCCACTCCATTTATCTTAGTTTGGACGGCCTTTAGATCCCTAGGAGTCAGGTTTTAAAGGCTGTTTACATTAAAAAGACTTGTCATTCTTAAAAAAAGAGCCTAATTCCTTCTTTTGTCACTTTCCAGATGACCTGTGTCTTGCTGCTATATGCCTGAGTCTCTGTTTCTGTTGGTGTTCTTCCTTTACTCTAAATATAGTATCCCAAATATTCCAATTTAAAAAAAAGAACTTTCAGGATACCAAATGCTCCATGCACATTGCTGTAGGGGAAATTTTGTTTATTATGTTTAGTGACCTTCACCATATACTACAAGGTCTATCTGTTTACTTACTCAGGCTTTCTTCAAATCAATAGCTCCCAACTGTAGTCCATGCACCATTACTAATTCATGGAGCACTTCCTGAAGGTCCATAGAGAACTGCCTAGCAAAGCACAGGTTAGTCTGCATTTCCAGCTGCTATCTTACATTAAAACCAGCTAAAATTATATTAAGTAGTTTCTGAATGCCATCTCAAAGGCAGCAATTGCTGCTGTTACACAAGGCTGATACCTACTTCTGAAATGTTTTGTGTGTTGACTAGTAGGAGGGGAAAGCAGGAGTCAAGGGACTGAAATGTGACCACATCCTGGAAAAGTTTGAGAACACTTACTCTTCATAACTTCTCTGTCTCAGATATAATCCTCTGATTGGCCTGTATGGAGTATCTTTTTGAGTCAAATCAGCTTTATGATTTCTAAACTCTGATGGCTTTAATTTGCTGTAAATCTTTCCAGAGTTTATGATACTTTGCACAGCATACCTATGAATAAGTTCTATCACAGCCTCATTAATCAGGCTACATTTTAAAAGCATTAGCCTTTTCCCCCTCTGTTGAATCCACAGCTTATCTTTCCTTAATTAAAATTAGTGTTCATTGAAATCAATACTTTTTTTGCGAACTACGGAGTTACACTGGGCCTGATCTAGACCTTCTTCATCCTCCAGTTGATGTACACCAATATTTGAGAGGTGTTTGAAAACTTGGCTCCACATTAGCATATTGCTAATGGACTCTATTTTAAGCAGAGGTAAGTCTAAAGAGATCAATCACAGTACTGTAAAGCTTGCACTTTATATTTTTAACTTCAAGGTACCTGGCTCTGGGAATGGAACATGAATTGGGCACCTTTATTTTCCCTTGAGGAAAGTGGGTGAACCAAACAGGAAGATGAAATACCAGCCTACTGGAAAAGAAATAATTTAAAATTGGTCAGCAGCCAGAAACCTTGCCCTTCCTATTCACAAAAGAATCATTAGGCCATAAAAAAAAAAAATATATATTTTCTTCATAGTAGAAGAGCTTCAAGAGGATTTGGGAGAATGTCTTCACTCCAGACCAGCAGGAAGCTTTGTCATTTGGGTTTTGACCACTGGGAGGTAAAGATATCAGAAGTAAACCCACTAGAGAAAAATATGGTTCCTAGGACTTCCAGACTCCTTGCCAAATGGCTCGTATGTGCATTGGTAAGAGTTATCTCATGCAAACATTTACAAGTTAGTTATCAAAGTCCAAGGCTATGGTTTGACAAGACATTTGGTTTATCAGCAACACAGATTTAAAGCACAGACTTAAAAAAATAACTTTAAAAAAGACGTCAGTTCTTTCAGTGCATGTGAAGGGAGTAGAGGGTACAGGATAGGAGCTTGAGCAGATTAACATGTCTTCTGCTAGTATTGTGCCAAACATAATGTTGCATAGAACTGCTCCCTAAACTCTCTACTCTAATTTCTCTCTCCAATCTGTGGAGGACAGATATTGTCACAGGATGATCCATAAGGGATATACTTGGATGAGATGAACTAGCCTGCAGGGATGCTTGACTTAAAAGAGAGTTAAGGTGAATAAGAAATGGTTGATTTCTACAAAAAGGCATGATAAATTATATGGAAGGGATAAAGGAAGTGGAAGTTAAACAGAGCTGGAAAGGATCAGAAAGAAGAGGATTACAATGGAGGTCTGATGGGTCTTCCTGTTCTGTCAGCTTCTCTTTTCAGAGTTAAATTTGGTGGCAATGAGCAATAGGATTTGTTTTGTTTGTTTTTGTCTGAGGTTAAAATTGCAAGGTGACTTTGTCTTTTATAGGAGATATTATGCAAAAATGCATGTGATGTGAACAGTTTGTGGCTGTGATGTGATGTGAGATTATTTGATCACAGGAAGGGACAGCAAGGGGAGAGGGAAATTTTCATGGTCAACTTCAGAAACTTTAAGAATTAAATATTTTGAAACCAGTCACAGAATTCTAATGAATATATTCTATACAATTTTCTTATGGACTATAATTTGTCCATGGGAGTTTTGCTGATCCATTGCTGTAAATCATGGCAATATGCACAAGGGGGTCAACGATGACTTTACACTGTGCTCACTCTAGCTAGAAACACCCTGTTCTCGCCCACCCTTCAGTCAAGATGTGGGCAAAGCTAATTGTAAGGAGATGTTATACTTAGCACCTAGCTAAGTATACGTTGTTCTGTGCTGTGCCATGTGTGGACACCACGCATCCACAGGGAAAAACTGAGCAACTGAGCTGTCATTGTAACACATGAAAGTTAATAATCCCTTTTTCTCATTACAGCTCTTCAACTCAGAGACAATACTGATTGGAACAGGTTTATACTGCTGCTGACTTCCAGTCTATTGTTGTCTCCATTACTTTGGATGACCTTCCTTTACATTGCTTTGACATACCCTACCTGAACAACTGGGAGCTGACCTTCCTTCAAACACTTCCCTGTGAGTGCCCAGAGGGTGGCAACAGCCTTCTACAATTCACTGATAAAGACTCATGGAGAAGCTCATCTTACTGCAGCATCAAGAAGCAGGTGCTGTATTTCTACAAGCCCTAGTGAAATGTGTGAATGAGCAAATTCTGGAAAGAACAAAGTCAGTCAGTTATGGTTTTGCAAAGTGGATGCTCACATGCACACTGAAGTACTGCAGGTGTTGAAATAAAGAACAGAATCTCTGACAATAAATTAAAATCTCCTTTTAAAGGAGGGAGGATTCACTTCATGAGAAATATCAGACAAATTACATCATAGAATGGCCTCTTTTTCTCCAATGGCTACAAGAAAAACTGCAGGATAGCTTGAGTAAGCAGTTTCAATGTAGATGCCTTCACTGTTGATTTCAGTGGTGGGGGGATTCAATCTGAGATTAAATCACCTACCTTTAGCAGTCTACAGGCACACTATAACCCCATTACAGTTAATGGAAAACAAAAGCTTGCTTCAGATAGCCACACAGCTGCATCTGAGACAACACCAAAGAATTCAAGGCATCCATACCAGACTGGCAGATATGAGAAAGGAATTAGAGGAAACATCCCCTTCTTGAACTAGTAACAGCTGGAGCTAGGTGGGGGTCTCCTAGAGCATCTCTGTAGACAGCTGTGTTTCAACTATTGAATTCCACCTTCCAGCACATATTTAGACTGTTCCACGTGGACTTGAACTTAGGTGTCATTAGTTTAAGCAGGATCCTATCCATGAAGTTGGATGAGATGAATCCCATACAAGAGATTTGAAGACCCATGTCAGTTTTGCAACGGGATATGTCCTCTCTGCAGGTACCAACAATATTTTTGCCCTGTGAATTTCTCCTTCTCTAATGAGTATGGAGAGATATGGAACTACTGGAGAGAGTCCAACAAAGAGCCATGAAGACAATTAAGGGCCTGGAGCATATCTCAAATGAGGAAAGGCTGAAAGAGCTGGGACTGCTTAGTCTAGAGAGGGGGAATGATAAAGCTACATCCTTTCCCACAAATTAAATTACTTGCATGTATTGTAGCACAAATGCCACATTTTTCACTGGTTATTTTTATTCCCTATCTATTTTAGAATACAGATTAACTTGTGTGTGTGTGTTTGTGTGTCTGTCTGTCTGTTTGTATAGTCTTTCAAGACAAAATCTCCCTGAGGAGGAAAATGTGCTGAACATTTGTACAGTAATCAAGGCACTTGGCAAATCAGTTATACTACAGGCATCTTTCCTCCCATTTTGGACAGTTTCTTTCATTTTTACATCATAAATGTGTGATCTAAACCAACAAAGATAGTTGAACTAAAAGAAAAAAAAGGTTTTTAACCAAAATTCAGGAATGTCCTGAACACCAGGTTGCTTGTGCCACCACAGTGCTAGATGTTATCATCAAATTATATAATCTCAATGCATTGAGATAGTTTGGATCATGTTTTGCTCCACAGATAGGACAGCATAGCCTAACATTTGGCCAAATTGCCTTGTAACTACAAATTCAGATTTGATTTTTTCCATTTGCCCATTTGTTCTGGATAAATTGAAGCCAAAGATCCTTCCTTCCTAACATTTTCTGTAACAAATTCAATTTGTAGTGCTATGTAATAACGGACTGACCATAAATGGTGCAAATCTGCCAGTAATTGGCAAGCAAATGCTGTGTGAATTTGATTATGTTTATTCTTATAGAGCTCAGGTCTTGCAAAGGCACACATTTTGTACGCGAGTGTTGAGGGCATTCAGATATCTGCAGGAATGTGGACTAGTAAGGCATGCATGTTCCTTGAATGACTGCTGAATTTACAACGCAAAGGTGTGTGCTTGGAGCCAGTTCGAGACACTATAGGCAAAATTTAATTTTGCTGCTCTTGGGGGACAAAAAGCTGGGACTGAGTCATGTTCATGCCATGGCAGCAGGTGAAGCAGAAGTGGTGGAAGGAAGAGCTGGGGAAAAATACTTCAGAATCAGTTTTGCTGGTTCCACTGCCTCCACAGGGAAAGTAGGACTGTGACTTTGCCTTGAGGAGCATCTACATAACTTCTTTAAACACATTACTTCCTGGCAGTACCTACCTCCTCTCACAGCTCCAAAATTCCTTCAGTGGTGGCAATGATAAAAGTAATCTAGCTTCTTAGGACATTAGTAAAACAGGAATTAGGGCTATCCTGGGATTTTTTTTTTCTTTCTTTCTTTTCCCCTATCGATTAGTTTAGGGAATTGCCTACCTTGCTCATGCATAGATTAACTGCCTTCATATGTCCGGGAACAACACACACAAAGCAACCTGTGCTCCCTGTGGCCAGATTAGTTCAAATAGCAAGGATGTCCTACAACCAAAGAAAATAAACTGTGTTTTTACAATGGAGCACTATGCAGACAAAGAAAGAAGTTAAGTAGCTTGCTAACAGCATCCCAGGAATTAGCCCCGGGTAATAAAATATCTAACTCAACATGCATAAGTGAGTGCTTGCCTAACTAAATTACCTGATAATTCTGATATTGGCTGTTGGGTTTGTATAAAAATATGTATTCATACATTTTAACATGGAATTCCCAGCTGATTTTAGTAGGGAACTCTGTAAGGAGAACATTGGCAGGCTACTTCCCTGACTGAGCAGGGCTGTGGGAGGCTTAAGTGTGTTCTGGGTAATGTAGTCTGATTTCAGTTTTAATGGACTGAATAACTAGAACAGGCACTTATGTTAAATGGCCCGACTGAGAACTCAGCAGCCAGTTAAGGTAAGAGAGTTTAAGATAAAAGTTATAATCTATAAGAGTGTAAATCCATTGTTCCAAACAAGGATATAATGTCTAGTACCAGAGCCCAAGAGAGCAGGTGGGACATTCAGTTCTGTATCTGACCCTGCTGGTGATTTGCTGTGAGATCTTGCACAAATTTGGGCAATATTCCCAGATGCTGATTTAAATGCCCATAAACTAGTTGTATTATAATTTATTTTCCACTTGGGAAACCATGGGAGGAGAGATTCTGGAGCTTAACTAATGTTCCTGAAGTGCTTTAAGATTGCTGGATGAGTAATATTCAGTAAATATAACATTTAGAGATTTAAGTTTAATCTATCTGAAGTAATACAGGAGGATCTGCATTGAAACCCACCAAGTTGTAATGGCACAATGTTAGCATGAGTAAGATCACTTTGTGTTCCATCATTAGGATGAAAAAGCCTACCTTTTCCCCAGCTTTATGTGTTGGGTTGCTGTTAATACCATTGCACTGGGTATGGAGATAATTTCAGGTGAGCAGTGTTTCATATCCACATTACAGAGGCAAACGTCTGCACAAGAGGCTGTAAATATTTGCAAAGCTGTGAAGAAAGTTTGACCAGTGATGGCATGTCTGAACATGGCTATGGATTAAACCATTCAGGATGTCATAAGAAAGAGAAAAGCCCAGTAATTTGTAAACTCGATGTTCTATGTCAATGATATATCAAGGTAATACTATTTTTTAAGACAAACACTTTAGTATCCTGTTGCTTAAAGGACTCAGGATGGAGGAAAAGTCACCGAAACAGACTCTGGACTTGCAGTAAATGGGATGAACATTTTCTTTAATATTATTTTAGACATTTTTCTCCAAAGCTTTCAGATTTCAATCACTAGCTCACTGAGTCTGGGGAGAAATTGATTTAAAAATAGTAATATAGCATCCCAGTCAAAAGTGAATTGAATTCAAGACCATTCAGGGTAGTATGAGGCTTTTAAAAGATAAACATTTTAGAAAAATGCTGAAGGGAGTTTCTAGTTTTCCTCCCTTTTGGTACATGAAGTTTATGTGCTTCTGACAGACAGAAACTAAAACAGACTAAAGGAATTTAGTGAAAAGGTGACCTGGTGAAGTACTTTTTTTTCCTTTTCTTTTGGGACCAAAAGGGAGGGTTAGCTTTCAAGTTTCAATCACAACATCAATGGGGTTAAGAGGAGAGCTAGTTCAAAGGAACACAGTTCCAAAGAAATTGAATTTTGCCATATGGTCTGCAGTGAGTGGAGAGCCTTGGTGTGTATGTAACCTAGGCACCTAGATAAGGTGGTGCTTCATCTTCAGCGAGTCAGTGGGAATCTACATTCTCAATAAAGTCAGTGAAGAAAGCTACAGGCTGATCCAGCCTGCTTAAATTAAGCACAAATTTTATTCTCACAGTGCAGGGATATAACAAGAAATGTGAGCTACCTTCTACTCATAGCCCCTAACAGGAAGGTTCCCTTAAAAAAGGAAAGGATGTCAGCATTGTCCATTCATCACCCCCTTTGTCACTTTTTCCCTAAGGAGTGTGAGGGTTTCCAGTCCTCTCAGCTCAGCCGTATCTCCCATGTCTGACAGAATGCTTGGACCATCAAGTAAGAGCTGAGAGAAGGAACATTACTTTCAACAGAAAGAGGCAGAGTGATGCTCCAGAGTCTGCTCTCTGAAGTGTTTTTATGCTTCTGGATCAAAACTGCCTGATTCCTCCTGATTTCACAGTATGGATGAACATGTGCAAGTGCTCATCCCTGTACTTTGACCCTGTTTAACTTTCCAGTGCAGGTGCAGCCTCAGGTCCATTCTAAAAATTAAGTGGGTTTATTTCCAAAACTGTTATTTCTGCACGTGCGTGTATGCCAGCAAATTTCAGAGCATGGATAATGCATGGTGAAATTTCAGTACTTACAGAGGCAGACAGTATTGGAAAACAGGTGGGCAGGTTCACTGTTAGAGGATTAGTGAGGGTCTAGGTTCCTAAGACAAACTTGCACAAGTTTAAATGAACTGAGCTCTTTCCTTTTTTTCTTCCTTTTTTTTTTTTCTTCCCTAAATGTCAAAAGTAAAAATAAAATGAAAAATATGCTCTTGTTGTTTTAAATCTTTACATCAGTTTTGGACTTTTATGGACTGAGCAATCAACTTTGTCAGAGCTACTACAGCTCTGATTCAGTAAAATACTCTGAACCTAAGTTTAAATCCAAGTGCTATGGACTCTGCTTTTCTGAAGAGAACACAGCCACCTTGCAAGCTAGGAACTTAAAACCTGAATCACTCACATTTGTTTTTAAACTCCAGAAAATCTCAGCCCCAAAGGAGAAATTAATTGTGTGAGAGCATTTCTGCCTATTGGTATGTAGGACATGAAAACTTAAATGCTTTCAGACAGGATCTGAAATATTTCTGGAATAAATGCTTTTGTCATTGGGCAAAAAAGAACAATGATAGCCTGGGGGGGGTGGGGGGGGAAAGCTGGGTTAGATGCTTAAGCATGGAGAATATTCCTAGCACACACCACCCCCTCCTGCCCCCAAAGTTAAGTACCTACTCTTCTTTTAAGGTGTGGGATTTATGTATTAACTTTCTCTTGAACATTTCTTCCTCTGCTCCATGTTTTGTGATGCATACATTTTCAGGTCTTTCTCACTCTCCCTCCATTCATTGAAGAGCCTTGTAGCTGTATTAAGATGTCTTAAAGGATGTCTAGTATTAGCAACAGTATTACTTGTCTTATCTTTTGTGGTGCCTACACAGAGGGTTACCATATCCTTGCTTCCAGTGCAACCAACGGACATAGAAAGATCCAGCATCAAGGTGTGGGGAAAGCACAAGCGTCTCATGCCTTTACTGCAACATGGAGTGCATACCCCTGCAGATGGAGACTGGATGGAAGAAAAAAAAAGCACTTTGTTTTTATTGTTCAAAACATGACAGTTCTGTCTGCATGGGGCTCAAAGGACTGTCTGCAAGGGGTAGACAAGCCTCTATAACACTAGTTTCAAAAGTTCTCTATTCACAGTGCAATTTTTGCTTTGAACCAGCTGTTCAAGTGATGGAGCCTGGACAATACCTTCTGTTGTTTTCCTATTTGTTTACATCCTGCCAATTTCACATATAACACAAATGTCATCAACAGCAGTGTTGTGTCCTTATGATAGGGAAAAGACAAGCCTGTACAGACTTTATTTCTGTCTCTGGAAATAGACAGGAGCCTGAGACAGCATCTATGCCAGTAAATTGAATAGTGGGGGCAACACTTTCTTGACCCTGAGGCCAACTGGCACCGTCTAGCCACATACATCCTACTAAACTCTCATCATCCAAAACAGGGATGTTGTGTCTCAGCTGCCTAATGGGAATTGCCCTTCCTTGGTTCTGACCCCCTGAGCACCCCTGGGAACTCCTTGGGAGAGTGCTAACTTGGCCCTGGACAAAAGTGCGCCAAGAGCTGTTTAACTGCTTAACAGTATGGATGCCTGAGCTATCTGGTGTCTGAGCCCTGACACTGTTTCATTCGCTTACATAAACTTACCTTGATGCTCTTTTGTGGCTATCAGTTGTTACTATATGTTGTCTTTGTATCTCACTGTCAAGTTCAAGTTGTGTCGTCAGGGGCTGGGAGGTGGGGAGGGCAGGAAATGGCTGCAAGGCAGAGATCAACTATTTTAGTAAATTCTTGGGATAACACAAAGCACACAAAAGAATATGCAAATAAGGCACATTCTGCCTTAAGAATATAATATACCAGTGTTTGGGCTAGGGCTTGTATTACAGAATTTAATTTTCAACATGGAAGAAAGAAAAATGAA
Organism: Ciconia boyciana; assembly: GCF_034638445.1. Lineage (NCBI taxonomy): Eukaryota > Metazoa > Chordata > Aves > Ciconiiformes > Ciconiidae > Ciconia > Ciconia boyciana. Next base: position 10,105,609 of record NC_132936.1, on the reverse strand, counting down.
GGAAAAGAACACCCCAAAACTCTTAAAATGTACTGTATGTTTCTATAAAAATGTGCAAATTAATTTTCTGTTTATATTCACTTTTCTTGAATGAATTAGTACTTTTTCATATATAGGAAGAGCCTTTATCTTATAGCTTGCTTTCTGCTTGTGTGAACTGGCAATGAATACTACAGCATTACTTTGGAAGGAGAGACGCTTCATTTTTCTTAAACAGACTGTATAGAAGTCCATTGTGACCATGAAATCATTTGGAAAAGCAGCTAAAATGGAGGAAAATACTTCAGTGTAGTATAATGTTCTATTCACTGATAATAGGTGACTTGTACTTGATCATAGCCTTGGATTTCTATTCACAGTATGCTTACACAGAATGAAAAGCACTGGAAAGTTGTAGATAATTTTGGTTCAATTATATGGTAGAAATTTTAATTTCTGAAACTAAATTGAAAATAAAAGATAAGAGTATACTTGGCTTTATTTCTTCTATTGAAAAACTTAAAAAAAATCCATCTGTCCAAATGCTAGAAAGGAAATTAGACCTTTTAGCTATTAGAATTGAATATCTCAATGAGACATTGAGAGAGAGAGTAGGAATGTGCACTGGGCAGTATTAACAGCCTTCACATGTAGATTGTTCAAGGGAGCAATGTTTCCACTTAACTGGCTTAGAAGCACACGAAAAGCAAACAGTAGTTAGGTTTTAAAGGATGAAGAACTGGCTTCTTTCATGTTTGACTTCCTTTTGTTTCATGTTGTTAATTGTATGTAGACTTTTATAGTCAACTAAAAGGTCTCTTCAATGGACCCAGAGTACTGGATCCTATAAACAGATTAAGATAGAAATGTAATCTCTGATAGTATACAATTTAAAGGCATGTCTATATGCATCGTGAAGGCATAGTGAAGGCATAGGGAATGTTAGTGAGATACCCTCAAATGTGTTCATGCAGAGATAACTCCAAAGCCAGGAACAGGATCTGCCTGAACCAGAGTGCTGCTGATGAGCAGGGCTTGTTCCCTCAGCCACAACCTCATGCCAGCACCACTTTCGTTCCTCATGCTGGTACCTCTGAAGAAAGCTGCACTGTATGCTGTGGGCACACTGGTACATGCAGGGCTTTGAGCACCAGGTTCCACAGCAATTGCCTGAAGCACCGATGCTGTGCTGTGAGCTCAAGAGTTAGACTGTTCCTCCAGGACATCAGTGTAGCTGGAGCTGAAGAGGAAGGTATGAGACGGCAGATGGTTTCAAAACAAACAAACAAACAAACAAACACTCCAGAAAACAGATGGGAGAAACCCAAGTGGGATGAGCATAACTAGGATGACATGGAGCAGTCTAGAGCAGCAGCTTTGCTGTGAGTGTTCATAGGCTGGGTAACTAAGGCACTATAGAAAGGAAAGGGGTGAAGGAAGTTACTGCCTCTTTTGGAGATTTCGGAAGAACTACTGCACTAAGTCTGCTAAGCTGGAAAACAGTGGATGTGGTTTTTATCAGTCATCTTTGAATCTGACGAGGTGAATGGAAACGAATTTCCACCATTCCAAAGCTGAAATGAACAGGAAAAGACTGTGGTCTGCTCTTTCTGGTTTTGTCATTCAGCTCTACCACCCCTCAGCTGAGCAACTCCATAACCATATAACTTTATGACAAGAGAAAGAGTTTGGCTTATGAAGAGCAAAATGAACTTCTGGGTTCAAAATCCAATCTGGATTTAATATTGCAAATCTTCATCTACATTTTTTTTTTTCTCATCCTATAAAAGGAATTGTGGAGGCTCCCTACTTGTACACTGAATGATGGTGCTGTGGAATAAAAAACAATACAGGTCTGGATTGCCTGCTTTCCTTTGGGTACATTTTTTTTTAGCCCATCTCCATGAATTTACAAATGCAAATGTGATTTAATAAAGGACAGTGGGTGTCCGTACCATGTAGTTGCATGAAGCAGAGAGAGATGGGGGTGGAGGGTGGATAATTCTAATCAAACTACTCACACCTTGCCCTCCTTGGCGTGCAATACCACTTTAAACAGCAGTGCTCTAATAGAGAAAAGAGCTACTGTACTTACCCACTCAATAATTTGCATAATTTTGAAGAGCTGAAAATGTCACTGCTGTTTTATGATAATTGTTGGGAAATGATTAGCTATAGCATTTATACATTCCAGAAAAAAAAGTATTTTACTATTCTGTCTTTAATATTAATAAGGATTAATAAAATGAAAAATAAGATCACATTGGAGGACAAACATTATGTGTAAAATAATAGGTGTCATATGAAGGCACATGAGTTATCCATCCATTTGCTGTAGCTTGTCATATCTGGGAAAGACTTAAGACAAACACCTGACTGCCCCTCATGCAATTTGAAATGCAAATTTTACAATAGGAATAGCTAAAAATAATCCATTATTTTCTTCCTTTTCTGCCTTGTAGCTGCGATTAGAATACTCCAAATTTATGTCTCCTGTAATTCAAACATTTTTTAATTGTGACGGATGTACATGAGCTGCTCATCTCTTGTTCATCATTCTCTCAGATAAACCCTTTGATAAGATGATTGAGACATCAGTTCAAGTTAACAGAATATAGTCCTCACGGCTCCCCAAACTGAACAAGATCTGTTGTTGTAGAGATACATTAACAGTAGCTCCAATAGAAATGCTTGAGGGACTGTGGTTTCATAGAAGTCCCTGTCCAGCATCCTTTCACTTTCTATGTCTTTCTCAGACTCCACTTTTTCTTATACTGTAATAATAGTACAGCTGAGATTTAGAAAGGTAATTTTTACAATACTCAAGAAGGCTAGACTGCAGCTTCTTTGTCCAGCTCTGTTTAGGAACCTGGCCATGAATTCCAGTCTCTCTTAGGGTTTTCAGTCTCTGTGTGATGTGAATGATGTGTTTCTCCTGACGGACAACAAACTCTGTTTTGACAGTCTGTGCAGGATGGAGAGCTTATTAATCAGTTTCCTCCCAGTTTAGTGTAACTGCTCAGTTACACTTACAGCCTAGCAAGGAGAGGAGGAAAGAGGTGGCAATTACTATTACACAGATTAAGATGAAAGTTTTAGGAATATCTTCTTTATTCAGCACAATTTTACAGAGGATGAAGTATCACATATTTGTATGAAATAAAGTCTCCTTCAAAGAAACATGACTTCTATCCAGACCCAATAAGTGTTCCAAAATGCAACATATATTCTCTAGAAAGCTCTTGAGATGTACTTATTTTTGTTTAACCAGGAAAATATTGTCAGAAATATCTAAAACATCTCTGTTTAAAAGGAGTGTTTAATTTTATCCTTTATTAGAGAATAAACCTAAATAATTACCACCTTTTTTGAAATGTAGGTGAGAGAATAAAGGGTAGCCTGGACTGGCATGAAAGAACTAACACAGCCTCACAAAGACTGGTCAGTCCATGTGGTGTACTAAAATGTGACTGTGTGCAACAACCCAGAAGATTGGCCACCATTTCATGTAGAAGGGCCAGAATTTCAATAACTGCTCTGCAAGACATAGTGGCAGGACTTGCTAGAAATAAAGCTGATGATGCCATCAACAGACCTCAGAGTGGAAGATGCATTCTCCACCTTTCTGGAAAAGTTTGCAAATGCTTTTTATGATACAAAAATCCATATGGTTGTAATGCAGTGTGTAGAACTGTCTATATTTATCTGGACTATTTCTATGGTAGTGTAGCCATTCTAGTGTGGCTCTCCACCCACATGAATTGACCCTGTGTCTCATAATATGTGTCTACTATATTTGCTATCACTAGAAGACATTGGATACTGTAGCATATATAGATGTCTCACTCACAAACTATGATCTTAAGTTTAATTTTCTGGTTTTTTCAGGCCATATTTTTTTTCCGAGAAATCAGATGAGGGCGCCCCTTTTTAAAAAGACATCTAATCTTCTTTTAGGGATTCAAAGCTCTGGTGAGTTGTCCAATGTTTAATGACCCTTACTGTTAGGAAAATGCAATTATTGTGCTATTCCAAGATTGAATTTGTCTAGCTTCAATTTCCAGCCATTTGATCTTGTTAAGTCTTTGTCTCCAAGACTGAAAGACCTCCAGTATCAAGTATTTGTTCCTTGTGTCAGTACTTATTCACAGTGATCAAGACATCTCTCAACCTTTCTATTCAATAAACAGAGCTCTGTAAGCTTCACATCATAAGACTTGTTTTCCAGCCTCTGAATATTTTTTTTACTTGACTGTTTTTATTGTTTCCACTAATCTTATAAGGGGGGATACTTAGTGTCTAAGATTTAGAAGATATAGCCACTACCACCCCCACCTTTGCTTCTACTGCCATTTCTTGACTGTTAGGGATACTCCAAAATGAATCCTCTAAAATTTTATCTAGTGGAAAGGTACTCAGATAAATGAGTACATTCATTTGACATTGAACGGTGAAGTGCATACAAAAGGAGCAGGTACAACTCTCACATCACTCAGATACTTTCAGAACACCAGTTCCACCAAATATGTTTTCCCTCCAGTAGTTGTCTAATTTCAAAGCTAGATTTTGTGTGTATTTTCAATATGTTTCATAAACACTTTCTTTTTCTGATGTTAGCATTTTTGAGACAATGTTTTTGCCAGTCTTTCTCCTTCAGGATTTTTTACTTAGTAGTTCATGCTACGTCTTATTTATCAAGAAAGACTTTGCAAATACTGGAAGTCCTGGACTTTTCAAAGTATATGTCCATTTTATTTTAAGCTGGTTTTTTTTCCAAAATACCCAGAGCAGATCTTTTACATCTCATCTGAATGAGCAATTCAGAATGAAAAAATAATGTATATTGATAACAGTTATATGCTAATTCATTAAGGTCTGCTGTTACCTGAGTGCTAATTAAAAGGAAAAATGGTTGAAGGATAAAGTAGGGCTTGTAAGCATATCACACACGGGTTCTTTCCTAATATATTTCCCGTCTATCACACTTATTACTGCAGGGTCAGCTGACAGGTTAATTATGTACTTGCAGCAGAACTGATACAGAGGATATTACAATCTCAAAAGCAAACACTTATAATAATTTTATCTAAACAGAAGACAGCCTCACCTTAATGAAGGTCTACATTTAGTGAACATTTTAAGGCAACAGTCACTGCACTCTCAAGGAAGACACCTGATAAACTATCCATCAGTAGATACCAAGCCAGTAGTATATAGTATGCACTGCAAGAACTCAACCAATTCATATGTTAGTACATGGAAAAGAAGATTGATTTTGTGATGAAGCCATAGGACTGGGATTCACAAAATTCTGTTTTAATTTCCAGGTTAATTTGTTTCCAGATTTCTTATGTGCAGGCCTTTTACTGTCATAGAGACCCAGTGTGTGAGAGTCTACCCAGTGGGTCATACAACATGGGGAGATCCTGTCAACAGGCATCTGATGTGTCTGATTACATTATTGCCAAATGTATGTATGTCCTGTTGTCTGAGAGGCATGCTCCCAAATGTATCAGATCCTCACAGCTGGGGATGTGCTTCCAGTGAGGATACACTGTGAGAGGGATCCTATTAAAAAGCACACGTGCTCCTGCTGTTGTGTAGCACACAATTTCTTGCCTGTTCTGGAACAGGTAAATGAATCCGTTGATCACGGATCAGGCTGTTCATCTATATCTAGCAAATCTTTTGCCAGATTTGGTGAATGCTGCTCTACTCAGTACGTATGAATTATCTGACTCCTGGAAGAGGCTATGTGGGGAGTGGCAAGAAGCCCTAGTCTCACACAGAATATTTTGACTTGATAGATATAGACGTAGCTGCAGTCAAATTATAGAAATCTTTATGTATTTTATTTAGAAAGAAATCCCAAAACTTAAGTCCACTACGTGCTGACATTTTGAGGTTTCTTGAATTCTTGTTTCAGTTTTTTTCCCTCAGTTCATCTGTTTTTCTTTTTCAAATGGGCTGCATTGTTATCCGTGTTTCTCCTTTAGTTGCCTGCCATAACTAACACTCTCACATTTGATGTTAGTCATCCTGTACTTCGTGTTTTTTCATTACTTACTACGATCAAACTCAGGCAGTAATTAAATAATAATAATACCTAGATATCCAATCACTTCTTCTTCTATGAGATTCAGAATGCATCATAATGCATTTTACCTCCCTCTGTACCCCGAAGGTACAAAAGAAGTTCTCTATCAGCTGTTGGGTTTACACCAACTTTTCATAAAGGTCCAGCAGAAAAAGGCTATGCGCAAGTATTAGTTCCCTCACATGGAGCTGGTCTTAACACATGAATAAAATATTCATCAACTAAATTATTCAAGGAGTAATTCTTAGTATTTGTTGAATAATGTATTCTGTTCATAGTGTCTGAATACTACAAGAATGAGGTGAATAAATTATATGACAAAACAGCAAAATCATTGACTTGCATTTGTTGAATAGCATTTGACCTAAGCTAAATGTATTTTAATAAAAACATAGCATAAGAGAACAAAAAATTTTACCTTGTTTTCCTTTCTGACAAAGTGTGGCTTTAGGTATACATTGTGATGGTCCTTTAGCTGTACAACAGATGCTGAGAACTGCCAACTAGAACAATAATATGCTACACAGTGATTTTCAGACAACACAAAACACAGTATTTCTTCCCTTCAGAAAACATTTATTTTATTGCTACTAGAAAGCATGCTAGTAAGTGGGCCATAGTGATTGTAAAAGTAACTTAAGTTCTGCTTATTCAGTATTAGAGTTTATATGTCCTACACATTCAGCTATTTTACTCCCCTTGCATACTTGCTGGAATCACATTCTTCACTACATGAACAAATATTGCACTACTGAAAAAATACACACACTTTTATCTAAGGGTAGCACTGAACAATTCACATGAATAGAGAAACCCAATTTTCAGCAATGAGCTGTTTCATCTAAGAAACCTATGAACCAGGAATCCTGGTCTGAATAAATAATGTGGACATACAATATGTGCCCATCAAACAGAACTAAGAGTTGGCAGCCCTTCAATTCGATACGAACTTGCATAATGACAAATATGATCCCAACAGAAAAGGTCTAGCAGTTCAGTTCAAGCTGCTTCTGCGTGGGTGTTAAAAAGGAATAACTATACTTGAAAAAGTTAACATTGTCATTGTCTCATGACTAATATTCATTGAGGCAACATCTTAACTGCAAAGGGCTGCTAACACCTCAATTCATTCAAGGGAATTTCTGATTGTTCTGATATGCTGGCCTGCTCTCTCTCTCTTGGTTAAACTACAAGTGAACATCCACATGTACAGAGCATTGGACCAATCAAATCTAGTCAATAAAATTGCCAGATACCTCACCTTTAACACTTACCTGGAAACTAGGACAAAGAGAGGGTCCTGTATGCACCATTGTATGCACCTGTATGGATTCTACGGGTCCTGTATGCACCATTCACAACTTATTGATACTTATGAAAAGAGAGTTTTAAACAATCTTTTCATAATCACACAACAATTCACATTACATTAACTGTTTCCCACTACTGTAATCACAGATTACCTTAAAACATGGAGTTTAGGCTGTGCAATGTGTTAAAATGTGCTCAGTAGGTGCATGTCTGTGTGGACATAAATTTGTTCCCTTTGATTATTTCTTCATCCAGCAATACAGCTACTCCCAATATCAATTTCTTTCACTGTCAGTCAAAGGAGCTTGACATCTCATTTATTGGTGCTCAGAAATCAGCAAAACTAACATAAGTAAGCTTAAATTAAGCACATGCTTACAAAGAGCATGCACTCAAGAAATGGGCTTGATTTAAGCACTCACGTAACTGTTTTGCTACCCTGGTCCTAAAAAAGCAACTGTCATTTTGTAGAAAATCGTATTCTGATTTGCAAATCTAATTCTGTATACTTTGGAAGAATTTATCTTCCTTGTAAATATTATTACCAGTATTGACTGCGTGAATAGAAACGGTTTCTTCAGATATCTCTTCCCTGCCCTCACAACATCGCAAACAGCTTACTGATTACTAGGAATGCTGTTCCTGTTGGTGGCTTCAGCCTTGATTGCTATGAGATTCCAATGCTGTCACAGACCCAAGGTGAACACTTCACCTGAGGAAAGAAGCATGCAAATATTGCATGCAATAAAAAGGAGAAGAGGAATACTGACAAAAATAAGGCAAACTTGTCTCAGAAAAGATTAGGTTTCAAAGCTTTTCATGCAGTCCAGCAAATTATTTCTTACTTAGTTTTGAGAGAGAGATAAAAGCTATACTTAGTTCTTTCCTCTTTTTTTAAAGACAGCTACTTTGTTGCTTCTTGCAACATAGACAAATTACTGTAAAAGGATACTACTATCTCCATTATTTGGCACCTACATAGACTTATGCCATCAGAACTGACTTTTGCATCATATTATTCTTTTGCTGAAATAATAGTAGCCACCTGTAACTTGCTACCAGTTTAGTGTAAAATGGGCTTCCTGACTTATGAAGACCATTTTTCCTTTCTTGGACCATTGTGCTGAAAGAGAAGCTTTTGTTTCATCTTCTTACCCATCTAATAAATCCAAATCTTAAAATGCTTTTCTTTTAGACTTAAATTAGGCTTTGATCATCTTTTTCTGGAATAAATTCACCTGTAAAAAAGGTTTCTGAGAATGTAGCTAGGAATTTACCCTATAACTTGTAAAACAGTTGGTTTTCTAATCTGTTTGAGAGGAGAGCACAGGAAAGACTCTTTTGCCCTTGATTTAAATTGTTGAAATCCAACAGATTGGCTTGTATTTTGCGGTTATAAATGAGTACTAAATATGTTCTCAGAAGGAGAATGTGAGTTAGTCATACTGGAAAAGAAAACATAATAAAAACTTATGACTCTGATGAGATTATGATGAGTGGAGGGAAGAGCCAAAGGAGAAAGATAACAGTAAATAAAATGAAATTATGAGAACGGTGTTGGGAAAAAATTAGTAATTAGGAAAGAAATTTATTCTCAGTCACATACTAATTGGTAGCCATATACTTCGAAGAGGAAAGCTTATAGAGTTTAGCTTCCACCCTGTCTTTTAAAATCACCATACAGAGATGTATATATGCTAGGTCCCATAATATGAAAGTAGTCATTTAACTATGTATTCCTGCTCTCTCCTTTGCAACTGCATCTGGTTCTTTAGAAATCTGCATAATATTTACATAATGAGACTCAGACCCTAATATGCCAAGCAATACTTCAGCAAGCTTTCCTTCTAAGCAGCTATTATAGACAAAGAGTGGAAGGAAAAAAAGATAACAGAGAAGTCACTGGTCTATGCTTTGACAATACATCTAAATGGCCAAACCTCTCTCCTGGCTTTTAGCTTGTTGCCTTTTCTGCAACACTTACTGTTGTCCTAATATCAGTATTTGTTCTTTCAGTCTCTAGTTTGTTAATTGTCTTTTAATAAAATTGTAATTAATATTTCTGAAGATCGTATATGCCAAACTATGCTAGCACATAGCATAGTTTGATGTTAGTTAGCTTCTATGTATGATGTTAGTTAGCTTCTGTTTCCCAGAAAAGTAGTTCTCAGTATCTGTCCCTTGACTTTTAGAAGTGGAAAAGTATGGCAAACTAAAAAAAATTGCAGGGATTCACACTGTGTCTCTGTCTGAAGTTCATACAGGGCTATGGAACCCTACAGAGAAACTCACCAAAAACTCTGCTGGATCTTATACACTTGTAGAGAAGAAATGAAAGTCTTTTTAACTTTTTTTTTCTGCCTGCCTCCTGTTGATCCACATTTTTTCCTGGTCATTTCCTGTAAGACACTACATTTGAAATGGATGTTTCATATGCCATAAGCATCATTTTCTGCTATATTCTTGCCTTGTGACCTCATGAAAACAAGGAAAAGGGTAGAGGGATCAATATTTAAAAGGAATTTGATTTATGACATTTTGTTGCAGATTTGTTTCTTGGGAAAAAAGAAACTGAAGTGCTACAGGCTTGAAATATCTGAGCTGCTGTACAGGCAAATTATTCTCCTGAGGTTAGTCTGAATACAGTAAATGCTCAATAATCTCTCCTAAGAATGTCTGGCTGGTCTATATGCTGATATAGCTTCACGGACTTAATTTGCTCATTGCCATCAGTTTTCATCACATGACAAATTCATTTATACTGATTGTTGCCCAGCAAAATGCTATCATACCTGCAAGTATTTCCCCCAAATGCAAGAAAAATATTTCCATGATAGTTATGACCCTATTTATTTGCTCTAAAGTACTCATATGAGAGAAATTCTGTTTGTTGGAACATTTGTCAAATGTGAAAGTGCCATGAATATGCATACAAGCATGTATTCACACAAACATTGATAACACATGTGCTTGTGTGACCTTTATGAAAGCTTTCTGTGGGCTGAGAATTGGAAGAAGAAGGAAGGAGGGTTTTGGCAGAGAAATAGCAAGTATGACTTTCTCCATAAAGCCTACAGGAAAATGAGCAGCTGTTGTGGAGGAAGTAAAGGACAATATGCAAAACAACCATCAGCATGAACATGGATGTTCACCATGTGGTACTTCTTCAAAACTGAGGATCAACCTGCTTATTCATCTGTGTACCTGAACTCAGCCAGGAAAGAGAAAGAGCATTTAAGCCATGTTCCTTGTTGTATGTCACCAAATGAAAGGGCAAAAGAGGTTGTAGCTCTCCAGTATGCTAACAGCATCAACAGAAGCTCGACAAAATCCATAGATGTATACAAAGACATCTGCATACACTCAAGAAACTCACGCTTTTTTCCATTTTTTTTACATCAGAAGTACCTTTGACCATCTGGCTTAGATACAATGCTGAATACCTTAGATGAGCAGATCCTTACTTAATATCAAGGTTTGCCTCTGGTTTAGTGTAAGCAGAAATGTTTTCAGTCATGTTTCTTCTGCCACATAGACTGTTGTAGGTTTTAAAGTCTTCATGCTGTAAAAACTGGTTATAGTATAGTTCCTATAAATTCTGTCCATCCAAACACCAGTGCTCTTAAACATACCATACTGGTAAGTATAAAAGAAGGTGGAAAATTGGTCATGAATAAATAACATTGCAGAGAAAGAACTGTTCTTTTGCAACCAGTAAATGTACACGTGTTCAAGGCTAAGTGGAAGGAAAAAAGAAATCACATCTAATAATTAGTATTTGCTCAAAATTAATCCTTAGACCACATAGTATATAAGGCATTGTGGACACAGTTTCATTTCTAAGCTCAGTGGAAACAGTGGCATTTCAGATATCAGTACATCAAAACCACTAGAAATTCTGGTTAATTTTAAAGCAAATACTGAATATGTAATTGTAAAATTTTTGTAAGGTTTCCTCATTCCTGTGATAATTGAATCTGCTGCAATAGACTATGAGAGGTAAAAATGATCTTATGGCTAGCTTGAATACATCTGCAGGTAGAGTGTTTACTGGAAAACTGTAGATGAAAATTGCACTCTGAAATCAATGTCAGATATTTTCACAGCAATGGGGACCATGTCCATGGGAATCCTTCTGACTGCCACCTAGAATTGCATGATATTTGGAGGAACTCCTGGGAGATATCCCTTGTCTCATGGTTCAGAGAAATCCTACATAGCCATGAAGCAATAGATAAGAACTTCTTGCAAAAGCAAGTAGGGTCTTCAGCATGCTGTGACAACATTTATATTGCTTCAGAATTCAATTAACTTTTCAGAGTGTCAAGAAGAAAATTATGTATTTGGGGAAAACAGGGGGAAAAAAAAAGAAAAAAGGAAAGTTGGTCCTACTGTACTCCACTAAGAGAATTCGAATTAATGCTTGGATTCCTTACGTAAGCAAAATAGTTAACTGTTCTGGTATGTGAGAAACAAAGGTCATCAGATTTATATCTTTGGAATTAGATTCTGTGTGTACATGAATTAATTCAATATCCATATTTAAAAAATAAATCTGTTAAATGTGACATGTAAGAGTAAAAACTATTCTGAATGTATAACACGTTTTTCTGATACTTCCAGAAAAATACTGGAGAAAATCCCAGAATTCAGTGAAAGAATTTTTCACTTGAATGATAGAAATATATCTGGGTGCTTAGTTTAAGTGCCTGTGTTGATAGATAACTTTTAATCAAGAACTGATGTAGAGACAGTTCCAAATCTAATACTGAAATAAAACAAATGCAGAAGATGCATGCAGAAATTCTGCAAGTAATGGGAATAAGGCAATGAGATAAGACCATTTTTTCTGCAAATGCTGATGTCAATTATGATTACCAATGTATGTCAACAGTGAAGATGTGAGACTGCAAGAAGTGAAATCTTGACACAGATTTTGTAATACTCTGTTGCTGTGCTTGAAATGATTCCTGACTAGAAAATTATGGATAAGCTATTATAGAAGTTAGGTTGTTTGCATGGACATGTCAGGAGTAAATTGACTCCAATTTTTACTAACGGAAAGCTAACAGCTAATGGGATATTAATTTCTGTGTGCCATATGGGCACATGAATATTTTCTAATTTTGTTCCATGAATATTATCTGTTCCTTTTTGTATAAGCACATTGTGTTATAATTATTAGTACTGCTTCTGGCTGAAATAAACAAAATATGATTATTGGAAGGTTAAATGAGAAAAAAAGACAATGGCACCCTCTCTGCAATGGCAATTATGCCAATGAATCAGAAAGGACTGCAACACACACATTTTTTAACATACATAATCTGTGAAGCATTGCAAATCAGGAGGCAGATGGTTTGGTGTGCATTCAGGTGGAAGGTTCTGGAAAAGGAGTTAAAACTGGACTCCATCTCAGGAAAATGTATCTGCTCCTTTGACATAGCCAGTTTAACATGGAGAACCCATTTTTGTGCACTTTTCTGCACAGCCCACAGCTTAATTGGAAACTCCTTGCCAGAGATCTATATGACTTTTCCCTGTGGAATGGACCATCCTGAACTATGTCGGCTAATGAAAAACACTGAAAGAAAGGTTGTGCTTTGAAACCTAAAAAGGGGCCAGATCTAATATCAGAAATATCGGCTATATGGGGCAGAAATTTTGGAGAACTCAGATACTAAGTGCCAGATACTCCATAAGGCAATATAAAAAGCATGAATCCCAGTATCACAGAATCACAGAATTGTATAGGTTGGAAAAGACCTTTAAGATCATCAAGTCCAACCATAAACCTAACACTACCAAGACCACCACTAAACCATGTCCATAAGCACCTCATCCAAACGTCTTTTTAGTACTTCCAGGGGTGGCGACTCAACCACTTCCCTGGGCAGCCTGTTCCAATGCTTGACAACCCTTTCAGTGAAGTAAAATTTCCTAATATCCAATCTAAAGCTCCCCTGGTGCAACTTGAGGCCATTTCCTCTCGTCCTATCACTTGTTACCTGGGAGAAGAAACCGACCCCCACCTCACTACAACCTCCTTTCAGGTAGTTGTAGAGAGTGATAAGGTCTCCCCTGAGCCTCCTTTTCTCCAGGCTAAACAACCCCAGTTCCCTCAGCCGCTCCTCATCAGACTTGTGCTCCAGACCCTTCACCAGCTTCGTTGCCCTTCTCTGGACACGATCCAGCACCTCCATGTCTCTCTTGTGGTGAGGGGCCCAAAACTGAACACAGTATTCAAGGTGCGGCCTCACCAGTGCCGAGTACAGGGGCACAATCACTTCCCTAGTCCTGCTGGCCACACTATTCCTCATACAAGCCAGGGTGCCATTGGCTTTCTTGGCCACCTGGGCACACTGCTGGCTCATATTCAGGTGTCCGTCAACCAACGCTCCCAGGTCCTTTTCTGCCAGTCAGCTTTCCAGCCACTCTTCCCCAAGCCTGTAGCATTGCATGGGGTTGTTGTGGCCCAAGTGCAGGACCTTGCACTTGGCCTTGTTGAACCTCATACAATTGGCCCCAGCCCATTGATCCAGCCTGTCCAGGTCCCTCTGTAGAGCCTTCCTACCCTCAAGCAGATCAACACTCCCGCACAACTTGGTGTCATCTGCAAACTTACTGAGGGTGCAGTCGAGCCCTTCGTCCAGATCATTGATAAAGATATTAAACAGAACTGGCCCCAAGACAGAGTCCTGGGGGACACCACTTGTGACCGGCCGCCAACTGGAGTAAACTCCATTCACCACCACTCTTTGGGCCTGGCCATCCAGCCAGTTCTTTACCAAGCGAAGAGTACACCTGTCCAAGCCATGAGCAGCCAGATACAGGGTATGATATAGCGCAGGCAAATAGGAAAGCAAAGGAACTGTTATACTAAAGCATTTATGCACTGTTTAAATCTCATTGGCTTCAGTAGTAAATTATTAAACCCTGCTTAGGGAAGATGTTATTACTAATATATTTAAAGTTTAGCTGATGCTTAAAGGATTTGCTGAGTCTAGGGAAGCCTTGGTGTCCTGGTTTCGGCTGAGATAGAGTTAATTTTCTTCCTAGTAGCTGGTATAGAACTGTGTTGTGGATTTAGGATGAGAATAATGTTGATAACACTCTGATGTTTTAGTTGTTGCTAAGCAGTGCTTACACTAGTCGAGGACTTTTCAGCTTCCCATGCTCTGCCAGGTGCACAAGAAGCTGGGAGGGGGCACAGCCAGGACAGCTGACCCCAACTGACCAAAGGGCTATTCCATACCATATGATGTCATGCTCAGTATATACACTGGGAGGAGTTGGCCTGGGGGCAGGGATCGTTGCTAGGGGACTGGGTGGGCATCAGTTGGCGGGTGGTGAGCGATTGCATAATTTGTTTTTCCTGGATTTTGTTCTTCTCTCTCTCTCTTGTTATTTTCCTATTATTATTATTATTATTATTATTATTATTATTATTATTATTATTGATTATTAAAATGTTCTTATTTCAATCCATGAGTTTTCTTATTTTTGCTCTTCAGATTCTCTCCCCTATCCCACCAGGGGAGAGGGCGAGCGAGTGGCTGCGTGGTGCTTAGTTGCTGACTGGGGTTAAACCACGACACTTGGGTAGTCCTCAGAGCCAAGATATCTGGTCTGTTCAAAGCAGTGCTATTCAAACTCACAGTTAAAGACAATAAAGATCTCGTATAAGTAACCTGATCACAAATGCATCAGGATTACATTTGTAATAACACATACATGTTAAAGGAAATTTCAAAAGATATTTAAAAATTGAATTGCAATTAAGTTTCATTTTAAAAGAAGAATAAGTTTTGGCTAGTAACAAAAGTTATATTCAGCAAAAAAAGTAATTTATACACCTTCTACTTAATAACCTCTTATATGCTTTAATAATTTAAACTACTTATCAATGGGAATGTCTTCTGTGTATACTTCAATTATTGCTTTTAGTATATTTTCTGTCTTCTTTCATGTAGCATGCCACATGTACTCAATATGTCTCCAGTGCCTATTATCACTGTTCCACTTGTATAATAAACTTCTTATCTGTGAGAATATGACCTTGACACTGTGAAAAAAAAGTCTTTTAAAGAATAGCTCAATTAAAATCTAATACCTCTGTTTAGGATTTGATTTCATTACTATTCATAAGACCATGCAACACTATTTGAGTCATGAGTTCTCATGCAACTCAAATACTCGTTTCAAAAGGAGTCATTAAAAAAATAATTTTTATTCTTCTCTCTGCCCTATTGATTTTCAGTCACCATGGAGCTCTCTTTGCTGACTTTGCAAAGGTCTCTGTTGAATGTTCATGCTATTGTTGTGATAATAATTGTTGATCGGGGTCCATCTGAAACAGGTAAATTTAAACAGAAGATAGGTAGAGGTGGGTAGTAGTTAAGCCACATGCAAACCTGCCTTCATATCTGCAGTTTTCATAGGCAACATTAAATGGGCTGGGAAGGTAGTATAATCTACAGGACTGTCACTCAGAAGCGTGAAGTTGCACTTCCAGCACTGATTAACTTTGGACAAGTCACTTAACCTGAATGTTTGTTTACCCAGCTGTAAATGAGAATAATAATTGTCTACCTTGCAGAGGGTTATGGTTCTCAATCAATTAGTTTTGCAAACTGTTCTAAGAGCAACAGACAAAAGCCTTACACACATGAGGTGGAAAGCAACATTTAACTGAGCCCTAAGTTTGTCTTCAGCATTATTGGACTTGTATTGGCGTGGACATTAACCCTTTTGAAACAATCTCTTTCTTGGTTTTAAATTTCTCTTTTCTTAATCAGTGAATATATTTCCTGTCTTCTCCCTTTCTGATTTCAAATCAGCAAGCTTTAAAAAATCACGAAAACCAGCTAATAAAACAAGGTCAAAGACTTGAATTTACTGGAAGCTTCAAATGTCTTTAAACAACAGTGAATAAAATTATCTTCAAATTACAGGCCATGAACGGAGAGCAAAGCAGAGAAGGAATACACACTGAATTAGGTAAATATCAACTTCAACAAAGATATTATGTGTAAACTGAGTATCTACAATGAATGGAAGAAGGAAGATTAACACCAAGAAAGTCTGTCCTACAAATCAGAAAATGATTCAGATAAAATAAAGATTAAAATGCAAGCTGAGTCCAACCTTGCAAAGAATATGAACATGATTATTAAAGATTTTTAGCTATATGTAGAAAAGAAACATGAAAAGATAAATAATATGTATGGTCCAAACCTTAAACAAATACCTCATCTTTCACTGAAAAGGAAAATGTGAAATAAAGGAAGACACTCAGAGGTTGTATAATTGATACAAAAATGTTAACAAGAAAATTACAAACTGAATTACTGCACCCAAGGTAAACTAAAACTCAAGGGCAAATTGTAAAACAGATAAACACCATTGCAGAATACTGAAATAAGTGGTACACTGGATTAATTGTAAATTTGTATCAATATCCATCATGCTAAGGATATAAAAGCTTGATTTGAGAACTGCATATATGATAAATATTTACAAAGGGCAGTTGGGATTAATTGAGGTAGGCACTAACCTGCTAACCTACCCTCAGCCATATGCAAAACTAGCAGGTTTCATGGGAAAGAATAATTAGAAAAATTGAGATATATAGAAAGGGGAAAAATGCAATGCAGAAGAACATGACAGACTGACATGATAGCTTTTGCTTGTTAAAATAATTGATTTTCTAGACAAAGAAATGGAAAAATATCTATTATATTTTCAGTGAAGCATAGGAAATTGATGCTGTGTAATAGACTACTTGTTAAACTGGATTAGAGTAGTAGAAATTGAAAGGTGGACTAGGAACTGATTAAAGGGGAAATGATAAGAGGTTGTTCAGGAATAGAAAGGGGTGACTTGTGGTGTTATTTCTCAAAAAACAGTCTTGGGATCAAACTTAGCTGGTATCTGCTTCAATGACTTTGCCATAAGAATGTGCCAATAAAATGAGCATACAGCATAATTTGAAGGCATAAGCAGTGTAGACAATGAGAAATAAAACATGGAGAGCATAGAAAGACCCAAAGGACTGAAGTAAGGTATGTCATAAGATAATTAATAATGTAAGACAGTATGATAAATTTAGTGACTACTAACAAGAATTACCAGCATGAACAATGTTTGTTGGGTGAAGATGATACTTTTAGTTGATAGTCTGGTCAATGTGTACCACCAATCTGATGTAAGAGCACAGTGCAAATGCAATCTTGTAACGTATCAGTCAAGGGATATTTAGTGACGATAGGCAAGTGTTCAAGCAGAGCACAGCTAAGACATTTTCCTGTGTCTGACTGTGTAGGACTCATTATCAAGAAGTATGAACTCAGTGAAAGAAATGTGAAGAAGAGCTGGAAGAATGATCAGAACAGAAAAAGTAAAACAGGAGAGCATGGCTTGTTTAGCAAATCAGACACCTAGGGCCTTATGATTTTTGAATGTGAACATGAGAGATGCTTACCAGTAACCCAAGCAGTCTAGACTCATCCTCTGTCCTTTATTCCTTTGTACTGTACATATGTAACTGTGGTCTGCATAGCTGTTTCTGACATAATACAACCCAGTTTTCACCTCTGCCTTCAGCTTTGAAATCATTGAGCTGCTTTCATTTCTTACTACTGAGAAGTTACAGAAAAATAAGAAAAAGTCTAGTTATCAGGCTGCCCAGCAGAACTCAGAATTAACTGGCTGATAGCATGGTTTGGATATCTTTTTCTGTAAGCTTATTCTTCATGGTATTAAAAAGATTTTCTGTTCAGGACATTATTTAGGAACTTGGGTATCTGATGATCTCTGTCAGATTTTAAGTTGCATAGGGCATGATGGATGAGGCTGTCCTACTTTGACATTTCTCTCTATATAAATTATAATATTGTTATTATTAATTGCAAAATTAACACAAAGCATTTAATGCCTGTGAAATATTTTTCTTAATTTGAAGGGCTGTAGCACTGAAATCCTCTTCCTAACTGATCCTTTGAGCTTAGCTAGAATTAATGTTGTCAGGATTAGCATCTGATTGATAGTTTGACACTACCCATTTCTGACATTTCACTGGCATTATTTCATTTTGGGTTCAGTGGCACTTGCACAAAGTGAAGAGTTTAAAATTGTTTCTGATGCCTCAGCAAAAGGAAGGTCAATTATCTGCTGAGGAAGAAAATGTACAAGCCAAACGTGCTGCAATATACATTGAAATATCTAGAAACAAATGGAAAGAATGCACTACTATACACTTTTAGCTGATGACAACAGTCTTAGTAGTAGAAAAAATAACCTAATTTTTTGAAGTAAACAGCTGAAAAGCTTCTGCCTCCTAAAGAGCATTCAATACAGCTTGTCAGGAAAAAAAATAGGAAAAAAAAATGTTGTCTGTGCTAAGCAATCAACTTTTATGTCTCTACAGAAGAGAAAAGAGTACTTTTCCAATGATCACTAAGTAGTAGCACTAGTGTTGCGAGGGTGCAACACTGAACTATTTGCTTGATTATTTCAGATGGGTGGGTGATTGGAGCTTCTTTTTTGAATCAAGGGCAGACCCTACAAGCTGCTGCTTAGTATCCACTGACTCAGTGGGAAGGTTGTTACAACCTTGAAGAATGTTGGTCCTTAAGAATAATATTGCTGCCAGCTTAGAGGAGATATGGGAGGAAATAAAAAAAGACTTTGAGAGAGCAGATGTTTTATTAAAAACATCTCTGTGTTTTCTGGATATCCTCTCCTACTACTATGAAATTGCAAAGAAAAAGAACTCTTAGCATATATAAAACTTGAAGAGTTTTAATAATTATACTTTTGCCTGTAGTAGTGATATAATACTATATTATTTTCTGTAGGATGATTTTAACTCCATATTCATATTCTTCATTAATTTTTATGCAGTCTTGGGTTAATTAATCTAAACCTATATTTACATATTACAGAACTATCTTAATTTTATTTCTTTCAAATTACAGAGGATTTTTTCAACATGATGGGAGATTGCCTGTAATGAAAATGCTGGCAGTAGTAGAATTCCCTTCAGGACAGTTTTAAATAAAAGTTAGAATGCTTTAAATCCTCCGATATTTTGTGCTCTGAACATCATTAGAGGTAGAGCTGATGTATCTGCTTCTGATAAAAATACCAAGCAGGATAAAAAATACCTTTTTTTCATTCCAATCTTATATGTGGATTTGTTTTTGTTTTGTTTCTTCAATTATGAGAAAAAATGTGTTTATTTGCAAAATCCTCAAAGCATTTTCCCCTTTATCTCTTTTTTTAAACTAACATCTTAAAAATCATCACACAGTTTGTGTGTATGTGTGGTGGGTTGACCCTGGCTGGATGCCAGGGTCCCACCAAAGCTGCTCTATCACTCCCCTTCCTCAGCTGGACGGGGAGAGAAAATATAACGAAAGGCTCGTGGGTCAAGATAAGGACAGGGAGATCAGTCCCAATTACAGTCACAGACAAAACAGACTCGACTTGGGGAAATCAATCTACTTTATTACCAATCAAATCAGGGTAGGGTAATGAGAAAATAAAAACTAAATCTTAAAACACTTTCCCCCCACCCCTTCCTTCTTCCTGGGCTTAACTTTACTCCTGATTTCTCTACCTCCTCCCCCCGAGCAGCACAGGGGGACAGGGAATGGGGGTTGTGGTCAGTTCATCACATATTGTCTCTGCTGCTCCTTCCTGCTCAAGGGACGACTCCTCACACTCTTCCCCTGCTCCAGCGTGGGGTCCCTCCCATGGGAGACAGTCCTCCATGAACTTCTCCAACGTGAGTCCTTCCCACAAGATGCAGTTCTGCATGAACTGCTCCAGCATGGGTCCCTTCCATGGGGTGCAGTTCTTCAGGAACAGACTGCTCCAGCGTGGGTCCCCCACGGGGTCACAAGTCCTGCCAGCAAACCTGCTCCAGCATGGGCTCCTCTCTCCATGGGTCCACAGGTCCTGCCAGGAGCCTGCTCCAGCGCAGGTTTCCCATGGGGTCACAGTCTCTTTCAGATGCATCGACCTGCTCCAACGTGGGTTCCTCCACAGGCTGCAGGTGGATATCTGCTCCACCATGGACCTCCATGGACTGCAGGGGACAGCCTGCCTCACCATGGTCTTCACCACAGGCTGCAGGGGAATCTCTGCTCCGACACCTGGAGCACCTCCCCCCCCTCCTTCTTCACTGGCTTTGGTGTCTGCAGAGTTGATTCTTCCACATATTCTCAATCTTCTTTTTGGCTGCAGCTGCCCAGTTTTGTTTTGTTTTGTTTTTTTTCCTTCTTAAATATGTTATCCCAGAGGTGCTATCCCTGTCGTTGGTTGGCTCGGCCTTGGCCAGCGGTGGGTCTGTCTTGGAGCCGGCTGGCATTGGCTCTATCAGACATAGAGGAAGCTTCTAGCAGCTTCTCCACCCCTGTAGCCCCCCCAGTACCAAAACCTTGCCATGCAGACCCAATACAGTATACAAGTGTCTGCCTCTCTGTCCCTCCTTTATAAAGTTTAATCCTGTTGATTGAGTTCTACAAGGAAAGTAAACATGTCAGATCTATGAAGTTCCTCCAAGTTTAATTAAATATAGCAGCTAGGTAGAGCAGAGCAATCTCTCACATACTGTGAGTCAGAAAAATGCTTCAAGATACAGTTATTTCTTAGACAGTAGGTAATCCTCTCAAAATACAGCCACTAGAAGTGCCTGCAATTGTGGAAAATCTTCGTTCAAAGCCCATACATTCTTAAACATCAAAGTCAATAACGTATGAGATGCAAAACTATAGGAAAATTTTCCTTAATTCTCACATTCCTAGTTTTATAAGTTTCCTCTGTCTTACTTTGTTATCTCAATATAATCTGATGAAAGGTGAATCCTAACATCTGTGCAAACTTTTCAGATTTATATTTTTTTTCTGAAAACTATAGGTTAAGGTGAATGTATGTTTCAAGATGTTAGGCAAGGCAAATGTTTTCAGGTTCCTCATTTCTTGCTACACAATTCTCCTATTTCTACCATTCAGTGCCATCAGCAGGCTGTACTATGGGGACTGGTTATGCGAGCCTGAACCCAGTCTGCAAAGATAAAACAACACCATGCAGATCAGTGCTGAGACTAGAAAACAGTTTGCCAAACCTGAACAAAGCTGAGGCATCTGTTCTTTGGTTTAGTAAGAAACTCTTATAAGGTAGACAGAAAGACCTTTTTAAAAAAAAACAGAAAAAACAGCTATGAGCAATTTCAAAACAAGGGATTGACTCTTTGAACACAGTGTATGAAATTGTGGTCTTGTAAAAGGAAATACAAAAAGGGATAGAATGAACAGTCATTCCATTAGCAACACAGAAATGCATGAATTTAAACACAACCGAATATACCAGTCTAGTCATGTGTAAATGGAAATAGTCAGAATCTACCTGGAGCTGATGCTACCATCATTAGGAAGAATGTAAATAAGAGACACCGAAACAGAGCAGTAGTTTAAACCTGGTTTGGTGCTGCCAGAAGTCTCCCTGTGACACCACCGCCCTGCCCGGGCTGGGTTGAGCATCCTCCCCTGGGATGCTGGGGGAAACGGCACCCAGCCAGTGAAGGACAGCCAGGGGCAGCAAGTGTGTGTCTGGGACCCCTGCGTGTGTGTCTACGGCCTCATGGGGGGTTTCTGCCCTGCATGGGTGCGGGTGTTTGCAAGAAACAGCACGGGCACACGTACAGCTGGATCACCCACATCTCCCATGGGAGGGGGATGCAAGTAGGGACTGCAGCCCCCAAAGAGAGGGATGCTGGTAACCTGCATGGCCTGTGACGTGTGTGGGGTGTGTCTGTTTACATAACTGTGTATATGAATGTGTGCGTATGCCATTATAAATTTTGGAGTTAGTTATAAAAGGATGTTTAGAAATTAGTCCACATATATTAACATTTTGTAGGTGTGTAGTATTATGGTTTACGTGTTGCAGTGCTGATATTGATCTTGAATGTATAGTTCACTGGTTGCCAATTAATTAAATGCCATTAATAATTCAAGAAACTGCTTCGATCCTGATCTGATTTAGACAATATGAATTTTTCCCTGTGACACGGGCATAACGGTGATTAGTCTTGATTAGTTTAGCTAGGTGTGCAAAAATGTACATAACTGATTCTGACTGAAATACACATTTGTTCTACTTTTTATTTGTTCAATGCAAATGGAAAACTACCTTGCCAGAGTGATTAATTTCTTCCTAATTATATCATTACTTTGCTATGCAATATAGGTAAAACAATCCTCGAAGCCAGAAATAATTTTTTAAATATAATTAATTGACCTAGTACCTAAGACTGAATCAAGTAATTATTTTATTGATTATAAATCCAATACATGCTGAAATGAGCCTTAGCTTTTCATGGCTAGGATCTCATAATCCTACACTATAATGGAGAATCAATGGCATTGCTTTTAAAATCTATTTCTATTTCCCTCTTTTCAAAGAGGACAAAGAATGACTGAATTTTTAGGACCTGCACTTTCCACTTAAAGTTTGGAAGAAACACCTGTCCCCAGTTCAGTGCACCTTTGCCAGAAAACTAGAAAAGTACTTATAGCTGGTCAGTACTCCTTTCCAGCTCTGCATAAAAGCCCTTCGTAACTTGTTAATGCAGTATTTATATCATCAAGCTTTACACACCACACTCATCTGACTGTATTATTTGATGCAGTCCACTCTACAATCAGTGTGGAGAGATAGATGTACGCAGAAGACATGTGGAACACTGCAGCCACTCTCCCATTAAGGAGCTGTATCATCTGGACACTGACTCCTGAGGGAGTAAGGAAAGTTTGGCTGGCCACCTTCATGGCTGTCTGTAGCAGCATCCAAAATTTCAGAAACACAGCAGCAAACTTTGATGGACACTGTTACTGAATCAATGTATCATGTTGCACTGTACAGCGTTAAATGCACAATTTCTTCTGTTAAAGGGGGTGGAGGATGAGTAGCAGCAAAAAGTTAACATGTCTGTGTTATCAGGGAAGATAAGCAAAGTGATGGTATGAGATGTAGCAAGTGGAATGATGTTAAGATACACATGGAAAAGATGTTGAGATACTCAGAGTACTGAATCCTTGGAGCTGCATGTATGTCCAACTCTGTTTTCTCTCTGACAGGTTCTTCCTTCATTTGTAGATCAGCTGCTGAGGAAATTTGTCGTTTTAGAAGGTCTCTGGGTTTCAGGACTATACATGCTCCTGCTCTGAAAAGCGGCACTACTCCCAAGAGATGGGGCAGAGGAGAAACTGGAACTGCTTATCTCTTCACTTTTGCAAGGATTTATTTACCTTTCAAATTGTGAGAAAATACTGCCTGTTTTCTTGCTTCCAGTTCTCAGCACATGAGTAAGAAACTACTATAATTGGTAGACCACATATAGCTGCTGATGTTGGGACATAATGGCCTAAAAACATAAGTTTGGCATTAAGGGATATACCCAGGGAGATATCTAAAAGCTGGTATACAAGATCAGCTGAAGTTCAACAAGAGAACCCCTTAAGCTGGCCCAGGACCAATGGTTCTGAGGAAATAGGTTCATTTAAGAACATTTGGTAGGATAACCAATGAATAAGACAGAAGCAGTCAATAACTTATGCCTTGATATTAGTCGGGGTTTTGACATGGGTTTGCTTGGTGTTAGCTGTAGTAAGGGCATAGCCAGCAAATCAAGGGAAATGATTGTCCCCCTCTACCTGGCCCTTGCGACATCACATCTGGAGTACTGTGTCCAGGGGCTTTCAAGGACAAGCAACTGGGTGAAAAAAGGGTATGTACAAAGAGTAGTATAATACAACATGACTGGTAGATCTGCCTCTATGTCCAGCATTATTAAACAATGTCATTGGAAGCTTGGGCAGAGGAGTATGGATACCCAGTACGTGGATGTTGTGCCAGATACCCAGTACATGGATGTTGTGCTAGATGCAGCTCTTGACATGTAAGTGCAGTTCCCAAGTCACAGATACTTCATGGTAGATGACACTGGAGTTGGATATGCAGTCTATACACAGACAGGTGGATAATGCAGTTCCTTGACTCTGGAAAGAAACAAGCCATTTGAGGTTGCTGTGGTGGGGAGGGACAGAAATGACTCCAGGTTACCCAAGACCATGGTACACATACCAAAGTTTCAGGACTCCTGAGAGCAATTGCCATAATCTGACTGTGAAGCACACTTGGATTTCTCCCTCCTCCCTTGCCTCATTTTTTCAATATACTCAGATACGTGGGATGTGTGTCTTCTCTGCAGGAAGATTATGACATGCACCTTATGAATTCCTGAAGACTGGCTGCTCCTCAGGCTGAGTAAACTACCAGAAAGATAGTGGGTGGAACCAAGTTGTTATTGATACTGATTATTTTTTCTTCACAGATAAACTTATTGATTTCCAGACAATTTCCTGTTCAAAAAGCCATACAAGCTGGGATCTATCTGTTAGAGGCATATTCTGGAATAGTTGTAACAAAAACATTTCATCTAGTGAGTTCTGCTGAAGGATATGGAGTGCCTATATGTCATGCATGTCCTGCATAGGAACATTTTTTCACCTACATATTTTGTCCCCATTGCCATTGAAAAGATAGAAATTGAAGCTTCTGGAAACATTTGATGCATTTAATGATAATGATAGTAATAATGTGATATTAAAGTGATTGCAGACTCTCTTATTCACACTGACTGAAGTTCACCCTCTGGCCTTGACAAAAGTCCCTTCCCTATAAAATCAGTTATCCCCTGAACTCCAGATATATCTGGTACATGTCAGATTAAATAAAGCAGAACCAACATGTAGACTCAGGGGTTGAGTGCTTTTACAGGGAGTGCAGGTGGAAGGTAAATACTGATGAATAACTGTAGAAAAAATAGATGCACCTCCTCAGTCTGAGTCTATTGGCTCACCCCCAACAGTGGTAAGAAATGGGCCACATCAGTTGTTCCAATAGCTACTCACTTCCTCTCCCTAAGCTTGGCTGTTTTAGATTGCTGAGGAGCAACTGAGTTGTGGCTGTCACCCATTATGAAAAATTAGTATAACTGAAATAGGAGCAATACCACACCTTTGTCTGCAGGTGTAGAAAAGTCCCACTGGACAATGTCAGAAATGGTCAATATTAACAACTCTTCAAGCAATATTGTTAAAACCAAAAAAATTTAAAACTTCGCTTTTACAGCTACTCCCTTCCACTGAAAAAAACAACTCTAAAACCCAGAAAGGAAAAATTTGATTTGTGAGATACGATACACAGAACAAGAATTGTGCTTTTAGTATAATGATTACTATTTGGAAAATAGCATTTCAAATCCTCAAAAATCTTTTTGATGAATAATTTCTGTCTTGCTCTTGCAATTAAATGCTTGGTTATGTTTAGTGCGTTAAAATGTATATGAGAGACTTCAATTCCTTGCTTATATCCAATATATATCAGTTTTACTATGCATATCTAGACTAGCCATGACGTTATATTTTATTTCATTTTTAGGCCTTTTCTTACTTCCACCTTCTTTTTTTTTCCTTTTTTTTCCCTTTTTCCTCCCAGAATAATAGAAAGAAAGAAGTTGCACATGATGATTACCTTGTGCAGGAATCAGAAGTGGATGTGGAAGTGAGCCCGGTACAATTCATCATAGGGTCCTCTTATCCATTGCTTATGACTTTACTTAATATTTCAGGCTGAAGTTAAACAGCCTGGGTGCCTGTTTCTGTCATTACGTTTGGAACACAAATCAGAATTCCTCTTTACCTATGAAACATGAATTGAGAGGAGAAAAATATATATCTTTTATAACATTGCAAAACTTTTGTTGATTGTATCCAGACTTTGTGTCACAGATACCTCTACAATATCCATGAATCTCTCTAGCACAGTGTGGCACAGCAGTGCAGTCTGATTGGTATAGAGGATGAAGACAATGAGCTGACATTATCTATCATTGGGAAAAGTTGGATCCAGTGGAATAAATTATGTATAACAATGACAAATATAAAAATCCTTATAAGATTTCCTTGTATAAGTGGTATAAACGTCAGCTGAAATAAGGCATCGTCATTTAGAATGGTCCTACTCTGGCATATAATGAGAATCTGTATGCATGCAATTAATCCCAATATGTCTTCACAGATGAATAAGATAATGTATGCACAATACAGTTTGTAGTCCATGGAATCAGTAATTTTCTTAAGTAACTCTTATAACAGAGTACCCTTGCATTTAGGCAGCTCAGAGAAATAATGTTTGTGTGGACAAGCCATAAGCATTTTTTTTCTGGTCATGAAGCACTCCCAAACAGGAACCATGTGGAGTTACTTCTGTTGGAAACCTAGTTTGTAGCCCTAAGCATAAGATAATTCTTTATCTATTTTAAAGGGGAAAAAATAATTTAAAGCTGTTCAGAAGGCCTGAAAGAGGAGGATGAGTTAATATTAACAAGATTCTTCCATTTTGCAGTGGAAATGAAGCTAGACACCATTGATAACCACTTCATAGAAACCACTGAGGCACTCTAAATTGGGAGGTAATTTAAGGCTTTTCTATTAAGGAAATAATGTGGTAAGTAATTGCTTTAATTTTAAATCAAGAAATAAGCTTCTGACTGTTACATGTGTGAAAGGAAAAGAAATTAGTATTTTATTGGAAGAAGTAGCAAAAGCATTAAAAGAAAGAGCTTATTCCTTTTAAATAAATTAAGAAAACAACAACATTTAAAAAGATTGAAGGTCTGATAAATTGGATGTAGTATTTGTCTTTTTCCCCCCCCTCTCCTATTTGGTTGCTGAAAGCAGTTAAGTGGATGTGATACTTCTTTGCATAAGCCAACATTTTCAGACTTCCAAGTTCAAAGTTGGAGATGTACATCTGCATTTAAGCACCCGAACAGAATCTTCAGATATTCAAATAACCCAGTTAGCACCCTTGAAAAAGCAATCTGCTCCTATTAGATGCCTAAAAAGAGATTTAGAAACATACATTTAAAAAGGAAAAATGTAGCAAGTGTTCTAGCAAGGACGGCAGGAAAACAAGAATCCTCTGTAAGTGCAATATGTTACCAAGGAAGAGGGAGATCAAGCAAAGACTTGATCTGGTGTTTAACAAGGAGAGACAGCTATCGACAGGTGATGCAAAGAAAAGCCAAAGCATTTACTGGATTTTTTGCTTCAGCCTTCACCGACAGTAACAGTGTTCATCAGACGGCTCATTACGTCACTGTCAACGACGAGGGGTAAAATCTCAGGCCAGAAGAGCAGTTAGAAGAGCCAATTAGACAGCAGCTAGATAAGTTTGAACTGTCCGAGCTTGATGAAATTCTCTTTATGGTACTGATTCAAATAGTCTCGGGGTCAGCAACTTTGTGAACTCATAAGGACTAGCGAGGCTTCAGAAGCCTGGAAAAGGAAAATGTATTGTCTATTTTTAATAGGTGTAAGGACTAACCTAGCAGACCTTCAGTTCCTGTGAAAATACTGGAATAAATAATTGAACTACTTGTATACAGCTGGTACATGCTTATAAGGAGATGAAGAACAGCCGAGAACAAATCATGTCATATCTATTCAGCTTCCTTCTGTGAGAAGTTAAGAGCTTTCCTGAAAAAAGAGAGAAGAAACAGAGAACGTGTGGCTAAACTTCAGCAGGTCTCTCTTAAACAAGCTAAGGAAATATGGCACTGCTGGAAGGGAAGAATATCATACTGGGGGAGTAGCTATTAAGGTTCACTGCCAAGTTGGAAGGATGCCGTAAGTGGAATTTCACAGGGTCTATCTTCAGTCTGCCACCACTCGATATTTCCCTTAATTATTTCAAAAGCATGGAGTGTATACTTATTTAATTACTAATCAGCACCAAGCTAGGAGGGGCTGCACTAAGATTTGAGGGAAGGACTAGAATACAAAATTATTCTGACAAATCAGCAAAAAAGATGAAGAAAACCCAAAAATTCGAGACAGTTCCAATAGGAGGGAAACCAAATGTTTCTATCGGGGACTAGCAGGAACAGGACTGAACAACAAAGGAAGCCAAGCTGGGACCAACGGTGACCGTAGCGCAGGTAGGATGGTGGCCTGGCTGACCTGGGTGCAGGCCTGCAATATGCAAGCAGGGTCAGGTCTGGGCAGTAACAGTCTCCACTGACAGTTTGATGAGCATCAGACAAGTGCAAAATGTCTGAGGACAATCTGGGGAGTCAAGTGAACAAGTCAGGATGAGCAGGGAACCCGGCAGGATGCAGACCTGCCTATACCATGCCAGGCAAGGACTGGGGTCGACACTGGGCTCCTGGGCCAAGGGTTGGAGACCTGATAAAGCTGCTCAGAGCAATTCAGACCTACTAATGAATGCACTTAGGGTCTGGCCAGAAAGCTTGACTTGTTGAAGGCACTCAGATTGCTTTCTTTAGAAAAAAGAAATCTTAAATGAGGGATGATAACTTGTCTTCAACAACCTAAACAACAAATGGGTAGAGGAAAAGAGACAAATGAGCTTTCTCTATGTCCATTGTACAATAAGCAGCAGTGGACTTAAACTGAAGTAAAGGAGAACTAGTTTAAACATGAGGGAAACATTTTCTAACTATAAAAATAAGCAATACTGAAAGAGATTTTGCAGAGAGTAAAATCTCACTCACCTGTCAGGGCTGTTCTAAGTATAGTTGATCATCATTTGAGACAAGAAAATGGACTGAATGACCTCTAAGTCCCTTCTAATCCTATTTTCTCTAATTCAGTGACAAATGTTGATGAGCATACTCAGTGGAATATGTATCTACAAGTAATCAGTGGGATGATTTGTAGAATAAGGTACTAATGTAATACTATAACCCTTTCGTCCTAAGTGATTCAAGTAAACAGAAATAGAATTTGCATTTTATACTATAATTAGAAGTCATCTAGAAGAGCTGCTATTTATCAAATTATAAGACATAATTATTGATACTGAAATATCTACTTCTAGGTGACACGTTTTGAAAATAGGCATTAGTGCTTTTCCAGTGTTTTCAATAAAAGCCTTCAAGACCACAAATAGCTCTAGTCAGAGCAGAAGACATCTTGTTTTGTCATGTGTAGCTAAACACTGTACAGATTGCAGATGTGGCTTTAATGACAACACAGGGCCTGATTCAAACAAAAGTTGTGTTAACCATTTGTGGATCATTTTAAACTGATTTACTCTGTCTACTCAGCTTTGTCTACTTGACTGAATTTAATACTGTTAACATTTCTACTCTCAATTTTAAACTCTGTCTTTTTCTCTAAATTGTTCTTACTGTAACTTAATTAAAGAGCAGCTAGTGATACACATAGCTTGATACAGGGACTAGGGTAAGGGTTGTCTTATAAAATATGAAGCCGTGTACAAAGTGTACACAGCTAGTATATAACAGTGTCAGAGGCTGGAAGACCCTGATCAGCCAAACTGCAGTTGCTTATTTATTCATTTGTTATCTAGTGCAGTCCATTATTGTGGCCAACATACCATGGCCTCCATGGAAGCTTATACTACACATCAGCCATGGTATGTAGCCAAGATCCTCTTTAACACATGGTCATCCTCCACCTGAAACAAAACTGGTAACATCATTCTCAACTAACTTTGCATGTTCAAAAGTCAGGCACTAAAGCTAAGCTGGAAGTATTTTAGCTGACCATCCATGAGTGGACTTTGGGGCTGTCTGAATAATTCTGCGAACTCCATTAAATATACTACTTAGGGCTTGATTCAGTTACCTAAAGACATGTATCTAGTACCATGGAAGATGCTCTAGGCTGTCTCTGCTGGTCTTCAGATGCCAGTCCAGGTGGCTATAGGCCTCCTGTAATTCCTGTGCCATATCTACAAGCTTCATGTAGGTCTGAGCCCTACATGGCAGAAGATGTCTTAAATGGCACTAGAGGCATGTGTTTAGGCAGGTGAATCAATTGCTATATCAGCGCTGTCTTAAACATCCAGCTGTCATTTAGTTACCAAAATCTTGATAACTTAATCTGAAAGCAGAATCTCATGCTGTTGTGGTTTAACCCTAGTTGGCAACTAAGCACCACACAGCCTCTCGCTCATTCCCCCCGGTAGGATGGGGGGAGAGAATCTGAAGGGTAAAAACGAGAAAACTCATGGGCTGAGATAAAGACAGTTTAATAACTGGAGGGAGGGAAATGTAATGCAAAAGAAAATAACAAAGAGAGATAAATAAAACCCAAGAAAGACAAGTGATGCAAATGAAAACAACTGCTCACCACCAACCGACTGATGCCCCGCCAGTCCCTGAGCGGTGGCCACCCAGCCAACCTTCCCCCTAATTTATTGCTGAGCATGACATCATATAGTATGGAATAGCCCTTTGGTCAGCTGGGGTCAGCTGTCCCAGCTGTGTCCCCTCCCAACTTCTTGTGCACCCCCAGCCTACTCACTGGCGGGGAGGTATGAGAAGCAGAAAAGGCCTTGACTCTGTGTGAGCACTGCTCAGCAGTAACTAAAACATCCCTGAGTTATCAACACTGTTTCCAGCACAAGTCCAAAACATAGCCCCATACTAGCTACTGTGAAGAAAATTAACTCTGTCCCAGCCAAAACCAGCAGACATGCTTGGAGATTGATTCAGTTGTTTAAATATATACTTCTAGTGATGTTTGTGACCCTCCATGGTATCAAAGGTATGTGCATAGGTTGGTAAGAAGATTGCACCCACTTGGATTGGCAGCTGGAATGGGGCTTTACATAGGAAACATCTGAAGTTAGAGAAGATATATTCACCTAGAGAAAATGTTGGAAATATATTGAGAATTCCAGGTTGAGACTATGTCACAGTAAACTCAACTTTATTTTATAAAATCCCATTTATCAGATAATCCCAGTTGAAACAGCCAGGTTCACAACTCTAGTTTTCTTTCCTGTTTTTATTCCTAGTCAAAATATATTTGGGTTTCTTTTGCTCATCTGTTCTCTTTATAGGAACCATGGAAGAACCAAAATTTATTAGAAGGAACAGCGGAGTCTAGAGAAGGCAGACTGTTCTTGCAGCCTTGTTTTTTTCTTCCTCAGAATCTTCCTGCAGACGTTATATAATATGTGATATACAATATGATAACATTGCAGCAGGAGATGTGGTTATAGCCCTTCTAGGCGTCTATCTATATCCCTTTTAAACACTGATAAAAGTGTGCTTGTGACAGCAGATTTCATAAGCAGCCTTGTATCACTACCAGTTTACAATATGCTTGGTTACACTGAAAGGGACTTCTGTCACTCATGTTAAGTATCTACTTTCATCTTCCTGTTATTGGGATACTATTTGTTAATTACCACTCCCTCAGCTATGCACAGAACGAGCTTCATCTCCCCTAAATTTGGGTCTCTGTAGATGCTTACATGTGTATGGATCACCTTGGGCTACCTCTGTGTTAATGGAGAGAAAACAGCCTCACTTGGACAAGTGTCATCTGCCCTGTTTCAAATGTCTGCTTTGAGATGACACAGATCTTTTACATAAGTGCCTATTTGTCTCTCTTACTAAGAAAGGCCAGAGAACAAACTCAGAAGCAGACACTTGCATTTAGTAATGAATCTATTTCACCATAACTGCCTCTAACCACTTGGATGCAAAGCAGAAGAAATAATTTTAAAATGCCCAAAAAGAGATTAATGGTCACCTTGTTCCATTTTCCATGGAACTGGGTGGAGGGTACTCATATAATCAAGTATCATGTCTCAGTTTGGGAATGGACAGTAACTTCTTGTAATTCTCAATCTATACTATAAATAGGCCTGTATTACAAAAGCAAATATGACTAATTGATCGGTGTGCCACCTATCTTCACTGTCCTCCAGAGAAGGAAAAAAGTATTTCAAAGGCTTAGCTGATTCACATGTCTAGCATGATTAAGGCCAACTCATTTCTGTACCTACCAATGTGTATCTACTCAGACATGTAGCTGTTACATACATGGTAAGCCTAAAGCATTTCATGTGGAAACCATCTATGTCCTGATCCAAAAGGCAGGTATACATATAAGATACAGATTTCACAGGAGTATTGTTCAGCCCTAATCTAAATTGAGGTTCAAAATTACTCCTCTAACCCTGTACCTAGATATTCTTCTCATGATGCTACTATGTTCAAAGCACCCTGACATGCTGGTGGCTCCTATTGTTCTGGGCATCCCTTGAATTACTGTGGAAGGATCTGTGTCAACCTGGACTCTTTGTATTACCTGTCTGTTTTAAAATAGTCTAGAACTACAGGAGGCAGAACCACATGTCCCTGCATGGCAGAAGATGAGAATTTGCCCCCAACATTACTGTATTTCGTTCTTCCTAAGGAGCACCAAAATTATCACATAGGACATAAAAGATTTGGTGAGTCAAAAATAATTGTAGAACTTTGTGTTTGGCATTTATCAAAGGTTTTTACCAACATATGATAGACTGTGCTAACCCTTATAATAAAGCTGAGTTTTTCTTAGAAATTAAAGGGGAAAAGAGTGAAATGCACTGTGCATGAATGTGACATTTTCATTTCTATTTAAAGTTTCTTTACAAAGCAGAGCTCTGGAGGTGCTGTTCCAATGCTCCCTCATTTATAACCTTTTTTGTGACTCTGGAAAACCTTGTACAAACAAACATCGTGGAAGATAAATGAATGCTCTCCTCATCTCTGTTAATCCTGAAATGCCATTACTGTAGTTCACAAATATGGACATAGTCTTAGTGTTATTCATTAAAACATTGGTTAACAAGAAACAAGATAGAGGTTAAGGCAGAATTGTAGTTTAGAGAAAATACCACTAACTATGCTGCCAGCAAAGATTGAAATGGATTCCCTTATGCTTGGCATAGGAGGCTACTAATAATACAGGAACTCCCTGGAGATACCCACTGAAGCAGGGCCATGACCCGTTTCTGCAGGAGATGATCCGCCATCATCCTTCCTTTGTGGCTCTGCTGCAAGACGAACAGCTTTAGGTTACAGAGGAGCTCTGCAGGTAGAGCTGAATCCACTTTGGTTTTGGACTGCCTTAGCCACAGCAGGAAGCCGATCCTTCCCCTTCCTACTCTATTAAGTAGATAATTTAAAGTGGCATCCTGCAGCATCTCAAGTTAATTGAAAGTGTTAAATGAAAAATGATTGACAGGGCCAATTCTTGATTTTATATAATTTGCACAGTCTTGTGGGAAATGTTCTAATCATTTCCCTGTCCACTCCACATTTAGGTATACATCTTGCTTATGTGTTGCAAATGCTTTTCATATGCTGAAAAGACTTTATACTTTACTAAGTTTCATGCAGGAACAAAAGTATCTAAGGTGTGTGCTGAACTCTTTCAGTTATTTTGGAAATAATAATGAAACCATAAGTGCAAGATTGCTGAAATTATTAAATCCCTGTAATTCACAGGCAGGATGTCTAGAGCCATCAGCCGTGCTTGTGGCCCTATAGTAAACTGTGTAAAGCATCTGAAAAACTGACCTTGATGTTTTGCAGCTAGAATACTTCAAACTGATAAACAAGCGCAAAGAGATAAATATGCCACATAAACTATACCAGTGATACTGTGCTATAAGAAGCTACATTTTCAGTGGTGCAATCAGATCATAATCTCTTGCTCAAGAGTTAACATGACATTGAATTATAATTACTCAAAGTTAAATAACTAAAGAAATATTTTCAGTTTCATCAGGACTTCTGTGGATTTTATCATTTAATTTAGAGCCTGAACAGAGAATGATTGCAATTAAAAGGTTCTTTCATTTTGAAATGTAACTTTGGTCTGGGAGATGTTCCCTTTACACAGAATGGGAAATAGCTGTCGAACCAGAATAGTTACCTGTGGGAAGATACTTTTTGAATACTGCCACTGAATGGATTTGAGTACCAGCCTTTGAGCTACCAAATTTGATGAAGTGAATCTTAAAGTATTACAGATGACTGGATTGTAGCCTAGGTTAGACAGTTATTTGAAGAGGCAAGTTGGTGTAATTAAATGATCTCAAAGCTACTACCTTAGTCTCCATGTAGGCTGGTGAGAAAAAGTAAGAAAGATGCAAGGAAGTGCTTCTTTTTCCTACAAAAAAAAGCATTATGTCAGGCTGCATAGATTCTCTGGAGCATGGGAAATACATGCTACACAATGATGGATGGGGAAGAATATGCTGCAAGAGCATCCTTTGAACAGAATAGTAGTTTTCCATCTATTTCTTGTTTTTGCAGGGAAGAAAAAAAAGGAGATGACATTTCTCTATACACATTTTTGTACGAAGGTATCTTTGCTGCCTGTGGAGACTGGAATAATTATTAACAATAATTATTTAATTAGCTTTGGATATTCAGAAACAGAAATGATAATGATAGACCTTGCATCTCTACCCATGGGCAAGGTGTATAAGATTCTGTAAAAAGAAAAGGAATACAGACTTCCCTGATTATTTGAAGTGTTTCAGAAGCTTTGGGGTCATCACATTACTGATTGAGATTCATCTCTCATTTTATAAAACTTCCTCAGTGCATTTTTGGCACAATCGTAATATTTTAAGGCAATTTTATACTGAAATCTTTCTAATCAGAATCTCTGGTGAGAATCCCGAATGGAAAAAGAAATCTCAGCCAGTATACTTTTAAAGCATACAGCCATTCAGAATCTGATTACCTTTTCACATTTTCATACAAAATGGATTAATGTGTCCCTGTCTTTATTACATTTTCAACACTTGTCATTCGCGATTAAGCCAACACTATGAAGATGTATTACACAGCAGCATAAATGGTCACATTAAAATAGGGTATATATGTGCCTGAGAAGTTAAAGGCATCTTGATTTGTGTTACTTTTACATTAGATGTAATGTATCTAAAAATATTTTACACAGCACAAGAGTCAACAATCTGGGGGGAAATATAACTAAGTAGATGGAAGCTTACAAAAAGGGGAGAGAGCTGGAGAAAAGTGTTAATTAAATCAATCACAGAGACATGTGGTGATGTGATAGAGTGCTATGAAGAAAGCCAGATGCAATTTCTTATAGATAACAGCTCAAATCAGAAATTGCCACACAATAGGAAGCACCTGCTCAAGAGGCCCAGTGCTAGAATGCAGAGGTTATTATGGGGCAGGACTGATGTGTACTGGGAAGGATTCTGGACAAATCTTACTTTGTGCCTGCCTTAAATTATTCTTAGTTCTCTTGTGAAAATATTTCCCCCATTAATCACAGCACTACCTCTATATGCAATTTATTTTGCTTCTACTTACCCTGTTACACAGTCCAGAGCATGCAGCCTTTCAATATATAAAGGGGGCTTATAAGAAAGACAGAGAGAGGCATTTTACCAAGGCTTATAGTGATAGGACAAGCAACAATGGTTTTAAACTGAAAGAGGGTAGATTTAGATTGGATATAAGAAAGAAATTTTTTTATGATAAGGGTGATGAGGCACTGGAACAGGTTGCCCAGGGAAGTTGTGCATGCCCTATCCTGGAAGTGTTCAAGGTCAGGTTGGAGAGGGCTTTGAGCAACCTGATCTAGTGAAAGATGTCCCGGTCCATGGCAGGGGAGGTTGGACTGGGCGATCTTTAAAGGTCTCTTCCAACCCAAACCATTCTGTAATTCTATGATTCTATGTTGTATCACCTCAATACAGTAGCTGACTCCACTGCTATTATTTCAGCCCCACACTAGATTCCCATTGGATTCACTGGACATTTGGTTTGTTCCTATTTTGAGTCCATTACTTGTGTTTCCAAAATAGGCTTGCACTCAAATATGATTTGAAGCTTGTTATTAGGAATCAGAAACAGGTGAGAGAGCAAGACTATCTTTTGGTTAATTTTGTTTTTATTCACTTTTTTTTTTCTTATCGCAAATTCATCCATCCAAATTTCTGCATTTGGGAGCTAACAAACTTTAAAAATCAATGAGGAAGCAAAATTTTTGGTTTGTTTTCTAACCTGTGACTAAATCCTCTCATACAACCCTATGAAAATCTGTCTAAATGCAACCTATTACCTGATAGGCTTCATATGTCTATCAAGAAAGTTGTAAAGAAAGGCAACCTAGGCCCATTAAAGACTGTGTACATCTTGCCATTTGTTTCTGGAGGCAAGGTTTCTACTCAAACATTAACTATATAATACAACTGTCAACGAAAGGGTGCAGCTGCTGTCTTAAAAGCCAGTGCACTGACAGATCTACCTGACCATTATTATAAAATGGTTGTACGTCACCTCTAGCAAAACTTCAGCTTGGAAAGACTCTTAAAACATCTTTTTGCTGTTTTTCCTGTAATCTGTTACAACAAGTACAGGAAGTATAGTAGTGTGGATTATATTGTGGACCTTGCTCGCTGCCCTCTTGGTGCTGGTAGAGCACTGTCCCTATGTAAGAGAGATTCAGATGGAGACTGCAGTAGAGGGGCCAGGCCAGCCTGAAGCAGCAGTTTCAGATCTGTTTGGCCCTAGACTTTTAGGGTATCTAGTGCTTCAGTTTATGGTGCCCATTCATGGGAAAGGTAAGTGAAGTGAGCTCCATGGACAGTTCACCTTCCCTTTCCAGTGCTGCAGCCAGCGTGGCCCCGTCTGAGCAGCACTCCCGTTACAGCAGCCAACTGACTCATTGCACTCTGTGCATATACATATCTGAGCCAGCTAAGTGTTTCATCTTGTACCCCTCTAATTTATCTCACTGGTACTGAATTATCATCTCTCCCATGATTCTCAGCCGTATCCCCATTCTTCATTCATCATCCGCGTGCTTATTGTCTGGCTCCTTGCTTCTGCTGATACCATCGGCTGCCACCACACTCTGTGCTATGCACTGTAGAGATTATTCACATCTGAACTGCTTGCTCTGTGTACAGGCAATCTCTCCACGTAAATAAGAATACCTTTACAGCCTTTTGATAAACACTGATCCCCCTTTGTATGCCTCTTATCCATTTTTCTCTGAAGTCATTCTTACTGCTTGCCAGTAACAGTGTTCATTCCGAAGACTTTACTGGAAGACTTATTTCTCTGCTTTGGGATGATTTGGGGTCATTGTTTCCTCCTGGATACATTTAGTCTCTGAGGCTCTTTCCAAGGGCAGTTTCATGCTTAGGAAGAAATTGGAGGAGAGTACAGTTTCAGTTTGGGGTTTTTCTCCTGAAGAAGGGAACACAGGGTTAGCTGTCTATGGGGAATTATGAGAACAAGATTCTAAATCTCACTGCTTTAAATTATTCTAAAAGCCATGGCCCGGAAGGTGTAATTGGCAGGGAAGTGTAGAGTTTGTCAGTGCAGCTCAATAATTATCTAGTCAGAACTCCTGAATGAACTCTTCCCAGTAATTTTTTTCAGCCCTAGACAGCTCTGCAGCTATTTTATTTCAGCTTAACCATTGTGAAGTCGTCATGATTTTGTGTAACATTCTCAGTTTTACAGATGAATAATACATTTTATTTTACCCACCAATGTTACTGGAGCCCGGGTATTCCTTTTTTTTATTATTATTATGATTATTTTGAAGAAATAAGAGTGATTGAGTGCTAAATCTCTTTTGTACAGTACAATATATGGCAGCCTGAAGTACCCCACTCCCACATTTTTTTATTCATATGATACATGAAAAATGGCATAAATGTATTTCATTGTGTCACCTAGAATCTGTGTAGCCAGCAATAATGAATAGTGTTTCATTTCTTCCTGACAAGATTATTTGACAAGCAGACCCTGCATTGGCAATGTTGTTTATTTTCATAGGCATGTAAATTATCTTGACAGCCTCATAAACATAAATTGGCAGGCATACTGTCCCACAGCAATGCTTGTTAAAATACACTAATGGAATATAATAAATAAATTATTCTAGTGTATTTATAATATGCTAGCATACCATTACATCTTGCAAAAGTTATACAGTACAGGATAAACTGCTCTATATTTCGTACAGTTAACAATAACTTGTTGGTCAGATATTTAATGCAACTAACTGTGACGAAAATTGCATAGATTCATACTCAGGGGTGTATTGAACCTCAAAATGAGCAAGTAATCACTTATCTGGCCTCAAATGTTGTGTAGTCCTTCCCACTTTGCACACATGAATTTCATTTGGCACAACTGTGCAGGAGGTAGGTGGAGGAAATTGCACATCTGTTCAATCAACAAATTGATTGGTTGATAGCTGGTTGTTGGGCTGGATACAAAAATACCCATAGATGTGTGGAAAGTACCTGGAAAATAGGTGTAGCTTTGGAAGTCCAAAAAGAATGGATGCTAATTATTTACGGATGGTCCAGGTCAATGGCACATTATTATTCATTCAGCTGTTTTTGCTGGTTGTTCAAGTTCACCGTAGAGGCCATCAGCAATTTGAAATTCGCCTGGATACAAAAGAAAGAAGATGCAGACTGGTCTTTGATCTCTTTGGAGCCGAAGCAAGTTAAGGACACAAACATCAGTGGCAAACATCACCTCAGACTGCAAGTCCATGTCCACATGATGGGTATCAGCCCTTGCTCAGGGTGGCCTTTAATCCTCAGAAATTCAGTCTTCTAAATGCCAGGGCTCTCTCTAGGGTACCTTCATTGCCACTGGAGGAAAGAAGAGCTTTTGGGGGACAAACCATTCCACCTAATTTATAACATGATAAATCATGGTTTCAAGGAGCCTATATCTCTCTCTTACGGAAGCCTAGATGACTAGCTTAGATTTCGATAACAAATTTTTAGCGAGTTAAAGTTAGGGAGAATTAGTTCCACCTAGAGAGTTTGGAAATTGAATGTTTTCCCTCATTATATAATCACCATTTTATGAATCAACTGTAAATAACAAGCAGCATCTAATCTTCTCCCTGGAGTAATTAAGACTATGATAAGGGAAACAACTCCAGAGCACTTGGCTATGTCCTATCTCCTTGACATGTGTCAAGTAGGTGTCACTGCCAGTATCTCATAGAGACTGCATTGCCTGCTTTGTCAGACTGGATAAGAATTTGTCTCTGTATTTTTCTCAATATCCCAAATTGAAATCCCAAATTGTTCAGTACTGATATGAGCAGGCATTCAAAAAGGTCATAAAATACCTCCAAATTCTTGAGCCACTTTGGCACAAGTCTGAGTCCTGAGCTCTGTTTGGAGCTGTCTAATTAATATCAGCTCCCAAAGACTCCTCAGAACCACTCCAGTGGTCAGCAATGAGTCAGCCTGAAGGCACACCCCAAAAATGTCCCTTAGTCCCTGACTTGCTCTTTTTCAAGGCAGGCCAGGGTGCTGCCAGGCAAAATTTAAATTGCTAAAATCTGGTTCTAAAAGCACAATACAGAACGCAAGAACTTTATTGTTGTGGTTTCATTTTGGGCTGGTTTCAATGGAAAGTTGTCCTAAATAAAAATGACTGCACAATATGGCTCATAATTTCATTATTTTCTTACCCCTTCCTTTACTGAAATAAATATTTATTGAGCTCAACAGGGTGAATAAAAAATCCCTGGCATTCTCTGTGTGCCACTTTATGTATGAGCTTTTCTATGTCTCATTTCTCCATGACAACCTCATTTGACAGGCAGTCCCTGCTTTGGCAATGTTGTATCATATTTTCTTAGGCATGTAAATTCTGTTGACAGTCTCATAAACATAAATTGGCAGGCATACTGTCCCAAAGCAATGCTTATTAAAATACGCTAATGGAATACGATAAATACATTATTTTCAAATGCAAGCAGAAAATACACAGAGGTTCATATGATATTTCCACTGCTGATTGATGGGAGTTACAGTCAGGGACAGCTAACAAAATTTCCAAGTTTGTGATTCAGTTTCTGTAGTTAGCACTGCAGGTCTATCAGCACCCCCAGTTGCTGCCATAGCCTTTTGTTCCAGTCCCAGTGCTAACACAGAGAAACAGCCAGTCTTTTGCATGATGTTTCATGTGTTTCTAATCTGTGGCTGATACTCTGTTCTCCCCCAGTGTCTCTCTAATTCTTTTTCTACCCCTCAAAAAATCACAGATCCTGATACCTCTGAGCTGCACAGTGGCTGACTGTTGTCCTCCCTTGACACTGACTCATCTGCTTCTGGGTGGTTGCAATAGAAACAAAGTTGGTGGCATACCCTGGGAGCAAGTTACTGCAGTGTAGGAGCAGGAGGGGAAAAAAAGAAGGAGGAAATTTCCAATTTCCCTGAGCTGTAATTCCTGCTTTGCAGTACTTTTGGGATGGCAAAAACAGACTACGGATATTGTTCTTATGACAATAGTAGCCTTCAGGCAAAAATAATAAAATTCTTATCAATTATGCAGTTCTGCAATATTTTTAAAAAATTGAAAGGTGTTCTAAAAGCTTTTTTTTTGCTTATTGTATATTAAAATTATAATAAAATAAGCGTAATTACTTTTAATAGTGAATATTTTTATCCAGCTCCAGGTAATTCTCTTTGAGAATCAGAAATATAGAAAAACAGTTTAAAAATTAGGTCTATTTTACAATTTCCAAAACTTGAATTATTCTAAAATTAGAAAAACGAAAACCTAGAATACTCTTGTGACCTTTTATTTATCTTATTTTATCCAACCTCAGAATGTCAACAAAATTTTACGTTTTGATAATACTTCAGAAAATTTTACAGTAATACATTTTTATTTCCTTTGACTATCTCTATTTTAAACATAGATGAATGAATGTATTTTCAGTTGTAATAAAGGTTTTGAAGCCTTTCTAAAAGAAAGATCTTTGTGCAAACAAGGCTTTCTTAAGAAAGAGAAGCACCAAGCGTGCTGTTAAGCAGAAGTGAGAATTAATCAGTTTCTAATTTTTTGATGACCCAGTTTTATTAGGGGGTGGATGACGTCATTTTTATGAGACGGGTCTTGGAACACTTAGTAATTTATTGTAAAAAAATGTTATATAAACATAAGTTGCAAGAGTAACATTTTCAGTAGCAATTTAGGAATGTAGAAGCAATTTAGGATTGGACTTAAGGTCTTAAGAACCAAATTTTCAAAGGTGAGGACAGACACCTTCAAAGATTTTCAGAAGTGTGTAAGGACGTTAGTTAGCTAAAACCAGAACAAACAGAGCTTAAAATGCTATTTAGGCAGAATTGAAGTGTGACTTTCAGAACAGTTCATGAAAAAATCCCCTGACCTAGTACATTTGAGATATACCAGCCATCTATGGTATCTATATATATGATATACCAGATATATATAGATATATCTATATATATGATATACCATGATATCTATGATATACCAGCCATCTATACCAGCCAATCATTCTATGATGATCTATATTTCTAGGTAAGTGGTTAGGTGGAAGACATCTACCTACAAGCTAGTCAATGCAGGTGCCCACTATAGGCAGTAGTGAGAAATAGGTACTTTTAAGTGCATTAGATTCATTTTCAGATCCCAACTGTAGACTGAGATAAATTTCACCCTTGAAGTGTCCTGTCCTCTTCGCTGATCATAAAGAGTTGAGATAACTATCCCATGGTAGATGCCTACAACTGATCAGACAAATCCTACCTTTGGTCATTGTATACCATGGAAGAAAAGACCAGACTGAGGCACAGAAGCACAAAGGCTAACTGTAGATTTGTCAGTGCAGCTATGCCATGAGGTAGAGGGCTACGGTCTCTGCCCCCAGTGCAGCTTGAGAGTCATTGACTCTGTAATGGACAGCACATGGTGTGGCAGGGCCACAGCCCAGGGATAGTCTTGAGGAATGGATTACAAGAAAGAAAAGTGCCTCCGTTTATCTTCTCCTGCTGAGAAGGGCTCCCAAAAGAAGAACATCCTTGTTGCATCTCTGGCAATTGCTATTTAAACACTTTTTATAACAAAATGCATAACTCCTGTGACAGAGATGAGACCACTGGATTTTCTCTCTCCTCTGCTCTTCCCAGTGATATATTGAATTGTCTGATTTTTAAATGGTGCAATGTCCACTTTCCAGCTGTCCAAGCTGGTGCTTTATTCCCAGACTGGGACTCTGGGTATTTTTACGTTTGGGCTAAAAAAATTCTATAACTCCAGAACTGCATATAATTATTTATATATTTGTAGACAGGCATAATCTAAATGTAAAATTAGCATTAATTAAAATTTTCCCACATAGTTGACTCATAATTATTCCCCAGCTATAAGAAATAAATATAATTAGGGCAAGTGAGAATTGTGGGACAGGAATAGCACAATGAGTTAGAGAGGAATAGCAGAACATAGGTTAAGAAGAGAGGAAAAATATTATGGGAGTATTTTTACTTCAGAAAGAAATTAAGTTTGTTTGCTCATGACATTTATTCCACTAGTAATTTTCTTTTTTTTTATGTGGTACTTTAAAATACTTTTGATGGTAACTTTAAAACTTATATTTTTGAAGTATGTCTAAATAAAAATCATGGAAATAAGTAAATGTGTGTGAAGTGCAACTACTGATATCATGTACAGGAACAAGTATTATTTAATTTTCAGGAAATGTTAAGAAAGATCCCACTGAGTTCACTAGACATACCACCGCTGGTTTTAATCTGTATCAATAAGAGGGAGACATGATGTAATTAGTCATTACACTTTGTAAAGGCAACAGAAGGATGAAAGTAGGCATGAGGAGGATAAAGGAGGAATGCAGAGGCTAAAGATATAAAGGAACGTAAAGTCAACATTTTTGTGTGTCTATATCACTTGCTGAAGTTAGAGCATTTTGCTGACTATTGCTTTGAAATAAAAGTTTTGTGAAATGCTCATAGCAGGGCAGAACTCACTTGCTTTAATGTGTCTTAAAATCTGAAAGACAAGGTTTGTAGGGAGAAGCAATAGCTTTTATTAAACTAGCTGATACAGTTATAAAACCAGACCAGTTTCCAGGGCACAAGAACAAGGTTTGTATGCCTGAAGCACGTCTGGTTTTGAAACTATAAAGTTGAGTTAATAAAAGATCCTTCCTCTCCTTAAACCTTACCTCTCTATATCCTTGAAAACCATCCTTAATGATCCTATTACTTGAAAATATGAAAAACTTCAGCTGGCTCAAGAAATATCTCTCCTATCAGATTTCTGAATTTTGTCATGATCATTGTCCAAGTTGAACAGAAGGACAGAATGAGAGACAGCTAGTTATAAGCCTGTATGTAACTCACAGAGACCCCATGGTTCTGCATTTTTCTAACGTTGCTACAAAATTTTCTCTGAGTTTTGGATCGAGGGGATGATTTTCAAAGGCAGAAATAGGAGTGCCAATCTCCAGTTTTCAAAAAGAGCTGGAAAACTCTGCAGCCTTTCAAAAATCTTCCCCTCAAAGTTCGCAGTAGAAACTCTGCTAATTTCTGTGTAAATATTAACCCTTTCATAGATCAGTGGAAGCAACTGAGGGACTTTTTTGGTTGTTTTTTGATTAGTTGCATAAACAGTAGATTAAGCAAAAAATACTCCTGGCCCACCAGGAAATAATTTTTAAGCATCCTCCATAAAACATAGACTTAACACACTTAGACCTATTATTTTATCTTTTAGATTGTGACTTTCTTTGAAATCGTTATTAATATATTATTTCAGCCAAATTTCAT
Organism: Ciconia boyciana; assembly: GCF_034638445.1. Taxonomy (NCBI): domain Eukaryota; kingdom Metazoa; phylum Chordata; class Aves; order Ciconiiformes; family Ciconiidae; genus Ciconia; species Ciconia boyciana. The sequence continues at coordinate 10,061,670 of NC_132936.1, read as the reverse complement.
AACAAAAGGAACTTTGAATCTGTAACTGCTGGTTCTTATTTCACTCTATTTAGACTGAAATATATCATAAACAATGGGGCTTCTGCTGGATAATTCCTGCAGCTAGGAAGAAATATTTTCCACTGTTTGATACTTAGCTTAAACTGTGGGAAGTGGTGGGTTTTTTTGCACCAGTCACTCTGAACCATTTCGGATAGGCCACCGAAAAGTTCACGGTAGCTGGACTACAGTGATGTTCCTAATGTGTTTGGTGTCTGATTGATGTGCCTTGCTCAGATATATAAAGTTAATGTGATTGTTAGAAATGGAGTCAGAAGACATTTTTCCATTAGGCTCTGTTGGCCAACTGCTAAGGCTTTATTTCCTTCCAAGTAGGCGAGTATTTAGCTTTCCCAAGACTGTCCAGAAATAAGAAACAAGATCACTGCTTTTGAAAGGAGCTGGGACATTTGTAATGCTCTCTGTACACCTCTATGTTACTTTCTGTTCATGACTTTTGGTCTTTTCCAATCAGGACAAATCCATTAGAAGATGCTAAGCAGTATTTTAAGATCTGTTTTTAGCAGATGTGTAATGCAGATGATCTCTAAATAATGTTAGCAGTTAATAGCAATTGCAAAGCTGGATGGATATAGGAATGTACAAGACCTCTTCCAGGCCAATACTTCTGCATTTCTTCAATAATGTAAGTGTAAATGTAAATATGAATATATTCCCCATTTTTAGATTCAAACCATTTTCTGAATTTGCTGTGAATAGTTTCAGCCACACCAAAGCAGCATTTTTAGTGGATAAATAGTTCACCAAAACATTCACTCAGCTCTACAAGGAGATTCAAAAAGTTAATGAAATGATTAAAAAAAGTATCACAGTAAAAAAAAAAAAAAGAAAAAAAAGAAGCTAATATGCATTTAGCTAATCCTCCTACATTACAATTAACATGAGAAATGGTAGACTCTTTTCCACTTCTCAGCAAAGATTAAATAGCTGAATGTCAGTATTGAGGAAACATAACACTTGATTTCATTATTTAACAAAATATCCATACAGTACCCTGACTAGAGAAATGTGAACCAGTACAAATAATTAAAATTTTAGAAACTGCAATTGTCAAAATAAATTTTAAAAAAACCAACACTTTTTTTGGGAATTCTCCTATTTAATGTTTCTCTCCAAATACGGTAACTCAAACTGCAACCCACTGCATGTAACTATGAACTGGCAAGAAATTCTCCATTGATAGTGCATAGGCTGATGTAGGAGATAAAATATAACTAAAGACCTCCTTCTTCTTTATCTTTTGGGTGGGTCCCATCCATGGGGTGCAGTCCTTCAGGAACAGACTGCTCCAGCATGGGTCCCCCATGGAGTCACAAGTCCTGCCAGCAAACCTGCTCCAGCGTGGGCTCCTCTCTCCATGGGTCCACAGGTCCTGCCAGGAGCCTGCTCCAGCACAGGCTTCCCACAGGGTCACAGCCTCCTTTGGGTGCATTCAACTTCTCTGGCATGGGCTGCAGGTGGATATCTGCTCCACCATTAACCTCCACGGGCTGCAGGGGACACCCTGCCTCAACATGGTCTTCACCAGGGGCTGCAGGGGAATCTCTGCTCCGGCACCTGGAGCACCTCCTCCCCCTCCTTCTTCACTGATCTGGGTGTCTGCAGAGTTGTTTCTCTCACATATCTCATTCCTCTCTCTTCTGACTGCAGTTGCCCAGTTCCCCCCCCCCCCTTCTTAAATATGTTATCCCAGAGGCGCTACCCCCGTCATTGGTTGGCTTGGCCTTGGCCAGCAGTGGGTCCGTCTTGAAGCCAGCTGGCATTGGCTCTATCAGACATAGGATAAGCTTCTAGCAGCTTCTCACAGAAGCCACCCCTGTAGTCTCCCTGCTACCAAAACCTTGCCACGCAAACCCAATACAATTTTATAAATAAGGTCCCTTTGTCACATTCTGCAGTTAAATCCAGACTGGACTGCTAAAGGACTATGCCCAGCGTGCAGCTGCAGTATATGAACAGGGACTCAGGTGTCACAACACGCTGAGCAAGGCGCTGGAGACCTCCCAGGCTTTCCCCCTCCCTGCCACCTGTCTCTGTGTCTTTCCTATTTGCACAGTGCCTCTCTAAGCTTTCCTCGCACTGGTCTGTGTCCTGGCTCATAGCAGGGGCTCTACTGCACATGCCTACATCTATGGTGGTCTGAGGACTAATTTCATTCAAAATAAAAATTGCTTTCTGCCAGACCTTCTCTGGCTCTAAGAAAGGTCCCTGTGGTGCCCCTGCACTGTATTCCTGGGACTTGAGTGCTGTGCAACACAGTACTAAAACCTCTGGGTGTTTTTGGATCAAGACAATGTGAGTCCAGCTGTGCTATGAGATTGGACTCAGGGACAGCACTGTTGGGTCTGACAGCAGAGGGGGCAGTGGCCAGAGAAGGAGCAGAAAAAAGACAAAGTGACGATGCTTAGCCTGGAAAGGGCCAAGGTAGAGGCTCTGTGGCTGCTAATCTTCTCAGCATCTTAGCAGGATCACCTGACTCTGTGACAGTCATTCCCTGCAGCTAAGTATCCCTGAACTTCTCTTTCCAGTATGCATTACTTTTCTGCATTACTTTTTTTTTCCCAATGTTACTCAAGTGCTCCAACCTACCACTAGCACTGTGGAGGTAGAATATGATTCTGTGAAACATTAAAAAATATACCTCATTTTTAAAAGGAAGTCAGAAGAAGACTAACACCTTGAAAACGATACAGAATTGGGGAGAGAAGTTTCAATATAAGAACATCTCCAAATCTTGTGCTCAGAAATGTGAGATCTAGATAATAGCTTATCCCACATATTGAATAGCAGTGAAAGAGTATGACTGTGCCCCAAAGGGACAATTTAACCCTATTTTCCTAAAAAGTGCATCAGTTAAGCACTTAGGAACTGTGTTTCCATCTGTAGTCAAACTGCTTGATAAAAAATCACAGTGCCATAGACTAAGCAGAGTAAAGGGAAGGCAAAGCAGATTTCCTATCAGAAAGTGCAGTCCAGTCAGAAATACATTCTGAGACATTTCAAGCTTCATAACATATTGCTGTCTCAGACATTACAGTAAACAGTCCATTAACAGTTTTGCAAAATGAATGCTGACCTCCACGTATTTATTTACTTGTATTTCTCAATATTTCAAATAGAAACTCTGGTTCTGGACCTCTCTCAGCTCTGAGACAGCACAAAGTTCTGAAGCTTGAAATTACTTGTTTTGCTGAGGTTGCTTTTTTTTGCTGAAATATCATCTTATTTTATACAGTATAATATTGACTCATTTTATATCCTCTTCAGATAAATTCTTGATGAGCTGTGTTCCTAAGTTGCTCTTCTTTAATGCTGCAGTTTACTTTCTCCTTTTTGTTCCAGGGAGAGTCAGTGTCATTTCTAATGGATGTATAGAATTAGGATTTTTTTGAATCATAATATTTGGTAAGATGAGAAGAGAGAAAAAATAAGAATCTGTCCATCTATCTATCTATTTATCCATCCATCCAAATATAAATTAACATAAGGACATTTCACCAGGACAGAAATGAAAGAACTACGAAATCAAAGAATGGAAGATTGATGTACCACTGCTAAACCCATGGCCTACCTATTGCCAACTATCATCTCCAGCTGTAGCCAGTGGAAGGGGAAAATTCCATACTGATGTGATTATACCACACCTCCTACAGACCTGATGCTATGTAAGATTGTTGTATTTGGTGGCTTTATGTGGTGGGTGGATGAAACAATCACAGAGTTCTCTGTTTAGCTGAGTAGAAAAGTGCTGGAGCCTAGACCTTGAAAGGAATTTAAGTTTTTTTCTTATTGATATCATGGACTATTCCTGAACTAATACATTAAATGTGTCTGGAATCATGCTCGTGCTCTTGTCTGCACATGTCCCCACCATGAAGAAGGGGATTTTGGTGAGCAGTTTGATGGGTATGTTCCTTTGGGCATCTAACACGCATTCTTGAAAATTCGACTAGATGTTAATCTGTTCCTATAGGCACTTTTTCTTACATTCAAAATGTTTTCTCTTCATGTCATAACTTAAGTTAAAAAATCTTTAAAAAGTAGGAATTAATACCTTCCCTTCTCCAGCAAAGGATGCCACCAGACGGCATGCTCTTTGTGATGGGATTTCCCAGCCGATATGAGAGAAACAGCAGTCAGTTCCTTCACCAGAAGCTTGTGCAAATGCCAGTCACACTCCTGACACAAAAAGAGTGACAACCATGAAAGGGGCAAGACCAGGGCATGAACACAGGAGTGCTGGGAACTGGTGGCTGGCATTGACCCACCCTGTGCATCTCTGACAGGGTGTGCTGAACCAGGTGATTTTCACAATTCAAAGCTGGAGAAATGCCAGTGCTGCTGCTCTGCCAGTGAAATCTCAAGCTTTGTATTACTCTGTCTCCAGGACATAAGCCTGATAGAAATGTATTTCCTGATTTCACATATTTTAGTTCCCTTTTTACTCCTTTTATTTTATTTTTTTTTAATTTTAATTTCCCAGTCTGGGCGAATTCAACTTTCTGGAAAGGCAGACAGCCCTGTCAGTCAATCACGAAAGCCAAAGTGGTTTATTTGACTTTTCATTGTCATTCCATTTTCCACAGACAAAAGTGCGTAAGGAGATGATGGAGACAGCATAACATTCCTCAAGCTTGGATAACTCAGCCTGACCAAGTATCTATTTATAAATAGGTTAACTGGGAGATGTTGTTAGGATAAATCCAAAGACTGACTTATGCCTCTGGAATTGCAACAAAAATCTTTCACTCTTCTATCACTACACCATATTCTCAACTTTCCTTGCTGTAGTTTGAGGGGCAAAGCAAATAATTTTAAATGACAGTGTCACTTCTTTCCCATTTACTAACAAACCAATATATGTCTTCACAAGATACAGAGACCTGATGCTTAAAAGTCAGGGAAGTATTGTCCCTGTAACGTTGGTATGAGAAACCTCTTTGCTTTCCTGCTCTGTCTACATGCTCCTTTTTGTGTACTCATTGAATAGTTTCAGACATATTACAACCAATTATGAGTTACCTTGATCATATTTTCACCATACTTTGTATTTGTTTATTATTTTTCCAAATTGATCAAGTACCAATTTAAATTATCTAATTAAAAGCAGACCGATTCATTGTTAGACTACTTCAGGTTGAAGTCCAAATTCAGAAAACTGTCCCTATTCTGGGAAGAACTTTCCAAGTGATTAACCTTAAACCTTATTGCAGGCTGTCCTCCATTGTGATGTTTGTAAATGAAGTCACAGTCATATATAATAGTCTCCAAAAAATGGTGTTTGTGTCAGAAAAAATCCTAGGGGAAAATCAAAGTCTTAAGTTAAAATGACAACATTTATGGTATCTATGCAAGGTCACTTACTTGTTAGTATACATCTGATGAGTCACAGAACTGAAGCAAAAAAAAAAAAGTGTGAAAAGAAGACAGTGGCAGAGTTAAGTATCCTTCAGTAGCTGGTCTGACAAACAGAAATTTTCTCCCCCAAAACTTAGTGTTTTATTTAAAGAAAAAAAAAAAAAGAAATCATTCAAAGAAGTAGAAATCCCATAAATGAGGAATCCATTCTGGAGATCCAAACCTCTTATTGTATTGCTTGCTAAAAACTAAGATTTCTTCAAATATAGCCTTAGACGAAGCCTATCCAAAGGCAGGGTGATAAACGTATGGTTTGCCAAGAAAGAGGAATCATCATGGAGTATAAAAGTCTCTAATGTTGTCAGTAGAATGGAAGCAAAAACCCCAAGCTGGCTGAGAGTGCAGTTTTAGACACATGCTTTTTACAAACTGGCTGATGCGGCTCTTTCAAAGAAATCAGTCTGAGACTTTGCAAATCACTCTGGGTCAGATTCTGCTATTCAGTCCTTGTCCTATTCCTATTGCAGATAAAAACTGCTTTTCTCTGCAGATAAACTAATTCACTATGATAATTATGCCCTAAGATTACCATGTGAGTCAGCATGAGAAGGATGGCAGAATGCATCCCCCTAAAACTGAGCAATCCAGACTTCAGTGGCTCATAACGTACAAAGTTAAACTATGAATGGTCTTTTTTCTTTTCCTTTTAATATTTTCTCCTGAAATGTAAAAGTACTGTTTCTTTCAAATTCCTGCAGTGATTTGTTGCTGTCATTCACAACATCAAACCATAACCTTAATGGTTATTTACATCATTTGCTGCATGCTGTGTTTTTATAGTTCCATTTGGCTCAAGGCAAAGTGATGTAAGGCATTCATGGGCATAAAGGAGCGTAAAAGAGAGAAAGTTTGATCAATAGGACACCTTTGTTGTTGGTAAACATTGTCAGAAAATGATCAGTGTCAGTGCTCTAAGCCAGAGAAAACTAATAACGTGAGTGGCAAGCTTCCTGAGAGCGTTTGGAGTATTTATGTGGCATTCCAAAGGAAGATCTGTAAACAAGACTAGAACAAAAATACAATTTTATTGATATCCACCTGATTTATGTTTAGAGCATGTGTTGATAATATCCCTATTTGTCAGAGAGTCCATCATGAATACTAATTTAGCATTACTGAGTCAAAACCAAACAAGTGAGCTTTATGTGATGGTGTACTCTATGCATTTTCATGTAATCATATTTACAGTGACCTGAGTCTCCAGAAAACAAACCAGAGGACTTTCACCAAACACAGAATGTTTTCTAATGAGTTTATAAGTGCATCCTGTCCATAAATGGAGCTCGGGGACTATGAAGAGAGCCTTACTGTCTGTTTCATGAAACATGAATAAAGATTATTTTTAATAATCTTATGCCATGGTTTTATTTAACAAACTTACCTTTCAAAGAAGAACATCTCAAAGTCCCAGAAGATCAAGTCTACAAAAAGTTGTTACATTTTGAACTTTCATCCTAGCTTGAAACAGAGAAGATATTAAGATGTTTCCTGCGATTAAGTTACAGCGAAATAAATCATAATTTGGTAAATATTAAATGGCCTGATCAGAAGAGTTTTACATAACACAGAAAAAATTACATTTAAAGTTTATCACTCAATGTGTGACAATAACATAATAGTGAAATGAAATGTTTCAGCATAAATGAAATGGATCTGTAATTGTTCATGTATAATTTTGATAAAATTGATACGCTCCTCTTACAAAGCATTCAATTTTGACTAATCAGTACATTTCAATGAAGAAAAAATCTACTAACTCTGTTCCAAAAATGGATGAATGTTATTAAACTGGTTGAGAGAAACCTGAATAAAGAGATAAGGTGATGTGCCTAAGTAGTAAAATCCAAAATCTCAGCTGGCATAAACCTGTTCAGTGGAGTCTGAACAATCCATTCCAGCTCAGATCTAGGAAAACTAGTTCTTTGTTCTGGCTATGGAATAAACTCAATTTAATTCCAAAAAACATTTAAAAATCAGTGGGATTCATGTAAAATAAACAGTGTCAACAAAAACTGAAGTGCAAAACTCCCCATGACTTTACCACTAATGAAAGCCCTTCAGAATGGACTAGATCCTGTGTTCTGCCCATCTGAAACAGTGACAGCTATGCCCGAGTGTGGTGAAATCTGACTCGTTAGGGGTATCCAAGGAACCCCAAAATGGCATAATATTGGGAAAGCCATTCCTGCTGCTAGGTACATTGCAGCAGGATTATTAACTCTTGTTCTTTACTGCTCCTAACACTTGCAAAAGTACCGTGGACAGTGTTGGCCTCCTTCAGCAAGACTGGATGTGAGACCATTCTCCTTAGGTTGTTTCAAACAAAGTTGTACAACTGGAGCTGATCAAGAGCTCACTTAACTTTACTGTCAGAAGAATGTTTCTCCTGAAATTTCCTTCCCTTGGATTCTGATTTTGGTCTGCTCCTCTGTTAAAAAATCAGTGGGAAAAGTTCTCTCTGATTTCAGTGAGATTCTGCAGCCGTATGAGGGCTGTTGTCCAGCACCTCTTCCAAAGTTTCTATTCATCCCATAAGGCAGAGAGCAGAAGGTTTATTTCTGTATGTGTGGTGTAATTCCCATTTATCTATCAATCACTACTAGAATGGCAGCAATTAATCAGCCAATCACAGGGATCCACAGTTCCTATAAAACACCCAGGATATATAATAAAATATATATGTATATTTCTTACTTTTCAGAATGAATTCTTATGAATTGTCAAAGTTCTATAACTAAATAAACAAAACAAAACAAAACAAAACAAAACTAAAATAACCGAGTATCCACTCTAAGGAGAAATGCAGGAACACAAGTATAGAGAACAATGAAGATCACATAGCTGATATTATTCTTAATTTACAGGAAGGCATTTTGTTCTTGATTCATTTTTTTACTCATTTCTATATATCCTGCTTCCCTGGAAGCTCTAAACTGCATTGAAATTGATTCCTCTGAAACTGCAAGGTCAGAATTCAAGGTTTTGCTAAATATCTGCACTTCCCACTGCCTTCATCTGGAGCTTGTAGCACTCAAAGATTTTGAAAAACAGCCTCCTGGTCTAAACTGGCCAGGGAAACAGTGCAAAGTGATAAATCTCCCTCTGACTAAGCCAAACTCCATGCTGGAGTGGTAGGTCTGATGAAGAACAAGGAACTAAACTCCATTCTTCACCATGGGAATACAAAGCTCAAGCCTTCAGGCAAATTGATCAGCTGATAGCAGGTAATTAGCACAGTACTTGTGGAAGAGGCAGGTGCCTAATGCATCTGTTGCTAAATTTCAGCATCATTCAAAGTTTTGTTTGCTGGCATAAGTGCAACTAAAAGCAGCAGTTGTGTATGAAAGGTTCATAGTCAGATTTCAAAGGCAAAGGCCAAACAGTCTCTTCTGGTGATTGCACGGAGTTTCTAATGTGAACTGCGCCGCTGCTAGAAAAGAGCACTTCTCCAAAGAAAATAACCTTCTTTAATTCAAGTGAAAACCTAAAACTACCGAGAGTGACATCTGGTGGCACCTAAAAATGTCACATTTGAAAGTAAATCCCTTCTTGGTGCAAAATGAAGATTGGCAGATTGTCAGTCTATGGCCTGACACTTATCCAGCTGGAGTTAATAGAAGTCTTATTCAGTGATATGAAACTGGCATATCAATGAATCCCCTCTTCCTCACCTCAGCCAGAGATGCCTATGAAACCTCAATCCACATGCAGTTATGGCATGGTCTCCACCCCATCTGTATGTTGAGGGAATGAACTGAACACCCAAATCCTTCTCAGGGACTCTTTATACTCCCTATGGGCACTACACAAAATACATCATGCAAATGTGACTTATGCATATGGTGATTCAAAAGAGAGATGCTACCATCTATGAAGAATTAAATGTGGATACAAATGGAGTTTGGCGCTATGATCTATGACACCTCTCCAGCCTGGAGAAATATATCAGGTGTCCTCAATTAAAATAATAATAGTCGCCTCAGCCCTGTTCAATTCAAACCAACCTTTTAATTCAGTTTTCTCTCAGCTGATCCTAGTAACTCTGCTATAGTTCCCTCTGAATAACCTCTGCTCTGCCCACTGTTGCAGAAACATTTGGCTGGTCTTACATCCTCTTCTCCCTTCTTTTCTTCAGCTGCATAGATGGCATCTTGGCTATATTTCCTGCAGGTCCCAATACAGACTCTCTGATTGGTGTCACAGCAGAGAAACAAACTGTGGTATAGGAAGGAGAAAGAATATTACATCTACTGCTAGCATATTGGTCTCCCCAAAAAACTATGAATTTTCTGCTAGTGTTCAAGTTGAAGAACCAGAACAACTCACACATGTCATTCTGCCTGTCTCCATTTTGGTTCTTATTCTGTTAGCCAAGATGGTAGCCAAGGACCTGGTTGTCTTGATATGGAAGTAAAGAAATATTTTTCAGCCTGAGACACCCAACGTTGCTTTCCCAGAAAGAAGCATCGTCTTTCTCCACTACATTTCAAGTAATATTTCTTTGTAAGAGAAACTTCTAACATACAAAGAAGTGTGAACTGCAGTAATAGCTTCTTCAAGCTAAAACACACTGCTACATTTGAGATGAAGCATTGGCACCTCCACTTATTTCTATTACATCGTCTATAGAGACCAACAGGAATTTTGGGACCCTACTGAAGTAACTGCTAGCATAGGAGCATATGTAGGTATTCTGAGGCTCAGGCAACCGTCATGTTACTCTCCTCTTTTCCTTGAGGAACTGGCTGGAGCTATCTCTGCTGAGGACTTCTCAGAAAGCATCACATGCAGCTAAACCTGAAACACATGTGCATGCACATGGGTGTGCACACACATAGGCAAAGGAGGGTCCATGCCTGTATATAAATCAATAGTAATGTCTGAAATTTAGGTATGAATAATTCCCCTATCAATTGTCAACTTCTCTCTTAGAAAAACAGGTTGTTTACTGAACACAAAAATATAAAAATGAATAAACTTTGTGTTTATATGTTGAGTATTAGTATTAACTTGCAAACAAAACAGATACGTACATAGTCTTCCCCCCGTCTTGCTGCTAAACCTGCTTAAGTACAACATTTGGACATTTTTCAGCTTGCTTTACTTTCCCGTACTTACGTAGCTTCTTCACCTCTGATCTTCTTTCAGAGATGGTTTCTTTCTCAGTCTCTGAGGGATAACCAGGATACGCAGTGTGCATCTCCTGGAGCTGGCAGAGCTTGAGGAGAATGGCAGCTTCTCAGTTCTTTTATAAACACTTCACAACCCTGCCAGCGAGCAAACAGCGAGGAGCCTTCACAGTGAGCAGCAGAGCAGGTTTTGAGTCAATAGCTGACTGATCCTCAGATTTAGGTGAAAGCAGCAATGTGCAAGTTTGTGCCCAAATGGCACCAGCACTGGGACAAGAAACAAATATTTTAGTCTCACTTCAAGAAAGCCACTGAGTCCTCCAGGTGATCCTTAATGCCTATATTTATAATTTCCTCAGTCATCTATGCTCTGATTGACTCAGTTTTTGGAGTATGTGTGCATTCAATCTGCCAGGCAAAGCGTCCAAGGTGAAAATTTCCTTTGGAGGTTCAGAAAAATGAACTGTCACAGCTGAATTCTAGACGTCTCTGGGCCCTTTTAGCTGAATTGCTTTTCCCTGTTCTCAGCATATGTGTGGACAGAGAGCCTGTTTTTTCTTCTCTATTACTTCTCTTATTCTTTTGAGGGGCTTACGAGGTAAATACTGCAGTATCAAGCGTATAGATTACACTAACAAAATAAATGCTTTCTGCCTCAACAACACCTTCCTGTAGAAACTAGACTACTGTTAGATAAATTAAGGGCTTTAACCAATATATGCAGGCTCTCCAAACTGCCAGAAAAGCTTAAAGATTCTTTCCCAATCAAAAAATTTAAGTCTGTAACTGGTTATAAGAGAGTTCCTGTGGAAAATCTGTCTTAGAGAATGCTCTGAAATGGTATCACCCCTTTAACTGAGCATCTGTTTGTCAGAATTGCCTCAGATAACCCTATATTTTGGACTTTACATGTGCATTCATAAATTTAACAGATACTGTGAGTAGGTTACTAATTCAGGGGATACTTACAATACCCTCTTGTGTATTACCTAACATATAAAAACTTTGCTTTGGAAGTAAAGATATAACACCACTCTTGGCTTTTGATCACAGATGAAAATTTTTGGCAAATGAAATGAATCCAGATGGTGATTAGCAAAAAAAGCCCTTTTGTTTCCCCTGCTGACAAGAAAACCAAAGTTCATTGTTATATTAAATGGATTACAATACCAATTCCTGAATTCCTGCTTGGAACAGACAACAAGGGGAGCTGTCTCAGCAAAAAGTAGTTCTTGGATAAGCTGTTCAGTGATTTTCATTTTTGCCTTCAGGCATGAGAGATTGAAGAGTTTACCTTCTTGAAATTGGAAGCAGATGCCTGCCAGTGGAGTATTAGGGGCTTGTACAATAACTGCAGTAAAGTGAAGACAGCAGAGGCAAAATAAATACACAAAGGCATTGGACTTGTGTGACTGCTTAAAAAAGTTTCTGCGAACCTTTCTTTGGATATTTTTGATTTTGGAGTGGGGAAAAAAGCTTTTGCAAAAGACCCTGGACTGAGATTCAGAAACCTTGCATGTACTTCCCAAATTAGTTACAGATTTCTTCTGTCAGTTTTGGTACAGGACTTAAGATGAGATACAAAAGAGCACATAGGAGCTTAAAATGCAACTTAAACAGAAATTAGAGACATACATCAAAAGAAGAGATCCAAAATCTCCTCATGTGTCTGCTAGGATGCTGATGAATTCAACGATCTTTGAGTCCGGGAGAGTTGTACTGTATATCAAGCTTACACCTCACATCCAAAAGGCATCAATCTTTTCATCACAAAAAACGGTTAGCTGCATGAAGCTCAGCCATTGAACATGCCTAGAGATGCTATCACTTGCCTCAGGCTGTTTGGGATTCACAGACTAGGTATTTTTAATTCCCACAACGATTATGAGGCAGAATTGCCTAAGCTGAGAGAAAGCATGGATTATACGGGACAAGAATGTCCTTTATAATAAGAAAGACTTGATGCTAAAAGTCATAAATGAACTCTGCAAACACAGTAAAATAAGCTTGATAAATCTAGGAAAAAAAGCATGCATTTAAAATTTCTCATCTCATGTAGCAGTACCAAAAGCTTTATATCTGTCTTCTGTTTGTTCTTAATTTACCATGTGGATATATCACTTTTGTGAAAAACACAGCACCAAGGCAGAAATGCCTACAGAACTTGGTGGCTTGGGTGGGACTTTTCAGAAAGGAGAGGACTGAGAAAAGCTCAGAGCTGAGGATGGACTAGGCAGGCAGAGACCCAACAAGCAGGGAGTACATGTAGGGAAAAGCAGGAGCAGAGAGCTAAATTTTGGTAAGAGCAGACCCATGAACAAGCTCTCAAAACCAGAGGTGGTGGTACAGAATTTGTGCAGCTTTAGAACCACTGAAAGTTGTTGTTCTGAGAACAAGACAAAGACTCATCCTTGAAGGACACAGTGGGCAAAATGCTGTATATGTGTTTTTAAGCCATCTTCTTAAATCTCACTAATAGTTACCTGTCTATTCAAATAAATAAATAAATAAAAATCACCATCATAAATCAAGTATTTTGTGTTCGAACACAACAATATTTATATGATCAAGGTTTGCATGTAGAGAGTCCTGGTTTTCTCTGACATATGTGCTTCAGAGAAAAAGTGGGACAATCTTACAACTGCAGGAGGGTCTTATCACAATATCTGAATGTTCGTTATGATTTGAAGGGTGCTGGATGTAAGGTGGGGCAAGGGGTGGAAGGAGAGTCCAAAGACAGGGGTGTAAACTCATGCAACAGTTTCATAAATAAAGAAAGAATGAGAAGACAGATGTAGGTAGTAATTCTGCCATGGGATGCTCTTGTTTCCCAGGCAGAGCAAACAGGATCCATTTCTTATGAAGGACAGGTAAATTCAAAATGAGATAATTCAGGCTTGAGTTGGGAGAGGAGTAGGTTTCTGAAGACATCTTGAACAAACAACAAACGGGAACTCAAGGAAATTTCCAAAAGCAGTTCAGCACTTGAGAAGGTAAGGATTAAAGCAACTGGTAAATATAATCTATAATTGAGTTTTCATCTCTTCTTTTGCAAGCCACCATTTCATCCTGATTTGATAGATTAAAGATGCTTCTTTTAAATCTTGGCTGGTATCAAAGTGATTTTAGGGTATTCTGACAAACTTGTTTCCTTGTCAGATTGACAAATATGACAGACTGAAGTGGAATGCCTCTTTATGTATCAGGAGAGTCCCAAGAGTTGGGAAACATAATCTGAACACTACTGCCAGACGCTGACAGCTACAATACAGTAAACCAATTTCCTGCTATAAACTTCAACATCTATTCTCTGGGTAAGAGATAAAGAAAATCATGGTGCTGAAGAAAATAACGCTATTGTCATTACAGAGGCTCCATTCAGGACTGATTCTGGGACTAGGGGCAGGACAGAAACGTGTGTGACGTTGGACCTTCTCTAACAAGCATCTGTCACTGTGGCACTGCGTTCAGGTCCTAAACTAATGTGGTCTCTGACCCTGTATTATGTAGGATCAATTGATGCGAGATCAGGCTCCGCACAGTACAGTCTCATGACTTAGGTCCTAACACACCTTGAAAATTGCACTCAAAATTGAAATTTTAAATTTCTTTTAAGATCCAGGCATTTCTGATGAGCTGGACAGTTCCAGACTTTAGACAGTTTTGACTCCACCCTTTAGACTGTTTTGACTCCATGGGCAAACTTGAACTGTATTTACTCAGAATAAGAAATTAATATTTGTCACTCAGTGGGTAGTACCTATTTTACAGAGAAGACAGTGTAGTACTAGTTCATTTTGGCTACCACCATGTTAAAAGGAAATCTGCATATGGTCTGATCCTTCTAGACAATTAGGAGAGTCACTGATTTCAGTGGGTATATTAAAGAACTATACAGATATAATGGTTGTCAGTTTCCAGGAAATTTTATCTGAAAAACTGTCTTGTAGTATCTTTCCAGAGTCCTAAATTTCTGGTCCTTTAAGAGTATGACTTCAGTATGCAAGCCCATAAAAGTGTGAGATATGAATTTTTGGGAGAACTACTTACGACTAGATGGAATTTCTGGGCTGATGTTTTCCACAGTGACTCAAGATCTTCAGTATTACACTGGAGACCTTCAGTGCAGATGTTTGCATATGAAAACCGTTTTGTTCAGTACCTACAGGCAAATTTATTTTCACAATTTATTGCTTTAAATGTGATTTTAAAAAATACATACTACATAGTAAAAAAAAAATATATTACATAGTAAACAGATCCTAATTTAGCTAGCTTTTGCAAATAATAATCAATCCAACCAAATAAAATTATTTAACCAAGATGGAATGAGTGCTTACTGTGGAACAATATATCACTAATGATTGGAACAGGTGCACAAAGTGTCTTAATAAATCAGTAACCTGGAAAACACATCCATTATTTTGAAGGTTAATGGATTTTTTTGTTTGTTCTCCAAAAATCATGAAGATATTTTCCTGAATACTTCAAACTATTCAAAACCAAACCAAACCAGCAACCTTGATAAAAAACTTAGGGTGGTTTATAAAGCAGAATAAAGTATTAGTGACAGAAAAATAAGCAGAATGTATTTATGTCTGGGAGCAAGTGAAACTGTTGTAGCATGATATATATTGGACTGTAGATAAGATACTAAAAAGAAGCAATTGGAGTTTCATCTTCCATCTCACTTAAAACTAATTCAGGTCACAAATTTTCATCAGAAACATTCTTTAGGGAAACTTAACATTTTTTTTGTGAAACTCTCTAATGGCAAAGATTTCTAAAAACCAGAATGGGTATCTTGTCAAAATATGATGTAGTGACTAATCTTATACTTGAAATACTTATCTGCAATCTAGCAGACCCTGGAATTTTGACGTTAATTTCCTAATCAATATGGTGGAGGCATATAAGCTTTTGCGGAGTCTTCATTTAATTTCAAAAGAGTAAAAACTTGAATCTTTTCTTGATCAGACTGAATACCTGTTTTCCCATCTACACATTTATACTTTTGTCATACAAATCTCCAAAGGATATATGCAAGAGAGAAGTCACACAATAGCACAAGCTGGATAAGGATGTATAATGTATGATTACAGCAATTTTTTTTTAGATGCTTTTTAAAATCCAACAATAGGGACATGAAACTTAAATAAATACACAGACATACAAAATAAAGTCAATATAAATGGGTTTAGATGCTCTGCAGTTTTGAGAAACAGGTTGCTTTCAAGTTTACGGTTGTAATTTTGGGCATCTACATTACAAGTTGAATGCAAAATCTTTAACAAACTTCAGAAAAGCAACTAATATGCAACATATTTTATATAAAAGAGTCAATTTTAAAACACATTTTTAAAAGAAAGCAAATGTAATTAAAATTGCCAAGAGTGAAGCCACAAGAGAGAAAAAAAAGTGAAATATTATGAACTTTAAGGTATTTTAATAAAAAGGCAACTCTTGTTTTGCCTCCTCTCTCAGTATGCTCTTGAACTTCCAGAGAGACTGAAGAACAGGAAGATTTAAATAGATCACTTGGAAACTTAGACAGTAGAAATTTTCACCCACAAAAAGATTTTTTTTAATGAAAATGATGATTGTGTACAGGCAAATTTCATAATAGAAACTGATTTGCAAAGTTAATGTTATTGCTAAAAGCCATTTATTTTCTTTACTGTCTGAAAAGGAAAAATTACCTATGTACATTTTTAACATGCACTGTGTGGTTGCTTATTTTGACTAAATTATGTACAGCTCACGTTTGAGTTTGTTTTCTCTTCACGGTTTATTCTACCTTTAAATATTTTGTTGTTAACTATACTCAGATGTAAATCCCTTAGACTCAATGAAGTATTTCAGGTTTATAGAGGCAGAAGCAAATAAATCAACATCACAGATTCAGCTACAAGTTCTTAAGGAAGGAAGGAAGGTATGGGGGGTGGAGGCAGAAACAGCAATACCTATCTCTGTTGACTTTTTTCATCCTATCACCTTCTGGATTCTTACTGTTTAGAAGGATGATAATTTTTCCTTGCTTTGAATATATCAGAAATGCTTTTAACTTTCACATAGTTCATGAATTATTTTGTCTAGGGAGTTTAGTTCAACCAGTGATGAAAAGGGTTTATTTTAATTCCCTGCAGTCCAGACCGGACCCTTTGAAATGCACCATTGACCACCTCGGGGCATCCTACAGATGGCAGCAGCAATTGTGCCATATGTTCCCTGTGGCAATCCACAACAATAGTAGGACAAATTAAAAATAGTTTGTCATTTTGAAAGATATATTTAGTACAGAGCATTCTTCAAGCAAAAGAGCAGGGATGACGTGCATCTGGAGGCAGAAGATTAGACAACTTTATAGCAGGAGTGGCAGAGATATATGGTGCTTCCATACAATACAGCCTAATTTAGAGAAAAGAAATTGACCTGTTAGACAAAGCCTGAATATGTGACTATGATTCATACAGGGACAACTGTGGATCAAAGAGATAGACAGAGGACTAGAACAAAAATCCCTCAGTTTCCTCCTATCTTGTCTGAAGTCAATTCAATTCTTTCCTGTCTCATAAAATCAACATTTCATAATAAAGAAACCCAAAGCTAAAAGTTAACTAGACTGCATTGTATAACACAGCAAGTTGATTAAGAACTGTCATATAAAGTGAGATATTTCAAATAATGGCTAAGTTAAGAGTTAGCTTTCTTACAGAAACCCTGAAGCCCACAGTCCAGTTCCAGAGTCTGAGCACCATGCACAGAGAAATAACCTTCAGACTCCATTGCTTTTGATCTTGTGTGAGTCCAGCAGCCTTCTTTTCCCTATTATCCTGTAGTTAGTATTCATGTAATCTTGCTTTCTTACTCTCAAGATAAACAAGCAATTGACAGTCCCTTCATTTTCAGCCAAGCTTACAATTAAAAAAGCCACAACCACTTTCACAGACGTAATTAGCAGCATGTGGGAATTCTGGATCCAGCCCTCTACTATGGCTGTCACCACTGAAGCAGAAGATGTGTCTAGACTGCAGACAGAGAGGTGATGGAAAGTCCTACCTGAGCTGTCTGTAGCTAATTTGGGTTTCAATAACAGAGAAGATGCATGAAAGGGACCTCTGTGTAGTTGCACCAACCAAAAAAGCACTCTCATGACCTTGCTGTGTCAGCTTTGTTATCATTTGTACTCAAATAAATGTAAAGGGCTAAATGTTTTCCTCCTTCTGTTCTCAAATTCAGACCTATTGCTAACACCAACTATGTCTCTCTGGAGTCAATACTACTTTTTGAAAGCCCTGATGCTACATATGCTATTGGCCAGCAATCAAAGGCAGTAGGTGTTTGCAACACCTAGGCTATCCATACCTACAGCACAGGTTTTAATTCAGCTATTACTGCACAGAGTCTGTCAGTGCCAGAAGAGTGACATTCCTCCTATGACGACTTTGAAAGATATAAAATCCAGTTATCCCCCTGTATCTTTCTTTGATTCACACTAAGTTAAAAATATGAACTTAAATTCTAAATTGAAAATTTCAATTTGATATTCATCCGCTGATGCTCATCATGCCTTTCTGTGACTGATTAAGGAAGCCAATGTTTCCTCTTTGTGGGGATATCAGATCCCAGTGATCATCTTTTGATGAATTAACAGATTGAGAGCTTTAAAAATCTAATTTTAATGGATTTTTCTCAGTCTTTGAATCACTTTTGTGACTTTTTTTCTCTTTCATTTGTCAACTTTATGCTATTTTAAAAGAATACTGTCACCAGACTTGTATGGAATATTAAAGTTTCTGTTTCAGCAATGCCACACATGGGAAGAAAATATGATAATTTCCTTATTCACTGTTCTCCTGATAACTAGACCCAATGAATCTTCTTGCTGCAGCATTTTAACTCTGGAAAATGAAATTTTGCCTACTGTGACCTCAAAATCCTTTCAGGAATCACAGCCTGCTACTATAAAAATCCCATTTGATAGAGAACCTCTGCATTTTTTGTTCCATTTTAGGTGTGCATGTATAAACATGCAGTGCAATACATTAAAGGAAAAATAAGTGAACTTTTGCATTTTATTTGGAAAGACACTACATTGCAAAATATACATTCAGCTCTGAACAAATTAGTAGATTGACAGACACAGGGAATAAGGGAAAAACTAAAAATGACTGGTTGGCTGACAGAGGAAAACAACTGAGAATGAAGAAATTATACAAAATATTAGAAATGGTTCAATTGTCAATACCTGTTAAAAGTATTTTTAGTGAAGACACAGATTTAACTAGTAGCATGAAAATGAAAGGAGCAAAATTGAGATTGAACATCTGAAAATGTTTTTTCTATCAATATGTGATGCTGTAGAACATTTTCTAAAGGAAGATTTGTCTCTTGGGACATTTTAAGCCTAGACTGGAAAAAATATTTGGATGGAAATAATCTTGCCTGGGTAGAGATCTGAACCAGATGGTCTCATTATTTCAGTAAATAAATAATGTAATGAGTCTATAATACCATGATCTATTGAGTAAGCAAATGCCATTTTTCATTACCAATTTTCTAAAGATACTTTTTGGAAGCAAATGGTCACTCTGGATGCAAAACATAACTCAGCTCAGACTTTAAAGGAACTTTAATAAGAAAATAATTCCATTTTCCAGGAAGTCTGAGTAGATATGAAATTAAAATATGCTTCTACCTCTTAGTCTTAGAGCAGAGATGCATCTTGGGAAATTTTCATATAGCATAGCTTACAGTAAACCTGTTTCAGTGAAAAACATACAAAGTTAATTTTCTAGAACTTTATTTGCTACCTTCTATAAAATATTGTGGGAACACTGATTTCACTGGTATTTGAATCAAGTCCTAAATTCACTTTTACAAAATAAAATAAACTGTAGACTCTAAACATAATGAACCCTTTAGAAAAAACAATAGGTTTATTTATCCACCAGAAAAATACATTAAAATAACATTAAAGTTGTGATGCAAAACAAAAGATGTGAAGGAATTTTGTTAAAAGTAATACTTACCATATGGCATACAACACACTGACACAACAGAGTACATTTAAAAAGTAGTTAAGGGACACCCTGTAGTGTCTAGGTGTAAGGTGACATCTGGTAACTCTTCTTTCTTGACTCAGAGTTTAATTTCATTTGTTTTTGTGTCACGATCCTCCTTTTAGTGTACTTAACTAACTCCCTATTTCAGTAGGTGGATTGAAATACACCAAAATGGACTCAGTTCAGATAACAGTTTAAAAAGAGGCAGTTATATACACAGAGTTTTCATATAAACTAAGATTCCTCCCCCACCTTGGTGGAGATGACATGCCCACTGAATAACAATAGAAGGTTTGATGCTTCATCCCGTTGCAGATAACTCAGACATTCTAAGGCAGTGGTCTCCAAACTTTTTGTACTGTGCACCCCTATCAGTAAAATATTTTTGAGCACACACCCACAATGTATGTATATTTATTTATTATTAAAATATATACTTGTACTACTTTATTAATATATTATGTACATTACAAAACATACACAAAAATATAAATCAGAAAAGGTGAGATAAAGATGAAATAAACACTATTTAAAATACTTCATTTTATTTATTATAATAGAAAATATATTTTCTTCCTGCATCTCAATGGATTGTCTTGCACATCCCACTTGGGAGATCAGTGATCTAGGGCATCTCATAAGATATTAGCCACCTCTATACAGCCAGCCAGGCCTTGTTCAAGGACTACAATGAATGTTTTGTCATGTAGCACACATTCAAACACCTCAGTATAGGCTTTTTACCCCAAACAGTATCCCACCTCATCTGTCTCCATCTTCATGGCACAGAAGGGGCAACAGAGGGCAAGAAACAGAAAGAAACAAATTCCTTTACTCCTTCTTTTATATTTCCTCCTCTCCCAGGGCATTAGGTCTTTCCATCATCTGTCTGTGAAGAATAGAACTAGCAGCTGATGTACAAATCTGAACAAACAATGATGTTGCTGTACATATACTAGTGAATGAAACAGTGGCACGGCATTTTGACTATTCATATTGCTGAATTCTTGTAACAGTTGTTGGCACACTTTAGCCTGGGATACTTAGCACTTTTACAGACATTTACAAGGCATAGTCCAGAGTTTATGATGAGTCAAGGACCTCTGTTATGGGGGCCAAGAGAAGCCAGATTAGCCAGTTAGTCTCAAGACCAGAAAAATGTCATTAAAAAATACTGATTCTGTCATGAGCAGACAGAGTTCCTGAACAAATTCCTCAGCACCTTGGAGTCTGTGAAACGGTTATATTCAATAGACAGTTTTACTTCTGAAGGCAGCTGGTAGCTAATGTGTTCACAAGATTAACACGTCCTGGAGAGATCTTGTTCAAAAATGTTCACATAATTATTGTATAACCTTGACATTGAGCTGGTATTATTAATACAATCTTCAAACAAGGCTCCTCAAACATGACCCTTTAGCATCATTCCTTCAATAATCAAATTTCTATAGCTTGAGTACAAATATTGTGGCTTTTTATCTGTGTGGTGGGTTGACCTTGGCTGGATGCCAGGTACCCCTCAAAGCTGCTCTATCACTCCCCCTCCTCAAACAGACAGGGGAAAGCTTGTTGGTCGAGATAAGGACAGGGAGAGATCACTCACCAATCACTGTTACACGCAAAACAGACTTGACTTGGGGAAATTAGTTTAATTTATTACCAATCAAATCAGAGTAGGATAGTGAGAAATAAAACCAAATCTTAAAAACATCTTCCCCCCACTCCTCCCTTCTTCCCGGGCTCGACTTTACTCCCAAATTCTCTACCTCCTCCCCCTGAGTGACACAGTGGGAAGGGGAATGGGGGTTGCGGTCAGTTCATCACACGTTGTCCCTGCCGCTCATTCCTCCTCAGGGGAGGACTCCTCACACTCTTCCCCTGCTCCAGCGTGGGGTCCCTCCCATGGGAGACAGTCCTCCATGAACTTCTCCAACGTGAGTCCTTCCCACAAGATGCAGTTCTGCATGAACTGCTCCAGCATGGGTCCCTTCCATGGGGTGCAGTTCTTCAGGAACAGACTGATCCAGCGTGGGGCCCCCACAGGGTCACAAGTCCTGCCAGCAAACCTGCTCCAGCATGGGCTCCTCTCTCCATGGGTCCACAGGTCCTGCCAGAAGCCTGCTCCAGCACAGGCCTTCCACAGGGTCACAGACTCCTTTGGGTGCATTCAACTTCTCTGGCATGGGTTGCAGGTGGATATCTGCTGCACCATTAACCTCCACGGGCTGCAGGCCCACCATGGTCTTCACCACAGGCTGCAGGGGAATCTCTGCTCCGGCACCTGGAGCACCTCCTCCCCCTCCCTCTTCACTGACCTTGGTGTCTGCAGAGTTGTTTCTCTCACATATTCTCACTCCCCTCTCCTGGCTGCAGTTGCCCATTCCCCCCCCACCCCCCCCTTAAAAATGTTATCCCAGAGGCACTACCCCTGTCATTGGTTGGCTCAGCCTTGGCCAGCGGTGGGTCCATCTTGGAGCCGGCTGGCATTGGCTCTATAGGACACAGGGGAAGCTTCCAGCAGCTTCTCACAGAAGCCACCCCTGTAGCCCCCCTGCTACCAACACTTTGCCATGCAAACCCAATACAATCTGAATTGGTTTCTGGCTTTTCTGTACACTGGTTTGATCTTGTACATTGTACATGAACTCCTCAGCCTAAGTGAACTTAGATTCCCACACAGTCTCTATCTATCTTCCTCTTCTGTCTTTAATTCAGTTCCTGCCTGTCTCATCTCTAATATCTAACTAAGGGCTAACACTAACTCCCAGCCAATCCTTATCTAAACTAATCTAATCTATTTATCTACAGTCTCTTTTTCCCTTTTGCTTCTTACTTTATATTCTCTGCTAGCTTAAAGGTTTGGCAAAGGGGAGATTTCTACTGATGGAAGGTGCCCCTCAGCTGGACTACTTCTTCCAAACATTTAATGTTATCAACAGTGTCATCTCCAATTTAGCAAACTTCAGTTTAGGTGGTTGTCATTCAACTATATGTGTATTTCCCTAATAAAACAAGATAGTTCAGAATGATAATATCTATTTTAGTGGCAAAATAACAGAGAATATAAAATGAACCTTTCTGAGTTAGAACAAATATCCATCTAGCTCAGTTTTCCATCTTTGAGAATGGCTCAATAACAGAGGTTGATTGAATAATAAAAAAGAACCACATATATTTAAGATAAATCCTTCTTTTCACATACTGCTTACTAGCTTCTGGTATTCAGTCATTTGGGACAGAGATTACATCTGAACCATAGTTTACCACCACCACCAGATCTATTCCCAATGAAACTGTCTGACCTTTTAAAACTCATTTATGCTTTTGTTCCTAAAGCAATCTATGGCAATGGATTCCATAGATGAATGATGCACGGTATGAAAAACACTTACTTCTGTTTGCTTTAAACTCTCTGTCTAATAATACATTGGGTCGTCCTTAGCTCTTGTATTGTGTCAGATAGTGAATAATTGTTCTTATTGCTATGCAGCATGTCACTGTGATTAATGTCTTGCTCATATTGCTAGCAAACTGAGTTCTAGTCTACTAACTGTCTCCTTTTATGAAAGCTGTTACATATTTCTGATCATCTTTCTTTCACTTCTCTTCACTTTTTCTATTATATCTTATTTCAGATAGGTGTACCAGAACAGTACATATTATGCAAGATATAGGTGCAATATAGATTCATACAGACTACAGTGATCTGTGCTCTGCTGAGTGCTTAAGATATTACTATCACCAATATCAGTAGCATTGCAAAGTCTTCTGCTACTGTGATTTAACAGAAATGAGAATGAGGATACAGAAGAGAATATGAAATAAATATTGCTGTCACAGACATGATACTTGCAAGCACTCAGTGTAGTGTTCCCATTTAACCTAGGCTGTCTCATTTATATCTTGATATATAATCTGTCTCGTATATATCTTCACGTATGTCTTATCAGTCTAAGCTTTTCCCTTTACAATTTTCTGTTTACTTTAAGAAAGTTTGTTTAAGCAGACCAGGTTGGAGAATTCAGTGAGTTCTAAAGAAAGAAAGAAAGAAGGAAAGAAAGACAGAAGGAAAGAAGGAAAATACATAGAACTGTGAACTTGATCAGAAGTTCATCATGACTTCTCCCAAATTCTCAGCAGAGTGGTAGGGGGTGTCTTTTTCTGTGATTACTGTTTATAATAATTTAAAAGACGATGAGGACAAAGACTATCAGGGACTGTTTTTCTCTTGTAGCATAATGAGCACACAAAGAGAAGGATTTTGATCATGTTGATCTTCTAGTCATTGCCCAACTGCAAGTGGTCTAGCAAGATAAAATACAGACATGACAAAATAATGACTGACTTTTTTGTAATCAGCCTGTTTTTTTACTTATATAGAATATAAAAATCAGGTTAATGACTCTGTAGGAGAACATTCAATTAAAAATGTTTCATTAGAATAATATTTTAAGAGGAGAATTGCCTGTGATGAAACCTTGAATAATGTTTTGGCTATCATGGCTCTGTGCTGCTCATAGGAAGCAAAATTACAGTGTAACTGCTTTTTGAAAACTAGTCATTCCTCTCTTATTTGGTGAATTAGTAGGATCTTTTTGTTTAAGAATACGGTTCAGTTTAATAGGAAATAATATTTGGTGGATGGATAATAAGGAGAAATCCAAAGGAAAACAGCAAACAAAAGAAAAGTTAAAAAAACCCTACAAACCAAACCAAACCAAACTAATATTGCTTTGCTAATGTCTGAAATTTGAAAAAATGTGTAAATTAATCATTGCTTAATGGGTGTTTACCAATAGCACTACTCACAACAAATTGCACACCAATTTAAATTTTAACACAAATGTTTAGCTGCAGCATACATTTTTAGGTCTACAACCTATTCCAGCATTGATTTTTACAAGGAACTTAACAGGTACAAGCTTCATTCTCCTATCTCTAAAATGGGAATTATTCTGTATATTTATGAGGGATCTTATACTAGTTGCTTTTTACATTTACATGAAGCTTTCTATTTTCTCTGGTAACATGAACGGTCCAAATCTTTACTGGGTCACACAAGCCCTCAGGTCTTGGCATACCATGCTTGTTCTGTATGTCCCTATTAAGTACCAAAACCTATACCCAAGGGGTAGACTGCAAAACAACAACAGGATGCTCATTTAAGACAGAAAGTACAGCAGCTGAAACAGGCTGATCTCCTATTTGACCTCAGCAGTTCTGTGTATTTTTACACATGTACTCAGTCAGCTTTTTAGTTAAGTTTACCCAGCTGAACCTGAAAGAGTGGTGTTCTAGGCAGTACACTCTGATATTACAAGTGTAATGAATCCGACCCACTTAGACAAATTGCATTTCTACTCTGATTTAACACTTTGGCGCCACACTCACGGTCAGACAACTCTCACCATCAAACCTACTCTTTTGATGAGTCTCTTGCTTACTAGCCATTTTGGCAGTATACTGGCACTTAGCACCTTTCCTGTTTTCAGAAAATCACTGTGGGTCTTCAGTGCACTTGAAATTCAGGGGGTTTTCTACTGAGATACCTATATATGAATGTAAGAACAGACTTTTAGCCTTCTTCACCTGTAATTTTGAAAGGATTAAATTAATTGGGTGCATACTTTAAACAGAACATAAATTAGAATTGCAAAAATAGCTTCTTGGCTTGTGAATCCTTTGTGGGACTGATTTTTTTTCCTTTCTTATTAGTATAGAGCATATTGTCAGAACTTAACTTATAATAAATAACAGGTAATTAAAGTACGCTCACTCACAGCAAGGCTAAATTTGACCCTGTATTTATGAACTGACAAGCCATCTAGGCAGCTACTGTGCCTCAGGTGGTGCTATTGTATTCCTAATCATACTTACTGTCAATTAAAAAAAAAGAAAAAGTAGAAGTTGCTAACATAATTATTACAATGAAATGAAAAAGTTGTTCCCACAATAACACTGAAACAGCTAAAAGGTCACAGACTGTCTTCCATTAAGAGTCTTTTAAGATATGATTTTTAAAGCACAATGAACATAAATATCCATTTTGTTCTTGAGCAAACTCCCAGATCCCTGCAAAGGTGTTGTAATGAGATACTGTTTTAGTGTAATAGCAATAGGCAGTAGTTTGCTGAATCTGTCCCTATATAGAGCTCATTTTGTGAGTGTTACATCTGCATTTTTTTTACAGAAAAGATGGATTTTTAACAGAGGCTGAGGAGTCAATCATGAGGTATCCAAATTCTTCCCATTGTCTTTAATTATGCATTTTTACTGAAAAGGAGATGTGAGCTCTATATTCTTTTAGTATTTCAAACATGCCATAATTTGCAATTTTTTTTTTTTTTTTTTAAATTTTGAAAGCCATTACATTTGTCTTTACTCATTTGAGTGGTCAAACACAACAAGGAAGCATAAAGAGAGTGAAAGCAAGAATGGGTAACCTAGGAGGAATACAGAAACATTGTCCAAGCATCCAGGGATGAAGTTAGGAAAGCTAAAGCCCAAACAGAATTGAATCTCTCTGGGGATGTCAAAGACAAGAGGAAGGGCTTCTGTAAGTACATAGATGACAAAAGGAAGACTACGGAAAATGTGGGCCCATTGCTCAACGCAGTGGGGGACCTGATTACACAGGACATGGAAGACAGTGAGGTACTGAATGCTATCTTTGCCTCAGGCTTTACTAGCAAGACCAGCCTTCAGGAATCCCAGGTCCCAGAGACCAAGGGGAATAGCTGGAGCAAGGAAGATGTATCCTTGGTGGGAGAGGATTAGGTCAGGGAATACTTAAGCAAATTGGACATATGTAGGCCCATGGGCCCTGATGGGATGTACCCACTAGTGCTGAGGGAGCTGGCAGGTGTCATTGCAAGGCTACTCTCAATAATCTTTGATTGATCACAGCAACTGGGGGAAGTGCCCAAAGACTGGAGGAAAATAAATGTCACTCCTATCTTCAAGAAAGGCAAAAAGGAGCACCCAGGGAAATATAGGCTGGTTAGCCTCCCTTCAATCCCTGGGAAGGAGATGGAGCAGCTAATCCTGGAAAACATTTCCAGGTACATTAAGGACAAGAAATTTATCAGGAGTAGTCAGCATGGCTTCACCAAGGGTCATGATGGGGCAGAGTGTACGCTCAGCAAGTTTGTTGATGACACAAAACTGGGAGGTGTAGCTGATTTTATTACTGATCTCTTGGGTTGCAGCTCATTCCATTTTATTTATCTTAAAATTGGGAATCTAGACTGAGCAGAACCAGTCCAGGTAAAACCTAATCTAATCTTACATCTGAAGATTTTTATATGGAAAATGGAAACATGGCTGTCCAGAAGGTCATTTACTGCACCTGTCTAGGGATACAAAGCTTTGTCCTGAACAGACATAAACAGCCCAAACAAAACAAAAAAAGAGCTATTGTACCAGGGAGTGACTACTTCAATACTTTTGGAACAGGCCATATTTAAAAGAAAGACTGAGGCCAAATCCTCATCCTTTCTTCTATTACTAGACCAATTTTGGCGTTCAAACTGGGAGAATATCTGAAAAGCATGTAATTCAGGGACTGCAGTGAGGAATGCAGAATTGCAACCTGCATAGGACAGACCACCAAAACTCAGAAAAAAGCTGTGGCACAAGGTGATTTGTAGGTAGGCAGAATTCAAAGGTACATCCAACCCATCTCAAAAACTGTGCTCCTTGGGTTGCTTTGGAACTGTCCTGAAACCCAGACACTTTTGATGGAGTTTTAGCAGAAAGCCTTTCCTGGGAGTTTTGAAGTGAAATGATGGTAAATCCTTCAGCTATTAAAATTATGGGTGATTTAATGTAACATCAGGACAATAGAGATCATGAGTAGGCAGCTTTGTTACACAAGTATGGAGCAAATATTTAGTGTTTTCTTCTCTCCCCAAATGTTTATCTAATTACAGATTTTCTCGTCTGCAAGTGGAACACATTAACAATTTTCATTTATGTATATCATGCTGTAGCTGATGCATATTTTAAAGAATGAGAGTCAAGTTCACCTGTGGTTCAGGTCCAGGGTTTTCAAAAGAGATACAACATGGACAAATTAGATCTTTTCTCAAGCATTCCCGTATCTGGCCCTTTCTGTGCTGAATTCAAAGCCGGTATTGCATCTGAAGCACGTCTATTTACAACTATGCCGTTACTCATGCAGAAGCTGTAACATTCAAGGTCGTGACTCATAACAGGGAAGATCAAATTTTCCTGCAGTTCCTTTACCAGTGTCTGCCAGTAAGTCCCATTAGTTGTTTTAGTGTTTCAGAAGCTCTCTCTCTTTCTAAGCACGAAGAAAAAATACCTCAGTCCTTTACAGGCCTTTCTTCTTTCTGCTTCCTCTGAGATCTCTCAGACTTCACACAGCTGATGATATCTTTCTCAGACTAGCAGACACATATCTCTAAGTAAAACTGCCAGCAGCAAATGTCAACTGTTTTCTTTTATCAATACTAAGATGGTCCCTAACAGCTTGGTTTAGTTTCTTGGTTCTTAGCTATAGTTGAGAGCTGTAGCAGTTAATGATAATGACTTATGTTTGTCTAGTACCTTTCATCTAGCAGCATCTAGCAGGATCCAAAAGTGTTTTATCTGATTGACAAAATATGTAGAGGGAGCTCTGTGCCTACCACTGAAATGCAACCAGAGAGGAGAACACTGCAACTAAATGAAAGTACAGAAAGAATTCATATAAGCTCCTTGTACCTTCCTCTGCTGTGATAGCTGGGAAATAATATTGTGGATCAGTGTTATCATGGGCTCCCAAGAGGTGGTTCATGCAGTAGTTTTGTCCTGTTATAGCATTTCTTCATCATTACTGAAGGAACAAAAGCCAGTTAGGGGTAGGAGATGTGAGGTTGAAAGGGAGGGGAGAAAGCAAAAGGACTAATATCAAGGGCAACTTCCAACAGAAGAACAGTGAGGATCTTGCTTCCATGTACAGCATTGGCAAGCTTGCCAGTGTAATACCACATCTAGGTCTGGGGTCTAAAATTCAAGAGAAAGATTAAAGTACCGTAAAGTATTCTGGTGATGATCACAAAAATGGTCAGACAAGATTTTATTATTATTATAATTATTTGCATTTATGAATTTGGCACAAAAGGAGAAGCACGTTAGTAATAGTTATGACTGTCAGAGAGTCAAGAGACAATGCAGAAGAGATGTACTGGCTATTCAAAATACCATTTAAAAGGAGCACGAAGCTATGACAAATGCAGTAGTAGAAACAGAAAGAGAGTAAAATTACAGAGTCCAATGTCTTTTGGGTATCTAAAGGAAAAATAATCCCAGCTACTCTTTGGGAACTCACCTGTTAGAAGTGTGAGAGGAAAAGAAAGGCTCTTGGTGGATATGGTGATTGTGGGTCATTAAAGTCATGTATCCTTGGAAAGATCAAATGACTTCTTAGGCTACATCTGAGGAAATATTTCCAACAGTAATGTGATTGCATAAGGCACTGATGAGACCATACCTGTAAAGACCTACCAGTGCATGCACAGGAAAGATGAAATAGGCCTGAAACTGTGCACTGATGGTCCAGTAGGATTTTAAAGGGAGCACAGGGGCTATCAGGAATAATTCCTCCCTTTCCTATGAGGAAAAATAAAAGAACTTATTTTACCTAGCTTATTGAGGTGGAGTCTGAGAAAAAATGTCCTTTGTTTCAAAAAATGGAGAAAGGATGAAACACCTAGGAGAAAGAAATATTTAAGTAAAATGGGTACAAACTGGATATGAACAAATGCAGGCTCAGAATCAGAAAAAAATATTTCTAAAAGCAGTAGCAGACCAAAAAAGTTTGAGATCAAACAAAAACGTTTCTCAAAGGATAATACCATATAGTCATTGACCTTAACGGAGCCTGAATTCAGTAGTTCAGGATGTCACTCCCAATAGTCATTACCAGTACTGCTGTTATGGAAATATGAGCTGATCACCAGGAGACACAGAGACCAAACACAAGGAAATTATCAAAGAGTTACAAGTAGCCACATGTCAACTGGTAACCAGTAATTCTCTGTGTCCCTGACCTTTGCCCACAACAAATGCAGGGCTCCTTGACAAGTGAAGCCTTGTTTTATTGTCATACTAGCCACAAGCCAACTACTTCATTAGATGTGACCATACCTCTCAAAAGTAACTGAGGTCACAGACCCACAGCAGTTTTACAAAACACAAGGACATAGGAGTTACAGGTGCGTGGAACTATAGCATATCAAAACTAAAATAATTTACAGGTAAATGTCGGTTTTAACAACTGTCCTTTTTAAAAAAAAATAGTTCAAAGCACTCATTTTGGAACTGCCTACCTTTTTCTTGCTGAGATTTTGAAGTGGAAGGCTTTTTTACTTCATTTTTTAGTTTTACTTAGTAGTGCAATAGGTTGAGAATTGTAAAAAGCTAAAATTAAATATATATATATAGTCAAAATGAAGTCTCTAATAATAGTAATACTATCAATAATAATAATTCTGTTAATTGAGATGTGCTGGATTTTTCATGACTTTTTCAGTCTGAATTAGAATTGGAAAAAGATGTTGGCTCCAAGAAAACTGTCATGGGACTGCAAACATTTCATGACCATCTTTAATTTACCTTGATCTAAAGTGACCATTAAACTACTTAATTGAAACACTAGCATTTAACATCCTGCTTGCTATGATATAGAGCAATACAGAAATCTCAGGGCAAGTTTAAACAATCCATACATTTACAGTCATTTCTCTTAGCACCAAAAGCCCCCAAAAAACAACAACATAAAGCTGTGGGGTTTTTAACCTGAATTAGCTTCTCTGATGTTGTTCACAGTGTGACACCAGTGATTTCACTGTTTTTTGAGGGAGCGAGATGAGACAGTGATAATCAGTGAGGCTTAGGGCATGTACAAGCAAACATTGATGCCAAAATAAATACTTGTGAAACTAGAACCTCAGACTTACTCTGAAATTATTGTTTCCTCCTACTGCTGCTTACCTATCCCTCTAGCTTTTTTATCTTTCTGTCTTATTTGCTTGAAAGTGTTCCTCAGCAGGACTGAGTCATATGCAATATTTATAAGTATATCTTGTCTTTAAAGACAAAGTTTTGTTTCCATTAGGGGGAAAAAATATGAGCTGGGAATACTTGTGACCATGAACAGTTGTTATTTCTGAAAAGCACTTATTTCACTGAATAAGGCAATCGATTATTATAAAACAAAACATCTATTTACAATTTATTTTTTTATCAGGTTAAATGAAAGAAAATATTTGCCCAGCTAGTGTTTTCACAGGGTATAAACACATATGGGTCACTTGCAATTGTTCTTGGGACTTTAGAAACTTACAGTCAAGATATTTTTTCCCAATCTATGGATTTTATTTAATCAATTGAAATAATTTTAGACATGGTAATGTTAGACTCAAGACAGAGCACTCTTCTACTTTAAACAGCATAGGGAAAAAAAACCCAAATGTTAACTCTCAAATCCATCTCCATTTTGCACACTTCAAAATTAAGGTAGACTGATTTTCTTGATACTTTTGCTAATTTGAAGATTAAATGTGAAACATGAGATCTCTGTAGGTATACAATTGTTGTTTCCTTGCAATATACTCCTGTTTATTGCTAAGGCTGAGTATAAGGTAATTTCAGAATAGTAAAGGACTGTTGATTTACAAGCAAAACAATTATTTTATTCACTCCTGTATTTAACAAAACACCAGCTTGAGTGATTACATTCTGCCTACCTAATTTCCCCCTATACTTATAATAATAAAGAGTTTGAACCTGATCTTGCTTATCAAGTGAACATCAGTATAGCAGTGACTCCATCTGCCCATGTAGTTAGGCACAAGAATAAATGTGTTGTAAAGGATATAAAAAAAAGGTCTTTTTTTTCCCCTCTCTTTTGAACATTAGCCTGAGAGGTGGTTGCATTTCAATGACAGGTGATTCTACTCCTTCCATTTTTAATTGTGCTAATGAGGGAAGGAGTATAAATGCACACCTTCATTGTTGCTGTCACCAGTACGGCTTTCAGTTACAGCAAATAGATAAATACATGAAAATTTAAATATCTTTTTAGTGTACTTTCAAAATGAAAGGCTGATATCTACAACTGGGGAATTTTCCTAAAGCCATTAGCCTGTGAGACTGATCATAGCTACCTTGCCTTCTACCTCCTTAAATAATTCAGAGATGCAGTTGCATCTACTATTGTGCCGTATATCCATGTGCAGTTAACAGTTGCCGCAATCTACCTTAAAGCTATTGAGATCATTTCCAAAGACATGGGGTGAAGCACAGTTCAAAGAAAGCTACTCTGACTTATTCCCTTTTCCCTTACCTTTAGCTTGGCTGTAAGTAAACGTGACTTGAGTTAGACAGAAGGGGACAAACTGTCTGATGGTATTTCCTGTGGGGGACACAGACATTGATCTGTGAGAGTTCAGATTATACAATTTTTTCAGACCTTAAAACAATGCAGTCTTGTTTCACTTATCTGCTTACGTACAATGCATTGACAATCCTTTTTCTCCTTACAGAAGAGCTAATGGCAACTGGAAATGACAACTTCAAAGTTAAGTTAGTGTAACATTGTGTCACTTTTTGTGAGAATAATGTTAATTAACACATCACTTTGCACCATGCTGGAAAAATACTGTTATTCATTTCATTAAAACCTTGATCCATGATGTTCGCCTAATACAAAGGGTGTGTCCTTTCTGATACTGATTGTTTGACAAAAGATTAAATGGAAAAGAGGAGTTCTCTATATTTTTATTAAAATTCTTGGAAACTGACCCGGATTTTGACTGGAGGGTTCATTAATATTCATTTGTATATAATTGCCTTAATTTTAGTGATAATGACTTCAGTTACCAACTGTGTGATTGATGGGACTTGTGTCTTCTCTCTGAAGGAGATGAGCTAAATAAAAAAGTAGAAACTTGCCATTCATGCATGATATTTTTAGCTGCCTTTAATTACAAGCTAGCTAAATAAGCATGCAAACCTTGCTATGATTGATAGGATCTCTATACTGTAGTGATTGTTTTTCTTGAAGTTAGAAGGTGCTTGAATCAACTGACTTCTAAAATTAACTGGAAGCTGCATCCCAAAGAAGCCTCAATTCTTACTTAAGTTAGCAATGAAGAGGAAACATTAAATACTTTGGCTGTTCTAAGTGCACACACCCCACACACACTCATAATCATCTTCATAGTAATCTACGAAGATGCCCCGTAGATGGACGTTATGTATCCCAACTAGATAGGAAAATATTATCCTTTCCTGCAAAAAACCCTGTGGTTTCAAAACAGTCTCGTTCTTCCCTGGGATGAAACATGACCGTCTAAACTTCATAGCAAGGAAAACCAAGACATGAAAGCCACACTCAAGATTATTTTTGTCATTATGCCAGAGAGTCAATATCCCTGCTTTGGCATTGTCCCGTGTTA
Source organism: Ciconia boyciana (assembly GCF_034638445.1). NCBI lineage: Eukaryota > Metazoa > Chordata > Aves > Ciconiiformes > Ciconiidae > Ciconia > Ciconia boyciana. The sequence continues at coordinate 10,028,532 of NC_132936.1, read as the reverse complement.
CAGAGCAATGCTCAGACAGACTAGTCTAAACCGCATAACCCTCCCTTGCATCTTCTGATATCAGATACATCTTCCCTAGAGCAAGTGATCAGCAGAACCAAATCAGCTGAACCTTCTACTGCGTATTTCATTGCCCTGGCCAAAAGCTATTGGTCATCTAGAAGAGGAAAAAATAGCTTTTCTCTTATACCCTCACCAGAAACTCTACCATGTTTCTGAAGGAATTGTTGAAATTAATGAACACACTTTCATTATATTATACACATATGGAGTGAATAGATGATGCTTTTATTATCATTTGTTAGTCTTAGTCATTGTACAGAAGGTGACTTACAAAAGCACACTGAAACCTGTATTGTAGAAAGCTGAAATAATCTCTTATAATAATTGATATGTTTTGCTGAAATGATTTTCTTGGTGATCAGGATATCTTTTCATTATTCATTCATCATTTAAAAACATATCATACTGTTCATAAAGTCCAAACTAAATTTATGTTGAGAGTAGTGCTAGAGAGGGGATTAGAACTTCAAAAGAGTCATTTCTTAATCCAGGATGACCTACATTTTCTTTCACTTACTTTAAGGAAAATATCCCCAAATAATGTTATTTAATAGCATTTTAAAAATTCTATTTCTCAGTAGTTCTATGAATAGTTCTTCTCTGTTGGTTCCTTGACTGATGCTATGGTTGCTGGAATGTATATTTGGCAAATCCCCTTGTGTATGCATTGTGGGGTGTAATTGTCTCATACCAAATTTCTGGTGTTGTGCTGTAGTTCTTTCTCTGGATGTGTTCAGTATCAGAGTAAGGAGGATAGCTGTAAGAGCAGCCTGGTTTTGGCCATAGTATGGTTTTACCCCAAAATCTTTGAAATTACAAGCAACCAGCTACAGACTGGAGTAAACCCATTCAAACACGGTCTAGATGAGTAGTACACTACCAGGGAGCATTGCAACATTAACTTTATATTTTCTGACCAGCAAGAACCGTATGTTGATGAAAACACTCTGGAAGCAGTGCACAATAGGGAAGAGATGAAATAGCCTTGTTTACCTTCTCTGAATGGATGAGCTGTCTATATTCTATCATAGTGGTGAGAGATGATTGATGTATACAGCACAGAGAGTTCACAGACAACACAGGCTGTACCGTGCAACTTCCTCTATGCCACTTGCTTTGTACTTATTGCCATGCGTTAGCTGCTATTATTATTATTATTATTATTATTATTATTATTAAGTGATAAGTCTTCATTTTCTTTCATTTAAATAAAACCAAAATGAATGGTTTTAAGCAGTTCATAGGCTATTAGTTGCTTTTAAAAGCTTAGTTTATTCTTAAATCATTTATTTACTAATGTTTTAATTTATCAAACAATTAAATAAAATATTACATTACTAATAGTCTCAAAGACAAGAGCAATTAGCAATGAAGATTGTTTACCAGCTGATTTATTGCAGTAAATACTAACTTGATATTCAACTGCAAGTGCAATAATGGCATTTTTGTATCTCTTCATTACTTCCTTGCCTATTACTTGCCTGTACAATTTCAGGTATACTCAATAGGGGTCAATGGAACTATGCCAATTTATTTCAGCTGCAAATCTGGCCCTAAATATCTAATGTTGACTCACACATATGTCTCAGTCCTTTGAAAGACAGAGAATCAGCTGTCAATGAAACTTCAAGCCAAGTGTTACAAATATTTTACACTTCTTGGGTAGCAACCATCAGTGTGGAAATGTCAGGTTTTGAGCAGGTACACAAAGGCAGGTTTCTGAGCATATCTGGACAGCTTTTGAACAGTTCCAAATTCTCCTGAGGCTATCATCTTCAGAACCTTCTGTCATAGTGTTGTTAACATTTGTTTTAATCGGGAAGAATAAAACAGAACCTGTGCTCTACTAAGAGTGAGGAAAGGAATTCCATAAATATGAACCTGAAGAGATTTCAAAGGTATACCTGAATGTCCTCAATTAAATTGTTTTCCTCTCTGGACCTGGTCCTTATAAGGCCATATCTAAGAATTAATATTTACTAGCGGATTTAGATGGCTAAATTGAACCCACCTTAAAGGAACCCACCCAAACTAATTCTGAGAGAAATTTCACAATAACATTGGCCTCACCTGTGAGGTTTTTTTCCAGTGTGACAATTTCCATGATGTGTGTTCTCACAAGGTTCAGAAGTGAGGCCTTACCTGACATTTATATTTGTTATTTGTCTCCCCTTAATTATGACACATGAACATTATAAATAAATATATCTATATTAACAAATCTGCTAAATAAATGTCCTGCAATCTGAAGGTGGCTACAATAAATATGCATAGGCAACTTCAGAAAATTGTTCCAAGAAAGGGTTCCTTGACTTGACTGAGATAACAGCTACTGAAGATAAGATGGTGCTGGATAGGATAACCACAATGTGAATTTGGGTTTCCTTCATATTGTGAAGGAAAAAAATATTGTGCATCTCTGGCTGTTCAAGCTTCACAATGTGTCTGGTCTACCTTTCCTACAGACAGGACTATGAGGTGTGAAAACATGACAGCATACTGATCTTTTAAGTCATGAATTTTCATAATCTGGCAGATCTTTCTCATCTTGTACGCACATAAACACGCTGCACAGTCTACCACTGACAGCAAGAAGATGAAAAGTGCTGTAGCAAGTCATGAAACCAAGAAGAAGGAAACCCCAGAAAGTCGATTGTGCTTGAAACTAAATGAACTTTTTCATACATATTATCTGACAAGCATTTTCACAGACTCACAGAAGGAATGAGGTGGGAAGGAACCTCTGGAGATCATGTAGTCCAACCTCCCCACTTAAAGCAGGGTCAGCTAAAGGAGGTTGCTCAGAAGTGTGTCTAGTTGGGTTTTGAATATCTGCAAGAATGGAGACTCCACAACCTCTCTGGGCTGTCTGTTCCAGTGTTTGACCACTCTCACAGTAAAAAGTGTTTGCTTGTGTCTGCAGGCTGTTGCACAAAGAAACATCTTAAGTTTGCTTTGTCATCTCCTGTAGCTTCATTTGATGAATCCTAGTTCTCATACTGGAAAAGACAGTGAGCAGTCTTTTCCTACCATCCTCTCATGCTACTAATCTTTTAGAAACCCCCCCACCATATTCCCCCAGGTCATCTCTTTTCCAGGGTGATTACACCTAGACTATTCAACTGCTTCTCATAAAGAAGATGTTCCATACAGCTGTGATAACAGTTTTTGTCCTCTGCACTTTTTCCACTTCTAACATATACTGCACACACTACTCAAGTCATGGACAAATAATGAATTTATAAAGTGGAATCACTTGTTATATATGCATTTATTAATAATTACTGTAGTTTAATTTGTCTTTTTGAATGCTTCCAAACACCGATTTGACAGCCTCATCTATCATAACCTCTGGTATAGAATCATAGAATCATTAAGGTTGGAAAAGACCTTTAAGATCATTGAGTCCAACTGTCAACCCAACACCTCCATGCCTACTAAACCATGTCCTGAAGTGCCACATCTACATGATTTTTGAACTCCTCCAGGGATGGTGACTCCACCACCTCTCTGGGCAGCCTGTTCCAATGCTTGACCACCCTTTCAGGAAAGAAATTTTTCCTAATATCCAATCTAAACCTCTCCTGACACAACTTGAGGCCATTTCCTCTTGTCCTATCGCTTGTTACTTGGGAGAAGACACCGACACCCGTATCACTACAACCTACTTTCAGGTAGTTGTAGAGAGTAAGGTTTCCCCTCAGCCTTTGCTTCTCCAGGCTAAACAACCCCAGTTCCCTCAGCCACTCCTCATAAGACTTGTCCTCCAGACCCTTCACCAGCTTCGCTGCCCTTCTCTGGACACGCTCCAGCACCTCAATGTCTCTCTTGTAGTGAGGGGCCCAAAACTGAACACAGTAGTTGAGGTGCGGCCTCACCAGTGCCGAGTACAGGGGCATGATCACTTCCCTAGTCCTGCTGGCCACACTATTCCTCATACAAGCCAGCATGCCATTGGCTTTCTTGGCCACCTGGGCACACTGCTGGCTCATGTTCAGCTGACTGTCAACCAGCACCCCCAGGACCTTCTCTGCTGGGCAGCTTTCCAGCCAGTCTTCCCCAAGCCTGTAGCATTGCATGGGGTTGCTGTGGCCCAAGTGCAGGACCCGGCACTTAGCCTTGTTAAACCTCATACAATTGGACTTGGCCCATTGATCCAGCCTGTCCAGGTCCCTCTGCACAGTCTTCCTACCCTCAAGCAGATCAATACTCCCACCCAATTTGGTGTCATCTGCAAACTTACTGAGGGTGCACTCAATCCCTTTGTCCAGATCATTGATAAAGATATTAAACAGAACTGGCCCCAAGACAGAGCCCTGGGGAACACCTCTTGTGACCAACTACCAACTGGATTTAACTCCGTTTACCACAACTCTGGGCTCGGCCATCCAGGCAGTTTTTTACACAGCGAAGAGTACACTTACCTAAGTCATGAGCCGCCAGCTTCTCCAGGAGAATGCTGTGGGAGACAGTGTGAAAGGCTTTACTAAAGTCCAGGTAGAGAACATCTACAGCCTTTCCCTCATCCACTAGGCGGGTCACCTGGTCATAGAAGGAGTTCAAGTTGGTCAAGCAGGACCTGCCTTTCATGAACCCATGCTGACTGGGCCTGATCCCCTGGCTGGCCTGCACATGCCTGTTGAGCGCACTGAAGATGAACCGCTCCATAATTTTACCTGGTACCGAGGTCAGGCTGACAGGCCTGTAGTTCCCCGGGTCCTCCTTCCGGCCCTTCTTGTAGATGGGCGTCACATTGGCAAGTTTCCAGTCATCTGGGAGCTCCCCTGTTTAACCAGGACTGCTGATAAATGATGGAGAGTGGCATATAAATTACAAGCAGCAGACATGGACATGTAAAACAACAACTTGTGTCATCTATTGTTTTCCAATAGTTGTGGATTGAAGATATTAAAACGTTTCTGCTAGTAAAAACAATTATGTTTGAACAGTGTTGGTTGACAGCCACCCGAATATGAGCCAGCAGTGTGCCCAGGTGGCCAAGAAAGCCAATGGCACCCTGGCTTGTATCAGAAATAACGTGGCCAGCAGGACTAGGGAAGCGATCATCCCCCTGTACTCGGCACTGGTGAGGCTGCACCTTGACTACTGTGTTCAGTTTTGGGCCCCTGACTACAAGAGAGATATTGAGGTGCTGGAACGTGTCCAGAGAAGGGCAGCGAAGCTGGTGAAGGGTCTGGAGCACAAGTCTGATGAGGAGTGACTGAGGGAACTGGGGTTGTTTAGCCTGGAGAAAAGGAGGCTGAGGGGAGACCTTATCGCTCTCTACAACTACCTGAAAGGAGGTTGTAGTGAGGTGGGGGTCGGTCTCTTCTCCCAGGTAACAAGTGATAGGACGAGAGGAAATGGCCATTTGCACCAGGGGAGGTTTAGATTGGATATTAGGAAATTTTACTTCGTTGAAAGGGTTATCAAGCATTGGAACAGGCTGCCCAGGGAAGTGGTTGAGTCACCACCCCTGGAAGTATTTAAAAGACATTTGGATGAGGTGCTTAGGGACGTGGTATAGTGGTGGTCTTGGTAGTGTTAGGTTTATGGTTGGACTCGATGATCTTAAAGGTCTTTTCCAATCTATATGATTCTGTGATTCTGATTCTGTGAATACATACATATATATGTAGGTCACCTATACATACATATGCAGTAAATCTGAAATCAATAACACAATAATTTAAGATTTTACTCTAGAATAGTAATAAGATCAATAACACTATGATACTCCAGAAATATGATAAAGGAAATATCTTTTATATTTTTCCTATTTCTTTTTCATAATAGTTCTCTTTTTCTGTCTTTCCTGATATAAGAACAGAATGCATGCTAAAGAGCAATTCCGAAGTAAGTTATTGGGTTTCTTTTGTCAATATCGTGCCTGCAAAAGGTGCTCTGCTGACTGAAGACTGTGTTTATTTGTAAAACAGTTAAAACCCATAACCCCTTCTCTCATCACTGTCCCAACATTTCTACTGCTAAGGGAGAGACAAACCCCCACAGGCTTCAAATTTCATGTTTGTCTTTATACATGACAATGGGTCAGCTAAGAAACCTATTTCATATCTTACCCTCTGATCTTTGATCTTTTTCTTTGTAAAGTGTGATGCATATGATTAAGATCTAAGAGAAAAAGAAGCAATTAGGTAGAAACCGAGTGTCAGTCAAAGTGAAGAGGGAATATATTTATATATTTTTCAGCTAAGGAAAACAGCCTTGATGCCTCACAGAACTGTAGCATTATGTTACTGGAGATCTCTTCTTCTTAAGGCAAGCATGCCTGAGGTGCTTGGTTAATTATTCTGCTGGTTCAGAAACCCTGAGCTGAGCATGGGTACTTGTGTACTTATTCATCTCTAATTATTAGATTCAGAGTTGGATGCTAACTAATTCTGCCTGTGTACAAATTCTTCCAAACAGATTTGAGCACTAACACTATGTAAAAAAACACAAGGAACACATAAATAAACTGTCAACCATATGCAAATCAGCAGCCCAGGGGAGTAAGAAGACCAAAACTGGTAACACCACAACATGAAGAACAAGTTTTAACTGAGCAGCCAGACTGGAATTCTGCAACTAAATTGATGAATGCCCTAGGAAAGTCAGAAAGCAGCAAAGCAGACTACAGTGGGCTGCATAATGCTGCACATACCCTTAAACTTTGAGATCTAGTTTCTAAAGCTACATTCAACAACAAAATAAAAAGAACTTACACAATACAAAGGGGATGGCTTGCTGTGGGGAGATGCTCCACGTAGCAATGGAGAACAGTTTTACAAGTCACCATTGTAAGTAAAGCAGCAGGGTCACCTAGTCATTACAGATGAAGGTGGATCTGTGAAGTTCCATATACGCATTTGTAATCACTACCAGCTTAGCAGGCACATTCCCTCTTCCAGAGACTAAAAACTTGTTAAAAAAACAGAATAGAAGCATAGGTCCTGGTTTATTCTTCCTCACGTTTTGATACTTAACTGATACTTAACCTATTAGATATCCATTAGCACAGGTTCCCCTTATGGTCCAGGAAAAAAGGTGAGTTATTGAAGAGATCAGTTCAGTCCATCTAGGACCTGGATCACCCTCCAGAGACCCTTTCCCCCTGGGACTGTAGGAAGTATTAACACTGACCATTCATCTTGGTTTGTCTGCTTCAATGCTTAAAATTAATAGAGCTGCATCCAGAATGTAGGTTAGAATTTCAAGAGAACATCTGCACTCATTTCTTTCTTCAGAATGAACCAAGACATTTCTTTACTTTCTCACAGAAAAGACTATTGACACTATTAAGATTTTTTTAGAATGATAATCAGGCACCATACCTAAGTCCATCAGCAAAAGCAACAGGTTCTGACAATGAGGTACAATACCAACACTACTGCTTAATGTGAATTGTAATTGTAGAATTAAGTAGATAACAGTAGCATATTTGAATAACATGGGATTTATTTATGTTTTATGATAAAACTAAAGGTTTCCACCTGATGAAGTACAATTAGTTGATAATTTTGGTCTTAAAGTCCTCAGTAAAATTGAGAAAGCACTGTCTCCCAGCTTGTAAGTCTTTATAAAACTTAATCCAATATGGAGGAATCATGTATCAACTTAGATTTTTTTGTGTATGGGAAAAACAGAATTCAAACTTCCCAGTGTAGCTTGAATGTCAGACAATTACATGTTAATGATATGCACATTCCTTATGGCAATTCCATGGAAAATTCCTATAGGAACCAATTGAACCGTGTCCTGAAATCTGAGTGGCAATATAAATCTTGCAGGGAAAAAAACAAAAAAAGGAAAAAAAAAGGGGAAAAAAAGGAAAAAAAAAAGTGTAAAATGTTTCCAGGTTCAAATTCTCTCCTGAAAAGTGGAAGCCACATACTATGCACCAATGGGGCCAAAAGTCTCTAGCCATGGTATTCAAATCTATGTGTCTGTTAGTACTTGTTAAACTACAAAGAAAGCAACAGAATAAGGATAATCAGAGCAATAAGCACTATAAATCATGCACTTTTCCCTCTTCATGAATAGACAGGGGCGATTTCACCTGAAATATTTTGAGTAGCAGTTGGATATAATTGCCACCATAAAGCTTTCAAAAAGTAAAAATGTCAGTTTGTGCTAAATGGAAATAAATAACTAGTTTATATATAAATATGTATGTATGTATGCATACAGAAATTCATGAGGAGAAAGATATTTTCTAACAGCTCTGCTTTGAATAACTTTATCGAAAGTTGATGTATATTGGTGTAGTTATATTGATTTACATCTGATAAGAGCCTGTTATTCTGCTCTATTCTATTCTAACGCATACATGGAAAACATGTACAAATCAACATTTGCTATCTTCACAAATATCTTATTCAGCCACAGGAAAAAAGCTATCACCTGTCAAGATCAGATTTCTTATCACAGATTTTCACAGTATGAAAATAACTATATAACTTAATGTATTTTCCTCACTGAATCAGAAGCCAGAGAACAATTTTATCATCTGTCTGTGTGAAGAAAATCTCTTCTCCCCTGGACCATGACCTCAGCCCAGGCACCATTGTAGAGTGCCCTTTGATGAGTGAGACTCCAAATGAGAAGTGCTGGAGGCTCTGTTGATGAGGATTGCACTCTGTAACTTATTTATGAGACTTTTTGTATGTAGTAAAGGGCAAAGAATAATGAAACGTAATGTTGTGGTTCATTCATTTTTATACTTTTTCATAGACTCGGAAAGAACTTTCAAGCAAAGGCTAATCCTTGTGTCTGAAGAAATGAAGCATTGAAAACAGCCAAAGCAGCAAACTAGAAACAACTTTTAACAGCAATGTTATAAAGTGAAACAAAAAAGACATTATTTTTCCTCTCAGCCTTCAACCCTGTCACACTGAAACATGGTAAGTAGTGATGAAAGCTGCAGGTGAAGACAGGGGAAGATGACGAGCATTCCTATCTGGTTCTCCTGCAAGCCTAGTGGCCAGTTTCAAACAAGTCACATCTTCTCATTATGTTTCTTTCTCACATTTTTAATTCTGGGGACAATGACACTAACTCCATTTTCAAAGTACTTTGAGATCTTTAAATGAAAACTGGATCATTAGAGCTACATATTGTTATTGTTTTATTCCTTTCTAGTACTTCAGATTTTCCATCGTCCGAGGAATCGGAGACTAATTTTTTTCATATACTTTAATTTAACTCCACTCACCATCATTTGACTCTGTCTGCAGATTCTTCTTGTAATAAAAAAGAGTTGGTTGGATAAAGATATTTTTAGCACAAAAAGCTTAGCAAAAATATGAGGGAAAGCTTCTTTTTTGCTATATATATGTTTATACTCATACATACATAAGTAAATGTATATATAAATAAATATAATATATTTATATATATATTTGAAGATTATTTGCATTGTTCACAGAAATTCAAAAATCTTTTTATGAACATGGAATATTTTCCATTAAATTTCTGTTTGGTTGATAGATCATAGTATATGTAAAAAAATAACAAAGTAAAATTAAAACCTTCTCTGGTTTACATGCACAAATAAAAAAAAGCTCTAATATGTACCTTTTTTTGTTCAAAGGACTGAATATGTTAGTTGTCTAAAAGTTTGAAGGGTTTGTTACCTTCATAGTTCCAACTAATTTTTTCTTAGGTCTAGATCAAGTTTCTGAAAACCCCAAGTTCCCCTCTTTTATGTTAAATTTCCTCTCTGACTTGGGCTTCAATAAATTAAGGATGTAAATGTGGAAAAGAAACAGAGAAGAAAAAAACTTTATATTGCAAATTCAAGTGTAGACAACAGTGACAGGAAAGAAAATGTCAGGTATTATACCTAATGTTGGAGTAATCAGCATTACCTGAATTAAACCTGTAGCTTCAAGCCTTCTGGCTTGAGGTCTCAGTAAGCTTCAGGATGAAGTTTCCACTAAGCCCCACCTGTCACTGATGCCCTGGGACTCCCATCAGATAAATGAGCCAACTGTCACCAACAAGGTCTGTGTGAGGTTCAGGACATCTGGAGGAATTCATTGCTAAAGCAACACAATTTGGACCTGCACTGGCTTTTGTTTCTTCATTGCACTCCTGAGAATGTGACATCCTGATGAATACATCTCTGACCACCTACATCTCAATGCAGACTTCACACTTTTGAAAGAGCTACCTGTTAAAACTTTACATGGATTGTATTCAGGGCTGTGAAATAGTTGTAGACCAAATATAACAGAAATAGGGCATAGAAAGGCAAAATCTGCAGTATTGCTGCTCTCTCTCTTTCAGACACAATGGCTGCAGATGAGCAAGTAGCTCAAAGTGCAAATTAATGCAGTGATATCTTCTGTAACAACCATGTTAAAAACATAAATTCTGAAGTTCTTGCTCTCATTTTAATAGCATAATATTATATGCAGGAGCACTATATCTTTTTTAGTGGACATAATCTTACATGTATATTGACCCCTATATTTTTTTAGCCATAGTGTTATTTTAAAAGCTATTTTCTGCTTTCATTTCAGAAATATAATGATGATAAAATACCGTCTTGGAGATAGTTATGGTAATTCATTTGGTTAGGATAATATTTGTGTTTGCGTGTGCATAGTTGTGACAGAGACTTACTAGGATCAGCCCTACAATTCATATTGTTCTTTGTTTGATGATCAGCAAAATCAGATCCATTGCAGCCCTACTGATTTCAGTATTTTGTGGTACATGAATATTATAGCAAGATGTCGTTTGTTTTACGATTTCCAAGTGAATGTAAAAATGTGAAAATTTTCACAGTACCAAAACACAGATATTTAAGAGCTCAGGATTTAATAATAAATCTCCTGGAAAAGTCAGGGATGGAAAAAAGGGAAAGATGTAGGAGATACGTGGATTTCAATAAGCAGATCATTCAATTGCTCAACAGAAACATTTGGGTGTTTGGTGACTCTTACGGAATACACCAATCAGACTACACTCAAGTAAGAAAAAAAGAAACATATACATGGAACTAATAGAAACCCTGCTTTTGAACTACTCATTGTCCTTGTTGCTGTAATTGTAGTTTCCTTCTCCTTCTTTCTTCAATTCCTTTTCTTATTTGTCTCCCTGTGATTTCCACTCACTTAGCAAGGTCATGACATGTGGCTTACAGCAGAACTGGAAATTAAAGACTCAGACTTTGAAGAATCAGACTGAATAAGATCCCCAGACAGTGTAAAAGACCTTTTTATCCTACTATTTCCTCTAAGACTATTCTTTAAATTTGCTCTCAGTAGCTTTTCACAGTATGCAGATAAAGTTAGGTGCTTTCCATTACTGTCCCTGAGAGGAAATACTGAGAAAGATGTCTAATCTTGTGTGAGGAAACGGAAAACTTTTGCAGAAGGTGACATAGGGCTTGCTCGGGGGAAAAATGCATGAAGTCATTTAAAAAGTAAAAGCTGAGGAAGGGAACAGCAAGCAGTTTTTAAAACAAAACAGTTACTTTATCTAATGCAATGAAAATGCTCTTTCTGTTTAAGAGCAGTTTAGCACTCAGGCAAAGGGAATTTCAGCATTTGAGGATATCACCAGCATTCAGGAATATGGGTTCCAACTATGGCTCTACAGTCTCTATCTAATCTACAAGCTCCATCATCTCAGATCTCCTGATATTTTTATCAGTCCATCATACACCAACTGTGTCTAAATAAAAATGAGCAACAAGGCTACCAGCAGGTAACAGGAACAAGAAATGCTATATAAAGAGAACTGGGGAAGACAAAGGTGAAAGGGGGTGTGTAGAACAGATATGATAGCAGTCAGGCAGATGAATTTCACATAAGTTTTTTTGATCCTAAAAAACCCCCTTTGAGCCAACCCAGCCTTCTGAAAATCAGCGCTTAAACTTTGCTATACAGTCAAACAAGAAAAATAAGTACTTGTCCCTCTTCCTAAGTCAAAGTTTGTCAGATTCAAGGGGAAAAAAAAATGGTCTCTATAAAGCAGGTTGAATAACAATCATCAGTAAAGACAATGTTTTGGTATCTTGCAACAAGAAAGCTTTGCCAAGCAAGAGAAAGGAAAAATCCACATTTCAATCATTGCTCAAGAGTTCAACTAAAGGGCTTCTGCAGTCCCTTACATTAGATGGTTAACTTATCTGGCTTATAGCACTTACACATTTCTTATCGCTATTCACTTCATAAATACCATTTTTTTCTTGTTTTCTAGATAACCTTATATTCACGAGTTCTTTAGATAGTTAACTTTTTGTATAGTAATTCAATACAAGTTGCTTATCACCTTAGTACAAGAGACCCCTCAGCTGAAAATTAATTTAAGGGAGATTGCCAGTCTCTTTTTTCCCATTCACCTGTTTGTTAATGATAAAGCAAATAAACAGCTCTTTAAATACCTGTGTCTAACACTTCATTCTCTTGAAACATTTTATGTGCCTAAGCACAGTACCATACATCTATGATTATGCATCATTTTAATCTAATGCATTCTTCCCACTGTGAAATTCAGTTGTTCTTCCCAATTTAATGCACAGTTTGTTTTGCATGTAGAAGAGAATATATGCTGAGCTGCATCCTGTCTGACTCACAGTTATAAAATAACAGTCTGCACAGAATCACGGAAGAAGATGTTTTAAAGATCCATTGTCTGTCTCCTGTTTCAAATGATTAAAAACTAATCTACTTCAGCACAGATTCTGGCATGTTGACTGACTAGGAGGGACTGAGTCCATAAACACTGACCCATGTGGGAGAACTGGAGTATCCCTGGTCTCTCATATTAGTCAGTATGAACAAAGATAGGTGTTGGCCAAGAAAAAAGCAAACGTATGTATTGAGCATGCCTTTTGGGATCTTGAAGGCAGTAGACAAAATCTGGCAGTGAATAATGTTGATTAGTTGTATGAAAATAAATTTTTAAATAAAATTGCTTGGCTGCACACTTAGGCTATTTTATTGTAGGTGAGTGCTAAGCAAATTGGGAATCAATGAAAGTATTTTTGAAGTAATCAATTGTCTGAAAATTTGTATCAGAAAATAAGTTATTTATTATCTGTCATTCCTGTCCTATTTTAAAACAGTTGCTCAATGATTTAGTGTGGCTTAAAGGACCAGTTTTTCTAGAAATCATGCTAACAATCTAGAAAAAAAATCAGGATTGTAATTATTTGAATTAATTAAAAGAAAAATCCTTATATAGAAATGAAATCAAAGGAAAAAAAAGATTTGTGGTAACAATTTTTTGACAATAGCAACTAAAATTTAAACTTTGTTAGAGCATGCATGTAGATCAGTAGGTACTGTCCTGAGGTTTAGCAAAATAAACAGAATATAAGAAATTACTGAACTTGACATGAAAAATTGCTGCATGAAACAGCTGACAAATATTACAGCTAGTGTCATGAGGGATGGATGAATTTCATAGAAGGTTAAGGGGGAATTATGTGAGAAATGGCTGAACTTCACAGATAAATGAAGGAGAGCTTTGGGAACCTTTTGGAGACCAGTCTTGCAAGGCTAACAGGGCCGACATAACCAATCAGTAATACCATGCAAGAGCAAGGTGACCTAGGTAATTATGTCAGAAGTATCAAATTTGGATATTGATGTAGCCAAAGTGGGCCCATTGGGAAAAAGTAATTAGGGACAGGTGGTTTATCTGGGCAGGGATAAGGGTGGAGAAAGTGAGGGATCCAGGTGCCTCAGGGAAAAAGAAACATGGAAAAATGGAGAGGAAGGGAGATTGAGGGGACATGTAAGCAAGTGGCTGGTCAGTATATTTCCCTCATCAAGCCCTGCACCTGATCATTACACTCTGTTCTACCTTCTTGATTAACTCTATTCCTATCTATTTTCTGTGTGAATGTGGTCTCTCGTTTGTGTGTGTGTATGTACGTGTGTGTGTGTTCTGCTAGCAAATGCTGAGCTGTGCTAGCCAGCTGGTAGGAGAAAATCAGATTCTGGAAAGACCCAAGTTGAGAGCCGAGACTGGGTGAAGGGGCCCAGGATCTGGGCATGGGGTCTGGAAGAAGTCATATTTGTGCCAGAGCCCACAGGATCCTCAAATGAGTGTGATGTGCCTGCAAGTTAAGGGAGTCCAGGACATGCATGTCTTCCACCAGTGAACTTACAGAATCATAGAATCAGAGGATCATTTAGGTTGGAAAAGACCTTTAAGATCATCAAGTTCAACCATTAACCTAGCACTGCCAAGTCCACCACTAAACTATGTTCCTCAGCACCACATCTACACATCTTTTGAATACCTCCAGGGATGGTGACCCAACCACTTCCCTGGGCAGCCTGTTCCAGTGCTTGACAACCTTTTTGGTGAAGAAATTTTTCCTAATATCCAACCTAAACCTCCCCTGGTGCAACTTGAGGCCATTTCCTCTTGTCTTTAAGTCTTAACTTTAAGTCTAGTTAGCCAGAAAGAAGGAATAGGATTGGACCATTTGTGTTGTTCGTGATTTATAGAAGTGTCTGTTATGTGTGTATTTCCATTGTATATGTGTGTATTTGCAGCTCTGTAACACAGGCTCTGCTTCGCTTTTGCCCACACCTAGGAGTGGGGCTAAGCAGCAGATTCACATCTATCAAACTGAGACGGGATTAATTGCCTGGATCCTAAAGTACAGTGGAACTGACCTTCCTTAACAAACTTTCAAGTATGAAAAATTTACTTAATGTTCCAGCTAATAATTTGCCCAGTTCTGATAATGGATAAAAGGTTGTATAATATTAATATAATGTGCATGAGCTACAAGTAAACAGAGACTAATAGATACATCCATATCACAGAAAAGAAATAGAAAAAAACAACTTACAGAAGTCTGCAAAATTCATCTCAAACTCTATTTCTTTGTAATAGATTCATGTATAAGCACAGGTGTCAAGGATTTAATTCTCAGGAAGAGCAGCCAGAATAAGCTAACAGAGTTGAACTGAAAATAAAATTTCACCTTTCTCCTACTAATGATCCACATATATATATAGGGAGAGGTGAAAACTCTGTATACAAAAGAAGCAGATTGAGACATCTAATAATGATATTCATGAATATGTCAATAAATATGTAATGCTTGACCATATGAACCAGGATTATGGATTGTGAAAGTAATGGTGAAAGAATATTTTTTGGTGTTACACTTTAATTAGCTTAAACACCCCTCTGCATCATAAAAACAGCCTGGGGGTTTTTAGTTATGTTTATCCGCACTTTGAAACAAACACTTTTAAAAGGCTTTGAAGGCTGACATTTTTTTTCCAGTATTAAAATTAATTTTAAATAAACAAAAGATTATTAAAAAAAAGCACATAATTGAGACCACCCAGCCCAGACTTATCCAGAAGGGAAAGTTCCCACTGATTACAGGGAATGACGTTAAAGTCTATGTTGTTGCATTTTGTTAGACTCCTACAACAACTAACTTGGTCAGTCCAGAGAGCACGGACTAGTACAGATTTGGTTGTAACTGTCCTGCTTTTTCTGCTTTTTGGGTTTGCTATGGATGTTGGATTTTGGTTGACACAGACAAATATCCTCACAATAGATTTAAAATAACTGAGTTACGTTCTCAGAGATACCAGCTGGCCAAACTCTGCAAATATTTTCATATTCATAAAGGTCTTGGGAGTTATGGTCTGGTTTTCTAACAACAATAAAGTTTGATAAGTTTTACATTTTTAATATAATGTTGAGAAAGCTTTATGCAATTGGCCTTCCCCTAGCTCAAGGCTTTTTGAACTTTTGTAATATATGTATTAAAAATATCCCCTTCTGTAAATGTTTAAGATATATTATGCTTGTGCTATTATTTATGAAATGCTTTCCCCTTTCCCTTTATTACTGTGTTATATTCTTCCTAAGATATTTTTAAGAAGGTCTTCAGGGTAGATCTGTCCTTCTCTCTATAAAGACACACAGGCACAGAATTACCGATGGGAACTAAAGGGATTTCATCCCTTCTGCATTAGCATTTTTCCCATGATAGCTGGTTCAATTTAGCTTTTCAGCCTTCCCCTGTTTGGAGCAGGACTGCAGCATTCCTAGATTGTACTCATATCTTTCTCTCTATAAATAAATAAATAAATATATGTGTATATATATTCAATAATTGTGTAACAGTCCAAAAGTATCACCATCCCAACTAGTGCCTGACATATGGAAGATAACAACCTATATCTATAACCTCTAACAAAACTATCCCAGTTCCAGAGGTCTGTGCTTTGAAGTTGATTATCTAAGGCTACTTTCTTACTGCTACGCCCATAAATAAATAACTATTCCCTACACTATTGGGGTATACCTTTTTAAAAAAAGAAATATGATAGTATAATTGAAATAATGAATTCTTCTTATTTCAAATAATGTATTGGATTATCACTTATAAAATATCTGGTAGATTACAGAAAATAAAACACAGTGCACAGGTATTTAACAGCACAAAGACTGAATACAAGCATGTTGCCTGCTTTCGGTTTCACCAGTGAACTATTACTTTTTTTATGCCAAGTACAGCTAAGTAATTGATCAATGAATACTACTGAGTGAATAAACAGAAAATATTGTGTGAGCTGATGGGGAAGAAAATGCCTGAGGAAAAGTCCATTCTTTAGTATCAAAACCTACCAGGAACTGCTGTTTTACTGATCTATGCTTGTGCATCTCTGGAATTCTAGCTGGGCAAAGAAATTTTGATGTCTGTATTGCCATAAATAAAGATTGCTTTTTTCCCACTGCTATTTGTTTCCCTCCCCTGTCCCTTTTGAAATGGTTAAAGGCCGTAACTGGGAAGAGAATATGATCTAATGTTTAGTTGACCAGAAGATAAGGTGCATCCTGTTTCCCTGTGCAACATAACAGGATTAAAAAAACCCAAAGTAATAAATTAGCTTTTTATATTGTTCCCTCCTACATCTGTACAGAGAAATCAATAAGGCTTAGGTTTTAAGGGCTAGACTTCCAATAAGGAGTTAGGTGGATAATTGTCACCCCACCTAGCCCCAATACTGAAGGCCCATAGATATGTTTTTGTGGGTTTTTTTTCTCTGCACATCTGTACAACTTCCTGACATCACACCTGTCTCACAGCTCAGCCCATGTGGGATTTGTGAAAAGGATAGGGGTTACTCCTTTGTCATTCACAAAAGCAGATGTCCTTGCCATGCTCAGATTGCAGCTAGCTTTCTACAGAGAGAGGCTAGAGAAACCTGTAAGAAATAGTTTATGAGATTACCTATTAATTTTATAATCAAAACGCTTAAGTATTGGGGTACAAGTTTTAGGTCTCAAAAGAAGATATGATTAGCATGTCAGAACTGTGTGCTGAATCACAACAAAGGTAAATGAGAACATTAAGTCAGCTATCCAGACTGGTTTTAAAATAAGAGCATGCCTTCACCACTTGAGTAAGCAAAGTGCCTTTTTGTTTTCCAATGCATACACCAAACACAAGTTTGGAGTGGAGCACAGTTCTGTATGAACACTTAATCACAGACTGTAAACAGAGGTCAAGTTGAGAGATAATGCAGGAATTCAAGATCTATTTCTCCATGTGTCACAATCAAGCACCGATTTCTTGTCATGAGGTGCCAGAAGCTATCGTGCATTTACTGATTTGTTCTGTGCATTTCTAGAATGGGAGCTTTTAGATTAGCTATAATATAGCTGTGGGTAATAGTTCAGGGAAGTAAAAATATTATAAACCTAGTTTTAAAGTCCTGGCTTTAGAGGCTGAAAGATATAGACAGGAAAAGATAATTTCCCTATGATACTCAAATTGTTGCAAACGTCCAGATTTAATTTGCAACCACCATACTACAAGACACTAATAATCTTTCCCCTGTAATATAGAAGCAAATGTATGGACAGTTTTTTGCCTCAAATATTGGTAGAATTCTATGAATTTTCAAGGATAAATTCAATTAAAAGAATGTATTAATTTCTGCAGTTTAATTTATTTATACTACCTTACCTGTTCCATGGGCAGATAACTCTGTAGATTTATAAATATTTCACTTGTTAGAATACAAGTCTAGCTTCATTTGCAACTCTTTTTGTGTCACTGTCCTACTTTTTGCATAGTCTGCTTGACAAAAAGTTTCTATGCCTTACCTACCTGAATTTTATAACAAAAACCTTTGGGACTAATTAAGATTTTTATAGTAAAATAATGAGAAAGATTTTCTGTCTCTATTTTTTTCCCTAGTTTTGTGCCTTGGGTTATTCTTGGGGCTGCCATAGTCAGATTCAATTTATAGAAGCATATTTGTTGCTCATCTGCATTAATAGAGCGTAGTACAACGACAACAACAACAACAGCAGCAAAGATCTTGACAAGTTCTAATATTTTCTCTTAAGCTAAATAATTCCCCAGCTTCTTTCTGTGTAAGACTCATAAAACAAAACATGTGCTAATTAATGTAGGAAAAATCTGATTGTTCTGAAAATATTTTAAATGAACTGAAGGATGCTTTTTTTAGTAGGCAAATTTAATCTGGCAAGGAGAAGCTAGTAGAACAAGCTAGACCAAAGCGCAGAGCTCTGCTGTATCTGCCATAATTATTCATGAAGCCATCAGCCAGGCAGGCTATATCTGGTTATAATTCTTGCACATGTCAGTGATAAGGAACATCCAGCTTTTATCCTTCAAGATGCTGACAAGGGCAGGAGAAGGTACAATCCCAGTGCCAGCAGGAAGTTTCCAGGCCCTTCATTACCCAAGGAAATTCCTGAGTTAGCCCTTCACACCCCAAAACAAAGCACCAGCAGAGTTCAGGACTGAAAGGTTAGAGTCACAGCAGACATCTTTCAGAAAGCCATCTGACAGAGCTAGGAGGAAAAGCCAATGACTTCAAGACACATTTCTGGGAGAAGTCTTAACTATGAGATAATAGCTGTCACATCCACTTGGGAAGTGCCAGGCCCGAATTTAGGTTCCTCTTGTGTGTGCTTGGACTTAAACCTATGTTTCACAGCTTGTGTGGAGGACGCTCTGGCTTTACCAGTGAATAAAATGGCCCAAGACCCACTCTCTGGCTCTACAGGTGAGAGCTTCATGTCCATGCAACTTGTCTTTCTGCCTGCGAAGTGGTGCACCTCATGCAGGCTGCCTTTGACAACAGTCCCATGGAGGTGACACCCAAACCTGGGCTATGTCTGGGAGAGCGCTTGCTGACGTGGGCCAGGATTACATCACAGCATGCACTAGCAACTAAACGAATCTGCACGACAGATTCAGGAACAGGAACAGGTCTTGCTCCCCTTTAATTTACAAGTGGAAACATAGCTGATGATGGATGTGGCAGCACCAGTGACTGACTGCCTGTTCATTGTTTTTGAGCTAGAACGATAAGCAGAAACTCTCCTCTGCAGTCTTTGCTCACCTCAGTGTTTCCAGTCTCAGTTGCCACAGGCACATGAGGACCATGCTGATGTTTGGTTTGTGTGGAGCACATTTGTTACAATCTGGGCTCACCTTTCTACCCACAAACCCACCATCCCAATGAGCAGTCACTGAGCTGAAGGGTAGTCTTAGTCTTCCCTTCAATTTGTATGAATCAATGAATATACATCAGGGCAATACATGGGAAATAAGGAAAATCAAGAAATGATCTCTAAACCTTGGTGGCTAAGAAAAGCTTGTCTGGGGTGCAGGAAATTTAGGAACCAGACTCTAACAATCTTCTGGACAGTGGAAGAGGTTCATTGGATCTTGTTAAGAAAGATCTAGAATAGACAGACATCCTGATGGTAGGAAGGTCTCTTCAGAGGACTTCTGAGGACTTAGGTTTCAAATTAAATTAGATGGAGGATGGACATAACTAATGATATTTGACCTCCCACCTGAAGGGGGACCTGTAAGTTATATAATAATAAGCATCAAGGAACTGGGCTCTGTCCTGATGCAGCTCCTAACTTCCAGCAGCTTCTGTGAGAGATCAGGACCTCGAGCAGTTCTGTACATGCTCAGGTACACCTAAGAGACTTTGCCACTGAATAATTGAGCATCTGGAGAATTTAGGCTGTTTCTAAGTTATCAGTGCTATTTGGGATCTAAAACTCGAAGTGGCAGCTGAGCATGTGTGTCTCCCAGTGAATTAAAAGGATTCAGCTGATCCATAACAACTCAATGTTATTAGACCTTTTCAAATGTGAGATAAAATGGTTTATCTCAAGACATTTTTACTACAGACTGGGTTAAGATGCATTACTTCATGATTGCAGCAGACTGAGAACACGCATACAGGAATTTACAGCATCTAACTTGGTGCTTAGTAATTTTCTAAAAATACAAGAATTGCTAGACTTAATCCTTAAAGTCCTCCTTTAAATCAGCACCCTCCCACACCTTGGCTACAGCTGTGCAATCCTTTTTACAAATGTGGGTGCTAGCACTTTCCAAGGGCATCAGTAACTCCCAGAATTAGACCTTTTGGCACAGGCTGGTGCAAACCTCACTGTATTATTCTTCAAATTCATGGTAACTATTTTGTCTGTTCACTAGTCTCCAGCCATCTGGCTACCTGATTGCCATTTTTTCATTTCTTTTACAGGGCACTAATCCCTGTATGATGATGTCATTTTCTTTGCTGCCTAAGGATTGATCTGGACTGTATCCCTCTCTGTTCCTCATGCTCCCTCACATAGGAACTGCTCTGTTCAACACACTGAATTGTGTGATGAAGTTGTGATATGGACAAATGCTCAGTGGGGAATAAACTGAAACCAACAGAGACATTTTCAGCTAAAGTCAAACTTCCAGAGGTGCAAAGTTAGTTCCTTACTGTGCAATCAAACCCTCAGCAGGAGTCTGCTGCTAATTGTGACATTTTTCAGCAAGATGCTTGCAGACGGGTCACTGGAAATACATGTACTTCAGATCATTTTAATAGGAGTAATATAGTATGCACAGAAGGGTTTGCCTTCTTAGCCCTACAGAGTTTCAACTGAAAAGGCCATTTAACATTTTATAGTAAAACTCTTTATAAAGCAGAAAATGTAAAACTCAGACATATTCTCAAATGGTTAATGCAATATACAGTAATAGCAAGGCTTGGATCTTAAATGCTCTCTCTAGTCCATTGAAGCACTTGCAGAAATAATCCCACTGACTTCAGAGCTATGGCTCATGTGTTTGAAGTTTAGCAGATCATCAAGTGTTCTGTTGGATCAAGGCCCTTGAAAGTTTTAATTCATAAATATATTTATTTAGAAGAAATACACCTTTGTATAGATATGCCATAGCATAAAGATAGAAAGTAAGAGAAAATGCAGGATCAAGTCCATCTAATTTGTTTCTTAGTTTAAGTCTCCTAATTAGGGAATTAATCTTAAAATAGGTGCTTTATTTTCCACTCTATAAAATTGAGAAAAGTCAGTGCCTTTTGAAAGTTACCAGAAAGAGAAATTATTTGCTTCAGTAAGCTACATAAACTTGAACAGAACTGATCCTTCTTGGCTTTCAAAACTCCTTCTAGTGATTAAAGAGGATCACGGTAAGGAAACCATCATCTAAAATGGAGGTGAGAGTTATATGCCTAAATCAGAAAGACAGCTGTAGTTCTTGTTTTTGTGAAGTTCTTGTATACAGTTCTTGTTTTATGTGAAACAAAAGAATAATGACAAAAGTAGGAATAAAACTTAGGGATAAGGAAATTTGTTTTCTCTCCTCTTTTTTTTCCATCCCTACAGAATTCATTTTTTTAATAAATTTTGAATACTGACTTATATCTTGGGTTCAAGCTTTGCTATGCTAAGGAAATGCATAGATGTTTTATAGAAATTGTATTTCCTCTTCTCTGGTATCCACATTCTCTCTCTTTTGGGGGCCTGTGTGGCTGTAAAATTCTCATGCTGCACCTTTGAGAGTGGAATAAAGAGTGCCCCTGCCTGTGAAACCAGGCCATGGATGAGCATGGGGATACAAGGCAAGAGAACCATTTTTTATGCTGTGGCGAAGTAATTTAACTAATCTGAAATAAGCCAGTAGGCAAAACAGTTATGTGTTTTAGGCATTTTTTTCCTCAGTTAAGTTTGGTTTTTAAAAAAAATGGCTGTAAAGTTTACAAATGGCAGATAAAAACCCTATTGTTAAGACAATCCAAGTCTGACCTGAATCAGAAAATGCAAGAAATACCCTGAGAAAGCCTTTCAAAATTTCTGGCCTAGTTTTATGAAAAGAGAGTTCCTGAGACTACATTTACCCTAATGTTGATGGCCAATTTCCCCAAAGACAATGATTAGCCAGTTACAGAAGTTGACTCGTATCATACCTTCAGTCACAGCTCTGTGGCCTGACAGGCTGAATAATCACTAGCTGGTGAAAGAACTGATAAATCCATTGTTAATTTGTATGTTAATGGAGTCTTTCATCTGGTGATCTATTTTTTTAATATGTTAATTAAATAACACAACATCTACGAAGGAGGTAGGTTAGCACAACTGGAATTTGCTTCTCTCTCTGGCCAAGTAGAAGTTGTATGTAATACTTTGAAAAATACTTAAGTGATTTAGGAATTTCCATGTAATTTTTAGGAGTGATGGACATTTGCAAGTGTGTGAAATGGTGTACCTAACTTATTTGCAGTGCAGGTAAATATATAGCCTTGAAGGCATCTTTGACACTTCCACAGTATGTAGAGAGATGGGATCTTTTTAACCCATAACTTCAAGGCAAATTTCAAGAACATGACATATTTATATAGACTACTATATACTGAGGAAACTATTTTTGCAGCAGGTACACTCACAGTGCATTGTACATTTTTCTTGAAACACTTTTTTTGGGATGTATGTGAATATCCTATACATAACAAAGTAGAAAATAATATGGTCACATTGTTGCTGCTCTGATAGCCTGTTTTCCATAGTGCAAAAAATATTTAAATGTATTTTTAAGGTAATAATAATTAAAGACATGAAAGCAATTGGAAAATATGATAAAAATATAACAAAGGTTTATGAAGATAGATGGTGTCATAGTAACTTGATATCATTCTGTGATAAGATAACTGATTTTTTAGTTAAAGGACACACAGTAGATCTAATCTGTCTGGGTTTCAGTAAATCATTTGATATGGTGTCAGATAGAAAATTGGTAGTTAAAGTGGATAACATAGGAATTAGAACTAAAAATGTAATATGAGTAAAAGACTGGCCAAGAGAGACAAAAATGGATATTATTAGAAGGGGACATTTCAGAATGGGGAAAGGTTACTGGTGGTTTCTTCAAAGACTGATCTTGGGATTAATCTTATTAAGTACTTTCATTAAGGACTTTGTGTGAAATAGGTATGAACTAATGAAATTCATAGTCGAAATGATGTTGAGAGGCATCGTATGTGTAGTGGGGGGTGAACATATCATACAGGAGCAACTGAACAACCTTGAGGACTGCACTTACAGAATAGAGGCAAATTTAATATATCTGTGTGCATGGTCATGCACTTTTACACTAATAACAAGATTTCCTGCTTTACTTGGAAGCCAACCTTTGGAAAGGAGTGAGGAGAAGAAATATCTGAACGTATTAGTTGATCCCAAAATAATGTGAAAATGGAAGTGTGTGACTCGAAATGTGTAAGGTATATCCAAAGGAATTAAGGAAATATTCCTTCCTTTATCTGGAATAAAGAAGGACTGCAAGAATAATAAAGTGGAAGGAGGCTCTATTTTTTAACTCAAAACTGAAAGAGCTATGTCCACTTAGCCTGAAAAATGGAAGACTAAGAAAAGTTGTTATTGTTATTTACATATGACAAATTAGGACAAAGGTGATGTGTATATTAGAGAAAATAGACATAAATTTGCAATGAGCACATTAAGACTGATAATCAGAAAAGTGTTTTGAACCATATATAAACTGAGATTCTGCAACAACCTTTCAAAATGATCAGTATGGTAAAAGTCCTAATTTTAAGCATCCCAGCAATATTATGTGATATAGATGACAAAAAAGCAGGGACTTGGACTCGAAGACTCAGAAGGTGTCTTCCAATTCTGTCATTCATTATTCCTGTAAATTAATTATGTTAATTTAATCCAGAAAGCTTAATTTTTACAAACAATATTCACATTTATATTTCATATGCAGTTATATTTACTATTAGATTTACTGTATACTGTGATTGTAGGCAGATAGAATATGTTCTCAGGGTCATATAATAATCATAACTGAGCTAAAAATACAACTAAAAGTCTGATTCTCCTTTCATCTATTCCAGTTTTTTATTAGGATGGTATAACTCCTTTAACGTTGCTGGATATTCACTGCAGTAAAAGAATCCAATTCCAGACTTTTTGACTCACATTTCTTTCTCTAACTACTCTAGTCAACTGAGTTCCTAATATATATATATGTATGTATATGTGTATGTACATACATCTCAGCCTTAGGCAGAGCATATATTTAAAATGGATTTACCAGAGTATTTCCCCAGAGACTTATATTCCCTGGGTGGGTTTTTTTTGTTCTTTTTGTTTCTTTTAATGGTAGTTATAAACTGTATAACATTAGCTAGCTTGGAGGGGCAAATGCACCCCAGAGGAATAGCATTATTTATTTTTCACAGTATAATTGATTATTTTGAAGCATGTATATGATGGCCTGGTAATGAGTGGAAAAACAATGTCTAAACATGACTTGGTACCACTTTCTATAGTATCTGTGATTTGACAGCATAACATATTAGGTTGGCCTCACAGGACAAGATAACTGTTACATTATTTTCTGTAAGTAAAAAAGTCATTCAGCACATTGCCCATGCTCAGAAAAAGAATATGAATATGCAGAATTTCATCTGCATTGTTTTATCTGAGATACTAGTATAAAAATGATGTACAGAGTTAAATTATGGCTGAAACTTTTTTTGAGATGGTTTATCAGAATGGGAAGAATAAATGTCTCTGTGAAAAGAACAAGAACAGAAACCCAATCTTTATTAAAAATAACTTTTTTTAAAAGTTGGAATTATGACCAGCTGTCTGCTTGAATTCTGAGGTGTTATGGGAGCTGTGGTGTGACCTGCAGTTAGAAAGGGCTCATGCCGTAGCACCAACAATTTTCTCTGTATCATTCTACACACAGTGTGGTGATGCATGGGATCTTCTTTGTTTTACACCAGATTGACATTTAGATGTGCGTTGGCTTGGAGTTTGACCTTGGGTCAGGTATACAGTGTCTAACTCAAGTCAGCAAGATAACATTTACCCTACCAGCCTGGAGGGGCCTCTATAAGCAGCCAGTCTTTAAAACAGATTAATTTCTACAAATGTAATCTGTGAAATATCAAAGTGAATTTTCTTTAACACTGTCAGCTGTACTTGTAGAAAAGGGAATGTATAAGAAACGCACAGCGAATATGTTTTTGTTACATTTTTTTGGTTACAGCTTGTAGGTTGCTGAAGAGAAAAATGAACAAATTGATGGATTTGGTTATGTGTGAAATGGATACGTAACAAGGGAACTAGAAAACCTTTTACGTTTCCAGAGATCAGAACTCCCAACCCACCATATAATACTCCATTCCAATTTCATTCAACTGTGATGGAGGGACAAATTCCATAACATTGGTGTGCACTTAATTGTCACAGGGAAATAAAATTACGAAGTTTAGTAATACCATAAAAATGTGTGGTGTTATGCAAGAACTTAAAATTACATGCTCTCTAAAGTAAAATTATTATACTACAGAGGCTCACAAAAGCTTTCAAACTAAGCAGTATAATCTCACAGTTAAGAGCTTTAACTTCTGGTTGAGAAAGAATAGAAACACAAATGCCATTGCTGTCAGAACCAAACAGTACAACAGACTGAAGGTGAATTTTTATGTGGTTTTTGAATGCATTTCTTATGCTAATGGTGTTGATAAAAACATAAGACATAATATTTGCATTTTCCGTGCGCAGCTAAGATATTAATAGCAAAGTCAGAACAAAGGAATGCCCATTAATATATGGACACATGGAAACAGGTATGCACAACCCACTGACACTTTCCGATCGATGAAAGAACAATAGGAAAAGACAGATGTTCATTCTCCTGAGTCCATCAAGCTAAAGCCATGTATCTCCCATCTTATCAAAAGTACCACCAGTCAAAGCTTATCTGTGGAAAAATTTGAGAGCAGGAAAAGACAGACTCTTCAAGCACCAAATAAAAGGTCAAAGTGCTAATGGGTGGATAGAAAGACTTAATCATTGTGTCATCAGAAACGTTCATACTTTACCCTACATTGAATATTCTTGTCTTCCAGCATGACGGCAGGGACTTGTTGGCCAGCGGAGCCATTTCACACAGAGAACCAGCTGATCAATATGCATTGCATGAGCAGACACTGGACTGGAGCACCGAATGCTCTAAATAGCTCTCACTCTGTGTTGTTGAAAAGATTAAGCAAATCCATGAGCAGAAAATATGTATTCTGGATGATACAGACCTAATGCACTTTGGTCCTTTGTGGTCCCTGCTGTGAAATTCTAGGACCCCTCAGGATTATCCACTGAGCTGCAAAATAGATCTGTGCTTTTTCAAGCTGGTGCAAGGCAGTGAAAAACAAGTATTGACTTTTGCCAACAGAAGTTATACATATCCCCTTGACAGAAATGAACCAAATAGCTTTTTTGAAAAGCATGTGGCTGTAACCGATGTAAAGAAAATGCAGTAGTCCAAGGTCCAGAAATTCAGGCTTGTATCTTAAAGCATCCAAATTTGTCGTCTAAGTGGCAATGGCATTCTATAAAAAATACAGCTGCTTTTTAAACTCGTGGGCAACCAGTTGTCAAATGGTGGGCATGCACAAAGACACCTAAATTATGATAGTTATCTCCCAGGTAAGAAAGAAGTTGATTTAAAGTCCTAGATTAAGCTGTGAATCATTAAAATCTGAACAAGGATCTTCTATATGGGTAATCCTCACTGTATTTGCACTGTGCCAGGAGATGCAGTCCACCCAAAAGATAGGTAGCAAAGGCATCATCTGGCACCTTGCACTTGGGGAAATTTCAACGTGAAAGTTCTTGAGTTAAATCCCTATTCTGTAGCTTTGATTCACATTTTAGGGGAATGTAGCTGCTGTATTTTGGTTATCCTAGTGATGATTTTCCCTCTGTTTTCTGACAAAGTTTGTAATGACAATTAAATCATTAATACATGAAGGCTGTGAGTCTGTCTTCTACATTCCAGGTGAATGTCCTGATCACTGACCTAAGATCCACTACTCTGCCTCACTCAATATTTCAGTTCAATTCCAAGTGAAGCAGCTGCAAGAGTTATGCAACAGAAATCCAAACATTTTCATCTTTTTTTTTTTTCAGGACCAGCCTTCTCAGGATCCTTACCTTACGTATTAAACAACCCTTGAAGTTTTCACCTGGGGTTTCACTGGGTTCAAGGAAGATAGGCTGAGTTCACGGAAGATAAATTAAGTTATCTTTATTAAATATACAGAGAGCACATCTGGCTCAAGAACATCCCTGAGAAACAAATGGTTGGAGGACAGAAGAGTACACAGGTGAAGCATAATCTGTAATTGCTCTCTCCTTACATCCTGCTGATTTTGGTCACTGTCAGAGTAGAAAACGGACATAGATTGACTTGTGGTCTGATTCAGCATGGCCACTTTTTTATTCTTAAGATTAAGGTGGCAGTTTCACCAAGACCACAAGAAGATGATTTTCTGAGCATCCAGGTCTTGGCCACTATGAGCACATCATCTCAATTCCTCTGGCTCCCCATCTTTTCCAGCTATCTGTTCAAAGGCATTGACAAGAGTGCTCAAATGACAAGGCAACAAGACTACTAGAAGAACCTGAAGTGAACAGATCAGAACATTGCACAACTAAAATTGTTTTTCTAGAGCACAACCAGAAACACTGATAAAGCTTACAGAAAGCTTTTCATTGTAAAAGGAAAATTCGGAGGTGAAGAAGTGGAATGTGTAACTTAACACATAGTATTCAATTCCCAGTGCTCTGAAACTGTAAAAGCTTTTTATGAATAAATGTTGAAAAATTTATGCTGCCCTTTTTACCTTCCTAGTGTCTGGATAATTTTGGCTAAGGGCCTGGAAGATAAACTGTAATTTATTATCTCCTGGCATCTTGGATAGACAGAGTGCTTTGTTATTTGGCTTAGTTGTTTTTCACTCTTTGTTTCACAAAAGACAAAGGAAGGATTGGCTTCTTTCCTGTAATATTTTTGGAAGAAAAAAAAGTTGCTTTTCTCAAGGTGAAACACTTTGATTTCATAGTCAGATGCCAAATTATGAATTGAACTTGATATTTTGTTTCATGTTCATTCATGATGAAAGTATGTTTGATATTAAACACCAAAGCTTTATGTGAAATTTAATTTTTGTCACAATCTCTAGGCATTGCTATACAGGATGCTTACCTTTATGAATAAATTCATGGACTACTATACCTCACTTTTCCATATCTACAAAGGAGGGATAATAACACTTATCTATGTGACAAATGAGATAAGCGGCTTAATTTATTTAAGTTTGTAAACTGCTTTGAGATCCTCCAATGAAAGTTGCTGTGCAAGGAGCAAAGTAATAGCAGCCATATCATAAAAGAAACTAAACTTTTAATTTTGCCAAAGTTCCCTGGGTGAAAAGATAACTCTTTAATGAGATTAAGGACGTGTTTGAGATTGGCAAGTTTATAACAAATCCTCAGTGAATACAAACATGTAAAGCTGTTTGGCATAACTTTTTGCAATTGCATTTGTAAAAGTAATTGGATATTATGAGACTGTGAATAGCAGAGAAATGCAGTTGGGAGTTCTAAGTTGTGAATTATATGTCATATTTTATTGCATAGACATGAGTGTTGCTATTGGTGTGGCATTTGAATGGGTTTTCTTTCAGATGATTTATTAGCATACATACAGTATTTGACTAGCATTATGCTTATTTATTGACACTCATAACAGCCATTTGATCATATAGTAACATGAAGAAATAGTTGCAATGCTGTGATTTAAATGTGTATTTTTTCCTATTTGAGGTAACCCTGATATGCCAGCACATTTGTAATCAATTTTTGAAGGACATAAAGACTCAAAAGGATACTGTTGAACCTAGGATGAAGAAGCTACAAGAGTATACCTCTGATTGATTATTAGTTTTCTCTGTATTGATGGATGGAAAGAGCTGAGCTGTCTGTTTCCTCATAAGAATGAAAGGCAGGTCTCATTTGAAAGGAACCCTCATTATCTGAGATGACCTAATATGTGTTTTGATTGAATAATTCTGTGCTATCCAGTAAAGAACAATAGCCCTGGAATAGCAAAACTGCATCCATTCATGTTTTGACAGTTTTCTGTTGATTTTTTTTCCAATCATCAGAGCTAAAAATTGAAGGAAACAATTTAAATTGCCATGGAATAAAAGTGTACAGCTTTTGAATATTTGTAGCTTTCATTTACTTAAAAATAAGTATTAAATATTTTCAAGCAGTGCTATACCTGAGAATTGTCTTGTATAAAAAGAATAAAATTAAGATCCACAAGGTCAAGAATGACCCAAAGCTGTATTATTTACATATAACTATCTTTAGTATATCTTATATGTCTTAAATATGATTGCTCCTGTACCATGGCCAAATGTTACTTTAGTGTAGGGAAATAAAAATAACAGCAATTCAGCAGGATTCCAAAACTATTATTATTAGTTGCAGTCCTGATGCTAATACTCATATTAATATCGCTGGTTTAGTAGGAAAACAATCCAGGCCTTAGGAATACTTTTGCAACTCAGAAATCCAATCTTGTCCTCAGAAACAGTCAACGTCTTCAGGGTCAGCTGAATTGTGCCCAGGGTGGATTTAATGCTGGCTCTGTCTGACACAGCTTTGAGCAGCAGTAGTTTTTGTTCCTGTTCATGGGGTCAGGTGCCCCAGCTGCCTGGCTCAGATGCTTCTCCCGATGCTAAGTGTTGAGGTGAGGGTGAGGTGGCTGCTTGTCTCACTTCTTCATCAATCTTTGCTCTGTCAGAATTGTAGAAGGCCTTTTTGCCCTGTTAGGCTAGACACCAGAAGTCTGAATATCTTCTTACACTCTGCCAGTATAAAATGACCTCAAAATGTTCTTAAATTACAGTGAGCCATATATTTACTTCTAGTTTAAGGCTCTTTGTAAGACTCACTGCCAGAGTAGTGCCAAGTGTAAATCAGAGCCAATGTAAATCAGGGTCCATTTAACGTACTATGCAGAGTGGAAATTAGAAAGTTTAAAATCAAGTAACAGCCTTTTTTCCTCTGTTACAAGACGCTCATACCAATTTATATTCCAATCACTAATGCATGACATCATTTGCCCCCTGTTATCAAGGGAATATATTACCTCCTCAACATAGGTTTTCCTTGTTCATAGGTTTAAACAATTTTGGATTTTCTGAATCATGTTGATTTCACAGAAAAAATAACATTTATTTTAATAAAATTACAGAATTACATTAAAAGAGGAAAATAATTGGGATGACAGAAGGGAATTTCTTAATTTCCAGCCACTGTTTGTTACTATCTATCTGACTGTGTTACTCATTTACAACAAATGCAGCCTGAGTTATAAGCTCATGTTTTATAGTATGACTTGAAGGCAGACTACAGTTTGCTCTTTAGTCTTTTGTTATTAACAGCCTTGTTAATCTAGCTGGATAATTGAACAAAGAAGCTTAGATCTATATGACAATGGGAGAGCAGCTCTTTTTCCATGGTTTGTTAGACACACATCAAAACTTAACACTGTCCCGTGACACCAGCTCATTGTAAGTGGATCTAAATACAGATTTTTTTTTTCTATCTAGTTACTCTAACTGGATACCTAGAGCTAATTGCCAGGCTTTAACTCCTCTGCAGGATTCTGCAGTTCATGCCTCCTAAGCCTTGCAGCTAGTTCCTCACATATTTACCCTCCTTCCTTCACAGTGATTAACAACAGTTTCTCCATGAGACCTGTGGGCTTTTCTTGGCTTGGTATCATAAGAAGGTAAACAAAGAATCAAGAAAAAAAAAAAGTTCCTAAGATGGGATTTTCTAACAACTGTCACTCTTCTTTTGAAAAGTCATTTCACCATGAGGTCAAGTCTTTAAATATGCAATAAAATAAAGAATTTTTAGAAGTAATTTCTTATGTCTGATTTTACCTTTGCTTTTAGTCTGACAGGTCACTGTTGAAACTGGGAAGAGTTTTCTTATTCTCTCTTTCTGTTTTTTACATGGGGGCAATGTACCCTCCTGTAATAAAGAACAGTGTCTCTTTCATGGTACAGTGTTGGTTCCTGCTGTCTGGCTTTGGTCTCTTATTAAAAGATCTAGCATTTCTTTTTAATTGTATGCCTTTTATCTCTCATAATGATTCATCAGCTGTTCTGATGCTTGATTCCCATAAGACTAATTCCCCTAGGCAGTACCCCATAATTGTTTTTCAGGATTTGTTCAGTTTAAATATGAATGCTGATTAACTTCAGCCATAAGTCAACTACTAGGTGCAAAAATGTTCTCAGATATATTTGAGGAGAAAGTTGGGGAAAGGTTCAGCAGAAGATGAGGGAGACGTACCAAAGAAATCTCAAGAAGTAATGAAAGGCAGACTGAGGCAAATAGATCTGCTCCGTTATATCACAAAGTTCAGAAAAAAACAATTTTTATAGGTACAGATCACTTACTAACAACGACCTTCAAAATATGAAGAGTATACTTTTTTTTACCTTTTATAAAGCGGTTTTATTCCTCCACAAACTTTGGCAAAAATGTTTGTTCATCATTCATATGACCCCCATATGCCTGTTTGCCTGCATTTTTTCCTGTTTCAGTATAAGGTTGTCTTATTCCCATTTTAAATGAGGTTAAAAGCTCCTTATTTTAAAATATTTTCCTAATATATAACATCACCTCTACTGCAAGTCAAGCCCATTTATCTCCAACAGATATTGGAAACATGTTCTTACTTTCCTCTTTCTAGTATTGTTAAATATTAAAGCCTGTTATAATGTTTACCCTTAGTCTTTTCTACTCTAGTCTTCTAATCTACTCTCTTCTGGTACCTTGTCATGCCTTGCCATTGAATTCTGATCATGCAGACTGCTAAAGACCTGAGGAAATTTCAGGTCAGCTGTTTGGATAATTAACAAGTCTCTAGTACCTTCTCTGCCAAAAGTACGAAAGATACTAAGGAACACTAATAACAGACTTCCACATCTTCAAGTCATAGATTTCTCAGTTCTTCAAAATTTGCTTTTCTGAAATCAGAGGCTTCTTCTATATTTCAATACCTGAAGCTCGCTCTTTTTATGCTGAATTCAGCCTGCTTGAAAGCTGCCCTGTTATTCTCACATTCACAATCAGTTCAGCTGTCACAGAAAGCAGATACAGGCAGACTTTCCTTCAGATATATCATCCATATTTTACATCTGAATAGTCTTTTTATAATTTAGCCATTACTTTGATAATCAATGTTACGCTGTATTTTTTAACCAAAACAGACACTGAAGGAGTTAATTTCTGTAAATATAAGTTCAGTGAACTCAGACAGGAGGCCAAGTAATTATCAAATTTCTTTCAGGTGTATAGGTGATTTCCTATCAATCATTTGGCATCTTTCTCTATTCTTTGCTTCCTTCTAATTCAAATAACGTAACCACTGTTCTCTTCCATATGTCTATGCAGTGGCCGCGAAAGGAGATTATGTAAAACACTAAAACAGTCCTTCAGGTTTTTTCTTCCTCTAATACAGTTTTTCAAACCCAAATCAATTACAAGTTATCTTCTTTCCAGCTAGTTTATGTCTGTGACTAGTGTAATTATGACCAGGGGTGCCGTATCAGAATCTTCTTTTCATAGCACAAAAGCATTTAAAGGCCATAACCTTAGAGATCTACTGACCCTGACTAGAAAGGAAGTTATGGGAATCATCCCAAATGGGTCTTGGGATAGAAATAATTGCCACTGTTTACCAAGACTTTGAGTTCTTGTTTCCTGTCTTCTCTAAGTCTGTGCATAGATCTTTTTAGTCCATAAATTACTCCTTTTTCCACTCCATCTTCTATTTCCTTTGTGATGTCTGTCTGTACTTTTGCTTTTTGTTTACACCATTCTTTTTTTAGAACACATATGTTGCTTTTAATGGAAGCATCTTTATCTCTTGCAAGTAGAATGTAGATGGCAATACTTATCAGGAGCAAGTTGCCTTCAGGCCACTACATCATACCCAAACGAAGTAATGATAGAACAACATGGACTAACTCACTATTTGCTACTGCTGAGAAATTTAGTTACACAGTTAACAGGACACACTTTGGTCTCACAGAGCTGATAGTTTATTCAGAAACACATATCCTCCTTTTTGGCTCAAATAATATTGATAATGAGGTCTTGATTGCCTCACATCTGTTTATTATTCAGCCATGTTAGAGGAACTCACTCACTAAGAAGTAGTTATAGACTGTGAATCCCTCTTAGTTTTGCTCTTCTCCGTTTGAACAGTGTTTTATTGTTGTGTGATATTGTCTCTGCTCTTCAAACTTAGCTAATGGCCAGCAAGTGTATATGAATAAATCATTGCTAATTCAGTTATTTCTAAGAGATGCCAAAATAGAGAATGCTGTACCTACAGAAAAGAAGGAGACAGAAAAAGAGAGAAAATTAATGGTCTCTCTTGGCCTCTTCTCTAAAGGACAATATTGCAACACAGACTGTACTGATAATTCTGGTGGATTGACCCTGGCTGGACACCAGGGTCCCACCAAAGCCACTCTATGACTCCCCTCTTCAGCTAGGCAGGGGAGAGAAAATACAATGAAAAGCTCGTGGGTTGAGATAAGGACAGGGAGAGATCACTCACCAATTACCATCACAGGCAGAACAGACTCCTCTTGGGAAAATTAGTTTAACTTGTTACCAATCAAATCAGAGTAGGATAGTGAGAAATAAAAACAAATCTTAAAAACACCTTCCCCTCACTCCTCCCTTCTTCCCGGGCTCAACTTCACTCCTGATTTTCTCTACCTCCTCCCCCCGAGCAGCACAGGGGGATGGGGAATGGGGGTTGCGGTCACTTCACCACACATTGTCTCTGCTGCTCCTTCCTCCTCAGGGGGAGGACTCCTCACACTCTTCCCCTGCTCCAGCGTGGGGTCCCTCCCATGGGAGACAGTCCTCCATGAACTTCTCCAATGTGAGTCCTTCCCACAAGATGCAGTTCTGCATGAACTGCTCCAGCATGGGTCCCTTCCATGGGGTGCAGTTCTTCAGGAACAGACTGCTCCAGCATGGGTCCCCCACAGGGTCACAAGTCCTGCCAGCAAACCTGCTCCAGCATGGGCTCCTCTCTCCATGGGTCCACAGGTCCTGCCAGGAGCCTGCTCCAGCACAGGCTTTCCACAGGGTCACAGCCTCCTTTGGGCATCCACCTGCTCCAGCATGGGTTCCTCCACAGGCTGCAGGTGGATATCTGCTCCACCATTACCCTCCATGGGCTGCAGGTGGATATCTGCTCCACCATGAACCTCCATGGGCTGCAGGGGCACAGCCTGCCTCATCATGGTCTTCACCAGGAGCTGCAGGAAAATCTGTGCTCTGGCACCTGGAGCACCTCCTCCCCCTCCTTCTTCACTGACCTTGGTGTCTGCAGAGTTGTTTCTCTCACATATTCTTGTTCCTCTCTTCTGACTGCAGTTGCCCAGTTTTGTTTTTTCCCCCCCCACTTCTTAAATATGTTATCCCAGAGGCGCTACCCCATTGCTGATTGGCTCTGCCTTGGCCAGTGGTGGGTCTGTCTTGGAGCCGGCTGGCATTGGCTCTATCGGACATGGGGAAAACTTCTAGTAGGTTCTCACAGAAGCCACCTTTGTAGCCCCCCTGCTACCAAAACCTTGCCATGCAAACCCAATTTTTTTCATGACAGGAAAAACAGGTACATGACAAATTTTATTAGGATAAGTAACTTTTCATACTGTTCTTGCTTCCTTACCTCTGACGATATTAAAAGCGCTTAGCTCTCAGCTGTTAGTGTTAACATCACACCAGTTCTTATCCTGTGTTTCCTGATCTCACCAGGTTGCTCAAGGCTTTATCCAGTCTCATCCTGGAAAACCTCCAAGGGTGGAGACTGCACAGTGTCTCTGGGCAGTCTGCTCCACTGCTTACTCTAGCACTGCGTCTCCCTTCTCAATGTCAGTCCAGAAATGTGCTGTATTTCCCCTTTGTCTGAGGTTGGTGGCATACACCAAGAGAACAAAGGCACCTTACAAAAGCACTAATGAGGGTGTATAGTAGAAGAGCAGTAAATCTGCATTATGTATCTAGGCTGGGATCTGACCTTACAGGGGTATAAGAAAAGGCTTATCTGATCCCCAGAGTGCCATGGTCACAGCTGGAAATGAAGGCTTGAAAAATAAACTTTATGATAGCTACTAATATTACAAATTGTAGCACTATGGAATAAATCACAGGAGCCATGAAACACAACATACGGTACCCTGTTTTCAGCCAAATGATTTATTCATGAATGTTCGTAATTCAAATGAATTGGCCATGAATATTCATGGATACTCCTTTGTAACGAGATATTGTAAGGAAATCTAAGCTAATTACAACAGAGGCTCTTTGCTAGCATTTGCATAGTGGCAGTGGGAACATTTTGGAAGTTGGAATTCCTTACTGGACTCCCAGCTGTAACTACTTCATGTGATTGAATGCATACAGAGGTCAACAAAGCAAATATGTAGTAATGCTTGGATGTAGTCTGCTGGCATCTAACCAGCCTATTTACAGAATATGCACCATTAAACCATGAATATTACATAACTTACTGCCAGTAAAATAGTAGACATTCATGCAAAGCAAGCCTTAAGCACAAGTAAGTCAAGTGGCTTTTGGGCTATGTTCCAGTAGGCACAAGAGGTCAATTTCTGCTCACGGTTACATTAGTGCAAATTCACTGATTTCAATTAAGTTACTTTGGTGTGAATGCAAGCCAAATTTGTCCCTGTCTACAGACTCATAAGTCACGAACTGGCAATCTTATTTTCCGGTAACAGCACTGAGAAACAAATTATACCATGATTCCTTATCTGTTTCCAGTGACATAGGCTCAGGTTAAAAAGTCATAAATCTGGCATTTCATTTTTTCTTGTTTTCTTAGAAACATCAGCAGGAAAGGATGTTTTTTTCCTCTCTGTTCTTCTCACACTTTTAAAAAAAAAGAGACATTCTATATAGAATTGTCTGCAAACACATATAGAAAGATCTGGAAGGGAGCTGTAGCTTTGACATTGATGACAAAGAAAAAAGAAGTATGAAACAAACATAATAGCTGGGTCTTTGTTCATCTAGAGAATGACAAGCAGGTAAGATCTTTGGGGAGTTCTTAGACTCATATATTCTAGGCTCACAGGAGACAATTCTGATTTGGTGTCCTGAATATCATAAACCACAACATTTTCCCCAATAATTACTGTATCGAGACCAGATCTTCTGATAACCTGACTTAATTTAAAGATACAAAAGTGAGGAGTCATTTCTCTTAACATTGACATCTACGAGTCCAACACATACATATGATCTAGTCATCTAAAGTATAGGCACTGCCAGGGGTAATGCACAGGACAGATTTCTAAAGCAGGGTAGGTGAATCATTAATATAAACAGTTTCTAGATAATAAGAAAGCCCAGATGTAGATGTCAATGCTTACAATACTCTACATTTAGATAGGTTTAATCTCACCAGGGTTTTCCCCAGCAAAAAATTTTCCCCAGGAAACCCCAGGATTTCCCCCAGCAAATTGCTCAAATATTCATTTCACTGTAAAAATGTGCATCTGAGTTCTGATATAATTTTTTCTGGCTTCAGCTTTTTCCCAGAGCTGGTGGAAAGTTTTTTTAATTTGGGGGGGAAAAAAAAATAAAAAAAGAACTTTAAGAAGAGGCAATAATTCCTGCAGGAAATGTTTTCCACTTTTTCCATTTGTTAATAAATGTCCTTCCTTGGCCATTGCCTCCTGTTATGACTTTGTTCATTTTGTCCCCATGTGGTTATTATGGATTGTGATTATGTCACCTTGTAACCTTTTCTCAGATACACTGTTGATGGAGCCTTTTAAGCTTTTTACAAACAGAAATTTTTCAGACCATACATTATTCCTGCAGTTTTCTTCTGAACCTCCAAAACTTTCTAGTATTGTTACTGAAACATGAACACTGGAAATAAACACTATTTTTCCCACTAGTGCTGTAACCAAAAGTAAATACTATTTCTATCCATAAAATTTTACTTTTAACTATAGTGTTTTGCCCAATGTTTAAATTCATTATGTGTTTGTGTGTGTGACAGCCTCTGTCATTTTCAAAGATTTTGCTTTCTAGAACATGTTCTGTGGGAATGGTCTAAAGTCTTTGTTTCCCAGATATATGAAGCTACATTTGACTCCCCTCAGATTAATGGGGATTGCTGAGCAGCATAATATTATACTGCTAACATATTATTTATTCATCTTACATTTTTTGTGTTAGCCTTATACTTCATCAGTTATGATTTTATATTTTACTTGCAGATCATTGATAAAACATATTGAATATAGGTACTCAGGTAGATACTCTTTTGGGACACTTGAACTATCCTCAGCTGAATAGCATTTTTTTTCTTAATGATATTTCTGGGTTACTAGCCAGTTTTTAACTAATGCATTGTGTGCAAATTTAATGTACACATCAAGACAACAGGAATAGAAGGTGTCTTGGCAATTTGGGTCAGGTCAAATAAATTAAGTTCCTTTTCTAATAACTAGATTTTTATTATGTAGTTTTGAGGAAGGAACAATTGCAAGAAGCAATCAGGTGGAAAAGATCCCCATTCCTTACCTTCTCAAAGTTTTGAACGAACAAAATGGAAGTGAACTTTGGTTGGTGAGGGTGAATGTTAAACCAGCACTAAAGGCACTGAAAAAAAGTGAGAAAAACAAAACTGAACAGAAGATAAAGGAAGTACAATCAACATAAGCACAGCAGGAGAGTCTTTGAGTGCCTTGGATAAGAAAAAGGGTGCTCTTATTCCAAGCTTGTAGAACAGCAGTTTTACTCTGTGCTTGATTTATATTGTGCCCCTTCTATGGAATCAATTGCTTGAACGCTGGCAAGAGCTCCGTACTGCTCCATTAAATGTAAGACCCACTGTGCTACAGGGCACTGATTAGCATGGACAGGAACAGACAATAATGTCTGAAAATTCATTGCAGCCATGTTTTTAAAAACCACCAAGTCATAACTTAACAAAAAGCCCAATTAGTACCCAAATATCTTGGTTTTTTTCTCTAGCTGTGGCATTACCATTGTTAAAATATATTAAAACTAATGTATAATTCCCAGAGTGTAAAATGATATTACAAAATAAATATTCTAAATGAACTGTTCTCTATCCTGTATATGCAACCCAAGATGTGGAAATACACTATTGTATGGATGAAAAATGGAGATCAGCTTAAATTTGTGAAAAGATTGTTATATATATATACTGCAAATGAATAATGAAATAACATTTTTCCACCCACATGCATATGATCTATTTCTGATGAGTTTAAATTAGTCATTTCAATTATTCTTTTTAATTTTTCCCCTAACAGATTATTCTTGGTATTTGGATGCATTTAACTAAAAGCATTAATGTATCCTTTTCATACCATAGGAAACAAAAAAGAGGCTAGGCTTTTTAATATCTTTTGCTCCTTGAAAGAAAATTTCCAAGTAAGTATTAGTGTCTGGAATCCACTGAAACATGATTTTATAGACCTTTAAGTGAAGACAGGTAAAGCGTAATGTCATTGCACTTCTACAAAATTATAGTTCTGGACTTTGGTCTTTTTAATCTTTTTTTTATGTTTTCATTACTTGAAATTGTATTTTTGGTAAAATTTTGCATTTAATGGTTTTAATGTGTGCAAGTTTTTTGTTCAGCAGAAGTGATCTCCTTCCTTTGGCAGCAGGAATGAATATAGATTTAGAAAGAGCCACGTTACAAATCCATTCAATTTAGCATTAATATTTGTAAGGAGAAGGGTTATTTGCACAGTTCAGTTCAGACTCTGAACATACTCATAGTCAGCATGATCTCACATTCTGTGTTGGGCTATCTGGAGAGTGATACTAGTTTCTAGTTTGGTCACTGTTGCCCTGTGTTACATTTTTTGTAAAGGATGCCAGGGAGCAGCAAGTAGGGTGACTGCGTACTTGTCTAATCTGGAGCTCTTTGGATCTGACTGATTCTCCTGTAAGGAGTGCAAAATTGTGATAGACTTGTTCTCTATAAAACTACATGAAATTCAGGAAGTTGCCAGACTGAGAGTAAGATTGGACCTCTGTGAGGAAGCAATGGAGAGGTGAAGATGGCTTCGAATCTTTTGTCCAGGGTTATCTTGTGCAGAAGATCCAAGCTTCCAAATTTCAAAACTATCTTCTAGCTTTTGTTCCAGTAAAATGTAACAGTGGAAATTCAAGGCCTTGCAGATGTTTTTCCTGAGTTCTTTAATGAAATAGTGCATACAAATCCCCCTCAGACCTCTGCATTTGGTGGGGGCCTCCACTGGCACACTTACAATTCTAAAGCATTGTGAAGGAATAGCACATGAATGTGATTTAGGAATGTCAAAGATTGCTGCAAATATCAAGAACAAGAAAAAAAAACATTTTTAACAAGGCATATTTAAGTTAGACACCAGAAAAAAAATAATTCAAACGGTGAAGAGAGTGAAACACAGGAATGGAGTGTCTCAGAATTTTGTAAAGTTAGTGGAGGCCTTCAAGAAAGAGTTGGGCAGCCAAAAGTTGGGAAAGACATAGGTAAAGTTGATTCTGCCATGGGGCAACAAGATAGCTTAGCATCTAGGATGTATCCCATGGTTCTGTAGACAAGACAAGGACCTGAATGTATTTTAGACCATTCTACAGAATAATAATAGTAGGCAATTACAGGCAGCTAGTAAAAATTCATATGTTCACTTTCAAGGCAGTTAGTAAAAATTTAAACATTCTGTTCCAAAAGCTTCAGCTAAAATGCAACAGAAAGTGGGATGAGCAGAGATGTGATTCAGATCAGAGCTGGTCCCTCTGCCTTGAGACTCTGCACTGGAACACACTGATCATTTCCCCCACAGAGCCAATCTTACTGCTAATGAACATGTTCACTCAAAACCAGGAATACATTATTTATGTTAAATAATTACCCTCTCATAAAAGCCAGGCATTTCATCTGAACAGCAGCACACTGCAGAAGGTGCCATAGTGTGCCTATGAGAAATGACTTCTTGGTTAGTGACATCACCATAAAAAACTTTTTTTTATCAACAACAAGGAGTAACATTCTCTTTTCTAGTTGTTGCTGTTAGGCATTATGAAGGATTTGCATGTCAGATCCTTCCTTCTCCCCCTCCTCCAGGCAGCTAGTACAGTGTTTCACTGCAAAAATACTTCCGTTTAATATGAAAGCCTGAAGAGAGCAACTAAAGTGATACTGCAGATACTACCACCTTTATTTGTCCTGAGTTGTATCTTCCCTGATGAGTAGATTTACTCTTCCTCCCTGTAAGTATCATTACAGGGGACAGAATAAAAGCAGAACAAGGTGCTACTTGTGGTGTAAACTTGTCCTTTCACGCTATTCTCCCTCCTGCTTATTTTAGTTTTGATACTGCTAAAGACAATTACTCTGCAACATTTAATTCAAAAGTTCAAAACTGAAGCCATTGCAGGATGTTTTATTGTATTTCTCATTTCATTAATCTTTCTCTATCATCTATTTACTGGATATGAATTGTAAGAAGCACTGTGCCACATTTGCATGCTTCAGAAAAACAGTTTGCATGTGCAGGCAGCATATGGCAAATGTATAAATGGTTATGAATAAATCATGAATCATCACAATTATTAATAACTGATAAAGTCCTGAAAAAGCCTTTAGCTGAGCAATCTGAAGGAAGAAGAGAGTGCAAAATGCCTTGGAGAGATGTGTCTTCACTTAAGAAGTGAGCACTCCCACAGCCTTGAACACTGGATTTAGCAGGAGACTGTGTGGAGCCAGCTATCAAAATGGTTTTAGCAGCAATGACTTTAACAGAGCGTATGTTCTCCTGGAATCTAATGATAGAGGAGGTGGCGAGAGGAAGACAGGGGGATAGATTGCTCAGGGGATTTGTAATGGGAACATCAAGATAACACTTGCCAATTTAATTGCGCTTTTCATCATATGATCTCAGAGTGCTTTTCTCATAGATTCATCGTTTTTGTGGCCAGAAGGGACCATTAGATCATCCAGCCTGACCTCCTGTTTAATGCAAAATTTCATCCAGTTATCCCTGCACAGAATCCAATATCTTGAATGCTTTGGAAACTCTACGAGTTTAATTCTGTATCTCTCACCCATGTTGAGAAGAACTTGCTAAGGAGAGAAGCCCTAATTTAAATGGGATAAGTTTTGTGCATAAATATTGCAATCTGAAAAGAGCTACAGAACTAAATGCACAAAGCTTTAGAATACAAATGAATATTCAGGACATAACCCTGGGCAAAGATGTTACTATTGAAGCATCTGCTGAGATGCACCTTTTTCTTTGCCTCTAATAATCATCTATTCACATACTTCCAACTTTTATAGTAGGATTTACACATATACTAAAACATCTGACACCTTAAAGCAATGAGGCTTCTCTTCTGCACTTGATGGGGTAAACCATTCTACTCTTCCATTCTTTTAATGTGTTTTGAGAGCCTCTAGAACCTGGTCAGTTAGGAGGAAGATTAAGTACTGAAGTGACTTCTTAGAGGAAAAAGCCTTAGCGTGGTTCTGGTTCAAAGACGCATGGTTTCCTCTCCTGTCCCTTCTTCTCCAGTTATGATAAATCAGCTCCAGCCAATAAGCCATTCAGTTACATTACCACTGCTGCCTAAGGTAGTACAACCAGCACCACAGCTAGCATTTCCTTGCTTCTGCTGCTGCTTCCCAGAGATTACTGATTTGGACACAGAGCAAAGCTAACACAGCTTTATGCATTTTGGAGGAGACCTACTTCCCAGCTAGCCTGTTTGTAGTATGATCAGAGCAGATCTGCCTATCTGCTCATAGAAATAGACGTTTAGTTTCTTTCACCTCTTCTTGAGATGCACAACCTAGTCAACTGGGACTAGAAAATATGTCCATCTAATAAGATGCATGAGGTGACTTAGTCCAGATGTTGTACAACTGAGACAAAAGCATTCATTTGATGCTGCTGGAATGCTGAAAGCAAATGGTGAAATTTGTTTTCTGGTGGCTCACGTATCATGACAGAAGAGTATATATACATTTCTTCCCTGTCTTTCACTCTGACCAGACATTGCAATCCATCACCAGTAATCAATACCTACATTATTTGATTTTTTTCTATATTACAACATCTCAGTTCACAGAAGATTTTCCAAGATAGTGTCATAAACTGTTGTTGATCCAGACAATTGTGTGTTTTTGAGGGATATTCCAGTCCCGCTTTGAAAGGATCCCTATAACAGCAAAAAGAGAGAGGAAAATAACCATGCTCTCAGCTGGCTTAATTTGGCAATTCTAGTCCATCCTACTTTTAGATCATTCGAAAGTCCGTAATTCACAGAGCACATTGTAAATACAAGATCACAGCTATGGCGTGCTAAACTGGCAATAATGTCAAACAATTGGCTAATTTGTGATTACATCATGGTGAAAATGGTTAATATGATTTTTGCATTGCTACAGATGGAACAAATGGCAAAGACTTTGGGACACATTCCGATAAATGTTGTAATACTAATATGATCATTTTCTAATTTTTTTTTAATGACAAATTCATCACATTTTTTTGGGAAACTGAGAACGGTGTTTCTTGATGCCATTTCATTGTCTTTCTCTTCTCATCATCTCAGACATAATGTTGTACTCAAAGGTTTTTATGCAGAATTTGGGTACTTGCATGTCAAAATCTCGAGACACAAATGTATAGGAATTGGATCCATTATCACAGAAAACTTGTCATTTGACCCATATTAATTATAAACTTTATGCTTTTTATATAAACCAGGAGTCTGTGGTTGCATGAATAAGAAATAAAAAGCAAAAATAACATAAAATGTACCAAAGTAGTGATCAGCAATTGGAATTGCAGCCAGCAGGTGGTTTTTAGCAGCATTTCTGAGGTGTCAATCCTGAGACAGATGCTGTTTAATGTAATTATTAATGATCAGGATGACAGGATGGAATCCACCTTCAGAAAGTTCAAGTGTGACAACAGGTTGGGGGGGAGCTGTTGATGGGGGAAAGGTAGGGCATCTCAATCTCAATAGGCTGGATCAATGGGTTGACAGAAACCTAATGAAGTTCAACATGGTCAAACCAAGACTCCTTCACTTC
The DNA here is from genome assembly GCF_034638445.1 of Ciconia boyciana. Classification (NCBI taxonomy): domain Eukaryota; kingdom Metazoa; phylum Chordata; class Aves; order Ciconiiformes; family Ciconiidae; genus Ciconia; species Ciconia boyciana. The sequence continues at coordinate 9,985,061 of NC_132936.1, read as the reverse complement.
GGATGGAATAACCCCACACAACAGTACAGGTGGGGGTCTAGGAAGCAGCTCTGGAAAAGAACCTGGAGTTGGTCACAGTGCACAAAAAGTGAGCAGTATATCCCTACAGTGGCCAACCCCACACTAAACTGTATTAACCAGCAGATTGAGGGAAGTGATTATTCTTTAGTATCTGGGACCTATGAGCCTGCTTTGGAGACAACTATACCTCATTTTGTCCTCCCCACTACAGGAAAGATGCTTTGAGACTGGGGAGAATGCAGTGAAGGGCCACCAAAGTGGTTAACAGCATGGAATATATCATATATGAGGAGGAGATGATATCAAGTTGAGTGGGAAGGGATGCCATCTAGAGGGAACTTGCCAGGCCTGAGAAGTGGGCCCATGTGAACATTTTGAAGTTCAACAAGGCCAAGTGCAAGGTCCTGCACCTGGGTCACAGCAATCACCAGTATCAGCACAGACTGGGGGATGAATGGATTAGCCCTGAGGAGCTGAATGGCAGCCCTGAGGAAAAGGACTTGGGGATATTGGGGGATGAAAAATTAGATACGACCCGGCAATGTGTGCTCGCAGCCCAGAAAGCCAATCATATCCTTGGCTGCATAAAAATAAATGTGGTCAGCAGGTTGAGGGAGGTGATTTTCCTCCTCTATTCTGCTCTTGTAAGACCCCACCTGGAGTACTGCGTCCAGCTCTGGGACCCTAAGCAAAAGGAAGACATGGACCTTTTAAAGTAGGTACAGAGGAGGGCCATGAAAATTATCAGAGTGTTGGAACATGTCTCCTGTGAAGAAAAGCTGAGAGAGTTGGGGTTGTTCAGCCTGGAGAAGAGAAGGCTCGGGGGAAACTTTATTGCAGCCTGTCAACATATAAAGGTGGCTTATAAGAAAGATGGAGAGAAACTTTTTACCAGGGCCTGCAGGGGCAGGACAAGGGACAACGGTTTTAAACTGAAATAGGGTAGATTTAAATTGGACATAAGGAAGACATTTTTTATAATAAGGGTGGTGAGTCAGTGGAACAGGTTGCCCAGAGAAGTTGTGGATGCCCCATCATTGGAAGTATTCAAGGTGAGATTGGATGGGGCTTTGAGCAACCTGATATAGTGAAAAATGTCCCCACCTATAGGCACTGGGGTTGGCCTAGATGATCTTTGAAGGTTCGCTTCCAACCCAAAACATTCTGTGATTCTACAATTCTATGGAGCTGAAAGAAATGGCTTTGTTTGGCATTAAGGAGAGAAGGCTAAGGGGAATTTTATTTTTGTCTACCACTAACTAAAGAGTGGTTGTACAGAGGATGGAATGAAACTCTTCCCAGAGATGCACAAGGAAAGAATAAAAGGGAACACAATTTGCATTAAGAAAAATATTCATTAGATGTAAGGAATATATTCTTTACCTTGAAGGTGGCCAAACCCTGGCACTGTTTCCCCAGAGAGGCTGTTGGATCTTCATCTTTGGAGATATTCAAAACTTGGATGGATAGAGCCCTGAGCAACCTGATCTAACTCTGAAGTTATCCCTATTTTAAGCAGGAGGTTAGATAAGACAACTTCCCCAGGTCCTTCCCAACCTAAATTATTCTATGAATCTATAATATTTCCTACAAGAAAAACTATGAAGAAAATATATTAAACATTTTGAAAAGATACTACAGTGATGATGTCTGTATAAGTACTTTAGATGGATATTCTAGAAGAGTTCTACTCAGAATGAAATTCAGTGGTATTCAGGATTATAAATAATTTTTCCAGCTATTGATAAATCCAATAATAATGGTGATTTACTCTGTTCTTTAAAAAATGTTTCCTAGTTTGTAATTTTCAGAGCTCCTTTGAAGAACAACAAATTTACATATATAGCTTTCAATGCTTTTAATGTGATGAAATCCTGACACTGTTAAAAAAAATACTCTCATGTGTTTACTGGTTTCAAGAAACATCTGTGTGTGATTTGTGGCATAGAATCTGTACATAGTCCATGAACAGAAGCTGTAATTTTTTAATGTACTTAATAGGACAAACAGCATGAAGATGATTACAGAGCATTAAAAAAAATCCATGTGGACTTCAACAGAGCGAAACTCATCTAATGTCTTATTTTATGAACATATAAAGGGAGACACTGCTCTCGGGTAACAAACTAATTCTTCCACCAAGTTGAGGCAGGAATCCTAGTGGTGTTTCAGGACTTCCTTCAAAATCCAGCTCTGAAATGTCTCAGTTTTGTCACTGTATAAAGTGCAGGGGCAGGGCACTGCTTATTATACAGCTCCCAAGTAGGAATGGGAAAAAAACAGCTTTTTGTTTGTACTGAGGCTTTGATTTCTGTAAAACCTTTAAGATAATCTTTTTCTTTTGTGAACAGCAGAAAGGTAGTTCTAATCCTCATCACATTTTATATGAATGCTCATAAATATGTGGACTTATGGTCAAATGCAATTAAATTGTCACAGTCTGTCAGATGGGTGGCAATAGCTGACTACATGCATGCTCTTAAACCAATCCAGTGGTGAAGCAAAACGTACTGTTTTTTAATTTTGTACATTTAACTTTGCCCTAGAGTGGACTAGGAGTTTTCATATTTTCAGCTAACACAGCCTCTGCTGACAGGCAGTAAGTCATTATTTTGTAGTATCTCAAAATTTTTCTGTCATATCCTTATACCCTGACCACACAATAAAAAAATTATCTATAAGTCCTGTTTTACTTGACACCTGTCCTGCCACATTTCAGGGCCAAAAGTCTAGCTGAGAAGTTCTGGTTTTATGTATATATCTCAATTTAGAGATAAAAGTAAAAAGATAGTGTCTAACCATTCCAACTTTTTTGCCATTACAGTAAATTGGCTGTGACATGTTGCTCTACTTTCTAATAGAATCACTCAGGTAATTCTATATGGGAAAAGAACAGATTAACAGGACGAAGCTCAGTAAACCTTTTGTGTTGTATTCAAGGTAAAGACATTATGCATTCAAATGAATTAGCCAAAGATCTGTAGCATAAAACTTCTCAGATTTGCTGAATCCAGAAAAATTGTCACCAGCATTTAAACTTTTAAACTGAACATATGGTTGCAAGCTTCGAGGACACTATCTGTGCTCTGATTTACCTTATAGCAGATATATTTTTCCTGCTGAAGGTTACTTACAGTCTTATGCAACCCCATACCCAAACATATGTTCTCATTATGCAGTAGTTTGTTTCCTACATAATTTCCCTTCTTTAAGAGAATAACACCTCTCTTACCTGAGTGAGATTTTTCATTAAAATAATGAGCCCTGTAACACCCTGAATGGTGCAATTAACCAAAGATCACAGAACACTTTATAAATTAGAATTTCAACACCCTACAAGCAAGAGTTTTTAAATACCATTATTCCCATTTTCCCGGAGGTTTGAATTGAAACTGACTAGAGTTCACTCGAGTTCCTATGTGAAAAAAACTCAGCATAAGCAATTCCCTGATGAGGCCCCAGTAGTGGCTCACACTCTTCACTGACTGCATATAGTTTCTAGGTGTCTTAAACTAGAAAGAAGTTTTATCTACTGCCCAAGTAAAGTCACACCTATGCCAGGCACCTATAATAGGTAATCTCGATCTTTTACTGGTGCCGCTCCTTCAGCTGTTGCCCACAGGCCACATGAGTGGCACAGCTGAGCAAGTATTAAACCTGCAAGAGCTGTAGTAGGTGACATCCACCTCTGTGACATCCCAATCTCCTTTTGTGCAAAGGGCCCCTTTCCTGGGGTCTGTGCTGCAGAGCCATGATCGAACCCATTAATTTTTTTTGACTTTAGGTGGCAAAAGAATCCAGCTGAAAAAAAATAAATCTTTTGTATCTCTTCATGGAGTACTTGACAACCAGACTAATTTATCTCATACATATTTATTAATTTTAAGAGCTTTTTGGAAGTCATTTGACATTTCATTTAACATACTTGTATTATTAGCCTTGAATGCTTATTTGCAGCATTAAAAATCACTGCTAATTGTTACAGGGGCATAATTAGGATTCCAAAGTCATTCCACATATGAAGTCAGAATGAATGTGAATGTGAAGAATATGTGAATACATGTGTAAATATGTATAAGCCTATAAAGTATGTATGCACACATGTATACTTTTATCTATCTTGCAGTCTTGAGTTATTCTATCTTAAGTAACATTCGGGAACTCTGAATCACATAACAATAACCACATGAATTTGCATGGTCATTTATCAAGAGACTTTGACTTCTGGGACAGGAGATAGCTACAGAAAAGCTGACTCCATCTGAGTTAGCTTTTTATACCCTTTTTATAATCAGTGGAGATAAACCAGCATTTTGAGGGGGTAAAAATCTTCTGCCTTACGTAGTTGCATTCTTTAGATGCCTCTTACATTAAATCTGTCTGCTCCCTTGGGCAAGTCTCCTTTTATTTTAAGAAAGTCTATGCAACTAGTTGAAAAAAAGTTATCTTTTCTGTGAATAAGACAAATTCCTCTTCTGGACTTTAATACAAGTTTATTTTCCAGTCCTGCTGGGAAATCTATAAAGATGGAGAACTTTCAGGATCGAAGCTACATCGGCAATAGTGATGGACTTCAAAGTAGATATGGTAAAAAAATTGTTGCTATAATTCTTCTTGTAAAATAATAATTCTTCATATCAGAATGTGCCTATTTCTATGAAAAGTCCCTATGAAGGTTTCTAGTCAAAACAAGAGAAAGAGGAAGTGAGCTAAACAAAATATAAATTGGTAGAGAAGGAGATGGTAAAAGAAAGATTGAAGTGAGTTTAAAAAAAAGTAAGTAAACAAATAAAGTCAACATTCCCAAAAGCAGAATATCTGGATTTGAGTTCTGAGAAAAACACAAAGATTGTTGGGTTTGTGTTTTTATAATGTCATCCTAAAGGACTGTAAAATGTTTGAGCCTCCTAATGGTGACAGTGATAATAACAATAATAATAAAAATAATAATAATTTTTCATTCAAATGTAGGATGTTTTCCCTTAAACCCCCTCTCATTTTTTAGGTTACACTCTTTCAGTATTTTTAAACAAAGCATTTATTTTGTGACTCTTCTAGTTTTAAACAGAAATACAAGTGAAATATAAGAAAATAGAAACATTCTGCATCGTCTACAAAATAAAAACTAAAAAGCATGCACATTTGGAAGGCCATCCTCTAACATCATTATCCACTCAGCTACTTTCACTGGCACATAACAACAACAACAAAAAATAACCAATTTTGTATTAATGTCACCATCCTGTCTTTTTGCAGATAGTTAGTGCTATCCAAAATAGATATATGTGCTTGAAAGATTAGTCCTGTTTTTATATGCATAATGTATCAACATCATTGCACAGCTCCAAGAGTAGTTAATTTTTATTTAAGATGAAGAAGCATAATGAAGACTGTGTGCTGGAACTGTTATAAGGAACTGCTTGTGTATATTACCCACTTTCAATTGCTATGATTTATGTGTTGGAAATCGTAAGCATGCTGTGAAAAGTGAAGCCCAAGACTTGAAACATATGAAGCTGAATACCACAAAGGACTTTGGCATCTGAGTTACTCTGAGAAATTATTTGATTTTACTGTTATGAAGGTGAAAGCAAAATAGCTTTCCTTAAGTTTATGCTTTGATTTACTATAACATCCTTACTTAGATTTCCTTGTTCTGATGTCAAGATTACCATGGTAACTTTAAAAGTAACCTTCACACAAAATTCTATTTCAATAATTGGGAAATTCTTTTTTAAACAAGTTTGATTATGGAATGTATCCATAATCACAATACTCTACACATGATTAATCTCCATAAAGCCACATACTTAAAAAGAGTATATAATTAAAACTAAGTATTATCCTTGGCCGTTAGGAAATGTTCTTCTTATCAGAGCTTCAGAATGCTGGCTGAAGTATTACATGGGTCTGTTGGGAGTATGGTTAATATATTAACATCTCTGGTTAAGTCTATAGTAACCAATGGTAAATGTTATATATCATTTTTAATTTGTACATTCCTAAAGGATGAAAGCTTTATAGTGCATCCAGCTGTGAACCAAAGCCCCTCAGTGCTGCAGTGCTAGTATTAGCTGCACTCTACAAAATGTCAGGATTGATTGTGAAATGTGTTTTATGATCTTTTTTTTGTCATTATACTAGTTTAGCTATAACTCAAGTATGTTGTTTTGCAAATAAAGATCATAGAATCATAGAATGTTTTGGGTTGGAAGCGAACCTTCAAAGATCATCTAGGCCAACCCCAGTGCCCACAGGTGGGGACATTTTTCACTATATCAGGTTGCTCAAAGCCCCATCCAATCTCACCTTGAATATTTCCAGTTATGGGGCATCCACAACTTCTCTGGGCAACCTGTTCCACTGACTCACCACCCTTATTATAAAAAATGTCTTCCTTATGTCCAATTTAAATCTACCCTATTTCAGTTTAAAACCGTTGTCCCTTGTCCTGCCCCTGCAGGCCCTGGTAAAAAGTTTCTCTCCATCTTTCTTATAAGCCACCTTTATATGTTGACAGGCTGCAATAAAGTTTCCCCCGAGCCTTCTCTTCTCCAGGCTGAACAACCCCAACTCTCTCAGCTTTTCTTCACAGGAGACATGTTCCAATGCTCTGATAATTTTCATGGCCCTCCTCTGTACCTACTTTAAAAGGTCCATGTCTTCCTTTTGCTTAGGGTCCCAGAGCTGGACGCAGTACTCCAGGTGGGGTCTTACTAGAGCAGAACAGAGGAGGAAAATCACCTCATAGCTCAACATGCTTGAGTTATAGCTAAACTTCTTTTTATGCAGCCAAGGATATGATTGGCTTTCTGGGCTGCGAGCACACATTGCCGGCTCATATCTAATTTTTCATCCCCCAATATCCCCAAGTCCTTCTCCTCAGGGCTGCTCTCAGTCCATTCATCCCCCAGTCTGTGCTGATACTGGTGATTGCCGTGACCCAGGTGCAGGACCTTGCACTTGGCCTTGTTGAACTTCAAGAGGATGAACTTCATGATGAAGAACTTCCTCTTCCCTATGAGGAAAAGCCAAGGAACATAAAATACCAGAGCCAACCTGTGTTCTCCAGCCTCATGACATGCATTTGCGTGCTGAGTTTAATCCCCATGTCCGGCTTTCACCATGTGAAAAACAGGGAAACTGCTCAAAAGACAGTCTTGGGCAATCCAAATCATTGGCTTGGAGAAGGGAATACACAGCAGAAAGTTCTGAGGTCTGCTTTGACAACTTGCTTTGGGATCCAGATACATGCACAATGAAGGGACAAGATCCATAGGTTGCTGTAATCTCTTCCTGTGAGAACAGTTCCAAGGTTTTCTTCTCTGCTTGGCAACCTGAGGTATAAGAAATATGTTTCATGGTGGTCTAGTATATGAAGCCATGGTAAAGATGAGGCTTTTCAGGTCAGGGAGACTGACAACCTTAAATGACATAATTATTTTTTTGCATCTAAGCATTGGGGTGATTCTGCAGACACTTATCACTAAAAATGTAGATGTTTATAGAGACTTTCTGGTGAAAACAGAGACACGGAGTTAATCTTGGTGCTTACTTCCTTTTAATGAACCAAGACTCAAGTTGGTGATGATGCCGACTTAAGACCATGAAGAAATAATCTGCCTTTACACACTTCATAAAATAGATAGTAAACATGAAAAACTGAGTATACAGCAAAAAAAAGCGGAATGTGGGGCCACAGAAATTCAAAGGAGGGAAAAAATCCACAAGTGTTTACCAGAGTAGGTCATATTCCAGAAGAAAGGAACAGGGGAAGTTAATCCCCCAGTTTTTGAAGCCCAAAGTCTTTTGCAGGATGTCTTTGTAGTGGGCAGGCTTTAGCAGACACAAGATTTTAAACTCATCATGGGGCATACTGAATGAAAGTCCCAGGCTTGTATCAGACAGGAAATCAGATTAGCTGAACCCTTCTGAGCTCAAAAATATTTGAAATCTGTTCAGTGAGGACCATCTATCAGATGAACTGAAATAGGCAGGCATCCCATAGAAGATCAATAACATTTAAGGTAACAGGAAGATGTATAGAAGTTGAATTAAATTTGCTTAGGAAAACATGCGTCTGACATTTCAGCATGTATTTCACCAAATGTAACAAGATTGTTTCAGTGTAAGGCTTTTTATTATTATTTAATATTAAAGACAATATAATCTCAGCTGGTATAACACAGCGCAGCCCCACTGAAACCAGCAGAGCTATACTGATTTATAGCAACTGACGATCTCATCCTGTATTTTTACATTAATAAGCTTAGAAAAGCTATTTCTTCACAAATAGGAAAGCTAATTGTCTGACCTTTCAGCCTCACCCCTTTTTATAGCTGTCTTGGGGATTTACGGAGAAGAGTTATGAGAAACAAGTTGTCTCAGGACAGGGTTAGCTGAACCTCTGCACCACTCAGGTTTCTCTGAGCGTGACTATGCTATCCAATGGGGCATGGTGCCAGAGCAGCTGAGGTGCCTTAGTTACTGAAGCTGTTGTATTTCACATTACAGCCACGAGACAGCTCCGGAACTGAACTTTAGCGTCCAGTGTGCAGGTGGGGCCTGGGAGTTCAGGGGGAACCATCTTTGGCCTTTCTTGTCACAGCATGGAAAATGCAATCCTTAGACGGGGTCATGCTCTTCTTTTTAAATGCTTTTCACTTTGTGGCTGGACAGAATGGGTTTCAAGCAGCTATGTTTTATTCCATTCAGAAACTTTAGCTGGTAGGTTTGACCAACTTCTTCCCTAAAACAAAACAATTCTATTTAGCACCTGGTACCATATATTAGAAAACACTTATTATAAAACAATAATGCATAATTTTTATATTCTACCTCTCCATCCATCTTGTAGTTATTTGCAGCTAATCTTATGTTTCACTACAAGTCAAATTAGATAAATTTTCCTCTTAAGTTACTGGGGCAGAACTAAATCAATCTGCATCCCCTTAGCCAGTCCAGGTCCTGCTGTGTCTTTGGGTCTTTCAGTCTTGTTGCCTTTTGTTCATGCTACCTTGAGTGCTCCCCATGAGAGTGGGCTGCAGCCATTAAGACTGTTATCTCTAGTATTGCCTCTTAATGACCCTTAAGTGTAAGCTGTTAGGCACCAATTAGAAAGGCCTCCTCCCTCTTTCTCTGAGTGGGTAGGCTCTATTAATTTGACAAATCCTCAAGGTGAAATATCTATTGGGTAGAGATTAAAGTTGTTTAGGAGTTTTTTCTGCCCAGAAGAAGCTGATTCAGCAAGACCAAAATGCCTATTAGGAATATATTGCTTTTGAAAAACACCCAGTGAAATTCAGCCAGAGCTTAATGAAACTGCTTGCTTTTCTGCTGATGCATTCAGTGGGGAAACCTGACTTCCTCTACCATATGCGGGAATACGGGAATCACATCATGAGTACTGCCAGAAAACCTCAGTGCTTTACTGACATGGAGCTGAGAAATTGGAATTTTTTAGATCACCTTTTTTAGTCTGGTCGAGGAGTGCTGAAGCGTGTATTGATAAATTCAGTGATTTCAGACCCTTCCACATACCCTATCTATATGTCCGTCTATCTGTTACTCAGTTATGCCCTGGCCTCTCAGATTCCCCCTCTTGTAAGGCATATAGAAACTACAAAAATACCAGGACCCATGGATGACCTGAGGACCTGGATTGTCAGGTTCAACACTATTTATTTTAAATAATTTCTTGTTTATTGTATTTTATGAAAACTGCATTGAAACAATTGTGCTTTTTTTTTCACAATGAAGCACTTCAGTCTCTCTCCTCTCCAAATGTTGGCATTTTCTGTGGTCAGGAATTGTAGCATTTTACTTTATTTCTAATATTATAGTGCTGATAGTAGGAGACGTGGAACCAACCTCACTAATTATCAAAAGATATTCCTACCTTTATTATACATCTCAGACAAGAGCTTATGAAAAATAATTCTGTAACACTGTTGTAGAGTATTATCTGCTTTGTGCCCATGGCGCAAGGGTAGAGGAAAATTTTATACCCATCATGGAAGTTGCATCAGTTTCCATCAAATATGGATCTTTTTATGCAAATAGGATTCCCCACTGCTTCTATTACAACTTGCTGCTAGAAACCAGTACCTGCAAATTCTCTTTCCTTCAATGTGTTGAGGATTTCATTTCAATTGATGACAAATGCTATTACACAGTAAGGGATTAAAAGAATTGATTTAGAACAAAAAATATGAGAAGGATTATATATGCAAATGGAGGAAGGAAGGCCAAAAGTGTAGTTTAAAATGCAAGAAATGATGGAATAAAAAGCAGAAATAAGAGTGTACATACAATAAATAGATAGCATTTCTGATAGTGAGCATTAGACTGTATGACAGACATCATGCAAAAGTGAGTATACTCAGTGCTAGAAGTCTTTGGCACAACTGGAACATTTTTTATTATTAGCATGGGAAGACTACTAGGGTATTGACTATGTGAGTTGTATGTGACTTTCTAGGCCACATCTGCTGACATAGAATTGCATAAATTTATTTCAGTGGATCTTAGATTTATACCAGGATGTGAGTTTTGCCCCTTCCTTACTGGATGTCTCTGATTGTTCAGCTTCTCCATCACAATAAAGCCTGAGAAAATAACTGAGGTCAGTTATGATATTTTACCAATACATATGATTTCAGATAGCTGCAGGATCTAATTTTGATCAGTTTAGAATTTTCTTTGCCACTGTTTTAAGTGTGTAGCTCCTGGAAATTAGTCAGCTTTAATGAGAAGATGCATGATTGTTCCTGTGTATTGTTCTTATGGAACTAGAAGAGCAGGACAGTGTGTTAATTATCCAAACATACAATCAGCTACCCAGAGAGAAAGCGAATAAATGTTTTCTTTCCTATGGAAAGACTTTTGAGTAAGGGAATCTCATTGTAAAATCTTTGGTTTCCATGCAGCTTTGAAGCAGAGCAGCAGGAATGATGAAGAAAGATTATGGAGGAATCTGCATCTCCTATAAACTGCATGAGTTTCCCAGGGCTGATGCTAGAATCATATAAAGGACAGACATTTTTTTCATATTAGATTGTCTACCTCTATCCCTTTTTAGGTTTTAAATAAACAATTTTCCTAAAAACTGTAAATAAGCAAGGCAAGGCAAGGAAAGGAAAGGATTCAAGACAATACTTTCACAAAGGGTTTTTTTTCCCTCCTAAAACTGAATTCATCAAGAAAGTGCATAGTCCTATGTAGTTGGAAGCTAAGTTTGTAAATTTGTCCTACGGACACATGACACAAGCCTTTTTTTTTTTTTCTGATTTCCTCCTTTGTTCAGCATTACCGTAGAAAGAAAAATAAAAGGAGATGCCATCTTTTTCATGCATATGCTGACACTTAGTCTTCCCATGTGCAACACTTCACACTGAAGGATAAGGCAGTCACTGATTCAGTCTAAAAACACATAAAGTCAATATAAAGGCTCAGGGGAAAAAAAATCCCAACAAAAAATCACAAAACAAAAAACACCTGAAACCAAAGAAACAGTGATAAGAGCTATAGCCACTCTTTTATCATTCAATCAATTGTGGGGCCACTCACAACAGTGTAGTCCAAACCACACTGCACCAGTTTCTGTATGAAAATACCTATGCGTAATTGCTAAAGTGCTTGTACAGGCTAGTTCTGAAGTAGGATGAAATCCATGATGCAATTGGGAAAACAGAAGTTCGGCATGCAGAGGAGATTCATCCTTCCCACTAGAATCTTTTAGAGGATATTTTAATATTCCATTTGTGGTTTTGCACTAAATGTGTACAGGTAATAAAATATATGTCAGATAAATATTTCCCTCATTTTAAAAAAGAAAAAAAAAAAAAAAGAGCTCCTCTTGCTGGGCTAAAGCCAAAACAGGAAGCAGAGAGTGCAACTCAGTAGTGTTTATCCTTTGGGTATGCTTATAAAGTCTTGCCTTCAGTAGTCCGAATGGAAACAGGCTAGTTCTGAGCTTTACTCAACAGGGAGACTTCCACGGACTGCTACTGGATGGAAGTCTCACTTAAGATGACCAACCAGTGTTCAGAGAAAGAAAATAAAGTCTTGATTTTCTACAGTTCACATGCACACTAAGCATTTTAAATAAATAAATTGCTATAAATAGTTAAATTACTGTAAATATTACTATTTGCAGAGAATTTTGAGGTATTTAGTGATTATTAAAGAAGCTCCTGTTCCTCTGAAACCTTGCAAGGTGCCACATTAATTGAGAAGAAAACATTTTTAAAAATAATATTATCCTTCTTTCCCCCAAACTCAGTAGCATTTTTTCCTTTGGAAATGTTTTTCTTTCTCTTCTACCTGTCTGTGTTACATGTTCCATCAAAAGTGAGAGAGGAGTTGTTCAGTTCTTCCAAGAAGAGTGGTCATACATCTTCCTTATAGATATACACAATTAGGTAATAAAAATCAATTCAAATGTTTCCAAAGTAATCAAATAGCCATTGGTTGAATTTTCACCTGACAGCAGAAAAGTATAATGTATAGCAGAGTATAACACAAAGTGCTGTGTTTTGGAATAGAAATACACAGTTGTTTTTCACTGAAACTAACTGTTTTCAGAGATAATTACCTTGTTTATTTACTAATGATCACTCCAGACACAAAGCTATGTCTGCTCAAAACATAGGATTTTCAGGAGGAAAAAAGTGCAGTTAATTTCAGAAGGAAATTTTATATCTTTCTCTATATTTAGAAATCATTAAGCAAATTATTTGTCAAATTGTATGTAATAGATTCACTTTTATTGATGTTGATCTTTCACAATATTGGGAGAGAAGTAATAAAGATAAAATCTGTGAAAGATGCAAAATAGAGAACATTTATTTTTCCTAATTAAACAAGCTTTGTAAGTAAACAGTCCTAAACTTTATCACGACCTCTTCTTAGTCAAGATGAATACACTTATAAGAACTGCCATAATAATCTTATTTAATACTCTCTCTGGGCCTGTTACATAAAACTTTAATGAATAATTTGTCAACACTAGACATAAATCTCTCTGCTGATGCATATCTTAATCTTTTCCATAATTTGCAGGTCAAAGTCTATTATGCTTAATGCAAAAAAAATGTATCTGAGCAATATTAAAGACACCATATACAGACAGGTTTATTGCACACAGATACATCCATTCGCACTGGATGTTTCTCATTATTAGCAAAGATATATATATATTTGCAACTGTAGATTCAAATTGCACCTTTTCTTTCATTACCCAGCTGCACGATAAGATTTCCTGGGCTCCATTTAATTTATTGCTGCTTCTTGTTATGCAAAGAAAGCATCTACTTAAAAAAAAATCTACATATCAGATTGTATAGAGACTTCATACTGGGAGAGAGATTATTAAAATGTGATTTATGTTTCTGAATCTGAAGTAAATCACCTGATTGTGAGATAGTTTCTAAAAGAAGCTAATTTCTCTTGCTTGTTTTTAGCATATTGTAATTTAAATTAAAGGTAAGTTTTCCTGCATTTTGTGACTTTGCAGGGTCATTTCACAAGTTTCATTTTAATCTCGGTGTTGCTGTAATAATTTTGTTTATTTCTTGTTCAATGATCCTATTTTATCTTTTTTTTTTTTTTTTTTGTCTTTAAATAGACCAAAATTAACAGTGTCCCTTGCATTTTAGGTTATTTTACTGATGGTTTTGCACCAATTAATTTTTCTGAGAAAAGTTTTCAATTAAACCCCTGGTGATAGGAGGTGGAATTCTCCAACACTAATCTGGAAATTCCACCTCCCAATCACTGGGGGGTTAATTGAAGGCTTTTCTGTGGAAAAAATTGATTGGTGTATAACCAATCACCAAAATATTATGAGACTATAAGGAATACTGTTAACCTTGGACTATCTAAAGAGAAGAATATTGCCTTATTTGCAAGAGAGAAAAAAAAAGAAACACAAGAAACATATGAAACGGGTTGTCAGACTGAAGGGAGAATTCATTAGCCAGCTCCAAGGCAAATTGTCACTGCCTTTTAACACAACACCTTCGTGAAATGGCTCTCTAATTTCAGCAAGGCGTGGTGTGTCCTGTGCTCCTGCGGGAGTAGCTACGTGAAAAGGACAGTGCTTTTGTCCAAGTCCTGACATAGCATTAATCGGCAAATCTGCTTCTTTACCTTTAATCTATAGTTCTATGGTGGTTAAAAGCAGTGAAGGTTCTGTTCCAAAACAGCAGTTTTCAAAGAATTAAAAATTCCCCGCTAGTAACTGTATTTGCCTCAGACTACAAGCAAAATGGACAATGTCCCAGCTCTAAAGAAACTTTGGTAGGTTTATTGGGTAGTATGCACGATACAATAAAATCACAGGAACTGGGAAAGATGCAGATTTTGTATTGAATAAAAAAGGATCCTTGAAAACCCAGGAGCTGGAGCTCCAGAATTATTGAAATATATTCTATTAAATGTAAAATAACATTTATTCCCCAATCAATAGACTCCTTGTAAATCATATCCTGGTGTGAATGAATTTCATAGATTACATTACAAACTCTTGATATGCATCTGTCGTTCTTTGCAGACCTGCTACTTTAGCTTAATGCATTGATCAGCTAATGGAATATGGATTCAAAAAGAAAAAATAATTACTGAACTATAGTCCTCCATTGATCTTCTTGTAGTTTGATAGCTAACCAGAAACAGATTTGCTTGTTCTGATCCACTGGGCACAGTCTCTTATAAGTCTTTTATCTGTTTTTCAGCCATTTCTGAAAAATAATTTGGCAGAAGTGAGGGAGGTGTCCTATCTTTTGCAGGTTTTATGAATGTTTTGCCGGTATTAAATGTATAAACAGCCCAGGACTCTTCACCCTCAGCTGAATGAATTAACAACAGAGCAGAGATATACTTCTTCTTGCTCACTCTGTGACCCCATGATTTTAATTCTTGTCTGCACAGTGGGGCTAGTTAATGGGAGGAATGGAAATACATTCTCCTATAATACGCCACAGCCAGGTGGCTAATGTGTTTATTCACCATGTAGATTCAAAACCTTCCAGGATGAGAACCTAAACTGTTGTTCAAAAGGAAAAAGCCACTGCTACCACATCCTCCTTACAAGGAAGCTCTGACCTGCTGTCCACATCACTTTCATTTTCCAGTTTTATGGAAGCACCCAACTCAGACCTCCCAAAGGTAAGAGGCAGGGTTTCTGGTATCCTTTGATCTTTTATCCTTTACATTTCTTAATGCCATGCATTTCCTACTGTTCAGCATGGTGGGTGTTGCTAATCTCAGCAGAGACACCAACTAGCCCTTAGAGAGACCTTATAGGAATGTGCATCAGCCTGATGAGTTCCCCTCCTGGAGCTGAGCACTTCAGGGTGGCAGTGCTGATTACCACTTCATCCAGCAATTTTCTTATCAGTTGAATGGGCAAAATCAATATTTTTCATATAGCATTCCTGTTAACTCATATTGCCAGACCTTTTTTGCTAGGGGGGATTATTTCATTACCAAATTGCTTTGAGAAGCACTTCCTACATACATTGTGCAATTCATGTTATGAGGACAACTGGACTTGATGCTGAGACGGGGAGCTTTTCTAGAAGCCAAGCAGCTGCCAGATGTGGAGTTTAACAAAGGTATGGAAAGCTACTAATATACAACCACCTTTTTGCTGAGGCATGAAAACACTATTAAAGAGGTTTTTTTGCCTTACCTCTGTAAACAGCCACATGTGTCTTTTGACCATTCTCTTGCACTTAGTATCCCAAAATGAATAGAAGTAATCATATTTCTTAAAATACTTCAAAAGTTATCCAGGATATACAGTTCATTAAATGGGTTTCTCAACACAATCCCTGATATATATACACAACAATGTATATTAAATAAATATTTAGCTATCCATCTCCTGTTATCATTCAATGAGAACCGGACCTCCTGTTATCATTCAATGAGAACTCTTTTTCCTCCTAAGAAATCCCAGAACCCAACACTTCAAAGAAGGAAGGAAATTATGTGAAGACATTTGTCAAAATGATGATTAGTTTGCATGATAAAAGAAATTCACATTGTGGCTTTGAAGACATGCATCATCATAACATCTGGAAGGTTGAATGAAATACACTAGCATTTCAGATGTATGCTGAAATGAATGTAATAGATCTGATTCTTTCATTTACTTGGCTTGCTTTGTCCACTCATGTTAAATTTATGGTTCAAGCTAAGAGCATCATAGATAAAGTTACTTCTAATCAATCAAGTCCAGTCATTATTTTTTCCCTTTGATATCCAGATATTTTTCTGATGGATTTCATAAAGATATCTGCAACCATTGTCTGTCTGCATCTTTTTAAAAGGAAAAATATTCTTATCACTAAGCAGTGGATTTATTCAACTTATATTCACCATGAACAAATTAATTCCAGGTTTATTAGACAAATAAAAGGAGTATGATTCAAATTTATCAAAATATTTGCATATATATTTAATCTAAAATACATGACCAGCTAATCGTGGTTCAGCCCATGTTGCCTGTTCCCAACCCCATTTTCCTACATACTCAGTGTACATACTCACTACCCTGATCAATACACATTGTAGCTGCCTACAGATCTTGTGTTATACTTGGAAGCTCTTCTCTGCAGAAGTGTTTCAAATCTGGACCCTTTGTTCACAAAACTTAGTAAGCTATCTCTGTGGTCTAGAGAGGGAAAGCTTGAGAGGTCATGGGTTTTAGCACTGCAGAGGGACAGGGGAGTTCTGGAGTAAATTTATCCTTATCTTATTACCAAACATACATGGTTTGCACTACTAAACTTCAGGAATTTTCTCAGATAACTGCAAGCTGTACACTTGAAAACACAACACTGCAATAAATCAAGCATGAGGCTAACACTGAACAGAACACTGCCCCTTTTTTCATGGTGTTAATTTAAATTGCACATCCCATACCACTTATTTGAACTCCAATCAATATTTAGTTCTCTTCCAATTTGTTATTTTGATTTTCAGGCTACATTTATTTGAAATCATAAACTCAGAATAATTTAGATGGAAAGGGATGTCAGGGGTTATGTGATCCAACTTCCTGCTCAAAGCAGGGCCAACTTCAAAGTTAGATCCAAATTCAAAGTTAAATCAGGTCCCTCTGACCATTGCTTAGCTATGGATGGATATTCCACAACCTCCTTGGGCAATCTTTTCCTCTTCTGACCCCCTTCATTGTGAAAAAAAAAAAAAAGGAAAAAAAAAATCTTCCTAATATCTAAGCAGAATTTTCCTTACAGAAAATTGTGTCTGTTGCTTCTCATTGTACCACAATGCACTTAAAAAAGTCTGGCTCTGTCTTCTCTGCAAATTCCCACCATGTATTTAGGACAAAAATACGATCTTCCTTATATGGTAATATAATAGTTTGTATTTCTCATTCTTCCTCTACCTCTTCTTCCACCACTAACATTTTATTTAATTGAGTGATTGTAAAAGAACTTTTTTTAATATGTCTTTGCAATAAAGCTTCCAGATGTATGAAACCATGATGTATTGCTTGAGTTAAGTATAATTTATAAGTTAGCTATAATTGCTCAAATTCAAGTGCCTAAAGGCTCTATGATCAGGAAGCTCTTACTTCTGTGAACAATGAAAGGTATTTCTAAAATAAAGATACTATTTTGTTTTGTTTTGCTTTCAAATACCTCTATGCATTTACTCTTTCATATGCAAAACTGATGTATGCTGAAATATACCTGAAAGTGTCAGCTCATTGTGATTTTAGTTCTAATAAAAATTGTAATTTCCAAAAAGCAAACGGCAAGTGACTGTTAATATGAGAGCAGTGACTACAATTAGATATTCTCAAATGTAAATTTCTTATCAATATTTTAGATGAATATCTCTGGTTATGTTTTTTAAAAAGGTTGTATTTGAAATTCAAATCAAAGATAAGTTAGCTGACTTCTCTGAAAATCTCTAATAAACAATAGCAAATTTATTTTGTTATTGTCAAAGCGAATTAAGCAGACACAGACAATATTATTTTGTATTTTCAGAAGTAAATGCAAAGTAACATATAGTGATGGGCTTATTATTTTCTGGGAAATCAAAATTGTTCTTCTAAATAAAAACATCTTGATTTCACCTTATTTTTCACGTTGTCGTTTTCCATTACTAATGTTGTAACAGAGATATAATCTAACACCATTGACTATTTTGCAGAAAGCCTTTATTAAATGTTACTGCAAAATAACAGCTATTTTCTTTGACTGAAAATAGAACAAATCATACTTAATCCAAGCAATCTTTCAGCAAATCCATTTAAACAAAAATCTACCATCATTGAGCCACTCCTACTGAAGCCATCCACAGGAGCATCATTTTTGTTGTTTGGGAAAAAAACACAAACCACCTTGTGAAACTTGCTGTTGTTAACAGTCATCAGCCATTTTAGCTCTCATTTTGAGAGACACAACTAAAATGGACAAAGCTGTGGTCACAGTTCTCACCTATCTTAACTATGCATTGTGAGACCCAGCATTAATGAAGAACAGCCAGTCAGACTTCCAGGTTCACCAGTTAATGTCCTTGTAGATTCTTAATAATCCTGGTTCCTTGTTGCTCAGTGACAGCAAAATAAGACAGGATCAATCCAATCAAAAGATATTACAATATATATTCCTATGTATTGATATATGAATTAAAATGATGAGACCGCAATTGTAAAACTAAACATGAATAAATAGCTAAAAGTTAAAGAGATAAACTGAAAGGCTTATAACAATATCAAATCTGTCTATGTGTCTGTAACAAAACTACTTTCTAATCCTTACGTAACTGAAAGCAACAGAACAATAAAGATAACTTGGATAAATTATTAACCTCAAATACAGAATTTTATCACACGAAATGAAATAAAGCTTTGGAGAAAGTTAATTATTTCACTATTTTGATACTGGAAATACATTATTTTTCCATTCTCTGAACTGCAATATAAGAAAAAAATAATTGGTTACAACATTTCCATCTTACATTTCAGTTCTCGTAGAATGTACCACCAAACCGATCCCTAGCCTGCCCTTCTGAGATCCTACAGGACAGATGTTAGCAGAGCAGCCTGGTAGAGAGCAGGCTGACAGCTTCTGATAGCGTCACAGCTGATGACCTCAGGTTTCTTTGGAGTCTAAGCACAGAGGTCATGTTAACGTGTATGGCCCAGATCCAGAAAGGTCATCTAATCCCCATTTGGATTTCTAATTTTCTATTGAAATCCATGGGTAGTTAAGGACCCAGATGTGAGCCTCTGTGGCTCCCCAAGAGCTCTCAGGTGGAGCAGCTGAGCTGGTCTTAGCAGTTCCCAGCACAGGAAGATTATCTCTCACTTTTTCCTTCCTTGTCTCTGGCCATTGTCTGACCCCTTAGTGAACAGACTCGGGTCATTAATCATGTAGAAAAATATGAACATTTTTTTCTCTGGGCTTTTTTTTTTTTGGTGTTTTTTTCATTGATATTTTGGGGTTAGGTTTTTTTGCTGTTTCTCTTACCAAATCCCCACCCTTAATGAATGAGTTTAGGGGTCTTTCTTTTACTGTTGTTCAAACTTGGAAAGCTTTCTTTCTGGCATCCTTTCCTTGTGAACTTGAAAGCTGCTCAAACACATAGATATGCATAAGGTTACACTTTCACAATTTCTAATTAAGGAATAAAAGTGGAGTATGTGTCTCAGATCACAAAAAAAGCAAAAGACCAGACTGTAAAAGGGAAATGATGCACTTGTGATGACAGGGGGTTCACAAATCTTTGGCTCTCAAAGTCTTTTTTACCAGAATTTCAAAGCCAGAGATGCTGCTGCACTGTCATCCTCATTTCACTCTTTCCAGGTGAGGGAAGAATGGTCAGGAAGTTGGCACTGGTTATCGATACTGTGATCAGTCTTCTACCATATCATTCTTCCACCATGTTGCCTATTGATGCTAGGAGTAAGGGTGTCCTATCCCTAACCTTGACTTCTCTGGTTTTCTCTCTTCTTCAGTTCCTCACATAAAGTGGGGATTAAATTTATGGTGGGGGTATGCCACTTCTCTTCCCAGAACTGAAGGCAGAGCATCTTGACTCTAGGGGGAGTCATGCCTGAGTAATTGAGGAAAATACTCACTTTAGATTTACCACAAGGAATGCACACATGCATATGTAAAATATAAATTGAGAAATACAGTATAGTGGAAGCTGGCATGATTGGACAAGGCAAAAACCTCTGTGATGAATTTCATGAAGTTAGGAATCAATCTGTGTTACACTCTGCATGTAGTCAGTGGAGACAGGTTCCTGCAGAGCCAGACTTTATTAGGCAAAATGACTCTCTGGAAGTATCCAAGCCCGTACACTGAATTGTGAGAATTTTACCACTCATCAGGAGAAACATTAATTTGACTTAAAATAGATGTCTATATTATAAACCTCTATATCCAAGATAGTTGTAAAAATTGGTATAATAGTGAATAGAGGGAAAGTGTTACTTTCAAGGTGTGTTTAATTTCTTATATCTACAATAGGTCTGATATATTGCCCACCAAAGTAACTTTTTCTCTATAAAACAGAGTCTGAGATGATGAACTCAGATACTGATGTTAGGCAGGATGTTACCCTCTGATATTACCCTCTGTAGTTGTCGTGGTTTAGCCCCAGCCGGGAACTAAGCACCACGCAGCCGCTCGCTCACTCCCCCCTGGTGGGATGGAGGAGAGAATCAGAAGAGCAAAAGTAAGAAAACTCGAGGGTTGAGATAAAGGCAGCTTAATAGGGAAAGCAAAAGCCATGCACGCAAGCAAAGCAAAGCAAGGAATTCATTCACTACTTCCCATGGGCAGGCAGGTGTTCAGCCATCTCCAGGAAAGCAGGGCTCCATCACGCGTAATGGTTACTTGGGAAGACAAACGCCATCCCTCCAAATGTCCCCCCCTTCCTTCTTCTTCCCCAGCTTTATATACTGAGCATGACGTCATGTGGTGTGGAATAGCCCTTTGGTCAGTTTGGATCAACTATCCTGGCTGTGTCCCCTCCCAGCTTCTTCTGCACCTGGCAGAGCATGGGAAGCTGAAAAGTCCTTGACTGGTGCAGCAACAACTAAAACATCTCTGTATTATCAACACTGTTTTCAGCACAAATCCAAAACATAGCCCCATACCAGCCACTATAAAGAAAATTAACTCTATCTCAGCTGAAACCAGGACAGTAGTAAACAGAACAATGTTATATTTTGATATTTGGACATTGAATGAGTTCACATAGCTCTGCTTAGAAAGCAATGCCTATATACAAAGTGTATATTCCCATCTACACAACTTCTCATTTTTCTATATACTTACCTGTAATTACACTGTAGAATAAAGGACAATGCTGGGGATAGAGATTTTATTTCCATAATAATTTATTACCATGGGATATCACTGAGGCCAAGAACACAGCAGGATCAAAAGGAAAAAAAAAACAAAACAGGATAAGCAGCTATATGGATAACAGGAACATCCGCAATTATATTAGATTAAACAAAAATTCATAAGGGATATAAACCTTCATGCTTCAGAGCATAAGCTAATCACTAACTGATGGGAATTAAGAAACTTCTGTTATGGAGAGGTTAATCCCTAATTGCTCACTACAGTATTTCTTGCAACATCATCTGAAGCAAATAGCACTGGCACTGGATACTAGACAAAACAGACAATTAGTCTGATGTTAT
The DNA here is from genome assembly GCF_034638445.1 of Ciconia boyciana. Taxonomy (NCBI): domain Eukaryota; kingdom Metazoa; phylum Chordata; class Aves; order Ciconiiformes; family Ciconiidae; genus Ciconia; species Ciconia boyciana. Next base: position 9,963,328 of record NC_132936.1, on the reverse strand, counting down.
ATTATAATGTCTATCTTGCTGTCTTGTGACTGCAATGTACAAAATGCAAATCTGTGTTTAGCCTGGTTTCCTAAACAAATGAAGCTTACACGACCACACTATCTGCTGTACCCGCCTAATAACTTTTGAATCCATTAGCCAGTTTCAAACATTTGTCACAGGAGCTGAGCCCTGGAGGATAATAAAATTCCTACACATTCAGCAAAATCAGAAGCTTGGCCAAGGAGAAAGGCCCAGATTAGTGTCCCACTGCCAGGACATCTTCAGGAAGAACTCAGCATCGATTTGGTCGGTTGGCCTGCTTTTAGCCAACCATCTTGTGAATCCTGGCTGGCTGGCTTGCCCGTACACCACTCAGAAGATTGTTCATGCCATCACCTTCACTGCCAGGAGTTAGAGGAAACAGGAGCAAAAGGACAGTGCAGGTGGAAGAAGCGGAGGTTAAAGATGCAGATGCAGGCTGAAGGAACATCTGAAGGGCTAATGGGCATCTGGGCAATAAAGGCAATGTAGTAAAACTCTGTGGTGAACAGATGAGCGGCTATAAGACAGCAATGCACAGAAGACCTGAGTTCATTATTTTTTTTTGTTCATAGAACAACTCAATTTAAAGTTCAAGACAAAATATGCTTGAATCATATATGTGACATAGGGCTGTTCTGAATGAGTCAGTACACCCTCAGCCTTCCCAGCATCTTCTCCCCTACCTTACTCCCTTTTTTCCTGCATCAAAAATGGGAGATCCATAGTGACTCTGTTACTTTTATGCATGAACAAATATGCTGTCCTGCCTTTTTCCTCTCCACAGAAGATATATGCCATGGATCCACCTTTGATTTCTGCTCAGCATACCACAAAGTCAATACACAAGAGTTGCTTTGTTTTGCTTCATTCTCAAAAATTGTACAATTAAACATGGTTGTATTCCTGTAGTCAGAAAGGAAGGTGGGAAAGCCAGTAGTAGTATGACCTCATTTAGAATAGCTTGAGGGCTCTTCTAACTTATAGCATTTTTATGAGACCAGTGAAAGACTCTTTCTGCCCTATTATTCATCCTGTGTATGTCCATCCCACAGGGTTGACAAGGCATTTATGGGAATCAGCTGTGCTGACTTTATACAAGTAGAGAATTTCCCTCTGCTGGGAGCACTCTCCACTTGCAGATGAAATACATTCACTGTACTGCAGAGCAGTGCAAAATGATTAGAGCTGAACCAAGACCTTAACTGACACTCATTATTACGGTATGTCTACACTGTAAGAAGATGTGTGATTGCAGCGTGTATCAGCATATTCACACTGCCTTTAATATAGCCAGTGAAGATACCATGACACGGAGCCTGAGGCTGAGTTTTACAAGTTTGTTAGAGACCCTTCATTCTTACACAGTTCTTATACTGTATGTGCATATGTGTGCATATATGCATATATGCATGTATGTATGTGTGTGTCTATATATATTTATAAGTAAAGGTATATATTTGTAAGTATTTACATAAAGTAGACCAACAGTAGGAAATTAAATCAGATCCAGGCATAGGCAATGCATGAACTTGTCCATTCTGGTAAATTATTGGAAAGGTTCCTGGCACAGTTTTGGCCTGAGATCTTTCGCTCTTCCAACAATTCCTAAGCCTTGTACAGGAGTTAATGTGGGTCAAGAACTGTAGCTAACAGGCAGTTTGCATGTGTCTGTTCCCCCCATCCCCAGTTCTGGAGGCTAACAGAGTATGGACACAGTTAGGATACAGTAATTGGCCTAAGGGTAGCAGAACAAGCTCCAATGCTGTTTTATTGGTATGGGTACAATCAACGACAAGTGGATGGTCATAGTCCCCAAAATGACTAAATGATAGCTATCCATGATAGACCTATATGCTCAAAGATCATAGTCTTAATCACTGAGCAAGCAGATTCTTGGCTACATGAGGCACTAGTGAAAATTACATTGTTCTCCTGTTTTCAATCATGTGCATTCAAAGGACTGTATTACTAGTATTCCCTGTTTGCCTTAGGTCCTGGCTGCCAGATCACCATTCTCTGATTTGCCTCTGTGGCAGATGAATTCATGTAAGATGCTTAAATAACACTTCCAAGAAACAACTCAAAGTGGGGGCAGAGAAATTTAAGTGGATCATCATTAGACGCAGAAGTGAGTTTGCTGATCATTCTTCAGGGTTTTGTGTAATACTTGTCCCTGTAACCAGGCCTTTACAGGGGAAAGTGGTGGAGAGAGGAAGGTTTTTGTAAAGAATATATGGATATACAGTGAAAGGACAGCTTTCAAAGTTGATCCTATTCAATAAATCTCATTAATTGACTACTGCACAGAGACAATATACCAGGAAGAAAGAGGGAAGGAATTAATTAATTTGGGAATGAAAAAATATATTCTTATGTATATCTTAAGTATGTGGTAAAGGGAATTCAGCACCACCCCTTCAAGAGCACTGAGAGAGGTCCTTACTTCTCCCTGAGTAGCTAGGTTGGCAGTCTTCAGACAGGAGGAACAACACTCTTGCCAGCTGTCAGTAACAAATTAAAAAAATGACAAATTCAGCTTTAATAGAAACACTTGCACTGGGGAGAGCAAATAGCCAAGGAACATATGTACAAATTTTAAAGCATATGGGCTTCATACTCTCCTAGTAATTAATATAATACTGTGAGTACATTTATGTTCTCTCTTTTTTTCTCCATAAACTGTGTATATAGGAGGCTGTTGGGGACATAAAATTAACACTTGCTGCTGTTATACTTTATACAGGGCACTTGAAAGACATGTATTGGTAATTGGATACTTTAAATACCAGAAAGAGATAATAAAGCAGTAGATCCTGAGAAACAAAAACATTATTAAAGAGCAAATAATAGATCCTTCAAAGTACAAACCACCCACCCAAAACTTACAAGCAAGAAACCAGAAAATTACAGGAGATAACTTGACTCAAGCTTTCCCTTGCAAACCACACATTCCATTATTCTCTTTTAATGCTATGTTTTAGACAGCTACTGAAAACTAACTACTATTTCTAGAGAATCCATGGACAATCTGTGCTCTGTAAACGTATCTTACCCACCCTGTGCAAACATTTAACCTAAACTCAGCAAAAGGAAAAAAAAAAAGCCTTGATTCTTGATTCAAATTTGTGTTAGATCACTTCATGATGTGAACAAATTCCTGAGATGGTTCTGAGGTGAGAATGATTAGATGAGAAAAATAGCAGGAAATGTCTATGTAGAGACTGAAGAAACCATCACCCTTTAAACAGGAGGTGAATTAATAATAAAGGAAAGTTAAAACTTTTAGTCTGAAAAATATTCTTTTAAAGAGAGGATTTAATTAAAAACCAACTGAAAATACTACTTGCTTTAAGGTTTTTAATAGCTTGAAATATACAATTTTTAAAGAATCATAGATTTTTAGTTTAAATCAAAATTTTCAAATATTTGCATTGAGAAATCTACTTGTCTGAAAATTTGGGGTTTATTCTCCTCTATTTCCTACACCACCCCCACCAGTGCAAAATGATGAAGAGGGGACTTGCACCTTCCACACAAAGTTTTCTGGTTTTACTTTCTCTTCAATGCAATTTGCAAATCTTTCTTGAGCTTAGTGAAAGTCTGGACTATCAGAAGAGAAAATAAGATTTTATAACTCTGACTTTTGGAACGGTCACCTCTGACTATTGGAAGCATTTCAGAATATGAGACAGCCACTAAATGAAAGAGTTTTGGACTGGCCAGGTTATAACATAATTGTCCATAAGAGGATTTCTCATTCTCTTTATCTGAAGTGTTTGATATTGGCTTTCTGTCAGAAATATAATATCGGACTACCTGGAAAATATTTGCTGTAGTATAGTAATTCCCATGGCCCTGCATCATCCTTCAAAGTTCACAGATTCCAGGTACACATGCATTTCTTGTAAAAAAATAAAAATAAACTTTAAAACGCCTAGCACTGTTTTCTAATAGTAAACCTGAATGGTGCAACGACAGTGTTTCTGATCACTCTGTAGATTTTTGTGACTTTTCGGGGGGTGGGGGTGGGGAGGGGGTGGCTGCATAAAGGGTTACCCAGGATGCTCACAGACAGCAGGGTGCATGGTTTTAACTGCCACAGTTCCTAGACCACGTATCGCAAACATGAATTTAGATGTTATTTTGATGCAACAGCATCCGTTTCTGTTGAAAGGTATTTCTTTTGTCTTCCACAACCATGCTACTCCCACTTTGTCAAAGACTGAGGGAAATAGTTTTTACTTATCCAGAGAGCAGCAGAAATTACGAGGTTTTGGTGAAAAAAAATATTTGGAAGAGTACTAACACCAAGCTCATTGAAAATATTCAGAACTACAATGCTAATATTTGCATCTCCAAATTCAGTATTTATAGGCTCAGAATATTCTCCAATATTTGCTTAAAACTGACTATTATCACATGCATTCTGCCATTAAATTCACTTTATAGAATATTCACAAAAGGCAAACACAAAGGAAGTAAAAAAGCTACTGCGGAGAATTTAATTATTTTACTTGAGTGCATACCCCCAGAAATATTTTGTAAGTATTCATTCAATATTGGCATCCATTGCTATGTCAGTAAATCAAATCATCTTTAAGCAGCACCATTAAAACATCATCACTTTTTCTTTGCTAATTTATAATTGTAGTTCTCTTCGCTAGATTGAGTCAGTGCTCAATTGTCACTCAGGAGCAAACAAGATCCATTATTGCATCATTCTTAATGAAAAGGTAAAACTGTTGCACAGATATACTCAATATAAGGATCAGAAAGCATGGCATGCGAGACAGAGTTGTCCTGCTCTTGTCTTGACAGCTGGAATGGAAAATGTTAGTCATGGTTAGGTGGGAGTATAGGTGCTTTCTTCTCCTTCTCTGAGAAACAGGCTTTGGTGTGGAAAGTCTTGAAATTTCCAAGTTAATGAGAAGAAAACCAAGCGACCTTGAAAATAGGAAATTAATATTATTGGGAGAACATAATTGCCTCTTCTGGAAAGCAGTGACAACTGGAACTAGCAACAATCCAGGGAGATCCTTGAGTTGTTTCAGCATTTACAATCTATAAGGCTGAGTGGTGAAGTATAATGAAAAATCTCTGTATGAACTTGTTAAACCAAGGAACTCTGAAACTAAGTCACTCTGCAGAGCTATTGGGGGAAAAATAGTTTTTACTGATAGGAGGAGAGTTAACAGACTAGTTGAGCTACTCCTTCTCAGAATATGAAGAAATTCTAGAAGCTTTCTGTATTTTTGATAAATTAGAAAATGTATTAGAAACAGATTATATCTCCAAAAACTTCCCAACACTCTAAATACACGTTCTCTCTCTGAAGATCTCTTTTGTGACTCCACTGTTGCTCTAGGGATGAACAATAAAGCACCTCTTCTCCCTTCAGCCTGCTACTCTTAGTGCTTTTGAATCTAGCCCATGCAGTGAAAATGGCCTTTTGCCTTCTCTAACTTTCTGCAGTTCATCAACTGACTGTTGCAGCATAATAGGTCCTCCTGCAAAGAAAGGTGCTAGAGAATTTGGGACTATAAAGATGGAACCTCCAGACAGTCATTCAAACAGGCTTGCTAAAGACCAAGTCTTTCACGTTACTAGCAAATTACCTGGCATCCCAAGGGGCTCAATTTAACAACAGTGATCATCAAGCCAGTTTATTGCTACCTTCTCTCTGGAAGTTGAAAAAGCTCTTTCCTCTTTTCTTCTGTGAAACTCTTTAGCTTCAGAGTACCTGGTTTAACAAGCTCCGCTCAACATGGAATTAGTTATAGATGTATTTCTTTATTCCTCTCCCCTCTGCCTTCCCCCTGATCTTATTAAGAGGGTAAAAACTATCTGGGATTAACCACTGCCTCTCAACAAATAAAAAATATAGGAGAAAACTGACTTAATAATTATTTTGTAACATGCCAGTTGCCTTCTATGTATTTACTTATCTGCTCTTTTGTGCAGAATTGTGCCTGTGTTTACACAAAAATCACAGCCTTATGACTCTCAAAGGTTGGACTCTGAAAAGCTAAAACAGTCTGCCATAATTAAGAAATTGAAATAAAACTAAACTGGATCTCACTTCACTAAGTACACAGCAGGTGGCCAGAACACTAGCCACTTCTATCATTTTCTTGAGAGTATAATAAATCCTCTAATCTTTTAGACCTATGAGACTGTTCATGTCTATTTCAGTCAAAACAATTTCTCATCTAGTTGCTTTTAACATCACCAAAGTTTACTAGATTTTCATTATATCAAGTATCACCTTGTAGCATTGTCCTGATCCCCTTATTTTTTTTAAACCATGAGGAACCCTAGGGTATATGAAATTCAGCAGAGTAGCATGCATACAATATACACCTATGACTGGAGGCAGAAGCTGCCTTATTTTACTAGCAAAATCAACTCGGCAGCACAGAAGTAGCACACTCCCAGACATAAGGATAAGAGACCTTCCTCCAGGCTATGGATTATAGCTCATGTATTTGGGTTACATTAGCATTTCACACTATAGAGGCTTGATTCAGCCATAAATTCCACCAGTGTAACAGAGGATGAAGGATCTGAAGCTACAAAAAGTTTACCCAGCATGGCCTGCACTCCCTCCTCGCTAGTCTGGCATGGAGGGATGTACCACAGCTGCAGAAGGACAAGTCACAGACCAAAGGAGTACAGCCCACAGATGTATTTAAATCTATGCCTTCACATGGATCCTGCCTCTTCACAAACACTCACATACTCAAAGACTTTCAAACCCTTTACCTCAAGGCTAGGAAAAAAAGTTATTAAATGAGCAGGGTTCCACCTATATCACACATTGCTGATATGCAGTGCTTGTTCCTAAATCCTTGAAACAGAGGAATTATGTTCCTCAAGAATATGTTTCCTTTCCTTTCTCCCTCTGGTTTAGCAAACCGTGCATATTTCAGTCTACAGCAATAGGATATCATGTCTTTGTTTTCCTCACATATCTTTCCATTCCTTTTTCACAATAGAATCAATCTGACCTGTGCGTTAAAAGGGGCAGTGCCCAATGGACAGGGAAGTTACAAGGCAGTGACTATGTTCTTCACCCCGAACGCTCGTGCTGCACTCAACGAGGACTCATGGAGAAAATGAGATTACCGCTTCCCCATTTCCCCTCCCAACCTCCCACTTATAAAATCTGCACCTGGGTATGCTTTGGCAACCTGGTGCCATCCTATCCAGCAGGTACTGTGAGCTGCTGATTATAACATTTGGGATTGCTTCTTTTCCTGTTCTTCCTGCAGGAGGGGGAAATGTTATTTGTAAATGAACACAAGAAGTAGTAATTAACTGTTATATAAACCTAATTTCAGCATTGGAAATCATAATAGCAATCTTTATACTCATTTCCCTGTTACCAAGACTTCAGACTGCTGAGATGCATTTGGAGGATGTGTATATACCAAGGGGTAGAACAGACAGTCTGCCCCAGGGCCAAGGATGATGGGAGCCAAGGAGGGTATAGCTCTGGGGAGTGCATGGCTAGTGGGTCTGTCCTGGGGATACTCAAAGTCATGGATCCCTAGCCCTGGAGCAGACAATTTTGGCAAGTGTGCCCTGAAGCCAAAGATCCTGAAAGCTGACAAGTGAAGCTGACAAGTAACATCAAATTCAATGAGCAGCTGCACAGTCTGAAGAACTTTTGATTCATCACAAACTTGAAAAAACCTTGGATTTACATACATATTAAAAAAATTAAATAGATGAAATTACATTTCTTTGAGACTCAGAAACCCTTTTTATGCCTGTGTGAGCCCGTATCTGTTTAATAGATTTGAATACAGCTTACATCTCCTAATTTTCTGTTTTCTGGACTAAACATTTGTTTTTTCATCCTTTCCTGACAATTTATCTTTTTGTGATCTTTTATTATCTTGGTTGATCTCTTTTAGACTCTACAGAGTTTACCAGCCTGCTTGTTAATGAGTAGTGCAAATTCTAGAAACTTGAATTGGATCAAAGACCTCGGTAGTTCAAGCAGAATTAAATAATTACCTTTTTAAATCCTGCATACAACTCTGAAATTAAAATACTTTAGAATGATATTGTCCTTCTTATAACATCGTATATTTAGTCCATATGCAATTATAGTTAACTATAACTCCCATGTTCTATATTACTCGTCTTGTTTTCCCCTTTTTTAGTATCTTTTTATTTTTCCTTCCTCAATATACTTCTTTGTAGTTGCCTTTCACAAATTTATTCTTATTGATTTCAGACTCTAATATACCATAATCTCTCTGAGTTACTCTTCTGTCCTCTAAAGTGATATATAACCACTCCCAGCCTGAAGTCCTTCAATTTTTCGTAAGTATATTCACTATTCTGTCATCCATGTCTTTAATGAAAATATTAAATAATACATGTCCCAGAACTGCCATATGTGAGGCCAATTTGAAAGAGCCTCCTAGTTTGGCAGAAAACTAGTGATAACTCTGCTCTGAGCATTTTATTTTTTTCCCCAACCAGTTCTGCATCAACCGCATTTGATCAAGACTGCATTTCCCAAAATTACTTGTAAGAATGTCCCATGCATCCACATCAAACCACTTACGTAAGTCAGACTATCAAACATATCTAGTGTTCCTTGCATATCCACTCGGCCAGTTAACATGTCAAGAATGAAATTGGACTGGCTTTGAATGTTTTGTCAACTCCTGACAAATCCATATTGCCCTTTTCTTAGCACCTTATTATCTACCAGCTGCACAAAAACAGATTAACAATTTTGTTTCAATATCTTTTGGGGTATCAAAATGAGGTCAAATGCTTTTTAAGTCCTTGGAATCTCCTTTCTCTCATTCTAAATATTTGTATTTTGTTGTTTGTTTTTCTCCTGTTCTCTGAATCATGCCTTCTTCATACATTTGTGGAAATAATTTTTGGTGCTTTGGCTAATATTTTAAACTACTTGAGAGTATCTTTCAGCTATGGAAAGCTAACTTATCCAAGTAATTCTGACCTATTCTTTCCATATTTTGGCCTATTTTCCTGTTCTGTTGTTAACTTAATCATGACAAATTTGTTTTAATAACAAACATATTTAAAAGAAAGGTCTTTTAAATATGATCTTTTCAGTATCTTGTACCACTTACTACTTTAAAATAAAACTTTCTCCCTAATACAATCTAAGGATTTTTGGAAAATATAGCTATGCACAGATAATAAGTCAATGAACTAGAGCTAGAACCAGCACTGGAATTCAGTCATCTCTGCTGGTAAATTGTTATAATGCCCATGCTTTTGTCCAGACCCAACTAGCCAGATAATTTCTGGATCTGGTTCAGGAGTTAGTACAGGTCAGAGACCATTCCCAAATGGCAGTGCCGATCCAACCACGTTGCGCTGGAGGCTAAGGGAGTTTAATAGCATGAATGTGACTAGACTGTGCCAATTGGCCTCAGTGTCAGAGAATGATCCCTGGCACTGTTCAGTTTATTAGTACAGATCTAGCCTTTTTCTCCTGATATTTTCCTTATCCATCAGATGTTAAGTTAGTTCAAATCCCTCAGTCCCATCAGACCTTAGATTTAGCTGTCACTGTTACGTGGTTAGTAATTCCCCATCAACACATTCTCTGGACTTGGTGCTCTACAGGAGTCATGCATGCCTTTTATCTTAATCCATGGATTTTTAATAATTCCATATCTCACTTCCTTCTGTGTTCAGATTTAATGCTTTTTTTTCCTTGATATATAAGGCAATACCTTCCCCATTTTTCTTTCCTTTAGTTCCAGGGCAAGCAGTTCTCTTCTCAATCTGTCTACTTTTTACTTAAAGACAGGCAATAAGAATTCCAGTAGTCTTCCTTGGTGATTTGATGAGCTGGAGACACCAGCTCCAATGAAAGATTCACTATTAATTTTATCTGTTTTTCTTTCAAATAGCAATAGAAATGGGTTTCTGAGAAAATTACTCCCTTCTTGGATTTGAGATTTGATACTTTCTTCTTCCTACAAAGTGACAGAAATGAGACATCAGCATTTTTACTCATTTGTTAATTATATATAACTGATTATTAGAATTTAGTACAATATTTAGCGCTGTACCTTTTTCAGATATATTATATTAGGCATTCTAGTGCTTTGCTGGCTTGAAGGCCCCCCTGAATATCCATGGGGATCTACACAGGTGCAACAGCCCTTTCAAGCAGAGGATATTGAAGGATGGAGAACTTGTACCAGTAACCCTTTCATCAGGTTTAACAATAAGTGGTATATTTAAAATGCATGTTCTGGAACCTCTAATTAGCAAAAGATCATAGCCTATTCAAAGTGGTATGGAGGGGAAAAAGTTACATCAAAACTTACAAAAAGAACCCTAAAGTTTGTTTTTCCACATCCATACACACACTGGAATATATATGCTGGAAGGAGAGAAAAAAACCCAGGCCCTCAGTAACTGCTGAGCCATTGAAACAGTTTTCACAACATCATAGATAATTACAATTATCCTTCTCTTAGGGACATTGGAGCTGCCAATTTTCTGCAATCGAAAATAAATAAATAATTCAGAACAGATGTTGACTACTCATCCCAGTTTAGTAGAAAGCTTTAGGCAGGCATGTCAGCAAACTTGAAAACAGTGATAGAACTTGAAAATACTTTGTCTCTTTTCTTTCTTCCTTTTTTTGTTTTTCTCTTTTTGTTTTATCTTTTAATAGTTGGGCAGGGTTTCAAGTTTGACATAGGGTGATTTAGTCCAGTGGAAAAAAAAACCAACAAAAACCCAACTCCTTATCAATTCTGTTTGGATTAGAAATGTAAGGTGGGAACCTGTTTAGTAACCAGGAGAAATATCAAGTGCCTGTGGGTGGCACTGTAGGTATTTGGTCATTAATTATTAACAGAACCAAACAGTGACTGTTGTGCTCCTCACACATCTGTACAGTGGAGGTTCTTCAGCCTCTAATCAAAACCGTAGCACAACTGTGACGCTCACTGGAAATAAGATTCACATGACCAAAAGGTTTTTGTTTGGTTCTTTTGGCTAGCAAATGTTATCAATGCATCTAATTGACTATTTCATGTAATATTATCAGCTGCATCTTGCCTCTGTGGTGATGGTTGTTTTGTTTAGGTCAGGATAAATATTCTTCAGTCACTTCTAAAGTTTGTTGGCCTCCATGAGCCTTGGCATTGTGATATCACTTATCTTTGCCTGATGCTTTAGCTTTTTTTTTCTCTTCCCTTTTTTTTTTGTACTTGCTACATGCAGACACTTTCTCTTCCAAATATGCAATTTCCAAAGAGTAGTGTCATCTTTCTGCTCACTGTTGCAATAAATAAAGACAAAAAACACCTGCTTAGACTTCTGCTTACAGCTTACAGCCAAACATAGCTTTAGCTTAATTTTCATGGTTTTTTGGGTTTTTTGGGTTTTGTTTTGTTGGGGGTTTTTTTGAGGAGAAATGTGAAGAGGTAGAATAAAAAGTTCTTTTCCATTTAGCCAGACTTTAAATGTTTCAGTTCTAGTAGACACTACAGTTAGGAACTTTGCTATATTATTACCCTTTTAGAAACTAAAGTAGAAACCTTTCAACTTCTGAAAAAAACAGACTACTACCTGTATGTCAAGGCAACCAATACTGAAAATACAAGGCATTTGTCCTATGACCCAGCAGTTCCTCGATTCAGTTGATCAGCCTTCTGCTGGATGACTGAGGATGTGTTCTGGATATTACATACATCTCCGATCTTTCAGTTGGCATGCAGCATTAATTAAATTGTTACAGTTTCTTACATGCACTTGGGGGCTATGTCTATACCATGAAACTAAATAGCGCCCAGTACATTTCTGGGCTTTTCAATACAATAATCTATATTATCTATACTTCAACTGTTAAATTGTTAGAACAGTCTCTGGCTTGCTTTGGGTTTGTCCCAATTAGCAATTTACTAAACGGTTGTTGGGAACAGTACATTTCTAGGCACCGTTTCCAACAGGCAGTTCGCATGTAGCCACCCTGTTTTCAAAGGCTGAGATAGATGTATGCTCCTCCCTGCCAGTTGGCCAGGAATTTTCCCAAGAACATTTAATTTATTAGTGTAGAGTTATCCATAGGGAATCCAGCATCGGAAATATGTCTGAGATATTTCTTCAGGTGAGATAAAAAACAATCCTCCCCCCTTCTGTTTCTTCCTCCTCTCACTTTACTCCTTACAGATCCTTCAGCTGATGTACAAGAGGTATACAGAGCAGCATGTCTTTAAAGGATACTTTGAATATATTAAATCAGTCCAAATTTCGCTAGGTGCATATCTGTTTTTAGATTAAAGTAAACATCATAGTTCTGACAGACAGAATATGAAGGCTGCCTGTGAATTTCCCAGGAGAAAAAAAAAATCCAAAAGTATCCACTCTACGATGGTAAAGATTATTGGCAAATTCTATTGCAATGCTTTACAAGACTAGATCAGAATAAGTCCTTCTCTGATCAGTTTTGCAGTCCGATTGCATCTCCTCCCTATCTGCTTTTTGCCAATACTGTTATTTTCTATGGGTTAGTCTTTTGGGGGGTTGCAGTAATGAAGGAGTGGAAGGAAAGAGCACACTCACTCTTCTGTGTAATTCAGGCATCATGCTTGGGTGATAAGTGCTGTAAAACAGCCTAACATATTGCTATAGTTGTACAAGGGAAAACATCCTTTTTGCTTGCAACTATGTTTATTATCAATTGCAGGTGACTCAAAACTCAAATTATATTTAAGTTTGCAGTAAGCACAAGAAGAAATTAAAAATAGGTTTTAAATACTTTTCTTTTAGTCCCTAAAGAAAGCTGAAAATGTGTGCAGCAGGTCAGGAGATTAGACCATGGACTTCAGCTGTGATTGGGAAGTAAAGCATGTTGACAGTGTGTGCTATAGGAGTACTGCTGATACAGTATGTTTACTGTCAGTGATTAACAACAAGCACAAGCATTGCATATGACTTGATCCTTGTCTTCTCTCTCTCATTTGCAGGTATGTATGTCAACTGTGCCTGTTTTTTCTGTCCAAGATTCTTGTAACCATGAGTCCTAGTCCTACCATCAAATTAACTCATGAGGCCTACATTCATAAGGAACATTCATATTTATTAATTTTGATACCTTATTAAATTAGGTAGTAAAATACTTTCCTTTGCCAAAATTAACACAGCATTTTGCATACACTTTGATGATAAGTTATTTTTATGGGGAAAAGTTATTTGCATACTTTTGGTAAACGAATTCACCAACATGCAGAACGCAGTGATGGTGAAATGTGCCCTCTGGTATTTGGAATAACACCCTCCAGTGTGTTGACTTACATTATTCTGGATGCACACTGGAATGATTGTACTGCTAATGCTACTTAAAAGGTCAATATTTATCACACTGTGCAATGTTCCCAATGTCTTAACTGCTTGTACAGCCCGTACTGCGACAGGATATGAGCCTTTTCAAGCTTCACTGCAATTATCCTCAGAACACCCAGTGAGGTAAGAAAGAGCTTTTACGCCATTTCCACATATCAGGAGTGAGGATACAGGAAACTAGCTCAGATTGTTAAAGGCAGATCTGCAGCAAGGTATGTTTATATGGAGGGTGCTCCTCCCACTGCATCCCTGCTCTGGTGTTTTCATCTTACCTCCCTATCACTGTACCATTCTGACACCAAATGGACTTGCATCGACTCTCCTAGCAGGTCTGGAGCAGTTGCCAGTAATATTAGGACGTATTTTCCTCAGTTCTCCTAAATGACCCATAAAATTCCATTTATGCATGATTGCTCCATAAATATCCTTTTTGACCAATGCATCTGGGTTTCTTTTTCACAAAAGCATGAGTATTAGGGAACAAGAGGAATCATTTACACTCACTGTTTGTCTGGATACACGGATGGGATGCAACCAAGGCATGCATTAAGACCTGGCAGATAGAAGACCCCTCGTATCACGTTGGTCCTCCAGTCATTCAAACATTACAACCAATGTAATCATATACAAAAGGACCTATGATTATTTACTAATTTTATGAGGAAGCAGAAAGTTTACTGGAGAGTGAGTTGCACTGTATCTCCAAGGGCTAGAAGAGGCTGCTCAAACGCAACAGTGTAGTATACTAAATATCTCTTGAAACTAACATGCAGAGTGATTTTTGCAGTAGGATAAAGTCTTTTACCCAAATCTAAACAAAAATTGGATGGGAAAAAGCAATCAAATTTCATATTTTATCCTCTACTTTCAGATAATTATCTGTATGCAATTACAGTTATAAATTTACAGATTTAGTCACAAAGATGTGATATCTTGATCTAACATCTCAGTATTATGCTTGTTTAACTTAATAATAATCAGTTTTCTTGTCTTCAGAATATTTGTTGGTATCATCAATTCATCTTAAGGAGATAGTGGAACAGGTTCCCCAGGGAAGTGGTCATGGCACCAAGCCTGTCAGAGTTCAAGGAGTGTCTGGACGACACTCTTAGGCTTATGGTTTAGTTTCAGGTAGTCCTGCGAGGAGCAGGGAGTTGGACTTGATGATCCTTATGGTCCCTTCCAACTTGAGACATTCTATGATTCTATGATTTCTATTAGTCAGCAGGCATCCCATCCCACCACTAATAATGACTTTTATTAAATCTGCTATTCTGGAAATGTTAGAATATTTTTGAAGAATTAATGATGTTTATAAATACTACTACTACAACTACTACTACTACTGCTACTGCTACTGCTACTGCTACTAGACTTAAGAATAGGAGAGAAAGTAATCTGGACATTTGTACGCCCATTAATTTGACTGCCACATTATCCAGGAGTTAGAAGATATTTTAAGAGGATGAATAATTAAATATATGGAAGTAAATGGGAAATAGGGTAAAATGTGACATGGATTCACCAAAGATAGATCACATCACCCTCAGCAGATATTTCTTTTTGATGAATTAATTGATTTTCTAGATAAAGGAAAGGCAATGGGTTTAATCTAACTGGACTTCAGTAAATCATTTGACATGTTGCCATATGGGAAATCATTGGTTAAACTGCAGAAGATGTAGATTAGTATAAGAATTAGATGCAAAAAAATTGAACAACATAAGAGGGTAGTGAAAAAGTATTATTGACTTTCACAAGTTAGGGATAACTTAAAAGTTGAGTCGAATATTATTCTTGAGGTTTTTTCCAGAACTAATGCTTAAGAAATTGATCATAATACCTTCATTACTGATCTTGGCACAAGTCTGCTGATGATGTAAAATGTCAGAAGACATTGTTAGTAAGAGGAGCTTGAAGACTGTACTAAGAGAGATGAGAAATATTTATTGTACATTTGTACAATTTAACAGGAAGAATTTCTTCCATAAGGTGGGTAGCCATCAACTAGAAAACATAGAGGAAGTAAAACACCTGGGAGAAAAGGGAACATTGATGTCAGTGTTTGAGGCACAACAGAGTCTTAATCTAAAACATTGTTCAGACGTTTAGTCACTTGTCTTGAAGAAAGAGGCTGTGAAATTGGAACAGGAGAAGAAAAGAGTTATTGGCTAGACCAAAGATATCCATACTCCAGGTGATGTAACAGTCTTTACACACAAGGAGGATTGGGAAAATAAAGGAAAATAAATCAAAACCACTGGATACATGTAAAATAATGTAAGAGTTTGATCACATTATGAAAGTGATGATATGATGTGTTGCCTGTGACACCAAGGGACTGTAACCCAGGAGCCAAAAAACTTTCTTCAATCCAATGTTCTTAGTTCCAAAACCAGAATAAATAGCTTCTCCTCCTACTGGTGTAATAAGGTCTTTAAATGACAGAAAGCAAAGTATTTTAACCATGCACACACATACACAAATAGATTTTCTGATACACAAACATAAATTTATTTCCAATTCACAAACGTACTTTCGGTCTAGGAACATGAATGTCATTGCCATCAGTAATACTCACTCAGTGCTTGTAATATATATTCCAGTAGCCTGAGGGATCCCAGTCACATCCTGTGGTCTCGTTCTTTCCTGCACAACAGAGAAAAGGAAGGTTTGTTTCCTTAGAATCATCTTTATCCCCCCCAAAAAAAAAAGAAAAGATAATCCATTTCAAATTAGTTAAGTCCCTGTGTTGCAGGTGTAGCCTGGTGCAATGGTTCTTATTTATAGTCATTTTTATAAAAAAGAAAAGTTGCACATTCCCACCTTCAAGAAAGGCCAAAAGGGCAATTTGGAACAGACAGTCAGCATCACTTTGATCCCTAGGAAAATTATTGAGCAAGTGCTCTTTTAACACATTTCTGGGCAGATGAAGGACAAGAAGGTGACTGGGAACAGCTAGAATGGATTTACCAAGGATAAAAAATGCCTGACCAACCCGAGTACCTTCTATGATAAAATAAGTGACCAGATTGGTGGATGAAGTGAGAGAAGTGAGTATTATTTGTCTTGACTTTAACAAGTCTTTAAATACTGCCTCTCACAAGATTCTTATTCAAGTTAGGAAATTATAGTCTGGATGGGTGGACAACCAGATGGGTAAAAAGCTAGTTGGATGCATGGGGGCCAAGGGCTCATAGGTCTTACTCTATCTTGTGGCTGGTAACACGTGGAATACCATGAGGTGTCTCTTGGGTCCAGTCACGTTTAACATCTCTTTCAATGACCTGGAGGAGTAGTTATCAAATATGCATCTGCTTATCAAATATGCAGATGACACCAAGTTTGGGGAGAACAGTCAATATGCTTGAAAGTCAGGCAACCATCAAGAGGGACCTGGACAGGCTGGAGGAACAGCTCAACAGAAACCTGTTGAAATTCAACAAGGAGAAGTACAAAGTCCAGTGTCTGGAAAAGAATAACCCCTTGCAACCCTAGAAGCTGGGGAGCTGTTCCACAGAAACGGCCCCATGGAGCCAGATGGACCGGGAGCTGCACAAGCCAGCAGTGCACCCTAGCAGCACCCTGGACTGCATGAACAGGGACACAGCCAGGAGATTGAGAGAAGTGACTGTCCTCCTCTCCTCAGCACTTATTAGCCCAAATCTGCATCCTCTTTTGGGCCCTATAATAAAAGAAAGCCATTGATAAACTGCAGTGAGTTCAGTGGAGGGCAGCCAAGATGGTCAGGGGCTGGAGCACTCTGGAGTGCTGAGACTGAGGGAGCTGGACTTGTTCAGCCTCAAAATGAGACGGCTTCAACGGGAGGTCAATCTTGGAACAGGCTGCCTAGGGAGGCTATGCAGTCTCTGTCCTTGGAGGATTTTTAAAGACCTGATTGGACAAAGCTCTGAGCAACCTGGCTGGACACCACAGCTGACCCTACTTTGAGCAAAAGGTTGGACTAGAGGCACCCTGAAGTCCAACCTGAATGACCCTGTGATTCTATATAACTGAAAACCTCATCAATGAAATATTTCATACATTCACACCAAGGTAGTTATATGAGAAGAAGAAATAAATGTTGTTAGAAGTCAGACAAAAGATAATGGAGAGTTACACTAAAGAAGCAGCAAACAAAGAAACTCCATGTTCAGACGTACTGATTTGTAGCGGTGCTGGTTCTGGGATTTCTGCCCTGCGTTCCAACACGGTACGATTGATCAGCTTGTGAAATAGAAGCTTTAACACACCCACTGGCTAGCCATAAGTCAAGAGGCCCAATTTCTTGTTGTCCTGTATGTTCAAAATTCAGATATGCAAACCTCATGTAAGACACCATCAATTCAAAACAAGTGTTTTGCACCAAATATGAATGGATGTAAATCACTTCCTAGCCTATAGGCAAAAAGAGAATCAGGATCAATGAAATAGGTGCATGGCTTTGCTTCTAAACAACAGCAGCTTTTTAAAAATAGAATCATAATAAACAAACTTCAGGAACTACTTAATGGAGTAGTGGGTTTCCCCAACCATTTTTCTAACCAACTAGATTGATTTTGTTCCATTTTTTTCATTAAACAGATTACTTCAAACTGTGAGCTCCTTTGCCAATTTCTAGCCTGCAGAGAATTTTAATGACTGAGTCATAAACCCCTCCAAAAATGGGATATGTAATGGAAATGCTAAGGGACCCTTAACTAGAGTAAGTGTTGTGTTATGCTGCAATAATAATAAACAATAATAGTAATATTAATAAAAATAACACAGTTTTATGTGAAGCCATAAAAGGCCATTTATATGATCACTGTACAAATATTTAAAATTCCAAAATACTGCATTTTTCACAATTATGGTGATGCTATAGACTTTATAGACTCTTCCAAAACCTTTGTATTTCAATGTGTTGCATGCTTTCAACTCTTAAGGTGGGTTAAGCATATGCATTGACAGGCCTCTGGTCCTGAGACTACCAATTAGTTAAAAGGACTTTTTTTTACAAAACTTTTTTAACATTTCCACTATGTATATTTTTTAACATATACCCCTTAATGAGGAACTAAAAGTTTCAGGAAGTTCTGAAAAATCCCCAAGTACAAATCAATGGTAGCAACCTATTTAATAAATTATGAACCTAAAAAATAATCAGTTAATATTCATTATCAAAAAGGCAATTTCTTATAAAGCAGTTCCTACATGTCCCCAGGCCGTAAAACTTACTCCCTGGCTTCCCACTGTGTGGAAGTTTCAATTAGAATTTCATGTTGAAATGTACGTTAACACCTTCTTATATATATTTTGGTAATGTCTGTTTAACGCTGGCTGTCACAACTTGGAATGGCTATTTTTTTTCTTTTCCAATAAGCCAGTTGGAAAAAGGGGGGAAGATATTGAATGGTTCATAAATATATAATGTTTCCCATTTGTTATATTCTGCAATCAGAGGCAGCAGCTTTAAACTTGCATATCAGTGCATAATTCCACAAACTTAAAAAATTGATCTGCCAATGCCTCCCCTCTAGCAATCTTTTAATTAAATGAACTTCACTCATCTTACTGCTAAACTCCTTAGGTTGATTTTATACTGAGATTTGATGTATTTTTCAGTGAAGTTTTTGGTTGTTGTTTTTAAACTGTAAAGGTTGTTTAGTAAACAAGTGTTTAATAATGTATACAAGGTGACTGAACATAGATCAATGCCAATTATTTATTCACAATAAAAAACTTGGAAGTAATGAGGTTCTTTTGTATTCTTGCCAGCCAAAGCCAAAAGTAGGCTCAGTTCTCAGCCACAGTAAATGAAATTGAGCTTTTAATTTGTAGCAAACTGTGCTGATTTACACCAGCTAGAGGTCTGCTTTAAGAATACTTTTTTCTCCATATTCTTATATAAGAATGGAATTTGTGGTGATGGCAGTTCTGTTTAACTACGTCAGTAAGTTAGTAGATGGTTCAACACAGAAAACCATGATAACACCAGTAAGAACTTAAAATATTGTGGATCGCTCACTATTAGTTTGTGAAAAATATATCTGATCAAGTATACTTACCAGCTCAGATATTACAAAAGTACAGGCTGAACTACAGCTAAAAGGAGTGGCAGGTCTATAGCTCCAGTAGGTCAGCATACAGACCCTAATAATTAATAAATGTAGCAGTTGTACCACTTTGGACTTTTTAAATGCTGCAAGGGCATGATCAATTGCAGGAACATTGCACAAGAATGGCACAGAGAAGGTGTGCAGATCTCCCAGACTGCTGTGAGGCATACATGACTGCAAATGCAGCGCAGCCCCCGGGCTTCGGGAGCCAATACGTGGGACTGTGAAGAGTGAAAGATGAGATGCCCACTGCCAGCGTACACAAGAGGAGCTCCTTTCATTGCCTGCACCCAGGCCGCTGCTGATCCTGTCACTGCCAGGGTGTCTTCAGTAAACCCAGTAAACTGGAGAACCCTGCTGGCTTCATTGTCTTACAGGGTAGGGTAGGAAGTGCAGGAAAGCTAAGAGCGCCTTAGCTTTTCCCCATGTAAACTACAATCTGCTGCCAAGAGGAGAAGAGGAATGCCATCTGACTTCATGCCTCACCAGTTCCTTACTGTCCTCATTTTTTTACTGTCTTCAAACTGAGCTGTACGGAGAACCTCAAGGGTGGAGGAAGACCATAACACTTTCTTTCTGCACTGAGGTTTTGAGACCCTGCATAAGAAAATCTTCCATTGTTAAGGTTGGAAGACGGCATCAGCAACTGTATTTCTCTCCCTGCTGTATATTATAATGCTGCCTAAAGTTCCACCAGAATCCAAAGATATTTATGTTTCTAAGCATCCCACATGCTTGTAAATTGAAGCAGCAAAACCTAAATGCACCTGCCAGAGGTTTTCAATGCCCATAGAAAATATTGCTCTATTTCCCCTTCCCCTCCCCAAAAGCCATTCCTTCTAAACCATTTGCAATACTGCTAAGGAATTATAACTGCAGCACCAGACATTACATGACAGCTGTTTGAACAGAAATACTAATTGCTTTCATATTTAATTAGCTATTGTTTAAATTAAAAATACCAACAAAACAGTCACAGCAGGCTCATTTTAACAGGAGGTTTATTGGTCCAGGCACTAGCTCAAAGAGCAGCAGGCATTGGATTCACGCACTAGCTCTCTTTAGTCCTGAGAAACTGCCAGTGCATTCCTCACTCAACAGCTGCTGGTTCATCCCACTGGCCTGATCTTCTTCCTAATGATCTTTTCCCTCCTGAAAAGGCAGAAACCGAGAGATGTCATCCAAGGCAGGAGGGAATCATCTCACCTATCCTTAGATATTAATAATGTAGTTGCCTACAATCCCTTTATTAACAGTGGGGAGTAACAGCCTCGTTTATGCAGCTAAAGAGTGTTGTACTTTGATGCCAGGGTGTATCATGTCCACACTGCTCAGGGCTGCCCACTTTAGCAGAAACAGTCTGCTTCCACACATCAGAGCACTTGACCCTAGAACATTGTGATTATTTGTGTGATTTTTTTTTCCAGTTCAAAGTGACGGAAATGACACAGTGGCTGTGTCATAGGGAATGGTGTTTTAATTTCAGGAGGATAACGGTATGTGCTCTGCACTCTGGAAGGTGATTTGGGGCTGTGATGCCTGTCCTATTGGACTTGGGAGCTGGGTCCACCGCAATCTCATATTACTATATGAAATTGTCTCTGGGGCTTACTATCCCCAGATTGACATTGTGTGTCATCTTGGAAGACAACAAGCTAAGGTGAAGTGACATTTAACTGGTTTAGATGAAGAAGGGAACAGGTTCTGGGATTAAAGAGGAAAGCTGAGTTATTTGATCATGTAGATGAACACTTCTAGCATAGAGACACTTACAAAACATAACTCATTCTTTGCTAAGGTCCACTACAGGTTTGGGTATGAGAACCTATTTTCTCTATTCACTTTAAAGAGAATAGGCACGGTTAGGTGCAAATACCTATGCCACGGAAATCCAAAGTTTGGCAGGATGAATATCAAGCATTGTGCCATATAAAAGACTGGTCCCAGAGGCTGTCACTCTCTGACATGTTCAATCTTCCCCCCACTCCCTTCGTCTCAGGTGGAAACACTGCAAGCCTCACTCCAGGCAACAGGAGAGATTCATAGCTGGTGCTAATGCAGTGCGGGACCCCAGTGTACTGTGTAGTGCACAATGTGGAAGTCCCAGTGGCAGGTCAGTCTAAGAGGTCCAGAGCTGTTTCCCTGAATGTGGAGATTCTGGATTATTATGTGTTTGAGATATCGCCAAATGGCAATTGTGGCATTTTTCAATTGAATGTGGTGCTACACAATGACTGTTATTCCCATCTTCCTAGTGACATCTTCAGAATTTATTATTAATATATTTCAAACTGCTTCGCCAGCTGCATGACCATTCACTTGCCTGATTCTCAAAGATGCTGGCAAGTATATTGCAGGTACAACTATTTACTTAAACAAATATTTGTGTGACTTTTCATGTGAGATTCCTTTTCTGCTGATATTCATGAAAAGAAAATTGTCTCACCCAAATATACATGAAAATCAAATATTTAACTGTTGCAAACACTGCCAAGGACAATTTTGTTTAAAATGTGTGCAAATATTCATGACAAATGTTTTGTGATATTCACTCGGCTCTGAATAATTAACTATGCTTAAATTGCAACACATGTAACAAAACCTATTAGTTCTAATAAGTCAGTACAGTGGAATTAATCAGGTTTTCATTTAAGCAAATGTATTACAAACTAAATTGTTTCATAAGCTGTCAAACACATAGAAGCACAAAAGTTTGCATTCATTTTAACTACCAAGTACCAGGGTGGTATGTGGTCTTCAGGGTTTGGTTCAGGTTCTGACTGGGAACCCAGCTCACCCATGAGGGCAGTGGTGCTTGGAAAGGGACTTTGTGGTGGGATCCCTCACGCCTAACCTCAGCTGTCTGAAAAATACAGGTGGGAATGAGTTGTCTCAAGCTTCCTGTAAAATCAGTGGAGGCTGCAGAAACACTTGCTCTTCCCCAGGACAGGCGTCTATGACAGGTGGAATGAATTGCAGTCTGGAGGTTCCTGTCACTCTCCATTAACTATAAGAGGAGCCTTAGCAGCTCATTTAGGCTAGACACCTACAAGACAGATAGAATTAGCTGATATGAATCTCTTCCATTACAGGTCCCAAACAACAAACTTGGATTAGGTGAAATGAACTCACCTCTAGTTGGCATTTCCGAGAGACTGTAAGGGAATTGCATGTCCTGCTGAAAAGATTTTTCATTACAAATCCCTGACTTGGTTATTATGTGCCATATTTCTTTGCCTGCAAAAATATGACAACCCCCTTGCCACGATCATGATCTTAATATGAAGGTCAAAATAAATAATGAAGTATTTATTCAAATCTGACTTTGTGACTGAAATGTGTACATAAGTATTGGAAAGTTTTTCTTTCAAAAACCAAGTTTCTAGCCTCCATGGTTGAAAAAAAAATTAAAAATATATCCCAAGTGTCTCTCAATAGTCAAAGTAAAAAAAAAAAAAAAAGAAAAAAATAAAGAAAGGCAACTTGAAAGGTATTATCATTTTGCCTGTTCTCATGATCTTTAAGACACCCTCATGACTTTTGGGGATCCAAACAGTGATGTTTTAGCACTTGTGGTTGGAATTATTAAGATAAAAATACACTTCCCTTCCTCATTGGGGTTTGTGAGGATGCATTTGTTTTCCTGAGGCAAAATATATGTGCATTACATTATTCATTTGAAAAGTATAATAGGCAGAATCAAGGAAATGCTCTGGCACTGATGCATGACTTCATGCTGAATGCATACACTGTAAATCTTCACACAATCCATGAACAGAGTACATAAAGGAAAGCAAATGCGAAACAATTTTCCCTATACTGCATTATCATTATCGTGTGAATGTTCCATTTGGGAATGCAAACATTAATACAAACTGAGCTCTTCTCTATTCAGCCCACAAACACCATGTCAGTTGAAATATACATTAGTTGGCAAGGGAACAAATACTTGATGCTGGAGAAAACCAATGTGGAAACAAGCTCCTTGCTAGCTGTTGAGGAAAAGTTTGTCCCTCTGAGTCATGCATTATAGTCAGCAAGATACAGGATGATGCACCAGTTTCCAGCTACTGCTTTGTGAAAGGCTCTGACAGAATCTAGTTAGATTTCAGTTCACACTGGAAAATTGTGTGCTATAGGTGTGATCCTGGCAACTCCAGCCTAACTGGGCCTGCTCTACCTAGGCATGCCACACATTGAGCATCTGGCATAATTAGCAGCCTCTTTCTTGGCATACCAGAAGCACATGCAGCCACAAGCTCAGTAGACAAAAGGCAGATAAAGCACGGGCTGTAGCTTCTCCCTAATGTGATTCCTAAACAGTCGTAGCAAGATCTAATGCAACTGTGGATAGATGTGGATTTCAATACGACTAATTCATTGAGTTTTCCATTTTAAACACAACGGTTTCTGGTTTCTGATTTTTCAAACAGCATAACAGAAGTGTTCAGATGCTATACCAATGAGGGTCATCTGCATGCTTAGAAAGGTGAGTTGGAGATCTACATTTCTACAAATTTTCTGCATAATTTTGGTGTTATGCTAAACTTTAAAATGTCTTCTGAGTTTGTTTTTTTAATTTAATTTCAAAATTTGCCATCAGCAAGATTTCAACTCAGTGTAGTGTTAACTAATTTGTTTTTCATCAAGTTCTTTATTAACAAAGAAATCCCTTGATTATTACACTTCTCTGACTTTTTTATAATCTCCCTTGCAACCAGTTACATAATGCCTGAATACTTTTCAC
Organism: Ciconia boyciana; assembly: GCF_034638445.1. Classification (NCBI taxonomy): domain Eukaryota; kingdom Metazoa; phylum Chordata; class Aves; order Ciconiiformes; family Ciconiidae; genus Ciconia; species Ciconia boyciana. The sequence goes on along the minus strand of NC_132936.1, from coordinate 9,939,091 downwards.
TGAAATATTGTTGAGCCAAAAGAGCTGATAGTCCTGTAATTAACTTCCAAATAATACCAAAGTAATAGGATGTTGTAAACACTAGGAGTCAGAAATGGATTTGTGCCCTGTTCGAGAGACCCATGGCACTGAGCACAGCCTTTGAGCTGAGGATCACCTGCCTTTCCTTCTTGTTCGTCACTCTTACTAACAGCTGTTACTTTTTCACTGCAATGCAATTTACATTTTACAGTGCTTTTCCTGACTGCACGCCGGGATACTTAACACATTCAAATGACCACAAGCTATTCAGTCCTGATGGGCAAGATGAAGCACAGTGATGCCTCCTCAAACTTACTTCCTTTCCAATTACAAAAATAAATTAGCTGAACCTAACAGCACAAACTTGAGAAATGGATATTGCAAAGAAGAGAGTACCTTCAAGCTGGGCTGAGCATGATAATAATCTAACCCATAATTAAGAGCAGAAATATGCTTCAGTATTAAAACAGCCATTGCTTCATTCGCAGTTGATAGGAAGAGAGTGAACTCATTACAACAGCAATGTAAGGCTTTTCATACAAGTGCCATAAAAAGACATTACAAATATAAGTTAATTAGCCACATAACATGCCTTGATGACAAGAAATTCCTGTCATAATCAATTTTATGGAGAGATAAGCAAAGTCAGAACTTGCTCAAAAGTGGAAAAGTAGCTGCAGGATGAGGAATATAAATCAGGATTTCTGCTTCACCTTGAAGACATAAGGGTTCTTTGCCCCATACACACTATATGAAACTGTAGGTGTCCTCAATCAAATTTGGGTATCAAAATGTGTTTTAAGTGTTCTGCAGCAGCAACAGAACTGCTTCATGGACCGTGCATGGCTACTTTGCCTCCAGAGATGGTGTAGAAACCTGTGAAAGGAGCAAGAATATTTCCATTGCACCACTTGCTCCAATCTACTGAGATCACTCTGTGCATGTGTATGGAGACCCAGAGAGAAAATGCAAGCAGAGTGAAGGACAAGTTGGTCAGGAGCAGTAAACTCTCACTGACGGTACCCACCAGTAACCTCTGAGAACATTCTGGATGTGAAATATCTTGTTTCTTAAGGAGTTCACAACAGACGAACTTCACAGAGAGGGATTTATTTAACTGGTAGATATAGCCACAAGCAGAATTTTTTACTGTTATAGGGTCTCTTTCTTTAGCTTTCATCACAGCTTCTTTGGAGCAATTAGACCCAGGAAACAGTATTAAATATAAAATGAAAGCCTGAGGCACAGGTTCAAATGCAAACTGGAACTTGGTAATGTTTAAGGTTATTTCTTTTGTCTGCTTTTAACATTTTCTGCCTTACCCAGCAGACTATGTTCCTTTTAAAGCTGAGATTTTGAAAATGAAAATGTAAAGTTTCCCCTTTTCAAAACATGGATGACATTTTCAAGAGTCCTTCCTCCACAGCTCTTTCTGTATTTTTTAAAGCAAACAAAGCTGCTATAAAAAATCAAGTAATGAAATTCGAGAGAAAAGAGAGAGAAAAATAGAGAGATATAATCTTTTATTCCATTTCTGACCAGTTCTGAACTGCTTGTTCATATTTCCCATACTCCATCAAAATGACCAGTTATTAAGAACAGGTTATAGATGGTTCATAAACTTACTTGCTGTTCTCCAGAATAGGTCATGGACATGAGAAAATACTGTGATTCAGACTCAAAATTTTACTTCCCACAAAGGATTGTGCCTTGTAATAATATAATTTCTCAGCAAATTTTCCTATCCGTCAGAAATGATTAAACAAGACCATAATCCATTAATACCAAGACAGAGTCTTCTACTGTGTATTGTAAGTAGAAGTCATTCTGTTTCTTGCTAGATTTCCCTATTCACCTGCTTCCTAAACTATCTAACTAATTAAAAGTAGCTCCCCATGTGATCAAACTTTCAGTAGAAAATGGTCATTTTTACAAATCAGAAAGAAATGCTAAATGGAAATCCCTTAACTTCAGTAAGCAATCACCAAACCTTTGGTGAAATCAGCAAACTTTTTTTGATTGATTAATCTACTGAGATTCTTAAAATCCTGTAAACACCTTCAATACATTACTAGGAAAAAAAAGAAAAAAAAAAAAAAGCATGCTAAATGAGTCTGAAGCTTTTAGGTACTATCCAGGCTGATATTATCTATATAATAGGTTTTATAATAGGTTAATAACATGACTGCTAATCACTGCTTGGGTTAATGCAAGTCACAAAAGGCAATGAATTTGCAGACCATAAAATAAACGTTTGCAAAACCTGATCTCTGCCTGGATCTAGAGCGTGTAAATAATCCCTTATCCTCATAATCACTGGAGTTCACCAGAGGGTACCAAGGGAAATGAAATGGGAATGGGAATGAAACTAATCTACTGATGTGACTCTGATTTGAGAATAGGGAGCTGAAGCAGAACTGTAAAGTATCATAGTTCTGAGCAGATCTCTGGAGGTGCACCAAGCATAGCTAGGCGTACCCTCCAAAAAATTAACAGTATAACAGTCTTCTTAGCGTGAAATTACCCTGTGCATTTCCTAGGGTAAACAGTGGTTTTCAGAACCTGCATACCTTCCATTCATCTCATTACCACTGAATTCTTCAAGCTTCTCTTTCCTCTGTTTCACATTCATTGCTTCTAACTCTTTATATTTCCAACTTCTCCATTTCCCACTCTTCTTTACCGTTTCATGTTTTACTTTGCTCAAAGCTCAAAAAGAGAGTTCAGAAAACTTTCACTAGGACACCTCCAAGAGGATGCTGGTCTCTCAGTAGCTACCTATTATCTCTCAGCCCTGCGTGACACAGACAACGAATGCAGAGCACTTGAGCTCAGAAACTTCGTGCACAGTATTGAATCATTGTAACATCAGTTCATTTTGCAGTGACAAGGATCCTTAAGATAAGGGTTTCAAAATTCCTTAAAGCCAAACAATATAGGTACCTGTTTCAATGAAATGGAAGCTTATTTCTAAGTCTTTTATAATCCTTCTCATTTCTCATGATCTCCTCTTCCTTCATCTTTCAATCTCTTTCAACAACCTTGCATATGAGAACACAATAAAAATGCTCTGATGTCCCTGTTGGTAAATAAAAAGCATGGTGAAAACAGGGTACATATGTGTATAGTTTACTCCTGGTGTTAAGCTATTAGAGCATTCTGGGAAAAAAAGTAATTATGAAATTATTGATCTGCTATTAGTTATATGGTTAGATTTTTAAGGTGTGCAATAATATCCCTAGGTATGAGTTCTACTATGAGGCAGATTATTTTAATTCAGCAGCAAAGCTTCATGGAACAAACTATCAAGAACTATTAAAAGATAAAGATTTCTTAAAAAGCTTTTCTTGCTTTATTTATTTAGACTGTAATACCTTTATTCATGTGCTTATGGTGTGAAGTTAGTACATAGGATGAAATATTACAGTAGATGGAAGTCTATCACAGCCAGACTTTATCTAACTTCAGTTTGTTAATCAATGTATAACTTCTCTGTTTTGTTTTATTTGAATATAGAGGCCATTTATACCAGTGTTATTCATGCAGAGTAGCATCTTACCACGCAGAATGCCAGAAAGCACTCACTATATTTAAAGGCTTTTGCAGTCACTCATCATCATAGTGCCCAAATGCTGGAGTCAAATCAAGATTAAGGTACTTCAATTTAGGTGTTTGCCCATGCACTTGAAGGTTTAGTTACCTAAAAAGAAAAGTCTAGTGGCATTTTAGCTGCCCGATGGTGTCTTCTCTCCTACTTCTCCAGAAGGATCAAACCTCTTCTGGTTCCTTTATGATACCTGTCACATCTCCAGAGATCTTTTGGATACCCCACAACAAAACTAGCCTGACACTGGCTATCTGTGTTGGTAACTGAGTCACAGCGTAGGTTCCTAAGCTTCTGGTGCAGTCAGTGGAGATCTAAAGAACACTGAGTAAAACCTAACAAATTACTCTTGACCAGCTACAAGTGCTCAGTACTATTGCTCACACACAGTTATCAAGTGTCAACTGAGAAGCTTTGAGGTGTCCTTCCTGGCCCAGGATAGTGTCTTGCAGAGGCCCTCTGTGATCTCTGCCTGCCCCATTAGGATGTCTCAGACTCTATAGGGAGATCAGCTGGCACCAGGTGCATGTGTGTACGACTGAAGCGAGTCCTCAATGTTCACTGTACGGTGAGCTGAATCACTGTCTGATGGACTAGAGGGTGTCTGAGTCACTGTTAGCTCACACCAGGGCTGTTCCCAGCAGAAAGAACAGAAGCAGCCATGCTGATCAGGTGGAAGAAGCTACATGGACACTAATCACTCCTGACAGCTGGCCTCAAGGCCAGGAAACAGTCCCAGGCACTTCTGTGTTGCTTAGTATAGGCATGGTCTTACTGGGTAGGGTATTATTTTCAGGTTTTTTGCTTTATAGTGCCTCTGTTGCACAAACTAGGTTGAGACAAGTTCACATTCATGAATATTTATTAGGATGCTCCATACCTGATGTCATTCATCAGCTCTAAGGCTGAAGTTTACTTCTAGAGAAAATAAAAAATCAAAAGAGGAAAGAAAGAGAGAGAGTGAGAGAGGAGAAGGAGAAGCAATGGGGGTCCCCAGATGAGCATCCTCCCCTGGGCTCCCATCTAGTGCAGTGGGTGTCCCAGAAATATTTTGCCACAGTAACGGTATAGTTTTCATCAGGACCTGCTCAAGCCCCCCATTGGTTGTTCCTGCTTACGATGCTGAAGCACATTTTGATTAGCAACAGGGGCTACATGCTGAATGGCTGCTAAGCTTTATGCTTCTGTGTTATTAGGGTCCCTAACGTAACTCAAAAACTACAACCAAAGGGGAGGAAAAGGCGGTAAAGAAGGGATGATTGTCACGCTGGTGGCAAACACTTCCCATAACAACAGTATCAGTGTATGCAGGCGCAAGGCCATGAGAAATATGATGTGAGGAAAAAGGCAGGAGAACAACAGGAGGAGAACAAGGGGGAAATGCTGCCGCAGAGGCTCTGGGACAGCACTGACAGGGCAGCTTGGGCGAGAGGGTGCCGAGCTGCTACAGGCAACAGGCAACAGAGCGGCTGGTGGAAAGCCCTTAGCACTAAAAAAGGCCAAGGCACCTACATGCAACATCTCCCTCAGCATAATCACTGATGATGCACTTCTAACTTTTAACTAAAACACCACTGAATTCAGAATGGTGTATTGTTCCCTCTTTATTTTAGAAACACTCCTCAATGTCAATTTAAGAACATTTATGGCTTTTGTAGGAAAGCCATGCTGTTGCAATACCCTATCACTAAAATGACTTAGAAAGAGAGATCTATAAGTGTGTGGCATGGCTTACATAAATCAAAGTACATTAGGGATCTGGTCTCACACCATTGTAAACTTGAAGTATGTAAATCAGTACCAATTGAATTACTCTTGATTTGGCTTACTGTAAATGCACTAGTGTAGTCCATGAGTCAGCTTTTTAATTAGAAATCCTAGGGAGACTGAAGCTGGACCGGCATTTTTCACATTAATTATGTTTTTTCAAGGAGACTTGAAACTGAGAAATACTCCATAATTTGGATTAAAATAAAAATAATATTAAAATTATATCATTTCTTAATCCATAATCTTCATTGCTGTAAGTGCTCCTGAGTCTCTAGCAGTGAACTTAGAGTATAAATGAAAGATTGTTCCAGAGGCTACAGAATTGACAGATCATAAAAAAGCATTAATAACATAAAAATAATTAATAGTATTGGAAATGGGGTAAAGCAGGCAAGTTTTTCTTAATTCTGCATTTGGAAATAGTATGAGACAGAAGTCAGCATGAACCTTTCCATTGATTTGACTGTTCTGTCTAGTCCCATACACAGCATCACAAACACAGACTCTGCACCAGCACTGAAAGCTGTACCGCTGGGCTTGTGTCTGCAGGAGAATAACAACCAGGTCATTTTTAGCATAGGAGACACTTTAAATTAAGTAATATAGTACGGTATTCTACACCTACATACCACTTTCATGCAAGCAGTAGGAGCTTTATGGTTGCTCCCACTTTTGAATTGCCTCTCCCTCTCCTCTGCAGCCCTGCAGTCTCTGGCACATCTCCCTCACATGGCTTTTTCCCTCGTTTTGCAGGAGACTGACACAAATTAGAAGACACAATGGCTTGTGAATGACGTGACAGAATCTAATACAACATTGCTGATGGCTTTGAATTGCCCCAGAGGCCAACCTTGGCCTTGTTGGGGAAAAGGTAGACAGACTTTCAGGAAGAAGGTCGTGTCTCTAATAATGTTCAGTCCATAAAAATAAATGGTAAAAAAAATTTATCATCTGAAGCAGATGTAGGCATAAAACCACCATTATACACAGACGGGAATAAGAAACCATCTTTAAAACCCTCAACCCTGCAGCCGGTCCAACTTAACACCACAAAGTCATTCAAAGGGGAATTTGGATGGTCTTTGGCCGCTGCAGAAAATCAAACAGTATAGAATAATCCCTATCTCTGTCAATAAGTAAAATGTTAAATGAAATGAACAAGGCATCTGCCTTTTTGCCTTTCTCACTACTCTTACAATATAATTTCCTGCTGTAAAACACTGTGGATTGGCTTTCTTTAGGAATGACTAATAGAAAAAAAGCTCTTGCTAGAAACAGGAACTCAGATTTAGAATGTCAGCAACATATTTATGTGAAAGGCCCTGTAGCAAAAATAGAAAAAGATGAAATGGTAATGGGGTGGGTCAATATGGTGAAGAAAAAAAGGTCCCAATGACGTGCTAAGGTAGACATTGTGCTGGTTTTGGCTAGGATAGAGTTAATTTTCTTCATAGTAGCTAGTACGGGACTATGTTTTGGATTTGTGCTGGAAACAGTGTTGATAATACAGGGATGTTTTAGTTACTGCTGAGCAGTGCTCACACACAGTCAAGGCCTTTGCTGCTCCTCACCCCACCCCACCAGGGAGTAGGCTGGGGGTGCCCAAGAAGTTGGGAGAGGACACAGCCGGGACGGCTGACCCCAACTGACCAAAGGGCTATTCCATACCATATGGTGTCATGCTTAGCATATAAAGCTGGGGGAAGAAGAAGGAAGGGGCGGATGTTCGGAGAGATGGAATTTGTCTTCCCAAGTAACCATTATGCATTCTGGAGCCCTGCTTTCCTGGAGATGGCTGAACACCTGCCTGCCCATGGGAAGTAGTGAATGAATTCCTTGTTTTGCTTTGCTTGCATGCATGGCTTTTGCTTTACCTATTAAACTGTCTTTCTTTATCTCAACCCATGAGTTTTCTCACTTTTACTCTTCCGATTCTCTCTCCCATCCCACTGAGGGGGAGTGAGAGAGTGGCTGTGTGGTGCTTATTTGACGGCAGTTAAACCATGATTGGTAGAAAGGCCAGTTAGAGCAAAACAGTAATTTTTTAAAAAGTCAAAGCACAGTTAAAAACAGATGGATATTAGGCAAACAGAAGTGATCTTTCAACTGATTAAACACAGCCCTCCCACCCCTTTCAGAAGCAACTGCTGTACAAATATGGTGGACTTGTTGGCATTCTCAGGCAGAGCGAAGATGGCTGCTGTGTAATATCCACACACCTCTGGCCGTTAGAGATTTAAGAAGAGCAAAACCAGCCACAGAATTGCTGGGCAGCAAGATATAGTTGGGTCTGGCCAAAGAATACCTGTGCTCTGAGCAGATACAATTAATGTTAAAGATTCTAATATTTTGCTCAGAGTGCATTTTCCCTTAGTTCAGATCTCCAGACTTCTATGACCCAGTTGGTAACCCAGCCCAAAACATAAGCTGTTTTCCTCACATTCCCACTGTAAGCAGGCTGAGAAGATCGTGGGACATCTTTGTTTTTTTCAGTAAGATTTGCACACTACATTTGGGAATCCTAAGAAGTCCAGGTTCACCATTGATTTTGGATTATCTAATATGAAATGAACAGAGTCGTTTCACCAAAGTAAGGCTTGCTCACAACTGGTTAGAAGACAAATTTTGATGCAAAGAGTTGGGCAATTAAGAGAAATAAGAAGAGGTCAAACTAAAGGAGATGGGTTAAAAAAAAAAGACAGCAGAGTAAAACTATGTAGAAAACACTATTTTTTCTTTATTAGGATTTTTGAAAAATCAAATGAAAATCCAAAATCTTGAAAAATGAAATTGTCTGAAAAGCATTCTGTATCAGTCAATCAAATGTTTAATTTTTTATATTTTTGACTTTTCCTTCTCTATGTCTGGGGGAAGTTGTCTTATTAGCTTTAGCAAATATTTCAAAAGGCAATTGACAAAAGACAATTGTGGACTAAAAGTCATAATTTTCTCAGATTAGAAGTGCTGACAATGCCCACAACTTTTATAGCTTCTGGTGTACATTGTGCCCATCTTTAGGGAGATAGTTGCTTTCTAAATTCAGTAACGTTTCTTCCATTTTCTCACCACCTCCTGACACAGAGCGCATTGCCTATTGATGTGATCCAGTGAGACAGATTTATGCCTTCCCTTAATGTCAGGCCCTTTATTTAGCCACCTACTCCAGGTTCTTCTTCTGCCGAAAGCCACTCTGCCTATATTTAAGATGCTCATAAGGAATGTCACATCAATCAACACAAATTTTGACCTGACAAAGATTTCAGTCTGCTATGTTTTCCTCAGTCCAGTTGAAAAAAAATATGGAAAGCAAGAATCAGCTGTTCTTGCCTATGCTCATTGTCAGAGCAATCTAGAAAATAAAGCAAAAGCACAGTATCATTGCTCTGAGCAAGTAAAGCTTTGGTAATGAGATAGCTGCTGATATATGGTAAGTAGTGGCTGGATATATTTAAAAAGCAAGAAAGCCAAAGCAACAAAAGGTCTATGGGTAAGCTAGTGAAAATAAAGCTACCTAAATTCCTCACATCTTTCTGCATTAAATGTTTATTGTCATGTGAGGGATGAATCACCCAAATATGTTAGCATACTTGTTAGTTGGAGGGCATCCTTGTTGACAAGCAAATTGCGTATGATCTGAGTCTTTGTAGTTAAAGTCAGCATGCTCTCTTCATTCTCAGGGGGAAAATGAAGTAGGACAGAGAATTCCTGATGTGTCTGAAATGGAAACAAAAAAGTGGATAAACTACGAGAACTACTGATTTATTGCAGCATGTCTTGAGGTCACTAGCTTTACGACTGATGTCACTACTAACTTATGCAAATACACTTATTTCTGGTAACTTATTTTCTCTTTATAGATTTAATCATCTGATGGTTTGGGGCTTAAACTGGCAAGTGATCCATGATCCTACCATCTCTGTATCTATACTGGATAGGTAGACAAACCCTAGAAAAGAGCTGTGCTTTATTGTGGGACAGTTCACCCCAGTATGAATTCAAAAAAATCTGAGAAAAGAAAAAGAGTTTAGGTTACATTTAAAGAGTTACATTGATATCTCTTAATTTGCATAGGTTAGTTTTAAAAGAACAGAGAACTTCAGGAGGCAAGTTCAACTTGCTGGAAATTGCCCAATACAGTGAAATCTCAGCTCGGAGTCCATAGGCATTGTCTCCTAAAAATAACTAAAACTAAAATAAATTATAGGTCTTTGTATACGTCCCGGGACATGTAACCTTCGTTCCATTACCTATGCTAAATATAATGGCTATTGACTACCTCTGCAGTATTCCCTCATGTTTACAAAGAGGCAACTTTATGACCACGTTGGAAAACAAGTTAGAACAGACAAGAAAAACCTGCATGTCTGTGAGTAGCGTTTGTGTCCTGGTTTCAGCTGAGATAGAGTTAATTTTCTTTATAGTGGCTGGTATGGGGCTACGTTTTGGATTTGTGCTGAAAACAGTGTTGATAATACAGAGATGTTTTAGTTGTTGCTGCACTAGTCAAGGACTTTTCAGCTTCCCGTGCTCTGCCAGGTGCAGAAGAAGCTGGGAGGGGACACAGCCAGGATAGTTGATCCAAACTGACCAAAGGGCTATTCCATACCACATGACGTCATGCTAAGTATATAAAGCTGAGGAAGAAGAAAGAAGGGGAGGACATTTGGAGTGATGGCGTTTGTCTTCCCAAGTAACCATTACGCGTGATGGAGCCCTGCTTTCCTGGAGATGGCTGAACACCTGCCTGCCCATGAGAAGGAGTGAATGAATTCCTTGCTTTGCTTTGCTTGTGTGTGTGGCTTTTGCTTTACCTGTTAAACTGTCTTTATCTCAACCCTCGAGTTTTCTCACTTTTACTCTTCTTATTCTCTCCCCCATCGCACCAGGGGGGAGTGAGCAAGCAGCTGTGTGGTGCTTAGTTCCCAGCTGGGGCTAAACCATGACAGTCCTTTTTGGCACCCAACGTGGGGCTTGAAGGGTTTGAGATAATGACAGATTTGATTGGAATGTGCCAGATAGGATTTATAGCTGTTATTGCTGTTTAGCTATTAGTCAGCAGGCTTCTGTGCTTGCCATAGGCTTGCTTGCCTTACTGTATGTTAGAGTCTAGGGCTTGTTAGTGGCTGCTTTTTGCTTTCACTGCTTGCCGTGCTGCTGTACTGCTGATCGTCTTACTGTGCTGTGCCTGGGAACATTTTGATAACAGCAATGGTGGTGTGCCTGGGCTGGCAGATGGCCAGGACATCGCTGCTGTTTCTGTGCTGCTGTACTGGACAGGCTGGAACTCCGGTGTGAACTCAAGTCAAAGGGACTGTGACCTGCGGATGAGTCCACGTGGGAGCAGGACACCCCAAAGCGTCTGTGCCCATGGATTAGCCCATGCCAGAGCAGGTATATCTTGAAACGTCTGTGGCCATGGTTATGTCTGTGCCACAGCAGGTATACCTCTGAAGGGATTGTGGCCCAAGGATAAGTCCACGCTGGAGAAGGTGCACCTCGAAGCATCTGTGGCTGTGGATAAAGTCCATGCTGCAGCAGGTACACCTCGAAGCATCAGTGGCTGTGCATGAGGCCATGTTGGAGCAAGTTTACTTCTGAAGGTAATACATTCTGTGGATAAGTCCAAGCTGGAGCAGGGTCAAGGGGAGGACTTCATTGCAATGTTAAACCTGATGGTCTGGTCCAAAGGGACCAGGGGTGGAGATTGTAATGGAAATACCTTTAAATTGTTGTATCCTGTGATTTGAGTTGCATGTTGTGGGGATTACTATATCAGGAACCCCTTGTTGCTAGCCAGGCTAGGAGCAAGGGGAGGAGTTTATTGCAATGTTAAACCCTATAACCTGGCCCAAAAGGACCAGGGGTGGACAGTGTAATGGATATACCTTTAAATTGTTGTAACCCATGATTTGAGTTGCATGTTATAGGAATTACTACAGCCGGAACCACCTGAACAAATGGAGGAGAAGCCTTACAAGAACCAGTGCAAGTGCAGCAGTGACCTGACCTGAGCTAGCTTTGGTGCCCAATAACTCCAAGAAACACACCACCTCTCTTGTCCTGAGTAACAACCATAAGAGATGAAGCCCAAAGTCATGGACTAAATGAACTCAGTGGACATTTTGTGAACATTTATGGACATTTTGTGGACATTTATGGACATTTTACAAATATTTTGTAGGGGTGGTCCATAGACTAAGGGAATGATATCTGTGTATTATATCAAAGGATGGGAAGGGTGATGGTGGGTAACGAGAATGTATTGGATAGTGTGAGACCTGAGCATGATGTAAATGGTATGGAATAAGGGGTGGATACTGTCCTGGTTTCAGCTGAGATAGAGTTAATTTTCTTTATAGTGGCTGGTATGGGGCTACATTTTGGATTTGTGCTGAAAACAGTGTTGATAATACAGAGATGTTTTAGTTGTTGCTGCACTAGTCAAGGACTTTTCAGCTTCCCATGCTCTGCCAGGTGCACAAGAAGCTGGGAGGGGACACAGCCAGGATAGTTGATCCAAACTGACCAAAGGGCTATTCCATACCACATGATGTCATGCTAAGTATATAAAGCTGGGGAAGAAGAAAGAAGGGGAGGACATTTGGAGTGATGGCATTTGTCTTCCCAAGTAACCATTACACGTGATGGAGCCCTGCTTTCCTGGAGATGGCTGAACACCTGCCTGCCCATGGGAAGTAGTGAATGAATTCCTTGCTTTGCTTTGCTTGTGTGCGCAGCTTTTGCTTTCCCTGTTAAACTGTCTTTATCTCAACCCTCGAGTTTTCTCACTTTTACTCTTCTGATTCTCTCCCCCATCCCACCAGGGGGGAGTGAGCAAGCGGCTGTGTGGTGCTTAGTTGCCGGCTGGGGCTAAACCACGACAGTGTGATCTTTGGGTTAAATGAATCCCCAAACAGAAGTATTGATCTGTGAAGCGCACTTTAGGGTAGTGCTTGGGTGATGGCTCCTGAATTCTCTGCACTGCAAAAAGCAGAAGGTCTCATGGCTTTAAAACTGTGTAAATAGCGTGAATATATCTCAGATGGTAGGAACTCATTTGCTCTCAGCTGCAGCCAGCACTATCCAGCCAGAGGTAATATGTTATGCTTAATTAATTAAAGGGATACTGTTAACATAAAAATCATACTTCATTCTGAAAATGTTTTAACCACTGTTATAAGAAGTAATACCTTTTACTGGCAGGCTTTGGAAGAGATTAGGAATTCTGCCTTTCTTTCTCTCATCCATATACTTGGCAAGGACTTTTTGTACCAAGGCTGATCAGATATTTTCTGTTGCAACTGTGTTTTTACAGATTTTTTTTGTTAAAAAAGCAAAGTTTGATTTAAATTTTGTAACAAATCTCTTCTAGAACAGTGGGTGTTCTTAGAAAATAAATGTCTATTTGCATGTTGTGTGAAGTTCCTTTGCAAAAGAAAAAATGTGCAAAATTTTCAACTTACTCTTTATGGCATAGAGACAGTTCTGTGGGCACCTTTTGTATAGTCAGTCATTCTGTCACTATCATCCTCAAGTGACTTTGTCTTTCACACAGCAATAGAGAAAAAGAAATACGGTTTAAAGATAGGAAAATGTGAATGCAAAAATATAACACTGGCAGGATGTCTCAAGGTAAATGCATTGCAGAAACGGCATTTAACTTCCTTTAAATTGACTAGATTTCAAGTTGAAAGTTTCCCATTAGTGCTTGAAATTAATGTGTCATTCAGTTTTCAAATGACAAAATACCATATAGCTAAGAAAAAAAGATGCAAGAAGGAAACAGTATAAAAAGAAAGAAGAATAAAAGCCACCACTCCACAACGACTTCTGAGACAGTGAATCAGGCTGCCAACTGTCAGGCTGTATAACCCCTGGTTCCCGAGATTCAAGAAGAGAGATGGTGCTTCAGTTTGACATTTATGTCAAGAGCAAACGAAGCCAAGTCCAAAGCTACCCTCGCTATTGTGCATTCACATTGGAAATATATCTCTTGTTAGGGTGTTCCTGGAGGTCATTGCATCTGAATTAACGTGCAGGGAAATGAGTTCTTCAGTGAGGAGCAGAACTTGTGTGAAAACAGGCACTATAATCAATATTGTGTTCTGGTAAGGACTGTCCAGTCACAACGCTTATGCCTTGAGTATGCAAAAGAGAAGCATACATGGGTCTCTCCTCTTTCCTTGCTGTTTATTGAGAGTTTAGCTTAGAGAAATGACCTAGAGCTATGATTTAAGGCAGTAAGGTTTAATTACTTTTCTATACCAGTTGAAAACTCTATTCTTGCCTTCTTTTTTTTTTTTTTACCTTAACTCCGTTGATTTTAGCAACAAACATAACAAAACTATGCAAAATCGTCTTCAAGAGAGTATTTAAAAACTAAAGAAGGGAAAGAAAGAACACACACACAAAAAAAATAAACATCTCATATAATATTAGAATTGGAAAACTGGCTCAAGTTATTCATAAAAATGTCAATACAGTCTTGTACATACCAGAATATCTTTTTTTTCTGGTATAGAGATAACAAAATATTGTGCACTCTCACTTAGTACGTATTTTCTTGAGCAAAAGTAGGGAGCTAATATGAGGACTGTAAGACAAGAATCCAATTCTCTGCTCATTTTTTTGATGTAAACCAGAAGCATCTTCCCTTAAATTAGTGAATTTTCACCATTTAAAACCAGGGAGAAAAATAACAAAAAACACAAAAAGGTATATCATGCAGAAGACTAAATTCTGTCCTCTCTAATAGTACAGGTGTTTGGAGTACAGTCCTATACTCAGGATGTGACCCACAGGAGTTTGCCAAACTGATGATAGTAACACATTTGAAAAGAAAATAATAGCTTCATGTGTTTCTTCCTGTCCAATTTTCTTCCTTTGTAAATCTTTTAATCCAACTAGAATGATTTCTGTGGATAATCCCTCTTCTAAAATGTTTGCATTTTGAAACATTATCTAAACAGTGCTGGCATCCAACAAAAGTCTCTCTGATGAGGTCTCATTTGATAAGGAACTGTCAAATATTAACTCATAAAGAGCCCTCCCCCATTTTTTCCCAAAGCTTGTCTGCTCTCATAATGGGAAAATTAAATAGCAATAAATATAGCAACACATAATGCTACCTGAATTGTTCTCATCTTATTCTCACCTCTTAAATCACAAGACATGCCTCAAAGAAAGCTTCATATCCTTTTCTCCAAACAAGGGAGGGAAAACAAGGTCAGGAGGCAAGCTGATCCACCCGATATTGTTCAAAGCAGCAGACAAGCCAGAAATGAGCCCCTTGAGAAAAACATTAGTGCCACAGCTTTCATTTATGGCCAGAATTCATATCCATATCTCCCAAATCCAGGCCAATGTCTCATCCAGAGCAATAAAAAGCCATTTTCAGTGAAGCAATGAGAAACTACCAACCTCACTTTATGGGTTCTTGTACAGTGTGAAAACTGGTCATACAACAGGAATATGGAGAAGCACACTGGAAATGATGATAGAAGAAAAGACTGATTTATGAGCAGAGGTGTGTTTTGGTAGATTAAAAGAGGCCTAAACAAGAAAATTTATAATCAAATATACTTTGGAAAACTGTAAACAAAAAGGAAGCATATAAGGGTTTATGGGGCACAAAGGAGTCTAACCTGAAAGAAAGGAATGAACTAAAGGACTTTTCACCTGAGAAGAAGAAATAAAACTTTTACTATGAAGGTCAGCTGCGGGGCATATATACTATTAAAAAAAAACCAACCCAAAAAAAACCCCCAAAGCTGCTTCTGTAAGAAAACTAACAGGAATCTTGGGGAAAAAAAGAGTGTATTGAATTCCAGTCTTCAGCTATCTTTGCACTCATTGCTGATCTCACATGGCATCAACTGTACCTGCAATGGATGTGGGATGCAGACACAGTTCTGGATACAGCTGGTGATACTGTTAGGAGGTGGTGGGCAGATGCTGCTTCTGTCAGCCTGGAGTGGGCAATAATGTAGTGGCACCAGGACGCTGGATCTATCCATCTGGGTGTTTGCCTCACAGGTGGGGAAAGCACCCAGCTTGGTAAGGATCGCCCAAGTCATACTGATGGCAGAAGCATCTTTGATTTGCATGGCATTGCCAGAAAACCAGGTTTGATTTATTGTCATGATTTAAGCTGCAGTGATCAAGTGTAGGGCTGCTCTGCAGGTACCCCCAGACAGCATCTGTCACACAATTTGCGTACTATGTTGTACCTTTTCTTATTTCTTGATCCTCTTTTTTACTGTCTTTGCACCTCCCTATCTCTGTGCTAGTCTCCTCACAGATAAGCTAATTACTTTTCCTATTCACCAGTTTTCTCACAGGTGTATCTAAATTTCGTATTTCTGATACCTTTACCTAGATAATCACAGCCTTATATGGTATTATTGATATGTTAACTCAGATACTTCCAAGGGTTCCCCTTGCAATGTTTTGCTCACCATAAGGTCCCCAAGGGTCCCCTCCAATTATATGTGAGGTCTAGGTGTTTCTCACATAACTTCCCTTTAACTACATGTGAACTCCATTTATTCCTCATGGATCCATCTGTAACTTTTGTCAGCTTATTTCATTGTTATCTGTCACATCCAGCAGTTCCTCATATCACGTCCAATAGTTTCCATGTCCTGTTCAGTTAACCTAACCTCAGGCCAGGTCCTATTTGGCAGCCAACTCATTTGCCTACAGTCCTAACACATACGAAGCAGATGCCCAAAATGCAGTATTAAGGGTTCAGCAGTCCAGTAGCCCCCTTGCCTGCCCAACATATCTGTCCTTGGTTTCATCCCTGTGATCTGATCTAAGTGGAGACCAGTGCAGATGAAGCATGCTGGACTTGATCACCAATTCCCTGTGCCATCTTCTGCAATTTATTTAGTCTCCTTGAGCCCCAGCTCACCTGTCCATCAAGTACGAATAAATAATATGTTATTTTCTATGGGCAAGCATGTTTTGAATTTTCATGTATTTCTTATTAGAAAGTTCTTGTCACTCTTCAGAAAAAAGTGGTCACACATATGTAAAGTGATACAAAAGAATCTTAAATAATTCCTCTATTTTAGCATTCTTCTCAAACATGGGAATTTCTGTGCAGTAGTGCAAGAGCTAATCACTGGATCTTGGTCTCATGTAACATCAGTTAATCTGTTTATTGTACTTTATTTATCTATTGTGCTTATTCTAAAAAGAATTAGACTACAGCATGTTTGCAAATATATGATAACAAATTTTGAACAAACTTGAACTATGGTTGACAACGGTATAGTACAATAATATATGGTGCAATTTCCAGTGTGTTTCTTTACTAATTCACAGAACTCCAGGTTTTGCAAGTGGTTTTCCAACCACAGTGACCCAAATTAATGAAATCTCACTTGTGTTATTTCTAATTGACAGCAACTGTTGCCTTGTGCTATTAGTTGTACAATTGATCTGACAATCAATGGGGAAAAAAATCCCACCATCTTCTCCTGACCACACAGCTTAACATATTTATGTTTGGTTTTATCTCTAATTTTAATCGTCTAATTTTAAACATTAGCTTCAGCAATTTGTTGGACTTCTGGTATTATTCAGGACAGAGGTTTAGTCTCTGTAATGACCCTCATACCTATCAACAGTTTGAAGGGTAGAGAGAAAAGTAAAGTGTCTTTTAAAGTACTATCTTTGCTAAGAGCAATGTTTGTTTCGGACAAGATGTGTCATATATCTTGTGTGCAGCACTGCCTGTCTGATATGTCTTGTCACATTACTTCTTCTATCATGTGTCACATTATGTAAGGTCATGCTACTTCTGCTAACAATAAGACACAGAGGACTAGAACAGCAGTGAAGTGCTTGCCAGAGACTCCTTTATACTTCATGTTGTCTCTTGCAAGGAAGAGCAAATCAAGAGCTGCAGCACCAAACTACCAAGCCACCTGAAGAAAAGGAAGTAAATTACTGACTGCTCTAAGGACAACAGTCAATAGACCTTTTGAAAGGTGATTTAGAGCCCACTACTGCATTCCTTACATAGCCTAATCTCCCATTAGAAGCAAATGAAACTCTACACAAACTAAAGGAAGATACAGTGCCTTTTCCAATGAGTTTACAATTTGCAGCTCTTTTTTCTGCCTATATTCAGGGCATCAAGCACCACATCCCAGATTATCACACTCTAGACAGATTATGCATTTCTTTTACCTCTTATTTAAACTGTGATTGCTCAGGACTAAATCAATTGAAATCAGTAGTACCATACTGGTGTAAGTGAGAGGAGAATGAAGCATGTGCTTTTTCTTCCTACTTGCATTTCAGCTACACAACTGCTTTTCCGGAAGTACAAATAATAACAGTACCAAAACTGTTAAGTAGCATGCAAAGCAGAAAGAAAAATCCCTGCATCAAGATCTTAAAAAAGAACAGTTATTGTGCATCAATGTCATGGAAATGTAGGAAAGATCTGTTCCTACATTCATGATCCACCTAACCATCATGCAGCACTAACAAACACTTTTGTTATTTGAGTTATATTAATTTCCAGCAGGACATTTGGTACCTTTCCTGTGTAATAATCTGGAATTTAAATTCTACAATGGTATCCTTAGTAGGAAATTTCCAGAATCTCCTTTATGATCTGTTACTGAAAATACTAGAATTGGTAATTGCTGGAGTTTTACTGGTCTTGTGTACAAAGAAAAATGTTAACTGAATTATCTCAGTTGTTCAGTCTGAGAATATTCCCAAGTTACTGTTGGCTAACTGCTAGTCCTTTTGCAGTTAATTGCATCTGGGGAGAAATAACCCCAGGCACCAGTACACAGGAAGCCAGCTGGCTGGAAAACAGCTCTGCAGAGAAGGAGATTGAGGTCCTGGTGGACAGCAAGCTGACCATGAGCCAGCAATGCATCCTCACAGCAAAAAAAGGCCAACAGCTTCCTGGGCTGCATTAGGAAGAGTGTTGCCATCAGGTAGAGGGAGGTGATTCTTCCCCTCTACTCAGCATTGAAGAGGCCACAGCTGGAGTACTGTGTCCAGTTCCGAGCTCCTCAGTGCAAGAAAGACTCAGAATTACTGGAGCAAGTCCAGCACAGGGCCACAAAGATGATTAAGAGATTGAGGCATCTTTCATATGAGGAGAGGCTGAGAGAGCTGGGATTGTTCAGCCTGGAGAAAAGAAGGCTCAGGGGGGTTCTTATCAATGTGTGTCAATACCTGATGGGGGGGATATGAAGTAGAGGGAAGCAGACCCTTCTCAGTAGTACCTACTGACAGAACAAGAGATAATGGGCACAAATTAAAAACCAGAAAATCCCACCAGAACACTAGAAAACACTTTTTTTTGTTTACTGTGAGGGTGATCGAGCACTAGAACAGGTTGCCCAGAGAGGTTGTGGAGTCTCCGTCCTTGGAGACATCCTTGGAGTTGGGAAAACCTGACTGGACACAGTGCTGGGCAACCTGCTCTTGTTGACCCTGCTTGAGCAGGAGGGGGTGTGGAGTGGAAGATCTCAAGAGGTCTTTTCCAGCCTCAACCATTCTGTGATTCTGTGACCTTTATGTGGTGGTCAGTCTTTTTACTTATACGGTACACTCTTTCCAGGCTATACCAAATCACACTAGTAGCTTTCTACTGAGATTGTTTCCTCAATGATTTTTAATGAGAAGAAAAAAGAGGATAGAGGAAGCAACAGCATTTAAGTAAGTCTTAAAAAAGCAGTGAACACAGACAGGCTGACCTCCTGCTTGGAAGTTCAGCAGAGCTTCCAAACCTCGTATTGGCATCTCGCAGTGATTTAATACATAGACAAGTTGCAGCTAAAGTTTTTCAGACCTGACAGTCATATAATGAGAAGAGTGTATGTAACGTGCCCTTTGTAGGTCATATCACCTTTAGCTGCACCAGCACAGTCAGAGCTGTGAATGGCTACTGGAGCAGCAGAAACCAGCCGTTGAAGTCTGGCACAGGACAGAGACTGACAAACGAGATGTGATTTTGTAGATTTCACACTGGCTAATTGAGGATGAAGAAAACTAAAGCTGAAATATAGATCTATAGTTCATATAGATCATTGGAAAACTGTGAATCATGAAAGCATGTTTCCTTGTTATCCTAATGAGAAGGGGAATGTAGAAAGTGTAACTAAAAGTAAATCTGCTGAACTGCCTTTCTCAAGAAAAGACTGACAGGCTTTGTGGGGTAGGAATATATTATTCAGAGAAGATTATTGTGTATGATTCCATCGGGGCTATTTAAGAAAAGCATATTCATAGATATCAACATTTGAATTAAATTACAATGCACCTTACTGCACAGGCGGAGGGGAAGGAGATGACCAAATGTTCCTCTAGGTATGTGCTGGCTGCCAGATGTCACCCTCCCCTTTTTGGTGTGGATATTCCCTGTATTGGAATGTGCCTTTGTCTCTGAGACTGAAAAAAGGAAAAATAAAACCTAAAGACTGTGCTTGTATAGAAAAGTGAAGAACGGGAGGTGACACCTTTGTCCTGAGAGAGAAGGAGAGAGCGAGAATGGTGCCGTACCTTGGTTGGTAGGACATTCACCTGCAAACATGAAGAAACTTTATTTCTTCCCCAGGATATTTACAGATTTTAGACAATTGCTATTTTATGCAAAATCCAGAAAAATTCTGGAAAATAAAGGTCAGCACTCAATTTTTCTCTCTTACATGATCAACGTAACACTGAGCCTACAAATTTAGTTTTCTGTATGTTATTCCTCTGCTCATATTCCCTGTATGTTGATTTCATTTGTTGTCCTATTTAGAATACAAGCCTTTCAGAAGGTAGGCTGTTTTCCAGCAGTACATAACTCTGTTAGAATGGGCTCATGAGGCTGTGTGAAATACAATAAAACATAATAAATAACAACAATGATGGCTAGCAGAATTACCATCTTATAGACCTGAAAGATGCTAAACACATTGCCCTGAATACAAGAAGTTTCTTTCCACAACTGCAAATCTTCAGGTCTGCTGCTGCCTAATTTTAGTTTAAAATTTAAAGAGTATTAAAAGCAAAAGAAAATATTTGTGAATGTTTAACATATAAACCCCACATTTTCTTAACCAGATAATCCATATGCATCACTTCAAAAAATCAGTCTTCTGAAGTGAAAAAAAAAAAATTTTTTTTTCACTGAAAACACAGTGGAGTAGCATGCTGACTATAACTGCCTTCATGCTAAAAAAAACCTTGGAAAAATAATCATCTAAATTCAGTATTGAAAATAATATTTTATCATCATACAGTAACTGGATTTTAATTAAATATTGCTTTAATGACATTATTATGGGAAGCATTAAAAAGTAGCTCAACACTTGCCACTGGTTATTTTCTTAATAAAACTGTTGTGGAAAGCTTTAATCTTTTTAAAAAGCCACATATTATAAACCAAAAATTTCCCATTTAAACCATCCAAGCTATATACATGGAATATCTAAACCAAGGAGCTGCCTGTGAGTTTTCAGGTTAGATTCGTATCTTCACAAATATTTGAGGAAATAATAATAAAGTTCCTAGTTTTTTTCACCAAAGGGATTCTTTGTGTAAGTATACACACACACATATATATGTATATACATATGTATATGTATGTATATGCGTGTGTATATATATATATTTAAAAATATATATTTATACACCATCTCCACAGGGATGACTACTAATGTCATCAAGACAGCTCAAATGCATCATGTCTTTCTTGTCCAGGCAGGTCCATTGGAATTAAGAACCTAATCCTGTAAAAATCCATTGACTCCACTGGGAGCAGGATTGTGCTCTTGCTTGCTTACATTAAATACCTAAAGCCACTACCATTTTTGTATTGGCACTATGTTCATTCTTTTTTCATTGATGTTGCTGGGTTAATTCTGCAATCAAGGACATGCACCTTAAAAATCATGAGCATTTCATGTACTCATATAAGACAATCCTCTTCCATGTTTTCTTGCAGTAAAAAGGGCCTTAGTTTATCTTTACTTGCAGTGCTACAAAATAGAAGTACGTTTTCTGACATTTGTGAATTTGCTCTGGATTTTATGTAAAAGAAAAGGTATTAAAAGAAAAAGAGAATATTTGGGAATGCTCAACATACAAACCCCACATTTTCTTAACCAGATAATCCAAATGCATCACTTCAAATAATCAGTCTTCTAAAGTGAAAAGAATATCTTTTTAAGAATCTCCTCAAGCTCCTGCTCACGTCAGTAGCAATATTCCACTCACTGAAGTCCTTCAGCCTATTCTTATGATTGCAGTAGCTCATCTGTTCGGAGTTGTACAGCACAGAACCTTAAACAGGCCACCTTATTTATTTTATGCATTAACCAGACACTTTGCATAGAAACTCTTGTGCACACTCTTTTCTTAGACTATCAGTCTTTTTTCTTAGACACTCTTGTGATAGGGCTTCATGTTTCCATCTGCAGAGGTTTAGCTTCTGCAAGGTCTTTGGTGGTCCTTCTCAGCATCCCCTTGGCAGTGGCCCCTCTTCTGGCCTCCTGATCCTGCTTAAATTGATTTTGGTTGTCCAAATTATACTGTTTCCACAGCCAGTCACACCTTTAAGTTGGAGATAGAGGGGTGTATTCATACATGCTGGAGTGTGGTAAATTTAAAAATAAGGGGCAGAATAAACACAGGCGATTATAAAGGTGGCAAATACTAGCGGTACTTGAACAATGCCTTAAATTCCCAGCCACAGACTCTCATTATACCATCAGAGAGTGCATATTTTGCACTCCTTTTATGCTGCCTCCACAGCAGATAGATACAAATTGTCAGTGAAGCTAGTTGGAAACGTTTAGCCAGAAGGATTTTATGATAGAACATGCCCTTCTTGCAAAATTGATATTTTTTTTATTTATTTTGTGAACAAATATTCCATTTTTCCACTGGGAAAAATCAAGCTGACAGGTCTCCAAGCTCCTCACCTGGAAGGTTTTTGTCAGCTTCACTTTCTGCAGGCAGAAAGTAAATTTGACAAGCACTGGTCAGGCAGACTGTCAGAGCTGAGTACCTGAGCCCTCTGCCTCCTCCAGGCTGGGCCACCTTTCCTCGCTGTGTTGGCAGGAGGGGTGAGGACACAGAAAGCCTGAGTGCTCTTCCTTCAGCTGGCCTCCTGGAAAGCTGTTGTCGATCCACCATCATTGCAAGCGGGGAGTAATACTGAGGAGAGCCATTCAGGGTAGTAGGAGACAAGTTGTAATTGTGTTTCAGTTCAGGTGGAAAGGAGTGGTTTGGTTTGGTTTTGTTTTGTTTTCCTGGAAATGCTTCTTATGTATATTTATTTACTTTTTTCCTTTTTGTTTTTTTTTTCTTTTTCTTTTTTTTTTCTTTTTCTTTCTTTTTCTTTTATTTTTACTTCTCTTTTAATTCAAGGCAAATGCTATTACAGTACATTATATATAATTACATTATATCATATATTATATATAATATTAAATGTATAATATACAACATATACTTAGTTATTTGTATATGTTTCTGTATGAATCTTTAGATATACATATATATAAAAACTCTGCAATGTTTTACAAACAATGTTATGCTGGTTACCTCTTACAGTCCTTGTTATGTCCTTCATGTTCAAGAGCAGAAAGCTGTTCTCTTTAAACTGGTTACAAATTGTGGCATAAATGAAATGCAGCAAACTGTACTTTACATTATTAGAAAACAAAGGGACTCTCTGTATTTAGGAACAGTAGCAGAACTAAAATCTTCAACACTGAGTAAAATGGATTGCAATTGAAAACACCAGTGGTATAGTAATGTCTAACTCATACACTAATTTAAATAGCTGCAAATAACAGTAACATTTATCAGCACATAAACCTACGTATAGACTAAAAAGACTTGCTGTTTTTCCACGTCTACAACAGCTTCTTCAATTCTTTCAGTAAAAGCTGGCCAATTTTCCACTTCTGTCCTGAGATGATCAATACTCCCTAAGTGAGCCACCTTTTGAAGTACTTCAGGACACATTTAGCTCCCTCTTTGATCTTTCCATGTCTCCTTTTAGATATAATGGATTTTACTCTACTGAGGCTTTATCCCACCAGCTCCATTTTTATTCTCCTTTAGCTGACTTTCCAGAAGATAAAAGCAAGTTAAAAGGATAACTTTTCTTAGCAACAAAAATTAATCATACATCCCCATTTTGGGGAGCATCAGACACCTTGGAACCCCAGAGAAATCCTCATAAACAATGCTTTTTGCAACGTTTCCTTTTGTGGTTGTTCTTGAGGAACACACAAAGCCAGACAAATAAGTAGAGGTGAAGCATCTCTCCATGTCATTTTTAAAGCTCAGGACCTCTGTCCTGCGTAAAAGGGTGTTCCTAGTTGTACAAATCCAAGAAAAAAACAAAAGGGGAATTATGATTCCACCAAGCAACATCTTCCCTGTTTCTCCTTTTGTGCAGTTCTTCTACCCTGCTATTTCTCCATGTCCTGCTCTTTGTTCCTCCCCTCTCTCTGCCAAGCCTGTAAGCAACAGTTACATACAGACAGGATTAAAACTGAAGCAGATTTGAGCAAAGGGTTACTTGATACCACACATGGTACTGGATTTTGTTGTTGCAGATTCAACTTATGGATCCCTTGCTAAAACATATGGATACTACTTCTCCCTTATTCTCTTGAATTTCCTGTATGAAGATCTGCATCTCTGGAAAAACTACAGTGATGTAGTTTTTCTCTCCTGCTGTGGTGTAACACAAGAAAATGCAGTATATGAACTCAGACACAGGTGAAGGCATGGCTGCAATCTGTCTCTGTACCATGACAAGGTAGCACCAGCATGCCATGCACTCAACTGGATTTGGGGAGAGGGCGTTTGCTGCATCCTTGAGGTACCATCTGCCCCAAATCTCACCTATGCCTTTATCACATTGGAAGAGAATTTGCACCGTAAGCCTTCCCCTGCCCTCAGCTCTGGACTGGACCACTCATAAGCCCCTTGACAGGATGCTCATATTTATCAATCTTTGTATTTTCACCAGGATATTCTTATGGTGCTAGGTACTGTGCAAAACCAGCTCAGTTTGTCTAAGCAGACAACTAGGGGATTTTGTTTGTTTCTTTTTCCTTCTTTTTTGAACCTAGAATAAATACAAGTATTCAGAGGAATATACCTACAAGAAAATCTTCAACACCAGAAACCCTGCAAAAAAGTAGAACAGCTGCTTCAAATTTGGGAAGAATAAAATTATTTTTCTCCTCAGCAAATTTTGGGAAGGCACTCTTTCCAAACAAGCAACCTGGAGAAAGTTGAATGTTTGGTTTGCTTTTCAGTGTACATCTGAATATGTTTGTTATTAGCAGGAAGAGTCTCAAGACTAGAAAAGAAAATTGCCTTTCCAGACAGCATGAATTTTAATACACAGTAAATGTGGGAGTCAACAGAGCTGCTGAAATAGAAGGTAATTTTCTGAACAATATCCCTACTCTTCTACCTAATTCACAATCTGATAATTTTTTTGTGTAAATGAGGCAAACCCTTCCACTAGATTAGTGTCAATATTAGAGAGATAAACAGGAGAGGAGGAAGAAAAAGAAACCAGCTCAGACCCAAGGCACCCATTTAGCATCCTGTTATTTTGAGTGCTGATGGAACTGAAAAAGGCAGAAAGGGTAGAGAAAGGAATCCTGAAAGGACTGATGAAATAATAGTAAAGCTAACCCAGTGCTAAAGGGGCTCAGGAATATGTAAACTCTACCTCCCTGCTCATGCCCAACCCTGGATTTGCAAGGGAAACTCTCCTGGAAGGAACCCAGCTCTCAAGTCTGCTGGACGGTCCTTGGAAATACCATCAGATAAAGGCTGCTGAGACCATACAGTGATGTAAGGCATGCCCTAGAAGTCCTGGTCTTGCCAGACAGGGTCACCCTAATGGTCTAAAGCTGCATCTAACTCACTAAGCAGCATGTTATAATTTAAGGAAAGTTACATGAAGACCTGGTCTCAAAACTGAATTGCCTGAATGTCAGCAGAATGTGGGTTTGTTCTGTGTGCGTGTGTGTGTGTGCCATCCTCCACAAGCTGGTAGAGGCTCATCTGCAGCATGGTTTTTATGTAAACTGTGTTACGTAGAATCAGCTGTTGAACACCAGCTATAGCTGAGATGTGCTTGGTGTCTCAGACTGAATTTAAGGCTAAAATCACAAATATATATATATACTGCTGATTTAGAGCTAAGATCCTTCTGTGAATGCAGTTCTCTGCAGAGAAGGTAGTGCATATACTGCAATTGTGTCACTGCTGTAAAAAGGAGTTCATCTGCAAAAAATAGTAAAAAGGAATAGTTGATATGCAGGAAGCCAGACCAGAGGAGTGGATTCAATTCATAATGAAGACATCAAATACAGAGGTCTAAAGGAATGCTCACGCAGGTGAGCTATGTGTCTAAGCTGTCACATAATCAATAGAGACATAGTCAATACAGTCATTGTTTTTTAGGGCGAGATTCTGCTGACAAGTGACTAGGGGTGCAATTCAGTTTCCTGCACATGGGCACAAACACCATTTGAAGACTAGTACCTGTAAAACGTCTGCCCAAGGTTTGCAGATACAACACACAGGACCTACTTTAAATTCATGGCCTCAGGAGTGGTGACTTGTGGCCAAGTAGGAAACAAAACACAACTAAATTGTGCTTAAATACATTGCTCCCAGCATTTGAATCATACACTATATGTCTAGTAAGCTGAATTATTGTCCAGTCTCCTCAGACCATATGGGTTAAGACTGGGATTCAATATCCTAAACATAGGGTGTGGATTTATTTTAGGCACTAAGGAGTATCTTACCTGGCCTCCACCTACTTCCTGGAAGTCTCTGTCATATCTGCCAGCCCAGTGATGGTGTTATGAACACTTAAGGGCATCTCATATGGCACCAGGTGCCGACGTTTAGGCAGCTTCAACGTGCACCTACTGGCTTACTGACTGGGGTCACTCACTAGGCTCCACTGACTGGCTGTCCATCGACTATAGTATGAGCCATGCATATGTGTCTATACCTCTGTTTAGGTGTCTTAATTTCAAACTGTACCTGTACAAAGACATGTGGTCTTAATTTCTCAGTACTGAAATTCTTCAGTTGAGGAATTTTAGATGAAAAAACCCTGCTTTGAGGTTGAGAGGTCACTACCAGTGACAGTTTTCACATTATTCACCCATTGAGTGAATAAATTGTAAATCTTCCCAGAAATATCATCATGCAATCAGCCTCTTTCCTTATCATGGATAAGTCATCCTAGTAACAGTCTGTACCACCATTGTCAAATGTTCTTCAAATGGTCTTGTGCCAGAAAAGGCCTCCTCACCCTTTCCTCAGGTTTAGAAGATGCTCATATTTCATACCTGAGCAACATATCTAAAGAAAATCATTACATATGATATAGCAGGCTGGTGCTGGCAAAAGAAGGGTGGCTTCATCATGCCTCATTCAGCTCCACACTTGCAATACCTCTCCCACTTCATAAGGTCTCCAGGATCAGACTAGCAATATGTACAGCTTCCCTTTGTGAGAAGGTAGAGGAATAGTAAGAACTCATTTTTAGTGCTCTGCCTCTTTCTCCTGGTTCAGCAAGTCTAAATGGGCTACCTCTGCCCCTTCTGCTCCAGTGACTCTCTCCTGTTCCTTTGATACAATAGCTATGGCAAGACTACTGTTCTCTACATCTCTCATTGATTTAGCAGCTCCTCCTTGTTTACCTTTCCCATCTCTCTTGCATTCAGTTATTTGACATACTTTGTTTCAGATGCAAAAAGTTAATTTTGGATCTTCCCCTCTGACTCTTTAGGCTCCAGAGGAACAGACCCTGCCACTGAGAGAAGATATTTATCTTATAATCTGAAGGGCTGTGTCTGCTGCAAAGAGTAGTTCTGTCCATGTTCTGCTTCACTA
Organism: Ciconia boyciana; assembly: GCF_034638445.1. Classification (NCBI taxonomy): domain Eukaryota; kingdom Metazoa; phylum Chordata; class Aves; order Ciconiiformes; family Ciconiidae; genus Ciconia; species Ciconia boyciana. The sequence goes on along the minus strand of NC_132936.1, from coordinate 9,911,766 downwards.
GTAAAAATGATGTGACAGGCAAGCAGAGTTGTGGGAAAGAAATCTTCACTATGCATTCGAAGTGATCTTGCTTCCAGGGTGACAGCTTCTGAACTAGCTATTACTGTTCTGAAAAGAAAGACTGAAGTTACAGCAGGTAGCTCTATGAAGCTATTAGCTCAGTATTTAATGGATGCCAAAAGCAGGCAGAATTAAGAATTACTTGTAAAGGAATAGAAAACAAAATAGAAAACGTCATAATGCCACTGTTTAAATCCCTCAGGTGTCTTTAATATAGTTCAGTTTCCCTTGTCTCCAAAAGAATACAGTAGTACTGGGAAAGATACAGAGATGGACAACAGGGAGGACCAATGGTAGTGAAAAGCTAAACATAATAACACTCCTTGTCTTGGAGAAGTCACTGAGGAAAGGATACGACAGATGTCTATAAAAGAGCAGTAACACAGAGTGGGTGAAATGAATAGAAACTATCTCATCTATGCTAAGACCATCAAATAAAACTAGCAAGTAACAGATTAAAAGCAAGCCATAGAGGTACTTTCTCATATGTGTGGCTGCTACAAGACAATGTGGATGCCTAAAGCTTATCTGGATTCAAAAGAGATGAGACAAATTAATGAAATAAAATTGACAGGATTCTATTAAACACAAAGGCATCACCTTTCATTCAGGCAGTCCCGGAGGCATAAGTCACTGCTGGCAAAAGAGTGTACCAGGGAGGTGTCACCATATGTTGCCCTGTTCTTACATGCCTCCCTATGCATCTGCCATTGGTCAGTGTTGGAGACAGATCTAGGTGGATTTTTGCCCTGACCCAATAAGAGTGTTCTTATGTTCACACAATTAGTGCTAGCCTCTGGGGAAGGGATTTAGGCCAGCTACTGTGGATGCTATTGCAATGCTTAAAATGTACATTCAAGACCCTGGCAGCATAATTCAGAACACCTCAATTAGGCACTGAGTCATTCTATACTGTCAGTGGGAGGGAGAGCAGGACCACCAACATTTTTGCACACTTTGCTTTTGATTTTTAATTGGAATAAATTTATTTATGTTCATAAGAATGTTTATTTGAAAAAAGGATGTGTTTTCCAAAGAAGAATGCAGGAAGAATAAAGTATTCCCCCTTCCCCCCATTCGAAGTAATCTCTTGCTTATTGAGGACTAGAAGTCGTAATTTCAGATATTATTAGCACCATTTTTGTATCAAGTGGCAGTATGGTACAAAATTCATTGCTGACACTTTTTAATCTGATATTGATGATTCATACAAAGTCAGATAATTTCATCCCCAATAATATGATACAAAGCTGTTACTGCATGAGTCAGTTTCCAGTAACGAAGGATAAGAATATACCGGAATTCACTATGTAACAATATCAGGGCTGTAATACACTTCGCAGGATAGCCAAGATAGACTTGGAACTACCTCCCATGTTAAATTAAAATGCTCTTCTTTTGTTGTTGCTCATCATTAAATGTGTTGAATACTGTGTTCTTACCTGGGGGATTGTGGAAAACTTGTAATATTTATAAAGGGAAGAGCCACTCATCTCAGGGCCATTTCTGTTGTATGTATTATTTATTTCCTGATCTATCTCCTCCCATGTTCACTGTCTTTGAGAACTATGATTAATAAAACATTCCATGCTGAATAGTGTGGGTTATATTCCCAAATATATATATTCAGGCTATTTCTATGCAAATGTCACAGGAGAGATTTTTCATCACAAAAAATATATGTATTCGCTACTTGATCCATTCATTTTACGTTTATTTTTTAGATTAATTATTCTATTTCCCTACATGACCAGTTTTCAGCTGGGCACCCCAAAGGGATTTTGCAACCAATGTAGACAGACTTTGTTTTTTAACCCATATGAGAAGTAACTGTAGAAGATAATTAAAGGGAGTGATTTAGAAAAAAAATATTTCTTCACTTTGTTATTTTGTTTTCTTAAACAATATTTAATTTCTTATTAATGTATAAAAAAAGGAGAAAATAATGTCATAAACTTCTTACAGTATGCTGTAGTATATTAAGAACGAAGTATACATTGTCTTCATCTAACTTGAATCGATATTCCAGTAGATATGAGAACACTTATTGCTACAGAAACCTACACCGAAAGTCCTTATTGAGGCAACTCTTGATATCTATTCATTGATGGGAATGTGACTGGGTGCTTTTAATCTCAGCTTCTGAATAAGATAATGCATTAGTCTTGGTTCAAGAGAACTAAAACCCCCCAAATTTTGTATTATGAGAGAGGTCAAACTATGTAACTTGAAAGGTTTTTTTTTGTTTTAGCTCTATCGCTCCGTCATATAAGTTCATCTTGTCCCACTGCAGCAACTTAGTACTCTTTTTCAGGCAATATGCATATATTTTCCAGAGAATATGGCAATAATAGTCCTTGATTGTGTTTATTTTCAGTTTGTATCACAGGAATATCTAATGGCCCCAGCAGAAGACCTGTCCTTCTGTGGCAGCACTGCACCAGCAACGTACTGTCCCTCATCATCAGCATCCAGACTCCAAGGCTAGAGCAAGGAGCAGATGAAATAGAGGGATAGTGAAATAACTGTAAAAGAAAAACTTAATTTTATTTCCCCTAATACCAATGAAAAAGCCTTCTATTGCCTTCGGTGAGGCCATTTATGTGTATTAACTTATGTATAAGTAGTCATGATACCCAAGGTACAGAATAACATCCCTGTTAAGCTCAAAAGGGCCAGTGCACATGGTCTTAACACACTTTTGAATGTAAATTTATTCTCAGACAGTTTAATTAAGTTGATTTTCAATCTTGATTTTTAATTGAAATCTTCAGTCTTGAGTCAATCCTCAATTCAAACAGAATATCAAACACTGTAAATGGGAACAGGTTGAGAGAGAACAGCTGCACTGGGCCTCCAGTCTGAAGTGTCATTCTCTTCTTAAACAGGGTGTTACTGCAGACCCAGCTTTGACCTCCAACATCACTTGCTTAGGAGAAGTGCACAGCACTTTTTCCAACTGATTAAGAAAAAAAGTGCTAAGAAATGCAACCCCTTCAAGTTAAATTTCAATGAACTGGAAACTTTATCCACCTGGAAATAGAGACCTAATGAGAAGCCTCAAGCTACATACTCCAAATCACTACTAACTTATGAGAATCTTGCTCCTTGTCACTGTTCAACTGTTAAGTATCTAAGGTCTTAAAAGTTAATCACAAATTATGATATCAGTACAGGAAGGACATAATTTGACAGGTAGACACATGCCAGGTTACAGGTCTAACCTGAATTACTTTATACAAAAGTCATGAGCAGGAATAAATATTGACTCTCTCAACTTTTCATCTGATCTCAGTAGGAGTTATACATATAAAAGGACTGCAGAACTTGACATAGCATTGCAGGACTGGACATAAGATAAGCAAAAAGCTTATTGTAATGATAAGTACTTATCTGGCAAAGAAAGGGACCGCCTGTTAAATAGGGTAGGAACAAGATAGGGTTAGCACACCAGTTTCTAGACTCTTTGCAAAACAGAAAAGTTATTTGGCTGGCTCATCCCAGGAGCTAAATTGGGTGGATATTATCAATTTTGTCACAAGCAAGAGTGCACAGAAATAGGGATGACTCACAAAGTCTAAGGAAAACAAGGAACTCCTTAGAAAGCACTACCTCAATCTTTTTTCTCCTCAGTAGCAGTAGAGGAGAATATTCCTAGGGGGAGGAATTAGCTGTTCCTAGCAAACCAGTGTGGGGGTGTCAGTTCATCTTCAAGAGTGTGGATGTGTTCCTCTGTTAGAGAGTAATGTGCTGACAAGAAGTTAGGTATTTAATCTGTTCACAAATTCCATACCACATACGGCTTAGGTATCTTCTGTAGTCTAAGAGCTGACCTCTTCTAGAAGTCTAAAGATGGTAAAAAAAGGCATGATGACTTTGTAAAGTTATGTATTCTCTTAAATGATCCTTCAGGATCACTCTTTTGTCCCAGTTTGAAAGGTCAAGAAGAGTTTTCAATATCAGAAAAAAAAAATCATAAGCTCTAGTAAACTTTTCTATGATTCTCCATTAGTGTTTTTTTTGGTTTGTTTTGTTCTTTATAGACAATAATATAAAGATTTGAGAAGTGCAGATTAGATTCTGGATGCTTAACCTGATTCATAAAAAGGATCTAATTTAAAGAACATACTTTTGTCAGACTTTTCACCAGAAAACATAAGTAATTTTTGACTTATTGACCAAGTGACTTGTAAATTCTCCTGTCACAGAATTTCAAATGGAAACTACGTAAAAAATACAGCACTCTGCTGTTCCACATTTTGAGCTCCAATACTTGTCTAACAGATCATTTGTTATTCAGACTTTTATAGAAGCAACTCTGTTTCAACCATAATATTTTGCCTGATTATTTGTGACATTCATTTCTAGAATTCAGAATAGCATGATACACCTAATATTCTGGGTTTGTACTCAACTTTATTATAAAATTCAGACTGTCTGCTTATGACAGACACTCATTAAGGAGGGGTTTATGATTTAGCATTGCAATTACAATCTCTAGGGGAGCTTGTTTGGCCGTTCTGAGGAAACATGGCCTAGTTAAAAGATGATGTTAAGGCAGGAATGTAAGTGCAACAGTGTCTGTAGCTGAAATACCCACAGATGCCAGAGTGACTTCTGTCCCAGACTGGCAAAGCTAAAAAGGAAGATTATCATTATCTGGTTTAATTGCAAAAATACTTTTAGAAAAAAAAAACAGCTTGAAAAAATGTACTAAACAATATCACTTTTTTTTAACAGTAGGGAGGAACGAGTGAGATACAGACAGAAAGAAATAGAAAAGCAGTCAAAGCCTGGTTTGGTCCTGCCAGAAGTCGCCTCATGGCATCACCACCCTGCCCAGGCCAGGTTGAGCATCCTCCCCTGGGATGACACAAGGATCCTGCACCTGGCCAACAAAGGGCAGCTGGGGGTAGCAAGCAGGGACCCTTGGGTGTGCCTGTGCGACCTGGTGGGGATTTCTTCCCCACATGTACAGTGGGGGTTGCAGCGAGCAGCATGAACATATGTACAGCTGGAGCATCTGCATCTCCCACAGAAGGGGGATGCAAGTAGGGACTGGAGAGAGTGCGTGTGCCCGAAACTCACACAATTTGTGAGGGATGTGAGTGTGTGCATATAAATATGAGCCTGTGCATGCTTGGGTGTAATTACAATTTTTTGAGCTTAGTTACAGAAGAGTGTTTAGAAATTTGTAGTTGGATATTTAACAATTTTGACAGTGTCCAGTATTGCAGTTTATCTGTTGTGTTGTTGATGCTGATCCTGAATTTATAGTTCACTGAATGTTGGTTAGTTATCTGCTATTAATAAATAAATAAACTGCTTTGATCCTGGTTTGGTTCAAACCACTTGAACTGGAAAAGTTTTCCCTGTGACACAAACGTGTTTTATTTTTTAAGTAACAACTTGAAAATATGAATAGGAACTTCTTATTACATGAATCTTGAGGACACATTAGGTAACAACATTGTTTAAATGCTAAAATAATCACAAGCACAGTTTAAAATCTTTAGAATTATTAAAAAACAGAATACAAGTCAGCAAGGTTGAAGATACCTCAATGACCTGAAGGCAAAAACCACATCAGAGTTATTAAGCCAGAACTAACAATGTCATGGTGCTATCTGAACCGAAAAATCATTCTAAGCTTTCTCCTCCTGGGAACTGATCCCTATCACTTTCTATCAGATTGCTGTTATGATAAGACTACACGAGTAATAGCCCAGGAATAGCAGGCTCTAAACATTTACATACTTTATCAAGAGTGCTGATCACAGTGACACGCTCCTTAACCAAACAATAAAAGAGAGGAATAAAAAGGCCTTTTATTTTCTGATCTCTTTTGCATATTGTCATTCTTGCTTTAACTCATTTGTCCATAAAAATATCTCTGTGATAGAGAATGCCAGATGATGATAATGAATAAGCACAAACCACTGACTAAATGACAAATTGTGTGCACTCAGCAGACGAGACTGCTTTTAATTTTTTTGGCCAATTATTTCAATGTACTGCAAGAAAGGACATCAGATATGTGGCCATACAGCCATGATTGTTCCTATTAAATATGCAAATGGATTATTATCATATATCATAAACCCCACATCATCTTCAGCACAAATATGAACATGGTACTGCAAGGGACTTCATAGATTAATGAGTTCACTCTCTGCTTTTACAGGCAATTGTTACACATCCCATTTCATAAACTAATCAAACTTTAAAATTAATTAAGCTTTTTGCCCCTCTTGCATCGGAAACTCTTCCAGACTCCTGGTTCTCAGAAACCTTCTTTTAATCTCCAACATAAATTTTATTCAGTTCCAGTTTATTTCCATTTATTCTTGCGCCAAGTAGCCTTTCCCCTCTTGGATGTTTATCATCACTGATATATTTACAGAAAGCTAGCATAATCCCTACTTAGCCTTCATTTTACAAGGCTAACAAGCCAAGCTGTTTCAGTCTCTTTTCATAAGAGAAGTTTTTCATTTCTTAGTCATTCCTGCATACCCTACTCTGCACTTACTCTAGTTTGAGTTTTACTCCTGTGGGATACAGGGATTATCTCACTTAGGACATCCAAGGATGTTCTTTGCCTTTTTTTCTTGGCTACATCATATAGGTGATAGTTGGTCTGTGATCAGTCAGTTCTATGATGTCTATGCCTCTATCATTACCAGCTCATGAAATCCCAGTTTACAGCAAAATTGTTGTTATTATTTCAACAGTGCATGGCTTTGTATTTTGTACTTCTGAATTTCATCTCATCCTTGTTGTTCTAGTCCTCCGGGCCATCTCTCATCTCTTCCTTTCTGTACAATAGAAAAATATTCCTCTGTATTAATGATGACTCCAAAACTCACAATGTCAGTAAATTTTATCAGTATCTCCCCCACTTCTTTGCTGAGGGAACTAATGAAATCCTTAAATGCCACTGATAACTTCTTTCTGCTCAATATTTTCCCTGTTTATTACAATTCAAACATATACCTTCTATTCTACTGTTCTTCACTTTCTAGTATAACTCTTTATTTTCTTTTTGGCACCATGTCAAATACTTTGCTGAAATCCACATATATTAGAGCTGCCATCTTTTCATTTGACTATCAAATCTCTTTCAATAGAGTATCTAGCATGATCTATTTTTGCTAACCTAGCTTTGTGTGTGAATTTATATTCCACTTACCATCCTTTCCGTATTTTTTTTAAAGAAAGAATTCTAAATCCTTCTGTATAATGAATATTAGATTAGCAAGCTTGTAGTGGCTTAGATCACTTCCCCCTCCTCCCTTCTTAAATATAGGTGTTAATTTGCTATTCACAAATAAGGTGTAAGATTTATCTTGCTAGATTTATTCAAAATACTTGCTTCCAGGCCTGTAATTTCATGTCCCAGCTCTTTCAGAAATGTGGGTTAGAAATTATCCAGTCCCCCCCCACTTGAACAGATTCAACCCTGTTAATTTTGCTTCTCTCTTCACTCTATTTCTTTCCTCATTTTCTTACCCTTTTTTTATTGAGGAGGGAGACCTTTGCTATTTCTTTTAATAGTTTTACAAATCTATCAGAATTTGCCTTTGGGAAACCTCTCTTTTACTCTCTACATGTCATGTCTTCTGCAACAGTACTTTTATCAGGCCCTTTTTTTTCTCATGTCTTCTAATTTCTTGAGGTTATTTATCCAGTTAATTATTTAAGCTATACAGTCATGTGTTTCCTACTTTTATTTGGGATATTTTTGTAACTGATTTTTTAAAATTCCAAGTCTCTATCGTATTTTAGTTCCTGAGCTCTTCAGTCCAACTAATTCTACTAGTTCCCTTAGATTCTCAAGATTTTCTTTTTTAATATCAGGAACCTTAGGTATGGGCCTACTTTTTAATATTCTTACATTCAGTGCAAATGAAATCAGATTGCTAACGTTGATCCAATTGTATTTTCTACAAACAGAATAGTATACAGTGTTTTCCTTTCATATCATAGTCAGTTTTTAAAAAATCAGCTGTTAAGGGCCAAGGGCTATTAGGAGAAGATAATCTATTAATTTTCACATTCAGGAATAATGAGACTTTATAATTGTTAGTAGCATTTGGTTTCCAGTTCATATCTGGAAACTAAAGTCTCACAAAATAACACAATTCATATAAACATTTGTGTATATCTAAATTAATAGTGACACTAAAATACTACTAAGAGGCAAAATATGTGAACTCGGGAAAAAATCTCCTATATAACTTTAGACACCACATCCGGCACAGGTCTGGCCAGCTCAGAATACGGGAAGATGAGTTTCTGTCCGTCTGCACCTGTGAATAAAATCATACTTTTTATTTTACCAGTGCCGTTACAGTGATTTCCTTCTTTCGGTATCTGACCTCAAGGATCAAGAGAAGTCTCCCAGAAATTACACAATAAAATATACTTGCCATTCTCCCCTGAGATAATTTTCACCTAAACATATGCTCTTTTATTTTCCAGAGGTATTTAGAGTTCCTAGTTCAACCTCCTGGATCTGATCACAGAGGATACAGCACACCTTGACTACTGGTCACCTGTATGACAGCAGCTTAAAGCTGGTTGGTGTGACCATTGTACTTTAAAATGCAGTGGAACTTGGGTTTAATCTAAATCCATGTCTCAAGCAGATCTAGGCGATCTATCATGCAAAAGTGGATCCTCAGGAGAAATCTAAACAAAAAGAACTAGGACTCTACAAATTGTAAGTATGATGTGGTAAAGTCCTGAGCTCCTTGACCAGGAGCCTTGTTAAGATGAAATTATTATAATCATTGGCATTTTTCACCATCATGTATTTATTTTTCTGTGAAGCTGATGACAGATACACTGTAGGAGCTAACAAAACAGCACAAAGTAGCAAGAGTCTCCCTGATGAGATAATAATTACATAAGCTCTCCTTTAAAAATAAAAAATAATGTCATTGCAGAAGAGTACTTTTGTGTTAACTCTTTAGCACAATCAAGAAGCAATACAGTCATGCCATCACTCTTACTGAATGCCTCAGAAAAACAGAAAAAAACCTTACATCATTACCAGACACTGGTATTATATCTGCTTGCCTACAAAAGAAGCTGATTAAAAATTATTTTTGTCCAATTTCCACATGCATTTACCAGTTTAGAAAGCACCAATCATGCAAAGGAAAAATATGGGGAATATATTAGGTCTCGGAGTTAGGAAACAGATACAACAATAACTACCTAAGAAAGTAAGTCAGTAAGAAAACCTTCATCAAATATTTCACTGGAAGTTGTCCACAAAGAAATTTCTACCTTTCTCTGAAACATGAGAGAATGGGAATTACTGGACAGTCCGTTGTTATAGTTTAGCATGACAGCTCATGAGTTTCTACTTTTATGTAAATGTAAGGTTACTGCTTTTTAAATAATAAGCCTAAGCAAAGGCAACACATTTTCTGTAAATGGTTGTTCCAATTTGAAAATAAGAAACTTTTCTTTTGCCATGTCCTTTTGTGTTTGGTTCATACAATTATTCATTGAACAAGTTTATTAAGTAGAACATACACTGAAACCACTAACATGTTTTTAAAGAATAGTCATGGAAATCCTGAGCTGTTAAGTGAAAGTATTCTCCCCAGAAATCGACTCACAAATGCTACATGCTTCATTTCAAGCTACAGAAACAAACAGTGTGACCTCTGTGTACAATCACAGTAACCAGGATTTTGCATACCCGCAGTGAACTGCTCAAAAATCATCAATCACACAAGAATCCTTTGAAGAAATTGTTATTGAGTGCAACTTTAAAAAACACATTTTGCTTTTGCCTAATACTGCATGCTGAGACTTAAGAATTATTGATAAGGATTTAGAGATATAAATTCATATAGTGCTTACTCACAAAATGCCTGGCTTTCTCCCTCTTTCATGAGTCATTTCTTCACTCCTACATTTTTATTAATGTTTTAACACTTTTATCCAATGCATTTTGATCTATTCATATGAAAAAATTATAATAACATTTTAGCGGCTGCACCATTAAATCCTGAAATTCATTCAAAAGTATTGTATAAATGTCTACAATAAAAATCTCCAAAATCAGAGTGTAACAGATAAAATGAGTGTTACATGAATTTAAAAAACGTAACAAAATGCAGCTGAATCTTCTGTTACATAATATTTGATCACACAATGAAGTCAGGCCAGTACTGCGACTTTTGTAAGCTCATTGGATGCTTGAATCAGGTCCTTGCTGCAGTCTTGAAAGTTTTTTTTCCTGTAGGTTTTCAAAACAGAAGCACATGCAAGTCTGCAGTAATCTCTTCCCTGTGGAAGTCAGTGGAGCTGAAACACAGCCTCCAAGTGAAGCACTTAGCCAACTATTCTCCTGAATAGTCTCTTCTTTAAGGATAAAATTAGGCGTATACCTCAGGGTTACATGCATGTTTAAGTGGCCCTTTGAATATTTATGTAGCTGCATTCCAAGAATTGGTCTTCACTGATTTAATGCTTGGATTTTTCCTCAAGATATTTCTTGGGAACAATCACATAGACTGCTCAGACCTCTCCTGAAGGAGGAGGCAGTTTCATGGTACATCAACTGGTGGGGGCATCCCAGGGTGAGAAAGAGACTGCCGGTCGACCAGCACTGCAACCATGGTTATTGGTGAGGTTCCTGTAAGTCACAGAAAAATAAGGTGCAGAGGCAGAATTGACCTTCCCTGTGATATTTCCAACAAGCTTTTTTTCCTATTTTTCTGCTGCTTTACTGTGCATATATATACACATGTGCAGGACAGTGTATTAGTGGTGATGGCATATGATGCAGAGGTTAGGTGTAATCCTGACAAATCTGAATACATGTGTTACTGTGCAGCTATTTTATGTAGGCATGGCACTAATTACTATAGAAAACTAAAATCAAATTCTTCAGCATTGAATCTGACTGGATATCTTCAGGAGGCAAAATGCAATATTTTGAAGCTTCTCTCCAAGCAATTAAATATAACTTTAAGAACTAAGGTATGAAGTTGACGCAAACACTGGAAAAAAATAATTTCAAAAGGAGAAGATGGCAAAAAAATTAGAAGTGTTCAGTTTTACAAAACAGGGTACAAGAACCTACCTGATGAAGGTATAAGAACAATGCAGTGATGCTCTAATGGAGGGTCCTTACAATATCTTCTGATAATCCCAGAGAGAAAAATGGGGAGAAAAGTCTGGTGAAATCAAGCACATTTACAATTGATAAAACAGATATTTCACAGAAGTAATGCACTGACTTGGGGAACTCATCCACTTCAAAGAAAAAGATTCTTTAGAATTGCAATAGTTTCAGATGTTTATAAACCCAGAGAAATTTATGCTAAACAGAAAAGTAGCTTATATAAGGTAGCATGTTACAAACTATAAAAAAGAAATCAACTACTTTATATCTGGATTTAAGGTATAATACTGCCAAAGTATTCACTTGGGAACTCCATATGTTTTTTCTGAAATATGTGTTCCTGGTGACTGTGAGGTGAAATACAAAGACTAGCTAAAATAATCTGTTCTAATAGTTCTTTGCAATTCCTATGTTTTTTATTTATTGTTTTAAACACTACTTCAGAAAGAAAAAAAAAACCTGCAGCATGACAAGGTACTTAAGCATCTACCTACTTCTGAACATGTGTTTAAATGTGCTCCAGGGTGGGAACTTTCATCTGGTAAAATATCTCAGAATTTGCATTCCTCACATGAAATTCTAGCACTCCTGGTGTCAACCAAGATTTTATCACTTATTTCAGTGTTGGTAGGCTTTCACCCTCATACTCTAACAACTGGCAACTGAGGAAATATTTGCTTGTCTTAAAAAAAAAATCTCTATTGTCAGCAGTTCATACTACTCTCTTCTGACCTGCCCTTTGTGAGTGAAATCTTTATTCTAGGCAACCAAATCACTATTCTCTCAAATCCTTCCTGAACACTCATTTGCTTTTTGGTGCCTATGAGAAATGTGTCAATAAGGTTACAATAGTGCTTCTCTCTTTCTCTCCCTCTCTCTTTATACATATATATAGACATACATACATACATATAGACATGTGTGTATATATATATATACACACATTAGTTATTTTACCTTCTTTGTTTTCAATGCACCTTGTCTTATCCATGCGTGCCTTGTTTAGGTGTAAGCTCTTTCTGATGACATCTGTCTATACTTCATGTCTTGTACTGTGGAAAATGTTTTCACATTGCTTTACAACAATTAAAGGTCAGCTGTTACATTGCACCTAACTTGTGGAGGGCTGAGTGACAGGACACACTCTATTGTGACAGGGACATATGCAATTTGGTAATGCTTTGGCTGAACTGCAGCGTTAGAGGAGCACAGCTCCAATGCAGCCGACGTGGCTGTGCTATGTATGCTTTGCCACAGAAAGAGAAGGGCCTGACATGTGGGTTATATGCTGTTTCTTGGGTGATATGCATCATGTTTACAGAAATCTTCACTCGGTAGTGCTGGAAGTCAGTAAAAGCCTCAGGAGTACGGCTGATGTCCAGAGTCTTATATATAAAATTTGTGAGTCAAGCTGATAGTGTGGCAGGACATGTATGGTGAAAATCAACTGTTCTTTGCTCTGCAGACCTTGTATCAAATGATTCACAAATGTTTTTCTGACTTAGAAAAGATATCCTAAAAACCTGATATGCAAAGTTTCATAACAATTATCAAGCAATCCATTCCCTTATTCCTTCTTGTAGCCTTTTTCAAGCTCCACTGATGCCAAATACTGTTTTTTTCTGATAATCTGGAACCTGCTGTGCTCCTTTCTCTGAAAGAGGAAATATTGCCCACACTGTAACTTTCCTTTCACAGGAGCAATTTCTGAACTTCCTTTAAATATTATGCAGAAAATGCTCCTTTCTGGATATAAACCGAATGCCTGTGGCTGAGTCCAGCCAAGGCAATGCACTTCTTTTCCCATGTGCAGATGACATTGTCTGGGCCCTGGGATCTGAGAATTAAGTTCTTCCTTATCTCTGCTAGGATGTTGTACTTTCCCAATTGGTTCCAGCAGGAAGAGCTTAAGCACATGTCTGAACCTATGAAGAGCTGGTCCACTGATTGGTTTGGCTCTGCCAAAGCTCCTTTGACCTTCACTTCTTAAATAGTCACAGCCTAGCCTGTACCGGGCTAGGCTCCCACTCCCATCAATGCACCTTTTCTGAGTATGCCCTTTTGTTGCCATTATGACTGACTGGAAGTCTATTTGCTTCCATGGTATTTCATCATTTCATCTAGGCTTTGGGATCAAGAGCTTGGTAATGGATAGAGGAATGTTACTTACCTATTGTGAACAGACGTGTCAAAATTGGGTCCTGCATCATAGTGTCTGAGCCTGCCTAGGATCATACTTTTTGATTTATTGCATTTGACTTAGTTTCTCTTTTTATACATGCCTAGTGGTATGAGTTTACATAGAAAAAAGTGTTTTTAAACAGAAAAACAAATATTTTCCAGAAGGACAGTTGAATGCTGAAAACACAGTGAAAACCACCACATCTAAAGCTCATTTTGTGTGATCTATTTTTCACAGAGAGCAGGCATACATAATTTGGTTTTATTTTTACCCTAGAATTTAATGCCCTTTGTGCAAAATGTAGAAGTTAATTGGTAGCTAACCGACTTTGATGGTATGTTTGCTGTGCTTGAGGGACATATTTTCCCAAATTGCCACATTTTAAATAGATTTTACCTTGCAGGGCTTACTTTTACCTTATCATTACAACTCGGAAAAATTCACTACCTTTGCTCCATGCTGATAAGTGCTCCCAACACACTTAATAATGAGATATCATGTATATATATGCAAAGAAAAAAGGAGTAGAGAGAAAAAAATCCTCCACTGTGAAGGATGTAGCAATTAATTGTTCACAAGTTGGACACAGGCATATAATTTTTCAAGATGCATGAGGTGTTTCCTTAAGAAAAGGTTGAAGGAGAAACTCTTTTTGTATTTTCAAGGCATTAATTTTAGTCAGATGAGAATCAGAAATGTCAAATTCCTGTATTAATAACTGCTTCCTGTTCTCACATTTTTGGTAGGAAGCTGCTGAGCATTCAAAATTTAGAGTTTTATCAGGAAAGAGGATGACTTAGCACTCTCACCTGAGGCAGCAAAACACTTTCATCCAGACCAAACTGCATCTGGGCTTTATTCATGTACTTACCTCACTAGGATTCATCAGCAGATGTTACTGGCCAGTTATTAGAGTTGGACTTTAGAGAGAAACTTTAGAAATTTGAATATACTTCGACGAGATATTGGTATGCAGCCTCAGGTTTCAGATGAGGGTATACTACTAATTGATCGTTTACAGGAACTTCATAACTTTTAAACCATTGCGGAGGGCAATTACATGTGTTATTTGTCAGGTGGTTGGTTTGTTTATTTGATCTTTACATAGACTGGAGAAATCCTAAGTTCTGTAGTAAAGTCACATCTTGGGGGGGAGTGTTTTGTTTTGTTTTTAAATATGACTAGTAAATGAAAGAAGACATTAGAATGTAGTTCCTTATGAAATCCATACTCCTCTGTGATAATTTTGTCCCTGAGCTAAAATTTACTTAGCTGAAATCGTACTTCTGTTTTTCAGTCAGGACGAAGATCACAGAAATGCTAACATAAAGTCAACTTTTTGCAACACAATATTCTTGTTCAGTTTTATTTAAAATTGGGACCAACCTTTTTACAAAAAAACCCCACCTTGACATATGCAATGCATCAAGATATATTAGAGGTGTTGCCCTGGAGTGTTCTGCACATGCAAGTGGAAACTGGGAGTTTAACATGCCAAATATCTGAACCATAAAACTAGGCAAGTAGGTAAGAGACAAGGCTATAATTCATTGTGGCTTCATGCCATGTTCTTTTCCCTCTCTGTGTAAAAAGGAAACCCTCTAGGGGTATTCAAACTCTGAAAATAAAGTATTTTAAGTCCAAAAAGATGATAATAATGTGAAAGTGTTGGCTTGAAATGACAAAAGCCCTAAGCTTTTAAAACTTTACAATGTTTAAAGTTTAAAGAATTTGCATGAAACTGTCATTAGTTTACCATAACCATTATTACTGCTAACAGCAGTTCAATCATATGTCTTAAATCTGGGATTTCGACAGCTCAGGGAAATTATCATTCCAAATAAGTAATGTGAGTAACTTCGTAAGTAACCCTGAAGAGTAGTCATCCCTCATCTTTTTGGAGAATTCTCTACTGGTCTCCATGTAGTTTCCCATCAGATGGCAAACATGCTTCCCATATGATTTTTTCCCACCTCCAATAAGCCCTAAATGTGTTCCTGAGTCAGTGCATCCCTTGATGTGAAAAGTTATCTAATAATGTTACATAAATATGGCTTAGCAGACTGGTGTGACTGCCTAGGCTTACATTCCCACAGGGCTCCTGCAGAAGTCCAGCAGCTGTGTCTCCTGGCAGAAAATCAGCCAAAATAATGAGAAAAGACTTCAACTTCCATATGTTGGTATCAGCCCAGATTTAATGTGCTCCTCTGAGTGCTTCCCTTCATCAAAACTTCTGTAGCACTCTGGCAGGTTTTCTCAGCCTCTTCAAGAGAAGATGTTCACAGAAAGGCTGGCAGTGTATAGTTACTCTGCTACCTCTGCTTTTCTGCTCCTTTTCCATTGACCCTGATGAGCTTAAATAGAAGCTATATTTTGTATTTTCCCTCACCTCTCACATTTGATTGTGACCAATATCAGTGAACACAGTTGAATGTATGCCTATTGCTAAGAAATGTAGCCCTGTCTGGCATTAACAGAAGTTCTGCATTTGTCTTAAAGGTGAATTAATTCTAAGTCTATATCTTAAACATCTCATTTGATGTTTATTAGAATAATTATGGCTGTACTATTGATCCAGCCCCCAAGGACAGCTTGGGTTTTGTGAGAAATATTAGCAGAAGGAGACCTAAGTGTTCCTCTTTTTTTATATTTATATAGGATGGAGATCAAGTCCGCAAAGGCAACAGCGTAGTAAGATGCAGCGGACATCCATAGGATATAGATATGAGGGGAAATTATATTCAATGTTGAGGCTAGGTTGCTTCCAACTTTGTCAATTCCTTCTAGTTATCTAAAATTTCTAGGATTTTAATCCAGAAATTCCCTCAAAATAGACAAGGAAGTTGGAGGTAAAATGAATTTATTTTTACTTTGTTATTTTGAAAAAGTTTTTCACTATGAATTATTTCAGAATTTATAATGTTTCTCCTCTTCCTTTTGCTATATCTTTCTTTTTCCTCTGATTTAATTTCTTGGTAGAGTAAGAACATAGGAACTCTGAGACTGGATCAGACTAACAGTCTGGTGGAGATCTTGATCCTTACTGTTCGAATGCATAAAAACCCCATGAAAAACATTCACAGAATAATGTCCTCCTGAGATAGGTGTTAACTGCACCAGAAATTGTTGCAATTCCATTGAAGAAAGTTTTATATTCCTCTTACCTTCTCAATGTGACTAACTGATTTATTCTAATCCCAATGCCTTCTTGGTTTCCAAGACTCTTCCTGCGGAAACAAGTTTTACAGTTTGCCTCACCATTGTGTGAAAAGGCTTCACTTTGTTGTTTTTTAATGTACCCCAAGATAAGGCAGAAAGTGTGAAAAGGGACCAATAAACTGAAAAATACATCTTCTATGTGCATGTTACTGTAAAAGATGGAAATTTGTAAAAGCAAACAAACAGTGTCTTGCAAATATATTATTTTGAGAAAAGATCAAATTTCAACACTTTTCTGAGCATATTCACAAAGTTTCAATCTGTTGGATACAAAAATAGCCCTGGTGCTTCTGCCCCGAATAGACTAGACACAATTTGTTTTTTTTTTCTGAAGGAAAAAGAGGTGTTACCTTAGCAAGGTTGGCAGAGTAGTTGCCACTTATTGCCTGAGCATTGGCACAACTGATCCCAGGTCCTTGTGGCATAACAATTCCCCAGAGAACTCAGAGTGTCTCCAAATGAATATAAGTGTCTCCAAAGAATATAAGAACTCAGAGT
Source organism: Ciconia boyciana (assembly GCF_034638445.1). Lineage (NCBI taxonomy): Eukaryota > Metazoa > Chordata > Aves > Ciconiiformes > Ciconiidae > Ciconia > Ciconia boyciana. The sequence goes on along the minus strand of NC_132936.1, from coordinate 9,894,658 downwards.
GTCTCCAAAGAATATAAGATATTCTTTGCCTGTTATACATTGCAGGTGAGACTATTTCTCTTCTGTATGGCAATGTCAATAAGTATAGAAAGCCATTTTGTCTTTGAGTAGCATTTTTTAAACTACCAAAATTTAACAAAGATCTGATCCCAAGGTTCCTATAATTACCCTGCTGCCTAATAAAGGAGGCTAACCTGATAGCTCCTTAAAAATAACTTACTAAACCTGAAGAACCTCTATTTAATGGAGCCAGAAATTCTCTTTTGGTATTATTTTTTCTCATCAATAAACTGGGGTGGTGACAAAGTAAGATAATTTAACTGTTCTTGTTAATACCACAAAGAGAGCTCTGTTGTAAATTGGGTATAACATAAATATATTATATATAACAATAGTGTCATCCGGGACTGTTGCTTTCCTACCTCCATACACAGGGACGCATGAACAACCGTTTAGGCAGTGAGGCACCTATCACACTCCACTGCAAACTCAAGTGGGATTGTGAAGCTCCTAAGAATGATTGTAATGCCTCCAGGGAAGCATAGTCCCCCAGGTATGGTCAGAGCCACACTGATGCACTCAGACAGCACAGGATTCAGCTCAAATTTTAGGAGAGATGGGGAACACTTTTTTACAATAATAAGTGGGACATCTGGACTCAGGTTCTGCTTCAATCTGAAGGAGTTCTATCTACAGATATCCTATCTATAGATATCCTGTAATTCCCAGGAGGATATCTCAACCTTCAGTCAAAGTTTAGATGGGGTCTGCCCATACCATCAAAATTAGGTCAGAGTACAGAAAGTGTCCTGCCAAGATTGAGAGTGAAAATGTTGAAGGGCAACGAAGCTAGTGAAGGGTCTGGAGCACAAGTCTGATGAGGAGCGGCTGAGGGAACTGGGGTTGTTTAGCCTGGAGAAAAAGGAGGCTCAGGAGAGACCTTATTGCTCTCTACAACTACCTGAAAGGAGGTTGTAGCAACATGGGTGTCGGTCTCTTCTCCCAAGTAGCAAGTGGTAAGACAAGAGGAAATGGCCTCAAGTTGCACCAGGGGAGGTTTAGACTGGATATTAGAAAAATTTCTTTACTGAAAGGGTCGTCAAGCATTGGAACAGGCTGCCCAGGGAAGTGGTTGAGTCACCATCCCTGGAAGTATTTAAAAGACGTGTAGATGTGGTGCTTAGGGACATGGTTTAGTGGTGGACTTGGCAGTGCTAGGTTAATGGTTGGACTTGATGATCTTAAAGGTCTTTTCCAATCTAAACAATTCTATGATTCTATGAAGAGGGAACCTGCCAATATAGGGACTTAAAATACGATTTCATTTTTGAATGGTTCTGATTTCTATTTCTAGTATAATTTATCTAATCCTTCTTTACTATAAAATACATAAACAGCCTCTATGAAAAAGAAAAAAGTAAAATCCTACTAAAATAAAATGGCACAGAACACAATGCCAGATATGCTTGCAGAAGACAGAAGAAAAAAATTGGAAAATCTAATAAATAATAATTTATCTGACACTGTTGGTCTAAGATTGAGGTTTACTGTGCACGTAGAAAGGGCTTACCCCGTTATGAATGTTCATCAATTATACTTATTACAAAAACTAAACATATTGAAATTTTGAAGGTGTTATGAAACTTCTTTTTAAAAAATTATTGATAAAATAACACTGTTTCTATTATCTTAACATTATGTAGATAATGGGAAACTTTTTAGCATAGTATTGGACTTGGTTTTGACCTCCTTAAATCAAGCATGAGCCACTGGTATAGATGGATCTATTTAGGTATTATAAGTAATATGATTAAGAATAAAACCTGAACTCATTAACTAACAAATTGGTATATTATTTCATTCTCTGCTTTTGGCATCCTGAGTTACAGCTTCTGCTAAATTATTGAACTGTTGTCTTTTGCCATTATATAGCTAGATCATTAAAGTGCATGTTTACAGAATGATCCCATAACAAAAGAAGTACTTGTAATAATTATTTGAAGATATGAGTTGAGTCATCTTTATAAAATGTACAAAAGTAAGATATGAGTTAAGAACTCCCCTGGGGTCACAGATTTATGTATTCAATTGTTAATCTAGAGACAAGCTGGACATTCTTGTTGCTCTTCAGTCAAAGAAACTAAATATATTCAGTGTTCACTCTAGTACTAGACTGCTTTCAGCAACATGACCCTGTAGAGTAATGTTCCTGATTCTATTATTTTAAATTTGGCTGTATGTGGCAAAGAAAATATGTGATAACTGTAAAAGAAGGAAGGAAGATCCAGTTTTAAAAGTTAAGCAAAGGTTTTGGTTTAAACTCTGAAGACAGTTCAGCTATATAAATAATGCATTCTAGATAGGTGAGGCAACTAACTGTTACAGTAGAACCATAAAATGAAATCATATTCATTAAGACAAATATATTTTGTATTTAACTTAAAAATAAAGACAATAATGCATACAAATATTTGTTTTGTTACTTTTTCCCCATGAATTCCCTCAAATCAGGTGAAGCAAAAAGAACACTTGTCCCTCATCTGGTAAAGAGAAATTGAACAGTAAATAAAAGCAATAGCAAATATTAGTTCTAGAGTAAATGTAAAGTCTGTAAAGCAGTACAGTACTTGACCCACATATAAGGTCAGTTCTGCAGATATAGATCCAGCACTGAGCAATGCATGCAAGGTTAAAACCTACGTCATTGAAATAAATGGGATTGGTACTCTTCACTTCAACAGAAGGAGAATAGTTGTGACTGAGTTTAGCAGGATTTAGATGTATGCTGAAACGTTTCTCCAAGGGAGGATAGATTTAGGCTTATGACTGAATGATTCCCTGACTTGAGGCCTGGTACAGATAAAAATATTGCCACAGATTTGGATATTGATAAATTAATTCAATCTGCTTCAATGAAATCACTTTAGATTACAAACTCTTTTAGGTGCTTGATTTTAATTTGGAAGTGGAATTGCCATTTTCTCTGCAAGGAACATACCACAAAGACATAAGGTAGGTCACATATTTTTTAAACAGTTTTGCTACCTCACTGTTAATTTCCTTTTTAATAATGACATATTTCCTTTTTATTGCCAACAGTGTGCTTAATTTTCTCAGAGCCAAATCTTGGTCTTAATGCAGGTCAAAAAGTCTTTTGCATAGGTAAAATTGCCTGTTTTCACTTTGTGCCAGTAGGTCCAAAATAAAACACATACCAAGTACGGTCACAACATAAATGACTGGGATTTGTCTCAATTTTTAAATTTTAAATATAGTTAACATGTAATTTGAAAGTAGTTTACATAACAATGAAGAATTCAGTTGTTTGTAATAAGATGGTTTCCAGTGTCTCCAAACATAGGTATGAGTTATACTTAAACATAGCTATGATAGATCTGACAAAGAAGGTAGAACAGCACTCTATTTATTTGAGACCCTGCTTATGTGAGACCCTACTTTGAAAGAATAAAACTGTATCTAAATCACAGGTAATGTGGTATCATATGAATGATCTGTAAAGTGAAATATTTGGGGCTGAAGTTCCAATGTCCACATTGTATGTATTTGGAAAGGCTTTACTTCAGACGGGCTCTAGTGCAGCCTGTGGCTGAAGGAGCATTGGCAGTCAGTGCATTACGTGGGCTGCCAGGAGACATCATCGGGGTCAGCTTCTCTCCAAAGGAATCCACCATGCACCCAGAGCTGTTTTGTGATATGAATCAAAGCATGGCGAATGTGTATGTCAAGAGAATAATTTCAAAAGCACCCTGAGCTGAACTAAAACACTAACGTAGATGAATCTATAATAGACACCTTTATGTTTTTACTATGATCTCTTTCTATGGAGACAGCATGCCTGCCCTGGATTGTATTTGTCTTGCCTTGCTTTGGTGAAAGAAGTATTATAGATTTTTTTTAATGCTCTTTTATTTTCTAATGAAACAAAATCTTCTAATCACTTTTGAGCATTCTTTTATTATATATCAAATATTCTGTTATTACAGTCTCTGCATGTTCGGATGAGGAAGTTGAAGCGAGTTGAGAACTCATCACACTGAAGTGTACAGATACACCCAAATTAGTTAATAAAGAGCTGTCTCAGATAACTGAATTAAATCTAAATAATGTTCCAAACAGCTCCATGAAAATTAGTATACTTGCTAGAATAGAGATGCCCTAGGTTAGGGCACTGCCCGAGCAAGTGTTGGTTTCCTATATTTGCAATTCTTTGCTGTGTGCTTAACCAACTCATTCATGCTTCTGTTCTGGCTGGTGCTCCTACATTGGTTATAACCGCCTTCCTTCAGGATGACTTTTCTTTCATACACAGACACTCACCTACGCTGCTCTATCGCTAGCCTATAGCTTTTTTGGTGCCCTTTTGCTTTTGCTAACACTCAGTCTCTGAACTCCATATGATATTTAAGTAAATGCCTGCTCAAATATATCAAACTATATATGGCTGTGGTTTTATCAAAGCACAAGAAAGAGAACTGTCAAATTATTAATCTCTCAGAATATAAAACATAATTTATTTAGAATTACACCTAAGTGGTGATTTTTGGATAAAAGTTTAAAGTATTGTTTTTATATCTTTGCATAAAAGAGGCTATTTTAAACGTAGTATTGGGGACATACTCAGACTATAGTTTTTCTGGGTAACATTTTTCTTTTTGATGGAGTCAGGTCTTTTCTACCACTCAGTGAGGACGATTTTAAGAAAATAATTTAACAGTTCCCCCCACTCCTGTCACAAATTTCATATAAGCCTTTATAGTGGGACAAATACTAAACTCCAAGTTATTTAGGGTCCAATGGAGACCTATTGAAAAGAAAGAATGAAAATAACATTTTTTATATAGGCTGATTTGATGGCAGTATCTTGGTTTCTTTAAAATTTATTGCATATATTGATGCCTTGAAGCATCTGAGGACTGGACTAGTTGGTGAAGGGTGTGGCTATTTTTCTCCCAGCAATGACTAAGGGTTCCAGAGATGTCTGGATGTTTTGCCTGTGTTAATACTAAGCATGTGAGTTGGCAGACCTGGATTTTATAGACACTGGACTAAACTCTGGTTTACTCCACTACCTTGGACTCTCTCTCTTCAAAGGCAGCTTCATAGATCTTTTTTTCTTTCTTCCTTTTCTCCTTCTCCCATGTCAGCTTGCCTATCAAATCCTAGACGTTGCAAATGGGCAGTTCACTTGCATTTAACTACTTGCTATAAATGCCATAAGAGAAATAAATCCAGGTTCTCTCTCCTCAATTCACTTACACAGTCTCTTTTTCTCTCCCTCTCTCTGAGAAAGAGCCCAACTGTTTTAAATTTAAATATATGCAGTCAATTTTAATATAATGTTCTTTCTCTGCAAATGAGATTATATTATTCACATGTTCTAGTAGTCTTTAGACAATTAGCTTTTTCCAGTGTGCTTTCTTTGTCATCTTTCATTCTGACAATACCAAAGCCCCATGAACAACCGGTCTTTTTTTTTTAATAGCAATCCTAATCACAATGCCATATTACTTGAGTGACCTGAAACATACATGTATTTTTCTTATGCCTCTTCCAAACTGCTCTCAACTATCAGATGGTGAAGAGTCACAAATATTAGACTGAAATATGTTTAAGTTCTGAATCTTTTTGTATGAAACATGAATAATCAAACAGATTGACTGACAAAAATACTACAAACCACAACCTTATGAAGCATTAAGATAAAGGAGCAAAAATAGCACAAAAAGTAAATTATTCTTTGTTCACAGATCTTTAGGATTTTTGCTTTGAAACTGAAGTTGTTGGAACCTGAGAACAGAGCAGGTGGTGTATATGCAAAGTCCTAAGAGGTGACTGATTTCTGAGAATGCATGGAAATGTATTCCAGTATCTATTACTGAAACAGCTAAATACACTGATGATTTAAGCAAGTGATTTTATGGTTTTATAAATGCACAGCTCTTTGTTATGAAAGCACCCTCAACCTTTTTATCTTAAGAGTTGAACTAATCTTGCTATGTGATTTAACTACTTTCAAAATTTTGTACCATTACATTTACATGTCCACTACATTTAGCTCTGAAGTAAATAGCAAGAACCAGACACTAACAGCTTTAGTTTATAAAGGCAAGGTTCGCAAATTCTTACTTCAAGTTTTTGCCTTATTTGAAACAAAAAGAAATGTTCCAAATAATTAAAGAAAAAAATCCATCACAAACCAACAAAAACCAGAACAATTAACCCATTGAGGAACAAGTTTTGCTTTCCTTCAAGTCCTGATGATTGTAAGCCCTCTATATTTTCCTCTCTAAACTTCTACTGTACTTCAGCAGATACCTTACAACTTCTCAGATTCCTAAATTCCCTTTATTGATTTTTGTAGCCTTTGCATTGTCAGTACTATAACATTCTGGTTTTATTATTTTCCCCAACTCTCCAGTTGGGTTATTACATTCATGTATCATTTTGAAATTTACAACCTATTTAATAGCATTTTTATTTTTTATGATTTTGTTACTCCTACCTTTTAAAAGGGTCTTAGGGAATATGTTTTAGTTTTCTCCAAAATAAAAACAAACTAAAAAGCTACCTAGCTAAATTATTACTTTTATTTTGACCATAGAGAGCGATGAAACAAAAATTATTTTAGATCGATGCAAATTACAACATCATAATAATATCAACAGTGTAAAGCCAGCTTTATGATCTGCCTGTTTCATAAACTTCTGATCACAAATGGAGAAAAGCAAGTATCTGCGATCTTCTTTGCTTTGCTACGTACCAGAAGAGCAAACTCATATTAAAGTGTATGGATGTGATAGCATTTGTTAAAGGAGGAAAAGAGGGCAGGAGGAGAAAGAAAGAAAAAGATGTTACTGTATGGTAGCATTAAGCTTTTAAAATGATGACATCAAGCATTTTGGGCTGTAGTAGAATTCAATGTCACTAAATATGGATTTGGGTCTTCCAAATGGTGGATGAGAAATCTCATTTTTACAGCAACTTTCAAGATTTCAGACCGTGGGGGTTTTTTTACAGTGGAATGAAAACACAACTTTGCAAATAACTTCTTGCAGCTGGAGGCTTTTTGGGTAGTTAGTTAACCTAAAATATAAGACATCTAATGCAAGGTCATACTTAGCTGAATTGAGAGCATCATCATTGTGGTTTAGGTGCAGCAAGGACTTCAGAATGAAACTCTAAACATCCCAGAAAAGTAATCCCGGTAGGAGACAATTGAGTAGCATACCAAATTTTTCTTCTCTTTTCTTGATGAAACTGTCATCTGATGAGGCACATCAGAAATGTTCAGCTTTGGTTAAATCTCATTTCATGTAAAAATTTCTGACCTCTTCAACACTGAGCCTTTCACCCCTATGTCTCCCTTTCACACCAGAGGCAGCTGTATACTGGCCAGGTAGGGGCATTCTCAGCTCATTTAGTCCTGAGGAGAAGCATTTCAGACCACTGGGAACTCATCAAAGCCTGCTCTTCCTAGGTTGCACTTGCTATAGGCCAGTCTCAAGGCACATGAGTAGGACAAATTAAATAAGTGTGTGCTGACTAATTCCTCTAACAACTGGTCTGAGGATAAGGACAGCCTGTTGATTTATAACTTCATCAGACTAGCATTTCACAGTAGCAGTAAGTGCACTCTGAGAAGACAGTTTTCTGCAGGAATTTTTCTTGTTGTAGAGGAAAATGCTTATTAGGAACGTGAAATTTAACATTGGCTCAGAAATTCGGTATTGTCTCAACATCACCAAAGTTTGGTAGAAGTTAGGGAAAGATCATTTGCCAAGATCTTGAGTGGTCTAATTGTCATATTACTACACAATGAAAACCAGAAATGGGGATACATGTACTATCATATAATCACCCTGAAATACAATTACCTGTATAGGAGACCAAATCTTTGTAAAACAAAACAATTGAAAATCTGCTCTAATGGGGCAGATGGGAAAAATTGCCAAGTCAGAGAGTCATGGTGCATGGTGCAGTAGATTCGATGCATCTATATGACATGCACCTCACACACAGGTTTGAAGACTTGAAGGTGGTCTGAAAGGTAGTGCTGCAGCAATTCCTAGGGTACTTGTGTAGCAACTGAAACTCACAAAGTAAGAACAACACTATTGCTGTCCACATGACCAAGGAGTTATATAGATATGGCAGAAACTTACCTCTGACTTCATTTAGTGGAGGACAAATACTACCTCTACATCTGTCTCGTGGCTTAGCAAGATGTAAGTTTTCCAGATGGAGTCTATTCCATTGGGAAAAGCCATGTAATGAAAGAGACTTACTTTGCAGCATTGACTAACAAGCTAAATGTATTATTTTTTCTTCTGAACTCATAAAACCACCCATCTGTAAAATTTCAGTCCATTTCCCTAAATGTAAGTGATTCAGTATTTTACAGTAAGAAATAATGACCATTTTCATTTATAAAGCGCCCCCTGCCAGCACACTGTAGGTGCCACATGGATTAACTCTAATCAGAACAACCAACAACAATTAAAACATCATTAAATATTCAATACACAAAAGCCCCCAAACCAAACAGAGCAACATTAGCACAAAAGTCCTCTAAGTCTACAAATACAATATTAAAAGTTAGTGTAAATCTGCTGTCTATGTACATCTTTCAATTGCTTACATTTCATAGTAAACTGCTGTCATGGTTTAAACCCAGCCAGCAAATAAGCACCACACAGACTCTTGCTCACTCCCCCTTGGTGGGATGGGGGGAAGAACTGGAAGAGTAAAGGTGAGAAAATTCATGGGTTGAGATAAAAACAGTTTAACAGGTAAAGCAAAAGCTGCACACACCAGCAAAGCAAAACAAGGAATTCATTCACAGCTTCCCACGGGCAGGCAGGTGTTCAGCCATCTCCAGGAAAGCAGGGCTCCATCACACATGATAGTTACTTGGGAAGACAAATGCTATCACTCTGAATGTCCCCCCCTTCCTTCTTCTTCCCCCAGCTTTATATGCCGAGCATGACGCCATATGGTGTGGAATAGCCCTTTGGCCAGTTGGGGTCAGCTGTCCCAGCCGTGTCCCCTCCCAACCTCTTGTGCACCCCCAGCCTACTCGCTGGTGGGGTGGGGTGAGAAGCAGAAAAGGCCTTGACTCTGTGTGAGCACTGCTCAGCAGTAGCTAAAACATCCCTGAGTTATCAACACTGTTTCCAGCACAAATCCAAAACACAGCCCCATACTAGCTACTATGGAGAAAATGAACCAGCCGAAACCAGCACAGCTGCTAATAAAGCAAACATAAAACTCTGAAATTGCTGTGTCTTGGTCTGACCACAGTTGCTTCCCAGAGGATCTGAGCGAACTGAATAAACATGGAAGGGATGACTGTTCAGTCCTTTACCTTTACCACCTGGACATCCCCTCTATTTGGGCCATGGGAAACCAGAAGCAGAAAAACTGGACTCATCAGAACTTCAAACAGAAATTCTGTGAAATCAAAGGAACCAATCAGTCTGGATCACTTTTGGTTCATTCATGTTTTTTCTGTTATTTTCTGGGTTTCTGTTTAGGGATGGAGGAAAGAAAAGTTCTTTATTAACCACCTTCACTGAGGCAGTGGAGTGTGGTGGCTGGAAGCACAGTGTACAGAATGGGCAACAGTGATCACAGTGACAATACCTTGATTTTGGAGCCTGTTTTGTATTTCTAATTTCACACTGAAGCTTAACCCAACTGGCAGGTTGGATCAGCAGAGAATTTTCTTTCTTGAGTTGGGTTAATGAGGACCATTAAAAAGCCCTCTTTTGCAGCACTTAGCATGATCGTCTTCCTAGAATTCCCTGGAAGTTTTAATTACCATGGTCCGTAGTCTTACAGGAGCTTGGAGATTAGCAGTGTCCTTGAAATTCCCCTCCTTCATTTTCACTGGACTTTAAATCAGGTGATCAGAGTATGGAGGTAGCTGAGAAGCAATTTTCAAACAAAAAGACTTCCATATTTCTGCGTGAATCCTTCAGCTATGTACTGGATCTCTTGGGAGAATTTTGCCATTATAAATCACAGTGAAATTAAGGAACTGGATTTCATGTGATTGGCAAAGTACCAAAGAGTCTTTTTCAGCATTAAAGATAAAATAGGTCCATAAACTCAAGATATATCAAGAAATTTCATTTAAACAATGCTGGCTTCCAAGTCCCACTTTGTGCAGTAATGGTACACCTTTTCTTTCATCTTTATGAGCTGGCCCAGAGCATAATGGTTTGTCATAAATCATGATGGATAATTGCCAATCATTGCCAATAAAAGTGAAACCTAAAGTAAATAATACACAAATCTTCATCCATTTTGTTTCTCTTTAGGGTATTACAAATTACTGTAGGACTTGGTATGAATGACATAAGAGGGACTTCAAAGTTATAACAGGTGGAGGGAGTGTAGGAAGAAAACCCACGATAAGACTCTTGAATGCAATGTTCAACTTGAAAACCAGCAACATTTCAATACTGTTTTTGTATAAGATTAGTTTCTGTGACTGCCTGCGTACAGAACACTCCATGATCTTCCATGTACCTGGAATATACCACCCAAAGAGGCATTAGGTTAACAGGTAGAATAAGGCTTATTACACTATAAAATAGTTGATTTATCACTTGTTTGTTACATGTCAATATAATTAAAGCTGAAAGGTGATGATAGCTTTTGAACATCTGTCTTTAGCTTTCATATTCTTCACAGTCTGTTGATTGGGTTATGTTTTGTATTATTTCAATGTCCACAACTGTCAAGTGAAATGGGAGAGTGCTTGTATGAAGTGGTGAGCTGAAGTCAGAAGCAGCACTTCATTTGTTTTTTACGTTAATAGAGTATGACAGCTCCAGCTCTGAACAAATTGTTTTCAGTTGTTTGATGGGTCTCAGCTGCTCCAAACTGGAAGGTGACCAGATTTTCTTTTAGTTGAAAAGTAAGGACTGTTAGAATAGAGTTGTAGGCTTTTCACTTTTTGCTAGCATATCATTAAAGTCCTTCAACAGTTTTAGGATTCTAAAGCATAGAATCTCATGAGAAACTAGAGGCTATAATGAAATATTATCCACACAAAGGAAGGCCAGTGATCGATAGACCTAAATATCACAACAATGTTTTCTCTTAAGAAAAAGAAAAATAATTTAGTTTTATAGGATTTCTGTTCATAAAGATCTCACTATCTTGCTTTTCAGGGACCTGACACTGAAATATTTGCCAATAACTAAAGAATCATTTCTAATTAGAATTATTTTTTTCAGTTGTTTGCAGGAAAGTATCATGTCACATTTTAATGTGCTACACAGTGATACACCTACAGCTTTATGCAAATTTGTAGCATCAAAAATATTTTTTGTTAAGATTTTGGGAGTTCAAAACAAGGAATATTTATCAGATTCTGCAACAGAAATGTAGGAATTTCTGGAAAGTGATATTCAAAATAATGAACTGAAGTACTGAAGAGAAGAATGGACTTCTTCCAAGGTAATGGCATCCTGTCTAATCTTGGAGAACAATATTTAACAAACACTGATCTAGACCGTCCATTGGAGGTGAGCCACTATGTGGCATTGTTTTTAGGGAACCACTCTATAAAAATTAGAAATAATAGAAAAAGACAAAATCAGTAAAAGCTTGAAAAGGGTCTGAAATACAGCACAAAGCTAAGGAATATATTTGATATCATTTTTGTTAGACAAAACAAGACTACTCTTTTAGATGTATGCACAAAAGTCAATTCTTTAGTAAGTTCTCTCTCTATGGTTCTTTAATTGTGTGGGTCAATAAACATTACCTGGAATATGGACAAAAAATAACTAAAGTCTCTGTTACCTTATAAAAGGCTTTATCTTTAACTTATACTGTACTATAACTTTTCCCCCCAAGGAGTTTGTATCAGTGCCTCTTAATAAGTAATGGGAAACTCATTGAGCTTAGGAACAATACTGTTTACTGCTAGCCCTAATAACCTCATTTCTATGGCTGCCAGCCAAATTTATTTATTGAAAGTTGTATTGCTGTGGCAGCTTTAAACTCACCTCAAGGTAAAGTTATGTTAAAATATAATTAACCATTTTATTGCAGCTCATAATTGTTTTTCCTTGAAAGGGGAAAATGTTCTGGTTTCCACAATAATTATAGAGGAGCGACCTACTCTGCCTGGTTCTGAAGTACATGAGTTTTCAATCAAATTGGAAGCACTTGCAGCCTCTGCAGTAATCTAATTTTTACCTCCTTACCATTTGAAACATTCAGCAACATCAGGAAATATTCCAGGAAGACAAGAAAAATCGAATACGCAGCTGTACCCATGAGAATATTTGTAGACCTTGCCATATTTTTATTTATTTAAGCAAGGATTTTAAATAGATATTTTGGAAAGAGAAAACGACAGTAGTTCATCATTTGCTGCAAATTACTGTTCTATTTGGTTTTCTTAATTTTCTCCATAGCTGTGCTTTATAAAACTTGTAATACAAAAACACTAAAGATGGAAAAGATATTTTGCTGGTCCATTTTCCTGCCATTTTATTGTTTGATACAGATATGGGATTTGTTTGCCCTCTTAGACCATCAAGAGCATAATTCACTTCAACTTAGTTAGAATTTATCAACATTGCTGTGTTAGCACTAGCAATTGAAATGTGTATCTTATTCTCTCTAAAGAGAATCCAAAACTCCAGAAAGAGCCCAAAATAGTTTTATCCTATTTCCTTTTCAGCTGCTTCCTGAAACTACCCATATCACAGGTATGTTCTTAGGTATATAGAAAAGCAGCATTTAGAAAGAAGGAAAAAGATAACAAAAGGAACAAAACTGAAAGGAAACAAAAAGAACTAAAGATTTAAAAGAAAATGTTTTCTATTTTGACATATACATGAGGACATATATTTTTATAGTTACAGAAGTCATGTTTGGCAATATTTTGAGATCATTAAAAAAACAATGTTGGTGGAATTATATAGAAAACAAAAATTATAAATTTAATAGTTACTGCCTATTTTCATTAGGGATGTATCGTCTAAGCTAAGCCTTTTGTTAGGACAGATTATAAAGGATAAAAAAGCTAAGATGAGAGTGCTATATTAGGATAACTCCCAGTTTATGTCAGCTGACCCATTGCAAACAAGGCTAATGTTTGGACTGGTGAATGATCTGAGTTCCGACCAGGACTCTTCATGCTCCTCATCTGGAAAATAAAAGTATTTCATTGTCATCCTGGACATCCAAGAAAAAGCAGCAGATCATTTAGAGGACAAACCTCTGTATCACAGTCCTTATGGGACTATGATAAGTCCATGCATCTGAGAGAGGAAGCTGCTTGTTAGTCTCATGCTTACAGATACTTCAAACTGTCCTAGTGCCTGCAGTATTTTTGATTTAAGACAATCTCCCATTACAGACTATCCAGAGAACAAAAAAGGTAAGGTGGTAGGGCCCCTCCATGCTCCTCTGGATTTCTCAAATTTCAGAGGACCCACAGAAAATAACTAATTGCAGCAGCACTCAGTCTCCAATCTTTTGTTTCCAGAGCGGAGAAAAGGAAAGGAGGAAAAACAAAGCAAAAACCCCAAAAACAAAAATTCAGTCTTTCTGGGTATTGGTGTGCAAATGAACATCAAAGTGTCCCACTTTGCTTCTAAGAGCCTCATATTCTAAAAAAAAACACATGCCTTTTAAAAATGTAGCAGAGCATCTATAAAAAATGTAATTATATATTTGGAAAGGGAGGAAAGGGACTGATGTGTAGAATGGTAAACAGCATACACTTACAGCCAACTCTATAGATTTCAAATAACCGATCTTGTAGGAAATAATGAGCTATCTGCTAAGAAAGGAAAAAACAGAGGAACTGGTAATAAACAAACTCCTGCTCCCATGTGTGACCTAGTACAGTACAATACAGTTTAATTTTATTACTTGTCATTCATACTGAAAACAAATTTGCAATTTTCTGCAAATATAATGGGAATGTTCCCAGAATGTGTAAGTGCAGAGGAGAATGGGATATTTCTGTCAAATGAAACACTGCAGTATTCGTCTCCACGAAGAAAGCAGAACGATTTGATATTTTTGCTCAGGAGATATATATGATTCACACAGTTCTGGATCATAAATCCAGAAGGGACTGTTGTGGTCATTTGGTCTGTTTTCTATATAAGCCAGGCCAATGGTCTTCTCTTAATTAATTCCTTCTCAAGTTAGGCCATATGTAAAAGACTACTGTAAAACAGGACAGTGGTTGGTTGCTGTCGGTATCCATGGAGTAATCAGCTTAATTTGTAACTAAGATACAGATCAAATATTAAGAAAATCCTTTTTATTGTAAAGACAGTTAAATACTGGAACTGGTAAGCCAGTGATCTTTTTGAATCTGCGACAGGAGGTTTTTAAGAACAGATAAGCATGGTGTACATATAGAGGACATTGTCTAGTTGCCAGGGCTGGAGGAAGAGGATGAAAAGATTAGATATCTCTTTAGACTCTTTCCAGCTCTGCATTTCAATTGAAAAGGAACCTTTGTTCATCAGTAGCTATGGAACATTGCATAGAGTGAATTCACCCAAGGAGGATTTGGAAAGAAGGCTTTAGGGCTTTCAAGAAGACCTTCCTCCCTTCTTAATTTCACAAGCTGAAATGACATGATGGTCCCATAGCACAGTAGTGCAGCATCTTGATCCATATTTGTCCACTATTGTATATGATATCTATCATTGCAGGGGATTATAGGAATATAGTAGGAAATCTGAAGAAGCCATAATTTTACACATTCTCTGTTTCCTATATCTTTCCTAAGCAGGTACCAGTTATAGGCTCAGCAAGGTAGTTTACGTTAACATAGCTGAATTTGTCAGATAGACTGCCACAGCCAAACAGTCCTTGTAAAAGCACAGGAATTTCCATGCTGTGGTTAGAAATGACTAGTATTATATGCTGCAGAGATCAATTATGAAGGAGTCTGTGTGTAATAAGCATCAATCTTTCATTCCTTTTAGTCACCATTAGATTTAAACAAAAGACCAGCAGTGTTCATTGGCTTTACTTTACATTTTTGCATATTATTTGTCATAACTTTGATGTACTACCCACGTATTTTCTTAATCCTTTATTGATTGCCTGTTTTGCTTTTGGTCCTACTGGTATTGTACAGCTATGGATTATCCTAGGTGTTGTGTGAAAAGGCTTCTCCTTTAAATTTTTTTAGCATTCAGTCTCATTATATGTCCCTGTGGTCTTAGAAAACAAGGACAGAGTAAACAGATGTACTGAATTCAACCTCTGTGTGCCTTTTAAGGCACTGTAATGTCCTAATGTATCCCTTATTCAGCTCTCACTCAAATGAAAACACCACCAGTCAATTCATATTTTCTTTCCAGATAAGGAGCCCATCCAAGACTAACTATTTTTGTTAATTACTGTGTCCGAATCTTTTCCACTTAAAGCATACAGTTTTGAGATAAGGTGTCCAGAACTAGTATAACAAGTGAGGACAAACCTTGATTTATAGAACGATTTTAACATTGTCATTACGATATTTTCTTTATATATCTTCTTAAGTTTATTAATCAAAATTATTTTAAACACTATTTCATATTTTAAAGAAGCTATAATTTCCTGAGTAAATGTTGCAATTCGTCAACCTTATCAGTACAGTCCTATCCAAAGGCTGAACTGGCTGTGTTTGGAGTCTGTGAGAGCTTTTGTTCTGTCTTGCAGAGTAAGAGAGAGTATGTGAGCCCCAAAGATGTCCTCTCCTGACCATACAAATAAGAGTTACACTAAATTAGTCTCAGCAGGAGTTCTTAGGGCTTGATGCGCAACAGGGCCCAGGATCAGAATTGTAATGAGCTATATTTAAGCACTCTGCCATTACCAGAATATATAGTCCCAAATTAAGTGTCTAAATTGCCTTGTAGTGAGTGGAGAGCTTCAGGAACCTATCTCCACTTGTATTTACAGCCATTAATCTTCTCCTGGCACCTAAACTAATCATCCTGTCTCTGAGAAGTGACAGAGATGAAGGACACACAAGCTTTAGACCTTATAGACCATTTCTGTTGGGCTGTGCAAGTTGAGTTCAGACTCCTGTTCATCCTCTCATCTCAGAGGTTTTAACTCCAACTTTAACACCTTTCACATAAATTACCCGTAGGCTGCTCTATATGTGGACTCAATACCTGTCCTAATGAACCTGTCCCACTCTGTACTGAATAATTAGACACTCGTTGAATGGACAAGAGAGAAACAAACTTCAAAAATTCAACAGCTCAGTATTTAAGGCATTTATGAACAATATGGGAAAGATAAGTTCCCAACCTCTGTTTGGTGCGTATCTCATTACTCGCATAGTGTAAAACAGCTTGAGCAGGGGGGATTAAACAGACACAGCCTACCACAGTGAACAGTTCGGCTACGTTCCTGGGAGATGGAGTACTTCAGTCCAAGTCCAGTCCAGCTGAGAAAGAATTTGAAGGGAGGTTTCCACAGATTAGATGAATGACCTAATCACTGGGCAAACACTGTTGCCTCTTCATTACACTGTAGGGGAAATTAAATATATTTTTCCACATGGAGTCCCATAAACAAGATAAGGAGAGGAATTCCAGAGTTGTGGTACTGGCTTGACTTTAAGCATGAATAGGTACAAGCAGCTGAATATGGCCAATACCTAGAAGCAGAGATAAACTTTTCTGACTCTGGCAAGCATTTTTCAGGTGTACTGAAGGATAAGAAAAACTCCAATATGTACTTCAATACCTAGCTGTACTAGCTTTTTGGACTGGAGAGGAAGACTGGAGGGAAAGACCCACCCTCAATCAGTATAGAGCACATACTTTCTTTTTATTGTTTCTTTTTTTTTCCTTTCCAAAAAGATCTGAGATTTCACTATTTCAAATACATGAGGAGTGGAACTGTATACAAATACAACTGAGGAATGGCATAAACAATTAACAAGACCTAACTGACTTTCTGTAATAGAATATATGCTACCCAAACCTGGAAATTATATTAAATATTGGAGTATGGCTTGACCTTGGTCCTACATATCTTTCTTCCTCTCTCCTTTCTGCAGTGTTTATCCATCTGCAGCCTGTGAACATCAACACAAGTCCCCAGATTCTCTACTTCTAACTCTCTGCTGCAGTCTTTTATTCTCTTTAAAACCCATAAATAGAGATAAATTCAGAAAGGGAGACAATTAATTGCCGACAGCTTTCTGAAAGGATTGCACTTAGCTTCTGATGGAGAACAGCTGTGGTGCACACTCTAATACATGCCATGGATGGGAAAGCATGGTTCCACCTGGCTGAGGACAGCCACAAGGTCATTCATCAGTGAATACACTCTCTCTCAAGTGTCATGTGACAGACCCAAAATTGTCAAGAGTTTTGAGTGGATCTGCCTGTACCTTTTCCTTAAATAAACACTCCAAAACCCTGAGGTTTTCATTTTCCAGAGCTACAGTGCAATAATTTTTGAAATAGTGAAATCTCAGATCTGTTTGGAAAGGAAAAAAAAAAAGAAACAAAAAAAAGAAAGTTGTGCTCTATACTGATTGAGGGTGGGTTTTTCCCTCCAGTCTTCCTCTCCAGTACAAAAATATTTGCTGCTTCTCTGGTTTGCAACAAATTTTGCAAAACCTCTAGTACACAAAGATAATGTCTACCTTGTGTGTGGTTATGTGCTTGCATGGATGTAAACATAAATAGAAGTGTGGCTAGCAGGTCAAGGGAGGTGATTCTCCTCTACTTCACCTTCATGAGACCCCACCTGGAGTGCTGCATCCAGCTCTGGGGTCCCTAGTACAAGTAAGACATGGACCTGGTTGAGTGGTTCCAGAGGAGGGCCATGAAAATGATCAGAGGGCTGGAGCATCTCTCCTGTGAAGAAAGGTTGAGAGAGATGGTGTTGTTCAGCCTGCAGAAGAGAAGGCTCTGGGGACATCTTATTGCAGCCTTTCAATATTTAAAGAAGATTTAGAAGAAAGGCAAAGACTTTTTACCAAGGCCTGTAGTGACAGGACAAATGACAACAGTTTAAAACTGAAAGAGGGTAGATTTATATTGGATATGAGGAAGAAATTTTTTACAATGAGGGTGGTGAGACACTGGAACGGGTTGCCCAGAGAAGTTGTACATGCCCCATCATTGGAATTGTTCAAGGTCAGGTTGGATGAGGCTTTGAGCAACCTGATCCAGTGAAAGATGTCCCTGCCCATAGCAGGGGAGTTGGAACTACACGATCTTTGAAGTTTCCTTCGAACCCAGACCATTCTATGATTCTATGATTCTAAGTCACCTCCTTGGTAGTCTCCTAGTCTGTTCCTAATCAGATTAAGAATCTCTGCTTTTGATTGTCCAGTCCTGTGCCAGGTACACAGGGACACTGTCTCGTCCCACTCAGTGGGTTGCGAGAGGGGTGAATCTTTTCAATTCCCTGACTGTTTGTGTACCGACAAAAGCCGATCTCTGCTCAGCAGAGCCGCGTGGTCGGTAGAGTCACGACAATGACTCAGAGGAACAGTCTGGCCAGCAACTTTATTAACTGGCAAATTCCACAAACGGACAAACTTAATGAACTGGTGAGCTCAATGAATGAACAAAGGCGATTTGGCAATGGAGCTATTTTCCGGGCAACCCGTCACAATTTATCCCAAACTTGCATATATTGGAAGAGCAGAGGAAGAGAGAAGCAAGAAAAGGGAAGGAAGAGAGAGAAGGAAAAAGAAAGAAAAAGTATCACCACCCTTGGATCCCGCAATGACGATGACAAACGTGGCAATCCTCCAGTGGTGGGTGCGCGCGCGCTTCCCGGGGGGGGAGGGCATGTCTTTTATAAGCTAATCCCCGCCTCCAGGTATGCCCCTTCAGCACTTACATGGTTCTTGTTCTAGAAAGTTCTCAATCTTCTGCGCAGGCGCTGGGGGAGGGGGTGGTCGCGAGGGGTCTCTCGGGCGGTTGCAAGCCCCTTCCTCAGATAAACCCTGTGTGACCTCTGCCATACACGGTAAAGTCCAGCAGAACCCGGAACCGCGCATCCTCCGACGCGCTCTCCACGTCCCGCACATCCCGCTCCTGCTCCCGCTCTCCCCCACCTCGTGCTTGCTGACCTGCGGTCGCCATGCAAATAGCACCTCAAGTCACCACAATGTTTGAGACATTAACTCTTTCAGTCTCTCACAGACACCAGCACCTGTCCTCACTGGGTGCAAATGATAACCATGGTCCATCAGAACCAAAACCTGTCCCACAGAGAATTAGACTTGGCCTTCGTCCTTGCCTCCTTCCCTTCCATAGCATGAGAGTACAACTGACACCTAAGATACTTAATTAATACTTAATTATTTAGTTAATTTTATAAAGACAGCAAATAATTGCACTGTGCTGGATCTGTCTTTGTAGTTTTCAGACACAATTCCTCATCTCTCTGCAGCCCAGTACAAAACTAACCAATAAAGCCAACAGGTAGCCTTCCTTTCTTCTGTTAGTCTCATTCTTGTAAACAAAATATTGCATATACTGAGCTTTGAACAAGGAAGAAAACCAGCTGTTACCTTCCATAACAGGGCAGTTTGTAACTTAAGCCACAGTAATGACTCCTGCCCTTAAGGAGTATAATGCAGCATTATTTATTTGAGGCAACAGGAATCAAGGCTAGAGGGATATATCCCTAGAACTGGTTACATCTTTTAACTCCTCTGATCTTCAGTTACTCACTATTAAAACAAATAAATTATTAAATATTTAACCAGTCTTTATATATTATTTGATTATTATTTATTACATTCTGAATAATTTTGATATTCTGGAATATGAGATACTAAAGGAATCTAACTGTTACTACTGTGTTTTATCATGTCAAATGGTGATCCTCACTCCACAGGATGAGATTCAAGATTAATCCAAGATTAACAAAGTGCTTTGCCATCTTCCTGTCTTATTCTTATTATGGCAAATAACAGCAAGACTTCTCTTTCTTAGGAATATAAGAATTCTTAGGAATATAAGAATTTCTTAGGAATATAAGAAGAAAAAGCCCAGACTTACCACCAATGGGAACAAACAAATTGCAATAGATTAAGAGGGGTTGTTTTTAAAATGCTATCATTGCAGTTTATATTGATTAATTCACAGAATGTAATTTTTTTTTTTTTTTAAATTGTGGTACATTCTTATTGTGATGACCAGTCATGCATATCATTAGCAAGTATAGCAAAGCTCTCAAGTCACGATGAGATTGATGACTTTTCAATTATTGATGTAAATGAATCACCAAGTATAGCAACTTGAAGGAATGTATTAAAGAGCAAAAGTCAAATCACTGTCTCTGTGCACACACTGTCACATTAAATAAACTCATAGTTCATTTGTGTCGTGGGTGAAGAAAGCTAATTTAAATGAGTAAAATTTCAAGTGCAGCTTCTGGCACTGTTAATCAGTAAACAAAGTTGAAAACTTCAGATAGGCGGGCAAGCTTCAGAGTCCAGTACACCTGTAAAAACAGATCTAAAACCAAAGCAGAAGAAAATAACAGCATTGAAAATAACATTGAAAGTGAACTTGAAAAATTATTAAATCATCCCATAAATTAGCATGCATTTCTTCCCCAAGAAATGGATCTGCTGTTGCTTCTCATTAAACTCCTTTACTAAACAACTATTTAGTCATGGAGCTACACATCCTTGAACATTTTGGGGGAAATGAGCTCTGCAGATAAGCACATGGAACCAGGAACTAAATTTTAGCAATTTCAATTCACATAAGCTTCATAAAATCTGTTAAACAATTTTATTTTGGATGAATTAACTCTTCAGTCTTCTTTGTAGTTTTAGATTCATTTTTGTTCCTCAGTTCAAACAATGCAGATGAATTTTTGAAAGACCGTGGGCATTGTGTCATTTGGAAACAAATGTGACTTTTCTGTGATTTATGCACGTAAATTTTGCCTCGCAAAACAACACACTTAATGCAATTTTAGCAGCAGCATGTTCCATGCACTGTTCCATGTACTTCCAGCCTAACATTCAGAAAGACTAATAAAAATATGAGAGATTTAAATTGGCATATTATCACAGCCTCTACTTAACCCTCTACAGAACCAGCGAATAGTAAAAAAAATCCGGAACCATATTTATTGTTCTTTGGCAAATTCTAAAAGATTTATTTGTTGCTCTATACAAAAATAAATACCTGATATTTTAAAATTTCCTGTCAAATGAAAAGTATAATTAAAAAAAGATTCAAACGTTGTACGATTTGTTATTTCTTATCTTTCTGTTCATTCAGATAGTAAATTTACTGTATGAAATACATTAAAAAAGCACTATATAAATATATTTTTTCATAGATCTAAGCAAATAAAATAATACATTTTTAATATTGAAAAATTTAAACATTCCCATGTATTCCATGCAATTCTTACTGTAATTGTCAGGTTCTCTTGAAACATTCTATTTTTATTAAATTAAACTTCTGGGTGGATAAAAACAATTATTTCATTTTTTTCAGGAATTCTGCGGGATTTAAATCTTAGCTATTTTTCTCATTAGTTACAAATAAATGCTAAAACATTTCTTTACCATTTTATGGCAAAAAATAAGATCATTCTATACAGGTCAGTTTGGACCTGGAGGCCCATTTTTCTTTCTTTCTTTTTATTGGGGAAAGCCTACAGTCAGAAAAGGTCAAAAACCTCAGTGAACATTTGAAAGAAAAGTACTTATTTTTTTACATCTGAACAAAAATTTCATGGGATTTTCTTCACCTAACGAACTCTGATAAAAATCTTTTCTGCAGACATCTGTCTTACAATAATTTCATTCCAAGGACTGCTCATCTTTTTTTACATAAAATGAGCTCTGAGTTTTCAGTAGGTTCTGATGGACTCCTATGACTTAGATAAATTGATTTCTGAGTCTTTCAAATAAGGAGAAGCTGCAGTGGGAGGTTGAAAACACTATTTTTACTTCTTTCTTTTCCTATTCTTTAAAATAAAATCATTTATTTTTCTTAGTCTATTCTAGCCATAGTCTTTGCAAATACATAACTAACTAGAAATCTTGATTTGAGCTGCTACCGTCTTTTTCAGGTTCTTCACTTAGGCTTCCCATTGACTCGCAGCACTACTCTTTTGTCCAGTCTTTCTTCTCATGGTCGTTTCCACATGTTGGACGTGCTTATATGTGCAGAGAGATCATTTTCCCTTCCACTTCTATTTGTCCTTTCTCCAATCCATTGAGCATTACCTTAAGATATTTTATTGACAGAGCAGAAAGACCCTAATTCTGGAAAGCATCATGATTCAGTGAAGTGCTTAAGTGCAGGCATGAGTCCCAGTGGAACTCCATAAACTTGAATATTTCTCTGAACAGAGGCCAAAACAGACAATAAGCAAAGTGAAAAGGAGGAAAAAGTATAGCTAATGTGCTAAGATAAATGGAAATTCAAAAATGTGTGGGGCCTACTAAGTAACACAGTTGGTAATTACAGCAATTCAGAGGGAAAAAAAGAGAACATTTCACACTGCCACAGAGAACAATTATGAATATCAGTTCTTTTGTTTTTAAAGCAATACACCTAAGAAACTACATATTAAAAGTGCTTTTAGAAAGAGATTCTACTTCAGGTGTTACCTTTTCAGTAGAGAGTAATCATATCATTTAAAAGTTATTATTATTCTGTTTATTTTTCCATTGGTTCAATCACCTGTTTCCCAGTAATTACGCAAGCAGAGGCTCAATAAATAAAGCCTACTGTCATTTCTTAAACCAAACAAGTGGGTCAACAACTATGATTAAGCTGTCAGCATTAATGAGCAGTTTTCTTTAGTTTCTGCAGAGTAAAAAATTTTTATGTCTGGGAAAAAATCCTTAAATAGTTTGTAACAAATAACATGAAATTATGTGGTTTCTCATGCGCAAATCAGAAACCCATTTATATATATATAATATCAGTATGTCACACCTCTCAGTATTTTTACTACCTCAGTAACTATGAAATCAGATAGGAGAAAGACTACCAGATGTTTATTTACTCCGTGGTGGGTTTCACTTGTTGTTTTTTTTTAACTAAAAATATAACTTTAGTTTTTGTTAAGAAGAAAGTTAAGAGTAAAAAAAAATAATAAATTTGTTTGATACTAGCCAGATAATATATATTCCTATACATCCATATAATATGTCCCATGTCAGACAGTATGAACAGACATGAACTTTTTTTAAAGTTATGCATGCAAAGAATGTAAACATGCTGAAAATAAATCCCTAAGCCTGGCTGTTAATGAATATCTTGAGGATTCCAGCTTCAAACTTAAATATTATCCAATCTCCTACTGATAGTTTCAATTTGGATCTTGGGATTTTCTCAATCCCTTCTTGTCCTTAGTAGAAGGAATATTAAAGATTAGGCAAAAGAAGAATCTATCACAATAAATTATGCTGCTTTGTGAGGTTATATCTGAATTTCTGGAGTCAGAGTTATCCAAAAGGATTTGACTAATCACAGAATATTAGTGAAGAAGTGTGTGAAGAACAAAACTTTTCTGTATTTTAGGACAAAGCATTATTTATCTGCGATCTCATACCACGTAGGTTGAAACGCATTATTTATTCATTATACATCATTTTAAAAGTTTCAGTAGTCTAATCAGGGACTAAAACTACAATTTTGTGACTTGAGAGTATGACTGTGCAGTGCATAAATGACACAAAGCCAACAATCAAAGTAAATACTTCACAGATAATGCCTTGGCTAAAAAGCATGCCTCCAAATCATTTGGCAAATAAATATATAGACTTGTAAACCACTGCAACAGTAGAAAATGCAGCAGCTTGTCCCTTCTCTCCTTTCTACTCAAAACCCAGTGATGTGTTTATGGAGGGGGGCACTTTGAATACCCAGAATCTTGGGGGCTTCTTAAGTTTCAGATAATTCTGGTTTATCTTCCTTTCATTTCAGGTATATCCTTTCAGCTGTGTAGTGCTATAATTCCCTAAACTGGGTGTGCTGTTTGTCACAAGTGCATTAGGCAAATATTTAAAAAGTATAAAAAATGACAAGTTCATTTTTGCTCCTAGCTGGGCCACAGGCTTCCTGAGAGAGCTGGAAAAGCTGTGCAGATGTGAACTCGGAGACGTGGACCAGGAACGCTACAAGAGCCATGAGAGGAAGCAGATGCAGAGCCTGTACCTAGACTCTCCCTTCCTTCAACCTTCTGACTCTCTTTCCTACCTGGATTTTAAGCTTTGGGTCAAGGCCTGTCATGGCATGGGTGTCTAAAGACCCATCTGAAATGGGAATTCAGGAAAAAAAACAAGGAAAATTAAAATTAGTAAATTGCAACAGAATTAGGTGCTACCAAGTAGACAACAGCCTGCCAAATTCAGCACCTTTGGCATCTTGCTGTCATGTGGCCTGTGTGACAGTCCCATTTTTTTGTATATGACAACATTCAAATGTTGCAGCTCATTCGCCTTGGCAAGCATCTCACTGATGTCAACTGACATGAAATCATCTGATAAAAACATCTCTGGGGACTGTTCTCTCTCTCAGTCTGCAACCTTTCCCTAAGTTCACCCTATCTGAGGGTTTTTAATTTATTTAAATTATTTTCATACACTTCTAAGAGATGTACAGTTGGAGCTTTGTTAGCCTTTTCCTAAGGATGATCAAACAAATAATAGTAGTGAGTTGTTTTGACAGCAACCATAAATAAGTGAGGCTGCTGCCAACACCAGAGCAAATCCTATCCCAAAATGCATGCAATTTACCTCTGCATGAAGTGCAGTAAAGAATTGAAACACAGTTTTGTTTTGTTAGGGATGACAAGCATCACAGAAAAAAAAATCTAGAAACTGATGGCCTTATACGTGCAGTAAAGTGGAAGGTACCAGAAGTTCTGGATCTAGACCCTGAGTCTCCTGCCAGTCTTTGACAAGCTATTTAATCTCTTTGGCCAAGATTCAAGAAATTATCTGGGCTTTTAACTTCTATTTAGAACCCTAAATTCTTATTGATTTCCTATTGACTACTCTAAAACAAGCAGAAGCAAAGGTATATGCACAGCACAGCTGAATCAAAAGCTGATCTTGGTTATTTTCCTTATATAGCCATATATTTTTCTAAACTGCTCAGGAAACAAAAAAACCTTATTTTTGTCTTATTTCCAATGTGGTTGTGGGAGAAGCGGATGTTACAGACAGATCTGAATGAATTTAAAATAATGTCTCGATAAATAATTTTGGAAAAGGATTTTTTTGTAAAGAATAAAAGCCTCAGTGATTGTGTTTATCACAATGGATTTGAAGAAAAATAACAAATATGCAGTATTTATTAAGAAAAATAGTTCATCCAATTCTTTCTTTTAATGTCTTTCAAATTCTTCAGGTCTGTTTTCTCTGATCACTTTTGGATGTTTATTTTTATTGGCAAGAGTGTGTTGAGCATATTCTTTCTCTGCAAGAAAAACAATCTAAATCGCAGGCTAACTTTTCAAAAGTTTCCGTTTGGCTTAAGTCTCCTTTGTGTCACCTACATCTCTTGTTGCAGAGCTAGGAGAAGATGTAATAGGAGTAAATAAATTAATTAGATCACTTTGTGTGATCTCCTGCTTATAAAAAGTAATTAAATTTATTGTAGTTACCCTTGGATCTGTTAACTTGTCTCTGTTAAGATGCATCTACCTGGAAAACGTCTTGTGCTCCCTGTAGACATCATGGATAATTCAGTTATTCTCTCGGGACTTTGCTCCAGTCGTTAATCACCCACAAGTTTTTACATTTTTGCCTAGTAAACTTTCCCTGGCATCAGGTTATCAGTCAAGAGGTTTGCTACACTTCTGCTGACTATCATTTAAACCCAGTGAAGGTCCTCATAGTCCAAACACAAGATATCCCCATATTTGTATATTATAAACTCAAGAATCTGAGTTAAGTCTTTAATTGTGAAACAGATGTTTTTTGAGAAATTAAGCTTCTGAAAAATGCTTTTGCCAGCCTACAAGTACATCTTATAACAATTCTTTCATCGTCTTCAATTTTCATCAAAGGATTTCATATTATTACACTAACCACATTTAGGCTCCTAATTCACCACTTAATTCCATCATTTTCCTGAGGTGCATATTTTTGCTGTTCTGTGTAGCTAGCTAGATGCAGGACCATCTCTGAGCTCCCTTGGGAAGGCAAAGATACAGCAATATAATCCAGCATTTGGTTCCCTGGCTCAGGGCCCTGGTTAGCTTCATGACCCTTTCAATTTCTTTAATTTTATCAATATAATTTCACAATTCCAAAGAAATTAAGAAAGGTGGAAATGGATTTGAAATAAGACTTAAGAAATAAAAGCTTAAGAAAGGAAGAATTATATTGCTTTGTCCTTGCACAGCAGTGGAGAGAAAAAAGAAAATTTAATCATGGCATTTTCAGTTTCATTATTTTCCTTATATGTAAACCAAGTGGGGGAGAAGGAGGAGTATGAGAGGAAGCAGGCATCTGCTCAAAGCACAAGTTTGTAGTGCAACTGACACAAAATCTCTAAGCAGCATTTCTGTTCCAAACTTTCATTGCTATTTACTATTTCTATTTCATAAATATATTCTGCACATACACATCTTTCTATATGTAAAATATAAATTATAAAATTATTTATGTTGAATATCTTAGGAAGCAAGGAAGGTCTTGGTAATCTAGAAAATGCTTGCCTTTATGGATTTTTCACATGGTGATTCACCCTGAACGTACAGAAGAACAGTGTCACAGGCAAGGATAAAAGTGACATAAGCTGAATTACAGTCCTCAAGACACTGGGGTATAGCACCTCTCCAAGAACAGTTTGCACGTGCCATGAGTACTCTTCAATGAACCAGCCATGGAAGACACTCCTTAAGTGTAACTCATCCTGCCACAGAGTGACAAATGTTCATACACTATTTCAAACACAATATGCAACCTTCTTTCTGCTGCAAAGAAAGGAACAATATTTAACTTTGTTTAGTTGGGTAATCTAAATCACTGTGTCTTTTATGTTATTTTCCATTTCCTACTACCACCAGCTCATAACCAGAGAGGACTGAGAAAGTAGGTCACAGAATATTTCATATGAAACACTTTATTATTCTACACTTATTTCAAATGTTCCAAGCCTGGAATCATTAATAAAAACTTAGCATCTGGAATATGCTTTTTAAAGACATAAAGTCACAAGAAACCTTAAAAGTGAATCCACTACTGCTTACTGAGCTCTACAAATCTCCAGGCCTTACCTTTGGTAGTTATTTTAAAATACCCAAGAAAATTTGGAGATTTGTCCAATTACAGCCAAAATACTATCATTGATAATCTGCTGTAAAATGGCACTTCCACCCTCATTTCTCATAAAATGAAAAGAAAAAAAAGTGCCTGTGTGTAAGTTTGAGTTTTGGAGGAAGGAAAGAAGTCACAAGAAGTGACTAGTAGCCTCAGGCACTGACTTACAAGTTATAGTTCTTTCTCCTTAAGTACATGGAAATTTGCATTGCTCTTACAGACTTAGTACAGTAATAGTCAAGTCTGGACAGACCCCATTTAACTGATTCAGGCCACAGATATTCTGTGTCACCATCCAGAAGTCACTGTCCCTGTTCATTGACTACAAAGGGAAGCTAGGGCAATGGCACTCCTCTCGTAGGCACTTTAGGAGCCTGAGATACAGATGAGAGATAACAGACACCATAAATTTAGGTTTATATAATGTATTCTGACACAGCAGGCCACAAAGCACAGCCATCTGACCTATGTGAGATGGGAGGAATAGATAATCCAGCACTAAGCTGGCCGACTGATTTCTGCCAAACTGGACTTGAAAAATTAGGTAATACTGGAAGTGTCAGAAACTCCTAATTACATATGTGCCTACATTTTTAAAAAAAGCTTTTGGATGCTTGTGATTCTATTTCAGGTAAAGTATAATATTATCTAATACTGTCTTGGTGCCACTAACCTTGTCTTGGTGCCACTAACCTTCTTGAAACTGCACTTCATGTCCAACAATGGGCAAAATTCCCATTGTGCTGTTTGTTCTGCTTACCTTCAGCTATGGAACCACTTCTTGTTGACATCTTTCTCAGGAACATAAAGACGGATTTGGTTGTGTAAAGACAGGAGTTTAATGCTACCTCAAATGTCCTTAAGCATCCTGCCAGATCTCCAGCAGCCTCTCCAGAAGAGTGTGGGCTGGATGGGGATTTAGAAAAGCTTCAAGATGGTAATTGGGATGTCTAGGAGGTATCAATAATATTTCAGAGGAGTTCAAGTGGAGGTGGCATCTTAGGATAAGGTACTGAGATTTTACTAAGGAAGGTGGTATAGAAACATAGAATCATAGAACAGCCTGGGTTGGAAGGGACCTTTAAAGGTCATCTAGTCCAATCCCCCCTGCAATAAGCAGGGACATCTTCAACTAGATTAGGTTGCTCAGAGCCCCTTCCAACCTGACCTTGACTGTTTCCAGGGATGGGACATCTACCACCTCCCTGGGCAACCTGTTCCAGTGTTTCACCACCCTCATCATGGCATAAGGTGCAGAGAGCATGAGTGGAGCTTTCAGGGGTGCAAGTATGCCTTTCTCCCCTTCCCTTCAGCCAGGCCTTCCTCCTGATATCATGTGCTTCCCTTATTTCCCTGGGGATCAGTGCTCTCACTCCACACTTCTTGTAGGACCCTCAGACCATTGTCCTCTCCTTCCCAAAATCCATTTTTACTGTTAGTCCACCTAGAGCAATTCCTGCCCACTTTGCACAATTGACTATCTTCTGTGAAGATGCTGGATCCCTTTAGCTGCTCCTTGTTATACTGCAGGGCCAACAAGGGGGAAGCAGTGGGGGTCATGAAGGAAATTTGGAAGAGGTTTCTGGCCTGCAAGACTATTTTCTTCTTCATGCTTCTGGAGATGAAGAATGGGTACAATAGGTAAAGGCAAGGATTGCTGTTATTGTGAGAGATTTCCATCCCCTCAGCTTTTCCTCCAGTAACAAGAGAGGACACATGAAATCAGAAAGCATGGATAGACTATCCAAATTAGGACAGCAGATCCTTATGTCTCCAAATATACACACAGCAAGTCATCTGTTCAGTGCAGTGTTCTTCTCCAAGCTGCTTACTTTGGGTTGATTTAGGCCTGTGCATGTGCAGGCAAGTCCTTCCCATCATCTGACAGGAGTGGGACCTGCTGGCAACCTTCACCTCTGTGTTTTGCTATAAAATGTCACTAACCAGATCTAAGTGCCTCACTTCCGTTTGAAGACAGCTTCCAGCTAAGAACCTTAAGCAGCCTTAGAAATCTTCCAGGCCAGGATAAGATACCCTGCTTGGCATTGATGGGTAAGGCTTAGGGCAAGGGTTAAAACATCCTTTGTGTGCATTCAGAGAGCACCTAATTACCTCTAATAATCTAGCTCCAGGTTCTCTCTTTCTAAATGGAAACAAGGGCCTTTCCACAAACATTTTAACTTTTTTTAGATACTCAGATAGCAGCGCGACCTAACTATCAATGGATAAATGTATAAATGTAATATTGGAAGATTACTAACCCTTGTGACTGTTTTTCCTTTTACAAAGGAAAAGAAATACATACATGCACATGCTTGGAATAACTGTATAGTTTTATATGTATGTGCATTATATATGTTATAGATATCTATGTATATATAATCTGTATGTGTATGTATATATATTGCATACATATATTATACATATATATGTATATTTACATGTATAGTAAAATAAATTTTAAACTAGAAAACAGATTTTATTCTGCCAAGGTAAATAGACAGGTTTGCATGAGTGGAAAAATACCAATACAATTTAATTGGGGAGCCCCATCTGGCTGCATGGGTAGAACAAAGCTGTGCTAAAAAATATGAAGACAATTAAAACCAAAATGAAACAAAAAATCCTAGAACAGAAAGACTACAAGAGTTCAAACAAATTGTGTTTTTAACAGCAAATGGGAGGAAGATCAATAGTGGCTTCCGTAGCTTCTGGATAAGCACTTCCCATAAATTCAGGCACCTATTAAAATGTGCTTACATGTGATATTAAGTAGCTGGGCTTGTGAATAAGGGGCAATTTCTCTCCTGGAAAACTCAGGGCTACATCCTTGGGCCAGTACTTTCAAACTTAAAAGTGTAAAACAGTCACAGAACAGCTAGACATTTTCCAAAGTATGTAATGAAATAATCTTGCTGAGATGGATTGGAGCAATTATTCAAAATGTAATTGGCTTTTGAAATCCTCATTTATTGTAACTTTAAGTGTTCACTTAGTACCTAAAAAAGTAGTAACATTATGCTCACAAAAATCATATAGACAATGAAAATGTAAAGAGCATCTAGGTGTTAGTATGCTCAATAAATATACTAAAATCCTTTTGCTTGACATTCCCTACTTTGTGAAAGGTGATAATTATTCTAATCAGACAGTTTATTAAGAGCTAAAGAAAATCCAACTCAAGTGTATTCTGTAAGACTTTTTGTGTGACTGCTGGTAAAAGACCTAGATCCAGACCCCCAGGGTATTTAAGTGATTATTTCTCATTTCATTTAGATTGAAACAATATGAATATGGCATTTTGTACTTCTTTAATGATCTGTGCGTCATCCTCCTTTCTGAAATATAGGGGTGGAAAAATTAGTATCCAGGGAGCCTTTAAGAGGACATATGCATTAAAATATGGTGGATCTGGCCTGGATTAGTAATGGTGTCTCTTTATGTTTTCTACACCTGGGACGGAATCAGTGATTTAGAGAAAATTTTCCATTGCACTAGATTTTTCCATGCCCTAATCTGTATCTGTCACCCAAGCACATCCTGCTATGTGTAAACTTTTAGTATAATTTTTCAATTAATCATTACGTAATGTGCACATTGCTTACATGTTTATATTAGGAAATAACAGGGCCAGGATTTGAGATCCAGCACTGTCACACACTCGTTCTTGCGTTGTCATCGTTACCTCAGTTTCTGGCATAGTTTTGGACTATTTCAAGCCAACACTCCCCTAGATAACATCTGGCCACAGCTCATAGGACAAAGTGACCCAGGAACCATTCCCTACATGCAGTCTGTTTGAGGAGTCCCTGTTGGCTATGGTAAAGTGATTTACTTATATTGACACAACCCAAGGCATGCCACTTGGTTTCAGCAACAGAATAGTGGCTGGCCCCTTTTATTTATCAGTTCAGATGTAGCCATCATGTTTTCCACCACAACCTTCAGTTTCTGCTTCAATGTAGAAAGGCTAATAATCCGTAACTTCTCTTGTTCTTCTTTTTATTTACAACAATCTAGAAATGTCACAAAGACATTGTGAACTGGAATGTAATAAGATTCTGGGTGCTATTTGGATATACACCAATTAAAGACCACCAGACCTATGAATCATTAGGTACAGAATTTAAGACTTAAATCATTGTGGTGTAACTGTTATGAAAGCGGGTTTCTGCCCACTGCAGTTTTTGTATTCCGTTTCCATTTCATCCATTCCAGACACAGGAATTCACAGATTCCCGGATTCACAGAAATGTTGGTTCGTTGGCATCTCTGCAGGTCAGCCAGTCCAACTTTCCACTCAGGTTAGGATACCCACAGTGCTAGATCAGGGCAGCCATGCCTCTCAGGCTGAGCTTGCCCAGGTGCCTTGCTGATCCTCACCTTGCCTTGCTGACTTGGGTTCCTGGCTTGACCTTGGACCTACGGCACGAGCACAGGTTTCTCTGGTGATCCCTGGACTGTGGCTGACCCTGGTTACCATCACCAGACCTACTCTGCTCACTTTTCTGGGGTACTGTGGGCTGTGCCTCATCAGTGACAGGGTTTATTCAATCCTTATTTAAAACATTTGCCTTTTGGAATCGTACCTAGTACTTTTAAATATTGCAATTATCTTTTATTTAAGATACAACATTTTTCTTTGGAGGTAGTCACCAACATTCATTTTCAACCCTCCTCAGTTTTTTTCCCAACAGCCTTTTTTATCAAGCAGATATGATTAAAAAGCATATTTCATAACTATTTTTTCTTTTTTAAAAAAATCCTGGCAGGCCTAGATAAACTTGTCCTTTTGACACATGGCTCAGAGCATGTCTTTTTTGCATTTTCACTCCTGTTACCATGCATCTTACAAATATTTACCACAGGCATATTTTCAAAATAGCAAACTTTTCACATTTTTAATGCTCCTTAACAGAAAAAGCCAGTGCTTAAATTTGCTGCTACAAATTTAACAACTTCTACAACAAGAACTCAGAGTGCAGGTGAAAGACAAGGAAGAGGCAGAGATACTTAAGA
Source organism: Ciconia boyciana (assembly GCF_034638445.1). Taxonomy (NCBI): domain Eukaryota; kingdom Metazoa; phylum Chordata; class Aves; order Ciconiiformes; family Ciconiidae; genus Ciconia; species Ciconia boyciana. The sequence goes on along the minus strand of NC_132936.1, from coordinate 9,862,329 downwards.
ACAAAAATAGAGAAGAAAATAGAAGTGCTTCATATCAAACCTGTACACTGCTTGTGATCTGCAATTTATTGTACATGAATGAGAGACTGTGCTGTGTTACTCTCCCATTAGTTTACCTCTGAGTCTTACTGAGCCTAAATGATACTCTGCTTATGCATGTTGTCAAGTGGAATTATCAAGAGCTGGAAATACTTTGTTTGAAAAGGAAGGATAATTTAAACTCAAATACTGGAAGCCGAACATCAATTTCCAGCTTTGCTGTGGGAAAGTCTCCAAAACCTAATTCCACACACTGTCACAGATACTGGCTTTATAATGAAATTTCAGCCTTTTGTTGGTTTCCTAGTACCTGTTTGAAACGTATAAGAACATGAGATGTCTGAAAATGGATGTGTAAGGTTGTATATGGGTATTCATACATGTATATACATGGAACAATGTCTGGTATAAGTATGACTACTGTTTAAGACTCCAGATTCATATTGAATTTTTCATCCAGCAATACCCCCAAGTCCTTCTCCTCAGGACTGCTCTGAATCCATTCATCCCCCAGTCTGTATTGATATTGGGATTGCCCTGATCCAGGTGCAGGACCTTGCACTTGGCCTTATTGAACTTCATGAGGTTCACGTGGGCCCACTCCTCAAGACCATCAAGGTCCCTCTGGATGCCATCCCTTCCCTCAAGTGACAGAACTGCACCACTCAGCTTAGTGTCACCTATGAACTTGCTGAGGTTGCACTCAATCCCGCTATGTATGAAGCGGGACCCCTTCTGTTTCACTGATAGAAAGAATACTAACAACTGGGCTACTAATTTTTTATTTTTCATATCCTCAGTAATTTGTTGACCAGTTTCCTAAATTTGCATGAGAATTGTGCTGGGCTAAAGATTTTAACCATTTTATAAAAAATAACTTGTCCTAAAAATTTTGTATCCAGAAAACCAACAACCCACTACTCAAATTATTTTAATAGGAAAATGATGTTAACACTGTTTTGTTTTTCATTAAAGATTTATTTTTTTAATGACTGTTTTCACATTATTTAGTATCCAGCTGAGATTTTAATTATAAAGCTATGTGTTTTAATATCAGTTATCACTTTCCTGTCCCAGTTCTTTTCTCTTGATCAGTCATGTAGGTTTAAAAAATGTCTTCAGTATCAGAAAAGTTACAAAGTAGTCAACAGAAATATAAAGTGCTGCAACTTTGCTCTTCTGAAATATTTATTCTGTAGAAGTTTAGCTATACAGATAGAAGAAAAAGGGGAAAAGGATGGAGAAAGATAGCTGTTGGATAAAAGCTGGAGGTTATTCATTGCATCATATTCATCAGAAAATGAAAAATGAGAGGCCTCAAGTACAGATGGGAAAATATTCTGACTATGGTACTTTTTTTGAAAAAGATTGATGTTTTCGAAGTTTCATAGCTCAATTTATTTTGAATTAAAAAAAAGAAAAAACTAAAGCCTTCTATTTTTTATCCCGTCACACAGAAAACAAATACACAGCTTAAAATTTTCTTGTGACTATTTTTTTTCAATCACTTCACTAAGAGAACAGTTGAAGATGGTACTTAGTAAACCTGACAATACAACATTTTTAGGGAGAAAGGATTCCCTTCATCACTTAGCCTAGATTGACAGTTAAAGAAGCATGTCCTTTCTTTGACCTTCACTTTATACTTACCCTGAGATTATATTTTCTAAAAGCAAATTTCTCCAAATACATAAATTTTATGACTGATGGTAGGGTAAACATTCCCTGTCAGATAGGATGTGGAATTACTAATTAGTACATTCACACTTGCTTTGATTAGTACATATGAGCAATAGTGAAATCTAACATTCCAGTAATTCAGTGATGTGCTAAATTATCTGCAAAGAAACAAAAGTCTAATCCAAATTAAGACAGTTTGAAACAATTTGAAGCTTAAAATGCTGATTTTAAATATTTAAATATTAGAAAGAAAAAGAGAAAGAAGAGGTATCATGGAGACCCATAATGATGAAAAATTTCATTTCTAATCTTCAGAAATTAACTTATGGCCCAGTACCTCTCTTCATTAATTAAGTAATATAAGTTTGACTCAGTGAATCAAGTGAAGTTGAAGCCATAGGTCAGGAAATTCCCCCTTTCTCCACCATGGTGTGTAGATGTCCATACAAAATCTGGAGATTCCCAGGACTTCTAGATATCAGTTTACTTGCATTGTCCATAGGTTAGGTGTTGGAAACCTGAAGAAAAAATCATCTTCATCTCCTGAAGAAATGGTTTCTGAAAGATGTACCATTAGGTGTGTGTGGTAGAGGGACAGGGACATTCCACACAGCAGTTCTAGTTGCATCAAGGAAGAAGCCTCCTTTACAAAAGAAAGCAAGCTGCCCAGATGAAAAACACTGTACAGGAATGTGGTCTTATCATATTATCTCTCATGAAATCAGTTTTCTTGTGTCGCTTGCTATGCTGCTCTGTAATGGCTCTGAGCATCTGTTGTGCAAGCCCATTAATCATTTTTGTTCTGAAACCTGCCAGAAAAAAAGGTGAAAATATTTTTAGCTGGCCCCTTTTGTGTATTGTATTGGGTTTGCATGGTGAGGTTTTGGTAGCAGGGAGGATACAGGGGTGGCTTCTTGTGAGAAGCTGCTAGAAGCTTCCCCTATGTCCGACAGAGCCAATGCCAGCTGGCTTCAAGACGGACCCACCGCTGGCCAAGGCTGAGCTCATCAGCAACGGGTGTAGTGCTTCTGGGATAACATATTTAAGACAGGGGAAAAAAACCCTGGGCAACTGCAGCTGGAGAGAGGAGTGAGAATATGTGAGAGAAACAACTCTGCAGACACACAGGTCAGTGAAGAAGGAGGGGGAGGAGGTGCTCCAGGTGCCAGAGCAGAGATTCCCCTGCAGCCCCTGGTGAAGACCATGGTGAGGCAGGCTGTCCCCTGCAGCCCATGGGGGTTCATGGTGGAGCAGATATCCACCTGCAGCCCATGGAGGTTAATGGTGGAGCAGATATGCACCTGCAGCCCATGGAGGACCCCACACTGGAGCAGGTGGATGCCCAAAGGAGGCTGTGACCCTGTGGGAAGCATGTGCTGGAGCAGGCTCCTGGCAGGACCTGTGGCCCCATGGAGAGAGGAGCCCATGCTGGAGCAGGTTTGCTGGCAGGACTTGTGACCCCATGGGGGACCACGCTGGAGCAGTCTGTTCCTGAAGGACTGCACCCTGTGGAAGGGACCCATGCTGGAGCAGTTCATGCAGAACTGCAGCCCGTGGGAAGGACTCACGTTGGAGAAGTTCATGGAGGACTGTTTCCTGTGGGAGGGACCCCACGCTGGAGCAGGGGAAGAGTGTGAGGAGTCCTCCCCCTGAGGAGGAAGGAGCGGCAGGGACAACGTGTGATGAAGTGACCGCAACCCCAATTCCCTGTCCACCTGTGCCGCTGGTGGCGAGGAGGTAGAGAAAATTGGGAGTAAAGTTAAGCCCAAGAAGAAGGAAGGGGTGGGGGGAACATGTTTTAAGATTTGGTTTTTATTTTCTCATTACCCTACCTTGATTTGATTGGTAATAAAGTAGCTTGATTTCCCCAAGTGGAGTCTGTTTTGCCCGTGACTGTAATTGGGACTGATCTCCCTGTCCTTATCTCAACCCACGAGCCTTTCATTGCATTTTCTCTCCCCTGTCTAGCTGAAGAGGGGAGTCATAGAGCGGCTTTGGTGGGACCCTGGTGTCCAGCCAGGGTCAATCCACCAGAATTATCAGTACAGTCTCTGTTTGCAATACTGTCCTTTAGAGAAGAGGCCAAGAGATGGCCAAGAGAAGAGGCCAAGTATTCGGGAGGAAAGTTGAGCCTGGGAAGAAGGGAGGCGTGAGGGGAAGGTGGTTTTAAGATTTGGGTTTATTTATCATTATCCTGCTCTGATCTGATTGGTAATAAATTAAACTAATTTCCCCAAGTTGAGTCTGTTTTGCCCATGACAGTAATTGGTGAGTGATCTCTCCCTGTCCTTATCTCGACCCACGAGCCTTTCGTTATATTTTCTCTCCCCTGTTCAGCTGAGGAAGGGGAGTGATAGAGCGGCTTTGGTGGGACCCTGGCATCCAGCCAGGGTCAACCCATCACATATATCTACAAGACAACCTGAAAATGTTTTCAGTCAATGAAGGAAGGATGGCAGAAAGCAGAATTTTTAAGAAGTAAATTGTTTTATTCAGGTCAAGTGATGCTTGTGCTTTTTTTCAGGGCATGCCAGGGATTCAGTGTGTTACTTGTTGGTGATGGGGGTGTTGGGATACTGTGCTCTCCAGTCACATATTTGCTTTTATCTACTGCTTTGATGAATAAATGAAGCAATATTTTTAGAAATTATGTTATCTACCAATGAGATTTCAGTATCACCAAGGGTATGAAGGAGCTGAGGCTTTATAAAGTGAAAATTACTATGACTATTGCAACTACTTAGCACTGAGAAAAACAAAAAAACCCTCCACAAAAATAGCCATTTAAATTATAGGATGCTACCTGTTTTCTTCATATATAATCTTTTAATGAACAGATCCTGCTTTCTTTCAATCAGTTTTCTATTCTACATTTTTTGATGATTTCTTTATTTTTAAAATCCTATGAGGATCAACATTTTCTTAACCTCTGGTGCTTGAGATGTTCTTCTTAGTAGTGACTGATGATATAATTCACACTATTTTGTTGCTCTTTGCTTTTCAGGTGACAGCACAGGTATTTCCAGCACGCATATTCACAACTGTGACTTTGGAATCCTCTTCCCTTGTACACTTAATGTCAGTAAAATAGGACCACTTAAAAATTTATGAAGAACAAATGCAGAAAAAGAGGATGAATACTATAAAAGTGAGTCTAATAAAAAACTGAAATTAGTATTTGTGGAATATATTTTCAATCACTTTATTTTTAATCAAAAATATTATATGACTTTAGTTAATAAACAATATAATACTTTCATGAAATGGATCTGTAATATTGAAAGGCTTGAAGTATTGCAGTAGACTACCATCTGCAAGTATAGAAAATTTATTTTCCTAAGTACTGAAAAAGTCTTCCGATATGTATTTTATTGCAGTCAGGTTTCTGTTGCCAGTATATGAAAGGTGATACTTTCTCAGTTAATTTATATTCGTTTCCTGTTTGCTAAATGAAATAACCAGTTTTACCACCTGAAATGTTCTTGCAGGCAGGCAGCAACTCAATTAGCAAGAATAATAAAGTTGGCTGGTCATCTTCCAGTGAGCACAGTCCACTCGAAAGACCTACAGCTGACCAGCTGCCTATTAAAGAACCATCTTGGCAGTCTTCTGAACATTGATCATTTCAAGGCAAACAAACTTATTTGCTAATTGCTTACTAGAGAAAAAAAAATAGTATGACCAATTTGCTTTCTTTTTTATACTTGAATTTTTATAAAGGAACCAGTATTGCCTGGTGAATCTAATCTGTAAGAAATATGTAGATAGGAGAATGCACATTATTCACCTCTACCTACAGGTACTTGTGAAATGTAAGACTTCTCATGTGCATGAATTAACATATATTTCCTCTCTGAAAAGGAAAATGGTTTGTCTTAATTGTATTGTCTCTCTAATAAATAATGCAGATTGCCTCTAGTCATCCTGTTGCTCCTTGACAGATGAATAGACAATAGGCAACCATGTCGTCTTTGGCTTTTTCAGAGATTGCATTCTGGCTGGTATTTACATACAGTGAAGTATGCCAGTCAGGAGGTTTTTTTCATTTTGGAACATAAAAATTCATCAGGAAACAGATGATTTGCTGCTCATACAGCTAATGACCAGTATAGGACTAACTGGGTTTCACTCTTTGGATGCCAAATAGGGAATTTACTTTGTTGGTCAGAACTACCTGTGGTCCCTCAATTCCAACTTTCATGAGTGGTAGTGAGTGTATAGAGGACTAGTCAGCATTATGTTTCTAGCTGAAACTCTTAATTTTTATATGCCTCTGAAAAACTTCTCCTTCTAATAGTTCTCCCTTTGCTTGGAAGCTCACTGGGCTGCTGTACCTGTGTTCCAACGAGAAGAGCAGTGTTCTGCTGCATTTCTTTTGACTTTATATGCTGCAACACAGACTTTCACTGGACACATCTGGTACATTTCACAGACAATTTCTCTATTTTCCTGTCACAACCTGTATGGACTACTCAGATCCCAGATCCTTTTGCAGAGCTTTTCCTGTGCAGTGCTTTGCACTTACAGCTTTCTTCAAGGACAGCTTTCTTCAAGATATATTCATGCTACAGGCATTGTAAGCATTCCTGAAAACCTTTATTGGCTTCTTTAGCAATCCCCAAACTATGCAGTTTTAGCAAACTATGAACCATAACTGCAGATACTGATTTTCCGCCTAATAAGCACAGTAAACCTGTCTTTGGTTAGAAATCTCTAAGGCATCCAGAATATTTCTTCAGATGATCTTTCTCTCTCTGTAAAGCTAAAATAGAATTTATGCAATTACATATAGTATCTGACAAAGTAGAATTGTAGGCTAGCTATCTGGGATTCCCTTTGTATTTAGCATATATCTAGGCAGTATAATCAGTGGGGGAATTCATTTAATCCTAAACCAAGTGCCTACATGTGGACCTTTGCTAAGTCTCTATCGACTTTGAAGTGAACCTACGGAGACTAGCTAAGATACATGTTTCCTTTGCAGATAGCTGAAGTTAGGTCAGGTGTACACCAGCCCTACATTTTTGTTCACCTTTTTTTATTCACTGCAGTTTGACGCTTTGACTCTATAGTAAAGTAGTATGTACCTTTTTTTTTTTTTCTCCTTTGGCCCCAGATATCTGCAGAACATTTGGAGACAACTGATCTTCCATGGGCTTCGATGAATCCTGTGTACAAAGATGTTCCATGTTGTTGTCCAGTGAATACTTTTCCACTAACAACCCAAATATAAAGCAAAAATGACAATTTGGCCCATGCTAACAGTATAGTCAACAGTTGCAATACAGAATAAAAAAGATGATAGTATCTAGCAAAGTTCATATACAGTCCGCAAGACAGCCTCCCCACACAAGCACAACATGCTTTTGCTAAAGGAACTAAAGCAAATTTGGATCAATCCCAAAATAAGACACTAGCATGCTGTAAGTCACTGTACCAGTGTCCAGTATTGAAAACAGGGACACCACATTTCTCATCAATAAAATCCAAGTAGACTGCTTGAGACTGATTCTTCTAGCCACCTACTACCTTTGTGGAAAAGGGCTATAAATTGTAACTCTAAAAATAATTCAATGATAATCATGATTAGACATCAAACACAAAAAATGTGTATGTGAATAGTAGGCACTTTCTGTTTCTCACAAAAAAATTAAAAGTACTACAAAGGATTTGGGAAAAAAAAAATCTTTCCCATAGCTAGAATATTGCTGATAGCCATACAATTCCTCAACACATGAAAAGGAAAAAACGTTCTCATCACCTGAGGACTGTTTCTCCCTTCCTGCTGGGAAAAACAGATAAGTGATCCTAGACAGAGATACTGAAGAGAATTAAGGACAAAATGCAATTAAACAAACAAATAATTTTTTCATTGGACAATGACATCCTATTTATTAGTACTTTTGCAACACCATTCATAACCAATTAATACTTGCTTACATTTGGGATCTTCTGGTTCACTATCGTGGTATTTGAAAGAAAGAAAACACCAAGAATTTCACCTCAAACTAAGTTCATGCTGTGTAGAGAAACCTTACCACAGTTGTCTTTATCAAGCAAATTCTAATGCCAAAAAAAAAAATCAATTTTTCTTTGGGAAAAAAATTACTTCTATCATATGATGTTGGGAAGAATAATGTGATTGTGTTTTAGGTCTATATGGACTAAATTCCATATCAGAAAGCTTTTCTGTATGTGTCCCACTGACTTTTTACCCAGCTTTTACTCTCCTGAAGATTCCATTTACCTTTTTCATTGTTGTCATGACAAATTTTTGCCCTGTCCTCTAGAACATGATAGCTGTACTGAGGTTTGTCAGAAATCAACATTAGTGACCCAGCAAGTTGCATGGTTAATTCTTTTTTGAATATAGGGAACAAATTATCTATGTTTGGTAACCACAGCATTTAAATTTAGCAAATGCTGCATAACAATCCTCTCTCTATACCAACAGAATTCTAAACTTTTCATTAGTACTATATGTTGTGGTTTAACCCCAGCCAGCAACTAGGCACCACACAGCTGCTCACTCACTCCCCACCCCAGCAGTATGGGGAGAAGAGAATTGGAAGGGTAAAAGTAAGAAAACTCATGGGTTGAGATAAGAACAGTTTAATAACTGAAACATAACAATAATAATAATAATATGAATAATAATAATAACAATAATAATAATAAATTGTAATGAAAAGGAAAATATCAAAGAGAGAGAAATCCCAGAATGACAAGTGATGCAAATGAAAACTGCTCACCACCGACTGATGCACCGCCAGTCCTTGAGCAGCAACCCCTCAGCCAACCTTCCCCCTAGTTTATTGCTGAGCATGGTGTCATGGCATGGAATATCCCTTTGGTCAGTTGGGGTCAGCTGTCCCAGCTGTGTCCCCTCCCAACTTCTTGTGCACCCCCAGCCTACTCACTGGTGAGGTGGTGTGAGGAGCAGAAAAGGCCTTGACTCTGTGTGAGCACTGCTCAGCAGTAAGGAAAACATCCCTGAGTTATCAACACTGTTTCCAGCACAAGTCCAAAACATAGCCCCATACTAGCTACTGTGAAGAAAATTAACTCTATCCCAGCCAAAACCAGCACACATAAAATATGAATTTTTTTGTGCATGGAAACATTTGTTGAACATCTCCATGTTTTTTATACGTCAGCTGCCTAATGTGTGTCACCAGCTGGTATTGCACATTTAATTAATTTGTAGAATACTGATGTAATTCCTTATCCTCAATGATCAGAGATTTTTCATACATTGTTAGATTCCTTCAGTATTTATTTACTGGTCCTAGCTTCTGATTTGTACTCAGTGATTCCCATTGTTTCTACTTTTAGTATACTGATGGGATAAGGAAAAGGCTGAGTTTTGGGTTTATAGTCTTATTTGGGGTAGGACAGGTTGATGATTAAAAGTTTCCTTTATGTCATGGCAGAATTGTTTTTTACACCACCTTACATGCTTCCCATTTATAATTCTGTTCTGTATGGGTCTTTTTGGTCTGCCTTTTTTGAAGCAAGCTTTCTGTAGTGTTTAACAGAGCTTTATATCTCAGCCAAAGCAGTCTAAGAAAGGATGCACAACTTGAAAAGCCTCTTCTGTAAAGTCTGTAGATACTCATAATATTTTCCAGACAACCCATTTAAGTTTGTGCATCCTGTTAGACTGCAAAAACTGTACTATTGAATTCATGTTTCTCTCTTATTTTAAATCTTTTGCTGATTATCTGTGCTTATGTTGGATGCAAAATCATTGTGAAGCTTTTTCTAGTGCTCTGCCAATGACTTGAGGAAACTGCTTTAGTGACTGGAAGCCACAATGCTACTGAGACAACATGGGAACAGTTCTGATATTTGCTAGAGGGAGAAAAATTGTGCTTTAGGAGCTGCTACAACATCTTGCCTATAGGCCAGTGGAATAAATCATGACTGAAGAGACCTTTAGGGCTTTGACTCCACAGTAGTATTAACTTGAAGTCCTAAAAGGTTCTGTCACATAGAAATGTATTCATTTCTATATTTTTGAATTTGGAGCAAGGCACAGAGTATTGTCAACAAGCAGGCTTTCTGTCATGATGTCAATGGGTAGAAATGGTATCAAACACACACATACACACTCCCCTCAGGCTGCAGGGGCACAGCCTGCCTCACCATGGTCTTCACCATGGGTTGCAGGGGAATCTCTGCTCCAGCACCTGGAGCACCTTCTCCCCTTCCTTCTTCACTGACCTTGGTGTCTGCAGAGTTGTCTCTCTCACATATTCTCACTCCTCTCTCCCAGCTGCTGTTGTGCAGCATTTTTACCCCTTCTTAAATATGTTATCACAGAGGCACTACCAACAACAGTGATGGGCTCAGCTTTGGCCAGCAGTGGGTCTGGCATTGGCTCTGTCGGACATGGGGGCATCTCCTGGTGTCTTCTCACAGAAGTCATCTCTGCAGTCCCCTTCCCCCCTCCATTTTTCTCATCAGGAAAATACTGTTATCTTTTTTAAAAAAAATTATTTTAGAACAGAAGAAAACTTACATTATTTCTTACTTCTAATTCACAAAAATCAACCAGACATTTTTTACTTCTTCTATAAGAACAACAGAGATAAAGCAGCATTTATTTTACACTAAAGTTTTAAACATTTAATACAGAAAATGATTGAATATACTTTTTGATGAATCAAATATTTCTCAGTTTTCTTGGTATTGTCCACATCTAATCCTGGCCAAGCGTAAGAAGTTTCTTCAGTGGTTCATTACTTGCATCAAGAATCCAGATAAAGTATGTTTTATTGCCTGTCATGGCTCAGTTTAGAAAGAAAGAAAACTGAAGCTTCCAAACCTTGTGCAGGATAATTGTCTCTTAAGTACTATCAATTCTTGGCTGTGTGGCTGAGTTACAACAGTCAGACACAACCTTCTCTTTTTGACAGATCCCTCACTCACCTCTTATCTCCAAATGCGTGGGACAAGTTCAATGTAATGTGGAAAGTAAAACAAGTTATACTTCAGAAAGTGAATGTCAGCCATACAAGTACTTTCCATAATGTAATTATTTCTGTAATATAATACCATTATTATATTACATTTTACTTGATATGTAATCATAAACATAATGCTATGCTTTATTTCATTATTTTGTATAATGGCAAATACATCATTACACCTTGGTATCTAAAATCCAGTATTATTTGTTCAGAGATAGTAAACAGGAGGTATAAAGGATATTTAGGCCATTAAGACCAATGCCTAATTTCAAATCTCAGACTGTGATTTTTATTATTATCTGTGTCATGTAATAATCAACAACTATGGAGGCCATGACACATGTAATCTCAGCATTTTGGAGACTAGATCTTCCACAAAAAAAGATTCATTTTAAGCTTGGATTCTGGTGTAAATTTCCCTAAGGAAAGGTTCTAGGAATTATTTGATGTGTCAGTATTGCTTGTTACACACTCTTCAGTTACAGTGACTCTTCCCTCAAACACAGATTTTGACAAACCTTGATTTTATGAATTACTATCATCAGGTTGCATTGAAACCTTTTTGTTCCTTTAAACCTCATCTCCAACTTCCTTATTTGAAGAAGTATAAGGAAAACTGAAAGTGTTAATTTCTTCCAAAGTTCTTCGTTTGTCTTAGAACCACTGTTGTTTTCCCGTGGGAGCTCTCAGACCAACACTACACCAGATGCTGCTCTTAGACTCTAGTTTTTCTCTCATATGCCTTCCTCCAGTCACAGTTGCTAGAAGATGAACCTGTTCTTTTTTTTTTTTTACCAACATCCTCACTGTTGCTATTATTCTTGAGTTCATAAACCAGTGCCAATGTCCAGGAAGTGGGATTAATCAGATTCTAAGATTTCCAAGTATCACTGAAACATGGAAAATATCTTCAAAATAAGAGGTAGAGAGTTTGAATTCTTCATGGAAATCTCCAGTCGTTCTGATATCCCTGCAAAGTCTTGAACAGAATGTATAATGCTTTTCTATTATTCTTATGTATTCTATCTGATATCAACAATGGGAATATTTTTCCTTCCTCTGTTGCTGGCAGATGTTCTGTGAGCAATCAGTGTCTGGTACAGCTGGCTTCTGCAGTTTGCAGAAGCAACAGAAGTTCTAGTCTTCTGGCTTGCTTTGGTGTTTGAGAGTAGAAGTATGTTCCCAAAGAATCTCCATTTTATCATTTTTAAATACTGGGTCCGTTTTTTTTTTAATCTGTTCTTTAACCTCTAGCAAGTAGTGAACACTAGGTATTTTGTGGAGCCTACTTCAGTGCATAGTTTAAGCCAGTTGTGACCTATTTCTGACAAAGTGCATTGTCAGGACACATAATGCGTTTTTGCTTTTGTCTTCTGTGTCATCAGTTCATAGTAACAGCCTGATTTTGTAGAGCTGTACTGAGGCTTTTGGCTGACTGCTTAAATGAGCTGCTCAGCTATTTAAATGAATCTTCAGCAGCTCTCTTAAGGATTTTCAGACATTTTCCACAAGGAAAATGCCTCCTAGCATGTCAAATGCTCTTGATGTTCTATTGGTTTTCCTTTGTGCCTCTCCTCAAAATTTTTCCTTTATCCACTAACTTACTGTTGGTGTAATTCTTTTTTAGGACATTCAGAAGTGCCAGAATGCCACATAAACATAATATCTTCAATATCCTTCAATCCCTTTCCTCTTTTTCAAATATTTCTCCTCCTTGTTTTTGATGTTATTCCCTTCAGAAATTGCTTTCAATTGACTTAGCTTTTCTCTTTTCTTTAAAAATCTTGCCTCGAGCCTTCTACTCATATCATTCAGTGCAGACATATAAATAGAAAGAGACGGGCAATGGCATGATACAGACTTCAATCACTTATAAATAATGGAGGAAATATTAATGCCTATAACTCCATGATTTCATGAGTTTGTGTATGTACTACAGCTTAATTAACTTCTGCTGCCAGTTTCTCCTTCCAGTTTAACAAAACATAAGATATATCACAGAGTCACACAGAATCACAGAACAGTTGAGGCTGGAAAGTGCCTCTGGAGATCATCAAGTCCAAACGCCCAGTTCAAAGCAGGGTCAGCCACAGCTCAGGGCATTATCCAGCTTGATTTTTAATATCTCTAAGGACAGACACTCCACAATGTCTCTGGGCAGCCTTTTCCAGTGTCTGATCCCCCTTACAATAAAAAAGGTTTTCCTCATTTTAAGTAGAACTTCCTGTATTCGATTTGTGCCCATTGCCTCCTAACCTGTTCATTAGAAAGTGCTGAAAAGAGCTGTCTTCTTTACCCCCTTCCATTAGGTATTTATACACATTGACAAGATCCCCCTGAGCCTCCTCTTCTCCGGCTCTCTCAGCCTCTCCTCATATGAAAGATGCTCCAATGTTTTAGTCACTTTCAGGCTCTTCAGGGACCTCAGGTTCCCAAAGACTTAAGGTGAATTCTAGTTTATTAGTAAGATATATATATTAGTAATAAACTTATTACTAAGTTTATCAGTAATAAGTTTACTTATTACTAATAAGTAATAAGTAGAGCAAAGACTGAGGCAAAGAAGTCATTGAGTACCTTGGCCTTCTCTATGTCATATGTTACAAGGTTCCCTGTCCCATTCAGCAGCAGGACCACATCTTCCCTAGTCTTCACTTTGCTGCCAATATACCTTTCAGGAAGGTGCCTGAACAGGCCAAAGTCTACTCTCCTGAAGTCAAGGGTTGTGATCCTGCTTTTTGCATTGTTCCCTCCTCTCAGGATCCTGAACTCCACCAGCTCATGGTCACTGCAGCCAAGGTTGCCCCTCACCTTCACATCCCTGACCAGTTCGTCCTTACTTGTGAATATAAAGTCCAGCAGAGTACCTGCTCCCACTGGCTCATTGATTCCCTGTGTGAAAAAGATATCATCAATGAACTTCAGAAACCTCCTGGATCGTGTGTGCCCTGCTGTGCTGCCTCTCCAGCAGATATTGGACAGATTAAAGTCTGAAGGACCAGGGTCTGTTAATGTGAGGCTTCTTCCCATTTTCTGAAGAAAGTATCTTGATTTTTTTCTTCCTAATCATGTTATCTGGAACAGACAACCACCATGATGTTGCCAATGTTGGTTTGCTGTCCAATCCTAATGCATAAATTTTCAGCTACCTCATTGTCTGTCTCAAGGCACAGCTCCATGCATTCCCACTGCTCTCTCACATAAAGGGCAATTACCCCTCTTCACCTTCCTGGACTGTATACATCCATGGCAGTGCTCCAATTATGTGAGCTACCCCACCACACCTCTATGATCCCAATGAGATTTTATTCCAGAAACAGCACACACACGTCTCCATGTATAACAGCGTAATCTTTTTTGGGGTGAATATGTAATATTCTTGTTCAATTCTCCTATAATTTGATGTGGATTCAAATTGGTAAGGATCTTCTTTCTTACCTATAAAACCCAAGATCTTCTTGATGCTTGTCTCTCTCCTCTGGAATAGATACAAGCTCTCCCATTTTCCAGGTGCCCACTCATATATAACAATCTGTGCTTATTCACTCGATTTATCAGGATCCTGTAGACTATTCATCATGGGCTGTCCAAAAGAACCAACACCATAACAAACTAGATTGATCCTGTACAGTATTATTTTGTCTTTCATTGCTTCATTAAGTTTCTTAGTGACTTGATAGAAAATGTCCCATAATTTGTAATACCAATGATAAAATATGCCAGTTTTCCATAATATGAAATAATATTGCTTCATTGTTATTACTGGTTTTAATAGTATTATGACCATTTGCAGTGCCATCAGCCTGGATTGCTTCATCTGATATTAGGTAGTTAAAATAGATGCCTAAATTATTATCTCAGCTGTCTGAGCTAGTTTACCTGATGTTATTACTTTATTGTAACATACTGCAACAATAAATTCTGGTAAGAGGACAATGCTGATCCTAGGTGCTCTGAATTGTTCTCTGAGGAAACCTATGTCTCTCCAGTAAAGAAATATATGGAGATAGCTTAGAGATCTTTACAACAGCAGGGAGAATGCTATGAATCTGGAACATGGTGTCTAGGAGATTTTGTTAGTCTGACAAAAGAGCAGTGCGATAAACCCATTGTCTTTGTATACGCACTGTACTAGTCAGGTCTGAAACCCATAAAAAGTCAAAATTAAAATTTCTGTATGCTTCACTGGTGTCTTTTCCTGCAGTTTCTGCAAGTTACACATTTCATTGCAAACAGATTACAAACAATACGGAAATTAGTGTGATTTTCCTTTGCTGGAATGACATCCTTTAAATCATCACTGGAGAAAGCCCCATAAAGGTTCCAAAGTTTCTTCTCCACATTTTTTCTGAGTGCCTCCTTGAAAGAGCCATAGCTCTGATGCTTGCAATACTGATTCTATTTCAGATATTTCAGTTAGCAGCTTATTGTTCTTACTTTTATTCCCTGAGAAGACATAGCCAGGTATTAATCCTGAAGGTTCTTCTTTCGGGATTCGAGAAGTTAAATATCCAACATCACAGAAGCATCTGATAATTTAACCCAAATTCTTCTGGGTGTCAGAATCACATATTAGAACCATGGTGCTATAAATTGTGTGGGAATTAAGGCATGTATCTCTTGGACTGTGGTGTATTTGATTTTAAGTGAACTAGAAAAGAAACGTTGATTCTAACTGAAACAGACATGGTAATCTACTGGCATGCATTCTTTTGAAAATACTGGCTCTTGGCAGGTATAGTAGTTGACTGCCTATTGAATTTGGCCTTAGGATATCCATCTTAGGCAGGGAGCTTGCAATGAAACCAGACATCAGGTTTGCATTCAACAAACAGGGGAGGCGAGACAGGTCAGTCCTTGGTTCTGGACAGCATAATTGCATCCCACAGGACAGCAAAAATTCTGGTTATTCCCCTCTCCCCGTGAGGAATCTAGAGGCTATGCTCCTCTTATTAGCTGTTGTTACACTTTGTCCGGTACTTTGCCAGGGCCCTCTATTGTCTCATCATGTACACTCACGTAAACAGAAAGAGATGGGTAACGGTAGAATACAGACTCTGGTTACCTGTAAATAGGGAAAATATATTCCACAAGAAGCCATATAAAGTCTGCTCAATGCCCAGGGCAATGAAGCACTTTGGCCTTCCTTTCTCACTTCACCCTTCATTTTTTTAGTAGAGTGGGTCACTGCTTCACTGTCCTGCTTAGCTGGGGAAGAGAACATAGAAAAGTCAAACCTGTTTCTTCAACATTCATATGAAACTTCCCTACCTCCTCACCTACCAGCCAGGTCCTATAGTTGTAACGCATCTTGCCATATCAACTGTCTATCTTCCCATATCAAGTCCCAGGCATAGTTTGAGCTGCACTGAAGACAACCTTGCTAGTTCCTTCTACGTGGTGCCATGCCTTCCACGGGACTGACAAAAAATATATATCTTAGTAATAAACTAGAATTCACCAAGTCAAAAAAAAAAAAAGGGATCTTTATTTTGTCCTTTGGTGGTTATTTTTCAGCTAGATAAATTCCCCAAACCAGATTACAGTACCAGCTGTTACACTAGCAGAGAAAAATACAGTGACACAGAGAGGAAAGTGTAGACTGTTCAGTTTTTTCTCTGAATAAATTTTGACCCAAATAACCATCAAATTACAGTTTCATGTTACTGCAAGCTTCTTTGCCTGCCTGTGGTCTCTTCTGCAGCAAGATTACTTCTTAGGTGAGGTGTATGTTCTGTGGTTCTTCATTCTATGGTTTTGTTTTTAATCTTTTATTCTTCTTGAAGAAAGTTAAAGTATAACTTACATACACAGGTACGCATGCAAAAGAAATACCCTAAATACATATGTATGTAGATGCATGATGGAAAAAACTACATTACTTTCTAGCAAACTTGTCTTTATCCTTTGTCATTTATCCAGTCATCCTTTAAAGTAGAGATTTTCTGATTGGCCATCACAGAGATGATCAACGTAAGCCTCTCAGAAAATGAAAATTTAAACCAAATACAACCCAGGTGAGCAAAGATTTGCTATTAAACTTGTTGAAGGTAGGGCACCTCCTTTGGCTGAGTAAATGGGTGGGTGCAGCAACCAGTGAGACAGCAGTTAAGGAGCAGCTGGAGGAGACTGAAGGAGGAGTAACTTCTCAAAGGGACAATAGTGAGGAACAGCTCTGGGCTCATTTTCTTAGCTAGCATTGCTTCAGCATAATAAAGCTCCTATCAGCACAATCTTTCTAACAAAGAAAATAGAAATGCTGTTAACACATAAGGCTACAGCTGTGTTAAATGCTGGGATAAATGCAGGTGTAAATTCTAAATATGGGCATAATATCCTGGTGCTTTTAGTTTAATTAGTCCTGAAAGAAAATATAGTAAGGTTTTGCTGAATTCCTTGGTGAATTTTGTTAACTTTTGCATCCCACATAAATTAGTCTTTGATACAGTCTTCATTAGATAAAAAGGTTAATTTCAATTCCTATGGCTACCACATACTAATTAATGTGCTAAAGCCCTCTTTTACCACAAACTATCTGGTCAATGCTAGTTGCAATAAGTCCTGTCAGCTGATGTGTTAAAATTCACATTGTCCTCACAAGAATTTTAATGTGCATTGGCTACCAAATGCTAGCTAGTATCATGTATCAGAAGCATCAGTTCATTTTAATGAAAGTATGACTTATAAGCATTTACACAGTCACTATGTAATAGATATTAGGAAAAAAAGTATGAACCTCCTCTATATGCTACAAACCTAACAGTGAGAAAAGTAAATACCACAATGTGTGTTTCAAGAGATTTACAAAAATTACTGAGCCTTAAAAGATAAGGATTTGTGAAGAACAGGAGAGTGAGGTATCCTTTGCTTTAAGTTGTCATAAAATTTTCACTCCCTTGTAGCCCTCTGGTGACATTTCATGATGACTCTGGCATTGTAACCCACTGAATAAGAAACACTGACTCAGAGCCCGAGTTGTAGATGTAGTTAGTAGTTTTCAAGACCTCCAACACTTATTTTACTTCACTGAGTACAAAGTGTATGTTGATTTCTTCTCTTAATTGATCTGTCTTTTGTGCTAGGGTAACAGTGAAGACTGCTATTAAAAATCTTAAGATTATGTAGACAAAAGAAAGTCAGAAAGAGCTGCCATGTAATTCACAACAGTTTATGAACTACAGGTACTGTATTCTGTATTTTTCCCAGCCACTGCTGTGATAGCTAATGTCTCCCAATAGTGAGAGTGACACTTACTGATGGCATAGTTTTAAGTTAACTATTCCATTAGCAGATTTCTGTGTAAATCCCTAGGACGCATTGATTGATAATACAACCCCACATGGAATTTCAGTACAAAGCCCTCATGTTACTGCACATCACATTAACTGTACATCTCAGGAAGTTTTCCAGTAAAATTGCAAAAAAAATTGGTCAGTCCAATCTTGCGCTGTATCTCCCCTTCTAAAGAGATCCAAGAACTTTATTTTTTGTGCCTAAGTAGTGTGTTTGGATTAATTGTGAATCCAATTAATTTGGATCAATTTGTGGTAGAATTATAGCGTCACATGAGATATGCAACTACCTACTGGTGAGTAAGACAACTAGTTATTTAGCTGGATTACAGCATTACTGCTAATAAATTATTTCCTCACTTATATGGCCCATTTACTAAATATCAAATTCATAACTATTTTCAGTTCTAGAAAGTGCTACTTACCACAGCCATACACAGATACAGCACACCTGTGAAATGTGTATCACAAGTCATTGTAATAAACCAGGGCTTATTCTATCCGTACTTTTTGTGTTTCAGATGACACCTGCATTAAGCATTGATCTTTGCTCTTTCATTAACTGATCAATATTTTGAGCTCTGTTACAGAGGCACATTACATTTAATTAATGTAATAAAGGTGAAATCATAGCCCCAGTAGAGTCAATGTTAAGACTTCCCTTAATTCAGGTTAGGAACAATTTCACCCAGTAAGCAGCTGATTGTTACTATCATGTAAAGGCAATTACTTGTCTAGGAAATAAAAAATTGAAACACACTGCTTATTTAACATTGGGTAGCTCCACCTAGCTTTAACAGATCTAGTCTGTTTATGCTAACAAAGAGTTTGATCCAAAGATTTCCATTCATAGAATTGAACATGTTCGGTTTTGATCACTCCAATTGACTAAATGGCATCTAAATTTAGAAGGATACAAAAAGTGTGTAGACATCTTAGACACTGACAAGTATTTTTGTTCTTTTACTAGAACCATGTAAATAGGATATCACTTTCTCTATGTATTGTTTCTGGGAAATGCAGTCATAAAAGATCTAGGAACAATATTTCTTTGCTGTAGGACATCATTAGTGCTACCTATTTTAGCTGTCCCATGCCTAGCATTTATTACAAGCCACAAAGTATACTGGAATATTGTGGTAAATAAGCAGAATACAATCAAATTATTCTGTCAACCTTTCAACTGTATAACTAGATTGTGGCCCTGTTATCTTCACATTCTATTATAATGAAACTTGGAGCAGCAAAGTGCAAACATCCATGAATTCTTAACTACAACATCTGTAGCAAACCGAAACCTACATATACCTTTTCATAATATATGCATTAATCCAAGCTGCAGAGAAAGGCAAACCTTCGACTAATCGTCACCCCAGACTTCTTACTAAACAGCTATAGGGCAAATCTCTTCTAAATGTAATTCTGTCACTTACAGTGCAGTTGCACCAGGGATAAATATGGCCCATTGTCACCATGACTGATGATTTGGTTAGACCAGGTCAGAACTGGGTCATAACAAGAATATTGTTTTTGATAAATTCTCTGCGCTGACTTTCTTCTGTGACTGAAAAAACAAACAAACCCAAAAAACCACACTTTTTAACATTATTTTTTTCATAAGGAGGAGGAAGTAGTCAAGGAAAAATTAAACTTAGTAATGTTACTTTTGCCTAAGGGGACTATTCACCTATTATAACAATAGGGGGAGTTGTTGATTTCGGCATGTACTTTCCACATTTCCATTTGCATTAATGAGAGCTTTATGCAAAGTCCCAGGAGTATCAATGGGGGAATAGATCATTAGGAGCCTGATAACTCTATTTGTTACTGTGTATGAACTTCCTTGAGCACCTGACTTTAAACCTGACTTTAAACCGAAGGTAGCTGCAACTTCTTGTGCTGAAAAACAATAATTGTTTGGAAGCTAGTATCATTCACACCAAAGTAAGTATTTTGTCCTGCAGGAAATCTCAGCAAAATAATATTCAGTAGTCCTATACTGTACCATGACATTATGATCACCTGAAATAGGTGGGTTATAGCTCTGGCTTCCAGCACTGTTGCTACCAAATTCATTACCAGTTTTAGATATTGTTTCTATTACAACTGGCCATAGACAATGCCATACACTTACAGTCTTTTTCAGAGTGCTTGTAGTTTTGTTGCACACTACTTTTTTTTACAGGAAACCATACTAATTGTCATTAAGAATATTTATATTCTTTAATTATGTGCTGCTTGCTTCTTATGTCAACCATACTATTTTTTGCCTAGTACCAATTTTGAACTAACCACAGTACGGCTACCTAGGTCAGCCTGTTTGCCCTTTTAGTACTGAGCTAACACTGTTTTTCATCCAGTCCTATGGAATTTCTTCAAGTCTCTTGGAAAAAGAAAAGTGACATAAATGGACTGCAGAGCTCTTTATTAGAGCTGGCTCTGAACTTTACAAAGCTAAGATGAAACATCTGTCATTACTGGTAAGCGTTATTGAATATAGTACCCAGACACTCACAGCAGTTCTCTCCATGTCTATATTCTGGTCTGATTAGCTCCTGCTCTCTGAACGTATATGCTTAAAGTGAAGTTGTCTGCTCTGTGTTTATATATCTCTCTCCCAATATCACACTTCCAGGTTTCTCAGGGCTTGTACTCCTGTCCCCTTCAATCTTCAGGTGCAAAACCTGAAAAGCAGGTTGCACACGTTTGCTGCTCCCTATTGCTTCTCATTAGAACTGTGGCATTTGCTGTCCACGAGGTAGCTCTCCAGCATGTCTCCATAAAAGTGAGACAAACTGGTATAACAGCTTAAGTAGGAGTTTTTGTTAATTTCAGATATTTTGATTGAAAGATATTAAAGGGAACTTAAATAGCTTAACAGAGGGAGATAGGGAGTAAACAGACTGATAAAGGGGAGGTGATGAGCAACGAGGAGGAAAGAGTAAGATAGCCAAGCAAAAATTCTCACCAGGCACAACTGCAGACATAAACTGCTCTTAAATTCTCTTTGTCAAAAACAAGCGTGCATTTACCCCTCTTCACTGTCCACCAATAATCAATTAAATAAAATTTTATAGGGTTTATCATCCTTTGATCTGCACTTCCCATGGGGATTCACGGCTGTTAAGATGTGTTTGTTTCTGCCTGAGGCAGATAAAATCTTTGGATTTGGGATGAGAAACAGGGTCAGAAGATAAACAGGTTCCCATGACTGGTAATGACATAGAGATGAAGAATTCTGACAGTAGCAGCAAATCAGAAAAGAGGTATTTATTTGAGAATGAGAGATTAAATTTGTAAAGTGAGCCTCTGATGATGAAAATCTTAGTGCATATTAAATGATTCCCAGCACTTTGACTAGGTAATAATGACCTCAACCAATCAGAATACATGAATTTTCAGATACTGCATTATTAAGATACAACTATACAGCAATTTGACAAATTAAATCTTTAATCAGGACAAAAAGACCAGGATGAATTAAGATAACTCTCTGTCTCACATCTGTGAGTCAGGACTGTCAGATGTCAGTTCTGTTCCAGCTTAAAGTTATTGTTTGTAGGTATCCTAAACCTGAGTAGGTTCTCATACCACATTTGTACATTGTTTTTTTATCAAATGCTTAAATCACTTCATATTCATCTATCAGCTAGGGGCACATTTACAGCCATGCAGCACAGTATAGAGACAACAAGTTGAGTTAGTTTTGAGAATCAGAAGTGATATAGTCCCATTACAGCACTATGCCAGCACATGCATAATTTCTTCAGACCTGAGCTAATGCCACCATAAAGCTCCACACCATTGTATAGGGTGCCTTATGTGCATGTGACCTCACCTTTACAAGTCTCTAAGCAATGCAGGACTATCAAGAGCAGTAGGGACAAGAAGCAGTGTTTGCCAAGACAAAATGGGTACCCTCAATGCTCAGTGGATTCTATAGGTCTGCGTACACTGTAGTGTGGGTTGCCAAATTTGCACACCATCGCTGCTTCAATTGCATGTGAGCACAAGAACTGTGTCCTCACCATCTCCGTGCATGATCAGGAAACAAGTCATGATGAGCTTTAGTGAATCATCACTGCAGATGCTCTGGGGCTTTATGACTATGTGGCATCTCATAGAGCACAGCAGCTACACTATTGGGCTGCACAGGATGCCCAAACTCCAAGCAAGGCAGTCAGTCATGGTGCAGGCTGCATCTACCTCCACGGCTGACACAGGTAATCCTCAAGAACTGTTCACACTCCTATGCCTATTTCAAGGGTGGGTTAACTGAAGTGCAGGATGCATAAGTAGATAGATCATGCACACCAGAATAAAGCAAGGAAAGGAAAACCTTAATTTTCTTTTTAATTTTGAAAAAAATTCATACTTCCCAGTAAAATACCTTGAGGTTCACATGGCACCACGGTTGTCCTGTGACACAAAACAAACTTAAGATTTTCCATGCTGTGAATTTCCTTTGGCCATGCTAGGGTAGGTGAAACTTTTCCATGTTACCATGAAGCTAAGAAGGATGTATATTATTAACTATTTTACTGGTGGCAAATTAAATGCTTGATTAAAAAAAATAAATGCTTATTTTCATATTTCTGACATTGGTATGCAGAAAAATCTTTACCTAATGGGGGTATACTATTTCCATTTTATCCCAAAAGAGACATAAGGATATATCAGTCATTTGCTAGGATATTAACCAGGAAGAAAGATCACTGGGGTAAATGCAAAAGATGGGATTTTTCCCAGAATTGCACAGTAAAGGTTTAATTCTACATTTAGAGCCCAGTAAAAGGCCATATTTCTACAATGGCCAATTCTACATTTAGCCCCACAAAAATTACCATACTAGCCCCTGTATGGTCAATGGAAATCTGAAGTTTAATTCAGCTACCAAAATATAGAAGTTCTAGTGCTACCTCAAATGCCCAGGTGAGATCAGGTGAGATAGCCTGATCTCAGTTTACCTCTCCTAAGAAGTAGGTATTTTTCATTTGTCCTGTGTCATATCTCCCAGGCCCACGCATGTCTTGGATACCCTGGGTCATCTCAAACAGCTCTAGGTGTTTCTGATTAGGCAACTGAATAGAAACCTCAGTCAGTGATACCTGAAGAGCAACTAAACTCACTATAAAGAAGGTACTAAGGAAGGATTAAATTGTCTAAACATTGATATCTGACACAATTTGAGATGTCCTAAGGTACCTGAGATAGGTAAATATGACACAGCGTTTGCAGGAGATTTTTCAAAGCAGTAGCTACAAGCCAGGGTAACCTATGGCATCAAAAATGACACCTACGTTTCTGGAACTGATCCCACTCAATGCTGATGAGCCACAGTGCTCTTTACACTCTGTTGTTTGTCCTAACTAGATGTAGTGTGTGTAGATGCAATCACTACATTGTAGCCATCCAAAATTAGATGGACTAAACCCCATCCCTGGCTTTCTGGAGAAATATACACAGTTTACAATGCAGTTTATCTCATCCCAAGAAGCCACTTCAGGTAAATCAGACCCTTTTTTGGAGTAATTCATCTACTTCTTTTCATTGACTATAAAGGGTGCAAAGGGTACTACCTCAGATATTTACAGTGTAGATATCTCAAGTTCAGTGAGATGGATCCTCTCAAAAATCTGAAATAAAAAAAAAAAAAGAAAAGCGGTGTTTAGTTTTTTTCAAAGAAGGTGTATTGATACCCTTTCAGCAGGCAGTCCTGGGCTATGAACTGGAAGCCCTATGGGAAAATTAGAAAGATTGGACAGTATTCTTCTTGCTCAGCACAAGGCACTTGAATGTGTTTACACTTGTTTTGTATTTCCATTCTGCATATCATAATAAGATGCCAGAATCTCCCTATGTTTCTTCCAAGGAGTATAAGACAGGATTCAGCTACCTAAATGTTGCACTTACCTCCCCAAAACATAGAGTTAACATGACAGAATTGACATAGGAAACCTACACACCTCTGGATGAACAACTGGAAGCCAGGTAGATTAGCCAAAGGCAATTCAAATGGCATTAGGCAACTGAATGTAAATCTAAGTTCCTGTCACAAGTTTTTTATTTTACTTAGGGCCACAGGACCTAAATAGTACAAGCTGGGCTGCCTAACTTTGACACACCTTAGTCAAAATGTGTATTAGTACTTAAATCTTTTGTGATTTTCAGTATTGTTAGGATTTATGTTTTCTTTGTAAATAATCTATATATGTAAGTATAGTTACCTACAATCATATTTTACTTCATTAGTTGAGGAAAGTCCTTTTACCATGCAGCGTTCATTAAAAAGGGAAGTGCAGGTGATAATAAGCAGGATAGAAATCACGTAGTGTTTCAGCTTAACACACTGACAGATTTTCATACAGGATTTTTTTTTTTCCTTTTAGGTTTGATGATACAATCAAGTAACAGAGATAAACTTGATTTCAGTAGACACATTATAATTTTGTGATTATAGTATTCACCTTCATGTTCCAGAACTGGATGCTGCAGGCAGCATCCCTTTCCATAATGCAGGGTCTCCAAAGACTAGTTCAGAACTTTCCAAATATGTGATAATGGGAACAGAAGGTGGTTGTTCTCGTGTCTGTTTCTGTGACATACAACAACCGTCTGAGAAGAAGCTTTTTTTTTTTTCCCCTGCAGAAGCCCTGGTGGCAGAGGGAATATCAGTGGGATCTGGGATCACTCCCAGGTACTCCATGCTAAAGCAAGTAAACTGGCATAGATTTGGATAACAACTCCTGAGCTCCATAATTTATACTAAACTGCACAAAGAGGAAAATTGCTCTTACAGTCATTTCTTAAAACCCTTCTGAGACAAAACACAAAGTATATTCTTAGTATTTAAAGCAAATTTGTGCTTCTACCGCTGGCTGAGTTAATTGTAAATTACATCCATCTGTGACAAACTTACATTACATTTTGATTTAAATTCATGTTATATTTGTGTCCATGCAGTCAATGCCACTCTTGGAGAACGGCAATGGAAATCAGGATATACAAGGTGAACAGTATATAATACATGGTTGAAGTTCCTGCTTTATATAAATCCACATATTTCATGACCTAAGCAATGGAACACTATGTTGTGTCATGGCCACATATGCAAACTTCTACAAGCATGCATACACACAGACAAATTCAACTTAAATTCTCCCATTTTATCTTTTCATCAGACACTTGACTGACAAAAGCAATTGATGCCGTGCTCTTGTGGTGTGTATGATAATGTCATTTTTATATACAAGAATAGAACCTTAGCACCTTGGCATGAATGTGATTACTGGATAACTTCAAAACAATATCTAATGCAAAGCTGGCTATTCTAGGTGGTCCTATGAGTCACAGAAAAACTCCATAAATTGAAGAGGAGTGAGAAAAAAAAGAATTTGAGAAATAGTTCACAAAAAAATATAACACAGGCTATCTGTATATTTGTCCAGAATTGTTATATGATAATAGATGCCTTGATTTGGTCCTTCACTAGGTAAATGAGCAATGGTATGATAGGTTGACCTTGGCTAGCTGCCAGGTGCCCACCAGGCTGGTCTATCATGCTCCTTCATCAACAGGACAGGGGGAGAAAATACAGCTAATAGCTTATGGGTCAAGATAAGGACAGGGAGTTCACTCACCAATTACCATCATGGGTCAAACAGACTTGACTTGGGGAAAATAATCTAATTTATTGCTAATTAAACAGAGTAGGATAATGAGAAATAAGGAAAAATCTAAAAACACCTTCCTCGCACCCCTCCCTTCTTCCTGGGCTCAACTTTACTCCTGAATTCTCTACCTTCTCCACCTGAGCGGTGCAAGGGGACAGTCAATGGGGGTTATAGTCAGTTCATCACACGTTGTCTCTGCCGTTCCTTCCTCCTCACACACTTCCCCTGCTCCAGCGTGGGGTTCCACCCAAGAGAGATCCCCTCACAAACTTCTCCAACATGGGTCCTTCCCACGGGCTGTAGTTCTTCATGAACTGCTCCAGCATGGGTCCTTTCTACAAGGTGCAGTCCTTCAGGAACAGACTGCTCCAGTGTGAGTCCCCCATGGGGTCACAAATCCTGCCCTCAAACCTGCTCCAGCATGAGCTCCTCTCTCCATCAGTCCACAGGTCCTGCCAGGAGCCTGCTCCAGCACAGGCTTCCCATGGGGTCATAGCTTCCTTCAGGGCACATGCACCTGCTCCAGCGAGTGGTCCTCCATGGGCTGCAGGTGCATATCTGCTCCACCATTAACCTCCATGGGCTGCAGGTGGATATCTGCTCCACCATGAACCCCCATGGGCTGCAGGGGACAGCCTGCCTCACCATGGTCTTCACCAGGGGCTGCAGGGGAATCTCTGCTCCAGCGCCTGGAGCACCTCCTCCCCCTCCTTCTTCACTGACCTTGGTGTCTGCAGAATTGTTTCTCCTACATATTCTCAATCCTCTCTTCTGGCTGCTGTTGCACAGCTTTTTTCCCCCTTCTTAAATATGTTATCCCAGAGGAGCTACCAACCTTGCTGATGGCTCAGCTTTGGCCAGTGGTGGTTCTGTCTTGGAGCCAGCTGGAATAGGCGCTCTCCAACATGAGGGCATCTCCTGATGTCTTCTCACAGAAGCCAAAGCTGCAGCACCACCTCCCCCTGCCCCCCCCCCAACCTTGCAACATAAACCCAATACAAATGGAAAAGAGCAGTCCACCAGAGACTCCTCCTGCATTTTCCGCTCCTGCATTTGTATGCATGACTGCAGGATGAGTTGTGGAAGCTCTGTCCAAAAATGTGCAGGGCAAAGTGTACAACTCTATTGAAGACATTTGTGCTGACAGGACATACATCACGGATGAGTGAAAAAGTAGGAGGGAAATTGTGGAAAACAATGATGAAACACTGTATGAAAAAAATTATTAAAACTCTTGCTTGGGATACATAGCTGAGTTACAGCTCCATCACAGTAGAGAGAATACTTCCTACCACAAGAACATGAGGAAAGAATCAGACTAGAGCACCAGATAATTTTACAAAATGTATTTAGTTACAGAATGTAGAGCATGTTTGAAAGAAGCTGTTTCTCTAGCAGTCATCTCAGTAGGAAACTATGTAGGTCTGTTTAAGGATGGGGAAAATATTTGAAGCTTAATTGATACTGCCCTCCTTGAGCTGTTATGTGGAAGGTATAAATGTGATACTTAGTAGTTAAGTGAAAATGGGAATATGTCATGGTAAAGTTTGGTAGTGTTATTCACTAGAACATGGGTGGGTCAAGTTCGGTGGGTGTGCAAGTACTTGCATAATCTGTGCACAGAAAACATTTATATCTAGTCACAGAAATTGATGTTTTTATGCAGGAGTGGTCAGGTAGCAATTGAAAACTTATATGCAACAAACAAGTGAGAGAAAGGACCCTTTGCTTTTAGAAGCTCCAAAGTTTCCATCTGTTGAAGAAAAGTGAAGATCTGCCTAATGAGTGCAAACATCTTTACCTTTTCTGCCCCCATCCTTGGAGTATATTCTGTATCAGAGATACAGTGTCTTCAGTATGCAACAGATACTGACCCTCTGTTTTGCACAGAATATGTTATAGGAGGCACACTCCATAAAGGAGCATATAAAATGTTTATCTTTACAATTTTTAGTTTGTGTGCAGTTTTATGTCAATTTAGTTATTTTCAAAGCTATTTCTGAATTTTTTTCTCCTCATCAAGACAGCCATTTAACTGGCTACCCACCGAGTTGTTCCAATTAACA
Source organism: Ciconia boyciana (assembly GCF_034638445.1). Classification (NCBI taxonomy): domain Eukaryota; kingdom Metazoa; phylum Chordata; class Aves; order Ciconiiformes; family Ciconiidae; genus Ciconia; species Ciconia boyciana. The sequence goes on along the minus strand of NC_132936.1, from coordinate 9,834,604 downwards.
GACACCCATTGCATTATTTGTCTTGTTAATTTTTGTGCCATGAAGGCCCAGTCATTAGAGTTCAGGCTTTGCTTCTCCATGATAAATATGTAAAGGCTCTCACCTCTCAAGCACAGTTTATACTCATTTTTTAGTTAACGTAAGCAACTGATGAATAACCATGCATTCAAGAGGTAGGTTTTTCAACAGGATTTACCTGACTTCTGCTCATATTTTGTACCTTTGCAGTGGCTGCAGTCTCTAGACCTGCTGCACAAATTGGAAAGCAAATAGTTCCAAAGTATCAGCTGAGTCATTCTACTTTGACATCGAGAGCGAAATGCACTCACCTTGGTTATTCTGTCTTCTCTAAACAGACTACCCAGGAAAGTCAATAGTTCCTAGAATCAGAAAATGTTGCATTCACTGTGTACCAGTTCATCACGTTTGTTGCCTAAAATCCACAGATTTTGCACAGCAGTGAAGAGAACTCATTCAGTCCATTCAACCTCACCTCTTCTCTTCTATTAGCTATTTATAGGCTGCACCACAAACATAATAGGTTGAAAAGGTGAAATTTCAAATTGTATATAGTGGATTATAAAAGACTATTATTATATATGTCACTAAAAGGGAAAGTGCATCCCTTGTGCAGTAACACCTACACAATATGTTCATAATTTTCATGACAATGCTGACATCCTCTGTGTTTGCAAGGCAACATGCCCTCCCTCCCACCTCCTAATCTCCTTCACCTGAAAGAGAAATGTATTTTTAGCTGCCTCAGTGGGGCCTAAGGCATTGATTTATGAAAATAAGATGGAAGAATTCATGAATTTTTTCTGACCTCCATCTCTCATTCCTTAGACATTTCTATTTTAAGATGTATAAAATGAATTGTCCTAATGTGGCATATTATCACCTTGATACTCTGTATTTCACATTACTCTAACATGCACACATACATCCCCATACAGCAAAATCATCTGAACGTTACTTTGTATTGAGTTTAAAACATCTCTCTATTACGTGTTATTTTACTCTGATTGTGATATATGGTTTTTTGAGTCCTGAGTCTCCCTACAAATTCTCTTGAAAGACCAGAATAACTTCCTAAAGGTACTCTATAAATAAGGAAAGACAAGCAGATGAAATTGTAGCAGTTTGATACAGAGTTCTTTGTAACATAATCTATTGAAGCTAAACCAATATCTCATTTTGCTCAGCTCTTGATTTTGCAGTTAGAGCCCTGCACTTCACATTCCAGTGACCTCCATTGCTTGTGCTAATTAATTCTTTGGCAGTGTTACTTACGCTTTATATAAACATCTTTGATAGTATAAGTAGTTCTCCATCAGCAATATTGTTAAGTATTTTAAGATTCATATGAAAATAAAATTACAAGTAAGTTTCAGATTATAAGACCCTTGCAAGTGGCCCACGGAAAACCAGACCTCTTCATTTTCAAAGATAAGAAATTCCTATTTTGACTCATATTTGAAAGAGAAATGATAATTTCCCTAAATATAATTTTTCCAAGATGGAAGTAATATTTTTCTGACGAATCTTCTTTTTATGATTTTTCCCCAGTCAGAACTTTTAATAAATTGATCCAATTTTATGCTTATTCTCTCTGGGTGAAATTCGCCCATTTGCAAAGAGCCATCAAAAAGGGAACACACCACTTAATTACTACATAAACATCTGTTTATGCTTAAGGTAGATACAGTGTGGTGTCAAACTTGAGTGGATTTAAGCATACTGTGGTCTTACTGCTATATTTACCCTGGCTCCATGGTGAATTTTAACCTGTGATGTCATGCTGGGGGTAGCATTTTGGATAGAATGAGTGATGCCTTGAAAGCAGGAGGAGAGTTTCACTATTTCATTTGCCATAGCTATTTCCTGAGGTTTTTTTTTTTCCAATCCAATATCAATACAGTAGTTAAGACTAACCTTTCAGAAGACATTTGGAACACAGCTTCACCTTTAAGGCAACCAGGGGATGAAAACAATGTAAGTGAACTAGCCAGTAAGTTAAGAGTAATGTTGGCTCAAACAAATGTAGAAAGTCAGGTGAAAGGGCTATTAATAATAAAGAGACATCCAGAACAAATGTACTGACTTCACAGCTGAGACAACTTGTGTGAATAATAATATTACTGTTGAACTTTGCAGAACACATGGAGTTGTCCTTGACTTTGCTCTTCTAAACAAAGAAAAAAAATCCCTAAACCCATAATATCTTGTCACAAAACTTTCTTACTCTGCTAATATGTAGTTTCTAAGGCATATATGTCACAGATAAAGAAATCCCTACAGAAACCTAAATTAAAAAAAAAAAACCAAACAAAACCAGAACACCAAAACCAACAAAACAAAACAAAACTAAACCAATAAAGTCTTCTTCATAACATAGAGATCACTTTGTCTGAATATTGACTTTACAGTCATTTTTGCTTTATTGTTACTATGTACAAGGGGTATTTGCAACAAAGAAATATCATATTTCTTTAAAATCCAATACAGTTAATACATTCAGACACATAGCAACAGAAGTTATCTTTCCCTTTTTCTTCTAACCGCAGATTCCAGTACACTAACTCCACTTGTTTATACCTTCTCTATGACTACACCTCCCAAACTAATTTGTTAGGAATTGAAAACACTGGAAAATAATGTTACAAACTTAAGGGCAATGATTATTTTAATTGGAGGATATTATTAATGAATCAGCAAATCCAATAGTTAAAAGTAAAAATTATGTGAATAGTTTATTCATTGTATTGGAAACGACTCAAAAATAATCTTTTATGTATCATGCAGGGGAAAAAAAAAACAGCAACCCATTGGTTCAGAGTATATCACTCAGTGCAGATTGTCTGTAAAAGGGTGGCGCAGTTTCTGTCTGTAGTAGTAAGTCTGTGGGTCTCTTTTCACAATGCTGTTGGTCTCTTTTCACATCTGTTTCCATCATTATTTCTAGGGCAAGGAAAAAAAAAAAAAAAGCAGATGAGTGATTCATAAATAGATCTAGACAATCAGTTTTAAAAGGTAACTGCCAAATAGACTGCTAGAATTGATCTAGATGAAAAGTCTACTATACTCAAGAAAAAGGGATGTCACAGGGGACTACAAAATATTGAGTAGTGTAAGCCACTGGGGCAACTATCAACTTCAGAATACTCTAGGCAAAGACTACATATTTTAGAATGCAAGCCATGGTATAGAGCAATATGTACTGCACCAGAAAAGGTGCAAACTATTGCAGGTATATAAACTCATTGAATTAATAATGTTTAGCACAGCAGTTTACCTACATATTCTATTGTTGGCTGCAGAATCAGGCCTTCACCATCCTCCAGTGTCACTGCAGCAATGTATGAACTCTTTTGTCAGCTTGCACTGTTGCAAATGTCCTTTTTGCATTACTTGGCCTTATATGTTTATACATAGGAAAGGGAATTATCTCCGAAAACTGTACATCTGATAAAATTGTAAGGGTTAGGGACTTAGCAAGCAGTGTAGTGCTGCAGCTAAAAGCACTAAGGTATTTTCTGTGGAACAAAGGAAACACATTTGTCCAGTAGTTTTTCATTAGTGCTGGTTACAAGAACATAACTAGTGATTTTTCCCTAATACATGGAGAAGGGGTTCTTGCACTGCTCTACTGATAGCAGAGAAGGACATCTACTTTGTCTCCTTTGGGACCAAGTTCCCCCTAAGCCACAAGTGCAATCCAGTGTTAAGGTGGCCTGTGATAGCAAGTCACTGGTGATCACAATGCATTAGTGGTGTGTTTCTGAATGGTCAACAGCCAAAGTGAGTTAGTTCTGTTGGATCATTTCATATTTTCAGCTGAAGACACAATTTAGTAATTTTTTTCTCTTCTTCTTGCACACATGCAACCTCACATAAACTTGAAATACTATTAAAAGTATAAGGACCTGGTAATTAAAGTTTGATAATTTGCAGTACTAAACCAGCACAAATAACTTCATTGGCTTACAGTATACCTCATTTGTACAGGGATGCCATTTTTGTTTTAACAGAAAAAATCTCTGAGAAAACAGGCCATTGGAATCTGGGTTACAGCTGAACTCTGCAGCCCTCCTGTTTCCAAAAGTCTAGGATGAAATAAAATTGGAGAAATGTTTTAAATCGCTACAGACACATTGTGCATCCTTACATGCTGTCGTGGTTTAACCCCAGTCAGCAACTAAACACCACGCAGCCACTCACTCACCCTCCCCGCTCCCGGTGGGATGGGGGAGAGAATGTGAAGAGCACAAGTAAGAAAACTTGTGGACTGAGATAAGAACAGTTTCATAATTGAAATTAAAAAAAAAAAAAGAATAATAATAATAATAACATTGTAATGAAAAGGAAAATAACAAGAGAGGGAGAGAGAGAGGAACAAAACCCAGGAAAAAACAAAAAAACAAGTGATACAGCCTCTCACCACCCGCCAACCGATCCCCAGACAGTCTATGAGCAGCGATCGCTGCCCCTGGGCCAACTCCCCCCAGTTTATATACTGAACATGATGTCATACGACATGGAATAGCCCTTTGGCCAGTTTGGATCAACTATCTTGGCTGTGCCCCCTCCCAGCTTCTTGTGCACCTGGCAGAGCATGGGAAGCTGAAAATTTCTTGACTAATGTAAACATTACTTAGCAACAACTAAACCATCAGTGTGTAATCAACATTATGCTCATCCTAAATCCAAAACACAGCACTGTATTAGCTACTAGGAAGAAAATTAACTCTATCCCAGCCACAACCAGGACACGTGATGAGAACTTTGCTACACATACAAACCTGAATTCTTTCCTCAAAACGTTGTATTCAAATGAGATATTTATGTTAATGGTATAGTCACTAGTTTTTTCTGAATGCTGTAGAGGAGACAGAGGTCCTTTTGGAAGACAATTAACATATTAGGTCATCAGGAGGTGATTCAGCTCATCCTTCCTTGACTGTTAAGGGAGTCAGGTACAGCTGTACTCAGAAAATATAGTTGCTTTCAATACAATGAAATAGGAGATTGGTCCGGATGGGAATATCTTCTCGATGAGACTAATTCTCAAATATCAGTGAAAAATCCTATAAATGTATGGTGGAAGACACTTTAGCAAGCCATTCCACCCACTGTCCTTTTCTAAGGCAGGATCCAAAGCACTTAATGCCTGACAGGTGTTTAATTAACTTCTTTATATAGGAATAATATTTCACGGCCTTCTTCCTATTGCCGTGAAGTTGGCTCAGTACTTCATGTGGCTTTATCACCCTGTGAAGAGCAGCCTTGGAAGAACAGAAGATTGAAACAGAAAAAAGACCTAGAAGGTCCCAGTGTCCTGTCTCTGGCAGGTGTCAGAAGCAGGTCCTTAGGGAAGAACAAGCAAACAGAGATGCTTCCCTGGGAATATTCCCCTGCCTCCAACAGTCTGTCTTAATGGGACACAAAACAGCATTTTTACCTTTTCAGTCACCTTCAGTCACCTGATAAACAATACTAATGAAGGGCATTTAAAATGCTCCATATTTTTTATTCTGTAATCAAGGCACCAAATACCAAAAAAAATCACAATATCATCAATAAAAGTAAATGTTATCTCCTAAATAAACAGAGTAGGAATATTTTTTAGATATCAAGTATTTCAGATAAGGCTGTAATATTTAAGTTAGTGGATGAAACTCAGTATACTGTACCCATCATATTAATTTTATATTTTTACTTTCTATAGCAATGCTTTTGTAAATTGTGCACACCTCCTAGATGATTTTAAAATAAGAAAAGGAAGTTTCAATATAATCCACCTGCATTTGCACTGCATCTACCACTGATTAGATAGATAACATGACAACAACATTCAAAGACTCTTTCTTGTCATTTTGTTAATGATAACCCATATATCCTTTCTTTCTTGGACTCTCAGTGTAGTTTGTATCAATAGTTATCATTCACTTTTCAGAGTAGTTTGAAAAATGCACAAACATCCCCAATTAATAGGCTTGAGAAATAATTCCTGAGTTTTCATTAACCAAGAAAGCAGAAAAAAGCCAATGTTTATCAAAGATATTCAGGAAATTAGATACAGTTCTGAAGAACCAAAATGGTAAGAAATGTACTGGGGCATTCATTATGATTCAAGAAACCAAGAATTTATTTCTTTGGATGCAGATAGATCCCACTTGAGTGCACGCAATTCAATAATGAAGAATCTATTCTATCATTGAAAAATGAGGGATTTATTCATGAAAGCACTCATTCCATTAATGAGACTTGGCCTTGAATTGATTGGAAAATAGATCCATAAACTGCAGACAGCAGCACACAAGAATTATTTTTGTATCTGTAAAGATTATGCGATAATGTAGATATTTGCAAGGGAGTATGAGACCCTTATAGAAAAAATAATATTTATAAAAATAAGTAAAAGTGGGGGTCTAATGTACTCAAGACATGGGGTGTGGGCTAGAGAAAAGAAAGAAGGAGAACATATTAGTTTAATTACAGCATGACTAATTTATTTGATCCTGTTAGTCTTTTCCATTTTAATTACATGTGGAAAAGGATCTCTAACTCAAAGATAACATGGATAACATGCACACATTTATGCTGCTGAAAAGCTAAGCAATTATGTTTAATAATAAAATCTTAAAATTCAAGAAGTTTTACAAAAACTATGTGTTAAAGTCCTTAATGATTGTGTTGAAGCTAAATAGACATACCTCAACATACATCAACAGGTAATCCATATTGTTATTATTTTTGTATACATTCGACTGTTTCTTTTGACGATACTACTAATATTTAGAATAATCTGTTCACAATATCATGTTCTATTTTGGCTATAGAACTTTTTTTTTCCTTACAAAATGTTGGGACAAAATCAAATACAAAAGATGTGAAAGAAAATAGTCTTTGCTTTAGTTAGTCCTAAGTCTCAAGTGTATCAGGTGCCAAGAAACAGTAAAATTTGCAGAGGGAGATATTTTAGTACATGTTTAAAACAATCCTAGGACCAGGAGGACTGAAAAAACAAATTTCATTAGTAAATAGGTGAACTTTTCTCCCTTAAAATTTTTCATTTCCAAAATAATTCAAATGTGCATGAAAAATGCCTAAGTTCTTGTAATTATATATGCATCTTAAAATTGTTTCAGATATACTTTCTCCTTACATAGTATCTATCCCAAACATAAACAGTCTTTACTTAGGTCCTGGTTGTGGCTGGAATAGAGTTAATTTTCTTCCTAGTAGCTGGTATAGTGCTGTGTTTTGGATTTAGGATGAGAAAAATGTTGATAACACACTGATGGTTTAGTTGTTGCTAAGTAGTCTTTACACTAGTCAAGGACTTTTCAGCTTCCCGTGCTCTGCCAGGTGCACAAGAAGCTGGGAGGGGGCACAGCCAGGACAGCTGACCCCAACTGGCCAAAGGGCTATTCCATACCATATGGCGTCATGTTCAGTATATAAACTGGGGGCGAGTTGGCCGGGGGGCAAGGATTGCTGGTCGGGGACTGGCTGGGCATCGATCAGTGGGTGGTGAGCAATTGCACTGTGCATCTCTTGATTTGTACATTTGTTTATCATTATTTTGTCTTCCTCTGTGTCCTATTAAACTGCCTTTATCTCATCTCAACCCACAGGTTTCCTTTTTTTTTCCAATTCTCTCCCCCATCCCACTGGGGGAGAGGGGGAGGGTGAGCGAGTGGCTGTGTGGTGCTTAGTTGCCGACTGGGGTTAAACCACAACAACTTATTATGTTTGCATCTCCAGCCTTGTTACAGCTCATGATCTGAGAAAGGGCAAATACTCAGCCTGTGTAAACTGTAATAGGTCTGTTGATGTCAACAGAAAATGACAATTTATGCCAAATACAGATTTGCAGCAAGGTCTCTTCATGCAAAGTTCTTTAGTGTATGTTGTTACCGTGTATAAATATTAGTTGCTATTCAACTCATTTCTTCAAAGTAAAGTGTATGATAGCACGGTGCTCTGAGCTTCCCACTACTAGAACTACGATGCAAGACTGTGGGTGAACAGTGTAAATTGCCTGTACATCAGGCCCCCAAAGGTTTGCTGGTCACTAGCATAAACTACAGAAAATGACCCTTTTACCCTGAATCCTAAAAAATAGTCCATGTGTGTGATTTATTCTAAAAGGACATGTATAGAAATACTTTAATCTCTTTAGTTCACATAATAAGAGCATCATGCACTGCACTACTTGAAATTCTGCAAGTGGTTTTAATAAAATAATAATCTTCAGGAAATACATAGTTTAAAATGTCCTTTTATTATCTCTTTTTAAATATGGAGATGGGGGGTCGGGAGGTGGAAAGGAGGAGGAGTGCAGGCTGTAGGGAGATGGTTAGAAAGTATTGCTGAATCATCTGCTTCATAAAAGCTAATCCTCATCTCACTGAGCTCCTTTAGTTCTTTTTTTTTTTTCTTTTTTTTCCCCTGAAATGAATAAGAGGAAAAGTTGTACTTATTAAACAACCTGCACTTCTGGCAGAACAGCCAACACTAATCATAGCTCTGTGTTAACCAGCTGGCTATTAGAAAAGTATTCCTAGCCTTGATTTTGGATTTCTGCAAATCTTATTTAATTTGTCAGAAGACTACAGATAAAAGAAAACATAAACTAATGAGACACTGCATGTTTTTCATTTCAAAACCTTATTATGACCATAGTTCAGTTAGATATTTAGGCACAAATGTTTGAAACCAAAGGTACTGCTTGCAGCTTTAAAGTTAGCATGCTGTGTTTACCTGCAAATATCCATTTGTTTGCCCAAACATCATCTTGATTAGAAATTAGGAGTTCCCAGCTCCCATTTGTGAAGATTCTGAGTTACCCTATGCATTGCTTACTGCAGAGAAATTTGTAAAACACAGGACAGAAAATTTCAAAAGCCTGTAATAGGATATATGATCTTCAAATGCACCTTTGAAGTCAACAAACAGATACCAACTTATACTAACTCCAACTATGGATCACTGCTGTTTCTGGTTTTCAGGCTCTTTGAGTGATTTAATTTAATCTTTACTATGACTATTATTGGTACTTTATTTGTGGCCATGTCTAGAAGTCCTACATGTGTTAGAAAATGTACAGGTGCAGACTAAAGGTTACCTTTCTTCTGTCCTCCTCCTCCATTCCTACAACCTATAATTTGCCTCCATCAATGACCATGGTTGCAAGCAATGACCTCTGTTGCAATCCTTATAATAGTGCTCTAAGAGTGAAATTTTTTCTCAATTGCTTTAATGTATAAATACAGATTGATAAAAATATAGGCTCTTCCAGTTCATGGATTTTGCTGAGAAGATGGAAGGCCACATGCAAAAAAAAAAAACAAACCATGATAAAAACTCAAAATGACAAAAAGAAATGCGAGTGTGTGAATAGAGAGATGTATCCTTTCTAAATGTTGGGAAGAAGTCTTGCAGTATGTAGTTTTCTCAGTGTTAGCCTTTAATTCCAGAAAAAGAGTGGTACAGTACTTAATCATCAATCACTAATCAGCTATGACATGCAATTTGTATTCATATTCATGAGTCCTTTCCAAAGTTCTAGGTCAGCTTCACCTCACAAGCAAAAAAACAGATAACAGCATCTGATTCAGGGACTATTGCTGAAAGTTAGCATGTGTAACCTTGCTTCCTTACTTTATTATATGTTATTATTGTCTTTTTCATCCCAGCTAACAGACTGTCCACCAAAAGTTCAACAATATTGTCTGTCACTTCAAAGCGCTCTTACATATGACTTGCCTTACCCTGGCAGAAAGAGGTGAGAGATGATCTGAGACAAGTGTAATGGCTAACCACCTCCGTGTAGTCATTTTTAAACTCTCCAAGAACAGCGTATAGAAGCTGACCTCGCTCCGTGACCTAAATTGATCTCACTAGCTAAATGGGGTCAAGCCTGGTCACTCCTGGGAAGGTAGAAATGCTTCTTACAGCACAGCTGAAGCTTTGCATTCCTCCTCCAAAGCACTGTGCAGGCAACCCAAACAGCCTGGAGGCAATTCTTAATGAGATCCTTTATTCTGAAGAAAAATCCTTCCTCCAGATGTAATCACTCTGGGCTAGGTTGTACCCATTCATCCTAAACTGCTTGGAAAGGAACAGAAAGGTACTTCCCCTGGCTCCCCTAAAAATTCCTTCAGCAGTTTAGCTGAATTTGGTTTTATTTCAAGGGAGGGTCACAGGGAGGATGATGCAATGGACGCTCATCCTGCCTGGTCAGAGAAGAGGACGCTGGAACTGAAGCTGGGAAGGAAATCTCTGTTTTCAGCTCTCCAGCTCTAGTCCAGGGAAAAGGTATGTTGCCAGGAATGTGACTGGAGGGTGAGAGCCAGAGAAAATACCAATCAAAATCTAGGACAGAATAAAGTCCTGGAGATTTTTTTTTTTTTTTTTCAGAGAGCAAGGAAAAACACTGTTTTCTAGGATGCTGGCCCAACTAAAATGTCTGGTCACTCTGCCCTATTTCCCTGTTTAACAGGGCAGAAGACCCTACAGGGGATAAGAATAATCCATTCCTAAGCACCTTCTGCTTTGCTGCACTTCAAAGGTTATATTTTTAACAGTTCTGCCTTGCGGAACACACAGATGAGGCGAACACTTTTCAGGTGCCTCACACGGTGCCAGAAAATGCTCCTCCTTGTGGCTGCGTGGCTACTTGGAAGCTGGCTAACATCCAGTCTTGTACACCAAGGGATGCAGGGTGAACGCTGTCTACTGCTGACGGCTGCGACATATACAGAACAATCAGAGGACTTGTACATATTGGGGAAACATTATAAAAAATATTAGAGACAGAATTACAAGTATAGCCAGAATGATTAATAAAGAGAGCTCTATGGGAAACAAATCATTCTCTATTATAGGAAAATTATAAGAAATATCTGCTTGATTTTTCTTACTCTTAAGCTGCAAATGAATGCTCAGTCTTTGGAAAATGTGCTATGTTGCTAATTTGAACTATGCAAATTTCAGTGTACAGGCAGCCTGGGCAATGCTGTATATGCTTTTGTACACATATACACACATACACACACACATACATGACAACACTTAGTGCTGACACTTCATGGTATTCCAACGATTCCAGTCAGTTGTTTTTCCCTATGCTAGAATCACTTTTCTGGATTAGGACTTATTTTTCTTTCTTTTCCACATTTTCAATGTATGTAACAAAATGATTCAAAGTATTTTCTGCAAGTTATTCCTTCTAAATCCCTTTACATTTTCTCAGGTAGTGTTAAGAGAAATTTGCTTTGCAAATCCAGTTTGATACATAAATACTGAGTATGTGAGTCCAATTAGTGTAGCCTCTAAACAGCTCACCACATTAAACGTGATTTTATTTACCCTTGTGACAGGAAGAAATATCCGTTCCTTGTTTACAGCTAAGAGAAGTGAGTCTGAGAAAGCAGATGATTTGCCCAAGGTCAGAAAGGAGCTTCAGGTACAGCAGGAAACTGAGTCCAAGGCACCCATGTTCCAAGTGAGGAACCTAACCAATGGACCGTATTGCCCCTCTGATTGCCTGAAATAGTACATCCCAATGAATTGTTCAGAAAAAACTAGTCCTTACTTGCACATATTCAGAATTCCCATCAAACTTGTAGAAAGATTTTCTAATGTTTTTCAATGATGTCTATAAATCAAGATGTCATCTAGACAAATGATGACACATGCATCCACCACATTGTGAGAAACTGTCATTCATTAATGCCATATAGACAGACGGTACATTTGTCAGTCCAGAAGAGTGAGACTAAGAGTCATCTATTCCTACAGCTCATTGTAATGACACCTTGTTCTGCTGTTGTTTTTTGCAGTTTCATTTTCAACTTCTATCCCTATCTAATAATGCTTGCAGTGCTGAGGTAACTTTGTGAAACATGGTAACCATTTAAAGCCAAAGATTTGAAAAACGTTAAAACATTTAAATATACTTAATGAGATATGGTACAAAGCAGTGATTATTTCTGCATTATTGCAAGGAGGCGGCACTTCCATTATAAGGATAGTTTCCCAACTGTCACAATGGCTTCCGCATCTATATTATCCTGAATTACAGGTTTGAATCACAGCAGAGTCTATATATAGTGATCTATTTTTTTTCAGTTACATGAAGCTTATTCTGATGGAATCTTCAATAGTACCTTAAAAGCAGATATCCGCATTCTGCAGAGATGTCATAAATCTAATGGCTTTTTTTTTTAAGGTAAGGTCCAGATTTCTACTTCACATTGGTGCCACATTTTTTTACATCTGGCTCAAAAACACTAAGATGGTTGAGCCACCAAATGTATTATTTTAAGGGGTGGGTTCCAACAGCCACAGAAATTGTTCGAAGCATCAAGAAGTTGTTAGTCTCATTGGTCCATAGATTGCCTAGTAGAGAGCCAAAGAAGCACTTAAACATTTCCTATGACATATAAATTAAAAGGGTGATTAGGTCACTGAGGACATGTGTACTCTGGATTTGTTTATTGAAACTGAAGAGAAGCAATCACAATGCTTGGGTGAAGCAGCCATAGCAAGCACTCTGCTTGGCTTAGAAATCATGACTGCTTCTTCTCATTAACTGAATATGGAGCCAGACACTGTCAGCTCATAAAGTAGCATCTGAATCACTCATCTCCCCTACAGTAGGCGGCCTGGATACAGCTGTCTGCTTCTCTATCAGTAAAGTAAAAATACTAATGCTGCAGGATAAATAAAAGACTATGAAGTCTTCAGACAGTGTGGGAGGTGAGTTATTACAGACTGTGAGGCAACTCCATCTCACCAATACCGAAATGATTAAGATGAGAATCCAGCTCCAAGGAGATACTCTACTATTCATAAACAAAATTTCTCTTCCATTTGTTTTTGGAAATTACACTATATTCTTTTATAAGACCATTTCCTCCCAAAACATTTATTTGGTGATCCCTTGCATCTTACTACAGCTGCTAGTGCCTCACCACATTGCTTCTGTTGGAGTTGGTAACACAGATATCATAGAATGAGGGAAGAGGCACCAAAGTGCTTTTTTGTCTCAGTATAGTCTTTCTGTTGCAGCAGAGCATATTTTCTGTTCTGTGGTGCATCTGGACCAATACACAGTGCCTTGGGTCCTTTCAAGATAAAGTTTTAAGAAAACTATTGAAGACACAAATCTTGGGCAACAGAAGTCAATCTTTCCAGCTACAAATGTCCCAGCTTCTTCATTATGGACAGATAATGTTACTTCAATGATTTTCCAGTCTGCTATGACACTTTCACCTTGTTGTGACTATTGAATCTGTTGAAGTAGTAACAGCATAAAAACCTTGTTAACAAAGAGGAGGTTCAGGTTGCAAATATTAAATCTGTAAAGGTAGAATGCTTAATTTAAAATCCTCTGTACCACTTAAGGTTTTCCTCAAAGTATAAGTGACTTGATTTGCATCCTGCTTAGACTGACGTAAATCAGCAGTAGTTCCACTGGTCTCAATAAAGCTGTGTTGTTGTAATCAAAAAGACAATTATAGCCACATGTCTGCTTCCTCCACGCTATATTGTGTGTGAGTTCCGATCTATCTGCTTTATAAATTATGAATGGAATGGGAATTCTGTTTTTTATTAACACATATTTTACTACAAGTGTTGATTAGGGGGAGACATTTTCTATAATTCCTTTCCTTTTTAAATTGCAATGCAAACAGCTTCTCAGAACCATTGCCCCAGGTTCAGAAAATGATGATTAAAGAGGCGCTCTAAATTCCCCCTTGGGTTCATTGGGAACTGAAATAGGCAAGACATACAAAGATGATAATGAAACAAGCCAGAGCAGGAATGGTTCAGAAAGGGCAACTAGTGCTCATGTTTTGTTTTGTCATTTGTTTTGTTGGTTTGGGTGGGGGTTTTTAGGGATTTGGGGGGGGGGGGCAGGGGTTAATACAAAGAGAAACACTGAAATACACTTTGCTGAGGAAATATTGCAAGAGAGTCCTTTTCTAACTACTCAAGTAATACAACTATTTCAGAGACAGGGACGCAAGAACAAGTATTTAAAGTATAAATAAAATAAGATAATATAAAGACTATATAAAATATATAAAAAAGTTATGACTATGTGGACTGACAGTGAAAAGAAGCATGAACAGAGGAATGTGAATGAAACTATTGATTAGGGATTGGAGGCATATAAATTATCCTCATGATTAGGTAGAGATGCTGTTTCTCCAGCTCAGAGGACTCAATCTGCTATAGTCCAAAGGCATGCTATCATCATAGCCATGAAAACCTAAAGTAACTGCAGTGTCAAAGCTGGTTCATATGATATACCTCAAACTATCTAAATTATGTTTCAAAATATTTTTGTATTAATGTAACTTTTAAAGAAAAATCTTTATATAAGATACCCTTGTCAAACCCTGACTGAAAACGTGTAACTAGTTAAGAGCAGCTCTTTTCTTTAATCAGAGGTGTAGCAGCTGTTGAAAAAAATTAAATTTGTGCTGATTGATATGCATTAGTTATTAGAAAATGCATTACCCAGTTCTACCAGTCTGCATCTAGGGGTATGGTAGTCACAGAAACAAAAAAACCCAAACAACTTCCGAACTGTTAAGCTTCATCAGGGATAAGACTAATTTCCTTTCTGAGTTGTCAGTTTTATGATAAGAATATCCTTGAGCTTTCTTCACTTTCCAGGACAGTTTCCTTTCTTCTTTCTCACAAACAACCTTCTCTTTGCTTTCTGAACATGGACTTGTTTCAAAGCTAAAGCTCTGACTCTATCAAAGAAGTTCCTGAGATGATTGATTCATGTTCCCCTTTCTGATTTCCAAATACTTCCGTCTTAATTCTCATCAGTACTTAGAGATATTTACATCACTTAGAAGCTTTGAGCTCCCAAAATAAAACAAAAGAGCTCCCATTTAAGCACCTGACTATACTGAATTTGGATGCATGTTAAACACACATGGGCAATAATTATGCACTTACACCACTGTGAGTTTCTCTGTAGGGTGTACAGCAGGTTCTTAGCTGTGTGCTGACAGACTTGGCCATGGGTGAAATCCATGCTGCTACAAATTCACTGGTTTTGGTAGCCGAAAAAAGTAAGGTAAGGACCACTGAGATGTGTTGCTCAGTTTTGAAATCAGATTTTTTTGATTGCAACAGAAATATATTCAAAGTGCACAATTTAATTTCTAGCAGCTAGATGGGAATGTTACTGCACCCAAAGAGAAGCTGGGGAAAGAGAAGGAGGCACAAGTAAAATTATGCTTTCTCACAATTTCCCTTTCCCTTCCACCAAGAGCTGACCAGCAAGATTCATCCCATGCAGCCCTGACACAAATTTCACGTTGCTGATGTAGTCCATGACAATTTATTATCACTTAGAATCCGAGAATAAGTTAAGAAGTATAGGGAATAAAATATGTAATTAAGCAATTGTTCTTTCAGCTTCAAACTGCCATATTTCTACTTTTTGGTTTACTGTGCAGAAATATGTGTGAATTCTCCATTAAACAAATAGAGTAAAAATGACAGTTGCAAGAAACTCTGGGCTGATGGATAAACAGATTGTCTGCATACACATAGTAAATCTTATATTCCTTGTTATAAAAATGTTACAAGCATGTGTTTAAGTCCACCCAACATTTCTTGGAAGCATCAGACATACTGCAGAGGGATTCATTTAATTAAATGTAAATGCAGATGTCTGCACCTGAACTAGTCACCCTAGACTCCCTTTAAATTCAATAGAGAGAAATGAGAGTTTCTAGTGTGCAATTCATCTCATCCTAAAGTACATTTCTAAAATACATCAAATGAATTGCACATAAAAGTGCCTATTCTCTCCATTGACTATAAAGGAATACCAAGAAACTAGCCCTGCTGTAGATGTCTACATCACAGATATCTAGAGTGTGATTGATTTTATCTTACTTTAGATATTTAAAGTATATGTGCCTACACTCCTATTATAATAATAAGCAATAGAGATTAGTCCAGCCAACCAAATGAAAGTGTCTGTCTTAAGAGGAGAAGAAAGAACTCCCCTAAACTTAGGTAAAATGATTAGCAACCTTGTACTGAGTTGGAATTGTGCTAAGATAGAGGTATCTTTCCTTCCTCATCCTACCCTGGGAGCAGTTCATAGTTAGCAAAGCAAAACAGCTCAGTCTGCTTGCAGACTGGCCCTAGGAGAATTTTTCAGTCAGTTCCCAAAACAATCCATCAAGTTGATCTCAACAGCCTTTGCTGCTTCATATTGGCTCTTATCATGGGATTTATTTTTTCTTATAGCCCTCAGGCCAGAACAGCAAAGCTACAGGTCAGCAGACACGGCTTCAGTACAAGATGTGGACTTGAAACATGAGTTGTCCATCCCTGGGCAAGGGACCCAATATAGCACAAAAGAAATACTCACAAAATTCTTCCAAGCAGTTCCAACTCTGTAATGAGATCTTTACTCTATCAGGACCAACAAGCAAAGGTGGGAGAAACCTGCATGCACATCTCTCAACATGAAACTCATTTCTTCTTCTAAAATTGTGTTGGAAATGCTTAATCTAGTGTCATATTAATGCATGAACCAAGAAATTGATTCATTGGAAAAGTCAGATGCTTAATTTCAAAGTTTGAGATGCTAGAAAATAATCAGTTCTTAAATAAGTATAGTGGATGTCAGCAAAAAATATTTGCTTCCTTTTGACAGCATTTTAACTCCACTTCAATAGCTGATTTAACTTCAATCTGCTGTTATAAAATGTTTCAGCACTTTCCTGGTTTAAAGTACTGGAGTGTCAGTGCTTTGCAATTTATCCAGATTTTTCTGTAACACACAATTAAAATCCCCTGCAATTATAGAAGTGTAACATTTTCTGAAGTTCCTTTAAAAAATGCAAGAGAAATGCGTGATTACATGTGCTAGAGGCATGTATAGTAAGATTAATAAGGGTAAAGGAGAAACTATTAGTGGCATAATTGGCAATAGTAAATCTTCCATTTTTATTGGTAAATGTTTGATGTGTTTTATAAATCAAAGCACTTCTAATCAAAATTGCTGCTCCACATATTTTTGGGAGAACTGAAGAATGTAAAATTTGATTAATTCATCTCTTTTTAATGTATGTGTTATTAGATGACAACGAATGTGTTGCCAAAAAAAGAGAAATTTTATTTCTCAATTTTTATATTAATTTACCATATTTATTCATGTCAATCTATAATGACAGTCAATATTGTCTTAACTTGTTACCCACAGTAAATTTCACAATTGTTCTTTAAGACTACTGCCAATCAAATCATGGTACACCATTGTTGATGCTTATATATCAATACGATATTGCTGTATCACATAAGGGTTAATGTGAAAATAATGAAATGGCTTCATGTATCATTGAATTATAGTTAAAGATAAAATGTGGACATCTTATGCAGCTTATTGTCATTTGTTCAACAAATGCTGCCAAAGATTAGGTACTTCAATAGTTTCAAATAGGAAATTTCAAGACAGTTGTAGATATTCTAGATTGATGCTGTTTTCCATCAAAAAAATTTAATTTAAAAAAAAGGGGAAAGAAGAACAAATAGGATTTTCACACAGAAAAACACCTCTTTCTTCCCTGAGTTCTTCAGCCAACACTTTCCCATCCAGGAAAGAAAGAACCTGGTAAGGGAAAAACTCTAAAGAAAAAAAGATTATTTTTATTTCCCCTATTTTACAATCAGTTTCATGATAAGTGATTTTTTTTTTTTTTATTTGAGACTTGTCTTGCTCACTGTAGCTGTCTGAAAAATTAGGCACCTGACCTAATTAGTGCTGCATAGACAAGGTAAATTATCTCAGAAGGTGATTATAGAAGTCTGGAAATCAACTTATTTGGACACAAACTTAGGAAAGATGAATCCCACCATTAAAGAGTTCACTCAAGCTCTTAGGTTTAGTTACAACAAATCCGTACTTTCTCATAAAAATCCAATGTACTTAGATGAACCAGTTTCTATATAAAATTGAAAATTTCCTCTGCTTCTAGGCAATGAAATGCCCTAAAAATCGTCAACTAGTGTCAATAGAGTAAGACATGCTTTGAGCCATTTGAAGATATACTACTTCTGTATTGTATTTGTCTTATTATTAAGAACTGCTCTTTGAGAGAATTTGCATGTGGGTCATAGCATGATTAAAAAGCTTTGATTCTCTGTAGAAATTTTCTGATACAAATCAGGTATTTAGTGTCTTCATGAAGAAGCAAATTGAACTGGAGTTGTACTGGTAAGATGCGGTCGGTCTCTGACCAACTGTGTTCATGAGATGTAAAAGAACATCTCTCCGTTAATGTGGCCTAACCCACAAAAGGCACCTCAAATCCCAAAACAGACCACCCCAAAAATTCACCTCTAGAGACGGATGACTATCAGAAGGATGTATGAATAAGAAACTTTCTTCTTCATCTAAGACAGAGATATAGATAAAATCTTCAAGAGACCAGCTTATTTGTACTTTAAAGAGCATATATGAACAAGTTTCTTCTTTCTGGAGAACATCAGAATCAGTTATTCATTATGCGAAGGCAATTCTTTACAAAAATGCACCAAGAGTTAACAAAATAGTCAATGTTATAATGTGATTCATACGTTTTCCTCGTTTTGCTAGATCAAGTTAGGAATGAGAGAGCACTTAAAAATGCTTTTAAAAGAATATAGACACAAATGGACGGTTATTTTCCTCTTTTGATAACATGTTTTTAATCTCTGTGTGAGATCACTTACAATCAGCTTCTCCAAGTGCAGGTAAAGAAATGAAGTTTGCAAATTCATAAGATTGACCCAATTATGCTTTACAGGCAATATCTCTTACTACTCTGCATTTTGCGTGAAGCTTCTGTTTATCCAAACGAAAGAATGATGCTTCTCCTTCAAGGATGAAGACTTCTGGTTATAATCTTATGGTCACTAACACAGCACAATAATTTTATTTATATCTGCACATTGTTGCTGAACTGGATATTGTCTTCACATTCCTGATCAGCAGCTAGTTGTAATACTCCCATTCAACAAGAGATCAACATTAGAGGAGACAAATTCAGACTTTTATGCCCTTGCAACGTCAAACTAGTTAAAGATATATTAATTCTTTAACAGTAAGGGACATTGATTAGTGGTTGGTAGAGCAAATTTTCTCTATCTTTAACAGAAATCTTTGATGAGGAAAGCATTGATCAAGAAGAATCAATCCACAAGACCCACAAATGACCAGCTGAAATTACTGACCAATATCTCATTGCCTTCCCTGACGACAGGACCAAACCTTTAGTCTGTCATCAGAGAGGCCACCTTACTATATTTTATTCAACATGAATTTCAAATATTTTCTTTAATGTGAGTGCAATGCAATGAAATTTAACAAGGCATCATGAACATGGGTAGTAAAACATATATTTCCATATTGCCCCCTCATAAGTGTGAATCAGGAAGCAGATTCCAGCCTTGTAACCCTGGTGAAAGATGACAGCAACTGTGGTGCTGTTACAGGAGGAGACCAATACATGTCATCTCATACCTTAGCTGCCTTTGAGACATGCAACCTTAAGGCCCTTCCAGGAAGGACCACATAGCAAAAATATTTGCCCAGTGTCATCCCTGAACAATGCCAATGACACGAGAGATAGAGCCATTGAGGAGGGAGGAAACATATCTTGAAACTTCCCTGAAACACATATGTGAGCAGAGGCTCGAGTGCACAGATTAAACTCAAAGAGAGCTTAACTACCAGTGCTCCTTAAACCCACGAGGAAGAGGAAAAGACCTTGTCTGTGTGTCCGCGTAGCATTGCAGAGGACAGTTCCCCCCTTCAAAAAAGTAACAGTGTTGATAAGGTGAATAATTTCTATCTTTTTGGTCAAGAGGAGAAAATGATCATAACTGTACACATATTTTTATATAAGTGCTTCTTTCATTTCTCTGTGTGAAAAAGTAAATGTGTTGCATAGCTGTTTCTCAAAAGAAGAAAGACCTTTAATCAGCAAAATGTTTCTGTGATTTTCAAAGCCTTTCTTATGATTGTCATCATTTTTATATATTAATGCTGCAGTTTTAAGTTAATTTTGGCATACAATGGAAAGATGGAATAAATATTGATTTTGTTGTATAAAAAGGAAAAAGTCATTGAAAACTCTATCTTCTAAACTTTTTTCCCCTTCCAGCAGTCAGAGACTATACAGAGCATGTTTCTTTGGTATTATAATAAAAATCATGTCATATTGAACTAGACCTTAAAATAATAATAATGAAGAATTATTATTATCATTATTATCTACAGGTTACAGACAAAAAGGCAAAAATGTTTAGCATTCCAAAGCTAGCCCCAGTCTTGTAAGCTTTCATTTCAGAGGAGCTACATTTGCTGATTAACTACATGGTAGGACAAGTCATATACTACTAATAACAAAACCTAAAAGTTACATAGAGTTTCATTACCCACCCCCTAGCTATCAAATTCCAGTCCCTGAGGGATACTGAAGTATTAGCAAGCATTTAAACTTTACCTTGCTGAATTTCATTAGGAAAACACATCCCTGAGACCTAGTAGCCTGAGGATGCTCAAGAAGACATGCAATAGCTCTCAAATGCAAAAATGCCTTAAAATGAAATCTCTGGTTCTTTCTCCCTACGAGTGAACAAGCTGAAAAACTGATTTTTTTTTTCATTCTGAATTCTCGTCTGATTGTTCCATGACTACTCAATTCAGTTCTACTAAGATTTCCCTGGCAATTTACCCAGCTACACAAATGGGATGTTCCCAACGCAGATAATCCCTAGACTAGATGCTTGAATTAGTTCACATGTACCTCGTGTATCCCACAGCAAGACATGCCTTTAGTTCCTTAATGTCTTCCCTGTTCTGATGCTGACCAGAAAAACACATTTTTTAAAAAAGTTATTGTTTCCTTAAAACTAGTTAAATCCAATTTAGGATCAAATCCCTTAAATTGCCATTAAAAAAAAAAAGTTTTCCCTCTACTACAGAGATAAAAATTATATACACTGACTGGATGTCATGTACCCTAATATATTAACTGAATTCCCTGGACATATAATATTTCAAGCTGAAAACCATTACAAGACCACTATAATGTTTTACCATGCTTTCTCTTAAATTATTGATATATGTTAAGAGTACTTAATCTCCATCTTTAAGTAGCTTTTGTCTGGGAACAATAAAGTTAAGAAAAAGTTGTTATAAGAATACACTCTAGAGTTTAAGTCTTTCACACTTACTGTACAAGCTAGGTAACTCTGAAACACTATAATTTTTCTGACCTGATGTTTACTTTGTGCAATACATATTCTGATATAACTGCACTCAAGTCATGTAACTCTACTAAGTCAAATGGCACAAGTCTGTCTGGTACATTTCCATTTCAATCTGCAGTACACTGGCTTAATTATTCTACATTTGAATCATGTTTAGTGATGCTAAATGCTTATGGATGAAGACCATTTCTTGTAATGTGTATATAATATCTCGAAACATATATGTGATCACATCGTGTGTGATCATCATGATTATTTATTTACATTATCATAATACTCAGTACCCCTAGTTCTGGACTATCTGCTTAATAAGACATACATTTCCACCAAAACTTACAAAAAGATGCAGAAAGATGAAGAGTACACATAAACCATGATACAGTACAGGGAAAGCATTGGCATCTTAAGCGTTCCCAGTGATTTTTGTACTTGTCATGGATAAGGGGAGCTTTAAGAGAGTCACAGGGAGCATAGTGCTGTGTATCTGCACATATTTTACTTTCGATTCTTCATTTTTGCTTTCAGTGTCCTCACACATTGGAAAAAGAATCTTCTGGTGCTTTCCACAAAATTACAAAATTACCTTCAAAATCAAATGTATATTTCCATCATTATGTATCTGTCCTAAGACATGCAAGTTAAGGAAATTTATTGAAAATCGGTGTGTAGACTTGTTTTAACTCCCTTTCTTTCAGTTTCATATTTTGGAAAGCTCTTGGAGATGTTCACAGGAATGATAAGACTGTGAAATGAAAAAAGGTGACTGAGCTATGTTTTCTGACTCTTATTTGGCATTAAATCAAATATTGATATGCTATAATGAAAATGTTTTATATCTTCTCCTGTAGTTTAATGCCATAATTATTCATTTATTTAAAATATATAATTAAGGACATTACCCTGCCACCAGCTGAATCTTGTAAAAGTTTTGGAAATAGACTGTAAGCAGTTTAATGTTTCTAGAAGTTGTTTGGTCACAAAGTAATGTAAAAACTTGGTCTTCTACAATCTGGGTCAATTCACACCAAGATGAAGATACTTGCACCATTGTCATTTATCTGTTGAGAAAGAAATACATCACATAAAATGTAGCTTTTCCTAGAGGAAAACAGGTGTAAATCAGTTAAAATGTTTGTCTGGAAACTGGCAGTTTATCACCTAGGTGATGATCCCTTTATATTTTTACTTTGTAGTGTGAAACATAAAACAATTCCAGATGACAGGATGACAAAATACCACTTTTTCCCCTGCTGAAATCTTTAACCTCTCAGAGATTATCATTCAGACATATTTTACATTTGAGATGAACATCAAGAAATCCCAAATCTCAGCAGTGAGGCATTAAATAGCTGCATGCATTTGGCAGCGGCAGTTTGCCACTAAGTCACATACTGTGGAGGATTCTCCCTCTGCAAAGGAAAAAGCAGCAAAACGGTTCGGAGATGTGGAACAGCTTGCACCCTGCAAAGGGGCACTTATCACAGAAACAGTGTGATTTTCAAGCCCAATCTGTTAATTGTGCTCATGCAACTTTCTGGGAGGCTCCACTGGCGTGCTGCTTAGATGTACGAAACTGCTGCTGATCTCAACAACAATGTCTGCACTCTCCCTGTGCTCTCCAAGGGAAAATTGGATCAGATGCATAGACCAGGACAAATAGATACAGTTCTGCAGACTTCAGGGTGCTTTGCAGCTGACGATCTGAGCTAATATGTAAAATACATCCATCTCTTCACAAATTTTTTTTTGGCTCAGTATCTTATTTTATGCGAAGAAGTTCTTGCCCAGAATATGCTGTGTTTGGTCTTTCTTTTTCTTCTTTTTTTAAGGATGTTGTTCAGTTCCAGACAAGATTTGCAAAATCATTAATAACTGCAGTATAATCTATTGTACTTTTTGAACAGAAAACCAGTTAATGATTGCCAGTCATTCTCAACTGCTTGCATATCTTTGACAAGCACTGAGCAGATTGAGACAGAGAGTATGAATCCAAATTCTATCCTGTCATTAGGTGTGGACTTTGATAAATCTGTTCTGCTTCAGGCCTCTGAATGGTACTTCCTGCTAAAATGCAAAGGCTGGCTCTAGACCAGCTGCATTCCATTAGCTATCAGTATATTCTGAATTATTTTTCTCTGCAAATAAAAAATATATCTGACCAAAAATATTGATCATTTTGTTCGGCCAGTGGGCATAGCCAACTGGGTCTATACATTGGCTTGGATGACAGTGATAGAGCATTACCATTGTGGCCTTCATTTTGCTTTTTGCTCTTACAATTCTCTTAATTAAAATTAATGGTACCTGCAAGAAAGATAAAGAGCATAAGAATAATTTTGGAAGGAAGAAACGTGCATTAATTTATCTCTTCACGAAGGACATTATCTGGCAAAGCAGCATCTGTCTCTTCATGAGCCAATATTTATTCAATTTTATGTTCTGATTAATTTAGCGGTATTTAGAGCTCAGTGATTTTTTAATTGATGTTGTAAGACCAAAAAGTTTACATGTTTGAAACAGAACCATAATACTCAGCCCAGATTTTGTCTTCAGAAGTTAGTAAAATTGGTACGTGAATTGTATGAAGCAGTTTCTCAGAAATACAAGTTAACAGATTTATCTATAGCTCATTTAGGTGATGGGAGGACAAGTCAGCATTGTGTCATTAGTTGTGGTCAGGGTAGCATGACTCAGATCAACAGAACATTAGTAATGCTGTTTTAAGATCTTATATACTTCAGTGCTTGCATTTTCTGCAACCTCAATTAAGCTTACAAGGTGGGATTTATCCCACTCACCTGTGGACAGCTAAAAATTAGTGTCTGGTCTAAACCATTCATCAAAAATCTTCATGCAATAAAGGGAAATGTACCTTCAGAAATGCATTTTAGGATATGAGGATTCATGTCCCGAAGTCACCTATTTTCACCTGCTGGCTACTGAGGGAGCTTGGCAAAGTACCTAGCATGTACAAAACTGTAATCTGGAAAAGGTTAGCTGACATGAATCCAACTTGAGAGTTCCTTTAATGGTAGTCTTTATATAGCTAAAAAAAAAAAAATAATCAAAAAATCAACAACAAAACCTTGCAGAGAGCTTGTCAATTTGCCTGGAAAGATGGGACCAAGAAAGCAATTATGAGAGGACTGAACATAAACACTGAGCAGCATGAAATGAAAGTAGCAGATCCTGTCACTTTGCGCTTTTTGCTCCACAAACTGTCACTCTGAGAGTCATGTGTATTAAAAATAAAAATAAGAGTTACAGGAAAATTCAGGAATTTCCTTCCTCCTGAAAGTAATTTAATGGTGTCAGCTCATGGAATAAGGGCTACGTAAGTACAGACATGTTAGAGAATGTATCCAATGTATTCCAGGATTAGACTGGAAACAGACTGGACAAGTCATCTCTGCTGTGTGTTTATAAACAACTGAGTGTAATGCTGTCCTTATATGTGACTGCAACAATGTGGCACAATCCAAACTGATAAGAAGAATAAAAATATACAAAGGAACATGAAAAAAACCAAGTTTTTTTTCATTTTTTCATAAAGTGTGACAGATCTGGGTGACCTCTCTTAAAGCTCATGTCAATTCTAGTTTAGCAAAATTATAAGGGAGAATGCCAATCCCATTCTTGAAGCGCAAGTGTAATGTAAACTGCACTTGATATTTTCTTCACTATGGCTAACACACGCGAAACTCAAGACATTCCACAAATGAAAGAGGGATTGAATGGTTGACATTGGAAACTATCACTAGCAAAAAATTAGCTACATTTTTCTAATTATAAGCTGAATAAGAACAAGAGGCAAAATGTATAATACAGCTGAAAGTGCTCTTCTTTTCAGCATCATAGCATCATGATGAAAGCATAATATATGTGATGTTCACTGCAAGCTAGATGGGTTTATTTCAGTACCAGGTAAAATATTTGATGTGGAATGCCATTTGTAAGTCGATGATGTCCCTTTATTATAAATACATTTTGGTCTGGGAGTTATAGTGTTATGAAGAGCGTCACTGAAGAGTGATGTAATTACAGGTGGGTTGAATGTGATAAAAGCTGTGCTCAGTAAGCTGTTTTTGCAGTAGCTACCATTATACACATTTTTAATATGTATTATTTTTTTGTTAACAAAATCCATTAACGATAAATGGAATCTTGCACTATTTATTTCTCTGAGACTTGCATAGTAAGATGATGACACAGGTATAGTAACAATATGATACATAGTCTTGGGTTTGCATGGCAAAGTTTTGGTAGCAGGGGGGCTACAGGGGTGGCTTCTGTGAGAAGCTGCTGGAAGCTTCCCCTGTGTCCGATAGAGCCAATGCCAGCCGGCTCCAAGACGGACCCACCGCTGGCCAAGGCCGAGCTCATCAGCTACAGGGGTAGTGCCTCTGGGATAACATATTTAAGAAGGGGGAAAAAAACTGCGCAACAGCAATTACAGCTGGAGAGAGGATTGAGAATATGTGGGAGAAACAACCCTGCAGACACTAAGGGCAGTGAAGAAGGAGGGGGAGGAGGTGCTCCAGGCACTGGAGCAGAGATTCCCCTGCAGCCCCTGGTGAAGACCATGGTGAGGCAGGGTGTCCCCTGCAGCCCACGGAGGTTCATGGTGGAGCAGATATCCACCTGCAGCCCATGGAGGTTCATGGTGGAGCAGATATCCACCTGCAGCCCATGGAGGTTCATGGTGGAGCAGATACCCACCTGCAGCCCATGGAGGAACCCATGCAAGAGCAGGTGGATGCCCAAAGGAGGCTGTGACCCTGTGGGAAGTCCATGCAGGAGCAGGTTCCTGGCAGGACCTGTAGACCCACAGAGAGAGGAGCCCACACTGGAGCAGGTTTGCTGGCAGGACTTGTGACCCTGTGGGGGACCCACGCTGGAGCAGTCTGTTCCTGAAGGACTGCACCCCGTGGAAGGGACCCATGCTGGAGCAGTTCATGCAGAACTGCAGCCCGTGGGAAGGACTCACTTTGGAGAAGTTTGTGGCGAGTGTTTCTTGTGGGAGGGACCCCATGCTGGACCAGGGGAAGTGTGTGAGGAGTCCTCCCCCTGAGGAGGAAGGAGCGGCAGGGACAACGTGTGATGAAGTGACCGCAACCCCAATTCCCCGTCCACCTGTGCCGCTGGTGGGGAGGAGGTAGAGAAAATTTGGAGTAAAGTTAAACCCAAGAAGAAGGAAGGGGTGGGGGGGAACATGTTTTAAGATTTAGTTTTTGTTTTCTCATTACCCTACCTTGATTTGATTGGTAATAAGTTAAACTAATTTTCCCAAGCGGAGTCTGTTTTGCCCGTGACTGTAATTGGGACTGATCTCCCTGTCTTTATCTCAACCCACGAGCCTTTCATTATATTTTCTCTCCCCTGTCCAGCTGAAGAGGGGAGTCACAGAGCGGCTTTGGTGGGACCCTGGTGTCCAGCCAGGGTCAATCCACCAGAATTATCAGTACAGTCTGTGTTTGCAATACTGTCCTTTAGAGAAGAGGCCAAGAGATTTAGAGAAGAGGCCAAGAGAAGAGGCCAAGTATTCGGGAGGAAAGTTGAGCCTGGGAAGAAGGGAGGCATGAGGGGAAGGTGGTTTTAAGATTTGGGTTTATTTATCATTATCCTGCTCTGATTTGATTGGTAATAAATTAAACTAATTTCCCCAAGTTGAGTCTGTTTTGCCCATGACAGTAATTGGTGAGTGATCTCTCCCTGTCCTTATCTCGACCCACGAGCCTTTCGATATATTTTCTCTCCCCTGTCCAGCTGAGGAAGGGGAGCGACAGAGCGGCTTTGGTGGGCACCTGGCATGCTCCACATAAAAATGATGTGACATTGCGAGCATTGCAGATGCTGTAGGCATCATTTTGTCTGTGGCTTGGGATGTCTCTCATTCATTTGTGTTATCAAGTGTTACTTATTACTCTTTAAAAAAATCTAAATAAATGTAAAGTCTAATAAAAAAACAATAGGCATGAATATAAGCAATTTATTACTGTAGAAGAAAACTGTTACATGTTCTATGAATAGTTTCCTGTAAAGTGTTATGCAGAGAACTCAATTCCATTTGACCAAAGACCAACATTGTTAAATGTCTCCAAGGCTCAAAAGCAGCATGCCTCTCAAAACTGAAGTATAACTTTCAGGAAACACCATGGTAGGTGATTCTGTTAATATCTCATTGTTTTCCTGGTGAGTTTTTAATAAGGGAATATGATAGAAATTTGAGGGAACATACCTTTGAAGAACACATAAATATTTATCTAAAATATAATGTGAAGACAATTTCTACTTATTGTGGTCTCTTAATAGGTTTAGCTCACTTGTGTGGCTTCCAAATTGTTTCATGGTTGAAGAAAGGAAATGATTCTCTTACTCAGACTTGCAGTGAGAAAAATATTTGGCATCCAAAGTTACACTGTATTTCTCATTAATGTGTACAGAGTTACCAAGACTACAGAAACGCCAGTCTTAAATTATCCAGAATGATGAATATTAAGATAGTAGGCAATCAGGTAATCCTAACCCTACATCCTTCTGTCAAGTCTTGCAGACCTTTAAGACACTTGTCAGGATGCTGGCTCAGAGGTGGGTGGCTGGTGCAGTAAAGATGCATATAAGTAGTGCCTGAACTCAACAGTGAAGCACAGTAAGTATTTGTCCTGGCAGTCCCATGAGCTGCCATTGCAAGTGAGAACTGCACTAAAGCACAATGTGAAGCTAACACCCAGGTCTTGTCAGGGAGCGAAATAGCGAGAGGTGTTGGTTAATGATAAAGGTATAGAACAATTTTCCAGGTGACTTATTTTGCAGAAATTCAGAGAGAAAAAAAAAAAGAAACTTGGAGTTTCAGACAGTGAGGCTGCACTACGCATATGGTATGACATGAAGGAACAGCATATAAGGCTCAGATTGTGTGAAACTGAATGATAAGAAAACTATCCGCCTCACTACTGCAAAAGGATATCAGTATGCTAAAATCCTTTGTTTTCTTCTCATTATACTAAATATACCTATATGGTTGATTTGCTTGGCTACCTTTTGCCTTCTTTCCCACAAAGTCTGACAAAAGAGGGACCTCTGATGACTACTTCTGCTGAAAATTCAGATAATCAAGTCACTTATTATTTAGATACCTTTTTATGGATTTAAATCTGCTATCTTTAGACTCCAAATTTCAAACTTTTTGCCACTGTTCCAGATGTTTGCTGTTGCTCTGAACATCAGAATAAAAGGTTTGTTTTATGAGGATATCCTTCAAAGAAAGTTTGGCCAAAATGCCATCGTGACATCCTGTAACAGTGAGAAGTGATTCATCTTTTCTCTGTTTCCCAGCCAAGCAAGGTATCCATTCATTATTTTCCCCAAATAGGATGTTCCTTTGTAGTACAAGCTTTTAAAGTCCTCTTTATCTTCATTAAACTGTCACACCAGCTGACAAAGTTTTGTCATTGAACTCCAGCAGTACCAGTATTAAACAAGTCCTACAAAGTTCTCTGGTGTAAACAATATTTGTACAGTACCTGAAACATAGTAGGTGATGTCTCAGCTCGCTACTCAAGGATGTCAGCTTGTAGCCAGCTACTTATAGCTGCCACACTCTTAAACTGACAGGGAAATCGGATGTGAATATGATAGTGACTGGTTTTCCACACTGGTTATTTCTTTGCATTCCTAGAGTTAACACAGAAGTTGGGTGCTAAAATGTACATTATATCTAGTTTGTGTGACATTGGTCTTACTTAAATCTTCTTGGGCTTAGGTAGTAACATGCAGGATGAGGTAGTTACAACTAAGTCTGTGGCTGTTGCTAGGTTGATGAGAGTATTCAAATTCAGGATCTGACTTTGGAAGGAGACCCACAATTAAAAGATGAAGACCAGCAGAACTGTGTAATGGATAAAAGCAACTGTCTGTACAGAAGCATATACCAGCAGCGTGTACTACGGCATATACCCCACCAGTTGACCAGGATCATTTAATGATGAAAGATTACCCAAGTCCCGCTCCAGAAGCCTCTGAATCTTCTTCTCTTGTCCTGCACAGCCAGGAACACTTAACAAGTGAGATCTGGAGCTTCCCTGATCCTACAGTCCTTCTTAGTGAGCTCCATTTTATAGGTGAGGCAATCTGATCCCGTAAGTATTTTTTCCAGCAAGTACTTTAAAATTTTAACATTATTTATATGAAAGCCTATTCCAATCATTGGTTAAAGGGTGTCAACTTGTCTTTCAAATGCTGTAGAGCAAGTCTGAAAGGTACTCTTTCAGGAATACGAAGATTTCTTTGCAAAAGTCAATTAGATTTGACTTGTAGAATTGCTACAGACTGTGGAAAAAACAGTGGGAAAAAATCACTTTTAAGTGGCACTGTAGTCTATCTGCTGAGGCCTTTTGCCAATATTTAAAGGTATGGTGACATTCAAACATGACAAACTGTACTGATTGTACCATGAGTTATATTACAACTCCAACACTTTTGTTGCTATCATTTTTCAACGTGCAACAGATTCCCTGCAAAACAAATAATGAAATTTGAATAGCTGAGATTTAATCATCCTTTCAGTCTTTCATACTTAAATAATCCTTCCATATGTGCTATAAATTGAACCCTTTTTCCTTGTTTATAAAATATACATTTGATCCAATAAGAGATACTAAAATAAAGCAAAATAAATTATTTCTACAATGATCTTTAATCTGAACATCTGACATGGAAAGAATAGAAAGTTCTGGAAAAATCCTCATTAAAGCACCCATTCTTTTAGATTTATTTTAGCCCATCACACTTAAGTTAGTGATGTATTTTTCAGGATGGATGGTAAAATGTCAGTGCAGCAGCATTACAACATTTGCTATTATTATTGTAGTACATGCTAGTAATTTTTGTTTATCATTGAGAAGAAGCATTTTAACTTCACCTTTCTGCTTCTTTCCCAACACAATAAAATATTGGCCATATTCAAGTGTTTACAAGTTAACAGCAGGTATTTCATAGCAAAGGAAAGGAGAGAATGAGCACCTTGGTGAAGTGGAAGGGGATGGGAGAAGATTTAAGTGCAAAATGGGGTGAGGGAAAGTAAAAAACATTAGTTTATTATATCATTAATAGTAGTAGAAATATTCAGACTGACATACATACAAAAACGTTTGCAATTCTGGATTCAAACGTACGCATTTGCTGCAGTGTATTCAGGGCATTACATGTGCTATGTGATAAATAGAACTAGAATGACTCTCACATATTGTGAGAAAACGTTCTCCTCTGTGTTCTGTTGTCTTCGTAAAAGCATGCACAGCTACATGGTCTGAAGTTCAAGATCCTCTGATGCACCCTAAAAAATCCTTATCTTACTCTCATTATCTTGTGACTACGTCTGCCAACCATTTCCTCCAAGTCATCCCATCTGCCCGGAATCTACCACTGATCACCAGTTTAGCTTTCTCAATTTAGGGGAAAAATATAATTATTTTTCATTGCCTTCTGCCCAAGCCTCTGGCAGTCACATCAACAGTCCCATCTGTTCTTTTTCCAGCTTAATCCCACCCAGATCTCTGATTTCAGGATTTGCAATTTAAAGAGAGGATATGCGATATGCATAATCAATGCATTTACTTCATTCAATACGCTTTCACAGCAGCTCACCTTCTTTCTCTCTTTCTCATATGTGCACACATATGTGCATACGCACACATAAAGACTTTTCATTATAAACATACATTTTCTTAAATAAAAAAAACTACTTAAGTGCTGAGATATGTTCAGCCAATGATACCTTTGGCCTGAATGAGTATTGCTATCGTGATAAATTTGTTTAAGAGCAGGGATGTCAGAACTGTTAAATCACCAGGCCTGACAACACATGCTGTAGATTTTCAGAGCTGGGCTGGAGGCAGCAAAATAAAATGTCTATACATATGTCTTAAAATTGTCATCTTGCATTGTGTCTCATTGTTCTAATATTAAGAAGCAAAGACAGTTGCTTCCTCACTGAGAAAATGGAGTTTGCATCAGAAGCTATATTTTGTTGCTTTTCACAAATGAGAACTCAGAGGAAGAACAAGCAAATAATCAAAACCAAGTTGGCCTGAAAATTTTGTAGGATGTTTCTGGGACCACAGCGGAGTTTAGTACCTACAGAAAATAAGGTCCTGCACTGTTCAAAACGAGACCCATTAAGCAGAATCCTGAAAGTCTAATTTATTTGCTTTTTCACATCATAGAGAGAAAAAACAATAAAGAATATGGCATATACGTATCACCCAAATCTCTGGGCCAAAATCTAGGGTGATGGTGCTTATGTCACTACAAGCCTCTAAAGTGGCGTGAGGATACCAGGCTCACAATAACTCGGAATAACTCTGAAACCTGGTAAAGCTTTCAGTTTAGGTATAGTCTAAGATTAGGTCTTCAGGCTATTCCTTGGACTCACCAGCCACCAATACTTCATAATACAGCTCAACAGGAAGAGACATTTTCTGTTCATACCTACTGGGGAATATACCACACAGTGTTAGTCTGTCAATATCTCTCCTTACAGACTGGTCGCTGTTGATTTCTGTGTCAGCCTGCATGAAAATGCCAAAACATAAGAACTGACTTCTAAAAAAATCTTAAACATTTTTAATAAATATATTAAATATTATATTATTATTTCTATATTATTTTATATTTTATTAATGTATTATTATATTCTATTATTTATTATATTATATAATAAATATATTAAAAATAAAGATAAAATTATAATAGACAGAATGTCACTCCTTACATGAACACTTTACAAACATTGTTTTTTGAAAAAATAAAAGGGTTTATGACCTCTAAGTTTACTTCTGCATGTGTGGAATAAAAAATGCATGTACTTCTACATATGTATAATAAACACCCCCATAAGTAGTACCTCTAAATTCACCCAGTGATGTGGGATACAGAGTAAACTGTAGATGTCCTGGCAGTCCTTAATGCTTTCCCAAAATTTTACTCATGTGGTTGGAAGGATGCTAGATTACCCCAAGATATGCTTGGAAAGCAGAAAATAATACTACCTGTTGAATCGGGTGCCTTTTCCTGTTTGTACTAGATTTTCCTTTCTAGTACATTCTGTGTTTTTTTAGAAAAGACTCTTTTGAGTTTCAAGTATATTCTTGATGGTACATTTCTGCTGTTTGAAATTCTTCAAATTCTTATGTAAACTCTGAGGAGCAACAAAGTTTCACATCACAGACAAAGCCTGGATCACAAATAACATATGGAGACATTACTTACATCTGTTCCTGGAGATGCACTGGCTACTCCTCTTGAGAGTCAAGTCCGTTTAAGGCATAATACATGTCTAGGTCTTCTGAACAGCTGAACACTTACAAGAGCATTTCCAAGGCAACACTAGCTCAGAAACAAACCATTGCTATTTTGGATCGTGATCCAAGTATTTCTATCAAATAATATTCACATC
Organism: Ciconia boyciana; assembly: GCF_034638445.1. NCBI lineage: Eukaryota > Metazoa > Chordata > Aves > Ciconiiformes > Ciconiidae > Ciconia > Ciconia boyciana. The sequence continues at coordinate 9,801,831 of NC_132936.1, read as the reverse complement.
AAATATCATGGCTTTAGATCAGTGTTTCAGGAAATAAGAACATTAAAGTTTAGAACAGTTTAATTTTCCTTATAAATTGCACACTAACGTAGCGATAACTTCTGGCCTTACTTAAGAAATCTGCTTTTGATTTCCAGCTCTTTTTTTGACTTGCTGTGAGAGGCTGCCAAAAAAAAGACACAAAAATAAATAAACAAAAAAACCTGCAAACAAAAAAGGCCTGTAAAACCAGGACAACTTACACTGTTCTAATTTGTAAAGCCTTTAAGGATTTACAAGAGAGTGATTTAGAGAAGTGAGAGAACACTCTCATTTTTAATTTAATAAAAATTACTTTTACGTTCTACAGCTTGCTAATTTCTCTTTAATTTATCTTCCTTGTGGAAGATTGTCTACATACACACATTTTTATATGGTCACAAAACCCCTCCTCTCTTCAAGAATTTACTTGTTAAACCACAACACAAAATGAACACCTTCTTCAACAAAACGTGGACCTTCCTTCACCTATAGACCTTTTCTTATGCTGGACCTTCACCAACAGACTTTTTCTTACATTGCTCTGTAAAACCCATGGCTGTTTGACAGACCATATATTTCCTTTGGGATTACATCTCACAGTAATTCTTATTTCATGCAATCCAGATATGACATAAATTTAGGCACCAAGAAACCCTAATTTGATTGGAATTGGCATATTAATGTATGGTTCTTCTCTATATTCAGTAGGCTTTTGAATGTCACTTCAGAAAAAGGTCTACTTGTTGGTGCACGTGTCCAGTTCACTGAAAGAACACATTTATTCAGCAGGATTGTGCTCTACAATCAATCTGTGTTTATTTTCACCTTTTTACTTCATTGCCACAGTTAAAAAAAGCCTTCAAAAAGGTATAAATTAATCTGACACCACCTATATTACATGAAAGGCTATTGTGTGTGAGAATTATATCCCTTTTGAGTACCTAAGATAAACCAGGAAAAAATGTAGTGCAAAATGTATTTAAATTAAAGCAAGTTGTCTTCAGACTGATGGAACATATCCTTCACTGGGAGAAGATGGTGGACCTGCACCAAAACTAAAAGAGTTAGCCTAATTCAGAGCAACTGGGAATTATCCCAGGGAGATGGACTGGCACAGGCAAGGGCTGGAAGAATTCCTTTCAGGACATTTGCAACAGCACTAAAAGTTGGAGGGTGAAAAATAAAAAAGCTTCATGACTCACATTCACAAAGCTAAATAGAAAGCATTTCTCCCTCTACCTCTAGGGCACAGGAGTATCTCCTGACAGAGGTTTGTAAACAGTACCAATGTACACAGACCATGCAATACCATGAAGTATCTACTGTTCTTTTTTCTGCTTCCCCTCTCACTTTGTTCTTGTCTAGAGGCAAAATTCATTGCATGATACGGTGAGAAAGCTCAGAAATTTTATTAAAAAGTATGACAAGAAAAAGAAAACAGCTTGAAAAATAAAAGGGGGAAAATAGCCATTGCAGTAGAATAAATGACTACTTACTAGTTACTCTTACCAGCTTCTGCACATGTATGGGGGCATTGGGAACGTGAGGACCACTACCATGTTCCTGTCACACTGCCATAATCAAGCAGTTTTATCAAGTGAGGGTCAGTCTTGCAACCAACAAAATTGAAGAAGAATGCGTAATATGTTTACAGGTCACAGCAAGAACACTTTCATTTACCAGGAAATGAGAATAGAGCTGTGCCGTGTCTTTGACAAGAAATTGCCATTTCTTTGTAGGAGTTGGTCCTTTGCCAATGTTTCCTCTAAGTGCATCTTTCTTTTGGGCTGCGGGAGGAATTGTCACTGGTCCAAAACAACATACTTAAAGTATAATAGGCCAAGTGCCTCAAGTGGTCCAGTAAGCCAAAATATGCATTTAGAGGACTGGCTATTCACATAAGCAAGGTTATTTTTGCTAATCAGGAGGCTCACTAATGGAATAGTTCATTAAAATAATGCCTGGATTCATACTTTAATCTTCCAAAATTATTACATTTCTATTCCAGAATGAAATAGCCTAAACATCTTTTGTTTTTGTTTGCTTTCTTTATAAACAATTCTGTGGGCAGCTCAGCTGGCATGTAGATGAGCTAAAGGTTTAGACTAGCACAAAGGCAAATATGGAAATCCTATTTGGACTGCAGAATAGTACTGTCGCACACCGAGGCCTTCATTATGGGCTCAGGACTGGAATGTACATGGACCTGGTTTAAAATCACCGCCAAGTCCTGGTAGGGAAAGGCAAAACAGCCTAGACCAAGATTAAATGGTGCTGCTGACACACAAAGTTTCTCACTGGAAGTGGCTGAATTTACTAAATCTTATTGTCTCATTTAAGGGTAGGACCAAGCTCTTCTGTGGGTTCAGTATCCTTCAGATTAGGTATCCTTCAGCAGGTTTCAACCCAGTGAATTTCAACACACAACCCCTGCCCTGTTCAGGAAAGAGGAACTGGGCTTATCTGAACCACTTAGGTGGCAAGGGGCTTCAGCAACATTCCTTTGATGATCTTAAAAGAATTGGGGATCTGCAAATATTTTCAAACCTCAGGTTCAGTTTTCATCATTGCTATCATACTGGTCAACATTCAATTCACTGCTGAAGTGCTGAAAAATTCCATAAACTTTTATTCAGGGGAAACTTTCAGCTGGGTGGGTTCACAGCTGACAACATCTCAGTTTCAGCATTGATACTAGTAATTGCATGTACATAATGAATGTTTGTAACAAAAACATTGAAGCTATTTTTAAGCTACATCCAACCCTCCTCCAGAGAAATAAGGGAGCGCTGAACTCAAAGAGGTAAGACTTAGCTCAAGCAGATCCTTCTTAGTACCAGTACAGGGAATACTTACGTTTGACACCTTCCAGAAAACAGTCATCAAAATACATGTGAGAACTTAACTTGGAATTATGAAGTTTTTTAATACTCTAAGAAAGTGACAGCAGTATCAAAGTATTTCCTCTGACAATAAACTGGCACACTTGTAGCTGCAAGTTAATGACATTTTCTGTTTTCTTAAGCACTATAAGTTCAATGAGAGGACAACTCAGACAGGCCCTTCTCTTTTGCTAGTGTTCTCAGATGAGTTCTTGTCATGTTTAATATTGTTCTGTTAAAGCTGCACAGTTAATAGCTTATAGGAGCTGGCACTCACCCAGTTTAAAGAGATTGTTTTACATTGTTGTGAACACTTCTTGAGCATAATGGTGGGACGTTTTTTTTTTTGGTTAGCTGTTTCTGTTGCTGTCTTTTCTTCTCAACACTAAAGTTGAGGAAAATGCTTGTATTTCATAAAAAAACAGTAATTCAAAAGATCTATATCAGTTTTAGGAGTATTGTGTTTCTCTAAATTAACAGACTCTAAAATAAGTGAAGAAAACAGAATTAAACATAAAAGGTAACATTCGGAAACTGTGCATTTCCAGAGAGCTGTTTTCTGCTGTGTACTGATGCTATTTCTGTGTGTTGTTGAATGATCAAATTTACGCACTGCAAACCGAGAATCTCAGTGTTCCATGTAGTTAAAAAAACCCACAAAAACAACAAAAATGACAACAACAACAACAACAACAAAACCAGAGTTTCTATCATTTTGCTTATTCTTTTTTAGATCATAGCATTTCAATTGAATAGACATCACTGAGATGTAGGCATGGCTGTGAAAAGCCAGTCCTTTGTGTCCAGTCACTTTTGGAGGGGGAGAAAAAAAGAGGAAAGAGGAGATAGAAACATTTATAAAGAATAGTTCAGACATGTTCTTGGCTAAGTTATGTGCATTTTAAAGATTGCTATTTGCTTTATCACTTATTCATGTTTTGGTACTCTTATAACTTTATTTTTAAACATTCATCCAGCCCGCAAATACTTACGCAGACTGAAAAGACAAAAGAGAAAATCTGTGCAAACCTTTTAAAAATGTCATTAGACTGTTTTAGCTACAGTCCATCAAGTACAACTCTGATTATAAAATTTTACTTCTTTTTAAACAGTGCTTCATCAAATGCATAACTAGTTCTTTAATATATTTAAAATTTTGCCATTCAGATTAAATCTCCTTTAGAAAACATATTCTGGCTACAAATGAAGAAAAAATACATGTAATAAAACTCACTTATTATGGGGAGAGAGCATGGGTGTCAAAAAGAGATGTGAAACAGGAGAACATAGAAGTTCCTTCTGAGAATTACCCACACTATCTATCCTTCTTACACTGGGATCATAACTATGGAGATCAGAGCCGCTGTGTAGTGCTTAGCTACATGGATGTATTGCAAAAGATGTGGCCTTTGCTGGAGTCCTTCACCTTAAAACATAGCCTTTGCTACAGCGCTGGAAATGGGCCTCTTTCACATTCATCGCACTGAGGTATATGATTCCTTATTCATCTGCAGTGAATTTCATTGTCCGTCTTCTTTGAATCTGGTGGTCCTACTCCCCATTGTTCTCCTTTCTGAGCGTTAAGAAACTTGCTGGCTTGAAGGTATTACTCCCACCAGGCATCATCCCCCATGTCACTCACACAAAACAAAGACAGAAGCCAGAATGTTTAATTTCCTTATTCTTAATGTCTTTAGCTAGTCCTCACCTGCCTTTTTTTTAAAGTCATAGCTTTTGTCTTGTTTGTTCCTTACTTTAACCGGTTTCATAATCTGATGAGCCAGTCATTTCTATCATGGCTCAGCACTGTAGACATAAACTTTTAACGTGGCATTGTGAGACATTTACTAATGTAATCTAAGCACTATACATACTATGCCGTGGCCTTCTCCAGCTGTAGCAGTCACAAAGAATTACAAGGCAGTGAAGCATAGCACTCCTTTCCAATACTGGTTGTCTTTGGTCAAGCTAAGCTTTTCCAAATCCCCTGGTATTATATCTCTTCGAATAGTTTCTGAAATTTCTTTTTAACTTCTCACAGTTCTCTGAGGTGCTGAGATACACCTCGTTAACCCTTGCTTCCCCTCAGTTTCTGGATTTTGCCTTCTATCCTCACAACATATCCCAGCTCCTTGGAGGTCAATAAGCCTTTTAAGTCATAGTGAATCTCATTTGTCTGCTTTCCTGCACCATAATATCATAACTGTTAGCCAGATATTTCCAAAACACCCATTGTTTTCATAAAAACTTTCCAGACTACTGCTCTGACACAGAAATCAAAAAGGTAGGATCTTTTGTTTATTATAATTTACAATTTCATCAGTATTTTGAATATAAAATAAAACCATATTACCTATCATAAAAGGGGAATAACAGTTTCAAATCTTACACAGCAGCAAATTTCTACAAAAATACGTGCCAGGCTCCATGCTTAAAAGCAACAAACTCCCTACCAAAAGAGTGAAAAGAACAAAGGTAGAAGAATATTCACACCAATGCTAGGCTAAATAAAACTGAAAGAGGAGAAACGTCTCTGATGTGGTTAGCAGAGGAAAGCTCTCCAGATGACCTTACTTAACTGTCTCGATTCCTGATGTGAACCCTTGAGGAACCATTCCCAACCTAATATGTGGGTCCAAAACTAGGACTTATCCTTTCAAAGAGACAGCCTCACCATTACCTAAAAAGAGGACTTAGATGATTAGCTTAAATAGATTATTATCTTTTCTGTGGTCAAAATTAGGTGAGATTAATTACTACCTATAACTGCTGTGAAGAATTCCTCCTAAGAGTGCATCAAACCTTGTGGCTTCCTTATCTGCTAGAAAGGTGTCTTTTACATGTTCCTCATTATATTCATTAGGGCCACAGCCACCTCCTACCTTTCAGGAGGTATCATTGCTCTCTAGCTTTGGAAGAGAGGCTAAGCCAGTGACCCGGGCTAGGTATGCCCTCACTGTTAGAATTAAGAACAGAGGGATGCTCCATGAAAGCCAGGCTATAGACCAGTAGCCTTGAATTTTAAACTGCTTGTTTGACGTTTCCTTTTGTTAACTCTATTCCACTTTTACTGGCATTGTTTCTGTAAAGTGGTAAATAACGAGCCATCAGGGTTCTCTTCCTGAAATTTTTGTTATCAATACATTCATTGCCCTACATATTCAGTATCGGCTGGGGTCATCTGGATGGTGCTAACCCTCATGAAGCTGTTGTGAAAACAGTGAGGGGGGAGGATTCTGGTCTAGCTAGATCACTGAGCTCTTTCTTGATAGCATTTTTACCTATAGCTAGCACGCACCAGTGTAATAGCTAAAGAAACCCAGTAATGTTAAACATCTTGCCTAAAGATCTATGTGTGTTTCATAGATGACTGCGACACTGGGGATATTTATAAACCTACCTGGCAAGCAAACTCTATTTAAAAAAAAGAAAGAACAACAACTACTCTTGTAGATTAGAGAGAATATAATTAAGGAGTCTCAGGGGTCCGACAAGTTTCTTGCTGAGAAAAAAGAACACAATGTCTCGCAAAACCCTTTTGCTTAGAGTAGCTTGACATCATGTTATTTTCCTGTGAATTATATGTTGTCATTTAAACATGAGAGCATAAACCTACTGACTTACTACAAAGCTTTTAAAATTTTAATGCGTGTGAAAAACTTTGCTCTTGCTTCATAAATGTCCCAAATTAATGTAAAATAAATCTTGGTGTATGCACCATGAACAGAAAAAAAAGGCAGAAGGACAGAAAAAAACCACAGCTGTATTTTCCTTGCAGCTCCTAGAGTCCTCTGTGCTTTTAGCTAGTGCCAGATAGAATATGACAAGATAATTCTCCAAGAAAAAAGCAAACCAAATCAAAAAATGTTTAATGTGAAATTTAAAATTTTGCTAGAAGCTATGTTTGATAACAAATCAATAAATGTTGGGATTTTCATCATAGTTTGCACATTAAGTAATTGTAAAAAGTAAGGGCTAAGTTACATCTGAATTAAATTAAGTAGAGATTTGCACAAGTGATGCAGAAATAGCTTGAAACACCAATAATTAGATAAACGAATGAAATATACATACAAGTGATCTCCACATGCATTACATTCTACAAAAAAATCTAAAAAATTACATTCATTTATTATATTTAATAAGATATATAATCATTCTACTGAGCAAATATCCTTATAAGTATAGAAATATTTAACTATAATTCTATTCCCCAGTGTTATACTTTAAATATTCAGTATCATGCTAATATATAATTAATACCTCACGAGCACATTATAAAACCAACTACATTATCAGAAATATAAAATGCTTATTCTACCGAGAAAAGAAAAGAAAAAAAAAAATATATATAGGAAGAATAGCTGGGCACCTGTTTGTTCTTTTTCAGATTCTTTGAGAAATAACATGTAGAGTTGGTCAAAATGTTTTGTTTTCACTGAACAGGTTCATCACAGCTTTGCAAGTCAGTAAAATCACTTCAAAGTATTTCAGCTAAATGTTTATAATAAGCTTTAGTATTTTCACAAAAGAAACCCCTTCAGAACTGCTTAAAGGTTTCAGATGAACAGCATTTCAGAAGTGGCAATGTTTAGATTATTTATTAATTATTTGCAGTTTGTTAAATCATTCTGAAAAAAAAAAATCTTGTATTTTTTACATTCCTGAACCACGTCTAATTTCAGCATATTCTGGAATATGTATTTTTTTGACAAATAAGCCTTCTGTATAGATAGACAAAGACAAAATAGAATCACATCAGTACAATAAGTCATAAGGACAACTCCTCTGAAGTCTGCTATTCAGTTGAGCAGTTAAGTACACACAAAAAGTGCTTACAGAGTCAATCCTTAATTGTATGCTGAAGCAAAACAATATTTCTCTGTTTTCTGAAACCTGAGACAAGCAACTAGCTATTTAAAATTGCCATGACTGAGAGATCATGGTATGTAAAAGTGTTGTAAATGGTTCTGAATAAGCAATGAATTTAAGATTTCTGGAATTAGGAAAGTAAGTTTAGCAATGTAGATTGATGGAAAGAAACACAATTTAGAGAGATAGTACAGAAGCAGAGTCCTCAGAGGTGATATTTAGAAAACTACAGGAAAAGAATACAATCACTCTTTGTCTTTTCACAGTTCATTTCAGATACATTTACATGCATTAGTATCAAAATATTGTAAGAAAATGATGTGTCTATTCTCTTCAAAAAGCATAATTAATCATCCCTGAAAACTACCTTTTTGACTTCTTTTCTTAGAGCTTAAGCCAGAAGAATTAACAAATGCTATCTCATTATAAGCACCTTAACATAATTTTATGTTATAGTTTTAACCATGATTAGATTCTTAACACAACTGTTTCATCAGGAAGTTTGTATTTAGTTATATTTGCATCCTCATTAGAAAACTAACGTTTTTATTCCTTTTCGCAATATAAAGGCATTGTCCAGTAGTAAAACCAGCATTATTTGCCTGGGAACTGTATTGTGCAGCATCATCTTTAGCACGTTTGGGGTGTACTCATTTTCCGTAACTTGTCTGGAAGGTTACAATTCTCCTTGTTTCTCAATCTCGCTTACATAATACAGGCATAATTTAATAAATATGCATACATAATGTGTTCATAGAAACAGTTTTCTGAGAAAATATGTACACACCAAACTTTCCTTTATACTCATATAACTCAATGAACTATAGTGGTGTTTCTCCTGATATCTGATCGCACTGGAAACAACCAGAATTATCTCCCTTTTTCATTCCCACACAGACTGCTTATCCACTAAGTGAATGATTAATTACCATTTCACACTACTGTTACCCATTCGTGTCTGTGGACATTCTTCATAGCACTGGGAACAATCGATATATTTCTTTTCTCTTTTCAACATTCTCATTTCCTTTCTAGCTGTTGTAAACAAAACAAAACAAAACAAAACAAAACAAAACAAAACTAAACTAAACTAAACTAAACTAAACTTTATGAAGGATTAAAAAAGCCAAAAAAAAAGGAAGAAAAAGCCCTCACAGGGTTAAATGATTCTCACAGGCTTAAACAACAATTTTAAGTTTTTAGTTTACCTGACTTATGTAAGTCAAGCAAAGGCATGGTTTTATCCACTTCCTCACAGTGCTTGGGAAGAGCTGCAGCAGCAGCCTTGTAGTTCCTGTCTGTGCAATAGTTGAGACCTGTTGGGGAAACTAAGAAAGAGGCTTATTGAATTTTAATGTTGAACTAATGTTACATTTGTAGCCGGCTGCATTAGATGGGTGACTGCAAGTTGAGAGGAGACACTAAAAAATGGCTTCCCCCTTTTACCAATGAGTTCAAATGTTCATCCTGTCCTTTCTGTGAACCCACTATTTATGGCAAACTCTTTTAACCTATATATAATTCATGAAAAAATCCGTACAGAATAACATTACAGATAGATGATCGTGTGACAGATTTTTAGACTCAAGAAAGCTTCAAATTTCCTGTGTTCGTGTTACTGGATGTAGAAAGCCTATGTTACAGTCAATCCAAAGTAAGCCTCACAATATCTCAAAGAAATCGACTATAAGTAAATCACAATGAACGTGAATTGCCAAATTATTTTGCATTAAGTAGCCTGCAATTTCTATGTAAAAACACATAACCTTCACCCAACTCTTTGCAAATTCTTGATCTTTTTATAGTATAGCTGGTCTTTACTGTGGTTGTTCTTGGATACCCTGTGATTGCCTTTACCGTACAACACGGTACTAAAGCAGTTCAAAAACTCACAGCAAAAATTTGCAAATTATTTTCTTCAGTTACATTTCAATATTTGAGTTCTCTTCTTTAGAGAAATATGGAAGGGATTAAGATATCTGTTCACATTAATTAAATATTGGGCTTTACAGAATGTGGCAAAAAAATTCACCTACAATTTATGTCCACTCTATACTAGCCAACACCTTACTTACTTAATAACATATGAATAATAATGCATGTTTCATACCACACCTAGTATGGAATACAGCTGAATTGATCCCAGATGTAGCACCCAGTACTGTTTCATTACCACTTCCCTCATCTATTTTTCAGGCCGTATGATAGTGCTCATCCCCATAAAAAATTAAATTAATTGTCTTAATAAAGGGAAAGTAAAGCAGAATTATTATTAATAATAGTGCAGCTAATAATCTGAGGAGGAGGTATTCTCACTGTAAATAAATTAAAATTTAAAAAATAATGAGTTCTGCTAATGGATTTTATCCCTGTCAATTAATAGTATTCTAGAAAAATCTGTAATAAAGAAAAAAAATCTTTGCCTCTATGTTATATAAATATCCCTGCGTATTATAATAATACCCCAGGGAAACAAGTTCTGAAACCAAATACAAAATGTTGCTGGTAATCAAGGCAAACTTACCATTTTCTTTATGTATTGCAGGACTTTTAAATCACAAATATCTCCATGAGAAATTGAACTGATGACCACTCACCTTGTCAGCAGGTCGTAATTACCTTACATGACACAGGTTTTAGCCCCGTTTCTGGAAACTCCTACCCAAAGGCATAATTTTATTACTTTGATGCTTTTACTACCTTTAAAATCATATGCATATTGTTTCTCTCTCTCTCTCTCTTTCACTCTCTGCGTCTTATTAGCTATCAAATAATAAATATTGCACCATATGTTACCTGATGTCTATGGTTATAATCTTTTCAATAAAAATACATGTAATTTATTCATTTTACAGTTGCTATTTTTTGGAAAGTAATTCCATGCACAAATTAAGTAGACAAAGTTCATAAACAGAAGTAATGTTCCTTGTTTCCCTGTTGGAAGATGTGTTTTAGCATTTTGTTTGCCATATCAGCTGCAAAGCTCATAATAGCAAAAAAATTAATAGTTCATTGTCCGTTTTATATGCTGATATTTAATTAAAGAGTGTATAGCTTCAAGTGCACATTATATTTTCTGTATGTATTACTCAAATTAATGAATATCACTTGATAGGTATCCAGAGGAGTAATTTTACGAGGATTATCAGTTAAATAAATAAAGACCCAGTTTTTCAGCCTGCATGGCATGCACGTTAAGATAGTGCAGTAGCTTCATGAATGGAAATATGCAAATAGTAATCACCAGAGCTGGAACCATCCACAGAAGTTTCCCTAGTAAACCAACTTCCAAAAAGCTAAAAAGAAGTTGTGAGTATAATGGAAAGAAAGCAGTTGTCAGAGCAAGGCCAAAAAGTATTTGCGTGCATCAAGTGCTCAACCAAACTCAGAGTCATTGCATTTTTGAGAACACATTAAAGATTATGAAGATGGTGAAATATGGACAACAGAAAGAAATGCCTTCACTTGTAGCCTGTATTATCTAACCCAAAACCAAAAGCCATTAAAGTCCTCCTTTGAGTTAACCTTCATGAAGGAGGCTTAGCACACCCATCACATTTAACTAGGTCTGCCATTGCTGATAGATCAGGAACATACTTGATGTTTGATACTAACACCTTCCCATATAATTTCATCGGTTTCTTCCCCTCAAGTAATTCTCTGAGGTGTTCACAAAGCTATTTTATTAATACTTATATATCTGACAGTGATGTTTAATGGAAGGACACATGCACATTTTAGAGAAAACAAACCTATGCCTTTTTCGTTAGTCAGAAGGCATGGAATAAATGAAGATTCATAGATCTTAGTCCTAAAACCAAATGAGATAGCCATCTATTCTTACTTGTTGTATGATCCATGGCACTGAATTTCCCATAACAATTCCTGCATTGTGTGGATGAGCTAAATACAATTTAGTTTAATCTGCTAGCGAAATGAATATAATAATAGCTGTGTGCACTAGGAATAGAAAGAGACTTCATAAGCATTACCATAATGGACCTACTAAATACTGTATTTAATATTTGGATGATGATGAAAAAAGGAATTGATAGGCTCTTCAGAACAAACTTTGTCAGCTTGATTATGGTATCTTAAGAAAGAATAGTCTCACTATTTTGTTTTTTAAATTCATATGAATAACTAGATCATAAGTATACCAAATTCTATTGCTAGGTGAGAGGCTCCAGACTTTTTTTGTGTGTAGAAATTTAAAAGCACTATAGGAATGTGGGGTTTTGAGAGAAGGACTAATCTAAAAGCTGATTTTCATTTGTTGTTTAACCAGTTGAGGTATAAGCTGTTTTCTTTTGTTAAAAATGTCCTGTCAAAAAAAGCTGAAAAAAATTAACAAAACACAGCTGAAGGTAATTTTCATCTTTTCTCAAGAAAAATGTTAACTAGAATGAAAATCTTGTACAAGAAACATTTATTTTGTCAGAAATTAATTCCGCTCAAAAATAATTTTATCTTCTTTTTTAAAGAATATAAACTGTATTTAAAATCAAGCTGTAAAGAAACATTAAGCACACTACAAACAGGTTACTTGAATAATATATTTTTCTTTATATTGCATCATCTGAAGCTGCTTTAAAAAGGATTAGCAGCTCCTCACATCTTAGAGGCTGCAGAATCAATTGAGTCACTTAGGAAGAAGAGGTATTTCCATATCTCGGCTTTAAGCTAGTGTTCAGATTCCACTTTCCTGAGTACATTAAAAATGTACAGACAGATAGCTAAGCAGATAACAGCAGGTGAACTTCTGGCCCCATTACAGTCAGTGGGAGGTCTGTCATGATATCAAAGGCGCCAGGATTTCACCCTCTAACTCTTCTTTCTCATCCATCAGAAAAGCACTTTCACCCACCAAACTTAATGACAAAGCAACTAAAAGTTTTGAACAATTTTGAAGTCCATACTGCAAACTTAAATTTCACATTTGTTTGAGAGGCATTGGCAGCTTTCAAAGTGTGGATTATCAGTCAGCCTCCTGCAGTTGACAAAGCAAATCAGAGCAAGTAAATTTGAATGTGTGAATAAAATACGTGTTAAAAAAATGTAGTAACAACTAGTAAGATGCCAAGAAAATTTCTGTATTTAAATTAGACATCTGTGCCCTATTTTTAAATATTCATCATTGTAAGTGATTCAGCATGTTCCCCACTCCTGTCAGAGCACACATATTTTAAAAACCTTTTAGCTTTAACACCTTCATTACCATATGAATCCATTACTAGAAAATTTTCTACCCTTGAACCTATTCACATCAACAGATTTCATCATGAGCTTAACAGAGTCATGATGTTTCATGAGGCTGGTAGCTTTGGTCAGTATTTCATGATGAAAACAGAAACTGCAAAGAAAGCTTGTTTTTCAGAGCTTGTGTAAGAAAATAAACACTGCTATTAAAATGAAATATAAGAAATTACCTTGTTCAAACACATGATCAAGTAGGGGTTACAGATTGCCTGTTCTTATCCATATATCTCTGATTCATAGCCACTGTCTAAGATGGGAGCACAATTACCCTGGGTTGGACAAAAATAGAAAATCATTCCTGAATAGGGCATAAAAACCAAAAAGCCTGCAGAGCATCCTGAAAACACAGAGATGAGAGAAGAAATGTGACCTGTTTATTTCAGAGGCACTTGGACAGAGGTACACAGAATGGATAGGTGGATAAAACTCTGGATGACATTCATTGTCCTGTTTTATGTGAGAGGTTACATGAGTTGATCACAAGGGTTCTTTCTGGCCTTGCAATCCATTAATTTATGTGTTAACTGAAATGAAGGGGGAAAAAATGACTGTATTACAATAAGTTTGATGAATATCCCAACACAAAAGCTAACCCAAAGTTGACACACTTTGCATTTTATAACAAAGTGTAAGATTCAAATGCCTGTGGGTTAATTAAACTGGCTGTCAAAGAATGATGAAATGATTTGGGATAAGGGAGAAATTGCATCCAGTACATACAAAGTTCATGAAAAGCCAATAAAGCAGGGAACTAAACTTGATTTAAAAAAACCTTCTGGTTAGACTTGGTGCATAGAAAAGGGCACAATCCCAAGTTATACTTCTGCCTGAAAATGAAGAAGTGAGTGAATTAGCAAGAACTCCACTTGCTTTCATGAAGCCACAATAGCAGAAAATATCTGTTGTCAACAAGCTGGCTGCAAGATTGTAAACAAGGGAACATATTGGGGAAATATGGAGGATGCACCTGCCAAAGAAAGATCAGCAAACACAGATACTTTATGAATGTGTCACAAGTCTAACAAAGAATCTGCACATTCTTTTGATAATACATTTTTTATATATCACTTACTAATAGGTCTGAAACATTACCTTCTGGTAAATTAGCAAGTTATCATGATACTTATCACCATCTAGGACTGACAAAATTCTGCATGGAAACTCAAGGAGTGGTAGACAAAGACACCAGGGAACACCTATCCATTGAGTTAGCTTAATTTTTGTTCTGAAAGACTTGGAGAAGTGAAATTAAATTATTAAGACAAGACACAGCCATACTTTGATAGACAGATTTCACTACAAAACTCTCATTAAACACCAAAACCAGTAAATATATGGATTTGCTTTTTGTTGGTTGGAAGAAGGTGATCAGTGTTTGCTTTGTCTGCATTTTGGGAAAAATACCCTTTGAATGTTTGCATTTAGCCTCCCCTTCTTAGATTCACTTAGCTGTTCCAGAAATAGCTAATGTTTATCTCCCTGAAGATTCCTAGAGTTTGCTTAAATCACTGAGGATAGGCAATTAAAGAGGCTAATTGTACTGCTGAAAACAATAATTAGGCTTTTTCTTCTTTCTTTGCTTTCTCTTCTAGTTTTGGTCCTTTAATTGTTTAACCAGAGGTGAAAGTCAGAGCAGCCAGGCTGTGAATCGCAGGAAACTGTTTTAATGTCTACCTAATAAGACATATTCTTTTTTATCAGCTTCTTGATTTGAATAGAGGCCATATGATTTCCATATCTCATCATTAAAGTCTTATAATTTATATAGGAAAAAAATGAAACCATGGCAATGTTCTCAACAATTTGACAATGAATGTGATTAACTTTGGTCAGTATGTGAAATACTTAAGAAAATGGTGCCAGCAGCAGGGCAGGGAAAGATAAAGTGCTCTATGAGTTATAGCTTTAGTACTTAACATGTGTATATCATGAGCCACAGACCAGACATGTTGAGTAAAAACATTTTTTAACACCAGCTAAAAGAGACTATTGCTCTACAAATGAGCCTGCCCTGAAATAATGCTTGCTGTCTGCAAATTTTAAACTATATGTTTCCTCATGCAGCATAGTTCATATTCAGCCTTAAAGCACAATATATTTCTCTTTGGAGCATTATCCTCCAGGATAGTCCTGAAGTTTAGAAACAGATAGATGGAATTCACACCAGGTTATACAGATTAATTTCAATGTATTGATGTTAATGGAAGCTTAAACATGCCTACATGTAAGCATCTAAGTTCAAGTGTCTAATCTGAAGCATAAACCCAGCGGGGATGTATCTAGGGGGAGCAAATTTAGGAAAAAAGAATGCCTTTCTAGAGAACTAGAAATGTGGCATAATGCCAGATCATATGGTATTATAATCTATTTTTGGTTGCTTTTGTACTCAAAGGCCTCCCCATCAGAACTAGAACTCTGTTGGTCTAGTCTATAAAACCATACCTGAAAATAAAGACTTATGATAAATAGTTTATGGCCTCAAAAGAGTTTATGAGTAGTAGGAATGATTAGTGTATCTCCTTAGTTTCATCTCTTCTTTTCTTATAGTGTATGTTTTATTTATTGATTGATGTTAGAGACTGCTAGTTCAGTATTTCTTTTCCATGTATCTCTATACACCTGTTAGAAGACTCAAATAAACCAGTTAGTTAACAACCAAACTCAATGTGAACTGAGAGTGTTTACTGATGAAAGTCTGTAATGTTTTACGAATCTAGGAATTAATTTGGGCCAATGATGAAAATGGATTGAAACAAGGATATGATTTCACTGCACCTCACAGTGAGAAAAGAGTTTAGTCTGCTAGTTTAAAAAGTTTCTGATGGAAGATCTTGTGAAAGACTGATATTGAGTAAAAGTCTGAGCTGATTCACTTCCCACTGCAAATCTCAAGTGTACCATTTCTAGATTCACTCCACTGTTTGTTTTTCTGATATTCTACTTCCCATTTAACAACTCTATATAAATCTCAGGATGACCTTTCCAATCAAGTAAAAAGACAATAATTTGTATTGGTTACAGGAGAAAATTTTATCTGGTCTGACTGAGATGCATGTAGTAGAGAAAAAATACTTTTCAAACACTCATTACTGTACAAATGCTCAGTGTTTCAATATTCATAAAGAATGGTTATGTTTTGTGGTGAAGTAGACCTTCAAAGACACTGTGAGAAACAGGAAAATGTTATCTTTCTTCAAGCTGATCTCATCTTTCTTCCTCAGAATTATAGAAATGTATACATTTAAACTTGCCTATACTGAAATACTACCCAGGAGCAAACAGTTCCCACCTCTGAATGTTCCTTCCTTTCTCACTTTGCAAACACTTTGCGTTTTACATCTTAAACACTCTACCTTTTAAATATGTGACTAATGTTCATCTAAAGTACAGGCACAGTCTCAATGCCCATTGGACAGGCTGGATCCAAGTTCCTGGAATGTCAAAAGATGATGGGCTCAAGCATGACAGCCAGCCCTTGTTAATTTGCTCTTGAACCCCCAGTTTCCTTCTTGCTTATAATGCTTCATCAGTCTCACATTGCATTTATATCTGTTTATCTGACAGGCCACCAGGCACAAGAAGTTTAGTTGACCTCCAAAGTGCAGTGAAAAGATTTTTAAGCAGTTACATTTTGAAACTATTTACAAATAACTCCCCAAGTCATACCACCATGTGATTAAAGTCGCTCTTTGAGAATGAAACTTAAATAAATATTTTTTTTTTCTGAGCTGGGAAAGGATCTGGTGTTCATAGTCATACTACCAGGCACACATTGTTGAAACAGGGAGATTTTAAATCTCACTGTGAAAGTGTCTGATTCTCTTTGTTCCCAGTAAAAACACTGATCAAATACCTAAAGCGTTGTTTTAGACAAGGCTTCAAAAATTTAGAAATATTCAATGGGCAATATAAGAAGGGACTATCACAGCAGCCTTCCTTCACTCACCCATGGAGAACTTTCAGTCAAGTCTTCCTTTTTCTTAATGCCAAAATATCAGTTACACTCATAGCATTCACACAGCTTTAAACACCTTGGCACAATAGGGTATTGTTATTTTCTTCCTTTAGAGATTAAATTAGCTTCACAACAAAACAGTGTAAACTTGCAGCATCCACCTTATACATGCTCAACTTTGTCATGCTTGCATTAAATTAGAAGGTGAAAACACAGCTAACAAGCAGACAGAGAATATCGGGGAATACCCATGGTTATTGTGTTTAGACTTACTCTTGCCCGTAATGTTTAATGCTGGTTTCAAGACCTTTTCCCTTTCTTCCTCCAGTCTTTTCCTGAGATGATAAAGGAAACTCAGGTGAACATGTACTAATGCACTGCATTCCATCTGTCTTCTTTTAATTAAATCAGGAGCTGTGGAGCAGGGGTAGAGCAGCATGCTCCAGCCTGCAGCCTGAGAAACAAAAGAAGTGACTTGTACAGTATGGAGAGAGACTAATGGGCGAAAGCATTCCTGCATGTAGCAATCTGGGCTCCCTACAATGTTGCTCATCATTCTGTCTAACTTCAATAATATTCTTAGCATGAAATGTCTAAGATTAATGAGGCATTTATTCTCCGATAAGAAGCTATCACAAAGAATACATTTTCCATCAACATTTTTGCAGTTAAATTAACTACCAACTTTTCACAAATATGGGATTCAACCGTGGTTTATAGCAGATGATGTGAAGCTAGTCCCTCTAGCAGGTTTACATCTTGGGGTGGGTCAGCATTCATTTTCCCTGTTTATGAGCAGACGATGCTGCTAGTCAGCACACCCTAGAGTCTCAAATTGCTGTGGTAGGCATCTATTGCTTGAAACTGTTAGAGATGGGATACAAGGCTAGGCAGATCTATGGCCTGACCCAGTATAATTGGGGTTTTTTTAATATTAAATGCATAAAGGACCTCTAACATTTGTCATCTTTCTCTTGCTATGTGGTTGATCTTGAACAGGACTCCCTGAGCCCACTTCCCCCATCTTTCTGTCCCAGAGCTAGCAAAAAATCCTCTAAAGGTAGTCCTCTGCAGTTAGAGCTTAAGCACTGGGCCACTGTTGGCCTAGATCTTTTCTTTGTAAGTTGTAAAGTATCATAATCAGAGCTGCACATTTAAAATAAGGGTAAGTGACTGTGTCTTCCAAGGCAAATGACCCATATAGCCTCTTGACTACATTTTTTTGCAGACCCACTTTTTAACAGGCTTTTTTAGAAGCAATAGGTAGCTAAGACATGTGTTGGTCAGAACTTTACCACAGAATATATCCTTCTCAGTTGACCATTAAAGGGATCAAACATGAAGGAGTCAGTCTCTGAATTGGTTCTGCTGTCTTTCACAGAAGTCAGCCACTTCTGATTTGGTCATCCTGGTGAATGTCTGGTACAAAATCGTCAAGTCTCCTTGCTACATACAATGGATGTCCTGTGGAAATCTCGAAAATTTTATTGACTTCACTGACTCTGCCCCATTGAGCCTAATCAAGAATCAAGACAGTAGTAACTACAAAAGCAAGTTGCTCCATGAACTAATTATGTGTCATGAGTCATCTCCACCCACCACCACAGCACCACTAGCTCCTGACCACCTCAGCTATTGCAATCCTACTCAAAACGTTTTGATCTGCCCCATGTTATCAGCTTCTCAAAGGTCAAACAAGACTTACTTTTAAGAAGACATCCATTTATCTTTTAGAAGTTTGTGACTGCCTTTTCTCTCAAATTGTCTGATTGCTTTGTAGAATTAAGCTAAACAAGGAATAATTGGTTTTACCTCAGGGTTTGCTTGAAGCTGCTACTTCTTTCTTAGTCTTGTAAAAATGCCTTCATGTTGGGAAGCTTCTCCAATTTTTAGCTTTGTCAGATGGTCCAGTAGAATACATTGCCCTCATGCCCCCCATCAAATATATTTCTGTTTAAAGGATTGCCTAATTTTAAGTACAAGTAGTTTTACTTTTTTTTTTCTTTTGGATATCCCTCATACCGCATTTCACTGCTACACAGTGAAAACTGTAACATCATTTTTCTCTAGCACAAACTAGCAATGTCATAGAAAGGCAATGAACTTCTTAATCTAGGTTTAAAGTATTAAGTTGTATCTAACTTAAGGCAAACTTCATTATAGCAATTCATTGTGTTAATTCTCAACATGAAAAATATCCCTTGGGCCAACAAACTTATAGAGTTGTTGTTTACCAGTGTATTTCAATACCTTTTCTTAAAATGTTGATTCTAACTAACCACAGCTTTCAGAAATTCTAAACTTTCTTCTACTGTGTATCAAGCTCTCTTTCTTCAAACGTACCTTTCCTTTAGTGTCTCCTACATAAACTTAATTAAAAATACATTTGGAGTCATTTTGCTTGTCAGACTAAAATATTTAATAAATCAAAAAATGCTACTTTATGAGCTATATTGGCAAAGCTAAGCTTCAAATAAAGTGAAATTAAGTATAGTCTCAGAAAAAAAAAATTGAAAACACACAACTACCATACTACTGTATAACAAGTACCATATTTTTATGTGTCTCATTTGTCATGTCAGATGTGTAACTTAAATATTTAGTCATTTTCTCCAAGTTGTATTCTTTGACAGTTTTAGGTGCTATCAGAAGCCAAAAATTATGTTTCTTTTCAGCTTATGTTTGGAAGCTGATAGTTTTATTAATCAAGATGTCTCCTATTTTTGAGTGAAGATCTAGTTAACATAAATTGTGTATCTTTCTGTTAATGTACATATATATAGGTGGATGGGGGATTGAAGCAGAGACATACTTGACTAGGATCATACAAGTGATCTGTGAAAGAGACAAAAACTGGTTTCATAAACCTTCATTCCTGGGATACCACCACGGGACTAGCACTCCATCTTTAACTGATGTTTTATACAGCCTTCTCTGATTGTTAGATTCAGATCCTAATCCATCTCCTGATGTAATAGGAAATTAACTAATTTTAGAAAAAGACTGAAACCCATTTTTTTTGCTTAATATTTTGCATTATCATCAAGAATTCTGACAGAATCAATAATATGCATTTCCAATTTATGGTGTAGATGCACCAGCGATTACTATTGGCATATCCCTCAGGAAAAATGTCTTTACAAAAAATGCAAGAACAAAGACACTTGCAAAACTTGAATATCTAAAGCACATTTAAAGGAAGAAATGAGCTATAAGCAATGTCTTTGCTTTCCCTGTGGAATTTTCAAGTACTTGTATTTGATGGGGCGAAATCAAGTGAGACTGTTTCAGCTATAAAAACAAACATTTACAGATTGACATTTACACAGTCACCAATTTATAAAAAGCTACTCTCATTGTGATTTGTCATGTCTCGCTCATCCCACTCATCCCTGTAAAACAGAGAACTGTGCTGAAGGGGATCAAAGGTTCACTTCAAGGTGAAAGTACCTTTTGCGGAGATAGTAAAATTAAACTATCCAGAAGAAGGAATTATTATATTTACAAAAAAAATTATAAATTATGTGTTTTTTTTTCTAGAAGGCTGAAAAAGGCTGGAAGTAACAAAGCTGAAACCTATTTTGAAGAGAGATCTTTAATAGATTAATAATCTATCAAATGAAACAATGCTTTATCTTGGTCTCTCAGTTTCTTCTGTATTTGTTATATTGGTTTCACGTGGACAAACAGTTCAGAGCTAAAAGGGCACCTTATGTCTTTTCCCACATCCAGACATATAAAAGCAGAACAGTGGATGTGGCAGTAATCACGGGAAATGACTGGTCAGCAGAAAATCACACAAGAGTGTTTAGTAACATTATAAGACAGCTCATTAACAGAGGACAAAGCAGGACTGATGCTGTTGCAAATACATGAATACAAGGTCGCCTTTTGGGTGTAACCAAGAGCACAGACCCAGATACCATACCTGCTGTCTTTTGAAGAACGGCAGCATGCACAGTCTTGAGTTTCCATTTAGGTGTAGTGGTCCGGAGTCTAGAACTGTTTAAATATACTGATTGGCAGTAAAGACATTTTTAAAATATGCCATTTTTTCCTGTTTTATAGGCTTTAAATCTGTCTGTTCTGATTATAGAAAAGATAGGTGGAAGAGAACAGTTTGTAAAACTTACTGCAAATATAGGAATAAGTGCCATGCAAAGTCCAAATACTTTTACTTATCACAAAAAGATAAAGTTTATTCTGCAGTCTAATTAAATGACATATAATGTGCTTGGATACTAGAAGACCAGTTGTACACATTTCTAATGGTTGGATTTACTGGTAATTTGAGTAAACTGAGTTTTGTTTAATGCACAATATTCTAAGTGAGAAGGGAATTTAAATTTCAAAGTAGCAGAATACAGTATATTTGTACACATATTTTTAGTGAATGAGTTCCAGCTTATGTCTTCCTCTGCCAATACAGCTAAATCTAAGATACCTGGTTGATAGACTTTTCAAGGCCTGACCCTGTGAATGAGGCATGGCAGAGTGGGATCGAGCCAAGGAAAAAGTGGTTTCAAATTCTAGAAGCCACAATTTGCAAAGACATTACTGACTTCAGATAATGTAAAACAGATTAAAAGACTAAATGAGAACAAAAACTACTGTAGTGAGAAGCATATTTCAGGTTTAAATGTTGTTTTACCTTTCATTCTATCTTTATTTTTAATATAAAATCTGTTCTGATGCCATTGTTGCAAACATCGCTTATCCCTTCAACCCTCACCATTAGACACTTTTCCAGTTAATTAGGGGAAGCATTCATGACAGAGCTGGAGAAAAATCTCAGATTAGGTTGGACTACTCAAGACATAGTCTGAGCAAGCAAACATGCCAAATGGCAAGTGGCAATGCAAATCATATAAATAGAACCATGTCACTATTAGCTGGTCACAGCTTTTGACTACTTTCACCAACCAGGGTTCATACCAGCAGTTCTGAAATCAAAGGGATTAATAAGCCTTGCCCAGATATCTGAAGCTTTTTAATATATTAATTAAATATTTTCTTTTTCTTCTTTTTGTAGAGTTTATTGATTTTCCCTGCTCGACTTTCTTCTCCCTGGCAGATGCTGGAAATAATGATATTAAAATTGATCTGGTATGTTCAAGGCAGACATTAGCCATGAAATCCAGTTTTTAATGGAAGGTATATACAATACTAACCACATGGATCTTAGTGCATGTCAGTCTCACATTTTGAATGAGATTTGAGAGTGATGATGAAGCACAGAGCTAGGTACACAAGAGTGCAGTGCTGGCTCTTATGTTAATGGACTCAAAGACTCCAAGTCACAAAAGAATCAATAAGAATAAGGCACCTTAAAAATATATATTCAAAGCTGTGTTTGAGCCAAAAAGTTTTCTGATTAGTAAGAGAGGGGCAGCCAAGTATATGAAAAGGAAAAGACTTTCCTTGCCCTCTATCATCTTAAAAATGAACAACATATATTCCCATAAAATACAGTAATTGGTGCCTTTCCGGATCTTGGGTTTCTCAATTCACATAGTAGCAGAAAGAGAGTGAGTGTCTGTCTCGTAGATATCGTAGAAAACCAGGCAAGCTTATGGGGCAAAGTAGAAAAGGAGTTTTGCTCCAATGATCTCTACTATGTCCTTCCATTCAATACTAAATAAGTGTCAGGCAATTAGAAATGGAACAGCGGATGAGTAAATGATACTGCCTTCCCAATAAATTGCTAATACCTGGATAGTGCTGCATGACTGGAAACATACTGTTACAATAACTGCAGTACCAATTTTTATTTCTGTATAATAGAGAATATGAAGAAGATCAATGTAGCATTGGAGCCATGAAACAAACAATCTACCACATGATTCTTTTCCTGTCTGATTTCTTATTTTCTTCCTTCCAGAATTGAGACATACTGCATCTAAGCTTTACAAGAGTAACATGCATTTTCTTTCTCCTTCTTGGCAGAAGTGTGCTGTGGTGGACATGGTGGTCTCTGGACAACATTTAATGACTGCCAAACTGTGACATAAAGTTCATGCTTGTTCTTGTAGGGTAAAAATCAACCTCATTTGTAGTTAACACCTGAAGTTCATTATTTGGGAATAGCTAGAAACACGTAAAATAATCAAATGGGGATTTTTTTTTAATATATTGATACATACAGCTTTTATTATAACAATTTGGTCAGAAAAAAAAGGACATCCACAAGGCACATATCCACACTTATTTGCATTACTTATTTCACTTGGTTCTTGTACCATCTTTTACCATCTGTCACATGGAAGATAGCTTTCAAAGAAATTCTGGAATACTAATGGAAATCCCTCAGCATCACCATTCAGCACAGGTGGCATTTTTAGCTCTAAAACTAATTAAAATGCATGTTTTAAAGAAGCTCAGTGTTTAATTCAAGCGGATAGGATACACAACACATCTCTTCAGCATTTCAGAGGTCACAGCATGAGACTGGTTTGGCAAACTTCATCTAAAATAACCCAGTACTTAAGGGACTTTTACGAAGAAAAACGTAACATGTTGATTTCATACTTAGCAGCAAATTTTAAAGCACCTGTAACTATATGGTGGATTCAGCTGCATTTTGTAAAATGGTAAATGAAGATAAAGAACAAACATTTCCACTTTTTCCTACATACTAATACTGCTACAATGAAAATGCAGGAGGATTACGCAGTATCTAACCACAAATTAGCAACCAGAGTCATATTTTGCATTTATCTGCAATGGTTTGCAGTTCGGCCCCCAGTCTTCTGCAATTAATAGCTATATTTTGCTAGAATAAGTACCACGCAGAAGAAGGACAAGGAAGTAATGAACGAAAGACAGATAAAGGAATCAGTTGTGCAAGACACCTCTCATATTGTTCTCCCATAAAATACATTGGGTGCTGCTGCAATCTTGCCCTCCAGGAAGAGAAAGTGGAGCCTTGACAGATACTGAGCCCCTTAAGAGTGGTCAGAAACAAAAGGCTGGGCATCCTCAGTTCTGAAAACCTTGACTAAATGCCACCTGCTGCTGCAGTCACAGACCTTCTTCCCTGCTCAAATGGCAAGAAATTCAGAGTAAGAGAACAACCCTTACATCAGCAGCACATCACCAAGTGATTCACGCTACTATTTTAGTGAGGGAATCCTTTCTAGTGGGTGTAAATTGGGATTTATGGGCAAAATATGCTGCTTTTAACTAAATGAGAAACATCTGTACAGTAATTCTGGTTCTATGTGCACTGTTTAAAATACCCTTAAATAAAGATGCTTAAAAGATTTGCTTTTGTGTTGCTTTCCCTGAGCTGGTGTCATTGTGAGAATATTTTTTATGATTTTAAAGGATAAACAAAGTGATTAAAAAGCTCTTTCAATTTTTCTTTTTATTGGTGGTATTTTAACTGATTCTTTGAAGAGGTATGAAACTGGGCCCAGTAGGTGTTGGGAAGGTTTATTATAACCTGACAGAAATCTGTCTAATCCTGGGGCTTTACTAGCTCTAAGGGAATTGTCTTATTCCCATTAAATCATTAACGGATATTAATGTAACTTTTGAACATATGACAGCCTTGGAAATAATAATCATAACAACAATAAAAAATGGAAGCAAAGGTCTATCAGCTTTTGTCTTATACTGGATGTCTGGATATCTTCAAAGAGCACCCTGGAGTGCTCTGTGGCATCCTTTAAAATCAGTGATTGGAATGTTATTGTTATCCTGTTGAGCAGATACAGGCAAAGAGATTCTACTCAGTATTTATTCCATTGCATTCATCTGAAAGCTCCCATACAGTTTTCAGAGAATCAGGACTGATTATTATTCAGAAATTAAACCATAATCTATTTAATTAGGAGACAGAGGCTGAAATCTAATGACGGGAATTCAATTCCTATCTCTTTCACAGGAATTCTGGCTAAATGAATCACTACACCTGACCTATTTGTCAAGACTTTCTTTATGATCAGTAGGGATCTACTCAATAGCATCAATGAAGCCTTGGGAGCGATTCGTCTCATGCTGAAACAGACATTTATTTACACCTGCTCAGATGAATTATGCCCTGTATTCCATTAATCCTATTGACTATATCTCCTTTGCTCATAATGGAAATGTAGAAAATTATCCCTGATTTAGACACCCAGCTGTAAGTAAGGTAAATCTCACCTTAAATAAATAATTAATGTCCCAGTTCAGTCAAGTATCAAGGTGTACTTCACCTTTAGAGAATTTCACTGATTCCATTTTGCTCCAGAAAGGAAGAGAAACCTGTGCTTAGGTTGGACTATATGCTTAATATTCACCGTAGTCTACCACTGAAGTGAAATCTTCCTGTACTAGAGACTGCAACAACATTTAGCACAAAGGAGGCTGATGTCATTTGCCAGTCTGAATGTCACCGCAATACAAATGATTTGTCTTTCCTATACTGGAAAAGAAAACAGGCCCATGTAAAGCTGTGAGGGATGGAGGACAAGATGTGACTTGAAAACAGCAAGCAATGGCCAGAAAAAAATGAGGAAAATATTTACTATTGATGCATTTTAAAGTCTCTCCTGTGCTGGAGAGGGGGAGTGACATTTTACAGGAACTCTGTGCTGATGAATGAAGCTCTGTCTGTGTAGCTAAGTTTCCTTGCAGCAAGAGAAACATGTTATGTATTATTATATTACACTGCAATAAAAGGGTGTGGTAATATAACTATATTACAGATATAAATATAAATATAACAGAAAAAGTGTAAAAAGGCTAAGCAAAAACACTAGAAGAAATATGTGATGGAACAAAGGAGTATGAAACCAGACACAAATATAGAGAAATTCATCACACTATAAAAGGAACCATGAGGCATTTAAACAAGGTAAGAAAAAGCATCAATTTTGTAAGTAACGAAGGGTGAAAGAATACACTACAAGCCAAACAATATCCTTGGAAGGAGGAAAGAAAATCTGTAAGAAGTTTAGAATGGTCCTCATAAATCTGAAAATCTAATATCAGATGAGAAGGACAAGGTACACTGAATTGAGTGTGGGAGCTGGACTGAATATTATGAGAAGAAAAACAAGGAAGAGTATGTGGAAAGGATTATATTAGACTGGAAAAGCTGTCGTCTTTTAATTAAAATGCCAAAAATGTATCTACATAAACTCTGTAAGCAGATATAAGCAAAAAGAGATGGTTCAGAGTTTTCAGGAAGTCTGTATTCATTTCTGTCCTAAAACCGAGTTAGCAATGCTGAAGATTATGAACAATGCTAAACTCTCTGCACAGTAAATCAGGTGTGTAAAGTATTATTGAATATACATCGTGGAGAAGCAAGGAGTCAGTTCATTTCCTGTTAAGAGACGTGAATGAAACAATCCTCAGCTATAGAGGTAGAGTAAATAAGAGTAAATAAGAAGCTAGAGCTTGAGAAAAAGCACAAAGAACCAGAGAACACAGCAAGGTCTCAAGCAATCTCTAAGAATCAGAATCCCTGTCTTCTATCTGGAACTTCTCGCAGATTCAAATCTTCTTGGGGTGCAATCGTGGATAATACCTGTACAATTAAGGGCCTCATTTCTGTTACCAGGAAAAAAAAAAAAAAAAAAGAAAAAAAACCCCACCTTTCTAACCTCTTAAAACTATTTTAAACACAGAAGGTCTTTTTAGGAATTGAAATGTGTTTGTTCATCTATCAGTGTTTGCAGCAAGTAAACATGATGTCAATTAGCCTTGCTAATGTGAAATCATTACCAGTTCCTGGGCGGGAGAAAGAGTTCATCAGCTCAAACATACATTGTGTGTGTTGCAATACATCCTACTGTTGGGTAAGAACAATCTTGGATGTTCAACTAATTTGTATTTGTTTGGAATCTTCCACACCTAGGGTTTGAAGCCTTCAGTAGTAATTTGCTAGTGGGGCACCAACTAGCCCCATAGATGAGTTAAGAGACAGTTGTACTAGAACCTGAACAAATGTAGAATAAAAAAGCCTTTGCGCAAAAAATTTTAAAATTGAATGCTATTAAACCCACAATTTTCCAATGAACCTCAGCATAACTGCTAGGGAAAAAAAAAACAACAGCTTTTTAATATAGGAAAATCCACTCTACCTCTAATGAAACTTTAATGCAGTCTTTGATGGCTGCTGTCTGAAGCTAATCCATGGACCAAAAGGGAGGTTGGGGCACATAATGAAAAAAATTCCAGTTTCTGATCCATGTGCAGTAAATGTAGGCTCTAAGGCCATGGAAAACACAGATGGGTTTCAAACTATCCTTTTGATGCTTTACAACAACAACAACAGCAAAACCCCATTCTAATTAATATAAACCTACCATTTCAGAGATAGCATGTTAAAATTAGTAACCGGTTACAAAATGCCAGAGGCCCATACCAGCTGATGTAATTATGTTTGATGGAAAGGAATATGATACTGGACTATAAAACCATGAGTACGCTGGAGTGAGTGAAGATGATGACTTTCACTGTCTCATAAGGTGCAGTCACCTGAGACCAGTGTGAGCCAGATTTACAGCAAACAGAAGAAGCTGGTTCTTCATGCAGATGAGGGACTTGTGGAATTCCTCATCATAGGATTCTGCACATGCAAAAATTCTTAGGGATTCCAGGGGAGGAGCAAAAAATACTGAGAAAAATAATCTACTCTGCTTACCAAATATGTAAACTACAGTGGGCTCAGGTCACCCACTAAGCAGAAAACTTAGTCAAAAAAAAAAAAAAATCAATGGTGAAAAATCAGTGGTGAGTGAGTGCTCAGAAGTAGCACATATAGCCTACTTTTCCCTAGACATCTATTATAGCCACTGTTGAAGTCAAGTGACTAGGTTAGACATACTTGGTGAAGCATTAACTCTGTTCTTACATTCTTACTGTATTCCCTTTTCTGCAGTCCATTGTAACTGGATCTATAATTTCAGGACATTCAGAGAATGTTACCTTAAAGTCAGACCTGGGGCCACTGCACTTAAAGCCTTGAGTGAAGTCCTACCAACTGTTCCATTTTGTTTCATCTACATAACCTGCCTTCAAAAAGTTACCATCCCTAGAGCAATTATAGCAAAACTGATAATGAAGCAACTTCTGTGCTGCCAAAGGTAAAATTAAATCAATTTTGATTTATTTTAATTTAATTTTTCAAAAATGAGATTAATATGCCAGGCTGTAAACCTATAAACTGCCATGGTTCAGACACTGTTTCAGACACTGATCAGCCAGTCTTTCCATGGACACAGGGCTGATATCCATGTCAGTAACTTCTTAAACCAATGGATATAATAATATATGTTTGAGTCAAGACTAAAAGAGTGCAATATTTATAATTAAAGTAAATGAAGTAAAGTTTCAATTCTGTTTGGTGTATCATAGTATATTCTTACTGACAGGATTTCTATGAAGCTGTTAGAAAGCAACTCAGCAATGTATCCTTCCTGGATAGACTTTCTTTATGCTGGTCAGGCATGCTGATAACATAACAATATTGGTGGTATATGTATGATCACCAGTCACCAGTTTCTTCTTAGCCAAACTTTGACATCAGCGTGCTCCCCCCCCGCCCCTAGACCTCACCATCTGCAATATACTCTTAAGAAACAGCTCAGTATGGATGGCACACCTGTCTTGGTATTACTAACTAGTCCCTTTTGATACCAAACACCTATGATACCACTCACTGAACAGTTCAAGCTGAGCATGATTGAAATAACTCCTTAGCTCCAGACAAGTCACTACTATCCCTTTTCAATGCTGTGGACAAAACTGCCATTCTGCCAATCACTTGAACTTCTAACATGGTTTTTCACATTTGATTTAAATCCAAACTATCCCTAATTTTCTCACATTCATTCTGCATGCAATATTAATCTTTACCTGCCCATCCACACAGCCAAAGCTCTGGTCCTGCTTGCTGAGCAACCTGCTTACTGAGTACACAACAAGGTAGCCTTGCTCTGCTACGAAATGCTGCTGTGTATAGCATTTCCTTACCCTTTGATCATGCGCTGCTCTGTTTACAGTTTGCTTGTGACTCCTCTTCACTATCAAATTTATGTTATTTGTTTTGTGTTCATAACCTAATCCCACTTTATCTCTCCTTCAGAAACAAGAGATTGTCTCCTGCTTCTAATCAGCTACAGATAATACCCTCCATCACCCACTTGATTCACTCTCAAGCAGTTACTTTGATGTTGTTCACGCTTGGAAGAAACACTCCAAAGTAACATCATTGCTTTCCTTCAAGTCCCTTCTCCAAATCTGTCTTTTGACATTATGCTTATAAAAACACTTTGTGTAAATAAGCTATAATAATACAAAGATTGTTGCCTATCAGTATTGTTTTATTTCCTTTTCTTCCTATCCTGTTGTTTATCTTCTTGCTGTTTCTTGTCTCCTGCGTACACTACATGCGTTTTTATGCAGCATACTTTTGGCTGGTGTTTGTAGATCATTTCATAAATTGAGGTCAGTCTTCTAGTTTCTGGGTCTTACTGTAATATGAATATAATTGCAGTAATAATAACAACATAAGGTTCCTCACAATTTTTATAATTTTGCTTTTTACTATATGTACAGATCTGTACTATCTATCTACTCCATTTTCATAGCAGTTAAGTGACTAGAATGTGGTATATGTTTTTCCTCACAACACTGTTGTCATTACTAATATACAGTAAACTGAAGCATAAAGAGATGAAGGATAACATTCAGAGCATCTGTTTTCCAATCTAGGACAGTACTTAGGTGGAATGTAAGCATTAAGATTTAAGGAGACCAATTTCATCAGTCAACATTGCAGGACATGCCGTTGGGTAGGCATCTTTGTTTTGGACCACAAAAATCTATAGGTGCCCACACACTCACATCCTAGGCTGAAGAACTAGGTGCTAAGCACCACCATGACCCAGAATTCATTGAGAGAGACTTTAAGTACATTAAGTGTACTTCTATCCCTGGAGTTGCCCAATCTGTTTGCTGTACTTGTACTTTCACTAATGCAAACCAATAATGCTTTGAAAAGCAGATAGCGCAATGACTGTATTTGTTTTCACACCACAACACTGGCCAAGGAGGAGCTGTTGTGATGGGTAAGATCTGTAACACTGCATAATAATCCAGGAGCTATCATCTCATCATTAAGAGGCACAAACCCAGAAGTATGCTCCTGAGCTACTGAGGTAGGTCAGGGAAGCAAAAGATGAAGAGAGGTTTGAAGGTGGGCTGCCCTACATCTGGGAGCACAAAACCCTGGGGATAGGAAAATATCTCCAAATCGAGAAAGCACCATTCTTCTTGGATGGGATGAAGGAATCCTTTAAATGCACTCATCACATTATGACCTCTATTTGAATGAACTCAGGAAAAAATGTAATATGTAGACAGAATTTTGAAGGTTTATTAGCTTCCCAGAATCATGAACTAAAGTCTTTGTCTCATTTTATATTCCTTTTCCCTTCAAGTTTCACTGTGATGCCTCTGCAGTGAAAAGCTGTATTTCTGTAAACAATATTGGGGTTGTAGCTGTTATCATTTCACACAAGACCCCTCTTGCAGAAAGAGCTTTGGAGAATATTGGACTATTTTTTAAGCACCTTTGACAGTCTGCTGTGCTGAGTTGAAAGATTTCAAGGTACATTAACTTTAACAAAAGAATGTCCGTGCCATAAGCCCCCATTTCGTTTCAAAATAACGATAGCTGTTTTAAAAACATATATATAACTTAACCTAACTCCTTTATTTATTATTATTATTTATTTAGAAGGTTCCTCAAGCAAATCCAGATAGAGGTTGATAGGATGGGATTTGCAGGAACAGGGAGAGTTTCAATTTTGCTTTGAATTCAACATAATTGAGACTGTGGCATTTGAAAATGTGCAGTCTGCAGATTAGATCATGTAGTTTCCCACCCATTACTGACTCTCCTGCTCGCAGTGCACAATGTGCTCTGCCTCATACACACATTCTATTTCATTCTGCAGATAATCAAGGGCAAACTTTAGAACCTCGGGAAAAAGCTTTTTCTCAGCACACGAATTGCATCTTTAGTCTTTGCATGCCAGAGGATTCTTCAATTTGTTCCATGGAGATCTGTTTTCTATGTTATTCTGGCATTCTTCTAAGTATGTTGTCTCCTTGGGAAGAAGAAATTTCTATTACTGTGCTCTGAATCCATTACTCTGTTAACTCTGCAAAATAGTTAAGCTGGGTATGCTTAAAAACAGAAGAAAAAAAATCAATATTTTGTGATCTTTCACTAAATTGACGTGGTCTTATTTATTAGTATTAATAGCTTCTTACCTCTCTAAACTTTACAGAAACACAAGTTTTGTTCCCCCTTGTTCTGAATTTCATAGAAATTTATGACTTTGTGTACTTTTATTGACTTCCTGGGGCTTCACATACATGCAGTAGTGAAGCTTCAGTAGTCTGCTGTTATATCACAACAGTTTTTAGCTTTTTAAATTGAACAAGTGTAGTTGAGTCTATGTTCAGAATGTTCCAAGAAGAAGGACTTGAAAACTATGACATTTTAGAATAATAAAAAGAAAATCTCAAATGAACTCTTTTCTCTAGCATTTTTCTATTCTCAGACTCTCTTTGCTCCATATCTTTGGATCATAAGACATCATTCCCATTTTCCTGGAAATTGAGCAGACACAGTAGTGTAAAGTGAGTGTAAAATGCCCTCAAATCAAAATAGCAGTTTTATACTCATTTTGCCTAGTTGAGCAAATATGATCACAGTTGTCTGATAGCCCACAACTGCCCAGCATTCCTGCTCACATCAGCAACACTCTACCTTATGATGAGCATGGAGTTTAAGTAGCTTGTGGCTACATCTATATCAAAAACAAAAGATGCCAACACTTATTTTCTGGTCCTGAGGCCAAAGGGCCAGGTCTGTATACATTCACACTTTCTAAAACAAAGTGGACATATCCAAACCACTTACTGAGAATTATCCTTTGGCTGTGCTAATTCCCAAACCATGCCTTGAAATTTTGGAGAATGTGCTAGTTGGCCAAACATCATACTAAAAATTCAACACTAGAGAGAACCAGATCCAAAGCTCTAGGATGTTTTTTGGTATTGTTAACTAGTAAACTGAGTTTTGGTACTGCTAACTCTGTTAATAAGTTCATCTTTTTTTTTCATCAAAAAAGGACCTTTACTAAGCCTCAGATACTTCTCAGTCTTTGGTCTCTTAACTTACCTTTCACTATTTTGATTTTCTTTATGGTTGCTGTGGTGTCTTGGTCTCTTGTTTGTGTCTTTTGCATTACAGTTTCCTGACTAAATTTTTGCTGTGGCCTAATTGATCAGAAAAGCCGAGTGTTACATACACCATGTGTTTAGGTAGTCGGTTATCTTAGGATATTCCTCTCAGGCTTTAAAAGTACTTTGCTTAACCTGATCTACAAGCAAAAAATGTTTCCTACCATGATCTATTTTATTTGTGCAGTTTAGTCCTCCCCCTAAATATTGACCCATTAACTGTCTTTTCTTGTTCATTTGAGGCTTTCTGTGTACATTTCTCTAGTAAAAAAATGAATAGAAATAGCAATAACCAATTAATGTATCCTAAATTGCAAATTCCAAATTTGCTTCACCCTGTCAGAAATTAATCACAAAAGAGGTAAATACCAAAATAAGGTGGAATCTTTGCTGACTGTGCTGGGATTATTTGTAACCTGAATTGATTCTCCACCAGCTGTCTCTTGCCAGAAAGACACCCACCAATACTCACAGAGAAGAGTTCTCTTGCAGAGGTGGTACTTTGCAATACTGGCCTTGTAAATAGGGATGGAAACTTAACATTTATATACTTTATTTTTTTCCCCATGGCCCTCTTAATTCACAAACTCTAATGCAAACTATATTCTTAGTTCATATTAAAGCTCATATCTTCATAAACAGAAGTTCAGAAGCTCACATATTCTAGTGGCTTACATTCACTTTCAGGTTTATTTAAGCTGCTTAATTCAAAAGAATATACATAACCATGTTCAAAGCAGTTTAGCAAAGTTAGCCACACAGCTTTGGTGTATGACTACACACAGGTGTATGACTAAATCTTCTTGAGACACAGCTCTAAAACCAAGATGTGGAATAGGTCACATATGGGTTGGGACTAAAATGGAAAAATATCCTCCATCTAGATTCAAATTTGCCTACACAGCAACAGCAAACCTTTGTCAGGTCACATACTAGTACATCATAATTCTGTTTCCTCTTTTTTTCCCAGTTTTTTAAACACTTCCCTAAAGGCTCTTAATGCCTCTTCCTAAATACTTAGATGACAACTGTCATCCAGCAGCAATGATGGCAGCAGGTCCTACATTTGTAATGGAAACTCTTAGTTATGTACCCTAGACAATAGCAATGGATGTAATTTCTATCATAAGTACCACAGGTCATAACCATACCATATGAATCCCATGTGCCATTATTGCTGTAGACAGAAGCTAACACCCAAAACTAACACCAGTGAGTCAGAACTGGGCAATGAAGGCTTGCTCAGAACCATGAAACTGATTTTTTTTCAGAGATCTTTTCTCTAAATAACAACCTGATGTACAAAGTGCTGATTTTGGGGGTGTTCAAAGAACAGATCCACATCTAAAGGCTTGTGGTTCAGACTTGTCTCTAATTAAGAAGTGTCCTGAAGTGAACAAAGGGCCACACAGTAGGAAATATATGCTTTCAGACACCAATTCACACCTGTTAATGATTAGTTTGCAGACACTACCAGATGTGCTATTTATCTGATGATCAGAGTAATTGAAATGAATTGCTCTGAATCAGTCATGTGAAATTGTCCCAGTTAAGTAGATGTGCTGTTTCTCCTCTGTTTTCTTATGGAAGAGATGGAGCTGATAATTTTCTTTAACACTGTCCTTTACTCTTGACATAGTGCTCCCACAAAGAGTCTGAGCTGCATGCCATACCCTCCTCCAAAAAAAAAGACAGTCAGTACAGCTGTACAGAAAGTTTTTTGAGTCTGACCATGGATAAGGGTTCACAAAGGCATTGGTTAGTGGTAAAAACAGACCACGATTTTTATTGCATATCTAGAATTCTGCAGTTCAATGCTTACAAGGTCAAAAAGTGAAACCCTACACATGGAGGGCTGCAAATTTTTAGAACTCACTGCCAAAGGAATATAGTGGTAGCAGACAGTATCAGCATACGCCCCAAACATGATTAAACAAGTGAAAAAACAACTTCACGTGAGTACAAAGGGGGAGTACAAAGGGAATGGATGCAGAGAGCAGTCAGGTTCATGTGCTTTCTCTCCTTTTGCCAGTGTTGGACACAGGGGCACAACACTGATCTGACCCAGAAGGGCTTTTCTGTTTCCATGTTGTTTTCTTGTCATGGTATGCTATCAAGCTTACTTCCTTTCCAAGTGACATAAAACCAGCTACAGTATCAAAACCTATGTGACTACTGAGACACGGTCTGTGGAAGGGCAAATAAGCAAATAGGAGGAAAGCCATTTTGACTTTTCTGCTTTCTACACCTACAACACAGACTAATCACAAATTCAGCATGCGTTTCATTCTGTAAAGTCCATAAGTAGAAAGAAGGATCAGATAGGCTGAAGTGTATGTATTATCTAGGCAAACATAAAAAAGATGTTGTTAAACATAGTATAGACATAGTGTCATGGGCTTAAATTCTTTGCTGTAGTGCAAGGTTTATTCTTATACATTTCTCCAGATCTGATGATGCCTTTGATTTAGACTGTGGTCATTTTTCTAGTTTTTGCAATTTGATATTTTTCCTACTATCTAGGTAATCTTTCACAGTTTGTCTGTGGCAGATTGAAGTTGCTTTCTATCTCCAGCACAGCCTAAAGGGGACTAAATTCTGGTCCTGGTTTGCCAAGAAAAAAAACCCACAGAAAATCTAATCGGAGAGATCAGAGAACTGACACTAAGAATGGACCAGAAACAGAGGCATTAAAAGGCTTTCAAACTATGGCTGCCTGTAGATTTTCTCAGAGACTCTGTGCACATTGAAAGTTCTAGCTGCAGTCTTAATGGTAATAACTTCTAGTTCAGTTTCCTGCAACCTCTTGCCAGAAATACTTGTCTGGTTCTATTTCTAGACTTACAACCCCACGTCTGTGATTGAATTTCCCTCAGGCTCATGACCCCATGTCTTACATCAGGTTACAATTCTTCATTTGGGAGGGTCACTGTTCCTATCTGAACTAGAACAAAGAAAGTTTGCTCTCAATTTTGGTGTATTTTATCCCAGAATACTGTACCACCAGCACTATTTATATGTTACTTAATGATCTCCATTGTACTACTGGGAAGCTGAAGCTCACGTGATCTGTTTAAGCTGTTATGCAGCAAGAGTGTAAGAGTTGGAAGAAGAGCAGAAATCTCCTAGCTCCCTGTGCAGCATACCATCCACTGGACCATGAGCAGTAGTTGGCAGATATAACTAACAGCGTTCAGCTTTCTGTTAGTGAAGGCTTATTAAAAATTCTAATGATTTGTGTTTTTGTCCCAGGTTATTTATCTTATTTTTTCTCTCTCTCTCTGAATGCTGGAAGGAGGTAGTCAGCATCATTACACCCCAGACAATTGAGTTGATTGCTTTTTTCATAATAGTATTTGAGAACAGAGTTGTGTAATTTTCAGTAGGCGACAGAATAGACAGAAGAAAAAGAGAGTGCTTTAAATAGAATTACTACAATGCTGCTTGCAAAATGTTCATCATTAACCCTTAATAAACAGCCCATGCTCAGCTATTGGCATAAATTTATTAATTTAAGTTAGCAGTTTTCTATCCCTAGGCTTTGCCACACAGATATTCCTGTCCTCCCTCATTCTATGTTTCCCTTTCTTAATTAGACTATGGTGAGTTGGTCCTTGAGCTGTGTCTGTTTCTTATTTCTCACTGACGCCTTTCTTTTTGCTTTCACTCACAAGTACATTCTTTGTTTTTTATCTATTTCCTTCTCTTCTTTCCTCTCCCACTTTTCTTTATGTAGCATATGACATCTATCTATTCACAGGAGTGTTAAAACCAGTGATAAGCCTTAAAAGATATGCTTTTAGAACAGTGCACTGTCTTTTGGTGAGGTAAGTTAGATACTCCATATTCCTCACAAGATGTTTGAAAAAACTTGCTTCCTAAATCCACCAGTTATACAGCTTCCACAACCATCTTAGTCAGTTCAACCACTGCCTGATTAGTGTTGCCTTCAAAAAAATGTTCTTAATGTCAGATTTAAGTCTCCCTTGCTGCCACTGAAATCCATCACTTCCTAATATCTCAGTGGGCAATAGAAACTACATAAATATATTTGCAAACAAAAAAATGTAGGAACCTCTCTCTGTCCTCAAGGTCAATGGGTGCTTGTCCTGGTTTCAGCTGAGATAGAGTTAAGTTTTCTTTATAGTGGCTGGTATGGGGCTACGTTTTGGATTTGTGCTGAAAACAGTGTTGATAATACAGAGATGTTTTAGTTGTTGCTGCACTAGTCAAGGGCTTTTCAGCTTCCCATGCTCTGCCAGGTGCAGAAGAAGCTGGGAGGGGACGCAGCCAGGATAGTTGATCCAAACTGACCAAAGGGCTATTCCAAACCACATGATGTCATGCTCAGTATATAAAGCTGGGGAAGAAGAAGGAAGGGGGGACATTTGGAGTGATGGCGTTTGTCTTCCCAAGTAACCATTACGCGTGATGGAGCCCTGCTTTCCTGGAGATGGCTGAACACCTGCCTGCCCATGGGAAGTAGTGAATGAATTCCTTGCTTTGCTTTGCTTGCGTGCGCGGCTTTTGCTTTACCTATTAAACTGTTTTTATCTCAACCCTCGAGTTTTCTTACTTTTGCTCTTCTGATTCTCTCCCCCATCCCACCGGGGGGGATTGAGCAAGCGGCTGCGTGGTGCCTAGTTCCCGGCTGGGGCTAAACCACGACAGTGCTACATGGATCACACCCACATGGACAGAACTCTCTTACTTCCCCAAACAAAATTCTCCCGATAGGCCATGGGAAATGGTCCATGGTTCATGTTCACAACCAAACTGCATTCACGACCACACAGTGACTTGAGATGGGCCCCAGCCAAAACTATACCATACACCAGGCTAAAAACTGAACACTGTGGACAGCCAAGTGCCAGTGCTCAGCCTGTGCCCTGGTCCTGCTTAGTTTACTTACATAGCTGCACCAGGAAAGAGCCTGTTCTTGGAGAGCAGCAAGAGCAGATCTGCTCCAGGAAGGAGGCAGAGCTGGGAGCAGAGGACCACCACAGCAGAAGCAGCATCATCACCAACTGGGCACGTTCCCACAGCATCTGAGCAAGGCCGGGTTGGTGATGGCGGCAGGATCCAGGGCCAGGGCCCAGGCCAGGGATCATCAGCAACAGGAAACCTGGAGACACAGCTAGCTCTGAATTAAAATTACCCTAGCACATAGGTAAGTGTGCTGCCTTTTACCTATTGACCCAGGTATGGGAAGTGACAGAAGCAGGAAGACCACAAAGTGGTAGGTGGTGTTGTTTTGCTGTTTCTTGTATGCATATTTATTAGCTATTTTGTTGCCCTACATCCCGACCAGTCAGACCTGCTGTGTTTTAAGTTACCTGTTATCCTTGCAAAAGCACAGATCCTCTATTCGCACTGCTTCTTAACTGAAAGCAGGGCTCAGCTGACTCCTTTAGGGGATTCACTATTCACTTTCCCGTGAAGAAAAATCTCCCATGGCTGTCTAGGGATTTTGACCAATCTGAGGTGTGTGACAATGAACCTTTCTCTTCCTCTACCAACAATTTTCCCCAGATTTTGAAATCACTGCCATTATTTCAAGAAGCATATAATCACAAATAATAATAAACCCTGCATATAATTTCCTGCTTGAGTTTCATCCACCTTGTTGGGCTGGAATCAAACCTTCTATGGACATCTTTTTGCTTTGAAAGTCTGTTCATATTTATTTTCCACTGCTACACAACACTTGTATGTCTTTGTGAAGTTTCCCTAGTTTATAACCCATCCCCCTCCCTCTTCAAACCCTTAGCATCTTTATTCTGTGCCTGATAATTTTCCAATCTCCAAATACTAGTCCTCTACAGAAAGTTAAAAGAGAATTGGTTCTCTTTTTCTTCAAAAATCTCAGTAGTATAATTATTGTCCAGTAAGTGTAACTTAACTTGTCACTAAGCTCAATCTTTTGCTGTTGTATCAAGTTTATGAGAAAAAGACAAGATGCTGTAAGCAGACTATGTGCTCAGTCTGGAAGAAGCTTCAAAAATGTCACAATTTTATTAGTTCATATCATGACTAGAATTTGTAATTTGTCAGAAAATTTCTTAAATATTCAGCAGACAGTGGGTGACTTGGTACTATTTTGGTAATTCATTAGTGTTATGGACCTGCATCGCAGTTCATTCTAGAAATCACCCAAATCGGCTCAGTGCTGAGGCTGGCTCTGAGGCTCAGACACCCTGACCTTCTTTCACTTATCAGAAGGGCAGAGATCAGACTCTGTGTCCTACATTATTCTCTCAGGACTCCTCATTACTTTGTGTTATACTCATTACTGTCATTACTGGCTATTTTCCCACTCCCTAGCTACTTAAAATTACCTGTAAATAACCCTTATTTCAAAATATCCCAAATCCAAGTGCATAATAATAATATGAGAGTGATTTAAAATCATGACTTTTTGACTAGAAGCATGGGATGCTATATATGACAAGAGATGGTACAATCAAAATCAAGCTCCGTTTAGATTACTGCTCTCCAGTCCAAAGAAAATGTATTCTTATATGCTATATACATATGTTTAGGTTATGGGATAAAGCTCATCTGCACACCCACAAAGGACTTCAGAGAGACAATGACAGGAGGGAGATCCCAAATAATGCTCTGCCAGGCTACTTCCATGCCCATCACAGGGGCCATCAGCCCATCAAAGGCCCATCTGCACAAGCCCAGAGGAGCACAGGGGAACAATGGCAGGCAGGAACCAGAATTACAGACTCCCAAGGAATGAGGACCCTGTACGGCCCCTCCCAGGGCTGCCTCAGCACAACCATCAGCCCCAGCACCCAGGCATGAAACCCATCATCACAGGTCATTGGGAGCACCTCTCCAGATCACCTTTTGGACTATGGGGGTTGCTGTCTAGGGCTGGGACATATTATGGGATGCAGGAAAAAGCAGTTCTGGATCATACAGGACTTATTATGGGATGTTTAGGGAAGGAACCACAGGCAGGACAAGGGAGGGGTTTATGTGATTTTGGGAGGAACAAAACTGGGAAAATAGAGGGGACAAAAAGGGTCAGGCACACGTAAATAGTTTACTGGTCAGTATGCTTGTCTGGCCATGTCCTGCATCTGACAAGAGCAGTTTTTCCTGTCTTATTACATTCCTTTCAAACTCTCTCCTGGGTGAGGACTACATGTTGTGTGTACACGTGTGTGTATGGGGTCTCATTGTGTTATCCCACAAGTGTGAGGTCGTTTACCCGCTGTGCGAAACGCCAATATACGCACAGGGCAGAGGTATTTTATTTCATGTCTGAGCAGAGATGGGTGCTAGGTGGTAGCTCCACAAAGCTAGCACAAAGTTTGGCCATGCAGGTACAGTATTTATACAGTCTAGTTTTGCATATGCATAAGTAATTGCACAAAGCAGTTTTCTATTGGTCTACATTTCTCTTATTTCAACTTAAAGCTACAGTGCTACTTTAATATTCTGCGCACGCTCAAAGGTGAGGGGTCTCTGCTTGGGCCGGGCTCTCCAGCTCAAGGGGTGTGACTTTTAGTATTATAAAGAGGATAGTTCGCGTGAGGGTGCTTCTTATCACACTTCTACTAGTTGTTTCAGATTGTTCCCAAAACATCTGAATTAGCTTACACATTTCTCCAGGATGTGCTTTACTCCCAAGGACAGTAATTCTTGTTTAGATGTTCCACATTCCAGTCTGAATCCCCCTTACCAGCTTTATGTAAGCCCTGGCCTTCCACCAGCTCCTGTTAGACTACGCTGTTAGACTACAATTGCAGCAAGTGCAGTCTGACCACAAGTTGGACAGCCCGTGTGTCCATGGTGACAGTGAGTGGAAGGAGCCCAAGTGTGCAAGCACTAGTGAAGATCAATCTGGACTAGCCAGTGAGTAGGTGAAGTGGCCTGTGAGACAGGAGGATGAGTGGGTGTCTAAGGGACAGCTCCGGTGTGAGAGTGCCTGTGTATCTCTAGGGGTGAGAGCACAGGGGTGTCAGCTATGGGACCTGGGAAGTCCTGGGTGTGTGCGTGTGTGCGGGGTGAAGCTCTGTGCGTGTGAAGGTCTGTAGAGGGGCTACAGACCTGGAGACCAGCACCTGGAGAGGGGCTATGGCCTTGGGGGCTTGTATGTCTGGGTGCCAACAACTGGGGACACTGGGATCCAGGTGCCAGCTACTGGACAGACTGAGTGTCTGAGTCCAGCTGCTGGGGGGATCCTGCATACCTATTGTACATATGTATATGTATATATTTTCACTAGTGGACTTCCATCCTGCCCAGCCAGAGAGGGGAGCAGGATGAGGCTGTTGGTGTTGTCTCTGTTTGCATGGGTGCTCTGAGTGTGTGGCTGTGATCTGTGTGGCCTACCATGTGTGTATGTGTATATGTGTATATGTGTATATGTGTGTATATATATGTGCATTTATACATTTGTATATATGTATATATGTAGTGTATATAGAATCATTAAGGTTGGAAAAGACCTCTAGGATCATTTAGTCCAACTGTCAACCCAACACCTCCATGCCTACTAAACCATGTCCCGAAGTGCCACATCTACACATTTTTTGAACTCCTTCAGGGATGGTGACTCCACCACCATGCTGGGCAGCCTGTTCCAATGCTTCATCACCCTTTCAGTAAATAAATTTTTCCTAATATCCAATCTAAACCTCTCCAGACGCAACTTGAGGCCATTTCCTCTCATCCTATTGCTAGTTACTTGGGAGAAGAGACCAACCCCCACCTCGCTACAACCTCCTTTCAGGTAGTTGTAGAGAGCGATAAGGTCTCCCCTCAGCCTCCACTTCTCCAGACTAAACAATCCCAGTTGCCTCAGCCACTCCTCATCAGCCTTGTGCTCCAGACCCTTCACCAGCTTCGTTGCCCTTCTCTGGACACGCTCCAGCACCTCAGTGTCTCTCTTGTACTGAGGGGCCCAAAACTGAACACAGTAGTTGAGGTGCAGCCTCACCAGTACCAAGTACAGGGGGATGATCACTTCCCTAGTCCTGCTGGCCACACTATTCCTGACACAAGTCAGGATGCTGTTGGTTTTCTTGGACAACAATGGTTATTTGGTAACCATTATGTGTGCTGGAGCCCTGCTTTCCTGGAGATGGATGATCACCTGCCTGCTGATGGGAAGGAGTGAATGAATTCCTTGTTTTGCTTTGCTTGTGTGCGCAGATTTTGCTTTACTTATTAAATTGTCTTTATCTCAACCCACAAGTTTTCTCACTTTTACTCTTCTGATTCTCTCCCCCATCCCACCGGGAGGGAGTGAGCGAGCAGCTGTGTGGGGCTTAGTTGCCGGCTGGGGTTAAACCACGACACTTTGTTGAACCTCATACAATTGACCTCAGCCCATTGATCCAGCCTGTCCAGACCCCTCTGCAGAGCCTTCCTACCCTCAAGCAGATCAACACTCCCACCCAATTTGGTGTCATCTGCAAACTTACTGAGGGTGCACTCAATCCCCTCATCCAGATCATTGACAAAGATATTAAACAAGACTGTCCCCAAAACTGAGCCCTGGGGAACAATATGCGTGCTTTGTGTGCATGTGCCTGCTGGGAATGCATCTTCACTGTCGCTACTGGTTGAATTTGGGGAGATGGAGCAGAAGCAGCCTCAACTATCTCAGGTGGTTGGATATGGCGTGATATATTTTCCTTTAACACACATGTATGTGTATATATGTATCATTTATACATACTCATACTTTTTCTCTATGCAGAAATGTGAGTTTTGGAGAGGCAAATGGCTCATACAGAATCAATTGTCCCTGGAATGAACTGACAATGGTTGTGTTGAGTGATGTCTGCATGACAGATGATGTTGAGGGGCTGAGGGTTAGGACCATGTTTATATCCCAGGTTCATAACCTCTTGTTTGTACCATTATGTCAGTCTCTTCCCGTAGTAACAGAAAGAGTTGAACAAGGAAGCAACCTTCATTTCATCTTTGCTTTTTCATAACATTTTAGGGTCTGCTTTTCTTCCTTTTACTAGCCACATTGTGCTTTTTGCCATATTTCTGCAACCACAAGAGCTGGAGTATATGCATATTTTAATGTAGGCTGAGCTTTTCCCATAATCTCATAACTCCAGGAGGATTTAACATAATTCTCAGTGATTATTTCCAGTGCCTGTCTTTGCAGGTGGTCATTGATTTCCTGAGCTTCAGCAGAGTGAGATTGAGGTCTAGCCTACCCTAGTAAAAGGTTTACTGGAATAGATATATCTCTCAGTACAGCTAATACCGGCAAGCACTGTATTATGGATGCAGTTTTATTGTGGGGGAGAAAAGTAAGAGGTTTGCATCCAGCTTTTTTCTTGGGAACTGCAACACTGCTAGGCTTTTTGCTAGCATTGAGATGTTATTCAAAATTTCACCCCTAAATGATATTGGTAAGTTTTAGTCATAAATCTGGCTTGATTTTTCTCAGTCTCTCTGTTCCCCATATGGAGCTGGAAAACAACGAGAGCTGACAAGTCAGCTTTAAATCTGCAGAAAGCAAGGCAGCAATGTTCCTTGCTTCCCATCGGAGAAGACAAGCAGAACAGCAATTTACCCTTGGCCTGAGTGTGGAAAGCTTTCTCCAAATTCATGCCACCAGGCACTCCTAGATTTTAAACAGAAATTTATGTTTTATGTACCTTGGGAAGTTGGGTAGACCTCTCGGGTGTCTTTTTTTTTCTCACTGAGACAGCACTGTGACAGGTAACACGACAAGGACACAGTGGGTGATGTGAGACAGGAGGAACTACCACTCAAGACTGCATCTGAGGAGCTGAGCCCCTTGGAGGAGGGGATCCTCTCATCTGGCAGAAGGGCCAGCAGCAGAACAGCACTGTGACCTCTCCAGCTCCATGTTTCTACACAGAAAGTGTCAAGGAGAGAACTGCACAACCTCAGGAACCTTGACTTGTTTTATTAGTGTACAGCATGCTGAAGTGTACACTTAAAGTGCAGTAACTATTTCTGCCACGCTCCCTATGTGGACATTGGTAGAAAAAAAGGATTGTCATGGTGAAGACAGGAGCTCTAGCTAAGCAGAGTAGTTCATATTTGGTTGATTATTGATCCTAACTCTTAGCATGCATTTGCCTGTGATTGATAGCTTCTGACTTGTTCTGGACACAAATGACTGGTATAGGTAAGCCTGGTCCTAATGCTATACATAATTTATTCTACCATAGTTTAAACAAAGAATTGTTATAAGTATTAGGAGATGTGAAAATGGCAAGCACATAAGATTTATCCTTACATAAGCATTGAAGGCGAAACTGTCCTCGGAAATAATTAAGTATGCCATGCAGAAACCACATTGGGAAAGTTATTAAGGGTATTGTGTGGATTAAATACCTCTTCTTTGTCTGAGCTGTTCGATCTTTCCGTAGTGCAAAACAGCTACACAACAGGATAGTTAATGATTTGGGTCTACATAAAATCTCAGGCTCATAGCTCACTGAGTCTGTGAGGAAGAAAAGCTGGGAAAAGCACACTAAGTGGGCTAGCATTGCTCCTGGATGCAGAATGTACTTGAGCTAGCTTTTAATCCTCTTGCTTCAGAATTGCTGGCAGGACACCTGTGACCACAGAGCACACAGAATGGGTTCACTGTACTTGTACTGATTTTTTGTGGCAAGTTGAATGTCCACGTTACAGATGTTAAGCTCACAGTTGCAAACTAGTTCTAATATATCTGCACAAGCTATGCCATATTTCAGCTGCAGTCCTGGAGTTTGCAAGATGCTATTTTTTAGGTTAGGTCCATGGTGTGCTACTAGAGAGTTTTGCTTTGTTTTGAGTGTTCTTTTGTTTTTCTGAGCAGATATATATGTATGTCTAGTATTTAAAGATTCAGAATCCTTGTAAACATTTTAAGTTGAAGAGTAGCACTAAGAACAGACCTAACTTTATGAAAGCACTTTCTCTTTAAAATAAAAAATCAGCCTGGAAAGTTGTAAAATCTGCATGCACTTGTCACCATGCCAATGGTTCCCAAATATTTTGGGGTTTTTGATCAATGAAGACCACAGTGTACACATAAAACATTAACTAAAAACACTATGTGACAGGTAAAGATGCAAATGCTATGCTTTTTTTGGTAGGCCATTTGCATGGACCTAAGTTGGGAAATTCAATGCCTTATGCTGTACTCATTAGGTTTACTTTTTCATAAAAGATAGAAACAAGGTTTTATAGCACTACATCCGTTAAGAGTCTAATGAAAAATCAATAGAAACTGGGTACCTTATTCCAAGAATTGCTTTTAGAAATTCTACCCAGGGGATATTTGTGAGAGGCAGTTTAGCATCTTAATTCCCACAGTCTGTAATTCCAGCCTGTTTCTTCTTGTTTGATATTCATTGTAATACCTATAAAAAACTTAGTAAAGTGTGCTCATAAAAATTTAGTAAAGTTTTATAAGCATTACAATAAATACAAAAGAAGAAGAAGCTATGGACTCATATGTGCAGTAAAGAAAGACCAAGAAAAAGCACTGATAGCAGGTTGTAAATAAGTGGCATTTTTCAGCACACACACTAAGCAGCATTACGTTTGTTATAATACTGTAATTCACTGGATATATGGAGTTGATTCTCCTCTTATTTGCACGACAGTAAACCAA
Organism: Ciconia boyciana; assembly: GCF_034638445.1. Classification (NCBI taxonomy): domain Eukaryota; kingdom Metazoa; phylum Chordata; class Aves; order Ciconiiformes; family Ciconiidae; genus Ciconia; species Ciconia boyciana. Next base: position 9,756,962 of record NC_132936.1, on the reverse strand, counting down.
GAGTTTACTTAACTAAGTGCAGGTTGGGGGATTCACATCCTTTTGAACCCCTGTGTGTAAAAAGAAGGATCCATTCCTCCATGTATACCTGTATTTTCTGAAATTAAGTAGATTTTTACTAGAATAAAAGCAATAAAACTTTCCATCCATAGAATCAATAACTCTACAGTCAAAGTCATATAGCTATTAATTTAAACAAATGAAGTTTTAGGACAGAGTTGATAACCAAAAAAACATACAGTGGCAATTTGGCCTTTGTTCTTATCAACAAAGAAATATAACATGAGATTTTTTTGCCTTGCCCTATTAAAATTTCTTTACACAGTTTGTTAGGAGTAGAATAATTTTTAGATACTTTACTTCTGAGCAGTCAGTGATTAAAAGCAAGGTACGTATAGTTCCTTTTCTGTTAATTTTAGGCCCTGTCCAGAGTTTCCTACCTTATATAAATTATTCTTCTACTGCTCTCGTACTTTTTCAGAACACCGCTATTTGAATCTTCAGACTAGATTTTGACTGTGTGCTCAAGAAAGCAAAATAGTTGCTCAAGGGAGTGTATACATACTCTTCAGTTCATTTTGTCAATCAGTTTATTATATTTCAGATTTTCTCTGGGCCACACAGATAAAATGGACACTTAAAGAATAAATACAAATGCAGGGGGCTAAAATCCATGCAAAAATGCATAAGGGGCATTAAATTTGAATGCCAAAAAGCAATGTTATGCAAAGACAACATTTATACGCTGTTGAGAACCATTTTGAAACCTACTTGAAACTTGAAAGTTTTCTTTTTTTGCTAAACCTACCAAATCTGCAAAACTTATCAAGTTTAAAGTCCTAATTCTTAAAACTGTCACGGCTCAGTGACATCCCTGCAGACCAGAAGCCAGGAGCAGTGGGACTTCCCATGGGGACAGCAGGGCAGGACCTCACAGCCAGAGCCCGTCCCATTGCCCCAGTGAGGGAGCAGTGGGGGCAGCCAGGAACAGCCTCAGCCCCAGGCATCGGGCACCTCCCTGGCGTCAGGGATGATTGTAGATATACTTCACTACATATATGCAATGTATACAATATATGCAATACAATATAAACAATATATACAATATATACAATATAATACAATATATCCCACCACCAACTGATAATCACTGGGGAAGTGCTGCTGCCATTGCGAATACCTTAGAGGAGGGTCCGTGAAACAGCTGCATAATCAAAACCTTATCTAAGGGTGAATTTTCAATGAACTACCCACAAAAGCTGCTAAAAGAGCATGTCTATACCATACACTATTGAAAAGATACCTGAGCCAGCCGTACATGGGCTAGCTTCAAATAACGAAAGTAATCTAGCCTAAGGAGTGCTGAGCTTAGCCAGGTTAAGAAATGGGATAAATTAGCTCATTATGAGCTTCTCAGTGTGCTAGGCAGCCAATTCCTATACCTGAGATATTTTACACAGCTCTCGCTCAGATATCTTAGCAGTCCACTGCAGTATGATATATCCTTTGTTTGTTTAGCTTCAAGTATGTAGGAGGGTGTTTTTATACACTTAAAGTTCAGAAGGTACGTAAGTCTCTACAGAGCATGGACTGCCACTGGGCAGGTGTCTTCCTTCCAACACTCAGGACACCAAAAGGGCAATTTAATGAATTTACATGTTTCAAGGCTTCTGCACCATTCTCATTTAAAAAAAAAAAAAAAAAGGAATTCTCTGTGGGGTTCATTTGAGTTTCATGATAAATTGCTGGTCATAAACTCAGAGCTGCTCAAGCTTTTTCCTGATTTTATTTTTGCTAAGGACTCTAAAGGAATTTTGCTGTACCAAGTTATTCAAATTTAGAACATAATAGAAGCATAAGCTCTTATCCAGGAGCAGCCATATCTGCCTGCATTAAAATATCTAACACTATTTGCTCAATCTCCAATTTACATTTATCTACTCAAACACAAGAAAGGTCTGCAGGCTAAAAAAGAGAAAAGCATTCCACGGCTCTGACATGCAGAGCACACAGACAGAACGGAGTCCTTTTCCTGTAATGCTCTGCATTTGTCTACTAATGATTCTGACAAAACCAAATATAACCCAGCCCAGGACCTTAAAAGCTGATTTGAATAAATTTAAAGCAGGCATGGGATGGATGCTTATTATTATTCATAGCTGCATTAGACATTGCTTTGCCTCTCTATGTTCCATTTTTAGAAGAACTAAGATTCAAACTAGATATTTTTACCATGAGTTTTAGGATTTGAGAAGGTTATTTATGCTAACCAGAGTCATTGTCTCAAGAGTACTGCATTGATGGTGACATTTCCTCAAAGCCTCATGCCACACAGTCCTAGATGCATCCTTGCTGCAAAGGAGGTTAATGGCATCCCGCGCTGCATTAGGAGGAGGTTGAGGGTGGTGATCCTTCCTCTCCACTAATGTGAGGCCACACCTGGAGTCCTGTGTCCAATTCTGAGCTCCTCAGTACAAGAGAGACATGGACATACTGGAGAGAGTCCAACGAAGGACCACTGAGATGATTAAGGGACTGAAACCTCTCACATGTGAGGAAAGGCTGGCCGAGCTGGAACTGTGCAACCTGGAGAAGAGAATGTTTGGGAGGATCTCATCCATGTATATAAATACCTGAAGGAAGAGTGCAAAGAAGATGTAGCCAGGCTCTTTTCAGCAGTACCCAGTGACAAGACCAGAGGCAATGGGTATAAACTGAAACACAGGAGGTTTCCTCTGAACATCAGGAGAAGTTGATCCTCACAGAGACATCGAAAGTAAGTCAACTTTTCACCTCAAAAATGATACAAAGCTCAGTATAAATCCACATATAAGTTTATCATTGTAAATAAATAATATTTACGTGCAGGTGACTCAGATTTAGCTCAGATGTATTCCATAACTTATAACACAGATATACAGTATGTTTTGCCCTTTCATCAGGTCCACAGAAAAAACAGGAATTAAACCCAAACTCCAGAATTGCTGTTCAGTGACACAGCTGTAAGAGTATTCTTCATGCAACTTCTCTGCCAAAAACTTCTAGAAGCAGTTACACTTCAATTTTGGACTTGTCTTAATCACTGTTACATGCTTTTTCTGCCCTGGTGACACAGTATGGAAAGATCCTCTTATTTTCTTTTTATGAAAGGTCATTGGAAAGATGTTGTTCTGTTGTTCATTATGATTAATTAGGTTAATTAGCATCAGATCAAATTGGTTCCTGATATCAGCATGATATCATTTTATTAGGGAATTTTGAAACACTCCAATTGGCAGGTCCCTGTTTGCAATGTAAGGGTTAAAGACATTTCTTTCCTCTGAGGTATTCAGAATATCTCATTACAATTCAGTGGGAGGATGACCTCTGGTTTAAGGCTAAAAATCTGTTTTACTGTCTGATTGGGTTTTATATAAAGTTCCACATAATTCTAGTTAAACCACAATTTGTAATGCTATGGCAAATTATCATTCAATTAGACTTAACTCTCACTGAAATACCCATGCATTGGAGATATTGGAGATTCATGAAGGAGGCTGCACAGGGTATGGATCATGTTCTCTTTATAAACACAGATGGACATTTCATTACAAATCAATAGGATATAAGTGATGCCTGAAACAATTATTTTAATATAGTTAATTCCCAAAAGCCCTAGCTAGAAGTAAATGCTTCTCATTGAGCCAGGTTGTGTCACCTTTATGAACACTGAACACTGCCTTGGTTCCTGAATAAGGAAAGAATAAGTTTTTACTTAGTTACCCAAGTAGGCCTACTTAACCAAAGGAAAGTATGCTTAGGCTAAATCTTAAGTATACTTCAGAGGCCTTGGGTCATGATCCCTTGGGATTATCACAGAACTCAGGTCTTTACTTCATAGAGATGACCTTTGACTTCAATGTTTATACAGTTAATGTTAAAAGCATGGCAATGGCTTGCTCTTAAAAAATTCACGAGTAAAATATAAATATAAGTTGACATCAACAACTTGCTTTATGTCATGGCAATTAACCTCAATCATTTCTAATTCAGTTCAGTCATTTTTGGGGGATATTATATCTATCCTCTATGGAAGCTACCATAGAGGAGTTCTGTTTTATTTTTTTGTTCATTCTGTTCTGATGCATGTGTGCACAGTCCTTGGAGACATTTTTAGCTTTATCGTTTTACAAATAAGGATGTGTTTATTAATATTAAATTTTTTGAAATGGCTTGTCAGCTTTAGCTGAACTAGATGCATTCCAGGATACAATAAAATTTCTTTAGTTGTTTTAAATTCCAGCTTTTAGGCCCATAATTAGAAGATGTTATATGCTTAAAACTGGTTTCCTTTATAATGATTAATAATGTGAAATAACATGAAAGGTTAATAATGTGAGTTGGCTTAGAATTGTATGAAAAGCAGCAAAGAGGGTTTAGTTAGACCATCTTATCTGTCTGATGTGCTATTGACTTCAGCTGATCTTCTCTGTGGGATGCATGCAACAAGCTATTTTGTGTGTTGAAAATTAGGTCATGTTCTAAATTTTGGCTTGTCTTCCTTGAAGACATGGCATTCCTATCTTCTAGCTGTAATTATTGTTTTCTAAGGAAAGTAAATGCTATTTTACTGTCGCAAAGGATTTTATTTCAAAAACAATTCCTGAAATGTCCAACTTGGAGAGTTTTAACTATAACATAATGGAAGTCATGGTACTGGGAATTAGTAAGAAGGATAAAGATGGAGTTGAATCTACCAAATCTGGAAAACATGTCACCAGAAACCTTGAGAAAAAAACACATAAAGTTGTTCTCTGTATGAAGGACAGGAATACTAGTTATTTACTTCTGTCTTACAATGTTGTATATTTATTAAATTACTTTAGAGCTTTGGATGGAAGAAATTCCAAGTATGAATATTGTACAGTCAGCAAAGCAAGTGAACCATGTTTGGTATCTGTGGAAGCTGTGGAAGTTCTCCACTACCTACGAGGAGCCCAGATCTGTGTGCAAAAGTTTAGAACACTTTCAGTCTCATTATTAGTCCATATATTTCCAGTAGGAAGGTACTATTTAAGTGTGTTTGTTTGACCTCCTGCATATTGCAGGCTAAAGACCTTCACCTACACATTTTAGCTACTGTTTAAGAAACAACACTGCTGAGAAAGCCTTTGAACTTTATTCCAGGTGTATGGACATCAATAAGATGAAATTCTACCAGCTAACTCAAAAAAAGCTAAGTATTAGATTTAAACTGAAGAAGTCATCCATCTCCACATCTGAGAGTTTTAATAGACCTGTCTATATCCTTTGTGATCAAAATGACAAAAAATCATTCAGACAGCTCTTGAAAACTGGTGATAACCATACATGTGAGCCTACAGATGTCCAAACCTCTACAGTTCCTGATGATACTCAAAGTGGCTTTACACTAACTCTAGTAGAGTTTGTTCAGGTCTGTCAGGACCATATACATTCCAGGTGTAATTTAGATGAACACTAATTCAGTAGTTTCAGAGAGAATACCTAATTAATAAGAAATAGTCAGCATTTGTGTTGTACTTAGAATATTAAGCATCTGAATTTAGAGCTATACTGAATAAAATAAAACAATGTTCCTTTTACACTCATGTACTTTTGCAGGTTATCTAGTAGAGCAACCACACAGAGATCTTTTCCTAACTGTAAGAAATTATTGTCCTTTTATTACAATGCAAAAAGCAACATTTTAAAGGTTTGCTATACTGCATAGTCCCAATTTAGATGGTGTTCATTTTTGCAAATTTTCTGACACAGTATCTTTATTCAACTCAGTTACCAACAAAGGTTTCAGCTCTCCATCACCCTAGCTGGAACATATTCCAGTCAGCACCTAATAAGTTACCTTCTCTCCTTACTCATCTTCCTATAGCTCTCAGTCCCTATATATACAGACAATACTTAAATTCCTTTCCCATTCATATTTTTATCATAGACAGATCAAAGTGTATTAATTTGTTTCCATAATTTAGACTGCAGACTTTTTAGTGAAAAAAACAGACTGCTGTTGGCATAAATGTAAGGTTAAAAATTGATGAGCATGGCAAGGAACTCAAGAAAACTAATTTTTCATTAACATTCATAATGCAGCATCACTACAAATACACCCCAGCCTAAAGGACTGAAACTGAAGTTATTGTTAGCACTGGTTATGTTCTGCCCTGGAGGCTTGGAATAGGATCAGACTGCCTTTACACCAATGCTTATATCTACGGGGGGGTGGGGGGGAAAATGCCCCTATGTTAATGAACTCTCATTTTACCGGTTATATCCTAAGTTTATTACAGACAGTCTAAAAATCTTGTTGAAGTTGTTTGCTAGCCACGGGTGAGAAAAATGCTTTGGATTTATTTTATGTTGTAGTCATGAATCATCAGTTAGTATTAAAATGAAAAATCTCTTTATGAGACGTAGAAATACATACTAGACAGAGAGGATGAGAATGAGGATTCATTCATGCATGTAATGGAAGGAATCAGATGGTAAAAAAAAAACTTTGCTATTTATTAAGTGTTAAAGAATTGTGTTCAAAACAAGACAAAAATTCCTGGTGAAAACTGCACTGTGTAATTCAGATGATGTAACAGCTCTCTTACTCTTACTGAAAGTGTAGTTTCATGACAGGGACCTTGAAAGTATGGGCACAGGATGAAACCAGAGGCCCCAGGGCTGCTAACTTCCTAATGATCGAGTACTGGTCATTCAAACGATGAAATGAGATGCAACTTTGAGAGCTGTGTAAAACTGCAGCTCAAAGCAAAACAAAATAAACACATAAGAAGTAAACACTCACAAGTTTGCTCAACACTCAATCCACATTGAACGGGTTGGAAGCCCATGGCTGAGGTCCTGTCTAGAGACTCAAACATCACATAAAAGGTGCTGTATGGCTGCCTCTGCCCTACAGGAGCTTTGGAGCCAAAGGAGCTTTGGCTTGGCCAGCCAGTTATCCAGGGCTGTTGAACAACATGACTGCATGCATGCCTGCACGTGTGCCTGCGAGCACACTTTTCATTGTGTATTCTGCACCATTCACACCCCAACTTGGTTAGCTACTCCTGATAAAACTAACTCAATGTGTTGCACTTGGTTAGTTAAAAACAACCATACCAGCTAATCTGATTAAACTTCAGTTTTCCAGACTTATTTCTTCTCAAAATACTTATCAGTCAGCATGCCTGATTCCCAGAATAAAGGTGGCTAACCATAAGTGATGGCACAAATTCTCTAAGTACAGCCCGGCCTCTACGTTAAGAAAAAACAAAAGAGAATCTTAAAATAGCAAATTAGCAGTAAAAATAGTATATAAAAATGATGATGGAATAACATGTTTATGTGCATCAGCCTAAAATGCTGGGGTGCCCTGTATGTTACTACTTTTTCTGTTGCAGCTACAGTGGAAATAAAACTGTACTGGCTCAAAGTTTGTACATCACACTCCGTTTTACTATACACAGAAAAGCTATTTTGCAGAGTTGGCTTTTCCTGGTAAATTTTCTAAACTACTCTTTCTCCTTGACATTATTATTATTAGAGCTTTTTGCTGCTGACAACTATATTTCTTTAATCATAGCTTTCAGAACATCAACTTTTCACGAAAAAAAATTTTTAAAAAGGTTCAATCTATTTTAAATGTTCACATCTGGATGCACACATCACACCACAAAATGCTGTTCTGAAGTGTATGACACTTTCAGCACAAACATATATATTGTGTTTGTCTTAAAGCTACCCAAATTAGCAGTCACCCATCCATCCACATACCCTACTTTTTATAGGGCAGGGACTCTCTTACACTTAATTACCCACATGCTAGTGTGGGCAAATTTGGCTCCTGCAGATTGGTAGTGTTTGGTATGTCACCTGAAAATGATGCTTAGGATCTGGGAGACGGTGGATGGAAAAAGTGAAAGTTAATCTGTTGTTGTGATAATCAATGGTAATAACTTACTTTGCACTCAGAGGAACACCCACGTTTTTGGAAAGAATCTTTTCTGACAAAATCTTCTATTTGCATCCCTCAGGAGACATGTAAAACAGTGTTCTTTGTCAGATTTGAACAGCAGTGATTGACTGTGGTATTTGTAGAGTTCATCCACTCTAGATACCTCTCCAGAGAGAAATCCTATCTTCCTTTCCCCTAGACAGATTGTTATAAGTTAGAGCTCCTGGGGATTTCTTTGATATATGTGGAAGGAAGTTTCAATACAAGCAGTCTAGAATTAGGAGGACATAGTATGAAAATCACATCTTGTTGGTACATCCTCTTTGAAGAGCTAAATATACTTGGATCTTAAAACAAGATATGATACTGTCCTTTCCAGGTATTACAATATTCCCAGTGCAGTTTAGGACAAATCACCAGGATTTTAGCAAACACTGTATGAATTTGTGTATGTAAAGTCATGCCTGGTAAACTTTCTAGTTGTAAACCTCACTACTGGAATTCGTACACCTTTGATTTAAGAGTTCTGAAGCATGGCAGTGAATACATAGGTAACACATATTTTCAAAGTGAACATCATCAGGTAATCTGTTCTGGGACCAGTACCAAATGCTTCAAGAAGAAGATATAAGGTATCCATTTAATGGAATAATCACACCCTGGGGGTTGTACTCCACTAATTACTACTTAGTGTATTCTTACTCAAAACATCAGGCCTCACGTTAACCAAATTGCTTTAGTCTTTGCTATACAAGAATCTTTGTGAACTTTTTAGAAATATGTTTCAAAATTGTTGCCTGCCCCCTTTTCTTACATTAAAGGTATAGAGGAACATCTGGCTTACTTATATTCTTTTCTCTACTTCTGCCTCATGCTGTTTTTTTAAAATAAAGTTCTTAAATGTTAAATGCTAATTAAATTTATAATCTTCACAGTGCTTTTTTGTATGAAGGACATTCCAAAACTCTGCCCACTTTTATTGTACCTTTAAAAATTTCAGCTACATTTTAATTAATTAGTTGGAAAGGAGAGGCAAATATTGAGCTATGTGCAAAGATATATGAATCTTTGCTCTGTATTGGTTTTGTGTATTTCTAAGAGAACAGCATGTGCTGTATTGCATAAGGGACCTGAGCATGTGATGCTCTTGAAATTAATTTCATATATGAAGGAAACATTTATGTTTTTAGGTGAAAGCTTGCAGTACTATCCGACTTCTAAATACTTTAAAGTAAAACCAAGGGAATGTCTGTAACTTTAAAAAGATTTGCTCTTTGAGGTTTTAAAATCCTTTGAACCTGCAGATAGATGTGAAGGAACCCTCTGAAAATTGTAATGACAGAGACTGATACAAATGTACTTCCCTGTAACCTTTTGATATATTGTAAGCTTCATGCAACTTCATGGAGTTATACATAATTTATGTCATGTGGCACAGTATTTTATGAAAAATCAAGATATACAAAAACTCAGGTTGCCATCAAAAATTAATACATTACAAAATGATTAAAAAGAGTGACACATGACAACATGACATACTGTGATATATCATGAGGTGACCTGAAAGTTAGCTAGTTGTACCACTGTTTTCAAGAACAGACCCTGTAAATTAAATCTTCACTGGGTCAAAGCTATGCCAGTCTGTTCCCTTTCTTGTAAAATGAATGGTTTCAGAGGGGACTATTCCCATTCTTACCTTGACAGTCACTATTTCAGTGCTGAAAATCCACAACAATGACAGACGATTTCTAAGAAGTATTACAGAGATAATGTTTCCTCCCACAGTGAGACATCATCATGTTAAACTCTTTAGTGTTACTATGATTAAGTGAACATAATATCCTGCATAGTCCATGACCTTATCTCTCTTCAGTTTTCTAGTGGCAGAGGAAAGATGTATTTTTAATCATGTGTTTTAAATCTGATTTCTAAACATTTGTGTTCTCCATTTCACAGTGTCAGAGAGCTAGCTCCCACTTCAGTATGTCACAGCATATCCCTTTAAAGTAGATAAAAGACTTAAACTGCAAAATTCAGACCCAGACCCAGCTCTCAAAACACCTCTGATTTTGTTCACAGCTGGAAAAGATCATTAAATGTCTGAGGAAACAAAATTCACAGCTGGATTCAGGTTCTGATCCAAACAATTGCATTCTCTTTCCCCATTCACCCAAAGTCAATGCACATTTCTATGCAAATATTTCTCTCCATTACTTTCTCTGTAACATCATGCTGGGCCAAAGGTCCTTCCACATTCCAATACGTGTACAGTCTACTCAAGCCTTCTGTGTCTACAAATGTAATGAACTCACTGTCATTTTTATTTTATCATCTAAGTCATTAGTGAAAATGTTAAATTGGATCCATGACAGATTCTCAGTAACCTTATTTTATTTATCAGACCAGTTTGACAAATGAAAGATCAGAAACAGTTGCATAAATACATTTTTTCTACCAGTTTTGTACCATCCTTATGGTATTTATACCCTCCTATTAAGTAGACCATGTTTCTCTGGCCTGTTTATGGGATCGTCATCACATACAATACCAGAAGTCTCTCTGAAGTTAAAGCATTTGCAGTCTACTGTTTGACAACCCACTAGGATAATTATCATGTTGCAAGAGGAAATTAAGTTAATTCAACATGATTTTTTTTTTTTTTAGTCCATGTTGTCTGTTACTTAGCATCCCATTATTACCTAGGTGGTCACAGTTTGATTATTTGTTCCATTTGTTTTATCCCAGGGCTGAACTGAAGTAGACTGGTCTATAACTCTCTAGCTCTTACTTTGCCTGCTTTTGAAGACAGATTTATTAGCACCTTCTGCAAAAGTCATGTTATCTTTCAACCATTATTGAGCAGAGTAAACTTTCTCAGTAAATATGCAAGAAAAGGTCAGCCAAAACATGTACAATTAGTAGTAGTAGTAGTAGCAGCAATAGAAGTAGTAGTAGCAGTAGAAGTAGTAGTAGTAATATTGAAAGTAGACCACAATTAAAATAAGAAATGTGAGTGAAGGTGCCTTCCCCATCCTCTGCCAAATACACTGAGGAGGTCTGTGTTAAATTACCTTGAAATATGTTTTGAATGAAAGCAGGAGGAAAAAATATTCTGAGAATAACAAAATTTTATATGCTAATTTGCTGTTTTGAAGTGGGCATGCTTTGATTTTTTTTTTTTTAATATATGTTCTTTTCCATCATTATTTAAAGAAGTAAAATATTAAAATTTAGTGTTTTGATAGACACTGCATTCCTAAGTATTTTCCAAAATATTTAACTTGATTTCTAAGTTGCCAAGAAAACAATGAAACTAAATTTTGACATCACCAAATCCCATTAAAAAGTCTCTTCCTTTTTCTATTCAGCTCTACTTTCTTCTTAGCAAAAGCAGTTTCAGCTACTCTTCCAGCCTCAATGTTATTACTACAAACTTAAAGAAAGTAAAGTGTTCTAAAGTTGTCATGAGATCCAGAGGATAGACACAAGTTAAGAAAAACAGCCAATACACCTAAGGTATTGCAGTTTATTTGATCTGTCAAAGACTGCACAAAGTAGACTAAAAGCAAGCCAGAGTCGATACAGGAGCTCAAGACCTCTCTCTGGAATTTTACCTGTCTTGTCCTGAACTTGCAATCAATCAGAAACTACTTTTTTACTTGCAAGAAGCCAAAACTTAATGTTTTGGTTTTTACACAGTTATAGGGACACTTGATTACAGGATTGTTTGGCAGATAGCCAAGGTAAACTGAAGATGTAATAAAAGGATAGGAAAAGTGAGTGACAAATTATTGAAGTGTTGAGGTGGAGTATGGAAAAAAAAAATTTGGCATGCAAACAGCAAATTAATTTTTACATAAAAAGATGAGAAAGATTCCCCCTGAAATGTAATTGCCTGTATCTAAGTAAATGAAAGGGCTCGTGATAGCTAATAGTTGATGACACGACTTTAAATAAAACTAGGACAGCTAGACTTTCAAAGAGAAAAACAGGAATGCTAGGCCTGAAGAATTGCATTCATCAGCAATAAGAGGACAATGAGGCACAGAAGAAAACAGAAAAACCAAAAAGACAGAAAAAGAAATTGCTCTCCATTATGATTCACTACTTGCTTTATCCGCCCGAGTACTGAAGGAACTAGCAGAAGTGCTCACCAAGCCCCTTTCCATCATTTACCAGCAGTCCTGGCTAACCTGAGAGGTCCCAGTTGACTGGAGATTAGCAAATGTGACACCCATCTACAAGAAGGTCTGAAAAGAGGACCCAGGGAACTACAGGGCTGTCAGCCTGACCTTGGTACTGGGGAAGCTGATGGAGAAGACCATCTTGAGTGCCATCACATGGCATGTAGAGGATAACCAAGGGATCAAGCCCAGCCAGCATGGGTTTAGGAAAGGCAGGTCCTGCTTGACGAACCTGATGTCCTTCTATGACAAGCTGACCCACCTAATGGATGAGGGAAAGGCTGTGGATGTTGTCTATCTAGAGTTCAGTAAAGCCTTTGACACGGTTTCCCACAGCATTCTCCTGGAGAAACTGGCTGCTCATGGCTTGGACAGGTGTACTTTTCGCTGGGTAAAGAACTGGCTGGATGGCTGGGCCCAAAGAGTGGTGGTGAATGGAGCTTACTCCAGTTGGCGGCCGGTCACAAGTGGTGTTCCCTAGGGCTCAGTACTGGGGCCAGTTCTGTTTAATATCTTTATCAATGATCTGGATGAAGGGATCGAGTGCACCCTCAGTAAGTTTGCAGATGACACCAAGTTGGGTGGGAGTGTTGATCTGCTTGAGGGTAGGAAGGCTCTACAGAGGGACCTGGACAGGCTGGATCGATGGGCTGAGGCCAATTGTATGAGGTTCAACAAGGCCAAGTGCAAGGTCCTGCACTTGGGCCACAACAACCCATGCAACGCTATAGACTTGGGGAAGAGGGGCTGGAAAGCTGCCTGGCAGAAAAGGACCTGGGGGTGCTGGTCAACGGACGGCTGAATATGAGCCAGCAGTGTGCCCAGGTGGCCAAGAAAGCCAATGGCACCCTGGCTTGTATGAGGAATAGCATGGCCAGCAGGACTAGGGAAGTGATCGTGCCCCTGTACTCGGCACTGGTGAGGCCGCACCTTGAATACTGTGTTCAGTTTTGGGCCCCTCACTACAAGAGAGACATGGAGGTGCTGGATCGTGTCCAGAGAAGGGCAACGAAGCTGGTGAAGGGTCTGGAGCACAAGTCTGATGAGGGGCGGCTGAGGGATCTGGGGTTGTTTAGCCTGGAGAAAAGGAGGCTGAGGGGAGACCTTATCGCTCTCTGCAATTACCTGAAAGGAGGTTGTAGTGAGGTGGGGGTCGGTCTCTTCTCCCAGGTAACAAGGGATAGGATGAGAGGAAATGGCCTCAGGTTGCACCAGGGGAGGTTTAGACTGGATATTAGGAAATTTTACTTCACTGAAAGGGTTATCAAGCATTGGAACAGGCTGCCCAGGGAATTGGTTGAGTCACCATCCCTGGAGGTATTTAAAAGACATTTGGATGAGGTGCTTATGGACATGGTGTAGTGGTGGATTTGGTAGTGTTAGGTTTACAGTTGGACCTGATGATCTTAAAGGTCTTTTCCAACCTATACAATTCTGTGATTCTGTGATTCTGCTTTGGATTGCCTTTATGCCTTCCTCAGGTCTTGCCTCCTCCATCTTCTCCCTACTTCAGTCTTTCCTATCTAGAAATGTCCCCTATAACTGAATAGCAAAAGAGAGGATGTAATCCAGATGCAATTTTTATAGGAAACACTCTGGTGTGGTTGGGATAAAGTAATAATGGAAATTACATCACTTGCTGGCTGTTTGAGCTCTGTTTGCAATTAAAAGCCTCACTGTGCCAGCTCAGAGGCAAATATACTAAGGTCCAGATTACCTTGCTTTGCTATATGTACTCTTATGGAAGGATAACTGGTGGCTAAGGAAGGGGCTCTGCCCCACTTTTCCCACATGATTAACAGAAAAAAAGCAGAAGTCCAGAGTCAGTCAGCCTCCTGAAAATCTGAATTTCCTCTGTCTTCCTCCTTCTGTGTTCTTTCACTCATTGTGTGGATCTCGGACAGACAGACACCCTGAAGTGCAGGATCTTCACAAAATGCAACAAGGGGCTTGAAGATGCATTCAGGGGAATAATATTTTCTGACTTTGGGACAGCAGGTTCTGAACAAACGACAAGGCTCAACCTATGCGAATTCACCACTGCCCTCAGTGATGAGTGGGAATGGGATAAATCCTAGCCCAACAACATCAAAAGGAAGAGTGGAACAGTTTTTATTTCAATCAAAAACCTAAGGGCCAAATCAAATCAGTAAACAATTGAAAAGATGAATCTGAGGGTTTATTGTTAATGCCAGTAATCAATATAAATCTGAAATGTTAAGAGCTGCTTATGCTTCCTTAAAATATTTTTCCATCGGCCTCTTGTATGGTAGGACTTTAGTTTCAGAAGAAGCTGAGATGCTAATCATCCTTAGCTCTGAAGTAATAATTATGCAGTTATAAAATTTTTGTAGTCTTTGGGGAAAAAGGAGTTTAGGAGCTACATTATAAGCATTGCTTACTCCCTTCTGATTTATGTGACACCTGAATAAAAATAGAAGAGACTGAAAATTCAGTGGAAATACAATGTGATACAATGGATAGGTCTTTGGTCTTACAGTCCCAATTCTGAGTCATTTCTTGTTTTGCCACTAGTTTGCTCCTGAAAGTTGTTCCACCTCTCCTGTCTATTCAGATTATTCACCTTTCCAGACAAGGACTGACTTTCACCATGGATTTGTGCAGTGTCTAGCACAATAGGTCTCCAGGTGCTATTGTAATCCAAATAATGAATTATTAACTTGTTCCACTATTATAATATGTTCAGTAAAGTTTGTTTTACATTCTCAACCAAAGCTATGGACAAAATGGGTGTAGCTGTTAGTTTTCTCTAAAGTGTCCTATGAATGAATCTCATGCATTTAAAAAGAACCAGTTTGAATATGTGTTTCTCCATCCTCAGTTTCAGGTTTTCTTGTCTTCTATCTCCGTATGAATGTCATTAACACAAAGATGCAGAAGAGAGTTAACAGTGGGGGGGATACTGTTTTTTCTGTTCTTATGCACGACTTCCATTAGCAGTAATAGGTGTTATGTGTGTGAATTGAGAGAGCAGACATAACTTTATTTGGAGGAAATGACATGTAAAGTTACTTATGGCATGAAAGCAAAGAGCTAGTGTATGTTTTATTATGGATTATATCTCTGATTGATGTCATACAATATAACTAGATATTTAAAGAAAATTTCATTTTGTACTAACCCAGATGACTTATTATACAGCCTGTAAGACTGCAGAGCTAACATATTGATTGGGAAAATTTGAACTTGAATATTTTCTCCCGCTGTGGGAGATTTTCAAATGCTCTATTTTAGTTCTACTAATAAAGAGAAGCTTTGAAACTCTTTTTTTAATACTATTCTCTCACCAAATGCAGAAAGCAATGAAACAGAGGTGAAAGAATTATTTTTTTCTTTATTTGTCACCATCAAGAATACTGTGGGGTTTTTAAGGAATGCAGGTTTTTTTCCTGGCCAGTGAGTAAAATTACAAGTCAACTTTCTTCCAACTTGCATGTTATGTGGCAATTGCTTAAACCAAATGAGAAACTTCTTTTTAGCTCAGGACACTGAGCTCAAGTGGAAGTTGTCAGATTTAGTAAAGTCGAATGGTCCTAAGGAGGAAATTTTCTGTTTCTATTTCCAGTGGTGCATCTGTTTGTAGCACGTACTTTCTCCAGAAAATGCCAGTTTGCTTACAACACTTGCAATGAACTATAATTGTGTGCTTTAGTAGAAAGTCTTAATTTTGATCTGACTCCCTTCAGGTAGCAATGAGTCGACTCACATAATCACACCTCCCTGTAGCAGATAAAAATAACCACCTCGATTTTTCCTCCTTCCTTACTTTTTAGAAAATGGTTGTATTTTTATGAGTTCACTCTTACAGTGAGCAGGGATCTATAAGCTTTGGAACATAAGATGGTCCTGCAATAACAGCTATTTCTAAACCATTACAGTAATTAATCACAGAAGGAGCTACTGGAAAAAAAAAATCCTATAATTTTGAACATATAATTGAATTTTTATTGCTTTTAAACTGAAGTGTTTAGACCTTGAGAAAATCAGCTCAGCAGGAAAAAAAAAACCCTTCCTCTTTGCCTCTCCTTCCTTCTGTGCTTTAGACAAAGCTTGGCAGAGCTCACAAGCTAAGTGGGAGCTGATTTAATAGCTCTTTTTTTCAGTCTACCTCCTAAAGAAGAAAAGGTTGCTTAAAAATTATTCTCTTAACAAAGTGTACTGGTCCACTGGAAGTGAGTTTGGATACAAAGTGAAGACTTTCAAATCCAAAGCTCGCACTGGCACTTTGCAGAGGAAGAAGTCCATGTGCTCAGATGAGGCAAGCGTTCTTGAGTTGCCAGTTATGTTCACTGGCATTAACAGAGGACTAAGGATGAAGCTGGAGAAGGTGTAGATGAGTGTCAGAAGGCAAATTTGATCCAACCAAAAAAATGGGATAAGAAAAGTACTTCAGGTTTATTGAAAGATTATATTTGATTAATAAAAACTTCATGTATTTTTAAAACTTTTTTTTTCAGGGCTTGTAATAAAAACCAGAAAATTTAATACCAAAAATACCCCAAAACCCAGCTTTTGAGACTCTATGAGAGGAAAGTCTTCAGTCTCATTTTTTTTTTCTTTTCTCTGCAAGTCTTTTCTAAATTCAACTAATATTTTGAAAACTTTTCCAGATTCACCAAATTTGCACTTTCTTAAACTAAAATATTTGTTAAAACATTGTCTTCTTTCTACTTGGAGGTTGCATCATGGGACACAAGGAAGAGACATGATAGCTGTGATGAACATAATACAGGATTTATGAACTTTCTTTCCATTCCTCCCCCCCTCAACGTTCCTTTGAGTGTCAATCTTTAATTCTTATATTCATTGATAATAAATAGTAACTATAGTAATCATTATAAGTTTTAAGCAGGAGCTAAGAGGTGAAAAACAGGGGAAAAAAAAATATGGAGCCCAAATTGCCCTATAGTCAATCCTATATTTATATAGTCTAAATGTGCTTAGGCAGTCTGAGTTGGATTACTAGTTTCATTTACCTATCAGGTGAAATGCGATTTTTATCCCTCATTTTTTCCCATGTGACAACATGGTAGACTAAGCCTTTGCATGGATAGATAGTGATAGTCAGGACAGGGGAGAAGTAGCTATGCAATGTCAACCATCCTGTGATTCTGCAATTCCGTGAAAATGTGTAGGATAAGAATGTGCTAAAACATGTAGGGCTGTGCTAAAATGTGAAGTTAGGAAGAAAAATGGTAAAACAATGGTGCTTTTACTATAAATAGGCTGACAGCAACTGGATTCTGATAACTTTGTCCAAGGAATTATGATTAAAGCAAAATGACTTACGAAGCCTGAAATGTTCAGACTCAAGAGATGTGTAGAAATTGTTAGAAACAATTTTAACCGTCATCATATACCTTCTGGATTATAAGCATCACCAAACATACTATTCAAGAAGCTCAGAGTTTACAAAGAGACCTCATGATAAAATTTTGTAATTCAAAACAAATTAATTTAATGAACTAAAAGCATTTCATTTCATTTTGAATGCTTAAGTTGGAAACTTAAGTTTTCAGTCTTTTAAATCTGAAATTTGAAATTTTGTTACTGGAAAAAACTGTCAATAATGGCTTTGAAAATTTTCATTCCCCTATTATCTTTCCTCCCTCTTCCACACTTCTCCCTCTATTCTCCAGTCAGGGAATTATTAAATAACCTCTTAAAGACAGTTTATGTCAGTCCTACTCTTCATTTTCCTGTATACCGCAATAATTCAGCATTATATCAGCTGTGCTTTAATGAGAATGTTGCCCACTTTTCCACCAGAGCTATGCAAGGAATGCTCACAGGAGGTGTAATGGTAGCTTTTTGAGGACAAATAACTTTTAAAAGGATTGATGTATGTGTTAATAAAATACGTGTGTTCTAAAAATCGTCCCAGCCCTATTCCTTCAATTTCTGGGCAGCATTTTTACAATCATCTTAATATCCTTTCAGCCAGTGATATTTAACATCTTTCCTTTCCCATGCCTGTATTCTGTCATTTCCATGTTGGTAGGCAGAGATGGTCCCCATACTAGGTAATGTTTGAAAATCATATGAAATTTCTAGTTAATGCAGAAAGCCATTTACAAGTGCTTTGTACACAGTGTGTGTTACATATGTACTGTTCGCTTAAATTTCCGTTCTTTTACTGTCCTGGTTTCGGCTGGGATAGAGTTAATTTTCTTCCTAGTAGGTGGTATAGTGCAGTGCTTTGGATTTTAGTATGAGAATGATATTGATAACACGCTGATGTTTTGGCTGTCGCTAAGCGGTATTTACATTGGTCAAGGACCTTTTTTTTTTTTTTTTTTCCCCAGCTTCCCATGCTCTGCCAGGCGCCCAAGAAATGGGAGGGGGCACATCCAGGATAGTTGATCCAAACTGACCAAAGGGCTATTCCATACCATATGATGTCATGCCCAGTGTATAAACTGGGGGAGTTGGCCGGGGGGTTGCGATCGCTGCTCGGGGACTGGCTGGGCGTCGGTCGGCGGGTGGTGAGCGGTTGTATAATTTTATTTTATTTTATTATTTTTTTTCTTTCCCTTTTCTTTCCCTCCCTTGGGTTTTGTTCCTCTTTCTCTCTCATTGTATTCCTTCTCATTATAATTTATTATTATTATTATTATTATTATTATTATTATTATTATTATTATTATTATTATTATGATGATGATGATGTTCCAATTATTAAACTGTTCTTATCTCAACGCACGAGTTTTCTTACTTTTGCTCTTCCGATTCTCTCCCCCATCCCACCGGGGGGGGAGTGAGAGAGCGGCTGTGTGGTGCTTAGTTGCCAGCTGGGGCTAAACCACAACATTTACTTATGAAAATTTAAAATATGTCTTTAAATCTCTAAAGCTCTTTGTAGATGGAGGCCTAGTCAGACTGGGGACTGTTCAATACATATTTTTTCCCCACTCTGACAGCCATCAGTTTTATTTAAGAATTCACTTACTTGGTTTGTTTTCAGTTGACAAAATTAATGTCTTCGCAGTAGTATTCTTTTTTGTTAGGTCTGTGCTTCTTCTTTTGCTGAACTGTGTTTGTTTGGTTTTAACACTTAATTTCACCTCTAGTATGAAAAGAAGAAAATATTTTCCTGGAATTTTTGACAGTAAATTTAGCAAATTCTCATCTTAAACTTATACAATTTTTAACTTTTTTCAACCAGATTTATGCTACAGATAGTCGTACTCCAAATTCTTAATTTCACCCATGTCCTGGTTTCAGCCAGGATAGAGTTAATTTTCTTCCTAGTAGCTGGTATAGTGCTGTGTTTTGGATTTAGTATGAAAATAATGTTGATTGATAACACACTGATGTTTTAGTTGTTGCTAAGTAATGTTTACACTAGTCAAGGGCTTTTCAGCTTCCCATGCTCTGCCAAGTGCACAAGAAGCTGGGAGGCGCATAGCCAGGACAGCTGACCCAAACCAGCCAAAGAGCTATTCCATACCATATAACATCATGCTTAGTATATAAACTGGGGGGAGTTGGCCGGGGAGTAGTGAGCAGGGAACAGGCTGGGCATCAGTCAGCGGGTGGTGAGCAATTGCATTGTGCATCACTTGTTTTGTATGTTCCTTTATCATTATTATTATTATTATTATTATTATTATCTCTTCCTTTGCTGGCCTACTAAACTGCCTTTATCTTAACCCACGGGTTTTACCTTTTTTTTTTCCCGATTCTGTCCCCCATCCCACCGGGGGAAGCGGGGAGGGTGAGTGAGCAGCTGTGTGGTGCTTAGATGCTGACTGGGGTTAAACCACAACCCACAACAGTCAAACAAGAATTATCATTTCTGGCATGAATGTCAGAGTCTGTCTTGTTGGTCACATTGAGTCTTTAGCAAAGATGTGGGTAAATCTCCCAAAAGGCTCTCTTCATCAATTAGCCTAAAATGCCTTCTTCCGTAGGTCAAAGTTATTGAGGACATTTCACAGAGTACAGTTCCCGTATGACTGTGTTCTTGCTGTTTTGAGACCTTAGCTATGATTGTGTTAATTGATGGATTACTCTCCAGTGCTGTCAAGAGATGGTATATGAATTCTGTACTGGCTGTTGTCACACAGAAGCAGAAGCCATGAGGTGGATGTTCAACTCATCTGCCTTTAACATCCACCTTAGGGTTGAGCTAATTGTCTCCTGAAAATTGTATTTTTCTTTTCATTGACTATAGGGGAATAAGAAATGTCTGGTTTATACTGAATGTCTAACTTCAAGAAAGATCATATTAGATCAGATAAATTCCTTCTTTCCATACTGCTCTTATACAGAAGTATTGGTATATGCATTGGTAATGTATCAGTATAACTAATTACAAATGCTATCCTTTAAAAATTTAACATTTGTCTTACTTTTTTCCTGTGTTGCAAAATCCTGTGGTCTGTAGTAGAGTCCTGTATTCTCCAAATTTGCATATTCCTAACTTGTGTGATATGCATAAAACACACTTAAGATGATTAGGCAGTAATCAAGCTATAACATTAATAATTATTTATAATTATCAAGTTTTAATGAAATATCAACTATTAATAAACTTTGAACTCCTTAATAAAGCAATTGTGACTTCAGACATAGCTCCACCAATCCCCGTATTTCTTCTACAACTAATTTTCATTAAACCATCCTATTAACTCCAACAACTTACACATATAGAGAAGACCAAAAACTGCATAGCTCAACAAATATGACTTTAAAATTATAATGTTACTAGTAAAAGGTGACAGGCTTTGTACTGACCTCAGAGTATGGGTTCTCAGGACTTGTCTGGACTTGTACTGACCTGAGGTGAATTTAACTTCTTTTAACTGCGGTAGCACTTCTCTAGTGGTCAGGTGACTATCGCCTAAATTTCTTTTAGCTTTAATTTATCTCCTTGCCACTGTGTAGCATAACACCTACTGCTAATTAATAGAGAATAAAAACAAGCAGCTATTATGCAGAGTGAACTGCCTATAACTCTAGGATTAAAATATATTATAGAAGAGTAGAGGTATCAGGTGGCATCAGAAATCCCAGAGCATGATCATGGATCACGGTGGTCAATCATTTTTCACAAAGGAAAGAACCCATCTTGTGAGTCAGGCAAACCCAGTTTTAAGGGTAAGAAAGAGGACACGTGGAAATGGGCAACAGTGGGGAAAAAGCAAGTAAGCAGCTGTCAGAAAATGTAAAAATAATGCCAGGTAGACCCAAGACTGAGGAGGAAGAAACCACCGCAATCAACATCGTATTCCTCCACAGGAAGAATTCAGGATACTGCCAGCTCACTCTGACCCCCTTTTTATTCCTGAGGATCACTCAATCTGTTGCCCTGTTACTTAGGGGGAGAAGGGAGAGTATAAATAACACCAGGGAAAAAGGGTTATACTAGGAAGTTCACATATATATATATAAAAATATAAGTATTATATGCACATGTATTAATAGTGAGGATTTTCTGTAATAATTTGAATTTGACTAGAAGTGTTCATATCATTACAGATGGACCAATAAAAGCTATTTGTTGTGGTTTAAGTAGACTGTTAATCTACAGTAAATTCTTGGCTTTGTGTAAAAGAGTGTTCTCTTTTGCCCTTAACAAGATATAGACTGCAACGATTGCCTTTGGTGCACGGAAGAAAAGGAAAATCCTAACTTGTCCCTAGTTCAATTTGTTGTAGAATAAAAAGGCTATTTTCCTCATAGTTATATAATTGTGACATTGGATTTTAAAGGGCAGGGTCAAGATAGTGTCTTACTTTCCACTAATGCATGGTTGGAAGTCTTCTTGGTAAAACATCATACCTGAATTTCCTGATTTGGGCATGTCTGGAGTGAGGAAAATAACTTTTTAAAATTTTATCTTTTTTTTTTTTAAGTTATTAATCTGTGCTGGTTCTTCTGTCTAGAGTTATACCTAAGGGCTGAAATTCTTCCATAAGCAGGTTTGAAATTTCAGATTTTGACAAGAGTTCACACCTTTTTGTTGAAGAGAAAAGAATACTATTTGATATGGGTTAATGGGAGACCCAGGCCTGTACTCATGTATTTGTCTATAACGCAATCAAATAGAAATATTTGTATTTATATGTCCATTGTATGTCCATTACATACACATTTACATTGTAAAATGATTATTGTGTAGTTTGAAAGAAAATTTGCCTTCTGCAAGAGAAGTGCTGTAATACAATATTTGGTAAAATCCAAAGAGTCTTCAAGAATAAGAAGACAGGTACATGTTAGAGACTGTAGCACAGGAGGGCCAACTGTAACAAGTCTGCAAGCTTTTTTTCTTGATTTCCTTTACCAATTATTAAAATTCACAACATTCCACCTTCATTAGACTCCTCTGCCTTCTTACCATGTGTGAATGCTGTTAAGCCATACATGACAAAAAGAGAAAGTTAGGCATTTGAAAAAAATTCATGAGCTCATGATTTTTTCAGATGTTTTTGCTACAAGGTAAATAGCAGCAAGTCATAACCTATGCCAGAACACCAAAAAAGTTTTTTTTTGAGGTTACGGTATATAGGAAAGCAGAAACATAAAACTGAAAGAGACTCCCTGGGTAATCAAATCAGTCTCTTGCAATTGCCGGCATTCAAGTTTTATAATTGTGTTCATGAATTTACCTATTATTTTAACTTCACATTGGCGGGTAGACGCTGCCAAAAGACAGCTAATGGCCCTTTGCCCAGGAATCTAAGGTTATTCTCACAGAGCTCTCGAGTACCAGGAAGGAGCTCTTCCTTACATCATGCAGCGCTGCAGGCCAGTACTTAATCCATCTCCAATAGATCATATGTCTAACTCTGGGGCATAATGCAGTTGTGGGTTTGGCAGTAATTTCAGAGTTCTGTGCAAGTAAGAGAGAACTGAAAACAAGCTGAAGAGCCACTTTCTCAAACATCCTCAGTTTTGTACAGCGCAAACTCTGTTACATCTGCTCTTTACCTATTTCACACAAATGAAACACAGAGTTTTGTTGGAAGAGGTGTCAGAAAATGTACAGAGAATTAACTTGCATTTATATAGAAAAAATGAATAAAAAGGAACATTAAGCCTTTAACTTTGGCTGTGTTATCAACAGTACAGCTCAGTATTCATGAACTGTTTCACCCTCTCAATGCAGATGTAGCATACAAAGTAATTAAGAGAAAAACTTTTTTGTTTCCTTTGCCATAGATCAAATAATACTCTGATTCAAAAAGTGTCATGAATACTAACAGCTAATAATAATAATTTTAAATCCCTTATAATTCAAAGCCTGTTTTGTTTTTTTTTCATTTAATAAAGAGTTACTTAAAAAAACCCCAAACTTACTTTAATTCTCAGAGTAAAATTATGCCTGCTGCATGTGCAGTTAAGGGTTCATATGGTATCAAGTCTACATTCCTCGATTCAAAAACTGTCTGGAGGAGTTCTGAAGAAAATAACTATATTTGAGTTAAAGGTTATAACACTGATTGCTTTTACTTATAATGGCATATTTTTTCAGGCTGTTTAGCTGTACATCTTACAGATATAAGCATTCACCATATGAAACTTCAATTAGCAATGATTTTCAAGATATAAAAAGGTGCCTATTATAATGGCATAGTGAGAATGTGTGGTATACATTCATTTAAAGTGCTGTTAATTCAATTGCTTTATCTGATCCAAAGTCACTTAGATTATATTAAATTAGCCATCTGTTTGGCTTTCACCTTGGAATGTCTGCCAGATGCTGAGTTTGTTTATAGACAATTTGTTTGCAGACACAGCCTTAACAACAGGCTTGCTTGTTGGGGACTATCCCTGATGGAAGAGTTTACCTGGAAAGACAGAACCCTGCACTCCAAACAACTGCTTGTTCAAAAGGGGTAAAAATGTACTGAGTACTTTGTGTCCAGTACGCTACTACACAAATTACGTCCTCTTATTAATTTCTGTAGTCTTTGTGATGAAGAGGTTTAAATGGTTCCACAAAGCTGCATCATTCTATATAGTGCCCATTTATACATTTTATGGTTTTCTTTTTAATTAAGGTCTGGCACTAAAATTAATATAGCATTTTGTTATCTACTGGGCATGGAAGCTTTTTACTAAGTCTCCAGATAGCTTTTAAAAGTCTATTAAAAAGCTGTATGTCATTCCACAGTTGTTACACGTGGGAAAAATATTTCTTTAACGGTATGGTCAGCTTGCTTTCTCTCTCCCCTCCAAAACAGTACTTGTTCTTCATCACAAAAATGATACAAAGCTGCTCAGGAAGATTCCAGAATTAGACAGAATTTAATCAAAGTGCTTTGATTGGGTTTGTTCATCAGCTATTCAAGAGTAATCCCCCATGGAAAAGCAAATCTTAGTCACTGGTCCAAATAAACAGGGTAGCATGCAATCACTGAGCAAAAATCAGAAGTGGTTTATGATCACCTGGAGAGATGTTTGATTAAATAACAGTCTCAATCCAGCCTTTAGTTGTCAAAGATACCCAACAGATACTGACATTGTTAATACTAGACATGGTGCTAGGTACTAATGACTACTCTCAGAAGCAAAAATAAGAAATTGGCTTTCTTCAAGTAGCAATAAAAGGTTATTTGTATAACAAAAATAACTAATTTTTGTCGTATAGAAGAATTAAGCATGTTCACATATACTAAATAAAACTTTTGGAAGAAATATAAGAATTCTTACTTAGTCGTTTAGCCAATTTCTAAATGACAGGGTTTAGAAGATTTCCCTTCCTTAGGGGAACTTTATACCACCTTTGTTTATTGCAGGCTTTTAAGCAGAGGCTTTTTTATCCTCCTTTGAAACATCTGGTTCCGACCAATGTTATAAACAAGATAATAAGCTGGATGGATTTTGATCCAATCTGATTCAATACGGAAATTCCTATGATCCGACTGATTAAATATAGAACTTTGATATTTGATCACTGAACCCTGACACTTATTAGTTCCAAAAAGGTTTGATTCATACTGGAATTTTGCAGACTACCGCTTCCAAAGCTTTTGATTCAACATTCTTTATGTAAACAAAATCAATGCATAAATATATGGTATATATCTAATTGAATCACCCAGACACTCAGGTCACTTAGATTGATTAAAGAAAAAGTACCTTATTAGATATTAAAAGGCAGATTGCCAAGAGCAACATAACTGACAAAGGAAAAATTCTACCTGTGCAGGAGACAGCTCATCTGAGTTTTCACTGGCCATGACACACAGATTTTTTTTTAAACTGAGTAAGAATCTTGTTTTGTGCACAGGTTAATCTCACAGTACTTTTTCAAAAGAACAATCCAAATACTCGTTTTATACACATTTCTCAGTGGGTTCCCCATCTAAACAGTATTTTGTAATGTCTCTGGTAAAGGGTAATTCACAAGACATATTTCCATTAACCTTCTATACTCTTTTATGAGGCAGGAAAAGGAGCGTTAGTTTCTATGCTGATATGAATTTGTGTTCTTTGGGTCTTCATCCATTGACTGCCAACTTCAAAAGCAGAGCGAACCAATGACATAGCAAAAAGAATGGGTGACATAA
Source organism: Ciconia boyciana (assembly GCF_034638445.1). NCBI lineage: Eukaryota > Metazoa > Chordata > Aves > Ciconiiformes > Ciconiidae > Ciconia > Ciconia boyciana. The sequence goes on along the minus strand of NC_132936.1, from coordinate 9,731,274 downwards.
ATGGATGAAACAACAGGGAGGATGGTTTTACCACCAGAATATTTAAGGAAACTGGGTTGGGCAAAGGAACAGAAATCAAGGTCAGAAAAAAAGAAATACTCTCTGAGAAGATGTAAGCAAATAAAGGTTTGAGCAAGAAGTCTGGTATTCCAAGAAGTGTTTAAAGATATATTCTGGAAATATTAGAAAGAAAACTAGAATGAACTGAAGAAGTTTTGAAAGGACAATCAAGATAAAGACAACACTAAAATATGATCAGAGTATGAGGCAGTGTTTACAAAGACTGCTTTGTTTCACACTAATGTCTTTTTTTTACCTTTGGAAGCTCTCATAAAATCATGAAATGATTGATTAAGAAATAGATTTTATACTTAAGAGGTGTAATAATGAAAAATGAATTTTATGTTTTAAGTCCGTTTTTCAAATAAAGTGAACATTAGTGCAAAATGAGCATATGATGCATTAATTTGTTTACTTAGAAATGCTTTTTTTCCTTTTTATTTCAGCATATTCAGTTTTTTTGTTATGTGATGTCTTTCAGTATTTTGGTTTTTTATTTGAAAGAGAAAATTGTGTTGAAATATCAAAATTTCCCACTGGATGAAAATTCCATTTCACAAAAAGCTCTAATAAGAACTATAATGTCGATAGTCATGACAGAATATGTCAGCACAGTAGGACTTAGGAGGCAAATGAATTACAAAATAACAATCATCTATAGAAACAGTGAGAATTTTCATTTTATTGCAACTTTTTAATTGGAAGTCATTTTATTTTCAGAAAAATGTAAATTTCTGTTAATTTTAGTAATAGAAAAAGAGAATGGATATGCTGCCTAGAGGAACTAACCAATGATTTGGAAGACACAAGTTTATGTAAGACAAATCAGGCACTAGAGTATCTGTCTTTTCCATTTTAGAAGATGGTTCCAACATTCAGGCTATTAAGTGTTATAAATAATTTCTTTTCAGACCTGCCTTCACAGTAAAACTTAACAAGTATCTTTATAGTACTAAGCCAGAATAAAAAAAAAATAAAATTAAAAAAATGTCAGAAACAATTTTTAAAAGAGTGTCCTTGTTTTAAAAGCAAAGCTAGGCATAATGATATTTCATGGTATTATGTGAGTATATGAGAGATAGAATAAGTTCTACAAGTCATAAGGATGAGGTGTGAATCACCAGGAAAGGGGATCCAACCCAGTAACAGCAAATCTAATGAGAAGATCATAAAAGATCATAAAAATCTGTGGACAGTTCTTCAGACAAAAGTTTAAGAAAAAAACATATCTATATAGTACAAAACTCCAGTATTTATAGTGAAGTACCAGTGAAATAGATAACAACCAGAAGTAATGCACAAACACTCATAGATATATACACATATATATGTAATATAGATAAAATTACTATTATATGTGTATGCATATAATACATATATATGCTTTAGATGATAGATAGATAGATAGATAGATAGATAGATAGATAGATAGATAGATAGATAGATAATGCAAGCATAGGAATATAAAAGTGCAGGATCCAGGCTGGTTTTGGACTATATAAATATGCCAGTGTTATGACATGGAGTTTATCCTTCAAAATCCTGACCTAGATCAACCAATCTCTTTTCCTCTTCAAGTCCTTGATTAAAACTCCCTTCTTTATGAGCATTCCTATCCTGATCTGCTCACCAACTTTATCTATACTCCTTGAAAAGTGTTATCTAGCATAAGCCTAAATAGATTCTATAAAATTGAGAATGTTCAGTTGTAATATTTTCAGTGCATATACTCTGTCTTTCATGTTTGTAAAGTATCTGGCACACATATGGCATGCTATAAATTTATTAATTTAGTTTGAATTAAATTAAATTCATCCACAATTTGATATTGCAGGTCGATGTTTTGGCTTCTGTTACTGTAAATGTAGTTGTGTTTTCACAGAAATATCATGCATGTAACTTATTTCCATAATATATTTCTTCACAAGCCAACTGGCAGGAAAAAAGTGAATAGAGGGAAATGCAAAGAAAAAGCAAGCAACAAAAGGGAGTAGAAAGCAAGCAAAGATAAGAGTGCATAAAATACTGATAGGAAAAAGGATGGATTATGAGCGAACAGGCCAGAGAAAGAAGCGAGATGGTAAAGAGAGGGCCAAACAGATGAAATACGGATATAGAACAAGAGATACATAAATTGAAAACAGAGCAATTGGCAGCTGAATCAATACAGGATTCATGGAAACAAAGCAGAAAACAATGTGCAAAAAAATAAAATGGTGAGGCAGGACAGTTAAATCTTGTTTGAGGGTGGAATAGTACTGCAGTATTGTTTTTCTTGCTAGGACTGCCCTCGGGTTAAAAAATACACCTCTCCCTCCCTGCCATAGTCATGTGGCCAAAACCCTTAATGCTGACTGACAGAAGAGCTCTGTTTTCTTCCTATGCTGGTGATATACTATCGATATAAGGCATGCCTGCATGCCTAAATCTTGACTGCTCTTTCTCCCTTTTAGGAACTAAAAATATTATAGACTTCTGTGGATCTCTGCAAGTGATGAAGAGTCTGGCTAAAGCATACTAAGGATGCCAGTAAAAACATAGTGCTTGTGAAGGTCCACGTACATAGATGAACTATGGAGCCAAAATTTCGACACAAAATAGCCCTCCCTTAACTGTCACCTCACTTTGAAGATGGTTTAAATTGCTGAGCATCTGCTGTTTAAATTGTACGGTTTGTTTCTTTAAACACGTGGATTTTGCTTCTCAGCCTGCCCAAGCCTAGGCATCAGCTACTAAAGACCTTACAACAGATAGGATCCAGAAACTGAACTTTAATATGTTTATCTCACCTGATTAGTCCAATCTGCTAGCTAGCTATTTTGAAATCACACTTAGCATACAGGGAAATTTATCTCAAAAAATACAGTTACAGTAATTCCTCCAAAATACATTAGAAACAGAAGGTTTGTGCCCAGTTTTGGGGGTTTGTTTTTTTGTTTGTTTTTATAATTACACTTATAGGCAGAACACTAACCATGAAGTTGGAAGCCTGGATTTAATGTATTTCCCAATGCAACCATATTTAAAACTGTCTCCCAGCTGCCCAAAGGCTGCCCTGACTTCAAGGCTATAGACTAACTGTGACACAGGTCACAGCCCAATTCTCCCGACACGACTGCTGCAGTGTTGGACCAAGCAATCAAGACGATGAGAGCTGGAATATGAGTGGGGCCCTTGACTGATAGTTACGGCATGTGGGTAGGAATAGGAAATAACAGTTTTCAACCCTCCTTCCTGGCCCATTTCTGTGTGTTTTAATGTTGGTGTGTCGCGGATGGAGTGAGAGTGCACTTCACTCGTAAGAGAGAAGTAAAAATATAGTTTATTGATACAGAATAGGGAGTTAACAAAGTTCAATGCGGCAGTGTTTTAACAAGATTCAATGGCGAGGTACACTTGATTATTTACTGCATAGAGGACAGGGTCAGACAGAACTGTCAGGGAGACCCTCCCGTTGAGTCATGAGGTTCGGAAAAGGATCCCCTTGCTTTCTAAACTCCTCCTCAGAGAGGGGTCTAGGTGCGGCTAGATCCAGTCCTAGTCCCAGACTTGGTCAACGGTTTATATCTAAAGGATTATATGTGCGCAGTCAATCCTTTATATCACTTAGCTAAGATTTCAAAGTTTAGCATGCTGTTAGTCACTTACCGAGGATCTGTTGCGGCAAGGAATCTCTCAACCTCGAGGAGTAACCTTGAGAGGCGTCCCTGCTCAAGGGGAGATCCTGGCGTGCAGCTTGCTGCCGTGCAGGAGAGCTCAAAGGGCCCTGGGCTGTCCACTATTTAAGGAGTAAGATGATTGACTTATGGTCATATTTGCATATCAGCAAGAGGTTTAGATCCCTGCTTCAGGCAGCCCTTGGCTACTTTGTTGCCATTCGTCCTCAAGGTCCAGCATAAGCTGGATGCAGCTATCAGGATGACTCCCACTGATGGTTACTGCTTGTGCAGGGTGCGGGGGGGGGGGGCGGGGCGGGGAGGGAGCACACCGCCACATGGTGTCATTGAATGCAAAATGTATAAATAATATTACCAACAAGCTCAGGACTCATACTTCAGCCACCTTTTCAAATGCCTTGACCACCTGACCAAAAGAAAAGAGTGAGCCCCACTTGCTGCTCTCAGGAGCATGTGGATTGAGAGATCTACCTTTATTATTTCTGGATGAAGATGAAGACACTGCAGTTTAGGATGCCAAATCCTCAGCTTTGAAGAAGTGTGGAAAAAGTGATATCAAATGCATCCTTAGCGATCACCATTGTGCATGCAGCAGTGGTTAGTGCATTTAACTAAATATTAGCGCAGTTCACTGGATATGACATGCCCTTTGTACAAGGTGGTTTGGGGATATCCTGCACTGCATACACTTGCTGCTTCCATGGAAGCCAATGGGAATGTCAGGCTAAGTATCAAGCAGAACTGAGCCTAAGGGAAATGTTTTATTTGAGAAAACTGTAATCATTAGTGACAAAATGGAATATGAGTGTGTCTTACTGCTGTCTATTTAAAGCCTTAGATTAAAAGTAAGGCAATTTCTCAATGCCTTAGGACTAATGCCTGGGAATAGTGTGTTTAGAAATGTATACAGAATAAAAAGTTGGTGTTGACTAAAACACATTACCATCTGCTTCTTTGTTTCATTCCACTAGAGATTAATTGAGTTGATCTGAGTTAGCAGATACTCTCAATGAAATTACATAGTGTGTTGATGAGGATTTCAATTCAGCTACTGATTAACTTGTTAGAATACCCAGGTGAGGTGATAATTGTTCCAGAAATCTGAATACGAAATTTTAAAACCAAGTTATTGCTTGCTGTTGAAGGCTGTGCTGACTTAAGGATTTTTTCTCATTTGTGTCATTATCAACCACACTTTAAAGAATTAAACCCTATGTATGTACGCATCATATGAGCTTATGTGGACATAACATATGTTTGTGTCTCTATGTGTGTTTAGATGTATGCAGATATATATACACATATTTATTCAGACATATATGAAAGTCCTAAGCATTGCTATGGTGGGACTTTCGCATGTGTCCGAACTGTAGATTTTTCAAATTATTATGACAAGCGATGTCCTTATTGATTAAAAAATGCCTAATTCCCTAAATCTGCTTCTGGAATCCCACTTATGTATATTTTGGCCACTTCAGTATATTTAAAAATCTTGCCTTGAGTCTCTTTTTAAAATGGGGCTTAGCTCCCAAGTAATTAACTGGAAAAGCATATATTTGAATGAGCATATGTTATGAAATGATTGAAATTGCTGAATTAAATGGATAACAGAGAACAGAAATCAAGGAAGTTACTGTATAGCTAATGAAGAGCCACAGGCTCTGTGTCGTCAAAGTGATGTAATTTTATCCCTTGCATACCATCACCAATGTCAATGCTAATATTTCTAAATGAGTAACAATTATGCCAGCTCCATTGACTTCAGCAGGGCTCCAGTTGGGTAGAAGGCTACACCCACATCCAGCTGCAAGTTTGAAGGGAATATTTGGAAGAGATTAGCTCTCTTTTTGAAATTAACCTTTGTTTCTAAAACAATATTAAAATTCCTATCCGAAAAGATAGGTAATTACAACTGGAAACATAGTAGCATAAGCACTGAGGTAGCATAAAATAATTCCAAACCATTTTTGTTTGGGTGAAATAAAACCATGTGAGTAATATGCATTTCAGGAATGAAAGCAAATTCCAGTTCTAAAGCATGACCAAGAAAAAGGTACCCACTGTTTTGTTCATTATTTTATTGAACTCACAGTAATTCTGTTTCACAACTTTATGTTCCACATAATACAATTATGCACACCTGAGCCTTGACATCTGAGTTCCATAAGTATTTTTACATCTCCAGAAGAAAGCCTTTTGTGAATTTACAAGCAATTCCTGCAGCAGTGGTCCTGGTGAAGTACACCTAATCATACAATAGGCAAAAAAATTGTTTTCCTTAATAACAATGCCTCATTATTCTATTTAAACCCATCAGCACTTATGCTAAAACATTAAACATGAAATGCACTCTGCTATTTAAGAGTGAAGTTTTTTCTGTTTTTTCTCCTGTTTTTTATCCACAGTACTTCAAGTCAAGCTGTGAGGAAAATCTCTTATGCCTGCTATGCAATTTTATCTTAATCCAAGGAAGTGGGAATCTAGCAAATGAAAAATAATCCAAAAGTTAATGCAGAACAAAATATCTAGGCAAAATTTGGACAGCACAAACTTCTTAGTGCACAGAAAGCCTGAAGGAGTATCCCGTATCTCTTAGTTGAAGAGTGATTATGAAGATGATCAACCAAATCTTTTATTTCTTTATTATTGATATTAGTATTGCTTTTTAGTTTGACTATGAAGCAATTTCTGTACATTTATGAAGAAAATGTAAACAACGTTATGGACTGGCTTTTTCATATATGCTCTATTAAAATATTTAATCTTAATATAAATGAAGATGATGGCCTCAGTTCTGCAATGTGAAATGGAATGGCAAATTCCCACTGTCTGTGTAAAGTCCAATCAGTCTGAAAATTGTAGTTTATGGTTACTAGCATATTACTAACACCATGCTTTGGGCTGATGAAATGTTAAAACTCTTTTGTCCTATGTACAGATACTCTCCCAAGTTTCATTTTTTCCAGCTCTCATGAATTCATTTTTACTTAGCTTCACCCATTTCAGATTTAAAGAAATCTCACTGCACCTCTTGGAAAGCAGGTTTTTGAGAAAGGCTTATTCATAGTATTTTGTTTTCTTAGAAAAAAAAAAGATTGCAGTTATTGAGGCTAAATGTATGTAATGTGTAAAATAGAGTACCTAACATGTTTGTTGGGAAAAAAAAAGGGAAAAACGAATGAAAACTTGTGTTGTTTTTCTTGGTTTGCTGCAGGGAAATAAATGGAGTGTTTGGCTAGATTTTTCTATTTTATTTTAATTAAAAGAGAAGAGATAGATTAAAGAAAAGCGATAGATAGCTATTATGGCAATTATTACCTTGACTTGGGAGGAGTCAACATAGAAGTCAGGTAAATTACTGGAAGTAAATATGAATAAAATACACTAACATAACAATGCCAATTATTTTTATTAAATCAGGTTGTTAATAGACCAGGTTTTTATTCACAGGTAGAGGAGGACTGAGGCTCTTTTCTTACATGACGTTTCCTGACACTGTCTCTCCATGATGGTTTCTATCTGTCAGAAGTGAATATTCAACATAACTCTATAAGCAAGTGCTACTTGCAGGCTCTGATGGCAGCTGGCAGCCAGAACTTGGATTCAGTTTTCAGCAAACATGGCATATTGTCACCATTTTCTGTAAATGATGGAATATCCCAAAGCAGCGATACTGCACGAGGGTCAACATGGGGTTTTAAGGTTTCATAATTCATTGGTATAAATTACTCTTTTTTTTTCTTCCTTTTTTTTTTAAAGTCTAAATTGAAAGTCTAAGTTTTTAAAGTCTAAATTGAAATCCCAAACCATGTTTTTTCTTTCTTTTTAGTAAGCATTAATGAGTGGTTAAAGGCAGCCTCAGAAGTGTTTTGTTCCTAAGTAAACAGTAGCAATGTCAATAAATAGTTTTCACTTTTGACATCATCCTGTAAAAGAAAGAGGTTCAGAGTATTACTGTAGATCCTGATGATCCCAAAGGGGGTTTACAGAATCAGTCATTTGGAAGTCACCGGCTCTGTAGTCCAAGGACCTGGTCTCTAGTCCAAGTTCCACCTCAAAGCAGGGTCAACACTGAATTAAGGCTATGCTACATAGGACTTTGTCCAGTAATGTCTTGCAAATCTCCAAGAGAATTTACAGCTTCTCTGTGCAACTTTTCCAATACTAACTTATCTGCAGACTGGAAATGTGCAGAGCTGAATTCAAGAACAGCTGGTTGGACTGATACAAACAAAACTTTTGTTTAGAAAGTGCTCATTCTACTTGACAGATGTTTTCTGAAATAAGCGGAGGTTCTCAAAATTTCCATGGATTGAAGACTTGATCATTGAAAAACTGTGATTCCAAAGTCCTGAATAGGATCTTAGTTTTCTGGACTTCATAGTGCTGAAGGTATCAGTTCTGCCATAGCTTCAAGGTTGCTCGGTGTGAAAATAGATGTGAGAAAAAGGGAAGTGGTATCAACTCATAGTCAGGACTCTGCGTTGGAATTGTGGAATGGAGACAGCTCAGCCCTGCCTCTGGGCAGGATGGATAGCTTTGATGAAATCTTTGTGGTCTTCTACAGTGGCTCACTCTCTGTTACTGACCTTCACTTTTGAAAACTGTTAGCACTCCATGTCTCATTGGTAATCTGATATTTGCGAGCTTCCCCCAAAGCAAAAGCCATAAAAGGTCATTTAAAAATAAATAAATCATGTCAAAAGGGAACAGTTTCAGATGGTGAATGAGCTATTCCTATTAAAAATGAGCAAAATGTGCAGTCATGCCTAGCTTATTTTTGAGAGGCTTGTGCCTGCCTCTCTTGATGGCTGTAAGGCATAATGGTAAAACATTGAACCTTACGAACCAATTCCTGTGCTTCGATTTCATTGCTAAAGAGTCAGTTTTGCTCAGGGCCTGTTGAGACAAGGAGTAATGAAAGTAGTAGTAATTTAGTACATATTTCAATAAACTCTTCCCTCACACTCATCCAGACCTCACTGCTAAGGTATGACATTGGAAGACTACAGTTATTGAGGAGATTTACTTAGACTGTCAAATGATACGAAGATTCAGCTTTGGCAAGGAATGGATTGCACGTCCAACTGTATAAGTATTCCATCCATTAAAAAAAAAACAACCAACTTCCTTTTCAGTGCATTTAAATAGACAAGAACATCCTTCCTGGTAGTATCTCTCAAGGTGGGGACTCTGATCCCTAAGATACAGAACTAACTAACAACAGAAACCCTGTAAACACTGTGCTTCTGGAACTGCAATTTTTCTGGAAATAAGTCAATTTTCCCCTGAAATCCCTCTGCCTTGCAGCTAACATCGTATGGCTGCCTTGCTCTTCCTTAATAGCAAATGGAAGGAAGACAGCTTGTTAAAAATCTTACCTAAGGAAACCAGATGTGCAAGAACAAATTTGTCACAGAGGTGTTCAACAAGGGATGACTTCATATCAAGAGCACTTGAACTTCTTCATGAAGGTCAGACTCCAGAGTGTTTTTCCATGGAGAGCCATCTGAGTTTGGTATGCAGCAGCAGTTGATGATGATTAGTTTCTTTTCATCGCACAGAATGACTAAACATCAGAATTTAACACATGCACATTGATTAAGTTCATTTTGATTCACTGAGTGAATATTTTTTGTAGCAGTGCTGGCAGTTATTTTGTTATTAATGCTTCTGAATGACCAATGATCTCAAAAAGTATTGTATCGGATGACACTTTCTTGTTTCCTACTGTCTCTGACAAGACCGGCAGTCTCTTTAAACATGGTGGTAGCTGTATCTGTACACTCCTATGCACTTGAGGTAATCCAGTATTTCACTACTCAAACTCCTTAAAAAATACATGGATTTCTTCACTAGTCATTCATTTGACTACTTCCTTTAAAAATGTAATGTTATTTATCGCTTCACATTCTGCTATAAATCTCAGTTGGTAGGTAACTTAGACCATGTTTGAAATTCTTACTGATTCATTCATGGGCAGTAGAGACCATAATTTTCCTTTTTGTATACAGTCTACTGTCTTGTCTTCTCTAAGTTCACTCTTCTATTGGGGAAGGTCTTATGCTTCAACTGCTTTGCTACACTTTTTCCTGAAAAAGGTTTCAAAAACATGTGTTACCACCTTCATGATATATATTTCTCCAACTGCAGGGCCATTCCAAACTATAACTATAGAGATTAAGAGACTCAAAGAATAATTTAAATTGAAACTTTTTAGTTCATATGCTCTAATCCCTAGCTCAAAGTGAGACCAATTTTGTTGTTACATCAGGTTGCTTTACAGCCTTGTACAATTAAACATTTAAGATCTGCAAGGATTGAGATGCCTCTCTGGGCACCTTCATGGTGAAAAAATGTCTCCTTATATTTCACTGGATTTTTCTAATTTGCAAGTTGTGATCATTGTCTCTTGTCCTTCTGATGTGCACCTTTGAGAAGAGTTTGACTCCATCTTTTCTATAACCCCTTGCTAGGTATTGGAGACAGCAATGAGGTCTCCCCTGAGCCTTCACTCCAGGTGGTTAAACCAGTCTCCCCCAGCTTTTCCTCATTCATACATGCTGTGCTCCAGCCCCCTAATCTGCTTGGTGGCCCTTCTGGACTCACTCAAGAATGCCAAGGTCTTTCTTCTAGTGGGGACACCAAAACTGGGCACAATACTCTAGATACTTCACAGGTACCAAAGAGAGGGGAAAAAGCACTTCCCTCAAGGTGCTGGCTACACCCTTGCTATTATAGCCTCATATACTATTGGTTTTCACTGCTGCAAGGCCATACTTCTGACTCATGTTCAGCCTGTTTTTCATTAAAATCCCCACGTATTTTACTACAAAACCCCTGTACTGCTGTGTGTATGTAATGGCATCAAAGATGTCTTTGCTTAGCTTAGTAGAATTCTGTCAATACAGATTTTCAAGGTTTCATGGAAATATTGCCTTGGTCTGACTGTGCAGTCAGCTGCTTCACTTCCAAGTGCTTTTACAGTTCATAGATTCTCACAGTATCATTAGTAAAAAAATGAAAACATAACACACTGAATCTGAGATTTGTCAGAAATTTTGACAAGGCTCATAAATCCAGTCTTGATGCACCTTTAACTCTACTGTCTGTTTAGCAATTGTATTTTGTTCTGTGAAACTCTGTTTTTTAAATATGAAGTTACAGTTCTATTACTTCTTTCAATTACAAAATAAAATCCACTAGTATTCACAGTAATAGCATGATATTTAAACACAAAACACAAGAATCATGTTAAAGAACACCAATGAACAGCAATATTCCAAAAGAAGCAGTGTACATTATGAAATTCACAGATGTTAATTTACACAGGGCTAACAAACCAGAACCATTCTTAACTGGCCTGTCTTTGCTCTAGTCTTTTAGTGAAAACTGACCTCTACTTTCCTCATTGCAGTCTCCCTCACTTACCACCTTCTCCCACATGAGGAAGAGGTTACTTGTCGGTCAAGAAAGTGCAAATTATTTTAATGGAATACAAACCTCTGTGATGGAGGAGAATAGGAACTGATAACCACTTTCCTTCGTGACTAGGAGGACACCGTACACTCTCTTTACTAAAAGGGTGAAGAGACCTGTGTATGCACACAATCATATTAATTGCCCCAGAACTTCACCTCACCAGTCAAATACTTCTTCAGGAGAAAACAGATTATTAATGGTACTCCCTTCTCAGATGCCACTTCTTCAGACCAACAACCCATCTTCCATCTGCTGGATCTCTTTCCACAACATGACTCTGCCATCGAAAAGTGTGTCCTGGTATGGGGTGAGGTAGGAAACACCTTCTCATTCTCTCCATCCTTCAACAACATACTTTTGCTGTGAAATGAGGACAGGGCAACTGGGAAGAAAGTAACAAAACATATCTAACCTGGCACAACATTTCACCTCTTGCCTGAGAAGTGAGCTACACATCACCAGCTGGGGGTGTCAAGTTCAGTAGATAGGATTCTCAATTTACAGGCAGAACAGCTTGATTTAAGTCGGTTGGCTCATGGCTTCAAAACACAAATGAGTTACTGCAGGGTAACATGCTACTGCATATCAGCAGCTTCACAGTAGCTGTCTGAGTGTGTGTATATAGCTCACAGCAAATGTGAGATCATTTAAGATATCTCAGATCTCCTTCACAGTTGAGAACGATACAGGGAGATGCTGTTTCTGACTCTGTGGTTAGTTAGTACATTTTCTTGGAAAGCACAGATGTACTTGCTAATTCTTCCTCCTACCTACTTTTGAGCAGGTTCAGGTATATTCCTGGATCTGAGAAATAAACTCATCTCCAAAAATAAGGTTTGCTTAATCCTGGAAGAAGACATAGACTCATAGGATGTATCAATCAAGGAGTCTCAGAGAAATGCACATATGTGCATTTACCCCAGATTTTGGAGTTCTCATATCACTGATAGAGAAACAGTAACTCTGAAGAACTGAAAGAGGATTTCATCATCATTTTCTTTTATCAGCAGAGTAGTCAATTTTATATCAATGCTGTAATAATAACTCACTTAGCTCAAGTTTTGAGTTGGCTACATTTGCTTTTCTTTTCTTTCTCTTTTGCTTGCTGTTCAGGAGCATTAACACCAGGAGAAATATAGCACTCAGGTCTATAAACAGAAGTAAGAAAAAAACTCAAGGAGCTAGCATGGGCTTGTTGAGTATTCTTAAAGGATTAGTATTGTGCGAACAATTAATGGGTTTGCTACAGAACAGAACTGATCCAAGGTTACATTCTGACACTATTGTTATTGGTTCTAGCAAATTATTGGATACTGAGGAAAGAATAGTAATTTGCAACAATTTACTTCTTATTGATGTTTTAAATTGTGTGTAACTCCTTCACAGAGAGAGCAATACACAAGGTAAGGAGGCACTAATTATTCCATTGCAGTCTCTTTAACAAAAATACCTTTTCTCATTGTAGAAGAAAGGACAAAAAAAATTAAAAGTTGTTTTCTTTTGACAGAAACTTTATAGCATTAATATAACTACGTGAATGGCAGAATTAAAAGGATCAAATAAAGATGTTGATTCTTGCTTATCTGAGTATAAATATAGACTAACACTAATCTGTGCTGGCTTCATGTGCTTTATATTTGATATATACTAGCTAATGAGTAAGCAGAATAGGTTACACTTTTCAGTTTCACCAGATTAGGGGTGAGATAAAGGTTTATGTGTTAGAAAGGGCAGGCCAACACAACCTGTCATGGTAAATTTCTGCTACAGGTGGATGAAGAAGTGTACAAAGCCTTCTTTAGACAACAGGGAGTAGCCTCATGATTGCAGGCTCTGGTATTCATGAGGAGCCTTAAACACCCCATTGTCTTCTGGAAGGGCAACACAGCTGGATGGAAGCAGTCCAGGAGACCCCTGGAGTATATCAAAGACTGTTTCTTGTTGCAAGTGATAGATGTGCTAATGCTCATCAGATAATCTTCTGGATCTGTTACTCACAAACAAGGAACGTGTGAAGATTGAAGGTGACTTTGGAAGCAGTGAAGGTGAGATTGTACACTTGAGACATCCTGAGAGAAACTGCAAGCCAAATAATTGAAATATGGGGACTCCAGTATCCAGTCTTGTTTGTTGAGGGATCTGCTTGGCAGGATTCCATGAAAAACTGCTCTGGAGGGCAAAGGGGCCAGGACAGCCAGTTCAAGGACAGCCTCCTTTGAGCACAAAAACGGTCCGTGCTGATGCGCAGGAAATTACAGAAGTGCAGCAGAAGGCTGTCTAGATGAACAGGGAACCCTGACCTGACCTCGAATGCAAAAAAAAAAAAAAAAAAAAGCGGAGGGGGAAGAGTAGCAGAGAAGCTGGAAGCGGAGAAAGGCTGCCCAAAAGAAGTACAGAGTCATTGCTCAAGCATGCAGGGATGGAGTTAAAAAGGCTAAAGCTCAGCTGATAATGAATCTAGAGAGGGATTTCAAGAGCATGAAAAAGAACTTCCGCAATTATATCACCAACAAAATAAAACTAAGTAGAGTGTGAGAACAGTGGTGCTCACTGCTCAGTGGAGCAGGGGACCTAATGAGTGGAAAAGGCCGTGGATAAAGTCAAGGTACTGAAAGTCTTTCTTGCTTCAGTTATTCCTGGTAAGATCTGTCTTCTGGTATCCCAGGTCCAACATCTCCAGAAAGAAATACAAGCATATGCAGTATAACTTTTGTACAGTGAGGCAAATCCCTTCAAGAAATACAAAATCAACTGGACATGAACATGTTGTCTCACAAACGGAGCTCGTCACCCAGTGTGCAACACCCAATATGCACACAGAGCCAAGATATCAGTTTATTTCAAGTTTTGTGCAAGACCGGGTGCTAGGTGGTAGCTTTGTGGAGCACCTAGTTAGGTGGAGCTACCACCCTTATGCAAACTATCCTCATTATAATACTAAAAATCACACCCCTTGAGGTGGAGATGCCAGCCCAAGCAGAGTCCCCTCACCTTTAAGCATGCACAGAATATTAAAGTAGTACTGTAGCTTTAAGATTGAAACAAGAAAATGTAAACCAATAGAAAACCGTTTTGCGTAATTACTTATACATATATATGGCTAGACTGCATAAATATTGTACCTGCATGAACGAGCAGTGTGCTAGCTTTGTGGAGCTACCACCTAGCGCCCGGTCTTGCACAAACCTTGAAATAAACTGATATCTTGTCTCTGTGTACGTATTGGGTGTTGCACACTGGGTAACGAACTCCGTTTGTGAGACAACATTTTGGCGACCCAGACGGGACTGCCATAAGGCCTTGCCCATATCGTCTTGCTGTCCTGATGGGAAGTGGTGGTCCAAACGGATTCCAGCGCGCACTGACCTGTTGATCGGGGACTCCCTTTGGCCTCCCTTCTGCGGTCAGGCAGTAAGTGACACAATGGTGCAACACGAATTTAATGAGATATCTTCAGGGAACTGCAGAGAAGAAAACCTCGGTGAGTGGGAAATCTGGTTCTGGGCTCTGCATAAGACGCATCAGGAAAGATGCACAGCAGTAGCATCTGGTTTATGTTTTTCAGTACTGATCTGTTTAATGAAGGGAGACGTCCCTCGTTCTGGTTTCTGTTTCAGTATCAGTTTCTCTTTTGAAATTGCTCTGCGTAAGATGCCCATAAAGTACCGCAACAGGAGCTTGTTTAGACTTCTGTACGTAGGCGCTTCGGTTGCTGAGTACATGAAGTCCTGGTTAACAAAGTTTTCCTAGGAAATAATATGGGTTTAAATCCCTCTACCAAGATACCTTCCTGCACTCCTTTAGGATGCATCCTGAAGAATTGGCAAAAGTTTGGAGGGGATTCCCCTTACTAAAGAAAAACTGCGTAAATATTGTAATCAATGGTGGCCAATGTACAAATTAGGTGACTATGAAAAATAGCCTGAAAATGGAACTCTAAATTATAATACTGTATTGCAATTGATGCTTTTCTGTAGAAGGATGGATAAATGGGATGAAGTACCATATGTTGATTTGTTCTTTACATTGCAAAAAAATCATGAAATAAATGTAAACTGCTGAATAATGATCCTGATGGTATATATGTTTTGGTGGAAAATGAGTTAGAAAAAAACAAATATGTTGTTCTGCATATGATATTGGAAAAGGATGGATCAGAAATAATGAGGAACGAGAGGATATTAAATTATTAGTACCAAGAACTAAGGAGGAGGAATTAAATAATGACACTGAGTCTGATGGAGTAGGGGAACAGTCCTCCCAGATGGACTTTTCACCAGTCTCTGGAAGGACTCAAGCTCGTGTACCTGTGATACAGGCACCACTGCAACAGGCAATTGGATTGGAAGGCTTACCAGTGTTTGTGCATGTACCATTTACTACTTCAGACCTTTTAAATTGGAAGCAATCAGTTGGATCCTATTGGGAAAACCTAGACAAAATGTATTAGTTAGGGGATGCAATTATATGTAATCATAACCCTATGTGGGGAGACATGCAGACACTGTTAAGCACTCTTTTTACCCCAGAAGAAAGGCGATGGTAATGGAAAAGCCGAACAAGAAAATCAGAGGCAGAATGCCAATGATGACCCTGCTAGGTTCATGCCCAGAAATGATCCTGAATGGGATCCCAACACCCGTGTAGGGAGGGCTATGATTAGACAATATCAACAATTGATTTTATGTGGGATACAACATGGGGTTCTGAGACCTAAAAATCTAGCAAAATTGTATCATATTAAACAAGAAAATAATGAGAGCCTTCAGCTTTCTATGAGAGGTTGTGTGAAGCAGCTAGAAAATGGACTGACTTGAATCCAGTGGAAGAGACTAATCAGAAAATGTTTAATATGTTGTTTATCTGCCCCAGATATAAGGAAAAACTACAAAAAGTGGATGGAGCAGGAGGAATGTCTATATCCCAACTGATAGAAATAGCTTATAAGGTGTATAATAATCAGGACAAAACAGAGAAAAGGGAAAAACAAAATAAAAAATTAAAGGACGGGAAGCTGCAGGCTACATTAATGGCTGCAGCAATTGCAGGGAATTCGGCAAAAAGCAGAGGAAGGGGTCGAGGGTATTATCAAGGAAATGATAGAGGCAGAGCTAGAGGCCAGGGTTGGAACCTTGGGTCTATCCCTGTTGCAAGTCATCTGGTAGGATCGAATTAGTATGCATACTGTAAGGAGGACGGGCGTTGGAAAAATGAATGCCTGAAGAGGAAACCAATTACCCAAGGCAGGGGATCCACACAGGAGGCCAATTTAATTATGTTGGGAACCTCAGATTTGAATTGATGGGGACTGGGGGAAAACATTGACATTTCCCCAGCTGACCCCCTGGTTCCAGTTCAGCTGGGGAATGAAATTATGGATTTTCTGATAGACATGGGGGCTACCCATTCTGTAGTGATTAACTGTAAGGGACCTTTAAGTAATATATACGTGCCTATTGTTGGGGTCACAGGAAAGCGAGCTTTGAAACCATTTATGAAACCCATGGAATGTAAAATTGGAGGTAAAGTGGTATCTCATGAGTTTCTCTATATGCCAGAGTGCCCCATTCCTCTTCTAGGGTGAGATTTACTTTGTAAATTAAGAGCACAAATAACCTTTTCTGATAGATTGCTACAGTTACATCTACCAAAAGAAACTGCCTGGAAAGCACAATGTTGTTATTGACTGCAAAGCAACGGGAGAATATCAACATCCCAGAGGAGATCCTGGATGCTGTGATACCTAGAGTGTGGGCAGCCAAGAGACTGGGAAGAGGAAAAAATGCTTTACTGGTAAAAATTGAATGGAAACCCAGAGCACAAATGGTAAGAAAAAGACAATATCCTATTAAGTTGGAAGCCAGAATAGGTTTGGAACTGTTGATAAACAACTTTATTCAGTATGGACTATTAAGAGAATGCCAATCTGAATATAATACTCCAATTTTGCCAGTCAGGAAGCCCCCAACACAGGAGTATCAGTGGGTACGTGATTTAAGAGAAATTAACTGGATTACAGTTGATGTGCATCTGGTAGTTCCAAATCAATACACTCTGTTATCACCAATACATCAGACAATATGCCATAGGACCAAGAATGCAAAAAATAGCTAATGTTATTGTAAAGCAGTGCTCAATATGTTCCAAGAACAATCCAAAAATACAGAAGAGACCTCCTCTGGGAGAGGTAAAAAGGGGACTAACTCCAGGGGAGTACTGACAAATAGATTTCTTTTAGTTACCTAGGTGTAATCAATTTAAATACTTATTGGTATTAGTAGATACCTTTTCTGAATGGCCAGAAGCTTTCCCATGCCAAACCAACAAAGCTAGAGAGGTAGTCAGAGTACTGTTGAAAGAAATAATCCGTAGATTTGGTATCCCTGAAGGAATGGCCTCAGATAATGGGTCCCATTTTATTGCTAAAATTGTATAAGAGGTTGCTAAGTTTTTACAGTTTGATTGGAATTTACATACTCCTTGGAGACTGCAATCCAGTGGGAAAGTAGAGCGTATGAATCAAACTTTAAAGAGACAAATTTCAAAATTATGCCAGGAAATGCAAATGAAATGGGTAGAAGTTCTACCTACAGCATTGCTAAGAATCAGGATTACTCCTACAGTTAGGCAAGGGGTTAGTCTTTTTGAAATTCTGTATGGTAAACCATATCCTGTAAATAAATTATCAGGAAGGAGTGGTCAAATGCACGTCAGTGGAGACCAAATACTGACTGAATATCTGCTGTGGTTGGGGCATACTTTGTCTTCCCTTCACAGGTACCTGAATGAGAGAACGCCTGTTCCACTAGACACTCCAGTACATACCTTTCAACCGGGAGACCAAGTCTACATCCGAACCTGGAAAGATGAACCTTTGAAAGAATGCTCGAAGGGACCATATTTGGTATTGCTAATTACTCCCACAGCTATCCAAGTAAAAGGAATAGATTCTTGGATTCACTACACGCGGGTGAAAACCTCCCCTCTGGAAGAGCAGACGTCGACAGAAAGAGCACCATTGAAATTGAAGCTGACTCGGAATTGAATGAACTGCACTTGGACTCAGATAGAATCCATAGTCCATATAGATTGTGTTCAAAGGGAATTATTTTGGTATTTTCTTATCATATTGGGAACAATAATATTATTAACATACCTTTGTAAATATACTGAATTCTTTAAGGTAGAGAGTGAAGGAAACAGAGGGAATGATATCCCTCTTCTGCCTAATGATATTTCTACACAAAATAGAATGGCCTTAGGCATGCTTCTGACTTCACAAGGAGAGGAGTCTGTACAATTTTAAACACTAGTTGTTGTGTTTACGTTGACCAGAGTGGACGAATCTTGACCGAGCTAAATGAAATTTGGCAACAAACTAAAATTTTACATGAAATTCAAAAGGATGATACTTCCTTAGGATTTGAAGAGCCCTGGCTTCAAACTTCTTGGTTTCCTGATTTAAGACTGTGGGTGAAGAAGTTGTTGGGCATAATACTGATTGGACTAAACATGTTTGTATGTTTGTATGTTACTACAGTGCACCTGCAGATGTTGCTTATCATTCGCTAAACAACCTGAGAAGAAAATGAGACTTATCTAAAAAAAATATATTCTTAGATAGTCTCAAAGTGGGGAATTGTAGTCAATCAGGAGCTGGTGGAAGGTCGGGACTTATGTAAGGTTGATAAGGGGGATTCAGACCGGAATGTGAAACATCTAATCAAAATTATTGTCCTTGGGAGTGAAAGACATCCTGGAGAAGTATGTCAGCTAATTAAGATGTTTTGGGAACAATTTGAAGCTACTAGCAGAAGTGTGATAAGAAGCACCCTTACGCAAACTATCCTCATTATAATACTAAAAATCACACCCCTTGAGCTGGAGACACGGGCCCACGCAGAGACCCCTCACCTTTGAGCATGTGCAGAATATTAAAGTAGTACTGTAGCTTTAAGATTGAAACAAAAAAATGTAGACCAATAGAAAACCGTTTTGCGTAATTACCTATACATATGTATAGCTAGACTGTATAAATATTGTACCTGCATGAACGAGCGGTGTGCTAGCTTTGTGGAGCTACCACCTAGCGCCCGGTCTTGCACAAAACTTGAAATAAACTGATATCTCGGCTCTGTGTGCATATTGGGTGTTGCACACTGGGTGACGAGCTCCGTTTGTGAGACAACAAACATGCCAGCTGGGCAGTTTACACACAATGCATTGAGTACTGTATGATCCACCAGATTTACAGCATGGCTGCAAAGGAACTGCATCACCACAGACCTGATAAGCTCAGTGCTTCAGAAAAAATTTTTTGCATATGGCTATGCAAAATGAATTTGTTCAGCCTACCAGAAATCTTAAATAAACTTTGGCAAACTTACCTGACTGTCTTTCAGTAAAAGGATGGGATTAATTTGCCCAAACACAGACATCTAATACCATTTGAGATACCTTAAGCTGTCTGAAATATCTACACTGGGTTGGCAGATATGACACACCACTTTATATAAACTTGTGTCCTTCTGAAGGTCAGACTGAGTACTTGAGGGACTCTAAAACTACACTAGATATCATTTAAGCAGTTTAGGTAAATGAATCCAGCCCTTTTGTACTTAGCTTTTAAGCCAAAAGACATGGGCTCAGCTCTGCCAGCTTCACATTACTGTAGCAAGAATATTACAATACTATCTTCCTGGTTTCCTTAAACTGTAATTGAAGATACACATTAGGAACATTACTGTCAATAAGTACGACTAAGATAAAAATAAAAAAGGCTTAGGAAAATCTGTAGCCCTAAGGGTCTTTCTCAACAAGTCAACCAGCTGCCAATTTTGAAAGAATTCTTCAATATGCATTTTTGCTATCTATCTCTTCAAGCATAGCTATTTTCTTTAGGAATATTTGCCACCTTATCTACTTTCCAAGCCCAAAAGTAATCCACTTGAAAATGCAGATGTTATACCTTTGAGGTCTTATGTGACTAGTTCCAAGTTGTAACATGCTTACATTGTGCCTTTGCAAGCACTCTGAGCTACACATGAAAAACTAGGCTCCGCATTAGATGAATGCTCCCATGTTATATTTGAGAATGAGACATCTGTGGAGGAATTACAGGCTTTTTTTGATGCTGAATTTTTAAGCTTTTGTTTCCAGGGCTTTAAAAAATGTGTTTCAGCACCTGGATGCGAGATACCTTTTGAAATCCAGGAAGGATCTTGTTACCTGCTAGGCTTAATTTAAGAATCTGGGGACATCATTAAGGGAAAATCTGTTTCCTTGTTCATCTGTGCACCAACTTTCAGTAATTTCATCAAAAGCAGCTGCCACTTTTATGAGCACTTATTTCCCAAGACTGCAAAACATTTCTGATCTTTGGCCCCTGCTTTAAGAGGACTCTGTATCCATCAATCTATATCTTTCCACTCCTTTCTGAAGGCTTACTTGTTTTCTGGTATCAAAGCTCTGGTGGTAATGAAACTCAGGAAAAATCAGATCATGCCAGTTCAGGACGTCTTGTCTTTTATGAGAGTAACCAATGAAAGAATGCTTCTGCCTCCAGCTACATTGGAAGTAAACCTGGTCAGGTCCATTTGGAAAGAGCTGATGTTAAAACCTCTCTTATTCTTCAGGCTTTCCATACTCAAAGGGTTAGTGGCACCAAAAGCTGTAGGTAACTGCTGGAAATCTTGCTTTCAACAGGGAAATAGTAAACAAAAGGCTGCTCTGTTCTTTGTGTCCTATGCCCACAGAGTTTGACTGTCACCCAGGTTCAGAATTAGAGTTCTTCCTCTACTTGCAGCATCTTCGTTTTTCTTATCCAGCATAATGTTGTCCAAATTAGACTTGCCTTATCCTGCACCCCTGGGGTGGGTACTCACACTGTTGACAAAATATTGTTAATTTTTTCTGATACAGGTTATCTGGATAATGTACGCAAGATAACATTGATCTCAGAGGAGTTAAAAATATTTTGCAAGCTAGCGAGAATGTTAAAGAAAACAAAACAGAAACCACAATGGAGATGGTTCCAGTGTAAAACATGTTTTAAAGCAAACCCTTTTTTTTACATGGATCAGAGAAACCTACTGTGAAGCGTTTAGTGAAAATACAGAAGCATCCATGTAAGCTTGTTTTCGCTTGCAATACATGGAAAACATATGTTGTTGTGATTGTTTAGTAAAGTCATAACTATTTACTTAAGTGAGAGGAGGAAATATTTTTAATGTCTAAGAGAACCATGAACTGATTCCTGATGGTAGGAAATGCACAGTTGTCTTTTACTCTTCTCTGCTCTTCCACATCTAGAAAAAAAAAAGAGTTACGAGATTCACAGAAGCATTTAATATGTAAAATCCTTCTTAGACTTGATTTACAAAGGTCCACGATTGTAGTTTCAGAAGTATTTTTCAAATAGGACCAACTAACTCACCTTATGATGAATACTTTTCAATAAAACTTAAAAATTGTTGTATTAGCAAAGTTTAGGCTGGAGGGTTTCTTTTCAGATGGACTGTAGGAGTTAGATATTTGATTCACATTTAAAAATCAGCAACAAGGTCTCCTGTGAAACTGCCATTGTTAGAGCCAAATAATGACAAATGTGTCAAAACAGACACATGTAAGGCTACAGCCAAGGTGGTCTAAGCAGGTTCATAATACTAAGCACATATTTAAGCACTTTTCTGAAATACGACAACATTTTTGCATGTTTTGCTCACTGCCAGGATTATAAATTTCAGAAAATTTTGTCATATCTGAGGAATTCCCACAACAAATGGAACTCACAGAAGTAACATCTAACTCAGGGTGATTCACTGGTGAGTAACAAATTACACAGGAGCTGTAAACAATGCAAAGTAACTCTGGAATATTGATATTGCTTTTTAACACTGTAGTGAAAGCTGAAAAAAACCCCAACCCCACAAAACAGTTATACCAGCAGAACATAAGGTTAATGAAACCTCCTGTCTCAGAGAAAAGGATCGTGAGTTCAGTCACTAAGAAAATACACTACATGATATACAAAAAGCACAGGGTAACTGCTGAAGGAGATGATAGAATTACGTTGGGGAAAAAAAAAAAAAAAGGAAAAAACCCAAATCCTAAACTCACCATCCTTTCTATAACATAATCATTAGGGGAAGAAATACTGTTAGAAATATTATTGGTGAGCACTATTGCAAAAGTGTTGCTGTAACATTATGTATGTATGAAGATAGGAATACAAACCACATGATATTAGACAAAAATAATTGGAAAGCTGTAAATTTAGTACTGTGGAGATGGGATTTAGAAGCAATGTTTTTTCCTTTCAGCTCCACCCCACTGATCTTTGACAAATCATTTCAGCTCACTGGTCTCTGCTTCTCAATCTATAAAATAGAAATACTGATATTTATATTCTTTCATAAATCATTTGAGGATGAGTAGATGAAAAGTCCTTTATATTAGTTAAAGGATATTTATTATGTTTACCCATGTCTGAGTTAAAGAATTCCTTCTTAGCAGAGGTAGAAGACTGAACCTATGGATTCCAGTTCTGGACAACTAGTTGCAAACACACAAACATGTTACATCCCATGATTTAAGGGGTCTGTGCTTCTCAAGACCCAGTCCTCCTCAAAAAAAGCACAGACAACACCAACAGGACCAATACCTATAGGACCGTAAATTACATCTGTGCTGTACATTTCACCAAGATGAAGAAATACAAGGTAGCTTGGACATGGGAAGAATTTTCCTTGAGGTAATAACAGTGTTTATTTTTGCTCTAACTGAACTGAAATTGCTTTTCAATTCATCAGACTAAAATATCCTGTGCTGAGCATTGTAATTCCATGGCAAAAACACTTCCAGCTTAAACCACAGCACAGTCTATCAGATCAATCTGCCATACTGTGACCACCCTGCTTGACTTCCATGGACAGCTCTTCTGAACTTTTCCTTCTTTCATGCTATTCTGCCCTTTACCTCTGAGACAGAGTATCAGAGCTTGCTATGGAAGTCACGTGCTACCACGCAACCTTGAGCATCCCCAACCCAATTGCTGATAAGCCTTTTACTGGATGGAATAATCTAAAACTTTTTTAAAAATTAACTTTTAACATAAAATAAATGTAATACCATTTAGCATCTTTACATTACATGAAAAGCCTTGTCTACATAACCATGCAGCAGCACTGGCCAGCTGCTGGTGGCTACAAAGACTTAGGGGGTAGCAAGACCCTTTAGAAGATTCACAGAAAAGGATTTTAATGTATGGTTTTCCTATTATATAGTTAGAATATCAAGATCCCCCCCAAAAGTCACTATGAAAAATAAAAAGAAGAGGGCTCAATATCAACAAAATATCAACAAATTCATTCTTGAAAGAAAATTGTACTTTTTATATAGCCAACAGCACAAGTTTTGTCAGCCTTTGACAGATTTAACTCGTGTGACCAAAATTTTCACATGGCAGATGCTAAAATCTGCAATTTTCATATTGGCAGTCCTACAGTTCTTCTGCAGCAGTCTTCTCATCTTGTATATATTCTGCCCATACTCATATATGGTTACATTTTTTCCCCTTGAACCACTATAAGCTTTCTAGTGACTATCTAGAAATATTAGGTTTGCCAATCTTTATTTTTCTTAATCCTCTAGTGAGGTGTGATCTAGTCATCTGGCTTTTGTTTGAGCTTCCTCAAGATTTATTGAGACCAAATCTTTTGTGTGAATTACCTGCAGGAGTTGGATAAGTAAGATGTATCTTTTTTATTGGTGCAGGGAAGTTTGAAAGTATATTCCTGACATAAAGCATTACTGATCTTTTAACAATATAAGAATTAGAAAAGTCATTAATATAGTTAATGATACTTAATTACATAATGGAATGCCTATTACATGATTCTTTAAGTGTCTCAGCATTTCCATGCATTATTGATAGCCAATTAGGTACAGATGAAAGAGCTGGGAGAACTATTTGCAGCAAACAATTTATTTGATAAATTTATCCTCCCTTTCTGTTTTTGAATTACCTATAAGCAGGCTTTGATTTTTACAAATGCCATTATTACTCCAAGTAAATCTTTTAAGCAAGGGTCTTCCAACCTATGCTCTGATTGCAAGCTATTTTATGTACTATTGCTTTCTAGGTATGAGTTATTCTTATTTCTCCACAACAATATTTATCTCTTCAGTCTGGTATCATATTCTGTTCCTTCACTGGATGAATACTAAACTCAGACTCTTCCTGATTCCTCCTCCTCCTTCAAGACTGGACTCATTCAGCCTGGGCCAGCCATAGAGCTCAACTTTACACTGGATTTGTCTTCCAGGTTTCTTTATCCAAAACAGCATGAAAGATAGAGGGTGTTATCATCCTATGAAATAAATAGAACACAGTTGTCCAACAGCTGGAATCCAAAGAAGAGAAGTCAGGGCTCTCCATAATTTGAATCTAATCAGAAACTGTACATTTTACTATTTAGTCTCCTATTGCCTGTCATGCCCCCCTCCATTAAGTTTTTAATTGCACATTTTACTTACATACTAAATACAGACATCGTTCAATGATTTACAGCATCATGCATCCAGTTGTGTAAAAATTATTTGTTTGGAGATATTAATCTCATCACATGCCAAATATGGTGTGTAGATTTACATCAGTCCTTTGAGGGACTACAAAAGTCCTGTTCATTAGTCTAAAAAGTGGTTGCTTATCAGTCATATTATTAAGTTTGTACAACTTGCACAACTACCAAAATTAGAGCCAGTATTTTTTAGGCTTTCAGAAGATTGTTTTAGCCAAGAGGTATTTATCAGCTCAGCTTCAGTTGATGGAATTAGGCTCAGATGCCCAACAGTCACTTTTCACTGGGACAAACTGAATTTTCTTTTAAGGATAGCCAGATCTGGTAGACTGACACTTAGCAGGTTTTTCCCTTCCTTTTCTGGCAGACATGGCTACTATTCTTCCTAGCTCTCATGCAGAGTGGTAGAGCATGTATTCCCAGTAGGCAGATAAACACACTGAAGACATGGCCAGTTGGGTTTTGCATATCTCCAAGCATGAAGACTCCACAACATCTCTGAGAAACCTGTTCCATTGTTTGACCACCTGCACAGTAAAAAAATATTTTTCTTATGTTTAAACAAAGATTCTGTATTTAATTTTGTACGCTTTACCTCTTGTCTTTTATTTAGGCACTACTGAGAAAAGTCTGGCTCCATCTTCTTTACTCCCCTCATCAAGTATTTGCACACACTGATAAGATCCCCCTCAGACTTCTCTGTTCGAGGTTTCCAGCCCCAGCTCTTTCAGCCTCTCCTTGCATGTCAGATGTTCCAGTCTCTTAATCGTTTTCACGGTCCTGCTCTGGACTCACTCCAGTAGGTCCATCTCTCTCTTGTACTAGGGAGCCCAGAAATGGACACAGCATTAAGATGCTGCCTCACCAGTGCTGAGTAGAGAAGAAGGAACACCTCCCTTGACCTGCTGGAGATGCTGCCCCTAACGCAGCCCATTAGGCTGTTGGTCTTTGCCACAACAGCACACTGTTGGCTCACAGTCAACTTGTCCCCCAGGACTCCATAGTCTTTTCTGCAAAGCCACTTTCCAGGTTGTGGTTCCCAGCCTTTCCTGGTGTATGGGAGTATTCATCCACAGGTTGTCGTGGTTTAACCCCAGCCAGTAACTAAGCCCCACGCAGCTGCTCGCTCACTCCCCCTCGGTGGGATGAGGGAGAGAATCAGAAATGTAAAAGTGAGAAAATTCATGGGCTGAGATAAATACAGTTTAATAGGGAAAGCAAAAGCCGTGCACACAAGCAAAGCAAAACAAGGAATTCATTCACTACTTCCCATCAGTAGGCAGGTGTTCATCCATTTCCAGGAAAGCAGGGCTCCATCACACATAACGGTTACTTGGGAAGACAAACACCATCACTCTGAATGTCCCCCCCTTCCTTCCTCTTCCCCCAGCTTTACATGCTGAGCATGACGGCATATGGTGTGGAATAGCCCTTTGGTCAGTTTGGATCAACTATCTTGGCTGTGCCCCCTCCCAGCTTCTTGTGCACCCCCAGCCTACGCACTGGTGGGGTGGTGTGAGGAGCAGAAAAGGCCTTGACTGTGTGTAAGCACTGCTCAGCAGTAACAAAAACATCCCTGTATTATCAACAATGTTTTCAGCAAAATCCAAAACATAGCCCCATACTAGGTACTATGAAGAAAATTAACTCTATCCCAGCCAAAACCAGCACACAGGTGCAGGACTTCACATTTCCTCTTTATCAAACTCCATTAAATTCCTGTCGGCATTAAGGGATAATATTACACTAAAAGGATTAACAGAAACTCAACCAGTGTCCTTCAGCAATAGCTACATTCATAATCTGTCCTCTCTGCCTGACATGAGCTGCATCTTGCCTCGATGTTTGATCATTCATATCACGTGGGTGGTGTCAACAGATTTGCATAGGTTGGTTGTGTTGGGAAGGCTCTTAAGCAGTCTGGATGTTGGGTCCTTGTGGGGTCCACTCATTCCAGTAACTTCAGACAAAATGATGTAATATTGTTATCTTTATCTCTATGACTGTTTTCTGTAAAGCTCCTTTTAGGACTAAAGTATAGCTCATTCTTAATTCTGGTGGATAAAACCAGCTGATTTAAAGAGAAAATGTGAAAATGAATGAGTCTTTAAAAAATGACATATTTTTGGTTTTGTTCTCAAGTTACACATCAGCTATTCTATTTTTAAAAAAGAGTACCAGATTAACTACTAATGAATTAAAATGAGAATAATTTTTATTGTCCTCCAAGATCTCCTCCAAACTACTTGAGATGTGTTTAATAAAATTCCAAAAGTTATTTTAATGTCTATGAATAATATCTAAATAATACACGTCGTCAGCTATGAAGAAGGATGAATAAGAGAATTAAAAGAAAAACAAAAATACCTTAGGTGTATGTATTAAAATTTGTCCTTCAGAGATTTTCAAGAGCAGATCTGCTACTAAGTAAACTCTGTAATATCCAACAAGTGTTTCGGAATGAAGTATCTCATATTTCCTTCTCCATGAAGGAGAGTGCAGCAGACACAAAAAATAGTGTTAATGAGAAGTCTATATCACAAAAACTTTAGCTATCTTCCCCCCCCACCTTATGGTTTCCAAAAATTACAAACTACTGTTTAGATTTATTTGCTAAGTTATGTAGCAGAACATTGTGCAAGACTATCTGTAAACCTAGAATGAAAAAAAGAATATGGTTTTAATTGAGTGATTTTAATTCTTCGTCCATTTCGTTTTGTTCTTTCCAGGAGTGAACATAGCTCTGATATTCTATCAGAGCAACCGATGACTCCACTTACAAAATTCTTAAAATGTTAAAATATTGGGGCACCATAATCTAAATGTTGTCTTGTGAAGACAGACAAAATTATTGTCTCTCACAGGCAGGGATAAAAGAGAAGAAAAAAGTCCAACATAGACAAACCCCCAAAATTTCACAAAACATAACTCACCTTACCCTGCAATGGTTTAAAACATAACAAAGAGAAAAAACCTGTCTCAGACACTGTAGTAACCATTCAGCATAGGCATTTACACTTACTGAAAATAAGTCCTATTTACAAATCTATTAAACCTTCTGTACCCATTCTGTGAGTTGATGAGGTCATGAGAATTTGGTGAAACTAATGCTTTAACCCCTTTCAGGAAGGAGCATGTTGCTCTTTATAAACTAAGGGTGGGGAATAGAACTGCAACAGGGAGAGTAAGGTCCTGAGCAAACTGTGATGTATGTAATGTCCGCACCATTAGCTTTACCTGACATCTCTTATTCAGTGCACATGTTGCTGATTGACAGAGACCCAACATGTTGATTCATGCTATTTAATTGCTAAGTCAATGCCTAAAAAGGTTACTGCCATCCATGATTTGATTGTTGATGAAGTTCCTGACTTTGCATGCATTACCAAGGTCTGTCTGGATGACTCCGTAAAACCATTATTGTTCCAGATGTTTTCTTTTGAATCTTGGCTCATCAAAATTTGAGAAATGGCTAAAGCAGTGATACTACAAGGCTTTTGATAGAGCAGAGAAAGCAATAACAGAAGGTGGAACTCAGCAAAGCTCAGACTTGAGGTAAGATGTGTGCTTTTAATGATAAAGAAAATTTATCCTAGGGGCAGACTGCAGAGTAGTTACTTGCAGACTAACTCAACATATCATTGACGGTCCCAACAAAAGGCATTCTCAAAGCTGCCTATTTTGTGCTGCGTTGTCCACAATGCAGCACACACTAAAAGAACAGCAATCAATGAGCACAATGTATTCCAGCACCGGAATCAGAAAAAAAAAAAAAAGTTGCTTGGAATGAGATGCAATGTTATGTGGTTTTTTAAATATAATTAGTGATCCTAGGAAAAGTCCTCCTCTTCCCTTGTAGAAATCTAGAAGCAATTACTAACATATAAGGCTTAAGTTCAGCAATCCACTTTTTCTCTGCAAAATAACTGAGATCAGGACTAATGCAAAAGTTGTACACTACACCTTGATTTGCCAAATTCAGGTGAGTGAATGTAAAGTTAAGAACCTAGATACTTGGTTTGACCTGGGAATTAATCATTTTGGAAAGTGTTAATTTGATTCCAGTTGTATTTAAGGGACAGATCAAATGAAGGATTTAGGACAAATCTTCTTGATATAATGCTGGTTCATGGAGACATATCAGAGTAAGTGTGAAACAAGCTACCTAAGGTGTCAGAAGATATATATTCCTGTTAGGTCAAGGTCCCATCTGGGGTATATTACACTGCCTCACCACAGGTGCTTGATCGGTAGTTCTGGACCCTGGTGATATTAATTTGCATAAATTCTGCTTAATTTGCTTAAATTTCGCTTGAGGTACAGGTGTATGTAGAGTTCAGTGTTTTATTGAACAGGAGTAGATTTAAACATATGCTTATACCATGTTGTTAATTTCCATGAAACATACTAATTGAAATGCTTATGAACAATTTACTTTTGTATTGAGTAAACAATATCTGATACCATGCTACATTTGTGCCCTGCACATGCATGTATCATAGCCCATGTTTGGCGATGGTTGCCACGAGACTGTATGCTATACACTGGGAAACTGGAAGGACAATCAATATCATAAAGTTGAGTATTATTTATTGCTATGTGTTGTTATTGTTGCTGTTGCATAACCTTTTTGCTATTTTTTCTACCCTTTCTTGCTTGCCTTTTTTTTCTTTTTTTTTTAGAGTAAATTCAAAGAGAAAGCCAGAAAAGCTAAAGAATTGCCCACAAAGCAATGCTCTCCTGCACTTATCCTTTTGCTACGAGTCACTTCTGGGCTTGTTGCTGTCCTTACCATCACCCCAGGTTTGACTGTGGTTACATAATTGTTCTAGCTTGTGAGCTTCAAGGTCAATCTCAACTCAGCTCGAACTTACCAAGATTTACTTGCTATGAAACAGAAAGAGAATTTCAAAATCATGCAAGTAATATTTTGCCCTTTCAAAAGTGGAGGGCAATTCTTTTTTCTACTGTATCTAATACTCATACAAGATAAATTAGTTCTATGAACTAGGCAATCTGTTCAGAAACTGTCAAAATGTCCATGGTTACTGAATATATTCAGCCTTCCTGTTACCTGAAAAGTATTGGCCGACTGGTATTTTTCAGTTAAATCCTTCAGGCAATAAACTGCCTAGAGACACCACTGAGAGTCTCCTGAGAATGTAGCCCCACTGCTTGTGTATACAGGGAACAGCTGAGAGCAGAACAGTTCAGATAAACAGAGAGCAGTAGATGGAAATATCCCTAAATTGCATTGCCGAATGTATTTTCCTCTTCTTAAATTACAAATTCTATCTATCTGCTTCAAAATACATGCTTGGCAAATCTCATGCCATTTCATTCTGGAAATGGCATTGAACACATAGAACTTGAGGGTGCACATTCACCCAAATTCATGCAAGTAAATGTGAGGAAACTAATCTGCTTCAAAATGCTTTTATATATATATATTTTTTTTTTTTAAAGAGAATTTGGTGGAATATTTTGGATTTCATATGAATGGCTGAAAAAAGTTCTCTTCCACCCACAGTATGAACTATTTTGATACCACTGTGTTGTTTCATGGGAGGTGATCTACCGGTGTATCCTGTTTTCATTTTCTATCAAAGTCTTCTTTCTAGTCTTCCTTGTAGTATATCTCGCCCATTATACACTATGGACCTTTCACAATTTTTTGTTATTATAATTCATCATAGGTTACCACATTCAGTTGGTGGACACAGGTAATGTAGGATATCGGAATCCAGGACTACCCGCCAGGAGGCAATAAGAAGCCTTCATGTTCTAAGAAGCAGAAGCAGCAGCATATGAAATAACAAAATATTCTGGTGTTTTGATGGAAATCACGTATTTCACCATTTTATGCCAATTTAACTTTCAACAACAATGAAAAAAGCAGACATTGATCACTAAGTACCCTTCTAATCAAAAGCTTTGCTTAGCATAATCACATCATTTTTGTTATTTTCTACAAGTCCTGTGATAGCAATATGTATTTGTGTGCCACAGGGTGTATATAGATGATAGTAATAATCAGTAACAATAATCATGTTTCTGATTTCATCCAGTTTCATACTTTTCAAAGCCTACTGTTACCAACTAGTTGAAATTCTGCAGCTGTCGCTTTATAATTCCCCCCATATATCCCATTAAATCTCTCTATAAGTGGCCTTTGTATATGCATGTATATGCATGACTGTTATACTAAAGTGAAAATGTTATTATCCATTTTTAACACTGGTCATGAAAATTGGCCAAATTAACAGGCAAATGCCAATGAAATATTAGTAGTGAACATATATTAGCAGTAGGTCATAGTAAATAAACATGTGTAACCAATATACTCTCTAAATATTTCTGGCCTTCTCTTATCTTTGGCAGACTACACTTCATGTCTCACAACCTGGACATTTCATTTCCCAAGGAGCTTCAATGCTTGTATGAAAGTTTCTGTCCTGACAGCAACCTTCAGGCACTTCACAGACACTACCTGTGAGTTACAAAGATTTTGGGTAAAATCAGCATTATTTCCCTTATATGCATCTGCTGTGGAAAAAAACCCCTTTTGAATAGGATTGCCCAGCATATTCTGAGGGTTCTTCTTGCAACTCGAAGATAGATATAGCTGGAAACTAAAACCGAAATATTTACAAATGTTCCTCCAAAACTGTAAATCTATTCAATGCTGCTGAATTCAAAGCTTTCTGGTCACTATAGCCCAGCCTCCAAGCTGTAGTATTATACTAGCAGCACATTTGCGGAAAACAGATGTAAAAACTTCACAGGAAGACTTGAAGAGACTGAGATGACACCTAGGGAGGTATTGTATCTTCAGTGAGATGGTTCTAACTGTAAAAGACAGGAAGTCATAAACTCCCCACTTTTCAGCTGAGATCCAGACCTCGGGATACTCTGTCGTCACAGTATTTTGTCTAAATTCCTTTATTCTTTCTCCTGCCTTGTTTTGAGTTTCCTTTTCCTCTGTCTGTTCTCTTAAGTGCTTTGTTGATCCACAGCCTTATTTTTTCTCTCCACTTCTCAGTGATTTTTGTATTCCCAGTTCTGATATTCCTATGATATATCTTAACCCTTTCTCTGCTGTAAATACACATAAAGCAGGTCAGAAAAACATAAGCAGAAAAACTTCACTTCATATTCATATCTCTATATTAATGCTAGAAATGTTTGTGGGCTTGTCCAGTCTCATAAAGACTGGACATGTCATGAGGCTTGTCTAGCTTATTAGATTCAAATAACATTTCTCTAATTTCATTTTTTAATGATTAATCCATCAAGGGAAAAAAAAAGCACAAATCAAAATTTGAGAAAATAATTTCTGAGGAAGATTATAATGAGAGATGCAGCTTAAAAATATCAGGCTGTTCAGGGACTGTTTATGTACTGAAAGAGGCTAAATTTATCAAATAAACTCTTTGCCATTATTTGTTCTGATTTTATTGGGACACATAGGAATAACGCTCTGGAGCACAAGCTGAGTTTAAGTTATCTCCTGTGCAAATTAAGCTGTAGTACCTATTTGTGTGGCTGTACAAGTCCAGAATTGTATTAACTTTCACCTTGTCTATGCTCTCCATCAGCAGTTCAAAAAATGGGATATTTATCAAATTTAGAGACCATTTGACCTTCTTCAAGTTAATACAAAATCAGATTGACCTATAGTTGCCAGCATCAAGAGCTAGTTCACTCATTAGATGACTTCTAGATAGGAATGGCCAAACGGTTTCACCTGAGATCACTGATGAGCTACATCCCATTAACCTCCAAAGAAAGAAGAAGAGACAAGAAAAGGAAAGAGAAATAGAGGACAAAAGAAGCTTCAAAGTAACAGCTGCGTTGGTTAAAGAAAATAGCAGAAATATAGTAGAATGGTTATATACTTGCTCTGCTCAGCTAAGACAACAGTCTGGGGATAAAGGGCTGCAAAAGCATCAGTATTTAGCTGTCCCAGAAAACTTTAGGGCAGCCACCTCCTAGTGACCACATTCTTCCCTTTCCACACCAGAAGTCAGCCTTGCTCTCCTCTGTGCATTAGACCAGTCTTGCCAAAACAGTAGAGACAAATAGTCCGGGAGAGAATCTGTGTCAGTAATTTCACTAACTCAAAAATTGTAAGATGCTTCAGGAAAGCAGCTGATTTACATGAGGGATCTCAGGAATGATTTTTTTTTTTCTTTTTAGATCCTTACATCCCAATCTAACACATCAAATCTCACCTGATTTTATAGGAGGAGGACAAAAACTGGTCTGTTTGAGTCAAGTCTGGTTGCAGTGAAGAGCTGGCCATTCATCCAGAATGCTGGTTGTGTTTTTTCTTTCTTTTTTTTCTTAATATGCACGGTTAATCACAATGTCCCAGGACACTTTGTCACAGAGAAACTGAGGTTCATATGAATCCCGAAATAATTTGTGTTAAACTTTTAAAGGATAATTCCAAAACCCTCATATGATTGATTCCACAAACATATGTTCAATAAATTAAATTATGAGGGGCTTCATCTATTGTATTTTCTGTGAATCACGTGTGGGACCTGTTCACCACCTTTGAACTCATGCCAGAGACAGAATCAACTGGCCTTCCAGAAAGACTGGAGTCAATACAGGAATCAGTTTCATTAGTATCTTTATCAACACCAGTTCAAATACCACAAAAGAAGAAAGAGATGTCTTTCTGAATCACTTCTTTAAGTAACTTTTCTATTCATTTTGACAGGTGACCTATACATAGCTATATCAGTATATCTGGTGTTACCCTCTACGCCAGGCTGCCATCAGGCTTAATGCAGAAATGGTTGTTCTCGTTGCAGACATTTTCACTACCCCAGTGCTCTGTGTTGAAAGTTATCATCGTGAACCATCAGCATCACTACAAAATCAGACAATGCAATCTAAACAGACTCCTTCAGTTCTGTGTTGTGAACTGTGGAGAACCACAGTTGAGTATCTGTGTTTCTGGCCATGTATTTGTCTCTGCCACCCTCTGCTGTCACAAGGGGAAGGGTCAATGGCAGGAAGGCAGCAAGTTCCTGCTGACACAGGAGAACAGCCGAGGGTATAAATACGTTGAACTAGCAGAGCTCAGTCCATCTCGCTCGGAAAGAAACGGACTTTTACAAGGCTTTTAGATCTTCACAGATGGGCTCAATCCACATTGGTTTCACTGTAAATTAGGACCACATTCTATTTATTAGGCTCTTGGGAAAATGGTAGAATTCACCTTTCTGAAAAATTTCCAGATTTTAAGTTTGAACACAGAAATTTTTATATTTTTCATTAAAGCAAGAGAAGAACCTCCAAATGAAAATTAGTCTAATGAAGAGATAGGCTTGTAATATTCTATTTTATCTTACTGATGGGAATTTTAGGTTAAAAACATTACTTCTTTACATTTTTGTTTTGTTTTGTTGAGCCACTGCTTTTGCACAATGAAAACTTTGTCAAAACAATGCAAAACAGGTCTATTTTATTTCCACTTTATGTATTCCTGTTATATGTCTATCTGCACACCTTGAAGGCTAAGTTGACAGTAAATTTGCCTAAATGCATTTTGTGTCAAACAGTGCTGCCAATGTCTGTGTGAGAGTGCTTTGAAGAGAATACTTAGGCGAAAAGAGAGAACAGCCTATTTCTACCTCTCAGTGCACAAAAGGAATCCCTGAAGAATCCAGTAGGTCTCTGAATTAAACTTTTCTCTTTTCTAGGTAGTGTTTTCTAGGTTCCTATTTTTAAATCTGTATAACCATTTTATAATCATTATTACCCATTAATTATAGCTTGTATCATATTTGTAGCCAAAGTGAATCAATAATGTACAACAGATCTTTTTACCAGTTATACAATCAAACATTATACAGATACACTCATGCTTCGAAATAGAAAACTATTTAATCAACTTAATTTCAATTCAAAATTAAGATGGAGATACTAATCTATGTTCATTGGTTCATATCATTATAGATCCTGTCAAATAAATAAGAAAATACATCCCCTGCTCCTGAGAATTTATAATCTAATTTAAGGAATTTTAAATCTGGGAGCATACCACATTCCTTCATAGCTATTTCTGCGGATCAACTCTAGCTTAAATCTGCCTTTAGAATCTATGGAATGCTCCCAAATTCTTAATTATTTTACAAATATGCCAAATCCTTACTTCTTCATTCAATTTTTATTTCCTATGTGCAGCCCAATGACAAAGAACACCCAGCCATGTTTTATGTGAAAATAAAAAGCCAGTTGTTTTCCTTGGCTGAATGCAGGACAAAATTAGAGTTTCTTCAAGTCTCTGGCACCTGGTTGAAGAATGCTCATAAGGCTCTGTCCCCATATGGGAAAAAGGCCAGGAAGATTTGGTATTCCTGCATCACTCCATGAAATAATGGCACTCTGATCCTCAGTGAAAAACAAGTCATCATCTCACTGGACAGATCCCTTTGTCAGGTTCTATTTCAGGATCTTTATCTATAGGCCCAGGAATTTGAGGAAAATGAGCAGTAGTCTGCAGGGCTGAGTCACAGGCTAGAGCCTTCCCAGATGATGTCCCATCAGTAGCCTTTAGTGGTTCCTCTCCTTTCTCACAGCATCACTTCCTCTCTCTAAGCTCAGACTATCCATCAGACAAAGAAATAATAATACTTTCTTCCCTTTGAAACATGGTTTCAGAAATGCAAGCTACAGGCTGACTTCATTTTTTCTGCATAGGTAAAAGCCCAGTTTGCTATTGCAGAGGGGCTAATATTTCCCTTTAACTTTAATTTATTTGGACCTGAGAGCTTGGTGTTGCCATTTCTTGACTGAATTAAGAAAGAATGCCTGTAATTAAAAGGTAATGTATTAAAACAAATGTTCTTGTTCCCGTATTGTTCACTTTCTCACTAAACTATTACAGCATATTCATTCTATTACAGATTAAGACAATACTGTCAGATTATAATATCAATAATAACAGTATTTATTATTTCTCTTTTATTTTCTGTTTTATTTTAAATACATGTATATATTTAATGGGTAGTTGTTTTACTCCTCAGCAGAGACAATTCTACCGTATACTGGTTTAAGAGATAAAACCTGTCCAAACTTCTGTAAATATCAGAGTGTCTTATCATAAGTTGGATTACTACTCTTGCAGACTGAGACCAGATAAACAAAGCCCTTATATAACTTCAGGGCTGTTGTGATCAATTTGCCTGGTGCACGACTCTAGGGACCATGCTGTTTTACCATCTTGATTGCAATGATAAATCCATCATTATGTTCAGTGCGGTGGAAACAGCTCAGAGCCTTGCCATTTCTGGCAAATCTTTTCTATGGCAAGCTCGTAGTAAATCAGTCTAACCTGAGCTGACAATGATTGATTCTGAACAAAATGTCACGAACAATCAAATCCTCTATTTTCTTCTTCTTTTAAAACTGAATAGATTTAACCCCTAAATCTAACTAAATTCCAAATAAGACAAAATGGGGAGGGGTTGTTTGTTTTTTTTTCTCAGATTGATAATCATGAAAAAAAAAGGAGATTTAATTCACATTTTAGAAGTCTAAAATGTGTGGCAAACAATGCGCTTGTTATTTACAGTCATTAATCATTACTATCACTGAGAATCAGAGAAACACATATTTTAATCCACATCAGAGTGCATGTGTGGGAAGGAGACAGGAAGATTTATCAGCTCTCTGAGGCAGGTATTGTTTCTTTCCTCCTGCTTGCTTAAAACCCTCCCATAATGGAGCTGTGGTAATGATTGGAGTGTCTGAAAAATTTCGTAACACAGATGGCATCAATATTGTAACTTGGCATTAGAATCATCCGATCGGCCTGCTGATTTATCTTGGGTTGTTTTTTGTAGGCTCACAAAAGCTGTTGGAAAGGACCCTGAATCATTAGGGGTGTTAAGGGGAATGTAAAGTTCTCCCAGAAATCTGTGTTGGTCAAAATCTAACATTTGATTGAACGTGGTTGAAACAAATCCTATGTTCTATTGACAGAAAATGTACAGAAAAGAACAGAAAACTGTTCTGGCCCCAAAGTTAAATGTTCCAAAGGTGGGAATTAATTTTGTCAGGTAAAATGTGGGTTTTGAGGGTATATATAGAAAACAATATACTTTCATTATATCCCTTAAAGCAGCCAAGTTTGTCTGGAATGGATGCAGAATTTAAAAAGACATGAGCAGATCTTTCTGCTTTACAATTTATAAAGAAAAAAATAGTGTTAAAGAAAAATAGCTTTGGCTTTTGTGCATACTGAATAGAAAATGAAAATTATATAGTCACTGAAATGATTACCTGATTTATTTGTTTATCTAGAATATCGGATGAAAGAAAGTAAAAGAATTGAAATTAAATGAATTATAAGCATCTTTCAAATCTATTCTTTTTCTAATATACAGAGATCAGACACTTTTGAGAGGCAATCAGCTTCGATGTGAGGTAGAGCAAACAGAAGCATCTTCCAGCTGAGACAAAAGGCTTTGCAGAGATCATGTGTTTGTGAGGAGATGTGAAAAGAATAGCTTAAATTGACTATCAGATATTTTTATACTGTTTTGGAGGAGTGGGAATCTGAATATCATGCTTGTGAAACTGAAACACAAGCAGAACTTGCTATAGATGGGGTATTATTCTCTGCACAGCCCTAGAAATGCAACTGTCTCTGACCTGAATTAAAATCATTATTCCTATTCACATTTTTTGAATTAGAATTGCTAGGGGAAAGGCAGTTCTGCTTCACAGAAGATTTAATTATATCATCAGGTTTTGATATTCAAAACTTAGTTTAGTTTTGATTCAGAACAAATCCCAAAAATTCTCGGTGACAGGAATAGTCCAAGGGTTCTTAATACAAAGACAATCCACTCTGAGAGACTGAACCTGGGCTGCAGTTTCTGAAAGCTCTGGGATTTCTGGATTAGAGGCAATCTCTCTGCTTGGCTGCCTCAGTGACACAAAGCTTCATAGTCTGGTCTCTTCAGTAAAACCAACCAATAGCCACGTATATGAGTTTTCAAGAAACTGGGGATGTTTAGGACATGCCTGTCAGGCAAGCTTCTTCTGCCTGATTTCTAAAATAACTGCTATTAAATTGAGCTGTCTGCGGACTTTTTCATGTCATTCCCAGGTAAAACCTTTTTTTGCCAGAGATTTTCCAATCAGCATTAATCACCCCATTATGGCTATGCCTACATTATCAATGCAGCACAAACAAGCATGGGTTTGTTGAGCAAGGCAGCTGGTGCTGAGGACCTATATCCACACCATACAGCGGGTTTCAGGGAGTTTTACTTGGACTGGTTGTAGTCTGCCTGTGGACTGTATTCTCTGTAGTCTGAAGCCCATTCCTCTTTCATTTAATCCAAAAGGAGTCTCATTTCTGATTTCCTTCGTGAGAATCGAAGTGTGGTGAATAGATTCCTAATCTGAATTAAAATGCTAGGGTAAATATTGCGTCTACAAAAGGTTAGATCACGACTTGTGGTCTCACTGCCTGGGGATATCCTCCATGAGACAGGCATGGCTGCTGTTCAATATTGTGCCCAATGCCAACTTTCAGAATAATGCATAATACTTTAACTGGTGGCAGTGAAGGTTTTGCCTTCATCAGGAAGTTACTGTGAAGTAAATTCAAGTCTAAGTCATATGACACCATTATTCTGGCATGGATCCCCTTACAGAGTCAATTAGTAGACATTAACTAATCCAAGCTTCTTCACCTTAAACTCCAGCTACAGTTAACAAATCAGAAGCATCAGTCATGGGGAATTCAGTGGAACTTTGCGTGTAGAAACTTGATTTACATGAGGAGCAATCAGGAAAAGACAGAAGGTAAACAAAATAAAGTGACTCTTAAAGCTGACTTTGAGTTGTTCATATAGGATCTTAATATAGTTTGAAATCAAACTTCTAGTTAGTTCAGATTAGCTTTTCCACATGTTCCTGTGTAAGCAGGCTTTTTGTAGATAATTTGAGCAGGCTACTATGCTTCACTTTTAAAAAAAAAACAAAGCAAACTAACCTGTTATTGATCAGGACTAAGTACAACCTGTTGCCAGAGGAGGCTAA
The DNA here is from genome assembly GCF_034638445.1 of Ciconia boyciana. Lineage (NCBI taxonomy): Eukaryota > Metazoa > Chordata > Aves > Ciconiiformes > Ciconiidae > Ciconia > Ciconia boyciana. Next base: position 9,692,399 of record NC_132936.1, on the reverse strand, counting down.
GAGGTCAGCAGAATTAAAACAAAAATTATAAATATGCGCAGATAACAGAAGCAGCAGTATAATAGCAAATATTAAATCAGTAAATGAACAGCAAAGTCAGCAAAACCACTTTCTGAACTGACAAAACTGCTTGTAAGACCAGGCTTCAGACAAACTCACCCCATCCAAGGTTTGGTAGCATTTTTCTGGAAGGCTTTTCACCATTTCTTCTGAAATACCTGGTGTCAGCCTCTGCTGATTATGCTACAGGAAAGTAGATGAGCAATGAGTCCACACATTATACCAGTAAGAAGCACACATATATTCCTGAACTTATTTTGTATTTCTCTTCAAATATCAATATAATCTTAACATTTTTTAAAAAATCTTTTATTTATATTCTAGAAATCTTCTTTTTTTTCTGACCAGTGCTGAGATCATTAATCCCCTAAAGGTATACCTACATTAGCAAAATAAATAGGGTGAGGGCTAAGGCCCATGCAACGGTACCTGACTGTTCACCCTGCTAAATTGTTAGCCAACCCTGGCCCAATTTTGGACAGGATGAACAGGCAGACTCCTATTCAACACTGGGGCAAGATCTGAGTTTGGCACTGATAGGACTGTTCCAGCAGTGTTTGTGAGGATAAGATTATTTTATTGTACAGTTCAACTTGTGCTGTGTCACTAGACTTAAGATCCAGAAAATATTGCCTTGCACATTTTATTAATTGAAGATTATAGGTATCTGAATTCCACTGAATCCCTTTTTTTCTTTAGCAAATCCCAGCCTTTCTTAATTTTCTCGAGTATATTACTCCCAGAATTGAAAAATCCATTGCTAACATAATTCTATGCATATGAATAATCCCTCTGTTGACACACATTGGCTTCAGTGGGTACATCCGTACTACTAAAACATAAAAGTGCCTAGGCTCAAGGACAACCCCACAGTTATCCATACGGTCAGATTGTAAGTACTGTTGTAAGGGGACTCTAGATAACCTCTAGGACATTGCATGACAGTGGATATTTGAAGGTGCAAAGGCTGTGCGGGTAGTACTGAAGAAGGATGCAGGGCGGAGAGCACCAAACCTGATTCAGTTTCATCCTCATTGCCTTGGAGGAGCAGTTTCTGGAGTCTGCAGTGAAAGACATCTTGGCGGCTTCTTGGCGAGAGTTAGAACAATTAAGCAACATAAATCACCAGGGGTCAGAGACTTGTGGTCTTTTATTTAGCAGCGTGGATTCACCCAGTACTGTTCCTATGATGGAAATGCACATACGTGTTTTCAGGATTAGGAAAGTAGTGATTTATTATCTTTTCACATTCAATTGCCTGTAGGATGAACAAGAACAGCTGTTCAGTAGTGTAGAGCAGCAATACACAGTAGTTTGCTTCAGGGTAGGAAAGGAAGGAATTCCATAGTTTGATTTGGTAGGGGAGTTTCTGTCCTCAGAACACAAGTGGCCAAATGCAGGTTTATTCAGGAAATCTTTGTCTCACTGTGAAAAGTGCTATTGTCTCTTAATTACTACCACCGATAGCCAAGTCCTTAATATTGCATCTGTGCTGAAAGGCAGGATCCTCCAGAATTTTGCTGAGGCATTGTCTGTGTTCTGGCACGGATGATGCAAGACCATCCCAGAATAACAGCACCCTCTTCTGATCAGTCGTGGGGTTCCTGGTTTTTCCACTATCCATCACTGTCAGCTCCCATTACCGCAGTTTCTCAGATCCATCAGGCTCCCAGCACAGTGTAATGCACTGCAGAATGCTATAGGAAATGAAACCATTCGGGTAAATATAGGTTCCTTTCTTTTTACTGAATAGAGTGTAAAACAAAACGCAAGTTCACATGCAAGCAGGAATTATATTAATGGAAGTGCAGAAGAGAAAGGATGGAAATGATTGCTGAGTCATCTTGTGTATTCCCTTGAACATGTAAATATTTTTCTCTACTCCCTACTGCCTCAAAGTTCTTTGTATTCAGCTTCACTTCAGCTGAACAGACCATGTCTGTTGGTTGGCTATGCTGCTACAAAAATATTGTCAGTTGGCAGCATATACACACTTGCCTTGCAAAGGACACCATTCAGGGGAATGTATAATACTCAAAATCAGTTGCAGGCATAGGTAGACCTAGAATATATTGCATTTTAGGTGATGCTTCCAATCAGTGCTACCACATTTGCAACATCAAGCATTCAACAGTCAGTAAATGTGAAAATTAAAGTTGCATGCACAAATCTGCTCTCTTTTAAATGTTCTTCAGGTCTCTGAACTGCCTACAAGCAATTGCGTGTGAAAAGATAATAAATTACTGCCTGCCTTTTGTGCCTTAGGAAAAAAAAGTCCCTTTTAATAAGATGATCAAACCTTCAGGTTTGAAATTTCCACTTGAGGTTATATATGCACGAGCAGTCTCATTGCATAGACAACACAGTAAAGTGCTCGAGACTTGTTATGTTAAGACTTGGCAGATTCTTTTGACAGAACAGCATTGCTTCATCCTGGCTGCTCCACATTAGAGATCACTTTCCAGATTGTGCAACTTTCAGATGAGGTATAATAAGAAGTGAGAAAGGCACAGATTTAAGAGAAGCAACTTAATGAAAAAAAGTAAAACTTGAACTTATGCTCTTGTCATTATCAGCCCAATCTCCCTTCCGTATGAACCTGCAGTATTGTTCAAATGAGGAAAGAGCATCTGGAAGGGAACCAGTTTTGCATAATCCCATCTGGAGCTTCATCTTTGTGGCATTCTTAAACGAGATGCTAGGTTGGTGCATGGGCAGGACTGATAGGATGCTGATGGATTTTAGCAGACAGCCTCTAGCAAGCTCTAGTGAGGAAAACACAGATGGGGAATAGTGATTCTTGGCAGTTTACGATTCAGCCAAACCTGAATGGATTGAAGACCTGAGAAGAGTAAAAAGCATCTTCCTGACCCCAGGACTCTACTCACGCCAAATCTCAAGTTCCTTTTACAAAACACAGAAGTAAGTATTCAACCATTTGAAAACACCAAATACAAATAATTGTATTTCTTTGTCAAGTTGGAAAACATTAACCAGATTTTTATGCATGCTAAAGTTAAAGATAGATACCACTTTTCAAACAAAAAGTATGTGAAACCTTACTATTCCAGTCAAGTACTACATATTCCCATAAGCAGCTCGATGCCATCTCAGGAATTTGATGCCTTCCCAGAAATAACAAACAATTCAAACGCTAGACCTCATATGGAGGAACCAATCTATCCTCACAATAGCTTGCAATGAGTCTTTATGAATCTCCTTTCACAATGCAAGGGCAGTGATTGCCAATGAAAAAACTCATGTAAAAATGCAAGACTAAATGGCCAGAGAGAATAAGTATAGCTGCATACGCTGTTGAAATGAGTATCCAATGATTTTTTAAGACAGTCTTCTATGTGAATACCAATGAAGCAAGTGAAAAGATCTTCCAGACAGGCATATTTTTCCTTATCAAGATTTTTTTAGAATCATCTGAGAAACTAGGGGTCATAAATGAGCCTGCCCCTACCCTAAAAAGTTTAATACCCAAATAGAGAGGAGGGTAAAAGGAATTATTATCAACTCTGTATTATAGAAGTGAAAAATGCCTGATTCTAAGAGATCCGGACAGCTACAGCTCTGGTTTAAATACACATAACTTTTTAGACATTCAGCACTTCCAGACCAGTTCTTAAGTGATTTTTTTTTTTCTGAAATCTGAAGTCAAATACTTGAAACCGGTTTCCTGAATCCCTTATAAATACTTTAATCATGACACCATCCATTTACTCTTTAATGTTTTGCTTTTGGGCTTCTTGAGGTAACAGAAATCACTTTTACTTTAAAAACAAAATGCAGAAAGCAAAACCCATTTGTATAATTACAACTCTGATCTCCTCTCCTTCTCCCAGATATAATCCCCCCTAGAAAACTCTCACTTAATGGGCCATTCCAGTAAACCCTTATAGCTCAAAGATTGCTGTGTTTAATAGAAGCCCGTAAGTGTTGAAATAGCAAAACTTGCAGCAAGATTCCCTGAAAGCTGTGCAAACTAACAAGCTTAATGGATTTTTAATAGTACCTTTACAGACTTATACAAGGGCAATGGAGGCAGTGGTGGTGGGAGGTTATGCTTGTGCATAATATTAAAAATATTTTGAATGCTCCACAACAGCATTAATACCCAGTAGGACTATATTCTCATGGAAAGTTACATTAAGGAGTTTCTAACCGAATAAAACAGGTATTACGTGCCTTTACCATGAGTACAACTAATGTAATGCTCCTGGGGACAACAAGGTGCTCCTGTTGCATTAAGCATCCCCATATGATTAGTGGACTATAACATAAAACAATTGTGGGCATGACATCTATGTCTAATATGATAAGAACTCCAAATCACATATTTGTATACAAACATGATGTTGAAAGTTGTTGTGAGGTTAGTAAGAAATGACAGAATGAAAAGTTCTGAGTTCAGAAATTTAGCAGTGACTCTAAAGGACAAGAAACTAAAAAATAGAACTGACATCAGCTGGAGTTTGCAGTGTTATCTTTAACAGAAAAAGACTGGAAGAGAATTATGGGGGATACATAACAGTTTAGAAGACACTTATTCTGGAGAGGACATGGAAAATTTCATGCATATGTGACTTCAATCTATCCTCTTGTTTTCAACCTCTTTTTTGTTGTTAAAACAATAAGCTAAATTGTATTGTCACAAAAATTATGTTAATTTAGTATGGAATTATTTACTTGACTTCACTAGGTACATAAATGTAACTGATGGCCAACCATGGTCCTTTGTGATGATAAGGCCATCTAGGCTTAGGCACATTATCACATTGGCAGGCAAATAGAATAGATCCTTTCCTGGTTTGCAGCTCTAGTTTTATGATTGTTCTAAGCAAAAGCCCTTAATCTGAACACCCACAGAATACCTGAAAAGAGACGATATATTATTTTCTGTTGCAGTATATTTTTAAAGACCTGAAGTTTTGAAGCAATATTCTTTAGTTTTCAAGGAAAAAAATTATAATTTGTAACACAGCTTTACTTCTTCCCTGCAAATGAACCTTCACAAATTCAACACTCCTCATTTTTGAGAACGTTCAGATAAGTGGGATTTAACAAGTTTAAAAAAAAAAAATCCATTATTTTGGTTTTGGACAGTCTTTTTTGTACCCTAGATTCCCCATAATCAAAGCTAGCATTAGTCCGCTTTCATTTTCCCGAAAGATGCCTCCCATTACCTTGAAACATTTTCTACTTTGACTTATAACTTAATTTGCATAAAATAATTTGTATTAACTCTATCTACCTACCCATTTGTAGGTTAAGTTTACATGCTGGATATGTTTCCTAAGGAGAAGGGGCTTGGAGGCTGTGTTGGTCCATAGACTTGAATGTGTTGCTCTGTAGTGTTGAAGAGGATGAAAAGTGGCTTGCTGCTTTCAATGCCTCAATTCAGTCTGATCAACCATATATAATGTAAGCCTCTGCAAAACAGTGTCATCAAATCCATCTGTCTGCTGAGAGAAAAATCCTTAATGATGGAATTTCACACAGTTTACAGATAGCTGCAACTTAGTCTTTGTACTTCTGAACCTCAGGAGGGGAAACAATCACCAGGCCCTTTTTTCCAACATAGTAAGTGCTTTTCATCAGCTCTAACATTATCCTCCTAAACTTATAGACATAACAAAGCTGAAGTTCCCTTCTTTATTCAAGTATATTGGATTTTTTATTATTATCATTACTCCTCCTTTCTCCTACTCCAAGTGTCCTAACTATAGGTAATCAAGTTACCTCATATCATAGTAACAAGTATGAGCTAAAATCCTGTGCTTTCAGAGCATTAAGAACAACTAGATTTTATTCTTACTGTCATAGCTCTGGACGTCTGTGAGAGAAGACAGACATCTGTGTAATTATACTTTTTGTTCTCTTGAACAAAATTGCATACTCTATTTTTTGAACATCTTTACATAGTCATGCTACCAAGTTGTCTTAGTTATGTTAGGCACGCATTTCTTTTCAGTTTGCCAGTCTAGGAGGTCTCAAAGTTCAATTGACTGACTGAGTCATCTACAATATAAGTTTCTCTGTCTGAACATATCACTCTCAGCTTCCATCAGCTCAGAGCTAGTCAATCCATCGAATCTGGAACACATCTCCTCTTAAAACAGGCAATGATTTTTGACCGGATGAATCACAACTTAAACTCTGTAGACTGTATTGACTAGATCTGCACTGACTATAAGGGAAATCTAAACAAATAGTTCAGATGAAGACATCTACACAATGCAGTGGGTGTTTCCTGCTCCCCCTTCTCCCCCTGCCCTGTGTTCTTTCATTGCATGGTGGTGAATTCAAGTTGTTAAGGCCTCAGTCTTAATTGCCATCCATCTGCAGATATTAAAAAACACAGACCATCCATTCTGGATCAGATCAAAGGTCCTCCTAGTCTGGAATTTTGTCTTCAGTAGTGATCAGAACTGGATGTCTGAGAAAAAATATGACTAGAGAGCAAGTGCATGACATAACGTCTCCACAATATTCTCCCAGGGATCAGTAATTTTCAGCTCAAAGACTTTCTAAACCAGAGGTGATTTGTTTGTATTTAAGAATCCTGAGGAATTCCTCTTCTATGAATTTGTCCAACTGTGCCTTGAATGTATGTAAACTTTTAGCATCCTGCAATAGGAATTTCCACTACATCTCTGCATTCACTTGAAGACCGCCTTGAACCCCCCATTTGTTATCTTGTTTTCATGTCCAGCTCTCTCCAGCTTTTGCCCTGGAATAGACAGTAAATGATCTTCTCTATGCTGTTTGTAACCTCACTGACCTCAGTCCCAGGTTCCTCTCAGCCTCCTCAACTATCACTGTTTCCAGGCTGGAGACCAAACTTAATTATCTTCCAGCTTTCTTACTTAGCTGTTCAATGCTTTTTAGGAGCTTTGTTACCCTTCTATGAACTTTGTAGAGTCTTTCTGTGTAATTCTGGAGAGGACAAACCAGACCACAAGTTGGATCTATATAGGCCTATGCCATTATCTAGTGTCAGTATACATTATAATATTACTGACATTGCTAATCGACTTTATATAATAGCTCATATGTAATCATGCAATCTCTGTTTTGTTCTCTATTCTATTATTAATAATTCCTACTATTCCAACTGGGTTTTGATCATTAAGGAGAGTAGAGCTGATATTTTCAAAGGAAAACCTGTTATAATACCAAGATCTCATTCCTGAGTGGTAATGATCAGCTCAGAGTCCCTCATTCCACATGTAAAGGTTAAATTATTTTTCCCATTTGCATTACTTTAAATTTATATTTATTGAATCGTGTCTGCCATATTAATGCCCAGATACTAAGTCTTGTAATGTCTTTGTACCATTTTTTTTCCTTTTGGTCTCAGGCACATTTTTTCCATCCCTCAAGGGTTTACAGTCTTGGTGGTTTTACACCAGAACAGCACCTGAGTCATTGCAGAGACCTCAGAGACATTAGTCATGTTTTCTTCAAAACTTCATCTATAGAGACACACCATCCCATTAAAAACACATTTCCTCTTCCTGTGAAACACTTCAGGTTCTTAATACAATCCAAGCTGCAGTGTGAAGAAGCTATAAACAAGCCTATGCCATGAGATGAAGAGAAAGCTTCAGAGCAGGCTTAAATACATCAAGCCCCATAAACCATTCTTGAGTTCAAAAACAGTATACCACATCTCTTGGAAGACCAAAGGTCATAATAGCTGCAAGGGAACTAGGGTGTCCCTTGTCCTGCCCTCCATGTGCCTGATCCACACACATCTCATGAAGAACAACCTGCCCTTGTGCCAGCTGAGGAAGGTGTTTAGGAGCTCTCGAAGAGCTTAATCCTCCCTGCTGGCATATTTACTTTTAAACTGCTTGTATAGTAGGTGAATTTGGATTTGAGGAAGAGTTACAACCCATGTGTAATAGAATAATGGGCAGAGCCAGTGTCTCCCAATAGGAATGTTAAATGTGAACTGTGCAAATTAATGTTGTTGTATTGAGTGTATATACAGAAGATGAAAGCCTGTATCTTTTTTTTTTCCTACTATTAAGTACACTCATGTTGTCAGCACTTAAACTCATTAACTTTGGGACATTTAAGTTCTGCCAGTTTTATTCCTGATCCTACTGAGAGTTTTTTATTTCTTATAAATTAACTCACCCTCAATTGCTTTGATCCCCTGAATTCCCAGCCAGTTCATTCCCTGATGAGACCAGAGGCTTAACTTGTTTCCACTTGAAAATGAGTGTGCACACACATACACATATACACACACAGTGTAAGTGTAACTTGTAACTTTTCCAGTTCATTATTTACCCATATATTTAGTTTTCATGTTCCCTTTGGGGAGTAAGTTCCCTAAAGTGCAAAGTTTTAATCATAAGGCTTGTGGCTTTTTGCTCAGTGTCAAAAGCACTATTTCTAATAGCATTCTGGCTCCGCTTATGTATCCAAAGATCTACTGCTGTGGGGGAAGGAAGAATGATTGCTTTCCAATAACTGTGCCCAGTGTAGTACATATCTTTGTAAACACGGAACAGGAGAAAGGCTGCCCAGATCACAGCTACCATGTACAGAGTGATAGAGTATAACTCTGTGCCCCTTGTTCAACTTAGAATTAATAAAGGATACATCTACTTTTTGGTTGATAGCTCAGACATTTTCTGCTGCAGTTTTGTCTGGTTTTGCTTTGAAAAAAATATCTGAACTAATGATGCTGCTGGCATCTTCTTTGTCCATGCTGTGCAAACTCTGCCTCCACTTGCAAACTCTCACAAAGCAGTGTAACTGCAGTTATTGCATCTTTTCAAAATCTTAGGTGCTTTGCATCTCCATATGCCATGTAGTGGGGATTCTGACTTTGAACTCTACATGATTTTCCATAATTTTCTGTCTTTTATCTTATTTTTTTCTTTTTCTGCAGTATTTTGGATTCCCTTGCAGAACATCAGCACTGCTAGAGCCTTGTCCTTCCTCCTTCGAGTCAGTGGTAGCGCATTTTCCTGGGCAAATTCTAATTGCTTTGTCAAGAGCCTGTTCTAAAACTTCCCAGGTTTATCTGTGTGTGTGTGTTTTGTTCAAAAGATCGTCTTGCCTCCGGTCTCTTATCAAACTTACTTAATCTTCCCCCACCAAATTGAAGAGGCTGGTTCTTCCACTCAGATAAGTCAGAAGATCACCTCACCTTTTTTGTCCACTCTGACAATGTCACTCATGTTTCATTTTCAAACAAGTGTCAGTCCTCTTCAGATTTCTATAATTAGTTTCACAGTGGGTCACCTCTGCATGACTAAACTGAAAATTACTCAAAAATGCGAGTGCTCCAACCTAGGGCATTTTGAGAAATAAAGTTACCTTCAAGCTGTCTTTTTGTGTATGTGTGTGCGTGGTGTATCTTTGTTGTACATTCAGTTGACTTTTTAATATAAAAATTGGATTTGTTCTGTAGTAAAACATGTATTTTTGTTGCCATTTCCCATTTGACCTCCCCATTTCCACTGTTTCAGGCCTGAGGGGTTTAGTTACTTCATTCATTAATTTTCTCATCTCTATTTATTCCTGAAGTGGTGCTCAACAGAGAAAGCTAAAGGAAGTGTGGCACGAGAGGGGCACCCACCCTCTGCATTTCTCTGGGATAAGGCAGCCTGGCAAAGGAGCAAATATTCTGGATTATCCTGCCTTCCACTTCCAGCAGCTTCTACAGCCGACAGAAAGGCTGAGCAGTCAGCAGTAATACAACCACTAGCACAATGGCCCCAAAGGGCTCTTGTTGTTCAGACCTTGTCTTCTGGTCGCCCTGCTTTCCTTGCTCTTGCTGACACACGTAACTGCCCGAACCATTTCTTGTGACCGCTCCAACTACATCACACTCATCCATCTTCTGCTTTGTTCTCTGGGGGCTTGCAGTTGAATAGGCGAAGTGAGGGTTAGGGAGAACAGCCAGGGGAGGCTCCAGGCACAGAGGAACCACCCAGACCAGAAATGCTTCCAAACAGCTTTGATGCAGCATCACTTGGAGCTAACTGACAAACAGCTTTGACACTTTGGCTTGCTCCTGCTTTCACTTCAGAGGTCTATTTCCTCAAATGACCAATTTGCTTGTGCTAGTTCAGTCTTCGGTTCCCTTCTGAAGCCAGCCCATTATTTATTCTAAGAAGAAACCAAGACACACTGACAAGATCACCATGCTATTCACTCCAAATCAACAACATGGAGGTGTATCACATCACTGTTGTTTTTCTCCAACAGTGACATTCTTCTAACAGCATCTGAGCCAGTCCTGTCCTCAGTTTCTTCTCTGCACCCTTGTAAAGGCATGAGGCACACAACATAATGCCGCAAAAGCACTGCTCTACTGAGCTCTGACATAGCCTTTTTATTCTTTTTGTCCCTTTGAACTGAAACAGAGAGATAAGCAGAGCCCAGAAAATAATAAGTATGTGTTAGAGCCACAAGAAAACCAAAATGCTCCAAAGGACACCAGTACTGACAGTTGTATGACACACAAGTGTGACTGGTTTCCTCTGGAGCGTGCTAGGACTGGGAAGGGAGGACATGGACCAGTCCATATCAGCTGTGGTTTTCTCCACAGTGATGTAGTTTCCAACAGGTACCTCTAAGCAATAAACTGACAGGTTGCTCAGTGACAAAAGAGAAGACAGTTATGTTTTCTCACTGCTTGAATTTTAGGTGGCACTGTGTGGGAACACCTTAGCTGTAAACATTATGCAGCTATAACTCTGTATATTGTTTCTGGTTATTTGAATTTTCATTTGTGAAGGTGGTAGTGCTGCGGTTTCAATGTGCAAAGCTGACTGGAAATTCTGTTATTACCGAAAATAGTTATTTAGTTTTTACGCCAATCTACTTCCCAGAGTAATACTGGAGCAATCCTTTTGAATAAGCAGAAGCTTGTTCAGATTGAAGCTGAATTTAATATTCACCTCAACTCTAGAAGCACAACCTGTGAAGTTGCCAGCAAAAGAAAAATTACTTTAATATTAGAAATGACTGATATCCAGAATCTTTAACTCCCTGTGTTTCCTAGCTTTATACTATTTTTATGTATGGACCAAAGTCAAATTGTCTTTAATAGAAAGTTCATATTACTGTATAGTTAAAAAAAAAAAGGAAAAATCAAAAGGGGAATACTCAAGTCATTTAATGTGACCATTGGTTTTGTTTTCTTTAAAGTATGCACATTTTCTGAAACTTTGATTTATTTTTTAACCCATTCAGCAAAGGAAAAAATATTGAAATCTCAAAAATATTTACGTTTCTCCATTGACCACAGGAGACACAGACTGACTTGCACAGACATAGCCATCTATACTATATCTTAGCTATATAAAGGCAGGTACAACAAATCTAAACCTAAGCCCTAATTTCTCAGTTTGGACTTCACACACAGCAGAAGTCACTAGATTGGGAAAAATGGACTGAATGACTTTCTTTCAAGGCAAATACAGAGAACAAAGTAGGTTGTTAAATAGCTCTAACACATTATTACAGCTACTTATTTCTCAAAGAGAATGTTGAAAATGGCTGATCCATTAAAATTATTTTATATTTTTTTAATTTTCTTTTTAGATCAAATTCTAAACTTATTCTGCCCAGCGTCAGTGAAATACATATATTTCACTTTAGAAAATAATTCAAAAATTGAGCTGATTATGAAGCAAGAGCCTGTTCGCCTGAGGCACCAAAAGAGTTTTTTCAGTGAGAACCTGTGGATCAGGAATGGATGATGCAACACATACATGATAATAGCAGCTTGAGTGATTGTAAGCAACACAATTTGTTTCTTATCTGAACCATACAGCACACATTAAGCAAAAATGTATATGGGGTTTTTAGGGGTTTTTATTGTGGATACATTATTAAAGCTCTGAATAAGGTTCAAAACTAGTCACAAAGGAATAAAAAGGCACCCTTGTAGCTATGTTCCGCAAGCATCCTCTTCAGGCCATTGGAAGAGAACTTATTTGCTATGCTGAATAAATCAACATATTTCAGAGGCTGTATGGAAGACTGTTTAAATAGACATGACTGTTGTTAAAGGCCTTCTTCAGCATCCTTAACTCCTTAGTCCGTGCCTTTTCTGCAAATAATTGACTTGCAGAAAGACCTAGCAAGCATGTTCTTCAGATGTGTTGTGGGATTTATACTCCTAATTCCAGAGGTTCCCAGTTGGCTATAGCAACAATGATTTTACTAGAGCAATGAGAGTGACTACTGAGAAGGCTGGTGGTGGAACTGGTGATTTGCAGTAGCAGCACAGGTGATTTGCAATTATTATGTAGAAGCGAAGGTGGTCCTGCAATTTGCTGTTTGTGTATGTCTGGATGGCTTCTTGAGCAAGCTGAATGTCTCATTGTGCATGAGAAAAAATTGTTCGCTGAGGGGGCTGTTACTCTATGAGGCTCACCAAAACAAATTCAGCTCACAACCCAAGCTACCCTGGCTAAAGACCTGGGAAGAGATGGTTCAGAGTATCCTGGGGGGAGACCCAACACTACTCTGTTATTTTCCTACTACAGAGAAGTCACTAACTGACCACTCAGATAAACTGTCTATATTTTTTTTTCTCTTTTTTTTTTTCTTTCTTTTGTATTATCTTGACAGTGAAAAGCTTCTGGCATAGGATTTATGAAGTAAAAAGCTAAAAGGAAGTGTTTAAGATTTGTGTCCTACATCTTGTGCCAGCATCTATCACAAGAAAAATGCGTATGTAGTAACACTTTGCCAAACTATCGTAAGTGGGATATCCACCCCAGTGAGTCTATCCAGGGAACCCCGGCAGAAGCAAAAGGAGACCAAGACTGAGCTGAAATGGAGCCCCTGACTTCATGGGCAGAGGTCGGGGAGGCCCCAGGTGGGGCTGGTTGGGGACCAGTAAGGCCCATTGATGCCCTCAGGGCCCTGATCAACAATCAGACATATTTTTTTTGTTGAAAAGAATAGTGAGAGCAGATAGATGGTAGATCATGTGTTTTGACATTAATGTAATTTTTTTAAAACTTTAGTTTCCCTGTATTTTGGAAAATATCTACCACCCAAAAATGTGTTTTCTTGCACGGGGTGGTCTTGATCTTTATTGTAACAGCATTAGTCAGACCAAAAATGGGTAGATACCTCTTCATATTGAGATGCTAAGTGAAACAAAGCAAGGTAGGCATGACTGAGTGCTTATGGTCAAAGGAAGCATTGGTTTTGACCTCTCTGAGAGTAGCGGTGGACATCTGAGTGCAGAGGCAGGATTTCAGCGTGCTCTACAAGCCAAACAGGAATACCTTCTAGTGAGCAATCCATTTTCTAAGCACATGCTGAATGGATGGAGTTAAACATGCACATTAATGCTTTCTAAAACTAGAAGTATTTAACAGACTCAGTGATGCAGAAGAGCGCTCTACCCCAATTAGTCATAACATTTCGATATAGACTAAACTTTGAGCATAAAAGTAATAATATTTGACATATCAAGGCTATTCATGTGCTCATTTTGCCTCCCCCTCTTCACTATCCTCTTCACTATCTTTTTATAGTGCAACTCTGCAAATCTTTCTAAATGTATCAAATATATTATTCAAACTAACTACAAATAAATTGAATCTAGGAGCCCAAATTACGAAGATCTCAGTTGAGATATGGCTCTCCCTTTGCTTTCAGCCTTAGCAGGAAATTAAAAATTCTAAAAGTCCTTGGATCTGCAAATGAGCTGACTTTGGCCTTGAGGTCTGTAACTTCCCATCTCCCACCTTTGCTTCTGGATTCTTAGAAGGTGATCTCACTTTCATACAAAAGAAGAAAGGTTTCCACTGAAAATAGACGAGGAAGGTCACAATTTTTATCAGTGCAATAAACAAGCTGAATTACAGTCAGACGTATTTCCATCAGGAAGTTTTGTTGGAAGTTCCGATGCATTTCCTCAAGTCATTCCCAAATAGGAAACTGGCTAACTTTATAGATATTTTTTATTATATTCTATTCTGCTCTGTTCTGGTCTATTTTGTTTTCTGTATCATGTGGGTTGAAAACTGGTGTAACAGCTGGGAACTAGATTATCTCCTCTATGAGGAAAAGCTGAGAGAGCTGGGATTGTTGCCCTGGAGAAGAGAAGGCTCAGGGGCAATCTTATCAATGTATTCCTGAAGTGAAGGTGTTAAGAGGACTGAGCTAGGCTCTTTTCAGTGGTGCCCAGTGACAGGACAAGGACAATGAGCACAAACTGAAACATGGGAGGTTCCCTCTGAACATGAGGAAACACTTGTCCTGTGAGGATGACCAAGTAGCAGCACAGGTTGCCCAAAGAGGTTGTGGAGTTGCCCTCCTTGGAGGTATCCAGAAGCTGTCTGGACATGGTCCTGGGCAACTGTCTCTAGGTGTCCTTGCTTGAGCAGAGGAGTTGGACCAGATGACCTCCAGAGGTCCTTTCCAGCCTCAACCCTTCTGTGATTCTGTGTTTTAGTATTGCCATCAATGTCTCATGCATGTCACCTCTAGACTTTTCAAGTTTTTGAAACTTTCACTACATTTTCAGAATAGGATAGATCAAAAAGAACTTTGCTGAAAAGAGGTTTTTCTCTTTCCTCTTTCCTGAAGGAACCTCACTTGCTGTTGTTCTCCAGAGGGTGAGCAAAAGAAAAGAAGAAAAAAAAGAAAGGCAACAAAATTAATTAAATTAACAAAAATTATTAGATAATAAAATGATTAATTTAAAAAAAATTACTAAAATTACTAAAAAGCATTTCCTAGTATCTAAGAAAAAATAAATTTCCTGACTCACTCCCTCAAGAATTAAGAAAATTAGTTTTTGTATCACAAACCCAGTAGACTTGGAGAACAATAGATCACTGCAACCTTTTGCATATTTAACCACAGTTCTCACATGCCTCACTTGCAGCCCTTCTCTCTTTCTCTTACCCCCATTCTCTCTTTTCTAGAATAAGCAAATCTAATTATTTAGAACATTTCTTCAGATGTGATGTTTTCCAGCCTCTCATCATCCTTGTATGCCTCCTTTGGATTGTCTTCAATTTATCTTCATCTTGAAATGGACATAGTACACTAGGTGCATCCTCCCCTAGCACTAGAGAGTGAGCAATAATTACCTGGTTGTCTTCCTTCAACATTACTGTTCCTGTATTGCAGAAGGAGATTTGTCCTTTCTGCAACATCTTATTGTTGATGTCGTATTCAGCTGGCAGTCCATTTTAGCTCCCTGATGCTTTTCTGCAATGGTATTGCCTAGTCAGCTACCCTTTATTTAGTATGTGTGTAATTGATTTCACAAGGTATTTTACATTAGCTTTTTGTTGAATCTCATTTTGTAGATTTTGATCCGATTCTCCAGTTGATTAAGATCATTTTAAATGTTAATCCTGTGCTCCACCTAGCTTAAACCATTCTCACTCTGTCATTAACAAATTTCATAAATGTAATCATTTCCATCACCTAAGTAATTAATATTTACCGAAAATATTTAGCATAGTTCTTCAACCAGTGATTTAATACAGAAGGATTTAAGCTAGACTTTGTTTCTTTGTGTTCATGTCTTATGCAGTAGCATCGAAATTTCTATTCATGTTAAATGGTCCCCCAGAATGTTTGGACTTTGATGAATTTCAAAAACATTAAAAAAATATTTTATTGACACTTGTCCTAGAAGCACTAGTAAGCATCGAAAAATCTAAAGATGGAGCCTATACTAAGAAGAAACATGGACAACATCTTTACCATATAGTCAAAAATCCAACCTGTGACTCAGGTAGTATTTTATACTTAAGTAGAAAAGTTCATGGATGGTACTCATTATGCCTAATAGGTGACTAATAGGCCACTTTTTCTAAAGCAAATACCATGGCTTCCCATATGGTTAATGGAAAAGATATATGTCTGAAGGCTTCCAAAAGAAAATCTAGTCCATCTAGGTTAGCTACCTATGTTAGGCAGTTTAGATCCCATCTTTATATGATTTTCCAAAAGGAAAATAATTTCATATCTCTTCACTTAGAAAATCATGTCTCCACTTATAACTGTATTGTGTTTGGAGAGAACTGAACTGATAGAAGATCAAATTATACGATAAACATAGCTGTTAAGAAATTGATACAATTCAGAAAAAAAATATGTTCACAAGCAATCTTTTCAAATAGTGCATGTTGTGGAGAATAGATTTAAGACTTTCAGGAAGGCCCATATCACAGCTGCATCATAACTGTAGTCTGTCCCACAGCAGACACCCCAGAAACAAAACACAAAAATACACAGCATGGCTTTCATATAAGCATCACACTAACATGACTAGACAGTCTTCACCCCCAACCTAACAAATTCCCATTTTGTTTTGCACCTTACCAGCTTGGGATTTACCTACCTCAGTCATCTTTGCACCACGCTCAAATTACACTGTACATGTGTCCCAAAAATGTAGTAGTGGGAAGATTAATTACTAAAGAAAATTTCCATAACTGTGACTTGTATGATTTGGGAGTCAAGATCAACATTTCTGAGGATAAAATTCATTTGGGGTGAGGAAGAATTACCCTCTATATTGAAAGACAGGACTTCTGAAGTAATGTCTTCTTTTGCCTCTCTGCATCCTAGTATAAGAAGAAGGGAAAATGCAAGTTAAAATGCCTTCTGATATTATCAGTATTTTTTTGTTGTTGTTGATTTTCTAGAAAGCTCCATGGAATGATCATTTTGTTCTTAGACATCTTTATCACAGGGCTCAAGACCATAATTGCAACATCTACATGCAACTACAGTGCAACAAATAAAAACCAGAAACAGCCACGGATCCTGAGGCTATGTCTTTATTTGTAAATAAAATGGTCCAGGAACTGCTTCTGGTCCTAAGGGCAGAGGGTGCATACATATAGCTAAATGCTCAGACCACCTCTCCAAAACAACTACAAACCCCAAGAAACAGGGACCCTGCATCTATATTGCTTTGGGAACAGTCCCTGGCCCATACTGTCCACCAAACCATGCCTGAGCATGGACCAGGCTGAACGTGGCAGACACCATGCTAATCTAACTCCAGTTATCCTAGTAAATACATTATCGCCAGCTTTGTATAGACTTAATTTTTTCTTAACCTGTTTTGGGCTGTCTGGAGCTTTCTTTTAGCTTCTTGTCTGGAACAGCAGTTTCTAAGGACCAGTTGGCTATGCCTGCTTTGTTTCACTTGTGCTTACCTTTGCATGGTATAACCCGAATGTTTATACAGGTAATAGTGACAGGTACCTACTCGGTGTAGAAGGAAATAGTAATGATTTTAACAAAATGGTCTCAAGTACAGGAACATAGGACTGGTATGACAACAAAGGCCTCAAAAGTAGGTACAAAAGATGCACTGTAGAAGCATACAAGCTTGCGATGATAACAAGAGTGGTGCTGGCTCACACTGGAAATGCCAATACTATGAAGAGCTTACCAGCTGTGAGTTAAAGAAATGCAGACCTGGAGCTGGGGAAAACCAGCTTTAGTGGTAGCAAAAGAAAACATGGGAAAAATATCTAACATATGTAAAATGCACCATGTATGGTGAATTTAGTCTTATGTGTCAATGTAGAAAAAATATATTAGCAATCATACAGAAAATGACCTCCACTGGATCCTGGAGTGAGGAGGAATAACATCACAAGAACATCATCACCACACTCCTCCAAAGAAAGGACTTGGGAGGCTGATGACTTGCCATACGCCTCTCCCCAGCTGAAGCTATAGGCCTTAGGACTCAGAGTGGCAGCGGAGAGGTGGCCATAACAACAGATAAAAGGGCTAGATACTAGGAAGTGTATGTATAACAATTATAACTGTTTTCTCATTGTTGAGACTTTTTTTCTGTGACAGTATTATAGTCTCTATTTCCTTTTTTTCTTTCTTTTTCTGCAGTAATTAAATCTGGACTAATAATAATTCTTTGATTAGACTGTTAAGATTTCAATTAACAAAATCTTGGCTTTAAATATAAGATATTTTCTTTCCTGCCCATAAGATTTTGAGCAGAGCACTAGCAATTAAACAGTGAGACATTGATGGCCAGTGCTCAAGTCCATGCCCTGGACATGTCCAATTTACTAAGTTGTCTGAAAGGTCAGCTCAATTCATCCCACTGTGTTTTGGCATTTGAAACCTGGAATGCCCAGGTCAAGTCTCCGTGTTCCATCACCTAGAACATAAAAGTCATTAGGGCTGGAGCACAGACAGAGATAGGTGTCCTCTCATGGGGATTTCATCTCTGCAGTAGTTACACCGGCTGCTCTAGCATGCAACAGTGGCTGGAAAGCTGCAGGTCCTGGTCTTCCAGCCAAATCAATCTGCTTGAGAGTTGGGAGCCTAGAAATGCCATTTATTTTCAGTCTTGGGACAAAACATATGCAATAGGGTATATGAAATTACCAAAAAGTTGCAAAGCCTGAAGAGCATTCTACATGCGGAGAAGATTTAGGCATAGGAGTAATAAGCAACTACTAAGGAATAATAAACAACCACTACAGGGAGATAGATAGAAATAATGTCATGTATGTAAGCACAAGAGTCCCTAAGGACATCTTCCAGTTACAACCCCTCATTGCAGGCAAATTGTTTCTTGTTTTTTGTTTTTTGTTTTTTTTCACACTAAGAAAGTTGCCAGCTGTGGGTGTCTTACCAGTAAGAGACATGTCTGCAATCCCATGGTCCCAAGTATGGAAGAAGTAAGATTTCTCAACTATTGAGAGGCTTTTTCAGTATGACTGGAACAATAAATTTAACAATGGCATCCCTCTCAGATATATCTGGGTAGGTCCAACAGAAATTATTCAAAACAAATCAGCTGGAGGGAGTTACCAGGAGCAGGAAATTTCAGCCTGAGTTGTTAGAGTTAGATAAAGCTATGTGCAGCTGAAAGTCTTCTGGTAGAAAGTGTCACACTACAACTGGTCCTAAATATACTACTTAAATGTACTGCTTCATTTCCTATCAAAAGCTTTTATATGTCCAATGACTACAAGGTTACTTTGTGATTCAAGTTAAGTCGGATTAACTTAGGCCATATTACATACTGCACTGTGGTCCTCATTCTGTTGGGAGTCATCTGGAACTATTGCACAATGAAATATAATTAAAAATTTGGAGAAGACTTTATAATGAATTCTGTTACCATGCTTTTCTAAGTTACGAATAAAGTCAAACACAGAAAAAAAAAAAATCTCTTCAATAAGATAAAAAAAGTTGTATTCATCGTGAACAAGCAAACCCAAAAATGAAGTGATGAAATGAGGCTCTGAAAGGGAGCATTTTTAGCACAGAATGTTTTGAGCAAAAATAGAAAATCAAGTCTTTCATACATTCTTCATACGTGGTTATCATCTTGTAAAGCATAGAAAAGAATGGATAAGGAGCAGAAGTCTGAGCATCATTTAAACCCTTAGATACAGGTTGAGTCAGATTCATGTCCCTAAAGTATTACTTTCCCGATCATCGTGTGAAAGGTGCTGTATAATGGAACATAACTGAGGTCATTGCTATCCACTTTCAGAGCAGTGTGATTGACACTGGCATTGTAAGCTTTCTTTAATTACAAGATTGCAGTCTCAGAGAACAAGCCCTTACCCCTAGCAAAAGAGAAATACAATTCGTTAGTTCCACAGGAGAAGCTAGGCTAGAATGCAAGAGAGCATGAAGAAAGACTACAGAATTGGTCTACACAGGGAAAATAAGACACATCAAGAATGAATAAGGTGTCAGATACATGAGAGAGAAAAAAAGAACAGAGGTGGTTTTGAAACTTCAGACATCCCTATGTCAAGCTTACTTCATCTCTAGCATTTGGAAACTTAAGGATCAAATTTGCTGTCAGTATAAGTCTATTACCACTCCATCGACCTGCATCAACACTACTGGGCCTTATGTACATTTTTTATAAGAGCAGGCAAGTCTGTGAATTGAGATTTACATCCGACGTTTTCCAGCCATCCAGGAAAAGCATTCCCCTTCCCCATTTGTGGCCACTGAAGCAGATTTGATTTGTGTGGTACAGGTTCGCTTTATTGTCTCCCAGCGATGAAGGGCAGGGCTGCCCAGCACCACACTCAGGCAGCACCAAACACCTGATTTTCCCTTTTTCCATTTCTTGACCATCTCTTTCACTTTCCATGTGTCTCCTGTTCTCCACCCATGTCACTCCCAAATAGTTTTACTCCTCCTGTTCAGCTAGTTTAACCTCAAGCCAGTAAAGTCGGAGGCCTAGTCATCTGCCTGCAGCCCTAACATTATTTTTTCTATACTAGGCTAACATTGAGATGAACATCAAAGAAAAAAAAATCTTTTGCAAACTATAGGAATTACTATCCCAAATTCAGCAGAACACATGTGCTTACCTGGCACAGTGCTGCACCATGTTAGAGACTCCCTGAACACGAATGACTTCATGGCACAGGGCAGCAGTCTACAAAGCTGGCTGTTTGGGTCCTGAAAACCTCAGTACAATTTTATATCTGCACTAATTAGTTCTGCTTCACAGAGACCATGTTGTTCTCAGCCCCACAGCTAGAGCAGTCAGCTCTGGGACCATATATTGCACAAACGGAAAGACATGGTGTTTCTATAGAAAAAAATATGAAGATGTTGTCATGAAGGGCAAACCAGAATTAAAAGAGATATTTCCTTAAAAATTTTGGAAGAAATGAAGCCAAGTTGTTATCAGCTTTATGAGGACGAGGAAGAAAGGGAAGAGAAAAAAAGATGAAAATTTCTATTGAATTTGGTAGCATAAATCACAAATCAAAATTGTGCTTTAAAATTTTAACAGATATACATGAATACATAATCTACTATGACTCTTCAAGAGCATGATTAGTCATAAGAGCATTAGTTCTCATATTTAAGATGAAACATACTTAAATGGTTGTATATTGGTTTATATCAAAGTGAGGACAGCCCATTTCTTATATAAACCTAGATAATTGTAAGGATTCAACTGTGGAATCACAAATCAAGTGAAGAATTTTCTCTCCATCCCACTAGTCCAGTGATCTCAGTGGCATTACTGCTATAGTCAGACCTTCTCAGTATGGGGAAAAGTGGCAAACTAATATTTGAAAGAAATGGGAAAAACGGCAATTGATTTAATAATTGACTTTTTTGTTGATAAGCAAAGAAAAAAGCCCTTCTAAGCCTACGTAAGTATAGGTGAAAGTGATTTATTATCAAGTAAGCTGTCTATATGAGAACATTAGTTCCAGATGACATGCTACACATTAGCTGCATGTAAATGTGCGTATAGGAACTACTCCATTAGTTATAATGAACCAATCAGGTGTTCAAAAGTAAATAAATAAAAAGTCCACAAGAATGTGACTCCTCATAGCTCCCAGAAAGAAATAGTCTGAAAAGGAGTCAAAAGAGACAGAGACCTGCCCTTTTCAGTGGAATGCTTGAAAACTAGAATATATATGGTTAGAATTTAAATAGTTGGAGATAATACTAGAAGGCTAACGGTCACTTTTGGTCTTAAAGTCTATGTCTGTGATAAAAATTTAAAAGTATGTTACTTGTCAAGTTTATGGGGAATATCAGTCTCCCAAATAACTGAGGGGAGAGAAAATAATTGACCATCAATCCCAGAAAAAAATAAATTTTTTAGTCATCAGGTTGCACATGCAAAAAGTACTGTGGTCCTGATTGGGAAGGTCTGTTTCATGGTTTTTAATCTATACACACAAATGAGAAGAGGTTTTAGAACAAAGGCAAGGCTGTAAATACCTGACAAACCCACAGCCAGATTCCTATGAAATAAAGAAATGAACAGCTTAGACAGTAGAAGCAGAAGAGACTGAAGAAATAAGATAGACAAGTATATTTTTTGTAGCTGACACTGGGTAAAACTCATCTGGAAACTCAACTACCACCATTGGTATCAGAAAAGAGCTTGGTTTACATCATTTTACCATCCTAATTTTTGCAGCAGCTACTAAGTAGGACTGCTGAGTTGCACACTAGTATGAAAATGAGTGTACTTTTTCATTTGATGGGTATGAATGAAACCTCCCAAACTGGCAACAAGGATCTATTCCTATTCTATACAGAAAAACTGTCCAAAGGCAGCCCAACCCGCAGCGTTTTAATTTTGCAGGGTATAAAGGAGGGAGAATTACAGCATCTGGCTGAAGAGCTTGTATACCACCTTTGCTCAGCCCAAAGCAAATTAAAACAGCTGAGTTATAAACCCCACAGATGGAAAAGGGGGCTACAGTAATGATATTCTCTTAAATACAGCCAAGTTGCTTGGGTGCCCCACATCACATAAATTGCTGAAGCACTCAAGTACTTAACTAGTTACAGTATGTGAAATTGGGTTTAATTTGACAATGCTGTAGCTCAGCATTGTTTGCTTTGCAATTATATACATTGATTAGACTTTGAACATAATGAGCTCTTGCCTGAAGGGGTCTGACAACAAAAGCAATATTTTAGGAACTCAGGGCTGTAGGGTTGCAAAGCAAAAATTTTGCTTGAATACAGTCTCAAAGCAGGCTGCTTTAATAAGTTAATATTCTAAAGTCCTGTGGTTAGATGCAAGGCTTCATTATAACTCCTGGTTCCATATAAGTAATGCAAATGTTATTTTTATTCTACATGCACATTAAACACATAATCCTCATTTCTGTTAAAACAACCCAGGTAGTAAACACTCCAAATGTATCTTGGGTTAATATGCACAAGATGGAAATTAAGTTACACTATAGCATACATTACAATAAAAACTAGTGAAGTGTGTAATTACTGTTAGTATGCTGTATGTTACGGTATATATCGCTCAGCGTAGCCACAGCGGTAACCATCTTAGTGTCACTGTCTTAATTATAGCAGTTTTATTGTTATTATTATTGTCAGTCTTTAAGCTTTTACTAAATCCAAAGCTCAAATCCAGCAAAGCACAGAAGCATGTGCTTAATTTTAAGCAGGTGCGTAGTCCCATGGAAACTAGTAGAATTATGAAAACTTTAAAAATACACCTTTTCAAATGAATGGGATTAGTTACACATCTCAAATTAATGATAGACACACCAGGGATTCGTATTACCTTCAACAGAAATATTAATTCAGTGAAGATTCCTGAACAGCTTGTTGACTACAGGTGATTTAATTTCCATTGAACCAGTCCTAACGGATTATCTATAGTCTCCACGTCTCCAGTGTCCTTTGAACAAGGCTGGAAAAGAAATACACCTGGTGGCGTCAACTGGAGAATCCAAATCTGAAGCCCTTTAGGTGTAGCATGCCTAATAGCATGCCTCTATTGTTTATTTTAGCTATTTCTGCTATATCTATTTTGCTATTTCTGCTGCCCTTCTCTGTATTCCTGACGAACACCAGGTATTTGTTGACTCCCAGTGTTTTTACCCAACTGAATTCAGATCAGTCGGTCTCTGCCAAGATCTGGGCTCACAGTGGCAGAATTCATATAGATATAGATATAGATATAGATATAGATATAGATATAGATATAGGACTACAATCACAAATGGATATAGGTATCTGAGACTAAAATTTCAAACCTCAGAAACACTTTAGCTGCTGCCTAATTCTAGGGGTCCCAAATGTCCCCAAGTCTTCTAACCTAATAGTAAGGTATTCTGTCTGTGAATAACTGAAAATCAATATGATCCATAGGACATAGTACAGCTATGCAGGTATCTTTCTGCATTCTTGTATAGATTAGATCAAATAATTATTATTTTTTGGTTTGGCAAAATATACAAGATCCCCCGCATGTTGCTGTAAAAATCCTTTAAAAATGTAGTATTTCTTCAATTTTTGTTTAGCCTACACATTGGTGTGATGGGAGCCACACCCCAGAGGAGCCCCCTTCCCTGCACATTTGGTCTGGACAGGATTAGGCAGCACTGCCTAAGCACTAGGTCAGGTTGTTACTAGGACTGATGATGAGAAAGGCAGCCTTTCCTTTGTCCTTGCCCCTCACTGGCTGTGGAATTAACAAATAACTGTGATGCCTAGAGGAAATTATCACTTTTCTGAAAGAACAATGCCTGAGAGAAATGTCTTCATGTTCTCTAAAGGTGTTTTTTGGAGCAGGGAGGATAACTTCCCACCCTATTCTGTGGAGGAATAAGATGAAAGTCTAGGCTGGACAGACTAAGTTTTCAACACTCTCTTTTAGTATTTGACCTCTTTTTGTCCTGGTTCCCATTAGTTTTCCTTCTATTTATGTTATCATATAAATGTAATGATTAAGATTAATTTATATCTTTTGTTGACTTTTTATATTATGAAGATACCATTAGCCAGTTTATAGCTATATAACTGCTGACCTAGTTTAATAAGCACTGAGTCTACACCACGTGACTGCAAAGTAGAACACATTTGTTACTATAAATATAATGATATTGGTATAGTGTCTGTATGAAAACTTGCTCCGTAGAGAACAAATGCTGGAAACATCAATCACACATGCTTACTCCTTGCAATCGTACTAGAGTAGCCCAGGAAGAGGAGGTGGACTATATAAACAGTGTGAGCAGCTATTTTATTTCATCTTGCAGATATTTACTGCATGAATAATATATAGAATTCACAAATGGAAAGCAGTAATTCAAAAACTCAACTGACCACAGATTAGGCCTATTTTATTAGAGAATCAAAATTATCTGATGATCTTCTTGTAACTGGATACATATCCATAACATCCTCAGATCTAATGCTAAGTATAAACTCACTTATAATGTCCCTGGGATAAAGCAACGGTCTTTTATGGGGAGAAAGTAATGAATTTTCTTGCTAAGAGAAACCAGGGAACTAAGAGATTTGTGGAGATGAAATGGCATGTAGCTACAAGAAAGGGGCTGTATTCTTACAATACACCAAGCAGCATAAGAAGTAGACCAGTTCACCTAAGGAGAGAATGAGTCTATTATACCGTGTCATTTAAAAACGTGAGTGGCAGCTCATTGCATGAGGACAAGGAACTGAAAGTTCACAGGAATAATATGTGAATAAAAATCTGTTGGCTATTGAGAAAAACAAAATGTCATCCTCCACACAGAATTCTCCAACACCCAGTGAATCTAAAGGAGAATGGATTATTCCAAGAAATGCTCTACAAAAAATTTCGGCCCAGCCTTCCAAATGTTGACTTAAGAAAGAGGAAGATTTGAAAATGACTGCCAGTAGAATAGCAACATTTTCATGGGACAGGGACATTTACAGGGACAAGTGTGGAAAGGTCCATATTTATTTCAAAGGTTAACTTCTCACAGCAGAAATTGTGGACAAGATTCTCAGCACTGTAAACCCACATAACTTTAACTTCTGCATTGGCTGAATATTTTTTAACTGTATTGACTCAATGAAATGGCAATGTTTTTCTTAACTTATTTCAGAAAAAGCTAACTATAAATGAAATGGGGGTGGAGTGCTACACCCATTTTTAAGCACACTATTGCCAAGTATTGTATCATCTCTGAGTTAAATATCAACACTCCTGACAGATGGGTAAGTTACACAGATAAGACTGGGATTTGCAGAAAGCACTGAGATAAGTGGGGAAACACAAGGGCTAGCAAGGATAAAACTAACAAAAAAGAAAGATAGGGCCTACGCCTATTCCCTAGGAGGTGTTCTTGTAGAATTGAGTGACACTTTTTTCTATGACTAGTAAATTCTCTGCATAAAGGATTATCAACTCAACTGAATAATTTTGGCCAAAAAAGACTTTTTTTAAAGTCAAAATATTTTACTTATATCTCTTTTCAATGAAATGCTTCATTTTTGAAATGCCATAACATTTCATTTTAACAGTTTTAATGAAACTTTGTGAAGTTTTTCTTCTTAACATGTCATTTTTGTTGAAGAAAGACCTACATTAGAAAAAGCAACAGGAAAATTGGACAAGATAATCTGAAATTAACTGAAACAGTTTCTCTTTTTTCTTTTTAAATTTCATTTGTTTTGCCAAAATATGTTTGTGTTATTTTGATCTAACTGAAATTTCTCACTGAATATTTTTATTTCTGCAGCTTAAGTAAAATTTTACCCACTTTTTGTGGATATCTAACTACTAAAGCAGTTTGAAAATACATTAGCTATGAGTGCTTCCTGAAACTAGGCAGTAAGATATGGCAGCCATTTTTCATCGGAAATCAATAAGATATTGAGTAAAATACTAACCTAGGAAACAGAAGACCTGTTTCATGTAGATTTTTTTACTAAATGGAAAAGCCTTTAAGAAGGTACTGTCACCTACCACAGAACAGCAATAGCTTCTGATTCAAGCATTTCTTCCAAATAAGGAAACAAAAATAATTTTTCCATTCTATAGATGAAAACACTAGCCACTAAGTTATTTGACCTAGTAGAGCAAGGCTGTTTCAAAGCCATCCTATCTTCAGTTGTTTGTGGCCTCCTGATCTTGAGGGCATGGAATTTGCACCACTGTCCTGGTTTCAGCTGAGATGATAGAGTTAATTTTCTTTATAGTGGCTGGTACGGGGCTATGTTTTGGATTTGTGCTGGGGGCAGTGTTGATAATACAGAGATGTTTTAGTTGTTGCTGCACTCGTCAAGGACTTTTCAGCTTCCCATGCCCTGCCAGGTGCAGAAGAAGCTGGGAGGGGACACAGCCAGGATAGTTGACCCAAACTGACCAAAGGGCTATTCCATACCCTATGGTGTCACGCTCAGTATATAAAGCTGGGGAAGAAGAAGGAAGGGGGGGACATTTGGAGTGATGGCGTTTGTCTTCCCAAGTAACCGTTATGCGTGATGGAGCCCTGCTTTCCTGGGGATGGCTGAACACCTGCCTGCCCATGGGAAGTAGTGAATTAATTCCTTATTTTGCTTTGTTTGTGCCAAGCTTTTTGCCAAGCTACTCTGCTTATTCTCTGGGAGGGTCAAACACAAGTCTTTATCCAAAACTCCATGGCAGAAGATAACACTGGGCCCAAATGATGGTAAATCAGATAATAAACTGTCTGCATAAGCCTCTGTGCCTATGTCCCACAACGAATGGGCTTAACAGAAGCCAGGGAAAGCCCTTTATCCAATGCCCTGTTACAACCATCTTCAAGTAGGTCTCAAGGCGGTTGTACCTGAACAGACTGGTAAGAAAGAACTCAGTGGAAATGAGTTCCTGAACTGTGGCACAATAACCACTTCCACAGAACAGATAAGACCAGTTCCTGACAGCCTGCACACATTTGTTTCAGAGCAAGCAGTTACTCATGATGGGGGGGTTGGCCAGTGAGGAGGTATCAACCACAGAAACAAGAGGTAAGAGGTAAAGCAAGGATCTCAGTTGCTGAAACCCTCACTCAGAGAGGGGATTGATGCACATCTCCTGGGCACTTGAAAGCAAAGAGCCAGCACCTGAGGAGGTACCATCTGTTCCCTCTGTTCCTGTTGCTGTTGGTACCTGAAGTTGTCCTGGTTATTAGTAACCAGCACCACCACTGCTACTATTAGTGGTACATAAGCAAAGCTCAGGAATCCTTGCACCACCAGGTAAATACTGATATTTAAATCTAGCTATGCTGCTTTTTAAACTTATTAATATATAATGTGATAGTTGATTGAATGTTTCAGAGGATAACTTTTCCACATACTGTCTTAGATTATGTATGTAGTGACTTGTATGTTCTCTGGAGCCTCACATTAAGTCTCTCAACTTTGCAGTATTAATATTGTCTTCTGGAAAATAGGGCTAGCAATCATAATAATCTTGATTTACCTCACCTGTAAATGAACATGTGTTATAAATGTTAAATAGCCTTATTACTCCAAGTTCTTTAACATACACCAACCCTTTCTCTGATACCATCAGACATATTTTCAGCTTCAACAATTTCCCTGTATTTCCAAGGCAACAGGAATTTCTGCTCAGTAGTGTAGATTTTTAAAGGCCTGTCACTCCATGACTCTGAGATATTAGGGACTGAAAAACCACATACAGTGGAAAATTTAGACAGATTTTCCAGCAAGTGTAGTCCACTACTCAGCTCATGATTCAAGGATACCGTTTGAGGTGCAACATCTGCAAGGCAGGGAGTCAGGCACTTCCTCTATACAGAAATCTTTAGCAACCAAACCCAAAGTAGCACATTTGCATCTCTGACCCAACACACTATGGTGGTTTTGAGTCTCAGTGCTACCTACAGTAGCAGTCAAGTGTGACACCCGTATTAAGAGTTTAGAGTTTTTTTCCAAGCCTTTCAATAATGGCACTATGATAATGTATTATTATATATAGAAAAAGAAAAAACTCTAACCACTCGAATCACATGCCCAAGAGGCATGTGAATTACTTGGACTATGTCCTGCCTGCCAGAAGAATGCCAAGCTGACACTTTCAGAAGGAGTAACTTATGCAAAACATCCTATTCAAAGGGTTACCATAAGTATAATCAAAGACTGAAGATCATTTCACTTCCATTGTTTATCAGTTAGTTATTAATGTTAAGCCTGCCAGCATGTTGTCACCTGGCATTTGATGCAGAAGAGCACAGAAAAAGAATGGTTATAATAGAATAAAAGAGCAGTTCAGAACAAAAAATTCTACTGTCACTTTACATAATACAGGTACAGCAAGGCTTGTGTGTTCAGTAAGGAAAGTATCTGTCTTTTTCAGGGTACTTGGAGGTCTCTGTCTGAAGTCCACTGAAACGAAAAGAAATCTTTCCACTTTTTTGGTCTTTTTTCGGTATAAGATCCAGCTCTGAGTGGAGGAAAAAGGAGATGTTAGTTGGTCGTAGGAATGTACCACATATATACCTGGTGAGTCAGTGGATAAATGATACCTGAACAACTACAACTATTAAACAACAAGAGCAAATTTTGGCATATGCGAGGTAGACCTGATTGCTGTTCACCTCTCAAAGAAAAGGTATGCTTCTGGACAAAAAAACCTCTACTAAATAAGGCCATTTTATGTGGATGATAACTCTGAGCATAGTGGATGAGGTTGACCTCCATAATTTTGCCATCTACAGCTGCAGATATCATCATCTGAACTAGTCAAGCTGGCCTCCTTTTCCAGCCAGTGGAGGTAAATGGGCTCATCCAGAATCATTACAGGGGGACCTATGTCTCCAGTGTTGAATACCTACTCTAAGGGCAGATTAGCACGACTACTTCAGGTGTGGAAATCATTTTACAAATGGAACTTCCTAGCTATGCACAAATGCCTAATGCCACAATTCTTGATATCCAAACAAACACTTGGGTGGTAAGATTAATTATCTTTACTAATAGACCTCTGTATTCTTCTTTAAAATCTGTGGCCTTTTTCTAGGTGTTTTCACATTCAAATTCCGGACATAGGCTCCTTATGCAACATATATCACTATATGAAGATGTGTTGGAAACAAATATTTCATGGAAGAAATCAGTGGATGCAGTCATTTTATTTTTTTCCCAACCTCAGGCATGATGCTATGATGTCTACGGACAAGCTACGCAGATTTATCAGATGTAATTTTCAAGACAAAATTGCAAAAGTAGACAACTAAATAAACAGTCTCATTTGAAGTGGTGGTACGTACCCAAAGCTACTATTGGTATTAATAGTTGTTACAGTTGTAATATGTGTATAGTAATGTAATAGTAAATGTAAATAATGTAAATAATGTAATAGTTGTTACATTAATATGTTTATCTAGTTAGCTTTTCTATCAGTGTTGAACTTCAAGAGCCATCAACAAAATAATTAGTGATTTGGGGTGCATTGATCTTCAAATGTGTAGCTGATGATAACTTGAAGAGTTCAATTTTCAGGTGATGGGTAAAAATTTATTTTTTCCTCATTGTACCTTAGAAAATATTTACAGCAGTAAGAGTTTTATTGTAGCATTAGCAGTAGCAGCTGAAGGATGTAAGCATATTGTTGTATAAGATTCTTCATGACTGCACAGGAAGTTTTACACCTCCTCTGAGAAGCTTATAGTTTTACACCTCTTCTGAGAAGTACAGGCATGGCAGCAGTAGAAGTGCACAATATAGGTACGTCTTTAAAAGCAACAGAGTATGACAGCAGCTGTTGCAATTTGAAGTGAAAGCAAGAGCAAATGAATGTGCCTAGCAGCTGCTCTGTGTAATGTCAATTATATTATTCCAGATTAGAGGATTAAAATGTTCACTATAGCATGTGGGGAAGTGCTCGAATCCTGTGCTACAATAGACTGGTGAAAGAGATGTGATAGGAAGTAATATTTCCCTTGTTCGAGCTGTTTACATTCAAAATTCAAGTCCATTGACTATTGCCTCTAACTCCCAGTTCATAATCAGTGCCAAATTTTGCAGTCACATTTTTCTGTGGGTGAGACATCACATGCAATAATTTTCAGAGGATCCTTTGAAAATGAAGTTTTTAAAAGTATCACCTTTCTAGCCTTCAGCAGAACCACATCATGCCCTCCATCTTTAAGCAGAATTTTGCAATCCAGGTAAAAAACATTTTTTGTCATTAAATGATCCTTTTTTTTCTAACAATGGACTATAGGTCAATATGAGCTATTTACTCAAAGGGCTACCTTTTGATGTCAGAGGTGACAGAGGCAAAATTCTGTTCACTACTGAAAATTTAGCCATGATTATTTTAACAGACAGGTTTTGTCTTTTCAGCTCCAGCTCAGAATCTACAAAGGAGACATGTCACTTGTTTTTTTTTTCTCTCCCTCTCATTTAATAAGTTACAGTTCGGTTCAAAAGTGTCATTTTAATATTTCCACCCACTTTTGTTCCATTTGGCTGCTATGGAAGAAGGAAAAGGTGTTGTGCATTCCTAAATAGGCACTGGTGAGCAGATGGACTCTAGCTAAAAAATTCTGGGTGAGAGAAATCAGAAGTGTTTCATTTCCATGTCTGCTCTATTGGCAATGCAAACTCTGGTTCTGCTCAGACGTGCAGATTCCAAGAGGCGTGGAGTGGGAGAATGGAGATCTCAGAAGTTTCTGTGAAGTTTTAGAAACACAGTGAAAAATATGATGTATTGTGAAAATGTGGAAAGTGTAAAAAAAAAAAAGCAGAGAGCAAAATCTCAAGAGCATAATTTTGCAATTATAAATCTGACTGCACATGCAAACTCACTGCCTGCTTACTATCAGTATACTCTTAAATTTCCAAAAGCAGCTACCAAGACAATGAAATGGTCCAGGTCTAAAGCTAACACTGTGGTTCAGCATATTTAATCAGATCTATTCCGTGTGTCGTTTATTCCTCCCTATGTACCATCTTCCTTGCAAGATGTTCTCAGCTTGGTAATTGGCAGCAGAGTACTAAAGACTTCTTTTTAATAATTATTTGTAGTAGATTATTGCCTAAAGACGCAGATTAGATCCTGATTGTGCTGAGTTTGTAGAAACAAAACAGAGAGACAGTCAATGACTAAAACAACTTGTTGGGATAGGGGACTGTGGGGCTTGTATAGAGCAGAAACTATACGGCAAACCTTTACCTTCCCCAGCAAGGAAATACCACCCTGGGTCCCTTGCAAATTAAAGTCAGTCATGAACATTGTAATTACCCAGAAACAACATAGAAGGGTACTGAATCTAATCTAGAAAGTCATAAATTCTGTTCTATTCCTATTCCTGTAACTTCACCACTACATACACAAAAAGGTATTTTGTCTCCTGAGCTTGATTTCTCAAAGCCAAGTTGCTAGTGAATGAAGAGGAAATGAGGTAATATTTTTCCCTTCCTCTACTCAAACATGCTTCATGAATCAAGGATTAAGCAGGTCCCTCTGAGATTGACACTATGGGGCCTGATTACATCTTCAGAGAGTATCTATCACATAGAAGAGGTTAGGGAGAAAAGAGAAGGAATTATTCATGACTCAGCACTGAATTTGTGGAAACCAAGAGTAAACTGATGGGGTTGCAGTTGTGTCATCAGTGTTGCCCAGTTGGCAGCTTAGCTTCAGGAGGAGGCCACGCAGACCATCCTTGTGTTACCATGAGGGCTGTATGAACTAGTCAAAAGTCTCCCCTAAATTTATGGATCAAAGCAGACAACATTACCAAGCAGTGTTTTTATCAGAGACTTTGAGGAGAAAAGAACAGGCCTAACTTTGATCCCAGGAAATTAAAGTCACATGCTAGGCAATACATGTCACGGGCCTGCTCCTAGATGCATGTGCATAACCTGAGATAAACATTTCTCACCATGCCACCTTTATTGTTAGATAATATAGATTTCCCGTCTTAAAAATATTGCTATCAAGTATCTCATAACGCCTGTGCAATAGCAACCTGTTAGTGTGATTTACTTTGACAGGAGACAATGCGTATTTTATTGCTTGACCCCTTCTGCTCTGGCAATGTAGGTTATTTTTTTTCATAGGAGCTGTTTTATTTAATCTTACAGCAGGTGGTATTGAATCTTCGCATCATTTTTTTCCTTACCAAGGTACACTTTTAGAGTAAATAGCATAATGAAAATCCAGGATTTCACAAAAAAGCACCCACTTAAGCAACTCTGCACTCTGTTATCTCAGAAAATATCTGTCTCTAAAAATGTATGCATTACAAGCAATTCAAGGAAACCTCTTTTTCTTTAACATGTGAAAGTAATTATGGATTCCCATAATTAAACCCATTAAGTTTAATAAGAAACCTTCAAACAGCTTAAATGGGGCTTACCTCCCTTAAAAGGCCAGTGTCACAACTACTGAGTGACCATCATGGTGACCATCCTGAGAATCAGGTATATAGGAAGACTCAAGAATTTTTGTCTGTTTAGTGATGAGGTTAGCACAGTAAATTTGGAAGGGGGTAGGAGGGAAATAACCACCATCTTGCCCCTTACCTCATAAGCATGAATTACTGCAGTGTGAGCTAAAAGTTGAACCATGCAATTGTCACCATAAGAGGTTCTAGTCTCTGGGAATCAGGCACACAACTGTAACACTCATTAGCAGAATTAACATGTATGTCCGAAGGAACTGAGACCAAGCCCCAGGTCAGTGCTTGAACTAAACATATCATTCATGTTCCATTTGTAACATTTGCTTAAGTTTGGGACCTCTAGGCTGGCAAGTCAGCAAGTCTAGGAGCCTCCATTAAGCTGACTGCTTCTTCCAAACATTTTGAACCTGGCCCAAAGGCTTAGAAACAGGGTAACTTATACAACATACATATGAATGCCAAAGCCAGAGTCCTAAATAGTGATCCTCTCTGACAGCAGCAAGAACTGCCTGTGTATGAAGGAAATCTAAATGATCAGTTACACTTCAAATAAGCTTTCAGGAAATAAGGGCTTCCAAACTCTTCATCAAAAATCAAGTCAAGGCAGTCTGTATTAACCACTGAGGCAAATTATCTGCTGTGCCCCAGAGACTGCGGTCTGCATCACTGCAGCCAATGTGACAAAGGAAAGTTTTAAGATGAGATACAAAGGAGAACAACAAAGCCGCTTTGTTCATTAAGTGCTTCTCCCAAGCTGAAGAGGTAGCCAGGGACTGTTTCTTTGAAATCTAGCAAGTCGATGATTGTGAGCAGCTGTCAGAAGAGCTGACCCCTTGGTACTGAACAACAGGTAGCAAGAGAAGAGATAAGCCAAGTAGGTTCCCTACAGAATTAGTTTAATACTTGTTTGAATGCTTGAAACTATGTTTGAAACTATTAGAGAAGAGGTGCAAAAAAGCAGTGGGACAGGTTCAAAATAACAAATGAAGAGGGCTGTACTGGGAGTAGTGTTCTGACTTTTAATAGTATTCCAACTTTTTGCACTGTAATGGAGAGGGAAATCCCAGATGAATACTTTTTTCAGGCCGAACCCAATGGGGCTGCCACAGTCCAAGGCTTTTGAAGAAAACCTTACGTGTTGGATCATGTTCTTCCTCATAGTGCCATTTCTTTAATGTACAATGTGAAGGTAGGGAAAAAAAAAACCCCTCAGAGTATTCCCTGAGTAGTTTTCCGATATTCATCAGCTGATATGTATGGACCAGTCAAGTTCAGCTGCTACTTTCTTTCTGCTGGACTTCTAGTCACAATTTTAATCATGTCTTGCATTCAATCTGAATCAATTTAGGATCATCAGGTTTCAGAGTTTCAGTTCAACAGAAAACATTAATAAATGGAAGAATTAATTCCAGCACAGAGTAGATCAATCAAATCCTCAGCTTGGGAGCTACTCACACACTACTGTGTCTCTTCGTCTTTTTCTCGTGGGTCAAAAAGTCACCACACTGCTACTATGGTAACAACCAAGAAAAAGCATTAGGCAAGAACCCCAGTCAAAGTGATAAGACAGATGCTGCAATTTTGTTTGCAAACAGAAAGTGTTGAACTCTGCTCCGTAGCCTCTTGTGGTGGGGAAGAGGGAGGGGGAGAAGAAGAAAGGTTGGTTTGAATTAATTAATGTATTCTCTAGTTGTGAGTCACCTGATCTCTGAGAAGATGGTTTCATAAAGCAGAAAAACAATGTGTGCTTGTTGATTAAATCCCTTTATAGAAAGGAACAGATTGCGGTAAAGGAGGACATGTTACACAGCACAGGAAGGATCCCTCTCCCTGCTTCCATGCTCTGTGCCCCATGCTCCCCTCCCACGTACTACAGCCCTCAGGCACAAGACAACCAGCAGGATTTACATGATCCTGCTCAAAATGTAACATTCCAGTGTTGCCCCTGGCTTCTTTCATTTACTCCTGTAGATACAGTCTGAAAAAATCATAATTCATTGCTTGTAGCTGGAAATACCATAAATGCCAGGGCAGGCACATATGACCTGCACCTGCCTTTGCTGGAGTTGCAGCATGCTGCAAAACAGACTGCTTGGAGTATTCGCTGCTTGCTTGGGGCAAAATGGTGCTGTGGTAGAGACAATTAATGGCTGGTGCTGTTCCCTTAACCACCCATTTCCTTTTGCTTTTGTGTGACGATACAACTTTAAGATTTTTGAGATAACTTATTGATTATCAATTTTATCTCCAGCACTCACGTTTCAGTGTAAGATACAAACTCCTTTGCTGGCAAATTAAAATGTGTGAAAATCACGAAACCATTTTGAAAGCCATTTCAGACCTCCCAGCTGGACTAACTCTTGAATTTCCAAAGCCAAGTTTGCTACACAGGCAATTAGGGATTTTCATGCCTTTCTAAAGAGTCATGTACAGTTAAAGCATAATCCAATTCAAAATACAATACTGTAGAAAACAAGACCTGGCATAGATTTATTTACTATTATGCCTTATTTTTTACTTACTAGTTAGACTAAGGTGTTAGACCTTGGTAAGTAAATATCTTTTCTTTTTGTATTATTTCCAGAGGTATTATTTATGTGCCTATGGAAGCTACAGTTACTAAAGCTATCTTTAGCACTTGAGAAAATACTGAAGATGTATCTTCATTTTAAGGATTCTGTGGCATCCTCACAAATACATCATTGATATTTCTTATTCTCTCCACAAAAGGTATTAGAGCAGCTCCACCTTTATGGCTCAAGAAAGGCAGCTGGAAATAGTTCCCCCTGAATCCCATCAGTGTCACTGTCGGTGTCACTCAGAGGAGGTCTTTGTGGAAAAGTGTAAAGCACTTAGCCCTCTGGGGCCAGCACACATGTTTCCATTGTATTATTTGTTCCTGCTGGCCCAAGGAAAAAAAGAAAACATTTTAAGTCATAAACCTTGCAAAATTGGAAACCTATATGCCAAACTCTGCCTTGAAATGCATGCTAGAACGACTTTTATTGGAACCTGTAGCGCACTGGATACAAAAAGGAACAGAATTTAGCTTCAGATATGATGGGAGTCATTTTTCTAAAGCTTCTGGAATTGCTCCAATTCTACTCCAACTGCCATCAGGACAAGTTTTACTATATAATCTTTTTAAGGATGAAGACTGGAACTCATATCAAAGACTTCTTTGAAAACCTCAGTGCATATTTTAAGGTTTTTGTTTGTTTTTTTTTTTAAATTATATTTATAAATTTGGAGTCAAAATTGTTTGAACAAATGAATCATTTTGTTATTACTTTGGGTCAGATACAGATTACACAAGTGTTCTAAAAATGAGGAACTTATCCAAGACCCAGACAATTTTTCAGAAAATTAATCTTTGTCCACCGCAGTAGTTAAGGAAGTTTTCTTAATTCTTCTGAAAGCTTTTTAGGAACCCGTGAAGGCTTAGCAGCATCCTTCGTTGAAGAACCATCACATAACTTGCTAGACAATCTCAGACTTGGTCATCATCATATTTTTACTAACTCTAATTAGATAACACGTCTTTCATTATACAATATGGAGATGTTGGTGTCTTGCAGAATATGTTAGCATGTTTGCTTTGGAAACAGGATTCCTGGGAGAGGGGCTGCCTCATCCCCAGGCAGTTTTCACTCGTACTGTTCATTTTGCAGTCAGGTGCCCCAAGAACAGATCACAAGGCACTCTGCATGTTGGCTCATCTTTTTTCCTGTTGAAACTGGATCAAAATCCAGCTACAGGTGCAAGCGTCATGTCTTCAGAGGAAAAATGCAACACAGTGGGCATAGGACATGCAGGTGGCAATGAGGAATCCTGGTGACTTGATTTACTTTTTTATTGTTCATATAGAAATTTCCCAGCCTAAATTGTAAAAATAGGAAAGGGTCTAGATCCCCATATACTAGATTCCTGCCAAATATGTTACCCTTTATTCTTATTCTTTGTCAGTGGCAACTCAGTTACTTATCTTAACCTGATGGGTATAGAGTCAAACTAGAATCAAGGCCTCTCACTTTCCAGATGTCTTTCCTTGCTTTTTGCTTAAAAAGACATTGCTCTGATAACTCCCCTTCCTTAGAAGGCGATGGAGAAGCAGAATCGCCACTTGCTTTGGATGGTTTCATCACATCTTTGGTCATTTATTATATAGAGATCACTTCCTGTCCTAATGTGTTCCTGTCACATTCCATCATAAGAAACAGACATTTTTAAGAAACCAGTTACTACAGGACAAGGAGAACTTACCAGTCCTTCAGTTCAGCCTAATAATTTATCATCTTCATAGTTAAAAACCTACTTACACATTATTTCTGATTTGAAATGGTCTGGCTTTACCTTCTAGTTGTCGTTTTTTTGCTATGCCTTTCTCCATTCAGATAGAGTTCCTTAAACTAGCTGATGGCAGAGTGAAACACAAACATCACACAATTTTGACTACCACTCTTGTTCCTTAACTGCAGAACTGTGGGCTCCCTATAAGAAAAATACAGAGAATTAATCATTCATTGAGATTCCTAGATTAACTGAGCATATACCATACGTATTAAAAATGGCTGTGACATGCTAGATTATGGATTTGCTGCCTTATGTCACATCAAAGCTATCATGAAACTAGTCTGTCATCTTGTAAATGACAAAAGATTTCTTTAAAAAAAAAAAACAAACAGAGGAAAGACATTATTTCATATTCTCCCTGTCAATTTGGATAGTCTGCATAAGCACTGCCTTTTTTAAATAAAATATAATGCCTCAAGAAATGAGCTTTTTATGCATATTATTATCATATTTATTTTTATATTCAGCTACTCCTACAGTATAACTCAGTGTGGTAAATAGCTCATGCTAATTACTTAAAAATCCATTAAATTTTAAGTCTCATAGCAGATGCAAACACCATTTCAAATGTTCTCATTGTGTTGCCTACATAATTCATGAACTCTTATTAGAATGCAGACTCCAAGCGGGCATTTGGTGTGTGAGCCACACTCTCCAGCTTTTTGTGTGTTCCTGAAAAAGTGGAATACACACCTACAGAGCCTCAATACCATATCCTCCTGTTCAGCGGCTATGCTGACCTATATTAAAGAGTGAGACATCATGTAGTGTAGCAACTGTAAGAGATGTTGGAATTGCACAGGCACATAGGAATGTGGGTAGTTCAGGCAGTCACTCCCAGAGCCAGGGCTGGGATGCCTG
The DNA here is from genome assembly GCF_034638445.1 of Ciconia boyciana. Lineage (NCBI taxonomy): Eukaryota > Metazoa > Chordata > Aves > Ciconiiformes > Ciconiidae > Ciconia > Ciconia boyciana. The sequence goes on along the minus strand of NC_132936.1, from coordinate 9,654,441 downwards.
AACAAATGGCCAGGAGGCATCTCAGGTTCCAGTCACCAATACCAAACCTATTACATTATTTTATTCATTGACTCTTTTGGAGTCCATCTCTCTTGTTTCTCTTTCACTGGATCTATAAATAGTCTTGTGGCAGCCCAACCTGATGAGGAAGAGCAGAGGATTGTCCTGACCCAGTCCTACCTCTACCTCAATGGGAGCTCAGCCACCATCCAGCTGGGGATGGTGCTCTCGTGAGTGTAGCATTCGTCAACTTTGGCTATTGGTTCCTAAGGTCACTATATGTCCTGTGCTGTATCTGCAAGAGGTCTTGGATGCCCTCAAGTATTTAAAATGACACTAGAAACCTGTGCTCAGGCACCTGCATAATTTCCTACATATATGAAATTTAGGCATTTAAAGCAAAACCATATATTTTGAGTTCCTTTTATAGATGAAATTAGATGCTGATTCATCCTACCTATGCTAGTTGCCTGTCTAAGCATGATATGTAGTGCCCTTTGGAAATTACTATTCTCTCTATTCACTGTAAGACAAGTTTAGAGTAACTAACTTTAGACAACCAACATTTATACTGCTACAAGCAAGCAAGAGGCCTTAGGTCTACCCATTATAGGACTTTGATAAAAATTCAGCAATCTATAAATAGTATTCTGAGTCCTAAAATAAAATTTTCTTAGTGTGATAAATAACATTTTTTTCCCAAATGAACTAGTAATTCACCTTTATGTTCTCCGTCTGTCATATATGTATAACAAGATTTCCATAGTTCTCCAAGATGTTCTGATACTAAAAGTATTAACAGTTGTGAAGTACTCTTTAACTGCAGAAATGGGAACTCTTAAGTACTTCAGATAGTCACTTCTCCAAGTATAGCTGTACTTTAAGAACAGACCTCTGTACCCCAGTCAGCTTTTCTCTAGCAAAGCCCACCAGATCTGAAGATCCAGTGGTTTTGTACTCATATTCACAACTCTGCTTTTCTGAGTCTAGTATCTTGCAGGTAAATGGATACATGGTGTGCAAAGCACAGACAGTCAGCATATTTTACTGTTCTTTATACATATTTTAAAAGCTTTCATATAGTGCTTTGGCTATTTCTAACTTTTATGCTTCAATTCCCTATTCTATCCTGTAATATTTTATCTCCCTTCTTCTCTGATCTTGCACTTTGATAGGGGTAGAAAACCTTTGGGAGAATGATCTAACATCTCTTGCTATCTTTCTTCTTTGTTTTTTTCCTCCAATATACTTGTTTAGTTGTATTCTTGCCATCTTATTTAATACCTTTTGTGTATGACAAATATGTCACGATTTTTCCTTTTCTTAGCAAAAAACCACAAGATCAGATATTGTTTTCAACTTTAACCCTTCACTTTAACCAAGAAGGAGATAAAAACATTAATAGTGCTAATCCAGGTAGAAGAGAAATTGGGGTAACAGAACATCACCCCTTTCTTTCTTCAGGAAAGCCCCACTATGTAAATACTTTAGGATCAGTTTCTCCAGTTCCTCACTTTCATCACATTGAATAGTATCTTGCACAGTCCTACTGAGCTTGGGGAGAATAGCTGTAGGGAAGGGAAATATTTAAGGAGACCTTGAGATCCTATAACCATGGCTAAGAAAAAGGAGGCTTTTGCCTGGAAGCACTTGCTCTTTGTCAAACCTTAGCCCAGATTACCTCTGCACTAACAAGTGCTGAACTAACTGGTGCTTATTCCAGTTGTGTTTCTTCTGTGTTTTTCAAAGTCCTTGATATGTTCTTGAGTATTTTAACCCTCAAATGTAAAAGATCTTTTTATCACTTAGGTCTCGTGCTTGAATCTGAGTGTGTGTATATATATATATATATATATTCCCTCTGGTCCAGTCTTACATGATAACAGTGCTAGAAATTCAATTACTTCCTTCAGAAATGGTTTGATAATCATAATAGCTCTTGTCTTTCTGAAATTTTCCTTATGTGCAGTTAATTTTTGTGTTCTATGAATTTTACCTTTTAATTCATATTTCCTTTCTACCAATCTTGTTTCCACTCTTCAAACACAAATGTACTTTAAAGAACTCATATGGCACATTTCTTAATGCATCATATTCTTAGGACTGATATAAGTCTGTGTACAGAAGTTTCTCTACACAGAAATAATAAGCTTATAAATAGTAGATCTGTTTTGGTAATGAATGTGGCCTGAAACAAGCAAATGACTATAAAGTTTTAAGTGTTGAAGGATTTTTGTACTACATAACTGCTTTTCTTAGATAACTATTGAATAATTAGAGAGGTTTTGCTGTTCATCAGTCTAATGTATTACCCATCTCTATAGAAGATATTAATCACTTTAGACAAAAAACACCTTATGGCTTGGGATTCAAGACTATGACTGTGCTTTAGATCCAAAGATTCTTGATGAATCACAAATGAAGACAAAGGTGATGCCACAATATTTTATTGAACATTGCAAACTATTTCAGCTGTTATTTCATTTTTTGCTTCTTCCTCCTCTTTGGAGGCAAGATAACAAACCATCTTCATCTCCATTTGCCTCCAGCAAATCCAGAAATGAGAGCTTAAAAAAAAGATGCATGATATCACATTCACATAATGTTCCATTTTGTAATGTTGAATCATTGACGAAGGAATAGAGCAAAATCCTTATCTATGAATGTACTGTGCTATGAAAATTCATTTCAAATATTTTTCATATGGGTGATGAAAAACTCAGAAATTTCAGCAGCAGAGTAATAAGTAATCTATAAGCTATGTTTCCTGAAAAAATGCCTGCTTTTGAAGCTACTTTTATTGCAGCTTTTGTTGTAAACATTTTTCAAAGAGATTTAGAAATTCCATTTTCTTTCAGATTATTTTGTAATATTTCCATGATTTACACATTTTTACTTCGTCCACTTTCAATTTATATTTCAGTAGATTTTTAACCAGTTGACTTTTTTTAGTTTGCTTTACTAACAGTATAACTGGTAAAACACATCAAATTTTTCGGTAGCTATCAGAATTGGTGGAGAGATTTAAAAAACAAAACAAAACGTTTCTCTTTCCTGATGTTTCCATCCTTTTTCTTCCCTTCTTTTCCCTTCGCTTGAAAAATACAAGTTTGTGGAAACTGAAACTTTTAAAACAATTGATTTGCACTTGCTGATTCTTCCTGAGGTTGCCAGAGCCTTTCTTCTTTAGAATGCTCTCCCGGAAGACAAGTCATTACTGCCTTGTGACAGAGCAATGACCCCAGATCCTGTCTGACAGTAGCCAGACAATTCTACCGCTGAGTATTTCAGATAAAGGTGAGGTATACACTGCCCGTCCAAGTATGTCAATATTAGACCACAAGGTAGACTTCAAAGGGATGACTAGAAGTGACAACATCGTTGTCTTGACCATTCTGTACTTGCAAAGTACAGAATGTACTTAACATGACATCTGTTCTGTAGGTGGTAGTGTCTTATATTATCTTCATTCAAAAATAATTCCTGCCTCCAGCAGTAGAGCCAAAATGTCCTTTTAGTCCCTACTTCACCACTATCACCTCTGTTTTTTCCATACACTTGGGGGAAAAAAGCTCACCATAAAAAAGTCAATAAAGTCATCTCCCGACCTTCCTTCCCTTTTCAAGAATGTTTTTTTCCCCCAAATCTTTTAATGCAGTTGTGACATTACCAGCCATAAAGGGAAAAACTATCCAGGTGATGTATCCATCCCTTTTACCACAAAATGCATCTCTCCAAACATAATTCTTCAGCTTTCTGAAGCAGGACCTAACGATCTCTCACATGCTTTAAAAGTGGGTTGATCATGAATCTTCAATTCTCCAAGGAACAATATTCTCTCCTGTAATGTTCTTAACTGTACTCACCTTCCCCTGTACTTGGATCTATGCTGAAATGTGCAGTACAACATTTTCAAAAGTCTAAGATTTAGAATTTTTACAAATAAACATATTACAGCAGTTGCAGGTCAATATTTTTCAAGTCATATTTGGATAATGCATACAGCTTCTTAAATAAACTATGCCCTGTTGAAACTCGGATTTTCAATCTACGCCTAAATTAAACTCAGTAAGGTTGATAAGTTTAAACTCTTTCACATGGATGGCTGATGTCCAGTACAGTTTCTCGACCTTTACTTGCTGAACAAAGATTTGAATAAATTAAAAGAAGGGAGGAAATGATATTTAATGCAATGATATTTAGTAAAAGGTTTTCTTTTTTCCACTGACAATGGTTATTTCAGATCTACTAATAACCTCTTTCCTGAGGACTCAGAAAATCATTTTTCCTTCAGAGATCGTATCGCACTTCAGATACATTCTAGTTTCAATATTTTACTATGTTTAATCTGTCAAAATAGAATGTATTGATGTCATTCCAATCCATCCTGCACATTGGTTTGTCCTTTCTCTCATTACACTTATATTGCACTAAATGATTTACACTGCTGTCTGCTTTATTACATTGTAGAGAAGAGCATTGCTGGTCAGAACATATATTGCAATATGATGAAATTATTTTCCATGCATATAGCCGCTCTTGTACTATTACTGTGATAATCTTTGTGAAAATAACAGATTTTAACATCTGCACTACTTGGTGTGCTATGTTGATTTAAACTATCAGCCAAAGTTATTATTTTGAAACCTAAAGGTCTATGTATTGAATGTCATCTCAGATTTGTCTTATTAATTTGAACAATATTACTCTTCTGTTTTGTAATAATACTTATATCTGATCACCAGCAGTAAATAGGATGCTTCCTTACACTGAGAACAATCTGAGAAAGAGACCCTTTCTAAAGTTCAAAAAGTTGTACCTTTAATTGCAGGTATTACACCTCATATCTGAGCATTTAAATAGGTTATTACTTTAAAAATATATCCAGAATCAGTGATCCCAGGGTATTTTAGGGGAAACACTTATTTATGTTCTAAAGCACTATATCAAACATTAATTAATTGCTGGGGGGAAAAAAAAGATAAAAGTGACAACACACTGGAATTTGGTCTTGGTGGCAATGTATAGCTGAAACAAGGAGCATAACCAAAGTAAACATAAAAGATGCTTAATGTTTGTAGTTAAACTTTTGTGCAATGATAGTTTCACACAGTGTATGTGTGCATATATAATTGGATTGAAAAGCATGTAGCATATGATTATTTAGGTGACATAATGTTATGGCAAATCAAAAAGGTAAACTTTTATTCATTACAGTCACAAAATGGTGAACTTCCTTGTCACTTTACTTGCAGAATGGAGATATCTATTATTTCATGTGACTAGGATTTTTTATTTTACTTATCTTTCATTTTCTACTAGCAATTGCTACTGCTGCTGCATTGTAATCTGTAGCACACTTAGGATATTTAATATATGAAACATTATAAAGTTTCATCTTTACTATGCCACCAGTATTCATTTCTAGCTAATGCAATATGAACATTTTATGATGAATGAACTCTATTGCAAAAATAGTAATATAAATCTTCAGATTGTAGGAATTGTTCCAGAACAACTTTCAATAAAGTAACAAGACATCTCCAGTGGTCACACAAAATATGACTGAAAAAGAAATAACTGACTGAATGAATTGTAAACCCAGTCCAAACCTCAACTTGTGGGTTTTTTCCCATGTTCCATTCCCCCATTTTTGTTTTGTTAGGTTTTTAACTTTATATAGCATTCCATATTTGGGCTACCTAAAATACCAAACATAAAAAAAACCATTCAATGGGATGCAAAAAATCTAATTTTATAGCTTCAGGAATGGCAGAGGTGGACAATACTTATAAAAACAATTAAACATTGTGATTGTTTAAACATTAAACGTTAATGGTGGGGTAAAGCGAACCCTCAGCAAATTTGCTGATGGTACAAAACTGGGAGGAATGGCTGATATGCCAGAGGGTCATGCTGCCATCCAGAGGGACCTTGACAGGCTGGAGAAATGGGAAGTCCAAGGCCTTGCACCTGGGGAGGACAACCCCATGCACCAGTACATCCAGTTGGGGCCCTCCCAGCTGGAAAGCAGCTCAACAGAAAAGGACCTGGAGGTCCTGATGGACACCAAGTTGAACATCAGCCAGCATTGTGCCCTTGCACATTGGCAATGGGCACAGACTGAAACATGGGAGGTTCTCTCTGAATATCAGGAAATGCTCTTTTCCTGTGAGGGTGACCAGGAAGTGGCAAAGGTTGCCCAAAGAGGCTGTGGAGTCACCCTCCTTGGAGGCATTCAAAAGCTGTCCTGGGCAACGGGCTCTGGGTGGCCCTGCTTGAGATGGAGGGTTGGACCTGGTTACTCCCTGAGGTCCCCTCCAACCTCAACCATTCTGTGATTCTGTGATCTCTTTCCTAAACTATTCTCTTCCTTCTTTTTCAGTATACAAATTAAACAGCGGCTACCAGTTAGGCCTAAAAAGAATAATAAAATAATTTAGACTTTGAGTATACAAAAGTCTTATGCAGTAACTGAACTTAACAAAGCCCGTGGAAGTATCTGGAGCTTGCACAGAAAGTCTCCCTAAAGCTAATATTAAGAATGGTTATTCCCCTATCGAAGCAGAGTCGTTTAGGTTCTGCTCTGCAATTTGCATCAAGCACAAAAAAGTAAGGCAATGTCAATTTGAAACTTTTCCCATTTTAAAAGAATATATTTTACCTTTCAAAACAGCATACTTTGTTTAGAAAGAGTTCTAATAAAAGAAAGAAAATTGAGGAAATATTCTGCATGAACTCCATGTGAAATGAAACATCTTGTTTTAGTAGAAACAGTACCTTTAATTATTCAATTTATTTTCAGTCCTCTGAAAGCATCAAACCCCAAAAAATTTGGTTTCTTTTCAAGCCAAACTGACCAGTTCCCCATTTTTTTTAATTTGACCACTGAATTAAAAAGTACATTTGACCAGCTTTATTTTAGTATTATTAAAATAAAAAGTTGTATATATGCTTAAGGTAGACTCAAGTATTATTCAAGATTGAAAACTGTGTAAAAATTCTTCACAAACAGAAAGAAAACACTAAAAACTGATGTGTTATCTCCTCTCTTATTTCCTAAAATCAACACTTTTTCATATTTATGCCCAACATCTTCTGTACTGTTCATCCTTCACCTACAGCTATGGGATTGATTCACATAAACTTGTTAATATTTGGTCATTTAAAAACTGAACTGAGAATATTACCTTTCAGTTTTGTATACCTCACTGTTTACTTGCAGTTGGGCTGGGATCTAACCATTGACTCTGGAGGGATAATTCATCCCATCCTTAAGTGGTTCTCTAAAACAGGCCAGATGAAAAACTCCAACAGTGCTGATTTTCCTTCTTTGGCTACACATGGTACCTCCAGTAACTTTCTCAGATACAGATGTCTTATACTGAAGATGTCGAGAGTTAGTTGAGATTAATCCCACTGCTAAGGTTAGGTGGGATGTATTCACCTTTCATGTATAAGAAATATGTGGGTTTTATGGCTATAGCAAATACACTGCAGTTTCTTAAAATATCCTTTGAGGATACTAAAAAAATCTGTAAGCATACCAAGAATGACTCTGTCACAGCCAGACAAACCCAAGTAAGGAAAAGCTACCATTCTTCAGACAACTTTATAGAACATTACAGCTTTTTAAAAGCAGCAGCAGAACCTTTTTCAACAACATTTTAACCCATGATGTTTCCATCTATCATTTAACAAAGGTTTAGTTTATTTCATAAGATTGTATTTAGGTATGACTGTTTATCCATGCCAGTCAAATAAATCCTATTGTGGTAAGATGCAGGTTATTTGTACAAGATTAGCACCTGCTAATACATCTTTTTACTTTAAAATGGGAAAACCACATGTGTGATTTTAAAAACAGTCATGTAGCTTTTGTTTTGCCTCTCTTGGTGTAAATTATTCTACGTCTCAATCACCTTTTGAAAAAAAATTCATTCCTGGGTTCTTTTCAACTCTTTCTTAAACTCTTTAAAGAGTTGAAACTCTTTTTTCAACTCTTTCTTTAACTCTTTCTTAAAATTTTTCTGTTATCTAGTGGCCATTAGTTACTTAGTGTGTCAGAGCAGGTACATTGAAAAAAAAAAACTACTGAATTGTGGAATATCCATACATTAATTACAAGCAGGAAAACTGAAAAAGGAGATTCATTGTTTGGTGTAAGTTGTCAGAGTATCTATAACATTGATGGAACTATGTTGCTTTACACCAGTACAGGATGTAGCACTAGAAGTTTCTGGCTTCATGTAAGATTGCACAAACTTTGTTCTCATCCTGGTTTAGGATACGCTTGGTGTTGTTTTCTCTAGCTGAGTATCCAAAATGCAGTACTAAAATAACTTAGAACTGCAAGTTTTCATCCATTCTGAAAATCAGGTCAGTGTAAGGGGTTCTGCAGGTTTGTTTCTTTACTGTGTTGGAACCTCTGTTTCCCCCAGAGGTACTTGCCTTTCTAGATATCTATCCACCACTTAAACCATGTCGTAAAGACTTAATCTTGTAAAACAATATTAGATTGATAATGCTGAAAATGTTCCTGCAAAATGCTAAAGGACAATCAACATGGCACACTTCCAGCATTAAATTCCATCTGGATACCTTTAATTAATTCATCAGTCAATGGTGGGAAAATCTGGTTCTGTTACCTTGATTCTCAGATCCTAATCAAAGGCTAATTAGCATTAAAAAGATCAACAGGCTCTAGTAGAATACACACCTAAAGTCATCCTGCTGGATGTAAGGGGAAGAAGATGCTGATAAAGCTATTTAGTTAACTGGTACTTTAATGTTACTTTCTGCTTGGAAACTTTGTTTATTCAAGTTGAAGAAGAAACGAATAATAGAGAAGATGTGAGCAGAGTTAACTCATTGGATTCTAGAAGTATAGGCACTTTTATCAATAGTGGGGACTGAGTTTGTTTTAGGTCTTATGTAAAGGCTTAGGCAGATGTGTATTTCATTTGAAAACATTTTTCCTTACCATAGTTAAAATCCTTCCTCCTCCTATTTTCTACACTTTATCCAGAAGATTCCTTTCATACTCACCTCAACAGAAGGAAAGAGCATCTAGTTTTCATGTAGTTGTTTCATGAGACTGGTCATGCCTACAGGTTTTTTTATTGAGGATAACTCATATATAGGTGGCTAATTTTTTTCAGCTACTGAAGCTTCAGATCAAAATACATTGCCCACTCATCAAAGGGATCTAAGGGTGGAGAGCTGCAAATACAAAGCTCTTAAGGATTTCAAAATTCTACTAAAATAAATGGTAGAACTAAAGCCCAGATAAGTCATCAGAAAGGATTAAGACCTCTAAGTCTTATTCTGGTAATTAAATACACTGGATTCAGATTCCACCTTCTAAAAGCTGCTTTAATTGGGGTAAAAAGCTGATGAGAAAAGCCACGTTTACTACATGTCGCAAGCAAAAGTATACTGAGCCTGCAAAATTCTGGGTATAAACTGGATGTTCATCAGCTCCATCTACTGGCATGTTACTTAGTGTTTGAATACAAGTGCATTTCATTCACTGGTGAGTATAAAGCAGTATAATAGCCTTCCCTGCAATTCAGTGGATTGTTATTTTCCCAGATTTTTTTTAAGGGGAAAGTTTTTTAAGTGCAGACGTCTAATTGACTGAAAGAGAAATCAATTGTTGTGGAATAGAACTGCTGATTTCTGATCAGATACCACAGAAATCCCAGAATCTATAGACAGGGTATGAATTCATATATGTAAAGTTGAATTCTCAGGAGACTATGTTTACTGATGTAATTACTGATGCAATACTGTGGGATAATGTCATATATCAGGTCAGATGATCCTGTCAGGTCACAAACACTGAATAATGTCCAGAAATGGGGTGGTGAAATGGGAGAGGGCAGAAGCCAACACAGTCATAAAAATGTGAGGACCAGGACTTTGATTAACACCAAGGACTGAACCTAGACTACATGCCAGGTTTTTTGAGCTAAAGGAACAAAGATTTCTTTCAGGTGCTTTTTTTTCAGATTTTTTGGTCAAGCACAAAGGAAAAGGTGCACAATACAGTACACAATATACAGTACCAATATGTCCTGAAGTTTGATTTGTGTCCACTAGTACAAAGGAGGCATGAAGCTATTACTGCTAAACACATTTGACATATTTAAAAGCAGGAATCATATCAATCTATCTGCTGATGGGCTGGGGTAAAGATGGTGCATAAAAAGTAAGAGTTGTCTCAATTTCTCTTCAAGTTTCTATATTAAATACTTACTCAGTATAAATCAGAACATTGCCAATGATTTCAGCTTTTATTCCTATCAAGTTAAAAACTTACCTTTCTTTCTCTGCATGTTGCCAAGATACAGTACATATCACAAAATTCTTGAAGAACGAAAACACTTACAGAAGCAAGAAAAAAGTATGGAGATGGAGAGGCTGTGGGATTGATTTGCTCTGGAAATGAAATAAGTCTTTTATTTCTGAAAACGTCTTTGCACTATAGCAAACATGCAATGCTTATCAGGTGTCACTTGTGTCTCAACTCATAAGCAAAATAAGAACAATGACAATACAATAAAAAGTCTAAGAGACAAAGAAATATAATAATAATAATAACAACAACAGTAATAATAGAGCCTTCATTTAGTTCAAGAGAAAATTTCAACCCCAGAAGACAAAATTTGTGATGTCATGTTATTGATTAAACAACTGATTTTTTATTAATGTGAAGCAGGCAAAATGCCTCAGGTAAGGAGCAGGTTTCTTTTTATGTTCAACATGAATTTAAAATTACATTTTTGTAAAGAATCTCAATTCATCTTTTGTCATTGTTTGCAAGATGAAGCTAGCCCATGTTTTTAATTAATCATTGATTTAATACCAGAAGGTCTGGAATTTTCTTAATGGGGCAGAGACTTTCTGTATATGCGCTGTTCCTTTGGGCCACAATGGTTTTGGAAGCCTTGTAAGTATTTAGGTACTTATAAGTTAGTGCCTTATGCCACCTTTGAGGAGCTGTGCCTTTGTCAATACATAACTCTTCTAGGTTTAAGACAAACGGTTTCTGCATACTCAGTTGCTCAGTGCTCCTCCTTCTGTGCTTGTATTAGGCCATGGATGAAAAGTGGTGATAGTTTCCTTAAATGTGCTTCATGAGCACCTTCCTTACAGATGGCTGACGAGCTTGTTCCTGGCCTACTAGGAAACTCCCATCAAGTTTAGCCTTCTTTCTCCTTCTTTTCTATGTATTGGAGATCTGGTACATCAACTCACTGCTGGATCCCTTCTACAATCCATAATTCTTCACTTCAAAGTTCAGTACCAAATAAGAACTTATATTGTTTGGTGACCTTTTGTACAAGCACTTCAGCAGCAATTAAATGTTCCTTTCCTTTTGTGCCATGAGAAGACCCAGACTGTCTGCTTGCTTTTCAAGTGAGGAAAAAAACAGTGCTGTTAAGAGCAGCGACAGCAGCCTCCATTTTCATTAGCAGCAACAGTAAGAAAAGTCAGAGAAGGAAAAGCAGCTGCTATAGCTGATACCAATGTGCCAATATTCCAGCAGGAGTATAATTTGATTTCCAACTGTGAAGTGACACAGCAGCACATAGCTGTAATTTTTATATTAGTGCATAAATAACACTGTGCTCAAACTCAACAATCATATTTTCACCTATTGCAAAGAACAGGAAGCCAATTTCCTCCTTACAGTTTACTGTGCCATGGTATACAAGTTGTAAAGGCTTTTAACTACTAAATAGACATAATCAATGAGTTTTGTTCCTCTGTGTAATAATTTTTCTTTGATAACAATAGCTAGTGGAAGCTGCAGGACTGACCCTGTTCCCTGGGTCATTCTATGTCTCTCACTTTTCACCTTGGCTTGTCCACACAGATGTGTTAATCGAAAAGCTAAACAAGCAATGATGAAAACCATCATATGCTATTTATTAAAATACGTTCTCAAGTATTGTAATGGTGAATATTGAGTTGGAATTAGGCATTTTCTTACAATGAGAAGAACAAATTAAAGCATTCATGGTGCCTTCAAGCTGACAAAAAAAGAAAAAAAATCTGATGCCATGTGACGTGAGCACTGCAACATGTTAGTTTATATCCAGTCATCAGACCACACAAAGCATGATGCAGCAATATGAAATATAAACCTACAAGTTGTGTTGAATCACTCATTCCAAGAAAAACCAAACCAAACCAAACCAAACCAAACCAAACCAAACCAAAACCCTCAGCAGAGAAATTGAGATCTTTTTATTCAGTGGCAGATATCCTCTCAGCTTCTGAAGTCACTGTAGCAAAAGACTGTCCCTATTCCAGTTACTTTTCTTTCTATTGACACCCCCAGACACATTAACTTAAAAGTAACTTTTCTCTACTTAGAGCTGCTTCATTGCCACGGCACTTACACATCAACTGTGTAGCTTCTACACTTTTGTACACTTTCATGATGTACTTGTGAAGAGCAATTTTCTGGTAAGTTCACTTACATGCAAAGTGCATCTATCACCTACCTGATTTAAATCATGATATGTTACAGACTAAGTCTAGCCAGAAATTATTTGTACTGTGTCATAAAAATATTGCCAATCCCAGTGACCCAGCTTTGAAATTCAAACTTATGAAATAGTGGCAAATACTTTTCTTTACATCAATTAGTACTGCCTATATCAAAGAGAACAACCTTTTCAAGTGGTCACCGTAAAACCTAATGCATTTAGTGTGTCATTACTTCTTTCAAATATAAAGGTTGTGGGGTTTTTTTCCTCTCAGTTACTGCTCTGTAGCATCTATTACCAAGTAATATACATTTTATTAAGAATATTATAATATTTTAGTTTCCACTACAATGTATACAATAAGGTATTAACATGAACCACTTACATTCTTCATCTTTCTGCCCATTCAACAGTAATACATGTCAACACAAGCACATAACACACAGAAAATGAGATGTTCCTATTCAGAACTGAATTCTTGCTTACATTCTTCCTGTGCCACTTTAATAAACAACATGGGCCCTGGGCACTTTTCAGGCTCTGACGACAGATGATGTAGATCACAATAGTTCACATACACACAGTTAAATTGTGCCCAGCTTTTTCTGCATGAGAGCTAACTGGCCAAAATCATGCTAGACAACATGTGAAAAATTAAAATATGAGCTACAAAGTGCCAGTACTTCAGCTCTGCTTTACCTCATGTAGTTTCCTAGTGCAGATGTATACTTTCTGTCCTGTGCTGGTTTTGGCTAGGATAGAGTTAATTTTCTTCATAGTACCTAGTATGGGGCTATATTTGGGATTTATGCTGGAAACAGTGTTGGTAATACAGGGATGCTGAACAGTGCTTATATAGAGTCAAGGCCTTTTCTGCTCCTCACCCCACCCCACCAGCGAGTAGGCTGGGGGTGCACAAGGAGTTGGGAGGGGACACGGCTGGGACAGCTGACCCCAACTGACCAAAGGGCTATTCCATACCATATGGCGTCATGCTCGGCATATAAAGCTGGGGAAGAAGAAGGAAGGGGGGGACATTCGGAGTGATGGTGTTTGCCTTCCCAAGTAACCGTTACGCATGATGGAGCCCTGCTTTCCTGGAGATGGCTGAACACCTGCCTGCCCATGGGAAGGAGTGAATGAATTCCTTGCTTTGCTTTGCTTGCATGCGTGGCTTTTGCTTTCCCTATTAAACTGTCTTTATCTCAACCCATGAGTTTTCTCACTTTTACCCTTTCTATTCTCTCCCCCATCCCGCTGTGGGGGGAGTGAGCGAGCGGCTGTGTGGTGCTCAGTTTCTGGCTGGGGTTAAACCACGACAGTCCTTTTTGGCACCCAACATGGGGCTCGAAGGGTTCGAGATAATGACATGTTCAATTGGGATGTGACAGATTGAACTTATATTTGTTATTGCTGTTTAGCAATTATCTGGCAGGCTTCTGTGCTTGCCATGGGGCTTGCTTGCCTTACTGTATATTAGAGTCCAGTGCTCATTAGTGGCTGCTTTTTGCTTTCGCTGCTTGCTGTCCTGCTGTACTGAACATGATCTTACTCTGCTGTGCCTGGGAACATTTTGATAACAGCAATGGTGGTGCGCCTGGGCTGGCAGATGGCCAGGACATCGTTGCTGTTTCTGTGCTGCTGTACTGGACAGGCTGGAACTCCGGTGTGAACTCAAGTCGAAGGGACTGTGACCTGTGGATGAGTCCCCCTTCTGAAGGGACTGTGGCTGTAGGTAAGGCCATGCTGGAGCAGGTCTGAAGGCATTGTGGCCCATGGAGAAGGCCACGCTGGAACAGGTGCACCTCAAAGCGACTGTGGCTGTGGATAAGTTTATGCCGCAGCAGGTATACCCCTGGAGAGACTGTGGCTCATAGATAAGGCTCCACTTGGAGCAGGTACACCCCTAAGGGACTGCAGTCTGTGGATAAATCCAAGCCAGAGTAGGGGCAAGGGGAGGAGTTCATGGCAATGTTAAACCCAATGGTCTGGTCCAAAGGGACCAGGGGTGGAGATTCTGATGGAAATACCTTTAAACTGTTGTAGCCCAGGATTTGAGTTGCATGTGATAGGAATTACTATAGCAGGAACCACTCGAACCAGTGGAGGACAAGCCTTACAAGAAGCAGTGCAAGTGCAGCAGTGACCCAACCTGAGCTGGCTCTGGTGCCCAGTAACTCCACGCAACACACCACCTCTCCTGTCCTGAGTGACCACATTAAGAGATGGAGCCCAAAGTCATGGACTAAATGAACTCCGTGGACATTTTGTGGACATTTCTGGACATTTTACAGACGTTTCACAGGGGTAGTCCATAGATTAAGGGAATGATATCTGTGTATTGTATCAAAGGAAGGGAAGGGTAGTGGTGGTTAATGAGGTTGTACTGGATAGTGTGAGACCTGAGCATGATGTAAATGGTATGGAATAAGGGGTGGAGAATGCGCTGGTTTGGGCAGAAATAGTTAATTTTCTTCATGGTAGCTAGTATGGGGCTATGTTTTGGATTTGTGCTGGAAACAGTGTTGATAACTCAGGGATGTTTTCGTTACTGCTGAGCAGTGCTTACACAGAGTCAAGGCCTTTTCTGCCTCTCACACCACCCCACCAGCAAGTCGGCTGAAAGAAGTTGGGATGGGACACAAGAAGTTGGGAGGGGACACAGCTGAGACAGCTGACCCCAAGTGACCAAAGGGCTATTCCATATCACAGGATGTAATGCTCAGCATATAAAGCTGGGGGAAGGGGGGGATGTTTGGAGTTACTGCATTTTGTCTTCCCAAGGAACCATTACATGTGATGGAGCCCTGCTTTCCTGGAGATGGCTGAACACCTGCGTGCTGATGGGAAGGATTGAAATAATTCCTTATTTTGCTTTGCTGGCGTGTGCTATTAAACTGTCTTTATCTCAATCCACAAGTTTTCTCACTTTTACTCTTCTGATTCTCTTCCCCACCCCAACGGGGGGGGAGTGAGTGAGCAGCTGTGTGGTGTTAGTTGCCAGATGGGCTTAAACCACAACATGTCCCTAAGGCACAATGTGGAGTATCAGGACTTTGAAGTGGAGAGTTGACTCTGTGTTCACAGAAAGCTGAGCTGGAGGTCTGGAGCCCATGTTTTAATTGAGATAGCAATTTTTGCACATGGGCAGAACAGGACCAACCCCTCTTCCTAACCACAGGCATCTAATACCATTTTAGATGAACGTCAAGAAACCCACACAAGACTGTTTTGCACATCACAGCAGTTGTGGGAGACCCATAGGCTCGGGCACCTCAAATGGTGCAGAAGATGGACTCAGCACCCATGTGAAGGCAGCTGAATCAAGCACAGGAATACATCTGACTCCAGATTTTGATGCCAGATTATAAAGGACTACATGGATGTGTTTGTATGTGAACTAGGTGTTGAAGTTAACAACATCTTAACCATACCTAAAAAGATAAGTAGTCAGTCTGTCTGTGGAGTCTAGAGTGTGACTACAGTGCAGCTGGGCAGCTCTCTGCTTTCTGTTACCACATTGACTAGGTGATGTGTATAGACTGTCATGGGAGCTTGGACACCTACAGCACCTGTGGATGCCTGTATGTAGAAACCTACATTATGTGACCTAATTACTGACCTAATAGCTTGCAGAGAAAGCAGAATAATTAGCAGGTCTCTTTGGCCTGTCAGCTCCCAAATCAATACACCTAGTTTTGAGCCACTCAAACATGTAGTATTTTTTCTAGTAAGTTAGCTAAGTAATAAGAGAAAACTAGAGTAATCCAGAGGCTATACAGAAAATGGGATGGTGCCATGCAATAGCAAGAGGAAGGTGAATAAGGCTAAAGCCCAAAGGAACTTAGCATCTTTAATCCTGATGCTCAGGTACCAATTTACCTAAATGTATAAATGGTGCGTCAAGGACAGAGGTGTAGAAAAGCGCTCCAAATCCAATTTAAAAAATATGTTTTTGAGCTACAATAAGGGCACAAAGATGTGAATCAGCCCTGCTCATTTACACTGTTGCTCTAAAGGAGCTTATATGGACTCCATCTATAGTCAGTGAAGTGAGAGAGGTATGACCAGAGGTCAACATAGGTTAGCTGAGTCACTTCTTGGAGATGTCCCTTTCTATCCTTCAAGTGTATTGACTATGTCAATACTGAAGCATTTTGATTAAATTAAGATGGGATGACAAGAAGAAACAACTGCAGAAACATAAACTTTTTGATGGAGAAGGAAGGAAATATGCACTGAGGTGAGCCAAGCTGTCCATAAATATAAGCTACAAGGAGAAGCAGCATAGCAGGCATAGAGGGAGGTAGGACCACACAAGTCCTTCATGCTGAGATAGTGTTTTGTGTACTGGTACAGTGCAAAATGAGAATTCAATACTACCTCTCAAGGCTGCTGGCAGGAGAGAGGTCATACAAATCTAGCACTGAACACTGGTCAAGCCACCCCATAGTTCTTCGTACACTCCAAACTTTGGCAATTACCATTCTTGTGAAAGAAAAAGCGCACAGCTGCTACAGAAGAGATTTTCTGAATATACAGTACAAGTAGCTAATACATACAAAGACAGAACAAATGCTGAAATGCCAGTTGGAAAGGATGCATTATGGTCACAAAACCAATTGAATCATCATCATGCCCTTCACAATCACATTTTCCCCTTGTTCTGCAGCATATTGGTAATTCACAAGATTATTATGCTACAAATAACCTATTCAAAACAAAGCACACTGTACCCTGCCCTTAGTATAAATGTGATTCTTTTTATAAATGCGGTAGCACAGAAATACACAGGGAGATAAACAAAGTGAGACAAGCAGGGATTTTTTTTTTCTATTTTGTTTATTTTTTTAAGAAAGATGTACCACATCTGGAGTCAGCTGAAGACTTTAACAGCAGATTTTATGATTAGATCAGAGGAAAGTTTTTTCAGTCAAGAAGGAGATAAACTATGAAAATTATCAGAAATACATAAATCAAATGAGTAAAAATACTTCAGAAGAATGTAATTTCAAGAGGCAATATTGACTCTTATAGTTGTTTTTGAAGTGAAGAAAATAGAGAAAAAGAGCAATAGCAAGACTTACCTAAAGTATGGCATACTGAGATTCAGATCCTATGGATTTTGAATAGCTCTATTATATGGGGAAAAGAAGAAATTATAAGCATGCAGAAAAATAAATTTGAAAACCTCAATATGTGTCAAAAATATTATTATTATTATTATTATTTCATGCATGCCTCATATGAATTGGTTTTGACAGCTGATTATTAACTCTTAATAATCACAAACCTTAAAATTGATACCCTTTTTAACAAGTTTAAATCTCTAGACAGGAATTCAGTAGTGATTTTATCTGGCGCTCTCCTGGGAAAGATGAGTTAATATTACACTATTCTCATTCTAAGGCTAAAGAAAAAGTAGGAAAACAAAATTACTTGTTCTGTACTTCAATCAATAGTGTAACCCCAGTGTAACCAGACTAATATCATCCTCTGGCTAATATATATAAAATGCCTTAAACAAAATAGAATTACTTGGACTGTAAATCCACTGGGTTAGGCATAATTTTTAAATATGTGTTAGTACAACATGAAGCATATTATAGGTTCTTATGTGCTTATAATTGGGAATTCTAGATATTATAGCAATAGAAATAGTAAACAGAAACAAAAGAAGACCTTAATCTCTCTTATAATAACAATAATTAGAAGAACAAGAAATAAAAATTGATTCACAAAACGCTTCCAAAAGAATGCCTTGGAAATCAGAAATAGTTCTATGAACTCAGTGAGGAGGAAAGCATATTTTAAAATGTAGCAAGGAAAGTTAACACTTTTGGAAACTAACAGCAGATAGCTTGGCTAATTTATGCCGTGAAGAGTACAGCATTATTTAAATTTTCTTTCAGTTGAACCCTGCCTTATAAATATATATAAATATATATATAAATATATATATATACACATGAAATATTCTATTGTCCTGCAAGTATCTGTAGGTATTTTGCCTTCTGGTGGGTTTCACATTGTGGATCTAGCTGAGGTATATTTCAAACAAACTACCAGACTCCTATAGACTTTTGGTTTTCAAGACGACTGGAAAATAAATTAAAGGTTGAAATTGTTCTTCAGTGACTTAGACAGATTTTTACTTTGTTTTGCCAGTAAGATTATTTCCTTTAGAATGTTGTCCTCTTTCAGAGATACTTGTTTTGATCTGTTTCTTGCATTTATTCTATCTTTTCAAAAACAGCTCCTATCTAACTGGGTTAAAGAACTAGTTTTTTCCTTTCTCCTTTTTTTTTTTTCCTGTTGGTTTGTTTGGGGTTTTTTTGTTAATATCTCATAATTTCAGTAATTCATTGTTTTATTTCCTTTGTCCATAAGATGTAATTTTATTGCAGTATTTTGTAACCTGTGTGGTATTAGTGTTTGTATCTATGATACTAGATTCCTGAAAGGCTTTTGTTGCTATTATTGTCATAAAAAGGCCAAAGAACCCAATTCCCATCTTTTCCAGCAGTCCAAAGGTATAATCTTAGGGAGTAATGCTTTCTTCCAATTTTTTACTTTTGGGAAAGTTCAAGAGTGACTGTATAAGATAAGGTGTATTTGCATCAAGTCTGACAGCTACTTAAAGTGACACTTAAAATTCAGATTTGATGCTTTTGCAAATTTCATGCTTAGAAAACCAATAAATATGGCCTGCAATTCTTTGTATGGATTGAGAACCTGGCAAACCTTTCTCCACAAAGAGACGTTACTTTTTCCCCCCCAGCAGCCTGAACAATGCCTTTGAATAATGGGACTGCTTGCATGACTGAAGCTAAGCAGCAGTTCCTGCTGTGTAGGATGGGGACTGAAATAAATCCGAGGAGAACTCAGTGGGACTGGTCTGCTTCCAGCCCTGTAAGCCAAATCAGTGTGTCATGTCTACAGATCCTTTCGTTCTGTGGGTTCAGCCTAGTTCAGTAAACATTGTCAAGTGGCAAGGCAAATCCCAACATCCATAAGCAGACACAACCTTATCCCTACCCTTACTGGTGATTAGGCCAGCAGAGGCACACTTTTGCATTTTTCGCTTGTATTTTTTGTTCAATAACAGCAGAGCTCTTACAAACCAGTGCTTGATCCATAAAGCTTGCATTGCAGAAGATGCCCATAGGAAGCTTTGATGCATTGAGATTGCATATTTAAGAATGTTGTAATTCTTATTAATGATGCTGAAAAGTTAGCGAGAGAGCTGGCATGCAGTCTTTCTATGCTGGAAGTTAACTTTATTGTTGTTCATTTCAAATCCCATCTGTTTCCATAATACTGCCTAATTTTGAAGTTATAACATTTATCTTCAGTAGAACATAAATCAAAAAATTTCACCACTAAATCAAGTATTTGCACATATCTCTAATCCAAAACAACAAAACAATAATGATTAGTTATTTTTCTCCCATCAGACACTTCAGCTGGAAATACACAAATTAATTAACTGCCAGTTCTGTGCTTTTTTTTTCCTAGTTCGTTGTAATCATTAGTTCTGTGTTTGTCTAGACAGGGTCCTGATTCTATTCCTTTATTCATGGGAAAAGGAGATGAGTAGAATCACTGTTTCCATTCTCTCCCCAAGCATAGGTTGTTGGAAAACCTTCTCTCTCTGTATGAATGGGAATGCAGGGATTTTATAGCTCCTGTTTTTTTTGATAAATGAAAATATTAAAAAGGAAGAATCCACAGAAGTAGTGTCCTTCTAGCAAGTTCCAGCTGTATGCCACTATGAAAGTCCAGAGGAAAACAGGCAGGAAGGCTTACATAACATTTTAGCATTGGTCAAAGACTAGGATTGAATTACCTTTCTTTCCCTTTCTTGAATAATTCTAGCAATGTGTGGTTTAGAGATTGCCAAGGACCCTGAAGGATGAACTTCAGGTTCTGTGTAACACAAGCCCCCTGCAATGCAGAGTAGCTCCAGGCTGCAATCAGGACCACCACTTGAAGGTGTGATTACCTACCTCTTCTCTCACCAGCTGTACAATGGCTGTCACCAGACAACAATAACCACTGGGGAAATAAAATATTTCAAAATCACACACCACCCACTAACTAATATTCAGAACTTCTCTACTATAAGTTGGAGCTGAGATGACATAATTGGTGCTCTCCTGATGTGTGGGCAATAGTGCTTTCAAGCAGCATTAGGTCATTTAATTCTCCTTGAATCAAGGTCTTGGCTATTGGGCAGATGCCAGAGAGATTTTTGCAAAAGAGGTCTTACAGCTTCTGATGCCTTTTCCATGGCTCTGAAGCAATGATACCTATCCTTTCACAGTGTGTGTCTCTCTAGACTAAGAACAGCACATCAGAGCTATATCTTGTGATACTGTGATTTTACTTTGTCGACAAGCTAACATCATTCTGAAGAACCGGCAGCAACTCAGTGACCTCAAATATACCACTTTTTGGTATCTTATCTGTATTATGTTTAAGTCTGAAAGACTTAATGTCAGTTTTTAAGAATGTTAGTGTTCTTGCTGTCAATTTTCTAATGAACAGAATATCCACAGTGGCAACCTATGCGTCATTGTTTACATTCTGTATTTTACCAGCACTAAATACAAATTTTGCAGCCTCTTTTTAGGAGGCACTTTATTATTTTGACACCATTCTCCACAAGCTCACTAGATCACACAAGATAGAGATGGTTGTCTTGTCACTCTATGGGCCACTGCCAGATTTTATTATTGTTAGTCTACTATAGATGTGACATGGTGATCACTGCTTTGGAAATCATATCTTCTACTTAGGTTTTCTCAAGGAAGTGAGAATAAAGATCAAGGACGAGTATTAATATTTTTTCCAAATAACATGAAAAAGTCTAATTTCTCTTCCCGAACCATTTTTTTGGAGTCTTTCAAGATTTTTTTCAGCTATCTGATGAGCCTTAACAGAGTTAAGAATGTTGCTAACAATGTTAACAGCTTTAACTATATTGCTACTACTGTAAATGAATCACAGCTTTTTAAGGCTTTTTAGTTTATAATAATCTTGGTATATCCTTCAAATGCATTTTCCCTGTAACAACTTAGAAATGTCATATGAATGCAACTAAACAATATCCCATTCTTCCCCTTAATAGTTAGTAGAGGTTAAGGTTTACTTTTGATATTATCCACTGCAGTAGAAACAGACTGCACTGGATGCTATTTTTTATTTTATATAATTTGATTAAGATATTTATATATACGTATATTGTTTGCTGCTCATAAGCTTTTCATTTAAAAGCTACAGTGAGTGTGTGTTGGTAACCACCAAGTTTCAGTCAGGTTTGAATCCAGTTTATAACTTGAGAATACATAGGTAAAGGGTTAGTGTGTGTGTGTGGGGGGGTGTTTAGGAAGTTGTAGTACATGATCTAGAAGCTGAGGAAGCTGAGTCTGTTTAGACTTAAAGAGAGAAGTCTAACGGATAATGTAACCATTGTCTTCTACTACCTAATTATGGATTGTAGGGAAGGCAGCACCAAGCTCTTCTCAGAGGTGCACAGTAGATGGACAAGAAGCAATGAGAGCAAAGTGCAACAAGGGAAATTCGAATTAGCCACAAGGAAAAAATCTGTTCACAGTGAGAGCTGTTAACCACTGGCACAGGTAGCCAGAGAGGCTCCTCTGAAATTGCTCTTATACATTTCTAAAGCTCTGCTAGATTTGATCTTCTTTGACATTCACCTGCTTTGTGCAGAACATTGAACCAGGAGACCTCCAGAGACTTATTCTAATCTATTTTTCTATGAATCCATGATATCTATGATTCTATGTGAGACCATGCTTGCATGTGTGTGTAAGTATAAATATATATTAGAGTATATATGCATATATACAAGTAAAACATGTATATGTGTGTATATACATACAAATGGTATATGTCTATTTACCTTCAAAAGAAACACCCCCCCTATATCTACTACACACACAGAGATATTTATACAACATACAACATATTTATATACCATATGATATATACTATAGATCAATCAACTGATTAATTTATTATAGTCATAAACAAAGGTTATTGGCTCTATCCTTTTTCCCAAATCAATAGTATTTTATGGCCAGCTCCATCTGACTCTGGTTTATCATAAATAAATAATTTTCTGTCCATAAACTAAAGCTAAATAGTTCTTCACTGCTTGAGAATTGTGGCATCCTAAGTATCCTTGAATATTGTTTCACTAAGGATATACCAGTCACTTCTTTCCAATTTTGGCTGTATTGATGTAAAAAGGTGATGTCAGTTTTCTTTTCAGTGGAGTCTCTGGACAACACAGACTTCATGGTCTTTCATGACTGTGGATTTATTAATCAACTCCTTTGGCTTCCTAGACCCTACATTTAGAACTGAATCCTGTGTCCCCTGGATATTTTTTGCAGAGTCCTTCTATAAAACAAGCGTTTTGTTTTGTGGTTGTTTGTACTTTCTGGGAGTCTTTGCATCCTGCCATTGCCTACTGGGACAAGACTGATGATTATCTGAACTTTACCTGTGATCTCTATGTGCACCTTGCTGTGTCAACATCTCTCCAAGGTGTATTTCACATGTTACATTTTTCACTGGTTTTGTGCTAGTCCAGCTAGTCTGACCCTGTCAGAGCTGACAGAAACCTCTGGTCACACTCTTCTACTGCTTTTCATCCTCTACCCTGCAAAACATCATCTGTCTTGATCTTACTATCCTCTGTATCATCAAAAATTATTGCATTTCTGTGCAACATATTGTCTGCAGAAAAAAATCTGTAAGACTTTCTGAAAAACTGTTTGGCCAAAGGGGTGTCAAATATGTGCAAATGCAGGAAAATAAAAATATTTGGGATCATCCATCTTTGCTTCCTGCATCAGGGATTATTCTGTTTTAAATTTTAGGGGTTGATAAAGAACCGTTAGATTTTCTCTGGTTTTAGTCCTCTTCCAGAAACCATCATGGATTTATTTCTCTCTCCTTTAAGTCTTTTTATTCTAGCAAGCAAAGCTTTCTCTGAGGGCAATCTAGTCTTTTTTCAGCTCCAAGGCTATGGTTTAGGAACTGAGCTCTTAAAGGTAAGTCTTGCTAGGAATTGTTGGGTGAGTGAGCTGGGTCCTAAGTATGGTGGTCTCATGGATGACACAGATAATACCTCCATTTCAAGCAGCAACTGTGACTGATTCTTAGCGTGCTGTATGTGAAATTTGGGTTAGTTGGGCCAGTCCCCTCTTCTGATTTGTATCCAAAGTCTGATACTCATCTATCATCTGCTCGGTTCCAGGTCCTGGGAGTGTATCTTGATTACAAATTTTGACCAATAACATTGGACTAGATGCCCAACACTTCTTCCTTACAAACTATCCCTATCTGCTTCCAAAATTATAAATATACTTCTGAAGTAAATATAAATGGTCCCAAAATATAGGTTTCTGAATATATGCTTCTGAAAGCTTCTTTGTATTACAAGATTTGACCAAACGTTTCCTCTTTTGTTTTAATCTTTTATTGCACCAACAAGTGTACTTTTTGAGAACACAAAGGAATTGATACATTTTTCCTTGTATACTGGGTACTTTTGCTCTTGGTGCAATTCTGAATTGTGCTGTATTTTTCTCAAGTTTATTATTTACCCAAACCTATTGTTTACCTTCTTGGTGAGATGCTAACCACTTTGAATTCTATGTCTTATATGTTCACCTCTTATTGATGTTTGTTGGGGGGGGGGTGGTATGGTGTTAATTATTATTTATTTTATTTATTTATTCCTGGGCTGTTATTACAATCTCAATGACATGTTGGCTTATGAACGTGTGTACCTTAAAGTTAATAAATTCTCTGTTTGTTCTTTGACTACTACTCCATCCATCTTTAGGTATACCTCATTCTTGTATAAAGAATTCCTTGGAGCTAAAGGTAGTACTGTCATCCTCTTTGTCCACACTGTGTATATTCTGCCTTTGCTTGCATATCCTTGCAGTTGCTAAAAAACTGTGCAGTTCCCGACCCTTTTACAAAAACACTGCATTGCATTGCCTTATTTGCCAAAGTATATGCTGCTCTTGTTTTTAGTGGACTCCACCTTGGAGCTCTTCATGCCTTCCTTCATCAGATCTAAGCTTTAATTTGATCTGTGTGATTTCCTTGCCTTAGCAAATTCTAATTGCATTTGTCAAGGTTTAGTTTCAAGTGTATCTTTGGACATTTTTCATTCTAGATACCAATCACAGTTTGGCATCTTATCAGAGTTTTGCTTAGTTCTCCACGAATTGCAAGACTGGCTCCCGAGCCACAAATTCTTCTATGTTTTAATACCTAAAAAAAACCCCAAACCACCAAACAAAAAATCCAAAACAAAACCTCAAAATATTAGGGCATATATGTAGGGAGATGTTTTGAAATATAAATATTCCTCCATTTTCTATAATGTTTTCATTCCATTTTGCTTTTTAATAGAATTGTTCCAAAAATTACAAACACATCAGGGTAAGCTAGTATCATAAATCCTCACCAACTTCCTCTTAGTTGTACCCATTTCTTAGGCATGCAAAGAGAAGCAGTGTCTAAATATTTTCCAGTTACCACATACATACATTTCCAAGGTTCTTTGTATTCATGATGTGGCAAAATCTGGCTTTGCTCAGAGTCAGACTTCCACCTAGTCATCACAGGGAAATGTGAGCCTCTGGATAGCATAGCATCCTCTTCCAACTACCTTTGGTGGGCAGTGCTCTTCCCCACAGGCAAATCATTTTGGCGCAAAGCTCAGAGTACTTGAGCATTGCTCTGGTCAGTGTTATGATGCCTAAATCTCAGCAATTGTAATTGCCCCATGTAATTTTCATCCCTCAGCAAAGCCAGGACTGGGGTAAAAAAAGTGCCTGCAGAAGGAATCTGGAGAAGTCAGACAGCTGTATCTCCATCTTAAGCTAGTCAAGAATGAAATGACACAGAATAGATGTAGATCCCCAAGTGTCTGTGGGATTTACTTGTAAACTTCTCCCTGGGGTTAGAGGAACCCTAGCCACAATGGCGCTTAGATGGCTAAAACTGATCCCTTTACTTCTCAAGTTGAAGACTTGAGCTTTCTACATGAGTAATTCTAACTTCAGGGTTAAAAATCAGTCTGTCTCAGTCTCTCTCACTGGAGCTCCATACAATTATATAAGTAAGTTTTAGCCATATTCCCTGAGAGAAAATCATGAAACTTATAGAACTTGTACAGAATACAGGATGCCATACACAATGCCCTCAGTCCTGAAAAACCCTGAAACTAGTACTGGTGTAGTTTTTGCTGCATTAGGACAGTCAGGCTTTGGTACAGGATGCCCAGGGATGTTGTGCAGTGTCTGTCGTTGAAGATTTTCAAGATCCAACTGCATAAATCCCTAAGCAACCTAGTCTGACCCCAAAGATGACCCTGCTTTGAACAGGACTTTGGACTAGAGACCTCTTGAGGCCCCTTCCAACCTGTTTTATTCTATAATTATATGATTCAATGATTTACTAATGACAGAGTGTCCTAGGACAAGGGATGATTAAATTTCTCTCCTTCATTTACAATTCCCCACACTTTTTGGGATATGCTCCAATGCAAAATGAAATAAGGATTAGAAACCTAGCTTGCAGCAGTGTTGAGAGGATAAATACATTAAAGTAAGTAAGTGCTCAGATACTGTGTTAATGGGGGCCCTATAAGTACCTCAGAGAGATCCAGAGCCCTAAATCACTATTAATGAATTTATTGATTTCCCTTTAATTTCTGAAATGAAGCTATTATAATAAAGCTTGGCTTTTATTTGACCTTCATCCAATGTAGTAATTACAAACACTATTTTACAATTATTTTAATCTTACTCCCAAAGGAAAATAGTACATGCTAATCTAGTCTGGGCTAAATGTTCCCTCTTCTGCTTCTTTTATCTTTCTGGGGGTTTCTTCTTAGGTAAATCATATCAAATTATTTTACAAAAAATAAATCAATTGATAGAATGATTAACAGAGTAATACATAAGTTTGGGACTGGAGCTTGAACATATTGAATTCATTCATATTTAGTCTAGCTATGTCTAGGGTCAACAGTAATTAGATAATTGAAATGGAAAAAATGTCCTGGTGGGAAAAACCTGGCTATAATATGAAGAAAATTTTAGTCCAGTTGTTGATACTTTAGGTTTTTCTTCATGATTCTGCTGTAAATTACGAAAGAATAGAAACATAAAAGAACTTAAATACCAAGTCCTATCCATGAAGTCAGGTTTCTAAAAATAATCTCAAGCCTTTGCTTGACACTGCAGTTTCCAAAACTCTTTTAGCACTGTGGTTTTCACCCACTAATCTGCCTATGTGCAGATGTAACCAAATCCTGATAGTAATTGAAACTCAAGGATTAACTGAAACTGAAACTGAAACCTTTTCAGGTACACAGCTTTCCTTCTCCAGAAATGCAAATGCCATCCAATCCAGCAGGCATTACCTGAATACACTTTAAGCTTTAGACCTTGCAAAGAAGGAAAGGAAAGGAAAGGAAAGGAAAGGAAAGGAAAGGAAAGGAAAGGAAAGGAAAGGAAAGGAAAGGAAAGGAAAGGAAAGGAAAGGAAAGGAAAGGAAAGGAAAGGAAAGGAAAGGAAAGGAAAGGAAAGGAAAGGAAAGGAAAGGAAAGGAAAGGAAAGGAAAGGAAAGGAAAGGAAAGGAAAGGAAAGGAAAGGAAAGGAAAGGAAAGGAAAGGAAAGGAAAGGAAAGGAAAGGAAAGGAAAGGAAAGGAAAGGAAAGGAAAGGAAAGGAAAGGAAAGGAAAGGGAGAATGAAAAAGAGAGTGATGTTTCAGACTGCTGCCTACCTAGTAGTTTATCTGTACACTCAAGGATTAAAGCAGTCACTGAAGATGTGGGCTTCCTTGTCTGAAGAGTCTGAGATTTCTAACTCTCAGAGTGCTCTAAAAATTGAACTATATATTCAAGCCAGGAAGCAGGGATGGATTTGGTCTCTCAATCTTTCTTGGAAGACACTCTTTGTACTGAAGGATTAGTTATGCAAGAGGCCATGACGAGCAAGTATAATTTCCTACCATGGCGAGCTTAATGACATAGATATGGCATGATACAACTTTGAGTATGGAGATCTGGGTACTAATCCATTTTCTGAAATGGCAGTTAACTAATTTACTTGTTGACTGTTTTATGTAAAATACACAAACAATGGCCCTGGAGGATTGCTCTCCTCCTTCCCTTATTAGTGTAAGAATACTTTTGCTCCCCTTTGGAAAGAGCTCACTGCCACTTTTCTGAAATGAATGCATAAGTTCAGAGATGAAAGGGAACAGCTTCTCAAGGAGGAACAGTTTTCCTATTACTTTTTCTTCTTTCTAATTAAGTCATGACTTATTGTTTAGAACTTTCATTTAAAAGGGTACCCTATCAGAGAAAGGTAATTATTGAATGTAGGCCGTCCACATCTTCAGTGCTTCATTAACCTGAAATGTTGGATGAAAGGAGAGGGGCAGCATCTCCACAGGATGGTTGATTGAAGGAATGATTGTCTCTAGCTTTTGAAAGAAAAAGAATAGGAAAGCTTGGGAAACCCTTGAGGGTTGCGAATCCTCCTTTGAAAATAAACATCTCTGCTGCCTGAGAAGAGGATTAAACGTCCAATCCTGCAAAAGATTAGCAAGAGTATTCAGCTTTTTGTTAGGTAGAGTGGATAGGAGTGTAAATGATAGGAGCGTACATGGACAAATGAGCACCCCTCTGGAGATCCAACACCAGCTCAAAGAGCCCTGTCTTGCCCAGACATCTGTCTCAGTTCCATGAAAGGGAGTGTATGCTCTCCCTGGAGGTCATAGGTCCCTCCTGTTTGGTCTGGGGATGTTCTTTCTGCCACCCCAGCACCACCTAACCATACAGGGCCATACAGGGGCTCTGTCAGTAACAGCACAGACCATTAACCAAGGCTGATCTGCAGGAAGCTCCATGTCCCAAGGAATCTCTGTTAACCAGGCTAGTGTCAGATTATAAGGAGCACAACCCATTAAGGTGTACTCACATAAGTCCCCACTCTCCAGCTTATAGCATCCACACTGCAGTGCCAAAAGCTGAGGAGGGGCCCCAGCCCATAGTGGAAATAAACTGTTAAATGTCCCTTTAGATTGGATTAGAAACTCCAAATGAAATGTGAAAACCCCAGACTAGCCAAGACATGTCAGTACCAAAACTGGAAAGCAAAAGCTGTAATACTAGAGAGAACCTTCTACCCAAACTCAACAGCTCCTTACTGTGCTGCTTTTCTGTCTATGGGGTTTACTCATCCACTCTGGTTATTCTGGCACTCAATGATTCCATATAGCCCACAGTGAATTTGTGACTCATTTCTTGCAAAAGTGTGAGGTAAGGCTTAAGAAACAGCCTACTCTTTACCACTTCTTATTGCATATCTTTACTATTGTTTTTTTAATATCTTACACTGTTCCTTGCTTCAAAGGTTAAATTTTGTGGCTCTCCCCTTTCTCACATGACCAGATGAAATCCAGCATTCTTAATTGTATTTTCATACCAAAGTATCTAGGTCCTTAAATTTTAACACTTACTCTTTCTGGGTCTCTCTTCCCTGTCTAAAAAACAGTAAATCACACTTTCATTAGTTTGCCTTATTGCTGGTTTAACCCCAGTAGGCAGCTAAGCAG
Organism: Ciconia boyciana; assembly: GCF_034638445.1. Classification (NCBI taxonomy): domain Eukaryota; kingdom Metazoa; phylum Chordata; class Aves; order Ciconiiformes; family Ciconiidae; genus Ciconia; species Ciconia boyciana. The sequence goes on along the minus strand of NC_132936.1, from coordinate 9,625,252 downwards.
CACACAGCCACTTCCTCACTCCCCTCCAGTGGGATGGGGGAGAGAATTGGAAAGGCAAAAATGAGAAAACTCATAGGTTGAGATAAAGACAGTTTAGTAAGTGAAGCAAAACTTTAATAAGTTCAGCAATCTCCAGGAAAGCAGGGCTCCATCATGCTTTAACTGGCAAGACAAATGCCATAACTCTGAACGTCCTCCCTTCCTCCTTGTTTCCCTGAGCTTTTATTACTGAGCACAATGTCCCGTGGTATGGGATATCCTTTTGGTCAGCTGGGGTCAGCTGTCCCAGCTGTGTCCCCCCCCAGCTTCTTGTGCAACCCCAGCAAAATAAGCAGAAAAAGCCTTGTCTCTGTGTAAACACTGCTCAGCAATTACTAAAACATCCCTGTGTTATCAACAGTTTTCATCACAAATCCAAAACATAGCCCCATACAAGCTGCTGTGAAGAAAATTAACTCTATCCCAACCAAAACCAGTACACTTATTTAGACTGTGAAATGTTCATATTTGAGACTAATCCTTACTACACATTTGTGCAGGCCTTTTTATCCCTTGTATCCCTAAGAATTATGTGAATTTGTTTGAATTTTTTTTCCCAATAGTTTCTGTGATAATCCAAGTAAGTACTAATATTATAGTGATGATTTGCCTCTCCAAATAAGCTTTTGTTGGAGATCTTCACCAACATATTCCTTTACCACCAAGCCTAAAGATCCAAGCTCTTCGTTTGTCTCATAGAGTGCTATATATCCTAACCTTATGTATGGCAGTATTTTTCTCCATGAGTTTAGTTGTGAACTTGTGAAATACTGAGTTTAAGTGACCTTCTTGACTCTAATGATGTAAGTGGGGATTGAAATCATTGAGCACTGTATTGTCTTAGACTCCTTCACTTCTTTAATCTCAGAAGATTACTTCCAGTCACACATGGTCAGCAGGGTACTAGCCTTTCTAACATACTCTTTTAGAGCAGTTTCAAACATCTGACTTCTTCCAACCCTCTTATATCTCTGAGATTTCTCTCTCTTGGTACAAACCAACTACTCAATAGGTCTCAAAATAACTTTCCTTCTTTTACACAGTATTTGTTTTTCACTGACAGTAAATTCTAGTGTTATGGTTCACCATGTGATCCTGCACTATTCTTGTTAATTATACAGGGAGATGATCACAAGCTGAGAGTTGTAAAACAGATGAAGTGAAGCAATGCCTTAAGCCAAAGCTACATTTCCTGGGTTGCTGTTCATATGGATAATAGCATTACCAAAAAATAAAAAAAACCAACCCAGCAGGTATCTCTTTGATGCCTTGTAGAAAAGAATCTAACCCAAGTGCTGCTGGGGAGGAGGTTGCTGATACAAAATAGACTTGAAAGGAAAACAACTGCAATGGCATGTCCAGAAAGTTGCCAGTAAAGTTGTCTGCCCTCTAAGGGAAAATGAATGAAAAGAAAAGAGATAAGCAGAGCAAAAGTAAAAAGCTCAGAATTCACAGATAGCACACCTGCAGAAATTATGTTGCTGAAACTAGAAAGCCTAGAAAACAATAAATGTAGAAATAATATCACAAAAGCAGGTGTGCTGGTGTGGGGTAAGAAGGCTCTAGTGAAGGTGGAAGTGTCCTTAATTACTTTTTTCTACATTTAAAAAAATTCCATTCCTTAATGAGTATCCACATATGTTTTCACCAGAAAAATAACCCCAGAAAATGTTCCAGGATTCTGAAAATCCTCCACAATCAAAATAAAAAGAAATTGAAAATGGGGATAATCTTGCAATTTGCAATAAGACAATCCAACACAGGAGTGAGTCAGCATGGCATTCTTGTGTGGAGATCTAACACAACTGAGGGGAGTTAGAAGAAATCAAAAGAGTTAGTTAAAACAATTTCTTTCAATGACAAGAACAGATCCTGAGCCATTTCCAGGAATTTTAAAAGGAAACCACTACTCATTTTCTTCTCCCCCTTCTTTAAAAAACAAAGAAAACATCCCACTAAAAACATGCATATGAAAACCACAAAGAACTGCCTTTCCAACATATCACAAAAGAAATCCAAATGTACCAGCCTAGTAGGCTACTGACCATAAATGACTGGAAAAAATATAGTCAGTGAGTAATCTGTTCAGACGCACAAAGGACAGATGATCACAGGACAGAAATGGGACCTTTAGAGGAAATCGGTTAAATTTAACTCTGATGTCAGTGTAGCCCTTCCCAATGTAAACACAGGCACGTTGAACACAAGTGCTGATGTTCTTCCAACACCAGCAGCACCCCAACTAACCACTATAGGAGTGTCCCCAAAACCTTCCTTGGCAAAATGGCCTGGATGCTAGCAAGTGGGGACCTCCAGGTACATGTGTGTGACCTCGAAGAACAGCGAGCAGGGACCCCTGGGTGCACGCGTGCAACCTCACGGGGGTTTCTCCCTGTCGTGTGCGTTGGGGTTGCAGGGAGCAGCACGGGCCCATGTAATGCTGGAGCATCTGCATCTCCCATGGAAGGGGGGTGCATGTCGGGACTACACCCTATAGAGAGAGGGATGCTGGTAATCTACACAGCCTGTGCGGTGTGTCTTGGGGGGGTGCATGTAGCCATGTGAATGTGCATGTGTTTATGTGCATATAGGTGTGATTAGAATTTCTCAGGATTTGTTTTAGCAGGTTGTTTAGAAATCTGTAGGTGTACATTAACATTCTGTATCTAGTATTGTGGTTTGTCAATTGTCTTGCTGATACAGATCCTGAATACATAGTTCATTGATTGCAAGTTAATTACATGCTGTTAATAAATCAATAAACTGTTTCAATTCTATTCTGACTTTAACTACATGAACTGAGCAGTTTTTCCCTGTGACAGGCATCACAGGGGTGTTTTATGCTTGTGGGTTGTTTTGTTTTTTTTTTTTAGTAGAGGCAAAATTGAATTTGTTTTCACACTGAACCAATTAAAAACTGTGAGAAGAGCTAGAGGGGTGCCCAGTCCAGACTGATACTTTGGACATGGTTTATCAGTTTGGCCTCAAAACTCTGCAAACATATACTCATGGCTCTGGCATGATCTCAGAGCTCAGCCAGAATAAACCTGAACCTGTTCAAAATGCCAACAAAGCAAGATCACATTTGCTTCATGTTTGTCATATTTAAAAAAAAAAAAAAGTTGGTGGAAGCTTTCTATTATGTGGATACCAACGCAAAGCAAAATCAATGAGAATGCCCACTCTGTCTCGCAGTCAAAAGGAAACCTATACCATTTTTTTGCCAGAACTAAAGTAGATTAGAGAACTGGGGATTCAAAATTTTCAGTCAGATTTGGCCAATGAAACTTGCCGTGAAATACTTAGATGACAAATGAAAGCAGTTTCAGTGCTGTGTAGGCTGCATTGGAACACCAATCAAATCATATATTGCTCACCATAAGGCTTTGCTTAAACACTGGCCAACATAGGTCTGGATAGTGCCAACACACCAGCACCTTATATAGGCATACAGTAAAGTGTGCGTGTGTAGAACCGTACAACAACTATAAGCAGTTCTATTAATCAGGAAGGATGCATCAAGCAAATTTCTAATGGGGCCTCTTCTGGGTCTGCTGCTGCTCAGTGTTTTCAGTAGTGACAGGGATGGAGAGCGTACTTATGTGTATGGGCACCACCTAACACCAGTCTCATGTTCAGCTTGTGATCCACTAAGAGGCCAAGATCCTTTACTAAAGAACAGGTGCTGACTCAGTAACTTCTTTCCCTGCTTTATATATTGAAGAACCAGATCAGAATTTTTTGGAGAAGTTGGAGGAACGGTCTAAAAAATAAGTTAAAAAAATGATGCAACACTTACTAAAGTGTGTAAAGAGCAATAAAATTTGTACGATATGAAATAGTTCTTTCATTTTCCTCAGCACTGCATACTGTGCTTAGTCTCAGCAAGCACACTGTGTTTCATTTTCTGAACTGCATTTCATAAAAAGTGTGGACCAGTTTCAAAAGAAGCTAAAGGAGACCAACCGGGAATTATCAGCGATCTAGAAAGCAAGACTGATGAGGAGAGTTTGAAACAATTGGGGTAGTTTAGTTTATAGAAGAGAAGACTGAGAGCAGACATAATAATATAAAAAGTAGCTGTAGAGAGTAAAGGACTAAACTGTTCATGTCCCCTGTGGTTACAGCAAGGGTAATGGGTTTAAGTTGGTTCAATAGAGATTCAGCTTCAACTGTAAGGAAAGAAAATCTATGAGTCCTGTCACCAGGTTTAGGGAGGCTGTGTTTTAAAGAGCACGTCTGTGAAGAACAGTCAAGGACAGTTAATCTTGTATTGGCGCTGCAGAATAGGTGAGATGACTTTTTTATCTTCTTTCAGTCCCAGGTTTTTTTGATCACACAGTTCTTCTGGATCACATGTAACTCAAAACTAATGGAAACCTTCTTGTGGCTTGCAGTGTTTCCCTTACCAGGACTGCATCTTCTGTTCCATCTGCAACAACATGCCATAGTACTCTGATGATACTGTCTGAAAAAATCAGCCATAGACATCTTCGTCCACACTTCTACCAAGGAATCCATGCTCAGATGCCCAGAGGGGCCTATGGACACATGTTTTGCCATAAAGGCAACTGTGAGGATTGGCAAGGCAATCGTCCAGACAAAAACTGTGCCTGATGAGAGAACTGTGAAAACCAGAAGGATTAAATGGAAGGGAAACTTGCTTCCTTAAAAGGTGGTGGAGCTCCTTCTGTGGTCTGACAAGGGAGCTGAAGGAAATCATGTTTAGAAAGACAGAAATTAAAAATGTAATGGCACTGTCTGAAATAACAGAAATACTGTGAAAGAATTTGTGTTCATGTGTGAATTACAGCTCTTCCATTACAGAGTTAGTGCTGTAACCTACAAGATTGGAGCTTATAGCAGCTCACCATCTTATTATATGAAAGAGAACTGCGTTTTATAATAGATAAAGAGCAAGCTGATAAAAACTGAGGGGGTTAATAATAAGAAATTATGTTTAATATCAAGGAAAAATGTAGAAGCATAAAATACTGGCCCTTTAAATGAGGAAAACTAGGAGTTGAGGAAAGGTAAATGGAAAAGCCTTGATATTTCATCAGCTGAGACATGCAGAATGGTATCATGAGGTTGGTTTCTAGCCTTGAATCCACATACAAATTACCCTTTTGTATTCAATATCATTCTGTTGGTTTGTAGCATGTCACGTCTGCGTAAATTAGCTTTTAAAAAATATTGCAGTACTGCTATTCAGTGCAGAGTCTAACCATGTCACAAGGTGATGTACTGCACTTCTACTGTGCTATCTACTGATTTACATCAGTGAATTATAAAGTATTTGATACCTTTAATAGAGTGGCATGTTTTGTTTTTTTGCAAGAGTTGTGTATTTGCTGTATAGTCATAGCAGTATATTTTACTGAAGCATATGTAGTGCTGAGGAAGTGAACTTTACAAATAAATATTCACTCATGCACAGAACAAGATTTTTCTTCTAGTCTCACAGAAAGCACCCGTACGATTGTTTAATAATAATGTGATAGAAAGAATCAGGTTCCATTCATACCAATGACAAGCATGACCCATATCCTCTGAAATGAAACTTTACTTACTTCTAGTTCGTTGAACATCTGGTGACTCTCCTAAGGACTAATTTCAATTATCTTCACATTATTCTTCTTTTCTGGGTTAACAAATATCTACATTCTGAAATATGTGGGATGAGATGATTATATTTTTCACAGTTCAGCTACAGCAGTGAAACAGAATTGCTGTTTCCCTTGTAGCAGACTTGATCCAACAGCAACATGTAGGACTAAATTAGTGGCATCCCCTAAATTACAGAGGCATGTTAGGGGTAAGCATCCCTTACATAACTAGCCTTACTGAACTCATCTCCACCCCCTTTCCACCAGCAGAAAATTTTCTAGTTGCAGAATAAGAGTATCTTGTGATATGCTGGTATGTCCTCTTCTGGCTCAGTAAATCATGGCACTGGGATATCTACACTGGATGAAGAAAGATGAAAGGTGAAGTGCACTGCTTTTACTGATTAATAAAGAGACAGATGCCTTAATAAGGGATGGAAATAATGCCATAAAACTAAAGAAAGTGACATCAACTAATCTTGCAGTGATTACCTTGGCCAGAGCCTTAATAGTGTTAAGGCATCTAATTACCACTAATTTCAGAGTTGAATACCTCTGGAGATATGGCTTTAGATACCTTAAATAACCTTGGGAATATGGATCATTGTTCATCTTATGTTACATTTCTCTCCCACGTTTTTCTTCTTTCTTATTTTCATACTCAGTCATGGCTCATATCTTCTAATTTATTTTGAGATACTTAATATAATACAGAATCAGCTGAGGTTGACAAGGGCCTCTGGAGATCACTTAGTCAAACCTCTGGTTAGAGCAGGGTCATCTAGAACAGGTTGCCCAGGACTATGTCCAGTCAGATTTAGAATATCTCCAAGGATGGAGACTCCACATAATCTCTGGGCAACCTGTTCCAGTGTCTGACCACCTGACACTCTGCCTCCTGACACCCTTCCCTTTGGCCAACACTGTCGGAGTAAAGACTGCTAACACCATGCCCCTTGACACCCTGCCCCTTGACTGATACTGGCAGCGTAGCCAGGGTGCCGCCCACATTTAATGTAAGTTGTGGTTCTCTCAAATCACGATATCATTGATGGAGCCAAGGGGTGGTATGACTCTTACCCCCATTCAAAAGGCATTTGCATGATTGGCTGTTGCTGCCAGATGACCCGGACACTAAGTGTCCCCCACGGCATTGCTCATGATCTTGTGATTGGGTGAGTCGCCATATGGGCACGTTGTTGCTCATCTTTCTTACTGCCTTAATTAAGTTTGTTTTATAATGTGTTGTCAAACTCCATTACTGTTCGGACGACATCACCCTCACAGTGAATTGAAGGCCCCTGGCTGAGGTAGAGAAGAGGATGTGGGTGCGGGCTTCAGGTGGGGCTGGTCAGGGACATTAAGGCCTATGAAGTGCCATAAGGGTGTGTCAAAAACCTTGTTTAATTCACACTAAACAACATCCACAGCTCTTCACTCATCCAGACAACCAGTAATCTCATCCTAGAAGGTTATCAAGTTTGTCCACCATGACTTCCGCTTCACAAATTAATTCTGTCTGCTACCAATCTCCTTTTTACTTTCATGTGTTTGGAAATGGTTTCCAGGATGATTTGCTCCATCACCTTCCCAGGAAGTGAGGTTGAGGATGACCAGCCTGCAGTTCCCTGGGTGCTTCTTGCCCTCCTGGAAGATAGGAATGATATTTGCTTTCTTCTGGTCCTCAGGAACTCTCAGTGCTTCCTTATTTGTGTGCATATGTTTAGAGTGGGCCACTTCTGCCCTGTTTTGTAGTTTTCAAGCTGTCTTGTCCATATCTGGTACTTATTACTAGAAAATAATAATATATTATTCTTATATGTTATAGTACGTACTATTCTGCATGTACCACCAGACGGAAATTTTCAACACAGTGTCATAGTCCTGACACAATTAACAGCTAACTGAGATTCACTCTTTCAAATGGAAGAGTGTTTTTGTTGCAGAAGGAAGATCCTTGATGACACCCTAAAATCCCCATCAGTCAGGATACACAACAGAATGACAAAAGTAAAGCTTTTGGTGACAACAGATGTGTTGTCATACTAGAAACAGAACAACAAGAAAAAGGCAAGGCTGTTGCCTCATCAAGGTTAACCCTGAAATAAAACCATTTGTTAATATTTTATTTTCTAATTCATTTCTTGTGACACAGAATGATAAAAATATTCATGCAAAAACCTTCTTAGAACTGTAACAATTAATTAGACCTATGTACCAGCAAAAAAATAATCATTCACAAATAATGAATAAACTCAGCGAGCCAATAAATCAAAATAATATACCTCTACTAATCCCAACTTTTCAGTTATACTCTGGCTAGAAGTGAGTGGAAAATTAGCATTTAACAACACAATCACTAAATGTAATATTTCTACTTTTGTAAATTCTATACATGTGGATGGACTTTCTTTCTTACTAGCTTTGTCATTATTTGAAATTATTCCATGTATGGTATATGTAGTTTCATTTTAAACTATAGGATAACATTCCCAAAACCTTCTGTTTTAACTTTTGATTATGTGGATTTTGTATTTGGCTTCTTCATCCGATATGCTTTTTAGCAGCTCATCAGTGCACTGGAAAACACTAAAAAGCTTGTACTGTGGTGATCAGAAGGGTTGTAGTGTCTGTTTCCACAAGCATTCCAATGTATGCAATTTTTCTTGCATGAGTATTTAAAAGACAAAAAACAGCAGGAAGACCATCAAATTAATTCATTATTTTTATTCAGGCATGTTCTGTAGTATTTGGCCTGCCCTGGCATTGTCACTGAACACCAAATGCTTCATTTTGCCAAGTACAATGTGAAATGGACTTAGAAACATAAATATTGTTTGATTGTTGTCATCTCTTCTCTGATATTAAATGAACAAGTATTCAAATATTCCTTTCCAGAGAAAAGATTGTCTTGATTAATAGCTCAGGAATTTGCAATGAAGGCAAATAGAATCCTGGGCTGCATCTGCAGGGGCATTACTTGCAAAGATAGAGATGTGATCATCCCTCTCTACTCAGTGCTTGTCAGGCTGCACCTAAACTACTGTGTTCAGTAGTAGACTACTGTGTTTTGGTCCCCACCATTCAAAAAAGATGCAGAGAGACTGAAGAGGGTCCAAAGGAGGGCCCTGAGATAATCAAAGGGCTAGAAAATCTGCCCTATGAGGCAAGACAGAAGGGATTAGGTCTCTTCTTCCGGGAGCAGAGAAGGCTCAGGGGGAACCTCATCACAGTATGCCAGTACTTAAAGGACAGCTACAAAGAGGATAGAGACTGTCTCTTCACAAGGAGCCACATAGAGAAGACAAGGAACAACAGGTACAAGTTGCACCAGAAATGCTTTCACCTTGATGTAAGAAATACATTTCTTACAGCGAGAACAATGATTCTCTGGAACAACCTCCCCAGAGATGTGGTGGAGTCCCCATCACTGGAGTTTTTCAAGATGCCATTGGACAAGGTGCTAGGTAATCTCATGTAGGCTTCCTTTCCTATGAAAGGTTGGACCAAATGATCTTTCAAGGTCCCTTTCAACCCGGACTGTTCTATGATTCTATGATTACCACTCCTGACTCTGCCACAGCTGCTGGCACCTAAAGTCTTAGGTCCAGAACCTCAGAGTTATTTAAATCCCTAACTCCTGATAAAAACAACAAGAGTAAGATGCCAGACTAGGGTTCATGGCTGCTGTCTTTAGAATCAAGAATAAATAAAACTTTTTTTTTTTAAATTAAATTAATTATCTATTTGTAATACTAAACTCCTGAGGTAAGAATGGTCTTGTAGCTAATGTGCTGTTGCCCCAATCTTAATGAGGCCTTTGTCTAATACACTATTATAAAGATAAAATGCAGTTCACCAAACAGCAGCAGAATTCAGCAGAAATATTTCTATAGCCTTTCATGAGATTTGGAGAGGACCCATCAATATTTGGGGTAGAAGTACCTCACCATTGCTCTAATTAAGTTATGGCATTATTCTGGAATAGTTCACTTCTAAAATAGCAATATCCAGTTCTGACTATGTATAGAATTTCTAGAAATTTCTAGAACATGTTGACCAGAAAATTTTCTTTTGTGTGCACAGTATATGGAGAGACATTCTGTGGTTTGGAGTTTTTCTTTTTTTATTCCTTTTTAATAACTATTATGCATTCTTTTTCCACTAACAATGAGTTCCATTTACCGCTTTATGTATTTTCATGAAAACCCAACCAGATGTTCTTCATGAAAGCGGACATTTTTTCAGGAAAATTTAGGTTTAACTGAAAAGCCATTTCATATTATTAAATGTGGAAAACCTTTCAGCCAGTGCTAGTTTTCACAGATTTCTAAAAGATTGAAGGATACTTTGCAGACCTCGTCCTGAGAGCCAAAGTGGGAATAACAGAGCTGATCTTTTATCTTCTTCTTGGCATTCTGTTGTAGGTATCATTAAGGATGACAGTTTTTAAAAGTCTTCTGTTTCAGAATGCCCGTTTACAAAACTCAGTATAAAACTGTGCCTCTCTTGTGAGAGCACAAAGCAGGTTAAAATGCAACCTGATTTAATATAATTGCCATGTTCCAGTCCCTTATCTCTTCACTTAAGAAAATAACAATTTTTATGAGTTTGTTATTTTTCCTTTTTAAATATACTTTTCAGATAAAGTGTAGCAGCCAGCAATTTCTTTTTCCCTTGATAAAAATACAGTGAAAACAAGCTCCCTCTCACACTCACCCTTATTAAAGAAGACACAGAAGGGACACCTGTCCTCTCAGGCGAGTCAGAGAGCTCTGCCAAGGGTAACAGAATGAAAAATTTGGGTTTCATGACAATAGACAAGTCATGGTCTTCATTCCATTGTTTATTCAATACATCTCACTTCACAAAGAGGAGTAGATGTTCTCATTTGATGCATTCAAATATGCCACCCTCAAGTCTTCTTCCTCAAAGAACACATTACAGTATGTGTCCCTGAAGCTCCATCCTCAAGATCCAGTATGGGGAGCCAAGGGGAAGGCATTGAATCTTCCATCTCCAGATCTCTGGTGGTTTGTGAGTAAGATACACTAGTTCTCCTATTTAGCTGCATGGTCCCTATTAAAACAGGTAAAAGGTGTTTCCCCCCCTTCACAAAATATCAGTGCTAGTAGTAGTAATAATAAACGTATTTATACCACTACCAACAAGAAAAGCATTAAAAGAGGTAGAAGTGTTGCTAGTACTAGTGAATCTACAGTTCCCCAAAGTCTGTTAGACACCCAACAGAAATATATCAAAGCCAATACCAAGCCAAATTCTCTATTACCAAATCCAAGTTTTTAAAATTAATAAATTGGACCTGCTTCCTGTAGCCCTTTCTGGCTTCATCCAATGAAATTATGAAAGTGGCATAAATATTTGAGGATTTACAGAAATATACAATACATCTAATGAGTTCTATTCATCTTGTGTATTCGAAGCCTTGACAATTTACTGAATCTGTGTTTTCAAGCTCTGCTTCTCTGCAAAGTTAAGATGCAGATTTAAAAAAAAGAAAAGGTTGAGATTCTCACCTAAATACATCTCCTGCAGCCAAGATTTTAAGAAAAGCATCACAAATGGGAAGACCACTGTTAAAATTTTAAGAGTTGACAACACTATAAAAATCAGCATTGTCCTGTTGAAATCAGTGGAGTTATACTGATTTTGTACTAGCTGAGAATCTCATCCATTGTTTCTACTGCAAATAATTTATAGTCTAATTAAGAACTTATTGCTCTGTCAGCACTAAGTAATGCAGCAGGTGAGGAACCAGAGTTTTAGAGAGGATATCTCTCTTGAGTTTGTGTAACGACCAGTATTACAGGCTAAATTGTTCTAGCAACAATATAGACAACAGCTTGTACAGCTTCAGATGTCACATAAATTAGGTAATTTTTTAATCCTTTGAGGCTCCCTCTCTCAAATCTCTGCAATTACAGTCTAATTCAGCAGTTTAGGAACCCAGCACCAAGCCATGATGTACTTGTGTATAACATTATGTGCAATCACAGCCTGGGGCAAGCAAGAACCATCTCTTCCTTTCTGCTGCATGGAGTAAGAACTTTTTAAATTAATACCATATGCCTACTTCCAGTGTCCAGCAGTGAGCCTCCCCTGGCTCCATAAATAATGCTTTTCGAGTAGAATGAGCTTTGTTACAGTAATGCTAAAATCTCTGTTTAATCATCGCAATTGAATTTGGGGCCTCTGAGTTGGTCCTCTGCCTCTAGGGGTGCAACAGACAAGCATATCAGACCACTTCAGGCTCAGCAAGCCCTAGTTCCAGTCACCACTAGACAACGCCAAAGAGAAGGATGAATCCAGCTGAGTCAGTGGAAAGCGATAAGAACTTTTGAAGTTAGTGTTCAAATAGGTGCTCAGACAAACCTCTATAAAGGCTTCAAACTTCAAACATTGACCAGACATCAATGCAGTCCAGGAAATATTGATGCAATATTGATGATTCACTTGACTTGCTTCTACTAACTGGACGTTATTCTTCTCTAAGTATACTGTAGATTCTGAATTGTGGGCAGAGACTGCATAGACTTTGACATATATATTCTGCAGAAATAACTGAAGTGAAGTGCTGGGAAGTGCAGCATGCAAATGTCACAGAGGTGGGGCATACTGATAGTAGTAGTATTAATCATAATGGTTGTTTGACTAGCCTAGATCCTTATAAATGATGGCATAGTTCTCACAAAATTTTTAGGAAAGAAAAGAAAAAATGGTGTGACTGCTGGGTAAAGCCCTGGCCATTTCAAAAAAAATTTTAAAAAAAGTTTATTAAAATCATCCTGTTAAAGGATCTAAACAGCAGGAGGAAAGCACTGTGAAGGAGGAACTGGTGATTGTGCTGGGCAAACTGGGGAAGATGTGCCATTGAGAACCTTGAACTATGTCAATAAGAAGAAGCCTAAATAAGTCACAGAAAATGTTAATAATGCCTTGGAGGAATAACTATTAAGGACATGAGGAGTCTGCAAAATCTGTATTACAGTGCAAAGAGAGAACTGAAAATCATAAGAGAGAATAAAATAAATGGCTATCAGAAAAAAGTCATTACTAGGTGACCCAGATTAGTTAGAAGATCTAATGGTTAAGACAATTTCAAGGTATGTCAGTGGCTGAGTCAACCAAAACTGAAAAGTTGATCAAGACAATGGAGTTTATTTGGAACAGTATGAATCTTATACTTTGATTTTGTGAGAGCCAAGGAGGAATCAAAGCAGAAACAGCAGAGATGGTACATAATATTATGCATATGATTACATGTTAAAATAACTATATCAGCATAAAATTGTTTTGAAATGACAAAAATACACTTGAAGTAGATTTGAAGTAGAGGGATGAAAGAATATCATGATAATCCACATCTGAACAGGAATCACAGGGAAAGAAGTGGAATCCACACTTAGGTACAGAGTTTTACAAACTTGCACCCTTGGCTTCTCTACAAGAAACTGAAGTAGAACTATGTCTGCATAGCATTTACATGGAAAAGAAGATACTCCACCTGAAATAGTTGACTAGGAAAACTGTAGAAACATTACAAGGTGATACTATAAATATTTAAGAGTACTTAACTTCGGATGAAGAAATAAAGATATATCAAAGCTATTCCAGTTTGTACAAACAGCAAGCTCTTGAGGAAGGGGGAATTAATGGTAAAGAATATGGCCAAGGCAGTGAAAAAAATATTCTATCACAAATACATAGAATTTTGTGGCAGTATTGCATTGGACAAAGATTGATACAAGGGAGTTGGGCAGAGGAGCCAGGCTAAATTTAGCATTTTTTGCAAGGCACAGAACATGAATTTAGAGTGAACAGGCTTTATGATCACAGAAACAGTACAACAGGCTGAAAGTGAACTAGAATGTCCTGGAACAGATTTTTCTTGTGATGGACTATTCTTAAAGAGACAGAAAATGGACCAAATGTATCTTGGATAAAGTTCTAAAACTAAAAGAGGAATGAAATGCCACTGAGAGTAAGTCACTGTAAAGACACCAACGTGAGATTTGTAGTTAGAAATAAATGGAAAGAAGACCAACAGAGTTAGAAAAGAAGAGTTACATACAGATTTACAAAAGAAAGTGTCAAGTTTTAAATGGAATGCAAACCTGAGAAAAGAAATTAAGAGGAGATTTAGGTGTGAACCAGTACATTAGATGTCTAACATTCCTTTATATTCAATGGAAAGAATAGAGTTCAGACAGCTGACAAAAATCTAGATGTCTACTTCAAGATAAGCTTGTTTAACTGTGTGTAATGAGTAGGGGTTTGCCCCCATGTACATGTCTCCTGCTATTTAAAATGCCCTATAGGAGACTCTAGTGGCACCTGGGCACTGTTGCCTGAATGTGGGTGTCCAGCATCATTTATGATGCTCTACAGAATTCTATCTGGCCTTCAGCTGCCCCTCCAGAAAGGCAGGGGGGGTCACATAGTTCTGCATCATAGCTAACTGCTTTGTGTAGACCACTTGTACAAACTAAGGCACCCATAAAGACCATGGATGTTTGTTTGTATGCACTTAAATTAAGCCCCAAAGAAGCTTATAGATATATACATGGAAATGCCTAAATATAAGCATCTCAAGTTGGAACTAGTTTTTACCCAGAAAGTTTACTTATGGATATATAGAAGATCACTCACAAAAGATAAAGGAAAGAAACACAGTAGAAAAAATGCAAATCTAGAATGTATGATATGTGGCCAGAACCTAGAGACTATTAATCATATGTAAGTGGATGTACTAGATTCACTAGAGATGAATATAAAAGACAGAATTGACAGTCTTAAGTGCTAGGAGCTTTGCAGGAATTATGAGCTCAAAGCAGAAGAGATGCCATACTGTCAGAAGTGCAACAAAACTGTAGATAAGAAAGATACAAAAATGTTACTAGACTTTTGAAAATCATTACTGTTCATGAAGTGCATTGAAGAACACCAAATATGGGGCCTATATAAAAGAACGGAAAAGAGTGCCTCCCTATGGACTTTGCTCTTTTATAATTAGTTTAATTAAAAATTAAATTAAAAAATGGCAAATAGGATCTGGCAGGAACTGAAGAAACTGTGGGGCATGAAAAATATAAGCATAAAACCAATTATTTGCTGTGCGCTAGAATCTCATGATACATTATCACAGCAGTACTGTGCACACTGAATATAGTCACACTGAATATAGACATGACAGAAAGCAACCTTGATGGGAACACTTGCAACTGAAGAAGGTGATAAAATTCTGAATTCCCTTACAACAGTCTAAGTTACAGATACATTAGTAGTTATGTTCCCATTGAGATCTCAGGTAATGGGAAGAAATAACAATAATATATAGTTTTTATGTGGGATGATCCAAATGCTTTTGACTTCACTAGAGCTAAGCAGTGAGTATGTATTTAACTTTGAAGTCAATGACTTCATAGATATTTCAATAGAGATGAATCTCACCTTCTAGATAAAATAAGCTATGGATTTCACAAGCGATTCATGTATTTGGCTTATGACTTTTCATTGAACTAGATTATATGCTTTAGAAGATCACAAAACATGATTTATTGGCTTTAAATGATTTCATGTCTACACATCCTTTACTGAATAGATCAAATTATTAATTACCACTATTGTTTAAAAAAAAAATAATGTTGGTCGATAGCTATCTAGAAACATATAGTACCTGAAATACGATCAGTAGATTAAAGTCTTCATTGTCAGGTAGGTTAAGATGAAGACTTCAGCTAAAAGAAATACAGTAATTTTTCAGACCAACACATGCCAAAAATGCATTTGGCTGTTAAATTATCTGGACTTTTTTTTTTTTAATTGACCCTGTATAGAGGTCATATATGTTCTGAAATTCAAAAACGATGAGGAACCTGAGCTTCTGCCATAAGTTAGACCTACAGATACTCAGCATATTTTACTGTTGAGAAGTCTAAATAAACATTCAGAATCCTAACCATACTTATCCTTCCTTGAAATGTTGGTTGTATGTGTATACTAAAGATTGGAAAGTATTCTTGCATATTGTCTCATACAAACGAAGAATGAAATTAGAAACATCTTTAGCCATTGTGAAAATACATCTGAGAGAAAGTACTGATTAGAGCAGCTAACACAAGGTTGAACCAGCTAACAAGTTAACTAGATGAAGAATGGAGTACTTAAGTCAGACAACAAGAAATTTTAGAGAAATTCAGGCTGTGTCTGAAATTCTTCGTCATTACTATTTTTTTATTTGAAGTAGTAGAAAAAAATTCTGGTAGTCCTTAAATACCATACCTGGCACTACTAGCCTCTGTGCCAGTTTGCAAGCCTCTGCAGAAACATTATGAATAGCATGCCCCAAAGCTTGCTCCAGAACATACCATGAACAAACAAATGAGCTGGAACTTGCTTTAGGGTGTTTTATTGAAGGCAGTGGCAGTTGTGTTTAATTTTCAGTGATAGAATTTGTCTTTACTCAAAACTAATCTACCTTACCCAGAGAGATAAAGCCAGACTGGCATAAATTTATGAGATAAATTCAGATGGCTATTCATGTGAGATGAGAATTTATCCAAATATTGTGTGTTCACCAGTTCCAGAGCTTTTTTCAGTGTTTGAGCCTAAAAGTAGGTTGTTTTTTTGTTTACCCATAACATAAAGAAACCTCCTGAGATTATTTCAGTTGATTCTGTTTACAACACAACCAGTTTGTTCTAGATTAGCAAGTAATTTAATCAACATCTCCAAGTTCTTACTGACTTAAAGATTTTAAAATCAATATTTAATAAAGATAATGCTTAGTATGCCCCACACAGAATGGGTCCTGTCTGCCTTTTGTAATAACAACATGCTGCTCTCCTCAATCTCCAGTAGCTGCATTCAGAAATGAACTCATTTAACAGTGAGGCATTATGAATTACTCTCAACTGGTTTTGCAAAACTAATTCAAGTGTGAGAAGAGACTTTTCTTCCCTGAAGTGTAACCTTCCCCCTGCCCCACCTTTTCTTCTTGCGGAGAAGAAAGTAGTTGTTTTCTCTGTGAAGAAGAAATGTGTTCTTTGAGGAACTGAAGAGCCACACACACAGACACAGAGGGGGAGAGTGCACCTATTGTGCTGTTCAGACAATCAGTCGAGTAACATTCTGCTTCCCCTATGTCAGCTAAGCTGGATTTTTTTTTCTTAACCTAAATCAAGCACTAATACAGTTTCTGCTTTGTGTATACACCCAGCAGAATAAAGTGGAAATAGAGGATAGAAGTTTTCAAAGTCTGGACTACAGCAGTATTCAAAACATGCACTCAGAACTAGGTATTTTCTTTTCTTGTAGGAAATACAAGGGAAAACATGCAAGAAAGCTATTTCCTCTCAAATTAACTATGAAAAGCTCTATTTTTGAACGGGAATGGGCAGGGGGAGAAAAGAAAAAAAACAAACTATTTGGGGATTATTTTTTAAACATTTTGTCAAGAAACCAAAGTACTTTGGTTTAATATCAAATTATTTTTAATTGTGTCTGAAATAGTACAGGTTAGAAGCAGTAATTTTATGAACAAGAAATTAATATCCTCCCTTAAAAGACACAGATTATCAATAGAGATGTTATCTATAATAGTTTTCTATCACTACCTAGTCATTGGCCTCATTCATATCACGTATCATTGAATTTTCTGAATTCACTACTATTTGAAATGAAGACAGTTCAAATTGTGTAATATTTTGTTTCTTCAAAAGCTTAGTTTTCCATCAAAAATAATTCATAGGAAAATTTCTTCCCAGACCTATTTAGGAATACAATATACAGATAGATTTTAAATTGAAGCAAAAGAATTTGTCTTTAGACAGAATCTTGAACTTAATATATACCCAATGACACTCTCTACAAGGACTAATAATTCTTCGCTAATGCCGTCATGTACGTGCTATACTAAACCAGGCCTAGCACTTTATTACTTTTTAGGAGTTATAATCATATCTTCCGCTTTTTTTCTGGAAATAGGTTCTTTAAATATTTGTTTCTGCTATGTGATGAATAAAAGTATATTGGCTTTATCATCTATAAAATTCTGAATATCTCACCAGGTAATTGTAATCTAGTGTATCACCACACAGATTTTGATAAAAGAAAGCAAAAACCTCTGTGAAGCATACAAGATCAAGTATCTGTTGTGCCAAGGGATGTTTTAATTTAACTAGTTTTCTGGATTCTTGTCACTTCTATAATTTGGAGGCTAAAAGTCTGGTGGTCCCATCACTGTGTTCATAGAGTTGTTGATGGATGTATGTAAATTACTTATTTATTTCATCAACAGGCAGCTTGCTGAGGGCCTCTGCAAATTAGCAAAACCTCATGTTAGTTTATTGTGAATTCAAGGTTGTTTTCCTTCATTTTGTTCCTCTTTTTTCCCCTTCTTTATTTTCTTTCTCCCTTCCCTGTCCCAAGGCAACCTTACATTCCTTATTATTTTTCCTATGAATTGGTATATTTATGCATACCATTATGCATATTGAAGTAAATTTTTTGTCACCTTTTCCCCTCACTTTTCGATAATCTTCTCCTCTCTCCTTCATGCTATGTTTCAAATAAATGTATTTAGGAGGGAGATGGAAAGGGAAGGGCTTTCTTTCTAAGGTCTGGGGCAGAGCTATAAGCTTTCTTCTACCCACAGGTGGAGGTGTTGAATGTGTGTCACCTTATCAGGAACATTACATGATGACTAAAGAACAGATGCACCATGGAGGAGACATGAGGGTCTCTTTTCTTATGCTTAGTAGAGAAGAAGCAGCATAAGAACTGTCCCATTTATGTTTATTTTAACCTCTGTTTTCATATATCACTGCTATTATTGACAAAAGCTTCTTTTCTACTTTTCCAGTTAATGGAAACAGCTATCTTCAAAGATTCAGAGTATAAAACTAGAAGGGATTGAATAGTCTATGCTTCTGCATGATATAGGCCATTATAAAGACTGTGAATTAGTGTTCATTTGAAGTAGAACATACGTCTTAGGAACACAGCCACTATTGATTTTAAAATTTCTGGTGATGGAAAATCTACGCTAGCCCTTGATAAGTTCTTCCCATGTTAAATTGTTCTGTTTGTTACATACATAGACTTTGTTTCTAGTCTGAATTTGTAGTTGGTCTTCTAGGCACTATAACTTGGTATATGTGTTCATCCTGTACTGAGCCAGGGCACCTTATCTCAGAGGCACAGTCTGGGCAGCACATTAAGTATTTCCACTCTCTCCACAGCAAATAGAAGGAATTCTGTGCTTCTGAAGGGAGAAACCAATGTCCTAAGCAAGTAACTTCCCAGGGCTAACTGAAGTGAATCAGCCATAAGGAGTTTCGAGCCACCTTTCTGGAAAATACTTTCAGACTTACAGCACTCATTCAGAATATACTAAATACAGTCCTTTTCTTCATGAAGGTGTTTGAGTCTTCCTGTTTTACATCTTTTCCAGACGGGCAGACTGCACAGCGATGAGAATGCACATAAGGCGATGGTACACTCCCTTTCTCCTGTGAAAATTGCTCTACTTTGTAGGGATAAATACAACAACTGAAGGAGAGCAATTTTATGGTATCATTTCTTATTGCATAGTGAGACCAGAGATCAAATCTGTCCCATCTTAGCTGGGACAGAGTAACATAATTGTTTTGCTGAATCTAAGAATAAATCATGGTTTTATTTTCCATATTAAAAATTAAATGAGAAGGGCAGAAAGTGTCAAATTCCAACATTGATCCATGACTTGGAAACTTGGCTGCTCTGAAATTTACCTTTAAACCTAAGTAATTATTCTGTGTGTAGTGCATGTTCTTTCCAAGGGGTCATTGAGGAATCCAACTTCACTCCCTTGCAAGCTACTTTATCTAGGCACTAACCTTCAAAATAGAGAAAGGTTAGCGAGAAAAGGTTAGTTCTTCCTTACAGTGGGAAGAACATTGATTTTTTTTTTCTTTTTCTAATTCATGCCATTCTGTGAAGCCACATGTAGGCCTTTAACAAGCACTCTGCCAGGAAAAATCTTTTGCAAGCCCTTCTTAAAGAGAAAAAAAACACCAATAAACCAACAAAATAACCCCCACACTTGCAATGCTTCTGTACCAGTCTAGCAAAAATTGTAAATTTGTTTCCAGGGAAGACTAGATATTTCTAGAGACCTTTAGCAAGCCAAGAACTTGATAATATTAGTCATGGATGAAGAAACTGTTGGGATTTAGAGATGTGAGGCTGATAAGAACTGAAGTCAGAGATGAGAGTACTTCATGGCTGATATAGTCCAGATTATTTTGTCAACTTCAGAAAGATTGTGAGGTCCCCAGAGAATGGTAGTCCTTGGATATTTTGTCTGAAATTGAACTATGTTTATTATTTTTAAATGTTGTTTATTGTAACAATTGTGACAACTTTGATTGGCAGTTCTTTTTCTACATGGGAAAACTGGTAACAATTAGCTAGCAATATTTCATATATACTCATGAGGTGAAGATACCTGCTGGAAAGGAAAATATACGACAAATTCGTGTAGACAACCCAACAGAGAATGAATGAGTTACCATAAAATCAGATTTGGTATTCCATCTCTGGTAAATAAACTGAATACAGAGATAAAGCAGTTTACTTCTGTGTTAGTCTGTGGGATACTAGTAAGATAAGCTAAAAAATTAAACTTTTTCCTCTTTTCCTCTCTGACTGTTACGTCATGCATCTGCAGCAAGCTACTTTATTACCCAAAGGGGAATGTACTAAAGTTATCACATTCATCCTCCCATCCATCTACTTATCTCATCGGTAGAAATTCCTTGCTTTCGGCATTTAGGTCTTCCTATTCTTTTTAGTCCATCTATCCTTTTCTCCTTTTCAACTGTCATCCTAAGTAAATTTCTAAATAGTTTTTCAAATTTTAGAGTTGCAACCTTTAGAAGACAAAGGGATCACAAAAGAAATGAGAGAACAGGACCTTAAACTCTTACAACTTTTAGCTAGAGAATAGACTTCCCCTCTGTTCCCATATTCTATCTCTATTTCTCAAGACAAATACTTAAAAGCATTGTATATTCTTGTCATTAATAATGATCTCTGCAAACCTGCTTCCCCAGTGTTGAAGTTCCATGACAGAGCTGTCCCAAAGCCAGGGAGGCTGGAAGCTTGTTCCCAAGCCAACCAAGCTATTTGCTTGGTCGTGCATAATGAACCATTCACAAATAGCCCTAGGTCTGCACCATAAAAGTAACTGCAACATAATTCAAAAGAGAAGAACACTAGCTTTTACATTTATTATTACCTTTTAACACTAAAGAATATTAAGAAACCACTGGAATTATCTCACAATTCTTCATGGTTTTTGTTATTTTTTCCTTTGTAATGCCCAAGCCAGATCTGGAACAGACCAGGACTTGTCTTTTGACATAACTGTTACCTTTCTTTTGTTCCTTTTACATCATCACTAATAGGAACAACACAGATGAGCTGCAGAGATGAGTTAGGAGAATGTTGAATGGAATGGAAATATCCCTGGTGAAAAAACTCACCTGAGAAAATAAGCCAGTCTGAGAATTTTGGCTGAGTAACTTGGGCATAACATCACACCAACAGAGCTATTTTGCCTTAAAAGCTTTACCTGAACTGTATTATGTGGGCATACTTCCTTAGGTCAGCAGTAGCTCAGGTATTTTTATATCAAAATGTGTAATGTAGCCATGCAGTAGACTCAACAGTTATGAAGTGAATACAGATTTTTATTATAATAGAGTTACCATTATATTACTCAAAGGCTGAGACATTTTATCCCAAGTTCATCCCACATCAAACTCTTCTGGATGAAATATAATCCCCAGAAAGTACTGGTTTGTAATGGAAATGCTGACAGGCCCTTAGCTATAGAAGCTCTACCAGCTTTGCTATTCTACAAGGTCCCTAACTGAATTTTTATTCTCTAATTCAATGAGAGGATTTTGCTTCCAAATCACTTTTAAAATCCTCCAGCTGTGCTATTTCTTAGTTTATGATAGCTACATTACTTTCCAATTAAATTATTCCAATGTTCATATATTTTCTATATTAAATTGTAGTTATATCTACACTTTAAAAATATACTGGGATCTGCCCACCTCTCTCATTTTGCCTTATAAGTACCCAAGTGTAGGAGTTTTATATCATATTTAAGGCTAGTGGTGACATAAGCTTTAAAGTTTTTTGTTTTATTTTTTCAGTCTCTCCCCCAGAAAACTTAGTAGACCTTGTTATGTTCTCTCAGGAGTGACAGCAGCAAATATAGTAAGAGCCGCCATTTTAAGTATGAGGCAAGAGAGACAGAGAATTTGTGTCACAGCATGTTGTTGACATCTCACTATAGCAACCTCAAATAAATGTGTTGATATATGCCACCTCTTCTAAACATTGTGGTCATTTGAGAGATAGTTGCCTGAATAGAGGTATCTAATGTCCTTATTCAAGTGCAATGAAGTTTCCCAGTTGTCCTTCAGATGCTGGTCAAGAATGATACGATCTTGTATTGTATGTGCCAGCCCTCTGTGGATGTCTGGGATCTTCCAGAGCATCCTAAATGACACTAGATAGCCATTCTGATTATGCTGCTACTTATCGGTGGCCCTGAGGCCGCCTTTAAAGAGTAGATTCATCTTCTCTTTATGGAGCAAGCCTGAAGCAAACTCCATGTTCTTTCCAGGGCACAGGGGCACACATACGGTAGAGCACGCTGCTGCACTAACATGCCAGAAGGACTATTTGGAAAAGTTCTCTATAGTCAATCTTCAAGCTGTCCACAGGGCAGCCATATGGACAGAAGGTAAGCAATATGTAGACCACAGAGTGCCTGCAGCCAATCTAGAGCAGAGTCAGAAAAAGCCATTGACAAAATCCAAAAGCATTTTTAGGCAGATGAATCTCCAGCTTGTTCACTGTCCTTTTGGCAGTGTTTCCTAGGAGAGTGTTCTGACTGCTGTGTGCTTTGTAGAAGTAGGTTGCCACACTGAAGATAGGGAGCACACTACTGCCATTATAATTTCAAATGAAGTTTGTTCTGCTTCATTGTCTTGTGATATCAGGACAGTTGTGTCTCAGAGCGTGACTGTCATTAGCAGTATATTTTGGGTGTGGATGTGGGCTTAGATTTCAGGAGTCTAAGCAGTTTGAGGAGATTTCTGAGGTCATCCCTTTGGATTTAGATATCTGATTTACATATAAATTTAATTTGAATTATATAGGTATTATTTTGGCTTTCAATCTATATCCTAAGCTAAAATTATAGGGAATATGCTGTAATGTTAGGAAAATAGCATAGGAGCATATATGACAGAGCTTAGAATCAAGATTGTGTTCTTAACTTTAATTTTGGTGGTTTAAAGCAAGATTTATCTCCTTAATTTAAGCAAGGGAGGGAGGATTTACTCAGAGATTAAAATGCTTATTTTAAAATGTCTGTATATAGATTTCTAGGGGGACATAAGGGGCAGGATTCAGCTTCCTGAACATAAGTGTCCACTTTTATACTAGCACCATGGGATGTATTACATGGCCTCCAGCTGTCAAACCAGAATGCTACAGGTCTCTGTAAGTTGTGTGTCAGAGCTGCCAGCCCCATGTGGTGCTTAGTCACCTTCAGGGCATCTCAGCGACTAAATCACCTCCCACTTATCTTTGGTCTAAGACAAATGACTCTCCAGACTACTGATTTCATTTACTGGAATTCAGACTTCTAGTACTTGATGACACTTAATTGTGGTGGACACCCAAATGTAGATATCTCAATCTCAAATGAAATCCTACTCTAAGGATTCACAGTTGCTTTAATATGAGATCCTTGTATTGAGACCTAATTATCTAGATCCACTTTGTAATGAAGAGGGGAATCGTCATTTCTAGAGGGCAATTCATTTAACTTAGTGTGGTGGGTTGACCTTGGCTGGACACCAGGTGCCCACCAAGCCGCTCTATCACTCCTCTCCTCAGCAGGACAAGGTGGGGGAGAAAATAAGACTGAAAAAAAGGTGTGGGTCAAGATAAAGGCAGTTTAATAAAGCACAAGCAAAGGCCACGCGTGGAAGCAAAGGAAAAAAAAGATTTATTCTCTACTTCAAATCAGCAGTCAATGTCCAGCCACTTCCTGGGAAGCAGGGCTTCAGTATGTGTAGTGGTTGCTCCGGAAGACAAATGTCATAATAATGAATGCCCGCCCTGTCCCTTTCTCTTAGCTTTTATTGCTGAGCAGATGTCATATGGTATGGAATATCCCTTTGGTCAGTTTGGGTCAGCTGTCCTGGCTATGTCCCCTCCTAAGATCTTGCCCACACCCAGCCTATTGGTGAGGCAGGGATGTTGGAGAGACAGCCTTGATGCTGTGTGAGCACTGCTCAGCAGTAGCCAAAACACTGGGGTGTTATCAACACCTTTCTACTTACTAATACAAAGCACAGCACTATCGGGGCTGCTATGGGGAAAATTAACTCCATCTCAGCCAGACCCAATACACTTAGCTGCCTATTTAAAGAGTGGAATATCCCTGTTGAATATTTCCTGACTATCTTAGAAACATAAGTCTTCAAAATAGCTAAGATTAAGGTGAGATGTTTCCTACCCTGCCTTACTTCTAAATCAGCCCTTCTAAATTATGAGAAAAAAGAGAAGTCTACAATGAATAAGGCTCCGAATTTTATTTTTTAATTAGCAAGGGGTACATATTTGTCTTCATTAAATTGTTACCTCATTTCAGAGATGTGGATTTACAAACAGTCAAACTTTGGGAGCTTTGAAACAGCATCTAGTCAAAGCAAATGAGACATACACAGACATCGGAGTGCTTACACTGACTTTGGGCTGTTGCCATAGTCTTTGCAGTTTCTGAAGCTGAAATCCAGACAGGAAGATGATCGTACTAGTGGAAGATACTATGCAGTGTACTGTTGAGTATACCTATCCAAAAAAGTAATAATCTTTAGACAATCCACAGAAGATAGTTTTTGATTAAAATGCAGGACATGGGGTAAAGAAGAGCAGAGCGCTGTCCTTCACGTGGCTTCCTGTTTTCACTTTGTGCAAGTCTTGCTACCCTGATCTGTCTCCTGCCTTTCACCTTGCAAATGGACACACAGGTGGCCCCCACCATCTCCAGCATGCATTTATAGCATTTCCATAGGTGGATCGGCAGCTCCTGTATCTGCTACATTTTCTTTATCTCCCTGCATGATTCTAGACCTGAGGGATTCAGCTAATCTACATCATGGGGAGAATTTATGGACTGTGTGGGAAGAGAGCAGATACACCTGTGATTTCACCAGTGTCCTTTGTCTGATAGGAGCATTAGTCCATAATGACAGTGAATTTTCTGATAGCTTCAGTGATCTTTTCCCTGAAGGTCTTACACAGCTGACTATATTAAACACACTCTCACACATACAGTAACTTGCTTCCTTCATCCATCTTGTCTTCTCTAGAGGGATTTTTTTCACTTTGATATGTTGCTCACCTTGTTACCACTCATCTTGTCGGCTATTTCCTCTGTGGTTTCAGACATTTTATGCATGGCTGCTTATGTCTTGTTTTCAGATTCTTTCTGCCTAGGCCTGGAATAATTTTTGTCAATTCAATACTACACTCCATTTCCCATATATAAAAGTTTAAATTCATTTTTGCAGTATCTTCCCACCTACTTTCCACTCTGCCTAGGCTTAAACATTGGGGGAGGGGTACTAGGAGTGGTGGTGGAGAGAAAGAATTTAGTGAAGGGGAGATAAGTGAAACAGCCACGTGAAACATACAATGTGTGGCAGGTTCATTTCTCCAGTACAGTTAATGATGTCTAGAGCAGCCTGACTCAAAGCCCACTGAAATCAGCTGTAAAATGCAGTCACCCTTTTGCAGTTTTGGACCCTTGGGGACCAGATTTCCAGAACTGGAGAATAATTAAGTGGCATGAAGTGAATGCTGAGATGGGGGTCTAGTGCAGATGGCCTCATAACGAGGACATAGGAGACTTTCTCTAACAACTAGCAGCAGTCTCCCACTCTCAGGCCCTCACACTACAAGGGAATTTGAACCATCTGAACACCTGTGGGAAGACAACATGGAACTGCGTAGATGGTTCAGGAGGCTCCTAGATCACACTGGTGACAATTTCCTTACATGAATGCTTGAGGGGCTAACCAAAGGTAATGCTGAACTTGACCTGCTGCTCACAAATGAGGACAACCATGGTAACAGTGAGCATGGACAACAGCTTCAAACTGAGTTGAAATCTAGAGGAAGGCTGGAGGCTGGGCAGCAGCATTAGGACTCTGGCCTTTAGAAGAGCAGGCTTCAGCCTGTGTGAGGAATTGCTATTCAGAATGCCCTGGGAAGGCACCATGAGTACAGAAGGTACCAAGCAGAGCTGGCATGTTTATTTAGGAATAAAACATCCTGTTATGCAGAAGGACTGAGAATTTTAGCAGAAGACTAAAATATTTTTCTTTGTGAACTGATACACAAAAGGGGAATGTACAAAAGGTGGGGGGAAAAAAAAGGGTAGGCAGCGGAAAAGAGGCATAAAAGCCCACTCCAGCAGAGGAGTCGGATTAGTGCCCTCTCCCTTAACCTTTTCTTCCACTGCAACTGTATTATAGAGCATTGTAAGTGGGATCAGGCAGAGTAATGTGGAAAGGCTGCCTCTGAGCAGAAGGCTGAAAAGCCAAAGAGGTGTAGGAAAGGGGGGAAAAAAGGGAGCTTTCATCATGCCAGACACGGGCAGTACTCTTCCTCTTAAAGTTTGCTATAAGTTCTAGTCTAATACATATTTGCATCAATGAGAATCTGTCCATTGGCTTCACTAGCTTTGGTTTCAGATCCCTGTATGTCTAAGCATTATACATGATAAGGCAGGAAATGAGCAATCAGGCAATGGAATTGTTTGAAACCTCATTATCCCAGCAAGATGTGTTTGCCTAGCCAGGTTTTGGTCTCTGTTTCCAGATGTTGTATCTGCACCTTTGCTGTTCCTTTTTTCTTCCACATTTTGCACAGTCCTGTCATTAAGCTCTTAGGCAATACAAGGCAGTCTGGAATTAAGGTGTGAGTAACAGCAAGAGTATCCATTATTCTATTAGAATGTTATTCTAACATCCAATATTCTATTAGGAAAAAGCTTTTTGATTCCTGCAAATTTCAAGGATTAATCAAGTTTTAGCTCATCACCTGCACCATTAGCCTTAAGTACTATGAAAATCTTCTGCATAATCTACTGAACACAGACCCAAGTTAGTTAAAGGGAATTTTTCTTTCTGATATCACACAATCATATTTAGGAAATTTGAATCTGCATTTCTAAGATTTTCCACTGCTGTGATTCACAAACAGATTGACCAGGACATACCTCTCTTCTATAATAATTACTGTTCTGCAATAAAGACTATTCTGCATCAAAGGTTATTGCTTAAAAATATTTCTAGCAGGCCCAAGAGAAAGCTGGAAATGTGTAATCCTTCGTTTTCATGAAGACAAATTGTATTTTAAAATTCTTCTAATGAAGCATCATTCATCAGCCCTCCTTCATCTATCTTTTCAGAGTGAGTTTCAGTGCATAGATAAGAAGATTAATGCCTCTGAACTTTCCAACACTTTTTGTGCTGTTATAGTAGTACCCCAGTGAGATGAGTTAAATCAATATGGTTACTACTAAGCCCAGAAATATTTTTACATGTTATGATATTTGTCCCTTTTGCCTTTCTATTATAGGTCAGTAAAGATAAAATAAAGCTATTGTGAATCTGATTGGAACTTTGAATCTCATTTCAATACCTAAGGACTCTTAATGAGCAGAATGAGTAGGACAAAAATCATCAGTATAACAATTCTTCCTGAATAACAATTCATGTGTGGGTGTGATTATGCAAGTGTATATGAATATATGCATCCACCAGACAAGTATTTTTTTTAAAGGCTTAGGGAATTTGCATGGTTCTTATTTTGAAACAGCAGAATTTTTATGGGGTGTGTCCTCAGCATCCTATCACAGAATCCACAATCAGCATCATTTGGATACTGACCTCCTTGTCACACAAATCCCATCTTTCCAGCTCCCTTATGACCTCAGAGAGCTGAGCTCCCAGAGTTTCTATTCAGACCAGAAAATGCCGTTATTACAGGTTTCAGCTGTTAAGAGCTGCAATGTACTCACTTGTTCTGACTAGTGTCTCCTTCCATGGAGGTGAGTAAGGCTGGTGTAGCATAAAGGGCTATCCAAAGTTAGTAAAGATATAAGAATCTAGTAAATGTGCCTACCAGAAGTAATGTTGCTAGAAAGAGCTTGCAAAGAAGAATATTCGGTTAAACTTATTTTCTGGCATATAAGAGGTTTCTAATCAGAAACTAAATTATGTGTCATACAGTAAGACATCAGAAAAAAAATAAAAATCATATGATTTGTCAGAAAAATCAAAACCAATCTAATTACAATTGTACTTCATAGACAGGATGTTTACAAGAAAACACCTGTAGCAAATTTTTTAGATCAAAATGTTTTGCAGAAAGTATTTGTCAAATAGTTTTAAATAATACACATAGCTGAGAAAACCACAATCTGTTTAGACTCCCTGGTAATGCCAAAATACAGGGAACAAAAACCAATAGTGTGTGTAGATCAAAGCTGTGGCAAAATCTTCATGTCACATAATTCATACATGAAACTACTCCAAACACTGTTAGCAATACCATGAGGGTCAATCAGTTTTTATTTAAGGTAGTGAAAATTCAAGGTAACAACAAAGAAAGCAGGAAAGTAGAATCAGAATCAAGCCCTTAGTTTTTAACATATATGTATATATATATACATACACACACACACAAATTAATCAGGGCTCCAACACAATGTGCCAAGACTATCAGTGACATATTACAGGATGGCTTTTTATCTATAACTCATCTCACTGGAAACAGCAGTTTGACATGCCTATTATTTCAAGGAAGCATTCACATTTCACAAAATGCTGACACCTCCCTCTCATGTTTTTTTTAGAAGCAGCTTTAATTCAATTATTTTTGCATGACAAACTAGTAGTCAGGAATATTTTCCTACTCATACAACTAAATGAGTCAGGTTATAGTTTGAATAACTTTCAGATGACAGGAATAACCCTTATTATATCTTTAAGAATATCAAAACCCCTCTTTTTTAATACATATATTGTACATAAGACAGAAGCCCAAATTCACACCAACCTAATTTTTCATATTCTTATTGTTGTGCAACAGTTCAAGACAGACAGCAAAAAGTAATAGATTGTCATTATAATTTATTCATACTAGCAGAGCAGTCAATGGACCAAAACTTAACCATAGCACACATTGAACAAACTCAGACTCCCTTCCAAAACCACTTAGGTTTTATATATATATATATATATATATGTATATATATATATACACATTTATAAAGCTACCAGTGAATTTATATATATAAATACCAGTGTGGCATTAATGTCATTCCATAGGAGTATCTTAATAGTTTTTTCAAACTTCCTCATAGACATAGATACTACTACTCCCATTTTGGAAGCAGCTTTGATTTGCCTCGTATGGAAACACCAGTGATAAAGAAGAACTATGTACTTTAAAATTATGAGAAATATTAATTTGCACTATGATCCTGCTTCAGGCCTCCAGTCAGAAAAGAGTATCTCCTTTGTAAACATTTTCAGCGAACCCAAAAGAAAAGATGGTCCTTGCCACAGAGAGCTCATGATCTACGTGTAAAACAACCAAGGACAGATAAATATATTTGTAGATAGCAAGGTAAGTGAAAAGAAATGTTGTTTACCATGATATACAGCAGCTGAAAGGGTTGTAACAACAATTTTTTTTTTTTTTTTTTGGTAACTATTATAGTAGACTGGCTAAAAGAAGGTCTTAATGAAACAATGAAGTTGTTTGTGGAGTTCTTCCAACTTTAGGTGGTAAGAAGAAGGAAAGCAACTAAGCGTTTGATGAAAAACCTGTTTGGTCTAGAATACATGGCCTGGATGTTGTCTCTAAAGAAGCAACTGTTAAGAGTACACAGTAATAGTCCCCATATATCCAGAGAACTAGAGCAATCTTTCCTTCCCACCCCATAACCATGGCAAACGGGACAAGTAGTTCGCTTAAACTCCAGCAAATAGAAGTCAGATTTCTGATATGAAGTTATTAAAGGACGAAGACAATTTACTGGGCAGGCTCTTAGTTCTTCGTCTTTGGAGGTCTTTCAAACAGGCTAGGTCTAGTCTAAGGACTTGAAGTCTAATGATTGTTAGACAGAAATAATAGATGATAGACTGAAAATACAAGTCTTGGAAGTAAACACCACTAGCTTGTTTTTAATGTGTCTGAGAAGGGGGAGTTAGTGAAGGGTTGGTTACAGGGAAAGTTACAGCATGATCTCACCGTGCGATAGGAAAATACTCTTTGTAGCAGAGAAAACTGTAAGTAGGGTGAGATTTTACTCCCTAGAGCCAGGGAAAGGCTGCTCAAGGAAGTAACCCGAATAAATGATCCAACTGTATGTGGTTGCTATGTTTTGTTTTGGAATATCTGCATTAGCATATAGATCTGCAAAATGTTCTATCTAGTAGTCAGCTCCTCAACAAATTTATTTCTGGGGATCCTCATTTGTGTTGTTTATTCCAAAAAATATTGAAACTCAGTGAAATTCTCTGCATGCATAAGGCAGCAGGTCAGACTAAATGATCAGAATTATCCCTCCTGGCACTAAAATTATTAAATCCTGAAGCATATGAATATATATTGCACTTACAAAATGAGCCCAATATTCTAGTTTACAACAAGCAAATGCAAATATGGGATGCATAGGGCTTAAGTCTAGCCTTTTGCAGTGTAACTGTATAACCAGTACAATATAATTGAAAACTTATGTTAATGCACATACATATGTTATCTAAATTTCAATGTTTTAAATGTACATATCTCTGATTATTAGTGAGATCAAACAACAAAGCCTCCCGAAACATTACCTACCGCTAGTTTGAGCTAAAACAATTCCACCATCTTGAGAGTTCTCCAATGGCTAAGAAGACACAGAAGGCTAAATTATGCTTTTAAGCACTGACCACAGCAAAGAGTGGTGAACAAAATGCAGTGTCCTAAGAGCATCCTTTAAAGACACCACCCTGTGTATGGGAATCTGCTTCCTGCTTCACCTTTGCTTATGAGAAGGGGAGTAGCACTTTGCTGATAGGTCATCTCATTGGAAGATAACACCATCGCAGAAGTTACCTTGCATTCATTTAAGGAAATATCCTTAAATAACAAGGAAACATCCAAGAGTTCATTCCCTCCCTGATTATTGCATCTTACCTGTAAAAGATAGGAGATAAGAGTATGTACCTGTCTAACTAGACCAAAAATTCAGGAAGTTTACAAAAAGCTGGAGAAACACTCATTTTTTTCGTGAAAAATAACATTTGTCAAAGTATGAAGTTCTGCATATCCAAGACATTTCTCTCAAATGTTTTAAGTTTGTACGTTGGGGTTTTGCCATTTTCTACTGGAAGTGGGATTCATCTCACCTAATGTTATGTCTCTAGTGCAAAACCTCTGTACACTGAATTAGTTCTCCAGACTGTCTCTGTAGCCTAGGGAGAGAAATGCGCACTGCGAGATTATAATTCGTATCCTCCTCCTTCATATATCTAAACTAGATCAAGACAAATTACAGCCTAGAAATGCTCATTTCTCTGTGTTGATTATCAAATGAGTCTGGACTGGCTGGTTCAAACATAGATCTGTACACTGCAGTCATAGATGTTCTCTTCAATGACTGAGTTGTTAAGGGAAGAAGAAAGCGAAAAGGATTTGCTGGATCTGGCAAAGTTTTACCACAGTTTTCTGAGTATTAGCAATCTGTGAAGATAATGAGCTTTTATTTTTCTTACCACTTTCACTATGTTATATTTATAGACCTATTGGAATAATGAGCAGAGAAGTGAACAGAAAGTATACAGTAAATGGTATCAAAATCTGGAAATAATATGCAAACTACCAAAATCTTGCTAATGCAGATAAAAGAGAAGGATCTCAAACTGTATGGGAAAGCTATGAATCTACATGGATGGACCTATCAAAAGCAAATGTAAACCAGGAAGATGAGTTAGAATGGAAGAGTAAAAATTCAGACAAAAGAGTATCATGAAATCTCTAAAAGGAAAGCTTTGATACCACTGAGATGCCAGTTATAACACAATACTTACACAAATCTAATATTTACAATAATTAGATTATCTTGGGATATTTGATATATCATGGTCATAATACAAAGAGTCTATAACTTTAAAAATTCATCTTTAAGAATGCCAAATAATGGGGTTATATAATAATATTTGAAAACCATACAGAGAAGAGATACAGAAATGCAGAATACGCTCACACAGGGAACAAATAGAAGGACAAAGATAAAGTGTAAGTACCATAACATTATCATAATAATCCCATTGTAATATATAACATGGAATCACTAAGAAGACAGAACAGACTTGAAAAAGCAGAGTAATAAAACACAGCTGATTCACAACTGGTATCAGGCAGAAAGAAGTAAAAGCAAACATAGACAAGAAAAATAAAGAGAAGAGCAACAAAAGGGAAGCAGGTTTGAATGTATAAAATAATCTGTAAAATAAATTACTACATTGCACAGTACAAAAATTAGTCATCTATTTGAAATAAGCTATAGAATCATAGAATCATCATTTAGGTTGGAAAAGACCCTTAAGATCATCGAGTCTAACCGTTAACCTAGCACTGCCAAGTCCACCACTGAACCATGTCCCTAAGCACCACATCTACATGTCTTTTAAATACCTTCAGGGATGGTGACTCAACCACTTCCCCAGGCAGCCTGTTCCAACACTTGACAACCCTTTCGGTGAAGAAATTTTTCCTAACGTCCAATCTAAACCTCCTCTGGTGCAAACTGGGGTCGTTTCCTCTCGTCCTATCACTTGTTACTTGGGAGAAGAGACTGACACCCACCTCGCTATGACCTCCGACCTCCTTTCAGGTAGTTGTAGAGAGCGATAAGGTTTTCCCTGAGCATCCTTCTCTCCACATTATACAACTCCAGTTTCCTCAGCTGCATCTCATAGGATTTGTTCTCTAGACTCTTCACCATCTTTGTTGCTCTTCTTTGGACGCCCTGCAGCACCTCAACGTCTTTCTTGTAGTGAAGAGCGCAAAACTGAACACAGTATTCAAGGTGTGATCTCACCAGCACCGAGTACAAAGGGACAATCCAAAGTTCTCCAATTGCAGAGGTTCCACCAAAAGTCTTTACATCCCATTTGTCATACATACTTATCTAAGGATGGAATGAATTGGCATCTGAAAGTGCCAGTTCATTTCACTTGACAGCTAGGGAGAGCTAGTATTTTATATTAGTGTTTTTAATATTATAAAATCTGTTTATAATAGAATAACTCGTTTATAACAGATATCTACATTTTAGTAATCAAAGAAAAATAAGATTAATCCTATTCTCATTGTTGCGTTAAAATAGCCAGGGATTTTGGTAAAGTCTAGATCCCTTAATGGACAGCTAGTTTTAGTTATTTAAGTTAGCCATAAACAATTTGTAAATTATGCTACATAGAACATAATGAAAAAAAAGACATAAACAGTATTTGAATAAGGACACAGAATCACAGAATAAACCAGGTTGGAAGAGACCTTAGGAAGTGTCTGGTGCAACCTGCTGTTCAAAGCAGGTTCAGCTGTGGGATTAGACCCTGTTTTTCAGGACTTTCTCCACCAGGGCTTTGAATATTTCCAATGATGGAATCTGTACAGCCTCTCTGAGCAACCTTTCTGGGCAATATGTGGCATGTTTGGAGAAGGAGTGTTTATGTTCATATATGGGTATCTATTAAAGGTGACAGATACTTTAAAAAATAGTTGCTTATATTGGTTAGACATTTTCTGTTTCTGTGTTGACATGTTGCTATTGGTTTATGATATGGCATATGATATGGTTGAACTAGTGCTTAGAGACCTCAGTCAGGATAAGAATATATTGTGCTAAAGAAGGAATTAATCAAGAATGTGGTCTTTAATAAGGAGCATGACCACTTAAAACTGGGGACGTGAGACATTATAAAACAGGGGAAAAAAAGAAAACTTAAAATTTTAAGTTAAAAAACTTAAAAAAAACTTTAAACAGATAAACATAATGTGGAATGATAAAAATATCATAGTTGAGTGTCCTGTTGTGAGAACTACAAGCTTTAAATTGACAACAAATACCCAGAGTAGCCAGAAGTTTCTATTCCTCATCTGAAAAAGTGATCAATACAAAATGTTTTTCCTTAAAATGCCAATGTAGGTATTACTGGAAATACCTGTTAGGACAGTTCTATGTGTCCCAATTGAGTCACAAAGTGCTCTCTTATCTCAGTGATCTGCTTCAGGGATCTGTAAGATTCCAAACTCCTGATTCTGCATAGAAATTCATAGAAAACATAGATTTATTGCTCTACATATTTTATTAACTAATCTATACTACTAGAAAAATCATAAAATGTGTAAAAAAAATCAAAAGAATAATGGTTAATATCAAATCCTCAAAGTAACCTAAATATCAGATTGAGTCCAACATATTTAAATTATTAGGTCATTCAAGTACTACATTATAATTTGGGAAGACAGCAACCTTATTTCACTATCAGCTATAAAAGTGATTTAATATTGCCAGTCTCAGTTCTGAACAATATATATTTATAACGTTTCCAGCAAAATGTCTGGCTGCATGAGGGTCATATCACTGCCAAGTTTAAACTAACGCCAGATAAGGCAGCCTGCCCAAATTATAACTCGTCATGTTATGCAGGTCCTGTGTTATACACAGGAAGACACATTAGCTGATTGTAGAATTCCTCCTGACTTGAAAATCTATGAATCTAAGATAATACTTCATGTCTTCCCTGTCAGAATAGGGTTTCAATAAAACATCCCAATACAAACATCCCAAGGTGACACAGATTGTTACATTTCAAATTCACATGACAAATTTAGGTGAAAACAACATGAGCTCTCAAGATTAAACGTACAACTTCCAATCCATGAAATATATGCATGTGTGATCTTTTAGACAGCAAAGTTGTTTACCCAGGGGCTGTTTTAAGTATATGAGGAACTATCCTGTCAGCACTGGTTTCAGATAAATTCTGTGAGAAATAAACATTCCCATGCATACGCCTATCACCAATCACTTGTTGCATTAATGCAAGAATGCTGCTTGAGTCCTTATCCTGATAAGTGAGAGGGGAAACAAGCCAGAAACAGTATTCACCAGTATGGTTGTCATGACAAGGAGGTAATAATATGATTAGACTCTGGTTTCAGTGGCATCTACCTTTAAAGGGTGGATTCTGTGGCTCAGGGACGTTTAGTTCTGTACAGGTGTCCAATATTAGATCTTTAATGCTCATGGACTATTAACTGATGTCAATGTTGACAGACCCTCCTCAAGACCGACTGGGGCACAGGAGAATGCCCTTTCTCAGGTGTGGTGTCATAGGCTGAGGCCAACAAGTGGTTTATCGGCTCTGTCATAGACTTTGCATTCAGGAGCCTCAATTCCTCCTGTTCTTTCCATTTCATTCTAGAGGTCTAGAACAGAAGCTCTTCTCATGGAGAAGAATCAGCATAAGACACAGTCATGAGAAAATGGAGTCCAGTTGTATTGTCTTTGTGTAAAAGAAAAAAAATCCCCATTCCAATAATTAGGGGCTTGGAAATTCCACAAACCCAGAAATAAAACCAGTAAATTAGCTAGATATTTTGAGACATTTGAGGTGACAGTCTACAAATATTATCGTAGCCACAAGATGATTTTTAAAAAACAGCAACAGAAAAGTAGAAATAAAATTATCGAGAATACATTAGTCAAATTTGTTCAGTCATCCTCTGAGAGGGATAATTCCTGCTTTGCACTTACCTTTAGGTCCACTTTTATATTTGAGTACTTGGCAGCTCAAGCCTGTGTTTCAAAAAGTAAAGCTAAAATCAGCCAGAAAAGTTGGATTTTAACTTGATAAAAGTAAAAAGTTTTTTCTTCCTAAAAATCAAAAGTTGGATTGACAGTTTTTATGTGTGGACCTATCTACCTTACGTTATAAGGTACATGTAGGAATTCTTATTCTGATTTTGTGTGAAAAGATTATCATAGATAGTTCAGCTGCCACTTTTATGTGTGCAAAGCAGGAGCAACTCAAATGAACCACAGTTATACATGATTTATTATCACTGTGACTGAGATCAGAATTCGATCTAAGAATTAAAATAGGACAAACCCATCCAACTGACTGTAAGAATCACAGGAGACAATACCAGCTAAACCCATTGTTCTTGAAAGT
Organism: Ciconia boyciana; assembly: GCF_034638445.1. NCBI lineage: Eukaryota > Metazoa > Chordata > Aves > Ciconiiformes > Ciconiidae > Ciconia > Ciconia boyciana. The sequence goes on along the minus strand of NC_132936.1, from coordinate 9,589,200 downwards.
CTAAAATCCTAATTGGTCTCTTTAGCAGGGAGGTAAATTCTAGATTTGGTTAATTTCTTTTTTTATTACTTTTTAATCTGATGAATACTTTCATTTTTATAAAGCCTAATAGATGGTTGATCTAATTTAAAGCTTATAAATTATACAGTTATATATAACGTAATTACAGTATATAAGTTTAATAGACTGGTGATCTTTTTTAGAGATTCAAAGAGTTGTTCAGTTCAGCACTGCATGGATGATTAATTTTCAGTGGTTATCTGGTCTAAAGTAGTGAATTGTTTAATACGAATTTGCTATGTGGATCACCAGTCTTAATAACTGGTAAAAGTGGTTCCATTAATTACCAATACCTCTTTAAAAGAACAAAAATTAAGACACTTTAATGAAAGATGGAATCTTTTTTTTTTTTTCCACAGTAAAGGCTGCAGCTCCTATTCAAACAAAAAAATAAACAGGTAAACAACAACAACACTCCCCCAAAAGTGGTCATCATTTATTCAAAAAGTCAGGGAGAGCCCACTCTATTTTCTTTTAAACGTCACATTTCATGCTATTTAGAGTATTCTTGCGTTACTCGTTATCTTCAGGATTCTTGACATTAGGAAAAAAAAAGAATCTATTTAAAGAATCCATTTTTCTATGAAATACCTTATTCTGTTGACTTGCTAATGACTTCACTTGAAAGACAGCAGAATCACCTTTTGTATTTGAGGTAGTTTCATTTCATTACCAACTTTAAACTAAATTCTTCTTGAAATGATGCCATTAGCTGCACGGCAATAAGAACGGCATACTTGCCCTTTCACCCATCAACCTGAAGCAAATGGTATTCCATGAATGCTCTTTTGATACACAAACGTCATTTGAAAATGTATCTTCCGAGATTATTTTTGTCCAGGTGAACGTAAGCAACTGGAACTATGCCAAAACAGTGCAGTTAAAACCTGCTTTCTTACTAATATTTCCTCAGAGCCCTTGACCAGACATAATTAAACTAGAACTTCGTCTTTATCAGTCATTCAAAATAAGACACTTCACCTTATCTTTTGAAATTGTAAGAATATTTTGATAATCCTAATGTTCTCTTTTACAAAATAAATTTTAAAATATAATAAAAAACAATAAAAAAATGCCCAACTTGGTACAACGAGACAGTGTCATCCTTCATTCCTTTTCTAGCAACAGATCATATTTAGATAAAAGAAAAATCCCCAAACATACTTTAAGAGAGGTTGAACACTGCTACTAGCAGGTAAAACTATTCCAAAATTGCAAAATTTGGGATATAAACCTCAATAGCTGTAATTGTCACAGAAAACACCATTACAATTGCAATCCACCTGCAGTGACCAAACCTGGTGCCTCTGGGTTTGAAATATAATACTAAGAAGAAGTTAAGTACAAGAAGTAGCAGTATACTTGATACAGCCAGTGGAGTGATACAAAGATCCACTCCGTACTACTAACAGTAACAGAGGGGAAAATTAACGCAATAGGCTTCCAAAGGAGTTGTTAGTCTTGGTATAGTGGATAAATTTTATAATGCTGTGCATTCTCAGCCTTTGAAATTCTTCTTAAGAAGCTGTGAGTTTTAGCTTATTCTCCTTGATTAAAAAGAACAAAAGCAGGTTTCTTCCACAAAAACACCCAAAGAGGACACATCACCTTCTATTTACTCAGCACTATTCCTCAGTTTCTTGGCTAAAAAATGTTGACTCCAAGGAAATAAATATTATGGCGCCCAAAGTACTGATAACGTGACAACAGTCATGCCAGCCTTGAATATGCTGAAGTCTTGCAAAACTCAAAAAAAATCATTAGCCGAGCTTCTGAAAATAACATATTGTTCACTTACGACCTATTGAACATTTATAGCACAGCACAATATTCAAGCTTTTCTCCTCAACTACTGGAGACTTACATAATTAATGAAAACTGATAGTCTGACCTCATAGCTATCCTCCAAATAACAAGATGCAAAGAAGAAGGAAAAGCATATTAACTGAGAGTGCTGCATTTGTGTAGAGGTGCAATTTAGAGATTCTCTAGCTACATCTGTGCTAGTAAATTGAGCTATGTCAGGGACTGCTTCTTGGGCTGGATACCCAATGACAGTTTAAGTCTCTGGGAACAGACAGAAGTTGAAGTACACAATGTAAAAATATGACAAATCAAAATACTTTGGATTACTTTAGATGTCACAGATTGTATCCTTTTCTGCCCTAATTTATCCAGCGGTCCTTCACTTTCTACAACATGTGTAAAAGGCCTCTTGGAAGCCCAGGATCTCCCCAGCTTGTAGCTCCTTTTCTTCCCATCACAGATATACTCTGCCTCTTCATGCTCCCACGTCTCTTCTCTTCACTGTAATTACCATTCCTTCAGCTTTCACTTGCCTTTTGCCTTCTTTCTTAGCCTCTGAAACTAATCACCTCTCCCAATAATTTTGAGACCCCTTTAAAAAGTGACCTCCTTATCAGGTTCAGCATTATCAAAATCTCTTTCAGCTTATCCACTACTGGTTACCTGCCCCATGGGCAGAGGAGGTTATATGGTTAATAGTAATGCTGCTTTCAAGGACAATCAGATTTAAACAAACAAACCAATAGGATTTAGCAGCTCCTCTGTTAGACGAGAGAAGGCAGATATATCTTTCAGTCAAAACTGAGTTTCTCATTTGTCACAGAATAATATTTTGAAATTTTATTTCAGGTAAAAATCAGCTGCTACTCAAGTGAATTACTAAGTTTCATGATATTCAAAGAATGAACATATTATTTAAAAACGGGTCATCTAAATGGCCTATTACAACCCCATCTCTAGCTTGTCTGTTTTCACAACATGAAACTATGGAGATTAAGGAATTAAAACATAGACAATGTAACCTCCATCAACCTCCAGGATCTTAATGCCAGCCCACACTAGTAACAACAGTTTTTTCACTTTTCCCAGGTATTTCTTTTGTGCCATATACACTGCAGAACTAAACTTTAATTCCATTTTCTCTATTCAACTTGCTGCTTTAAATGTTTATATTACAAAACCTCAACATTCATGTTCACTGTAAGGTCACTGAAGGGTTAACAACTGAATTGGTATGAAAGACATTTCCTGAGGAAGTTTCTATGTACAAGTTTGAAATATATTCGTAGAGTTATCTCACTGTTTGCTACATTTTATCTAAAATTAATTCTTAAAAATATTTCTTTAGGTTAAAAAAAAAAAGCCCTAAATATTCAAATACAATCTTAAGCAAAAAATACTATTCTTCTTGTTTTTCAATGTAATTTTGAAACCATTATTGAGCTCCCCCTGTTTTTGCAAAACCTTTTGACTTTGAGAAATTTACAGTATTAAACTAAAAATTATTTTAGCTTAGAAACTGGCAAAGGATAATATGCCTTTAGGAAGGAAATACATGAAAAAATGGAATATCTTATCTATTTGAGAATTAATAAATATCTTCTTTTCCCTTTTCACCCAGAAGTTAGTATTTCCAGTATTACAATCAATAAAACAGCCTGGACATCTTGTTAGGCAAACAGGTCCTTATATTTAATAAATAACCAAATAAAACATACCAAAACTAAAACTTAGGGCCACTTTTGTCCAGACATAACTGCCTCTATCTTTGCCAAAGGAAAAATACTTTTAAAATAGCTAACACCTTCCTGAAGGCAGAATAAAAAAAAATCAGTCCAAAGAACATGTCTTCATCTCCTGAAAATAAACATTTACACCAGAATTAAAATTAGCATACTTTTTTCTGTTACCCTGTATGTGTATTTTACAGTGATGAAGGTAATAATTAATTGATTTTGTCTTACTTTCAGCAGACCTTGGCAGAAATGGTGACTAGAGGTACAGCATAGTGCTCAGAGCTAAAGGCTAGGCACATATTATTTTTTTTAAAAAAACTATGCTGTTGAGGAGATTAAATTGAAAGACAGTCGCACCCTCTGTTTAAACAAATTATGTGCAATTACCAAGTAAATATGATATATCTTGTGCCCTCACAAAAAATAGACAGGTTACTCTCTTCAGAAAAAGCCAGTCCAAAGGCAACATCTGGAATGCCCACAGACCATCCAGCACCTTGGCAGAAAAAGCATCCATGTGAAAAAAAGTGATGATAGCCTACTCATTTTTTTTTTAAAGTTACACATGCTCTATGTTCATTACCCCAGGGAAATGTGAAGTTGATTAAATAGGAGAGGTCTGTGGCAGAGTGGAGAACTTTGATCAACAAATGAAAGCAGCTGGTGAGTGCATTCATCTACATTGCTGTGCTGTGAAAGAAATTTGTGAAGTCAGCTTGAGGAGTGTAGTCCTGAGCAAGCAGGTCTGATTCCAGGGTCTTGCTCTCTCTCAGAGGCCATGTAGGACAAATAGAATAAGTCAGGCAATATGAGACTTAACATCAGTCTTGACTGGGTTTCTTAAGGATCTATCCTAAATGCTGTAGTGTTCAGTATCAGAATTAACAACTTGGATCATAATAAACAGCGAGCCTGCTTATGGAGTACGCAGATGTAAAAAGCTGAGAGGGACTCTTAGTATGTTGCAGATAAAATTACAGTCGAAAATTACCTTTTCAAATTGAAGAAATAACCTGGGGGAAAAAAATGCCAGGAGGTATTTTGATGTTCTGTTTTCAGGCAGAAAAGGAGGGCAAATGGCATGGTGAATGGCTAATTAGTTAGTTCTTCAAGGAACATCTGAAGGGTATAAGAGGAAAGCAGTCATCATATGACAGCAGACAGTAAATGCTCTATTAGCATTTATAAACTGCAGTATAACTCTGATATAGAGCAAGAATCAGGAAGTAGTGCTTAAACCCCACTAAGCACTAAGAACACTTCAGTCTGAGCAGTAGCTGGTTCCAGCATTGCACTTCAATAGGTTGACCTAATTGAAGAGAAAAGCAAAGGGCAGATCTAGAAAGTACACAAACAACAAAACAGCAGAAAACCACAAGTTTGTTGAATCTACAAAAAAGAAGACTGAGATATATGATAGTAAGCTGTTGAAATAAAGGAAGAAATAACCTGTGCTTAAAATCTATGGAGGCTAAGACAAGGAATATGGAGAAAAATTTAGACTGGACATCAGGAAAAAACATTTTAATACTAATATTTATTGCCTCAGGAATCTGTGGGGTTTCCATCATTAAGTGTCTTTTACAGGAAGCTTGAAAGCACCTATCAAAAAGAAACAGCAATAACTTATCTTGCCTTGGATTCCTCTCTTCCCTGGATGATCCCTTGAATTCCTTGTCAGCCCTGGTTTTTAGTGATTCTATGACTTGAGAAAGCTTTCACAAAGATAATGGCACTTTATTGCTACCTAGCTTTTCAGGAGCTAAGTCTCATTAAATTTAATTCTATTTCTGAATTCATAAAGCTAATTCTGAAGTTCCCATGGGAATTTTACTATCTCCTAATCTTTTTTTCTGCAAATACCCTTTTATCAAAGGATTCCTACCAATACCTCCAATTTTCTCATGAGATTTCTGTAACTGGTAAAGTTGCAGAAACAAAATATTCTGAAGCAAATGAGAATTAGGAAAGGTCATTCTGGAAGTCAGAATTAAGGTTACAGTATCTGGTATTAGGTATCAGGTACTGATTTCATTATCTGTAGTAATTATAAAAAGTGCACATGACTGCAGGTAGTATAATGTATGTGTTTCTAAGTAGGCTCTTGTTTAATTTTCTTTTGATGTGTGGGTGTAGTTTTTGACTGACTGCATGTTTCATTGTCTACCTCAGCATGGAAGAATACTACTGCAATCTGGCAAAAACTACACTTTTGAGCTCATGTATGAACTGAATGCCTTCTCAATGCTTGCAGCTGAATTCAATGGAAATTATTATGCACCTGTGATGATACCATCTGATAATTCATGAAGCTCTTTGCTTCTTAGCTGGCTCATCAAAAGAGGATAATGCTTTTTTCCTCCCTCTCTTCCTCAGCTTTTTACTTCAACTCCAGTTTTCAATGTTAGCTCTAAAGGCAAACAGATACAGTTTTGAAATTCATTGCCGCAAAGCAGGGCTGAAGGGTATTTATGATGAAAACATTTAAGTGTGCATACATATATATCAACATTGTGACTGAAAGATATCAATTTTTATTGTTGCTCCAGGCAAGTACTCACTGGGGCAACTCTTTTATCTCTCAGTTTAACAAACTTAATCTTTAACCCATCACTCATAATATTATATAACAGTGTTATAAAGATATATGTATTGCTGATAGTATAAGTGAGGAAACTAAGGCACACAAGACAAAGCTCTGATGAAAACGTCTCTTATGTTAAGAAAGGATTCAGCAATTTGAAGGGATCTGTAAGCTGTCTTGATCAAAGGAGTCAAAGATTCGTTAAGGTGGGAGAATCCTCACTCATTCAAAGTTGTCATGTCTGGACCTTTGCTTACCATAGTCACCCAACCCCAGCTGGTGGTGAATATCAAAGCCAAAGATTAAGCAAATTGTAATACAGAGATGCATCATGTTGTCACAACAAAATGACCTGTAACTGCCATTAAAAGCTAGAATAAATTTCAACACCTGAGGATTGCTCTAACTGGTGTAGGGCCTCATCTGATTATTCATCATCCATTATTCATCCATCTCATCTGATTATTTCATCATCTGATTATTCAGCATCCAGTTGTGAAAAAACAAGTTCTCTAGCCTTACTCATATTTACCTTCCTTTCATTGAACTCTACTGAACTGTGCTGTTACCAACTCTTACACTCTAAGTTCAAGTGATTTGATGAGGACTGTGAATTTATCTCATTCATAAGATTTAGAGTTTGAAGGTCATATAACATCTCAAAAAAAATTTATGGTAGACGTAGATAGGTAATTGGGAAGTGTTAAATATCCAGGAGGTCACAGAGGCTTTTTGGAAAGCATGATGATCTAGTACCTGAATCGGTAGAGGATTCACGTGTGTATGTGTGTGTGTTATACTCCAGGTTATAAGGAAACCTTTATTGCCCGTGGTATCTATAAAGTACCATGTTTAGAACATTCCAAATTTGTTTCATATACTCAATAGACTGTAAAGTTTGTTTTCAAGTTCACCGTCTATTGTGCACATGTAGACCCTAGCATTTTATGATAAATTGATAGTTGACCCAACAGAACATTTCAATAGTTCAGCCTGCTTCAACAGATTATTCTAGGAGTACCTAAGGTCTCAGAAAAAGACTGATTCATTGACTTCCATGTATTCTCAGTTGATTAAGTATGCCTGGTAAATATTCATAGGATATTTTTGTTAATATACTGTATACTATATGGTCTTTTCAGTTAATCACATTCAAACAAAAATAAGGCAAGTGCTTTTAATTTCCTTTTTTTCCAGTGGTTAATTGCCTGAAAACATTTAGTGTGTGACAAAAATAAAATGCGTTCATTAATAAAGCCATCCCTCCACAATGAGATTATGAGATATCAGATCACATAGTGATTCCCTTCACAGTTATAAAGTCATACAGATGGCTTTTTTCTTTTTCTACAGGCTTGATTAAGGTGCCCCAAGGGATGCTGTGCCTCAGAGACAACTCTGAGAGACAGACTCACCCTTTGTTGCTTCTTGGCTTTTCTAAGGAATAAATTTGTTGCTTAGTGCCCACCTCAGCAACTAATTACAGCATGGCTGTGATTCTCTTCTGGTAGAGAAGAAGTGTTAACTCTTGGTTAATTTCTCATCAAGCTTTTGAAGACTAAACAGATTTCTGGTACTCCAAGTATAGGTAGTCAATACAGAGCACAAGAGGAATTATATTCTCACTTCATGCTCAATTTGGTCAAATTGTCTAAATAATCCAACTGTAAATGTTCAGCAAATGAGGTCAGTAGCCTAGAGGGTGGAGTAAGCAGTCTCCATAAACCACAATGAGCAGTGGAGGTTGGCTGATGAGGTCCCACAGAGGTATGAGGGCCAGAAAGTTGGGTTGGAGGCAGAGAATGGGGCTAATTTCAGAAAAGATTAGTATCTCCCAGATACAGAGAAGGAGTAAAGATTACAAGATTACAAGTGCCTGCTTCTGTGGAGCGCACACACTCTTCTCAACCAGAGAAATATTTCAGGCAAACCACAAAAGTAAGTATTGCCTCTTACTTGGGAAAGCGTCACAAGACAGAAGAGAAAAAATAAGACTTGGATCATTAACATTAGAGATCAGACACTTAGATTAAGGAGACATATTAAATGTGTAGAATTACAGAAAAAATTAAGTTGGAAGGGACCTCTGGATGTGATTTAGTCCAACCCTCCACTGAAAGGTGAGTGAATCTCCAGGTTGTCTTAGATTGCTCAGCACTTTGTCAAGTCAGATTTTGAAAATCTCCAGGAGTGGAGGTTCAACAGCCTGTCCGGACAACCTGTTTTAATTCTTAACCACTTGCACTGTGAAGAACTGATCTGCTTGTTGCAACTTGTGCCCAATGTGTCTTGTCCATTCACTGTGCAGCTCTGAGGAAAGTCTGTCTCTCTCTTCTTTATAACCTGCCTTTTAGGAAGACTGCAGTCAGATTTCATATGCCATAACTTTTCCCACAGCCTTCTTTTCTCCAGGCTAGGTCACTTCATGCCATCATCAGTAAAGACAACAAATGGTATTGAATCCAGTATTGATCCTTGAGGAACTATTATCTTGGTACCAGTTGGACTTTTTACTGCTGAGTTCGAAGGTTTGTCGTTGGTTGCCTCTAAACGCAAATCTTTGAGCAAAACTGTCCAGCCATTTTTACACTCAACTTATGGTCTTCTTATCTAAACCATAACTCATCTTACAATGTTATGGTATACTGTGTCAAAATCTGTGCTGACTGTTCCCAACCACCTTTATGCCTTTCATATGCCTGGAAATTGCTTCCATGAGCCATATACAAGATCAAACACTGTAGAGAAAGCATCCTGAGGTGTTTCTCTTCTCACAACACAAAAGCAAAGGGCTATTCATCGAAATAGATAACAGATTTAAGCACATCATATTTTCTATGTGCATCCTATTTAGGTGGTGTAAAACACTGCTACAGGATGCCCAACCCTGTGTCCGTACAGGAAGGGAGGATGCATGCCTTGTGCCTTGTGCACAAGGATGCAGAGCTTGGCCTTGTGCAAATACTGCATCACGACAAGAAGTGAGTATGCACTGTTCTGCTTCATGCCCTCCTTTCTTTAGGACGGAAATCAAGAAAAGAGAGAGGCTAAAGTTTATACCAGTAGATCTCTTCAGGTACACTGCTCTGCCCTGCGAGAGGTTGTCCATGATATGTGTCCAGGTTCAGTCTACCATTACACTTCTGCTCTTTGATGTCAACACAGTATTTGAATCCAGTAGTAGATAAACAATGTGCACCAGCAAGAAAACACTTTTATCCAAGTATTTCCTTCCTCGATTGACCAAATAAAACAAGTTCAAATGGGATTTATTTTTCTTAGGTATGGTGTTTTTTTCCCCTTAGAACCTTGATTTAGGTTGGTCACAGTCCTCACAGGAAACAGTTTTAAGTGTAGGTTAGGCCTTACAAAAAGAATTGCTTGCTTTTATTGATAAGAAGAGGAGCCAGAGTTTTTATACTTAATATTAAAAAATACTTTGAGAGAAGTTCTGATCCTCAGTCTTGAGAGATCAATGAAATCTTAACAGAATGAAGCCTTCCTGGGGACAGGTTCTAATGCATTTTCCTAAGTTTCTCAACTGGCCACTGCTAGAGAAAGAATATTGGATTAGGCAAGGTATTCCTATGTTCTTGTGTTCCACTAACTGGTAGGGAGAGTAACCAGCAAGGGGGCTACAGTTCTTGAGAGAAGGGACTTACTATCTTCCTTATGAGTTGAGGTTATGGACATGCTGATATATTTTCCCTCCTTGCAAATGTTTAACTCATCTATGTGTTCTGAAGAACATCACATTTATCCGGCACATTTGAGGAAGTTTTTTTTAAAAAAGCATTAGTTAAAATTTTGCATCCTTCAAAATTCATGTGCGCAAAAACATGAATTCTGAGAGAGAAATTATAACTAGCTCATATTATATATGCCAAAGATTTTTAATCAAATATATTGGGGTCTTCCGCACCTGCATATAAATTTTCTGTTTTGCAAAGGGAGATCTGCAAATTCTCCTTCTCCAACAACAAAAAGCTTTGATTTCTGTTGATTAGCAATACTAAAATAATTTGACAAATAGCAAAATCATTGTATGTGTTTCAGGGCCATGTGATAAATTGTAAGAAAGCTCTCGTAGGCGTTGACATTGAAGCACAGTGAAAAAATGCTTCCCAAATATTTGAACACAGAAGTGTTGCCCATGAAATATTGAGTCATCATCCTGAATCTGCCACTAATTTTCAATGTTGCCTTGAGCAACTCACCTAAATTTCCCTGTTCAGTTTTGCCTTTTTAAAATTGAGATACTAAAATTTTATTTTCTATTCTATGTCGGTATCTTTGATTAATTAGTTAATTTCTGAAAAATCCTCTGAAATGTAAAGTGTTCTATAAGTATGATACATTGTTTAAGAAGAGATTTTCATGCACAAATGACAAATTTCTCCAGTCAGTAAATTTGCTAGAGGAATAGATTAAATGCATAAATGAACATATTCAGAGGGTGAAAAAGAGCAAGGTTAGATATAACTTCAAGGACGATACTGGGGTATAGATGGGATGGACTGGTGGAGCATCACAGCTATCAATATCAGGCATATTTACGTCCTTTATGCATTGTACACACTGTAGATCTATTGAAGTGCCTTAGGAGAATGATGTGGCTGTAGTACACTAAAATGTGATTGCACTAAATTAAGAGTGGTGTCACTATACAAAAAGAAGGACAGTTGCCTTGTGGAAGCGTATTTTGAATTGCATATTTTGAATCTATTTAAAAATCAGAAAGGTAAAGTATTGGGATGCAGCAGCTTGCTATAATGGAAACATAATGAATGAAGGGACAGAGAGCAAATAAAGAAAATATCACCTCATGACAAGCCACTGCCCATGTCTGAAAAGTTATGACAGTCAGGTGAAGTCCCTGGTGACTGGAAAAAAGGAAACATTGCACCCATTTTTAAAAAGGGTAGGAAGGAGGACCCTGGGAACTACCGACCTCTCAGCCTCACTTCTGTGCCTGGGAAGATCATGGAACAGATCCTCCTAGAAGCTATGCTAAGGCACATGGAAGACAGGGAGGTGATTTGAGACAGCCAGCATGGCTTCACCAAGGGCAAGTCCTGCCTGACCAACCTAATGGCCTTCTATGATGGAGTGACTACATCAGTGGACAAGGGAAGAGCCACAGATGCCATCTATCTGGACTTCTGTAAGGCCTTTGACACGGTCCCCCACAACATCTTTCTCTCTAAATTGGAGAGGTATGGATTTGATGGATGGACTGTTCAGTGGATGAGGAATTGGTTGGATGGTCACATCCAGAGGGTAGTGGTCAATGGCGCAATGTCCAGATGAAGATAGGTAACAATTGGTGACCCACATCGGTGTCCCTCAGGGGTCTGTATTGTGACCATTACTGTTTAATATCTTCATCAATGACATAGTGGGATTGAGTGCACCCTCAGCAAATTTGCAGACAACACCAAGCTGAGTGGTGCAGTTGACTGAGCATATGCTACAAACTGCTGAAAAAGAAAAGAATCAATGAACTCTGGGAAATAAAACACTAAAAACTAATTGTTAGATAAATATACAAACACAGATCAAACAACCAAGAATAAAAGTCTTGAGACTGAAAAAATCAAAACAGTAAACATTTCACCAAAGGAAACTGGTGTGTATTTAGAGTACATAGAAGATTTAACATAGCAGAAAAGCAGATTCAGAAGGTTGATGGATTATTGCAAAAAAAAGACTCCCTTGTGACAGCAGATTATTTTCTTTTTGCATTGAACAATGTAAAACAAATTTTTACTGGTGTCATCAAGGATATCCTTTCATTATTGCCCAATACTATGGACAAAAACTAATTTTAAAATATTTGTGGAAAAAAAATATTTGTAATTGTAATAGTTTGTGTGGAAAGAATGATTTTAATAAATTTCCTTTTTTTTTTTTATAAAATCATAATTTATTTACAAGAATGTAGAAATTTAAAGTCCTCCAATATAAAAGTTCATTATAGTTTGAAATATCAGCTAATTTATGCCTATAAATATTCTAAAATAGAAAGGTAAAACTCAAACTAAAACTTTTATAAATAACTCAAATGAAGTTTTATGATGGATTATTTCCTGTTTTTCCCAAAGCACCTGAGATACATGTATTTTAATGTCAATTTAGCAGAGGAAGAATAAGCACTTTGTTGCTGTGAGTTTCGTGCAGTTGAGAATGATAATACTGTTTGCAAGGTAACTGAGAGATGCTGAGTAGCTGAGCAGATTATGTATTTAGACATGGTAAGTCTCTTTTATCTCTTAATATAATAACGAATACCACTAAATGACTCTTATAAACAATGACATGTAAGAAGACACTGAAAGTGGGAACAAATTGTAATTTCCTGCTGTTCATTCAGGTACATCCTTCACCCCGCACAACTTTGTTTTCTGGCTATCATTAACCATTGAGGTAATGTTTGCACTGGCGGTCTGAACACATCAACCAACACACTCAGCAAGAACCAAATAACTAGCTCTTTGGTTGGTCTCAGTACCCAACACACTGCAATGTTTCTTCAGCAGTCCCTGTGTCTTGTCACCTGAGAATGATGTCTTCTCCAGAGGCATCTCTCCAGCTGATGATATAGTCACTCACAAGGACCAAATCCCACACTGCTCCAGCAGCGTGGTCAGCTCTAAGCAGCTTTTGTCTGGTGAAGAGCTTCATCTTGTAGTTATCCCAAATTCATTTGGTAAGCCTACCTAAGGTCTGGCTAGTCTTCTAAATGTGAGGGTGTTCCTTTCCATCAGAACCAGCATCAACATCAGCCTGCAAAACTGCCTTGTGAAATTAAGCACCATCTTAAATTCCTCGCATAACCTAAGAGCCAGCTGCTGTAAATAATGTTTCATTTTATTATGTTTGGTACATCTCAGATTGCTATGTATGCATACCACCTTCGAAGACTGGAAACTACTAAGCCATATTCACTTGAGGACCTATTTGAATGCCTGTAAGATCACCAACGTGGAGAGGTGAGTTTTGCATTTGGAGATGCTACAGCTGTCAGATATCTGACTGACTTGTGTTTGTAGCTTTGATTTGTTTATCAGTCTTTTGATGTCAGGTGATCTTTCAGGAGGGCATAACATGAAATCATTTTCATATTTCCATTATATGTGTGCATACGTATATAGAGTATGTACACTCACTATAAGTAGAGAAAAAACAGAACTTGTTTCTGGTATTCTAAAAAAACCCCAAACTTCAAGCATGCAAAATAAAGAAAGAAGTAAACATAAGGTACTGATATTCCCCTCCTTCTATCGCTCCCCATGTCAACAGTTGAGTATATGTCTAGAATAAAGTATGCAGGGCCTTGTAGTATTAAAAAAAATCTTGACACATTGGAGGAAACTCAAGGAAAAGCAACATAAATTATTAAGGGGCTGAAAGGATTGACTTACAGTGAAAGATTAAAAGAAATAAATATGTATAACTTGCTAAGCAATGACTGGAGGAGGGAAGGGAGAAGGGACATGTTAACTGTCTACATACATTTGAAGGCTATAAACATCAAGGATATAGAGGAATTATTTAAGGTGGTCTTAGTGTATAACCAAGATTAAATAAGGTGCACTGCAAATTAATGTTGGTAAAACTAAACCAGAAATTAAAAAACATCTTAAACTGTGCGTTCTTTTCAAACATAGAAGAGTCTTTTAAGGCAGACATGGTTCTTCAGAGTTGTTAACAGCCTTCTTACTTTGCCAGGATGTGGGAAAGGTGCATTCAAATGCCTCCATTGCAAGAAACAGGAATTCAAGTTTTCCAAATTCCCAGTGAATTTTCACACTGGTGGAACTTGCTTTGTATTTATCTCTCTATCTCTTTTGTTCTCCCACGAGTTTCAAATGGTCTTTTGATTCAGAATGAAAATGAATGTTGAAACCTCTGTAGGGAGGGGGTAGTGGTGTTTTGGTTTTGTTTGGTTTTAGGGTTTTTTTTTACAAAATTGAGTTGTTTTCTGTCTAGGCCTGCACTACATAATTTACCATAGGAAATGTTCTTGCACTGACAAGGAAAGGGATGAAATGATCTAATAGGCTTATTTCATCTGTAATACCTATATTTATGTGACAATTTTTTCAGGAAAACAAAGGCTTCACACTCAGACAGTGATCAAAAAGCTCACAAAATAAAGCACAGAGATAGAATGCCAAAATAGCCTGACAACACCAGACTTTCAAGCACTTTTTTTCCTTGTATCCTCTACTCTTTCCTGGAAAAGGCTCTAATTCCTTTAAACTGCTAGATTGTTTGTAAATGACAAAAACTTGAGCCATTCAGGTTTTTTTTAGCTAGAAATGAGACCTCTAAAGTTGTTCTAAATCTAGACATACTTGAGTCATTAATGTCATTTTAGATTTCCATTTGTCCATAATGAAGAATAGATGGAGTCATACAGGTATCATGGGACCAACGCTGAAGTAACTTGTTAGGTGACCAAAAAAAAGCTCTGGAGAAGAATGTATTGGAAGTCAGCTTTTTATTGTATAAAGGTAGGTTGCCTGCTAGCTTGGGAAACCTGAAATAACAATTTCTAGTAATAGTGCATCATTCATCTTGTAATTTCTTTAGACCAGGACTTTTAGGAATTGCTGATGGAGAGTTTACTTTCAAGCAGTATTAATGGCCTCTATTGTTTTTGCTTAGTAAAGTGGATTACTGGAAAATAATAGGTATAACATGTCCAGGACTCTAATTGAAAACATTTAATGGAGTCCTTTCCTGTGTTCTTTTTCCATCAGTTAGTAAATACAGGTTTATGATCCTTCCATTCATGTGCCCCAAACCTCAAATGCAAATGGAAGGTGTCTCAATCTGAACGTGTAAGTGTATAGCACAGCAAGAATTTGTTGCTGTATGCCAGCAAGAATTTGTGTTGAACCTTCTAAGGTAGTGGATGTCTGTGTAAGCTGTAAAGCAAGAGAAAAGCTGCTATTTAGCTGATATTCCAAATATATGGAAGAGTTCTGAATGTTCATTGCAACCCTGACATGTTGGCTGTTGTGGCTTAATCCAGTAAGCCCCAAACCGTATATGAAACTCTGCCGGTCTAATAGACAACATACAATTTACTAGCTAGTTATCCTTAGCATAGCCAACTGGTAGACCAGGCAACGTATCAGAGCAATCAGCTGTTGGAAGGTACTTCAAGCTATTCTAACACTGGAAGGAAACTTGAAAAGGCATCTTTTAAGAAGGACATTCATTTTTGTATGGGAGAGTGTTGTGGTTTAACCCCACCCAGCAGCTCACTCACTCCCCCAAAGTGGGATGGGGGAGAGAATCAGAAGTGTAAAAGTGGGAAAACTCATGGGTTGAGATAAAGACAGTTTAATAGGTAAAGCAAAAGTTGCAAGTGCAAGCAAAACAAAATCAATAATTCATTCACTACTTCCCATTGGCAGGCAATCTGTTTAGCTCTCTCTAGGAAAGCAGGGTTTCATCACACATAACATTTACTTAGGAAGACAGACACCATAACTCCAAATGACACCCCACTTCTTCTTTCCCTGAGCTTTTATTGTTGACCACGATGTCATATGGTATGGGATATGCCTTTGGTTAGTTGGGGTCAGCTGTCCTGGCTGTGTCCCCTCCCAGCTTCTTGTGCACCCCCAACCTACTCACTGGCAGGGCAGTGTGAGAAGCAGAAAAGGCCTTGACACTGTGTAAGTGCTGCTCAGCAATAGCTAAAACATCCCTGTGTTGTCAACACCGTTTTCAACATAAATATATATCACCATACCAGCTACAATGAAGAAAATTAACTCTATCCCAGCCAAAACCAGTACAGAGAGAAAAGGAGGAACACAACTCTTACTTAGTGAAAAACTTTTTCACTACAAGGATAGTCAAGTTTTGGAATTAGTTGCCCAGAGACATTTTCAAGATCTGAGGGGAGAAAGCCCTGAGCAACCTGGTCTGATCTCATAGCTGACCTTACTTTGAGCAGGAGGTTGGGCTAGAGACCTCCTGCAGTCCTTTCCAGGCTGAATTATCCTGTGGTTTTGTGGGGGTGGCTGAATCTGGCAGCCCAACAGAGGTGAGGCCGCTCCAGCTCCCTGTCCCCATGTTCAGCCACTAGCAGGGCTGAACATGTACTCCCAATAGGCACACAGACAGAAGTGAACACATATATCGATATACACATGGCCAGCCACACAGATCGACACGGACAGAAACACAAACAACATTCATGCAAACACAAAAAGCACCAACAGCCTCATGCTGTTCCCTTCTCTGGCTGATCAGGATAAGAGCCCATTAGTAGAAAATATATCGGCATATATAGGCATATATACAATGTGGATCCCTCCAGGAGCTGGCTTTGGGCACTGTTTTGTGAGTGGGCAGCCTGAAAGTTTTAACATTTCCCTAGTGATATTTTGTGTCTAAACTACAACATGATCAAAATGTAATAGGAAACTGTACTTGAATTTTGGATCCAAAGATCTGCATTAGCAAGCTGGGATTTGATGAAGACATGAGGCAGAATTTTACCACTAAACCTTCTAGGAGAAAGAAAAAAAAAACACAAAGAAAAACACCACCCCATCCTCTTACCCTGAATATTAGCTGAGTAATCCTGAAGCCAGAAGAAGTGAAAGATAGCACAGGTTCAGGGTGGTTATATCCTTTACATTTTGCTTCATTTTTAACACTTGAACCCGAATGATGTTGAACTCTTTCTCTTACCTTAAAGTGTCTCCAGCAGACATTCAAATTACTCTGTAGTCATTGCTTTGGGAGTACCTCTAATGTTTTTTATTTAATTGTCAAAGCAAATTTGGATCTATTCCAGACAGTTACTGAACAGAGATATTCAATTCATGAAGGTATTTTCCTTTAAATTATATCAAGATGCATCTTTACATATTGCTTTGCATTCAAAAGGCTCTGGTGAGTAAGTTCCACATTCTGTTATGTATGCATTAATGTTGCTAACTATTGCAGTTTTCTTACAAGTCTCACAATAGTTCATAATGACTTTAAAGATACTATTCTGAAGGTAGAAAACTATATCATACAGCCTTCTATATTTTACATGACTAAATTTTGTAGCCTTAATTTTGTGGTTTAGCTTGAAAATGTCATTAGTAGGTAACTTAGGAACGATTTGGAAAGAATATATATATGTCTGTGTGAAACTGTATCAATATGTATCTGTATGTGTTTACATGTTAAAATCAATATTACATCTATATATATAGGTTAAACATGCATATGTATATACATAGCATGTACATATGTATCTAACATGTTCTAACAATATATATCTGTGTGTTAAAATGTTAAAATTAACTCATGAGATTTGAACCTTTTAATTTTCCATACTGTGGCTGCAGTATATGCTTTCCTAAAATAACACATTATCTTACAATTATACAGTACTTTTCATCCCTAAAAATCAAGAGAGGCCTATTTCTCAGTTTCACAGAAGCCATTTTACATTTCATGGCAATATAATGGACCATTTGGTGGGCACAACTTCACTTTATTCTCATTTTCAGACCCTTTTAAACTGCCACAGATGTATAATCTAGCCTTTGTGTGACCAGAAATCACAGCCAGGATTGTCATTACAAGAATTAGTCTGCTGATCACTGTCTGGGACTCAACAATGTTGCATGAATCTTAGTACAGCAAGGGAAGGTATATTAGATATGAAAGGTAAAGAGACATCTTTACAAAATGTAATTTCCATTTTCAGGATTGATTGGTAAACCTATTCCTTCTAAAAAAAAAGTTGTATTTAGTTTTATTAAATCACTCAGCAATAAAGTTGGAAGGCTTCTTTGAAGGAAAATGTATATGTTGTAGTCACTAAGGAACACATGACTCTGAAAGTTTCAGTCTAAAAAGACATGTGAGATAAGGCTGCTGAAGGAATTATATCTACTTGCCAAGAGGCTACTGAGAAGGCCACTAGACCAGGATCCTCAGTGAGTTACTGACTGCTACAGTCACTAATGCAACAGGAAAAATACCCTAAATGCATATGGTTCTTGGAGCCAGCCAAGAAACTGCTAATCTACCACCTGTTCATACACCGTTGATCAAGTAGCAATCCTTCTAAGGCATTGACTAAAGCAGCAGAAATCAGGAGAGATTTCCTTTCAGAGAGAGATTGGTCAGGGCTAAGGACAGTTCTCCACCTTCTTTGTAGAGCCACCTTGCCAAAAAAGACATTTCACCCATCACAGCTTCAATGGCATTCCCTACAGCAGGGTCACTGGAAGTCCATGCTTTCAGAGAGCCAAGACCACCTCTCAGAGATAAAACACCCCCATAATCTTATTAGGGCCATGAACTACAGTGAAAGACACAGCACTAGGAGTATAAGGCGGTTATCCTAACTGCTTGCCCAAAAAACCTGCTTAATTAGACCTACAGATTTTGACATCTCTGGATAGCAGGGCAACCCTATACTCACAGAGAACATTGCTTATGCTAGATGATGTTTTAAGTAAATTTATACATATGATAAACAAAGCCATGACCTGCTCTTTAATCCTTCATGAAGTTTCTGTGTCTTCCTCAGTCACACACCCAGGCCAAAAGGAATACCAACAAAATAATCAGCTCAAAAGTTTATGACATATATGCTTTTTCCCTCCTTCTAAGGATGTGACCTCCCTACCCTTAATCATCTTTCTTACGAGTTCTCTTCCATGAATGATGGACTGCTGTTAACATTAAAAACCGCAGCTGATTAAATCTTAGCAGGAGCGACAACCAAGTTTTAAATCTCAGGGACTCTAGAATAAGCACCAAAGTCAAACAGCATTGCTTTGGATCCAGACTGGTAAATGTGAGCTCATAATATGGAGCATCAAAACATTAAACACCTTGATTTTATATCTCAGTACTTCGTACTACGCCTACTTAGTAGTCAAATGCCACCTTCTAAATCAGCAATACGTCTTGTAGATTTTCTTTAAAAGACTCCTGCCTTTGTACTAGTCTAATCACACCCAAGTTCACATCAGCTACTGACATTGAGATGTCTACACCCTTCTGGTCTTTATATTTTTTCCTATTCTAAAATCTTAAATGCATCATTAAAATTATACTGTACTAGGAAAAGCCTCTAGCAAAAGTTTGTCAGCCTACTATCAGGTTTACGTTTTAGGGTGGTATTGAAGAAAACTTTCTTGATTATAGTAAGATAAAGTCTCCAGACAATTTATGTTAATTTTTTTAATAGAAGGGAAGTTTGGAACACAGTGATTATTAAAACAGGGAAACTCATCCAGCCTCTTATTAGATTAGATAAGGAAGTCATTTTGCTTAGAGCAACAAATTTGAAATCTCTTAATTTTCTTTCCCGTTCATGTGACTCTAGCAGTTTAGATAAAACAAGCAGTTAAAGCAGATGATGATATCAGATCTCAAGTTAATACAAAGTAAATTGAATTCTGAAGTATCTCTTCTCTTTGTAACTTTGCTACAGGTGCCAAGGTTCATTTTGTGAATAGCTTCACTTATTTAGCAACATTGCAGAGGTCCCAAAGTCAGTTAGAGGGAGATAAACTTTAAACGGCTTTCATCTTGACAGATTTTCAGCCCCAAACAAACCTGAAGTACACATCAGATTCATATATTGTTTTTAATGCAAATTCACATTATAAATCACAACAGCTATTGTTCCCAACAGCTATTTCCTACTTTCAACCATTTGGTTAATTGGCGTACATACTCCAGGAAGCCTCCCGGTAGAGATGCCTTAATGAAACCTTGCTGTGGGCAACTGAAAGACTTAAGACTTCCATGGGTTTTCAATCAGACCCTCCTTAAACACTGCAGATCTGTGCTCAGCACAGCTAGATTTAGGATTGTGCATAGGAGTCTGTCCAAAGCTACTTGGTAGGGGATTGTAAGGCTGGTTTTACACTATTCTGTGAAACTCAGTGAATTCACATCCAGTGAAAAATTCAAATTAGCACATGAATACCTCTTTTCTCTTCAGGGCTCACCAAAAACACTTTGGAAAGAGAGGCTTTGTTTTTCAGAGTCAAAAGACTGAGAAAAATGCTCAGGGGTCTATATTGACTAGATGGTCACCCATGAGTTAGGCAAAGCTCTGAATTTGACTCAATTTGGTGGGGTTTTTCTTGTGTTAAAAGTTACTGTTGCGTTACAAATAGGAGTCTGAGGTGTGGCTGGGGGGGGAAAGCCTCCTGTTGAGTCACGAGGTTGAGACAGGACCCCCTTGCTTTCTAAACTCCTTCTCAGAGAGGAGTCTAGGTGTGTCTAAGTCCAGTCTTAGTCTCAAACTTGGTCAACGGTTTATTTTCTAAGGACTGTATATGTAGCCACCCATCAGAGTCAACATTTGCCTGTCAGAGTCCTCTCAGGGGCTTTCACTGAAACAGCTTCACGAAGTTGATTAAGGCGATAGTGTTAAAGCAATTTGGCAGCGTTATAAGTCCAGTCGCGTTCAGTGTACTGAACTATCACGATTATGGATGCACAAATAACACGATACACCTTCAGTCTAGTCGCGTTCCATGAGCTACCACAGCCACACTTAAAGAGTCTGGTCGCATTCAATGAGAACTATCACAGCTAGATTAATGAAGAGTGCAGTTTATTAAAGCAACAGATACACAGGTTCTTTGTATTACCGGTGATAAATTCACTGTCTGCAAAGCATGTGTAAATACCAAGAGTATGAGTAACACTGCCGGCTACAAACGTGTTGAAAGATATAAAGTGACTCTATAGAGGTTTCTAAGTTTCCCAGGGCAGCACTTGGTATAACCAAGTGTTCAAATCTTACTCAAAGGTGTCCCGATGGGGGGGAAGAGAGGCTCAGCCTGTCGACTGATCCCAGAAGTCAGAGTGGTACATGATAGTATCTTCCCTAGCATTGTCTCTTTCTTAAGCTATTTTATACCATTTTTTGCCTTTCAGGTGGAGCTTGAGTGACTCTAGTCATACACACCTTTGTTATGATTGGTGTAAAATTTTCTCACTTTGCTTTTAAAGGTATAAACTAGAAAAATTCAAAGCACAAGCTCAGTGAGGGGTGGTCGCACCTTGGAGGCGAGTAGCTTTTGGGATGGAGGTGTGTTTTGGTATTATAATGATGTTATAATGAGCAAAGTTCACCAAAAGGACATCATTTTGTCAAAAACATGATGGACTGTTGGCCCAGGGTAGCAAATATGCAGCTTATTGGTTCCGTGGTAGCTTCGAGTTCTCATATTATCACAGAGCCTGGCCACGGTGTCTCCACACCACTCCACCCTCTGGACAGTTCCTCTTAGAGCCAACACACCAAGTTCCCCTGGCATTGCCGACATCTAAGGTTGCAGGCCTAGGGAACTTCCGTGGAATGGATTCCTTGCGTGTCAGCCACACTCCACCCGGGAAGCTTCTTCAGTGCTGTGCCTTACTTAAAAGTGTGAATATAAGTTTAATTTCTAAGTCACCTCCAGCAATTATTCCACAGTTTTGTGGGTTTTTTTCCCCCACACTGGAGATGATATACTTCCTTCCAACTTTGTTATTCATAATTATATTCTTTTTATTCATATATCTGAAATAGTCTGTGGGTTTGGATTGTCTGAATTTGGTCATATTCTGAAATTTGGCTATGAGCTACATACAAGCAATGAATAGACCAAAATTGTGACTACAGCAATCTGCAGAGACAGAAAGGAAGAGGGACCTCCGTCTATATTATCTCTCCATATGCCTCATTCCTCCACTGGAGATCTCCCTTCCATAATATTTTCTTCTCATCACAGTCACCATGGTGATAGTCATATCATTGCAATTCCCTTAGTAACTGAATGACCAAGCTCTGTGACTGGGTCCTCCAAGTCGTACAGCATTGCTTGTATCACTCTCTATTTCTATAAATAAGAGGAACACATGAGGATTTTGCTGTCTTAAGGGAGAGGGCATCTGAGGTAAAGGCATCAGGAAAGGAGACCAGGTCTTGAGAATATTAGGTGTGGTGGGTTGATGCTGGCCAGCAGCTAAGCCCCCACTCAGATGCTCACTTAATCCCCACACATTCCATGGGGAAGAGAATAGGAAGAGCAAAGGTGAGAAAACTGCTGGGTCAAGATAAAGACAGTTTAATAAGTGAAGCAAAGCTGAGCATGCAAGCAAAGTAAAATAAGTAGTTCAGTCGCCCTTTCCCATCAACAAGAAGATGTCCAGCCGCTGGCTGGAAAGCAGGGCCTCAGCACATGTAATGGTTCCTGGGGAAGACAAGCGCCATAACCCCAAAAGTCTCTCCTTCCTCATCCTTTCTGTCAGCTTTTATTGCTGAGCATGATATCATATGGCACAGAATATCCCGTTGGCCAGTTTGGGTCAGCTGTCCCATCTGTGTCGCCCCCAACTTTATATGCAGCCTACTCGCTGTGGGGAAAAAAGAAAACCTCGACACTGCAAGCACTGCTCAGCAGCAGCCAGAACACTGGTGTGTCATCAACACTGTTTTAGTCACAAACTCAACACACAGCACCATACTGGATGCCATGAAGAAACTTAACTCCATCCCAGCCAGACACAGCATATTAGTTTACAAGAGAGTTAGTAAATCAAAAATGTTAGGTTTCAGCCTTGCATGCAGAAGCTTGATTGTCCGTGTTGTTAAATTATTCAGGTGGTCACAGGGTTTTTCAGCCAAAACTACGTCTCGAACAGTGCCTGGCAGTAACTCAGAAGTGAGCACAACCCAGGGACCAGTCTCAGTAGGCAGTTTGGATGCAGTCATTCTGTTTTGGAGAGAAAGAGGTTGTAGCAATATGCATGTGGCCTCAGGGCCAGATAATGGACTCTAGTTCTGATTAGTTTTGTAATATAAAGAAACCTTCATTAGCTGTCCTCTCTTTTATAGACATATTATCTTGTAAATATTTGGATTAATATTTTTTAAAAACATGAATCTTTTAATAATAATAAAAATAACTGAGGAGAAAGACATAAACCAGAACAAACATAACATAAACCTTAGAACAGACATAAACCTTAGAACAAAATTTACTGGCAGTGTACAGAAAGCTACCTTTAATTACCTTTTGCCACCATTATACATTGTGATTTTATTTGCATTTGCAATCCTGTTTGAAAAGGGCATTGTCACATATCTTTGCCCATCTTGTTTGATTAATTGCCTCACTGTCAAGATGTTAACCAAGGATTTTGGTACTCTGTTTTCCTGTCACTGATCTGATACTCCATGACTGTTTCTATTAAGTTAGTATATGTTTTTTCTATAGTGTTCCAGTGATCTTACTAAGGATCTTACTAAAGGCATCTGATGTTGCATCATTAGTAAGATCCTTACATCTTTAGATGTAAGGTAAGTAAAGTATTTTCTTAGATCAGTTGATACAGGTGGGAGAAAACAGACTAGCATTTGGACACACGGATGTGTATGACCTATAACTCCCTGACTTGTAAGAATATTTTTCTTGCTTAAATTCAAGTCATCACTTCATACTGTTATCTTTTTCTGTTCTTTTCCAGGTGGGAAACAAGACAACTATCCCAAAACAAACAAACAAACAAACAAACAAACAACCCCCAACAACCCCCCAAGAAAATGTCCAAATCAGACTTGACTTAAAATATGAACGAATGGCTTTATTAAAAGAAAAAAACCCCAAAGATTATAATTCTTACCTAAGACTCCTTTCCTGTAAGACCCGTGACATGTTCTTCAGCTACTGATATCCTATTAGCCTTTCTATTATTATTATTATTATTATTATTATTATTATTATTAATAATAATAATAATAATAATAATAATAATAATAATAATAATTCAGGTAGTAGCACCTTATCCACACCTCAAGTCATAGACCAGCCTTATATTGTGCTAAGCATTGTATAGTGCGACTAAAACAAAAAATGTTCCCTATACCAAAATCATTAAAATCTGAATGTCCACACATAAGTATGGATACAGAGCTTTCTATCGAGCTTTACGTGCTGAAAACTTTGATGTTTTGTCAGGAGTTTTCTTTTGTATTGTATTCCCAAAAAGATAGAATCAATTACAAACTTCTTTGTTAATCCCTTAAATTATATGTGAAGCATGCTGAAGATTTTAAGGATGAAACCTTGGGATCAGCAGTGATGAAAACACTACTAAACTAATAACAGTAATGGAAAAATGCCTCAGCATTGATGCTGAGGAGATAATCTTCCCGGTTTTCACTTTTTAATCATTTAACATGGAAGGGAAAATACTCTGCCCAGAATAAAAATACTAAATGTTTAGCCTTCAATATGCAGGCCAAGAGTTTAATATAAGTTCACTCCTGTTTTCCATCTGTCCATTGCTGTGGAATTTGAGCTTCTATTATGTCATGGAAGCCACTACAGTTTAAAAAGTGTACATTTGGGCAAAGACACTTACAGTTTTGCTTAGCACATTGAAGGCTTGAGAAAGGTGTGAGAACGCCAGCTTCAGAGCCAGAAAGAATGGATAGACCCACCGCACAAGTACAGCAGAAAGTTGCCATGGACAATGCAAGCGGACCTGTAGAACTGCACTTATAACAGCAGAGCCTGACTTACAGAGAGCAGGGGAAATAACCTAGTTTACTATGGACATCACACAAATAGCAAGAAAAGGAAAATCTCTATCAGTAATCTCTGGCTAATGCTGGGTTTGTTGGAAAGCTTGCATCTTTCCTAGTACATGAAGGAGAACTAAGCCTGAGATTTGACTCCCCAGCTGACAGCCTTCATAAACCTTGCAGACTGATGAATCTGAGATGTGAGCGCCTGTCCGCCAGGACAAGACCATTATTAATTTAATTCTTTTTTAAACATTTTTCCTTAAAAAGAAGAACAAGGAATTTAATCACAGTCCAAATTTTGAGTTACTGTTTTGGTTTGCTTTATACTGCCTAGATAATTCTAAACACCACAAAATCTGTTATTGTTGGAATCTCTTCAGTCCCTAAAATACAGCCACATTTTGAAGTGAGAAACATTTCAATGGTTGTCTTTAAACAGGTGTATATAGAACTCAAACAGCATTAATATGTAGGGATAGTTTGACTGAGTCAACTTCAGTCCTGCAAAGACATTTATGAAATCAAAGTTCCCTAGGACTCCATTTTCTGTTTATATAGAAACTTCACTAAAAAATATTAATGATTCATAAAATGTGAAAAGATGAGGAGAAAAAGGAAAGTTCCTTATCAAATATCTGCATCTTTCTCCCACAGCTTCAGGTGTGCATTTAAGTCTATCACTTTTCACATTCCTGTGAATTTTGTTATTTTTAGCATTTCAAGGGATGTTTAGTAACTACTTAATTCTGCAGTGATTAGAGACCACTTTACAAAACAGTATCAGTAAACAAGGTCAAATTTGGAAGTCAAACGGAAAACCAAGTAAACAAACAGAAAAGCAATAATATTTTTGATAAAGTAACAAAGTTCTCATGCAGTCAAATAGCAATTTTCCTGAGTTGTATACATGATATAAAAACTAATGCATAAAATTATTCCCAAAAATACTATTCCCTTTAACATAATCATCAGATATAAGTCAACAAAGACAATTTTTCATAAACAACTAAGACAATTAAAATCACGATCTCAAAAATACAATCACCAGCTATTTAGCACTTCTGAATTTGAAATATCATTTGGAATATTTTTATTCTGCAGGAGCTTCTTGGGCCTTTGAGTAGGTCATTATTTCATCTTTTATTTAGTTAAAGAACCCAATATCTGTGTAAAGAACCCAATATTTGTGACCTCAGTTGTATTGTTTCTTGATGCAACTCCAGTGAAGAGACGTAAATACATAGTAACACTAATAGTCCAACAACATGAGACACACTGACTGGACACGCAGCTACCATTGGAAAGTCTATAAAACACAAATGAAATGCCAGCAAATTAAGTGATAAGACACCATTATTTTTTGTGATGCAACTGCAGAAATCTAAAGAAAGATGATCATTTGAAGATGTTTCAGTTTCTTGAATGTATAATTCTCTGAGCTGCTGCATATCTGATTTTGCTTTAGTAATCCTACTCCATATGTAAAAGAAAAGAACAAAACCCCCAAATTCAGTTCATATTATTATAATTATTTCCTTAAGATTGTTCCAGATTTATTTCCTTTGGAGTTTTGCTATTCAAACATCCTGCTGAGCCCATAGCATGTGTGAGAACAAACAAGTGTGACAAGTAGCTACGACATGTGGAATGAGAACATGAAAGTGGAGGAAACTGCAAGCCATCTAGATTCAGGACATTCCACTATTCCAGACATTTCTGATCAACATCTATTCTATTTGTCCATCAGACCTGACTTTAAATCTACTTTTCAGGCTCTATTTGTTTGTAAATATAAGCCCTTTAAAAAACAGACAGATAACATCTGTGCTAAATTAACATCAATACTTTCAAAGTCTGTTCCAAAAGGCACACAGAGTTTGACCTGCAAATAAAAAAGAAAAGTATCTCCCTCCAGATGTCCAAATATTGCTCCTTTAACCCTTTGTTTCCATACTGCCCATGATGTTTCTTTTCCCATAGGCACATAAAAGGAAACAGGAAGCTCTGTCCAGTGCTAGAATTGAATTCAAATGGATGTTTATTAGAGATATCAAAATATCAAACACTTACTTTTTTCTTAAAAACATTTGTCTTTTTTATTATAGGCATGCCACCAAAAATGGCAGAAATAGTCTTCCTTCCAACACTGAAAACAGCTGTGCTGGGAATCTCTTAACACCCCCAGGCAGCACGAGACTCCCAAAGCAATTTTAATACTGGTAAGCTTCAGGTGAACACCCAAACCATTAGGTATAAAGCTGACACATATGTGAGCTGAAGCATGTTTGAGATTTATTTTTATTATACAGCTCCTGGAATAAGATAAGTATACCAACACTGAAGGTATATTTGAAAGGCACTCTTCATGCCTGATACTGAATTGCAGCAAGCTCAACAAACTTCTGATGAAATCAATATGGTAGTAGAATAGTCATCAATCCACTCCTTACTTCTTTAATCCAGGCCAAGATTTAGACAGATTACATACAGTGACAGTGCATACTAACGCAGCTATTATTAGCGTCTGGAAGCTGGAAAGCCAGGGAGAGCTTTTCTTGTGTATGAGCACGGGAGTGGCTCTAGTACAGAACAGTGACTTTACTTTCCATGTGGATGTGAAGGGAAACTCATGTAACTTGCAGTGGATAACCTGAGAAGGAAGGAACTTCCAGGTACGAGAAATTCACTGTGTGCACCTAAAAGGGTCTCACTGGAGGCACAGGCAAAGGAGGGGATGTTCTGCAGTGTCCTTTGGGTCTGACTTATGACATATCTCATTTTATGGTGATCGGAAATTATAGGACTTCTTCCAGTGAAAAACAGTTTTTCCCCTTTTACCTGAAAATGCTTTGACTGTGTATAATTCCTAAGGATCCTACCCAAAGGGAACATGGAGAAGAAGAATGGGATTTTGAGGATAGGAAGGAGAGGGGTAAGAAAATAAAAGGAAAAAAGAAAATGAGTCAATGCTCTGTATGTATTCATATGGGTTTCCCTTCACAAACCCAACTGTTGATTTCCTTTATTCACACATCTGCTGTGATGCCTGTGAAGTTTGATTTTTGTCTTAAAAAGTTAATGTTTCATGACTGATGTCTTCAGCAGAATTCATGGTGACTGATATGCAAGGATGGCCTGAGGCCTGACATATCTTTATACTGACAATCAATGCCAGGCATTGCATGGTGATTAAAAGGAATAAAACTGTGTTTATTCTAGAGCTTAAATACATCATTAAGAGGTAGTCTTCTAAAGCTACTCAGTAACATGAAGATTTGTCCATCTAATGGGTTATGGTTTATTCCCCGGTTTTATTGTTCATTATCACATGGTCAAAGCATTTGGCATCTCACAAAGCTATTTTAAGAAGTACAGTGATTATTTTTATTTTTGATTCAGAGGATATTTTTTGATCAGCCTGATCAAAATATCAGGCTGATGATTAGGGTCAAAATTTGAAATATATTTTAATAAGAATTTCTATTCCCAAATTGTACCGTGTTTTCATATTTGTGTAGCAGTTAACATCCTTTTAAGTAGACAGTTTTTGTCTTGAAAATATTTGATGTTGCTTTCCAATAATGAGGTAGAAAACAAATTCATGATGACCAGCAGACTCTAAAGGAAAGTGAAACACTGATGACAGCCTGTGTTACGTAGCTCTAAGGGTTCGGCTTGAAACAACTCAGAAAGCAAATGAAAATCTATTCCTGATGGAAATAAAACCACAGCATGTATTTTCATATTGTTGTGATTCTAAACATAGTAATCATGGAACTCGTATATGTAGTTAGGACCTGAGTTATCAGCTTTAAATCCCACCCTCAGATCACAGATCTGAAAGTAGCAGTAGATTTTTCTGATTTTCCTATTCTTTCTATTTCTAGAGAAATGGCATCAACAGCTCCGCCCTGGCAGAAACTGTGATTCCCAATCAGAAAGATGCTGCAATCTCACAACCCATATGACTCTTCTCCAACACACGTTATTTTGGAAGCATGAAGGGTATCACACTGCCTTTAGCATCTCACTGGCCTCCGTCCTTGGTACAGTATATGCAGAGCTCAAACCATATGTTCAGCAAGCGTAAACTCATTTGGTTCTATTGCCTTCAAGGGATTTATGTTAACCAGCTGAGGATGTATCCACACACACCTTCTTTTTTTTTTTTTAATGTAAGAGTATTATTTTCTATGGGGAATCCTGTCCCTCATTTCTTCATACGGCACTGCCATTCAGTTCTACACCATTGATAACTAGTGTCAGAGGCATGGAGTACTTGACAATACTACAAAGAAGCTAAATTTCAAGGGTGACAAAGTTCCAGAGTACCAAGCTGTGTATGCACAACAGGAAAAATAGTAGAATAAGAATCCAAATAAACAAGAAAAATGCAAGGAAGAGAACGTAGCTTCTGACCCCTATGGTTCCAGGAAATACTGCAACTGTGATTAAGGAAATCAGAGACTTTGGAGAGCTTCTTAAAAAATAAATAAAAGGAAAACAGCTGAGAATGATGCAGGAATATCAATGAAGAAAATGTGTGAAAACCAGATAAGGAAAAGACAACATCAACACAAAATTATTGGCAATAAATTAAATCATTAACAAAGGTTATATTCAACACCCCTCTTCCCTGTGCCCCCCCAAGTGTAACAATTTGGCTGAGACACTGAAGATAGAAGCCCTGAAACCTGTATGTAGAGTACTGAAATAAAACAGTTCAGATCATCAACAGGATGAATCTGTCCTCTAGTTTGAGATCAAATGAGCCAGGTCTTTTTGAGTGACACTCCTCTTCTCAGTCCTGGTTCACTCGTAAATTCACAAAGCTGCTATTGTTTCCTAATTGTTCAATGTGAATTATTTCGCCTCTTGTTTTGCATCACTTCCTGCCTCCTTTTTTCCTGTTCACTCAAATAGATCTCAGATGAGAGACATTGCCTCCTTGCATATGTCTTTCTATTGATTACTGGAAATGATTAGTGTATTTAGACTTTGAAGTTAGGCACCTGAATAAAAGTTCTAAATTTTTATGAGTCTGGCTTTTGGTATGCTGTCCACAGAACACATTGATTTTGCATTCACAAATTAAAGGATTGTGGCATTGGGATTGAAAAAGAATAGGGTAATCCTTACAATGGTGAAGAAAATCAAGTGTTAAGTTGCACAGGTAATCCTTGCCCTTCGATTTATAAAAGCAGATGGACCCAGTTTATATGTTGCTTTCATAAACACATCAGTTTGTTTTTTATGAATGAAAAATGACGTTTCTATGAGCAAGTCATTGGAACTGTTCTGGTCTCTGTGTAATGGCAGATAATAATATTTACTTTTTTTACAAAGCAAAACATATTAAAAATGCTGTCAAGTCTGGTAAGTATAGCATTCTGCTGCTAACACTAATACTGAGAATGTAGATTATTTATGTTTAAAGCCATCATAGCATGCCAGAGTGACAGATGAGTTTGGTGGTTTGGATACTTACCTAAAAGCTTGGACATGTATCTGAATTTCATCCAAAGAATGAACGTCTTAAAATGGAAACATTTGGCTAGAAATGTTTCATGAACAGGTTCTCTTGCACTGCATCCAGTATTTTCTGCACTCAATCTGGTTTGAAAAACGTAGAGAACAATGAAAGCTCCGTTCATCACTAGCTGAGATTTTTGGTGCAAGGTCCAGTCTAGAGAAGACTATACTGCAGATAAATGTGTCATGCTGTGTCCAGCATCATCCTGAAGTGGAATCTAAGCACGAAATATTAGGCCAGCTTCAAACTTCCTTCAAGTCTGTATAATTTATTCTGTTCCAAGAGGAGAATGTGACCTTAGCATGTGTTCCCTATAGGTAAAGGGTTTACTGTAGGTCTTTCCTGGTTCAGGATTTTCCCTCTTTAAATAATGAAGCATAACTATTTTGAAGTTAAGATAATGCCAGAAAGTATGCATCTGCTGAAGCAAATGATGATTTTGCTGTCAGGGGGCAGGATTTCACAAGTAATGGTCTTTTTTACATACAAATTAGAGTTCTTAATAATGGCTTAAACTGATTATTTCAAAATACATAACAAACTATATTGCAAGCAAATCTTTGTATACTGGATCAACTTTATTATAAATTAATTATCATTTTGTTTCCTAATCTTCCCAGATGGCAAACAGGAATAGATAAGAGAAATTAATAATATTGGAAATCATTCTTCATTACATTGGTGTATCTTCACTGGATTAAAGACAAGTACCTTGGCATTAAAATAGTGTTGTGAAATGCAGAATCAAGCCCTTTGAAAAAAAACCCCAGAACTTTAATTATACTGCAGCTTTACCAGTGACCCCCCTGACGATAGACATCCTCTTTAGTTTTGCTCAGGATTTAGTTGTTGAATACTCTCCTAATCCTCTCAATGCCTTTTATTTTAAGCAGTGCCATTTGCCCTGAATAAAACTGTTTGTTGTCATATGCTAGCAAGAATAAAATGTAGCACTTTCTGGGTGCTTCATATTTTCTAGCACAGGGCTGTTATTGATATAATGGTCTACAGACATAATCAAGTCAAGTTTTCTAGGTTGAGGTAATCTTTGATATAAAGCTGTTATGACTGGAAAAAATAACCTGGGTGTTGTGGGTTGGAGTTCCTTGTATAATATCTCAACTCAGTAACTATTCAAGTCTAGATGTTGACATCATTACATTTAGAGGCAAAGCCTATACATGTATCTCCCATTTGAACTTCCCAGATGCATGTTTTTGGAGGTGCACTGGAGAGGCAGATGCCATTATTAGCTCAACCTAGCTAACAGATGTGGATGAAAAAGGGATGGGGAAATCAGGGCCTGGTGTTGTACATATCTGCAAACCAAGGGAGATGCATCCTATGCAATCCTCTGAGCCAAATGGACAAAAGGGTTTGTGGCCAGAAAGATAGGTCTTTTCCCCACACCAATATCAGTTTGTCTAATAGAAGTATGTCACTTTCAAAGCACTGTTCAAGCATGAATCAGTGTTTTAATAAAACAATATATCAGTCTCTTCTTGGCCCTCTTTCTATGCTTCACAGCTTGGTAGTAAAACTAGTACTTAGGAACAGACATGTCCTCCCTTCATCACCCCAGAGTCTTAAGCTATTTCCAAATTATAACACCAGCATTCTCATATGCAGCTTGTAAGTTCAGTCCTAAAAGTCTTCTCTTATCTGTATACTGAGATCAGAATGGATCATTAGGTTGTATGGGTATTGCCATTCTCATCCCTATAATCCCTAATCAAGAACACTTAAATTTCTTAGTCCATTAATACCTGCAATCATGGGTTTTTTTCAGGAGAAGAGAGTGGAGGAAAAATTCTGTCTCAGACAAGTAGCACTTTCAATACTGTAACTGAAATATGTACCCACATGGCCTTGAAAGCTGTGAATAACAAAGGATGAAGAGTCTTACAGCTAGAGCACACGGTCCTGCCCTGAAAAAAGGAAACTACATACAGGAAGAAAGCTTTGCAAGGGAGTTACAGGAAATCTCATCACCTATTTTTGGTGCAGCATGCAAAAGAAGTAAAAGAAGAGGAGAGCAGAAAATGAAGAAACAAAACCAGAAGTACCCTTAATAACAAATTATTGCAGCTTTTGCTAGGGAACAAAAGCATCAATACTGTATATGAGAAAAGTTTTGAAAGTTCCATTGAGGAGACACAAATGGTACCTGGAATAACTTGGTGATAAAACATATTTCCATTTATTAGCATTATCTAAACAAGTGCATTAGCATTTTGTCGTACAAAACAACAGAAAATACAATTGCTGAGACACAGCCTATTTAAAATATGTTTACTTTTGGGGACCTCTTGACAAAACAGGCTTGAGTCCTAATGAAGCCCCAAGCTGGTCTGTCACGATTATGCCACAAAACTGAGACACCATCTCCTACCTACACATAGGAGACAGAAAGAAAAGGATGGTAGTGCAGCAAGGGAGTGATCTACCATTTCTTTCTGCAAGAAACTTAGGCAAAAATGAAACTGAAATAATTTTGTTTTAATGATAATTTTAACAATAGCACTTTTTTGAAAATAAAGCAATTCTGTTCATCCTGATCAAATATTTATGACTTTAAAATGGATGTTCTCAAATAAAACCATTTCTTTTTGTACTCTTCAGAGAGTCAGTTTTGTTGCAAAAAGCCACAAGTCCTAATTTCCTGTGATTATTTATCAAACCTTTCAACAAACACATACATACATATACACTGGTATTAGTTACCAAGCTTCTTTCTGACTGTCTACTTCAGGTTTTTTTTGTTGGTGTTGTTCTAGTTTACCATGAGTTCATTCAGATTTCATGTTTCAGATCATTTTCTCTGGAAGAACTTACACATTGAATTAACTTCATATCTAGGAGCAACACAGTCCTATTTGTCACAAAAGGCTAGGAGAAAGACTTTTGAAGTATCATATGTTACAATCAATAGGTTGGGAAAAGTAAGAACATTTGTAAGAATCTGAAGGGTCAAAAAAGACCAGATTCACATGAGCATGGGTTTTTAAGTGACAGCTGAAATACATAAATAAAAATTGCAGGGATCATTGAAACAGTTCCTCTACATCTCTCTGAAAATGCATGCAATCTGGTCTGAGAATCGCATGGGATTCTCAAACAAGATATTTCAAGTGTGTTTTGATGATCATGGTCATTGGTACCAATATGTATATACCCACAAGTGCTCTAGTTATCAAGCTACTGAACATAAGGAAGTGGAGATCTCTCTTACTCTCTCTTCCTGGTTTCTAGAAGAAAGTGCTCCCCTAGTTTAAGAAATTCAGCAAGTGCTTCCTACTTAAGAATTTGAAGCTGAATAGATCCACAGTGAGGATTTAGATGGATACTAATGTATGTTTCCAGACAGACTTTTAGAAGGTAAACAATGATCCTCTCTCTGGCATATCTGCAAGCAAAGTTTGGCAGTTCTTCGCTTAGCACGTAAATTCGTTATCACTTCTACTGCTATAACATTTGGGTTCCCTGAGTATGAAACAGGTTGCCGTTGTGTTTAGGCATTGTGTACAAAGAAGAAAGTGCTTGTACTTTTGCATGAGACAACAGTCAGACAAATAGAGGCGTAACATGAGACAAAGCATGATATGCAGTTATCTTGACATATTAGCAGTCTAACTCTTGCCAGAATTTTTAGGCGTGATGGCAAAGAATTTTAAGTATCAGTCCAAGGAAGAATACTGATACAGACTGAGAGGGCAATTCAGTACTTTTCATGCTTGCTCAAAGTGTAACAAGACTATAGTGTCAATGATTGATCAGAAGTGGTAACGAGAGACAACATGGAAAGCCTTAGATGATCTTTACATGACTGGGAAGACCTAAAAAAAAAAAAAAAAAAAAAAAAAAGAAAAAAGCAAGCAGTTTATGCTGAATGCAATAAAAGAACAGAATAAGGAAAATGTGAAGAGAGGGTTGGTATAGGAAAGCAGTTGGATGGGTATGGTGGTTTGACCCTGGCTGGACACCAGATGCCCACCAAAGCTGCTCTATCACTCCCCCTCCTCAAATGGACAGGGGAGAGAAAATATAATGAAAGGCTCGTGGGTCAAGATAAGAACAGGGAGATCACTCAGCAATTACTGTCATGGGCAAACAAGCCTCGACTTGGGGAAATCAGTTTAATTTATTACCAATCAAATCAGAGTAGGATAGTGAGAAATAAAAACCAAATCTTAAAAACACCTTCCCCTCACTCCTCCTTTCTTCCCGGGCTTAACTTCACTACCGAGTTCTCTACCTCATCCCCCCGAGCAGCACAGGGGGACAGGGAATGGGGGTTGCGGTCACTTCATCCCATGTTGTCTCTGCAGCTCCTTCCTCCTCAGGGGGAGGACTCTTCACACTCTTCCCCTGCTCCAGCGTGGGGTCCCTCCCATGGGAGACAGTCCTCCACAAACTTCTCCATAATGAGTCCTTCCCACAAGATGCAGTTCTGCATTAACTGCTCCAGCATGGGTCCCTTCCACAGGGTGCAGTCCTTCAGGAACAGACTGCTCCAGCGTGGTCCCCCATGGGGTCACAAGTCCTGCCAGCAAACCTGCTCCAGCGTGGGCTCCTCTCTCCATGGGTCCACAGGTCCTGTCAGGAGCCTGCTCCAGCACAGGCTTCCCACAGGGTCACAGCCTCCTTTGGGCATCCACCTGCTCTGGCATGGGTTCCTCCATGGGCTGCAGGTGGATATCTGCTCCACCATTAACCTCCATGGACTGCAGGTGGATATCTGCTCCACCATGAACCTCCATGGGCTGCAGGGGACAGCCTGCCTCACCATGGTCTTCACCAGGGGCTGCAGGGGAATCTCTGCTCCGGTGCCTGGAGCACCTCCTCCCCCTCCTTCTTCACTGGCCTTGGTGTCTGCAGGGTTGTTTCTCTCACATATTCTCACTCTGCAGTTGCACAGTTGGTTTTTTTTCTCCCTTCTTAAATATGTTATCCCAGAGGCGCTACCCCCATTGCTGATGGGCTCGGCCTTGGCCAGCAGCGGGTCCATCTTGGAGCCGGCTGGCATTGGCTCTATCAGACATAGAGGAAGCTTCTAGCAGCTTCTCACAGAAGCCACCCCTGTAGCCCCCCTGCTACCAAAACCTTGCCATGCAAACCCAATAGAATGGGGAATTACCTTTGTCACAATATTGTAGATTATTTGACTAGAGATGGACTGATTCAGAAAGGCCAAGGAAGTGTGAGTTCCTTACATCGATGAATTAGTTTAACCCACTTATTACTGTTGTCTGATATCTCTTTATCCTCATTCACTAGGAGGGAGAGAGCCTTGGATAACTTATCTTGTCTCTTAGTCAACTCATTTTGTTTGCCTTGAATCTTTTCTCCAGCAATGATTCTATCTACAGATTATGAGTAAAACACAATTGTAATTACCTGCAGTGAACTGTGCTCTGTTGATTCTTTGTTGACTGGGCAAATATCTGTAAATAGGTACAGCCCTAGGTGACTGCAACATCCCAAGGAAAGACAGAAAATGTCCACATCAAAGGGGAAAAAAAGTATGCTGCCAGAACTTCGACTTACCATGTGCTCAAAGGACATCTGCAGTTGTGGGAGTGGTAGAGATTCAGCTTCAAGGTCCAAACTTTAAGTGTTTACATATAAACTGTCATAGCAGACACCATAAACTCAAACTGGTTATGTAAACACAAGCACCTAGTGCTATTTCAGACTTTGTACACCATCAGAGATACTTCTATCCCCTATAGGAAACCTTCTGGATCTCAAATGGCAGTAGATACCTATTTTTAGGCAGCCGAACAAGACCTAAGTTTCTACTGGTGAGTTGCCTGTTTCATCTCCCATTTTACTGAATGGAGAGCTCATTGGTACAGTCCATGGATCCTACAGAGCAGTTCAGCTAATAAAATTTGGGTCTCTGCTATAAAGTAGTGATAAACAGCTCTCTGGACTCCATTGACCGTATTTGTCAGGAGGGAGACCCCATGCTCATATTTTGTCTAGACTCCAACTGCTGCTCCAGAAGGATATAGATCTCTCCTAGCTTCCATGCCATACCCATAAGCCCTATGCAGACATCTCACACCCTCTGAGCCCAAACAGCAGCAGGGACCCTTGTTAGGTTACTGAAACCCACCTGAGAACCGCGATAACTATACCGGAAGCTTAGACACCAGATTACATCTTGACACTGACATTGTGAACACCTAAATTAATCTAAAGCTGAATCTTATTGCTTCTGGAGGGTTCTGTGGTAGAGTTTTACAAGCATCACTCTTGGGCTAAAAACAGTTTCAGATTGTCTTCTCACCCTTCTCCCTAGTAATGATTCTATCCACACATTGAAAGTAAACTTGGCTTAACCTCAATTGCAATTATATAGAAAAATAGATATGAAGACTAGTAATTGTGACTCAACATAAAAGGCAATATGCCTGAAATGGAAATGGAACCCTAAATAAAGTAAATTCATTTAGTAATGTCATTAGCCAGAGTGAATATTGGGGACCCAATCTTTTTCCTAGCATAAATAACTTAAATGGAGCTGCCCACATGAGTGAAAATTATTTGATACCCTAAATTCAGGCTGTCTGGAGAATTGCTCTGTAAGGTAGAATAAATCTTTCTAGAGGTGTATCTCACATAAGTTACAAAGTAATTTGTAGATCTTTAGATCTGTTGTTGCTGTAGCTTGAACTTGTAGCCTTTTTTTTTTTAGGAACTATTTGTAGTACATATCTGGAATGTCACAAGTAAAAATAATCCTTTAATGAAATTTTCTTTTTTTTTTTCCTCTAACTAAATACAATTACTTTTAGAATTTCAAGATTTCTCCCAAATGTAATGCTTTTGTAAGAATGTAATGTTAATTTGGTCACAAGTTTTCTATTTTTGTTTCATATGGGAGACTAACAGTTCTTTCTTTTGTATTGGAGAGAATATGTCAGTTTTAAACATTGACTGAACTTCCAAGAGTGTGTCATTAAACAGACTAATATAAGAAATATGTATTCACATCACTAAAGCTCTGTTAGAGTGAAGCCATTTTCTAAACCAGTACATCTTCAGAATAAGCAAAGCTGTCAGTAGCATTTTGCCAGATGCTCTGGAAAAATATCCAGCTTCCATTCTATTTCTTTATAAAAAACACAATTTCATGGGATCTAA
Organism: Ciconia boyciana; assembly: GCF_034638445.1. Taxonomy (NCBI): domain Eukaryota; kingdom Metazoa; phylum Chordata; class Aves; order Ciconiiformes; family Ciconiidae; genus Ciconia; species Ciconia boyciana. The sequence goes on along the minus strand of NC_132936.1, from coordinate 9,551,746 downwards.
ATTCACTACTGGCTAAATTACTTTTACAGATATCAGTTGGAGTAACTCAGCTGTGTGCCCAGGATGGCTTGAGGGTCAAGAAGGGAGGAATGCTTCCCAAGGCTGAGGAATGATAATAGAACCTCTGTAAATCTCCATTTCATTCCTGAGGACAAATAAGCTTCTGAGACCAGGGTATCCCAGGGTCAAATAGGTCTAATCTAATTCTTAAGAAGATGCCCTCAACAGGTGGGCTCCTTCTCCTATAATCCTATTCTGCTAAGTATTAATAACCCAGTTGCAGCTGGTCTTCTTAGCTCCCCCCACACTCAGGTGGTCATTCATCATCCTACATGCTACTGCCAACATCCCAGAGGCTAGAGGGAAACAGAACTGGTCAAACAGCAGCAAGCACTAAGTTGTGATAGGTTGGAGGAGAAGAGGGAGGTGAGAAAGAAGGGATGTTATCCCTCTGGCTCGGTCTTTTAATGTGATTCCAGGTTCCCTGCTGCTTACAACAGGCATCTCCTGCTTCATAATGCAAGTTGCCTTATACACCATATTAACACCATATGAAAGATATGTTTGTAAATCACACAGTCATACTCAAATCTTTGCCTAAAATATGGCCTCTTAAAAAGTGAGTAATAACCAAGTACACACCAGGAGAAATATGTCTTAATTATTTTAGCTCATCCATAACCACTCTGGATCTCTCTATGAAAGCCAGCTGCAGAGGCAATCATTTGGAAAATTCACTGTTCAATAACCTCTGCATATCGCTTCCCATTAAGATATGAAAGCCTAACCTATGTACTTACGTCAGAGCCTAGGAGTCAATGCAACTTTAAATTGATGCTTAATATTCACGAATTCTTGTATTAGCATGCAAAAACATAAGCTGGTTTTTTTCCCCTTCTTTTTATTTATTATTTTAGATTTCTTCTGAATGCAAACAGTCTCTTCACACAGGATGTAAATTATTATTACAATGAAAGCAGCCAGAAGGACAGAAGCTTGGAAATGATTTCTCCTCTGAGCAGTAGGAGATTGTTCGGGTCCTGCTGTTTTGAAAACCTTCTTCCCCCCACGCAGGCTACCCTGTGAAGAGAAAGCCGTTTGAATATTTTGGCAATCAGAGAAGGCCCCAACATAAATTATGGATACAGAAACTCAGAAGACATCCTAACAAATAGAATACTATGGAATCCATTTTTCAGCCACCATATGGTGTCAACAGAATGCCACTTTGTTTCTTTTGGGTAACAGCTCATCATTAAAAAAATAAACAGGCTGGGGTTTTTTGGTGAGCAGAGAATCTACAGTCATTATGTTGAAAAAATAACATGTGATAAACTGGCCTATTGCTTATCATCTTCTTTCATTGCTGTGTATACATAGGTATTTAGTTGTTTCTATTTTCAAGAAAGGCCAGGAAAGAGACTCATTGAAGCTCAGATGCTTTAATTTTACTATATATTTTCAAATGTGAGAAAAGTTATTCAAACTCTTTTATAACTTTAGACTCATTGCAGGTAATTTACAAGTATTTTTTTTTAAAGCTAAATATTGTTTCCTTCTTATTGTATATTGTAATCGAAGATGAGACCACTTTGGGTTTTTGCTGTTCATTTATGAAAAGCTGGTGTGGACTGAAGAGTGTAATTACCTCCCAAATCAGAGAAGATCTTGTTTGCATTGGCAGGGTTTCATTCATAATACCATCTGACAAAAACCCAATTATTTCCTTCCATTAAGTGGAAAACTTGAAAAATTGATCAGTTTTCACCATAGTCCCATAGAAGTTTCATGCAACTTTCATCATTTTCTATTCCTTCTAAGCTAACGCTAAATTAAATTAGGTCAGTTTATAGTCTTTGCTTTTCCTGGATTGAAAGTGATGCAGCTGTTCTTAAAGGACTACCCCAAAAAAGCTCCAGAAAAACAGTCTGTCCCTCTGTTTCTCAGGTTTTCTGTACTCCCATCTTCTTTCACTGGTTATCCTGCAGTCAGGTGATGAATTGGATTTTTGAGTTTGATTTGCAGCCTCATGATGGCAATTAGCTCTAACAGTGCAGGGTCACAAACAGAACAATATGAATTTGCTGCAGACTCGATTTTTTAAATTAAATAAGTCAATGGTCTGGACAGGTACTGGTGTATTAGGACTGAAGCCTGAAGTTGTTCTTGTTACACTTTTTTTTTGTCTTTCCTACCCCAAAGTAAATGTACTTTGAGAGATCTCTTGCTCTTTCATTGGCTGAGTTCTTAGGCTCTACTTTTTTCTTCAATACTACCACATTTTATATATAAAAAAAGAAAAATCATGCAGAGAGATGGAATAAGCCATACCCACAAGCTGTCAAAACAATGACCCTGAGTCCATTTACAATCATAGCAATTTGGCTCTGTGTGGAAAAATATTAATTTGGCAATAGGCCTATGTGTCTTCCTCCTTCCTCATTGAGGAAAGTAAGGTAAATATTGCTCTCTCCATTTTGCAGGTGTAACAGCAAATCATAAAGTATGTGTAGCAACTTGTCCCCTGTTTCAGTTTAGTTTAACTTAGGTGGAGGTTCATATAATAATAAAAAAACATTAGAACCCATCTTTGTAGCTAAAGATCCCCCTCCTGAAAACAACAAAACTCAAAAATCAACTTTATGGAATTAAAGAAATCAGAATGAAATCACCAAGTTTTATGCTAATCCAGTATTTTACAAGTTAGGAATGGAATAAACCTACTAAGTCATTCTCCCAAGACAAACTTTTTCTGGAATATTTTGTCCAATGCATTTTCCAATCCAGTTGTAAAAAGCCATTGATGATGTACAATTTCCTGCAGGGGATCTATTATTAGCCCAAGATATATCACAGCCAGGAAAATCCTACAATTTCTCTTTTGCTCAGTGGGTAATTTTTCCCAAAAATGACCTTCGGCAAATGTCCATTGTTAGAGTAGATACTCCTTTTTTTTATTTATTTAGTCCAGTGGGGTTTTTTTTCTTTTTTTTCCCCAAATGTGAAATCAAATAAGTGAGAAACAAAATCAAACATGCTGTCTATAAGCACAGATCTTTTTCTTCACTGATATTCTATGTCTGAAATGCATATAATCTTGCTATGCTTGTCTGGTCACAGTTGACTTTCTTTTATTTATGTCCGATTGGATAAGTATGAATGAGAATCAACAGCCGCTGCTCTTTATTATTTGTATAACACCAACACTATGAGAGATAATCTTGCAAAAAGTGTCATCATATCTTTAGCTACATAATGTGACAGCAAGAAATAACGGAGCCTTGACGGTTTTGTTTGGATTGTATGCTCAGATACAGAAAGTACAGCAAGACTTTCTCTCTAGGAAATTCCCTACTCTTGGCCAGGGATAGAGATAGAGCAGGGAAAGCCTAGAAAAGGGAGTGTTGCAATGTGTGTATGTAAATATATATCCATTAGGGAATTAGAAATCACTATGATGGGAGTGCTTAGAAGACTGATAAATCAGTCCAGTTTAAATCAAAGCTTTGCTGAATTAGTTCATTCATTAACAGCGCACATGCTAATGGTTAGTTCTTACATGTTATTAATCATTAACACCACACAAAACTATTAGGCTTTAGTACCTATATTCTAAATTAGAGATGAGTGCACAATACCACAGCCATATAGTTAGCACTGATGCTATGGACTCTGATGATCTTGGTAGCTGAGATCAGACTTCAGGGCTCTTTGATGAGAGAAGTCAGAATTGAGTCAGACTTATCTTCTTTCATCCCCTGACATTTTTGCTATTGCCCTGCTCCCAAAAGGAGCAGTCTAATCTGCTTTATCTGCTCCTGACACTGCTTATCTTGTTTTTAGGTTTTGCCAGTCATCTTTCCTATATTCAGAACGATGTTCTGTTTACAATTACTTGAGCTTTCCTAGTCCTTTGTTAGCAAATTATCATCATTTGGATGTCTCCTACCAGAAGCTACATTCATCTTCCCTTGCCCCTTTGGTGGGCACGTAGCTTAAATAGTTATGTAAAATGTTTATATGTTGTGTCTGCTTATGCCATCACAGTGCTCCAAAATACTTATCTACTTGTTTTGGTCACACTATTTTAGTACGCTTATGTTCAGGTTCAAAGTAAACTAGTATTGATTATATCCTGATCAGACATCTGTTTTGGCTACAAAGGTTTGGCCTCCAGAAAGATGGGAAGAAGTATTAATCTCATAGTCTGACCTAAGATTCCCTACATGGTACGTCCAGAAGGGATATAATCAAAGGCCTAAATTCATCTCACCCAAATTTACTTGTTCACTGAAAGGCCTGAAATAGGATCCTAACTCCCTAAGTCCTGTTCAGTAGTGCTACGAGCAATCTGGAACCAGTTGCTCTCCATTAGCAGCAAAGCAAGCCATCACGGTTAGGCTTCCTACAAAGACAGCTCAGTGAAGAGAGTAAAGTTTTGTGAGGTGAACGGAGATCTAGGGTCCTAATCATGTTCTACTAATTTTTTTTATAGAGCTGAGCAAACTTTGAAGCAGAAGCAATTATTTCTTAAGCAATAATAACTGTATTACAAAGCTTCAAAGAGCTCAAGGCATGTTTTTTAGAAGATGTACAATGCTGTAAATATTGCTGTTAGTTTACCATTTCATATCTAATAAAAATCCCTGTGTCTTATCTGGCAATTTATGATGTGAAGGGAGAAAGAAAAGGGTCTTTATGTGGCTACTACACTCTTTAAAGTAATTTTTATGGTGCTCTCAGAAAGTTATTGTTATCCATTCTACCAATAGAGAAATGAATCATTAATAATGGCTAAGCACCTTTGTGCTGTTTACAGGGTTTCAGACTTTAAAGTTTACATCCTGGTAAGCCAGTATATCAATTTAATTAGGTGCTTTGAGTAATTTACCCAAGTAAGTTATTTGGTGATAAGTCCTTAGTCCTCAATCTTCTTCTGTTTAGAAAGATGATTAATCTTCAGTTCCTTAAAAAGCCTTCAGTGACAAAGTTTTTTGCTGAAGTTCCCTTTTCCATTTATATTCTGAGCATGGGAAGTAGGTGGAGACGAGCTGCCTGACATTTTGTTTGTTGGAATATATTCAGTATTCCATAATTGCAAAATTTCCTCATGTCATGCTTCAAGGGTGGGCAGTTTTATGTTATTCCCAGTTTTGATGATATGCCAGTTGGTACAGCTCAGTGCATTTTGGAGCACTGTAAAATTGGAGTTCATGGAACAACTGGTTTTCATTTCAGTTCCTGCTTTCTCACAGCCTGTTGCTTTCTCCTTGGTGTTCTGAAGTTCAATCTTTATGTGAAATTGTCTTTCTGCCTTTTGTAACACCCACACACACATCATTACATAATCTCGCCATTAAAAATTGTGGATTTAAATCCTCTGTTCCCTCTTACTCTCCCTGGAAGGATAAACACCTGCTACTTTTCCGCCCTCTGCTCACTTTGTTTCTTAATGTCAGAATTACAGCAGTGGTTTCCTGCTGCCCTAGAAGTAGGGGTTGCAGCCTGAGCAATCCAGGAAAGCTGACAGGAAAGCAAAAATCAGGCCTCTGGCTTGTGGAGACCATGCATTTCTCCCTAAAAGGGATTTTTGGAGGATGTGAGGAGGAGAACTACCTTCTGCTATGAAGGAAAAAGCTACCTTCGGGCCATCAGGGCTTTCTGTTCTGGTTTGAAACCTCTCTGTGACCACTGCATGCTCCAGCCATGCTCACTGGCACCAGTGGTGTATTTGCACACCAGGAAGCCATGCCGCATATCACAACTATTGGCCAGTGCTGCGTGTAGCTCTTCACAACACACCATGGAGGATGCCTGTTCTGCGGGATCTGACGCGCTTGCGCTGTGCAGGCCGCTCTCGACACATGAATGTAAATGACTCTGGGGGAGGAGAAGGGATACCTCACCCATCTTCTTCACTGTCAGTCAGAAAGTAATAACCAAGAGTTAAGGTCTTTGCATTTTTAAAATAACGGGAGGAAGAATACAGCTAAAGCCCAAGTGTCACGCTCCTGTCACTTTTCTCAGGGCAGGAAAAATCTCTCAGAGTTTCCTCATTTGAGTTATACTCAGGTCCAGTAATTTTAAGTCATAAAAGTTTATAATATATTTTTATACACTGACTAGACTGGCTCTTATTTCATGCACTACATTTTAGCTGAACCAGATTAATTTAACCCATGTTTGTGACTGGCCATATTTTAGACTGCCTTCAGGATGCTACTTTACCAGATTTAAGTCAGCAGTGAATCACAAGCAAACTTTGGTCTGGCATTACTTAGCTTGCCCTCAGGTTAGTGGCACCGCTTAGAAATGTGTCTTAAAGCAAGTTGCCTAAAATGTTAACTTGAGCATTTTTAACTTCTCTCCTTTGTATAATAATGCTCTAGGCTTAAAGCAGTAATTACACAGAGTAGAAATACCTGCTGCTATCCTCATTTTCTGCACATGTGCAACAGTGGGAGCTCTGTGAATCCACTTGGGATTTTGTAATTTATTATTTATTTGGGGGCACTTAGCCCTATCGCTCACTGTGTATTCTACCCCCTTCTCTCTTTTTAGCTCATTCTCCCTATTTCCTTATGCCCCACAAGTTCCTTTTGACCTCCTTTCCCCCTCCCTCCTTTTTCCTTACATGTTGTTTCTTTTCCTCCACTGCTAAGCCTTGTCTTTCTGATTTCCTGTTATCTTCCCTGCCCTTATTTTTGGCCAGGGATTGCAGTTGACACAAACCTGGTGTTTCCAGGATGACAAATTGTCCAGCAGAATGCCTGTTCCCCAAGTTCTACCTCCGTTAACTAAGGAAAGAGGAGAGGGAATTAGCTAGGCCACTAAATCTGAAGGCTATTTCAGAATAATCTATATTTTTCTTTATCTAATCCAGAAGATACTGCTACTGCGGGAGAGAGACAACTGTGATTTTAGAATACAGTGAGTGTAATGATGACATAACAACTTTGCTAAGCTTTGCCAAACAATCCCTCATTACATTTTCCTCTCATTTACCGTGTTTATCGTGGCATGCAGAGCATGGCAGAGGATTTGCCTGATTTAAGGTCAGTAAATCCATTGGGATCAAAACACTGCACTCCAGTGTTTTGCTAGTTTCAAGCAGGTCATGGTGAGTTAAACTACCTGAGCAGTCTCCTACATTGCCTTGGTTTAGACTGTTCCCTGTAAAGGAAACCATATATAGAACAGGCTTTGTTTAGCAAAAGGTTTCACAAATGTCCTGCTTTCTGTATCTCAGCTGAGCACATACTCACAAAGATATGTAAAGAACTGACTTTGCATTAATCCAATACTTTCTCTCAATAAAGAAAGAAAAAAATGAAAGCCAGCATTAATCCTTATGCATTAAGATATACCACAGTCACAGAATCATAGAATCACAGGATAATTCAGCTTGGAAGAGACCTCAAGGAGATCAACTGTAAGATCAGAGCAGATCACTCTGGGCTTTATACTGAAAACCCACAAGGATGAAGACTGCACAGCCTCTCTGGGCAACCTGCTCCACTGCAAGACAGTCTAGTAAAAAAAAAAAAATGCAGAAAGGATGAAAAAGTTTTTATTTATATCAAATCTGAACTTCTCTGGTTTCAGCTTATGTTTGTTGTCTCCTGTCCTCATGTCATGTCCCACTGTGAAAAGCCTGGCTCCATCATCTATGTTTTCCACAGAGCTGCCCCCTAACTCCAGCCTGGATAGGTGCAGGGAGTTATTCCTTCCCAAACACAGTTCTTCTGCACTTTTTTGGGGGTTTTCTCCCATAAAGGGGATGAATATTTCTTCTTACTCTCTTAAACAGAGCCATAACATCTTCTGATGACTGTACTTACCTTGTTGAACCCAGTTTTCATCTGCTACAGAATTTTGCAAGACACATGAATGATGACTCAAGTTCTTTGTAGTTCTCTCTCTGGGACTTTGCACAAACAAATCTGAATATTTCTCATGTGCATTCCTGTTTAGCGAGTAAATTTTCTCTTTCTCACTTTTTTCTTCGTACCGTGGTCATTAATAATTTTCTGCTCTTCAGACTCTTTATTTTAAAATGTGTTGTTTTCTTCTCTTTCATGACCAGCCAACTCTTCAAAGTCAACTCTTCTTCTAATTTCAAAAATCTCTCACAGGAAAGGGAAAAAAGTCTTGTGACAACCTTTCTGACGTTATCATTTTTTAAAAAATATGTATTACTTTAAAGCCCACTTTTCCTCTCACCAGTTGTCCTAGTTCATTTCCAGAGTCAGCTAAATGATATGGGAAAAAGTATCTCTGTTCCTTCAAATCTTTCTGCCAACCTTGTCCTCCTCAAAATCTCAAAATAGCACAGGTAAAGAAGAACTGCTAAAAGGTTTTATTTTTTTTTTTTTAATTGCACATTCATAACTTTGGAAAACATGACTGGGCATTACAGTGGTGGCAAAGGCAAAAGCTTGTCCAAAGGGCTCTGTAACTGTTCAGGCTGTTTTCAGTTGTGGTTAGTGCAACCATAACGTACTGACTACACCATTGACATTCAACAGAAGCAATAAATAATTCCTTTTCTTCTATGATACACTTTTCCGATCCGTGCACAAAAAAAAAAAGCATCTCTGCTTCATGTTATTTCCCTTCTTTCATACACATCACTTCTGGTTTTGATAATGTTGCTCTTACAGAAACCATAGGGCTTCTACCAACTGCGATCTACAGATAAACAAAAAGTTCACCAGTTCTGATACACTTTCTAGTTCTTCATAGCAGGTTCATGTCTTTATATACCATTGGAACTTTCATTTATCTGAATCAGATCTGTCACCAGATTTAATATCTTCTTCTTCAGTGATTTACATTTGGCTCCGATTCAGATTTATGTTGTAGTCCTTACTCTTCTGATAATGCTATTAATTTTTAGTTGCACTCATCACTGGTACTTCCAGGTGTTAAAAAACTATAGCTACTTTTCTTGCCCCATTGTCTAGAATACCTCTTTTGCACAGGAAGCATCTAGGAGACTTCTCTTGAAGTGCTGCTTTCCAAAGTGCATGTTGAAATGCCTGCTTTTAGCCAATACAGCCTGACAGGATCCAGTGTGATATCAAATATCCTGAATATGTCTTGCCACTAAGAACTCATATACAGCTTGTCAAAATGAAGATGGCAAATGGATGTCTAATGTATTGTCTGCCTCATAGTCAAAAAGCCAAAAACACCCCACCATAATGCAGCTTTTCAGTGCTACCATCTAGGAATAAAAGCTTTTCTGAAATTATCCAGATTTCTTTCCATTCTATCACAAACAACAGTTGGTCCATTCGTATGGTCCCACCATCTCTTCGGTGACGTACAGAGCTGTAGGGACTGGAAATCCTTTTTGCACTTTTAGTGACATGTTTTAGAAATACTTTTATTTTGCTCTGTCTGAAGGAAACAGTTAAGGTATGATTCAGCATCAGTTTTGAATTTATGTACTTCTGGTCCTTTCAAGATGCATCTCATCACAGTCCTTTCCTTTTTTGAACTTCTCTGGTAGAATTTAACCTTTCTTCAATGACTAAAGAGATATTTAAGGAGACCAACTTCTAATTATGTGGAAGTTGGCCCAGTATACAAACCACTATGTCACTGTCCTGGTAAGCAGCAGATGAGGATTTGAACCAATCTTAAACTACAATGGGCCTAAGAACAGATTTCCAATGCCTTTCTTACAATTCACCCCACAGTCTACAAAGTGAGACTAGTGCTATGATTCTGGTGCCATCCTGTTACTTTGGTGTCAGGAGGCAAAACAGAAGGGGAAAATACAAGAAGACAATTTTTTTTTCTCCATAAAAAAGTACCCTTAAAAAAACCCATAAAAGCCTAAGGCCATATCCCATTCTAGAAAAGGTTCCCTGAGGATTTCCCTGCTTGTGGTAAATTACATTATTGTGTGGTGAGCCATAAAGGAGCAAAGGGGTGAAAAACAGTGATTGCTGCTCATTGTTTTGTCTCACTTTTCCTCATACCACCCGGCAGGCAGCTAAACACCACACAGCCATTCACTTACTCCCCCCCAGTGGGATGGGGGAGAGAATCAGAAAAAAAAAAAGTAAAATTTGTGGGTTGAGATAAAGACAGTTTAATAGGACAGAAAAGGAAGGGATAATAATAATAATAATAATAGTAATGATAAAAGAATATACAAAATAAGTGATGCACAATGCAATTGCTCACCACCCACTCACTGATGCCAAGCCAGTTCCCAAGCAGTGGTCACTATCCCCCAGCCAACTCCCCCCCAGTTTATAGACTGAGCATGATGCCATATGGTATGGAATAGCCCTCTGGCCAGTTTGAGTCAGCTGTCCTGGCTGTGCCCCCTCCCAGCTTCTCACTGGCAGGACATGAGAAACTGAAAAGTCCTTGACTACTATAAGCACTGCTTAGCAACAACTAAAACATCAGTGTGTTATCAACATTATTCTCATACTAAATCCAAAACACAGCACTATACCAGTGTCATGGTTTAACCCCAGCCAGCAACTAAGCCCCACACAGCTGCTCACTCACTCCCCCCAGGTGGGATGGGGGAGAGAATCAGAAGAGTAAAAGTGAGAAAACTCATGGGCTGAGATAAAGACTGTTTAATAGGGAAAGAAAAAGCCACACACACAAGCAAAGCAAAATAAGGAATTAATTCACTACTTGCCATCAGCAGGCAGGTGTTCAACCATCTCCAGGAAAGCAGGACTCCATCACGCATAATGGTTACTTGGGCAGACAAATGCCATCACTCCAAATGTCCCCCCCTTCCTTCTTCTTCCCCAGCTTTATATACTGAGCATGACGTCATATGGTGTGGAATATCCCTTTGGTCAGTTGGGGTCAGCTGTCCCAGCCGTGTCCCCTCCCAACTTCTTGTGCACCTGGCAGAGCAGGGGAAGCTGAAAAGTCCTTGACTAGTATAAGCTCTACTTAGCAACAACTAAAACATCTCTGTGTTATCAACATTGTTTTCAGCACAAATCCAAAACACAGCCCCATACTAGCTACTATAAAGAAAATTAACTCTATCCCAGCCAAAACCAGCACAACTAGGAAGAACGTTAACTCTATCCCAGCTGAAAGCAGGACACACCAGCAAGAGTCAGAAGACAGACTCTAAGATTCAAGAGAATTGCTAAATTATTGTATTGCTGGTAGAGTTTGTTTGCTGCACCAGGTGATTTGTAGAATCAACACTAATAAATAAAGGTCTGCTCCTTGATTATTCTTACCTGTGTGAGAGTTCACTCTCAGTTTAAAAGGAAATAAAGTCATGTTCATAGACAAAAAGGTCAGTCCACCAATTTTATTTAAAATAGTGCAACAAGGCTTTGCAACCAAGAGAACTGCAGCAAGACAGTAACAGCCAATTACTCTTCCAAACAAAACAGAAGCAAGGAAGAAAGTAAATTTGTTTACAAAATAAGGGATGTGACCGTCCTGTAATAAAGTCCCTTTCCAGCAATAGCTTAAAGTGATAAAGCTTAGAAACTGTGATAAAGCCCCGTGATAAAGCTTAGAAACATTTATAGCAGAAAAAGGACAAATTAAATCCCAGCAATTTTTAGTGAAATATTATTCTATTTTGTTAAAATATAAGTACCTAAATTCCTTTTCCTATAATCTAAAAGTGTCAAAAGAAAAATGCTAAATAATTAATGCCCTGAACTCTCAATTTGAAAGGAAATAAAGATATGGGTAAATAAAGACATTCCCATTAAAAAAAAAAAACAAAACAAACGAAACCCAAACATTTAGTGGACAGCCAAAAAGTTTCCAAAGATGTTTACATTAGTATCTGTAGGAAGAGAGAAAAACAAATACAAAACCAAAATTCCCCAGTATGGGAGTTGTTTGCTATTGACTAGGTCACATTTATCTTTTTCTTTGAAAAAGCACTTATGTGACTCAGGCTCATATACCAAGATATTAAACATTGTCAGGCCCAGGATCATCCATACTGCCAAACTATTTGAGCAATCTCCAGCTCATTTGTACCTCAGTTTGATAATCCAAAACCATTCCCAGGCACAGCGCCAGGAGCTGGCACAGGTCAACTGACTGCTTATTTCCAATAGATTTATGGATGTGGCCATCCTGGTTCAAATCTGAAGATAATTTATTTGCATGAATGAGATCTCATGGTGTACCGGGTCTGGCTGGGATGGAGTTAATTTTCTTCCATGTCATGCTGTGCTGTGGTTTTGTGACTAAAGCAGTGTTCATAACACACTAGTGTTTTGGCTGTTGCTGAGCAGTGCTTGCACAGTGTCAAGACTTTCTCTTTTTCCGACTCTGCCCCCTTAGTAAGTAGGTTGGGGGCGCACAAGAAGCCGGGAGGGGACACAACCAGGACAGCTGACTCAAGCTGACCAAAGGGATATCCCATGCCATATAACGTCATGCTCAGCAATAAAAACATAAGGGAGAGCTCTTGGGGTGGAAGGTGGACATCGCTCAGAAACTGAGTGGGCATCATTCTGCTTGTGAGAGGTGGTGAGTCATTGCCTTTGCATTCCTTGTTTTGTTCTTTTGCTTTGTTTTTTTCCTTTCCTCTTTCTCCTTCCTTCACTTATTAAGCTATTTTTATCTTGACCCACGAGGACTTTTTTGCTTTTGCTCTTCCTGTTGTTTCCTCTGTCCCACCGCAGGAGGCAGGGAGTGAGCAAGCGGCTGTGTGGTGCTTAGCTGCTGGCTGGGGCTAACCCACAACATATGGCCAGAGAACAGGCTCTAGTACAGCTAGTTTGCCAATCAAAGTAGCCTGAGTCATCTTGTTATTCACTAGTACATAAATCTATTTTTAATCCTTGGTCATCTTCTGCTGATAAGTTTTGGGTTAGAAGAGTGGTTCTGGCTATTTGTTGTTGAGTTATTCATGCACAAACATTTTCAGAAAAAGCATAGGATCAATAGAATCAATTATTATAATTAACTGGAAAAGAAAAGAATGACAAGTGATCTCACACTGCAGCAAGACATATTTTAGGTGCATATTAAGAAAGTTATCTCAGGATGGAGTTTACTGTCAATAACAATAAGGAAATCAGTCTGAATATCAATATCACTTCAGACTTTTAAGGATGTATTTTCATGGTAAAATTTGATGCAGAAAATGGCCTATTAGCACACCCTAGTCAGTACTACACAACCATAACTCTGATGGAAGTTCCTCTATCCTGGGACAAAGGTTTTTTCTCCTAGGGTGGGTTGTGGTATTTCTGTTTGGCATTTCTCTTGCATGACCTTGGACACATCAGACACTCATTCATAAAATCCCTACTCTAAGAAAACTTTAATAGCATTTTGGGGAAAGATTGTGAATTGCAGAGGTGTTATGGTGATGGAAGGTGTATACTTTCTAAAGTGATTGTTTTTCTATTTGACTTTGACTTCTTTTTTTCCCCTGAACTATCCTGAATTCATTTCTAAGGCATTGCTTTGTTGAAGTCACTGGGAGTTTTGCTTGCACAGGCTCTAGATGACTGAGTAGGCTCTGTGAGTGATGAGGGACTGTTCGGAAATTAGTTCTGAGCCATGTCATTATGCTGAATATCATCCAAACTCAAGGCTACGTCTGACTCACTAGATTTGTGGAATGTTTTTTGCCATGGTACAATGCAGCATTTACATTCAAGCCACAGCTCTTGCTGTCACTCTACTTTGACCACATTGTATCATGTTATGTTATTTTGAGAAAATGTAGTATGATTGTTCAGATATTCAAGGTCTTAATAAGCAACTGATTCAGTACAAACCATTAAAATGTGTACTGTATAATGGAGGGACATGACATTGGTGAATTGTTTCCTTTTAAATCATTAACTGTCCATTAGTGAGACAGTTTAATTAAAGCTTTAAAAGGCTAAGCTATTGCTAGGAACCGGTAAAGAATGACAGTCATATGGAAGTGGATCTGAAGCAAAATATTTGCAAGACATATGAGGTCCAGGGAATATGCCCATCTGATCCTTGAGTTTCTCAACTTTTTCCTCTAAAAAGGCACTATGAACCCTCAAGCTGCCTGCTGTCACCTGGTGCTGAAGTATTTAGCACACAGGGAATCATCATCTGTCTAGTTGGAAGAAGTAGAAGAAAGTAAATTCTTTAATGAGTCTCCACTCAGCCCTGGTGAGACCCTTCTGGAGCTCTGAGTCCAGTTCTGGGCTCCCCAGAACAAGAGAGGACATAGTGGAGGAAGTCCAGCAAAGGGCCACAAAGACAATTAAGGGCTTGGAGCATCTGATATAAAAGGGGACGCTCAGAGAGCTGGGGCTGTTCAGCCTGGAGAAGAGAAGGCTCAGGGGATGACCTTATCAATGTGTATAAATAACTGATAGGAAAGTAAAGAAGATGGAGACAGGCCCAGTGGTGCTCAATGAAAGGACAAGAGGTAATAAGCACGAATTAAAACACAGGAAATTCTGTTTAAACATAAGAAAAATCTTTTTTTATTGTGACAGCAGTCAAACACTGGCACAGGTTGCCCAGCAAGGTTGTGGACTCTCCATCCTTGAAGATATTAAAACATGACTGGACGCTGCCCTGGGCAACCTGCTTTGGCTGACCCTGCTCTGAGTAGAGATGTTGGACTACACGATCTCCAGAGGTGCCCTCCAGCCCTAGTGGTTCTGTGATTCTTTGATTATTAATGTAAGAGACTTTCTCCATGTCTGTGTAGCAGCTTCCCAGCTGCACCACAAAAGTGCCTTCCCCATCCTTCTCTCCTGTGTATATCTATTTAACCACTACTTATAACATTAATAAAACTTACTAAGAACCTAGATAACTGCTGAAAGAGCTGTGAGCTATGAATTCAGTTCCTATGGCTTAAAAGAAGTTCTAGACAGATATGAAAAAAATTTAGTACTTTGTTTTCACCAGCATTATGTGGATATATACAGTGCCTGAAATGGAATGTCCATTTCTGGTGAGGAGAAAGTAATGCTCTTGTCCTTGCTTTCCGTGCCACAGAAGAGCACCAATTTATGTCAATTGTGCTGGTGGCTTTTGTGTTACAGATACCTGTCTACTCTTTGCCAGAGAGACATCAACTCGTTTTAATTAATTTTTCTCTAGGGGGAGTTTAGTGGAGCAGAATGTAATTACCCAGTTAGGAATTTTGTAAGAACATCGAAATTAACATCCTCTGCTCTGGTTAAAAGTGCCATCAGGTGTTTAATGAAACAAAATAGTCTGGGACCTCTGTTTTACTTTTCATCTAAAACACAGTACTTCATGCTGAGTCACAAGTACTGATTTAGTGAGGAAAGCGTTAACTAATGAACCACCAACACCACTCCTTTAGCTTTTTGTCCCAGTACAGCATCTTCTCGACTCGTTTGTGAGAGGTGTTTCAAAGCAGCAGGTCAAATTTCACATTTAAAGGTAGCTGAACATGACCACAGTCATGACAACTACAAGATTTTAGGGTTTTCTTGTGAGAAAACTGTGTTCATTTTTAAATCATTTTTGGTCCTCCCAGGAAATTCTTTCACACAAGTGGATGGTTGTCTCTACAGTTAGAATTTATGATAGAAAAGTAAATCTACTTCCCCACTGAAAGAGGAAAGCGAGGGTTTTTTCAGAATTCATTTATATGTCTACCTATGTCTATGTCTAACTTGGGCTGCAGCTTGGGTTGCAAATCGATTTACCTAAGAATATAATTTTGTTTATGCATCTGCAGTTGTCAAGTGATATATGAACTAGGCAAGGTACATGCAGAGTAATTGTGTCTCTCAGTGCCAATACAAGGTGTCCTTAGAAATCAGGGAAATCATGTTCAGCAAGGACTTTAGTCCAAAAAAGACCAGAAGTTGCTGCAAAATACTAGGTAAATAGACAGCTGCTCATGTCTTTCTTTGTGTTTTTTACTTTGAGACTGTAAATTCAACATAAGCTTCAAAGGGCACACTTAAATTTAGCAGGCCAAACTCATATTAGCAGAGCTGAGATTACTGGGATGAACTGGTAACAGCATTTTTTGCTTTGTAGGACTGTCTCGCCACAGCAAATTAGTGGCACTGCCCTTGCAAAGTCAGATCAGACTAGACAGTGTCATGGCTTTGGCAGGCTGGAACCACATAACTACAGAAAAATTTCTCTTCTTGTCAGATTGGAACTCAACTAAAAATACTACATTTAGCCTATGAATTTTGGGGAAAGGAAGAACTGTATGATAATCAAGTGTCCTAGGCTGTCAAATTTAGACCATCAGGTTGCATACAATCCTGAATTGGCTCTTCTCAGTCCCCAAACCAATGCAATTATTGTGGTTTTGGGCTCCCCTTCACTTTCCAAAATAAAGTATGTTTCACCTCCAAGACTAGAAAGTAAAGAAGGAAGAAACAACAATGACGTTTATCAGACTTGGAAAGAGGAAGGAGTTGAACATCCTTATTTTTGTTTGTCTGTTTTTTCCAGACCTGGAAATGAACAGAATTTAGGTTAAGGTCAAGTCAAGTGTTTCAGTTATCTGGAACGGAGCCCTTTGTCAGCACTGCATGTATAGCAGCAAGAAGAGCAAATTGTTGGCTCCAGAAGTCACCCCAGTACTTTGAGACCATTAAGAAGAGTTGTTCAGAAAGTCAGGCGCTTCCCTGAGGACCAAGGTTCCAGATTA
This sequence comes from Ciconia boyciana, assembly GCF_034638445.1. Taxonomy (NCBI): domain Eukaryota; kingdom Metazoa; phylum Chordata; class Aves; order Ciconiiformes; family Ciconiidae; genus Ciconia; species Ciconia boyciana. The sequence continues at coordinate 9,535,110 of NC_132936.1, read as the reverse complement.
TTGAGGAATCTGATATATAAGACAGGAAGACCCCCACCTTTCTTCTCCTCCTTCATATACAATATGCACATCCATAGAAGCACTCGGCAACACCTAGCCCCCTCTTAATTTCATGCTAACTTAAGCACATAAAGCCATAAGGGACAGATGTATTTTTTCTATGACTTCTGATTTTTCACAAGGGAACCAAAGATCTTCTACCCTTAGCACATTCTTTAAGTGCTTCAGTTAGATGCATTACTGGAGTTAGAAATTTTCAATGTAATTGGGGCACAGATTGTAATCAATTACTATTAATTCCTATATCAACATTAGGAAGGGCAAAAGGAAAATACACTTTTATAATAATTCTTCTAAACTTAATTAGTTCTACCTATATAGGCAAATATTGAAGCTTTAATGAAGTTTCTGACAGATTCCTCCAAGCTGCTAGGCAATTTAGAAGAAGTGAGAGGGGGAAGAGAGAGAGAGACATGGAAAATAAGAGATACCATTTCTGAGCAATAGACTTACAAAATATGTCTGGCAAAGAGTTTATCAATAAACAGAAGGTATTTTAATACTGACGAAACATTCAAAAGATGCAGTTTATATTGCTGATAAGTAGCAGTACTCTATCTCTTCCTTCCCTCCCCATCTAACTTCTGCATGTATCGTCAATAGCTGAACTCTTCAGTCCTTTATATTCAAATGAATGTTTCCCACCAAAATATTTATTCAAATGGGAATGGTAGTGATTTTCAGATTCTCACAGGCAGAGTGGAAACAGAAAGATAAATGACTTTCTCACATTACTTCAGTGTTATTGTTATCATATATTGTGTGATGTTCCCTCATTATCTGTCGGTACACAAATGCAAGCAATGCATAATTTCTGAACCAAAAGTAAAATAGCAAAACATTTCTCAAGATGTTTTCAGCATTTTTAGATTTAGATGAAGAGAAAAATGTGCCTAACCCTGGCTGACAATAGACATTAAAATTCTGAACATGTACATAGGCTTGAGGTACCTGAGCAGACAAGCAGCCAAATTCTCTATTGAGATCTGGTCCTTTTGGTCTACTCAGGCCATGTAAAAGTGAGATATTCTGAATTTAAACAGCCATAGAGGGATACCATTGCTTATAGAGGAATGGGATGGTGGGCTCTGCACTAATAAATACCTCCCTCCATACTGAAAAATGCTACTTTCTGAGAGGAAGAAGACCGTAGCAAAGCAGAGTTCCCCTGAACCTGTTTCCTGCTCTCACAGCCTAGACCACCTTGGCACATACACTTAGGTTTTGTAAACCAGCTCTTGAAGTGAGAGAACTCATCTGCTGCAGAAAGAAATTTATCCCAATACGATTTCCAAGCTGAAGTTTTCTCGTCCTTTCAGCATAGAAAATGTAGACTCATTCATATGAGAACGTGTGAGTGAAAAGGAACCAGAATAATGTAGGTTTAGGAGGAGATTTCTGAAGTAGATGATACTTTTAATTGCTTATATTGTAAGCAAATTAAATGAGATATAGGGAACCTGAGAAAACATATATATATATAACAGAGGCAATTTTTGCATCTCAGTTTATGTGGTTCTGAAGCACAGGCAGTGCTTCATCTTCCAGATTTTTCAGAAAGATATATATAGTTAGATCTTTGGTAGCTGATAGATATACAGATCATTTAATTTAGATTTATAGCTACATTTTAGGCCTCTAGTGAGTCACTATTCCTAAAACCTACATTCTTTAGAAAGTCAGAGAAGTAAGTAAATGCATTTGAGGACCCCAGAGGAGGAGCCTGTTTGCCTAAATTTGAATTTAAAGAAAAAGTTTATACAGCAAACCTACCAATATTCCTCCTACAGACTTCCATCTCTTGTTGCTGTTGCATATGTCCAATTTTGTGTGTTTGTGTCTTTGTGTATGTACACTTATTTACAATTCCCAACTTAAACAGAAATCTTTGATTTGAGACTGTGTTTCAGTTTTCATGCTGTTTCACACAATTTGAGATTTCTTTTTCCCAACACTTCAGTCATGAAGAGTTCATGAGTGGCAGAATCCAGCTCTTGGATGAACTTGGGTGAAGCTGAATGCTTGCAAAATGGAAAGCTCTACTTGCACCCACATATGCACTCAAAGTAATCCAGATATAGAGATCACTATATGTGCACCTCTAACACCTTTATAAAAGTCTGACTCCAAAAGGCACAAACCTCTCCAATGAACTACAGACAAGGCAGATGAGAATGTAGAGAGAGGTATTTACCGAGCTTTTACCTCATAAATGAGTTAGGCACTATACTTAAAGAAATTAGCCTATAGGCCTCCAGAAGGTGCAGTCTCTGGAGGTACTTTAGATTAGATTACAAAAGTTTCATGCTCAGTTCTCCCATAGCCACACCAAGGAGACAAACACTGACATAATGAAGCACCTCCTTAGTGATGCTGAAATGACATGTGTGTAGGGATTCAGATCTCACAGAAGAACATTGCTTGATCTTACATAGATCAGTAGCTCCTGAACTCACTCCTAAAATAATTCTTGTATTTATCATCTACCTCCATCCTGGTCTCTAATATGTGTTGGGTTGACTGAGGATGACGTGTTCACAAAGAAACGCTTTCTATTTGGCTTCAAAAAGAGCTACAAAAATGTTAAAAGCTAGACATGCCCTTTTTCTGAATTCTTTGGCGCTCTTTTAGCAGTGTTGCTCTGCTTTCTTCCTTCTAAAATATGGAAATATCAGATATAATAATCTTTATTTTCATGGGTTTCCTACCTGACTTTGGAGAAAATGAAGTATGTAACACAGTAGTTCTCTGCTTCTGATGAAACTGCCAGTGCAGTTGTTCTAAAGCAAAGAAATGGGGAAGATCAAAACAATTACACTAGACGATCAGTTCAGATGAATAACCTTAACTTAAGCTCATCCCTCAAATCTGGTGCACTGGTGAGGTCTAAGTTAGGAACCTAATTACCTGAATTCCTTCAGTAGAAGTTAACAGATAAGTAGATCTGGAAAGCCATTTCACACACCTAAGATGTGAAATGCCTTTATAAGTGCCCCCTGTAAAGACAGCCTAAGGTACTAGCTTTTTCAGGTAAGTAATAATGTGTGGTCAATAATGTAGTCTTGGCTTTAATTCTCAGATATCCAGCTGTGACTTTTTTTTTTTTTTCCTTTTTTGCCTTTATTTCATTTTATTGCTTTACCAGTTTCTAATCTGTAAAAGAATTTCAACTTTCATCTGTAATTACTTAGGCATCTAAATAGTATAGCTTGAGAGGGACTTTGGAACTCCCAAAAAAGCCATATAAAGTACTTATGACTGCAAATGTATCTTAAACCTGTAAGATTGCCCTTTATCTGTTTTGTCTTCTGTGCCTATTTTTTTTCTCTGAAAAGCTCCAAAAGTCATGGTAGATCAAGTCCAAAATTTTAGAGGGAAAAGAATAACAAAAAAAAAAAGGGAAATGTTTTCTGTCCTTACTGCAGCATGTTTTATAATTTGCTTTTAAAATCTTAATTTCAGCAAATGTTCCAGGTCCTGAAATAGTTTTGAATGACCTTTGCTTTCCCTGGATATCCCTTTTCAAAATTATTGATCTTCCCAAGCTAAAAATGATTTGCCAAAAGGCCTTCCAAAGTACTTTAAGTGCTTTGTGTTGACCACACTGCAGGGAAAAATATCAAAAACAGTCCCTCCAAGTATTTTGCAGTGTCTATGCCCAGACTGAATAAGCACAGAACATTTGAAACTGGAACTTAAAAATCATTCATTTGAAGAAGTTAAAATTGAAAAGAATCAAGATTTTTAAATTTGTCATGCTTCAGGATATAAGGAAATCCATAATTACTGTGATAAGGAAGAAAGCCCTTTGTGGGTAGGTTATTGCATAATTTAAATTTTCTGAGGTTTCTGACCTACAACTCTGAATTCTGTCATGAGGCTGGCAGGATACAGGTCTAATGGGCTATTGGCCCAACTTTATACGACTTCTTTTAAGTTCTGAAATTTCCATTTCTAAGTTGAGGCATACTGAAAGGAAAACTATGCTACATATCCCCTAAGCTGTGTGTCCCTGAACAGGATATCCACTGTATCAGCCAGCAAAAGAGTATCCAAATTCAAATATGTCTTCCAGAGTCTGTGTTTTACAAGTCACAGTTAAAGTGGTAGCAGTTAATTCTTGCATCTGACAGTCTTCATGGACTTTCATTTTCCCCACAATCTTATACTTCAGACTAATTCAATTTATCTTGTCCATTTTACTCAAACAACTGAAACAGATCTATGGTAAATTAATGTGCTATAGATAATTTGGAATGCAGTGCAAGAATTCAATGCACACCAGCACTACTGTATTACCTAAGGATATAAGATTTTAATTTAAAAAGTTAAAGGTCCATAAATCACATTCTATCTACACTTGTCAACGTTTCTGACAACCTATTTTAACATCTAGAATTATTTCCTTCTTTATCACATAAGAGAGATTTTAGTTTAACTCCACTTTACCCTAAAAAGTAAAGAGGGACCCTAAAGCAATTGGAAAAAGGAGGATAATGTTGAAGAAAAGGAAAAGAAGCACCAAATACTCACTGAAGACATTCCCAAAATATGGTGGGGGTACTCCTTGGTGAGACAGAAATGACTGATAATCCATCAGGTGAATGAGGAATGAGAAAATAACCTGTCTGAGGTATTTTTTATTACTTAGCTTATGCAGATGAGGCTAAGACACATGGTAGATAGAACTGAGAATGTACATGGAGCTACATGGCAGAAGATAGCTGGTGACATCTACTGCATCCCTGACAACCTAAGTTTAGGAAATCCTGCTATATACTTCAAGGTTTGGGGGCAAAGTGGTCACCTCATTCCAACTTGGGTGAATAAACAAGGATTACAAGTGACTCCAGCAGAACGAAAATGTATGAACAGACAAATTAACATCTATTCTGACTCAAATCTGGAATGTAGTCAAGGTTTATTATGTTGTCCTCCTTCCTGTCTCAAGGGCATACTTTAAAGCCTACAGCAAGCTTTGTGTTGCCACGGCTGTCTTTCTAACAACTGTAGAAAGTAGCTAGTTCAAAGCCACCTTGCAGACATCTCCAATACCATGATAGCCAAACATACAGTCTTGGTATAAAGATAATCGAACAAACTGCTACAAAGGGTAGCAAAAAAGGAGATGAGGTGTGGGAATTTCAGATAGGGAAACAATAATTTATAAGAAAAAATGCTTTTTCTTAACTATTTAGGGCTAGAATCTAAGGAAGTGAAAAGATGAAAGAAAAGCCTTCCCAGTTATACTCCATGATACTAACAGGAGTTCCAGTCTTCAGTATCTTTTACACTTTGATTCATGTGTCACTAAAATATGCTGGTATGTAGTACCAGAGTTGTAGGAGGCTTTCATGACACCCAAGAGAAGATTTCACAGTAGTGTTATCCTCCGCTTCCCATCCATCCTCTCTCAGCACGCCTCCTATGCATCTCCCTGCAGCCCAACACCACGACTTCTCCCACGAGCACGTGCCAGATGTGGTTGAGCCAAGGAATTTCTCTTAGATCCAACCCCAATTGGGAGGAATGTGTTTATCCCAAGCAAGAGATAAAAATGTTTTTCAGTTTTTAAACCAATTTGTTCCCTTTTTGTATTAAACACTCCAACTGTGAACTGTTTAAAGGCCTCTGTCTCCCAAAGCCAACCCTTCCTGTGCAGCCCACCTGGGTTTATTTCTTGTCGTTGTCCCCAGCTTTGAGAAGAAAAAGCAAAAGAGCTGTATGCTGCTGCCACTTCATACTTCTGCATTCCCCTATTTGGTATCCTCTCTCAGAGGAGTTTTTTCAGGCATAAGCCTCTCATACTACTCTTTGTGGAATTTTGGATACTAAGAAGTGGGAGAAAGGACAAAAATGTTAGAAAAGTAGAGGTACTTCTGTACTGAATGTCTCCAAGCATGAATGTTTCTAAATGCAATAAAGTGCTGGAAGCTAAGTAGCCAACTAACCAAAGATGCAAATTCAATGCAGATAATATACCAAGATTTTAACAATACATAGATAAAAATGAATGCCAAAGGAAATAACAATAACCAAAGTAGTCATATTTTTAACCTATCATTTATATGAACCACTGTTCATTACAGTTTGAAAAGCAAAGCATAATTACACCAAATGCATGATGGTAAGTACTTTTTTCACAAAGCATACCCTTTCTCATGGATTATTTTCCACTGAATTCTTTTTATGATGGGATTTATCCCACCTTATTTCAGCTTTTTGAAACTGGGCAGCTAATTTTAGCCAGCTGAAGAGAAGGGGAGGTACTTTCAGCAAGCAATTTTTTACACCTATTTAGGATGTTATGAATTGGCATTCTGCCATTATGCTGCTAAAATCTCTTCAAAGGTGCTGAATGGAGGGAAATTAAGCTAATTTAATCTCTTATATATATAAAAAAAATGCATCAAACTCTTCTACATTGCTACCAGCATTTTTTTGTTGCTTTTGGGGCAGGGCGTAGATGGTAAGGAAGTTGATGACAGCCTCGCTGTGGTTATTGATCTGCTTCCATGTAACTTTGTTGAAGCAAGGGGTTTTTTTTATTAAAAAGGACAGTAATTTTGTATTTTCTTCCTCAGCACCCAAGTCCATGTCAAATACAAAAATGGCCTTCAGAAATTCAAAATTCTATTCACTACTTTTTTTCCTTCTTGAAGTTCATGTTGTAAATGTGTTTCACTTTAAATTAAAAACTGTTTAGTTGCAGTTTCAAGCCATTGGCTTTCACTGTGACTCCAGTGTTAAAAAGCTCTTCGATATCTTGTCTTTTCTCCCTTTGAAAGAACATACATAGTGTGATCAAGCCACCTCTCATCATTCTTGTAGATAATTTAAATAGCCTGCTCATTTTAGCAGGTCTGTAACTTTTTTTCTCCAGCTCCTGAATGTTTTATGGGATTCTTTTCAGAATTTTCTTCATTTTTTTCAGTAGCCTGTTCAAAACATGAACATCATAGCTGACACAATTTCCTAGTTTTGCTGTAGTAATGTCTTCTACACAAAGAGTATGAAGTTATATGTATTCTAGACACAACTTTGGTTGATGAAATGTCTAGCATTACATAAATTTTTCTAATGTAGATTATATTTCTGGTTGGTTTTTTTTCATTTGTACATAATCTCTGTTTACTATCAAACCGTATATATTTACTCTGTGTGTTCTCTTCCTTTCCTGCCTGCACCTCTTTACTTCAATGGTTGTCTCTCATTCATAATAACAAAATTTTCCTCAACATTTAAAGACATTGTTTTTTCTTAGTTTTGTTATTGTTAACAACAATGATCTACTCTCTTGGTCAGGTCAGGTACTTCATGCGTCCAAAACTAAGTGTGCTTTGAAGTTTGTGTAAATAGAAGTTTCTTGATGTTGAGTCTGTCACCCAATATTCGCTCATGTAATAATATAGAAAAGTCAGCTTTGATAGTTTCTGTTCTATCAATAAATATTTAAGATACTCTCCATGATGGGTCTATTCCAGTGCTGGTCTCTTTGCTCCTAGGTCTTCTTGACTCCCGGTAACCTGATCTCATTTTACCTATGTGTGTTAGCTGTTTGATTTTTATATTTAATCCCTGAGTTAATCACAGGATCACTTTATTTTTGCTTCTATTTTACTTTCTAGAGGAGGGAATGAAAAGAAGATAAAGGGTAGAGGATACTGTACCCAGGTCAGAACATTGTCGAAAGTAATGATGTTCACTGTCTCAGATCACTGGAAGTCACTTAATCCTCATCCACCTTTGTGGAATAATGTGTCCTGCAATATGTTGCAATAAATGTTACAATAATTCATGAATCAGTGACCCATGTCAGGATGAAAGTCATCTCACTGAAGAGTAGTTGAGTAAGGGTAGACATGTTCCCCGTTAGCCACTTAAGCTCCCCCTACAGTATTTGAAGACAAAGAGAATAGCATATCAATTGATGTAATTCAGATCACCTTCCTTACATGCCTGTTTCAGAAAGGGGATGAATAATTGTCCAAGACAATCTGTCTTGTCTATAAAAAGAACCTCACTGATCACCTTACTCTGGACACCCGGCTTTTAAATTGTTAACTCCAGCCCTGCTAACTGAGATTCATAGTTGTGGCCTTCAAGTAAGATTTCTGCTTAGCAAATGGTCCACATATTTCCTTCCTGAAATTACTTTACCTCATTCTGAAAGAGAGACACAAGTTTTTGGAAGATTTGTCCTGTTAAGCTAATTAATGCAATTACCATTCCCATCCTGACTACTGACATCAAGGCGCAGAGTCAAATGCTCTACAGAATAGTTCATTGAGATGTACTAACCAGTCTCTTCTCATTTATTCAGCATCAGCAAGCACCTTTTCTTTGGGTTGTGCTGTCTGTGGTCAGACATCATGTAGTTAAAAATAAGTGATCTCAGTCACAACTCAAAAGAAAACCAAGGTAAATAAGCATTCTCTGCTCTGTGTAAGTTGTAGTCAACCTAAAGGAATGACAATAAAGTATTGGTATGTAAAACATTTGTTGATATTCCAAACCTAGTTAACTGTTAATCATTTCAGCAAACCTGTTGGCTTGCTTTGCATTCCAGTACAATAACTTGTGTTAGAATTTCCTTAAGAATGCTGTCTTCACAGGCTAATTTATTTTTATGAACATCCCAGGGACACTGAAGACATTTTGCTGAACTTTGTTAACACAACTTGCTGTCAACCTGGTGCATTAATGAAAATAGTTCCACCTTTCTTATATGCTACCGACATTTAATTTCAAAAGCACAATTAATATATGCAATGTTATTGTGTGTCTCTTTTTTGTAAGCCAGTAAACACTAACTTGGGATTTATTAACTGCTAAAAGCAGTAGACATTCAATCAATACAGTATACTTCTGGCATGTGAATGGGGCAAGAGCATAATCAATCTTTTGGGTGAGACGTAAAACTTAAATCCTGACCATCTGAGGTGATTAAAATCGTAGAACATGGTTTTGTTGTGGGTTTTTTTGTTTGGTTTGGGTTGGTTTTTGTTGTTGGTTTGTGTTTTTTTTCATAAAAGAAAGAATCAGCTAAGGAACTGCATATATTGGTCACATTTTGCATGGCAAAATACCATAGCCACATGAAAATACCATGGCCACAACAAAACACAATGGCCATATTAGTCAGGATCTCCCACTTGAATTCGCAGTCTCCTGCCATTTGATATAGAGTAAAGCCTTTGTTAGCTGCAGCACTCAAGAAATTTGTAGTTGTCTCTACTGGGTAGTTAGCAGGCAGCATTTGGGTGGCCTGACGCTCCATCCTGTAGAAGTCAATAGAACATAAAAACTAGCTAGTAGATTATATTGTGTCAAGCCCAATTTGGAAACCTGCTTTTGTCCTAAATTCCTGCTGTGTTTTCAGCATCAGAATATCCATGTTTTTCTCTTAAAAATCTAGCATTGTTATTGGACTCTAAATAGCATGAGAATCCTTTTTAATGAAATAAGATAAATAAATATGATATTTTGGTATAAATATAAAACATTGTTTCTTTCTGTATTTTGGTTACCATAGGTTGAAAATGATATTTCAAAAAAAACCATTAATGGTCCATATTACAAAATATAAGATGTTAAATGTTCATTTTCTGGAAGATAATATTTTATTGCATATGATTATTTTTTAAATGGCTTTTATCTGCAGATTGAATGAATGTCCTGAAAACTGAACACTTTGCCCAAAAAAGCATGAGATAAGGTTTTTTCTTTTTCTAAAAAATGCTCAACACACAGGAACAAAACCTCAATCTTCAAAGTCAATATTTGTCAGCGTCTAACGTAAATTTTGGTGTGTTTTTTTAAATTTAATATTAAAGTTTAGAACCAGAGATAATATTTTTAAAAGTCAGCTGTTTATAACTGAATATGAAAACTGCTACCCTTTAATGAAAAATAAGTCGAGTTGGGTTTGCTATGTCATGCTACTTAACATTCAGCAGTATCCAGATAATAGTGCTGGCCAATAACAGACTGTTGCACAAATGTCTCATTGGCTTGAAGTTCATTGTTTACTATTAAAGCTAAGTAAAGCTTTTATTTTTTTAATGCAAAACTAGGCTTTTGACCTAACAATATGCTTATTCATTTGTGTTAACCATCTACTTCCCTGCAGCATTTAATGATTTCACTGAGAAATTAAAAGCTCTGGTCTAGATTATCTGATCAGAATAACTCTTCCACGATGCACCACAGCTACAGTATATAATACATCCCACTCAGGGCCCTACAGAATCAATAAGTGGTTCACCCCATGGAAGAGTTCAAAAGGACATAGGCATAGCAGATTTTGGCAGTACCCATGTCCTTCATGAGCATGTTTTGCTGATGAACTTCGAGTTCTTTCCCTTTTAAAAAATAATTATCTTCTATTCGTTTCTCTACATAAAATAAGTTTTGCAGGAAAAGGCACTGCTGGTCTGCTGGCACAAGCTGTTGGGAACCAGACATCTCTTTTCTTCATCAGCATAATGCCATCTGCCACAGACAGAAAGGAGGAGATTAGAACTGAGGAATAAGGAAGAGAATGACACCAACAGGAAAGATGTTCATTAACTCTCTGGTGATGTCCATTCAGTCTTCTCTAGTTCTGGTTAAGAAAACAGTCAGACTGTTCAAAACCTAGTGTGTTCCTAGAAAAAGAACTGCATTAATTTTCTTTCCCCTTAATAATATTACAATTGATCCATGTGTGCTTTTGAAGACTAAGAAGCTCTGAGGATATTGCAAAAAATACATCTAATAGCAACACTTCTGAAATAAGGAACACTAAGTGTTTTGTGTTTCAAATATTTGAGGGCATTGTGGAAATATCAGTTAGGGCAGGAAGAATACCAAGAAAACATCAAAACAAACTATGTGAAAGTCCTCTCACATTCTATTAAGAAAATAAGAGACTGTCTCTTTATTTCTGGATTAGCTGCCTGAATCTAAAATACTAAAACAGCAAACACAAGATGTGGTTTCTGTTTATATAAGTTAATGAACACCGTGGAAAAATGAAAACTACTTTGATCTTTTTGCATTAAAGTAACACTTACAGGTTTTAACTGAAATGGATCCCCACTGAGCTAAAGTATTGCAGAAACACACAGTTAGAAACAGCCCCAGTCCCTTAAAATTTACATCATACACAGAGAAAATAGATCATGAATGAAGAAAATTTAAGGGGTTTTGTTTTTTTCTTTACACATTTTGTGGATTGGTGCAGGGAAGCAGAAGGAGGTAGTAAAAGGACTTCCAGTCTTTTCTTACAACTGCTTATTTATAGAAGCAAAGTATAAGTAAGGTTGGTGTTCTCACTGCTACTCTAATATGTAAAAAACCCTGTTTTAGAATCTTTTCTTGAGCTCTGAGAGCAGGGCTTAGGGCCCCTACATCTAAACAGGGGAACTGGGCTGTGAAACTCAAACAGAGGGAAATGCATCTTAACAAGAAGGAATAATGCATCTAGAAAATTAATACCTAACCCAGACCAGTATTTCTTTGGGCAGCAACTTGCTTAAGGATGCCACTTCGGTAGGTTATTTTCTCCATGTACACTGTGTAGGGAGCCAAAGCACCTAAACACAATGCTGGGCTCCCTCTGGGAACCTGGAACATAAATGCTGATATAGCCATGGTGATGCACGGCGGTACAGGCATGGTCCCAGGCAACAATGATTTGCACAGGGTCACACAGGAGAATTACAGTAGATTTAGGCAAAATCATGCCCTGTGCCATCTCTGTGAATGAATCCTTCAGTGATCCCACCCATTTAACCTGTGATCCCGTTTCAAATACACATGCCCAGTCATTATGAAGGAAGCTGCTAGCTCCTGTGCCACATTAGATGACAGAACAAACTGAAACAGGAGCAAGGAGAAAAAGCTAAACTGAAGAGCTATCATAACATCATAGATACTAAGACTGGAAGGTCATATAGCAACATATCTGCCAATACTGGAATGTTCCTTGTGCTTTTTCAACACTACACTATTGCATGTTTGAATAGATTTCACTCTCTGAAAGTGTAGCTTAATACTCAGCTTGAAGCTACCTTTCTTTTCCTTCACACCATTATTTCTAATTTCTATTAAGATTCTTTAAATGAGGCTCCGCTCAAGCTGAGCAGAAGAGATTCTGCTCAGGCTGTGGTCTGTGCTTCAGAAAAGAGGCAGGCTGTAGAGGAAAACACTGAGGGTAAAATACTGAATTACATCAGTGACTTACTGTTTGTCCATTTATCCTATACAGGTTCTTATACCCACTTTGTAGATTTTGCCATTTTAGTTTTGTCTCCCAGGACACATCTTTTACTCATTCTTCTTCCTATTCTTTAAATGCTATCCAAATAGTCTCTTTCTTTTCAGCCTGAAGACACTCGAACCAATGAGAAAACAAAGTAGGTGCTTTTTTTTAATTTCTTTTTTTCCCCTGACAGAATATATTCTTCTCTTTAACTACATTGGCCAACACATTTGTGGCTCTATGACACTCAAGATGAAATATAAAATCTCACCACATTCAACTCTATAGGAGTTTTTCTATTGATTTTTCTGTAGCCAGGATATCAACTGTTAGCCATATCTTTCAGTTTTCTGCACAACACTGAGTATATGTGAGGTGAATTATTTTTCATCTATACATAATACAACATTATTCTGTGGACATTTAAGAACAAAACCTGCAGTTTAAACCCAGGCGTGTATTTACAGCAAGTTAGTCAGTAATTTGTAAGGCCATAGGAAAAATCTTACCCCCTAGCCAAGGTGATATTATTCAGCATATCTCATCTGGGGCTAATATATCTCTAAAATAACTTATTCATATAGCTTGACTTTTTCTCATACTCCTTTGCCATATTTCCTTCCTAAATCATTAATATGATTAATATTTCTTATTTATTGCTGAAAAGCAAGAAAACACATGTAATACATAATTTCCATCTCACCTTTAGATGTCTTTCCATCTCACCTTTAGATGTCTAAATGCCTTTAAAACTGTAGCCCTAACTGATTTATGTGCATTCAAAACTGAGAATGGGCACCTTAAAAGGTTGCTTAATATTCATAGCCATGTACTTGTCAATTGTTTTTAATGAAAATTCACAGAAACATGATATGAAACGCTCTAGTGCTTATTGTGGGCAGGGTTTTCTAAATGTATGTGTTTACATTTGAGCTACTTGTCTGGGTCCTCTTTAGCATCACTAAAGAAAGAGTGGCATTTGGGAGTATGATTAACCCTTCCTGAAGTTGACACCTTGTAAGATTAAGTGCATCATGTCTTAAAATGCCTGTCTCTCCTTTAATTTTAAGAGAAACTTGGAGTGAGTTCTGAAGTTGAAGCCATCTATGCTGTAGACATTAATATTGTAAGATATGATTCACAAACAACATTAATATAGGTGCATGTGTGAGCACTTGTGCATGTGTGGGTTCATGTGTGTCAACCTATAATTTCAATGGAAGGTTAGTGGTGGGTGGGAATATGGATTCCATTTTCAGTTCAACTCTCTGAAATATATATATAACCTTAAGTAACTCTTACTCCACATTTTCCCAGGGAAAATGGGACAATTTGCCTTTTTAAATCAGATGTTCTGATTTAGAAAGGAAAATTGGACATTTACTTTTCTAAATCAGATGTTCTAAGGGAACTGGTTCATAATATGTGTGAAATAATTCTGAGATTTTGCATGGAAGGTTTGGAAAATGTTACACTATTAACTTGTACTTTCCCTTTTCTGACTTCTGATTCAAGTGTCTCTGCCAAACTCAGCTTAAAAACAATTTTTAAAAGGAATTTTAAAAAGGAATTTTTAAAAGTTTCACTGAAGTGAATTAAACCTGGACTTTAAGTGGTAACAATATCTACAGAATGTGCTGTTTTGGATAAGGCTAAGTGTAAAGAGAGATGCATTAATGAAAGGAAAACAACTTTTCATGTTTGCTGAACAACAAAATATGCAGTAGGCTCTCCTTTGTGTTTGATTATAAACTTTTTGAGAAGATAAAGCCTTCTGGCAATACATCAAACCGTTCTGCTTAGTTTCAGTCTAACAACTCCAAACCAAGTACTTCTTTACAACTTCTCTCCACAGTGCTCTTTAGAATGTCCTTAGGTTTTCCTCCAGGCAATGGCAGCTATAGTATGTGCTGAAGGATTTGTCACTACAGATATTAATACACCATCAAATAAAGAAATTCTTTTTAACTCTGTGTCAAATGCAAAATTATCATCACTAATACAAGAACTTAACAGTGTTCTATTTTTTTCTAATCTAATGCATTTTCATTAATGTAGCTCTCTCATCAAACTTGAGGGAGACTGTAACATACAAACTATGATGACCTTGGACTGATTCAGCACTGAGCTTTTTAATTTGAATACATAATATTGTCTGGGAATACATATTAAAAAAAGGATAATATGGACTATAGGAATAACTTTATTTTTTTTACACAATTAGGTTGCCAGTCCTAACTAGTATACTAATTCCAAAAGTAATTCTAGCCATCTAAATAACATTTTAGCTGTATATATTTAGAGAATGATTCAAACACACAAAATACTAACCAGAATTTAAATTACAGAATGGCAGATGGTATCAGAATACTACTCCAAAACTACTCTTTTCTGTGTTAAGGTCTTTCTGTAAGTCTACATAGATGAAACTTTACAGAAATTAGTATATTTAATTACCTTTGACGTGAAGATCTCAAAATATCTTTAAAATAGTTTTTAATTATTCTCCCACTTCCCTGTGTGAATGGAAAATGTTATATTAGATTCTATATTAGTATTCTAAAAGAAAGACTTTTGAGGGATTTGGTCTTTTCTATATTGTGGACAAATCAGAAACTGACTGACAAATTAGAAACTGACTGACAGCCATGTCAAACAAAAGATCATACACCTTCTGCTATAGGTATAGCACATTTTGTCTCATTTTTACATTACTGTGATCATTTTTATTATTGTTATTATTCACAGCATGCGAGTTTAATCTTGCCTCTGATATGCAGCAATGCACCACTTTTTTTTTTTTTCTTCTAGGAAATTATTTGTGCTCCCTCCTAACACTGCATTCACAAGCAAGCTGTAACAGCTTAGCAAATAGATTTTCAGCTTTAAGCCTGAAGACTAAGAACAGGACAGGATCAGGCTTTAGGCTCCTTTCCTCCACGTTAGAATCTAAGAATGTTCCTGTCCTTACAAAATGTACAGCCTATCCACTTCAGATGTTTATAAACCTCCAATTTGCTGTCCCTGCACTAAGCCGTGTGGTTTGCAGTGGAAGGATGGCTAAGTGCTGTGTAATGTCTGCCAGAACAGGCTGGAAAGTCTCAGATCATATTTCCTCCAAAGACTCTGCCCCTCGTCTCCAAGGTGATTTTGGGCAAGCTATTTTGTCTCATTCTCCATAAGACAGAGATAATGACAATGATCTTCCTGTATAAAGAAGAACTTCACTATCTAAGGCCACAAAGCCTGGCAAAAGAAGTTACTAGTATTAATGGAATTGGTCAAAATTGAGCTTAGGGCCTTACCGGACTGCTTGGTCTGAATTACCACCACCACTGAAAAGTATCCCCTGCGCCATCCCTAGCCTTCCCCTGTGCACAGCTACAAATCACCCTTCATAGTTTGGCTATTGTGTGATGCACACAAATTGAGGGATGTGCTGGCTGACCAACTATATTGTTCATGGAAGCCTGCTATAATTAAGCCTGACAAAGAAGTTACTAGCAACCCGCCTCTCCAGAAACGTAGAAATTCCTCTAACATCCTACTTTTGGTTTGAAAGGTACCTTATTAGTGAATTAGTCTGGAAAGTAAGAGTAAAGTCTTCTTAACTGCTTTGAAGTTCTGGAGGACTGAATGTAACATATATTTTTTCTTCTTTTAAAATACATTTTAAAATTACCAAAAAGCTTTAGGCACAGTTTTTGAGAAAAAAAAAAAAAGAATGTGGTTAGAATTTTGAAACTTCTCTTAGGTAAAATCTGTGTAGATTTGAGGTTTGGACTAGAGACTTGTAAGGTAAAAATGTGATCACTGTTGCATAAGAACTTGAGACTACCTCCAAATTTTTTTACCAGATGTGATGAACCTTCCTGTGGTCAGTCAGTATGAAAAGAGTTTATACTAGATCCCAGTTAATAACTTGAACTGAAATATTACGGTGCTACCAGGTTTAGGTAAAGAATAAGTAATACATTTCAGAAATTGTGTTGGTGAAAGAAAAATAATATTTTCCCTAAAAGAGCTTCCAAGTGATTTTCTTATAATGCCTTTGAAGGAGCTCCATTGTGATGGTTCTGAACAAGTTATTGTTTCATTTTTTGTGTTTTTTCGTCCAAGGTTTTTTAAAAATCAATAATGTTATTGAAAAGGTTATTGTAAATTCCTCTTAAGCCAAATCCCATTTTCCAAACTAATTTCTACAACTTTTAATTATTTCATTTTTAAAAATAAAATTAGAAAAATAAGTTTTATTCTCAAATACTGATCATTCTAAAAATAAAATTGTTTTGTTGAAAAAGTCTAATTCTATTCTCAAACCTAAACCACTTTCAGTTTCATTAATCTGCTACTATTCTTTCTTTAATCTAAATGGAATCTATTTGGTTGTGACAAGAAGATAAAGTCTTCAAAATTTGCACTGTATTATTGGAATATTGTTAGTTTTGTGTATAATTACATACATATTCCTTGTTTCACTCGTACAGCAACTTTAAGAAATAAGGAGCCAAATTCTTCCATGGTGTAATATCACTAATGCAGCTATGTTTACATGAGCAATGCATTGGGTTTATGGCTTTTACATCTGAATAATGCTTTTAACAAACATTGCAAATCCTGTTCACACACCTTACATACTGCTTAACTCCACCTGAAAGGAAAATAAAATCTCCTTCTCACCGCAAATTATTTTTTTCCCTTTGCTTTTATTTAAGAAACAGCATTAGCAGAGCAATCAACAAATGTACGGTTTCGCAAAGGGCACACACATTCCAATTTCACCTGAACACACAAAATAACACCTTTCTGTTTCATTAATGAAAAGCATAATCTTGACCCCAATCCCACAAACCCAGGAAAGTAAAGATGGAGTTAATAGGTAAAAATCACCTAAGCCAGCAAAACTCTTATCTTTTGGGGAAAAAAACCCAAACAAACCAACAACAGAGAAACAGAATAATATTTGTTCATTTTAAAAACTGGACGATTTCTTTGAGTTCTAATAGATTTTCTGTACTCCCAGTTGTTTTTCAACTTCAGCAAATATATCTTCTTTTCCTGTTTCCATTAAGTAATGAATAACCTTGCAGTCATTGCACAGTCAGAAACAACCTTATAGAAAGTGAAATAGGCCTCGTAGCAAGTACATGGCATTTCCAGGCCCTTTTTTGTAATAAAATGCAGCATGTTTTGATGAACAGAGATTTGACCTAGACTGGGTTTGAGAAACAGTGTTTCACTCTTACTTTGGCCACTGACCTTTTATGTCATCTTCATCAAGCTTTCTTACTTGTGCTTTCCCTTTTGTCTTCTGTGTTTGTGAAGTCAAGGGCACTGACTGACTCTACATCTGCATAGTGTTTAGCACAATAAGGCTTTAATCTCAAATAGCTTGCAAAGACATGTATATTTACCCTTACAATCGAATGATTTGGTCATGTTTGGTCTGGACACATGGTACAGTTACTCTTGCATGGTGAACAGAAATACAAAACAGGATTTCTTCAGATTCATTATTCCCAGGATAGTCTGTACTCATGTACTCAGCACTAGCAAGGATGAATATTTTATACTTGGAAGCATTTTAATCTAAGTGCACCCCTTCACTTGCTAAAATACCACATTTACGGTTCACTTAAGAACTCAGCTGATACCAAAACGGGGATATTTGGGCATGCTGAACAAGGACCCTAATGCCTAGGGAATTTACTTAACTTCTGATGTGAAGTAGCCTGCATTTGTAAATCTTACAAACTATCTCTTTCTTCCTAATGTATAAGGAGAGAGACAAGCCAAAGGAGCTTTACACTGATGCAAGGAGCAGCTTGTTGGATGGGACCCTGAAGACTAGGTGTTCAAACACTATTGTGATGGGCAGCAGTTTTAAATCCTACAGCGTGAGCATGGAGTTAGCAGAAATGTCAATATGAGTTCCATAAAGCAGAATGCCACCAGTGTTCTCATCGAGGGATAGGAAAAGGGAAATGAGTTTTTGAAAATAGTCATAAATAATAAAAAATGGTTGGCCTATAGCATTTTTCTTAAATTAACAAGAAGAACTTGAACCCAGTATAAAATGCCTTGAAGAAAACCTGTCCAGTTTTGAGGGATGGGGGTTTTGATCAGGATAGATCAAGTGTGTGAACAATTTTCAGGTGCGTAATTTATTTCCTGTTTTGAAAGAAATTGCTTAGCCTTGAAAGGTTTGTCAGGAGCATTATCATGTTTTTAAGAGTGTTCAGGGAGTTCAGCAGGAAGACAGAAATACATTCCTAGCAGATCCCTTCCAAACTAAAATACAATTTCATAAAATATTCAGCATCTTTGTGGGCTTATAGTTATACTTATAGGAACCCATTCTCCTAGGATAAGGAACTGAATCTGTTGCATATATAATGAAGCCATAGATAATCATGGTCATAACTGAGGGCAGAATCCATCCTTCCTTGCATGAAGATCTTCTGGGGAACAAAAAAGCCAGGAGCTCTGCAGCATGTCAGAGTTATTATTTGAATTTATAAGCCAGTCACCAAACCGCAGTGCAGCTCCCATATAGGCTAGAAAAACATTCATGGCACCTCTAAGCAAGCCCTTTGAGTCATAGAGGCCTTGGTTTTGCTCATGAATACTACCACAGCTCTTACTCCTCATCCTTTTGCAGAGAACTTTCTGGGAACCCTCAGTACTAGTCCCAGGTGCCTACCCTGCTGGCTCAGAAAGCCTTGAATTGTCTGCCCACACTCTGCCCAAATAAGGGAATGAGTCTTGAAAAGAAGAGGTTAGAGCAGCAGGAAAAAAAGAAAAAAAAAAAAGGCAAAAAACCCCCCAACCAACAACCAACCCCAACCAAAACCAAGGAAATCTGTGAGGGGAAAAAAATGAGAGAATGTATTTTTGTTTGGTGCTCAGTAAATGTGAGCAACTGCTCATCAGATTGGAGGCAAGGGAGTCTAGCCAGCTCTGCGCTAGACTACAACCAGATGCACAGCTTTGGGTGAATCACTTCCATTCTGTTTCCTTTGCTAGTCTTTCATTTACTGATTTTTGGTCAGATCCAGCCTTCATAACTGAAATGCCCAACCTCTGCTTTTAAAAAAAACATTTTAATGAAGCTTTCCTCCCCAGTAATGTGCTACCAACAACGTCTGTGTCACTTTAGCTGCCATGCTGTTTCAAGGTCTAGGTCTCAGGCTTTATCACCAGGGTAGGGACAGCAGTCCAGCATAACCCATTACCCACCTCTGCTAGGGTTTTCCCCTCGAGGGAACCAGTGTGTTTGCATCAAACCAGAGACAAATAAATAAGGGGCATACAGACAGTGCTGATGCTCAGGGAGGTTAGGCTTTGGTGTGAAGACAAGTCCAAACTAATATGAGAAGATAAACACTCAGCCTGGTTACCTGAGTGGTCAGTGAAGGAGATGGAGGCCCTCAAATGCTTCCAAGTGGAGCAGAAAGCTTCTCACTTATAATAATCATAGAACAGCCCAGGTTGGAAGGGACCTTGAAAGATCATCTGGTCCAACCTTTCGTGGGAAAAGGACCCTAGATGGTCTAACACCCTGACCAATAACATCTTGAAAACCTCCAGTGATGGGGTCTCTACCACATCCATGGGGAAGTTGCTCCAGTGTTCATGGTACTTCCCACTGACTGTGTGGGGAAGTCAGGTATTTTCTTTACTGCCTCACTATATGCTTAAAATGCACATCTCTCTGGGGTGTCCAAGACTGGATCCCACTATTATCAAGTCTTCAGAGTAAATATTGTTTCTCAGCATGAATCTGTAATAATAAAATAGAGCTCTGGTTTCATCTACGTCCCATAGCTATTGCGGTAATACAAATAATCACAAATACAAGATTGAGATTCTCAGAAGGGCTTGGGAAAATAGGTTTAAGGCAGTAAAACTTATGTAAAGAATGTCAAATAAGGCAGACTGAAAATCTGTGAGGAAAATGTTGAAGAATGAGCTAAGTAGAGGTGGTAGAATGGTATAGGTAGAAAAAAACCCAAGTAGTTAATTTTACAAGAGGATGATATTTGAAGATATGAAACTTTGCACACATTTCTCCCTGGCAGATCCTTTCCAATGAAGAATATAAATCACAAAGACCTGATATTTCTTTGTCAGTAATTCAACCACAAAGCTACCATTTTAGAAAAATTCATAAACAGGAGTGTTAGAATAAACATGTAAAGGTATGGTCGCATGAAAATGGAGATTTGTTTTGGAAGGAAATAGCAGAGTGGCATAAGGAGTAACGTACAGTGAAATATTTAGCTACAGCATGCTATTTTTTTTAAAGTGTGTTAAATCATAAAGTAAAAACTAGAACAAATTGAGAGAATAATTTATTGATAGTATAAGACACTTATTTTCAGTCCGCCCATGAGTGTGTGAAGGTGGGAGCATATAGCCAATTAGTAATGAGAAATGCTAATAATTCAAAGTAAGATAGACGTGAAAGAGGGACATGAGAAGAAACCTAGAAATCCTTTAGGAAAGTTTGTAGTCATTACTCATCCACACACTGGAAATTTTACAAGCTGTTTTATACAGTTCTCTGTATCATGTAAACATGACCATCTGCCAAAGATAACCTGCTTTTCCTAAATGTCTACATATTAGCCTAAGATGTAACAGCACACAACATATTCATAAAGCAAAATCTCTACTATGAAAGAAAAACTATATATGTGTGAGTGTAGGTGCATACACAGATCAAGACGTGCACTATTGTCATGCTTTTTTTTTTTAATGTTTGCTATGATACAGGCATTACTTGCACACGATAGTGTAATGTGTCTTCTGAACCTTTAGGAAGTTCATTCCCGGGGAGGGCACAAGGGGATCAAGAGAGATATGTAGGAAGTAAAATTGCACAAAGGAGACAGATGTCATTAATCCATCGATCTGACTGCCTGAGTCTGTCTTTCTATGCATTGCTAACTCCCTGGCAGGCTCTAGCCAGGTAACGTAGGAAGTGCTAATGTGATCTGACTCGAGATCAATACTAACATGGTCTTAGATGCACTGTTTGTGCTTGCCAGAGTACTAGTTTGGAGACAGTACTGGATTATGTTTTACACCTTTTTAGCATCTAACAAGCATTCTGGGCCTCTAACAGAAACCAAACACAATTAAGTATCAGAAGCCAGAGAAAGGCTGGAGGAAAAGCAGCACAGCAAGCTGTAGGCAATCCAGGAGACTCTTGGAGTACATTGAGGATAACTTCTTAAGCCAGATAACAGCCCTAGCAGAGGGGATGCAATACTGGACCTGATGGTCACCAATGCAAGCGAACTAATAGGGGATGTCAAGATTGGAGGCAGCCTGGGTTGCAGTGATCACACACTGGTGGAGTTCACAGTCCTGAGGGATATGGGTCAGGTGAAGAGTAAAGTCAGGACCCTGAATTTTAGGAAAGCAAACTTCCAGCTCTTCAAGGAGTTAGTCAATAAGACGCCCTGGGAAACTGCCCTCAGGGACAAGGGAGCAGAACAGAGCTGGCAGATCTTTAAGGACACTTTCCATAGAGCGCAAGACCTCTCGATCTCCCCAGGTGTAAAAAGTCAGGAAAGGAAGGCAAGAGACTGTGTCCTGGTTTCGGCTGGGATACAGTTGATTTCCTTCCTAGTGGCTGGTGTAGTGCTGTGTTTTGGGTTTTAGTATGAGAATAATATTGATAACACGCTGATGTTTTGGCTGTTGCTAAGCGGTATTTACACTGGTCAAGGACTTTTTTCAGCTCCCCATGCTCTGCCAGGTGCCCAAGAAGCTGGGAGGGGACACAGCCAGGATTGTTGATCCAAACTGGCCAAAGGGCTATTCCACACCATATGACGTCATGCTCAGTATATAAAGCTGGGGAAGCAGAAGGAAGGGGGGGACATTCGGAGTGATGGCGTTTGTCTTCCCAAGTAACCGTTACGCGTGATGGAGCCCTGCTTTCCTGGAGATGGCTGAACACCTGCCTGCCCATGGGAAGGAGTGAATTAATGCCTTGCTTTGCTTTGCTTGTGTGTGCGGCTTTTTCTTTCCCTATTAAACTGTCTTTATCTCAACCCACGAGTGTTCTCACTTTTACTCTTCCGATTCTCTTCCCCATCCCACCGCGGCGGGGGGGAGTGAGCGAGCGGCTGTGTGGTGCTTAGTTGCCGTCTGGGGCTAAACCACGACAGACTGGCATGGCTGAGTCGAGACCTGCTGGTCAAACCAAAGGGCAAAAAGGAAATACACAGGCAGTGGAAGCAAGGACAGGTACCCCGGCAAGAGTGTAGGGATGCTGCCTGGTTGTGTAGGGATGGGGTCAGGAAGACCAAGACGCAGCTGGAGATAAACTTGGCAAGGGATGCAAGGAATAATAAGAAGGGCTTCTACAGGTATGCCAACCAGAAAAGGAAGGTTAAAGAAGGCATACGCCCCCGATGAGCAAGACTGGCAAACTGGTAACAACAGACGAGGAGAAGGCTGAGGTACTAAACAACTTCTTTGCCTCAGTCTTCACTGGCAACCTCTCATCCCACACCTCTCGAGCAGAGGGACCGCAAGATGGGGACTGAGGGAGCAAAGTCCCTCCCACTGTAAGAGAAAATAGGGTCCATGACCACTTGAGGAACATGAACATACATAAGTCTATGGGACCTGATGAGATGCATCCCAGAGTCCTGAGGAAATTGGCTGATGTAGTTGCCAAGCCACTCTCCATGATATCTGAAAAGTCATGACAGTCAGGTGAAGTCCCTGGTGACTGGAAAAAGGGAAACATTGCACCCATTTTTAAAAAAGGTAGAAAGGAGGACCCTGGGAACTATCGACCTGTCAGCCTCACCTCTGTGCCTGGGAAGATCATGGAACAGATCCTCCTAGAAGCTATGCTAAAGCACATGGAGGACAGGGACGTGATTTGAGACAGCCAGTATGGCTTCACCAAGGGTAAGTCCTCCCTGACCGACCTAGTGGCTTTCTATGATGGAGTGACTACATGAGTGGACAAGCGAAGAGCTACAGATGTAATCTATCTGGACTTCTGTAAGGCCTTTGACACAGTCCCCCACAACATCTTTCTCTCTAAATTGGAGAGATATAGGTTTGATCAGTAGACTGTTCAGTGGATGAGGAATTGGTTGGATGGTTGCATCCAGAGGGTAGTAGTCAATGGCTCAATGTCCAGATGGAGATCGCTGACAAGTGGTGTCCCTCAGGGGTCTGTATTGTGACCATTACTGTTTAATAGCTTCATCAATGACATAAACAGTGGGATTGAGTGCACCCTCAGCAAGTTTCCAGATGACACCAAGCTGAGTGGTGCAGTTGACACACCTGAGGGACGGGATGCCATCCAGAGGGACCTGGACAAGCGCAAGGTCCTGCACCTGGGTCAGGGCAACCCCCAGTATCAATACAGACTGGAAGATGAATGGATTGAAAGTAGCCCTGCAGAGAAGGACTTGGGAGTACTGGTGGATGAAAAGCTGGACATGAGCCGACAATGTGCGCTCAAAGCCCAGAAAGCCAACTGTACCCTGGGCTGCATCAAAAGAAGCAAGGCCAGCAGGTCGAGGGAGGTGATTCTGCCCCTCTGCTCTTGTGAGAACCCACCTGGAGTACTGTGTTCAGCTCTGGAGTCTCCAGCACAGGAAAGACATGGACCTGTTGGAGTGGGTCCAGAGGATGGCCACAAAAATGATTAGAGGGATGGACTGCCTCTCCTATGAAGAAAGGCTGAAAGAGTTGGGTTTCTTCATCCTGGAGAAGAGAAGGCTCCGTGCAGACCTTATTGCAACCTTTCAATACTTAAAGGGGGCTTATAAGAAAGATGGGGACAAACTTTTTAGCACGGCCTGTAACAATAGGACAAGGCGTAATGTTTTTAAACTAAAAGAGGGTAGATTGAGACTAGATATAAGGAAGAAATTATTTACAATGAGGGTGGTGAAACACTGGCACAGGTTTCCCAGAGAGGTTGTAGATGCCCCGTCCCTGGAAACATTCAAGGTCAGGTTGGATGGGGCTTTGAGCAACCTGATCTAGTGGAAGGTGTCCCTGCCCATTGCAGGGGGATTGGACTGGATGACCTTTAAAGGTCCCTTCCAACCAAAACCATTCTATGATTCTGTGATTCTATGATTCTATGATTCTGTGACTCAGTGATGTTGTGATAACAGAGTAAACCTTTGACCTCCAGGTTAATAGTCTAAAACTTGCTTAAATTAGTCATGACAGAGGGCTAAATTCTGCACTGACTTTTACCCTTTAGAGCTTCATGGAAACAAGCAGGCTTGCAGGTCTTCAGGCAGATCTAAAATTTGGTCTTCAAACTGAAAAGCAATTAGAAACGAACTGGGATTCTAAACCCTGTTCCTGAGATCAGCTTAGACATGCAGGCACACAGCAAGTGGCAGCAGTCATATTTGCTAGCAACCTCCGTGGGGATGCTGCGACTGCAGATTTCATCTTCCCCATCTACAGAGACCCACCCAGCTGGTGCCATAACCTGTCAGAAGGCAGTGTGGGGTGGTAGGGCTGTCTTCTGTCCTCTGCATGAGCTATGGGTAAAGGCCTTCTACCTCCAAAAGCAAGCCCAGCTTCCTCCAAAAGTGCCAAATCCATCTCACAGAAGGGTCTAAAACAACGTAGAATCATTTAGTGGCTGTAATATCTGTTCACCACAGAGATTCAGAGTTACAGCTCCCATTCTAGCTACAGGATGCCATATAGACATTATGGTATGTAATAACTTCAGATAGCACGTTTATGCAGAGCCATTTAAGCTCCCTAAGGTACTTCATATGTGAGGCATAGGCAAGCATTATTTCATTCACTAGCAAAATGAAGCCACCCATTCACCTGAAATACCCTTTTGTATTTCAAGTATGTTAATCTACTGAGCAAAATTTAAAAAAAAACAGGGAAACCTATGGAAGAAAGGGCATGAAAAGTGTAGTCCACAAAAGATAAAGATAGCTTAGCTTTGTTTCCTTCTAAGTGCCTTCTGATAGTATGGGAAAAATTCATCTCCAAAGAAAAAAAAAACATCAAAATTTATGTTCTCTCTGACAAGTTTGTGTGTTTTGCTTACGTGTATTTCTCAGTCTTCTTTCTGATTTTTAAATTATTCAAGGTAGGACACTTTCCTCAATTCAGGCACTTGAGAAAATCTGTCCTGTTCAGACTTTCTCTTGGTTTCTTTGGAGAGCGGATGGTCAAAGTGTGTGGACAGAAGGCCTCCTCCAGATCCAGCTAGAATGCCTCCATCCCCACAGAGATTCTGGTGAAATTTGTTGTCCTTGTTGGCTGAGCTCAGCTTGAATAGATCAGAGAGTTGAAGTAGGAAATGAGTTGCTAGCACTGCATTTCGGTATGACAACTAGCTGGGAGGAAGTCTTCATTTGCCATGTTTCTAGAAAAGGGGATATTAATTCACCACTAAAGGATGCCTATCAAGGACATAAGTGTGCTGTGTGCTGTGACATGAGACAGGCAGTTTATTACCAGAAAAACTTCAGAATTAGAGTCACCAGAAGTACTACATGGACAAAAGAGTATGTGAAAATTGTTGTCCGCTGTTTGAAACTACATATCTGTTTATACTTTTTCTGTTTCTTCCCCTGTTATGACTGACTTCAATATCAGCATTTCCCTAATCCTTTTCTGTCTAAAAAATTGTTACTAGAGATGCTAAGAAACGAACATGGAGCATCGATGGGTCTGAGGCAACGTGGAATATCTGTGCTGCTGTTTTTAACAATGCAAAGGATGTGTTCAATTTAAAGAAGACTTATTTTTAATGTAAATAAGCAAATGCTGTACATAATCCACACAGCTCTGGAGCTTATGGATAACAAGTT
Organism: Ciconia boyciana; assembly: GCF_034638445.1. NCBI lineage: Eukaryota > Metazoa > Chordata > Aves > Ciconiiformes > Ciconiidae > Ciconia > Ciconia boyciana. The sequence goes on along the minus strand of NC_132936.1, from coordinate 9,508,950 downwards.
TGCACAGCACAAGCAAGGCAGCTTTGTTTCTCTTTAGAGCTCAGGAAGGCGAAGGTCAGACAAATCAGAATATGGAACATTTGGTTCCTCATTGGCCTCCCTGGTGCTTTTTCCTCTCAGTGCATTTCATTTTCTTGGCAAATGTCTGTGACATATCAGTAAGTCATTTTAACACTTCTTCATGCCCTACTATTTCAGTTTCAAGATCATTAATAAAACAGCAGCTTGGAAGGTGGCACAACAGGCATTCTAGTATGCTAGCAGGTAGGGTGGCTGTCTGATTTTTTTCCCAGCTATTAGCATAGCCAGACCTCAGCCTCATAAATAAACAGCACATAGTCTACAGAGAGTTTCCTATGAAAAAAAATATGCACAGTATGCTTTTCACTGACTAGCTATGTGCTATTGAACCATCTATTAGAGAAACTTCACCCTGGAAATTCAGGCCTTATAATTTTAAAGTTTTAAAATGAAACCCCCTCAGGCTAGCCCAGCATAAACAATTAGTTGCTGCCTGTTAAACTCCATATCCATAACAGCCCATTTTGAATGTTTCATAAGGTACACTAAGGGACATCATTAGTATGTGAATTTCTTTTACAAAGATCACAATGAGGGCTTTAGGAAGAGAATGCACATATCCAGGGAAGATTGGCAGAAAGAACATCGCAAGCTGCTCGTGCTGAGTCGATTTAGAATCATGTGAAAGCATTTGAGCCATTTAACTCTATTTCTTTTGATCCTCAAATCTCTGCCTTCACATAATCTTATGAGTACAATTTTCTAAACCCAATTTAATATCCTATCTTGATATTCCCTACTGGGCCTCTGGATTATTTCTTTAACTGTTTTTTCTTCTTTTCTATTTTCCTTTTTAAACTTTTATGATTTTTTTTTTTGTTCTAATATGAAAGCATCTGAAGTTTTTGCCTTTTAACATATTTGCTTCTGACACAGTTCAGGGGTATCCACCATACAGTACATTTCCTCATCTATCTTTATAGGCAAGTCTAATGCCGCCTCTGATCAGCTTCATTGACTGCTGTATCCATGATGTTCTACCTGAAACAGCATGAAATTCACACCACCTCCTCATTGATTCCTAGCTCAGAATCCAACTCCAAAACTTGGAATCTAAGAATAATTTTTCCCCATTTATCCACATGAAGAAATTCTAGGCACCTTAGCAGAAATCTTTACCTGCAGATAAACCTTGGACTTACTGAAATCAATAGCTGGAATTCTAATAATGCATCAAAAATACGATCTGTTGAGGAAAAAAATAAATTGAACCTTTGTGGCAATTAAGCTGAATTAACATCATAGCAGGACAAATAATTTATTTTAGCTCTGCTCCTCAACAGCAAGGATTGTATTGGAAACAGCAGAAAAATTCAAATACTACAGGTTATCCAGGTTTCCTAAATTCACATACCTAACTGTCATGAGAAAAAGCAGCTAGCGATTCTTCAAAGGACAGAACTGTATTGCCAATATAAAACATGTTCTGTGTTACTCTGCATGGACTCACCAGGCAATCACCAAATCCACGTGCAATATTTGAGGGCTATAATGTCAGAAACTTTATATCAATCAGGAATGACTCCACCCAAATGGTCTGATATGTTTTATAACAGTGCAGATGCCCCAAAAGGAACAAAATAATTTCTTATCAGTAACAATTCATACTTTTTTGAAGAAATCGATATGTGATGAAATCGGATGCAATTTATTGGTGCTACATGTAGATCGAAAGCTCCAATGAGGAGCAGAGCAAAATTCAAAAACATGAAGTCTCTGTCAGATGTGTTCTTTTGTGCCTATTCGTCACTAATACCCACTTTAATGATTTTGGGTTTATCTACAGCATGAGTGGAACTGTAATAACAATCTCAATAGTAATTCACAGCTTTTCCTATTTTGGGTTGAAGCTTTGTGTGGACACTCTTATTTCAACATGAGTGCCTTTATATAAATTTAGCTAAACTGGAAAGGAATCAACTTTAAGCTATTTCAAAATAGCTCACTTACTTAGACTGAAACAATAGTGTCAGCACACAGACCTAAAACAAAATAATGAAGGGTGTGAATAATAGCTGATATATTTATTTGGATTCCATTCAACACATAGTGTTTTATAGCAGAAGCAGCAAGTGAGGGTTATTTTTAAGATAACTGCATTGACAGTAGGAAATCAAAAATAGAAAAGTTAAAAAAAAACCCTGATGCTGCAGTTTTTGCAGAGTGGCAGGTAGCACTGTTTCATAGCCTGAACTGATCACTGGATCAACAGAGAAATATAACATTAGAAATAAAAGAAGGCCTGAGGGTCTGAACTGGAAAAGGGAGATTCCTGCTGTGCAGCACAAGAGATGCAATGCAAACTCATGTCAGGGATATGAGTAATTCTGGACACTTGGTTCCTACTAAGGTCCCTCTACTCTTGTTGAAAAGTAACTGCAAAATGTACATATACATATATACTTCTGGATCTGTCCCAAGGGATTCAATATTAAGCAAGTGTTTAGTTCAGTTATACTCAGGAGGATTACTCTCTTGTTTGTAGTTATGCCTGTGAGACTGATTGCTGAATCAGGGCCAGGAAAATCAACATCTTTTAGAACTGAGTCCTGATTAAACTAACAGAATAATAACTAAGATCAGGCAGGCTTGATCTGGCTATTAATCTTATTGGGTTTTATTTTCTTGCAGTTTCAAGTGATTTTTTAATTTTCTCGCAATTTCAGGTGATTTTTTTTTTATTTCTAGTTGCTGAGCGCTCATTCAACTGTAGTTAGAAAGTGAATGCTTTCCAGGTTCTCTATTAATTATTTTCAATGTAGTAATTTCAAAAATAGCTTTTTGATATTATAGTGCACTTTATAAATTATGTCACACAGCTTCCATATAGAAAATGTTGGTAACACCAGGGTGCATATTTTTATTGCTCTGTATGCATAGATAAAAACTAACATTTCCTAAGGGAGTGCTTCAGCCAGGGCTACCACAATGTTAAATGAGGCCACAAATTCATAATTTATTACTCTAGCTTAAAGCAAATACGTCAGCATCCAACATCAATACATGATACTAAAAGTTAAAATTGTCTTTTAGTCAGTAAAGAGAAATCTTATGAAATCCAGGTTTTTTTGCTTTGCATTTATTGTTGCTTTGTCAAGTTTCATCATTATTTTCTTTTAAAAGTGAATGTTACTGAACTATCAAGTTAGCAAACAATGCTGGTTTCAATCTTAACTAGTGCAGCATTAATAAAGTAAAGCCCCTGTAAACTGTGCCACTTGATTTATTTTACAAACATAAAAATTGACACACAATGGATTGCTAGAATAAAATCTGCCTCTTAACTAAGTGGCAAATGTCTAGGTGTTTTGGGCTTTTTTTTTAAATGTTGTACAATTGTTGGACTATGTGTCCTCAAGACCTCAATACTTCAGAAAAAAATAAGTTTATTGAAAGCAACTTTTGGTTTCGTCTGTGTGCTGAGGAGACTTCGGTATGGTAAGAACATTTACAATGTCTGGAAACAATCTCATTTAAGATGATTTGAGAACTGTAGAGAACAGGGGAAACTAGCTCTGATTAGCAGAAACTAAGCAGAGGGGGAGAAAAAAACCCCCACCACTCCTCAACTTCCAAGATTGCTGCTGTCCACCTATATGCATAAGTCTGAATGGCTCCAAACAGGACACTTATGATATAGAACAGAATGTTCTCAGTGCTAAAATTCAGATTAAATACTGCACTCATGCTGTAGGTTTGTATGGCTCCAAGTCTTTCCAGCTCTGAAAGTAAAACTTGTTTATTTGATAAGACCTTCTCATGGAAATGCTTTTTGTCTTTCTGCTAGTTTCAGACTAAAGAGAAAAGTAAAAGTGGGGGGAAAAAAAGTATCATTACTTGCCATTTGTAAAATTAATAGCTGCTTTCCCCAAAAAAATTTCCTAGGAACGTATTCCCCCTACTATGTAATGTATTATACGACAGGCAGGGGCAACAGCTGCCGAAGAGCAACATATCATTGGGATATTGATAAGCTGGTTGTAAGAGAAGAAAGATTGATACTAAAGAAATGAAGCCTGCTTAAAAGCTGCTATCAGGAAATGAAGGGCTAAAACACTGCTTTGAGAAACTGAAGCCTGGGACTGGAAGAAATCACCTAGATCATTGAAGCCATTCCCTTGCAGTCACGTACATTCATTGCCTCATCCAACTTCAGCCAGCTCACGGCTATAGCTCTAAACTAAGCTATTTGTCTATGGACTGCTACTGTAAACAGAGAGATGGGAAACTGTAGTGAGGAAACAGTCTGAAATAAGATAGGTCTTGGAGTCCCAAGTTCCAAGAACTAGCACTCCAAACACATCCCCATCCACTAAAACATATCTCAGCAACTTATAGATAACTCCAGGACATTAGGAAAAAGATCAAAGCAGTACAAATGACAGACAGTCAGTGACACAAAAAGAAAAGGAGAGAGCAAGAGTATTGCTCATATCCATATTCCTGCAATAACCAATAATTTATCAAGAGAAAACCCCAGGGGGCTGTAGGAATACAGAATGCACTATTATAATTAGCTACTGCTCAGTTCTGGGATCCCACTGTTCAGAGTACTTTAATAATGCCTGAAATAGAGAAAAATCTAGTGTTGATCGTCATATATGATATAGTAAACATATATATGTACAGTAAATAGATATCTATGTACAACAAATAGTTATCTGTATAAAGTACAGTGCATGATAGAGTGAAACAAATGATAAATTTTATTCTGCTAGATGTGGGGAAACCTCATTATAATAAAGAGCAAGGAGAAGAATAAGGTAAATTTTGAACTTGTTTGACAAGTGGTTTTTTACAGACAAAACCAGGTAGAGCTAAGTAAAAATAAGAATACCTTTCCTGGAGAAAATTCCATTATAACAGCACTTAAGGCTTTTTGTTCATTTTTGCCTGAAAGACAATGACAAGGTGAAATACAGAAATTCTCAGGAAAAAAAAATGTTCAATGTGAAGTATTTTATTTTGTAGTGAGATATTTGCTCTGAGCCAGTTCAGCATCAAACATCGTCACCTGTGAGTCTGCATAGCCTGGTGGGAGCTGTGGTTCAAGTCTTTTGCCCCAACTCTTGGCTGTAACCTGTGCCACCTTCCTCTGCTGTGAGCTAGAAGACAGTGGAGGTTTCCTACACTGAACTGCCTGCCTGCCTATATTCTTGCCTGTATCTCTGTTTATGACAGTTTTCAACTCTATCATTATGTTCTATCTAAATTAAAATGAGATGTCCACAAACGAGTTCCCACAAATGAGAAAATACTATTTATGTGATATCAGCTGAACAAGACTATCAGCTTTAGACTGCAATTTAATCTGTTTCATATTCTCAAGCAAAATTTTTCTGAAGATATTTGACAAAACCCTGAATTGTCTGAGATATCACATTGTTGGATTCTTGCAACAGCTTATGTGGTCTTTCAAATTCTGTGGCATTTCTTTTTATCCACAAAGTTACAGTTATATTTAAAATGCCATTAAATCCAGACAGTGTTTTCTGAGTTAAGCCTTTTCCCATTCTCAGTTGCCCTTTCTTTAAAAATGAAGTCTGTATCTTTCAAGTTATTAACACTGTCAATATTTTCCTTTTTAGAATAAAAGTATTTTAATTTAAAAATTAGTAAAACAGTTATCAAAACTTTCTACCTCTTCACAACTAGGTTCACAATAAAAAGAAATGTGAATAGACAAATCGATCAATTAACACTTCAAAAGGCTAATCAGTGACAACAATATATGTCACTGAGTCATTTCCCATTTATTAATTACAATGACAAAAACTCAACAGAGGATGAGAAAGAGGAAACTTTTGATTAACTGTTACACAAAGACCTGTTGAAGGTCTTTGTTTCCTAGTATTTTAAACTCTAATTTTAATTTGAGCCAAGCTAACTTCTTATCTTACTGAAAACAAAAAAAATAATCTTTTTCAGGACAGCAACTCAATATCATCCTTAGAGACAGACAAACAGACACAGAGACAATGCTAAGTAAATCAGCTGTTCATATTCAACTCTACCGAGTCTGGCTGGGATGGAGTTAATTTTCCTCATAGCAGCTTGTGTGGTGCTATATTTTGGATTTGTGACCAAAGCAGTGTTGATAACACATGGATGTTAACAATGGGTGGGGGATTGAGCAAGTGGCTATGTGGAGCTTAGCTGCTAGCTGGGGTTAACCCAAATCATCAACTCATCTTTCATTATTTTAAGGGGTTTTTATTGTTATTTTTCTTAATTCACTACATTCCATATATAACATTTGCAAAATACTATCTAAATTAAAGTCCTACTGTATCAGAGATTAGGCAAATGTGAACAACAGGCAGAAATTCAATGAAAGCTAATACATCCCATCAGAGACAGGTATCCCAAGTTTTCACCCCAGAGGGGTACATTTTCTGCACCACTAAAAAGCCCCCAAATAGTCAAATAGAGTATGTTACAATAATCCAGGTTACAGTAGCAAAGATATGGATAGCGACAGACTTCGTACAAGAGAGGAAAGACCACAGACTAAGCAACCCACATATATTAGAAAGAACTTTCTTGAGACTAGCTCTATTACCTGAGACATTTTTGTTGAGCTTATTTCCCCATTCTCCTTTAGTTTTATTATGAATATATTTGAAGATGCACACACTAAGTTGTTAGTTGTAATACTATCTGCAGTTTAAAGTTTGAGCATTTTCCATTGTACCCTCAACTCGGCATTTCTTGAAAGTTTTTCCTATCTTTCCAAACATATAGTGGCCTAGTTTTAGTACCTGAAGGTCAGTAGTAGCAGTCAGGAATTATACAGCTCAACCTTACAGTGCTAGGAAATGCTAAAATATCCTTTCTCTTTCTTTCCATTTGAAGTGTCATTATGAAACATTATTTCCATTTCTTCCATTTTGTTTTAGCTTACCACAGTCTTCTACTCACATTTAGGGTGCACTTAGACTTTCTTATATAATGACTATGTTTAGAAAACATACCTTCTATTCACCAGATCTACTACAGAAATATTTTCACTATCCTTAACTATGTGGAGGCATTCTGCATTCAGGCAACTTTTTGTTCTTATTCACCTATTCTTCTATTCTCTCATTATCTAAACAATGTTTGACAAGCAGTATATTACCTCCACATTTCTGCAGCCATCCTTGGAGATGTCCTCATCTCTTATCACTTATCTAACTACCAGCAGACAACTTCCACATGTTATATGAACTATTACCAGCAAACACATTTCATTTGCTTAGTTTAAGAGCTAGAACACAAAATACTTTATTTATTTGGCTGGTTTAAGGTATTTCACATAAACATCAGACTTGGCTTTTAGTCAGACTGCAGAGATCATGCCTACAAATTAGGTAGCCAAGAGAGGCACTTAATTGGGATTTGGATTATTGAGATGAAATGTGGCCGTTGGCGACAGTCCAGATTCCTAACACTTTGCAATATTCTGTCAAAAAAACCAACCAACCAACCAAACAAAAAGTTTAGCTAGTTTTTTAGCATGTATGGAGACAGCTCCAGGACAGCATGAACAAACCTTTGCTTTAGAATAGATTTTCTGTCTCAACCAGGACTTGACTTTACTGTAAATGTAACTCAAGTAAATATCCCTAAGGAACCTAGGAAAAAGAAGTGTTTACAGTTAAACTCTTATATTTTTTTACCATGATTTTAAAATGCCAGATTCGTCAAACAGAGTACTCTTTCTTCCTCTGTAATTTGGAAAGGACAGTAATGATTCATAAAACAAGCTGCTACTAATGCTCTGGAGGGCATAGACATGTTTTTGTATTAGTTTCATAATTTCTTCTAGATGAGGTAGATAAGCCCTTAGCTTCTATAGATACCAAATCGGATATTAAATATTAAAGTTGCCAGTAATTTTGTGGCCTACTGTGGGCAATTAAACTGTGGTGCAGGTTTTGTTGACTCAGTCTCTCTACCTTTATTTACTTACATATGATAATTCTGGTAGATAAAAATGAATCTGGAAAAAATGCCTCCTTCTGAATAAAAAAGTGGAACTAGATTTGTATGTTTAACCTTTTGTAAACCTCAGAGGTATTTCAAAATGGCATCAGGCTAAATCTCTTAAAATTGGTCATCAATTTTCTGTTAAGGCATTTTTTCGGTAGAAAAAATGCTCTCCACAATTATTTTTTTTAAGGGAGAGGGGAGAATGCCAGATTTGTTTAAAATATATTTTCATTATTTAAGTTAACATAAAGTCTAATATTTTGGGCTATTGCCTTTATTGAAGTGGGGGTCTTTTTGTGTGTTTGTTATTCGTTTGTTTTTACTGGACAGTCTGATATTAAGCAGTTTCTGTTTGAGCTACCACAGGGACTTTGTGAGTGCTGTAATTTAGATGTGTCATGTCCTCATTTTCTTTCAGGTCTAGCCTAGATTTTCTATACTTATTGTATTTGTTGATGCACAGAAAGTTCCCCTTTCTGGCTTCTGACAAACTGAAAAGAAAAAAAGGAGTCTTCCACTCTGTTAGCTAGAACTCATACAGCATACCAGGGCCACTCAATTTTGGTAACCAAAAATGTTTCATTTTTTTTCAGCAACATGTAACAAGCATTTTGTTATTTGTTATTTCAGAAACATTTTGGAATATTTTCTTTCATAAATAATTTTATATGTTCATTTTGAGTTCCACTGTAGGACAAAAACAAATTTTGATGTATGGAATCTCTGTATCATACATACAGACCTCATTATTTTATAATCATATGTGTATGAATATTTAGGATGTAAGAGGTTGTTTGCTTGAGCAATAAACTTTTTCTAAGCTTTCCACAAATATGTCATGATATTTGAGAGAAGAAAGGACAGGTACCACCTAGCAGGGAATGCTCTGTAAGTCTAGGCCCTCTCTTGCCTTGTGGTATGTTCATATAGCTCTGCCATCTGTTTTAGCATGAGGCACTTTTGCATTGATATAATGACGTCCATAAAGGGAGTTGTTCCCTTATAACTACATAATCAGAAAAAATCACACTGCTAACCAATGTCGTTATACTAATACACAATCAATGAGTGGTCAGGGTCTACCGAAGCATGAGGCTGCATTTAGATGTGCTTTTTGGGCATAGATGAGTCATGATAAGAGAAAAGCATTCCCATCTTGTTGTCACTGCTCCCTTACTTCCTCAGCAGAGATAATCACCCATCAAATCTACTAGAAAAAATCCATGTGTGGCTACTCCTTGTCAAAGTGATAAAAGTGAAAACCCAGCGATGCTGTGACTCTAATGTCAACAGTGATTGCTCTTTTCGATCATTTTGACATAAGCAGGTTGGGAGCATAGTTTTGCAGGCAGGTCTAAGGGAACAGTAAACTACAAGTAGGGTGGAGTGATGATCAGATCATAACATCTCAGTGCAGCTCAGGTGCGACCTGTGCAGCCTGTCTGACCATGGCCTGAGTGTGTGCTTATCCTCTGGCTGCTGATACAGGTGAAACTTCTGAAGAATTATTCAGCTTCCTTCAAGCTAGGCAGGTGAGATCCCAGGAGCCGTGGATCCTCTGTAACTGGGAATTAAAATAGCACCCAAGTATGGAACAAGTGGGAATTACACTTCTTATGGACAACTGTCAAAACATCCCCTAAGAGGAACTACTTTATACCACCTTCTGCATCATTTTGGACTTTGCCCATCCCTGGAAGACTTTAAAAAGCAGCTGCTCTAAAAACTGTGTCTTATTCTGTTTGGATTTTTTTTCTCTTTATTATTGATATTTTCTTTCCTGTTTCTCTGCATGTTTGTTGGTCTTTTTCTTTATATATATTCTCTTTGACAGACTGCAGCTCTTTTTTCAGTGCATTTATTTAGTTTGTTTTCTTCTGCCTTTCTGTCTGTTCTTCAGCTCCAGTCTCCTGGAGATGGATGAGAGAATGATCACAGTAAAGTCTGACTCAAATTTTCCAGCATGCAACAGGTGAGGGGGTTCAAACTTAGGCAAAACTTGCCTGCCCATTCATATTTAGAAGAGACACTGAAGCAGTTGAAGCAGACAGCTTCAGAAGAAAATATTTTAAAAGTATCCTCTACTTAGGTTGATAGATATGCCAAGTACAAGAGTGTACAATGTTGACAGAATTATACTGCATTAGACTCCCGTGCTCTTAAATCCAACTCACACTCCCTTGACATGGACTGACTTTTAAAAAAACAAAAATACTCTTCACATTTTCTAAACATACAGTACTTCTTAAATCCAGCTTCCCTTTGTAAATCTTTCTTTTCCTGATGCTTTGTATGTCTTTGGAAAGATTTCATTAAAAGAAATAAACATACATACATTAAAAAACCCAAAAACCTTCTATTCTTTTCCTTATTACAGCATTCAAGCTCTTTGTGGCACTGTGCCTAGTTTATATTACCAGGACTAGGTTTTTGCAAATGAAACTCTTTCAATTAGTGTTTCAGGAAGCAATTAAATTGTCTAAAATGTATTAATGAATACATTGAAATCTGGAAGAGTACCCTTTTTCTAATACTTCCATTATTAATGCACCATCTGTTTTGTTTTGTTCCCTCACTAGTGTACAGTTTCAGTAACCTCATGTCCACAGAAGACAGTAGTCTCAAAAAGCAAAGCCAAGAAATTTAAGCTGATAATCAGTCTTAATTACACAGTATACATTCCAAATAATTTTACAGATACAATAATCAAGGATGATTTTTTTTCTCTCTTTTATTTAAATGTTCTGTGCAGCAAAGAAGCTCTCTGAATAACTGTGGGTTTGATCTTCGTTTTCTTGCAACAATAAAGACAATTAAATATTTGGCTTCAGTGTCTGGGGTTATTTCTATAGCAGGCAAAGAACTAACTTTTGCACAAGGACACGTACAATAACGAGACGTAGGGGCAGTAGAGCTTTCATTAGAGAAAAGACTACAGGCATCAGATGCATTTGGGGTATTATTTGTGTAGAGTACTTGAAAGAATTTGAGCTAATCGAGATAGTGCCATGTGCATCACCATCTGTAGAGAACATCCATAAAATATCCTGAGGTGATAACTTAAAAAGACGTATGAAAAATATTAATGTATTCAGGCTGCCAGAAGTATTTCTTTCTGTTTTAAGGGTAGGGATCATCTCATTTGACCTCAAACCAAGCTAAAGCATCAAATAGTTTCAAATCTGATCTAAACAGGACAGATTGCTCACTTTCACACTTGTGGCTCTTTCATGGGGTGAAACAAGGCGCAGGGCGAGATGCCACACTAGGTGCCGTTACAGTGAGGGGCAGAGTAGTCAGTCATCGCTCTTTCACTTCAGTATTGAACAAGTAATTTTTAAGGATCAGAAGCAACTTTAATATTTTCAGTCCCACAGTAGCTAATCCTGAATATGCATTTAGTTATGGAGATCCTGAGATACATTGCCTCATCTTTCCTGGTTGTATTAGGAACACAAATGTTTATAAAACTAGAAGATTGCAAAACCTCCCTCATGATAAATTTCTGTGGGCCCTCCAGCAGTTTTCACGAAGAGCATGAGGCATACCTGTTGTTTAGGATGAAGGACCTTTTTTTAAAAAAGATGAGGCCAGTTAATGGCAAAAGGATTTTGGTGGGATTTCTTTGGAAACAGCTAGACCTTTAGACATGAAAGAGCCAAAATCTGTACAGCTTCAGAGAACCAGCTTCAATGTGCATTTCAAACCCAAGCTTTCAGAAAAGCCAGAGGTGATGTGCATCAGGAAGGACTGGCGGTGAAGAGTATTATTTTGTTTTGATTGGTACCTCTGGTTGCTTGGGTTTGGTGTCGGGGGGCAGTGGAGAATGAAGAGGTTTACCATTTTTATGTATCTAAATTATTTCTAGAGACCAAATTTGAAGTTTTAGTTCCTTTTTCATTAGAGTTCTGTGCAAATAGTAACTAATCCCATGGCTGTGTAACATAATAAGACTGGGAAATGGATTTGTACGCTGCAAGATTTTTTTTGGATACGCGACAGTTTTACTATGCTTTGCTGGTTAGTCTGCCAGCTGAAAGTCAACCCCTTTCCCACAAATAAAGAAAGTAACATATAGATCATGTGTGAGCAGACGAAAGGAGTCCACTATCAGTGTGAGGATTTTTTTATATCACAGATGCGTGACTGAAACAGCATAGCCAACTGCAGAGTATAAACCCAAGGTCCTCAGGTTCCACAGGCTGCACTGTACTTGTTACCATTTGATCATTTAAAAATTAGCTTGGGTGCATCCACCTGAGCTGCATTTAGGTCCAAGCCCTCTGAGAAACCTCTGCTCTGTTAATTTGTAGGAGCTTGAAGAGAAAAAAAAACCCTGCATTTGTGTTCACTTTAAGGAGGCTTTTTATTACCAGAGCAGTGTGAAGGGATCTAGTATAAAGGAGATTTAGTCCTTTAAATTTTAAACATTATATAAAAATTTAAATTAGTCTCTATTCTTCAGATTGTTGTCATTATGGAAAGGTCAGAGATGATGAATTGTTTGTTGCTGCTGCAGATATAATGTACTGTACAGTTCTATTATTTGCTGTTGAAGAAAACATGATTTATTGGATAGTGTCAGAAAATATTTGCTCCAGGTCTGCAGTATATGAAATATATAGCCTGTATTCAGCCATGCTGTTTAAGGGAACTACCGTACAATCCTCTGAGGCTAAAAATGAGATCTTTCTACTAGTCTAAATCATTATTTAGTGATTCAGCAGGAACACTGTGTCTTCAAAATAGTTTTTACAGCTACACATCAAATGGTCTAATTAATAAAAAATAAATCAAATAAATAAACAAAACATGCACTAAGTGGCATTTCAAATGCTACTGACCTTTACAGTTGTTTGAGGAGGCATTCTGTATGTTACAACCACAGCCACATGATGGGAGCCATAGTTAGATAGTCAACAAAAAGCTGTGGCTGCTAATAATAGATACAAACAAGATGTAAGTTTAAACATTAACTTGTACAAAAAACCTGTGTAGAAACTGTTTCCTCATCATATTTAAGCATTTTAGATTTAATTTTTCTCCATTCACATATCAGAATTAAAAAGCAGAAATAAACAAAATGCTAAAAACCTAAAATGTAGTTTGACTTGACATTTAGTTTGACTTGAAATTGTTTGCTTAGTTCTGATAACTTAAAAAGTACTGTATTCAACTCACAGTTAAAATCCAGAAGTTGAATTTAAATCACAAAATTGGAGATATTGGAAGAATGTGGAAGGTTTTTAAAAAGAAATTAAATCTAACTACTTTTCTACAAATGTACTCAGTTCCAGGAAAGTGGCCTTTTCTAACAAATAAAAGTTGCAGAAAATTTTGTAACCTGCTTCAGTTATGTGTTCTGATCCATAAGTCCATCATTTCATTTCATATCATCAGTGTTTTAGCAATGTCCAAGCAATGGCCATTTTGAAAAATAACAACTTAGTCCAGCCTGTGCCATGAGACATTTTTTGAGCAATGGGACATGCAGCCATTTTGAAAATGGACAATTTTTCATGAGATTCTTTGAAAGAGGTTTTATTCTTCAGTCTCTACTGCTGAATTCACCTTCGCCTATGAAAAATAAGAACAGAGTTATAATTAGCTCAATACAGTAATTTTCAAAGAATATATGGTGCATCATATCTGCTCAACAGGACAGTCTCAAAGAGTGTGGGGAGATAGTGTGAAAAGAAATGTAATGAACACAAGAAGCTGGGAAAACTGGCAATGTGCACAAACACACACCGAGAAAGGCAAAGAGATATCTTTCCTAGGGTGTCTTTTGAGAATTATGACATCAAATCCTGAAATGCTTTACAAAAATGTGGCAAATTCATATCAGTTGGTAGCTCTGTTAATGTCAGTGGAATTACAGTGGGAATGAATTTGTTCCAATGAGAGCATCACAAGGAGTACACTACTGTTAGACTGTTACATTGCTTATTAACTCGCTTTCTTTTCAGTGCTAAAGAATATAGCTAAAGCTTCATGGATCTGTTTTTAAACTATGTAAAGTATTTGCCTCACGGATCAAAGAAATATGAGGCCAAACTTACCACAGCACAGACTGGTGTAAAAATGGGCTAGACTGAAATAAATGTCTTTGAAATATTCTAGGGACCCAGCATGAAACCTGGTTAAAGTTGTATAGCTTTCCATTGGAAAGGTCACATTCAGAATTGGCTTATAACTTTGTGAGAGTGTTACTTTTCAAGCTGAAATTGTCCATAGTTATTCTCAGTCAGAGACCTTTTTTTTAATCATGAGCAAAAAGGAAGTGATTTTTAAATTTTTACTTTTGATTAATTGCCTTCAGTGCATATGAGAGCAAATACTTAGCAACCGGTGCCTATCAGTATCAAGAAGGTGAAAAATCTGGTTCAAGCAGATGAGAAACTTGTCTCCTTGAGTGCAGAGAATGACTTGGGAAGCAGTAAAGAGATTAGGGACTGTACTGGGACTGGAGAAGGGGAGAACGGTGGCCAAACTTGTGAACTTCTTTTTAATTTTGTTTCTTTTTCCAAAAAGTTCCCTTGGCATCCTATTTTCAGTCTCTCCACTGTGGCTTTTCACTCTTGGAGCCCTCTGAGTAGTAGTCTGTGGTGTGCAGTGAGCAGAAAAAGTAGCCCCAGGCTGTATGGGGCAAAACAAGGCCCACCTGTGCTCTCTGTCTGCTCTCAGGATCAGACTTGCACAAAATCACCCCTCAGATCTACGCACAGAAAGAGGTCACCTAGGTCCTGCTTGGGTAGTTCTGTCTCTGATATGCTTATTGTAAAGTTTGGACAGAGCCCTGGCTGAGGGTGCTGAGCTAGTTCATGAGCTAGCAACTACCCTGACATCTGCTCCCCGTAAAGACACGGTGGGTTTCCAACCTGAGCTCTAGATTAGGCATGTGGTGAAAAGCACATAGCTAGTGAGGCTCACACAGCCTGTGCTAGATCCTGAGGCGCCATTCATTCAGGGGTGCCTATAGCCAAAAATGAATTTAGGAAAAGGACCTTCTCCTCTAGGTCCATGAAGGCTATCTGATGGACAGCCTCTAGGAAACAGGACCAGCCGAGGCAGTCCTGAGAGAAGATCAGGATGTCTGCCATGATTTGTGTACTAACGTGATGAAGGTAGTTTTATCAGCAGCTCTTGGATGACCTTTGTCACAAATTGAGAAAGGAGAACACTGCTATATCAGATATTGACCTGGCCCTCAATCATCATAGAGAAGCTTTGTCCTGTTTCCCTCCATGGCCTCCCCCTTCCCTAACCCTGGAGACAAGACATGCACCTTTGCTGTTCCCACAGCCGCCCTGTGGTTTCTCATGCTGCTCCTGCAACAGCTGGAAACACAAGTCGCTTGCATCCTGGCAGAGGAACTGAAGACGGGCTCTACCAATTAACCAGGTGCCTCCTTCATGGCTTTACCTTGGATTAAACCCATCCTATTCACCTACCAGCACAGACACAATATCAGGCTAACCCCTCTCCTTCCTTTTCTGTTTAGGATTGTCCTGAATTAGCTGAAAATTGAGCCCTGTTTTCTGCTTCATCCACCTGAGAGGACAGAGAAAAGCCTGCATGGGTGCCTCCTCAGTGTTGCCTATTTCCTGGCACCAGAGAACCCTACTCGTCTCTTTGCTGTAGTGTGGAATAAGATGCAGCGGTAAAGAATAAGCTTTGTCTGTTCAAACATGTTAATGACCAACCAGTCAATACCACCTTATTCATTTATTAGAAACTGAGAAAATGCCTGTTACCTTTTGAGACCAGACTACTGCAGGTGGTGGGTTTGTTTGTTTAGTATATAAGAAGTTATCGATCAGAATATTTAGTCAAAAGTTAGAATGCTTATTGTGAATGGTTGCTGAGATTCGTGTTTTTACTGGGCTAATCTAAAGCAAAAATTATTAAAGTCAGGTCAATAATATGGATTGCTCCCTTCTTTAACATCTTGCTCAAAGAAATACAAATGAATTTATTTATATCCATTTGTAATATAGATTTCTGCATCCATTTCTAATATAATAATGTTTATTCTTGTGGGAATTCAACTGATAGGTCTTTCCTTATCATATTTACTGTCATTAAATATGTTGAATAATTTTGATACATAATTCAACATGTATATACTGTAAAACAGCTTAATAAAATCAGTGTTTAAAGCTCTTCCAGAGCTTTAAAAAACATTTAGAAAGCAAATATATTATGGGTTCTTGACTCAGCTTGGGAAATGTACTTTCATATTTCCCAGCAGTATATACAGCCCCTTTTGCTATATATCTAAAACAGATTTCCACCCCTATACCTTTCTAGTTTCCTATGGAATCATGTTTGTCTGCATTAGACCTTCACACATTGTAAATCATACCCTACTTACATACTGTGTTTTGCTTGTGACTACAAACAAGAGCCCTATACTTCCTTTCTTGAAGTGAAGTCATTTGTACTTTGGTAACCAGCATTTAATGTATGCAATTTCTGTTTGAATAAGGCTATTGCAGCTTGCTTTTATATTACTGCTCAATTATAAAGCACTCCAAATGCATTATGAGAACTTTGAAGGTACAGAAAATAAAAGATCATTTGCAAGGAGAACATATACAAAAGGTCACATTTGATACTTAGATACGATTGATGCTTTCCTGTATCCCAACTACTCCTCTTCTGAGCCACGGTGCTGCATTGATAAGCACACTTATCTTTACGGTAAAAATGTGCTGCTTTCTAGAATCAGTCAAGTACTACAAAAACTAGTGGGGTCTCCCCAGAGGCATGTCCTCATGTCTAGTTGTTCATATTTGTGTTTTTCAGCTGTCTCGCATAAGCATAGCGTCCACATTCAGGCACATTCATCACTTCAGCATTAGGAGGCTTATCACTTGCTGTCATAAGGTGATCCACTGACAGATGCTCTGGCATTTTCATCACCCTCGACACTGTTTCCATTATATCTTGTATAGGTTCTCTGAAGAGAGATGACAAGCACATGTGGAGACAAATTCTTTGAAATACCAAGTAAACCCCACTCTTTCTTTTCAAGGAGTATTGAATATTTCTCCCTTATTTCAGAAGGAGTTGTGCTTTCTGAAGAATTTGGGGTTTGAGTTATTTTGGGAGGGGGTAGATTGTGGTCGTAGTGAAGGTTCTTATCCGTATGAATAAAATAATTACAGTCCTTTTAGAGTATTTTAATTCTTCGCACTATATTTATTACAACTCACCAATCTCAAGGCACTTTAAAACATATGCAATAAATTTCACACATGCATCCCTTTGTCATGTAATTAAATCAAGTCACAGAGAGCTGAAGGATGGCAAGTCCAAGGTCCTACCATAAATTGGAAAGCCTCTTTCAGCAGATCCATAGTACCTCATATTATATTGCTAATAAATGTATAAGCTGGTTCTTTTTTTCCCCAGAGCACTGGCAGCCAGTCTGGAGTGGTCTGTAGGTGGAAAGTCTGGAAAACAATAATGTGGCTTTAGAAATGATACTGCTGCCTATCTCCTTTGTAATAACCTTTCTTGTTCAAAGCTGGCAGAAGAAAAAAAAAATTACTTGTGTTGTTATGTGCCTTTTTTTGGTAACTTGAATTATTTACAGTATCTCCTTACTTTCCTCTTCTGCAGGGAGGGCATACAAAAATGTATTTATTGTACTGTCTGTCTTAACACAGGGCTGCAGGTTTAATATCTCACCAGTTCACAAGCCTCATGTTTACAACATCTGTGAGGTAGTGAAGTTCTGCTTGTAGATAGTATTATATGAATTTTTCAAGGTTGGAAGAGTTTAGAAATTCCTTGAAATTCTACCATGTACATTACAATGTAGACAATCCTTCCTTCATGTACAAGAGCAACAGCAATCGTCTCTATAGAAATAGTCACTGAAAATCAGAATGTAGCATAATACTATGTATATGTTTCTGTAGGAGTGAGTCTGCTACCTGATTTGCTCATAAAACACCATAACCATCCCGCACCCTATGCTGTGTTGAAAGGGAGGTTGTTTTTATGCTAGGGCATTGCTGTTGCCGCTCAGTGTGAGGATGTTTGGTGAACACAATCTTCAGGCAATATAGGATAGCGATGTCAACACCTGCGTGTTTAGGCAGCATATGAAAAAGTGCAGAGAGAACCATGTTCACAAACTGTGAACAGGAAAGCAGCTATCTGGGTGGAAGTGAAAACCATGTCTTTTCTAATTAGGTCCGAACCGAACGGTTTGAAAAGGTCCCAAAACTACTTTTGCACTTGTAGTTGGTCACTGACAGTGTGTATGGGATGTCTGGCAGCTTTTTTAGTTCAGGCTGGGATATATGACAGTAGTTACTGCAGATGAGCATTTTTGTGGATATTGCTTCACACTATTGAAGCTGCCAAAAAGAAGGTCCTGAGATTTCTCTTAAAGGAAATATTTATCCTTTTTCCTATTAAAAAAACCCGCAGTCATGTGGGTAATTGTTTTAACATACACTGTGTATGCAAAGGTATTTTTGTCTAGTTTTTTGGGCTGGGAAGGGTTGTTTTTTTCATGTGGGTTTTGGCTTTTTGAGTTTTCATACTATTGCTGTTCACTATTTTGAAAAAGTGTGGAAATAAACACTTTCAGACAATTCATGGAGAGCATAAACAAGGCCTCTGTATGTTCCTTCCCCATTTCGTTTCTCAAAGACTCCATGGGATAGGCAAGAACCCAACTTCTGAAATTTAGATTTATCACTGAGATGCCTGATCAATAGATCTTTGATCTCAGTAGGACTCTCCCACTGGGAGTTGGACTAGGTGCAGATTTATTTAGAACAAAGCAGCCTGTGTGTGGCTGTTCCCAGATGACTTTCTGAGCGCTGCACATTTGTAGGGATTAGTTTACAGGCTAGCTAGATCAACAGATTTTTTTCCCCATGGTTACTTCAATGTATCAAGGCATAAGACCAAGACAGTCCAGATATGTTGGATTACATATTCTCTTCTGACTGTATTCTCTTGTTTTTCTAGTACTTTTTCTGGGCTAGTTGTATTTGTTCATTTGTTTGGCTTTCTATAATTCTGTTCTAACATTTGAATTGAGCCAGCAAGGTACACCTATTGAAAAGACTGTTTTGTGAGTAAGAATGATGACCTGAACAAAACCCACTAAATATTCCAGGTAAAATTCACCCTTTTTAATTATAACCTCTTTGGTAGGCCTGAGAGGTGTATATAAATTTTTTATATTCCCAACAACGAGAAGCTTGTTTGTGAATGCCATTAGTACTGTTGCTCTCTGCACTTAGGAAAAAAGCAGATTCCAATCTTTAGCATAATCAAATTATACAAGTCTAGTGAGCAGTGATATAAATAACAGCACTGATGTCTTCAAGCATCAGCTGATGTTTGCTAGACTTGACAGGTTCTAGTAATTGAAGAACCTGTGATTGACTTAGCAATGCCTGTGCCACTGTATGTTGCTGTAGAAAGTTTTCTCTGTGTCTGTGATGAGGGGCAGGGGAGTCTAATACAAAAGAACAGAAATGGTTTTAATTTGTTAATCTCAAATGTCAGAACCACAGAGACTTTAATCATTGTTCTTTTTAAGGTCCATCTTTTACTACTGATTTTTCTTCCCATATTTCCCAAAATCTGATGAAATAAAAAGAGATAATTGGCTTTCTACCGATAGCTGCTTCTCTGCCCATTGATCAATAGCTGATGGGTACTCTTGGGTCTCCTGTGCTCTATGGGACCTGAAAAGTTTACACAGCACATGGATAGCTAACATGATGCTTGTGCATCCCTGGAGAACTTTTTCTGTAAACCCTTGTAATTGGCTACGCAGCCGTGGTTCAGAGTGTTTGCCACAAAGCAGCATTTAAAGCACTCATTTGACTTTATAATGTCTAATTTGTGCATGTTTTTATCAGAAGAAGAGGGTTTGACATGAGCACAGGGGCAAAATAAGACATAAATTAGGACAGTGACTTCTCATAATACTCCAAAATTCCCTTTACTCTTCCATTTTTTTCTGACACATCATCTCTCCCAGATGCGATGAGAGTGAAGCACCAGCTATGTCTGTCAGCAACAGTGTCTTAAAACCCTGTTAAATGTTCTCAAACAGGAAAGTTTTAGTGCTTATAACTGGCAGAGCAGGGGAAGAGAGCCGTGTGACCTCCTTCTGTCTGCTGCTTCTCTGATACTAATTTCAGTCTGCTGACTGATTGGCAAGTCGCAAACCTGTTAGCATGAGATTTTTAGCTGTGGGATCTGAGACAGGGGTGTTTAATAGTGTCTAGGTCTGAAAAAGAATTCCTTCAAAGTTCTGGGAGGGTTTGGCTTCAATATTCATTTCAGTCCTTTCTATCGGTGGAGGTTTTCAGGAACAGATTACACAGAAGTGTATCAGGAATGGTTAAGGTATAGCAAAGCCTGTTTCTGAGCACAGGGTTGAAATAGATGATGTCTTCGTATGTCTTCCATACCTATTTTATAGGTTGATGACGGTAAGCAGATCTAAGCCACAAGGTTCTGATAAAGTTACAAGAAGTAATGATGCTTTAGGCTAAAGGGTAAAGAATAAATCAGATCTTATGGTCCCATCACATTGTGTAAAATCAGTCTTGGTAAAGAAGATCCCTACTAATGGGTTGAAGCATTTACTCTGGGCCTGCTGGACCTAAATAAAACCTTTTCCTTCTTTTTAGCTCCTTAACCTACCAAATAAATAATCACAACCTGTGCTACCTCATGTCTACATTTCTGGTCTTTTTAGTTCCTGGCCTGGTCTGAGCAGCCAAAAAAGGTCTTTTTACATGCTGTCTCGTCCCACTCGGTGGGTTGCGAGAGGGGTGAATCTTTTCGATTCCCTGACTGTTTGTGTACCGACAAAAGCCGATCTCTGCTCGACAGAGACGCGTGGTCGGTAGAGTCACGACAATGACTCAGAGGAACAGTCTGGCCAGCAACTTTATTAACTGCTGAATTCCACAAATGGACAAACTTAACGAACTGGTGAGCTTAACGAACGAACAAAGGCGATTTGGCAATGGAGCTATTTTCCAGGCAACCCGTCATAATTTTTCCCAAACTTGCATATATATTGGAAGAGCAGAGGAAGAGAGAAGCAAGAAAAGGAAAGGAAAAGAGAGGAGGAAAGAGAAAGAAAAAGTATCACCACCCTTGGATCCCGCGATGATGATGACAGACGTGGCAATCCTCCAGCGGTGGGCACGCACGCACTTCCCTGGGGGGGGGCTAGCCTTTTCTAGGCCAATCCCCGCCTCCAGGTACGCCCCTTTAGCACTTACATGGTTCTTGTTCTAGAAAGTTCTCAATCTTCTGCGCAGGCGCTGGGGGAGGGGAGTGGTCGCGAGGGGTCTCTCGGGCGGTTGCAAGCCCCTTCCTCAGATAAACCCTGTGTGACCTCTGCCATACACGGTAAAGTCCAGCAGAACCCGGAACCGCGCGTCCTCCAACGCGCTCTCCACGTCCCGCTCTCGCTCTCCCCCACCCCGTGCTCGCCAACCTGCCATCGCCATGCAAATAGCGCCTCAAGTCACCACAATGTTTGAGACATTAACTCTTTCAGTCTCTCACACATGCTCATCTCTGGATTCACATTTTCATGATGTAGGAGACTGAAAATGTTCTGATCAGAGTTTCTCTCTGCTGTAGTTACTGCTCACAGCATGAACACTGGCTGGAGAGGCTCACGTCCAGTTTTCCACAAGACTCAAGAACCATGTATTCTCCAAGGAAAGGCCACTACAATGGCATTCGCGTGCCCACAGCTCAGGTTTTGTATTTTCAGAGCACAATACACGCTTAGAATTATTTTTCTTTCTTTTTTTGCATGAAGCCATTTAATAGGTTACTCAACACATGTCTTCATACATCCAGCAGCTGACATTTATCTCAATGGTATAAAAAGATGAACTGGAGACAGTAAGAGAGAGAGAAGAGAGAACTCCACTTCATAGGATTTTGCTGACTTATTTTTAATTTTGTAGGATGACCATCTACCATACTAAGAGATGCTTTAGAGAGGAGTATAATCATAAAAGTCACTGTTAACATAATTCAGCTATATCTTATTATTATGAGCACTAAAAAGAAGGGGTTAACAAAAAAGCTGGATTATATTGATTTATGATTGTCCTTATTTAACTGAACTCTCCTTTGAGAAAGCACTCAAAAATTCATGTTTCCTATGTGACTACCCCACCTTCCCTTGCATAATAGGTATGAGGCTTTGCAAGTGGAACTGAACAATGACGAGGACGGTGGTTAATCTAGCTTGGAGGTTAAGTCAGGTTAAGTCAGCCTATGCCCTGCATCAAAACTGCTTCCATAAAGAAAAAAAGATGGGTCATAGTCATAGGAGACTCCCTTCTGAAGGGAACACAAGGCCCAATACACAGACCGGACGCACTTCTTAGGGAAGTCTGCTGGCTCCCTGGGGCACAGGTAAAAGATTTGTCACGGTTTAGCTCCAGTCAGCAACTAAGCACCACACAGCCGCTCACCACCCAATGGGATGGGGGAGACAATCGAAAGAGCCAAAGTAAGAAAACTTGTGGGTTGAGATAAGAACAGTTTAATAATTGGGAAAAAGGGAAAAAATATAATAAAATAATAATAATAAAAAATTGTAATGAGCAGGAAAACAACAAAAGAGAGAGAGAGGAACAAAATCCAGGGGAAAAAAAACTAATGATGCAACTGCTCACCACCCACCGTCTGATGCCCAGCCAGTCTATGAGCAGCGATCGCTATGCCCCGGCTAACTGCCCCCAGTTTATATAATGAGCATGACATCATATGGTATGGAATATCCCTTTGGCCAGTTTGGATCAACTACCCTGGCTGTGTCCCCTCCCAGCTTCTTGTGCACCTGGCAGAGCATGGGAAGCTGAAAAGTCCTTGACTAGTATAAACATTACTTAGCAACAACTAAAACATCAGTACATTTTCAACATTATTCTCATCCTAAATCCAAAACACAGCACTATATTAGCTACTAGGAAGAAAATTAACCCTATCCCAGCCAAAAACAGGACAAAGATGTGAAGGGGAAACTTCCTACCCTGGTACAGCCCTAAGATTATTATCCATCACTGACTTTTCAGGTAGGCAGCAATGAAGCTGCAACTAGAAGCCCAAGGGCAATCAAGAGAGACTTCAGGGCCTTGGCATGACTGGTTAAGGGATCAGGAGCACAAGTAGTGTTCTCCTCTATCCTTCCAGTTGCAGGGAATGATGAGGGAAGAAACAGGAAGACCCAGCAGATCGATACCTGGTCCAAGCCTGGTGTCACGGGCAGAATTTTGGGGTTTTTGATCATGAGTCAGTCTACACACCAGGCTTGCTGGCGACAGACAGTGTACACCTGTCTCAAAGGGGGAAAAGGATCTTTGCACAGGAGTTAACAGGGCACATTGAAAGACCTTTAAACTAGATTTGAAGAGGGGAAGGGATAAAACCAGGTTTGCTAGAGATAAGCCTGAGGGGGGCATGCCAATATTCGAGGGACAGTGTGCTAGCAAGGTCCTTCAGTCTGCCATCTTAGTGGAGGTAGGGGATGGAAATCCATGTGGCAACAAAGACAAAAGGCTTATAGATGTGTTAGAAACCACAGAAGCGCCTGAGAATAGTCACGTAGGAATTAGGGCTTCTCCCCCCAAAAAGGTGACAGGATCAATAGCCCAACTGAAGTGCATCTACACCAATGCACACAGCACAGGCAACAAACAGGAGGATCTGGAAACCATTGTGCAGCAGGAAAACTGTGATACATGGAAACACGGCGGGACCACACACACAACTGGAGTGCTGCAATGGATGGCTATAAACTCTTCAGAAGGGATAGGCAAGAAAGGAAAGGCAGTGGGGTAGCCCTGTATGTTAGGGAGTGTTTTGATTGTCTAGAGCTTAATGATGGTGATGCTAGGGTTGAGTGTTTATGGGTAAGAATCAGGGGGAAGGCCAACAAGCAGATGTCATGGTGGGAGTCTGTTATAGACCACCGAAGCGGGATGAAGAGGCAGATGAAATATTCTGTAAATAGCTGGGACAAGTCTCACAGTCGCTAGCCTTTGTTCTTGTGGGGGACTTCAACTACCAAGTGTCTGCTGGAAAGACAATACAGCAGAGAGGAAACAGTCTAGGAGGTTCCTGGGGTGTGTGGAAGAGACCTTCCTGACACAGCTGGTGAGGGAGCCAACTAGGGAAGGTGCCCCGCTGGACCTGTTGTTTGTGAACAGAGAAGGACTTGTGGGTGATGTGACAGCTGGAGGCTGCCTTGGGCATAGTGATCACAAAATGAAAGTTTTTAATTCTTGGAGAAGTAAGGAGAGGGGTCAGCAGAACTGCCACCTTGGACTTCCGGAGGGGTCTGGCCTATTTAGGAGACTGGTTGACAGTCCCTTGGGAAGCAGTCCTGAAGGGCAAAGGAGTCCAGGAAGGCTGGACATTCTTCAAGAAGGAAATCTTAAAGACACAGGAGCAGGCTGTCCCCATGTGCCGAAAGACGAGCTGGTGGGGAAGAAGACCGGCCTGGCTGAACAGAGAGCTTGATGAGGAAAAGGCTGAAATACTTAATGCCTTCTTTGTCTCAGTCTTTAATAGTCAGACCAGTTGTTCTCAGGATACCCAGCCCCCTGAGCTGGAAGACAGGGACAGGGAGCAGAATGAAGCCCCCATAATCCCAGGGGAAATGTTTAGTGACCTGCGACACCACTTAGACACACACAAGTCTATGGGGCCAGACGGGATCCACCCAAGGGTACTGAGGGAGCTGGCAGAAATGCTCACCAAGCCACTTTCAATCCTTTATCAGCAGTCCTGGCTAACCGGGGAGATCCCAGTTGACTGGAGGTTAGCAAATGTAATGCCCATCTACAAGAAAGGCTGGAAGGAAGATCTAGGGAACTATACGCCTGTCAGTCTGACCTCAGTGCCAGGGAAGGTTATGGAGCAGATCATCTTGAGTGCCATCACACGGCACGTGCAGGACAACCAGGTGGTCAGGCCCAGTCAGCATGGGTTTATGAAAGGCAAGTCCTGCTTGACCAACCTGATCTTCTTCTATGACAAGGTGACCAGCTTAGTGGATGAGGGAAAGCCTGTGGATGTTGTGTACTTAGATTTTAGTATAGCTTTTGACACTGTTTCCCACAGCATTCTCCTGGAAAAACTGGCTGCTCATGGCTTGGACAGGCGTACCCTTCACTGGGTAAAAAACTGGCTGGATGGCCGGGCCCAAAGAGCTGTGGTGAATGGAGTTAAATCCAGTTGGCGGCCGGTCACATGTGGTGTCCCCCAGGGCTCTGTGTTGGGGACAGTTCTGTTTAATATCTTTATCAATGATCTGGACGAGGGGATTGAGTGCACCCTCAGTAAGTTTGCAGAGGGCACCAAGTTGGGTGGGAGTATTATCTGCTTGAGGGTAGAAAGGTTCTACAGAGGAATCTGGATGAGCTGGATTGATGGGCCGAGGCCAGATGTATGCCATTCAAAAAGGCTAAGTGCCAAGTCCTGTACTTGGGTCACAACCACACCATGCAACGTTACAGGCTTGGGGAAGAGCGGCTGGAAAGCTGCCCAGTGGAAAAGGACCTGGGGGTGTTGGTCAATAGCTGGCTGAGTATCAGCCAGCAGTGTGCCCAGGTGGCCAAGAAAGCCAATGGCATCCTGGATTGTATCAGAAATAGTGTGGCCAGCAGGACTAGGGAAGTGATTGTTCCCCTGTACTCGGCACTGGTGAGGCCGCACCTCGAATACTGTGTTCAGTTTTGGGCCCCTCACTACAAGAAAGACATTGAGGTGCTGGATCGTGTCCAGAGAAGGGCAACGAAACTGGTGAAGGGTCTGGAGCACAAGTCTGATGAGGGGCGGCTGAGGGAACTGGGGTTGTTTGGCCTGGAGAAAAGGAGGCTGAGGGGAGACCTTATTGCTCTCTACAAATACCTGAAAGGAGGTTGTAGAGAGGTGGGTGTCAGTCTCTTCTCCCAAGTAACAAGCCATAGGACAAGAGGAAACAGCCTTAAGTTGTGCCAGGGGAGCTTTAGATTGGATATTAGGAAAAATTTCTTCACCAAAAGGGTTGTCAAGTATTGGAACAGGCTGCCCAGGGAAGTGGTTGAGTCACCATCCCTGGAGATATTTAAAAGATGTGTAGATGTGGTGCTTCGGGACATGGTTCAGTGGTGGACTTGGCAGTGTTAGGTTAATGGTTGGACTTAATAATCTTAAAGGTCTTTTCCAACATAAATGATTCTATGATTCTATGACTCTATGAAATTGCTTAAGTATTTACCCAAAAGAAGAAATAACTGGAAAGGATAAAGCAGTTGTTTTCAGTGTGTCTTTTTCTACTACAGTTTTAGAGTGATTGCCCTAATTTGGACTGTTAACAGGAGAATGAGATGCCAGCTGTTGGAGAGGGGGATAATGGAAAAGGCTTTGTAAAAGAAGTTTGCAAGATCAAGCCTTTTGGAGGACAAATTATAATTTGTCTGATGAGAGTCTCCAGTACAAAGAGGTGACTGGGTTTTTTTTCTTTTTTTCATTTATAATACATTTTCACTTGTAGGAAAAACAAACCTGTTTTTCTGCAAAACAAGAGTTCCACCAGGGACACTGCAAGGAGTGAGCTCTGAGTGTGATGTGTTTGCCCATCCTGGAGGTGAACCTGTTCCCGCAGCAACCAGAGGGGTAACAGGGATGTCCATCTGTGGCCCCTTTTCTGTCAGCACAGGACAAAACTATTTCAGGAAGCTCTCACCAGTGTAAACACTTTCCTCACATTTTCTTTGCCTTACCGCTGTGAATGTGAATGCTGTGTGTCATCCCTTAAGCTTTCTGAAGGCACCATGAGTGTGGCAGTCCATATTTCTTCCTTGTTCTGTGTTTGCAGTGTGTGATGCCACAAAGCCAAATGAAGGGGGGAAGAAGGGGGTGAGGAAAGCCAAGGAATAGTGGTAAGAAGGAAGAAGCAGTTTACACAGCAAATAAAAAGCCAAATAAAAGCTGTGCAGACACAATAAATCTTCCCATGATATTCCTCATGTTCCCAACATACACAAGGGTGATACAGGGGTTGCTGAAGGATGAAGAGAAGTCCATTGATTATTCGTTCCACAATATCTTTTGGGAACAACTGGTCTGATACTGTGCCTCTTTCACTCATCTCAGTTGTGACAGCATTCTCTGTCTAAGAGCTGAAGAGTAAAATGTTACAGACATCCCTACTGTGGCTAGTGCAGAAACACTGATGAAACTATCAGGTCCAGACACATCTTGAAGTGCTGAAGGTGAAATAAGTCCTTTCTCTGACATCTTTATTTTTGAAAATACAGTACAGGACTCAGACCAATTCTTTATGGACTACTTTTTGTACAAACATGACCATCCTAAATATCATATCAGAATATTTAGAATACTTATAAGTCACACTTTGAATGGTTACTTTTTAGTAACCAGTCAGTGGTGAGGGTCATGCTAGTTCTTGAAGAACAAAGGGGAAAATATATGAAGACATAACTGAATGTACTTTGTCTGTGTTATATTTCTATTTGAAATATTTGGCAGGATCATCTAACAGCATTTCAGATGCCCTCAGATACCTGAAAGTCCAGATGGGGCTGGCAGATATCTTGCATAGTCTACAGGAAACACGAGCCTTCTTGGAGACAGCTAAAGACACTATAGGACATTGAAAATGTCCATGTGGGCAACTAAATCAAATTCATTTTGCCTCATTTAAGGCAAAATAAATGTCTTTTTAAGCTTCACTGACTGTATTGACAAGATGCTTTATTCAACTGTCTCGATTCAACTTGATTCAACTGTCTTAAACTGTCTCCCAACCTACATTGCAGTGGTAGGGCCCCACTTTGGGCACTGTGTTCAGTTTTGGGTGCCTCATTCTAAGAAGGACATCAAACTATTAGAGTGTGTCCAGAGGAGGGCGACCAAGATGGTGAAAGGCCTCAAGGGCAAGACTTACAAGGAGTGGCTGAGGTCACTTGGTCTGTTCAGCTTGGAGAAGAGAAGGCTGAGGGGTGCCCTCATCACAGTCTACACCTTCCTCAAGGAGGGCAGTGGGGAGGAGATGCTGATCTCCTCTCTCTGGTGACCAGCGACAGGACACAAGGAAATGGAATGAAGCTGCATCAGGGGAAGTTCAGACTGGACATTAGGAAAAGGTTCTTCACTGAGAGGGTGCTTGGTCACTGGAACAGGCTCCCCAGGGAAGAGGTCATGGCATCAAGCCTGTCAGAGTTCAAGGAGCGTCTGGATGACATTCTTAGTCATATGGTTTAGTTTCAGGTAGTCCTGTGAGGAGCGGGGAGTTGGACTTGGATCCTTATGGGTCCCTTTCAACTTGAGATATTCTATGATTCCGTGATTCTAACGTAGGCACTTGCTGTCTTTGTGGAAGCCCTTTTTGGTGCCCTGACCTCCATCTGCCTTCCAGAAAGGTTTCGCTCTCCCTCAGCACCTGTTTTGTAGCTATCATCTCCAGGTATAAGACTCAGAGGTACTGGCTACAAAGGGAGCTTAAATACTTAGTACGCATTTAGAAGCTACATGTCATTATTTGCATGTTGGTGCTTTAGTCTCAAATTGAGCTCCCGAATTTCACAAAGTCAGGTACAGAGCTGCAAACACTGGCCTCACACTGGCTCCTGAAGACATTTTTATACGCCTTATTTCAAATGTCTATGCATATTTGAAAGATATGCATGTAAAGGGAATGAGACTTGATGCCAATTGCTCTTGAAGTAGGGAGGAGACTCTCAGTGGCCATTAGCTCATGCTCACTCTATACTCATGAACTGAAGATTCAGAGTTAAAATTGGCGTGTGCAAAAAATATGCAATACAACTGCATATGGAAACTTTAGTTTCAGTTTATAGGTGTTTTTTATTAAATTTGTATTTGGTTGTGGCAGGTCAGACAGAACGCAAATATTTTTTGCAGCCATAGGGAAGGAGACCTTCTTACTTCTAGCTTACCTTAAGAATAAAATAAATGACTACTTAGCACCCACATTAAGTGTGTGAGGCAGCAGTCTGCTTATTATCTGGTTGTATGGACACACAAGAAAAGGTTCTAGATATCCGAAGTGCTGTCTATTCAGCTAATAAATCTGATGCAAAGCAGATGGTGAAGTTTGCAGCAAACTAAGTATAAAAGTGCTTACGAACGCTGCTAGGCATGTCACAGTTTTGATTACAAAAATCCATTGCTACCAAGGATTTGAAAACATGCTTGCAACAATCCATTCTGCACAGCACAACTTAGCGAGTAAGTCTGAAGCAGAGAGCAAATATTTTATTAATTTTCCTATATTGTAACCAGAACAAGTCATTTTGATCTACATCTTACACAAAGTACGCAGGGACATGCAATGTTTTCTTATTCTATGATTTGCAGATATTTTTCAGTTTAAACTATTCATCCTCACTGGTTTGGGGTTTTTTGTATTATTTTTTAAAGATCTGTGAAAATATTTCAGTCATGATATTTCCCATTATGCTAAATGCCAGATAAAGATAATGGTTGCTGTCCCAAAAGAGCTTACAAGTTTAGGCTCTAATCATGCAGATTTTCTGCACACACCAAATTATAGACAGGACTGCTGACACTGCCTATTAGTAAGGTTTCTTAACACTTTCTGTCTAAAGATTCTGTTTACAGTGTCTGAAAACTTTACCAAAATTTAACTAGTTTGAGTGAAATGCATGCATGTTAGCTGCTCTGGAAAGTTTAAGCCAAGAGTAAGAGTGGATACAAGATCATAGAATCGTTTAGGTTGGAAAAGACCTTTAAGATCATCAAGTCCTTCCATTAACCTAGCACTGCCAAGTCCACCACTACACCATGTCCCTAAGCACCACGTCTACACATCTTTTAAACACCTCCAGCAATGGTGACTCAACCATGGCCCTGGTCAGCATGTTCCAATGCTTGACAACCCTTTTGGTGAAGAAATTGTTCCTAATATACAACCTAAACCTCCCCTGGCACAACTTGAGGCCATTTCCTCTTGCCCTAGCATGAACAGCATTAAGCAGTCCTCTCTTCCTCAGTAGGATCTAGCCCTGCTGCATTAACACATGGACTCCAGCATCAGACAGACTTTAACCAGCTTCACTTGCCAGCTCTATCACAGTCACAGGGACAGTTTCCTACAGGATCACAAGGCAGATACACTATTTTGTTTATGTGCAAAAAATGCCTGTGACCTTTTCACTTTTTTTTTTTTTTTTAACACTCTGGTAGTCTAGTGTTTTCCATTCAGCACTTATTCTTTCTGCAGTGGCCATGATACTAGAACTGCGTCTTCTACCTCCACAACAGACATCCACAAGTCAACAGTCAGCTTGGGGGAAAAAAGTGCATGTTCACTCCAGACTTACTGAAGCTTCCCCACAAATAACTCTGATGGCTCTGAGCACATTCAGGAGGGGAGGGAATTCACTGAAATTATGGCAATTTTCCCTCTAAAGTCAGCCAGAGGAAATGGCTGCAGGGTTATTGTCTCTTATGAGTCTTCAATGATTCTTCAGCTGTACAAACTAGAAAACACAAAGGACAGCAGCTGGACCACAGTAAAAGTACAGTAAGGCAAAGAGAGTAGATTGAGACAAAGAATCCATCTGGGGACACTATAATTAGAAGATTCGGCCTTGGTGAGAGGAAGACGGATATAGCAACAGTGGAGATAACATACGAGAGTGGAGAATGTGATATAAAAGTAAAAGAAAGGAGAAAGAGAGATTGAAAGAGGAGTTGGGGGGGGGGGGGGGGGTGTGGAACTGAAACTGGCCAGGCAACGAGACTAAGAAAATGGGATAGGTATAGAGGAGAGAGATCCGGATGTTGCTGGGATGAAGTTTGAAAGCAAATGTCATCCCCTCAAGAAGGTGACAGGGTACCATTGCAGAATCGATCACTCAAAAGTTAGGAATACCAAGATTCAGGTTGCTTTAGTGACATAGAAAGGTGATGTAAGATGCAAAATTTCTTGAAAATAAAATAATCAGGGCTTTTTAATGACTTTCAAAAACTTATTGAATGCTATATCTCACTGTCATTAGAATAGGAATAGTACCATCTCTTCTCCCATAGGAATATCAAGCAGAGTAGTTAACATTTTCAGAGTGTTCAGATACTACAGAGACGTGTGTAAAAGATAAATGAGGACATTGATCATTCTGTCCCTAGAGAGCAGATTTCATGTTCCAAATTTATTTCATTGGGTCCAGAACCTTGATGCTTCTGAAAACCTCGCTTGAAGCTTGATGGTATCTTTAGGAGTGTAAATACCATGGAATTTTCTAGCTAGATTTGTACCTTCTTTGGTGGCAATGCCTGAACTCATATTTGAGTTCCTTTGACAAGGAAAACAGCTGCTACACCTCAGCGCACATAGTGAAGTGGGCAGTGGGGTCTAAAACTCTTATGAGTACATACAAAGGTACTAAAAAGACAATATAAACTCACCCTCAGTACCTCAGATAATGACGACCTTGCAGTTTCTTATGCTGCTGTGGTGGTAAGTACAGTCTGAGGCACCTAAATATAAAGTCTTGGGAGTAAAATAAACATTTTAGGGAGATGTAACATAATTTGCTACTCGCATCACTGAATAAGAAATTAACAGTCTGAGAACAGAGAAAAAGCTGCGTATTTCATCCACTAATGGAGGTTCTTATTCTACACTCATTACCACAGCTGACTGACACAGAGAGGATTTCATCATCAATCAATTGTTTGTGAATAATCTTCATCCTCACACTCCAATTTGCTGAAGAATTACTTTGTTTGAAAGAAAATAATTGAATTGCTATTATTAATGAAAGAAAGTTCAGTTAAAAAAAAAAAAATCAATGCCTCACTGTATTAGACATAAAGAATGAGCATGAAGACATTATCTCTCCAGAGAGTCTGAACTCTGGGAGTTGGATAACGTGCAACAGGTGAATAAACAAAGAAAAAGGTACAGAAGGCAACAAGAAGGGTTTGAAGAAAGTTAACAACAAATACAGATGTGACTGTGTAGTATACAAATAACTGCAAACAACAAATACCTTTGAGAATTTTGCAATTTCCTCATAGATAATTAATGGAAAGAGGGAGGAGGGAAGTGATATAAAGATTATCCAAGTCAATCCTATTTGCCATTTTCTGGTGAAAAAAAAAAAATGTCCAGCAAGCACAGCTGAATTCATGTCACACTCTTCTTATTTTGGCATAATTTGTGGTGTCTAGTGCCAGAAGAGATCAACAGGACATCTAGCATAATCTCCAGCCTACCACATGCCATCTAACTTCCCACAGTTACCCTTGTACTGAGCTCACTAACTTGCTTTCAGCAAAAGCATAACTTCCGGAAAGGTATCCTGTCTTAATTTGAACACTTTAAGGAACATAGGCTTCATCAATTCCCTTGGTAATTTTTCCCATTAGTTAATCAAGAGAGGTTTACCACCTAATGTCTAAACTGAAATTGTCAATTCTTTGCTTCCACTTCTTCATTCATTTTCTATTTTTCGGTTATTTTAAAGTACATGGTACTCTCTATCTATTGAAAATATTTCTACTCTGTAATCACATCTATCTTTGGTCATCGTTCTGATAAACTAAATAGACAGAAAAAAACATTTGCTTTTGATTTTCTGTAATTCAAAAATAAATATCTTTTTCTGCAATCTCTGCAATTTTTCAATATCCCTTTTAAAATAGAAGACACATAGGGCAGGATTGAGTTCCAGCTTAAAATACATGACTTGACTCATTTTCATAAATATCTAGCACTGTTTGTGATATCCACAGGCATCTGAGACATAACACAGTGCAGGCAGAAGACTTCCAAAAGATGCACAGCACTTCTGACAGGAAATTAGAGTCCAAGTAGGATATCCTAGAGCATCCCAAATGGCAATATACACTAATGTTTAGGTAAAGGAATCATGCCATAAGGTCCAGACTTAATCACCTTAATTGCAAAATTTCACATGTACATGTAAAATACACCTCATGTGCACATGTATGACGTGCATCTCACATGCATGTTTAAACTCCCTTTACAATCAACAACAATCTGGTCAATGCAGTCAGCAGTACCTAGAGAGAAAGTCAGCTAACTGAAAGAGGCAAGATGAATCACTCCTTAGATTATTGACTCTATTGAATAGGGTCTCAAATGAGTAGCTCTCACACACAGACTTTTATTGCCACTTAAGATGTTCTAGGGTATCCTCCTTGGCCTCCAGCTGCCTTGCCAGGCAGGCAAGAGAGTACTGTCATCCTGTGTGGGGATGTCTTGGATACCCTAAGACATCTCAAGTAACCCAAGGCAAATATGTTTCATCAACAAATAGAGGCCTTTCCTTCTGAATACAAAAACAGGACTGTACTCCAGTCCTGGTAACATTTGTACTACGTACATCTCAGAGCACATCCCTCCTCAAACTGCTCTTACTCATATTTCAGAAGTTACTGGAGCTCTTTGCACTGCAGCACTCCACTGAGATAAGACTTTATTCCCTGTAGTCCTAAAACTCTTTCAGGTAATGGATGGAAACCACCTCAACTGTCATATGAGCCAGGTTCCTTTTATAGTTAGTGGAGAGAAATTAGCATTTCTACAGCATGATTCATCTGGGCTATTTTAGAGCTATAGCTTGAGATGATACGAATTGTACCAAAGAAGTGTTAGTTTCTTCAAAGTGACAAGAAAAGGAAACTAGATGATTGTCTCAGATGTAAATATCTAAGCTGTAGAGATCTAAAATTTTATATGATTAATACAAACTTTAC
The DNA here is from genome assembly GCF_034638445.1 of Ciconia boyciana. Lineage (NCBI taxonomy): Eukaryota > Metazoa > Chordata > Aves > Ciconiiformes > Ciconiidae > Ciconia > Ciconia boyciana. The sequence goes on along the minus strand of NC_132936.1, from coordinate 9,475,083 downwards.
TATCTAAGATATAGTTTTGCCTTAGAGAAGTAAACAGACTTCTCTATGAAACTGTTGTGTAAGGCAGTGTTATACTTTCTCCACAACTCTAGTTGATGGGACTCTTTAATTTCTTTCAGGTCTGCATCACCATTTAACAATGAACAAAGTATTGAATGAAATTTGCCCCAATGCTACACTGGAGAGGAATTCAGGATACCAGTTCTCCCAGAGGAACAGAAAGAAAGAAAGAAGAATCTGGTTTTACCATATGAAAGAAGCTGGGTTTCCTCCGTGGTGTGAGCATATACTGCTGACCCTGAAGAGTGAATGTTCCGAAGTCTGGCAATCATATCTGCAGTCCCTGCAAAAGCTCAAAGGGTTTCTAGCATGGAATCACCTGGAATTATCCCTTTACTTGACAGCACTTTGCTGTGTACTGCTTAGGTTAAAGGCAGTGTTGAACAGCAGCATGCTCTCTGACATTTGAAAGGCTGTTCTCCCTTCAGCATACATCTGTAACCCTCATTAATGTCAATGGAAGTCAAGGATGCAAAACTGGACTCAGAAGGCACCACTGGGGCCAGCCTTTAAAAAGATGAGATATGGGAAGACAAGAGTCACTCATACAGGCAGGACAGACTTCAGGAGGCAAATATTTGTTATCCATTATATGCCTATTTGCATGTCGATCTGCATTTCTGGAGCATAAACCTGTAAAATAATAGGCTGTTTTGATACCAAATACAGCTGAGAGCGCTCAGCAGCTTTCAGAATTGAACCATCTGAGTTTTCTCTGTGTCTGCTACATAACATATGACTGAAAGCATGGGGTTGTTTGGTTTTCAGAAACCATGTGTGTGGAAAATAATTGCAAAGTGCTTTTGCTACCTGCTAAGACCAACTTGCTGTCTAAACCTGGCTCATATTATTAGACCATTTCCGTAGTCCAACATGCAAACACATACGTAACATTCATAAAACCAACGCTAGAAAGTGTTCAAGGAAAATTGAGCTTTTAATCATGCTACACTCACTAGAGGTTTGTCCCCGAACATCTTCAGCACATTCCAAAATGTAAATGGTCTGGCATCTATAGATTGTGTCAGTTATAAATCAAGCAGGCAAACATTTAATCTCACACTTGTAGGTTCGGAAAACAGCTTTTCTTTCTCAGCTGCTGTCAGTGAGGCTATTCCTGCTGCCACCACAGCAGCTACTGCTATCGCTACTTCTGCTTCTGCTGTTACTGCTTCCACTATGCCCCGTGTTGCTGTCTCTGTGCTGCATGCCTGGCAGTGATAGATACGGCAGTGTGATAATAGCAGCTACAGAAAGAGCATCAGAAGGAACTGTGACGGTGGAGGAGGCAGGAGCATGCAAGCAGCTCTCATCTGGAGCAGGCGCCAGGAGGGGAACACAGATCCTATAGGTACATCTGATGTTGTGGGTCATTAACTAAAAATCAGATTTTAAAAAGCCACTGTGGGTTGGTCCAGTGTATTAAAAGAGTGAGACTAGTACCGTGCTTTTGGAGGATGCAGAAAAGGAGTTTATAGTTCAAGCAATGCAAGTTATCTTTTCATTAATGTACTCTAATATGCATTTTCTAACTTCTGAGAGGTACATTTTCTGCCAGTATTTCAAAATATCTAACAGTTTATAATCAGATTAATGTAGTCCCTAGACAGATTAATGTGAAAATTACATTGTGTTTGTGCAGGGCAAAGTTCCCAGCTCACAGTTATTGTAAGTGAACTTATGTGGTCACATTTGTGGCATATAAGTTGTTTCTCCAGCAAGAAAGCTGAAGTAGAACAGGGTGTAACCTCATGCAAATGAACAACAGGTTATGAAAAATCTAGTTCTTGGAGTTAAGGTAATATTATCAGACACTTGGTCTTTCCTTTTTCTCTCTCTGAATTTTGTACAGCTGGAATTCGAGGAACTTGGACTAAATTTCCTCCAGGATTTCCTGACATCTGGCAGCTTGGTTGGAGCACCAGCTCCAGCAATGTGCAGAATTCACAGCCTGTCTTGTGCATGCACACTGCAAATTTAGAGAACATATGCAGATAGGGAGCCTTTGGCCTCTGATGCAAGGTATTCTGCTCCTAAAATTCAGCAAATCTGATGTCTTTAGAACATGTCAGACTTACAATGTCTGCAAGATTGTCGTTTTGGTGAGTGTGTAGTTGGCTCAATGAATACCAGAAGCCCTCTGCTTATTCCAAATGTGCACGTTTCTGCTTGGAAATCCCACACAAAAATTTGGCACCCTTTGATCTGGGAATTGATTGTCAAATCATTTTGTGGTCACATTTTTCAGGATGAGAAATCCTGAAATCCTTCCTTTTACACTGGTCTCTTTTGCACTTCTATCTCAGCAGACAATAAAGAATCAGATAGGACACTGCATTGTCTTTCTTGTCCATAAAGGATCTGGAGGAAATTCTAATTCACACAAGACAGAAGAGTCAAGCAATAGTTAGACTTCTCCTTTCATGGGAATGCCAAAGTATACCAACATTGGTTTTCCAACTCAAAAACAATGAATTGAGCAGTTATTATAGACCTCTAGTTGAAGTAAACAGCCCTGTGACCAGGCAGGATTGCCAGCTCAGGTTCCGTACTGAATGAGGGTGGCTCAATCCTAGTGTAGATAGAAGTCCAAAGGATAAAAAAGTGTGGTCACATCAGTTCTAGTCATAGACCATGAAGACACAGGCACAAAGCTCAGCTTTCACCTCCTCCTGGCTTTCGCCTCTAAAATGCATACGGATCCGTTATCTTAACCTATGTCTTTAAAACCAAGAATAGCCTGCACACTATCAACCCTGAGTTAGCTTTGGCTGCCGTGCTGTCTGACAGAGTTTATTGCTCTGGGTGGTTACTCCTGCTTCCTACAGCTGGGTTTTACTGTTCAAAGAGGCTGTATAGCACTTGGGTTACATCTGAAACAGAATACTTGACACACCGACAGCCTTTAGCAATGTCTGCAATTGTCTGTGGATCTGAGACCCACTAGCAGGAAACTATTAGCACCCTTCAACAGAACAGTATTTCTACTTGTACCAAAAGAGGTCACATCAATTTATAGGCCTTCTACCACAATAAGAGCCTCAATTGCTTGCAGATGCTATTCTTGACTGGGAATAATAGCCATTGAGTTAGCTGCAGAACATTAGAAACCTATTTAGTTGCTAGGAGGTCAATTCAGTTGCTCACAGATCGGTGTCCAGAGCCATATGAGATGCTGTAGTGCTACACGCAACTTCCATTTGCCACACCAGAAGGCATAAGGTTTCCCATAAGTCCTGTGTGATACCTGCCAGCCCTGTATTAATGCCTGTCATAGTCTAGGTCATCTCAAATGACACTGGACTCCTAAGTGTGGACAGAAGAGGCACATAAATATTTCCAAAACTACGTGCAGATTTAAAATATACATGTAAAAAGTGTCTATACGTTGCTGATCTAAACACACAAAACACAAGGATTTAGCTATACCCATTAAATGCCTGTGAATGTGTCCAGTGGTAACGCTAAGATAATTTTTCTAAGGCCCTCCTGTCCTGCTTCCTCCTCTTTTCAAGGGTTTAGTATTTAGTATTTACTACAGCTAGTTCAAATACAACAATCACTGTGCTAAAACACCTCCATGAGCTGCTTCAAAGCTCTTTTTTGATAGGATTTAGCCTTCCCAGACTCAATGGAGCAGCATCCAAATTCTCCACAAGGAACGCCAGCTTCTTGCAGCAGAGAAAAAAAAGAGTAGCTGAACAATCTCCCTTCAATCTGCAGTCAGCAGAATCCTCTTTTCCTGTTGTTCTCTTCCAGTTGGGCAGGGGCACCTGCTGTCAAAATCCCGTAAATCAGCCAAGTCCCTAGAAAACAATCTTTACAATAGGTCTCTGTGCTCATAAGAACTGCAGTGGGGCTGTATAGCCTATTTATATACTCTCAGTGAGCTCCCGCTGGTTCTCAAATACACTCTAAAGTGTCTTGTCATGTCATTTGACCACCACAGAAATCACCTTTGCAGCTACTGATAATTAATGAAACCACACAGAGTAAGATTCATCTCAGCCATTTTTGGCCATCTAAAGACTAGACTTCCTAATTAAGAGCCTGCCCCTGTAGTCCACCTATTCATGCACCTCTAAAGGGTAATTCATGTCTCCTAACATCAATGTAGACTGACATGTCCTCTGAACAAACTTCTCTTTCTCCTCTGACTGTCTAGGAGACAAGCTTAGCTGCTAGACTTTTAGGAAGTTTAAAAGTGATGGATCACACCTGGTTTGATAACTTTTGAATTTTTGGCTCAGTTGGCCAAGTTTGTCAGCCTACTGAACTCCCAAACAGAAAGAGAAAATTATATACGTGATTTATTTCATCTCACTTTAGACATCTAACAGTCAAAGCAGGTCCATTCCTCTGGCCATCAAAAAGGCAAATTAATGCCTGAATCACCCTGGGAGTAAATGACTGACTTTTTTTGTGCATCAGCTAAGGAAAACATCAGACAACATAGTTACATTTCTCCCTTTTAGTTATCTGAAGTAGACCAAACCAGTCCTCCACCTGTGACTTCCCTACAGTTTCTTATCTTATTTACACTATAAATTTCTTCAATGCATGTTTATAGGTAAACTAATACCTCGTCTGTGTTAGCAGTGTTACCTTTTTTTTTTTTCAGTGTATTTTCTCATGGTAGGACCAAATTCACTATTTGTCACTAAAAAGTCCACTGTTGACCTGTTGTACTTCATTTATTTACAACAATCAGCTTGGCTGTAGCACAAAATGCTTTTAATACAAGAAGCAGGATTTTTATTCTTGGAGGATGTTGTGGTTTAACCCCAGCCAGCAACTAAGCACCACACAGCCACTCGCTCACTCCCCCCCAGTGGGATGGGGGAGAGAATCAGAAGAGTTAAAGTGAGAAAACTTGTGGGTTGAGATAAAGACAGTTTAATAGGTAAAGCAAAAGCCATGCACACAAGCAAAGCAGAGCAAGGAATTCATTCACTACTTCCCATCAGTAAGGAGGTGTTCAGCCATCTCCAGGAAAGCAGGGCTCCATCAGGCATAACGGTTACTTGGGAAGACAAAACCTATCACTCTGAATGTCCCCCCCTTCCTTCTTCTTCCCCAGCTTTATATACTGAGCATGATGCCATATGGTATGGAATATCCCTTTGGCCAGTTTGGATCAACTATCCTGGCTGTGCCCCCTCCCAACTTCCCGGGCACCTGGCAGAGCATGGGAAGCTGAAAAGTCCTTGACTAGTGTAAATAGTACTTAGCAACAACTAAAACATCCCTGTGTTATCAACACTGTTTTCAGCACAAATCCAAAACATAGCCCTATACTAGCTACTGTAAAGAAAATTAACTCTATCCCAGCCAAAACCAGCACAGAGGACAATGCCCAAATAATGCAAATATTGATTAATTCAGTAATTTACATGTGTTGAGTTTCTAATTTAACTCATTCCTCACAACTGCATTGTATGGTTGAATGTTCCTACATACCAAGACTTGACATGACCAAAGACTGACTATATGTTAGAAAGCAACATATCCCAACAGAAGAAAGCAATATCTTCCAAACAAACAAGCAAGATGGAAGGTACAGTCATGTCATTTCTAAGTGATACATTGCTCACTGTCACCATTTCAAGCCTAATTTGAAAGTGAATGTCCTCCATCCCTCTTCAGTGAAAGAAAATCAAATTGTCCATGTCCACTCCTAATTAATTGTTCTCAGGAGGATCTGGAACCTGATCCACTGTGAGGTTCGGTTTACTTTTCCTTCCTTACTTACATTTTCCCCACTTGTTCTCATTTTCTGCACTTGTTCTAGATGTATGGCTACAGGACTAAGGCAACGTGCAAAATACATCAGTGCTGCTATTAACTTGCAATGTCATTGTTCAAGAGTCTTAGCGACTTCCAGCACATTAGGAATAAAACTCCAGCCCTTACCATACCTGGTGTATTTTGTCCATATGTCCCCTTCTTTCTGTATTTTAACTCATGGGGAATTTCTTACCATAACTGGCCACTGTTGCCAACACTGAAGCATTTGGGCTCAAATATAATGCTCTTGAACTGTAAAGAAATATGCAGGAGACAGAAGGCAGGAGATGAGAATTTATTACTGTGCTGCTTCTCTCTTTAGAGTAAATCCCAGAATACATACTGTTGAATTTGCACTGCCATTTGTGGTTAGAAAGAAGGAACAACCACTAGACATCACGTTGAAGGAGATAGCTTTCTGTATTACAAAACACATGGCGCTTCCACATACTGTCCCATACAATTAAGAAAATGGATTAAAACCAGACAAATCAAGAGCTGAAGCATCTTGCTAGAGGTGAGAGAAAGACTAAAAGAAGACCAGGCTCGCATGCCCCATTACAGAGCAGCCTGGAAAGGAAAATACTGTCACCAGTATTGATTTTCATTCTCTCCACAAACCAGGACTGCAGAAATGCACACTGCTGTTTGTACAGAGAGTGTGTCAGCAGAGAAAGGAGGGAGAACACACGTGGGAACATCTGTTCTGAGAAACAGGTTGCAAATAGCCATGTAATAGCACGACAGAAACATCTGCGCCACATGCAGCCTACCATGACCGGAGCATCGGGAGGGACAAGGACGCAAACAAGTCTATGAGCATTAGGTCAGGAAGAGGCTCACTGCTAGGCAGGAAATGCTCCACTAATCCTTTTTACTTATTGCAGTCCCATTATAATTTAAAAGGTAGGAGTGCGGAAGGAGATGGGGCTTTGTGTGACATAGGCAGATGCTAGAAGAAAGGCTGCATTGCGTATCCGATGGCGCAAGGAACTGTTAAGGAAATGTGCTGAACAGTAATCATAATTAAGAGACAAGCAGCAAGCTAAATATAATATTAGTCAGAGCTTCTGTGCCATGAGTTAACTAATACTGCAATTTTTTCTTCTTTTGAGATGAGGAGTAATGTATTATACCGTATCTGTTCAGATAGTAATGCACTGCTGAAATTCTGTTTCAGATGCAGTGAGGACATGGAATAGTTCTGTTCAGTTTTTTCCTTAGACAATCCAGGGTATGTGTAATCCAGCAGGCTGGGAAAAAAAAGGGCAACTCTGTGAGCAACAAGTTTTCCCTGTGCGATTTTCACTTCAGCCATCAGCAAGCAGGCAGAGACTTCTTGTTCTTCAGGCTTCAGCATGGTTCCTGGTACTATCAAAATAATCTAGTTTTGCTTAAAGAAAGAAAGCAGGAAAGAATCTCGTTCACTAAACTTTCAAATGGTCCTGCAACAAATACATCCATACCCACAGTTGCATGTAGGTGGAGGAGCCAGCGTGAGTATGTCCTTAAGTGCACAAGAAAGTACTTTTGCATTATTCCTGAATTGCATATGTATTACCCTCCTTGGAAATATGCAAATACAGTCTATGCAAATTCATCACTTTTCTGCACATAACTTTAGCACAGCCCACCCATTTCTCAAGCCTTAGACAATTTGAGGTTCTGTGTAAAATTCAATATCATTCTGGTAGTTTTCCAAAGTATGTCAGACCAGGGGGAATTCCAGAACCTTTGTTGTACATGTGAACTGACATTCAATAGGTTTTCCTCCTTCACTAGTGATAATTTTGCTAATTATCTTTTATATGTTAAAATAATTTTGTAATGGATAAAGCCAGCACTTTGTAATCTGATTGCTAAAAAAAGATGGTGGATCAATAAGAGAAGAAAAATAATACACTGTCCTGAAACTACCAAAGAAAAGTAGTGCTTGTTTCAAACTGACAATCGGTCTTGATGGGGCTGCCTTTGGTGAAGGGAAGATGATATGACATGGAAAAAGCATTGAAGACCACAGCCATTCAAAGTGGTTGATGACACTATTATAACAAAATTATCAGCCACCACTGTAGACACAAAAAAGGACTATTTTAGGAAACATTTCCAACTGCATGTTCCTCCAAAATGCTTTGACTTTCTTACTTACAAGGTTAGACTGACCTAAAATAGTACTGCAGTCAGTGGGCAACATTGCCAGCTATGTGTCAGAGATGGCTAGCAAAGAAGAAAAGATTTCTGTATGTGCTCATATCAGAGTACTCATCAAAAAAAGGCTGTGAAAAAGCTGAAAAATCTCTGGGTGTGAAAGAACTGGTCACCAGAAGCTTTGCCAGCAAGACTGCTGTCATTCTTTTCACACTTCCTTTCATACAGATCACAATCTTCCTCCTCCACCTCCTCTTCCTCAGGACAGCAACTCTTGGATGGGCTCCCAGATTTAACATCAGTGAAAGAAAAAGGACCAAATGTCTGAAGAAATCCTAAGGGTTTTGACCAACCATTAAGAAAAATAAATGTTTTCTGCCTAGAGACTGAGCTTTTGCAAATGCTTGTCACCAACTAAGGAAAATTAAATTATTATGTCTTAATCTGGTTTTGGTTGTTGTTTTGTTTCGTTTTTTTTTTCCCTAATATCCACAAATTGACCAAACTCTTCAATTATCCAATAAAATAAAACAGATCCAGATAATTCATAGCTAAATGTAAGGACGAAAGGTTGTACAAAAAAATGGGGATATAGGGGTAAGGTAGAGGGAAAGGAATGAGTAATAGTCAGTATCTCTCAGGTACTTTTGCACAGGCTGTTTTTTTCCATTGCACATTGAATGCAATGCTAACAGAAAGAAATTAAGACTTGTATAATACAGGTAGATTGGAACAAAAAGGAAGGTGGGAGAGACAGACCCACATATGAGATGGATGAATGAAGCAAGAGAGACAGGATAAATATGAGCATTTGGAGGATGAAAGCAACTGAAGGACAAAGAGCTAAAAGATCCAAAAGCAATAACCAATTCAGTAAAGCAGCCAACAAAGCAGGGACTACTGAAACTGATAAAAGCAGATTCGTTGACTGATACTAGGTTGACTAGTGCTTGCTTGCTGGAGCAGAAGATGGTTGCAGGCAACCAGGCACACCTCAGGTGCTTCAAGTGTGAAAGACAATAAGGATTCTCCCTGAATGACCCAAAAGGCCTGAAGATGGGTAAACAACTGACTGACAAGGAAATGAATATAGCTTTATTGAAGTCAGACAAAATCAGATGGGGAAATGTGGCATTAATTTTAAGCATATGGCATAAATGATAAACCACTGGAACAAACTATTGAGAGAGGAGGTGGACTCACCATCTGTTGATACTTTCAAAAATAAGATTGCATATCTTTCTGGAAAATAAATATTTTATACAAGCACATGTTACTGAGCTCAAAACAGAAGCAGCTGCAGGAAATCTAAAGTCTGTGAAAATACACGACATCAGAAGAGTTGTACTAATGGTCTCTCTATCCTAAAAACCTGTAAAGCTTTCCCAGGAGCACCTTGAGAGTGGTAAAGTGGTATCAAATGGCATATGAAAAATAAACCATTGATAACAATACGCAGAGTGTTACAAAACAGACCATAATAGTCAAATCTTCTTTATGTGTGTGTGTATACACATTTAAATAAAAGTGAAATAAGAAAAAAATGAAACACATATTTGAGGTACTCTGTAAACTTAAAAAAACTGTGCAGTGTTGTCATGATCTCTGCAGCAAAATGACTGTGATACTGTCAATTAGGAGGTGATACTGTAAATTATGAAGTGTAAGATTAAAATGAGATAGTGTAATATATCTGAATCATAGTGCCACATATTCCTGCTTGGATTAGGATTTAACTTCTGCTAGTTTGTATTCTTTGCTAATTAAAATCAAATATCCACAGATGGAAGCTACTTTATACACTTGACCTGTGTTACACTAGTTGAAATCAAGACTAACCCACTGCAGCTCCAGAGCTGAAATCTGTTTTCCCTTTGTCACCGAATGCTGCAACTTCTGTAACAGTCCATGACAGCAAACTGTCATCCTTCAAAATTAATACAGGCTCTTCTCCCCAGTCACTAAATTTTATGAAAGGTGTAGTTCCAGGAAGCCAAAACAGGAGACAAAAACCCAGGTTATTTCCATTCTTATTTTACTCAACATTGCTTGAAGCCTCCACAGTCTCAACAGGCAGGAGTAATGTTATCAAAGGCAGGCATCTACATTAGAAATGCTTCTATCTGAGCTTGTCACCCCACCTCCATTTAGAGGCAGTAGAAAGGAATAAAACACTTCTAGGATGTGATTCTTCCTGTTTTATAGTCATTGTCTAAAGCAGGGCAGATGAAAGTGCTTGTTTCATTTAGAGGAAGACAAGAATGGAAAGTGCAGCATGGACTTCTAAAATTAGGAGAGATTAATCCCCCTCTGCCTGTCTCTTTCTGGAACAGCAGAGATCTGGAATATCTTAGGAGTTTTCTAACCCTCGTATATAAATGGAGAGATATGGCATATAGCTCACTTGGATTAAAGCATTGACAAAAGACCTTTAGAGTTTTAACTCCAGTAAGTAGCTTGAGTTGCAGCCTAGATTGCTCTAGAAACTTTCAGCAGGTTGCAGCAGCCTAAGTGAAGGACCATTTTAGATACCTTGGGATATCTGAGACATCTGGATATGGATGGAAAATACAAGACAGGGCCTACAGGATACACATTACCTTCCAGCTAAAGGTCAAGGATACCCCACTGAGTCCAAAATGGCTATGATCTGAATGCTAACTTCCTGTTGCTACCTAATTTTCAATCATTTTACTTTAAGCAACCCAAATTAACACCATAATTTCATTTGCTGTATAGACAAAGTTGAATTATCAATAGCAAGGTAATCAAGTAGGTTGTCTCTCATTATTGGTGGGTAAGGATGCTTCCCCCAGTTCATTCTGACAAAAACATTGCACCTCATCCAAATATGTGCTCCTGTTCCACTATCATGCTCTATCTTTACTTGCAAAGTTACTTCCATAAACATTATCCAATTTCACACAATTTTTAAAATTATATTAGATTTTTTAAAAATCTAGAGAGTCCCATATGCTTCAAGGGATATGGAGAAAATTTTCAAGGTACAACATTACAGTACTAAACCATACTTCTTCACATATTTCTCATATAAAAAAACCCCTTTGTTTTCCTATGTAGAAATTTTGACTTAGAGAGAACTGCCTTATTTAATCTGGTCTAATATGTAAATGAGTATTTCACATTATATCAGTCCTTTATTCTCTTTTATCTTAAAATCTTAACATTTACAAATTTATTATATAGAACATTTATTTTATATTAAATTTAATTAATAGGAACTATTCACAGTCATTGAAATGCACTCCACGTTGATTGAAATAATTAGTGTAGGGCTACTCAATATTTACTTAAGATATGAATCTAGAGGGATTTGATAAAATTAATTAGCAGGAACTAATTATAGTTAGGATATGAGTTAGGGTTTAATAAATATAATTACAGAGTACAAATGATGGATTCTTAATTAATAGATACTAGTTGCCAAACATTGAAAAGAGAGTATCATATTCCTGTGCAGGACATGCTATTCAGCATACCTTCAGTTCCAGTGGAAACAGTGACATTTAAAGTGCACAGGGAGGGGGGTAGAGAGGGAGTTAAAAACAGATAAACTAATTTGTTTCAATTTTTCAGTGAAAGTATCAGATCAATTAAGGAAAGCTGCCTTCTAAAAAAGGATACATTCCTGCTTGTAGTATACTGGCATATGGCAAAGTGGCTATGGGACAGAATTTTAGAGGTATTTAGGCATTTAATAATGACAATAGGCTCCTGATGGGATTTTGGTATTACTTAGTTGTTTCTGAATATTCAGCTTGGCACCTGTTCTCTTATTTTATGTGCCTAGCTCTCTCTCAAAATATAGCCTTCACTGTGCCTTGCTAGCCTACCTAAAAAATGGGGATAATAATGTTTTCCTACCTTAGAAAAGTGTTGTGGGTATAACTTCTTCAAAGACTGTGAAGTAATCAACTAGTAGAGTATTAGAGGCTGTATAAATATTATGATAAATTGATGGAAGAATTGCTCTCTATTTTGAGGCAGAAAGCTAGCCATGTTTTAAATTAACTTTCTGCATTTGGATTCTCCATATAGTTAGGGTTCATTGCACCCTAGGGCTTCTTAACATATGTCTACATAGCAATCCAGAAATGCAATTGCTCTATCATAGACTGGTATTTGACCTCTGTGCTAGCACACTACAGGAAGGATGGGAGTGAGAGGACACATATTCTATTGTTCCAAAATGTGAAGGGCAGGTTCATAAAAATCACAGTTACTGACCAACTAGTGAGGGAAGAAATTGATTATTATTTGGGTGAGAAGAAAACTGGTCTATGACATCCTTTCTTTTCCCTTAGCCAGTCCAAATAAATTATTTAAACAATACTCACCAGTTTGGTCTGAATCAGAAATCATCTTAACTAACGAGAAATGAAATTTCACACTTACTCAGAAAGCCATGAAATTATGAAAGGACAAAAAAAAGCATATTTATAGTATGAACAGCCATGCTGGCAAGAACAGAAATTTCTGTGTATTGTCCTTTTAAGAAATCAGGGGGAAACTGAGGTAAAGATGGGGTGTTTTGCCCTGGCACATTTCCTCCATTCGTTTCACTTGGAAACTCTGCAATTTACCCTCAGGCAAGTAGAGTGGACTAGGTGCTCTGAAAAGGTCCCTTCCAACCTAAACGATGCTGCAATTCTGTGAGCAACCATTACCCAGAATCAAAAAGTGCAGCTGCATCTTTTTCTGGGGCAGGAGGAGCATTACATTTAAGGCAATATTCATTTTCCGCCCCAGCTTGCCCCTTTCAGAACACAACTAAGTGCCCTAAGTGTAAGAGATGTTAGCTACTTTCTGCTCCCATATATTATGTATTTGGGTGTTAATCTGGAAAGCCTTATGTTTAACCAAATAGGTAAATCCTTAGCTTCTAGCAAGGCTCCTACCTTCTTTAACAAATGTTTGGTTAGAACAGGCCTTGAATACCATATTTTTGCCAATGCAGAAAAATTTCTAGCAGTTTGGCATTATTTTGCTGCCTTCAGCTGACTACCCAGCTGGTACAGAAATGCAAAGGCACACCTTCTTCACAGCAGCTCATTGAACCAGGAGTTTATCTGTTTGCCAAGTATCCCATAGTGATAGTCAGTCAAGAAAAGCATGAGATCAAGCCAAAAAAGGGAAGGTATTGAATCATAATATCACCCAGACATTGTTCACCAGTCAAGTCATCTCATACCTGCTGTTTAAGGCTTATTCAGATATGACTCTATTAGCTAGATTTAATTTTTTTCTCCATTCTTTTAAGTATCACTGTAAAACATAAGGCTTTAAAATTTACTCATTCAAAAAAACCTCATCTTTTTCCCCTAAATTCAATGTAAAATAACAAAAAAAAACCCTCAATGTTTTATACCTGCCATAAGCATTAAATAGTACTAAGTCTATCAAATTTATTAGAAATGCTTTAATTCTATTACATTATTTTATGTGTCATTCATAATAGCAATAAGAATGTAAAATAATGTCTTTCCATTTATCAGTGTCTTAATGAAATACTACTGGCTCCTACCAGAGCCAATGACAAAATTCCCCAAAGTGCTCCAAAGGCCATATTGCAGCAGACACTGATGAGCAAAAGAAAGAGAGGTAATGACCAGATACTTTCCTCTTTCCAGACCACATCTGACTCAAACTGAGAAATGACATGATCTCTAATCCCCTGTGGCCTTCCCAGAGAAGTATGTGTAGGCTGAGGGTAGGAAGCCACTTCTCCAGCAACAACTGTGAGAAATCTGGTAATCAGCAGTGCCTTGGCCACCGTGTCCCAATTTAAACATCAGAAATTGTCTCTTTTGGAGCTACAGTATAGACTGCAACCCATAAGCCAGTAAAAGTTACCTTTATGCATAAAGTTTCACCCTTTAATAAGTAGATGGTCATCTCTCCTGAGGGGCTGCAGTTTGTAGCTTCACAGCATCTAGCTTTCTAAGAGCACAGGAATACAAAGGGGTGTATTCATTATTGACAGTGATAGGAACAGTTGGGGAGAAAGGCAGGGTTAATCAGTAAACAGAAAGGAGCAAGTTGTTAACAGGGACATAGTCCAGGTTTCTAGAGTGATTCTCCCATTTTTCTCTTAATAAAAATAACAATTGAAAAGTATGTGAGATGCACACATACACAAAGGAGAGGAAATAAAACATCCAGCATTTAAAATGGATACGGAGCAGAACACATCATTTATTTACAATTTTTTTTCTTTGTCCCCTTAAATGAACTGTCACAGTGGCAAGGGAGAGAGAGCAATCCTTCATATGTTTGTACTGAAAGGAATTTTAAATAGGTAAAGACAGGCTGGGAATAGCTGCCAAACTGTGACTGTAAACTGCAGCTCTTCCTTTGCATGCTTTCTCTTCTACAGCCTACCTGGAAGGCAACAGTAATAGACTCTTGTGCAATTTCTGCCTTGTTCCTTCATGCTAAGCAGTGCTGACAGACACATCACTGCAAGTTTGTCTCTTTATCCAACAGTAGTACACACCTTAAAGGAGACCTCTCAAGTCCGAAGAGTGAAAGAGCCTCCTCCACCCACTTGTCTACCTTCTCCTGTCATTACCATGCCATAGTTTATCGCTTTTCAGAATTGCCTCTCTCCATCTCTTCCTCACAAAGTGATCTCACACGGAAGTGTATAGCAAAAAGACACTGGCACTGTGGGGCAAACTTGTCAAATACTACACGGTTCCTCTGTGTGGGTGAAATCTTGGGAATGTGCATATAATGCTCCTCTCTGTGGATCCTATGCATCCACTTGTGCAAAATTCACAGTGCATTCAAGCCAAATGCTGAAATACTCAGCTGAAAACAAGGTCAGACAGAAATCCAGGCAAGGAAAAACATGTGTGACCAATGATTAAAAAAAGAGTCCTAGGGTCAAGACTTTCCATTTTGTCCTTTTGGCTCACCTACAGACTTATTTATAACCACTAGCTAATTAATTAACTGCCCCTTCCTCCTTATTCTGTACAAATTAATTTGTGCGTTATATGCAGTTGTAACATTTCCAGAAAAACAGGTTTGTGTTCAAACTCAACAGAGACGATTCCAGTTTGAACCAGTTAGGCTCACAGTTTCTGAAAGGACTGATCCCACAGCGTGATAGTGCTTTCACACAGATTCCAGTTAGGCAACTCATGAGAAGCGGTGCAATCTCAGTTCAACAGTAGAGATGAGGTCCTGCTGGGACAAAGCAAGGGCTGTTTGTCACAGCCTCCTTTCTACTGGGAGCTGGCCTGTTTGGGAAGGGATTAGCAAGGCTCTGTGAACTCCTGGAAGCAGGAGATCCAGATCATCAATATAAGGGTTTCAGAGTGACCCCCCTTGAAGAATCACTGGGGCTGCAGCTGGTTAAAGAAATTTAAATTGATGTTAATGCTGTTTGTTTTGTTGTTTACAAAAGGCGCATTTTGCAACATTACATGCCATGTTTGTTTGCTGAGCTAGTTAAAAAAAATGAATGAATGCACAGAAGTTTCTGAAGACAGTGGCTGCTTTATCCAATTTCCTATCTGTTCTGATCATACCTCCTTTTCTATTAACACTCTTCTTGGCCTCTGCTTCTAAACCCATGAGAGAGTTTGCAGCCATTACTTCCCACAATCCTTTCCATACATTTTCTATCACAAACCCACACTGATCAACAGTTGCCAGAAATATTATGTCTACTCTTGATGAAGACATCACATGCTCCTGTCTATACCACTGTCACTTCTTTACAAGTACCCCGCTAAACTGGCCATATCCACATTGAGATTAAGAGCTTAGCAGGAATGGACATTTCATCTAGAAAATAAGAATGGTCAGAGTTACAGTCAATAGTCTGTCCTACACTTGGCAGTACAGCAGACTAGGATGCTTAGGGTGAGCCAGTCCTTAAAGCTAAGAAAATGATGTGACAAGATAGATCCCTGTTTCCCAGTTCTTAATGACTGGCTACCTGCTTCTGACTGGACCGATTAAATGTGGTTCTTTGTGTCAACGTGGAGCAAAGCTTGAACTCTTCTACATGGAAGGCAGAAAAATATGTAATAATTGCTATCCTATTCTAACTCAGATTTTTCATATAAGTTATTAAAACCATAAATGTAAGTTTTAGTAGTAGTTTAAATCTTAATTCAGCTGTTCACAGTCTTTGACCACCATGAAGTAAGTAGAAATGTGTCCTAAGCAAAACTGGCTTCTAGCTGTCTTTTGTCTGGATCCTGGCTTCTTGGTGGAAACAGCTGTCACTGGATATTGTCAGAGACAGAGTTTGCTGAATGATCCCCCTCTGTGCAGATATTTCTATGGTTTTATTTCATCATTCAACAGGTAAATTCATTCCCACCAGCAGGATACAGGTTAGTCTGAAATACTGTAATGAACCAATATCAAGAGGAAGATTATTATAAGGACTCACCTTATTTGTCTGAATGTGTACCTTGACTCATCTCTCTCCATAACACAGCATCAACCCTAGAGGTACATAGTACCACTTCTGTTACCTTTTAGTTTTTGTTAAGGAAGCATTTTCATTTTAAAGAGGTTATGAAGAATTAGACATCTACAAGGCAGGTAGGCTTTGAGGTGGACATTTTCCACTTTTGTATTGGGACTGAAATGTCATTTTTCAGACTAAAAGAAAGAAAAAAAATTCACTTGGCTTGTGTGAGAGCAGCAAACCCCCTGGCTTTTGCACATTGACAGAATCTCTTCTACTTTTCAGGTAACTAAACCTGCACCCTTTCTAAAAATGCTGTTCTTAATACTTGACTTCTTATCTTGAGGATAACAGGCCATAGCCATTTACGAAGATATCCTTTTTCCCCCCTCCATTCAGTAATAAGATGGACTAGAAAATGCAACTAATCTCCCTAGTCATTAACTGTGCCTTCCCTTAGGGAAAATTTTCTGGGCTTAAATGCATTCAGGAAGTTTGGGATGGTTTTCTCAGCCTCTGTTAGCAACTCTGAAAAGTAAGTACTTTTTGTAATGCCAATGGAAAGCAAAACCAGTTCTATTTGTTTATTCTTCAGGTTCTGGTCTTAAAGTCCCACTCACAAAAGGGCTTGCATTTGTATGAAGTTCCTTGGGTTCATAGGGAAAGTCTTTGTTAGAGTCTCTACATTTGTCAGCTGGGAAACAAAATGTATGACGTATGCTATGATTAAGTATAGAAATACCTCAGCTGGACCGCTGAAGTCGGCCACAGGGGCTTCAGCTGGAATGAATACTCGTATGTATTCCCCAGGACAGAGCTGAGCAACAAGAGCTGTCATGAGATCCTGCAAATTTAATGTAATATTCTGTCATGGTTTAGCTTCAGTCGGCAACTAAGCACCACACAGCTGCTAGCTCACCCTCCCCCCGGGTGGGATGGGGGAGAGAATCGAAAGAGCAAAAGTAAGAAAACTCATGGGTTGAGATAAGAACAATTTAGTAATTGGGAAAAAGAAATAATAATAATAATAAAATAATAATAATAATAGATTGTAATGAAAACGAAAACAACGAGAGAGAGAGAGGAACAAAATCAATAGAAAAAAACTAATGATGCAACCGCTCACCACGCGCTGACCAATGCCCAGCCAGTCTATGAGCAGCGATCGCTACCCCCCAGTCAACTCCCCCGAGTTTATATACTGAGCATGACGCCATATGGTATGGAATAGCCCTTTGGCCAGTTGGGGTCAGCTGTCCTGGCTGTGCCCCCTCCCAGCTTCTTGCGCACCTGGCAGGGCATGGGAAGCTGAAAAGTCCTTGACTAGTGTAAACATTACTTAGCGACAACTAAAACATCAGTGCGTTATCAACATTATTCTCATCCTAAATCCAAAACACAGCACTATATTAGCTACTAGGAAGAAAACTGACTCTATCCCAGCCAAAACCAGGACATATTCATAGCAATTGCCTTTTTTTCACCTAAATCCTGCATTCCGGTAGAAACCAGCAATGTGGAATCTCAGATTCCTTTCTGTTGTGTGTGTCTGTGTGTTTCAATTTCAATTCTCTGGCTGCAGAGAAGCTTGCAAATGTGGCACAGGTGTGCAGTGCAGATGCTGGACAAGAAGATAAGTAATAAGATGCTTGATTCTATAACATGATTCCAGGGTTCCTGATTCTCATTTCCCAAATGCTGAGGTTGCCACTATTGGACCTTCACTTATATTTGAATACTGGGCTTGTTGTCAACACAGTGCTTTAGGTGGTCTTCTGCTGAAGGGTAATATGTAAATTATTATTGTCTTGAACACATACTGAAGCCATTTACTCAAAAGGCTTCTGGGTCTGGTGTTTGGGGAAAATCTAAAAGTATGAGAATCGTTGCTTGCCCTGTCAGTTAAAACCCCCAGGCAAACATAATACATGAAAAACAAAACAGTTAAATGAAGCAGCAAGACAACATATGCACCAAGTCGTTCTTAGTCTTCATTTTTCAGTTATCTTCATTATCACTCTCCTACTATGACAGAACTGCAGACACTCAAAGAACTGAGAAAATGAAATCTCAGATTTCATTCAGCACCCAAGAAGGACTTGTATATTTTTCACTTCACATTAAGGAATTCTGCTGAATTGTGAGCAGCAATACCAGCCTATAAGCAATAAAATCTGTGGTGAGATTCTCATTACCATACTAAATCCAAGTGTCCACCTGTGCACAACAGGCTCAGTTCTACTGCCTCAACACAGGCATGCACTGCCTTTTTCAAACCATCTAGTTTATTCAAGACACCCACAAATGGGCTCGTAGATCTGACAAAGGACCTGCTGGAGGACATGTGCATCCTTTTGAAGCAGCAGTCAGCTGCCAGGCAATACAGTGGTGCAATCTCAAATGGTATTAGACACATATGGTTATGAAACTGAATCAAGATCATTACATAAGCTCCCATTATTGTTAATAGAGATGTAATCAATGCAATCTGTAATGACCAGAGAGCTGGAGAGACTATGATCTGTATTGACTAGGTCTTCATTGATTGTAACAGGATCATAGATGCCTGTCGTGGTTTAAGCCCAGCCGGCAATCAAGCCCCACACAGCTGCTCGCTCACTCCCCCGCAGTGGGATGGGGAAGAGAATCAGAAGACTTAAAGTGAGAAAACTCATGGGCTGAGATAAAGACAGTTTAATAGGGAAAGCAAAAGCTGCGCACGCAAGCAAAGCAAAACGAGGAATTCATTCACTCCTTCCCATGGGCAGGCAGGTGTTCAGCCATCTCCAGGAAAGCAGGGCTCCATCACGCGTAATGGTTACTTGGGAAGACAAAACACTATAGCTCCGAACATCCCCTCCCTTCCTTCTTCTTCCCCCATCTTTATATACTGAGCATGACGTCATATGGTATGGAATAGCCCTTTGGTCAGTTGGGGTCAGCTGTCCTGGCTGTGTCCCCTCCCAGCTTCTTGTGCACCTGGCAGAGCATGGGAAGCTGAAAAGTCCTTGATTTAGTATAAGTACTACTTAGCAACAACTAAAACATCCCTGTATTATCAACACTGTTTTCAGCACAAATCCAAAACACAGCCCCATCCTAGCTACTATGAAGAAAATTAACTGTACCCCAGCCAAAACCAGCACAACACCTAGTGTAACATTAGACATCTATGCTAGATAACTAAATTTAGATTTCTTAATCTTAAACTGAACCAAGCACCCTAACCTCTTCATTTAGAGACTGGGAGTAGAAATAAATGTTTCCTGAAAGTTAGAAGCAATTTCAAATTATGTCATAAATGAGAAAATGTCACTATGCAGTGAGAATATGATTAGATTTTTAGCAGAATTTAAGGAACGTAGGAAGAACATAAGAATAGTCTCACTTGGTCAAGTCCAAGGTCCATGCAGCCCAATATCCCACCTCCCACAGTAGCTGTAAGCAGATGCCAAGGGAAATGGAAGAACAGGGTAAAGGTTTTACCAGGATGCTCAGTATTGTTATGATCACAGCTCCATTCTAAATATGCCTGGTTATTAACAATATAAATACAGGCCATAGGTACACATCTATATCAGTCAGATTTTGAAGCTCCCAGATTTTGAAGAGGAGTCCTACCTCCCATTTGACTGTCATTAGAGAGTTTCAAAATTATATATGTTTTTACAGAAGCTGATAATTTTCAGCCTTTTGCCTAGATAATTTATGTGAAAAGAACATATTATGATTCATCAAAGTATGTATTACAAAATCCATCCCCAAATACCCCTGATATGATTAGCAAAAAATAATTGTGGTTACCAAAGAATCCTGCCAGTGTCTTCCCAGAATCGTGTCAATCTGCAAAATCAATATTCCACTTTAAAATATGTTCTTACCCTCCCTCCTCCCCTCCTTCCTTTATGTTGAAAACTTTCAGAAAACAGTCTTGTCACATATTGACAGTGATGAGACGGGAAGCTGACCTATTCAACTCAATGAGCTCAGGACTTCGAAGCCTAACTGCAATAATCGAAGCCTGATCAGTTTATGGGAGGGATTCTATGCCTGTGTCAGTGGCAGCAGGGGGCTGGAACTGATGATCAAAAAAGACCTTCCTGTCATGTGTTCTTATTTCAGTGAAACATGTTTAAACACAGGGCCTTTTCTACACTTTCTTCTTGTTTGGTTGGGTGGGTGGGGTTTTTTTTAATTGTCCTTTTTTCAACAGAAAGGTACAGACGATACAAAATATCCTGCTTCACAAAACATACACAGATGCATAATTCAAACCCAAACATGACAAGAGATAAAGATGGGAGAGCCAAACTGGCTGGTATTTAGGTATTCTACAGCTATTCTAATAAAGCAACAAGCTTACGGCATTGCAGCAACAGGGCATAGAACAACCCACATCCGTATTACTGAATTCTCCTAGCCTACCAAATATGAGAGCCACCGGAAAATACCCAGTGTGACTCGTCCCTGGCCCACTCTGACTCTTGCACTGTGGCTTGGAAATGTTTGGAGAAATGCAGGATGCACAAACCAAAACATGTCAGAGACTACTGTAATCTTTTGATAGTACAGAAAATCAAATTCCAAAGCTTGATCCTTAGACACAATCCTGATACATCCTATACATATAGGCTATACACATAGGCTATACAATCCACATACACAGTGCAAATGACAGATACACCCAAGTATGTCCTAGTCAACCAAGAGTCCTATCGAATAACAGGGTGGTCTTAACTGGTGACGTAGCACAAGACCATCTATGATCTTCCATATAGATCATGGGTTCTTGTTACCAGGTATTTTTCCTTTGAAGGCTGAATAACAGTGTTGTTGCGAACTTTACCACTAACTCAATCATGTCTATGCGAGTGGCAATTAGGACACTACCGTGTGGATGTAGGCATGAACATATATCGGTTTTCTTCTTGTTTATATTCTTCTCTCTTTCTGTTATAGAATGAATGTCAATGAAACAGCAACTGGGGAATGTTAATGTGGACACTGAAACATTAACTTCTCTGAGATATTTTTGTGATTTTAATTGTAAAGTCTTAAATAACATTGACAAAGCTTTATTCTGTATTGATTCTATTGCTATACTAAACTCTTCATTATGTGAATTTGTGAATGCTCACAAGAATCAATCATAATTATGCATGGCCCAATACAGTTGAAATCAAAACAATGGATCGATTCATGCTGTAAAGTGCATTACATCTAGCAATCTCTGTGAGGCAATCAACCAAAAATTAGATTTGTATATTAGCATTTTAGTTATTTAAGTATTAAGCAATGGTAGGCAAACCTCCAGAGGTCCTCTTCACGTTGGTTCAGTTGATTAACTGATTTTAGACTTATATCCCCAAAACTACAAGGAATTATAATCAAAACCACAAGGCCAGACTGTCCTTTCGTTAAAACTTTAAAAAAGAGTCAGAACATTGTATTCTACTAAACCATGTTCCTGAAAGTCTTAATTTTAGTTCCACATAAATGGAATAAAAGTCAGACAAATTTTGTAAATGGAATGGAACGATTCTACTTTATCTGAACCACTAATATGCAGTTTTGAAGTAAGGGGAACAAACTACTATCAACAGTGACACTAATGGTTTAAATAATGTCTTTTTTTTTTTTTTTAACCAGTCCTGGAAATATGTTTAGCAAATTGTGAACCGAAGAAGTCTATTGAAAAACTAAGGTTAAGCTTCAAATTTATCTAAAATCCATTAGCAACAGTAAAAATAATGTGGGGATTGCGTACCTTTAGTGCAGTTCTTACTAAATTATGATTTCTTAGAGAAGTTGCCATGATTCCTAGTCCTATGTCCTAACACAGCAAAAGGTGTCAAGTGGTAGGCAACCTGGAGTAGCTGTGATCAGCTGCCGAGTTAGCCATGTGCCTGGTATTACACTATTCCAACACCAAAAGAAAAAAATCAGTGTTGTAGATAAGCTAGGGAAGAAAATGGGGAAAGATTAGGCTCTCAATTTTATTTCATCCGGGAGATGGACCCAGGTGCAGAGCCTACTGACTCTTTGCCAATAATTGAACAATTTTAAAATACACATTATGTACAATTCTGCCCAGTTCCTGTAACCATCAGATGTAATCAGGCATGCTTAGAGGGATGTTTATCCCATTTCAGTGAGCTATTAATTTCTTCCATACTGTTGCAGACTATTTGTATTGAGTCACTCTTCTTTCGTCTTTCACATCAGTTCTTTAAATTCTTCAAAATCTTGGTTTCATGTAGTTCTGAGTTATCTGTAATGAATTAGTGAAGCCAGCTTGTAATCCCAGGTAGAAGAAAGCCATCAGTACAATTGTCTTCCATGTTCATTCAAGGTGTTAGTGTTCCTAATTAGACTCCACACAGTGGGTTAAGATCATTTCTCTCACACTGGCCTTCGAACTATGCAAAACACATATGTGACCCTTGGGAAAAACACCTCTCCTAAGTCTCAAAGAGCAGAATATTATAAATGCTCCTTTTTAAAACAAGAAGATGAAACGGTTAGGAAAAGTGGTAAGCCATGTGAAAAGTTCTTTCTTTTCTCTTTCTTCCTCTTCATTCCCCCTTACTTGATAGACCATGGATAAAGCAGCATTTTTCTGTTTTCTTCATGAAAAGCAGCTGGCTCTCCACTCTGGAGTTCATAGTCCTGCACCACTGGACAAGGATAGAAACACAGAGTGAAATGTGTTTCCCTGCAAAGCCCCTTTCTCTGCCACAAGACTCCTCAACTCCTACCCAAGGAGATAATTTCAAGAAGGGTAATAAGTTTAATTTAGCCTCTGAGCTTTTTCTCTCCTCGTTTCTCTGATGAGACGTTCAATTCACTCCATTTTGTTGTCAGATTTGTGACATAGAGACCTGTCTCTGAGCAATGAGTCTAAAGCCAATATCTCATTTCACATAAGCCACTAAGCAGTCATCACATGGTAATGCTTTCCAGTCACTATGGGTGCAATGGCTGTAAGCTTTCATCTATAAATTCTTTTTTAGTTGCTCATTTCTGTCAAGCTGGTCTAATCTACTTACACCTGGCACATTAATTCTTATCTTTTCCCTGCAACATTGTAATTATATGTTATTTCCAGCAATAATTAATTCTCTCTCAGGCAGGCTTTTTATAGCTTATAAGTCAAAGTGGGCTGCACCATACTAAATAATTAATTCAGACTGTGTTTTATGTCATGACATACACACAGCCCCCGGGTGTAATTGTTACAGAATTCTTTTGAGAAGAAAGTCTTTGGCTCCCAGGGGTTGTACAGACCAGAAAGCAGCAATTATAATGGTTATTTCTCTCAGACCAACAGTAGGTGTGTTCAGTTCTTTCTACCAACAGTCTATTTATGGCAGTTATTTCCAGAAGGTCTTGCTACAGTATTAACCTACAAGAACATGCATCTGCAGACCATATGAATGACTCCAAACAGTAAGTCCCTTCAGAGAAGCCTGCAACAGTTCACATACTTGCCTACAATTGTCTATATTTCTTTGGTTTCTTAATTGTACACAAAAGGGACATTCACATGACAAAAAATGTGATATGAAATTGTAGCTATGAGATATCGACAAGCTGTGTCCATAGAAAACTCAATCATTAAGCAAAAGCCAATAGCTAGATACGGTATCTTACCTAAAGGAAGTGCAATCTCAAATACCTCACCAGTCGAGAAATACAGCAAAGAAAAAAAGAAAAAAAAGAAAAAAAAAAAAGAATGCTTACTTTAAAACTAGCCAGGAAGACAGATTAGGTAACAGAAGTCTGGAAGTCGCAGTATGCCTAAAAGGATTTCCTGGAATCCAATGAGATAATGTTTGAAAGACAAAAGAACTCTATTGATAGGAAAAGTATAATTGCCAATCATGAGCTATAAAGAATGCAAAAATATTAAACACAGAATTATAACACACACCTCCTTATCAGGGGAAGGATAGCAACTGCACAAGGAAGAGAAAGATCAGAGACTAACATTGTATAGAAAAAATTAATAGTAGCAATTTTAAATTGCTTGTGTATAATGAAGCATCAGAAGATAACATGTTTAAGGAATGTTATTTCTGGATACCTTAAAGCAATAGCTGCCAAATTTGCTTTGGTTTTGTGTTCTTTCAGCTGCTGGTGTGAGCAGCGGCAGTAGTAATGCCAGGTCCTAGTTTTCCATTTGTCCATACAAAGCCTTTCAGCTGTTTCAGGGGTGGTCTCATTCCAGCTACAGTACATTTACCAGTAGCACCACATGTACCATCATCACAGGATCATTCAAGGAGTCAGGATAAGCGAAGTACTGTAAATTTGTTCCTTTGGGATCATGTGGTCCGCAAGAAAGAGTAACCAAGAGCAAAGTACTATTCAATTTTACCGATAGGAAAAAAAACCTACCATAAGCCATTATATAAATAGCAAAAGGTTCAAAAACTTATATATCCTATTGAAAGACCTAAACAGCCTAGGCAAACCAAGGTCTTGAATCAAACTGACCATAATCCTGTTTTCTTTTAGGTAATATTTTGTCCTATTGATCTGTCTTATTTTCTGATTCTAGTTGTACTGGATTGGACAGCTCAAAAGGAACCTGTGATAGCGACAGGACTGTAAGTCTGGGTCTTCTCTGAAGGGTAGTTGTGTGGCATGACATCATCTTTCTTTCTGTATGAAAAAAATACTGTTATGATGCTGAATTGACAATAGGCACATGTGATTCACACAAAGACAATCAATGAAAATATAGTAAGGTCCTTTATTCAGCAGTTGCTACAACTAGCTCTGTATGTGTTGCATATCTTCTAAGTGTGTGAAGATTCAAATTACGGGTTTTCTTTGCATCTCTTTTGAAGATGGAAGAGGTTCATGTAAAGCCTATCCCAAATCTGTGTTCTTTAAATAACAACTGTTAGGCAGAGCTGGTGTCTGCGACCTGAACATCATATTTAAGAAGGGACTGGTGTTTACAGTGCTTTTCCTTTATCTCAAAGGAGAGGCAGAGAGAGAGCTCTGTCTTCTGGCACGGTCCAGGACTACTGGACCACTGGACCACAGCACATCACCTGCTGTCCCCACAGGCTAATACATAGTTGAAAGGGGGATAAGAGTATTTCAGACTGCTTGAAAGTACCTGCAACAGATCTGAATCTCATTAAAGGAGGACAGTTCCAGCTAATGGAAGGGAACTGTGTGGAGCCAAGGATGTATTCTTCAGTAATGAGACAAGGGCAGAAATGCTGCATGAGTGCAATCAATCATAATGGCAGGTTGTCTATACACACCCTCCCAAGGAAAATGCCTTGAGTTCTCAAACTTCATAAGGAAGCATCACATCCTGAAGGTATCAAGCCAAGGTATTCCTTCGCTAGTTGTATTTGCATGATAAAGTTCCAGCCATCAGACATCTCTGAGCACCACAAGCACGTTAACAGACTGACAATTAATAATAACCTTCAGCAATATGGCTGCAAGGAGGCCCAGAGCAGTCCTGCAGCCCCTCAATATGAAAAGCGCTGGCAAAATTTCCTTTACTTTAAAGCTGCGGTAGATGAGTGAGGGCTAAACAGTATGAAAATATCAATCATTGCTGCAGCATACTGGTAATGAGAAGTGCATGACACACTTTTTTTTCTGCTGTGGCTTTCACATAGAGCTTGGAGTATAGCCAGAGTTTTGCATTTGTGTCGTCTCAGGAAAATTACTGGATGTCTTGGTCCTCCCTGTGTTGGATTTTTTTTCCCAGCTGAGTTAAAATGTAACGTGTTATGTTTGGTCAAGAAGGGGGAAAGCCTTTGGACATAAAGAAAAAAAACCATACTTTTTACCTTCTGAGTGACAGAATTCTTAAGAACTGGCAAAAAGCCAAAACTATGTCAACTTCTTGTCTAAATATGAAAATTTCATGACAGCTCCATTATGCATAATTTTTTACATCCCATGAGGGTCCTGATGTCTATAAAGAACACACTTGCTGTCTCACTTCCCTCACAGGAGGAAGGAAAGTGCAGTTTCTTAAAAAGACTGAATGGGAGCAAGCTTAAATTCCTTGCATTGTGCAAACTGTCTCACAAGGTCATTAGTGTTGTTATAGTTGTTTGTTCATTGTGTTATTTATACCATGGCATCTGGCCACATTACAAGCATTAAAATAAAATATCTGTCCATAAGGTAGCTATAATTGTCATCTTCCTATTAACCACTTCTGCTTATCATACAGGAAGAAGAAAGCTGCAGCATTTTAAGCTTGGCCCTGCTGATCTGAGGGGACAGGGCGAGACTCATCTCACTTTCTGAACAGCAATAAGGCTCTGCCATAACCAACACCCAGAAGTGAAATCCTGGAAATGCCATGCATTCAGTCAAATATTTAAAGCTGAGGTTTCTAGCAAATATCAAAATATCTTTGATGAACCTGGTTATGACGATGACTACAGCCAGTCCTTTGAGGCACAGGTATATAGGGCATGAGCTTAGCAGAGGAGGAGCAGGCTGAATATATACTGCTCACACTGCATTAAGAAAACTTGAAGGTCCTGGACACCACTAATTAAAATTTACAGGAAATTTTAATGAATTATTAGATACTCAGATTGTCTTAAAAATTCCCTAGCAGGTCCTTGAAAGTTAGCAAATGGCAGATTTATCAATGTCTTTGAAACACAATATCCAACCTATGCAATGTATGAAAGAAAAGGAACGAAATCCTGTAAAAAAAAGTAAAAAATATGCTGATATAACTAAAGATGCTGTTATAATGCACACATAGGTTGGTCAAAATAAGGTTTATCTAGAAATGATAACATAGGCATTTACTAATTTTCAAGGCATCAGCTCTGAATCCTACATTTTTGCTGCCTAAAGTCATATCAGCTTTTACTATTTTACATATTTAGATGCAAAACTAACCTTGTTTGAACACATTTTCAAGGTCTTGCCTTCTTATTTAAAAATAAAATAGAGAAATTTCACTTGCACTTTTAAAACAGTGCCATGGAAATGAAATGCAATTTCCTTAAATGTCAAGATTTTCAAATTTGATTGGGAATACATTGCACATACATTTTGTTTCTGTCTTACCACAACTATCTGATTTGTTAGTAATAAAGATTAGGAGAGCTGAAGGTCAAAAAATATCGTAATTTCCTGTTATTTTGATGTCTCTGAAGCAGAAAGAACTGTGGAACAGGGAAGAGTGCAGAATCCTCCCCTTTTAAGTGTTGCTTGACTTGGTCCTTGTGTACTTTCATGGATACACCTTTCTGAAATGAAGTTGTGTTATTTTGTGTCAATGCAAGTAAAAATAAGTCTACATCAGAAAGGATAGGGAAGAGTTAAAATAATACAGTCACTGTCAGCATGATTCATCTGGCTAAATACAAATGCCTACTGTGCAGATATTTGCATCAATGATGCTAGTGAATATGCTCCTTTCATACCTGATAGAGAGAAATTGCCACATCTTGAGTTCAGCTAATTTCATCCTAATGTAGGAAAGCAAATGAAATGAAAAAAAGGTCTAGAAGTGTCTACTCCTCTCCCTCAGCTAAAGAAGGAGTCTAGACAGCCATTTAGCTGTAGACATCTGTTTTGTAGGTATTCAAAGTTAGGTGAGATGAATCTTACCCCAAGTGGATGTCAACTTTTCTTGTATTTTCACTGTGTTAATTAAGAGCTAGAATGCAGACTTTATTCATCATCCACCAAATAGTCTGGTTTATCTGTCATCATCTGGATTAGTGAGAACTTTTCAACATGACTGTTTACTCTTAGCAATTTGTCTCCATCACTTAAATTCTATTGTTTCATTCTGCTTCCAGGACTGATTTAAGTTTTCCACATAAAGGAATAACAGACAATATACTTCCTAAATTTTAAGACTATGTGATTATCTTGAAGATAATTCTTTGAAAATACTTAAATCATTGATGAAACACTCCTTTAGCAATTGTGGGTGCAGTTTTTCAATAAACTTTTCATGGCATTGGGAATCACTGTTTTGGCTACAGTGGCACAAAACATGCATCTAGAAGTATGTTGTGTGAACTTCACAAATAAAAGTGAAAACAGGTTAAAGCTTTCCCTTTAAAAGGTAGTTGTGACCTCTTCAGTTTATAAGAATATTTGTCCGGTTCCTTCCAGGAATGTTTCTCATCAATGGTCCTTACTTGCCCTCAAAGCAAATGCAGGCAGCTGGCGTGTAGTAAGAAATGTGCTAGAGAAAAGGGACATGGTAAATACAGGGAGCTGCACTGATCAGATCAGACTGATTTTCTGGTGAAGAAGTGTAAATATTTAACCCTCATGCACTGAATGGTGAGGAGATTCCCCAGCACTCCACAAGCAGGTTTGGGTACAGGTAGTTTTCACAGCTTTACTGGTTTAATAGTGGCTGCCCAAAACTGACTATGTTAATACATTCATTCTACCCAAGAAACCTAGATGAAAGGTAGCTTAGGTACATCTATCAAGGCTCTGATTTTAGAGGCCCTGGCAGCAGTGTGGATATTCCCTTACTGAAGCCTGATTTTCATCACCCACCAGCGAAAAGAGCGATACAGAGCCCAAGAGGCAGACGTGCACACGTTATAGGCTGGGAGTAGAAATGTGTTTGGAAATGCTGCCTCAGCTCGAGGTGCCTTTCCTCGAATTGGCAATGCTGCCACCAGTCAAACGACATTATATGGTTGATATATCCAGATGTGACATGCCATTGTAACATACTATCAGCCCACGATACGGATGCTGTTTTCTGAAAATTGTGATTATAATCGCTCAAAACAAAAGGACTTTATGGGGTTTTTTCCTTCTTTTAAAAAGTTTTTAAACCCATTTACAAAGTGTCAGAGCCCATGAAATAGAATGATGTAGGGTGCTCAAGTTAAGATGCTGGAGCAGAAATACAAGAAAAACCTGGGTAATTTCCCATTACCTGCTAGTATCAAATACTTGAAATCTGGCTGCTCTGCTTGAATCACAATAAAGCTATTTTTTCCCCTGTGAAAAGCAACAGAATCTTAACCAGCTTCATTATTTCCATTTCTCTGCTGCTTTATTTTTGATATTATTAACCAGTGTGTTACTGGAATCTGATATTTCATACTCATATGAAAGCAAAAGAAAAAAAAAAATCAGCCAGATTTTCATCATTAGAGCTTAAAAAGTTTTAATACCTTTAAATCTTGCATCCTACTGGATATGCTTTTATACTTGTCTTTAGATGACTTCTATTGCAGTTGCTTGAATAGATGGGAAAATATAGGTATAGCAAAGCAAGTTATCCCATGTTAGCTGGATACCTTTTGCACAGGCTAAACATTACTTTAGCGTTCTGATTTCCCACTGCAGATCTCTAGCCTCTAGAGCATCCACTTCTCTTACAGATCAACTGCCCATCTCCCCTTCTGTTAAATTTCTGGAAATGCTAAAATGCCTTGAAACATTTACCCCTCTGATCCTTTTGAAGGCCTTATCTATGTCAATAAGGAGTTTCAGTCTCTCTTTTGCAGGTACATGAAAGGGTACTTAAAAGGGGCACTCTTGGAGGTGTACATGCTGTATAGGTGTCTATACCCTTCTTGTCTCTTTTTTAATAACTTTGCTTTCTTAAGAAAATTTCCTGTCTATGTTGACAGGAAATTATTATCTGTCCCTGAGAGTACAATGACTGGATCTCTTTTCTTCCTACTTGTTGAAGTCTGCAGACAACAATGCAAGAGTTACAAGATGGGAAGGGCAGCAAACTAGTCGGGACATTTTGGGGACACAGTTAAGACAGGAGAATTTGAGGGACTTAAACTTCCTTACGTATGTAGCTGTAAATACACAAGGATCCACACCAAAGCCTCACCAGCTAAAAAAAACCCTGAGACACATGACTATAAAACCAGACTCATAACTGTTTCCTTTTCTTGAGTTCATGCATGCTGCACAAGCTTTCCAGGTTGTGACGGTGTGCTTCCCCTGTCCCCGACCTTTATCTCCTGCAACCCTGCTTAGGTGATAACCACCAGTGGCAATTGTAATGGATGCATCTGGTCACGATGGCTGCATCCGCTCAAAGTGGATTCAGGAGACAGATAACAACACAATAGCCTAGGGCTATTGTGCAATGCACCTACCTACCCACAGTGAAGAAACTAAAATCTGTGGTCAGCATGCAAATATGACTATGGGTCAATCATCTTACCCCCATAAATAGTGAGAAGCCCAAGAGCCCTTGGAGCTCTCCTGCGCGGCAGCAAGCTGCACACCAGGATCTCCCCTTGAGCAGGGACGCCTCTCAAGGTTACTCCTCGAGGTTGAGAGATTCCTTGCCACAACAGATCCTCGGTAAGTGACTAATAGCATGCTAAACTTGGAAATCTTAGCTAAGTGATATAAAGGATTGATTGTGCACATATAATCCTTTAGACATAAACCGTTGACCAAGTCTGGGACTAGGACTGGATCTAGCCGCACCTAGACTCCTCTCTGAGAAGGAATTAGAAAGCAAGGGGATCTTTTTCTGAACCTCATGACTCAACGGGAGGGTCTCCCTGACAGTTTTGTCTGACCCTGTCCTCTATGCAGTAAATGATCAAGTGTATCTTGCCATCGAATCTTGTTAAAACACTGTTGCATTGAACTTTGTTAACTCCCTATTCTGTATCAATAAACTATATTTTCACTTCTCTCTTGCGAGTGAAGTGCACGTTCACTCCATCCGCAACACAGGTTCCTCAGCTGAGATGCACAGAGTGGTGGGGCTCAACAGATTTTCCAGATTACCATTCAATGAGGGAACTGAAGGAAATTCTGGCTGACCGAGACTCCTTTGTGACTTTAGGTACTTCCAGGGTTAGACAGTTGCAGAGTGATGCAAGAAGTTGAATTTGATTCAGCCCAATTGAATATTCAGATATGTGCTGAAGTCCTTCAAGTTAGGCATTGAATTTCTGGTACTAAGCCCTTCTTTTTTTCTTTCTTTCTTTGACCCTATATTGTCAAGACAATGCATGATTCAAAGTCCAGAAACACTGGTGACAGTCATTCCACAGATGTCAAGTAATTCTGTGTCATATCACATGACTTGGACAAAGACCATTTCTCCTTGTGGTGGGTTGACCTTGGCTGGTGACAGGTGCCCACCAAGCTGCTCTCTCACTCCCTGTCCTCAGTGGGACAGGGGTAGAAAATAAGATTAAAAACTTATGTGTTGAGATAAAGGCAATTTAATAAAGTAAAGCAAAGGCCATAGATGGAAGCAAAGGAAAATAAAAAGGTATATTCTCTGCTTCCCATCAGCAGGGGATGTCCAACCAACTCCCGGGAAGGAGGGCCTCTATGCATAATATGTTGTGGTTTAACCCCAGCTGGCAACTAAGCACCACACAGCTGCTCACTCACTCCCGCCCCTGGTGCGATGGGGGAGAGAATCGGAAGGGTAAAAGTGAGAAAACTCGTGGACTGAGATAAAGACAGTTTAATAGGGAAAGCAAAAGCCACGCACACAAGCAAAGCAAAATAAGGAATTCATTCACCACTTCCCATGGGCAGGCAGGTGTTCAGCCATCTCCAGGAAAGCAGGGCTCCATCACACATAACGGTTACTTGGGAAGACAAAATGCCATAACTTTGAACATCCCTCCCTTCCTTCTTCTTCCCCAGCTTTATATGCTGAGCATGACATCATATGGTATGGAATATCCCTTTGGTCAGTTGGGGTCAGCTGTCCCAGCCGTGTCCCCTCCCAACTCCTTGTGCACCCCCAGCCTACTCACTGGTGGGGTGGTGTGAGAAGCAGAAAAGGCCTTGACTGCGTGTAAGCACTGCTCAGCAGTAAGGAAAACATCCCTGTGTTATCAACACTGCTTTCAGCACAAATCCAAAACATAGCCCCATCCTAGCTACTATGAAGAAAATTAACTCTTTCTGAGCCAAAACCAGCACAGCATAGTGGTTGCTTCAGAAGGGAAACACCTTAATAACGAATGCCCCCAATCAACTGCCCCCCTCCCCCCCCACCCCGCCTTCCTCTTAGCTTTTGTTGCTGGGCATGACATCATATGGTATGGAATATTCCTTTGGTTGGTTAGGGTCCACTGTCCTTCCTATGTCCCCTCCCAAACTCTTGCCCACCTCCAGCCTACTGGCCTTGTGGGGGTTGTGGGGAGGGATGCTGGATAGACAGCCTTGATGCTGTGCAAGCACTGCTCAGCAATAGCCAAAACATTGGTGTGTTATCAGCACTGTTCTAGGTATGAATACAGAGCCAAGCACTGAGTGAGCTGCTATGACCCAATACACTCCTGTGTTCCAGTCCCCAATGTACAATTGACTCCGTGGATGGGATTTGTTTTATGTACCTTTAAAGGCCTAAAATTTAGCTAAGTATCATCACTCTTGACTCCATTTGTTGTCCCTGGTCTGAACCCCACCAAGATGACTCATGGGAGAGGTCATCTCCCCCTGAGCGCTTTGCATACTGAAAGAGATGTTTGTTTACAGGAGTACAGAACTGAGTATGGGAGGCAGGGGAAGAGGATTTTTGGTTTGTGTAGAAATTATTGTGGGGTGCTTAAGGGGCTGTGGGAAGGTGTAAAACCTATTATGGGACCTATAGGAGAAGGATCAAAGGTGGGCAAGTGAGAGATCAAGGGGTATCAGGGAAGAACAAGTGTGGGAAAATAGGGGACAAAGGGGGTTGGGTTGCAGTACACTGGTCTGACTGGGCCCTGCTCTTGACCATGAATCTCACGGCCTTGAGGGTTCAGGTCAGGTATGAGCAACTGGAGGGCATTGGGGTTTGGGAACCTGAATGTCTGAGGCCAGCTCCTGGAGAGACCCACATTGTGTGTGTCTGTATCCTGCCAGCAGACTTCAGCCCTGATCAGCTGGAGAAGAGGAGCAGGATGGGGCACCTCTGCTGCTCATGCACATGTGAGTGTTGAGTGTGATTATGCAGGTGGCAGTATATGCTCTCTTTCCTCTTTGTGCTGATGTGTGTGGCCGGTTCTGTTTATATTTTGTGTATGTGTGTGTACATGTGCGTCTGTCCTAACCCGACCTGGGGACATGGAACTGCAGCAGCCTTGCAACTATCAGGCCAGGAAGGAGGAATGTCCCTGGGGTCTGTAGCTACCTGATGAAGCTTCCTCTAAGAGCCCCACGTGGGCATCTAGAGCCACTAGAGCTGCCAAAGGATGTATATCCATCCAGATAAGCAGCAGGAGAGCAGAAAGGATACTCTGGGGCATTTCAGATGGCAGCAGATGCCCATATGGGCAGAATTGAGACTCAGGTATTTGAAGAAGAATCTGAATCCCATCCCTAGCATTAGACAAAATTAATCCAAACCCTTGTCATTATGAGTATTCGTTGATTTCTGTGTCTTTCAGTTCACCTACGCTTGGAATATATGTTTGCTTGCCCAAAGGAACTGTTCTGATCTCCTTACATGAAAACACAGATCACTGTCATTATTCTTGCCAAAATGAGTGCTAACTTTATACTGTATTTCACACAGGAGTGGCTGTTTTTCAGAAAAAGATACTTCTAACCTTCCTTGCACACTGCAGATACTGGGAGTACCTTGGGAATGCAGTGATGGCAAACTGCTGGCTCAGCACTCAGGACAAGCAAAGCTGTGTACGGCTCATTTGCTTGTACAATAATTTGTTGTGCTACAACAATTTATTCTTTTTAACCTTTTAACTCCTAAATCCTTTTTTGAAAGGAGACTATATGGCAAAAAGTCATTAAATAGCAGATCTATTTAAACAAACCTGACTTCCGCACTCTTTCACTAGCTGTGATCCAGCTAGAGAAATCACAGATTTGTGAAGGGGCACCAGCTCTTTCTTCACAAATCTTGGCAGTGGGAGCTGCTAATCCTTGCACTGAGCAGCAGGAGACATCATCTGATTCTCCAGGGATTTAGCTACCAAAGGTCTCTCCCCTTTTCCTATCTCTTTGCCCCACTCCCTGCCCTTGTCCTTTGGGCTCATTTTTAGGCAACTTTAAAGCCCAGGTAACACAATAATAAATACAGTGAGAAATGCAGGTGGTTTTCCACTGAGAGCTGTGAACATATAAAATGACACTGAACCCACTGATCTGGTGAAGCTTTGTTGAGTTTGAGTAAGGGTGATGTTGATAAAAGGGGAGAGACCACTTGCTGTCCAGTTGCTTGCTCTTAATTTTATACAATGTAATGATTCTCCTCTTGCTGCATAGAGTATATGCATGTTTTCTTACTGTCCAAATGCCAACAGTATCAATTAGATGCTTGCTTTTTTTCTTTCTTTCCGCAAATCAAAATAAATAAATATTTTCTTTGCATTTTTAGCTGTGAGTATGCTCTTGATCCATTTTTAGACTTCCTCTGAACCCTGCCTTTCTCAGCACTATCCATTAGCCAAAGTTTAACATTCTGGAACTTCCAGCCTGACTTGAAAGCCGTATGTTAAATTATGCAGCTGAATTCCATCAGTCAATTTCTCCTTTGCTGTCAACACAGCAGCTACATTTTTTATTGTCTGAACAAGCTCATCCCATATAACAGGCTGCAAAAACATCAGAGAAAAAAAAAAGGATCAACATAGGACAGTACTTCCTAATCAGGCCTACATTCAAAAGAGAAAGACACAAGGATTTTTTTGTAATTTTTTTTCTTTGCAAAACAAAATGAAAAAAAACCTCTTTTGCACATCAGATAAGCCAGAAATTGCCTTACTTAACTTCTGAAACACTAGGATCATTCAGAGCAAAATTCTGCTGTGAATAAAAAGTATGCAAAGCTTCCTGTAGAGGTGTGGTACAGGTTATCTGACCTATCAGCTTCATAAAATAAAAGCTAATGAAGTCATGGCAGAAAAAGCCAACTGTTACACATCAAACAATTGTGGAGTCTTTACCTCTGCAGAAAATCATTGTAAATTGCACATTAGTATTATATGGATGATAGTTGTGCATAGCTATGTGTTTTTATAATATGCTAAACCTATTGCTACTGCAATTTTTTTCTAGGCTAGGTCTACATGATCTACCATTCATGTAATCTTAATGGTAGCTAAAGTGGGAATAAAATCTTTATGAAAACCACTACGGTTAGCTCACTCTAAGAAGAATTCAATCAGCAGCCCACTGGAATTACTTATGTTTTGACTAAGGTATTTGGCTCCTGTTATTGAATATTCCACTTTCAATGCATACATCCCATGGATATAAAATGATGGATCTCTTTGGATTTTAAACCAGCGGCACTTTATATCATTAATAAATATTCATTTTCCTGCTATCCCTCCAGTGGTATTTCATCATCAATCATGGCTGAAATCACAGCTGTGAGAGCTGTTTATGCTTTACTGTTCTCCTCTACATGATTTGGCAGATACTTATGAAATTATTGGAGTGTGGAAGTAAAGGGGGGTTGAAGAGGAGGGAAGAGGGGGGATGCTTTTTTAAAAAAAGTATCTTTGTCTCTGTATTTATTCCCGGAGCAGTACTGTTTTGTTTTGCCTTCCAAAGTACACATAAATCACTCCATTGGTCTCAACTGTCCTGTGAAAATAAAAATGATCCCAAACTGTTCAAGAATTACTCAGGGACTATTCAGTGTTCAATATGTCAGAGAAGCAAAGACAGACGCTCAGGAAGAGGAAGATTACAATCAATGAAGAAAAATCAATACCGTGTAGAAGTTATCCTGCTGCCAGCATTGTCAGGAAAAGGCTTCTCCATTCCCCAGTCTCATTATATGTATGTCGCAGATGGAGTGAGAGTGCACTTCACTCGTAAGAGAGAAGTAAAAATATAGTTTATTGATACAAAATAGGGAGTTAACAAAGTTCAATGCGACAGTGTTTTAACAAGATTCGATGGCGAGGCACACTTGATTATTTACTGCATAGAGGACAGGGTCAGACAAAACTGTCAGGGAGACCCTCCCGTTGAGTCATGAGGTTTGGAAGGATCCCCTTGCTTTCTAAACTCCTTCTCAGAGAGGAGTCTAGGTGCGGCTAGATCCAGTCCTAGTCCCAGACTTGGTCAACGGTTTATATCTAA
Source organism: Ciconia boyciana (assembly GCF_034638445.1). Classification (NCBI taxonomy): domain Eukaryota; kingdom Metazoa; phylum Chordata; class Aves; order Ciconiiformes; family Ciconiidae; genus Ciconia; species Ciconia boyciana. Next base: position 9,438,587 of record NC_132936.1, on the reverse strand, counting down.
AGGATTATATGTGCGCAGTCAATCCTTTATATCACTTAGCTAAGATTTCAAAGTTTAGCATGCTGTTAGTCACTTACCGAGGATCTGTTGCGGCAAGGAATCTCTCAACCTCGAGGAGTAACCTTGAGAGGCGTCCCTGCTCAAGGGGAGATCCTGGCGTGCAGCCCGCTGCCGTGCAGGAGAGCTCAAAGGGCCCTGGGCTGTCCACTATTTAAGGAGTAAGATGATTGACTTATGGTCATATTTGCATATCAGCAAGAGGTTTAGATCCTTGCTTCAAAGCAGCCAATGGCTACTTTGTTGCCATTTGTCCTCAAGGTCCAGGATAACTGGATGCAGCTATCAGGATGACTCCCACTGATGGTTACTGCTTGTGCAGGGAGCTGGGGGGGGGGGGGGGGGGGGAGCACACCGCCACACTCCACCCCGTGACTATAGTCAATTCATCTTACCTTCACAGAGTGGTGGTACGGTCACCTCTTGCCTCTGTGCCATAAATAGTATACTGATGGTTTGTGCGCTTATAGATCCATGGTAAGTAGACAGTGAAGCACTGCTATTTGTTATGCGTTAATTTGTATGTTTTGGGTGGTTGAAGTTGGGTTATCTGTTTTATCATGTGCCAAACCTTTATATACAATATAATTATAAGCAATAGACACACTAATGTTAGAGTTAGTAAAATGACAACTGGGTGAAGCATAAGATTGAACACTCCCGTTGCTGTCGGTGACCATCCAAGAAGAGTTTCCCACCAATGGTGTTCTCCATCCTTCTTCACTCTTTCCAAGACATGGTGTATTTCTTCTGCATCATGATGAACGGTGATTAGAGTTTTGTGTCCATTGTTTCGTATGCGTTCTAGCAGTTGACACAGGTCATCATGTTGTAGTAGTTTCTTCACCAATGTAAGATTCATTCCGATGGGGGTAGACAATAAATCTTGACTCAATGTGTAGTTAGATTGTAACAATTGATAAGACGTAACAGGAGCTGAATAATTGAAGTCACATCCCACAATTTTAGTAAAGTTACAAACACAAATATTTGAGCGATTGCTTGTATCTACAGTAACGTTATCTACAAATATAACATCACAAAGGGTTCTCATACAAACACATCCTTTTCCAGTATACACAAGTACAGTTTCAGGGGCTTCATTAGGTCGTATTTCAAAATGACAAACATTTTGTTCAGTGTCAAGACAGATGTCTTGGGCTTTGAGGGTGTTACTCTCACAAATAAATCCTTGTTGTTCCCGTACAACGCATGCATTAACATCAACAGTTTGCCATTTGTTTCCATTTCGGTGGGCCCATACTCTATGTTCTAATGGATAGAGTACAGTTCCATTGTGATTCAATCCCAGCGCAATGATTGGGTATATGGTGTATACCGAAGCATTGTGAATTGTTAAGACAAAAGCTGTGGCCTTATTGCTAATGGGGTCATAAGTGAAATTGACTAAATACCACCAGGACTGGAATTCTTTCTCAAATTTAGTTGCATTATCCCAAATTACCTTTCGAATTTCAGTGGGTAAGGTGCCCTCTTCACCGTCTCTTATAATTGCTGCTACCATAGATTGCATCCACAGTTGAGCTTGGATACAACTAAGAGCTAGAGAAACATTGGTTTGGGCTACACCAAGTGCATCCACAATCAGTTGGTGGTCCCTTTCATTAATTCTTTTCCACTGAGGTAATATATCAGATAAGAGCCATTGGTTAGTTCCCAATGCTAATAGAGAAGACCGTAATGGGTGTTCTAATTTGTTCAAATCACTTGTTGTTGTGCTCAGTTTGTTTACGAGTACTTCGGCATCGATACTATTTAAGACTCCCAATCCTGTCCCTATGATACCGGTCACATCTCTCCTTGTTCGTCTTGGAGAGGTGAGGGTTCGCCCATGTAACCATGCTAACCATCCTGCATAGGGACGTACCTAGGAATGGTGAACAGGTCGGTTTGATTGCAGAGATATTAATTTGCATTAGTAGTTCTACTCGTTTAAGAGACCATGATGGATTAAATAACACTTGTTGTTGGCCTGTATTTTTGATCACATATGGTCCAACTTCAGAAACCTGTGGGAATAGAATTGTCTCATCCTTTACAGTCAGGGGCGGATGTTGTGCTAGGCTTAATAATGTCTATTTTAAATTTAAAGGATAATCCCACGATGGTGAGCCCAGAGGCAGACTACAAAAACAGGTTGTACTAAGGTAAAATTGTACCAACAGTCCAGTTTTCAAAGGCGCAAAGTTTCGTATCTTTGGCTATTGGCCTTGATGTAATGTTGTACACAGAAATCTGAGATGCCTTCTCATGGGTAGACCCATTGATCATCCGGCATCCTATTTTAATTTCTTTCCCTGCTGTTCCTCGGAGCCGGGGAACTTTATCATCAGCTTCATCTTGTCCCAACTCCATTCATTTTCTAAGTATGTTTCAGTTCCATGCATGACCACGGTGGAAAGCTTTAAATCCCCTTACTAGAGTGTATTCCCATACTTCCAGTGTACTCAACACGAGCTTGGGACCATGGCCATTCTAGGGTTCTTTGACCACAGGCTAAGAAGAGCAGCATTGTTAGGGTTTGGAATAGTAACATGAACACAGCATTTCCATCTGCCATCTTGTGGGGTGCTGTAAGAGAAAATAGAGACTTGTTTCGGTGGGGAGAGTCCGAACAGGTTACCCCATTAAGAAGAAGGAAAAATCCATCGTGAACTAATTCTGTGTTTTGCACCACTGCTATCAGTAGCTTCCCAGGCAAGTGGGCCACGAGGTTTAGTTAAAGTCATAGGCACAGTACCGATAGATGGCAAATTGACCATCACAGGCTGTCCTGGCTGTAATGTCATTGGATATTCTCTTTTCCTAGTAGGTGGAGCGCTAAGCTCAGTTTTACAAAGAATGCTCGGCTTACAGGGCTTCCAGTAGGCCCATACCGATTGTTTAATTGATGGAGTACTTTGGGAATCTCGTATCCCATTGAGCTTCCTGTGGTTTGAGACTCCTTTTCAACAAGCCATTACCTCTTTCTACCATCCCATTTGATTGAGGGTAGTATGGGGTGTGGAAAACCCATCTAATTCCCTCTTGTTTTGCCCAATCTTGCACTTCCTTACAAGAAAAGTGTGAGCCATTATCACTCTGGATAACATCAGGAGTAGGTAGATTTGAGAACCAAAATGATAGCCCTCGCACTGTGTTTCGCCCATCGGCCTTCCGACATTTAGTCGCCATAAGCAAGCCGGAGACTACTTCCACTCCTGTAAGGATGTATCGATATCCTGCAGAGGATTTGAATGGTCCGATATAATCAATTTGCCATGTAGACCATAAAGTTTTCCCTTCATTGATATGTAAAGGTGGTGCTTTGGCAGGATGATCTGCTTGTAATTTCAATCTACACTGAGGACATTCTGTAAGAATAGTTTCACAAGTTTTTCTATTTATAGGCCAGCCTTTACTCTGTGCAGCAAAGTAAAGTGCTTCTTTACCTGTGTGGCCTAGGTTTTGATGTAACCATTCTCCCAGTCGATACCACTCAGGATTTAAGGTGATTTTCCTAATTTTAGTTAGCTCATCTACCTTTTGATTCCACTTTGTGGCTGGTTGATTATCTTTAGCATGAGCTTTTACCCATCCCCATCTTGAAAGGTGTTTTCCTGGCTATATCTAGTAATAATTGCCAATCTTTGTTTCTCCAAACTGGGGATCTATTTACTTCCCAATTCAAGGTTTCCCCTTGACAGAGCCACTGTGTGGCACCGGCCCACACAGCATAGGAGTCTACATATATGATTTTTGCTCCATTCTGTGCTGCCAAAACAACTGCTCTTATTTCTCCTACTTGTGCACTGCCTTCACCTTCTTCTACTACTTGTTTGCCGGTGGTAATGTCTAATGCAACAGCCTTATATTGCCATTTACCATTTACCCTTTTTGCTGAAGCATCTGTAAACCAAATGTTTTCTGTTGGTGTACCCTCAGTGAGGGGTGGTGCCACCAGAATGGGTGAAGGTTTAAAAGGTTGTTGTAAAGCTAAAGGGTCTGTGTTTATGGGCATCTGCAATTTGGAAAGCTTAGTGTGTCCTTCAGTTAGTTGCATATTTTCTGCAACTCCTGTTAGGTAGGCATACCATTTTCGGACAGTGGGTTTTTGTGCAACTCCTTCTGGGGGAGCAGTCCCTTTTAGGATTGCTTCTAGTAAATTAAATGGTCCTCTAGTTTGCACAGGTTGTCCCTGATGTATTTTCTCAACTTGTTTAACTGCTCGGACTAAAGATAAAAGTCCCTTTTCCCATTCAGAGTATCGTTGTTCTGTTTCTTTAAATGCAGTTGAGCTAAACAATAAAGGTCTTTTTGGCCCATCGGGTCCAGTTTGGAACAGGTTACAGTAAGTAGCATGTTCGGCGAAACCCCATTCGGCTATAATAGGGTCGCGGGGGTGCACTGGTCCCAGTGACTGATATGTTTTTAACTCTTCAGTTAGAGTTTTGACTGCCTCTTTATGTTCTAATTTCCACTCCCAGGGTTTGCCTTTCCGTAAGAGTGAGTATAAGGGACGGGAAATGATAGGAAATCCAGGCACATGTTTCCTCCAATATCCTCCGTTTAAAACATCGAAACCTAAAATATTTTCATGGTGATCTTTAATTGCAAAGCGGGTACTCGACATGCGCTTCTCGCCCGGGAGCCATAAATTGACCTTGGCAGTTTGGCACTGAACACTCACTCCGTTCACGCCAGTAATTTTAACTCTTTGCCGTCTGGGTCGTACACCCAGCTTCTCGGCATCTTGTTGTGTTAATAGTGAAATTTGTGCTCCCGTATCTATTAAAAACTTTACCAATTGTCTTTGAGGACCAACTGGAATTAGAATGTATGGGCCGTTATCATTTATCCACTGATAAGCCTCCACTTTCCGGACAGGCAGGCCCAATTGCCTTCCGGACACTACCCGTTTTTTGACTTCATGTCCTGCAGTTCCTCCCTAAGGGGGAGGAAGGGGTTATCTCCCCTTCTGGGGTCTGGTGCAGGAGGAGTTGAAATATGGTCCTTCCTTTCACCATTATCGTTTCTGGAATGCTTCAATTAGACTTAAAATAACGCCAGTAGATTTGACCTTGAATCGCAGCTCTGGGAATGCCTAAAGCTAATGCATTCCTCCACAACTCATTCCTCTGTTCTCGAGATTCTGTTTGGGGGTTTTTAAATTTGTTTCCCTTCGATCTAGTTTCTGTTCCCTGTTTTATGGGTCTTACTTTGTGATCTCCTCCCGGGGCTTCAGGTTTTGTTTTTCAGCTGGTGCATCGTCCCAGCCCATCTCATGACTGTAGTTAACAATGCAGGTGCATCAATTCTCTGCCCAGGTAGGGAGCTGCTTGTAGGCATTTTGAGCGTTATCACCTAGTCCCTCATTGTGCTCTGTGTCTTTCTTGATCTCATCTCGTTTTGCAACTAAATGGGATTTAAGAATTGCCGGGGCTCCTCTAATCAGTGGTTTTAACATTGCAAAATCTACTGTAGCAGACAGTGGGACATCATGGGACCCTCGTTTGTGCATGGCTTGTATACAGGCGGCTTTTGTGATGGCTGTAGAGAGCTCACTTAAAGATTTAATGGGAATTATGGAGGGTTCACCTCGCTCCATGCTGTCTATTCCTCCAGCCCAATAAGCTACTCGGCTGGTGATAGAATGAGGTGTATTTGTCGGGTCAGGCCCTAAATTTAAGAAAACTCCCGGACCCCAATAGCCGCTTGCTTCGTCCTCAGTCAACATTACTCGGTCACCGCCACTGAGGCATACTCGCCACAAGTATTCTGTTTCAGTTTCACCTGGTTTTCTGCTATATCTCTCTTGCAAATTTGTCAATTGCAACGGATCCCAGGGGATGGTTCGCGTAGTATGTCGCGGATGACCACCCCGAGGACCCACAGTTCTTTCTGTTTTAACAATGGGTCTGGCTTCATACTCAGGAGGATTTGTGGGGAACAAAGGGTCGTCGTCTTCTGGCTCGCTGTCATCGGGATCACCCCAGATGTCTCCATCCCAATCTTCAGGGGATACTATTAGTTTCCTAATCTGTACAATGTCGGGGGGGCGGGGAGTCTGTATAAGCATCATCTCGACCTTTTCTCCCAACTGTTGTCTTTTTTCCTTTTCCTCCTGTAACTGTTTCTGCAGTTGTTCAATTTTAAAAGATAGTAACAACTCAGTTGCCTTTCTACTTTCTATTTCCTTCTCTAGGTCCTGCTCCTTTTTATTTCTGTTGTCTCTTTCCTGATGTGCAGCTTCTAAACAGGCACCTAGCATCTTGCAGATAATTCCTTTCCCTTTTCCATCTTTTGTGTGGCCTCTAGTTACTTTTAGGTGTTCTTCAATGGCTTCCCAATTATGCCAATTGTCACGAGTCCATTCTGCTGAGAATTTGGGACTCGGATTCACTCCATGCCTCCGTAAATAATCAGTGATGCTACTTGCCATCCTGCCGACTACGCCAATTTGTCGCAGATGGAGTGAGAGTGCACTTCACTCGTAAGAGAGAAGTAAAAATATAGTTTATTGATACAAAATTAGGAGTTAACAAAGTTCAATGCGACAGTGTTTTAACAAGATTCGATGGCGAGGCACACTTGATTATTTACTGCATAGAGGACAGGGTCAGACAAAACTGTCAGGGAGACCCTCCCGTTGAGTCATGAGGTTTGGAAGGATCCCCTTGCTTTCTAAACTCCTTCTCAGAGAGGAGTCTAGGTGCGGCTAGATCAGTCCTAGTCCCAGACTTGGTCAACGGTTTATATCTAAAGGATTATATGTGCGCAGTCAATCCTTTATATCACTTAGCTAAGATTTCAAAGTTTAGCATGCTGTTAGTCACTTACCGAGGATCTGTTGCGGCAAGGAATCTCTCAACCTCGAGGAGTAACCTTGAGAGGCGTCCCTGCTCAAGGGGAGATCCTGGCGTGCAGCCCGCTGCCGTGCAGGAGAGCTCAAAGGGCCCTGGGCTGTCCACTATTTAAGGAGTAAGATGATTGACTTATGGTCATATTTGCATATCAGCAAGAGGTTTAGATCCTTGCTTCAAAGCAGCCAATGGCTACTTTGTTGCCATTTGTCCTCAAGGTCCAGGATAACTGGATGCAGCTATCAGGATGACTCCCACTGATGGTTACTGCTTGTGCAGGGAGCTGGGGAGCTGGGGGGGGGGGGGAGCACACCGCCACAATGTAGAAGATTATTAGAATCTGAGCAGCCAAAGTGAAGCTGTAATCATCTCCCCTTTGCTTTCTTTATGTTCTTAGTGTAAATCAACATTTCACTTTGACTTAATAAACAAAACAACCTGTTCTCCTACCAATGTAGCATTTCATATATTTGCTTTACCTGCCACTGTAAATGAAAAGAGATGAGATTAAAAATACCTTAAAGTACAGGTTGGAGAAGTTTGAACAATGACTGGAGCCTTTGGCTACAATATTTTCTGTTTGCTTGTTTTTCATTCTTCCATCTGTGTGTTTTTCTGTCCCTCTGGCCAAACCAGTGGATCCTGGCTGCTAAGCTGTGCTTGTTAATGAGATGGTCATTTCTCGATTCTTCCCTGAAAATCAATTAGCCAGCCAATGAAATCACTGGGTTTTATAGAATAGCATTTGTGTGACCTTAGAGAAATATGCATGCTTTATTGCATCAGCTGATAGAAAGAAATAACTGCATAGCTAACAACAGTATTTTTCTGACCCTGATTCAGAAAAGTATCCTTGTTTTGGAAAATGATTTAACATATGCAACTGAAGTAACTGAAGACATGATAGATAAATATTTAAATGTCTTCCTGAATTTGAACCTGTACGAATAGAAAAATAACATCCATGTATAAAATATAATAGTTTATGCCTTAATATATTGTAGATTTTAATAAAATATACACACACATGCTGACATATAGCAGACAGTCTACATAAAAAAACTCATCTTCAGAAATATATATCAAGATTAATCCCATAACCCTTTGTTTCCCAAGACCCTCTAAATTATGGTGACAACTGTTAGCAAACACAGATGTCCAAACTCATAAACTTTGCATTTATATGAGCTAGGACTGCTTGTGCGTGCAGGTGTTTGTTTCATTTATGAAAATGCCAACTGTATGTACAAAAGAGGGGCAATATTTTCAGATAGCAGTCAATAGAATTATTTCCAAATACCATCCTATCATCATCACCATCATCATCATCAAGTCTTTTTCTGAACAAGGTGCATCAGAAGTTTGTGGGAGATAACACATGAGATAAGTCAGTCTATAATATTTCTATTTCAGAGAGAGCTGCTGTATAGTCAAAAATATGTCATAATGAACATGTTTAAAAGTTAAATACCAATTGCTTAATTCTGGCACACTGTTTGAGTGCTTGAGATTGTTTTTCCCAGATTTTTTATTTTATTTTTTTGCAGGCACTATTTATGTTCAGATATTTAGTGATTAACTAAATTGAATAATTTAGTATGTTTGTTTCTTGATTACTATTGTGACTGTGTTTGGAATATCCACCACTACTATAGGAAGCATCTGCAAACACCTGAAAGGATCTTGCTCCTGCCCTGAAGAACCTGAACTCTGAAACACCTGCCTTCATAAATCCCATCAGGAACCCCAGGAGAATGATATAAAAGAGCTATCCTTTATCTGTCTAATCTAGAACCAATGAAAAGGTAGAGCTAATCCACAAAAACGTAATCTTCAAGCTCTAGTGAGAATGTCTGATGCTAGTCCTAGAGCTAATAACAAGAGCACGTGGTGAATGCTGAACCTGGAACGTATGGTGTTCAGTTCAGCTTCTACAGCAATGAAATAAAATCAATTCTTTCCAGGGAGGAAATCATAAATAGCGCTAAATTTCACTTTCCCACATGATATTTCAAGCTACACACTAGGCAATTTGTCACTTTTGAGAGCTCTGGTAGCCAAAAAGTTAATTCTTCAGAAGTGAAACTCTCTAGCAGTTCTTGAAGTAATTGACTGCGATCTGGAAGTGAGTGATTTGTCTTGCCTGGCAAGGGTATCCTTTCAGTTAAAAGAGAAAATGCCAAACACAGTATTTTAGGCCCAAATGTTAGTATTTGTTTTTATAAAAGAAGTCTCTGAAATATAATACCATAATAAATTATCTTTGTTCCTAAATTCTCCTTTATTCCTAAAAAATAAAAATTAATAAACTGAAATATTTCTCACATCACCAGAAACTCAGTTACAAGGAGTTTCTATATGTAAATTATTAAAATAAAACAGTCCAATCCAGTTTTACCCTGGAAGTGTTATGCACCAAGAAGGCAAAGAAATGGTAAAATGACAGCTTCCATGAAGCACTGCTAATTATGCATGTCACATTTATTTTAGGGCAATGTAGCCCACTGCTGTCAGGGGGTGCAGTCAGATATCATTTCTACCCCTTTTTCTACCCTTGTCACACGGATGTCCCTTTGTAGCCAGTGGAGAGAAATAGGCAGAAATATTCTACAATCTTTTTTAGAAGTCTATTCAGGATTAAATTAATTACGCCTTCAGTTCTAGTAAGATGTTTTGTCCATATCTCTACTGATTTTAAAGCCAGCGTATGGATGCTAACTCAAGCACAGATGTCAATACTGTAGGTGTTTGCATTTAGTAAAATGAATCCAAATGTTAATGTTATTTATTCGTTAACTTGACCAAATAGGATCTGGCCAGAACTGAAGACTCTGTAGTTATTTATTATAAACCATTATAACATTTTAGCTAATTTTTCATAATGGTTACTAAAATTTGTATCATATTAGATAACAAAGATGTCTTTTCCTGTTTATTTTCTGTCTGATCAACTAATAAAGTAATGCACAGAGGAAATCTCTCAACTTGTCTACTCAGAGCTATGGATCTAATGCATATCTATCAAATTTCAGTACAAATTTTATATTGTCTCACTTAATTAAATGTACTGTACATGAAAATCTAGGACCCAGGTCTGAAAAGATTAATATATATATAGGACCTACTCACATAATTTTCTCATATGAAGAAAGGTATGCAAAATTCTTTATCCAGTCATAGATTTTTAAAGAGCATTTAAAAGCACTGGTATGCAATGTGCATGATTCTCAAAAGAAATTCAGGCACCTGCTCCAGTTAAAATCAGTGGGAGTCAAATATTTAGGCAATTTTTAAAATTGTATCAGACATTTATCTAAATCCAAAAATTCTTCAAAAGGCCAATCCTTTGTAATGTACTGCAGATTTATCTGTAGAAAAGGCAGTGCCTAGTCCCAGATGCAAATAAATAACATTCTTACCTTCGAATCTTCCTTTGCCACTTCTTCCTTCATAATTTGTCCATTTATCTATTTTGGAAATCCCTCTAAATATATCAGTTCAGAACCAAGCACAGGGAAAATATTTTCCCTTCGGTTTACTGTATATTCACACTAAAAGTATAAAATATTTCTCATATGCTCTTTGCATAATTGCTCTCTATAATCAAGTGTTGCAGTAGAAAAGTCCCTGTTCATTAGTAGCAAATATTACACACACATACACATGCACACACATACACACACCTTGTTTAAGCATATTAGCAGTAAAGTTAAATCTAGTAAATATCTGCAAGCTGTACAGGATTTAAGCCAAACTGAGGATGTGTGTTTCTTGAAATTATGTAATGATAGTAGCTTTTAAAACCATCTCCTGGGCATTGTTTTCATGAATGCAATTTTGAAGGAATTTATATAAGTCACATCTTTCATGAAAACAATTGCTTTTTATTGCTTTTGCCTTAAATATAATAAAGAAAGAACTAGAATATATTGAGAAGAAGTCCCATAATAAGAAAAACGACTTGCAAAATTTTTAGACTTGATTTTGTTTTTATTGTCAGAATGGACAATAACAGTTAAAAGAATTCTTCATGACATGTATGAATGCCATAAATATTGACAAGTTATTTTAGTTTTAACCTAGTAGAATGATCCATAGAGAAAATTTAAATTATTATTGCACATGCATTATTTAAGCAATGATGTTTAAAAATCTAGTGAAACCTACTCATTCTGAACTTTAACATTGTTAGCGTCAAATTTTTTTAAATCAGTCCTAGTATGGAAGCATTACATGCAAGGATTTCCAAATGATGGGCTGTTTAAATTTCAGTCCAAGCATTGCTACAAGACCTTCCTCTGCAAAATTACAGAATTCAGATACAGTCTTGGACATTATTGCTCACTGATTCTTTCAAAGTTAGGAAAACTTACTTTTTCCACTGTTTTTTATTTTACAGGTACAAGGAAATTCCAGTTCTGAAACCTTTGGAGGTTGATCTTGATTGGTTGAGATTAATTATGAAGCCTCTGCAGAGAATGAAGCACTTGGTTGATGTGCTCTTATTCTTTGCTGCTTAGAAGGTGGACTGCCACATCTCAGTCCAGCTGCAATGCACCAGCTATCATCATCCTTCACACAACTACCAAGCCTGCAATTCACCAATAATTAGTGTAACCAAGGTTCAGCCTTTTGGCTGGTTGCTAAATAAAGCAAGCACAGCAGAAACCAGAGACAAAAATGGATGCCCTCAAGGTAAAGAGTGTTCTTCATAATAGAAAGAAGACTGCCTGTATTGAAGGACATATTGTAAATTTTTCTAATCTTTGTAGTATTTCATCCTTCATATAAATTTCATTTCTGGCTTATCTTGATTCATCTTTCGACAGCTGCTTCAAACAGGCTCTCTATTACAACAGGGAAATAATTTTGTTGGCATATAACATAAGGAATATCTATCATTGTATGCATTCAAATGATTTTCCTCTGTGGTGATGGTATATCATGGTTCCTTCTAAAATTTTACAGTTACAGAAAGAGAACCTAATAAACACATCAAGACACTAAGGTACAGTTGCTCATGACCCTCTTTGTTATTCTGAAAGGAAGATTACAGTACACTGATTTATGTCAGTACACTTTGTTCAATTCACCAGCTCCTTCAATATGTTAATAATGTCCTGTAATTAAATGTGCTCAAAAGGTACTACCAGGTATGCAACAGCGTGAGTACCGTTCTCCCAGGGTTCTTCAGGAAACTTCTGCTAGATCACTGCAAACAGCTTTAGTACTGTATTCCCTGATAACTTATTAAGATAGAACAAGATGGAGCTGTGGTGTTCTCAAACTCTTTGTCCAAGAAGTAGGGAAGAGGATATAATATTTTTGGCAAAGCCATTTGTAGCTGGTGATCATTTCTGAAGTGCACACTGGACTGATTTAATGTAGTACAGATTGTCTAGTTCAAATGGATCTTTCTTAAAACTGATATCTCTTTTTCCCCAGAGCTTTTCTTTTTAAATTTTCCATCATTGCTTTACTGCTGTATGAATGAGCCATATGAAAATTAAGCTGTTGTAATACCATACAGCCATAACTTTAGTCACAGTTCCCTACTTCTAGGATTCAAAGGAACCTACATGATGTTGTGAAATTATTTCATAATTTTGGCTCAAAGATTTTCAGAGTGAACTCTGCTGATATCTCCACATGAGTGAAGGCAAAACAGCTTAATGAACTATAGCTTTCTTAATATATTCTACAGAATATAATTTAAAGTTTTCAGCAGCAGCGAATAACATAAATGTTGGGCCATATTTGCAACAACTAAGTAGGCTGAAAGTAATTGTGTTACTGCTATTACAATTAATTATCCATATCTGTTCATACTTCCACCAACGCCACCCAGTATTGTTCCCATTATGATTCTATCACTAGGTACCTGAAACTGAAAACACTCCATGAGATAATATGAAGAGTAGTATTTTCCTTGTTTCTCACTACTTTATACTATCATCATGGGAAAATTTTTATGGGAAAATATAAGAAAAAATTATGTAAAAAAAAAAAAAAAGCAACATCCATCCTTTCCTGGATTTGCAGTTTCTTTTTTTACTGGAGATAATATTTTCTGCTTATGCCTAAGAAGTGCAAAAATCATCATTCAGGCATTGTTGAGGACAAAACAAAATGCATACTTGAAAAAGAGATTAGGTTGGTAAAATTGAAAACAAGAATGATAAAAGAATTACAATGCACAACTTGATTAGGAATATAAATTCTAATAATGAAGAATTACCTGAATTAATCACAATAAATATAATTTAAAAAAAAAAAAAAAACAAAAAAAAAACCACAGAAAGCTATAGGAAAGGATATAATGCAAATTATAACTACGAAAGACCAAGAGGAAAATTTACTCTCTGTTACAAAGTTTTCCTTCTCTTTTTATTGTTAGTGAGCAAGTAAAATCTAACTTCCCTAGAAAATAGATTGTCATCTCCTCAAGAGAGAAAAAAATTTGGGGGTTTCTATACATTTTTTTCACAATTTCATAAAAGGCAGGTACATCTCTAATGCCAATTAAAGACATTTCAATAATCCAAGCATATTGCAGGGAAAAATAATATGTATTTCTTGCATATCAGTGTCCATTTCAAATTTCTATGATACCATTAGACAACTCTTCATCTTCTGCTGTATTGTACTTCTCTGTTCCCTTTCAAATGAATGTTCTCCAAGATGCATTTTTATTTATTTATTTATTTTTAATCTCTTTTTCAAGCACTGTACCTGTGAATGAACAAAGTTGGGGTTTTTTTTTGGGGGGGGTATTTTAAAAGCTATTCAATGTTTACAGTTTTAAATTTAGTAGATCAAATGATGAATAACAACCAAATTCCCATGCACACTCTTACCACTGACACGCAAGGAAATGAAAGGAAAGGAAGTGCTATTTGATAACAATGAAAGTTCCTGAAACCCCGAGGCAACTTTAAATCAAGCCCTTGGGATCTTCCTAAGGGAATAATGAAGCAGAAGAACTGATGCATACAGTTGAAAAGAAATAGCTTACCATGATTATCAGGATCGTTTCACATAGTAAATCAGTATATTGAAATAACTATTAAAATAATAGTAAGTACAGGTGGAACACTGCTATGAGAGTGGCCTGATGATTCAGAAAACTCAGATATTGTGGCCTGATGACATGGAAAGTAGAATAATCCAATAGGCTAAAAAAAAAAAAAAAAGAAAATATTAAGCTTCCCAGGAGTAAAAACATGACAAAGATCTGTAGGAAGAAAAGCGGTATTTAGACAATGAATATGGACTGAATAAAGAAGTACTGGTGTAGGCAGTTAACAGCTGAATAGATTAAAAAACTGGGATTTGTAATCAACAGATACAGAAAAATGGTGGACTGCAAAGAACAAAGCCTGGAATTGTTTGTCTTACTTGTCTAGTTTATTTGCTGCTTCTACTCTCTACAGCCCATGTGCTTCGCTGTCTCGTAAAATGCTCTCATGCACTTAAATAAACTGTGCTTTATTGTCCTGCAACAGACACTTGGGCTGATGCTATTACTCCAAATGAAATCAACGGCAGAGCTACCATCAGCTCGATGGGAAGAGAACCTATCCCACTCCCATAAAACACAGTGAAAGAATTAGCACTGAGTCTGATCAATGCCTTTTCAAATCAGAACTTAGTGCAACACTCAATAGGTTTCTTGACTTGAGCAGGTTGCTAAGTGCAGGTTCTTTTTCACTCACAGAAGTAATACCTGGGCATTTCCATGGCCTTTTACCCATACAAGGCCTTACCGTTATACCTTTTTATTCCCTTTATTATCTTGTAACTTTTCCTCAGTTGAAGAGAGGTATCTTTCACAACTAAAAATATGCTGAGAAAGTAAATAGAAAATAAATTTAATCTTCATTATAGGAAGTGCTATAATGCTTCTTGCATCAACAAGATGAAATTTTTCAGTGAGGATATAATTCCAAATAAATCTTCAAGCAACATGCTGAACAGCAGAAGAGAAGCTGATCTCATGATGAGTGGTCAAAGACACAAATGACATTTAGGCTTAAGTAATTCCTAGTATTTTACAGTAATTTTTACCACTCCAAAGAGAAAAGCAAGACCAATATTGAGCAGGTAATAGCACCCAATAGCAGAACAGACCCTGTTTGACTTCCAAAAAACTGATTTACTCCATAAAGAGAAAGCACTAGAGGGATTTAATATTAACAAGACTTAACTGATTTTCCTATATTTATTTACTGCATGCATTGCTATGCACCAGATAGATGTGTGCAGATAGCGCCTTGTTTTGGTAGAATCCTAAATAAATGAATATTTAATTTTATTTAAAATATTTCTTGAATAATTAAATTCTTAGTGAACTTCAGAACAAAAATATATAGAATGAGCTCTATATAAAACCAGGGAGGCAAATGGGTCCCTTTAGGCCAGAAAATATAATTGTTCATCCATCCATCATTAAATATCAAATTCAAAGATAGCTCTGTGGTTCAGAAGTGATTAGTATGTGGCCTGAGTGCTTCTGGTTCCTTTCTTTTTCCATTTCTGTGGTTATTTCTCAATTACAAATTGTAAGTAGCACAAACATTTCTTGGGGGCGTTGTATCAAATACTATTTTCCTTAAATTTCTGAACCCTCAGAAGTTTCTTCCACTTCCATTTCATCTCCCTGTTTATCACCCTCCTTTCCAAATAATTAGGCATCCAAACAAAATCATCTGTCTTTGTTTTTCAGAGATTTAGTAATCTGTTCAGAAACAAATAAATGGTAGACTGAAGTTGTTAAAGTGGCAGGTGATGCTCTACTCAGGCAAGAATCTTTTCTACCATGTTTTATTTACACACCTGTAGCTGTTTCAAGCATTGGAACAAGCTGCCCAGGGAAGTGTGGAGTCACCATGCCTGGAGGTATTTAAAAGCCGTGTAGATGTGGTGCTTAGGGACATGGTTTAGTGGTGGACTTGGCAGTGCTAGGTTAACAGTTAGACTTGATGATCTGAAAGGTCTTTTCCAACCTAAACAATTCTATGTTAGCTATTATCATTAATACAGAATCCCACACACATATCTGCATACACACACACAAAGCATGGAAACCCATTTGGGAACTAGTATTTCTAGAGTTTCTAATTGCAGAATTCCCGTTTGTTTACTGAGTTACTTTAAATACATTATTTTAATTGGGTGGTTTAGTACTTAATATGTGTATCAGTACTTATACATGTATAATAGTGCTAAGCTGTCTTAGGAGCATCATTTCATATCTGCACAGTGCTTCCAACAAGTATAAGATCTTGCATTATTAAAAGTGTGTATTAATAAAAATGCTGGAGAATTATAAGTTTCAAAGATCAATATTTTTTTTCCCACCTGCAGATTTTTTACCAAAACATAGTATTCCTACAGGATTCACTAAAATTCTTCTATTTTTCTTTTGGGAGAATCAATGTATAACTTTTTTAAAAGTCCAGTTTAATACAACAAATTCACTCTGGTAAAAATACTGACTTTTTCATCCCATGATTTTCAAGTCAGAAGGGCTTTTTAGCTTTTTTTTTCAATAAACTTTTAATATTTTGATTTTTTTCAAGTGGGTTCAGAAAAGCAAGTAATTTCAAAATTTCTTACAGAAGATAATTCCACTGTTCAAATAGTTCGAAATAAGTCAGGTTGATAAGCTTATATAAGTTAATGGTTTATGTAAAAGTGAAGTTTAACTTAAAACTGCAATATCATCTCTTTGCATTAGCTTTACCATGTCAAAAAGTAGTAAATCTGTGTATGTATGACTTTTTAGGCACAGTATAGAGTTACAGATTTTATATTTCCTTCCTTTAATGAGTTTTATGCTGACTTCAGCACTTAAAAGCTTATTTGCTTGGCTTTACAGGAGTTGCTTCTAAATTGCACACATGTGAAGTGACAGAAAAAATCAGGCTTGTCGTCTCAGAAAAGGATAAGAATTACTGAGATACTAGGTATGGTTTATTGTCCATCATTAGAGCCCTGTGTCCAGATTCAGAAACAAGAACATCTAGAGTTAACCCGCGTGCCTTCACACTTCGTGACTTTCTGCTGATTAGATTCTCCAGCGTTATTCCACTTCCACAGTAGCATCACCTAGATCAAACGACAACAGGGGTGGACTCAAGATATCAATCAGATCTCCCCTTACATCCAATCAGCTGCAAGTGTCATGGTGTAATCAAACCAAGTGACACCACAAAGCAATTTCAGCTGCAGGCTTTGCCCACAGCACTAATGAGACAGCATTCATGAAAAAAAAAGTGCATAAAGATCGTTTCCTTCAGGCAGGTGGATGACGAGCACAGGCTGCAGAACTTGATTTTGTTAGACCCAACTCCACCACAGATAAAATCACTAGCTTGCAATGTATCAGTGGTTTGTTTATTTCTCTGTCTCTGCTTGGAGAGCTCTGTTGTATGGCAATTCTAATGCTGAGAAGTCCAGAGCAGGGGGTGATGCTCAGTGGATTTATTTACACATCAGTACCCGCCAAAATACCTCTCCAGCTCACAGCCTTCTTAGAACGGCAGTGCTGTGTCTGATCTGGAAACGATCCAAAAGTTACAGTATTTTCCCTTTTTATAGGAGATGATTCATCATAGCTGTCCAATTGTTTTTTCAACTAGAACAGAAATTCATTATGTGTTTTTTTTATGGCCCACAGCCCTTTGTAAGGGGATGTCGATATATTGAATAGTTAAACACTGAAGAACATTCATGTATTTGGTCCTTTGGATCTTCATTTTACTAATAAAGGTGACTGCTCAATCCCCTGGGGCCTGAAAAGGCCCAGTTGTGCTTTCAGTGTCCAAAAATACCATGAAAGAAGAAATGGAAGTGATATAACTGTATGGAAATGCCATTGTAGCAACAGTAATGCCTTTCTGCTCCTGTCCAAGCCTAAGGTAAAACAGGTCCAGCTGGAGCCATGTCCAAGACTGGAGAGGAGAGACCTGGGGCTCACAGGCTATGGCTGAACCAAGCCAAGTTAGACCATTTGTGCCAGCAGGCAAAAATGAAAATCCATTTTCAGAAATGTTGCTCAGCACTAACTCAAAACTTGGGGAAAAGAGAAATACGAGTGACAGAGTTTTTATTCTCATATGGCTCTGCAGATTCAGGCAGACACAGAGAGTGTACTGAACATAACATTCAACTTAATTTCCATCAAGAAACTAAAATGTTACATTTGACTCAAGAACATCAAATCTTTTGCTTTGATCCAGATACCTGGAAAACATTTTTTTTCCTTGAGCTTCTCATTCCATTAGAAGGTTCTGTATGTTGTCTTACTTCATTTCAGAAGAGTACACATGATGGAAATATTATTTCACACAAACTGGAAATTCCAAGCTTCAAACTACTGGATAACCACTATCTCACAACAGGGTAGTGAACACAACACTAGCCCAGTGCTATGTAAGAAACATATATCCATATAACCAAGCTGTGAAATTATAAATCTCCTTTTTTTGTTTGTTTGTTTCTTATTTTGATCTTGGTTTTGTTTTTAATCGGGGCACTACTGAGGAGTGTTTTCAAAAACAGTGTTGGAAAAAAAGTATTAGGAAGTAGCTATTACAAAGGATTGTTGTCTTCAGGCAGGATTAAATATGTCATTGCCCTTGTAACAAGAGTATATCCCCAGTGTCTTGGCCAAATTCCAATTTGAGAAATTGCATTCTGCCTACCTAAATTTTCTCAGCAGTTGGAACGGATATCATATTAAGCAATATCATCCAATGTTAGGGATCTGGTAAATAACACCGTCCTTTTCCTTTTTGGAAAGCAGTGCTCTGTGTTCCTCAACAGTGTTATCAGCTGCCCTTGAGACGTGCTAGGCACTGGAGCTCAAGGGGAAAGACAAGCACTGAACTCATCCCAGGAAAGGTTCAACATTTGCAGGATCGGGTCCCTGAAGAAATTAATTTTTTGTGCCAGTGAAGGCTGCATGTCATCTTACTTAGAAGAAGTGAAATGATTCTTGTTAACATGGGGCTTTTATATATACAATTACAACAAAAAATACAGAGCACCATGTGGGTCCTCTGTCCTTAGGTCCCACTAACCAGCAAAACAAATAAGCGATTTAAATAGCAGTCTTTACTGGATGCTGAGCTGATAGGTACACATAGCAAATGTGAGTTGTAGGAACAAAATTTTATGTCCATGGAAGAGCAAGTGCATCAGTAACACGTGACATGGAACACCGTACCACTGTAACGGATGCATCTGGTCATGATGGCTGCATCTGCTCAAAGCGGATTCGGGAAACAGATAACAACACAATAGCCAAGAGCTATTGTGCAATGCACCTACCTATCCACAGTGAAGAAACTAAAATCTGTGGTCAGCATGCAAATATGACTATGAGTCAATCATCTTACCCCCACAAATAGTGAGCAGCCCAAGAGCCCTTGGAGCTCTCCTGCATGGCAGCAAGCTGCACACCAGGATCTCCCCTTGAGCAGGGACGCCTCTCAAGATTACTCCTCGAGGTTGAGAGATTCCTTGCCACAACAGATCCTCGGTAAGTGACTAATAGCATGCTAAACTTGGAAATCTTAGCTAAGTGATATAAAGGATTGATTGTGCACATATAATCCTTTAGACATAAACCATTGACCAAGTCTGGGACTAGGATTGGATCCAGCTATACCTAGACTCCTCTCTGAGAAGGAATTTAGAAAGCAAGGGGGTCCTTTCTGAACCTCATGACTCAACGGGAGGGTCTCCCTGACAGTTTTGTCTGACCCTGTCCTCTGTGCAGTAAATGATCAAGTGTACCTTGCTATCAAATCCTGTTAAACCACTATCACATTTACCATTGAACCTTGTTAACTCACTGTTTTATATCAATAAAGCGTATTTTTACTTCTCTCTTACAAGTGAAGTGCATGACTCCATCCGCGACAACCACTCACTTGGAATTAATTTGTAGAAATATCAATCAGATGTCACCGTACAGTGTTGCATACGTATTCATTTAGCTTTCAGTCTTCTTTATCTCATACGCGCACACAAACACTTCCTCTATTTTTCATCCTTCGAAAAGACTCCTTGACTGGAAAACCATATAAAGTCAATTCATTCCTTTCTTTGGAAAAAAGGAATTGAAATGGTAAAGAACCAAAATAAAGTTCCTCTCAAGTGCTTTTTTTCTTCAAATGCAGGTGCCTGAAGGGTGCTGCACAGGTGGAGACACTGGAGGAATGAAGGAGATTTTTGCTGTCTCCTTTGTGGGCTAAATAAGGGAGTCAGTCACCAAATACACTGTGTGGATAACTGGTGGAGAAAACAGTGACCTCGTGTGAAGGGTCGATGCCTCCACATGGATTCCCAGGTGCTTGATCCCCTGCTAATGTCTGTCAGTATGGTTCAGGCAAATCTGTATTAACAGGTTAAGACCATGTGATTTAGCACAAAGTCACAAAATCAAACAAAGGTCCTTCAGTAAGTTTTCAGAGAACTTCTCACTAAGCCTACTGTTCCTCTGTAACTTTCTACAGCCCCTTTCTGCCTGTCATTTGCTGGCCTGGCTCCACCACAAATACTTGCGCCTTTTCAGGAGCCCTCCCAAGGTGGATATTTGAAGCAGTGAAGGTCTGTATATTTAACCTGTTTCTTCCATGAAACTTCCTTATGCTGCTAATGATTGCCCCTGGCTAGGAAAGCTGGGTGGATCCTACCGCCAAATCTACAAGTTCTAAGAGAGAACAGAAGCCAAATCCACTGACCACATTCTGCTGTCATACCACAGCCTTCTCCCTCACCTGCATATGGCATTCTCCAGTTCCTACAGGGATGGGATGAACTTCACCTCACCTAATTACAGACACCCAGTAGATCAATGTCTTATACTTGCTAGTCATTCTGAACTACTTGATAGTAGGAAACAGTATGGAAGAAGAAACCCACTGAACAGATGGTAACCCTTTACTTATAACACACAAAAAAGGAGTGGGATGAAAAAGTAAATTTATAGGCTTGCAGTACATTTTAAAAGTTGAAAAACTCATTTTTATTCAGAATCAACCCAAAAGTTTTGAAATTTTACGCGGACTGGAACATTCATAGGAGATTAATTTGGAGAAGACTGAAATAGTATATGTTAACATTAAAATGAAATCGATTTATTTTTAAAGGATATTCTAAAGTGAAAGATTAAGCTAAAGAAACAAATTAAACCAAAGATATTAAAGCAAAGAAAAGGAAACATGTTATTTAGAAGATTTTAGAAAGGTGGGGAAAAAAATGTCAAATATTTTAGTGTTTTTAAAAGTCACATTTTCACCTTTACAATGCTAGTTAAATTAATTCACTGAAACATGATACTGAATTAGGCTTCTAAAGGCAGATAGTGTTATTTTTATAGTATTCAAATTTACTTTTTTCATTTTAGAGATGATTCAATGAATTCTTACACCTAAAAGTGGACAGAGGGTAGGGCCTATAATATGACATAACAAGAACACATGATTTAGCAGTTTAGACTTGTGTACATCTTGCTGATTTGATTAAATCTTCTCTTTTATTTCGCATTAGTCTCTAATTTCTGGTAGATGGATAGCATGTTGAGGATGCAACCAAGTAAAAGAAGAGAAATGTAACTTGAATAGCTTGAAAAGCACAGATAAAAACATAGATTTGGGAGTAGAACCAGGGAAGAATATTTGTAACCTAAGATGATATTTAACATTGAATAGACAACCTTCACCCTTTTGTAGTCTACTGTTACAGATGCAATAAAACAGAGCTTCACACATAATCCCAAGGAATCTGGAGAATCAGAAAATTAATTAATAGTTTAAAGAGAAATGAAAAAGGACAGAAACCTATGATACTCTGAAGCAGATACTTTCAGTGTATGGTTGCTACGTATATGAACTGGAGCTTACTCTCTTTCCTCTCTTTGGGTTTTAGGAAGATGATTTGTGATGTTCTAGTTTCGACGTTGCTTTCTCCTAGTGGGGGAAAAGGTAACTTAAAATAAAAACACAAATCCTGTGCTAACATACATGGATACATATGAATGACAGTCACACGGACTAAACCTGACTTCCTGAAACCAGTAAAAGACTTCACTGATCCCATAAGAATATTGCTCATATTGAAACCTTTATTTAGCCAGTTTTGATAAAAAAGTGTTAACTGTGAGTTTCTGATGAACTTTGTTGTATAACTTTATGAATTCTTGGTGTGTGTAATTCTTTAGTGGCTGTTCACAGTCTACTCAATCATGAGGATCCTCTCATGCTGTTAGAAGCTGAATGCAAGAGTTCACGGAAGAGAATTGCTCAGCGGCTGGACAATAACATTTTAACAATGAGTGTGAGACTGTGAGTCTGAAATTGCATGCCACAATATGCCAGAGAAAAAAGAAAATCTCTGCCCTCAATGCCAAAAAATGGACCCATGAATTATTAATTTCAGTGCCAAAATACGGTAGGTGAAAATCAGAAACAATAATAATGTTTAGATATCTCATTCATATTTGAGACCACTGGAAGTGATAAAGTTCAGAGGACATATCCAGAAAAGCATGCATAATAACCCTGTCAGGAACACCTGAACTTTAGAAATAAAGCCCCAGCTTCAAAAATTTAGTTCAATTTTTCAGTAGTTCCCCCCACACACACCAGGAACTTGAATCCTGAAAGTATATGATATATAAAAGGATCATTATAAAAACTGAGTTCAGTCACTGCTCCCCTTTCACCTTTGTTACTCCACTCATGGCTGCATCACCTGGAGGGACTGGAAAAGAGAATAGACCAACCCTACTGAAACAAATAAGTTTCAGTCATTAAAAACAGCAGCCACATATTTGCCAAATACAAGTGCTTGCAGCATGCAAGATAGAACCAGTCGTTCATGCAGGAATGTGTGAGGCTAAATAATATAATTGCTATATTGTAATATATAGGTCTTCACTGTGGTATGACAGCCTATGTGGAGTCTCAACCACACAGCAGGACTAATTAAGAAGGCAGATGAAGACTAGCCCTAGCAAAAATTGCAATAAAGGCATCACTTTTTTCCCCCCTCCTTTTCTTATAGCCAATGGGAAGAGAAAAATTCACAGCGTGCTCCACATTAGCCCATACGTGCATGCTAAGAGAAAATTCACTCCCATTACTGCATGGTGGGTGTGCATCCATGGCTACAAGTTAGGATTTGAGTGCTCACCATTAATTATATAATTCTCATCCCACAGCTGTGTGGAGCTTCATAATCAAGATTTCATCCATAAGGTGAAATTCACCACTGTAGACAAAGGTGGAAGACAGATCATACAGCACAAGCATCCTGCTTACATCTTCAGAATTTACATTCGGTAAAAGTATTATTAAAACTTCATTATGTGAATATTCTGTAATCAGTGTAATCTGGGGGCTTGAATCTTCATTTTTTCTGTACTGAGCTCAACCAGTGGGAGATATATGTCCAAAAGGAGGAAAGTTTATTCTCTCAAAAACAGTATATCTAGGATTCATTTCATCTAACTTTAAAGGTTTTTAAAAGTTAAGTATCTAGGGTGGGATTTATTGTCTCATGTCACCTAGACAGTAAAAAGTAGGTAAAACCAATCTCTTCTTAAAAGTGCCCATTTCTCTTCAGTGGCTATTGATGGACCCTGGAGTGACCAGCTCAGATGGTCATGTCTGGCACTGGAGATGGCTGTAGTTGGTAGAGACGACTATGAGCGTAAGGCTGTCTCTACCATCAGTAACTATTTCTGTCTATTATCCATTGAAAGATCTTAGCTAAAAAGTCCAGGGTAGACAGTAAGTTTTCAGAGTTCAAGTCACTTGTTTAAACAAGGATATACAAAGACTTTTGAATCTTTCTACAGTATCTGAGACATCTGCATGGAGCTGGCAGATAGGATCCAGGACTTGTAGGAGACCTGTGCGCACCTGGAACAGCAGCTGGAAATCAGGCAGAGGATCTTTGGGTGTCTCAGTTGTCACTAGGTCCCTGTGTTTAAGGAACAGGCTGCCCAGGGAACTGGTTGAGTCACCACCCCTGGAGGTGTTTATAAGATGTGTAGATGTGGCACTTAGGGACATGGTTTAGTGGTGGACTTGCCAATGTTAGGTTTATGGTTGGACTCGATGATCTTAAAGGTCGTTTCCAACCTAAATGATTCTATGATTCTAAGTGCATTGAGCCCTTAGAGTTA
Source organism: Ciconia boyciana (assembly GCF_034638445.1). Classification (NCBI taxonomy): domain Eukaryota; kingdom Metazoa; phylum Chordata; class Aves; order Ciconiiformes; family Ciconiidae; genus Ciconia; species Ciconia boyciana. Next base: position 9,414,464 of record NC_132936.1, on the reverse strand, counting down.
AAAGAGGTGAGTCTCCTCATATGTATGCATGATATAAAGTGTCACTAACACTACATTACTTCCCCAAGTTTTATTTTATGCAAACATGCTCATTGATGGTATTTCAAAAGCACTCAGTTACAAAGTCTTTCTTAAGGTAAAGTTCCTTTAAAGAAGTGCAACCTGAAACCTCCATACATGTTTATCAACACAATTTTGCATCTTTATAGCTAAGTATAACCCAGTAAAATATTACCAGCAGTATTAAAAATGTGTTTTATTTTTCTGATGTTAACCTGCAAGAAGTACCACCATAAAGGCTAGGGCCCAGAAAATACAGCTAGGTAGTGATCCTGTCCCATGAAAAGAGGCTGGAAAGTCAAGACCATGTGCTTTGCTTATGTCCAGTCCTGTCCAGGTTGTTTCTAGGTGTAGGAGTCAACATTCACGTGGCTCCATGTGGATCAGTAAGAAAGACATGCAAAGCCATACGTGCTCCACCCTGCATATCTCTTTTCCCAGTTGCCTACCTGCACACTATTTCATGGTGCTGGGTTGCTTTCCCCTTCCATTTCCTAGCAGAAGTTTTGCTACAGGCTCTTTTTTTTTTACCAGCTGGTCCCTGGGTAGAGGAGAAGTTTTGAAACTACTGCAGCCTTTAGAGACTCTGTCACACAGCATCCTATGTTAGAATGAATTTGAAAGGACGGGATAAGATCTAGAAAACAGGATATGTAGTGATAAGCCACAAAAGGTATTCTAAGAAGCAGGAGAAATATATAGGAAAAGGTATCGCTGAGCAGGTACAATTCTACTTAACTGGACAATGAGGCTGTATCAACTAACTTTCATTGAAGACCTTGAGACCTGCAATTAATCTTCAGTTGTTCACCAAGTGACACTGAAATACAGGACTTAAACTAAGACACTAACACCTGTGGTCATAGCAGGACAAAGACTCTTCCAAGTGCCTTTTGCTTTAAGCGGGTCACTCTCACCACCCATTGGTTGGTAGCTGAGGACTTTCAACAACCTAAACAAAGAGTTCAAAAGTTTTAAAGTGTTTCAGGCCTTTTTCAAAGTAAAATGTCACATCTATTTATCATTAAAAAAGAAAATTTTATCTGTTGGCGAGATCAATCCCCTGACAACATCTGGAATTCAGGAAGCAGAAAAAAAGATGTAGGTAAACAAGTAGAGCTAAACTGTAAATATAAGGTACATTAATATGAACAAATAAATGAGGCCAAAATCCATTTATCTCAAGAAAAGACAAGTGAGTCAACCCTAAGCAGCATATTTGGCCCATTTCCTTTTGTTATATTTCATTAAAATGTAAAATCTTTGTACAAATATAAAATATGAATGTAAAATGTTACATTATATAAAAATGTAGCAAAAAGGAGCATATCCATCTGGGTTACACTTGACATACAACATAACTCATTAACACTCTCATAAACATTGCCTATCTTGTTTGAATCTTTGATTATAAGTTCATTATAATACTATACCAATGATTAATCTTAGCAACTATTTGATAAATAGATACTGAAAAATGAGAGAAAAATGTATTCTGATTAAATTCTGTTTTGTTCCCTATAAATTCAATTAAATTCATGAACAGATATACACAATATACACATAACAAAGACATTATTTATTTACAGACAGCCTGAATACATTCATACTCAAAAAACTTTTTTTTTTGGGAATCAAAAGATTATTTTCTTTCTCTAGATGCCTGTGGTGGGTTGAGCCTGGCTGGACACCAGGTACCCACCCAAGCTGCTGTATGACTCCCCTCCTCAGCTGGACAGGGGAGAGAAAATATAATGAAAGGCTCATGGGTCAAGATAAGGACAGAGAGATCACTCAGCAAATACCATCATGGGCAAACAAGCCTTGACTTGGGGAAAATTAAATTTATTACCAATCAAAATTAAATTTATTACCCCTCCCTTCTCCCCAGGCTTAACTTTACTCCTGAATTCTCTACCTCCTCCCCCCAAGCGGCACAGGGGGATGGGGAATGGGGGTTGCGGTCACTTCATCACACGTTGTCCCTGCCGCTCCTTCCTCCTCAGGGGAGGACTCCTCACACTCTTCCCCTGCTCCAGCGTGAGGTCCCTCCCATGGGAGACAGTCCTCCATGAACTTCTCCAATGTGAGTCCTTCCCACAAGATGCAGTTCTGCATGAACTGCTCCAGTGTGGGTCCCTTCCATGGGGTGCAGCCCTTCAGGACTGCTCCAGCGTGGGTCCCCCACAGGGTCACAAGTCCTGCCAGCAAACCTGCTCCAGCATGGGCTCCTCTCTCCATGGGTCCACAGGTCCTGCCAGGAGCCTGCTCCAGCATGGGCTTCCCACAGGGTCACAGCCTCCTTTGGGCATCCACCTGCTCTGGTATGGGTTCCTCCATGGGCTGCAGGTGGATATCTGCTCCACCATTACCCTCCATGGGCTGCAGGTGGATATCTGCTCCACCATTAACCTCCATGGGCTGCAGGGGACAGCCTGCCTCAACATGGTCTTCACCAGGGGATGCAGGGGAATCTCTGCTCCAGTGCCTGGAGCACCTCCTCCCCCTCCTTCTTCACTGGCCTTGGTGTCTGCAGAGTCGTTTCTGTCACATATTCTCACTCCTCTCTTCAGCTGTAGTTGCACAGGTTGGTTTTTTTCCCCCTGTCTTAAATATGTTATCCCAGAGGCGCTACCCCCCTCACTGATGGGCTCAGCCTTGGCCAGCGGTGGGTCCATCTTGGAGCCAGCTGGCATTGGCTCTATTGGACATTGAGGAAGCTTCTAGCAGCTTCTCACAGAAGCCACCCCTGTAGCCCCCCTGCTACCAAAACCTTGCCATGCAAAACCAATACATTGCCAGATTAGTTTTACTTTGACTTCATGGAAATGGAGCAATCATGGGCTAATTATAAGTTAATATTTATGTACACTTCAATTTATGTATCTCAGGAATATGTTTCTTGAATTAAGATGAAGACGACTGTCATCTCTATGTAGAGATCAGTACAGCCTATGGAGCTGGGGAGCCTCTCTATTAACAATTGTATTTCCAAAACTACTGTAATATTCCCAGATTATTCTTCCCTTTTATTTGATTGTTAAAAATATTCTTGCCAATAATCCTTTACCTTTGGTCAGAGTGCATATTTCTGATGATAAGAAAAATTAATTTGTGGAAATATTCAGCATGTTTATGTGTACAGACATACAGACCAGTAGGATGGTCTGAAGGAGGCTGGTAAATACAAGGTATACACAGGAACATTTCAGACAAAGAGACTAGAGACTTGGTGTCCCATCAATGTCACCACTCTTAAGCCAGGATCAAAATATGTCAGAAAGGTAGAAAGTTCAGGGGACGTTAGTCTGCAAAAATGCCTTACGCTTACCAAAGAAATCCCAGGTTTTCTCACTGCCAGGTAGAGAGTGTCTTAAAACACTATAAAATCACGTAACATCATTCAGGTTGTATTCATGACTCATTTTAACACAGCCACACTCACCTATTTCACACAGTTACTAGAAAGTTAACTTACAATTTCTAATGAGTTTCCTGGAAAATGTTGTATGATATACAATATCTCCAAGCTCCAGCACTGTATAAGCATAGTTACCAAGACTGTTTTGGTGAGAATGATGACCCAATTAGAACTTTGCCTGAGGAAAGGGAGAAATCCTGTAAAAGTTTAGCTTCTTCCTTAGCACACTTTTATTGAGAGAAAAGCAGAAGATGAAACACTAATGCTCAAACTTGTAGCAATGCAAACTCCACAGTAGCAAAGATAAGCTAATGAAATCCAATGCGACAAAGCATTTTCATACTTCACTAAAGGAGGGGAATTTTTCTTTAACATGATGATTCTATGCCACTAAAGAGTTTTTGTGCCAAAACAGAATCTCAGCCTTGCTCGGCAGTGTAGCTCCAGTGGAGGAGTTCCAGAAAGCTTTCAGGAATCAGACATATAAACTCAATACGTTCAAGCCAAGACTATGGCAGTGATAGTTCCTCAGAAACACTGAGGTGCATCTCTGCCAAATGGTTGAAACTTGAGTCTAGGGAGGAAGGAGGGAAGAGCAACAGTGGCAATTTCTCTATGCCAGTGCTACCAGCAATGTTCAACTTGCTGTGCTGCTTGCAAACAAAGAAGAGGTCTTGTGCCCAGGAATGTAGATGAAAGCTTTGGAAGCCTGAGTTTGGGATCAAGAGGAAGACTGGAAGGTAGACAGCAGGATTAGTCCTGGTTTGAGCCCCCCAGTTCAAGAAGATTGTTAATAAACTGGAGAGGGTCTATGCAGGTCTGACAAGTAGTTAGGACTGTATGGCACCTAGAAGAAGAGGTTGGTGGAAAGGAGCTTGTTAAGCCTTGTGAGGAGGAGGGCTAGGCTAGTAATTGTATTGCCCTCTGAATCCATTTCTGATTCATGAATAAGATCTCAAGAAGTTTACAGAATAAAGGATCACCCACAGAACATTAACCAGATACTACCTTGGGCTCACAGCCCATTGCCTAAGCCAACTTTTGATCAAAAATTTCAAATTAATATTTTTAAGAAGTAGCACTTAAAGCCATATTTTTAAGAAGCAAAAAGGTGGTCTTCTTCGGTGCCATTTTTCATTATCTTCCTTTGCTGATGGACTGGGAGTAATTCCTGTGCTTCTGAACATTAGGACCCTACAGATTTATGTACTTCGAGCTTTGAAAAAGATGTTTTATAAAGTTCCCAGAAGATACTTGCATTCACTAAAATAGTTGGGAGGGCGTTGCTCCCCACATTAAGTGCCTTCTTTAAGCATATATTTATCCTACCTCCCTTTCCCCTTGCAGATTATCTATTTGCTAGCTACAAACTGAAAAATGATCACTGTTTTGTGTTTGGGATTTTTGGTGTTTTATCACAGCGGAGGCAGACAATGTGATAAGCACAGGGCAGGCACTCTACTTGAGCATTATGTTGATTCAAGTAGCTTCAGCAACGCAGGATATAACAATATTCCCAGTATTCCATTTTGTTACATAATGAAGAGTCAATATTTGAGGCTGAGACTCAAAATTTTCAGATGTTACCTGTTAACAGCAGTGACAAAGCAAAGACACTGTCTGCAAGACAAAAGCGTGCCACTTTCTCTCTTAGACCGGTTTAAGACTCAACAGTGCAGCTGACTGATCACCAGCATTTGTGCATCTCTGTTGTGGCACATCTTTGTAAAGAAATATCAGTGTGAATCAGATTCACCAAAAAACTGTGATATCCGAGTATCTAATTTAAAACTCAAGTGCCAGCCTCTGGTGAACGTGAGTTTAGGAATCTTCATTAACTTTTAACATACATTTGAAGAAATATGTGGCTGGTGAGAAAAGAGGAAATTTGATGTAAGGTCAATTAATCTTTTAGAGAAAATATATGATTTGACATCTTTTATTATGGTGCACAAAGTTCAAAGCTTCATTTCCATTAGAAGTCTTCTCTTGAAGTATATTATGATCCAACTGCAAATTGATACAATGAAGCAATGGCATTACACTCTCATTGTTTTATTTACAGTTCCAAATACAGAGAATCCTTCAAGGATACGACTTGTAAAACTATTCATCCTCCTTTCAAACCAAAAAATCTTTCCTGTTGGGACTCGCAATGAAAGGGAAAAAGCCCATCTTCTACCCAAAGAAGTGGAAATCTTGCCAACTAAATTTCCAGAGTTCTACTATCAATAGCTGCCTGAAATACTGATTCGCTGAGATTCCTCTGTCCAAAGAGTACTACATTTTTTATTAGACTTTGCTCAGCCATTGAAAAAAAATTTAAAAGTCCCACTCCCCAGAATGAAAGAGAGAGAGAGTTTTAATAAAACATCCATTAAGGCTCTTAAAGAGAAAGCAGCCAATGCAAAAAAAGAAGCAGGTGCAATGCTGGTCCTCAGGGGACTGAGCAGATAAACCCACAGAAGTAGCTAATGTGTATTTGGTGAAGATAAGTGTCTGTCTGTGAAAGACAGGTGAGAAAAGCAAAGTGATTCTTAGCAGGGCAAAATCGGGAGAATTTGAACATTATATGTTAAAGGGAGAAGAAACAGTCTTGCTTAGCCTTTTTCTCTCATTTCTGGTGAGATAAAAATTAGACCAGTGAACCAACCTTACCAGTCACTGAGAGTAGGAATCACTTTGCCTGAATTTATCTACCTGGAAGTTAAATGACTAATTTAAACTAGTTACTTATTTCCTTCCCAGGTCAATAGGGCAGGATAGGCAGTACCAGAGAGTTATTCTTTTGTCCTTGACAAAGTGCTAAGGTAGGATAAATCTCCTTCTGGAGAGCCATGTCTTCCCCCTTTAAACAAATAGAGCCCAGAAGAGTGGTTTAGACTACATCCTTTAAGATGGTTCGTATTAACTTGAGAACACAAGAACAAGACCAGCAGGTCAGACAGTGCCCAGTATCTGGTCTTCAAACTGACCAATAACAGATGGCAGAGAAGCTACAAAACACATGCAGTAACACCTACCCAAAATTCTCCTGGCCTCCAGTGATTTGTAGCTCAGGGAATTAATGAGTCAGAGACAGTGTTTTTGCATTTAATAGCTCGTAACATATTTTTTTTCCATGAAGCTGGGTATGACAAACACTGCTGTGGGTTTACACAAGGGAAAGCACCACTTCCTCCTAGGTATTACCAGGAAAGATAGCCACCAGATTTGTCTTGTTTACTTCTTTTCTTCCTGTGATATTAAACACTTACAAGCTTGTGTTTAGCCTGACTGCAACCCACTCCTTTTCACAGATCTAAAGACATGTCATTCAGTAATGTAAAAGTATAGGTGCAAATAATTTATTCTTATTTTTTTTCCTGATAAGATAAAACTGCACTCCATCTCACTTTCTCACTTAGAATATTCTTTCTGGACTGGATGCCTCAATCTCTGAATGCACCTAACCTCTGTCATGTTTTCTATTCTGCAAATCACTTGGTTGTCTATTCATACCTTCCACTATGAAAAAAATCTTAAATGGAATTTAAGCACATTAGTTGTAGAGAGCAGTTCTGCTCATTTACTGTCAGAGACAACCTGGCTCTAGTGGTACTTACCATCTATATTAGATTATATGTTTCACAAGACATCTAAACCTCAACTCCTTTCCCCAGTTTGAGAGGTAGTGGTGCCTGTATTGTGATGCAACTTACCATTAGGTACTGGAAAGCACCTAAACACTACCTAATCCTGCACAAATTATCCTTAACACACATACAGAGCACTGAGTTCAACTCAAAATCAACCAAGCAAAGAATGTTCCATATGATTTTCCGGTGATTAAAGCATTCAACAACATGTTAGAGCTAAACTCCAGTCCTTTCTCAGCCTCTGGGGGCTCTTATCTCCCCCAAAAATAACTTAATCTCAAACACAGGTTTCCCCTCTTGCTGAAAATGGGTCATGGGAAATAAATGAATGTAAGAAAAAGAAGCAGTAATGGGGATCATGATTCTGTAAAGCAGTGGAAAGGAGGCTTAGATGAAACTTGTCATTTCTGGTATAACAACATTTAACTTGGGCAGCTACAGAAGGTAGTCTGAATATGGTTTATCAATCCCACTGTGCTATTTAAAGGTAATATGTTACCATTCGAAACACAGAGAAACTTAATCTTTCTCCAGGACCCCCTAAAATTGTATCCCTTCAGAAGCAAAGATGTTCCTTGTCTTCTTTGCCCTCTGATACACTGTACATTGGTGTTCAAGTATGTGCATGAGAAAGAACACTGTACTAAGCAGCATGTCCAGGATACAAAGCCAAGTACCCCAAAAATTTGAAACTGTATTTCTAAGATTGCTCATCCAGCTTAATTCTGATTTTTGTGTCTTTGATGTTGATTTATTTATCACAGACTCATTTCTGATCTTATTCAGTGTATAAGGTAAATGGAAATCAAAGCAAGAATGAATGGTGAAAGAAACCATTGGTTGAAGAACAAGTCCTGTAGACTTAGTGGACATAGCTTCTTCCAGGGTGGCCTCAATCACCTGATAAAATAATGACTCAAGATTATAAAATACCTTGCGTGCTATTACACATCTAATATTCCATGCACATTTCTGACGTATCATAAATAATAAAGAGATGATATTACATATACCACCTTGTCAGAGGGCAAACCTGAATTTCGTGGATGGATGGTCTAAAGGTCAAACATACAGATTTTCTCCAAGACATCAGTTTTTCCCATCAAGAACCAAATGATATTGTGTGGAAATAATTTTCAAATGTACTGTGAATTCTGAATATAGCTTCAAGACCTTGACATAAACAAAAGTTCAAGGTGTTCTAATGTGTAGCATCTTAAATGAGAAACTTATGAACATTTTTGAACTTATGAACATTTGAGTTCAAAAAAACGTGTAGATGTGGTACTTCAGGACATGGTTTAGTAGGCATGGAGGTGTTGGGTTGACGGTTGGACTAGATGATCTTAGAGGTCTTTTCCAACCTTAATGATTCTATGATTCTATGATTACAGTTTTCCAAGCAAAGCAGTGTGAAAAGGGGAAGTTGTGGAGATTTAAATATCAAAATAGAGAGAACTACCAGCACCAGCCAACAGGGTCTGACTATATACAGCATCCTGGAGTGTTTATCTATCTAGAGCACTTTTTTTGTCCATTTTCTATAGAGAAGGTTGTCTGTTTATGATGGAAATTCAGCCTATTGACTACAGGAAGTAATTGATGGAACACTTGAAGAGTGGTGTCTTATTGTCATTCAGAACACATTGTAGGAAAACACTTGTAAAATCTTTCTCTATTATTTGTATATTTTAGTCAGTGGATTCATTTACTTTAAAACTATTTTAATTAATCCTTCTAAAATTCATAATGTTTTCCTGGTTGCCAATAAATTCTGTGAAGGAAGTCTATCAAATATTGTACATTTACTCTCTAAGTAAAGCAAAGGAGGGTCCTCCACTAGGGACTGGACAGCTGCAGGATTGTTTTTCTTTGCAGCCAGAAGCATTCTGAGTTTGCTTCCTTATTGTTTCCTTAATAAATAATTAAATAAATTCTGCATGTATTTAGTTGATAAATGTCTCTGTATAGAGAGACAGATATATAGACAGCTAGACATATATAGATCCCTCTATGTAAAAGACACTACCAACTAAACCTTCCTCTGGCAGATAGTAATGCGAGCAAAGATATGTCAAAACTGATTTCCCCAGCCCTTGGAGTCTTGGTTAGGTAGCTGATACACTCTGATCATTTCCTAGTTCATCTCCCACAGTCATCTACATCTTGCCTTGAACTTCTGCTCCACCTGTTTGTTGTATCCTCACATTGTCCCTAGATTTGTAGTTAAAGCAATTATTTCAGGAGTAGGATGTTTAACTGTCATGTGTGAGATAGGTTTTTTCTTCTGTTAGAAGAACAGAATAAGGCTGTTAGAAGCTAATGCAATTCAACAAAATAAAGTCACTTGCTCTTCTATTCCTTTGCTTTGCATATAATTTTATGTCACTTTTCTCACTGGAATTCCTAACAATGCAGTAAGCAACATGGCTATGCATATTTTTTCCGTTTTTTCATCTTCTCCCAAAGGAGAAGTGTGCAAAGTAATTTGTTTTGGTAAGGTTTTTCTAAAAGTTTTGAAAATACTTATGTTGCTTTGCTATTTCTTATAGCAGATATGGATGAGTTTGTGGTCCCTAGTTCCTGGGGAAGGGCTTTTGTCCATTTGTGTGCATCCTTGTTTATTTTCCTCCCCAGAATTAGAAGGCTGAATTTAAACATTGTTACAAAGTGATCCATTGTGCTAGAGGATAAAATCTCATATAGAATGGTTCCCATTCACAACTTCAAAGTAGTCTTAAAATATGCACAGAACCAATCAAAGATGAGAACCGAAACCTCCTTTTAACTTGAGCTGAATGGCACACATGTTTGTGAGGAGGGCAGCCCATGTTGATGAGAAGATGGACTGCAGCACTGGTAACTGTGCAAAGTCTCTTAAATGCTGGAGGCTCTGTGTCCAGTTATATCACATTACTATGGTCAAGATGAAAAGTAAATAAAGATGTGAACAGCTGATAACAGGTACCACAGATGAACAGACGCTGGAGTTACCTGGCAACTGGAAAGAAAGTTTTGTTCATGCTAGGCTAGATCTTAGCTAGAGCACTCAGAGATTATGGGGCAAATTGACAAGTTGATGAATTGCTGATAAGTATCTGCAAACAAAAATCTGAAAAAGCCAAAGGAGCTGCAAAGTTTCCTGAATCCTGTCTTCTCTCTGGTAATATCACTGCCATATTACTTGAGTTTTTAATATTTATTACTTGCTGATGTCTTTTAAGCATGAGACTATTTTAGAGGTAGGAACATTGCTGCAGTGAAGGACAAGTAGTTGCATTCATCAGCTGCATATTAATACATATCTTTGGACAGTTTATGTAACAGCTACATGCTTATCTGGGGGCTAATGGGGAGAATAGATCATTATAGCACTTCTAGATTAGTCGGATTAGTATCCAACCTTGGCAAACTGAGGTTATATGCTGGACCACATATATACCTGCAGTGCATTGTAAGCCACTGCTTTTGATTTCCTCTTTTCTCCCAGGGGAATAGGCCTGGAAGGGATCTAGATAATTGCATCCTGCCAGTCTTATCTTGTAACTTCATCACATAATCCTGTTATCAAGTTGCCTCTGAAAATGGTTTCTCGCTTCAACTACTTTTATGAGATGGCTGCTCAGGAATCTCATTGGTGGTTGGGAATGCTTTAATATCCAACCTAATTTGCTCATGGCAAGTTTATACATTTTGTTGTTGTGGCAATATCAGTTTATACAGACATTTCACCTCTTAATGTCTACCATAACCCTGTGTTTAACAATCAATGCCTTTATCTTTGTTTTTGATTTGAACACATGCCTTCTTTGAGAGGCCAACTGTTCACTGCTGTTGCTCAGTCATCACTCAGTCATTTCTCCTCTCCTTCACAAGTTCCTTGTGTCTGAGCCCCTGAGACATTTCCTTGGTTCACTGGCACTACCCTTCTCAATTTCTCCAGTCTACCTTTCCCATCCAGTTCCTCCATCCCTCAAAAAAGGAGTCACCAGCTTCTGTTGATTGCCATTGCCCTACCATTCTCCTTTAAGTCATGCAATAAGGCATAAGTGTCCACATCTGTTCAGATAAACAAGTACTTGTAAGTGAGCAGGATATGATCCTCATTGGTTTTATTTAATAGGATCCTGCAGAAGGCATATCCTTTTGGCAGTCTACAACATACCAAAATTCTGTAGGGAGTGAAATTTTGGTGAAATTTTACCCTTCATGCAGTGAATTCAACAGGTGAAATACCAATATCCAGAGCAAACTGTTCCATCTTAATACATAGTTCAAGCACCATAGATGTAAATATGCTAATTTCCCTAAAGCCAGCAGACCCATGTTATTTCATTGTTGCTGAAAAATGATTTAACTACAGATAAACAAGGCTTTGGATGTTAGAGCAGGTTCAGGATTTCTCTGCTATGATCTTCTCTGATTCTTGACAAGAAAAGAATAGTTTTAATATACTAGATAAGTTTTCCCCTACACTGATAATAAACCTGGAACTAAAAATTTGCTATGCCCAAAGACTTCACATTGAGGCACCACAAGTTCAAAATCAGAATATGGGCCCACTCTATGCAACCAACATCTAGGACTTCCCCCACATGCACAAATAGTGGCAGGGGACCTTTTCATCAACGGGTAACTTGCAATTATCTAAACTTTTTCTTCTTCACACCAGCAGGTGGCCCTAGCTCCAATCTTTTCTGGTCCTGTAGGAGACTAATGCACCGAATGGAGGAAGTGGGGCAAGCTGCTAATCAGAGCAGCCCTTCAAGGCATCTGCCACCTCCTGCTTCCTCCAAGGAACTCTTCTGATTAGTTCCCAACTAATGCATTCGCCTCCTGCATATGCATTATGATTGAGGCTAATGGGAGTACTTTCCATGGGCACGGCAGGCAGAATTTGGCCCAGACTTACTACCACATTGAGTTCTGTTGTGGGCGTTATATTAGCACATACTGACTACCTCGTCTAAGCTGATTACCTGGATTTGTGTTGGTCTGGAGAAGTATTTTTTTGGCTGGGGTAGAATTAATAGAATGTGCTGGTTTTGGCTGGGGTAGAGTTAATTTTCTTCATAGTAGCTAGAATGGGGCTATGTTTTGGATTTGTGCTGTAAACAGTGTTGATAATACAGGGATGTTTTAGTTACTGCTGAGCAGTGCTCACACACAGTCAAGGCCTTTTCTGCTCCTCACACCACCCCACCAGCGAGTAGGCTGGGGGTGCACAAGAAGTTGGGAGGGGACACGGCCGGGACAGCTGACCCCAGCTGACCAAAGGGCTATTCCATACCATATGACATCATGCTCAGTATATAAAGCTGGTGGGAGAAGAAGGAAGAGGGGGACATTCAGAGTGATGGTGTTTGTTTTCCCAAGTAACCATTGTGCGTGCTGGAGCCCTGCTTTCCTATTCATTAATAGGGCGCACGCCCTATTAAACTGTCTTTATCTCAACCCACGAGTTTTCTCACTTTTACTCTTCTGATTCTCTTCCCCATCTCACTGAGGGGGAGTAAGCAAGCGGCTGTGTGGGGCTTAGCTGCCAGCTGGTGTTAAACCACGACACATCACTGACCTAATAGGTGTGCTGGGCTTGCTCCTATTGCTGAAGGGCTTGCTCATATTTTTTTCCTTGGACACACTGAGATATTCCATAGTAATCAGGTTTGCACTGTGGATATAAAATTACCTGTTTATTATCTTTACCTATTGATTAATCAAATTAGTCCACCTCTGCATGCTTAGCATGGTAGAAAAATTTTAAATTATAATAGCAGATGCATGTCGGACAACTATTAGTTAGACTGCATTTTTTAAGCAACATGAAGGAAAAGTTTTACTCTCTGTATTTTTTTTCCCAGACTATAATGGCCTATTTATAGGCCAGTGCTAAAAGCAAAGTGTAAATGGGAAGATATGCTGTCAGAATATTTCTCTGTCTAAATAACATTATTGGAAGCCAGAGGAGTAATAACGTAGGAAATCAATTGGGAAATTTTGTAAAAAGTGATTCTCATAAAAATTCTTCAGAAAATGTATGAGCCTACTGTATTCCTCTCCTTTACAAGCATTCAGCCTCAACAGTTATCACATTTTCAGCTGAGGGAGTTTGGGCAATTTACTTGGAGATAAAACAGTCATTTAAAACAAAAATAAAATAAATGTGTACCAACTCACCATGTGCAGAGATAGGGGTAGCTCTTCCTCCCCCATGGTGCTGGGCACTTGTGCCTCATGCCATTAATGAAGAAATCAAAAAGCTAATAGCAAGAAAGTATAAAATAAAATGAGAACTAATGGAACCAAAGTCAAATCTGATGAAAACAAAACATTATTCTGTTGGATATGGCAGAGCAACACAAATAATTACCCAGTCTCACTTTGGACCTCAAATAAGCAAAGGAAAATGCAGGAGTATAATTATCAGTGTTCAACACTGTCTGTAATGAAGACCATTTTATCATGCAGGAATAGTTCCTCTCTTTCCCGCTTTTGCATCTTCTCAATACCCCTTACCACTCTCCCAGTTGCCATTAGCTGCAGCAGAGTCTTTTTCTCTGACTTACTCGCTTTGTTTGGCATGTTAAGCTATTGTTAATCTAATAAAATCAAGGCTATCCGCCATCCAAGTGGGAAAAAAAAAAAAAAGAATAGGAGCTAGGCATAGAACAGAGAGAGCAGCAATAATAATGGTTGCACAACTGCAAAGCAACGTATGCTGACAGGGAAGGAAAAGTGGAAATGAAGAAATGAAGAAAACAGATAAATAGGAGGTTGTAAAGTCAAGTCAGTTCTGGCATTTGTCACCTTCTGACACCCTGCTGATAGCTGATTCTTAGTTACCTCTTACCTCTAGATACCTCTACAGCTAATACCAGATTACAGCAGCTTTGCCAGCATCCAGCCTATATTGATTTTGTATTAATGAATTTGGCTCAAGCTAGAACATGTTTTAATATGGCACAACTTGTGTCAGATTTTTCCTTCATGTGACAGAAAATGGCTTCTCAGCAAAGTGTCTATTGGAATGGAAATTAGATTTTTGAAGAAACATTGAGGGGTTTTTTTCATGCAGGTGTCTTCTATATCAAAGGCCCAGTTGCCAAAAGAATAAAACAAAACTTGGACTTCTTTTTTTTTTTAAATTAACTCTCCTTTTTGCTCTGGGGAAAAAAAGGGGGGAGGGAGAATTTTAAAACTTAGTTTTAATTCATAAAAGTAAGAGGAAAAACAGTTCAAACAAGTATATGGGCGTGTCCCACCATACACTACAGTACACAAACATATTGCCAACTCTTTCGCAATATTTAGTGTTTTTCTGTTTTTCTTATGAAACTCAGCATTAATATGAGGCAACATATGAGAATCTCACCTTTCATTTTCATACACTGTCAAATGTTCCAAGCCTTATCCTGTCATGTAAAGCTAAAAAAATATGAAGCAACACACATACAGGCTCCATACCTTTTACATTCTTTTTTTTTTTAATCTTACAGTTCTTTGGAACTCACTTCATAACTACAGGGTTTAGGCTTCTGGTTTGATGTGTTTTGTTGGTGAACGGCATTGAAATGATGACATTTGAGGCAGAAAGCAAACTTCTCAATTACTTTACTTCTATAGGTCATAACATAAGCCGTTAGATGAACTGATAAGTGGTAGATATCATATTTGCCTTCTTCACATAGGGAAATTTTCATCAAAGATCGTAAACATGATAATTCAGGCCAGTTAATAGTCTTTTTAGCACGACCATGAGGAACACAGAAGAATGGGAACATTGAACCACGTAGAGATTTGAGGACAAAGCCGAATTGTTCAGCCACGATGGGGAACACGAAGGAGGAAAAGTCCCCCTTGTATTTTCCTCTTAATCACCATCCCAGCCCACTACTTACATGAGACATGGCTCTTCAGGTGGAGCAGCAGTGTCGGGATGATGCAGCTGTGTACACCTGGGACAGCTGCTTTGGCTCCTCTCCTTTTTGTTTCATTGCTGTTCTGCAGGCACCAGATGTGTTTCTGTTTCCACGGGAGGAGGGTAATCACCAGCAGCTGTTTCAAGCACAAGGAGACAGAGATCTGTTTATTGGTGCTAGTCCATAGGTGTTACAATAACTTGTTGAATGTATTATTTTTTTCTGCAGAAACAGAGTAGCCAGAGTGGAGGCTAAATTTAACGTTTCTATAATGAGCAACAGACTTTCTAAAGCAGAAGCATAAGCACTGCGTGTCACACACTCTCAATGAGCAAATTCTTTCTTTCAGGCTCTTTCAAGAATAACGCATCTCAGCTGATAGGATTCCCCTCTTGATACTCATGCAAAATGAAAGGAAATAGATATCAGCAGCAAAACTCTGCGAGTTTGTGCCCGGAAGTTCAAGCAAGAACACAGGAGTAAGGCTGCAGTTTGACTAAAATTTTTTAACCAGCCTTCCTTTCCCTAATTCAACTTCAGTACATTTCAGAGCCACTTTCACTGTGGTTCTCTGACTCATTGTAGGCATGAGTTAAATTTTTAGATCTTGCCTTAGCTAAGTGGATCTTCTCCAAGGAGAGAGTTGGTTTCTACTCGTTTGTTTCAGAAACCTCTTCAAGACAATGAGACTTTCTAATTTTGTTTTCAAGACTCCCATGATATTTTCAGATATTCCTAGTCAAAAGAAACATGGGACACAGGGACTTGGGTAGAAATCCAGCTGGCTCAGTCAGAACCTCTGTGTTCAGTAGGAGAGCCTCTGAGATTTTTTTCTTCAATCACTTAGACTCTTTTGAAAAACATATTCAAAATCTAAAACCTGAGCCTGTTTCCAAATATCTCATTGATAGAAAGGAAGTTTACTGGAGTAATACTGGAAATATGTCTTAGAAGTCATCACCATCTGTTCCAGCTGAATGAACAGTCCTGAAGAGACAGATGGAAGATAAAGTAAAAGAACATATAAAACTTTCAGTATTATTATTATTATTATTACTATTATTATTATTACTTTGATCTTTTGGAGGAAACAACTGAAGAGTAAGATAGGAGAAACTTTGAAATAAGATGAGAAATAAGGTCCTATTTTAGCCTTTGGCCGAAAGCAAGTCTTTAAAGTCAGTTCATAATTGCACTGGCAACCAGTGGAGACTCTTGTATATGTCAATACCAATGAGCGATTGTCAATATCTCTGATCAGCAACATTTTGCATCATTTGTAACTTGTATACTGAATCTAAAGGGAGACTTCTAAGTAAATCATTACAGCACATTGTAAATGCAAGAACCAGTTTCTCTTAAAATGGTTTAGTAACACTTCATTAATTATATTGAATTTGCAGCCTGAAATTCTTCTCGCTTATATTCATCACTTACCATGACCAGTTGTCTATATATCGTCTAAGACACTACTATATCAAGCTGAATAGGCAAATTGTACCCCATGGATCTTAGCAGAGAGATAGAGAGCCACAGTTCTCACTGGTGTCAGCAGTTCAGACACAGCTGAATGTGGCATCTGACAGAAAGAGAAACAAAGCAAGGCATGTTAGCAAATATTTTGGTTAATAAAGGTAGCCACTTTTTCGTTTCAGGCATTTCCCACAGGCTGACTCAAAATCTCCCATATTTGCTATTCACAGTTATTCACCAAGCAATTCTTTGTATGCACCTTATTTGCACTCAGTTTTTGTGAGCTGAGCTGCTTTGTTCAGATGGCGATGGTAGATCACATGGCACTGTACCTTTGTTTTCTTTGACGAGAATGAAGTTGCTGATCTTTGGTTACTCAGGGTTATGGTATCCTGTTTGCTTCTGCTGAAGATGCTTGGAAAGCACTTAAAAATACAAATGGGCATATTGACAGATTTTACTCTGGAGGAAAACAGCCCCCAGAAAGTCACAGAAAGCTGCTCTTTGCTTTTAGAGAATTATTTTGACAAACAATTGAAGTTAGACCTCCTGTATGGATCCTGCATCTACCTCATTTTCTTTTCTGCAGCCAGCCAAGCAAGGTGGATCTGCTAATGTGAAAGAATTAGGAAAGGAAAACAGCAGACCAGTATTTTCTACCAGAATCTGCCATGTCTCCCAGCAGCAATCTTGTGCTAAGTATTGGAGGTGGTTTCTAATTGGAGCCAGCCCCTCTTCCCCTCTTCTCTGGGCTTGAGTATCCAGCCATGGTAAGCCAGTCAGCTCTCTCCAGATCCGAGCCTGGCAATGAACAGTCCACCCAGCAGCATGCTGGGGACAGTCAGGGGACCTTACCTGGACCCTGTCACTGTGTCGCATGAGAACATCACAGCATCAGTGTCTCCTCAGGCCTGGACCCACTGCATCTCAAACTAGGCAGCAGGAAAGGAATCTGGACTGAAACCGTAGGAAATGCAGGAAGGCTCTAATCAGATACAGAGCTTCAGCCGCAAGAAACAGCTTCCAGGATCACAGTCTAATTATCTGAAATAAACTGACAGAACACATTATCATTTTCATTACAGGGGCCTCATATATTATTCTTCATACAGTGGTATGAGTAGAGCTTTCAAACCACTTTTCTTTTAATCTCCATTCTTCTTTCTTCATCATCACATTTGCCTGTGTTTTCCTAATACCTGCACCAACATTAGTCACAACTGGCAGGAGCCCATAGAGAGCTTTAGAGAACATTATTTTTTGCCCTCTGTGCATACATTAGTGTTGCCCTTTAAAGACGCAGCCCTTTGTCCTTTTAATGAAGAATAAAACTCATTTCCAAGCATCCCAATAAGATTATCTCAAATAATAGCAATCCAATTAGTTCAGGCAGTTTGAAGTCTCACTTAGACTCCCAGGTGGTATCCCCCATCATTAAATATACTGCTTTAAAATGCTTTCAAATACCTGTCTAGTACGTAGAGCCAAAGATGCTTCTAAGAATGCAGGTAATATCCAGCCCCTAATATCAACCTCATTTAAAGGAGGAAACGGGGATGAGGAATATCCACACTTGGCACACTTTGCCTCACAGCTTGTGAGCACCTCAGCCTCGGGTCCCCTCTGTCACCCTAACACAAGATTTTGAGCCTGCCTGCACTAAGCTAGGAATATTAAAGCAAAGCATGTTCAGTTTGTCAGGGAATTACAGAGCCCTTTTGTCCTTCAGGTCTCGCTGTCCCCTTGCTACTGTCAGTACCTTTTCTTCCTTTACTTCTTAATGCAGGGCTTCTATTGAGATGAGCTATAATTACTTAGGCAGCTGCCCTATCCTGCTATGGCCTTCAGGCATCTTTCCTGGCTACCAGAGATATCTCCTTTAGTTCCCACTGCTAACTTCCCTTTAGAAACTGTTTTCTCTAGCTGGCTTTCAATATAACTAACTTCTTTCATGCTCTAAATACTCAAAAACTGCTGTTCTTGCCTCCAGCTTCCAACTTTATTTTCCTTTACACTTCTGTATCCTCTTGGGGAATTTTACTGGTTCCAAAAATCATGAATTTCAATTTATCATATTTTTAAGCTTTCTTTTAAACCCACTCACCTTAGTAAAAAAAAGCTTAAGTATTAGACCATGTTATCACCCACTTGTGAGAGAGGATTGAGGGAAGAATTAGTTGAACTGGAAGTCAGGCTCTTAATACATGTCAAAAAAGCTCAAACTTTTCCTGTCTCACAGCCTTAGGCAGAAGGAGATTTAAAGAGTGCACAGAAAGCACAAACCTGTTTTGTCTTGGATGTCTCTTGTTCAGGTCAGCTGTGTAGTCTGAAAGCATGTTCAGTGCTGAGAGAACAGTCAAAACATGAAGAAGCCACTATAACAGTATTATTTTCCAGTGTTGGTATTCCCATCATTTGTAAGGCAGTCAAGTCTGAAGATATACGGAAAAATCCTAACAGACCTCTAATTTCCCACAGCTTAGCCCTTGATTAATTGGAAATACCTTCTGCAACCCAGAAAGGAAAAATTAAAAAAGAAAAGTCTTAATAAAGTATATATGAAAGAATTTCTCAAAATCGACAGCTCCATTTTCATTCTAATTGAAAAAAAAATCTGATATGGGGACGAAACATGGACCATTTAAGTCAAAATCATTAAAGAACAGAAAAGTTCCAGCAAATTAAAAAAAAAAAAAAGAGGATGTTAGAAACCTCTAAAAAACAACCAGTGTTGTGTGTGATACAGTAAAAAGTGCACAAAAATACCAGGGCCTAGAGCCACACTTACTCCCTTGGAGGTAGACAAAAGTAATGAGGAAAAAGTGTTCATATTCAGCAAGATTCTGATAGTTCGGATGATGGGACTTGTGGAGGACAAAAGTATTTCACTGTGAAATAATTGTTCTTGAGCCAAGGGAAAAGTCTGTAGGATATTGGGAGAAATGGCTCAGTTGTTCAGTTCAACGACAAAAATGGTATTTGGGACTAATGGAGAAAAGGAAGCCTCAAACATTACAGCCATAAAAAAAAGTTAAATGCTATACTTGGTTTTATTATGAAAGAAGAATACAAAACAAAAGTGCTGATAAAGTTAGTGCTGGTCAGCCCCAACCTGAAAAACTGTATTCAGTCCCCACTGAAGATGGAAATAGTATTACCATAGGAAGAATGCAGGAAAAGGTGGTATCTGGTCTAAAAACATCTGAGTTATCTGCATGGTTGGGAGGCAGCAGTAGGGAAATGGAAAGTTTGAGGTAATATGGTAGATCACAAAATTTGAAAGAGTGACGTCTTACAGAAAGTAAAATTATGCATGGTTGTATTATGTATGCAGGAGAGAATGCTGCACTAAAATGCCAATGAAAGTTGTACATTTATATCAGGAAGAAAATAGTCCTTTTCTACTTTTCTGCCTGTGTGGTTTTATTCTCAGCCAACTCCAAAAATATGAATTAACTTCTAGGGCTTAAATACATGGTTTCCAAGCAGTTATAGTTAAAAACCAAACACAAACCCCTCATGACTTAATATCTTCTTGAATCTGTTTAATTGGCTATATATTGGCAATGAACTAGAGCGTCATTATAGCTATATTGTTGAAAATCATCAGATCTCTGCTGAAGTCAATGGGATGATGCCCTTTACCATTTCCACTGCAGAGGTGTCTCCCTTTCTCTCTGTATTATGGCTGCTTACGATGCCGGCATGCCAAAGTACATATGGCATAATCTTCTGAGACGTGGCCAAGGGGGATTGTTTTCCGCTCACAGCATGTATGACATAGTGGTGGCTGCTGCCTTGCTCCTGCTGTTTATGCTTGCTGTGATCCCACTGCATACACCCCTTGCACCTGATGAAATTGGCTTTGATTCAGTCATTCATCTTCGGTCTCACAAACCAATCCATTGTGGAACATTACTCTCTAAATTGATGAGGAGCTCTCTAAGAACTATTCCTCTTCATCATCTTCATAATCAGACCTTTAGATCTGTGGCTGTACGTTCAGAAACACACTTGCTATTGCTTTGTCATTTATACTGAAAACGACACAGGCTTGCAGAGGATGTTTTTTATTTATGAATCCTAGTTCCTTGTGCTGGACACCTCAACATCATGCTGTGATTGCTTCCATGTTTATGGTAAATAAATCTAGACTCTGCCACTTGTTTACTCTTGTACTCTCTTTTTATACCTCGGTATACAGTTTTTAATTAGATCAACCTCAGTTCTTTCGTTGCTTGCTAATACCGTCGTTTGAACAGTGCAGCTTTGCTGGACCTTGAGATAACCACTGCCAATTTATTGTAACCACCTTGTTTTGTCCTATTTATCCACAACTTCACAAATCATTCACTCAGTCTCTAATTAGTTCATATATAATCATTCAAATGCATTCAAGTTAGCTGTATTTTACAGATGGGTGATGGAATGATCTGGTTTCACCAGACAGCTTTTTCCTCATTACACCAGGCTCAATAAATGACTGTCTGTACACATGTAAATACAAGACTAAATGATACCAGTAACTGACACTCAGAAATACATAGGGTTTTATACAACCAGCAAAACTTAATTTTGTACCAAATATTATTTCTGGTTTCAGTCAGAGAAATCCTACTGTGTGAGACAAGTGCTGTATGAGAAGGATGGATATTGAGGCATACAATAACTTCAATTGTAAGAGACAAGTTCTTGATGCACAGGACACAGGACATAGGGTCAGTTGACATGGGAGCTTCTGTAGCATTGTGCTGCTGGTAGGAGACATGCTTTCTAATGCACCCCCTGCTTTCAACATCATGCTACTATGTCTCCCTCAGCCCCCAGCCCCATGCACCCCGTGCCCTTCACCAGCAGAATCCCAGTGGAGAAGAAAGGCAGTGATGCTAATACATGAGGATGTCTGGGAAGCCAGAAGTCTGAGTTTTCTCTTCACCTCCTGTGATTTCAAAATGTCTGAGTTTCCTCTATATAGTGGAAGTTCAAGTGACCTTATTTCCACAGTTATTTAATTTACCTCTAATTGAATATGATATTGCATGTGCGAGAGGTATGCAACTAATTATATTTCTTGGGTATGTGATTGACTTAATTTAGTTCCCCTGTCATGACAGAACTCTTCACTAGGAACACTGTACAACTAGACCTGTGGTTACAGTTAATTTTTCATCTTGATGGCTAAGCAAAAGCTTCAAAAACTTATGTTCTATCAAAATTAAACAACATTTTATTTTGTCTTGCCAAATCAAAACACCCTAAAGAAATATTTGAGGGGAACTTTCTGTTTACATCAACAGCTATTAGACACTCACTTTTTTTTTTTCGATTGCAATCCATCTTTGTACCTCATTCCTCACTCATGATAAAGATACTAGTTTTCTGTTAGGTTTTCATTATGCTGGCATCAACTAAAATGTTATGGCTACATCTACACTAGTAAAAAGTGCTTGTGTCTATTTCCTGCCCCTGGGTTCTAAAGGTGCAGAACGTACCCATCACAGATGAACTTTCTTACCTGCCAAAATAGGGGTCCACAAAGCACGTACTGAAGATAATTCGTACTGAAGATAACTCCAGAAGCATGTTCAGACAGTGTCGGGGAGAGTATGCATTACTGGCAAAAAGAAATTCCAGGTACCCTGTCAACAATTCAGTTCTCTTGGTGATCACGGGACACTACCTTACCCTGGCCTTGTTTAATTTGCTCATACAGGGAGAGACTCTGTAAATACATCCTCTGAAGGTTACGTGATATTCAGCTGTAAATAGACAAGCTGAAAAGATAAAATGTTTCCCTACTTAGCAAATATGAAGTACTCAGATTTATTCAGAGGTAAGTCTGAGTATTTGGTTCATATATAACCCTCTCAAGCATTTAAAAAAGCTCTTCCTAAGTGGTCTTGTCTGCCTGCAATATTTTCTGCTGCTGCCGAGAAATGGATCCATTCTAAAAAGCAACTCCAGATGCTTACTACGTAGGTGGGGAAGGATCTTCAATCTTGTTCTTAATTACTGTGGCTCAAATTGATTTGACCTGAACTCTCTCTGCCTTTCAAGTAGTGCAGGATCCACAGGCAAGCTCCCTAGCTTTTTGAACTAACATGCTGGCTGACAAATAAGTAATTGTAAGGAGCTGATTTATTGCCCAGTCAGACACAGCTGGATGTAAAATATTAATTTTTAATGTAAGAAACAATTTCCATTTCTTTTACCCATAAAATCCAATAAATTAATCCAAGCACTTACAAATAATTGATATTTCACAATGGAGAGATTTTTTTTAACCACTTACAAATGTGCCCCTTTTAAAACCATATGCTTTAAAGAGAAGATGTTTGTGAATTTCAAGGCTACAAATATACCTCAGGGCTCTGCTGACATCAAAATAAGCCATAAAAGCAAAAAGCAAGAGTATTTTATGATGCCACTAGGACCCCAAAATATAGCCTTGTCCAAGTTTTATTTTTATCTTATATAATACATGGATCCTACTACAAATTACAAGCTGCCATCCTTCCAATTCCTTCTTGTAACTCTTTCTCGCTTTCCAGTTCCCTTATTCTTCTGAAATTTTACCAGGGTAAGAAATAATAACAATGAAGGGATCCTGGATGCACATATGACTGGCAATAGACTGCTGACCTTTTTACCTCCAAGAGCTTTCTTCTTCACATGAAGAACAAAAATAATTATCAACTGCTAATTAAAAGAAAAAATGCCCATCTCAAAGGCTAATTCAGCTCTAGAATAGGTTACTCAGGGATCCTGTGCAATCTTCATCATTGAAGACGTTTAGAAACATCTGGAAGCACTAAGGAAACATCTGTCTAGACCAGTTTAACTCTGCTTGATTTTGATTAAGAAGTGGAGCTACGTCTCTCCCACACCTATGTTTTACGATTCTATCACACAAATATTTAAGCTGACTTTATTATCAGTTCACAGATACTCAGATGACAAGTCCCCTACTCAAATCTCTCAGTCTCTTTTCCCAGGCAGTAAAGGAAAACTTACTTCTGTCCCAGCAAACAAAACAGAGTAGGGACAGTTCTCTAACACTGAGGCATAGCGTGGCACAGCCCACCTTCATACAGGTAAACTTTCCAACCCTGACCAAAAAGGAAGAGACCACACCCAAAGTAGATATTGGGAATGATTCTTGTCTTGTGCTAACCCTTACTGTGTTTCGGCAATGTTTGCTGCAGTGCTACTGGACATCGGCTGAATCCATGTCATAGAACTTGCTAACAGTTTAGCAGGGTGGGTGATCATATACAAGCTCTCAGGTCTGTGCTTGGTTCTGTTTAACTTGACAGTAAAGATATAGCCCTTGATTTGCTTTCCCTACCTAAAAATGAAGGCAGAGGTCTAGCAAATAGGAGTAGGAAAAGTTGCAAACTTACTCCATAGTAAAAAGACATGCAAGGCTCAAGTATAAGTGAGGCAGGGAAGATTTTATGTAAAGGCTGTGGATCTTACCTACATGTCTATATACTACCACAGTGGTAATACGAAACAGTAAAATCTCATTTTCTCTACGTAAAAAACTTATAAGGTGTCCTGGTTTTGGCTGGGATAGGGTTAATTTTCTTCCTAGTAGCTGGTACAGTGCTGTGTTTTGGATTTAGGATAAGAATAATGTTGATAACGCACTGATGGTTTAGTTGTTGCTAAGTAATGTTTACACTGGTCAAGGACTTTTCAGCTTCCCATGCCCTGCCAGGTGCGCAAGAAGCTGGGAGGGGGCACAGCCAAGATAGTTGATCCAAACTGGCCAAAGGGCTATTCCATACCATATGACGTCATGCTCAGTATATAAACTGGGGGGAGTTGGCTGTGGGGCAGCGATCGCTGCTCAGGAACGGGCTGGGCATCGGTCAGTGGGTGGTCAGCGGTTCCATCACTTGTTTTTTGTTTTTGCCTGGGTTTGTTCCTCTCTCTCTCTTTTTATTTTCCTTTTCATTACAATTTATTAT
The DNA here is from genome assembly GCF_034638445.1 of Ciconia boyciana. NCBI lineage: Eukaryota > Metazoa > Chordata > Aves > Ciconiiformes > Ciconiidae > Ciconia > Ciconia boyciana. Next base: position 9,389,977 of record NC_132936.1, on the reverse strand, counting down.
TATTACTATTATTATTATTACTATATTTCAATTATTAAACTGTTCTTATATCATGCCATGGGTTTTCTCACTTGTGCTTTTCCGATTCTCTTCCCAACCCACCAGGAGGGGGGAGGATAAGTGAGCAGCTGTGTGGTGCTTGGTTGCTGACTGGGGTTAAACCACAACATAAGGTTCTAACACAGGCCTTCAAAGCTGCACATTATTTCTCTTGTAATCATTAGCACTTAACAAAACCAGAAAGCAACTGATTTCTTAGAAGCCTGACAACATCAGCTCACCTCATATAATAAATCCCTTTCACTTTTGGCCATGATTTCACTTCTACTTTTACAAAAGAAGTCCAGACACAAGAGCAAAATTCTCTGCTTTTGTTGGACTGAATGCATATAACATAAGTCTTAAAAACCCCCTCTTTTAACGGTATTCTGTTATTCTGTAATTTTCATTTCCTGATGATGGTTTGTGTTACAGCAATCAATGAAGATTGCAGTTACATGCATATCCCTTTCTATTTGTACACAGATGCAGGGATGCCATGGCCCAAAGAGTTCGTATTACCTAAACCTACAGGGCAGGCAAAGGCTTATTGTTAGCATTCCTATTTTCACATGAGGAAAACAGGTTATTCCCCAAGATCAAAGAGGAAGTCCATGATAAACTAGGAACTAAGTGCAAATCTTTTGAGCCTCAGCTCAGTGCCTTCACAAAACACCTTTCCCACAGAGAGAAAACTGACAAAACCTTTGAGAATATTACCAGCACATCTGAAATCTCTTGAGCCCTGACTTCATTACTCCTCTGTAAGCCCCTGCAATGTATTGGACTGATAGTGGCTAGGGAGCCTGTGGAGCAAAGACTATATTAATGGCTATAAAAACTTGCTCGGTTTTCCATTTACTTGTTCGCACCTCCCCCCACTGTTTGGGGCTTGTCATAAGTATAGAATCTTAACTGGTTTAAACCATCCCAGTTCCATTCATTTGCGTGGTACTATACACCATTGAGGATCTGTCTGCCACATCTTAGGTCAGAACGCTGATCCTTGATTGGTTTCCCATGGATCCACTGATGAACAAAAAAGTAATAATAATAATAATAATAATAATAATGCACCCAAATCATCTGCTGATTCCATAGAGGTTTCCTCATTTCCTTTATTAAAGCTTTGATGCTGAGTGGTGCCATGTGAATATCAACTGGGTAAGCAAGGAATCGTGTCTAGAGGGATTCAAGAGGAGAAATGATGCACACTGGTGCTCTTGCTGTTATTAGCAAAGTGATCAGGATTCAGAAGTGTTGTGAGAATTCTTTTGCCATGTCAACCATCAAAGAGAGACACCAGAGAGATAAAAGTTACAGAGTGTTAAACCCTGCCTGTTGCCTTCGGCGTGTTTTTGTTTAGTTCCATTCATCTCAACATTTGATTTTTAATAGTTCACTTTTGTTGTTATGAGTGAAAAATAAAAAGGACTATTACAGAACAAATTGTGTGCAGGCAAAACACAGGTGCTGGCACTTTACACCACCCAGAATACAATGCTATCTGTCAATTTAACTTGCTTTTATTTCATGTTCAATTACAAAAAAGGTACAGGAGAGAGAGAGGCCAAACTTTCCCTTTTCTATTTATTTTTTTCCTTACTGTGTTTAAAAAATACAACAAGCCAAGCCAACAGCATAGGCAAAAGCAGCCCCTTAAACCCTAAGGAGCAGAGATATTTCTAACTTTCTCCAAGAAAATTGTGCAAATACTATCCACTCCAGCAAAACATGACTTTAATAAACCCCAATATCATCACTGGAAACAAAGCTATTTAATTTAAAGTCTAGGCTATGCCCTTGAATTTAACAAAGAGAGATGATCTGGAGAAATAAACAGCAAAGGTAAATAATTGTAGAAACCATGAAACAAATCCTCAGCTAGAGTAATTCAAAATTCAAGAGCACCGCATAGCTTTAAATTACTAGGAACCAAGGCCAAACTTTGGATGTATGGAAGAGTTTCTACTCAGCATTTTCTTTGAAAATTATGAGTAACAGTAGCTTGATGAGAAACTAACAGGGATATTAAAGTTAATAAGCATAGGCTAGTAGAAGTATCTATGGACCCATGAAACCCAACTCTGGAAGAAAGAAAGCACTAAAACCGTTGCTCTTGCAATTTTTGGACAATATCTCAAACATAAACAAAGTGCAATTTCTGTTCCTTTCACAGCTACAAGCTCTATGAGAAAGAAACACATTTACAAGTAACTAACCATGGCTAATCCAAAGCAGACCCCATTGCTCCCAGTCCAGTTGTTGAGAGGATTTGGGAAGAAGTGAATTTTCTTCTACCACTTCCTTTCTCATGTGTTTCTGAGGAGGATGATGAAAGATCTCATTAAGAAATACTGCTTTAGTGACTTGGTTCTCAGAGGCTGTTGAAATCTGAAACCTTTTTCTTATCATAAATGACTTTAAAAGATTTACCAAAGAATCAGGCAGGCATGCAGTAAATAGGAATAGATATATTACAGCTTGTACAGTATAAAGATAACATGCATACACATAGCCTGCAGGGCAAATGATTAGATTAAGAAGATGAAAGTGGTGCCTGAATGAGGTGTTTTAGCACCCAAAGCTCCACCACCACTTGGTCATCTGGTCTCTCCACCTCTTTTGCCTTCCCTGAGGTGTTCTCCAGCCAACAGCATTTCCCTCACCCCATCAGCCTGGCTGGCAGCAGCAGCAGCAAGTTAGGCTCGTATATTCATTCAAGACCCTTCTCAAAGGATGCTTCTCACCCCACTCATATTACAACTTTGAATGCACAGTTCTGTAACATTTTACAACATCTACTATTCTCTACATCTCCTGCATTTGCAGGGCAGAGGGTAGTTTCTGCACCTTTCATGTAGTTTTGTGTGTTTTTTTCCTATAAAAGAATTTCTTCAGCTCCTGCCTGAAAGTTAGTTCTTTTATCCAACTATTCTAATCTGTATATGTCATAGCCTCTCTACTCTAATTTCTTTGTTTTCTGGATAACAGCTAAACAACCATTTGGACATGCTAAACCGACCACATCACAAACAATGGATGATTTTTTCTGTTTATTGATACTACAGTTCTTTAACTATTTTTAGGCTAATCCAGCTCAGTTAGGTCTACTACTGTGTCCCTTACCATTTATCTGTGTAGGGACTCTGCCTTGTACCACATCCTTGTGACAGTAAGTATGCTCCATTTAGAAAGATGCACAATTTTTTCATTTTGAAGGCTTCCAAAAAACAATACATTGGTTTGCTAACACTCACAACATCTTTGTTCCCCTGAGAGCTTCATAGTTTATTTTCTGCTCCAATAGCTTCCATCCTTCCAGTTCATTGTCTATCACGGATGCTAACTTGTTTCATCTGAAAGCTCAATGTTATGTTTCTTTTTCTGTATGATTTCTGCAGGGTAACGGGAGCAGACACTCTTACAGCAGACTGCTGTGTCAAGTGTTGGGCTTGATGACCCAGGCACCTGGGTAATGCAATACTTGCCCACATTTCTGCTGCCATTCTTCCTCTAGGACCACAAGGAATTATCAAATAACTTTGTCATGTTATGTTATATTAATCTCACCAAACCTTTCAGACATCTCAAAGTCAGTTTTCTAGTCTAAGCTGGTCATGAGGTCTCTGCATATACTCAACAACACGTTTAGATACTTATTTGTACTCTATATCTTATACATTTAAATTAGACATGTTAAATCACCTGCCATCCATTTTTCAACACTGACTTTAGAGGGCACCTAGGACTGCCTTCACACATTCACAACCTTTGAATGACTAAATTTAGGTGAGATGAACATGATCTCTGATACTCTATGGAGTCATCTTTGGTAAGAATGAAGGATGCACTTTGTGGCCCTCTCCGATCATACAGAGAGCTGGGATGCCTGCACTTGGTAGCCAGATGCCTATAACTGAGACAGGTAAAGGGCAGAGATTTTTGCTGGTGTCAGAAAAGCAGCATAACTAAAGAGGTTCTGAATGATTTTTTTTCTGGAGCTTTTGTTGCTATTGCAGTTATCTGGAAGACATGGCTTATTATTTCTCTTCATCAATCCACCCTTTAATACATCTTTCAGTCTTCTGAGGATAGATCCACGAAGTGCAATATACAGTCTAGCACATGTATGGGAAACAGTGCTGGGTCATCCCAGGCCATTACAGTCTGTGTCTCAGCAGAGCTAATTAGTCCTTCTGTGACTGGACACCATGTCACAGCAGCTTTACTGCTGGTATCCTTACTAGCTTGTAGCTTTAGTGTCCCTGCATGGAAATACACTGTACCACGTAGACCTGTTGACAGTGCCAGTACCTAATAGGATTCAGCTAGTCCAGCAGGTCAACAGAAAGACTTACAGCTGGTTCTAAAATATCAAAAGTGTAATTGCCCAACCATAAAGTCAGCATTTCAGTTTTTTGAGCTAACTTCATCTCTGTCCAGGGCCTCCCACATCTAACAGCAGGATAAATCAGCAGAACAGAATAACATTTTCATCTTACGCTAGCAACCTACCGTAGTGCATGCACGACATAACATAGTTCCATGCAAAATACTTAGATCGTGAAAATTCTCGCTGAGGACACACAAGGGGTCAATAGTTTCAGCAGAGAAAAGTACTGTACCACACTCTGAAGCAGCAATACATATTTCAAAGTAATATCATCTGGTATGTATTCAGCCCTTTTTGTAAAACTTATTTCTTTTGAAATTCCCTGAAGTGGCTTAATACATTTTGATACATGTTCTCTTTGCATAGTCTGGTGCTTTTGCTGCTGCTGTAATAGATTATTTTTATCATCATCAACAACCACAACAATTACAACAAAGGCAAAGGAAAAGGTATTTGTCTGGATTACCTTTCAAATTTATGAACAAACAATTTCTCAGTGAACCATTTCAGATATCCTCCAAACACTACAACCTTTTACAAGTTCAGACTTCCAATTAAGATCATGCTAGGAATGCAATCAAGGATCTCAGCACTCAGAAGTTAATTATCTCCTCAGGCTAAGTCATAAACATACTTGTTTTGTTTTTGTCCACTTCATCTAATGATATAATGTATTTGGAAGATACAGATTTTGTCAGTTGTTATCAAGAGGGCCTATGGTGAGGCTGTGGGAGCTTTTGTCACTGCTGAAATACAGCAAAAGCTAAACTGTTTCTGTGAATTAACAACACTGGGTACTCTCTGTCCAAAATTACCCACAGTCTGCCACACCACATAAAGCTCCAAGATTGTTACAGATCTTCTCTGCATGCTCAGCCAACTTATTCATCCCCAAAATTGGCTGGATATGAGCCATGCATATACACTTGCTCAATAGATGTGCTCTAAGAGAGATGATTTAGACTGACCTCATGGAAAGCTGAACAAGGCTGAAGATAAATAACTGAATAATAATTCTTTCTATCCCCGATCAAATGGCTGTCTGATTCACAAGGGCCAAAAACCTCTCTGACTATCAAAAAGCAATGGCAGCGTTTGAAACTTCCAAGTTAATCCAGCTCAAAGTTGGATTGACTGCCCCGGAGACTTCTAATTGCCAGATGGTTCTGCTAATGCCCACCTGGGAAAGTGTGTGATTTGGGTGGCTCACATATATAATCTGATCTGCTGCCAAAAGGCAGCGGTTGAAAGCAATGTATCCACTGTCAACATTCCTAGGTTTTAGATGTGTTTGTGCACTGATAACAGCCATCACTTTCCAACTCCACTGTAATTCTTGAAAATTCATCACAGATATACTATTAAAAATGAGGTACATTTTCAGGAAGGATATTTAGCCTTGTTCAGCTTCCACTTTCCAAAAGTGCACATAAGGTCTACTTGGTCTTTTGGTATATCTACATTTTTAACTCAGTGCTGTTCAGAGCCTGGTAACAAGATCAGACCCACCCACCATAGGTATCACAAAATTTCACAAAAACCTTAAGCAGCATAAAGTGTGGAGCCTTCCAGTGGGGGAGAGACATATTTGAGGTGTACTATCCAATCCACAGACACAGGAACATATCCAGGCCCTACAGACTGAGCCAAAACTGCACATGTTCTACGCTAGCAATAGGGGTGGGATAAATGCATCCTGGTAAGACCACATCCAACCAGCAGAAACTGAGCTCCATTCTTCCAGAACACAGCATGAATTATTTGAACTTTAGCTACAGCCAGTATTGCAGACAGGCTATAAGCAGCCATATGGACCAATCATAGGAGATAGCACACTCATGAATCCTCTCTTAACTTTGTCTTGCAGGCATGTCAAAATATCATAGAATCACTGAATGGTTTGAGTTGGAAGGGACCTTTTAAATATCATCTAGTCCAATCCCCCTGCCATTGGTGAGGACATCTTTCACTAGATCAGGTTGCTCAAAGCCCCATCCAACCTGACCTTGAGCACTTCCAGTGATGGGGCATCAGCAACCAATCCTATTGGTCTTGAGTAGTAATGCCATAGCAGGTAACTCATTTCAACAGTGGCACAAATAATATGATAGAAACTCTGCTCAGGAGGAATATTAGCAGCCAACACAACACAGATTATAATGGTATCTGAAAAAGCTTCAGGTGAAACATAGCAAGCTCACAACAGCCAGCTAGTGGATATTCTCCCAGTGACCAGCATCCATAAAGGAGAGAACGAATAACAAATAAATAATCATCATTATTTCTTGTTTTCTGCTAACAACTGTGAAAGCATTGCCCTGCTGCACTGCTTGCTCACCATTGCAGCCTGCCAGTGCCGCAGGTGATCAGTGCTTTATTATGCACATTGTAATGTGGATCTTACTTGTTATTCACTGTTTTGCATGGCAAGGTTTCTATGGGGAGAAAACCATTCCTTATAAAGAAAGAGTGAGAATTCACACTTCACATTCACCATTTCATATGCTCTTTGTGGTTTAGCATTTTACATCCATCAGAGGCTGTATCCTGAAAATCTGCCAGAAAAGATCCCGCTTGTTTTTGTAACTTGAGCTGACACAGACAACCATTCAGTACCAGTAAATAAAATACAGTATCTGAGAACATGACATAGCAATAGACTTTACTGAAGCTTCAAAATCAAGGAATTCATCAGGGGAGAGCTGAAAAGGTCTTCACTCTATTCTAAATGCTAATCCATTTGGTCCCATTCAATGCACAGAGCAGGATGAATCCACTGGTGGTATAAACAGGAGTGACCATATTGAGAAGTTGCACTCACAAATGCCAGCAGTGAGTTTGGGCCAACTTGCCTATATGCCTCACTTTCCTGCTTTCAGACTTACTTTTTGCAACAGTCAACGATGTCCAGAGATTCATCCTGTTTCACCACTGTTTGTTTTCTGGACATTTAAGAGGCATGGTCCAGATGCAGCAAATGGACATATTTGCTGTCCTAGGCCTAAAAGTTAAACTTTCATGTCTTGCGGCGGAGCTGGCTGTGCTGAGGCAAGTCTATTTTCTATGCATGATGGAGGGTTGAGCTCCTAGACTGAAAGCCACAACAAACAGCAGCTCAGAGCTGGCAACGTTAGGAAGCGTCAAGCAAAAAGATGTCTGAAATTCTTTTTCTAACTTGAACATAAGCGTGGAGGCTGCTACAAGGCACCTCTGTGAAATATAGCTCAAGCCCACTGTTCTCTCAAAGGGAGCTGGGGACAAAATTCACAAGGAAACACCTTTTGCTTGGTCGTTGGGACTTAGGGGAAGCAGGAAGGGGGAGGCCTGGATGTTGGACGTGTTCTGAACCCTCCATTTCCAAAGTCCAGGAGAGTGGTGTCATTGTGTCAAATACTGAAGCAAAGCCACTCTGCCTGTCTAGTAGGACACTTTGCAGGCAAGAAACCAAACTCAGAGGCTTATAAGGGAAGGCTGACAAAAAGGCTGCTTTTATAGTCTCAAGGGTATTTAAACATTTCCTCAGTAAACATTAGAAATAATCTAGAACCAAATATTTGAATCTCGAGATTCCCACTTCCCTGAAGACTGCATAAACAATTAGTCTGTTATAACAAGGCCCATTGTACCACCACCTCCACAATCTCAGCTAAATTCAGGGTACTCCAATGAGAATAGGAAAAATCAACGTAAGGATGCCTTTTTTCTAAATCCCAGATATCTGAGGAAGAAAATTCCAGCAGGCCCACCACAAGAGCAGCAGTGAGGGATCACAGGACTCACTTTCCTAAAGGAAGGTGCCTATATTTTATTCAAAAGGCACTTTAGGCTCCTATTTTTTTGTTTTGGTTGTTCTGATCCCCTATCAAGCGTGCTTAAATGAGTGCAGCTTTCTGTGTATTTGTATTGGGTTTGCATGGCAAGGTTTTGGTAGCAGGGGGGCTACAGGGGTGGCTTCTGTGAGAAGCTGCTAGAAGCTTCCTCTATGTCCGACAGAGCCAATGCCAGCCGGCTCCAAGACAGACCCGCCACTGGCCAAGGCCAAGCCCATCAGCGATGGGGGTAGCGCCTCTGGGATAACATATTTAAGAAGGGGCGGGGGGCAGAACTGGGCAATTGCAGCTGGAGAGAGGAGTGAGAATATGTGGGAGAAACAGCTCTGCAGACACCAAGGCCAGTGAAGAAGGAGGGGGAGGAGGTGCTCCAGGTGCCAGAGCAGAGATTCCCCTGCAACCCATGGTGAAGACCATGGTGAGGTAGGCTGTGCCCTGCAGCCCATGGGGGTTAACAGTGGAGCAGATATCCACCTGCAGCCCATGGAGGGTAATGGTGGAGCAGATACCCACCTGCAGCCCATGGAGGAACCCATGCAAGAGCAGGTGGATGCCCAAAGGAGGTTGTGACCCTGTGGGAAGCCCATGCTGGAGCAGGCTCCTGGCAGGACCTGTGGAGAGAGAAGCCCACGCTGGAGCAGGTTTGCTGGCAGGACTTGTGACCCTGTGGGGGACCCACGCTGGAGCAGTCTGTTCCTGAAGGACTGCACCCCATGGAAGGGACCCATGCTGGGGCAGTTCATGCAGAACTGCAACCCATGGGAAGGACTCACATTGGAGAAGTTCATGGAGGACTGTCTCCCATGGGAGGGACCTCACGCTGGAGCAGGGGAAGAGTGTGAGGAGTCCTCCCCTGAGGAGGAAGGAGCGGCAGGGACAACGTGTGATGAAGTGACCGCAACCCCCATTCCCCGTCCCCCTGTGCCGCTTGGGGGGAGGAGGTAGAGAATTCAGGAGTAAAGTTAAGCCTGGGGAGAAGGGAGGGGTGAGGGGAAGGTGTTTTAAGATTTGGTTTTTATTTCTTGTTATCCTACTCTGATTTGATTGGTAATAAATTTAATTTTCCCCAAGTCAAGGCTTGTTTGCCCATGATGGTATTTGCTGAGTGATCTCTCTGTCCTTATCTTGACCCATGGGCCTTTCATTATATTTTCTCTCCCCTGTCCAGCTGAGGAGGGGAGTGATAGAGTGGCTTTGGTGGGTACCTGGTGTCCAGCCAGGCTCAAACCACCACAGCATTAATAAGCACTTTTCTAGCCTAACATGGAAATATTTTATCCTTTTTTTTTCCTGTGCTTACTGACAGAAAATTCACATTCAGATTACAATCCCATAGGCAAAGTTGCCAAACTCTTCCACAATAAAGTGTACTTCAAATCTCTCATGCTTCCTTTTTTTTTTTTTTTGAGGGAATAATTTTCTCATCCATACCTGTTTTTGTGCCCCACATCATGTCTAAGGCAAGAGCAAAGAGGCTCTGGATCTTAAAATGTGAGTCACAACCTTCTCAATTCTAAGGGCCAAACTCTTTTCTTAGTAAAAGAGTTTTCTATGAAGCCTCAACAAGAAGAGAAGAAATAACTCCAATGTGTAAGTGTGGGTTTTATTGTGGGTTGGAATATATTTATGTATTTACTTTGGCTGTCTCAGGGAAGAATTTCTGAAGCACACTGGAACTCTGTAAAGATGCAAGAGTGGCTATCATGTTTTCAGTGTTAAGCTGCCAACAAGCAGAAGCAATGTAAGCAATCGCACTGGTGTCTGAAATCTTTTATTCCTTCCCTGTACTCTCAAGATGTCCCAACGATGCTCCAAAAGCCTTCGACTTGCAACGTTGGAAAATTTACCAACATTCAACCACTTGAATTAAAGAAGAATATCTCTTAACTGGTAGGAAACCTAACTTTGCCGTTGTCTTTTTTCCACAAGACAAGCCCGTTACACATTGCACAGTACTTTAACAAAGCACTTGATTCTGCGCATCTAAACTCAAACAGCAACAGCAAAATAATGTCTATTTAGAAAGTACTCACAGATACAGAAACACACACGTATATGCCTGGCACACTAAGTGAGAGATCACAAATGATTTACAATGCTTTTAACACATTGTTCACAGACAGTTTTTGTCAATGAACTGGAAGAAAATATCAAATTGCAAAAAGACTTGTTGATAATATAAAGAACTGAGGATGACTAATAACAATATTCAGCCATCAGTACTGAGTCAATAGGTCAGCTGTGGTCAAACAACCTGTACTGTATTACAGCAAAGCATAATCCACCTGGAACTGAAAAGTGAGGACTGCACATGTGAACTGTGGGACCACACCTTGAAAGAGTAGTGATTTCCTAAAAAGTCACGACTAGTATATGGAGATAACAAAATGGACACAATATTGATCCAAAGAAGTACCAAGACCTGCCAAAATTCTGTCCAAAATTCTCTCCTGTCCAAAATTCTCCCCCAGGACCTGAAAAATACTCTTCTAATGTGAATCTGAAAAAATCCAGTCTAAATTTATTTAGTGAAAGGGAATGTAGAGAAGCAATTGGATCTTGGTGTAAGAATACTGACACAAGAAGATACCAGAAATGTGTATGTCCTGTTAATGCTGTATTGTTAAAGACAGAAGAAAATCCCAAGTCTCGAGGCTGAAGCAAGCAACAATCAATGAAAAGTAAGTTGCTTGGTTTTAATAATAGGAGAATTAAAAACTGTGGTAATTTACCTATGAACTTTCTGCATTTAGGAGTCCTTTGAAGAAAAGATATCTTCTTAGAAGTCATGAATTTGATATTAGGTTATTGGTTTTAATAAAAATTGAAGTGTGTATTTCTGCCTTCTGTGTAATGCAGGTGATCAGAAAGGTCTCTTTTCCCTTAAAATTGATTGATGCATTACTCAGATGCTAGGTCTTAACTAGCATGGGTCTTTTAATGAAATCCCTCTGATCTGAGAACAGCATTAATGCAAAGAAAAACACACAGAGAGATTTGGATTTCCTTACATTAGCCTTAAGCGGTCACTGTTATCTGTGTCTATTTTTCAGGTCATTCAGTGATTATCATTGGATTTTTCAAAGCCATGTCAGTTTTAGGCACCCAGATCCCATTGACTTTCAACTTACACTGTCTGCATTGACCACAGACCTCATCAACATAAAATGAACCTCTGACTGGACCATGGCTGTTCTTTTCAAGAGCTAACTGCAGCAAATTGGTTACATAATTAGAGCTACAACTTGACTCATTACAAACAAGCAATGAAAACTTTAATCCTCGTTCATCCAAAGAATCAAAGTGTGGAAGCTCTAAATCTTGTCTGAAATGGCAGATTAGAACAAACCTTGACAGTGCTAAATGGAGACGGGGAACTATTTTGGAAGACTTGTAAGATAAATTGATCATGCATGACTCTGTTTCTGCCTTAGGGGCAATGTTGATGAACACTGAAAATGCTGCTGTACAGAAAAGAGAAATAGATATTTCTCTGCTTTAATTTATTCTAGACTTCCTATAATTAGAAGAAGTTATTGTTGTGTGATATTCGTTCATCTCATTAGGCAGTTTAAGAAGAAAGAAATTCATCCTTTCTGAAGAGCATGATGTTTTTCTGAAGGTGGCAAAAAATTCTCAGCCCCCATTATAAGAATTAAACCAAGTGTTTACAATCTTTTTTTTCTCAAAGCTGCTAACAGTCTGTTATAAAACCATACATGAAGCATATGTAAGACGCAATTGTGGGGCTTTTGGCTCTCTCAGTCCCATCTCTTTACACAAAAGCTCATGTCTTTCTGAAGTAGCGATTGCTTAGGAAAATACATGCTTTTTGCCCCTATACGGCCTGCCTAGTAACTAGGAGGGAGAAAAATGAACCTTACTCCCTACCTAAATCTGTTACTGAGGATGCCACCACCACTCCATGTGGTACATACTGCTAAAAAAACAGTAGGAATTCAGGAGTCTCAGTCTACAGAGAAAATAATTCTGTCTGAGGGAGAAGCTGACCTTCAGAATACAGTTCCTATGCTCTAGATGTTCACCTGTTGTAAAACAGCTATGATAATCCATAAACTAAGTCAAGCTAAGCTAGAATTACAGTCCACCATACACAGTAGACTGCTGGGTTTTGAATTTATTGATATGGGGAAAAGGTAGGTGTCCTCCAGAGATGTGGTGTCCAAGACTGTTGTCTTGGACAATAAAAAACCAATCGTTCAAGGGAAGTCTCCGGACTTCTTGAGGGATGGGACATCTCCAGGCAGGTTAGAAACAGAAGATTTTCTTCAGGTTAGATGTCTGTACCCTTCAGTCTTTCCAGGGGAGGGACCTCTGTTTAGATAGCCCATCTCCTCTTCACCCTTCTGGAGGAGGTGGATGGAGTGGTAGGATCCTTTCCATCAATCCCCCAAGAGAAAAGCCTGTAAATTTCTGTACCTGTTCAGAGTCGACTCTGTTTTGGGCTGCTGGTTTGCAGGGCTTTGCTATAAATTAGGATCAGACACTTTTCCAAAACTCTAAATGTCTCACAGAACCAGTGAAAGCAGGGTGTTGTGTTTTGTTATGATTTGGTTTGAGGCTTTTTACTCTGAATAAACAGGAAAGCAAGGATTTTGTTTCAGATGAGTTGTAAAGAACATTTTCATAATCTAGGGGCAGAAAAGAAAAAAAAAAAAAGGTAGTACAGGCAGCATTTGACGGCTGTGTGGTACTCAAGCCATCAGAAACTCTTTGTGTGTGTGTCTTGCAATTAGAGTTGAAGCACTGTTCTCCTGAGTGTGAATCCCTTATATGCTACTGTCCCCTGTTTGGCTGCCTTCTCATCTCAAGCCAGAATTGAACCACATGGCTTGGGATAAAGACTGCTTAGATAGATATGAAAAAACGTGCCTCTCAGGTGTTATGAAACAGTCTCTTTTTTTCAGAGAAAGAGACAGAATAAGATCAGATTAGTGTACTGTTATGATCCCCCTATCTCTTGTTCTCTTGCTCTGATGTAAGCACAAAGCCAGGCTGATGACTGTATTAAAAGTATGGGCCCTCTGCCTTACAGCAAGTCCCTCTTTGTTTTCCTGTGTATGTGTGTCTGTGTGTGTGTGTGCTCAAGAAGTTATTTTTTCTGTTGGCTGTTCCGAAGCAAACTGTATGTGGTGTACAAAACTAGTGTACAAAACTATTTCAAACTAGTTCTAAACATTGATTATATGCAAAATACCTGATGGAAAGCAATGTGCATGCTTAGGTATTGCAGACACTTAAAGAGTCACCTTTTCGATAGAGATTGAAAAAGTTCCTTGAAAAATGAGCAAAGTCAGCATATGTAAACCTACAACTGGTGTTGGGGAAGCTCTATGATCCCTACTCCTAGATCTGACCTGTGGTGAAACTCACATCTGAGACAGTCCCTGCTATTCCCAGCAAAAACTTGGCTCTCTTTTTCAGTTCAGCAGCCCTAGGATTAATACTTACCAACTATGTTGCATATTCTCTTTTTCCCCTGATAAATTTTCGATCCAAGGACATTCCTACTTCATGATTAAGCCTACTAATCCCTCTCATTTGCCTGCTTTAGAGTGTATTTCTTTCAAAAGATCTAGAAAACATGAGAATGCCTAAAAAAGGAATGCTAACAAAATAGCTGATGAAAAAAGAAGCAAACAGGAGACAGTTCTCAATACCTTTGCTCACAAGCTTGTAGTACCCTTCTGTAATTCAGACATTTAACAGTTTTTGATCAAAAGCAAAGCAAGTCATTATAGGTTTCTTTCAGTTGCAACAGAAATAAATATTTCCCATCCTAAAATGACTTTCTAAGAGAATTGAGGTGAATCAGCTTCCAGTAATGCTGAATCCTCCCCATTAACTATAAGATGTGTCTTGCCTAGACCCCAACAACTAACTTTCTGGCATCTGATATTAGGGAATCTAATTCCTGTCTTAACTACACTCCACCCTTTGACTACTTATCAGTAGTCTCTATACAGATGGCCTCGTGTCTATGGCTAAAGGCCCATAGACCACCTGTGCTTAGCTGGGCTGCAGATGACACTTGGCTGCATGCAGGTGCCTGCTCACCCCTGCAACCGAACATCCTTGGCAAATGGCCTAAACAACAACCTCTGTTAAGATGAATGTGTGAAAGCATACAGTGTTTGCAGATGAAACGCATAACAGTCTCTGGAGGGTGTTTGCCAAAACCCGTCATAGTAAATAAATTATTATCAGCTGGACTAAACAGTCAATTGGTAATTTCGAAGTTACTTTTGAAACAGAGGAGTCCACCTGAAAAGGCACATATTAACATAGCATAATTTTTTTTAACAGTAGGGACCGATCTTGGAGCAAGAGAGGCAGCAGTTTGAATCTGATTTGGTGCTGCCAGAAGTTGCCCCATGGCACCACCACCCTGCCCAGTCGGGGCTGAGCATCCCCTGGGATGCCACAGGGAGATGGCACCCAGCTAGCGAGGGATAGCCAGGGTAGCAAGCAGGGACCTTGGAGTGATTGTGTGTGCAGGTATTTGAGGGTTTTTTCTTTTTTGGGGTATGCTTTTGTCCTGGTTTCAGCTGAGATAGAGTTAATTTTCTTTATAGTGGCTGGTATGGGGCTATGTTTTGGATTTGTGCTGAAAACAGGGTTGATAATACAGAGATGTTTTAGTTGTTGCTGCACTAGTCAAGGACTTTTCAGCTTCCCGTGCTCTGCCAGGTGCACAAGAAGCTGGGAGGGGACACAGCCAGGATAGTTGATCCAAACTGGCCAAAGAGCTATTCCATACCACATGGCGTCATGCTCAGTATATAAAGCTGGGGAAGAAGAAGGAAGGGGGGGACATTCGGAGTGATGGTGTTTGTCTTCCCAAGTAACCATTACGCGTGATGGAGCCCTGCTTTCCTGGAGATGGCTGAACACCTGCCTGCCCATGGGAAGTAGTGAAGGAATTCCTTGCTTTGCTTTGCTTGCGTGCGCAGCTTTTGCTTTCCCTATTAAACTGTCTTTATCTCAACCCTCGAGTTTTCTTACTTTTGCTCTTCCGATTCTCTCCTCCATCCCACCAGGGGGGAGTGAGCGAGCGGCTGCGTGGTGCTTAGTTGCCGGCTGGGGCTAAACCATGACAGCTTTGAAGTTTCTTTCCAATTTCTTTTACACTTGGGTAACTTTGTACTTTTGCTTTCTCTCTTTTTTTAAAAAAAAATTTGAAAATTGTATTATTGTCTTCAACTGGAGACACTATGAAAAATTGTCACCAAGACATCTGGTTTTACTTTCAAGCTATGTCATATTTTATCAGCTTTTGGTGATAGAGAGGACATTTTCAGACATAGTCATGTATAAAACAGGGCAAAGGTTTACAACAGAAGGCAACTTCCAAATCTAGGTGAGAGGCTTAATCTTAGAGCCGTAACAAGAACCAGGGGCTGGAAGATGGAAAACAGGAAATTCAAAGTGGAAATAAAGGTGCTCATTTTTAATGATTTGGGTAAATAACTGTCAAATCATATGCTGTTGTAGACCACCTGTCACTGGAAACCTTAAAAACCCCATCAATATTTCCCTATGAGACATAAATTAGTTCATCTTTAGGTTATTGGACTTGATGCAGGAATTATGAAGCTAAATTAATGGCTCAGTGTTTTGCAGGTTGTCAGACTAAATGGTCACAGTTCTCTCTTTAAGATCTATGAAACTTCAGAGCTGACTTAAAAATAGAAAGTGGGGTTTGGGTTCAGGTTTGGGGGGATTTTTGGTTAATGTGAAAATATTTTGGTTTTCATTCTTTTTTTTAACATTACTATATCTCACTTTTCTGAGATAATGGATTTCTTTTTTTCTTTAAAAAAGGAGCTGGTTTACACTAAAATCAGGGGAGGTGTATTTATTCATATTTTTAATTGCAGTTTGAAAATTTCAGTTGGATCTCCTGGGATTCTGCACTGCAATTTCTATTTCTCCATTTAAAATACTCTACCAAAATATTATTTTTAGTATCTATATTATCCAAGTGCTGTTTTCCAGTGACAGAAACAGAAATACTCTTTGTCCCAAAGTGAGTGCAAACTAGAGGCTGAAAAAGCAAGTTTGAGATTTTACAAAGCAAATCCTGGGTTGGTTTCTGTCTTGGTTTTGTTTGATCTCAAAGTAGTAAATCCTTGCACATTCATCAGTGGGAAGTATAAGCTGTTGCAGTCTACTGTATGTCGGTGCTGATGCTGTTCATGAGTTCAACAAAGTTTAGCAAACACAGTGAGCAAGAGAGCGATGTGAAATAAGGACAGGCTAAGGACATAAATGACAAACCTGATGAGATGAGGAAAACAGAGCTAAACCAGAATAAAACTCCAGAGCTAAAATAAATGGAAAGGGTTATTTGGTTTTTTTAGAAGTGCTTGATTTTCAGCCTATGGTTAAACATGAATAACCGGATGGGACAGCTGCCTGATGTTCTGTTTATTTCAGAAACAAGAGTTTAGAAGTTCAGAGGAGGAGAGTTGGTAGTGAGTAACTGTTTACCAGAAATAAACTGAATATTAGGTGCAACTGTAAAAACCATTGGTAACCCAGGAAGAGATTTTGTGTGAGAGTGTGTGTATATGCGCACACACACGTGTGTGCCTCCTGTTTATTTCCCCCGTTACTGTGTGGTTCTGTGATATTTTCTGCATCTCCCTGACCTTTCCTTCTATATGTTGGGTGGTTGTTTTTTCTCAGTTTATCTTTCCCTCTTCCTTTCTCTCATTGTGTTTAAAATGTTGTGATCACTAATATCAGACATAGCTTCATAGGTGTTTAATTTAAATTTTGCTTTATATCCTTAAAAAAAACCCAACTGTGATAGAGTGAGAATGTGCATGCGAGACGGCATGCAAAATAGCTGGGGATGTGACAACTTAGATAATTAATTAGTCCTTTTCATGTCAACAGGGGGGTGCATGTATTTTGATTTTGTGCATATATTCTCATTCACCCGTCTTTTTTTTTTTTTTTTTTTTTGATGCTTAGAAAAGTGAAGCCTTTAACTTCATCCTGGATTCGATAAAGTGTCTGGTCTGATTACATGGATCTGAATGACGTGTGTTAGCACCCTGCTTATTAACCACTCTTCATCTGCAGCAGGTCTGTGTTAGACACCTGTCTCAATTTTCCTGTCACATGCCTTCTGTGCAGTACTGTCATAAGAACAGCAGACACCAACCCATATTTTTCAGGGGTCTTTATTATAGGAGCTAAATATAGACAAAAAGTACTGCATTGGCTTTTATTCTCTTCTTATTGGCTCTTCTTTCTTTCCCCTGTGAATAAAAGTGTCCATGAATTTCCTAAAATCTGAGTTTCACTTTTCAGATCAGTTCTAGCTACTTTGAGGGTACTGATAAGGCGACCAGCCACTGAAATCACTCTGGGTGCCCATTCCTGGGCTCTATAAAGCCTCAGCAGTCAACAGAACTGACTTGTTCACTACCTTTCCATTTGAAAATGCTTGTCATTACCTCTGTTTAGGAAGCGCTTCTGTTACACCATCAGATTGCATGTTTAGAAACATTGTTTGAGGTCAGGAAGATAAAAGCAGGAGGAATTTATGAACATGTAAAAGGACAATATAGTTTAATGGCTGGATGTGGATTTGGGGCTTAGGAGTTTTGGGTACGGTACCTTGCTGTCTGTCCCATAGGTAAGATTCAGTTAATCTAGTTTTGCTGTCTAAAAGTATGTTTGGAAAAAAAGTAAGTACCCGCAGAGTACTATTCCCCTTATCTGAAAA
This sequence comes from Ciconia boyciana, assembly GCF_034638445.1. Classification (NCBI taxonomy): domain Eukaryota; kingdom Metazoa; phylum Chordata; class Aves; order Ciconiiformes; family Ciconiidae; genus Ciconia; species Ciconia boyciana. The sequence goes on along the minus strand of NC_132936.1, from coordinate 9,371,949 downwards.
TAAGATTCTATCACCTTCAATGTTTCTGTCTGGTTCTTCCAAGAGATTTGACTAAATCACATCATTAATAACCTTTTTTTTAACCATCTCGTTTCTCTGTTTTCCACTGCTGCCTCTAGGATTTAGCATGTAATTCCCACACTCAACCTGTCTCCAAAACCTTTATTCTGTCTTTTTTCAGTCTTCTCCAACAAGCTTTCTAATCGTCATTGCTCTTCCTTGGGACAAAAACTATAATAAACTCCAATGCAGGGTGGGGCATGGAAATTTTTTTAACTTAACTTTGTTATTTTTTCACAATGCTTTCTATTACATCCCATCCTTCTTCATTCTTCTTCTGGACTTCAGTTACTAACCCTGCTGAGGACATGGCTTTGTCTTTTCATGACCCTGTGTACACCAGCAGCAATGAGACCAAGCAGCAGGGCTGCTGGATCCCATCTGTCCCTCCCACCACCAGAGACAGGAATGTTTTTCATATTGTTTGCTATCTCCCTGCCTTTGTATGGCTCTCACCCATGTCTATGTTTTCTGAGCTCTCATGAAATCTGTCTGTGTCTCTGTCCATTCCTTTTCCTAACGGAGATGTTGAGGATTTATATATTTATTTCTATTTATTTTAACCCTTTTTCTCTCAGGATGGTTCCAAGAAAAGCTGAAGAAGAAAATACCAAAAAGACTCAACCTCTCACAGGAAGTTTATTCACCTTCACATACAGGCTTTTCAGAAGATTGCCAGAATTACCCTGGTTTTCCAGGCACTTTATCATGTGCTGAACACTATAGAGCATGTAAAGGATGGAGAGACCAAGTTTTGGGGTCATATCTCATTTTCCTCCATCTGATAACTGATAGGATGCCCAAGTGGCATGGACAGTTAGAAGCCTTCCTGCCTGTGCAACTCATTTTTAACAGACTTTAAAGATTTTTATTCCCACAGCTATGCTGTAAAGTAGGGAAGGAGTATGTCCATTTCAGAAAGGATATATTGAGGAACAAATTAGACTTACTGACTTGTCCAGTATTATACAGTTTGTGGATGTGCCAGGAATTGAGTATAGTTCCTCAGCCCTACCCTACTTCTCTAGAGTATCACCCAGATTATTGGCTCAGCTCTCTGTCAGCTGAAGCACTGAATCACTGAACAGGAGTTATTCTTTTGTTTAGCCCTCTTTTCCAACGATTTATAATTGCAACAAGCTGAACTTGGATGTTTCTTTTTTTTCAGTGTAAAAAGTAAATGCTCCGTGGTAGGTTGATTTTAAATTCCATGGAGCCCACAAAACCTTCAAGCTACCACAGTTCTGAGGTATTTATAACATGGTATTGATGTTGTGAAGTACTTCACCTCCACCCCTGTCTGCCTTGAGACATCTTGTTTTCAGAGGGAAGTGAATACAAGTTCAAGGTTACAGGAGAACGTTTCCCTGGCTTGTCAGCCCCTCCTCTTTCAGCTTGACTGGAGAGTTGTTTCATGCTCTCGTACTTTATTTATGTGATCAGACTGCAGGAGGCAAATGAGAGCCGTGAGGATTGTGGCATTTGTGGTTTATTTTAACAGTGGTTTATTCTCAGGGAAAAAATAAATCCTGAAATTCTCACATCGAAATATGATCTGGGCTGTGTCATGTTGGGTCGCTTTAAAGGTGGGTGGTAGCTATTTGCCTTTTCCTCCTCTGGCAGGTTTCTGCTTAGGTTTGGCGACAAGTGACATTATTAGTACTGATGGCCAGGCCTTGAACCCACTGTGTTGATTGCCTGAACGTTTCTGTTTCTCAGTGTAATGAAAGAACAATCAGTGCCTCTGTGATATCCTCATGCGGCACTAACTGCTATTAGAATTTATTATCATTTGTTTGTAAGTATTTATTATATGTTCTGACAAGGGGCTCTACAGGCTCCAACTGAGACTGAAGCGATGTTGTATAAGGCATTGTGTAGATTCACAGGAACGTGCTAAGAACTTACAATCTATATAAATGAGTAAGAATGGAGAAAAGGGACATGAAGTAGAAAATTGCCTTCCCTAGCAGTCATTTCAGCAGCTACCATGCAGCGCCTCAGTCCCTACACATTCGATCATGCTTCCTATCTTATTACAACAGTCAAAATTTCTGTCCTTCATGTTGATGCTTCAGCTAAGAGCATAATAACATGTAACTTTGGACAACAAAGGCTCTCTGAATACCAAAAATCATAAAAACGCAAAAGGAGGAGGAGGAAAGGGATGTATAACTGGTTTGCATGCTAGGTCCCTCCCCATCCCCCATTTATAAACAATATACCTACCAAGAATAAAAACATACATTTTCTTATAAGAGGAAATATTGAAATCAGGTTGCTTTTTCTTTTATTTTCTATAGAAAGCTATGCCAGTGAGAGAACTAACAGGAGCGTTTTGGGAAAATAAACATATGATGCTGCAACAACGCTCAGGGAAAGAAATTCAGTTGTCTAAATGGGTGCCTCTGGTTCCCTCTTAGACCCCTTGGGATGGTGCTGGAGAGACCTGCACCAGGCTGGCTGACATGATGTAGAACCTAGGGGAGCTTGATGACCTCCTGGCACAACAGCCAGAGGCCAGGTGGAATATACTATGGCCAAAAAAATAAGGCACTTGAGCCCTGTGTTTAAAAGTCAAAATAAAATAAAATAAAATAAAATAAAATAAAATAAAATAAAATAAAATAAAATAGGCAAGCAAAAAACCACTGGATGTGCATCCACAGTGTCGCACCTGGAGCCTCCCTGGATGAAGAACAGCATCACGAGTGGTATCAGGGACCCAGCCTCGGCATCCCAGGATGACAGCTGATCTCACACCACACATCGCGCTCCCTGGGCAGAGCAGCACTGAAAGGCTCTCGCCTGCCTAGTTCATTTCCACCACTCCTGAGAGTGGAGGGGCAGCTGTAAAGACAGGGCCTGAGGCTGCTTTAAGCATTTGCCCTAAAATATTTGCTCCATCTTTTACTTCTGTGTTTCAGAGGAGCAGGAGAAAGATATTCTTTCCTTATTCCTTTCAGATATTCCTTTCCTTATCCTTTCAGATATTCCTCCTTAGAGGAATCTGGACATATTTTTCTAGCAGTAAAATCAGCTGGGTTTGTTTTTTTTTTAAAAAAAAAAAGCAACACAACAGAACAAAACAAGGACATGTTAATGCAAATGGGAAAAGTTGCTTCCTTGCTATTCAGCCTAACAAATAGTAGGAGACAAATTTCTGCCAGGGAATGTGGTCTATACCTCTAAGTTAATTAGCAGTAAATGCATATTTAGTTAGTGGGAGGGGTGGAAATCAAGAACCTTGTTATTTCTGTTTCTCGGTTCCTGTGCATTTAAATTCACAATTACACTTCTAAAGGAAGCTGCCTCTCCAGCAGAGAGGTCTGTACTGATCAAGGAAGCTGTCTGTTTCAGATACACTTAAGAAGGTATCTGTTGCCAAGGGGCCTCAGAGTTGTAACTGTTCACTGTTCTCATTTTCTCTTCTGCCAATTATCCAAACACTTTTCCCATTCACTTCATAATAATGATAATAATACCTTCATTAGATAATCTCAAGGCAATTTCTACTATAAAGCAAATTGGGGTTATTTCACCCTATCGACAAGAAGCAGGAGAGGTCACTTAGCCTTTGGCTGAAGCTAAATGCCCAAGCAAAATAGTCAGATTTCCCCAGTTTCTCTTCTGTGAAAAACATCGGAAAAAATCTGCTGCTACTACCACAGCAAGGAAGCCAGTTGCTTGAATATCTGTGGCCGTTTTTGTGCCTGAAGGAACCAAAGATTCTTCCACACTGATGGACATCCTTGGCTAACTCTGCATTGTTTGTGCCTTGTTTGTGTCATGGCGAAGCCATGAGGATGAGGAACCTTAAACACAGCAATGTTGTGAGGACGTAGCATCACAAAGAGAGCTCGATTGTTCCTTTTCATCACTTCTCAGCTGCAGAGCTACAGATCATTTTCTGAGCAAGGCATCAGCCTGTCCTTAATGCATCACTGAATTCATCAAAGTCTTCTCTTGTGAGAACTCTTTAATATTCCCAAAGCCTGAAGTTAGGATGCTGTGATTGAAGGTGGCTGGAGCAACAACAAACCTTTGCTGCCAGTAGGGAACACTTCGCCATAACTGCTGTATCAAATTCCAGGTAGATTGGTACAGTGCAGAAATAACCTACTCTAAGCTAGCAATCACGCACAGCTTGCTGCTATTCATGACAGTGCTGTAAGATATGCAAAATGGAATTCCACCTTGTTGTGATTGTAGATGAGCTCAGGAAACAAAATTCAGTTCCAAATGCGAAGTCTTGCAAAAATGCACAGAGAAGACAGTCATTGTTCTAAACCTATCTCTAGTAATGACACCATAGGTCTATTTTTATGCAAGACTAGATGTTTAAAGCATTATAAGAGTGACTTAATGCGACCGTCTCCGTTCTTTTTGTGGAGACCCTTATTGCTGAAGCCATAACTATCTGAAGGTATAGGACTAGAAAGTTTTGCAAAGAGAGGCCTTATTAAGCCAACTAATACAGGTAGGGGAAAAAATAGTCAAGTTTTTAGCAGCAGAGTTTGTGCTCCTGACACTTCCTCTGCTTTCTCCAACAGTTGGTTTAATAATCGACAAATCCCTGCAAACCTTGGCTTGCTACAGGATTCAGATCAGGAACCAGTGACACTATCCAGAGACATCCACCTCCCAGTGTCCTAACAACGTTCAGAACGTGGTCCATAGTAATAAGCCAATGAGTCCTTGAGAAAAAGAGCCACATTTTAATTTGTGCCTCGAATTTGCGCTGCAGATTGCTAGACATATGGAGCTAATTAAAGGCTTTCAAAGATAACAGAGCCATTGTCATTGGACTCTTGTTTCAAGTGCATATGGTTGCTTATGTACATGACAGTAGCAAAATACACAGCTTATCTCACAGTCTCTTCCAGTACCTGAACAACTAAAATTGTTATAGACAGAAGTACTGGATGGTTCTTCTCCAGGTGTGCCCTTCCATCACTACCCTCAGGTCGGAGATCAAGAGGAGATAGTTAAATTCACAAAGAGTCAGAGACAAGATTTGGCAGAATGGCTCTGTTCCATGGGGTATCCTAAGTCCTGGTTAGATAAGGAAAGTAAATCATGTTAGGAAACCTATTAGCTAAGGGGAAAGCAGAGCGGTGAACATGACTTGGAACTAGTGTAGAACAGTTGTGTTTAAAACCTCATGAGTTCTTCTTAATCTGCCCTGCATAAAGTCAGGTTTTAAAAAATACTTGGCTTTTAGAAAAAAATCTGAGGCTTTGAAAAATATTTATGAATGCAAGGATACAATGAACTGAACTCAGAGATCTTTATAGTTATTATAATGATTTTCTTATACTTTCACCTTGTGAGTGCCTAGAAGCCAACCATCCTGAGCTACCCTAAAATGGGCACTCTAAGGACAAATAGCAAATGACAGATGTGACATGCTCTTATCAGTCTTTCCATGGCATTGTTAATCTTGACTTATGACTCTTTAGGTTTGACTGCCCTGAATACCATCATGATGGCTCAAAGAATTGTACATCAGGAAAACATGAAGAGAGAGAGTGCTTACTCTTTCTTTCCTTCTTTCTTTCTTTCTCTTTCTTTCTTTCTTTCTTTCTTTCTTTCTTTCTTTCTTTCTTTCTTTCTTTCTTTCTTTTTTTCTCTCTTTCTCTCTGCAGACTATTGTTACTTTTATTTTCTTTTTAGAAGAACTTGGCCAATAAATCTGAAAGGAACAGGGTGTGGGAAGTAAAATTAAACCAATCTAGCAGAGAAAGTCATAACAGGAATCAGTGGATGGGAGTTAAAGCCAGACGAATTCAAATGAGAAATAAAGCACAGTGAGTGTGATTAACCATTGGAACAGACTATGAAGGGTACCAGATTTACATCTCTTGTTTACTTTGTGGAAAATATGCTTTGGAAGGTGCTTTACACTGGTAGCTCCTGGATTCAATGGTGAAATACTTGGCTGAAATGTAACTGTCTGTAATACATAAGAAGTCAGACCAAGGCCATTTTCAGCCTTCAAATATGTAAAGAAATGTTAACAGCTCTTCTGTTGGTCTTCTTTTTTCTATACATGCTCTTTTCTCTGGATTGCTGAAATTTTGCTTTGATTTCACTATCCAGTAGGCACCAGAAAGAATGATGCAGGCACACAAAACCAGACAGAATGAGTTCCCAGCTTCTTGTTTATAGCCAAGACCCAAACAATCCAAGTTTATTTCTCCACTGGGCTCTCTCTATTCCTGTGTGTCCAGAAACTCAAGCCACCAAAGAAGGCAGGCAGACACATTTATCATCTGAGACTTTACTGTATGCCATTCTGCAAGTCATACAGTCATTGTTAGATGAATGAAAACCCACGCTACTCCTATTCAAAAACTGGAGGAGAAACTGGCTGCATTACAGGAGTCTAATTAATGAACAGACATAAATAAATGTGTTCTGTTCGCATCATGCTTAGATAGCACTATGCTTCTTTCTTCTGTTCTGCTCTGCAAGGGGTAGTGGCAGAAATATTAAGTCTCACTAAATCTAGTGAGTACAGACAGTTGCGGGGCAGGAGGAGAAAGGATACTTTGTTGTATTTGGGGCACTTTTTCAAGAATGATTATGAGAATCCCAGTCTGAAGGGGAGCTTGATGGTCTTCCCTTTTACAAGCAGCAGCAGCAGCTGAAGCAAGAGGAGGGACTCCATCCAGATCATGTAAGGAGTCCCAGCCATCTCCTAGGTTGTGTGCACAACAGTGACTCAAAAACATGTTCCCACCTGCAATAGGAGATACGGTCTGTAGAAAGTGAGGGACAGCATTTCAAGACCTCTGAAGTGAAGGCAGCAATGAACTGTAGTTAGGGGAGACACAACTCCCCAGAAATCCCAGTAAAGAAGGGATCTGTGCCAGTGCCTAGTATCTGCATGGTCCGAGTACTGCTTTACCTACAGTGTGCCACTGTTGAAGCATTCACCCCACCTTCTGCCTTCCCACATCAACTTCCCATCCACTTCTGTGCTTCGTCACTACAACTCACTTGCTTTTTCTTCCCGGTTAAACTACTACATGCTTTGATAACCCACTAATGATTATCAGATGATAACAATTAATGACCACTGAGGTACTGCTCAAATTTGAAAAGCCTTGCAGAACATGGAAAGGGTCTAATGAAGAGCTATAACAATAGCAAATGCTGGGTTAGTGGTACATGCAGATGAAGAGAGTGTAGGATACTTTAACTGTTAATACCTGATTGCTGCTTGACCAAGCACTGCACTAGCCAGTTCCTGCTCAGCCACTGAATAGTCTGATTTCTTTTTCCTGTAAATAGTTTTGTAGGCCTGACTCTTCTGCCATGTCCACTCCATTGCTGCTGCAGTGGCCCTGTTATTAACCCTCTTGGACCTGACTTTTGTCTCATCAGCAGGAGCTGCTGAATTATCACTGACAGGTGCCACGAACGGTGAACATGATCTCAGCCATACAAGGGTATTCTAGTGAAGAAATCCCTCTGGCAATGACAATACACATAGTAGGAGCCCTGGTTATGTCTTGGACATACATATATCACTAAGGAGCAGTTTTATTAAGACTGCAGTGCAGCAGCTGCTGTGGCAGGAAATGAACTGATGATTAAGTAAGTCTCAGCATTATCTCAAGGGCTAGCCACCACGAAGGAGTCACCCCCATGCTCATAGACCAAGGTGGCATCAGGAGAGACGGTCAAATACAAAGAATGTAAATCATAACATGGCAGCAATTGCTTCCATTGCTAGTCAGTGCTTTACCACCAACACTAGTAAGAAGTATCTTCCCAGGCTGTAACTGCAGTTTCCATGTCACCTGCCAATAGCAACAACGAAGCAGCTAGTGGCAGCACCAGAACAGGAAAGATGTAGAGTTTCGTCTAACTGTGGATGGAAGCAAGAGCTGACTGCTATCAGTAGAGAGACAAATCACTGTGAGTACATTTGAACCTGAACCTGTGAGGAAGCACCACCAAAGGACCTGGCTGAAGAGCATCCTAAGGACTGTATGAAGGAAGGGTGACCACTAGGAGATGCTAACTACACTTCTTGCCATTTTGAGGGCAACAACAGTGAGCAGCAGCCAGTCACTCACCTCCCACCCAAAAATGTTGTTGGATAGTTCAGGTTTTAACAGGGAAGGAGTTCACATGCATACTAGAAAACAGGATGGAAGTAATACTGATATGGCAACACAGAGCTCAGGGGGTGCATCTGAGATGCTGCAGAACCTCTAAGGTTTTTGGGAAACAGATCATAATCACTTTCCATCTTCCCTTCAGGAGGATGGCACCTTCGTCTTCAACACCACACACTTAGTGGATTATACTTTACTCTCTCACGTGTTCCCACTACACAGAAAAGCACAGTGAATGAGGCCGAGCAACCTTCCTCTCCATTTTGTGTCTGAGGCTATCTCAAGCAGAGTAGGTATGGAGCAGTTCCTGTGCTATGCTGAGTTGTGCCAGACCATGACAGATAAGAGGTCTCTTTGATTTGTCCTGACCTACTGCTGCCTAGCACCTCCATCACCTCTGTGGTGGCTGGATGAGTCCTCATAGATCAGTTCAGGATGAAGTCTTTTCCCACTCCATTTCTACCAGAACTTTCCTAATATATCTGTGTTGCTTCCTGGTTTTTTAGGAAAATAATTGTTTTCCCCTATGCTCCAAAGAACCGCCTGAAAAACGTATTGGTTTTCAGCTGTGGAAAAAGTAATTTCCTCTTCCCCCTTTTGCTTCTAAACTATAGTCTGAAAAATACATTTCTTCTCTGATTTGTAGAATTCAATTGTTCCCTTTGGGATCTTAGGCCATGCACAGCTGCCTATAAAATATTTTTTCCTCTTTGCTTTGCAAAATGTATTGTTCCCATTGGGGCTTTTAAATACTGGTTCTAGGAATCAGGTAGATGCTGTCATTCAAAACTCCATTGTTTTTCGCCCAACCATAACCTCATTTTTACCTCCTCTCCCCCAGCACTACAAGGCAGCAGGCAGTTACACAGGAAAGCTGTTTCAGTGGGCTGCAAATCTGCCAAAAGAACCATTTTCACAAGATTTCAGCCTATGAGGGAGGAAGCATCAGCTTTTTGTGACTTGGTAATGACAGAGTCTCCAGGAGTGGAGAAGCTCAGCATCAATGTGAGGAAAAGGGGACTCTCTATTCCAGCAGCTGGACAGGCAGATCCTGTGGTTTTCTCTGGCTTCTGACTCCCACGCTAATTAACAGAAACCAGCACCCCACAGGTTCTCCATAAATCCTGACCTGAATGGATAATCTGCTGCACAGACATTTTCAAGTTAAGGTTTCAGACTCAGAGGGAAGACAATCACATAGCAAACTACATAAACAGTACCTACTTCCAAAGCAATGGGTGGATCTGATATTATTAACAATGAGGCGAAAATTTCTAACAATAAGAATAACCTAAAAAATGAAATAAACTGTCAAACAAAGTAGTGGATTCTACATCTTCTCATGTCTCCGAATAAAGAGAAGTTGTCTTTCTGGAAGCTATACCTTAGTCCAGCACAGGTTATTGGTATCTTTACAGGGTTGACAAGGCCAAATTCCATGTCCTGTACTGTGCAGAAGGTCAAGCTGGGTGGACAAAATGGTCTCTTATGGATTTGAAATATCTTTTTCTGTAAGTCTGAGAAAAGAGGTTTCCCATTTTTTTAACTCTTTTCAATATTTAATTCCAGTTTGGTTCTATCAAAAGAACATAAAGGCACTCTGAGGTAAAATGAGGGAGAAGGGAAATTAAAGGGCTTTTATTAGGGCATTCTTGCTTTTCTGTTGTGTGAGTGTTTTTAGCAGGAATCTCAGCAGTTATTCACAGAGACTTACAGAACAGACTGTATGTCCTGTCTGGTGCCTTCTATAGGCAATGTAATTTTAAACCAATAAAAAAGAAAGAAATATTTTAGAAATGCATTCTTTCCCTCTTATGCATTTCTGCCCAAAGCTTGTACTGACTTGCTGGGATACCTGCTGAATGTAACAGGAGAGCTGTGTGCATCAGAGAGCCCTATTCACATCAGTAACAACCCTCCCGTTGAGTTCAGTAGGCTGGGAGCTTGCCTACCCATCCTTCAGCAGAGCTGTTTTTCACCTTCTCTCCTTGCCCCTGGCCCCACGAAAAGGAGAGAGAAAAGCAAATAAGGATTCATTAAAAAAAAAGTTCTAACATCTAATATTTCAAAAACATCAGTAGGTAAAGTTAGGATGTATGCCTTGTTCAGGGCTGGAAAATTGTTGCTCCAGAGATTAAAGTGAAAAGGACCCAAAACCTTAAAAGGCACACATATGAAATTCCCATCTCTCTAAAGCACAGTGACACTATTACACAAATAATCAAATGCTTGGAAAACAATATACCACTAGTAATGATAAAATTTAATTTGTAGGTGATCAAAAATCTCCACACACTTAATTCTACAGTTATCTCTCTAAGGCAATGGACATGCCAAAAAAATATCTCACAAGGGCTAAATCTTTAATGAATCAGACTAAATTGCTCTAGGAATTAATTTGGCTGAGATAACACTATCCACACTGGGATTTTCAAAAAGACTTGTCAAAAATTACAATGCTGAGATCTTACTTAAGCACCCTAAGAAAAGCCTGAAAACTCAAAAATATTTGTTGATTCCCAGGCAGGATTTCAACATTTAATTAAAAATAATAGCCACTTAAAGAGAATGCCTATTGCATGACAAACATTTTAAGTCATATGACTTAAACAACTAGAAGTTTAAAGGAAGAAAATGTCAACAGGAAAGTTTTGCCCTGAAGACTGTCCAGGAAGCATCCATCATATGCATTTGGTAACATTTCTGTTTAGGTTTATATTCAGGTTTTTTGCAACAAGTGCTTGCAATTAAGGTTTCTGGCCATTAGGGACTCTTATGATACTTGTTGAAAAAGAAACGAAGAAGTTGTCCCTTTTTAGTCTGAAGTAAGAAAGGAGGAGTAGATGGCAGTACCACCCAGCAGAAAAAGCGAAAGAGCTGAAAGGTGACAGAGCCAGTTTCCAGCTGCTTCTTCAGCATTTAGCAGGTTCTCCACACTTGCTTGAGACTTCTTTCAGCAAGTTTTCAATCATGTCAGCCAGTAATGTTCTGTCCAGCTCCTTCTCAGGTGTTTCCCAGACACTAACATTTATCCACACCAGACATCCTCATACCCTCTGTATATCCTTCCCTCTGCTCAGAACAGTCTCCGTGTTCCTCATTGACCACCTTCTGTACAGTTGCATGGTTACTCCTCACCTCCACTGGCTGCAGTGGCCAGTATTTTCAGCTTCGAGTATGCATAAGTGAGTGTGAATATGCACGTTCATTTAGTAAATAGCATACTTCACTCAAGGCAAGACACAAAACTTGGCATGTCTGCTACTAGCAGATCCAATGCTACACTGTGTTGACTATATAATTAGGCATATGGTCGTTCCTGAGATTAAAAGAAGCACTCCTGCTCCTCGCTGGACTTCACTGCTGTGACTTAATTCTGGCAGCCTGCTACAGCTAATTCCTTGCTTGCTTATCTGCATTTTTACATTTTGCTTTTCCTTTTAGTCATTGTTTTAAAAGTAGACTACTGAACAGTTCTACCCCAAACTGTTCAAACACGAATCTTTATTTCCTTTGAATACAACAAAGTGCAAGACTCAACAGTGAGATTTGAGTGGTGCCTATCAAGAACTTCCTTCCTATCTGTCAGCTCACCAAGGGTGCCAAAATGAGTTTCTGAATTTTGTAAGAAAATGTTTACCTAGGTGTCCTTGGCTTTTGCCAAGGTTTTTTTCCCATCCAAATAGAGAACAAGCCTAAAACTTCTCAACAACTCTGGACAGGTGCATTCAGCATGATATGTCCGAGTCATCAGTGAAAGCCATGTGCTCTTTAATTAGCTTTCCTAAGTTGCTAAGTCAAAAGTATTATTCCTACAATTTTAAGACCAGAGCAGTCTAGACAGAAGTTTAGGGCTGGCAATCACAGAACCATGCCACCAACAAACTTGTAATAGTATAGGTCTACTGAAAGGCACCTGCTCAGCTTACACCAACTAAAAATATGTCGCACAGCTTTAACCCTAAACACTTGAACAATCCCTTTGAACAGCAATGTGTTAGCAATAACACCACAGTTGGAAGCAGAGATGTCAGTGGATTTTATGAGTTACGCTTCAGTCTGGCCCATGCTGGTGACATTGTGCCTTCTGCTTCCTAACCCTGGATAGCAAAGAGAGTCATATCTATTGTGTTATGTACACACACTCACTGGAAGATCAGAAACACTTGAGTACATCCTTAATATCAGTCTTCCTGATGCAATAGTCATAGCAGTGTTACCAAAAGAGATTATCACTGTTCCACTCTGCTGGTGACTGTCATGCAAAAGAAAAGGGGTGAGTGATTGTTCACTGCAGCTTGAGCTTCCATGCTTTGCTATTCAGCTGAGGATTTCTTAGGCAGGCAGCATTTAACTCTCTCCCTCTGGAAACCAAAAATGCTAGAGTAATTCCGTCATGGAGTACACAGGTTTGGTTTAGCAGCCAACAGTGGAGCAGAGCCAGTCAAGCATCCTTGAGTCTCCACAGCAACATGATTCATCCCAGACAAACCATACTCAGAATAAGTGACTTTGCAAAGAATTTTTTAGAAAAACGTTTTTTCTATTAGCACAATTTAAGAGCACGCATTTGCATATGCATTGTCTACTGGTCAATGAACTGGTAACACAATTGTTATGTGACCAAATGGCTTCAATAGAAGGATAAAGCTTTTCTATGTGAGCATCTAAGCCTCCATTACCAATTATAGGATTTCCAAAGCACCCTTGATGAATTAGATAGATAGATTAGGGAACGTTTCTATTTTAAAATCCTATACAAAGAGCAGTGAAAGGTTTTTGGATATGTTCATCACCTCCTTGCTGATGCCACTAGGTACTGGGCTCACTTATACCACTAGCTGTTAGAACTTACCTTATCCAAAAGAGCCCATGATCTGTAGCATATAAAAAAGAAATCAAGTCTTCTCATATGGGATTTGCTCTGAACAACTGATCATTTTGCTGAGAAGAATAATTTCCATCAAAGGTGTGCTAAAAAGCAATCTGCAGATACATGTTGAGAGGGCAATACTGAGACAATCAAACCAATGTTTTGTTTCATGGGCTTAGACCAGAAGTGAGCAACATGTGGCTCTTGAGCCATATGCACCTCTTGAGCTGTTCAAGTAAGGTTTCCATGCCAGGGCTAAATCACATCACAGGAAGAGGCGTAATGGGCCATGCTGGCACAGGGACTGTGGGTATAATCAGAGTCTCCTGCTAATAGCAAGTACCAAGCCAGAAGGGGCTAATGAAGCTGATATCACTGGGTGACCTTGAAAGACTATACACATAGCCCCACCAATTCCCAAAATAGGATCCATGATGAGCCATTGTCATCTCCCATCCGTGAATTGCTCTTCAATCATCTCTCCCATTCATTCACCATGTGTCCTATGGTTTATAGCCATATGAAAACACACAGGATTGGCCACCCCTGTGCTACCCTGCAACCAGTATTTGATATTTTAAGTGGAGAAGAGGTTTAAAAATCCATCTGTAACAAAGATAGATAATTATGTAAAATGCAAAAGCAAAAAAATCCTCTTCTACTTCCCAGTGCTGGAGTTTTGGAGCATGATGTTTGATTATCTTACATAATTATCAACTGGAATTGAGTCATGATTGTTTGGTAAATGCTTTTAATTTTAATTTCAAAAGGAATTTAACTTTTTATGCCATCAGAAACTGTATTTTTAAATTATTGTGGATGTTCCTTAGATCAAAAGACTCTTAGCAGTGAGAGGGGAAGAATGGTACACAGGGACTTAAGCAAATTATGATATTTATCATTACAAGCGATATTACTGAAGAACTGTACCCACCCATGAGCTATTATCTCTTTTCTTTCATTAAAACAAGCCTCATCAGAGACATAGTGCGGTGTGTGTATAGACTCAACTGATGGTGAATTCTCTGTAAACAGGTGGAAAGGCAAGAAGAGGTGTACAAAAGTTTTCACAACTCTCTTCATTTTAATGCAGAAGACAGTTAAACTTCAGCAACTAAAAACAGATTAAAAATATCTCAATGATACAACTCTTTTCTTAAGAAAATGTCAATTCTTTGGAATCAGGCTTTTTTTGTTCGTTTGGTTGGTTGGTTGGTTGGTTTTAAGTTCCAAAAAATGTTTGTTTTCCAAGAATATTTGGTGGAATATATTTTAACAGGGTTGAAATGTAACATTTTGGCTTCCAGTTTTTAAATAGAATTATGTTGCTTTTCTTAGTATGTATTTTATTGTGAAGTGATGTAGCAACTTCTGCAAAAAATAGGAGCAGAACATAGTCACCTTGATGGGGAAAGAATGGTTTGACTGACCTGAAAATTGTTTTTTTCCCAAAATGTCACTTTAAGAAGGACTTCATGATTGTTGGCTTCAAAGTCTTTTTTAAAAAATCAGGAATCTTCCAATAGTACAGAAATTCCACATTTCTACCTTCTGGAGTCTGGTTAATAAGCACCATTCCCTGCTACTACCATTAGGAACAATAGCCTTGCAACACGTGCTTTACTCCTTGGTTCTCATACAGTCTCCACCTGCTTATATACAGATGGGGTTGCCCTGAATTCTCTTCACCTTGACCCATACAGAGTCCTTTCTTAAGCATTAACTGCAATACTGATGCTGTGCAGCCTTACAGTAAAGGATAATTATTTCAGGACTTCCAAATTGATTGATATTTCAATCCATGCAATAATTTTAAAAACCCAGTCATCATCAAGAAAATAACTGAGCAGAATTTGTCTTTAAAGTTGATCTTTTAAAATCTGGGATACTTTCCCTATGATAATGAAATTTAAAAGAACAAAAATCCAAACACAAGCATCAAAAAAACTGCACAGCATCAGGGACATATTTTCCAGAAAAATGTGCTTGTAATTTGTCTTTTGTGCAGCAGGGAGTTGCCATTGCCATGCTGTGGTCTCAGGTGTTCATGTGGTTCAGTGCAGGCAGTTGCCTTTTGTGCTGTTGATCAAAAAGTTTCCATTGTGATGGCCCTCATTTTATCTACTCAGAGGAATTTATCATACACAGGGTTTGGTGAGGGCCTGATCCTGGAATAAAGAGTGTACAGACAAGCTGTTGAGGCCACACAGACCCCCTACCAATTTTCTGTCCTTGTGTAAAGTTGTGCTACACGTAGCACAGCCTTTCATGAGATTATGGGCACACATCACACCCTGTCCAGTTGCTCCCAGTTACCAAATCAAAGCTCTATTATTGGTTACTCCTCACTTTAATTGGAAGAGTGACTCTGAAAATATTATCGTGAAGAACAAAAGGCACCAAGAATGGAGTATTGATATGTTTTTTCTAAAGAAAACTCACTTTGGTCCTGCTGGACCAAATAAAGATAACAAAAATTTGCCAGAATTTCACCCAGGGAAAGATAATATGCACTTACACTGAATGAAGTTCCAGGACTGTTGTTTTGTGATGCCCTTCATCCAGCACTGTAATTTGTAAGTGAATCAGCCTAAAATTTGGGAGGCCATTGGAAATTTCTAGCTATATTATTACTCTAGAAATATTATATTCTGTATGATATGTTAGCATCACTAGATAGCCTGGGTAGACCAACCTGGTCCAGGTCTCATTGATTTTAATAACACTGTGCCATTTTACATTAGCTGAGCAACTGAGCCAGAGGCTGTGATTTTTCTCACACTTTTTCCTTCTTCTTCTTAATAAACAACAGAAAATGATGATATCCTAGTTCTTCACACAGAAGAGCAAAGCTGAGGGCTGTTAAGCATATTTGCTACAGAACAACAACCAAAGACCATGTGAAAAAAAAATGTGGCTGTTCCTGACACATTTAGTAATGACATATTTTATCATAGCAGACATGGTATCATTTAAACATTGAAAAGCTATGATAATATTTATACTATGCTCAAGGTGCAGTAAGGGGCAATAAAACCATGATTAAAATGCAATAAAAACATAATTAAAAAACACTCTTGATAAAATTCAAACAAATAAAACTAGTCACCAAAAGGGAAGGGAGAAAAAAGGATCAAATGTGGCTGGAACAGGCGATAATTGTGAGGTGTCTCAGAGACCAGTATATTCAAGGGAAAGAAAAAACAAAGAAACTCATCTTGACACTGAAGAGCAGGAGAAAAAAAAATCTCTCCTAGAGCTCTCCTGACTAAAGTGAGTAGAGGTAGAGCTTAATAGGATAATTAAAAGTAATGCTGCAGGGGGCACAGATGTGAAGCCTTTAAAAGGCGAGTGCAGCCAGCCTGTCGGTGGCTTGCAGTGAGCACCCACCATCCCCAGGGATGTCTCTCACCTTTCTGCATATACGAACCCCACTGTGCTGTAAGGAGGGGTCTCAGATAGTTTTCCTCAGCAGCAATGGACGTGCCCAGTGCTCGTACACAACTATGCTTGCACTGTGGTGTAGCCATGAGACTAATGAGGCTTCTCTCTGGGTCTTCCAGGTGTTTTCTAGGTAACACAGCCAAGTCACTTGTTTCCCCTCCAGCCATGGAGCTAAGATCCTCTCTTTCTAAAATCCTCTGCATAATTCAACTCCTGCAACATCCTTCTTTTCTCTTACCACAAACAACTTTATCCCACAGAAAACAGTTGTTAGGGTTGATGCAAAGATCATTTTCACAGTCCCTCGGATTTATCCATGCACCATCCACTCCCTTCTCCTGCATCCCACTGTTTTTTTCCTCCTTCACTATTGCATTCAATAACACCTAATTGTTCATATTTTCAAAGCCTGCTTGTCTCCTGGCCATCATCTTAATGTGACAAAATGTCTTTTTTGATCAGTTCTTCGGGCCAGTCTCCATCATCTACTGGTGCTGGATTTTAAGCACGCTTGCTATTCTTTACATGCTTAGGAGGAATTCCCTATGAATAGAGCTGTTTCATTACCTTCCTTTAAATCTGTGCTTATAACTCTCCTTTGCTCTGATCCCTATGAAAACAATTGCAATAATTAAGCTTCTGATACGACAAAACCCTGTCTATGATGCTAACCTGTATTTTTAATTATACTTTTCTGCTCACTCAACCTTTACATTTCTGATCTGATATATGGCTTGTAAGCTTTGAGACAAAGACTTAAGTTTGTTCTTTGTTTGTACAGCTCATAGTACAGTAACTGCTAGGTCTTTGTCTGGTCCAAGTCTAGATCTTCTAGGTATTACTGTAGCAGAAATCATAATAACAGCAGCAATACAATATAAAGGAAATCTACCTTGAGGTCAAAATTTAACCAAAATGTGTGCAACTGCATCTTCTGCCCTGTGTTCAGGGAACTGTTTGCAAAAGCATAGTTTCTGGAAGATAATTGCAAAACTACCAGGAAATTCACTGTCAGAAAACTGTAGCCATTGGGGAAGTCTGTCCTTTAAGCCTGTGACCACAAACCACCATCTGTGAAGCAGGAAAAAAAATCAGACTGACTAGTGGGATCAATTGGAGAGAAACAGAAGTAAGACTTCTTGCATTAGTCTTATAAATAAGTCTCAAACAAGTCACCTGTGATTTGAAGGTTGGGGATGCTTCCCATACCATCTACCACATAAAACAATCCATAAAATCCAGAAAAATTATGTGATTATCAAAAAGTACTCGTTCCTGCAACATGTTAAATCTTCTAAACACAATCCAGTGGGCTACAAAACCATGCTAAAAAGTATTCACTGACTTACTGAATTCAGTGTTACTGAAACTTCCCATTTTTCTCCACCAGAAAAAAAGACAATAGTGAGTTTTGAAATTTGCAGCTGGAATATGTCCTAGGCAGTGAGTGAGCAGAGTTTTTCTATGCATTCATCCTGAAATATAGCTAGCCTTTGATTATATGTATATGCTTTGATTATGTGTATGTGTTTATACATGTATTTATATTTTACTTATGGCAGTGGGTGCTTTACACATGAGTGTTTCAGGGTCAGGGCATCAACACCATTTCTTATTTATTCTTCTAGACACTGTGGCATTACTGAGAAGATCAGGTGATGCCTGTGAAACAACTCCAGTAGTTTCCTTTCTGTGAAGTCAGTAAAAAGACAAACCATTCTAGCTTTGATTTGTATTTGAACTATTTCATACAACTCTCTCACTCATAACATCCCTGTTTATCCTCAGTACACACTGGAGAGCGTGAAGCTAGATCCACAGATTAAACATGCTATCCATCAGCTGCCTGTAGTTGCGGATAATTATTTCAACTGCCATTTAAAAAAAAAAAAAATCAGAATGGTGCCAAATTGAAAAATCTGTTCCTCACTTCTCCTGGTGCATGAGGTCCCTTGTTGGGTTATTGAAATTGCTAGGCTGTTCTCGTAGCCAAGGAAAAGAGAGAAGACAGATGGAGCCATGCATTTTTGTAAAAACTCTTAAGAACTGTCCTCATGACAACCCCTTCTCTGTCTCCAAGGCAGTGGGTAAATCTTGTTATGTGTCCTGCTCTATACTAAAGATATTCCAAGCAATGCCTGACAATTCTGGCATGTTTTCTGTGGGGATTTACTTGTACTGCATCGTTAAGGAAAGATATTTTTCATATGATCAGCCCAATGCCCCCCCGAAAAAAAACGAAAACAAAAATCCAGATATTTATATACATGTATACATACATGCATATATGTTATATATATATAAATGTTAATGTCCTGATGGAAGATTAAACTGAGTATTTATTTGAGAAAGGATGCCTGCATTTTAATTGTTGTGGTAATATATTTAAATCGTGCATGGGCTAAAAACCCCGAGGCAATGCAGATCACTTTCTAATATGTCCCGGGTGTTAGAAATGCAATGCACTTAATTTCACACAGAAGCAAATCCCATTCAGAAGACCTATACAAGAAGCAAGGCTGCTTCGACTCTGCATTTTAAATCATCTAAATATTTTCTTTTGCTTTGCCTTTGCTCAAAAGAAAAAAGGTGCCCAGTGAAAAGCCATTTCAGCACTGCCCTTCCTATTTTCAAGTTCATTTATTTTACTCTACCTTTCATACTTCTTATTAAGCTATTCTTCTGTCTGCTCCCCAGTGTCCCAAAATCTTAGTTTCCTCTGTATATGACATTGATAGCTCTCTAAATATTTTGTGTGTACAGGTATGAGTGCATGGGGAGAAGACAGGCAAAAGTCTTTCACATACCCTGTCTCCATATCTAGAAAGATCACACATACACACACACACACACACACACACACACAGAGCTTTCAAGTCAATGCAAATGATGTATTACCATATTTTCAATTTCTATAACACCTCCCATCAAGTGCTTTACAAATATCAGTGAATTCAGAACACTGATGAGAGGTAGAGAAATATAAATAACCTTACTGAAAGATGGGCAAGGTTGTTCAAGATGGCCTTATTTTTAGAGGTATTGAACATGCACAGCTGTCTTTAACTTCAGGAAGAAAATGGAAGATGTTCATCACCTTGGCAAAGAGGATTCAAATCCTTGGCCCCTTCTGTCTGAGATTTAAGTGTCTAATTTTCTCCAGCTCAAGTGCAATATAGGCTTGAAGTAGAAACCTCTGAAAAAGTTATTTGCCTATGTTATATAGAAGATTGGATGAGATGATCATAAAAGTGATCCAAACTTAATGTCTATGAACTTTGAAGATAGTGGCTTAGGTAATATTTCTGCAGTAAATCTTCAGAAGGATCAGGAATAGAGCCCAGGTCCTCTGACTGCCATTATTTTTTATGCTTTTATCACAAATTTGTGCTTGTTCTTTTCAAGTATGTCAAAAAGTCTTGAATTAATAAAACAAGGAATCGATAAAACAAGCAGATGCATTACATTGTCAATGTTATCCACATTAAGGTTTACAAAGTCTGTATAGTAGTATATGACACGTGATTTGATAATAAAGTCATTAACTGTATCCTGTCTTTAAAATATACTATTTCTAGCAAAAAGTCCTTTATTTTTTACCAGTTTATTGTGCTATATCACAGCACAATGTCCTGCTTTCAAGAGAGGGAGGACAGAACTGATTATACAACTGCATTAGAACACATTGTCCCTGGGAATCAAATTTGCTGAGTAAGTTATAAATGTGAATTTCTCTTCTTTTGCCTGTTATTTGACAGAGAACCAAAAGAAAAGAAAAAAACCCTTACTTCTTATGTTTTTGTCTCGGTGGTATTTCAGAAAAAAAACTTTATTGTTCAGGCTTCTATTGTTTTTTCCACATATGATTTAGATTCTAAATATACTTAATAAAATGATAATAAATCAATGCTAAAGCTGTTAAAGGAAGAGCACATTAAGGTGAAATAATTTAAAGATACGTTTGTTATCCATGCATGACAAAGACACACAATACTGAGTAACAATCATGGGAAAAACAACCATGCTCCTCCTTTTGTCTCAAAAGCTCTATGGTCACTTGGTTAGGAATGGTTTATACTTTCTCCTTTACTTTGATTTATAAGCAAGTCATTGTTCAATCTAATTGTGTCCAATATATCACCAGAACACATTGCATCTTGGCATTTCACCATTTATGGCTTCATAGAAAAATTGATACTAATAAAAGGCTGTTGTTTTCCCTGTCTCTGCCTCCCCACAAAGAAGTCTATGAAATCAGATCATTCCATGTACATCAGTGAATCAAAAAGGGCAATAAATCACTGTAATTTATTAAAAGTTACAATATGCTGGACTACTACATAGATTTATTCAAGTGAGCTCTTATCACCTTAGGTCTGCATGTGAAAAGACACTTGTGGAATCCCCACAAAAGCAGAAGTCCAATAACTAGTTTTAAAGGTCATTAAAAATCAAAAGTTAGAAAGTTTCAGTGCAATTTATGACCCAGTTGGTACAAAATGTAACACACTGGCATAGTGCAGTCTAGACAATTCCTGAAAGACTATGTTACGGCAAGAAACACCCTGTAACACCATGGGAAGAAATGACGAACAAAGGAAAATGGACTTTCTTGTGCCAGTGAGACGTCACTGGGTTTATGCCTTCATTTACATAAATGTAAATTATTCTGTTGATGGTGCTTTTGCTCAGTTGTGGACTGTCACCTTCTCTGAGAAGGAGGGGTATTGGCACCATGCCACCATGGACCTGTGTGTCCTCTCTCATTCGTTGATGTAAGAGAGGCTCCCAGAGGAATATTATTCCAAAAAAGGAGATAGCAGAGAGGAGCAGGATGTGAGTTTGGCATTACACCAAGGCTGTGGCAGTCCTCCTGCTCCCTCTCTTCCCATCCATCAGGACATCAGACCACACTGTGAGAAGTACCACCCCTCCCTCAGCTCACATGCTCAAGGCAGAAGCCCGTTTCAGGATATGCGCTGAAGGGCTGTTTAGCTTCCACTGTGTTTGCAGAATAGTCCCAGAAAGTGTTGGGTCAACTTTAGACCACATGGCTGAGGAAAGTGAGCATCTTCGTGCTTTGCATTTCAGGGATTGTGGGTAGTCACCCCCATCCAGTTGCAAGTGTGAGTTCAAACAGGGAGAACATCCAGCTGTGCCTCTTTCCCCTATTCACAGGAAATTTAATTTACTCCTGTGAATTCCTTAATATTTATAATCCATTCATTGAAGATTTACTGGGTGGGATTTGCCTGCTGTGGGAGGTGAAAGAAAGACCAAGGAAATGATTCAGTATCCTCTCAGCATCATAACCCTTCAGACTAGGATGCAGTTGAATTTCTGAATGACCTATTTATCAGTAAAGTGTCAGTAGGAATTGATGAAACCTTAAAAGCCACGGTTAAGCAGCATGCAGCATAAGGATGGAGAGCAGAAGAAGCTGTGTGCATTGTGCTATTAAGAAGAAAGCATGCTACTAGCAGTAGTCATCCTTTTTAATTCAGATAACACCTGTGAGGAATATTTAAATCACATTTAGTCTGAGATTAAAAAAAGAAAAAAAATTTTACTTAATAAGAAGGCACCATGAGACACCACGGTGAGAACAGACCACAACAGACTTGTGACACAAAACCCTTTTTGAAACATTGCTCTATGCAGTGGTATATTATCAACAGAGCAGATGAATAACTAAAATCCAATCTTTCAGGTTCCATTGAAAATCTGGGTTGATTTTGTTACGTTAAAGACTATTATTATAGCAGCAAAGGTCTGTTTTTTACCTCACTATTAAAATTCATTGTAATAATTACTATGGTCCCATCAATGATAATGAATGTTGTCTGCGTGTGTGCACCTATGCACACCCAAAGTGATATGCAATTTTTAACACATACTGTGGAGTCCTACCCCTTGGCCCCGCCTGCACAGCCCTGCATAACTATTAGCTTTTGCTTCACACTCCTCCTTTCTTTTGAGATGACTTGAATTTCCTCACAGTTTATCCTGAATGCAGTAAGGATTGTGTATCTTATACAGACCTCACAGCAACAAGCTCAGTAAATCCACAGAAAAAAGATGGTAAAAAAAGAGGAAAATGGTGTAAATGTCCAGAGAATTGAGTCTTGTTATCAGTGTCTTATTTCGTGTGTCATCATGTAATGAATGTGCAATCTGCTGTACTATGTAAGCACAGGGTGTTAAAAGAATTTACAGTATATGGAGTGAGGTTTACAGTTATCAATAAGTGCTCCATCTGAAACAGCACTTTGTAACAGCAGCTACAACAGTGTATATATACATCAGACATACACACATAAAAATGCATACATATGTCATAAATGTACATGTACACACAGAGATATATACAGAAATTCACATCAGTGACATTTAAATACCTCTCCCTTTTCCAGAGCTCCTTCTATAACAAGAGTGATTTTCCTATGCATATTATTAATGATCTTAATCGTGTAATTACTTCAGTTACACGCAGAGCTCTGAGAACTTCGGAAAACTTGCTTGGCAAGCGAGCGCCCAAAAAAGAATCAGCTCTCCAGATTGAACGAACTCCATAAGCCCAGGGTGGTGAGCATCACTGGAGAAATGCAGGGGGGAAATTGCAGTTGCAGGAAGGAAAAGAAGCTGCTCACCAAGGAAAAGAAGATAAAAATCAGAGCAACGAGAAGAAAAACAAACATGTTGTGTCTTAATTCTGTTGTTGGCTTTCTCCCTGGTAGGCCCCCTGCCCCTGTCCTTAGTCAAGCCAGTTGTATGTGGCAGGAGTGCTACAGATGGAGCAGTAATAGCACACATGCGGTGTTATCTGCTTAAAAGGAGAGAACAGCCCACAGGGCAGAACTGTTCTCACATGGTGGAAGGAGAAACTTGTGAGGTAATTATTGAAATAAACACAAAACTCCCGAGTTCCTTGCAGGAACAGCTCATTTTTCAGTGGGTAATGCAGCACAGTCACAGATATTTGGTATCGATTGTTTATACAGAAGCTGGTGAGCAGCAGCGCCAGGCTTTTGGCAGGTAGGGGCAATCACTATGGATTTAAAACAAAAACTACAACAGAAGACAACTAAAAACAGGATGATAGAACAGGAGAATTTTGTCAACTGATCATAATCTTTCAGCGTCACGTCTGACGTCAGGCCCTGAGTCAATGGTTTGGCCTTTCTGCTTTTCTTGTCTTTCCTAGTTTGCAGTCACTATCTTGCTCAATAACTGAGATGATTTAAAAAAAAAAAAAAAAAAAAAGAAGAAAGGCAAACTGCTGGTTTTGGAGTCATCACATGAGTAGGTATAGCTCAGTGTGTAGATCTCTAAACACATGCCAGAAATGGTCAAACCTTGGGCCAGGGAATGTAACTTCCTGAAGACTTGCTTTTAGTAGCTAACTTTTAAGACCTCTGAGAAAAGCCACAGACACATGGGGCCACAGATCATGGATAGAAAATCATTTTTGCTCCCTGACTATGCATGAATCCACATGACATGGCTTACTATGCTCAGTATCGTCTAGATCAGTGCTTCTCCATTCTATTTTTTTTTTCCTAAACTAAAAGATCATGTAGTATTTAAAAAAAACCAGACTCATATATCATCTTTTATGGTTTTCTCTTAGTCTAATTTTTAGTTGACTACTTTCTGAATCCTTTTTTGTTACTTGTATTTTTTTCCTTTTTTTTTTTTTTTTTGTTAGCTTGCTCACCCAAATGTGTGGGAATACTTTTATATGGGACACAAAGGTAAGATTTCAATGCCATTTTTCAGACCCCCTTCTCAGGTCTTATGAACTGACAATGGTCTACAGAACACAGGTTGAGAAACACTGATAAATGTCGGCTGCTTGAGAACAAAGGATTCTCTTATCTCCATAGAGAAGTGAATCAATCCAAGTCAGAAAGGACTTAGGGAAGACTTTGACGTATATGTAGCCTGGAACATGGTGTGGAAAACTTGTGGTATCTTGTAATAATAAAAGATGTCCTAAGAGATGGCAATTGTCCAATAGCAAGCACAGTCAGTTCATGGCTCGTGTTGCAGTGTCAGATAAGACAGATCAGGTGACTGCTCCCACCAGAAATATGCTAGCAGAGTAGAAAAAGTCATCTTCTACCCAGATCACCTCCTAAGCATGTGATAGGCTCCATGAAATGTCCCCAGAGGATGTGCTTGCAGAATATATTTCAAGGAAATCCATCAGCTTGTGTTTCTGCTCAAATACAAGGAGTAAAGAGGTAAGGGGGTTATAACCGAAATAAAGGAGGAAGACAATCCTTGGTAAATGGAGAGATAGGAAGTGCATTCTCTAGCATTGGTTAAGTTTTATTCTGAAAATATGTTTCATCCTTGACACAGTATTCTATTTGTGTGGGAAAGGGAAGATGGTTCACAAAAACCTTTTGGAGTTATCTAAGGGTTTCTTCCCAATAGGCTATTTTCTTAAAAAACTTTCTGCTTATCACTATCTAGTCTATTATAAAAGTATATATTTCTTCTTCAGAGCAATTTTATGGGCTCCAGAAATAAGGGAAAAAGATACTGCTGTAAAAGGAATTTCTACTTTTACAATTTTCAGATGTTCAACACTCAAAAGAGCTGTTTAGTGCCTCCACATCTTTAGCTCATCTGGGGCAATGCAGAAGGGAATCACACCATGACCACTCCTTCTTTTGCACTTATTTGTGCTGAAACTGTGAAGAATCTGCAGACCGATCTCACAAGCAGAGCTTTATCTGAAGGAAGGGAATTGTTTTGGCTGCACCCCACTGAAGATGTCTGTTCTTTCCCAATTCTAGAGAGTCAAGTCCACTAAGAGTCTCCATGCCACTGCTTACAAGATCTTCTGCTAATCATGTAATTTCTTTGATTTCCTTAAACACAGATGTCTTTGCTTAATTTTGTATGAGACACTGTATGAGACCCTGATATCCATATTAAACATTTAGGTCACGACTTTCAACATGTGGGTTCATTTCAAGACACACCCTTGAAGGGTGTCATTAAGCATGTATATATGCCAGTGATCTTCTCAAATCTTTCTGGTGAATACTCACCAGAAATTTGCTGAGACTTTTGACACTAAAAAACAACCTTACACACGAGTATCCACTTCTCACAGTAACTATTCTTGCTGTACTTTTAAAATGAAACACTCAAGGTAAATACTCTTCTTGAGAGATAAGCTGCCTTGAATTGTTTTGCATTAACCACGGAGTAAGAGAATGTGCAGCAGCTGTGACCACAGTAGGTCAGTGCCTTGGCTCCAAAACGAGTGCTGTCAACCCAGCTTCTCCAGTCCTATCACATTCCCCAGAATCCTATCAAAAATGTAAGTCTTGTGGTTTTCAGGGATTTTCATGTTAGAAGAGATACAGAACAATTTTGCAGAGCATTCTACAGCGAAATACTTGTTCCTTAAGACATAAAGAATAAGGAGGCACACAGCATTCAGAAAACAAATACCTTAAAGAACATGAAGTCCTTAAGTCTTGCTTTATTTTTTCCTGTAAGTCCATCTATTCACGTATGTGGCATTTCACCCATCTTGCAATAGCTCCCCTCAGCTGCAGAAAATAACCAGAAATTAAGACCAGACACCTAGTTTACAAGAAATATTCCAGCCACTGTCAGAATAATGTAACAGAATAACAAACACCAATAACAACCAAAATTTAAAGGCAGATTTCCAAGTCCCATTCTCCTTATCTCAGCCTGTGTCTAAGGTGCCCTCGCAGGAAAGCCATTCTCTTCTCTGGTGTCCATAATTTTTTCTTTTTAATTTTCCTCTCACTTTGCTTTACCAAGAAATATCAATATTAGTATGTTGATAGCTGCCATTTGAAAGTCCTTAATGTTAGGGGTTGCTGAATCCAGCAGCCCCAGAGAGGCAAGGTTGCCACAGCTCAAACTTGACTCCCAGGTCAAGCCAGTGTCAAGGCTCAGCATGTATTCCCACCAGGCACATGCACACAAACACACTTGTTCAACACCTATACACATATATATACACAGCTGCCTACCCAGATCAACACATATGGACACACTCAGCACCAATGGCCTCATCCTGTTCCACTCTCTGGTTGAGGTTGAGCAAGATGAAGGTCTGTAGTAGGAATATATATACACAACACATATGCCATGTGAATCGCTCCAGCAGCCAGGCTCAGACATTCACTCTGCCCAGTAGCTGTGCTTGGGTCCCAGTCTCCCCTGTTGCAGCACCTGCATACATGAGCCTGAGATCACAGACCCACTCCAGCTGCTGATACAGAATACCCTTGCATGCACCAACACATATGCACTGTGGGTCCGTCCAGTAACTAAGATTAGACACACAGTCCATCCTGTTGGTCATGGATCCTAGTTCTCCCCTGTTGCCTCCTGTACAAAGACACGTGTGCACGCACAGACACACGTGCCTATCAAGCCACCCCCAGACGCCAGGGTCTCTGTCAGCTGGCCAGGACTCCCCTGGTCCCTCCAACAGCCAACTGCTCCTGTGGTCTCACCCTTAGAGACACACACACCTCCGTGGCTCCCAGGCCACTTCACCTACTCGCTGGCTGGTGAAACACTGCTTGGTGTTTGCTAGTGCCCACACACTAGCATGAATACCCCCTCTCACTCCAGATGCTGGCACTGTAATCCACTCACTCCAGTGTCTCCATTTGCTGGCAGCACAGACACATGGGCCCTCTGACCTGTGGTCTGACTCCAGTTGCTGGCACTGGTTCCCCCCCAGGCTGCTGCACCACTGTGCCACTTTGTTCTTTGTGGAGATGGGCCTTTGATCGGCTGATGGCTCCTGTGATGGGCTTGGGAGTAGCTGGAGTAGGGTGTTATTGGGTTCTCCCATCTGCCATTGACTCTCTGTGGTCCTTTTTGTGTATGAAGATGAGCTTTCTGTCACATAACCTAAACAATATGATGCTATTACAAAGGTCCCATTGATGAAGCACAAGCGATATGGTACCAATAACATTTGACTAACATTAACTTCAGATTGTGGTATTTTAATGGCAAAGACCTGGATATTACTTAGGAGCAACATCTGAATTGATAATGACTCCTGTGTCATATCCCATTTGTATTACACAACAACAAGTTGTGACAGCATGTAGCTGGATCACAACAGGAGGGCGGACAATATTCCAGTACCACCCAAGAACCTGTTAGTAGAAAATATCTGATTTTGGTGGAAGACATTATCACAGCACACAGCATAGCTTGGAAATGTGGCTTTCTAAATACTGTTTGAACTTTTATTTTACTCTGTAGTCCAAAACTATCCCTCAGAGATGGTCCATTTCTTCCAGTGTACTATCTTTAAAAATACTTCACATTGAATCAGTATTTAAGCATTGTACTGCAAGACTGAAAACCAAAAGAGCACATCCTCCACAAGCAGCCATCCTTTCTTTCACTTCCCCCTTTTTGGGTTTGGTATATCAGAAAAGTCCCTCTGATGTCTTTCTATCAATTTTCATATGCATGCAGCCACTCAGCTGAAGATCTCAGCTCTCATACATTTATATATTTATAAATAAATGAGTGCAGTATGTATAAAAAAAACTTTCTCCAGACAGAACAATCCTCAAAGGTTTCTGTGAGGCTTCAATAGGGCTTCACGGCTCTCTCATGAATTTGATGCTGAATTGTTCTGAAGACAGTTGTTCACTTAGTTATGGTCAGTAGAATGACTCAGAGGTAAATAAATCTCTTTTACTACATCATAGCAGGGGTTTACTGCATCATAGGTCTAGTTATTATAAAAATATGCTGTTGAACTTATTCCCAGTGACCATTCCACTGGAAGAAAAATATATTTGTTGGAGGCAAGATATTGATAAGTAGCAGAAGATGACAGCAAATCCACCAATCACACAGCCAACCATGTATAACTACAAGGTTTAATAAAGGAGATGGATCTTCAGGTGGTGCAGGATACCATGCCTTCCCTAACCTCAATAAAGCTGATCAGCAACAGCAGTGAACCTGACTCAAAATGACAAAATATGATTGATCATCTTTCAACTGATGAACTTACAGGAAGAACAGGTCTAGGTACACATACAGTTATTTTGTCATGCAATATGTGCTGTATAATACTTATTAGAAAAGAGACACCGATTTATATAATTTTCTAATTCAGAAATCTCTAGTAACAAAAAGAGATTACAATCTTGATTATTCTCTTTTGGAAAAAGACAATCTCTTTTTAATGGTTTCCTTTAGCCTTGTAAGTATGAGAGGGGACTTCTCCATTTGCTAAGGTACTTTGTATTACATACAGATTTTGTTTTCTTTACAAATAATACATTCAAACATATATCTAGCATTTCAAGTCTGTGTCTAGTTCATTATCCCAGTTCATATAGTGATCAACGGCACATACACCAGAGGAAGTATGAAAATTCACAGCTGGTAATTTTGTAAAACCATGGATACCAGAAAGCTCCTCCTCTTCTGAGAAGTTACTTGCCAGCCTTTTTTTTTCTGAAAATCAAATGTACAGGCAATTCACAAATGTTTTTCTCAGCTACTATTCTCATTAATAACATAGACTGTTTAATAATAAAAATCTATAATTACTCTTTACTGTATCATAATTATTAGAACACAAACTGTCAGGTTCATTCTTAATGAATGCCAGTGACTGCAAAAGGAGATTTACAGAGATCACAGGTATTGTTCAGATATCACAGTTATAAGCACTGTAAAAGAACCTAAGCAGTTAGATTATAAAAGGCCTTTATTGTAACCACGAAATTTTCACCCTGATTAGAGCTTGTGGTATTGACTTCCACAATTTAATTTATCATACTTTGCTGAATGAGTGATATAATGAAAGTTCGTTGGAACTCATATCCTCTCAGAAGTAGCTCTCAATAGCTATTTATTAGTACGTAAACACGGACTCAGCTCTCCTAATTAGTGATGACAGTACCTGAAAAGGTTCAGGTTCAATTTCGATTAGGATCCCAAATCAAGTGTTAATCCTAACTGCTTGAAACTTCAAACTGGAAAGAAATGTAATGTGAAAGATTGCTGGTGGTGAGAATTTTCACACTTCTGCTTCTGTCCATGGCCAAAATTAACATTAAAACAGCTTTTCTCATAGTATTTTGGCACTTCCAGCTCTGATCACAGGCAAAATATTGAAAGTAAAAAGTAATTTTTGAAGAATTACAGAATTGTAAATAACATTTGGCTCTAGCAAAAGAATAGAAATGTAAGGCTTTTCTCTTTCTTTTTTTCTTTCTTTCTTCTCTCCATCTTTCTCTTTCTCTTTCTTTCTTGTTTTCTCTCTTGTGCTCTGTCTTTTCCTCCCCACTCACTCTCTCAAGCAGTGTTCTTATTCCTTTAACCCTTTTAATAGTTTTTTTATTGATGCTATTCCTGTAAAACTCAGTTCATCAAGATGTGTAAGCAAGGGCCTGAAATTAAATATGTAAATGATCTCATTGACCTTAAAGAAATATTCATACCCTTAAAGAAGAATATGTACCCTACTGAACTGGGCCTTACTTCGACTCTGCAATGAATTCTGTTAATAGCATTAATCCTTTTTAACTGTCGCTCTGGTAGCAAAAATCTTGATGAAGTGCTAGTGTCATTTGGCTAGCCTAGCACTTGCCTAAGTTTCTTTTTGTGCCCTAGAGATTCTAGTCAGGTTTCTTGTGCCTCCAGTCTGGAAAAACTTTCTCTTTTGGTCCCACCTTTGTCAGAAGAAGAGATTAGGACCTTATTGTTACACACTGCAAGAATTTACTGAGCTCATGTAAAAGCTGGTGAAAGTTTGTATGGAATTTCTCCAACTGCCTTCAGGCAAAATTTGCAAGGCTACTTCTAGTAGAATAATTGGGTGGTCTGAAACAGTTAGTTTGATTTTCCCGAGAGCAACACAGGGGACATGCATACAAACTGCTCTGTCAGAGCATTAGTGGAGTCAGTAACTTCTATGAGGAGGGTAGCTGAGGACAGAAATTTCTACAAACCAGTGCATTTGGATCTGGAAGAGGATATGTGTCCACATCCCTTATTTCACTTTTCTAAAATGACAAGACTAGGTGTCCTAGCCTCAGAAGGAGGCAGTAAGAATACATTAAGAGATAACATTCTGTGACACTGTGGAAGCCACGTGGGTACCTAAGATAGTGCATGATTTTAATGATGTTCCCCAAAATTATCAACAGCATTTAAGTGTATAATATAGGAAGTCCTAATATGCTCTAAACATCATTACTGAAAATGCAGTACTTAAAATTAAAACACAAAACCACTGTAAATCTCTGCTAATTTTTTTTTGACAAAATGTTTTTCATTATAATATAGTAACTTGTGGAAAAAAGTAGCAGACTGACAGCTCTGCAAATGTCTCTGTCTGTCCACAAAAAAATGTACGGCACAGGGAGCAGGAATAAAAGCTTCAACAGCAATGTTCCTAAGCTCTGATCTGAAGGGACTACCATCAGCCCATTATAGTCCTTGGCTGGTGACAAGGGTGCCAATTAGTACTGCCAAGTGCAATGATGGCTTTTCTGATGTGGATGGCTCACTGCTGGAAACTGGAACCATGAAACTCATTTCCAATAGCCCATTGAAGAGCCATCAGATGGTAACAACTCTTAGTCACACAGACTTAGACTAGCATTGTACTGACAATGCAAAAATAAAAGACTCTATATCATATTACCAATCCCAGAGCAATCCGGCTTCCCCTCCATTGTATTTCTAGGGAAGACATCATAAAAAAGAATGTGACTGAAACTCTTTCTTTCTCAGATCACCCAGCTCAATCCTCATTTTAATTAGCTTTAAATACTTATAAATACTGTGAAGATGTAAGGAAGGGTAAAGAATGGTAGACATGTGCTGAAATATGAAATCTTTCATCTCCATCTTACTATGTACTTGCATGTGATTTAAAGGTATTATTCTAACAGCTTTATGTTGGACAATAACATGAAACAAGCTGGTGACTTTAATCCAATTCCTAA
The DNA here is from genome assembly GCF_034638445.1 of Ciconia boyciana. Taxonomy (NCBI): domain Eukaryota; kingdom Metazoa; phylum Chordata; class Aves; order Ciconiiformes; family Ciconiidae; genus Ciconia; species Ciconia boyciana. Next base: position 9,340,429 of record NC_132936.1, on the reverse strand, counting down.
ACAAATGGCCACAGCCCCCAAACCACATTATCAACATGCAATTTCCTCCTTGGCAGGCTAGCCAGGGAAACTAAGTCTTCAAGAAGGACAAACTACCCAGCAGCCATAGTGATAATTGGACTGAAAAAGTGTCAAGGCCCATTGACCTTACGATGTAGGAAATATTGAACTGTTTCTAGCCATATCATACAGGTCTTCTTAGTATAAAAGGGTATTTGGTTTCCTGGCTTACACTGAAAAGCTTTTAATGAAAAATAAATTACCTAGTATATGTAGATACATATGCATGTATATCTACATAAGTATATGTATTTGGGTTTTATATGTATATGAGAGAGAGAGAGATATTATATATCTTATGTATCATTTTATACATACATATATATAAGCCTTAGAGGTACTTCAAATTGTGAGTATTTTCATGTGTGTCTTTCCCATTAGTTCAGAGCAAGATGACCATTCCTGTATTTTAACAGGGATATAACTTCAACACTATGGTGATAGGCAGCATAAAACCTTGAAGCATCTTGGCGGGGGGGAGGGTTGTTTGTTTTAAACATGTCCCTGTCACATAAACACACACTGAGCAATAGTGAAAAATGTTGTATGTGTAATTGTTTTTTACTTCTTCCCTACCGTCTTTCAGTCAGATGATTTTTTTTTTTTTTTAGCAGATAAGCTGTACTACGTGAAACCATCCAGCATTTACATTTTCAGGTTGCTTTCTCCCTGGGTATAACCAATTACAGTATGAAGAATGTCTTTTCATCACAGTACATCACTTTCAGATGTCTCAAGCAACTGGAGCATAAGAAATGTACTCACCTAAAGTAAGAGAAGGTTTCTAGGTCATAGAGATTTAGGAACATAAATACAAGCAGTTGAAAAGAATAAAGGTGTTCATGCCCAGAAATCTGGAAATAAAAGAGGAAAGAGCACATTTTCAAACAACTCAGTCTGTCAGACAATTTCTGGGAGTCAGACAATTACCATTTGGTTGTACAATAGAGCCCACAGCTGAATGAGTATATTCATTAGAACAATTTCACTGCTGCCCTGGCACGCAACCTGATCCTGAGATTCTCATAGCTGATAGGACAAATACTGTCAAATTACACTCCACTTAAAGACGCTAAGCCATCAAAGCCAATTTTTTGCAACAAACAATCACGAAAAAGATCAAAAAGTATTTGTACTTGTTGAAAAATGCACCATTCCTTTTTTTGACCAAATATATCCTTTAGCAAAGAATGAATAAACTCAGCGTGCAGGTTTACAATCACTGTAGAACGTACTCTTTTCAGTATTAGCTCCAGGTTCACAATCAAACCTACACAACAAATTTTTGAGCCTACAAAGAGCCTACAAATTCCTCCTAAGGAATTTTGATTATCTGGGCTCAAATGCAAAGCTAAGGTCCAAGTATAAGATCCCAGTGGAAAGTCTACCAGAGAAGGATTAAAGCAAGGAGCAGAAAGCATGATCTGTGGGGCCAAATCTACAGCTCTCCCTTACACAGAACAGCTGTCTGAATCCTAACAGCATAGCAGTTTAGGTTTTGGGCTGGTACCAGCAATCACGCATGTCCTAATCTGTTCTGTTGTACTCTATTATTCTATCACAGAGTGATTTTCTTTGGTTTTGGGGAATGAATCACATGGCCATCAGAATTCCACCCCCAATCAATCCAAGCTGTAAAGGAAATGGGATGTTTAATATTTATACCTCTATTACTTTACAGGGGGGTTAAGAGAATCAAAATCAGAAGAATATCACAGCACTCATTTCAAAAAACATTTCTCGCACAAAACGGATCATTAAAATAGGTTGACCTTTTAAAGAAGCAGACACATTAATAATGGGCTAGACTACAGGGCATCTTTTCCCATCTCCTTGAGTGTCTATATGCTATAAAGCAGGGGTATATGCACCACTAATGGTTCTCCAGTTGCCACAGAACAATATGCAAAAAAAAAGCTGACCACCAACCTTCTTTTCAGAGGAGAAAAAGCAAATGCTGCTCAGTTAAATGCTTCCTCATGCTCATGAAGACCACTTGGCCCAGAACCAGGAGTCACAGCCAGCTTCAAGGTTTAGCAGTGTTCTCTGTCTTTGCTGGCAATTTTCAAGTAGTTAAAATCTGGGGACTTACTTTAATGTTTATAGCAACTGTGTCGAAAATATGAAAAACCATATGCAGTTTCTGTACAGATAAAGAGAGGTCACCCTTACTGTGTGTTGACCACTGGCATTACTACAGCAGGATATCATGCCAGAGAAGATAAGGACAAGTAAGGCTTCCCATCTGACAATAGATTTTCACATATGGATTTATACATCTATTGTAGCATCAGCATTCATCATAGCATCAGGATTTTTAGACATTACAGTGATTTGGAAAAAAGCATTAGATAAATGAAGAGATACCACTGGAATTGTCTGTGATGATTCAAAATATTTACAATTTACTACAGGCAAGGCTTTTTAAGATTAAGCCACAACATTTTTTCAAATTTGAAGATGTGACTTAAAAGGAGCTGATTCACTTGTTATATTTTAATTTTTTAGGGATTTTATATTTTTGGAAATGGCACCTTTTTTGTCTGGATAAGCAACTGCATGATTTTTTATTTTTCCCCTCGGGAAAAGTCACAGCCTGCAAAGAGCTGGTTTTGAAGCAGATTTTTTTTTCTCTGTCTGCTATTTTGTCAAACTGGTTTCTTCCTGTAGAGGGGTGTGACTGTGTGTAGGCACATACTTTTAGAGCACTGTGTGTCAGGTGGACAAATAATAAAGTCATTAAGGGCAAACTTTGAAGTACACTTGATATATGCAAACAAATTGAGGCTGGTGACTGCAGCTTTTCTCACTTTCACTTGCTGCTAACACACCAATATGCAAAGGAACACAGTGCAATGTTTTGGGTGCAGGGTAGACAATCTGAAATGTGTCCCCATATGTACTAGAAGTTCTTTGCAGATGTCTGTATCTTTTCTATTTACATGACAGATTGCAGAGACTCCTAAGAAGCTGTTACTCTCATTTTCATGTCGTCTTTGCAACTTTCTTTTTTTTATTTTGTATTTTATTATTTATTTCAAAAATCCCGCATTGACGTTATTGGTTCTTCAAAGGTATACTTGTACACTGCTGTGAGAAGACCCTGCATCTTGCACAGGTTGTTGTTGAGGCCAGGTGGGGTTAACAATCCTGAGTAGATTTTTTCAGCGGCCTCTCTCTCTGCAATGTTTTATTTCTACTGATGGGTTTACCCTATTGCAGCACCGCTCTGACCAAGGGATAGATTATTCCCATTCTGGAGGAGAGAAACTGAATCATGGGATTGCTTCTGTGCAGTTATGTGGGAATTCTGCAGCTAAAGCAGTATTTCAGCTCAGGGCTCCTGAAACCCTTTCCCCATGGACATTTCTGCCATGCAAACATGAATCAGTTCCTTGATCCCACCCTCACTCCTTGCCCCTTCTCCCCCAAAAGAGGAGACCAACAGCTGCACCTAGAAGAAAATGAGGAAAAATAGCTACAAATTTCTGGAATGGCTCAGTATTTGTGCTAGGCCCACCTATTTAATTGTGTAGTGCTCCTTCTGTCTTGTCCACTCAGGCAACTATTCTGTCTTTCACTTTTCGTGTACTCCCCTATTTTCTGTTAAACAATATTGCCATTAAGCTTGCTACCTCTGATACGTGAACAGGCTCCTGCAAAGAATAGATTTTTTAACTTGAAAGGAAAAGTTCTGTTCAATTTAAAGTGTCACTTCATTCCCAAGTGTTTCTTGGCTTTTGGAAAAAGAAAAAAAAAAGAAAAAAAAAGGGAAAAAAAGGGTTTTTTTCATTCTCAAGCATTTGAGACCAAAGCCAGACTATTCACTTTGGAAAAAATCAAAACAATTTACAGAGTGTGGTGTGTGTGTGGAGGAGGGGGAATTTTTGCATTTCAAAATTTATTAGCTGTACTTTATTTGAAGTTATTCAGCAAAATAACCATACGATATTTAATTTAATGAATGAACATTAGAGTAATGTTGCCCAGCTCTTTCATTTCTAGCTTCCCTACTCTGCTTAGCTTTCAAATCCAAATCCAAATTGCATTTTTCTCCCAGTAGCCATCCCTTAGGAGGACTCCCCTAATGCCTTACTTTTAGAGATCCTTAATGTGTAATACGAAGGTCCTGCTCTGCCTTCTCCTCCCCACTTAAGCAATCCCCAGTAATGCCCCAAATAAAAAGCAGAAAGAGAGCATAAGGTTAAACTGTAAATTAATAGATCAAAGGATAAGAATCCTAATTCTGAAATAAACTGACTATGGAAAAGGATTAAAACAGAGAGAGAGGATTATAGTACAATAATTGCAACAGAAGACTGTGAATGAATTGGATGGAAAACAGGGGGTAGGCTTTACTCTGCATTTCTGAGCGAGCGAAATGAAAAGAGGATCTGAAAGATAATTAAAAATCCAAGTGGACTTAAGCAGGAGAGGAGGCTGAAAACTCACAAGAAGATACTGCAATGAATTCCCTGCTGTGCCTGCCCAAGACCCATATCAGCTTCCTTCAAGGGAGATATCTACCCTTGTTTTGCATTCCAGGGAGGAAGATAATCATTGGAAGAGCGCAAGATTTCAGCTAATTTCAGCTTTAGTACCATCTGCCACTAAGTCTCTGGAGGAGACCCAGACTCTGAGCTATCAAGGAGGAGAGGACATGGAGAATTACTTCTTAGAAGTTGCCTATTCAGCCACTATCAACCCTGCAACATAATAGCCCAGCGCTACATGTTTTGAAAGTAACACATATTTCCACAGACTCCTCTGGGAGGAGGAAAAAGACTTGGGATATAAACATGAACATGGCATAATAGAAGGAGTTTATAGGCAGTCTATAAAGCCAAATTGAGTGGTGTGTTAATAATGAAAAAGTTGATAATGGATTCCAAAAGAGTGGAGATGTGGGGATAGTCTTGAAACTTGACCAATATTAATTGCTGCAAAGCTTATTTATGTGTTTACACTACATAAGAGGAGCTTCTGCCAGCAATTTCCCTAGTGAAAACCAGAATGTGCAAATAAGACAGCTTTTAGGGAAAAACATGAACTGAGCATCTCTTCTATCTGAATCTTCATCTGAGTATTTGAGGAACTGAGAACTAAGTGCACCTCAGGGTATGCAGGACTGAGTACCTGCTGAGCAGTCTCATGGAAAAATATCAAATGAAGTCTTGGCCATACTGAAGTCAGAGGTGTTTAGACATTGATTCCAGTAAGGCCAGAAGCTTGGTCTGTACCTCATTGATTTAACATCGCCATATTACACAATTGCAGCATTATACAGTTTATATCATTATAATTCTAGAGGAAGTGCTGGTAAAGAGAGAAGGCTGCTTGCTTCTTTATTCAGTTAGTAAAGAAATTTAATTGAGATTTTCACAGGCCATCATCACCCTAAGCCAAAAAAAAAAAAAAAAGTTGAGTATCTAAATCCCATACCTGTCTTTTCGCAAAGAAAAAACCCCAAACCCGATACAACCCCCCGGCCCCCTACAAAAACCCCATCAACTTTAGATTTCTTAGCAGTCTTCTGCTCTCTTGCTGTTTATTCCTTACAAAAGCTATAATACTCTGGCATGTCTGAATCTGCTTACTATGGGCATGATGATGATGTCTCAAGAAGAGAGTTATCACTTTAGTTGATGCAGGAATTGCTGTAAAGACATGCAATATTGTGCTTTTATGTAAACTTTGTTTGCAGTAAAAAAGAGGGACAAGAAACACTGTTAATAGGTGCGTAAAATACAGGCAGACTTTCTAGCAACTTATGCAACATTATAAAGGGGAAGCATTGTGTTATATTTTAATTTTCAAGCCTCATATTATTTAATCAGTAACCATAATTTTCATTCACATAATGTGTATATAAAAAACATGATTTCCCATTTCTTATCATCTTTAATAAATGGAAAAACCGTTTGCTTGCCCCCAAAGAGTAATCAACACTGTGTTAATAAGCTCAGGCCTGGGAACACTTTTTCAATAAGAAAAACATTACACATTATAAAATCAATAATGCTGCCTGACAAATGAGGCTGTGCATAAATTTTTGACATGAAATCATAGACTGAAGTCTAAATTTAAATTTGGCAATGCTTTCAAAGTCTCACGCTTTATGATAGCTATTCTGGAGAGTGAGCTGTACTGAAACTAATCACATAATTTAAAGGATACATTTGCTCTGGTACGGCAATAAAAATACATTACATCATGATAAAAGCCATCCTGATTCAACCTGCAGTGGAAATCTGTGAACACAGGGATGGGCTGAACCCCATGTGGGACTGCTGGGCTGCTGTTTATAAACCATGTAAATAAAACATTTAGCACCATTCTAGCAGTCTTCATCTTCCCAGTGCTCCATAAATATTAACTAATTAATCCTCAGGACAGCTGGGATATAGCTGAGAATTGGAGCCAAGTGAGGAATTGGTAGAAAAATCACCAATTTGACAAATGCAGTCCTTTTCTCTGTTTATAACTTATCTACCAACAAGCTCTGCTTATCATGAATTTGCCTGCCATTGAAAATGGGCTGGGAAATGCTTAATGCAAAATCGATTTTGCTCTGTGGGTGCCTCACTGAACTATTCGCTGCCACAGATCCCAAGAGTGTTGGCTCCTCTCAGGTAAGGCAGCAGGCAGATTTCCAGCCCACCACCCGATCGAGTACCTCCAGAAATGAAGGCCATGCAGGTACATGAGCTCAGAGCTGTGCCCAGGCTTAGCAGCGAGGCCATGGTGGAGTGTCTCTGCTGCATCCAGAGCAATTCTCTGGAGGCCACTGACCTGGCCCATGCAGGTATACAGGCTGTACTCAGCACCTGGAGCTGCGTCTGTAGCAGTCAACTAGCACAGCCTGGGCACTGTCCAAGAATTACCCAACAGTTCATATTATTTAGTTCATATATGAACTAAATAATAGTTCATATATGTCCAAGAATTACATAATAGTTCATATTATTAGTATGCCAACATGGTCCCTGGTATGTTTTAACTCTGGCCGGACAATACCTAGGCACAGTTCAAGGGCTGGTGTAGGCCAGTGAACATCCACAAAATGAAGCTTGGCTACAGCTGCCCTCTTTTAGGGGGTGAGAAAATTTATCTGTGCATGTGCAAACTGTGCTATACCAGTTGGTGATCTTTAGCCTAATTTACTTAGTAGTGTAGATGTAGCCTGTGTTTCCAGAACAGGGCTGCGTTCAGCTAAACTGACGTAATCTGCATCAACACAGCAACACGAATGTTTGTCAGCTGAGGACTGGACCGTTCAGCCCGTTCCTTAGGAAGGGTAAGAGAGACTGCATTAATGTCACCTTATCTCTCAGGTTGTTTTACTTCTTCAGCATGGTGCAAACCCAGCAGACACAGGGAACAGAGTCTAGTCTGGGGACTCTGCTTGCAGGGCAGAATCACACAGCCGTGGAGCTGGTCCTGCCTCCACCAGTCCCTGTCAATGCAAAAGGGAAAATACGTGTCCATTCCTCCTTCCACATCTGCACAGTCATGGCATCTTAAAACTCTCTACCAGGCCATTTCTGCTGTCTTCCTCTATTGGGTTTACATGGTAAGGTTTTTACATCTTGCATTTATATTTGGGCTGGATTTTCTCATACAGCACCCAATACCTTTTTTTGGTGGTCTTTGCTTGACAATTAGTCAAGTGTTCCAACCAACAGGTTGAAATATTTTTCTACCAACAACCCTGCTCCAGCACAAGGACAAATATGTCTCACAGTTATTGCCTTTACTTCAAACATTGATCCCATAGGAACTTCGGCTGTTCCATAGGCTCATATAAAAGAAAATCTTCACCAGTGATACAGAATTTCCCTCACACACCAGTATCTATGGGATTTCTAGTGTTTTGTTCTTCTAAAAGCCATATAACTAGGTTACTACAAAGAGTATCAGTCATTTACATGGCAGGATGAAAACAAAACTCCTAATCTAACAAATAACGATTATATTAGCCTTCACTGAAAACTCAGAACACAGGGAGCATCTTGAAAACTGCTTCTCTTTTCATTTTTCCCTACAGTAGAAAAGCAAGGAATTTCTAAATCAGGCCAAAATTGTTAAAATGAAGACAAAAAAGATGCATATGTGGTTCATTTTAAGAGCTAAAATGGCTGATTAAAGCAGTATTTCTACCTACTACTTCTCAGGTGGACTGAGTGAGCAGAAAGGAATATAGGATGGGAAGTGGGGTGGAAAAAACAGATCTCAGTCTGGGATTTTGATGTTAAAAGTGATTAATATTAATTATTTCAAATTAAGTTAAAAGGCCAAAAATTTTTTTTGGATTGTAAGACCTCTGAGACATAGGCAATTATTATCTAGCCATTTACACAACACCAAACTGTTTTTTATCTCTTTGGCCTTTGGCCAAATTATAATACTTAAACATTATAATACTTAAACACAATTTATACAATTTTACTATTAGTTATGAAAGCCTGACATCTGACACACACTGATGTTCTGTACTTCATGTTGAAGAATTGCTCCATGGGGCAATTATAACAAAAGAAAATGATAGGTTCAAAACTAGTCCATATACAGCAAAAGTGAACTAACCTCAGTCCATAAACTTCAAAAGTGAGTTACCTCAAAGGAAGGGTAGGAGATGGAGATGACGAGCATGAGAATAAATTAAGTCAGAGGAAATTCAGATACACAAATGAGGGGAAGTAAAATAGTATCCACTAGTCTGTGGAAAGTTTCCCCAAAAGGTCTTGAAATATATGAAAACTCAGTGTAACAGTAGACTGGGGAATTCTAAGGGAAATATGCTTATAATTAATAGAAAATGAATGGCTAGGTGGGATAAAGCAAGATGGAAAAGGAGAAGCTCCCTGGATCTTAATAGCAACTGCTTCTAGAGAAGCTAAAAAGGGACCTGTTAGAGTATAGTCGAAAGGTTATCACTGGCTGTTGGAGCACTTGGAGCACTTGCTGCTTACTGTATGAGAAAGTAATTTGAAAAAAAGCCAGCGGCTGTGAGGAAACCTTCAGTGGGGCTGGCAGGTAATGCTGAAGTGAGGAAGGATAGGCTCAGAGTAGGTCTTACTTAGGTTTGGACTTTGAAGAAAGAAAACTGCTTTTTACTCATGAGATTATTCAGAAATTTTTCTATTGCTGAAAAACACCACAGGTCAGTATTTACTTTGAAATGCCTTGTTGAAGTTTTTCAGATGGAAAAGCAGAAACTTTGCAGATGGATTTACTAAGTAAGAGTAGACCACTGTTTTTCCAGCAGAAGAGTATATGGAGTTACTCAGGAGTAGTTGTTTCATTTTAAATTCACAGCCCACCTTTGCTCAAATTAACTTGCAACTGCAGACAAGTCCTAAGAGAAACATTGATGAAATGCCAAAGTAATAGAAATATCCTGTAGTTAATTGATTCATCCAGGTCTTTAGATGTAGATTTTTAATTTTTTTTGTAAAAGGTTTCTTCAAAGTTTATTGCATTGTGGCACACATGCAGTAGTATCTGTTAAGATCAGATATTACAATAGATCCTGATTTAATTCATTGCCATGCTGCATAAACACTAGTTTGTGCTTCAAGAGTGATGGCATATCAGGTTACAAGATGCCTGTGAAGGGCTTCAGGAGCTACAGGTAAGACCTCGGCTATGGACGGATGGATGTACTGAGGGGGAGCCAAGATACTCTCATGGAGGCTAGCAAACAGCATGTACTTTGGGGGAGGAAAGGGGAGAATATGCTAGTCAGGGATGGTTTTGGTGGAAATCAGGGTACCAAGATTTGGGGGAGTGGGTCCAAAAAGAAGGGAGAGAACCTATTACCAATATTACTTGTAACATTACCTCCTGGGAAAGGATGGAAGACCACAGTTTGAGATATTGGGATTTCAGGCAGACTGAAAAGGGTTTGTAAGGAGGTGTGTGGTAAGAAAGGAGCTACAGAACTACCTTGAGTGAGTTCCTGTTTAGTTTCTCAGGGATATGTTTTAGAAAATCATCCAGCCTTGGCTAAGAAATTGCCATCCCAGCCCCAGTTAGGTTTTTCAACCAAAAAGTGTTTCTGCACTTTATTTCTCCCTAAATTTGCAACATATTTTTAAAAGCAATAACAATTAACTGCTGGAATAGCAACACAGGAGTCTCTTGCTTATATACTTTAGAATTAGATTAACTCACTTAACCAGACTGTGATGGACTGATTAACCACTGATTAACCTTCCAGCCTTTTCAAAGATGGTATGCTCCAACATAATCTTCAACCTCATATGGCCAGCATTCTTTGCAAGGAAAAGTTTACAGTGAAAGCAAATTTTGTTATTAAACTGGATGATATAGATGGAGAAGTGAAGACACACACTCAGCCAGGAAGACAGTCCACATTTTTAAGTGCATTCTTTGGCCTACTAAAGGATATTACTTCTTCCTTCTTGTTTCTCTAAAGTCTTTGACCATTAAGCATACAAAAATACTATTACTGTAAACTCTTTCTTCTTAGCTGTAGGACTTCACAGTTGGTCTTAGATGTGATTTGTGTTCAGCTCATCAAACATTCACAGTCTCACTGGAAAAGTGAACTATGTTTCTCACTAGTAAATTCTACTTTGATCATCTGTAAATTTCATCAGTGATAATCTTGTAGTTTTTCCTCCATGCTGAAAAAGTGTTAAATTGCATGTGGCTGAGAAACAAATATTCTGAAAATGTCTACCATAGGATGACAGTGCATTTACAATTAATCTTGTCATCCATCGGTAAGAAAAGGCTACAATCCATTTAATGTGTGCCATGTACATTTTATGTCTTTTTAGTTCCTTAATGAAAGTGTTATGCACTACCAAGTCAGATAACTTGCAGAGTATGGTACATCAATAGTATTACTTTAAAAACTAGCTTGTAATCTGAAAAAAAGATATCAGGTTAGTTTGACGGGATCTATTTTCCATAAACTCATGTTGATTGGCATTAATTCCATCCTTCAGCTCTTTACTAACTGAGCCCTATATCAGATGTTCACTTATTTCACCAAGGATCGATGTCAGCCTGACAGGCCTATAATTACTTGGGTTGTCCCATTTACCATTTTTAAATATTACCACAATATTAGTTTTCTACTGGTCTCAATTAAATGTCTTTACTTCTGCATATGTGTATCTATCTATCTATCTCAATATCTGGCTTCCATCACAATGATCTGACATTCTAGCAGATAATGTAAAACCAGAAATTCACATTGAAAATGACAGCACAAGATCAAAAGAAAGAGGTGTCTTAAATAAAAAAGTCTCATCTCTCCCTAACCAACTTCATCCTCTCTCCCAGTGCTCCCTCCTTCCTACAGATGGAAAAGGCTGAGAAAAGCGGTGCTTCTTGTAAGGTGGCCAGGCAGTAGCCTCTGAAGAGAAGCTGACTAAAACAACAAAAACACCAGAGACAGCTCTGAGTCGTATTGATTAATGCACTACTGGAAGGCACCCAGCGAGGAGGAAGGCACACAAACCCAGCTAGAATAGAAAAATCTGGCTCTGGCTGATTTATATGACAGGAGACAAAGTGCTTGGTATTTAGAGGAAAGGTAGAAAGTTGCAGCTGTGTATGACAGAGTCAAAAGCCTAGATTCAGGTGGCCTACATTTCAACCAAGGCCCGGCCCCTGCTGTTTTCTATTGACTGTGTGCCTCTGAAGGTCTACAGCCAGACAATAGGAAATACCGTGAATGGGGACAGAGATAGAATTTAGGACACATTAATTTCCATCAAAGACCTGTCATGTGTCTGTGAGAGAGAGACAGTTAGGCCAAAGAGTGGATATGATAAATTTTTATTTTTTTAATTCCAAAGAGAGAGCAGTCAGTGACTGGCATAAGTGCCCAGGGTCTGTGGGATCTCCATCGTTGGAGATGTTCAAACCTCGGCTGGATGCAGTCCTGAGAAACCAGATATAACTTTGAAGTGAGCTATGTTTTGAGCAGGAGGTTGGGTTAGATGACTTCCTGAAGACATTCCCAACCTAAATTACTCTACAGTTCTAATTTTAGAGACTGTATTATAGACAGAGCAGAGTGCAGAAGTATGAGCAACACTACAATAAGATAGAACAAGGTTATTAACACTAAGCCACAAAATTATAAGGGTAGACATAACTAATTTTTTTGCTATCTGATTACTATTCTTTTCTAAAGAAATCTGTGGAAAGAGCCAACGACAACAGCATTGGTTTCGAAGCAGCAAATCCATCAGATCTGTGCCAACTGCTTTTGGACGCAACAGCACAGGAAAAGTCCAGACAAGCAGACGGTAATGATCTTCAGTTGCACTTTGTAGAGCTTTGAAAATGAAGCAGTTGAAGGCATTTATAAGAATTTCTATTTTTTTAAATATTTGCAAGATTTGCAAAATCTTAATGCTTTAGGGCAAAAGCTAAATTCTAACTGAGCAGGCTAAACACAATTTAAAAAATCATAGAGAGAAAATTTCTATAGTTTTGTAGCAGAAGATTCCTTCTGCGTCTCTCTCAAGAAGCTGATATAGTCCACTATCAGAAACAGTATACTAGACCAAATTGCCTTAATCCCATATGCCAGTCTTTGTCATTCTAAATGCCCAGTCTCAGAGAAATGCTGGTTATTAGACAGTGTTTGAATAGTGCTTAGAAAATTAAAATGGCTACATAAGGCATATTATAATGTCATTTTAGGGTCCTCATGATTTTCTTCCACTTACTATCACAAACTGAGTCCACCATGCAATGCAAATCCTCCTCAACCCTCTGTTAAGTACATACATGTCTTAAAGATTATGTTGCAAGGTTCCAAAGAATGCATTTGGTTTTGATGTAAAACACAAATAATTTTATCAGCACAAGAATTAAATTTTTAGAAAACTTTTTCATTAATTCTACCATTTTCCAGCTTTTGATTAAAATGGGGAAACTTAGCTTGCTTAAGAACTTGATTTTCTTGTTCTTTTCAAAACTATACTTCAGAAAATATTTACCAAGCTCTGGCCAGTTCAAGTTTGAATTTTCTAAAGATTTTTCAAGATTTACATTATTTGGTACAAGATGGACTAAATCAATTCACAGTAAGTATCTAAAGTTAAAAAGAAAAACAACGACACAGAAGACTGCAGTCAAGCCGAATGTGTGTATGAAAGTTGGAACATTTGTTCTAGCATAACAGGTTGCTCAAAGAAAGAAACACAATCAGTGATTTCTTTTTTACTCGGTCATAGTTTTGGATTCTAAAGTTAATTGCAATTAGAAGGCAAATCAGAAGGTATTGAATACTCCACAGCATATGATAATTTAACAGAAACAACGTGCAACCTTACAGAATTCACCATGAGCCCAAGGAGAGCCTACAGTATAAGTCTATCACTTTCTGAATGCATACACTGCCTTCCATACAACAGATGAGAAGCAGAAACACCACTGCCACCATTTTAAAAGGAAAAAAGCACTACCAGGCACAAGAGTCTTAATGTCAACCTAGCACACAGGTGCTGGAAAACTTTCTGGGTCTGGATCCAGATTTTATACCCTTGTAAATGGAGGAAAGAATTAAGAATTTAAATTCCACCCCCCTCTGTGCTGGTTGCTGTGAATGCAAATTTAGATGCCTCGCTTCTCCATTCACTCCACGAACTCAACTGACCATTACAATTTGCATTCCCACAACTGGAAATCTAAATTTTTGACATCTTAGTGTTCTGTGTCACAATGCCTTAAGTCCCTTCCTGTATCCTGCCTTCATAGTATTCCTGTTACTTGGTAGCATTTTAAAAAGGATTATGGTGGTACCAATCTAGCTTAATAACTGAGACAGAAGCAAAGGTATGGCTTCTGCAATTTGTCACAAAATCCAGTGGTAACTAGTCGATCAACATTTCTAACTGTTGTTTTATTTGGTCTTGAAAATAACATCGAAATATACGCTTTGATGTTGCACTGGTTATATTCTGAGTATTTTGATATGTATCCAGTTATTCTAAGCCAATTCTGACAACTCAAATGTGAGTCAGGGATGTTGAGCATAACATCAAAGTTGGTAGACTTAATGCATCACTGAAGTCCTTCAACTTTGCTCTCAGTAATTGGGACAAAACAACACAGGTAATCTTCATGTAACATCAAAGCTGCAGATATAATAACCTTCTAGATGAATGAAACAATAGAAGCACTCATTTTGTCCCCTGGTTGTGAAGTTTCCTAGGTGTTTTTTATTCTTCAGTTGTTTTTGTTTTGTTTAAAATTTGAACTAAAAATGACCTATTAATTCTAACTTTTGTTAGTAGATTATTTTTCCTTAGCTTCATCATAACAAGCATAATAATGGAAAAGAAGTGTCTTCCAGAGCAATGCTAAGTGAAAAAATCATGCTGTGAACTGACTGGGAAAAAGATGTAGGGAACTTGTAAGAAATCTTGAAAGCATAGGTTATCTGCAGACAGACGGATGGAAAGAGGGAAAGAAGGAAGGAAAAGAAAGATGTGTCAGTGTGAGTGAATTTGAGAACCCAAAAAACATTAACAGCCTACTGTGTGGGGATATCGGGCTCGTGGAGCAGCAGTCAAAAGAAATAAAAATGTTGTCAGACAAGAGATCAGAATCCATTCATTTAGTGTTCTCATTTTTCATCTGGCATTCCTTCCTTTTTTTTTTCTTTTCTTTTTCTTTTTTTTCTTTTTTTGCCCTGGAGCAGCAAATCGTATATAGGTTAAACCAGGGTGAATCCAAGTCTCTAGAGGAAAGGTTGAAGAGCTTTGTCTGGTTTTGTGCTGCAGTGAGAACTTTCAGAATAACCTCACGGATGATATCCAGGACATGCTAAGCAAAGAATGACAGCATGTGTTGTGAGTGGAAAGTGGAATTCACCTAAGTCATAAACAAATTCAGAAAAATAAGAATACATAAAATCCACACCAGCATTAAAAGTATTTCACATTAAAAATTCCACAGTAAATTTCACATTAAAATTCTCAGTTTTCATTGTGGTGTAACTGTATAAATATCAGCTAACATGTTGACTTCATCTGTGCTACTCTAGATACATATTAATTTTCAGTAAAATTTAAATTAATAGTGAGAATGAAACGAGGATATCTACATATACTTTTTCTCCACTTACAAACACTCATGACAACCCTTTTTTGAAATGCTCATCATCCTTTGGGGTGGAGAAAAAATTTGAAACAGGGCAGGACTGTCTCATATCTGACGTGTTTCTTACCATTTCTGTGACAAATCTGCCTAAATTTGCCCAAGCTAGATATCATAAATAAAAAGATATATTTTTAAAATAAATAACTCAGTTTTTATATCCTTACAAAGGACTTCTGCAATTATAACAGCAACAGGCTGTATTCCGTCTTTGGTGACCACTTTTGCCCTTTTCCAGTTTTCCACACCGTAGACATCTTGATGTCATGAAATGGCTAAATACGCTCAAGTGTCCAGGAATTCATGAAGGTTTTGCCTCTGAAGTCTGCATAAAGCTGAACAGGATTGAAAACTGGAATTGAGAACAGAAAACGTGACTGCCTTAGTCCCCTTTCAACTGGCACCCAAGCAAGTGCTCTGTGAGTGCTCAGGGATTTGTTTTCAAACCAGGAGAGAGAGGATGGAGGGTAGAGGGAAAGAAAGAGATGACTGGGATCTGGGGACAGGATGAACTAGCCGTGCAAGGAAGCTGAAATAAGGAGGACTGAAGACGACTGCTAGCCAAGAGTGATCACTCAAGGAGACCAGCATTGAACATCAGTGTGGAAAAGAGACAACCCAGAATTTGGTGAAGGAAAAGTGGGCTTGGGAACAACTTGACTAGAGGAATTAGAGCCCTTTGGATTAGGAGCTGGTGTGAGAAGCAGAGAGACTAAGACTCCTAAAGAAAGAGTCCTTACCTAGGAAACAACATTGAAAGCTCCATAAGAGGAATAAGAAAAAGAATAAATGCAAAACAGAAAGAGGAAAAAAGACTTTGTAAGCAAAGTTTGGGAACAGTCAGCCAGGTACGCTAACCTGGGGCATGTACTTGCTGCTGTGCACCTGGTAGTCACAATCCTGGTTGTCCACATCAGGAACCTAGTTTGAATGTGCTACAGTTTCCCTCTGGCCTGATATTTCCTTCCTATGAAACACATAATATAGATGGAGAGGTGGGAAAGCAAGAGTGGATATTCTTCCCTATGGACTGGAATGCACAGGAGTGCCAAGAAATACTCCTAGTGCCATGAGATTAGAAGTGTCTTCAAGTAAAGCAGGAACCCAAGGATCAAAACTAATACAGGAGACTGTGGGATATGGAAAGACCAACTGACAAGAAGCAAGAACACGGTAACTTGGACTGCTTGGGTAAAGGGAATCAGGGCTAATGTACTCAGTTAACACTGAGATGTAGGCAGTAAGCTTAGAAGAGCTAATAGAAACAGTTAGGGAAGGAGATTCAATTGGAATGGGAAATGCCAGCTATCAGAAAATACCTCTAAAATCTGGTGCTGTAATGCTGCAGAAATTTTACCAAATAGACATACGGGTCACTACTGAGTATGTCTGTATCATCTGGAAGTGTCCCATGTTTCACCAGTCTGGTGATACAAGTAGCTCATATCCACACTGTTCATGTTCAGGCCCCTTGAGGTAGCAGGTCACAATTTTCCTTAACATTCACAGAGATGCAACCGCCCCATAATACTTCCTCCTGCTAAAATCTGGGACTCTGTAGGAAACCTCTGTTCTCTCCCCATCGAGGCTGCATGAGGTTTTTGAAACCCTTAACCAAAGCAAGCTGATGACTCCAGACTGGCCCAGATCAGCTCTCAGACATGCACATGAGCACAAAGTATCCCACTGCCCGCTGCCAACTTTCACTGCCAAAGGGGAAAAAAAGAAATCCCTCAGTGCAGTTCAGAGCCTGTATGTAATCTAACAGATCAGTACTGTACACAACTGAGGGTCAAGGACAGTGGAATTAAACAGGGAGGGAAGGAGCTTGAGAGGACAAATGGTGAAAGGCTGTTTTTGTTATTGGTTCCACTCAGGAAGCAGAGAAATTCTGCAAGGTAGACCTACAGGGTCCACCCTACTGTAAAACAGATGTGTCCCAGCACGATGCCTGCTTGCTTTATTCCCACCTGCGTGCGGGTACACGTACAGACCTTCTACCATGCAACCTTTGCCTTGCTCAAGGCAGAGAATGGATGGTGCCCAAATCGTACCTGTTTTATCTCTGGTCATTGGCCAGTGCATGGCCTGTGGCAATTACTTCTGGATGCTTGACTTCACTAGCAAAGCAGTGATCTTTCAAAATAGTTCAGGGTATTCCTCTGTAATATGAAATAAGATACCAAGATACACTACTAAAGTTCTCAGTTTATCCTTTTTACCCTTCCACAAAAAGAAAAAGTGTCTTAAAAATAAACAAATAAGGGCAGGAAAGATCTGCTGAAAACTACATAAAATTCTCACTTACTGTAGATACAGTAAAGTCAGTCTAAAAGGCATTAATCTGCCTTGCGGGTCAGTATGATGCATGCAATACAAAGTGCACTGACAGCATTTGGTGACTGAGACAGGTCAGGACTTAGGGATTTCACATCAGCTTTACCTCCCCAAAAGGTAAAAACTAAGCTGAGTAAAGTAAGCACATATAAATGTTAGCAGTATGCAACCATTATTACCATGGACACAAATGACCCTTATCTCTTTCCTGTTCTTACATATTCTGCAGACTTCTTAGGAAAGATGGAGAAGAAATAAGTAAAACTGCTTTAAATAGTCTTCTGTTCATATCATACAAAAATCTGAGTCCTTCAATACTGGGAAGCATCTCACACACAGTCTTCAATGTGTATTATGCACTCCCAATAATTTAGTAAGTAGAAGTATAATAAACAGCACATAATTTAAAAAAAAAAAAGCAAAATATTTTTTTTTTAAATCAAACCCCATTATTTAATACATAAGGAAAAACTATGAATTAAGTTCTATCAAAAATTATTAGAAAGAAATGCACCATTTTTCCCTCTATTCCATATTTACCCACCCATAATGTGTCAAATCAGGTAACCTGAAATTATGTCCAGGGCACTGCATAATTTTTTGTGTACACTTCCCAGTGTTTTAGAGAAATACTGGAGTATTTTACCCCTTATTGTGTCTTGGTTTGCATTTCCTTAACTAATCCTAGCATTCACACTTGTATTTATAATAAATCAGTTTATATATCCCTAGTTAATATTTGCTTAGGGCTTATGTTGATTTCACAATACATGCAATTTTCTGGCTCCATCTTTATCTTCAAGGATTAGATTGAATTGAGCAGCCCTGTAGTAATTTAGTTTTATCTTGTGCCTTACAGTTTTATGTTCTTGTAATAGCACTTCCCTTCTCTATTTTATTTAATTAAATATATCTTATTTCACAATGACAACATTTTTATTTTTTAGTTTATTTGCTAAACAGCTGCCATTGTGGCAAGATTTTGTGGTGAGAGAACACTTATTTTAAGGAAATTTAGAACAGAAATTGCCAAATATAGAGGGGAGGAAAGGATTTGAACTTGGCATAAGTGTGCTCTGAGATTAAATTTGAATTGCTTTGGCTTCCCTGGCTGGAATCTGTAGCTAAATAGCTATATTCAGATTACCTTTCTTCTGTTTATTTTTTGTTTTGGTTTGGTTTGGTTTTTTGATAAAGAAAGTACTTTCTGAAAACAAATGTGGTTAAATCTTTGCCAATTTACACTGAATGATTTGTGATAATTATTTTTTGTCTTTGGCTTCACTTACACTAAAATAGCAGGTAAATGCTAATTATTTTTTCAACACTATTATTTTAGCACTACACGGTTAATTTTGATGCTGATGAAGGCAAGACTAATTGACAGCATATCCATAATAAAACGCAACGGGTCTGAACACAAGGACTCAGAGTTTCCCCACTTTCTTTAGCTTAAATGGGCAAACTGTTTTGATAAAACCAAATGTTGTGCAGGTGCATTGAGTCCCTGTTGCAGAGGATGTGAAATGGGTTTGATCCTAAATTGACTAGTATGTGCAAAGTGGATATATTTACTCACAGCACTGGCAGCTTCTTTGGTAAATAGTCTGGCACAGTACAGAGTAAGCATGTCTAGCTTCAAGTCTTTTTTTGATCTGCAGCTGTGTGTGCTTATCTCCATTCTTAATGGAAACCACCAAATAAAACGGATATTAAATTTCTAAAAGAGTAGCTTGGGTTTGTCTCATCACTTTTTTTCATGATGTGTCTTTTCTTGTTGGGTAGATTCTTCTGAAATCATGACAAATTGGGGGCCTGTGTTAAACAAAAGGCTTCTTATAGCTTCTTATAGCAAAAGGGGAAACCCCTTTTGCTAACTCCTCCTGCTTGACCTCTTGACAAACTGTATGTCACCTTTTACTCTTGTGCTCCTCATACACCAGGCACCCTCTCTCTGTCCTCAAATCCCTGCTGATGGCTTTCATGAATAATACCTTTTCCTCCCGATCTCAAGCATCCATACCTGTGTGTTCTTATCAATTCCCTCACATATCTCACAAGTTTAAATTAAACTCACAGATCCTAGAAGTGACCTGACTTTTTCAGGTTTTGCAAATTGTCTCTGATTCTGGTCAGAAGTAGGTTAACTCAGCTTCTTTGTGCTACTCGATTGGCAGAAAGTAACTGCAATCCCTGACTTCACAGCACCATCTCCACTCAGACATCACTGCCCAGGAAGTGTAAAAGCCTACCCCAGCTCCGCTCAGCTCAGCTTTCATGCAGTTGAGGAGTCTGACAGCCCAGTTCTAGTTATACTTAAACTCATGCCTGCGTGAAAGACCTGTGATTTCATAAGAAACGCTTTTTATGCACAAACATTAGCACATGGTTGTGGAGACAGATGCAGACGTGTAAAAATACATTAATAACATGGAAAAGGTGAGCAAGAAACTATTTTACTAATGTTTTTGACATGAGCTGGGGAGTACTAACTGGGACTCAGAGGCTTCAGGTTCAAAACATGTCTTCATTAAGTATATAGTTAAGTTGTAAAACTTTTTGTCATGAAAAGTTGTGGCTGATGAAAGTTTACATACATTCCTAAAATAAGTGGACAACTTGTCTAAGGCTATTCAAGATCTCTAGGTCCCACCATCCCTATCACTCAGGAAGTTGTTGAGTTACAAATTGCTGTGGCTGGGAGAGCTTCCTGGAAATCACCAGTGCACTCAAATCCTGATCTTTTAATATACACTAGGCAGCCACTGCTAATGACTTCCAAAGACCTAGACTAACCTTCTGGCCGAGATGAACTTTCCATGTATTAGGGCATCCTTTTGCCCTAATACCTCTACAGACAGCTGACAAGCCCCCTAGAGTTGGTGTTGGGTTTTTATTTAAACTTTGGAAGAAGAAAGGGAAGATCCAGACAAAAAGATTTTAGAAAACAATTTGAAGTCCAGAAAAGATGCCCTATAGCTGTGTAAGTGACAGCTCAAAACATTTTATTTTTTTTAAAGAAGGAAAACAGGTCATTTGATTATAGCACACCAGTATTCAGAGCTAGCAGAAATTTCTTTAGCAAATTGAGTCAAAACAAATTCCAACTAATTAATGATCCTTGAAGATGGATGAGGCTGATAGTAAGACTCCTAAATAAGTGATAAATGACTTTAAAAAAAAACCCTACATATAATTTTTTAATACAAAGTCCATGCAACACGATGTTACTGGGTTCAGCATAGCATGAACTGCAAGGCTTTTTCATAAATTTTGTTCATGCCATTTTATCCACACATGTTCACTTCCCTGCCAAAGTCACACCTTCATCTTCTCCATGCTCCAAAGAACACCATCATCCAACTAGTTGTACTCTTTTGCTTTTTATTAGGCAAGTGCTCTCACCAATACACCCTGATGGGTTTTTTGACTGCTCAGAGGCCCTTGAGAGTGGTCATTAGCTCAATACACTGTCCTGCAGCTTCTAATTTGCTGCCAATAGGGGATGATCTCCTGAGTTTCTTTAAGGACAAATTCACTAGACCACTACCATCTTTTTATTAAACCAGTGGCAGAGCCAAAAAATTAGGGCCTGTACCTGTTTTTCTAATCCTGGCCTAATGCTATGCAGAAGTTCAAAGCAAATTATTACAGAGGTCTCCTCTGAGCTAAAACTACAATAGCTCTATGGAACTTGTGTCAGTCACAGGACAGAAAGCAAGGCAACATTTTCCTACAGTGTTTTCAGAAAAAAATCTTTTCTACTAGGTGTGGCTATAGGAAATATGCAAATAATTTTGGAAGTTACAAGCATGTTTGGTGCTGGGTAATACCTTATCCAAATGTCTCTCACATGAAGAAGGAATAGTGGTGCAAAGCAGAATACATGATGCAGGTTAACACTCTTTGTTTTCATATAAGAGGCAATGCAAATACTATGAGGATGCATACAATGCATTTCCTTACCTAGAGTGGGGGCAAGGACATGTCCTGAAGAGAATGATAAAGTGCTGGAATGGGAATAGTGGAAAAGATAGAAGGTAGAACACCGAATATGTGGTTTTCATAGCTTCCTACTTTAAAAGTATACTAGGTTGCTTCAGTAATGCTTTTAAAGATATTTATAATGCTGGCTGTCTGTTTTTTAACAGCTCAGTATTTTTTCACTGTTGTACAGGACTATATTTTCATGGTAGGCTTACTTGGCTCATGATTTTGCCTTGTTTTTAGGAATAAAATATTTGTGAGCAGAATATGTTTTCTGCTGGGTTTCCATTCTTTCAAAGCAATGCCCAGCAGCAGTACAATCACAATATTATGTCTAACCATAATCATATGCAGTCATTTCCAATCACAGTGGCTACATGTAGAAGCAGCTACAGACTGTTGGAAATGTGAGGAAATGTCAAACTATATTAAGCTGTCTAGAAAGAAAAAGGAAGAGGTTCACAGCTTGATGAGGAAAATTAAAACCTTGCTGAACCATGATGAACACCTGAAAATATCAAAGAACAAAAGATAAATGGGAAAAAGGCTGAAAAAGTTATGAAATGTAAAAAGGAATAAGATTCAGTAGAGTAACAAATGATATGAAATAGCAAAGAAAGTGAAGATAAACAATCTATAACTACTAAAAAGATCATGGCCTACAGTAAGCTCCCAATATGGCTCTAATAACTGGGAATCTAGAATATTGTGTTCACTTTTTAATACTTGAGTCTGAGCTAGGCAAAGACAGGCCAAAGGGATTTGGGGGTACAGTCCAATTCCTACAACAGATTTCTGGACCAGTTGCAGCATATAAACTCAAGAGAGTGGTTCAGACAGTCCATTATTCAGCAGTGGTTTGCTGTGGAGTCAATGAAGAACTGGTATGTAGGTAGTAAACTATGGCTGTTTATGTCAGGTATTACTACACTTGGTGGTCTATATGCATGAAGCCTGTGTCTGGCAGCCTTAGATACTGGGAAGTCTGAGTCAGTCACACCGTTCTTAAAGAAGGTGCCATAATACATACACAAGTTTAGTTGTGGTTATCTAGGATAGACAGTTTGTGTTCAGCCCTTTTGCAGAAAGCAAGCAGTTTCATTCTGGGTCATGGGTGAACCCTGTATTACACTGCATTGGGTATCTGGCCATTGCCTGGACACCAGGAGCCATTATACCGGAACAGACAGATAAATTAAAAAATCTATGCTAACTGGCACAGGTAACCTTAGAGTTCAGGGCTTTGGAAGAAGGAGTGGAATGGGATGTAAAGCACTTTGCCTGGCTCAGTGCTGCTGAAGTGGACCGTGTACACTGAGGTTCATGCTGACTGTAGGCAGCAGAGAACTCCAACAGTGCAGGGTATTCTAAAGGCACTCATGGTGCCTTGACATGGGCTGGAAATGGCATATCACTCAAGACACAACTTCCACCTATTCTAAGATCTTTTAAATCATTATCATTTTTATATCATTATGAGTCTATGAGAAATTCAGGCTCCAGAAAGTTAGTGTGAAGATAAGGTCAAAATGTCTCCCCGAAAGAGGAAGGTCATCTATATCTCTTTGAAAAGCATGAAAAACATGAAACAAAAGATGAACAGAGAAAAAAATGGAAGTTATATAAGACCATTTAATTTAGACTAGGTTCTTAACATTAAGAAAGAGAAAACTGAGCTAACCGTCAGGGAAAACTTCCTGCTTGTGAGAGACATTAAAGTGACTCCAAAGGAAACATTTGGGATGTTAAAAAGCTGATTGAACAAAAAAGGAAGAAATATACTGCATAGAACAATCCTCCAGTTGCAGGGCAATGAACTGGATGACCTAATAGCTATTTTCCATTCCTTACATCTATGATTCTGTGATTCTAAATATATATTCAGAATTCAACAACAGGCAGTGAGACAGTAGAGGCATTGAAGAACATAAGTGGAAAGTTAGTGACAGATGAGGTTGATTCTGCTGCAGGCCTAAATGAATTCCTCACCTCATTATTCATTGAGGGGGGAAAAAAAAGGAAAAGAAAAAAAAAAAAGGAAGGTAGCATCTCCGGGACTGAGAGACATTCTCCTGGAGGGGAAAGTAAAATGTTAAAAGGCTTTGCTATTGCACTGGAGAAGATAATAAGGCAATTAGGACTGTTACATTTGACAAAGCACCAGGCTCAGATGAATTGTATCCCAGAATCCTGAAGGAAGTAACAAAGGAAATAGGAAAGCCTTCAGCAAAGATTTTTGACAGGCCCCTAAGGAGTGTAGTTGTACCCAAGGATTTAAGGGGTACTAAAGCTATTCCCAGATTCAAGAAAGAACCAAGGGAAGATTCAGGAGACAAGCCATCTAAGTCTCATTTCAGTTGAGAGAAAGCTATTGGAAATATTGCTAAGGGACCATGTTGAAGTAATTTTAATGTATAATTTAATGCAGGTAACAGGGAAAATAATGAAAAATCTGCACAACACTTTAGCATGTTATGGGAGTAGTAGACCACAGTGAAAAGACTGATCTCATTCATACAGCTGTCAAGGTGGTACAAAAAGGAAGAGAAGACCCTGTATAAACTATGATATGAATTGGTGAGAGTAAATATTTTCAATTCAGCTGGACATTGCCTTAAAGGTTGCCAACTTTAGCTTGAGCTACTTTAGAAGTGCAACATTACAGAAAAACATGTAAAAGCTAAAAGGGAGAGGTGCAGTAATGCATTTTAGTGGTTAAAGACATTTGAAGAGTTTGGTTACTGTAGTTACATCTGCATTACAATCTCGTATAGATAGATCAAACCTTAATAGCTCTAAACTAGCTAAGCTAAGTACTACTACCAATGCAGTCAGGCAGCACCAAGCTCAACTCAGGCTGCAAAGCCTGACTGACGTCTGGGTAAATACCTCAGCATGATCCTGCCTACAATCAACTGTTATCACAACTGCATTACCCCAACCAGGATTAACTAGTTTAAAGCTAACTGAGGTGAGCCTGTAAAAGCAGTGATATCTGTAGACATGTTCCTAGACTTCCGGTCCTCAGTCTTTTCAATTTGGTGAATCCTTCTTTGAAGCTTAAAAAAACCAACCCTACTTAAATCCTTTTATGTCTGCAGATGTAAACTTGTAAAACAGAAATCATGAGAACCATATTCCCAAAACCAGAAATAAGGCATTAAGATGTACTGAATCCTGAGTCTACCAGCTCTAGTCTTTCATTATCTGTAGGTTGTGTCTGTGCCCACATTCCTTCAGGAAACTGTCTTCTCTTTGTCTTAATCCTTTAACACCATTATTTGTCTCTCACCCCTTTCCTTTTCCTTACTCACTTCCAGTTTTCCCTTCAGGAATCCCTTGGAAACCTAGACTTAATCCCTGACTGAATTTGTAACAATGGACAAGTTATAAAAATTCAGACCTCTGGGCATCCAAATCTGTTATTCCTTTGTTACAGGGTGTTATAACCTTCTGTATATGGAACATAATATTATTTCTTCTCTTGCGATGATTTTGGGGTTTATGCTATCAAGTAGCATGTAGTCTTTTAACAATTGGCAAGAGGAATGGTAAAGAGAATAGTCTTTAACTTAGCTTAAAGAGCTCAGAAAAAAAAAGAGACTGGCAGCTTGATCCACTGAAGGCAATAGGAGCTGCGTCTTCCCAAAGAATATAGGATGTACGGTCAGGTAAGAGTGGACAAAAAGGGTTTCTTCTGATATCACTCTTTTTATTCTAACGTCCTTTGCTCCCACAACAAATTTTTAACTGCCCAAAATGGGCATATCCCACTTCCGTGGTTTAAAAGGCCAAGATTAGTGATCGTGCCCCTGTACTCAGCACTGGTGAGGCCGCACCACGAATACTGTGTTCAGTTTTGGGCCCCCCACTACAAGAGAGACATTGAGGGGCTGGAGCGTGTCCAGAGAAGGGCAACGAAGCTGGTGAAGGGTCTGGAGCACAAGGCTGATGGGGAGCGGCTGAGGGAACTGGGGTTGTTTAGCCTGGAGAAAAGGAGGCTGAGGGGAGACCTTATCGCTCTCTGCAACTGCCTGAAAGGAGGTTGTAGCGAGGTGGGGGTCGGTCTCTTCTCCCAGGTAACAAGAGATAGGACGAGAGGAAATGGCCTCAAGTTGTACCAGGGGAGGTTTAGACTGGATATTAGGAAATTTTACTTCACTGAAAGGGTTATCAAGCATTGGAACAGGCTGCCCAGGGAAGTGGTTGAGTTGCCATCCCTGGATGTATTTAAAAGATGTTTGGATGAGGTGCTTAGGGACATGGTATAGTGGTGGTCTTGGTAGTGTTAGGTTTACGGTTGGAATCGATGATCTTAAAGGTCTTTTCCAACCTATACGATTCTGTGATTCTGTGTGATTCTGTGATTTTGTGTGTGGGATGACTTCACGTTTAGTTTACCAATTGTAAATCTTGCCATGAGGTGAAAACTTGTGGGAAAGTTAGAAATGACATTGTTATTAACAGGAATTTTCTCATTAGACTGATCAGGACTTTTTTCCCTCTTTGAAGGGCTTTTTAGTTCATCTGTCAGCATTCTCGTCCTTCCCTCCCTCCCCCATTTTTTCTGGTGGGTTGTCAGGTTTTTGTTTGCTTGTTTGCTTGCTTTTCAAGTAGGTGCCACACATTTTAGTAGAGAGCAGACTCTAGGTCTGCAAAAAGCAATTTTATTTTGTTTATATGACTGTAAACACCTGTTCCAGATGGACAATTTAGGGGATTGTTTGGGATTTGGCTTTTGTGGCACTTTGCCCTGAACAGAGCAGAATATCTCTAAGAACTGTCTGAGCTGTGTCTTTTCATCCAGCACACACAAAGGCTACCTCCTGAAGGTAAAACTGAAGTCAACAGGGTCCCACTGGTGTGACTAAAAACATCATTTGGCCCAGAGCTTTCTTCATATTCACAGGGACAGATTCTGCCTGTGGATGCATATATACCACTTTCAATGAAGCCAGCTGAAGTTGTGCAGAAAAAAAGAAAGAGAAAGGGAAAAAAGGAGAGAGACAGAGAGAGAGAGAGACACAGACATTCCCTAGTGCTCTTCTGAGCTGTCAGCTTTATAGTACAACCTGTGCAGAAGGATTAAAAGGATATAATGTGTAGCATGCAGAGGGATGACTAGGGGGCATAAAACCATCTGCAAATGTTTGAAAGATGTTTGCATTCCCCTTAGGTGTGAAAGAAATTACTTCCTATGTTACCAGAGAATTTCCCAAGAAATAGTGGGTCAAAGTTAAAAAAGGGAAACTTAAAATACATTTCAGGGAAATGTTTCTGACAGTGAGATTGTCTGTATAATTTTTAAAACAAACGCAAAATCACAAGCAGTAGGCAATGCAATACTTAAAACTTTTGTTGCTTAATCTCACCAGGGTAACCTAGATGATACAGAGTTCTCATGTCATCTGGGAAGAGACTTAGGAACCTCAGAAGAAGGAGTTTGGGGTTTAGTTTTCCTGGGAGTGGTCTAATGTGAAATGAGCATCCTAGAAACCCTGAACAGAGCTCCAAAGTCTTTCCTTTAGTTGATGTCCTTCTAACCTGATGACTCTTGCATTCTTTACTGCTCAAGGAGTAAGACAGTCATCAAGATCAGGAAAGTTTGGACACACTGGGAGTTCAGTCCTCAGGAGAGGTCAACTAAAGAAGCTGTTTGACTGCATATTAATGACAAAAGTACAATAAATGAATAGATAAATAGCAAAGGAGAGAAAGAAGAAAAGCCTACAAGTAAAACTCAAAACTGCCAAAAGTCACAGTGATAGATGCCCAAGTGGACACATTGAAGGTTGTTTGTATGGGTATGAGACAATCAGTGGGTTGTGTGTGCTGATGGTAAAGGCAGCTCATGGCTTGCAGGACAGGAATGAGAAATGTGCAGGTAGCAGAGGGAAGAAGCATACAGTCAAAAAGTGAAATAAGTTAACAAGATCAAACCCTAGCCCAGAATCCATAAGACTGATTTTCCGTGCTCAGATAAGGAGATTGCCAGAGCTGTGCTACTGACTACAAACTGTTCGTTTGATAGCAATGACCAATAGATTCCAAAAGACACTGAGGAGATTAAAAAAAAAAAAAAACAACAAAAAAAAAACCAAACACAAAACAACAACCAAAACCCCCTCTGTTATTGGAAGACTACATTTGCAGTAATCATAAACAACAGCTTTCTGGAGCCAGAAAGCCAGATGACAGTAAGCATTCCCATGTGTTTTCAGGAACTGCTTCAACATAAGACTATAGAAAAACCAGTCAGTAATAAAAATCAATCAAATAAAGAAAAAAAAAAGAAAAAATCTGTAACACTCATATTTACTTTTAAAGGGGAACTACAAAAAAGGGGAGTTAGTTGAAAAAACATTAGGAGTATGTAACATCATAAATTGTTTGCAAGTGGCACTAGAGAGTATTTTAAAACAATATACTAGAATCTCAAGATAAACAAACCAACCAACAAACAAAATTCCATCTCCAAAAGGATCAGAAAAAAACCTCAGCATGGTTAAATGGTAAAGGAGTTTATGGGAAGTGAAAATCCTTCAGAAAAATGGAATTTGTGTCTACTTAACAAAAATAGAAAAGTATATAAGCCTCGTAAAGCTGAATATAGAATTGTAATAAGACAGGCAGAAAAGATTTTGAAGAACTTGTTAAAGGCATAGAAGCTAATCATAAAACCCATCAGAAGTAGGAAGTTTGCTAGCAATCACCGTGGGTGATCAATGTGCATAAAATACCATTCAGAAAGCACAAAGTCAGATGATGTGTATGGGAAACAAGCCTGAAGAACTGTCTCAGACTGACTGAACAATGACTGATGTTTCAGAAAAAAATGAGTAAATTGAATATCA
The DNA here is from genome assembly GCF_034638445.1 of Ciconia boyciana. Taxonomy (NCBI): domain Eukaryota; kingdom Metazoa; phylum Chordata; class Aves; order Ciconiiformes; family Ciconiidae; genus Ciconia; species Ciconia boyciana. The sequence goes on along the minus strand of NC_132936.1, from coordinate 9,312,035 downwards.
ACAGTTTGCTAGGGTCTTCAATGTGAGATTGCTCAACTAATAACAGAGTTGTATCCCATCCCTTGATTGTTTCCATAGCAGAGAAATGGGAGGTGACAAATCTACTAGCAGTCTTCAACAGGGGTTTTGGAGTGATCACGTGAACAACTGACCAGTAACATATATCCTGGAGTTTTGGGAAAATTAAGAAGAAAAACAAAAATCATTACAGCAGTAAATATGACATGCCTGGGAAATGTCAACATAATTTCTGTGTAGAGAAGCTGTGTTTCAGAAGGAGTTCTTTGTGGATGCCTAAAAGAATGTGGAAAACAGTGATCCAATCTGTGCAGCACTCTTCGATTTCCAAAAGCCATTAGCATGATCCTTCACAAAAGCCTCTTAGAGAAACTGAGCTGTCTGGGTAAGAGGGAAGGTCCTCTTATGAATTAATACCCAGCATAAGATAGGAAACAAAAGCTAGGAATAAACGGTTAGTCTTCACAATGGAGAAAGATTACTAGAGAACCTGTGCTATTCAGCATATTCAAAAATTATCTGGAAAAGGAGGTAAATAGAGAGGTAAAAAAGGCTGTGGATGATACAAAATTATGCAGGATACTTAAATCTAAAGCTGACTGTGAGGACTTGCAGAAGGAGCTCATGGCAGTGAGTGAATAGGCAATAAAATGGAAGATGAAATTCAACGTTGATAAGTGCACATAGGGAAAAAATAACCCTAACTATACATACACAATGATGGGCTGTAAATAAGCTATTACCACTCAGGAAAGAGATCTTAGAGTTACTGTGGATACTTCTCTGAAAACATCAACTCAGTGCTCAGCAGCAACCAAGAAGGCAATAGAATTGTAGGAATTATTGGGAAAGGAAAAGAGAACAAAACAGAAATTATTTTTATGCTACTACGTAAACACACGCTGTGCTTGCATCTCGAATGCTGTGCACAGTTTCAGCCACCCCAATTCAAAAAGATTACAGCAGAACTTGAAAAAATACAGAAAAAGGCAAAAAAGACAATTAAGAAGTATGGCTTGTCTCTTCCATGAGAACAGACTGAGCTGACTTAGACGTGGGTAAGAAATGAAACAGTTATTGAGTAGGTGAACAGGGTTACATACAAATTACAGAGGTATCAGTGAAGTGATTAAGCAACAAGTTTATGCAAAAAGACTTGCTTTTTTGTAAATGGCATGCAAATAAACTTTGGCCTCTTTGCCATAAGATGAGGATGAGGAACAATTAATATAAATACATTTTTTAAAATAGCTTTCAAAAATTAACAAATCCAGTGGTCCGAAAGCAAAATCCAGTTCAGAAAACCCCTAGCGCATTTGCTGTGTAGCCAGGCGATATAGCAGGGAATGGACTGAGTTCCTACAGTCATCCCTGAGCAGTAGGGTAATGTTGGAAATAAGAAAACCAACTTAATGGACCATTGGTCTGAGTCTGAATCACTCTTACATTAGAGGAGACAGAATGCACTACCCCCAAAGATGGTCTGCAGTGTGGTGGTTAAGACACTGTGCTGGAAATTAGAAATTGTGGGTTGAAAACCCATCAAGGAGAGAAAGGCCCAGACTGTGGCTCCCCAGGTATAGGACCAAACACATCCACCTGTGCCAGCCAGGACTTCAAAAGGAGTTAGCACTGTTTGACCTCCCTTGTGGAGAAGTGGAGATAAATGACCCTCCTAAATCTGGGCTACAACTAAACATAGATAGGAAAGTGGTGCCTTTCCTCCACCATCCATAAAGTATGCTTATGAGGAACCCACTGAGTCTTAGACATGTCGAAATTGCTGGAGAAAAGACAGCCCACATTGCAACCTGGGGTTTAGGTACTATCTGGACCAGCAGGCCATCTGCATCTTACCTTCCATTTTTGGGGACAGTCCTGCAATCCATGGATAAATGAAACAGACCTCCTTCTTTTGATTTAACACAGGCAGCAGAAGTGGGCTGCTATCCTACATATAGCTCAGCTAATAGACAGAACGACATGCATCTCCCTGCCCCTTTTTTTAACAGCAGAGCAGAGGAGTGTCGGGATGCAGATTCGTCTGCTTTTCCAGGGTCTGGATACAATTATGTTTTGTTCCCAGACCCCTTCTTACCATCTCTCCCTGCCCCTCCACTTATTTCTCTGCCCCATCTGACTCCCTGCCTCCAAGCTAACCTTCCTCAATCTACAGAAAATTGTCCCCTCTTATACTAGCTGAGCCGACTCCTCACCCTCCAGATCTAAGAGGGAAAAAAACAAACTGAAACAAAAGAAAACAAAACAAATTTTTAAAAAGAGAGAAAGCTGAACAGGCTACACCTTTTTCACAATGTCGGAGCATGAGAAGAATCGGCATCGAAATCACAGGAGGCCACATTAACAAGAATAGTGTTTTACCATCATATCTCTGACTCTTCTTTACATTTAAACAGATGAGAATTTTTCTTTGCACAAAATTCTGTCTCCAACCCCAGCAGCAGCGTGATCAGAAAGATGTAGATGTGCATTGCCTGAACCTTCCCTTTTAAGATTTCATCTATTCTTCTTAACCTATTGGACCTCCTGCCAAAACTGTACATGAAGCTGCACCAGAGGCAAAATATGCATACAGTTTCCCTGCAAAGCTGGCAGACTGAGGGTACAAATAAGCAATGTTAAAAAAAAAACCAAAAACAACAAACCAAACAGGGAGTGTGGATTTGCCTTTGCACGCTCCTGCAAGACTGCATGCAGGCTCAGCTACTGTTTTGCAATAATAGCTTTCATATATAATATAAGATCAGAGATCTCTGGGGATAAGTTATGCCTCATTACATTTTCAAAACCATGATCCCTCTGAGACACTACCTTATAGTGTCTTGAATAGCCCTAGTGTTTAAGTTCAACAGTGTTGCCTGGTAGGCCACTTCACACATTTATGTTCTTTTGAATAGAAAAGTGTTTCCTCACATCTCCTCCAAACGCTTTTCTTTTTTCTTTTCTTTTTAATTTCCATTTTTACTTCCTTTGCTCTATTATCTGTGCATGGCTGAAAATAATAACTTGGCTTGACATACTCTGTACCATTTAGATTTTAAACTTCCCCCTCACTCTCCCTAATTCTAGGCTACTGTAGATTTACGGTTTTTTTTATCCTGCATTCATATCATAGTTCATTTTTCAGTAGTAATAGAATTGGTTTCCTTATCCCAGTTTTGAAGTATTACAAAATTCTTATACTGCAGTGGCCAAAACCACAAAATAATAGTTCAGCTACGAGCACACTAGAATCATAGTATTTCACTCAAGTGTTTTCTTTTTTCCTATACCATTCCTCACCCTTCATGAAGCCGAAAATAAGCCTGTTTCCTATGGATGTAATTTAAAAACAAATAAAACTTTTATGTTAGGAAATACAGTTTTGCACAGATATGCAAAAAAAAAAAAAAGTCTAACATCTAGGAACGTGCATTTATATTGTGATTTTATGATCACATCCTACACCTATGTGGTGCTTTGGAGCTAATACAGACCATAAAAGGTGCATAAGGGGTTATTTTCCATTCTGTTGAAGCCTGTGATTGATAAGGTACCGCACTTTTAATAGTGGTCTCAGGAGCAGGGAGAAACACATTGAGCTCCCCGCTCCGTCTCCTCCCCGTCCTCTTGGCAGCCCCGTGCGCTGCCGGGAGCACCCTGCGCAGCCCCCGGGCCTGCTGGCAGCCACGGCTGTACCGCACACCAAGCCAGCGGGACTCATCGCGCTGCAAAGGGCTCTCTCTGCTCTCTGTCCCTGCAGCTGGAAAGACGACAAATCTGGCTTAGTCATAGCCAGGGAACGTGGACATTTTAGAGTCGTAGCCCTGTCTTCGAGCAGAGCTGTGGGACATCTACAGAGTAATTGTGCTGAGGTCTTTAAAAGTCACCTCTGCTGGGATACATTCTGACATGTGAAAAAACCTCCTGTGCTTTAATCACTGCTTATTACACTAATATTAATCACATTTTGTTTCTGCTTTCTCCCTTATCTGTCTGTTCTATCCATCTTGTTCCTCAGCTCCCAGATAAAATCGTAAGCTCTTTTGGGGAAAATGTCATCTTTCACGTGTGTATTGCCTAGAATTACAGACCCCCAAATCCTTGATTTGAATCGTTAGTGAGAAAGAATATGTGAATGACGCAAGCAATCAATAGAGCTAGATAGAGTTAAGGGAAAGTGTTTCTCCCTTAAACTTGAAAGAATGTCTGGGCAGGAGTTTGGATGGATTAATCACAAAATATGCAATTTCAGACTATGCTGAAACTAAACGTTAATTTAGCAAATGGTTCCAACTCAGCTAAAAACAGATACTGTTTTCTGAAAATGTCAATATGATTCATTTTAATGTTACCTAAATGTTTTCCTTTTTCAGGCCAGACTAGCCGTAGGCTTTAGATGTCTTTCACAAGGCTGGTAAGGACTGGATAAAGAAGTCTTTATATGCTCTACTATACTATTAAGGCACCCATTTAAACTGCCTCCCAGCCTGAATCAATGAGCTTTCCCATTTACCACCTTCATGATTAAATGCAAGTCAAAGTTGAGATTGGGATTTTCTCAATCTCTCCAATTCTATTTACTGTAAAGTATTTATTCAATGAAGCAAGGAATGGAGTGATTCTGCCCTTTCCACTGTTCCTCTTCCCACAGAATCAATTCATTGAAAATTTATTTTCACTTTCAGGTCAATGCAAACATCAAAATGTATTGTTTTGGTTTGTTTTAAGCACGGAACCAAAATAAAACTATCACTTCACTGCAGAATTCTAGCTAAAGGAGTAATATATCCCCCTCAAAATTAGAACCATATCCTGAAAAGTCATTAATCCATAGGTTATACATATATATATATATATATATATATACACACACATCCAGAACAGGTGTGAGATAGTGATATTATAGCTGGTAGGGCAAGTGGAATGGATGAGTTTTTAATCAATGATTTGAAAGGAGAGAGAGCATTAGTAACAATGGGACTGAGTCTCTGTTGAGATGATATGAAATTAAGTGTTCCTACAACTTGCTAAACCCTTTTGCTTCGCTGGCAATCAGCTTCAAGACATTCACTTAGAAAACAAGAAAAAAATTTAAGTTGTATTTGGACTTCAAAAAATATCTCAAGGCCATGCCTGTAATATGCTTCATAATTTGTTTGCTGCATAACATGACAGTTGCATGTTTCAATAAAAATGCAGTTACACAGTAGGTCTCATCTCTTCTCCAAAAGCCCTGTAAACACAATACATTTCAGAAATGGTTTGCTTCTATAGGGTCAGAGTCAGAAAGATGACTGTCAATGGAGTAAGTGTGAGGCTGCTTTTGACCTTAATCTGAGGGCAGTAAAATACATTTTCAGTCTTCTTTTTAAAGTGGTATGTGTGAACAGTTTAGGAAAAAAAGGTAGGTATGGTTTGCAAGGAGAGGGTTTTCTTGTTGGTGTTTTAAATTTATCAACTAACTGCAGTAGCTGGAAAAAACAAGCAAGTTTTAAAGCACACTAAGCTTCTCCAGTTTTGAACCAGAGACACCAGCCTTCCAGCTAAATACACATAGAGAACAACTGCTTTGAGTTCAACTTGATTTTACTAATCAGTTAAAACCATTGAGAGAAAAAACAGTTGGCACCTGTGAAGCAGGAAAAGGAGGCATGATAACTACTGAACATAATAAAGTTAAATTCAGAGCGGTGATTCCTGAACCCGTACTTAGCTTGAAGGTTCCTGCTAATAAACAATATAACAAAACTTCAATTGGTTATATCCCTAAATAATCATGCCTACAATGACACTGTTATTTTAACTCAGCAAATGAGTGAGGTCCATGTATCTACACAGCAGGGTCGGCAGAGAAAGCTTCTCCAAGCATCTCTCTGTGCAGTGAAGGAGGCATTTCACAAGTGCAGCGATTTAACATTTCCAGACTCAGCCAAGCCCTTATGGAAAACCCTAGAAATTTAATGAAGAGCCTTATCTTTAGGTACATTGTAAAGCATATATTGCTAATGATATCCTTCCTCCAGAATTCTAGACAGAGCAGTAATGATATCTTTTTTCACTCCAACCCATACAAGCCTCCTGATTTTCTCTCTTAAAGACATTAAAGTCTAGCCTCTTAGGTAAGATGCACCTGGGATTGAAAGTGGTTATGATGGGTGCTTGTGATTCTGGTTCTCAGGAGCTTCTGTAGTGATGTTGCATACCATAAGGGCCAGGATACAGAATATTTTCTCAGCCCCATCTCTTAAAACTGTTTCACCCAGTACCGGAGAATTCGGGGTTCCCTGGACCAACATAAAAGTGATTCTACATCCCAATGTGGGAATAATTTCCTGGGAGAGACACATAGTTTCTTGTCTCTTTTTTATTAACATATATTTTATACAAATAGAGCAGATCCTATAAAAATAAGGTCCTTTCCACAGCCAGAATTAGAAAGCTGGAGTCTTGATAGGAGGTGGTCTCTCTGCATCATGAACCGTTTTCATGGCACAAAAAGCCTAAATCTCCAGTATCAGTATGTAGATGGAGATACCTGTATACTGAATAGTTGGATTCATGCCACCATCTCATTTTACATAAGCCATTGAACTGTTCTCTCATTTTAATGTGTTCAGTCACAACTGACGACCTCTAAGGAAAACTCTTCAATCCCATTAGCTATCCAAGTCCCAGTGAAAGCCACTACCCTTGAAGAAATCACTTCATCATACCTCGACTGTGTCACTCCAACAGCATCTGCAGATCCCTCTACCAGCTTGTGACAAAAGCCCAGTGAGTAACATTAAAGTCTGATTTCAAGACAATGACTGATATCAATGATTTTCCAAGCAAAAAGTGCTTATTCTCAGTCTCCTGCTGGGGATAACTCACTTGTTCTTCCTCATTTTCCCCATCCCAATTAAATAACCAACCTGGTGCAAAAAGCAATTTTTATTTTTATTTTTTTTTCCCCACTGACTAAATGAAAATGGGTTTAATTAGAGCATCCAGTACATGCCATACACAGGGCAGGCACATCTGAGACAGCTGCAGCAATAGCTCCGTGTATTAACATTTCAGAAATCTCTAAAAGTGGGCAAATACACTGCCCTTCACTACAACAATTATTATTTAATAGCTTACTTCATCAAATGCCATGTAAAGGGTAAATGGGAAAATCATATATTGTAGTGTGAGGGATTAGTGTTTGTCAGTCACAAAAATAGATTTAAATCCCACAATTCAGCTGAAGAACCAATTCACATGGCCCTGCTTCAGAGTTTGAAAGGAAGCCATTAGAGGAATTGCAATATTACCTCAAATTTACAACCCAGCACAAATCTCAGCATGTTTTGCAAGTAACATTATCTCTACGTTAAATAGGGGGAAACGGTGCCTATAACAAATTACAGAAAGCAGTACAGAGCTTCTCAAACTGCTGCCAGCTCAAGCCAAAAAGTATTCATGATCAGGTTGACTTACTTGAGAAAAACACCATGCAATGAGGCTACACAGATTTCAGATGCAAGCAGGCTCTGGGCAAAGACAGCCTGAGTTTTTCTGCACCATTTTCCTTAGCATTAGCAGTCTTTGGTTAGCTCATGCAGAACCAGCTCAGGCAGATGAGGCTATATCTACCAGGTAACCAGCCACACCATAGGGCAACTGCAAAGACATGAACTCAAAACTTCTGAATCCCAAGAAATTACTGAACACTTCTGAATCCTGAACAAAAATCTTGGTTTCTTCTGGTTTCAGATTCAATTCTGCAGGCTCTAAAAGCCTGATATCTTCCCATGACATAGCTGTGAAAAGATGGTGCTGGTTGGCTCCAGCTGCCTCCAAGGACGGATAGGGGTGATTAACATGAAGGAGAGGGTATTTGTGAAACAGGCAACAGCTGCAGAGAGAGAAACGGGAGCTCAGCGTGGAGCAGGCGTGGGAGAGGAAATGTATTTAAACTAAACTGCTGAATCTTCTGAGAGCTGTTTCTTCTTTTCTAGAAACTGCCACCACTGCTGAGCAAATTCATCAGCTGAGTGACTAATGGGAGAAACCCTGAGAGGCAGAGGTACAACTGAGCCAAAACTGCTTCCCATAAAGTCCTATTCAGTGCCTGTTTGTCTCATTTATTACTGCATAAAATATCCTTCATGGGAAAGTGACTGACAATTATACTTTCTCCATATATCTTTGCACTGTGTGTTGTCTTGACAAAAATAGGTATTCTCTGTCTTCAACCCCCTTCCTTCAAAACCACCTCCTTTCTTTTTTCAATTACTTAGTGAAAGAAGACGTCATTCTCTTGAATTTTTCATATCATTCTTCCTAAAGGGAGCCAATTCTTATTTTTCCATGCATCATCGGAAGTGATGTCAGCCTCAACTTGAGCATAAATTCACAGCCAGAAGTTTCAGTTCCCCAGAAAAAGGGGAGAAGCAGGAGGAGCAGATGAGAGGCTGAAGTGCCTTATGTTGTCATAGAAATCAGGTAATGAGCGACTTCATCTCCTGATTTTGCTCCAGGAGCAGGGAGTCAGAGTTTCCAGGCCTGTGAATGGACGACTCAGCCAGTCTGTCATGATGCGGCCAGTGAAATTGGCTTTATGGTGCCTTCTGTTACTTGAGGTTTTAAACCTCTTAGAGGGCACAGCCAGCGGACAAGTATTTTGTTCTCAGAATAGGAAACACACGTGCTATTTGCTATCTTACAATATCTTTCCCTTTTCTTTCTGTTGCTGTTTGTGACCTTCTGTATTTCCACAGTGCTCTGTTTTGAACTTAGGTTTCCAGTGGCTTTTGCCTGTTTCTGATCTCCTCATTTTAGAGTCTATCTTATCTACATTGCTTGGTTTTGTACATTTTCTTTTGCTTTTCTTTGAGAACAGAGGGTAAGGTGATGTACTAGACAAGTCACTGCACTGAAGTTTAGAAGACTTGCGATAAATCTGGCTCAGGTCCTCAACAACGGTAAGTTATTTCACCTCCCTGAGATCTGTTTAACTGGGACTGTAAAGTGCCCTGAGCAGGGACATGCATTCGTTGCCTGTGTCTGTACCATCATTAGGAAAAAGGTCTCAATTGCACTTGCTGTCTGTAGGCACTGTGCAATCAAATTGGACATACCATCAAATGACATCCAAACAAGGCAGGGCTTTCCCTATGTAGTAGCCACCGATTTCTTCAGAAAATGAACTTTTTTTGAACTTCGATGGAATATTACACTTTCTGTAAAATTGCAACATGACTCCAAAAAACCCTCTCACCCATTTGCTTTTTGCCTCTGGCCATGACTGCATCTCACCAGAAACCTAAGGCTGTGTCCATGGAGCAAGTAAGATAGGTATCAAATTTAATAGACCGTGACTGCAAGCTTCAAAATTATAAGCTCAGAAATTCATATTAGCAAGTAGTAAACAAACTTCTTATTGCAGATACCTACAAGCAGTGCTGGGTACTTTTTTTTTAGGGTGTGATATTTTGCAGGTGGCCTCTGAGAATAAGCTGATAGCAGCTATTGAAGCCATGACTGTGATTAGCCTGGCACCAAACACAACCTAGCAGCACTTAATACACCCAGCTACTCAGCAAGGCTTGTTAGCTAGGACCTGACCCAATGCTTTATTCACATGGGTTCCAGTCAGTTTTGACTGCAAGAAGAGCTTGTTTGTCTCCTCCTGCAAAATACAGTATAAATAAATTTCCATTCACCTTGTACTACAGAGGGAGTTCATGGGTTGGTCCCTGGTCAGTTAGTATGACAGTATATTAGTTTCAAGCAACAAAATGGTGGATAACTGGAAATTTTTTTAAAAAAAGCTAAAAGAAAACTTCCAATTAAATTATGCAAATGTGAAAGGAAGTTAAATATTTAGATTTTTAAGGATATCTTCAAAATATCTCCCTTGAGGGTAGTAGAATCTGTACTAAAGGGCCTAGCAAATATATTAATTTTACAGAAGATTTCTTGGATTGAATGCAGTACACATTTAAATGGGCTGTGACAAGTAATTCAGGAGTTTCAGTGTACCATATGACATATTTTATTTTTTTTATTACTACTGACATGTCAACAGATTTGAGGAAAACATTTTTTTAGTAAGCGCAGCTGCTATCAATTTGGATAACGATAGTCCATCACCATTTTTTGTGTGTACAAACAAAGGGAGTGAATGTTCATGCAAAACAGGGAGTCTGTATAATTCCCATTCATAAACCATTTGCAGACTGTACAGGGTCAAGACAAAATTATTATTTGAGTTGCTGGCCTCAGCAGTACAGATGCAGATATAGAATACTTTTCTGTTCTTGGTAAATTTAATTTCTGTGAACTCTGTCCTCATGATATCGTATACAAATAATAAATAGACACCCTCAGAGTTCCTATCACAGTAACAGCATATCCTGCCAGCATAGCCGTTCACTGTATATTTCCACTGCTCTACCTTTTATATTGCTATATTTCTGACTTTCTCAGTCTGTCCGCCCAAGATCAATGATGTTCCTGCACGATTGTTGCTAGTGGCTGCTCACTAAAAATGTAGCTGGGTAAGCTAATTTTCTTTCTTTCCTTCTTCATTACTTTGCAGTGAAGGTTTAAGTGTAAGATTCTTAGTAGTAGTAGTAAATTTTAAGGCTAATGGTAAGAAAATGTGAATATTTATGACACTTCCTCATTAGCACAAAACTTGGACTGGATTTCCCATGGCTCAATTGAATTACTTAAGCCTTATTTTAAAAGGCAATTGTTTATTTATGCAATTGCCTTGTGGAACTTCTGGCTAGTTGAAACTCTCATAGATTAAAATATTTGCAAGAAATACTGTTTTCCTCCTTTTCCTTTTCACATGCAGAAAACCCGCAACAATTATGTTACCTGAGAATAAGAGCTTGGTCTTTTATGCTTGATTACAAACAATTAATTTTTATCTATATTTTAGATAAAATCTATAAAATGGTACAGCAAATCCAAGATTTGTATCAGAATAAATTCCTAATCTTCCAGCAGTGGGATTAATTCTCCTTGACCTTCCTGCCACACCTTCCAAGAGGAGACTATAGGTGGAGGAAAATCTCTCCCCTTTCAAACTCTGGGTTTTCTAAATTTAGTTCAAAACCTATTATACTGAGCATGCTAAAAAATGAATAGAAATTGAGTATAAAAGAGGAGAAATTCAACAATCCACTCTGTAACTCATACCTGGTTTTCTTTACTTTCTAAACCAAAATGTTTCTACCCAATTACTTTTTTTCCTTAGAGTACCTCTTCACACAGAAGTCACAGATGACCTGACAAACACCTATTTTTAACCATGCTGAACTCAGTCTGTTTGTCAAATAGACCCAGGAGAGAAGTCTCTAGTGTATCTTTCCTGTGTGGGAAAAGTAGTCTACGACATTTAAAATATTGCCACTTCTTTTAATGAAGCATAACTCAGCCTACCACAAGCATCTAGGGACATAAGTATACAGAAGTGGAAGAGATCTCTTAAGTTCTGAAACATCTTCCTGTTCAGGTGACCATGTCATACAATCTCATTAAAAATGTAATAAATTCCATTATGAAAGTATTTTGCATTTTTATTCTCCTTGCTCCTATGGGAAGGCTACTTCAGAACTTAATGTCTCTGGTGGTTAAAATCTTTCTGTTAATATCCAGATTAAATTTATCTAGGCCCCATGAGAACTTATTTGTCTTTTAAGCAACTTTGGGCTTCAGTTTTAGTTTCGTTTGAGTGTGGATGTAACCTTTATTTTGATCAACTATAGAACTGAATAAAATTCCAGATGGAGCTTCATTACAGTAGTTTCCAATGTCAATATACTTCTCTGCAATATTTGGAAATGTTTCTCCTGACCCATACAACAAACACATTTAACTGTTTGATGGATTCATCAAACATTCATGGTCATCTAGTCATTCTAAAATCCTCTTGTGCTCCCAGAACCTTCCTTTCCTTTGCTGATTCTTGCTGATGGGCCTCTGGTTTTCACAGAAAAATCTTGCTACAAGTTTCAGTGCACTTATAACTTTAATTTACATTGTACACTTATAGTCAGAACATTTCTATTATACAAAAGTTCTCAAGGTCAGCCAGTTCTTTCTGAGACATTTTTATCTTCCTCTGTATTACAACACCTCTTTTTTGTCATCCTTCCTTTTTTAACAACCACTAATTTTTTTCACAGACAACACTAGTTAAAATATTAAATGATTAATCTGAAAACCAATGCACAAGAAACATCAACAGCAGTTTCTCTTGAGACCACTACATTCTCCTTCAGCACAACCAAATGCCCTTTTATTTGAATACCTCAGAAATTACTCTAATCTCTCTTATTCAGTTTAACTAATAATTTTCAAGCAGTGTTTTTATCCAAACAAATTTTAACTGCCTGCAGTTTTCTTCTGCTTCCTCTCTGGCTACAATGGCAACAGAGAGAGGCTAGACAATTAACTCTGAACAGACATCTAATTTCTGGATGGATGAAGTTAAGTGAGAAGAAGGCAATCTTATTATCTGAAACTGTGTTACCCCATTCAGACAGAGCATTCAGATTGTATCCTTGTTGTCTGTGAAAGTATATGTTGTTCTTATCTATACAATAAGACCTGTTTATGAAAGTGTTTTTGCCATGGAACGAGAAATACTAAACTAGATTATTCAGTACCATGTAAAATGCCAGCCAGCTCAACAAAGGAAATATTCACAATATTCAACTGGGTAACAAAAATTTAGGGAGCTATAATGCTTTTTATGAAAATAATTTTAAATTTACTCATTTTTTTTTCATTAAATTTGTCACAATAATGTTATCTTTTGCTTTTTAAAAAAATATTGGGGAATGGGTGCTTTGCTTGAAACCATTACCAAAATTATTATTTTATACACAAATTTTGTGTATTATTGTGTATTTTGTTTATTATTTGGGTAACAATCAGAATGGGTCAAACGTGTCAGACAATTTAGTCTATTATACTTTCTTCTAAGCCAAACAAATAAAATCTTTTGTAAGATTCTTGTCATTAAATCCATATCTTTACAAATGTCTCTGTGATTAGCTTAAAGGGCCTTCATACCTTTCAAAAGAGAACCTAGAGGAAAACATGCAATGTATTGTTCAAAGAGACACTAAAATTGCATCTAAGCAAAAATATTTGACATATTATGGACACTTAAAAACTTAGACACTCAATCAAATTACTGTGACAATCAAGTTGTTATGCATTGCCTATGCCACAAGAGCTATCCATATGTGTGTTTTTAGTCAGTGGTAAAGGAATTTCTTTTATTCAGCTTAGCCCAAAAGTGCAAGAAAGCAGCAGGAAGCCTTTTCCCTTCAAGAGACACCGTATCATATCTATACTACATACTTCATATCTAATGAACCCAGTTATATTATCTAACTCAGAAATACCAGCTGTGATCCCAGAGCTTAATTCTTTTTTTCTTGTATTCTTATTTCTGAAGGAATGTTTTCTTTAATGTCTGAAAGAAATAATTGAAGAGTAGCTGTTGAATATGAGCCAGGAAAAAATTAAGAACTAATCATGACTTCTTAAATTCACTTTATTCAAATAAAGGGATCACCTTGTTTTTAAAGATACTGAGTTCAATTAATTTACACTGACCTTAAGATTTGCCCAAACTCAGTGGTACAGATCCAAGCACATAAGCTTTGATTATTTAAGCAGATAAATGCGGATTTTAAGTTCCAGCTTTAAGTTTCAAAATGCTGGTCTAAATTCAAGGGCATTATTGAAAAAAGGATCCCAAAGGTATTAATCCCAAAAGAGCAGAATAATTTCCACTGCTATACCTAATATTAAAATAGATAATATTACTGCTTTTACTACTACTAGAATTAATTGAAGACAAAAAAACAGGGTTTAAGCTCAAGCACTAGTATTTGATTGTCCAGAGCATTTAACTCTCATCACATTTTTGTCAGCTAGCACTCTTCCAAATAGTGCACAGGCATTGATCAGAGGCTAATGCACAAGAGAGAATTTCTTTCTAGGCAGTAAGAGCAAAATTGGATCAAGTTTGGCTCCTTTTCCTTTCAGAGTTTGCCACCTGTCCCCTGCAGACTTTGCATCCTCAGATATTTTCACATGACCTCATGCTACAAACTAGGACATGCAACACTTATTTTCCTGCTATGAAAACATCACTCCAATGATTTGCAACACAACCCTTATATTATTTCGGACACTTTCAAGCAGTAGTGACTTTTCTGTTTTCTACTTGTTTGGGTCTCAATGGAAAATATTATGGTGGACTTGGCAGGGGGGTGAACAACACAAGGGAGGGTTAAGAGAAAAGTAACATGCAGAAAAAAAGAACAGTATATGTTATTCATTATTTCTTCAAGATAATACTAACAAGATAAGACTATTTAGTTGATATTGGAAAACAGAAAATGTGTCCATTACCTTGCAAAGGACCTTGAAGCTTTCTCCTACATATCACCTTTAACACTCAGCCTGCATTGTTGTATATCTGCCTCTGCAAGTTTAGGGATAGCCAGCAAAATCTGCAAGAGCTACACAAATGCACAAGAACTCTGTAGCACATTTACTGAACTTATTTTTCAAAACAATAAATCTGCTTTGACCAATGTCATTATAAAAAGTAGGGCTGAAGTACACACTCGCACAATGAGATCTCACCATTTACGTCTTGAACAACATCTCAGAATACAGGCTATCAAGACATTCTAACATGGTCCTAAGCATGTCTTTCACGCTTAGCTCAAGTTGCCCTATGCCCATTTCTTCAAGCTTGGGGATAACCAGGGAAATGCTTTCTGAGAGCCACTATGTACATACAGCATGCATCCTGTATGTCATATACCTCCCGTACTGGCTTGGTGCTGCTGTGCTCACCATCCACACTTAGTACAAAAGGCAAGTGAGACTTGGAAAGATCTTACCAAAGGATATAAAATTCTGGTAGGGATGGACCCCGCTGACTCACACGAGGTGTCTCTGAACTCCTCTGTGACTCTGTTGGTTTGACTTTACTTGTATTCTTGTAAATAAATGCCAAAATTTCTAAGGGAGCCTGAAGGCTCTGTAGTTTTAACAAAGCAGAAGAAGCTCACATGATGGATTCCTAGGCGGTATCTAAAACACTTAACAAAATAGGGCCAGGGACTCTTCTCTGCTTTGAGGTACATTGGCACGGATTGGCTATACCTACGCTGCTGAAGAATTGGTGATGGGTTCCCTCTGGTCCGTTTATGGTGCGCCACTGGCTGTAGGGCATAAACAGAGTAATTTTAACTGAGAGGTAGGTAAAACATCTTCTTCTTGACTCCTAGTTCTGTGTGTGATACTAACAGGCTCCCTCTTCCCACTCCCTCTAGAACTGGAGTCACCCCTGAATTTGGCCTCATTTCAGAAGATAAACTAAAGCTGCTCTGGGAATATGCCATTGGCTACCTGGGCAGAAAGTTCAAGTAAACTGGGAAATGATTGATTAAGCAAATGACAAAAAGAGCATAAGAAAGGGGGGTAGTAGGAGATTTTACCTGTGTAGATACTGAGCAGAATAGACCCTATAAAGTGAAAGAATGAAAGCTGGAGATATACGGAGCCTGATTTATAAAGCTTCCATGATAGCTTTGCGTGTGCGTGACCCTATGTACTGCTCCAGGCACACCTCACACACAGCTTTCTTAGCAGTGGGTTGCAAGACACCTATAAGTTGGCTAGGCTTCACCACTCGGGCTGATACATACACCTAGACTTGCACATATTTTATCTGCTGTCTTTTGGTAGCATAGGAAAGTCCAGCTAAAACCAGTTTTTATTTAAGATCTCCACAGCTTGAAACTCTTTTGTCATGAAACACCCTTTTTTCTCTTTATAAATTTTTTATAGCGGAGACCTAGGCAGGGAGACTCAGATTGTGCTGCTGTGACTATCCTGGATACAATGGCTGACCTCAGCACATCTGCTTCTGTGGTATTTGCTCCTGTAGAGCTCCCAGAAGAAAGTAATGCAATCTACTGCAATCAGCAGCAGCTAGGCGTTATGTTTCTGTGGCACATTTTTAAACAAATATGGAAGGCGTGTTTGTAGAGCAGAGACCAGATAACCTTTACTGGTTGAAAGCACAGCTAGCTTCATCACCATTCATCTGCACTAAAATATGAGAGGTGTGTCTTTTTGAAACCCTGCATGACCAGTTAGTCTTTAAAATAATATTTCCTATATATTGGGAAGGTCTTGGACTGAGACTTTCTTTTTAAATTATAATGAGAACAAAACACAAATGAAAATCAGCAACCTAGCCCACACTCCCTCCTTAGATGTTATAATGAGAAACTGTTGAAACTATGACTACATGGTTTGGAGTTGTATGCTATGCTCTGAGTTTACCTCCTACAGATGTTCATTCTCCTGGAACATCTGTATCAGATGCTTTTTATTGATCATCACATGTTGATATCTACAAGTTCATTTGGAGGCCGTTTCTAACATCTATAGGCCATTTTCACAAACAGATGTGTGTCTTTAAAAATGTCTTTAAAAGGCCATCTACTGTTAATATGACTATTAAATATAGGGAACAAAGACTCAGAGCCTGACATATACTAGGAAAAACAAAAGGAACATAGAAAACAATAGAATCACTGATTACATATTTAGCCTTAGGAAGGTCAGCAGCATAAAAGCAAATCAACTTTCATTCCAGAAAATGTACCCAGCATTATTGGCTTTGGATCATGTAGCTATAGGGGGGTTTCCTATTGATTTTTGTCTCGGCTTTGACTAGGAGTCAGATGGCTAACCTGCTACACAAAGCTATAACTGCACTGTGCACAGTCCCATTCAGGGTCTTTTCCTAGACGTAAAGGCTATTGACTATAGATCTTGTTTTCTACTCCCCTGTGATATAGGGCCGCTTCTGACTACCACAGAGCTCTGGGCTGGCAGATTGTCGGCTATTTCTTGGGACAAGTTCCAAACTTCACTTTCTTTTATTAACCATTTCAATATTTCTTCCTTCCATCTGGCTCTAATGCTTATACCCCAATGTGGTCTTTATGGGCTTTGCAGCACCTAGGGCAGTACAGCTTTTCTTTTTGGCAGCCAGTAAGAGCCATGGACTCTTTGCTTGCCTTTACTTCTGCATGTCATATTAGTATAAGCTAGTGTAATTGACTGTAGCTGGCATATGTTGCCAATGTTGTTCAGCTGGCACAGTGAAGGGACTTCCTGAAGAAAAGCGAATTTTTCCACAGTGTTTTCAAGTCTGCCCATGTAAACTTATAATTGCCTGGAACCTGTATGTTGGAGCAAGGCTCTGACCAACAGGCAAGCAGATCTCACACTGTTCTAACAGATGTAGATAGGCAGAGACTGCCAAGTGAGTGTATTTACATCAGTTGTGTTAACCGAAGGCATAATTTTCAGCTGAAAAGGCTACTTACAGTTTAGATAGCTTTAGGCTTGGGATTGTTTTATTGCCTTTTAGCAGAAATTTTTTAAAAACTCAGATCTTCTGTAAACTTTGAGCTAGGTGATGTCTTGGAGTGGAACAGGGCATTATCATAGAAAAGTGCCTTGTCCCTTTTAAATGTGCCTTCCCTCTTTTCCCTCTTTTAATTCACCATCTGAAACTAACCAAGATGATCTTCTGCATTCCTGCCGAGCTTCATCTGATGAGGTCAGCAGTCTTGTTCTCTGCATTTTTTTCTGCACAACAGGGGTAGTCACAATATAGTGCAACCCCCTGGTAAGGGTGATACTACATGGATTCTTAAAAAGAAAAGCATGTGTGCCAATTTGGCTTGAATTCTTTGAACACATTGCTGCATTGTTAATGCAGGGGGAAAGGATGGTCATATAATCTGTCTGCATTTCACAACTGCTCCTGGTGCCACATGACACTACAGAGAGATTTCTTTACTAAGTCAGAGAGCACATTACAAAGGGTAAATGTGCTGAATTGGATTAAAAGCTGGCTTGAAAAGAGGAAATGGTTTGTGCTGGAAAAGAGCGGACAATTCAGGATGACGAACAGTAATGACAGGGTTGCTGCAGCAAAGCTCAGTATTAAAAAAACTGACAATGATGCATATTAATAATAATACTTTGCACTTCTATAGCACTTTGTTTTTTCAAAGTACTTTACAAACATCTAATTAATCATTATCTAATTAAGAATGACTTTGAAAGGGGCTGGGGGGGCGTGTGTGACAATGTTTAAAATATGCCTTTTTTTGATAATGGCACAAAATAGGAGGAGGGCAGCAGCCACAAAGGCACAGAACATACTCATTCAAAATGTTTTGGATAGATGAGGTTTATGGTCTGATAATTGGCTTATGCAGTTCAGCATAGAGAAGTATAAAGTAATGAGAGAAGGGAGGATCAAAACTATCCACAGAGACTATAGCCTAAAATGAAGCACAATACAAACCAAGAATAGACTTGGACGTGATAATGGATAATGCAGTAAATCCCTCTCTACAGTGTTTGGCAGAAGCAGAAAAGGCCTTGGGATTTACATTGTATATATAATCAGTGTCTTTTTCTGTTAGATAGGGCAGTAATGAGACTACATTAGGAATATCGTGCATTTATGGTCTCCTTAAGCCAAATTCCCTACTAATTTACCTGTCGCACAGCCCTTTTAAAGTCATCAGAATTACAGGGGCCGTAATTTGACCTCATATTGTTAGTGTTGATCTTACTGCTAAAGAAATTCAGGGCCAAATTGAGATGTCATTTAGTTATAGATCAAGCCCATAAGCAGAGGAACAAGTCAGCATCTGCAGAAGCTGGTATCAGTGCCCCGTCCATCTCCTAACACAGTGAACTGGGACCTGTTTGGAAGGGCTAAAGGGGCCCCATCAGCTCACATCACTGTATCTGAAGCAAATGCAGAATTTTGTCCTCTCTGTAAGATTATGGTGAGGGGAAAGTGTTACAAAGGGACATGATCATACATGGAGCCAGCACAGTATACAACCAACCATGACAGCTGATTCACAACTATGTAAATTGATATTCAAAGTCATTGCAAACCAAATGACACTTAAGTTTGGAAGATTAGATGGCTGTCTCCCTCATTTTCACCTCCCCACACCACATTCACTGAAATTCCTCTGAATATTGCAGGAACATTTGGTATTTGGAGGAGACAGCATATCTAATGACTATCAGCTGAATCAACTCTACTTATTATAGGAAGGACATTGCTGATAATGAAAAGGCGCAGCAAAGGCCATGCAAAATGATTATGGGTCTGAGTGCATAAGTTATGAAAGAAGATTGGCTTATAGTAGAGAAAAAGAGGCTATCTTAGAAGTATATATGACTCCGAAGGGATCAGATAGACACCAGCAAACTGATTAGAATAGTAATTAATTTCTTTATAATACTAAAGTTTATGTAAACGTGTGGAGGGGAAGTAGCTTTCACAAGAAGAAATGCAAGCAGTATTTCTTAGCAGAGATGATGGTGGAAAAGAAACCCACAGAAACACCAGCAATTAAGCACAAGGCAAATTTTCTTCAACATACTCAGAAGAGGAATCACACATGAAATGAGTATGGTGGCATGTTTTGTTGAAGGAAAAGGATCCAGTTTCTGCAAAAAAAATGTGTGATGTGTGAGAGTTTTCCTGTTACACTCTCCAACTATCTCACACTTATGTAGGTTAATTCACACTTCTAGTCAAGTATGCAATTAAAAAATTTATACCCTGGAGAAACAGTGGTGTCAGGTGGCTCTACCCACAGCTGAAGTATTGTGTAGATATAACTGCAGCTACCAAGGAACACTCATATATCTCAAACTCAGTTTTCCCTCAGCAGGTTACAATTACTCTTATGTTAGCTATTTGTACTTCTGCAGGGCATTGGTGGGAATGGAGTCTTAGTGTATCAGATTATACACAATAAACGGTTCTAGGTTCACTGCCTGGTTTCACTCCTTACCAGCCCTATTCTTAATCACTGACCTCATTTCTATTTCTACACTTTTTATTTGACCTCAGCAATGTTGCTTTTCCAGAGGAATATAGGGACCACACTGACTATTCAGTGCTCCATTTCCTCTACTGTTTCTGTCATGACAGGAAGCAAAATCAATATCCATTAATGAATATCCATTCATGTCTTCGATGAAACATATGCTACAAAGCGCCCCAAGTCAGATTCAAAACCTTGAGAACAAAAGACCATAAGCCTGGAGAACTGCCAAATCCACAGGGAGAGAACAGGAGAGATGAAGGGCATTATCCAAGTCCTCAAGCGGAAGTGCTTCCAGCAAGTTTGAGGAAGTAGGTCACAAACCATCGGAGAAGAATGAAAAAAAAAAACCCTGAAATGATTGCTTTCAGCCTTATGTAAGGCTGTGCTGGTTTTGGCTGGGATAGAATTAGTTTTCTTCATAGTAGCTCGGATGGGGCTATGTTTTGGATTTGTGCTGGAAACAGCATTGATAACTCAGGGATGTTTTCGTTACTGCTGAGCAGTGCTTACACACAGTCAAGGCCTTTTCTGTTTCTCACCCCACCCCACCAGGGAGCAGGCTGGGGGTGCACAAGAGGTTGGGAGGGGAAACAGCCAGGACAGCTGACCCCAACAGACCAAAGGGATATTCCATACCATGTGATGTCACGCTCAGCATATAAAGCTGGGGGAAGAAGAAGGAAAGGGGGGATGTGGTATATCGTGCTGCAGCAGGTATACCTCTGAAGGGATTGAGGCCTAAGGATAAGTACATGCTGGAGAAGGTAAACCTCAAGGCATCTATGATTGTGGATGAGTCCATGCTGCAGCAGGTACACCTTGAAGCATCAGTGGCTGTGCATGAGGTCATGCTGGAGCACCTCAAAGCATGTGGCCATGGATAAGCCCACAAAAGAGCAGGTACACCCCTGGAGGGACTGCAGCCATGGGCAAGGCCATGTTGCAGCAGGTTCACTCCTGAAGAGACTGGCTGTGGGTAAGGCCATGCTGGAGCAGGTATATCTCTGAAGGCATTGTGGCCCATGGAGAAGGCCACGCTGGAACAGGTGCACCTCAAAGCGACTGTGGCTGTGGATGAGTCTATGCCGCAGCAGGTATACCCCTGGAGAGACTGTGGCTCATAGATAAGGCTCCACTTGGAGCAGGTACACCCCTAAGGGACTGCAGTCTGTGGATAAGTCCAGGCCGGAGCAGGGGCAAGGGGAGGAGTTCATGGCAATGTTAAACCCGATGGTCTGGTCCAAAGGGACCAGGGGTGGACATTGTAATGGATCTACCTTTCAATTGTTGTAGCCCAGGATTTGAGTTGCATGTGATAGGAATTACTATAGCAGGAACCACTCGAACCAGTGGAGGACAAGCCTTACAAGAAGCAGTGCAAGTGCAGCAGTGACCCGACCTGAGCTGGCTTTGGTGCCCAGTAACTCCACGCAACACACCACCTCTCCTGTCCTGAGTGACCACATTAAGAGATGGAGCCCAAAGTCATGGACTAAATGAACTCCGTGGACATTTTGTGGACATTTCTGGACATTTTATGGGCATTTTACAAGGATGGTCCATAGAGTAAGGGAATGATATCTGTGTATTATACCAAAGGATGGGAAGGGGGGGTGGTTAATGAGGTTGTATTGGAGAGTGTGGGACCTGAGCATGACATAAATGGTGCGGAATAAGGGGTGGAGAATGTGCTGGTTTTGGCTGGGATAGAGTTAATTTTCTTCATAGTAGCTAGTATGGGGCTATGTTTTGGATTTGTGCTGGAAACAGTGTTGATAACTCAGGGATGTTTTCGTTACTGCTGAGCAGTGCTCACACACAGTCAAGGCCTTTTCTGCTTCTCACCCCACCCCACCAGCAAGTCGGCTGGGGGTGCACAAGAAGTTGGGAGGGGACACAGCTGGGACAGCTGACCCCAACTGACCAAAGGGCTATTCCACACCATATGACATCATGCTCAGCATATAAAGCTGGGGGAAGAAGAAGGAAGGGGCGGATGTTCGGAGAGATGGAATTTGTCTTCCCAAGTAACCATTATGCATTCTGGAGCCCTACTTTCCTGGAGATGGCTGAACACCTGCCTGCCCATGGGAAGTAGTGAATGAATTCCTTGTTTTGCTTTGCTTGCGTGCACAGCTTTTGCT
This sequence comes from Ciconia boyciana, assembly GCF_034638445.1. Taxonomy (NCBI): domain Eukaryota; kingdom Metazoa; phylum Chordata; class Aves; order Ciconiiformes; family Ciconiidae; genus Ciconia; species Ciconia boyciana. The sequence continues at coordinate 9,289,894 of NC_132936.1, read as the reverse complement.
TTCTCTATTAAACTGTCTTTATCTCAACCAACAAGTTTTCTCACTTTTACTCTTCCGATTCTCTCCCTCATCCCACCGAGGGGGAGTGAGCGAGCAGCTGTGTGGTGCTTAGTTGCCAGTTGAGGTTAAACCATGACAAACACAAAATTTGCTCTTAAAAGCAAATCTAGTAATCAGCTTAACTCTGAGAAAGTGAACCTCCACGGAGAAGACAATGCAGACGATTCAACACATCCTGCTGTATTCAACTGTAGCCATTGTCTGGTTCTTTGGAGGAGAAAATGGCAGCCCAATTGTACAAGAAGGCAGAAGAAAGGAAAGACAAAGACAGTCCTCCCATCCTTGCGGACAGGATTTCAAAGCTTGAAGCACAAAATTCTTTTCTTCCCTCTCTCTTCCACTCATATGGCCAAGTCCCACATTTTTGAGAAAGCATAGAGAATCATGATTTCTGTGTATTTGGGCAAAGCTTTCTGAGAGTTGTCTTCAGCGGAAAGAGAGTTATTCCTATCTTGAACTTTTCACTCCACTTCCATCCTTGATGACTGGATTTTTTTCCCTGTTGTTAACCCCGGTAGGCAGCTAAGCCCCACACAGCCACGTGCTTACTCCTCCCCAGTGGGAGGGTAGAGAGAATCAGAACAGAAAAAGTGAGAAAAACCGTGGATTGAGATAAAGACAGTTTGATAGGGAAAGCAAAAGGTGTGCACTCAAGCAAAGCAGAATAAGGAACTCATTCACTACTTCGCATCGGCAGGCAGGTACTCAGCCATCTCCAGGAAAGCAGGGCTTCATCACGCATAACATTTACTGCTCCATAACTCCTAACGTTGTCCCACCTGTCTCCTTCTTCCTCCATCTTTTATTGCTGAGCATGACGCCATATGGTATGGAATAGCCCTTTGGTCAGTTGGGGTCAGCTGTCCCGGCCGTGTCCCCTCCCACCTTCTTGTGCACCCCCAGCCTACTCGCTGGTGGGGTGGGGTGAGAAGTAGAAAAGGTCTTGATGCTGTGTTCAGCAATAGCTAGAACATGGATGTATTATTAACACTGTTTTGGTAACAACTCCAAAACACAGCACCATAAGAAATAGTATGAAGAAAATTAATATTCCAGCCAAAACCTGTACATTTGTTCACCTTCCCTGACCCAACAATTCTTTTAGCTCATCTTCCACATTTTCATTACAAAGTTAGTCAACACTGTTCCTCAAAACCAAAACAAAGTTAAATTCATTTCTGTATTAAAACTTTATTTAGAAAAAAAAACAAAATTGTAGAAAAAAAAGAAAAACAATCTTACAACACAGCATGATTCTATTCATATCTTTGAACTTGTATATTTAACCTTTAGGAGTATCCAAAACTAAAAAATCCCAGAATACAAATGTTGATAGAGAGCTAAAACACTTTTTGCAAAATCTTTAGCAAGAAGTTAGAGACAGAAAAAAAATTAATGAAAAGTCAGCAAGTTCGAATTCTTTACATTCTTCTTTCATAGCAAATGGGTAGATTAAAGGAAAAATTCATGCAAGCTTTTTAGAAAAAAAAAAAGCTAATGTCAAGTAAATGAATTTGGGGCTGTCAAAGAAAATTTGATAATATGGTTTCTAGATGATTCATTTGTTAATGTGCAAAGTATGAATAGAGTCTGTAACCCAAGTGTGCGTCCACAAATTTGACATGCACCTGGCATCAAAGGACATCCTGACAGAACAACTTAAATGTTCTCATCTAGAAGAATAAAATTAAATTAAATTTAAAAATACATAGCAATTACCACATTGAGAAATTCAGAGGGAGGAAAAAAAATATTAACTTTTCCCCTAGACAAGGTCTTAGAATAATATGACAACTCATACTATCTACCATGCAGGCAATGTCGTTTATCAAATCCAGGTAAAATGATAGTGAAGCCAAGAATTCAGACTTGCCTTTAACTCTGTGTTATTTTATTAGACTTCATCCATTTTGCATTGTTATTGGACCATATCAAAAGCAAATTTAGCATTAAAATTTCTTTTTGCACACACAAAGAAAAGGAATGGTTTGGACTGAACGGTTCAGGTGTGAAGTCTAATATCACAAAATCTGAACTGCCAGAGAAGAGTAATTTAATGAACTTAGTTGTAAAAGTGTCTTTCTTGGTATGGCAGCCATACAGTGACACAGGCATTATATACTGTACTAGCATATTATGGCTGCTGTGCTTCAAGGCCAGGTCTTGTTTGGGATTAGGATTTTAGCTTTTTGAAAAAAACAATGAACTGAAACAAACAGTCAGCCCAAAATTAGTCTCTTAAATGCCTTTATTGGGTTACATTAAAATACAGACCAACTTGTCTGTGTCCGTGGAAGGGTATAGGTATAATATGTTTGTCTGCTTCGCTACATACATATGTATAAATTACTTTCACCTACCTAAAAAAATACTTTTTTCCCTGTCTTTCTCCTCCTTTTTCTCCCTAGTTTCAGTAAAATAAGTCAAGTTCCAGACAATAAACAGCTTAGTTAAAAAAATATGTAGGTCATTAATCTTAAGATTCAGCTAAACCTCTGTGGGTTTTCTTAAATTTCCCTGGAGAATTTTTAAAACCTCATATTTTTAAGACCTCAAATTCTAACCCTGTTCATTTAAGCCAGTCTGAGAAGAAAAGAGATAAATAATTCACTCCTCTATATCCCTTCCCAGCTCTCCCACTTAGCTGGCCTAATAAAACTGGGGAAGGAGGGTACAGGCAGTGTCAGAAGGAAGAAACAGTGAGATTTTAAAAAGCATTACAGAAGGGAAAACACAATGGTGGCCCTCATAGCCAGAAGACAAGAGAAAAAGTGTGGCCTTCCAGCAAGAGAGGCTAAGGATAAGCCTGCAAACTAGGTAAATTCCCCCAGCCTAAAACAATGAAGAAAATAGCCTAAGGTCTAGAGACACAGAAAATGTACTGAACTAATTGGGATGATTAGGAGTGAGGTAGCTGTGGTCTACTGGTGTCAGGAGAGACTTTGTGCCACATCAACTGCAATACAGCTTTGCTGCATAATTTCTGTAACAAAAGAGATGCGTACGCAGAAACCTATGTTCAGATGCCTGACCACGACTTACTGGGTGATCAAGAAAGAATAGTCAAACTGCAACCTTTATCAACAATTTTGAATAGTGAGAAGAAAAAGAGGTTAGAGGTAATGGTTTATGATCTATTAAGCTTGGTATGGTTCAAATATAGAGCAACAGGCTGCCGCTAGTTCTAAGCTGTGTTAAATAAAACCATAAAAAACAATTTTCTGTCTCTGTCCATTTATATACTAGCATGTGGTCTCTTTATTTGTCTTTCATCATTTTCTGTATATCATTCTTCTTTTAAAGTGGAATAAAACACTGATTTAAGAACCTAACCTTGTACTAAAGTCTTGCAGCCCAGAATCCAGCTCTTGAAGCTCTGGATTTATGCATGTGAGTATGACATGTTCTAAGGGGATTTTAATTTACTTTCATCATGTGATCCCTTTTCACCCTTCACATACGTATTGCATTCCTAGTAGCTGCATGGAGGTAAAGAAAAAGATATTGGCTTGAGGCAGAAAAAAAAATGCTTCCAGTTTATATCTGAAATGAAAAGGAGTCAAAGTGACAGCTACTGAGGTTGTCATGAATGCCAGCAGCTTCAGAGAAGAATATTTTCACATTAGCAGTGGCCAGAATTTGCAAAAGAAGCTCCCAATTACCTTTTGGATTTTCCAGAATCAACATTTGTTTTCATAATGTTTACTGAAATAGGTAATTGAGCTGAAATTAAGAAGCTCTTTCAGAAGTTTGACTCCTCTAACTGTTTTGCATGGTTTTGTTAGTGTCCCTCTGGCTTTCCGCTGAATCCAAACAACTTAGTTCCTTTGTTTATAAAATGTTACATGTGCCAAAAGATGCACTGTTTTGTTCTAATGCGACAAGTAGCAAATGACAGCACTCTGGGGAATTCCAACGAAAAGGAAAACAAGCATGAAATGCTAATGTGCTTCTCCATTGCCTTTCTGGATTAGAGGATCTTCCACAGATATTTTGACTGTTATTGCGCTGTAAATAATTTTGATAGAATTATAGACTCATAGAATAGTTTGAGTTGGAAACGAAGTCTGGAGATCTTCTGATCCAACCCCCAGCATAAAGCAGGGTGAAATTAGAGTAGGTAGAAGAGCACTTTGACCAGCTGAGTATTGAACATCTCTGAGGGCAGAGATTTCACAGCACCTCTGGGCATCCTGCTCCAATATTTGCCTGCACTTATATAGATGTTATTCTCCGTAAATCAAAATATCTGTGGTTGTATCTTCCACCCTTTGCTGCTTGCCCTTTAACTGCACTCCTCTGAAAGGAGCCTGACTCCGTCTTCTCTGTAGGTTGTGGAAGAGAGCAATTAGATCCCTACGATCCCCTTTATTTTTCTCTTCTCCAGGTTAAGCAAACCAACTTAATTAGCTTCATTTTACCTGTGATATTCCACAGCCTCCCCACCATCTTAATGACCCTTCACTGAATACTTTCCAGTTTGTCAATATCTCTTTCATTGGGGACCCAAAACTGATCACAATCTTCTTTCTCATGTTTCATGCAGCAAGATGACAGGGAAGAAACATCTTGCAGATAATGGTACCTGTACTGGGCACCTTGACTTCTGTCTCATGAACAGATCTTTAGAGATGTAGAGCTCCTGATTTATGAAAAAGCTAAAGCTAAGATCGCATTCTAATGAGCTCTCATTATTGAGGTGAGAGGGAGCAGCCCTCCAACATTACAGTTTTAACTGCTCATGTCAAAGACCCACATGGTGAAAACTTCTGTGATTTTTGAGCCAGGAGAGTAGAACAGCAGAGTAACTTAAGTTTTAACAACTAAATTGAGTAAAGCAATAAGGTATTGCCTAAACTGGACCATTTAGATAGCTGACCATAGGTGGTATCAACAGAATGAAAGTTAAAACAATCCAAACCCAGAGATATGCAGTTTTGCAGTTCAACATGAAAGGTACAGAACTGCACTGCATTATGAAGTGACTTATAGATGTCTCTTGTTTTTAACAAACAGTCCTACACAATAGATTTACTGTCCTACACAAACAGAGACCTAAATGAGGTAAATAAAATACCGAATTATGCAAGCACTTTCTTTATCAAAAGTCATCCTGTTGATGAAACTTCCCAGAAGATGGAGTTTTTGTTTAATTTGAGTGTCAGTAATTTGTTCTGTAATTTCTCATCACAAAAATGTGTAAGGTCAGTGCCCCACCATTGCTTAAGGGAAAATCTTAAAAAAACACCACTTGTTTTCAATTTATATCAGTAGCCAGATTCTATGGTCTCTACATTGTGTTTCTTTTAACCCTACTGACTTGGGTGTAGCTTCCAACCACTAGCAGCTAAACACACTCTCAGCTAGCAGCTAAACACACTCACCCCAGCATTGAATACCAGTGGCTTGCTATGTGTGTGCATGTGTGGGCAGAGGGGAGGGCAGGCAGTGAAAATTGGACAGTTTTAGCACACCATTAGAGCATCCAAGCCTGAAGTCACAGTGTTTAACGCTTGGAATGGGATGGTCAAGCAAAACGCTACCACTTTTATCTGGAATCTGGGAATAAAGCCAACTCGGATAAAAACAGAAAAAAAAAACCAAAAACAACTGACTAATCTGACAGCTGTGGCAAAGCATAGTGAGAGCAAATGCCAAGCAAGCCAAGAATTTGAGTACTGTACTGCAAATGGTGCATGCCTATACTGTACACTGGTGGTGCATATAGACAGCTGCATGAAGGCAATGTATAAATGAGTGGTAGGTAGATGTTTCAGGGATCACACCTGCAAGAGCCTCACATTCTCTCGAGGATGCCTGAAAGTACATTACTTCATTTCCAGTTTTGATTTGCAAGTTTTTTAGGATATGAAATTTGAAAGGAATGCCCAGTCTCCTTAACGTGGACAACAAAAATCAAAGGACATGCTTGAAAACCTAGAGGACATCTTCCAGATTTCTTGATCAACAGTTCTCCTGTTACTGTTGTGCAAGACAGAGTTGCATGGTTCAGGTAATTTTGCAGAAAAGACATTGTACTTGGAAGAAGTTCTCTGACACAGAGGTTCACTGAAACAGCTGATGAAAGATAAACAAATAGTCTTGCTGTATCATCTTGCAATGTCATGAGATAATGACACTGCCAACAAGGCAGTCAACACCAGCTCCAGTGGAAGAGACAGCTTTGTGACACTCAGTGTGAGGCAGTAAAGCAGGTCTTAGACGAGTATTTGAGGAAGAGAGCCTGGGATTCGGATGCTCTGGTGATGTATGGAATGAACAAATTTGAGAGAATAAATGAAACAGATAAGTCAGCTTCAGAGTTCAGCCTATGGTAACCCTAGTATTTTGCTTAACACAGCAGTCTGAGGGCTCATAATAAGAGAAACTCTCTTCAGCAGGAATAAACTGTGCGCATTTTATTTTCTAAGTGTGAAATCCCAAAAGGGACTCAGAGAGGCTTTATATTATTACTTGGGTGATGAACATGATATGAGTGTCCTTGCTTTACCTGTAATAGCTTTTAGATATGCTTGCACTTCATTGCACTTAATATATCAGCTTATTCTTTGATTTTTTTATACAAAAAGCATGCCAGAAACATAAAACTGAAAGAACGGGATGAACCTGTGTTTGGAATTTCCCCAGATGTCTTTTTCATTAAGGGATTCATAATGTTATTTCTTTTTAATTTTAATCCAACAAACACCTTCTTGGGACCAAAACCTGTCAGATAAGGTAACGAACGTGGAGATTCCGTTAACTGAGAGGGGGTATGTAGGCATGAACATGCCTACTGCAAGGAAATCAATTCATCCAGCCTAGTCACCTGCCAATTTTAGATTAATTACTAGTTTATTCTACTACCTTGCATAGAAGCTTCCATGTCTCCCTGTGGGGAACTATTCCATCTTTTCATAGTTTTCATTGTCACGTAGACTTTCCTGCCACCCAGCCTAATTTCTTTTTCCTTGATTTTGTATTTTGCATTGTATTCACCAAAAGGACTCACAGCTGTGTCTCTGTTTGAATCTCCTTTTGTAATTTCTTACCCTATTTCTGTTCTTTCAATATTTCTTTGCAGGTTGTTCTGCATCCTCCGTGACACTGGCAGTATCAGCTCTGACTGATCTATCATCCTAAAGCTCATAGCTCTAGAGCATCCCAATACCTTCCACCTCTCAGCTGAATATATGATCCCGCTTATAATTATCTTGTTTAACGGGCCTTCTGCCAGCTTTCAGCTCATATGGCAATTTCTTAAGGAAAGCAGTTTCAATTAACTTTTCGTAGTTTTGTTATTGCTCTTCTTATTTATTTTGAAATACAGTTTTAACCAGAAAAATGGGGTCTGATTCTGCTTTGACACTACTGAAGCTTCACCTGTTTCATGGATATATTATGAGTATGAACAGGAATAGCAAAATACATGGGCAGGTATTAGTTACAAAGCTCTGCTTTGGCCACCAGTGGGTCTGTTCTGGAGCTGGCTGGAACTGGCTCTGTCCAACATGGGGGCAGCCCCTGGTCTCTTCTCACAGAGGCCACCCCTGCAGCCTCCCCTTTACCAAAACCTTGCCACAGAAACCCCACACAAGATCTCATTACAGTGTTGATAACATTTTGACTGTCAATAAAACACGAGGGGAACCAGGACAATTCAGTAGGGTGATCCTAATACTCCAGACCTTCAAAAGATAATCTTCCTAACTCAGACTGTAAAAAAAGCCAGAATCCCTTTTCTTCAAAGAGTTATAAAAAATTATGATTTGTTGGGTTCCTTTTTCTATACACATATTTTCCCTGGAAAACCGTAATGAATCTGATGACGGCATCTAGAATCATAGAATCATAGAATTGTTAAGGTTGGAAGAGACCTTTAAGATCATCAAGTCCAACCGTAAACCTAGCACTGCCAAGTCCACCACTAAACCATGTCCCTAAGCGCCACATCTACATGTCTTTTAAATACTTCTAAGGGTGGTGACTCAACCACTTCCCTGGGCAGCCTGTTCCAATGCTTGACAACCCTTTCAGTGAAGTAAAATTTCCTAATATCCAATCTAAACCTCCCCTGGTGCAACTTAAGGCCATTTCCTCTTGACCTATTGCTTGTTACTTGGGAGAAGAGACCGACCCCCACCTCACTACACCCTCCTTTCAGGTAGTTGTAGAGAGCGATAAGGTCTCCCCTCAGCCTCCTTTTCTCCAGGCTAAACAACCCCAGTTCCCTCAGCCGCTCCTCATCAGACTTGTGCTCCAGACCCTTCACCAGCTTCATTGCCCTTCTTTGGACACGCTCCAGCACCTCAAAAACATTTGTTTTCGTTTGTTTATTTGCAGCATAGTGTTGTGCACTGCTAAAAGGCTGTGGCTGTGCAGCAGAGAGAAGGCTGCCATGTACCCAGCTGTAGTGAAGAAGGATGAGGAACCCTTCCAAGAGAAAAAAGGTTGAAACTGGAAATGTCTGAGGGCTGAGAGAAAATTCAAGGGAGGAAAGGGTCAGCAAAAGTAACTGAGACCCACAAAGATGAAAGGCTTATTTCATGTTCTGTTGTACTGGGTTAATCTGGCAAGGTTATGAGGGGTGGCCTCTGTGAGAAGAGGCCAGTGGCTGCCCCATGCTGTACACAACTGGCTCCAGCCAGCTCCACTACAGACCCACTGCAGGACACAGCTAAGCCCCTTGTGAAGTCTGTGGCACCTCTCTGAAAACATACTTAAGAAAGAGCATCAAATGCCAGAGGGAAAGAAAGCCTCAACACTGTACAAGCACTGGGTATGGAGAGTAAGCAAGCAGCTGAGTAGGTGCTTGTCTGCAAGCTGAGTCCAGCCTACCAGATCTGTAAAACTTAAAAGGAGGCAGCATAGCTTAACACCTTCTTAGTCTTTTTGGGGTGCTTACTCTTGGCAGATCCATCTTAGCGCCTGAGGTCTTATCATCACTAAACAATGTGAACCACTCCTGGCTGCATTTGCACATCCTGACGAAGCCAAAGTTTAGTCATTGAAAAGAGAAGCTCTTCTTCTGTGGATAGTTTGGACAGATTTCATAAGGCAAAAGGAAGGACACAGTTTTAAATTGCCTTCTCTATTTATTCCTTTAAATACTTGAAATTCACCTCACGATTATGTGTCCCATTTGTTTTTAACCCTTAAAGGTAGTACTTCCTCACAGACTCATGTTCCGAGCCTGACTTTTCTCACTTGTTGATTTCAATTGCCCATACATGGACATTTAAGATAATTTGATAATTTCTAGGGTATCCTGTCTGGCCTCCTGCTGCCAGGACAGTAGTGTTTCTCTAGGTCTTGTATCTAATTGGTGTTATGCAGATACCTCATTAATCTAGGACATTGCAAATGGCACTAGGCAGGCATATTTGGGAACCAAGTTAAGCTTTGAGTGTCCTTTTTAGGATAGTTCTTTAAATTGTGTGAGTTCACTGTTGGAAGTACAAGATAACATTGGAAACAAAGTAAATTGCAACAATGCAATAATTCAGTAGTTCCCAAACCACATTGTATGTCTTGCTATGTATAATTGCATAATACTCTGGTTCTTTGAGTCTTCATCTGCAATTTAAACAACCAGGTGCAATCCATGTGACCCAAGGTAGATAACTGCAACGCAGATGTCTACATTTGAACCCAGTGAGCACAGGCTGTCTGCACTATCAAAGAAGAGGTACAGATACTCATTATCCTAAAAGATTACTTTTAGTCTTCCTAAAATATACATAAAAAATTAATCCCATGAACTACACATCAAATGACTCTGATAGTCGCTACTGAAAGCTACTATTGCATAGTCAACAGATTGAATATAAAGGGAGTCTAGGGTGATAATTCATTGTCAATGTTTAAATTAGGTGGGATGAATGTCATATCTAAAGTCTCTGTAAAATGTTAGCTCACCATCTTAAGGATTTATGCAGATCCAAGATCCTGCAGCTGATTTATTCTAACAGAAGGGCAACTCTCAGTGACCATGGTTTGTTGATCTTGTTTGCTCTGTAATTTTCCAAAATGAAATACAAAATGAGGAAAACAGATCTTGTCTAGCAGTACCTCATGATCTAATTTAAAGTGTTCAGGGAAGGAATATGATAAATATAGAGAAGCCAACAGCCAAGTTGAGTTCCCAAGATAAGACTGAAATACAGAAATTTGAGTCCTTGATATCAAGCTCTGAAAGATGCCAAACATACTTCCAACAGAAAACACCAAGGGATAAGAAGTTACTCAAGATTTTATATTAAAGTTTCAAGAGATGTCATTTCACTAGCACTGGAACATTTTTCATTGACAAGTTGGTGAGAAAAACATTGGCTTCTTTTTCTTGACTCTGCACTGCCTATGAACATATTACATTGGCCTTTAGGAAAAGGAAAGCTATATGCTCGGGACATTTTGCTCAGGATTTTGCTCAGACCTACACTAAAAAACTTCAAAAATCTATCAAAACCATTATATTCCAGCTATAGTAAATTGGTGGAAAGGAATGGGGCCAATATGTTAGAAAGTTTTAGCACAAGGCATTTAAATATTATGGCAACAATGGATATTTTCTGTATCCATAAAATATTTTATGAAAAAAAAATCTGAATATTCTGTTTGTCTTCAGGCTGATTAGACTTCAAGTTCATTAAAGAAATAGACAAATGTCATATCCAAGATTATTAGTTCTGAATGCAGAAAGCATTTCCTTCTGTGCCTATGAGGTAAATTGTGGAAAACAGTTTGATTTGATGAGGAAACTTCCCATTGCTTATTCCACCCTTAGGACAATTTCAGCTTCTCTGCTGCAGTCATTGGCACCTTAACATTTTTATTAAATAATTTACCACTTATAGATGTTTCATCAGACTTGAACAAAATAAACTTAATTCTTGCTCACATCAGCTTTACTGTGTGTCTACATTTGGGTGCAATGCCTTATATCTGCCCCAGAATTTTCTACCTAACAGTATGTAAGTCTGGATGAGCACTTGGGAATGAGGAATGCACTGTTTGCAACAATTTTATATTCAAGAACTTCACTCACTACTCAAGTGACATGTGCCAATGAATTTCATTCTTTGGATTGCTTAATATAGAAATAATTAATAGTGTTATACAGTATTTGGACTGTAACTGGTTATCTATCAGATGGATTACTGACTTAAATTTTACAACCTGCTTCTTCCCACAATGTGATTCATTTAATCATAAAGCTAGTATGATTTTCTGATTCTACACCCAATTCAGCAAAATACGTAAGAACGGATTTAACTGTAAGTATGCAAATGTTTCCACAGACTCCAAGCATATATTTAAGTGGTCTGCTGTCTCAGAGCCTAAGTAAATCTTGATTCTTGATCTAAAATTTGCTTTTCATAAACATCTGTGAGCTTCAATTCATACAATCGTTAAAGAATAAAAAGTTTAGCTACAAAAGTTACCAACAAAAGGAAATTCTGTTTGAAATTCACCAATATGTTTGCTAATCATTTTTTCAGTATTTGCCCATGTCTGTTCAAATGTCTGGGTTGTGGCTTTTCATCTATTTCTGGAATATTTTAAGCAAGCTGTGCAAAAATCTTCCTTTGTGCTAGTTTGGCAAATTGCAGGAAGGTTGAAGGTTTTTATCTTTTTTTTTTTTTTTTTAATGCCTTCATGTAGACTGTGGAAAGCTTAAATCACTTAAACTTCCTTCTAGGAGTCTGTTTTTCAAAGAGTTCATTCAGATGTAGCTTGTATTTCAGGTATGTTGTGAGCAAAGATGCCTTTATTCATATAAATGCCACTACTTTACTAGACCTGGGAAATCTTTAGCTGTTTATATTTCTTTTAACATGAGTAGCTAGAGGCTTTCCATCCCAACATTACTTAATGAGCTGTTCTGTGTCTTTGCCTTACTAGAATACAAGCACCTTCAACATTAATTGGGGGAGAAATGGCATGTGTACAGAAACTTACATGACAATCACAAAGCTTAATTTTTTTATGTTTTTAAAATAGCTACTCAGCCCTGGTTTCAGATCGAAATACTAGCATTAAATGATTGTGGCCTTCAAAGGTTATATAATTTAATCTAAATATTCTACCAACACATAATGAAACCACTGTAAAGACTCGTCGGTGATTGGCCCACCTTTCCATTTTCAGGGCTATATCTGAGCATAGATAAAGTGACCTCCTGCCTGAAAGAGAAATGAAATGCAGCAGTAAAACAAATTAGCAAATGTGAAACATTTGTTATTGAACGGGAAAAATCTTCCCTTTTAAAATGTACAAATTGGCATAAATGACATGTCTAATTCTCTTCATGTTTGACTGGAGAACTAATAAACAACAGAGAAGATCAGCACAAAGCGTTTCAAGCTACTATATGAACAGGTTAATACCAGTACTGCCTACTCCTAACAGTTAACCTGAGATATGATTATTTAACTTTGCTGCTTTTTTCTCTTGATTTACAATGCAAAGTTTTACAATCCAAGCATACTGTTAATAAAACAAACAAAGATAGAGTACTCAAGAAAGCTATCACAAGGGCTGTCAGCTACACAGGAACCAGTGAGCCTTTAGAAATGTCATCATATGAAATGTGATTGTTCTCGTTCTGTTACGCAAAAAGGGCAAATAAGAGGGACTTCCTTATTTTTCTTAACCATTCATTGATTTACATACTTCTACAATGACCTTCCTCACTCCTGTTTTCTCCAGACTAAACAAACTCCATCTTTTCAATTTCTCCTCCATAGAAGTCTTTGTTACCCTCTAATAGTCTTGTCACTGGCCTCCATTTATTTCTGCTGCATTTTTTTTCATTAATATGAAAAAAGAGACCACAAGACCGCAGTATCCAAGATGAGGGCAAGCATGATTTATACAATGTCGTAACATTATCTTTAGGATTGTTTTATATCCTAGTCCTTACGATAGCACAACATGTGATATTTTGTTTGGCTACTCCTCTGCTCAACAGATGTCCCCACGCTGTCTGCAGGATCTCAGGAGTTTGCTAGTATAGCTTTGCCCTCCTTCTCTCACTTCAGCAGTTTCAGCCAATTGCTGCTCTCATATCTCCCTTAGCTATTTGTCTTCACCAGTGAACAGTGAGAGAAGAAGAACCAGAATGGAGAAAAAGACCAGCAGCAGCCTCCGGATACAGCTGTCCCACCACCTCTTGCCTCCTCTACTTGGTGCTGGGACAACCCAGTCACCTCACCCTGGGTTTGTCCCACAGCTCACTGCAGTAACTCAGCTCCAGTGACCAGGAGAGGTGCAAGGCAACAATGATATGTTGAGCAGGGAGAGAAGGAGGAAAAAAGCATCTGGCTTTGAAATAGGAGGCGGAGAGAAGTAGAGGGAGAGAGCAATGGAGTTTTTTGGAGATGACGGAAGTCTGATTGGCACTTCGAGCAACCACAGTAGCAAGATTGTTCCAGGACTTGTTGTGAATCACAGAACTACAGAAATGGCAGAAGACTTTATTTGTTTGGGGAGTTAGAGTTTATTTTTAACCTGTAATTACTTCAAATTATTCTTCTTTTTCAACTGGAATTGAAATTTAATTTACCTTTGTAATACCTAAACAAACACTTCTGAACATTGAATTCTTCATTCTTCTCCAGTGAAATAATTGCATCACTTTCAAGTGTTATCATCTTACACAGTTCTCTAGCTCGTTAATAACTCATACATCAAACTATGCAGAACATGGTGTTTTTCATCAGGTACCTCTATATTGAACAGTAGGGATAAAGTTTACCTGATCAAATGTTTTTGCTGTCTAAAAGTAGAATATATAGTCCAAACTAGTCACCAAGGCTCCCTAGAGAGAGAGGGTCACCATGAAGCACTTCCACGAGGTGAGCCATCTCATCTAGGATAAGATGATTTGCCCTTTGTTTTCTGTCTCTTTAGCAGTTTCTGGTGCGTAAGTGCAATTCACCTCTAATGTATTAGGGCTACTTAATTTCCTTGAAAGCCTCCTTCAAGGGGTTTCATAAAAGGCTTGTTGAAATTCCAAATTAGTTCTAATAACTGCCTTCTTGTACCTATGATTCAGTTCAAATACTCAGAGATGTGTGATTTTCTTTCATGGCAGCCGTACTTTTTCAGCTTTACCATTTGATACCAATCAAGGTGTTCTGTAAACAAAATAGATCTTCATTTATAATTCAAATCTTTTTTCATACTGAAGCAAATCTGAAATCTACAATTTCTAGCACTTTTTAAAAGATGATTATACTTTCTGCCATCAAACTCCTCGGGTGGGGTTGATTAATTTAATGAGGGATTACATCTGTTTTGACAGCATTTTCTTTAAATTCCTTCAGCATGTCATCCAGTCTTGATACCTTGTCACCATCCAGCACCTCTCCAGAACCTTAACCACTGCTACCGCTTCCTTGTAGTGACTCCAAAAGTTATTTTAGGATACATATTTTTCCATCATTCTTAGTGAGAAAGACAGTCTGAAAGAAATGTAATTATTTCTTGACACCGCTACCGTATTTAAACACATTAATTTACGATAGTAGGTATTATAGTGGATTGCAGGTTGTGGAGGAGGAAAGGAAGCAATAATCCATGTCCATTCCTCTTGAGAATGTGAAGATATACTGGAACTGTAAAACCATGTTTACAGCGCTGAAGGAAACAGAGCCAGAGACTGGAAATCAGCAAAGACCAACCTTCTCCACGTAGTACTTGGCTGTGGGACACAAATGGTACTCAGTGGTTCAAAAGTATAACAACTATTTTGTGGGGGTTTTTTTCAGTTTAAAGTGCATGAAATAACATGCGGTCTGTGTAGCTGCCCAGAGCGGTGTTTGTGTTCCCTGTGATGCAGCACAGAAGCATTTTGGGGTGCTTGCATGTGGAAGGCTGTGGGGACAGAGCTGAAAGGGTCTGTATGGTGCAGAGCACCAAAAATGGATGCTCCAATCATTGCAGTAGGCTGTTATTTATGAAGTAGCACAGTGTATCAGGATCTGGCAAACTAGGGCAGCCTAAGAGTACACTCAATGTGCTAATTTCCATTTGAGATAAAGAAGTACAAAGAACCAAAATCTACCTTTTTTTGACAGACATTGAAATGGAATATGGGTTTTTTCTTCATGTCATTACCATAAGTCATCAATTTAATTCAAGAGTATGTAAGGAGAATCTCCCATGTTGTCATTTATTGTCATTTTTCCCACTGTATTCCTAATTCACATTTCTACTGTTCCCTTGTCATTTTTCGTTATATTTTTCTCCCTCATTTTACTAGTAGAACAACCTTGGACTTCAAAAGAGGGAGGATCTCTGCTTTGAAATAGAAATTAACAGTTCAATGTGATGCCTTCAATTCAGGATTTATGAGTAACGAGACCATGTATGCATTTAGTATTTTCATGGATAAAAGCGAAATACTGCAAAGCAACTTCCCTCGCATTTTCCTAACACTTGCTCAATTAGTCTTATTGATTTAGAGATGAATGTCCAAAAGAAACATCTCTCATTTTATGCAAGAGTTAAACTGTCAGACTAAAATACAATCTCTCCACAGTCAGACTAAATTAAAAGATACTACAGCAATCCCAGGAAGTTAAATAGATTTGAAAAGAAAAGAAAATACAGCATAAGTTAAGTTTTATAAAGCTTCATCAGCTCTCAGAGTTTTTTTCTTTCTTCTCCTTCTTCTTTTTTAATCCTTACAATAAAGGAGATCCTCTAACTATAGAAAGGGATTTATCACAGATGACAAAACTATGAAAGGTGGTCATAATTTCTGACACTTCATTCCCCTTCCTTCCTCTTACTCCTAGCATAAAATTTCCAGACAAGTTTTGTAATGACCTAGCAGGTGCTGGTTGTGCAGCTCCAGGTAATGTCACAATTCAGACCCACAATGTACTGATAGCTTTCCACCAAGACTTACAACATTACTTGGGTGACTCGCTGTGATTTGCAGTCTGCCATTGCTGTATGCGTTTTTACAATAATGCTTCATAAATACATTGCTGCCTCAGCATCTGATAACTGAACCATTCCCCATAGGTGCATTATGGAAAATATTTCATGTTTAAATTATTGTGAAATATTGTCCCGTCTTATCTCCCAGATACATTATCCCCATAAATACTGTAAATGCTGTAGCAAAAGGTTTATCTGTTCTAATTAGCATGTATGGAGGAATGAAAACCAGCTTAATTGCATTTTGTTCCTCCTGAGCATTTAATTCACTATGTGTCCAGTGGAAAAGAAAAAAAAATAATATCTTTACACTGGAAATTATCAGAATGGTGATCAATTCACAGTTTTAAAGTTTAAAAGTAAGGGTGGGAAGAGCTGATTAGCCGAGGCAATGTTTAGTAGGATACAGAACCTTGTATCTGCAGTTTGTGGATTCAAACCCAGTTTGTTAGTAGAATCTGAAAGGTTTATCAGAATCACAGCTTTCAAGACCAAAAAATACCTTTTGATCAAATATCCTGACTTTACATAAAAATTACCTCTTTATCCCTGCACTACGAATACTTTTTGTTTGATCAAATTGTATGCCTCAGGAATGCATGAAAACATTCAATGGATTAGAGACCCAGAGAACCCAGCCTTGCCAGAATTTATTTCAGTCAAGAACAGCTACCTCTCTTTTTTTTTCTTTTTTTTTTTTTTTGTAAGAACCATTGGGCCTGTAATATCAGGCATTCTCTTTGCATTGCTGGATTTGTACAGTGTACAGTACAGTCCACTTCAGTCCACTGTACATTTTTACAGTACAGTCCACTTCATAATCTAGACCAGCTGCTTTTTCACCTCATTTTTCTGGGTCTGTTCTATGTTGTCTTAGTTTTTCAACATTCTCTTAAAAACAGAGACATGTCTGCTGCACAGAGTGTTCCAATATTAGTCTTTCCAGTTGAAGTCTCCCTCCCCACTCCCAATCATTGTTTCACTATTTATGCTCAAAGAGTTATGCTACTCCTTTTTACAACTGAATGTTATTAAGTGCTTGTGTTGGCTTCTTTGCTCCCTAGTTTTCTTTTCAGTATCCTTTTTTTCAGGACACATGGGTTAGCCATGGTCAATACTGTAAGAATGAGGTCTAAGTTATCTAAAACTCATCCAAGAGTATGACAGCGACCAAGTACAACTAATTTCCTCAGCTTTCTAATCCATAGGCAACTAAATTCAGAGCTCTCCCTGACTGGCTTGGAAGGGCTCTGGGTAATGAACTTTTTTCACCCACACATCCTCAGAAGTTCTTGTTCATTGGAGATTAACATGGCACTCGCCTGTCTCACAACTAATTTAGGTAGGTAGTGAAGGTGTTATGTCAAGTTTAGAAACAGATACATGCATTCATTGTTCCAATACAGCATTTTCACAGCAGTATGACATTATTTGCTTACTTTTTCTACAGCATTTTGCCAAATCAGTTGTTCTCCATGTCATATTTTTGCATTTGATTGTCCTCTACCTTAAATATATAGTAAAAATGGGGGGTTATAATAAATCTTATTTTTACAGTATTACTGATTGATATGGTATAGGCCTATATTTATCACTTGTATTACACTAATGCATAGCCTCACCAGGAATCAGGGCCCTTCTGTGCTGGATGCCTGTCACATATTTAATAAAAAATGTAATTCCCTGCCCCAAAGAGACTAGTTTCTAAACATAGAGTTGGATAGGCAGGTGGAAAAAACCCAAAAGTAGACAAGGCAATAGTGAAACAATCATTTTTCATCTTGCAAAATTGTAACTGTTATACTACACAGCAATTTAAATCTGTTTTCCCATGTACCAAAGGCAATCTGTTTTCTAGTTTCAATAACTATCTCTTTTCCCATTAGTTAAAAATATTTATATCAATCTTATTTCATTTGATTTAATCATTTTTAAATCACTTTCACTGAAGTATAAAAAGCTGTTGAACTCCTTTGTTTAAATATGAAACAGCAATAATCACTCTTTGGTGTTATTCTAATTAGCTAGATCTCCTCATGGAGGATAACAAATGCATACTAACTCAGGACAATTAGAAAGATGCTAATAAATGCAACATCATGGTTCCTCACAGAATGCAAAACCAGTACCAATATGTAACCAAGCAGTTTGCAAAGAAAATTACCACATTTCAGGAGCTAGAACTTAAAGCTCTCATTGGGATGATTTTAGGAGACAAGGACTCATTATGCTTATCAGTCAGTATTCATACAGTTACATTTTGGTCCCTTCAGTTGATGCTAGGCTGCAGTGAAAATGGAAGTTATCAATAGTCAAAAAAAAAGGCAAAGCTGTTGAATCAGGAAATTTGAAAGTGCCAGGATTAATTCACAGCTAGCAAAAAGCAGCAAAAATCCTCAAACTTCCATGGAATTGCAATATCTTCTCCTGTCAATGTTTGTAATGTATCTGACACTGAGTGTAAGCTAAACTAGTAAAAAGTCTGGAAATGAGAAAGAAAAATACACATCAGTTGATGGGATTTCATTTTGTTCATTTGCTTTTTCCCGAGATCAGTTTTGTTTCCAACAAACTGTAATGCTGAGGACATCCCAAGGAGGACAACACTGTTGACATCCTGTCTTGCAGAAGCCTAGTTGTCCCTTCTGCACCTACTTTGAGACACTGTACACAACTCATCAGGGAGCTCCTGAAAGGTTTGCCCTATCCTCTACAAACCAGTAAGGGTCCACTCTACAGCTCACGGAATCCAGTAGAAATCGTTCTGCAGGCTTCAATATTCCTTGGATCAGACCACAAGATATAATCAAACTAAACCTATTTTTTTTAAATACGAGAGTTTAAATTATTCCATTTGTATGTGACTCCAAAGAAGCCCTATCCCATCAGAAGACACCTGCTAAATTCAGCATGAATCCCTCTTTCACTAGTCATATCCAAAGGGCAAGGACAACAATTCTGCTGGATTTCAAAATTAAGCTTTTGGGACCAAACTTTGCTGTCTTTCTCCTTGAGAAGTCCCCATGGCATTCAGTCCATCATCATGTCCAATACCCAAGACAAGCAATTAAGAACACGAAACAGTTTAAAACTAAGGCACAGGTTATAAAACTGCAGTATACCTTTGAGATCCAGGCAAAATATTTGCTATTGTAACTTTCCCATCTTGCCAAAATATTTGTTATCTCAGAGGCAGAATTTTTCAGATCCACACTCAATGGCATCTATAAGGTAGTCCCACTGGTGTCAAGCTGGCATCACAATAACATGTGCAGTAATACTCTGGGAATCCAGAATAGGACTATAATAAACATGTAGTCCCATAACATTACAAAACCGAGAAGAGCTCCAGGTGGTGCTAAGAAATATGTATTTATGTTACAAATATAAGGCCTGATCCCATTGTCTTCCCTCAAGTCAAAAAAAAAAAAATGTAATGTAATGTCATGTAATACAAAACATTTCCTAATCACAGTCATATTTTTAATTGCAAAAAGAATTTAATCCTAAAATTTAATCCTAATTTCTGTAATTTGTCATTACCATCTTATAAATAACAGATTTCTTGATTTAGCAGTCCTACCAAAATAGTCCCAGTTATTTCAGTAAGAGTGCTTATGGATATACGGACTCATTAACATAAGGCTTACAGAACTGGGGCCCATTTTAAATGAAACTGCTAAGGGAGAAAATTCCTACTAACGTGATAATGCAAGGGCAAGTCTGAGTCATAGAGAGGGTAGCTTAGGACGGGAGGTGAGGCAGCCCTGATTTTGCGTGCAGCATAGCATCTGAGGTGTCCAAAGCGATCACTGCTATTTTCTGTTTAAAAGCAACAGAAAAACTCTGCTTTCGGAAATGGCACATGTAAATTGAAGGAAGTGACTTACTTGTTTATTTGCATCACTGGCTAAAGAGCAGTTTTCCCTGCAGGCTATAAAACTATACATTTGCATCTTGACTAAGATCTGATCACTTTCCACCCGCTGACAGCCCAGCACGGAAAAAGGTGTCCTTGAGGGTCAGAGCAAGGTGGTCTTCCTCACCTTGTGTCTCATCTGTGGAGAGGGGAAGAGATAAGTGCAGAAATTAAAGGCGCTATGGAAATTTCCAAAGAAAGAGAAAGAGTTCTAGAGTGGCCTCTGCTGTACTTCCTCTCCTTCATTTTGTACCAGCACCGATCAATGGACCCATTGTCTGCTGTAATTCCCTGCAGTCATTACTTTACAGGTGAGTAATTTATGGCTTTGTAAAGGGCTCTGGGATGTTTGATTATGTCAAAGGTGTTATTGAAGTTCAGATTGTAGTTGTATCCTAAATAGGACGAGATTACCACTGGGATTTATATCATTGCTTTTGCTAATTGTTTACAACATGGTGCCAATCACACTGTAGGCGTACTTGCAGCAAAAGAAGAGATGGTTCTGTGTAGGTGAACACAAACCCTATTAGGTGACAAGCTATCCAAAACAGTGCATGGCATTGACCTCCAGTGGCAGAAGTAATGATAGGCAGAACAAGGAAATCTAGCACCGAAGACATTAGACAAAGCTCTCAACTGGAAAGGTTATTTTTCAGTGTGCAAATTTCTCAGTCCTCATCTGACCCAAGTTCCCTATCTCATGACAGCGTGGGTAAGGGATGGGACAGACTATTCCAGAGCCACAGCATCAAAGGGTGACTGGGGAATAACTTCAGAACTACTGTATAAATGTCTGCCTATGGGGACAAGTACAGCAATTGTGGGTGGAAGTATCCTCTTTAAGGTGAAGGGCAGAAATCTCAGTGCCTCCCAGCTAAAGTGGCAAGAAAAAGGAAAATGAGACATGATTATTCCCCACAGGACTCAAGTTCTTATCCCTGCAGTCTTCAGTCAGAGTAGGAAAGCTTATACCACACAGTAAGTTTTCCAACATGTCTGTAAGCCGGCTGTGTCCCTGGGGATTACAAGTGCGAAAGCATCCTTAGATCCATCCCCAATGACAGAGACAGGGGAAAGGAGTAAAATCTTCTTTTTAGTGGCAGATACTACAATGATGTAAGAACTCCTTTCCCTCAGAGGGCTCACATTAGCATTTTCTCTCAGTCCTGAGCGTAAATCATGCCATTTAGTCACAGTCTATAGCAAGCCTTCCTGAGCTCTCACACCCCCACCTTCACCTTTCCTATCTGATGAGAGCATCCCAGCTTCGTTAAGTGAGCCACAAACTCCAATTCACTCTTTTCAGTGGACCTTCATGTCTTCTACTAGGTCCACACAATTCCACTTTTAGAAAGCTTCTATTTCTATTTCGATGGAGGGACATAGTACAAATAAGTGTCCAGAGGGATCCTCAGCAATAGTGCCATCACTGGGGACAGGTTCACAAAGTGACTTAAGCATTATCACACCAACACTGCATTATTGAATAGTCAGGCACTGCGCTCCTAGACTCACCAGAGCTTAAGAAATGTCTTAATCTTCCCTTTCATTATTTAGCAAATAATCATTTGATATTTGGTAGCTCATGATTCGCAGAAAACAAATCCCTCCAGTGTGTGTGGGGGGGGAGGAATTCTACTGTGTTTATTCTGCATATTGCCTAGCCTCTGCTTCCGATTGTGAGAACATGTTTCAAGGGATTAGTTACTGGATTTGGAAGAATTATGGTTTCAACTTTCTGACTGAAGAAAAGGAAAATCTTCTAGCCTACTAAAAATTAGAGGGTAATATTGAATGCATAAGGCAGTACTTGTGTGCCAAAACGTAACTGCCGAGGGTATAGGAGATTACATTATAGTCTCTGTGAAGAATCAGATGGGAAGAATTGGAATGGAACACATTGGACTTTTGATAATACTTTCCAGCAATAAATCTTCCTTATTTTCCTAACAATCCATGTCCTCCTGCACATTGGGCAGAATACCTTAATTTCTGACTTACAGTTGGGGAACTATACTTGGGGAGACTGTGGAATTCTAGGATGGAATGTGAAATGCCTAGACAATGTCCTTGGATGGTCAAGACCCCCCAAGTAAAGAATGAAAAACCAAACCTGACATGTATGATGAATGTGTTTTGAAGACATGCTGCAGGTCAGCATCAGTGAAATGCAGAGGCAGAGAAAAGCATTCTGTTGTTTTTTCAGGAAATACAACACATTGACCAGTTATGTTTGTCTTGGCCATCAGATCTGAGTACTGATTATTATTTGACTAATAAATATCAACTTATTTGGGAAAGAGCATGTCCATTGCTAGAAATTACAACTGGGCACACTAATGAACCAGAAGACTGACACTCCTTCCAGAGTTTAGCCAAGGGAAAATCATAGGTAAAATAAGACATGAACAAGGGAAACAGAGATCAAAGAGCCATCAGGACACAGAAAAGGGCAAAGGAGCAGAAACATATTTTCTGGGGGAACAAATCCACACCTATCAGACAAGTTCTGAATGATGCCTGGGTCCACTTTCAAGAGAACACTATGATAAGAAAGGTAGAGCTTGGGGAAAAGAAAACAACTTTGATAAATTAGTGGACATTAGTCAAAACAAACAATGATTTCAAAAATTATACTTGATTACTAAACCCTAGAAAATCCCTGTGTCTATTTTATTCCAAGACCATTTGTCCCTAAATTGATCAATTTTTTTTCAGAATCAAGGATCTCAAAATGGTTATGCTTAAACGACTTCAATGTTCAGGGATCCATGTCATTCCAGAGGACTCAGGAAGTAGAACTGATAAAATATGTAGAAGACAGAAGCCTCCCAGGAGGGTTGGCTACAGAGACAACAGGGGAGGAAAACCCAGGAAAGTCAGAAGTGCACTGGGAGATAAACACAGCAGCCTGTTGAACTATCACCACCAAAGCTGTGGAACTAGTGTAGAGCTGGCAGTATTCTGGGTTAACTGATCAAAAAGAAATCAAAGCCGAGCAACTTCAAAATGAAACCCTTGTTAGAAAGATGTGTTCTTCCTCCTCTCCCATGGTCATGACTATTGCTGTATTTACTGAAACTGAAATACTTTTTGTTATTGAAGTGATTTATCACAGAAAAGCTGAATTTAAAAAATCTGAAACAAAAATTATATGAAAACACATAATCCAAAAACTCAGTAACTAAATTCTAGTCTTGGCCAAAGGTACTGGATTACATTGCTATTTCCCAAGTACTGGTGGCAGCAATTTATGCTTGTTTGTTCGATTGTACAGAAATAACAGCAAATTACCAGTATCTATGAGAGAAAAAAATATCAAAGATTCATTGCTTCTTTCATTAGCCAGACATGGGCTATGTCTACACAGCATTTTCCTGGCAGAAGCCATCTCATTCTACCCACCCCCTGAGCCAGCTCCAATTTGGGAGCCAGAAGACATATTTATCACCCAGTCGAGCCTGAGATAATGTTCCCTACCTCCCTGCAGGCTTTATCAGCTTGAGCACACCCCGCCTCAACCATGGCTGCACCACTGCATCCAGCTACCTCCGAGCACAAGCGGAGACCATCCATGTCCTCCTGCAAAATTCTCACAGATGCATTTACTGAGACCCTTGTGCAGAAAGGTAACAAGCAGTAGGTAACTAACAGCAGCATTGCCCAAGGAAAAGGTTTGGTCAACTGGCATAGCAATAGGATCTATAAATGTTTTCTAGCTGTCCATTCAGTGCTTGTACAGATCTGACAGAGAGGCAGGGGGAGCCGAAAAAGCAAAACTGCGGTTTTGATACCATTGTGTATGAGATAGTGCCACAACTGGGAACATCAAATCACTCTCATATGCGGAAAATAACAGGCTGAAAGGATCTATAGCTCCAATGATTCATCTCAGCATCATTTGCTGCTCTGCTTAAACCAGGTGAAGAGCACAGAGACGTTGTAACAGGGCAAACATGGTAAAAATACTGACGTATTACAGCCAGTCTCATAGAACTATGCTTATAAAGGATCAATGTTTCATAGTAAAAAAATTGTTTCTATTCCAGTTTTGGAAGGCTCAGTAACAGCTAGGGAAGAGATGGAGGTGACTGTGAATTGTTGTTATGATTCAGTCACAGAACCTTGAATCATTATGGATTAGCAGAGAAAAATTACTGATGGGTGTGCATTTGCACCCAGCCTCGCTAAACTCCTCTCTTGAGGATGTGGAAAGAAAGCCTGCTTTATGATGGGTGACTTTAACTTAAGGGATATTTGCTGGACAACTGGTTCAGTTTGTTACTAAAAACAAAAGGTGGGAGTTATACGCCATAACATGGATGTCTGAAACTCATTAAGTCTAACCTAGGTACCTCAGGGGAGAAATAAGCAGTTCCAGTGGGCAGTTCATCCCATCCTAAAATAGATGTCTAAGATAAATCAGTTGAATCATCCCCTAGAAGTGCTTATTTCTCTCTGTAAAAAATCTCAGAGTGGTTAGCTGAAATTTAGGTGTATAATTCTGAGAAAACTAAAAGAAGGAGAGATGAACTTCACTCACGGTCCCTTAAAATGATTCCACAGGTCAAGAAAGTTTATATCTTACAACAAGAAGGCCAGTGTTTTAAAATGAGATTTGAAGTAACAATAAATTATACGTAACATGGGTAAATGGGAATTAAATGAATGGGGAACAATTTAAAATATAGGCAACTCCTGAGAAAGTTAGTTGAATGAATTTAATATTAGGCATAGCTAGGGCTTCAGGAAATTAGAATTAATGTTCATATGTATTAGGAAGAAGAGTCATCTTAGGTCAGCTGTAAGTCTTATTTCGGGAGATGTAGATGAAATAATTCTAAACAGTGATATAGAAAAGTGAAACATTTGCTATAAGTATGTCTTGATATCTGAAACAAAGAAGTGTTATATACGCTTTTCATCTAAACACCATCTCTATCAAAAGAATAGCATGACATAACATCTGCTAAAAGTAAAAACTTTTAGATTAACTCACACTTAGATCCAAACATTTTTTTGAAAGGGCTGAAGAATGCTTTTAGTCACTTTTTTGATTTTAATTTTTAACAGATCTTAGAAAGCTGGGATATTGAAATGGCTTGGAAAACTGCCAAAGTAATTCCAATGTTTAATAAGGGTAAAATAGATAACCTAGGAACCATAGAAAAATTACTCTGACCTGTATTCCAGAAAAAATAATGGAACGGTCAAATCAGAATTCTATCAACAAACAGCGGCTAAACATATAATTAATGCCAGTCAACACAGTTTTGTAGAAAGTAAATCTTGTCAAACAGACCTATGGTTTTTTAATGACAGGATTACAGGTCCTATTGATAAAGGTGACTGTGTTGGCACAGCATTCTTCATTTTTAACAAGGCATTTGACTTAGTGCCACAAAACACTTCAGTTTAAAAACAAACTTGAATTGTGCAGAATTAACAGAGTGCACATTAAATATAACAAAAAATATCTCACAGAGTTCAGAAAGTAGTAATTAAGAAACCAGTGAGTACCGCTGCTTATACAAGGTTCCCCCAAATAGTCATTGCTCCATATATATAAGGAACAGTAAACTAGAAAGAGCATATGCACAAAGCATGGCAGGGTAGTAAATAACAAAGATGAGGCTCTGCTGCAGAAATATCTGAAATGTCTGCTAAAACAGTTAAATTCCAATAAAATAAGTTTAAGGACACCTAAATGCAGAACAATACATCTGGGGACCAGGAATGCAAATTATAGGTACAGAAAGAGAGACTCTCTCTTGGAAAGCAGTGGCTCAGAAAACAACTTGAGAGTCATTGTAGATAATCACCTCAGAATAAGCTCTCAAAGTAGTGCTTTGGCTAAATGGCTAATATGAACCTTGGCTATATAAAAGGTGATTATCAAATAGAAGTAGGGAAGTGTTATTGCTGCTCTACTTTGCTTTGATAAAACTGCCATTACAATAAGACACCTAGGTCTGGAGTCAGATCTTCCAGAACAAGTGTGCTGGTTTTGGCTGGGATAGAGTTAATTTTCTCCATAGTAGCTAGTATGGGGCTATGTTTTGGATTTGTGCTGGAAACAGTGTTGATAACTCAGGGATGTTTTTGTCACTGCTGAGCAGTGCTCACACAGAGTCAAGGCCTTTTCTGCTCCTCACCCCACCCCACCAGCGAGTCGGCTGGGGGTGCACAAGGAGTTGAGAGGGGACACGGCCGGGACAGCTGACCCCAACTGGCTAAAGGGCTATTCCATACCATATGGCATCATGCTCGGCATATAAAGCTGGGGGAAGAAGAAGGAAGCGGGGGTCATTCGGAGTGATGGCATTTGTCTTCCCAAGTAACCGTTACACGTGCTGGAGCCCTGCTTTCCTGGAGATGATGGCTGAACACCTGCCTGCCCATGGGAAGGAGTGAATGAATTCCTTGTTTTGCTTTGCTTGCGTGCACAGCTTTTGCTTTACCTGTTAAACTGTCTTTATCTCAACTAACGAGTGTTCTCACTTTTACTCTTTCGATTCTCTCCCTCATCCCACCGAGGGGGAGTGAGTGAGCAGCTGTGTGGTGTTTAGTTGCTGGCTGGGGTTAAACCACGACAACTTGGAAATCACGGAGAAAGTAAAAAAAAACAGGCCAGAGACTGCAAAACAAATCTAAATACTTCCTCAATACTTCCAAATCTAAATCTAAATACTTCCATCCCTGGAAGTATTTAAAAGACGTTTGGATGAGGTGCTTAGGGACATGGTATAGTGGTGGTCTTGGTAGTGTGTAGGCTTACGGTTGGACTTGATGATCTTAAAGGTCTTTTCCAACCTATACGATTCTGTGATTCTGTGATTCTGTAAAGATGTGAGGCTTAAAGAGCTCAACTGAATTTATCAGAGAAGGTTGAAAGCTGACTTGACCCATGCATATAGATCCTTGCACATGAAAAACCCATCCAGTAGGATGGTTTTCAAACCTGCTGACAAAGTCATAATTAGACATAATGACTGGAAGCTGGAGCTAGAAAATTTAACCTTGAAATAAGACACAACATAGAAAATGAAATTTTATGAGGAGAAATGGCAACTCACCATTAGTCTGAGTTGTTAAGGTGGATTTAGATAGCTTTCTGAAATAGATGGTATAATTCAGCTTTTCAGAGAAATTACATCTCCAGTGTGGGGAAGGGTATAGCTTAGACAGTCATAGGCCACCCTTCCGGCCTTGAAATCTGTTAAACTGTGAATACCATCTTCTCTACCCTCAGTATTTATGTGCCACAGGATAACCAGAATTACCCACATTACTCAGCATAATCATTACATGGGTAGATATGCACGTAGACAATGACTGTACTCAAATATCATACCTCAGGGTTTCAGATAGCTGTCCAATGAGATCCAGAAACATTTATTTAAGTAATGCTACACTGGTTAGATGTAATCTCTTTGCACTGGGTGGAAGGGGAAGTTTGATTTTGTGTCTGTGTGTTTAACAGCAAAACAGTTACCTTTCTTTGTACAGCTTGACGGACTACAAGTCACCCATTTTCTTTACTCTTCTGCTTATCTTCTAGGGCATTCAACTCTTCCTGAAAGTCATAGTGCTTTTCAATCATTAGGTAAACGTCTATGTGTTTAAGTTTTCTTTATTTTTAACAAGTATAACTATGCCAAAGTGTCTTCTCTCACTTGCAATATAATCATCTGCCTTTCTTGCCCAAGAACAGTGAACACATAGATGTTGTGTTGCAGAACCTATCCCCAAGTAGAAATAAAAGTATAGTCAGTTTATTTTTCTGAAATTCTGGAAATGAAAACTCACTGTAAAGTCTCAGAATAGGGATTTTATCTTTGTATCCATCACCACCATAGAGAACATCCAGGCTGAACTGGACTCCAGCAGGCATCTCTGCTTGCAGGCTGTGCCTACGTAGATACCTGTGCAGAACCATGGTTTTCCTTGTGCTAACACAGGTGCCTTGTGGTTGGAATACCATTTACATTAGCAGAAAAGAGATGCCACCCATCATCTCTCAGTTGGCTCTGCAAGACTAATAGGCAATACAACTTTTTTTTAAACACTCTAGTAAGCAGACATGAGTCTAAATACACATAGCAGGCAGAAACATTGGGTAGGAAGGTGCCATTTTCAGCCATTCTTCAGTGAAACACCATCTGTTACAACATATGCAAGTGCAGTTACACATCCGGTTATAGGAGGTGAGAAGGGTAATTTTCTACCTGAGAAGCATGATTTCTGTCTGATCATCTCCTTCCACCAAGCCTCAGCCATTAGCATCAGAGACAGTCTACTGAAAAAGGAAGAAATGCCACCATTTTTCTGTCTCCCCCTAATGGAAAAGGAGACTCAAATCCCTTGCTCTGTACTGGAATAATGGCACAGGTGGTTTCTACACGTAGATCAGAAAGGCTCATTTCAAAAGTCCCTAATAACTGGAAGAATTTGAGATTAAGAGAAATTCAAAATGAGACTAGAGCCAACAAAAAAGAAAATTAATATATAGAATTTACACATAAAAATTTAATAAGCCTGAGCTTCCAGTTTCCTTTATTTTGAATATTTTGGCAGATACCCTATTAACGCTAACCTTATTTTCCTAGCTGAAAAATTAACATAAACAGAAACACAAAAATTATGATGTGCCAAAAGAAAAAAAAAAAAAAGAAGAGTTATGGCTTGGAGACCCTTTCTTTGTATGGAAACACTAGATTCTAATTTATTTCACAAAACCTAGTTTTCTGCAGCCTGACAAATCTCCTCCAAAAATTATTTCCTCACTGATTACAGAGCAGACAATTGGTGCCCAAACAATCAAAGAAGGCTGTATTGTCAGCATGTTAATCATAGTGTTTCTTAGCAACCATATTTTATTTACAAGTAACAATACTTCTTCAGAAGCCTGTCACATTTAATGACAAGTAGCTGTGGGGGAAGGGCTGGAAAATGTATGTGCAGCTCACACCTTTGATGATAAGCAGTTTGTGAAGAGGATAGATAGAGCAATGCTTTTGCTGATAACCAGGCATTGATGGTAGCAGATAGAGAAACCTCTGAGAAGTGAAGCTCTGGGGCAAGGGCTTGCACAAAACAGGGGCTTGCCCTGCTAGTCTTCTGCACCCACATAGGTCAGTGCTTTTGCCCATGTGAGTCCATAGGTATCTCTCCCTTAGTCTCCTTGGTGCTGTGAATTTTTCAAAAACTCAGGAGATAGATAGCCAAGGAATTCTGGGATGGCAAATTTCTTGTTTCTTTGCCCATGGAGATCCCAAAGGACCAGGCTCTGCTCCCAGTACTTTCTTCTCAGCAGCAGCCAGGGTGACAGCTCTACGTCTTCTATGCTCTCACGTCACTGCTAGTGGCAACCATCAGTACTCACATCTATCACCCTGTTAAATATAAAAGATAGTGTCTGAAAAAATCTATTTGACTCTGAATCAGTTTCCTTCTGCAGTTGTTAAAAAGTGCCTACTTGTCACCCTCATGTTAAATACCAATATTTTGGGGTGCTTTTAGAGATAGTTTCTAGATAGAAGATGCAATGGTCAGAGAGAGAGAAAGAAATATAGAACATTTTGTTGCTCACTGTGAAAACAGCTTGCAGCAAAATTGTACACTGCACTGAATAGCAGAGGTACCAAAAGGCTCCCTTCAACTTTCTTTGTCTGTGATCAGCCACAGTGATAGAAAGGACTGCATCATGCAGTAAAAGTCACCTCTCCTGGGTAACTCTCAACATTTATGCACACACACACACACACACTTTTCTTCTTGCTGTGGCTCTAAGACCATCTCAATCTATTACAATATCCTGTCTCTATTCATGACCATCACAAGATGCTTCAGAGAAAGCTTTAAGAAAAGATAAAAGTAATCTGCTTCCATAAAGATCTCATCCTAATCCTTTGGAGTTAGAGTTAGCTTTAAATCCTTAAGCATGAGCTTTTATTTTCCTTCCAGAAATGTTGGTAGTATGAGCTTCTATTCTAGATACCCTTGTTATCTGTTAAATTGCCCAACCCTTTTAAAATTCTGCTGTGTTCCAGGAGTTCCACACTCAAATGCTGGGTTGTTTGACCCTTCCCTTCTTTTAACCATTTTGAAATAATCACCTTTACATTTCAACAAATATCTTCTTATTTGTGAAATATGAAGAAGCAGCAGGTTGAAGAATCACATGACAGTATGTACCAGTAATACATCTGTGGACTATCTGTGATATTTTAGTTTGAAGATCTTATGTATGATAGATGTGGTAGAAGGACAGCCTGGACATCACCACAGCAAGAGTCTTATAGACAGAGTTGAACACTGGAGCTAAAGTGGAGTCCTAATAGCTCTTCTGATCACAAAAACCTTTGCAGACTTTCAGAGATGTACCACATTTAATAAAAAGAAGTTTAGAAGAAGGAAAGAGCAGGCTAATTTTTGGATTATATTTCATTGTCTGAACTTGCCATTTTTTCCAGATATTCTGTCCTTTCATGATAGAATAAAAATAGAAGTAGGAATAAAATTTAGGGATGGGTCCAAATCAAAACAATAGATCATAACTCTGGGAACTCTAGCTCATCCTTAAAAGAATTTCCAAAATTACAAACTGCTAGTTCAAACCCACACAAAATCTTTGTGGTTTAGGCCTGCCCTAATAAACACACTACACATACTTTTGAGCTTTCAGCAACAGCTGGAAAAGGAAAGACATTCCACATAAAGCATAAGCACTTGTAAAACTGTCTGGGACCCCTTGCCCTGCTTGAATTAGTAAGCACTAATTACAAAAAAAAGTGTGGTAGCCAAAACAGTTCTGAGACTTCACTCTTGCAAGCCAACATATGGGTACAATCCCTATGGAAAGACTTCAGAATTATGTCAGATTATCTCTTTCATTACCCAGAAAGCTGTGGCATCAGCAGTGAAGGAAAAGGCAGACAACGGCAGAAGATTTCTGAGGAACCTAAGAGACCTTCTTTAGCCTCAGTCCCATCATGGAGCCTCTCATCACTTCACTCATTCCCTAGCCAATACTGGAAGCTCTTTGTGCTCCACATGGTGAAACAGACATCTATGTTCACTGTACTCCACCATCCACTGGGGAACAAAATGCCAATCATAGCTGTAGATCCCACCCATTTTTAATGAATGCAGCTAGGCAGCAGTCTCTGCAATCTCCTACATACAAAGAATTCAGCTATATCTGGCCCTCATACACACCATCAAAGACAAATAACAAGCCCATTTCACCCTCTACATCACAGATCTAAATAGGGACTAATTTGGAACAGAGTTTATTACCCAGCTGCCAACCACTCACCTTTGGAGGATCTTTCTGGCCACCAGTGCTCCTGCGCTGGACCTACAGTATTTATTCCAGAGCAATAGCAACACCTGGCAGGGGTTAGTGTTTTCTCTCTAATAGTTTATTTGGCTGTGTTAATGGTATTGCTATGGTGAAATAACCAAATGAAAAAACAGAACACCATTTCAAAGCACTGATAGTGAGTGCTACTGCCAATGAAATTCAAAAAAGCATATTGAACAAACCTGACTGTGGAATGTTTTAATAAAATTGAAAGCATCAGGAAGCTTTGAAGTCTTCTAAGCATACAGCAAAATCAGTTATTTACTATTGCAGCATCAAAAGAAAGATCCACCAATACACTGTACAGACATCAGGAGGAAAGACTGTCATGGTCTTTGTTTGCAGTTTCCTTGTTTTTCTTAAAATCTGTTCTAAAGGAAGATTCATGACTTATGATATAGCACAAGCCCTCATGT
This sequence comes from Ciconia boyciana, assembly GCF_034638445.1. NCBI lineage: Eukaryota > Metazoa > Chordata > Aves > Ciconiiformes > Ciconiidae > Ciconia > Ciconia boyciana. The sequence continues at coordinate 9,258,174 of NC_132936.1, read as the reverse complement.
TTATTCCTACTATTTTTGCTTTGAAGATCACTTCAGAACAGGAGTTCTTACATCAAATGCAGTCACAGATGAGGTTAATATCTTCCTGTTTTTACAAAAACCATAGGGGCAACATGACCACAAATGACAAGAAGTCTAACAAATATTTTTCTGGCATTTTGTTGTACATTGACTTTTTAAAATACCAGCTCTGATTTGAACATAAGCAACTGCTTTAATAAAAATAATTTATCCTTTTAAAGACGATGAAATGTTTCTGGAGAAGAATCTATTCTGCAGAAGTCCCAAGCGTTTGAAGTTCACAATAATTTCAGCAGAAGCCACAGTCGTTCAACCTTTGGGAGAGTCACAACATTTATACAGGTGTCTGAATAAATGGTTTGCTTCATTAACCATTGACCATGAACAAATATAGAATCACAGAATCATAGAACCATGTTGGAAGAGACCTTTAAGATCATCAAGTCCAACCGTAAACATAACACTGCCAAGTCCACCACTAAACCATGTCCCTAAGCACCACATCTACATGTCTTTAAAATACCTCCAGGGATGGTGACTCAACCACTTCCCTGGGCAACCTGTTCCAATGCTTGACAACCCTTTTGGTGAAGTAAAATTTCCTAATATCCAGTCTAAAGCTCCCCTGGCGCAACTTGAGGCCATTTCCTCTCGTCCTATCACTTGTTACTTGGCAAAAGAGACCGACCCCCACCTCACTATACCCTCCTTTCAGGTAGTTTTAGGGAGTATAAGGTCTCCCCTGACCCTCCTTTTCTCCAGGCTAAACAACCCCAGTTCCCTCAGCCGCTCCCCATCAGACTTGTGCTCCAGACCCTTCACCACCTTCGTTGCCCTTCTCTGGACACACTCCAGCACCTCAATGTCTCTCTTGTAGTGAGGGGCCCAAAACTGAACACAGTATTTGAGGTGTGGCCTCACCAGTGCCGAGTACAGGGGCACGATCACTTCCCTAGTCCTGCTGGCCACGCTATTTCTGATACAAGCCAGGATGCTATTGGCCACTTTGGCCACCTGGGCACACTGCTGGCTCATATTCAGTTGGCTGTCGACCAACACCCCCAGGTCTTTTTCCACCGGGCAGCTTTCCAGCCACTCTTCCCCAAGCCTGTAGCGTTGCATGGGGTTGTTGTGACCCACGTGCAGGACCCGGCACTTAGCCTTGTTGAATCGCACACAACTGGCCTTGATCCGTTGATCCAGCCCGTCCAGATCCCTCTGTAGAGCCTTTCTACCCTCAAGCAGATCAACACTCCTGTCCAGCTTGGTGTCCTCTATATATATTAAACATATATTTTTAATTACTTTTATTACTTAGAAAGATTACTTATCACTATTATAGAGGAGTCACTGCAACTGTCTTCATGCTGTCTGGACCTGACAGAGACTGCAGGGGAGAGGAGATGGTGCAGATAAGAATGCAGGGAGGCAGCTCCCCATTATACCTTCCTTCCCTGTACCAGGCCTAGATAGACCACAAAACTGCACAAACACAGAAGAGTTAGAAGGGATTTGAAGGGATTATCTAATTCATTCACCTTGCTATAACAAGAAACTACTGTAGCTGTCATATTCCCAAACTATCTTATTCCTGGTTGCTTAACCTGTTCTTTAATACCTCTAATGATGAGCGTTGTGCAACGTTCTTAAGCAACCACAATGCCTACCAATTCCTACCATTAGAAAACCATTCCTAAAATTTAAAGTAAACATCTCTTTCTACAGCTTGAGATATTATTTCTTGCCTTACCCTTCATGGCCATAGAAAACATTCTCTTTGCAGCTGTTTTACCTATTCAGACACTGTTATAAACTCTCCTGTCTATCTTTTGTCTTCTAAGGTGACCAAACACCCCATCCTTTGTAGATCCCCAGGCGTTCCTCATAGCCTTCCTCTGTACTCCCTCCAGCTGGTTCACATCTCAGAAACCATAACAATGTTGTGAAGAAGACTATGCTGCTGTTTATAAATCCCAGTGCAATGTTTGACCTCTGTGCAACGCATAATACTCTTAACCTATGTTCAGTTTGTGACCCACTGTAGCCTCCAAATACTTTGCAAGACTGTTACCTATCTTATCTCAGCTTTTCTCATTGTATTTTCTCAACTGTTTATCCCTGCCTAAGTGCAGAACCATGTATTTGTTCTAATTAAATTCTATGTTGTTTTCAAGACTATTTCTCTAAATTGTTGTGATCATTTTGAATTAATTCTTATCTTTCAATCTGTTTGCTGCCTCTTTCAGATTCATTTCATTTGCAGATTTAATAAGCATATTCTAGCAACCTGGTGTTGGTTTATAATGAAAACTTTGAATATACTAAGCCTACGACAGATCCTTGCGGAGCCCTCCTCAATTCATCTTAGCAGTTTGACAGTGAAGCGCCGGCAACTGCTCTGTACGTAGAATCCCCAGACACTTCTGTCCCCCCTTTACAATAATCCCAACTTGCTCATGCAATGTGAGACAATGTAAGAGGGCTGAACAAAGCCTAGCTATACTATGTCTATACACTTAAGGCATGCTACTTCGCATAAAAAGATTTTGGATTGATCTGATATGATTTAATCCTGACAAATGAGTTAACACTCACTGCATTTGCTGCCTACTCATTTACTACTTACTCATCTGGTGTTCTTTTAGGTCCCCTACAAAAATACTGTTGGATTTTTTGATCTAGTATGTTCCCACAAAAGGAATTGGCTCATCATTCTACAACCTTCCCTTTTGCCTTTTTTTTAAGTTAAGTCAAGTCCCATGTTTGCCCTTTTCCAGTCTTCCAGAACTTGATCCACTTCCACACATTCTCAAATATACTGAGAGACTGCTGAGATTGCTTCAGCCAGAGCTTTCACAAACCCAAGAAAGATTTCATCAGGGCTGGAGAATCAGAAATATCTAAGTGTACACAAAGCAGGGCTTTCTTTTTAATTCCCCTTTGTCATTGATGTTAATTGTGATAGCTGTTTGAACACCATTGACTACATAACATGCAGCACAGTGGAGTTGTGATATAGTCCCTGCAACCCTCTCTTGGGACAGGCAATAGCAGTCAAACTAAGTTCCCCACAAAGCTTCTAAAGTCAGCATACAGATCTAGAAACCCTGCCTCAGCTCTTTCAATTTCCAAGGTACCCAGATAGACCCAAACCAGACTCCAATAATACTAATATCCAGCTCACAGAAGATGTTTCCAGAAGTTGGAATCATATTTTCCCTGCACTCTTCCTCCTGCTCAGAATATGAAATAACAAACATGCTTAGCTAGCCTTTTAGCTCATGTGGAAAAATTAGGTAGCACTGAAGGCTTGTAAGTCAAACTTTGAAGGCTTGTAACTCAAACTTTGCTAAAAAGGTTGTTCAGTTTCCATGTAACAATGTTTTTCTATCTTTGAAAATATAAAAAAATTACATACAAAACAATCAATTTAAAAGCCAAAATACATTTAAAAAGTCAAACACTCCAAAGTTAGGAACTATTAGATTTGTGATTTTCCATGTAATTTTCATTTGTGCATAAGAGTGATTATTTTTAGTATAGAATCATTTTTCAGAAGACCTCAGCCTCAGTCATTGTGGAAGAGACAAACACCACCTCCAAAAGCCATGCTAAATCTGCTAGTACTTAACTACTTACATTTAAATATTGTGTAATATGTTTTTGAAAATACAGTGACTATATTCTGAGCCCACCTACAGGAAGGAATTGCATGTTTTTTGCATTCAAGTTTGATAAATACCCTCCACTGACATATGGGCAAAATTCCCATTAGCTTTAATAAGGGTAAAGCACAAATGTTTTAAAAGACAAAGTATGGCAGCAGGTGGCAAGGCAGAAAAGTGTTCTTCAACTACATCCAGCTTCCAACTTTCATAACATTATGAAGAAGACAGAAAATGCAGTGGGTTTATATCCTACTGATTAAGCCAAAGGACTTACTACTACCACTTGCTCGCCCAGCCTAATAAGCCATCATATAATTCTATCGCTATGAATAAAGTCCTGTGGAATGCAGTCAAATAAACTGTAGATTCTATGAAGAATGGCCTGAGACACATCTGAAAAGAAAGTATAAATACAACTGGACACAAAAGTCTTAGGGCTTAATGTAATGTAGGGCTTAATGGATTCATCATCAAACAAATAATTATATTGAAAGAGTTTAAAGCAAAGTACATCAATTAAATCACTCAAGTGATACACTCAGGTGCCTACATTCAGGAAAACAATGAAAAAAATTGATAGCTTCATAACTTGTTCATTTGCCTAAAGTATTTAGAAAAAACTTTTCTTTGTAACTTTAAATTCTGTGACTGGGCAGGTATTTTGCACAACTGAAGCGGGAGTTTAGAGTGACTTGCCAATTAACGTGTTTGTCCAAGAAATGGGAGAGTTGAGATCAGTCCCATCTCCGCTCCCACTGTAAGCAGAGTGCTCTAACCAGAGGCGACAGGGTGTCCTGGGCAGGTGCACACTCTCACCCTTCTACAGCAGATGGACTCCTCTGTAGCTGAGATGCCAAAACGGGTGGTGTCAGAGGGAGAGCAGGCAATGAGCCTGACTGCAACCCAGCAGTCAGAAAACTTGGCCAGGAAAGAGCAGATCTGATAGTCAGGTGCCCTCTTCCTGACTTACAGTTGTATTTTTATAACTGTATACAGTGCAGTATACTCATTCCAGACATTCACCTCCCTTTGCTGGATTTCATTAGTTGACTTAGGTGTCCCAGTGCCCCCCTTGCTGGCTATCCCTACCTTATTTTCCTAGCATTTTCCCATTTAGTCCATATGATGCAATGTCTGCCTGCATTGTGTCAGTCCTGTCCTTGGTACGGCCTTTGACAACTCACTGTCCCTTTGCAATGCCTGGCCATCATCCAGGAGATATCCCAGCCCAAGCATGGTCCCAATAAGAAGTCTGAAAGTAGAAATCCCATAAATAGAAATCCCGTTACATGGAATGGAAAGGAAAGTGTTTAACTGAGTGTTAAATTGTGTTTATCTGAGCAGAATAATCTGTCCCATGGCATCATTAACAGAGGATGGTCTCTGTCCTGGTCCTTAGTGTAGCTTAAGGGGACATTACCACTCTGAGTGTCACCATGTCTAAACCCGTTCTTTATTCCAGCCCTAAACATTTGGTCATATTTCTGTGAAGCAGTGCTTTACACCATTTATACATACCTGCAGAAAATTCAGAATTTTCTGTGACAGTGTAACAAAACTACAAGAAATGTACCATAAAAACTCATTGTGCTTTGCTTCATAGGAAACATGCAATTAATTCTTCTGGCAAAAGAAGGGGGTGGGGGGAACTTGTCGAATTTGCTTTCTTGCTGTCTCTCATTTTTTGGGTTCAATACAGTCAAATAGATTTTGTAACAGGGAGCAATCTCTTCATCCTTTTCTGTTATGCAAGTTCATGATGTAGAATGATGGGGAGGTTTCTTTACACTCTACAATTGAAATTACATGGAAAGGTCATTCCATGTATAACAATAAGTCAGGAAGACATGCTAGTGGCTGGCAAAAATTTGAAAATCACATATGCAGAAATCTTTTACGGAATATGCACAGGTATTCATTTTGGCAGCAGACACACTCTTTCATGCCTTGCATTGTGCGCATCTGATCCTCATCCTTTCAACAGAATCAGTAGCTCAGGAATGACATTTGTAAAGTTCCAAAGCAGAGTAAGTATCCATTCAATACCATCAAAGGAACTGATAAAGAATTGGGAACTTCAGGACTTTTTAAAAAATTGTTTTACTTGCTTTTTGCTTATCTGTTTTTTTTCTAATTAAGATTTTATTGAGTTTTCCATAATGGAAGACTATAACCAATCAGCAAAAGTATTATCATATGAATTTTACTTTCGTAATTTACTTGAGCCAATTCATTTCTTTTTCTAACAGGCCAAGTAGCTGTAACTTCAGGTGCAGTCAATCACATCTTTGGGAACATTAAATAGAGGAAGCAAGAAATAAAAAGCACCAGAATAAATTAGATAAAAATCCTAAACAAAGACTGAAAAGAAAGCCAAATCCAGTTTACCAGCAAAATCTGATGTGTTATATACATGACAATTTGAAACATTAGAAGAATTCATGAGTCAGCCATTTGGGGAATTATATCACAAATCTAATGAGTTTATTCTCACATGAGACCCCATGAAAAAGAAATTGGTCTGTGAAAGCAATTCCAGAAAGCCAAACATAGTTTAAAACACTTCCAGCCAACTCTTCCCGAGAGGAATTAGGAATGGCTGTTCCAGGGGTAAAGGCTGATTGGCATGCTGGTCAGGTAGCCCAGTGCCTCCCCATCACCTACCCCCATGGAGAACACCCACAGCCTGTGGTTGCTTTGCCATTGCAATAGCTCCCCTGCAATACCCGCAAAAATTACGCAGAGAGCCACCCCAACACTGCAAAGGCTGGACCATCTTGGGTTAGGGTATTTCTGCATATTCAATAGCATGAATTTATTCAAGTGAAAGTGTTCTGCTATCCACAGCTGCTGTCACTGCAACTAAGCTTTTGCATATAAAGGTATACGAAAGGGAATGTTCAAAAACGTTTTTTAGAATGAGGCCTTCCTGACTGAGAAACAAGATGTCACAAGAAACTAGGAATGAGATGGCAGCCTGCCCCAGGCCCAACGCAGGAACTGGGAGATGTTGCTTTCTCTGTGTCCAGCTACACAAAATAAATCAGTCGTCTCAGCCCAAGTCCCAGTGTATCTGAGTGGGAATTATCTGACCAAATGTCTAGGCTCTTCCCTTTCTTATCAGTGAAAGGGAATAGGATGCAGTTCAGCAGCCCTATTTTAGATGTCTGCTTTAATATGAGATGAATTGCACCTTTGAGAGTGCTTATTTCTTTCTACCAACTATAAAGAGGTCTTAAGGTAACTAATTCAGTTGTACATATCACCACTAAACATTTAAAGGTAGCTGAGAGGAATCCATGCTATATGTCCACAACACCAAAAAAGCACTGCAATTAATGACAGTAAGAGAGGGGGTTTTGACAGTCCTGACAAGGACCCACTTTTAATTATTCTCTCCTTCCTTAGAAGAAAGAGAGCTCTGTGAAGACGTTTACAGTGGTGACCATCCAGCATCAGGCCATACTCACAGGTCTCTTGTATAGAGTTTTCAATTTAACATCTTTCACAAGAAAATATTTTATATATACGTGTGTGTGTGTATAAAAAATTAAATATAATAAAAATAATGAAAAATAAATGAAGTTATTCCTTGATCTAAATTTTAGAAACCTGCATTTGGGGAATATTTATTATTTCCTGGAATACATAAGGATTTAGATTTGACTGAAGATGAACAATAACAGAGCAAAATAAAGGCTTTAATTAATCACTGAGTGCTTGTCATTCTGACAACTAAAGAATCGGGAAGCTGCAAAGAACCAAAGTGAAACATCAATCATCCAGCTACAATAAATAATTTAATAAAAAATCACTAGGTAACTACAAGGTCTAAAGAGGTGGAATAAAAAAGGTAGAAAAGAAAAGCAGGAGCATCAGACAGGCTATGTACAACTGACCCTATTTACATTAATATTACATACCACTGGCAATCTCTACCACATCTTTTGCCATGCAAAATAAAACACCATATCCATTCAGCTAGGAGATGAACATCACAGCTTTGTAGAAACCAGAATAGGACAGGTTTGCAATGACATTAATATATTATTCTATCATGTTTTGTATGAAGTTAATTACTCTCATCAGCAAACAGAGAAAAAACCCCGAATAATTTAGTTGCCATCATGCAGCATCACAGGCAGGCCCAGCACCCCGCTTGGTGCCTGTCTCACAGAACCTGCAATCAACCAAAGCCAACAACAGGGAGCACAGACAAAATTAAGAGTTAACAAATGCCTAGCGATGAACGCAGTGAGGAACAGCTCTGCACCACCAGCAGTGACTCACACTGGATAGTTTTCTGAAAACTTCAGTTCAATCTTCAGCAGTGCTCAGAATGGTCAACAGACCATTAAAATTAGCAGCATAAGGCAGAGGGTAAAATGGAAAATAACATTATGTTGTTGTAGAAATCCACTGTGTGGATAAGAAACCTTTCCATAAGCAGCTGTAACGGGGCATCATTAGGGCAGCGCTGGGGTGGCTGAGCCTCTGGTCTGACACAGTGGAGCAGTTTTTGTGGTTTTGTGTTCTGTAAGATTTACTTGGACAGAACATGGGCTTAAAGCAAGAGTAAACTGCATATGTTTATTTCATATTTAAGGGCTTATGGGACATGATTGTGCCATGATGGAAACTTGAATGAAAAAGCCAGATAATATTCCTTTCTCTTTTTTCACTAGATTAAAAAAAATATAGTGATTATTTTTCTCCTCCCCCCCACCAATATCATTGTCACTCTCTTCTCCTTATGGAGCAGACGGGCTCAAACCTAACCATGCAGAGAAAAAGTCCCATCACTTTTTCCAAACCACCTGTCTTGGTTTCAGCTGGGATAGTTAATTTTCTTTCTAGTAGCTGGTATAGTGCTGTGGTTTGGATTTAGTATGAGAATAACATTGATAACGCACTGATGGTTTAGTTGTTGCTAAGTAGTGCTTACACTAGTCAAGGACTTTTCAGCTTCCCGTGCTCTGCCAGGTGCACAAGAAGCTGGAATGGGGCTCAGCCAAACTGACCAAAGGGCTATTCCATACCATATGGCGTCATGCTCAGTATAGAAACTGGGGGCAGCTGGCTGGGGGGCAGCGATCGCTGCTTGGGAACTACCTGGGCTTCGGGGTCGGCAGGTGGTGAGCAGTTGCATCACTTGGGGTTTTTTTGCTTGGGTTTTTTTCCTCTCTCTCTCTCTCGTTGTTTTCCTTTTCATTACAATTTATTAGTAGTAATTTTATTTTATTTTATTTCAATTATTAAACTGTTCTTATCTCAGCCCATGAGTTTTCTTACTTGTGATCTTCAGATTCTCTCCCCCATCCCACCGGGGCAGGGAGGGTGAGCGAGCGGCCGTGTGGTGTTTGGTTGCTGACTGGGGCTAAACCATGACAACACTGCAGGACAAGGACATTACCAACAGCACTGCAGCACAAGACTCCAGTAAGGCAGTGGAGTGGCCAAACTTCCATCAAGTGGTTGCATGGAGTGCTAGGAAGATCCCAATACACGTGGTTTTTTCCTCCATGAAGAGGTTTCACAGTAAAATGCTGAAATCATCCAAAAGTACAGTGTGCTGCAAACCTGCAGTCAGCTAGCGACCTTCTCCACAAGAGCTCTTCTCTAGGAGTTCAAACGCTCAGCTACCAGCAAGCTTTCAGCAGGCTGCAACATCTGCTGCTCTCAATTTTCTGCTCCAAGTCTGCAGGTGAACTGGCATCTGGTCTGGCATGGTAGATAGGAGGGGATGGCTGTAAAGGAGGAGTCCTCCTACCCCAGCTGGTTTCTCCAGGGGTGGCATCAGCAGAGCCCTCATACCTGCAGAGACCTTTCTGAAATTAGTATTATGCATCCCTTCATAAACTGAAGCCTTCTCCATCTAATCCAGACTATTCTCTTCATTTGCAATAGGATTTTTTCCTCTTTAGCCTAAGGCCCCTTTTTGTTTAAACACTGTGTGTGATGCAGCACATCTCCCAGCCTTTCTGGGGGTTACCAGGCCCATGATGGTGCTCTGGCAAGGCAGGGGCTGCAGAGCCAGACCGGGAAGCAGAGCACATACCCTGAACCACAGCAAGGGACAGCACAGATTGGGAGGGAGGGAGGAAGCCGTGGGTGCTGGTGCCGCAGCTGAGCGGCGCAGAGAGAGCCCAGCACCGGCGTGGTGCTGGGGAGGGATGGGACTGGGAGAGGATATCATCACTGCTGGCAGAGGTCGCAGGTGGGCACAATAAAATGCCGTGTTAAAAGATTTTCTAAGCTAATTGTCGTTTCATTTCTGCTAATTACATCTCCTCAAATTGCAGGGTACAACACCCCTGCCTGCCACCCCAGCAGCTCTCGGGCATCCCTTGCTCCGCTCTGCACTGAGCATGCTGCGCAGATCCACTTGTTTCGCCGTCTGCTCGTACATCAAGCCCTGCGGTCCATTAATCATTTTAACCACTCTGCAAAATAACATAATAGACTCCTAAAAATGAGAGATGAAAAAGGCCAGCGAAACCATCCAATCCCTCTGCCTGCCAGCGCCGGAGTCTTCCCAGGGAATATTGCCCTAGTATATTTTTCTTACCTATTTTTCGATGTCTCGAGTTTAGTCCAACAATTCTTCTGCCAGCTCTTCCACTTTGTTAATGATGGGATGACAGATAATAGATTTTGTTTCTGAAACCTCTCCACTTTCTTCAGGGGAACTTTTTGCGATAATCCCATCAGGATTCTTTCAAGCTTATTTTCAAGGGTTGGCAGTGGTGAACAGTAAGTCGTCTCATTCGTATTCTCATGCCACGTTAAACATACAATGCTTCAGCAGTTTAGTTTCCCCACACAAGCTTCCAGCTGCCCTCTGTGCTGCGTAGGAAGAACTAAGCCCTCAGGGTAAGCAGTTATTTCTTTTCCTCACCACGCTAACCCTGGGCTCTTCCAAAGCAGAAAGGCTGTTGTCACTGGTGCCCAAATATGACAAATTATGTGTAGATAATTTTCTGATATACCTATCTATCTCCCTAAGTGTGGTGAGACCACCGAAGGGAAGTAACATGTGATGGACCTGAAAGATATTGAAAGTTATGCCTACTTTTTCACATATATCGCTATGAAAGAGATTATCTTAAAAGTTGGTAGGACAAAACTACAGCCTCAGTTCTCCACCCTTTTTGTGTATTTATTGCCTGGTTAATAAAATAATCATAATATTTACATGGCTGTGAGCACATTTACATACATGGAGTATTATTAAAGGAGCACGGTTTTGCCTCCCTGCAGCATGCAAAAATCAGTCGTCGCTTAAGAACCATTCCTATTCCAGAAAAAAACTTGGATTTAGGAGGAATACCTCTCTACAGTGATGTTAACAGTGAAACAGTGTGCAGTCTTTAAGACTGGTATCTTCAGATTAGTTTAACGGATTTAAGTACCTTATCCCTCTTGAGTCTCAGGAATAGCCGCATCTAACACCTAATAGTTACCAAAAACCAGCTACGGGTTGTGCACTGCATGACGAAGGCGCACATGCTTTGGTTTTCTCAGAGGACTGTACAGAGCAGTTTCCAGCTCCTTCACTAGCTTCTCCCCACATTGTCGCACTGATATACCCTGTTTTTCTTTCTTTTCATTTTATGAATGGGATAACTAGGATGAAGCTATGCGAGCAGAGCCATGGCAGTTTCATGTCCCATACATAGGAGCAGCTTTCACAGACTTCTTGAGAAAGGAGTCTATACTCAACATTTATCGTGAGTAACTGCACCCTCCATGTTCAAGCTTTTTACTGAGAATACAACAGAAATTATAGAAATTTTTTTAGCAGCTGTGGGACTACAGCTTTACAGCCTCCCCGTAGTGCTCACAAACAAGTTCAGGAGTTGATGTTCAAGACTGATGACAGCACTTTACTAGGAAATCCTAGCTTTCATTTCTTTCAGTCTGGCCCATCTTGAGTTCCTTCTACCTCACCATTTATTCTAACTGCAAGGAGTTTGAGTCCAAAAAAAAAGTTTGCTTTTCGTAATTTTTAATTTTACCTTATTTCAGGGGATCAGTGGGGTTTCTTTTAAGATACCTAATAAATATTTTAATAAATTACATATAATTATATGGTAATATAATTATTAATTATACTTCCTATATTATATTATTGTTATTATAAAATTGAAGTATTATAAATTATAAAAGTTAGAATTAAGTGTATGTCCTTAAAAATATCCTACTGAATATTTCCCAGCAAAGACTTTCAACACCATCACCTGCTAGTCTAAGTGCATTTTAACATTTAAACACCCCTTCAAAACCCAGATAACTGAGGAAACTGCACTTGAGATAAACATCCACTCTCTGCTTTCCTGCCTCTTAATATCCCAGAAATGTCTTTCACTGTAAATGTATAAACAACAGACCACCACAAAAATGTAAGTAAGACAAAAGAGTCAAACTTGGATGCCTTAAGTTTAATATCAGCATTCACATTTAAGTAAATGGACCATAATACTCAGAGGTACTGAACAACTGCAGCTCCTACTGTCTGCTATCAGCAGAGAGAGAAACAAGGACAGGAATCAATGGGGAGAAAGAAAAGACAGGTATATGAGGTTGCCAGAGAAAGGTTAGATTTATGAACACAGTTATTACAGTATAGTAAATAAGGCCCTACTGTGTGATTTTGTGTCTGTACAATCCAGTTGTCCTCTTTTAAAATGTGCTAAATATAGAGTAAATGTACCAGCAAAGAGAAAATGAATTGATAGGCAAATAAGCACAGCAGTAGCTTGCAAGGAATGTAAAAAATAAAACTCTTTAAGAGCTCTTGAAAATATATTGCTATTTTTTTCTCACTCTGAAGCCTGGCTGGGAACCACTTGCTCAGCTCGCCAGGGATCAGAAGGGAAGAGGTGCAAAGGGTGACACAAAATGAAATTTTTATCAGCCCAGGATCAGCATGAGCATCTCCCAAATTGTAACCAAGCAGAAGCCTGACTTCAGCCCAGTCTCATGCTTGCGTTCAGCCAGCTCCAAGCTGGACTTGCCTTCTGTAACCCCAGGCACGCGAACAACTTTGTACCACATTACGGTGTGAAGTGACCTGAGTACAAACGAAACAAATCAGCAGGAGAAGGGCTCTTGCAGCTCTGCAGGAGGGCTTGGCCAGCACCGGCAAGGGGCTGACTTGCCATACATTTATTTATTTTTATTTATCTTATCACATTTACTGTGCTCACCTACCAAAGGGGACACAGCTTTTATCAGTCAAACGGCCTTTCAGAAGGCCTTTCAGAAGGCCTCTCACCTTGCAGAAGGTTGTTGCAACAAAAACCTGGCATGCCCATGTCACTGACTCATAGTTAGCTCCGATTGCTGGGTCGGCCAGCAGGATTTCGGTTCAGTGCCTAGCAGGGAAAGGAGTTCAGGTGTCAAGCCTCTCAGCCTCTCCAAAATCTGGGAGGTCTTTGGACTGAAGTAGTGGTGAAGTTTAAGACAGATGGCAAGAGCTAAGTATTGCCTGTAAAACCTTATTACTCTGCTCACTTCTCAGAACCTGTATTGCCTCCCAGCAGTTGTGTAACTTATCCATTGCATCACTTACAAAGTAAAACAGGAATATCTGAGTTATTGGTGCTCAGATGCTGCTGGCAAGAAAACAGAGCACTTATTGGAAAATCTTTGAAAATCCCAGACTAAAAATTTGTTCCTTCTTATCCACAAAAAATAATTCTTTTCAAACTGCAGAGACCATGTAATAAAAATTCACATTCACACCTCAATTCTTAACTTCCTCCAAATCTGGACTCAGGCTTTCCAGACCAAATACAACTCTGAGTGCTAGGGATAATTGTCCACATTATACTAGTATTAATTGACTCTGATGACTAACAGACTAACATCAGCATTCCTCTAGGGAACATGTTTTCTAGGACACTATAGGGTAGCCTTAATTTCCACCACTTGCGTTAAACAGCCCTGAAGTTTCTCAGTCTTCAGAGCTATAAATCTGGAGTCAAAAGAGCTCCTTTTCTGCTTTCATTAACAAAATGAAGATGCATTTCTTTTCTTATTCATGCAGTGATTCCTTGCCACCCATATCAGCCGTTAGTACGAATGACAATGGCAACATGTCACCACAATTTAGAAAGGTAGAGATCACAGTTCTCCTGAGATGAAATTCACTGCTATGAAAGCCCTTCAGCCATCAATAACAGAGAAAGAAAACAGTGAGATTCTGTAATTATACTCAGAAAATCAAAGAGCAGCCCCTTTTACAAATCAATGCCACATAACCCGTCAAGAGTCGTTTGCATGTAATCCTATTCTTCCCAAGCCCGCAGAGGTCCAAGGGAAATACATCAGTGTAGTCAGAATCTCTTCTGCAGTACATCTAACACTTATGATTCTCAAAGTGTACCTGTGAAAATAAATTCCATTACCATAAGGTAAACAAAATGTAATTGCACTGGCCAATTATAACATCATACAACACCACAACATTTCATTTTTATCCTTCTTATTAGATAGAGCTCTTTCTAAAAGACTCCCTCTCACCAGCCCAGTCCAGTCCCTATTATTATTATTAATGAATCGTACTGCAGTAGCAGAGATACAGGACAATATTCAAACTGTTCCTGCTTTTCAGTTATGAATGTGTGTCACTTTTGCCAATAAGAAAGGCATTTGTGTAACTAGCTTCTGGAACCAGGATTTGCCACTCGGGCTTATAATGAACTTAACGCTATAAGGCACCAGAAGGAGAGCCGCAGTCTAACAGCTCTTTGAAGCAACCCAGGCATACACAGTATGTGCAGGTCACAAGATACACGAGAAAGGTCAATGAAAGTAGGGCACCTTGCTTTCAGATTGATGGGCCTTCAAGGAGCTGTGGACAATGGCAAGGATCGCCGTGCTGTCGGTAAGCTGCACACAGAGGTTCACCTTCAAAGTGGAGACATTTCTGGACCTTCTCCCTGCTGATTTTTTTCTCCTTGTACTTTCCTGGGTCCTTGGTGAGTGACAAACAAGACCACTACTGCTACTTTCAATATACACATGGAGAAGCCCCAACGCCTGAAGCATTTCTATAATAATGCAATCAAAGTTGAGGACAGGAGGGCGTACGTGGGTATGCCACATCAGCACTTCAGTGAGCACACCGACACTTTCTACGGAGGGGAAACTGGATGATAAGGGTATATCAGGACTTCAGAACGTCAATGCCAGGGCTCCCAAATTTCCACTTGCATAGCAGGTAATGATAATATTACCACTGACCTAAGACAATACTTCTTTTAGAAAGCAGTATAGTAAACATAAAACTCCTCTTAAGTGATACCATAAAAGGGCTTTATTTTTATGAGGCCTGGATAAATAGACAAACACCCTTAGAAGCACAACAAAGATATGCAAAGGCACAAGTTGCAGCAAAGGAAATTCTGATTATACATTAATTTTTTTACCATGATAGAGTCAAACACTGGAACAGGTCTCCCAGAGAGGCTGCAAAATCCTCATCTTTGTAGACAGTCAAAACTCAGCTGGATGCAGACATGAGCAACCTGATCTAAGCTGGCCCTGCTTTGAGCACGTAGGTGAGACCAGGGGATTTACAGTGTTCCCTTCCAACCTAAATCATGCTACAATCCTAAAGACCAGTTGTAAAAGTTTATCATGGAAATGTTTTCCTGCATCTCTCTGATCCACCACTGTGAGCCCCTTACAGAAAGGTCAGGCGCAGATGTACAGCCACAGAAAGTGCCTCATGTCTTTGATTTCCAGGAAGATCCCAGTCCAGCCATCCAGGCTAACACCATTGTCTTTAAGAAGTCCAATGCATTAAACATCAGCTTTTTGCAGGTGTCTGAGCCACTGCAATCTGTGGCCCAAAAGAGGAGCAGCCCACAGCAGGGAGTGATGCTCTAGATAGGAAAAATAATCCAAAACAGACAAATAATTTGAACAACATCAAGGCCTTGTGGCATCATTCTTAATCTTATTTTCTTTGTGGGCTGCCTAACCTCTAAATTACAAGCAGCAGATGACAGCTTTGTCATCTGTGTTTTGAACAGGGACAAGACAGGGAGTAGATAAGCTGAGACATAGCTTACAGGCTAGTTTCTGCTTTTGGTTAGCTGTAAGGGATAACTCATCCCCCATACACTTCGGCATGGCCCTTCAAAGGCTAATCCCTACCTTAGGTGCAGATGGGTGCCAGGGACCTAACTCATCCAGGCAGCTGGAGTCAATCACCTCATCCTTAGGCACCACGATGCTTGCTTTGCGGGCAACCTCACAGGCACTCTGAATCCCAAAAGGCTTGTAAGACAAATAATACCAAAGCCATTATTCTGCACGTTCAGAGGAAAAAAAATTAGAAATAAATAAATAAATAAATGAGGTCTTGAGCATATAGATATAAGTAGGAGCAACAGCAAGAAATTGAACAAAGGGAAAATCAGGCTGAATATCACAGAAAATTCAATAGTGAGAACTACTAGAGTGTGGCATGGTCTACCATGGGGAAGATCTACTGCTTCTAATACTTAAAACTAGATTGGACAAAGTAATGTAATTCAGGGAACAGTCCTGCACTAAAAAAGGAACAGACTGCTTTGTCTGACATGTCTTTTCCATGTCTAGTTTTGGTGGTTATAGGATAGCATTATGTATGACTCAGGATCCCTTTTCAAGTCAAAAAATGTCTGTCACTGGCTCTCTGTCCATTTATTCATTCATTCATTCTTTTGTTCACCTGAAGGTTTCTGAAAGCATTAACTACCCAAACCAAAACACAAGGTTTGCATTCACAGGTCTGACATTTCAATAACCATCTGCAAATATTAGTTATTTCACATACCACTTCTATCCATTTGATTAGAAGTAAGAATAATTCCTTTAAAAACATTTAAGATATATATTTGAGTGTTGCATTATGTATCAAAAAAGCAGGGAGAGAGAGAAAATGACCTTCAGTGACAGGTAATTCACTGGCTGCTTGCCTGGAATTCACATGCTACATTTGATAATGTTGATTTTAAAGTCACAGTAAACTGCACATCTTTTCCTGGGACAGTTGAGTTTAACTAAGAGAGGCGATGAGAGGTATTCAATTTTATTATGACATTAAAAAATAAGTACAATGATGTTTAGAAAAAATAAAGAGCCTTGAAAAACTGAGTGGCTGAATATTTTAGTGTATTATTTTTTAAGTTATGTAACATTCTAATGTTGGTGCAGTGTTTCTTTCTTTTCTTCGCCCTGCTGCTCTTTCCCCCCTCCAAATGGAACGACGATTCAATAGAATTTAAAGACCTTTTCTTGTGCTGTAAGAATGGCATGCTGAAGAGGAACAGATTTCCTTGACAATCACAGCTCCACAAAGGAGGCTTTCACAAGTAACACAGAAAAAGTGGAAATTTTTCCATACAGGGAAACAGAAACACCTTTTAATGGCTCCCTGAGCTTGCTTTGGTTTGCATCAGCACCACCTCTGAGCCAGATACACAGGCGAAAGCACTGTCCACCTTTTCCTTATCCTGCTGGACGAACCTTATTGCCAAAGGCAGCTTGAAGATGGTTGCACCAATGCAAACGGGCAAAGCATTTCCTGCAGGAGCTGGATGCCTGCAAAGCAAATCAGGCCAAGGTATTCCTGACCCTCCCTGCAGCTACTCCCTGCTGCCAAAATGACCCCATGGAGCTGTCATGCATAAGGCAGGACAGATCTTAAGATGCTACAAGCTCCAGAGATCAAAGCAGATCCTGGCAGCTCCGGAACAAGAAATTGGTAAAGAGAGGGTAAACAAACTGCTTTTGCTCTTCTTTTGGTGACTAAACCCACTCCGGCATAAAGGGTGAGTTTAGCTGTAAATATCATATCATTTCTATTATAAGGACGGGAACAGAAGAAAATTTTCTTCCGCTAGCCTGGAAACATGTAATGCTGTTCTGTCTCACTTAGAGTTTCTACGTATCCTTCCAGCTCTTTCTTTTTTCTGTTCAACTGCCAGGCAGAGAGAAAGATCACTAATGAACCACAGCTTCTGTTCAGGTCATTAGCTGTACCAGAGAGAAAGTTAATGAACCCTAGTATATAAAGACAAAATCAGGTTTTCTTTAATAGTTTCCATACCAAGAGCATCATTTTCTGTTAGTGTAATCCCTGGATGATTTAGTTTGAGTCCCTTTTTTTTTTTTTCACTCCAGCCTAGTTTAGGAGGAACGGCGCGACAGAGAACATCTGGTCATTAAGTGCATACAGATGATGTTCAGATGCTGTGGAGGAAACACCAAAGGTAGCCAGAGAAGGAGGGAAAGGTAAATCACCTTGTACAAGAAAGTCTTTGAGGGAAAACAGAAATAAAAAGTGGCAACTTGCTGAAGCATTGTCCCACAGACTAATTTCAACAGCAACAACAAAAAAATTAAGCACCTGCTGAGCCCCTGCCATTCACTGACACAATCTCTTTTCCCTCTTTGGTCTTCCCCTACTTGTAGACAAACATTCAGAAATCAAAGACTTGTATACCCTTATACTTTATCTGAGTGATTTAAAGACTTCAGTGTACTTCTCTCTCATATCGGCCCATGGGGATAAGAAAGTGTTATTTCCATTCTATGGGGATACTTAGGGTTTTCCAAGCAAATCATGGTCCGACAGGATGTGTTTTCTCCTAGCTCTCCAGCATCCAAAGCAGAGGAACAGCCCTTCTTCACAGCTCCATCAGGACCAAAAGAGTATACTGCATCCCAGAAGAACTTACTATCTCCTGGAAATGTTTTGCTTTTAATAGAAAAGAAATGTGCTTGAGAAGTTATACAAATCAAAGATGTGGTGGTAAGGCAACGAAAGAGAAGCAAAGACACCTACAAAGGTCCTATGAAAGCATGTGTACATTAAAATCAAAGCCTAGGAATGGAACATGGGCCAGGAAGGTCCTCCCAGGTTCATTAAGTCTCATCCCTTGGTGTCTGAAGTAACTGTACCAATGAATCCCTTTCGGTAAGTTTTATCTGACAGTTCTCATGCCCAGCAGTCCTACTGGGACACCATCTGGACTGTTACCTACTTCATGGTTACAAACACTATGTTATTTTTTAGATTTATTCATGGATCAGTTTGTATAATTTACATTCCACACTACAACCAGCCAGAGTGTATGAGGAAATGAGGTGCCATATAATGTAAGAAATGTGGATTGATATTGTCCAATGTATTCTGCTTCCATTTAAATTTTCAGGTTCTTCTGTATTCTATTCCCAGGAAGCTCCTTCTTGCAGCCCAGTTTTGAGGCAAATAGAAAACAATGGCAAGGTTCACATCCAGATGAATCTTTCTCAATCTTTCAAGTAGATGCTGATCGCAAAGCAAGTTATTCCACAACCACCCACACCAGAAACAGCTATGTTGCCCGTCTCAGTGGATATTAAGCAAACTGTCCACAAATCCTAATCACCTGTTATTTGTGTGTTGCGTTAACATCTACCAACACTGAGCAGTGGGGAGGCTGCATCCAGTTTTGTGTCAAACATGGGACCAGATTCACTGTTCCAGCCTGCATATTTGTGCTAGAGAAATGGATGCAGCCCAGAAAACAGCAATGCTGCATCCCTCCCCCGGTTTTCCCTCATTAGCTAGTAGCTTTAAATTATGGGGGAAGAATCAGTGTGTTTCCCAACTTGTTCCAGCCCTGAAATGCTGCTGCCTCACTTAGAGGCCAATGGAC
Organism: Ciconia boyciana; assembly: GCF_034638445.1. Lineage (NCBI taxonomy): Eukaryota > Metazoa > Chordata > Aves > Ciconiiformes > Ciconiidae > Ciconia > Ciconia boyciana. The sequence goes on along the minus strand of NC_132936.1, from coordinate 9,238,784 downwards.
ATTGTGGAAAAGGAATCTAGTTTCCTTTTCTTCTCCATTTCCCAACCATTTACTCCTCAGCTACTTTTGATAATAATGAGCAAAGATATCAGCAAAGACTTGGAAAAGCCTAGCTGATGGTGTTTGCACACAAGCATCGTTCCACTAGCATTAGTTTTTCATCAGTATTTCTCTAGAGTAGCTAAGCATGGTATTTTTATCCAAAGACAATTTACTGGTATAGAAAAAGTACAGCAGACAATGCATTCCTACTCTATTATGCATGAACACCCGGTATGTACTCAACTCTCCTCTCTATCTTATTTATCGCACTGTCATTAAACCTGTGTCACTATTACTGTTCTCTAATACACGTCACAATAATGTGTTCTTATCAGGTTTCCTCTCTCATCTACTGATCTAATAATATACTACCTCAACATTTTGGTGATTTTAACACAAACAAACAAAAAAAGGTTCAGGCACACTATACTCAGGAAAATAATGTTCATCTTTCAGCATAAAAAAAAGCCTTCCTTTTTTTCAAGTCAACTTAATGGTTCAGGACTGCTGACAGAATCATGCAATGTTGTCCAAGCAAGGGAGATGCAAGCTAATTAAAACTTATGGTTACGGAGGCCTGGTCGGCAAATATTTGTGAATATTTATGGGGTTTTAGCAAGAATCTCTGTGCTGAAACACATGAAAAATTGTTTTAAGTCACAAGAAAGCAGGTTATGTTTAGAGTAGCTCTCTGAGAGCAGTATCCCCAGGCTCTGTCTGACCTGGTATGCTGAAAGTGTCAGGGAGCCCCACGGGACACTGAAACCCAACTGACCAGACGGTGAAATTGCCAGGTTGGTCTCTGGTGGTAGTTTTGGCTCAGGCCAGCAAACAGGCTCCTGAACAAAGCCTGGTAGAAACAGGAGGAACCATTCCTGATGTGCAGTCCAGATGCAAACCCTCCTGTTTCAGAGGGAGAGCGAGTTTAACAGCACTTCCACCCGTTTGGCCTCTGCACCCGAGAACAGTCCCAGGCATGTTTAATTTATTAGTATAAACAATGCCTGGTAGTCTCCGGCTCCACTCTTGTCAGATAAGATGGTGGTTGTCAGACTTGCCTGAATTTGCTTCCTTCAAAACATTACTTAGTGTCAGGGCCGCACAACAACCAAAATTGTATCAGGCATCTGAAGACAAAAGGGACGGGGGGTTCTGGTGATGTGTTTAAATAAGGCTCACTACGCTGTTTTATCATTTGTCAGTGCAGAAGAGGGAGCATGTGAAAAATCATTAGAATGAGCAAGGAGGATGAATAAATTAAGTAAATTAGCATGAACAAGGCAGCTCATAATCCAACTGGAGAAGGTGATTATATATTATACTCAGCTAAAGAGAAAACACAGGCAGGAAGGACCCATTGTGGAAACACAAACTCCTCTGCTTAAAAGAAAATTGTGGGCAGAAAAATGAATTCAGAACAGCATTTTATTAGCAGAATTTGCCTCAACTAAACTCTAATAGATCTAATCAGTGCAGGAGATGAGGACAGGCACCATGTTGTTATTTTACGGGATGGCAAAGGCATTGTAAACAAGAGGAGTGATTGAATCTTTTTCACCTTGTTAAGCCCCTTAACAAGCTAGCTGATTATATACTGTACCTTTAAAAAGCACAAGATACGGAGACAGTCTACTGGAGAAAAATAACTAGTGGAGGTTGTATTAACTTCAGCGATGTTTGCAGGTATATGGTAAAAGTGCCAACTCTGCTTTTCAAACGTGAACTGTGGTTTTAGTTACAAAAGTGACACCATATTAAACTTTTGAGGCACCAGATGAATCATATCTCTAGAGCAATATATTATACCAAAAAATGGGAATTTCAATCCAGAATGTGACTTTTCAACACCTATCCAACAGAAGTTTGGTTTTCTGCTTGGCCTTCATTTTTCCAAAAGTTACATTTATTTTAGCATTTCAGTATTACTTGAACAGCCCTGATTCATTCATTGGCATAGATGATAATGGAATCTTGTGATTACTGAAACTAATAATTCATATAACCGTTAGGAACTGTACTATTATAATCATGAAACTCAACATCATCACCTTCATGGTAGTGTCCAAATGTCAGCGGCAATTGGGCTGCAGTCTGCTGTGCACTGTTTACTGGGTGTTGAACAAGACAGTCCTGTCCTTAGCTGTTAGCTGTCTAATAGAAAAGGTAACAAAAAAGGTAGATTATCTTGTTATTTTCATTGTTTGGCCAGAAGACCTCTTCAGGTGAATGCTAAGATAGCTTACATATATAGACACACACACATATATAATTCAGCCCCTGCAACAGGCCCCAATTCCTTTGAACAGCTGAACGTTGTCACAGTTCTGCAATATGAGTTCCTCTGCACCTCCATCACTCTGTGCATTTCATACAGCCCTTGGTACTTGTGCCAAGAGATTTATGTCTAACTTCCCCAGACGTAACAGCAAGAGCAAAATATACATGAGGTGTGTTACATAAGATGAGTATCATCACAGAAAAGTAGGATGGTGCAATTTCAGTCAGGCGTCCTACTAAGTATTGGCTTTTTAAAATTCCTGAATCATGACAAGGTCCATATTTTCTATATCAGAAGCCAGAGCCAAATTCTCAAGGGGATTGCAGCCAGGAGCTTCTGTTAGATTCAGCAGGAAGTGTATTTGTTTGCTGGGTAAGGATTTGGCTCTATATATTAAAGATATAATAATATTTAGCTGAAAAGATTTCACAAATCTTGAAATGTTTCCAACCATAAGCTCTCTGAAATCATGAGTCAAGCCATGAAACCATGAGATTGGCTTTAAAATTCTGTTCTCCATTTTTTTGCAACTTAGTAAACAGTTCTCTTCCATCCCTCACAAGTTCCTTTACAAGGAGCAGGGTTATAAACATACTGTATTTTAAAATTAAATCTGAGCCTCTCATACAACCTCCTGATTCCTCTGTCTATAAGCAAAAACATTATAATAATCAGTAAAGTCTCCCTTTACCCCAAAAACAGCAGAGTCATCATGTTCATCTGCCTGTCAGGATTAGCCCTGGCCTGTGTTATGTGCCAAATTGTTCACAGACATTTTTTTGGAGAGTGTATTTGAAGCAGTATTCACTGCTTCAAAATTCAGTGTTTGAATAAGACAGATAAGCCCTAACTCACAATAGATATACTACTTTATACTACTTTCACAAGTAGTCCTTTTGGCTACTTTTATACAAGTAAATGAGGGATATCCGGAATTTGAGTTTAAGCACTGTCCTCTACCTGTCCTCCCATGATGCTGGACAGGTATCTCACACCTTGCCATGGTTTTGGCCCATGCCAAATATCACTCTCAAAGACAATTTCTGGGCACAGCTTGGGGAATAGCACAGATCAGGAATGATTCCTAACAGGCAGACTGGGCATAGCCAAACTATTTTTTTCAGATGGGAAGAGATTTTTCTCAGTGTGGACATGAGCCAGACAAGTCAGTAGGTCTGAGTCACAATTTCCCATGTGTTTTCTTTAGCAGTGTAGTTGTAGTCAATGAGACAAATAAACTATCCAGTGGAACAGTCTAATTCTAAAAGAAAAAACAGATGTTGTGAGTATTGACATTACTATGCACCCAGATGCTGGAGCATTAAACAATACTCTTAAATATCAGTAAAGATTCTTATTTTGGCAACTTTACGACGGTTAATACAAAATTCATCTGCTTCCAATTTATTCCAACATTTCCATGAATGAATTTCCATGAATATGAAAGTCTCACACTGGAGAGGAGCTCTGCCTAAACACCTGCAATTATCTGCCTTTGCAGTAGTCTTAACTCCTCAGTTCTTCAGTTGTCAAGAAAAAACTTGTAACCATGTGCTTGTTTTGGCTGGGGTAGAGTTAATTTTCTCCATAGTAGCTAGGATGGGGCTATGTTTTGGATTTGTGCTGGAAACAGTGTTGATAACTCAGGGATGTTTTTGTCACTGCTGAGCAGTGCTCACACAGAGTCAAGGCCTTTTCTGCTCCTCACCCCACCCCACCAGCAAGTCGGCTGGGGGTGCACAAGGAGTTGGGAGGGGACACGGCTGGGACAGCTGACCCCAGCTGACCAAAGGGATATTCCATACCATATGGCGTCATGCTCGGCATATAAAGCTGGGGAAGAAGAAGGAAGGGGGGGACATTCGGAGCGATGGCGTTTGTCTTCCCACGTAACCATTACGCGTGATGGAGCCCTGCTTTCCTGGAGATGGCTGAACACCTGCCTGCCCATGGGAAGTGGTGAAGGAATTCCTTGTTTTGCTTTGCTTGTGTGTGTGGCTTTTGGTTTCCCTATTAAACTGTCTTTATCTCAACCCATGAGTTTTCTCACTTTTACCCTTCCTATTCTCTCCCCCATCCCGCCGGGGGGGAGTGAGCGAGTGGCTGTGTGGGGCTTAGTTGCCGGCTGGGGTTACACCACGACAAACCATAAGCCTGAAAATAGGAATGTATCATCCTAAATCCTCCAATGCTGTGGAGAGGGCACCATCTTCGTGGATAATGTCCTCCCACATCCATCCTGTCCTTGAAGACAGGACATGTCCTCCTAAGGACTGTTGCTGCAATTGAAGTTCACTCTCTTATTCTACCTACTGTGGACAGCAAGAACTGTTTATTTCATTTCATCTTTGCAGCTACCTTTTATGTATTGGAAGGGTGTTTTCAGATCATCTCTTTAGCCCCTATCAGTCTTTTCAAGATAAGGCAAACCCATTTTTCCAAGCTTGCAGGCTTATTTTAAAATTTTCATTTCTTTCTTCTGGATATTCTTTAATAGATCCACATCTTGCCTGAAGAGTGGTGTCCTGTCGAAAGCTTATCAGCCCTGAGGAGAAGATTACAGCTTGGACACAACATTCCCATTTACAGAGCTCAAAGTAATAGTTGCTTTACTCTAGCAAGTTAAACTTTCCCCACTGAATTATTTTACATGACCATTTTATTATCAATGTACTTCGAGAATGCACTTGGTTATTTTCCCCTGCCTGTGTCTTAAACTTTCTGATTTCTCCTACCTACATTGTGCTATTGCGTTTGTTCCTAATAACTAAGGGTATTTTTTCTTCTGTATGATGCCTGCTAAATGTTCATGTTTTGAAAGACATCATAATTTTGCTAAGTCACTATCCCTACCCTTCAGTGATGTTGTTCATGACAGGATAATTATTTCATTAAAATACTTCCAGACCACTTTTTTATTACAGTTGCTTTCCAGCAGACCCTTCTGAACAGTGAATTGAAGACTTCTTTCCAGAAAACCTTATTTTATCACATGTACTCCTGTAAATCAAGAATTTAGTATTTAATGATTTTGGTCACCCAGGTTGCATTTCACTTTCCTTTTTCCAACTAGTTCTTTTCCATTAATCGGGATCCAATCTACAAGAGTCTTCCTCCTTCTGCTTTCTCTGCTATTAGTATCAATTGTTGTCACCAATAAATTTGAATAAGCCTTTCTCCTTTTACGTTCCTATATTGACTGATGCATGGGTAGCTTAAGTACCCCATCAATACTAATTACTGTGCATAGGACAAGTCTATGAGTTAAAAGCTCAGGTCTCCGGGTTTTGTTGTGGCACACAGCTTGCTTCCAGAAACATCAGAGCCCAATGGCAGCCATATACTGCTAGCCATCCCAAAAGAGAGCCACTCTCTTCTTTGGTTTCTCTAGGAAAAGGTGAACTTCCAAGACTTTGAGGCATCAGACATTTTTCTTCATTTGTATGAGCTCCCTTGTTGAAGGTAAAAGCATAACTGGGAACAGAGTATAGTGTGCTGACATTTTCATTGGAAGTACCTCAGCTGGATGCTTACTGGGGTGCTTCAGGATGAAGAGAGTGCAAAGGAGTGAAAGGTATAAAAGGACAGAAACAGAGGTAATGGAAGAAGAAACAGAAAACAGAAGAGGGCCAAAAAAAGAGAAAAAAAGAAGAAACAAAGGGGAAGGACTGAGAGATCAAAAGATAAAAATGGGGAGAAATTAGCATTTTCTTCATAACAATATTCACATAAATAGAATTGCTCAAATGTAAGATCCTTGATTCAGTCCCAAATAACCCATGGGATGCAGCTTTTCCCTCCACTTTCTGTCCTTTTTGTGTGGGCACACCACTGACATCTCAGTCACCCAGCTTTCACATAGTTTGTACCAAGCGTCTTTTGAGATTCCTGGAAATAAGTCATTTCCCTCCTTCATTCTTTTTCCATAGCCCTCAGATAAATTAGGTTATGCTTCTGTTAATATTTTTAAAAAGTTTAACATCCATAAAAATCTGAGTCTGAATCTTCACTGACCAGCTCGCTGGTTTCTCAATAGTCTAACACAGGGCTGGACAGGAGTCCTTAACAAAAAGAGGCTAAAACTCGTCTAAATATCAATTTGTTGCAGAGTACTGTGCATTGTGTGTGGAGTTGAAGAAACAAGCCAACAAGCAGGTCTTCCATATCATATTATCTGTGTAGGCTTACATAAATTTGCTCAAAACCATGCAGAAACATAGCAAATAGTGTCTAAAAGGCCACTGTATATATTTCTGTGTAGAATTTTTACAGGAGTCTGGTTTCTAACATGTAACTGTAAGTTGTTCCAATACATATGGCAAGAATAAGCAGGATCATATGGTTTGTTTCTCATGTACTTAAAATGCAATTATTTTAATTAATTACAGTATTGTAATTTCTCCAGAGGTATACAAACAATGTGGAAGAAATAAACAGAGTATACTTATGCCAAATGGAAAACAAGGTAATACAGGAAAGATTAAAAATGCACAAAAGGGAAATTTAAGCACACAAAAACAGAGAGTAGAAATAATAGAGCTGGCAATGAGCAAGGAAGGCCGCAAAGGGAGACAGAATATTTTTGGTTAGAATAGCTCTGTCTTTCTAGTGTCAGTGTTTCACATCTGCTGTCATACACTAATGAGAGCTGAGGCCGCGATAATGCTGACCCAGCCATAGGTAGATGATTCATAAAGAAATTGTATCTGCATATGGAAAGGTGTCATAGCTATCAGCCGAATCTTCAAGATAAAAGAATTTAGGAACCTGCATTTCAAGAAATGAGGACCTCCACCCTGAAATAAGAAAATTGTTATTAACTGTAGGACTGACTAAAATGGAACAGAAAAATATATTTTAAATCCCATCCATCCCACCACCAAAAATTCCATAGTTGCTTGTTATTTAGAAGTTGGAGCTCTACTCAAACCCAAAATAAGCTCTATATAAGGAACACATAACTCCCACATATCCAAAATAAGATGATGGAGCAGAATCCACTCCCTGATGTTGGTTTTATTTCCCTATTACTTGCCAGGCTCATTCTTGACCAAGTTGTAAATAGTGGTGGGTTTTTCCAAATGTGACCACTAATAAGTTCTACAGACTGGTGCCTTTCTTTACACTTGTTGCTATTAGAAACACACAAAAATCTAGCAAATTGGTGTAGAGGCAAGAATACTTTCTTCAAGAGATGTGACCTGCTCCAGACAGAATGCAAGTGCCTTGTAAGGACACCTGCAGTAGGATTTCATCTGTTAGATGAGACTAGGAAGCAGTTTGGACATGTTAGCTCTACCCAATCTAATACACTCCAGCAGGGCAGTGGGCTAACTCAGTCTTATTGCATCCAGTCCTCATGCTCATGCATGTAGACCTTTCCTAAGCAGCTCACTGCTTAAAACTATTGTTCCAGCCCTATCGAGTCACTAGATTTAGATGCTCCAGTTATAGGTAGCTCATGCCGTACCTACAAAAGTTAAACACTTCCTCCATTTTTTAATTTTCAGAGAATACTGTCATTTGAGAAACAAAACAAATCCTAAGAGTAGCCAATATTGCTGAGGTGAATATTCCAGGTACATCCAAGTTTCATCATTACATGTGACAACTGGAAAATGCCAAATTCTAGCTCAACAGTCATAAAGTATTCACTTTTCAAAAAATTAACACAGAATTATGGCATGATGTGACAGCTGTAGGGTTTTAAATTCCAGGCCTTTAATAGCAAAGAATTCCTTGTTTGTTCTAGAGGAAAAACAGTATTAAGCTAAATCTACATTAGTAAATTGATCAGTGGCATGGAGCATTCCTGGAATTTAATCATACAGACTATTAAATTGCTAGAACAGTCCCTGGCACAGTTGTGGCTTGTGCCAACTAGCCAAACCCTAACAAATTCGCAGATGTGGTCTGGCAGTTAGCTGAGTTTGGGAATCAGTTCCAACATATAAGGTGCATGTCACCACGCTGTTTTGGAGGCTAAGAGGATGTAATGACACAAACACTGCCGAAGCAAGCCAGCTGGCCATCCAGCGAGAGAACAGCCCTACATGCACTTGCTGGAATAGAAACAACTTTGGCTAGATTTTTCCCACTGATCTAGCTGCTAAAGCAGGAGGCAACTCAAAACCTGCCAGTGCATAGGATAATGTTTGAAACTTTTCCTTTTTTATATCCTTGCTTAAAAAAACCATGAGGCATCCAGCCAAGGAGCAGGAAAATCTTTGTCACCATAGCACAAAAATAGTGAATAAAAAGCAATGAAGAGTTGATGAGTTTGTCAATAGTCCATTACCTGAGAAAATTTTGTCTAACTGATTCAGCAAATATTTACCACAAATCTCCTGTGCATCTTTCTTCTCTGCTCTCAAGTTTCTTCCCGGTTTTATCTCCTTTCCTAACTTCCAAACCCTTTTCTACCACTGGACTCTCATTCTGTTTCCTCAGCTCCCTCCAATCCATTCCCTAAAGGAGTTGAGAGACAAAGTGATATTGGAGTATGATGGGAAGCAGAGGAAGGGGCAGCAAGATCTGAATAAGAGGGACAGGGGTTGGAAGGGGAAGCAGAAGGGGGAAAACACATCTTTTGACCAGTCTTAGTTCTAAGGGAGTGCTTGAAAGTGAGCAAGGAAGGGATTTTGCAGATGTGGTCAGGAACACTCGATCTTATACATAGGGACAAGGAACAGGGAGGCAATTGAATGAACGAAAGACAAAAGGGTAGTGGACAAGTGTAAGGCCCCTGGCAGAAGTTTTGTACATTCAACCACAAGGATTTATATGGAGCCTTGTAGGTTTTCTTGAGATCTACCAACAGACTTCACAGTCCTGAGAAGTTACATTTAAATTCCTTGCTATCCAGTGACGTAGTGTCTCTACAGTTTCCTCCAACTGGGAAGCAAATACTGCAATGGAAAATGTTGGATTGAATGAAGTAATCACTGTTGGTCTTTTTCCTACTCCTAAAGTTAGATAGTACATCCCTATTTGTAGCATCTGCAATGCCTTGATACAATACAGCAAAATGAAAGCAACATGAGAAGGGGAAATAAATCTGTAAAACCTGCTGTGAGTTACCGGAGTGGAAAGAAAACCCTCTTCATCTGCTTTCCTCCTGAATTGTGTGCATCTTCTCATTCGTGTAACAGATGACTCTGAACTGTGCTCTCACCTCACCAGAAGCACAGGCTGCTTCAGGCAGCAGGAAATGATTTTTGCAGCCCTCGCTAAGCATTGGCAGATCCTTTGTCAAACACCACAGGAAAAAAATGCTGTTACTGTAAAGGACACGCATACAACAATTACCTTTAAAATAGCCATTTCCCTCTCTTTCTTTTTTTTTAATTCCTAAAATTGAAAATCACAGACACTTCAGGGAGATCCTGTTCAGTTTGTTGTGACCAGGTTTGTCCACATCTGAGAATGAGATGCAGAGGTGGAAACGCACAAAGTGGAAAACATTTCCCTCATTAGAAAACACCAAGCTCCATCTGCACTCAGGGATGCTTTCCTGCAGAAGAGGGACACCCAGAACATTGACACCCTTGATAAATAAGTAACTGGTAATTGACCAAAATTAAAGTAAAATTTTCTGCAGAAACTCAGTATTTAAAAATAGAAACAAAAGAAATATTCAACGTGCAAACAGACTTTTGTGGAGAAGTATCAGTGAGTCTGTGAACTCCATTTCAGACTTCATTATTCAGGAGAAAAAGTCCTGTCTAAAACTAGGTCTATAAATAACAGAATAAAGTTTGGGGATGTTTTTTTCTTTTCATTTAAAGTACTTCATTTACAGAAATTAAAACTATGACCTTGATGTAACTGGCCTCTGAATAAATTATAGTCCGAGTAAAATTGTCAAATGTTCTTAAAAGACCTAGGTATCTACTTGTTATTGACTCTCAAACAGCATTTAGGTTCTTTTGAAAGTTCTAGCCAAGATAATCAACAAATATAATGACTAAAACCAGTATCTGCCCAATTTTAGGACTACTGTGAAATGAGTGAAACTCACCAGGCAAATAGGGATTTTTCAAACTGCTAAGTAATATACCCTCTGGCAACACATTCATTAAGAAAGTGGTAGGGGAGGACAGACAGTGTGTGTAATGAGTAATAAGTGACTATTCATTATTCTAAATACATAAAGTTTTATTTATTCTTCAAGTTACAAAAATAAATATCTATACTTTTCAGGATATTTCTTGCTCTATCCATCTCTCCCCGAGTGTGCAAGGTGTTTTACAAACAAATGTTTCCATACCATTTAAAGCAGTGTCATGTGGAGTTATTCATGTGAACTGTGAACAAAACAGCAGCAGTTTTGCTGTGCTAGTGCAGGGTTAATTAGTGCATGCAGAGCACTGTGCCAATGCCATTAACGTGTTTGTACAGCTCTGGTGCTGGAAGTAGCATATTCAGACCTAACTTGGGTGCTCCACACAAAACTGCACTCCTTTGGCACATATCCCTCCCCAAAGAAAGCAATCAGACTGAGCTGGATAAACAGAGGCATCGTACATACATATTATGTGCTGCTTCCATTATATTCACTTGCCATAGACAAAGGCTGCAATCCTGAACCCAGTTTCACAGAGAAGGTCTAGGCAAGAGCAAAAAAAATATTAAAAGAAAAAAAGAAAGAAAAAAAAAATCAGAGGCTGGAAAGGAAGATCATTGAAGCAAGCCTGAAATGATTTTACTTGGTTAATACAAAGCAGAGACTGCTGAAGGTAGATACGGTAAGTTTTAGACTATGTAAACAGATGGTTCAAAAAAGAAATTAATCAGCTGATTTCTATGTCCACTGGAAAGAGAACAAGAGTTAATTGACTTAAATAGCAGCAAGGGACATAAGATATTAGGAATAACTCTCTAACTGAAAGAATAGTTACATACTTTAACAGATTATTGAAGGCAGCCCTCAACTCACCATCACTGGAACAAACTAGGTAAACATCCATCAGGGCCGATTAAAGAGCAGATGGCTTGGTATTGAGCTGAAATAGTCTAACAAGACAATATGCATACTTTCTAATATTGAACTGAACATTTTTGAAGAGGAGGAGTGGAGCACTGACTTCCCTGAATCAACATAAAAATTGCTGGCTCCAAACCCTGACCAGTTTAGCATAAATAATTAGGTAAAAGGTTCTGTGTAGCATGCTCTTCTGTAGTTGCCACAGGAAGCAAAATGTTATTGCTACTTATTAATAGAGTTCCTCTTCAAGCACTTGCATAAGGGCTTTTTTCTGTGAAACAATTGGAAAACCTCAGTGAGCTTTTGATGAGAGGTTGTTACCATAGGTCTTGGGTTCTAGACACCACTGATGATCAGTGTTTGGCATTTATAAAAAGGAGAGAGCTTGCAAGCAAGATAGGGAGGAGCACTTGTGGAAAGAAGCAAACAGATGAGTTTTAGCATTTCAACAACAATCTTTTTTTCCTTTTTTATTAGCTAGCATTAATTTTCATCCATATCATAAGCACATTTATAACCCAATCAATCCCTGTTTTGTATATAGCAGCAATTTTGGAAGAACGTACATGCTAAAGCCACTAAATATGCTGTCTACATTGCTTTTGCCAAATGCATGCACGTGCATGAGAAGGCTTTTGGTTTTGTATATATTGACAGATTAGTATATTGCTGGTGGCTCATTTATTTACCCATTTGGCCATTTTTATATGCAGCCATGTATGCTATGATTTTATGAATAATGTTGTGACTTTGTTGTGGTTTAGCCCCAGTCTGCAATTAAGTACCACACAGCCGCTCTCTCACTCCCCCCCCGGTGGGATGGGGGAGAGAATCAGAAGAGCAAAAGTAAGAAAACTCGTGGGCTGAGATAAGAACAGTTTAATAAATGGAACAATCATAATCATAATAATGAATAATAATAGTAATAAATTGTAATGAGAAGGAAAACAACAAGAGAGCTAGAGAGGAACAGAACCCAGGAAAAAAAACAAGTGATGCAACTGCTCACGACCTGCTGACCGATGCCCAGCCAGTCCCCAAGCAGCGATTACTACCCCCCGGCCAACTCCCCCCAGTTTCTATACTGAGCATGACATCATATGGTATGGAATAGCCCTTTGGCCAGTTTGGGTCAACTGTCCTGGCTGTGCCCCCTCCCAGCTTCTTGTGCACCCAGCAGAGCACGGGAAGCTGAAAAGGCCTTGACTAATGTAAACATTACTTTGCAATAACTAAAACACCAGTGTGTTATCAACATTATTCTCATACTAAATCCAAAACACAGCACTATACCAGCTACCAGGAAGAAAACTAACTCTATCCCAGCCGAAACCAGGACAGACTTAAAGACTCAGTCCTCAGGAGAATTAAGAGCTAACATCTACTGACTCCATGTCCACAATCATCAGGAGGATAAGGACTTAATGCAGCAGAATAACTAGTCAGAAGCAGTTTTCATTCCATCTAAACATAGATGAAAAATATACAAAGATTTTGTTTCTCTCTTTTAGATAGCACATGTATACTAAGAACAATATAATGATACCTTCAGAAGAAGTAGTGCCATCTCCTATAAGTATTTGGTTAGTTTCAGAGGGACACTAAACTGTTGAAAGTACTACTCAGTGAGACTACAGTTATCCCAAATGATCACTGAAATAGTTAGGCTTCATTAATATAAATGTAATATCAATGTATAAATGCTCTCTTATCCAAACAGGCAAAAGCATAAGGAAAACATCGCGTGTTTTCCATTAAGTCTTAAAATTCATGTTAACAAAATCTGACTTGTCAGCACTTGAATCAGAATTCCAATACTTAATGATACAGAAGGTTTAATTTCCTTCTGTAAGTACATTTCCAAGAAGCAAGTTGCTGAACCTATGATGAAAGGCCATCTTCATGCACATTTAACATAAGAATATCTGAGCTAAAATCAGCTCAGCCAGAACTGAAAATTTGATCTTAACGTCGAATTTGGACATAAGAACTGACAAGCTTACCTTTTGTCATTAATAATTCTCCTTCTTTGTTTCTTACCTTTTTAATCTGTTCCTATTTCCTTTCCTACTTTGACATAGCCTGTCTCACTTTCTCATCCCCTTCTCTCATTTTTCCCCATTTCCCTTTCCTCTATGTTTTGTTTTCATTCCCTTATTCCTCTTTCATTACCTTAGTCCTTCTCATTTCAAAAGCGTACTCCATTTTACACTTACACCATTACATAAACCAGACCAATAAGCAGGAGACCAGGCTAGAAATACAACATGGAAATCCCTGATAAGGCAGGCTAGAATGAACATTTGTATTACATTAATGTCTTTTGTATTATAATAAGAAAAATATCTTATTATGTTACTGAGTACAATGCACAGTATTTTGCTAATATACTACACTGGTCACTAATCCGATGTGAAGGTCATATACACTTCATCTATTAGCTTTTACTATTGCTTTCTGTATTATATTGATAACCCAGCTTCTGAACCAACCTTTTACTTCCTTACTCAGTTTATATTGTAATTGAGGGCCTTTTTGAAAAAGCAAAAAGAAAGAAAGAAAGAAAGAAAGAAAGAAAGAAAGAAAGAAAGAAAGAAAGAAAGAAGGAAAGAAAGAAAGAAAGAAAGAAAGAAAGAAAGAAAGAAAGAAGGAAAGAAAGAAAGAAAGAAAGAAAGAAAGAAAGAAAGAAAGAAAGAAAGAAAGAAAGAAAGAAAGAAAGAAAGAAAAAAAGAAAGAAAGAAAGAAAGAAAGAAAGAAAGAAAGAAAGGAAGGAGAAAGACGAATTAATGCCAATGAGAGTCTTTTTTTTCCCTGTGTCTATGCAGTCTGATTTATTGCAAAGTATTTGCCATTCCATATCCTATTGTTTCTTCAGGTATTGAAATTTGCTGTATCATTTTTCAAGGGTTTTAAAATTGCATTTGCAAATTAAAAAATAGAACAATAACAATGAATTTCCACTGTACAGCTGTCAAAGAGACACTGTATATTCCAGAACAGTCAGGAATAATAACACTCTGGGAATGTATGATCATCTTTAATTTGGAAAGCTGTCTGAAATTAAACACATTAAAGACAGAATTCTGACCTAGTTTTATCATGCTGAACTGATTCAATGATCACTGCTTTCCTTTATAATATTAACCTTTCTGGATATTTTCCACTATGAAAACAATTTCCATGCAAGAAAAATGTTGAGTTTAAGCAATGGTTAAGGAGCCTGACAGAAACAATTACCTTTAGTTAAATTATACTTTATTCGCTATTGGTGCAATCCTGTCCAATGTTTGGTAATAAGGGATGCCCAGCTCTTCTCAAAAAGCATATATAGATTGCTTCCAAAGAATAAACATGTATGTACAATCATCAGTACCATTTCTGTGATAAGTTAATTATTGCTGTCGTAGTATAAAAAACATTTTTCAAAGTTTTACTTTTGTCCTTTACTTCAAAAATGCTTTAGGTCTTATAGTAATGCTTCTTTTCAAGCCCTTGTTTTTGCTTTAGTATTTCAAGAGAGGTGCTGAATTAATTGGTTTTTTGTGATCCAAATTACTTGGGACCCACAAAAGATCTGAAAGCACTAGCACATGACACTTAAGTTCTGTAATAAATATATTTAATGCCTACAACACCAGATGTAGGACCACCAAGTTTAAAGAACAGAGTATCCAACTTGACTTAATCTCAAAGCCATGCAAGCATGTAATATGCATTTTCAAGACTAGTATAATTAAAGTTGTAAAAAAATAAGATAATATGCAACCTGTGCTCAACAAAGATCCAGCCAGGCTAGGTCACCTACGCTGCTTTGATCCATTTGGACTTCAGTAAAATACTGATGTCATATGTAAATGTGACAAATACAATAAATACAATGTCATATGAAGAAGCATTAATGACGGTTAGGAAAATGGGAATTAATACTGTAACTGTGAGGTGAGTAAAGAATTGGCTAATAGAGAAGTATTGAAAGGGAAAAATCTAGTCTGATGAGAGGTAACAAATGGTTGGCCTTGGACCAATCTTGTTAATTTTTTGTATAAATAACCTTGGCTTAAAAAAAAAAGTATTCTTAAGACAAAAAGCTAAAAGTCATTGTCAATACTGAGGAGGCTTAGGGTATTTCACAAAAAGAACTGCATGGCCCTGAGGATGGGAGTAAATGTAATTAAATTAAATTAAATTTATAATAAAAAGAGGAAGGTCATTGGGGACTGTGAACAAGAATTTCTGCTATTGACTAGGAACTCGTCAGTTAGAAGTGACTGGGAAGAGAAAGACACAGGTGCACAAGCTGATCACAGGATGACTATAAGCTAGCAAGGGATAGCAAGCGTGGAAAAACTGAAATGCCATCCTGTAATACATCAGTCAAAGTGTTTCCAGCTGAGATAGAAAAGCATTAATTCCACCATACTAAGCCCTGATGAGACTTAATTTGTAATAGTGTGTACAGTTCTGGTCATTTATTTTCAAGGAAGATATGAAATTGGAATAGGCATAGAGAAGGATCACTAGGATAATGAAGGGAACAAGAGAGCTTATCAGACAAGAGAAGAGTTCACCTTGTAACCCAAAGGGATGTGATTGGTGCCTCTACATAAAGCAGGGTACAGATATGGGAGAGCAAAGAGTTATTTAAACTCAAGGAGAGTGTTTACACAGTAATAAAGGGTCATAAACTGGCTGTTAATGTAGTAAGATACAAAATAAGGGAGATTCTGAAATCACCTTCCAGGTAAAGTACCGGGGATAAAAAGTCTAACTACTATTAATATACTGTTTGAAACATTTATGAAAGTAAATATATGACAGCTTGTCCATAATGTCAGGGGGTTGCATTTGAGGACCAAGAAACCATTTCCAATTCTGTATTTCCAGGATCCCAAGCTTTAGGCCTTTCCAGGGTTTCCAATACTGCCTGGGAGGGCATGAGAATTTCAAGAATAAGGTACTGGATATAATTTGTTAAGCTTACAAATGTAAGAGGGAAAAGAGAGAGTCGGTATCAAAAGTGCAGGTCGGCTTCTGAACAATGCTTAGACTGTCTAAATTGTTCAAATTATCTAAACTGAACTGTCACTACGGACAATGGTCTGTGAGGATTTATGGCAGTTTTCAGGAGGTTCCCTGTCTTGCAGGATTATGGCAACTACACTCCTCCAGACCTCACTGCAATCCACAGAAGTCTTTCAGGTTTCAGAAAGTTTTGAATTAGGCTGTACATGTATCTTTCTATAAATATGTTTGTTTAAAATCTGAAAAATTAATTCAGTCAAAGTTTAAGTTCATGAAAGAGAACTTAAAAGAGGGAGAGAGACCATAACTTTGTGCACTGCCTAAATTATATTTTAACTCAAGCAAATTAAAGCCAAGTATTCCAGCATGTCATTCATGGAGAAAATCTTATTCACAAGGCTGCTCTATTCATGACAGAGTCTTGCACATATTCAAATTCATCATAATTTTCTTAGTCTGAGGTTCTTATTTTTATGGAATAAATTCATAATTAACATTTCAGCAGAGGGGCACCAGTTGGCACACTATAAAAGTATTACAACTAAGCAGGATTTAAGAATAAATGAAGATATTTTTAAGTGGAAGTAGCTCTTTATTCCCTCCAAAATAATATTCACTCTATCACAAAGTTACGTTGCATGAACACACTTAAGCTCCCAACACACGCGTGCACACACACACATTAAAAAAAAAAAAAAAGGTAAAAGACTTTTGGGTGTTAGAGGCACTTGTAAAGTAGTAAATGAAGAAACAGGTACAAAAATATTTGGTAAATACAAGTAATGGGTAATTACATTGTATTTGGATCTGAATGCCTGAATTCTACACTGGCATGGGTAAACAATATTAACCCGCCTCAGTACCTTACCTCTAGTGGTCTCTTCCAGTGTCAGTTATTCTCTGGTTCTAGAGCAGCTAACAGAAAAGAGCTCCTTTGTTTTGAAAATAAATTATTATTACATATTCATCTCCACTGAGTACACGTTTTAGACTAGAAATATGTTAGTTTCTCTCCTAGATAAATTTTGGTCACAGATCATTCATAAATATTACAGTGCAAAACAGTGCCTGAATACTAGCTTATCACTGTTGGAGGCTGAAAGATTATTATAATCTTTTTATAATCAATCAGACCATTGCCAGGAAGGTCAAGTAGCTAAACAGTTATCTCCCCTCACCATTAGAAAAGGCTTGACCACAACAGACAGTATAAAATGTCAAAGGGAGTTTTCTAAGTGTCTTCAAAGTAAAAGTGAAGCTAGACCATAATGCTAGAATGAAGAGATTACAATTAAAACAATGGTGTCTCCCTCAGCATTCTCCTCTCAGTTCTCATATACAAAATTCAGTCACATCTTCTCTGAAAGTTCTTTTAACACAGTTGTAGAGATCATAGAAAAAAAATCCAAATTTAAAAGAAATCTTTAAATGCCTGATTAGAAAGGGGAGAGGAAAGGAAGTTGTGCAAAAAATATATAGTTTCTGAAATTAGGAACCTTGCTTAAGTGCGTGAAATGCCTGTAAAATGGATTCAGGTCCTAATCAGAATTAAAACACTGCTCTCATACTATATTGGCCTATTTAAATAGAGACCCACCTATAATAACATAGTATATTAGTACTCTTCTAAGTGTTAAAAGTAATGATTTGGCAAAATTAAGAATCCAGAAGATATAAAACAGGACTGCCAGATTTATGACAGTGTTATTACTGTTGGCAGATCACTTTTCTTATTAAACTGCAGCACATACCAAGTGCAGATGAAGCATCCCTACAGTAGTCTCAGTTGCAGAGATACAGTTGCAAAGATATTAGCAAATGACAGTAATTTATCAGGAAACATCCCAGGTCTCTGCTGAATCAGAGCTCTGTCATGCTATGGGACCTTCATACCACGTTTGCTCACCTGGTGAATTATAAGGTCTAGATCCTGGTCATTTGGGGTCTGCAAAGAAGTCACTGACATTCTTGGGTCCATCTTTAATGTCTAAGTCAAACTGTAACTGGGCTAATTACACTATGAAGTATATCTTGTTATTGGTTATTACTAAAATTTCCTGTGTTTGTTAACAATCGGCCATTTTGTGTTCAGTTCTGCATTTGCTTCTATGCTTTTTCTCTCAGTCAAAAATAGGGCTTATCCTAACAAAAAGTATGAATTATTTCTTCCCTGGCTATGAAAGCATATAAATGCATTTATTTATTGGTGTATTTTTAGCTGGATTTAACTTAAGTGCTTGCGTTGTTCACTATCATATTATTGCAATGCCTCACAATGCTCAGGCTCTTGCAGTTCTGTTTTCACAACTATACAAGTTTATTCTTGTAAATAAAACAGGCAAATACTAGAAAGAAAATATAAAAATGACCCAACAGTGGCAAACTCATCAGCCTAACTCTCAGGTCTGATCTGCTGTAAGTGGAATATCCTCCATAAGAACACATCGATGTACAATGAGATACATCCTGGACATGTGTGAGCCTATTTATACCAGCAGAGTGATGCAGGGCTTCTTGTAATGCAAGCCCAATGTACATCTCAATGACAGCTTTTGCCTCTGTCTGAAATGTAGATTCAGGAGCACTTCTGAACACCCAAATCTGTGCATATGCCCTCACGGCATCATTGTCAGGGTGAAACCTAGTACAAAGCACAAGTCACAGATGGGAAACTTTAGTGCATCCAATGGATGGCAACTTTCATGTGCTCTGGTCAGCTGTTAATTTGAACAATCAGCGTGAATCTGCCTTTCAATCCAGAGTCAGCCCATGAATCTCTCTGTCTCCCTAACAGCTATGCCTGTTTTTCCTCTCTTTATGTCTGAAAGGCACTGACATAATTTACAGTTGCAGTCATGCACATATCCAGTTAGACAGGTAGTACTAATTAAATATCGGACATCATAGTTATCCATTTAACAACAAATCTAATTACACTCTATCTGCCAGTGCATAGAAGCAGGAATCTCTTGAAACTATTTTGAGGCAAGCATATTTTAAAGGAAACAGCAAATAACTTATCAGAGGTTCTTCCTCTCTAGAGCAGTCCTCAGTGAGATTCAAAAACTGAATAAATGAGATTTTGCTCACCAGGTGGGTTTTTGCAGGCTGTGATGTTGGTTCTTATAGTTCTAAAAAGGAAGTGATAAGCCTTCTGTATTGAATGTGAGTGCTCTACAGACAGGAGGATAGATGACTGAAAAGAGAAATCCCCACAGTGAGGGATTTGTGAGATTTGGCAGAAAATCTGCATCACAATGCTGTGCTATTTCCCACAGGGAAGGAGCCCAGAGAATTTCTCAAGAGAAAGGCACTATTCCACCATTGCTGCTTTACAAGTGACAGACAGGAGACAAATCGGGTACCAGTGCAGAGAGGTATCTTCTTTATTGTGTTCCTCGACACAGGAAAATCTGAAAGGTCTAAGACACCAATTTCAGCCCTGTTGCACTTAAGGTTTATATGCAGAATAAAACGGCAAGTTGGGGGTATCTTGGAAAAATCCACAGGGTGAACAGAGCTCACTTATTTTCAGAGCTTTCTAGCAGCTTGCCAGACTTGCAAGCTTAGCACAAGTCCATAGAAGCAAAAAATAAAGCCGTCACAAAAGGCTATATTTTGAGACTTACAAAGAGAAGCCGAGATATTTTAACTATTCAATTAACTGGGGCTGTAGGATTTGCTTTGTGAGCATTTTATTTCTTAATCTACACTGCCCTTCTCTCACCTCTGAATAACTTTTTACTCTCCTCCTTTTTATCTGTCACTGACTTAAAAAAGGAAGCAGAAGACTGTGTGAGTTGCAGGACCACCTCTGTTGCCACTGAAAGCCGTTACGTGTGGTGAGAGCATTAGAGATTCAGAAGTAAATTGCAAAGTTGGTTCGGAGCACAGTGAAGCATTTAGTTGCAACTCAGTTGGGTGGAAAAAAGAAGTCACACTCCAAAAGAGACAGAGAGCTTTCTCTGCTTGAAATTATTGAATAATTTATTCGAAACACAAATCAGACTATTAGAATGAAGGTGATTGTCTTCAGACAGAGGTCATATAGAAAAGTACAGGGCTAATAACTGCCTTTTTTCATCTTTCATTGGCTATCAAAATACTTGGTTCTTTTAAAAGAGAAGCTAGTCACAATCAATCATTTTTATATCACCTTCATTGTAGATTATTTCTACTCGGTGTAACCGGATTTGAAAAGTGCTATCACATAGAAGCTACAAGTCATGCAAAATGTCTCTTAAATAATGACGCCAAAATGAGGATGTATCACATAAGTCCATTGAAAACTCCATTTCCTTTGACTATTTTGCAAAAAAGCAAGTTTTTATAGTACGTATTCTGCTTTACTAGACAAACAGCTGCCTGACAGAGCCCAGAGCAATGCAGCCACTGTGCGGCAGGTAACACGCAGCTATAAAGTAAATTATTAGCTTTCAAACACTCAGCACAGATCATTTTCAAATGTAGTTTATGTAGGGACCCATTAACCCCCCAAACAGGAGCTAAACACATGGTAGAGCCAAGCACTCGTGAAGGGAAACAGCTCTCGCCATTCCCACTTTGGCAAAGAAATGCTCTCAGGTTGTCTCTCCTCCTCCTCCTCTCATGCTCCTCATGTTCTTCTCTGCCACTTTAACCAGTGGATTTCCTCTCCATCCTGAGCAATCCATTCTACAGAGACCAAACCTCACTTACAATGCAGAAGAAAATACCTCAAATACCTTTCAGGTCTCTGTGCTTTCTTCATCGCTATTTTGGATAGCTACCCAAACAGCTACAGATTGCAGAATTACCATGGTAGATTCCTTGGCGCTAGCCGATAGAGGCTTAAAATGCTTAATCCGCTGCTTGTCTGTGGTAAGCCTTTGTTATTAGCCTTGGGAAGGTTCCTTATCAGTCAGCAATCTGATTTAGCTCTCGCGCCCAAGTTGTTTGGGTGTTTTTCACCTTGTGGAAAACAATTGGTTGAAGTTGTTAAGCTTGCTTTATGCAGGGCTAATAAGGGTTTGGATGTCTAGTTGTCCTTTTTGAAAAATCAGCTGTGGATCAACATGATCCTGTTCTTGTGTAAAGCGCCAAAGCTTCTCTGTCAGAACAAGAATTATACTTCTTGCACCATTTTTTTTTTCAGAGAGCAAATATAAAAACCTTCATCTCCTTTTTGTTTTCGCTTGGTGAACAGCATAATTTTCTCACTGGTTTCCAGAAACCAAAGCCCAAAAATTTTGAAATACAAATAGAACAGAATATAGGTATTACATACGCAGAGATACACAAATTCTGTTTTATCCTCTGTAGTCTGGCGTTAAGATTAACTCTTTGTAGTAGCACAAGCCAGGCTTTCATATATTCAGGAATTTTCAAAGCTTTATAAAGGATTAGTTGATGCAAATTTCTGATAAAGACATGTTAATAATTCTGAGAAAATAATGTATTAGCTTCAGTAAAATAAATATTTAAGCCATCCCTAAAACCTTGTAACCAGTCTGAAACATAGTAAACAATATCTATACATTAAACAAACACTATCAAACAGTGAATCTGATGTCCACAACAGACTTCCACATCTGGCTGATATTATGTCTATTCAAGTACCAGCCTTCCAAACAACACATATACTATACTTTAGCAGAAATATACTCATATTCCCTTCTGAGCCAAAGGTGACAGTAATACGCAGCATGTGTCACTTGACCCCCTCAAAGTTTGAGGAGAATTGTAACATTTCTGGTCTTTCCTATCCTAACTGCAAAAAAGCAATATGGCACAGGTCTGCGGTTAACAGGGGATCAGTCCTCAGCTATCAGCAAAACATTTCCAAGCACCATCCCTCTCTCCCTCTCAGCAGGCACATCTCAGCATGTGTCAGGGAGATGCTCAGGTCCCACAGTTGCCTTTCACTTCTTCATTTGTAAGTTTGCACCCTGACTGACTCAGCTGATAGAGGATGACTAGCTGTGAATTGCCAGGGAGATGTCTCCCAAGAAAACCTTATCAATAAAAGCTATTGAGCACATAGGATAGTTGTAACATTTTCTTTCTGCTGTTTCAGGATGTTCCTGGTTGAGTTGCCATGTCCTGCTCTTTGCACAGGTGGCAATATCTACAGTATTCCTAATAATACCTATCTGCTCTTCCTCTGCCTCTGTTCTGGGATATCTTCTACCTAACCAGGAGCTTTCAGTAGTTCAAGAAACCAAAGTTTACCCTCTGAGAATATCCTTTTCTAAAGATTTCCTCTGTGGACATCTACAGAAAACAGAGTCACAAAGTTTTACAGCTGAAAGTGATGAAACTCCCTTTGAAGAGGTCTACATTTTGTTTCATGTTGCTAGTTCTCAGAAAGCAATTTGATTTCCTTGCAGAAATAGCCATTTTAAAGATTTCTTGCTCTTTGATACTATTATGAACTTATTAATTAGTCTACTCTCGAGTCAATTTTCAGCAGTCGTAAACTGGATCAAGACCTGTGGGATTAAACAACTAGATAAATATTGAGCCAGTGGGGCCAGATTTTAATGCTTGTACTTGTGCCGTTTTTCCAAAAGAAACCTTCTTAGACTTCAGTAGTCTTTTTGTGGGTTAAGGTGCTACTCAGTGAAACTAAGATGATCAATACTGGACTCTCAGTTACCATCAGCTAATACTTTATGAGGCTGGAATTATTTATGTGTATTCTAAACATTTCTAAGTTTGTACATAGGTAGTTATTGCTGACACACTTAGGAATTTCCACAGTGGATCAAAGCCAAAGACCTTCTAGGCCAATATTTACCCTTCACTGATGAACAGCACCAGAAGTTTCAGAAATCTGCAAAATCCCAGATGGGCAGGACCAGAAGAAATCTCAAGATATCATTTCATTCAAACCTTTGTGTTTGGAAAACACAGATGGGAGATTCTCTCTTTCCCAAGGTAAAGCTAATTTTCACTGCTGACAGAGATAAGTTTAAAAGTTCAAATGTGAGATTTAATATCCCCTACAGATACTTGGGCACTTTTGTTATACCAGCATGCTCTGGACTCCTTGGTTCTCTAACTTTGGCTAGACTTCCTTTGAAGACCTCCTCTTTATACTTCCTTTTTAAAATATCCATTGAATGCTTCAACTGGTCTTTGATATAATAGAGATAGCTGTGATAGCTTTGTTCTTTGCCTGTTAAGCATGTTCATTAATCAACATTTCTTATTTAAAATAAAAAATACTTTATCCTGAAACTTTCTGGTTATGGTCTCCTAGCAACTGAATCTCCTCTTAAGAAGCCACTGGTCTTTCAAAGGGTCTGTGCCTAGAACATATTTGACAGCACTTTTCCAAAAAAATTTAATCAACTGATTTCTTAATATGAGTTAAATAATTTTTTCACAGAGTTGGCAACAGTATCAAGTGTTACAATTTTAAATCATCGTTAAAAACAGATCACAAAAAATAAGCTCGTTGTCCATAAAAATAGCAGCTAATTATTATTAACGCTTATTATGAGTGTTGCTGTCACGCACCAGGACATCACTGGGCAAAGTGCCGTAAAACCAGAAAAAGAATGTACTTGCCCCATGCAGTTTACAGATTTGCATGGTTTCTTTCAATATTTCTGCAGTGTAAGGAAGAACAAGCAGATTCTGGTTTCAATAAAGGAAATCTACTTGTTTACCAGGTCTCTGATCCTTACAAATAATTTTAATGCTTTTATTATGAATAAAATCTAATTTATTGAACAGATACTCTACACCACTTCAAATAGTCATGCTAAATGTAAATGCCAGGCTTAGAAATGTGAGACCACACTGCAGTCACAGCCTTACTGTGCTCCACTCCAACTCATTTCCATTATTATTTTCTCATGATAATTGAATGATTTGTGAAATCAATCAGTTTGTAAAGTGATCATTTGCTATGTTTCCCTATGATAGCAAGGCACAGAGCTCACCATGATAGGAGACCATTTCCAGTTCTGTGCACCTGCAAAGCCCAAACTCCTACACAGTTTGTCAGGACAGCAATCCTCAGAGAAGGAAAATCACCTGCAAAAGAGCAGTTTTAGAAGCACTTTCTTTGAAGGAATCCAGATCTGTATGAGGTCCAAAGATCAGAGAGATGAAACGAAGATGACGTTGTGACAGGCTGTGATTTTAGCTGTGGTGGAGCAAATATTCCTGAAGGAGGGGAGGGAGATAGGTGAGTGAGGCAGAGGGAAGAGGCCAGAGGGAAGAGGTCATTGGGGTGAGGAGTCAGAGAAGAAGGAGGATGTGAAATCTGTTCTTGTGTCAACGAGACCATAGACAAGGTAGATAGTAGATAGGAACTGCACAAGAAGGGTTAACAGAACAGGAAAAACGTACCAGGCAGGTGGAGGGACAGATAGATGTTATGAGTCAGAACAGAAGTGTGGAGTATGAACAGCAGTGATGGGAAAATGGTCCAGGTGAAAATTTAAAATGTTGCTTTTCTCACTGGGACTCCATAAAAAGACAACTGTGCTAGTGAGTCTGAAGATGACTATCTTAATTAAACAAAATGCCATATCAAAAAACAGATGTTTCACCATCTTCACGGATGTAAAAGCTTGTCTAGACTGGTGTAACATTTCTCCCTGTTACGTCTTTCACCGTCCTGCACTAATGTTTAACAGATAGCAACTACTGTGTATGAAATGCAGAAGACAGTACCAAACGCTTCTCAGCTGACCTGCTCACCACAATGACCTGGATGTCAAGAGTCTTTCCAAAACGAGCAGTAGCATAGGAAGCTAGTCCCATAAGCTACTGCTGCTGCTATTCCAAGCAGTAGTCCCCAAAGCCTGGGGGCTTTTTTCCATACTGGTCCCCTTCAATCTGCCAGAAAAGCTGTTGAGAAGCAGACAACTTCAATGCTCCCCCAAGGAATACATGTCTGAAATCTAAATAATCCATGTCCAGTACTTCCTGAGAACCAGGAGAATTCAACTGATCCCCTGAGGAATGCAAAAACCTTACTGTATTATGCTGTAATAGCATAATGCCAGCAAATACTAAGGAAATCACAAAGGGTGATTTCTGTTGCTTACAGCAGTGTATAGCATTTATAGAATAGAAAATGTAATCAATACAGATACCAAGACGAATAAGGAAGAGCCTATAACAGCATCTACCATCTGGAACCAGAGGAATTGATCTTTTGGTTCAACATGGAATAAGAAAGTTCCATCTCTATAGTGAATCTCTTCATAAATTAAGAATTTAAGTAGCTGTTTTGTGTGTCCCTGCAACATACTGAAGACCTCAGCATGCTGAAAGAATTTCTTGGCAACCAAAGGTGGTTTTTAAGTCTTCATTATTTTTTTAGTAGAGTTTCTATTCATAATTTTGAAATACCCATATATTTCTGTTCTGTATTTGTTTATACCCTTTCCACCTGACATACAATCAGTTTAGATTTTTCCATTGAGCTGAGTGGCTGCTAAATGCTTAATAGATTAATGATCATCGCTCAAGTGATTTTCTACCAGACTCATATAAGAAGCAAGTTTGACCTCCAGTTCTTCATACTTCTGCTTTTCATGTAAATCCTCATCTTCTTGACCTATCTGATCCATTATCACACCACCACCTCTTCAATCATCAGCCTAGCTTGCAAAGATGAACCTTTGATAGGAAGATGTGGGTTGATGTGTTTTGTTCAATGTTGCAGGGTATTTACTGCTCTGCAATAGAATTTTTCTATGAACTTTAAAGAAGCATTCAGTGCTTTGTTGATATATGTCTTTTTTAAATATATATAACCAAAAAGATTTTTTTTCTCTTGCAAAGATAAAGCATCTGAAAAGGCAAGAAACTATTCTGATATCTAAGTCACAGCTTTAGTCCGAATAAGTATAATGCTCCTCTTAAATACCATTTTTTTCTTCAATTCTACTAAATTCTTAATTTAATATTTATCAATACTTGATTAATGAATTGAAATAAGAAAAATCCATCATAACACTAGAATATAGAAGCAAATCTTGCAAAATTATTCCGGATAAGTTCTGTCTGATCACAGTTTACACTTCTACAAAATGAAAATTTGCAGAGTTATCCAAGACTACTTTTATAGCAAATGGAGAAAAATAGAGATCTCTAGGACATGATTACTGTCTTCCTAAAGTGGATGTCTAAAACAAGTTAGATAAAGGAGACCCTGAACTTCCTATTTCTCACCAGTGACTGTTCAGGGATCACTAGGAGACTAGCTAGACGTGGACATCTAGACACATGACATCTAAAACTGTGGGAGTTTAATCCCATCTTCTGTGCTCTATTCTGGTAAATGAGTTCAAAATTTAATCTCTTTCTAGTTCTCATGGTCTCTCTTTTTTTTTTTTTTTAACACTGTTTTCAGTTTGCGTGAAACCACATGTAAGTACTTCAGATGTGAATCTTTCAAACACAAGATGGAACTGAAAGGTCAACCAGGATCATCAAGTTTGGTCTCTTGCTGTCCAAGGCAACAAACTGAGCAAGATCTACCTTGAAACCCCTCAAAACTCTTCATCCACTCTTCAGATGGTAAAAATGTGCTCTATAATTTCCAACCCAAATGTATTCATGGCCCATTTATAACTATTTGACTATATGCCAAC
This sequence comes from Ciconia boyciana, assembly GCF_034638445.1. Taxonomy (NCBI): domain Eukaryota; kingdom Metazoa; phylum Chordata; class Aves; order Ciconiiformes; family Ciconiidae; genus Ciconia; species Ciconia boyciana. The sequence goes on along the minus strand of NC_132936.1, from coordinate 9,211,855 downwards.
ATTTAATTTTATCTTTAAAAACCTCCCTCATTCTCATATACAGAAAGTGAGCCAGCTGATTTCACTACAAAATCCTCTTGGAACAGCTGAGACTTGGTGTCACGCTGTCACCAAATAGTTCCTTTCTCTCTTTCCACACTGATGCTGATGGACCTCCCCTTCTGGCTCCCCAGAAGTTCTCTTCCTCTCTGAAAAAGTATCCATTTCTTCTGAAATGCCTACCAGAAACCCACTTGCAGTGATGCCAAGGTTGAGTAGCAGCTAGACAGTCATTTACTTTTTTTATATTTACATAACAAAAACACCTCTATGAAAGGCTTGAGGGGTCTGAACAATTTATTAAGCTTAAAGTAACATAATGATCACTATACAAGACCATTAAATATTCATATTCAGGAAACACATTAACTGAGACAGCCAGCAACATTAAATAACAATGTGCAGGTGACAAATTAACTCTACCAATCAATATATCAAAGTATTTTAAAAGCACTTTCACCACCTTCAGAAACATACTCTTATTCAAAAATACTTTCAATAAATTAAATAGTCTATTAATCAATTTTCTTTTAGTAGACTTTGAAGAGTTTCTATGCCATCAGGGAGTGCACTAATTCATCTATATGACCTTACTACAATTAGTTGTGTTCACCCTGCTTCTTATTATATTGCTATATTTTGTCTGAAACAGGTTTAGTGGGTAACATTTCCACACCAGGGTTACATCTTCTTGAAGGTCTGCTCACTGGGAGAATCCTCATTAGGGCCTTCAAACCTGTACATTACTGCCTCCTACAGAAATTAAGAATGATCCCAAGAAAACCAGGAAACGTGAAGCTAGTTATACCATTTTCTCATGTGCCACTACTTGGGCAGAAAGATTGGGGTTGGGAGGGAAGGAGGAGGAAGCAGGGTGTTTGTTTCTTTTCCTGAGGCATGGTTAAGAGGCAAATTTTTTAAGACCAGGGGATGGATTTCTAGCCAGTTGCTTGTCTCCAGTCCTGAGCTAAAGTCCCTGGTGCAGGTGACCATCTCCAGCATGATATCCTGCTGCTGGTTGTCATAAAATGAATATCAATGTCCAAAGCACTATCTTATAGAACTGGACCAGCAGTGCAGGCCAACATTGAAATCTCCCCTATTTCTACTGCCAGCTTGGGCTGGATTCTTATTGCCCTGGGAAAAGTAAAGATAGCAGACGTGGTACTGCTTTACCTCATGACAGCATCAAGCATTTGGGGGAAAGACTGTGGAATATGATAAGAAAAGACAGCATTGCTTAGATTTTCCTGTAAAATTTTCTTGGAGATGAGAGAAGTTAATTCATTGTTCATATAAACTGCTGATTAAAAGTCACAGAAACTGGACTTTCCTCATTCTTTCTAAAATGATCAATGAAGAAACAGCACTTGTGACACATCCCTCTCTCTGTCTCACCTTTGCTCCCAGTCTCCACCCTGTATGGATCCTTTATTGAATTGTCACCATCATTCAGTTCTCTTACTCATTTCAGGCCTCTTCATTGGTGCCAGCTACAACTTGTGATGACAGGTTATGATCTGGACACCCATGTACCAGAAAATGGTCTTGGTTTACTGCCCTGTTCAGTGGTCACACAAATTTGAAGTAAATAATTGACATTTTAAATGTCTTTCATATGGAATTTCACGCTCTGTCCCAGATTCTCCACAATGTTATTTCCAATAAGCAGGTAATGATTCACCTCAACACGGGTCCAAGATAACTTCTGGCATCCTAAGCACCAGGTACCACTGAAAAATCTCAAAAACACTCACATGTGTTCCTTGATAGAAACACAGAAACATTTAATTGGGAAAAAATGCTGCTTGTTTGATTTTTTTTGTTAGTGTTTTTGGTTGCACAATTAAAGATTTTTCTTGCTTCAGCAGTTTTCCCTGCTGATTTGTGGGGGCTCACAGAGACTTTGCTGCCTCAGCAACACCTGGGACCAGAGGTAAAGCTGTTTTAAACTACTTGGCCTATAGAAAAACAATTTGAGCATTGAAGCTGAAATTGCACTAAATTTTCTCAGCTGTCTATAACCACACAGATTGGCTGTATATGGACTACACTGAGGGGAGGAAAAAAAAAAAAAAAAGGGAAAAAAAAAACCAACCCAAAAACAGAGTGCATTTTGATAAGTTTCTGACTAGAGAGTGCATACAGCTGAATTAAAAATGCTGTAACAATCTATACATTTTTTAATCACAGGCTGAATGTATTTGTTGTTATTTTTCTTTTCCCAGCTCTCAGCATACTGATTAAGGCCAGTCTGATACCTTTTACTCCCACTGATTAGTATCTTCCTTCATGATTATTCCCATTTAAATTACAAGGCTGCTCAAGGACTCAGATATTCTCCAGAATGAGTAAAGTAGCTCAGTCTTTCTCTGAGACATTCGGAAGTAAAGGAAGAAAGGCAGATGTCTTCGTGTCCTGTAGAATGAGAATGACCTGTTCAGATATATACTTATGTCACCCTTCATTCATTTTCTGTACAGGGGAGTCAAATTTGTCCTCCCTTGGGCAGCCCACATTGAAAAGTTTCACCTCTTCTGAGCAAGTGAAGGGCCAGTTCCTTGAATCAAGTGTGAGGATTCAAGAGGTGCTGCTAATCCATGAAACCATGGGCACGTCCTCCTGGTGTTGGTCGTAGACCTGTCTTTTGTTCAGGACAGGAGGCTACAGGGCCTCTAACCCCAAGTCATACTTCTGCCATACTCCTCAAGATTTTCATTAAGTAACAGCAGGTTTTCATACCACTTATTTTATGTGTGGATAGCCACTCTTGCCTCCCAAAATAGTCAACTGAAAATATATGCTTCTTAGCGTAATGTTCTAGAGCGTGTGCTTTGGCTGCTTATGCAACACACCCTCTGGAAAGGGAGCAAATCCCTCTCCATTGAGCAAAAACTCAAAGACACTGGTCACTTAAATCAGATTCCTGAGACAGATGATATGTAGTGCCACCAAAGATGGTACAAATATCTACCCAAAGTTTCCAAAACCTTGGGTTTGTTCCATATCCTGTTGGGAAGTGTGGGATGCTGGAAAAGAATTGTATTAGATTAACAGTGTGGGCAGTGCAATACAGAAAAAGCAGACCCAAGTTGGTAGGCACTTATTCATATACGAAGTTTCACTGAAGTTATACATGGTACATATAAGAGCTTTATTAATTTAACTTGTACAGCTGGCCCTAAATGAGGGTTTACGTACACAAAACTGAAAGATTAAAGTTTCACCTCCTACAGTTACTACAGCACTTCTCCTTTGCCCAGACACATTTAGCAGAGCATGGCATTACAGTATCACCCACCATATGCATAAAATACAAACTATTAAGTTTGTGCATCTATAGTTATAAAAAGTTCCATTTTGTGAAAACAACTTTTTTACCAATTTTTAACTCACAATGTAGTTTTGAAGAACAGTCATTTCTTCTTATATGTTTACAAAATCATGATTAGACCTGGGAGGGTAGATTGGAACAGACTACCTATCTACCAGTAAGAAACTGCCATTTGAAGAGCTGGGAATCATCCAATGAAACCAGCTGGAAACGTGTTCAAAGCCAAGAAATAGACATGGTTATTCCCAAAGCAAGTGACACTTCTGAAATTCCCCAAAATTTGTTAGTTGTATGCATATGGGTTCAAGGAAAGGCTCCACTAAGAGTTTCTAAATAGACAAATCATACCAGGCTCAAGAAATTCCATGAACTTAAATACCTGGAGGCTGTGTGAGCAATAAGTTAAAATAACAAATATATTTGGCCACTTCTTACCTTTCTTTTCTGCATGGAGACACTTCTATGATAAACCTAAATCTATTTCTTGACTAGTGAGGATTAAAACTGACCTTCTCCTTGCGTAAATGTATTGTTTCTCTTTAACTTCCTTTCTAAGAAGAGGATTTCAGTAAATAGTTCCACCACTAGAATACCTGAATTCATTTGCATGCATAGCCCAGGAAAGCAAAAGAATGCTATCAAACCTCCTGCATACGTTCAGAGCAAAGTAACCTCTGGCTCAGCACAGCAGGTACAATTTTAGCCCATAACATAATTGTTTTGCAAGGTAGTAGCTGCCAATAAAAATGTATAAACTAAAAAATATACTCTCAAATACACTATCAATGAAAAATACTTAATGTATAAATGTATTTGGGTAAGAAAAAAAATTGGCACATAGTGTGAACACACTACATCTCAGAAGAAGTATCCCAGCACAGAAAAAAAAAAAAGAAAAATTATCTTTAATTAAGAGAAAGCCCTTCCAGCAAGAAACTGACACTGTAAAAAAAAAAGCTTTCTCTACTGAACTATAGGGCATTGTAGTTCTTCAATCAGTATTGAAGATTTGAGGCCTGTTTGAGGCCTTTAAGAACTGGCTTAATGTCCAAAAGGCAATGTAGTTCCACATACAGGTATCAGGTGCAGCTCTTAACTTCATAAATAGATCAGGTCCAGTAACACCTACCTTTCATAGCTTATTAAATCAGGTCAAATAAAAAAAGTTCAGCCCCACCTTTGAAATCTGTCCTCCACTGGTCTGCATTTACTCACAAGAAATATTGGTAGACTCTTCTGGAGCTGTAGGCAACCTTCAGATAGGCAAAGCCTGGAGGGAGCAGATGATGTTGCAGTCCTCTTCCAGAGAAAGATAGGAGGGAATAATACCCTCTTCCTGAATGTTTTATGGTTATTACCTCTAATATTTCAAAGGTAACTTCCTTCTCACAAAGCAGAATACACATTTCTACTTCAAGACTACATGCACACCAGGTCTGATGTTTTTAAACAAGACTGAGTTACCCAAGCATGAAATAGCTGAAACAATTTTCTTAACAGCTGAAAAACACTTGGCTAACTCAAAAATAGCTGAACCAATTTTCCTCAGACTTTCCAATGCAGTACACCTTTGGACTAACACTATGCCTGCTAAATTTCTTCCCTTCACATGCGTCTTTGCTTTTACCTAGTGACTAACAAGAACACAAAATAAGGATTAAAGATCCAATCCTGCACATACACAAATACATGATTAAAATTGCTAGTACAATATTGAGTCAATGTTGGCAGGGACAAACCCTAAGAATGTTTGTACCATTTCAACTCCCTAACAGTGCTGTATTGACACTACAGCGTATAAATATGAATAAGGTAAAGTCCACTATATTTTATAAGGCTGTAAGTTTTCATGGGGTTCTCATATTACTCCCAATAACACTCCAGGGCAAATCTAGTTGGCTGAATTTTCAGAGATTGCTTTCTAAATCTGCCCGTGGCTGCTATTTCACATAAGTTGTGCATGTAAATTGGAAATGTTTTTATACGAACAAATCATGTGACAAGCATGAATCAAAATGGGACGCATTTTTGCATGCAATTGTGCTCTGAAATGAACAAAAATGCTCTCAAGTCAAACAATAGCATTCACCTTTTTTAAATCCAAGGGAAAGTTTTAATCCACAGCTTGTCAAGCTTTCTTCCAAATCAGTGCAGGTATCGTTCCCAGTTTATGCTCTTATCTGCAATAACTGAACTATGTTCTCCTATATATTTCCCGTGCTCTAAAACACATAGTCATCTACTCTGTGCAGATCCAGTAGTGAAAAACATATGTAGACTCTCACACCCTAATCAACCTCTGCTGTAGTTTTACATGTATTAGGCATTTATTAAAGTCAGAATATATGGATTATTATATAAGAATTTAATTTGAAAGTAATTATTTTGTTTTCTTTGTAATCCTCAGCAGTGCCACCCAGCTTCTAAGAACAACGTAAGTCCATTTAGTAATCACGTCAATAAAACACATCTGTTGTTCTCAAAACATAGGGATAACACTGGAAATCTCTAATCGCGTATACACGTGCAAATTAATTTCGACTTCCAGTATTGCTCTTTCCTTAGCTTGGCCAAGCACAGAATGTCCACCAAACTGGATTACTTCTTGTACATCAGTAGAGTATACAATAAACCAGTCCTTATCCACCTATAAGAAAACTCATAATTACACTGACTTCACCAATGAATTTGTCTTCATAATCTGCATTAGCTCTCCCCTGTTGTTTTAAGATGTAAACCATTGTGGCACATTTTTTTCTGAAAGTCTGGCTTTTCTTTGCAGACGTGCCTAAACCAGATGGCCAAATCTAGTGTAAACTCTATACCTCTACAGTATTCCCCTGTATAGGTAATCCAGGCTTTATGTTGAGATTTGTACTGCCGTGACTCCCATAACCATGTGAATTCCTTCTACACATTTCACATAGTGGAAAGTGCCTAGAGATTTAACAAAAGTTAAGAATTCCACTGATTATTCTACAAAATGAAATTAAAAACAAAAAGTAAAGTATTACAGTATGCTTTATATTATTGCTTTTTATAGTTCTCTCTTAATTGATAAATGTCCTGCTTAGGCACAGGTGTATTCCAGGTTCGCCCCAAGCAAAGGTTTAAGCATAATGTGCAAAGGAATTTGCTGAGTTTCTAAAACAAAATAAATTCCATTGTAAACCCCTGTATGTTTTAATTCAGACTGATATTATTTCACTCAGATGGTGCATTTGCTTAAAAATCAGCGTTATCATTTGGTGTCTTAAAAGATCCATAGTCAATTCAGATCATGTTAACATTCATGGGATCTCTTTGGTACACTCCTGATTTTTTTTTAACCTATTCCTATGGGAAAGTTACCCAGATTTATTAAGTGAATTTACATACTTTTCTCTATAATTCAGCAAACACTCCTTTTAAGAGACTGATATTTAATCTCCCCTGCAAGGTCAAGATGTAGTTTTTATGTGCCAAATAGGCTGAAATTCAATTTATGATCAGCTTCAACTGACTAAAATACACTATTTTCAGTTTGCAAAAATTTCACAGAAAGCCCTTCACTATGTCATTTCACATAATTCTGTATGAACTACTTTCTTTTATTGGCAGTTTCAATAAAATGACTGTTAAGTCTCAAAGAAACATTTACTTCTCAGTCTAAAGCCCATTTTCTCTCAAGCACTGGGCCCATTAGAGAATCAGGTCATAGTTACTTAAAAAAGTCTGCTGAACTTATAAGAATTTTCAACAGCAATCATTCCATTTCAAAGGCATCACAAAATTTGGAGTACTAATGTTTCATGCAAATCTGAGATCTGCTACCATAATCTTCATTTAGCATTACTGAGTGTTTTCCAGTTTATGAAACTGTATTTCTTAAATGGAAAAATCTAATCCAAGAACTTTTTATATTAAACTCATTCATAGTGTCATAACTGTCTGAACAGATTTGTATTGTAAACACAAAATTTTAAAGCTGCATTTAATGAAATAAGATTGTCCACAGTTTATTGTCTATAGCTGAACCTGAAGTCTTAGATTAATGGGACTAGAAGGGATCTGAATGGATCATGTAATCCCTCTCCTTTTCCTAGACAGGATCAATTAGGACTACGACATTCCCAACTGATGCATTTGTAAATTGTTCTATCAACCATGCTGGAAATGCCACACAGTAATCTGTTCATTGCTTCTCCTTACTACTGGGAAGCCTTACTTTCTAATTTGAATTGTCCTTCCTGAAATTTAAGTCCATTATATTTCCCTAGGCTCTACATGCTGACTATTCTTTTAAGCATCTCTATGTATATGAAGACTGTTACTCAGGTCTTCACTCTCTGCACATCTTAAGACAAAACCCACTATATTCATCCCTTCTTTCTTCCACGGTCATGTCTGCAGGCTTCCAGTCCCTCTTGTAATGTGTCCAGTTGGCCCAACTCTTGTTTGAACTTCAGTGTTCAAACTGGACACAGTCTCTCATCTAAAGTTGAATAGGCTTGAGTAGAATCAAAGAATTATGTCACATTGTTTCTAAGCTGTATTTCAGCTAGCACATCTTTTTCAGAACATGAAATAATCTGAAAATGCACCTTAAGCCCTCAATCCTTTTTCATTTTCTGCAGATCTGCTACCAAGAGGCACTTCATCCCAGGCAGTATACATCTGGTTTTGTGCAACTAATTTTTCCTATGTATGTGCAGCACTTAGCATTTATTCAACAAGATCCATTTTTCAGCACTATGTCCAAGTTTGCCAGTACCATTTTCATTTGCAAGCCTGTCCTGCAACATACCAACAGCAGAATACCATTGGAAAATTTAACAAGCAAACCTTCTACTCCATCATGCAGTTTATTAATGAAAATATAGTATTAGAGCCAAGACAGACCCCTATCATGGCAAAAATAATTTGAACTAGAAATCCAACTCTATCTTCTTGTGCAGCCTTGGTGTTAGAAAGCTGCTTTCTTCAGGTAGTGAGGGACAGAAGACAAAATTAGAGAAATCTAGGCATACACAGGTGGGCTTCTCATCAAAAAAAGGCCCAATAATTTAAAACCTTCAAGAAGAAGCATAAGCTCATCACGCGGTATGTTACTTTTTCCCATTTTTCTCAGTATTCTGACTGCAGAGAAACAAAGCCTGATAAAGTATATCCCAAAGCAGATCTTGTATGACGGTAAGTCAGTCAGTGTTATATTCATTATTGGACTGAAATTACTTGAAACAGAACGTGCTTTTGAAGAAAGCAAAAAGAATAGGAAAAGGAAATGAATGATTCAGTATATTATCTCCTCAGGCTGTAATATACAAAGCTGGCAGCTTCAGCTTTACAAGCACTTTAATTTCAAGAGACAAAGGTCTCATTTCTATTATTATTCCACTCACTAAAATTTACATTTTAACCAAGAAAGACCCTCTGTGCCAACTGATGTCAGAAGTGACCAATTTATAACCATTAAAAAAAAGAGAAGTATTAAGAATAATAGTTGAAATTCTGGCCCAGCTCAAGTCAATGGCAGCTGTAGTCTCAATTCCAGCAGAGTGCACACAGAGGATTTGGTATTCTGTGTTACACAATTAGACCAATTAAATTCTGCTCTTCTGCTAACAGCAGTTAATCTTCTAGTGAATACATAGAGGTAGAGCTACAAAAAACCATATATGTATACTGCTCATCCATTAACGTGCAGCTTGTGATTATTTTAATACCTTTTTCCCAACAGCTAGGTTCTTATCAGCTTTCTCATATCAATATCTTTTTCTCTAAGTATACACAATGATTTAAATAGGACCTCTGGTGGCATAAGATAAATATGATAGGATATTTAGCATCAGTGACAACATCTGAAAGAATATCTGAGCTTCGTCCCTCAGTTTCCCTGATAGCTGAGATGTAGAAAGTGACAATGTACAGAACAGCTCTTAGAAATATCATAATATGTACACATCTTTGCAGTTTTCCTGGGCAGGTAAATGCTGTCCAGACTGCATATCATAAGTTAAAGTACCTATAAATTGGTTAGAGGGTGAAATCCTACTACTGAAGGGAAGAGGAAAGAAATTGTAGGTTTCCAGTGAGATTTTTGGGTTTGCTGTACAGAAGGTCCTAATGCGGCGCTCTCATTTGCCAGGCATCAAAGTAGGAAGATGCTACAGAACAACAGGAGTGTTCTGCACCTTCACATCAGGAATGTGCTGGTTTTGGCTGGGATAGAGTTAATTTTCTTCATAGTAGCTAGTATGGGGCTGTGTTTTGGATTTGTGCGGAAAACAGTGTTGATAATACAGGGATGTTTTAGTTACTGCTGAGCAGCACTTACAAAGAGTCAAGGCCCACCTTAAAATTAACATGAAGTCAGAGTCTGCTCCTCACCCCACCCCACCAGCGAGTCGGCTGGGGGTGCACAAAAAGCTGGGAGGGGACACAGCTGGGACAGCTGACCCCAACTGACCAAAGGGCTATTCCACACCATATGGCGTCATGCTTGGCGTATAAAGCTGGGGAAGAAGAAGGAAGGGGGGGACGTTCAGAGTGATGGCGTTTGTCTTCCCCAGTAACCGTTACGTGTGATGGAGCCCTGCTTTCCTGGAGATGGCTGAACACCTGCCTGCCCATGGGAAGGAGTGAAGGAATTCCTTGCTCTGCTTTGCTTGTGTGCGCAGCTTTTGCTTTCCCTATTAAACTGTCTTTATCTCAACCCATGAGTTTTCTCACTTTTGCTCTTCTGATTCTCTCCCCCATCCCACTGGGCGGGAGGGTGAGTGAGCAGCTGTGTGGTACTTAATTGCCACGTAGGGCTAAACCACAACAAGGAATCAACAGCTACATGGTTCATATCACACTGAAGAAGCCCAACTGCAGATTTAGTGAGCGGCATCTGAAAACTGCTGAAGTTTTTGCAGCTGTTCTTCATTTCAGGCACAAATTCTTCTCTAGCTCATGTATACCTGCTATCACCTCCTTCTGCATCAGTAATAGGGAACCTCCCATTCCCATTCCAATCTCCTGCTTTGACTATGTGATCACTGCAGCATACTGCTTATGTATCTTAAAGCTCTTCTCCTTAGAGTACCACTCTGAAATACAGAAGATCTTTAATTCATATTTTACAGATGAAAATCGAGAACAAAGCTGAAGACATTTACCTGGTGTCCAAAACCAAAATGTTCCCTTGCCCTTTGGAGCATACGCTAAATCTGTGTCATGTAAAGCTTCCTACATCAGTGCTTTTCTTACATCACTCACATGATATAAGTACACTCACTGCTATGCATCTGGACTTTTCCACGTCTTCAGGAAAAGCCATCACCTGGAAGTAGGATTTGGCTCTCTAAATCTGTCTCCCATTCAGCTGAAGGTACAACAGGGATGCGAGTAAGGGACAAAATCTGGTATTTCAGTTATGGGATGAGAAAGCCATTCCAAAAGTTAGTAGGGGGCTTAAACAAGTCTATAAAGGAAGCATAATTTTGGGGGATAGTGCAAAGGTGTCCCTTGCTTAGGGGTGCTCGAGAAGGCAGGAATCTTTCTTGAACTGAGTAGAAAGTAGGTGAAGCATCCTCTTCCCTTCTCCTAACTGTGCATTAGTGCACTTGGTGTAGCCACACAGCCCCTCCTGACTCCCTCTGGCAGCCCTGAAATTCAAGGAATAAGGGTATTACTCTAGCAGACGGCAAAAATACAACCATATTCCAGTAATGTGGAGAGAGTCCTGCACAAAACCGGGGTGTTGGGTGTATATTCTGGCTGACACCAAAAGCTGAGAGTTAAGAAATTAATATGAACATGAAGCCAGCACTGAAACTATTCTAAACATTGAGGTTTTTTGAAATCTAGCTCCAGGTCTAACTAATATGGGTCAAGCCAATCCTGCCTAATAATTTGATGCCTGAGGAATTTTTGTGATGTAATTAATTATTTGGTTCCATCTGTGGCTCAAACACAGCACATTATCAGTATAATATAAACACTTGTGCTGTTACTCTGGTCATCCACTCATTTTCAGTCTCTCAGGAACCTAACAAGGATCATAGGAGGCTGGCTAAATCAACTTCAATAAAAGTATTGCATTAAAAAACCTAATAGGACATAAAATCCTCACTGTTCATCCTAACCAAATTATAATACATCATGTTTACATTTTATGCATTTGTGATAACTGGCCTGAGCAGCGCACAAGGAAAATGAGCTTTCTATGTACAGTATATTCATATTGAAGAAGTTTGCATTATTTATAACAATGGGCCTACCAATACTCTGCATACAAATCTGTTTTCGTTCAGGTTTCTTTCATAGGGAGACCTGGCTATCGCTTTAAAACATTTTCTCAGTAGCCCTACAGAAATTGTTAATCATTTCAATACACAAAATTACATTTGTAAACTTTATACATAAGTAACATGTTTTCAGATTTGCACAGGCAAAGCTGCTGACATTATAAGCTGTCTGGGGAGGGATCTATCTTTTCTGTGTGTTTATATGATGGTTAGAACAATGCGGCGTGGAATAAAACCTCTCGAATAATAACAATATTTATAATAATAGGTCAAGATTTTCATTAACTTCTGTGTGTCGCTAATCAGAGCTCAGTGTCTTTGAAAGATAAGCCCACTTTTATATCAGTGCAGACAAAAAAATGCAGGTTGCTCCATCTGAAAGCGATGCTCCCAGTTATACACAGCTTATGACTCAGTTATGGCCTGGATTTTCAAAAGAGTCTAAAAAAGTCATGCTTCTTAATCCCATCACATTTCAATAGATTTGGGTGCCTATATCCTGTGTGCAGACGAAGTAATACTATGCAGGTTTGAAAAGCAAGAAGTCTAGCTGTCTTCACTGTGATCTAAATGTGCTATAACTAATAACTAGGTGAGATGCGCTCAGTCTGAAAAACTGCTTAGTTGCACATATGACTAAGCAGGCTACTCAGCAAGGGATACTGAGATCTCACTTATATCAGCCAGAGAAAATGTGTCTCACAGAGAAGAAAGTATTAGCTGAGAAACATCCAAATACAGAATTCAAAGTTATATGGCCTCGTGTATGAACCAAACAGAGGAAGTCAACAATGATTAGCTTTGAGTGCTAAATGCTTCAGCATTTAAATGAAGTAATTAACTAATCATGGGATGCAGGACAGACACATGATAAAACGCTGATAAGCAAAGGACTACCATGTGATCAAATATAGAAAAACAGTGGAATGTCTAAGTACAGCAGCTTGCAGTTGCTGGACTTGGCTTTCTGGACATCTAGACTTCATGCAGGAAACATCTCACCTCTAGTTCACAGACCTATGCTTGCTACCTCCAGCCTCAAGTGTAGTCTAACACCTCATCTTAGTCTATCTTTTGGAGCTTGGAAGGTAGCCTCATTCTGCTAACTACCTGCTCTAAGCATGTCCTTTGGGGCACATGCATCCTATACTGATCTAAAGCCTTTGTGGGGGCAAAGCACCTTGACTCTGGCTGATGCGTTTCACTACTAGGCAGGCTTTACAGGGAAACAGATAAAAGATGTAGGTACTTAGGTTTAAGGTAAATATCTGTGGGTAGTAGCAGTAGAAATCAGAAACAAGAAGCTGCAAGTGCTAAAACATGCTTTTATATATATATATAAGAAATTCTAGCCCATTCTTAACAACGTGATATCTAGATAACAGTACTAGAGTATCTCAGCTGACATACAGAATCTCAGAATCCTGCGACTATAGCAACCCTGACTCCAATTGTAGATAAAGTTCTGCCTCTTTCTCTTAATACGCTAGTCTAAGTCGTCTTGATTTAGTGCAAAGCAAATGAAGAATCAATGACTTGTCTAGAGTGGCTGCCCTCTTTGTTATTAAGACTTCCTGGGTTTCACATTCCTCCCCTTTGTATCACCTATTTCTGACAAAAAATCTTTTTATTCTAGCTCAGCCAACTCATCCTGGCCCATGCTACCTAACACACATTTTTAAAAGCTTTTCAGCTTTTGTAATATGTCATATATCATCCATCATGAAAGTGATGCAGCATGGGGCAGGCAGGGTGGTGAACCAACAGCCTCACTACAGTGATTTGGTCTAGGTTTCATAGAAACCAAAGCACTTTGGAGCACATTTCCAGAAAGACCCCAGCCACAAGAATAAAGTACTTTCCCAGACAGACGTTAGAGAGCAAGCATCCTTCCTTCACCTTCTCCTAATCTTTATTCCCAGCTGAGTTCATTCAGAATCTCTGAGGGACACTGTACTGCTAAGGATGAATTTCCTACAGTATTATAGGCCCTGTCTTACAAATGCTTCCTGTCACTAGTTTCCCACCACCTTTCACCACTCCCTTTCCTTATTTATTTATTCCCCATCTTTCTCAGAAAGAGGAGAAACTGAGAGAATTAACTGGAATACAACTTAGCTGCTTTTTTGTCTCTTTAGCTCTAGACAAAATGGCTAGGAAAAGCATGATGACAAGGAAAAGCAGAGCATTTTTCAGTGACTACTACCATCCTGCACCACTAAGACATCTTTGTTCTAATAATACCAAAAGCAATTGGCCATGAAAACGCTACACAAATCTTGTACTCAAGGAGAATTCATTGTTTTAGTGAGCAAGTTATGCACAAAGAGGTGTAGATCCTGTGGAAGTTATATTAGTGTGAGATATGAGTCCAAAGCGAAACATGACGGATGCTTAGAGAACTATGACTTTATTTTCACTGCTTTCCACAATTTAACTTCAGTAAATCAAAAGCAGAAAAAGAGCTACTTCACATTATTAAGTCTTTCAAAAAATTAAAGAGACTTTGTAACCTTTTTTTCCCCCTTTGTATTTAACTTCTTGCATGAATCTCACGAGGTCTGCATTTGTGGAACACCCTGGATCTATACTGATATATTTGACTTAGATTAGTCTAAAAGAGGAAGCTATGCACTGGCAGGAAATCATGTATTTTGCAAATAATACTCTGCCAATACATGTCTGCAGAGTGCAGTGCAACTCAATTATAAAGACCTAGATATAGGGTGCAGTAGCTATCAGGTGTGCTCAGCAGGTGTTTGTTGTTTTTTTTTAATTGGAGTTATATGGGAAATTTTAATTGATAGATGCATTTTAAGCAGAGTGGGGAGGTAGCTGCAAGACTTATGGGAAATAGGTGGCTTTGTAGGGTTATTGGATCCTGAAAGATTTGAACCCCAGTACCCATATGACTTTTGCTATAGAAAAATGTTTTCTAAATCATAAGAAGGCCTTTGCTCTCACTGCATACTGTTTGTTTGGTCACAGCAAGGGTTATGGACCTAAAGGGAGAAAAATGCAAAGGATGTGGTCTGAGTCAGATACAGTGTCAGGACCAAAGAAACCAATGTCTCCATCAGCCCAAGGACAACATGAAAAGTGTTCTAGGATTAAATAGATAGCAATCTGGAATCAAGAACAAGAAAATCAAGAGTCAAGACAGGGGCATAAATTCACTTTAACCAGATGGTAACAATTTTTATTTTTACTCTTATGATGTGGCTCCTGATCAGGCTTCTGCAAACCCAGAGCTGGTCTTGCTTTTCAGGTCTGTAGCTGTCAAGGGAACTCTTACTGCCAACCTTGATGGTAGCCACAAAGCAGTCACAGAGAAAAAGCTTTCTATGAGGATCACCAGTTGATATAAGCTACATTTCTTTGTTTTATTTTTTGTTGCCCATGCTGTATTTTCCTTGGAATGCCTGTCAATGTGACATGAGAGGAAGTGCTCTCTCCAACCAAGGAACAATATCTCTGAGGCACCCAGACCTCACAGTGCCCTCCAGAGTGCTCCCTCATTCAGCTGAGATGTCACCCAGAAGCTTCCCTATCTGAAGAGCTGTGAATCAGCCCTGCAGCATGAGCCAAATTTCCCTCATTCACAGAGCCCCTCTTCAGAATTTCCATTAGACAAACAGAACAAAGACCTTTCACATCTGCACTTTGATAGCCTTTCACATTTGTAATATGATGGCACCACTCTAGCAAAGACCTGGTCCCCAGAGAACACCTGTGTATTTATCTTTGTAGACAGAAATTGCATGCAACTGGAATATTTGTAACATTTCCCAAAATCCACACATACAGAGGTAGATTGCTGCCTGACAAATTATAGGAAGACTAGACAACTGTGCAAGACTAAGATTAAAAAATCTGAAGGAGGCCTACAAAAAAGTCAGCAATGGCAATCTGAGGCAGGTGAGGAGGAAGTAAAACACTCCTGCCTCAGAAATTAAGTGTTTCAAAAGTCATCACCTGAGGGATGATAACACCTTCTCTCTCAGAAGATGGGGGCGAAAGGAAGGAGACAGAAGGAAGGAAAAATGGCTTCTGCCTCTGGGGTTACCACAACAGAAGGCAATGGCAAGGTAATTGACACTTTTCAGGTGACCATGGCCATGGCACCAGCCCAACAAGAACATTAGCTAATGCCTTTTACCCAGTGTGCCTAGACTCATCACATGGCTAAGCAGGGTAGATGCCTGAAAAGGCAGATCTCCAGTCCCATCCTCACAGGAGTGCTTTAACCAGGATGCTTTTAACGGCCCAACCAGCACTGTATTTATGTTCTCTGTCAATTACTCCAATAAACCTGACACAAGCCACTGTCTAAAGAGGATGTGTTTAATCTCAGCAGGTTCTGAGGGATTCCAGATGGCCCCGGGAAACAAGCAGGTCCTGTATGAAAATATTTTCTTAACTGTGATTTACAAATAACGTGTTCTGGGTCTCCTAAGAACAGCTGCCCTTCCTGTTCAAATTCTCTCTTGGTTATTAGTCTCCTCATGTAGCAGGCAGTCCCTGGGGTGCTCTTAGGTATACCCTGGATTTCAGGGCTTACCCATAACCTGAATAACCTGCCTCAATACTCAACACAGTTTGCTTGCAGGTGCTATCAGTAAATAGTTTTCACACTCAGCAACAGAAAAATATTGATGTGCTTAGTAGTGTGCATCTGGTTTGGGGGCACATTGCATATAGGAGGGCCTATAGCTCTGTCAGTCCTTTTTTTCCCTCACTGTAGTCTTGGCAGGGTAAAAATATCAAACTGTCATAACTTCTACATGCTAGAAAAAACAGATTCTTAAAGGAAAATGTCATATATGTGGGAGTATTGTAAGGAGAATACAGGCTGGAGGACTGGGATCTGGCTCTGGGATGTAAGGAGTCGTGAAGAAGGGGAAGTGTGAGTTGACTGTGGGAGCTGGTGAACAGTCCTCCTTCATCTTTAGTTTGAACTCAATGGCACTGAAGTCTGTTCTCCTATCCCTTGTCCTTGGGCAGGAGCAGCAGCTGAAGCATGAACCTGCAAGGGTAGCAAAAAGTGTGATGTTCAGCATTTACATACGAGGTCTCCTTACCAGCACAGGCCCAGGAAATGACTAAGTGGTTGGTGTGTGTCCTTGGATAGTATGTTGTGGAAGGGGTCTTAACAAGAGATCTCTGAATCCCTCATTGTCCTGCAAATAAATTGTGAAGTGCAAAGCAGGTAACACTGAACAGCGCTCTCCACACCAATATCAAACCAGACAAACAAGCAGGATCAGATGATCTTGAGTCATCTAAGGGCACATGTAGGAGAAACATGATTCTCACAGTAGGACCGCAGCATCATGGCAGCAGAGGATAATCAGTGGACTGCATCAGAAATAGTGGTAGGTGCTCTCATGCCATCCCCATCAATTACTTGTGGAAGGAACAGAAGGGAAACTTGTCTTAGGAGTCAGACAGATATGAGAACTGTGAAGCATGGAGATAACATGATCACAATATTGGTACAATATGAATCATTCCCAAAGAAGGAAGGAATTGTTCCTCTTCTGACTATAGTAATCATCTTCCCTCTTCAGTGTTCTGGTACTGTCCTGGATGTCTTACACGGCAATAGCAGAGATATGCCAGCCAGTCTATTTACATACCATGCTACTAGTTACAATGACTTGTCATCAGCAACTTGTGACACTACTATGGCTTGTCAGCATATCTCCTGTGCTATGGCTTGATAAGAGCTTGACTTCCAGAAAGCAGCATCTACGACCATCTTGACAGTGTATTAAAAGTAGTTCAGCATAGCTGTGTCTGGAGCCATCCATCATAGCCCTGAGATGAGATCTTATCACCTGGCGCCATGTTGTTAGCAGGCTTAAGAGAACAAGAAGCGTTGGTGGGTGAGAACCTCAGTGCAGAGCTGCACAGTGGATCAGTGTTATGCTTAGTACAGCGAGGTCAATAGCAAGCTGACAAAGGAGCTTTACCAGCAGTTTTACAGAGCTTGTGAGATGGAGGTGATGACTCGATAAGGCTAGGGTCTTTGTAAGAAACTGTATGATCTGCAACCTGGAAGTACTCCAGCTGAGGGAATTCTCATTGAATGTTTGACAGAAGAGTCCTGGTAGACTTTACAGATTAGTGTGGGCATATCACTACCTTCTGTTTTAAAATAATATTGTAGGCTGCTTACAATACTTACGTGTGTGTTTACCAAGAAAGTCTTCAGTAATCGATCTTTGAAAGCATCTAAAAATGGGTCCCCTTTATTCAGGGTTTTGTATGTAATGGATACAGTGTTTATTCCTTGGAATGTTTGTTAAAAAGACAAAAATTCTTGTTTGTGCTTTAGAGTGGCCATAAACTGAAGATGAAAGACAAAACTGTCACAGCATCTTTCTGACTGCTTCTCTAATAGCGTGATAATAGCATAAGAAATAGCAGCCAATTCCGGGCTTAAAAAACAGTAGCATGTGAGCTATGGAGAGAGTTAACCAAAGCCTAATAGGAAGATCTGAGAAGGGAGAAAAGAAAGAGACTCAGGGATTTGCCTGAAATTCTGAGGTGCCTCCCTGCAATACAGCATTTGCAAGAGACCATTCATCTGTGCCTACAGGAGGGAAATATTCCTTAAAATTCAGTATCTAGGGATGTCAGCCTCACTTTTGATGCCTGTAGCTCAACAAGAGACATCCTCCAACCTCCCAGTTCCTGCAGATGGTACCTTCATATACTGTTTTATCTTTAAAGGTCTGGCACTCACATAAGTTTAGTGACAAAGTCAAAATTCATTCAGCAAAGTAATCTTCTCCAAGTTTTCTCTTCTCCCTATCTTTCTTTCATTTCTTATTCAATAGAAATGCAGTTTCCTTTGAATCATCTCTTGCACCAGTCTTGTCTTTGGGAATTGGACATTGAAATACAACTATAAAATGACATGTTATCCAAGAGTTCTTTGCTATTCAGAGAATTTCCTTGGTAATTAGAACATTGTTAAGGTTCTCGTAATTGAACTGCAAGAAATATTAATCTTTCCTACATTCCACCATGCCCATGATCTTCAGAATGTTTTAGTTCTGGATAAGGCTAATTTTAATGGATAATGGCATAAAATCCCATTTCATTTTTAGTGTAGCAGACCATTCCAGTACCAAATTATTTGTCTAAATCTTTTACCTCTTACTATTAAGGAGGAATAAGCTTCCATACTCCCTTTGTGCCTGTGAAAATGTCTCACTTTCTTCAGTCCTAAGATTTTTTTTCAACTGGTTTTCAAAACCAAACCAAACAAAACCCAACAACAACAATAACAAAAACAAACAAACAAACAAAAACCCACTAAGAAATTAACTTGATGTTGAGGTATTAGGAAGTCATCTAAAAAAGTCTTGATGAGGTTCTCAAAATTTACAGAAGCAGAAGGCGGCTGACTTTTGGCTTTTTGAAAATCTTGAAAATCATAAATAATTTTCTTGTTACATAAAATCTCCCCATAACCAAATGATTCCTGATGTTTTGTTTCTGTATTTAGTGCACAAAATATGTCAGAGAATATTTTGCAGACTAACTTCTAAACTGCTGTCCTGTGGCTACCCCTTCATTTTAGTGTGTACTTGATCTTATTTGTCTTAGTCATTATGTAGATCGTTTTCCCAACATCCCTACATTCTTTTGCCCAGTGCTGTCATCACTGTTGACATACTTTACATGTGACTCTCAGTTTTTCCTTTCCATCCTCCAGTGTCAAGGGGAATGATGTCATCGGCATGACAGCTGCCCCTTCCCATGTGGAGTTCATAAATGGATAATATTCTATTTCCACAAAAATAGTTCAGTGCTGCCTGATTGCTTGGGTTTGTGTGAAAGTCAGAGGGTTTTGCCTCCACACACATTTCAGTGGGCCTCTGATGATTTCCATAGTGTCGGCCCTGTGAAACATCCTTCCCCAACCCTGTTTGCAGGAAATGTAGACTGCAGTGATCTACCAGCTTCCTGGTGTTTTCTTACTAGGTTGGATGAAGTGCTGATAGTTTGGTTTTATGGATGGAAGAGTTTGAAATCTGAATTCCTTGTCTGTGTTAGTATTGAAATGGTGATGATGGCCATGGGTTTGACTTTTGCATTGTTCTTGGCTCTCAGATCTCTGGGAAGGGCACAGCTCTAAAGCAAGGTAATGATTGCCCAGCCTGTACCTGGTAATGGCTGGGGCTGACTACCTTTGTTTTATTCTAAAATTTGCAGAGATTCTTTTTTATGCAGAATCAGGTTTTGTTATATTTTATTGCAGTCAACCCTGTTTGAGGGTGGGTGGGGGAATTGTATCAACAGCTTGGGAATTTTTCAGATTTACAATCTTTCTCCATAATAATTTACATCACTCACAATTTCTACAGCAGAGGTAGAAAGTAGGCTAAAAAAAAAGTGCATATATTTAACATCTTTGAGACCACCAGAGACTCTGAAGTTAAGCCCACATGCAAGAACAAGCAAAAAGTTGGCTTTTTTGAAGCTCTGTTGCATTTTAGTGTTCTGTTCCTAGTGGAAACATGCGGCACTCAAAATCACTGTGAAAACAAATGGCATTGTTTGCTAACATTATCCACAACTTCAGTAAACAGGGCAAAATTCAACAATCCGGGAGACCATATTGGACCACAGTAGTCTCTTGCAATGAGTGGCAGTCCTTCCAAGACAGGGACCAATCCGGCTGGTAGAGCAAGGTGAGAAAAATCTTATGCTGTCATTGCCTTTTGCCATCACATCTTTCAAAAACAAAACTTCCACACAGAAAATTGCAACGTGCTGAAATAAAGCTGGTAGTTTGTATAAATATATATATAAAAATTACAAGAAAAGTAAAATCTGAAATAAGACCCCACAGAAATACAGTGCATAGCACTACTATAATTTTAAACAGAGGAGGAACTGCTTGCATTTTCTAAAAGCTATGTTGAATCACAGCCTGAGTTATTATGTGAATTGGATGGAAATGTGCTCCATATTTTGAAGGGCTTTGAATGAACTTAGACACAGTTCATAAGCTGCCTCACTTAGGTGTTAAAAATTGTTCTTCCACATCTGTGCTTCTCCCAAAGGAAATAGCAAAGTCAATGGCTTTCTTGTACTTTTTTTTTCCCAAATGATTGAGACAACAGAGTAGGATTTTAACGGATATAGCACTTATTTCATTTTTTATCTCCCTAAATGAGCAGCTAAATTTGGTATAAAATGACCTATCCCTTTCCCTGTGTTTATAATGCTTGCTTATAAAATGATGCCAAATTGACTGCCCTTGAACACTATTTCCATGCACGTAAAAAAAAGTAAATCATAGGCAGCAGCAGTGAAATATTCCACAGAGGTCTCCACCAAAATGCTGTAATATTGATAAAGGAACAATTTACAAGGATGGAGGCATAATATGTTCTCCAGACCAGCTGCAACTACATGGGTTGTTTTTTTTTTCTGTTATGAGGCCTTTCTGCTAATCATCAGGCTAATTTCAAACATTTCAGAAAATATCAGATCTTAACAAGCTTAAGTTACTTCTGACTTGAACAGAATTAATAGCTGCAGCTGAGGCCACGTCTAGATAAGGATAATAGCTTATGTCTTCAAAAGTTTCAGCACCAGTCTAGGTAACCTGATTTAAAATAAAACTTTGCACCCAGTGTTCCCTTGCATTCAAGGGAAGCTGTGGTGAGGACATGCTGACTGGCAGTTCTTACATCTTAATGCCCCATTATGTTTCGTAGCCCAGATTCAGCCAACGAGACATAAGAAAAACATCTCAAATATCTGGGAAAGCTAGCTATTCTCACTGACTGCTCAAAATGATTTTCACTTTGTTGCCATTGGGAAAATGGGGAAGAGAAGTCTTCACTCTTTTGAACTATTTAAAGAAATATAGAGAAGAGTAATTTTGATTTGTACTTTATATGATTTTAAGCTTTAGAGGAATTTTCTTAGTTGCAATACTGTGTCTCCTTTTGACTATGTCTGTGTATGTACGTCCATATACACACTCATCATACGCATACTCCATATATATACTATGGGCTTCAGCCTCAGGTATTTCAAGAGAACACGGAAATGTCTCATTACTAGCATAACATAAACAGCCATGGATATATGTCATAAAACCTTGTATATTCAAAAGGTGTAAATTATTTTTGTACCATAACTCCCCCTGCAAACATCTGACCACTTAATCTTTTCAGTCTCTTCTTCAGAATACAGCCTAAAAGCATCACAGAGACTCCCAAGCAGATGGCACAAGTATTCCAGAAGAGGATACTCTGGTTTTGGGTTTTTTTTCCAAAAAATTGGTAACATGTTGAGCTTTATTTTATTATCACGAGAGAATTAAATGTTTCCATTTTAAGCAGCTGCTGCACCTTCTCTGTTTACAGTCCTCTTTCACTATTGGTGTAAGCCACCCAACCAGTTAAACACCAGCTACAATTCTCTTTACAAGTGCTAAGGAAACTAATTAAACCTAATGAAAGCAATCATTCTGCAAGTGTGAGAATGTTCTTTTTTTCTATTTCTGCATATAGGTATAATGTTACCGACCCTTGGTAGTGGCAAGGCACTCAAACATTGTGCTAATGTATAAATTAAACAAGATGTGAGCTGTAGATTAAAAACCTTAAGTGCCAATTCCAAGTCAATACCCTAGACCTGCCAATTTTCTATTTCTGGCATAAAAGCCTACTATTTCCTCTTAAACTTTTATTACAAGGTATGAAATCAGTACTATGTAGAGGTTAAAACTTTTCACTTGACTACAGTGCCTCCAAGATTAAATTATGTTAATTTAACACAAAAAGTTAGCCATTGAAATAGAGCAATATATCCTAATAATTTTTTTAAGAGTTTAGGACTGGATTTGCAAACTCTATATCTGAGGTGTATTATTAAGTAGTTGAGTAGGGAAAAATGTCGGTGTGGAACTTTGTATTCTGTTCAGCATGGCAATGTGACCCTCTCCTGCATTTATGAAACTGTAAGGACATTTTTAGGAGCCTTTATTGTCTCAATCAGGAAAGACTATATAATCATGCATTACGAACTTGAAAATACTAGGGACTTTTGCAATAAAACATTTATCTATTGTGTCACTTATTTTTCCAAATCACCATAGTTGGATACTTTTTGGTAAAAAAGATATGAAAATTATGATTACATTTTGTTTGGTTTTAAGTTACAGAAATTTTAAGTTTAAATTGCAATGAAAAGACATTCCATTATTTGATTCACCATAGTTCTTATATAAAACAGGGCACCCTTTCCATACGTTTAATTCCTCAGTCTCAAAAAAACATGCATCTTCAGAACAAAGAAAATCCAGGCTGATAGCACTAATTGATTTCCTTGGAACAAGTGATTGCATAGCACAGCTAGCTGCTAAATAAAGAATCAAGCTCAAAAAAAAACCAAACAGCAAAGCCATGTGCTTTAGTTACAAAAACTGATTTATGGAAGCAACTTTCCAAGTCTCTCATTGCTGTGTAACATTCCAGGCGTATTAGGAAAAATCAGCATCTGTGCTGCCTGATGTTTTTTTGCTGGTTCGACACATCCTAATGTGTGCTGGTGGCTGTGATGGAACATTGGAACGTCAGAGGAACATTGCTCCAAGGAACGTCACAGAGTGGATACTGCAGCGAAAAAAACAGCAGGGGGACAGATGGAAAGAAAATTGTGACAATTGTAAAAGGTGGCAACGGCTTAGCACATTCCTCTGAAGATCAGACTACAGTGGGGCAGGTGCTGCATTATAATTCATGTAATGCATGTTGTTGGGGTACTCTTTTAGTCTGACCTTCCATCATAAGATGCAGTATGAGAACTCGGACCCTAGAGAAATGCTAATTCCAGTGCAGTTTGGTAAAGACTCTCCATTGAATAGGTTTCATCCTTAATGTTCAGACTGTTTTGTCTTTAGAGATTTATTTAGAGCTTTCAAAATCATTCTCTTTGCTTGTTCTAACTGGTACTATACTGTTGACTAATGCTGCAGGATGCTTCCAAGGTTCTGTAAGCTATTGCACTGCTTCTAGACTACCACGATCTTTGGCGGCAATTATTTAATGCCGCTCCTTGTGTTTCTGTCAAAAGTATTCTGTGATTCTATGGTTCTATTTTAAAAGAAAACAATGGCACTCATGTTAATCATTACAATTAATGTACTGATTTTTCCAGAGTTTTATCTGGGAGTCAGCTGCTGCCAGGTTATAAAGTCTTGTGGTCAAGAGTGCTTCTTAGGTCATCAAAGAAATACCAAGAACAGATATGTTGTATCTTATGTACAAGCACAACATTACTGTGTTTGATTTCACAAAATTCAGTGAGTGCCTAATGTTTACAGCATACCATGTTTCTTTTAACATTCTAAGATCCAGAATTTAAGGCTCAACTTATCTGTAAAGGCTCTATTAAAAATCTCTTGTGATTGAAATTACTGGAAAACAATGTAATTTTGATTTAGCTGGTTCTAGATGAATTACATATAAATAAGCTAAAAAAATATATATATTTTTTTTAAATGAAATTTGTATTTTTTTGGCTTCTTCAGTGCTCTGGACATGACTATTCATATGAGTGGATTAAGTTTTCCCAGGAAAATTCCTAGGATCTTTCTCATGATCCCAGATAAACAGTAAATAAGAAATAAATTTACTCAGTTATAAATCTGTATCTTCTCAAGCACGGAAAACAGTGTAAATGATAACCAGCTGGGAAGAAGGAAGTTGGAGGAACTGATTTCACAGCATCACTGTGTCAGGTCCTATAGCTACTTTGTCATGTCCAACACAAAGAGGTATCTGGGGGAAGAAGGGCAAAAGAGAATCTTTACAGAAAGCAGTCTCGTAATCAATCAGTTATGGAGGAATGAGAGCCACTAGGTAAGGACTTTTGTGATGTTGTACACATAAGCCCAAACTCATCCCACCTAGATGAAGGCATACAGCAGAGTTGGGGAGGTGGGATACTTTTTGCTGTAGGCTCCCTTTAAGGTAAAGAGACTCAATTTGGCTCACCTGAGATCTGATTCATACCCGAGGTGTCAGCTACTCTTCCTTAGCAGTCAGAGAGATAAGACAAGCATGTCTACTACATGCTTAAAATTAAGTGGGATAAATCTAGTGTCTAAAATAACAGTGTCTAAAATGACCTAAATCTGATTTTTCAATAGCTTTCTAGCTTTGTGACTGACAGCAATGAGCATCAAAAATTAACAGATATGAGACCAAAATTCAGGCCTTTATTTCACTGACTAAAGGTAAATTTATAAAACTGATTCAACTGAGTAAATTTCAGACACTTCTCAGAGGAGTATCTTCAGAGGAACCATTTTTGTTTATTATTGGAAGGAATCAAAGTTTTGAGTCCTGTTAAGAGTGATAGAATTTACAGCAACATTCATATTATTTTAGTTTCATGCTTTTTAAAAAAGAAAGAGATCAAAACACTTGAAATTCCAGTAGCTTGTCAGAAAAATCTACCATTGGTTGGGTCACATCTCCTGCTATCATTAAGCAAAATGTCATAGGCAGAACTCTTTGAAACGGTAATAAACGGCTACTGCAATGCTTAGGAAACTGAGAAGGAAAAAAATGTTTCAGAACAAATGAGAATTCAAGATTATAATGGGCCTAATTCTCTCACATATAATTTACCAAAATTCTCATCATAACATTACTAATTCAAAGGCTTTGTAAATAACTTGACATCTGGAAAAGATGAACAACAAGAGGAAAGTGGCCTTTTCGCTTTAATGCTCAATGAAGTAATTATGGTTGAGAAAAAGAAGCTGAGGTCTCAGTGGCAGATAAGTCAAATAATTATGGTGAGTACGATAGGTGAAAGAGGGTCACTGAAACAAAGAGCAGGAAATTGCACAAACAGATAAATTCAGATTTGAGGTTCAATGAGGAAGAAAAGACAATTTATTCATTTGGAAAATGACTCCAGTAATGTTTTGAATATGTGTAGCTAAAATCTTTTTTATTAAAAAAAAAAATTGAGTGACTGAAGAATTTAGTGTATCTTGAATGAAAGGGAACACCAAATGCAAGAAGCCACTACACTACTGGGAACACACTATTGTTGGATTGTTGACACTGCTAACTAACTTAGAAATAGCAAATTGCAGTAGAAATAAACAAGACCTTGAGGTGACATCAAGTAAGAAGCTTTTCTAATTGGTTTTCTCTTCCAGACTAGTTCTCTAGCAGAAATTGCAATGTGGAACAAAAATGGCATCATTAAACAACTTTACCTATTTGAAAGATTGGGATAATGCAATAGTGCTGTGTGCTTTTAAGACCTGGGAGCTGGTCCAAAATTCACTGAAGTCAAAAGAAATTTCTTCATTTACAACAGTTGGTATAATTCAGTCCCTTTCTGGTTTAATAGCAAGATTTTGAAGTATTTGGATTGCTTTCCTGCAGATCAGTAGTTCTGATTAACCATTGTTCTCCACTAAATTTGAGCATTGATGAAATTTCTCCACTCCCAATATGCAGACATTTTGAATAGTCTATGGTTTCACAGAAAACAAAGCCAAAGGGAACCATTAGGTCACCTAATCCGACTTCAGGTCTATCAGAGAAAATTATATTTCGTCTCAAAGCCTACATATTTAATTGTAATGAATGTTTCAGTCCTCAAAAACTGGAGAGTTATGACAGTATAGAGATCAAGGTGTCCGAGGTCTATATGAAAGAAGAAAACTGATTATGTGTCAGCTAGAGAGATATATCTGCAGCTGAAGAAGAAAGTGAAAAGCAAAAGGCTCTTTCAGAATAATCTAGGATAAAATTCCTTCTCAACTACATATCTCAAAACAAATATGACTCTAAGTGTGTGAGAAAATAAACCACTCAGACACCTGTGAGAATTCTGTGTACCAAATCAGTGACCTATCCAATATCCAGCTGCTGCTTATTTCTGTTACTTCTGAGGGAGGAAAAAAGAAAAGAAAAAAACTAAAAATGCAGCAGCAGGGGAAAACTTCCTCCTTGACTCTTATAGATAATCATGTAAAGTCCAAAAGCCATTAGCTTTGATTGTAATCATTGGCTTAATACAGTTCTACACAGGCCTACAAAAAAACCATGATCAGGGAACACAAATCCTTCTTCCAGCTGTCACTCACTCAGGCCAAAGAACTTCTTTAAACAGCTAAAGCAAAACATATTTTTCAGAAAGCCATCTAGTTTTGCCTTAGAAATGCCTAAGGATTCTTCCCTGTTATTTTGTTATTCTACCAATCTATCGCACATTTCTTATCATAGCCTAGATAATGAATAAATAATGTTAAATAGCCTTTTAACAAAAGGTTGTATTTTGGGGCAATTCCAATGAAAACAACTCCTCTCATGAATATCTTCCTAAGAGCTACTGCATTGTTAGATTTCAGTGAGACAGAGTTTAACTGAGTTCCTATGCACCCGTATTACTACCACGTAATGTAAGCTTTTGAGTCAAAATGTCATGACGTTTAGTCAAGTGCCTTTGAGAAAAAATATTTCAAGTATGATTGAAGATCATTTAAAAGCATTACCAAAACTACCTCTGTATCTTCCTGTAGAGCCACGTTGCCAGCTTTTTTGTATAAATGTCTGAAAGAAATGTTTATAAAGGGGAAAGCTCAGTTTCTCTTCCCTCCAATCTCCTACTAAAAAATTGTTAGATTTTACTTCTGAAACTGGCCTACTTAGGCAAATAATCCACTCACCACCCAGGGTAAAGAAGCCTGATACTCAAAGGCTGAGAACGAGAAGCAAGCAGGGCTGCAAGACAGCAAGGTGGTCAGATGAGTACAGGAGCGGGAGAAAAACTCGGTATGACATCATGTAGCAGTTAGCATGAGTTAAGCCATAGCATAGCTGTTAGGACAGCACTTTAAACAAATCTTTGGTTTAGTAGGAGTAAACAAACTTTAACCAAACTTTTGTTGAGTAGAAGTAGATTGAAATATCACCAACCTCTTTTCCCCCAGAACAGAATGAACCTTGAATATCTCTTGCGTGCCCAAGGAAACAGATAGCCAAACCATGCAAGCAACCTGTTGATAGTCAAGAAGTGAAACTGTGTTCAGAACAAGCAGGTTGTGAGCACTAACAACAGCAAAATCAGACATTTGCTGATAGCAAATCAGAAAATATCAGTGGGATTTGAAAAGACCAGTCAATGGAGATGTATTCTCCACCCAAATAAAGAATATTGGAGGGGGACCCAGGGAACCAGAGAGACTCTGAGTGGTCCCATGACCCTGGGGTGGGGATTCGGGACCATTTCTCCAACTCCAAGAGGAGTCAGGAAACTGAAGAGACCCCAGGGGACCTGCAACCCTGCCCCAGGATGATGTGTAGCACAGCTGGAACCACTACACTACCTCCTCTGACATTTCTCCTGGACCATGTCACCTCTCCCACATTACAGGGAAGTTGTGTAATTATTAAAATTGCATATATCTGTGATTAAAATGTTTTGGTATCCAAATCCATTTAGTCTCCACACTAGCATTTGCTCTTAAACCACGACATGCCACTAAGTGAAGTGATATAGTATGAGCTCAGCTCTCATTATACATCGGAGAATCCTCGCAGAAAACAGATATTACAATACCCACAGGGAAAGCCTCAGTGTATTTTGCCACATTTAGACCATCCCTACTGTACATAACCACTGACAGTGTGCGTAAGTTGACTTTTCAGTCAATGCATCACCCCTATATGGATTCTTTAATTTCTAAGAAGCTATGAAGTGTGATTGAAGCTTTTCTGAAAATGGGGCATCCATAATGGTTCCCACCTGTCTGCATTCTTGCCTGGCAGGAGCTGAGGCCATACTACAGCCCTTGTCCCAGAAGGGACACCACCATCTTATTCACATAGAATTTTCAGGAAGTTAAGGTCCAGACATCCACACTTGAGCTCGTCACCTAGCTCATTTCTCTATATGGCCAATGGAGAGAAATAGATATTTCTATAGCAAGATTTGTCTTATCCTAGAATAAATGTCTAAAATAGATTACATAAATCACAATATACAGTGACCATTTCCCTCCACTGCCTAAGAAGGGATCCTGGAGTGTTGAGTTCAAATGGACCTATCCACATTTTCAGCCATCCAAAGATACGTGAGATTACTCTCACCCTTACTATCTTTGAGATTTCTTTCCACACAAATGTAGTTGAAATTGGCCAGTAAGCCAAATTTAATACCTATACACATACACAGCATGATTGCATAAGCATCGATTTCTTAGGAAACCAGGTTAAAAATAGGAGGTAATAAATCAGTGCTGAACTGTGTTCATTTCTTATCCTAAGTCCCATTACTTCTTTATGGTCTCTAAGGCTGCATGGGCTAGAAATTCACAGAACTGAAACATTATCCTGGATATTGTTGAATGTTATATTATTTAAAGATAATTATAAAAATATTTGGAACCTGCAATCATTCATTTCTGTATGTAGAACACTTACACGATGACAGCCTCAGTTGAACAGAATATACTAGGTTGTGGTTTGATAAATGCTTTGTTTGCATGTAATAACAAAAGACAACTGTAATTTACTGAATGTATTTGAGCTCTTGTGGGTCTTGATATTCTTTTCATAGCTACTTGCTCATTCATAGTTTCAAGCCAGCCTCTTATTGGGAAGTAGGAAAGCTCAATCTCAAAAAAACTAATTGACACCATTTTGGTAATTAGTGAGAACTAGGTGGAATTACACCTACTGCAAGGCTAGTTCTCACTGTAAATGTGATAAAAATATTTTTAGTGTAAATGAGAATCAGATCTGAAATGTTCCATTTCTAGAATTTTTTTTCTGGAGTTCTTCAAGGACACTTTTCTTTTGGCATTTAAATCTCTTACTAATGTTAGATTTCACAGAATAGTGACCTTTATCTCTTCAGGAAGCTGAAAACCTATGACCTCTTCTTGAATATTTTCCCAGGTGGTAACATTTATTTTTTTAATTATTTCTATGTTTATTCTGGCATTTTCATATCACCTGCAACAAAGCATCTTTTTCACTCTCTTTTTTCCAGTTTGTCACCAGCCACTTTCATTACTGGGGTTAAAAGCAGCAGTTGCCAGAGCTTTACCTCACCCAACACAGACAAAGAAGAATGTCTGAACAGAAGTCTTCAGAGACAGGCACCTCCAGAAGGTGATTCATCTGCCCTACCTTAGATACTTCTCTTAGGAGAAGATGAATAGACTTTTGACTAGAATTCTGTCAGTGAGAAGCTTCATACAAATATCTTTCAGAAGTGTTTTTAACAGAATATTTTTTATCTAAGGAATATAAATTGTTTCTATTCCTACCAGCTGATGTATCTTTGGCTGGCTATGAAAAGTGAGTTTGCTTATCTTACTCCAGCAACCACTATATTCAAATGCTACCACTGCCTTTGGTTCATATTACCCCTACCTTGTTAGCACTTCATAGAAAAACAAAGAATGGAGGAATAAACACCCTTCTCATCGTCTGGTGCTCAATCCATGTCAAAGATGAAGAAGTTTGAATGGACAGTTAGGGGAAGCTATTGCTATGTGCAATATATCTCTTACTTTTAGTCATCTAAAAATAGGAGATCTGCTTAAAACTCATTATCCAAGTTGCTTGTACGCACGCTGAAGACAGACCTGTGCCTTGAGGATCATTTTTCCTGATTTGAGGCACCTATTTTAAGACAAGATGAGTCACTTATAGAGGAGATTCTCCTTATTGACTAGGAAGTGGCCTAAACAGCTAGGTTACAATAGACACTTTGATTTCAAATAATTGAAATTAATTCAGAGCAGCCCCTTACAAAGTTTACTGCCCATTCCATGGATTTATAGAGACCCAGATAACGGGAATTGCATCCTGATAACACTGAAGTTATGGGAGTATGGGAATCCGTGAGACAGATGCTTAGATCCAGAGTACCTTGATGAGGTTAACTAGCGAGCCTCTGTCTTAGGGAATGGGGCTTGGCAGGTTTGCTGTGAGCCTGCTTGGAAGGAGGCTTACCAAAAGTACATGTGTCTCTTCTCTATCTTTCATGTTCTCTTACTTGTTCAACTTTGCAGGCAAAATCCTTCTCTTAGAAACACACACACGAAAGATCTTGTCACCATTTCCTGAACTTTCAACCCCACCAAGTTCTAATGATTTATATTGACAAATCTGGCTCCTCAAGGGCATTACTTAGAGTCACGGGCCAAAATTTTTTTAAAAAGAGAAACAGAGTCTGCATAATTATGAGGCTATGTACCAACCCCAGCAGTCAGAACACTTATGAAAAATTAAACCACTGAGAGGGAGCAAGGGAAGGAACAGCAGAAATTAAACAGTGATCCCTAAGGTCAGGTCCACAGGATTTGTGTGGAACTGGTACACTAATTCCAGTGTTAGGCCATGAGGGCTGAAGATAAGTGTTCCCAGACTTACACAGCCCAGCAAAGACTCAGATGTTCTGTGAATTCCCTGCAAACAGCTTGGCCGTAAAATGCTAACCAAGCACAAATAGGCAACTCTCCAACCAGTACTTATTGGACGTAGCTCTGAGGGTTTCCCTGGGGAATTGGTTCTGCTTCGTGTTAGGATCTATATTCAGCCCAAAAAGGAAGAACAAATACCTCTGTAGAGGGACAGCAGATAGTCCTCATCCAATGCAGAGAGCAGGCCATGAAGAGATCAGCCACCTGGTCGTAGTGATTGGTAGTAATTGGCAGTGTACAAGGGGACACCTTTTGCTCCTTTTTTTTTTTTTTCTTCCTAGCACTCGTTAGGCTTCAGGATGAGCTTGCACTGGACTGGAGCTGCCCAACCTGCCCACCTTGTACGGTCAGGAACAAAGACTAGCAAAAGGGTGGAGAAGCTCTGTGGTGGTCGAGAGAGGCAGGACTTGAGGGAAGAAGAGTTGTTTCCCAGCTTATTCAGACTTTGTTCACAGGGAGAAAGAGTGAAGAATACAGCAAACAGTTGACAGAAATTTCCAGAAAGCAAAACCACTTTATTTCACAGAGCCTAAAGTCCCATCCCTCACAAGAATGTGTTTCAGATTTCCTTCCACATTATCTCATGTGGACCTCCTGAAAATGGCATAACACTGCATGACAGAGTGTAACATGTTACTATGTGACACTTCCAAGTAAAGGGGAATATATAAAAATTATTTAAAATATCATCTCTGCTAGCAGAAGAACACTGAATCATCACCTTCATTTCTGATCTCTGCATATTTCCCAACCACAACTTAAGTTTAATCAACCTCATAACTTCTTCAGTTTTATTCCACAGAGATAACCCAATGCATAAACATAAAGCACCTCCTCCTGTTTTTCCTCCTCAAGGGTATCTTTACATGTGAGCAGACATTACATGCTCAGCTCCATGAAAAGTACTAGAATTAGATTTCTACAATATTTTTTATGGCTGAATCTGCCTTTGCATTCTGAAAGGTCCTGTGCTTTTATTTTTATCAGTATAATAGAATCTTTTTGTGTTGGCTGTGTTACCCTAATTTAATTCCCCATCATAGTCACTACTCCATAGTGACAATCGGTGTTTAACTGAAGGCAACGATTTTTAATTCATTACATGTGTTCTTTTAACTTGTGTATATGTATTGCTAACTTTCTTTTTTGACTGTTTCTCAAGAGTAGAAATTAAATCATCAATGCTAGATGCATAAAATGTTTTTATATGGTTCTATGTTTCAGATTAATTTGCAAGTCAGAAGTTTCCAGTACATTGTGCTAAACAACAGCCATGTATTTATCTTGACAAATGATGCAGGAAAAACTAATAATGATGAGGCATATAGAGAGCCTTTCATCCAAAGATCCCAGGACACACAACAAACTTTACATGCTGATTATAGTCTACACTCAGTATTGTTCAAGCTGTTCATTGGCTTTAATGGGCATAAATGTAAATAGAAAATAGAAAATATGCACAGATAACTTCAGTCACTGATATACAGCTAGGTCTGGGGTAGGAAGTGCAAACAAGAAAGCAATTCTTCCTCATAGTATGACACAGGGCATGAGGAATATTGTGTGCAGATAATAGTGGGGCAGCACCTTTAATTACTGTGTGTAAACCACGAGTTGTTTTCTCACTTTCTTCTCAGCAGCATTCTGAGTAACAACCAAATAAAAACCAAGCAAGGGACAAAAGAAGTACGTGGAAGGTGATCTGACTTTGATTTTGGCCTATGTTATTTTAGGACAAAAGCTTGCCTTTCCCTTATCTTCTTCATGGGGTGAGGTAGAGGGGGAAGATGGTTGCATGTAACTACACTGTCCAGCAGGAAATGGACTCAGCAGCTCCTTCAAGACAAGTCCCTTCAGTCTGGATAGGAGTCTGGACTGGGTAGAGCAGAGTGAATTACGGCCCCAAAGTTGGGATTCTTTTTCCCCCTCAGGGCATTGTTAGTTTGGAGGCTTACTTTAAAGGCTCAAGAGGCTTCTCTTTATATTTCCTGTCTTACTGATGCTTTCTCCTCCCATGCTTACATGACTTTTAAGCAACCTAAGCTGGGCCAAAAACCAGAATCTTATTTATAAAAGTACCTGAGGTCTTTCCAGATCACCATGAGCTGAAAAGGCTATATGGCTTTTAGCTGTTGGCTGACTCTGTGGAACTGAAAGGGTTTTCTGTATTTGATAACATGCTTTTTCTCCTAATAATTCCTGAACCCCTAGGACTAACTTAACTAGGTCAGACTAAAGCTCCCATTTGCCCAATATCTTAAGGTCTGTTCCCTGTCTCCCTAAATAGATGACTCTGGCAACATGGGCTCATGAGAGAGGAACTGCAGGAGAAGATAGACTTGTCTTTGTAGTGAGTACAAAGCAGTAGTCAGCACAACCCAAGCAGTCACCTTGCCTGGCATTTGTACTATTGGGAGGTCAAGGTGTTGGAGCCCAGAGAAGTTAGGTTGAGCCTGTCCAGTTATTGGAAGGTACCTATGAGCCTCAGCTGCTCTTTTCTCACATTTCCTCTGCTGCATCCCACAGAATGGATTCTTACTCTCCAGTGCTCAATATAGCCAAATATAATATAATCAATAGCTGGTTATACTATACAACTTTATTAAATATAATATGCTAGATGAGTAGAACAAACTCACAGTGGAATGAGTCACATCTGTAGGATATTTTCTCAAGTGCTGCAATTACCATGATTAGGATGCGTTATGGTGAGGCACAAGGGGTAGAAGAATGTGATGTTTATGAATACCTCGCTTGTGAGTAGATGGCTTCCTGGAGGAAGCCCTTGACCTTCCCCTTGACCTTCTAAAAGAGCAATGTGGATGTAGCTACTCACCCTTTAGTGAACAGATATAAAAGCACAAAAACTACGATAACGTGTCCAGCTATGCATGTAGAGCTGCTTCTATTTAAGATCAGATAGTTAATTGACTGACCTGAAAGCATGGGGGGATTTATCAATTGAGAGCACAAACTGCAGAAACAGGAACAGGAGATGGGGAACTAGAACCTAATTTTAAAAAAGCCTGTATGATTGGGATTTCATTTTATTTGGCGTTCTGCAATTGTTCTTTTGTTTGTTGGGAAGGGGGTTACATTAAAAAAATAAAAGAAAAACCATTTGACTAACGCCATAATACTTTGTCTACAGTTATTTAACTTTTTTAACCCTTTTTTTCCCTTATTTATTTAATTGATTTATAAACAAGCAATTGTTGGACTCTCACAGACAGAATCTTAAAAAGAATTTTAAACAATTGGGATCTTCACACAGGGTAATGCTGACATGGGGAACCAAACATCTCAAACAGGATAGCTGTTCATTGCCTGGATGGTGATGGGAGACTGTTTCAAGGGTCCTTGCAATGGCATCTTCAACTGTTCAGAGTGAGACTCCCCAAACCTCTGTTCTTATACCCAATTCTCACACCCACCCAGCCTGTGGTCCTACCTTAAACTACTTAGAAAACATCTCCTAACTACAAAAGACTGTCCTACCTAACCATTTACACATCTGCAGAAGGAGTTTGTACTGCCTATTTAAAAATGTCTTACCTATGTTCGATTTGATCAATTCTGCAGCAGGAATCACCTTGGGAAGTCTCAGGGATGGCCAGATTCTCCACCCTTGGTGTTAATCAACACATGTGAGCATCGGGATTGGTCTAGGCACAGTTGGAGTTGCCAGGGAAAAGCGTCAAGTCAGGCTGAAATTCCCACCTGGAGAATTCCTGTACCAGATAATCAAATGCTTTGCAGTGAAGCAGGCTAGGGGTTAAGTTCACCTTGTCTCAAGTCTCTCCACTGATTCAGACCAGTTTATTATCTTATCTATGCAGCTAGATGAGGAGTTCCTGGGAACTCTTGTCTACAGTGCACTGTGTTTGCACATAGAGACAGACCTGAGCTGCACCGTGGTTATACGATAAACTTGAGCTTCATATTTATAACTAAAATTCTACAGCTCTTGTCACACAATGCTTTAAAAAAATGTGGACAAAATGGTTTTTGTCCTTTCCACAAGGAGATATTCTATTTCAAAACATCAGAGTGAAACGTTTCACCAGGTTTAATTTTCTCCATTCTTTTCAGCTAAAGGCAATCAACAAATCTATCTGGTTAGCTGAATATTTCAGTCTCTCACAAATACCATTTTTCAGCAGATTTACTGCTCATTGAAAAACTCTAGTCTGGAATTACTTTGCTTTGTCTTATTATCCAAAACTGCCTGTGAAGTAGATCATGTGCTGTTGGTCTGTTTCTCAAGTGTCAGGAGGCATAGTGCTTTAAATAAAGTATTCATCTGTCATCCCTACTTCAAGCATTTATGGTGTGGACCCTTTCTCTAACCACCTCATTTCACTGCACCACACTTACTTACCAAACAAATATCTAGAGTGTACAACCAAATTTTCTTGTGTATTTATACTACAGAGAGCTATTGAGGATACTCTGACTCTACCAGTGCTATTAGGATTCTGACTCTCGGAAGATCCTGCGTAATATTGTATGTATTTTCTGGCTTGAATAACCCTCCCTTTTGTTCATAGTTCGAGCACAGTTTCACTTGCTATATTAATCATTTTTTCATCATTTCATTTGTAAAAAATTTTCTTCACTTTTCATTTAAAGCTTTTCAATATCCCAATTTTATCAATTAGAGCAATCCCAATATTTGGCCTGAAGCATTCAGATCTTAAAATGAAATGGTTCAATTCTCCTCAGCACTGTGCCCATGCACAACACGTGTGTGACTGGAAAGATGGATGCTCTTCATCTGTCCTGAGGCTTCAAGCATGGGCTACATTGCACTGCAACTTCACTGCTTGTTCATGCTGCAGACAGTGTCACTCATCCAGGAAAGGCAGATAGGATGCTCTCCCATTACCATGTGTGAAATTTTTCAAAAAGTATATGCAGATTCACACCCTGGAAACAGGCTTGTCCACTGTCTACCTCCCGCTTCTCTTCCTTAGCTGCTCTCTGAGCAAAAGTCACAGTTTCCACGAGTCAGTTCTTGTGATCCCTTAACCCATTTTGATCAAAATAAACTGGGTTAGCCATGACCCATTCCCATTACTTAAACTAATATGACTTGGTGTAACTGAAATAAGTAAAGAAGCACTCACAATCAGTTCTGCTGGAAAATAAGAGCAAGTCAGCACTGATGCACAGTAATCTCCTCATAAGCAGAGCTGAGCTGAGAAAAGCACATCTGTTCCCAGCCTGAGTTATGCTCTGCAAAGCCCCATCCACAAGTTTAGCCATGCTCTGCTCTATATTGCTATACAAGAGTTTCAGCCTAGTTTTGTATTATTATGAAACTAGTAATTGCCATGACTATGAAAACATGAGAGAGTGAAATGTGGGACATTGCAAAGATAAACACCTGAAATTACAGCTCTGAGGATATGGCTTTTCCCTTATGTCGTGGTTTAATCCCAGTCAGCAACCAAGCACCATACAGTCGCTTGCTCACCCTCCCCCCACCACAGTAGGATGGGGGAGAGAATCGGAAGAGCAAAAGTAAGAAAACTCGTGGGTTGAGATAAGAACAGTTTAATAACTGAAATAAAACATAATAATAATAATAAGTAGTAGTAGTAGTAGTAATAGTAGTAGTAGTAACGAAAAGGAAAACGAGACAGAGAGAGAAACAAAACCCAGGAAAAACAAGTGATGTAACTGCTCACCACCCACCAACCGATGCCCAGCCCGTCCCTGAGCAGCGATCACTGCCCCCCAGCCAACTCCCCCGAGTTTCTATACTGAGCATGACACCATATGGTATGGAATAGCCCTTTGGCCAGTTGGGGTCAGCTGTCCTGGCTGTGCCCCCTCCCAGCTTCTTGTGCACCTGGCAGAGCATGGGAAGCTGAAAAGTCCTTGAGTAGTATAAGCAGTGCTCAGCAACAACTAAAACATCAGTGTGTTATCACATCATTCTCATAGTAAATCCAAAACACAGCCCTATACCAGCTACTAGGAAGGAAATTAACTCTAATCCAGCTGAAACCAGGACACCCTACTTTCCAAAAGAATGCTAAGTCTGAAACCTGAGTACCATTTCAATGGGGGCATTGTTAGCTATTTTACTGCTGAATGTTGTAACAAATCCAGCTAACTTGTGTGCTAAAATTCCAGAGATGGTCAAAATCATCTGTGTCCTGAGATGGCTGTTAAGGGAAAGCCATCAAGCTATTGGAGTCTGCATTATATCCTTAGCGTGAGAAAAATGGGAAATGAGTTGAGCATAAAATAAAGAGAGTTCTCCAAGAAAGCAGATTATATTATTTAGAATTGTGCCTGTAAGTATTTTTCTTCTTACATAAGTTACTGCAACTTGATCTTAAATTTAGTTTGTGTTGAAGCATCTCAGATTTTTTACCAACATAGCAAAAGTCAGGTATCCTACCATAGGCTTTGGGTCCAGTTGGTCAGAGGAGATGATCTCATGCCAGCACTGTTAGCAGCTACCTCTTGTTGCTCAGTTTGGATGCCCAGGATTTGCACCAACATCTAATTTGGGGGAGAATGAATTCTACTGTTTCACAGTTAATGCAGTATGTTTGTACCAACAGCGATACAGCACACAGAAGCAGTCAGAAACTGGACTCTTTGGGCTACAGTTTGTGCTACCAGTCCGCTTTGCAGCATTCAAAAAAACAGTATAGAATAAAAATTATTTAGGGCTTTAGATTTGCTAACTGTAAATACATTATTTATTAGGGAAGTTCTTTAAAGTGGAGTTAATAATCACTTCCTGTTGGACCGATGTTTTTTCATGCTTACAGCTGTATAGGAGTAGAGAAAGAGAAAATGAAAAAGAGAACTTTTTCCATCCAGAAATGTAATACAAACTGCTCTGATTGTAATAGCTTTTTCCATACTGCCCATATTAGCACAAGCCCATTTTACTTGTTCATTCAGCCTGCTAGCTTAATGAAAGTAAGGTGTACACCACAGTGGGAAAGTTCTCAAAAATTCAATTTCTAAGCTGTGAGTAAGTATATGATGGAGTTACAGCTTATAGATTTCAGAGAGGACATGGAAGATCACATTTTGGAGAACCCATTGAGAAGGTAAAACATAGCCTAGGACCCTTGGCATTTTCCGATAAACCTACCCTTAATTGTATAGATGCTG
Source organism: Ciconia boyciana (assembly GCF_034638445.1). Taxonomy (NCBI): domain Eukaryota; kingdom Metazoa; phylum Chordata; class Aves; order Ciconiiformes; family Ciconiidae; genus Ciconia; species Ciconia boyciana. The sequence continues at coordinate 9,173,559 of NC_132936.1, read as the reverse complement.
CTCTTGGAGGCTGCAGGAGGAAAAGATCTGATTTTAACTGGGAGAAAGTGAGCAATCCAGTGAGTAAAATGTAAGTGAGTCATCCTAGGCTGTGTTAACGCTTCTCTGAGTTACGACCTTGGAAATGAGAGGCTCCTCATCAATACACCATGAAACAAGCTAATAGCCATTATGCCTTTTCTCCTTCCTTCTCCAAACGAATGTTGCTTAATAGAGAGCTCAAGGCTCATTCTGTTTATAGGAAATTACTTTCACATACAGTACGAGAAGATGTTCTCCCTAAATTGCTGAAACAGATGTAGGAACAAGCTGAACATTTACAGGCCCGTGTTAAACCAATATGAGTGACTACACACAGATTACCAGCAATTTATTTAAAGCATTAGAAAGTCTATTCAGTTTGATTTATATGAATATAGGATCAAGTTCTTTTTCATATGAACTTTATATAACCTAGGCCATGTCTGGGGAAACAGGAGAGGGATGGGGGCATGGAAAGACACATGCAAGCAGAAAAAATCATGAACTTAAAGGAAATATTTGGCTTGCTAATGAGTCACTGTTACCTGATCTCTTCTTAGGCCAGATTCTTGCTTGTTATCAGAACTAGCTTTGGATTTCCATGCATTTCCAAGAGCAGTTTTATTACACTCTGTTTGCGTGTGTACCATTCTGCCCTTATGCAAAAATATTTACAAATAATTAAAATATGTTCCGTTTTCATAAGGGAGAATCATCCATCAGTCATGTTCACCTAAGCTGCCTAGCATAAAGTAATGTTTTAAGCAAACAGGAAAAGGTAGTTTATTGTTTCTTCGTTATATGCAACCTTAAAGAATTTGCTGTAGTTTATGTATTCCTCCAACACAACCCTACAGAAATCAATATATTTAGAGGACTAATTAAATTAATTTTCTTTAAACGAAAGCTAAGAAAATTACCAAAATTTGCATTTCCATTAAATTTGCATTGGTTTATATCATCATAAAGGCTATAATAACGTTACGTTAGTCGACATTCTCTCTAAACTTTTTTTGCAGATAACCTAAATTAGCTTTTCTTACAAAATTCTGGGGATTACATTTCTCATCCTTGGGCTCAAACAGTCAGGATTTAGTTGTGTGCAAAGTGGGAGGGTTTTGAACAGAGACACTCTATGATTTCCGAAAAGTACAAGTCTTAGAAACAATGTACCTATAATCATACTCTGAAAAGAAAAATATCAAAATTCTCAGAGTCTAATCATTGGGGCTTGAATCTGGTTAGCAAAATTAAAGTTTCTAGAATGCACAGAAAAGCCTAATTAATGCAGCCTAAAGGTGAGGGAAGCAACAAATATTCTAGCCCAGCCCTTCTTTTTCTCAGAAAAAGAGAGTGTGCAGCCAAAAAACAAAGTATGTCTGCATAGTCTATGACCGTAAGTGTTTCTGAATTTATTTTAGGTGGCACTTTCTGAGATGCTCCCAAATAAGTTATTTAAAGACACGCTTTAAAGTCAGAGAAAGAGGGCTTTGAAGGGAACCTTGCCGTCAACTGGTCCAGTCCCTTTAAACTTTCTTAGCCCACATTTTATTTTGTGCCTCATTTCAAGTGTGTGACTTCTGGGACAGCAAGGTGCTTCATGCCTCATTTGCTGCGGTAACGCTTTCACCAGAAAGGAACATATCTCTGGCTGAGAATTTTGTCTTATCCAGCACTGGCCCAAAGTCAGGATCTGCTATATCTAAATCATTCCAGACAGAGACTTGTTCTATCATTACAGTGACATGCTTTTCTCTAATATCTTACCTAAATAACCCATGCTGCATTTTAAGCTGTTATTTCATGTCATGTCTGTGGACACAGGGAACTGATTATTTCTTTCCTTTTGCTGGCAATCCTTTATAGCACTGTTACCATGTCCTCCTCAGTCTTCTCATCGTTAGGCTAAGCAAAACAAATTCCTCCAATCTCACCTTAAAGGTCATGTTTTCTACATCTGTGGATTATCTGCACTCTCTCTGCTGGATTCCCTCCAGTTGGCCCATCTGTTACAGTGCACTGCCCAAAACTGGGAACAGGACAAGGTCTTATGAATGCTGAGTAAAGCAGAAGGAGTAAAACTTACAGCACGTCTGCCATATACCCTAGTATGTGGTTTACTTTTCACAGCGTGGGATTCTTCACTCACATTCAGTTAGTGATTCGGTGGCGTCTGTTTAACTTCTGCTTTGCCAAAAGCGCTCTCTTTCTTATATGTATGCAATTAATTATTCCTCAGGGTAGTGTTCTGCACCTCTCCTCACTGAGTTGCCTCCTATTTTTCCCCCAGATTTTTCTTCAGCTTGTCAATACAACTGTGAATCTTATTTAATCTTGTTTTCAGACTTTCAAATTTTTCCTTCCAGGAGCTTGCAATCCCCTTCCAGGTTGGTATTGTCTGCAGATATTACAGCTATACTCCCTCTTCCATTTCCAAGATGATTAATGAAAATATTCCATACACTCCAAGCCAGTAGCATCCCTACGGCAAGCAATCCTCCTTTCACTTTGAGAATGGGCCCTTAATCCCTTCATAATTTTTTTTCCCCAGTAGTTTTGCACTCACTTTATGATAGGTTTATAAACTAGTTTGCTAATAAGAATGTCCTACTAGACAAGGTCAGTATTCTATGAGAGTCAAGTTATATGACACCTTCTCCTTTCCTGGTCAGTTTTTTTCATAATTATAGGCTTAAACTAGTCTTATCTGACATATTTTGATCTTCTCAAGTTATACTGACCTGGTGCTTATCACATTGTTATATCTTCGATTCCCAGCTTTATTAGTTACACCAGCACCCTTATGGTAATGGATGATCATCTGACCAGCTTATAATTCACCCATCCTCCAGAAGCTGTCTCAGGTCAAAGGTTGTTACAGCCATTTCGTTAGGTCTTATGTGGAAGATTTCATCAAGAACAGCTGACCTGGAAACATCTAACTTTAGTGGTCTCTAAACTGTCCTTTTCCATTCCCACACAAGCTCTTCTCCTTATCTGCTATGTTCATTTGCTAGCCATCTGATTACATTTAATCTTCTTAACGGAGACTGATGCCAAACCTGCACAAAGTCCTAAGTCTTTATATTAAGATCTGCTATTATCTGTGTCTATCCACTGGTAAACCAATGCTTATTGTGTTCTTCCCTTCTGCAGAAGGGTTGGGTCTCAAAAAGCCAAACCTCCAATGAGATTTCAATCCATCTTGAGAAGGTACATGCCGCTTGTATATGGAAAAATCACTTAGAGGACTTTGAAGTCACTATAGGAATACGTACACTTGAAAGGCTGAACGAGACCTCTCAAACAACATAAACCCTGCAAATAGGGAAAGGAAAAACTTTGTAATATCTTTTAATAGGAACAGTGTTGAAGACAGCTACCTCAAAGAATAACCTACACAATTGGCTGGGAATCACCAGTGCGGATAAATAATGTAGATTTATTACTTGGCTCATAATTCAAGTAGAATAAACTGAATTACAAAATTAATGTCTCAAAAGACTTTTCTCTACCAAACTGTTGTAAATTCAGAGCATGTACTCCAAGGAATAAAGTGCATTTATGGTTGATAGAACATAGCTTACAGCTTTGAAGGTATGAGAAGGTGAATAAACTGGAAATGCAGTTCTCTGTGCTCTGAAAAAATAGCCATGCAGAGTAAACAGTCATAAATTTCAGAAATTCATCTGTCCCTTGAGATGAAAATACTGATCATGGTAATAGGAGCATTACAGGAGGCATAATGTAGAAGATGACAGAAAAGGAATTAGTCAGTCCATTATTGTCATTGGCTTAAGAACCAAAGAGCTACTGCAACTTCTACAGATGAAGAACATGAAGTTGTTGGAAAAGCATCCTTTGAGGGCAGCTATCTGCTACTTAGATCTGAGATAGCTGTGGAAGAGAGAAAGGTGTTTAGAATGAAAAATCACCTTCCCATATCAGGCAAGTTTTCATTCTCTCTGTATCCAAGTAAACACTATTGCCAAATGGCTTGAAGTGTTAGGATAATACCCGAATGCTTAAATCAAGGCACCCTTACATTAGCTTTCCATCAATACAACTTGATGTAACTCCCCCAGGGGAACAATTCTGATTTATTCCAAATGTAACTGTGATTGGAGTAACTTTTGAAAACTGTTCAGAAGTGCCAAAGAGAACTTGGAGATGAAATTCCCATTTTCAGTAGGAATTCAGGCAAACAGGAGATTGTATTTTATGTATTTTTAGTGAAACTTCCACTGCAAAATTTCTGACATGAAGCAGGGACCCTGAGGTCACTAGGGTTTGTCTAAGAGCAATGACAACAACTCAGTAAGAGATTCTTCCCTTTTGGCTGAATTGGAGCTGCCCAGCTGACCACTCCTGAGGCTGGATCCAGCCTCCTCGTGCACAGCTACATGCCCACAACCTGCCTGTGTGCACACGTCGTTCTGGGGAGAAAAATGACTGGCACACAGGGGAGTCCCACCAGTAGCATCTGCTCACAAATTCAGAAAGTTTGGATAGTTCTGATTTCAAATCAGGAGACAAGCCACTCTAAGGAGAAGGTAAACTGCACTCACCCAAATTAATTCAAATATAAGAAAATGATATTTCCCTAAGGGAATGTGTTCATAACAGCTACGGTAATTAAAATTCTTTAGAGCTGAGGTGACAACAACTGACCAAGCAAAGCAACCTGACATGCATCAGAAGTACTGTTTTTAAGAAATCCCTCATCTCTGCCTTGATTAGATGTCAGCAAACACTTCTGACAGTAATTTTTCAACAGCACAGGAACGCAGTCAATGGCTGTTCTCAGCCCACCAGAGAATGAATCTATTTCTAGAAAGGAAAAGAGAAAAAAAAAAAAAGAAAGAAAGAAAAAGAAAAAAAAAAACCAACAGTCCTCGACTTCAAGGATGTATGGGCTTCCCTAGGAAGTTTGCTTAAGTGAATACATTAGAGTCGTTGCATGTACCACAGAGCACTGCTGAACAGAAGGCAAACAGGCGAGAGCTCATCCTCTCCCCAGAATAAGGATCCTCCCCCGACTGCCAATACCGTGATCAGGGGGAGGCCCTGCCATAAATAGTTGAAAAGGCTAAATTGTGCTTTCACTAAGTGAAAAGTAAAAAGTGTTACCAGCCTATGACTCTGTTAACAGCAGTGGATACGCTGCTGTTTAATGTCCCCACTTGAACCTAGTGGGTATTTGCAAATCCCTGTACTTTATACCCCAAACTGCTACACAAGTTCAAGTTCAGATGACTCGTTGACTTATGTAGGTTTGCCCCAGCTCTACACCAGCCTGCTGAGGACAGTAATGTTAAAAGCCATTTGTGGCTGTAGTCACTTGCTACAGCAGTTCAAGAAATTTTGATGAAAACCTGCCCTTAGGCAAAGTCTACACAAGTGTTGAAATACAGAGATACAGAAAACACATCATAGGCTTTACAAGTACATGAACTTTGGAAAAAGCAACCTGTTAGGGTCTAACACACATTACTGTGCTCTGAGGAAATAGAAGATCTGGGTTTTTTTGGTTTACAAGTAAAACAAAATTTTAAAACCCATGAAATACAAAATGTCATGTCACAAAAAACATAATGTTTAAAAAAAAATTTAAAAAAATATATTTCAGATAATGTATACCCTTTGGTTTGGGTTGGTGCTTTGCTCTTTGATTTGAAGTAAATTTAAATTATCAAAGTTTGCTACTTTTCCAACTGAAATGTCACTTTGAAATGGAAAATCACAATTTTTTTTCAGTATTGAAATATTTGTACTCTTTCAAAAATTGCTTCCGTTTTTCAGCTGAACTTAAGTTTGCAAATACTTCTGTGTGATCCAAGCGTCATTTACCATAGAATGGCACCATTTTGACAGAAGAAAATTGTCCATTTGCATTAGTTTGCCTTATATACACTGCAAGGGCACTAAGAGGCACTTTGTGCAAGCACTGAGAGAAGAGAAGAGCCTCAAGCTGGTGGGGTTATACCATAACTCAAGCAAAGAGCAGTTTGTATAAACAGCAGATGCTGGCTTTTTCACTCAGCGAGAAGGGGATTCATCTCCATCTCAGCTGGTCACTCTGGCTCCATTTGTAGTCAATGGAGACAAATGGGTAGTTTTAGGACAAAATTCACAAAGTCTCTTTCAAACATCTACATTAGGATGAGATGAACTGCATCCTAAAACAAGATGCTTTCCTCCCTGACCATAAGAACAAGCTGCTTTTCCCCCCCGACTATAAAGCTAGGGTAAGCTATAGCTCAGACGCAGAATCTACACTTAGACTGATGAATCCCATCCCCCGAAGCTGAGCCAAAGCTCACTGAAATCACTGTGACTGCCCATTGAATTCACTGGGCCCCAAAAGAAAATCAACCCCTGTTAAGGAAGCATTTCGCTGCTTTTATTATTCACAGATCACAAGTGTATTTATTTTATTTTGCTTTGAATACCAGGTCACTAGGTCTTGCATATTGATAATTACATAGCATAACTTCTTAATGGCATTTGCATAGATATAGTACTTAAACAGCCAGTCGTAAGAGATCACACACCTTTCCTATTGAAAAATCAAGTATTTCTTCCACTGTTGACTGTGAGGAGACTATGGGCCTGATCCAGTACCCTGCAAATTCAATGGTAAAGTCCCCTGTGATTTCAACCAGTGCCGCAGCAGACTTTAAAAGTGTGGGTGGGGGTAAAAAAAAACTCACAAATTTTCTGTTTTGCAAAGCATTCCAGAAACAAATTCATTACTTGCACTCAAATCTTTTGTTTTTCCCCAGAGCTCAGACAACCCTCCCACTCAGAAATAATTATTAGCTGGAAGCACATTCTAGCTTTTACCATTCCAAATGAACCTGACAAGTAATTTCCAAAGGAATTTATGTGCTGTTGTATTTCCCTAGGATATGTTTTAAAAGTGTGATCCCCTTTATTGCCATTTGAGAGAGTTTAAGCAACTTTACCGTTCCCCTTAGGGAATATTGGAGGACACTTTGTGAACAGAACAAGAAGCAATGCCATCTTTTCTACAGAAATTCTCACTATTTCACCTCACTCATTAGAGCAGTGAAAAAAGGGTATTTGTGAAAGTTCTTTTGAATAATCACTGATTCAGCTTAACAAGACTGTATTTGCTTTCCAGATGCTATTTAAAGTAATATTGGCATAGTGAGAGTAACACGAATACTTGTAAAATACGTATAGAACACAATATATTGCAAACCTCCCTGTGCCACAGATGGCATCTTCCACTTTCTTTTTATTTAATTCATACAAATACAAAATAGAAATAAAGTCATGTGACATAAGTGACCAGACTATCAAAGTTAAAGAAGTCAAATATCTAAAGCTACCTGTGACTTGAACAGTTCAGAAGTAAACCTGCAGGCTTACATATGTTCACATGAAACCTTCACTAAATATTTTCAATCAATTAAAAAATGTATTTTGGCTTCTTCAAAGATAAGAAATAAAAGATTAAACTTGTACAACGAATTACTTCCTGAGAACAGTTCATGCCAGATAAGCATGAATGGTGTTTGGATCTGCTCCATGGGCACGTCTGTATGTAACACAGAAGAGAGTTATCACTTGAAATAAATAATTGGAGAAAACAATAATTACACCAAGCATGCATGTACAATGACAGTATGTTCCAAGTGTCATACCTAATTATATATACGTGTATGCATGTGTGTGTGTATATATATGCATGTATATATTTCACATATACCTGTGAAATATGTTAGTTTCAGTTATCAAAAGTTTGCAGAGGAAGTCAACTGATAAAGAGACTTGAAGTGATCTGGCCAAAGCCAAAAAGCAAGAGCTGTGTTGGGATGAGAATTCAGACCTCTTAGCCCCAAATTATATAGACAACAATATTTCCATTGAAATGTCTGTATATGTTACTGCTACACTAAATTAAAACAGGTCCTGGAGGCCATCTAATAAGGTCTGGCCATCCTCATGCCATTAAATTCTCTTACTTTCCAAGACAAGACAGCACAACCCATACCATGAGTGAAATATTGCTTGCCCTGTTCTAAAAACTGTGACCACATAATCGTTAGCAAAAGCAATAGTTGCTCCAGGACAAAAGTGAGCAGCCAGGGACCATTTAACAGCATGGATAACCAAGTGTAGTGCTTAGGTTTGTGCTTGACAATGCTTAATTAGCTAGTAAAGAAATAATCAATAGGGCCAGGCTACATCTCCATGAGTTCCAGCCTCGAACTCAGCCTCCAACCATCCTGTTCTGCCTTATTTCTGTATGTTATCCTCCATCCAAGAGTTGTTATTTGTTTCCATTTGATCCCCAGAGAATATTTTTGCTATAGCTGCCTCCAGAAGGCTTAGTCCTTTATCTCAAGCAACAGAGGTTCTGTCTTTTGCATTTGATATCCGAGGCACACTCTCCAGTGATGACCTAGATACCAGGGTTACATAGAGATCGTGCTTCCATGCTGAGTTAGGCACCCTATGGAGACATCATTTGTTTCCCCAGGCAAGAAAGTATTACACATAAACGAAAAATGCCTTCAATTGAAAAGACATTTCACACTTTTCCCAAGTGCATGTGGGACACAACTCACAGAAACATAATTTAATAGAATTATTTAATGAGTCCTACGATAAATGTTTTATGGCCAAAAAAGAAAGTAAAAGCCCATTGTACTTTGCTAAGAGGCTAAAGAACATGTGAGTTCCCAAATTAATTCATAGGTCTCCCTTGAAGAGCAATTCTTAATGCCCTCTATTAAATTACATCTCTTTATTTTGAGAAAAAGGGTTTACTTATTCCTTTGCAAGAAACCTGAGAATAGCATCACCAATCACTTTGTGTGACATCTACATGCCAGCGACATTGGGTTATATAGTGACTGACAGCTGTGACTTCTGCTATACCTAGGAAGAGCTTAATAAAATTGATTTAACAGATATTTTTTATTATTCCCACGAACAGGGTTAATAATGAGATTTTTTAGCTAACCACACTTCACTTAACAAATTATGAAGAGATCAATTTTTTTTCCCATTAGCTTCACCCTCATCAATGGCTCAGCTGAGGTCAACTATCCCTTCACTTGTAGTTAATGGTACACAGCATTTGTCTACTGATTTTTCTTTGTCAAAGCCTAACAGAAGAAAAATCAATGGTCCTTATTTCAAATTCAAAGGAAAATATTTTTCTTTAAATTAAAAACTTCTCTCACTTAAAAGACACAACAAATATGTTTGGGAGAGTATGGCTTAGTCTAGTACGACAACAACTCAATGCAAAGGCTGAAGGCCATAAGCTGAGTGGTGCCGAGCATCTGGAAACCCCACAGTGCAAAATCTTAGGTCACTGAGAATATTATTACAATGAGGCCTGCATGTTGTCTTTGGATTTTACCAGGAGAGGTAAGTCCTCAGTAGCAGTTTCTATTAACATATTAGTATCTAGAAGACATATTCCAAAACTTAGAACATTTAAAATTATGATTACTTTTTTTTTTTTTTTAATTGCTGCACAAGGTACAGACTGTGCATTTTACACCCACCTACATTCCCTTACCTGTCTAGAAACTCACCATTACCACAGTGCAGTTTGTGTCTTTTAATAGAAATATATATATGCAAGCTGAGTCCCACAAAGAGTCACATTCTCAGACACTCTCTCTATCATGTGTATGTAAACCATCAATGTAAGACGTGTTAGCATAGAAATAAGATATCAAAAACCATTTTAATAATGTTATAATAAGGATCACCTTCTTCTGGGAAGCTGATGAGAATTTTGCACTGTTGATGGGTTAGGCAGGGATTTAACTACCTTTCTAGACAGATGTGTTAGCCATTAGCTGATGACACAAGTCATAATTCAGGCCAGATTCATCCTTCCAAACTTCTGACACTCAGCTGAGGCATTGCCCTCAGGATCCCTCTGTAGTCCACAGCAACTTAAAAGGGCAATTTGAATCTCTGATGGGCGGGATCAGCCTAATAGCTTTTCCATTGACTATACCAAAACCTAAGGTGGTCTAGTAGGGTTCCTAAAGAGTCATCAAAGGTTCGATAGGAGGAATCTGGATCTCTGTACACTGGATGGCTCTGAAAGGAGCACAGATGCATCTTGCCTAATTTAACGTTAGGTATCTGTGTTAGCACAGCAGTGTCACAGCTAACAGAGGAACACAAGCATTTCTACCAATTTTTACTGACCAATGTGTGTTCCCTGCCTCTCTTTGTGGCTTATACAGGGACACTAGTACAAACAGCCTTCGGCTCCTCCTTTGTGAGGTTATAGTTCCCTTCCTGGAAACATCCTTACCAAGTAAAAGGGTATTCATACTGGGACAAGCCCTAAAAGATGAAGGAATGAATATGGGATTTTAGACTTCTATTCCTGAAATTGCAGTGAGATATGTATGTTCAGCCTGAGCATCTTTGCAGATCTAGCAAAAGGATGCATTCTTTCAATGTCTGCATCAACTGCATTCAAATAAAACTAAGACTCAGGGGTTCCTCCTCTGGAGTTTTACTCAGCTACGTCCTTTTAAGCTCACACACCCTATCTGCAAGATTCTTTCAGACTTCAAAAGATGCTGAAACTTTAACTAACAATTTACACAAGAAAAGTCTATAACAGCTGCATGTAATAAGGACAATCCAGATATGAAAAACACAGCAAAAATGTTGGCAGCCAAATTAATAACTGGTAGAAATCTTCAAAAATGCCTAAGGCTTTTTAGGACCTCAAGTCCTTTTCCACAGTTTGTCCTTTAAATCTTCTGGATGCATCATGATTAAAGAGGATAAATTATAGGTAGGATTTAGCTAGCAATAATATCAATACACTCCTTTGGCCACAATGAACAGTAATCTCTTTTTTTATGAATGGAAGTCAGGAAGATACTTGTTTGGGTTAAATGGACTTGTCTTTTTAGTTTGTTTGATTTGGGAAGCATGTTTTGGTCTGATTATGGTCTTTTGTGTTAATCTTCTCTCCAAGATATTAAGACTTTACAGCACCCATTCTCCTGAAAAAAGGCAAAGGTGACCATCAGGCCAAATATCAACAACTTACAACGAGTGGATGGATCTGGACTCCATTTTTATACCAAACACATGAAGGATTGTCCCTACTCACAATAATTTAAGGTTCAAAGTTCCCATCCAGCAAGTTATTTAGATTTTCCTACTTCCACTGAAATCAATACCAGTCACAAACCTACACGGCTTTGTAGATCTGGTCTCAGGTAGTTACAGTGTTGTATCAGGAGTCAGACACCAATGTAACAACATATAGAGATTATTAGTTACTATCTAACTGATCTTATCTTACCCTATTTTAGTAATTTTTTTTCCTGTTTTTTCCTCAGTTTCATATCTCCTTGGAATACAAGATTAATTACTTCTAGCCCAAATTTTGCCAATATTAATACCAGGACTTTTTAGAAATGGGTGGATAGATGGATGGATGGATATTAGATCTCTTCTTAATGGACTACAAGTACATTGAATACTTAGGGATTTGTTTAACCTCAGATGATCACTACATGAATAAAATAAATTTTGTGGATATAATTAATCAGCTTCAGAGAAAAGCTTGCAAATGGGCACCTTTATTCATTAACTGGCTGGAAAGAGCCAGTGAAGCATGAATTGATTACCTGGAATACATTATCTTTTCTAGATGCTGCCAACTGTGGTTCCTTCTTCCTTTCTGCAGTACATTAAGTAGACTCATGACTTCTGTTATTTGGACTAGAAAGACGTTGAGTTTGCATTTCAAATTCATGCAAAAATCAATACAAACAAAAGACTTACTAAGTCCGTATTTCAAACTTACATCATCTGGCTGTAGTTTGCAATAGAGAGATATCCAGTACTAGAACAAGACTAAGGTAAAAGAACTTCAGTCTGGAAAATAATTCCTGATAAATTAACTTAATTTCTCCTACATCCCAGGATCCATGAGAAAATATTTTAAGTAAACTAAAATCCAAGAAGAACTTTGATACATGGATATGTCAAAATATTAATTTCCCTAACCTACAAATTTAAAACCTGTCAAATAAAAGCATGGACCTGAGCACATCTCTCCCTGGGCTATGATGGATTAGCCTTACAGTGAAATACGCCCATGTTGTCAAGCCTTATGATTCTCTGTGGACACGTTACCCCTTGAAACAGTATTTCGAAACAATTCTTACTGGGCCATATGCAAATCCCACAATCTTTTCATTTGTTTCAACATAATAATCTTTAATACTTTTACTTACCAACAATCTATGTAGCACATTCTGCTGAAATAGCTACCAAGAGGAGGCACAGAGGTAGGTCTGACATACATAAGAAGTAAAACTGAGGTACATGTTTGTGCTCCACACAAACAGCAAGCTGCAAAAAACATGTGGACCCCAGTCCCCATATCAGGGGAGACATGACACAGACACTTATCCCAAGATTTACAAATGGTGGCAGCTTTTTGCTGTTCTAAGAACCAAAGAAAACTCCAGTAAAGCACAGCACTGAAGAGTAGTCCTGGTCGCTGATACCGCAGCAGGCTGGGGAGGATGGGTAGAAGAAAATGGAGTAGTCATAGGACTGAAACCATCAATCACCCTTCTTTCTGTGATAAATCTGCACATGTGTATGTTGTAGCCATACAGTAAACCAGTCATTTTACAAAATGTCTAAAACATTCAATCATTTCATAAAATGACTGCTTCAAGCCCAGATGTGACTAAAATTTTCAGTTATTTCAAAAAATTACCAGATATCATAGATAGACATTGTGGGAAATGCCTGAGCCTGGTTTCTCTTAGATCATGGGACAAATGAAACAATGTTTCTATTACATTTATTTTTAAAACTATATATTCATATTTGTACGTAAAGCTACATAGCAATACACATCACAGAGCTAACATTTATTTTCAAAATCGAGGCTATTTCAGAAAGGGATTTTTTTTTTCATTTTACAAAATAAATGCTTTCAAAAAACACCCTAAAACAGATCATAGGGGTTCAGAGAGGAGGGGAAGGAGGGTGGGAACTGAACGTGTATATGGCTAGACAATATCAAAGAGAAAGTAAATTTTTCCTATCGTTTTTTTCTTGTCCATTTCCATATTCATGATTCAGCATTCACCTTTTGCTTAGGTCCTTCCTATCAAATGAGACATCACAAGCTTCTCCAATGATGTAATGTTGGGATCCCTACAGCCATGGGAGGAAATCGGAGTCCTGCCTATATGCATCAAACAAGTGCTACTCCCAGTAGTGACACCAGGACCAGAGTGACCTCCTGCTAGTGCCCTCATTTCTGTAGATCTTTGCAGCCAGCTTCCACCCTCAGTGCTGCTATAGAGGTTTGCTGAAGGCATTCCCCCTTCAGTGATAATCTGACAGTTTAACCCTTGCTAGCGCTACGACTTGCGACCCACACTTACCTGCCAAGGGAAAGGCTCCACGTCAGAAGCGCGTGAAGGAATAACCTGTGAGAGCAACAGATGATGTGCTGGACTCCATCAGTGAGCACCATCAGGTGGAGACCATGGTCCAGGGTAGCAGCCCCAGCTGCAAAAACTCTGAAGAGTGCCGCTGTTATGGCAGAGTACCCACAGCCTGCCAAACTGAGGAAAGATCTGTTTGCAGTAGGAGTGGAAGAAAACAGATGCAGATCCAGTGACAGGTCCACCAGCAGCTGTGAAGATTACTGAGACTTTCTGGCCTTATGATTCTTTTAATTATGGGGTTTTTTAATTTATTATGGACAAGAAATAGAGTCATAAGAGCAGCTCCAGACATGCCCTGAAACCCTGCTGCACACCTGGAAGGGAGAGAGTGAGTTGGTTTTCTCCAGGTCAGTCTTACCCTCTCCCACATTGCTGACTTTGGAGCAATTGCTAGCACCCTGCTCCACCACAGCCAATACCAGAACAGCAGAAGTCCTGGGTCACTCAAGTGCCAGCCCTTCCTGGAATTTTTGAATCCTAACGTGTCCTGATTATCTGAAACTGAAAATGAATCCACTAATCTCCTGAAGCACCTCTGGATATAAACATGATTTTGGTGCCATGTGGGAGCCAAACAGAAGAGAATCTCACCCAAAAAACAACAGTTTCTCCTTCACACTTCAATGAACAAATTGAAAGAAATAACCTACAAAGAATACAGATATTAAAAGGAGACAACCTACTCAGAGAAATTTTGTGTAAGAAAGGTCCCAGAAGGAGAGTCAACAAAAGGGCATGTTGTCCCATGGCTAGGGAATTTCCAAAGGACTGAAAAATGCATGACTGCTCTTTTGCTTCGTATCACTGCTGTTGTTTATTAATTCCCTGAATAGTAAGAAGTGGCTAGAGACATTACTTCCCACATAACCACAGTGTGAAAGCACATGGATAATGCCAGGATTCACCTTCTGTCAGTTTATAAAACTGAGTGAAACAGGCATATCATCCAGAACACCTGTAATGCCAGTCACTTGGCAAAAATGCCTGAAACCTTTAATTATTTCATGAAAGGACTGATTGCACAAGATGACAGTAATAAGCACAGACACACAGAGACATACATACATTTTAAAATACTGCAGTGTATACTTACATGTATATATATATATATACATGCCAAACTAAACACATAGCAGCCAGTTGTTAAAGGAATTGGTTGATTATTTCCCATTGCCACCAGCTGTCTCCTGCCTCTGCAATGATCACTCAGTACAAACGAATGACCCTTGTGCTATGAAGAACAGTTTGTCTTTTCAAAGTTTGATTTGTCAGCTAGGACAATACTGCCTTAGCTTTTGCACTGTCCTCCGCAGTGTTCCGATAGGGCTTCCCGGTACACTGAGATCAATGTATCAAAATCATTCACATCCCAGTTCCAGAACCAGCAATGGCTGCACATCACATAAAATTAGGCTTTGGATGTTGTTGCTTTTTAAAATGTTATTTTATACTACAGGAAAAAAAGTTTCTGAAATTTTCAATTCATTTTTCCACTTCTTTCCTGAACTAACTTGGCAGTTCCAGATTTCTCATCTCATGCTTCACAAATTAAATACAATGAAAAGATGAGAGCCTTTCATTTTAGGAGAGTGATATCATTTATGCTTTTATTTATTTTATTTTATTTTATTTTCATTTCAGTCACAACTTCTTACATTTCCTCTTGTTGCATTTTAGGCTAAAAGAGATAATTTAAGATGACTCTGCTCTTCTCCCAAGCCATAGCCTGTCAGATTGCTGAATTATCAGTACCTAGTCAAGCAGCACAGTAGAAACAGATCACATATGCCAATTCCCCCCCACTTGGTAACCATTTTCCAGCCAATGGAGGAAACTGCACAGTCCAATCTCTCTTTTGCATGATTGAGGTTATTTCAACTCTATAGCTTAAGAGATGTCCTTGGGCAGCAGGTGGTCCAGTGAATTATATCAGAGAAACCAATAAGTTGTTTATTATTCTGGAGACTCTTAGCCCTCTAACTTGTTAAAAGAACACATTCTCTTTTTCTTTTCTCCTTTTTTAATGAATTTTCAATCAGGCTGCCAACCTTCTTTAAAAATAGTCTCAAAGAAAATACAGCAATGAAACTGCTTTCTAAAAAAAAATTTAGAAATCTAATATCAATTGTTGGCATCTGGAAACAAAATGTGGGATGAGAAAACATACTGAAAATATCCTACAAATATCATGCACATTGACATCCCTCTATTCAAGCTATTCTGACTGGAGCTATTCTGACTTACACCAACAGGAAATCCTCCCCAGATTTGTCATGTCAACACAGATCAGAAGGGAGCACAACCTGTGCTGTCAAAAGCACTTAGCAACACCCTAAAGACAATGACCACAAAAGTCACATCACATAACTACACAGAGCAGCCACAAGTCCTTAATGCATTGACATGTTTTTGGTTTTGGTTTGTTTTTTTTTTTCTATTGAGAAACGAAGTAACTGTTGACCAATATTTTAGCCATATCCACCTTCTTCACAATATAACTGTGATACATATTCACTTTGATACCAACCTCAGAGTATCTATTAACAGTCATGCCTCTGGGCAGAAGTGATGTTTTATGTTTAATGAAGAGGACAGGGAGCCCAATCATCTGCATTCCATCCCTATCTCCACAAGACTTTGTTTGTGGACTTAGCAAGCTTCACATTTTCTATGTTCCTCAGTTATCCCACATGTGAAATCAGGATAGCAATCTTTCCCACACTCACCAATAAGTTGTGAAGCTTAATTTATGTTTAGCAGGTTGTTTTAGGGTGCTTGGCTGAAAAGGACTGTATATGTAAATGATTTCCTATCTGTATTAGGTTACTAATGCTGAAAAACATAATGCAATGTACACAAATTAATATAGATCTTTTTCTGTGTATAGCATTACAGACTCCAAATTCCAGCAGCTGCAAGAATTAACAGAAGAAAGGATGAGTGATTTGCATTTTCTTCTGTAAGGTAAGGGCTGTATATTACAGTCTAATCAATAATAGAGTCATGCTACTAAAAACAAGCTAGAAAATTATTTAGGAAAGCAAAGGGATGGAGTCTTAAGGCTCTTTTCTCCCACAATTTAGCTTCCCTGTATTTTGGCTTTTAGCATACTTTAAGAAAAAAACAACAACAACAAGAACAACAACAAAAAAACAAACAAAAAAACAAACAAAAAACCACATCTCTCCAGCCATTCAGATAGACTAAAGTCTACAGTCAACTATTTCAAAAATCTCCATCCTCAAGGAGGATGGCAGCAGATTTGTATGCAGTGACAGGTTTAACAAATCACCTGATAATTGGGTGTGACCTGCTAGGAAGAACAAATTGAAGCGTAAAAATGGAGTCTGCAAACATGTTTCTTTCTTCCTCAATGGCTAGATTTCCTAGTGCATTCAAGGATTATGCATTTACTTGTCGGCAAAAATAAGTTGCTGCTTTTCACTCCTTTTAGCTTTGCACAGCCAGCACAGCAAAAAAAATGTGAATGAATCTATTAGTACTTGTGCATCATCAATACATTTGTTTACAGAGTTCCTCATGCTTTCAAGACAACTGAGTTACATGATTAAATGCAAAACTAACACTGCAGAAGAAGTCAGACACTCAACTGCCTTGCACTCTTCCTCCACTTAATGAAAACTGTGTATAAAAAGCTCCCAAGTTAGAATTCCCCACTGATATGCATAGGTCAGAGGAGAGTTTTACAGCCAGTTTGCAGCCACTTTTCACACAGGTATAAATGACCGCATAACATTTAAGGCAGTGCTGAGTGCATTGTGTTATTGTTATATAATGTGTCCTCCAGAGCTGTTATTGCTTTTGATGATGCTCAAGAAACAAAGAAATCAGCTTTGTTCTGAAAACTTGAGGAGAATATGCAGAGCCTAACGGAAGGCAGGCAGGCAGGATAAACTTTAGCTCTATGATATTTCTAAAGAGTGGTTTTCCTGGAACAGTTCAATTTGAAGGGCTTAATTACAGTTCTTGAGCATCATCAGCACCCAAGAACAGCATCACTGTGCACGTGAAACAAAACACCCCCACAGCACTGGATAGCAGTGCATGCTTCACCCTCACGAGTGTGCATTTCAGGCAATCCAAATCTGGATTGTCCAAGGGAAGGGGCAGACACCCAGTGGTGGCCTTTGCTTTGTCCCACCTAGGCAGTGTGTGTTAGCACTGGTTTACCTTCTCTCATAGAACAGGCAGCAATGTTATGAGAGATTTGAGGCTGAAAAAGCCTCCAGGCCCCAGGGACCAAACCTTAAATGGCTCCTCAGATTGTAGACAGCTTTCAAAAAGACCTTTATGCCCTGTAGATAGAGTAACCTACAAGGAAAGGTATTGAAATAAAGGGCCTAAATTGCAGAGGCCATTCATGCCAGAGGAGGGATTTCCCTTCCATTTAAGAGGCCATTCTGTACTGTGATGTTAGAGTGGAGATGTGGTTAGCAGCAGATGAGTCTCTGCCTTCAAATTATGAGTCATATGGCTGTTTTCACTTTCTACTCAGCAGCAGAGGACGGCACATCAGAGCCAACTTCTACCCTCAGATCTACATACATGTAGCCTGGTATTTTCTTCAGTCCAAAGGGGAGAATTTAGCTCTCCTTTATATTATCTCATATTTATGATCAAAATTTCAGCAACCCCTTGCATAAAATTTTCACCCAGAGTACAGTATGTAGTCACTGTGACCACAAAGATACCCACACACTTAACCTGCATTGTCATTCTGAAGGATCAAGAGCTGTGCTTTTCATCCTAACTGTGAATCTCTTCCTCCACGAAAGTCGATTCTAAAAATTCCTCAAACTCCCTAGAATCTGATCGTGGCTTTGAGAAATTGCCACAGGCGCTTAATCACAGATGCCCTAGGGTGTCTGACAGATTCTGGCAGGGTGACAGAAATGCCACAGGACCAAAGGCAGAGCCTTTTAGGACTAACAGGATGACCTGGCAGAGAAACAGCTAGAGGCCAGGTAAGATATCCTTGGTCATCTAAAACCACACCTGTGTTTAGGCAGTTGAATTCCATTTGGTCAATCTGTGCACTGATTTCTTCAGTAAGTACTGGATTAGGTGCCTGGGGCTTTATTTGGAGAGGGAGGTAGTCTATTAAAAATACAGATAAGAATCCACCAGTATTTTCAAAAAGACAAGGGAATACTGCTGAAAAACCGACTCACCAGTCCTTGGCTACACCATTAAATGTCCCTACAGCTCCAAAAATATTGGTCAGAGTCTGCAACTTCTTACAAAGAAAGCAAAAATCCATCTTTTATATGGTGAGAAAGCACTGTGTTTCCTTTCTGTGGCTTTACATAAAAATAAAAATAATTAATAATTAATGTTATCACTACATCTATTGCTCCATCTTTATATCAATGTTATCTTAGTATAGATAAAAATACATTAGTAAAAGAACCCTAGGTACAGAAGTTCTAGGCAAAGTGGCATGCATCACTATCATGTACTTCAAAGCAGATGGGCAGATATTCACCACTGGAGCAGTTTAAAGAGAGTCTCTTGGCTTACCATTTTCCCCTTCAATCACATGGCATTATGAAAGATCAAAACAAGGAGCTCTGAAGAATGCAAACCTTCAGAAAGCTACACCAAAGGAGAAGGTGAAATATAATGTGATTTGCCGTTATGGTCACAAAGTACTAAGAGAGAGAACAAAGCTGAGTGTTTAACAGTATCAGATAAGTAGGGGAGGCAAAGGGGGGAAGAAAGTACCTGTTAAATTACCCTTATCCAGATGTGATCAGATTTCTGCAGAAAACATGGAGCTGAAGGTAGTTCAGTTACAGCGCTGAAATTACAGTAAATGGGGTTACTAAAGTTCTTGTCTTTTAAAGACTAGTAGAAATGTTCAATGGAGCTCTGAAATTCTGCACTGATGAGGGTTTTATTAGTACATGGATGGATGAATGGATGTAAAACCGGATAAGTAAATTTGTACTTAGAGAAGAAGGAGGATTATTTGGCCTAATAAAAGAGAAAGAGTTTAGGACTGGGCTCAGTGCCCTGATTTTAAGACAGATTGATCCAGACTTCAAGATTTTCCACTATGTCAAAGAAATGAAAAAGGCTATGGCCCTCTAAAAATAAATGTATTGCAGATAATATATGGTGTTGATACCTTTCTATAGAAAAACTTCAGACAGTAGCATATTTCATGACTTAGGAAACTCAGTGGAACAATTATGTCTGCAATTACATAAGTCTGTTCTATTTTGACTTTAGCCTAGTTTCATTATATTTTAGGTTTTAACCCGAATCATCATAGCTTTTAATGACTTTAACAGAGATCCTTTTAATTTAAACCAATGTCAGCAAGAGCTAAATCAGGTGCTTTGTGCTCATATGATTAAAAATAGATTTCACACAGCCATTCAAGTATCTTACCTTTATAGCTGAGAAGGAGTAGAGTCAACAGCTTGTGCCTAATAGGAATGCAAGAGAAATTAATTCATTGGAAAGACATTCTTCACCCCATTTTGGATGACTGCTCACAAAAAGAATTATGTAAGCTTCTTGCTTTCTAATACCTCAGTCGCTACAAATAAAACAGCGAGACAAGGATAGTTAGATTGTTTATTATACTGTGAAGTCCAGCCACATGAAAGATATTGCCCATGAACTAAGATTAGAAAGGTGATACACCTATGATATAACTATGATAAAAATCCACCAGCTGTATTACCACCAGGATTACTATTTTCAAAGAAAACTAAGTGGCTTCAAAGCCATCAGCTTGTAGGTAGAAAAATCACTGTGTTCAATTAAACAAGGAATGAATTTCCCTCACTTAATGAGGTGTTGGATTTGCTTGTCCCTGTTCACACCCACTGCTGACACACTAGTTTTGACGTTCACCCAAAGGGAGTAGAGCACCTCTGTTTTCTGCCCATCTGAAATACCCAGCTGTTTTTATAATCTCAACACACTTTTCATGCCTGAATTTTTTGAAAGGAAAGCTCAGTAGTATGCAGCACACACAAATATAAGACAAAGTCCTACCTGCATCTTCAGCTGACAGCACCATTTTTGTAAATTCTGAATAACTTACTTAGGTGCAAAGATTGTTAGTTGGGATCTAATGCTGCTGTAATCCACAGCTGATAGCTGACTACTAGCAAACTTCCTAATTTGTACCCAACACTGTATCATAAGGTGAGGAGATAACCGCCTACCTATGGCAAACTGTAAATCAGTATCTACCTGAAATATCATCTCCCTTCTCTCTGAAGGCTAGATCACCCCAGAAAAGCTGCCCTAAAACCTGAAGCCACAAAAACAAGTTTTCAAAGGCATCTAAATTACTTCAGTTCAGCTTTCTGCCATATTCAAACAAGTGCTTGTGACATAACTGGAGCAATTTAATAAGCTACTAAGCCTTAGTATTCATTGCCCCCCCTAACAGTTGTGATCCTGTCAGCTGAGAATGGACTGAGAGAGTGCTCCTGCTCCCTTTCAAAGCAAAAATAAAACTGCTTAAACCACCCTCCAGACATGTATGCAGTTTCCAAATGTTAACCCAGATCCACTTTCTGGCATTTGTTCCTAACAGGTTTCCAGCCCATTTGAGACAGAAGAATTATTTTATTCTCTTTTTTAGTCCTGTTTCAGAGCAGAAACCATAGCTTTATTCCATGTGCGCAGCATCTGTCACAACGTGGCGCTGCCCCACATGGTAGTTCCTACTCATTGTCATCATCACAGTCTCCAAGCTTTCACCTTCCATAAGGACATAGTGCCACCAGAGACTTCTGTACCCACCATGTATCCAAAAAAGCAGTAATATAACATCAGCAGGCTGCCACAGCAAAAGTTCACTGCAGAAGCACTGGTTTAAGTAGCCTGATTTCTGACCACAGTTTGAGCATATCTCAATATTATTAAGTGGTGAGGACGTATGCCGTATGCCATACTGTGGTCAATGTGGAGTGCAACAGTATTAAAAAATGGCTTGAAGTATGTGGAGAGGGAGCAGCTAGTGTTATCCACATGCACTAAACAGAACTGAAAAGTAGAAGGAAACTGGATATTCAGCTTTGCAACTGTTCAAGCAGATGAAAGATTACTGTGTCCATGTGATCCAATGTCAGTGAACTACCATTGCAGAAAAAAAGTTGCAATAAATTTGCAGAAAACCCTATAAATCTCCAAAGCTGAAACTGTCCTTAGTCTAAGACAAATGAACTCAGATTCAACTCTCCACATGACAATTCAGTGAAGAATAACAATGAGACATGGCTTAATATGATGGTGCAAAACTATTCTCTGGGACATCCCAGGCTGACCCAGTGATCTTCTGTCCTGGGAAACAGAAATCGGGTTTGACACTTTAAAGCAGGGGGGGAGGACGTTG
Organism: Ciconia boyciana; assembly: GCF_034638445.1. Taxonomy (NCBI): domain Eukaryota; kingdom Metazoa; phylum Chordata; class Aves; order Ciconiiformes; family Ciconiidae; genus Ciconia; species Ciconia boyciana. The sequence goes on along the minus strand of NC_132936.1, from coordinate 9,151,641 downwards.
TTATTCCAGCAATAATGTCTCAATAACACATTAGTTTTTCTGAAGTACTTCTCTGTACATATATGATGCTGTGCATTAGTTTCCACAGCACTCTTTGCCCTTTTATAATATTGTATATTGCATAAAACACTTAACATATTGATTCATCTTTAAGCTCTCATTTTTAAGCCCCCAGTTTCAAGTTCACAGACACTCTTGCTGGCACTTCAGCCCTGTAGGACCGGTTAGGCCCATCTTCTATGACTTATCTTGTTTTGTTGTCCGTACAAGGGACAACGCACATTTGTACTAAAGATTACATCCCTTCTAGGGCTGTAAGAACAGCCTATATCAACCTTTAACTTGCCCAGTGCAATACCCAAAGGCAGGCCAAGTAAAAAAAATCCCTTCCCATTTCTCAGCTGCTTCTTCCCTAAGGCAAGCAGGAGTTAGCAGTGCCCTTCAAAGGATAGATGGTGCCAGAACGACACTGTCCAGTGCAGGAAAGAAGTCTGATGAAGTCTGATTTTTTAAACACAAAAAAAGATTTGTGTTTACCTGATAACAGGTAACATAACTGTATCTACTGCATTTATGAAGTAGCCAATTCTAGTCCTTAGAGTCCTTAAATGCTTTTGAACTGAGTGTGCTTAAATCCTTGATATTCCATAGCCTCACTGCGGAAACCTTTGTAAGTCTCTTAGGACAAGCTCCAACCTACATAAGACATCTAGTTTAATACAGCTCTTCAAAACATCAGCTGTTGGTAGCAGTAGAGGGGGTCCAGGTGGGAGTCTGATCCCTGTGGAGCAAATTCTGGGCAACCCAGGAACTGGAACAGGGCTCTACATTCAGGTCAAAATCCATTTCACTGGGATTAGGTACTGTAAGTTTGTCTTCTACATCTAAGTTGGTCACCATAGACTCCCCATTTACCGAATGCACCCAGAATGAGTGGTATCAACATTTGTCTGTGCAAAACATTGTGGAACATTTTTAAATACCAAACAAATGTTTGGTATTTAAACAAATGTTTAAACATCACCATCTGGTTGTAGATATATCAATACAAACAACCAAATATGATACAACTAAGTAAGTGTGTTAGTCACTGCCTGATGATTAATTCCCACGTCATTTCCCTGCTTCCCTACCGTTCGGTTATTCCTGTGTCTTTTAGACCCAGGCTCCTCCACTCAGGGGTGCTTCCATATGTGCACGTGCCTACATACACACACACCCCAACACACACGCACGCACATCTAATTAGCGCTAGGCACAGTGGGATTCCAGTTGTGACCAAGACCTTTGATTCACCCATATTATAAATTATGTATAATTAAAATAACGGAAAATCCATGAACAGAAAAAAAAAAACCCCAACAGGACGACAGTTGCCCAGATGCGGTCTGCTCCCAGCTCTAATTAGACCCCAGTAGCTCTGCTGCACGCTTCAGCCATCAGACTATGCTGCCTCTCACTTCAGTTACGACGAGGCTGGGTGTGCAAAGTTGGATGAATACACAAAACCATTTTGTCTTTCTGCAGTCCCGTCGGTTAGCTCAGTCATACTTTGCTGAACACAGTAATCCTACGAGCCATCATCCCTTAAGAAAAAAAAAACAAAAAAAAACCCCAAAAGAATGTATTTCAGAGTGCCAAGAACCAAGTGACTCAAAGAAAAACACATCTCTCAGTGGTTTTGTTAGCCATATTTCCTCCCACTACACTTTTTTTAATGCAGCAGAGGGTCCAGATTTCAAAGAATGGGTTTCTCATTATCTCATCCCAACCTGAGAAAGAAAGGAAGACAGAGCAGAAGTCAGCTGGAGAGATGTGTTTTTCTCATTATCCTCAACTGCCCTTTACTATTTTGTTTCTCATCCTCCCAATCCTCTGTCAGCTGACACTCCTATTTTGGCAGAAAAGTTGCCTGTGTAAGGATCAAGAACTGAAACTGAATCCCTCCCTAAATTTCCCTGTTATTACCTATTTGTAACAGGGACTACAAAAGACATCTTTCTTACATAAACCTGACAGCCACAAACTATATGGATAAGTGTTTCTCCCCTCCTCCATGACTTCTTGAAATATCTTCCAGGTGAACTGCAGGAGAAATGAGAGCTAGTAATGCTTTGATAATTGTGTAATATGTCCATGCAGTGTATGTCTGAAATAGATATAAAGCCACAGTCTCTTCCATAAATACTAGTAAGAAAAGTATTTTGTCTAATGCTAAGTGAATTTACCAGCTACAACAGGAATAAAATATATCTGCACCACCCCAATATTCTCGTACTGCCGAAGAATTTAATATAAGAACAGAAGAGATTTCTATGGTTTACTGTGTGCACATTTGAACTTGGCTTTGAATAGGAATAAAATTTCCGAATTTAAATGTCAGAACCGTAATTTAAATACCTGAAGTTAGGCGAATTGTGTAGCTAATTTTCCAGCCTTCTTATATAGTCAATGATGAGAGACAGGTGTCTTCACTGTAACCATCTCAGACAACTACATTAGAATTATTTTTGGTTTTAAATTGATTTAGATATCAGAGTTCTGGGCACACAGCAAGTACGATTTAGATATCAGAGTTCTGGGCACACAGCAAGTACTGAGTTCTTGAAAAACTTCATCCAAAATTCTTTTGAAAAAGATTTCTTCAAGAATCTAAATAGAAATAGACTTCATTCTGGCAGCAAAATTTGATAGATGCTACAATGTAGGTGAAATTTTCCTTTTTTAGGGAAAGCCTACAGTGATGACCAAATTTTTCAGATTCTCTAACTTCAACTCTAAAAATGGAAGAGTGTTTTTTTGCAGTATCATTTCCAAGAAAAGTGAACCAATTATATTTGGCACATCCTGCTTTGCAGCTCCCTCTTCTTTTCTTGAAGATTCATGAAGGGGAGGTATGTGCCACACAATGCTCTTCTCTGCTAACTGACTGCAGTGTCTAATCTAACAGATGATGGATGCTCTCAGGCGGCCAGGTTGTCTCCTCTGAACCTCTGTAAAACAGAAGTGCCATAACTCCACCTCAAAAAGAATGAATGACAAAGAAGCAATACAAATGGCATCTCAAAGTTATCTGCCCTCTCCAGTGCCACCTGATAGTAAACAGAGACAAAAAGCAAGAAGAAAGAGAAACCAGCTTGATAACCTGGTCTAACACAAAGAAGTCAAATGTAAACCGAGTTAATGCTGAATCCTGCACATGCACCCCATGACAAGGAATGGAAACCCATTACCTCAAACATAAATGTCAGCCCTGCAGATGACAATGACAACACTCTAAGCTTCTCTTTTACTCATCAAAGCATTTTATGTATGTTAAGATATTTACTCAACAAGCAATACTTGCATAGTGGAGCCTCATATCACTGCTACTTCAAAGCAGAGGGTTTTGAAGCATGTTCTTGGCTCTCACTGGGAGAAATCACTCATGTAACAAGGATGCAAGGTGCAGTTGCAGCAGGTGTCTACACTGCATCATATCTATTCAAATGAATTCAACACCCGCTGAATTATCTTGCATATTAAGTGAATAAGCTTGTCAGTTTCATTTGCCTTTAACTTTCCCCTGCAGATGATCTAGGGCATTTTCTGTGTCCCCTTTTACAGGAGCACAATGTGGATGCAGGGAGTTTGGTGCCTTCTCTGAGCTTCAAGGATGAAAAGAGGAGGCACTGCAATCTCTTTGTTTGAAGAAGCTTAAATAATATTCCCTGTCTGCACCTCTCAGTCAGTTAAGAAGTTACTTTCCTCTAAGCCACTCTGAAGAACGTGCCAGTAGCTAATGGAAGGCAGTCTTCAACTTCTCTTGGGATTGCCTCTCCAGTGTTATTTCCACAAAAGTCCACATCTCCTCCAGTGGAGACCAGCTGGTATGTACTACTATGAAGCCAATACAGCTTGGCCAACCACACAATATCCAGTTCATGACAGTGCCAATTACTCAGTGCTCCTGAAATTCAGAATACTTGTGTGGAGGCTTATATGAATGTGTGCATAGGGGCTAATGGTTTCTCGTACTTTCAGACGCTTATTTTTGAAATGCTTTAGTAAGACTCCAACTCTGGAATCTCTTGATCCATCAGAGAAATACAAGGAAGAAGGAGATGAGTTTGTTGCTTGTCGTGGTTTAACCCCGGTAGGCAGTTAAGCCCCACACAGCCACTCACTCACTCCCTCACAGAGGGATTGGGGAGAGAATCAGAAGGGTAAAAGTGAGAAATCTTATGGGTTGAGATAAATACAGTTTAATAATTAAAAACAAACAAGCAACCAAATAAATAAGAAAAGGAAAAAAAAACCCAAGAAAAACAAGTGATGCAAAAAACCCCCATTGCTCACCACCAACCAACCCATGCACAGCCAGTCCCCGAACAACAGCAGCTCCAGCCAACCTTCACACACACACACCAGTTTTATTGCTGAGCACAAAGTCATATGGTATGCGATATCCTTTTGGTCAGTTGGGGTCAGCTGTCTCCCCCTCAAAAAAAAGTGTTATTTGGGGGGAGGGGGGAAGTATTAACCTTTATTTTAAATGAAATATTTTGAAGCATCAGCAGGAGCCTGTGGTTGCTGAATCCTGGCAGTGGAGACTCCCTTGTGGATTTTGGAATATAAGTGTCTCTGCCAAGTATACAAATGACCTTCAATTCTGCAGGAAAACACCTATGGGTTTTGCTAATGTTTGTCTTACCACCATAATTAGACTACAGGTGTGATGACGCACACACACATAAAAGGTACACATCGGTGTATGCATATTGAACTGCTCCCTATATAATGCTACTATGCTGCACTTTCAGCTTTTAAGCTAACAGAAATTCAGAACTTGACTTTCAGCTGGATGGAAAAACAGACCAAATGTCATTCGTTTTTGAAATGAAGGAGAAAAATGCACAAAATTCAAGGAAACTGTATTTGATTAATGTATTCTGAGAAATTCATTGTTGATGTAGGTCAGGCAAGATGGTCTATGGATTCTGGAGGAAGAGATTTGAATACACTATTAAATACAAATCAGATAACTTAAAAAATCAATTTTGTTCAAGGGAAAAAGTTCTCTCAAGCCAAAAGAGACTCAACTAATTATATCAAGAAAGTGCATGTAATGCACTGTATATGCACTAGTATAGATTTTTTGTCTGTTCACAGAAACAGGCAGGTAGAAAACTATGGGAGATAAACACAGCCCAGCTCAAAAAGTGAATTTTATGGCCTTTTGCAGATATATGACTCTGACTTAAACTGGGGTTTGATCAATTTCCATATTGTCATCATTCTCCAACGAAGATGAGAGTAACTATAACTTACAAACAGAGCCCAAAGCAGAAAGCTATCCCTTATCAGATGGAACAGGGACAGCTCAAAAGTGAAACCTGATCCTGGAATGAGAAATCATATGAATGTACTTAAGCCTTAATATTAGATACATTAATATAAGATGTAGCACTTCCCATTTTCTTAAATGTGGCAGTCCAATTTAAAGCACACTGTTCTGAGTCTGAGTTCAGCTGAACACATTCCCTACCCTCATCTAATATCATAAGGGGCAAAAAGGATATTCACCCCAGAATACTTTTCCAGCACCCTAGATCTCAACGAAATGAAATGAAGAAGAAGCACTAGTAACTATATCCTGCTACCAAGATCTCATTGCCACTAATTATCAACACAGGCCTCATTAAGGAAGTCATCTACACCTCTGTGTCATTAAAGATTTAATAAATATGATACCTGCAGATGGCAATCTGAAAGGTGCAATAAAGGTCCTGACTTTTGTAGGATCAGTGCCTGTAAACTGTAGATGGCTCTTCAGCCTACACTTTATCTCAACCATAAGCATCTCATTGCATTGCTCAGTATACTTGGAAAACAAATGTCTTTTGAAATCGCAAGGAACCTCTCATTTCCACAAAAATTCAAAGTTTGCTGATGCTTCACTGGTGTTAATCACCAAAGATGTTAAAGACTGAAAATTCAGTTCTGGGTCTGGAGCAAGAACCTTGTCTTGGTCTTCCCTTTAATGTCTACCCTGCAACATAAAAATAAGAGTCTAGGATCTATCATTTACTAGGGAGTGCAGACTTTAGAAGTCTAAGGAGAAGAAGTGCTAAAATGCCATAAATAAACAGTTAATTCATTTATTAAGAGACAAAAAAATGTGGGTAAAAACCCCTTGGCTATCTCCCTCATTGGTATAAAAGTGGTGCTTTGAATGAATGGTTTCTACTATGCATTCTAGGTAGCAGACATATTGATCCACCAGAGACATCTTGCTATTGCTATATAATATTTTAAATCCTTTTATTTCCTTCTTAGGATTCAGCTCGACATATAAGAGAATACACCCCTAAGGACCGGACAACATCTGCTGTATATATAGGGATGAATCACAAGATGGATATAAAGAAAGAAAGATCTAAAATCCCTTGACAAAGTAGCTGTTTCAATCCTTTAAGAAGCCTACTGAAAGTTTGTCTTAAATGTGATTTCAGGAGCCAAAAAGTTTTCTACACAATTTATTTTCTTTACAAAAGAAAAATGTTTTTTTTAAAAACAGAGCTGCCATGTGGATCCCCACAGCAGTGTAGCTATTTTCTTTCAAGTTATGGTTGCTTCTTAACACTGTAATTAAGTTTGAATAATGCTGCCACAGTAAATCATGCACTTTACACAATTACTGTACAGAATGTAAAAGGGAAATAAAATATGATGTGAGCTTTGTTAAACTTAAAATACACTTGACAATCACTTAACTTAATTAGATACATTTGCCTCCTGAAGAAGTTACTGTACTAAAGGTGATGTTCACCTTTCCAAAGGAAAATAATCCTCTCCCAGAGCCAAAGGCGTATATCCCACCTCTATTTATTATTATTACAGTAACACTTCTGTATGAAGCACCACTAGCCCAGCAGCCAGGGGACACTTTCCTACTCCCAGGTCTGTCAACAATCTGCTCTGTGTTCTTGGGCTGGTTATGCCAGCTCAGTGCCTCTGTTTCCAGATCCATTGCTTGCAAGTCTTTTCCTTTTGGAAGTTATTATAATACTATGTACAGCATAATAGCTAATAATAATTACTGTAATATACGTAATTATATTATGTGCCATGTAGAGAATAATAGCTATAGTAAGAAATCCCTAATACTTTAAGGAAATTAACATTTTGTGGTTATAAACTAAACTAGATTTACAATTCCCCTGGTTTCATGAGCTACCTTTAATATTTTTAAATAGCATTTCTTTTAAAGGACACATAAGTGTTCTTTTTCTCTTTCTTCGTACATTTGCAAGCAGATTGGAATATGCATAGAGCTTAGACAATATTGTCCTTCCGTAGAGCTTGGCAGAGCTCCATTTATTTCTATGGGGTTGCGTCAATTTACATCAGATGAGGATCAAGCTTTTGTTTTCCTCTACCTTTTAGAGACTGATTTATTTTAAGTACCCATAGTGGTAAAACAGAAAGACTCATCCATTATGGTTTCATATCTGTGAAACTCATTATTCTTCAGGGGAACCACAGAGAGGAAGTTCTGTCTTGGATACTTACCAGCACAGTACAGAAGGGTAAGGTGGGTTTGAGGATGATGCAGTTGCCTACGCTCCACATAGCTAAGGAGAAAAATGGGCAAGAATGACTCATGTATTTTTCCCTCCCACAAGGCCAAAGTCTACTGAGAGAGAAAGAGCACCAGATGTACATTTAAAACAACCTAAAAGCTCTTTTAGGTCGCACTGTCCAAAGCAGCAAAGCTATGTGCTCCACCTTGTCTTGTAACACATGCCGCTCCATTGATCCCACCTGCATCACCCAAGGGGTGTCCCGTGACAACAAGAACCTTCCTTTTCTCTCTCAATACACCTTCCTGGCTGCTTTGGGTCATCTCAAAATGGCCAAGGGCTGAATTTCAGAACTATTCTCAGAACTATTACAGTCTGTCATAGACAGCTTTAATACAGGTTGATTGTAGTCAGGAGCATAAAAAGCAGCAAAAATGAACCAAAAAGTTTCATGTTATGTGGGTTTCACGCCAATTAAATCTTCCATGCTCCTAAGGTTAATTGCTCAAATGTTATTCTCAATTAAAGGGTCATCTCAAAAAAAAAGTTCAAAACCCAATTTAATTCAAATTTTCCCCATTTTTATCCATATGTGTGACTTTGACAAATAGCTCCCTCTGGCTACAGAATCTATGTCTTCCAAGAAACACCATTTCATGAGATTATTTATTATTTAATACTCTAATTTAATAATTAACAATTGTCTTTAATGTTAGTTATTAATATTATGAACTCTAAAACTAATAAAGCCTAATTCCTTAAGGAATCATGTCTTATGGCTGTAGCTCCTAATGTGTAATAAATTGTATGTTCCAACTAAGATCTTTGCCCTGTTTTGGAGCATAGAAGATATTCTTCTATGTGGCTTCTCCCGTGCCTGGACTGTAGTCACTCTAGAGCCTTTCTATCATTCAGATTCTAATCGAGTCTTATCTGTTTTGAAATTCCCACCACTCCATAATCAGGCTTGACACTGGTCAGCATTTTCACACAAGCACATTAGAAAATCAGGATAAAGACTGACAAATAAATAACGTATCATGGTAATTTAGGGATCTCTTTTCCCAAGAGAGGGCTTTCCTCTCTTTGGAATGTCAGAGCGAGAAGGAAGGGAATGACGAACCAGTTCAGTTCAGGTTAATACACAATTTTTCATACCAGAAGGTAAATCGATAAATGGTTGCCTAGATCAATTTTCTGTCATGTCTATGCAACATACTGAGGAAATGTAGCAAAGGAAGCACTTGAGGATGTGGCAGGTAGGAACAGAACTGGCATTTTGATTATTATATCTGGAGAGTTTTGAATTACTAAATTTCAAGGGGGGGCTCACATGTGAGACAGCTTTGTATTCATTACACGTACACACTACTGCATTGGTTGTTTATGCTCGCTGATTAACTGTAAAAAATGTTATACCATTTAAGTGTGAAGGTCTCCACTAAAATTATAGAAATGTATTTATGGGAGACACAATATGTACAGCAGTTGTTTATTAAGGTCATTGGTATAAAATGTATGATTGATGGAATGACTGTGTATCATTACAGCGCTGAACATAAAATACACCAACGGGGCACCTTGCCAGATGCAGACAGCCTCTCCCAAACAGGGCTGAGGCTGATGCTCAGGCAGCGTATATGCTGCAGCCTCTCCTACACTGTACCTTTACCAAGCAGAGGTTACTAAAGCAGCATCCTGCCTGTGCTTTTTATTTACCAGGTGCCAGTCCCCTGCATTACAGGTGCAAGGTTTTGACTCATCAGGCTCTTAAATCTGCTTTGTGCAACTCCAGCAGTGCAAAACAGACTTAATGCCAGCTTATTGGCAAGCGCACAGGTGTGACAAACTCCCAGGTGGCAATAAGAGCACCTTTTGTATTAGCCCAAGAGCAGAGCAGCTGGTTGAGAGATGCCAGACAGGGCTTACTATTTGCTTCTGCTCCCCACTTGCGCCTGTAAGAAGAGAGGGCAACTGGGAGCCTGAAACCATTCCTGTATCCTGGTGGGCTCCTGTTGGGTTTCCTTAGTCCCCTCCTCTCTCTCCATGCTCACTGATGATGTTGGTTGATGATTATGGGTGCATTTTGATAATTATAGGTGTGCATTTAAAAATACCTTTTAATTGCTTTCTAAAGTAGTCTGTAACAAAGCTGAAAAGAAAAGATAGCTAGGTTTTATTTGTGCACTATGTAAAGCAGCTGCTTTGGACTGCTGCTAAATCCGTATGAAAAAATCCTACATTCTGAAATAAAAGCAGACATTCCTGGGTACTTTTTTCCCCCAGAGCTGAATAACAGGGAGAGTCCATATGACTGCAGTCCAGGCAAGCTGTTGAAAGTAAGAACTCCTGGAAAAAAATTTCCAGCTTGCACTCTGATGCCAAATTTTGCAAGCATCCTGTTTACTGACTGGGACATTCAAGTGAAATCAGACCAGTGGGCCATGACCAAAGCTAAAAATAAAATTGCAAGAAGACTGTGTAAAGCTACAGCTCTAATCCCTCCAGAAAAATGTATGGCACCTTTTTCAATTTCATAAGGATTTTAAGAACCCTTCTCTCCTAACACAGCTCGAGACTTAGAAAAAGTACTTCTTTTAAGAAACTCTCCCACTGCAACTTGGGCCAGGTACAGAGGCAGAGCACAACCCTAACTTCCCTGGCCTGTCACCAAAAAGAATGAGTTTATTACAGCATGCAGAGAGAGAGATTTGACAGACAGCTGGCCATCCAAGCACTCTATTATTAAAGCCTGTGTTCAGCAGGATGCATTGTTTGAAAGTCGTGTTTGCAAAAGCAGTCTCCTACTACTAGCATCTGCATTAACTATTAGTTTTATGAAGTACAAACTGCTTTGCAATGTCATTGACACAAAGCAAGCTTAGCCCTATGCCTACTTGAAAGAGAAAGAAAAAAACATCTCCTGAGGTTATTTAATTTTTTTCCAAACATATGTTGTGAAAGGCCTCATGGCAGTTTGAAGGAACTCTCAGAGCTACAGCTAGAGGCATGCTGAGACCTTCTCTTTTGCAAAGAAAAAGCTGAAACCTTTTTGCTTTCATCAGGAGAAACGATGAGGATGGGGTAGGCTAAGGTACAGGTAAATCGTGCTTTGTCTGTGCTGCCATGAAGGTAGGACCAAAGAAGGCCTTAACAGCCTGATAGGTGTATTGTCTTGTAGTAGTAAATCCAGGCACAACACAGAGGTAGGAGGTTAACACAGTTTTATTACCAGAGCTCTGGTGATCTACTCCACAATCCAACAGCCAGCCTAATCTCCAGATGCTCTGGGGTTGTCAAATTACAATGCAGCAGGAAAAGTGCTGGAAATGAAGGAATGTGCTGGTAATAGGAGGGGGGAAATATGAAAAGTAAGGCTAGCTTCCTGCCACGGAACTTGTATTTCCCTACAGGCTTACCCAAAGCTCTTGGCCATTCAGTTTCCATTATTTAGACTCCCCTGAGCATGCTGTCAAAGCTGTAGACATTTGGCCCCCTCCAAGTGGATATTTTTGGCTTTCCCATGCTTAATCCTAGAAATTCCTCAGATTCATATGCAGACTTATAAAGCCTTCATATTTCTCTTTCCCTGAAGATATGTTTGGAGCCAATTAATTCATTGCCCTCAAAATCTCTGTCCTCTGTTTGCCAAGGGTACATTTACTTACCTCTACACCCCCACACATAAATACAGCACATAGAATAGGCAGACATAAACGTACACATGCCCCCATCTTATAGGATGAGGCTAAGCAAACACGGTCATTCATTCAGAAGACCCCATACTACTTCACATGGAGCTTCTCTGCGTTGGACTACAAACATGCAATAAACCGCAAGATAAGAATCACGAGAGCAAGGAAGGAATTAGAAGGAATCGTCGCTTACATCCAGCAGCAAAACACGGCCATCATAGCCAGCTTCAGCGTTCAGCCATTTAGTCTCTCAATGGACTACATTTATGTTCCATCTATAGATAATGAAGCTGTATCTAAATCATAGCTGTACCTAAATCAAGTTCTTCACAGTCTCAGGGCTGGGCACTGGCCACAGCCATATCCTCACTAAAGTTTGGGAATTTCCCCCTCCATCCTCTGGCTTCCCCTGGAGAGAAACCTGTAAAGGTTTGACGCACCCCAGCACACCTCCAGAATCTAATCCATCTTGTTTATCCTAGACACCTATCTTATGAAATGAGCCACCCACCTGTATTTCTGTTGACTGTAGATGACTCACTGGACACCTAAACTCAGATGAAATGAATTCCATCTGAAACGTTCTGCAGGATCAGATTCTATTTTATGATTACATGGTATTGTAGGAGTTTGAAGAGTTTTATTTAAATTTAAAAAAAAAAAAGCTCAAAGAAAAACTACAAGAACTCATGCTTCTAAGCTCTAGTCCCTAAACATACCAAAGCTGTGAATTTTTGCAGTAATCCATTTTCTGCAGTGGTAGGAACATGTTGACTTCCTCTATTAAGTATTATAATTGGTAAGAAAAAAAAATAGAACAGAAAAAGGTCTTTTGCTGCTGTGTTAGCTATCACCTCCAAGAATAATTTTCATCTTGCGATTGTAATAGCCAATCTACAGCACAGAATTTATATAAGACATTTTTGGCTGGTTTATGAGAGAAAAATCTTGGCGTGCTCATAAACATCAATGTATGTGTCTTAAAAGTAATGTTCATAATTTACATAAACTAAATAAGATAAATTGGAAATCTCAACTCTCAGGCAAAAAGTGTGTCTAAAAGGCAATTTCAGATTGAATTAAGTGCCAGAAGGACCAAAGCATACTAAAATATTGCCCCTTTCCTCAAAATTATAATACCTCGGTGCACGCGTATACACACACACACGTCCCCCAGCACATGTTACACAGACTCCTGTACCTGTCACCTCCTCCTGTTCAAATCCAGAGAATTTTGTGCTATTCTTTCTGCAATCCAAGCATCTTTTCTAGCCTAATCAGTTCAAAAGCTGGTCTACTGTCTCTTCCTGAACCTCATTTTGATTTCAGGGCCGTAAGTTGTCAGGCAGACCCATAACAAAAGGTCACACTGTCTAGTGTTTGCAGTGTGGACCCAGCCAGAGCCGAACTGCTCCCAGCCATATCTCCCCTCCAGTAAGCTCTCAATTACATTGCTCTAATGCAGTCTGATTCCCAGGTCTTCTTTCAAGTTAATGCTCAGGTCAGTCACTCATCATTTTTCTGCCACGATGTTGCCAAACTTGGGGTACACGAACCCCATAATATTTTTATTTTTTTCCAAATGTGATAATCCTGTGACTAGGCTGGTTGAAAAAAAAGTGTTAATGGTTCTGATTCTCTTTTGTCATGTACCCTGTCTGTGCATCTGCAGCCAGATAAAATTAAACCAAATTGGATCAAAAAGATGATTAAACCAAATGTCACTGTTTCACACCCACCTTGACATCTCTTCGAAAGGCTGTAAATTATCAGAGGACTCAGCAGGGGAGAATTGAGCCTGGACAATTAAAGATTCACTGTTCAAGTTTCTCAGGTGCCTTATCAAGTTCTGGCTTGGCAAAGGAGAATTAGAGAAATTCACAAAACACAAAAGTGTTTTGAGGGTCATTCATGGGATATTTTATGTTGCTTTAATAGTTCATGCCCATTACTGTAAAAATCACAGTAAAAGTAAGTGAAAACAAGAACAGAGTTTAGCTCTGAGATTTATCTGTGTTAAGAATGCAAATGAAATGCACATATATCTCTAAAAGGTTATTTATTATGTTGAAAATAATAAGTAAAAGTGTTTCAAAATGGATCTTCTTTCATATCCCTGTGCTTATGAAAGTCCATTTACTGTAAATGACAGTTAGTAAAGGTGTGGTTTATTTCAGACTATAAATAGTTGAACTTTGCTAGTTCTCTCAGAGGGACACCATGAGACAGTTGCTTAGATCACACACTCCATGCTAAGGAGTATAACATCCCAAGCCCCCCCAAAAAAAACTTTCATTTTTTTAAAGGTATCAGGTATTCAGGCTACATACAGAGTCTGTACGAGAAGTTCTCCTTTTCCTTAAATACAGTATATCTAATTGTCTGTTCATCCAATAAGAATCATGAATCAAATACATTTGAAATTGAAACTGTGCAAATTAGGTCGAGATTAAATTTTAATACTCTCTCAGACTCCACCTGTGAGGACCAAATCCTGTGGTACTGGTGACCAAGAACCAAGAAATAGCTATAAAGAAAGGAAGGAAAAAAAAGAGCTTAATCCAGAAATTATAGAAGTGGATTTCAAGAACTGTCTTAGTTCTGTCACTTATTTCCCATGCGGTCTTGGTTCAGTTGCTTATATTTTTACCACGAGTTTCCTATAAATAAAACAGTACATAATCCCATCTGGTTTCTGAGAGGTTTAGCATTCATAAAATAGTTAGTAGCCCAATCAATCATAGATGTTATAGGAATACCAGCCATTATTAGGAGTAACATGAAAAATGAGCAGGAAGCCAACACTTCAAGAAATTTGTGTTCTATTTTGTCTCCACTATTTGCTGAATTCCAAAATTTATGGAAGTAATCCCCCCAGCTGAGTTAATAAAAATACTACCCCTGTCCTGGTTTCCACTTCCAATATCATGGACACCACTGTCTAAGAAATGAGACAGGCTGGTGAGCTCACCGTGTAGTCAATCAGGAGCTGGTGGAAGGCCAAGGCTTACGTAAAGTTGATAAGGGGGATTCAGACTGGAATGTGGAACATCTAATCAAGAATTACCGTCCTTAGGAGTAAAGCACATCCTGGAGAAATACGTAAGCTAATTAAGATGTTTTGGGAACAATCTGAAACTACTAGTAGAAGTGTGATAAGAAGCACCCTCACGCGAACTATCCTCTTTATAATACTAAAAGTCACACCCCTTGAGCTGGAGAGCCCGGCCCAAGAGAGACCCCTCACCTTTGAGCATGCGCAGAACATTAAAGTAGTACTGTAGCTTTAAGAATAAAACAAGAAAATGTAGACCAATAGAAAACTGCTTAGCATAATTACTTATGCATATGTATAGCTAGACTGTATGAATATTGTACCTGCATGAACGAGCGGTGTGCTAGCTTTGTGAAGCTATCACCTAGCACCCGGTCTTACACAAAACTTGAAAGAAACCGATATCTTGGCTCTGTGCGCGTATCGGGTGTTGCACACCAGGTAACGAACTCCGTTTGTGACACAACAACTGTACACTGAGGTCTGCTTGCAGAAGCAGACGCTGCCAGGCTAACGCAGAAAAGAAGGTAGTAGAAAAAAACTAAGTTCTTGTGTTTAAGAAACAATGTCCCTTGACTAAATATTTCAAAGAAAATAAAACACCTGGTTTTGAAGATATGAAGAAAAAGCACACACCTGTTTTAGAGATGGGAGGCAGAATTCTCATATGGAAAATGAGCAAAATTTCTTAAGAACTCTGATGGCAATTCCCCCAGGCGGCTGGAAACAACTGGCTTACGACAGCCAGCTGAGGGCCCCATCACAGCTGCTCAGAATGAAGCTTCTCACACAGCATGGTTAGGAGGATATAATTTTTTGAAAATTGAAGTCATAGGGGAATAAAGATGTAAAGCATTTGTAGAGACTCCAATGTACATCATCAGTGGATGGATGTTAAAAGCTGGCACCAAGAGCATACACAAGGGAAGGCGTAACCAGGTGGGACCTGCCTGGCCAGTAGGTTTTCTCCTTAGGAAACAGAAATGGTGGGAGCAGGTATCTCAGCTAGTAATAAATAATCATAGAATCATGGAATATCCTGAGTTGGAAGGGACCCACGCAGATCATCGAGTCCAACTCCTGACTCCTTGAGGGCAACCTAGCAGTTAAACCATATATCTAAGAACATTCCAAATGTTTCTTGAACACTGATAATTACGAAAGAAAGATTTTTATGGTTTCACCTTGTAGCATAAAGTGCAGACTCTGCCAGAAGAACACAAAGACTGATATTTCGTAAGACTACATGAACATGACTGCAACCACAAATTATTAAGAGCCACTGGGCCACTGAGAGCAAGGCTCAATTGCTGAGACACCTAGTGCTACGTGAAGTATTTCAGGTTAGTTAAGACAAAGACCTATGGGAGACCTGCACTCTTTCAGAACATCAGCTGGAGATAAGCACTGATATACTGGGCCTCTCATATGGCATTAGGTATTTATATTTAGGCAAAACAACTGGTGGAAAAAAACTAGAATAAAAGCTCTCCAAATAACCACTTAAAGAATAGAATTAGAGAAATCCTGGAGAGAAAAGATAGAAGGAATGTCATCTATTTTAGGAACACTGGTGACTCAGTCCAAGACTTGCAAGACCACCTTAATTACCTGCAAATTTCTATCAGAGTACAAGTCTTCTAAATAAAAGGTTTTTAGAGACTTTTTCAATATCCTCACAGTAAGTTCACATGTAATAATAACCTGTTTGATCCTAAACCAAAGTTGAAACACACTCAAAATAGATACCTACTTAACCATGATTTTATTTTTAAATTTAAATTATCTTAATAACCATATTTTCTTTCCACAATACTTGAGTCTTAGTCATAGACAAGAACCAGATAATTTAAAATAAGTGAGAAAGCAATAGTTCTTATGTTAAAGAGGTTAGAATATAAAACAAGAGACAGCAGATGGGTGTATTCTGATGGAAGGACACAGGGAACTGATGAGGCAAAATCGCTCAATACAAACAGGAATGGAGTTAGTGAACACAGAGCCAAACCATCATCCCCTTTTTTGAGGGCATCACAGAACAGACTGTTTTTAAGAGGAGTTTGAAAGCAGGTGATGTGATAATTTTGTGTATATTTCTGTGGAGCTTCCATTACCATGAGGAAGGTAACGGGAAAAAGGATGAGTATACTTGAAAATTCATCAAGTAGAGGATGAGGAGCAGCATGAAGGGCCGATTCAAAATGGTTTTAGAAATACTTACGCTAATAGAAAGACCACAGGTGGGGTAAGAAGGAGCATGAGCAACACGCGCAGATAGCTTGTGGCTGCTTTGACAAAGGGGGTCTAGTGGAAATACTTTAAAAGATGGCACACGTTTTATATGTTAATTCAGAAGTGAACATTCAGCTTCTACAGTAAACAAAATTGGGTCTCATATAGGATCTTTTTCCTACAACGTCATTTTTAACAATAAAATGGATACATTCACTTTTTAGACACTTGACAAATTCTTTCATAATTAAGTTTAATATCACTGAAGTCAAGGGAACCCTCTCCATTCATTTCAGGACTAGACTTGTGCTTTATTAAAGAACATTTGAATATTTTTTTATTCAACAAATTACTCAAATTTTTATTGACTTAATTTTTATAAAGGATAACAAGGCATGGAAAAGTTAAGAAGTTACTTTTTTGTCCCAAAACTACAGAGAGCTACTATAAGATCAAAACAACCTTTGGTGATTTTTTTTCCAAAACTGTTATTTCCATTGTAATGCCAAATCATTTTGCAGCATTGAACTCTTGAGGTAAAACCTGTGGCCCTTATTGAAGTTGGTGGGAACTCTGCACATAGAATAAAGCCTTTCTCCTTGGTCATCTTTGTTCCTTAATACTCTCTGGGAGTCAGAGGAAAAATATATCCCAAAAGTCATGCTATCCATTCTTGGAGTTCTTCCCAGAGTAAAACTGTCCAAAAGATCTTGCCGTTTCTTAGTCCTTTTAAGCAGGTGTGGAGCTCATTGCAGAGCGCATCTGATCCCACTGCAGTCTGTAAAGAGCTGCGAGGCTTGCGATGCCTGGAAAAGCACAAGTCTGCAAAAATTGCATGCACCTGGTTTAAGAAGTTTTCAGACCTGCATTTCAGAACTTTTCAGTAAACTTCCCTGACATGTCAACAAAACTGGAGGCTATCATGAATTCCCAGGTACCTTCAGGTGGGGGGTTCCTCTGCCAAGGAAACAACAGCATGAATGGCAGCCCTGAATGAATGTTTGCAGTGGATTTCCTCCTTTATTGCTATTATCACAATTATCAAAAATTCTAGGTGTATTAAAGTAGCACCCAGAAGACAGCCATAACTCCTGAGTATACAAATGTATAGTAAAAAGAAATAACCTGGCTTCAGCCTAAACAGAGAAGATATCCAAAGAGTGAGCAAAGAGGGATCCTTAGGATGGGGAACTGAGGCAGAGAGAGACTAATTCCCTTTCCTGAGGTGGCAGAGCTCAGAACTGAAGACAAATTTCCCAATTCTCATACCAATGCCTTAACCACAAAACTAATCCTCTGCAGACCCCTATTTTTACCCTTCATAACTTTTTAAAAAACATTCCTATAGGGTTCCATTTTCTCATTGCTTTGACAGAGTACAAGGGTGAAGTACTAGGGGGCAGGCAGGCAGATGAATTGTATTTGAGTTACACTACAGTAGGAAAATATGTTTGTCCTTTAACAGTGAAAGATGCATTTTTCATTCAGGTAACTCAAAAACAAATTCTTTTTTATTACATATTGAATGTAGCTAAAAGTGAACATATTTCCCTATACACCTGTGCTCACAGAAAGCAAAGGCAAAGTAATGTGCCCAGCCAGTTCATCTTATGCAGCTTGTTTGGAGCTTCCTCTCTTTCTGCCTTTCTCATGATTTCTTCAGACTTGACAGAGACATTTGTCCTCACTGAGAACACAGGCCAGATTGGAAATGTAGTGATTTTTAAGACAAGTTTGTGTTGAGTTTTCCAAATGTAACAACACTAAAATATTATATATCCCTGAAATGCAAGGCTTTTCACTGCACATTATTAAAAGCAATTTTGTCATAAACTGACAAGCAAATGTTTTATTAATCCTGTTGGAATTCATTGTTAAATAACAACAATGTTCAACATTTATATCCTTAAATCTCTGCACATACATAAACCACCAAATCTTGCAACACAAGTGGATCAATTCTTCTTTTATTATTATTACTAAATCTGCTTTACGACATGCAGTGCTGAGGCTCAATTTTCCACTGTCCAGGTTTCTCCCATGTGTGCTCATTTACATATGTGAAAATAAGTTTAAAATTACTAAACATAGTGGTTTTCACCCAAACTGAACTCACTATGCAACAGTGTAAAAGACACCATAAAGTAATGAATTGCGATTTCACTCCTCATAGGCTTGGGAATCTTGTGGAAGACCAACATTTGGAGCAGGCTAACAAGATCGTTGGGTCATGGAGTTGGGAGCAGTCCCTGAGGTTTCCTGTATGTTCATCTCACCAGGCCAGCAGCTCTGCTTGTGGCCTGTCCACTGCATTTGCAAAGACGGGCAGATTTAATGCATCAGGAAAAATTAAAAGGACATAAATTTAACTTTAAACAGCCCCAGCCTCCCAGGTATGTGCTCCTATGTCATGTGTCAAACATGCAGCTGTGCATCTCTTCTCTTCTCCTCCGGTCCATCTCTCCACTGACAAAATCTGCAAAACGCTTAGCCCTGGGACCAGTGGGGATGTTTGCTGTAAAGACAGAAACTTTTGCTTCTCCATGCACATCCAGCATCCACTGTTTGGTAAAGCTCAGACGGTTTTGCTGAGAATGGAATGTGATCTCACCAGATAAAACTCAAGGGAATGTTTAGGGAATGCAGCAGTCATATTTTCTGTAAGGATGATGCAAGAAGTGATATGTTCTCAAAGCCTGGCAAAAAAAAAAAAAAAAAAAAAATTGCCAAGTCCTGGGATATCATTAATTATCTGTGGCCACACTGTTTCATTCAGTTCTCCTTTTGATCATGCCAGGAACAGAAGGAACCAGATTCTGTCAAGGTTTTGCGTCAAGGGAACAGGGAATATTATTTTGTACCCAAGCAGTTCACATTTCAGGGCACGTGGGCTTATCCCTTGAGAAGAAAAATGATGGTGAATCACATACCATTTATCAGCTCATATTTTGGGTTGGGCTTTTTCCAGAGCTAGCACACAACTTCCCGTTTCCCTGAACAACTCTGCTTCTCACAGTTCCAAATACTTTTCTAGACTCTGCCTACAACACCAATTTTTCTTTTTCTTTTTGGTTTGGTTGTTTGTTTTTTTTCCCCCAGGTTCTTGGTGCAAATATTTCCCAGGGTGACTCTGGCAATTCCCTATTATCCTTTCTGGATTCCTCTTTGCCCATTCACACAAACAAATTTGGGGTTTGTCTAGAACCGTATGATAGCTTGTGGTTATCTGAAACTTCAGCTGATTTCCTCCAAGATGGTCCCTGGTTTGATAATGAGAAATCCATTCCAAGGCAGTGCTTGGCAGAACTGGCCTCATTGATCCTTCTGCTTTACAGGAGCTATTCTTGCACATCTTAAAGTCTTCATGGGCTTCAGATGTCCTGAGAGTTGCTCAGACACCACTACATATTTGAATTTAGTACTTCAAGGAAGACACCCCTGTCCACTTGGATTTGCTTTTCCAGCACAAAGCAAGCATTTGAGTGGGATCACTTTTGCTACACCTTGAAAACTCAACCGTGCATGGGATCTACAGCCAGACTTTCTGTGTTGTTAAATTCTTTGTGAGATCCCTGGCGTGCTCAGCTACTGCTCCCCAAACAACTCGGGCTCTGTGCAGGCAGACTTCCTATTCTGGGGATGAAAGTTTCCAAAGGTCAGGAACAGTATGGATGTGGCCAAACTTTGCCAGTAGGTCTCAGAGGACAGTGAGCTTTGAGGCTCTGGCACTTGTGGGAACTAGTACAGATGTAGTTTATTATTTATTCTCAGAAAGCAGAATATAAAACTCTCAGCAAATTTGGAAACAAGATTATGCAAAGAAATGAAGGTTCCCTCTAAGCTGTCCCTGTGTCCCTGCTCACATTTTCCCTTGAATTTTCATCTTATTGCAAGATTCGTTGCTTCATCTCTCTTCCTTCTGCTCTTATTTCCAGACAGGTCCTTTGGTTGTTATCTAATAGGAATACAGCTTCAAAGGTTTACATTCTTTTCTAACAAATATGCATGATGGATGGCCAGCACGTTCCTACTGGAAATGGGACTTTCCTTGCTCTCAGTGACCAAAGCTGCCAGCAGTTGGGCAGGGTGGTGTTAGAAGCACCCTGTTAGGAGCCTGACTTGCTCCAGTCTTCTCATTCTTGCTTGCTTTTTTTCCAAAGTAGAAGCTAATTTAACTATAGCTTTAGCAGTGGCATTCTTTTTACCAGTCTTTTTACCAGACAGCTTAATATGCACTGTAAAACCTTCTCTTGATTTTGTCATATTTTGTAAATATCATAAAAAATTTTAAGTTATATAACAGTTCTGTTATCTCCTAGTACATAATATCGGCCTAGCTTTTTGTGAACCACAAGATACACTATTAAATAGACCACCCAGCAGCCTCACCAGCTGAATGATTTACCCAAAACAGCATGTTTTACCTCTTAGGCGGTCCTGGTGAGCACAGCCCTGTCAATCCATGACCATCTACACTAAATGGGAGTGTGCAGGGAAACACCTCACTAGTGCTCCCCACTGATTGTGCTCCACATTTTGGGGGGGTTGATTTGGTTTGGTTTGGTTTGGTTTTTTTGAAGTGATTCCTATACTTTTCTTGAGGGGTGGTTCTTTCTAGTTTCAAAAAATTTATTCCAATCCCTAATGTAACATCATCCTTTTTTTTGCTATTGTTGCTGTCCTAGATCCTGCTCTACCTTGATACCTTGCACATTACAGACTTCAAAAAGTCTACGTCTAAGATAATCGCCCAAGAGGTCACAAAAGCCATATCCATCAATAGAAAAAAAATGGGGAGGACCTGGATGATGATTTATCCCAAGAGGAGACAGATTCTAAAACAGATAAGAGGACTTGCCCTGTCTTTCACTTTTGGCTACGAAGGAAGCCTAGGATGACTAAGTCATATCTCACTGGCCAGTTTTTAGTTACTTAAAAGTTAGATAAAATAAGCCACAGACCTACTGAGCAGGAGCCAAAATGACAGATTACAACACCATGGTGCTGGACACCCTCCAAAAATATTTTTGCCAGCCCAGAATAGTCATCATTTAACCCTCTGAATTTTGGAGAATAGCATTTCTCCTCCCTTCCTCCCAGGTTTGTGTGAGGTTTTCACTGTACAGGAAAGTAGCTTTGTTGGCATGCATAAGTGGGAGCAGTAAGGGAGATGCAGGCATTGGAAAATTGATTAAGAAAAGAGAAGGTCAATGGGAAGATACAGTAAGAAACCAACCTTTAATCAACCTGAAAAGCTATAGGATACTCAGTATGTCCTAGAGATGCAGATTTGCTCACAGAAAGCCTAGAGCCGCTGCCCCTGAAGAGCAGGTGCCTGCATTGCTTCTGCTGCCTTGAGAACGGCCTTTTCCCATTGGAATGGCACATTTCAGCATGATCCCTCCCTCCTGCACCCCTGCTGCCATTCCTCCCTCAGGCTTCGCAGCAGTGACTGATGTTTCCTTAACTTAGTTTATCCTCAGATAGAGTGAATTGTAAGCAGAAATGCTAAGAACAGAAGAAAGTAGAAGGAGCAAGCAATGAGAGATTAAGGCAACAGATACAGGAGCCTTCTGAAAAGGGATCAAAATATAAGTGATGAGCAAAGAGACTAAGGATGTTAATTAGGAAATAATCATAGAGAAGTGAGATTTCTTTCAGAGAGTACAGGGCCACAAAGCAACAGTGGGGTCAGGACTGTAAGATGTATCCCTCTACAAGGAAGCAAGAAGGAAAGATTGCAAGGAGACCCACAGAGCGTGGGGACAAGCAATGAGAAAAGCATTTGGTGAATTAATGAGCTACAAGGAGATCAGGGAGAACAATAATGTAAAAAAAAAAAAAAAAGAAACGAAATTTCACACAACTGATTTCTGATTTAATGTTGGCCCAATATTATATGGACCTTGCAGCAGAGCAGTTCTTTCAGTGCTGGAGCACAGCTGTCATAGAAGAGAAAAGAACAGGATGGGATAAAACAGAAGAGAAAAAAAAATCCACAGTTCAAACTGTGACTGACATGCAGGTAGGGAAAAAGGAATTGCCCAAACTGGTATCTGACTAGTACATGCTGTTTACTGAGCCCAGTGGGCTCAGTGTTTGTATGAGCAGATGTGTATCAGAGAGCCTTTCATTAAAAAGGACTGCGGAATCTGTAACCTCTCCTCCAGCCCTCACCAGCCTCTCTGTGTCTCCTCAGCCTGCACTTGGGTTGCTGACTGTGGGCTTGGGCAGTAAGTTGTGCTAAATCTTGCTGTTGGGGTGGCGGGGGAGCATACATCCCCTGCCAGCGCTGCCAGAGCTGCACCAGCAGAACAGCACACGTGTCCGACAACATCCTGCTGCTGCAGTTTGCGGTGGCATCTTAGACCAAAACAACCTTCACCTCAATGGGGCGGCGAACTGTCGCATTCGAGCCGAGGACATGAATGTCCTATGCCGCCTTTGCTATGGGGATAGCAGTGTCTTTGACTGCATGGTAAGATCCAGCCAGGCTCGGCTGGGAGGCAGTTTCCTACACAGTGAATCATTGCTGAGGCTGCACCAGTCCATCACTACTGGTGGAGAAAACCACCAGGGGCTGCAGGTGGCACAGTGACAGGGACAGCCCCAGCAGGGCTGGCTGACAGAGGCCAAAGAGGAGACAGTGAGGAAACTACAGTGATTGAGAGAAAGCAGTAGAAAATATTCCTACGTCCTCTCCTGGTTTTGCTGGTTTTATTTTCCACCGTTCTCCTTCACAAGGGCAGCTCGCTCAGGTCCCCCATTCCTTCAAATTACTTACATCAATAAAACAAGTGGCAGCATCTGCTATACCAACTGCAAGGATGTAGCATGCACAATGCCCACAAAAGCCCTTATCTCCCGTTCCCCACTGCAGGCAGTGTCCTGTGATTGCTGGACTGGCCAACAAGGCTGTTGGGATTTCATAAACACTATTTTTCAGAGGAAGCCTGGTCAAATGGTTGAGGTACTAGACTGGGACTCAGGAGAACACAATTAATTCCTATCTTGCCTCAGGTCTCCTGGCAATCTGGGGCACATCCCTACCTCAGTTTCCTATCTGTAAAATAGGGATAAAAACACATCCTTTGTTTATTCAAGGCATCTCTTTTCTCCTTTCTTCATATGGCACCTTACATCATGGGACCACCAATTGCTAGAAGGGCCCTCAGTAAAGTTCAAACAATAAAGATAATATGCCCTAGATGGAATTCTTTGAGGAAAAAGAGGCTTAATTGTACCGAGATTTCAAAAACTATGTATGCACAAACGGCTTTTAAAAATAATTGTGTTTATTTTTAATCTTATTTGCCAGTCTTATCTTTCAAGTAGTCAGAGATAGCACCAATATAATCTGGCAAAAGCAACAGTAATTTAATGGAAGGAGTAGATAAAGTGTCCAGATGCATGTCCAGCATGTAAATTGAAGGAATTACTTTATTGTACTTGCCAGATTTAGTGAAGAAAAGTGCAAAATATCTTAACGAGACAATTGTTAAAACTTGGAGAGTTGGTATGTCTCCTGAATGGCTAGAAAAATCAAAGGACATAGAAGATAAAGATCTATATTATTCCAAAGTAATATAGTGACAGGGAGACTTGGGCTAATAAACACTCTGAACTAAGAATGACGTGAGCACCATAAACAAGTCATTGTCCAGAGAGCGCTCCCAAAGTTCGTAATACATATTCTAAATCAAGAAGCTCATAAAAAGTGATGATACACAATTCCACTGGGAGAGACAGATCAAGAGGTGCCTGTGGAGCCACCATAAATACAGCTGCTATGGATAGATCAGAAACAAACCACCACCATGTACAGTTCAAGACCAAGTGCATTAAACGAAAGACTTAGTTGGGGAAGGAATCCAAAAGTAAGAGCAGACATATGGGAGTTGGTATTTACTTCTTGTTCTGCTGTCTGACCTTGGAGAAGTTATTTTGGGCTCAGACCTGAAAAGTACTGACCAGTCTGCTCCTGAACTAACAAAGCCTTTAGAAACATGTCTTGCCAACACTGTTGTTTCTTGCGGGCACGGAGACAGTGCTTCTCACCCCAGGACAGAACCTGCCAAAGTACTCTGTTATGAATTGTAAGGATGGCATCTGTTCTCAAAGCTGTATTTGCACTGGCTGTGAATCACACCATGAGTGTGGGTAGGCACCGGCTGATCACACTCAGATCTCATCTGCACGCACAGCACTGAAATCCTGGAAGGGGACCAGGCTTCTACAAAATCCCTCTGCCAGCTTCGCTTCTGTCTCTCTGCATTCAGCTTGTGGGTCTCCTATCCCAGCTCCTGGCCCCTTTTGAGAGCTTGCAAGTACCCAAGCTGTATGCAGAGGGTTGGTCGGAGCATCTCTCTGCTAAATATGACTGTGAGTGTGCCTCCATTCACCAGGAATGGTGCAGGAGCTGGCAGTCCCTCAGGCCCCAATCGTATGGGCTCTTCCAGACCGCAGCAGACCCCACCTCCAAGACATCCCCCATGAAACCCTCACCCCTATTCATCTCTCAAAGTCCCATGGAAGGAAACACACATCTAAGCACAGTTAAGCTCAGGCTGTACATTTTCTGGACCGGATTCCTCTCTGACTCATATCAATTCTACTGCAGGATAACACTATTGATTTTAGTGGAGGTACTGCTGATTTACACAAGGTTGAATAAGAGGAGAGCACTGGTGACCCCTGTAAGATGGGGATAATAATCTTTACCTGCAACCCAAGGGAAATGTGAGAGTTAATTAATTAGTATTGTAAATCTCTGTGAGATCCTAGCAGTCTATAAATGAATTCAAATGGCACCAGAGAGAGGGCATAAAATTGTTCTTATGAAAGTTTAAAAATACAGGCAAGGAGGAACAGGTGGAGTACAGATCCAAACATCCAAACATTGAGCAGTGTGAGTGCATTTCAAGCCCCATTCCAGTAAAAGGGCTTGAGAAACATATACGACATAGGATGATTTCACTTCTGAAAGCAAGATTCCCTGACATTTTCTTTAAAAGAAATTGCTGTCAATACAGCCCAAAGAAGTTCACAAAAGGGCCTGTTTTAAGTTTAGTCAATTAAAGATGCGAGAAAAAGAACTTTAGATATCATTGACCCAGATATTCTGTGGCATTTATATTCATAAAAGAACAGAATATGGACACAATGAATTGCAAGAAAAATTCCCAATACAGATGGTTAACTTGCCGTTCTGCCCTTCAATAGTGCAGAAGTCGGAAAGGTGATGGAGTCAGATGTAGAGGGCTATTCCCTGATCAAGGGAGGAAAGTGTGCTATTTAATAATAATGAGAAAGGAAAGGAGGATTTTTTTTAAGCTGTTGGATTGTCAGAATGATGCTTCAATGGAGCAATATCTCCTAAAGGCTGTGCTCTGTACAGACAACCAAGCCCATTTCTGAAACCTTAGTAAGACACCCCAGTTTATTTGCACACCCAAATATTTTAATGTGAGTGCACACATGGTTTGCACTGGATCACTGGGATTAGCTACTCCTTCTTCTTCTACAGAAGTATATAAGGACTCCAAGTGGAATGAAGCTCTTTTTTTATTGTGCCACACACAAACAAATGATACAAAGACCAAAAGCTTAGAATGTCCTTCTCCCAAGAGAGACGGAGAATGTGTTCAGTCACGCTCTGCAGTCTGTTTCTCTCCACTGCCCATACAGAAAACCTTGGGAGAATTGTTGAATGACTTGAGCAGCCAAATTAGATCCCTGCAATGGGACTTTCCATGTCCTTAAGAGATCATGTTTGAAAATACTACCTGAAAATTAGTCAGAGGCCTAAAAATGCTAATAAAATGTGACATGCTGCATTCCTTAGGTAGTGGGGGTTGGTTTGGTTTTGGTTTGATTGGTTTTGTTTGTTTGCTTTTTAACTCTTACAACCTCCTGTTCCCCAAAGCCAGCAGGAAGCCAGGTAACAATTTTAAGTGCACCTGTATAAATTCAAAGCTAACATCACTGGGAAATCAGCAGAGTTCCTCTTCATTTACACGATTCCATGGTCTCCATCTGGCTCAAGTAAATTTGAAGAAGCAAAAGAAAATGCCCGTTTACAAGCTATCATCATCAAACCAATTGCTAACTCAGAGGAAGCTGGTTAAAGCTCACCCTTCTCATTGAGTCCCACATACTCTAGGATGACTGTATCATCTAAAGACGGTGAGTCAAGACAGCTGTAGAACCAAATAACAAACTAGGGGAAGCATTGCTAGCTTAATTTGCAGCATTATGTTGATGAGCCAACACTTTTGCTGTTGGTTTTGAATGTATTTCCCACTGTAGAGTATGCTTTTTCCATCTGAAGAGGCCTGTGGCTTCCTTCACCCTGATGTCCATTACTGCCTATTTGTAGCTAAGTGCTCTGTGAATACAATTACAAATATAAGGGGGTTACTTCCACAGTAATCTATCTCTCCTGTAACTAATAGCTTCCTTAACTTCACAGGTGACCTGGCCAATGTGATCATGCTCCCTTATGTATATGCAAAACCTTTGTTGATGAGGCATTTTAATAATTGCTGTGTTGTAAAGAACCATTTTTGGATATATGGTACTCAGGCAGTGTTAAAAAAACACCCTGAGCAGCAGCTGAAAGCATCAGCATTTTTCAGCTGCCTTCTGTGATCAGTGTGCTATATCAGGTATAACCCAGGAGAAAAACCAAGCAAACCATGCGATAGCTGAAGATTTCTTTTGAAAAGTCTTTGAAACAAATAAGCTCAAAAGATTTTTGTAACCAACAAAGTAGTACATTATTTATTAGCCCTGAGCCCCTCAGCCAGAGACTACACCTGGATCCCAGCAATCTGTGTGCTTCTTCTACCTTAAGAATGAAATGCATTTGCAAAGCAGCATGACGCAGGTTCTCTGATATTGCCCTGTGTGAGTAACTGCATGGACCAGGCTGGGCTCTGGACTGTGAGTCAAGCAGCCTTCCCTCTTCTCCCTGCCTGGGGATCTGAACCTGCATGTGTAAGCAAACTTCTTGATGGCCTACCTAGATAGAAAAACATCTCTTCTTATGTACAGTGCCTGACATGACTGGAAACCAAAATCTAGGTTTTAATATAATGTACCTATTGCAAATAGATTATTCAGTTTCCAAGGGTATCTAATCCTCCTAATGAAGGGCAAGGGACACTGATGAATTAAAATAAAAATGAGATAACAGATACAATAACACTGCAAAGATGTTTTAAAAGTAGGATAATGTCCCAGGCTAATAGAGTCCAGTTTTAATATACTCTACTACTGCGGTAGAGAAAGTGTACCTATATATGTCAAATACTGTTTCTTCTCCTTACATGTGTTGTACTTAATCTCTAGGCTTTGTGAAGGTCCAGATTCTGAAAATTTCTGTGGTGGCTCTTGGTACCTCAGTTTCCTCATCTATAATGTGTTGGCACATTATTGTTTCTTACATAGCAATAGTGCCTAGAGGCCAACCAGCTCAGCATCCCATTGTGTTTTCGTAAGATATGGAAAATTACAGTCTCTGCCCCAGAGCTTAAAATTGTTTATCTTCATTATAGACCTCTTATGGAGCTTAATGCTTCTGAAGTGCTTAGAAAGCCTGCAGTGAAAGGTGGGTTATAAATGCAAAGAGTAGTACCAATGATAATAGATTTTTTTGATTGAGGTAAAATCACAAACAAATATACAGTGTGGTGCATTAAAAGTAAAGAAAAAACCAAGGATTTAGTAATCAGCTATCATCAAACTAAAGAAAAATATCTCTGTCACTGAGGAGTGTGGCTAGAAAGTGATGGGTGGACTTCAGTTCAAAAGTTCAATTATACAATTTCAGATTCAAAGGAAACTTCAGCTCAGCTATTGCCTAGCGATACTATTACTGAAACCTTGAAGGAATGAAATTGAGTTTGAACTGAGTGTAGGAGCAGTAATTTACCAGGTGGAGTATTCAGAAAACATTAACCCTGTAAACGCCATCGGCAAGGTAGAATTGATTAATGCAACAGTGGCTTATTTCTGAAGATATCAGCCAATTTCTAACTCATAACATAGAAAAAGTATATTTTCAACTTAATCATTGCTCAGACACAGGAGTGAATTCTGCACAAAGCCTAAGGAATATTTCTCTGTCTTGAATATTTGATAGAAGAATTGCTCTCCTGATCTAGTCAGAAGACCATCTAATCCTGGATCCCCAATGACAGTAAACAGCATCACCTGTTTTGGGGGAAGAATAAGAACTCTTTTAATAGTTTTGATGTGATAACCTGCCCCAGTGAATTCCCTTCTTATATAGGTTATAAATCAATTTATGCTCCAAGTTACCGAGTTGTTGGTATTGTCAAAAAGTCTTTTTTTTTAACTATTGTTGTTGGAAGCTAAAATCCCATTTTTGCTATGATACTTATGGGTAGTCTTCCTGTAACGTCATTCCTTGATATTTAACAGTGTCTGTCTTCACATAAGCACATGATTAAAATGCTGATGATTTAATTTTGCATTTACATGGCAACTTTCAACCTGCAATGCTAAAAACCTCTATATTAACATCAGTTCTACCCTTGAAGAACTATCAAAGCTAGAGCAGACGATTGCAATAATCTAGTCCAACATCCCACTTAAGATACTGTACAGCATTTTAACCTGCAAGTCCAGCACCCAACCCAGTAAGCTGTGCCTGAACCAAGGATATACTTCAGAAAGAGATCCATCCAGTCAAGAGTGAGTCCTAACTTCTGGATATCATGGACAAGAAAGCTTCTTATCCCCAACAGTGTCAAGACAGTAGTTTTAGATTGGATATAAGGAAGAAATGTTTTTGATGAGGGTGGTGAGATGCTGGAACAGGTTGCCCAGAGAAGTTGCGGACGCCCCGTCACTGGAAGCGTTCAAGGTCAGGCTGGACAGGGCTTTGAGCAACCTGATCTAGTGGAAGATGTCCCTGCCCAAGGCAGGGGGGGTTAACTAGATGATTTTGAAAAGGTCTCTTCCAACCCAAGCCATTCTATGATTCTATGATCTTCCAGTGGTTATATGCAACTCTGGTGTACAGTATTTTATTCTTCAATAATAGCTCTCCAGTCACAGTAGGGGAGGAAAATAGAGAATAAGCTGAGCCTGAATTTTGGAAATCATTCCAGTGTCCTGTGCAGGTGCTGAAACTCCATGTTCAAGTCCCACTTTGGAGTCCCACCACAGTAGTTTGTAAAAAAGAAATTTCAGAATTGATTCTGCTTTGTGCATGACCTAGAAGAGCCCCATTTTTCAGAAGCAGCAGCTGGAAACCAGGCAGGACATACTATGGTCTCTTAAAGTGTCATTATATGTTCTGGTTAGATAACTGAATCAAGCTGCTACTCAGTGCAGTCAGTGAAGTCTAAAAAGACATTTAAATGCCCAGCCCCTGGGCCACTCAAACATAAACATCTTATGCTATTTCAGACACTGTCAAGTGTCCTCCCTGGGGTCCACCTGCCACTCCAGAAGGACACAGGTTTCCTGTAGATTGCATCACATCTGCCAGCCTGTGCAGTAGCTGTGGATGCTCTAGGGCATCTCAGATGGCATTAAGGTACCTCATGCAAGGCAACCAGCTCCATAGGTCAAGGTCCAAGTACAATGTGTGACCAAACAGTAAAGGGCAACAGGCCTGACTGACCACTGACCAAGTGCGTGCTTTGATGGGCATTAAGATTTAGCTCTCTCAAAATGAAGAGATAAGACATGGCTGTTCCCGTGGGAAGTAGCTGGATGACCCCTTGAAGATGACAGCTTGGAGCAATGACCATACCTTTGATGCCAGAGGAACTGCCAATGCAAATAAATCCTGGACTGTTGGTGAACATGGCACTCAAGGAGAAAAGCTCTTAATCTCACTAGACAGCTGGGATAAACATTTATAAAGGAAACATTTTCAAAAGACTAGGCAGATTATAAAGGCACTAGGAGTCACTGAAATCTTGTTAAACATTGTTCACTGCATTACTTTAGATTTTAGTTTGAACTTACACTGTCAGATAAATTCTATTTATCTCCTGAATGCTTTTCTCACCGTGTTTGTTGCTATGAATTCACACCTTCAGTAAAGATTTACATTTCGTCCTTGATCGAGACAAAGATAATGCTCAGCTTCAATCATTCTGAGGCACCTTTTTTTTTCACTTAACTGGGTCAGTGTTTCTTAGCGTGACACTGAAAACACAGGTTATGGTGTTCAACTGTTAGCGTAAGAAAGAAGGATGGTCTTACAGGTAAGGGACTGAATTAGTCCCCAGAGAGAAAGTCTCTCTCTCTCTCAAACACTTCCACAGACTTCCAGCCTGACCTTGGAAAAACCACATTAGTCCCCCTGTGCATCTGTAAAATCAGGAAATAAATGCTTTCTCTTCCCCTTCTGCTGACCTTGGCTTTTGCTACACACAAGACCAAGCACACTGGGAACAAATTTTAATCGAGGTTTCTGGTCATTCTTTCAATATAGCCAATGATGAATCATCAACATCATGGTAAATTTGGTGATTTAACCAATGCAACTGCTTCACTATAATTCAGAAACATAAAGACTTAAACGATATTTTTGGAATTCCCAAAGAATTCCCAAAGAATTCCCTTCTTTGGAATTCCAAAGAAGAATTCCCTTGAGCACTACCACACTTCCATTTGCTATCCTATCTCACTTGTCATTAACTACAAACTAATGAGTGCCATTTTCTGTTCTGCATTGATACTTTGCTTTCTCCTCCTGTGGAGCTATCAACCAGCATTGAAGGACGTGTCCAGACTGAAAGCATTTATCTATGCCATCTCACAAAGCTCAGCATTTCAGATAAAACAAGACTTTAATAAAAAATAACCCATTTCCAAAAACTAATTTCACTGATAATCCCTTCAGTTTGGCTCAGTCTGTACTAGATACTAATTTTACCCATACTCTTAATTGGATGGTGGTAAGAATAACCACATGCCCCCTGACACTTCCCACTGCCCTCTGTACTTTTTCCTAATTTGCTAATATCATATTTTGAACCAAACTACCCTTAAGCAACTCAGTTTTGTTTCCTGAATATTTCACCTCCTTTGCAATACAGAGAAGGTGATTCTGATCCAAGTTCCTTGTTATAAACTGTGTTTGAGGCAATGGAGTGATTTATACTAATAAATCTTGATCATTGTCTCTGTGTACTTAATGACTATGCCTACAATAATTACCTATGCTACTAAATCTATACTTTTAAATTGTTACACTAGTTGCTGGCATGGTTTTGGCTTGGGCTAACAAGCTCAAATAACTCCTAGGCACAGTGAAGGCATTAGCATGATCCAGAAACCACTCCTCGCAGGCTGTTTGCACTCAGGGACCTTATTTTGGGTGGTTAGAAAGTTTCATAGTGCAACCATGGTCTGTTCTGTGCTACCTGGCTGCCAGGCCACAAAATGGTGTCGGGTGCATTTACCAGCATACACAGCCAACAGAAAGCATCAAAGGAGGAACTGAGAGTGTGTCTGAAAAGGCAAAATTAGATAATTGTCACTAAAACCCACTGTGGATGTAGGGTGGGCTGCAGACCTGTAGACTGTATGCTCTCTGACCTGATGACAGAGAAAGAGCAAAGATGGTATCTTGCTAGATTTATACCACCTGGAGTGAAGGGACATGAATGGGGATGTGAATGATCTCAAGCGCAATCTAAAATAGTCCCATGACTGCCTGGACTATCCAAGGCTCCTCGTAACTTGTTTAGCAGCCCCACATCTTCATGGACTCTGGACCTTACAGCCAGCCTTGAGAGGGAGGGAAGCATCAGCACCTCCTGTTCCTACGCTAGAATTCCTCATTGCACATTTTGTGGCTCAATGAAAGATGCCAAGGGGTTTCTAGGGCTCAGACCACAGACTCTTCCTTAAAGCCAACATGGAGAAGGTAGTTTTTATAGAAGTCAGAAAGCTTTTGTGTGTTAAAAAAAAAAAAAAAAAAAAGAGGAAAATGAGAATATCCCACAAGCTAAAAGTGATTGAAAACTCAGTGTCATAAATTCCCTTCCCAGCAGCAGACATACTAAAGTTATTGGTAAAAGCATTAATTAATCACACGACTTTAAAGATTTGTGTCACTGTCAGTAATAAAATAAATTCAGGACAGTGCAGTCAGACTATTCCTGAATATTGGATGTGTTATTACAATAATTAAGATGAATAGTGATTACCTGTCTTGTTTGTTGATACTTTCTTGGGCAGATAACTATAGCTACATTAAATGACATTCTAAACATATGTTTGGAGCATCATTCACTGATGCATTAACCCCTTTTACATGGCAGGCATAAGCCACAGATATTAACAGCTAATGTGCAATAATCAATTTACATGAGCTCCAAGGAACAGTGGTGGGAAATGAAGTTTGCAAACTACAGAGTGAAATCCAATCCAACCATGTTATGCCTTTATCACTTGTCCATGAACATGAGATCATTGTTTACCCAAATTCTGACATATGGGTCTTCTTTGTAAAAATACAGCGTATTGACGGAGGTGAGGTTAGGCACATACAGTCTGAGTATGGTTAGTATCTGGCAGTGGAAAAGATCAGAGACAAGAAGATAAAATGACAACAGTTTACATTTCCCACAGGAAAGAGGGAAATTACTGGATTGGAGTCAATTTGAACAAAAATGGACTTTGTTTGTAAACTGGAGAATGAATGTCCCAATTAATTATTCCCAATTACTCTAGTCCAGTGCATCTTACCATAACCAAGCATCACTTCAGAAAACTGGCAATATTTGGCACTTCGCAGGGTTACCCTCTACCTCCCGTTGCTTCAGGATATGAGCTGTGCCTCCCTGTCACCTCTCCTCCTCCCAGGCTACCCTGTCCTCTTTCTTACTCCTGTAGAAACAACTGGGTTATCAGCATCAATAGTGACCAAATATCAGCTGTTTCTCTGGGTCACTTTGCACCCCACTTCCCATCAAAAGATAGCAATGAGTATATGGTAATTCTTTCTGCTTGTATAGAATTTCCATCCCAAATTCTTCAGTAACATTGTTCTATGTTCTTAGACAGCCACTTTCCACTCCAAAGTAATCTGCAGTTCAGCATTGGGGGAAGAGATAGATTAGATTAGACTGAGTTTGCAAAGTGCTTTAGTGTCCTTCGGGAAACAAAACATTATAAAAATGCAAGGTTCTATATTATCATTAAAGTGATTAACTGAGTTACCATTAAAATGCAGAAATAACCAACAGGCTGGGAGTTTGTCTGTTTGTTTCTCAATTAGCAGAATCCCCATTTTATGGAAGCTGAGCTAGAGCCAGTTTTTAAATGTGCAGCCTCAAATGTCCAACATACAACGAAGAGGTGTAAAGATGACACTGGCTGGATATGCTAGCATAGCAAAAGCATAAAGGACCTAACTGCCTTCTGAGCTGGGAGAAGCACTTACGTTATATCAAACTTTTATAACAGAGGGAAGTGGGATCCCAGCACATAAATGCTAAAGAGGGTAGGAGCCAGCGTAGAGTGCTGAGAACACCACAGTTTATCTCATCAGGCTCAAACAGAGCATTATCTAACAAGAAAAACTGAGCATAGGCAGAGAGGAAAGGTTTAAACCACTCAAGTGGAGTAGCAGAAAACCCTGTGTATACCTCAAGTTGCTCCATGGTCTTGAGAGGCCAGAATAATTTGAACCATTAGAAATAAGAGAGACAGCAGCCTTCATCATCATACAAATAGCAAGGTATTCCAGAGTCCTTTATAGCAGCTGTTGAGGGGCGAGTGAGGACATTGCACAGGGGAAGAGGGTGCTAGCACGTGACGAGGGCATCAGGGGAACCATGAAACACAGGCATGCTTCTATTCTTCACATGCAGAACCAAGGGATGAAAGGAAAGATCATATCAGGCACTCCTAAATAGATGTAATACAAAAGGGAGTAAGGAGAGCTGTGTTGTTCAGAGAGTGAAAACAAAATCAGAGCTTGTATAAGTAATACCTAGGAGGGTCAGACCAGGCATTAAAGGACTTGCTTGGAACTCAGGTCCCATCCTGCTCAGTTTGCACATGATCTTGGGCAAGTTGCTCAGATCCTCGGAGCAACATGGGCACCTTGTTCCTGCCGATTCAAATAGAAGGTAATATCCTCAAAAGACCAGAGATATCTTCCTGAACTTCATTTCTCCATCTACAAAAAAGGCATAGCAGCACCTCACTCTGCCTGGGTTTTAAGAAGAGAAACACATTAAAGATGATGAAGAGTTTGCTTACAACAGTAGCAAAGAACATATGAGCAATGAAGGTAAGGTAAGCAATCAGACACTAATAACTTGTGTCTTACTTGTTTGTAAATACTGTAGACACTGAGTCCCATTCATTCTTGGTACAATCTCATTAATGAGGCCACATTCTGCTTTGTCTGTCTTTATCTTTCTGATGATCCCAGATGTATGGAAAATTGAGGCAGAGGAAATGAGAAGCTTTATTGTGCTTAATATCCAAAGTGACAAGTCTTTCGTAAGTGGTGAAATGAGATTCTTCTACACAGGTATAGTGATGAGGCTTGAAAGAAGCCTGTTGCTGGATTAAACAGGGTAATTGCAGTACAATTAGGTACAAGCACTTAACTCCCCTCTTCCAAATTCTCAATTATAGTAATAAAAATGCTTTTGTTTTGCCTTTTGTGCTTCATGGCTTACAAATGCTCCTGTCTTCTGCAGCTCAAGAGAAAAAAAAGAGAGAGAAAGAAAGAGCTTTGACACATTTCCAATGCAAGTGGTACAGCGTTCCTCATGATACATTATAGTGATGCTTAAACCCTGACAGCCTTAGTGTAACAGAACAGCTAAGTCTATCACTGTACTTTCCTGCCTTGTGAAAAGAGCTTTGGATAAGATGCAAAGCAACGCTCCTGAAAAACCTTTCACTAGTTTTCAGAATTATCTCTTGGACTCATCTGGTAAATCATTCACCTGAGAAGCCTAGGGATTCAGGTCACAATCCCCTCATTGTTATTAACTTCAAGGTACACTTGCTTATGTGTCAGGAGATGCCTATGAACTGTGGTGAGCAAGCAGTAAAAAGCCCTATGCTTCCTTCCTAAGACTTATCCTAACTTTACAGTGCTAATAGCTGAAATTCATGCATAATGTCAAACATGCCTGGGTAAAACTTTGCACAGTTAAATAGAGTGGTCCAGGCTTAGAGACAAACATCAGCATTTTCTTTCCCTAAACAGAGACTTTTTATCAGATATTTAATTTAGTATAAATTACAGCACTGTAAATCTGAAGCAGTAACAACAGTTAAATACATGGAACTAAAGGAGTTTTATAGAACAGCATTTGGCCCTGTGGCTTGGAAGATACCCCCCATATGAAAGTCATGTACGCAGTCTTGTTGCTGCAGCACAGAGCTGACCCTAAAGCTCCAAGGATATACAAGTTCAGGTACCGCACCAGCTCCCAGGTACACCCAGCTTGCGCCCACCCAACTAAAGCACAGCCAGAGCGTACTCATCCTTATAGACATGTCCTGTTTTGGATAAACTTTAGCTACCTATTACGTGCCATTGTCTCTCTTCCCTTATCAGCTCTTCTAGGTCACATCAGAAGTAGTTCAGGCAGATTTGATACTTAGAAACCTCAATCCATCATTAAAATAAATGGAATCCAAGCAAAGACTTGGTCCCATTCTTGGTCTTGAAATTAAGTGTAGAGATTTGATATGTGTCTCTAAATTAAATTATAACTATGCTCTACATTAAAGAAGCCAGCAGCTGGAATAGACCTCATTCTAACCATTCCCTTGCTGCAAACGAGATTAAGTACATTTAATCCATACCCCTAACTAGTTCCTCCCTGACAGATTTTCCTCAGCCTCAGGCAGCTTATGGACCTCTGTGGTCAACCTAAAACTAACAAGAGGCCACTATACCCCACTTACTTGTGAAGTTATGGACTAAAAGCAGAAATTGCTGAATAAAATTCTATGGTCTGTCTGTGTGACAGAGGTCAGATTAGACATGAACAGTCTTTTGCAGTTTTATGACTTTGCAGAGTGCATGGGAGACAGCTTTGCCCACAAGCTTAGAACAGGATCCTTATGATTTAGTGACTTTTGTGTTTCACAAGCATCATTCCTAACAGCAGGCAAATGAGTCCTGATTCCTACAAACATATCCATTACTGGCAAATATTCTCTAAGTCTTCTTTGTGAAAAAAATTCCCCAAGATGGGGGAAGCTGATTTAGCTCCTTCATTATTTGCAATTCTTTTCTCACAGGATTTGAAGGGCACTTATGTCACTTGACACCGTTTCCTGACTGAATGGCTTGAACTTTTTTAAAAAATTAATTAGGCCAACAAAAAATAACCACTGGTGAATAGCAGATATCTTTCTATGTGATTATCTTTCTTTGCATGTGGATCTGGGTATTTACATAAAGGAAGAATGGGGAATTGCCAAGCCCTAACCGAATTTGGCTTTGATTTTAACCTGTCCATTGCACTGTTCGTCACAGGTGCCCACCTCCAATTCATATCCTCTGCTTTCTTCCCCCTCCCTTTGCTGCTTTATGAGACAGACCTATCTAGAAATCATGTCCCTATTATACTGTCTGGTGGTCCC
The DNA here is from genome assembly GCF_034638445.1 of Ciconia boyciana. Taxonomy (NCBI): domain Eukaryota; kingdom Metazoa; phylum Chordata; class Aves; order Ciconiiformes; family Ciconiidae; genus Ciconia; species Ciconia boyciana. The sequence goes on along the minus strand of NC_132936.1, from coordinate 9,114,472 downwards.
CAATGTGCTGGGTTTTTGCACATTGCACAGTGGACCCCCTTTGTGGCTTCTCCTTCTTCCTCTTCATACCTTTCTAGCATCCAAAAAGGCCCAGGAGGGTTCACAAAGTCCCCAACAGGACATGGGGTACAGGGGTACAAAGCAGGACAGGATCTTTAGGACCCGTAACAGAACAGCATTTTGGAGGTCTCCACAATTCCTAGTAGGGAAAGAGAAGAGGGTAGTGATGGGTTTCAGACGCTACAAAGGACAACAGGATTCCCACATTATCACCTTGCCACTTTCCTATAGGGTTAGTATTCAGCAATCCCCAGGCATATTTTATACCTTCCCTTCAATCTCTTTTGGCGTGATACTTGGGGAGGCTGCAATGCACAGTAAGGCAGACATACATTACTGCCTCAAACATGCTTGCCGCAATCCCACTGTTCTTAACCAGGCAAGCTCCGTGTGATGGCCATTCAAGAGATATTTGGGAAACCCATTCAGTTGTCAAAACCAAAATGGATTCTCAGCCCTTCAAAAAGTATTACTTTTCCTCAAGTGTTTTAGCAAAGGAAATCCCTTTCCCACAAATACTATGGGTGATACTGTGGCCAAGTAGAGCACATGCTCAGAATTGAAACAAATATTCATGCATATTGGGTTTCTGGCTATAGAAGACTCAGTTCTGAAGAGCATTTAGGTATTCACTTAATTTTATTCATATGAGTAGCCCCAATTAATAGGCATGAGGCTTAAATAATTGCTGGATAAGTGCCCCGAGCTACAGAACAAAAGTAAGAGAAAAGAAAAGAGAAATGGAAAGAAAAACAATGCAAAGATTAGCTGATTTTTTTTATTATTATTTCACTGGAAATTTTCTTTTGTATATCATTATGCTAAAATCCATGCATAAATATGTATGCCTGAAGTTTCATTAAGACACATTAATCCTATATTGTATTACCTTGCAGTTTTCAGATGAGTAGGGAAAAAGATTCCTTGACCCAAAGAAAAAATTAATTCTGCCTATAATTTATGTAAAGTTTCAGCATATCTCCTAGATTTGTTGCAAGAGAAGAAAAGATTGTAATTAATTTTAAAGGCCTCTCAAAAATGTTCACTCAGTTTAGTCTGACAGAGTGCGCTTCTAAGCTTCTGCTGTTTGTCACCTTTCAGTCATTCCCTACATTTGATCTTGCCTGCCCACTTTTAGAGACAACCTGGAATAACTTCAGCTTCTCCCGGTCATTTGGCACTGTAAGCTCTTTCAGTTGCCCATAACCAGTCTCCACTCCCATTTGAGATGCCCTAGGGTTTAATATCTCCAGCTGCAGATTCAGAAGGGCACACAAATTTCTCTTTAGTCAGTACAGACAATGGCACCTAGAGAGTGATTTAGTACATCCTAAAGTAGGCAGAGGTCCAACTCAGTTGTCTAAACACAGTGTTATCTGAGATGTCCCAGGGTTTCAATACATCACATGCACCAGGGAGCAGCAAGGGCTGATGCTGTCCCACAAGTGAAGGGGAGCTGGTGGCAAGGATGACAGCAGGGCAGGTAGGGCAGAGACTTCGCCAGCAAAGGGGCAGGCCTACGGTACCCCTGCAAGGTGAGCATAGCAGGTCCAGCAATGGTAACCAGGGTTAGTCAAGAGCCCAGATTGCCAGATGAGACCGCAGTGATGAGGTAGATCCAGGACAGGGACAGGGACTGAATCAACAGATTACATGGCCAGTCACAGGCATGGCTGCTCATGGTCATATACATCAACATAGGTCAAGCAGGGACTTCTTAAATGCAGCTCCCAAGAGAAGGGTGGGGAGCTGCTGCTGCTGCTCCTTATAGCAGATATTTCTCAGACAGCTCCTTGTAATCCCAGACACCTCATCTGAGCTGGTCAGGACCTTTACACCATAAGACTGGTGACAGGAAAGAGGAGCTCAGGGTAGCCCACCACACCTGAGATGACACCAGACACCTATGATTAGGCAGCTGAACAGGCATATATATTGGTATCTAATGCTATACAAGATATCCTCATTGGGCTGGCACAGGACCCAAAGCAGCCTCATAGCCTTCCTATGCAGGTACAATACCCTAGACCATTTCAGATGTCACTGGATGACTGCATGGACAACTGAACCGTTATTCTAGATGCTGGCCATCTGAATGGCTCTGTAGGCTGACTGACTGCATTGTTTACCTCTCCTCCGATTATAAAGGTTGGCCTAGTATCTATAGGCATCTGCCTACAGGTGCATATTCAGATTCTTAATCTTGAAATCTGCCCCAAATGTCCAATACAGTTTGAGGAATTTGTTGGGAAAGAGGTAGGCAATTGGAGAAAATGGTCTCTAGAAACAGTGGTTCCTGTACTCTGTCAAACAGACAGAGACATAAGGCTTTTGCTATTATCATTCTTGTGATCTTAGCTGTTGTGAAACAGAGCCATCTGCACTTACCAAATTAAAATCAAAATTAGACTATATATTTCATATTTTATATGTATGTGGATATATGTATGTATAAAAAGCAGCTAACTATAAAAGAAAGAGTAGAAAATCTCACTGTATTGGTGGGAGGACTGAAAGATCCCAGCAATCTCATCTTGCAATAGTCCTTTCCACACGTCTACTGCAACAAATTTCAGCAAGCTCAGAAGCAGACTTTGCTATGTCATTTCCAGATAGAATTTTAAAGGTGCTGGGCTGAAGCTTTATTTGAAAAAAGAAGACTTGTCTTCTAAGAGGTTATTCTCTTCTGCAGGTCATGTTATGGCTATACAAGAAAGGGAGCACTTCATGTGAAGACAAGAACTGGGACCTCGAGAGGAGCGTGGATGAGGGACACAGGGTAAGAAGCATCGCATGCCCCATCTGAAATCACTGCATGGAAATAGCCCCTCTGCCTGTGTGCTTCATCTGCAGTGATGAGGACAAAAGCTTTTCCCAGGTTTGAAAGGAAAAGAGCATTGAAGATTATGAAGTGTTTGTGTACTTTGGTAAGGTGGGTTATATGAGCCATACGCAGAAACTTTAACACACATCCCGTTAGAGTCTTACTTACTCTTTCTTAATACAAAGTTATGGTTTAGAGGGATTGCATTTGCTGGAAATCAAGGACCACTCATTCTAGAAAAAAAATGTCCTCCAACATCACATGCCCTCTCTCCCCTTAAGATCATATATTATTTCTTTTCCATGCCTCTGTCCCTCCTGACTTCTTGTCATGAATCAGAAAGAGGTGTGCTTACTTTACCCTAAAAGCAAGCAAATAACCATGGTGTGTGATGGTCTTACTGCAATGCCTTTTCCTGCCCACCACCTTAGTCCCTTTTGAACTCTACCGTTACATTTTTCAGAAGATTTGGAAAGCTTTTGTAAATTTTCTGGCCAGAGTACACTACATAGATACTTGTTCTCCCAGACATACTGTCAGCGCTGTGTATTAGATCATAAATATGTATTTACATGAGGCTGATGCTGATAACAGCTATGAACCTAATAGAAAATTTTGCATTCAACAAGAGAAAAGATTTTCGTTTTTCATCAGCCTGTAAGTCTTGCTCTCAAATTCATTTCTTTCCACTGGATACAATCTAATATGGTTTGAGAGTATCATAGCAATCTTGATGCAGCACCTGTTGAAATATACATGCCCACCTCCTGGGGTGTGGATAAAACCTCAAAATGGAGAATAAATAACTTATTATAAAGAACTAGATTTCCAGTTGTTGTTCACGGTAATATAAAAGAACTCCTGCTTTATAATTTAGAAACTCCATCGGGTTCATATCTTTATAGTATTCCGAAGGCATGCATCAGGTAGGAGGAAAGAATAAGCATTTACTTTTCCATTAAGAAGGGTAGAAGGAGGAGAGTGCCATGCTGCTTTATATATAAAGGTACTAGTCAGCTAAAAATCTGAAGATTAAAAAGCTACACACATTCTCATAAAAATAAATAAGGAGCTCATTTCTTTCAGCTGTGAAAGAAATATATTAAAGAAGGTCCCCTGACATTAAAACTTTAAGGGGAAAAAAACCTACAAACCAACCCAAAAAAACCCAGACAAAGATGTACAAAGGCTTTGGGTCACAGAGTCAGAAGACATCAGCATGAGAACAGATTTGTACTCCTGGCCCCAAACCAGGTGGAGAATGAGTTCCTAGTGGGGGTTATGGGTTCCTATTGCATGCAAGGAGGGACACTTGCTACATCAATCATCCACAGTGTCTCAGTGGCAAATCCATGGACCAATGAGACACCTGACACTGAATTGAGCTTCTTGGCCTCTTGGCCAGAACAAAATCAAATGCCATGATATCACAGCAAGTGGAAATGAAAAATGCAATATAGTGAACAATAACACGTACAAAAAACAGAAAGGGATTTGAAGATACCCAGAGTAGGCTGACATTTGGATGTTGTATTGCAGTTTCAAAAAAGATGGCTATTATGTGAAAGCTATGAAATGTGACATTTTTTACCAACTAGCACTAGGCTTCTTGTTATATCTGTTACATACTTTCCCTGCATGTATCTATGCCTGTGTGTGAGCACAAGAGAACATAGTTTTTCATTACAACTTTGCACTGCTGGAAGCAATCATAGTGCCAAAGGTCTAAAATTATCTCATATTCTTTCTCTTTAGATTGTTTTTTTCTGTCCTAAAAATTGGGCTGGCTTTTCAAAGCCACCTGGAGAATATGGATGAATCTCAGCATTGACTCTTTCAGCCATTATCTTGATAGAAAGTACAGAAACCCAACAGAAGCTGTCTGAGGATGGCATATGCATAGGACAAAAAGAATCTACATTCAAGATACCTAAACTTACTCTATTGGCTACATCTGTACTTATAAATTAAACAGTGCTGGGGCACAGGCCCTGGAGCCCAATAGTCCGTCCTGTTAAATGGTTTGAACAGCATGTGGCATGCTTTTGCCCAAAGCTAACTAGCTTTCTCCCAAAAAAAACCTTGCAGATACAGTTTAGGAGTTAGCATGGGCTATGGTCCATTCCCAGGAGGCACATCGGATGCAGCTACCCTGTTTTAGAGAACTGGTAGTATCTGGCCTTAGCACTGTTTAGTTTGCCATATAAATGTAGCCACTTCATCAAGTCACCAAGGCATGACTACAGGCTTCCAATGCTTTTCAACACATCACACACTACAGATACTCCAAGCAAAACCAGTAAAATGCAGTGAAAAATGATGATCAATTATGCATACTTTTGACAACAGCTGGGAGCAATTGGAATTCAGCACTTATTTATCTGCATTTTAAAAGATTAAAAGAGGATTGGGAGGATAGTCTTGTGCCTGACCACGATCTGGTGTGGCAGTGGATTCAGGTCCTAGCTGTGCCGAGTCTTGCTGTGTGACCTTGGGAGTTAGACTTCATATTCCTGAGTCTCATCTCATCAATAAAACTGCAATGACAAAACATCCTCAGTTCTTGGCTAATATACTCAGCTCATCAGGGCAATGCATGCACATCTCTTAATATCATTTTGGACAGCATGAAGCTCAACAGGCTCTCGCTCTCAATTTGGGCCTTTAGGCTTCTGGAATACACCAAACAATAAAGTTGTATTTTTTGAATAGCTTTAGTAAATCATCTATTAAAAAAAGAGTCTTCACAGAGCTCGCAGTGTGCCTTATCATGGGATGTACTGCCAAAATTGTAACAATTAGCTGTCTATCGTAGGTACTTCTGTGGCTCCCAGAACCATAGTATATCAGCATATCACAAACTTTAATGGATTTTTCCTCCCCATGCAGCTGTGAGACTGAGAAGGCAGTGTTAGCATCTCCCTTAGCAGTCACTGAGACCTGTATCTGAACTGGGGGAGCCTGGCAGCTTGGGAAGTACACTGCATGATCCCATTGCCACTGTCCCTTTGCCCCAACACACTCACCATAAAGGGAATCCCAGCCTGGAGGCTGGAAGGGGCTATGGCATACCCCATCCAGACCCCAGATGGGGGGGGTGGAGGACCGGGATCGCAGGGTGCACTGCAGAGCACATTTCTCCGACTGCCTGGAGCTAGCCAGCGAGACTAAGTCATTTGGAAGTCTAAATGCCACTGATTTCAATAAGGTTGATTTTAAATGCACCTATGAACACAGGCTGAGACAGATCTGTGGTCTTAAATTACAGCCGGATCTGACTGTAATGTAAAATAGCTTACTCACGATAGCTACAAATTGTGCCAGTTCAAGTACAATTGTCTGCATGAGCTGTGGGGTTGACAAAGCCAAAGGGGCTGACCAAGGCTATGGAGGACATTACTGACAGGGAATGGCATTTCTCCTCCAAAAAGTCCAAGGCAGACCCTGTAACCTCTAAGCTATTTTTCCTTTTAGATATAATTTCCCTCCTGGGTGGGGGAATCAGGGAATCAGAATTTTGTTTTCAAAATATTCTCTTCCCATCTTGAAGATAATTGACCAGGCAAGTTGTCTTGCAGCTTCTGGAAATAAAGTGGTCACCACAGATTAAGTGGTTTCTCATTTCAGGAATAGGTTGTACTCAACTAACTGTCAAACTGAGTCCATATTTTAGGAATAAGTACCGTAACTGTTGCCTTGGTTGTAGAGAGGCCAGGAATTGGAAGGGGACTACTTCTGGGTCCTTAGTGGATGTGACAGGGACAAGGAAATATGGTCACTGATTTCTTCCCACTAGATCTTGAAACTCTAGGCAAGGTCCCTGAGCAGTCATCACTGGTGGAGAGGGCCAGAAGGAACTGATGTTTTAAAACCTATTTCGGAGTTAAATGAAGCTGCAAAAATAATCTGTATTTTGAAAGAGAATTAAAGATCAGTTAAAAACTAGGTATGTTCTTTTCAGGTGATCTTCCCAAAGAAAATATCTGTAAATTTGCTTCCTGGCAAAGAACTGTAGCTTTCCTGGTCCTTCTGCAACGTATGTCAGCACTGTCATTATTTTGCTAAGGAGACGCATTTGGCGAACAAGACAGAGGTAGAAGCTGAGAAAATGGTTGGTTGAACAAAGCCATCCTTTCTTTTCCTGCTGTTAGGCAGCACTTAAAAGAAACTGAGGTGGAAGCTAGTTTTCTTTTCAGCATGAGGTTGGAGAACACCCAAGATCTTTAAATGCAGGTCAGCACCTTAGCCAGTGAGGAAGAAGTAATTAAATTACATTTGTCCAGGCTGGTTGTTAAGTTGTCCTGGGTGGCTGAACAATAGGCTTTTCTGAGCCTGGAGAAAATACATGTTTTTTCCAATTAAATGAAGCAACAAAAAGATAAAGAGATATAGGAAGGATGCTCTAAATGACAAGAGCTACAGAGACAGAAAATCTTATGTTTGTATTGCTAAGACAGCATGAAAGGAGTTTAAGAAGCCTGTGAAGAACGAAAGAGGACGTAAGTAAGGCAGAAGAAGAAATTCAGAGGCGTGCACACAGACAATGTATAAAAGAGACCAAAATTTTGTTATTATCTTTGTATTATATTTTCTCAGTCTGTGATGGAGTTACATAAATCTAATACCAATAGCTGCAATATCAGTTAGAGAATGGAGAACCTGCAAACAACTCCTACTCCACCTGCCTCTGCTCCAGGCATTCCCCAACTTCAGCCTCTCAGGCTCCAGTACGTGCAGGGCTCAGTGTAGTAATCTAGAGTAACATTGCTTTGAGAGGTAGTAATTTGAGATTTATGTTCTTCACCAAAGAATATGGTCTTCCAGGACACAGATCTGCTGCACCTTTTTGGGAACACACACACACTTCACTGTGTGTTATATTTTCAGCAAATCTGAGAAACAAGTTACATCTATATTCCTAAAAGCAGATTTATGTGATCATTTCAGGCAGTGAGATATGAACATTTTTAAAATAAGTTACTGTTTTGTAACTCCTATCACCACTGTCTTTTACTTAAGATATTCAAAACTTCTATTGCACTGATTTAAAAATGAACATTTCCTTTTACTTTGGGGCATGAAGACTCACAATTTACATTATTGCAAAACAGTTTTCACAATATGTTGTTCTGAAAACCTTCTGTTGTTTTTTGTGATGTTACTAATTTTTGTTAGTGTCTTTTTCAGCATCCCATTGCCAGTAGCCTATGACACTGTGAGTGATCATTTGTGTGTTTGCGTGTCTGTACAAGTCAAGGTCTGTGTAAAAGGGAGCAATAATCCCCTGGCACACACACTTCACACAGAAGGTTTTCTATTTTTATATAGTCTTTTGTCCCCACTACGTTTCTTCAAGTCTCCTGTCTTCAAAATAGGAACAACTGTTGCTTCAATAGCATTTAGGATCCAAGATGACAAGTAAGTGTTTGTAATAGATGTTCTTATTCATACAAGATGATCCACTCGTGTCAGAGAGGCTCTTCTCAGACACACGAGGGTGACCTTTGGATTGCAAACAGCATCATTTGTGTCAAAAAAGTCATCAGGGAAACAAAACAAAATGCCAAGAAAATAAACACAATGTGGCAAATTTAAAACACAGCTGTATCTTCCTTCTAGTGGCTAGCTCAGCTGGAGAAAGTTCTAATTACCTAGTCTAATGTGGCCATGGGACCACCACAGAGTTAGGGTGTTCTGCAGTTTTCCATTAGTAGAAAATTGACAGTGTTCCAGAATATATTTTAAGTTGGGCATGGACTTAGCACTCCTACATACGGTAGGAGAAAGCCAAGAAGAATGTAATGTATTTCGATCCTTATGCTTCTGATTTATTTCCTGTCTTCTTCTGTATTTTTTTTATTACTATTAATTTCAATTTAATTGGAAGGGCCTGGCCTCCTTTGCTCTAGGCACCATATACATTAATTAAAATACAGAAAGAAAGATTAAAAAGTAATTCAACAAAAATTTTTTTTATTAGACCAAATATCTGGGTCCAGTAGGTCATCTTAAAACATTCCTCTAAAACACCATTCACAGCAAGTACAAATTTAGCTCTTTGGCCTCTCCAGGACAAAGAGCAAAGTACAAGGCCAAACAGGTTAAGAAATCTGAGCCAAACAGGAGATCAGAGCATTTCTGACAAAAACCAGCCAGCAGGATGCTCCATTGCATCTCAGATGGTGGAGTCCAGATGGAACTTCATCACTAACCTCGGTTGCCCAGGTTCAGGGAAGGTGAGGAGAAAATATTCTCCCAAGGAAACAGGTTAGTGCTCTGCTGTTACCACCAGCTTTCCAAATTCTCTGCGGCGGTTAGTAGGCAGACTCAGCAGTCTGCAGGGCAGCGATGTATGTGCTCTCAGCTCAAGGTGTTGGTTGCTAAGTGGACTTGTGCATTTTGCAGGAGCTCTCACTCCCAGGCACTCCCACAGGAGATGCTACAATCGCCCTTTCTTAAGGTGGCTGATGCACAGGACATATCAGAGAAATGATCACATTTATCCCATCAGGAATAGATTTTATTATCTTGGGCTCTGCTCAAGGCCTCGGCTTTATTGTAGGTGCATTTTGCTTTTTGGGAACCAGTGTTGTAAACTCCTTTTCATACTGATTCTCTCTTTGTACTGATTGACTTTCTGGACAAAAGAGGTTATAGTTCAAGTCTTCCAAGGATTTTAAGAATAAAGTAGCTGAGCTGATAGCAAAATATACAATCTTTCAAGGTAGCTACTCTATTACAGTTTTGTGGGATTGCAGACACTGCCCCTATACTTTAGAAAAGGCTTGGCCTATACACTGGAAAGTGTTACATCTTTACTTGATAATTTTTTTGAAATAATCTTTACATATAGAATAACATGCTACCTGATAAATCATGATAAGACAATATGTAATTAGCATAACTTCTGCAAAGAGAAACCATGCCTCACTACTCTATTAATATTCTTTGAATGTGTCGATAAATTATCAGGAAAGGGGAAAAGATTCCTTTGATTACACAAAGTTTTTGACAGGGTTGCTAACAACATGTTACTACTGAACTTAGAAAGTCATACAGAGGCAAAGTATCAGTGTGAATTAAGAAATGGCTAAGAGACAGAAAACAAAGTAAAAATTAATGGCAGAGTTAAAAATTTAACAGCAGATGCCTTGAGATTTTACATTGTCACTGGCATTATTTAACATACCTATTAACACCTGGAACAGGAAGATGAACAGTGAAGCATCTCAATTTGCAGATGACAATATATTATTTACATAACTGAGGACCAGGAACCATTTCAAGGATTCTCAAAGAAACTTAACCTATACAGATCTTAAATTAATGAACACAATAGCAAATAAAGTTCACTGCTGTAAAATGGAAAGTAATATGCATCAAACTGAAAGAAATTCAGTTACACATACTACACACACTGCTTTAAACTATGTTAGGAAAGAGATCGGTTACAATTGTGACCATGTCGCAAAGACTGCAATTGCAATTAAACAAGCAAATGTAATTTAATAACAAGAAAAATCATAATGCCAGTATATGAAATAATGATGTGCCATTATAATATTGTATCCAAATCAGACACTGTCATCTCAAAAAAGTTATTAAAAATTACATGTTCAGAGACAGGTTAAAAATCATTAAGAGCACAGAGGTCACTTACGTAAAATCAGAATGAAAAGACTGGGATTGTTGACTTTGCAAATTAGAAAAGCTAGAAAGCCTACATAAAAGTGTATAAAATAATGAATTGTTCAAAAAGGCAGATTGCTGGCTCTGTTCTCCTTTGCCAAGGAGACATTCAATGAAAATGAAAGATAATCAATTCAAAGCTGATAGAAAGTAATCATTTTTCATCCAGTACATGATAAGACTGTGCACCTCACTGCAGCAAAGCAGTCTTGAGATCAATAGTCTAGTAAAACCCAAAGAGGAACTTGCTTTCTTATTGACGACAAAAATATCCCTCCTTTTAACAACAACGTAAAAAAGTATGCTGGAAGGAATAAATATTCCAAGGTTTAAGTCAAACTCTGGTGATTATGGACTTCCTTGGACACATCTGCAACGTTCCTGCATGTTTGTTGACTCAGCTGGCTTTGGCCCTTGCCAAAGACAAAGGTGGCCTGAATGAACCATTAAGTCTGATACAATATGGCAGTTCCATACAGTCCTATCTTTTTATAAATAAGCTTCAAGGACATGCCTGTAGATACATCCCTCAGGAGGGCTCTGTGCACTGTGGTTACATGTCTACCAGCAGTTCAGTTTGGGGGGGGGCAGTTTCCATGATATGGCCTCCTAAATAGCTCTTCCTATAATGCTTCTTTCTTTACATATCAGGCTGCAGTACCTAACGAAGGCAGAAGCTTATGTATTGTCAAATAGTTCATAGAGTGGATTTTCTATCTATTCTTTTTCTCGTTGTGATAGATAGCACAACTCTCCTTCCTCTCATTTACAAAGATTTTTCTCAAATGAACTATGAATAATTAAAATCTAACTCCATTTGTTCTTTTTTTTCTTAATTGAAGAAATTAAAGATGTATGTAGTGTGACTTCAAGGACTGCATATGAAAAGATATACATTATTTTATTCAAGTATAGCACTTTAAATGGTACAGCGCATATTTTTTTACTAATTCATGCCTCATTCAAGTTAAATATTTGCGCTATATGTGGCAAATTAAGCTAATAAAAGCAATTTTATTAGACACTGGTGTTTTTGTCACATCTGCAAACTCCAATTTTTCCATCCTTGTGCTCACTGAGCAGTAACAGTTTCTTTCCTATACTTTCTTCTCCTTTTCTTTTTTTTAACCCCAACAGTGAGTTATTGCATTTATATTATTAATAAGACTGTCTATAGCTAAATGACTGAAAAATAGATTCATTATGGACATAAGCCCTCTTGCTGCAGGGCACAAGAGTATCACTGACTGTTTGGGGTTAAGAAGAAATCTCCCCAAAGGTCTGGTTGTTACAGTTATTCATTAGGAGATTAGTTGCACCCTCCCTAGATGAATCTCATTATGATGACTTTTGGAGACTGGATACTGGAACAGACTAATAATTTAACAGGTTCTGTGCTGCTGTTCCTCTGATCCTAACATGTCACTGTGAGAAAACTTATTGAAGATCATTACTGGAGGCTAAATAATAAGCAAAACCTAATAGGAAATATTTTCCATACGGATCATTTGCTAATTAATTCCATCTATGGGTAAAGAAAAGATGATAGGCCAGTAGATCATTGGATCATTGTATGAATTTGTTTGCAATGCACTCTTAAAGACTTTTTTTTCTTTTTTTTACAAACGCAGGGGGGTGTGTGCATCCCATTCTATTTCAGTGGTTGTCCTTCTTACCTCCATTTTTAAGCCATCAGGATATTTATCATATCTTCAGTGATTTACACAAAACAAAACACAGAAGGAGGAGGAGAAGCTGTTTGGTGAACAAAGAATTTCATTCTGTCTCGTTTCCAAAATCCCTCCTATCAGAACATTTGCAGTTCCTCCCCATCTTCTGAAACATACCACTACCACTATTACAACTCCCCACCATTCCCTATGGCATAAAATCCCTCTCAACTTCCCAAAGCCACTTCCAGACCCTCTTTCTCCACTTTGCTTTCTAAACGGGTGAAAAATGACTTGGGCTGCGGTTAGCTCAGCACTACTTAATGCTGACCAACCGCTGCACGGGGTCTGGCCAGGTAGCCATTGCCAAACAGAATAAATAAGGGTTGAACTGTCCTTGACATGACTTCAGCTGGAGCAATGATATATTCTCTCATCTACCAAGCCGTTGATTTTCACAAAACTTGTGGGAATGTAATATCTTTGCAACCTTTACTCCTCTGTCAAATAGAGCTGAAATTGGCCCCCAGGTTCAGAAGTTATAAGGATGGAGCTGACAGACAGCATGATGGCATAAGCCTTGTTTCCTTAGGAAACCTGGCTAAAAATATCAAATCTTAAAAGCAAGAAAATGAAGAGCAAAAGACATCATAAATTCTATAATGCTCCCATGGTAAACAAAAATACATTATCCTTGCCAAGTGCAATGGAATGAGATTTCATCACCACGTAACAGCCTGTGAAGTGCTGGCTGCTTGTTGAAGTCAATGGTGCAATAAGAAAGTGACACACTGCAGAGTTAGCAACACACTTAACACTATTCACTACCCTCAATGAGATGTTGGAAGCTAATATGTCATAAATTAGTGTCTGCGTGATCTGACAGGGATTATTGTTCTGTGATCCAGTGGCTGTCATTACAAATGGGAAACACAGGTTTGTAGCTCCTCTTTAATCTTGGCCTGAAACACTCCAAGTCTTTGGTGATATTCACCTGGTATGAAGTTAGACACCTTGCTGGAGGTGCCCAAGCTAGAAGGCTGGTCATCCTAGCCTCTCACTATTGATGCTGGAGATTCATTCTTTGAAGGAGTTTCTAACTCTCTACTGACCAGCAGAAGAGGCTTATGATACTCATCTCCTAACTTAAGCTCCAAAAATTGGTGTCTAAAGTTAGGTAGAAACACCACCACCCTTTAAAATACTTGCAAAAAGCCTGGGTTTTGTTAACATTTTTCCTTTCCATTTCTTCTTCTTTTTAATGGCACATAAAGCAAAAACTCTGCATTTGTTTATTTTCTTCTTTGAGCACCAGCATCACATATTCCCTTGCACTAGTCTATGGAGCAGGTATATTAGTTGGCCACAGTTCCCTTTGCTGGCTTAGTGAAAAAGGAGCTCAAGCAATGCTGATCCATGCTCCATGAAAGGTGAGGTCTCATATGCATCACTCAGGCTCAGCCTGTATTTGTTGCAGTTTTGATGAAACAACTAAATGTTGGGCAACTAAGAGCCCAGGCTAGCGCAATTAATTTTAATTAATTATTTCTAGGTCCTGCTGCACTGAAATGTTTAGGGCCTAATGTTGTTTCTGTGAAAGCAATAGTTTAAAAAAAAATATTTAGACCCAGAAGACCATATCTCACCAGTCTAAAATAATTGAAAGGCACAGTAATTTAAACACATTTTGAGTCTGAACTAGCAAACTGTATCAACTAAAGGGGCAAGAATAAGAAGACTAATTTGTTGTGGCCTGCCTTCTAGGGTGGTTATTGATGTATATGGAGGGGGGCTCTGAAGAGCTGGCTGCTCGTTGAAGTCAATGGTGCAATAAGAAAGTGATAGCTGGGCTTCTACATGCTATACAATTTCAGTTCCCTCAGCAAAGTCTAGACACTCTCCAATACCACATGTGTGCATACTTCCATAATGACATCCCGCATATGCTAAAAACCTGGGCAACAATTTATTGATTTTCAGACAAGCTATCCTGACCAACATGAGGGCAACAAAGTGGGTAATTCTATTCATAGACTTGCAAAGGGCTAAACTGTGGCTTTGCCAGGAGCTCAGAGGAGGGGACAGCAGGATGATTCACTGCCTAGGAGCAGAATGAGAAACGGACTGTGTTTCAAAGGCCACGATCTTTTCCTCATTTCCCTCCAGCACAACCATCTCAGCTCCATTATTTTGAACAGTTTGTTTCCCCTCAGGCACTTGCAATACCCAAGCCTGCTGGAGGTGCAGAACCATGACCTAATCCATCACCTCTGCATGTCCACGGGGAGGCCGCTCCTCCAGTGAAGCTGCTCTCTGCAATGCATGGGTCACCCCACACCAGCAAATGGGAGGAATGCTGCACATGTTGCACTAGATGCTATGAATCAATGTGCTTTAGGACAGTGGAAATAAAGATGAATGCCCCCCTTTTTGCCTCCATACTATTAAACAGTCTAGTTTAGCACAAACCAGGCTGATAGCCCTCATTGAGGAAAATCCATAGCCACGTCTGCCCCTTTAGATCAGAAACATTCTTAGAAACCATGCATTCAGACCTAATCAAAGCTTTTCAAAAGCCCAGCAGGTACCACCAGGATGCAAGCAAATTTTGGAACTTCCACCTTCCATTAAATTCCTCACTTGGAAAGGAAAAACAAGTGAGATTCTCATTTACAGAAAGGTCCCTCTACATTGCAGTGGTATGAACAGGAATCAAATATATTGTGTGCATATATATAGCTAATATGTCTTTGCATGTGTGCAGAGTATCTTGTGTGAAAGGAAGCACTCCAATATTTGTTCAGTATTTCAACTCCCAATATAATTTTAATATGTAAAACAAATGTTACTTATACAGCACACTCTTGTAAGTCATACAGGTGTAGTTTGTTCCACCAGGCAGGATTTATTAGTCACAAATCTAGCCAGCTTGTTTCTTTTCTTGTATGTTGTAGTGTTCATAAGACAATTGAGTCTGGGGACTGGAAAACATCCTCATATGCAAATCTGCATATAAAGAATACCTTTTCATTTATTGTTTGGATATTAGGTGCTGTGACAAGATAAGTCATATGATGTGTAATTGGCCCAGTGAGGATTTATTGGTGTGTATAATGTATACACTTTTATTAAAGTACAAGAAGAAAATTACTTTGTCAATCATTTCTAAGAGAAAAAGGGCCTGGAGAAAGCATTAATTCTTCTGCTGTCACTTTTGGCACTGTAGTCCTTTCTATGCACAACCACGCTTTTAAAAATATTGCTACTGTACTTTAGTCATAAATAATACAGAAGTTTTCTGATTTCTGATTTGATGCAAAAGATGGTCAGATATGTTCACACATGCATGGGCATGTGCACACACATCAAGCAGCCAATACATGAGTTAATAATTTATAATTAAAAATCCACATAGATAAAACAACAGATGGGAATGACATTGTTGTCCCTGCTTTGTCAGAGAAGAGGTAAACCCCACCTATAGGTATAATCAACGCAAGGCAATACTAGAACTCCTAGCACACATGTATTATTAATATGCAAACCATTCTGTACCTATGTTGATGTTCTACTTTGTTGGAAATAAGAAGACCTATATAATCACCATAGGAAATAAAAGTACTTCCTTTGCTTTGCTTATATTTTGGCCTTATCCACAACAACATTAGCCTGCTCACAAACACCTAAGCAAAACATAGGAAAGGTAAGGTCTTTCCTCTTGGAGCATAGACCTGCTATCCAAACCGTTTCAGTTCCACCCATCACTGCCAGCAACAAGGTCAAGACTCTCTCCTTGTTTCACCCCCTTTGTCAGCTTTCATTTGATTGTACGCTGTTCTTGGGGACCACAACAAATTTTGTCATAAACCATCTGCAAGATAGACCTACACAGCAAAATGGAAAAGGCTCTGCCTTTGGGCATACCAGGAACAGATTATCCCAGGACTTGACTGGAATATCTGACGGGACTTTTGTAAAGGAAAAGAAACAACTAACTTGTCCTTAAGCAAAGATAAACTCCACCTCTGGCTTCACAAGCTTCTATGTGCAAACATCTGGTAGTTACAAACATTTACAAAGTACTGATTCACACCACCCCATCCACCCTGGGCCACCACCTCTTTGGGACTTAAAGCTAGTTCTCCTTAAACTAGATGAACATCCATTTGCACTGCTTAGAGAATTTTAAATATAATTTCTCTCCTCAGAGTTGGCATTTCAATAATATAACGAGCCAAGAGACTCCTAGGGCAGCAACTCTTTGGGTCACTTCCCAACCATGTTATTTACATGGACGTACATGATCATTTGTAGACCTATGTCAAGCCTGGGGAAGGGCTTCGCAGCGGAAGATGCCAAGCCAGTTAGTACCCGAGTACCAACCCACTCTCTTATTTATTGGCCACCCATTTTGTAGTCCATTCACTTAGAGCCCGAACTAAGCCCTGCCAAGAGGCTGTGAGCCCACGGCAGAAATCCCAACAAAAAGCGTTCAGCCCAGGGGACTGTCTGGGCCCAGGTCTGCTCTCAGACTGAAGAGCCGGTGGCCAACACTCCCTAATGGGACGTGTCCTGAGGTCTGCATCTTGCAAAAACGCGAGCGTTGGCCTAACTCTGCTGTCCTAGGGCAGCTCTGACTTAACTGCAGAGGGAAGAGAGTCAGAGCCATAGCAAACAGTCTGGCATGGCACAGCCTCTTCCATTCTCTCATGCCACATCACCTCCCTTTTGCGGCCAAATATTCTTTTGCTGTGTTTTTTTTTTTCATATGTAAGTTCCAAAGCATTTATGAACTTGAGTCTTTAAAAGAACTGTAAAATAACATAGCATCACATTGCCTCCTGTCCTCTCTCCCAGCCTGACAGAAACCTCTAGATCTGCTCTGTAGAGCCTGCCAGCAGAGGTAAGAGAGTAGCTGACAGTAGCCACTGTTTCTCATCCTCTGGGTGTGGACAGGGGGAATAAATGGGTATTTTTCCAATGCGATTTACAACTAAAGCCAGCTGGAATGGAAGGGTTCATTTCAAAACAGCTAACCTTCCCTGTCACCCCAAAACAGGGAGCCTACACCTAAACCGCCTCTTGCAAATAGTCCCTAACACACGCTAATGCCAGGACCATGCCTGAGCATCACCCAGGAGTGTGACAATTTATGCAGGTCAAAACTGTAACAACAAATATATATAACAAATATAACAAAATAAACTATAGTACCCCAGTGCTGGGACATGTGCTCTGACACTGTCTTACTAATACAGGAGTAGCTACAGTCTGTCCTTGCACAAATACCAGCCCCAGGACTCCTCTACTGATGCCAGGTGCTGTTCACACCTCTTCCCCCCAGTTCTTTACCAGGATTTTTTCCACTTTTCTCCTCCACCTCCAAACTAGAGACCCACCTCTGAGCTCCTGATCCCAACCACCATGGCCATGTCCATTTTCCTCCTCCTGCTGTGCTTCACGTCCCAGCCACTCGTGCTGCAGCACTCCCCAACTTGTCTCACCTTCTCAGGGTGCTCACTGGATTTGAAACCTTTAGGACCTAGAATAACCCTCCAGTGACAAAAAAAGCATATAAAGATGTTTCAGAGACTGTTTGGCTAAATGGAGGTAGCTGTGTGCAAGGACAGCACTTCCCTGACACACAGACAGTCTACCTGCCAAATTTCAAGTCCTTGCCTGAAATAACAGTTAAAAGCAGAACAGGCGAAAACTTGTTAGTAAAACAACTGTAAGATTTTTGTTTTAATATTGGCAGAAAAACATATTTTCCCTGACCCAGTTTTGAAAAGTGCCGATTCATTTTTCTTGAAAGCTTCCTAAAATATTCAGATAAATACAGATGCTTTTCACGTTTTGGGAAAGTTTTAATCCAAATTATTATTCTGGCAAAGTTATAAACCACCGAAAACAGAATTCAACAATGATAAGGGCTGAGCAACCTTAATCACAGGCTTTGCTACTGTAGTTAATCCCCAGAGGGGGTTATTACACCAATAATAATTTTAAAAGATTATGGAATTACTTAATTTTTCATTTCTTGACTTGGAGAGATTTCTGGTCTAAACATTTTTTGATGTCTAATTATGATAGGGGAATACAGCACTAGTAAAAGTTATTGCAGCACACACATCACTCAGACTGCTAGATTTTGCTAAGAAAAAAGGTTTCGTGGTAGGGGGGACAGTGGAAGAGTTGCGGAGACTTTACAGTTGTTCCTAAGCCTGGATTTTCTTCCACAGGATAATACAGTCACTACCAGGCTGGCAACAAACTCACATTTCTGTATTGGAATACGTTATTTTGTTTTCTTTACACAAGAGAGGGAAAATTCAGGAAAAAAATATACATACATTAATTTTATTGCTTTTTAAGTGCCATAATGCTGTGAACATCATCCCTTAACTGGCAGAAAGATGGGCTTCCCAGCACCATTTCAAAAGAACACACATTTCAGACTAGAAAGCAAAAAAAGTGATAAATCTCCCTTCAGAACATCAGCCACCATTTTTAGCATCATTGTATCAGGCAAATGCATTCTGTTTTTAAAGCTTCAAATTAGGAACAAGGAATAGTTGCTTTTAAGTTTGTTTAAAAGCTGGCCAATGTTATATTTGCTTATTTAAGCTTCATTAAATTCAGGTTCCCATCTGCCTCTTTTTCACATCGTTTCCAAATCCTAAATAAAAGCATTAGTCCTCTCTGCTCGTTATAACTATTCTTGTCAGTTATTGCTCTCTTGACAAAAAAAATCCCACCCTTAAAAACTTAGCTGATAGCTCTATATAAAAAGCAACAACACTACCAAAAACCAAAAATTCCCCCCCAAAACCTAAACTCCTGGCTTTTCCAAACAGACCGATATATTAGTGACAACATCTTCAGCGAGTTCATGTATCTTCTTTATTGCTCTTCATAAACAGGCTATTGGAACCTTTGGACTTCCAATGTGAAAAATGAAAGAATTTCCTCCCATTCTTGCCTCTCTTATCTCATAATTGTTTTGTTCAGAGCAGTAGGAGAGACCAATATAAATGTCTCTGCTGTTTTATTTGCCCTTTTCAAGCTCATTCATACTTTTCTTGAGGGCATTTTTTTTCTCCTTTTCCTTTTGAATTTGTATCTGTTTACTGCTCTGTACACACAAGCAAGCTAAATTGCTCGAGATTTTATTCCAGAGACTTATGTAACACAGATAACAGAACAAAATATTTAACAGTGAGATTTCACAGTGCCTTGTAATGATGGTACGGGGTAAAAACATTTAGGGATATGTTCAGCCCCAAGGAATACCTGTACAGTTGAACTTATGTTCCCAAACCTGTTAATCTTCTGAGCATGCAACATCAGCCATCCTTTCTTCCATACACCTCGGACTACGTTGTTACAGCCCTTGTTCTGAGCTCGAAAGGAAAAGGATGCAGGAGGCGGCTGGATATCAACAGCTGAAAGCTCTGTCCTGCATGACAGGATTCACAGCTCGTGCGTGTTTTGAAGTATGGCAAGTACAACTGGAGAAAGCAAAGAGCTGGTTTCAGGAAAGAAATTATTTCTCATGACTTTAGGAATATAAATTTTGGTGTGGAGTTTCAGAGAAATCCCAGGACAGGATACCGGTAAAGATCCATTTCCTGCGGCTGAGCCTTCTTGCCACATAACTCTGCTAACCAAAGTAGATACATGCTCTCCCTGCCTTCCTCCGCCTTCTTACCTGTAGCTTAGGGAAAGCACTTTAGGTGTCTCTAGCAGGCAAAGGTTAGAGAGGACTATGGGTCAACTTAACCTATGCCTATAGGTTAATATGCCTATATAGGTTAATATGCCTATACCTATGCCTATATGGGTTAATAATATATAGGTTAATAATCTGAAATTAAAATTCTATAACCGACTCTGTTATTCTCCCATAACCTTTTGCTAGCTGAAATCTGGCACAGCACAAAATCTACGCCTGTGTTTTCAGATGACAGCCTGTAAGGCATAAGACTGGTATGGGAATAAAGGTGATATGCTATTAATTATACAACAGAACTTGCACTGAGAATCTAGAGAAGAAAGTGTGGAAATGATCTCTTCAGGGAAATTGTCATTTGGTGTTTTTTTCTATCCCCTTCTTTTCTCTGTAGGTTCTTATACCATGTTCACATCTGTAGCATCCAGTGGAGCATTAAGCAATGTGACTAACATCTGTCAAACGTGTGGTGTCTGCTTATGTGAATGCTTACGTGGAGTGTTCCTGAGGCTTGGCAGCTGGTTATCTTTTGTGATCTGGAAATCAATCAAGGGGGACTTCTGCCAACTCAGAGATTTCTCCACTCTTCTCCTTACTAATCGCAGCAGACATTCTCTTGCTGAGGTAAAGACCAGTAAGTTGTGGGACTGACAAACAGAAGTACTCGGAGACATGCATTGCCAGGGTGGTTGGGCCAGGTA
This sequence comes from Ciconia boyciana, assembly GCF_034638445.1. Taxonomy (NCBI): domain Eukaryota; kingdom Metazoa; phylum Chordata; class Aves; order Ciconiiformes; family Ciconiidae; genus Ciconia; species Ciconia boyciana. The sequence goes on along the minus strand of NC_132936.1, from coordinate 9,093,796 downwards.
AGTCTCCTGGGAACTGGTGGAGAGCAGCACCCCGTGCTGCCTCATGAGGTGAAGTGAAACCTCAACTTCAGTTTTAATTGGCCATGTTGTGAGGGTCTAGGGACATTTTACCCAGAAATGGGGGAAGATTGCCCAAAATCTTTCATTCCAGAAGTCATCCAAAATTGACAACCCTGCCAGTGCATGATGTGGGTGAAAGCTCTTCTGTGATGTTCAAGCTGCTGGGTAAGGCAGATTGATAACTGTTTTAATAATACAGAATAAGAAGAGGAATATAGATAGCAAGAAAATCTTACATCCCTTCAGACAGTAGCACCCCATGTTCGTGCAGCATCGCACGGATGGATTTGGCCACGGCACACTGTGCAGAGCAGGTCCTGTGCATGGAGAGAAATATATCCTTTTTGGTCATTCGAGCTAATATATAATTCTCTTACAAGAAAACAACTCTATTGACAGAGGACATTCACGTGACAACTTCTTACTGCACTTTTAGATTAAAGGCAAGGCCACGCAGGCAATGTAATCACTGGTACCAAGTGGGAGCTGCCTGCAGGATCACTCTCACAATGAGCTGGCTGAGGTTGTCCTGTGGCCAGGGGGGTTGTGCAGCACAACACAGCCCGAAGGCCGCTGGACGTGCAGCACAGTACTGCACGGCACGGCACAGGCAGCTCAGGTTAACTGCTGTGTGGATCACCAACTCCTCAACGTGCAACAGACTCCTGGTCAAGATTAATACATTCCACCCCTTGATCCACATAGAGTTTTCCTTTCCCAAATATGTTATAACTTACAGATTATACTAATAACATGTGGGTTTCTCCAGCCCTAAATACAATGGCCAACAGAGCAAACAAGCTCTGTTCAAGATCACTAATTCCTCAAATGTCTTCTGCACGGGTCCCAGTACAGGCAGCTAGGGAGGTGGTTCGGGGACGTTCTGGCTGGGTTCCCACGGAAGCAGAAGGGTTGGGTGGTTGTGTATAGCTGCTGCCCCAGGACATAGTACTACCTCTTCTGGGTCCTTTCCTCCTTCCTGATCTCCATTTCAGGCTCATCGTGCGTCGCAGAACAGCTGTTGTTGACCCAGACATGCCTCTTACTATTGACAACATCAACACCCATAACTCCGTTTGAGTAATTGAATGGCCCTGCCCTCTGGTGAAAAGGTATGAGCAGCCTTTTTATGGTAACACAACTTTGGTCAGCATTGCAGGGACGAGGATTTAGCCATCCCAGATCCCAGACTGAGAGATACCTAAATCCTACTGACTCATATACTGAATAACACTACAGAGAGAGGGGAATCTGTGTGGGATCGTATCAGTGAGAGGTGTCCTGACAACAGTGCTGTTTGCTATCATTGCCTGCTGCACCTATGCCTTGAAGCAGGTCTCACACCATTTAAGCTCATTACCCTGGGGCTCACAGCCTCCCTGAGACAAGCAAATGTAGCTTGTGGCCAACAATGTCAAACATGACAGAGGGATCCACAAGTATGAGAAAAGATGTTTGCCTCCCGTGATGCCTGAGAAATTTATTCCAAAAGCTGAACTAAACATTATATCAGAAAAACTTTGTTCTATCATTTATAAAACACTTGAAATACAGTTCCTGAAGTACACTTATTTAATACAATACTGAAATAAAATACCTAGTAAAAAATTAGCTCAATTAGCTGAAACATTTTTCTTTCTACCACTAACCTAAGACATATGCAAAATTTTATTATGTTTAATGGCTGTCTGGGCTCCTGCTGTAATGTCTTCAAGCAGCTCACTGAGCTATGATGTTCTTGCCATGTGAAGTTTAAATGGAGGGCAAGACATTCAGAGGGAAATTTCAGAGAGAAACACAACAAGCTGCTGGACTTGACGGAGGCAGGGAGGTCAGGAGAGAACAGGTAGATTTGTAAGTCATTGATGCAAAGCAGATAGCTGAAGCCACGTGAGGCAGCGAGCTTGCTGAGAGGAAGGTTTTAAATGAGAAAAGTGAGCCAAGGACAGTATCAATAATCTGCAAGTAATTGCCTGGTTTTGCACGTGGTGTCAGAGACGCAGTAGGAAGTGCCTCCTGGGATTCACCTTAAATACTGTAGAGGAATTGAGCATGGAAGGAGACAGAGGGTGTTTCTACAGCAGTACTTTAGCTCCGGCCAGGACTGTGCGCTAGAAGAAAGTCTCCTGATCATCACCTGTAGGCTCATACCATGAGTGGTCTCAGAGTAGACAAACTGGACTCTTTGGGGGTTAAATCAAACCAAAGGTTTGTGCTCCAGGTGCACCCCAGGTGCATTCCAGCTGCCAACAGGAGTTCATTTCCCCGGATGAGAGTAGACCCAGTCTGAAGTAAAGCCTCCAAAACAAATTTAGTGTAGATGTCAAGTCTTCAGCACCACTCCTCTCAGTCTTACAGCCCTTCTTCTACTTGCTAATGTAAGCACAGCCATGGTGGTATTTTTTGCAACTTCGCTGCAGACTTCCTGTATGGACTCACATAAATCACTTCACTTCTCTATGTCTGTGTCCTTCATATATGAAATACACTTAACACCACATCCTGCGCTCGCTGGGACATGGAAAGGGTAAAATTGTCAACATACATCAGGCACTCAGACACCATGGTGACAAGCATCCCTCTGCGAGGCAGGGAAAACATTCTGTTTGAAACAAGATTCAACGAGTGTTCAGTAAATGAGATGGGGACCTTCCCCTGAGCACTGAGGATAAACGTTTGGAGCCGACTCCTTGATTCAGTGACCTGTGCCCTTTCTTGCACACTCTGAAAAATGGGTCCTGCTGAAAGAGACCATGACATAATCAAAGACAACCAGTTGAAGAAACAGCACTGCCAGCTCTGAGTGGTGGGTACTTCACCCTGCTGTCTTCACGTTCTTTTGAGATACCTTGGGATGTTCCTTTGCTGTGAAACTGCATAATGTTCTGCCATTGTTTCATTCAGACAGTAACAAAACCCAATTCACTGTACAACAGCAAGGGAAGGCTCCCTACACATTTATCAAGTGTCTCCCAGCTGATCTCTTTGCTTAAAACCTGGTCATTTTTTGTGATGTTCTTGAGGTTGATTCATTCCTGCATTTAACCCAGCTGCGTTCTGCTGTAGAATCCATTGAAGTCAAACCAGAAACACTGGGCTGATATTTCATAACCTTGAAAGCTTTTGCTAATTAATTCTACACTCAGCATAACTGCTACATCTATGTTCTGTAGCAATCATCAGTGCAACGGCTACTGACTTAAATGTAAATCAGCCTTTTCACAAAAGGAGTGCTATTCCCTCTTACTTCAACAGCAGTTCTTCCTCAAAACGCCCAATTGTACAAACCCTCCAACAGCATCTGTTCTTGCTGTGAATAACTTTGTCAAGGCTGCAAATGGTCACAAAGTCTCGGGTAGCAAACCGCTCAAGCCCTATATTAAGAGGCCATTTCCCACCTATAGAGCTTTCTATTTAAATCAGTGAAATTCCTGAATTAACCCCAAAAGGACAGTTAGATTTTTGGAGCATTCACTTTGACACACTTTACTAGCTTTTCTGGGAAAATAGTCATAGTATCCAAAGATTTTCTCAGCTATTGAATTTATGTTTATTTGTTCGTTTCTGCTACTTGCACACAAATCTCTTTCCACTACGCTGGAATCACTGAAAAGGGAAGATCCACACTCCCAACACCAGGCTGTAATAGCATAAAACATTTTTCTGCTTTGCTGGCACATCACTTACAGAGGCTGTCCGTAATCTTAGTAGAACAGACAATGTAAAAAACCTTCCTGCTTATATCAGAGCTTGTTATTAAATTTATATCAATTTCTCATAATAACCTACATTTCCCTTTATCGGAACTCTGAAAAATAACTCCTCGTGCAGGACTTGAGCATGGCATTTGATATAGTCGTCGGAGGAATTCTGATGTCCCGTCTCGGAGACATGGCAGGGGATTAGTGGGATTGTGAGTAGATGGCTTCAATCATTCCTCACAGACAATACTCACTGAGTCATGAAGACTTTCTACTTCCAGGGCTATCAGCCATGAAGTTTTGAAAGAGTCCACCTAATTTAGTGTTTAGAAGAGGGCCCTTAGTGAGAAATAGTTTAGACTAAAACACAGGCAATATACCATAGGCACCTAGCGCTAGCTGGAATTGCCTCCACACCTCCACCGTCCGAGGCCCCAACTGCACAGCTGGCTGAAGAGCTGATGGCCAAGGTGAGCCAGGCTGCCAGAAAGGAGCACCAGTGAACGCGCTGCAGCCATCCTGAGCTGGGACAGCCAGCCTTTCCACTGCTCTGCTGACCCACAGGTCCTGACACTTATTATAAAACCACAGTTTTGAATGGCAAATGAGAAGAACCAGTCTCCAGTTAAAACAAGAGGTGATGTGACTCGAAGAAGCCTCCCTCTGCTATCAAATCTACAGTGCCTTCTGTCACTTCTTTCCTGAGATACAACTAAAGACATCGACGCCAAGCGCTCAGTCACCACTCCACTGCTCAGAGGCCTGCACCACTTCTTCCAGTCCAAGAAAACCCTCTGATCAGATATCTTTTCCTCCTCAGCATAAGTCTGGGCATATTTATGCAGAATACTTTATTAATAACTTCATTCATGGGGTTTGTAGAATATCCTCTGCTTCATGTCTATGGAACTTCAAAAGCGCAATTAATTTTAAATAATGTAATTGAAACAAAGACTCAGATGCATCTGTAGCAGAGAGAAAAGAAGAAAAGACATTTCATTGCATGTGTGCAGGGAAAGGCAGCCAAGTCATCCACGTTCTGCGAGAGTGATCCCTTTGCATCCAGTTGTCCAGTTTACTGACAAATTAAAACTGGGATGTTATTTCTCTTGTGATGCAGCTCTAAGATAAATGTTTTGAAATACTTCTTCTTTGCCTAGACCTAATTATTCATCCCTCTCACCTTTTTATGCAGCATAGCTATTTTAGAAACTCTTACTAGGAGTGCCATATATAACGTTATACCTACCAACACAAGAAAAAAGATTTTCTTCTTTGGAATAATTTGCATCAGGGATAATACATTTGTAGTTTTTACAGGGATCACATGGATGTATTCATCTTCTTTGTTTTGGAGACCTGGTCAGCACAGTCTGGAGGCAAGGTTACATACCAAAGAGAGACAAAGCACTTATTACTTTAACATTACTTTAACAAAAGCAAATAAAAACTTTTTTTTTTAATGTTCTGAGAAATAATATATTCAACTAGCCCATCCCATCAGCTTTTAGAGTACATTCTTGCAGGAGCTCTCTGGTGGCAGAGAAATCATTTTTACCAGAGGTCTTCTTAGGAGGAAAAAGAAGAAAAGACCTCCAGCATTCAGCTTGGATTTCTGCAATATTTTTAGCCGTTCTGCGTGGCAGAGAGAGTTCACATGCTTTCCAGTTTATTCCATGTGCCTAAAATTTGCACCCTGCGCTGCTGGCTCATATTCTGCCTATATTTCACTTTTTTCAGAACTCAGTATAAGCAAGCCCTCTGGAATCATTAATCTCCTGATTCTCAATTTCAAGATGAATCAGAGTAATTGAGACATCCCTTCTCCACTTCGCTTAAGGTTTTAAAGTGGGAATCTACCCTTTAATATCAGGATACTGAGCCAGCTGTCCAGCTGATGTAAAATGATGACACTGTTGCTACACGAGCATTTGCAAGCAGAGGATCTGGCTTCCCAGTCTGCGTGGACCTTCAGCTTTCAGCCTGAAAGAGGCATTTTCTTTAGTACCCTAGTTAACACCTTGGTTAATTTAAAGATACCAGAGTAAAATAGCTCCCATGACTCTGTAATAAAACTGCAGTCCATTGACCATGAATGTTTGCACAGCTGAAGTCAGAAAAAGTAGCTAATTTACAATGACATCTCCTTCGCCTTTTTGACTGTCCACTGAAGACACCTAAACAACTCAAGCAAAATTGTTATCTCATCCTTAAATTCTTCATGGTTGACATGGTTATTCAAGGAAACACAAGCCACAGTTAGGACGAGCTTCTTATTACAGCTGCGCTAGATGCAAACAGGTAGTTGAGGGCAGTCTCTGAGTTTACAATCGAAGTAGACCAGATGAGAAAGGAATGTATTACCCTCCACTGAGGGTAAACTTGAGTCCTAGTTAGATGAAGTGACTTACTACCAGGAAGGATTTCTCAGAGCCAGACGTTTAACTGAGATCTTTTAAGGTGCAGCTCAGCACCTTAATTACTGGATCATCTATCTTCTCTTCTCCTGAGGAGCAAAGGTTTTCCCATAATACAAAATTCTTCCTACAGGTCTGAAAGGTTAAGCTATTTAAGAAATGTGACTTATTAAACCTGGCAAGATTTGTCCAAATAAAAAAAAAATAACAGTAATAAAACATAAGTAGTTTTTACATCTCTAAAGCAAAGCAGAAAATATTAGCTAATTCAACCTTACAAGACCCCTATGAGTTAAGTACAGGCTACACTTCTCAAATATGCTTTTTATCCCTCCCTCTCTGTTTCTCTAAGCATGCAACCAAAATTACAAACAAGGTGCATAATGCTTCTGTGTGGTAACCATGGTAATCAGCTGTATCAACTACTGTAAATGGCAATATATCCACCAAGTCCCCTAAAAGCAGACCTACTCCACTCTCACGTGATGCTTTCTACATGCAGCCACAATGTCCTAAAACTGACTGGAATATTTTTGCTGAGCAACCTATCCCAGGCAATATTCAGGAACTGCCCTTTGCAAACCTCTTTTAGAGGTGCGTGAGCAATCACTGGTCGCTTTGGAAAATCCTAGCCCAATGCCTATCCATGCTTCAGACACTCTGTGGCCAACACAGACCTGGTCTTTATTCTTACAGATCCCGCACCCTGAGTCACCGTTTTCCATGACAACTCTTTCTATTTGGCTGAAATTAGCATCTGCACTGTTAATAAAGATTATGACTCAGGGAAGGGGAAAGATTTAAATGAATGGGGCCAGAAACACAATATTTGGGGTTTTTTTCACCTAACTTTTGCATTTCCCCAAACAACATTGTCCCCTTCACTGCTTTAAGCAAACATGGTTTCACAAGAAGTTATTGGGCAGCACCTTTAGGATACAAGTATGTTTTCCAGCCTACTGAAGTTAGACTGCATCAGTACAAGACTGACTGATGCTCTGCTTTTTTGATTACTTCAGCTGAAGAAATATGAAAGCCAGTCCTTTCCTCCGAGCGCACTGATATAAGATTACAGGCACCTCTAACTAGTATAACCTGTACCTTCTGTATGCCCTGCCGCAAACATTTCTTTTATTAACCGTAGTTTGTTTCAAAACTTAATTCCTCCAGGTGCTTTGTTACCACATGATGACTAAGGCTGCTTAGTTTAATAATGTCAAACACTTTTCATGTCCTTTCTACCCAATGAGGCTAAGGATCCTCTTACCTGGAGATGTGGTTTTTCACGTCCTAGCAGGAAGCTAAAACGGGGGCTCCAGCAGGTTGAGGAGGGACTTGAGCATGCTAAAAAGAAATCATTTAAATCCAACAAGATTTTGCAACAGACAGAATAGGGTTCAGGTGTCAGTGTGCTGACAATTTGGTATGCCAAAATTCACCTTTTGGTCTCCAAAAGCTTGTATAAATAAATGCAGCATACCTTTCCGATTCTGCAAACCATTCTCTTATTTAGACAAGCGTTATAGTTGATCTCAGTGAGAGGTCAGTCTGAATCTACAACACTATTGTGGTTTAACCCCAGCCGGAAACTAAGCCCCACACAGCCGCTCGCTCACTCCCCCTCGGTGGGATGGGGGAGAGAATCGGAAAGCTAAAAGTGAGAAAACTCGTGGGTTGAGATAAAGACAGTTTAATAGGGAAAGAAAAAGCCACGCACATAAGGAAAGCAAAAGAATGAATTCATTCACTCCTTCCCATGGGCAGGCAGGTGTTCAGCCATCTCCAGGAAAGCAGGGCTCCAGCACATGTAACGGTTACTGGGGAAGACAAACGCCATCGCTCCGAATGTCCCCCCTTCCTTCTTCCCCCAGCTTTATATGCTGAGCATGATGCCATATGGTATGGAATAGCCCTTTGGTCAGTTGGGGTCAGCTGTCCCAGCCGTGTCCCCTCCCAACTTCTTGTGCACCCCAGCTGACTCCCTGGCAGGGCCGTGTGAGAAGCAGAAAAGGCCTTGACTCTGTGTGAGCACTGCTCAGCAGTAACGAAAACATCCCTGAGTTATCAACACTGTTTCCAGCACAAATCCAAAACATAGCCCCATACTAGCTACTATGAAGAAAATTAACTCTATCCCAGCCAAAACCAGCACATTCTCCACCCCTTATTCCATACCATTTACATCATGCTCAGGTCTCACACTCTCCAATACAACCTCATTAACCACCACTACCCTTCCCTTCCTTTGGTATAATACACAGATATCATTCCCTTACTCTATGGACCACCCTTGTAAAATGCCCATAAAATGTCCAGAAATGTCCACAAAATGTCCACGGAGTTCATTTAGTCCATGACTTTGGGCTCCATCTCTTAATGTGGTCACTCAGGACAGGAGAGGTGGTGTGTTGCGTGGAGTTACTGGGCACCAGAGCCAGCTCAGGTTGGGTCACTGCTGCACTTGCACTGCTTCTTGTAAGGCTTGTCCTCCACTGGTTCGAGTGGTTCCTGCTATAGTAATTCCTATCACATGCAACTCAAATCCTGGGCTACAACAGTTGAAAGGTAGATCCATTACAATCTCCACCCCTGGTCCCTTTGGACCAGACCATCGGGTTTAACATTGCCATGAACTCCTCCCCTTACCCCTGCTCCGGCTTGGACTTATCCACAGACTGCAGTCCCTTAGGGGTGTACCTGCTCCAAGTGGAGCCTTATCTATGAGCCACAGTCTCTCCAGGGGTATACCTGCTGCGGCATAGACTCATCCACAGCCACAGTCGCTTTGAGGTGCACCTGTTCCAGCGTGGCCTTCTCCATGGGCCACAATGCCTTCAGAGATATACCTGCTCCAGCATGGCCTTACCCACAGCCACAGTCCCTTCAGAAGTAAACCTCCTCCAAGATGGCCTTGCCCATGACTGCAGTCCAGGGGTGTACCTGCTCTTTTGTGGGCTTATCCATGGCCACATGCTTTGAGGTGCTCCAGCATGACCTCATGAACAGCCACTGATGTTTCAGGGTGTACCTGCTGCAGCATGGACTTATCCACAGCCAGAGATGCTTTGAGGTTTACCTTCTCCAGCATGAACTTATCCTTGGGCCACAGTCCATTCAGAGGTATACCTGCTGCAGCACAGACATAACCATGGCCACAGATGCTTCAGGATGCACTTGCTCTGGTGTGGGCTTATCCACGGCCACAAATGCTTCAGGGTGTCCTGCTCCCACGTGGACTCATCCACAGGTCACAGTCCCTTCGACTTGAGTTCACACCGGAGTTCCAGCCTGTCCAGTACAGCAGCAGAGAAACAGCAGCGATGCCCTGGCCATCTGCCAGCCCAGGCGCACCACCATTGCTGTTATCAAAATGTTCCCAGGCACAGCAGAGCACGATCCTCAGCAGTACAGCAGGACAGCAAGCAGCAAAAGCAAAAAGCAGCCACTAACGAGCACTGGACTCTAATGTACAGTAAGGCAAGCAAGCCTATGGCAAGCACAGAAGCCTGCTGACTAATAGCTAAACAGCAATAACAGCTATAAATTCGATCTAGCATACTATAATCAAACCTGTCGTTATCTCAAACCTTTCGAGCCCCACGTTGGGTGCTAAAAAGGACTGTCGTGGTTTAACCCCAGCCAGCAACTGAGCACCACACAGCCACTCACTCACTCCCCCCTGGTGGGATGGGGGAGAGAATAGGAAGGGTAAAAGTGAGAAAACTCGTGGGTTGAGATAAAGACAGTTTAATAGGGAAAGAAAAAGCCACACACACAAGCAAAGCAGAGCAAGGAATTCATTCACTCCTTCCCATGGGCAGGCAGGTGTTCAGCCATCTCCAGGAAAGCAGGGCTCCATCACGCGTAATGGTTACTGGGGAAGGCAAACGCCATCACTCCAAATGTCCCCCCCTTCCTTCTTCTTCCCCCAGCTTTATATGCCGAGCATGACACCATATGGTGTGGAATAGCCCTTTGGTCAGTTGGGGTCAGCTGTCCCAGCCGTGTCCCCTCCCAACTCCTTGTGCCCCCCCAGCCGACTCGCTGGTGGGGTGGGGTGAGGAGCAGAAAAGGCCTTGACTGTGTGTGAGCACTGCTCAGCAGTGACAAAAACATCCCTGAGTTATCAACACTGTTTCCAGCACAAATCCAAAACACAGCCCCATCCTAGCTACTATGAAGAAAATTAACTCTACCCCAGCCAAAACCAGCACAAACGCGTAGGTCTGTGCTGTTTCTAGCAACAATTTGCATAATGGTATTCATGTCCAAAATGCTTCACAGGCTTTATACCCACAAGACCATCTCTGGATGGAGAAGACAGAAAAACCAGAAAACAGAGTGATGGCCACCTGCAGAAAGAAAAGATGATTCTGGCAATATTGATATTTGGGACTGAAACCCTCTTTTTATAACAGAAAGATGGTTGGCAAAGAGCTACATAGCGACATCCATCAAGGTCTGCGTAACCCTGGATGTCCACCTACAATAGGGTAGGTGCAGGACTGGGACCTTTCTATACCAGAGTGGCAAAACCTCAGCATTCAGGTTTAATTCTGACGATAAATGCATAGTACCTTATAGACTGACCCGCGAATCCTGGGAGATTCCAAGACTGAATTAAAGCTACTAAATGCGTACCTGCAATTCTAACAGTTGTTTGCAACCGCATTCTTAAATACTCCCCAGCCTCCCCCAGCAGCTCCCCTGTGCTCCCCCATTTCCCTAAACACAGGGAAATTTGCACATTTTAATTCTCTTCTAGTCAAGGTAGTTTCTTAGCGCACCTTGTTCACCAGTACTACTATCAGTGACATGATAAATACCTCTCGGGTATCATTCATCTTCTCCTTCTTGTTATTAAGGTGAACTGTGTGTGCAGCATAACATTTTGTTTTAAAAGGACTTGGGATTTTCAGGGGAGAAAGGAGGAGATAAATATCATTGTCCGTTCTTATTCTAAGAAGGCAGGTGAAAGAGGCAGGTGTCCGGGAAAGTGGGAGGTGATAAGGTTTGCAAAGGTCCTTAGTCCCTGAGCTGCTTTATTTAGGATGGGAAAAACACCCAGTCAGCTGACGGATGCCTGGTGAATAGCAGGGTAAAGGAGAGAGGGGCCGCGGGTGTTCAGCGTCTTTCTCCCTGCAACGATGTGAGGAATTGCATCACCTCGCTGACGCTGAACCCGAAGAGGGATAAATGGCACACCGCAGCTCGCCAGCTTTGCCGGCAGCAGGGCAGCAGCGGCAGGGTGCGCGCCAGGCCGCAGGTGCGGGCAGTGCAGGCAGGGCAGGGCTCAGCGCAGGCAGGGCAGGGCTCAGCGCAGGCAGGGCAGGGCTCAGCGCAGGCAGGGCCGGGCGCAGCGCAGGCAAAGCAGGGCGCAGCACAGGCAAAGCAGGGCGCAGCGCAGGCAGGGCCGGGCGCAGCGCAGGCAAAGCAGGGCGCAGCGCAGGCAGGAGAAGGCGCAGCGCAGGCAGGGCCGGGCGCAGCGCAGGCAGGGCCGGGAGCAGCGCAGGCAGGAGAAGGGCGCAGCGCAGGCAGGGCCGGGCGCAGCGCAGGCAGGGCCGGGCGCAGCACAGGCAAAGCAGGGCGCAGCGCAGGCAGGGCCGGGCGCAGCGCAGGCAAAGCAGGGCGCAGCGCAGGCAGGGCCGGGCGCAGCGCAGGCGGGGCCGGGAGCAGCGCAGGCAGGAGAAGGGCGCAGCGCAGGCAGGAGAAGGGCGCAGCGCAGGCAGGGCCGGGAGCAGCGCAGGCAGGAGAAGGGCACAGCGCAGGCAGGGCCGGGCGCAGCGCAGGCAGCGCAGGCAGAGCACGGCGCGCGCCTCTTGGCGCCCTCTGGCGGCCAAACCCCGAACTGTAAGGTGGCCGCGCGCAGCCGCCGGCCTGCGGCACCGGCCGGTTTGCAGGGGCGCCGGGGGAAAAAGCGGTGAGCATGGCGGCGGAGCGTTTCACCCTTCCTCGGTTAAAGCACGCGCTTTGCGCGCACTCCAAAATGGCATCAACATTGCAAGAAAGACTGATCGTGCCATTTTCATACTTCTGGCGGGCCGCGAGGCTTCACCGATGCAGCTAAATTAAGGCAAACAATGTTCCTTTTGATTACTTCACGTTGATGCTTTTGAATGTGAAGTCTTTGACTGAACTGGGCTTTTAAAGAACTGATGCTGTATGACGTTATTTAAATATCACTGGCTGTACCAGAGGCTGAGCAGGCAGAGCTAAGAGACAGGCAGCGGTGACTGCGGCACGAAACAAGAAGATGAAAAGAAGAGGGAAGCGATAAACGCTGTGTTCAGCAGAGGCAAGCAGCAAAAGAAGGATCTGAAGAGGAGACTTGGGTTTGTCTGACAGTTTCATCTGAAATGCAAATACATTTAATTGTTTATAAAAGGGAACTGATAGCGCTTCTGCCTGTAAAGGGAGATTTTTGAAACCCGAAGACCATGTTTGTGAAACAGAAAGGCGAGTGTAAAATCTTTGCTAAATCAGGACCGCTGTTTCACAAAGAAGTCTCTCTTTTAAAGAGAGGTGCTATATCTGCTGTAAAACAATGAGTACTTACAAGGCAAGAATGTTGACTGTGCTATGATATTTTGCATTGCTTCCTATAATTCAAATAAGAGATATTTCAAAATACATCTTAAGGTCTGTCATGTTTTTCTGAACATCAAGCCTAATTTTGTGCTACCCCTTAGAAGACCTTTGTAGGATGTGGAGAGATCAAGAAATCAAAAAACCAACAAAAGCATAGGCCCTTAACTTAGCCTTACTTAGATCCTGATCCTACACACGGATACATACATAGCAGAAGAATTTCATTTCAGAACTGTAAATATTCATGTGTGTCTCCCGCAGCAAGTGCATCTCAGAAGGAAAGAAGGAAAGTTCTTAAAAATTGAAAGACGCATTAAAAAACAAGCAGAACCATTTGATAGCTATTGTATATACGTAGTAAGGTTACACCTTAATGCACAATTAAGGATCTTTTTTAGTGGAAGCACAGCTCTCCCACTCAGAACTCCTTCATACAGAAATGCAGGACTTCTCCGGTAGAATTCCTGGATTCTCTTGAATTGAATCATTCCCCTTTTCAGTGCTTGCTCCATCCTCCCCCCTGTCAACTGATGGCATCTGGCATTAGACTGCAGTCCCTGTCCCGCAAAGAAATAATACCAGTATTGACATTTACAACTTTACATAAATATACCCTGATAAAGGCATATGGGTAAAGTGTGGCAGGTAAATAAAGGTGACGGCATAATGGTGCACACGCTATTTAAAGCAAAAAGGGAGGGAAAAAAGCTTCATACCACCTCTTGATAAGATTAAACATCCTCCTCCTAAGGAGGGAAGTGAACCAGAACTGATCGGAGTTGGAGTCAGCGGAGTTCCGGAGCGCTGCGTGTCTGCGAGGAGGGTCATTCCAGTTCTTTTGGAAATCGATTACATTCCCCAGCTACCTACTGTTATATTGCACCGGGATATTATTGTACAGTCTTGCTACACAGCCCTCCATTATAGAGCAGTTCTATTGGCATTTCAACGTTCAATGAAGGCTAGAATTGCCACAGAGGTTTCAATTAAAGAAAATTCAAAACTAAAATGGAGAAAGGAAAAAAAAAAAAAAAAAGAAAAGGTTGGGTTGCAAGTTTCCAGCAAAGGTATTTATGGCTGTCTGTCACCCTCTCTTTTTTCCTCCTCTCTCCCAAAGGGTAGTCTAAAGCATCCATTTAAACAGGCATGTGTTTTGCGGAGTTCTTGGGAGGAACACAAATGGCATCGTTCCAGTGGTGCAGTAATAAATAAAAAGTAGATCTCTTCACCCGTTTGGTATAAACTCAATATTGCCCAAGTTAGAAGGGGGTAAACTACATTTACCTGTATTCAGCCTTGGCTGCATCACCGCAGGATGCTACTAGGACATATCAAAAGTTGTTATTCAGTCCATAGCAGGCTGTAATCACTATTTTCCCTAACTCCTACTCTGGTTAAAACACCCTGTGGTACCTGCCACAATCACGCAGGACTCCGTATATCCTTATCTAAACTGAACAGCCCAGCAGAATGGGTTTTTACCGGTTATTTTATGCACATCAACATCCAAAACTGGAGCGCTCGCCGGGTTAGCAGAGAACGCAACTTGCTTGCAAAATGCGGCTTATGTTTGCCTCTACTAAGGTTTGATTTTTTTAATGTTTTATTTTTTGTATTAATGGTCTGAACAAATTGGGTTAATTGTTTCGTTGGCTGTAACAGACCCTATATTTGAGTTCAAGATTAACGTTGCAGCCAGTTTCCAAGGTGATGGCCATTTAATTATTGTTTATGTAGAAGTGATTAACTAAATGCCAAAAAAATCCTAGTTAAAACTTGAAAACAAGTAGGGTCTGTAAAAAGCTAAACATAAACCTAAAGAATTCAGGCGAGCATGTGAGATCCTGTCTATAAGGGGGTTTAATTCCCTTAAACAATTTTTATGTCACGAATATGCTGTTTACAATGAGATTACAAATCTTTAATTCCACTTTCACCATTCAGTTATGTTCTTTAAAACTTTGCACAAGACACGGCTGGAATGAGAGGCTATCATGGAGGGCAACAGCCACATTTGAGAGAGGTTTTTTTCATGCACAGGTCTCTCACTAATCCTTATTTTTACATCTTGATTGCATTTCACAATAGCAACCAGGCACTCCAGGCAGTGTTTTTAGGGCAATTACTACAATTCTCGGGTGGTCACTCTGCATTAGATTTCATGCCTTATAAAACAACATGAGGTGTGCTATAATCACTCAGAAATATACAGCCTTTCATGTCCTATTGCTTAATTAAGGAGGGTGTTTTGCAGTACAGATATTATTGCTAGTCTATGGTTTTTAATTTTACTATACAGTAAAAGCACCCTAATTCATACCAGTAACAGGCAAACCTGCAAATTAGTGCATTTTCTGAATTAGAAAATAAGTGAATAAACTGCAGAAAGAAAATCTAAATGTGAACACTGCAATATTAAAGCAAATGTGCTCATTTATCCCGGGAAATATAGCTGAGTCTCATTCTGGTGATATTTGATAGTGTAACACCTTGGATTTTTTTTAAATATAATGAGGCTTCAATGAGGCCCTACAATGAGCTCCCTGTGTGCGGACTCCTGTGCAAGCACGGATTTCAGCAAGGCCTCCCGGGAGAGCTCTCTGAGCATCAGTACCAAGAACGGGGTAACAAGATACTGGAAGGACTTGTTGAGACAGCAGGGTTTTGTGGCAATTATCATTTCTGTGAGGTGGTGAAATAAAAGCCAGTGATCTTCCAGTGAGTTGTACATTAGTGTAAATACTGTAACTTTTAAAGCTATGCCTGATTTTTTGAGAGACACTGGTAAGTAGATAAGTCGCCAAATTTGACCTACTTGAATAAAATATCGATAATCTGACCAACAGTGTGCTGTAATCTCCATTTCTTTCTCTCTTTTTTATAAACCCACTGGCCTTTTTGCTGGGATATGTAAGATGGCCAACCGCACAGACAACAACTCACAGAGCAAGTGCACTCACTCTGCCCATCTCCTTTTCTCCCTGTACCAGAAGTTAATAAAACTGTTGGCCCCAACCCTCACCCCAAATTATTTTGACACCAGCAATTCTCCGCATGTAGACAATGAAAAGCACAACTACTAGCAAATGCCCACCACGCCGATGCTCCAGGTTCAAAGCCTGGTGTTTGAAGGCCATGGGGCAGCACGTAATGAGTACAGGGGTTTGTACAGGATTCTCCAACAAGGTCCAAATGTCCTCTTCTAGCACAATGGTCCCTCCTGAAGGAGCTGTTATCTCCAGCTTGCTCCATCACCCCCCATCAGCCTTGTCTGGGCAGCTCTGCCTGCCTCACCCCTCATGTGAATATACCCTAACCCACAGCACTGTGCATGAGCTGGAGGAGATGAGCAACAGCTGCCTATTTAAGCTGTTTAAGCCAACCTTTGGTCAAGTTGGCCAAAAGCGATTATTGGCCAAGTTGGCCAGAACACCTTTCCACCCAGGCTCTGCACAGCTCTTGTTGACTCACTCCAGTGGCATACTCCAAGAGCTCAGCCAGGACTGTAGTTTTTGTCCTGCCTTTGGAGAGTTTCGGCTCGCCAAACTCCCATCTGCACCTGGTTTGCAATCATTAAGGCTTAATAATTACTGTCCCTAGTCTGGTGGAAGTATGTTTAGTCAGCAAATAGCTAATTGCTTGTCCACTGGAGAAGTTCATGGGGTCATTTTGCAGCTTCAGACAGAAATCCTAAATCAGCCATAGACAGATTGCCCAAGCCATCACAACAGTGCTTCCACAACTGCCTGGTTTATTGTGTTTTGGTGCTTCTTTCCGAGCAAATCAGAATACTAGCAAATACTAGTCCTATGCTAGTAGTGCTCTGACCCGCACTGGCAACTTCTGGGCATGAAACTGTTATCCCATGGAGAGGAAGGGAATCTGTGACCTGCCTGGGAGCCAGGTTTCATCCTAGGTTCATGAAGGAGAAGTGTGTGATGTCCCTCCTGAAAGTGAAGAAACACTGTACTTCTGCCACAGGAATTATTCGGTGCTCTTCAGTCTGAGATCTGGCTATTTGTGACCACAGGCCCCAAAATTACTGAATACTTTTGAAAACTACTTTGGGTCTATGACCCACAGCAGCAGTGATCTTAACAGCCTGTCTACAGCGTGGCATGAGGAAATATTTCTTTCTATTGACTTAAAATTTATATGCAACCTACTTCAATGAAAACACACTTATTTTCTCTTCCCCTTGGGAAAACAGAGGGGGGAAAAAAAAGAAATGGCTGCTCCGGTTTTATTTATGTTCTCTGTAATCATAAATATCTGCATTCAGCCTCCCTCTTACAAGCAAAACAATCTAACACTGCAATCTCTTATGCCAGGCCCACTTCTGCACTCGTTGTAGTCAGTGGCCAAAATTCATATGGATTTCACAGGGAACAAGAGTAGGCTCTATATATAAGCTTCCTTATACATCTTGCCATCTGTGTTGAAGTAAACAAAAAAAGCCATATTAAAATCAAGCTCAGCTGGAAAGAGAAGGAGAGAAGGAAGTACCAGCAATTGCTAAATATAAAGCAATAAACAGTTTTAAAAGGTGTTACAAATAATGGATGGCTTTTTAAAAAAAAGTTACAGCCGTGCTATATATGACTTTCTTAAACATGCCCATGTTGAGGCTCTTTCTTTAGTGAATATTGCATTTGTTAATATAATATAGAAAATAATCTATAATATTCATTAACACTATAGACAGTAATATAAAAATTTTAAATTATTGATCATTTTTCACTCCTTCAAGGAGAAAGATTTCTTCATTACAATCCCAGCCCTGTTATGGGCTGTGTGCACACTCAAATTTGCACAGTTTCGTTTAACAGAGAACCATACAAGCCCTGGGATTTATCCCCAAAGATTTTGCTCAGGAGTAACAGGGTGAGGCTCTCACTCTACAAAATACTATGGTGTGGCACAGGCTTCAAATCAGTAAAGTACCCCAGTTTAGGAAAATATACCTAAGACAAGAAGCCTTAGGCATGTGCTATATGTGCTTCCTTGAATCAGCCTAATTGCTCTAAGTATTTTCCCTGAGGCAGAGATAAGGTTTACAGACACAGGTCCCAAATTTGGGCCAGCCCAAAGATAATTTAAATGCAACTCTTTCCTCTCCCTCTTTTGCTACTGAAAGAGGCGGGTGTGCTGCACATCTTATTCCTATCTGCCTTTATTAGGCTTTTTATAAATGTGTAAGGAAAAAAAAATATTCAGCATCCCAGACGTCTTCTTGGGTTTAAGATCTTAACAAATGAGGACACAGCTGGGCTACTTGGTCTGTGGATTTGCTAGCTGCAGGATTAAGTCCAGCTGAGCTGAAGTTTATAAACCAAGTTATTGACTTTAAAAATTCTCATACCGCTTATCAAAACACACCACATTGAAAGAACACCCTTCCCAGAATCAAATGTGGTAAAGCTTTCTCAATTATAGGCAGCCTATCCCCATACAGCCGCCCTCACTGTAACTCTACTAGTCTCCTGCATCTACTTTATTTCAAGACTCATTCTCAAGTCGCTCTGAAAAATAGCCTTTTCTATCTTCTATCCCAAATAAGCAGGGTCTAGGCAGTAAAAGGTTGGTTGCATATAGCCCAGCACTGAAACGGGAAACAAATAGTGCCCCACCAGGCATCATCCTCCCCCGGCAAAGCCTGGGCTGCCATTAGGTGCTACCCGCCTAAAAGGATTTCCTTCTAGTCTGAAGTTAGCACGGTGCCTTTGTACATTGCTTTTCACTAAAGGTCTGATCCAGCTGCCATTAGAATCAATGAAAGGCTCCCATTGACTTCAAAGGAATCGAGACATACCATATATTGCAGTAGATGAAAAATACCAAAGGAAAAGAAAACCTCTGTCTTTTAGTATATACTTTCAATTTTTATAGAGTCTTCATCATAACAATGTTCTGAAGGAAAGGGACTGGAAAATTTTCCCAGTCAGTCAATGCTGAAAACTGCAAAAAAAAAGAAAGTTTTTGACAAATGCAGACACTTTCCCATTTATTTCAAAACATATTTTTTCTGTCAAAAATTGTTTTCAATAGCAAATATGTGACTAGTTTAAATTCTAAACTACCAATAGAGCCAGGAAAGTATTTGCAAATATATAATCTTTGGAGGCATACACATTCCTTCTGCCCACTTACTCGTCAGTCACCAGACTTCCAACTCCACATTTCTGTGACTTTGGAGCCTTAAAAAAAAAAAAAAAAGGTTGGATATTAGCGCTTTTATTGCCTGTGTCTATAGGGAGGATCCCAGCGCCTGCCTCTCAGCCCAGTGCTCTGTGACAGACGTAAGATGGGATAACATATAAGAAAGAGAAGGATTTATTGGAGTACAGAAGAAGGCCGGGCTAGAAATCCAGCTATGAAGCTTTATAGGTGCATATATTTAAAACACTTTTCAGCAGCTTTATATACCATTACAGTTATTGGATCTTTCATCTTTGACTTAGATATGAATTATTTAATTAGAAACTTCAGTACTTGCGTAACTTTGAAACCCTTCCGCTATTATTCTTATTCAAAAAATATTTGCACCTAAGAGAATTTCCCAGCAGTCAAAACTTTTATTGTAAGTGGTAGTACAACTGAGGTAGGCTAGGTTATTCAGGTAATTTGGATCAGGCCACATTTTGGTTTGGATTACATCTGGCTTTCCTTAAATGTAGTGACCCAACATTTGGTTATCGTTTAGTGAATATGATTTTCTACCAAATTATTCCCTCTGGATTCTCTGGAATCCAACAGAAAAAAACTTGAAAGCATCCAGACATCTCTAATTTTTTTTAAACACTCATTTTAATGAATTATCTCATTTTAAAATATTTTATAATTCAGTATCTCCACCAGGTCTGTCTTTCCCCCCCCCCCCAGTAGACTACTTTGAAGGAATCACAAGCTGCTGAAATCTACGCAGGGCATTTGTCCGTTACGGAAAGGAGATCACAAAAGCATTTCACATCCTGCTGTTCAGAGTAAGAACAAGTCTGTTTCTACCTCACATGGTAAGGTCACATGTGTGGTGGGTTCAAAGAAGAATGACGGGGAAAATACTCTCTATATCAGATGCAATTATACAATGCATATAACTGACTGCAAGCACATAGCTTACCTAAGGGATCCCTGCCGCCCTGCTCACCCATCCGCCCATCTCGTTCCCATCCACCGCAGGGTTCTGCAGATGAAGGGCTGTCCTTGGGGTTCTCCCCTCACACCCCTCACGTACCCCGGGACACACAGACAGGACACAGATGGGAGACCATCCTTCCACGGCACCCTGGCACGGGCGCTGGGGGCTTGTGCTGTAAATCCTGACGTGCCCTTAGCAGAAGTGACTCGTTCCTTAAACAAAAATAAAGGTCATTCAAATCTGTAAAAGACAAAGCAGGATGTGCTTCTAAGCAATTTATGGGCATTACATTAAATTGCCAGGCAGATGTTTTGCCATCCTGCAACTGCACCATACCTGATGTTTTAAGGGCACGGAGACCGTTCACAAAGAGTAGCAATTGATCTAGTTACTGAAGAGCGATTAGAGTATTACAGGGGTGGGGACAGGCTGGTTCGTAAAGCTGCTCTAAGAGGAGATACGTCTTTTTACTCCATATAAGCAGCAAACTTGCAGGCTCCTGCTGCCGCCCCTTCCCCGGCGCAGACAGCACCGGTGCGCGGGACGCTGCTGGGAGGGCAACACACGCACCTGGGACACACGTGAAGTTCCTCCCTCGCAACCGCCGTCCCACCATCCGTGCTCAGAAGACCTCTTAGAGCTCAGGGACCCGATACAGGTCTGCAGCATTCCCTGCCTGCGCTGGAATTGATCACACATTTCACAGCTGACCTTCTCACTGTCCTCTTGTGTGGGCACCGGTGGCATGAGATCACCGTCGGAATATTCTGCACTGAAAGGCAGTGGTTTGTAAAACATTTTTATCAGTATCTATCAATTGTTATATATCAATATCGATCTATTATCAATCTATTACTGTGAGCTGGCAGAAAGCATGCTGGACATTTAGGAATTGGCACCATTTAATGTATGATATTTTTTTCTTTTTTTCCTAGAGAGGAACACCCCCATTTTATGGAAATGTATCCAGCCTGACAAATGAAAACGAATGAAAAAAAAATGAAGGTTTGAGTGAACAACTGAACAGCTCAGGGTCGCAGCTCATCCAGTTTGCAGGACTGACACCGGGCAGGGAGAGAAGGGCTGTGTTAAAAGGAAAGACGATGAGTCTGTTTGATTTGGAGTCGTGATAAATAATGAATGTAACTCACAAGGACAAGATAACACAGTAGTTTTCACTGACCCTAATGTCAAAATGTTTCCTCTTCCCTCTGCTTCATGTCCGAGAGAGCATCTCCGTTACTACCTTGCCTTTGCCAGTGCCGCTACCCTGAGAAACGCAGAGGCTGGAAGCGATTAATTTTGGGACTCCAGCCCCAGACACGCTAACCCGCATGCCTAACTTCGCAGGAGTAGCTGAAGACCAAGGGATTACTCCTGGAAGTCAAGTAAAGCACATGCGTGTTTCTGGCTGAGGGTTTCTGACATGAAGGAGTCCCAGCTCCCCAGGATGCAAGGATTATTTTTTATCCCTAGTGCCTAACAAGATATTGCTCTTTAAAACAGTCATTGGTGCACAGGAATAGGAAATATAAATGCCATTTCCAAGAGAGACGAAAATGTTTTCAGCATAATAACAAATATCCTGAAACAGTCTGCACTGGTGAGTGAACAGAGGATTACATTTAAATTCAACACTCTTAATGTACATTTCTAATCTTAAATTTCTAAAAAGATTAGCCATTTACACACTGAGTAACAGCTTCTGCACTCATTCCAGCTAGTATAAAAATCATAAAGGTTAGCAAACTGTGTGGATTGGAATATAAACTAATCGGCATCTGGGATTAGGAATAAATCTCCTCCAATTCATTGGTAAAGGCTTCCTCAAATACTAAATGGAGCCCATTATTCTGTTTGGCTGTTAATAACTCAGGTGACATTTGCCATATGCCATCAAAGAGCCTAGGGTCAATACAAATTTTATCTCTGTTAAGGCCTGCAGATTCGGCATCAAATTGTGAGTCCGCAATTCAATAGCGAGTTGAGCATTCCCGTTTTTAAACAGTTTTTGAAAGCGGTGGGGATTATTTGGGAATGGTGTGATACAAAGGTGCAAGGGAAGAAGCCATGGAGGGGCAGAAAAGAATGGAAATAAGATTTTGACACAGAACAAATATCAAAGTAGGTGATTTCCTTTTTTTCTTCGCCAACTGTGCTAAAGTTGTCTTTTAAAACTGGAATCATTGTGTATCTCCAATCAAATCACATTCAAAGCAGTTATTCTAGTATGTCCCTAGCTGTATTCCACAGTAATTGAGGCACGTTATTCATATGCTGAGTTTCCTACAGAAATGGAAATAAACTGGAGGATTCTTTTCCATAGTTAAAAGAAAGTACAGTGAAGGTTTGACCTTAAAGGAAGGATGAGACTCAACATGTTCCCCATTGTTTTTTCTGGAATAAGATTTGACGGCCTTATACAGGCGGAATTAAGCCTCACTTTCTTAAGCTTCAAACCCTCTAGAAAAGTCACACTTTGTGCAAGAAGGGATCTGGAACATCATTTCAGCCCCTCTTTCTGGAGGGGCCATCTCTCCTATGGAGAATTAATGAGATGTGTTTAGGGGTGGTGGTAGTCCTTGCCCAGAAAAACAAGTTGTCTTGATGAAACTGCTTTTTGTAGAGCTGCCAAGCATCCCAGCTAGGAACAACCCTCACTCCCCAACGTCTCTTGCTGCCGTGGCTGCAGTGTCTGCATCCCACACGCCAGCAGTGCAGACCTGCTGCCTCCGCTGCACTTCCAGACAGCTTGCGATGTCCTTGCGGGGTGCGGGCGGAAAGGTTATAGAATCATAGAATCATAAAGTGGTTTGGGTTGGAGGGGACCTTGAAGATCATCTAGTTCCAACCCCCCTGCCATGGTCAGGGACATCTTTCACTAGATCAGGTTGCTCAAAGCCCCATCCAACCTGGCCTTGAACACTTCCAGGGAGGGGGCATCCACAACATGGTTGGAGAGTTACGTTTTCCCCCGAAGAATCCAAACACCAAAAGCTTTTCCCAGGTCTACGATTACCATCTAAAACCAGAAGTCCATCTGTACCCTACCTGGCATGTGCCAAGGGAGGATGTCTACGGAAGAACATAAAACAGGGAGGTTACTCAGCAATACCACGCTACAACATGTTCCCCGACTCCAGCTAAGGGATTTCTTAAGCCGGTGCTGGTGCCTCTGTGTTCAGCAGCTCTCCAGAGATGTTTTTCCTTCGGAAATTCATCCCAGCCCTTTCTGAACCCACATAAAATTTAGCATTCAGAGCACTCAGTTTTGTGAATGGCCTGTATGGAGAAGTTGTCCAGCAGAAACCGTGAGCAGAACAACTCCCTCGGGCTGTTTTGAAGCCGGTGCCTGCTATTTGCCTGCGCTGGCCCTAAGTCCAGAGGTGATGCTGTCACACGCCTGGAAACCCTGCCAATCATGATGCCTGACAGAGCAGCCAAACACGCTCAGTTTCCAGGAATATGAGAGGTTATTATGGTTATTTCTTAACGCTGAGTGAGGGTCTGCAAGCCTACAAGCATGGTACTCTGTGAAATAAAGGGTTCCCAGAGGTTCCTCCTTGGGCCCCAGACAGCAAACACCTGCTCACATACACAACTCTCCATTCAAGCCAAAGGGATGACACTCGTGAGCAGAGTCACCCCCGTGATGATACCTGTCTGGTTCCCCAACGGGGAGAAAACATGTTCCAAGCTGCACCGAGTGACTGATGTGCTCTGTGCTAATATTTGTTTCACAAGTCATAAATCTGCTTCGCTCACGTGGTTCTGGGGTAACCATAAAACAACCGCTGAAGGTGGAAACTGCAAGAATTTCAGCCACCGCCAATGAGTGATAACTCACTGTAGTTTGAATATCTTATGCATTACTAAATCAGAACTTAAATTAAAGGCAACTTTTAAAAGACACTAATGTGATTGCTGAGCCTCTGAATACGTTGCAGATCTATCCTTTGAGCACTGAAAATTTTTAGCCATGATATAGACAGGCCTGATGCTGTAAAATACTAAAAGCCCTGAACTGTGGTTTCCAGGAGGTGGAGAGTTTTCTGCCTGGGCTTTACATCTACGTGCACGCATTGCCAGAAACTACGGTGGGTATTCACAAAGATTATTAAGATGACTTCTGAAGATCATTAAGATAAGTAACATAAAAGGCAAAGTCCTTGTAGAAAAACACCTATTATTAGAGAAGTAAAAAGACAGTTCTATATTAAACACTCTCTAGTGAGACTAGTAACAAACCATCTTTTTGAGACAGAAGGAAACTTAACATCTCCCAAAATACCCAGGCATAGCACGAGATATGAAGAAATATACTTTGCAGAAATATTCCTGCCTCTTCTTTGAGGAGTATGATGGAGAACTCTCAGATGTGGTGATTCTGCCCAGCCACAATACACAGCGAAGGTAATGGAAAACACAACAGATGATAGGACTAGTTTTTGGGAACATGCACATGCTTAACTTATTTGTGTGCGATCCCCTGGAATGCATCCATTTCCCCAGTATTCAAATACAAAGGGTTTTAAGATGAAGAAAACTTGCATCCAAGTAATGGAAGGAGGGTATTCCTCTCTTCCTCTCTGAAAAGGCTACAGGATTTATTGCATTGTACAGTGCCATTTCAAAATGGTTGTAAAAGTGTCCCTAGGCATAAAATCTGCTCACTTACTTTGCAGCAGTGCATCAGCTAATGAGCTCTTATTTGCCTTTCCAAATTAAATTACTTGTTACAGGTAGGAGGAATTTTGCAGTGGTGGGTTAAAAGTAATAGAGTAAAAAAAGCACATTAGGCAACTTTTCTAGCCTGTTCTAATTCAAAGGTACTTTACTGTTCCTCTAACACCGAAGTACTAATCTCACACATCAAACTCTGAGGAAAGGTGCCCTTTTCTTTCACCGTCAGACAGCAGCGGTGCTGCCGTTTTCCTCTGCCTCCAGTGGTTATGTCATCTCTGAGGTCAGTTTTCTGCTTCTTGAACATGGCTTGGCTGGTTATGAAACGCGAAATCAGCATCAACAATTGGTAGCAACTTCAAGAAAGAAGCCTTGGGCTAACAAATAATAAAAAAATCCTCATTTTTGCCCACAATAAGAAAAATCTACAGAGCCGCCACCTAAGGGCTTTCATTGCCTTCGGCACAGGCACACTTCGGAATCCACATTTAGAGAGTGCAGCCTAAACATTTTCACTCACTGAGCTCGTCATTTATTTCCATGGCAGGCATCCCTATGTGAGACCTCGCCAGTCATCAATCCCTCTTTAGATTAAACATGAAAGGGGGCCTATCCTCCCATTAGCACAGGGGAGATGTACTAATATGGCCCAAATTAATGTCCTAATCATTCCTTGACAGAATAGAATTTAAAATATCCCAAGTCTATCACTCCAAAATCGTACAGTCTGAATCTGATCATTTGAAAATTGGTTTTGGTCATCAGGGATCTCAGATTTCAGCTGAATTATTCAGAGTATCGGGTACCACTGCACAAATTATGCTGGGGCAGCAGGGAAGAGGAACGAAAGGGGGAAATCGGGGAACATCGGTGAAAATCTAAACACAAGGCAGTTCAGCCAAACCCCGACTTCTTCCCAGTTATTTAGTTACAGAACAGCATTTTCCTTCAAGAGAGTGCTTGCAGAAAACACCATCTTTGCGCTAACTTGCTTGAATACACACTCGTATGGGTTTTCATTCGTAGTGTTTACTGGGGCCCTGGTTACATTCTCCAGCCAATTTACTCATATAATGTGTTTTTTTCTCCCTCTGGCTACCGTGAAACAAAGCTTCAAAAGGGATGGGCAGGAAAAAAAAATCCTCTTGCTCATGTTTTTCTCTCCTAAATACTGAGGAATTCTACTTTCCTGGCACTGTTCTCACTATTTACATGTGTGTAGCTGTGTACATACCCCAGCTTACTAACCCGTGCTCTGCACAAGGGATATAACTGAATAGGGTTATTCATAACCCAACCCTCATACAGCTCGGCCAGTGCCAGGATTTTAGTCTATGCTCACGGGGCTGTGATTAGTCCTGGAGAACATTATGAAAAACAACCTGGCTAATTATTACTCCAAATAACAGAGAAAGGAATGCAATAGATTCTCCAGGAAATACTATAAGACAATCAAGATTTGGGTGTTTGCATTTGTTTGTTTGTAAATGTTCTCATTAGCTCATCCATAAGATTTACGTTCCCTGCAAGAATTACCAGGGGAAATTCTATAGACTGTCCAATGAAAGAAGGCAGATAGATCATCGCATCACTCCTTTTGGATACAAAAGCCTCTGAATTTCCAAATGCCAAAATTTTGTGCAGAATATTCATCACAATATTGTTAATCATATCTTTATTGACTATGCAAACCATTTATAGAAAGTTTCACAGAATTTAAAAACAGAGCTGAGAGCCTGATCTCTGATATATCTCAAAGCAATATGTTTTATCCCTATTTTAAACCTAAAAATTAAATCACAGCCGTTTAGTCCTTGGGAGAATAGATTTATGTATAAAAGGAAAAGAACCTGTCGCTAATGTCCCAGACCTCTGCAAAAGAACAAATGGACTAAATGAGAAAGATCTAGATGATCGCAGTGTGCACATTGAGCCTGATGTACTGGAGAATATGTGTAACCTTCAAGATCCCTGCCAATCTGACATGAGGCAAAAGTCCTAACCAATTTAACTATTGGAATTAGTATGAACGTAAATATGAAAGCAAAATACAGCACCCAGGCACCTATGGCTGGGGAAGGGTGGGTTTGCACCAGTGCAGAACACCGGCAAAAAGCCATCCAAGGCCACCCGTTCATTTCTGATGCTCCAGGGGAATGCAGAAAAATGAAACAACTCCCAAATAACCAAGATATATGTGGCCAATTTCTTCCAAGAGAAAAAATAAATCCTTCCTGACAGTCCGCAAGACCTCACCAAAGCCACGAAACAAGAGAATGATTATTTGATAATAATTATTCTCTTTCCAAACTGCAAGTGTTACGAGGATGCTGAGAGCAACACCGGCAGTGCTGGTCCCCGGAGCCTCACGAGGGACTGACTAACAGGAGGAATAACAGGTTCTCAGACTGCGAGACAAGGAACTGCTACCAAGCTCCTGACAAAGCTCCCACTCACACATGCACAGAAAGATGTACAGATTTTTCCACAAAGCGGATGAAAGCGTGTATTTAAAAATACATATTTAACGTCCTCTTAAACATCCCTACCTGTGACAGCTTTTACAGGACAAACAGTTTTATTATTTAGGGCTCTGTGGAATAGAAAATCGTGTCTTTTGAGGGTGGATTTGTCTAACTTAAGCTTGTAACCACTGGGTCCTGTAATGCCTTTGTCAGGTAGATAAAGTGGCTACTCGCTCTTGGATATCTTTTCCATGGGTCAGTACCTACCTGCGGTGACCAAGTCACTTCTCAGCTTCTTCCCTGATGAGCTAAATAAGTTGAGCTGCTTATGCCTCATGTTGTCATGCTTGTTTTCTGAATCCTTTTTCATACCTTTCCTTTGAACTTACCTTAGTATTTCCACACTGCTTTTGAACTGTGAACACCAAAACTGGACACAGTTCCTAACAGTAGCCTTGCCACTGTTGTGCACGTGGGCAACATCAAATCCTCTTATCTGCTTGATATTACTCTTTTTTACATCTCAGGATTGCATTGGCCTTTTAGCCACAGAATTACAGTGAGATTTCATTCTGACGTGCTTACCCAAAAAGACTCCTAAATCTTTCTTAAAGTCCTTGCTTTCCAAAAGAGAGCCTCCTGCCCTGCATAGCCTCTTGTCTTCGTTCTTTATTACATTGCCTTGCACCTAGCTAATATTCAAACTTTTTTTTTTTATTTTGACCTCTTCATTAAGCACTTCAGGTCACTCAGCAATAATAACTTGCCCCTTTATCACTTATTCTCCCATTTGTTCACTGTTAACCTGTGCCATGTATAAACCTGATTCTGTATCATTTCCTTGATCAGTGATAAAAACATTTGGCCTTTAGTCAAAACCTGATTCCTGGAGGACTCCATTAAAAAAGAGTTCTATATAACATTCAGAGTCTGTGCAAAGCATTAACCAAATCAAAACCGGGAGCACCACCACTGTTTTCAACCTGACTTTTACCGTGCATCGAGCATACAGGAGGAAAACTTCTTGTTATAGCTAGAGCAATGATGCCACCCCCCTCACCGCTTCAGAGTGATTCTGCCCCTCTGCTCTGCTCTGGTGAGACCCCACCTGCAGTTCTGTGTCCAGCTCTGGAGCCCTCAGCACAAGAAGGACATGGAGCTGTTGGAGCGGGTCCAGAGGAGGACCACGGAAATGATCCGAGGGCTGGAGCACCTCTCCTACGAGGACAGGCTGAGAGAGTTGGGGTTGTTCAGCCTGGAGAAGAGAAGGCTGCGGGGAGACCTTATAGCAGCCTTCCAGTACTTAAAGGGGGCCTAAAGGAAAGACAGGGACAGACTTTTCAGCAAGGCCTGTTGTGACAGGACAAGGAACAATGGTTTTAAACTAAGGGAGGGCAGATTTAGACTGGATTTAAGAAAGAAATTTTTTACAATGAGGGTGGTGAGGCACTGGCACAGGTTGCCCAGAGAGGTAGGGGAGGTCCCATCCCTGGAAACATTCAAGGTCAGGTTGGATGGGGCTCCGAGCAACCTGCTCTAGTTAAAGATGTCCCTGCTCTTGCAGGGGGGGTGGACTAGATGACCTGTAAAGGTCCCTTCCAACCCAAACCATTCTATGATTCTATGATTCTGTGATTCACAGGGTGTTGTGATGATGAACTCCCTAACACCTGGAAGATGCTGGAGGGACCATCTGTACGCCTGAAGCACCTACCTCATGTGTAAACTTTGGGGTAAATCAGCCCTTCTAAAATAGATGTCTATAGGTACGTGAGACCTCTGAGTGCATCCAGACTCCAAGGTATGCTGGCACACCTAGCTCTACCTCAGATCCATCCCTAGGGAAGCCCCAGGTATCATCAACTTCCCTCTATCAAGGTTTCTATGGGTCTGAAGGGACCTGCTCTCATCAGTTTGGATAGAAGGAAAACAAAGACTGTGGGGTGTAGCACTGTCTCCATCTCGCTCCAGAGCGTAGATATGGTTCCCTGTAGAGTCAGTGGCAACTAACTCAGGTGGCAACTAGGTCTTCTGGGAGGCTTCAGCAGCACCTACTTGTCTCGGTTTCCTCTCTATGAACCTTCTTCTGGTTCTTTCCACAGTCTGTCTTACAAGGTACATAACATTTACAGGAAAATTCAGTATTTAATTAACCTGAATTACATCCCAGCATTGTGCTGACATTGTTTTGGAGGCCATCTAAATACACAGAAAAATGATGTGTAGCTGCTTAACCAAAAGATTATAGCATAAATTTGGGTGCCTCTATTAAATGACAGAATGGCAGGATCTCCTCCCCATGCCCAGGGTGTCACAACACTGTTTCACTCAGAGCTGAAATGAGTTATTTTACAAGAATGGGGGCCATGATGTGCCCTAAGGAAATGTGACTGAGTCATTTATATTTTTTGTTCTCACTCTCTGTTCTACTTATGCCACAGACGGCAGAAAATAGGAGTCAAACCAATTTAATACAGACATTCAGTTCAAAATGGCATGTATTTTCATTTTCCCTGTATAATGATGAGGAATAGGTGGAAACATATTGTTACTGTTTTAGACAAACAAATCAAACAACGCAGCACCCTCCAAGATCACCCTGAAAGTCCAATTCCTCCTACCCCACCCCCCCATAAACCAGCATAGTGGAGTCACTTTGACAAAACTCAAGCAACTGATGCAATGACTTCAATGGCAACGAAAATGTCTCTCCGCGTGACTGAGTGGGACTAGAGGTGACTTGGAAATAAAGTTGTTAAAGAAAATCTTCATAAACCTTCAAAAAGTCCCAACAAAAGCCTGACTTTTCTGCTATCCCCAACCATTAGAGATTTTCACATAATTCAAGATAGAGCTCTAGACTCCGCCAATGCAGTGAAATAGATGTTACTTTTATTACTGCCCATCAGAAATCAAAATCACGACTCCAGCAGAACCCACTTCTGTCTTCTGGGGGAAGTTTTAGCAAATGGTTCTGTCATAGCTAAGAGAAATCAACTCAATATACTACTTGCTCTTAGAGGATCAGACTCTTCTAATTCCCTTGACAAGTCAGGGACAAGGAAGTTTCAGCTCACACACCTAAAATCACACAAATCTTTATTTCACCACTTCCAAGCAAATGACTTCATAACCTTTGCCCCCAGAGCCATGCATGCTTCTGCAAACAGTTTGTGGTCAGACTAAAAAGCTAAATGCCTGAGAAACTCAGGCATATGTAAAGTCTGGGAGTTAGAATACAATCCTCTTGTGAAAAAATATGTGAAGAATGGTCCGATATTCATAAGATTAGTGTCTTCCTCATCTCTTGGTAAAATAATTTTACTCCCTCTATAGGTTATCAACCAAACAGTGGCCACCTGATGCTCCTCTTCTTGTCTGATGATTGATTCATTCCACAAGAATAGTCGCCTGTCTTGATCACTACCATAGAAACGACGTGGAGGCATGCATGGTTTGGGATGCATGAAGTAGAGGATCCCTTTCTAACCATCTCCCAGTGACAGGACCTTCTACCTGCTGGCTCTGCCTTCCCACCCCTGATACCAGCTTTGGTTACTCCGCAGAAGAGAGAAGATTTGCTCAGGGAAGGAGGTGTTTCATTAAATGTGGTGTGTCCACAGAAGTCAATGATGTTTTTCACTAAATTCCAGAGGTTAGCAGTTTTTAGCAGTTTTAATCCATCTTAAATTTATATTTTGGCAATTAACTCAAGCTGCACACCTAAAAATTACTTTAAATGTTGCTTCCTGCTTCGTTTGGGGATTATCTTTCTGCTAAACACTAAGGATAATTGTAAGAGATATGTACAGATGAATGCTAAAAGTACCAGCGAACAGTCTTTACACTTCAAATAAATAAAAACAGATAATTGAAAAAAACCCTAAGATATCTTCCTGATCTCCACTTACGTTTCCAGAACCCTTAAACCCTGGAAATCTACTAAATATCTATTACCATATTTTCTAGATATTCTACTGTATCTATTACCAGTACAAAATTAAACCATTGACATTAGTATCCAAGTTGTAAACCTGTAATTAAGGAGATCTTCACTAGCTGAAAGCAGGAGTCAAACCTTGCAGTTCAAGTTCGGATAGCAGACATTCTTCTTTGGTTATGGCTTAGAAAAATCTCATACAACGGTTTTGGAGACGAAATTTCATTACCTTTGAAATGGCTCAACCTGCCTCAAGAAGTAAGAAATTTTTAGTAACAACTTAAAGAATTGTATTTAAAATCCCTTAAAATAAATAAGAATTTCACTCCCTGAAGCATGTCCAAACCTAGAAGATAAGGTTACCAGAAAGTGGGAAATATTTATGGGAACCCCTTTGCAAAATCCTGGTACCCGATTACTACGTTGGTCCCTGCAATATGCCCACAGCTAATCTAACAGCATTGCCATCAAATATTTTGCAGACTAAAATGAAATCTCCAATAAGATGAATAGATCTGTGTGTCTTCTAATATTTTATCAGAAGATGGACTCGATGCTCTGACAATTCAAGATGCCATTAGTTTTGATATGATCAGCAAAGACAGGGGAAGTCGTATTATTCTCATTCTAATACAAGCCTTGTAACATAATGATCTATTGCTAAAAGAGGAAATCTCTTCTTTCAGTGGAGCAAGCTTTACCAGCCACCAAAGTCTTGCAGGCTATCAGGTGCCTAATCCAAAATCAGGATTCTCACAAACAATCCTCAGCCTGTCAAGTACAACCCTGTAACAGATTCTATCAAAAACCCACCTACCCATCCAAATAAAACCCTCACCACAGAATAATTGTTTTTTCTCTAAATAGATCTTTTGTTTCACCAGCATTTTAAGGATCCTTATTTTCAGCGCTATTACTTGGAGATAGGTTTGCCTCCCTTAAAATGTGGACTAAATGAGGGGACAGGATTTTCCGAATGCTGAGAAAGGATGTGAGTGGCAGTGCATCGTTCCCAGTGCCAGGAATAGTGTGCCACAGAGGAATTACTCCAGACCCAGGTATTAACCTTAATTTTTAAACAACTTCTTGCGCACTGTGACTCTACTGAACCATGAGCAGGATGCCCCCAAATCATTTTTCAGCCACCTGCCCCTCTCTACAAAGCCCACCTATAGATGCCTTTCTCTCAGAAACAGAGCAGGGAAAAAAAAAAGGAATTAAAAAAAATTAATAAAATGAAGCACTTCCTTCTTAAATTACTGAAGTTGCTAAAATAAGAAAATCCAAGCAAGAAAATTAATGTAGAATACTGTATTTAATGTAATCATATGCTTATTCTGCATGAAAATTGTGGTTCATATTCTGCGTGAAACTGATTTAGATCTAGAATAAAGTCACTGAGGATCAAGAAATTCTTTGAAATTCATTACCTGTAAGTGAAATCAAATCTGACCCTATGTCAGCATTTGTAAATCAGGTATTTAACAAAATTTGAAGGGAAAACTAAGGTCAAGATTTGAACTCTATCTTCCTGAAGTGAAAGAATATGAAAGTACCTTCCTAAAATGAAAAACCCAGAAAATGGCCAGTATAATAGACCTATAGAGCTTCATAGCTTAAAAGTGCTGTCCAAATATTAGCTAAATCCTTACTATAAACCTGTGAGGCAGATAAGATGGAAGCACTTATGCTAAAGATAAATAAAACCTAGAACTGTCTCATATAACCGTAAGATTTTATTAAAAATAAACAGGGCTGGTTGGTATCCTTAACCTCAGGGTCACAAAACAAAGTACTAGGCACTAGAGGATAGCGGCAAAAACCAGTACTCCAAAATCACTGTGTCTAATTAAGGATTCCAAAGAATCTCTGCTTTATGCTCTCTCCTGTCTCAAAGCATTCGCTGCGAGAACATTCAAATGCCACCGGGAGACTGACATGCTACTTGTTAGGTCAACAGTCCCATTGAGACTTCTTCTCATCGGCTTCGTCGGATTCTGGGTCAACTATATATGCTGGGCAAATAACACCGCACCAGGGCAAATAACACCGAACAGGGACTCTCGTGTTTAAAAGGGAGAAAACTAAGTGGGGGGGGGGGGGGGAAAGCAGCTGTGTGGAAATTGGAAGTGTGTTATCTGCGCGCTTGCTAAATAATTCAGATTTAAACTGTTCTGAACTTCTGACCCTCACACTCCACTGCGATGTACAGGGCTAGAGGTTTCAATGTTAATCCACGGTATATTAGCAACAAAAATGTATGGAGCCTTCCTGTTTCAGAGTGAGGCCATATTCTGCTAAAAGCATTCTAATATTAATGATGATGGCTGGTTTTAGAAATGTTTTAGTCCGCTGCAAGAACGTATTTTCACTTGTTTGTGAGGTCGGGAAGAGAGAAAATGAAATTGCCCTTTTAGCGCTGCACCCCGCTTCCTCGCAGGCATGGGGCAGCGTGTGTCCCTTTTCCAATAAAAACGTGCACTTGCCTCTCTCTGCGGGCTGTGCGCTTCCCTCCCTCTCCTTCGCTTTGCTCAGCTGTCATTTGGCACAACTGCCTCACTTGCACCGCGTTAGAGCGTATATTTCTCCACGGTGCATTTTTAACTGGCAAAGTAAGGAGAAAAGAATTTGATTAAGCTTATTTTTATGCTTACCGGAAATATAAAAGACAAAGTGTTCTACGTTTACAACTACAGCATATGCAGCTTGTGTGCGCATCAAAAAGATCTCTACAAAGCAGCACGCGCAGAGACAAGATCACACGGAATGGAGAGACGGATGCAGATTTCCACGCGTAAAATCTGTGGTGGCTCCGAGCACGACGGATATTAAAAAAATAAATACGAAAAATAATAATAACAAAAAAGCGGTGGCGGGAGAGGCTGGTACCAACCTATTCAGACTCCCGTGGACTTCAAGAGGCTTTGGATCACGCCCCCGGAGAGGGATGATTTAATAAAGCGGGGTAATATTTCTTTTCAACTACACGCTACTTTTGAAGACAGCTGGGAGACCGGTGACCTTTTCGGCAACACGCTCTCCCCCTGCACGTCCTTGCCGCGGACCGAGGGGGAGCGCTCGGCACACAGCTGCGCGCTCCGGGGACGCGGGGCGGAGGCACCGTGCCCGCACCTGCACCCGCCGCGGCGGCGTGGGCCGGGGGAGCGCGGCGGGGCGGCCCCCGCGGGGCCCGGGCGGCGGCGGCGGCGGCGGCGGCGGCGGCGGCGGCGGGGCCGGGGCCGGGGCCGGGGCAGCCTCCCGCGGGGGCGGCCGCGGGGCGTGGCGGCGCGGCGTGCGGGGCGGGGCGGACCGGGCTCCCCCGCCTCCCGCCGCCGCGGTGATTGGCCCGGCCCGCCCCTCGCCCCGGCGCCCAGGCCGCCTCCCTCCCCGGCTAAAGCGGGCAGTAGGTGAGGGGAAGGCGGCCAGACGGGAGCATGGTCGCGGCTCCGCAGCAGCCTCCGCCGCCGCGCCGCGCCCCCCTGCCCGGCCTCCAGCGCGGCTCCCGGCGCCCGCAGCCGCGCGGGGCTCTGCGTTAGCGGAGGAGGCTGCAATGCACAAGCCGCCGCCGCCGCCTCCCGCCGCCGCGCATCCTCCCGCCGCCTGAGGACGCGGCCGCGCACCCGCGCTGCCGGCCCAGGGCCGCCTGCGCCCCCGCGGAGGGAGGTAAGCGGCGCGGCGGCTGCGCGCCCGCGGAGCTCCCCGCCGCCGCCAGCCGTGCCGGGCATCGCCGAGCTGGCGGCTGCCCTGCGCCTGCGCTCGCTGCCCGCATTAAAAACTTCCTGCGTGCCTCCTGCTGCCGGGGGGTGCTGTGCGCCGAGCCAGCGGCGGGTTATACTGTTGTCAGGATGATTTGCTCTTTTTCCAGGATTTTTTTTTTTTCATGTTGGCGTGGGGGTCCCCGCCCCCGCCGCGCACCCACAACTTCAGGCGCTCGCTCCGCGCCGCGGCGGGGAGCGGGGTCGGCCGCGCACCCCCCCTCCCTCAGCCCCGGGGGCCGGCGGTGTCCCCGCGGAGCCCCACGCCTCCCGGGGGCGGCTGTCCGGGGGGATCCCCCCTTCCCATCCTCGGGCCCGCACCCGAAACTGCCGGGGAATGGATCGGCGCGCACCCCGGCAGGCAGCCTGCCTGCCTCCCTCTCTCCCTTCCCAAATGCCTCTGCCAGCCCCGCCGTCTCTCTGTGCCTGGAATACATTTCCTCCACCCCCCTTCCCCCCCCCCCCCCCACGCGTGATGTGTACGAGGAACTTCTCGGCACAATATTGTTTAAATATATATATTTTTAAAAAACACTTCGTACGCGTTTCCCACGCCATGCCTTGCCACGCCGTATGACATCCCTCGCCGGTGTGAGGTTTTGTTTGGCTGCTTGCTGGGGTTTTGTACTGATGCTTTTTTTGGGGGGGGGGAGATATGTTTTCTTTTAACTTATCTTTGAGCCGAAGTGCTGTCTGGTGCCGGTAGGAGCACAGAGGCGCATCCCCTGGGTACCTGTTTTCGGAAGGTCTCGCTTAGGATGGGAGGGAAAAGCTACTTTTTTTTTTGACATTGAGTGGCTGTGACTAGCTGTCCTTGTCGTGTGAGGCTGCAGGTCTGTGGTCCCCGGGATTTTGGGTTCAGGTTCCTTTGCCTCCCCGGCGGGTGGAGAAGGGTCTGGAGGAAGGGAGTTCTGGGGGTGGATGGTGGTGTTTCTTATACACTTCATAAATAGTGTGTGCTCATAGTCTCCGAGATTATTTTATTTTCTTTCCCCCTCTGGCTTCATTTATTGAACTGAAAATATTCCTAGAATGCTGGAGATGGATTTATCTTCCCCACCACCACCAAAAATTATGGAGCCCTGGTCATGTAGTTGGCTGCTTATCTTTTGTTTATTGTATATGAAAACTGTTTAGAAAAAAATATAGTGTTCTGGTAACTAGATTAAGGGGGATTTAATCACTTTTCCATCAATGAAGGAAAAAGACATGCATGTTTGCTGCAGGCTTGTTATTTGTTTTAATGGAAGATTATATAGAGCATATTCCTGATAAATGAAGAAACTTTCTTTTTCCTGATATTCTTTAAACCAACTGAGCAAGTGTGTGTCTGTGTACATGTAGACACGTGTGAGTCTCTTGCACCGATTTAAACACATTTATCGGGCTATCCTTTTGAGGTACTTAAACCAAACTACTGTAGCTTTAAGGTGACTGCAGATAACAGTATTACTGTCTCTTATAATTAGCAATCTGATGAAACTTTAAATCCTTCTTGATAGATATGATGATCTGTGAGAGAAGGAATAGTATTCTAGCAAGCTTTATTCTTTTTATTATTTTTTTTGCCTCCAAAACAAAGCAACAGTGTGTCTGTCTCTTATTATTGTTGTATTCTGGTTTAAACTGCTAATGGCTTTATTTTTTTTTTCCCATGTGGAGAAAAATAAAGTACAGCCATATTTTACACTGACATTTATCTGTGTCAAACTTTAGTTATGCTCAGGAGGTTGTTTAATCTTCTCTGAATAATGTACAGGGTTTTTGGCTTTTCTTTTTGTTCTTATAACCTGTCCTCACTGTGTGTATTTATGGAAGTTGTCTTCAATTTAAGATGAAATATGGGAGCTATGCAAATAATTTAGTGACCCATCCAGAATAAGACTTAGCCAGCATATGTAATCTATGTCTTTCACTGCCTAGTTTCATATAGATATCTCTTCCTGTAACATGTATTTTGGTATTTCCTAATAGAAACCGATTAATGCATATGGCATTTTAATTGAAAAATAAAGTTTGGGGTTTGAGTTACGACCTCTTCTAAAATATGAGAGTATCATTGTGATTTATTTAAAAGTCGAAAAACATCCAGTCATACCAAGTAGTTGTCTTGCAAGTAATGACCACTAGCACTTAATTTGGATGAATTTTTGTTCATGTTCATTTAGCTTCCTGTAGAGGGTCTTAAATGAACTCTGAAATACATACTAGGTTCTTGGTCTCAAAAACTGCCTGACTTTCCTGTATTTGTTGTCTCCGGTAGCTTACGAAATGCGTGCACAGTGTGTCAACCTTTCCCATAACAACAAAACCTATGAGCAAATGTTCAGTGTGAATTATATTACTGAAATAAAATATTCTATAGTTGTCATGGTTACAAATAGAGGCAGGGTTACTGGTTTTCCTCTGCATGCTGGGGAGGGGGAATCTAGTTTTGTCACTTTTTAATTACACTTCTAATGAGTGATGGTCATACTTCAAGTACCCAATGTATTAAATATACGGCATAGTGAATAAGATTTTGTTGAAGTCTTGCTGAAATGAAACAAAAAGTGGTGGTGTGCTGGAACAAACCTGTTCTTGTTCACTTGGTTTTTTCGAAGCAGAAATCTTGAGGGAAGAAAGTAACCACCTCTGTTTTGTCTCTTTTTCTAGATTAGCGTGCTTCTAGGGTTGCTGCTTTTATTCTTCAAACAATAATAAAAAGTATATAGTGTGTATGTTGACGGGAAATCCTCTCAGTGAAGGGAGAGGAAGACACAGATCTAGAAATGATATGATTTTTGGGTTTACTGTGCACCATATCTGGCGCTATCACTTTTAGTGCCTGTTTGTGAGGAGAATTCATTATCCCCAGGTTTGCCGCCCTCATCTCGCCAGCAATATTGCTTCGCTCCCATGCGTCCTTCTCCCAGGTTGCGAGCCGTTGTTTCCATTGGAGTCACTCCAGTTCGGCACTGTGCTAATGGCCACCAGAATCGGGGCCTTAACTATTTGCAGTCACTGGCGCTCATCCCAAATGCTGTTTCTCTGCTTCTCCGTGCTTATCTGCAATTTAGTCTTGTCCATGCCTACTTGCTTTCCTGACCTTTTAATTTAGTTCTGAAAAAATCTATGGGCCCAGTTCTTCTGAAGCACAGAAAAAAAAATCAAGGGGAGGGAAATTAATATATATATATATTTTTTTTTTCCTCCCCTTCTGTATGTAGGGCCTCTGTGTGCTGTGGTGGAAACTCACACACAGCTGTAGGGGAAAAAGTACCCCATGATCCATAAATGGAGAGAGAAATCACAGTCTGTCCTGTCTTGCTTAACCCCCGTCTCTTCCATTATATCCCTGTTGTGGGATTTCTTTTTTTTTTTTTAATCTTAAAAGTGATCTGGAGGGTTTGTTGCTGCGCTTTAAGTTTTGGAGTCTCTTTAATATTTTTGTTAATTATTTTAGCATCCTTTCTTTAACTGTAGGTTAAGCATAGCATTGCAAAGGCTGTTGCAGTGACTTGTCCACTAACGACACCGATCCACTTGGATTTGCTGCTGTAGACTATGGAGCCAGGGAGCCCAGACACCTGAAGACCTGATCCTGAAGCTGCTCTGTTTGCAGAGCATCAACTTCATAGTGCACTGCAGAGGTCTACATCGTTTTCAGATCATTAATTCTTTGTGCCGTAATCGAGGCTCTTAGCTAGCTAAAATCTCAGTGTGGGTTAGCGACTTATGTGGTCCTTCAGCTTCTTTTTTTCCCCTCCAGATCTTCCATTTTGCAATATTTGGCCTCACGGTGTGCTGATTCAGTAACCTTAATATGACACAGTATCATTAGATTCTGTGATTTGTTTGTGTATCTAATCACTTTCTTAATGTACTCATTTCTCCACAGATGAAATACTGTATAAATACCTATATCCTAAAGCCCATAAACATACAAATTAGATAACATTGCCTTGACGTGGGTACTTGAAGTTATTGTATTAACCCTTTGTCCCATTTTTTTAATTTCCGTTCTGGTTTTGTTAGCTTACCCTGTGTGGGGAAGAGTTTTAGCATCCCTTTATGCAGTTAAATCTTTTATAAAAGTTACTTGTAGGAAGATGGAGCTCCTATGCAAAGGCTGAAGACTGTCTTCTCGAAGTAACCTGCCAACAGCAACTCCGAGTGTGAGGCTGTATGAAGCATCAACAGCTTTGACATGCTTCTGTCACTTCTATGTTTCCTTTGTTACCAGAAGTACAAAGAACTCTTCCTCAGCTATAAAGAAAAAGATTAAAAGGAAATAGATTAGAAATCTCTTATGGGAACGCCTTTCTGTCAGATTTTTAAAAGTCTACACACTTCACGAGTTGTGAATATGTGCTGCTTACCTGTTACGGTTAAACCAGAACTGAGCAGTCCTGGTACAAGAGATGCCCCGAGAAGCCTTCCTGGTGCTGTTCTCATGCAGCGCGTTACCTCTGTGCTGTCTTGACCATCTGATAAATGACAGTAACTGAATTCCCAGTCACACTCTTCCATAAAATTATTTATGTTGTGGATTAGAATATCTGGAAGATGGGACTGTTTTCCTTAATTTTTATGTGCTGCTTTTCTCATTAGTGATTGCTTAGGTCGAGGTTCTCAAATATCCTCAATTTGGATTTTTTGGTATAATTGGCATTAACGTCAGAAACACATAGTTTTTTGTAGTCTTAAACTTCAGGTAGCTCGTAGTGCTGGCTTGCAATAGTAGGACTGATTCACTGAAGCAGTCTGCTCGAACTACAGACAAAACCAGACTTTTATAAATTAATTCAGCATTCCTTTTGCAGTGTTTTGTGGTTTTGTTCTTTTAATTCTGTGCCATCCATTACAATATGCTATGTGACATGTGACATTAAATGCTAGGACTTCTGTTTAGGTTTGGTTAGGCTTACTGGAAGACACAAATGTACGGTTCTTGGATTTGTCTCCAGTTCTAGGACTAAACTCTGCATAAATACAGGTAAAACATAATTTGTTTGAGAACCAGATTATTTCTAGGGGCATGTTCTGGAACTCATTCAGTGCAGCAGTTTATAAGAAAATCTGCCACTGATACAGTTCTTCTGCAATATTGGTATTAACTAAAAATTTAGGCGTGCACGCAGTAGGAGTGTTTTTGGACTTTCAACGTAGTTGAGAGATACTGTGAAGAATCTCTCAAGTTCATATAGAGGTATTTGAGGCAATAATGGGGTCGTGTAGGAGGTATCAAACTCAAGATGTGCCTAATTTGTTGAGCTGGACTTTATTCATACATCTCTTGATATTTTTGAACCTTGAGACACACACTCGTTATTAGTCTTCACTCTTTTTTTTTTCTTTTATTTCAAAAATAACAACAACAAAAACAACAAACCAAAAAGCCCACCCCATAACCATGACCCGCATAACAATGCAGACAGTAGAAATCCTGGAGTTAAAGTGTGATTTAAGAGCTTTTGCTTCAGACACTTCTTGAAGTCCATGCTGATGAGTAATTAATATTAAAATCGGGTAATTCAGCTCTGCGATATGCTTTGTCAGACCTTGTTTTAGGGTTTTGGTTTTTGGTCTGCGAGTGCAATGCTGGTGGATTTGCAGATCGCAGCATGCTGTAACTGCTCAAATAAAACTTTCTCTTCTCTGTCTGAGGCTTAAGCATGCTGTTGCCCTTAATTAGAGGGAGAAGAATTTAAATGCCATTCATGTTTTCCAGCCACAGGTAAACCACAGATCAAAAGGAGAGGTGAAAGAATTCAGGAAGTTCATTGTAATAATCACATGATATAGAGTAACTTTAAAGTGGATGCAGCTGTGTTTACCTGTGCTTTGAAATATATATCTATTGCAAATTTTGGTTGACTTGTGGCTTGTTGAACACCTGAATTCATTAAATGATCCCTAACATATTGTATACTTCAAAAAACTTCATTTTTAACTTTCTCTTGATTTTTATTGTCTCTTGCTTGCCAAGTGTGGGGAAAAAATGCCAAATTGGAACACTTCATATTACAAAATGTTGTTGGATATATAAATGTCTGGAAAATGCTTTTGAAACTATATGAAATGCTACAGAATAACTAAACTTAAGCAACATCTTTTTGAGCTTACTCCTTACCCCTTCGTAAAGTTTGGGAAGGAATGTGTGTGGGGGAGAAGTTGCTAATTCTGTATGCAATTTCTAAAGCTTTGGAATGAGGGGAAGAGCATAAAAATACGTGGGTATGCAAAATGTATGAACAAATTCAACTGCATCAACCTATACACTGTGAAACAGCTCCTGTCAAGGAGGTATAGGACAGTGCCTATATTATTAAGTATATCCTTAATATATTGGTAGTGGGATGGGTCGGCAGAGCTGTTGAGCATGATGCTATTGTTCCTTGGAGTATCAGGGCTAGGAACTCTGGCAATGCAAGTTGGTTCTTCTGGTTTGGGTTTTTTCTTCTGCCTTTTATTGAATGGCTTATTTGAGTAAAATGTGTTGGAGGCTATACAGGATATCTCAGAAGGACTCTGAATGACAGAAGGAAAAGGATAGAAGAAACTCTTTTCTCTAAAATTGTACAGGTGGTGGTAGTCCCTGGAATAGGAAGAAATTTCTGGAAGGTAGGAATAAGTGGCTTCTTGATTATATGACACTGGCTATATTAAGGGTTCTGTTTAAGAAATGGGAGACTCTTATAAGTCATAATTGCTTCAAAAATGCAACTTTTTTTCTTCCTCATCCTCCCTTCTCACTTGGGGATAGGAGTAAACGCAACAAAGCTTATCCAGATGTTCTCCATCATGACTGGACTGCTCTGCTTCCCCCCAAACACTGATTTGTCCCTGCCCCCCCCCCCCCCCCCCCCGACTTCACATTTCACAAACATCTTGATCATCTCAATATATTACATCTGAAAAGCCTAGATACTACCACAGACACTCTGTAGTCTATCCTATTTGAAGCAGAGAAATACCAGATACAGTAAGGATATTGTGTGGTAAGAGGTTATGAAAAATGCCGTACTTCGCTTTGTTAGGAGAAGGGTGAAAAAATTGCGTGGCTAACACTTCCAGGTCATCTCTGACAGATTTGCTAATACAATGCAAGGCAAAATGTTAAATATACTGTACTGCCCTCTTTATTATGCTATTTTTTGGCTGATCATATGAGGAAAGTATGTTATTTAAACAAAACTCACTGTTCTGAGTGTGTCTTCTCTTCCTTTTCTCCCCTCCATTATTTCACATTTCTAAACATTGGGCATACCAATCAATATTCCATTAAGAGGAGAACTAACTTGGGAGAAGCTTGCATGTATTTGCATGTAGTAGTTTATTTCTTGGTCTGTGGCTTTGTATTGCATTTCCCCCATGTCATCTCTTTTTTTTTTTTAAGAACACTCCAAATATTTGTGCAATTACTTCTAATAGCGAGGTTTGCCATGCCCCATCTTAATTCTGTCAATATGAATTGCTGGTACAGCCTTCTGCAATGCCCTG
Organism: Ciconia boyciana; assembly: GCF_034638445.1. NCBI lineage: Eukaryota > Metazoa > Chordata > Aves > Ciconiiformes > Ciconiidae > Ciconia > Ciconia boyciana. The sequence continues at coordinate 9,051,564 of NC_132936.1, read as the reverse complement.
CTTGCGGGCAACATCAGTCAAATGTTTGTAGTTACTTTTTTGCTTCTGTTTTACAATAGCTGGACATCAAGGTACTAGGCTTCAGATCAAATGTTGCTCTTGGTTACACACATGTAGTTAACAGAAATCAATGTTGCATAGACATAAATGAAAGTTGGATTTGATCTTTTGTGAGTTAACTCTTATCTCATTTATACTGATGCTAGTCTGGATTTTCTGCAGGCTAGATTGAATGCCCAATCTCAAATTCAGAAGTCGTGAGACTTTGGCTGTCTGTGCCAACATTTTATTCCTTATTTGCTCTCTACAAGTCTGAAAGTAAAACCCACCCTCTTTCTGAAGTCTAAGCCTTGAGACTGCAAACAAATGTAATGAGATTTGGTTCAAAGCTGCCTATTGCGTGGGATGTGGCTGTGTGGGACCTTCTGGGGAACCTCTCAGTTGATCTTGATGTGTGAATTGTCACAAGAGCTGCTGAACTGTGGACCAAATCCTGATCTAGTTAACACCTGTGGAGCTGACATGTTTCAATATGTATCTGATGTTGCGCAGTGTTTTTGTACCCTGAGGAACAAATCACTTGTGAAATTCAACTGTGAAGGTCTTAAGGTCAAAGAAAGAGTCTGCAAATCTCAGTAGATGACAGCAGCTGCAAAAGGGGGGGGGGGGTGGATGGTTGAAGGGTAGGCATATTTTCTGGTCTTCGGTTTGTGTGGTCCAGGTGCTTCAATACCTTTTTTCTTCTTTCCCCTTACAGTTCTGTGTTATATAAAATGGACCAAATTTGTCCTTGGCCCAAATCTGCTGAGTTAAATTAAGTTACATTTGGTACCTTGAAAATCTTAGATAAATGTTCTGCCTGTTCTTTAGGATTATCAAATCCCCAAAGTAAAGCCCATTTTCTAGTACATTTTTCTTTTTGGAAGAAAAGTGTGTAATTTCATGATTAAACTTCTGGGCAGTTCTGGTTCTGCAACATCACAGCCTTCTATCTCTGAACTAAATGGCAATGGGAAGTTGTGGCTGATATTTGAGTTGTTATTTATAGGAGGAAAAAATAGAGCATAGAAATGGTATAGGCAGGAAGGAAACAAAAAGGTTTGTCTGGAGTCTATAAAACACAGGGCTGACTTTAAAAGTGGTACTCAGGTACAGAAATGCAGCTAAAGACAAAGAGGAGAATTGTGGTTCACTTGCTGCAATAACACTCTTCACTTTGGTTGGTTTGTTTTTCCTCTGTCTCGGATAGAAATTTTGAAAGCCCACTTGTGTGTGTGTGGGGAGAGGGGGGATGCTCTTGTTAAAAGAGGAATTGCAGCAACTTTTCTTTAAACTCTCTGTTTCAATATCACACTTGAACAGTTCACAGCAGCATCCTTCAAGCCTTCTAAAAACTGTTCTTAGACAAATTTTGTGGTTGCAACAGCTAAGTTAATGCAATACTTCAATTCAAGAATAGTACAAGTAAAACAAAAAAACCCACCAAACCCAAAACCCCGTGCTGTGCTGGCTTTATTCAGAGAAGTTCATGCAGCTGCAGTGCTCTGATGGCAAAGTTAAGGTGGTCTGGGCTGGAGATCAAGAATGATTCCCAGTTGGGTCAGGTTGAGAAGCTTAAACTCTAATTTATGACGGAAATGCAGGTGCAGCTTGAGCCCAGGCATCTACTGCTTGAGGTGATGGTTAATCAGGGCATTAGTTACTCTTCATCTGGAGAAGCCAGTAGGCTGGTTAGACTTTTGCTGCATGTAATCTGAGTGGAAGTCCTGGTTAACTATTTCCTTCCTCCTATTTTCAGGCCACGCTGTTTATCATGCAGTTTTTCATCTTTAGCAAAACATGAACAGGCTCAGATTTCCTCAAGGTACTTCCTAAAATGACCTTGCATATACAGCAGATTATAAGCCTTCCCCTGTCTAAATATTACCTTGTAAAATTAGAACATATCAGTTCTCATTTTTGAGTAGACCTGTAACCTCTTGAATTTTATTATAGCCATTTCCAAGTCTGCTTAAAAGGATTGGTTTTACCCTAAAAAAAGTACAAAAAACTTATTTTTATATATAGAGATTGTTGTTACATTTACAATCACAGCTGTACAGTCTTGGGCCATCTTCTTGATTAGAAAACTGAAAGATATGAAAAAAGGTGTGTTTTCTTCTCTGTGTTGTCAGGCATGGTAGCATGCATTTTGTTTTAATATATTATAAATATTTATATATAAATTTGTTTTAAGGGGCCAGAAAGGGGGGGGAAATAGTGTAACCTTCACCTCTTAATTGCTACTCTAACAGCAAAGCTTCTTTTGAGAAAAGACTAACCATGAGGATAAGATCCAAGGAATGTCAGTACTAATCTTACCTAGATAATCTGTTCCTTTTAATTTTAGGCGAAAATTCAGGAGCATGGGCATTGTGTGCATAACTATTACAGGCACAAATACACCATTGAATCTTGGCTTGCTATATTACATGCACAGATAGACCATTTAATCTTGCCTTGCTGTATCTAGTAAGAGAAATATGTTTCACTGTAGCTGCAATCAACATAATTGTCTAGAGATGCTTGCGAGAATGATGATCGTGACGTGGTGATAGAGCTTACACAGTACAACACCAAGTGACAGCACTGCTCTGTGAAATCCTTAGCCTCTGTCTTCAGAGAATATTGTAAATGTAACTCTGAATCTCTGAGTGGGCTGTTGGCAAAGAGGAATAAATGAGGGATCTTTGAATCTTAAATTAAAAGTTTCTGATCTTTGAGCTAAAACCCATCTGTTAGCCAAGCCTGGAGCAGGCTTACCAATTGGTATGTGACCTGGCTGCCACTAGAGAGGGACGGAGCTCTATACAGAGCAGGGGTGCTTTACTTATATAAAGGGCAGATTTCAAATAAATGAGGGTTTTTTGACAGTTTTGTTTTTCTTTCTGAGAGTAGAAGAGGAGGAGGTGAATGTTAAATCATACCATTGTTTACACCCAAGAACAACTTCACAAGCAAAGTTTTGTTGCCCAGAAACATCTTTAAAAAGACAGAAATGCTTCACATTCCATGATATAGATCAAACTCGCAAATATTCTTAGCATAAAGCAACAATTAACTGCAAATTGTACTGTGGAAGCTGGAAACAAATTTCTAAGCATCGGGGTGAACAGAGAAAGTGCCATATCCCCTATGAAATGGAAGCACAAAGGCTTCCTAAGGAACTCGGGGAAAGCAGTGGAGCTCTTCCTTTTTCCTTCATGTGATGCAAGGGTTTTATGCTGCTTATCCTTATTTAGCTGTGACTCTGAAGCTTCTCTGTTGAAAGGAGAGAAAAAAAAAATCCCTAGAAACTCTTTGGGGTCAGCTTCAGTTCTGTGCGTAACTGCAGCTTCTTTTGGCCACGTTGGGGTCAGGCTTGCGTAGTCCAGTCTGCCTGGCGGCTCTCCTTTTCCAGTTTGGCTGTGGTGTCAAAGCAGTCTATTTTACTTATATACATATTCTCAAAGTAGCCGCATATGCACTCTGCCCCCAGGTTGCTGAATTACCTCTTCTGTTGCTGTATCTTAAGCCTTCAGATTAGATTTATCTCATTTCAGGTTAATGAAAGCACCACCCACAATTATTGAGCATCTTAAGGAGATGAAACACAGCCTGTTAACTTCAGTTTATTTTTGAGGGGTTTTTCCATCCTTGCCTTTTCTGTTTAGGCAGTAAACTCTTCTGGGACAAGGGCTGTTATTTTTTGCCTGTACAATTAGAGCCTCCTTCCTAGCTGCGCCTTGTGCTCTAACAGGACAAAAATGATTCATAAGCTCTGAAAATGCTGCTCTTCTCCACTCCTCCTTTCTCCATTTTAGTCGACAAAGATTCTGTTATGCTGAGGCAAAGCAAAACTTAATGCCACTTTCCTTTTCTGTTTCTCTTAGTTACTTATTTCTAAGGAGGAAAAAGTATCCTAAAGAGGTAAAATGAACATTAAAATAATTTTAGGAATCATGGAATGCTTTAATAGGATTTTTTTTATAACTTCTAGCTCATATTCTAATGCAGAGATACTGAGCAGTACAACATGGGCTCACTAGTCAGGGGTGTATCTGTTTCTTCTGGAAGGCAAGTATGTGCTTTGTCTCACTCCATTAAAAATAGTAATCCCAAGACTATATTGAAGGCTCTGAACTGTTTAGGAGGTGGTGGTTGCTGTAGAGGTCCCCAGTCACGCCCACCAGAGGGCATTTGATCACCAATTTCTTGGGGAGAAAGTTTTTTCTTAAGTCATGAATAAAGTAGTAAATATTGGATGGAAAAGCAGTCTATGAAATGTACAGATAGCTTTTTTGTTTATATATAAATACATATGCTTATTTCCTGGCTGTATTTATATGTAAATAAGTAATGATGTCAGCTTAAATGGTTGGGTTTCCCCTCTGCTTCCTAAATACTTTCTAATTTTACTTAGGGATAATCTGGAGAAAAAGGAATTCTTCAAAGCTCTCCCACAGCTGCTCTAGCCATCGGTTACCAGGAGACTGGCCTCCCTACCAAACAAGCGCAGCAGATACTCTGGATGATTGCAGTGTACCTCTACTCCCCTCCTTGCAGGGCACTCGGAAGCAGAGGCTGCTGTTCAGGAGCCCTACTCATTTAGGAGGCTGGAATTTGCAAATATACTTAATCGTGAAGCCCCTGAATCTTAAGGAAACACTTGGCAGCCAGGGAAGCGTACATCTGCCAGATGGACCTGACGTCTTGCATTTGGCAGCAGTAAATGCTAAGGCATGATATGCAAAATCCAAGAATGACAGCTAGGAAATGAATTTTTATTTTAAAAACTGTATTTTGGGTTTGTTTTGGTTTTTCTTTTCTCCCATCCATCTTCTATTATGAAATAAAGCCTCTGCAGGAAGGGAAAAAAAAAAAATCCATTTCTGCAAATACCTTCTCTCGCCCCTTTTTGGGTTGCTTCCTTGTAAAGCTGACATCTGTGCTGAAGGTTGGGCTGCCCCAGTTCGGATGTGTGACCTTTGTCAGCCTGGTACAGCACACATAATGTGATTAATTCCCTTTGGTTCCCTGTGGACAAATATATTCATTCCCCCAGAGCCCCCATGGCTTGTTTGCAGCCTCAGCAGAGGCCTGGGGTCATATGAGACCAAACTGCAAACCTGGGCAGGGATCTGAACAGCCTGTGCTGTGACATGTAGGGAGGGCAGTGGTAAAAACCTTCCTCCCGATGCAGGACCCTCTCTGCCCATATGTGGGGGACACAGTGAATGATTTGAGTAGAGATTTGGATACCTGTCATAAATGCAGCACTGGGACCTGTGGTTGGACCCCATGTCGTGTTTGTGGCCATCTGGATAAAGAAGGGAATTATTCAGAGCATGTCTGTTGCTTGCCAAAAGTAGCTGATGTCATGAGAATGGATAATGATGAAATGTAGATTTGTTTTTTCTTTCTCCTGTTCTCCAAACTGTTCAGGTCAAAAGGCTGCACCTTGCTAGGGCAAAGCAAGCACAGACCTACGGACATCCCACCACCCCCACCCTGAATGAAGTGCACATAGAGGCTTTGATTTCTTTGAGGATCAGGCCCTAATCCAGAGAGGTTAGGGTGATCTGGTTTATGATGAAGGGAAGCAAAGATACAAGCCAACAGCACCGTTCTCTGGAGCACAGTGTCCAGGGAGATCCTTGCAGTGAGGATGGATGGGTCTGTCTTGTGTGGTGTTAGTGGGGAGGCAGAAGGTGCTGTGGCCTGCCTTTATTACTGGCAACTTCCCCTCCATGGGTAAACAAGAGTGGGAGCAGCGCTGTGGTCTGAACAGCTCTTCCTTCTCCCCAAAATAAGGTTAAGACCCTCAACAAATGGTGGTTGGGGAATTGTGTGGAAACAATTGCTCATGCCTTAAAAAATGTTTGTGATGAAAAAGTGAGGTGGAGAATTTCAAGACTAGCTCCTGCCTGATTAGTGGCAGGCAGTCTCCTAGTGAAATGCCTGAATGTTTTTCAGCCTCTTTGTTCAGATGATAGATCCTTTAGCCAGGATTTTTTTTTTCCAGTGGTGTTAGTGTCTGTGCAAATAAACGACTTAAAAGAATTTTATTAATCCTCTAGGACTGAAACTTTGAATAACATTTTTTAGTTAGATAGACTTGCTTTCCAGAACTGTCCTGATGATTTGATAAGACCTATGTCTTTGCCACCTTGTCATCTCTGAGCATAGTAGTTTAACACCTATAAGGGTTGTAAAAGCTATCTTGTGCTTAAGCTTTGAGGGAGTTGGGTTTTTTCTTTATTTGTATTTGAGGCCTCAACTGTAAACTAGCATTAAAAGGAGTTTGGATCTGATCCTGTGTTTTGTTTCCTGGGCTTTTAATTTTGCCTGTGGTGATGAGCTGGACTAAGTATAAAATTGGGGATGCAACTGTAGAGACTCAAGTGAGCCAGTGTTGTAGTGGGTGAGTTAGTCTAAGAACTTTGTTAGGATAAAAAAAAAAATCACAAACCCTGTTAGGATGAAAAAAGTAGATGGCAGCACTAAGCTGTTCTGAGGGAGAGAGGATTTGAAGGTGAGAAGGATGAAAAAGCCTGTTAAATCTGCAATTATTGCAACAGCGCAAAGCTCCCGCAACACTATAGTAACTCATATTAGCAGAAGAACCTTGCAATCTGGTTTCCCTGCTGTTACACTGGGAATAGATACTACTACTTCCTCTCATTTCATTAGCAAGGACCATATGAGGTCTCAGTGTAATTCTGAGCTAAAACAAGCTCATATCTAGGTTTTCTACAGAGTGACTTAAGGATTTGACCTGGCTGCTGTTTGTATCTTGATGCTAACTTATTAGCACTATTGCTATTGTATCAGAAACAATTCCTTCCAAAGTATATGCAAAAACATACTTAATTTCGATATATTTTCATTTTGGCGTATAGGTCTGTGGCAAAGTTCTGGGAGTTATTTGCTTGGTTAGGAGGACTGCGAAGCCAACAGCGTTTTTTGAAAGAAGTAGCCTGTACCAGACTGAAGTGTTATAAAAATGCTGATTATCCAGTATTTGAATTATTATTTTGACATGCTTCAGCAGAAGCCTTTCATATTGAAAAGAACTACTTGTCACCTTTTGCTAACTTTGCTGTTTGTTGTAACTTTCCTCAGTCTGGGTCGAACACTGATTTGAGGCACCTCTAGAGGGAGAGAAAGAAATGGTTGCATTGGAGCCAGGTGACCGCCTTTCTTGAAAAATATTTTTGAGCAGAGAAAGGCTGTCTTTTTGTGAACTCAAAATAAAGCAAGGAAAAAGTTCACTGTTTTGTTATTGTTCTTGTGCTTCGAGGCAGCCTGCCCACCAATATTCAGAGGAGTTGGCAGCATGTGCCTAGGGGAGGGGAAGAAACTTGGATACCTTCAGGACATCCAGCTTTGAACAGAACAGAGAAAAATCCATGTGGTTTAATTTTGACGTAAGCACAAAACCAGCTGTTTACAACTTTTTGTCTGCCTGGTGCTCTCTTTAAGGAGCAGGAGAACCCACTGACAGTGCAGAAGGTGAGCTTCCCCCAGAGTGGGTGGTACGTGGAGAAGGGGACTCTGTAGACAATGCAAACCAGCAAGGAACAGAAAGGGGATAACAAGCATCACCTGCTAGGGATGAAGGTTGATTTATAGGATTTAAATGTTTTATGGAAATGGAAGCTTGCAGAGCCTAACTGTGTGAGCTGGGACCAGAGCTGCAGTGCTTCCTCCACAGATAATGTCTCCCCCATGCCCCATAGCTGTGGGCTTTAAGTCTCCTGTTGGAAGGTGGTGGGTGTTTTATAGTGCCAGAGGGTATGATGTGGAGGATCATAGAATCATAACGTTCTAAATCATATGATGAAGAGCGTTGTCCAGATGCTTCTTGAACTCTGACAGGCTTGGTGCCATGACTACTTCCCTGGGGAGCCTGTTCCAGTGACCAAGCACCCTCTCAGTGGGTGAAACCTTTTCCTAATGTCCAGTCTGAACTTCCCCTGATGCACCTTCATTCCATTTCCTCGTGTCCTGTCGCTGGTCACCAGAGAGGAGGTCAGCACCTCCCCGCCTGCTTCCATGAGGAAGGTGTAGACTGTGATGAGGGTACCCTCAGCCTTCTCTTCTGCAAGCTGAACAGACCAAGTCATCTCAGCTGCTCCTTGTAGGTCTTGCCCTTGAGGCCTTTCACCATCTTGGTCACCCTCCTCTGGACACACTCTAGTAGTTTGATGTCCTTCTTATAATGAGGTGCCCAAAACCGCACACAGTACCCAAAGTGGGGTCTCACCACTGTGGTGTCAAGTGGGAAATTGCCTCCCTCAACAGGCTAGCTAAGCTGTGCTTGATGCACCCCAGGACACAGTTGTCCCTTTTGGCTGCTAGGGCACGCTGTTGACTCGTACTCAACTTGCCATCAACCCAAACCCTGAAACCCAAATGAGGATGATCCTGGCTTACTCTGAGCAGCTGATGCAAACAGCCTGTGGCCCCAGCCAGGACCTCACATGGTGGGAGGGCAGGCCCCAGGGCCTGTCTTGGTCTGGGCCGGCAGGGATTTTGGTTCTTTTTAATATTGATGACTAAAAATAAATGGTGGAGTGGGTGGCCCTCTGTGCTTGACTGAAACCCATGTCCTGCCCTGAAGGAGGCAGCGTGGGTTGCTGGGAAGGGGCCACATCTCCCTTGCCTGAGGGCTCAGCTCGGCAGCATGCCGCCTCCTCTCCTCAGAGCTCCTGCTTGGCCACCAAACGCCTCATGCCAGCTGATGGCTTTATCTGGTTGTGAGTTTAAGAAATGGCCTGGTTGTTTTTGAATCTGTCCTTAGTATTTTAAAAAACAACAAAAAAGCCTCTTAGGAGGAATCGTTACTTCAGTGTGTCCATTCTGCAGCTCCCCCAAGGTCTACTTCTGATGGGGCTTCTGCTAGCAGGTAGGTTAAAAAGTGATTATCAGTGTATTTGATCAATTGCAAATAGAAAATTGACTGTGTGGTTGGATTTGGTGTGTTAAACCAAGTAGCTAATAAGAAACCCCCAAAATAAAAAAAAAAGACCAACTCAAGAACTCTTTACATCAGTTGGTTTGTAGATTCTCCTGCACTGAAAGTAACTAACTTTATATGGTGCTGATTGCATGTACTGTTTGTTATTATAAATACTGTAGGAATTTGGCAGGGCTTAAGGCTGCTAAAATAAAATGTAACTTTAGGAAACAGCAAGTAGATTCTACTTCTGGAGAACTGGATGTGTTTTGAGGACGTAGTTTTTAATATTACAATTTTTTGTGCTCTCTTGAGCAGCTAAGGTGGTTAACTGATACGCCTTGAGGAAAGGAAGAGCTTGTTCATCTTGTGGATCTTGTGGTTCTGTTGTGCCCTCAGAAAGAAGATGGGAAATACGATATGTTCTTTTGTCTGAATTTAAGTTCCTGTGATATTTCTTTTTTTAAGAATGTTCATTTAACTTAGTGAATATTTTTTCTGAAAAACATCATTTTCAAGAGCTAAATGTGTTGTATCCAAATGAAGCTTAAAAACAGCCTGACCATGGAGCTGCCAGACTTTTGGTCCATCTAATCAAGTACCTACTTCCAGCAGTTCCCATGACCAGCCACTTATAAAAGGAGAAATTATGCTTTGGTTTGGGCTGTTGTAATTACTTTTGTGTCTCACTACCTTTCAGGAATTATTCCAGAAGTTAAATAGCTGGTACCAAGAGTTTTTATCATGGACTCTTAAATCTCTTGATGTTCTTAACCATATAAATGTGTCTGCTTTGGGGGGATTCTTGCTTTTTTGGCCTTGACAGCTTCTTCTGGCTTCAGTCTGGTTAGACATTTTAAGACTATCTTATTTTTATCTGCTCTATAACTTGTAGCTTTTATTGAATTCCCCTTTGTTATGAGACCGAGGAGAGAAACTGAAGTTATGACTTCCCTCTGCTAGTCACGATTTTACATTTTTATTTCGTCTCTAAAGTCTGCTATTCAGTCTTCAGTCTGCCTTCAAATAAGCATCTCCACATACAAAATATTGTTGTTGTAGTCCTCTGAGCCCTCTCTGAGTCTGCAGTATTTCCCTTGGATTTGGGTGTCTAGCACAGAGAGCAAGGAAGCAATACTATTGATTTGATAGTGGCACTTCAAAACTGCGTTATTGCTCAAGCTAACACACTGAAGTTTTTTTGGTATTGTTTTCCCTGTCTCATTGAGCAGTTGCTTCAGGATTTTCCATGACCTCTCCAGAATGGTGCCTATATTAATTTAGTTGAAATACTTAAGTCTAGCTTACTCTCCCTGAAATGAAATGACTCAATCTATTCTGCTTATTTCAGTACAGGTTATTGTTGGTGGTGTTAAGGATGGGAGTTTCCCTTTTGCTTACATCAGTGGCTCTTCTGAGTGGTCCTGCAGATTAAGAGAGTTTTGGGAATCTATGTTTGGAGCTAGGCTAATGTCGAGAAATTTGTGGATGGATGCTGATTTCTCATGTGTATGTCAAGGATGTGTATTCTATCAAGGGTCCTGCAGTTACATACGTTTCCTTTCTTTACCAAGCCTTACATCAGTAGGAGATGGTGATTTGCTAAAGTTTAGCTGTTCCCTTACTGTTCTCAGGATTAGACACTAACTTTTGTCTCTTTCTTTTTTTTTACTCTCATGAATAGAACATGAAGAGGGGAAAAATGAGCAGTATCACTTAGTGTACATCATGCCCCCTCTGTTTGACAAGCTATACAGCCCCTGAGGTACCTGTTGGCTCAAGCTGGAGCAGTAGTATTTTCAGTGCTGACAGTCTTGTGATTGAGTCCTCCAGGTCTACACTGCAGCACACCGGTGTGTGTTGGATTTCCCCCAGCTGAGCAATGCCCTTCTCGGCTTGTGTGTCTCATCCCCATCCCACCCATTCTCCCATGCTGTCTTTATAATGAGTCGAGTTGAATTTCTTTCAAAAACTTGAGCCAAAAACCCCTCAAACCCAACTTCCCTCCCCCAACAAATGTGGCTTCAGCTTCTGGCTTTCATTTCTCAGGTGTCTGAACAGTTGCTGCAAGGCTGCTTCTATTCTGTTCGTTTGTGCTGATTTAAGCTGAACATGGCTGATTTATGAAATATCCTAAACAAAGTTGGCTGGCTAGCAAGGTTGTGTTTTGTTGTTTAGTTTTTTTTTGTTTTCACTTCATGGGAACTTAATTACTGGGGGGTAGGAAGGATTTGGGTGGCTGATATTTTTCTGTTTTTATTCAATTTTCATGAAAATTAGATTCAAACATAAGTACTGTGAATTTCGTTCATGCTGCAAATTCTAAGAAAATATCACTTATAAACACTGAAACAAACAAATAAAAACGTATCCCTTGCTTGTTGGCTTTGAAGTAATACTTGTACATAATCAAATGACTCCAGAAGCTGGCAGACTGCTTTAAGAACAACATCAAATGTGATTAAAGAAAATACTCAGTTGGCAACCGTTGGACCTTTATCACAGTTAAGGCTTCTCAGTGCTCCTGAAACAATGTGAGAATGAATAAATAACCATCTTCGGAAAATCTGAGGCGATCGTGTCTGTTTGGCCCCAGTCTTGCCATTCTGCTCAGTGACTTTCTGCATTTCTGCAGTGCCTTTCACTCGTGTATGTCAGACTTTGCAAAGCTGTACGCATGGGGAAGCTGAGATGCAGAGAGGAGAAGGGATTTGCCTGAGGCTCTCAGATCAAATGTATTCCCAGTTCTGGTAGCAAAAATTGCGAATAGCACACTTCTCTCTAGGCTCAAGTAGTCTGTTGTCCTGTAGGCCAGCACTGTTTATTTGTGCCGGGAAGTCTCGAAGGTGACCTGCCCTTGGGGGTGGGTTGGTGGCTCTCAGCTGCGGCGGGGAGGTGAAGCTTTGCCTGTGCTTTGGGCAGGCTGTAGTGGTGATAATAAAACTATGTCGGCCGAACTGCTAAGGACTAGGTTGGTCTTATAGGTAAAATTTACTTCTACTATGACTGTCCATCCTAGTCCTCATAGAATAGATGGAGACAAGACAGTGATATTTTATAATATTTTTCCCTCCAAAGGCGAAGTGGTCCTTCACCTCAAAAAGATTGAGAAATCTTTTGTCATATGCTGCCACAGCAGTGCCTGTGGCTTTCAGCACTTGAATTTTGCCACTTTATTTTGTGAAATATCTGTTCATTTCAGTTGTACACTGGGCCGTGGAACACTAGGCTCCTTAGCACACCCTGAATCTGCTCCAGTGTGCCTCCGTGATGGCTGACAGCCCCAGAGACCTTGCCAGGGAGCTGGTCAACACAGTACTTGGAGGAGTAGCAAAAAAGAATGGGCCAGAGCTCTAGCAGATAAAGACATGATTTCAAAGCTGAGACTGAAGCAAGGTTTTCTGAGCCTGGCAAAGGAGGCTGTGATGGGGATTGCCTCGGAGCCGCCTGGGATTTGACACAGGAGAGTTCATGTGAGCAAACCTGGGAGAAAAACCAAGAAGTTGGCTGTGCCTTGTGACAGCCTCCTTAGAGGCTGGAGGTTGAGGTTCTGTAGATGATGTGAGTGGCTTAGGCAAGGTGGAAGAGCCATCATGCTGAAGGGAAATGCATGTATCTTTGGTTTGGTGATTATGGGATGCTAGCATAGATTAGAGTTGCAGGGTCCTAAATGGTTGGGTTATCTGTGCTGACTTTTGCTGAGTGTGATTAGTTGAATTGGGGCAGCTGCTTCCAACTGCCTGCTTCCTTAAATGGGGTGCCTCTTGTAAGGTTGGGTAGCAGGAGGCAGCAATGTTCCAGTTACCTGGAAGAATGTGAGTAATTTTAATCTGCAATACAGTGCAAAGTGATACCTCTGGCACCAGTGCTGTGCAGTGAGCCTTTGCATGGCACAGCGACGAATGGAGCAATAGACTTTGCGTGTAGGGCTGTGAACTGTCAGAAGGCTACCTTGATGGATAGTCCTCATCCTACTGCTGCTGGATGCTGTGGGGATTATTACTCTACATTGCCTGTATGTGGGTTTTATGCATGTAAAAACAGTGAGTCATGAAGTAGGAAGAGCCTTTTACACCATTGTGGGCATCAGATGCCAAGACACGAGCAATAGCTGTCAGGTCTTTCTCAGTAGCACAGGGAAGCCAGGGCTGGGGGGTGGGACTAAAGCTCTTCAGCAGGAGGATATCCTTAGAGCATAGAGCTAGGGCTCAGGCCAGGATCAGAGTAGCAGTGGGTAATGCTACTGCAGAGATGAGTGGTATAAGCAGCAGGTATCACAGCAAGTAGGGTGTTGGAAATCTGAAGCACTGTCCAGAAGGGAAGCATCCATGGAAAGAAAGCGGGATGTGCAGGAAGGAGATGATAGAGCTTTTCTTGTTTGAGCTTAAAGGAGAATTAAGAGGATAATCTGCTGTGACAGCTGCCAGGTATCTACTGTACTGCTGCGTTAGTGATGCACCAGTCCTTTCCTAGCATCCGCGGCTGCCAGCTGCTGATAGAGGGATGCAGCCATGGATGGGCCAAGTGGAGACATTCCCTCCATGCAGAAGAAGGAAGAAATTGGCTTCTGGGGAAAAGGAGAGCAATTACAGAGAGCAAAATACTTCCTTTCTGCTTGGAATAGGTGACTACCAGTTAAAGATAAGCTGCAGTGTTGCTTATGCGATCCTGAAAACCTTCAAGAAAGCAGGAAGTAGCAACTGAAAAAGCTGTTTGTAGTAATCTCATTGCTGAGAGCTGTTAGGTGCTTGAACCCTTGAGGTATTCAAATTGTTCCTGGTGTGTTATTTCCATATTTGAAAACCATCTGAGAAGGAAATTACTGTCCAACTGTCTTCCAGTTGCATTCTTACAGAGGTTGACCGTGCTTCCAGCCTGTGAATGTGTTGCCAGTTACCTCCCTCTTTTTAGTTATTAATTGCTTTATTTGCATTATCTCTTAGTTTTTGCCTTGATGGGGTTTCTCTGCATCGGTCATGAACATATGCAGGTGGCAGGACACGTCTTCAAGCTTTGAATGGTGGTTGTGGCAGAAAACAGTTAAAAGTATCCAAACCTTTGGGGGAACATGTTACTTCCTAACAAACTAGATGAGCCACCTTCTTTTTTCTTTCTATAACCAAGCCAACCCTGCTCTGACCTGAGGATCAAGAGGTCATGAGTTCCCATTTCCCTTTTTGGCTCTTTGTAGCCATTGCTTTAGAAATGAGGAGTCTTTTTGGCTTTGGTATTTGACTGCCACTTGAGAACTAGACTGAGAGGCTCTCCTAGGGCAGCTTTTCTTGAAGTGACCTACTTCTTTCATCTGGCACTGACATCTCACCCAACCAGCAAAGCTGCATGTGCCAAATTATGTGCTTGTTTGGTAGCTCCAGAGTCCAGACCACAATCTTTTCTTAGCATGGGAACCAAACCCAGGAATTGGGGGGGTGTCCCCTATAGTTACCTGCTGCCTGGCAAATAATCCTGGCAAAGTGCACACAACATCTATCCTTAATAATTGGTCTACGCAAGCTTTCGCCTACATCTCACCTAAAGCACAAACCTTTGCTTCTTGAATGTGAGAAGGGTCTGGGTTTACTCTGTCCTGTAAAAGCTTGTGATTACACAGTCAACTGTTTGCTTGCTTTTTATTTAGAAAAAAACAACAAAACAAATCAGTAGTTCAACAATGTAAGAAAGTATCCTTTAAAAACATGTTTGACAGTCAAAAAAAGCCTGTTATGCACTTACAAAAGAATGTGCTGGGTGTTTTCACAAATGGCTGCATGTGTTACTGGCTTATGCCACTTCTGGCAAGTTCAGCAGTTAAGCAATATTGTAAGCAGTGGTGGAGTGCAGGGCAGTAATAGGGAAACTCCCGCTGATGGAGAACTTAAAACTATTTAAAGACTTAAACTGGTCAAATATCTAACTTAAGTCAGAGACAAATGTTGAAATGTGTTAGTTTACAGATGTGGTGTAGAAAGGGATGTCCTTTTGAATCCTGCTGGACATGTTTAGCTTGAAAAGAAAATCAGCAACACAGGTAGATACCAAATCTGTTCTGCAAAGAGCCATTAGCCCCACGGGAATGACGCCTGAAATGAAAACTTCTCCAGCACCATGAAGTACCGCTGGTGGATCCTTCCCCACAAAGAGGTTCAGGAGCAGAAAACATGGATCATCCATCAAGCAAGTTTCCTGAGGTCTTTTACTACTTTTGTATCATTTCTAGTGACAGAAGGTAGCCAATGTGTGCTATATCAGTTGGTTTGGTGTGTTTTTGGAGGGAAGAAGAGTAGCATTGGGGAAAAACATAGTAGCATGAGAGAATTCAGTATTTCTGCAAAATAGACAGGCAAACTAGTCTGCTAGGAAGTATCATAATTAAAAGCAAACTACAGTTGTCAAAATAAATGAACAAAACACAGTTTATGGTACATTAACTTGTTTGCTTACTTGCACATAACCAAATTCTTTTGGATTAGCAATTGGTCTCCCACTCATTAGTGAGCATTAATTAGATTCTATTGTGATACTTATTGGCAAATTTGAGAATAGGGAAAGAAAAGGAAACAAGAATTGTTGGGATGGGGACCAATACACTGCTAAGCACTTGTTAACTTGATCTGAATTTAAAGGCATAACTTAAGCTTTGCTCCATGACAGGGGAGAAACAGCTGCCCGCAACCTGCCAGGACAGCAGCAAATGTGCTGTTGTGTTGTCAGTCACAGCCCAGTTGCTCTGGGATTCGGGTTTGATTTTTTGGAAAATGTCAGAGGTATTGCAGACCCTCTTGTGCTGCCAAACCCAGGCCACAGTCTGCCCTTCACCTCTCCCTGTCGTGCTGGGAGGGGAGTGGTGCAGCTCAGCCCTTTTCGTCTTCCACCCGTTGGAGCTGCAGCTGCCTCCGCTGTTGCTCATAGCTTTCCCAGAAGATACAGAATGAAACTGGGGTGAGTCTTGCCAGCTCCTTCACTGTCTGTGAGGCTGTGAATAGCATTAGTGAAAACTGACTGTAGAAGAAATTCTCATCTTGCTGCTGGGAGAGCTAATGGCTGCGTTTGAAACACTTCCATGCTACCAACACCGGGAACGAAACACTGGTTTGTGTCACAGTCACAAGCCAAATCCCTGCCACAGAGGAGGCTTCTGTGTGTGTGTGAAGGTGGCAGAGGAGATGTTTTAGCAAATGCATTAATTCTTAGAGAATGATCGTGTGGGGTGGGGTTCTCCCCCCCCCCCCCCCCGGTATCAAGGAGGTTTCTCTCTTGACTGGTGAATTTTATATGAGTAAGAGGTACAGGAAAGAAACTGCATAATTTGTTGAACTGTGTTTTAATCAGATGTTAGCACTTCACAGTTCCAGATCTGTGTCTTCCTAGCTATCTCAGGAAGTCTTTTTGGATAACAGTAAAACACAAATCATGTTGCTCTTACCTTTTCTTGCTTTACCAAGCAGGACTCAAACGAGAAGGTCAGCTGCAGTGATACCGAGCCAAAGAGCCTCAGAGGCTTTTAGCTGAAAAAAGAGCACAATGGGAAGGAAACCGTGGTGATGTGATGTAGCAGAAGCTCCTTAGTGTTTCTAGCATCCAGGATGCCAAGGCAGAAGCCGTTTTTTTTTCTTGTACCTGAATGTTATGCCTCCATCTTAGGTAACAGGTAAAGAGCTTGCTCTTCTCTTTGTGAAGCACCTGCTAATCGGTGTCTCCAATGCTTGGCATAGATGTTTGTAAAGTTTGTGGTCAGAGTTTATTCCTTTATATTGGCTTGGTAAGCCTGATACAGTCGGTGCTTTCCTGTATACTTTAATCTAGTCTGAAATGTGCTTCTAATAAATTTGTTCTAAATTTTGTCCCCAAACTCTTTTACTGCTGTTGGAAATATAGATGGCACACATATATTTAGTGATATATTTTTTTGTTGTTTTTTAAAGAGGTTTCTTTATCCAGAGAAAGATGATAAGCAAAAGGAGATTTAAGGAGTTGGTTATGCTTGGTCTCCAGTGCTCCGTTAACTATGTACTGCTGACAAGTTTGGAGGTTACAAATAGCTGTCTTTCATGCTGAACTCCTTATTTTCAGGGTATTACAACCTCATTCTGAAATGCTGAAGTAATTCCAGTGGTTTTAGAAGAGATGCAAGTTAATTTTAGAACTTGTGGTAAAGCAGATTGATTAGTAACTTGGGGTAGCTAGAGCACAAAGAGCGATGGGGTGTCATAACTCTTGAAGAGTCATCTGTGTCTAACTGAGCTCGAGATGATGTCATATCTCAAGCCACTCTGTGATCACTGAAGGCTACGGAGAGGGATTTTCCCATTGTCACAGGGAATCATCTGGGTCAATGCCAGACTGGAACTTGCTTGGCCCTTTTGGTCTCTGGCTGAGAATTTTTTCAGGCATGCTGGAAATATGGTTCATTTAGCCAAGCTTATCAGCAAAGCCAAGTGCTGTGTTAAGGTTAACATTCTTGCGTAAGAGAAGGTTTCTTGCATTATTTCCATGTGAGTATTTTTATTTTGCTGTGATTGATGGTCAGCACTTAACTGTGTGTCTAACTGCCAGGTTGGCTAAGCTAGGCTTGTGAAGCGTCTTTGGTTGTGCAGTGCTGAATGTTTGAGCGCTGAGCTGTCAGGTGCACTGCCAGCTGTTAAAATACAAAGATTCAAATTAGATACCTTTGTACTGAATACAGTCCATAAGGAGTCTTGAGCTCAGGTCCTTGAGATAAATTGGGCAGAGGAACAGTTAAATATGAAGTTCTCATGTGCTGTGAAAGCACTGAAGCTACTCGTCTTGGTCCAGTCAATAAGCAGAAGGGTACAGGTGAAACTCTTCTGGGGTATGCACTGCAGCATCATCCTTTTGGCAACATTTGGACTCAGCCAGGC
The DNA here is from genome assembly GCF_034638445.1 of Ciconia boyciana. NCBI lineage: Eukaryota > Metazoa > Chordata > Aves > Ciconiiformes > Ciconiidae > Ciconia > Ciconia boyciana. The sequence continues at coordinate 9,033,705 of NC_132936.1, read as the reverse complement.
TTTTATTTTTGTGCCTATCATTGAGAACTTAAACATTGAAGAGGGACATAATTGCAAGAATATTATATTAGGATTAATCTAATAAATGCCGTTGGAGTTTGGATTCCTAAAACTCATTCACTAGGGCACATCAGTTCCTATCTTGATCTAGTCTCTAGGACTTTTTTAAGCTGACTTTATTCTGACTTTTTAATCTGACTTTATAAAAAACAAAACTGAGACCAAACTGATTTTGAGGAAATTACTAGACCCTGTAGAATTGAGCAGAGTGCTGCCGGCCTTCTAAAATTATGCTTTCAACCTCTGTACTGGGAATATCAAGTTGGGACTTTTCCACAATCATTTAAACTCGAAGCACGCAGCAAGATTTATCTGCAGGAACACGTAGTGTGTTCTTTCCTTTCTACCCCCCCCCCCCAACTTTTTATTTCTACATGATTGTGCCCTATTGGATACAAGACAAACGTACTCCCTCCAGAAGGCTCTGCGATGCAAAGAAGAATAGAGATCTGCCCTCCCCATGGTGATAGAATGCCTAAATAGTAGCCAGTGTGAGCAAAGGAGCTGGAGTAATGGTAGTTTAACCACTAAGAAATATATTCAAAGGGCTATCAGTATTAGAAGAAAATCAGCTAAAAATAAGTCTGCCCCTTCCTAATGTTATATGGTGGGTAGAAGGGAAATATTTATCAATTTTCCACTTTTCTTCCCCCATTATTTGATTTAAAAATTCTTATTGAATGGTGTAAGGGGATTGTCATCAGCCGGGTATGTAACCAAGAGTATTTCTTCCACCCAGTAAAACCACTTTTATAATTGTCTGTCCCGTCGCTTTCTAGTACTGAAAATAGCCTTTTTCCTGCAGAAGGATGAAGAGTGCTGCAATGTGAGATCTCGCTTGCAGAAAAATATGTGCCTTTGTTTTAAAGACAGCAGTAAAAGGATTTGTTTTGGGTGCTAAATATGTCAGCATTATAAAGAGCCAGCAACCCACTTTGTTTTTAAATGTTTAAATAATTGTTCGTATGCTATGCCTTCTTGAATTATGATTAATTATACAAGTCACAACTTGGTAAGAACCAACCCATGAATGAAATACTATAGTCAGGGGTTTGTTTTTCTGCCTTTTTTTTTTTTATTTTGAGGTGGGTTTGTTTTTTAAAGGCTGGCTAAGAGGCCAGCTGGCATTATTACAGAGTAATACGGGAGAGCTGTGAGCATTGAGGAGGCACAGCGTGACGGAAGGCAGCCAGAAGGATTAAGGTATCTTAGAACTTCTTTGCTACAGGCTTAGTCTGGTGGCAGAGGGAACGCGTAATTCTGCTTTATTTTATCTGTGGCGTGAGATGAGGGAAGGGGTAGGAGTTTTGCCGCCACTGTGGGATGGGGGCAGCGGAGCTGGTGCCGGGCTGTCGTGGAAGTGCAGACAGAAGAAATGGGAGGGATGTTTTAGGTCACCTTTTTCCTAAAGCTTCCCTCCTGTGGGTCTGTTGGCATAAAAGAATAGTGAATGGGGCTGTTTGAATGGCAAAGGTCTCGAGGGAGGATTTGGAGTAATAAAAGCGCACACTGCTCATGCACACCACTTCAGTGTTAATGCTGGGTTGACAGAACTCTGCAAATATTTTAAAGTATTTTTACTGGACATTCAGGGACTACTGTTGCCTCCTGTTTTAGACAAATGTCCCATTTAATCTGTAAGACGATAGTCTACTTTTTATTTATTCTCATTTTTTTATAAGCAACAAAATTAAAGCAGTAGGCATTTATATTTTTGAGATTTGTTTGTGGAAATTCAGGAGAGACTTATTTGTTTGGATTGAGACTCAAACCCCAGCAATGTCAGTCTGCTTCAGGACTTGGTTTTATATTGCAGGTGTCATTGATACCAACTTGCATAAACACATACATACATATTTACACACTTAGATATACACATACATGTATTTATGGATGTACATGGGTATATAATTTTGTGGGCCTTCACTAAATATAATAATAAAAAAAGACCCAAACTGTAGTTTGAAGTTTTTCAGATTTATTCTAAGAATCTAGGTGTGAAGTTGACGGTATCACTTTAATACTTGCACTGACAGTATCTCTTAAATACTTCCCGTATTCGGTTTTAAAACGTAAGTACTTGTGCCTCTTATCTTCTGCGGCCACTGTTCTAAGGAAGAAAATCAACCTTCTTTGTAGCTATTTTACTTTCAAGGTATTGAGCTCTTGTGCCCTAATCTCTCTTGGAAGGGATTGTAGGAAGTGAAGTGCTGACTTGCTGCCTGTATTTAAATCCTCTCTGAGAACTTTTAATCTTTTTTTATTTAATATTTTTAAGTCTGTTTGCAGCACAACACTACTCACAACTGCAGAGACACTTGCGTTTTAGGAAGGCGAGTACAACCTGTTTCATGATGATTGAGATCTGGATGCTGGTGTATTTAGTAAGCCCTCAGGACAGAGGTTAGCTGGACCTTAGGAACAGCCCTTAAATACACATGCATTCACCTTGTATAAAGCTGCTCGTACTTCTGGAAATACCTCGTTCACAGCAGGTGTGCCAAAAGGCTTAACGCTGGCATTACATAGTATTGGGTTGACTAACGTTATTGCCTTAGCTGAAGTGAACTAAGCTAAATGCCACCCAACCCTTCTAGCACTGTTTACGAAAGTAATTTGAGAAAACTTTGAGACCCAACAGGCAGTGGGCACATCCTGAAATGGTGGCAGATGAGCGTGGTTGCAGAGGGACACTGTAATTCCTCACATTTCTGACTTTGGAAATCCTTGCGTTTTGCCTTACTATGGTCAAACTTTTTGGAAGGAAATTGTTCACTTTTCCCATATTTCTGGGATATTCCTGAATTGGAGCCTTGAGTGTTTTATCATATGTTTGCTTAATTTCTAGGTCTGAGGTTTTTGAGTTGTGGGTTACTGTCTGTTTTTTCAATTAATGTCTGTTGTTATGTGGCAAATATTTTTATTCTTAACATATGTGTACTTAATAGCTAAGCATCCTTTAGTGCAGTTTAACTGGCCAAAACCATAACAAACAGCAAATGCTTTTATTAATTTTTTTCTTCTCTTCATTAACTTGCCATAATTGGTGCAAGATGAGCCTACACCTTAGTAAGAGGGGGAAGAAAATTGCAGCTGGCAAGATTAAAGCCCAGTCTGCAGTGAGTGTTGATAAGATAGATTTGAAGAGGGAGGCCATGTTGTCACTGTGGCACTGTTAAATCTCTCTCCCCAAACAGTTGCATGTAAAGCTCCACCTATGTGGCTAATCACGTTTGCGTTGTTGAACATTTCCATAGCACAGCAGTGCTCGCGGTGCTGCTTTAGATTAAATTAGCTGCATACTGTGTTGAATAGATAGCATTTTGAGTACCAATGTGTCAAATGATACAGCCAGTATAAAGTGACTGAAGCAGCATCTTCCTCTCCCTTCCTCAAACCTGCAGGCCTGTCTCCAGGAGGCTATTTAAACTCATTAGAGTCAACAGCTTAGTAGGGCTGACCAGAAAAGGTGATCTGAAAATATTTTTTTTGTCTGTTGGAAGAGACTGTTTTACTTGTAGAAGAATATTAATTTTAGAAAGCAGCAGTACCCAAAATCACTTTGTCTTTTACAGAGGGAGCGCCTCACTGTTTTTTCTGTTGCACAGTAATTTTGTGATCAAGCCCTGGATGTACAGTTCTGCATAGACTAAAATCTGGAAGTAGGTTATTAAAGAGAAGAAGTGGTTTTCTTGCATAGATGCTTAGGTCCTAATTAGAGATTATTTTTTTTTATCTAGACAGCAAGGGAGGTGGTGCAATATGAGAAAGGTGCACTTCTGTTCATGCAGCAGTAGCACGTGCTCCTGGGGGTATTCTTTCTCAGATGGCTGACAAGGGGATATCTCTGTGTTTGCACACCTATCTTCAGAGCATGCCTGGGATCTCGGCAGATTGTGGATGCCTCTTGTTGTATAGAGGCAAAAATAAATATACAGTTGTGGCGGCGTGTGTTGCTGGACAAGGTGAGTTTGTTTACAAAGCACAAGCCTCTCTATGCTGCTTGTTTTGGAGGGTGGGGAAGAACTTATTACAATCAGTTTGGAGGAGCAGATGCCTCCTAGACCTCTTTAATAGCTCTACTGACTGCTGCTCAGATGGACAACTGCCACTGGTTTTCTTCTTAGTACGTTTGCGGTGTCATGACTCAGGCAAGCAGATTCTCAATTATTAATGACTTATCTACAAAGAAAAATAATTAAAAACAAACCCAAAGCAATAGAGCACTTAATTAAGAGTTAGTGGTGGAGTTTCCGCTGTCTCTTAATGGAAAGCTTCCAAGAGCAATTTTACCTTCCAGAAAGAGTACCCGCTTCAGCATGCCTGATTAAAAATGCTTCCTGTGTAAACCAGAAGCTGGATCATACTTTTAGGCAGGCAAATAAACTTATTGATTAGACACTAATTGGAGTTCTGCAAAGTGGAAAGGAGCCTGTACGTATTTCGGAGACTTCATGTAGAGACCTGCATTAGTGTTGTACTGTAGATGATCCCAAGAGCAGCTTATAGGAGGCCTAAGGAAACTTTGTCCCAGAAATGAGTTGACATTTTGGTCCTCTATCTGTTATGGCATCTCTTGGTATCCTGTTGACTTATGAACTCCCTCAGGCGTTTCAGCAGTGTCACTGTTACTGTCCTTGATGTAGTACCATAGACTTTGTTGATGTCCGTCCCTTTTCCATGTCTTCGAAAGCAATCTGTAGCAAATTTCCCCCAAAATAGAAGGAAAATCCAGATGTCTTAAGTAGAACTGAGTTTTTCTGAAAATGCGAGTTAGCAGTTCGTACTTGTGAGGCAAGATGTAAATCCCTCATGGAAGAGCTGTGTACGCAGTGTGTGCGAATGGGTCTGTTGGGCTCTCCAAGAGGCTGCATCCAGGCTGGCTCCCGCCTCCTGCCCTGCTTCCCTGGCGTTTCCTCCCCCAGCAGGTCTCTGAAGCTCTTCCAGTTTGGAGAGCACAGCCCTACCAAGTCTTGCAGCAATAAGACTTGCATAAATAAATAGCTGTCTGGGTCTCACAAATTAAGTGGTCTCTGTTCATGGGGCCAGAGACCATGATCAACTGCTTTAAAAAAAAAAAGAAAAAAAATTAAATAAAATCAGCTTATTGCAGCTAAACTGAATTTCCGAAGGTGTCTATTTCCTCACATCTCTCTTGCTGTTTGGTTTTGTGTGTTGCTGTATGCTTGCTTCTTTCCTTCAATGTCTTCCTCCCTACCCTGTGTTTCTGTGGCTTGTTTTTTCTTTCCACGCTAGCGCGTGGTGTAGACTGTCCTCGCTTTTGCAGCCCTGTTGTCCTGTTCACCTTCCATCTGTGAATGTGTCTGTAGTTACTGAGCATGCATAAACAGCAAGCACACTAAGTAAGTGTCTAAATGTAATTTGGTAGCTTGAAGTAAGAAGCAAAACCAGCAGGATGTGACCAACAACTGCTTTGCAAACCAAATGGGTGAGTGTTGTGTTAAATGAAGTCACAGTCTTTTCTCTTATTTTTTTCCTTATTTTAAAGTGCTGGCAGTTTCGGTACTGGAGGGTTTTACTTTCCCCATGGTCCTCTGTATGCTATGGTAGCTGGCAGTAACTAGCTGATCAGGTAAATGATCTCAAGTCCTGTCCTGATGTCGTTACTGTCTGTGGTGTTTTTGTTTTGCTTTTTTCCCCTCAAGACATAATACACTGGAGGAGGGCTTTAATTTAATTACTTGGAAAGAAGAGTTGGTGAGTGGTCACTCAAGATCTTTAGAGGGTTTTAACCTCCAACTCGTTAGTGTGGCTCGAGATGGAGTCATCAGTGAAAACTGAGCGGGCAGCCTTTTACAATCAGTGCAATCATCTGCTTTAATTATGTTACTTTATGTTCCCTATACAGAAGTAAGTAGCCAAAATTAAATTTTATAAGGAAGCTGTTAATGAATCTTAAGTCACTCAATTTCTGCCTTTTCAGTTAAATTGGAGATAATAAATAGCCGAAACCTTGGCAGTGTCTGATCTAAAACTTGTCTCTGGCTGAACTGTGCTTCCTCAGAGAATTAATGAGCAGAAAAATTATTTAAGCTGCGAGTTTTCTGTCCTTCCTGCTTGAGTTGTGTGGGTGTCAGAGGCTGGATGGAGGCGTGATGTCCTTTAGATGGATGGGTAGAGAGAACAGCATTTCAGAGACGTTGGGCTCCTTCTGGTTTGCGTCAGTGGTGGGCCCAAAATCAGTAGCAGAGAACTGCAAAAGGGAGACTTATGCCTTAAGGGTTGTCCCTGCCTGCAAGGTGATTTTGGCAGCAGTGGTATCATGGCATTCATGTCCACGCTGCCTTTCCGATTCCTCATTCGGTGTGTTTAGTTAATAAGGTTTTGTTTTCTCTGAAGGCTCAGCTTACCCCAGTCTTTCGGCACATGCAGGCAATCGGTTGCCACAGGTAGCAAGGCAAGCACCTTCTGAGTGACTTTGTCAGAGGATGCATTGCGTCGGCTTTCCACAAGCTGAGATATCTTGCTATTTTTTCTTTTTGCTTTTTACTCTAGGTATTCTTTGAAACTTAGGTATTGATCTATCAAACCCTGTATGCTCTGAGTTTCTGTAAACCACCTTTGATGGGAAAGCTGAACAGGGCTGCTGCTGGTGTATGCATCTCGTTGACTAAAATGTGGCCCTCTATTGAGAACAGCAAAGACTAGCATGTTCTCCCTCCCCCGAGGCAAATAAATACCTTTTGACAGTTAACTTGCTAACTGTGTATTTGTGCATTGTGTTAAGCATGATTCCTGGCGTACCTAATTACGTTGAAATAGCAGATAAACAGCTCTTTATACTGACTTGACCAAAAATATTTTTGTTGCAACTTTGATTTATAAGAATGTGGCATTTTTTTTGAGGTGTTTTTAAACAAACATATTCTATAACTGCAGCTGTATTGTTCATAATACAGCTTTGAAAGGGAATTGTTGATTATTATACCCTTAAAACTACAAAACAAATTTCAGTCCATTTAAGAAATTCATGTGTGTGATAAAAGCAGTCCAGCTGAAAGCATGCAGTGTGGCTGTTCCTTCTCATATGTAGGATGTTTATCAGAGTCGTGGTGGGGTTTTTGGGCATTTTTTTGTCTCTGTGTTTCTGTTACTGAATGTTAGGAAGCTTAAGGAAAATATCATCTGCATTTTTAACCTTGCTGAACAGCCAGCCTGCTCTGAAGCTCCTGATTAGTGCAGAATTTGATCAGAAAGCATGATTGAGAGTAGCAGCTTGTCACTGTGTGTGATTAATGACAGCTCCACCTGCCATGGAGCTTCCTAAGTGGTAACAGCAATCCAAACTGGAGTGTCCTCTTCACTGAGTCGCAATTCAGGTTGCAGATTTATTCCCTTGTCTCCACCCCCCACCTCCAAGACTGTGAAGTCGAAAGAAATTATCAGAAATACCTGTAAAGATTTAGGATTGCAACAGCAAACTGCTGGCTGGTGTGGTGAAATATAGTGGTGCAAAGAGTGGGGCAGATGTATTGGTGGTTTTGGTTGTGGGTAAATAGAATATATAAATATGAGTATGCCATGCTGCTCCCAAAATGGGTGCTGCTAGTGCAAGATGCTGCGCAGAATTAGTTCGGGTGCTCTCCCTGTGCCCAGGCAGGCAGTCCCACCAGCTATCCTGGCTGCTCTGACTAGATTTTAGTCATTTTTCAGGCTAGTTCTGTACTAATTCTCAGTGAGAACTTACTACCTTTTTTTTTTTGCATTTATTTTTCAATACTTAAGTCAAAATTTAACATCTGCTCCCCAGCACCTCTCCCTGCTAAGCTCCTGTTTGGCTTACACTCTGACCAAAACCCGTACAGAAGTAGGAGCAAGCCTGTATGTCCTACCTGGCTTCTGAGACCAAACCAATCTGGTACTATACCTGGAGAAATAAAGGTACTGGGAATATATTCTGCAGTAGTTGATGACTTCTGCATGAATGAAGTCTTGCAGATATACTTAGTCATCCTGATGGGTCTCACTAATATTATTCTGGAGTGGAGTCTTTTACATTGCTAGTTGTACAAACCACAGCCTAGATTATAGGGACCTGCCTGGGGAAAGTGTGTATCTCTCTGTAATTGGCAAAGAAAATAAAACTCTGCTAAAAATGAAACTATGAAAGTATCACTAGTGGTAAGTAATGTGCTTCAAAATTGTATTGGTGAGAGCCTCCTCCCTTGTTCTGATGCCTCAGGTAAACACTCTAAATAAATGATGCTTACAGTTTTGTAGCTGACAGATCTCAAATAAAAATACTTGGGGGGGAAAAAAAACAAATTTTTTTTTCCTGGCATTCAGCACCAGCTGCAGGTGGCTTGTCCTGGTAAAGCAGGTGATGATCATGGTGAAGCACAGGGTAATAACAACATCTTGTGGTAGGAAGCACAGGCAGGCTGGGGGAGGTCTGTAACAACGCTGGAGGTCCGGAAGAGAAGAATTTGAGAGGTGGCTGTGGCGGATTGTGAGGGTGACTCAAGCACATTCTAGCATTGATCGCCTTTCTTAAAATAAAAGCTGCTTGCATTTGTGGCAGTGAGGGTGGGATTCGTCTCCCCTTACTTCAGACATCTAAGTTTAAGCTCCTTGCCCCAGGGTGCCTGCACAGTCAGGAGAAAGAAATAGATTGCCCTCTGAATGTGCCTGTTTTGAATATTGTAGGTGCTGAGCTTAAGCTGGGGTTAGCTTTTCTCTCGGCCGGTTTGTGCTTATGACTTGTTGCTTTATTGTTAACCTCATGAAGTTCAACAAGGTCAAGTGCAAGGTCCTGCGCTTGGGTCAGGGCAGTTGCCAGTATCAGTACAGACTGGGTGATGGACTTGGGGATAATGGTAGATGAAAAATTGGGCATGAGCTGGCAATGTGCGCTTGCAGCCCAGAAAGCCAATTTTATCCTGGGCTGCATAAAAAGAAGCATGGCCAGCAGGTCGAGGGAAGTGATTCTCCCCCTCTACTCTCGTGAGACCCTGCCTGGAGTACTGCATCCAGCTCTGGGGATGCCAGTACAAGACAGACATGGACCTGTCAGAGTGGGTCCAGAGGGATGGAACACCTCCCCTGTGAGGAAATGCAGAGAGTTGGGGTTGTTCAGCCTGCAGAAGAGAAGGCTCTGGGGAGACCTTATTGTGGCCTTTCAATGCTTGAAGGATGCTTTTACAATAAAGATGGAGAAGGCTTTTTACCAAGGCCTGTAGTGACAGGACAAGGGGTAACGGTTTTAAACTGAAAGAGGGTAGATTTAGATTGGGCATAAGGAAGACATTTTTTATAGTGAGGGTGGTGAGAGACTGGAACAGGTTGCGCAGAGAAGTTGCGGATGCCCCATCACTGGAAGTGTTCAAGGTCAGGCTGGATGGGGCTTTGAGCAACCTGATCTAGTGGAAGGTGTCCCTGCCCGTGGCAGGGGGGTTGGACCAACCTTCAAAGGTCCCTTCCAACCAAAACCTTTCTAAGATTCTCTGACAATGAATATGGGTGAGATGGATCCCACCCTCTGTGCCAAGACTGAGGGTCCAACTCTCAGATGGCTTGTGCTGCTAGGGGTTCCTTGCCAGCCATAATCTTCATGTACGTGCTTAGATGAGTTCAGAGAAAACCACTTTGGTGTGGTTTGTGGTTGCTCTGGGTGTAGGGCTGCTGCTGCCTTCATTGCAAATTCAACCTGAAATTTTCAGCTCTGGCTGCTTCCGTGCTGCTGCTTCCAGCCAGCCTCCCTGGTGCTCTCTGCTGGGTAAAAGCTTGACACTTCTTTTTAAACAAAAATATCAGTTTCCAGCGCATCTGTTTTGAATGCAATAGGAGAGACTGTGTGTGCAAATAGTTGTTCCGGCTTGTGTCTCTGTCTGCAGTGTGAATTAACATCAGTGTTTTGTCTTAAAAAAAGAAAATGTTACCACATTATGTTGTTACATGCCAGTATAACAGCCTAATAGGACCACTGCATCCAACTTTTCCCCTCTCTCTCTACTTATTGTGGGAAATGCTATCAATTTAACTAATGAGGAAGCCAGAAACAGTAACTTGCAAAGCATTTGTATTTTGGCAGTCTGGTGTCTCTACAATATACAGGCCTGTCTCCTAGTCCTTTGGTTTTAGGAGACGATACGCTAGTTATTTCCATTTCCCATCCTTACCACAGAGTCTGAAGAGTAACATCTCTCAAAATGCAAGCATAGAACGTAATGTCTGGAGAAATATTTGATCTGATTTGCCTTAAAAATATGCATTTGTGGGGAAGGAAATGCTAGAAGGTGTTTGGATGGTAGGAGCTTTTATGGTGCTTTTATTTATAGGTTGGCATCACTAAGTATATGAGCACATCAGCTCATCCTTTGATTTGAGGTGTTAAGGAAGTATTTCTGTCCCTAACTGGATTTGGGGCCTGCAGGGAGACTGTGCCCAGGATCCCACAGACCTTGGTAAAAGAGGCAGCGACAACCCAGTCCTACTGAGTCTGAGTCCTGTTCCCTACCAAGCTGTTTGGAAACAGGACACGGAACTTCTTGAGTGTGCAGAAGAGCATGGCTTTGAGACACCATGGGTGTGTGTTGGTCCTGACAAAGTCCAGGTGATCCTGGGTAACAGCATCATCTGGCCTGTGGCAGTTCACTGTGCAAGTTGCTTGCTTGCAGCATGCTCAAGGGAATTAAGCTTGGAAGAAAGCAGTTAAAGATTTACCTTATTCCCTGCAAGCTGAGGATACAGCTGGGTACTCTGCCTTGCTGACACATGGTGACTTGTTATGGTGTGATGACTTGATCAAGGATCTGAGTGATCAGAGAAATTAAGTCATTTATACTGCAAGGCTAATAATATTTTAAGTGGTGTGAAACTGGTGGTGGTTGTGGGTTTTTATTCCTTTCTGGGTATGTCAGTTTGAGCAGTTGTGCGAAATGAATGGTATTTATTTAGTTGATACCGAAATATATTCTTGGTCTCTAATTTTGATAAATCTCTTTCCTGATACATAATTCAGTTACTGCCTTAAAGGTAGAAAGAGCTTTAAGTGTACCATTGTTTACTTCTATCAAAGCAGAATTTTACCTGCTGACCTAGGAAGGACTCTTAAGATAAAGGTAGTTTTGCTGTACATGAAATACTGTTAAACTTAGATAAATCTAAACAGAATGAATCTGTACATTGCGAAGTCCAAGTGATGTGCAGAAAATGTAGCATAAGCATATGCTTAAGTTGCAAAATAAAAATTAAAAGCCCTTGGTAAAATTGCTTAGCCTATAACTCAGGAACCAGATGCTTAAGTTGTTTAGAAGCAAAAAAAATATTAGCTTTAGTTTCTAGAAAGTGGAAAACAGGTATTACCCTAACTCTGCTGTCAGAAAAGTGACTGTAAAAAGGTGATGTCTTGCTCAGCAGGTCTGTTTCTAGCCTGTATTTCAGGGTTTATTTTCCTTATTTTCTTTTCTTCCTTCCTCCTGATGAATGCTTTTGCTCTTGTTGGTTTTGCAGAGCTAGCACAGTGTTGATTGAGGGGGGCTGGCAGACGCAGCAATTGGAATTATCAACTGCTTTGCCAAATTCTGCATTGCTGACAGCTGTGCAAGCCCATTGGGGACAGTGGCAATGTGCAGGTGTCCCTGTGCATGGGCTTGGCTTGTGGTCCTGGTATTACTGGTAGTGATGGGCAATAAGAAAAGAGTCCAGGATGATTCAGGAGTGTGTGGTGGGATTGGCAGGGAGGAATGTTGGGAGAACATCTCTGTTTTGTAAACTGAGACTTGAGATAAAAGTAAATCTGGAATATCACAAGGGCCTCTTAAAGTCTTTTTTTTTACCTCTTCTTCCCCTTCCCCTCCATATCCAGTCAAAGGAAGTATCGTTTTCAGTCTACTTAAGAGAGCTGCTTGCTTGGAGTATGGGAAAGAAAAATAGAAAAAAGCTAAAACTCTAGTTTTTTCTATATGGAATATTCCCTTTTGTGAAAATTACCTTAAAGCAATAAGGCTGCAGAACAAGATCTCTGTGAATTCAGGCCATTTTGTGCCTTAAAGATTTCTCCCTCAAGAAGCAAAGAAAATAGTAATAAAAATAAATCCAGCTATCCAATTAAATATTGGAATTTTGAAAACTTAGGCGTAGCAATTAAACAGAGCCCCTTCCTCCTTTTATTTTTTCCGCCTATTCTAAACAAGCCCAAAGCACTTTGCCAGCTACAAATGGAGGTCATACAACACAACCCAGTCCCTGTGGTCATTAGCCAGAAAACTGAAATATAGATGTCTCTGGGGCAAAACAAAGTAGTTTTTAAGTAGGACACAACTTCAGGACAGGAAAAGGATGTCATCGAGCTGAGCTGAGATTTTCAAGGTAACTGAAGAAGTTGAGCCCTTAGATTGTAACTTTAAGGGTCTGCACACAGCTAGCAAAGGGACTGCAGCCTTAAATATGCATTTATTGTCGCATTTACCTCTGTCAGTGCCGCTTTCTCGCCACATCTGCCCCTTGATACATGGGGTTTGGTTTGTAGCATCCCATTTTGGAGTTGTTATTTAGAAGTTCTGTTGTTCTTCCATTAAAATGTCATGGGAAGGCTGAAGGACTTTCTCTTCAGGCAAAGCATAGGAATTTTTTTCTTAACTTGGAATAATTTCAGTGCTGTAGTGACTGGGGAAATAAAATAATCCCGCAGAACTTGTCAAAATGGAAGCGTAAACAGAAGCTTTGAAAGCCCATGTTTCGACTGGAAAAGAAAGCACCTTCTCAAGCTGTGATGGCTGATAGGGCTTTACAGTATTTTGACCATAAGTGCTCTAAATTGTATAAAAAAAAAATGAAAGGAAATGGTTTTTCAGTAATTAGTATTTTTTAAGACATTGTTTTTTCTAGATTCTATCATCTCACTTAAATACAGTTCCATTAACTTACCAATATTCAGTTGTAACAATTACAATTGGTTTTATATTTTTTTTTAGCCTACTGTATTGGGTTTGCATGGCAAGGTTTTGGTAGCAGGGGGGCTACAGGGGTGGCTTCAGTGAGAAGCTGCTAGAAGCTTCCCCTATGTCTGATAGAGCCAATGCCAGCTGGCTTCAAGATGGACCCGCCGCTGGCCAAGGCCAAGCCCAAGCCCATCAGTGATGGTGGCAGTGCCTCTGGGATAACATATTTAAGAAGTGGGGGGTGGGGGGGGAACTGGGCAACTGCAGCTGGAGAGAGGAGTGAGAATATGTGGGAGAAACAGCTCTGCAGACACTAAGGCCAGTGAAGAAGGAGGGGGAGGAGGTGCTCCAGGTGCCGGAGCAGAGATTCCCCTGCAGCCCCTGGTGAAGACCATGGTGAGGCAGGCTGTGCCCTGCAGCCCATGGGGGTTCATGGTGGAGCAGATATCCACCTGCAGCTCATGGAGGAACCCATGCTGGATGCCCAAAGGAGGCTGTGACCCTGTGGGAAGCCTGTGCTGGAGCAGGCTCCTGGCAGGACCTGTGGCCCCATGGAGAGAGGAGCCCATGCTGGAGCAGGTTTGCTGGCAGGACTTGTGACCCTGTGGGGGACCCACGCTGGAGCAGTCTGTTCCTGAAGGGACTGCACCCCATGGAAAGAACCCATGCTGGAGCAGTTCATGAAGAACTGCAGCCCATGGGAAGGACTTGCTTTGGAGAAATTTGTGGAGGACTGTTTCCCGTGGGAGGGGCCCCACGCTGGCACAGGGGAAGAGTGTGAGGAGTCCTCCCCTGAGGAGGAAGGAGCAGCAGGGACCCAGTGTGATGAAGTGACCACAACCCCCATTCCCCATCCTCCTGTGCTGCTGGTGGGGAACAGGTAGAGAATTCAGGAGTGAGGTTGAACCTGGGGAGAAGGGAGGGGTGAGGGGAAGGGGATGTTAAGATTTGGTTTTTATTTCTCATTACCCTACTCTGATTTGATTGGTAATAAATTATTTTTTTTCCCCAAGTTGAGTCTGTTTTGCCCATGACAGTAATTGGTGAGTGATCTCTCCCTGTCCTTATCTTGACCCACGAGCCTTTCGTTATATTTTCTCTCCCCTGTCCAGCTGAGGAGGGGAGTGAGGAGGGGCTTTGGGGGGACCCTGGCATCCAGCCAGGGTCAACCCACCACACCTACAATAATGGTATCCTACAGGTTGCAGAAGAGCACCCAAAGATGTGGCAGGGAATATTTCTAATCGAAGTGTGAGGCAGGGAAGAGCTATCGTTTGGGACCTGCACAGCTTCTAAAGCTTAACTGCATTGCTGTGAACGTGGGATTTCTAACAGTCTTCTTGTTCTGTTAAAGGATTTTTTTTTAAACTGTTGATTACACCACCATCTGGGGACTTGCAATAACTTTCAAAAGTGTGACAAGTAGTCCCTGTAGTCACTCTGTGTAGACAAATGCTGTTGGAGATGTGGCGAAGCTCGTGTGTGCAGCTACTGCAGGGTTGTGGTATGGTTGACATGAATTTAATGGGACTCTCTGGCAAGAGTCCTTGCAAAACTGATTGTGTGAGACCCACTTAAAAAATGATGGTTTTGCTTGTTGGGATGCATATGGAGGAGATGCTGTCTCTCCAAAGTGAGGGATCAGGCAGGGTTCTTCATGACTTGCTTTGTACAGGTGCTGCCTTCTTCTGTTTCTACCTTAGGGTATCAGTTTAGTGAGCAACCAAACCTAACTTTTGGGGGTTGATGGTGGGACATGAAACCGGAGTCTTGGTAATGAGTTGAGTGATACTCAGCTCTTCTTACAGAACTAAAGAAACATACTGCCCTTCCTATAGACTTATGATGTTATTTCAACAAATGGAAACTCCAAGTGTAATGTCTATGAGGGGCAATAATGGAATTAAATGGGAATAAATGTGTGGGTCTTGCTCCATAATCCACCTCCAGTGATGCTGACCATAAATCTCTGGCTGAAGCTGGTTTTAATATTAAACAGGATTCTACATTTTAATAGAATGAGCATGCAGCTGAGACATTAGCTCATCAGTCTTAATCCACTGTTGCATCTGATAATTCATTTAGCTTTTCACTCTGTCTGTCTGTCTTTGAAGCTGTAAAATGGGTAAATTTGTAATCCCTTCCAGAGGAAACTATGGGAAGGGTTGCATGGCATTAAATCCTACCCTAGGAAGGTCCCAGGGAAGCACTTGTTGCAAGGATGCTACAGCAACATTATTTTTTTTCCCAAAGCATGTAGAAGTACTGTGTCTTTAGAAGAGGGAAGAGGACCAAGAACTACATGGGGTTGACAGTCCACTAGAAAAGTATGTAGGTTGTGGGTAGAGAAATATCCTGGGGGTGGGCTGTGCCAGCATGGGCTGGTGGAGCAGACAGACACACTGCCTGGAGGCTGTGCGCAGGGGAGAGGATGCTGCTCTGGAGTCCTTTCCTCTAGTCTTCTCACACAATGTCCTTTGCTGGCTCTCATTTGTTACCATGGGTTTCAGACCTTCCCTCACCCTCCTGCTGTGTCACTTTTTCCCCCGTTTTTTCTTTGCCTTAGAAACAGCAAGACAAAAATAAACAGGAATAAAGAAATGATGTGTCACCCACAATGCTTGTTGCCATTTCTTTTTGTAGGGTCTACCTCTTTTTTTCCACCTGCTTCCATCTCTGCTATTCTGACTGGCTTTTTAGAGCAGACAGTGCCAATGTGCATTGCGGATAGACCTATGACAGTGGTTGGTCCCACATGATTTTAACATGAAAATAATAAGTACAGAGGGCTGACTAAAATCTAAATACCCATAGAAGAAAAGGAGGCTGTTCCTCTCAGGTGATGTTTGCCACTTCTCAGTTCAATGTCTCCTACTCATCTGCAAGGTCATCAGGGAGGTCCTGCAAATTGTGGCTCTAATTTGATAATTTAACTTTGTCCAGATGTTTGTGTGTGAGGTTTCTTGTTGTTATGGCTGTTGAGAATGATCCTGCTGGGTCTGTGAACACTGAATCTGTCTGACATGGAGTCTGAGTGGAAACATAGGTAGTAAATGTACAGTGAGTCTGGTTGCTGTGTGTGGTTTTCTTTTCCTCTAGGATTGTTTTTTATGCATAAGTATATTGTAGCAAAATCACTGGAGCTCTTAAGGTCTATCATTCTTCGACAGTGTTTTATATCAGCATTATTTTAGGGCTCGTAACCTTCTACTGATCTCTTTCTGATTCAAATAATGCTAATTTAAAATATATTTATATCTATGTATGTATATATATAGTGGGTAGAGAGCAACTTCTCACCAGAAGTGCAAGTTGAAATGAGTGCATTACACTGAAGAGAAGCATGGGTTAATTTTTTTTAAGAGATTTTGAGAACTCTTTCAAAGACAGACTCTTCGTAATTTAATGTCTAGGTTTTTTTTCCCTTTTTGGAAATGGGGAAACTTCTTTCCTCCAGCTATTTTCAGTGAGCCAGTTCCTAGAATTTTAAAGAGAAAGGATAATATTTAGGTCATATGAAGTAGGCTGTTGGAGGCTTACTTCAAATATACTGTAAATATCATAGTAACAGTTATGAAAGAAGGAGAATAGTCACCTCAGAATATTAAACATCAAGTAGCTTCGCTAAGCTCTTAATTAAAACTATATGAAATGCAGTGTAGTGCCACATTAGGCTATGTGAATGAACCAATAAGATTTTCTATGAAAGAGGAGAGTAACCATCCAAGAAAAGTATATGTGGGACAATTAAAGCTGGAATGCTGGTGTTTTTTCTTTAAATGGAATAAACTTGAGAGGAAAAATAATAGTTCTGTTGTCCATCAGAAGAGGCTCTGTAGCTCTTCAGTGGATGACCAAAATCTTTAGGACTCCAGAGCTGGGAAGTGCTGCATATGCCATTGAGGCATACCCACATTGTAATGCTGAGAGATCTGCAAGGATAAATAAAAATTCAAGACCTGTGGACATAAAAACCTTTCTGAATGTAATTATTTCCTATAGCTGAAAAGAGTTTTTTGAAAGCCTGGGAATGGCTTGACAGAAATTGGTAAGAATTAATAAGTAGATCTTTTTTTATTGTTTACACTGAAGTAATGCAGTATCAAAAGAGAACATTAAAAGCTGGCCTAAGATGAGAGTTTGATTGAGTATAGAGACCCACAGTGACATCTGGTCAAATGAAGTTAATCTCTTCTCTGTCACAAACTATCAAATGTTACACTTTGGCTCATGGGTAAGTGCTCATTAGCAATGGGGAGCTACTAGTATCGCTTTTCAAGGGCCTGGAGAGACCTTCTCCGAGGTGTTGTGACTATGCCAGTTCAGGGAAGGTTAAGTCAGGACAGAAGAGGCACTTGCAATGTCTGTTGCCCCATTGTCCCCAGACAAGGGTCTCTGAGGCCACCGGTGTGGAGGGGACCCAGGCAGTGTGCTGCAGCCTTGCAGCTGGCTGGGTAGAGAAGGTAATGCAGGTGTCCCTGAAAGGATGGGTACACAAGAAGTTTTTTCTTGAGCAGTTTTGCCTGAATCCAGCCCTAAGTATGCTCCTGAGGGAAAGTGGACAGTTGCAGGGAATTTGGCCACCAGCCCAGCTTTCAGGCCACTCATAAACTGAATTAAGACGTAGTC
Source organism: Ciconia boyciana (assembly GCF_034638445.1). Taxonomy (NCBI): domain Eukaryota; kingdom Metazoa; phylum Chordata; class Aves; order Ciconiiformes; family Ciconiidae; genus Ciconia; species Ciconia boyciana. The sequence continues at coordinate 9,016,114 of NC_132936.1, read as the reverse complement.
TTCTGTGTGCTGCGTTTTGACACTTTGATTTGTTTCCAGCAGTTGTGGGCAACAGATACAAGCAAGGATGGAGTGCTTGTGAAGTGATGTTTCCCTGTGGATGATTGCTGTTTAGAGAGACGTAATGTGTGATGTGAGAAGTGGGAAGCAGAGGGTGTTTTCCTCCCCTTTCTTTTCATATTATCATCATTTCACACAGTGCCCTTACAGAGGGGTCGCTGAGACAATATTAAGTCTGCACTCCCACTGCTCTTTCCTTTGGAGGGGCAGAAGGAAAAAGGTTTGGTACCCAACGGCTTGTCTTTGTCTTGCCTGTCTTCAGGCTCCTGTGGTTCAGCATGGAGCTCCGTGGACAACCTCTGTAGTTGGGAGGTGGATTGGGCACATGGAATAGATGAAGCAGACTTGAAGTCCTTTGAAAAGCAATTAAATTTGCCTGTCATTTGCTATTCAAACGTGTCCAAGTGATATGTCAGTGAGTTGATTTTTGAACTGCAGTCCTGTTTTGCAGGAGAATGATGTTGAGCTCTATGTGTGTGTATATATATGTTTTTGGTACCTGCTAGGAGTGCTGTAAAGAGCTTAATGGGACTGAGAGATGAATGGGTTGAAGCATACCCTCAGTAAGGCAGATAGGTGGGGAACTCTAAAACAAAATCCTCCTTGCCCCCACATGATCTAATTGGGGAAAGAATGCAGGAAAAACACGACTGTGTGAAAATCGAGCTCTGGTGTCACAGGGTACGTACCCAGTTGTGGCTTACCTTTTTGTTGCCGCACTCCAAACGCTGATGGGATTGTAAATGGTTCTGTGTTAAATGTATGCAAACCAGATTGTACAAAGCAATGATTTAAAACAACAACAGTCTTTCATCTTTGGTGAAGCCAACAAATATCATAAAATCTAAATTGTCTGGAAGAAGTAGTTTGTCTTTGGATCCTGACAGCATTCAGCAGCTGAAATATATAAATGCACTCAATTCTAGCTTTTGAGCCTAGATTTAATGAGATGCTCAGAGGGAAATCTTTGGATGGACTTATGTAAATTCTAGAAATGGGCCACTGTATTGTCACAGATAATTATTTTATCAACTTTTGATCCATTTTTATAAGTAATCATTTTATCAGACAACACCTGAGTCTGCTCTTTACCTGTTCTTTTTGAAAATAATTTTCAACAGTAGCAAATAATCATTGGATGGAAACGGAGTCCTGTCACTGATGCTACTGAATAACAACTGATGAACGTCGAGCAGTGTGTCAGCTGCTGGGCTCTGCATGGGTGCAGGATGCACCTACCTGCAGTTCAGCTCCAGCTTTCCAAGTTGTAACTATGGTGCAGGAAGAATGGAGGAAAAAAAAGGGAAGGGTTTGGTGTGGGTTAAAGCAGGAAAAGTGTTTTGCTGTTGGTCACTTATCCTAAAAAAAAAAAATAAAGAAGTAACCAATATCTGAAAGGTGTGAGAGCTCACACTTCCTTACATCTGACTTTCTTCTAATGTAGTGCTCTAATTTCACTGAGCAATCTGCCCTTCTCATTCACCGCTTGGTATAGCTCAGTGATGAGAGATGTTATCTGGTCTCAGCATCTTCCATTTAGTTAGTAAATGGCCTGGAATGCTTTTTTAAAAGAAAGATATTCTCACATAGATATGAAAACAAAATTATGTTTTGGTAAAGGTGTCCTAGTAAGAAGAACAACCCTTGGAAATGCCAAGGGTTGCATCAAATCTTAGAAGAAAGTTGTTAAATTTGATCTGGTAGCTGCTCACTAATTATGAACTGAAATTTCTGGGAGCAAAAGAATGCCCTTTGTTTTCCCTCTTGTCAACAGCTTAAAATAAGGTATTCTAAAAAGTATATGCTCTTAGTTTCTCCTCCAATGTGAATGTGAGCTATAGATAGTGGAGTCTACTGCTTTTCTTTTTTGCAAAGGGCTAATATTTTTATGTATATCAGAAGTGCAATTAGGAACCCACAACCAAGATTGTGGGTCCAGCTGACCTAGACGCTGCACAAGCTCCTGAAGGCACTCCTTCCCCTCAATGGGCAAATGAAATGCAGGAAGAAGGGAACAGAGACCTACCACATACCTGAAGCTCCAGATACATCTTTCTGATCCGATTCTAATGCCATACTTTCTGGGTTATCTAGCCTGCTTCTTTCCTGTGCCATCAAGGCCAGCAGTATTTGATGTGATTTAGTCTCACTTATTTGTCAAATAACAGTCACTTCTCAAGTACCACAGGATTATTTTTTTCATCCTTTTCTGCATTTTTCTCCAGTGGCTTAGTACCTGTGTAGATGTTGGCAGATGTTTTGGCCTCATCAATATGAGAGATTTGAAATATTTTCATCTTTTGCTGGGCAACCTCCATTTTGATGACTCTTGTTTATTCATTGACTTATTTTAATACTTGGTCCTTCCCAGAGGATTTATTTTGAAGGTATTCAAATGTCCAGCTGCAGTTTCAGATTTTTGTTTTCACTGCCAGACAGTAAGCTCGAAATAACTTTCAAGTCATCTCCCTTACCTCTCCTCCAGTGACCAGATCATGCCAGCATGTATCCTGTCTGTGCTCGAAGGGTTTGTTTCTTCTTGACAAGTTGGGTAAATTGTTTGTGTCTTCTCCCTGACAAAATGTTTGACTTGGGACTGTTGAGCCTTGGGTTTTACAGCCAGTTAATATAAAAAAAGTATTCCAAATACAAATAAAAAAAAAAATAAGTTAATGCTGGTTGGGATCCCCTCCCCTGCATACTTCAATCTTTACTTGTATGTTGGCTGAGTTACTACTCAGAGAATATATGTTTATCAGCAAACTACATTCTTCTAATCAGAATCACCGAATGGTTTGGGTTGGAAGGGACCTTGAAAGATCATGTAGTCCAACCCCCCTGCCTTGGGCAGGGACATCTTCCACTAGATCAGGTTGCTCAAAGCCCCATCCAACCTGACCTTGAATGCTTCCCGTGATGGGGCATCCACAACTTCTCTGGGCACCCTGTTCCAGTGTCTCACTCAATGTATTACTGATTGCAGTAGTGGGTAACTCTTCATGCGTTTTGGAGTGAGGTCTGTGGTAATGGTGCCTTTCTGGTGGGAGAAGGTGGTGTTGGGTTTGTTTTGGTGGGGTTTTTGTCTGGTTTGTTTGCTTTGGTGCTGGTAACTGTTTTAAGACCATTTAACTGTGCAAGGTACATGTGGATGGTGATGTTTTACTTTTGTTCCATGTTACAACACTTAAGGTTTCTGTGAGGGCATCATGGGGGGCTTATCTGGCCCTATGGTTAAGGAAAAGAGACTGGGAGAGCATTTTCCATTGGATAAGCTATTGTTGGATTTTGAGCTGGAAGACTGTGGATTAACTACAGGTTTGCTGCTTCCTTTTTCCATGGTAAAGATGATGCTGGAGGAAAATTCCTATTTACTAGTGGAAGGAGCATAATGTCTCTTTGTCATCTTTATCTGGTATTTTGAGTATAATTTCATTTTCCTGTTTTTCCTCTGTGTGCTTTTCTAGGTCTGGAAGAATTTGGGGATTTTTTTTTATCAGTCATCTCTTTATCCCAGAGTTTCAACATTTTCTGTGAGTTGGTTTTCACTGGCAGCTTTCCCCTAAGCTGCTGTTATTGTATCTTTCATGCCATTGTCTGTAGTGTGAAATGTTAAGCAGCTTAGCCATGACTGTTTAATTTCTCTGTTAAAGCCAGTGTTTTTAAATAGAGTTGGCCTGCTTAGCACCTCTCAAAAGTTTGTGGATATCCTCCCATTACACTCTTCTGGTGCAGATTTTTACTTTGTCTGTAGGTGATAGCAGCTTTCTGGGTCAGGCCCCTGAATTTAGAAGGCATTTTATTTTAGCTTCTTTCAAAAACTACCAGTTTAGTATTATTAACTGTGTAATTCTTATTTTCAGACTGTTTTTTCCTTTTCATTTTTTCCTAATGTCAGCTGCTTATTTCTGTGAAGCTGTATGTGAAAAGTTAAATGTGTTGTATCGTCTTTCCTACAGAGAATATCCCCTGCCTCTGATTTCTGCATCTCCAAAATTACCTTCCATTGTGGGAAGCAGTTGGTGTGTAGCCTATAACATGTCAATTTTGAATTGTGTTAGATATGCATCTTACAGTCCATAAAATCTTTTATTGATATTGATCTGAAATCGCCACTGTAATTGTGTTTAGTCCTCCAACATGGATTTTTCTTGGTGCTTTTTTTTTTGCCTTTTTAAAGTTTGTTTTTTGTTCTTGCTTTGCATGAAAAGTGATCAGATCAGATGTCAGCTGCACTACACACTTTAATATCCTGGATAAGTTGAGCTACGTTTTCATTCCAGTAGGCAGGTTTTTAATCTGATCTAGGGGTAGATATCTTACTAGGGGAATGAATATTCTACCAACAAGAAATCCCAGAGCGATTCTGTCAATCTTTTGCCATCCTGACTCTCTTTATTATTATTTTCATTTATTTATTTATTTCCAAGCACGCTTACCAATTTCATTCTTCTCTCTGGTTGTTGTCGGGACTCTCCAATGTAAGCAGATGTCATGGCTGAGGACGCTGTCACAGTTTGTAGCAAGCTGCGAGTTCAGCAGCACAGTTGTCTGGTGTGCAGTATCCTATAATTGTCATTTTCCTATATCACATTTGAAATGCAGCTTGCAGAAATTGGCTGTTAATTGGCTCCCAGTCCTTCAGCAGTTTTTCAGCATTAGAAATCCTAATTTAATGTTGCTCTTTCTGTGGGGAGGGAGGACCATTTTCCCATCTTGGTTCATCATGTCTATGATGAGTTCTTGTATTTAGTTATATCTTTTAACCCACTCCTCAACATCGACATAAGCTGTGGATTTTGAGAACACACTCATCTGTTTTCTGTTACTTGTATAGCTTTTGACCTTGCTGATTTCTAGTATCCTGGAGAGCTATAATTGTAGCTGGTAGAGGAGCATTCATTTTAGAAATTGCTGTTGCATTTGGAATATGTTACTGCCACTCCTCCATGCCTCCCCAGCTGCGTGGTGCTGTGCTGCTGGTAAAAGGGAAGATGGGAGCACTCAGTATCCAGTTTTGTCAGGCAGCCCAGCCAGCCTAGCCTGAGAAGTCATCAAAGGGGATTTGACTAACCCAGGCAAGGAAAGGCTTGCAAAGTGCAGTAGAGTTGAAACCATTACTTAGCAGGTAACGATTACAAGTGGCCAAGCATAGTAGCCAGCTTCAGCTGCTCCTGATATATCCATGGGCAGAGCTGGCTTGTCAGAGCCTCGGTATCCAGATAATTTCTCTAAAGGCTCAATTTTTGAGACCTTTTAGCGTACAGTTCATTGTAGTGGCAACCTTGTTTGGCTTGTTGACTTAACTGCCCTACTTGAGTACCTCTGCTGGTCAAGTCTGCAGTTCACTGCTGAGGGTAGCTGGGAAGCCAGTGGGTCTGTAGCACAGCAAATGACTTGCTTTTCATGTGGTCCTCACTCTTCTGGACCTGCCTGTCTTGGCTTAGCCTATACTGGAGAAAGTTGTAACTCTTGGTGTAGGTTGTGAGGTTCCCATGATGTTCTCAGCTCTCTGCTGTGTCAACATGCAGATCCTAAGGAAGAGACCACTGGCCTAGATGATGATAAATTTTAAATGATATCTTTCTATGAAAGAGAAAGAATGAAATGGATGAATGAAATGAAATGGATGCTTTCCCATTTCTACTTGTGTGCAGTCCTTTTACACAAATGGTATGTACCTTTGAGAGTTGCAATGATGATAAAATTGTTCTACTTAATTTTTATTTTTTTAGATCCAGCTTTGTGTGCATAGTAGGGATATACCCCCTTCTATTGCAGTAGTGAAATTTGTCTGTATAGGAAGTCCAAAATTATACTTGACTTGTTAGGTAGTATGGCTTGCTGACCTGTAATCTTCAGTCCACTACCATGTGTAGGTTTCTTGACCTTCCTCCTGTGTCTGTAACTATATATTAAACTACACATGTATAACTATATATAAACAAAAAAAATAAATTAAGCATGTCTTTCAAATACTACTCACGTAGCATTCAGATGTCATCTTCATTTATGTGACATGGAATTACGGTGAAAAAATGTACAGGCATGCATCTCCAGCTTTCCTTGGGATCTTGGACAATGTTACATATTACTGCTACCGCATATAATCACAGGTGGAGACTGTGCTGCAAGGGATAATCTCTTGTTGTTTGTTACATTGAGTGCTTTTTCTTTTCTCCTGTTTTTTAATGAGTCCCTTTCTGAAGTAGGCTAAGCCTAGTTGTCCTTTTATCAAATCCCAGTTGGTGATCGCTATTAGCAACAAGATAACACATTTTCACAAGCTTGCACCTGGTTTTTAAAAAAAAAAAAGAGCGTGTGCTGCTTAGCACATAAGCTTTGTCTCTTAGGTTGTAAGGGTTCAATTTGAATAGCTGATTCATGTTCTGTAGTTAGATACCTAGTATGTTAGCTCTGTGAGAAGCTGTAATCTGTTTTGTTTGGCTTGCATTTCACTAAAGTAACCTGGAGAAGTTTTAAATGCAGAGATTTTCACCTGTTATGACTGTAAATCATTACTGTTTAACGAATGGAAGGCAGAAGCTGAGTTGCCACTGTAGGTATGAGGATTTTTTGTAAGAAAAAGTTTGCTTGATGGAGGATCTTTGTAGCCTTAACTCAAGTTCTAATCAAGCAGTTAACTGATTATTAAATCAACTATGTGAATATCTATGAAGTGGTTACTGAGGTTCTTCCCAGCAGCTCTTCTGCAGACAAAAAGGACTGTAAGCTGAATCCAACATTCCTTACAATCAGTGAAGAGGGTGTTTTATGTTTGTGAACTTTGGATCAGGTCCGATCCAAAGTTCAGGCACTAGAAACAATGAGGTGATTTAACAACTCGGCATGTGTTCTGCTTGTTCCCTACCACCCACCCCACCACTCAGTTTGGACTATCTTAATTTTACTAATAGAAACCATATCGACCTTACATGAGATTCTAGTCTGTGGTAGTATTGCCATGAGCTTCTAAGATGCCATCAAGGCAGAATTCTAGAGGGGACTCTAATATTACAAACTGATGTGGGGAGGAAAAAAACATGGAATGGTTTTCTGGCATGACCCCTGAAATTTCAATATGTCATCTACAGAAAACTTAAATCTCCAGTGCTTACATATCTGACTCTGTGCTTAGTCTTCCCATCGACAGTAAGTAGCATGTTTGTGTTCCAGCACTGTTCTGAGTAAACATGTTTTTAGGAAGCAGAGTATATCTCTTCTGGCTGAAGAATATGCAACAGGAGCTGTACTATATTAGTTGTTCAGGTTAACTTGGTCTTAACTATCTCTTTGAGGGTCAACCCCCCCCCCCCCCGCCATGAAATAATAAAACAGATGGAGAGCGTTGTTTCTTCATATCTTTCTGTGATAGGCAACATCCTTCTAACAGAATTACCTGTATTAAATTATGGATGAACTATATAGCAAAACTAACACAAACTTCAGTATTTTCTAGCCATTCCCCTCCCATGTGTGTCCTAAATGGCATTCCTCTGTAGATATTCCTGTAATTTCATCATGGGACAAGCAAAACTATACCCCCATGCAGCAAAGCCCTTGATGATGTTGGGATTTCAGTGACATGAGTGGGAGTGAGGAACTCTGGATCTGTTTTCCTTTGCAGCCTTTAGGCAAATATTTCAAGAGACTTCCTAGCACCTGCTAAACTTCCTGAAAAAAAAGCTTTTCTTGGTGAATTAACTCGCATATTTGTGTTATGTGAAGGTCGGCTGGGAGTCCTGTCTGGGCATAAGAGGCTGTCATCCCGGCAGGTTGGGAGTGCGGTCCCGGGGCAGGGGTGCTGGGGAGATGCCGCATATGCTCCCTCGGGGCAAGCAAAGCCCTTGCCCAGCTGTTTGGAGACACCAAGGAAGAAAACAAGATCAGTGTTAACTAGTTCCCAAGGGGACTTTTGCTCATCCCTCTGTGTCAGGAAGCTGGTTGTTCTAAAACAGTCTTCTGAGTGAGGAGCAGCAAGCCCCTAGGCTGCTGGGGTGGTGGGCGAGAGCGATGGGGTCCTCACAGAAGAGCTCTGAAATTTAGATATGCCCTTAGCTATTTAACTTGCTTCCTGAACTCCTACATCTTGCAAGAAGTGAGAACATTTCACAGGAAATGAGCAGCTGACCACAACAAATGTGGTGTTTTGGATTTGAGGGTTTTTGTTCTTCCCCCAATACTGGCTGCATTAGGTTGCCAGTTAAAGCAGCATGGGCTGAAGTCCTGGCTGTGGGTTAGGCCATAGAGGTGCTTGCCACTTAAGGCCCTCTTTAGGCTCTGTATACCTGAGGTTGCTTTAAATGCTATAATTTTAATTTTAGCTTGATTCTGTATGGCTACATCTATACTGGTAAACTAAATAGGGCCAGGGCACAGGCTGGAGTGTAATTGTGCATTTGGGTGGTCTTCACGTGCTCCTGGGCAGGGTTTTGGCTGAGGGCTTTCCCTGGACCGTGCTCAGGTGTGGACATGTCTCTGGAAGCAGGATGGACAGAAATACATCTCTGGAGGGGAGTTTGGGCATATAGGTGGGAGCTACACTGTGCCAGAGAACTGGCACTGACCTGCTAAATGCTATTTACTGGTATAATACATTTGTTAAGCTGAAAAGCCTTTTTGATGCTCTGTTTTGGTTTTTTGTGTGCCTGGAGCTCACAAGCATGCGTATGTACATACAGATGTATGGTATGAGATGGCAGAGCCGTTTCTACCCCGTGTGGGAGCGCGGTGGCGGGGAGCAGGCTTGCCTTCCTCCTGTGCTGCAGCAGGGAGCAGGAGAGCCGCCCTGCTGGGAGGGGTGGAAAGGGTCCTGCACGCAGGCTCGCATCCCAGCCTGTGCCCTGATTGATAGCCGGGTGGTTGCAGCTGCCTCCTGGGGGCTGAAGGTGGGATTCCAGGTCTCAGGCAGTGGAGGGGATTGAACCACGGATGTCTGTATTTAAGGCAAGTGCTTCAACCACTGAGCCATTGAAGGAAAGGGGAATGATACCTTTGAACCGCTTAAGGGGAAGAGGTCAAGAAAGCTCCCCCTTTTTATTGCTCTTTGCAGAGGGGAAGGGAGGTGAAACAAAGAGCAAACTCCGGTAGGGAGATCATGCCTGGGAAGCTGAAGTGAGGGTTTTAGCTTCCTGCAGAGAGCAAGATTTTAGGGTTGGTTCCTCTCCGCAGCGTTTCCTGGGCTTACGCCAGACTCCTGCCTTCCCAGTGTCCTGTCTTATGCGAGCCCCACTCCTGGCATGCCTTGCAGTGCCGCGTGCCCGCAGGGAGTGGGAGCACCACGCTGCCACATGGCGTGTTCCTCGGTGGTTCCCACCTTCAGCACCTTCTGCAAATGCTGATTCGTCTTTCATGATCTAATCTGTGCTTAGTAACTAAGAGTATTAAGACTCGTTTGCACAGTGTTTTAAAGGCGGTGTATAACTACAGGTCCATGTGATTTTTATTTTTTTAAACATACTTTTTCTGATGTTGATGTTAATACCGCCTTAATGCATTTGAGTTCCAGTCTGAACAGATTCTGTTACTTGGTCAAGTCTAATTCTGGGGCTTTGGAGATGCTTTTATAAAATACTTGTGGGTTTTCACCCCCTTTTGGTACTGTATTCATCTCTGAGACAGTTCCATGAAATACAGCCTTGAATTGATGACATTAACTTTTCTTGATCCAAGAGATTAAATGTGGCTGTAAATTTTTAAGCAGAACCAGTTGCTGCCATTCCCCATCAAAGAAAATCTTGTGGACTTGAACAAATAAGACTTAGGGAGAGTGTTCTCCTGGGGAAGCTGATTAGTTAATACTGAAGTAATATCTTTTTCTTTCCTCTCCCCCTGCATCTCCAGACCTGAAACAACACAAACGATTCCTAGATCAAAAGACACTTGAATCCCTTTTATCGGACAAATATCACAAACAGTAGGCTCTTACTTTTCACTTGAGTAATGGCATGGGCTTTCATGATTCCTTTAATAAACTTAACGTAGGTCATAATACCCACCACTGCATCCTTAAAGTGGTATAAATCTTGGTTTCCAGAGTTTTAATTACAGTGGCTGCTCCCATTAGGTGGTCTTGTTTCATGGCAGGATGCTAGACAGCTCTCTTGCTCCAAGTCATTTATGTGGACTGCGGGTGTGTCTGTCAAACCATAATGAGCAATGAAAGAATGAAGAATGTTAATTTAACTGATGCTGCTTTTGCTGTTAACGTAAGTACCACCAGCTGCACCTCGTAAACATTGCTGTTTGCTTGCCTGTGCGTTGCCATTCAGTGAGACCTAGTGTGATTGATAGAGGCAGAATTAGACTGATGGCTTGCGTGCCCCAACTTTTCTCTAGTGCTACTTCTGTGAATGCTTTTTTGTTACAAGAGACAGGTCCTAAATTTTAATTGCTTTTCAAACTAGCAAGTGCTACTCATGTCAAATGCTGATAATTGGTTTATGACATAGAGGTATTATAAATTAAGGAGAGGTCAGCATAGATAATGTGCGTATTACCTGCTGGAGGAACAATGGTTTTGTAGAAGTGACACTTAGGAGATGCTCACTTTGGTGTGCGGGGGTTCTTGATGCTCACACACAGCTTCTTAAACAATAGGCCCTAATAGGAAAGGACTGTCTGCAACAATAGCAGTGCTCGAAGTCACTTTATAATTAGAGAAATTACTGAACAATGCAAAACTCCACGAATGGCGTTTTTTCCGGCCCATTAAGTGTTCATGTAAAACTTCAGAATAAAGCTGCATACCTCCTTTCACCTGTCAGTTGTGGTGTGCACTGAGCAAAAGCACATTTTGTTCCTCTCGGGCGTGTTGTTAGGAGGGTGATGAACCCCAAGAATTTGACAGAGGCCACTTGTGCTCCAGTGCCAGCTCATCCAGAAGCATTTCTCCCTCCTGCCCTTGCTCCACTGATTAAGGTGCTCCTGTACCTCTTGGCATGAAGCTGCTTCTCATTGACATGCTGTTGAATATTTTCTTCTTTGCCTTGATGGTTCCTTGAAGTGTTTCTCATCTCTAGAATGGAGCTGTGCTCACTCTGTCCTGATATACCCAGTTATTTTAGAGGTGATTTACTACATGTTTCCATTTTTACTCCAAGTATATGTCAGGGTGAAATGCTCTAAATCAAAATGACTACAGTCTTTAGGATTTAAATTATTTAGGGTTTAAAACAAGAATACTTATTTAAGTAATTGATTTATTTTTGTTCTGTATTGCATATAACTTATTACCATAATATTCTTCAGTTAGTAATAATTGAAATGTTATGACTTGCAACTAAATACTTTCAATTTATACCACTCTTTTCTAGTCATAGTAATATACTCTTATCTTTGCACACTATTAGGTTTTAACGCTTTATGTTCTTTAAGTAATTGTAGTTTTATTAAATTTTTAACAGATTAATTAATTCATGGCAAGCCATACTTCAGATATTTTTCTGAACACCTGCAATCAGTGAAGCTCTTTGTTTTGAGCAGTGATGGGAGAGAGGCAGAACGCAGCAGAACTGGTGGTTATGATCACAGGACCTGATGCTTATGGCACCAGGCCACAGGGCAGGGTCTGGTCCCTGCTTCTGGGATACGCCTGGGAGGGGTGAGAACTGTAGTGCTCCCTGGTTTCTCGTGTGTGTCCTACCTATAGGCAGTATCTTACGCTGCCTCTCTTTATGGAGGTTTTTGATGTTTTACGCAGAGCAAAGTAAGGTAGATCCTTAGCAGCGTTTGGGTGCTGCTTCATTTAGTTTATAGGTTGCAGAGCCCGATTGCAACCTCACTACTTCAACTAGCACAGTTCCGGTATGTATGAAAACACAACAGTCTTGAAAGCTTTCAGGCCAAGTAGAGAAAAACCCACACAGAAGTGGCCTTTAAATCATTAATACCATGGAGGTAAGCTCATAAAGCTTGCCAAAACTGTGTGTTGGATACTAATGTCCTCCTGTAACCTGTGTGTATGTAGGCTTTAGAGTTTTTCAGTTTTATTGATTTCAAAGAGAATTACATACATGCAAACTTCTGGTGTCCATCCACTCAGGTGCTGTAAATGAGATTTTCCAAAAATGCTTGCATGTACTTCTAGGGACCTAAACTGGTTATTATATGGCCTCATGCTTATAAGGTTATAACATTAGGCTATAATATCTTTCTCTCCCACTTAGTTCTCTTTTTCCAGCCTGTGACTGAGAAATTAACTTTTCTTAGTCTTATTTTCAGTGAATTGGTCCCAGTAAAGAAAATACTTTGAGTAACTGCTGGCTATGTTGAAACAAACAAAGAAAAAATGTAATTCTGGACAGCAAAGGCTGAAAAATCTGACCCAGGAAAGGTTACAGAAGGAAAAGATAAAAATAGTAGCACTTAAGCAGTTATAAAAGTAATAATATAGCTATATACTTGAGCTTTACAGTGTTTAAATACACAAACGTGCTTGAATTGACATCGGATGGCAAGGAGATCTTCCATGAATATTTTTTGTATAGTTTCAAGTTGTTACTCTTTTACTCATATCTTGAAGAGAATTCACTGATATCATTCAATGTTTTCTTTAAACCTTAGTCTGTTTAAGCCCTTACATCAAACCTAAGCTTTAATACTTTGTTTTTTAAATTAAATTAGAAATTATATTTTAATCCCATATAACTGAGAAATATTTATTTTACGACAACGTAGTATGAATTTCATTATGCTTTCTTAAGGGAAAAAAACATTTTACTCTCTTGTAAGAGTATTTCCATTTAGTGGACATCTAAAACTATTTCATTTATAGGCACTAAAAATAAAAGTATTTCTTCCATAAATCAAAGGATGATTTTAATGGGCCTGACAAACAAAATTCCATTAAAATTTCATATCAGCTTCAAAGCATGATGTTTCCATTTGCTATCTAGTTCTTTTTGGTTACTACTTCCCCCCCACCCATGAATATGTTGTGAGCAAACCAAAGAAAAGACCATGTGGGTGTATTCAGATACTGTTTTCACTGTCATAATATGTAACTTCAGCAGAAGACCTGTCCTCCCCCTCAGTGTTGATTCCTCATCTTCTTTCCGTTGGCCAACACAAGCTTTAGATGAATCTGGTGAAGCAAATCTCAGTTCCTCAGTCCACGTTGGCACGCAGCAGCTTTTCCAGCTCTTCTTTCAGCAGTGGCACTAAAGGCATCTACTGCTGAAGCCTCGTGCTGTGGTATCAAAACAGGTTTGGCAAGAAGTGATAGTGGTTAATAATGTGTCCTCTTGCCACAGAAGTGATCTGAAACTTACACCTGAATACAGTTTGGGGAAGTTAAGAAAGGATAAGAGACCAAGTGAGTTACGGAGAGCTGACATTCTTACCACCAGGTGCTTCTTTCACCTAGTTTTGGAAGAGGCTGCTGCTATATTGAGCACTGTAGTGGTCCGTAATCTGGTTGTATTGCTAATCCCCAGATATACACACAAATACATGCTGATTTTTTTGTCTCCAAGGAGGAAAAGCTTCTTTGCTTTAGAAGGTAGGAAAACCTTGGGGCAGTAAGTCTAACTTGGTTTTGTTCACCTCTGTTTATAGGCTGGAGATGAGAAAATGAACAAGGAGATAGGCCAGCCTTCCAGCTCTTCCTGTAACCTATGGGGTATCTGGATAAAGGGTGGCATATCTGTCCACATAGAAGCTATAAAGTCAGGATCAAGTGGGTGAAACTCCCAGCTTCAGTGTCTCTCTCATGAGTTTGTAACACTGTTTCCTCTTCTTTCTGTCTGGCACTGGTGTAAGTTTTGCTGTACACAGATCTACTGTAACAAAGGTGCTTCAGTGGATTAAATATTCCATGTCTAAAATTGAATGGGTGGAGGAAAGTAACTTTGAACAAACCCCCCCCCCCCCAACAAGTTCTGATCTCATATTAGAAATAACTTAAAGCAAGGCAGGCTGCATTAAGCAATCAACAAGTAACATTTTTGTTTTCAACAACTCCATTTACCTTGTGCTAATTTTCATCGGGATTCTAGATAATGTACTACTAACCATTATTTTCTCACCTAGTTTGCTCAGTACTGACAGATAATAGATGATCCTATTACAAATAAATTTGACACTGCATCCATGAAAATGTGAAAATTGGAGTCTCTCATCATTATTTAAAATGTGTGCTCACTCACTCAAATGAGGTATAAGAGTCTACTTAGGCCAGATTGCTGGAAAGGCTGCTTCAGTGTCACACAGGTTAATGTACATGTATTATGTATTTATATAGCCTATAGGAGGATAACTTTTTAGCAAATGGTTTGGACTGAATGTGCACTTGATCAGGACCCTCATTAATAACCCATGGCCACACTGTTCTCATGGTGAGAAGTTACCCTTGCAATCACAAAGATTAATTCTGGGGCTGTCTATTGTAGTTTGGGAGAAAGAGTCCAAAGAAACAGGTGAGTCATGTGTTAAGTGCTGAACAGAGATCCACATGGACTGAGCTATAGATTGAGATCCTGCACTGTCCCTGATGTCTTGATTAGACCGGCCATTTTTTTAGCCACAGTTCTGGAAATTGGAACAAGACTGCTTTTCTCTGAAGGTGAGGAGGTGCTCACACTACCTGCACCTCAGTGAGGGCCTAATGCCAGACTGTAACCTCCATGCATGAGAATCCAAAGATAAATTGACTTTTTCCCATTGGGTGTTAGGTCATGCCCACGTTTCCATGTGAATTGCAGTAATGCAGTCTGGACTCAGTAACAGATTTGATGACACACCCAGTGGGATTTCACGCAAAGGAGGGAAGAATTGGTTCAACATGTTACAATAGGCATTTTCTTTTATACTTGTAACTTGATTTCCCCATTTGATGGATCATGAGACACCAATGTATTTGAAGTTCTTTGGAGCATGGACATCTTCAGTTGATTTGTCCTGGACTGTTAGGAAATTTCATTATTTTGTACAGGCCTTGTGCATCTCTGAATCTGAGTCATTGCAGAAGCCATGCAGCACAGCGAAGCGGTTTTGATAGACCTTTTTCTCAACAGTGTGTGCCTGTAGCATGGCGTTCAGGTTGAGTAGCTTGTGGAAGTGGTCTAGGACCAGAGAGTTGTCTGAACTAATCACATGAAGGCAGTCAGTGTTTCGAGAGTCTCTGAATTATGCATATGACAAATGAGGACCATTAGAGAGGACACTGAGTGAGGAGAATTTGAATGGAGGTGTTAGATGAGATGGAGAGCTTGCACCTGGAAAGTGCACCATTAGAGAGCTGGAGCTGTGGAGAAGGCTTTTGTGTACTAATCCTGACATCACTGTTAGGCCATGAGGAGAAAACTGTGGAAGTAAACAGCAGCATTCCTGGTGCTGGAGCATGATCATTGTACATACTCTCTGTCATCAGTATATTCTCCATGTCAGGAAATGGGTGTGTGATAGTCTTACTCAAAGCCTTTGATGACAGGCTGCAGGACACTACCTGGGGCTGTAAGGCAAATAACAGTAGTCTTCTCCATGGGTGATATCTGACTTTTTAAAAATGAATACCTTCCCGAGTACGCCAGTGCTGGTTTGTGAGACACAAGCAAGCTCTCTGTTACCTATGTAGCTGCTGAACTTGCACACATTTTAGTCAGAGCTGTAAACAAGCGTGTCAAGGGAAGCACTGCAGTTCTTCACCTGGAGTATTCATGTCTCTCCAGATACAGTCAAAGCATCATGAAGATGGTAGTAACTTAACGGTGTGAAATGACTTGCTGTAATGCCTCATTCAGAGTAGTTGTGTGGAGACTGTCCGCCAAGCTTATTGAGAAAGCTTGCTAGTTGGGTGGTGCTGGAGGCTGTGCCACCCACCAGGCATGCAACTGAAAATACGTGATTGCCAGGAAAATACGAGTCCTCTAGGAAAATGCTTTCCCTCCACTTATCTCATGTATAGGCATCTGGACGATTGCAAGCAGTGCTGACTCTTCTTGGGGAAGGTTAGCTCTTGGGCCACCCACTGATGAAAGTTTCTCAGCACCATATGTAAAGAGCCTAAACCCTATGTTTTTATATAACCTAATTCTTAAATTAAATCTAGCAGCTCAATTTTAACAGCATGATCTCCTCACGCAATTGAATGAATTCTGTGATGGTCATATGTGCTAAAATCAACAATTTACATCAGGAGAACAAATTCTTACTGTGAAGGAATTGCTTCTTTTTCTAATTATTCTCATGGAATCAAAAGTTTGATTGACTGTAACCTGCTCACCTCCCACACTTCCTCTTCTGTCTTTGCTTGCTTTCTTCTCTTTCCTCTAGAGGGGATCTTTTGTAACTGATCTGTTTATTCTGCTGTTTCTTTGGGGATGACAAATTAAGCTACAGATCTTTTTTTAGTGTTGTAATTGGGAGGTGGAGAGAGGAGATTAAGAGCTCTGTTATGCCAGTGTGCTGCTGGCAGTCAGCTTTGGAAATCTGGTTCAGTGCTTTGGAAAAGTGGCCAAGATCTGTGCCTCAAAGGTGTGAGGTTTTGAGTCTTGTCATTCTAATATTGATCTGGGGTATAATGAATGGGACAGCTGATAAAGGATTGAGTAAGAGAAATATAATTAATGCCAATCAACATGAGCTTATAGAAAATAGATCCTGTCAAGCTAACCTGATACCTATTAAGTGTTTTTAATGTGATTGCAAGTTTGATATTTATGGCTTCTACAAGGCATTTGACTTGGAGACACCATTTTGACTGAGAAACTAGAACAAAATAATTCTATTTGGCATGTGTAAGGGATGGGAATTGAGTTTACCCAACTTTACGATTTGGGTTTACAATTTGGTGTCCTACTCTAAACTAGTTGTCCTAGGCTCCCTCTGAAGGCACTGGAGAGGAGGAGAGGGGGCTATTGCTCCACCCCTGAGTTGACACCAGGGGAACATGAGCTTGTAGGACAAAGCCGTTGCATTGCCTGTGTCGGCAGTCTTTGTGTACATCTGTAGGAGAACTGCAGGGAGGCTGTGCTAAATCTGGGTCTGACCCTACTGCCGACACTCCCAGAATGCTGTATTCAGGTCTGCCTGCACCTCAAGGAGGTTGATGAGCTAGGGAGAGATGGTAGAAGAGTGTTGATGGTAGGTAAGGGGTGGAATGACATGCCTTTAAGCCACTGGGATTTCTTGCAATCATTCATTATCCTAATCCAAGAGAAGGAAAGAATTGATTAGCTTTTCTATGTGGGAAATTTTAAGAAAGGAAGAGTCTTTAGTCTGTTGAACAAAGATATAGCAAGATTCGTTGTCTAGAAATGAAAGCCAAGAAAATTCATAATAGAAGAAACAAATAGATTTTGACAGCAGGAATAATTAATCACTAAAACCCTTCACCAACACCCTCAAGGCTTCACTAGAAATTTGGTAATCATGACAGGATTTTTATTTTTTCTTCCTGAACAAGGCAAGAAATTGAGTCCTGTGCTTTATAACATGCAAGAGAATCGGACTAAGGTCAAAAAGGGATAACTAGGATTATCTAGTCAGTAAAGAGTGCGTTGGTCCCTGTGAAGAGAACAGGGTTTCCCCTGCCGTGGTCAACTTGTCAGTACAAAATGAGTCTGAGAGAAAATGGAGACTGTATTTAGGGAATCAGAGGTGACTTCTGTCAGTCCCTCTATACCTAAAGGAGAATTCCTCTAGGTAGACACTCATAGCTTTGAAAACCTTTTTGGTATGCAGAATGTTGCTGGCCACACCACACTGTAGCAGTGTTATCACCTTGGCTGTATTTTTACCTTTCAGACTACTTTGTACCTAAATATTGCATCCTTATGTTACTTTCTGTCGGGGTATGGCGGTGTTAGTTCAGATCGTAAGAGAAGCGGTTGCTTTTGCCCTTTCGAGCACAGGCTGTTCTTTCTGAGCTAATGATACTGTGCTCTCCCTTCCCATTTTGCAGGATCAGACCCAGCAGAATGAGCTTTTAGATTTTCTTTACCCATCGTCCTTGCTGTCACTGGTACATTGTGAACCAAGTGCAATTCGTGTTCTCCACTCAGTCTGTCTTTGTGTTGTGCAATGCTTCTTGTAAGACAAGGAGGAACACAGAAAACTCTGAGCCAGGTACTTACTTTGCCACTGCCCTGGCTCTTTTGCAGCAGCCTGTTCCTATCCTGCTGCTCTCCAGCTGCCTAACAGCGTTCCTCCCACACTAGGAAAGGCATGATGTAACTGTCTTCTAACCAACTACAGTTGGTTATGTTACCTGACTTGATGGTAGTCCCTGAGAGTCTTACTGGAGGAGTAGGACTTTCTATTAAAAACCATCTGCAAATGGCAAGCCAACAGGCTTGTTCTGTTTCTACTTTTTTTTTCTTTTTTGACAAAAATCTGGAAAAGACCTTAAACTGCAGAAAGTCAGTTCATGATGTCAAAGATGTTGAGGTCTTTTCAGCCTCAAATGCTTCAGTGCTTTGAATGCTAGTCTCTCCAGCTGCTTCAGTGAAGCAATGGAGTTGGTAAGATGTGTTAGTCAAGCTGTCCTAAAACTTCTCAGCCTTTTAATCCCAATGCCTTCAAACCATTTCAGCAGAAGGTGTCTTTGCTAGTCTTTGCTTCAATAAAGAAATAAAAGACCTTTCAAACACATGTACGTGCCTATTACCTTCACTGAATCTCCAGCAAAGCCAGTGGACTTCAATGAATTGTGAAGAAGCTGACTCCACTTTAAGGAAATCTACTGCTTTTACTAGACTGTGTGTATTTGTTTTCAAAGACCCCTCACTATTCGGGTGAACAATTTTGAACTGAACATTGCAGATCCATTAGAACTCTGCCTTCGTTTGAATAAGCAGTCTTTTCAGCAGTCTCTTTTTTCATGTGAATATTTTGCATATCTCTTTTGAACTCTACATCTCAGTAGCTTTCCTTGAGCTTTTCCTGGGAAATACAAATTAAATCAACTTCGAATGAGTAAGAGATTCCCACTTGCATCATCACAGTCATCTGATTGTGACTCTTGCTACAGAATACCACAGAAAGTAATGTCTTCTGGATAATGTAATTCTATGTTTAACATGGTTTAGGGGAAGGATAGTGAAATACATTCTTTGAGGATGGGCTCCTAAAGTGTCTGTCTACATTTTCTTCTGGAGTTTTGTTCAGTTGGGCAGGTGTGTATGCTTTAACTTCATTTACAGCATCAACTAAAGGCCATTTGAAGAAAAAGATGAGACTTGATAGACTGTTAATGGTGGATGTCTGATCTCCTAGGTCTATAAAGTCATTACTAACCTGTGATCTCTGTACATCTTGCAGCGTTTTAAAAGTATTTTTGGAAAAAAAAGTGTCTGTAAATTATCTTGGCAAACTGTCATAATTGCTCATTGCATTTGAGTTTGCAAAAATAGCTTTGTTTATGATCTGATATTTTTAATGGCATATTTCACTGTTTCCATTTAAACTTCGAAGTGACATCTTTGTTTTTCCCTTTTAAAGAGCAGCATAATCCAGATGCCTGTCAAAAGACTTGTTGATGTAGCATTTTATGAGTAATCCTTCTGTTTGAGTTTTTTGTTTTGTCAGAAATGTTTGCCAAGCTCTTATAAAGCTCCCCGTGAATATTATTGATGTATACTTCCTTTTAAAGAAGTGATTATCCATGCAGTCATACAAACTGAACAGTCAGTTCTAAACCACAAATGTTTTCTCAAAAGCTACGTAATGTTATAGGAGGAGTTAATTCGTTGATGTAATGGAACAGAGGGGTACTGAGCTAAAATTATTTTCCCTTTCTCCAGCTTAACTCTTTGAAGCACAGGCCAGCATTTGAATTTGGGGGACTTATTCAAAAGTATTACACAGAATAACCTCAGGGTTACTGTCAGTCTGTCTAAGTCTTTGATGAAGAGATGTTAATAGTTCCCAGCCTGCTTTCAGAGAGATGAGTGTGATTGCAAGAAAAATTATGAGTAAAACATACCAAGTAGTCTTAGGAATCCAGCAATTATCATTTCAAACCCAGAGCTGTTAGACAGTACATCCAGTGATGCTCTCATTTGTTGCTGGTAAAAGATTTATATAAATAACTTGCACTTCAGGCGTGTGCAGACATCTTCCTCTCTGGTCGTCTTTGTCGAGTGATTCCTTATTCCAGAGCAAATGCTCTGGGGTCTGCAGACCTTGCAGCATTTTAGCCTGCAAATTAGTAGTTGGCTGGTTGTCACTTGGGGAAGAGAGAGATCTGTAAATTCTGTAATAAATAATAGATTAGGGTCAACATACACAATAGCATTCTGCAGGTGTCACCTTGCAGAGCAGTCACTCCTTCCCATAAAGTCAAGTGGGGCTGTGAACATGGATGCATCCTTCAGTTCCAGCCCTGTGTTTTGCCTTTTTTTTTTCTATTCCAGCCTGCAACACTTGGCTGTAGCTATGCCCGACTTCAGAGCCTGTGTAGCTTCTTGTGGGATCCATAATTGCTCCCTTCTCAGACCACTTGCTCAGTTTATGGACATTAGGACAACAGGTCACACCAGGCATTATAGAGATTTTCCTTGTAGACCTGGAATAGCCCAAATCTAAATACACTAGAGATACAGGACAGCACAGCAGTAGTTCCTAACCTGCGCAGCACTGACAGCTTTGGGTATGTCGGTCTGTTCTTAACTCCTGTGTCTGTACGGCTTTCCGGTTGTGCTAGGCTTGGCTGTTTGCAGGGTGACTGATTTTGATTTGCCAGATATACTGCCTATAAGCACCCTTATTTTACTGCTTATGAAACATCTACTTAGCCTGCCTAGTAAGTATTTGTACCTTATATTGGAGTCTTTTTTTTTTTTCCTTCTGACTTGCTTTCCTTTACCTTGTTTATTTGCAAAGAGAGCGTGCTCCAACTGTGCCTCCGAGTGCTCCTTTCCCTTTCTTTACCCCCCGCCCCACGCTGCAGTATGTGATGTGGGGGAGGTTATGTTTGCAGTGCAGAGCAGCTTGTAAAGGGCATTTTTAAAGCACTTTCTGCTTCACAGTTGATTTATAGCTTGTCTGCAGAGGCAGGCTTTTGTAGAATACTTCTGCGTTAAACTACTTCTGATTAATTAACCTACAGTAACTGTCTCCATGTCCTTGGCATCCTTTCCAAATACGTTTTTCCAATTGAGCGAGATGTTGTGGGCAGGCGCTGCATGGTGCGTTGCATCGTTGCTGAGGTCCGTGTTGTGCACCTCTGCTGCAGGCTGTTGGGTGAACTCTGCTTCGGGGGAGCTCTGGAACAGTCCCCCAAGGACTCCTGGGCTGCTCCCTGCTTTCCAGGAGTTTGTACAATGCAGAACAACAAGCATAAGTCATTCCCTACCCGTGAACCGATATGACAGCTGTAGTCTATTTTCTTTACTCTTTTTCTCCCTTCCCAAGGAAGCACCATTACTCCTGCAAGGAGAATATTATTCTTGATCCCTTAATTTCACCAGTCATTGCTCAAACCGTTGCCTTTGTTCTAGAGATACTGCTTTCCACTCTGCTTTTTCCCTGCACTTTGGAAGCTGTTCAGCTTGCTCCTGGCAGGTGTGGTTGTATAGCAGTAGATGAGTCAGTCAGTAATCCTGTCCTGCTTTCCTTCTGGTTTTCCTAGTTCTGCGAATGCTGCACAAAGTAAGGCAGATGTCCTGGTGGCTGATCCCGCTTGACCCAGGGAAGTGCTGGTTTTCCAGGCTTTCTCTCATTGCAGTACTGAATTGCTGAATGTTGCTGCCTACTCCTCTCCTTGCTTTAGATCAGAAGGATGCTGTTTAAATCTGTATACGCTTCTCATGCCCTGTGCAGCTCTTGGTGGATGAGCTGATCTGCTGTGTTGCTGGATACTTCATCTGTAGCAGAGAAACTCTGAAACAGTGTCTTGCTACATAAGAAAATTATGTTTTTGATTTGACGTCATATGAAATCGTTCTCTCCCTTATCCTTCCTAGCCTTCTGGAAGACTCTCTTCTAATTTACTACTTCAAGCTGAAGCATGGTGAGCTTTCCATTAGCTGCTTGTGCTGTCACCATATCTCATTGTTTGCTGGTGCAGGGTAACTCTACTTTGTCCAACCCAGAACTGCTGAAGTTCGGTGGAATCTAACTGATACAGCTACTTTCCCCAAAAGATCCAGACTTGCTTCTCACTGACCAGGTCTTTTGAGCCAAAGGCAACTCTGATTATGCCATCCCTTCATGAAGATGCCCATGTTGACGAGGTAGGCGAGCTGACACTTCTTATACCATGTTTTGTCTGGCCGCCTCCTAGTTTTACCCTAGGAATTGAGGCTTTACCTTTACAGATAGTACACTTGATGAGAGATGGCAACTCTTGGTTTTGGTGTTTAAAGCTGTTTGCTGTGCTTCTGCCTCTTCCAGTTTCAGTATTTTATTGTAGTGGTTCAGAACTGCGTGGCAGGTGTTGCTCTCCTTGCTCCCCCTCAGTGGCAGCTGCTGTAAAGTTTTGGTAAGATTAAAATCCTTTCCTGTGAACAGCCAAGAATTTCTAAAGTGGGGGAAGAAAAACCCACCCAAATGCTAGTAAATAATGTAAATTGCAGTATGTTAAACAGTAAAGACTATTAATCCTGTCTTTGTGTTGTCCCAAGTAATAATTTTGACTCTTCTTTGGGACTGCGTGTCCAGGAGCAAGCAAACAGATTTTGAACTTAAGCCTGTCTTTGTATACCATTTTCATGGTGACGGATTATTGCTTTTCTTGCTCCTTTTTTCCTTCTGATCCTTCTTTCTTCAGATGTCCCGTATCCAGCTGTGAGGTCTGTTTGGCCTTTCCCTATGCCACTGCTGTCTAGAATCTACAATACACTTTGTAAATATTCGTCACATCTTTCATTATTGAGGTGGGAAAGAAAAAGGTTTCCTTCATGTAAAACTGTCATTGGCCTCTCAGGCTTCTTCCTTATCAGAAACCCATTTTATTTTTTGTTACTATCAAAGGCTGCTCTTCTGTTCTGCAAGGTCCTGGAACAAGAGTCCTGAGATGGCTTTGAAAAGTGAATGCTTCCCTAAGGAGATCTTCCAGTGCAGCTCTGGCCTAGTGTTGCCCTTGGAGATGATGGGGTGACTATGATATGATGAGTCACTATGCAAAGGAGAAATTACTCCCTTGAGTTTTTCCTTTCCTTTCCATAAACTGCTTCATGAAAACAGTGCTCTTTCTGACAAACAAAAAGCAAAACAAAAAAAGGCTTTATTTTTGCTTGAGCTTTTTCAGGCAGTCCATGCTAAATTCTTTAGGCATGTCATGAAAGTCAGAAATACTCAGCTGAAATGTCTCAACAACATGTTAAATAGATAAATAAGTAGACCAGCTGTTTGAAAAGCCTTAACTCCAAAATGAGTCTAACCCTGTAAACAAAGCAGGCTAGGGAGGGGGATGGAGCTCTGTATGACAGAGAGGACAGGAATGATGGGGGATAATGTGGACAAGATGTTTACATATCTGTGCCTTCCCCAGGCCTTTTATGTGCTTCTTCCTTGCATTACTTTGCTTTACGTTTTCAAGAAACTAACTTGCAGCTGGCTAGTGATTGGGCAGGGCTCTCGTTTGTCTGCATTAAGGAAGGACTAAAAATTGTAAATGTTTTGTCTGTTTGCTTTATGAGATTAATTTTGGGATGTCAGCTGGCCCTAATCCCATCTCTTTAAACTCTTTTTATAGTGGCCTGATTTTTTTTTTCTTCCTCTGTGTGATGGTATGTACATCTTGCCTTGCAGCCAGCTCTCATTACAGATCATTCATTGCAGCATGAGCCATTTGATCAGCTAGTCAAGCCAAAGTTGCTATATGCTTCATTTGCAGAAATATACTGAGAATTTACCAGTTTTATTAAACTCTCTTAAAGGAATAGAGCATGACCCAGTGGAGCTCATTGCTTGACTGATCCACCAAGTGACCTTGGATAAGTCATTTAGTTCTGCCATGTGCTTCTGTTTCCTGTTCCTTTACCATCCTCACCTTCACCACACCTCTTCGGACCGTAAGCTCTTAGCACTGAGCCAGCTTTAGGCTTTCACAAGGGAAATTATTTGGTCAGGCTATTCAAACACAGCAAAAGTCATACAAATATTCTGTAATAATGCGCTAGCAGGATAGGGAGATACCATGCAAAACATCTCCTTGGAAGGTGAACTTTCTACAACTCACAGGTAGGATTAGTGAAGTGTTACTCTACCACCTTGAAATTATTATAATTACACAAAACAAAGTTTATCTAAAATGAAAAAAGGTTAAGCTGAGGTAAAAGGAGGGAAGCCCTGATTGCATTGTTCAAGGGAAGTGCACTGTAAACTTCAAATTAGTTTGTATCAACTCAATTACGTGTACACAGCTCTCTTGTTGTTGTAAGAATCTTCTTTGTAGAAACTGAAACTCCAGTACTAAAAATGAGAAATCAATAGGTAGTTACATCCATTTAAAAAAAATTGTATTGATCTGCAGATAATGACAGCAGTTCATTCTTGCAGGATTACATGCCACTTCCTGTCATAAAGATTACTTTCATATATATTACATCTGAGATAGAGAGCATAGGTATAAAACTGCTTTGCTTTAATGAATAGTCATTTTACTCTGGGCATTAAAATGAGATATATTTCTTTAAATTTATCTCTAGGGATTATTTTTATTTCACGGGCAAACCCTGTGTTACCAAAGACTCTAGAACACTATTAAACTTTTAAATAATCTTGGATTGCCTTGTTTTTGCAAGTGCTTGAACTTTGTTAGCAACTCTCTTCTCTTTGATAGCAACTAATTAAGCAAAACATTGTGCTCTTTCTGGTCTCCTCCGCATCCTTGATTAGATGGTTAACACCGTGTTATCTTGGGTATTAGATGTTCTTTGCTAAACCCTAAGACTCTACCAGCATCTAGCTCTCCGTGCTTCATAACAAATTTCTGTCACCTTCAGGGGATTAAATTGTTCATGCCGATCATGGTGGCATGTAACGTCTCCCATTGTGCAGCTATTTTTTTCTTGTGCTGTGGCTCATTTGAAGCCTGTTCTTATTAAGCATAGGTGACTTCATCGTCATGTATTAAAATAACTCTTTTCAACTCTTTCTAGGTAATCTGGCTTCCCAGAAACCTCCTGCTAAATGCAAGGGTTTGCTGTCCTATTTACTGACTGTTACACCTGAGGCTGATTTTGATACAGATTCTGGATATCGCAGGGTAAGTGTGCAGATATCTGTTCTTTTTGTGGTTTGTTTTTCTTTCGTGGTCTCTTATTTGCTGACACAAATACAGCTTGGGCTGTGCTTTCCCTTTCAGTGGCTGCTGAAAGTCCCTATTGGAGCATGTGCAACTGAACATCTGTGTTAGAATAGAAAAATGATGTAGTAGGATGAATGCTAATGCTGTAAACCTGATCAGGAGCGTTTGAATTTGGTGTTATAGCTCTAAGAGGGAGCAAAGTTTGTATGTCTGCAGGCTCATAGGCCTATATCTTACAAAACTGTAGAAAGCTATAAGAGTCTTATTTGGGTGTAGTGAACATTTTGAGTTTTAAGCTGACAAATGTGCATGTATTTTTGTATTACAAATGACACATTCTTCATAATGTACATAGTTATATCTGAAGTTTGCAAGATCAAGTTTAAATATTTGGAAAAAGGGGATTAAAGGTCATTTGGTTTCTTGGGGCATGGGAAGGGGAAAGAAAGAACTGATTCCCCCTCTTATCCAATTCTAGTATGCACACCGGAGTAGAAACTTAAAACACTTGACTTCATTGCTGAATTACTCTTGTGGGATTTTCCACCTCTCAGCTACTGGAGGAAAGTGTAATTTAGTGGACACAATTTGGCTTTTCTTTTTTTGCCTCTTCCTCAAGTCTTGATCCTCTGCTTCCACTTTCTCTTTCAACGTACTATTTCTCTTGCCTCACCACTTTTCTAGCATCATTTTTCAATCCTCTCGGATTTTTTCCTCCATGGAGCTAATCCTGGCCCTTGGTGCTGTTTGATATCTATCTTGTCTTCTTGGCCTCCTTTGACCAGCTTTCTGGCTTCTCCCATCCGGATATGTAGATTTGTGGGATAATTCAGCCTGGAAGGCACCTGTGGAGATCATCTAGTCCAACCTCCTGCTCAGAGCAAGGTCACCTAGAGAAGGTGTTACAGGGCCATGTGCAGTTGGGTTTTGAATATCTCCAAGGATTTGGACTCCAAAACTTTATTGGGCCCCTGTTGCCATGTTTCACCACCTCATGAAGGATATTTTCCTCATCTATGATCTGAACTTCTATTGTTGCAGCTTCTTTCTGCTTGTCATATCTCTGCGCCCTTCCAAGAATAGGCTCGCTTTGTCTTCTCTGCACCTTCCCTTTGGGGAATTGGAAAGCATAGTGAGGTCTGTAGGAGCTCAGCCTGTGTTCCAGCCAACGATATCCTCCACTGGACTTGCTCCAGTATGTCAAAGCCTTCTTGTTCTGGAGGGCACACAAGTCCTGCATGAAAGGGAAGGATTGCTTCTCTGGGCCTGCTGGCTGTGCTCTTGTGAACGCAGCCCAGGATGGATGCACTCGGGCTTTGTTGCAAGGGCATTGTGCTGGCTCAAGTTCTCCTTGCTGTCTGCCAAGACCACCAAGTCCTATTTTTTTTCCTATTTTTAATCTGTTTAATCTTTCTCACACACTGTTGTGCAATTCTTACTTCCAGTGCTTGCTGTTCCTTCACGGGATTCCTTATTGAACACCTCAGTATCCCCAACACATCTTGATTGTAACCTTTCTGGCAGCCTCTTCCCATAAATGAGTTTGAACTACACTTTGGAAACAGTGAAAGTCCATTTCCAAGTCTTTCCAAGTCTCTTGGAAATCGGCATGTTTCCCTGAGCAACTAGCTTAAAGCTTTCAATATAGCTTTGATAACTTAAAAACCTTTTTCAATTCCTATCATTAGTATGTTCACGGTAAAATAGGAAATTGTGTGTATGCTTGGGTGTGTACAAGTGTGTATGGGAGAGTGTATTTAATCCTTTTTTTTCTGTGCTGCCAGTACAGAAGTAGTGTATATAATAATATATGTATGAAACTGTTGCTGGAAATTGAGTCTGAATTATGAATAAGGCTTTTATTTTATATTCCTTCTTTATGTTTGTCCCGGCATGTGTGTGTAATGCTGCAAATTGCAGATACCAACAACTGTAATTGTAGCTGTAGTTAAATCAAACATTCTCCAAATTTTATTTTTTTAGTAGCTCTCATGACGAATAACGTATCTGTTTTTCCTGTATTTTAATAGAGCGTGTATGTTGGGAGATGTGACAGAGAATGGACACTCAGGAATACAGTCTCAGCCTTAGCTTGACATGCTGATCAGCTAGTCCTTGGGGAAGGGAGACATGCTCCTGTGCTCCTGCAAGCTTTGCTGACTAGTTTGCTTGTGAGTGGACTAGGGATAGGACCAAGAGGGCGTCAGTAGTTCAGCGCTCAGATCATAATTAATAGTTTGGCCAGGGTGGCTGGACCTCATGTGCAAGTTCCTTGGTTTATATCTACCAAGGAGGGGAGCAAAAGAAAGCATTGAGTGGGCAAGTGGAACAGAGAGGGTTAAACATACTGAGTCAGGGGAAAAATAGTTGAGCAGAAAATAGGTAAGAGAAGTGGAAAGGGAAAAGAAAAGGTACAGAAACCAGGATGAAGACTTTAACTTGCAACATAGTGTTTTGTTTAATTCAGAGAAGTGTTGTCCAGTTCATGAAGGAGTAGTTATATCAGAGCAACTCATACAGTGTTGAGTGACAGTTTAATTCACTTTCTGTGGTGGGGAATGTCTAGCAAATCTGGCTTGTGATAAGTTGTAGCATCGCCTAGTTCACATCAACATGAAATGCTGAGGATAGTCTTAGGCTGAATATCAAATTATTGCAAAGTTATTCTGTGAGGTTATGGTATGCCTATGGGTGTTTCTGCCACCATGGCTGTGATCGGGTTGTAACAAAAGAAAAAAGGAAAGCTAATTTAGAAATGAGAAGCCAGTTGTGTCCAGGCTTCCTCCTGAAGGCTTCTGTTACTCATGAGAAGTAGTTTGAAAGGGGCTTGAATTCCAGGATGGACTTTTTCTCCTTCTGGGAATGGGCTGCATGGAGGAGTGGCACACTTGTCTGTCCTACCCATTTTTGGATATTCCTAGCTGTTCCCCTTAAAAGGCCTTTTAACTCAGTTTTTCTGACGGATATAAAAAGTATTATGCACGTTGACTGTAGCCCTGTATATGTTGACAATCACGTGTGGTTGCAATTTTTGTATTCCAACTGGGGAAGTACTTAACCCCAGTTTTTTCTGGTTCAAACTGAATTAGTTTTCACCATATGCAGCACCTCTTACGAACGTGCGGGTGGGGGGGAGGAATTTGAAATGAAGTTGAGAGCTGTTTCTGTGATGCAGTTACTTTAATAACCGTGGGGCTCTCTGCACAGCAGACTGATTGCTTTTTGGAGTATTTCTGAGGAGGAGAGGGGGTCAGGAAGGTATGTAAACCCAAAGTGAGACCTCAAATGACTATGTGTATTTAGGTGCTTGAACAGAATGATTGCATTTTGCTTTTCATTTTTGTAGTTTTTAGGTGGGTGAAAGCAAAGATTTGGGTTTGTTCCATTTCATCCTTTTCAGGAGAAGGAGCAAGCTGCATGAAGTAGAAAAAGTTAGTCACAGAAGTCCGAGGTCACACTTTTGGTATGAATTTGTGATAAGCTTTGGGATGCAGCAGGGAAACCAAGGAATAACCTCACTTGTCTTTGGTACGATACTCATAGAATAATTCAGTTTGAGAAAGACCTCGGCAGGTCATTTCGTCCAACCTCCTGCTCAAAGCAGGCCAGCTGCAGAGGCAGAGCAGGTTTTTCAGGGCCGTATCAGTGTCCGGGCGAGTCCTTTAATACCCCTGAGGATGAGGGCTCTGCAGCCTCCCTGGGCAGCCATTCTGCTGGTTAAGCACCCGCTCTAAATTTTTCTTCCTTATATCTTACCAGATTTTCCCTTGTTGCAGCTTGTGCCTGTTGCCTCTTCTGCTTTTACTGTGTGCCCCGGGAAGAGTCTGGCTCACCGTGTGCTCCAGACCTTTAACCATCCACTAAATCATGACAAACTGGAGATCTGTGCTTATAAAGAGCTCGGATCAATGTTTGTCAAGCACCTATGCATCAGGTGGTATTTTTTTGTGTGTTTGAGTCCATTTAAGAGCGTCTGTGTTTGTTTTTTTTTTTTTAACAGGGCTCTGATTTTGCTGTGCTGTTATGTCAGGAGCAAGGATGGAGTGAGGCACAGGCAACATTCCTATTAACATCTCTATAGGTGCCAACACAAATACCTATGTTCCTTTCTGCCTTTAGATGATACATGTGAGGTAGGCCTGGATTTACTCACAGAGCTGGGAGCTGGATATGGTTCCTGTTCCTACCTCTGCCACAGCTGCCTTTAATAGTTGTGCCTCAGCTTCCATGCCATTAAAATGGACATTATATACTCTTATTCATGAGAGTGCTGCAAGTCTTATGGTAACTGTTAAATGCTTTAGTTTCTTGGGAGAAAACTGCCATAAAAAAGGCAAAAAAAAAAAGTATGTTTACAGTATAAACTACATGCTTGTAGTTATACAGGGTTATGTTAACTCCATAACTCTTAGTAGGATGCTTTTAAACCAAAGTAGTATGCTTTTGTAATGCACTGTGTTGCTGTACAAATTAGATGCTTTTATACAAATTACTTGTTGGAAACCGAAGGAGACATACACAAGGGTTGCTAGGATGGCCTCATTTTTCACATTCAAGATTTGGAAGTAGAAACAAAGCTTAGAAACTTGGGATTCTTTTAAAATTAAGTCCTTTCATAGAAGCAGTTAAGTATTTTTTTTTTGTCAGCTTTAATAATAATGAGTTTTTGGTGCCGGGATGAGTGATAATTGCAAATGGCAAAAAGTCATCAGAACGTTGTTACTCAGATTGCAGATTTTATTAATCGTAAAAGAAACTATTCACCTAGAAAGGCTGTTTTATAAGTGCTCATTTACATGAAGACTTGCTGCCTAATTTATTTCGTTCAAAAAAAAAAAAACCCACGACCAAGAAAACCTGGAAACTTTGTCCTGTCCTTCAAAACCTTGATTATTTTGTCCTTCCCGTCCAGTTTGCTTATGTCATCTGTGCTCCTGCTTATCAGTAGGACCCAGTCTTATTTTTGTCCCTTCTCTCTCACAAATGTATCTACTGCTTCTTGGATTTGTTCCATCAGCTGAATACTGTGCATCTCCCCTGCATGCATTTCCTCCACAATTAAAAAGGATGTTTATCTTTTATGAATGACTTCTTAGGTAGATGAGTTGTTTGGCCCTTTACATGTTTCTGATCTCATGAGGTGTTGGGATTTGCAGATGTAAATTAAATTTTCATCTGTTTTCTCCCACTTCTTTTATGTTGTTTTCAACATGAGTCTTGATTAAGTAAAGAAATTGAGCACATCCTTCACTGTAGGAATACAATTAGTCAATGTTCCTGCCCTGGGAGCTTAAAACAGGGTACATACTACAGTATCTCTTTAATTGGGGCATTGGATGGTAAACTCTTCAGGGTATGGGCACAGCCTTTACATGTTCCTGCTAGAGAATTCATACAGAGAGCATTGCTACAGCATGAATATTCAACAACTGCCTGCCCCTTATTCCTTATGCTGAAATATTAATACAGCAGTGATTCTGCACCTAATTTTGTCGATCGGGTGTGTGTAAGTAATCCTACTGCATGCACCCAAGCCTTTTGCAGGATCATGCCTTTCTGGACCATGCTGAACACCAATTACTCTCAGTAATGCAGCTGGATCTACAGCTGTTGTTGCTAAAATGATGATGGGCTTTCATGTCGAAGGCGGGGAGCATGGGCTCTGCTCCCAGCTGCATGCCACTGGGTCACCGCTTCAGCCTGCAGAAGGACATTAGCTCAAAGGGAGGAATAAAGCTACTACTCATTGTAGAAAAGTAATTTCAAACATGCGGATAGAGAAGTACTTTACTATAATGCCCATTGTGACAAAGCTCTCTTTGAACTTCCCCGGTACCAAATTGAGATCCTTCAGCTGGTATTTTCATCACTTGGGCCTTTTCAGGATCAGATTGCAGGCGACTCAGTGTCAAAACAGCTTCAAAAGTACAGGATTCCTGTGCTCTGCCATGCTCTGGGCTGTGACTTGAAAATAGAATTTCAGAATTGATATTGCAGACTTCTGAGTCTATTTTCTAAACTAATATTTAAAGTATGCCCCACCAATTCTGGTCTCAAAGTTGGTTCTTGAAACTATAATGTATTTCAACACAAAATTATGCAGGCTAAAGTGAAGATTGGTATGGTAGCAGAGCAGATTCTTCTGTTTCATGTATATTTGAAAGCTGAGAAAGCTTCTGCTGAAGTCAGACGACACAGGCTTGTCAAATTGTTCGCGAACGAAAAGATTGCTCTTGGATGGAATTAATTTGCAGTATCTCATTTACCATCTTGAGTTTTGTCATGAATTTCCCCTACTCGGCAGCCTGAAATGCCAAGTGAAAAAGTGTTTCAGTGAGAGATAATATAATATATTAAGAAAATGTTATTGATCACAGTATGCTTTTACTGGAAGATGACTTTTTCTGACTAGAACACAAGGGACTTTGCCTTGTTATAGTAGGAAAATGTACTGTAATATGCAAACAGGATTATTGTTAAGGTCAGAGCAACTTTGTTTTTACATTCCACTTCCTCTGGAAGCGAGCTTCTCCACAACTAACACTGTCAGCTGGGCTAGGGTAAGAACAACTTCAATTTTAAACTTTAAAAAAAAAAAAAAAAGGTTTTTATGAAGGAAGGAAATTAATGCTGTTTTCCACATCGCCAAAGGTCAGAACTTGTCATTTGATAGGCATTACTATAAGCATTTTGTTATGATGATGGACTGTATTGTGGTGGTTCTTTGTCAGAATCAATTAACGCACATTTTCTCATCATACATGTATCTTATGCATGTGTTATAGACAGAAAATGTTGCACATCTTGTTTGAGAGTGGCTTCCACACACAAGGGGGCACTTAATTTTCCCACCTGATGTAGGAAGATTAGCAAAGTGGAAGAGCCTGTGTGGCTCTCAGACAGCATATGTGGGTGGACATCATTACTCTGCAAAGCGTGAGGACATAAATTTGTGATGGGATGCCCTGTACAACTTAAAACAAGGACACTTTTAAACATGTTTGATTTAAAGAGGGCTCCCACTGCATAAACAGTGGCTCTAAGCCATTAAGGTTCTGCTTGCAGTGAGACTGCTTTCTGCTGAAGGGCTCAAAATTTACCCTCAAGAGTACACGTCATTAAGACGATACTTCTTCAAAGGTATTTCGAGCTATTTCTAATGAATCTCATCCAAAACACATTCTGCAAAACTTAACTCTTTACCAAATCTGTTCTGTGTGATTTAGGTTGTAATATTATGAGCCACATTAATTTAGACTGGAAACACAAACCCATTTGGAATAAGTCAGGGTTGCACTGCAAATCCAAGAATATTGTATTTTCTGTGTGCATTTTCCTTTTGTCCTGCTCCACTTCCAACGTGTCCCTCCAGTGGTTTTCTCTGTTTTTGTTGCAATAAATCTCCACTTCAGTGAATTTGAAGATATAAACCTGACTGCAAAAATTCATCTCTGGTACGGTAGCGGGTTACTGACCCACTCAAGGTTTCCATGTGGCAACATGATTTCTTCACTTCAACCAACCATGTTCTACACAGGCAAAGCAGTGTTGCTAAAATTGTTGTCAATTGTTGTTATATCCTGAAATTTAATTCTATTTCTTTGCTGCTTTTTCTGATTTAGTTTGGACAAGGAAAAGTTGCTGGTGTAAATGAGGGGAACAGATCTTAGTTGTGTGAAAGACCTGTTTCCCTGGTCCCCTTTTACAGACTCTTCTTCTAACACGGTGATAGCCATGTGCAGGAGAGAGACCACTTGTGTTATTAAAGCAAACAGTTACTATTAAGAATTGAAAGGTTTAGATTCTGGCTTTTTAGGGAGTAAAAAACCAAACCAAAGCCCCGGTCCCTAGATTTTTTTATTCTTTCCTCTTTAGCTGCAAAAATTTGGTAGGGTTTATTTAGCACAATAAACATGACGTGAAGTGCAAGTGTAGTAAAGGTTAGAATAATATTGTTAGACTTCCTGCAAGAGTAAATCCGTTGTTTGTACTTCTTAGGATGTTTAAAAAATACAAAAAACTCTCTATTTTCCTCCATTGCTTAAAAAGGAGGAGAGTTACTATCATCACTTCACTTCCCAGTCCCCATGGGACCTTAGTTTAAGGCAACTTGGCTTGTAGGATCAACTCAGCTAGTGCGGATGTCTGCCCTGTGGGACTTGTGCTCCTAAAGATGCTTTATGTTGCCACATGTTTTCCTGCCACTTGGCAGGAAAACGATGCTCAGCCTTTGTAATTCTCTTCGTCTTCCCAGGATATGCCAGAGCTCACCCCGCTCACAAAGCATCTCTTGTGCGGGCATGAGTCTCCAAAATGCAGTGGCAGTTCAGGACGGCTGGTAATGTCTCCCTGTCAGCTGTGTTCGGTAAGAATAGGTAGAGTTTCAACACATGTTGTTTCAGAACAGCTCTATCAACACAGCTGTTCAGCATTTCCTCGCAACCTTTTGTGACTAGCTCTCCAGAATGCTGTTTAAAATACCACTGGAATCAGCTAAATCTCGCCAGCCCCATGGATGAACTGTAGTACTTGGTTTGATGTGCCTGAAAAGATGAATTATTTAAACATAAATCCATTTAGTTTTCATGTTCCGTATCCTCATGAACTGAAAGACGAAGGGAAGGCGAGAGAAAAAAAGAAACCCCGTGGGAGAACAGTTTGTGCTGCTTAAATCATAGCTAAGTTGTTTTATTTGGTTTTGAAATGGTTCTTGGTGGGCACTGTAAACACAGAGAAGGTATCTTTCACTTTTACTGCATTTCACGCTGAGTGTGAAAATTCAGTGGTAAGCAGAAAAGATGACAATCTATAAAATCCCTTTGTACGTTTGTAGAAGAGTTTGATATAATGACAAGAAAGATATCTCTTAATCTATGCATCTAATTGTAATGCAGTAAAGAACTGCATCTCTGCTTATGAGTATGTGAGTGAAAACATTTACGCTGAATGT
This sequence comes from Ciconia boyciana, assembly GCF_034638445.1. NCBI lineage: Eukaryota > Metazoa > Chordata > Aves > Ciconiiformes > Ciconiidae > Ciconia > Ciconia boyciana. The sequence goes on along the minus strand of NC_132936.1, from coordinate 8,981,912 downwards.
TTATGGGGACACAAAGAGGCAGTTCTTGAAGAGCGCAAAAGGCTTTCTAATTTTTTTCCTGCTTATAGGAGTCTTTTTAAAAAGCCTTTTGCACAGATGAGATAAATTGAAAGATGCAGAATATCACATCTCTGATGGTGTTGGGGTTGTAGTGGGAAGCTCAGATTTGAATCTTCTCTTGCTCAGTTGTAAGCCTGCTCGTGAGCTGCTTTACATCCCCGTGAAAGGCAACTCTACACAGCCTGGATTTGAATAATAGAGTTGCCGTTAACGTCCAACATAAAAAAGATGATTGGTTGTATACTTGATTTATGGGAAGCCAGAAGTGGTGAAGTATATGGTACACGAGGGGATATTTATGCCGCTAATGTTTAAAACACAGCCGAATGATCTGTGTGCTGTAGATGCTTTCAAATGGCAAAAACAAAGGTGCATATAGCAGTAAATCCGGTTATTCTGATAGCTGAATGGCCCTAGATTAGGATCTGACTGTGCTGTTTCTTCCACATGCAGAGCAAGTCTGGTAAGCCCCTGTTTAGTTACTGCCTGTTACAGGATTATCAGCTTTGAATCAAAGAAAATAATTTCAAATATGTTAGGATTTAGGGTATATTGTTTCATCTTCATCAATTTCTAATGCAAGAATTGTTTTTTCCAATTTATGTGCAAATAGGCTTCCAAAATCTGTTGCTGTGAACTGAGATTGTCAGATTTTTTTTTTCTTCATCAAATTACTCCTGTTCTGCTAATAACTGTCAAATTGCACCTCAACTCAGCATTTTCTTGATTTATCTTGCCTGCAGTAGCTAACAGTCGCTCTCTGAGGTGTATCACTTGGCTGCTTTGCAAACAGGGTGCTTTTAAGATACTCAGCTGTGCATTTATATTTTTTGAAATGTTACAGCAATTATATTTGATTCCTAGAAGAAGATTTCATTGTAGAGTCAAACTGGATGAATTTTTCAAAAATGTAGAGGGCTTTTTCTCAGATGTTCGTAAGCTGAGCAGACATATTGCACTCATCATTCTGCAATGTCTAAAACATATATTAGCTCTATGTTTTTAGTTTTCTTTTTTTCCAGACAAAATATTACTCTGATCTTTCTGCTAAATAATATCTTCTTTTGTTCCATTTGCACAAATCCACCCCTTCCCATGTTTCTCCAGCAAAATACTTTACAGGGAGGGAAGTACTGTAGAGCCCTTGGTTTGGGGCTGGTTAGTAGCTCCCATCATCTAATTATGTTAGGGATGGTTTCTTCTGGCCGCTTCATTTCTGAGGCAGAAAGTTGTTATTAATTAAAGACCATTTGCTGAGCTTGAGATTAATTTTGTCTGATACAGAAAGTTTACCTGTATTCCCTAAAATAGCATTTCTCAACCATTTTCTACATTTTTTCTACATTATTTCTCTCAACCCACTATTTGGGGAAAACAACCATAGGAAAAAAAAAACCCCTAGTTGGCTACTAAACCTCTCCAAGCAAAGCATATACTAGCCCATCTTAACTCACTAAAGAACTTATCATTTTGAAAGAAGGTGTTTAATATTAAGAAAATGTAGATGAATACCTGTCTTGGTGTGCTGTGCAGACTTGAACCAACAAGATCGATGCATCCAAATTACAGCAGCTTTATCTAGTGTGAATGAGATGCTCCTTACCTTTTCAGGTAAAAGAAATCAACAACTATTAATTTGGCAGAATTATTTATTTCTTACTGATGATATTTTCAGTGTATCTAATCAGAGCACTCATGAATAGAAATGAAACAATTTAAATAGAGGCAGTGTACATTGTATGATCTTGTTTTCTCAAACTGTTCCATAATGCAGTGAATAAATTTATCTGTTCTACTGAAAAGACTTCTGCAGAAATCATACGCAGTGCTTTCACCTCTATTATTTAATACGACTGTTTTATAACTGTTGAAAGACTGTTATTTCTGCTTCTGCTACAGGCATCTGGAAAAAATGTTCATTTGGGGGGAACAGAAGGGAAAAATAGTCTTATGGAGTCTGAAAATCCAGACAGATGCACCAGGAGCACTTGACTGAAAGGCATGCTAGAAAATGATGAAACAGTCTTATTCCACACCACTCCCCAACCCCTTGAATAGCAAGGTCCAGATTTACAGAAGGTAAATTAATGAGTGAGAAGAGGTTGGTCTGAATCAACATTCAAGCTCCTTGGAGGCCCAGGAGGAAATGCAGATGAGCAGAGCAAATGCTCATGAAATCATGTGGTGGCACTTGAATTTTACTCTGAATCATTGGATAAATTTGGGACACTGTGGGAGAGAGGCAAGTTTTGGGTGGCCTCACTGCTAACCAACTGTTGACTGTCCATCAGGCCTGTGGGGAAGCTGATGGGCTTTGCGGAGGTCTGCGTTCTCCTTGAGATGTTGTACTGCAGACTGTGCAGTTGCGGACGGTGGTGGCCGAGGGTGACAGCGATGAACTTTGCAGTTGTTGCTGATGGAGAGTGCGCTGTCGTAAGCAAGCTAGGGAATCTGACCACATGATGCTGTGGTCTGCACTGGTTAAAATGCCTTTTTAGTAAAATTTTCCGTCCAAAATTCAAATTTGGCTTTTAAAAGATTTTTTTTTGAGGTGTTTGGAAGCTGATTTTTTCTTTTTTTTAATTTTTCCTGTGCAGAATCCTTTTACACACTCCAAATTGAGTATTTTATATGGGGAGCTTTACTTGTCCTTGATAACTAAGAACATAAATAGATCATATAGGGGAATGTAAACCAGCTGGAAACAAATGAGGAAATTAAGGTGTTGTCTCATTCTTCCTACTGAAAGGATGCAGATACTAGATGTCATCATCATTTCTGTTACAATGCCTTTTAAAAGCTGCAACTCCACTATGTTCAGGCATGTTTTTGGTAGGCAAAATCTCCTAACCCAAACCCACTATTCTAATAGGTTTTAGATTGCAGTAGTTAATTTGTAGGTACCAGAACACAAATACTTGCTTCTCCTCACTAAAGCCCTCCTGGGACCCTTCAGCATAAGCCATGGCATACATTTCACTTTTCCACTCTTTTTTAACTCTCCTAATCCTTGGGAATGGGTTGTGGACAATGCAAGAGAAACTGGCTGCTGCATTTATGATCTATCCTTTTTTCTTTTTTCTTTTTCTTTTTTTGCTTGAGGAATTTTAATCCCAAAATGAATTCCAGCACTTACATGCTCTTAAAAACCTTACTGGCAACCATCACCTCTTAATCTTTTTACATTTCTTGTGATTAGCAGTGCTTTCTAATCCTAACACCAGACCCAACAGCAACTGTTAACTGCACTTCTTGTTTTACAGCTAAATCTAATCCTTCTAGCAGTCTGAGGCCAGCATTATATTTATCACTCTGAAATTACTAACTGTAAGATGTTGTGGCAGTTCTTGAGTTGTTGGTTTTTTTTTTACTTTCTCTTTCCTTGTCATGGATTGATAAATGCAGTGATTAGTATAAGGTTATTTTTTTATATATATGATGATTTCCAGGAAAAGAAGAAAATAGGTGCTTTTTCCCCTTCTCTCATTCTCTTTTAGTCTTTTTTTTTTCTTTCTTCTCCTGGTCCAGGAAAAGTAATTTGCTTTCTACCTGAGTTTATGATTAGTAGTGAGATGTGTAGGTGGAATATGTTTTAGTGGCTTTTTTCCTGCCCTCCCCTTCCCTCCCCCCACACCTATTAATATATCTGTTAGTAAGCTAATGCTATTAGGTTATGCAGACTCTTCAGTGTACAAGGAAAGAGAAGACAGCCATCAAATCCTCACAGTGCCCCAAAACATCTTTCCTTTCTCCTGAAGGCTCTGTGTGTGTTTGTCCATGAGGCAGCAACAGATTTTATATCCAGTCACTTAGCAAAGAAAGGGTAAAGAAATTGCTCTTATATATTTACTGGTGTGGGGTTTTTTCCCCCACCTGGAAAGTTGTGTGGGCGTTTACAGTCTCTACAGAAACTGCTCTGAATTTGCATTAGGAAAGGGGGAAAGGGAATGCTGAAGAACTACAAACTTCTCTTTTGTTGCTGCTTGATTTTTGTTTTTTTATTTTCCCCCCCAAAGGCGGGGAAGGCTTTAGCCAGGAGCATACAATCCTCCAAATGACCTATTTGCTTAAATCCTAAAATCATTTTTAAGGTGGATGAAAAGAATGGCAAAGAGGCGCGAAGCGCAGAATAAGAACTAGCACTTTTCTGTAATCACAGTAGGTAATAGCCAACTGTGTCTTCTGCTGCTGGGGTCTTTCCATGGTCTGTTTTTTCTCAGCTGTGATTTTCTTTCCCCAACCAAAGAAAAGACAGGCTGTATTTGTTACTGGCAGTGCAAGCTTGAAAGTCTTTCAGATTTTAAAGCAAGGTAGGAAGTTTTTATATATGTGTGTATATATACATGTATATTTATGTGTTTATGTATTTAAAGAGCAATGGTCTTTACTTCGTGAAGATTTTATGTCTGCAGATTTCGGTGTCTGAAATCTGTCTTCTCTGTCAATGGACTAATAAAAAATGATACTTCTCCCTGTGCTTCTTGCCCTGCTTATATCCTTAGACCATGTCAGCTCTGGCAAAAAAATGCTACTTTTGTATTTAAAACAGGAACAAAGCTGTATGTCATTCAAAACATAACTGTGTCCTTGCCCTTCTGACCTTATTAAATGTATAGTTTCTTAAACCGCTTTAATCCATTACTAGCAAGATTGCCTGGTGGTTGGAAGAAGAAACTGGGCTTTCATCTCTGCTCAGAGCGAGCTGCTCTGCATCTCTGCTCAGGGGAGAACGTGTCTGTGCCTGGTCACTTGGGCTGTCTTCATTTTGTGTTGAACAGCCAAGAAATTTTGGGGAGCTGCATCCTCCCCACGCACACGTGTGCACACCTGTACTGCCCTTGCCTGCTCTGGCTGGTTCTGGTTTCCCAAGGTGGTTTTTGGGCTCCTCGTGCCTCTCTAACAGTTCCCTCTCCCCTTACCTCTTCCTCTGTTTTGTTTTTTTTTCCTTTTTTTCCCATGTGCCAGAGTTCAGCTAAGGTCCCTGATGACTTTGTACAAGCTTGTAAAATGTTTTAGCTGTGATAATTTAGACTTGACTTTCCAAAGGCAGAAGGGGCCATAATATATGATGAAATAGGGCTGCCACCCTCTTTAATTATTTCTTTGCTGTACACCTTTGAGGTTTTTCCTCCAGATAACTCTAAAACTTGGGGGGGGGCAAAAATCGTATAAAGTACACAAGTCAAAATTAGGCTTTGTAGTCAAATGCCTGGGGGGGGACTGGGATGCTGGCTGGGCTCTCCGAGGCAGCTCTACAGGACACACCGATCCCTACTGCTCTTCTGAGCTGCAAACGCTCACGGCTGTGGAAGGAGGGATGAAGTGAGAGCTAATCTGGGAGCTGGCAATATTCATCCTGGGTCTAAAGTTACATCTCAGGATGCCTCGCTGCAAGCATAGGGCTCATGGTGCAGAAAGGAGAGGTTGGGGAGGGGGGAGCCCTAAATTTTAGGGTCCTAATGCCTTTACTGCCATCTTCAGTGAGAAACTGGCTTAATGAGGGTATATTGTGAATTAGGAAACTATGATGATTAAAAGTTGGGGTCAACAGTACAGGAGAAGCATGGGGTAAATACACAGTGTAAGGAAAAAAAAAGTTGGTACCCTGCATAAAAAGGTTGTCTGGGGTGACATTTTCAGACTTGCTGCAGTGTCGCTGACAGCCATGGAGACTTTTGAGCTTGAGTGCTGCAGTTGTTTTACACTGTTTACCTCCTTTTCTCTGGCTGAATTTCCTAGAGAGATTTCCTGAGCCCTGTCTGTGTAACTGCTCCCTCTCCATTCAGCGCTCCTGTTTCCTGCACAGCGTCATTCCTACATACAGTATAGAAAAATCACTCTAGATTGTAAAGGTAAAAAGGCAAACATATTTATCAGGCATTTCTCTATTTGAGCAGAGAGAGAATATATTTTCCTTTGAAATCTTCTGACCGAAAGCCATGCCGAGAGTTGATTAATGTAGGAAGTTGGATCTTCTACCATCTCTTGCTTTTAGTTCCAGTTTTGAGCTCCAGCTACAGAACGCTCGTGGTAGGAGGCAGATGATCCTATCACCCTGCTCCTTCTTCAGTATATACAGTGAAAACTTTTTTTTCCGGTATGTATTGTAAAAATCAATATTCCAGTTGATGGGAAGGAAGGAGCGGTATGCAGGTTGATACCTAGGGATCTGCAATCTGTTAGGTGTGAGATTGCTTTCTCTCTGCAATGGTTACAGCCTTGGTCGTACATGCTGCCTACAAATTTGGGGTTTATGTACATAAGGCATGTGCTTTTATGTTTTATGATAAGTTTCAAAGGGACAGAATTGATCAAGGCTGCTATCATGAATAGTAGATGTTCACTCCCATAAAATTGCTTGTATAAGTAAATAGTGTTCCAGAAAGTGACAGTCCTAATCCCTTACATCAAATTTTATTCATTCTTTTACCTCTGTAAATGTAATTTCTTCAGTAGTTTTTGAAGCTTGGAAACTGATAACCTTCAGGCTACTCTGTACCTTAGAAACCTCTTCACCTCCCTCAAAATAGCATAAGCAGTGACCAGTGAAGCTGAAATGGAAGAAGATAGTGATTAAAAACTTAATGTGAATGCGTGGAAAACAGGGAACGAATCTCAAGTCTGTAAGACGCTAAGATTTGAGAATAAGAAATTTTAACACTGACACAGCCCTAAATCCCAGCTGGGCAGCAATAATTATAGACATAGCAATTTTTATTTGAAAAATCTTTCCTTACCAATCCCACTCATTGATGCCAGCTCAGGTCTTTGACTGCAGGACCGAGGTGGCTCTGACCATCAGCGCTGCGGGTCCTGCAGGTGGGACAGGCAATTGATATGCAAAGCATGTTTTTAACTGCTTGAAACCCAGGAACACACTGTACCTGACCAGAGCCTATTTCAAGGTCTGTCAACTTTGAGGATTCGGCGAGCTGGCAGTGTCTCTTTTTGAACATGTCCATGAAAATAATTGTGAATGATTAATTTTAATTACTGCTGGCTGAGGGCAGATCCTTGGCTGTGTGGATGGGGTTTTTATTACACCTTGTTGAAGAGTTGTCTGAGCTGGGAAACTCTCAAACTTCTTGTGATATGAAAGCAGTGCTTTCAGTCTGCAGGAGGCTCTTCTCCCGTCGCACGTAATCACTTAATAGTGGTGTAGCAGCTACAGCAGCTGCCCATGGTGTGCGCATGTGTGCATTAGTGCAGAAAACACTTGAAACTGGGAGGGGGGAACGGCTGGAGGTGAAGACAACCGATGGCTGCTTCTGGTGCTTTATGGTCTCTTTCCTCTTGTGCTCTTCAGAAGTGAGCGGAGAGGATGAGCACACCGATCTGAAAGGGCTGTATTTCTATTTTAGCTTTAAAATGCATTCCTTCTGCCTTATTTGGCCACAATTGTGCAGTAGTATTTTAATCTGTCAGCATTTAGAGCAGTTGTTCTCCAAAACAGTCATGTTAGACTTGCTCAATGTACCTCCTGTAAAACCTAATCCAGGGATAGTGGACTATTATCTCTGTTTCAGAGATATAACGGAGACAAAGACTGATTAGAGGCTGCCTTACTGAAATCTATTTGGCTACCTAATGTCCTGTCATTTGTGTGTCCTGTCATTTGTGTGGTGTCTCACAGGCTGTTGGAAAAGGAATAGGTTTGAGCCTCGTCTCACCTGTAACAGCTAGTTTCCTAGTCACTGAAACATCTTTCCTCTCAGATGTTAAACTAAAGTGTCTTCATTCCAGTTTAGGAAAATGTATTTATTTCTAAGGTTGGAGTATGCATCCAGGTACATAGATACCCAAGAGACAAGAGGAGGTCGATCAGGTAAGCTGTTGGCCTCAAACTCTGAAATCCACAGGTGAAATCATGTGCTTGACTTTACTTCTGGCTTTCCCACTGGCTTGCTTTTTTGACCTTCATCAAATCATTTGACCTTTTTTCCTTCTGTTTTTGCTTTTCTATTAAAAACATTCATTTGCTGGGCAGAGACTGAATTTGTTTATTCCTTTTTCTTTTTATTTTCTTGCACAATACTAACAGAAAAACTTTTGGTTGGGAGTGTGTAGATCAGAATTAAAATTGCATGCAAAAATATCTTCCAGTCATAAAAAACCCAAAAGCGTCCCTAATTTAGAAATGCCTGCTCATGGAAATATTTATTCTCAGCCAGTGAAATTCAGTTTGGTATTACTAGACTTTGAACTATAAGTGTGCAGATCAGCAGCACTGATTTAGGTCCCTACAGAGTTTTAAGGAATATTTCTAATCCAAGAGTGATTTCCATAGAAGGCTTGCTGCTTCTGATTTGAGTGGAGCTCTGTAGACAGGTGAACTTTAAGCCTTGAATGTATAATTTTATTCTACTTAGATATTTATACAGTCCTTATCAACTTGATATGACCTTGGCCTTATAGATGGAGGCAAGCACTACATTTCTCTAGGAAACTGTATGATGGTGTTGGGAGTGGAGCCCAGACCATCTGAGGCTCAGACCAGTGTTTGGACCATAAATAATGCCTTCTTCATTGCCCGGAGGGATGACTGAGTTGTCCTTGTAGCATAGTGTGATGGTACATTTTCCTGCTTAAACTGATCATGGTCATGTTCGCAGCACCCAAATGATTGCTGAAATTTGGCAGACTCAACAATACCTGAGTCTCATAGCAGCCTGTGGAAATGGTTGGAAGATATCAGCTTTTTTGACGGTTTAGCAAAGTGGGCTTGTTTTATCCTCTTCCTTTAGCTGTGTTTTCAGTTAAGAGATAAGATACAATGATCATGGCAAGCTGCCATTGTATTGTCTATACAGTTTCCTTTTGCCAGGATAATAATCATCTGGACCCTCTTCTAATTAAATTAGCTCAAACAGTGAACCGTGTGAAAACTGCATTGGGACTTTAATGCAACTGATGCGTTCTTTTGGGTAGACTTGTGCGGTACTGTGTTTGGTTTGGAGACTGATGGGGAGAAGAATTGTCAGGCTTGCGGGGGGGGGGCATTTCTTCATACTTCAGGTTTTTTGGACCAAAGTCTTTAAATTGGCAATTTGAACAGGAGTAGGCTTTTTAATAGGCTACCTCTGTTTTTACTGTTTCTCAGAGGAAATACAACTTGGAAAAAAAAAAGTGCTTTCATCTGAAGATTTTTTCCTGTATTTCTCTGCTTTTTTAAATCTTTTTTCCCCATATATAAAAAAATGAATAAATAAAGTTGGTTGTTACTGCCATAATTGCTCCCATCATAACTGATCAGTGGGAAATCTGCTGTTAATTACTGACTTCCTTTTGGTCATCTTTAATTTTTCTTAGCTCATATATGTTCTTTTTTCATAGATCAATGAAATTTTTATCTCTTCCCTCCACCAGTAACTACCTATCTGTCCTTGCATTTAGTACAGCACCCTTTACTTATTTCATGCCTTTTTTCCTCCCTTCCTTTTTCCTTTCTGCACAGTTAAAACAAAGATGAAAATACATGCTTATAGAATATGCGATAAAATAGAGAACAAATTGCAGAAGAGGAAAAAGTCACATGTACTGTCAAAGTATGTAATTCCTCTTTGCCTTTCTTCAGGCTTTCCTGGTGTAACATGACTTGTTGAATGGCCTGTGGTTATGCAAATGGCTTTTTTCCTAGCCTTTTGTATGGACTAAAAGTTAAGTAAATGGTCTTTTCTAAAACATACATGGAAAAGGTATAGCGTGATGTCATCAGCTACATTTGTACAAGGGGAGTATTTGTTCCTGCACAGTTTAAGCATTGCTGCAGGTACCAGGAACCCCTGCTGAGTCATCAAGAAATTTGCAGACAATTTTCCAGTAATCTGCCTGCTGCTTTGTGAGGAGATGATGGAGAAGATGTGGAAGGATCTTCCCTCAAGTGGACTATGCTGAAGCCCCAGCTGCTGATTTATTTTTGTCCATGTGCGTTTTGTTATGTAAAACATAGACCACAGAGGCAATATGATTTATCTTAGCTGAAGGATTTTGCAAAAGAGTGGATTCCATTTTCTCTGTAGCTCCGAGTTGGTAATGACATCAGTTACTCACACTTCAGCCAGATATCAAAACCCAGCAATGTAATTTCAGTGCAGGAACCAGCAGAAGTCAGGGGATAGCTCTTAATCACGCTTGCGTATTCCAAGCAAGAATAGGAGTGTGTTAAAGAAAATATCAGCAAAGTACAGTGGTTCCCATCCAAAAGTACTACTCCCATACATTCCCCTGAGGGTGATGACTTCTTCCCTGTCACTGTGATGGTGTCTCTTGAAGCTATGTAATGGTCTCCGGGAGATCATTCATGGAGAAAGTACAAGGGAGCTAGGGGATCCAGCTTAGCTGGAAACAATACACCTTTATTTTAGTGCTAGCTGCATGGCAGCACCAGGGTTGTGCACTGGGAGATGGTGTTGCATGAACATGGAGAGGACAGCTTGAGTATAAAACATGACATTTGGGGGCGGTGGCAAAGACTTTTTCAGGCTGTAGTGCCATTGCTCTCCTCCCAAGCCAAGTTGGGGAGTGTGGGGGGGTCACTCACACAATGGGTGCCCAGTGCTGAATAGCAAGAAGGGCAGCAGCACTGTGCTGCCGTCATGCCGGGCCTTGACCATGCGAGTTAGCGGGTCGGTCCTTCCCAGATCTGCCAGTTGCACTCTTCGTCTTCTTGAACTGACTCCAAAGTGGCACTTGGATGAACAAAGTCATGTGTTTCTTGCAGGAAACCTTGAGTGACCCTCAGAAGATGATTATGAATTTTTTTTTGAAAGGCTATTTTGATTAAATGGCCTGCCCTGCCGTACACAGTGCCAATATGTTGTTGCTTTTGTTTGCAGAAGAATCGCTGGGGATTTGTGTCTGCATGCACACACAACAGTGTTTTCTGCTGCTTCCTGTAATGACAACACTAACTGCAGTGAGAAAAAGCTGGGAAAAAGCCCAACCAACAAACCCCTAAAACTCACAAAAGAAATAGAGAATCCATATGCTATTTTTAACAAGTCTCATGAATATTTTTTTAAGGGGCTGATTTCTGATTGCTTTTGTTGTCTTTCACTACTTTGAATTACTCATCACTTTCCTGTAATTGGAGGATTTTGCAGACTACTAGGTTCATATTAACATGCCAGGTTCATATTAATAGGAAAATTATGCTGGTTTTGTGTAGTTTGCTTCAATCTCTTTCTTCTGCTGTTTCCTTTTAATTAATCTGCAACAGAGTCCAGCTACAACAGATAATTCACTGCTTGTCAGGTCAGGTGAAGGTAGTTTGGTGCAAAAGACACTTTAACAATGTGGAAAAGCATCTCTGCTAATTGGATTGCAATACATGTGCTACTGCCCACTTTAGCTCAACAGAATCATTTTAATCTGATTCCCTCACTGTTATTTTACACTTGGAATTTGTGACATTCAGCCTTTTTTGCAAGAAATAAATATTATTTATCACAGACTCACAGAACCACTGAGCTTGGAAGGCACCTCATCCAGTCTGACCTGAGGCTGCCCTCAGTCTCCACGTGGCCTGATGCTTGGATTGTAGAGTAGTTAGGAAAATCCAGAATTCAGTGATCTTAGCGGGAGAGTACTACTAAAGGTTAAAAAAAAACACACTTTAGTTATTTAGTATGTTTAAATTGTGGTTTGCACACACGTATCTTCCTGCTGATCTTAATGGAAATGTGTGTGTACTCCTCTGACCGGGACACCATTTAGTCACTGTCTCTGTATGCCTCTAAATGTAGACTATCTTGATTTTAATACAACTATTTATTTTGTCCTTTTTTTTCCTTTCTCATCACTGATTCCCTTTTCTACCCTGAAGAGAATTACATTTCCTACCTGTGAGCTCTGCTGCTGCAGCAAGTCGTAAGGCAGGATGCTGAAGGCATTTGTTGGTACTTACTGAGTGTCTGTGTTGCAGTCACAGAGGTAATCGCAGTGTCATGAAAATATACCCAGTCTAGCTTGGTATATACAAAAATACCAAACCAGGTTGTTCACAAGCTGATAATACTTTCGCCACAGCCTGATGGGGTTCATAATAAGCTAGTGTACCCTGCTGCTGCTTGAGCTCATTTATGGTGCTTATGTTTACCTTGCAACCATATGACAATATCCTTTACTCCTGCATGACACACTTGTAGGTGGGTTGTTTTATTTCTTTTTCCTAGGAAAAAGCCCTTCTTTCTTAATATTTTGCACTTCAAAAGCCCTTCCCTCTAAGGAACTTATTTTTTGGTCAGACAGGAGTAAGGTTAAGCAGCGACCTGGTTCACGGGGGAGCGCAGCTGCTTCTGGCATGGATCTCATCACCTCCCTGCTGCAAGGGTCCTTATGCAGAAAACAACTGTCTTTTGAGAGCACTGTCCTGTTTTTTAGCTTATCTTGCCTAAGTCAAAAGCACTTACGCACATAGGGGAAGTTGGGGAATGCATAGCCACTTTCTTGAATCATAACCACAGTAATGCAGTATTGTCATGTGAAGGAAATGAGAAAAATGGATAATTGGGTTGGAATTATCCAGGAATTTAACTCCACAGGGATGCTGACTTAGATGGTAGGTGGTATTTGGTTTTCTGCTTTCAGTGCAAGAACGTGCTTTTAGCAGCCCTGTAGCCCTGTGCTCGGGAAATGGTTTCTGTATTGTCTTATTAAGGCAATGGAGACGCAAAATGCCATGAGAACCAGCTTTTGTCACCAATAAGCAGTTAATGTTTCTTAAAAACTGCTTAGTGTGCAGGATTTGACAACCTCACGGGACATGGCAGCATCAGGGCAAACCGGGCTCTCTTTACGCAACGTGATACGCTCTTCGCATGCCAGGCTGCGTGGACTTGTAGCCATTGTTCTAATTAACGCTACACTTGTACACGAAGATACAGTGCAAATTCTTTTTGTCTTCTGCAAAAATCCCAGCTCGCGTGGTGAATTGTTTTGACAGTTGGCTTTCCATTAGCGGTGGGGAGAATAGCGAAGAGCTACCGTTTAGACCTACTTGCAGAACTATTATGGCGAAAAGAATAATCTTACAGGAGAAGTTCCTGTTTCCAGGACCTATTTGTACATTCTGACTCTTCTCCGTATAATAGGATTACACATTTCTTATCACAACCGCAAACTGGATGTGTGCCAGCCATAAACTGTGCACGGTGTAACAATATGATTGCAGGCAATCTCTCTCCCTCCTCCCGCCCCCCCTTTGTCTCTCCACTCCTTCTTATTCTGGGTTAAGCGGAAAAAAGTCATATTAGTGTAGGATGAATCATAGAGCATCACTTAAAACATTGCTATAGCCTGGTGTATAGAAGCAAAACCACTTGACCAATGGAAACTAATTACAGACAAGAAGTGTGCCTTAGGAGAAAAAGATACTGATGTTTGAAGTGTTTCCTTAATGCATACATTTGAATCTGGGGGGAGAATTAAGATTCTGTCGCTTTGAGGGAATCTTCATCTATTCATGTGGTAAACATGGGAGTGACACCTATAGCTGAATGACTGTGGACAGGCACTCATTGCATTGCATTACTGGTTTACTTAACATGTGGGTTTGATTTACATAGTACTCTGACAGTAATTCAGTCAGCTCTGCAGTGTACCAGACTGTAATATATTGAACAGATAAAATAATTTTGGCCTGAGGTAGCTTAAAGCTAAATAAATGCTGGAGGGGGAAATCTAAGCATGTGGTGACTACCTTTAAATAGGTTTAAAAAAAAAAAAAAGGGGGGGGGGTGGAGAGGAGAAGCCCACCCTCTTAAAAAAAATAATCATAATATACATAATCAGAAGTGGAAGTCTTTTATGGTTCCTACTGTTAAATGTTGCTCTAGCCATCTGCAGAGAAATGTGCGTTCCTGGAGTCTGGCCAGACTTCAGCATAGTTTTGCGAGGAGAAAACGACCCGGATTGCCCTTCCTCAGCTTCTGTACCAAGCACATTCGCTATAGCTATTTTGGAATTTTTAAACTTTTGTCTGGGAGAGTGCAATATGTCTGCTGGGATGAGCCACAGCAGAAGGTTCGAAGGTTCAGCCTCTGTTGAAGATGGGCTGAACTATGAACGAATGTGGCAGTGTTAAATGGCGTTTGGGATCTGCTCTACGTCTCGAGGCTGCAAAAATAAAAATGTTTGTCATTTGCTAGCCTCCATTTCTGAAATATGTTCTTGCAAGAGGTGAGGTCGTCATCTTTCTCTTGCTGTTTGGACTAGCTTGTGAATTTTGGGCAGAAGAAGAATAGTTTTGTTCCTCAGTCCCAATTTTGGAAGGACAAAGCTTTAAGATGATTGTTGGGTTACATCAGCTATGAGGTCTTGTGTTTGTCCTGGATTCCTCTTCCAATGCATCTTTCCCTCCCTGAAACAAATGTGAACTTAAGAAATACGTGTGTAGGACGGCCGCCTTGGGCTGTACTGGCAGGGCACTAACCCGAAGGCAGCCTCGGCGGGGGGAACCACAGTGCTTTCTCTCCCCTTGCTCACGCAAGTCAGGGTAAAATGATTTGTGCTAAGTAAGCACATTTGATGTCTTGCTGAAGAAAGCCTGCTTACTGAGTTGGTAGAGAAGGGAGTATTTTTAACTGTATTTTGCTGTCCATTTGCAGGATGGTCAAGAAGCTTAATCACAGCAGAAATTCCTTGCTACGTGCATCGTTCAGGAAGGGGCTCTCTTCAAGTTGGATGGGAAAAACTCAAGTCAAAGCTATGGCCACTAAAGGCACCAAGTGCTTCTCAAGCAAGTGTAGGTGGCATCTTGGCCACTGTGTTCTTGGCCCACAGACTCTTATTAATTCAGTTACAGAAAAAACTTGTCAAATGGAGTTGTATTAGTCATGGTTTTGAGGAGGGGTTTTTGGAAGAGTGGGGAGGAAGGCCAACACAACATAAACCAGTTCCCTCTGGGAGGAGTTTTTAAGACTTCCAAGTCCCCTTCTCCCACCCCGAACCTTAACTATATTGTGCTTTTTTGAGCTGTTTGAAGTAATTCTGTAGGTCATTGAAATTCTAGTCACACATACATAAGGTTTCTCTAAACTTTTAATGTGCAAGGCTCCAATTACATGTGCTGTTGGATTCTGCACACTGAATATGGCTATTTCAGTAATTGATTCTAAAGGTATAGGTGTGAGGTAGATTGATATATTTAGTCTGTAAATTGTATGTAGAAATTGGCAAAAGTCATCTGCATTTATTTCAGTATTCAAACACTGTTTCATTCGTTTATTTTTAAAGCATGGGAAATGAGTGTTTAAAAAACCCCACCACCAACAGAAGAGAGTGCAAACCTATATTGGGAATTTAATGTACAAGTTAAGAAATTAAAAGTTCCTGCAATAAATGCGACTGTCATAGTACAGGTATACTGCAACATAAATTTCCCAGCCTCTACAACAATTTGAATTCTGAATATGTGCAAGATGGTTGACGTAGAGTGGTTATGAGAATTACAGCCTTGTTTTTCCTAACTAGTTCATTTAAATTCTCAACCTTAATGTTCTGTTAACCTTCCATTTTCTTGCTAATCTGCTTTAGGAAAATAAACAAAGTACAAACCTTAAGTATCTTGCAACTCAAAGTGATGTATACCTGGAGGGAGAGAGATAACATTAGATTGCAGCAAATTTTCTTTGTGGCTTCATCAGTGTCGAATCCTTGGCCACTGATGTTAATGCTAAAACGTTCCTTGTCTTCGTGGAAATTATCAATGAACCTGTTGTATCTGATCTCCCTGAGACTGGGCAGAGGGGACAGAAAACAGTTACTCATTTAGAGAGTCCATAAAGCATTTTTCTGTCCCCCACATGGATGAGCTCAGCCTTTGGAGATGCCAGGAGTGAGGAGATGGGTAGGAGAACCCAGTTGCATGGACCAAGGTGGATCCATTGCATCTCTCTAGAGGTAGGATCCATGGAGGGGACTACCCTGTCCCACCCAGCCTTTAAGATGCTTACTAAGTCTGCATCCTCATTGCAGATAGGTTTCCATCACTGCAGGCATCACTGTTCTGATGCAATACTCACACAGCGGTGTTGTGTGACATTTTCACAGTGCGGTATTCACGCAAAGCAGGACATTAAGACTTCTGAGGACTCCTTCCCTGGTTCCCAGAGCTACAATAAATCACACTCCTCTGAATACTGCTGCAGGAAACTTAGTCCGTCTTTTCTGGGCTCGTATCTGCAATTAACATTTACTTCAGTTCATTGTACAATTTCCCACTTGCGTAAGAAACTGGCACACAGAACTGATGAGGTTTGGAGTCGCTTCTGAACGTGGTTCACCTTTTCTGTGGCATCAAGCTGTATGTGGTGCTGGGAGAGCTGAGAGCCAAGAAAAAGAAAGTTTCAGAAGTAGTCTCTACAAACTAGTAGAGGCCACTGGGAGTTGGAAAACTGATTTTGCAAAATAAATCTCTGTTATACTTCATATACAGTGCAATACTAGTCCCTTTTTGAAATCTCTTGTGGTTAAACACTTCTATCATGTCCTCACCACCTGCTGGAAACCCAACACAAGAACAAGAATAACCAAATCTTAAGTTGTAGCTGCTGAACCTGTTTCAAATAAATCGCGAAAGCTATTGTTTACGATAAGTGTTATCTGATTGCTGGCAGAACCTGTGTTTATTGCTTTTGTGTATTACAGTCTCTTGTAATTTGGACAACTAAAAATTGTATTCCTTTTTCCATTGTACGGAGAGATTTGTAAGTAGACGGACGTGGGATTGGAGAACATATAAAGCATAAAATGAAATTGCCTGGTTTTAATCTGAAGTAGCATCACATCAAATTTTCCACTTTTTTACATACCTTGGAACAAATATTTTTCTCATTCTTTGAATAACATTGGAGGACATTTAGGGACTATCAGGAAGATACTCTGTACAGACTGTTTTCATGTACTTGATGTTTTGAAATGTTTGCACTGAAAGTCAAATACTGGGTGCTTATTGTACTGGTGGTCATGAAGGAAAGCTATAAAGTGCAGTCTGACAAGTGTTAATGACTATCTGGAGTGAATCTTTCATTTCAGCACAGTAATTGGGTCTTCTTCCCCTTCTGATTAAAAAAACCCAACAAACAACAAGCCAAGTGCAAATGGATCCTACAGTTCATTTTTTTTTCCATGTTCTGTCAGTCCTCTTTAGAGCTCATTCCCTTTTTTTTTCCCCCCACATGAGGAATGAAGAATGGAAAACCCCAAATTATATATAAAATCCCAAGTTGCAGCTGTAAAGTTGCAGCTCAGATCTATTCCTCTGTATACTTTTGGGTGCTCTTGGCTTTGTGTCTTTATTATTTATTTACAGTTTATAATACACTGACTTTTTCTCTGGGGATAGAAGAATATGCATATATTATTTACATCTTTTGATTTTGTCAGATAATGTCACACTTCATGCTTTTGGAGCGCTCGACAACCCAATCCTCTTAGCAGTCCCAAGAGTCAAGAACAGGCAGGTGTGAACCATCACGCCCAGGCTTTCATTTGATACTAAGTGAGCCTCACTGCTACCCGTTCTGATTTTGTGTACTGGTGGTGCTGGCCAAGGTTGGGTGGCCGTGACATTCCTGCTGGCTGCCTCAGTCATCCACGTTTGTACCATCTAGTCCCAATGAAGTGAAACCATGAGAATTTGAGATTTTGAGTCAATGAGGGCTGTCTGCTGTTTGCCAGTAGAAATGGTTTTAGTTATTGGTAACACCTGTGTGTTGCAATCCCTGTAATACAAGGAATGAGGTTATTCATCAAATGGGGGGTTTGATCTGCAATTTTCATCTGTTAAAGCCATATCTGTACTGGGGAGGTCAGGATACATGTGTTTAACTAGGTAGGAACTAACCTTGGCGTGGGTGTGTGCTGGACAGTCGCGAGGGCAACACCTTTACTCTCTGCAAAAAGCAGGGGAGGGAAGGGGAGGATCCGTTTTGAAAAGACCATTTTGGGAACATACCAAAAGCACTTACCTGCTTTTGAATCAAAAGCAGTGGAGGGTAGGCCCTGTGAAACTGAGGAAGAAGATTTTCTTTCGTGACCTAAATTCCTTTTAACCCAGAATACTTCATCATGCTATAAGCTTTGGACCATTGTGATTGCCTGTCTTAAAGAGAGATATTTTTATGGAACTTAATCTGAATGTTCATTATCTTATAGAATGTGTATGTAGGAGCATATTTGACACAATTTCAATGCCAGATCTGTGAAATCTGTTTTTCCAGTATTTGTTCCTCAGACCTCCACATGCCTTGTAGTAACACAAATAATATTGAAGAAATACAGTCATGATACTGGGTCAAGAAAAATGTAGCAGCATGTCCAAGAGCAAAAGGAGCATGTTGGTTTGGACTCTTACCAAGGATGACTAGCCTACTTAAGTCTTTTGAAATTGCAGCTCCTTCCCTTCCAGCTAAAACTAGTGGTCTAGGATGGATGCGTGGCACAATGATGATATCCACTCAGCTGGAGGGAATCCTCTTCACAGATGCTTATGCATCTTGTCACAATGAAATGGTATTTGGTGGATAGGGTTTAAAAATGACAGACTTCAGGTACATGACAGGTATGTCATGAAATGTAAGATCACAAGGCACCATGTACATTCAGTTCTCTGCAAGGACAGGCAGCAGCTCTCTTGCACATGTGGTCCAGAGATGCCCACAGATGTCTACTCTATGTCCCTCATGTCACGTCATGAGCTACTAAATGTGTCCAATACTGTGGAAGAACATGAAAACTAAAAGCCAAAGTACAGCATGCCCTTGGGAAAGAGCAGGAGCCATCATGGGCCTTGCCTTGAGGCTCCTGTAATAGCCAGGAGCTGACCAGAGGTCCCATGGTAGACCCCTGGGGCTGGGCCTACTGTATGCTGCTTTATTATTTGTCTCTAGAGAACTGAAGAGCAGGCTCCTACCTCAGCTATTCTCCTTTATTTTCAGTATTAAGGACAGATTTTTTCCTTCACTTTTCAGTTTAAATTAGAATTCTTACATGATTTTGCTCTTCCTTCTGCTTTGAAAGGCTAGATTAGAAAAGTAATTCTAAAACTTCTTTGTTGTATTGGCTAAAAATCTCTTCCGCTGTTTGTTTGCTCTGGGTCTTTGCATCTGTATTTCTGCCTCTGATCTGTGTACCTGACCTGCAAGGGTGGAATTCGGACATAGTTTTGAGTGTCTCACCACGATGGCGTGGTCACCACTGACGGCTCTCTGTGTCAACCTGTAGCAGTAGTTGCTCATGCTGTAGATGAGGAGTAAACGTCTGAAAAGCAAATACAGTTGTAAAGCCCAGTGAAAGAGACATTAATTTCCTCTTTCTGAAAATGCATCATCATTCTTGTTTCAAAGATAAGGGAATGTGTCCATAGAAAACAAAACCATCTATTTAATTGTGTTTCTGTTGGAAGCGTTGTTTTGAAATATTGGCCATTTGTGACATGTTTTAGAGACTGAAGGACTTTTTATAGAAACTACTGTCAGTAACTTCAGGAAGCTTTTCTGTGTTGCACAATCCAGTTGGCTCAGACTGGGTGATGTCTCTCCACTGAGACTGCTGTCAAGCCAGTGGGTGATGTGTGGGTGGCACTTGGGGCTGGTCAGCAATGACTGAAGGCCACAAATTTATCTTCTCGACACCAGTAAAAATGTACATAAATGGGATCCTATATGACCTGTTTGGCTATACCTTGAATAAGACTATTCTTTCAAAGTATTTCTGTTATGTCTATATCCTACAGCCAGAATGACTCTCTCAAAGATAGCAACAAAAAAGGTTCACCAAATATGTGATTGCTATATATGTGAAAGATACATGTTTACTATTCTAAAAAAAATCCATTATCCTTTTACTGGTGGGACAACTGAAGTTTAGAAAAGATGGACATGTAGAAGTTACTGCTGAATTGCCCACTGGTTGACGCGGTATGCCCAGACTCTGCTTGCCCAACACACAGAGAGATTTATGTTTCTTGGAATGAGATGCAAGCATCCAGCATACACGGTATGCAGCTGCCTTCCGCTGGTAGATAGAAAATTGTAGCATTAAATATAGCATTAAATCCAGTTTTGCCAACAGCTCAAAGCTTCAGGGTTTCGCATCTATCTGCCTAACTCGTATTTTAGGACCTCCTCCCAAAGGCAGGTTCTCTGCTTCTCTGACCAAAAATCTGAACTGGCTCGTGATTTTCTTTCTTTTTATTGTTAAAAACAATGCCAACAGTTGAAGTGAAAGATGGTTTGATGGGTATGAGCATTAAGTTCATTGGTATAGAGGTTCAGAGGTCAAACTCAGAGGTAGCTGTGGAGTTTGGGAGGTCAGAAAAAGTTTAGTTAAGTGGCTCCTGTTCAGGTTTTCTTAATATTGCAGCTGTAGACTCGAGAGGCTCCTTACTTGCTGTTCGGGGCACTAAAGAAACACAGGGAGGTCAAGGAGAACTCACGGAAAAGATAGGATGACTTAGGTGCCCGTGCTGAGGTACCAAAGCACGTGGAGAGAAGCTCTGCATGTGGCAGAGCTGCCCGGGGTTCAGGCAAGGCCAGGAGGTCCCCCGAGCCTCGGCAGCACTCCTGGCTGCAGCCTGTGCCGCGCTCCCGGGGTGCTAGAGCAGCCCTTTGGATGTTTTTCACGATCTGTAGCAATGTTATCCCTAGGCCCATATGGTTTCCCTTTCGTATAGGGCTCTGCTTCCTTGCCTGAGGAGCAGTTGCAGACATCTATTTCCCTCATCCTTTCTGAGCCCTTTTCTAAGCTTCCTTCCCTCCACAAGTCTTTGATATATTCCCTTCCCTTCCTGATCTGAAGACTGCTAAGCACAGCAGGTGAGGAGTGTTAGTGCTGCATCTGCTGCTAATTGGGCTCACAGGCTCATTCAGATAGCGCTGGCAAGTGATGTACTGAGTTAATCAGGAGCCGGGGTTTGTAGGAGAATGTTCATATTATGTAGGGTAAGCAGAGATTTGCATGTCAGCTTTCAAAATTGGAGCTTACCAAAATGAGACTGGCTGCTGCTTTCTGTCGTCGGTCTCCCCGTGGCCCCCATTTACCTGGGTTGTCTCGGTGCCTTTAGTCTATTTATCCTCGCAGCAGCCCGGGAGCGTGAGTGGTGCTGCCATCCCCAGCTAGGAGATAATGCCTGGGAGTCCAGGGTTTAGAGAGGAGGTTACACAGCGCCTTGCATTCATCAGCGCTGCTGGCTTAAGCAAATTCCTGGCTGTTTCTTCCTCCAAACAGCAGCAGGTGAAGTGCTGACATATGTTTCCTTCTGCCACTCCTGCTAGGAGGGCAGCCATCCCTGCAAAGGGGGCTGGAGAGGCAGCTGGGGAGAGGGAGCCGCATCCATCTCAAACGGCAGCGGCTAACGCTATCCAAGCGCATCTGGCACCACCGAAGCGGTTCTTCCACCTGGCTTGGACAGCACGCTGGCTTTGCAGCCTTCCTCCTTGGTTGCTTGTTCCAGCCCCTGTGCCACCATGGGCTTCCCCAGCCTGCCCTCTTCTCCTGCGGTTTTGCTGCTGTAGCTGATTGATTGCGGATCCTTTAAGCAGTCCAGTGCAAGATTACCCCCCTCCCCCCAAAATACAACAAAAAACTTGCTTTTAACATCTTTCTGTTCAGTAATTCGGTTTACAGGGTAGTGCCTGTGGGCTCTCAGGGCAGCGCAAGTGTGGAGGCAGCAAATGGCAGGCAGGGGGAAGGCAAGAACTTCTTAGGCTGACTTTGCTTTTGAAGCCAAGGTATCCACTAACTACAGCTTCAGTTTTTTTGCCTAAGGTCATGCAAGAATGCTTGGCAGAGCAAAGAACTGAAGTGGGTCTCCCCAGATCCAGGTTACCACTCTAACCTCAGGACTGTTTTTCTTCCAGCACTTGAAAATGGTTGGAACCTCCCATGAGGTACTTTGTGAGAGCTTTTTAGGCAAAGATTTTGCTCTAAAAAAGCACGACTGTTTGCTTTGTAAGGGGAAGCTCTTGTTCCTGTTTCCTTTCTGATGTATCCCTTCTGTTCTTGGCTTGCTAACTTGATGATATCACTGCACATGCATTGGGCAAAAGCTGTTTTCCCTCTATTCAAAGAGCCAGGAGGAGCAGCTGCTGCACTGACTCTAATCTCTAGTTCTTCCTGCGCTCCTGTGGCATGCCAATGGGAGCTAGGACCATTGGAGGCACGTGGAGAACGCAGACGAAAAAGCGCATTTGCTGTGTCATCCTTGAGGCTCACAAGCCAAGAAGCAGTTTGCTGGTGTTTGTTAAGGAAGGATCCAGAGTTTGTGCAGCGTGTCTGGGGAATTGCTGATAACTGGGTATGGAGCACTCCCAGGCTCTTTGTCAAAACCACCCCTATCAGAGAAGGTGGAAGTCCTCACCACCTGGTGACTTTCCTGCGACATGATATGGGAAATGAGTTCTTAGTACGTTCTACGTCCTTCCACAGGATGCCCATATTGTAGGTATGGATACGGCAGCATCTTTTTGGTTGCCTGCATGCAGTGGAAAAACTGTATGAGCAGTTCGTTTCCCTTTCTTGCCTTCCTTACAGGCAGCTTCCTTCAGTCAGGTACTCTGACCCCAGTTCTTCCAGAGGACCATCGTCCGTTTGGGATCTTCAGTGCTTAACTCCACTGAATTTATGTGTATGGAAACACTTAAACTTGCTCCTCTTTTTTAATATCCTTTTCCAATGATGATATCTCATTCTTTTTAAAAATAGAGTAATTGCTTCAGCACCATCCATAGCTCAGTCATGCAGGTGCCTGGGTAAATTATCCCATGCATGCATCTAGTGTTCACTCCGGCAGTCTTCCATAATTGACAATTAATTTGTGAATCTTTTTCCATGCTGTTCTTTCACCTTGAGTGCTGGGCGTACTGGATCTCTGCCACCTCATATTTCTTGGATAAAGTCACTGTGGCTTCTTGTCTTACAATGTCTGACTCCGAGCCAGTGCAACTTGTTGAAAAAAACCCTGCAAAACACAGTGTGCGTTGGAAGATTCATTTAAAAAGGCGGAATAGTTGCTGGAGAACAGTCTCTGTAAAACAAAGAGAAAGTCAAGAATCTTGATCTATCCAGAGAAATTTCAAGGGAAGGTATTTACCAAATAATGCAATTAGTCAATGCTTTTGTCACAAGCATTGCATTCTCCATTCTTTCGTTATGTGAAGAGGGGATGATATAAATAATTTTCTGGGATGCCTTATGTCCATCCCATTCAAATGTATGAAATTCCACTGCAGTGGTGTTTTGATTTCTAACCTTTAAAAGTTATGAGCTGTGACAGAGAAGATGATAAACTCCCATTTGTTTTGTGTGCTTGTGTGGGGAAATTCTGTCTCAGTCCAAGCACTATGAAGCCTACAGTGCCTTAAACTGATTTATGAAGCCTCTTCCTTGATTTGCTTGCAGCTGGTATGTGTAAGTCCAAATTCAGTTACCACACCTGCAGTAAATCAGCAATATATAAATGTTTCCTAACTCGGGAGAAAATCCATTAGTGGTTGAATTAAACCTTTAAAAGACTCATTTCCTGAACGTTAGGCTACTATAACTTTTATGTGTGATTTTAACACATTTTGAAGTGTTAGGCAAACTACAAAGAGCTACTGAGTACATAGGTGATGGTTGTTAATGTGTTTGAAGAATGGTTTGCTTCTAATAAAAAGGGTTCTGTCATGTAAATGTTGATGTATCAGCTCTAATGAGGGGGTTATAAAGCAGTAAGAAGTTAGTGACTTGGGTAGGTTTTGTTGTTTTCTTAACCTAAGAGACCTTCTCTGCCTTTGTAATACCATTTAGGTTTCGTTAGGGACAAGGAGAAAGCTTTAGAGAATGACAGGAGAAACGAGCCAGTATTTGCTAATAAACATTCCCGTCCTCCATCTTCTCCATCCCCTTCTTCCCTTTGCAGTCACAGGGATCTGAGCTGGGAGTGGAGGGTGACCGGCAGCCTCCCTCCGTATCCCCAGCCGCAAAGGGTAAGGATGCCTGCGTGCACGGCCGTGCCGTAAGCTGAATTACCCAACTGCTTGAGCACGTCCCGTCTCAGCAGGAGTTAGGGCCCCGGCAGTGGTTAGGGCCGTGGTTAGGGCCAGGCCCACGGTGCCCCATTAGATCTGCCATCTAAGCTGCTCGTTTGAGCATTTCCACTGCGTTAAAATGAGCCAGAGCTTAAATGGTTCAAGCACAGTAAGTCCTGGGTAACCCATGTGATTTTGCTAGCATGCTGTTGGCCATACGGATGCTGCTTGCGTGAACCATTGGGTAGTGGCAAAATTTGGAGGCCTGTCTTACAATTTTCTCTTCTTTCTACTCCTGTAATTCCCTCTCTTCTTCCTTCCCTCTCTCTTTCCTTCCCTCTTGCACCTCCCAAAGTATATTTCAGCCAACATATCTGAGCAGGTACAGAGAAGTAAACAACTTGCATCACTACACTAAATTGCTTTCTCTCCCCTTTCCTCCTCAAAAGCACAGAAGGGAATAGAAAAGGAAGATTAGTTGTGTTGGAGCTCCATCCTGGTGTCGTTCCCGTGCTGCGGATTGCTTAGAGCTGAACATGTACACTTTGTCTGGGATAAATAACAGTGAAACTCTGTCTCAATTTTCTCTGCAGTTTCTCCCACTTGCATTCATTTTAAAATTTCATTCCTCACTCTCATTATTGCGAGGCCTGCCGTTCCGTGCCCAGGGGAGTCAAGTGAAACTTTTTTATTTACTTTTGGTTTGGTTTGGTTTGGTTCCACTTTTAGCTTCCTCTCTTCTTTGAATTTTTTTTGTGTTTTGTTTTGTTTTCCAGTGACTTTGGGAGGAAGGGGGGCTGGAAGGAAGGATTGACATTTATACCATGTGTGAGATGTCTTCAAATGTAAATCCTTCTCCTTCAGCGTTAGACTGCTGGCTAATTCTTTCCCTATAAAGTCATCTTGGTTTGTGCTTACTGTCTCCACCACTGGTTGTAGTCTTAATCTCAAAAACATCTACATGGAATGAAGAGTATCAGGAGTTGAAGAAATTTTGGAATTCTGGATTGGATTGTTTAGATTGGATTATTATTATTAGATTATTCAATTATTATTGGATAATGGATTATTTGGCAGTTTAGGGGTGCCAGTCAAGCTGTGATTTTGCAGTCCAAAAGCCTCAGCAGCAGCAGTGGTTTAAAGACTTCACCCTTTTTCCGTGTATTCGTTCTCCCTGCAGCCTTTCCAGGCTGCCTGTTCAGTTGTGCTGATGCTGTAGTTTGAGACATGCCGTGAACCAGATTATCAGCTGGTTTGTGCTAAAAATAATCCTTCAGCATAGGGAGGAGGGGAGGACTGGTGGGTTTTTTTCTACCTGCCTTAGTTCACCGCTTTGCAGAATGACCCCACAGATGTTTGCAACAGCTCAAACCAGGGGACAACATGGTGACGTGCAAGGATGAGAACAAGACACTAGAGGTTGGGGAGAGGTAGGAACACTGTAAACCAACTTTCCCCCAGAAATTTTGGCTTCCCGCCTGGCAGCTGGGTTTTGATGCACCTTGCTGCAAAGGTTTTCAGATGTTTTCACCATGCATCTCTAATAATTTCTGCTCTTGTAGCAGCTACCATATTGGTATCTCAGTGCCGGTGCTCTGTAGTCGATATGTTAATGCAAGCCCACCTTTGCTAGCATTTGCTGTGGTTGCTGAGTCAGAGACACACATCCCATTTGGCCGCTGTTGATCTGAGAACAGTAACCTTTGCAGAAGGCCAGAGCAATAATGTATTAAACCACAGCCAGTAAATCTGCAAGAGCACGTCTGTCAAAACACCCAAATATAAAAGGTAATTTAAGCTTCCTCTTCTGCAGCGTTACTCAAAAGGGACATCAGCTGATACACAATTTACACAGCAACTTCCAAATCAGTGATTAAATGGCTTCTGGGGTGCGGATGATGAATATTTCCCTACCTACGTGACAGGTAAGTGAGGATGAGGAGGAGTTTGCAGAAGAGGCTCAGGAGACCGAGATGCTCTCTGCCTGTTCGTAATGGCAGAACCATGGGCAAACCCATGTGGGTTAGCAGACCACTAGACTCTAAACACTCTTAAGGGGCAAAGTTCAATCAGCTTTCACTGCAAAGAGCATTATCAGTGTATAACACTAATCCTATGTAACGGTACTCGAGCCTGACACAGGTACCGTGAAGTAGATTTTGGTGACGTAGATTGCCCTTAGTGGTTTAGCAAAGACGTTAAGATGCTGTCAAAGTTGACAGGCCAAAATACTGTCTTAAATTACACTGCTTTTCTGATTGATGGCAACGAGTCTTTGCCCTGAGCGGTTATCAATACTTAACGTGCCGTGAACTCCGTAATATTAAAATTACTGCCCAGTTATTTTTGATCCTCTTGACTTTTTTAGTGTTTGGTTGGGTTTTTTTAAGGGGTTGTTTTTTTCCTTTAGCTGTGACCATTGTGCCTTGAACTTGGAAGTGCTCTGCACGGTCAGTTGAGTGCTCGTGTCCCTGTGTGCACCGTGCCAGACTGGGTCTAGGGGACGGTGTAGCCTGCACTCGGATAGTACTGAGTCAGATTTCAGCTCTTCCAGCCTCTGCAGTATCATTTTGTTTTTAATTTTAAAGCACATGGTAGAGGCAGGAGGGAAGTCATCTTAAAATATTCACAGATACTCAGATGCATAGGAGGCTTGTAGCGGAGATTTCCTAATCTTTCCCTTTTCAAGGAAAGAAATTGAAAAAATTCTGTAGGTCATTCAAATCCTTGCTCAGAAAACAGCGGATTTATTGTGGCTGGAGACATCCTGCTGTTAGGGTTGCTGGGAAGGAGAGGGCCCAAGGTTCCTATTCATGCACGATAGTCCTATTTTTCCTCATATCTTTCTTTTATTTTTCCCACCCCTTTATATTGCATTACCATGCTCTTGCCCCCTACCCCTCCCCAGCCGTGTGTGCCTCTCCATCTCTGCATATTGTGTTGCTTTTCCCCTGCTGTGCCACTCTCTTGTGTGCAATGGCAGCAGCGAAGTAAAATCGACTGAAATGCTGATCTCCGAAGCGCTGGCACACAGTGCTTTAGAGATTAGGATTTTAGTGCATTATACTCAGCTGCAAGCAGAGCACAGTGGTGTGACAAGGAAACACAATGCCGGAGCCAGGGGTTCTGACTTGGAGCTGTAGCCCCGGTCCCTCCGGGCAAAGCACTTCATGCTTCTCCTCCTGCAAAACAGTTTGGTGAGCAGATGCATGGAGGGGCTTGAGTTTACTCAGTAGACGAAGAGGGATATCCAGGGGCAGGTTGAGAGCCTTTTCATCTAAATCACATCTATTATTAAGAAAAAAATAAAAAAATCTTACTAACAAAACAAAAAGAAAAAAGTTTGTACGGCAAGATTTTTCTGACCTATTCTTCCATCTACATCCTCATTCTTTCTTTTCCTTTGCTGTATGTAGCTTTTTTATTTTCCCAGAAGCTAAGGAAGATAGATATTTTTCCTCTTGTTCCCATAGACTTGCAAGCTCATGTTGCTGCTGTAGCAATTTGCTCTAGATCCTGGTCTCTTCTTCGAGGTTCTTGGACGATACAGGTGTTTTGGGAAATGCAGTCTAGTGCAAGAACTAAAAGTAGGCTTGCTGTTTGTCCAGTTTCCAACAAGCCTGGCTGGGTTTTGCTGCGCACTTGCCAATTGCGACCAGAGCTACCGCCTGTCCGCAGGTTAGTCTGTAAGTACCCATGGCCAATTCTGGAAGGTGGACCACGGGACTTTTTTATACTTCAAAGAAGGCCATGCTAATTAATGCCCTCAGCTAGTGTCTGCTCTTCATTGATTTTGAAAGAATCATTATTTAATGACATAAAGTCATTTTAAAAACTTGGTAACCTCTAACATCTTTATCAAATATCAGATAATCACATATTTTTCAGTGTATAGTGTTTCCATTGGCTTAAGGCCACTTAGTTATATAAATATTAACACTTTCTACTGCTAGGTTTAAATCCTATTTAAAAGTGCTTCTATTCTGTATTCAGAAGGGAAGGAAATCATATCAGGTACCAGAAGAAATTCTCTCTTCTGGAACAATGAAATATTTCTCCGGCACAGGCTGAGGTTTGTGCTGCGTGCAGATGTCGGTGAGCACCTCTCTCTCTCTAGCTCTTGCTCTGTTCAGAAGCTCTTACCACTGCTTGCTTTCGGCACCCCGTTTCTCCTCCTCCTCAGCACCACGCTTGGTTCCTCATCCCTCTAATTTTCTTGTAACTTTGTCCATTGGCACCACTTTCCCTCCTGGCTCTCTGCTGATTTTCGCTATGCCATTTCTTCCCTGATGTCTTCTGGTTTTACTCTTTGGCCTTGACCTGACCTTCAAAGCTGAATGAGTTTTCTCTTGTTGAAAATGGCCACTTCTTGGACCTGGGTGTTTTTGCACTCTTTCTTTTCTGATCTCCTTCTCTGATCACTGTTTTATTCCATGCTGTAGGTTTCTTTCCTGAATATTCTGTGACTTAAACATCCTGGGCTATTTTTCTCCTTTTTGCTTGACATAACTTCCCTTCACAGTCATCGTTAACCGGGATTTTCCCCTTTTTCCTCTGCTACTTCCCTGTGGCTGTGAAGCCATGAGGCACAAACTGCAGATCCCCCACTGGTTTCCTGCTTTTCAAGTTCTTGGTAGCTACTTTTAACAGCAAATTTACTTTCCCATCGCATGTCGTCCTGCACTTTCAGTGTTCTCTGATAACCTCTCTCAAATTCACAGTCTCGCCCACTGCACTGATGGATTCGGAGAGGATTTCACCCAGCTGCAGTTCATGCTCTGCTCTCTACCACCTTCTCCCAACTTTTTTTCCTTTTCTTTCCCTGCTCCTGAATTTGCTACCTTCCACTTGTCGTCCTCTTTCGACCTATCTTCTTTTCTGTATTTTCCATATAAAAGCAGAGTCTGGTAGCTTTGAAGCATCCCACAAGTGGCCATTTGTATTTTTTGTTGCCTCTTCTCCCTTGTAAACATGAGAAGGCAGCACTCGCCTTGCTGAGGTTAGGCACAGTGGGAAATAAAAAATTAGAGTCCTTGAGCTCAAGTCCTCCTTAGCATAAGTTGAAGCGCACACCTGGCTGCTGTGCACGCGGACCAGGAGTTGCATACGCATGAGCCGTCCCGTACCCCATACGTGTGGCTACACGTGTCCCCTCTCTAATGATTTGGAAGCATTGAGCCCACACTTGAGTCGTGGTGGCTGTCCATGATCTGCTCTTGGTCTCCTCCGGTCCCTCTGGGTTCTGGCTCTGAAAAGCCTCCCCTGCTCATCTTCTCTCTTTGAGAAGATGCTGAGAAAGCAAGGCTAGGAGGGGAAGCAAGACAAGGGAGAGGAAAATATCAGAGGCAGTAAAGTGGCAGAAAGGTCAAGAAAAGTAGGGATGAATTACAGCCTTTCAGCCGTAGCCAGCAAAAGCGCATCGGAGACTGTGATGGGTGTTCCTCCAGAGGGAGGATGCGGGACAGAGAGCTTCCAGCTCATGCTATACCTTGTAAATAAATAAACAAATAAATAAGTAATGTGCATATGGCAGAATTACAAAGATAATAGAATTGCAAAATGGAAAATACCTGAATTTTTCCACAAATGGAAGTGTTGTACAAGGGGAAATCCAATTATAAAACCCTGCTTTTCACCAGAAGCGGCTGCTTCTAGGTGAACGGTACCACTGTCAGGGTTGGTCCCCTGGGTGACAGTCCCCAGTCTGCTACCAACACACACATGGCTTAGATGGGCGGTGAGCTGTCCTGGGCACTATATTTTGTAGGATTTAGTAGCATTTCCCAGCTCTCGCATACAGTGCCTGTCCTGGAAGTGGCTTGGCACCGTGTTCACTATCCCTTGTGTGCCACGTTCTCCATGTGAAGGAACAGGGACCCTGATGGTGGACGCCCGCTGGGGACCCGCGGTGGCACAGCGAGCTGCCCCACGTTCCAGAGGTGGCTGTGGAACATGATGTAACTGATGATGTGTTTGAAAAGCACAAAAGTGAAGAATTGCATTGGAACTTCGCTTCTCTAAGTAAAAGATAGGAAAAGTCTTGTAATTGAGAAATTTTTACTCTTGATTAACCCTCATCAGAGATAACCTTGTTTGTATGTGCTATCCTATCTAATATGCATGTTGGACATGTAAAGGTGCAGGACCATTGCTATGAGGAAGGTGTTCAAGGTCAGGTTGGACGGGGCTTTGAGCAACCTGATCTAGTGGAAGATGTCCCTGCCTGTGGCAGGGGGTTGGACTACGTGATCTTTAAAGGTCCCTTCCAAGCCAAACCATTCTATGATTCTATGAAAACCATCATGCCAAGTAATTTGTAACAGGAAACATGCTAATGTTGGTTTTGTCTTGCATCACAGGGAGAGAATATATAAAGAGGGTCCCAGCTTCTTTTTCTTGTACCTCAATCCAGTTATTAAGGTAAAATTACAGAGTCGAGCTCAACAGCCCACGTACAAACAGCGAACCTCCAACATAGGCACTAAAATCTCATGAAGTGTGTTTGCACTGTGCAGCAAATCTGTGTCTTCAGCAGGTCCATGTGATCAAAAAATGCACATTCTCTTAAAAATACGTCCATACCACATTTTCTGTGAGCATGTTAATGCCCTGCATTTAGGGCTGCTGTGTGGGCAATGCTAGTTCTGACCTGGGGCTTCTCATCCTACGGGGGAGAGGGAGAAAGGAAGGAATGAGAATCCTGTTAATTTGTTTATTTTACATGTGTGCTTTCAAAAGGTGGCTGGTGCAATATTTGGGCCAGGTAATGATTGCTCAGCACTGGCTCTGTGTCAGTACTCGCTCCTGGCTACCTAAGAGTGGTTTTTAGGGTTCTGCCCTTGGTCTCTTAATTTAGATGATGCTCTGGGAAGACCCTACGCTGGGTATGGTGCAGAGTTGGTGCTTGCTCCGTACCGGTTGCTGCCTGCCGTCGGGACAGCTGAGAAGCCAGTGCCCACTCTGACCTCGGGCCAGCTCAGGAGCAGCTTAGTAATGCCAGGCACAGCATGGTCTAGTGGCCTAAAATCCTGCAAGCCAGGGAATAATCTGCAGCGTGACGCTGATTCTCTCTGCACCCATCAGGTCCTGCCGCCTGTTCTGCGATGGGGACCGGTTGCCAGATGGCTGTAGTGCAGCCATGCAGCCTTTAAGCTCGCTGCTGTTTGCCTGTGCCCAGGGCCTGATTTTACAGGACTCTTGCTGCGTGGGAGTGAAGGGAAGCCCCACAGCTTGCTTGGTGCAAGCCGGACTGGTTCTCAGTCTCAGCAGAAAGGACAGTGTTGATGCAGCGGGCTTATTGCTGCAAAGGAGGTGTGGGTGCTGTGGGGCAGCCGATGCCTGTGTGGGATGGAGTGGCCCATTGCTGTTGCCACTGTCATTTCCCTGGTGGCACAGGGAGGATTGCTGTGCCGCAGCCACGGGGAGCCTGGCAGCGCAGTTGTTGCTCCCCGCCTGCTCTCACTCTGCCAGATTTACACAAGAGAAAGGCTAGAGGGATGGCCCGAATTGTGCAGAGCCAACAGGTCTACCCTCTGCACCACCCTGGCTGTGCACCCGTAAAACCAATTTATTTGTGCCTACTTGCTTGGGCAAAGCGCAGTGCAAGTTTGTTGGCAGTCAAACCTTCAGTTCATATCTCTCGGTATAAGCTCTGGGAAGGGCAGGATAAAAACAAAGCAAGAAAAAAAAATTCCACACCCAGAAAGTGGCTTGCATGAGAGGATGGGAAAATGATGCCAGACTTTTCCAGAAGCTGATGTCTATAAAAGCAAAAGTCAGGGCATCGTTGCTCCTCGCACCGCTGGGGAGCAATGCAGAGAGGTCAGAGCTGCCAGAGCACATGTGGCACCGTGCTCTTGTGCCACTTTCTCATGAGGTTTTCCCGGTGCCAAGCTTTCCGGCAGCGCTCTGCCTCCTGCCAAACCACATGTGTGGCAGCGTCAAACTAGTGGGATGGGATGGGATGGGATGGGATGGGATGGGATGGGATGGGATGGGATGGGATGGGCGTGGGATGGGTTGGTCTGGGCATCCCAGGAAACCTTTTCAGTGCCCTGTGAGACTTCACAGCTTGAAGACTGCAAACTGTATCTGTAACCTGACCTTTATTCACATACACAGAAGCATCATTTTTTTTTTCCTGTGAAAGAAAAGTATCTATTTGCTCAGCATCTTACAGAGAGATGCTGTCCTACCATAAAGCGCTGTGATTTGATGCAGGGAAGCTGCTTCCAGACGAAAACCTCCTGTGATGGGCTCAGGTGACGCCAAATTGCTGGATTGGATTTCCCTGAGCTGAGTGAGGATCTAAGTGGTGGTCAGACTCACGCTGTGGCTTCTCACGGAGGTGGTGATACAGCCGCACAAAGGAGATTTCTGCTTTTTAGTAGCTGATTCAAGCTGTATAAATAACTATTTTTATTTATTTTTAGTTCTCTTTGTGTCATATACACACACATACATATAAAAAACCTAACTCTGCCAATAAAATTACATTGGAGAGGGACTCTCCGATGGTTATTTTTCTCCTGCATCTGAAAACAAGTGCTTTAAGCTGCAGGTCATTTTTAGAAAACCCCATGAGCATCAACGTCAGAGTAAGGCATCCCATATTTCTTAAGCTGCCGTCTTCACGTGCTTTGGCTATGTGCATGGCAGCGATGGCAGCCACTGGTCACTCTACTTGTTTACTCACATATTTGTGCTTCAGATGTACATTACAGGGCGGGTTTTTTCACTGGTGAGAGGCTGAGTGCTTCCAGAAGGGACTGTATCACTGCTGTTGGGGCCTTACTGCAGGTGGCTGTAGTGGATGATGAACACAAACCTATTAAATAATGAAACGTGAGATTCCCTATCAGGTAACGTGCTGCTAATTTGGGTGTGAGGGAGACAGTGAGGTCATGAGTGCGGGTTATAAGGAGATACCAGTGAGTAAGCAGGGAGGGAACCGTCAGCAACGTTGATGGTTTAATTCTTGTACAAAAAATACAGGCAGAAATACATATTTTTGTGACTGCTTTAAAAAACCAAAACAACTGCAAGGCAGAAAACTAGCTACTAGAAAGCCTTTAAATATAGAAGGAGTCAAATCCAAGTGACGTGGATGGGGTCAGATCTGCTCTTAATGGCATTTTCCCTTCGTAATTCCTGAGAGTTGGGTTTTTTTAAACTGGGATTTTTTTTTTAACATTTCTATGCAGCCACTATATTACATTGGCATTGATTCACTGAGTTTATTTGTCAGCAGTAAAATGAATGAAATTCTAGAGGTACAATTTCAACCAGCTGCTGTTGTTTACTAGTGAGACTACCAGTGACCCTTAGCATCTATAAATACTTCACCGTGAATTAAAAGCAGTGAACTATCCAGTAGTTTTTCTCTTACTCATGTTTCCCAGATACTTTTTTGCTCTGCCTTTTTTTTTTATTGTTATTTTCAGTCTCATCTCCACTGCTTCAAGAAAAACCAAACATGAAGAGGAAGATTTAATTCTAGCGAACAGCAGACTTGGTCATTCGTTAAAAGACTCATCAAGTTGTTAGACCGTGTGAAGATTTTTCTCCAGTCTGTGTGCTGCTGACTTTCAGTAATGGCCTTTTAAAGTGAAAATTCAGATTTAAAATATCTGAGTATTATTTTTAGCTCTCCTGAGCTCATCATTCTTGTTAAGGAGAAGGTTGTTTGCAGTCATTGATTAGTTACAATTGTAACTTTCAAATAGCTTTAGGCAATATTGCAGAAGGACTGCAGTTTCTAATCCCCTTTTTCAGGGTGTTGGTTTTTTTTTTTTTCCTTTTCACTAATTTTGGAGGTTTGACATGGACCAGTAGGTCTTTTATTTTATCACAAGACATGAAAACAAACACTGCTGTTGCTCAAGCCTAGCTCAGCATTACAAGCCACTACAAAAGGATTTGCTCCTCGGTAGTGTAACCTCTTGCCAAGTAAAATTCACACGGTCCCTCTACGTCTCGATCTACAAGACTATTACTTCCCCTTAGTCAAAAACTTGGACAACACCGCCAGCCCCACATCAGAATTTCTCCAAGTCTTATTAGCTTTTGTTAGAGATTTTGGGTTGGTTGGATGTTCAGCTTTTCCACCTGCCGTGAGGGTATGCTGAGCTCACATCTCTACGCTCTTGCTGCAAGGAAGGAGGTTACAAATTTGACTTTCATGCTGCAGAGCATGCCGATGCCTCCTTGCCTGGCCTTACACCTCTAGAAATTGGTGTGGGTACTGTCAACACCACTGGGTTGAGCAAAATCTCTAACAAAAAGGCAGTTTCAGTGCCATTCATAAAAAAACCAACCCAGCCAGACGGAGGCGGTTGCTCCGTGTGGGTCTGTGATGGGATGCGAAGGGAGATTTCACGCCTCTCGGCAGAGCACTGCGAGCACCAGACAGCCTCTGTCAATCTCTGCCAGTAAAGCTGTTCCACTTTCCATAAGGTGTTTCTGCATTTATAGGGTCGGAGCGAATGAGAGACTTTCACTGCCGCAGGATTAGGGCCGTCAGTGGTGCCGCTGGCTGTTTCACCCTGCTTTATGTGGAGTAGAGATGTGTCCAAAAGAGAAAACAGGGAAGCACCCACCCAAGAAAGGGTGGGAGTTATCCAGGAGCATCTCTGTTTTTAGTAAAACTGAGCCCAAACCAAACATTTTCTTATAAAAAGGAAAATATTTTTTTTGCTTTATATTTTATGTTTTATTTTGGTCAACCACCAGTTTTGTTTCTAAACCTAATTATTCATACAGCCCCAACTGCTACAGGATTTGAAGTTAATAAACTCATAAGGAGAGGCAGTGCAAAATTTGTAGCGGATCAAATTGACATACAGCAACACACTGGGAGTATGTGAACCAAAGAAGCAACCAGGTTTGGGGTTCAGCTGCTTTTTCATCCCAGGCAATGTAGATTTTTCTTCACCAAAATACTTTTCTCATTTTCCAGTCAACTGTTGTTACAGTCTTTTCTGTGAACCTTCCTACAGGGAATTTTTTTTCCAGCTGCAGCTTTTCTTTCACTGACGAGAGCATCTTTTGCTATCTAGAAATAGTGGTTTTTACGACAGGGTAGCTGAAGTCATCTGAGGACTTACTCTTGCAGTCTGCTCTCATGAGCAACCACACAACTTCATGAAATGGCCAAATTTGGAGATATGATTTACAACTCTCCTCCCTAATTTCCTACATTAAAAAGTACAAAAACTGCTTCCAAACTTTTCCTGATGAGAAATTCTCCTTGATTCTACCACTTGTGTCCTAAGTACAACAAGAAGCATTTTCTTTCTCAGATGATCTTTGCGGTATTGCAGCGAGGACAAAGAGATGTTAGTCTCTGGAAACTTTTGCAAAGAAGCTTATTACTGTTTGCTAGTGTTTTAAAATAGGAAATTAATTCTAAGCTATTTTGCCTAAATGGCTGAGCTTTGTCTTTTTACCTGCAATTAAAAAAAATCAACATTTGTTGAAGGGAAAGAAGATAATTATATAGTAAAATTGTTGCCATTCTCTTCTTTTAAAGACAAAGAAAAATCCAGCAGAACAGATGTGAATCTGTAGACCTGTAGTATTTAAGAATAATTGCTGTACCCGATATAAGCTAGTATTTTTTCCTCTGTAATTTCAGCATAGTTTTTCTTGTGCATTTCCAGGACAGCAGTGCTTTTTCATAGGCTTTTTCATAGGCTAGTCCATGTTTCCTGAGCTCGATTAATCCTTTTTTTGGAAGTGGCGTGCTTTTATTCCCTGTGTTGTTATCGCAGCAGGAGGAAGGGGAAATGTGTGATGATGGAAGAATTTTAACGTTTATGTATGCCACACATGAAGTTAGGGATCCCATGAGATTTGTTTGTGTTCTTGTATATGTGTGGATGAACATCTGTGGAATGACAGCCTAACAACTTCCTTCTGACATTATAAAGGGGCCATAATGGTACCATATATTTTTTTTTCAGTTGGCTTTTTTTGTGTTAACTCTTTCATTTCCCTGCTGATTTCAAGCCTTGTTCACTCCATCAATCAATAAGAAAGTTGCATTGCCTGGGAGTCAATTAGACCTTGAATTTGAAATTAATAATGTCAGAATACTAAGCCTGGATCTTCAGGTAACAAGGGTCTAAATTTGGGCTCCTTCCCTATTATTTCCTGTACTAACTTGCTTGCTTGAGACATGATCTTATTCCTTCCCCTTCTAATCTCCTCCTCCATGGTCTGAGTGCCGTTCTGCAGGTTGTCTAATTGTCAATTATACCTCAACAACCTGAAGATGCAGAGGTGAATATGCCTCGCTGCTTTGTGTCTAATAGAGTAGACATAAATTTAAGAGAGCAGAGAGATGTTGAAATTCTCCATGAAGTTTTCAGGCTGTAATGCCTGGGAATGCCGGGCTGGGAAGGGCTCTTGGGTCGTTATGTCTGGTCACTGCTGGTGGATCTTCATCCTTTAATGAACTGTTCAAATTCCAGCTAACAACCTGGCTTGCTTTGTCTCTATCTCAGCTATTTTTGCACCGTGTGAATTAAGTTTGTGTTAGCGGTACACAAACAAGTATAAATGTATCGTGAGTAAAGTTCAGACTAGAAATGGGAAATAGGATTTGAAGGCATTTTAATAAGTTTCTGCATTAACTTCCCAATAGGAATAATAAAGACCAAAAAGAAAAACCAACCCCAAAACCCCAATAACAACAAAATGCCTCACAATCTATTTTTGAGGGCCTGATCCAAATCCCAAAGCACAAACCTAATCAACTTTGTAATGATTAGAAAGTCTAATGTACTTTCCTGGTAATCTCTGCCTCAAACCCTTAATTTCTGTCTGAGCTATAGCAGATCTTTTAGGACATTAACTTGCCTGGTTTACAAATTCTGAGCGATCAAAAATTCACACCATCCTTATGGTTTTTTTCCTGGTGATTAATTACCACATGAAACCAACCAGTGTTTAATGTGTATTAACCATTTCTGTCTTGGTTTTAATTTTAGTTTTGTCTTCCCGTTGAATTTTCCGATAGATTAAAGAGCTGTCTTCAGAGACGACGATCAACTCCCCTGCTAACCTTCTTCTCGATAAGATAGATTCTGTTTCTTAAGTCTGAAGTCTGTCATTTATAAGGCAAGTTTTCTGTGCATTTGCAGATTTTATTTAGTGAATACTTCTTGATTTAATTTCTCTGTTTTAAAACAGAGCCAGTAGTACTGGCTTTACTAATTCTCTACGCTTTTCCTATATACTGAAGGATTTTATTCAACCTCATAACTGCGACATTGCATAGAAATCTAATGCTTAGTTGGTAATTTATGGTAACCCCTTCTTAGTGATGGTGTATTGATTTCCCTAGCCTCTTCTAAGGGAAGAAAGGGTGGCTTGAATATTAGAATTCTCCTACCACGATAGCTCTGTTTAATATTGATTATCATAACCATATAAGCTCTTGAGACCTATTTGATAGAAAGTTGCTAGAAACTTTGAAAAACACATAATAGCTTCCAAGTAAATAGTAGAATACCCAGAACTGATACTTCTTAGATTAGGCAGTTCAGCTCCTGCATGTGAGAAATACGTGTTTATGCTAAAAATCCTGCCATAATTTTCTGCTTGGGGAATTGAGACTTGCTAACAAAGTTTAATATGCAAAGCTGAAAATCTACATTTAAAAGCCCTTTTTATGCAAAGACACAAAAAATTAGCAATTTTTAATAAGTGAATGTATAACTTCAAGAAGAATTTGCACAAACTGTATAAATTGTATAGGTGGCAATCATTTGGCTCAGCAGCATAACATGGGAGACTTGGAGCTCCCATCGAGGAGCGGCACGGTGGTCCCTGGAGCAGCACCCAGCCGCCCTGCGTGCCTCCATAGGGCAGGCACGCAGAAACGCCACCTCTGATTGAAACTCTGTGGGGGACGAAGGTGGGCAGAAGGTTATCATCAGAAGTGCAATTTGGCCAGGTTAGCTGGGGTTAGAGCTGCTGTTCCCAGGATAACTGCCATCAGCCTGACCGTAGCGTTCAGGATCTCTGCTCGACAGTTCATCTGAAAAAGAGTCATAAAAACCGATTCAGCTGTAAGCACACAACAGCAGCCACCCGAGATAAATAACTTCACTTTAATGGCATCTATTTTTCTTTGTAAATGGCTTTAATGTCTGCTGTGCTATATAAAGGCTTTCTGATATTCATTATTAAAGTTGTATGTAATGTATTTTAACCGAATCTAATTTGAGAAGTGAAATGTGTGGGAACATGCAACCCAAGGACAGCTCCTAAGTCTCCGAGTCCCAGCTAAGAGACAGCCGTGTCATAAACTTACCATGCTCCCTTGTGAAACCCTTTAGCTTAAAACCTGCTGGAAAGCTATTCCCCTCTTCTCCTTTCTTGTGGTTAGAAGTAATTTTCGGATTTCTAACCCAGTTCTCTTCAGAGGAGGTTTATACCATTATTTGTCAACATTATTTTTCAGCATCACTTGTAGACTACTGTTGGGTACTTCAATTCTAGATTATTTTCATCAGCCATGAAAGAAAATATTGTTTTATGTCTGATAATCCTTAACAGATTTATGCCTGCAATGAATGTTGAAAATAGAGTCTGGAACACCAAGTACTCAGTTTGTAACGAAAAACTTGAGGTTTTGTTGGAGTAGAAGCTACTACAATTTCCAGTAACAGTTTTGCTATCCCAGCATGCTTGTTCTGACTCCTCTCATCTCTGAAGACCGCACTCAGAAGCCATGTATAATTCTGCTTTTTAAGGCTGACTGTCTCCTTGCTGGAGTTCTGAGGTTTTAAATGTGACTTTGTTACTCTAATGGTGGCATTTCACGCTGAGCTTTATCGTAAGGCTTTACCCAAACATTTTATTCAAAGGCAAACCCTGTTTTTATTACGAGGAGTTTTCTTTGCTGGTCTGTGAGTAAAAGGTGCTTTAGCCAATCTTGTCTTGCTGCACAGCCCAGGTAATATATTGCAACCCTGCTATATATTACCTGAAATTCACAGAGCTGAGCAGGAGCCCTGCAGTAATATGTATTAATTTGACCCTGCAACTCTATTAAAATAAACCACGTGTTCAGATTTTAATCCTGAAAATATGTGCATCAGAGTATCAAGAATATGGAATCAATAGTCATCTTTTCTGGACTTAACCAAAATGTTAACATCCCACATTTAAGGTTGGATTCAGCCTCGAAATTTGACAATAGGTGAAGTTTCGCTTCCCCCCCTGGAATTTTGGATTTGTTTTGTGCAGAAGTTTTAGTATGCAGTTGCGCTAGGAGGTTATTTAAGAATACTCCTGGTTTCAGCTGATTTCCTTAGCAAATAATTTTGTGTGCTTCGCTTTGCTCTAGCAATTTCCATAGCCTCTCTAATAAAATACTAAAAAGGATCACATAAGCTTTACCCCTCCCCTTAACATTTAGCCTGTCTATTTCATTATAGCAAAATATTGCATTTTACATGCCAAGCCTTAAAACCTTCTTTCTAAAAATGGTGACTGTATTTAATAACTAATTACTCTAATGATCCTACAGAAGTGCTCGAGACCTGTTTTAGTAGTGGTGTCAATTACAACCATCTGCACGATGAATAAAGGAACCGTGGCCCAGCTGTAGAGTTGAAACATGTTGGCATTTTCCTACGGGCGGCCATATGGTACTTAACGAAAGCGAATTGTTCACACTGCAAACAGCTCTGCTCCTGATGAATGATAACGTTTTGTTCTGGAAAATGGTTCCACAAACACGGGGAGTATTTTTAAATGCTGGAAGTGTGTCTGTAAGTGACAGGCTATAAATGGGAAGGTCTTTGGAAGGAGGAGAGGGGGATGAGAAAGGAATTGTTTCGTTTGCCTAGGGGTGTTCTAGCACAGCCTTCCTGTCTCTTAATAGCAGTATCTTTTTTGTGCATACATAGCCCTGAATCTGTAAATTTTATTTATTTTGGTAAGGAAGAAGATAATTAGAAATGTAACTCTCATTTGCCATCAGCATGCCCAAGCTTGAAGCTGGTGTGAGCTTTAAAATAGCGAAGCTGAAGCTGTGAAGAATTAATAACTCTTTGCCTCGCATATGTGCAGACATTTTCTTACACTTGGAAAAGGAGCTTCAGAGTTGTAACTGCAGTAAGTATGTGAGCACACAGGTTGGAAACAGGTCCTGGCTTCCCGGCACTTGGCGTTAGTCAGGGAAAAAAGGGCAGATAACAAATCAGCTGTAGAAAATGTCTTTCATTGTTTTTTAATAGAAACAGAAATAGGGTTTTTTTCCCCACACACATGACTGGCAAAGAATGGCTCAGTGAACTCATCGTGAGATTGATAACTCTTTACCCCCAAATCATTAGCCCCAGATCTGAACTGAATCATCAATAGGCTGTTGCCATTTCATGGTTGATAGGCAGCCATTTGGGTAATGAGTTTGGTCTCAGTTCAGTTCCTAGTATCTGTCTTAAAGAAGTAGCTGCTGCTAATGACCCAAATTGATAATTTTATTAATCTTGGAAATTGATTTTTTCCATGTGGCTTATTGCTTCTGTACATGACGTAATCAGAAATTTGCATGATCTGCATTCCTGTTTGGTTACTAAATACGTAATTTGGGGATTTTTGTTTTGTCCTGCATTCTCTGTGTAGAGTTGATGATTGTTTCTGAGGTTTTGTGCACAGATCTCACTGAGGTAGTACAGCGTTCCTCACGGCAAGGTACTTTCTGCCTTTTGCCGAGAGGGGACTGTTTCCATGTGCCAGCACTCCTCTATGTTTGCAGGCATTGGAGCTGTTTAAAACCTCTTGATAGATCTTGCAGTAGTTTTGCAGAAACAACGTAGTAAAAAATCTCACCAGCCTGTGCCATCCGAGTTCTCACTACCTGCGCACAGAGCTATTTGCAAATTCACAGCAGCAGTAGGGCTACAACTCCAAAGCCGCATGCTTTTGGACTAGGAGTATCTGTCTCTAAGGCTCAAAGCTTTCTTAGCTCTCTGCAGCACAGGGTGGATAACGCTGCTGAGAAATCTCAGGTAATGAAACCGTGGGCTCCACTGCTAATGCCTTCTAACTGAAAGGGTAAGCGTTAACACAAAGACAAAAAAAAGCTGCAGTATCAGCTGGGATACTTTTTCTTGCAGCCTCCTTGCAAGACTGTGTTTTTATCTGACTCCTCTTCAAAAATCATGATCTTATGTTATAGGTATAACCGAAACACAGGCAAGCAACCAAATCATGGTGGGGTGCAAAACCACCATGACGCCTATGAAACATGTAGGGCTGTGATCTAGGAGGCATTAAGCAGCTAATTGCAGCACATTGTGCTCCGTATCCTTCTTGCTATTTGATCTGTTACAGCAGTGCTGTCTGATGCAATAAATCTTCCTCACTTTTAATTAATAGTTGTTCATCTCTACTGCAATAATTTCAAGTAATGTTTACATTAAAAAGAAAGCATGGGGGGGAGGGAAAAATATCTCCAGGCAGGAGCATAGTAAAAAAAAGTCTTTTCATCCAACTCAGAAGCAAATACTATAATTTGGGAGCAACGCATTTAGTGTGTGTTTTACAGAGGGAGGCACAGCCCTTCCATAAGAAGCCTGCTTTCTAAATCAAACTCAGGTAAGATATGTCTCTAACTAAGCCCTACAAAATTATTTAAGGTGTAAATCTGCATTGCATTTTCTCTAGGGAAGTCCCAGTTTCAGAGGTTCCTGCA
The DNA here is from genome assembly GCF_034638445.1 of Ciconia boyciana. Classification (NCBI taxonomy): domain Eukaryota; kingdom Metazoa; phylum Chordata; class Aves; order Ciconiiformes; family Ciconiidae; genus Ciconia; species Ciconia boyciana. The sequence continues at coordinate 8,940,128 of NC_132936.1, read as the reverse complement.
GCTCCTATCTTGCAGTTTACAGCCTGTCCTCCCTCCTCCTCTGCCCTCTCACCTCTCCTGTGCAACTTCTTTTTTGCACAACCATGTTATCCATTAGATCAGAGAAATTGTTTTGACTTAAAAATGCAGAAACAAAAAGAAAACCCATGGTTTCTAAATTTAGAGATGTATATTACCTTGAAGGTGAGGTCGTGAAGCTTATAAATATTACTTACCTGGTGCGTAGCACACTAATCGTGTTACAGGTTTCCATGATGTTTGCTCCTGAAGGGAATGAGTGAAAAAATCACAAGTCACAGATACTCACAGTATGGGCTGCTGGGCCTGCCGGTAGCCCGTGGCGCTTGCCTAAAAGGCAATCTGCAGAAAGCTGATTAAAGGGAAACATAGCAGTGATAAACTTTAGTCAACGAGTTTAAGCAGAATGTGTTGGAGGACCCGGCGCAGGATGCTTAACTGGGTCTCCATATTTGGTGTGTTTGTTGTTGCTGTCGTTCACTCTCCTGGATTCCTGTGACCTGGTGCTAAAAATGTATTGGTGAAAGCTGGGATTGTTAGTTTGTAGCCATGTGGTCATGGAGTGGAACTTGAAAATGTCACCCCGTAAGTATTATAAGCATAAGAGCATTCGGAATAAATAAATGAATAAAATTTCTAAATTTGAATGCTTGGGTCTCAATTCAGTTGGCTCAACATAGGCATCCAGTGCTATTTAAGATGCCTTGGGGTCTCCCGTCGTGCCTTCAGCTTGCCATGCCAGATGGGTATGGGTTTCCTGGAGGTCTGTTGTCATATTTGCCTTGCCAACTGTGAAGATGGCTAGTATACCCTGGGTCTCAAATGGTGCTAAATGCCTGCGTTCAACCCTTCATGTTGGAGAGCAGTGCAGCCAATCTCAGCTGTTCGTATATACTCAACATAAAGGAAACTTTCTAATTCTAATTTCAGGTCCACATTACTGGCAGCTTGCTTTTGGCCAGTGAAATGTTAATTTTGGATGATTTCCACTGGGAGGTACAGCAGATCCATGTCTGCCCATCAGGGACTACATCCTTACAAACATCCTACATCCTACATCCTTACATCCCTACAGTAAACTGAACAACGCCAGGACCCAGGCTTAAGGACTGTCCTACAGCCACCCAAGTGTTGTTATGGTTCTGGGCATGGTTTTGGCGTCCTCAAAGACAGGCTGATGAAGTACAGGCTAGATAAATGGACAGTGAGGTGGACTGAAAACTAGTGGTGTGCCCTGGGGGAGAAATAACCGCACACACCCATGCAGGCTGGGGCTGACTGCCTGGAAAGCAGCTCTGCAGAGAAAGACCTGGAGGTCCTGGTGGACCAAGCAGCTGACCACGTGCCAGCAGTGTGCCTTTGTGGCAAAGGCGGCCAACAGCCTCCTGGGCTGCCTTGGGAAGAACACCGCCAGCAGGTTGAGGGAGGTGATCCTTCCCCTCTACTCAGCCCTGGTGAGACCCATCTGACGTGCTGGGTCCAGATCTCAGTTCCCCAGTGCAAGGGAGATGTGAACTTACTGGAGCGAGTCCGGCAAAATGGTTAAGGGACTGGAACATCTCTTGAATGTGGAGAGACCTGAGAGATCTGGGACTGTTCAGCCTGGGGAAGAGAAGGCTCAGGAGGGATCTTAGCAAGGTAGGTAAATATCTGATGGGGGGAGTAAGGAGGACAGAGTTGAACTCCTCTCTGTGATGCTCAGTGACAGGACAGGAGGCAGTGGGCACAAACTGAAATGTGAGAAATTCCAATTAAACATAAAAGAAAACATTTTTACTGTGAGGAGAGTTGAAAAGTGGAACAGGTGACCCAGAGCAGTTGTGGAGTCTTCATCCTTGGAGATACTCAAAATCTGACTGGACATGGCCCTGGGCAACCTGCTGTAGGTGACCTGGCTCTGAGCAGCAGGGTTGGACTAAAGTGTCTCCAGAGGTGCCTTCCAGCCTCAGCAGTTCTGTGTTGTGCATGATTCTATGACTCTTAAGGCTTAATCAAATAAAGGATTTGGAGTTTAACAGCTACTGCCACGTGTCAAAGGTCTTTCCAGTGATGTGGCAGCAATTCAAGCTTTTCTACATCCAGACGTATGCGAGTTCAGTTCCTGCAAAAGGTGCTGTGATCTCTGGTTTAAGTCCCTCCCAGCGTCTGGAGAATGCATCAGGAATTGCAGTGGTCCTCCTCTTCTTCGCAAATAGCGTAAGCTGTGGTTGGAGAAACTCTACTTTTCTCACTCTCTAGCGCTGCCTTCACGTGTAATCCAGCAGAGGCTTCTTTTGTTTAGTGGGGGAGGCAAACAAATGTCTACGCTGGAGCATTGAAACAGCATTGTTCAGTATTTTGGCCTCCAAATCTAGGTTTAATCACTGAAAGTTCCTCTTCCCACTCACGCTTTAAAACCAAATTTTTAGCAAAATGGAAAAATTGACCCAATGGAAGATACTTTGTTTGGACCTTAACAGTTTTTCCACATACTGAAGAAATGTCTTTGATTGAAGGAGAGCTCTCCTCCCGTTTCCTTTAGGAAAATATTTACAATTGTTGTTTCAGTTTGGAAACCTCTTCCATATTATGGCACTTCAGCTACATTAAATATTAAAAAAAATAATGACTGTAGAGCTGTGCCATTGCATAAAAGACAGAAACAGAAACCACTTATGAATAGAATTGGAGCAGACTAGTGTACTTTCCAAGCAGAGTGAAATGCAGAAATAAAACATCTAATCAGTAGTTATCCTAGAATCATGCTTACTTTTAATAATCTGTGTGTACACATCTCAGAGTATTTTAAAGAGAAGAACTTAATATTGTACATACTTAGTAAATCTGAGTTTGTTTTGGATGCCACAGTATAGTACTGAGACAGAGAAGCTTCCATTCACTTCATGTGAGTTTCTGCTCCACTTTTTTTTAATTTTTGACTTTATTTTGAAGACAGGAACTATACCATCTTTGCTTAGGTGAGAAGCATACAACACTTAGATACCTTCAGCACTTAACAGTGCAATAAGTTATTTCTGATTTGCAATTATTCACCTTGAAGCAGGACACCAAATAAGCTGTAGGAAGCCTCAGAAGTGATGGGAGTTTGGTTCTGCTTTGGAGCATATTGCTGAGGGGTTGTTTTCATGCAAGAGAAAACCAATATGACAGAAGTGAATTTAACACATAGTAGGTAGTCATTGTACTTTGGAATGTTTTATAGGTTTAATTCTTATTTTCCTTCACTTTAACCTGGCATGCTGGAGGTAGGATGATGCTGGCCTAATGGCTGCTCAGTGCTGTGGTATATGTTGGCTGGCAGCTATTCCTCCTTATGAGATGGTTTTTAACTTGAAAAAAGTAAAGACCTTGGTGTTGTTTGGATAAAACTGCAGTGTAGGTGGATTTGCTGCCATTGGTTGGCAGTACAGAGGTGAATACACATATATATTTTTACAACAGGATAAAAGTCAGCTTTTGTTGAAGAAGCCAGCTGTTGTAGTCGCCTTTGAGTTTCAGTTCTGGTAAGAGCTGCTGGCACTGGGGTTGACTTCTTACATAGCCATACACAGTAGCACGCCAACTCTTCATCTTCTTACCCAAAGCTGAGTTTACCCCCCTGAGCCCCATGCTGTCACATCCCAAACGTCTTACCTTCCTGTGCAACACCAGGGAGAGCTGCGGCGGGAGGCACTGCGGTCCACCAGCTCCCAAGCTCTCTGGCTCCTCTTTGTTTTCTTTTTTCGGGCGAGATCCCAGCATGTTTTGGAAACTCTGTAGATGAGTCTTTCCATCCACAACAGACACACAGGGACTCCTGAGGTAGAATAAGACCGCTGCTTAATGCCGTGGAACAGCACGAAGTCAATTTAGGCGAGCAGCAGAGAGCACTGTATGCAATCAGCTGCTGATGGAATTGGAGTAGCCAAAACTCTGACTGCCAGAATGGACGCTGAGTCCAGAGAAAAAGGTAATGGTGTTGTGCAAAAGGGTCAGAGAAGGGTGTCACCTGCTCTTGTTTGACATGTTTTTTATTAGTAGTAAATGATTGACTAATTGACTGTATTTTTGCTTTACTTAATCCTACAGCAAATCCCCCAAGCCAGGGTCATAGACTAAGATCTCCTTATGTTAGGTGGTGTGTGCACACAGAGTAAAACCAGCATTCAGACTCACTCCAAGTATCCTGCGTGCAAAGCGTAAGGCAGGAAAGATGGGCTAGGTGGTGGCAAAGGGTGGCACGTGAGATGAAACACAGCAAGGCAATTATTCAGAGGGATGAGCAGGAGTCAGAGCACACCCTGTCAAACGGTTGCATCTTTTGTGCGTGGCACCAAATATTTTGAAAGGAGGGAGAGATTTGCTTTGTTCTCCCCTCTTACAAGCTGTTCTGTGAATATTTACAGGGAGCGTCGGCTACAGATGAGTGGTGTTGGAGCATTGTGCTGAGATGGTGAGGGCTGACACTGCTGATCAAAGGTGGGAGTCAGCATGCCAGGAGCGCAGAAGGGATGACAGTCCGAAAGGGCACGGAGAGCAAAGATGCACAGAGTGTTGCAACAGAGAAGGGCGAGGGCAAACAGTCTGGGAAAATAATCCCTGTAGCAGCCATTTGAAGAGGTCACTGGGCTCCCTCCTTGCAGCACTTGACCTTGATAAGGTTCGAGATTCCCAGTGAGACAGCCCCAGTGACACAGCTGTATCTGCGATGGGGAAGGGGACTTTGTGAGATGTTGTGACTTTCCTAAATGAGCCAAGCTGCATGCATTTTCATCTCAGGGAACATAGAAAAGCTATTTAAAAATTGATGTGTATACATTAGACTTGTTCCCCAGCCCTTCCTACCCTAGGTTTCACAAGTACTAACTGTACTAGGTAACAAGTACTAATCAGTGTAACATTACTTTGAAGAGAAGAAACTAAAAAACACTGTCAGCAGATCAGAAATAGCAGTATCACTTTTACAGCATTCGGACAAAATACATATAATTGACACAGCGCAGTGGCAGCATGAAGACTCATTTTTAATGCAGTTAGGGAAGGAACCATGAGATACAGAGAGAGAAGTAGACTTGTTACAGCCAAAGCTGCATCCAGGTTCCACAGACCAAATCTAACCCTCTTCTTCCACAGCCTCCCATAGCTTTTACTTTTTTTACAAAAAAAAAATATTATTGTGAAAACTGCCAGGTTCACTTCAACAAATTACTAGAATTTGTCTTCAGATTTCAAAGAAAATTAATCAAATTGTTTTTTATAGTCCAGTTGTCCAGTGAAACCTGCAAGGAGGATGAAGTGGGATATACGTTGTATTTTTGCTTCTTCATTTGCTTTATTGCTTAGCTTTCAGTCTCATATAAATGTCACACCAGAGTGGCCATCCAAAGCTCTGGTGCCCATGATGTATATTGTAATGTATGGGAATGTCATAGACACAAAGTAAAACTGGATAATTTAATGATCCTGTGAAAAGGCATGTAGGAATGGTTTTGGGGAAGGTTGTATTTTTGTTTAAAGCAGGTATTTTTAAAGTCTTTCCATGGCAAAAGTGGATAGCTAACCCATACTGGAAAGTCTAACTGGATGCCTGTTGTAAATGCAAATTACATTAAGGAAAGAGCTTTTTAAAAGGTAAATTTTTCATTTTTAATTAGTTATAAAACTAAAAGCTGATATGCAAGTACTGTCACCAAAGTAATTAAACTGGACTTCAAAAAATGAGTTTAATTATTGTTGTGCAAGTTTGTGTAAAGATGGCGTTAATTTCAGAATAAATATAGCCTATATTGAGGTGGCAAAAATCTACTTTCCACACAAAAAAAATTGTGACCAGTTTGGTTTTGAAATCTGAATGTCCAAATAAGTTTGTACAGCAGTAATTAGGGTGGGAGGTTGTTTATTTTCAAATATTTTTTTTCATACTAGTTCTAATGTATTAACTGAAGAACCTGTCTCAGGCATGTGCAGTTTTACTCCCTCAGGTAAATTGTTAGAAGCACATAGAAACACTCTTGGACCTCCTTGTCATTTTTCTCAGATTGTCACAAGGAAAAAGGAAAAAGCAAAGACAAGAAGTTATTAACAATTTTTTAAAAATTACTCAAATGTATTGCATATCTTGTTTTGATGAAATCCCAAACTCTTGCTTAGTGAAATTAAAGCGGACAGTATACAATGCCTACTTACTGTGCGCTTGCACTGGTCCCCCTTACTTCCAGACCCCACAGCGCTTTCCCCACAGCCTCTGGTTTGGGAAGGTTTCTGCCTGTGGGTGATAATGTCAAGGAGAACTTCATAACACGTGAACACCGTTGGTTTGATATTTTTTTTCTCCCTGGAGGTCTTGAGCAGCCTCTGCTCACCGTGAATCTCCTGAAATCTCTGAAAATGAAGTTATTTGTTTTGTGCAGCTGCATCCTAGCTTATGGCAGGATTTACCCAGAGCCATCTCAACACGCCTATGAAAAAGTGACCAAGTGACTCAAGTTAAAACTCTGGTTTAAAACACATCATTTGCTTTAGCCGCCTCTGGTTTGGGTTTGGGGTTTTTGCGTGTTTGTTTTTGTTTTTAGAAGTATCTTAAAAACCCATTAGCTGGACTGGCTGCTGGGGACAGCCCAGGCAGGAGGATGGTTTAGCTCCAGATCCTCCCGGGCCGAGCTGCTAGGAAAGTCTTCAACAAGTGTTTTGGAAAGTTCCCTTTTTTTGGCACCTATCTCCAAACGGAGCTGTAATTCTCCTGCACAGCAGGAATTAAAGCAAGGAGCTCTTCATCTCCTCTATGAAGTTTCTCTTGTGTTGCAAGATTTTAACATACAAATATTGACAGCAGATAAGATGGTGTAAAAAAGTAAAATAATTCCTCAGATGGTGACATGACACACAGTGTGAAGTCCGAAGAATATAGAGAACAACTGAATTATTTGTACCAAAGGGAAGTTTCTATTTAACCTGCAGGTAGCTACCACTATCACCCTCGCTGCCGCCAGGACATAGAGGGAGAAGCGGTTGTAGTTCTGCTTAGTCCTTAACGCTTGTCCTCTCCAAACCATTTCATTAAATCGACCTCCAATAGTGGGTGGACAACAAAGAGAGTGTTAGCTTTATAGCGTGTATAAGAAAGCCAAGAAAGAGAATTGAAGACCCTGGATTTCAATGTGTCTCTTAATTATTGGTGTCCAGCTGGAGAAATCAAAAGGGGAATTTCTGCAGAAGTCCAGGGTCATTGAAGCCCTTGTTGAAATAGCAAGGATCTGCAAGTTTTAAATACCTCTTCAAGCGTGGCCCAGCAATGCGAGTCCTGCCTTCTGTGTTTCTCATGGAGAAAAAACCCCTCACGTATATTCATAAATCCTTCCGTGCTATTTTAACACTTTTATTCTCAGTACTTTAGTATATGCTGCTTAAAATGGACATGTGTGCAGCCACATTATCCGCTGCCTGAATGACAAAAGGTTTATCAAGCACTGACAGAGCACCCAGCTTCATGCTGAACGGAGGAAGGCAGCGGCAAGGACTCTGGCTTCAGAGAGATTAACTTCCAGATAGGCAAATAATAATAAACAACAGCCCATAAGCAAAGGGCCAGAAAAGAGGAATAGAGGCCATAAAACAGAATCACAATGATCCAAATGGAAAAAGGGAAGCGGATTTGTATATCTGAGCTTGAAATATGATAAATGAGTGGCAGATTAACGTTGCTAGGCTCCATGATCACAGCAAGATTTGAAAGAGGGAAACGTGGAGAAGGGCAGTGCAGGAGAGCAGCAAAGATGACAGTGGCTGGCAAGAAGGGAAAGAAGTGGAGACTGAGGCGGGGGCGAGGGTTGCGGGTCCCCGAAGGGGAGGCTGGGGAGCTACAACCTTGTGGAGGGTTTTGCAGGAGAGGGTGGCATGGTCCGAGCTGTGAGATACATGCTGTGTACATCAGTGGAGTTTTTAAGGCTGGAAGAAAGGCGGTAAGAATATATAGTTTAATAGTTTAGGCACTAATAGGCACCTAAACTATTAAAACCCCAGGATTTGAAAAGGTGCATTTAGAAGATACCCGGGAGTTTATGCTTTCAAACTCAGGTGTTTGCATTCACTTTGCTATCAATATGTCTTCATCCAGTTTTTCTCCCTGATGGTGGAAAATGCTTTTGCATCATTTGAAATAAGTCTTCTGACGTACGGCACGGTTTGATTTACGCCTGAGTGATACTGGACTTCTCTGTTACATCGGAAAGTTAGATAGGCGATGGAAAGTTACTGCCTGTCTGCTTACTCTAAAGAATTGCTCCCAAAGTGCTCCCTTGTGGTTACACTCTTTTATTGGTTGGGGTGACTTGTAGTTAGGGTGTAGCAGGAGCTGAGCATCCATGGTAATTCCCAAGGGGATGGATGCATGTCATGTCTGATCTCTACTCTGTACTCTGATACTGATACCGAATATCTCACCCTGTGGCGTGGGAGAAAGTCAGAGAACCATCAAAATACTGAAAGTTTTGATAATAATGTCACATATCACCTGTTAACCTGCGTATATCAGGTATTACAGCTATTACAAAGCTATTACAGCTAAGATTTTGATGTTAGTCCATTGTGCTAATGCATTAATTAGAAGTAGTTAATGCAAATAAAGCTGGTACCATCTAAGAGCCATCTAAGAGTTGGAGAAGCAGCGTGGCCCGGTGGCTGGACCACAGACCTGCGTCAGCACCTCAAACCTTTCCTTTCACTCTGTTCGTGACATAGTTTGTGACTTTGAGTAGGTCACTCCCTGCCTCAATTTCTCCGTCCAGCCAAGATTATAATTTACTCTAGTTTGGTGTCATATTCCATGCTCCAGAGCTGAAAGTTTTGCATCCTTACTGTATTTGGAAGAAGAATGAAATGCTAGTGGAGCGACTGTATTTATTTTCAAAGAATTTGATAAACAACTACAATTCAGATACTTTGGAGTGAAAGTGCCCGGGTTTGTGCACCTCTTCTGTGAGATGGCATCGCTCTTGGAGAAATGTTTGTATAATAAAATACTATGAAATGACACTATTGCCAAATGAGATTGTGATGAATAGAGCATTTGTAGTATTAAATCCATGGGTACTTTACATTGTTATGACAATAATAGTTTGCATTGTTGTAATAAGTTACACTTCTTCTTCTTTTAAAAAATAAATTTAGTTAGACCTTAATGCATCTTGGAAAACATACCCTCCGCTGAAATCAGATGTGCATCTCTTGGAATAAAATTGCTTTAAACATATATAAAGGTACATTGTATGGCATATCATAGGCAATTGCGAAATAAATGATGTTTATCAGTGTGCCTTATGTAAAAAGATTGCAAATACGTGGTCCTTTTTGTAGTTCAGGTTTGACATAATCCTTGCCATAACTCTTCTGCTTTTAATAAACAAAATTACATTGCAGCTGACACTTGAAACTCTTTTATTAGAAACACCCAGGGACAAAGCCCTGCAGTGAGGGGCTGGGGGCTTAACCATAGCATTTTAGAGATTTTATTCCCCTTTCCCTAATTACAGATAAGGGGTGCCATCCTTACAGTTTGGCCTCAGAGACCCTTGAAGGATTTTATGATCCTGCAGCTACCAGTGCATTTTGTTGAAAACCTTCCATTTTCATAACGGGAGCTGGGATGAGACTGTATTCCTAAACTGGCAGGAAAAAAGTGCTTTGACTTAACAGGTGCCAACCATGTTTAAAGGATGATTTTGAAGATTATTAGCTGGTATGACTAAGATTCATGATGCAATCTGCTTTTTTTCTCTTTTTTAGTACAGATAAGGGGGCTTATTATTGTTAGTAGAAATACCTATTAAAATAAACCCCATGAAGCAGTTTCAAGGATTTGATAAAAATTAATATAAAGTTGAAGCTCCCAGCTTATCTTTAACTCAAGTGATTTTTCATGGGGTTATAACTCTTCTGGCATGGGATAAGGGAGCAGGAATGTGATTGTTATCCTCACCCTACAATAGAAGGGAAAAACAGATTTTGTATTCCATTCATTAGCACGTTACTGCTCAGGTTTGCATCTGCATGGGAGAGTTAACAGAGATTGCATGTAGGTGGGAGTGAATTGGGAATTTGCATGGATGGCTCATTTTCAGGTTGCAATCAGTGGTGTCTAAATGCCAGGTTCTACAAGTGGTTTTAGGGAGAGTCTTTCGTACCAAAGATGTGCTCAGAAGAGCTGGAGAAGCCTAAGGGTGGGGGAAGCTTCAAAGAACTCCCCCCATGATGCTTTTTGACGTCCAATGTCTGGGTCTTGGGCTTCCAGTCCTGCCTGCTGAGTCACCTCCTCCCTCTCTCCTACTTTTTGCTCTCTTCTTACATCTTAAGACTGCCATGACTTGATCTGTTGATCAAGAAGAAGTCAGCAGCAGCATCAGATGGAAATTTTGACAATACAGTGTGTCTTGGCAAGTGGACGTGTGTCCATCCCAGGCAGAATGGAAGTGAATGATGCTGAATTTGCACAAGAACAGTAAGATATGGTATTGATTTTTTCCCGATTTCCCTGTTTTTATATTTTGCGGGGGGTTCTTATTCTAGGTTTCAAAGGCAAACAAGTCACTCTTCACGTTTCTTTTGCACTTGTTTTTGGGGGTGTTCATTTTGTTGTTGCTGAATTATTTTCACTCACAACCTTGTATTCTGAAACGATTTTCTATACAGCATCTCACGCAACCAGATTATGACTTAGGTTTAACTAAAAGCTAAAAATTTTAGGTTTCTTTTTTTTGATTGAAGAAAAGGTACCAGTGACTCAGAAAACATTTTTTAAAAGTATCATTGCTGAATATTAAAGGAATGGTTTATAATTTGTATGGTTAAGAAATTTTTTTTCTTCAATTAATAGCCAAGTTTATTTTTTAAATGAACTATTTTGAATTTGTGGGTCTTTCTGAGGATTTGAGGGATATTTGTGGAGTGTTGGGGGTTTTTTTTATATATATACCATTTGTGCAATCTAGATTTCAAATGCTATTGACTTAGACAATTAAATTAGTTTGGTAGCTTCACTTCTTTGCTGAGTAAGATGTGTTTGCAGGTTGTACAGCGGAGCGTGATCTTGTGTCCCCAACAATGCTGGGGAATGCTGCATTTGCAAAAATATTATTTTGGCTTTTGACTTCTTGTAGTCTGAAAACTTAACCTGGAGTCTAGTGACATTGGTTTGACCAATATTGTTTTTACTTGGCAATGCATTTTTTATTTAGTAGGAGATTTTGTCTCGGTTTCTGAGTGTTCAGCATACTGCTGTTCAAGATTTGTGAAAAGCAAAGGAGTTGTGTTCCCAAGGAACAAAAGATTTTGCACTGGTAGAATAGTGTGGGTATCATTCCTCAGCATTCAAATGCTGGTTGAGAAAGAAGAGATCGTTACTAAAACAGGGTTTGAGTTTTCCATTAGTCTCATGGTAGGGCGCTCTGGTCCCTCCACAAGCAGGTTCTCGGATGCAGGGATTCCCATCTTGGCGGAGCTCTGGGATCTTGTCAAAAGCGACTCGTCGAGACCTGGCTCTGCCTGCTTTCTCAAAAGCCTTTTTGTGTCTTAGCCAGGTGATGGGATGTCTTGGATTAAACTTCCAGTTGTTTGGTTGAAAGCTTACATGCTGGGTATCATCCAGTGATTTCCTAGGAGCAGCGTGCAGTTCTGCATTCTCGCCGTAGTTTGTGCGGGGAGGTGTCTGTGACATCCCTCAAGCAGGCCACTTTGAAGCAGCTGAATGCTGAGACTTTCATTCTCACTTCCTTCATGTTTATTAAAAATGACTAGAAAGAAGTTCAGAACTTTTGTATCTGATATGTTATATCTATTATGATGTCAGACAACTAAGAAAAAAGTCACTGGCTAATGAGTCTTAATTGTAACAAAACATCAAATCATTGTCACTTCTGCTGCAGTAAATGGCATTCATTAAATTAATCCACTCCATTACAGAAGTATTTTGCAGAGAATACCATGACCCTACTGCTTCTGTAACAGTAATAAGCTGAACATATCACTGTGGCACTATTAGGTATATTAGAAAGCAGTTTGAAGCATGGCTGCATGACCTGAAGCAACATCAGCAGGTCTCAGGTAGCATGTTTGAAAAAATAAACTACCTTAATTAGAGACGGGACTAAAGCAGACCCTAGATGTGAACATTCCTGTAGCTTAGCACTGCAGGAAATAAAAAGCTGGATCAAGAGCCTCTTTGGCTCCATTTGTAGAGGAGCACAAGCCAAAACAAAGCTTAGACCTTGAACGGGGAATGGGGAATTCTGAAATCTGGATGTGGCTCCTTTTTCTTCACTCTTACGATCCCCTTTCAACTTCAGATCTAAACCCACCATGCTGTCTGTCCCCTTTCCCCCTGGTATCAGAAAACAGAGAACTGCATCACGCCCCAACACTTTTTTTACAACACTGCCATCAAAAATTTCTGGCAGGAGTTGCTTTGACTTTTAACAGCGTTCTATTTCATACCATATGTGTACATACACCAAACGATGATATACCGCGTTTGTAACTAGGGAATGGCCTGCTTTATTAAACATCCCCCTTGCCAACAGTAAAAATGAACAGCCACAGTAAACACAGACGCAGGGAGGGAAGAATAGTCCGAGCTGTGTCGCAGCGCATTGTACCTAAAGAAGAAAACGTCAACCTCTAATTGGCTCTGAATGCAGCCCACCTACTTAGCAAAATAGGCTGCCAAAAGCAAATTGCCCCAGTGCTCCATGCGCCGCGCTGCCTTCCCATTGAATTCAGTCAAATGGGAGGCTTTTGCCTTCATTTTCCAAACTCTCCATGAGTTGGCAAAAAGCTGTCTCGGGGAGAGCCTCTCTGTCTAGAATAAAAACCTCCTGAGGACGCGTTCCCTCCTTTGCCTCCCCCGAGGATGGTGCCACGCCAATTCTTCTCGAAATCTGAAGACGACTGCAGGGGGGAAAGGGGGTGTATTTGTTTTGGGAGGAGGGGATTTATTTATTTTTTTCTGGGAAAACACATTTTGGCCCAGGAAGAATGAGCAAAATGACAATCTGTCTTGGAGCTCTTAAGCTACTAAGCACAACATTCGGTGCTTATATGTTGTCACGTTGCCAGCAGTGGGTATGCAGAGGCAATGCAGAAAAGAAGAAATTAACGTATGCCATCCTTAAAACGATTCTATTGAGAGCCAATACTTTGTTTTTACGTACAAAATTGTAATCACCAGTTTTGGCCCAACTTTTGCACCCAGGCACTGGGATGTGGCAGGGATGCTCCTGGAACAAACTGCACTGTGGGATTTAACTCCATGAATTCCATCGCAAATAGAAATGGTTGGTCCATTGGCAGGTTTCCCTGCTGGCCACTGAAATTTTTCCTTCTATGCTAATAAAATTAAGTGTCCAAAACTAAAGCCTCCTGCGAGGGGTTAGTCGTAGATAGCTGAATTGGGGGAGAAAGGGGTTGTTGGTTCTCTTAAAGGTTTCTCCTAAATACCTTGTTTAGGAGGGAACTTTTTTTTCCCCCTGGTTTTTGGGTAAAACTATGCTTAGAAACTTAATAAATTATAAGTTTGTCACTTCCATTTCATCACCACTAAATTCCCACCTGCTTCCTCACCTCTATTTTCTCCTCTCTACATCTGAGAATAGGATATAAATCCTTTGTTTCTTTTTAATGGTGTCAGCTTGCCAAACTGTTGGTATATCAGGTCACTCTTGCTCACCTAATGATTTCATTTAAGGATTTTAAGAAGGAAAAAGAAAGGTCAAAAAGATAAGAGTAGCCTAGTAGAGAAAACAAAGTTTTGCAAACTGCCTGTTTGGGTCAGTCTTGTTTGGGGGCAGGGGACGGTCTTGGATGAATTCTTAGTTTGACATGAAGCAAAGAGGGAAAGGGACCTGGACAGGGGCCCATGGTGGAAGGGGAGGTGGTGAGTAGAAATACGAGACAAAATGGAGACGTGGTAATGACTGAGGGAAAAAAGCTGATTGAAAGAATGATCAATACTGGGGGAGAAAACTGGGAAAGGCTACAAGGGGGCTTGCTCCATTCCGCAGAGTCCCAGCTTCAAGCTGCATCTGAAGGTAGTCTGTTGTTGCCCCTTCTTCCTCCCCATCCTCCTCCAAGCTAACTTGGGACCTCCTTCACTGAGCTTCCCTCGAGCCTTTCCCATCACCCTGAGACCCCACTGCTGCCAGGGCAAGGAGCCCTGAGCTGCCCCCCATTAGAAAGGCGGAGGGATAGGCACGGTATCTTTTAAATGGCTTGTATGGCAAGCGAATAAGATAGTCAAGTTTTCTTGGGTGCTTCAGAGAGCCAGTGGTTCAGGATTAAAAAACAGAGAGTAACAGCAAGCTGTGTTTTGTACATTCCTGAAAAGAGCTTTAATTCAGTGTTACTTGGTATTTCCATAGTTGTGACAACTGCATAGTTGTATTTCTCATTTAAGAAAAACACAGTGACTTCATGAATAGGGTTTGGCTCCTCCTCCCCAAGGAATTTAATCTTGGCCATTTTGCTAAGTGTATTAAAATCCACGGGGAAATTGTTGTTTCTTTTTCCTTCCATACGCATGTTACTGACACAACATGACTTGTGTAGACTTTACTGTAACCTGTACTTTAGCTGGTCAATGTAATTTATAACAGAAAAGCTACATATTATAATGACATAGCTTTCATAATATGTGTGTGTTGCCTCCACTCTGCTGTTTTATGGCAATGCTACAAAATATTTTACCAGTCTCTGTGTAAATCCTATAATCTTAAAACTGAAATGGCAAAAAACCAGGCCTCCGCCTGACCAGGAAGGCAGAAGCATGTACTTGGTGCAGTAGCTGAGCATGTGAGCGCCTAGGGAAGATAACGGCACGCTTGCTAAATTGCAGTGGCTTCAGTCCCAAAGAGCGGTGGCAGCAGAAACACCAGTGTCCTCCCTCATGGGCTTTGGCTGAGATGTGGGGTTCGGCTAAGCCTGCCCAAAAGCTCTGTTAGCAGAGCGGTGGGGGCATGGTGCTAAATTGGCACGTACTTCGTTGTTTTTCTTATCTCTCTCCAGTGAGCTCCAGCACTATGTTGAGCTGAGCCCAGAGTCACACAGGACATCTCAAGAGAGCAGAGGATAATACCCACTCCCTGCCTTCAGTCTAAAGCTGGAGGTAAAAAGAGACAGTACCACCTAAAAGAGAGCTCTAGCCCCAGTGCTGTGCTGAACGTAGCCCTCCTGGGTGCATTGGCATCCAGCTCTTGGCATGGAAACCTCTGAGCCCAGCAGGTTTCTTCAGTACCCCGTGCTTGAATTATGTAGGGAGCTGAAGCTGGAAACCAGACCCGTTGGCAGGACAAGTCCCACTGTATTACCTCCCTTCAGCATTCAGCTAGGAGCATCCATGTGTGTTGGAGGGGCTCCTGACATGACACCACAGGATTTGGGCAATGGTTGCCTCATTTGGGAATTTCCAATGTTCCTGCAGCGATAAATGTCCAAATGATGTTCCCTTTGCCTTATATAACAGCAGGATGTTGGGCACCTAAATAGCTTTATTAGCAAAAATGTGGTTTCCTGCAGACTCTGAGGTACATAAGCCTTGAGGGGTTTTGTATGTGTTTAAACTGGATATAGTGTCTGAACTCTGCTCTCCCTACCTGCGGGTTTCTTCTAGCTTTGGTCCGTATTCTCTCCGTCCTCAGTTCATCAGCTGGAGAGGAGAGATAACAACAGTTCTTGACCTCAGAAGATTTTGTCACAGTTAAACAGGTATCAAGGGTGTTTGGATACGGTGGCATGGGAGCAATGTAAGCAGTAAGACAGAACCCAATGGCACAGACGAGGAAACTGTGCAATATGCAGATGGATTTTTTCTTTATCTTTGGGTCCTACCCATACTATGTTTCTCTTAAACTCTTAACTGTGTTTTCGTACTGTTGATCTTGCACGTGTGCATTTCCCAGGAGAAATCTTGAACAGACCTGAGTGTAATGCCAGGAGCACATCTCTCGTGTGAGCGGTACTGCAGGCTCCTGTGCCGCTTCCTGCGTCTCGTAGCTCTAGTGTTGGCTGTCAGGGATAGGACACTCACTGTCACGGTACCTAGGGCTGAATTTGGCTTCCCATTCAGCCATCGGATGACGTTTCCAGAAAGAAACTTCTACAAAACGGGGAGTCTCTGGGAGATAATTAGGTGGTTGTATAAATAATGAGTGAGGGCCAGATATTATCTGCTAGCTCTGCAGTCGCATCCATGGAGAGAAGAGATGAGCTTTCTTCGGGGGCAGGAGAGTTCTCTCAGCTCAATTAAATGGACGTATAGTACCAGCCTGACACTGAACATTTGTTCCCATAGAAGCCTGTTAAAGGGAAATACAGTTAATGTTGCATACAGCCTGTGTTTAGACCTCCCGCTTGGATTATGAAAAATGTTAAAGCTGAAAAAAACCCCACTCATTATTTGAGTTTCGAAACCTGACCGGCTCCTGAACACTCTCTGCAGCACGGCGCACCTTTTCCACTGGCCGATTAGCTTCTTGTTATCTTGTTGCAAAAGCCTGGCTTCACTATTCCTGCACTTTATTTTAAAGGGCTTTTGCTGTGTGCAATTGAATATACTGTAATCTTCTTATCAAATACTAAAGCTCTTTAGTGATGCCATTTCAAAACATACTTCAGTTTTTAAATTGCAAATTCTTCTCTGGCTGGAAGGTCCCTGTTCTCGGTTTAGGCAGTGGTTGAGAATATATATGTGTGTGTGTATGGCTGTATATAAATGCTTGAAAAACATACTGTCCCATTTTCTGATAATATGCGTTGGTGGGTTTCCCTCTAGAACACTGGAAAGAGAGGATATGCATTGCAAAGCTGGTAGCTCCCCTCCTGGATCATTTTGGGGTGCTTTTCCTGTGGTTTTTTGGGTTGCATTTAGAACCTCCAAAGAGGCAGACAAATTCTCCCTGAACAAGAGCAAGGTTTTTCATTATTAGTTTTATTATTTAAGTGAAAGAACAAGGCTGGTCTAGTTTTGAGTATGGAACTGAAAATCTGAGCTCCTACGTTCTGGGCTCAAGTCCATCGGCAACTTGTGATGTGACTTGAAACAAAATCACTTAACCTGTGAGTCTGTTTCCCTACCTGTAAAATGGGGTTGAGAGTAAGAGGGATGCCATAAGCATTAAATATTTAATGTTTTTAAAGTGCTTTGAAGATGAAGAGTGCCGCATAAATGCTTATCATTGTATTAAAATACGAGGAACTGGATAACCTTGTGTAGGAAAATTTTGCTAGAAACTGTAACTTTGGGAATGAAGACCAAAGCAGGAGAAGAAAGGGCATCTTGCAAAATTGTGTATTAAGAATTTTGAATGAAATGCTCTGGAGAGTCTGTCTCTAAAGAATCAGTAGAGGCAGTCTTCGGGACCATTGAAAATAACCTTCGGAAAATCATAGGATTCAGTAAATAGACAAAGTTGGACTTCTCTGCTAATAAAGAAAAAAGAAAGGAAACTTCTAAACAAATTATTCTGTTTAGCCTGGCCACAGTAATCAAGCATGTAATGGGGCCATTATGTGAATGCTGGGAAATAAGACATCTAGTTATAGACAGGCATTATTTCGAAGTGTATGTCTAATCCATCCTCAGTGGATGTTATTACTTACCTAAAAGATCAAGGAAATGCAATGGATATGTACTTTATTCAGGAAAGCAATTGGAAGAGCACTCCATCTGTGAAGATCATTCCAAGCAGCTCATACACTTACGTCAGTTTAGAAATTATTTACAAGCGGATAGGCAAAAATACAATGATACAATGCATGGAGCAAAATTTTGTAAGAAACTGGGAATAAAGCACATGTCTTCAAAGCAAGTAATAAAGCAAAACCCCAGCCTTCTTAATAATGTAGGAGGTCTTCCCCATGGTGTCTTTCATAAATACACTAAAATATTGCAGATACAGAAATACTCAGTACTTTCTGTCCCTCCTCCACACTACTACAGAGAATGAGTGTGTGAACTGCCGTGGGAGATTCTGGAAGAAAAAAAAAATTAGTTCTTTTTTGCTGCAGGTCTTTGCCGCTGTGGTGGGTTGGCCGTGGCCAGTGTTGAGACCCCCACCCAGCCACTCTCTCAATCCCCCTCCTCAACAGGACAGAGAGAAAATAAGATGAAAAAGCTCATGGGTCAAGATAAGGACAGGGAGATCTCTTAGCAAGTACCATCACGGGCAAAACAGACTCAACTCGGGGAAAATTAGTTTATTGCCAATTAAAATAGAGTTGGATGGTGAGAAACAAAGAGAAAGTTAAAACAACCTCCCCGAGCCCCCCTCTCTTCCCAGGCCCGACTTCACTCCTTCACTCCCAACTCTTCCACCTCCCCCTCCCCAAATGGGAGGATGGGGGATGGGGGCTGGAGTCAGTCCATAACAGCTCCTCTCTGCCACTCCTTCCTCCTCATGCTTCTTCCCTGCTCCAGCGTGGGTCCATTCCACGGGATACAGTCCTTCAGGATAAGCCTGTTCCAGTGTGGGTCCTTCATGGGCCGCAGCTCCTGCCCGGAGCCTGCTCCAGCATGGGCTCCTCTCCATGAGGAGAGGCCTGTGAGGTCCTGCATGGGCTGTAGTGTGGATATCTGCTTCCACTGTGGTCCTCTCCATAGGCTGCAGGGTAATCCCTGCTCCGGCACCTGGAGCACCTTCTCCCCTTCCTCCCTCCGACCTTGGTGTTGGCAGGGCTGTTCCTCACACTTTTTTTCCTCATTCCTCACTGCCTGTGCAGTGGTTTTGCCCCTTCTTAGCAATGTTTCACAGAGGCACCGCCAGTTTGGCTGATGGGCTCAGCTCTGCCCTGTGGTGGGGCCATCATGGAACCAGCTGGAACCGGTTGGAACCGGCTGTGAGGGACAGAGGGCAGGCCCTGGCCTCCTCCCACAGACACCGCCCCTGCAGCCTCCCCACTTTAGATAAACTACTAGGAAAAAAGACAACGATGAGAAAAGTTAGTTTGTTGCAATAATCAATAATTTAACTTTTTTTTTTTTTTTTTTTGGAGAAGGAACTGTTCAGGTGTTTATGGGCGAGCTTAGATGTATATTACAATTTTCTGTGTGACTTACCTAGTCCCTATTTCTGTCAGACAAGCAGGTTGCTGGATGAGGCGGGAGGGCCATGCTGTTCACAGGGCCAGAGCAGAGCGATTGTAACAGCCTCCTGTGCTTTTTGGCCTTGAAAATCTATAAATTCGTAAGACTAGCAGAAATGTTGCAGTGACTCATCCACATGGCAATCAAGGTGTCACAGCAAATCAAAAGTTTCCACTGCTTCTTTGAGATGGGGATTCAGAGAAAATGTTGACGGTAATTAAAAGAATTGCTCATACAAGGCTGCGAAACTCCGGTGTGCCTCATAAGATACGCGTCTTATCTCCAAACTATTTATGGCTCTGTCTTGGGTAGTGCATGCCTGCACCCAGCGCTGTGGAGCAGGACGTGGCTTCCCGAAACGGGGTGTGCTGCTGGTGCCTCGCATCGCACGGTGCTAGATTTGGCATTCGATGCCTTTCCCCAGTGTTTAGAGCTGTGACTTTATTCTCTCACATGCTATCATCTGTTAGGATTATTTGGTGCAGTGCCTTTGCCTGATCTTCCCATGCCTGCTTCCGTTGATGCCTAAGAATTGCTTAAATGACGGTAATTCACAGTCTCAGCTTTTGGCCACTGTTTTTGCTTTTTCAAAGAGCCCAAATTCCTGGCCAAACTGATTAGATAAGCTGCAACTACATCATTGCTGTTACGTAGGATGTATGCTTCTCGTAAGAGCTGTAAGGTTTACACGTGAGAAATAACTCTGCTCAAAGTGATAAGTCTCTGTAATATATTCATTTATGTCTCCTTGCCATGTTTTAGATCTCTGTGAAAACAAACTCCTTAGTAAGTTTTGGAGCAGTAATAAAATAATTTGCTTCAATGTCTCACTATTAGATGTCACAACATACTTTGGGTTTTTCTCCTCATGTTTATGAGGAAATGGCAATGTGAGGAAAGATTAATCAATCAGGAAAATGATCTGTTATTTCCCTTCTCTTTTCATCTATCCAAAAAAACCTGATGGGCTGTGATGCAAAGTGTCTCTAAGCAATGCATATAATGTATGCGATTACTGCATGCTCAGCAGCCAAATGCAAACATTGCAGAGTAGAAACACAAGGTTTATCTAAAAATAAACAAAAAGGAAACAGAAATCTGTACTTCAGATTCTACACACAAGCTGTTCAAACAGTCAGATCTTAATAGTAGATTTAAACGTGTCAACAGCAATGGCCTTGGTTTTTTGCATGGTTAAAACTTGTCAGCAAATTCAGTCTTTGGAGTGATAATAACACTAAAAGGCTTACAACAGACTGTCCTTGGTGTATTGCAAAAAAGAAAAAAACCTTACAGGAACAACAAGTATCTGTTGACCTGGGGTCGGCGTGGGAATCTCAGGTCACTGTTGTAGGCTGAGAAACTTCTTGAGGAAAGAGCAAAATCCATGAAATCACTGCATTGCTTAACCATGCAGCAAAAGGTCAGAAGGGAACAGCCCTCTTCAGATTATATTTGGTAACTATGAAGATTGTGCTTGTAGTAGTGGCTTTGCACTGCATAGTATTTTGCTCACCCTTCTCCCTGCTCCTCTGAAAAATTTCCTCCGATCTAATCTGAAAGTAATCACATGTTCGTGAGCAATTTTTCCATTTTCCAGCAAACCAGACAAATTATTCTAAAAGCAAAAAAAGAAATTATTTTGCTCCACATATGTTTATTGACAGATGGGCCAGGCTGGATCCATACTGGAAGACGCAGGGATGGGATGGTAGAGAATGAGTATGCGATGCTTCCAAATATTAAACTATCCTCTGATGCACTCCTGTAAATTGAAGTGACTACTGTTGCTGTTAAGGTTGGCTTTACGCATATTTTTTGCTGGTGTTGACATCTACTGGATAAATTTGCTACTGGCAGGAGGAATACGCTCTGTTTCAAAGAACAGGAGAGTGCTATTCCCCTCCTCTCGGGAAGCTCGCACTGCACAGCTCTGTCTTGCAGTCATATACCCTCGCTGCTTCCTTTGTTGCTGTTTTCTTTTTGTTGTGTTCTGTTTCCAAAATTGTCCTGTGAACAAAAATTGAATTTAAAGATAGTAAATTGCAAGCGCGTTTGGGCAACAGACTGATGAAACAGCTGCAGTCTTTCTTTCATAGACTTGAATTTTTCTGTTTTGCCCAAGGCAGTAAAGGGAAATTAGTTTATTAGTTTCACTTCGGTCACTGGTGAATATCATCCCCCCTCACAAAAATAACACTTTAATTCTGCTTGATTTGAAATAATTGACCGATCAGGAATGAAGCATGTGAAGGGAACTACCAAGACTGAATTACACTGTAGGCCTGGAAGATCAATTGTTTGGGAGGAGAGCTGAGACACCGCAGCCTTATATTACACCTGCCTGTTTATTACACTTGGCCTGAGGGGAAGGCAATGCACCATTCTGATCTGTTGCCTCGGAGAAGTACGGATGTAAAATGAATGCAAAATAAGGGAACAGCAAGTTATTTTTTTTATGTTAATACATTTTATATTGATATTGAGGACATTTGAGTAAACTGAGCTTCTAGTTTATAGAAGAGCTTATGTGTTTTTCCTTCTTTCTATGCCAATATTCTTTGCTAAATGCAGTTTAATTTTAATTTTTTTTTTTTGGTTTCTCAATAATACTTGTAGTGATTGACTGGTAGCAGTAGCACAAATACCTAGTAAAATTAGTCCCACTGGAAGATTGCTCAGATGCTACAGCTCTTCTTCTTACTCCGCCTTCCTCCGTTCTTTCTGCCTGTTTTAATGATTTCATTTTAAGAAAAACGACCTGAGGCACAGCAGAGAGAAAAAAAAAATAAAAGAAGAAAAAAACAACTGATGGACTTAGGCTTTGGCAAATCCATGGAACAGAAGTGAGGCCAGATGTTTGCTATACAGGCATTTGGCATGTATATAAGAATCTCGCTACAAGACTGCATATAGAGTTTTTGACAGCTTTGGTTGAACGAAAATGAATGATTGCTATTCAGGATAAAATGCAAACATTTTGGCCAGTGCTTGCAAATCTAGGAGTTTTAAAGTTGTATTCTTAACTAGATTCTTGGTATTCTTTAATCCATATTTAAGTAGGTGCTTACCAAACGTGATTTGATTTCTCTCTGTAATTTTTGAAGGTTTTACATCACCTAACGTATCTTGAGAGGGATACGGTGAGTGGTTCGTGCTTTTGAGAAATGAGCTGATTCTTATTTGATCATGTTATTTCTAAAGCAGATAATTAAAAGCTTCAGAGCTCTGGCCTAGAAAAGGTAGGTTGCTGATTTACTGCATTCAGCAAACAGTCTTCATCCAACAGTTGAAAACATAAAACAGGAGTCACTGGTGGCAATTTTAAGTGAGGGTGGTGGAAGAAGTGATAACAGGAATAGCTTTTAAGAGGCACAGGAGCAAGCTGAGAAGCAGTTAACTTTGATACTGGGTGTGGTATTAATTCATTAGGATGGTGGCACTGTCCCTCTAATTCTTGAAGCATCGCCTTTCAAAACAAAACAAAGATAGCAAGTGGATGTATGTGATACTTATTCTATTGAACCAACTGAAAATAAAATCAATCCATTTTATGAAGCATGGTTAGGCTACACAGAGGTGATGAGCTGTGACTGCAGATGGAGAGGTAACGGGGGCTCTGGCCAACCTCAGTGACATGCACCGGGAAGGGAACATTTAGATTTGAAAGCCCTGAGTGTCTGCCGGGTGAGCTAGAAGTCCAATATTTCCAGGCAGGAAAAGGGGCACCTGGTACTGATGTACTGGTACTGATGGTACCGGTGCCATGACGCAAACAAATGTCTCATGGAAATATGCGGAGAAACTCCCCTCTCCAGGCCCTTCACAACCTCCAAAAGTGTGACAAGAGTATGTGTGGCTCCTTAAAGGAAGAGCAAGGTAGCTTTTGAGGATATGTGAGTGGATGTTAGCAACAGTCCTGCATTTAGGGCACCAGAAATTGGAAAAACTGTAGTTATTCCCCTTGGTGTAGCGATCTTTCATAGTCTCTGGAAATCCAGTTTCTTATTGCAGAATCGGGATAACTGCACTTTCCTACCTCAGACAACCGCGTGAAGCGAATCATGTTAAAACCTCGAAGGCGCTTGGATGTATGTTGATATGGACTATGCTAGTCTAATGTTCAGTAGATTTAATGTTTCTTGTTTTTTTCTGAGGCATTTTGCATGTAATAAGCTCTTTTAATATACCAGATGCTTAGTGACTGTTTCATGCTGTAAGTGTATATGTGGTCTTGATTTGTGGTCTCCTTTTCACAAAATGTCAGAAAACTCTGTGTGGTCAGAGGGGATCAGTCCTGGAAGAGAAAATTTACTACTTCCCCTGGTGCTAGTGGAAGCTTTTTAAATGTGAACAATGACAGGAGTGGGATGACCCAAAAATATCCTCTAAGAGGGAAATTCAAAGTACAGTTTCTTTATTATACAGTTTTGCAGCAATACGGGCGATCCAGAGAGCTTTTGCTGTAAAATATGCTCCATTTAACTCTTTCCTTGGCAGAGAGCTTTCTCCTCTAAGACTGATTGATCAGTCTTCCCCAAGGGCTGGAAAATTGAGAATGGCAGTAAATCAAAGGAAATTTCTCCTGCCTTGTCCAAATGTAATTTGAAGGCCTAGTCCCCTCCCTCTCCCTGCCCAAGAAACCAGCCCCAAAAGAGCCAAGATCCTGATAATTAAATTTTGTGAGATTTAATTTGTGACATTTGGCAACACTGACAGTAGCTTATTCTACATTTCTGCTTTACTAACTATGGAGTCTTAGGCAATATTAGCTATGTCAGGTGCTGGCAACCACTTAATGCGTTTTGAGAAGATGGCCCATTTCCCCAGAAGAAATCTAGTCATGTCCCTGTCTTCCCTCCTCTACCTCTCCCCGGCGGGCACCTTTGGACCCCGGCCACCAGTTGACATTCAGCCAGCCCCTGTGCCGGGAGTCGGAGTGCTGGCCACCGGCTCTGCCATGTGAGTCTTTCTGCACAAACCCTCCACAAACTGGCCTTTAACATAGCAGCTTTTGGCATTTGGTTTTCTTTTGTTTGCTTTTCATGCTAATGAGGTAATTTAATTAGGGAAGTCAACGTTTTGGGCAGTGTTTTGCAAGCAGGAGTGTTACAGAGGAACGTCATGTTTTTCTCTCTCCCCATTTTTAACAAGGCTGTGTTCCAGACAGTGCTGGCTACCTGGGACCCTGTAGAGACATCTGAGAAAGTTATTATGCCTTTGTGTAAAGTTCTGGTGGATTTTCATTTAGAAAACTGCTGTGCAAAATTCCAGTCGTGTTGCTGCAGAAGGACCTTGGAAAGCCCAAGAATCTGCAGCAAATGGCAGCTAGAATTGATTTTGGGGAATGGAGGGTGGTGAGGGTCGAGTTCTGCTCTGAGCTTTTGGGGGGGTGGTTTGCAACAAGCCAAGGGGGAGAACCAGATCAAGTGGGAGATCTTTCCAATAAAAGCCTGAAGAGAGAGGAATGGAGTTAGGAATTTTCTCCAGATACATATCCCAAACTAGTATATTTTGACATGTTTTCTATCAATTTATAATTGACAATAAGTGCATCTGAGGATGTGGATGAAGGCTTTTCAAAGTAGTCCAAGACACTTGGATGACGGGAGGCTTCCTTAGAAGGAAACTCTTGCGCCTGATGTAAACCCTGTAACTTTGTATGTGTCCGAATTTGGCAAGCAGCAGGGCTCAAGGTGGGACTGGTCTTCATCTTCTGTTCCAACAGTGTGAGCAGCAGGACCACAGATGCCGCTGGACCTCTGTGAATTTTTCTCACCCTACCAATGCTCATGATCAGTGAATTGCAGGATGTGTTAATCTACTCCACTCAGGTTGTAAAGGAATTAGCATTTGAAAGCAAATGATGAAATACAGGAAATGATCATATTGAAGATAAATTTCCAAGAAGCTTAGTAATAAAGCATATGCATACAGATATTTTAGTAACCCCTTATTTAGGAAGATATATTCTCCCAACTTGGAGAGAAAGCAACCAGACTGGTAAGGTATGGTTTCACTCTCATTGTGGCTGGTCTTTCTTTCCAGTTGGATAGTCTATTTTATCTTTTACCTATCTAAAGAGGAGATTTCCATATCCATCTTAAGTACTCAGAAATACAAAGTGTACACACTTTTCTACAATATTTCGAGACAGCGAAGCAAAAGTCTAATTTGTGCTTCTTGCATAGTGAACTCTATCCTGAGAAGACACTGCTGCTCTGATTTTTTTTTTATATGTCCCAAAGCATTGCCTTCCTCCAGCATATATTTGGAAAATTAAATCCCATATAATCTCTTAAATCTACTGCTCCTTTATCACTTACAGGGTTAGGATTTGGGCTTTTTTTTCTTCTTTTTTTTTTAAAGATCTGATTGTAGCAAAGCAGCTCAAGTCTCTCTGCCTTGTCTTGGATTTTACAAGAGCTTTACAACTGTTTACAAGACTAAATCAGGGGTTTACAAAAGTAGACCTTGCTTGATAATAAAGTTGTTTCCTTGCCCCTCAAATATTTCTGGGTCTTATCTTTCTACACAGCTGCTTGTAGTTCAGCTTTACAGAATCTCTTGATTGGATTCTTACTGCCTTTGTCTAACAAAGAAGTCTTTCAATGAAGTCACCCAAATGGAAAAAAAGAAGTTAAGTAAAAATTGTGAAAATGGATTAGTCAGATCCATGTAGGCTTATAACAGTGATTCCATATGTGTCTAAGAAAGTCTTTGTAGGTTATAAATAATGTTGAGCTCGAATAAAACATTTTGTTTGTCACACTTCTGAAGTGAAAAGTAGCTCTGGAAGCTGCCAGGTCTGCTGGTACCCTATTTTATTTGTAAGATTTTCTTAAAGACACATTTACATGTGTGTAATATGTGTGCATGTATGACCTTACTATTGAGTCATATCCAGAATTTATGGTAACATTTATATATTTCAATGTGATTTTGGTGCTGTATGCATAAATTATGTCTTCAGTCCTGTGCCTCAGGAAGAGGTGGTTGTGTCGGTATGCTCTGATAAAACTGCATCCAGTAACGTTTTCCCTGCAGCGTATATCTGAAATCATTCAAGCTTAGGTACTTAGACATCTTCTTCTTTATCAGTTACAGTTCTTCACGCTAGATCTGATTACAACAAATCTCCCTCTTCTTCCTCATCTTTTTTTTTGTGTGGATCTTGTAAAATACCTAGGCTTTACATGCACTTAACTGCTTTTGAAGCTCTGTAATAGGCTATTTTATCTGTGCTTCCATTCATTCAGTCTGAAAACACGTAAGGCTATTTAGCTGCTTATTTTAATGTTTCAGACTCTTTCTTTCTTCCTTTCTTCCATTTCCCTAATGACCGTGTATTTACTTCCGTTGCTCTGTCTCCCAGCCTCTCTTGCCTATCATATTTCTCTAATGTTATTATTTAAAAGGTAAATTTAGAAACAAATGCTTACCCAGGAAAAATTTAAATTAAAAGGTTGACCTTTATTTTTGAAGTCACTTAATGAAGTTGACTAATAGTCTAAGAAATCTGATTCTCTAGCTTCAGACTGGCTGAAAGCCTGTTTTTCCTTATATTTATATCTGTGAGGACAGGCGTTTTAAGGAGACCTTGACTAGATAAGCGTGGAGAGCAGCGAAAAAGCTGCTCTAAGGCTCGAGCCGGACTGTCATTTAGAGGAACATGAATAGGAAACATTTTTTCTGCAGAACTGTGAGTGTTTTGGGCTTGGGGGAAGAAGGGCTGTGTTTAAATGTATTGAGCATAAAATGAAATGTTAATCACTTAAGTTTAATAAATCTGCAGCAATGATCTGTTTGAACCTGGTAAGAGGCCTGTAGTTAGCACGCTGCTATCTCAAATGCCTCTGGTCTTTTTCTTGCCTCTGTGTATGTGTGTGGAAGCTGTGGAAACAAGGAACAAATGAGCTTGCATAAGAGATGTGGTGAAAAACTAGTACTAGGAGGAAGGTGGTTTTCAATTAAGAAGGCAGGAGGATTTCCAAATGGCCAAAGTGTTTTGGGTGGATGTAGTCATCTGTGTAGGTGCCCCACATTTTAGTCCCGAAGACGCTCACGTTTTGCAGAAAAACTTTCTCAAATTTTATTGTTGAGCAAGCTGTTTATATGAGACATTTCTAAAACTCCTGGTTGTAGAAAAAGTTATTTTCTCTAGCAGGGGTACTCTCACATTTTACTTTCCCTCAAGAGTGATAGATTTAAAGTCATTTCTTTTTATGGTCTTTCTCACCTGCTGCATTGCATATTTTGGCCTTGGAGGGCTAGGAGAGATACTTGTCACATTCCTCAGAAGGGCATTCAGTATTGTTTCATTGCTCTGTTACTCTTCCCTGTTCTACCCTCCCAAGCCCGTCTTGCTGTGAAGGTAAATCATGGAGGAAAGGGTCAGGTGCATGTATAACCCTCATGCCTGGCTCCAGAGTGCTTTGCATAACCCTTCTCTGAAAGCCAGAGGGCTGTCTATGTTTTGGCATGATTTTTGCAACACACACAGAGCGATGTAGTCTTTGGGGACTGGGATAGGCATTTTGTTTGCTTTGCCATATCTCTAAATCTCGTTTCAGATTTGTCATGGGATTTTTATTTTCCTCTGGTTGCTCTCTCTCTCTTCTTTAGCTTATAGCCTTTTCCACAGCTCTCCCTTAATACCAATTTGATCTCCTTTTTGCTTTGAATTTATCAGTTCATCCAGTAGCTATGGGTTTCTCTCTTTTCTCTTCTCTCTCTTTAGTAGGATGGGGTTTTTTCCCCCCTCTAAGGGAGTTTTTGTTCCTTTTGGCTGCACAATAAAATCCTTTGATTCTATGTGACAAACAGGAACACACGTTTCCTTTCTAGTCAAGATTAAAGACACACGGCTACTCCAGTGATTACGTCTTGAGTAGAGAGTGGGGGAAGGCCTGTCTCATTGACTTTGCCACCTTCACAAGATAGTATGTCAGCTGAATTAAATGTACAGAGTGATTTCCAGCAGTAACAGCATGCAGTATGCCTCCTCATGGACTTCTATTCTGAGATACGCAAATCATACGTTCTTTCTATTGCTGGCTATGTCTACATTGTGGTTTTATGGCTCTGATGTAGGGTAGACATATCTGAGATAGCTTTAGGCTTATCTGCTCGAGACCTGACTTCTAGACATGGCAGCGGGGAGCTTTGTGCGAGCTGAAAAATCGGCCCCAAAACTGAGGTTGATAGATCTATAATTAGCCAAGGCTTAGCTGGGGCGGCGACTTCAGTGTGGACAGCACTGGGATTTCCCCAAGTCTGAAAAACGAGGTAAAAACCTTCTTTCTCTTCCTTAGTGCTGTTTAGAGGGACTTAAAGCTATTTAAGAGAAAAATGCTTGCATATGAATGTTGAGGAAAACTTCTCTTAAAATGGGAAAACATATGAATTATTTGTAGCTATTGATATGGGTATTTGTAGGTAGTGTAGGTATTGATCTTTCTCCTTCTCCCTGTCTCCCCAACAGAAAGGTGGTTTTTTTGTTTATTCTTAAAAAAGATAAATCCAAAAGAATGCATGTCTGGAAAATTTTAGTTTAGAGTTGGGTATTTTGGAACCAGTAGCAACTGGATTAGGATGAAAATGCTCATACATCTTTGATTACAGTGACTGCTGCCATGCTTGCTGTTCGTGTGTGGTTTCCACTGGCCTCCGTCACTGCCGTTTCTCAAGGTGGTTTACGCTGCCCCGTGTCAAGTTCTATGCAGAGGAACGTGGTGGTTATGCTTGGCTTGGGACACGCTTTGTTGGAGAAGTTTTTCTTATGAATACAAAATACATTTAAAGGATTATTATTATGATTATGATCCTTGACAAAAATAGTCTAGACTAAGCATAAACTCTGGATCCAAAAATACATTTAAAAATTAGCTAGCCTGTTCACAAACCATTTCTTACCTCACCCAGCAGCTATTTATGAGAACATTTTATATTGTTTCTAATTTTAAACAATTAATAGCAAGCACTTGCAGTTGAATACTCATTTATTAGATAGTTATCCCCTCCGGGTTTTCTGCACATCTTGTTGCTGTCGAATATCTTTGTACCCAGCCAAAAATGACATGTTGAAACAAGCAGTGTATATTTAATGCGATGCATAGAAAAAAACGTGACATTCAGCCCTGGCTTTTAATTTTTATTGGAAATACCATGAAATACAGTAGCTGGACAAAGAAGTGAGTTTGCTCGTGAAGAGGGTGGTGGGTTTTAAGTAAACTTCTTAATGCGTGGCTTAGTCACAGGCTTTTTTCCTGCTTGTTATTGACGTAATTGCCTGTCAGTCTCATCTGATAGTAGAATTGCTGGGGGCATGGTGTCTTGGATCGTGTGGCAAAAACTGCTAGCTATTGACTTATGTGCATGTGTGCCTCTGCTCTCCGCTGAATTAAATGTCAGATATACTCAAGTGTGTGGGTGGGTGGGGGATATGTGATTTGGTTCTCTCTAGTTGCCTTGTCAAGAAGTACACTAATACAGCTAATGGAGATCCTTGAGCTCGGAAGGAGAAGGGCATTCACTTGACAGCCACCATCCAAACAGTCAAAAAAGATAGCTTCATACAGTGGTGGAGACCGTGCAGATTTAAAAAGAAACTTTTCCAAAGGCAAGGAATAATAAAGGATATTTTGAAATTGTAGTTTGCAGTTTACAGTCTCCCTTTTTGCCTGGCTTTGCAAAAGGTTTATAAAACAATAGGAAGGGGGTTTATACCTGTGGAATTTCTAACCTTTAAAGGTGCTATCTTGAGGTACTGATTTTATTCTGAGATGGTTGCCCCTAGAGGAAAAACTTGCTTTCTTCACCTCTACTAAAACAAAAGTTTCTGTTTTCACTACAGCGTCTTTCACAGCACTTGTGTCTCTGGTTTTTGCCATGTTCAGAGTATAGCTGTCATTTCCACATGGTCTTCTAGAAAACACAAAATGGTCTTTCTGAATTAAAGTATCAGATGGCCACAAAAATACAAGAGAGAATCTAAGTAAATGTCAGTGAATCCTCAACCCTCAAATTATCAAGTAAAATCTTGCATCAAATCCTATCAAAGAAAAAATAGATGGCTCTGTTGGATTAAGAGGAATGTTAATTTTGTGGTCAGCATTTAGTACATTGCTGTGTGGTTCCCAGTGTAAGTTCTTGCTGGAAGTGCTCACTCCTGTAGAGGGCCAACATGACCATCGCAAACGCAGCTTCTTGGGAGATTTGGTTTCGCCTTTTGTTGAAGATAATGATTGTGGGAGGGAATTTGGGGGGTTTTTTAATACACATTTATTGAATTTTTAACTGAGGAAGAGTTTTCTTTGTCTCAAGCTAGTAGCTCTCTGGTGAACCAGGTGAACCTTTAATTATTTAGTCATAATAGTTGGGTTTATTTGCCTTTTTTTAAAATTTCTACCAGGTGAATAACTAACATTGTTGATAGGCACGCTGTTTTATACCACTTCTAAGTTATATCTCTCTTAAGTAGTTTCTTATCTTTAAGTTTCTGGGTAAGTTTGGTTCCAGCTCCCTCCTCAGCCATTATAAGCAGATGTTTTTACTGTCCATTTTTGTATCTAAGAATTTGTGAAACAAAATTGCTTCAGCTGACCTGATGTTATTATTACAAAGAACTTACTGGATCATGTGTTGCAAATAAAATAAATCTGATGCTGCAGTGACCTAGATACTCATTATTTATTTATGAGGATAAATATATTTAGCATTTATGTATACTGTTCTTCAATTCCAAATGCTGTAAACTTTCACTTACTCTGAACTCTGCTGGGAAAATAGCATTATTGCCACCATTCTGCAGGTGAAGAGACCTTGGCAGGAAGACTTAAGTAGCTGCTCTATACTACGTAACATATAATTACCAGAACTAGGATTAGATGTTGGGAGTCTCAGCTCCCAGCGTTGTGTTCAGATGTCTTGCCCCTGGCAGATAAAATCCATGGATAACAAAGACTAAGGAGGTAACTAATGATAAGGATGGGATGATCACACAAAGCGACTTGGTCATTTGATCATCTTAGGTATATTAAGTGTTTTGAGTCTAGCCAGAAGCACGGGAGGAGACAGGACATGTTGGCCTGCCCTGGAGACCAGGCACTCTGCAGAGAGCTCAGGCGTCACAGGACGAAGCATGCCTGTAGGAGCTTGCAGTGAGGAGGCCTACCAAAAAGGAGGGGAGGGGGCTGTGTAAAGCAATATATGGCTTTGAAAATAGAGAAGTAATGGGTAGACTTAGCAGGTAGATTTTTCTCCCTCTGATCTTTGGGATTAATATTTGGTCATGCATCAGGTGCAGAAAAGAGTTGCAGAAATTATCTGAAGGCTACTGAGAAAACTGCGAGACGAAGCTGTTGGAAACATTTTCCTGCTATCAGAAGATTTGAATGATGATTTTCTTCTAACTCAGCTTTGCATGATTTGTGTGCTGTTGCTTGTTATTCTGCTGGAGTTTGGGCAGATGGTGTTTCCTCAGGTCTGAGGGATTGGTCTCTCCACCGCATGCTTGTAGTTGTCCAAACTCTCTCATTTGTGTTCTAGGTTAACGATTACTACAACACTGCTCTCTTCCTCCTGACATTTAGCTGGGAAAAGGGGAGAAACAGTGCTCTCCTAAAGCAAAGGAGACATGGCAGGGACTTGCCCTGGTGATTATAAAGTACAATCGCCGTGCTGGGACCTTATTCCTAACACCTCTTTGGTTTTAATCTTTCAGGCAAGCTCTCGAGTTCCCTTTGAGAAGAAGCTGCCCTCCATCGAGATGTCACGGCACCACAGCCGGTTTGAAAGAGATTATCGGGCTGGGTGGGATCGCCGGGACTGGAGCTCCAACGGCAATCACGTCAGCAGCACCAACTGCAGCAGCGCCGTGAGCACCAACAGCAACAACCGACCCGGGCTGCTGCCCCTGCCTATCGTCCCCTCCCGGCTCCCCACCCCGGCCACCGCCGCTTGCACCACTGTCAACAGCGATGTGATCACGAGCCTAGTGGCCAACTCGTCTCCAGCTTCAACTACCAAAGTAAGAATTTAGCTTTTTTTTCTGGGGTTGATGTGTTGAGGGGACATTAGAGATGGAGCTTCATCTGCCCCTTTGCAAAATATGTGTTCATGGTATAGCCAAGAGGAGGAAAAAAATTTCTATGGGCAGTCTAGGTCTTTTTTTATTCTTTTGTGTGTTGTGCATACACTAGAGTAGGTTGATCTTGCTCCAAGACTGAGGGTTCCCATGCTCCTGAGAAGCCCAAGCAGAGTAAATGCTTCTTTCCTTTCAGCACTGCCTGCATTCGGGCTTTCTGTTGCTTTCCCTGGAACATGTGGTTTCCACTTTTGCTTTTGGGAATGCTCTTCTTGTCTGTTGACCACGGCAGAGCTGTGGTTGACAATAAGTGGATGTAGTTTTCATCCAGAGGTAGTGGAAGGTGACCAAAGGGCATAATTTTGGCTGAATGGTGTTTTTACTTCTCTTTAGTTGGTACTTTCCTACAAGGTTTTCAAAGCCTCGTTCTTAGTGCAGATTGGAGTGTAACAGTGGGACTGCTATAACCAGGCTCTCTCATTTGTGCAGAAATGCACATTAAGGAGTAAGAAAATGTTAAGTGGCAAAGAATTGAAATCACTAGTAAACCATTGGGCTTTTTCATTCTAATATAGAATTGGAGGGAAGAGGGTGACTTTTCCTTTTTTTTTTAAACATTTAGCTCTTTTAAATCTGTAAAGTACAAGTTGTTATTCCGGTAGAAAGTTGGGGTTTCTTTCTGCATGCAAATTCAGGTAGAACAGCTGGGGAATAGAAAACCCTGGCAAATTGTAAAGGTGACCACAGCATTAGCAAAGTGAGCCAGAAGCACTGCTGGTTTTCTTTTTATGATATTTAACATTTTCTTTCAACTTGGTTTCATTTTAATAACTGCAAGTGCCAAATACAGCAGACGCAGACAGGGGGAAAGGAGACAATAAAGTTATTTAAAGTAAGCCAAGAGCAAGCTGAAATTTTACTGCAGTACCATTATTATATTGATTTTTTTCACACTGTAGAAAAACAAGGTCAGTGCTGCAGAAGGAAACATTAGGCTGAAGTTTACAGTGTGATTGGTTTTAAAAATTTTCCATGGCATCTTCAAATTATTTTCATTTGAAAGAGGCCAATCGGATTCTGATCAAAACATATTTCGAGTTCTCCAGATGCTATCCACAGATAGATGCATTTCAATCATGCTTTGTCTGGAGAAGATTGAGGCAATTTTGGAGCCAAAGCAGTCATTTCATTTATCATGACCTTTGTTCCTGGGTCTGCTTAGAGTCCAACGATTGTTTGGAGCTGATCAGCCCTTCTCCCAGATGTTCAAAATCATTTTGAAGCGTAGCAGTGCCACTAAACCATGTGTTTATTGGGGGAGAGGAGGCAGGAACAGCAAGTTAAATGCCTTTTGATCATATGCTCAATGTGAACTGTCTTCTAAATTACCTTATTAGACAATTTTCTGATGACTTTCATTAGTAAAAATGTTTTGGCGTGAATAGATCAAAAGCAGTAAATAGCCAAGAATGGAGGTAACATGGGACACTTTTTATTCTGAGGACTGTTAATCAGCTGTGTAATCTCCCATAAAATAAATGCGTAAAAATGCATACAGTCTTTGCCCCAGCCTCTTCTGCCGAGAATCAGCTCAACAGCTCTAAAATTTCAAAATTGCATGTACTGAAGAGGAAAAAACTTTGAAAGAGAAGTAGGGTAAGTAGGATGAACAGAGATGTAAGGGTATGGTGCCTAGCAAGCTTCCAACTAATGATGTGGAACGGTGTCAGAAAAAAACATCAGGTGCTCATACATACTCATGTTTACTCTGCCTGACTCTGTCTCTCTCCTTCACACACAGCAGATTTACACTTGTGGTTAGCAATGTAACCAGCCAGTGCCTTTCCCTTGTAGAATCCAGCTAACGGTTAGGCATAAAAAATTAAATCCATATAATGAGGAAATCACAAGTCAGAAGAGTAACATGGTCGCTTGGTTTATTTTAATAAACAGGATCATGCCGAGTTGCCTTGAGCTGTAGAGAGTTCACAGTCTACTCTCTGCAGCCTTTTTGTGAGTATGTTTATGGGGTACCAGCTCACGGGGGGCAGGCGTCATCTTAAAGCTGAATTTCTTAGTTCTGTTTTGTGGTCAGGAGCGGGATATTTGATTGCTTAGCTGCTTTTCTGCAGGCTGAACCTTCCCCAACATTATGGCAGATGTCATTAAACTCAGTGGCAAGGGGGTGCCCCACACAAGAGGTGACATGGTGAATAAAGAAAGTAATCATGATGTTATGGAGCAAGAATTTTGAGAACCTAGTTCTCCTTGTCTCATTGTCCAAGAATATGAGTACAGCCAGCAATGTTCCTCCAGGCTGAGGACAGAAAGGACTCTCTGTGTCACCCAGTTCCCAGTTTTGACTGTAGCACATCTTCCTGAGCTGGTTTGAAGATCTCAAAGCATAGAGGCCAACTGTCCACCTCCTTCATTTGTGTTCCTACTAATTAATTATCCTCTCAGTTAAAAGTTTGTTTCTTTTTTTTTTGTGAACCATTTAGTCTGTCTTCAAACTTTTGGCCTTTGGTTCCTCTAGTTTCCTGCTGTTTACCAGTTTTAGTAGCCTTCAAATAACTGTGTGTCTTGTGCATCCCCTCCATTCTTCATTTCCCTTTGAAAATACAGGTACCAAAACCATATGCATCCTTTCAGCATCAGACTCACCATTCCCTTGCATGTCAATAAAACTGCTCCTTCCTCTGTTCCCATGTCTGCACAGCTAATAATTGCTCCAGACTTTTTTGCCAAAGTGCTAAGTCAATAGTTATTAAAAATACATATACGTGCCATCGTCCTCCATTATGTGTTATCAAACAGAGTCGTAATCTTGTCAAAGACTGAAATGAAGTCTGTTTGACAAGATCTGTCTTCTGGATACCTGTATTGGCAGACATTGGTCATATTCCTGTCCTTCAGCTCCTGATTAACTGAATCCTAAAGTAACAAACTCAAAATGGAGGAAAAAAAACTTTTTTTTCTCTCTAGCATGTAACTGGACTGTGAAACTTGCCGTGTTGGTGATGGAATTGGTCAGGAAATTCACAGATAAATGGTTTTAAGGACCGCTAGACTATCTAATCTGGCTGAACCATTTGGTCTTTAAATTATTATGTAAATGTATGTAAGATTAAAGACTTCACCCCGAGTTATGTGCTATGAACGGAAAAAGCATTGGAAGGGAGAGAAAAAAATGATCAAATTAACTGTTGGAGAGAGGTGAAACCATCTTCAGAGGGAAGCTTAAAAAATATAACACCAACTATGAGCGGGCTGGGTTTGGTCTGTGTTTTTATGCTTCTGGAAGAGCTTTTTACATCTTTCTGTGGAGGGCTTTAGAAGGATTTTATTACTAATTATTAATGTGTAGGAGAACTTTAGAACTAATTATACTTTGCAGACCTTTGAAATTTATTCTCAAAGCGTACCTGTAACCTTCTTACCACAGATGCTTTGGTACAAATCACACTTAGTGGATCTGCCACATTTAAGTGGTTACGGATGTTTGGTCTGAGTTATTTAAACAAAAAAGCTGTATTTTCCTGAGCTTTATTTTTTGCTGAACAAAATGATGATGATACGTTGCACTGCTGTAACCCATTTCATTGGAGGCTGCCAGAAGACATCAGAAAAACTATTTAATCCTCAACAACCTATAAGAAATAGTTTAATGTTGCACCGCCAGTATACCAACAGGGAAACTGAGGCAGTCGAAGGTAGTGATTACTGGTTTTTCTGCTCATTCTGTGCCACTGTGAGCGAAGTTCCAGCTCTTTTAGTCAACTTGGCTTTTCTACCCTGGTACTGTATCCAAAACATTGGGCCAGCACCCAGAGTCACCGCAGTTTGAAGGGATGAGTCCGTCGCTGGAGATACTTCCTCAGCCCCTTGAGGAAGCAGTCGATCAGAGAGTGCAACTCCTGACATTAAACTGCAACGTTTGGCTCAATTTGTCACACTCTGAGCCCAGTCATATATGATGATTGAGCTCAGGTTTGGGTTTGTCTGTGTGCAGTGGGGTTTTGGTTTTTTTTCCTGCAGTGAGGTTATTTGTTGGTAGAAGGAAGCTATCAAAGAAATCCATATAAGACTGCAGCACTGCTTAAGATATTGGCAACAAAACAGTCTAAAATTCATTTAAGGATGCTGCACACCATTCCAGCTATGTTTTCTGTTCATCTCAGCAGCACCTTCATTCTTTGTTGCTTTTCCGAATTACTTTGCGAGTTACTTGTACAATTTTCTCCATCAAAGCTCCTGTATCACAGCTTCAATTTAGAAGTGTTGTCATGGGGTGTAATTTGAAATTTTATTACCAAGAGATTTTTTGGTTATAGAACATTTACTTTTATCATCTCTATATTATTTTTAAACGCCTGAAAAGATTGATACATCAACAGAATCTGTGCAACACCAGGCAAGATCTAATTTTTTTTTCAACCTTAATTTTAAAAATCCTTTGCTTGGAACATAAATTGATTCTTAAGCCCCCACACACTTAATGATTTGTTATTCTCAAGGTTAAACCTATGACAAATTTTATAAAAATGCCAGTCTTCAGTTTTGATAAGATTTTCTCTAGTTGAGCTCAGGGATAACTGTACAGTTTT
Organism: Ciconia boyciana; assembly: GCF_034638445.1. Classification (NCBI taxonomy): domain Eukaryota; kingdom Metazoa; phylum Chordata; class Aves; order Ciconiiformes; family Ciconiidae; genus Ciconia; species Ciconia boyciana. The sequence goes on along the minus strand of NC_132936.1, from coordinate 8,903,314 downwards.
AAGTCTTTAAATAGCATAACTGAGATGTGATCCTGGCCTCCTGTACTTACAGTATTCCTGCAGCATTTAGGACTTGTGTGTTGTTGCTACTGTAGTTTTGATCCCACTGTGGTTAGCCACAGTTATGATGTGGGAGAGAAGACAGAGATGGTAAAGCATTTGTTAACCTCTCTGGAAAGTCAGGCAAGGATTGCAGGGGAAAAAATCGCCCCCACTGTCTTTGTCTCCGTGCATCACTGCAACTAAGTAGCGTTAAAAAAATGCGTGGGGAGGGAAGAAAATTCTTACGTTAAAGGAAAAACAAGTCAGTATGGCTGAGGAATGCATGGTAAAAAGGAATAAAGTGGAATGGCACAGAAGTAAAATGTTACATGGTTCTTTCCTTTAAGGTCCAAAAAAATTTAGTTCCCTCCACAGCAGTTTGTCATATGCACATGATTTGCTGTACGTTGCAGAATTTGTGTTGTCTGTTTTCTTTCTCTCGCTTCTGAGGTGATGATTTGCTAAGCTGGTGTATGGCTTCCACAAATATTTAAAATATTGATTAAGCAGAGGAAAAATAAACACGAATTGTTTTTCAAGTTACGCCTTATGTTGTACATGACTAATTACATACAACAATTTGCTCTGCAACGGTAACTGAAATTTATGTACTCTTTTTATTATAAAACATAAGAGGCTTGCATAAAGAGAGACATTATAAATATTGGAATACAACAGTTGCTAGAAAACAGTCAAAACATGCAGTGATGAAGTATAAAGGATTTGCTCTTCCAGCTTCTCTGTGCAAAGCTACTCTTCCACTCCCCTGAGGGTTTGTATTGATGGTTGGCATATTTTTGTCACCATTTCAGATAGTAGCCTGTCAATTCTTTGATCTGGACACGATGTAGCAGTCCAGCCCAAGTGCAATAATGGCAAAAGCTGTGTTAAAGATCCTCCTGATTCTTTTGGCAAATTACTGTGATGATAAGTGAGGCTTCAGTTGCTGGATGTCAAATAGTGCAACTGATTTTTTTCCAGGAGCGTATTTTTACCTATGGATAACTTTTTAAAATAATGTCCAGTTTTACTGGTAAATGAGATGCAAGCTCATTCCCACCTATGCAGAGACTTCTAGTGTAAATGAAGCTGTAGTTAGGGCAGAATATTACATGAATGTATAGGAAATCAGAGCAATGCCGAGAGTATACAACACGCGATGGTTTGTAACAGAAGACAAGGACAGGTTTTCCCTGGCACCCAAATCACATCCTCCTGGTTCTCTAGGTTTGAAAGGTCAATAAGTTTTGCACAATTTACCTTTTGGGGTGACACACCATTTAACTGGAGTGCAGCTTCCAGACTGTGCCTTCTGTAAGGAGTCTGCAAGCAAGGAATGACAGCCAAAGTGTATGATGTTGGCGATGACATGCCATCGCACCAGCCCAGCTAGGGTGAAACCAGCACAGTTCACCACAAAAAAATATCATTATAGTATCCTCCTGGTATCCCCAAATAATTTTGAAAGTTGCTTTTGAGGAATGGACAGAGCTTCTACCAGAAATGAGAGGAGGAAACACAGAGATTTGATTGTTGACACCCAGGAGACTTTTTTTCTTTTTGCTTATTACAAATTGACAAAAAACCTCTGTAAATTGAACTCAGCAATGACTTCTGCTGAAGTAATCATATTAAGCTGCTATGAAAACATCACAGCTACTGGGAGGTAATTGTGCCACCAAGGGAGAAGAGGGCAAGGTGAGATCAGTGGTGGGTTCCAAAACTGACATGTTGAAGGCCTTGAAGTAGAGGAACCAATTCTTCCCTTTGAACAATCTGGAGAGACGTGTTGGGCAGTTTTCAGGCTCCTCTGTAGAAGGCTATTCTTAATGATCTCTGGCCCTAGAGAGGGCTTAAATTCTGCTGATGATCTGTCACTTCCTCTTTCCATCTAATTTTAGTGTTTTTCTCAGATGTATTTTTATGTATTTTTAATAGTGTAGAAATTGGAACATACAAAATGTGGTTTTAGTTTGTCAACTTTTGTGGATACTTTGTTGGACTGAAATTAGTCTGAAAGCCCTGGCATGCTAATTAATCTGTAAAGTCATAAAAAGCTGCTTGGATTTTTTGACTCGCAATATGTTTATCATCTGTTGAAAGAGCTAAGAGGTCTGGCCAGTTTCTAGGCCCAGTTCCATTTGAAGATGAAAGGCAGCATTTTTGAAGCACTAATTGACATAGCCAAGTACTTACAAGGTCACAAACATGACAGCTTTGGATAAAGAAAAAGGAGTATTTCTAGGCTTTGGCACTTTGATCAAAGAGTATCTTGACTTCCAAAAGGGATAAATATCAGTAATAACAGTAACCTAAACAAAATGTGTGTTGGCCAGGATTTAAGTGCTTGATTCCTTGAAATGATTTAGAGTTCTTTTTATTTGCTTATTTCTTTCTCATCATTATTTTGATTTCATGTGTAGTAGTTGCAGATTATCCATTAAAAATACAGCAGTATATATACTTCTGCTATTCAGGAGGCATGGGTGTTTCATTAGAGAATTAGTCCCAGCCTCCTGTCAGGCTAAAAAAGCCTGCCCGAGAGCTTCCTTGCCTATGATTTGATGTTGATTACTAGAGGTTTTATTTTCAAGGAGCATTACTTCTGAGGGAGGGCAGGTTATCTGAGTTGTAGATGCATAAAATCCTAAGGTTGTTTGCTGTCATTTAGGAATGTATTGCTATTGTCACCATCAAGTGTAGGTACAAAAAGTATTTTACAAGGAATCACTTGGCAGTTTCCTATTATTTTTGCTGTCAATGCCTAACTTTGCCAGGTAGGCCCTGGAAATTATTTTCAAGAAAGCTAGTCCTTTCTCAGCTAGGTAATTTCTGATTTTGGCATGAAGAGGGTAATGTCAGAGAAATCATTGAGGGAGAGGATGAGTGGATTAAGGTATATGTTGGGTACAGAGGAGCCCAATGCAAACAGTTTGTAGAAGGCTGCAGAAGCGGTTGGGTGGGATGTCTCCGTGCTATAATTTTTGTTATAAGTAACAGGAAAACCATGGTCATTTTTAAAACCACAATTTTAATGCATATCAGAAGGAAAATAAATTGTTTGCCAAACAAACAGATAATATTTTCTCGATGGCATTGGTTTCCTCAAATTGTTGATTGATTTTCCGTTCTCAGTTTAGAAATTGCTTGCAAAACAAATGAACCAAATGAGTAAAAAGAAAGAAAGAAGGAGAAGTGAGGCAAGCTTCACCTCTCCCTGTGATTTCTATGGGCCTTGAGCTCCTGCTTGATATGACAGTTGTCTGTGAAGCTTATAGACATAAAAATAAATTTGGCCCTGGGAGCGATAAACAGTACATTAAACTCTGCTCTCTGGCTCCTTACACTGCTGAACGTTGCACCTGCAAACGCTGGACACAGGCTGATGCACTCTGGGCATACCGGGGAGCTCTGACCAGCCAGAGCTGACACGCCAAACTGACATTAAAGCAGCACCACCACCCTGTCTACAATCCTGAAAATCCTCTTGAAAAAATGTCCAGACCTCCTTTAAGAGGAGCACAAGGATCTTGTGACTCGATGGCATGAAACATAGGCAGCCTGTGCTGTTTCGACGGGGATTGCTCTGTCAATGCCACAGAAGTAATGCCAGGAGTCATGTTACATCAGCGATGCTGAACTGCGCTCCATCCCATCTGAACAATGCGCACAAGGTGCAGATATCTTCTGCATAAATGGAAGTACAGTGACTCACTATCTTGTGAGTGGGCAAAACACAGGCTTATTGTCAATGCTTGCAAGAGTACGGTAGGGGAGGCCGTGAAAGGAATTCCTCACCCTTTTTCCCGACTCGAGTTTCACTCTCTAGAAGCAGCTCTGACAGAGATTTATAATCAACCATTACTTTTCAAAGTAGCATGTAGAAGAAGGATAAACTTGCAGGTACCCAAGTTATTTTGTTGGGCTTTCTCTTGGAATTTGAAGCATTACTAAATGTCCAAGTGTTGGTTAACTGCTGTAACACTCTGTTCTTGGATGAAATGGGCACTTTTCAGCAAACAAAATGCACATTTTACTTTGGTTTGGAGGAACTGACTATTCTGAATTCTCCCAGAAGTCGGTCTGCCTCTTCTGTTTTCAGTTGTTCTCTGCTCCTGTCAAGCTGAAATGTATGTGGTTGTTACCCAGTACAATTTAGCGTCACCAAACTGGTTCACTTTGGAAAACAAAGCTTGTAGAAGTTCTGCAGAGAAATATATGCTGTCTGTAAAGTGGTGTTTGTGTGTAAAGCGATATGCACCCACTGTATAAATAATAAATAATAACTAGTAATAAATTCTTCATATGATAGCGTTATTTCTTACTGTTTATGATCCCAGGTCTTTTATGGTAATCGTGAAACAAAGCACTGAGAAGTATGTGAATAATATTTACTATTGCTAAGTTGTTGCACAAACATGTCAAGAAAGAGAAGCTTTTTTGGCTGTGTAATTTGAATGTTTAAGATTATATACTGTTTATATTATAATACTGTATATAATTAAAGTTATCCTTTTATCCCAAAGGAACACAAAGTGTTATACAAAGTCCATGCATTCAAAACCACTGAAGTAATGCATCAAGGTACATTTGTCAGCCACCAAGTGGAACACTCCCAAAGGGTGATGCTGGGCATAATTTGACCATGTGTTCCCCTGCAAATCTGTATTCTTTTTCAGAAGTGCCAGTCTTTGTAAGAGGAGCTGTGTTGTACAAGACCGTGCAGAAGGATACAGTAGTTCATCAGTGACAACCTACTGGTGGCACAGGAATTGCTCAGCCAGTGTACAAGAGCCAAGCAGGCATGGCTGGAGGCCATCCTGCCTGAACATGGAAGTCCTGAGCAAGCTCAAATGAACAAAGGAGGTGTGTGGGAACAGAGAGAATCACAGAATCACAGAATGGTTGAGGTTGGACAGGACCTCTGGAGGTCATCTGGTCCAACTTCCCTGCTCAAGCAGGGCCACCTAGAGCCAGTTGCTGAGGAACATGCCCAGATAGATTTTGAATATCTCCAAGGTGGGAGGCTCCACCACCCCTCTGGGCAACCTGTGCCAGTGCCCTGTCACCTTCACAGTAAAATAGTGTTTCTGATGTTCAGAGGGAACATCCCGTGTTTCAGATGGTGCCCCTTGCCTTTGCCTCCTTGCCACTGGGCACCACTGAAAACAGCCTGGCTCCATGGCTACACTGATGAGATCCCCCTGAGCCTTCTCTTCTCCAGGCTGAACAGTCCCAGCTCTCTCAGACTTTCCTCATAAGAGAGAAAAGAGAAGAGGCTACCCAGGTGGCATTTAGAAACACTGCTTTGTTGGGCAGGTTTAAAATTATGAAAGCCGAAGATCAGCTGGGGCTAAAATTGGCAAGGGATGTGAAGAGTGGAAAGAAGGGTGCATGTAAATACATTGGCAGTGGAAAGAAAGTGTGGGCCCACTACTCAGTGAGTAAAGGGAAATAGTCCCAAATGGATGTAGGAGAAGCAGAGTTACTCATGCCTCCTTTGCCTTGGTCTTTACTGGCAAGATCTGCTCACAGATTCTCCCAGGTCCCTTTGCCTGGCAGCAGAGTCTGGGGGAGTGACATACGGCCCATGGTAGAGGACAGGAATGAGGACAGGGATAGAGGATGAGGAATGGTCTTACAGGTCATTTAAGTCAACTGGACATACACAAGTCCGTGGGACCAGACAGGATACATCAAGGGATACTGAGGTAGACAGATGAGCTGATGCCATTTTGAAGTCACTTGCTGTCATCCTTGAAAGGCCATGGTGATCAGGGAAGGTTCCTGATGACAAGAAAGGACAATGGTCATGGCCATCTTCAAAGAGGACAAGAAAAGGGATCCCAGGAACTATGAGCTGGTCAGCCCAACCTGAATGTGTAGGAGAATTGTATAGCAAATCTTGCTCGAAGGCATTTCCAGGTACACAAATGACCAGAAGGTGACTGGAGCAGCCAAGGATAAATCATACCTGACCAACCTGGTGGACTCCTATGATGAGATGACTGGGTTGGCAGACAAGAGGGACCCCAGGGCTTTTATGTACTTAATTTTAGCAAGATCAGTCTCCCATGGTATCCTCTTAACTAATGTGGAGGGACATGTACTGCATGGATTCACTACCAGATAGGTGGAAAACTGGCAGGACCACCAGGCTCAGGGAGAGTAGACGGTAACAGTTCAAAGTCCCACTGGCAGTGGGATGAGAGGTCAATATTGGGGCTGATAACATTTAATATCTTTATTAAGAACCTGAGAATTGTGACAAATACACAAATAACAAATTGAGGGGAGAAATAAATATGCTGGATGGCAGTGCTACTGTTCAAAAGACCAAGATGAGCTGGAAAAATGGCCTGCTAGCAACCCGAGGAAGCTCAGCAAAAGCAGATGCAAAGCCTAGCACCTGGGATGAAATAATCCCATGGAGCTGTACAGGCTGAGCAGCAAATGGGTCGAAAGCAGCTTTACAGAAAAGAACCTGCAGGTCCTGGTGGAGACCAAGTTGAAAATGTGTAGTGGGGACAATGAAGGTCAACCAAATGCTGGGATGTATTAGCGAGAGTAGTGAACAGCTCAAGCAAAGTACTCTGTCTGTCACTTCTGTGACTACATCTCGAGTACCATGTCCAGTTTTGGGCTCCCAAACATAAGACAGACACTGACCTACTGGAGCGAGTGCAGTGGAGAGCCACCAAGGTGGTTTGGGGACTGGAGCATAAGACATACAAGGAGAAGCTGAGAGCTGGGTCTGTTGAGCGTGGGGAAGGGAAGGCTCAGGGTGAGTTTGATTCCTCTTTATGCCTGTCTAATTGGGACAGTATAAAGAAGAGAGCCAGATTCTTCTCAGAAGTGCCCTGTAAAAGGAGAAGCAGCAATGAGCACAAATTGTAGCAAGAGAAATTCTGATTACCTAGAAAGGAAAAAAAAGAAATTCTCAGTGCAGGGTCCAAAACTGGAGCAAAGGCCCAGAACAGCTGCAGAATCTCTACTATTGGAAACACTGCAAGCTGAGCTGGACATGATCAGGAGCATGCTGATCTAACATCAAAGTTCACCTTGTTTCGAGCAGGAGTGGACTAAATGATCTGCAGAGGTCCCTTCCAACCAAAAACATTCTATGATGCAATCCTGACATCATCCTAGAATTGAATCACCACTTAAATATACTTCACAAGGCAGAGGTGGTGTCAGTTTGCTTTAAAACAATACCCAGAATCCTCATCAGCCAGTAACTACTAGAACTTTGGATTTATTTTAGGTCTTCTGAGCCTAACTCCTATCTTGGCATAGTCATCACAGTTTTGTTTTTGAACAGCTTGTTTCCTTCAGAATTTCTACCTCATGCTGGGATGGAGTAAGACTGAATAATTTATCTTCCTTGTCCTCAAAAGCTGAGCAATAGTTATACCCCACATGGATTTGAGACATTATTCTCTTTCTAAGCTTCCATTAATTATCTTTATCATGCCTGCTTTTAAAGGTCTAGCATTTATCTTTGCAAGGTTCTTCAAGTTGGATTACAGAGGAAAATTTGAGTGTATTAATTCCATTCTTGCTAATGAAGTTTTAAACTCCATTTCATAAACATTTTTTCCACTGCTCACAATAATTCTTCTGGTAGTTTTCCTGTGACCAAAGTGTCTGATGTGTAGAATTGATGGCTTTTAAGGTCATCATACACATGCATAATTATCTCAGATGTGCTGCTTTGATTAAGGCATACACATGTATATAGTTTTTGAAGAATTGGATCACAGATACTTTGTTTCAGACATACAGTACTGCCATTCACCTTGTTTTCTCAGCCTACTTAGAAATATGAACTGCTTTACAATAATGTTTAGCTCTGGAGCAGTGCAGGATAATGCTATTTCAAGGTTTTTTAGATGTCATCTGGGCTATGGATTGTACAGCCATTTCAAGTTTTCAGTAGATCTATCTTCATTTCCATCTTCACATGATGTAGATAATTCCTGAGTTTTCCTGTAAGTTGCCATTGTTTCCATCACTGGTTGCTTTGTAAAGGGACAGGGCAGCAAAAGCTCAGTGTCAGTGCTCTATAAAGACTGGAGCATGCTCTTTGATGCAATGAACTGAGTGGCGTGAGAGAGGACCCTTTTAAAATCACCAGAAGTAAAAAGAGTAGAGCAAGACACCTGTAAATTCACCCAGACAGACCCAAGCTGACCACTTCACTTTGTGTTCCTCCTCTGTTTGCTGTGGGCCATGTTGCTCCTCATGTTGTGCTGGGTGATTGTCCCGTACGATCCAGCAGCAGAGCCCCTGGTGCAGGAGGGCTGGGTTTGCTCAGCCTGGAGTAGAGAAGGCTGAGGGGGATGGCATTGCTCTCTTCAGCTTTCTAGTGGGTGGTTATGAAGAAGATGCTGCCAGAGTCTTCTCAGGGATGAACAACAACAGGACAAAAGGCTATGGACACTGGGTTGTTATGGAGAAGACACTGCCAGAGTCTTCTCAGGGCGGCACAATGGAAAGACAAAGGGCAATGCACAAAGTCAGCAAAGGAAATCCTGGTTAGAAAGAAAGAAAAAATTGCTCACATTGAGAGTAGCCAAACACTGGCACAGGTGCCCAGAGATGTTGTTGCATACCCTGAAGTTATCCAAAACTCAAGTGGACAAAGCCCCAAGCAATCCAGCGTAGTGTTAGCCTGCTCTGAGCAGGGGATGTGCCTGGTGGCTTCCAAGAGTCCCTTCCAAGAAAACCAGTCTGGTTATTTTCTGGTAGTGAAAGCCTGCAAACAGCTGTGGAGAGGAGTCTTTGAGAAAAGTCAGTTTAGACTCTTTTAAAAGGTTTCCTTCAGAGAACAGAGAGGTGGCACCTGCCACGCAAAAGTAGTTACGGAAGTTACCTTGACCTCAGCAGTAAGTCTGCAAAGCCGATCTTGCTTACCTAGCCTCGTGACCCATTGGCAAGGAAGGGGATTCGCTCTGCAGCAAAGACCTTTTGGGTCATTCTTTTGGTCCGGAACAAAGAAGGTGGTTCAAAACCAGAGAGAGATAAGGCAATTGCAGCAGTTGTTGAGCAGTGTGCCTTTTTGCATCTAACTCTTTGAACTAGGAGATTAAAGAAAACTTAAGCAATGCTGCAAAGTTTGTGGACCAATCCAAGCTTTTATTAATTTATCTTTTTGCCTTTCTACTTCACTCTCGACATCTTTGTCCTTCTCCCGCATTTTCCATGAGGCACTTGATTTAAACTCTTCTGACACTTCCCACAGCGTACCTGACTGTACTGGAAGTGCCATAGCTTGCTGGCAACTTCCACTGAATCATGGGTAAGAAATGAAACACACTCAGAGCTTACCACAACTATTTTGATATTCTGTTGTTTTGGCAAATAGAACACCTCTGTAGAAATAAGGCTGTCTGGAAAATAAAAACTAAGAAAAAAACCCAGAAGAATAAGGAAGGGAATCATGAAAATGCATAGAGATTTTAAATTTGGTCAGATACTCTTATTTCTTTTTTTGTGTCTGTTTTCCAGCCAGCTCTGCTCACAGTACAACTGCGTTTGGCTAGGTCTACACTAGTAGATTAAGCGGTGCCAGGGCACAGGCCCAAGAGCTGGAACTTGACCATCTATACCATTAAATTGTTAGCACAGGCTCTGCCTTGTGTTCGGCCTGGACCAGCTAGCGCTGTCATAAACAATTCCCAGGCATGGCTTGGGGATTAGCAAGGGCCAGCAGCCGTTCCCAATCAGCAGTTTGGATATAGCTACCTTGTTTTGGAGAGTAAAAGTATATAATCCTGTGAATGTGGCCAGGCCATATCATTTGGCCTCAGAGCTGTATAACAGGTCCTGGCCCTGTTTAGTTTTCTAGTTATTGGGATGGCTTTGTCTTTGAGGCAAGTGTAATTGGTTTTACTTGGCTCTACAGTTTCATACTTGACTGAGTTGTATCTGAACAATAAGGAGCACGAGTACATCTCCACTTCATCTATTCTTTCAGGCAGTGTACCTGTGCACTAAGATGGTGTGGTCTGTCCCTGTTGTAAATTGTCACAGCAACTAAAATAGTTTGTGAACCCACTTTCCCATTACGAATAGGAATATATAGTCTAAGGCAGTCTAGAAGTGTATCTTGTAGGGAGTTGTTTCAGCTATTTTTCAGAAATCTTTGTCATGGTTTTGCACATGGGCCACCAGTGGCTGGCAAACTCAGTTCCTGTATCAGAATGAAGAATATGTTCTGCAGATGTTCCTGGTGCCAGGAAATTATTTTTATCTTTTCTGTTGGATCTGGAAGTAAGAGATTGTGTTACATATTGGGTGGATGTTGTCATACAGCTGGTATGACAGATCATGTTAGCCATTAAGTGTTGAAGTAGAAATACCTCTTGCTACGTGCACAATTGGTTTTTCATTTACTAGACTGTCTATTCTCTTCCTTTCTCACCACAGCATTGAATAGAAAATAATACTGCTTTCTGCCAATGAAGGCCCAATAAACCTGTGATAGTTGCCAGGACTGGGGAAATTCCAAGAGTATGGTTGTATCTGTATGCTTCCATTTCCAGCTGTCTGAGGTACAATTATGTATGCATCTTGATTTTTTGGAGATAAATTATGAATGCCTTTTATTAACAGAAGTTGCCTGATTCCATGAGCAGAGAGCTCCAGGCTGCCTTGTTGATGCATCGTTCTAGTGCTGCAAGAAGAGAGGCCTGAGGTTTTGCTTTACCTTCAGCATTTTAGTCATCATATGAACTAAAATTTGTGTTCCCACAAGTGGCTCTTGCAGACCGCACGCACCCTCTTGCACATGCCCCAGCCTGTGCAAACAAAACTGAAGTAGCACAGTTAATGTGTGGGTCTCCATGTGGGGTGGATTTCGCCTTGGTTTTCAGTCAGTGCTGACAAATCCGGAGACTTTTTAGTGCCAGATATTTTATCTGAAGTATTTATCGCAGGATATGTCCACTGGTTCATTTATGATGGCACCTGGACAGAAATCCATGAGTGTATATAATATTTGGGATACTTCCCCTCAGAAGAGGCTATAGAAACAAAGCTTGGTGCATCTCACCTGTGGTGTTGCTTCTTGAAGAGCTCTGGTGACTCACTTTCTTCATCCCATCAACCATAAAATCTGCCAAATCTACCATACCTTTGTAGAGGAACAGTTTACGAGTCTATTTGATGAACAGCTTAGGGGTTAATAGTGGGGTGTTTTGCCAGTCAGGTTCAGTCAAATGTAACGCTGTTAGCACCGGGTAGTTGTTCAGTGCTATTGGAAATGAGCTTCTGTTTCTCAGCCCTTTTCCCTTTGTGTTTCTGCTTCATTGTGTTTAGTGCCCTGGCTGTTCGCTTTTCCTTTGGAGGTGAGTGTTCCTGGGCAGAATAAAAGTACATAGATGGAGCAATGTGCAAATGTGCGTACCACTGCTGAAACCCTTTTACAAGAGCTAGACTGCTTGCAGAAAGAAAGAAAGAAAGAAAGAAATGCAGTTGCAGGGCGCGAATCTAAATAAGCTCCCATTCCACCTTTTTCAATTTACTGGAGGAAATATCTTTCTTCATATCATTTGACTTTTTGATTGTTAGATCAAATTGAGCCAGTTGGAATGAGCCTCGGTGATCAGAACAGAAGTCCTGAAAACCTCTGTTTAGCTGCTCTCTGGTCTCTGTGCAATTGGTTTGCTTAAATTTGCTGTAATAACCTTTTAAGAGTCGTGTACCCATTCTTCACTGAGGACCCTGCTGTGCATTGTGATTATGTTATCTGTTGCCTCCCTGAATGTTTAACGTGATCAAAGTGGTGTGTTGTGGGGCTTGGTTTTGAGGGCAGTTTTTCTTTTTGTCTAGATCTTGCCACCCCCCCTTCAAAATATAAACTTACATTGCTTGTTACCTATTACTCTCTGTGTGTCAGCCCTCCTTTTTCTTCCCCCCCCCCCCCTCCTTCTTTAAAGTTTCTGCTTAGTAAAGTATTGAACAAGCATGCTGAGTAGCTCTGATAATTAGGTAATTTGAATTCGGAGATGGATGTTAGATGTTAAGTCGTGGGATGGAGGCTGGTTGTCTTGAAAGGCAATGTATTCTGTCTCTGGGTAGGAGAGAGTTGAAATGCCCTTTATATCAGCACCGCTCGCCAGCAAGCCAAGGGTACAGCGTTGAACATAAATGCGATTGCGTGGCCTTGTTCGCCCTCTTTCTCAGGGAAAGCAGCAGATGTTGACAGTGAATATAGTGAAGTGCAAACGGGTAAAATAATGAACTGAAGTGGTAGCTTAATGGAATTATTAATGGGATTTGTGTTCAAATAGTGAACAAGGATTGATTTTTATTAACATAGGTTTTACACATGTAAACTTATGCAAAAGATTATACCACACTTTTCCTTCTCTGGTGGAGTGTTTATAGAGTACGCTGTATGCGCAGGGTTCTCCGAACGTCTTTAAATATTGCCCTTTCTCCCACTTATCTCACAGTACTTCTCAGTGTGTAGCACTCCATATAAATCTGTATAATACACCCAGAGATTTAACTGAACAGCGAGGAAACCTTGAAATTAAAACTGAAGTAGTAGGTGTTCAGTGGGAGTTTGGTGTTTGCTTGTTCATTCTCACCAGAATAAAACGTGGGAACATGACGGATAGCTCAAAATGCTAAAGTGCAGCTCTCTGCGAGCTGCGAGGCCTCTGCTAGAAGTGGCTATATACCTACAAGGTGGTGGTGGAGACGTCATAATTATGAGATGACATTTAAAGAAATGTCAGAAGCATTCAAACAACCCCCTGCTCAGCTTCCACCCATGTATCTTTTTGTGTCCCCGATCCTGCCATCTGTTATCCCAAGGACTCTGGTTTTGATTACCTTTTTGTTTGCTTTTCTGATAAATGTTTTGTTTATCCTCTATGCCTGGCATGTGCTTCCAGAGATTGTTTGCAAGCCCCTTGCCCTCTTTGTACGTGGATTTCTCCTAAAGAACTATTTACCACCACAATGCTGGCAAAAGCTAATCCTCCGATTATGGCTGGGCTGTGGGTATTTCTGCATGCATCTGTATTTAGGAGCAGACTTTGCCAAATACCTGTTTGGAGTGTGTGAACAGAAACACATATGGTATTACTCAACGTTGTTACCTGTGGTCTACTTACTTGCTTCTTTTGTTATTTTCTTCACACGTCATTTTCTCGTTATTTTTGGATGTGAGCTCCTCAGAGCAGGGACCATGGCATTCCTGGCATTTGGGAAGTTCTTTGTTCAATTTAATAGATTTTTATTGCTACATGTCTTTTGAAAATCAAAGAGAAATGCTATATTGCCTTTCTGCCCTGGTGCAGCAAGGTCTGTGCGAAGTTCATTGATGACCATTAAAAAAGACTTCTTCCAAAGCAGCTGCCATACTTTACTGGTATTAGTGATAATGTTAAAGTGTGTTTTATGCTGCTAATCCTATCTCAGTCCATAAAAGATGTAGTAGGTGAGACTATGCATTCATACAGCTCGATATTTTGCCTCTAGTAGGAGATTTACATTACAAGTATGCTATATGTATACTACCCTGGTATGCACTTCCCGCAGCCTGCAGCTTGGGGATTTCTTTAACCACATGTTGCGTCTTTATCTTTCAACCATCTAGTAAAACATGAAATATATGCTTGCCTTCAAACATGCAAGTAGCCCCATTGACCTCAGGATGGCTATTTTCATGCCTGCTGTTCTGTATGTTTTTAATCATTTAGATGGATTGAGAGTTTCCTATGGAGAGATACCCATGGCAGGTAGCTGCTGGGGAGCAAAACAAAAGGAGCTGAAGTGTGCTTGAGTCTGGTCCTTAAGAGCTGTTTTCATAAGGGAGAATGAGTTCTTCAGACACACATCGGTATCTGGAGGCATGCACAAGAGGGACAGGACTCAGCTCATGTCCATCCATCTGGCATTACCTGGCCCAAATGACCAAGTAATTCCCAGCCATGCAGAGGAGGGAAAGCCCTCTGAGCAAGCCTTGACTTTCTGCTTGGAAGCTGTAGTTAGACACTTACCTAAACACTGGCATTTTAACAACCTTAAATGTGCATGTAAATTATGGCTGGTGATTCTGTAGAGTCAGATGGGTGTAAGGTCAAGGGCAGATGCATAGTGTTGTAGCAAGACTAATCTCTATGGCTGTTGGTGCTTTCTGTTTCTGAAAATAATTGCTGACCATGTGATTTTTTTTATTGTAGAATCACATTAGTCCTGGGGTAGAAAATATTGGGTAAAATATATTGTACCATAATTCATATTAATGGAAATTCAATAATGGCAACCTGTCATCCATAGAGATTAGAAATGAGTCCAAATGTTGTGCTATAAAAACATTAGAAAGGCATTATGAATTAGAATCTATTGCACCATGTTTTGCTTGTTATAAATAATGGAGGGAAAAACTAATCCTTGGAAGTTTTTGGATTGTCCATTTTGAGAGAAGCCAGCAATTACTTTCTAGAGCTGACTGTGCACCATTGATCTGACTTATGGATTTCATAAATGCAGTGGTCTGCTAATTTAATAAACTTGCTCAATCTGTTTTTAAACAGAGTGCAGAACTTTGAAAAATGATTTCCTTTCAAACTAAAATTAACTCTTATGGCTTTTAGACATTAGATTGTGATATTTGCTTCCAGTTTTTCATTAAAATACCTTCTGGTTTCACATTTTTCCTGGGATGGGCTAGACGCTTGCAGCTCATGTTTTATTATATTAAATACTCATATTTCACTTATGCTAATTTGGCATCAAACTATGAATTGGAGTTTTTAGGCTAACCTTTATTTGGTTCTACATTGTCAATAAAGTTTACAGCTGCTTACAAAGTTTACTACTGCCAAAAGCTTAGATATAATTTTTCAGTAAACTAGGACTTGTCATATACTGGACAGAGTATTGATACACTGGATGTGATATCTTGTCTGAGTAGTTTATATGTGAGGCTGACATTTTTAGGGAAAACCTCACATCACAATCTTTTCAATAAATTTGCAGCAAGCTGAGGAAAGGGAGAATTCCTTCTCAAATTAATGTGTATTCTCAAGCATGAGGTATGATTATTTCTCTCTCTAATCTATTTTAGCTGTTGTAACCACAGTAAGTCATAAAACAGTTCAAGCTGCTCTTGAAATCTGTCTGCTTTTGCAAATCTCAAACCTACCTGTTAGACTTTAAGCGTAAAGAGATCAAATAACGTGATGGCAAATTCTGTCATCAACTGAGTTTCAGGATTTGGTGATATCCATGAATGTCCAGGGACTCTCTCCCCCTCCATCTGGAGACATACCTACTCTCTTGGAGCCTATAATGTAACTAGAGACCAAAGTCTTCCACGTTAAACAAATTCTGAACTTTATACAGTATAGATCCATCCTTCCTTCCCTACACCAATCTGTGCAAAATGTATTGTATCATGAATTAGCATTGACAGGGTAACTGAAGGATCTTTGGTCAGATGCCAGGTTTAATTCATTTTTTATTAAGACCGAGAAACGAATGTGACAGTGACAGTAATAATTACCTTCTTCTGTAAAGAAATGCAATACAAGCTTACACATTTTGGTTAAAGGGGAGATAAGGAAGAGTAAGGCAATTATACCTATCATACACTTTTGACCTGTGTTTTTATCGGTCTTGACAAGCTTAGAAAGTATGATGGTATATCCTGGCCAAGGAACGCCTCAATTCAAATAAAATAACTTTCAACTGCTACCATATTTGTACTGCAGACTGATAAATTGCTTTTTCAGAAATTAGCTCTGTTACATTTTTTAATAAAGTTAATGGGCTAGGACAGACAATAGTGGGTTGCTGTATGCTTAGTGTATTCTGGATACAAAATGAAATTCCCTCAATCTTATTTAATATTACAGGTTTGGGGTTTCAGAGGAAGAAAATGAAAAATCAATAGTATTTGCAACAGAACACAATATTGGAGCAGCAGGATTCAGGAAAACTAGCTAGTGACTGGCCTTGAGGACTCCTGACCTACTTTTAGCTGCAGGACTCCCACTAATTTTTTTTTTCCCTTCCACCTCCTACAGATACAGGACTAATATTATTTACTTTTCTTTATTTTGCCTCTGTTGGATTCCTTGAACAGCTCTTATGAGCTATTTGAACATGGACACCTTTGAAATTCCTGCGTAGGCAGAGGTCCAGTTCTTGGTGATATTCAGACCACTTTGGGGTGTTTCCACCCTGGAAGGTCTTTTGAAAGAGTCTGAGGAGTGAGTTGGCACAAGCATGAGTGTTTTGAAAAATTGACTTCAGGAAGAAGCAAGCTTCTGCTTGACATAGGTCAGGACCATGGTCATATAATTTTAGATACTAATCTATCTGAATACTCAGATACTGTTATAGACTTTGGAGCCTAGCTTTGGAAAAGGCTTGTCTAAAACTAAATGGAGATGCTTCAAGGAAAGTGTCTGTAAAAGTGCAAGTTCACGGCAAGTCTTTGATTTGTCCTTATATGGGGAAATATAATGTTGTCGGGCCAGTGCCAAAGAAGCAGTGCTCCATGCTGTTCACTGCTACTGAAGTTGAGCTTGTCAGTCCTTGACCAAACTGAGAAGTTGACAGTGTCATCAAGACCAAGCCCTGAAGGCCTGGCTGAGAGGCTATGTCAGTCATCTGAAAGACTGAGCTCACGGACTGTGTCTTGTGGTAGGAAAGAAAGAACAGACTTGGCAATATTTCCCTTGAAAAAGTGATCTTCCTGAAGACAGCAATCTTTCTGCTGCTCATTGGGCCATTCTGCACATCTGCGTCCTCTCTCCTGATCCTGACAAAACGTTCCTTCTCTCTGACAAGTTTTTTCCTGACTCATCAAGTCTTTCAACTGTATTTGTGCTCTTCCTAATGAAAAAAAAAAAAAAAAATAGAAAAAGCTGTTTCTTTTTAATGAAATTTTTTGTATGAAAACAGAAAATCTCAAATTGTCTCATTGATCTTTTTTTTTTTTGTTTTATTACTTAAGCACTAAAAATGAAATAGCTGAGACATAAATGAACCGGCTCATCCTTTGTTTCTTTCCTGCTCTTGGAAGGCTTTATTTTTTGTGCCTACAATACAGATTTGTCATATGTAATGCATTTTTTTTTTGCTTCTCATCCATTTTTATGCCTTTCCATTTATTTTTACCTGCAACAGTGTTGGGTACCTGGAAGCTCTCTGTTGCACTCCTGGGAACAGGCTAAGTCTAGCAGATGAGGCACAAGGAAAAGTTTAGGGAAACCTGCAGCCTGATATTATTTCACTTGACAGCTTCTGATGAATCATTGAAGCTTTGATTCACCTTGTATATCTTTATCCATACAAGTGTTAGGCATCTATTTAAAGCTAGCTTGTAGCCTCCCTTTTCATTGAGCAGAGAGGAATAGCACTCTCCAAAAGATGATTTTTCTCATCCTTAAAATAGGCGGGTTGAAGCTCTTCCTTTGGTGTGCTTTTCTGTTCCCATTGGCTACAGAGGGACCCTGTAGGTCACTTTTGGATATCTGATACTGAAACAAAGCCCGTCCTCACATTCTGTATCATTTTCTCCATCTGTGTCAGCAAAAGCTATATAAGTACTTAAAGATCTAAATGTGAAAAAAATACATGTTCTGCAAATGGTTATTGATATTGTAAGTAGTAGTATTATTATTATCCACCTGCTGAGGGAAAAAAGTCACATCTTGCTTATACTGAATCATTCGAGTGGCAGAAACTTTGCCCAGTGTTTCACTGCATACATTTATTTCCCCTTTTTGTTTTGCTTTTCCTTTTGCTGTTCTTCATTAATGCAAATTTTTCTCATTTGTGACACTAGTAGGAAGTGCTTGGCCCATTACACATAGCTTAGTCATAAACAAGGTATTTGCTCTTTCTCATGAACAGAAAAATGTCAGAAAATTTCACTCTGGATTGTCAGTGACATTATCACACTGGAGTTTGCTGTTACTGAAAATTATTTTCTCCGCAGAGACAGCACTCAACCTCAAGATTTTGAGGTGAATCCACAGAAATAAAGCAGTTTACCATCTCTGATCAAATTGCTCATTTTCAGTTATGTGGGAAGACTATAAAGGAATATGATGGAGTATTTGTAGAGGCCATGGGGAGCTGGAAAATGAGTACAAAGAACAATGAAGTTTTGAGGCCATCGAGGAGAGGGGGCACTGTTTTCAAACTGAGAAAGGACAAAAATAAGCGAGACCCTTGGGTTGGCTTTGAAGCACTAAGGGGAGGAACTCAGCTGCAACAAGCCACAGCTGGTGTTTCTTTCAGTGTCTCTATTCTGATGGCCCACCATGCTGAATAACGCATGCAGGAGGTGTAGATGTCTGATCTCTATGATTATGAAGGTAGGTAAACATTTTCCATCTCCATTACCTGATAGTGGAGGACCCTGAATGGTGTGGTAGTGGAGTGGTGAGGGAATTAGTGGGAGATCTGAGGGGTTTGGGTTTAGCTTTTGGCTGTGTTCTTCACAGAGGTCTTGGTCTTGGGCAAATCATCCAGGTGTTTGAATACCTATCGCCTCCTGATTTTGGTAGCATTTAGGTGTGGACAGTTATGGATTTGGACTTTACAGTTACACTCAGTAACTGTAAACGAGGGGAAGCACCCACATCGAGGAGGTATTTTTGAGGGTAAACACATTAAAGATTATGAGGTACTCCAAGGCTACATCCGTACTTGTACCCTGAACAGCCAGGGCACGGGCCCAATGTTTTAAAATTCTTCGAGCAATGCAAGAACAAATTGTACTAAGCAGCATGAAGGTAAATTGATTTAAATTCTACCAAATGTTATCAAATGGTAGTATATCACTATTGCTAGAAAAAATTACAGCTGACTGAAGGGGGTTGGGGAAAATAAAGAAAGGTGATCTGGAATACTGCATAGTCCAGGAAAACACAAATAAGACAGCAAGAAACCAAGACACTGTGACATGCCTACAGGATGATTCTGTTTGCAAAAACATGATTCTAGGCTTTAGAGACTTTGGAAGGAGTTTCTAAAAGCAAACTCTGGAAGACACAATGGTATCGTTTTTAAACATGACTGCCTCAGCTGTCTACTCCTTTACCAAAGATTCACTTATAACAAGGACTGCAGGGTGAGGATATGCAACTGCAGCTTGATTGCCCATGCTATTGGTTTGGTTTATGAATAGAAAACCATCTTTCTGCATAAAGCTGATCTGCTCAACTGCTGCAATTAAAGCATGGATGTACCTTCTGTTCTGCTGTCCCATGGAATGGACTTCTGGAGCCAGCAATGTCTTAGGCCTCACGACTTAAACCACCAGAACGTATCTGTTTAGAGCCCTCGGGAAAGGGCGTCAGAGTTTCCTAGATAATCACCTCAAAATTAGCTGTCAGTATAGTAACATGATTAAGAGAGCCAGCAAAGACCTTGGTTGTATAAAAGGAGAAAAATCAAGCAAAAGTAGAGAAAGTATTTTGATTAAAGTCTATTCTATTAGTAAGACTGATGCTTAAATACTCTGCCCAGTTCTAATGTCCATGATTGAAGAAGATGGAAAAATACTAAAGCAGGTCTTAAGGAGGACTATAAAAATTATCCAGGCCTGGAGAATAAGCCATAAAATATGTTTCAGCCTATTCAGTTTGCTGAAGGAAGGTTGGAAGATGATTGCTTAGGTGCTAACACATAGAAAAATAGCTGAAGTGGAGAACATGTAAATCTTACAAACAATACTGAGTGACTGGAAGGACCAGTTAGATGGTGTCGGGAAATCAAGTCATCCCAAATGATCCTACGAGTCTTCCAGCCTTGGGTGGTGAATCTAGAAGAACTAGAACACTTGATAAAACCTGCACTTTTAAATGACTAAAGGACCACAATCTTCCACTTAGGTACTGTGGTGTCTTCTGTGATCCTCTTGAAAGGTTTTGACTTGAGTAGGTCTTCACTCCAAAGATTTATTTTGCAATTACCATAAATATTTAGCTGATTCATTTGGAGTACAGAAATTGGGGGAAAACAAGTTACATATTTTTTTCCCATGAAGGCTCTTGATTTTAAACCTCTTACTATTCCTTCTAGAGATTTCAGTGCATGCATTAGAGCACAGTTCTTCTAATGCACAATTTTTGGATGATGTGACATGAAAGTCTTTGTGGAGAAAATGACTGAAAATTAAACTCCTGTAGCTGCAGCACTGTTTGGGATCTAAAACTACGGTTAGAGAAAGATGCTTGCTGTGTTAATCCTACTTACGACTTTACCACCTTTTTTATCAGGTCTACTGCAAATGTCAGGTCCTCAGCTGGATTGTGTTGCTAAATGTCCACGTTTGTTTTCTTTCTTTTGTTCCACCATTTTTATTTTTATAATACTGCTTTCTGCCCAGGTTTTTTCCTGCCTTTGTAGCTCTTAAATATTTCCTTTAATCATATCGCTCATTTTATCTAAATAGCAATGACATGGTAACTAGGATTACACTCAGTTGTTAACATAATGGAGTGATTAATCAGATTGCACTGAGTATGTTAGGATCATTCAACAATGGGGCACCAGGGAGACCATTCCTTGTGTCTAGCAATATGTAAACCCATGTAGGTCTCTCTGTAAGACTTGGGCACAGAAGGAGAGGGATGTGAAAACAAACCGCATGACAGATGCTAGTCACTGTCACATCACTGAAGGCTGCGGTGAAAGGCATTCGGTGATGGTGCTGAGCTGCTGGTGAACGGGGCGTAGGAGTCCATACAGGGTAGTGTAGTTTGGCTCACCTTTTGGGTTTTGCCTCTTTACCTCTCTATATCTGATCTCACATTTCTCAGGCCCAAACCTCTGAGAGCCTTCTAGGTAGGTGTATCGTGACAGTGTTAGAAATACGGACTTTAAAGTCATGACAAACCTCATTTAGTCTCCGAACAATGAAATGTTTATATAGTTATAAAACACTCGAGCATCTGCCCTGTCATTGTACACGTTGCTTATCTATTTTATCACATTTTTCATCCTGTTAGCATCAGTGACTTCTGATGTTCCCAACTCCAGATGTTCAGATGTCGTGACGCAGTCCCCAAAATCATAAGATTTTTACAACATAATAAATTTGGGGTTGCTTTAGTTTCCTTTATGACTTCTGAGGTTTTGGAGTATGGTCAGGTTGCATTTCACATTATTCCCTGTAACAATCAGGGTTAGAAAATGTTTATCTTTTTTAAATAAAAGCAGAGCTGGCTTCCGTGAATCATTTGGAGCCGTGTCACTTTGAGTCAGCCATAAAACAGGGTGCTCCCAAGGGGGGAGAGAGGGAAGCAAAATTCAAACACCAAAATCCAGAGTTGTAAACCTAAAAATCCCTGCTGCCAAACCCTTGGGGTACCTGTAAGCTCCATAGGTGCCTTACTTTTTGACAGTTCAGAATACCCCTGGCATCTTCAGCTGTATATCTGTATGTGCCAGAACTGTCCCTGGCTTGCAGCTAAACCTGTCTGGGACTTGGAAACTGGGTGTTCCTTTACCAAAATCCACCGTGCGGCATTTCTCAGAGTATGCCTTACAAAAAAAGAGTATTTAAGGAAATCTGAATACAAGACAAGGTCAGCAGCAGCTCTCTTTTTTTAAAAACAGTGTAGCACCAGGAGATCTTAAAACTGTCAAAAAACTGTGGGGAACGAGGATTTTTGGATAGAGCATTCCAAGTGGCAGGTTCATCATCTCTGCTCTGGGGTCAGGTGTGCGCTCTCTGGAGAAGCTTTTTCCTTCAAGACCTGGCAGTGGATGCTCTGCTCATATTTAAGAGAGAAAGGAAAAAGCCAAGGTCTGAAGAAGAAGGAAGGAGTATGTCTTGTATTTGACAAAAGGAATGCAATCCCATCAGGTGCAATCCTGCTGTTTAAAAGACCAAAAAAAAAAAGGCAAAAACCAAAAATTATTTGTCATTAAAACAAGAGAAGGAAAAACAGTAGTCTTCAAACACACAGTCCTGAGGTAAGGCTTCAGAGCTGCAGTGCAATTTGGGGGTTCAGATCCTATGAACAGTGAAATGAAGGTAAGAGTATTGGAGACTGAATTGTTTCTTAGTCCCTCAAACTGATACAAAACATAACTTCATAATGTTATGATTAAGAAAGGATCTTTCTGTAATTAAACATTTAATTTTAGTGGGCTAGTGGTGAGTTTTTTTAAACACGGTTCTAACTTTGCAAATAATAGAATAACCCGATCTTGCAAGAATATGCTTGTGATGCTTTCACTCTGAAGTCAGTCTGTTATTAAAGTCAGTCTTTCTGAAGCTTGCAAATCCAGGATGCATGTGTCCTTTGGAGGTGAAAAATCCAATTACAGCAGCATGCGTCGGGGAACCTTCAAGCCTGGGAGGTGGGTTTGTCTCGATCTGAATAACGAGGGTTTGTAAGAGGGCTGGCATCACAAGTTCCTGGGCTCTGGAGAGAAGCATTTCTCTGTAGATGTAAGCCAGGCTGCTCTTGAAAGAGGCAGAGAAGTTCTCAGTGCACCAGTCAAGCCCCAGATTGTCACATGTCTGAAGCGGTATGAAAAAAATCCTTTACTTTTTTAAAATAACCACAGTATCAGAGCACTAGCCTATGAAATAGAAGACCTATTTCAGTTGCCTCCTCAGTTTGAGGAGATTCAGACTTACACTTCCTAAGTCTCCAGGACTATTTTATAACACTTGAACATTTCTGAATAATATTCAGCATTCTAAGAGCAGGGTTAGCAACCTGCCTCTTACCAACCCATCCCACCATGGGGCTGCAGAGCCAGACAACCCTGAGGGAAGTGCAGGAGGATTTGAGACTCTCTCCTTACCCCAGGTTTCCTGTTGGGTTGCAGATACTCAGTGAGGTTTTTGCCTTTGGGGAGTTTTCTGCTCGGTTTTCTGGCTTTTGTGAGACGTATGGTATGTAGGTATGGTGCATGGTACATCAAGTCCAAATGTCTGACACAGAGTTCTGGGTTCTTCTTGAACCCAGGAAAGCATGGAGAAGAGCAACGATCGTCCAAAAATCCCATCCTCCCCCATATAAGATGAAGCCATAGAAATAGTCTTCTCCAATTCCCAGTTCTGCACATTTTCAGCAGTGAAATTTTAAAGCTCTGGTTTCAAGCGTCAAAGTCTGCAGCAGTATCAATAGTGCCTAAAGGGGACTGGGAGTGAACATCAGAATATTTTTTAAGGGAGGTCAGTGGTTCCCAATGCAGCCCTGCCGACAGCTGTGTGGGTGCATGCCACCACGGGGTAGCAGGTCGTGGTGCTGGGGCAGGCGAGCTTGTGCCACTGGGGATCAGATGCAGAAGGAGAGAATGGGCAAGGATTAACGATGCTGCTGCTGTGAAGCCACAGGTTAAGAATATTTTCGGCTTTTAATTTCTGCTTGTTTGGGGTAGAAAGCTATGAGCTTTGACTTTTTGACCCATTTTTTACATTGTTTCCATTTGGATATTTCTTGGATTTATTTGGACCTGGAGGGGTTTTTTGAGGATATTTTTAATTGGATGTTAAGTTAGGAACTATTTCTTGTTCCATATTTCTGGGCACAGGAAATAACAGTCTTTTTTAAAAGCCCCAAAATGTGGCGTTTAAGTTACCTTGCAAGTCCAGCTGAATTATTCAGCCTTCTACCCTTCCACTGTCACCGTTTCCACAATATGAATTGATTAATCAGTATCAGTTATTTACTTTTTGATTGTAGGAAGTTAACTGGGCTGTAATTCCTCATTGACTTTCTATTTGCGTTTTAAAGAACAGTGTAAAAGTGAAGGCCTGACTGTTGGGGTTTTTTACTGTGTCCTTACAATTCTTAATAGTTCCATCTCTATCAACGGAGGCAACTGTCAGTCCTGCTCTAGAAGGAGACAAACATGCAGATTGGCAAAGCAACCCATATACAGCAGACTGTCAGGTAATAAAAGTCTGGTGCAATAGGAAAAAAACCCCACAAACTTGTAACAGAATCACATAATACAGACATCTTAGCAGTGTTCCTGTCTGGAGCACATATGGAAGCTAAAATGGTTTAGGGACGTGGGCAATATTTCATAAATGGAAAATTCTCCAAGCAAGTGGCTACAGTCTGTGGCTCACCAAAAGATTTTTCCTACAGCTGAAAATAACTGAAGTAAATACACTGCATAGACAGGGGTTGGGGGAAGCTCAAAGGAAGCCCAGGGTGACTTGCTGAGAAGCAGCGAAATCTATGCACTGTAGAAATCTACAATCTGTTGCATCCCGCTCTAGATACCTTTTATGTTATGAGGCTGAGATGGGTGCATGCTGAGAATACTATTTATTTAGGTACCTAAATCTGGCTTTCAGTTATTCTGGATCCAGGCTTTAGTATCTAACCTCCAGAACCTCCCGTCTAAATGCAACATTAAATGAAAACATTTAGCAGTTTGTACGTCATCCTGGTAATACTATCCCGTGCAGTTTCTTATGGTTTCTCATACTGAAAGGGACTACACCAGAAGTTTGCTGCAGGACTGAGGTGGACAAAGCAGTAAGGAATGTAAATTGGCATATTTCTGCACTATTTGTGCAGAAGCCAGTCACATATTTTCCCAAGCAGCAGGACTTGCACAGGATTTAGAGTGGTGACACTGAACAGCTGGTAACGCAGTTGTGTTAATAAATGGAAATGTGCCTAGTTGGGTCAGAAAGTGCATGGCAACACAAGTGTCTTTGAATAAGTGTGAACAGAGGAATAACCCCATGAATCATTTGAAAGGAAGCAGTGTACAACTATGATGAGTATCCAACCTGTAAATGTAGCTGATCTCAGTTGTGGGCTGTATCATCATATACCTCAGTGAAGGTCTAAGTTAGTATAGTGTGTATTCAACAGATGTTCAACAGTCTCTTGAGGTTTTCACTGAAAATAAACGTTTGGGCCTCAGGTAGAAAGGGTGAGACTCAGGTTCTTTAAAAATAAGTTACTACAGATATTACAGGTGCAATGGGGTACCCCACCGGGTCTTCAGCTTCATGAGGGCGTAGGTCTCCTATACAACCTGTGTTGTATCATCCAGACTGGTGCAGATGTCTGAGTTACCTCAGGCATTTAAATCGGCACTAGACATTAAAGTGTAGGCAGCTGAACCTCTACCACTGTTAATTTATTTTGTACTAAATTGCGAAGCCTTTTTGCAAAGGCAGCAGAAGTGCAGCGCGTCAGCAGGTTGTCGGGATTAGTGAGTCATGCAGCAGTGAGGTACCCGTGTGTCCTGTCTTCCAGCCATCAACCATGGGCATGACTGTCCTTCATGGAGGCGCAGCAGAGATTCCTCCCAATGAACGACGGGATTTTGAGGACTTAAACAGAAATTGAAAAGAGGACAGCTTCAGACTAAGCCAGGGGGACAGCTGCTAATAGTGAGCCTTACTGTATTGCTAGGTGATGTGGAGGAAGCCCTATTACTCTTGACTGCATAATTGGATGGGATATCACTGCAGAAACTGTATTAGGGGACAATCCTGCACTATCAGCATGAACTAGATGAGCTAATGGCTGTTTTTCCTATGCAGTGCCTGTGATCAAATCAAAATGGCAATCTAGCTGGAATGAGCAAAAAAGAAATTACATAGTGGATTTCATGGAAAATTAAGGCTTCGGGTTGCTGTGCATATCGGTAGACTTGAGTAAATCTAAACCTGTGTGTATTTTCTGGCATTTTTTACTTTACTCTTTCTAAATCTTCAGCCTGATGTAGTTCCTTCAGTGATTAGATACACTTTTTAATTTCATTTTTATTGTACAGTTGAGGCAAATATTTAAGGAAAAGAAGTGGGGGGTTGGGAGAGGACCAAAAGTTAATGTTATAGCTTTTTAATTAGAAGTCTTTTAAATTACAGCAATTTTATACTGTAGTAAGTTTTCAGGGCCATTTAGATTCTAAAATACCTGCCAACTGGGAAAGCCAGCAGTTCAGTTGTTTTATTTTTCCTCCATTTCATCTGCAGCAGAATGTGGCTTTTACAGACGTTCGCTTTTCCCCCAATGTTTCCTGCTGATGTGTTTGTTTGTGCCACTGCAGTCTTCAAAATGCTGATACCCTGTCATCGTCGTGTGTTTATCACCTCTAATCATTTTTGTTGGTGTTTAGGTAGGGAATTGGTTATTCTTCTGGGTAATGCCGTTTAAGGTGATCTGTGGCTGAGGGTCTGCGTGTACCAAGAGGAGGCGGCATCCGTTAAGTATTCTCACATGCCCATCTGCCTTCAGTCTGCTCTGCATGCCCTGCGCCTGCGCACGGCGGGTTTCTTGCCTTCTTCCCTTGTTTGCTGGTGCCTGGAAGAGTCGTCTGGAACCAGTGACATTGCCATCGGTACAGCCCGATGGAGTGCTAAATGAGAGGCAAGTCATGTTAACAGTCTCGCACAACCCTACATCTCATGAATATTTTAGTTTACTGGCAGAGCTCCTGTTGTGCTGTATGGTCCGTACTGTGTATAGCAGCAGTGTTCTGGAATATAATTGGTGAACAGGGAATAAAATGATGTTTCATATTTGGAAATTTGTTGTTATTCTTAAAAATAAGCTTGGTAAATTAACGTAACATTGGCAGGAAAATCCAGGGGAATTGGTTTTCAGTCAGGTCAGATTCATAGGGCATCAAGTGGGGTTTGATACAAGACTAGGTCAACTCTACATTGAACTATCAAATACACATCTAAAATAAATCAGAGTCAGAAATATTAAAAATGAGACCCAGTTATTATCACCCTGCCTTTTGATGAAGAAAAGACTGTTCAAAAGCACACGAGCAAAAGCACCCTCAACAATTTGCTATGGGAGTTTTCTCTTTTTAAGCTTAACAATGATGCAAGAATTTGTTTTCCTGAGGGTGCAGGGGTGTTTGTTTGGTTTTATTCCTTAATCTTCAGAAAGTGTAGATGAGACAACGTGAAGTAATAATCAGAGTGTAGAACCCTGATCTAAATAGATCAGACACTCCAAAAAGCCTCTCATCACATGCGGCAAATGCCTACAGTATCTGTCAGTACTGTTTTGTATTAAACTGCTGGCTGACGTGGCTGGGACGGGACGTCAGAGAAGGTTACAGGACGCTCGATGATATGCATGAGGCCACCTGTTGTATATGGACAAGATAAGATCCTGCATGCAAGATAGCTAGAGGTATTCCTGTTGTTTTCCTGGATCTTATTCTCATTCTTTTAACGCGGTTGTATTTTTATACACAGAGAAATACATATATTCTGGTTTTGTCTTAGTTTGTCTTTCCCAAGTGTCCTGTGTCTGTGTCAGAGGCAGCCCTATAGTCTTCATTTCCTTCTTTTATTTATAGCTTGCTGGGCTTAATGTTGTTGCTGTTGATTATTCATAAAGAGTTACTTTATCAAACTGTTTTCACGACAGCTAGGTAAAATTGGAGAGGGAAAAACCTATATTAAATTATTAATGTGGCCAGTGTGATTTGTAGTAGATGTTGTTGATGTGTTTTCCAGTACACTGAAAAAAACCCACTTGAACACTTTTTACTCAGTTTCTGAGCTGCTTTCGCAAAACAGGTCCCTTTTGTGAGTCTCTTACTTCTGGGCTACATGTGTGAAACCTAGCTGAAGGCTAGCTGCAGAGGTGAGCTGCGTTAACAGGATTGAAAACGTCCCCATTCAGTAAAACAGGAACCTTTGAAGAGGCCCCCAGCTGCTGCACATGCCATCGGCAGGCTAGCGTTTGGGTGAAGGTGGTGGGCTCAGTGCAGAGCCTTCCTCCAGGAATACAGTCAATGCTCTCCCTTCCCTGTGCACCGTGACCTGATTTTCCTTGCTTTCAAGTTCTTCTGCATAGTAACACTGGGAAAAAAACAAAACAAAACCAAAAAGGTTATGCTGTGTATATCCCTCAGACTCCAAACCCAGAGGTAAGGGTCTCTCCTGGCTGACTGATGTCCCTTCAGCCAGGGAAGAATTTTAAAGGGTCTGTGTGGCTCAGATACATCTCGGGCTGACAGCTCTGTTGCAGAGGGTTGTTTTAAATGCGAGTTAACTGTCAACACTGAAGCACGCAGCATGAGGAGAAAACTTAAGTAGTAAACTTAAAGTTTGGCCACGGCGTACTTTCAAGCCTTCGTCTCGTGTGCTCTGGGGCACGCTGCAGCGGGAGCCAGCCAGCCATAGCCAGGCAAAGCGAACGCCAATGGAGAGGGGAATCTGAAACGAGGCGCTCCCTTCCTCCCGGTTGTTTCTCTGCTGGGGCGTTTGGCTCATGTGGCTTAAAATGGATGAAAAAATTTGGCGACTTGATTGGCAGGTCACCTTTGAGAGGCAGCCAAGTCCTACGGTGGTTATCGGGCAGATCCTAGCTGCAAAGGCATGCCATCGCCTGTGGCCGCACAATAAACACAGATGTGGCAAAGACAAATAGCGGGCGGAAAGGAGAATTTGAATGGGAAGCGAAAGCAGCTTTTGCATGGACGCGTGACTGGAAAATTTAGTAAACCAAGCAAATTGCTTACCAGAAGCTTAAATAGGATTCCTCTGGTATCCAGCAGGATTCACGATGAGTGAGCGATTTATAAACCAGCACACCCACAAAGAGAAATAGCTTCACTGAAACCAGCCAGACAGTGCCTTAGCAGTGCACTGAAATCACTTCAATAAATAACTTTTTTTTTTTAATAATACTTTAACATTCCAGATTGTTAGCAGCATATTTGTGTGGCCTTGAACTTTGCAAGTGTATTTTAAAGCAAAATATTTAAACAGCATTTTCTGCATTTGTAAAGTACTGACTTGAAAGTTGTGTCACATCTTGTGCAGGGGAGTTGATGAATCACCAGTGTTGGAGGCTGCACGGAGAATCCAAGTCAGGCTTTGTTTTCAGGTGTTAGTGATTCATCGGTAGTTTCTGAGGAAATAAAGAAACTTGAACTCTGGTTGGGGCAGGTAGAAAAAGCCTTCCGGTTCACCTTTTAATCCTGGAAAATAAAATAGATTTCCAACTAAGAAAAAAAACCAAAACAACAAAAAGGTATTGCATAAAAGCAATAGAGGGAGGATTACTCTGAACTGGGCAGAGGAGAGCAGTTATCACTCGAAGATAAGCACTGGGTAAAGGCAGACATAATTCTGAAGCTTTTTAGAGCAGTGGACTAAAGAGTTATTTGGCCTAGATCAAAGGTCTGTTCTCAACTGTAGCTTGTTAATTGTTGTACTAGATGTTGCTATTTAGGTGCCAATTTGGTAACCATTAAGAATTTTTCCAAGGATAATGAAAATGCACCCCACGAGCCGCGCCGGACCAGTTCCACTCGGTATTGCTGTATTCATGTGCATGAAAATCATCGTGGTGAGGAGACTCAGTCTTGCATCCCGTGACCGAAGGACCTTTGTCTTCTGTAGCTGGAGTAGAAAGTTAGGAGGTGCCAAGAGCAGGGAGAGAGGTTTCCCCTTTGCTTAGGGGTATGTCTGTACTGTAACCGCTGCCAAGTTCTTGAGCGTTTGCCACCTTCTCAGATGGGTTTTGTAGCCCTGTGTGAGCGGGGTCATAGAAACCCTCCTGGGTTCTTCCAGTTTGCTATGCAATGCTCTGCCAACACACAGGGCACTGAATCCGCATTTGGTCTGAGACAACTGATCCCTTCCTCCCTTTTCCATCAGCCTGATTTGTAACAGCCAGGCTGCTACCAGAACCAAGTTAGCTGATTTAAAGGCACTATAACTGCAGTGGAACCATGTCTTCAGTTTGATACAGCAGATCATTTGACATTAAATATCAGGGAGGCAATTGGTAGCATCAGCTCTGACTGAAGTGTGGGAATGAGTCAGCTATTTGGTATGTATTCATTTTTAATCATTGCTGACATTGCTTTTGGAAAGAAGATGCATTTTTCTGCCTGCCTTGTTTATTATAAAAAGTGCATGTTATCCTTTGAAACAAAAGTAATACGTCTGCCAAAGTGTTGAGAAATTGAAGCTTGACAAATGCAGATAAATTCAGAAATTAAGCCTCGATTTTCAACAGTGAGGGCAATTGACCAAGAGGTCAATATACCAAGAGATTTTTGCACTAAATCTCCATCACTGTTGATTTTTATATGAAGATTAGATGCTTCTTTACAAGATAAGCTATAGATCAAACAATAATCAATTCAGGGAAGTTCTGTGGCTTCTATTATGCAAGAGGTCAGGTTAGATAATTTCAAAAGGTCCCTTCTGGCCTTCTCTATGAAAAAAAAGACCATTAAAAAAATCACAGTTTATATAAAATACAATTCTCCTCTTTCCTGATGCTAAATGAATTGCAAAAGCGTGTTTGAAGAAATCTGGCAGATTGTTCAGAACACGATTAAGGAATCGCAGCTACACTGGAGACTGGGACACACTGTATTTTGAGGTTAAGTGAATAAAATTTGTTTCTAGTAGGATAAATATATATTCATAACCCACGTGGTTATAATTTATCTCCCTATCTGTGTCTTCAAGAACTTAGAATAGAGATTCAAAGCCCTGTGTCACTTAACCCACGTGCGAATTGCTCTTTCCTCTCCTGTACAGGTCACACTGCAGTGTCTACTGTAGATCAGTGTCTTGGGAAGCATATACAGTGCAGTACTATGGGGTTTCTTTGTTTACTTTTGTTTGATTTACTTTGGTGTCGTCTTTGTTGGTGATGACAAGGTCAAATAAATTTGCCCTCCATGTAGAGCATGCTGTGGGGTGAGTAGCAATGCTTTCTACTGCCCTGGAGTGGGGCAGGATTCTCCTCCACAGCTTCCTGGCCATGGCACACTGCCTTCACCTCAAGAGTTGAGCTGTTGACAGCCATCTTCATTCAACACCTGGGTGCAATTTTTCAAATATTCAGGACCAAGGCTCTGCAACAGCTTAGACAGAGGCCAAGACCTTGCATTAAAAGTCCAGTCTGCTAGGAAAGTAAAATAGGAGACACAGAGGAGATATGTTGGACCATCCTTGTGATGGTTGGTTGGTGTTGCTGAGGGTATGCACAACAACTTGAGTTGTAGCTTGCTGTAGCCATGACTACTGTACCACGTCCCAAGAGCGTTGAGTCTGCTGGTCTCCAGCAGGCAATATTTTGTGTTGCTGCAGATAGCTCAAAGTGTGTAGTGACTGCAAAGGTGCCTGCTCTGGTCCTTGCTTCCCTGAAGGGGAGCGGGGGGGTAGAGGACAGCAGTTCTGGCAGAATTCCCTGTGGTTTTAGTGTCACTCTACGCTGGAAAGCAATGGCAGCTCCAGCAAAGTACTGCATGGAACAGAACAGGATACATGTTACAGCCCCAGCATCTCTTAATTATTTTTTTAATATCTGTTCCAGAGTTTAGGCTGCTGATGCACTAGTCTTAAGTTCTTCTTTTTCATTCTTCCCCCTGTATAACCGCGTAGTCACCTAATAGGTTAGGCAGCATTATCACAGAATCACAGAATTCTGTTTATTTTCATTCCAGTTGTCCTTTTGTTCTTGTGCTCCCTCAAACAAATATTTTCTAGAGACAGTTTTGTGATGTTTCAGAAGACAATCCAGAAACCCCACATCAAATCTGAGAGTAATATATGCTAAGGCTCATGATATGAGTCATATTTATTGGAGACAAAAGACCTAACACTGGCATAGTAACAGGGATATGTAATATTAAGGACTGTTATCACCAGTGAAGTAAAGACATCATGATTATTCCTGCTCATGCATAAGTCCAGACTGATAATACCAAGCCTCTTGTGTTGATCTTGCAGGACTTACTGCTATACAACAGCCAAGCTGAGTTTCTTTCTCTCTTATGCTTAAAAAAAAATCAAAAAATATATTATTTTTATTGCCGATATCAATGGTTCATTGTGCAGCATATATGCGATAGGATGGGGTCCAGGCAGCTCTTATCTATGTATCACATTAGGCAAGTCACAGCACTTCTTTGCATCTCTTTCTCCGCCATCCTCTTCCTGTCTCCTATTTTTTTCTGTAATTTTTTTGAGCTAGAGACTCTCTCCTGAGGCAGGCACTCTTTCTTATGTATTCCTGGCGTGTCTAGCCCCAGCTGGGATTGTAAGATGCCGCTGTAATACAAATAAACAAATAATAATAACTAGAGATAAGAAGAAAAAAGTATCCAGCTTGAAATATGGATCCCAAGGTGCCTGACAGAGAGAAAACTAAGCAAGACTTACACAGAGGTCATTGAAGGAAAATAAATAAGGATGCTCAGCTGTCAGATTTACAGGCTCCTGAGAAAACTGCAATTAATAAAATATATTAATTGAGAAGTGTGAAGAAACTCTTGAAGCTTAACGCATGGAAAATATGTATATATATCCCAAGAATAAACATTACATAGAGAAAAGGCAAAGTTTATATTGCATAGCATAACCAAGCTCAGAATGACTGTTGTAGCTAAGTAAATATTTATGATGCTCTGACATGAGGCACGGAACACATTATCAGTACGTAATACATCAGTCGTTACGCAGTACGTGCAGTGCTTCTAATGGAGTCACAAACTTAAAACGTTTTAGTAGCTCAATATGGGATGGCTGCATGTGATTTTTTTTATCAATGTGGCTAAAAAGCCTTGAAAGTAGCTGTGGTAGATCTTGAAGCTGTAATTTCCAGCATGGACATTTCACTTTTTCAGAACCTCCTGATAGCTATGGAGTTGTTTTTTTCTTTTCCATCAAACACAGATTTCTTGCTGCAAGTGAACATTTAAATTGTAACTTTCCCTACATTTCCTGTGGAAAGAGAGAAGAGGGGGTTGGTACGACCTAACTTTTGCATTCTCCTTTCAGTCAGTCATGACTTCTTTACTTGGCCATCACTGAAAAAGATACTTTATGCAGACCACAGTTCTGTTTATCATCAGGTTGGTTGATCCTTATGTATTCCTTATATATTATCTGCCAGTGTCTTCCTTAAGTTGTTCCTTACATATTCCTGATATATTATCTGCCAGTGCCTTCCAGTGGTTCAGGATTGGGACTGAAGACTTTTTTTAATTAAGTAGATATTTTTTTTTCCCATTTATTTCCTCAGCTACGTGAATTAAGCTTCTTGGAGTGATTTTCAATTCTGTTCTTTAATCCTGAAAGTAGCTTTGTTCTCTCATACCTTAACTTCACTTAAAATATTTTTGGAGGGGGAAGAGGCAAGTTTTAGACTGAAAACAAGGCTAGGACTTAGCAGACCAAGGAAAGGATAATGTTTGATCAGTAGATCTTGTCTTAATATTGTAGTGTTGTATGATACAGCTGCTCTCGTTAAGAGAAAAAGAGAGAGGACCTACTAGGTCATACAGATATTGTGTCCATCAGGGCTACCACTATGCAACTCACTTCATTAGGGTACATATCTTACCTTCTTTTATCCCAACATTTCTTCATTTGCAAAATGTGACTCCCAGCTGATTTGGGAGCAGGAGTACCAGCCTTAACTCTGGATTTCTTCTTGCATTTTAAACGCAGCTGTAACATCACTCTGAGTGTGCCTTTTTGTGATGGACTGGTTTTTCAGCTTTTATTTTATTTTGACGTTGGTGCCTAAGCCCTCTGCCTCCCAGTCGCTCTGCTGATTGACTCTTCCCTAACATTGCCATGGTGTTTTCAAGAGTGAATTCCACTATTACTCCAGGGCGTTTTCAAAGTCCTTCTTGTGGTCAAGTTCAATTCCATTTATTTTTGACATGTGTTTCCTACTTCAGAGACCACAGTGCATCACTTTACATTTCTGTCAAACTTTGTTTCACAAAAACTTTATGACTCTTCTTCATTGTCCCTCTTTCTGCTGCCAAGCACCACAGTCCTTAATTTTTTTAATGTATATATGGCATCAATCACAGACTAGGGTAGAGGGTTAGGATGAAACGCCTGTACCCCATTGTTATCATGATGGTGAATAATTGCTTTGAGTTTATTTTTTATGCTTTTAGCTGTGACTCATATCATATTGTGGTGTGAATTTCGCAGTATACCTAGAGAGACCCAGATGCATCCCATCCAACTTTAGACACTTCAACAAGACACCAAAGTTAGGATGGTCTCCATATAATCAGAGGAGGGTGCCCAGTGAAGTTCTGACTCACCTCGTCACTGATCACAGAGGGAGCTTTGGGAACAATGTGCCTGAGACACCTCATTCTCAGATGCTTAGAAACTGAATCCAAGCCAAAGTCTCCCAGTTTCAAATACTGGAGTACATGAAATTGCTGTGTATATCTTGATCATTTACCCGAGCTCTTGCACTCCTTTTAAATAAACGTCCCTCAGCTTAACTTCACATCAATTTTGTTACAGACTTCAATGAATTAAGCAAATTTGCCTTTGAGAATGGTGGACACTCTACATTGTTTAAGAGTTTGTCCTTGATGGGAGGAGGAATGGAAGCAGTGATATCCTCATGGTACAAGGGACCATGGCAGGTGATGAGTAGAGGAAGAGATGAGGAAGCCAACAGGAGAAAAGGAAGTCAGTAGATTTCTGGGAATGACTTATTTTGCAAGGGGAGGGGAAAAAAAGAAAAAAAAAGGATTGGGAACATTATTTAGTATACCATCTTTCTTCCAGGTGATCTGATTCAGAAGCAAAAGTTGCTAAGGTGGAAAGAGTGCCAGGAGAAGTGACATACGATTATAGTTACGAAAAAGGAGGAATTTAAGGACTGTCATTGAATGCATAGACATTAGGCATTCATTAGGCAATGACACTTGGGTATAGTAATCTAATGGCTCAGGCCTGGACTGAGAAAATGTGAGTTCTTTTCCTCAAAGCAGCTCTGTGACCTTGAGAAATTTGCTTGACTTCTGGCGTCCCTGTTCCTGGGAATCATCATCTCACCCATTTAGGATGTAAGGTCACTGGAGTCGGGCGACCTCCTATAGCACTGGGCCAGTGCCCAGCATGGCTGGACTCCCATTTGGACCCCTAGCCATATTAAAAGCAGTAATACTTTAATACACTGCCAGCTGGGCAGGAGGAAATTGGGAACCGCTGTGTGAAAACTTGGAGCGAAATAACTGCTTTTCTCCCAGCAAACCACCTGGGAGATTTGTTTTGTTTTGCTTTCATAGCTTCTGACACTGTGTCTTATATTGCGACTTGTCAAATTATGTCAAAATTCTGATATGCTGCCGTGTTACAAACCGTATTTATTGCTAATTTCACACTAAAATGTTATTTCATATCGCTTCGTAATCTGGTGCCATATTTACTGATTTCTGTATTCCATCTGGAACTTATCAGCCTTTCCACGATGTCTGCCAGTAGCCGGAAAGTTTCTTTCTTGATCTTCTCTAATACCCAGGGATAACTTCCATCTCGTCCTCGAGATTTGTTGCTTTTAAGTTCCTCTAGATTATTTTCTTTCCATCTCGCTGGTGCTGAAATCAGCTCGGATTGTGGTTGTGACATGGGCATTTTTCCTCTTTTTCGAAAGGCATTTAGAATATACTAATTTATTTTGAGCTTTCTGAGTATCCTGCAGTTTTCTTCAATTTTCTCTCCCATTCCTTTCCATGATTCCAGTACATGTGATTGAAATTCTTTTTTAATTCTCCATTAGGAATTAGTAAAACAGCAAAAGCAAGAAATTAATGTCCCTAGCCCATGGGGCTTTTCACAAAGTTAGATGAAATTAAAGCAAAATAATGAGTAGAGACACAACTGAGTTTTTTACATTCTTTGATTTTCCTTTCATAATTTATGTAGTAAATATTTTCTTCTTTCTCTCTTTTTTCTTTTCTTTTCTTTTTTGAGATATGTGACTTGTTATCATTCAAGTGAATTTACATACCAAATGGATTTTAATGTTGTTTTGCTGCTTAGGGTCATGACATGTATTTATTATTTTTGAAACACAAGTAGTTTTAATTATTTTGGTGCTACTCATGTAATTCTGGATAGCTGCTAGCAACTGAACTTTTACATTTTTGTTCGTGTTATTAATAAAGTATTGTTTTTAATTTTATGAAGATTCACTGCTGCTCTTCAATGTAAATTAAAAAAAATCATTTACAGCAGAAATGAAGCTTTCAGTCGTACTCCAGGAGAGTCCGTTTCACATTTATTCCAGCGTGATATGCTTGTTCTCCACTTTAGCCCCCCACTTCTATCAGATCGAAGTTACCCATGTAGGTATGTCAGGAGGTTGGATTACAAAAATGTTTCCATTGCCTAAACATTAATAGTCTAGATAGCATCCACTTTTCATTTAATTCAGGTTGCCAGAAGAATCTACATCCCTTAACATAAACATTGCTGCCTTTTGATCTAATATTCAGTCCTTTCGTGTCTCCACAACCCCAAGAGATAGCATGGTGCTCTGCATCTTTAAAAATACACGTTTTAGCAGGATATATCTACTCCATCGCTTGCAC
This sequence comes from Ciconia boyciana, assembly GCF_034638445.1. NCBI lineage: Eukaryota > Metazoa > Chordata > Aves > Ciconiiformes > Ciconiidae > Ciconia > Ciconia boyciana. Next base: position 8,866,933 of record NC_132936.1, on the reverse strand, counting down.
CAAGGGGTAGCCCTTGCAGCTAGAGACACCTTTAATCAGTGGAATTAATCACTGTGGAAATCAGCAGGAGTGCTTGGGGGGGTGAGTTACTCCTTGTCATGAGTGAACATGGAAGAACTGACATGTGAAGTGAATTTTCTCTTGGAAACTGTATTTTCACTATTGATCTGAGACTTCAGCTAATGTCCCCTCTGCAAGGAAGGTGGTGCGAGACGTTAGGAGCTTCTCTGCTGTTGAGTGCCCCGTAATTGTGGCCCTCAGATTACTGCTCTGTACGTTTGTGGTCCAGAGGTCGGAGACATGGTCAGCTCAATGTCAATAATTATCTCTACTAGTAATAATTAAAAGCTGTGATTCGTACTGTTTGTCACTCACATTTCTGTTTATCCTTCTGGGGACTCACTGGCTGAAGGACAGCAAATTGATCACAGGGTGAACTGTGGCTTTTTATTATTAAAAAAGGAAGGAAAAGGAATTTAAAGTGGAAGATCAGAAGGTTGTTGCATTGCCGTTTCTTCACTGGAGACATTTCATGTCTCTTTATTAAAATGTCTCTAATACAGATTATACCTTAAGCAGAGTCTAAATTAATTTATATTAGATCAAAGTATCTTTTTCCAAAATCAGCAGTTAATGCCACCTCAGAATACTCACTGTTATTAATTTAGTCTTAAGAATCACAACAGAATTTCACTTTGTTTTTTTCCTTTGGGTCAGTACTGTCTAAATCAACTTTGTTTTAATCCAGATTAAGTTTAATTGGAGAACCTTTTTTTTTTAAACAGGTTATAAACATGTAAAGATAAGCTAACGTAAGGAAACTGAAGAAAGTTTTTCAAGGGAAGCTCTGAAAGAAGCCTTTGAGATAGTCAATACACTAATACTAATAATCTTATTTTTTCAATAGGTCCTGCTCTTTCTCTCTTTCTGACAATTAAGAATCTATGCAACCTGGGATTTGACAGGGAACAGCAAAAGCTGTTACTCTCTTAAATTGCAAAGATATTTCAGTATGCCATGATAAAAGCAACGAAAAAGAAATTAAAAGTAGATAGCTTATTGGAGCTTATAAAGCTGTAAAAAAGGGGGGAAAAAAGAGGAAGCAAAGAAAACCCAAACTAAGCAGAAGTACTTTGGCAAGTGCCTTCTCACCAGTGATGCTGAAGCCTAAATGTTGTTAGGGAGTTGCAGAAGTGCTGGACTTGCTGTTTCTTGGTAGCGCCGTTGGGTCTTTTGTTCCTAACGATTTGTTGCTGCAGAAGATTTGCTTGGAGTGAGCCGAGCTGCAAAAGCTTTGATGAGGCGGCTGCTGTTCACTGCCCCAGTTCAGAGAGAGCTTCTGCTGTAAAATCATCTGTCAAGGTGGTGGTTGAATTCAGACACCAGCCAGTGCCGCCCTTCTCTCACTCCGTACCTCTCCAGTTTGGTTTCGCTAGCTTCTTCTGCTCCTGAATATAAATTTGGAGAGCGGGTCGGCAGCAGGGTTGCGATTGCTTTTGTTGTTACAGTGGAAAACTTTTAATCTTTTCTTTGATCAGGTCATTTTCAGAGCTATCCTTTTAGTTCTGTCAGGGCTAACTCAAATCAAAACCCACTCCTATTCCCTAGAATTAAATCACGCATCTCTGAAAATAAGATTTCTAACTTTTCCAAATTTCAGCTCAAGTATTTACTCAATAAATTAATACCCTTTTCCTTACTGGTCCTGCAGAACTAACTCTTGTCTTAGTTTCCCAGATAACACAACATTTTATGCTCAGATGGTGCCTCATATTAGAAATTGGTTATAGCATCAAATAAAAATGCGCATAAAACATCTTAGCATTCGTGTAAATGTAATCAAGCAGTTACAATATGGAAAGTCTGTATTCAAATAAAAATGTTTGCAAATATGCATCTGAGGAAGAACTTGTATAATCCTAAGCACTGCAAACATTGTAGAAGTATCCACTGAGAAGTACAGTTTTACACGTATAAATGTTTTTCCTAATACCTGTAGAAACACGAAGTGCTTATATATGGATATTTTAGTCTTTTTTTGTGGAGGTTTAAATTAGAGCTTTTTTTTTTTCCTTGCTGAAAGAAAAGAGGCAAAAAGAGCAGATAGTTTATAAATCCAATAATATATCCAGTGCATTACCCCACCTTGTAATAACTCTGAGTAAAGATACTAAAATTTTTTCTCAGCACCAGGCACTTTCCAAAGGTACAGCCATCTTACAAAGCACGTTTCCTTATGATAATCTCCACCAAACTAGTATATTGTACGTGAGGGCTCTGCGGTTTTTTTTTCTGATAAGACACCCTTGTAGATTTATTTGCTTATTGGCAACATGATTTCTGGATTCCCAACCTGCTACACAGTACAATTTGTAATTAAGGATGCCTTGTGTGAAGCAATCTACATAAAGCACCATGGTAACCAAAAGACATGTAAGTATTTTAAGGTCAGATATAAAAAGATACAGAATATTAACTGTTAATTCCAAAATTGCATTTGGGATGCTCTGTAATCTCATGCTGTAGCAAGAAACCTGGCTTTATGGCTAAGGAGGTGCTATCGTCTTTGGCACTTGTGGTCTGTCTCAATTTGGTGGAAAGAGATCCTCATAGCTTAAACATGTTATATGACTCAGCAAAGGCAATCTGCATGAGCCCAGTAATGCATGAGGAAGCACTAACACAGTGTTCATTTCCTAGCAACATAAGAATAATTAAAAATAATTGTATTAACAAATACATTTGCTCATACACCACACATTTCCACCAGCTCCAGGATGGAGGAGTCTAATGCAAGTTCACTCTGGGTTTTTTCCTTTTCCTGTGAATATTTAGGTTTTTGCTCACAGAAGGAGCAGGACTTAAACAAACACCTTTCTGTCCTTACACCCTCTACTGCATTTTATTTTGCAGAAATGTAGTGTGCACATAAATGTTAGAAACAAAAATGCCCCTCAAGCTTTAGGTTTCTGCCAGAATCTCAGTGATTAGCATGGCTCCGCTGGAATTTGCCTGGCCTTTTTGCAAAAGCGCTTGCATAGGTAAGATAGCATCTAGTGAACCTCTGGGAAGGGTATAAGCTTGTTTGGCTTCGTCTTATATAATGCAAAACAAACAAGAAGATAAAGAAGGTATCCTGTGTTTGCAAGAGCAGTATTGGGCAGACGGTGTTTACTGCAAATGCACAGAGAACTTTTGCCTTGCATATTTATTTAGCAATAATACGCCTTCACTTCAGTGCTACTGGAAAGTTAAAGGTCATCGTGTGTGGATTTAGTACTGCAGGAGTGAGATTTTGAATACACATTTGTAGTCCTCAACCATTTGGGATTCTTCTCAGAACCTCAAGACCTCCTTATATGCATGGATTTAAAAGTTTGAGGTAGCCCTGAAGGATATTTCTTGTAATTCACCAGTGAGGCTCGATTTTCTGGCAATAGCTGGAAGGTGATACCTCCCTAGCAATATATGTCAGGTGATCTTGCAGCACAAGGTGCATTTCTTTTGCTTGCATTTTCTAGTGTAAACAGATAGCAACGAATATAATCACAAGAAATCCACGTGCAAGAAAAAAAAAAAAGTAGCAAACCAAATGAACTCCCCAAACTACCTCCTACACTTACAAAGAAAGAAGGTGTGCCAGTGTACACACATCTTTTACTTGAGGCGTACAAGCTACCTGTACCAAATGCAAGTTGCTGCTTAATGCTCTGCTGGGAGCTGCTCAGATAGGTACAGTATATAAGACTGATTAGTGTATTTGGGATAGTTTGGGATGAGTTGAAAACTCTAAGGCTTTATGTGTATGTTGTCATTTTCATTGTGGTTTGTTCAGACTAAGACAAAAAATGACCTATACCTGTAGGAGTACAATCCCAACCCAGCTGAAGTCAATGACTTGGTAGAAGTAAGAATTTCATCCCATGTCTTCGGGTAAGATCAGAGACCCCTGAAAGTGTGAGTTACTGTGGCAGGACAGGAAGAATGCCTCTGCTTCTCGACTATATAAAACACATCTGTTTATAGTCTTATTAGAGGTACATTTATGGAAAAGTTACATGACCTTAAAAGGGTTCCTGAAGAACATTTTTTACAGTAACAACACTGTCATCCACTGTAGTGAATGAAAACGGAGATTATGTTGGGCAAAAACCAGTAATTCAGCAAATCGCTTAATTCTTTGAATGGGAACATTTTTCTTCCAACTATAGGCTACAAAGAATTCTTTTACATGAATTCTGTAAGCTGCAGCAAAATGACTTCAAACAATGGGAGAAATGTTCTTTTTTATGCCATCAGCTTCGGATATTCACTTTTCAGGAAATGCAAAAAGTAGTAAGTCGGCTACTATTGTCTGGTTCACCTGTCTTATTTTCTTTCTTGTTTGTTATTGTTCTTACCCAGATAATCCTACTGCTTGATTGATGTCCTCATACATGCTTTGTTTTATTGCACCTACTTAGAATACTTAAAAAATCTCAGTGGCACTTGAAGAATAAAACTGGAGTTAATTTGATTATAGTGTCTTTAAGATGTAGCAATTAAATGCAATCATTTTTAAATAATATCATTTTATAAATATTGTATAAACATAATGTAAGCTGCAGATAACTACTGCAAATTTATAGTAAATTACTGTATATTTTGACAAACCTTCTGCAAGCTTGAAATATTAATTTAGATTTTTATAGAATTCATTGTTCATAGCAGTAAGAAAAGAGAGCCCTATGTATGTTTAAAGAGTGCACACTTAGGACAATAGATTGAGTGTTTTCAGGAATGGTTAAAGTAACTACTTTAGGTTTCTTAAGCAGGGTATAAAATTTCAGTTTGGGGGTGGCCCTGGTCTACTTACCATTTTGAAATTTCTTAAATGTACGTTGCCTGGTAAAGAAATGAAAAATTGTTCAACACCAACCGTAAACAGCCATCTCAATGAGAGACGTGTAAAATTACATGTGCTCTCCAAAGTCATTAAGGCATCTTTGCTACCCTTGTTGAAATTCAGTAGTGAGATCTGGCCCCCGAGTAGATGGAAAAAGTCACCAGGACAATGTGGAGCTGGGAGAACTTGAGCAAAATGAGAAAGTAGCTCCTGAATTAGGGAAGGCATATTTTAATTATTTGACTTATTTGTTTTGTTTACTTTGGACTGATTTCTGGTAGCCATCGTTCTCCACAGGGAAAGACAATAGTCCATTCCCTTCAGTAACAAGAAGATCCTTTGTTAGTGATGCTCTTCACAGTTTTTCAAGCCATCGGCGCATGTGTAAATAAAAAATTAAGAGCCCTCTAAGATAAAGAGCTTGCAAATATAGAGACTGCAGGTAAGCAAACTTTTTTAAATGAAGGATTTTTTAAATGAATGAGTTAGGCAATACCAGAGCCTCCTAATTCAGTGCTCCGCTGGCTTTCTGTTGAGGCTGGTTTAGCTCCCTTGGGAATTTAAAGCCACTCGGAGTCTGAACAGCACAGTGGACCCCTGCTCACAGTGGGCAGCGTTACCATGATGTGGTGAGGTGTTTTTCATCAGCTTAGCTGCAGTAAAGGACTGTTTGCCTTCTTACAACCTGCCTCACTTCTAAAGAAAAACATGTTAGCTTAAGTCTGAAATGTACATATGTGGCTTAAGCTCATTTTGCTTCTCCAGAGGGGCACACTAGGAGAAAACACATGACATGTTACTGCAGCTTGGTTATTGTTATTTTACAGTAACTCAATTGCTTGTGGTCATCTGTGTATAACTTCGGTCCCATGCAGAAGAATTTAATGTAATTCCAAAAAATTCCATTGAATTCTCATTTCAGTTCGGCCTTTTTAGATCTGGTTATGGATCTGTTTTGCTTGTATTTGGTGTCAGTCCAAAGGTCTTCCCCTTTCAATTTTACTGTATGCCTGTGCTGTTGGTTGCATAAGAAACCAGAGGATTGATGTGGAAAAATTAAACTGGAATGACGAGTACTGGTTAATGTATATCAAGCATAACTCAAGTTGTTATAAGGCTAAAAAAATCCTTGTTACTGGAAGTTGAGTGCCATAAAATGTACATTACATGGAATGTAAGATATGTTAACCAAAAACTTAATGCACAATTTAAAAAAAATTGTAACAGCCTACAGCTGTCAAAGAGAAGTATGCTTTCATTTCACGTCGCTGACTCTTTCATGCCTCTTCAGCTTAACCCATGTCCTATCCTTGCTTATCCTCAAGCAGGCAAGTAAACAGATGTCCACCTGAATGATCGGCAGTAGTAGAAGTCTCCTAGCAAGAGACTATTTTTACTTCTGACATGCCTTTTTTTTTTTGGTAAGTTTAAAGTGATAGATGCGGAATTTAGAAAGCAAGAAACCTGTGTTGAATAACTATATCAAATGAAGTTAATAACAATGTAAGTTTCCTATCACCTTTATATCAGAGGGCTTTTGAAGGCAGCATCTCTGTATTTTGGTTGCTTTATTTTCCCCTCAAATCCACAGTGGCTTTGTCCTGTTGGTGCCTTGGCTGCAAACTTAGTCTGTAAAGGCATGAGCCAAAAGGGATCTTGGGGTTCGGTTTGCTTTCCATCATATACAACAACCCTAAATTTTGACTTGGGTAGATCACCTTCACAGTATAAATGCAAAATCAGATTTGTCTTCCCCTTTTTGTTTCTCTGGTTTTCTTGCAGTGGGTCATTGAAAGAAAGCCTCAAGGGAGATTCTGGAAAGCATTTTTCTTCCTCCTGTCGTATTTTGTACATTTGAACTACTCCAGCGATTTCTCTCTTTTTGCTGGACAACTCCTCAGAGAAATTAAAGAATTATTTATTTATGATTATTAGTTTCCTTTCGGCATTTTAAAAAATGTCTTCAATGTTTGACGCACCCCAGCAGGCGTCACAAGCAAAATCTGTAGCAAAGAAAACAACAATAAAGCAAAAACAATGACAAATTCTTTCCAAACAGGAGAAGGGAGGAGAGTTGTTCAGCAGCAATAATTAACCACGTTTCAAGATGCTTGAGATGCCTGTGGAAACTACCTGACAAATTGATGGGGTTTATGGTATGCCCCGAAGATTAATACATCTGAGCTGTTTCAGTCACAACTGAGAAGGAGAGTGGTTAGTTCATAAGCCTATGTGGAAGGCATTTCTTTTTATAACCTCCTCAGTAGTAATAAAAATTAGTGTTAATCATGTTTATTATACATTTCTCCTGGAAAGTTTCTTGTGAGAAGGGAAGAAGGAAGGGCCCTCTCCTCTGAAGATACAGGATATGTTCCTATTTCAGGCAAGTTTCTGCTGGGCAGCGTTTCCTCTTGGAAACCAGTGGGAGAAATCCCGTCCCATCCTGCAAGTTCATTCATTCTGGGCTATTTGAGCATTTATAGGGAAATACCAGCTCCTCCAACTCAGCCTTCCTGCAGCAGGTAGTCAGTGGAGACACATCACAAGGAACAGTCTCTTCGAACTACATGAAACCCAAAGCTAGCTGTTGCCAGCCTCCTGAATTCACTCCGTTCCTGTCTCCTAATTAAATCTCATAGCATTTTCCCTTGCATCTGAATGAAGTGGGGTTATGCCTAATCATGAGAGAGTTTCAAGCAGAAGGTTTGCCTTCTGGGCTCTTTCTACAGTTAGTGCTTCATGATCTGTTTTGCTAGTGGCAGTTGATTTTAGCTGCCTGATTGCAATGGGGTTTGTAATGGGTTGCATGGAATGAAGTTGAAACTCAGGACGGCAAAGGACAGGAGACGCTAGCAAAGCCAAAATAGTTTCATTGTAGCCTATCCCACAGTCTTAGCCAAAAGACAAGACAAGTTTAGATTTTGGTCATTGGAGCAGAGGCTGAACTGTGGCTTCCTAGAGACCTTGGTCTCACCAAGGATCAGAGATGTTAACAGAGCCCACGGGCAGAGGACCCTGGACTTCTTCACCCTTCAGCAGCCACTGAAGACAGGATACAAGGGATAAAAAATCTGTAATTAATACTCTCTTAAAACATCCAGAACCTGATGTGTGACCGTCACACATAACAAGAAAACAGCACTACTCTAAATCATCTCCTTCATTTCATCAGTTGTTTCTCCTCCCAAGATCCAGCATCCGTGTGAGGACTGCAGCTCTGCTTGGCAGTTGTAGGGGACACATAGAGGAGCCACTCAGTCTACTGTCAAAGGCAAACATCCATTTCATAACGGACCTTTCATTTTCTACAAACCGTCTGAACTGTCGAGGAGTGGGATTCTCTTGGTAGGAACAGAAGCTCCCACTTCAGCTCCTGGCCTTCAGGGGTCATCCCAGAGATCCTCACCATTTCTGATCTTCCCTGCATTAAAGCAAAAGGAAATAATTTTTCAAATCTTTCTGTTCTATTTCCTTTGAATATCCCCTTCAGATATTGCAGAATAATCGTATATTTTTGGAGATAAGGTTGCTCCATTGAGAAGACTGTGGGTGATGGCTTCCTCGTGCTCCTTTAAGGTCTTGATCTTGGTTTTTTTGAAGTTAAATTGCCAGAAAGGACCTTCCCTTGAGAGCACATGTAACTCCTCTGCTGGATTTTTTCCCTTATACTTCTAAAAAGGTCTGCATATTCTTTAGAAACCTGTGGGTTTTGTGGTCACAGAACATCAGTTACCCTAATTAAAAGAAGATTTTTTGTAATGTCTTTTTATTTTAAACTATGCAAAAATTCTGTGGTGAGATGAACTAGCAGGAAAAGGCTTGAGGAATAATCCTAAATATGCCTATTGCACCAGTCTGTAGCCATGTTACATCCAAGCTGAGGTTCCTGCAGCATTTAAGAGTATTAAGCCATTTAAAGGGAGTTGCTTCCTTGGTCATGGACCTGCATTTATTTATACAGAAACTGGTCTAAACGTGTTTTAAAGGACAAGATTTTTCCCCACATAAGATGTAGACCTGGAAAGGATCTTTCTGCTCCTTGAATCCAACCTCCCGACATTGCATGGAGTCACATTATTTGAAGTAGATTCATAAACATATGAAACACTACCTAAAGAGCAGGTGGAGTTTTAATCCCCATCACTGTCTAAGGAAGCCCAGTCAGAATTTCATTTTTCTGCTGGTGTGTTCACTGGCAGGTCGTGGCCATTTGTTATTGAGCAAACCTCATTTTGTGTTTACCCGGTGAATTAACAGAGAGCAATTATACATCTTCATGCTGTTACCTCTCTCCTGTTGGCTTCCTGTCCATGTGGTCCCTACGAGATCCGCCAGATTGAACCATGAACTTATCTCTGATGGAGAACACAGTTTGTAGCTTTTAAATCGAGATTATACCTGTTATAAAACACTGCTATTTCAGACCTGGTGAGCTCACCAGGAGGATATTAAATAGATGATCTAATATGTTTGTTTCTGTTCCTCCTGTCGGCATCCTCTCAGTTTTGTTGTTAGTCTGAATTATGAAGATTGGACCTGAAAGGAGACCACAGAGTGCAAGCTACAGCATGTCAAGAAGAAGGTAAGAAAACTGCTCGGAATATCCTTGCTAGAGATTTCTCTGGATGAAGACAGAGGGAGAAAAATCTGCTTGTGCCACTTCAAGTATGCTCTTCTTTGGATTACTACATGGCTAAAAGGCGAAGATGTGTAACTTCTTAGGACTGTAATTGAGAGCAGTTAGGTCCTAAAACCAGAAATGAGGAGGATGCACTTTCAGGACCACTGAGATATTTTTCCCTTCCCTATTCCTGCTCTCTTCAGTGCAAAAACCAAGCAGACCCGTGGCATGTCCGTTGCCAAGATCTGGAATAGAGAGGGAGAGTTTGCCCAGCTGGGGAACTAGCACGAGGCCAAAAGGGGTGTGTGTGCGCACTGCTGGTATGCGCATGATCACAAATACAGTCCCGCTTGTTGTTTTTGTGGCTGAATCAGTCCTTGAAATGGTTACTCTAGGTTCGGCATTTAAAGTAGTTCCAAAAACCCAGCAATTAAGCACAAGTCAGCACAAAGTGAAGGGCCTTTGAACACATAGCCAATACCACGGTAAGCGCGAGAGGCTGATATCGCTGATCCATAGATTTAAGGAATTTCTGTTCCCATTTCTGATAAAATGAGGCCCTGCAGTGTTGATCCAGCCTAGTTTAATAAGATTTGAGCCACTGGGTTTTTGCCTTTTCCTTACAGACTATTTCACTGTTTTATAGCAGTCGGTAGAGAGAATTAGATTAAACAGCCCTCCTCTTCCCTTTCAGTTAAGGTACAGGGGCATGAGGCCATCCTGCTGCTGTTCATCTCTGTAGGACTTCACACAGTACATCCTTGAACCACAGCTCCTAGGCTGGTAGGTGCTACAAGAAGAAAATGTGGTATATGGGGAGGGTGTCTGTCTATATTCAGAAAGATAGTCTTATGAACATAAGACCTGACAACGATTGCTTTTATTCCATCTGTTTCAGTTCCTCACCCAAACACGCATACTTCTACTGAAGAGATAAAACCTTAAATTACTTGTATGGTCTGCAGTCGAGCTACCAACAGAACATACATATATATATATATTGCATGAGCCAAGCCCTACTGTTCCTACTCAGCTCAGCTTCTCTCCATCATTTCAATTAGACAGAGTTTTGCTTTCGTGCGAGATGAGTAAGAATCGTGAGTTTTGGCCTGAGACTGCTTCAGCAGTTACGTGTCAGGCTTTGTTTTACTGCACAGCAGTTTGCCAGATATATCATATTGGAGACACGTTGATCTTTGTCGCTTCCAAAGCTGACACTTCCTTTTCCAGTCCTGCCTTTTAAACTATTTCAGTTGGACAACACTGAGCTTTCGAAAAATGCTGATGTTTCCCCTGCTTTTGAAACAGTATTTTAATTCAGGGGCTTAGTCAAGACTTAAATCTTTCTCATCCAATCATACCAGTTCAGGTTGTCATTTTTATTTTATTAAAAAACATAGTGATGCTGGTATAAAGCCATATTGCAAACATGGATACACCCTTGGCTAGTTTTATGATAGAATGGCTTGCCAAAACCTGTTTTTCTACCCATCAGCTATATTTCTGTGTTGTTTCTAATTTGTGTGTTAGCATTCTGGCATTCTCTTTGCTGCAGAATTAGTCCTGGTCATATCGGCACGGCTTACGCCATAATCTGTACCCTCTAGTATAGGCAACGCCATAATCTGTTGTAAAACCATTATAAAAGGTCAGGAAAAGGTGGTCTGAAGGACTTTATTACAGAGTTTTAGGACTAGGGCCACGTCCTGGTTGCTGGAATTTCAGTCAGTAAGGCTCCTTCCCAAGTTGGCCAGAATTGAGAATGTTTTGACTCCTTGCACACTGGATTTTTAATCTCCTTTTACGTATCAGGTGGGTCTGGCAGGGGGTGGGATGCTAGGAGGAAAGCATGTCTTTCTAAAAATTGTGGCTTGACACAAATAAAGCAGCTGCTGTTGGTCTTTGGCCTTGTTACCTCTGTGCATCATTTTATGTATCCGCCCTTTGGAACATGTGGAATTTGCATGCATATGTGCCTTTTACTTGTAAAACGAAATGAGGATAGCCTAATTGCATTTTTTTCATTGAGAAGAATTCCCTTTTTGTAGCCATTCTCTCTTTCTTATGTAGACCATTGCATTTATTTATGATTGTTTCATTTGGGGGTGGATGAAATCAATAAATGCCATTGGTTTGTGCATCCACAGGGATGTGCACATGAAGCTGTGTCTCCTTCTGTGTAGCTCTTGTTAAAATACAAATAAAAACCATATTTATTTACAGTATGAACAGAGCCAGAATGAGAAGTTTATCCCAGTGTATTATCTTGAATGCTGCATTACCTAAAGGCTGATGATACAGAAATAATTGAAAGTAAGTACAGCAAAATTGTTGAGATAAATTTTGACATAAAAATGTAGGTTGGTTCATGAAAAGTTGCAGTGACAATAGGTTATAGTGACAGCTTTTCAACAACTGTATAAGCCTCCAGATGGAAGGGAATTTGGCTTAATGAATTATAGGCAGTCTGTGTAACACAACCTCCTTTTATAGGAGCAGATCAGAAGAAAGAATAAACTTATTCATACTGGCATGTGTTAAATAACATCATTGTTAAAAACATGGAGTTGAAAAGAGACTGAGAAATGCAGGACTTAAAAAAAAAATCCACTGTTAATAACTCAAGGCCTTGGGGCTCCCAAGCAGGACACTGGGCTGCTGTTATTTCAGCATTATCTGATAACAAACTTTGTCAGAGGCCGACTGTGGAGGCTCACAGCCTTCGGTGATGAGATGACCCTGCTGCAGGACCACCTTCTTTGTGTCTTTACCCTAAACTCATCACGGGTGGGACAAAAACCTCATGTTCTGGTTTTTCTTTGCTGCCTCTCCTGGTACGGTCTGCTAAGGAGGATGGTTGCAATGCCCGTTCATGCCTTCACGTTCTCTCCCTGCGCCTTTGCCCTGGGTACGGAGTAGCCTTTGCTGGTAAAGGTTGTTACTTACACCTGGGAATGGATAGTCAGGGCTCCTGAGAGCATTTTTTTTCCAAGCTGTGCCACAGACAGGCTGCATGACCTTGGCAAATTACTTAATATCTGCTTTCCCATCCAGAAAATGATGATGATACTTACCTGCCTCCCAGGAGAAGCATTTGGACTTCATTAAGGATTAGGACATGCTTTTAGTTTAGTTAGTTGTGTTGAAATGTGCTTGGTAAGCAAAAGTTATTGTTAAATAATGAATGAGGAGAAATGCTGTCAAAGTAATATAAAGGACTGAGCCAGTGCTAAGAACGGTAGCCAAATAAAAATCACATGCGCTGTGATGTTGGAACAGGGGAGTACGACTGAAAACTAAGAATAAGCAGCAGATGTCAGTGACTCATTAAAATAACAAACTTGTATTTCTAATTTTATCAACGTACTGTGGCACTTTTGATAGGATGGATTAACCGCTGATGAGCTTGTAGGATTTTTTATGCACGTGGCAGTAAGTTAAGGACATAGTTATAGCCTTCAGCCTGTGTTACTGAAGCCGTGGCTGGTTTATGAGGCAGTATTAAAATCCACACATTTAAGATTTTCAAATGCAGGAAATTTCCATGAAACTGCTAATCGTGGATGCATAAAATAGTAAGTTATCTGGGTAGGGAGTACTTTATCTTGGTAGGGAATATTTTTCCAGCAGGTCTGTGTCTTTAGACATTTTCAGGTGGGCTATTTTGCATCTTCCAACTCAAGTAAGCAGCCGTGTAATGGACAGATGCGTTTACCGTGGATGTGGTACCGACGCTAAATATTAGGTATTTTCTTACAGCAATAACCAGAAGGATGCACTTATTTATCCCACTCCCTGTTTCATGAGCTCAGGCGTCTTAATTGTACTGGCAAAGCAGATGTGTATGTTTTGTCAGTGTGACTGTGTGTTTTTGATAATCCATCTCCTCAAACTCTGCGAGGGCTCATTTTTCTCAGCATATTTTATACTTAGCAGCACCTGGATCGTTACCCATGCACCTCATGAAACCTTTTTTCTTATTCATTTTCCTAATTAACAGCCCGTGCCTGCCACGTGTGGATAATAACACTTGCATCCTCACACAGGCAGGAGTCTCTCAACAGCAGTCATTTTTTTCCCTTTGTATCTCTAAAACGACCTAACAAATTTTTGTGAGATGGTTTTTTGTACGGAGCCCTGACCTCCGCAGAGACACGCTGCAGGGCGCTGGAGGTCCCACCGAACCCCGGCACAGAGCGGTGCCGCTGCTGCTGGCTTCTGCCCACAGCCCCCGGCAAGTCAGCGAGAAGAGAGAGCCAAGCGGCTCCGCGGCGTCACCGTCAGCCTTCGCCTCGCCCCGGGCATCGCGTCTCTCCCGGAGCACAACGGCACATTGTACGACGCTGAATGACAAGCAGTTCTATATTAAGAAAAACATGAAAACACGGTTTATTAGAAGCTACAAGGTTGATTGAAAGCGTAATAAATGGCAACCTACCAACAAAGATTGTTGCTCTGGGTAGATAATCTGATTAGTAAATATTTATTTCATTACAAAGTCTCTTTTATGGTTTGATCCGGGTTCAGTCAACAATTCTAAGTGACCTCTTCAGCATTTTAAATTGGATCTGGAGGTTCTGCCATTTGAACCAGGGATACCATAAACAAATAAGAGGTTCAGTGCAATTGGAGGTAGTGGTATGAAATGCAATAGTATTTATTTAGAGAATCCTCGCAGGGCATCTGCTGTTTGATTAGGCAGTTTGTTTGCTTTGAACTCCTAACTTGTTTAATCTTAAACTTTGAGAAGATACAGAAATATTGCACTCATCCAGGGACAACTAAAAAATATTAACTCTTCAATTACTACTGTCCGGGCGCCCATTTCAGCAGTGCAGCTCGCTAGCATAGCTCATAACCTAATGGCCAACAAATTGCACTGTATCTGGATTCTTCAAGCAGTGTAGCAAACACTTTTTGTCCAGGCCTGCCTGGTATAATCAGGTATCAAGAAGAAAGGGAAAACATACAGTTTTTATCAGCTTTGCTGGTGCATTATATGTAGCAAAGTGAAGCAAACAAATCAGAACATCTTAATAGTTGCATTATAAATATATGTTGCACAGTCATTGTTCTCAGCCTCTGTGAACTTTTCAATGTAACATTCAAGGTCTGCAGAAATAATAAAAGCATTTTTACTTTGTCCAGTGGCAGTGTATCAGATAAATGAATGCAGATTTAAAAGAGAAAGTGCAGTACTTTCTCCCACTGGAGGTTGTGGTTTTAGCTTCAAATTCAGAAAATGCTTAAGAGAACCTTATGAAATGTAATAAAGTTCTCCTTCCCCGAGCTCACGCTCTCAATCTGAAATTGTATTCAGGGAATTTGAGTTTCAGTAGTGTCCTTATGGAGCAGCTATGCTTATTACTTAGATATTAGAGGTGCCCTGTTGATGTACAAGCATTTGAATTCCAAAGGGAAATAAAGTCTGTATTTTCAGCTTATTATTGTACAATACTGTAGGCACTCCACAGTAAGTGTCTGAAAAAAATTGTCTTTTTCCCTTCTAACTTTCACCACCTAATGTGTTGTCTTGACTTCCTACCTCTGCTGCGAAAGAAAACATCAGCTTAAATTTCCAATTCCCTAGTAAGATGTTACGTACATTATAACACTATTATAGCTAATGTTGTTTATGTACTTAATTCTTTGTGCTAACAGTGGTGGCCACAGTTTGAAGTCGTCGTGCCACCTAGATGCTCGAGGAAAGTACTAAAATTACCCAAGAGCAGGCTGAGAACCAGGCAGCGTGTCTTCTCCTGTTTTGTCTCCTCCAACGCTGACTTTTAACGTCCTGCTAAGTTTGCCTTGTAAATACAGGTGCACACCAGCTACCATAGCTGTAGGACGGCTTGCTCGAAGCAGAAGCAAAACCATGCAGCAGGCACGTGGATGTACTCGGAAAGAGCTGCTCTGAGTAAAAATGCCTTGTCACATCCCTCACCATCTAATTTTCACTTGCATACGCTCCTGCAGTGTTGCGGGAATATGCTTGCTCATGGCCTGGCTTACGATCCCGAATCCCGATTGTCCTCCTTCCCACCCAGTGCGCTAGAAATGAAAAAAGGAAAGAGCAAACCCAAGCAGAAGCTTTTGGCTCTTTCTACTCTCCGCATTAAATGGAACGTGGAGGAGAGTCCTCCAGGCAAGCAGCAGCTCCAAGTTAACCGCCAGGTCAACGTGGAAAGCCAGGAGCTGGTCAGTGTGCTCCCAGTGTGTAACCGAGACAATGCTCGCCACCTTTTGCGATGGATAGGATTATTTAGAAATGACACATGAAGGGATTTTGAGGTCTGTGAAGGCAGTGCTGTGGCAGGATCAGAAAATGCTTGAAGGTATTCGTTCAGCCAAGCCCCTTGGCCATGTTTTCCCCAGCCCAAAATAAGCCCCAAAATGAGAGGGAAAGGAAGATTTTTGCTGGGCCTCAGGAGAACTTTGTCCGCTTCCAGTTGCACAGCCGTAAAATGAGGAACGAGCCGTGCTGTGTATATATTAGGAGAGCTCCTCTTCTCTATTTTGTTTCTTTCTGTCTCCAGCAAGTACAGAAATGTTGCTGCTTGAATAAAAACTGAGGGCAGGATTTGCCCAGCTGAAATCAGGGAGCTTTGGCATTGGCTTCAGTCAGGGTGGTCGGAGCAGAGCACACACGTGGGTTTTGGTTCATGCTTCCTATGGGCAGCTTCAGCACTTTCGTACATAACTAGCCTACTTTGCATTTCAGTATGTCTATTTAAGCTATATTTTAACTCTAGATTTGGTGGGGCTTAGCTCCTGAGGTCATTTAAGAGTGTTTGACCAAAGGCTCTGTATTTTAAATTAATTCTATAAAGTGATACTCTTGTCCCAGTTACGTGAGTTGTGAGCAACCTTAAAAATGTCGTTTTCCCTCCATATTCCAAATTGGCAACTAAAGCAAAAATAGTCTGTCTTGGAGGGAAACAGATTATAGGACTCATTAAACTATATGCATTTAATGTGGGATCCATATATTAATTCTTAGCACAAACGAGCAAACATTGCTTTCCATAGATACCCTGGTGTTACGCCTGAACTGGGAGCCCTTCATCCCCCAGAGTAGATCTGCTAAATTTTAGATTGTTAAAAATGATGAAAAAATCCTTTTGACGCACACAGAGCATTAAAAACAAAGATACTGTTTGTTGTGCTACTACAAACACACCCCGAAATGGAAGCTCAGGTGTTTACCTTCTGGGTTTTGAGCCTTCAGTGACTGAGTTCTTCCCAACCAAAGCAGTTGGAAGACGCTAATGAAAGTCCTATTCTTTGTTAGTCGTCATACACCAAGAGCTAGGGCTCAACGGAAAACACAAACTACCACTAGACTGGAGATACATCTAGGATTATTACAGCTGGCAGTATGGCAATGATTTCAATTTTTGGACCATATCTTTTGAGAGTCTGAAAAAGTACTGTATTAAAAAATAAACATTCTTGGGCAAACATGAAGCTGGCAGTACAGGAGAACTCCAATTTTATCACTGCAGTACTGGCTGTGCAAGTCTTCGTATTCAGCGATTGTATTTTGACTAAGGAAAGAGGTGGCTTCTCATTGCAGGAGTCCGTCCGTGCTCTGGGTCCCCCCACCCCGCAGTACGACTCGACTTCCCCACAATGTCTCAGTCATTTCTTGCAATTTAATGTACTCCTGGAAGAGGGAAGGATGTGTCTGATTATTGATCAAATTCTTTTGTGAAATCAAAAATGCAAGTGACTTTTGCATGACCTTAAGAAAGATGTCTTGCCTGAGCCTTTTTCATGCTAGCAGATGTGCATGGTTTAGGGTTCATGCTTGTTACGTTTCTGGCTCATAGAAAACTCCGTTCCTGTTGGATGCCCTGTTCCTGTTGGATGTATTGAATGATATGATTGGATCTGCTTGTCAGATGAAGTATAAAATCCTGCTTGTATCCATTTGTCTTCCTGTATACCCTTTCTGTTCTCTTTTTTCCCCCTCCAACATGGATATTTTTAGCCCAAGAGCTCTAATTTGTACAACTCATTTACACTTCTTTTCCCCTTTTTCTTGGCTTCACTACTGTTCTGCAGTACTGGTCACAAACTCTGCATAAGGACAATGTGCTCAGCTTAGTAGCTGTCTTCTGCTGCCTTACACAGCAGTGATGCCGAGGTTGTTCCCACCCTCCACAGGATAAAAAACTCCCCTTCCCCTGCCTCTTGGTGACCCAGAAGCCTTCCTCTCCTCTTCTCCCTCCTCCACACATCCCATCCTGCCTGTAGCAGAAGGAGGAGGAAAGTCACTCTTGGGTTGTAATGTGTTTTATGTCTTCCTGATATAGCAAGATACCAGACCCATAATAATTTCTCTCCATGTTAAATATTGATTTTTTCTTTTCCATGGCACATTTATTCAAAGCTTCATGCCATCAGGTTTCCACCATCACTCTGTGTGTGTGCACGTGTTCACATGTCAATACTCATTAATATCAGATGTCCTGTCAATTCCCTGTATTGACACTGAAGTGGACCATGCATTTGAAAGCATGTATTGACATTTAGGAATTGCCTGTATCAATCAAAGATTTTTCTCCCAAAGGAAGGAAGAGCCTAGCCAAATAAACAAAAGGTCCATCTATAATGTGCAGCTTTTGCTGCTGAAGCATAGACAGGAAAGAACATAGACTTTTTTTTACCCTAAAGAACAGTTCCCTGCAAAGCCTGTAGTACACAGCTCACTGAGATGAGTTGATGGCTGAAGGTAATGAGGGGCTGGAGGAGGGCTGTGAGATTTTCCACCCTTGGTTTCATGGATTGCTTAAAAGTAGCAAGGAAGCAGCTCTTTGGGTTGAGGTCCCATACCCATGATGATGAGGTAAGCTGGGGGATCCTGAGCACGCACTGCGCAGGCAGAGCCAAATCACTAATTGAGATAACTTAATAGTATAGGCCATTCCACTACAGCCTGATGAGCTAAATGTTTATGCTGCATTTCTCCAGCAAATGCATTTGTATGCATTATGGCTAATAAACACACAGGCCAAATTCAAATGGGAGCTAAGACTATGTGCATTTCCAAGGGAGTTCATTGCTGGGAGAAGAATTTCCCATGCTCTTTTCCTGTGCTTTAGTTTCAGTTTTATGGGGTTCAAGAGGTTAGGTTGTTGATAATACATCCTGTAAACAGTGGGTTCTCCGTGGATGGTGGTGGCTGGCAGGGGCCTGCCCCCACTTCACCGCCCGTCGGCACTGTGTCAGAGCCTGTCAAATCCAACTAGTTCTGGGAGTTACTTTTCAGAGGGTTGGCAAGGAGTTTGCTGGAAAGAAGCAACTGCACAAGTAGCTTCTTTCAGGAAGAAGTGGGTGGTCTGACTTGAAGGCCGAGGAGTCAGCAAGCAATTTCTGGCGATTTCGGTCATGCTGCTGGCCTCTGTGACCTTGGGCAAACAGCCGAACCTCGCACAGCGTTTCCCTTCGCTGCAAGTACCCTATACTTCCAAAATGGAAAGGGTTTTGCTCTCTCCATAAGCAAACCTGATCCTGCACCAAAATAGCCCTGATTCTGCACAACAGGGCTGTGGAGGCCACCCACAAGCTTGATGTTTGCCCTCTTGCACCTCATTTCCCCTGAGGAAAGGGTGAGCCTAGATAGCTTCCCTGGATTCCCTGTCATTGCGGTTGCTTTGCCCACAGTTCACCATAGGTCTGGACATGGAGACAAGCTCAGGCTAGTGGGACTGCATCACTCCTGGGACATGGGGTGGCCAGCGCGTGGCACAGTGCTCTTGTGTGTGGAGAGACATCAAGGCCCTGAGTAGAGACATGGATGCTTTTGCCATCACCATCCTCACTTGATGTTTGAAGAAGCCAAACACGGGCTCAAGAGAGGGGCTGTTGCACTGTAGAGTTTTTCAACCCCTAACACCTCCTGGTCACTGGCTAACTGCTTCAAGATGGGCAGATCCGCTGTGGGCCAAGTGATGATGGAGGGCCCTCAGGCCATCCTCCACATACTCTTTGTTTAAATATAGGTGATGCTGATGAAATCCTGGTCTCCAGGGCATTTCTAAACTGTACTGGGGCTCTCGATGGGATCCATGTACCCATGTGGTACCCCCTCCATGGCTGTTACAGCTTCATGAATAGCAAAACCTACCAGCCTGTTGTCATGAAGGTCTTGGGGTGGTGCTCCCCCATCACACACTTGGCTTGTGGGTGACAGCAGGTCTGAATCAAGCTCCGTGGTCAGCATCAGCCACCACTTCAGTTTTGTCATACTTCTCTCCTTCAATTCTGCCCTCTGTTCATAGTTCCTTAAGTTTCTTTCCTAATTTCCCTCTGTTAATAACTTCATACTCATATTTTACATTTTTCCCAAATCTGTCTTCTGCCCGCCCATTTTGTGTCCTGTTTAATGTTGAAACTCCTTTGCGTTATGTATTCAGTAAGAAATACCTCTCTCTATGAAACGCCTTCTGCCTGCAAACACCCCTTTTCCCCTAAGACTTCCAGCGATGATCTCTGAAAATATCCACAGCACTTCACGGAGAGCTTGTCTCTGGTGTATTCAGATGTCAAACTGTTTGTGTCTTGGCTTGGAGCAGACACTCTCTCATTTGTGTGCAAAGCCCTACTGTGTGCATGGGACACTTTTCAATAAATAATAGCACTGGATTCGTCTGCTGCATCCTATAGTAAAATTGGAAAATAAACCCAAACTTTTCACAGTTGAGGACTCCTGAGTTGTCTCTACTCGCTCTCTTCCCTGCATTTTAAATTATTTTTTTGCTGTGCTTCCATTAACCTTTTGCGATTGTGTTCTCTAGTATGTGAGAGCTCCCCCTTGCACAAAATTGGGCTAAAAAACAGCGACAGATTTCCTGTGGGGAATCTTCCTGGGAAAGGTGGAATTTATTCTGATGGAGATGGCATTATGGTCTCTAATGACACCTTCTTTTTCTAAGCCTGAAGACTGGGTGAGATGGAGGGTGAGGTGAGGAGCAGAAGGCTGATGCACCTTATATGAGCTGAACCCACCATGGACGTGGGGGTCTTACACCATCCCCGCGAGGAAGGGAAAGACCTGTCTTCTGACATAGAGCTGGGCCAAGCAGAGCTAAACTAAGCGAGCAGCACATACATAGCTGTTCCCCCCATGGTTTTCGTGCTGTGCTTATCGGTGCTGTGTCCAAACTCCTTGCAGTAGTAGGGCATTGAGCAGCCCGGCGGCACATTGGCCACACACTGTTTGCTTCCTCCTCCCCTCCCGCCTGGCTCGCTGCTGTCTCCCTTCTCCACTGGTTGAGTTGCATGAGGCATCCTGGATTTTTTGCCTAATGGGGGTAAAAGAAAGCAAAATGGGGGGGTTTAGGAGCTGGGGTAGCTGTTGCGATAAAATGAGGGGTATTGTGGAAATCAGCAAAGCAACACCACAGCAGTATCAGAAGAGCGTAAGCTGCGGTGGAACCAGACAGCCTTCTGGCCCATTGCTCCATGAATCTGCTGATTTTAATATAAAGGTGTCTGTATTTGCAGGGGAGGTGTGTGTGGAAGCAAACAGGGCTCCGAGGAGGCTTGAAAGGAGGGATGTTGTAAACCTACAGTACCGGCGTTGTGTTGCTAGAGATGCCTACGTGCCTATTTCACCATCCTGCTTTTCTGCCTGTCATCCCTGCTCTTCTTGAACAATGTCTTTTTGAACATTTCGATACGTGAAAATTTCCTCTCTCCAAGGGACATTGCATAGTTAAAACAGCAACTAATCTGTGAGGTGACCAAGCAACACCACCACCCCAGGGCTCTGGGTTTGTTTGGGCTCATGAGTGTATCTGCACATCACACCCCCTTCTCTGCTCAAGAGCAACCAGACTATTGTAATATAGATCAATCCTGCTCTTGCACAGAAGCTAAGTTTGATTGCAAAACAAACCCTTGCTGTCCTGACCTGCGTTTTGTACAGTGGATGGCTTTAAAATTAGGGCTCAGCAAATAATTGATCCATCTGTTAGACTGCCAAATTGGAAAAAATCATCACCGATGTCATTTTCAATGCTCGGAGATGACTAAACAGCACTGGGTTTGTTCTTCTGATCGACGTGGCAGCAGCAAAATGGAGAGGAAGAATAAAATACAGGGAGAGTGAGGTGTTAGTGTCAAACGAAGGAGTCCGATGCACTCAAAATGAAGCATTAGTCCTTTGAAGAAAAGTGGGGGAGAGAAAGGCAGACTTTGCAGAGGGGGAGAAGTGCATGGCTCCCCTTTCACCTGATAGCTCAGCGATTTGTGTCTGCACGCAGGGTGGCACTGACCGGGGCTGCCATCCCTTTCCTGCCTGGGACAGCCTGGATCCGTCCCCCTGTGAGCAGCCAGCCTCACGCACCCACTCCGCTCCTCCTCCTGGGTGGATCGTCCCTGCCATGGGTCCAGGGGCTCGCGGCGGCAAGGGGGATGTCCTTGCCGTGGCGTTACTCACACCTTCATATTCTCTTTCCTGATTAATAGTTAAAATATTTCCATCCCAGCAGGCTGCACCGAGTGAATTGCAGCCATGCAATTCGGGCTTTCTCCTGAAAAGCAGAGGGCTTGATTCGCGTCTGCCCCTGAGCCAGGCTGCAGCAAGGCTTGAGCCCGTTTCCCACCTCTCAAGAGGACGATGTTGAAGGTGTTTTCCCTTAACCTGTCCCATTTCATGTCAACTCTGCTGTGCACCAAACACATAAAACATGCTGTCCATATACATGCCACCATACAGCAGTAAGTAGAAATTACTACAAGTCTGTTCTTGTAGCAGATGTTCTTGCAACTCCCCAGAACAGAGCAGTGGGACATTAATAAAGAAAGAAAATTAAAATAGGCAGGAATAGCCCGCCTGGCTTGATCTTACGCTGAATTTTTGGAGAAGAAAGCAGCAAGAAGCTGGGAAGCATGGTCAGGGATGGGGCTCTGCTATCAGAGTCCTTGCAGTGAGAAGACCTGACCTCAATCAGAATAAAATGGGGGGCCCCGAAGGATGGGCGACCCAGAGCCTTGGCAGTATGTAACATGAGAGATGGCCAGCTAGGTATCTTGGGCATAAATTGTAGTTGGCACTTTAATAATCTTGCAGCCCTTGCTTTGGCAGACTGCTAGATTTTTTCAGAATCAGGAGGACATTTGAAAAATGTATTTTCTGGACTGGATTTTAATTTGGGGGCCTGTCAACCTTGGCACTGTCCTTTCTCTTAAACTAAGGTCACCGTCATGTCCTTAGCCTGTGGAATACATGCCTCTCCCAGGGATTTAAATCTCTGAGACATAATGTAATTCATAATGTTGTAAATATCTTCAAGTTTGCCAATTCTTGTGATTTGATTGCAAGTTTTGCAGTACTATCCGATTTGGAAAGGGGAAGAGAGAATGATGGTGGTTGTTGTTGTTGTGGCTTTTTTTCATTTGGCTTGAAAACCTCAGCTGTGAAATTGTGAAGTTACAGGAGAATGTTATTCTTTTTTCTTGGCTAATACCGAAGATCTATTAAAAGTGTCCTGAATGTATTCTTTTTTTTGGAGTACTTAGGAGAAGCAGTTGCATATGCTGAGAAATGCATTTCCATGGCTTAGGGTTGGTACCAGGGAGCCCAATGGGCCCATCGCCTCTGGCTGTGTCACAAGGCCTGAAGCCAAGCCCCCCACAAAGAGCTCTGCTGTTCTTTCATATTCGAGGACAGGTACACATCTGATTGCATAGATGAATCCAAACTGGTGCTTCCTATGTTCTTACTGCATTTCAGCATTGTCATTTGTCTTCCTCGTATAATTTGCATTTCAGCTCTGTATCTCGACAAGAGCAGCCAGGTTAGCCACATCTTCTGGTTAGTTGGGCATGTAGGATGTAGGCTTCTTTCCTTGGATCTTTTTTCCCAGGAATTGTGGCAGAGTCTCCTGCTGCTTTGCGTGAAGCTCCCTATGCTCAGGTGTTGGATTTATCCCAGTCCTTCAGCGTTAATAATTTCCTTTGCCTCTCACTTAGCATCTCTGGCAAAATTAGAACTCTTCATGCAAATAAAGATTGTTTAAGTTAATAATAAAAATAGCAGCAAAAGTAAGTCTTGGTGCCTTCGCTGATCTGCAACAGCTTTTTCTAGCTGGAGAAGTATCCACTTGAGACTGCCCTTTGTCTTTTACCTTCAGGCTTTCATAGAAGTATGTCAATTTTCTTCCTCTCCTAGACATTAACCTTTAGCGAGAAACAAGGTCAGGGGGTTTAGAAATCCAGATAGCTAATCTTTGCTGTTCTTTCCTTGTCAAACAAGGCTGTAATATCCTCAAAGAGATCCAGTGAGCAAGTGAAGCATCATCTCCCCTGTGCTTGCTCTCCTTGGTCTCTTTTCTCCCTGCCTGAAATGAGATTAAAAAATAAATTCATAAGTATTCTTTCTTTGCTGCATGCATATAGTATTTTTAAATTTCATTATGTAGTAATTTCTTTCTTCACTTTCCCTCATCTGCTATTTGGTCTTTTATGCGAGAAGATTGCCACCATCGTGACAGAGCCATTGTCCTACGAAGCCATTTTAAAACACTTTTTTTTACTGACTTCTGCGAGCAGAACAAGAGAGGTTAATGCTGATAACTTCTACTTTATCTCAGATTTTATGTGTAGATCATGGTGGACATTTTATTTATGCATTTCTGCAAAATCAAATAATTTCCCATTCAAGGCACATATAGATTTCTTAAAGGCATGGGAAAGCTGTAGAGCTCTGAAAAGTATAGAGATCTCTAACAGGCACATAACAGAAAAAGGGGCAGTTTTATTTCTGGCAGTTTTAGAATGCGTCCAGTTTAACAACTTGAAGTACTATAAATATTCGCAGGCATTTTTCAAATAACTTCAGATCTAATAGATGCTATTTAAAGTTGCTAAACATTAGGCGTTGTGTTATTCAACTGATCTTCTGAAAAATACGTTCTTCTTTTCTTGTAATTAATCTCATTAAAAACTCTTTAGCTGGTATGGAGAAATAATGGATCTTTAATGTTTTGTTTGATATTGAAAGCAAGTTCTATAGTGAGACATTAAAAAGTAGTTTTAATGTGCCGCTCAGCATGCATGGGTACTCACAATTGGTGATGCCTAATGGAAATGTGATCAAAACTGCAGCTTAGGCCAAAAAACTGCATGAGAAATGTGCTGCGGGAGGACAGGATGGGTAACTTGGCACCTGGGGACCAGCATCCTCCTGCTCTGAACAGAACAGCCCCGGGGAAGCAGCACCTCTTTTATGTCAGTAGTTGGTAGTTAAAGAAGTCACATATCCCATGCTACTAGTGTGTGGTCCTGTTTTATGAAATAGATATATATATTTAATTTTTATATATATATATATATATATTCCCAACTTTTCTTTTTTTCCCAGCATTTTTCATAATTCAGCAAAATTCTAAAAATCTGTGATCTGAAATCTTCCTGTTTAAAAAGTAGATCTCGAAATTTAGCCGCAAGCCAAGTAAAATTGGCCACTAGAAGTCTCTGAAATATCTTGTAATCACTTGAAAGAGCTCGGCTGGATCTTGTTCAGACAGATGGATCTTCCTCTTCTGTGGATCTTGTTCAAAAAGTTTCCCTGTCTGTTTTGGAAACCACCTATGACAAGCATCCAGAGACCTACAGGATCCTGTTAGAAGCAGACTGTGAGCCAGCTAGCTCCCTAAGGAGGTGGTGTTAGCAAATAATAAGCTTTCAGGCTAGCAAATAAAGTTGAAAAAAGGCAAATATTTAGTGTGATAAGAAACTTTTCACTGAAAGTAATTTAAAGGTACTTCATTGTGGTTTATTGTCAAAGACCAATTTATTTTGCTTGCACGTAGCAGGGTGTCAGAAACCGTCTGACAGGTGAGAAGGAAATGGTGAAGGTGATATGTTGGGAATTAAATAAGGTTTTTGATACAGTCACATGTAACATTTTCTTAAGTAAACCAAGGAAGTGTGGTTGAGCTGAGAGGGCAGCCCAAGACAAGGCTTTGCATGGGCTGGCCTGTGCCAAGGCTGTCCCCTGCTTGCCTTGCTGGCACACACAGTGCCAGTGCGTGTGGATGGCGATGTGCAGGGAGGAGATGAAGGGGCTGGAGAAAACCGAGGCTGCTTTCAGTTGATCACCTGGTTTATCAGTGCAATACAATTCTGTAAGCAGAAGTGGAAGTAGAAAGGAAAAAAAACACCCAAATGCACAAATATAAAAGGGGAGCTCGCTGGCTGGAAAGCGATACTGAGAGAGGAGCTTGAAGTCAGCTGGTAGGAAAATCTTCCTGGTGACAGATACAGTTAAGCACTGGATTGGGTTCCTTGGCAGGGTTTCGAATCGTCTTCTTGGGAGACCTTTAAAAACGAATGAGATCTACACCAGGGCCAGGCTGTGCTTGTGGGTACCACCTTTGAGGTGGCTGGTAGAGCTCCTTCCAGCTTTCTACTTACTCCGTTTTCGGATAATACTTCGCAGGCTGGGCTCATGTCTTACCAAATCAATATCCTGTAATGGAAGAGTGTTGGCATTGTGCGGGCTCAGCCCTCAGCCTCCTTTCTTGCTGAATACATCTTCCCGTAATTTGTAACATGTTTCTTGACAAACACTATCTGAACACAGAATAAAGAAATACACCTGACAATTATGATGATGGG
Organism: Ciconia boyciana; assembly: GCF_034638445.1. Classification (NCBI taxonomy): domain Eukaryota; kingdom Metazoa; phylum Chordata; class Aves; order Ciconiiformes; family Ciconiidae; genus Ciconia; species Ciconia boyciana. The sequence continues at coordinate 8,840,795 of NC_132936.1, read as the reverse complement.
TATTTTATGCTTGTAGAACCGCTCTGACAATGTCTGCTTTTTCTAACGTTTAAATTTCCTTAGAAAAAGTGTTATGGGCTTTCATTTTCATTTTAAGTAGCTGGGAGTTCAGGTGGAAGAGCCCTTGTATCATCCCTGCTCATGGCTAAAAAGACATGAGGAAATGGGCGAGACAAGAATATGCTTAATAGGAAGAAATGGGACTGAAAGCGCAAATTTTCTTAGCTGCGTTATATACTGTTTTGGGCAAGTCACGTAACTCTCTTCTTCACTTTCCTTAGCCACTGTGAGGCTCAGTCCGATCTCTTTTGTGAAGTTTTGGAGAAACTTAGAGAGAAAAAACTATGTAAGTGCTAACTATTATTGTTACAAACATTTCTTTTGTGAACAGTGTTTTATCAAAGTCCTAACATTTTCATATCTTCCTTAAGAGGATTTCAGGGGGATTTTCTTGCCCTTTTCCCTTTAGTTCACAGAAGTTTGCATAACTAGTTTATCGGTGCAAACTGGAGTTTCATAGATTTCCCACTGCTACTAAATAAATTGCTACATTACATTGTCAACATGTTCGTAAAGAACTTACATGCATAAAAACTACAGATAAAATGTGTGGGGCCAGGAAGATGCCCTGGTCTTTGTGGTGATACTCAATATTGTGGTCTAAGAAATATTAAGTCGCTGCAACATTGCTGAACACAAAGGGATAACTTCCTCTTTTTTGTGGCAGAAAATCAATGTATAGCATCAAGACTGTATATTGACAGCTTGATTATAAAGGACACTGAATATGCTTGACCCTGGAATAACACCAGAATGGAACAGAACAAGACATTTATACAGCACCAACAAGGCTAGCATGCATTAAATCCTGCTTGCTCTTCTCATTACATCTGATATTTTTATATCATGTTACCATTACTGTTTCTTTTTCAGTAGTTTCAGTAGAAACTCATTTCAGTTTCTTTTGCTTTTTGTTTGCTTTTCTTTAGCTCTTTGGCATTCATACTTCTCAGTGCATGTGTAGCTGGCAGTTCATTTCTGTACTGAAGCTTTGTGGCACATCACTCCTTACTCTTCAGAAATATCTTGCATAGGTTATGGGGGGAAAGCATGAGCTTACAGTTGAAGCTGTGTGCAAGCTGAATTTTATGTGGGTTTTGTCCTTTTAATTTCCTGTAGCAGGTGTAAGGTTGATGCCATGGGGTGGTTCACGTGTGGTTCACTGCAAGTGTCCACGTTCAGACCTGGGGCTAGCAGGTGCCACGTTGGCAGAGCTGGTGGGTCTGCATTGCTCTGCTGAGCAGTAATTTGTCCCTCTGAGCACAACAGCAAAGGAGCAATCCCCATGGCATGTCTTTCTGACTTCCTACATATGTTTTCCATCTCGTTTCAGGTGTTACGTACTCTCTTAACACCAACTGTGAGGTAACTGGGCACAGTGCTGGTTATCCTTCCCACTTCCAGCTGGAGTATAAGACAGAGGACTAAAATGAAAGACCGTAGTAAACAATATGATTCATTTCATCCGAAAGGGACAAAATGCTAAAAATGGTATCAAGAAAAATCTCTGCCTTCTTTATTTTACTATTTTAACTCAGGGATAGCTGCAGTTACTAAAAGCATATTAGGCAGTTGCAAATGAGGGAGAAATGAGCCTGTAGGGTGATTGCTAAAAACATACTTGGCATTATGAAATTCATGAGAAGTCTAGTTTTCATGGAAAAGTGTAACCTCCTGCTTGTGAGTCACTTCTGTGGCTTTGCTTCCCACCTCATTAGTGCCTGACCCAGGGCATTACAAAACTTGATCTCTCCTTGGCCGCAGAATAAACCATGGTGACATCATATGCTCTCTCTCCTTGACGTACTCTGCTTCCCATTACTGTTTTCTCTGACTTCTCATTGCTGGCGTAGTTCTCATAACACTGTTTTCTCTGTTTCATAGTTGTTTCCCTTATTTTCCTTTGGCAGTGAGCACAAATTCCAGAAGTTTCAAAAAAATTGGCGCTGTCTCAGCTGTTTCCCTGAGCAGAGAAGTCACACTGCTCTGGGTATCCGATACACTCATCCTGAATGGGATTTCGTTCTCCCTTCTCTGCACATCGCTTTCGTCTTACCATCTTCATTTCAGAAATGACTTGAGAATGATGTGAGAATCTCTGCCAAAGCCAAGGAGACATGAGTAGCAAAATTTTGTCTTACTTTTTTTCAGCTCCGACTTCCCTATTGCTAATGGCTAGATAATAACATTCCTTTTTTTAAAAAAAGGCTAACATTTACAGATACATCATTCATGTTTCTTCAGTCAGTAAGGAAAGGTCAGTCTGTGTTGTAAACAGAGCTGCGACCGTGATTCAAGTCAGGATGCCGTCCTAGCCTTAATCACGGTAGCTTGTAACAAAAACAGAGGAGGTTCAGCAGGATAAATGTAATCTGTGGCTCACCATGTGGGTGAGGATCCAGGCTTCATGCTGGTACCCAAGGCAGCTAGATTAACATTGTCTCAAGTACTGCTAGAGGTGCTGCATGTGTAATTGCTTACTAATTCTGGCTCAAACATCTCCCACCCCCTCACCCCCCTTTGCAACAGAGCAGGAAGGAGTAGGACTATTTTAACTTTGGAGGTGGGTATTCATCATTCCCTTCCCCGTCTCGAGCTTTCGGGCGGGCGCACATTCGGGAGGGAGAAGTTGCCTTCCATGGTCTCAGTGATTGTTTCTAGACAAAGTTAAACAGGAAATTAGATAGCTTTTTTACATTCTTGCAGAGCTGCTAAAGCACCGTGTGGATAAAGTTGAGTGCACATTCATCAGGAGGAGAAACATTATCCTTTTTCTTATTATTTAGAGAATATTGGCGCATACAGATGAGCTTGGCTCTGGCAAGTCACTTAGGGAGAAGAAACCTCAGATCTTTGGAATCCACTTACCATGTCATCCTCCCTCTCAGAGCAACTTCCAGTCCTAGGATCTTTATAGGAAGTAGTTATATAAATTAGGGAACTGAAATGTGTCGTGTTTATGTGTACGTTTGTGTAGTACCCATCACAGAATGCAGCTGTCTCAGCAAGAGATTTTGCAGTGCTTAAAAGGTGCACCACATTACAAACCAGATGACGGCACGCAGGGAAGAGAACCTTATCCAATTAGAAGTACAATTTGCTACAGAGAATAAATGTGGCAAACTCATCCCTGACAAGTTGTTTATCTGTTTAGCTCAGCTGCATTAACAAAGGAGAGCCCAAAGCGCGGGCTCCTTTTGTGCTGGGTGCTTCAACACACAGAGCTAAAAGATAGTGCCTAAAATAGGTATCTTATGAGGTTATGATATAAGACAAGAGGTGGATAGAGCAAACAGATGGAGGGAGTACGAGTGAGACCATTACATTTAACATAATAAGCCATGGTCACACCATCTGCCTAACTGTTCTGGAGTGTTTTGTAGTCAAAATCTCACCTAAAACACCCCAATTTGGGGAAGATTGCCATAAAATCTTTGCTGACCACAGGGATTCAGGATTTTCAGTTAAATCCCGTTTCTAGAATAATGTTACGAAACTGCACATTTGAATATTTTATCCGTGGCTTTGGTCTAGAAATAATCCAGCAAATGGTGATGGGATGCATGCCGTTATTAGAGCTTATTTTCGTGCTCTTGTTTGTTGTTGTAATTTGTGGAGAAAGGCCATAAGTTAAATCTCTAATTCACAACAAGTTTTAATGTAAATCATATCCCATTACAGTACATCATAGTGATATAATACAATATGTTAGTTTGCCCTAAGTGGATGTATTTGTCTCTATTTTCTGGCTCAGATAATAGTTACCATCTGGGTGTGTGTTTATTTTTTGTTGTTGTTGTTTCTTTTAATCATTTGTGGCGCTGCTTGTTTTAAAGCCGAAAATGAGTAAAATTTGAAGCTGATTTAGGAAATCGCCTGGAGAATATCAAAGGGAACATGAGACACTTTAAATGCTTCACATTTTTAACCTATTACTGAGAACATTTCAGTAGCCTTGAGGCATGTTCCTCCCTTCCTACTCCAGTATCTGTCTTTGGATATCTTAAAAAATCAGCAGCGCTGGGGCTGAGCATGAGAGAGCAGGCTAGAGTCCCTCACTTCAAACCTTTCTCTTTTATCTGGACTTGAGGAATATCAGATAGCGTTGTGAAGGACTTCGGTGTTACCCATCCCCAGGTGCAGGGTGCAGAGATATATGTCCAGCCTGACTCCGAATCTGAGTGTTCATGTTTGTGGCTGCTGTGAGCATTTGTGCTGCAGTCAGTTTTGTCTTAGGAGTCTGTGTATATAGCTGTAACATTCATTATCTGTATATTTTTATATGTGTTTTGTACATCCTTCACGCTATTTTATTTAATCCCTTGCAAGTCTCTTTATTCCAAGCCAGTCACCAGTGCATCATATGTAGGAATGTAGGTGCCTAATTTGCACCTAAATTTTAGGTGCCTGGTGAAGATGCCCCCATAAAGTAAGTGCATAAATTCCTTATAAAGTCACTGGGGAGAAACAGTTGCTTTGAAGGCTCCCAAAGAGAGATCTTTTCTACCTGACTTTGGCACCTAGGTTGCTCTCAGTAGTGCTGTGATCTTTTTCTTCTAAAGCAAAGAAATCTAAGGGATTTGAGGTATAAAACACTTTTTCTTGTTCTGCTCTGGTGCAAGATGACTGTGGTGTTCAAAGATCATAAAGGACACACTGAATTGAATTTGGCCTCTCTTGGTGAACAAAGGATACATATTCACTTTTCTGGTTTGAGGCACCTATAACAATATTTTAGATGTGGATTTGGAGAACATAAATGTAGGCTCCAAACTTGCACACATTTAGTTAAGGAATAGATGCTTCACAGCAATACATCTGCCTTCTGGCTGGTTCCTCATGCACAGGCAGGCACATGGCTGTAAAAACCTCAGGTTTCAAATCATATAACTTTTACCCTAAGAACTGAGCAAACGTGACCCTATTTATTCTAGTGCAGCACTGCCCATAGGAAATACCTTCACCGTTGGCAATACACCACCCACAACCCTGTGTGTGCTTTTAAAAATAGGAGCACCTCGCTTAGCTCCCTACCGGTGAGTCTTGCAGCACTCATGGAAGCCAAAATGAATCCTTGTTCTTCCCAAAATATCTGTGCCTCTGGGTAGGCTTGAGGGCATTAACTGGATGGGTACCATACTTAACATGGCTTGTCCCTTGTAGACCTCAGACAGATACCATGTGAAGAGCTGGTAGCCATTTGCAGATACCTACTGCAGTTCTTGCTGGGCATACAGCAGCAATGGCAGATGTGCCTCTCAGCACATCAGATAGGGACCTTCTCTTGGTTTGTCTTCTGCCATATCCTGGAAGCTTCCATTTTCTTGTCCCATGCACTAGTTTGGATACAGCTTTCTAGACTGCTTTTGAGCCCTTTACTCAAATTAATTTTCCTCGCCTCATGCAGAGAAAGGCAGAATTTATCCCAGCATCTTTCCCAGACATAAAATACTTGAATTATATTTTCTAATTACTTCTATTCAGACATGGAAATCCAAATCACACAGTCCCTAATGATGTTACACGCAATGAAAGGAAGGGCCTTTTCCCAAATACTTGACTTTATTGTGTCATGATTAGAGGCAACAAATAAATGAGAGAAAACAAAGTTTTGGTTAAATAGAAAAGTCATGGCTATTTTCTCTATTCAAACTGTTTTGATATGATAAACTGCGGAAAAAGAAATTACACATGAGAAAACACTTGAAATTACTACTGGTATTGTCAAACAGTACCATTTGCTTGAGAAATATCTAACATTCAGACAACAGTATTCTTCAGAAGCAGTGTTGAGATCAAATCCTCTGGGGTTGACTTGAGATGAGTTTGAGAAGCATCTTTCTTTGCTGTGTAATTCTGTTATTGCTAATTGTGCCTCTGATGAACGTTTCCAGGTATAGCAGGATTTATCTAGACCAAATATATGGCCATATGATAGCTATATGTTCCTTACCACCAATACAGATAAGCATACAAACTGGGCAAAAGTAAAATAAATTGAAAATTAAATAGCTTGATTTTCTGTACCCCCAATTCTTTTGTTTGTTGTACATACTAGAGTTACGTATGACTTTGCCCATGCTTTAGGTTCCGTCATCTCTTTTGAATTTGACTGTATAAAATATATCAGATAGATAAGAGTAGTCTTGTTTATTCAGAGATTCAAAGGTGGGGCACAGAAGCTTCATGTATCTGCATAGCAAAACTTTTATTAAGTGGAACCAGCTATACTCCAACAGAAAAATGGCCAAGGGCCTCAAAGGAAATTAAAATGAGCCATAACAATTGGAATTCACACAAGAGCATAAAGGACCTTCCTAAGATAAATAACACATGCATTAAAAAGCATTGAACAGGAAAGAATGTGATAATGGAGATTATCTCTCAAAAGCAAAAACAAAATCGGAAAATAAAAATAAGACCTTTGAGTCAAGAACAAAACTCTGTGACACCATGCCTGCGAGGGCTTCACGGGGAAGGCACGCTTGTAGCCTGGATCTCTTGCCTCCTCCTTTCTCCAGAGGCTGGGCTGAGGATCAAGCCCTAAAACTCTTGCAAGGGAAAGATAACTTCAATAGTCAGGCAAAGATTTCTTAGATACTGGGGAATGAAATCTGAATCTACGCTGGATTTGTATAGAAATTAAATACATTGCTTCCATAGTGGACATCATTATTTTGGGGAAAATTTCTGAAGAATTGTGGCAGATTTCTCTTCATGGCATCTTAGAAATCAAAAAAAGAGGAGTAGGAAGAGGTGCCATTTAAAAGGATGCTGTTATTCAAACAGTTTAGAAAAGGCCTTTTAACTCCATTATGCAGGACATTAGAGCAGATAACAGTGATGTCTCTGGCCTTATAATCAATGCAATAGCATAAAAGCCCAAATAACTTGAAGAAGGCAACGTCTGAAATTCATGGCGTTACAGATTGAAAATCAGTATCCAAAGGGGTCTGGTTTAGACATGACAAAGCAAAAGGATGGAAGAAGAGGACAGAAAGGGAGTGATAGGGATGGCTCGGGTGGCACCTGAGTTGTTCTCTCATTCCATGGGTCATCTTCTACACTCCTGCCCTTCCTCCTCCTCTCTGTGTACTTTCCAGCAACTTAAATGTGCTCCAGGATCTTTACACCAGTCTTTACTGTCAGAGAGCAGCAGCAGTGGCTTCTTGGCAAGTGAGGGAGAGCCAGGAGCGAGGGTAAGAGCAGGGCAGGCAGGGCAAGGGCACAGTCCCACAGGACCTCATAGCATTTTCATTACTTGCCCCTAAAATGGACTGGGTTTGAAACCTGCGATTGACTGATACAAGCGTTCTGATGCAGCTGTAAAAGTTGGTGGTTTGGGGCATAGAATTCCTTTTGTTTTTTTTAAATACAGAAGACACATAAGACTAGAGAGAATCAACAGCATAGCCCAGTCCTTCTGTACATTGGCAATGAAGTCATAGGCAGCATGTCTATGTTCACTCCATAAGCAATATTCATACGTTGTAAGAAATATCGAGCTCTCTATACAAATTAAGGCCTTTTCTGGAATGGAACAAAAGCCATAAACCATGTTATAACACAGAAGCACATCATCAGTGTCCTAGATTGTTGCAGCAGCAAGAAGTTTGGTAGGTGAGTATGTGCTGGTATTCCTGCAAAAGACTTTGCACCGTGACAGAGAGTACAAGAAAAACAGTCCCTGTCTGACCAAAGAAAGTATCTTCTCTGATGGATCACAACCAATACACAGAGCTCAGATCTGCTTTTGAAACCGCCCTCCACCACCCCCACCTGGAAGATTATCCAAGTGATGTTGGAAAAGCTCTAACTCATTAGTGCTAAAATCTTTGAGGGCTTATCTCAAGCTCATTTGAAGTCAAAGGGCATGTTTATATTGACTTGAGTTTTGGATCAGACACCTTGGCTCTTCACACATGTGACATCTAGCTCCCTAATTGTGTGCACATAAAAAGAGAGAACATAAAAGCTGTCGAGTTTCTGTGCCCTGTGATTGTCCTCGGTGATGCTTGGTACTCTTTTCCAGAAGGCTTCCGCTACCTTCTCACTCCAGGCTGTTTTGATGACTTAATAAGGAAAAGCTCTTGCCATCAAACAAAGCTCATCCAAATACACATCTTTCTTTGATGCATCCTGGGTCTCGAACTGAATTTCTTCAAAAGCAATAAACAGAAAAAAGAGAAAACAATTATCAACTTTGTGTGTAGACATCTAAGCTTCTAAAACAAAGCTTTCTTTCATGTCTTCCAAGTGTTCAAGGCTAGAAGTAGGCTTTTGACCCGATTCTCTAGAGAAACTCCTTTAGAAAATAACTTCTTTGATTGCTTGTCAGCATTTTATTTCCTGCCGGTCTTACTAGACTAATATTATAAAAAGGACAATTTCAGGAAATATCCTTGAAGCCATAGAGAGGATGCTAATACCTCCAGAAATAAGGGAGCTGCAGGTCAATTGGAGAACACAGAATTAGCTGAAAAAATCAGCATCAGCAGACATGCTGGCTGTGTGTCATGAAGATCGCTTCTTCACACTGGTGGATATGATACACCTTTTGTTCACATTACCTGTTAGAGTGGTTATCAAATTTATCCCCACCAAGGACAGCAAGAGCTTACATGCTCACAGATGGGAGTAAATATTTTACAACAATCGTTTTCTCATGTTGTCATATTATTTTATTTTACTCCTGGAAATGACATTTTTCATCCAGCGGATTCCCAAGTTGTAAGGTGCAGTGGAAGTATTTCATGACTGAAAATATTTCATCCTGCTTACTGTACTTTATTTTTGAACTTCCTCTAGAAGTGGCTCAATTCTGAAGAATGATAAGCACATTACTACTCTCAAATTGAAAACCTAGACTGCATGTAGGTTTACAGAATTCTTTTCATTGTTCTCTTTAATGCTATCTATTGTTTACTTGTATGAAAGTATTTGTAGATGGCTGAGATGAAACCGACAGCCATAAGACCTAGCTGTACTTCTCAAACCACTTGAGTTCTTCATTCATGCATGAAAGGGCTGGACCTTTCAGGCAGGTTCTGGGAGGTTTGCATGTTCCTTAGATGATGACACTGATACACAGGGAAATACATGAGTAATGCTATTTCATATGCAGACAATAAAAACAAATATGTTTTCTTCTCTAGCTTATGGAAAATAAAATAAGCTCTATTTCACATAGATGTTAAAATTGCTAAAAATTATTTGGGGGTGAAAGGAGAAGGTCCCATTTCCACAGCAGAAGTTCATCCCTCAGTATTCCATTGCTAAAATACAGCTCCAAACTTTTTACTTCTCAGACCTATCACAACTTTCCACTGTACTTTATTAGCCCGAAGCCAAATTTACCCACCATTTTTTCCAATTAAAAGCACTTGAAGATGAACCCTCTTCAAGCCAGTCAAAGCTGTTTATTAGTTGTTTGTTGCTTTCCTTTTACCATTTAATATCTCTGTAGCCTTTCTTTTTTATGTGACACATTTTATTTCCTCATAACCACTTTGGCCAACATATAAGAGATTTTTTTTCCTCCATATATTTGTAGAGTTTAAGACCACAGATGATGCCTGTGATACCTTCTGAAAGGCCATAGAGTTTCACCCAGTGATCCTGGAACAGATTCCGTACTTTATGATGGAGCAAGAACATGGCATGAAAATCTCCTTCATCCTTCGTTTGATTCATGATGAGCAGTCCTCCTTATTCCTTGACAGTATGTTCCAGTGGTTAACTAATGTCAAAAACCTTCACCTTATTTCCCATTTGAATGTACCCTTCTACAGCTCCCAGCAACTGGATCCCTTTAGACTTTGTCCATTATGTTAAAGAATGAGAATTTTTTTCCCACTGTAGGGTAGCACTAGGCTTTGATGAAGTCTCCTCTTATCCTTTTTAGTGTTGCTAGATATGAAGGAGAAAATATTTTAGAGTCAGGAACCAAATAATGTAGCCTTTGAGGAAGCCTCTGAGGAAACCATGAACTGAATTACATGTAATTGTTTATGCGATGCAATTTCAGGGATGCGACGGTCCTATTAGTGTCATACTGCAAAGATTCTTACCATGCCCTGGAGGAAAACCTGACAAAAGTAAGCAAACAAAGGAAATGGAAGTTATTAATCACAAATCTGTTTTTTTCTTCGTATAAAAAATGGTGTCAAAAAATAAGCAATAAAACTCCACGTTAGTTCCGCTGTTCCCTGGGGAAGATGCAAACTGCATCATCCATGCAAATCATACCTACTTTTATTATGGAGGGAAGTGGTATTAAGTCCTAAGATGGAGCACAGATAATTATCATAGATAATCCAGCTAGTTCTAATGACAAGTCTATTCAGAAAGGTGAGTCTTTTTTTTGACCTAGCAAAACTAAAAATGTTTACGAGAGGACAAAAGTAAATCCCAGGAAGCTTTGTAACTGGAGGAAAGCTTTAATTCAGTTACTTGATGAAACAGCTCTGAAAGTATTCACTTAAAATCTCAATGTCATTTAACCTCCAGTTTGTTTAAAGAACAATTTGAGACAGAAAGTTTAATGAAAATTAAGCATCTTAAATTCGAGTTAAATCCCTCACAGACTCTGTCTTACCTTAGTCAGCTTATGTTGTCTAGCTGCTTGGGGTTTAATGGAATGAGCTTTTAATGAAACTCAAGTTGCAACAACATTTCAATGTTCAAATAAAAGCAACATCAATAACAAGTAGACCTCTGCAAGTGCCGTTGATGTAATTTCTCTCATCCCTTTATGTTTGAGTCTGGGTGACAGCTTGTTTGCAAAATGCTCTCGGATTCTTTGGGGGCTCTCTGGGCATCCTCCTCTTGCTTTGTCTCTCATATATATGGTCAGTGGTGAGTTTCTCTGCTTGCAGTGATGTTTCTGAATTGGGCAGTAACTTTCCATTCTTAATGCATCAGGTTCTGTAATGCCTTTGAAATTTTATTTTGGAAAACCCATATTCTTCGCAATATTGTTGCAGTCCCATAAGTTCTTAAGCTTGACGTTCTTAAGAGTGCTTGAAAGTTCTTTCACTTGCATTAAAAATATAGATTGTATATATCAAATTCTCCTGGCTTCATAGATAAAGTACTTCGAAAGTTTATATTAATATGGCACACTTGCTTGAAGTACTAAAATAGTCTCTTCGAGTGTAGCTTCTTCTATTAAATACTTCTGTAGGCTTCTCGTAACTTAAAATTCTAATTAGCATGTTTCATAGGCCTGCCAAATAATTAACTCCTCAGTTATATACTCAAGCAATTTCTTAGTTATTAAACAAACAAAATATTGATTACTTGTAACAGAATCTTCCTCCTGTCATAAAAGCAAGTACATGTCATCATCCAGTTCAAAATAGCATCAGGAACAACCACAAGCAAGGTTTAAATCTGGATAAATTATTTTCTGCTATAGGAATTTCAGTTTTATAAAGTTTAAAGACAGAAAAAGTTTTACAGTGTCTGAACACAGATAAACAAGCAGGTTGTCACCTCTAAAAGAAATAATGAATTGACAGTAATCCAAAAAAATGTTCTTGAGGTTTCTCGAATGTAACACTCTTTTGACATCAAAGTCTTCCTTTTAGCTCTTGGTATGTTTGCAAAAGACACCAGTGTTTAATATGATCATTTGTAATAAGACCTGTCTCCAGAAGAAAACCTCCGTGGTTTAAAATTACATTATTGTGCAGGAATGAGATGGTCTATTTTTATGGATGAGCTTATGGCTTGAAATAACTGAGATTACTGCATACTCGGTGTACTCAATTAAAGAGTTAATTGGTTAGGTTCTTCTAGGATAATCGTATTTTGAAGGGGAGAGGCCAAATTGTCTTCAGAAGAGTCGCTCTGATTACAGACATCTCTAAGGAAAGATTTTTGCTTGTCTGGCTTGGGAAAGAGTTTTAGCTTCTTTACTTATTAAATTTAAGTTTACAGTTAGAAGTCTCACGGTGAATACTTTACATGTGACAAGAAAATCCTTACTATGCTTAGAGTACTGGGGAGCTTCAGGGAATGTCTGTGACAGAACAGAGGGTAGTAACCAGGTTTCATGAACTTTTACTGTCCTCTCTTCCGTTTTACTGCTTACTTCTGTTTTACTTTATTCACTGGAGGTTCTAATTCTCCCCAAATTGCTGTATTGGAATCTAATTCCCTCATATTGCTGTGCTTTGAGAGTCTTTATGTTGATGAACAAAATTAGTCTTTTTAGCAAGTAATTACTTAAATTACCTTAATTATATAATAATGTAAGGTCAGCAACAAAATTATGTATACTCTAGCTGAATCATTATAATGCTGATGACATTAAGTGCCAAGCGCTAACTTCCATCCTGTCTCTCCCAAAGCCAAGGTTTTGTACAATCCCACTGCGGTTTACTCAGTATAATTTAGTTTGAGGTGTTTATCATAGTGGAGATGGCCAAAAAGGTATTTGAGATAATTAGTTAAGTGATTTCGTAATTGCTAAAACATCTGTCGGAATTAATTCCAGCAAAGTAGCCATTTTATTGAAATAAAAATATTCTCATAATACCTTTGGCAAAATAGCTCCCTTGAAGTCACTGAAATGGCTACGGGGAAGAATTTGGGGCATTGAATTAGTCTTCAGTTGCACACTGCATAAACTATCAGCCCTTCTGTCATTTCAGCTTAGGAAGACATTGTCAAGCTCAGTGCAATAAGTCTTTAGCTGCTTATAATAAAATGCTTTTAGCTTCTTCAGCACTGTGGTTGTTGGGGAGAGTTTGAATGGTCCTTGTGCTCACGAGATATTTCCTTTCTGTCTCTCCTGACCTCAGATGTGCTGGCACTACAGTCTTTTCACTTGTTAGGGCTCTAATGAGAATCCACGGATGTGTTTGTTTCAAGGTTTTATTTTTTGTCACTTCAGACAGCTGTGAGTCTATACATTGTCTTTTCAGAGTCCATAAATGAAGCTGAATTTCTACAAACACAGATATTATTTAGAGCATTTTTAGAATTTAACAGCAGCTAACATTTTGAGAGTTAACATTTTAGAAAATGCGAGTGATGCTGCAATTGAGTATCTGTGGTAGAAAAAACAGTCTCATGGTAAAAACTGTGTAGAGACTAAAGCTGTCCCATTGCAAAGGTACTCCTTTAGTAAGTGCAGGCTGCGTGTATACCATTCAGTTAAGCAGCGTCGGTGAATGGGCATAGTCAGGGTCCCTGACGCCCAGTAATGCTCAGTTGTGTAAATGGTTCTTGGTACAATTTTGTCTCGACCCAACTGACAATCTCCCAAAGGATTCCCAGCTGCATTGCAAAAGTTGGCACTACTTGGTTCGCTGTTAAGGATATAGCCTTAATGTCCATGGGGTCAAAGGAAGTGCAGTTTGACGGTGGTCACTCAGGTGAGGTCTACCACGTGTAAATTGTGCTTGGCTCTGTGATGAGTACAGGAGTAGTAACTGCTGCCCAAGACATGTTTGGTATAGATGAACTAGGCTACTGATCTTAATCTTGTCCTGCATCCTACTAAGGGACAGCATGATGCCATGAAGCTGAAAATTGAGCTCAGTGCTGTTGTGATGCAGAGACGTTTGCACTGCGAGTGTTGAACCTGATTTATGCACAAATAGAGCGATAACCGGTGTGTGTGCGTGGCAAAGTAAAAGACAGTGAGTGGAGGGAAAGTAGTCAAGCAAAGTGTGCAAAAAATACATTTGCATATATTCTTCCAAAATTCTCCATAAATATATTGACAAGATGGGGCAATCAATGGACACTGATCCTAAAGACAGGGAAGAAGCAGAGCTCAGGAGCTGCTTATCGAGGTGAGGAGAGCATCCAGAGAGACTAAAGTGGTGATGGAGAGGAGGACAGGGCAGTGTAAAAGGAGAAAGTGGATCAGAAGGCAGTTTGTATTTACGATCATTAAGATCAAAAACAATTCATGTACCTCAGTAGTTCAGAGCTGGTGTTAGCTTTCTCTGTGATCACCTTTTAGACCAGACACGTCTAATAAGGACTGGTTCTTTCAAAGGTAGCTTAAAGTTATTTATGAACTTGTGCTGTATCTGAACTTTTCTCACCTCCATGAAAAAAACAAGAGAAGATGCAGCTCCAGGTCATTTTCTGATATGGTTCCCACCATCAGGCTGGCTGAGGACTGAAGGATGATGAGCCCTAGGAAGGCTCAGCATCTCCAAACAGACCACAGCAAAGCAGCCTGGAATACTGCGTCACCGCCAGCTCCCTGCTCTGAGCCTGAGCTTCCCCCTACACCCAGGTGCCCAGAGTCCATGTCCCCACGGACAGCCTCAATTCAGCACAGAGCGAGGGCTCTCAAAGTGGTTTAATCAGAGAATATCTCTCTTGGAACCTTTTTCAAACAAATTAGAACTGCGAACTGACCCACACACACACATCCAAGTCTCCCTGGTCTCATTTTCACAGCCTGTTACAGAAGTGGGATGGAAAGAGCGGAGGGATGTCAGGGCAACTGGATGGTTGTGTGCAGGAAGCAAGACCTGCTATGAGGCAACTTGCTGTTTTGAATGGGGGGAAATGTATTTGTTTGAAGTAGTATGAAAGGCATTCAAAGAAATATCAGGGTATTTCTGCTTAAGTGCTGGATGTTTTCTCTCTTTCTACATCACAGGCATCACTGCTGAGCAAGACACCCATGTTCCTCGGTAGCTTTCTTTAGAGGGGGTAAAAAAAAGATAATACATAAAAAGACATTGGAAATAAGGACTTTTCTTTCCTCTTTCAAAGAACGTTAAGATTTTATTTTTTTTTAATATGTGTGGCTGATCTTATTTCAAAGTCACTTTGAAACTTTTGGGGGTATGTGATGGTTGAAAAGTTCCTTGGGAATGAAAAGAAGTTTTATGTTTTTAAAAAATTGAAAGAAATGTTGAATCGTATTGCAACCACCAGTTTGTTTCTCAGCATTTTCATTGATATCATTTTGATAATAGAGAAGCTTTTGGTAGTGGTAAATTTTGCATTTTATAACATAACTAAAACCATTTAGGAGTTTATACATCTGTGACTAAACTTTCATCTGTACTAATGTGTGTCAAAACACAAACATTGGCATCTGAAAAGCTGAAGCTTGTGAAAAATCTCAGCATGTAGCTGGAGGTAGAGCATGATATTAAACCTGTTGCATCATACTTTACCGTAGGCAATCAACATCACCTCCCTGTCTGTAAGACGTCAAAGTTATTTGTCAGTGTTCAATAAAAAAACGACAAATAAGAAAATATTAGATACACTAAGATTTTTCAGCAGGTGACTGTTTTTGGCTTCTCCTCTGTTTCCTTACATTTCCAAAGAAAGATTTGGTAGTTGGCAAATGCAATACAGGCAGCACAACCATTGTGTTAAATGATGAGAAATTGGTCAGAAATGGATGCTTCGGTAGTTGCAAGATTGTCATTGAGAAAGAAGGAATATGGGCTGTAGAGAAGCCTAATTTTATCAAGGTTCATTTGCATGTATAAATACAGGTGTGTGTACATAAGTGCAATAGCAAACAGCCTGGAGAACTGAATTGTGTCTCCCCTTGAAAGGAGCAGGGGAGCCTTCAGTGAAATTGTGGAACATCTAAAACTCATGGAAGATTGGGTAAGTTCACCTAAAACACAACTCATCCGTGACATTCACAGCCACAAACTACCTCAATTTTAAGAGCCTGTTATGCATTTTTTCCTGCTCAGATTTCCCCCACCACATCCACTCGGTCCTGAGCCCGCCTTCCCCAAGTGTCCCATTGGGATGGGGCTTACTGTTGCCAAAGGAACGGCATAGTATTGATGAAAAGCATATGGGATCTTTATGCCTCAGGGCCCACATTTCCCATGGCATAGACATCACCAAGTGACAAAGAGCTTTCACCAATTTACCTTATCCTCAAGTGATTCACTGAAAGAATTGAGGTCGTGTGTATCCCTTAGTGTTTATTTCTCTTCAGCAGGCAGCAGATGGTCGTGCCTTTCTTAAGATATAAACACCAATATTTTTTATCTCTATAGACAGGTGTTATGTCCTCAGGAATCAGGGAGCTCATCAGGCCCAACCTGATCTTAAATTTTCCCCAAGAAACTCTCACACAAGGACATACTCTTGGAGCGTGGGTAGCAGAACAGCTAACATATTATCACCCAAGGATGGTCTGCTCTCAGATCTCCCTGGCTCCCTTCCTAGTGGCAGAGTTTGGGGGACTAAAGTACTACCCATGGTAGAAGAAGATTGGCCAAGGGGCCACTTAGTCACCTGGACATATACAAGTCCATGGGACCAGACAAGGAGAGAGCAGTGGAAGTCATTCACTTTGACCTAAGCAAGGCTTTTGACAGTCTCCCATAGTACCCTTGTATGCAAATTGGAGCTGTGTTTCCAAATTGGAGATATATTTTGCATAGGTGTACTGTAAGGTGGGTGGAAAACTGACTGGACTACTAGTCTTGAAGGGTTGTGATCATGGCATGAAGCCAGTGACTGGTTCCTGGGGGTTCCTCAGGAGTCAGCTCTGCAGAAAAGGACCTGAGGACAAATTGAATGTCAAACCATCAGTGTGCTCCTCTGGAAATGGAAGTGAACTGCATACTGGCTGTATTCATTAGTGGGAGTGTAGCTAGCAGGTCCAGCGCAGTGATGCTTCCTCTCTGTTCAGCACTCGTGTCTAGTTTGGGATAGTCCAGTACAAGAAACATATGGACATACTGGAGTGAGTCCAGTGAATGGCTACTAAATTGTTTAGGGAGGGAGAGCACATGGCATAGAAAGAAAAGCTCAAGAGAGATGGGTTTTGTTCAGCTTTAATAAGAGAAAGCTCTTCTTGCTGTGTACAGCTACCTATGGGAAGGTAAAGAGCAGACAGAGCCAGACTCTTCTCATTGGAGCACAGCAGAAGGAGAAGAGGCAACAGACACAAGCTGCAGCAAGGGAAATTCCGGTTCTATATTAAGAACAAAATCAGGTGGTCAAAGCATTGGAGCAACTTGCTTAGAGAAGGTGTAGCATCTCCATCCTTGGAGATATTCCAGACTCCACTGGGCAAAGTCCTGAGCAACCTGCTCTAACTTTGAAGTTGGCCCTACTTTGAGCAGGGGCTTGGACTAGATGGCCCTTCCAACTTAAATTACGCTGTGATGATTCCAGTTCTGTTTAATATCTTTATCAATGATCTGGATGAGGGGATCGAGTGCACCCTCAGTAAGTTTGCAGATGACACCAAGTTGTGCGGGAGTGTTGATCTACTTGAGGGTAGGAAGGCTCTACAGAGGGACCTGGACAGGCTGGATCGATGGGCCGAGGCCAATTGTATGAGGTTCAACAAGGCCAAGTGCAAGGTCCTACACTTGGGCCACAGCAACCCCATGCAAGTCTACAGGCTTGGGGAAGAGTGGCTGGAAAGCTGCCTGGTGGAAAAGGACCTGGGTGTGGTCAACAGCCAGCTGAATATGAGCCCAGCAGTGTGCCCAGGTGGCCAAGAAAGCTAATGGCATCCTGGCTTGTATCAGAAATAGTGTGGCCAGCAGGACTAGGGCAGTGATCGTCCCCTTGTACTTGGCACTGGTGAGGCTGCACCTCGACTACTGTGTTCAGTTTTGGGCCCCCCACTACAAGAGAGACATGGAGGTGCTGGAGCGTGTCCAGAGAAGGGCAAGGAAGCTGGTGAAGGGTCTGGAGCACAAGTCTGATGAGGAGCGACTGAGGGAACTGGGATTGTTTAGTCTGGAGAAGCGGAGGCTGAGGGGAGACCTTATCGCTCTCTGCAACTACCTGAAAGGAGGGTGTAGTGAGGTGGGGGTCGGTCTCTTCTCCCAAGTAACAACTGATAGGATGAGAGGAAATGGCCTCAAGTTGCACCAGGGGAGGTTTGAATTGGATATGAGGAAAAATTTCTTCACTGAAAGGGTGATGAAGCATTGGAACAGGCTGCCCAGGGAAGTGGTTGGATCACCATCCCTGGAGGTATTTAAAAGACATATAGATGTGGTGCATCGGGACACGGTTTAGTGGTGGACTTGGCAGTGCTAGGTTAACGGTTGGACTTGATGATCTTAAAGGTTTTTTCCAACCTAAACGATTCTGTGATTCTATGTAATTTTATAAACCACAGGACAAAAAATAATTTAGAAACAGCTCCAGTAGTCCACCTCATCATTTCAATGTTACAGTCTTAACACTGACTTTCTGACAATGCAGGTGCTGTTTTAAAGTCTCTTCTGTGCTCCTTTTGTGGCTGGGGTCACAGTGCCTGCAGGTTGCGGTTACCTTCTTGCAGTAAACTGTGCTAGGGTTTCCAGCAGCGCAGGGGATGGGTGTTGGACCAAGGACAGATGGAGCAAACTGTTCCAGGGCAGGTTGTTAAATACCATGTCCATAAGGCGAACTGAGTGGCTAGCACCTTCTACTCACAAATGAGGTCTGAGATCTTTGTCTTTCTCTCCACTGTGCACTGAAGCTGGCACAGAACAAGGTAGTCTGAGCATGATGATATCCAGGCAACTGAAGGTCAGTAGGAGATGATACCAATGGGCGAGGTATCTTTCTTGCTTTCCCCTGGTATATAAAGTTAACATTTAATTGTTGCAACTGCTTTTGCTGCAGGTCCTGATGTTGGACAATTAACTTATCAATTTCTAACCTTGTACCTGAACTCTGAGGAGCAGATCTATACCTGGTAGAGCTGCTCCGTTTCACTAAGTTTATGCAAGGGATCCGTTTGACCTGAGCTGTGCTCCGCTGCTGTCTAGTAGCAAAGCTTGAAATTTCTCAAATTGCTTAGCAGTATAACTGCTGCAAAAAGAATTATAGTGGTTTCAGTGTATCCTGATTTGCTGAAGGCCACGTCTAACCTGGCTAAGCAATAGTTTAATCGCAAAGCCAATTTTAAATGTTCTTTATTACAAGTGCCTGAATTCACCCTGACCATTTTCCATTCTCTTTCAAGCTATGACTTTGTAGTTGCCCCAGAAGCCCATTGGAGAGTGGAAAGATGTGGCAAAGATTTTAAGGGACTGTTAGAGAGCCCCTGGAGACAGAGATCGAAAAGTGCTTTCATAATTATTCCACGGACTAGACTGCGTGACATCAGTATGATTCATGCAAGGTCATTACAATTTATCTTTGTATCTGAGTAGAAAGTGGGAACAGGATACTGAGGAAAAAAAACTTGCTGTATGTCCGATTTTGGTATAAAGTGCAGAGTCATAAATAAATGGTTAGGTGCCGTCTTGAGGAGTTGGGGTGAAATAAGGTGGAAGGCACATTTAAAAAAAAACACATTTGTAGGACATTCTCATGTTGATTGCTACAGATTATATGTAAAGCTACAATGCGATGATAACCAGCACAGTAGCAAAACCAGGTAATAAATAATAAACAAAATATGTAATGCTTGGTGCAGTTGAAATAGGCAAACATTTATGACCTAAAATTTTGTTAATGCCTCTGCCTCTTCTAAGGAGAGTAGTGCGGATTGCCACCTATTTCTAAATGCAGATACTTTGCAGACTGATTTCTTTTTGCCTGCTCCCCCTCAACGCTTCTCATGCCATCTCTTACTCCTTTTGAATTACTGTATTGCCTTTCATACAATAAATGGCATTTAAGTGTATATTTGAAATGACCAGGATTGATATTAGAAATTAAATAAAATATTACCTTTTTTTTTTCCTTTTTGTAAATTGCTCCAATAGCAGCAAATTAACAGTAAATTGATAGAGAAAGGTAAGCACAGATCCTTTAAATCATAGTGAAGTTTTTGGCATTCAAGCTAGAAGTGTCTCAATTTAACACATCATTGGTTTGTATTATTAGAAATTTCATTGGTTTGTGGAGCATATGATGGTTATGCTCTAAAATTGAAAGTACATGGACTCAGGACTTCTACAGTAGGCTGAGCTCTTACGCGGTTGCTGATAAGTGTGCAGCAACTGCTATGGCTTGTTAATAAGCACAGGCAAACCACCATTAAAACCCTACTTGCCACTGTATAGAAAGATTTTTAACAGTACTTATTTTCTTGTTTATAGTTCTATATCAATCATGAAATGGGAACTGAGAGACCAGTAAATGTCATTTGCCACTTTTCGAGTGGCATGAATTTATCATCTGCATTGCATTTCATCACTTTCATCTGTTTGCTTCCAAACAGGAGTAGGGGATTAGAGTGGAAATGTGTCTTGAATCATTAAAAGAAACTCTGCTTAAAATAGTAACGTAAATTAAACTAGCAAAATAGTTTCAGTTAATACTTAGTGTGATCCAAACTCTTCTTTTACTGTTTTGAGCTTTATTCCCTGAAAATTATCCTAGAACCCCCACAAAACAGGGGAGACATTTTTGGTTAAATAGTAAAATATTTTTAAAAGCTTACTAAACTTTAAGAGGGTCTTTATTTGCTAACCATTACGGCTGCCTTTTCCAGGGTATATTTGACGGGAACTTAACAAGGGTTTATTATGTCTATAAAGTCCTAGCATGATATTTATTCTTTGTCATGTGCAGGCTATGTTAAATGTGCCTTCTGCCACGATCATGAAGCTGGTTTTATTCTTTTACTATTTTCCCATCTGTGGGGAGACTGACTGGGTGAGCTGTATGACACCATCTGATAATGAGCATTTCTCCACTCTTGTGTGCTGCTAGCAGGTCATTACTTGGTACTTAAGATATGATCTTTGCCTTTTCCCTCCGTGGATTGGACTCATCTGTTGTCAGCCTTTTACTCTTAAAGCCTAATGTTCTTCATTGTTCCTTGCTAAATAAAAAATGTTAAAATGTTTGTGCTAATGTAGCATAAGAAGCTGATGTGTCTGAAGCACAGGTGGTTTGTCTGGCTTGTCCCAGTGGTGTCCCATTCGCAGGGCAAAGGCTGCATAGCTTCTGCAGGGTGCACGCCTGATGGCACGACAGCTTGTGTAAGTAATGCTTCTGATGTTCTTTGGCTTGCATACATGGTACTGCAACATGGTGGGACATAGGCATGGCGTGGCACCAGGCTGGGTAAGGAAACAGTTGTACCTTTATCAGGTAATGACGGGTGGCTAGTCATGGGACGGAAGAGGGTTTGCAAAACACTTGGGAAATCAAGTAGCAAAGAAGATGCCAGATTATTTCTTTCTCAGATCTGGAAGCTCCCTGGTAGGAGTGTTGTTGGAGCAGTTAGCGAGTTGGATCCATCCCGCAGGGTACAGATGAAATATACTCGTTTGACCTATTCCATGTGATAAAATAACCTCCACGGTTGAGGATGCTCAAATCCAGCCCCAGTACAGGCAAGCAATTCATTAAGAGCTGCAAATCCTACCACAGTCATGCAGATATATTTGGTCAAGGACACTGTGATTCAGGGTATGGCTCCTTTAGCACGAAGAATATCTGCACCATCTACACTTGCATTGAGACATTCCCCTGCAACGTCCATTTTCTTAATGGAGCCAAAACTGGGATCTGAATGAATCGTACTTGAAAGCAATTGCTTCTCTGCTTTTAATTAGTACTGGTTGAATACTATTAGTCGAACAATGTATTTGATGAATAATGCTGTTGTCCATCAAATAAATTATTCAATTAATCTTTTTTTTGCATTACCTAAACACTTCTATAGAAGGTTGCAAATATCCATTGAATAATCTATTAGAATGATGCATTGCTTTTCAAATATACTATACAACAAATAATTTTATCTAGTATTCAGCCAAGTTTTCCCTTAATTAAAATTTGCATGTATATAACAACTGTGCCTGAAGAATCACAAAGAATTTAGGTAGTAGCAGACACGAGGTGGAGAGAAGTATTTCTGTTGTTATGGATGATTTATGTTTTGTAACTCCTGTGGTATTGTGTTTTAAGAGTATGTCAGGGATGCCAAGAGCTTTGAAAATCTCCCCCCCCCCCCCCTTTTTTTAAAATAGAGTTACTTTTAGACTGATTTCCAAATAAATGATACACATTTTACCAGTGATGTGCAGCCACCATCGAAAGAGGAGCGGTTTGCAGTCAGTTCATTGCACAAGGGTGGAGAATGAAGAAACAGGGGCTGAGGAAAAGAGCCAATTCCCCCATGGATAGATTCACACGGCAGGCAGCATCTTCTCGTCTGCACTCACATGCAGAGAGCTCTCACTCCCAGCAAACGGCTCAAAGAGCCCATCTCAGAAGGGCTGACTGCTCCTATCAGGGTCCAAAATAGTGGGTGGCCAGGGGTCCCAGCTTCCAGATCTAATATTTACACCAGTAATTTGTGCAGGCAGTTCAGATGCCTGGCAAAAATCAAAACACATTTGGAGAAAGCTCTAGTATGAGTAGCAGTGAATACAGGGTAGTGGCTCACTATTGCCTCCTTTAGATGTCACCACCAAAGTGTGTGTACATATATATATATATGTTGGGGCTAGGCAGTGAAAGGGAATGTGCCCAAAACCCGCTCTGGCTGTAATGGCACATGACTAGGTAGCCTGGTCTGCTTTTCCTCTTCCATTCTTGGCTAAGAAACTCTCACCTTTCAAAAGGGAGGCTGTTGTGCGTCTGAACAGAACCTGTGTGACCAAAGAAGGGGCTTTCTGTCCCTTACACAAATGGACAGTGTCCCTCTCCCTCGCACATGCACCTTGCACCTTCCTCAGCCGTTTCAGTTGCCACTGGTGCTTTTGGAAGAGTTTGGTTTCGTTTCAGACAGGAGGGGCTGGTCCAAGTCCGGCCCTGCTGCTGCTGCATGAGTCGGTACCATGCGTGGCATCTCTGGAGGATGGGTAGAGCTTGCGGCCCGGGAATTAGAGCCCTGTGTCAGGGAGATTGGGTGTCCAGCCTGAGTCCCCAGCCTCATTTCTGCTGACACTCTCCAATGCAGATAGCAGCTCACGTTTCCAAATGCGCCTTTGTCCCATTTTTGGAGGTGACTGAGGCCACTGAAGTCTGGCTTTCAAAAGCCTTTAGGTGCCTCTGGATTTTCAGGCTTGCAGGTTTGGCCAACCTAACTCCATCTCTCTGGACTTTGGCAGAAATCCAGTGCCCTCTCTGCCTCAGCACTTTTGGAAATCCCTTTGGTGCCTACCTGGGTTATTAAGACACGTGAATACCCTTGAAAATGCAGCCCTGGGAGGCATTGCCAGCTGTGGTGTTCAGCACGGACAGTCCCTCCCGCGAGGTGCTTTGGGAGGTGAGCATCCTGGGGAGGGACACGAGCGATGGGAGGCTTCAGCTGTGGAAGAGCAGAACTGCGGTGCCCCGGGCTGCCCGTTGGGTGGTTTTCACTAAAATTCATTTAAATAAAGAATGAAAAGACAGTCTTGTTTTGATTTAGGAGGGGAAGCAAGTCCTTTACTCTTGCAATTAGATTTCTCTTTAGCTGTCAGGTAGTAGAATTAAAGACTAATTTAGAGGTTCAGAGGATCTCCATGAAGTATAAAATAACCCAGTCACCGCTGCGTTTGGGGACCTCAAAGACAGTGAAGGAACCTGGATTGAGGCCATTAAGGTCATCTGGTTTTGTCTCGCTAAAACCAAGGGGGTTTTGATGTCTAGTTACTTGGTCAAGAACACTTTTAAAAGGGAAAAAAGAAAAAGGCCGTTTTCCGGGAATGTAAGTCCTGAGGTTTATTGCTAACCCTTGGGAATGGTTTTACAACAGCTCGCTGTCTCTCTTGTTTAGAGAGTCTGTCTCAAAATGATGTAGGCTCTTGATCTAGCCAACTTGACTGTATCTTTTTATTAAAGTTGCACTTCCTATGATGGTGGATTTAATTTAATGCAAACGAAATTGTGTCTAGGTGACATGATCTGACTGTGTTATGCAAACTCCTACATTATGACATTCCTCTCACACTAACTAAAAGCTTTGTTGCAACATATTAATATAGAAAGGGTTATTTGTTTTGCTAGTAATAAAGGCTGTATATTTGCTGTTTAGAACTAGTAATAAGGTTGACTTTTACACAACCTTGGGGAGAAAGTTACGTTATTTGTTTTTGAAGAGTTAAAAATTAAAAATGCATCTTGTGTATGTTCAGATGAGACGAGAGCGAAGGAGAGTACATACAAATTCCATCAAATACAATTCGCATAATCAGAGCCTGGATGAGAGCCACAAATGATTGCACAAGCGAAAAAAAAGTAGTTCCTGGGATCTTGGTACCTTGCCTGAAGCTGAGCGGGACACAAAGCAGTAGGAACTATTTTTACCCAAGGGCAATTTTTACAGATACTGCCCTTGCAAGCAGCTCTTATTTTATTATTTTTATGGATTCTTTTTCTGCCCTAAATTTGTATACTGAATTATCCATGAGGATAAATGTCAGAGTGGATTAAGATTAAATTAGGAACTAGATACTCCAAAACAAAAAAATCTCTCTCCTTCCTATGCACTCCCTTTTCTTTACTTTAGTTTAGGTTTTGGTTTGGGTTTTTTTTCTGTCTTTTTTCCCTTTAGATGTACCAGGCTGCAGCTACATAGACTGTATTTTCTTTTGACTCTTTTTACATTAAATTTTCTGCACAGATAATTTAACTTCCAGTATCCCATCTTCTTTGGTTTAGGTCATCATTGTCCTCATACAGTTCCTGAATTTCTTTCTTCTGCTTGTAATATAGCTGGATGATGTTCTTTGTCATATTTTTTTTTCCTCTTTCACTCTGGTTCTGCTGCAGTGCACACGGGGGCACAGTCAGAGAGTTTACAATGGCTCCTACCTTCCAGAGAGTGATGAGTAATTTAGACCACTTGTTATCCAGGGCTGCCAGACTCCAGCTTCGAACACAGCCGATGGAGAGAAGTAGGCATGACACCTAAATTACGTACCTGTATTACATCGTTTAACTGCTGCCCCTAGATCTTACCAAGCTAGTTAAAATAACCCTAGTGATGTTAGTAGGTAAAAGCTCAGCATTTAAAAATTCCCCCCCATGTTGTACGCAGAGTCTTTGCTTATCTGCAAGATGGTCTTTTCCCTGCCTGCTTCTTTCTTCCCAAACTGGTGCTTTTTTCTATCACTTTGTGTCTCATCTTGTATTTTCTCTTCTTCTGCTCACCTCCTTTCCACTCCCTCTGACACATGCAAATGCTCCAGAATACATTAATGCACTCATACTTTATTAGTCTTTCTCATATGCATACTTTTCTGGTTCATTTTTTTTGCTGGGCTTGTTTTGTTTGGCATTCTTTTTACATTTTAATACCAAATATACTTAATGGTGTCTGTTTAAAATTGCAGTTGTTTACACACTCCAAATGATCCCTTTGGGAAGTGGCAGGAGTGCAGGGAATGCGGACGAAGGCGGCTGACGATGACTTGTATTTAGCACATCATCCTTTGCCCACAAAACCATGTTTACAGGATTGATTCAACCAGTTTCTGGCTCCGAGCAGCTTCCAACAGTTCCTTAGTCTTTAAAACTAAAATAATTTAAAAAAAAAAAAAAAAAACAGTACTTTCTCTCACTTTGTGCATTCAGAGATCTCTCCCAAAATAATGTGAGCCAGGATGTCCGATGGGCAGGAGTCAGTCAGTTGAGCACTACCGAGAAGTTTTTGAGAAGCAAGATTGCAAGCATGTACAGCTGGAAATAGGAGTTCCTTCCCATTGGGAAAACTTCTGTTTTCTGAATATAGGAAAGATTTTGGGAGGTTTTTAAAGTGTTTTAGTTACACCATGCTTTGCCTCTGGTACTCTTACAGTTGGGCTAATGCTACTAATGCCCTTGGGCTTACAGCTTGAGGTAAGATGCTGTGCTGGGCATGTGACAGCTTTTCCAGACATGGAAATGTCACAAGTTTAAAACCTCCCATTTTATGCTCTATACAGCTGTAAACAGGAGTTTTATTCCACTGAGAAAGGCAGATTTTTAGTTTGCCGGTGGAGTTAGCTCTCCCGGCTAGATCTGAAAGGGCTTGAACTCCCTGAAGCTGGGTATTGAAAAGCTGTAGACAGTCACATTTTATAGATATTTTACTTTTATTAGTGAAATAAAAAAAATACGAACTGAGACCTACCTAGCTCAACCTTTGGTAAATAATTTAAATGTACAAATTTACTCTTGAAAGAGAAGGAAATTAAAAGATGTCTCGAGATTACTGGTTCCAGAGGCAGATAAATCATTTTTTAAATAACAGCAACAACAATATCTTACACTTTTCACCTCTTTAAGAATCACAAAGCTGTTTAGGTAGTAACTGCTGTGTACAATATATACAGGGAAAGCTGTGTCCACTGCTAACGTGTGTCCGGTTTGGTGCTGAGCGTGGCCGTGATGCCATGAAGCAACATGGGACTGGACGAGAGGGCTCCCGCATCTCCTCGAAGCGGCAGGGGAATGTTAGGCAGAAATGTAATTACTAGAGTTGAAATTGGGCCAAGACAATGGGACTGACAATACATTCTTGGAAAATGTGCTCTTTGATCGTAAATATCCATGAAGCAAGCTTGCCAACGGTATTGATTTTGGCAGTGGATTATCACTGACAGCCAGGATCTGCTACCCTCCTGCTTTAAGCGGTGCCCTAATAGGTTTTTAGACAAACAGCCAGGGTAGTATGTAGAGAACAACTCTCCAGAATATGTTCATCAGATCACAGGTTCCCTGAATATGTTGGATGGACTACATCAGAAATATTGTACAGGCGTTTAGTGCCGGGCAGCAAATCCTACATGTTTGGGACATGCTGGACCTACACAGACCGGTTACACGTGCACTATGTAATGTCCAACTTGTCAGCATCGGCAGCTCCATGCAAGTTCCCATCCATGTGCTGAAGCTGATCTTGCTCAGCCCCACTTCCATCATGAGCTTTGACCACAATGAAGCATAGCAAAGTCTGACCTTCACGACAGCTTTTTTCTTTCACAATCTACAGCTAGGAGACAGTTGCTGGCTTTAGCAAATTTAAGACCTAGGTTTCAATAGCAGAAGCATTAGGTAATGATGCTTACAAGCTGATGGTACTTTTATTCTTAAATGAAGTTGAGTATACCTATGAGGAGGGTGTTGGTTAAAATAATGAGATAAAATTTGAGAAAGTGCAAAATAATACCTGCATATCATCCAAATGATCTTTGTCTTTGTGTGCAAAATGCATTGAGATTGTGCCCTGATCCTCAGCTGACAATTCTAAGTCCTACTGTAATACAAATAATAACCAGATATTTAGGATAGATTATAATTTACTTTTGGATCCATTAGCATTTCTGTTAAATCTGACAAACGACTTCGAAAATCTATATGAATACAAAGTGCCTGCTCATCATATTTTGTGACAGCTGGGTGAATACTTGACATCTTTGTGCTCTTAAAAGAACATATGCAAAGACTCAGTTTAATTTGTAGGGTTGAGGGAATTTATTTGCCTAATTTTGAGCCCACTAGCACATGATGGATTTGAAAGTTCAGTTCTAACAGGAGTATAATTGGGTTCTCATTTCACTTAGGAAAGAGTGTGATAGAAAGAGTGAGGAGAGAGAATGAGACATGGGGAAAATAAAGTAAGAAAATGAAACTGAGAATACTCACAAAAAAAATTGCAATGAGATTGGAAAAAAAATATGTGGCAAGGCAGAGCATGAGAAAAAGGCCGCATATACAAATAAGAAACTCTTTAAGGGGACAGAAGATAAAAAATAACGCATTCTTAATCATAATGCCAAATGTCTTTTGGCTGGAAAGAGCTGGTGCTTTAAAATATACTCACTGTGGTAGCTAAAAACAAAGATAAAATATTGAGTCTTTAAGTTGTGGGAAGGAAGAGAGGAATGTTTCTCTAAATACTTTTTCAAGCTCAGTAAGTAAAGCAGCTCATCAAAAGTTCAGTCCCACAAGGATAGTTTTTTGCTATTAACATCTGTGGTGCAAATGGCAAACTGCAAGGGTAGGACACATGGCCCTGGCCATACAAACCAGATCCCGTGGGTGAACCCCAAGCTTGCTGACCAGCAGGAGTTAGTCTGATGTCTCCAGTGGTTTCATTTGGGACAGAGACCAACCCACACTCCAGAGATCAGCTATCACTTGCCAAAATGCTTAGCTTGGTCTGTTCCCTGCATGCAGGGAAAGTCCTAAGGTGATCATAAGTGACCGAATCCTGTCAGGTGACAGATACCCCGTCACAGGATGGACATGATGTCTGCTTACAGTTATGGGGCAATGTATACCTAGAAATTGAGGTGGTACTGTACCAAGTGATAGGGAAGGAGTCTTCCCATATGACTGCTGAATGCTTCTATAAGAGACACAAGATGGGTGGGACAGTTGATTTAGGTCTGACCTGTTTCCATGTGATTTGGCCTTTGTTCACATTATGGGCACACTCTTTTTTTTTTAGAAAGCTGGGAAAACCCTTCTGCTTTAGCCCCTAATGTGCACAGCGTGATTGGTGGCTGTGTAGCTTTCCTCTGTCTTGTGTTCCTGAGGACTGCTGCCATGTGCATGGCACGTCCACAAGTCCGGTGTCCTTCCTCATCCCACCGTAGCATGTGGGGCCAGGATTCACAAGCAGGACTGTCTGCCAGCATCCTAAAGCAGCTTTATTAAAAGTCCTTAGGGAATACCTTTCCACATCCTTCAAGTTTATCTTTTAAAAGATTCTCTTAGTGGAAAAACAGGACAGGAGTTGAGTTTGGTTTCACTCTCTAACTCTCAGCATTTACGTTTTCCTATTCACTTCCAAATGAGCTGGCTTCTGATGTCCCCAGCCCTTCTTTTACCTAGCTTTGGTCACAAAGTCCCTTTGCAGCTGCTTACTAATGGATCCAGCTGAACCAGGGTGAGCTCAAGGCATCTGAAGGTACATCTCTGTTCAGTGCTCCAGGACCTTGTTGGCTGCTCAAGGTTTAGGTCAGTACACAGCAAATGGAAGTACTTTTCCTGTGATACTTGTATTTACTTTGATTTTTAAGTAAGGACTACATTTCCAGCTGTGTCACTGGCAACTTGCATTAAAGCTCCTTGTTGAACAGTAGCTTTTTCATCTTTGCGCTTCGCTAACATTGTAGAATTAAATGGGTTTTTCTGGGTTTTTGATTGTATCCTGATATTCTGTCACCTTTTGATCTCTGTGTCGTGCACATAGACTGTAAACTCCTTCAGGTACAGACTGCTGCGTGTGTATGGGGTTGTATTTTTTCTTTAGAGGGTGCCTGTTGTGGCAAAGCCCCAGATACTGTGATACTGTGAAATAATAATAGTAGTAGTAGTAGTAGTAGTAGTAGTAGTAGTAGTAATTATTATTGTTGTTGTTGTTGTTATTATTTCCACATTACCCTTGTGATACCTAGGAAAAACAATATTGTTTAAAGTTTATTGAGAGCTCTAGGAAGAGCTGGAAATTGCAACCTAGTGACACAGCAAATGGCCCGAAGTACTGATACATTTCTGACTTTATACAGCAACTTCTGCTTAATCCGATCACTGGTTAATTTAATCCTGTTTCATTTGATTGGATCCCCTGGAACCAAATCATTTGTATTGTGTTTTAGTCTGGTATTTCTGATCATTGTCTTTGTTAATTTGATCAGGATTGATTGAACCAGTCATTGAAAATAAATCACATAATTAATCAAATGCAGCATTAGAAAAGCAGATCCTCAGCTAGTCTGTTAGCTTTTACCTCTTGTTTTTCTTCCTCAGTACATGGAGTTTGGACTTCCTTTAGAAAGAAGCAGAGATGAACATTTTAATAGCATCTGCATTTCAGTAGTACAAGGGGAGAGTTGTATATATATGTATATATACATATGTTTATTTAATTGTTTATTTAGAATAGAGTAGAGCAGAGCAGAGTAGAGTAGAATAGGAGTAGTTCAGTTGGACGGGACCTGCAACGGTCATCTAGCCAACTTTATATCTCCTCTCAAAGCATCTTAATGTTACAAACTCTGTGACCCTTTGTGAGGCAGGAGTCTTGGGTAGGTGTTGGGTGGAGGGTCTTGCTTAATGACTCAACTTTCTTAATAACTCAATTTTAAGGGAATCAGCATGTGATCTATGTTTGGATTTGGCACAGAATCTTCAATAAATGTAAAAAAGAAGAGAAGGCTCTGTGCTTTGTTCTAATAAGGTCTGGATAGTCTGGTGTACAGTCAGTGCTTGCCTGAAGCTAACGGTTACTCCAAAAACTGTGCTATGGGTGGGAAAGGAGATTTTGGATTTGCAACAAAGATTCTTTTGATCTCTATCTGTTATGTGGAAAGTATCCCATTTTTATTTTTTTTTTTAAAGTAGGTGATTGGTCCTGTTTTGACTCTTCTCTCACTCTGATCAATACTTGTGACCAAAGTTGGCCAGTCTGATATGCACTGTTAGATATTTATAGATTTGTGTTCTAATTGAAGCCTTATGACAGCAAACCAAGGCTCTGTTTGTCTTCTGGAGGTGGTGGTTGCACAAAGAACAGCTAAAACTCCCTTTGCCTGTCCTGAAAGCCACAGCAAGTTCAGCAGGGGACACACTGCCTCTTAAGGGGTATTAGCTGCCAAGACCCCCGGCTACTCTCCCTGGCAGTTCATCCTGGGGGTTACAAGGGCACTGTCTGC
The DNA here is from genome assembly GCF_034638445.1 of Ciconia boyciana. Taxonomy (NCBI): domain Eukaryota; kingdom Metazoa; phylum Chordata; class Aves; order Ciconiiformes; family Ciconiidae; genus Ciconia; species Ciconia boyciana. The sequence continues at coordinate 8,810,220 of NC_132936.1, read as the reverse complement.
CCTGCACCCATCCTAGCAGAAATAGTAGCTTCTGATGGACCATGACCCGCAACAGCGGAGGAGGAGAATTAGGAAGATCAGATCACGACTTGCTGTTGTAGGTCAGGTATCCCTACCAAAGGTCATTTAATTTTAGCTTGTCTTTCTCTACATGGCTTACAGAACCAACCTGTGTTATTTAGGGCTCACAATAACCCCTCTCTCTCTCCCTGTCACCCTGAAGTTTTTTGAGTGGGAGATTATTTTTAGAGGTGGTTTACTTTCTGTTAGCTTCCCAGGAGCAAAGAGTAGGAGGTTTTATGTTTTTAGTAGCATACATTTTCTTTAAAAGATACATAGCAGGATTTTCAAAAGCACAAAGTCTTTGGCCAAACTCCCCACCCTTGCTGGGTTTCCTCTTCTTAACAAGTCCAATGGCCCAAACTGGACACCTAGAAGAATTTCATCTTAAAGAAATAAAAAGTAAAGGAACGTAAAGCAATTTGTTGTTGAAGGAAATGTAAGTAGAGCTTAATCTTAAAGGTCCTCATTTATCCTTGGATGACAAAAGACTATTTAGCATCACAAGTTGCCACAGACAGAGTAATATAGAAGGATCATCTCATTCACACCCAAAAATGAGACTAAAGTGCCTGGAAAAAATGGGTGGCAATGTAGGACAGTTTTGGCAGGGCTACTAGTAACGCTAGCCACAGCTATACCATTATCTGTTTTACTTTAAATTGTGTGGCTGTGGACAGAAAAGTATGTCTAATAGCCATTTGCTAGATTTATGGCTTGGTATGCGATGTGTTTGCCATAAATCTTTTAGAAGGATGATTGTTGAGGCAGCTGAAGCGTTCATGCTAGTCCACGAATGAGTTCTGCTGAAGGAAAACAGAACTGGGCAGCTTCCTACCAGTAGCATGGAGATACAGAAACAAAATGAGCCAGAATGCTTTGATGTAAAACCTACAGAGCGGGAAAATTGGAGAAAACAGTGACTGTGTTTCCAGAAAAACCATATATTAGCACTCTATTGTAAATCAAATTAAATGACCGCCCAACTGCCTGATCCTGCACTGAAATTCTTGTGTTATTAAAGCTATGAATCTGAATGGAAGCAAGGTTGCATCTTGAGACCTCATTCCCAAAAAGGATCTGCCAGTCACGTCTGGTTGGAACAGCTTGGTGAATGTTTAGTTTCTTTTAAGAACCAACTGGGAGATTGATGGGTTCGAGCTGTTTTTGCACAGACTTGTTTGAGTCTTAAAATGCATTTTCATCTGTCTGCACAGAAAAAAAGATTTTAATGAGAACCATTGAGATACGTGATTTTGGATTAAAAAGGAATGCAGTATATTATTATAGTATTTTTTACTGTGGAATACATTTGTGTTTCTCCTGCACAACCCAAATTTTTAACAAGACTGGAGCAATTACAGGAATAGCCAGATTTTAGATGTTATCTTGTGTGTAGGAAAAGGGATGGATTATTAAAGTGTATAGCCTCTTTGAGAGATGCAGCTCTCTAACCCTGTTTTTCACATCTTAATTTTAGTGACTGCATAACTTACCTCCATAAGATGCTCTTAATTGAACATTTCAATAGAATTTGAATAGTCTAATATATCTGAGATTCCTCCTCCACTCCCTTAAAATATGATGTGAAATGTATTAGTCTTAATGTACATATCCCAGAGCTAATTGTTTTATCTTGTAAATCAGTTTCTCCTCATTTTTTATATGGCTTTTACTTTCAGATTTAAAGAATAAATAAATTCTTGATTGGCAAGTCTTTGTTGTTTTGCAGTAGAAAAAGGGGGGAAGCTTTGTAAATGTAAAAGGAGTTTTAGTTCTTTTTTAATTATTTACAAACGCTGAGTTAGAGGACAGTGGAGTTTAAATTATGCATTAAATTAGCATCTTACTGATGGAAGACTCTCAAAGAAAGTTGAAATTTTTAAATTGCTATGAGCCAAATTCAGCCACGATTTAATAGCTCAATTGATGTTGATGAACTTAAGGCAGTGATAAATCTGGCCCTATAGGCTTATTTTTCTTTTTGCTGTGAAAGGTAAGCATGCTGTTTCTACAGTACTGACTGTCCTTTTGTTTGAGAGTTGACCGAGTATACTTTGATCCTTTTTTTAGAAAAAGAATTCTCTGTTCTCCCTTAAAGAAAGCTTCCTGAGACCCGGATCAGATTATGGAAACTAAAGTGAGCACACAAAAGTGCTTGTTAGAAAGTGAAATTTATGTGCAAACTAAATGTGCCCTTGATGATAGCTTTATTGATCAAGCCAAGTTAATAAATCAGTAATATCATGCAGCAGTGTTCAACACTCACAGGCTTATCTTGGTTTTCTTTTTTTTCTTTTTTTTTATGTGCCTGCTGTGTAGGCAGAGAACATGCACTTTCCTGCCACCGAGCATGTACTACAATTGAAACACTAAATTCAGAGGGCTTGAATGTAAAATGTCGGCATCCAATACAACAAAAGGGAACTTTTATAGAAGTAACTTAATGCAGGGATTGGAGCCTAAAGTGACACAGCTTTTACTTTTTAAGTATTCCTCTCTTTATTTCTAATGCTTTAGGCCCTGAACCAGAAAGAAATTCAGGGTCCTGTTTGGATAATTAAAAGAAAACCATGGGAAATTTGGGACAAAAATGCCATATGAAGCTACTTCTGAACCTATCAATGGCCAGCATTTGCATTCAAGATAAATGTTTAGTTTTCAAGCTGTCTGCCATTAGGTCATTCTCAAGTAGCTTTTCCAGCACACAAGGGTTACATCCTTTGTACGCCCTTGGGATTCTGGTCTGACAAACGCTTATTCCATTATTACCCATATTTCCTTTTGCCCTCTGACAAAAAGCACTTATGATGAACTGGATTTATCTGCCTGTGCCACGGGATGCCTGCAGGATCTCCGAAAGCCCTCTTGCGCTGCGTAGTGCATGTTCTCTGTAGTACACGCTGCCGCGTTGTTCCTGATGTTGTGCGTTTTCCTCCGTTGTGAGATGATTTTGCATTCGTAGCTTTGCTCTGATTTGGGGTTGATCTGCATGCCGACCGTGTTAGCAGAGGAGGTTCTGCTCAGGCTAAAGTGGGGCTTCTGTGCTCGAACCCAGTGTCGTGCGCTGATGTCCCTGGTGTCCTGGAGCAGCAAGTGTCGCAGCCGGGACCTCGGTTCGATACCTCAGCTCCGTTCCCTGATGTTCTCGCTGAGAAACGAAGGCAGCTGGGTGAGTACCTGAGCCTCTGCTGGGGAAATTTGCCAAGAGAGAATACAGAGTGCCATTTATGAAGCGCTTCTTATCATTCCATGGTCCTGCATTCATTCCCACCTAATGCTGAGCACCTAATGGGAGCACTAGTGTGAGAGCGGTAGTTGTCCTGGGCAGTGCATCCACCAGAAGGAAATAGGTACCACCTATGGCCAATTCACAACCACCTTCTATCCCATCTTTCTTCCCCTTTTCCATAACTTCATTCCTCCTCTTGCCTCCCTAAACCTCTTGCCTCCCCAAACTGCAGGTTTTGCAGCCAGTTTGGATAGGGAGCCTTAGAAAGGATTAACGAAACAGTAACATTTGACCCATTCCTGGTATGGAGTTATCCTCCATTGCATTGTCAGAGCTTGGGAATTTGGCTGACTGTCCTATTTAGGAGAGTAACCGAGGTGCAGATGCGAATGAGGTGGCAAAGAGGCTCAGTCCAGGAAAGATGGGGTTGATGTTGGTGGGGGGAAGAAGCTGGACATGCTTATACTTCTGCCTTCTTAGCAGCTCACAGATTGAGTGGTGAGAAGCTCCGCTATGCACAGAGCTGGGATCAGGGCTAGGTAAAGGCAGTTGTGCTGTGCCTGTCTGGGACATGGGCCCCACTGCACTAACAGGTTTCTCCAAGCCCGTGTCATTAACCTCAAGGTAGGGGGTGTCTTTAAATCCTCTGAAAAAATGGGAATGGATGCAGATTGTACCCCGCTGCTAAGCCATGTGTCTTGCCTGGAGGCTATACCTCAGTGCTCCAGAGCTCACACTGGCTGGTGGCTCGTTGCTGGATGGTGTTTAAGATGCCAGTATTGAATTATTCTCTCCACTCAAGAGGGAACTAAGACTTCTTTTGTCTTTTATGCAGGGTAGCAACATTTTTCCTATGAGTTAACTGTATTCTCTTTCTCGCTGCTCCGGCATTAGCTTTGGAAAGAGAAAAACAACGCTCTGTCATCTCAGAATTGCCTGCTGATGGGAACTGTAAGGTAGATGAGTTCTTCTCTCCACCCATGAGCAAGTCCTTGAATGAGGTTTTACTGCAGGACAGCTCGTTCTGTTCCTCTTGCACACTGGCCTGTCCATATCTCTTAGGTTTTTAATACATTACAGTACATCCCTCTCTTAAAACAACAGTTTCATTTCTGTAGCCCAGCCCAATGACCAGTGCTAGGGAGATATTGCTGTCATCATTGCATCTTTAAAAGCTCTGCATCCATCCTTAAGAGCTTCTTTGGCCACCGACTAGGCTTAGAAATAGGCTTGGGATCCTGTCCAACCCGGTATAGGAATTTACCCCAGATGAAGATCTATCCCTGTGTGGTTCAGATTTTATATGCATGGCTCCTGCACACAAAGAATACCTGTTTCATGCAATATTTAGCAATGTGAACTACAAATTAGACCATAAACTCTTCGGTGCAGAGACCACTGAGCTTTTTAGAGCACCGGCCACGTTCAGGCTTAAAACCCAACCAGGGCCACCAGTCATTACTTCTTAGAGCGAGGCATAGCTAACAGCTTTAAAAGGAATTCCCTCATTAAATTGAAGTTGCTTTTACCCATGACAGGCCATAAAACCTGAGTCCGTGGGAGGGAATGTTTGCCTCTATGCATGCGTGTGTCTTAGCCTTTTTATTTTCAATGGGGAGAGAAAATAGAGTGGGTTGCATATTGGATACATTATCTTAGTATTAAGCTGCCATTCCCAATCTCTTTTGGATAATTGGAACAGAGAATCGCTACTTCTCATCCATCACTTCAAATGAAGGCCGTACTAAAATAATTTTGGTTGCTGGGAACCACAAATAGGATCCCTCTATCCAGATTAGTTCTTTTTTGCTCATGAAACTGTTTGAATAGGTCTTAGCACTCTGAGCCGTTGCAGGATGTATGTCAGCAGTTTTACAAGCCTTCGGGGAAATTGCTCAAATGTGTTTCTAAGGACCTCCCAGGAAGTGTTTGGTGGTGTTGAGCCTGGGGAAAGTTGTATTGGAATTTTTGTTGTTGGATTTTGGTTGTTGCTGGGTTGGGTTTTTTTAATTCCTCTAACATACTTTGTAATGCTGGTAGTAGTGCAGTAGGTTTTATGTTTCCATTGATGTAAAAAAGGTCTTACTAAAAGTTTAGGTCTTACTTCATCAAAGATTTGTAAAACTTTGGACTTAAAGTCAGACTTAGTTGTAGCTGGGCCTCCTGAACACCTAAACTGATGCAGTATAGATGGAATCACTAACTCCCAATCTTTTAGCACTAGCTGATGGCTGTGAACTCACGAACTTTCTTGTGGATATTCTGCAAAGCCCCATGAATCTGAAGGTTTTTAATGTTTTAATTTAATAAGGTTCAGTGGACCAGCTGTACACCAATTACTGTTGCCTGTGGGCCATGGTTTATGACTGTCTGAGCTACAAAAAATCGACAACCTGGCAACTTGTCTGTGTTAGTCTCATGTAATTCTGAAATTGTTCCATCTTGCTCTGTTCTGCCTGTACATCTATATTGCAGTTAATTTCCTTAAAACTGGGAGATTGCTCACTGCTGGAGTTCAAAGTGGCAGGCATGAGGTGAAATGCAAGCTTCAACTGAAAATGTTATTTGTTCTTAACGGTTATTTCAAACAAAAGAGGAAAAAATCCTCAGATTTGGATTTGGGGTACTCCATCCGTGACGAAGAGCACAGATTGAACATTTTAGGGGTGCTACAAAGATGCTGATGATTGCTTTAGTAATCTTTGTAGTCTGCCATGAAATTCTGGCAATTAAATAGCCAATGCTTCTGTTGACTACCCAAGCTTCAACAGACCTTTTAGAAACCTTCTTGTCTTTTCATGTAAATAGACATTTGGCAGTATTTTAAAATGTATACCCAGTAGATTTTGTAATGCATTTCCTTTTTTCATGTGTTTCGTGTTTAATTCAAACAAGCGTCTGACATGAAAGCTAAAGATAAAAGTGTAACACAGTACAATTAGTTTCTGTGAAGTCTGCAGATCACTAATGGAACACATCTCTTCCCCCCGCACAACTAGCATAATACAGGCCATTTTTTGGTCATTTGTGTTGTACATTAAAAGCATCAAATAGAGTGCTGTCATGTGCCTGAGCGCACGGACAGAAAGTTCCTCTGTTTGATAACGTTGGAAATAATTTTGCTTTCCAGATACGCAAATCAGTAATTGCTGCAATCGGATCAGAGACATGTAACACTTGTAATGTAATCCTTCATGTATTAAGAAAAACAATGCAGAAATTAGATCAGAGACCAGAAGAATGTATATAAAAGAAAAAGAAGTTCAATAAGCTGGTTTTCTGTTTCCACCACCATTATTGTCTAAACTGTGTTTCACGGATGTGTGTTTTGATTTCATACCAACTAATCTCTAGCTCTTTCAGATCAAATAAATGCAAGCTCAGGAGTACAGTTTGAAAGCAATGTGCTGGACTTGTGCATTTAAATCCACTGAGCCTCTTAAGAAGCAGGGTTTGTGAGCATATTTAGTGAAAAAAAATCTTGGAAAAAACTAGCATTTTGTGGAAGCGGAGAAGTATTTATTGACAGCAAACCTGCAAACCTCCTTCCTCTTTATTAATGTTCAAAGTATGGAATTTAGATCTAGATTCGGGTGCAAACTCCACCAGTTTCAAACGTGTCTGATCTGGTGCTCTAGTTTTTTGGAAAGCAAGCTTTCAGTTGCGAAATAGGCAACCGGATTTTTGTAGGATTTAGGAGAGCTGTGTCACTCCCTTTCTTACCCGTTCTGTACAGAACATATGGGTTCTTTTAAAATTATAGCATGTGTGTGGTTCTGTATTTTTTAAGGTACAGGAATATTTTTTCTTATTTCAGATCGACACTGTTTTAAAGCAGCTTGGGGGTGTAACAAAATTACACAAGATGCTGCACATCTTGACAATGCCGCACGATAATGAGAAATATGATTTCAAACCCACTTATAAGACCCAGTTCATACAACAAAGAAATGCAACACACAGATGCCACAGGTGGAACGTGCGGGGCATGATTTGAGTCTTGAATCCTCCTGTCTGTCTTTGATGATTCATAAAAATGCCCAGTTATCTGTATTGCATTTACTGTTTTTTAAAGCTTTGCTTTGAGATAAATAATAATGTTTCTAGGGGAAGTATCTTAGCTGATTTATAGGCAGAGAGTGCTGGTGGTGCTTTTTTTTTTCTTCTTTCTTTTTCTACTGCAGAGTGCTTTGGCCACTGTTAAACAGTTTAGCTAGATCCAAAGGGATACTGCTAACATGAACTGGTAAACCACCAACAGCGTTGTATCCTCCTGTGTCAAAGACCTTGTACAATGTAAAAGCTAAAGGTATTCAGATTAAGCCTTTTCTCTGGACAATTTATAAATAGAAAGCATTTCAAAACTGAGATTTATTTCTTCCCCTCCTGCCCTTTCTTTGCCATGAATACAACAGAAGGAATCTTAAAGCTCTTGCTTGTCTGCATGTCCTCTCTTTTTGCCTTTCCTGACTCTCATTTTTATTTCAACTGCAAAAGTTGTAGAAGGTTTGAACAGTTAAGAAAATGAAAATGGTGGGGACAGAAGGAAATGTGAATCTAAAACCTGGATATGATTGTCCCTGTTGCCAGTAGAATAGAGAAAAACCTGGGGAAGTTAAAGTTTAAAAAAAACAAACAAGAACAGATAAACTGCTGCATCTTGAAAAAAAGAAAAATTAATTTGGACACAAGGCAAAAATTCTCACTTCCAGATTCCGTACAAAAAGAGACATAAAGAATCACATTTCCCTGTGACCATCTGCATTTAACAAAGTATAGCATTTCTAGCGGGGAAAACATTTCCATTGTGGCATCTGGGAGCAAAGAGAGCAGCACAGCAAAAACCCTGTCCTCCATCAAGGTCTGCACCCAGGACTCCTGACTCCCAGAGCCCAAGAAGGATAAAGCTCAGGTGGAAAAGGGAGTGGGTGATAGATGCCGGAGGCATTCGGTTGCAGGAAAGAGCCTTGGAGCAATGCAGAAGAGCTAGCGGAGATGTCAGTGGGGCAGAAGGGAGGGCAGGAGGAAGCCACTGATTGCAGGTACCTCCAGTGGATTTAAAGAGCTGAGGAATGACTGATGGGCTTGGGAAAGGTGTGCATGTATTTGCTGAGGGCATAAATGGGTTTGCTAATGACTTCTTTTCATGGGGTGATTGAGGTACTGGTGATGGGAAAAAAAGCTGCTGGTGTTGACAGAGATTTCATTGGTACTACGTGACCCAGGGCATTTACGGAGCCGCTGTACCCCCGTCTCGGAGCTAAATTACTTCCCAGATGTAAGGCAAACAAGCGATTGCTCAGACTGGTCTCCTGTTCTTTATGGCTTCAGTCCTCAATACTCATTCAGCAGTAGGCAGCTGGTTCCGTTTTCTTGGTTTAGAGGTTCTGACACCAGTAAAAACAAAACAAAAAAACTTTTAATATTCCAGCAATGAAATACGCTGCAGAGTTAAATAAACGAGACCTGTCGGAGCACCCTTGTTTTCTACAGGCCTTTTCTCAGCAAAGGCATGGTTGTTTGGGAAGATCCCCTAAAACTGCAGGGGGGGCTGGCTTATCATTTAAATCCATGTGATAGTTTCTTTATCAAGAAATCTCTTTGAGATCATATCCCCTTTGATGATTATTCAGCCCCGATACTTCCTCTACTTTACAGTTATTTTAACATCTCTGAAGAACTGCCAACATACCCGCTTCAGCGGCCAATGACTGTTACGCTGCTTTTTTTAATTGGCATTCAATTTTAAGGGTTGACAGACAGTAAATAGTAAGACTTCTCTTTACTGTTCTACAGTAATTTGTCCTACAGTTGTAAATAAGTCTCTCTTGTTCTGCCTTCTGCTAAACAAAACTCACCATTTTTAGAAGAGATTGAGCAAACAGAAGATTGTCCCATTTTATGTAAGCTGTGACTGAATGGATATTACCATATGTGGTGGGTTTTTTTTTATTTTTGAGGCAAAAGAAGCAACTTATTTCTGAAAATGCTAGTTTGTTGTGGATTTTTTTTTTTAAAGGTGGATCTATTAAATTTCCTGAAGTATTTTTTTCAAATATATTGTATTTTCCATACAGACTTGTTGTGCAAGCCTGGAGGAGAATGATATTTAAAGATTTTAGGATATCTTCTTGGACTGTAACAAACAAACAAACAAGCAAGCTACTAGTTATGAGGAACAGTAATTATTCCCAATAGTCTAAACATTTTTATTCTGTATTTTTCTCTCTCTCTCGTAGACACCTTGCATTTCCAAGACTGAAAATCAGCCTCAAGGACTTGCAACGAGTGTCAGGTGGGGACAGACACCCATCAATCAGTCCACGCCCTGGGACACTGATGAGCCTCCATCTAAACAGATGAGGGAGAATGAAAACCCAGGTATGTTTCTAATCTTATTTGTAATTCTACAAGGGAAAATCGTTCAAAGCAAATTCAATGCACTATCTCCATTTACGTCCGTAAATTAGACTTCATTGTGAGCCCTTTCTTTATTCTTTAGCAGGGTTTTTCTCTCATTGTAAAGACCCCTCAAGTTTCTTCTGTGCTGGGGCTAATATAAATGTATTAAGATGCCTGCAAGTTCATTAGTGTTTTTTTTTTTTTTCTCCTTCTCTGCCTTCACTAGAGGAAAAGGCACTCTGTAATACTTTAAGACCTCTTTTATGTCCAGAACTACCTGAAATGATTTCCAGCTTCCAGACACATATCGTACATTGTGCTGCTATGCCAGACGCCTAATTACAATCTCTTTGTAGTGGCTGGAGCACCATTATTATACACACAGAGTGTTTGTCAGGGAGCCATGAAAGCACGGTGGGGAAAGAGGTTAATTTTCTTAGAAGCGTGCGCTTAAGCTGCATAAAGCGCAAAATACATAAAACCGCAAACATGCCGCATGTCACCTGATGAGTATTTTAACAATTGCACTCACATCGCCGTAGCAATTTTATGCACTTACTGGTTGGGAAAGGTTCCAGACCCTGAACCGCTTTAGATACTGTGAAGGAGAAGGGCGCGTTGGCGCAATTCGGTGGCAGACACGGGTGCAGCGGGGGAAGGCTAGGGGTGTTTATTTTTGTTCTGGTCTCCCCCATGCCGAGCCCGCCGCCATTGCCAGCCTTCCTTCGTGCCACAGGTGCAGCGCCCTGGGTCACCACGGTGGCGGCAGGCAGCCAGCCCGCCCTGATCACGCACTCCTACGGGATGACGCAGCCGCCCACCTTCAGCCCGGCCGCCAACGTCCAGGCCCCTGTCATCGGCGTCACGCCCTCCCTCCCTCCGCACGTCACCCCCCAGCTCCCGCTGATGCCAGCCCACTACCAGCTCCAGCCTCAGCCCTCCCAGCCCCTCAGCAACATGGTGGTCAACCTCCAGAGCCAGCCCTTGTACACCAACAGCCAGCCGCTCAGCATGTCCTCTATGAGCGGCGTGGGTCCGGTGGCCCATCCGGGCCCCGGGGCTGTGGGAAACGGCCACTTGGCCTGCCCCATGCTGCCGCCGCCACCGCCGGCCCTGCCCTCGGCTGCCCTGCCCAGCAGCGCGCCCACCACCAACGGGCAGGCGGCCGCCCCGCTGCCCCCCAATGCAGCGGGGGGCCCGGACAACACCAACGGGGTGCAGATGCTGCGGACGATCGGCGTGGGGAAGTACGAGTTCACGGACCCCTGGCACCCCAAAGGTAAGGCGGGCCGGCTGGGCCCCGCGGGGCGCGCAGACGGGGCGGGCAGCGGGGCCGAGGACGGCAGTGGACCCCCGGGCCTCCCCGCCGCTCTTCGGGCCTGCCGGCCCAGCTCCAGCATCTGTCTCCACGCTTTCCTTTAATGCATAGCTTTTATGAGTTAATGATGACAAAAAGCAGTGTGTTAGAAAGAGGGAGGATGAGCTGTGGATGTATTTTGTAGTGAAAAACAGCTTTCGGACCCATTAGATAAGCTGGTGCTCCTGATGGTAAAGCAGGCATCATCCCTTGCCTCTCCGTTTGAGACACACACCCATGTTTCCATCTGACCACTTTCCTTCTGGCTTCAGTTGTGCCTTAGTCACAACACTAACCTTCTTCTTCAACCGTTGTCTTCTTCCCCCTCTCGTAGGAGACCCAGCCAAATGCAGGTAACCCTGCTGACTGAAGCTGAACAACCCAAAACGTTCAGTGTTAAGGAGAAAACTGTTCATTACCAGCTTCATTGGGCTCAAATGCTGCAAAACAACCTGAGTAGTCATGAGCATTCCTGAGAGGTTGACCTTTTCTGATAAGGAGTTTCTAAATGAGCCACACCATTGGGTCATGCTGGAGTGTTATTTCTGAGTGTCTTACCCTAGACACTTCAAAAATACCTACGCTCTGTGTACTTAGTTTCTAATTTCATTTGCGGAGTTTTCCCTGCCTCCCTTAAAAATCATGACTGTGCCACGTGTGCAGGTAAAGCGAAATGTAGCTTACAAAAATATAAATGCGGACCTATCAGCAAAATCAATTACATTGATTTTAAAAAAACCACCCCAATGGCTTCATTAAGTCTGTGATATTTTATGTATACATTTGTATTCAGACACAATCCATGTGTAAATTATTTACTTGCTACAAGCTATTAAGTTCTATTGTGTAGCTCTGTATTAAAGACAAGGAATCTCTATTTAAAATGATTAGTCCAATAAGTCTTCCTACTCATTACATAAATTGTACTTTGGTATGTGCAAATCCTTACCAAACGTCTCTTGAAAAGGAGTTAAGGCACAAGCTCAGCAGTACTTTTCTAAAGCTAAATATTTTGACTGCTTTAAATTTTCAAACCCAAGCCCCAAATACGATGAGAATGCTTGCTGGATGGTGAGCTTCTGAATTTTTCTTTAAGATCTAGATGGGCTTTTAAGTGATACTGGCCCAGTCAGGTAGCAAAAAATTCACCAACAATTGCTTTATAAGAGTTTTGTTAATCCTTTCCCTTTAAAAAAAAATCAAATTCCACAAAAGCAATTTGTCAGGTTAGGTTTATAAGTTGCAAACCCTTGATTTTGTAGAAGGAGAAAGGGGAGAGATTTATACTCTAATCCTGGTAGACTGAGCTGTAGTGGTTCTGCTGGATGTCTCCCTTCTCCGTGGAAGCTATTTGTCTTCTAAAAGGCATCATCTCCACTTTTCATAGCCACCTATCCCAATTTACTGGACTGGATACTCGGATACATGATCAAATTAACACAATTTAAAGGATTGCTCGGTGTCATTGGAGACATGTGCAAATATACAATACAAGGAAAACCACATAAGCTTAAACCACTTTCACTGCGGTAATTTGATCACATATGTGAGCCCTAGTGACACTAACCTAGTGAGACAAATGAGCATGTCAGTGACTGCACACTTGAGGTTAGGAGTACTCTTAAATGCCTTGCATACTTAGGGCCAGTAGCATCAGCTGTTATTTACTCTTCCTCCATCAATTAACCTTCAGCATATCTCTGGCTAGCAGATGAAGTAAACTTCAAATCAGAGCCTAAGTAAAAAGATCGTAAAATATTTAATGTCTTTTAATATTTGATTTGCAAAGTCTCAGTCAGCATTCTTGCTTCAACTGCCGTAAACCCTAGTCTAGCGTAATTGTCGCTGCCGCTGAGCACAGTCAGCCAAGGAGGTGCTCATTAAGGTGAGGAGGAGAGTTCCTCACTAGACTATGCCAGGCATGCCAGACCTAGCTCTGGTCTGGTACGTGGAAACCTTTGTACCTAGGAGAGGCCCATAAGGAGAATATTAAAACAAGCAGTATTTCTAATCCATGACAACTGCTGACACATTAGCTGTACTGTACCTTATAAACTGCAAGCTAGAGAGCTGTTTTCCCAGGGATTAGCTAGCTTCTCTGTGAGCATCAGCTATCGACTTATTCCTGTTCCTGTAGTGGTTAAAAACAAACAAACATAAGATAACGAAGCATGCATATACAAATGTCTCGTAAGCAGGACCTATTTTATAGAGAAAAAGTCATCTCTTCCTCCATTTCCCATCTTAAAAGCCCTTACTTCTAAAGCTATAATTCTTCTTGTGAAACCTGAAGTCAGAGAAGATAAATTTTGGGTTTGGTTATTTTGAACGAGAGAAAGCATCAGGAAAGAGAAGACAACTGTGTGTCTAACCAGACTTTAAAACCTCGCTAGGATAGGATTCTTAACATAAACGGTATGGATTTCAATGTGGCTCACTTTTCATATTATTTTTTGTTTTAATTTCTGCCCTCGGGGATTTCAGTCTCTAAAGCCTGACTGATTTCACAGTCTTACATGATAGGCACCTTTCTCTCTGGGAAGGAATGGAAACTGTGAGGCAGTGCTGAGCTGTTCAAATATACAAGTTCGAACTAGTTCTCTACAAGTTTCATTTAAATATTCTCTCTCTTTCTTGGGGAACCTTGGCCAGTATTATAAGAGCCACTGCTAATGGCCTTAAGATCTATCTCATTATCCTGAGATACTCTGTATTATTATTTCACTTGACAATCCAGTCTTGTACAGGTTTGAATAATTACCCAGCTATCCCTTAAGTGAAAGAGCAGTTCTTGCTGGTTAATATGATAGGGTTTCTTATATTTTTAGACTTTATTAGGGAGCTGATTTGAAACGTCACGTTTTATTTTTCATAATTATCTTTCATTTGGCTACGTGCATGTTGGGGCCACATTATTCTGTATTCAAGCAGAACTAGGTTTCTTACATAGCTGTTTCTAAACAAAAGTAAACAAGTTGCCAAAAGTTAAAGGCACTGCTGGTATGCCGTCTCATTTGCAATAGGTCAAGAGATCTCACTTACATGACTGAAAGACTCGAGTCATTTCTGTGCCCCTGCAAAAAATATGTTTTGATAACAAGAATCATGATATAAAACAGATATGTCATTCTCTTTACAGTGTCACAGCTAATTCCCACCTAATTCCATTGAAACTAGTTGTAAGAAAATAATTTTTGCATGCATTAGAGAATCGTCTTGGTCTGGATGGATTATATTCTGTGAAGGGATTTTTCATTGCTTCTGTGATATGTTAAATACGAATGTTAAGTTTAGCTACATGATCCATTTACGTAGTGAATTTATACAGCAGTCACATTATGAGAGACATAAATAATGTTTCAAAGTAATTATTGCTTTTAGCAATGTGTGAAGAACTGCCTTATGAAATGCATGGAATCTTTCACCATACACAATCAACAGAGTTTTGAGAGGTGTCTGGTTTGGCCTGTAATTGCCCTTTGGATAGAATTTATGCCAAATACTCCTAGCTGACTTCAAAAGCCATGTCACCTTAACACAGACATGTAAGCTAATATTTTAGAGCAGAATCAGCCCTTGTTTTCTATCCATGTCCTAAGTCTTGCTCTGTAATCTAAAGATTAAGTGCCAGGGGAATTAATAAAGCAGAATATTCAGAACCATGAAGACGTTCATTGTGAGCACATTCAGTGAAGATCCACTGAAGTTCGCATAGCCAAATTTTTGTGTGGCTTCTTCAGAAAATACAGAGTTGCAAATAATATTCAAACATAATTTCAGTATCTTCAGGCTACCTGATGTGCCAGCACAAGTTGTGGCTTGTACAACATGCCTGCAGAGAAGAGAGAGGGATGGAAATCATCCCTTCAGTTTCTGACACAAGGTACCGGTATGCCATGCCATGGCACAGTGACAGAGACCAACGTCTATGTGCCTGCCAATCCAGTTGAGCCCAAACGGAGAGAAATTAATCAGTCTGATGAAGGACTAGAAGAGATTGGTTTCCTTGCAGAAATAACTGAGTAACTGAGATTTAGTCCTTGACTTTTTCGTAGGGCAGTGTGCTTCTTTATATCCAAGACTTGTAGTAAATCCAAAACTGAACCCTTGGTGGATAGCCCTGCCATATGCAGGACATAAACGTTCCAGCTTGGACTGTGAGGTCTGTTACTCGTTTGAAAAGACATAAACTTGATATACTTTGAAGCATAGTCAGTAACACAAAAAATGGGAAAAATACAGTTCTTCATTGCAGTACTTTTTCCTGCAGTGTAAAATTAGCCATGGACATCATGGGTTTTAATTTGTGGATGTTCATGGGTAATATTGATGCTTGTTTCCATAGTATTTTTGTTCTATAATTCTTTGGTTTGCAGTCCTTAACTAGTGGGAAAAGAAATCAGATGCTAATTAGTGTTCAGAATGTAATGACTGTAGAAACATAACAGTATCAGAAATAAAATCTGAATGTTAATCCTTGTAACACTAATTTCTTAACACTTCATTTTCAAGCATCACCAAATACCATGAACTAAACAATACAAAAACACAAACGAATACTGTTGCATCATCACTTATTGATTGCACCTTTCACACTTGACTTTATTGCATTGGAATTCTCATTAGACCTCAGACAATATTTACTTTCCTTAATCATGAATAGTAACAAAGTAAACTACAACATTTTGTCAATAACCATCAACTTTTTCTTCACAAAAGGCTGAGTTTTCAAAGGGATTTCAGCTTGATCTGCAATTCTGTGAGTGCACGTAGTTCTAGACATGAATGCTGGGGGGTGGGAGGTGTTTAAATTCAAAGTGCAAACTAGCATTTGGAATTCTAATAACGTTAATTAAAGGATATTGTGTGGAAAAGACTCTAGAAAGCCTGTTTGCAGTTCTCTGCACCAGAATACATGGCCTGTGTCACCTTAGGAAAATCTCCCTTATTTTTGTGTCCATAGATATAGATAGGTAGATAGATAAATAGGTCATACAAAATCATAAAATTATACATAAAATTTTAGTATGTGTGTATACATGTATATAGATATATATATAGCATATAGTTGTGGGGAAGGAAGTCTACAGTAGAAAAAATAGTGCATTCTATCTTCTGTTGGTTGTAGGAGAGTTAGTTTAGCATGGAAGTCTGTTAGCATTGTACATGCTTCTTACTGTGTTTTCCTTAAGATAGTCTTGATTTTCTGGGGCAGCCTAAATGGTACCAAGATACAGATGACTAGTGATTGTTTGTAAGCTCAACTTGGTAATGACGCATAAGAGTTCACAGAATCACAGAATGGTTGAGGTTGGAAGGGACCTCTGGAAGTTGTCTGGTCCAGCCCCCCTGCTCAGGCAGGGCCACCTGGAGCTGTTTGCCCAGGACTGTGTCCAGGTGGCTTCTGAATATCTCCAAGGGTGGAGACTCCACAACCTCCCTGGGCAAGTCACCCTCACAGTAAGGATGTGTTTCCTGATGTTCAGAGGGACCCTCCTGTGTTTCAGTTTGTGCCCATTGCCTCTGGTCCTGTTACTGGGCACCACTGAAAAGAGCCTGGCTCCATCCTCTTTGCACTCTCCCTTCAGGTATTTGTATACATTGATGAGATCCCCCTGAGCCTTCTCTTCTCCAAGCTGAACAGTCTCAGCTCTATCAGCCTTTCCTCATAGGAAGGATGCTCCAGTCCCTTCATCATCTTTGTTGTCCTTTGCTGGATTCTCCAGTAGGTCCATGTCTCTCTTGTACTGAGGAGCCCAGAACTGGACCCAGCACTCCAGGTGTGGCCTCACTGGTGCTGAGTAGAGGGAAAGGATCACCTCCCTCGACCTGCTGGCAATACTTTGCCTAATGCAGCCCAAGATACCATTAGCCTTCTTTGCTGCAAGGGCACACTGCTGGCTCATGTTTTAGCATGTTCACGCACAGTAATGAACTTAAAGCAAACTGCTGGAACAGGTCCTCTAAAATCAAATCTTTTTCAAGATTAATTACAGTCTTCTGTCATTAGAATAATCTTAATGGAATTGCAAAGTTGATGAGGGTATCTAAGCCATCAGATGAGTGAGACTAAAATACATTTCACCTTTTTGTGTTCCAGGTGGAGTATTTTCAGTAACTCTTGCCCTGTCTTTTAATGCTACTATCGGTCAGGTCATGACAGACAGTGATTTAGTTCACTGAAGAGTCAAAGAGGACTTGTAATAGTCCTAGAACATTGCCTTGCTAAATGTACAGCATAAAGAAGGTCACTGAATTCTGTTTTGATTGACAGCTCTCAGTATGTGAGTGACTTGAGATTTCCAAGTTTCAACTGGAGCAGGAGCCTCTCACCACTACCAATATTTTATGAGGGTTATTGTAAAAAAAAAAGTGTGGGGTTGCTAAAGTGTATTAAAACTCCCTGAAACTGCTGTTAAAAGTCATCTGCTCCACGCTGCCTTTTTTTTCCCGTTTTTTTAAATAAGCACAAGATTTGCAACTGTACTTCATCTGTTCTTAAAAGTACAGAGCTAAAGAACTTTGATTTTACTCTGTTATGTGATATTATGTCATCACTTGCAGATTCACTTAGGTAATTGGACAATTATATATTTGAAGACGTCTTGAGTTTCTTCCCATCCTGAAGTCTAAGACATGGTTTGCTTAGAACATGGTTTCTTATTGAATATGGTTTTGTCCATGACAGTGGCCACTAAATGCATTCAAAGTAAGTCTGAGAGCCGGCAAAGTTCTGTTGAATGACTGTTTTCTCTCCTGTCCACACAACACTATACTCGTGAAGTGCAGAATTTCTCAGGGGCTGGATGATAACCCAAATCTAGCCTCCCTTTTGGCACAGGATACATAAGTGGAAACTCTTTATAAATACAGCCCAAATTTCCAAGCAGGCTACCTATCCATCCATCCAAATGCTGTTCCAAAAATCCCTTGCAGAGAGCTGGAACTGCATTTGGATATTCTGAAAGTTATTAATTGTCCAAAACACTTGCAGAGTCTCTGTTCTCCTTTCAGCACTCCTTATGTTTAATTTCTGATTTCTCTGACCTTGTCTTCCCTTGGTCCTCTGTCTTGTTCAACTCCTGACACATATTTGGATGCAACCCTTTTCTGCATCCAGCCCATTGGATGCAGGGGAAACATACCTGTTCCCTTTCACCTTGTCCTCCTATGCCTGGAGCCACCTTAGAGCTACCTTTCCTGAACGTTCAATTCTCTCCACAAGTTTGGCCTTTCCTTGTATTTCCCACTAAGATCTCTTCCTCCTCATAGCAGGATAATTACACTTCTTTAATAATACTTAAGAATTACACTTCCCTCCTTTATTGCATGCAGGGAGGAACATTGCCACCAAGGATGAGGAAATGGCTGAGGTACTTAATGCCTTCTTTGCCTCAGTCTTTAATAGTAAGACCAGTTATCTCCAGGGTATTCAGCCCCCAGAGCTGGAAGACAGGGACAGAGAGCAGAATAAACCCCCCATAACGGAGGAGGAAGCAGTTAATGACCTGCTACACCACCTGGACACTCACAAGTCTATGGGGCCAGATGGGATCCACCTGAGAGTACTGAGGGAGCTGGCGAAGGAGCTTGCCAAGCCACTCTCCATCATTTATCAGCAGTCCTGGTTAACAGGGGAGGTCCCAGACAACTGGAGGCTTGCCAAAGTGACACCCATCTACAAGAAGGGCCAGAAGGAGGATCTGGGGAACTACAGGCCTGTCAGCCTGACCTCGGTACCAGGGAAAGTTGTGGAGTGGTTCATCTTGAGTGCGCTCAACAGGCATGTGCAGGCCAACCAGGGGATCAAGCCCAGCCACCATGGGGTCATGAAAGGCAGGTCCTGCTTGACCAACCTGATCTCCTTCTACGACCAGGTGACCCGCCTAGTGGATGAGGGAAAGGCTGTAGATGTTCTCTACCTGGACTTTAGTAAAGCCTTTGACACTGTCTCCCACAGCATTCTCCTGGAGAAGCTGGCAGCTCATGGCTTAGGCAGGTGTACTCTTTGCTGGGTAAAAAACTGTCTGGATGGCCAAGCCCAGAGAGTTGTGGTGAATGGAGTTAAATCCAGTTGGTAGTCGGTCACAAGAGGTGTTCCCCAGGGCTCTGTGTTGGGGACAGTTCTGTTTAATATCTTTATCAATGATCTGGACGAGGGGATCGAGTGCAACCTCAATAAGTTTGCAGATGACACCAAATTGGGTGACGGTGTCAATCTGCTTGAGGGTAGGAAGGCTCTACAGAGAGATCTGGACAGGCTGGATCAATGGGCTGAGGTCAATTGTATGAGGTTTAACAAGGCCAAGTGCCGGGTCCTGCACTTGGGTCACAACAACCCCATGCAACACTACAGGCTTGGGGAAGAGTGGCTGGAAAGCTGCCCGGCGGAAAAAGTCCTGGGGGTGCTGGTTGACAGCTGCCTGAACATGAGCCAGCAGTGTGCCCAGGTGGCCAAGAAAGCCAACAGCATCCTGGCTTGTATCAGAAATAGTATGGCCAGCAGGACTAGGGAAGTGATCGTTCTCCCGTACTCAGCACTGGTGAGGCCGCACCTCGAATACTGTGTTCAGTTTTGGGCCCCTCAGTACAAGAAGGACATGGACGTGCTGGATCGTGTCCAGAGAAGGGCAAGGAAGCTGGTGAAGGGTCTGGAGAACAAGTCTTATGAGGAGCAGCTGAGGGAACTGGGGTTGTTTAGTTTGGAGAAGTGGAGGCTGAGGGGAGACCTTATTGCTCTCTACAACTACCTGAAAGGAGGTTGTAGTGAGGTGGGGGTCGGTCTCTTCTCCCAGGTAACAACTGATAGGATGAGAGGAAATGGCCTCAAGTTGTGCCAGGGGAAGTTTGAATTGGATATGAGGAAAAATTTCTTCACTGAAAGGGTGATGAAGCATTGGAACAGGCTGCCCAGAGAGGTGGTGGAGTCACCATCCCTGGAGGAGTTCAAAACATGTGTAGATGTGGCACTTCAGGACATGGTTTAGTAGGCATGGAGGTGTTGAGTTGATGGTTGGACTAAATGATCCTAGAGGTCTTTTCCAACCTTAATGATTCTATGATTCTATGATTCTTTTGCTGTCATGACTTAAAAAAAATGGACAGTCAAGTTATAGCTACTACAGAGAGTCAGCAGAGAATGGGGACTTCACGCTCAGTCCGGACTAAACAAGCTGGGTCCGTCAGGAGCCGGACTGTGCATTTGTGTATACGCTTAAATGTTCTCAAGATGGGCTATTCTGTGATCTCCGTAGTTCTCCAGACAAGTGGATTTATTAAATTGCAACAGTTTTTTGGTTTCCCTACAAGAAAGAGGAAATGTCTGTTTTTGTAATCAGCAGTCCTCCATGGAGCAGTGCCTGAACTCTGAATGAAGAAGAATCATTTCTGTCTTGTTTCATTGAGAACAAGAATGAATCTGTCCCATGTTAGATTAAAAAAATCTAAACAGATTTGTGAAATAAAAACATTTCCAAATAGTGACTTTTCTTACCCTGCTGTGCCTTCAGATTGCTGATGATAAGTTCTGCTGTCCCACGGCGAGGCTGGACTTTGAGCTGCGGTCAATAATAACAATAACATGGGATTACATGACACCTTGCATCTTCAAAGTGCTTCTATGGACATAAATTTTTAAAAAAATTAACTGTAAATAACTCATGTGCACATTTTGTAAGGCTAAAGATACAGGGACTTTGAAGCAAAACCAAGAATAACTGTCAGGAAACTAGTTTTGGTGTAACGTCCCACAAATCTACTTGTTTCAGATGTCTTCTGTGTTCACAGCATACGTACTATGAGGAGAGGAATGATTTGTGTTTTGTAAATTCACGAGCATTTGTAGTAATGCTTTCTTTTCTTTAGTTTTTCTTTCATTGTTTAAGTAGTAGATAATTTGGGCAACAATTTGAATGGTGCATGCAAGAAAATTCTTCCCAGCAATGGACATACTTGTTTCTGTATGTTGTGTTCCTGTACATTGTCACAAAGATATGCTACTAAGTTCTTCCCACACAGTAGGATGGTGGGTTAAGCTTCTTGCATTCAGTCTGTTTTGTGTTATGCGTATATTCAGGTTTCTAGTTGTACCAAGTGAGGGTAACAAGGTATTTGTATATAGTGCCATCTTAATATTTACAAATCATTACATTAGATTCCCAGACTAGATATTCAGGAAAGTATCATAAGGTGACAAAATCATCACTATGAAGGAGGTACATAAGCTTGCAGGAATAATTAATTACTCATAGACAAAACTTCCATTATCTAGAGGTGCAAGTAAAAGCAGCATGAAGTTTTGTCATATTTAATACAGGAAATTACAGCATGTAATGTTGTACATGCTTACTGCTGTACTGGAAAAATCCTTGGGCTGCTGACAAAATCAGGAGGTTCAAGATAAGTATTCGACGGGGAGTATAGACAGTGATATATTCGTACACCTATGTGTGCTGACAATTAAGTCAGAAGCATTTGACTAGACAAGGTGCCAAGATACTTAGTCAAGTTTGCACAGTAGGTCTGTGTAATACTTTCCAAGGAGCTAAAACAGATTGGAGGGTTTGCCTAGAGACTTTGTACATTATGTGTTGCACAATGCTCATTGGCACTGCAACATCAAAAAACCCCAAGAATGTAGGATTAAAGAAAACATTATGTTTTTGTTCATTATTCCTCTGATGTTTCAGAGGAAGACAAAATGTGTTTTGTCCATCAATCTGCACACCGAAGTATTTGGGTGAGGATGAGGAAGATGGTATGAAAAAGACAAAATTGGCTAAAATGAAAGAGTTCTTAAGAGAAATGTGGGCTGACACTCCTGTTCAGTCTGACTGATGTATAGAGGATCCAAATCCAACATCAAGCCCAGCTCCTCTGTGTGACCTTTTCCTTGTGAATGAAGAGGGAAATGTTCCTTGCATCCCCAAGCTGTGGGTGTTCTTTAAAACAAGGATCATTTTGCACAAAACACTACCATCCTGTGGAAAACAGATGGAGGAGCAGTGCTAGTGGATTCCTGTTGCCTGTAACCTAGGAAATAGGAGATTCTGCTCTTTGCCTTTTCCTGCATGCTGTGCGGACTTTGTTACAGGTGTGAATTTTCTAGATGGCTCAATTTGCTGGGGTTTAGATGTTTTTCTGCTAGATATACTCCTGTCATGGCCAAACTGGGCTGTTTCATGAACAGCGCATTTCTTTGAGGTTTTTTTATACTTTTGTAGGATGGTTAGAGCTCTGATTTGGAAGCCATATTAAGCATCCAAATAGAAAAGCACTTTTCAGGAGCATTTCAGAAGAACTTTCGCTAGCTGGATAACAGGTAGCTCCAGGAGGAGTCAGTCAAGTGATTTCAGGTTTAGACAGATACGGATATTTAACCATCAGTATGTAGAGAATCCTTGCACTCTGAAGAAATACAGGAATCTCTCTTTCATTTGTATAAATGTAGCGAGAACAGGCGCTCATGTTCCTTCAGCTCCAGAATAACACGGTTCTTCATGTATTTTACTTGCTAGAACGGTAGAAGCACATTTGACATCCTGTCCAAGGATTAGCTATTCAGGGATAGTCAAATCTGCTCATGAGTAGAAATTGAGTACGTTACAAGAACAGTCAATCTGTTAAAGCCCCACACCAATAAGATTTTCTTCTGTGAGAACTTAAATGAGTTCACAGCCCTTCCCTGGAAGTGCCCCTTATGACTTTGGATAAGCCATCATTACTTTACTTTTTTTTTTTTTTTTTTTCTTTCTCAAAACTGCCATATAGGCAAACCATGTGCAGTGAACCTAGGTGTTATCAGTCAGGGATGCTTTAATTCACTTTCATAGAGATAAGTGGTGCTGATAACACCTCTTGGCTTTAAGGGTAAACTCAATCAAGAATTTTACTAAAGCCAGGAGATTATTTTAGCATATATTTTTGTCCAAAGTCTTGGATGCTGGAGTGCTAGATTCAGTATTTCAGTAAGATTTGGTATTTCCTGAGAGTGAGTATTCTTTTTGTATTTTAAAGAAAGTAGAGAAGGGCTATTTATGTACTGAAGATCTATAGAAGTGTCTGGAAATAATGTGTTTACATATTTAGAAGACAAATTCTAAATATCAAAATATGTTTTAATAGACAGTTAAGAGAAGGAGCCTATTTCAAAAATACAAAGTCCTTTTGCATTTATGGAGTGAGTAACATTGACTGGTTCCTACCCCTTTGAACGCACTGAGAGCAATGTTGGGTTTTTAAGATAGCTACACACTGCAGTGGGAGGTGGCCAGCCCTGGAGTAGAGTGGGACCACGCTGTGTGTTTATGACAGAAAAAGGGGTAGCCATATTGCATCCGAATGAAATAAGAGGTGGTTTTAAGGATATAATTTATAATTAGCCAGTCTGGATCTAGATTATAATTACATAGTCTGGAACTACGCCAAGACACTGAGATGAATATTTCAAGTTTGGAGGGAAGAAAAACAAGATGGTGTTTGGCTGGGTTGGTAGCTGTCTATCAGCCATGAACTCAGAACCAGGAGAGTTCAAGGAACCTACCTTGAACCTTGAACCTACCTCCCAAAAAGAGATGAAGAGACTTTTACTTAACATCTTACATGCACAACAGAATATGTAAAAAAAGAGGTTGTAATAAGGAAAAGACAAGATGACATCTTTGAATGTTATTATGTGCTTAGTAAATGAGAAAGAAGAATCATTTCTATTCAAAACTGAAGTCTTATTTTAAAGAACCCTAACCAGCCTAACCAGCAGCCTAGTCTGTTAGGTAAGATTTCTTCCCTGACTTACCTAAATTTAGGAAGTCATTTAAACACAGGCACATTTAGTCACTCAGTCATTAAACACGGGCAGCTAGGGCCTTGTTTATCCTAGAGCTGTAGTACATCTTATGTGGTCTCTTGGTACCGGCAGGGCACTGCTGTTCCATAGGTGCTGGCTATTTGTAGGGGTCTTGGCTATCCCAGAACGTCTCAAAGGGCATCAGGGACCAGTGTGTCAGCGACTGCATTGAGCTCTTGTGGTTGCCTAGGTGAATCACTCTTGGCTCTGTTGACTGCACTGATTAGGTTTTGATAGATGTTATAGGAGCTTATATACCTAACCAACTTGAATGCACTTTAATTTAAATATCTTATCATAACCTGAATCCTATCCTAAGTTTCAGGAATAGGGTCAAGAGTCTCAGCAGATGGACACCTCAGCGTGAATACAGCTTCACTGTCAGAAGTACAATATAACAAATTACCACCCTCGTATTATTTTATTGTCAATGTATTAAGAGGGTATTTTGATATTATTGGTTTAAAATTACCTAAAATTAATACAATATTTGCCTGTTAACACTGAAACATGTTGATCTCAGTGGGATAAGCAAACACATCTAGTCCCTGTTTGTGATCAAGCTGGCTTTCCTCATCTGCCCATGGAAAGCTACTTCTGAATGTCATACATCTAATGTTTTACCAGGCATCATTTTGATTAGCATAACGGAAGCTAATGTGG
Source organism: Ciconia boyciana (assembly GCF_034638445.1). Lineage (NCBI taxonomy): Eukaryota > Metazoa > Chordata > Aves > Ciconiiformes > Ciconiidae > Ciconia > Ciconia boyciana. The sequence continues at coordinate 8,785,662 of NC_132936.1, read as the reverse complement.
GCATATATTGTCAACAGTTTTGATTCATGGTTTGTTAAACTGCTCCTCACACTGTTATCTCACATAATTTCCAGTGCTGTCTTATACTGTTTAATATATTAAGGCCTACTAACAGGGTTAAGAGAGAGGCTTACATACCTCATTCAGGAGGCATCACTTGCAGTAGTGCAGTGTCCCGCAGGGTACTTGAGCTTTTTGGTTCAGCAGTGACTCAGAAAAAGAGAGTGCGTGTGCACTGTTTCCACCAGCGCTTGGTCTTTTCTCAGAGGTTTCCTCACTAATTCCCAGCTCATCATGGTCCTCATCAGCCTGTGTAATGTGCTCATCACACGCTCATTTTCAGCTTTTGATTTGGCCAGACTGTCTGCTGGGGAAGGTTTCCTCTGGTAGAAGTCTCCAGGTACATGAACAAGTGAGCTCTAAGTGTTACTGATAAAAAATCCTTTAATCCACTTTAACAATGATGAATTGGAACTGAGAACTCCTCCTTACTTTACAGATACATTCAGTTCAGAATTTCACTTAAGTCAGGAAATCATTTTACGGGCAAGACAAAAGTCCTAAATAGCCGATGTGGACAATGGGAATTAAAGGCCAAATGCTCAATTGCTCTTACTAGGTATCTGAAGCACCTCCTGATGACTGAAACTTCCACTGACATGGCTAGTTCATAGCAAATTCACTGGTCTTTGCCGTTATTTTTATTCTTAATTCACCCTGGAATTTCCCTTTTGATTTTCCTCACATTGTAGTTGGTGCATGATGAAAGGAAGTAGTTGATCTGGACCACAGAAATTCAGATTGAGCAAAGATCTGGCTAAAATGTACTTTTCTGGATTTAGATGGATTTGCTACATTGTCTTGGTAGTAAGGACATCACATCTAAAATCTGTAGTATTATCCACCTGCTGTCCTACATTTTATTTTTGCTTCTGTGTTGAGGAACATAGCATGATCAGATACAATGAAAAATGAAGTCTTTTTATTCTTCTTCTTTCCAAAAGCATGGGAGTTTGAGCTAAGGGCTCATCCAGAATGGTTTGTGCCTCTTGTAATCCCTACAGATCTCTCTTTCAATAGTGGCACTTGAATGTTTCCCACAATAGAGCTCACTGCAGCATTATACCAGGCATGAAGTAATGTCCAAGCACCAGGAGGACCCTTGGAGGCATGTTTACCCTACCTGGCCTTACTGCTGGGTTCCTTGTTGGAACATCTCGGGTACCTCCTACGTGTCATCATCTTACGTGACCTGGTCAGGCTTTAGGTGTCAACGCATGCTCCAGTACCTGGTTTCCAAGCACCCGTTTGCTATTTGCAAGCAAATGTAGGCTCAGTGTTTCATGTCTAATTTTGAAAATCTGGCCCCAGTGGCAGGTTTTTTGTGCATCAATATACTAACATCTGGCTTTTACTGGCTTGGCAGACAGTCTGTATCATTAAGTAGAACCAAACTATGCATTGATATGGATGGAGATGATCCCGCACCAATTTCCAAACGGACGGTAGGGCTATTGGCAAATTAGATAGTTGGAGAAATTCTCCATCTCTCTTCCTTTTCGTGATGTATCAGGGAATAAAATTGAGAGGAAAGCAGAAAACAAACTAATGTGAATGTAATTCCCAAATTTCAATCTTCTGTATATTATGGGTCATTACCCGTTAATTTGCTAAATGGCAGTTTTCTATGAAAGAAAAGTTTTGTTTAGCTGTATAATGATGACAGATGATGTAATTAGTATCATCCCCGCATTGAAAATGATAAAAGCATTTCTTTTGTGTGTCACTGCTTTTAGACATATCATATAAAAAATGATAACAGTATGAAAATTGCACTGGCCGCTTTCATATTGTGCATGTAGAATACCTCGGTGATATGATACAAGTAATGACAGGTACTTTGCCATGTATTCATTTTCTCCACTCTCTGGCCTTTATATTACAGCAAAATTAAAGCACAGCACTAAGCAAACCAGACGTGCCTGAATGCAGACCCATCTTATGAGACTGTAAACGGCTAGAGTCCCTTTACTATTGCTGGTTATGATAATTAAGCGATTATAAACAGGGTTTTTGAGGGAGAACATTGAATCATTTTTCAGTTAAAGAAGTTGGGGGGGTATTTTAATTTCAGGCCACATTTGTTGCTTGAATTAGTTTTAATTATATTCTGTATAAGTACTTGCCCCATATCCTGGTCTTGATAGTGGTAGATATTCTCATTTAAATATAAATAAATGCCAAACTTATTTAACATGGAAAAGTGACTGCTGTGACTGTGTAGTAACAATTTTCTCTTTGTTGCCATGGTTTGGATTTTTATATAAGCTTTGCAAATATAATAAAGCTAATGGAGCTCTTCATCCAAGGAAATGGGTATATTCAAGAAAATAAATTACATTTTGCAAGCTAATGAGCTCTACTAATTGTGTTTATCCTTGTGAATTAATACAATTTAAGCAAATCTATCCCCCAAAATCAAGCATTTGATTGCATTTTAGCTGCGTGGAAATCAGAACATCCGGATCAAATCTGAGTTTACTGGATATCCAAGGGGTAGGGGGGAAGGTTAATTTTCATTGACTTGTACAGCTGGTGCTAGCTCCCAGTAAAGCAGGAAAAGTTAGACTTTGAAAGTTGCCACTTTCATCATTATTTTTTTTATTCAGCTACTTCCCACACAGGCAGAATTCTCAACAAAGAGTTGTGTGTAATAAATCCTATGTAATACGATGGCAGGCATGTACGAGTCATGCTAATTAGCTCACATGCCCACAGGACAGGATAAAGGAAGGAAGGAAAAGGGAATAACAGTTGTACTTTTTAAGAGACAACTTGTCTTCACCCACTTCCCTCTCGCCCTCCTTTTTCTCACACTTTCCTTTGCCAACATTTGGATTTCTTTTTTTTTTTTCCTTCTTATAAACAGATTTTCATTTCAGTGAGGCATTTTAGGAGATGTAGGACAGATTAGAAAACGCTGTGTATATTCTGGCAGATTATTCTTCAGTTCGGCTTTTTGGAAGGATGTCAGAGAGTAGAGAAAATTGTCAGTTTGGACACTTGAAATGCTGCAAATACCCCCAAAAACTCGCAAGCAAACTGCGTTGGTCAGCAGCAACAAGCAAGCAAGTGCTGGCCAGGAGGTTTGTGCTATAGGAGGGTAACAGCAGTTGTCAGCAATGGGTCCTTATAGAGACAGTTTAGCTCGCCATGCGTTGGGTTGCTGCCATTTTTAACACCGTGAGAGAATGCATGCCTGAGATGAAGTCTGAGCCTAACTGACTGTACTTCCTTGGTCCTGACTGCACTGTAGCCCTGCTTTTTTATCCTGCCAGATCATTTTCAGCGCCGGTGCAGGAGTCCCAGCAGTTGAACAGCCGTCGCAGATTCCTCAGATAGAGCAGGCGTGAGATCAGAGCTCTCCTGTTTCTCGGCAGCGGGCCCCTCTTCATTTAAAACCAGGGTTGGGAAGCAGAGCCAGACAGCCTTTCACAGCTGCTGAAAAAATAGCTTCTTAAAGATGGATAGCAGGCACAAAAAAGGGCTCAGAAATGAAATTTGTTTGTTTGTTTGTTTGTTTGCTTATTGCAGCTCAGGTAAGAGCTTGGATGATCTTTCCCAGTCTGAGCACTGAAAAAATACACTCCTTCCATCCCTGGCATTCAAGTGCTTAGAGGCTGTTAGGACTTGTCTTCTAGAAGTTTTGGATTTATTATATTCGTGTAGTGAGAAGAGCAGAGCTCCTCAGTGCAGATGCAATCGCACTGTTATAAAGATGCTTAGAATAACTTATTCTGTAAGGAGTAAAGAAGAAAAATTAAGAGTGATAGTATGATCACACCTATAAGCTAGTATAATTGTGTCCAGACTAGCAATTGTATTGGAATAATAACTTTGAATGGAAAAAAATAAAATTAGTCTTGTAAATGAAATATTTATATAAGGAAAAGTCTTGATGCACAGAGCTGTTCTGGATTCCACAGATTCCCAGCTCCTCAAGCAGGCATTGACACAGACCATCTCAACTCCAGAGGAGCCAGGCCACGGATACATAAGTGTAGGGTCCCAAAGTACACATTAATGAAACCATTATCTTGTCAATGATGTGGAGTGTAGAGCTATCTTCAGCAGAGGTTACTATGATTTTTCATAAAAGAACAGGGAATTTAGTGACATTTTTATTATTTAACAGCACATCACCATTAAAAAGTAAAAAGAAGAAGCCAGAAGAGGGATAAAGTACAAAAAGCTTTACATGAAAAATATTGTTAACCTGTGATGGAAACTATAGGCAGCTTGTAGAAAAGGATCTGGAGTTTGTTCAGTTCTTGGCCTTGAAAGATTTTGATAGTAGCAGCTTAAAAGTTATCTGTTGCAGCAAAACTGGATCTCAGAAATGAGCATAGCCACGATGATATGATAGTTTTGCACCACTGACTTACTGCACAGACCCTTGCATATCAGCGAGAGTTAAAATCAAAGTAGAACTTCAGTTTTGAACTTCCTTTTTCTACAGCGTTTGAGTCAGATCTTCAGTGTTTCATGTCTCGCTGCGTGGGGTTGTAGGGGTCATTTCTTGGGCCCTGCTGACCCCATGCAGATTTATTGTAGAATTGTTTCGGTGAAAACAGAGCTTTGATACGTCATGCAGGTTGCCTAGTGACTCCTGCAAAGTGCTGACCACCCCACGTCTGAGAGGAGAGATACCTGCGCGGAGCTGGTTATATGGGTTATAAAGCTGGGACAGGTTTGAATGATAGGAAGAGTTCTGGCAGGCTGTTAGCTCTCATCAGCTGGGAAAATGGAAATGTTTATTAATAAGAACCTTTGACATGAAATGCATGATATGTGCCCCCTGCGCTAGGCCCATGATTAGTAACATTAATTATAGGAAGTTCATTATAGTCTCATGGGGTATGATATGTAATTCAGCCAGCATTTCATTGTAAATTAGCATTGATGTCCACTTTAAGTACAGTAGCTATCTATAGCAATGCAGAAGGAGCTGCAGTCAGTATGTACAATAACATCACCTTCTTATTAAATGATGGTAGGCTTTTACCTCAAAGAATTATAGACCCATTAACATTTTTTCTATGTTAAATCTTTGCTGTGGCTGGCAGTGTAATATCTGTTGCAACTAACCTACTGGTGCTATAAAAACTTTCCTTGGTGGTGTTAGAAGAGAGTCTAGCTCCTTGCTGATTTTAAAACGGAACCAGATAATTTTAAAATCCAGTTGGAAATAGTCTTGATTGCAGTTTTATTAGCAATTAAAAGAGCATGTAACCTAATGGTTTTTCCACCCTGGTCCAGAGAAATTATGCACAGTGGGCAGCTCTTCAGTTGGTGTAAACCATCAGCAATGTAATGAAAGCAATGAACCTTCACTGATTTGCACTGAGAATCTTGCCTGCTCCAAATTGTTCAAACATACGCCTTCCTAAGGCTATGCTTTATTGTTAACTTGTTTAATAATGAAAAAATATTTCATCTTACTTGAAATTCCTTTTCCGTAGCTTGACTTCCAGGAATCCCTTGTGAAACTGCCTCTATCTGGCCTCGGTTTCTTCTGAACCACACACGCTGATTCACTTACCTTCATACAAATGACCCTTACATCCAAACACAGTTTCTTTTCATCCTTATGTAGCATCTCAGAAACCAAGATAGCATCTCGGATACTCAGAGCCACTACCTTCCTGTGGTGGATCCTGGAAATGGCCAGGAGGACCATAGCCATGGTGGCCCCAAATATGTATGCTTTTAAGCAGCTGGGGAAGCAGCTGGTGGCACTGTGGGAAACATCATGCAGATGCCGGAAATCGGCTGAAGGACAGAAGTCTTCATTAAAAAACCGTATGTATATTAAAATGCATGGGTGTATAAATAGGGATCCAGTCAAAACAGAAAGAAGAGAAGAGGGAGGGTACAGGAACCATTTTTTTTTCTTTTGGAGAAAGCTGCAAGATTGCCAAGTTACTACTCCTACTTACTTGTTTGGATTGCAACGAGGTTTAGAAACGCAAGGTTAGAAGGGGCCTCCTGGGTCATTGTGTCCAATCTTCTGCAATCACAGGTAACCGTGTGCGAAATGTCTGGTTTAGGGGAGTCCAAGGCTCCCTTGCCTTTCATGCCAGTACCTACCAGGGGCCACAGAATACTTCCTCTCTGAACTTTATGACCTGTAGTGAAAGACAGAAAGCCATAGCTGTGCTGTGCCAAAGGAAGACAGGAAGAAAACTCAAGGGCAACACCAGCAGCTTACGTCCTCAGAGCTTTCTGTTTGTGTGCCTGGCAGTTTGTTCAGTTTTGTTGAGTTGCCTACCTAAACTGAAGCCGGCTCGAGAGAATTGTAAATCAAAGCAGCTCTGCAAGCGTCTGTACTAGAGAGCCGGGTAGCAGCCTGCAGCCATTTGGCAGCAAAGGATGCAAGTCGGCGAGATCCAGCACCTGTTGGGCTCTAAACACTTTTCTTAGAATTCACACAGCTGACCGGCTCCTGGGGGAAAAGCAGCAGCTGCCGGGCGGCAGTGGTTAAATATAGGAAATGGAGAACGCCACATCCAACTGGAAACGGAAAGAGGGAGACAGGAATCTACCCGCAACGAGAATTCTTCTTGGTGAAAAGGGCCCTGGGGGGATGAGGAATCGGAGGCTTTTACACCCCCTGTTTTCTCTCTTGTCCGTGACTGCACCTACAGTTGCACACTACATCAGCCTCAGGTAATGCCGGATACTTGGTTGGCAGTGACTGTATTAATGAGTGTCACTTCTGGAATGTTTTGGAGTAGCATGTGAGGGCCCTGCCTCTCACTGCAAGTCATGTATAGTTGCTGAGATGTGTTGTCCTTAATTTGACTTGATTCTTTGTAGCACTTTTAACAGCGAAAATGCTGTGAAAAGCTTAAATATGAAGCGATACAGCTTTAGCACAGATGGAGTTTGAAAAGGACATTCAACCTTCTCTAATCTTCTACTGAGATCAGCAAGTAAAGCAAAAGGAAGGACAACCTGAAAGATAATATTTTTCACTCTGATAATCTGCAGTACTTTAATTTCACCCAGGCATTTACATGGCCCCTTTACTGAAGAGTCTGAGTGTTCCTTTGCTTTAGCTGAAGGACTGTTAAAAAGGAAGAAAAAAGCAAAACCCTTTGCTTAGCCACCTTTCAGGTGGTGCCAGACATCCTCGCAGAGAAAGGGAACAATGTGAAGCTGAGGAGGCTCAGCTACAGATTGGAAGATTATTCCTATTCTTCAGACAAACACAACAAAAGAAGGCAAGAGGAAAGAACGGGGAAGAAGAAAGAAACTCCTGTTTTGCTTTATTCGCATGCTGCACACGTCCACCAGAGAGAGGCTCACGGGACACAGGTATGCCACAGCCTCTGGCCCTGGCTTAGCTCTCCGTTCTGGGAGGACATCTGGCCAGCACACTCTCCTCTCCTCCCACCCCTTCTCCTTCACACTGGGCTGCAGCAGCTCAAGCTGTCTGAGCCTGTCGTGGTGGTGATATCATGCAGTTAAATTAATTCCAAAGCCGGTCAAGCTTGGAATCAATTAGACAGGAGACAAAAAGCTGGGAAAGAGAGAAAAACAGACCAGGTGTGAAACAGCATGCAAGGAGAGGGAATAGTGGGCATGGTCCTAAAGGTGGCTTAGGGTTTGGTTTAACACAGAGGATCTGCAGGTGACAGGAGCATCAGGGCACCACACAGATCCCTTCTGTCTCCAACTATCCATACAGGGCTTCACTAACCACCTCTTGGCCATACAATCAAGATAGCATCCAGAGCTCAAGAGGAGGGTGTTCCTTTCTGTTTCAAGGACTACACTTAGATGGAAATAAAGATTCCTCAGCTTAATATACAGCAACCATCTCACTTTACCTCATTCCCTATGTCTTGACCTTGCTGTTGAGTGTAACCCAGGCCCAGGAACAGGCAGTGCTGAGCAGGCATCGTGCTCTCCATTCACAACCACAGCATCTGCTGCAATTTGGGCCAATAAATCACAAATGTTGGGAGGAAAGGACCACCTTCCTACCCTGTGTCCTGACAGCAGTTCCCACAGCGGGCATCTGATCCTTGACTGAACCTCGAGGCACTGCCATATGCAAATAGTAGTAATCTCTGGTTTGTTGTTCCTCCAGAGTTGGATGCGCCTGCGTGTGTCTGTCTGCTTGGAAGCTTAAATAAACCCAGTTGAGGTTTGTTTGCTTTTGCGAGCTTGATTCATCAGCTTGATTTCCAGAATGTGTAAAATACTTCCCAGTTGGTCAGAATGGCTTTTTGCTGTCTTTCTCCCAGGTTTGCCTTAGAGAAGACTTTTTAAAAATACATAGTTTTTAATCTTTCAATATCTTGGATGCTGGCCTGCAAAATTGTAAAGCAGCTGGCTTCTAACTGATATTTGTAATGTTTTCCATTTTCTCCAGCATAATCATCTCAGAGACCCCACGAGCAACATCAAAAAGAGTTAAATTACAACTTTATATATCGAGCCAGGTATAAGGAAAGGAACAAGGACTTCAGTAAACCAGGATAGTTTAGGAGCTTCTTTATGAAGCCACTCAGACAAACTTCAATATAATAATCCCTAGCAGGGCCATCAGAATTGCAGCCTCTACCAACTTTTACACCTTGCCTGCAAGTTACCTTGGTTTGTTTTGTACAGCTGCTCTGTTATACTGTTGTTACATTATTTTTATTTACATAGAAATACTTTACAGATAACATTTATAACAAGAAAAGAAAAAGTAAAAGGTCACTGCACCAAGCAGTCTGTGATTTATGAGTGCCTCCCTGGTCTTGCAGCCAGGAATAGTGCTTTTCACCAAAGTCGGTGGAACTATATCCTTCCTAAATTGCCATACCTGGTCAAAAGCATTTGCAGAGCTAGGACCCACACTGTTATGTGAGACTTCAGCTACTTCAGCGAGAGCAGGGAAAATTATGATTAGGTCCTTGAATCTGTTTCTAAGTGCTGGTCCTAGCTTTTCCACATATACTGTTAGCTCTTGAATAGCTCACCAACTGGTCTCCATCTATCATCAGTGGGGAAAGAGGCATTGCTAGAGGGCTGCCCATCTTTTCTGTTGATTGTGGAGCAAACTTTAGCCACTAGCTTGGCATAGGGGTGTGACGTTTGGATGCTGAGTTGTAAGCCTGGTACTTCTTGCAGACTGCCTTGCAGGTCTCCATTTCCTCATTCATCTTTTCCATAGTTAAGGGGAAGAGGTGGTTTATGGTTATTTCAGATTTCAAGTTCTTCTTCCAAAATGCAAGGCTTGGGCTTCTGTATTTCTGTTAGAAGTTATTTGAACAGTTCAGAGGTCCCTTCCAGCCTAAATTATTCTGTGGTTCTATGAGGCTACATTTTTGAACAGTTCCTTAAAATTAAAATTAGGTGGGGAAAAGCATGACTTTCAACTAGTCACAGAGCTACTTTAAATCTCTTCTTTGAAAGTTTCCCTTTGGCTGCTGTCTGAATTGTGCACAGTTTGCCCTCTAGGACCCATTTGCTCTCTGTTGGCAAATCAGGTTCTTAGAGAGATGAAAAGAATGCTGGGGATATTTTTTTCTTGAGTCTCCTGTCCAGAACCCAAATCTAATAGGCACTCTCTTCTGGTGTGCATGCAAGCCCATTAGACATCCTGTGTGTTCCCATATGAGAAGCTGGTATGTTTGATGCTGAAGTCAGTACTATCTGGATATGTTGGGTGAATTAAGCCTCTCAGACCACATCTACACTAATGAATTAAGTACGTATGAGAGTGGTCCCTGGTACGGAGATCCAGCTGGCACAGAACAGCCTGCATCCTTCTTGTTAAACTGACCTACTCATCAAGAGAGGGTGCCTGTGTGTGAATAGTCTATTGGAAAAGGTCCCTGTCCTGTTGGGAGAATGTTACTTGGCCCAGACCAAAACCATATGAGTGACAACTTAGTAGCAGAGACAACTGAGTTCTGGTGCAGAAGGGTATTCCCTGGCAATGTTGAAATTACTAGTACAGATGTTTCCTCAGGGAACCCAAGTTTACAAGCTACTATTCATGAGTTCCAAGTAAAGGCACAGTCTTCCTTCCTCTCAATGCATGTTTTTGTGGGTTGTTCCATTGGGGTTTTCTTTTGCTTTTCTCCCATACTCACTCTGAAAATGGTTTATTTTTTGTTTTGTTGTAAATTCTGCTTATTACCCCTTACTTCATAGGGTCTCTGTGATGCTTTCCATCAAATCTTCCTGATTCATTAGGACTAGGAACGACAGCACGCTGTTCCTTCAGCCTGCATACAGACAGCGTCAAACGGACAACATCCTCTGTAATATCATCTGCCAGTAGAGAAGCTGAACCTTTAACTTCAAATCCTGGCTCTTTGCCCAAATTAAAGAAATGAGTGTACACTGACCACCATGGTTTCTATGAATTAACCGCTAGAGGGAGGCACGGCAGACAGCTTATTTTATTTTTACAGACTTAGTACTGTACACAACTTTATATACTTTACACATCCAGTTTTTCTAGTCCTTCGCTTTTCCATAAACTAAAGGCAGTTTTTATACAACCCTCACTTGTTGGATCCTTATTGGGGTATTGGTTATGGGTTGTTCGTCACAGACACTGTCTCATGGCTTCGTTTTTATGAGGCATCTAATAAACTGTCACTGTGCTTGCAAAATATATTGCATTTTCACATAGTATGAAATAGTGGATTTCGTAGTTCATTTTAGTAGCCAGAATTCTCCAAACATTCCTCCTCGGTAGTTTTAAGTGCAACAGAAGCAGGCAGTCAAACATTGCAATGGCATGTTATTTCATGTAAGGATATTTTTTTTTCCCCTGCTTTCAAAACTAAAAAACCACTGCCAGCAGTGGGAATTCATCAAACTGTAACACTTGTGTGTGACGCCCTAATAGAGTCTATAATGCCGTTAGCTTGGCTTACAACATGGCAGCTAGACAGGCATATTAGCCGCATCCTTTTACATGCAGACCTTGCTGTTAAATCGTGTTTGGCTAATCTTCCCTTAGGGGAAATTGGATTTCGGCCCCTCTCCCACCTCAAAACCCACTGTAAGATATAAAATTGGTTTTTAGAAGTCTCTTTTTCTCTAAGGCACTTTAATTGGCATAAGGTAGTTCCTCCTATAGAGAAACTATTGATTAGCATTTTTATTTTGCTATACTTTAAAGTACACCACTTTCAAAAGCATTTTGTGAAATACCAAGGCAATAAACTTTGCAATAAAAAGCCAGAATGGGGACTGACTTGACTTGCTTACTCCTACCTGTCTCATTTGTTTTATTTTTTAATTTTTAAAACTGGCAAATGGCTGAAGCTGTTTTTCATTCTCCTTCTCACCATCCCTTCAGTGAAACCCAAGCTGGGCATGGGAGTCGGTGTCAAGTACACAGCAAGATTTGCCCCTGGAGTTGAGGGGACGGGAGTTCCAGGTAGCTTTGTCCAGTGCAGCGTGTTCTTCAGTGCCCACGTCAGGAAAAAAGCAGGCACAGCCTGTGCTTGGTCTTCCCCTCCTTCCCTCCTTCCCCTCCTTCCCCTCAGCGCTGGGGTTGCTGACAGTGCTGCAGCACCAGCCCTGAGGAAGTGGGACAAAGTCATTAGCAAAAATAGATTTGGGGGATTTTTCTACAAGAAAATAGGCATGCATCTTAACATCTCATTTGATTTTTCTAGCATACTTTATTAGACTTTTTTAAAAGTCTTTGATGCATTATTTTATCTTTAAAAAGATGTTAAAATGCCTCTTTTAGTCCTCAACACCTATTTTCAGCATGAGTACATTGGTGACCACTTGCAGGGCTTTGTTCCTTTGGGCTTTCTTTGTTCCCAGAAATTAAATAAGTTACAATTTTAAATGTGACAGTCCCTGAAGTTAAGTCTGTCTCATGTCTGTGTCAGACTCAGTTTTCTCTTAGTTAATGGGTTGCTGACAGCAGTTTTCTCTTAGTTAATGGGTTACTGACAGCCTGAAGTCAGGAAGTCGTATGAGTTCTAGCTACAGAGCATCTCCCGAATGCCACGTTTTTTCAATTTATCTTTTGTCTTCTACTGCTGATCATATCCTAAAAGCAAAAATAACACTTGGCCTCTTTCTGTTCACCAGCACCAGTGAAAATAAAATTTAAGTAGGTAGATGGCAACACTATGTGTCTGGAAACTTGTATATTCAATAAAGTAAATATACAAGTTGCTTGAGCTTTGTAGCAGTAGAGTACATGAGTACTCAAGAGCAAAAATGTTGAGTGAAAACAACTTGGTGATCCCAGTCCAATCTTGTTACATTACTTATCATCAAAATCCAGGGCTTGGAGGCAGAATAATTTTGACCTAAGGCGAAGCATTCATGTATTTACTCTGTGCTTTCTTTTCTAGAAACCATTATGGGGGTACATTGCTCTGCCTGGATCTTGTGTTTAATGGTACTTCGCATCCATCTATGCCACTGAGACGGATTTAATTTTAGAATGTTTCAGAAGCGCCTTTTTGCCAATCAGACATTAGCTGTACAAAATCACCATGAACTGCTTTGCTTTCTCAGCATGGCTCAGCTTTATCCTCAGTCAATAGACATCTTATCAATCCTTGTTCAAAGACATTCTCTGCTTCCCCTGGGCTAGTGCTGGTGATAGATAAAAAGTCTGCAAGCTTGGGTTGTGATTTGTTAGTCCCAAGTTATTTGAGGCAAATGGATAATAAACAAATTTTGAAAGTCCACCCAGTTCATTAAAACTTGAAGCAGTCATTTGAAAGTGTGGTGGGGTTTCAGAGGGCTCTCAGCTTCACAGCATGGCCCATGATGATGCGTGTACAAACCAAAATGTAGTATAAAGTACACTTCTTTCATCTTCACAAAGAGGTTTTATCATACAGCCTTAAAGACCTTTAGATCTTTCTACATCTGAAAGGAAGATCCGGCATCTTTTGGAATTTCTCCGTATAGATTCAGAACCCCTTTAGTGACTATTCTTTTGAATCTCTGGGTTAACTCTCATTTTTGTTTTGTATTAAAGTTCCTTTTTTTACTGCCTTTATACTTACAAGGGTCATTAGAGGATTATCCCTAAACTTCAGAATATTAGCAGTTTCTGACAGCTCTTGCTATTTCCCTTCCTATAGTTAACTTGACTTTTCACTTGAACCAAAAAATAATTCTTGTCATTGCTTTATTTTAATTATAAAAATTTCCTTGAAGAACGTCTTCAGTTTTCTTTAGTGTCAGTGTGATAGTCTTCCACATCGTATCAGACAAATGAAAGGTTTCATAAGAACAATTTTTCCTTGTTAATATTAAGAACATCTACAGCTATGGATCAAGACTACTCTTTTAGAAGCAAGTTCATTGCTACTTCTGTAGCAATTAGGTATTATTAGAAAATAACTTCATTTTTTATGGATTTGTCTATGGGTACATGGGAAAAACATAAGCAAAGCTTCTTCTTTAATGAACATAAAATATAAAATGTTCTGCAATCTAACTACACTCTGTGAATAACTAATTGTAATCTGTGCATATGCCCAGACAGCTTGCTTTCCCCATCCACTAAGCTTTCAAGACAGCCATTAGTCTAAAATAAACAGCCATTTCCAACTGGGAAAATTACAAAGAACTTTTGAGAAGGCTGGGCCATCTGAGAATGCTCTAGTATGAGAAGGCAAACCTAAAAGCATTTAAAACACAGAGAGGTTTACTCTCATGGGCCAACATGCTAAGGACTTAAGAGAAAAGGAATGTGTATAAGCAGTGGTATTAGCGTTTATTATAGTAATGCAGTGACTGGAAAAGTACAGGTAAATGGTGAAATGTGATACATCTGCCATCTGTTTTAGCCCATCAGATTCTTAGAAAGCCAAATATACTGTCATGGAGAGACTGTTCTGCTGCTGCCTTAGTTTGCCTCATTACTGTGGCTGAAAAGCTTCTGTAGGCAGATTTCTCAAATGTTACCAGTCCTGGGTGCCTGTTGTAGGGCCTGGGATAAGAAAATTCCCCCAACCTGATGAAGGTTCCTGAAGCACAGTAGCAGAGGGAGTGCCAGGATATTTCCCGAATTAATTTGGAGGGTTCTGATGGTGGATTCCTTCTTCTTCTTTCCCTCCTCCTTCTCCTCCCCCTCCTCCTCCTCTTCTTCCTTCTCCTTCCATACCATAATTCTTACTTTGGTAGAACCCATCATTCCACCTCCTACAAAGAGATTTGGAAGAGATAGCTCTCAGATTACAGTTTCCATGTTGCTGTTCATCAAAGGTTGCAATAAAAGTCACCAGAAATAGAATAATGGGGACAGGTTTCTGGAGGTCCCCAGTCTGTCGGGATACCAGAGGCTCAGGAATGCCAGTGGGATATTAGCAGATCACAAAGAAGTGATAGGAACTCATCATACAACGCTGGACATTCAGATGAGTGAATAAATATACTGTCTCTCTGCCAAATTATTTTTGGTTTGAAACAAAAGGAATGTTTTAATGGATAAATTACGTTATAAGCCTTAGAACTATTAAAGTCCTACCTATTTGTGCAGGCAATATCATCTACCACTATGAGAGGTGGAGAGAAAAACTACAGACACAAACATTTTATTTTTATTTAGCTGAAGGAAGCAATGCGTATATGGGTATGAGTCTCGGAAACAGATGTGCGCAAAAATGTATGCATGATTTACAGCAATTATGTATGTAAACTTGATAGTAATGCATGTCGCAGATGACTAAAGACCTAAGGGGTCGTTTGCATATGCAAAATTATCCACTGATTCTTTGGACCCAGTTTTCACACTATGGTGTGACCAGATTAACTCCCACCCTTGTGGAATTGAGACCCTTAGAGATACTGTAGGGTTTTTCTCCCATCTCTTTAAACAAACCTTATTTTTCATCAACCTATGTTACACATGAAAATGTAAAGGAGAGTAAAGATAGCTAAATTGAAAGAGTGCTCTGAGCTGCCTGCCTTGCCGTCATGTCTTGTACGGTAGTTTGATCTGATTTTCAGAAAAAAGTGGAAGAAATTCTGCAGGAGGCACTTGTAGGACCTCTCCTAAGCTTATATAGCTCATCATTTTCATTTGAAATCTCCTTCTATTAATATTTCATAATTTCAAAGTAGAAAGAAATCCATATGGCAGAAGGATGAGAATAACAGGATTTTCTCTTTGTTTACCTTTTATGCAAGGTAGCTGGAAAGGTAAGTAGGGTTTCTCGGGGAGTAGGGAGGATTTGGTTGAATCTTTTACAAAGGTTTTCTGTGTTGTTGTCACTTCAGCATGTTCACTTTCATCCAAAATCAGTTCAGCTTGTATTGAGAACTGAAAGAGATTTCCAAACTTCTGTAAGGGTCTGAAGCTTATATGATCACAGTATTTTGATAGCAGTGGGTCTTGCTATTGTTCCACTATTTTTTAATTTGATTAGCCCATATAAGCCAAATTTTGCAAAGGGTTCCTGTTCTCAAAGACTGTAATTTTTCTCCCAATTTCATTAAACACCTAATGAGGGAAGAGAGGCTTCTACATTGCCTCCACTGAAGAAATGTGGAACATCTCAGGAGCATTAGGAAGGCCTCACTTTTTCTATCAGAGCTCAGTCTTCCTGAAAACCAGAAAATGCAACCATGAGACTCCCTCCCAAGGAAACCATCCTTGCATGCTCACAGACTTATTTGTTTTTCTCGGATGAATGTCTGGTGGCCAAATGTTGCCCCCCTTGCATTATGCTGCTATGACTGAGTGAGGCATTTGGCTTGTTGACTAATAAGCATAAAATACAATTAATTGCAAGAGTTCAGAGAAGTCTCAGCTGAGGAAGCTTCTTAGAGCAATGCAGCTACTTAAAGTGAAGTATCTGCAGAGGAAATATTTCACCGTTGTATGGGCCATCAGATTCTTAGGTGGCAAACAGTTTGACAGGGCTGACACTGTGCATGGCCCCAACACCCTCGCTGGCTGGAACAGGTCCCTTCCCACTCATTCCCCTACCCTTTAGACAAGGAGGCCAAGACACAAAGTTGTGGTGACTCGCTAAGGTTCACATAGCGTATCTGTCACACGGCTTTGAATCATAGCACTTGGTCTCAGCAATCTGCTTCTCTCTTCTGAAATGAGAGTAACACATGCTAACACACATACTCATCTAGATCTCAGTCCCTAATGTTGATTTATCAACAGGGTTTCAATTTCTCCTCCCATTATTCCCACATATGCTCTTTTTTTCACCCATATAGGACAGAGTCATGCACCATCACAGTCCGGCATCAAACCCTGAGTAGCTCTGCATGCGTTCAACTCGACATGTGGGAGTTCTGGAGGGGATGTATGTTTATGGAGGATTAGGGGCTTGAAGGAGGTGGTACTTCGTGATTTCACTGACTGAATGATTCAAGCTGCCTTTGCAAACTAGCCATCGGGACCACGCTGCGTTTGTCTGGAGGTCGCACTAGTTTGAGTGCTCCTGAATGTGGAATGAGCTCTTGTTATCCTGACTCCAAAATTGTTTTCTCTGAGGTTTGATACCACAGTTTCTGCTGATCTGTGATGCTAGTGTATTATGTTGTTATCATGTGCTTATATTCTTATCCTAAAACCACAATAAATAAAAAATCTTCAGTGTAGAGAATGAGGACAAGTCAGACAAGCCTGCCTGCTAAATTACTTTCCATTCCTGTGGTGGTTTCTATGATTGGATTAAAAGAGGTTGTCAGTGTATGCTCATCCTGTAACTGCCTACCCTGTCCCCTGGCTAGGTATAAATAAAGGCTTGGCAGGTTCTAGTACAGCATCTTGTTTAACCTCTACAAGTACCAATATTTACTCAGAAATTTAAAACAATGTGTTCAGCCTTCTCTTACTGGAGGGCAACAGGAGTACAGGAGGACAGCCAGTCATGTCCGTGGCATGTCTGCTCTCCCCGTGGGGTTTCCCTTGCGTTATCTCTTGGCTGTCTGCTTTTGGTTAATGTAAGAACTGAATTATGAACTGCTCAGGAATTCCAGACCCATTACCGCAGTCTGCTTTGCAGAGAGCTCTCTGTTAGGTATTCAGTGATCGCCTTTCTCTTACCCCCCGGAATGGAGCTAGAAATGAGACATTTGCTGTTCTGTATTTTCCAGCAGTTGAGTATCGTGATAGCCACACTTGCAGATCTACAGACCTGTGTCCATGCTTTCATTGTGCAATCCCTTTTCTCTGGTTCCTCTAACTTTTGCTGTTGCTGCTGTTGAGAGTGCAATGGATTTAATCATGTGTATGGGTAAAACAATGTAGAAGAAAAAGCTTGGAAATTCTGCATATTAAAAACAAAAGTCACTTATTAAATTTAAAATAATAATAGTATTACGCTGTATTTCCACAACATTTTCTCATTACAGAAAAGGCATTAAAATCCTTACAAGGGCGTGTGAATGGGTTGTTTTCTAAAAAGTACGTTTCTACTCAAAGAAAAAAATCTTCACCTCTGAAATGGTCTTTATCAGGCAGCCTGTGAAAATACACAACTTGAGAGAAAGCCACTGAGTACAGAGCAGCAAAAAAGAGATTATAGTACCTCTGCGTGGTCTAGGTATTGAAGCAGACCCCTCTGCCCATTCCTTTGTTCCCTGAATCCCTAGAGCCTTCCCCCCCTTTCACCGTGACACTTCTGCAATCTCTTTGAGCTGCTGCGGCTTCCTACCCGCCTGTCTGTCTCATTGCTGCCCTCCAGCCCTGGCACTGCAGTCCACTCTGCTTGCTTTTATTTTCTTTTACCCTGACCATTGTCTGTCCCCCTGTCCCCAGAGGGGCTTAGGGATTAGCACACCAATGCACCCGAATCTGGCCCTGAGCTCCAGGCTGGAGTTAGCAGTTCTGAGCTGGGCTTTAAGAACAGAGATTGCAAGGGGCAGCTGGCACAGCAGGGTATCACACATAGGACAGGTAATAGGAAAGAACAAAAAAATTGGTACATCTAAAATCCCACCTCTCTTGAAGACCTGGGTTCCTTTTGGAAACTTGGATTCACACCCTCAAACTCCATCATTTAGACCTTTAATTCATGTATGGCCAAGCAGAGGGGGGATAGCGAGGACAAACAGCCTGTTGGGCAGAGATCTTGACTAACAAATAGGAAACCCAGGCTCAGTTCCCTGAGTTAGGGACTCAAACTCACGTCTCCCACCTCTCAGGGGAGTAGCCAGCCTCAATAGCCTTGGTGTGGTGTGCTGGTTTTGGCTGGGGTAGAGTTAATTTTCTCCATAGTAGCTAGGATGGGGCTATGTTTTGGATTTGTGCTGAAAACAGTGTTGATAACTCAGGGATGTTTTTGTCACTGCTGAGCAGTGCTTACACAGAGTCAAGGCCTTTTCTGCTCCTCACCCCACCCCACCAGCGAGTCGGCTGGGGGGGCACAAGGAGTTGGGAGGGGACACAGCCAGGATAGTTGATCCAAACTGACCAAAGGGCTATTCCATACCATATGGCGTCATGCTCGGCATATAAAGCTGGGGGAAGAAGAAGGAAGGGGGGGACATTTGGAGTGATGGCGTTTGTCTTCCCCAGTAACCATTACGCGTGATGGAGCCCTGCTTTCCTGGAGATGGCTGAACACCTGCCTGCCCATGGGAAGGAGTGAATGAATGCCTTGCTTTGCTTTGCTTGTGTGTGTGGCTTTTGCTTTCCGTATTAAACTGTCTTTATCTCAACCCACGAGTTTTCTCACTTTTACCCTTCCAATTCTCTCCCCCATCCCACCGAGGGTGAGTGAGCAAGCAGCTGTGTGGGGCTTAGTTGCCGGCTGGGGTTAAACCAAGACACCTGTTTTGTAGAGAACAGATGTTATAAGGAAGCTGTAGCCTCAGGACATCCCTCATGGAAGAATTGAATGGGAAAGTTGCACAGCCAACAGCAAAGGAGAAAAGCCCAGGGCTTGGTTTAATTACGGATGCCAAGGGATCTTCTGTAGCAGTGAAACAAGAAGGCAGGAAATTCAGAGATGTGGGACAGTATACGGTTGTGGGGAAGCAACGGTCACTCCAGCCAATGGGCCTTTCCACTGGCCATCCAGGGACCTAACTGTGCTTAGGTGTACATCTAGGCATCCTAATTCTGCTGGTTACCATTAATGGCTGTGGCTGTGGTGCCATTTCACTTTTTTAAGCTCGCTAATGATCCAACCCCCTGGTTCATGCATAGCTGGGTGCTGGATGTGCGTCTAGTTAAGTCCCCTTGTCATAAAACAGGCTGGCAGGACGGTCTGCGAGGGGTCTGGAAATCACTCTCCTGCTCTTTTATCTGAACTTCTTGGTGATATTCTCAGTATGTGTTCAAGAAAGATTTGATGGAAAAGCTAAGGCTATCATTCCTTAAAGATGAAACAGGCTCCTAGGTGACTGGCTGAGATCCTGTAGGACTGACAGTTTTGAGGCTGCCAAGATTTACTTTAATTATATATATTCTATAATTAATGTAATGTGAGATATGTATATATAATTAATAAAGTTAGGGTGTCTGGAGTCTTGTATAAGTTAATAAATAACCCGAATTAATAAATAAAACAAATACATGGGGCTACCCATAAAGAGAACTGCAAAGCAACACAAGGAGGGGGCTGCAGATTTCTGCACATGCAGTTGGAGGAATCAGATTTTCTGAGTTCCCTGAAAAATGCCCTGGCTTTCTGTTTGGTCGTAGGGGTGAGTTAAGACATTCATAGTGATCTGTGATGCCCTGTGTGATTTGTGTTCTGCAGGTCTAAAGGAGACCTTTCTTTTATGTGTGGGCATAACAGCTGAAATTAGGGGAAACATTTCTGGTGAAGATTTCAGAGGTAGAAAACTGGCACACTGGGGGTTGCCTCAGCCATTGCCTTCTGGAATATATCAGCTGGAAATGAGATCAAAATGTCACGTCTCTGCGTGATGGGGTTGTACTTGGGCTGATTTCAGGTCCTAGCTGTTAAAATGGGTCTGGTACAAAGCTTGTTGAACAATTGCATGGCAATCAGAGAACAACTGTAAATCAATTTGTGAAATACAGCCTGATCTGCATACTTTCTGCTAAATAGTCTTTTACAGTTTAAACTTTTTTTAAGGCTCAAAATCTGCTAATGATATATAATACACAACCTAGATATAAAAATTAGTAAATCCACAATATCATTGCCTTTATTCCACAGAGTATCAGTCTTGCCCTGGCTACTTTCAAGCTCTGTTTCTAAATCAAATGCATGAAATAGCTGTCCAGCTTTCTTGCTGGAAAACATTAACTTGGGATTTTATTGTTGCTACTGAAGAAACTGTCCTACTCAGACTGTCAAAGCAAAGAGGAAGAAAGTTTTACAGATGCTGCTTATCCCTTATGAATGTCTGTCTGTTCTCCCACATAAGACTGGATT
Organism: Ciconia boyciana; assembly: GCF_034638445.1. Taxonomy (NCBI): domain Eukaryota; kingdom Metazoa; phylum Chordata; class Aves; order Ciconiiformes; family Ciconiidae; genus Ciconia; species Ciconia boyciana. The sequence goes on along the minus strand of NC_132936.1, from coordinate 8,765,275 downwards.
AGGGGAGAATCAAAGGGAATTTTCGGTGTCATTAATAGCTGGTCATAGGAAGCTGTGCATAATTAAGATTCAGAAAGGATGGCTACTTCACATCAGTGAGCGGAGGTTCTCCAGCTAGACCTTCTTGCCTAAAGAAAAGAGAAATATTCACCTCCAGTGCCCCTAAACAAAAAAGATGATAGGAGCAAGTAAGCAAAAATATATTTAAAACCAAGGGGGGAGATTTACATGGGGGGTGGGGGTAGAAGGAGACCACAAGGTTGCAAAAGACCTTTGCTAAGTGGAGCAAGAGGAGAAAAAAATAGATATATCCTCTTAAATCTGCAGTGAGTCACCACAGGTCATGTTTTATGGGGGTTTTATTGCATGTTTCATGTGTACCTTGGAGAATAAAACCATATGATCTGATTAGATTACTTAGTACTGGGAGTGTAAGGTAAGAGCATAAATTGAATGCAATTATTTTTAAAGGAAATTATATTCCTGCTGCTTTCTGTCTGTCTGCTGTCCTCTATCTTTTTCTTTTTATTGTCTCTTTTATCTTGGTTCTAAGATGGCTTTCACACCGTATCTACCTTGCAATCCCCTGGTTTGTATGAAGGCAATTCACAGCTCAGTGCATTGCCTGTCTTCTCTGATTGTTTACAACTGGTTTATTAACCAGGCTTTGTCTTGGACTATCTTCGCTTCATCAGGAGGGAGGGGGAGAGCACAGTTGTTCATTTTGCATTAAGCATGTGTGCTGATGTGGAAATATCCAACCATACCCCTCAGCGGAGATATCTGTGTTAAAATGAAACCAACTTTTATAGGAAAAAAATTAATTTATTACCAATGCAAGGTTATTACTTGGACCATATAATCCAGTGTAAGTATGTGATATTGCCTCCACCTAAGAGTCCTGTATTCCTGATTAAAAAGTGCCAGAGGGGAGTATATGCCTTGCAAACACTTATCTGCCCTGTTTTCAATTTCACCTGCTACAATATTCCATTTGAACTCTTTCTTAGAATTTTCCAGCTGAAGTGAAATATTTGACTTTCGCATTGGGCTGCAATTTCGGGGTGAGAGGGCAGGGGCTTGAGAAATTTCTTCCTTTTCCCCGCTGCCTTCCTGTTCCTTCCCCTAGAAATATGTTGCCGTAAGTGCCTTTGGCAAAATAGTGATTAGCTATAATGAAGATCTGTCTGAGAGAGATTACTGCCTTTATGAGGTGGCATTTTTCAATGTGACTGTGCCTGTACCTTCCAGGCAGTTTGCTTTCTCTGTCCACAATTATATTTATTTATTTTCTTCTATAGTTTTAAATACCCAGGCTAGGCCAGGCTGATTTATTCATATTATTTAAGTAGACACAACATGTAATGTATTGAACCACACGTTCTAACATTATATATTATTACCCTTCCCGTCTACAATAATGCTTGAATAAAATAAAGATTGAAAAACTATGTTGAGAGACGTATCTAGTCTAATGATTTTTGGATCTCCCCTGGGCTCCAGACCTGTTTCCTGGGGTAAGATTCATCTCACCTTACTTCAGGCAATCTACAGGGTAGATGTTGACATTTGAGGTAGTTGTCATGGGCTCTTTTTCCAGTCAGTGGAGATCTAGACAAGAGCATTAAGGGATTCTGGGGCAATTAGTCTGATCCTCAAAATAGGAATTGTCTATGTGACTCCATTGGCTCTGTTGACTACATCTCCACTGTCTGTTGAGAGAGCCATGAACGACTGGCCCAGCCAGAGACATTTACATCAAGTCGGATGGATTCCAGCCCTTATGTCCTACTAAAATCTCAGCCTGTAACTCTGCAGATGTCCTACGATCAGCATAAGATTCTTTCACTCAAAACCAATGATTTACCACCTCCTTTACTCAGTTGCTGTGAGCAGCAATGTCATCTCACCTGCCCTCTCCTGGTATCGTGTTCAACATGTATGTCTCCTTCCTCATAGCCAGGTTGAATGCACAAGTCTTGCAGCTTTTTCTGCCTTTCCATGATACAGGCTTTCCAGGTCATGCGCATAGCCTAAGCTCTTTTCCCATCTCTCTTCATCTCGTATCTTGGCCACTAGAACTTCATTTTCTTTGGCTTTGGCTTTGACATGATCAGGCCTGTTCCTTTCAGAGCTTTCAAGGAAGCTGCTGGAAAGACTGTAGACTGTCTTCAGGTTGCCCAACTTTATGAATCTCTCTATTGCCCTCATTTATTCTGCTTCATCACGTATGTTACCTGCATTCACATTAAAGGTCCTTAAAAGTCTATGCCTTTCCTGTCTACCAATTTTTAGTCACTACTGTTAACTACTGAAGAAGCTGCTGTGCTCAGACATCATACCTGAGACATCATATCTGCTTAGGAGGCCATCTCTTTCCTTTTCAACCCAGCACTTTCTTTTCCCATGCTGCTCCTTACACTAGGGAAGTATGCCTATAAGTATCTCTAAGAGCACCACATGGTTCTCCTTCCAGTCCATCTGGAAAACTCTCCTCCTTCATGTTTAGCAGGGGCTCACAGGTAGCTCTAGGAGATCTGTACTTAGACACAAGCTTCATCACCGTTGGGACACCTCCATGTCCATGGCTAACGCACGCGTGTCCATGGCTAACCACGGCGAACAGTACCTTTGAGCTGCCTGTTCCCTTGGAAGAGTAACGTCATCATGATTTCTCCCCTTGAGCCAGGCAGCATTTTGGCTGTATGCAGTGGTCTTCATCTATGCTTCCATTTTGACTGAAGCCCAGTAGGAACCTATTACAAGCTCCGTGTTCACGTTTCCTGTTGCTTGAACAAACTTTATTCTGACTTGCATTGTCTTTCCCCTTCCCAGTGCTCACCCATCCATTTTCTGAAGCTGCACTTCTCCCCGCCGCCGCACACTCACACCCACACACGCTGCAAAAATAAGGAGAAATAATTTACTTTTTCTTTTAAAACATGGGTACACACAGGATTGACCACTTCTTCACCTTTTGAGAGTATCGCTTTGTTAACATCATTTTCAATAGAAGTCTTTATCTGTGCTTTTACAGGTCTAGTCTTTTTAACCTTCTGCAGTATGTTCTTGGACTTCATGATGTTACCCAGATCCATTATTATCTAAATACTGGGGAAGCAGACAGGGGAGGGAAGAGAGAATGACAAGTGACTCCTTAAAGTGCTGTTCTCAGTAGCTCTTTACAATATGCATTAGGAACAGCAGGGAGAACAGCTTTCATGGTAGATCTGAGCCAGTTAAAAAAGAAGTTATGGTGCATAGTCTCAAAAAAAAAAGGGGCTGGTTCATATCTGTCACCGTCAGTCTTGGCATTTCATGTTTGCATACGGCGATCCTGTTGTGCATAGTCTAGACAGAGCGGTGTCAGGTTTGCCCCCGCTGCTTTACAGTCATGCTGGCTATAGTTTGCTCGTGAAAAAAATCTCTTTAGGTGTTTTGGGATGCAGAAGGCTCAAGATCTTAAAATGCTGCTCTCTAGAGTGTATGTTCCTATTAATTGGCCCATAAAGATCCCCTTATTTATTATTGTTTAATTATATGCAACCTGTTGCTGCAAAATAGCTGTGCATAATTGCTATTTATTTCTGTGCTGGCTTGTGGGTACGTGTATTTAAAAGATACATTTTGGGTTTAGTGAATTCTGTGTTGCTGATTGTTCAAAGTGACTTTATTTTCCGTTGTCTTTTCTCTAAATGTTCTTTTGATATTTAGAGTGTTAGTGATGATATTATTACATTGCTGTTAGCTATTGAATGAATGATTGCTGTTGTATTCTGAATGTGCTGATGCTCAAAATCTGTGATATAAATAAACTTCCTCTGGTAACATCATTATAATAGCACAAGCAGCAGAAATTTATGGGAAGAACAGATTAAATGCTTAGACTTAAATTCTTCAGCGTGCAACTCTGCTTAAACTGCTGTGTCTGAATTTTGGGTTGCTGAATCAGGTGGAAAAAATCAAACTGACACATCGCTTGTCTGTGCATTTTTACTATGATATATTATGTTACCAGAAGAAAAAGCTCAAAAGCTACTATTGATAATCCTGGCTAAAACTTGGAACATAAATTATTAAGATCTGTAGTTTCTTTTCAAAGTGGCCTGGGACTTAATGCATATATCACAGCAAGGAAATGTAACATCAATATGTACTTATGCATTATAACATGAGACATTTTTATGTATGTGATAAAGCATTCACTATGTAACTGTTTGTCTAAGCAACAGATAGGAGAAATTCACACAGTTAATCATATTTATTTAGCTAATTAACAACTAATAGTATTAATCATAAAATGCATGAACATTTGAAAAGTAATTTATTATTGAATATGAAAACTATTCGTAAACTTGCTTTCCAAAGTATATTTTGTTTATTTATATTCATAAAATCTCCCAAGATTCCCAGTCTCAGTATTTCACATACTTATCCCATAAATTGAAAATGCGGGATACAAAGTACCATATCAAGAGTTTACCAAAGATACGTACACCTCCACTAACCATCTCCAATTACAGTGTGTAGTCACTTCTAGGCTAGGGAAATGAGACTCCCCAAGTCAGTGTTGCTTATCTCTGGATTGCTGTAGTCACCTACACTTTGTGCGGAGCTTCAGGATTTCCCAGAAATGGGCTGAAAGGTAATATTATAATTATGCAATAAGATTAGCGCACTGGTCCCCAACCTTTGCTGCCCCTTGGCAGCAATACTGAGCAAGTAATGTTGTACAGTGGGATCATAATTTGTTCTTCCTGTCAGCCTTAAGAGTTAACTCCTTAATTCCCTGTAGCTGCGAGCAATGCTGTCCCTTAACAACCTGTTGGGAAATAGTGAAAAAGCTGAAGACATCACCAGCGTCTGGGTTTCTAATTCAGTAGGTTTGTTCTCTTCCTTTCGATAACTTTTTTATTACAAGTTTAATAGTGCCCAGTGAGACTCACTAATAAATGAATGAGTGTTCATTTCCTGCACAGGTTTTGTCAAATTTGCCCTATTATCTCCCAGGTTCAGACTAAGAGTAATAGAGTGACAAGGCTCGTCTTTGAAAATTGAGGAGAGGGATATCAGTCTCTCCGGGGGAAGAGCAGGAAGATATGAATAAATGCAAACTTAAAGCACAAAATTGAAAAATAATTTAAAATCACGTTTTACCTACATTTTTCGAATGTTTATTTGTAACTATGTTTAAATTAATCGAAGTAAATGACTGAACTCAGCGGGTATGTGAAAGCTGAAATATATAATCACTCACAGAAAGCGTTACAGCAACACATTAGTAGTGCTGTGGAGATGGCTGTGTGGGAGGCATTTTCGTACTAAATCCTTTTTTTTTCAGTTATTTATAATTGTTTCAGGAAAAAAATACATCCCTTCAGGGCTTTGGACTGGAAGAGCGGGTACTTGCTTTCTTTACGATGGTGCATTTTAAAATTGGCCGTGTTCTCTATGGCCATTTTAAAGTTCTCATAGTGTGGTACAACTGCTTTACACCAGCTGAATTTTTTTCCAAATGTGGTTTGTCTGGTTTGGGGTTCATTTTCGATGAGCTGAGTGTTAGTTTATTGCAGAAAGGAAAGCTTTCAGTCAGTAACTCCAACCTGACTTGGACCTTAATCCTGCAATGATTTATGCACATATTTAACGTGTCCTGTAGAGCAGCCAATGGGCCTGGAGTCTGTGCTTTATGGTACTGCCGTCCTCTGGAAATGGGAGAGAGACTGGCTGATGGGAAGCGTTAGCAAAGAGTAGCCACAATTAACAATAACTTTAAATGCACACTTAAAGTGGGCTGCAAAGCACACAATTAAACACATGTTTGAGTCTCATCATACTGGCAGACTCTTTCCAAATATTCAGAAATTACCTGGGCTTAAACCTCGTAGAGATGCTGTTAGAGCTGAAGAAATTAAATGTAAAAATAATGAAGCTATATATTTCTATGCATGTGTACAATTTGGTATTGGATCATTTCAACATTGCACTCAACTTCTGAACATCAGTTACATTTCTCTTTTATGCACAGTGAACGAAACTGCAGTTCAGCCATATTATGATCTGAGCATATACGAATATATTGCAATCTGTATACCCAAAATGGGCATTCTAGCTTGCAAGTATTTGTGCATTTAAAATTATGCATAAGATCATATAGATAAGGCCTGTAAAATTATAAATTACTGCAGTCCGATTGGATTCTAAGAATTATGAGATTATTTTAAAAGTATATATGCTTTTGTAAACTAATCTGGTTACCTAATTTAACAGATAATAGCATCCTTTTGTGGATTTTTGTGGTGGGGGAGTGGGAGGAGAAAGGGGGAAGGTTTTCATCCCTCCTATAGAATACTGTAAAGAGATTTTAAAGGAGGAATTTTAAATTATATAGAAAGGTTCTAATTTTCTCTGAAGTCATATGGAACTCAGCACGAAGTGCTGATGACTTATTTTCATGTAAATGCTTCATCTTGATGTAATTCATATGGCATCAGCACTGATAAGTAATCAGACCTTTCTGATAAAACCTAAAGCACAGAAGAATAAATGAATGCCATGCAGTTAACTCCTAACTGTAAAGCCATACTATAGCATTGGTTTCAACTGCGTAATCCATAAAATATACCAAAACCACGTAAACCAGCGTGACCGCAGTACACGTGAGCCTGACAGTAGCTCATGGTACTGTACAAGACCGCATTGCTCTGTGCGGGCTGCTGTGACACACAATCCACTGCAGCCATCCGAGGCTGAGTTTAAGCTTGCTAAGCTTCGGCATGGCATACTGACCTCGGTCATGGGGCAGCAGTGTATTTTAATATCTAATTAAAGTTATGCATATGAATAGGCTTACGGACACCCTCCTCACTCAGAGTTGAGGAGTCTTTGTTCAGATCCCAAATGAATTTTGTTTGTGTGTGTATCAGTGTTTTCTGCTAGCCGGGGACAAAGACATATTAATACTTATTCAGTCTTTTGTAATATCCTTTGCAATCTTCAAATTAAGGTGCCATGTAAGTATATTGTAGTGTTGTCGGTTGTTCTTGTTATTAATCCTGAAATAATAAAATGTGTATTAGATAGAATCAGGGCAGCTCAACGGTATATTGCAGGCTATAAGCTTTCATTAACAGCTACAAGAAATTTTTTGTTAACTCAGTGTGTGTAGAGACAGGGAGGGAGAGGAGCTGGAGGGAGTGTGATTTGGGCTTGATAAAGAGAGGATAAAACAGGGGTAGGATTTGGATTCTGGTCAGATCTGGCTGCTCTTCAGCTTTGTCCATCAGTTGTCTTCTGGCAATACATTGTGCTGCATGCTCAAACATAATAATGGTCCTTTATAATGGTCTTTTAAACGTGTGTTTCCTGGGCCAGGTAGGTTAATGTGCAATAGCTTTTTATTTTTACTGGGTTTTTGCATTGGTCTCAGCAAATAGGTGAATGCAGAGTGCTACAGAGTGCAGCAGCTTTGGTGATTTTTTTCACTATGATTAAGGAATAGTTCATCTATAACCGGAGCAGATCTCAGTCACCAGGAGACTGCAGTGACAAAAAGGGGTATTTAATCATCTGGCTAGGATAGGATCAGGAAAGAAAGCCCATTGTTATTGCTGCAATCTGACTGCTGAGGAGAAGCAGCCAGAAGTGAACCACCAGCTCCTACTTCCATCCATCTGCTCCCTCCTTTCTCCATTTTTCTAAACATTTTGTTTTGGCCAGTTTAATTATGATCAGCAGAGGCACTTGACAGAAGCTCTTTGTTCTGACAGGCGTGGTGGGTCCTGCGATTTCGGCACTCCTCTGGCTGTGAATGGCGGAGGAGCGCTACAGAAACAAGAGTGAGATGATAACCTCAGGAGGTCCTTTCCCCTCACCTACATGTCACACACACTTGGAAGGACAGGCGTGGTTTTTTCTCAAACACCTTTGGCTGGAGTGGCATGTGAAAACCCGTTTCACATGTCGGTTATGCAGTGCCTGGTGTTTTCATGTTCCTCAAAGGCATCTGATGCTGCTGAAGCATCATGACAACTTGGCTGTGTTTGGGATCAGAAGGTTCAGCATCTCTTGGGCCTGCTGCATCTGCTGGTTCATTTGGCAAGAGAAGCACTGGTTCATAGTAATGCCTTCCACATCCCAAGTTAAGCAGAAGAATATATTAATTGTAGTTATGTGTTGTCATCTGTACACTTGGGAAACAATTAAGGAAAACCTTCCTAATTTTCTGTGCAAGCTGAGCCTCGGGTGTTCTGTAATAAACCAGCAAACTGTGACTTTGGCGTTTGGATGTATTTGAACCTTGCATGACTGTTGAGCTAAAAATGAAGCAATTCTTTCATTCCTTAATTCTGATCTTAACACTTTACTTGCACAGTTTTCTGAATTGCAGGCTTCTGAAGTTTCCCAAAGTAGCATTGTTATGTGGCTTTATAGAGTCTTTTGTGGGATTACATACGTCTGAGAAAAGGAATCAGATGATTCTCCTACATGAATAGTGCTGCATTTCTTTAGCAACATTTCTCCTTGATCTACACGTTTCATTTTTTCTCACCAGATTACAAAGAGAAATTGAGTCAAAAAAGTCCTGGCCAGTGCTAGACAAGGAAACAGCGTGTTGTTAGAGTGGAAAGTGAAAGCTCCGTATCTTCTGCTTAGGCCACTTCCCTTTGCTTTGGATGAAGGGAGGCTGCAGGTGTTGTGCCAGCACCCGGCGCAGTGCAGAGAGCAGCACATGAATGCCCTAGAGTGTGCAGTTAAGCTGAGTTGAGCTCTGCCAGTTTAAGCAATCAATCAAACCAGTCTGCCTTCCTCATCAGTTAATGCAATGAATGAGATTCATAATGTACCATGAAATTAGAAGCTTTTCTGTGGAGGTTTAAAAACAGAAATGTGACTGCTTAGATAAACGCTATACGATTGCCTTCAGTTCCCAATCATATGCTATCAACTTCAATTAGGTTTAAAATTATCATAGGATTTGACTTTTGCATCTGGGCAGTGTCTTAAATTGGGGTGTTGGTCATAGGTAAATACAATCTGACCACCAAAACATGTGGAAGAAACAGTAGGAGACTACACTGACACATTGCAGCTAATGGCAACTCTTAAAGCTGCAAGGCTGGTTTACAAGCATTCCTGTAAATCAACTTCTCTAACATGTTTTAGGCATTAGAAATTCTGCTATCACACCGCTGTGGTTAAAAATCACGTTACAAATGGCAAGGGCATGTTGTAGGATTCCTCAAATGCCTTACAGTGGTGCTGATGTTTCTTTAGTGTTGATGGCAATATACTTTCTCAGTATTAATTGAAATAGTCCTTCCAACAGATGCAGTGGCTTATCTAAGCCTATCATTATAGTAGCCATATGCTTACTGGGAAAGTGCAGTATCTTATTTCCCGGAAAGTTAAAGAATTATTGACAGTTTAAGTGACAGCATGGTATATAGGGAGAGGCCATAGTGAAAAAGTTACCTGATAGCTTAGATTTATTTTTTCCTGTTGAGTTTCAATTGTCAACACTCCTTGTAATAATAAAACTCTTTGCATGGAGAAGACTATAATTTAATTTACTACTGTGAATATTGATTCCTGGATAGTACACTCTTTATCCTGCAGATGACCTAGATCCTTAGTTCCCTAAGGGTTTTGAATAATAACAGCAGGAAAAGGGTCTGGATTACATAAGAGACTTGATGGAGATTAGTTACTTTCTCTGCTGACATTTTAATTTTATTCATTTAATTTGTTCCTCATATTCCTCATCTTGCTTTGTAAGCTGGAAACCATTGTCAGTTGGATTGGTGTTGATGAGCACTGAATGTTTTAAACATCATTCTTCCCAATCATACCAAAGCTTATGTTCAAAGTAAACCAGAAAAGACCACGTTCACTTAGAGAAGTGATTTCATTTCTCATGAATTGAAATAATCCTCAAAGTGGTGATTTAGTCCATGTCTCTATATTAGGAGGATGGTCGCCGTGGGCTCCTGACAGAACCTCCTTAGAGGCCATCATGGTGTTGGGTTGCAGCTTCTTTAGCTGGGAATGCAGGGAATTCAATGCAGGGAATACAATGCAGGGAAACCTGATGGAGTTCCCCCTGGGAATCCACAAAATCCACTACTGCCAACTCCAGTCATTGAAAGAAACGACAAGACCTCCAAAAGTGATACAGGATTCTTGAAAAAGTAGGAAAAGACAGGCAGGAAAGAAGGTCAGGGGAGGGAGGGAGAGAAGAAGGGGTTGGGGGGAGAAAGGACGGAAGGGCATATCATCTGCTTTCTGAATCCCCAGTGTCAGGGTGCACATGGACCAAATATTCGGGGTTTTGAAGGCTCTGTAGCCATAGGGCCCAGTGATCAGTCGGGGTATTGGGAGCCTAAGAAAATTATCAGGTCTCTCGCAATTCTCTATCTATCCACAGGAATGTGGCAGAATTGCACCTGGAAAACCCAGAACAGAACATGACAAAACAGCATAAAACAGGCGTTACTTCAGCAATTTTTTTTAGCAGTATTTCCTTTGCCCAGTTATTTTGAGCCACTCTAAGGCGATTAGAGCGGCTCGTTACCGACGCTCAGGAGCTGAGAAGGCGAGTTGTGTTCCCTTTTGAGAGAACTGTCACTATCTCTGCGTGAGCTCAGATGGAATTGAATAAAAGTCTGTTTTGTGCTCAGAGTACCGAGCGAGCCCTCTTTTTGCTTTCGGTGATTGTGGGTTAATACAGGCAGCTGGGGGATCTGAAGCCTGTTTCCTCTGTCTTGCAGCCGGCTGCTCTGTGAGCTCACTTCCAGCAGAAGGTATTGTATATGTACATTAAAGACCTGTTTTCCCTGTCGCCTAAGCATTTCCGTGCTGCCCACCAAAGAAACCTTTACCTAATTTAGTGACTGTTTTCTCCCTCAGACACTTTCTAGTTGAGGACCTAACTAACTAATACTTTTAAGCTTATGAAAATCTTTCACCATCCTTATTAGAAAGAAGGAGAAAAGATGTAATTGCCTGGTTAGGGTTTGTGGTGGGCACATTTATTAGCATAGATAATTTCCTAACTATAATGGACACATAAAATTGCTTTTATATAAAAATAGAATTCTCAAAATATCGTTAAGTCCCTGAAAGTTACGTTTTAATTTTTTCTAAGATGAGACAACAAATCTGACAGTACAGCTCTCTATCTGTCATGGACATACAGGGAGAAAATTATTGTATGTGGGAAGTGATAAACCCTCTAAACCCTTCTCTGTCTGGCACCAGGACTGAAATATGAGAAAGAGATTCTTTGAATAATTGGAAGATATTTTTGTTGAAAATAAAAGTTTTAAAGTTTTGATAATAGACTTTTGGGTCAGAAGGTTATGTGCTTAGATAGCTTGTTTGTGTACCAGGAAAACCAGTATACTTGACCACAGGTTCAGTTTCCAAGCAGCTAATGACCCCAAACATTCTTAGAAACAGTAGAAGCATTTAAGAAATGGTATAATGAAAGCTGAAAAGAAAATCAGGATCGAGCAGACTGGTTTTTAGTTGTAACCTTAGCCATTTGGAGCAGATGCAGATTTTATTTCGCTCAACACAGCCGCTGCTGTTCCTTATATATCTCCAACACTTCACGTTGCACAGTATGTTCATACAGCACAATCTTCAGGCACAGAGAGAGAAGAATGAACAGTTTTTATTACCTGTAGTTTTTAGATAGGTGTGGCTTCTTAATTAAGTGTTGCATTTTGAATCACCAAATATATTTAAATTTCAGTCTTGGCAGTACTGAATGTTATTATTGGACTCAAAATCTAGGTGAGCCTCTTAAAAGATTGTGGGATAGGGGGCATGTCAGCACTGGGCAAAAGCATTATCCATTCAGACTGCATGTGAATATGCAGAGCTTCATATGAATTTTTATTGTGTTAAAGAAAAGAGTTAAGGAAAAAGCCAGAAGGGTTTGGCGGAGAAAAAAAATATCTGCGTTTGTAAGTAACAGGATTTTGTAATTTAGCCCGTATGTTAATGGCAAAATGAGCCCTTAAAAGTATTCTTTTCTACAGTACTTCATTAATGGCTACTGGTTAATAAGGCTGCTCTGATTTCAATAGTTGCCTTAATTTAAAATGCTACCTTGATTTTCACAGGAATGGCTCTTATTCCATGAATAAATTATTACTTTGTCACTGTTTTGGTCAGCACTATTAACTATGGAATATATTCTGGCTGGTCATTTTAAGTGTCTTTCTTATCAGTATTGTGCCTGGCATTCATTATCCTCTTATCTCTCTGCCATTTCTCTCAGTGGAGAGGTAATGGATTGATTACTTTTACTGCTATATTGGTCAGGATGTACAACAAATTCTCTTCAGCTCTACAGCTCATTCATCATGGATATCCTTTAATCCCCCATCCCTGAGTTTAAACGTTTCATTCTCTTCATATATATTGGAAATTATTAGCAAAGACAAGAATCCAAGCAGTGGATCTTTTATCGCTCATTTACTGTAAAACATAGTCACTGAAAATCCAGGGAGGGTTCTCACAGTTATGCTGCTCAGGGGGGTTTAAGTGCCACAGAACCACTAATTCAGCAGCATTTGCATTTTCTGAAATACTGATTTCTTTGTTGCAACTGGAGAATTATTGAAAAGAAAATCCACAAAAAATGTTCTTTGTGATATGGTGCTCCCCAGTGTGCTGCATATGCATATGGGTAGTAACAGAATCTCTTCTATATAGGTGCATATTTTTAACTCATAGATGGCATTGGAAAATAAAGGCAGTTTTCCGATAAAAAAATTGCGTGCTGTACATAGTACACGCATACTATGTGGAAAACTCTGTTAGAGCAAGTTGAATGGGAATCACAGGGTTTCCTCATCTGGCAGACCTCTAGCAATTGGAGAACAGAGAGTAGGAGTGCTTTCCTTGGCTTTTCTAAGAAACTTGTTCTTCCTGGCAAAACTGTCTTTGCAGAAGAGTCCAGCAGGCATCAACATTTTGTCTGGAAGGACCTTGGTGAAGGACCAAGCCAGTAGAAACTCTATAGGACAAGCTGAAACTGACATTACACAGAAAGACCCTTCTAGAGATAGGGAAGAATAGAGAGTTCCTGCCTTCGGTACATGAAGGGCACAGAAAGGCTCTGTATTGCAAGGGAGGTTCCCCTAAATATAGCCATGTAGAAGGTGTAGCTCTATGTCACTAACTGCTCATCCTCCAGAAGGTACCTTTGCTTCCCTTCTCCTTGGCACTGTTTCTGATGCTGATGCTTATCAGTCTAGTCTGCACGCAGACGCTGATGCGAGGTTATACTAGCATCTCTTCTGCAGAAAGTGCTTAACCTGGACTTTTTGAAGGCATCAGCTTCATCCTGGGAACGGACAAACCTGACTCCAGAACAAATGGAGGAAAGAAATATTCAAAATCTTCCAAACGAGTATTAGTTAAATATACAGAAAGGCACCTGTCACTACAAAGTATTTAACTCTGAGGAGCAAAACCAGAAATGGCTGATAGTCCCGTGACTCAGTCTCCGTTACAGTCAAGCCCTTCCTGAGTCTCTTGATGATGAGGGCTTCTTGCAATACATTGAGGTTCACAAACGGCCTCTCTAATGCTTTTTCCTCATGTCTGTACCCTGGTGTTACCCTCCTCATCAATAAAGATCAAGATCTTTTCAGAATTATCCCAGACTGGTCATGACTGATAGACAGCAGGGGAGGAATTAAAAAACAGATAGCCATACAGTGACCTGGAAGAGCAGCAAGTCCATTCAGACAGGGTGGTGGTACTCATGCATTTGTTTTTAAATAGAAGACACATGCTATCGATCAATTAGAATGATGAGTCATCTAAAATGCTGTCAATATTCAAGTGACAACAGCCATGATGCCTCTGAACAGGAAAGAACGAAAGAAGGAAATCTTCAAGGCTATTAGAGAAGGGCCTGTATTTGCTCATGTATCGTACAATGCTACAACAGACTGCAGAGAATAGACCAAGCGCAAGTGACCCACTGTTCAAAGGTGTAAAGACATAGAAATTTACCTTTTTTATTAAAAGCTTAAATAGTAAAGCACCGAAACGTTTCCACTAGTGTATCTGCCCACTGTAAACCACAGAACTGCTGCATGTTTTCCCTCAAGAAAAGGGAGAGAGTGCTTTCTTCTGATGGCAACACACTTCCTAACATGAGGTTTTGCAACAAAAATATATTGCATATCAAGATCCTTTAAGACTGTCTTGCCTTCTCAATTAAGGAAGAAAAAAAAAAAGAAATCACTTATCATTATACTTGTATTACTTGTATTCAGTCTCTGGAGAGACAGTCCAGAAGGAAGATTGTATCACTTCAGCCGGGTAGTGAAATCTCTGTAAGCAGCCCCTTGCCTCTTTGACACCTTCTCTTAGATGACTTGTCAGAGTCTCTGCCTCTGACATCTCTTTTAGATGTCTTTTGTAGTTGCTTTAAATGGAACATGGCCAAAAATTAAGTTCTCATCCTTCCCTATGTCCCTTTTATTGTTATCAACAGTGCTATTATCATCCCCGTCTCTCAGCAGTCGGCATGTTCATAGTTACAGTTCTGAATGTTTTACTTGCCAGAATTTCTCTGGTCGGATCAACAAGGTTTTTGTCACTGCTCTAGAAGTAATTAGGAAGGACAGATTTCTCAGCAAGAGAGAGGCACGCAAGCAAATCTAGACCCATGTTAGGATCCTTGAAGGTTACTGCATAAAGAGAAAAGATTTTTAGTAGGGCAGTAGAGCCCAACAGAGGGAAAAAAGTAATATTTCCCTCTATGCTGTTTTAATTTGTACTGAAACTATTAATAGCCCAGGCTTTTCTCATTTCCTGTATTTTTCACAGTGTGTTGTCCCTTTCTGCTTTTCTTCCACCAGATTGAAATAAAGAGTTATTTGTTGTCTTTAGAAATGTCATTTGTCCTGTATCACAGTATTTGATTTCCTGGCACCTTTTGCTCAGCTCCGCGGTTCACAGTGTGGATAATGTTGTGTCTCAGCGACCCCATCATATTGTAGTACGACACTGAAATTCTTTCAGGTACACATGAGAGGGAGAACTGCTAAAAGAGTTCGATGTTGCATTCTCCCACAAAGAGCACTCTGTATTTCAGCCGATCATTTATTTAACATTTGACAGCCTCCAAAAGGAAGGGAGGGTTATCCGTACACATAAATGCATTCTGGAAGGGAGAGATTCAGCCTGTATTACAGTCAGGCAGTCTCCTCATCCACCTCATTTGGCTGATTTCTGCTAGTATTTAAACAATTTCAAAAGCAACCTGTCATGGTTTAACCCCAGCCGGCAACTAAGCCCCACACAGCCACTCGCTCGCTCCCCCTCGGTGGGATGGGGGAGAGAATTGGAAGGGTAAAAGTGAGAAAACTCGTGGGTTGAGATAAAGACAGTTTAATAGGGAAAGCAAAAGCCACACACACAAGCAAAGCAAAACAAGGCATTCATTCACTCCTTCCCATGGGCAGGCAGGTGTTCAGCCATCATCTCCAGGAAAGCAGGGCTCCATCACGCGTAACGGTTACTGGGGAAGACAAACGCCATCGCTGTGAATGTCCCCCCCTTCCTTCTTCTTCCCCAGCTTTACATGCTGAGCATGACACCATATGGTATGGAATAACCCTTTGGTCAGTTGGGGTCAGCTGTCCCAGCCGTGTCCCCTCCCAACTCCTTGTGCCCCCCCAGCCGACTCGCTGGTGGGGTGGGGTGAGGAGCAGAAAAGGCCTTGACTCTGTGTAAGCACTGCTCAGCAGTGACAAAAACATCCCTGAGTTATCAACACTGTTTCCAGCACAAATCCAAAACATAGCCCCATCCTAGCTACTGTGGAGAAAATTAACTCTATCCCAGCCAAAATCAGCACACAACTCTTACAGAAGTCCTACTTTCAGTCTGCCATACCTTTGGATGTAGCTTTCAGGCTCCAGCGTTCAGCCAGAAATCAATTATTCACCATCCTTAGAGAAGGTGTCCTCCAGACTGTGCTCCTCTGGACCCGGGACAGGGTTGATGCCACACTGTGGGCTATAGTGGAGTTTGATGTGGGCTGGGACTTGGGACTGAGAGCTGCAGGGTTGGTGTCCAGGGAGCTGCAGCCTCACAAGGGAGATGCCCGGTGAGTTTTTGGGTGCTCCACTGTCAGGCAGTGCTGATGTACACGCTTTCTAGGTTTCCCCAAAGCTTGTGTCTACCCAAGTACTTGGGCAACTTTAATCTTGTCCTTGGTGATTACCTTTCTGCTTGTACTTCTGCCTGAACTCAAGTATCCAGTTTCTGTTATCTACACCAAGATCACTTGAAGCTCAGCTACCATCCTCTGATTCCATATGTGGAGGAGCATGCACCAGTGTGGTATTTCCAGCTGACTAGTGCAAAATAAGGTTGTTCTCTGCTTTTTCAGTGCAAGGAGCTTCTAAATTAGCGTCTCTTTTAAATTGCTACCTCTGCCGTGGATTACCTCTGTGACCTTACTTTATTTTAATAATTTTGTCAAAAATATATTCAAATGGATGTGTCAAATTTGTCATCAAGAGCCCTTAATACTATTCTTAATATACTATAGGGCATTAAGATCATCATTGAGAGACCAAATATTATTTTGCTGTATTTTTCTTCCATATAACTCCTGTGCACTGATTTGACAATTTTGGTCATTTTGCATGTTTCTGCTTTTGAGTGTCTTGTGAGTAATATGAGATTAAATACCAAAACCAAATATGAATATAGCAAAATTTTAGATGTTGAACAGCTGAAGAAATAGTAGCCAAATTTCATTGAAGATACACTATTTTCAAGAAAGTAGCTTAAAATATGAAAGATTTATCAACAATTATATTAAAATATGGTACTTAATTTCTGATTGTTTTGATTTTGATTAGAAATGCTAATTCAAATAAATTCAAGCTGAAGAAACATTTTTGAAAACTTGCAGTTGAAAAGAGTTTCAACAACCATCACTGAATAGAATATGGGAGAATTAATGAGATCCTTCTTAAAGCATGTTGAAAATTAAAAGCTGAGCATAGCGCTGCCAAGTTTTAGCACTATTCTTTAAAAACATGCAATACAATATTCACTAAGTTTTGAGCAAATGTTTTACAAATGGGGGGGGTTCTGATCTTTTTATAAACTGATTTTATTATAGGGGCATTTTATTATTAGATTATTTGTCTTGCTAGGAAAATGCTTTCCTTTTTTCATCTTCAGATTAGACTGAGACTTAGCTTGGGAGATTAACTTAGAGATTTGGGGGTTTTGGTTTCCTAGTGCTATCCAGGATAACTCTCCTCCCAGTTTCACAAGAACAAGTGCCATATCGAGTGTTTGCGATGTGAAGTTTGAGAAGGCTATTATCAAACTCTGAAAAAAATACCGAACTTCTGCTTTATAATAACTTTTTAATACAGTATCAGAAAGATGAAAAAGATCTGCCTGGAGACTGGCATTTAGCTATTGTGCTCTTTTAAATTAAATGACAGCTCGTACAGGCGTTCCAGGGCTAGGTGTAGAATCCTGTTATTTAAACATTGTCAAAGCTTGGGTTTAATTAACTCTAATTCAGTGTAGTTTCCCCATCCTTGCGTACTCTTTCTGTCTTTCTTTCACTCCCTCTCTGTCTTTTTCTTTCTGCTGGCCTTGAAGGGCTTCGGAGTGCCTGTCAGGGTTACAGTATGATTTCAAATGCCTTCGTGCCTGTTGCTGGGTGGAAAGAAAATTACGTCCTGGCAGAGCAGCGACGAAGCATTTCATTGTCAGCCGGGAGATTCGGGTTGCAGGGTAAAGCTGGAGTGCTAAGTCTCAGCCTGGCTGTGGCTCTTAATGTTTCAAATGATGTATGCGTGGTTTCTAAGGCAAACGGAGCCGCGCTGCTTCTCTGATCAAAATCGCGGAGGGCGCGTTTGGACTTCCAGGCCAGAGTGAACAAGTCGTTTGTCAACTTCACCGTCAAATGAGGTGGTGGAGGTTGCTCCGTGCCTGTCCTCGAAATGTCGCGGGAAGGGCTGTTGTGCCGGCAGGGTTGGGAGCTCTGGAATCACAGCGCATTGAGGACCACAGCCCAACCGTAGCTGAGGATGCGGCCGGGGATGAGTACCGGCTCCGAAGAAAATCAGCCAGCAGCATGTGGCAGGGGATGGTGAAGCCATGAAGCAGTGGGGTGGCATAAACACATAAAGAGATCAAAGTCTTAAGTTGCCCTTCATTCAGTGCTCATTCAAATTATTATTTTTTGGCAGAAGTAGTTCAGATTAAAGACAACCTTTCCTGAATGCTTTTAAATAAATAAATTCCTTGCTATGTATATCTAGCTCTCTTTCTCGTCTCTTTGATATGCTACTGGGGTTCCTCAGTCTCTATGGATATATGAATTATTACTCCATTTTTTCAACATGATTTTGGATGGCAAATATTCCTAGGCTCTGAATGGCGATTTTGTAATGAAAGTTGCACTAGAATAGGCCAGGAACAAAACAGTACCAATTAAGGTTTGCTTTTATGTAGCTACTATTCAAAAGCAGTCATCCAGCCTTTGGGTTGTTTTCCACCTCAGTTATGCTCAGACCAACAGCCTGGTTGTCAAAAGTAAGCCCTAAACTTCCTTCTCTTTCTGTCTGAATTCCCCTTTCCCTCTTTGCATTCAATTCACGTGCTTTTTTTTCAGAGCTTTCGGAGCTTTTATGGCTTCAGAAGCCTCTTCATTCCTCCCGGTGACTTCCCAAATAGTGAAAAAAGTCACGTGCTGATTTTCCCCAGACCAAGAGACCTCTTTTTGCCCTAGTCAGCTGCCAGCATACACATGGTGTCCTTCACGCCTGTGGCTCCGGTGCCGGGTGCTCCCCGTCCACCGGGAGCGATGCGGGCAGCCCTCAGCAATCTCTGCCTTTCAGTGGATGAGAGTCAACCCAGCTGGATCAAAGGAGTTGGAAAATGTGGATGGCTAATCAAAGCTAATCAGCTAGCCTTCCTTTGTACTTAACAGCGAGAGAGATGGACAATCCTGGGGGAAACCCAGCTGTGCTGAAACAGATGTCCAAGGAAGCGAGAAGACTCTCCCTCTGGAGATGCCTGTCTCTGTCTGCGGAAGGAGCCTGGATAACGAAGTTAAGGCTAAATGCCTTTTACACAGCTAAATGTAGATTTGATTAATTTTAGCCCAAAATATGTACCCTGTGTAAAAGTATGCAAGTGTGTTTATCACAATTCAACTTTAATAAGCAGTGTTTTGAGGAGTGCTCTCCTGTCCTCTACCTGAGGGACCGGTGAGCGCAAGGAAAGCAATTGCATCCTCAGCCGTCTGCTGCAGTGCTAACAGAGGTGGACTGAAACAACTGTCAAAGCTGACACATCAAAGATCTTTCTAGCATTTCCCAGCCTTGAGAAAAAACAACCCGCTCAGATGTTTTCCTTAAATATTTTGTAGATTTTTCCAAGAATGCGCCACTTCTCGTTTAAAAAAAAAAAAAAAAGATTTTAATAAAGATAGCTCAGTTATTTTTCCGTCACTCAAAGACAGCTGTGATTCTTCTTATTAAAAACATTGATCCGCATGCGATACCGTTAATACTGGGAAATAAGACTGACTTAACGATATATATTGCTAGTGCATGTATATCATATATATGAAATTATAAACTTAAAAATGGGTATACAAAATAAATACTGCAACTTGAAATTATAAAAGGGCAAGAGTTGTGTTACTTTCCAGTCTAGTAGAAATGAATAGGCACATACAGTACATTGTTCTCCTTTGCTGGTTTTTAAGGCATGAAAAGCAATTTGAAGTGTAGTCTTGCTTTAATGCCATTTAGATTCCTCCCACAGTAATGTCAGCGCCTTTCTTGTGTGTGTGAGTGTCTACATAACGTGTTTCTAAAAAAGAAACTTAGTTCAGTTCTGGTTTAAAAAGTTTTGTTGTGTTACCACTATTCATGCAAGCTCTAGATTTTCTGTAGTTCCATGAAAAAAATGCATTTAAGGTTTATTGCTGAAGTTTCCACCAACCCATCAAGGGCAGTGCTTCGGGACATGTGTGGTGCTTTGCTTTAGGTGCCAGAAGGTTGATTTAGAGCCGTTTGAGTTAAAGGAGACTTAAGTTGGTGGGGCAAACCATGCTGTACTGTGCCAGGAGGACTTTGTTGTCACAGGTCCAAGTGCAGGCCGGTTATATGTGCAAGGACAGCTGGAAGTCCTTCCTAGAGGGATGAGCTGTAAGCTTAAGCACAGCACCATCGGACCAGCCTGCGTTTGGTCCTGAGCTAACGATGCTCACACATCACTGTGCTGTGTTGTGCTGTTTTTCTGTCGTGCCCTGGCTCCTTTCGAAGCCCAGCGCTGCTACCCTGCACTCCCTTTTGTGGTCGGGAGGTACCCGACGAGGCGATGCAGGCATGAGCTCTGGGGCTGAGTGTACATCACAAGCCTCGCATCATTCAGAATATGAACCACATCCATCTATGAGGATGTGAGGGGGCAGTTTGCTTCGTGAACTCAGTGCTTTGATTAATCTATTCAAATATTAACATGCCTGGTGAGGTAGACCAAAATATCCTCTGGATATATAAATATTCATATACTAACATCTGCCACAGCTGCATAGTTAGAATTCTGTTTTCATGAGAGGCAAAAAGTCTCTTTGAGGAAGGTCCAATGAAGCAGAGGGTTTCTCTCTTCATACCTGTCACTTAGGAAGTTGTGTAACTTTTAAAAATCTTTTATACTTGCATTATTCTAGAGTCAGCCTGGTCTATGAGGATTTAACTCCAACATAACAGCTATTAATGTTCCTGGATCACTTTTAGTATGTGTATGTGAGGCAGTAGGTGTTTTTTACAACATAAACCAACCTCTTTGATCATTTGCAGGCAGATTTCTGCCACTGGCACAGTCCTGAAACAACCCTGCTTTGCACAGTTAATAGTACCAGATTTTCATTATGGTCTTGACCTCTACCCTTGGCACTTCAGAACATGCCTTCCATTTTCTATGGCTTGGCACAGTCCCTTCAAACTCCAGGTCCTTTCTTTTTCTTTTTTTTTTATTTTCTTGCTTTACAGTCTGTCTTTATTTATGGTTATCCTGCTCCAAGATTTCTTTTTATTAGGTTTACTCCTAGCTTCACTCCTCTGAATTTTGCCTATAAGTCTACTTGGCCTTCTTCTTCCAAGAAAAAAAGAAAATAACACAATTGTATAATCAGCAGCCTTGTTTGTCAGTAGATTCCATACAAATCTACAGCAACTGGCTTGTTACATATTTAAAAAAAAAAAAAAAAAGAGGACCTTTTTTTTCAGTTCAACATACTGGAAATCTTTGTAGCTTTCTAATTTTTGGCATAGGGAAGACATCGTTTCAGTGCACCACCAAATGTGTGAGTGTAGAGCAACCATATTCTCTTTTTGCTTTCAAAAAGGACTTGAAAAGGATTGTTCTTCAAGTAGAGTCAAACCGAGTCATTTATTGAATGTCTTTTTCCCTTTAGAAGCTCTATGCAGTACTCCACAGTTGTTTTTAAAGAGTTATATTCATTTTTCTCATTTATAGGTTGAATACTAAAGACCATGAAAGAACTGGTTTGGGCTATTTTTTGGGTCCATCAACTACAGAGGAAAAAACCATAAGAACAGCTAGAGTTCACACTTCCACTTCTGAACTCTGACTTCTTTTACTTAAACCAGTATTCAAGATTGGTGTTAAAATGATGTACAATTTGTGTGATTAAGACAAGAATTGTATAGTCCCCTACAAAAGGGGATGTCTTATTTCCATGTGAAGTTGTCATTGCAGACTATTCCCTGCAGAACAAGCAGAGATTTAAAGCTCTGATGAATGGCTGTTTTACAGAGTAGGTACTTTCCTTCCAGCTTTATCTTTTTAACCTTTGACATTACTTAGATTAGTCAAAAGCAGTTTGACCCTATTATTTCAGGAGAAATCATTGTTTTTCTTTATGACAAATTATAGCTAGGTTGAATTTTCAAGAGCTGTTAAGTCCCAGGCTCAAAAGTTACGTGGGCATTTTGCAAAATTTAATCTCAGTCTTCTGGGGTTTTTTCGTTTATTTGAGTTCTTGCAGATAAGGACCCCAGAGCTGATGCTTCATCTTCAGTTTCATTCTGCACTTACAGCATTACGTGTTTTTTTAAAAAAGTTGCAGCCTACCCAAATTACACTTCAGTCTGGCAATTTAATGTCCTTAGGAATGCACCAAATTATCTTAATCACCTTCTTCAATGATATATTACTACCTTTAAAAAAATACTGCTAGGAGAAAATCGCAAGTGTGCAAGAGGGAATTGAAGAATAAAGATGTAACAGTTAAAGGAAAAAAGGAAAACTAAACAAAACCCAAGACGTAAGTTAAGCTGACTAGAAAATTAACATTAAAAAGTGTCAGAAAATCAAGAAACAATGTTCCTTTGATGGTATTGCAAGCCTGTGTCTGTGTAACTGTATTTATTTTACAGTACAGTAGTGGGAACCAAATTCTGTTCTCAGTTAAACTGGTGTGTTGGTTAGAACTGGTAAACACTTAGTGTCACCAACAAGGGCTTTGCATCAGTTTAACTCTACGAGTTACTGCACAGACGTGAGTTAAAGCAGACTGTGATTATAGAGAAATAGCTACTGCCTGATGTAGTCTTGACAGTGTCTTCACTGAAATAAATTGTCCTTGAAACTATTTTTTGCTGTAAGACACCATTTCAATCAGAGGTTTTTTCCAAATCACAGTAATTAGAAAAGTCATTTAACCATCATTAACAAGGTACATATTTCCAGAATTTGTTACAAGAGATGTTGTTGTTTCAAAATGTATTTTGTATTTGTTATCCAGCTTAATAAAATGTAAATAGCAAGTAGATATGATAGTTCATTAAGACGTAAAATGGTCAAATACTCTATTTTCATTTTAGAATGTCATGCTTTTAATTACGTTGTTGCTATTTAGTACCAGAGAAACATCTTATTTTCTAGGTCAATGTTTCATATTTGTGTTATGATTAAAACAGTTTGACATTTTGAACAAAAATATACTAATTCGTTGTATTAATTAAAAATAATTACCTAGAAAAATGCTTCCAAACTAACCTAAAGACGTCAGCGCAGTGAGACTTGACAGTTGTGCCATATTGTCACTACTAATGACAATTTCTTAAGCGATGTGAAAAAGTACATACAGATGAAAAAAATAAAACTAAGAACAATTTTCATTTTTAAAACCCTGTATATGAAATCTTCAGTCCACAGAAAGGGTCACAGATACTTGGAAAGGCAAAACCAACTTTTGAAATATTGACATTTCCTGTGAAATGTAAAGGGCAGCTTTTGCACAGGTAGATATTTGTTCTTTTTAAATACATGTTAGCCTTCTGCTGCCAGAGCGGGGAGAGGGCAAGTATACGAGAGGTGAAATCCCAAAGCCTTTGAAGTTTAGCCATAGATTTTTAATGAGTTTGTTCCCAGAGTTGTTCATTTGTACATATAAACTGCTAATACCATATAGTTAATTAAAAGTACCGCAATTTTTATAAATATGTATATGATATATGAAAATTAATGGTCTAGAGAAATGAGAAATAATAAATGAAATTATAATAATTATCTCTCCTGAACCAGTTCAGACACACAGCTCACACTAGTTAGAGACACCAGGTTCTACTCAGTGTCATAGGGCAAAAGTATCATTGAAGACAAAGTAAATAATCACCAACTCTTTTGTTCCTGAATAATACAAAATAAAAATTAAAAAGACCACAGACAATAAACAGTGGTTATTTCATTTCCAGTTCTGTATGTTCCTTTTTGGAGATCTCATCACTGAATTTAAGGCTGCAAGAAAGCATCTGCCCTTTGAGAGGACCTCCTAGGCAACCCTCTTCTCCAAATTAGTAGTAAGCCCTGTTTCAGTGTGTCACGGATCAGTAAAATAGCTTATGGATGGGCATCTATTTCCATTTTAAATTTGGCACCCTAGATTATATTCTAGTTTAAGCCCAAGAAACGAATCCACGGGAATACTAATGTGACCTTCCCTAAGTCCAGCATGCCAAAGGAAGTTTCTACATCATCTACATCAGCGCGTTTCTGATCTTCATTGCGAGACAGACAAATCAATTCCCATCAAGAATCTTCTATATAAATTAGATCCTGTTATTTTCAGTTTACCTAAAGCTGTAGCATGTCTCATCTCGAGAACTGCATGGATTTCAACAACGTCTTTCAAAGATACGTCAGCCCTCAACGTTTCTTAGATTTAATTGTCTTTAATGCTCAGATTCAAAACTGGAAACAGTGAATGTTTAACTCTGTATATGGCTTTTCAGAACAGTGCAAGTGGCTCTATGGACCCCTGTCATCCTGCAAACTACTGTTGGGGAGCTATCAGTCCAGGTATTTTGGTCATTAGCAAGAGAAGCTGCTAGTATCTTAAATTAAAATAGATCTTTGATTTCCCGCTAAGACCTCTAGAAAAGAAATTTACTTCAGTTCTTTCATAGAACTTTAGAACTTTGTCTTCCCGGTGCAAGCTGGAGCCCTGGTGAGGCTGTCATTTGAACTGAAGCTGGATTGCAGCCTCTTTTGTTCTCTCCTCGCCTTAGATGCCTGCTTGCTGCCTGCTGGCTTGCAGGAGCGAGCGGGATGACTTGTGGTGACAGCTGTAAAGTTGCGGATGGGAGCAGAGAGAGGAAAAAAGCCCTGGTTCGGTTAGGAGGGGTTTTATATCTCTCTGTTTCCATAACTACACAGAAGGAGAAAAACATGCTTCTTTCATGCTTGTCTAGATTCAGAATTGCCCGTTGTCATCCTTTCATAGGTTCAGCACCTTTGCGGGTTGGTCTTAGTAGCATTTTCGGATTATGAAATGATTGTGAAATTTGTATATTGCCTTCACAGTTGAAATTTTGACTTAATCACCGTGTTTTCTGAGGTGCCCCTTTGTTTTCGTTTGTATTTTAAATGTTTTAGCCAAGTCTTATCAACCATCTTCATTATGTGAAAGCCATTCAGCTCTCAAAATAGTCTTTATAAGCTTGCTTAATTCTTAGAGAGCCCATAAATTTTAATACTCATTAAATAAATCTTTGTCCTTTAATCTCAACAGACTTCTTAGAAGTGTCTTTTTTTTTTTATTCTGAGTTTGGTAAGGCAGCTACTTAAACACCTTCTGATAACTTGTTCCTCTCTGAATATAAACAACATTTGCAGTTAAATGGTTTCTTACATTATCGGCCAGTCACAGCTCATATTCTCTTGCCATACTCTACAAATTCACTATTCATGCAGCATGATTACTAGGAAGAGACTTTGCTAGGATTTATACAAAAATACTTCATATTAACAACAATACCTTCCAAAAAGTTTGTTTAAAAATCAGGATTTAAAAATTAAGGTTTACTCTATTAAGGGGAAACATGAGTTAGGCAAAAGTGAGGAGGACATTTTACAAAACATTTCCTAAACAGTTACAACACTGTTAAACTATGAAAACTTTACAGTGCTTATAAAAGAAGGAAAAAAATAAATTATAAAGTCTTTCACATCTTTAGGACAGGTATAATCTAGAGATTTGAAAACGTTATAAGCAGGGAGATGTTCAAAGAAAATCTAACACTAATTATGGCTTTTTTTAACATATGATACCATGTTCCAAAAGCTAAAAAACCACACGGAAGTTAGAGGGCTGTTTCTCTGAGACCAAGCTGCCTCCCCAGCCTCTCATTCCTGCTCCCTCCTCCTACTTTCCCGACTACCACTGCCAGTTTTTCTGCCTTCAGATGTGCCTGCAATCATGCCCCAGCTCATGGGGCACAAAAAATAGCTTATTTACCATTGTTTACATACCTGTTGTAATTTATTATTATGAGGGAAGTTAACAGCCTTGTATTTATTATTATTTTTATTATTTCTTCTGGAACCATGAGTGGACATGAGTGCAGCCGCCAACATGTGCTGAAGCTGTAGAGCAGGGAACCAGCTGTTGAAGAAGAGTTGTTGGGTTGCAGAATACCCCAAGGGAGGTCCTAGAGGTGACTGGCAGTGTTTTCATTCTTTTCTTTTACATTATTGGATTACACTTGTCTATTCTGATAGTGTAATGACTCACTGGGTCTCATTGTGGAGACACAGTCTGTACCAAAAGAGCAGTTCTCTACTTTATGAGGTGGCCACTGGACCAGGAGATGCTGTCACATGCATTTAACCCCATGTGTAACATACGCCCAGTACTAAGCCATCCACTGAGTGTATAGGCCTAAATACTTCCATTTAGTGCTTTATTATTTTTAGATGATGTATAATATCTTCTGAAAGGGTGAGATTTCAATGCCAAAGATTTCCATTGGTTTTATTTGCTTTCATTACGCATGATATACTGCAGTATATGAATGTTAGAAAATAGGTGCGTTAGCACTGGTCAGTAAAGATGGATTTATTTCAAAGAATTGTGTTGATTACACTTATGTACTTTTTAAGAAAAAATTAAGTCCTGCCCCTGTTGAAACTGGGCAGCACTGCCTTTGTTTAAAGTGGGCAGAGGAACCCCCCCCACTCCTTGCTAATTAATGTGTGTTAAGTGCTTTGAAGTCTTTGATTGTCAGGTGTTATACCTTACAGTTGCATTTCTTTATTTTTTTACTATAACATGTGCAATTTGTCCTGGATGCATCCCTGATTTATTTTCAGAAACCTGTCTTTTCTTATTTTCTTATTTTAGAAAGCTAGCGTTTTGTTTGCCGGCTGTACGTACGCACACGCCTGTGACTGATTGCTGTTAATGCACAATTCACAGCTTTTGTTCTTACACCACCAAAACTGGTCAGCGTTTGACTATTGCTGACATGTCGGGGAGCCTGTTGATTACACTATCGGTTTCACAGATGGGTGCTTCTCGTTCAAAGCCTTCAAAACTAGGAAACGTTTAGCTAATGCCTTGCACTACATAAAGAGATCAAAAAGGTCTAAAAGCTGTCTGCTAGTCTTCTGCTACAAGCAATTAGGATAATACTGAATCCATCCCAGATCACGTAGTAATAAATATTTTAGCCTTCCCTTAAGTGTGTATTGATATTCAGGGCTGCCTGCTGGTAAATAAAACAATCAGAACTAAATTTCTCTTTGAATCTGGGCTATTCTGCGTTTCCAGCGCTCACAGATTTTTTTTTTCCTTCTCTTTCTGCCTGTCTCTCTCTTATTTTGTCTCCAGAGAAAATTATTGTCTGCCTGGAAATCAAGTTACAGTGCTAACTGAAATAGTGGCATGTTATATATGGAACAGGGGGCCAGGCTGGCAATTTGCTGGGATCCCCTGGGGTTTGTTTGCCTTGGCCAATATAGAACAGGCTGCAGCCAACTTTATATTTAATCAGGGGTGAATCCTGAAAAAAAAACCCAGCAGATCCTGATACAGGAAGCTGCATCTTTATCTCAACATCTCAGTGGGTATTTTTATGCTGGATCCTTTGGTCTTGCTGCTTGTCCTTGCGTGGATCACAGCCTGTGTTGGAAAACTAAAGAGATCAGGTTGTCTCCATATTTTTTCTCATTCTTTCTGTGCATCCATATATGTAATGTAAATGCAGTTCATTTTCAAAACCAGTCACATACGCTCACTGTGCATTTGTAACTCTGTATGATTATAAATTAGCAGGCATGGATACCATAGAAGACTGTACCTTGTAAATCAAAGCAGCACAAGCATTCTAGCCCCCAAACTCCCTTTTTTATTAATTTTATGCATAGCTGTGGTACCAAAATCTCTCCAAAGTTGCATTTAAAGTAGATCTTCTAGAAATTAGGGGGGTGGTTAATCTCTGAATATAGTCAGAAAATATGTTGAAATAGTTCTACGGCCTAACATAGGGAAATATCAACTCTGTAATGTGTGAAGGCATCTTTGAGATACCTCCTAATGTCAGTTCTAGTGATGATAACGTCCTGAAAATTGGTTTCAAAACCTGATACTGTGACTTCCCTGAGTTTTTAATATATTTAGAAAGGCTCCATTTACACATAGAGTTGTAGTTGTCTTCCTCAAGTGAGTAATCACTGCAGCTGACTTTGTTGACCCTTTCTCATCATAATAATGTGAGAAGAATTTGTCCATGTGAAGAATGAAAAATTATTTAGCACAATGGGGCATCTCATTGCCAACAATCCTTTGAGTAGAATTAATCATATACAGCCACATATGTGTTGTTCAATATGGGATTTAAAAATATTTTCCCACTCTCCAGCATCTGTTACTGTTTTCTTTAGCAGCACAGGTGTATAACAGTGTCAACAAGACTAAGATCTAGACAGGTTGGTCTGCACTACAAAGTCCTACTGCCATAGCTGTATCAGCTCAGAGTATGACAACTTCACACTTTGCCTTTCACATTGCTGTGCTGACAAAACCCAGCAGAAGACGACTCTTGTTGCCTTTTGTTCAGAGATTGGTGTAACTGTGCCAGCAGTGATACCTCTCCATCAGCATATGCTCCGTCTTCACTAGGGACTGTAGCTGGGTAGCAGCGACTCTGTAGGGCACGGCCACGCTGAGCCTGTGCTTTGGGGCTGTAATGCTCCTGTAGTCACTATTGAGCTTTTCTCAGTTCACTTTATCTGGCTTAAGGGCTTATGAAAGCAAAATGTTCAGGAGATGGCCACAAGCAGTCGAGCTTTTTCCGATGCCTTTGGAGCAGGATGGCATCCTGCAGAAACTCTGTAATGAATACAGACTGGGAGAGGAGGGCTGGACACAGCAGTATCATACAGCAGTATTTTGCACCTCCATCCCAAGCCCTGGCATTTCACAGTACAGAGCGAGAATGTTTCACCGTTTGTCTGCCTCCTCCATCTCGCCGATAAAGGATCCTTGTATAGGCGAGTCCCAGCTTTGTTACGCCCCCTTCTCCTTCTGCTCTTGATGAAGAAGTTCAACTGGAATTGAGATCCAAGAGGAAAAAGTGAAAGTATTTATCTGCAAGAGAGTAATTCTCACCTTCTGTGCAAAAAAAAATGAGTGTCTGGTCTCAGCTAATTATCTAATCTCCCTTGGTAATCCCTGGGGAGAGACAGCCGTGGTAGTGCATCCTACCCGCCTGAGCACGCAGGAGGGGCTGGGTTGTACACAAGACATGTTTCTGTCTCTATTTGACTACAGAGGCAGTCCAGATAACCGGATGTTTAATTTTTAGGGTCCGGGAAGGAAACTGAAGATCACAAGATAGTATCTGAGACATCCTCATCTGTTAATGATTCCTACAAGGCTTCGCCCATTCCCCTTTTTCTCTATTACTAGTTCATTGCAGGCCAAAAGTGAATAAGGGACCTATTTCTTGTCCTCAGTCCCAAGGAGGAAGCTGTTCTCCAGAGGTGTGTACTTGTCTTCACTCCACATGGAAGCTGCCATAGTTGATGGTGTATTTGTCAACGGGGAAATAACTAACCCCTGCCTGATGATCATGGGAGACCCTAAGGGGTGATGTTCAGTGGTAGTTGGCCTGCAGTGTCAAGATGCCCCAAGGGAGTGGAGAACAGCGTCAGCCACTGCAACGCCAAGTGTGTCCACATAACATCATCAGGCTGGCCTAATGAGGCAGCTAGGCATTTAGCTGTTATCTCTTTATGCAGCTGTTTCAAGCTATGTATCAACAGCACAAGGGTAGAGGGAGCAGTTTATTGTGACACTCTCCAGGCTTTGGGGTTCTCTGTGTGTCTGTGGGCGTAGCAGTGAAGGCAAAGACTTGTCAAAATTGGCCAAAAATGATGAGGACTTGCGTGGTTCAATAGGACAGGCTTGCCATGCTACACACTTTCCCGTCACTCCTAACTCCTATTTGACTGCTAGGTCTTTTGCTTCATAATTTAATTTCTCGTAGCTACACACCCTCTATCACTGTCTATCAAAATGAGCAAGTGTGTGCAGTGCTGGCACTTAATGGTTAAAATGTTTGTTTTACATAACTAGAGCATAACCTTGGAAATTAATCTCTTTACTTATTCAGGCAAGAAAGTAATTGGATTTTCCTTCTGGTAACTTTTCTTGGCTTTCCCACATTTTCTGTCCCAATCATGAAAGCATGAGGCTGTCTGGGCAAGCACTGGTCTCTTGCATGTTCTTCACAAGAATAATTAGTGATGTTTCATCAATTAGCCTTTTCAGGTTTATAATAGGTTAGTTTTTCCAAGCAAATTTTAAAAAACACTGTTTGTAAAAAGTGTTCTTCCATATTTCACAGCCCATTATATTTTAGCTCTTGCTGCCCCCTTTTAAAGCCTTATCTACTAGAATTTAAGTAAAGAGTTCTTTATTAGAAGTGGAAAGAAACCTGAGAGCTTCCATTGTGCCACAGCAATGTGCATTAGAGAGGATCTTTGACTGGGTTTCCAGTCTCCACTGTGCTTGAAATACAGAATAAATAAACTTGGGGAATAAGTTCCTTGTTCATTTTTATTTCTGATCATAAGCAATTTAAAAAAAGATTCACTATATAATTTCTGTTCCCCTTATTTGATCTACACAATTATACAGTTGTTCTTGGTCCTACATTTGATCCAAGGCTTATGGGCTCTTCAGTTTAATTTGTAATTTGTCCATTAATTAAGAGGGAGAAAATGTAGTGTGACGGGTGGAGCTGGGGACCAGGAATCAAAGCTTCTGAGTTCTTCCTGGCTCTGTTCCTGACCTGAGGAAAGTCACTTATACCTTCTGGCCCATCTTGTCTCTGGGACTCTCAATATAATTATGTTTAAATGCCCCTAAGCAATGATATGAAGGCTGATAATGGCAAGATAGAAAGCGCTTCCTTTCACAAGCTCTGCAGGTTTCAGGTCAAGTTCCCTTTAGGTTCAACTGTTACGTGGCTCATGCAATTATGGGAGAACATGGGGGTGTCCATTGTGTACTTCTTTATGAAGAAAACATTCAACCCATCTTTTGATTTAGCATCGGTAATGATGAAGACAGAAAGGACTGGCTTAGTTTCTGCAGTCCCAACACGTGTGTGCACCTGGGGCAGGAAGGAAAATCCCTTGCACTATGGATGCGAGAGCATTTGCTGTGATTCACTGAGGAGAGGGAACATCAGTGCCCGCCCTACTGAAACCTTGCACCTTAACTGTCCTTGCCCTTCATTTTTACCTGGACCTCTTTAAAAAAAAAATCAAATAAGAAAAAAAGCAAACAAAGGAAAAAAGGTTCTATAAGAACAAAGAAACCAGAGGAATAAATAACCACTAGGAAATTCCCAGCACATCCCTTTTTGAAGGTTTCGGGAAATTCCATTTGTTGGAGGAAACGCTGAAAGTTAGGAGGAGCCCAGAATAGGGACTAGCAGGAGACAGCTGAAATCATTTTTCACTGCCAGGACTGCACTGTGTTGTCTCTCCTTTTACAACTCATCGGCAGACATTATTACCTGGTGAAAAAATTTGTTTTGCAACTCATCCTGAGTCCTCATAAATCATTAATGCCTGGCTAAGCACAGTGTGAGCATTACAAATACTCCAAGAATGAGGGCCCGTTCTGATATAACCTTGTGTCCAATACTAATGCCTGCTAGTTATTTAGTAAACAAAGGGGCCTCAGCAAGGAAGATCGATGAATCAATGCAGTCTTCTGACTTCCTTCTCCCCTCCACCCGCCTCTTCTCTTTCTAGTTCAGAAACTGAGCTACAAAAAATACAGGACTGTTCGCAGTCATCTCTCTGTGGAGGACAGTACAACACGTCAGGGGGACAGGGAGAGAATTACGGCCTCCCAATGGCTATAGCAAAAAGAGGAGCTTCAGTTTCGGATTAGGGCTTGTTCTGATTTCTGGTTTTTTTATGAGCCAGATTGCGCCACTGCTCCAGACCTGTGTTTTCTGGTTTGCATCCCTTAATGAACGCATGCAGTATAAAGCACACTGAAGTGTGTAAAGAGCACACATAGAAACTGTGCCCAGGAACTGCAGGACTGGATGTAATTAAAGGGTGCTCAGTAAAGTCTAAGTAATCAGCTCATTACCTGGGGGAGCCATTTCGGGACTTAGATGCTCAGCCCAGCTCTCACGGTCTCACTATCAGCTGTCTCTTACTGGAGATAGCACAGAGAGCACAGCATCCATCACTGCAGTGGCTGAAATTTGTGTCTTGTTATTCAGCAATCTCGGCCATAATAATGAGTTCACGGATGGTCTCTGCTGTCCTGCTTTCCCTGAGCCCACTTCCAAGAACCCCCAGCCTATTCAGAGTGCAACGAAACTCTTGTTTCCTCT
This sequence comes from Ciconia boyciana, assembly GCF_034638445.1. NCBI lineage: Eukaryota > Metazoa > Chordata > Aves > Ciconiiformes > Ciconiidae > Ciconia > Ciconia boyciana. The sequence continues at coordinate 8,733,011 of NC_132936.1, read as the reverse complement.
CCTCTCCTCTCCTGGAACACAGGATCCATCTATGCAGTTGCTGTTCATACAGTTGTGCTCCTTGAACACCAAGAATAATTGATCATGAGCTTTAAAAGGAGGGAATGGAATGAAGTGAGATGGAGATTGACCCCTTGTGTAAGTAAGTGTAATCTCAAGCTTCTATGACTTAGTCTTGGTTGGAGCCCTTGTCTTGAAAGGCTTATGCAAGGAAGATAGCAAAGCCACAGAGAAAAGGATCTTGAATAGGAATGTAGCAAAAGTGCAGATGGGGATGGAGGACAGTAGTTGATCAAATTTGAAAAGGGGAACGACAGAAAACAAAAGTGAGATTAAGTAGGGGATAAGAGAGTATTAGAAAGTTTAGAGGGAAAAGTAACTGTCTTTAAGGCATGAAATGATAGAAAATTGGTCAGGAGGAGAATGTAGTTGCTGTAAGTGAGAGTGGGAAAATGGACCAAGACAGAAAAAAAAAGTTGTTCATATGTGAAAAGGGACAGAAAAATACTTCCTCCGTAATCGCCACCAAAAATATGCAACTAAGAAAGCACCTGGTGCTGTTCCTGTGAAACCAGGGACCTTGGCCGCTTTAACCCTAAATCAGGTAAAAACACCCCTTGTGCCCAAAGCATCCTTGGTCTTTAACCGAGGCCTGACACGTTCATGGTCAAGTCGGACTTTAGGCACCACACCTCCAGCAAAAGCCTGGAACTTTCCTGCAGAAGAGTGAACATTTGGATCCCATTTAAGTTTTGCTTGGAATGTATCATTGTACTTTAGCTCAGATGAATTTGTTAAAAATAGTCCCTGCTATAGCACCCACAGGACAGAGTGGTTTATTTTCCCCTATTATAGATCTGACACGAGCCTGCTGTTATTTCTGTGCCCTCTCTAATGATCTGCTTGCTCTCTGGAGAGCACTGACCCATTTCAGCACAGAATAATTAGCCTTTCAGACACTACTGTGTTTCCATTAAATAGACATAAATGTGCAAGGTGACATTTATTTACTTAGGCCTGAAAAATGTGCACCACAGATGTTGGGGCTGGGGAGAACTTCCATTTCTTTTCATGCAACAGTTGTATATTTGCACGCTTTCGTGTTGTTCACCCACTAGTGCTTCGCTGAAATGATTCCTGTTGAGTTCCATTGGGGAAGCAGGAGAACACAAAGATTATTTGGGTCTTCATTTCACCGTAAGGCACTTTGGCGATGCTTTGTCAGCCCAGTGCCCAAGCCCGACAGTGGCTTTAAATGCAGTTATAGTCACACTCTCTTCAGGTCCTTTTTACTTTGTGTAAGGAGGGACTTTGTGTAAAAAACTTGTTTATTTACAGGTCTGCCTGAAGAGGAATGTGTTCAGGGCATTACACTGAGAAAATGAGAACCTTGACCTATTGCAAACATAAAATAAAGCCAAAATCCTTTAGTATTTAAAATCAGCTCTTTTATCATCTTGATCACTGGCTTCTGAACTGCCAGACTATTGCCCAGGTGTAAAGTATATTATTCATCTTGATAGCCACTTTGGTCCGCGAAGTTGGAGGGAAGTCTTACCCTTCAAAGTCCAGCCAGTATATAGGACATGTAGGTTGCCTAGTAGCTCACATCCACACGTGAAGACGTGGCATGCTATTATTTCATTCTGTTAGTACCAATAGGCTTTATAAAAGGAGGCATCATGCAAGGTAGGTGCTTTATTGCAGGATGGAAACACTTTCGTAGGTTATTTTAATCATTACGATTCTTTCATGATGTGTGAAAGTTGATTGTTGCTGTAAATGAAGCCATTGAAGGCTAAAAAATAAAAATGCTGTGATGGTAAAAATCCTTGGAGTGCAAAAAATGGGAATTGCTATAAAAGGCAGTAATTTATTCTCTGCGTGAGATTATTTTTTATCATAAGGATGCTTTTAAGCTAATTCTGAAACATATACAATTGTAGTCTGTATAGCTGAGGTATATTGCAAGATGCATTGACAATTTGGCTAATTTTTTATGCACTGTAATTTATATATTATTTAGAAGTACTATTTTATTCTGTTAACTGAGAGGCTTAACACATTTTTACTATGTTACACATTTTTACTATGTTAAGGATAAGTTATTTTTGCAGGTTTTGTGGTTTTATTATTTTGACCCATATCCAGTTCATATTGCATCATAATACCATATTTTTACTAATATTATTCTAGTATGTTCAAAACTTATTTGCATTTGGATAGCAATTCATTAGCTCTTGATTTTTATTATAACAAATTATTTTAACTTTTCTGTGATAATGCATTCTCTGTGTTTCTGATTTGCTGATGCTGAAATATTTTGTTTTCGTTTTTAACCCTTCCAAATTTAGGATCGTTTTTGCTTTTTTTCTGTATATATATTTCAGTTGTTTAGACCTACTGGTTCCTGCTTTTTCTTTTTTTAATATGTTATGTTTGTAACTTCTGACTGTCTGTGTTGAGCCAATCTTACCGACAAAAATATCAGTTGTTTCCTGTTTCTCTACTTCTTTACAAAAAAAAAAATGAAAAGTAAAAAGTAAAAATAAAAAACTCTTAATGGGAACCCTGGCACTGTCTGTCTTCTCTGTTCTGCAGAAATGTTGAAGGAGTTGAACCAGCAACGCAGAGCGAAAGAGTTTACAGACCTGAAAATTATTGTTGAAGGCAAAGAGTTTGAAGTCCACCAAAATGTTCTAGCTTCCTGCAGCTTGTATTTCAAGGACCTGATTAAAAGGTTTGCCTTCCTTCCAGCTGTGATCTGCTCTGTTCTTTTGTAGGGCGCATTTGTGTCGCTTTTTTTTCCTCCCCTCTCTTGCAGGTTTATGAAGATTGAATCTCCTGTCACAGAGCCAGTAGCCATTCTTTCCACCTCCTCTGAATGTATTTCCAAACTGAGACTCAGATCCATTTGTTACACATCTGACTCGTACAGTGTAATTATTTCTGATCAGTAGAGGCCGGTTTTGGCCGAAGAAAGTGTTCCACCACTGAGAGATCTAAGTTTTAAACTCAATTGCTAATGGTGATTCAGACCACAACTAAAAACTATTGCTGTCGATGTTTTCAAGGGACTCTGTCACATACGACAAAAGTCTGTCCTTTGGGCTGCAATAAGCCATCAGCGTTCTGGTGAACGATGCTGAGACGTCGTGCTAATAAAGTATTTTGAGTATCGTGATCCCTTTACCCTGAAGTCTTTGTTACATGCTTTTCTGTGGCTTTTATGGGCAAAGGGATTGATATTTTTATTATTTGGGGACTTTTAAAAGAAGAAAAGACAACTGATGAATTTCTCTAGAAAAGATTGGAAATAAGACGATTTTCTGGTCAAAATGTAGCTCAGTCTGCATTATAGACTAAGGGTAGTTTTTTCCTACAAACACTCTAGCTTAGGGTAGGTATGATATGTACATTTTCTAAACATCATGTCTCCGCCTTCACATTTTCCCCCCTCTGTTTCTAGCTGATTGATTCTAAACAGTGCATGATAATCTTTTTTTTCCATTACATTGATTTTTCAATTTGTATGCTTCATATACTCGCATAGGAATAAATTGGTACTCTTGTATTATTAGTAAGTTAGAGTAGCAAGTAGGGAGAAAAAACCATGAGGATAACTTTCATTTTTCTCTCAATCATCAGCAAATTAATGCAGCTGCTGATTTTGCCTTGCAGTATTTTCCTGAGCAGACTGAGCCTGGACTGTGCTAAAAAATGGGATTAAAGAACATTTTGCTTGCTTCAAATCCTGTATTTAAATTTTGCCAACTAACACAATAGTGACTGTATTTTATTTCAGGATGGCATATTGGCTGGTATCTCCTTTCAGTGTATTATGTCCTTTTGCACAAAGCTGGTTTTATAATTATGGATATATATTACATTTCTATGATATAACTGTGCTGACTGCCTTATCAATTATTCATAAAAAATATGTTGGCCTAGGAAGCATGTCTTTTCCCCTCTGTAAATCTAATGATTGCTAGCTGTAGCTATGCCAGATCTCTCCTGTCCTTTCTCTTCTGTCTGCTCATTATCATGTAATTGTTAAGGCTACAGTATATGCTTTTTTAGGGTGATAAGGAGTAGGGTGTATAGGGAAAGAAAATCTTAGAATCAACATACAGAAATCCAATAACTGACTGGCCAAAGACTGTCATTTGGATTTTGCTGCGAAGACATCTGCTTATGTGCAGAAGTCACCAGGCAGCATCTATTTCTAGAAGCACACTGAGGAATATTGCTGCTTTATTATTTAGTTATCAAATGGAGATATACTTTAGACTGAACACTGCTCTGATATGAACTCATTTAAAACAAAGAAAAAAAAACCCAAACCTTTTTAAATGCTCTGAAAAGAGACTATGAAAGCAAACCCCTCGATTTCAGCATTTATTGTCTTTCAGCTGCTCACATAAGGCTCACACGTGCTACAGGAAGAAAATAGTGAAGGGTTTAACCCATTTGCCAACCTCACCACTTTTTGCCTTCTTTCACATCATCAGCAGCAATAAATATTCCAGAGGTCGATTTGTGTCCACAGTCAGGTCTCTCCATCCCAGTTGTCCTCCATATATAACCTCAGTTGCACACATGTAACCTTGATGAAGGCTAATGGAGTTGCACAGGTGTATCCAACGCAAAAATACCTGTATTACTGATGATGGTGCTTGAGTAGGGAAAAATACAGCTTGATGTCTAGTTGAGTTTGCAAAACTATCCGGTGAGAAAAATAAATACTCACCTGTAAACTGAGCAAATGTGTCTTTGCGAGACAATAAACTCAGGGCTATGGGGTGGAATTTCTAAAGACTTGCTTTTTAGAGGATACTTGCAGTGGAAAGCCTAGTCCTTTTAGGAACCCCATGAAGTCAATGAAAGTCAAGGACTCAAGTTGCAAGAAGTACTCAGTATTTTGTAGGATCATGCCCTTAATAATACAAAATCATTATAGTTCACAGAGTCAGTATGTTTATAAATACAACACATCTAGAATCCTCTCCTGTTAGCATCTCCTTTGAGACAGTACTTTAAGCTTTATGTGACTTTTATCTTTGTATTATTATAGAAATCAAAACAAGAAATGGCAGTTTTTCTTGAAGAATAAAGGAGATCTCTTTACTTTATAGTATAAAGGCCATTTCAATCAGTGCATGCTAGGGTTAAACTCTGATGCCCTTCCAACCGAAGGCACCAATGGGTCACCAGAAACGTCAATGAGAAGATGATCTGTTCATGAAGGTGCTATGTGCATCTATATAAACATGCAGAAAAATAATATCTTTCAGAGTATTTACTTGGCTGTTCTTTGCCACAGGCTAGTTATTGTTAACCTCATGTTCTGCCATTGATTCCACTGTGTGTTGGAGATGGTAGCTGATGGTAGAATAGCAAGTAGTGTCTCAAAAGAATAAAAGTGAAATGTTGAAAAACAGATAAGATCAATTATCCCCTCTTAAAAAAAAAAACAAAATATAGACAAAAAGCATAATAGAACTAGAGTTATTGCCCATTTTGAGAAAGGCTATTTGATGAGAATTAGTCATAGCAGGGAAAAAAATATGTTGTTTTTATTGCTCTGTAGTGAAAAGATGATAACCAGGTTTGATTGACCAAAACAACTCTAAAGTTATGTATTATTTATGAAACAAATTTGGTAATGAGAGCACACTTTGAGACACCCTTAGTTTCTCAGCAAATGGTTCATCCTGCTGAGCATTCAGAATGCTGAGCATTCTGGTCCTCGTCTAGAAAAGTTCTTGTTCCACATGATTTATGTTCTAAATATATGAGCATGGCCCTTTTGAGGCTGGGTTAGTCCAGTCCTGAGCCTAAGCTTAGCACCGTACCAAGCACTGTGCTGTTGGAAGGAAACAGGTTAACCAGTCCCCGTCAGGAGCTGCGCAGCACTCAAGCCTAAGCCACGACTTGACGTTCATCTCCCTCCCAACAGCAGCTGACCATAAAAAATACTCTTAGTCCTTTTCAGTGAAAAAGGACTTTTCATCTGAAAAGGATGAGTTGTATTAGGAACAGCAGGTGTGAAATGTTCCTGACATCTGTTCCACTTCACTGTGCCCATGAAGGGAGGGAAGTGAGGTGCAGGGGAGGGATGGGGATGTGTGAAGATGGGTGCATGCCCAATGCTGGTCCCACAGTAGGACATACTGCAATAACCTCAGGGGCTGTGGGGCTATCGCTAACAACCTCAGGAACAATTTTATACAATATTAAACATATTTGGGGAGTGCTAGGTTTCCTTAAGTTCTTTTCATAAAGTTCCCTTTAAAGTATATTCTTTTTTGTGGTGAATATTTGAGCCTATTTTATGACAGGTATGGATTTGAGTACTTGGCCTTACTGCTTGCCTCTTCAGGCATAGAGCATATAGAGGAGTTGATATACTTTATCTGTGCTTAGGGAAATCATGTGGTTAGTCAGCTTCTTCAAACTGTGACCCATACAGGATTACTGCAGTATAGGACTTCAGGAGAAAATGGATGATAAATAGCAGCTGGAATAGGGGTCTGTCCTCTAAATGCCGTCTTATGTATTTTGAGTGCACCGCCAACCACAGTTGCTTCCAGTCTGCCTGACTTTGGCCTCTAATTTGCAGCTATGTTTTAGGTACTTAAGAAATCAGCCTTCCCAAAGCAAGGGCCTAATTTATGGTACAGGCAATGAAAAGAAGCACCTTGAAGGCTTCCGGAAGGAGCCTTTTTGCCTAATTCAGGAACCTATGTGCAGGCAGGTAGGAGATCCCTCTGGAGCTATGAGAGGTGCTTGTCTTTTGCTGTTAGTCAATGAACATTTAAGCCCAAGGTTGGCATCTAAGGCAGATTTAGTCTAACCTCGCCTTCTAGACTGCTGCTATAGTCTACAGAGAGGGTGACAGACCTCTCCAGGAGGCAAGTCCTCTCACCATAAAAAGGTGTCTAAGGTACAAGTTGAAGGAGGAGGCCATCCCTCTTTACTATTAATAAAGAGAGAGACGAGGTGATTTGCTTAGACTCTAAACCTATGATGGGTGTTACTTTGCTTCCTTCAGGGGTCCAGCCTAAGCTGGTTATCTAGGCTTCCTCTGCAGTTGTCAGGGAAGACAGGAATGTCTGTAGGGCGATTCATCCAACCTTATGATAAATAACATGAATTGCCTTCTGGAAGTGCTCATTTTTCATTGCCTAGGGAGAAAGGCTAGTCACCCAGCTCTGATTAGACACTGGAATCGTAGCTGGCTAAAAGTACATGAATGATTCCTTCCTGAAACTAGTGTTTGTCTGAATGTCACATACATATGCTTATATATGTACACAGAAAGAAAGAAGTAGATCAGGATCCATCAAAACCCCTGTATCTAAAATGCCCCTCTCTCAGACCACAGATTTTCTTATTTCAGCCAATCTTGTAGCTACAGCTCCCTGGTTTGGGGGAGGAGAGAAATGAGCTCGTGTCTTTGTATCATCTGCCCTAGAAGAAATGGTGTAAGATGTCTGTGTGTTCTGGAAGGAAGGAAGGAAGGAATGGAAAATCCCATGAAGAGGCATTATTTTTTTCCAGCTGCGTTTGGGATAGACAAATAGAGCTGCTGGATAAGTGGAATGTCTGATATTTCCATAACAAAGAGTTTCACTGGAACATTTTAATTTGTTGCTTTCTTCCTCTTAATCCAACCCAAAGTGCTGGAATCTCTACCAAATATTGCATTAATAATAGGAAGCACTTGACATAAAAGTCTCTTCTTGGCCGAAATGCTGGCTTTTATAAGCAGATTTTAGTATTTCTCTGTGGTCAGTTACTAAAGATACACAGATCCTGTCCTACAAGCTTTATCTTTTCAAGATTTGATTGTAATGATGACTCCTAATCTTGAAGTCATGTTGTCTGCCTAATTTCACTAGCACAGAGCAGTAAGTCACATACACAAAGAGATTTCGGTCACAAGAAGCAAGCATTTTTGATGCAGTGTAATCTGGCAGTGCTATGTTCATCCTTCTTTTCCTAAGGAGCAGAGCCAGTGACTTCATGGCCAAATTGCTTTTCCACAATACCTTGCCTCTTCTTGCAAGTGTTCAGATTTTTGATTTTTTTATTTTTTTCTAAAATAGGGTTGTATATACTCTCTTAGGGCTTGAAGGTAGGGCAGGAAGGCGGGAGAAGTAAAGCATTTTACACGTAGTGAATGGAGTTAAATCCAGTTGGCAGCCGGTCACAAGTGGTGTCCCCCAGGGCTCTGTGTTGGGGACAGTTCTGTTTAATATCTTTATCAATTATCTGGACGAGGGGATCGAGTGCACCCTCAGTCAGTTTGCAGATGACACCAAGTTGGATGGGAGTGCTGATCTGCTTGAGGGTAGGAAGGCTCTACAGAGGGATCTGGACAGGCTGGATTGATGGGCCGAGGTCAATTGTTATGAGGTTCAACAAGGCCAAGTGCCAGGTCCTGCACTTGGGTCACAACAACCCCATGCAATTCTACAGGCTTGGGGAAGAGTGGCTGGAAAGCTGCCTGGCAGAAAAGGACCTGGGGGTGCTGGTTGACAGCTGCCTGAATATGAGCCAGCAGTGTGCCCAGGTGGCCAAGAAGGCCAATGGCATCCTGGCTTGTATCAAAAATAGTGTGGCCAGCAGGACTAGGGAAGTGATCGTCCCCCTGTACTTGGCACTGGTGAGGCCGCACCTCGAATACTGTGTTCAGTTTTGGGCCCCTCACTACAAGAAAGACATTGAGGACATTGAGGTCCAAAGAAGAGCAACAAAGCTGGTGAATGGTCTAGAGCAGAAGTCCTGTGAGGAGCAGCTGAGGGAACTGGGGTTGTTTAGCCTGGAGAAAAGGAGGCTGAGGGGAGACCTTATTGCTCTCTACAACTGCCTGAAAGGAGGTTGTAGAGAGGTGGGGGTCAGTCTTTTCTCCCAAGTAACAAGTGATAGGACAAGATAGCACAACTTGAGGATAGCCTCAAGTTGTGCCAGGAGAAGTTTCAGTTGGATATTAGGAAAAATTTCTTCACTGAAAGGGTTGTCAAGCATTGGAACAGGCTGCCTGGGGAAGTGGTGGAGTCACCATCCCTGGAAGTATTTAAAAGCCGTGTAGATGTGGTGCTTAGGGACATGGTTTAGTGGTGGACTTGGCAGTGCTAGGTTAACGGTTGGACTTGATGATCTTAAAGGTCTTTTCCAACCTAAACGATTCTGTGATTCTATTCTATGATTTAGGGTGAGAGGACCAAATTCCTTTTGCTTTACACCTACACTGAAGCCAGAGATGTCATTCTGCATTTTACACCATGTGTGGAAAGGCAGCATTTGGATGCAAGACAGAGAAACCTGCCACTATCCATCTGAAACAGTCTGACAAAACTGCAAAAGCATTTAGGTGTCTGGAAAACAGACTGTCTGGTTTGTGTTTACGTTGTAAAAAGCCCAAAATGAGAAATAGCAGATGAAAGAAAAATCTACTCTTAGTGACCCCTTCATGTTTTCCTGCTTATTAAGAACCTTGCTTTTAACTCCAGGAGAGGAGCAGGCAGCATTTCTACATCTGCATGCTTCAGCTCCATTGTAGAACAGAATGAATGTGGAAACAAATTATAACATTTCTTTGAAAACAGAGAAAGAGGGAGTTAAAAATACGATGTTTGTTTCAGGTGCTGGGAGAGGTATATTGTGCCTGGACAGGCAGCGCCAGTGGTTTCTGTTAAACCATTTAAAGGAGTCTGTGAGAATGGGAGGTTGCATGGGAGTATAAAATATTCTTCACCCTTTACTGCCAGGGTGCAGGTGTAAATTACGCTATGGATGACATTCTTCTGTTAAACGAGGGACTGGTAATTGCTGTGTGGTGGGCGCAAAATCCTGGCACGGGAAACAGCTTTGTGCCTTCGGTGGCCCCTTCCCGTGAGCGCGCTTCGCGTGCTCTGCCTGGCCGAGCAGCCGCACTCCCGCCTGCCTCTCGGAGCTGCCTGCTGGGTTTCCAATTTTGCAGCTGCCCTGCCAGGCCTTGGAAAACATGTTTTCATCAAGCAAAAATGCATGGGCTTCTACATAAATGAATTGCGGCTTACAGATATTCAGTGGTCTTGCCGGGTTGCCAGGCTAAGGAACGTCCGCAAAACCCACAGCGGGCATCGCAGGCTGACTATTTCCAGCCTGGCGAGCGTGGCCGTGGGTTAGGAGGGTGAGTGGCTTGGGCTGGATGCTGCTCTGAAAGGAGGGACAGATCGATGTGCCCTGCTCTGAAGAGAGACTGTGGCAAGGAGGACAGAAAGGCTCCTTTTCAAGCCTCAAGGTGCAGCGCAGAAATTAAGCTTCTGCCTTGTAATGGCTGCAGCTTGCAGAGGCACCGAGCAGAATCACGTAACCTCTCGCTCCTCTCCCTCACTGACAGCATCTCTATTTACTGTAGTTTGGGCTTCTCGCTCACATAATTTCTAGACACAACTACAAATCCTGCAAATCTTATCTAAGGAATGACAGGCTAATCACCTCTCTTGCTCTGGCTAGACCTATCTGCAAGCCATGCAGCTGTCATACAACCACTCGTAAGATGCCGGTGCGGGTGACCTACCTATATTTACTTACGTCTCACAGCCCTGTCTAGGCTTGACTATGTTGAAATTTAGGGGTGAAAGGGAACAGTTATCTAACGAGGTGCAGTTCAAGCTAAATGGATCCACAGCAACAAAAAAAACTTCCAGGGCATAGAAACCGGAGCCGCGTTCTTGAAAGCTGGCGTTTTTGGGCCACTTCCAAAAGCCAGTCTTGCCCTAAAACGAGGGTAATCAAATCTCCGACTCCAGCGTGCTCGCAGGTAGCTCCAGGGATCAGCAGTTCACTTCCTTTCATTTAAATCATCAAGGATTAGCCGCTGCTGGATTGGGATAATGAATTTGAATTAATATGACCAGGTTATGATCATATCAGATCACGATCCCCCCTTTTTGCTTGCATAGCGCTAAGCTTCCGTGACTGAAATACTCCGAGCAGTTGGGTGGGGTGGGGTGGGCAGGGACTGATGAGGTGAGAAGAGCTACCTGCCCTTTCCCGCATATACTGTGGCCATAGGTGATGCGATATATTACCTTTAACTGATGTCCAGAGCACAGGCTGGCTCTACGTATACCGTAGAAAAGCCCTAGCAACACCCTGTAGCTGAGTGGGACAGACCCAGTGCCTGACAGAATTAATTCTAATTACTGAAATGCTGATTGGGATCTTTGGGCACTACCATAATCATAGTAGTAGTAATAAATAATAATTGTGGTTATCATTATTTTATTATTGTTTTCCCTCTAGACATTGCAATGATGAGAAAGAGCCTTGGATAGACTTACCTAGATAATTACTTGTATAAATTTCACCACATTCCTAAGAAACAGATTTATTAGCTGCATAATGCCAGCTCTCTGCTAAGCTGGTTTTTGATAGTGTAATAAATGTCATTAAAACGAATCAGACAGGAGTTGGTTAAGGGGGTGAGCTTTAAGTTTGATAAGAATAATTTTTTTTATTCTGTCATTTTATTTTTAATCTTCCTTCCCATATAATCCACCAAAACCTGCTTGCATCCTTTATTTACCTTTAACAAATAATAGCTCTCACCCCAGGCTATTTTGCCACATATTTGCTGAATTAGGCTGCCAGAGATACTTGCAAACAAGTTAGATCCTGTGCTCTTAATAAGTTGGCCCAGTTTTTTTACTTCTCCACTAGTACCTTGTGAGATTCAGTTTATTCTCAGTCCCTAGCAAAAGTCTAGGTCACGAAATGCTGTTCTTCCAAGGGCACTCGCTATTCACTTCTTCATTCACTTGCTAGTCGTTTAAGCCAGCATCTTCAAACTCGTCATCTTCTTTCTTAAATCTCAGCAGGGAGGCAGATTTGTGCCTCCGACTGTGATCTCCAACACTATAGCGTTACAGGCTGCCGTTGATCCCGCGCCTTTAGAAACCGTCTTGACTGAGCAATTAGATTGTGTTCCATCGGTGAATAGCATTAAGGGTATATAGGAGACGTGGCTCTTTTGTTTGTTTTATTTTATTCTGGCCATGTTGTCCGTGAACAAAAGCATTTGCCGTTAATCCTGTTGTTCATCTTGGTTCGTAATGATCGTTTCTGTGATGGTGAATTAGCAGGAGCTGCTAGTGCATGCCCGAGCTCACAGCCATTAATTTTCCTGATTTTCTTCTGATAGAGCAGGTGCAAACTGGCAGCGTTTGACCCTAATAAGTTACACTAGTCTTGCCAAATTTTGTTTGCCTGGAACAAGGAACATTATTTGTATCAACATCCTGGTAAAAAGCGAGCAAATGGATTTGTTGGTCAGGTAAATTTTCATGACAAATTTGCAAGCCCGTGTTTAAACAATGTAATTTATTTAATCTTGTGATTTTACTAGTTCTTTATCATAATCATACAATAGCACTGTTACAGTATATGTTTTGTCTCTCATGAGACAGATGGATAGTGGCTGAGGCTCAAAGATAATATTTATCTACAAGATAGTATAACGAAGGCAGAGATTTGCAAGTTAATACATTTTGAGATGATAAAATAATTCCAAAGGAGAAGCAATGCTAGGGTGTAATTTATTTTTTTAAAAACCATATTTAATAGAACATTCAGTGCCTTATGACATACATATTGCAATGATGTTGCTCTATAAATGTCCGTTCCTGTCATCATTTACATGATTGATTACCTTGCAGCTGCATAAACTTGAGTAACTCAGTAAATAACCTGTTACTTCAGTAGGCACATGCATCTTGGTGCATATGTCGTGTAAATGTATGTTGGTATGTTTGGGCATCTATGCTTTTATATCTTATGAGCGTGTAATTATGATAAATCAAGCTCTTCGGTATGAAATATGACTTTCCACGTAGAGTGTCGTGTCTGTTCTGTTCGTAGCTGAAGGTTGGCTATAATACAAAGATTCTTTGTTGCTTCTCCCAAGATAAATAGACATGTGGGTTTTGAAGCATTAATAACTCTGAAGATGATGAAAAGTCAAATAGTGGACAGTTAAGATGCAGCAGCAGTGCATTCTCTTCTTTGCCTGGAGTTTCAATGCTTTAAGGATTATGTTCCACAGTAAACAAGATGTTCAGTCTAAATTGTATAGACTTGAACAGGAGTTTTTAATGAGCACATAGCTAACAGACTCTTAAGCCTCATGAGAAGCTGCCTATCCCAGTCTGGAGTCCTTTCTTTGGTAACACTTCATTTAAGTGCTTCATCTTACATAAAAATCTTGGATTTCCTGTTTTCTCAAGACCAAAACACTGTCCAGGGAACAAAGCAAGTTAATTTGGGATTTTTTTGTCCTATCTATCTTGGTAGCAAATATTTTTCCCTAGTGGAATGGGAACACAATTAATGTAGGGTAAACATTTATATTCCTAATTATGAAAGCAAGCCAGCAAGATCAGCATGTTGAGCTGATGGGGCAGATCCTGGGAGGGCACGAGGTGAAGAGGCCAGGAGGCAGCTGGCCGGTGGGACAGGCCGTCACTTTGGTCCGTGCAGGGAGGACAGCCCCAAAATATGGGCTTCAGATGCCTCAGTCAAGGGTGGAGCTGGAGCGTGCCGGCAGTCCCGTAGCCTCCCGTTAGCTCAAGCATGTGCTTTTAGTGGAGGGTATTCAAATTCCTGCATTGTATGAGATCCTGAGCCATAGATAGTCAAAGACAGCAATTTTTTTTATTACACCACCAGAATCAGTCTGACTTCCTATTTGTTAAAAATAAATTCTGAGTGTAGTATGAACAAAGTTGAGGCTAGGTTATGGAGCTAGCTCTTTGCCCTTGTCTCCTGTTGGGAGAAGCAGGAAATGGCAGTAGGCTCTCTGTTCACAAGCAGAAGTGATGGACCTTGGAGAGGCAGAAAGAAAAAGACACGCACCAAGTCCCACGTGCCTGGGGAAAGATCACAAATGGTAATTCTGAACGTGTCTTTATTTTAAAAGATAATAATTTATTTCAGTGCCCTTTTGGAGCACAGAGCTTAACTATACGTCCTATATTTGAGTGTATGGCACAGTGAGTCATATGGTTTTGAATGTAAATAGGTGTCACAAACTCTGTCAGTCCTCCTGTTCCCAACCAGGCAGCCTGGGAGGAAGCTGAACCAACTGTTCCTAGGCAGTAATGTACATTTACATAAAATGTTTCACATTTTTCATGTTTATTCGGTGCAGATGGCTCCATTTTGAACATCCAGAATTTGTTTTGACTTTGTGACTATAGCTTGTAAACAGAGAGTTGGCTGGCATCTGTACCGGGTATAGGTAGCTTTTCGTATTTGATCTAAAATTGAGTGAGGCTACAGCCAAATTAGTCAGTCAAAATAATGTTGCAAGCCAGTTAAAGGCAGCATATCCAAACCATGAGGGAAGCCTGAATTAGAGGCGGCAGCGCTGTCCATAAATTGACACATTGATGCGCTAGCGGTGTTTCACTTACACGGCTACTTTAGCCAGACTCTAAATGTGGCTTTGCCAATCAAGGCATCTCACTATTCAGTGCTTTGAACTGCATCTCACAGAAGTTCTCTTAAGTGAACGTGTTAATATGAATAACACAGGGAAAATGCATAGATAGACATATATTTATAACTCAAGATACAGAAAACTTGGTTGCATCGCTATTAAGCATGAAAACACTAGTGCTGATTCTTGTCTGTGTGTATTACATGTATGGAAATTATTTTCAAGGACAAATGAATACCAAAAATGTAAAGTTCTCTACTTTTTCTTTTGTCAGATCCACTCCTAATCTTACAGATGAGGTTTTAGGGCTATTTTTCTGCTATCAGTATTTAAACGCTTTAGCTCTTTTCTACATATTAGTTAATAGAAAGGGACAACAATTTTGATTTGTTATTTGAGAGTGTAGTTGAGCCATCTTTTGCTTTAAAAGGTTCCCCGTGCCTTTGTCTTCTCTAGTTTAAGTAATTAAGTTGAAGGATAGGTAGCCAGAGTATGTTCAAAGGCCTTGGCTTTATTTTGTTAGACCTAATTATTCCAGACAATACAAAATATTTTTCAGTAACTCCCTCTTACCTGTTCAGAGCGTATCTGTGCTTCCTGCTTATCTGCAGGTTCAGTTCTGCTTGCACGTTGCTCGGGTCTATCACCTCGCTGGAGAAATACATTATTTGCAAATCTGAAAGAATTCCCCAACAGCTGCCATAAAATTAAGCTGTTAAAGAGCTCTTGGAGCTTGTTTAAATGTAGACCTAAACAAACCTCTTTGCTGTTTAGCTCAAGATAAATCTTTTAAAAAGTCCTGTTCTAAATCACTTCCTAATTTTAATGAGTTTATATATCAGCCTTTGCCAGATTTTTACTGTAGCTATTCTCCAAGATTACAGCCATGATAAAGTAAGGACTAAAATTGTTTATTGTATATTATTCTTCAGAAGCAAAACTTTTTCCCCCAGAGGCTGTTGGGAGAGCTATTGATTTTCTGCCACAATGTGAAATGTGTGACCTTTATAATATGAGCAATGATTACAAGGCCAATAAAATGACATCATTCTGTTTAAACTTTAGAGTTCGCAGGGCAAATAGCAGAATGTGCCACATTTAATGATGTCCATGGACGATGAGTGTACATTGCCTGGCTTCAAGTGAGACTGAAACACAAAGCAGGCAGGCTCTCCATTCCCAAAATACCCCGTGTTTGTGCCAGGAGTGGGGGACCAGGAGTGTATGTACCAGGTAGAGCTGTATCTTTTCCCAGCTCTTAAGGCAAGAAGTCACTGCTTTTCTGAGAGCAGACTTTTCTAAATGTTTGCATCTACCAATGCCACTGACAAAACTCCTCCTGATGTGCTACAGGATGAGCTATTTGGGGCACAGCTGTATACATTCGTACAGATTTTCCCCAGTCCACTGTATATGTATTTACAGGGCTAAATTCTGTTCTTGTAATACTGCTTTAGCCATTTCATTGCAGTTCCTCTAGAGTAGCTGAGAGAAGGCTCCGTCCCAAACATGTGAAGTATAACCACACAGAGCATATTGATATTTTAATACATGTCAAAACAAGGAACAGAGAAAGCTTTAGTCAGGCTTGGAGGGGGATGCCACAACCTGATTCACTGAAGTAATTTCAGAGAAGAAATTTATGGAAATTTCTCTCTGCATTTCCCACTTCAGTCACATCAGTCTGTGTCCCCACATTATTTTCTTACAGTCCTTCAAAAACTCATTTTTGATCCATCGGGACCTGCTTCAGCCAATTCCCCATCCGTTCTCCAGCCCATACCAAGCCAGATCCCCAGCGTGGAAATCAGGGTAGCTGTGATTTCCCTTTGGCTCAGTATTTGGTCCAGCTTAACGTGAAGCTGAAGTGCTTGTTGCTTAGAAAGCACAAGCAAAGCAGCACAACACATTCAAAGCATCACAGAGGAAGGAATAGGGATAATTTTCTTTCCCATTTCTAGCTCGTGTAATATCAATAATCTCTGTAGCTTTTATTATACTTGCTGTAAGTGGCTCTAGTGATTGATTAAACACCTTAGCTTTTCTTTGGCGTTTAATCAATTGCAGCAGCAGTTTATTGCTTGCTGTATTACAAAGTAAAAGAGATTATTACTTAATTATTCTGAAAAATAGCAGCTTGCAGTTGTTGCTAACATGGGTATGTGTCTATGCTGACACTGGTGTCACGTCATCCTTTCCTTTGTGCCTCCTCGTCTCTGCACTGGGAGAGAGCCTGCGATTCCTGCCGGATCACGCGCAGTCAATCCCGCAGCCATCACCAGCACAGTGCAATTAGTGGCGTTAAATAAATAATTGCTTATGGTGGAGCTTCCCACAGTGCAAAGAGCCTGATTCTGTTGCTTCCTGGGTACCTCCAAATCTCACTTAAATTTTAGGCAATGTCCTTATTAACCAGCTCACGTGAATATGAACTCACTGTCAGGTACTAACTGCTTCTGGAAACAATTCAGCAAGAATTACATCGGTACCAGGAGGCATTTTGATAGCCCAGGGTACAGCACCGGATGTGTGCACAACTGGAGATAAATCAAATATGGGGAATGTTATTGGTATGTGAGTGTGAGAAAGAAAAAAAAATAATGTTTTGTGACATCCTCTTGGGGATCTAGGAAATGGCAACTCTTCTGTTTTGACACCTGAGGCTTTCTGCCTTGAGTGCAAAATTGAATCCATATGCAAGAGTTCAGAAGGAATATTGTGGTGTGATAAAGCATAAGGATTCAGGGTAGTGTATACATCTGTGCATGTAGGGGTACCACAGTATCGTGATCAGTATGTATTCTTATCCATCTGCTTGTGGAATAGGATCTAACCCATCTGTATTCCCATGCAAAAGGATAGTCCAATATTTAGAATTTTAAAATGGGCTTTAGCTCCTTGCTTTGCCTCTGACTTTCTCTGTGATCATAGGCAAGGGTATTTGTCTCCTTGTGCCTCAGTTTCCTTTTGTGAATGGGAGTAACCATTGTTCACTACCTTAGAGAAGCATATGAAATGAAGGACTGCTAGCTGCTCCTCCATTGTGATAATGGACACCATCTAAATACTTTCAGTAGGAAAATGAAACCTCTTTAAAGCTTTGATCCCACAAAGATTCGTATAAATTAAAGCTGTGCCCTTGACTTGAACAGAGCTAGTCAATGGAAGACCAGTGACAAAGCATCGACCGCAAATTTTAAGCATTACCCCAAATGATTTTAGGGGTTATTGGGGCAGGTGGGGTGTGGTGTCATGTTGTTTTATGAGGGAACAAAACTGAACCTCTTATGTTGTTTACTTTTCCTCCATTGTGGTAGTAGAGGTCTGACCATCACCTTTCTAGGCAGCTTTGTGAAGCCAAGAGGTTGGTAGTGCTCTTGCTCATGCTTAAAGCTGGCATTGCCTGTCAATAGTGATGCTTTGGCCAGTCCATATAAGTCACACAGCATCGTATGCCGGTTTTGTGTCAATCGTGCAATGGCTTTTGCAAGTACTCTAGCAGAATTGGAGCGAGCAGACGTTGACTGTCCAGTGACTAGGAGAAGTTCATGTTTCTTTGAGAAGGTGCTGGATGGTCCTAACCATTAAAAGAGTTTATTTTCTTACTCCAACAGATTTCCCCTCCCCTCCTTGATGTTACCAAATTTATTATCACTTTTGTCTTTCAGGTGTAACCTGTCTTTAGTGTTGCAGACACATCAGCCAACCATGCATTAAGAACTGGGCCCTTACTTTAATTCAGTATAATTTTCTTTTTGTCCAATAATTTCACAAGCACTAATCCACACTTCAAATGCAGGAGATACTTTGATCCCCAAATTGTTCAGCACTTCATGCAGGAAAAACCGTAGGCCACAGTCATGAAACTCCTAGAGGATGGCTGCTGGCTTCCTGTGGCAGAGCTGGTTGTTGTTTTCCCCCCTCTCCCTTCTTTGCTCTAACCATTTTGTCTGTCTATCTTGTCTTGTATTCAGTTTTCAAAGCAATTGCCATGAAGGGCTTTCTTTTTTTAGTGCCTAAAAGGGAACAATAGATTTTTAGAATAAGCGTATATATATATTTTACATGACTGTCTGTATATGCATATCATATCTATACTTTAATATAACATACTGAGAAGTTCAAGCTAAACAGAAATTAATATTTATTATTGTTATTTTTATGAAAAGGTCTTTAAATGTATCCTTAAATGCACATGACATTTAAAATTATTCCAGTGCTGGATTCCTGAAAAAGTAGATGACCTTTTCTCTTGAAATTGGAGAGTGTTTTTTCCTTAACAGTTATATTATGCACAGAAGATGAGATGTTAACCAAGATGTTAAAATGTATTGTTTCCCTTTGAAAGCTAATCCTGTTCCTCATTTTCATTAATGTTGGCTCATTCGTTGTTTTTTTTTCTTTTTCTTTTCCTTTCCTTTTCTTTTGCAACTGTTTTTGCATGAAAATGCAGAGTAGCAATAAACAGATTGTTCGTAAGACTTGCTTTAAGACTCTTCTCTTTCAGATCCAGTTAAAGTTTTTAAGTTCAGTTATTTTAAAATTCATGTTCTTCAGTTCCGTAAACAAAAAAAAAAAAAGGAGAAATATAATGAGGTGCAAAGCGATTTTCTAGCCCTCACTAATCAATAAATGCCAACAAAATGGGGATGGTGTAATGTCCATAATTTAATTGTCTGCTGTTACCAGGTCACCACGAGACAGTAGCAGAAGCGGGGAGAAGCTGGAATTGGCCATGTCCAACCTCAGTGCGGATGTCCTGGAATTACTCCTGGAGTTTGTTTATACAGGTTCTTTGATCATAGATTCAGCCAATGCAAAAACCCTACTGGAAGCTGCCAGCAAGTTCCAGTTTCATACTTTCTGTAAAGTCTGCGTTTCATTTCTAGGTAAGAATCACTCCATCTAGTGAGGTTTTAAGATCTCATTTTAAGGTTTGTAAGCCTTTCTTCTAACTCTTAAAAGATAATTAGGAAACCCAAGATTAAATATAATAAAACTAAAAACCCCACATTATTTATTTGGGTTGAGATTTGAATTTAAAATGCTGACACGGTGACCAGTGGAAAATAATCTAGAGAAGTGTAGCCTGTTGTTTGAGCAGCAACTGCTTTCACATCTTGGATGGACTTTTTTGTTGAATCTTCTTTCATACTTGGTATCATGGTGACATTTTGTTTCCCAGAGGCTGACCTCTGCACAGGTACCAGGCTGTAACACACAGGTTGCTTATAACTGTGACAGCAAATGTTGGGTGCTACACCAGACCAGCTTGGTCAAGCACTGAAAGAGTTCAAGGTGGACTCCCACAGAGGAGTCAGGATCTGCAATTTTCTTATATCCATGAGAAAATCCTTCATGTGTCCAATGTTCTTGTAAACAAGATCTGGTTGAACTACTCCAGGTTGAATGTTCACAGGGTTTGTTCTTTCGTACAGAGTTATGGTCTGATGGATATGTGTCATCACAAATGGTGGATGGGAATGGAGGGTTGCTGTGCCCTCCCTTCGTAACTGGTGTGCCCTGCGTGCACAAGGAGATTTTGCCCCAGCGAGGCTGTACAGATCAACATCACCAGTGGCTCTGTCCATCCTCTCATGGCCACATGAGAAGCCCATTCCTTCTTGTCCGGAGCACCATGTCATTGCAGCTCCTTGCATTTTCTGTATATTTTCCCATATAGACTATTTCAAAACAGTCCAAGGTGAGCAGCTCAGTTAACTAAGCTTTATTGGTCTGAACTGGAACCAGCCAGCCCCATTTCTGTAACAGCAGAAGAGGAGCCAGAACTGGAGCTCAAATGGAACACAAGTTGGTTCAAATTCCTGCCTGTATCACATGCCACTTCTTCACTAACATGGCTATAATATCAGTTAATGAGACAGTAATAATTTACAAATTATTAATACAAACTTATTAATACAAAAAGTGTGAGCTTGATCTTATATGACTTACTTCCCATGTCCAAGTTCCAAATACCTTTTTTAGACATCTGATTTCTGTTCAGGCTCCCTCAACTTGGTATGGGAGATGTCATTCTCCCTGCACCCCAGATATATCTTCAGCACACATGCATGAACTTCTTGGGCAGTTCTCATTTAAAATTGACATCTAAAATTACAGAGTGTGGAAGGTGAGAGTTTAGAAAATGTTGCACTCATTTAAAAGAAAAAAAAAAAAACAAACTTAAATGAGTCCAGTTTACTGCTGTGTTAATTTTCACTGCTAAGCTGACCTGCTGGCAAGATGAGTGGTGTGACTAGGCTAGTACAATGCAGGCGTCAGTAAAGAAGCTGTGGTATTATATTCTTCTCTTCTTTCCAGCTTTTTATATGTCACTTGTTTAAAAGTCTGTTCTCAGACGGGTGGGTAATGGGGAAATGAAATCTGTGCTTTGCAATCCCACTGTGTTGGTTGTGCAACTTGAGTGAGGGCTCTGCTCTGGCATTGCCTTCCCGCAGCTTCCCTTCACCACCTTTTAAAGTGATTAGATCTTACGGCCTTTCCAGGAACAGCTATGTTTAAGTTGCACTATCTCTAAAGATTCAGCCACAAAACCAAAATACATTTATTTCACTAAATCATTGTGAGATTTCTCTTTTCCGATAGTTAATATTTGAATTCAGTGAACCATGTTATGGTATGAAATAGTAGAGTTGGTTATAAGTTCAGTGATATATGGGGAGTCGCTGGAATTTTGTATTCTCATTTGGAGAATTCATGGAGTGTAATTGCTTATTTTTATTTATAGCTGTGACTGGATTGCTCTACAGAGATAGTAAAGCATTTGCCATCTAAAAAGTTTAGGGAAAGGTGTTTTTTTTCTCTGTGGCTGTGTTTTATCTTTTCATTCCAGCCACCTCTGCTCCTCACAAAGCAAAAATATGTTAAAAATCAGGGTTTTTTCCAGTGTTTCTGGAGTGATTCACCAGTATAAACAGTGATTCTTTCCCATTGGTGGCCATGTCTAAATAGCAAGAGGAGTGGAGGGAAGTCCGAAGAGGCCCAAAGAACTGAAAGTCCCCAATTAATAGGTCTGTTCAGCACAGCACCATCTTAGGGGAAATTCAGGTCATCCTTTTTCAGCCGTGAAGCTCCAGCAGGGTCCTAACTGGTTGGTGTCCAGGCAGCTCTTGTGTTCCTATCCTGGGCCTCTCAGCAGCCTTGGGCAGAGGCACCCCAGATCTGCTTGCACTTTCTGGTGGAAACATGCTGCAAATGTGTCAGGGAAATTGTTTCATTTCGACAGGAGATTTCTTAACCAGCTTCACTGGGCTAATTATAGCCACATTCTCTCTTTCCCCGACATGCTGTCTCCTCTGCTTTTGTCTGGACCATGAGAAATGACAACAGTTTTGTGCCGACTGATGCAACGATGCTGACAAGTTCGTGCAGGCGCCATATGATAACTGGGCAAATGTTTGCAAACTGGTCAGGTATTTCCTCCATCCATATGGCTGAAGACTTGAGGTTTTTTTCTTCTTTTTTTTTTTTTCCATATTTGTTTTATGCTATCATCACAGTCATGGCTCGAATTGGATTTCAGGAGATTCATCAGTATCATGGTTTGGATCCGTGATGCAGGGACCCCCCATCACAGGAGTGAACAAATTCTGAGCTTGTGCTTCAGCCTGCTGCTGATAAAATAAAGTATTCTTCCGTAAGTCTGAAGAAGTCAGTGGAACCTGTTAGATACATGGAGGAGAATAGGAAAGAGCAGGAGCTCTGAATTTTCTTACTCTCCTGGCCAAGTGGCCCAAAGACAAAGTTTGCAAAGAGTATGAGAGGGAGCTATGAGAAAAACTGAACGACGGACCAGTGATGAGACCTTCACAACTAGGCATATGCACCTGAGGGAAGAAGAGGCCTTTATGGTCCTTATCAATTTGAGAGAACGTATTATGGCTAATTTTTTGTTCATCCAAGGTGGAGAACTTTGAGCCAGCTGGAGAACCACACTGCCCAGCACTGGAGAAACTGAAGCATCAACCATATCTCCTAGATAGGAGATATGGTTGATCTATCCTATCTCAATTATCATCAACCTATCTCCAAGATAGGAGAAATGAGGAACACTCTCACAGGGGAATTGAAGTCTTTTGGACAGTGAATGCATCCAGAAGTCTTCCACCTATTCCCATCTTCCCATGCTTTTGACACTAGTAGGAATACCTGAGGAATGAGATCCCCATCAGAATGTACACAGAGTATGATGAGGAAATGCACATCTTATGCTAATTTTAGTGAGATCCAAGTCATCATCTAGAATGCATCTCTAAGGGAAAATACAGTACTTAATGCACACAGAGGGGGCTTACATCAACCACTGAGCTTCCATCATACTGTTACCGCAATCTTGCTGAGTAATCCTTCCTACACACCATCTATCTCTGACTTGAGATAAAGTCGTGCCACTCCCAGAAGTGCAGTCTTAGCAGTCTGCCTGGCTGATTATCTCATGATAACTCTGCACAGGATCCCATTCCAAAATCACGTCTTAACACAAGTGGAGAATACCAGCTGCTGATCTGCAATATTGTGACATACATAGAAACAAGTACGCTATCCAGCACTGTCTCAAACCAGGGAGAACCTACTAGATTACATCTGATATCCTTTAAGTCCACTCATAAGTCTTACAAACTGTCCTTGAGCACTGGGAATAGCTTAGTAGTCAGCAGCCATGTTCTGAATGGACTCAAGGCAAAACTCCACAAAAATGTGTTGTTACAAGTCCAGTGTCAACTGTGGCAAAAACAGCAATTATTGTAAACATGTCAGCATCTGAAGGAAAACAGCTCAGGAGCAAATGGAGCAGAACTGGTCCTTAGCTGTCTTTGTCATGTCGGCATCCAGAAGTGCCCCCGGATTGCAAACAGTCACTTGGGATGGGCTGTATTATATAGCAGAAATCTGTATCTGAGTAGTCATGTAGGCTCCCTTTATAGCCAGCGAAGAGTAACAGGCATTGGTAAGGCACAGTTCTGCTCATCCTGAAGTCGTTACCCAAGATATTACCAGATTAATCCAAAATATTACCAGGTTGCTTCTTGCAATTGTTTGTTTATGAGTGTACAGGGATACTAATGTGTTGCTCAGTTGCACCTTAGACAGCTGGAATCAAGAGAGATCAGTCTTGCTCCCAAATTTTGAGTCAGAGGTGAAAAATGGAGGGTGTGTTTTTTCTGTTCACAAGATAGAGATTTTCCATACCTCCGATAGCTGTTGCCCCAGCCTCTGTCTTGCTCACCTGCAATGAATCCCTCTAGTTCACATGCCAGCCCTCATCTTAAGAAGACATCACTGCGCCCGCCTTGCTGTGGTGCTCATCACGTCAAAAGTGATGAAGTGCGAAGAAGTGCATGAGCAGCCTCCTGAACATACTGCAATCTGCATCTCCCCAGGACCCCTCTCTAAATGGCCTTATCATACTTGGTGAATCAGGCAGGGATAACGTCATTTGGGTCTGCCACCAAGCGGTTTCTCGGGCAAGAGGAAGGAGGGAGGCTCAAAGGGACAACGTGCAGCTGCTTGGACACCAGCGTACCAGGCTGCATCAGTCACCCAGCATTGTTAGAGGTAGAAAAACCTGTCCAGCTCAGAAGAAACCAGTTGTGACCAGTGCTTCCTCTGCCCACGCCACAGGCTCAGCTGGGGATGGTATGGGAATCTCTCCTGATAGAGGCAGACCCAGTCCCTTGAAGGCAAAGACTCGTTCTTGCAAGTCTTTTCCATCGTGTGCTAGTAAACAGCTGCCTAATGAGCCAAACTTGGTTATTACCTTTATTATAAACCCTATGAGGATAAGGTGGAGCAGTGTCAGATTTGTCTTTGACTTGAGAGTTTGCCAAGTGATGATGAGAGTTTTGGGCTCTGTTAGATGATTATTTTACCCCCAGCCATATGTATACATGAAACTGTGCCAACAGACAGAAGCAAGGAACCTGGAAGAGTTTTTTGGTTATTTTTTTTTGGAAAAGCAGAAATTTTGGGAGCTTTGTGCTTTGTAGCTATCAGTTTGCAGCCTGTCTCTGGGCAGTCTTTGAGTGACAAAATCTACTGACAGCAAACAGTGCCGCTGCTCCAGTCTGCTTGAGGAAATGGGCTCCTTGGAGTCAGTACAATCAACTGATGCAAAATGAGATAACCTAGTTTCAAGATTGGTGGATCTGTAAAAGAAAATAAAAAGAGTGAGGGAGGGAAAAAAAATACCCAAACAAAACACAAAACTCCTAATCTCATGCCAGGTTGAAAAAAATAAAAAAGTAGGTCATAATCCCATTTTAATAAAACTCACGTATAGATTTTGTGCAGGTTTTTAATCTGATGAAGGCAGAAGCTGGGTGTAGGGAAAAATCCCTGAGCATTGCCAGCAGAAGCAATCTGATGGGAGTTTTGTTTGAAAAGATGTGGGGCTATCGCACATGCCTGTCCAGTGCTCTGAAATAGTGCAGCAGGATATGACACTGCCCAAATGGGATGTACTTCTCCTCTGACAGCACAGAAGCCTGCCACTGGTACCGATGCTTTTGTGATCTATTGCAGTCTGTCTCTCTTATTTTTATTTTTTTTTCTTGGTCCTATATCTTAAAAGAATATATTCTGCCTATTGGTAGTGGCTCGGTTAACAAAAGCTGAGAAGAATCTGAGAGTTCCTCTTATAAATGTCTGAAATTGGTGGGGTTTTCTTCAGAATAGCTGAAAAGGAAAAAAGTACAGTCAAATGTATGGTGTAGCACACTTTCAATGCAAAGCTACACACTGTGCCGTTACTTCTGTTTGCTGGGTAGGAGATAATGCTGTCTCCTCTGTGCATGATTTTCTTTGAAACCCACTACACAACATTTAACAGAAGGCATTAGTATAATCTGTGTTTTGCATAAGGGATGTCATCACATTCAGCGGCAACAAAGTTCCTTTGAAAAAAAAAAAAGGGAGAGGATTTTTTTTTTATTTGAAGTAGCTTAGTAGCTGAACAGGGCAAAAATTATCATAACGTGACTGCAGAATCCTCAGAAATGTCCTTAGTGCTGTCTGCGTTTATTCTTAAGTGTCTGCACTGGCGTTTACATCTTTGCTGTTTCTTAAAGCAACATTGTAGGCGGTAGAAATAGGAGCAGTCTCTTGGCTGGGTTCCCGTCCCTTGGGAAGCCCTAGATACTATTATGTCAGTAGGTTTCCCTACTGCCTCGTGAAGGCTTACACGAAAAGCAAACTCAGAAAGTACATTTCTCCCCCCATCCCCAGCTCAGTTGTTAGACAGACTTTGATTTTTGTACTTTAAACCCCAATCCTAAAGTAACCCAGGGTGCTGCTTCTAATTAAATCTCTGAAATTGATTAGGGTTGGAGGTTTGTCCGTGGCACTTAGTTTTTCATGATCTCGGTAAAAATGAGAATCTTGGTTTTAATAATTCTCACTTGCTTTTTTTTTTTTTTTTTGCTCCTTTTAGAAAAACAGCTGACTGCTAGCAACTGCTTAGGAATATTAGCCATGGCTGAAGCCATGCAGTGCACTGAACTATACAACATGGCCAAAGCATATGCCCTGCAGATTTTCCCAGAGGTGGCAAACCAAGAAGAGATCCTCAATATCTCAAAAGACGACTTCATTTCCTACATGTCCAATGACAGCCTGAACACCAAAGCGGAGGAGCTGGTGTATGAAACAGTGATAAAGTGGATTAAGAAGGACGCTGCAATCAGAGCTCAGGTAAAAATAATCTCAGCAGCCTCTTTCTGCTCTGTTCCCATGAATGCCTCTTTTAAAATAGAAACCATCCCAGTGCAATTTTAAACATGAGGATGCGTAGGAGATGGGATGGGCAGTTCAGATAAAAAAAGAGAAAGGGAATGAAGGCTATGCACAAAATGCATGTAATTTCAAAATCTAATCCCCATATCTGATCATTTAGAATCAAAATCTCGTTTGTGACATGCGTGGTACAAAGCTAGGGCCTTGAGTTGTTGGCTGCAGGCTTGGTCGGAGATAAATTGGGAAGGATTAGAGTTATGTGAGATGCTGCTTTAAGAAGGGGGTGCGTTTTAGTAACAGTGGGAAATAAAAATCTGTCAGAAAATCTGTATTTCTTTTGATGCCACATACTGAATGAGTGTAACTTCAGTACATTAAAAAAAAGTTCCTGTATCTTATTGGCTGCTTAGATAACCCCTTGGGTATTATATATTTATTAGAGTTAGCCTTTCCTCAACCATCTGAGCTATGCAGTCTGCTCTTGACTCAAGAAACTAAGTGTATTACTTTGCTCAGCACTGACTCCAGATCAGTGCTAGAAGCAATGACTGTTTGGAGGCTGATGATTGTCCTTGGGACCAGAAGACTTCCCTGGTGATATTTAAAAACCTGCCACTTGCCTTCAGTGCAGCCGAGCAAGTTGGCTTTTGTGGGTAGTGAATTGTGGGGGTCTGAACCCCAAACCTCTCCTTTTGGAGGCCGGTTCTCCCCACAGCCCCCAGAAGGGGAAGCTTGTTTTCCTCCTTTCCCCTCCTTTGGAGGTCAAAGTTGCTGGCCCATCCTACAAGGCCAACTTCTCTTGATCCCTGGTCACAGTTTTGGCTAGTTTAAGGAGGACAGTCCAGTTGCTTAGGGACCAGACTGGGGCTCAGGGAAACACTTGGCCACGCACCTTTGACGCCATCCCACATCATGAAAGGCTGTACCTTCTTGATTTAAATGGGAATTTTATTGGGATATTAAATGCGTCATTGGATGTGATCCAGAGCAGCTGCACCTCCGCCCCTCACCTGGAAAGTGGGAGAAATAGCAATTCCCAGCCTCACCAGGCTGCTGGGTGAGGATAAGGACATTAAGGATGGTGGGGACTCCATGCCAGGCCAGGCCTTGCCGCCTGCGCTGCCTGCGGTGCCGCTGCCCCTGGCCCCTACCGGCAGCCTGCAGCCCCCAGGGCCGTTCTCCAGCCGTGTCCTGCCCCGTGCGAGCAGGTGATGTAGCTCAGCAGGGCAGTCCTGTGCTGGGGACCCACCGCTCCCTCTGACCACCTCCTCCATGTGCCGGCGATGCCATTTAGTGTTGCCCAATATTATTATTGCCTAAAACACTTCCACAGTATCATTGATTTATTGAAATGGGCCCCTTTTTGGCTCTCGCTGGCCTTGAAAAACACACTGTTTTACAGAGTATTTCCCTGCTTGCTTAAAGTTTGATGACAGCAGTCAGCTCTGTGCAGCTCTGAGCTCTGAACCTGATGCAACCTCAGGGATTATTCCCAGGGGCCGGAGTACGGGAGCCCTGCAGCAGGAGCCTGTTTGCCTGGTGCAAACAGAAGGTGCCACTTACCAGGAGGTCGGGTTACGTTTTCAAAATTGCTGGTTTAAATATTTCCTTCTGCGCCCTGCTGCGGTGATGTTACGAGTTTATTTTTTTAAGTGGTGGTTTTTCTTGCCCCCCTCTCGCTGCTGCCACCACCACCATCTCTTCCTCTCTTCCTTTCGTGTTGCGGTTGGGTTGGTTTTGTGGGGTCTTTTTATTTCCAAGTTGCCTTCCCCTCTGCCCTGGTTCTGCAGTGCCTTTGTAGTTTATGATGGCAGTTTTATTTGCTTCTCCAAATTTCTCTGTGGTGCTCTGGTTTCATGCATTACTTTACAAGGGCTTTTAATTTTTAATTTGTATTTATCCAGAGATGAGGGTCTTGAATAAATTAATATTAAAGATACCAAGCAGATAACTATTTTCATGCCCAATCCTACCACTAAACTAGTTTCTTTGGGTCACAGCTCCACTTTTTTTGTACTCTTTGCACTGCTTGATCTATTATAAAGCTCTTAGTTAAATAGGTACTTATTTTCTAAAAATAGAAATTCACACTTACCATGAAAAGTACCATCTTTACAATAATGACTTCTGCATTTTCAGAGCCCAGGAACAAATAGCTCTGATAGTGGATAGGAAGGAAGATAGACCTAAATAATCTTATTTCTGATAAAGATGATGAGTGAAAATTTGTGCTTGGTGTGCAGCAGGGCCCACTGTGCTAGGAGCTGCCCAAGCTCCCATGAGATGCACGGGCTGCTCAGAGCTTTGCAGAACTGGGCAACCATGGCAATACCTAACGTGGGATGGACCTTCTTGCAGGAGCTGTGCATGGATATTTTGACTTTATTCACAGTTCGGTGAGATGGATTCACTCAGCTCTCTTTAGACGCTTTGGGGTGGGGAACCAGCACGTGGAGGACACCAGTGCAACAGGATTGTTGCTTCTGCACCCAGCTGGTGGGAGCTGTTGGGAGGGTTGCTGGAGAGGTTTTAGCCATGAATTGCAACAGCCCCAAGACATCAATCCTGCTCTACTGCACTCCTCAGGTGACCAGTCTGGTTTTATTTCTCTCTCCCAAAAACAGTCCTGGCAGTTAAGTCTTTCAGGGCCTGGATTTCCAGGGCCCGCACTTTCTTCGTTATCTCCACTCTCCACATCTCCCTTTGCCTCTATCGTCACGTTTTTATTTTCAATAGCCCCAACGGCTGGTGATTAAAATGCCTCTTTGGCAGCTTCTTCCAAGCACTGAATTGGTGATTCTCCCAAAGGTGGATGTATGGCACAAACAGGAACAGGTCTGTGCTCTTCATCTCACCTACATGTCCATCTTCCCCAGCAAAGCCTGGCAGGGGCTCGCTCAGCAGAGACATCCCCGCAGAGGAGCTTGGGGAAGGAGCCTTCTCTCTAAATGAGCACCCTCTGCCCCCAGGGCAGCTGCAGCCCTCCAGAACTCCCTGTGCTTTAATGGCTTTGTGCCACTCTGGAGGGCAAGCTTACACCTGGGGACAGTAAATCTCACCACTTGTGTTCCCCACACCGCAGCTCCTTGTGCCGTACTCTTATGACAACTTATCCATCACTGCCTCCCCTCCTGTCCAGATCCCTTTCTGGGAGCCTCTGGGACGGAGATTTTTAATGGAGCCTCCTGTTCTCCTGGAAGGGTGTTGAGTTTGCTATCTTCTTGCTCTTCTCTGCCTTTCTAAAAGCTCTTCTTCAGGTATCTAATTGCTTCTGCTTTTGTTAATTGTTTCCCCACCAGGCTGGAGGGCACTGGCAGGGAAGGAACCAGGATTTGCTTGCAAGGCAAGTTGAAAAGCTGTGCTCTGGCTGACTTTTAATTTTGTAAATTGTGCTCATAGGAAGTCTTACGATGCTTCTAAAAGTGCTCTGTGGCATTACAAAAAAAACAGCATCCGAGACTTGTTACAAAGAGGGAATAACAGTGCTTTAAAGGTTACTGATCCATCTACGTAAGACAGAAAGGCAGTTCAGATAATGACATATGTCTTAAGCTGGGATTTGGTAAATAACTGTATCCAGTGCATTGGAGCAGCGCGCCAGCTCATGTGGTAATGTTTACGGAGCTATTTTAGTCCTGCTGGTAGTGCAGTCATGTAAAATCGGTCTAACCAAAAGAAGCAACCTGTGATGTGAGGTCTGAACCAGGTGGGTAGTTTCCTGTACCAGCGGACGCAGAGCGCTAGTTGTAGGAGTCCTCTTGATTGCTTGTCACTGGGTGGAAAGCCTGCAGCCGACCGACACATCTGGAAAAGCTGAATTTACTGGTTTTTTTCTATTTATTTCTCTTCCTGACTGATGGACAAGATTGTAGGGTTTATCCCAACAGTTATCCCCTTGATAAGCTTATTACAACTCCAGCGAACTCATGCAAAAAATGTCTTGTATAATGGAGGCTTTACTGTCTGGAAACCAGGACGGTCTGAGCCATCCGAACAAGCAAAGATTTCTGGCAGGCCCCAAGCAGTCTTCACCTGAGCTCATCCCCCAGCTCTCTGCGTGGCCTTGGGCAGGTTGTTTCACCTTTCTGCCCCCATTTCTTACTCTATAAGCTGGAGGGAAGTGATGCCTCCCACATGGGCTGTTGAGAGGATCCGGTGGATAACGAGCCATGTTTTCCACTGGTACTAACAACTGCCGGAGCTGCGCAGAGCTGCAGTCATGCCCAGCGTCAGTGCGGGATGGGGAAGATGTGCAGTTGCTGGATGTGCAGCAATTTGCTGCCTGCCCAGAGCACGGACGTACCAAAGCTTGTTGGAAACTTTCCCACTTTCTGCTCCAAGTCCAAAGTTGTATCTCTTTTCTCTGACATAAAAAAACATAGCGACATGTTTATTAATAACACAAAGCCTGGGAAAACAAGACGTCCAGTTGAATGAAGCTTCCCTCTCACCCTGAGGAGGGACAAGAAGTGAGGAGAGGACAAATATTCTAACAAGTTGCCCGGAGTAGTGCTGGAAGAGAGGCAGGTACTGCAGCGATGAGGGACAGATGAGAGGCTCGACTGAATGGCAGTCACGTTTTGTTGCACTCTGCAATAATATAATCCTGTGCCCTTTCTTTAAACCCTGTTTAAAATCACAGTGTCCAGCAGCAAAATGAAATATCTCCACCATAAAGGCATTAAGAAGCCTTCTATGAACTTGTGTCCTCTGAGGCAGATTTGTCTAAACAGCGTCTTCATGGTGCCTGAGAACCAGAGATGCGTAGACAAATTGGAGGTAATTTAGAGAAGAGCAACACAAATGATTAAAAGACTGAAGGAACTGATGTGAGAAAAAAAAGATTAAAAGATATGAATATGCATGACTTGGCCTAATGACAGCTAAAGAGGGATAAATGTCTACAAGTGTTTGAAGCCCCAAGGAGAGGAGTTGCCTGGAAGGATGCAAGGGGTATAACAACAGTAAGGACCACTGGGATGAATTTGAGACTTGGCAAATTAGTCTAAGCAAACACAAAGCCCACCTGAAAGCCCTGTATCTTGTCAGTGAGGGTAGGGAAAGTTGATGGAGAGAAGGAGAGGAGGATATATGTCAAAAATGCTACAAATGCCCATGAGCTATATTTTGGCAGTGACAGAGAATGGCAGTTCGGAGGCAAGATCCTACAGAGGAGAAGGGGTTGGTAACCATGAGAGAGCAGATGGAAGATCCCTGGTCTGCGGTTAGGCTATTGAGATGGTAGCATAATTTCTCAGGTACATTTTAAAGAATTGTTTTCAGGAATTCCTCCAAGAAAATGGAGAATCTGACAAGGAACAAGGACAATCCCAACTCTGCTCTGTGGTGACAAGGAGGTAATGATATATTCAGCTGGTATCCAATACCAGCACGTACAAATTACTTAAGTTCATCATAATAGGAAATTAATTGATCAGTCAATGTACTTAAGGGCATTAAGCTTCAGGAAAGGAGTGTTGGAATAAGTATGAAAAAGCAGCTTCCAAGGAAGCCTAAGTGAATTAGGCACTAACACTCTATTACGGTTCAATTAGGCTTCTTTGAAAAGCCCAGACTACCCTGGTGCTTTGAAATCCATTTGTGGGAAGAGCAGACAAATTCAAAAAGATGCCATAATGAAAGTGCAAGAAGCTCCAATTTCTCTGAAAGTGAAAAACGCAAGGGATGAGCGGTAACCCCTGTGATTTCCCAGAGATGGGCTGCTCAAAGAGCTCAGATTTAAATGAGGCTTTTGCAGACACACTCAGAGGCTGTACAGGCTTACAGAGGGAGAAGAAAAGGCAGCAGCAGGAACAGAATCAGTGCAAGAACATGCCCTTAGCTATATATTGGAGGAAGAAACTGCATTAAATAAAAAAAGAGAGGATGCAGGTGACATTAGCAGTTCCTTAAATTCCCCCCGTACGAAACTTCTAAGTTTTTTTAAAGGGATACCCTGGACTGAAAATCTGCTGAATTATTTCTCAGAAGTTTAAATTGGTTTGAGGAGCTCCCTTGTCTCCCAGTCCTCTCAGTCTCTTAATTTGTGGCTTTTCTAATATATTTTCCTATTTTTTGCAAAATATTTCTCTGCTGTTGCTGAAGCAATGGCCTTACAAAGACACACATCTGTGCGCAGCTCCTCGCGTGTGCTCACCTGCGTTGCCTTGTGCAGCACGTGGCCCCAGCGCTCAGGGTGGACCTGCAGAAACACAACTGTTTTACGCTGTAGGCAAGAAGCATTTTGGAGAATTATTGCGCATGGATTCGTGCATCAGTGTGTTGCAGGGATGGGTGTATCAGGAGTTGACTTGGTTTTGGGAAGCATCTTACAAGCTTCAGCCTTTTCGTTGTTGGCAGCATGCTTTTGTGGTGTGCATACAGGTGTTGGAATAGGCGACCTCCCATACACAAAAGGAACGCCACTCACCACTGTAGTAACCTTTGGGGGAATTCAGGGGGTTTATTTGGTAGAGTTTAGTCAGCAAGATAGAGATTTCATGGTAAGAGCGGAGTTTTTTTAAGCCTCAGTATCAGGTAAATTCCAAGTATGATGGCTCAGTGATTTATCTTCCTGCATATTTAGAAAACTCTAATCATATTACTGCTAGAAATTCCTACCCGCGTGCTGCTTTGCAAACAGTCCAGAGAAGAGGACAGCAGTTCGCTTTATGCAGCGCTGATGACATTATGGTGTTTAGTCAGCTGTGCTGCCATAAAGATGTCACGTTGAAACCTTATTTCAGGAAGACAGAGGGGCTGCTCTTTCCTTCTTGCTAGGCATGAGATTTATGCACGTGGCATCCCGCCACTGAGCCACCGGGTGAACCCAGCGCCTGCGGACCAGATTTTTTGCCACGTGTTTATCTCGTGATATTATGAGGCTGTCGGCTGACATCCTGCCAAGCCTTTTGGTTTAATCTGAAGGCAGCCTTGCAATTCCAAGAAGTCAATACGGGTGATTAATGAATATACCGAGTGCACCAGAGAGCTTAGGCTTGGATGTGACCTTGGGTGTTGGAATGTGCAGGAGGTTACTGGAAACACAGCAAGTCTTTGTAATACCCAGGGGTTAGATGTATCAAAGCAAGTACCCTCATTACCAAGGAGCAGGGCAGCGCCGTGAAAATGTAGCCGAAAAAGGCGTATTTCTGAGAATGGCAAAGCAGTGCACCAACAGCTTTGGCTTCCCCAGACCAGCCAGTTCCCTGCGGGCTTGCACTTGGAAACTTGGGGCCTGCAATATTTTGAATATCAGGTTGGGTAACCTGCCGGGGAAGCCTGGGCTGGGCTGGAGGTGATTGCGGGGAGTGACCGCTCTCGTCACCGCTCCAGCGCGCCTTCTTGCTTGGCCACCACGCCACGTGCCCAGCCATCGCCGTTGGCACAGCCTGCTGGGTGGCTCGTTACCTGGCCGCAGGGTAGCCATCAAAGGCTAGTGTCTGCTGTTTTGGGGGTTTGGGGTGGTGTTTTTTAATTAGAGTGCCCTCTTCTCATTTGAAGGAGTTTTATGCAGTGGGGAACTGATTCTGCTTCAGCTCTGTCCCTGATGGCTTCCTCCATCTGAGGACGTCCTGGCTGCAGCTCTCAGATCAGGCCGGTGCAAGACGTGGGGCGAGTCTGAACCCCGGGTTTATGTGAGACAACATAAATCTCCTTTGTAGCTCTCAAATGAATCAAATCTATTCCTACTTCATAAAGTTTTTAAAAACTCTATTGGAATTATGCATAAAGAGCTGAAACAGCAGTTTACTGGAGCAAAACCCTATTGTAATATGGGCAGTCTAACTTCTGTATTTGTATTTCTAGCTGAAGCCTGTTTCTTTAGGCAGATAGCACAAAGGGTCCTTTGTAGGAAGAACAGTAAACCAGAGAGACAGATGAGTTATAAGGCATAAGGGAAACATTATTTTAACCTCTCTGGGCATTACTTCAAAAATGTTAAAAATCTTCAGAGCTTTCCAGTGTAGCATTTAAGGAGCAGGAAATTTGACTCTGTCACAGTAAACATACTTCCTTTTAAAACCAACTGTATACTGTTGTAGCCCAAGTCTATGCAGGAGCACACTGAGAGTCCTTTTGGAGAATACCTGTGAGGATTTTATTGGATTAGAGATTTGAGAATAAAAAGGATTATTTTTAATGTGATACTGAAGAGGGTTTTGTTACTGAGACTTAGAAGATACCAGAACAAAGCCCACTTGCAAGCAAGTTTTCATAATACCGATATAATTAGTAGGAGAAGAAATGTCACAAGAAGTTTAGCAAAGTAAATGTCCTCACTCAAACTACCAGCCAGGAATAAAAAAAATACATTCAACTGTTTTGTAACCTGGTTTGCTCAAGCTCTGGCCTTACGAGATGGGAGTAACTTAAGTATGAACAGACTATTAGGGAAAGGCTTGAAAGGGTCAGCTTCAAGGTATAGCAGATCGTGTTGATCATATATTCCTCTGAGTCAACGCTGACCCAATGATAACATTTAGGCTTCCTTGTAGCGTGATCACAACCTTCTGAGCATGCCACCCAGGGCAAATGGACACCAAAATTCCCACCAGAGGGGAGAATTAATCACCCTCCAGTTTGGGTTGACGTCTGGTTGTAGACAGCTCAACGTGGCATGGTCTGAGGCATGGTCTGAGGAACACGCTCCCTTTCCCAGGAGCTGATGGCTCACAGTTTTAGGCCAGAAGGGGACATTGATATTCTCTGCCTCCCCTGGTGCGTGATGCATCCTCTCAGTTCAGATTGCTCTGGGGACTGTTAAGTGTGTTGACTAAATCTCTATTAATTATAACATGAGTTTAAACATGTCTAGCTGACAAGTAAATACTTGCTTGTATGTAGCTATTTAGGTATCTGAATTTAGAGCTGAATCTCTCCCCCGAAATGTTTAGGTAATTAAGAAAAGATAAGATCTCCTAAGATTTTTCTTTCCCTGTTTTTATGAAACACACTCGTGATTGCAGGCTGGTTGAAGACCCTGCTTTCAGTTCAGCCACTGAAATCGGTATCAGTGAAACAGGTGCCTTGAAGCAGGCCAGATAGCAACTCTCAAAAGTCGCTACTTTACTGTGTCCCCAGTGACTGTCCCAAAAGCCTTTGCTCGGGTGGCAGCAGTGCCCTGGCTCCCGCAGAATCACCCCGGCTGTGCACGGCACCGCGGGAGTATCCGGCAGCATCACTGCTCAGCAAGGAGGTTATGGACTAGAGCCTCTGCTGGTGCAAAACCCGAGCAGCTCCCTTCATCCAAGGGGAGGTTCACGTCACCTGAAAAACCAGTCCTGACGGTGTTCAAAAACTTCCCTAGCATTTTAAACAATATATTTGTTAGTTTTTTGCATAATGGTGTCCATTTTCAAGGAGCTGAGGCATGGTCTCCCATGTTTATGAGTTGATAACTCCTAATTTTAGGCCAGAAGGGGCATTAATATTCTCTGCTTCATCCTGGCATGTGATGCAGGTTGTAGAGTAGTCATAAGTGATTCCCAGCAAAGATCTGAGAAATATTTCTACTTGTCCAGCCAGCGCCCACAGCTGAGTAGTGAGAAGAAAATATCCTCAGAGTTACAGGCGCAAACCGCAACTCCAGGGACCCGAGGTTGTTGTCTGCTGAATTTGGCAGTGTGCCCTGCGCAGGTATTCTGCTGTTTTAATAAAAACCGGTAACATCAGTAGGTGCAGTAGATATTTCATAGCTGTATAAGGAACAATGGAAAGACAAGAGAAACTGGAGAGCAAATAACAGATGGTATGGTAAGGAGGTTGAAATGCTTTACAGTGCTTATTCCAGTCTTAAATGAAAAGGATAATAGTAACAGGATATTTAGTACAATCACAGCTAACAGAGCTAGGAAGCCTTCATAAGGGAGAACCCAAAAGAAAAAGGCTGCTGATTGCCTAAATCACTTGAATATTCTTAAATCAGCGAGGCTAAATGAAATTCACCCTTGACTATAGTGCTTAAAAGAGCTGGTGCGAAAAGCCATTGGTTTATAAAAGCCTCTCCTGTCTTCTAGAGATGCTGCGATGGTGCGTACTCTTCAAATCCCTTGGTGAAAAACACTGCCATTATATGTACCCTTAATGCCATCAGCGGCGAGCCCGAGTCGCGACTGCGCGCAGTTGTGCGCACACACACACACACACACAGAGCCGGCTTTTTTTAGCTGTTTGAGCAAAAGGAAGAATAAGAGGGAAAAGTGACATCAGTTTTGATATGTGACATTAACTTTCAAGCTGATGAAAGGGAGCAACATGTTCTAATTACTATTCCCCTTCAAAATAAGCCATGAGCTCAGATAAAAGAGGAGAGAAGGGGGGGGGGGAATCCAGGAGAGAAACAGAATCACATTTTCTCACTTATCTAATTAAAGCAAGGTGGGCGAGCGAGAGGGAGAGCTCGCTGTGCTCAGGCAGTGGTGCTGCCCTGTTTATTCTGGGAAAGGTGGGAGATGGAGGCAGTCGCTCTGCCGGGCCCGTGGGAATTGTCCGTCCCTGCCGGAGGGGAGCTCTCTTCCCAATGCGAATTCACACTCGACTTTGGAACATCCTGGTGCCTGTTGAACCCCATGTCCTAATTTAGTGGCCCAACTGTTTGTGCCTGTGTTTTGCCTTGGTTCACGGTACGGATGCTTCCAGCGCAGACCTGCCTCGGGAGCATCAGGGGCAGCTCTGGCATGTCCCACCGCACCGAGGGAAGGTGCTGGCTCCGCTATAGACTCCACGTATTTTACAACTTTATTTAAACTGCCCTTTAGTGACTCGTTCTGCTTCCTGAGCAGCCTGTAGTGGAGATTAACCTCCCCCCCGGGGGCTGTCTGGCTCATCCCCGTTATACCAACTATCCGCGTTATTCCTGTGTCCTGATGCCACGTTTCATCTTGGCTCCTGTGTAAGGTTAAACGCCCCCAACCTTTTTAAAAAAAGCACTTCCTGAAATCAGAGCTTTGCCACCCACTGCCATATGTCCACTGCTCCCTCTCCTACAAGGTACCGTTTAATGACATTAAGGTATCTGCAGCCAAGTGCCTGACATTTGTGACTCCAGGGAAGGGGAGCAGGCGTTTTACCTCCTAGAAGGCACCTTAGAAATGGATTTCAGCAAGGGAAAAGAGAGGAGTGCCTTCTTTTCTGGTTTGGAGGCTGATGAAGTGATCTCAAGTCCTGCTCGGCCCTGTGCCACACCAGAGGTAATAGCGAGGAGCCACGGACTCGCTGCTCACATGGGGGTTTTTTTTCAGATGAGGAGCACTGTCATTTTTCCGTCCCTCTTGCATCACCCAAACAACTTTTTTGTCCCCAAACAACTGCACGGTGGCCAGGCCTCAGCTTTTCAGGCTATGCCTAAAATTGCTGGCCCCTGTCAAGGAGGGCCGGTGAGCAGGGGGCTGGGAATCAGCCTGAGACCCTCATCGTCTCCCTGCTGCCGTGGCCCCACAGGCACCCATGGGGCTCAGCTCCCCACAGGTAGTTACATCCTCGCTTTGACAGAGCTTGCACCAGGCTGATGTGGCTCTCTGGCAGGAAAGCGGTGCGAATTCCTGCTGCGAGGAGAAATCCTCTGTTTTCCTCCCAAATGAAGCCTGCTTGTTCAATTTGGGTGGGGAAAGGGGAAGCCCTGGAAGCAGTCCCGGGTGTCACTGCATCCTCACCTGCCTGGCCAGCCCTCCCATCTCGCTGTGCCCCTGCCCCATTCCCATCCCTGCTCCTGCTGTGACTTGGCTCTTGCATGCTGCAGGGACAGGCATGCTGCTGGAAAAGAAAGCAAGAGCCAAGTAGCTTCTGGAAGACCGGAGGCATCTGCAGGCCAGCAGATGCTGCTGGCACCCAGCGTTTCTCAGGACCAGTTGCACGGACCTCAGGAATATTTATTTGCATCCTGGCCTCAGTCCCAGTTGGGATCTTTGGATGCTGCCACTATATGAATATTTATTACAGCAGATGATTATCTTTTCTTGCTGTGCACCCTTAGTTTGCATCCTGTTTGTATGCATTTCTTCTCAAGAACCGCATTTTCCTATTACTCTGCTTTTCACTGTACTCTTGTGCTGTGTTGTGATATAACCAATTATATATAAAAAGAATAATCTGGGGATGGGCTCTCGGTTTTTCGATTGCAGTTTTCTCTCTTGGGGTTTTGTTCTCCTTTAAGCCATGTTCAGTGACAGACAGCTTCATTTGCTCAGATGTCCTTTGCCCTCCGAGGTTTAATGTATTTATTTAGAAGATGAAACTTACTGTCAGTATTTGTATAGCACCCTCTGGAGTCTGACTTCCCAAAATCTAGAAGTACATGATTTGTTTCACCAACAAATAAACCCTATTAATTAAAAGATTTTTAGCAAATTGGCTGATACTGTTCAGTCTCTGCCACAGCAGTTGTTGAAATCCACCCTATTTACCGGCTTTTGTTTCACATTTATAGTGCCAGAAAAGGCTTATTTGGGTTTTTTTTAATTGGGTTTTTTTATTGGGTTTATTTTTTTTATTTATCAACAACCACACTCACATTTCAAGGTTAATTCAGAAAACTCAAAAGCTTACTCCGTGTCTCCAGTGCACAAGGTGTTATATTCAGCCTGAGTTCAGAGTGAGCTTTTGTTTCAAAAGTCCCTCCATACAGTGCTATATAACAAGAGTTGCCACCTTTTGAAGATTATTTTCAGTCTCCTAGGACCAAAACCAGCCTGGGTTGGGGAGCACTGAGGGCTGCGTTGTCTCTGTCCCACCCGATCGCTAGACAGGGCTTGTATGCAGCATCCGTGGCAAGTGTCTTTCCAGGTTGGGTGACGGGACGGTTTGCAGGGAAGGAGGCAGAGATGCGGAGCGGCTGAACTCCAGCACGAAGGCTGCAGTGTGTTATTATTTCCCCCCGCACAGTATGCTGCGGAGCT
This sequence comes from Ciconia boyciana, assembly GCF_034638445.1. Classification (NCBI taxonomy): domain Eukaryota; kingdom Metazoa; phylum Chordata; class Aves; order Ciconiiformes; family Ciconiidae; genus Ciconia; species Ciconia boyciana. The sequence continues at coordinate 8,693,870 of NC_132936.1, read as the reverse complement.
GCTGGCCGTGGTGCGCCTCCCCTTCATCCATCCCAGCTATCTGCTAAATGTTGTTGACAACGAGGAGTTGATAAAGTCTTCGGAGGCTTGCCGGGATCTAGTGAACGAAGCCAAACGTTATCACATGCTGCCGCACGCCCGACAAGAGATGCAGACGCCGAGGACCCGGCCCAGGCTCTCTGCAGGTAAAGCAAAACTTCCTTCAACGACACCAGCTCCCTGGTCCGGCGGTTCCCAGGCATGGCCAGGACATGCCCTGGGATGGGGCATGGACCTCAGCTCCTTCCCTTGGCTGCTTCTCAGAGCCTGGTGATATTTCAAGCTCAGTTTTCCATTTCTGCTTTGCTCAAGTGTTTAGGAGCTTCTCCCAATGGTCAGACATGAGTGTGGAGATGTACGTTTCTGAAACTAGATTTTAAGGAGCCAAATTTTTAAGAATTACTAGTTTGGGCAGAGACCGTGACATTTCCCCGTTGTCCTGAAAGTGAGCCCCTTGCTCTCCGTGCCTCAGTTTCTCGAGCTGCAAAAATAGGTGACAAATAACATTTGCTTTTTGCCGTTCAGCCTCTTGCAGGGAGCAGCTGATTAATATTCATAAAACAGCTTCACTTTTGCAGCCCACTTTCATACAGCGAGTCTTTACACTACCAGTTCAGGCTGTTTGCGGCCTCCAAAACCAATGGATCACACATGATATATTCCCTTATAAAAACCCAGCAGCTATGGAGAACTGTGCCGCTTCAAGAAGTTTCTCACCTGAGGAAGACATGCATTTTCCTTTCTGGAAAAATACATGAAAATACCCCAAGTGCCCAACTCACCAGCAGAGCCCATCTCATGGTAGTGTGAGAAATACCCTAAATATTTGTTGAACAGAGAGCAGTACAAATACCATGTAGGAACACTGCATCCAAGGAGTCAGATGAAACAGGTGAATTGTTTTAACGTGCTGCCTGTACTTCTGCCTCCCGTAAGTACAATCACAAAGCCAGGCAAAACTTTCTGTCGCTGCCACTAATGCTAATGTGGCACAGAGATGGCATATCAAACCACAGCATTTGCAGCTTCTGGAGACTGCCTCATCAAGGCACCTTTCAGAAGGATGAAGTGTAGAGGACTTTCAATAACAATCTACCCTAAAAAGTCTTTCATTGAAGACGACTAACGGTGTGATGTTTGAAGGGATTTTTGAAAAGTGCTTATTTTATGTATATAAAATTGTAGGTGTAATATGAACCATTTCCAGAAGCTTGTTGATGAGGGAAAAGTGATTCTCTTGGGGTACGAGAGGGTGATTATAGTTTTTTAGGTCAGAGTCTAATTATATAGAATCATGTTATTTTGCATATCAACGGCATTCATGTAGGCACAAAGGATCTCTAAACACCCTTTGTGGACTCGCTGCAGCATGTCACATGCGCTCTCGAGGTCATTGATTGTAACCAAGTTATGTCTTGCACAGGTGATTAGATTTTCTGGTGTGGCACAAAAATAATGGTCTCTTGTTACTGAGAAATATTTATTTAAAACTGTACAGCACTTTAACTTAATAACTTTTAAGAGAGTAACCTTGCTCGAATGACACAAATACATTTTTTGAAAAAGCTAATGAAGAATGACGATAATCCATTACTCTGAAGACGCATTTCTCTCTGCTGCAGCTCCTAATCTCTCTTGCTGGCAATCTCACTTCTGCGCTTCTGACCCCCCCACCTGTGCACACTTGTGTCTAGGCTGGGCACCGTAACACATCACAGCAACGGGTCCAGCCGCGAGCACAGCTCCTGAAATAGCGATTCCTTCCAGCTTGTGGCCTCGTGGTCCTGCTTCTGACCCTACCTCTCCTGGCAACAAGTTGCACTGGGGCTTACAATTGCTGCAGAAACATTTTTAACGCTTCTGCTAAATGCTAAATCCAAACTATCCTCAGCATTTGACTCTTGGGGTTGGAGCCAGAAAACATCCCAGAGTTAAACTACAACCCGTCACTGCGGAGATGAGTCTGGAGTAACACTCAGATCAGATTTGACTCAGCTCTGGCTGTAAAGTGGGAATAAAAACTCTGAGATGCAGATTGCAAAAGTTTTGTCCGTTTGCACGAACAGAGAATTTGGCTTGCGGTACACTCTGCGTGTTAGGGGCTTGGGCCCACTGTTCAAGCACAGATAAATCTCAGTTAATAACCATATTAGGGCAGGGGCTATCTACATCTGGAAAACCTGCTTTGTCTGGGAAAAGCAGAAAAAAAACCCAATAGAAAATGATCTGTTCATAGCGTATATGGAGAGAGAAAATCATGTTGAAGAACCATAACCATAGCCTAAATCTCCTCTAGACATTAGCTTTTAGTGTGAGAACACCTTCTTCAGGTTAAAGTCCAAACATAGTTTCCCTGGATAATGGCCAAGCTCCAAAGCCATCACAATCCTTGACAAAATTCCCGTTTTCTTCAGTGGAACAGGAATTTGCTACGTGCAAGTCTCACGCAAAGACTGCTGAAGTCAATGGACATGGCCTTTACATGGAAAGGCCTTTTTATTTCTTTCCCCTTCAAGTTTTGCCCAGATGGCATGCTCCCTCCCAGGTTCTCCCAAGCGTGTTCATAGTGTCGTTCCTCACCCACTGCTCTCCCCCCCACACACACCCTTTTTTCTCACCCTTCCTGGTTTGATTGCACAGTCTAAAACAGATTTATATACGATACATTAAAATTACCCTGACTGCCGAGTATTTTTTGATAGGCTCCTGCCTGGTTGAGAGATGTCACTTTTTTATAATATTTCTCTTACTTGAATCCTAGGTGTAGCCGAGGTAATAGTCTTAGTTGGAGGTCGTCAGATGATTGGCATGAATCAACGTGCTTTAACAGCAGTCACTTGCTTAAATCCTCAAAACAACAAGTGGTACCCATTGGCCAGCCTGCCTTTCTATGATCGAGAGTTTTTCAGCGTGGTCAGCGCTGGGGACAACATCTATCTCTCAGGTAAGCATCAGATTTCACAGAATCACAGAATGGTTTGGGTTGGAAGGCACCTTCAAAGATCATCTAGTCCAAGCCCCTGCCACGGACAGGGACATCTTCCACTAGATCAGATTGCTCTAAAGCCCCATCCAGCCTGACCTTGAACACTTCCAATGATGGGACATCCACAGCTTCTCTGGGCAACCTGTTCCAGGGTCTCACCATCCTATTCGTAAAGAATTATGTCCAATCTAAATCTACCCTCTTTCCTTTTAAAACTGTTGCCCCTTGTCCTGTCACTAGAGGCTCTGCTAAAAAGTCTCTCTCTGTCTTTCTTACAAGACCCCTTTGTTTATTGAAAGGCCACAATAAGGTCTCCCTGGAGCCTTCTCTTCTCCAGGCTGAACAACAACTCTCTCAGCCTGTCCTCGCATGAGATGTATTCCACTCCTCTGATCATTTTTGTGGCCTCCTCTGGACCTGCTCCAAGAGGTCCATGTCTTTCCTGTGCTGAGGGCTCCAGAGCTGGACACAGAACTGCAGGCAGGGTCTCACCAGAGCGGAGCAGAGGGGCAGAATCACCTCCCTCGACCTGCTGGCCACGCTTCTTCTGGTGCAGCCCAGGATATGGTTGGCTTTCTGAGCTGCAAGTGCACATTGCCAGCTCATGTCCAATTTTTCGTCCACCAGTACCCCCAAGTCCTTCTCTGCAGGGCTGCTCTCAATCCATTCATCCCCCAGATTTACTGGGCTGGGAGAAAAGTTTCCTCTGTACAACGTAGGACATGCAGGAGTTTTACCCAGCTGCTCCTGGGGAAAAAAAAAACAAGACAAGTGGGAGGGAGGTTGGGAGAGAGGGATTTCCCTGCTTTTATCATTCTCCATTTCTCTGCGGCATTAATGTTCTCTCAAAGCAGTCAACACAATATTTTGCAGTTGCAACGTGAAGAAAATAGGTCTGACAACCATCAAGCATGCAAAGAGGTTTCACTGCCATAGAAACACAATTTAAAATACTGGCTGTAGTTGAGTCTAAATGGTGGGTTATGGAATTTGAGACAGACAGGCTGAACTGCTGAATATGTGACCTACACTTACAGTATTTGCTTACAGGAGCATTCATGTTTTGTAGTTGTTGTTGAGACCTCTCTTTTGACAGTAGTCACTAGCCCTATAATCTTCTTAGTTGCAATGAAACTGAGACCACACTCCTTAAAAGGCTTTAACTCCCAAAGTAGCTGTCTACACTGCGCCCGTAGCATCACGGTGTCTGTTTTTTTGCAGCCTGGTGGTATCTCTGCTTGGCTGGAGGGGTAAAAGCAATTCCCACCAGGCCATGCAAGGGTGCTCTGATGGCAGCTGAGTGGAGGTTTGATGACAGAAAGAGGAGCCTGGGCAGGGAGGTGCGGCTGTGTGCGATTCCAGGGTGTAGCTGGGAGCGCAGATGCACCAGGCAGTACCAGTAAGGGGTTACAGCTGTTGCCTTTCCCTTGGCGAGTTCCCTCACTGCATTTGCCACAGTAAATTGCTGCCTGTGGTGCTAAATTCCATTAATACTGCATAGAGGCCCTAAGGATTGATTGGAAATTATTTCTTGACCTTTTTTTGCCCATGGTCGTTTTGCTGCTGGAGCGAAAGCCTTCTATGGAGGCTTTTGTGGGATGTTGACTTTTAGTTATTCTTAGCTGAGGTACTTTCCAGTATGTAGAGCCATTTTAGGCTGTGCCATATCTGCTAACAAAAGCTGTTGAATCCTAAATTCAAAGATTATTTCAGCTCTTACCCTTGAATCTGGATGAGCTGATGGTATTCGGTGGCTACAGTAGGAGAGGTGGAAGTCCCTTATGGCTGGAAACCTAGCTGAGTGTCGGTGGATATTTTGCTTTGCTCAAACTTACAAGACACGGGAAAGAGGGAAGGGGAACCAACAGAAGTGGGAATGAACTCCTGCAAGCTCCAAGTACTGGACCCCACACTGCATAGCATAGGTTTGGAGAGCAAAATACCAAGGAGGAAGCCTGGTTTTCTCATTAAACCACAGAACTGAGTCTAGTTTCTTTTCCTGGCTCGTCCACTGGCTCCTAGTGTGGTCTCAAATAAATCACTTCACCTCTTTATGCTTCAAAATGGGGATAGTAAGACACCCCCTAAGTGGCTACCTTGGAAGCTTCAGTCAGAAGTTAAAAAATGACCAATATAAATATTTCACTGGAGCATCTTGAACTGTTTTACAGGAGTGGTACAGCTGGTTCTTTCCTTTATCAGCAAATGAAAATAAATAAGAAATTTGTCCCTGAAAATTAGACATTAAGCCTACAGTGCAAGTATTGGCTTTATTCTGCCCATGTATATGTTGCTTCAATCCATCACTGTGTTAAGCATTTTAGATTTCAGACTGGCCTGTGTCTCGCAAGCCAAGATAGGCTCTGCCTCCTGACACCTTCTTGCAAGTGTTGCAGTAATTTAATAGAGTGGAAGTTATTTATGAACACTGAAAAGGGTCTATCCCCTTATGTACATGTCCCTCGTAGTCTGACATCTTGATTTCTTCATGTCATCTTGTTAAAAAAATACAGCCTTTGGGGCGCGTGAATAAATGACACAGATATGCATCATCGGAACAGATGCTCAGTATTGAGGGTGATTTATTTTAATTAGTCAAATGTCATTTGAAGAGTTTTTACTTTGTAACTGGCTTTGATTGCTGTGTGCAAAGCTGCTGCCATTCCAGGATCTCATGTAATTCTTCCCTTTTCTTTCCCTCACCCGCACGTCGGTGCCAGGCGGCATGGAGTCGGGTGTCACGCTTGCTGATGTCTGGTGTTACATGTCCTTGCTCGATAACTGGAACCTCGTGTCCCGCATGACAGTCCCAAGGTGTCGACACAACAGTCTGGTGTACGATGGGAAAATTTATACCATTGGAGGGGTCGGTGTGGCAGGCAACGTTGACCATGTGGAAAGGTAAAAAAAAAAACAAAAAACAAAAAAAACCCACATGCTGTTTGCTGGAGCTTTTTCTTCATGCTATGCTAAAGGACCATTTCCCTTTTAAAGGACACATCGAATGGGCCGTATGTGTTAAAATAAGCTTTTATAACAGCTAAGAAAGGAGGAAACTGTGCAGGGTTAGATTTCTTTTTAAAGCTTCAGTGGAAAGCATTGTTTCAAAACCAAAGATGAAAGCTGCCAGTTTGTTTGTCTGTTTGCTCAGGGGAGGGAAGAGAGGAATTAAGGTTCTTTGGACACTTTACACAGATTATGCAACGAGCTAATAAACTTCCTTTCAATTTAGTACCAATGAAAGTCTTTACAGACGGCAATTTTTTTTTAAACCCAAAAAAGCAACGGCAACATAAGTTTCTCACACGCGCTCTCCTGGTAAAGCACCTCAGCCTTGACCTGGCTGGAAGGAAGATCCTCCCTTCGGTGCTCTTGGCCTGGGGCTGGGACCTGCCAAGCTCCGAGTAAAACAACCGATAAATGGAAACAGTTTTGAATTCCTGGCCAAGAGGGGCAGAATAGAGATGGGAGAGAATGGAAATTTCTCTTTTCAAGAAGGCTCCAGATATAAAAATTTTCCTTTTCTCATGTGGAACTTAAAAAAAAAAGGAAAGAACAAAAGCACAAAAGAAACATTTCACAAAGTAGAATTCCAAAACCAACTAATTTCATGTCAACCATAACATTCGATAAAACCATAAATTTTATATGCATATCCATGTTTTCATTAAAAATAGAAATGCAGTAGATAAGAATATTCCATTCCAAAAAGATCAATACAGCCCTAGCCTCACCCAAACACTTAAGAATGTGTTGTGACAATAGATTAATGATACATTTTTGTGAAATGTTTTTCCTTAGTGAATCTGGCAACCAAAAATGGGAGGTTTTTTTCTTTTTGTCAGTTTTAAGTGCTGAATTTGAATACTTCTTCAGCAACATTTTGAAGCAGGCAATTCCCAGTAAAAGTTGCCTTAACAGGCGAGCCAAAAAAGGGATAGGTCATTAAGAAAGATTTGCAAAAAAAAGAACATTTTTCAAAAGGTTAGGATTAAAGATGCTTTCAATCTGTTATTTCTGGATTTTGGTGCTGCAACATTTATGTTCCATTTACGCGGGGGGTGTTTATTTTTTCATTTAAGTAGATACCGTAAATACTGAATACCAAAACCTGTATTAAAAGTTTAAATAATGTTTCAAAGTCAAACACACAGGAAATGAGGAAATGCTGAAAAGAAAGTTTCCTTCTGCAGATCTTTTGGTACTTTTTGGTACAATCTTTAATCGTGTGATCACTGTTTTTTTCCCCAGACGATTTCTGCCTAGTTCAGTGCATGGGACAGACCAGTTTGGGGAATGTTTGCATGGCCAGGGAGGTCTGATCTGGTGCTGAGTGATCACCAGTCACATATAGTTTTGTGTTCCTCTGTGTTCACAAATTTGGCGCTATTTTGCCCAGGAGACAAGGATGTGACAAAAGGAAAGGACATGTGCTGTGGGACAAGGTGTGCAGGTAGCCTTGCCTCCCAGCCCAGGCACAGGCTGAAGAACTGATGTTGGTGAAGATGCTATCAGCAAGTCAGGGAAACGCAGGCAGCAAAGAATGAATGACAAATAATAGCAGTGAACGCAACACGTGAGCGTTGCTTCCCTCCTCACTCTGAGCTTAAGGTGGGCACTGCCCTTGAGACTTGCCTTGAAGAAAATCTCACCGTTTTATGCAGATTTTTTTTCTGATTTCTGAAGGTGTTCATCCTGTAATTTAAGTCAGTAAATTTTTAACTAACAGCAATGTGTTTGTGAACGTGGGAGGGAGCAAGCCCAGGAAAGAGATGCAGACTTGCATTCCACCTCTCGATAAAGAGGAACATCAAAATAATGCTATTGCAGATAGGTGTCTTGATAGATGTCACTGATTGCATGATCTCTTTCAATTTTTCCCAGAGTCTCATTTCTTTCTCTGCTCTGATTCCCATGGTCTCTCTTTAACAAAGCATCCAAAACATCGATCAGTTGAATGAACCCCAAATCAAGCAAAGTCTCCCCCTCTCCTTCCTTCTCATCTCAGTCACCCAAGCTGTTGCCACAAGTGACGTTACAGCCTGCAAAGTCACGCTCAGGCCCTCGGCGTACCCCGCGGGGCTCTGAGAGCAGCCGTGCTGGTTTTCAGTTGTAACAAGCCCACCAAGAGACTTTTATGGGGGGGAAGGAGCAGATTTCCTCCCTATCATTTCAGTGCACTCTGTCTCGACCACAGTAAGGATGTCTTGTCATGGGAATTTGCTTAATGCATGGTTATAATTAATCTGCTATTGTCTATAAAGTGACTTGTGAGATGCAACCATGGAAAAAGTGCAACATTTGGGTTACGCCAAGAAATGAGAGCGGTTTGGGGATGTTTCCTTTTTTATTCTTTGTATTAAAATGACAGTGAGGATGGCAGAAGCAAAGCACGGCATGGCTGAAGCCGTGCATTTTAGAAAGGATGTTTCAGGGTGTGCTGTTAGAAATGCAGGTGAGAAAAAGCTGACCCTCATAGCTGTACGGAGCAAAGTCAGGCCTTTTCAGACAAAAGCATTTCCCATTTGGACCAGGCAGCTAATTTGTGCAAGTGTTCAGGAATTTCAATCACTGTACCTACTTTTGCAAGCAATGAGGCTTTCTGAATTTGGGTTGCAACTTTTAAAAAAAAACTATTAAAATACAGAGTAAAGCCACTTTAATTGCTCATTTGTCTGCGGCCGTAAGCGTTGTTAATGCTCACTTCTTGATTTGGCCTTCTCCCACTGTATTTCTATGTATGTGGCCTGCACATTCCTTATCAAATATTGTGTTGCTTTGGATGGGACACTGAGATACCACCTTGCAGCAGGGTGTAAACCTCTCTGTCATTCCAGCAGGTCTTACAAAAGGACTATATCAAAATAATAAGGTGACACGATCATATGCTCCAAGTCAGGTGATGCCAAAAATTACATTTACCTCTGAGGTTAACATTGTTCCCCTCAGTGTTGAATTTCAGGGTCATGCGCTCTTGGGTTTTGGTTTGGTTTTCACCCCAAAGGAGGCATCTGAGATTATAGCCCTGTTAACCGACCCAGATGGAGGTACGGGGGCTCATCCAGGCCTGATGCATGATGTGGTCCTGGGCTGTGCCACCAGTGTGAAGGACAACGCACTGGACACCCTGCCTCGCTGGGCCACCTACCACCTCCCTTTGTGCACACGCAGCTTATCTTTCCCAACCACATTTTGCTTTCTGCTTGCTCAGTTAGCTCAAGCATGACCATGCCCAGCTTTGGCCAGGTTTCGATGCATTTTCGCTGGCGTGGTGGAGGGCACATCTCTGGTCCAAAGTGACCTACCCTGACCTCACCAGTTAGCAGCCCCAGAGCATGCAGACTGCAGGGTGTCACCACAGAGGGTCTTTGAAGATGGAGAAAATAACATTTTCTCACGGTTTCTTTCTTGTTCTCCACCTGTTTTTCCTGGAATTCTTGGAATATTTCATCCTAAATGGTTAAAATCTTACAAAGACGGGTTTATTGCATTTTGTTTTTTAGAAACAGATGTCAGACCATTTTAGCTATACATGCCACTACCTGACTGCACCTAATACATCTGCTGCACCCTTATAAAGCATTAAAGCAAGTATGGACCACCAGACTCCTAATGATTTGTGGCATCGGCTCCTGTGCTCCTCTCTCCTTGTTTTCGGTTGTGTCACTGATGCGGAAGGGTGCAGCCTCAACCAGAAGTTCTGGTGCCACTTAAATCAGTGGGTGTTTTCCCATCAGCTTCAATAGGGCTGAGACTTTTTACCCTTTATCTGCCATTTGTCTGTAAAAAGGCAGTAAAAATTCTGGCTCGATGGGTAGTATTACGGGACTATCACAAACAGACGAGTAGAAGTCATTCGTTACTCATCTTAAAACAATATGCATGTGCCAGAGGGTCTGAGTTATAAGTCCATTTTTGTGGCTGTACATGGGTATATGTTCAGGGAGAGTTATGTTTTTGGAATGAGTGTTTAGGGAAATAACAGCACGACTACAGTTCTCCATCAAGCCCCTCTGGCAAGTTTCTGTGTGACAGGGAGTGAGTCATTAGGTGTTAGGTGAGAGGGTATTACACTTTCTGTCTTCTTCTGAGATATGAGTTGAGTTGGGAGGCGGCGAAATGAAGTGGATCCACGAACTAGGTTTTTAGATAATGGATGGGCCCTCTAATATATGCAATTTGAGAGCCAAGAAGACTGCGTATGCTGACAAGACAATGTATGTGACTAAAAGTGTGGAAATGTGGGTGCTTTGTGGTTATTATCTGTTTGAAGGACAGAAGAAGATGAATCCCCTTGACCTGACAGCACTTTTACAATAGGGTTGTCTAAAATTGGGAGATTACTTCGGCTGGCAGTGTGTACTTGGAAGACAGTCTAAAAAATTCAATGTAAAGAATAAGCTTTATAAGCTTCAGAAACTGCTTCAGAACCTACTGTTTTATTGACGTCTTAAGAAAATTAAATATATAGCCTTGTCCGAGGATAGTTTCTTAAGCTTCTCAGAACAGTCAGAAGAAAATAAAAAAGGCAAAAAATAGTAATCCATTAATGTGATTTTAAACAACATGTGAATCATCTGAAGAGAAGATCAATATGACACTGTACAGTTTTATATTAAATAGCAGCTTTCCTGCAAAGAGAATTAAATAATGTATAAGAAACTGGAGGGTGCATGTCTGTAAGCGACTGACCGTGATGTAAGGATTTTATAATGTGAATAAATGAAGACATTCATAAGGCTGTTTAATGTAGAAGAAGGGAAATTAAGAGACTGAGGAGAAAAAAAAATACCGTTTTCAGGTACTGAAGATATCAAAAGTCAAGAAGGCAGAGAAGCAAACGGCACAGCTTGAAATGAAGGGTTTTCTGCTGTTCATACTGAGGTGGTAGGGAAAGAACAAGAAAGGAGGCATTGAACGAAGTGAGTGAAACAGGAGGAGGATCAGGCCCACAGATTAAATCCTAAGAGTGGAGAGTTGTGAAAACTAGCAAGGTTATTTCTGCCTGTGCTCTCTTCAAGCCTGGGCTGTGTTTTCTGCTGGGCTCAGATCATTTGCTGTATCATGGGTATATAAATAATACATAAACCAGATAGTGACTGCACCGAGATGACGGTGCTCAGTGCACATGAAGTGACAGGCGAGGACACGCACGTCCTGCACACATGGGAGGCCTGGTGTCCGGAGCTCGGCAGGGCCATGGACGGCGGGGTTGCAGGGCCTGCTCTGGGAGCAGAGGAAGGCGTGCAAGGGCATCCGTGTAAAACCACACGTGAGTCCATAGCATGCAAGGACTGCAAAACCAGGCGTCAGTCATGTGAAACGAGATGTCCTTGAAGTTTCAAGTTCAGTAAATTGAATGGGCTTGGTAGGCCCGTAGCCAAGGACAGGCATGGACGCACCGGGACTGGAGGGAGCAGTGGAGGAGAGGTAAGAAAAACCTTTGCTTGGCTCGAAGCCGGCTCCCATTAAGTCTCCATCTATGGCTTCAAACAGGGGAATCAAATGCAAAGCTTGACTAATGGAAAGAGATCAAAGTGATTATTCTTTAAATCAGTTCCCTCCCTGCTGGCCCTTGAGCAGAGCCGGTGTTAAAGGCAGCCAAGGAGCCCCACTAGCACTAGTGGCGGTGGAGTGATGGCAACGCTGGAGATGATGCGGCAGATGGAAAGGCCCTAGGGTGGAGAGGTAAAGCAGGTGTCATTAGTTCCTGTCTGGAAGGTTACAAGGATTCAACTTTATTCATTTTTAAACCAATTTAGTTAATCTGGTGCAAATCCTTGGGTGAACACAGTAAGACCTGACTTGAGATAGACCAGAATGATGGAAACTTGCCTTGCAGAGACTTAAGGAGCTTAGACTACTCAGTTTATACCATAGAAGGTGAAGAGGTGACTTCATTATTTTCTGCAAGTCCGTACGTGAAAGAGATTTGATAGCAGACAGCTTTATAATCCAACAGGGAAAAAAAGAAAAAAAAAAAAAGAAAACCCTTGCTTTCTGGTGGGTGAGAGCTGAAGCAAAACAGAGACCAGAAATCAGGTCTACAGTTTGGCAAGGAGGGAATGAACCAGAGGAATAAATTCCTGGGGGATGGAGGGACTTGATGGACAGGTATCAGGAAGTCTTGAAGGCACTAACTTCTCTTCTTCAGCCCTAGGCGTAAGTTAGGCACTTACTTAAGAGGATTGCTTCACTGAGCGGCCGATGTAAAACCCACATTAGATGCCTGTGTTAGGTGAACAAGGACTGGCTTCCACCTGCTTTATGGTTCACTGATTTTTTAAACCAAATGACCCTCAAGACAAGAGTGGTTTTTTTAAGCTGCCACACTTGCACCTATATCCAGTAGATTTGCAGCCTTTGGCTTTCAGCAGATTAAGCGAAACTGGTCATTTTTGGTTTCCTGGTGGCAGATGGAGGGTAGAAGAAAGAAGGATCAGTTCTGTCATCATAGAGCATAAATGGAGGGCAGTGAAAGTGAGTGAAAAATGGGGTCTAGGGGACTTGAGGTCCCGATAGTGAAATTCATCCAGAAGGACGATTGTTCTTGTAATTTGAACCTTTCTCCGGTATTCTTATAGACGTGGTCCTCAACCACACCCAGCCCCCAGCATGTGTGAAGGATATAACCCCTCCTTCCCAAAAACTTATTAGGAGGATCAGAAAGTCATTGGCAGGAACGTCTCAGTCTTGGGAACTGTGGTCGGCCGGGTACTTCTGCCAGCCTGCGGAAGGCGGCACGGCTGCTCACCGTCCCATGTTGGACCACTTCGACTGGCCACAAACGTTCCTGGTGCTAGGTCGCAGTGGATGGTGTGAGACAGTAAGTATCGGGTGACAGGTGTCATTTATATCTTAGAAGCTGAGGAACTAGAAAGGCAGATCAGGTCAGTTCTTCTCAGCTCTGTGTCTTTGCACCGTTTCTAGCCAATAACCAATTTCTTAACCAGCTTTTATTATACACTAAGACATCAACAATTAAATTACCAAGCCCCAAATTACTACAGTTAGCAAAGTGTAACCCAAAAGCAGTGTATGAAACTTTATATTATGCAACATTTTTGCATATCTGCTAGGATGGGTGCGAGTGCTGCCGAGTGCTGTGGGCAAATGCAGGAGCTGCAGCGTATGGTGGCTCACCTGGAGGAGTTGCTTGTGCAGTCAAACATGCAGCTGCAAGCTCGAGTTCGGTACCAAACGTTACAAATCAGCCCGATGTAGGTGTGTCACCTTGAATGCTCCCAGCGCCATGTTGTTTAATCTCATTATATTTCTCCCCTTTGATCACTTTGCTGTAGATGAATTTAATTTCTCAGTAACTAATTTAGAGCATTGTACAAGGCAGTTCTCCATGCTCATTATAAGGGACTTTCCTCATCTTTTTTAGTTAAAGTTTGCCTCCCTCTTGCTTTGGCTTAATTTTTATGAGTGTGTTAATTACTTTCAGTTATATTACTTGGAAACTCATTAATGCATTTTCATTAAGCACATTATTTTGTGCTGTTTCCACCATTTATATCTTTTGTCCCTTTTGTTTTCCCCAAGTCTGGGCAGTGAGAATTTGAGGGACATGTTGCAAAGGGAGAATTCCCCTGTCGCTAAATCTTTTTTTACAGATGGGGTCATGGCCATGGATTCATTTCATGTTTGCATATTGCATATCACTAATATGAAAAGCAAAAGCCCTGAATGGGTGATGAGGGCTTCTGTTCTTGCAGTCAACAATTCTGAATGATCGCTATGCAGGAAACTCCTATTTGACTGAATGTGCCATTACATGGAAATATAGAAGCCTAAAAAAATCACATTATTTTCCACTGTCTCCAAGACTCATTTTAGAGCAGCTATTTGGATCCCTGCCACATTATCTTTAAAAAAAATTGACGTCTGTACTTGTGACATTGTCTAAAATGAGTCTTCATCCATGGATTATTAACTGCACATCCCTTATGGTCAATGGCTTAATTAAATCAGATACTGATGCCCTTAAAACTAATTTAGCACTTTCATGCATACTCTTTTCTGTTTGCTTCATGTCAAATATGGATGCAACGGTGAAATCTTATTCCAGCATTAACATTTGCAGCTTCTTGCAATGAAGCACCGTAGTTTGGTTTGCACAATGAAAATTAAATGGAAGCAACTTATTCTGGCACAAAATGTGCGTCACTGGTCAGTTAACTAGAGTAAAAAGAGAGCTATTGTGTTGCGTTGTGTTGCAGGTGAGATGTGTTCCACAAGCTGAACAACTGAAGTATATTAACAGTTGCCTGCCTGCGGTTGCTATTGGATATCGCCGCACTGATTTGCAAGAATAATCTCATTGTATACTCATTAATAGAAATTAATTAGTGAAAGACATCTCAACAAAGATGTCCAGAGTTTCTTTAGCTTGGACTATAATGAGATTTGAGAAGCATATACAGAAAATAGAACCAGCTTTCTCTGCACTTTTCTCGATGTTTTAAAAGCTTAGAAAAAGCATTAATTACACTGTTTACCAAGTGGCTGAATCTGTAGGATGTTAGAAAATACATTTCCACCTCTGCTTTTCTTCTGCTTGTCAAGCTGCCTCTCTGTTATATCCCAGCCTGCTTTCTCTGCCTGTCTATCCTGTCGTTACTGTTCACCCAGCGTTGCATCATCTCAGCTCACTCCGATTGCTGTTGTCCTAGGTACGATACGATAACCAACCAGTGGGAGACCATCGCTCCTCTGCCAAAGGCTGTCCATTCGGCTGCTGCAACCGTTTGCGGTGGGAAGATCTATGTCTTCGGTGGGGTGAACGAAGCCGGCCGAGCTGCAGGAGTCTTGCAGTCCTACATCCCTCAGACTAATTCGTGGAGCTTTATAGAGTCTCCAATGATCGGTAAGGGATGCGTGGTGGCAGAGTAAACCCGTATTACAACAGAAATCTCTGTGCTACAGGTATTTTAATGCCTTTGTGGCAAGCAAATGAGTTGAGGGGTGAGGGGAGATATGTTTACAATAGACTGGCAGGAATGCATGGTATATTATACCAGAGAGGCGATTATCTGGATCTTTACTGAAGGCAATTGTCACTCATTAATACAGCTAGTTATCAGCTGGATGTGATGACTTCAAAGTAGAGGAGAAAGGAAAGCAGTTATTAGCTATGGACAACTAGTAATTTTAGATCCAAAAAATTGCAAAGTGCAGTGAAACTTCATCCTGGCATCATGTGTTGCTCCATGCGGTTTTACAACACTGCTCAGTTAATGGATTATCACTCCTGGGTTTGTTAAAATGCCGCCTGTCCTGCGGGAAGTGGTGGTCATTCTTTACTGGGATTTATCAGTGGTCTCCAAAGGCATATGTGCTTCAGAGGCTGAAATCTCCGAGACATGTAGATTATTAAAACTGTGTTTATTAGTTTGTGATGCCCTCGAGCTCACCGAACATTTCACAGAATAAAGAGCAAGACGAGAGGCCAAACTTGCCACCGCACCAGCCAACGTCAGAGGTGCAGACTTCCTTCCAAAATTAGGATAGTGCTCAGAAGATTGCAGCTTACTTGCTTTCTGTGGCAATTTGCACCCTGAGTGTATAGGCTGCTTTTGGAAATGGGGTTTAGCATTCAGCTTCCTGAGGACATTACTGCAGGGTGACAGCCCACCTGGGCCACCTGCTCTGCACTGGGTGGCTGTGGGCAGCCTTCGGTCTGGCTGTACTCAGGTGGCCAAAGAAATAGCGCTCATACAGTTGTTGCAGAAAAGCTGCTTTGGGTGGCTTGCTTTTGCATCCTAGAATCATAGAATGGGTCTGGTTGGAAGAGACCTTTACAGGTCATCTAGTCCAGCCCCCTGCAATGAGCAGGGACATCTTCAACTAGATCAGGTTGCTCAGAGCCCCATCCAACCTGACCTTCAATGTTTGCAGGGATGGGGCATCTACCACCTCTCTGGGCAACTTGTTCCAGTGTTTCACCATCCTAAAACCTCGTAGTCACCTTGAAACTGTGACATGAGGTGCTTCATTTTAAAAAAAAATCACAGTCTCAGTATTGAGCCTGGTAGAGCAATAGGAGTAGCAAGTAATAAATTATAGAAGCACATTTATAAGGTATTCAGGTAAGGCCTAAGCATATTCAGAAAGCTAAAATAAGCTGCTCTTTTTATTGTAGCTTGTTACAATTATTATGACTCTCTTCTTGGGGTTCCCTGGTAGATCAGGTCATGAGGAGCTGGTAGAGTCATGGCTGTAGCCTCCCTGCGCAGCCAGCGCTGCTGCTTTCCGACTCCCTTGCTGCTGTTTGTGTCCAGCCTAACATAACATGACATGCGTATGATGCAGCATGAAGCACCCAGCGGGAGGGCGTTAACCGGCAAAAGTCATGTTTATGTAATACAGCAGTGCAAACAACCCTATTGCCTGGCTTTTTCCATCACATGGCTACAGCTGCTGCTGTTCATTTAATCCACTGACTGACAGTATGAGGTTTTCCTGTACTCAGAGCGTATTGCAAAAATGAATTCATTATGCAAAGAGGTATTCCTTTTCCTTACCAAAATAGTACAAGTGCCACAGGAGCTAAGAAATCATTCCCTGGGCTCGTTATACTGTCTAGCAGATGTCAACACTGTGCGTGCTTAGAAAAAAATCATCCAAACCATCCAGAGTTGGGTTCGTCATGCATTGTTCTAATGGACGGGTACTATTATTTCCTAACAAAAATACGTGAAAGACACTGGTGAAGTTAAAAGATGGTATTTATGTTTTGGTGTAAGTAAAGTTAATTAGTTAAGCTGAAAGCATAAAATATATGATGAAATGAGTTGCTGGGTGTCTTTGTTGGGAAATATATAACATCAATTTATTTGCAAATAAAGTAAAATAACACAGAGCCTGAAAAATTGCACCCTGGTGGAGAATGTCTGGGAAACTGAACTGATGTAATGCCTGATCTTCACTAACAGGCTGTGGGAATACTGGAAATATATTTTAATTTCTCCAGCTCTACAAGAACCATAGTATCACCTGTATTTGTAAAGTATCCCTCAAGAACTGGATGTTATGCCAAGTGCAGTACAGTCAATGTTTATCATCTAGAACAAAGAGGGAATAGAAGGAGTCTTGGGGTGCTTTTTACAAAATGGAGCTTAGATAAATCCTGATATGATCACTGCTGGGGTGCCTTCGACAGCCTCAGAGCCTTTTTGTGTTGATTTGTGAGTTCTTAAGGTGTCCCTCTGAACTAAGTCAACTGAGACATCTGATGGCGAGTTGTGTTGGTTAAAGTCTCCTCAGAGATCAGAGAAACCTGTTTGACCTCAAATAGGACAACGGATTATTTAAAAACTCCTCAAGCATGCTCAGATATGGAACAGTAGATGCAGGTATTGAAAGTAGCCAAGGTCTCTGGCAATTTTTAGACCAGTAGTACCTGTCTCAAGTCACTGTGGTATTTTATGATTGTGAGTTGAATGCAGCATGGCACACGTTTGAACCCAACAGATCCATCTCTTCCAAAACGTCGTGTGCCAACCTAACCCAAGGCAACAGTGGCATCAACCATGGCAAGAGGGAGGATCATTTTTTGGCTAATCTGAATGGAGGTGAAGCAGGCTGCATACTGACATCCTGCCTGTGCAGAAGAGATAACAGAGTGGGGACTGATAGCAAGCCCATGCAGCTCAGCCCCTGCTCTCTTCTGCCTGGATTTCTTCTAGGAATAAGCAGCGAATTCACTCCCAGTTTCCATTTATTCTTTAGCCTTTACCTGCCAGGAGGTGTCGGGACGTGGATGCCTGCGTGCAGTAGGTATGACACTCACCAACACGTTGCACATGGATGCTGTGGTAGCTTTTGGGTAGATGTTGATTACACACATCCATGTTTGGAGAGGAGAGGGTCTTTCTCAGTGCCCCATCCTGTGCCCCGTGTCTGTCCTCCCCGCCTTTGGAGTTGGCAGATGTTCCTGCAGCAGCGCAGCCCACAGCTTGATGTCACTGGGGTAACGGGGCCTCCCAGGGCTTTCACATTGCATATTTTTGGTAAATGACCTTGCACATCCCCTTCTTGTGTTTTGAGCTGTAAGAAGTTTGCTGCTGTAGAGCCAAAGTCCTACAACAGTAGATGAACCCAGGCTACATACTTGCAGCCCCTGGCTTTCCATTTCTTGCCAGGCTGTCCTATATAGCTCTGCTAAAAAAGTATTTCATGCCCAGCTTCCTGAGGTTTGTCATACTGAACAAGATGGCCACAGACATGCTGAAGGCAGTGATGGTATGTAAGCCTAATTATCTTGTCACTGCCTTTTAGTTCACTTTGTGCCTTTATGCCAGGGACTAAAATATACCTTTTTTGATTCCCTGAACAGTCAGTGTCTGTACTGGTGGAATTACAAGTTTTTTATTAATGTTTCTGGATTGTATGAAAACCAGTGTTTAATCATCACCACTATTAAATTTTAAAATCTGGTGAGAACTGTGGGAACACAGAGGTCAAAGAGCTATGAGCATTTCTGGTTTCTAATCCAAGTATTTAGTTCCTCACCATACCATTTACTCCTGTAGTGATATGTCCAACCAAAGTGGGACAATCACAGAGCTAAGAATGCAAGAAATATCTGGAAAACGGCCTTAGCAGCATCTGTGCATTTTTACTACACTGTCCCATGGCTTATTTTGGTTAAAATGCATAATCATTTCCATGAATTTAATTTTGGACTTTACAAGAAAAATCAGATATATGTCTTGGCCCACTCCCCAGGGCCAATAGTTCGGTGCCCGTGTGTGGGTTTGGCCAGCTCTCACCTAGAAGTCTTAAAGCAATGAGTGTTTCATCTCATCCTTCAACATATTTTTCATCCCATGACTAGTTCTTAGTGTTTTTTCCACTAGTAAGCTTGAATTTTACTTTTGTGTCACCCATTTCTCCTCTGTATATGCCATATCCTCCATTCAGAATGGTTTTTCCTCTCCTTGATTTGTTCCCCCTACACGTACTAACTCTGCTCTCTACCCAGCAAAGTCAGTATTTTTGTGTTTGCCCTTTATCAGATGGCCTCCCTTTCACTCTCTACCTCCGCTTCATCTGTGCGGCCGTGCTTTGTCCAACTCTCTTCAGTTCATCAACATTTTGCCCATAAATTTGATGCTGAATCTGCCCCACGATAGCAGGTGGGGCCTTCTGCTTTGACACGGGTGATCCCTGCCACACATACACAAAATGTGGCGTTTGCAAGTGAGGACACTCAACTTCGGGGTCTCTGAGGAGGGTTTGCTCAAGGGTCATTCGGACAACCGTAGGGCCCCATAACCGGTTGTGTAGTTATGAGAAATCAGCTAGCCTGAGAGCGCCGTGCCAGAAGGGCTGACATCCGAGACCCTGCTGTTAATTGCAGTATCTGCACTTTGGCCTCACAAGCTATGTTAAGGATCGGACCACAGTCTCCCGGCGGCCAAGGGACGTTATCTTATCCATTACTATGCCATTCTTGAGCTTGTCTGCATAGTATTCAGGGTGGGGAAAAGGCACTTGCTATTAAAAGCAGATTTAGTTTGTATTAACTAGTCTTCTTTCTCCAATCTGCTTCATCATGAGCATCAGCCCCCACACCGGCCGCCCATGCCCACAGGGAGACCCTTCGGTTGGAGTTATACCTGGACTGGTGGCATGCCCAGATTTCTTCCTCCTGATAAAAATGGTTGACTAGCTTGGTTTTAGTAACCTGTTTCCATATGAAGTGCTGCTGCCATTCATTTTAATGCCACTTCAGGCTCTGACCAAGTGCTTTAGTGGAAGGCAATGTAAGA
This sequence comes from Ciconia boyciana, assembly GCF_034638445.1. Taxonomy (NCBI): domain Eukaryota; kingdom Metazoa; phylum Chordata; class Aves; order Ciconiiformes; family Ciconiidae; genus Ciconia; species Ciconia boyciana. The sequence goes on along the minus strand of NC_132936.1, from coordinate 8,674,064 downwards.
TCTTTAGGCGATCATGGAAGGGAAAGCAGAACTGTGCTACTTGACCATATAATGTACCAAGAGCTATGAGAGCCACGAAACACATCACATACAGCACGCTATCGTTACTAAGTGAGGAGCACACCGGTAGGTTAAATTATCAACCCCATGTGAAGTACACCTCTGGCTCAAGGATTGTCGTTGAGTGCATAACCCTTCCCGCAATGACCTGGCACTAGAATAGAAATACTTGCATATTTTCCTATAGCAACAGCAAAGGAGAATGATGTTATGATGTTATCCACTTGGAGAGAAGAGTACCTTTTATCTATTATTTCCTTTACATTTATTCTGCCTTTTAATCTCAAGTGTGCTTGCTGTCCTGGACAAATCCCATTTAAGATTTTCCAGCCTGAAATGGATTACTATATCCAACATCCCCAACACTTGAATTTTGGAGGGGAAAGGATGCTGTTTCTCTTTTTCCATGCTTCCTCTCCCCTTTTTTCCTTCCCTTCAGCAGGCTTTTGAAATAACCAATGTCCCCGCTATATCCCACGGTAAGCCTCTGACCCACAATGCCCAGTAACATTGACCAAAAAGCCCAACCAGAACATGCTTTTGCAAAATTAGGGTCCCCAACCAACCACCTTGGACTATGAGCATGTTAAGGACTTCCAGCAGTGACAGAAGTTGGAGTCTCCTGTTTGCATGAGGTTACCAAGCCCTGGAAAGGACAACAACAAGGGAAGGCTGTGGGTAGCACCTAGGATGAAGTAAGGTTAAAGGCTGAAGGTGGTCACCCACTCCTAGGTAGCAGGAATGACGGCTTGAGTTTTCCAAGCTCCCTGTATCTGTGAAAAATTTCTGCCTCCATGGTAACAAAACAAAAATAAAACCCACTGTTTTCTGTCTACCTGTCTCTGGAGGGATGTCCCTCGTGTCTTTCTGCCATATCTTCATGAGGATCAGGAGACTGTTTGCTGTGAACTTCTCCCTTCCTGAAAGAAACAGCAGAGGTTTCTCTGTTTGTCTATCTCAGGCTTACTTTATACCAATTTATGAAATTGTAGCTGAAGCCAAAAGCAGTAAAAAGACAACAGATAGGCGATGTATTGAAAAATTGATGAGAACCAAACATGACTGCCTCTTAAAAAAAGAAAGAAAAAGAATAGCAGACTGTCTGCCTATTTGAAAAGGAAAAAAAAAGTCACTATAAAAATAACCAAGGGGTTTCCCTCTCTTTCTTTAACAAAAAGGAATGTGAAGTCAGTGATTCAGTCTCCTGAGAAGTCACTGTTTCTGCCTTGAGGGAGCCCCAAATAATTTCCCTGTGAGATTTGGGAGCTGAGTTCTTTTTTTTTATGTGAGAGTTTCATTCTCCTGCAAAATAGTGCTAGTCGAAGAAAAAAAAACACAGGAAGATGTGATAATTAAATATGGAAAATTTCTGATGAGTGTCTTAACTGGAAAAAATGTCACATATGCAAGTCTGATTTGGAAAGGGATGCGAGACGGGTTGTTAGGACAGATAAGTCTTTCTGATGAATTATAGTGGCTTAGTGGCACTGAGAAGAAACTGAATACTCCTTGTTCTATTTTCTGGATGAATTAGTTTCTTCCCATCTGTTCCCAAGGATCAGTGACATTTTCCTAATACATCCGTGGTTTTTTGACATATGCCTGTAGATACTCAGCATAATAGGAGCCCAGCTTTAACCCATAACATGTTTTGTCTGGTTTCACACCAGGAGCTGCAGCCCCGTACGTCCCCCTGGGCATGCACCGACGTAGGGTGAGATGACCTGAGCCAGCCCACCCCACGGCCGTGCTGGAACAGAAGCAGACACCACAAACCCCTTATTTTCCTACTAGTTTAACCAGTTCAAACCCCAGTTAAGGAAATTACCTCTCTTCTGGAGATGTTCATCAGCTTTTGCTTAACTCCTGTCAAATTAAATCTCTCTAAATAATGGAATGAGGTGGTTTTACAAGAACCTCAGGGTTACAATGCCAGCCAGGAAAGAGGTAAGCAAGTGCCAAAAGTAAAGCTGCTGGGGCAAGTTTAAGCCCATCTCTTTCCTTGTTCCTAAAAGGACACAGTCACAGTGTTACAGATCTGGGAGGAACATACGTATACGTCCCCCTTCAATGTTATGCAGAGGCTGTTAGCAGAGATGTAAGAGCACAGTAAAGATGATATCGCACCTCCTCTCCAGCGTGCTGCCCCTGATCCCCACACTCGGGAGGGAGGTTGCAGGGGCTGAAGCCGGCAGGATTGTGTCCAGGCTGATTCTCCACTGAAGGTGCAAGAGGATCACCCTTTTCTGAGCATATAAAAATGCAGAGTTTGGAGAGGCTTTAACATATAGCTACATATGGATAATTTTTATAGAAGTGTCCCCTCATGCCAGGGTAGCCACCCAGGAAACGTCTGCTTCACACCCCAAAGGGCTTGGGCTCTTGCTTCTTAGAGAACTGGTTGTGAGGCTTATTTTAACTCAAATAAAGCAATGTATTTTCCCATCTTTTGTTCCCAGACACTGCCGATTGGTTTCACTGAAATGTTGATTAAAAAAAACCTGTGTCGCATAAAGACAGACACCATCACGAGAAATTTCAGCCCAACTGGCTCATATTTAATAATGTGCATATGGCGTGCTAGCAGCATATGGGACAAGTCAACTAATTAAATTAGAATTATTTTATTCGATAATTCATGGTTAGTTTTATCAATATTTCTAATAATGCCGCAGCTAACACAAGAATTTTAAAGCATCCTTGGAAACTCTGATTGAACTTGACTTAGGATGAGGGACTTGCTCAATTTCAAACTCCAACCTCACACAGTTCGTTGCTAAAATACAGGACTGCTTGGAGGTACGCACACATCTGAAAATAAAAATGCAGGTGAATTTACCAGACAGATGAAGGGGAGAAAAAAAATCGGGTCTCAGAAAATCTTCTGGATTATGTGGGTGACCTTCCCACAAGCAAAAGCAGAATACAAAAGAGAATCAACTATTGGATATTATTAAGCGGGTCTCTGCGCTGTGGGTTTCTTCTGTACTTAGCTGCTGCACAGGCATGGGAAGCATCTGAGTTAAAATTTGCAGCAATTCAAAATTCTGAAACAACTTGACATCTTAATTTCATATGTAAGAGTGGAGCTTTCACGGTGACTCCATTAGGCTTCAGGAGAGGATAATTGTACTTTACCAGTTTAGAGGGAGGCGCGTACTGGGGGATGAAGGACTGATGAACTTTAAAAGTGCCTTTGAGAACTTGGAGAGAGAAGAACAAAACCAGGAAAGGTTTCCTCATTTTTCTTTCCCTAGCCTTGGAGGTTTAGAGAAACGTGACTTATCTATAAATAAGGGGAATGTATAAATAAAAAAACAGTCTCCAAACCTGAGCCTAAAACTGATCTCAGTGTTGCTTTCCATTGACAGATAACAAATATGCTCCTGCAGTCACTCTCAATGGGTTCATCTTTATTCTTGGAGGAGCTTATGCACGAGCAACCACCATCTATGACCCAGAGAAAGGCAATATTAAAGCAGGTCCCAACATGAACCACTCCAGGCAGTTCTGCAGGTGAGAAAAAACATTAAAATTGAATTACTGGTGCCTTAACATTTTCTGCTGGTAAATAAGCTAATACAACCTAGCAGTGAAGGGGAGAGGGGAAGGGAGGTCTGTACCATCTGGGGTTTTCCTCATCTCTTTTTTGTGCATGTTCAGGGACACAGCATTTCCCAAAGTGCACATCCAGGACCCTACTATGGTTCATGTGTCTCTTCACATTCCGGCACGATGGATCGTGGGGAGGGACGTGTGTTGGGCTCCTCCAGCAGACTACAGGAATGCTGTTTTCCTCAGTTTGCCATGTGTAACCGGAGAATGATAAATACCTGCTGTAGGAGAGACCACCATAATGTGGAATGGGTTTTTGCTAACTAGCTAAAAGATCCTTGAAAGAAAAAAAACACCGAGTAAGCACCACACACTGATATTAATTATTATTTATTATGTGCTTTTGATTGCTTTTTGGGCTCGCTTCCCCAATCCCGGTCACAGGTTTAACAAACTTCCCAAATTGGCTGACAAAAATAAAACTTGGCACCCATCGCAGGTACTGGCAGAACTTAAAGACCTTTTAAAAAGTATTACGTGGCTGTTACAGAAAGACGGGCTTGTTTCAGGCATTATTCAGCGCCAGCCCCTCACAGAGCAGTTCCCTGCGCTGGGGACCGGCCGAGCTATTGGTTTCACGGGGAAAAGCCGTCGCTGGACCACAAACACTGCCGCGGGTGGCCACAGGCGCCGGGTGCGGGTTTGTTATCTATGTCGGATGCAGCAGCGTCTCAAGGCACTGAGCAAAACCAGGACAGAGGGGTTGTGCCGGGCGAGCGCCCGAGTGAAACACCAGCTGGGGTGGGAGGAATAGCAGCGATGGGGCAGGTCCACAACGGACCCGCATCTCCCAAATGTTCAGCTGACAGCTCTGCTCCTTGCCCCAGGGGTGTCCCTAGCCCTCATCCTATGGTTGAAAAACACCTCCATGTTTTCACTTGTTGCGTTTAACCTTTCACTTTGGTGCAGATGAGAAAAATTCCTTTTTAAGAAAGCATGCTCAGTTTCTCTCTTTTTGCTGTTTTTTTTCTGTTTTTCTCCTTTTTTCCCCCCCTTTCTTTTATTCATTTAAGGAGCGCGCTCTCTTGGCTGCTGAAGCGTATTTTGTTGTAAGTAAAGGGGTCTGAGCAGCCGGCTCCATCCCAGGCGGCTGCGGCCATGTGCGTCCTGCGCTAAGGCCAAGTCCTCCTTGTCCCTCCGCTCTAGCAGGAGGCAAAGCAGGATGAGGAGGAGCCTGCAGTGCTCAGGCAGCTGCTGACGATATTTGAAAACCTGAAAACCAGAAATAAAGGGTACGATGCAGCTCAGGATTAGAGCCCTAACCAGTAAAATGAAACGCAAGGAACTTGTACATTTGATACATTCCTACATCTTCCCATAGAGAAGGATGAACTGCTCTTTGAACATCTCTGTTTTGTAAATGATAACAAAAATCTGTTAATTAAGTATCTGGAATACACTACAAGAGAAATTGCATGGGTGATTTCAACCAGGGGCTATTGGCTGAGCATCTCACCTGAAAACTTGGTTTCTAACATGAAGGAGTGCTTTGCTCTGCACCCTGCAGAAGGGAATCCAGTGGGAGACCTTGTGATGGACCAAGGAGAGTAAGCCCCTCAGCTAAATATCAGCTGCTGCTGAGGCACCATAATAAACTGGCTTTGCTTAAGTAGAATATGACACCCGTCAGTAAAAAATAACGTCAAACTTTCAAATGACATTTTTTTCTAAAGCCTAAAGCAATAGAGGACTGGAAACCTACATTTATAGTGGGATAGTCACCGAAAAAAGGAATAGTTCAGTACATCCCAATGGGATGCCAAAAAAAGCACAATTTTGAAAATTCTTAAATGTGCTGGGAAACAGTCAAGGAAAAATATTTCAGCCAAAAGGAGATGTAAAACCTATGACAAAACCTAAATAAATCAGGATGTATGGAAATAGGGAAAATGGGAAGTTAGCAGTAACCAATAGGTTGAAAACTGGCTGCTGCTACAGGAGGCTGAGGGAACCAGTGAAGGCTAATAGGAGTAAAAAGAAAGGCACTTTAAACCTTTTGGGATCAAATTTGTAATTTTAATCAGTTATAAAACCATTGAGGCTGATGAGGTAGCAAAGTGTAAGACAGACCGATTGGATGGGTATTTCTCATCTGTATTTGGAAGGGAGCAAGAAGGTTCGGTTCCATATTCTGCTGTGAGGGACCAAAAGCGGTCACTGTTGGCAGCAAGGAAAGGTGTGAACTCAGAAATTAAGTTCTTAAATCAGGCAGCCCGGCCGTCTTACATGCAGGCGTCTTTAGAGTCTTCACTGAGAAGCTGATTGAACCACTAATGTTGATTTTTAATAACTCTTACAGTTCAGGATGGATCAGGGCACTGCCGAAGTGTTTCCGTGTTTTGAAAAGGTGAAAGGGAGAATTTTAGTGCAGCAATTAATTTTGCAAAGTACCAACATCAGTCTTAAGTGGTCTCACTTAGCCTCATGTTGGTCCTCTGCAAAATACCACAGTGGTTAATTTGGGATTTCATCAACAAATAACTAGATGCTAATAATATAATGAAGAGCAATCAATGCGCTTTCCTGGAAAATGGATCTTGTTAAACCAACCTGTTGGCTTTTGCTTTTTTGGGGGGAAATTGGGTTCTTTGTTTTGTTTTTTAATAGAACACGCCTGGCTGCTAAAGACAACTGTGATGCTATAATATACTGCGATTTCTCTAAGGCATTTGGCCGGTATTATATGGAATTAACAAGGAGCACATTAGAGAGGGTAAATCTGCTTCACTGACAGATCTCAAAATGTAGTTGTTAATGAGAAGATCTCATTGAGCAAGGCCACCGGTAGCAAGCATTGATTCTTCTTCAATGCTATTTAATATATCTCCCAACAATCCGGGTAATAGAAAATCTCCCCTGGTAAAGGCTACAGGTGGCATAACACTTGGTGGGTAAAAATATTACAGAAGGAGCTATTTTAGCCAGTTATCTGCATGTCTCAGTTAGACGGTCTCAAGCTAGCAGCAGTATTTTAAATGCAAAGTAATACATGGAGGAAGCACAATCACAGCAGCCCTGCTCCCCTTAGAAAGTCGGGCACTCAGAGGAGGACATAAAGGAGGCCACTCAGAGCGACACAACATGAGGTCTCATCGCAATGCGATGGATAAAAGTGCAATATTGGATATATAATATGAGCCCTAACACCGGAATGAAAAGAAGTTGCAGCTGGGAAGAGAGAGCGCTGCTGCATACGGCGTTGGCGAGAGGAATGCAGGTCTTGGGTCCATGCATCAACATGTGGAAATATCAGCGGAAGTTCGAAGGAAAGCTGCAAAAATGATCCCGGGTTGCGAATCAAATCTTTGACATGAAATTTAAGGAGTTCATCAAAGAAAAGCTGAGAGGTGACTTGATCACTGGGAGCAAGTGGAAAAGCTTTCAGTCTCTCAGACACAGGCGTAGCAGGTTACGAGGGCTAGAAAGTCAAGTTACACATCTCAGCCTTGAAGTGAGGCACTTTCCCAAGAGCAAGGATAATTAAACAGAGAACCAGCAAGGGAGGGGGCAAACCCACCAACACTCGGTGTTTGTAAGAGGAGGTTAGGTACATTTCCAAGAGAGATGCTGCCTGGGGAAAAGTCCATGGTCTGCGTATACACAAGCTCAGATTAACTAAGCACAGAGATCCCTTCTGACCTTAGTCTATGAATCCATAAATTCCTCATTCCACTCATTAGCATGGATCACAAAAAACATGGTTTAAAAGCAGCAACATAAACAACTTAGAAATTAACTGCATGCTATTGATCTCCTCTCACCAGGAATCACTCGATACCAAATTTGCTGGGAAAAAATCTTGACTGCATCGCTTTTATTTTTATCTGCACTGTTTCTACATGTTAGTGACTAGGGAGCGTGATGGCTTTGAGCACGGGGAAGAGAAATGTGTGTGACATTCCCCACGTGTGCAAAATTAAAGGTCCATTCAAATGGTTTTAATATCAAGTAAATTACTTTTAATGAAAAACGAAAAATAAATTATTCAGGTCTCCAGCTCACAATCAACAGAAGAGCAAATTGAGCATCATTTTCAGATTAAGCCCAGCCTGATGGAAGTCAATAAGAATTTCGTGTTGACCTAGAATTAACCCTTTGAGGGATGGTGCCGAGTGGGCAAAGAGCTATAATAGGTCTGAAGCATTTTAAAATTCACTGAGAGTTCACACACAGGTCTTGAACATCTTCCACGCAATGTGTGAGGGTGAGGGAGATACTTGCCATTTCCCAAACATCAGGCAAGCATGTCCTGTTCGCCACATGGACCCCGTCTCGGTTTGGCAGCCCCTGTTCATTTGCGGCATCTTTGGAGGCGGCAGACAGCAGCCGACAGGGATGGCGAGCCAGGATGATCACACTGCTCTGCGGACACCTCCCTCCAGCAAGGCTTGCAGAGACATCCCTCCCCTCCAGCACTGGGGAGTCCTCCCTTTGCAGGCAGCACTCTCCCTTCCCGCAATGCCCTTCAAGGGTTTATTTTTCCACGAGCAAAAAGAATACCAAATGCATTTCTGTGCATGATTAAAAATTCCATATTCTGCTTGCTTAGGATGCAGGCGGCGTGCAAACAGGCGTGTGCTACAGAGAGCCTCCACGGGGCAACAGCGGCAGCGTGATGGTGCCAGCAATAATTCTAGAGCAGCTAATTTAGTACCAGCAATTCCCAACAGACACCAGAAAAGCATTTTCTTCCTCCTCCTCTGACTGTTAACCAGTAAGATTTATTAGATGGTTCTGCCGAATGGAAATCTTTAATAAAACTTCGACTCGGGCTGAACAGCACAAAAACAGGGTCGGTTTGTGGATTTTTTTTCTTTTTTTTTCCCCCCTCTTCTTTTTAAATAAGCCCTTGTTCTTGAACAGCGAAGCATGGTGACTCCTGTGCTTAACTACTAGGCATTGCTAATGTACGGCACCAGCCGCAGACTCCCCCAGCTGATTCCTTTCCTCATTGCAAAGTTCATGGTAACTCCAGGCACTGGCGGGGGTTAGAGCACAGCTTGTTTGGACAGATATTCCCAGGTGAAGCTATTACAGAGCACAGTTCCTTAATGGCCTCGTGCTTCTTGAGCCTGCAGATGTAAAGGCTGGTCTGTTCAGTAGGCAGCATTTGCAGCTGGAAGTGTTTGTGGTCCAGAAGGGAAAGCCAAAATCTTCCACCATATCTGGAAGGAGACGTGTGGCTGGGACTATGCTCCACGGACAGCGGCTGAGAACTGCCGCACCAGACTAATAGCAATAATTTCTGTAGCAGTCGATGACATGAAGGATTTTGGTGTGCATTAAAGCGTAACTGATACAGACAGAGCACTCGGGCCGTTACTGATGTGCGACAGACTTTGGAATAAAACATTACTGTTTTTCAGCAACAAGTAACGATGCCACATGATGGTTTTGGATCATTAGCAAGGGAAAGTGCTCACCGAGTAGGGGAGAACATAACTGGAGCTTGGCCAAAACACCCACACTAATAATCCCACTCCAAGAAGTGGCATGATATCCTCCTAATTGACCATGACTAATCTGGACCCTCATTTATCCATCTCATTGTAAAGCTGACACCTCTGGCAGCACAACACGGCCACCCGAGCTCGAGCCCTCTCAAACATAACAACCTGGCTGCCAACCCGGCCTGCAACCGACCGCAGGTTGTCAGCTCGCCACCAAACTCAGGACGACGCGTTGGCACCCTGAGCACCACCACCCACCGAGACGGCGGCGATGCCTTTCGCTTTGGTCTTGCAAACCAAAAGGTTTCACTGAAAGGTCCCCAGTTTAAGGAAGAGCTTACGGGGCGCTTGCGGTTCTGCCTAGCACTGCACGGAGCCGCTTCCTGCGGTAGCTGGTACCTGGCAGGCTTTTCTTATCCCTGCGCTTACTCCTCCCACTTGATGACCATCGTTCCGTTCCACCTCCAGTAGAGCCCTCCTGAAATGTTAGGAAGGAAGGAAATTCATCCACTAATAAACATGGGGATTTTTTCTACTTCTAAGCAGATTCTTTGTCTATCTATCTAACTGATAATATTTAATAACCTTTATGGAACTGCTCCAAATAAATTAGTGAGCGCGTGTGCATGCATAGGCAGGAGTGAGGAGGGAGAGGAGCTTTGTTTGAGGACTCAGAAGATATTAAGTTTCAGGGAATCAAAACAACATGCTAATTCAGCTATTTCAAATCTCTTTTACAACCCTAGACTTACAATATAGGAATTTTTTTTTATTTTTTTTTTTAATTTCCTGATAAGGCTGATGTGATCTTTAGGACTAAGCAGGAAACTTTAAAATAATAGCAATAATCAAAATTAACAAACTTTGCTGGTAGTCCCACTGCTTGGTGCTATGTCCAGCCATCTCCATGGGAGAGGGAAGGGCTGGAGCAGGAGCTCCCAGGCACTTGGCTCTCAAACACTATAGAAAAGAGGCACTGACATCCTCTGCTTTGGGTTGCTTCCAAATTGCTGCCCATCAGGAGACTTTCATTATAAGATGCTTTTGAATGAAGAGTGGAGGGTCCATAACGCTCTTGGTGGGAAGGTGGCCACCAAGTGACTGGCAGCTGAGCTGCCGGAGCAGGGCACCTGGCTCCTGTGTGCCAAGCCCTGGTGCTCCACGCCTGAGCTGGAGCACGGGTAGGGCAGGGTTTGCATAGACATAGAGTGGTTGAGCAGACAGGAAAGTGCGATTAAAAAAGATGATTAAGAAGCAGTGCAAAGTCAAATGCAGCAACGAAGGCAAATCAGATCCTGGGCTGCATCCACAGGGATGTTACTAGTTTAGAGAAGTGATCGTCACACTCTGCTCAGCGCTTGTCAGGCTGCACCAGGAGTACTGTGTCCACTTCTGGTCCCTGCAATTCAAAAAAGACATGGACAGACTGGAGAGGCTCCAAAGGATGGCCACAAAGATGATCAAAGGGCTGGAGAACCTGCGCTGTGAGGAAAGACTGAAGGAGTTAGGACCCTTCTCCCTGGAGAACAGAAAGCTCAGGGGGACCTCACACAGTATTCCAGCACTCAAAGGAGGATGGAGGCTCTATCTTCACAAGGAGCCACATGGAGAAGACAAGGGGCAACGGGTACAAGTTGCACCAGGAGAGGTTTCATCTCAATATAAGAACTTTTCACAGTGAGAACAATCATCCACTGGAACAAGCTCCCCAGGGCCATGCTGGAGTCCCCGTCACAGGAGGTTTTCAAGATGCAATTAGACAGGGTGCTAGCTAATCTCATCTAGTGTCCCCTTCCCATGAAAGGTTGGACCAGATGATCTTTCGAGGTCCTTCCAACATGGGCTGCTCTATGATTTTATGATTCAATGCTTCGCTTTGTCCATCAAGTCCTTTAAGGGCCAGCTGTCAGAGAGGGATCTTCTCTGCCACCTGTTTGCTCAAGCTGGGGAAGGACTGCAAAGTGGAGAGGCAGAGAAGAGATTTAAAGGGTGTTCAGATTACACAAGCACTCCAACCGTGAACAGCCAGGTCCCCACCAGCCCTTGGTGCCCCTCAGCCTCGTTAGGATTTTCCTTAGGAGCGTGATTCATAGCTTCGTGGAGGTCAGCAGATGGACCGGACTAGCGGTGGCAGTGTCAGGGGATAGTCACAGCATGATCCTCTGACACTGCTCATGGTTTGGGCAATGAAGGACGCCCTGGCACCTCGGGTGACTTGGCTGCAGGGCTATAGGTGAAGGCTCTCTAGTAAACTGCAGTAATTACTCAGGGAGTAGAAGCAGAGTCGTTAGCCTGCCGGGTAATAACTTGCAAAATGCTGAGACATATTTTCCTGGAAGGAGTAGATGAAGTGGCCTCCATTTTGACACCGATTACCTTCACCCTGGGCGTGCTGCTGGAGAGACGGGGGTCCGGCTGCTCCTTCGCTGGGAAGGTCGCTGCCCCCGAAGCTGCCAGAGGTTTTGTGTCCCTGCAGCGAGGCTCTGCAGCACGGAGCTTCCTTCCTTCCCAGGCTCTGACAGCCTGTAATCATTTTATCTCGCAGGATTAATGGCACCGAGCAATAAACTCGCATCCTAATTATTGTAATTATTTCTTTCTTTGTACATCAGCCTTGGTAACGATGTTTTTACAGCTGATGGGATGGAAGGGAGGGGAGAAAAGAAATATTGTCACAGTAATGAAGAGAGAGCAATGAGCATACTCCTTTCCACTCACTTTCCTCAAGGTTTTAGAGCCCACTTGAGTTTCCTATTCCCTAAGGTCCCAGAAATTAGCAGTGATTGTCCTAATACTGCAAAGTAGCAGCAACCTAGGACTAAATTGTTAATTGAGCTTAAGTACCTACCTCCCACTTTAGCCCCAGAGATGCCTGAATGTCTCCAAAGTCCCCTGCACACATAAATACCAGCTGCATACTTAGAACTGCGTAGCAGGAGCAGCTCACTGGTTTTCTTAACCTCAGGCATGACTCACAAGCTAAGCATTACGCCAGTCTTATCTATGGGAATTGCATACGGAGGGGGCAGAAGCTACTCTAATAATTTAAAATTCATACAGTCTTTCAGAGGGTGGAATTCAGCATCCGTTTCTTCCCCAACACATTAGCACCGGGATGGGAGGCTACGGTATTGAGCCACTTGTCTCAGCCGCTGGCCATGAATTTCTTTCAGTGCTGTAGCCCGGGTGCTGGACAACAAGAGGAACATTTGCCCACCCGCTGTAACCCCTAATGCAGAGCATGGGTGGGGAGGAACCTGGACCCAGATCATTTCAGGAAGGTGTGCTTGGCTACTCAGCTGCTCCTCTGGCTTAGAGTAGCTGCTACTAAACATGCCACAGAGGAGACTTTACTAGAAGAAGTGTGGGCAGCTAAGATGCTACACAGGAATTTGTAAAGCACACATGTCCCCATTTAGAGATCCAACACTGGATGCCCAAGGGGATACTGGGCACTTCAGCTACGCAGCACACAGCCAGCTAGGAAGGGCTGGTGGTTGCTTGGCTCTTGTTCCCAGGGTCGACTACAGCGTAGATGGAAAGGTCTCCGCACAGAGTCCTCCCTCTGTCCATCCCCTTCTTACCACAGATCAAAAGGTCCATGCAGAGCAGTCTCATCGGGTAATGAGCAGTATTAGACAGGACCCCTGTATGTAGGTGGTAACAGCCACTACGGTCCTCTCCTGCGCTGGTGTGAGGTGCTGTCATCTACACCAGCGTGTCCACACCAGTAAATTAAAACTTAGCTGAGGCCGTTCACGGACAGTGGACCTTGATCATCAACACTGATGGAACGAGCCCCAGGCTCCATGCTCCACACTAGCATCTCTTTTAATTACCCATTAGTGATAGTTCCGCAGCCAGATCTTTCTTGGGGATCTTTTCTTCTTTGTTTGGGAATTTGTTTGGTTTTTCACACTTCACCCAACAAAATTGCTAAATTAATCCGTTTGCTTTTTTTTTTTTTAAATCAGGTTTTGTGTAGGGATAATTTTTTCATGACTGCTCAGCATTTCATTAGAGAACCAAGGCAGCAAAGCTACTCTGTACCACAGCCCATCTCTGACACCGGACCCTCCTCCATCTGGCACATCCCAAAGCCTATCCCAGTTCACATAAGCTTCCATCTCCTTTAGCTTCACTATTAAGAAAACAAAGTGAAACACAAATAGCAACCACTACCCCACGGCCTCATTTCTAAACTCTCACCCAGCTGGTTTCAGCAGCCTCTCCGCCACATCAGGACTGTTTCAGCATGGGGTGGGACCATCCTCCCCCTCTCCCCATGCTGTATTTTGCAAGCTGTAATTCCCAGCCTGTCTTGCTTTTAAATAGTAACTTGTTCCAATACAGAGATGGGCTTCCCACCCCCCACCAAATATCTTAGTCCTAAACTGTGGTTTAATTTGCACATTGTCTGATTTACTGGGTCGGCTGGTCCTGCCACCTCCGCTCCCTCCTGGCTTAGGGACCTGAGCCCACCCTGCGGAGGTGGGCTCATTCTCTTTCAGAGCCGTCTTTCAGGATGACACTTGCTTTACTCAAGTTCTTGTTCTTCCCCACTTCTCCCTGACGTTTCAGAAATAATTACCAGTGGTTCAGTAAGTTCATTAGCAAACTCCCTTAGGACCCTGGGCTATGCATCATCCAGCCCTGCTGATTTGTGGATAGGCTCTAATCAAGTGTTTCCAAGTCTCTCTCTCCTTCCTCCTCCTTTCAGATTAACAGTTATTTTGACAAGATTCTCATTATTTCCTATTTCCTGGCGGTACCCAGGGACTAGGCTTATTTGAGTCCTCACTGTTGTCATTGTGCGTTTATTTTTAACCTCGGGCTCTGCTTCTCCACAAGGACATCAGAGTTTTGTGTTCTTCAGAAACATGTGGTTTTATCAGTGCCATTTTAGTTGCAGTTCATCCTGGGTCTTCCAGCGCACTCTGTCTTTTGCCTTTATCATTTTTCATTCTTCTTCCCACTGCTCCAAAATTAGCTGAAGAAGTGACTTCACTTTTACCAAGCCTACGGGGTTACTACCCTTCTCCAGCTTCCTAGATCTAGGCCACATTCTTGGCTGCGATTCATTTCTTGTCTTCCCCTCCCTCTTTTTCTCCCTGCTATCCTCTGGCGTGTCCATACTCTCCGAGTCTCCCTTTTCCTTCCCAACACAACCATCCACTGACTGCTCTTAGAAGGTACCCAACCACCAGAAGACCTGTTGGAAGGGACCCCAACCACCAGAAAAACCACTGCCAGCGCCATCCATCTTAAGAACATCTTCAAATGTTGAGGGCCAAACTCAGGCTTCCCAGCAGATGAAAAGCGGAGCCGCCCCCACTTCTGGGTTCCCCCCATGCAGCAGGAAGGCAGCATGGAGGACACAGCAGCCCTGCATAGGCTTTTCCTGCCTGGCTGCCTCCGTCATCCTTCTGCCCTTTCCAGGTACACACACGGGAGCCCAGCCCCTCGGTGTCTGTCTTCATTAGCCCAGAGTGAGCGTCATGCCCTGCGCACAATCGCAGGAGAGGCCAAAGGGTTAAGTGGAAGGAGAGAGGAGGAAGAGATGAAGCCGAAGGGCAATTTTTCTTTCAAATACCTCTCACACCTATGTGCTCTCTCTCCTATCAAGAACCTACAGACCACGGGATTAGCCCAGCCTCATTATCCTTGATTTGCAAAAGATGTCTGAAGTCGAACACTTTCATTTTTAAAAAGCAGTAAGGTTTTTTCTGCCTTCTTCAGAGGCCAGCATATAGCTCCCCTGCCAATCCCTCAGCTGCACATCCCCAGCCATCAGGCTCGTGTGCCCTGGCTTGGCTTTCCACCCGACACCACCCCGCCTGGGTGGACAAGGAGGACAAGTCAGCAGGACCTCCAGGCTCCCACACCAGGGCGTGACCATGGAAGGGGCTGAAGCAACAGAGCATTTTTTGGAGGTTTTCTTCCCCTCCCTTCGCAGCATCCATTGATAATTAGAGGAGTAACTTGAAGCAAGGGTTTATTCCAACTGAGACAGCAGGGACCCCAAATTGCTTGGATTGCTTTTGCATGTGCCTGGTGTTACAGGGACGTGTCCTCCTGCTACATTTGCTGCAGATCCCATACATAGGAGAAACATCTTGGACTAATTTCTGTTGTTGAAATTAGAGACAACATTTACCTACCTGGCAGGAACATAAAAAGGATTAATTTAGGGGAGAGAAAGGGAGAGGGAAGAGAAATGCCCCCCCAGCTTTATATACGTAAGAATAAAAGGTGTGTTGATAGTTTACCCCTTGTTACAAAAGACTGGGTTTGTTTTAAGCCTAAAAAGAAAATTGTTGGGGAAGAAGACTAACTAAAACTTTTTTTTTTTTTTTTAAATACAGCGCTGTGGTTCTGGATGGAAAAATTTATGCCACTGGTGGGATCGTTAGCAGCGAAGGACCTGCCCTGGGAAACATGGAAGCCTACGACCCTAAAACAAATACGTGGACACTGCTACCAAATATGCCCTGCCCTGTTTTTCGACACGGCTGCGTAGTAATCAAGAAGTATATTCAGAGCGGCTGATGTTACCCAGGAGTGGGACAGAGAACTGTTTGTACCTGTTGAAAGCAGGCGAGAACACTACTACTACTTAAGAAACAAAAGCAGCAAAGCCAGCCAGTGAACATATTGCTCTAAAGTCTTGAATAGTGTCTACATTGAATGTAGAAAAATCATCCTCACCTTTTGGTGAACAAGGAGCAGAGAGCTCCGTGCTATGTAAGATATTGTAACTTAATAATACAAGGGTGTCACTAGATGTTATAGTGGCACTTGTTCTGGACGTCGGCTTTTGGTCAACCCAGGTGCAATAGAATTTCACATATTTTTTAAGCTGGGGAAGAGAGAAAAAAAAAAATCTGCATTTTACTTCTGGAGCTCAAGCTTGATTCTTAAAATAACCATGCAGATTAGTTTTACTATTACACTTTAGGCATCAATCTATTTCAAAGGTCAAAGTGTCCTTACCACTTTGATTCCTACATTTGTTTTTAACAAATACATGCTTTTCAATACCAATGACTGAGAGAAATCTTGTGTGGCAGATGGCTTACGTTGATGTCAGTCTTCCATCAGATCAAACGAATCTTTCAGTTCTCTAGAGCAGAGCCCAGAAGGGCGGTGAGGTGGGGACTGGGGTGAAGAAGAATAGCCATTGGTAATAAATTCCATGTAAAATGATGAAAAGAAAAAAGGTCTGTTGGGCTGGATGAGTTTCTGCTCCCGGTGATACTTGTGTGGGCACGTGTGGCCATGCCCACAGGTGGTGGGGGCTTCTAAACCTTTCCTCCCGGTTTCTGCTGATGAGCGAACTTGGCAGTGCTCAATTCCCGTAATGCAAGATGAAAACGGTTTCGATTCCAGAGGCATTCTCCTGGTAAACCCGCTCTTCACTTCTGATTGGGATCACATTAAAACACACAGCGTAGCGTGGGATTTCCACGTTTTCATCAGATGGAGAAGATGCCTCCTGTTGTGACTATGCGCTCAGTTTTGGCTCTCAACCAAAATTCCGTACATTGGGATATACGCCACTATCTTTTATGTAAAGTCCAACAAGTTTTTTATTTTAGTTTATTTTTCAAGTTTCCCCATAGGTGTGGAAACCTTATACTTCTCTTATTTACAGAAACACACAAGTTTAAATCCCATGGTAGAAAAATGCATAGACTTAAGCCCAGTATAAGAGACTTAAAATGATTACTATGTAGAGTTGTAAGTATATGCACAGCACAGGGGTTATATTTTTATATATATATTAAAATATTGTCTATCCAGAGAGCATTGTGATGTGGAAATTCTTTATAAATTTATACATAAAAGTATCAAATGGGAGATGGACTGGGTAACATAGAGGGGGCAGGGGAAAGAATCTTAAAATTCACAGATAGGAAGTAACCCCAAGCTAAGGATTGTCTGATTTCTTTCCAAGTAGACGGAAAAAAGTTGCCATACTTGCCTTTGCAGACTCAAATCCCAAATGCCATGCCGGTAATTCCAGAAGGAGGGTCCTATACAGGGCATGGGTGAGATCTTACAGTCAATATCTAGTTGGATTTCATACCAAATACGCTAGCCTTTTTATACGGAGGGAGGTCTGCCTACAGCTTTGGGGAAATCAATGCAGATGGTTAGCTAATCATCTTATTTTATTAATAATTGTTTATAAAATAAAAAAATGAAATTTGTATCTTGCAGTATTTAAAGAAGAAGTGCTCAAGTCAGCTGAGTCAAGCTATAGGGTGACTCAAGTCTCATTTTGACAGTGAGGTTCCAGCCTTTGTTATGCAGTTGTTTTATTTATTCTTTAAAGAAGAAAAAAATAATAAGCACAACAAAATTATATACTAGTATGTCATTTAAAGTATTTATGTCAAACAGGGTGCAAGTGTGAACCTAAAGATTGGAGCACAAGTTTCTAACTGCCTGGGGCAGGACTAATTTTAGTGTTGGTGTGTGTCTACCTCCAAAGGAGGTGCTACCTGTCAACAAGACCTAAAAACACATTCAACATTTCCAATTTAGCTTATTTCTTCATTTCTCACACTGGAACAAAACTGGCTATTTCTGTGATTAATATTAAAAACAGGGTTATCTGTAATGGTATTGTATATAGTTTATGTTTACTGTTAAGTTCTTGTTATATTATAATAAATATATTTATAGATCTAGATTCAGCATCCAGATTGGATTAATTTTGTCACGACTGAACAAGAAACAACACTGCACAAACGGTGACTTCAGGTTTCATCCCAGCCATGGATGAAAATGTGTCCATTCCATCCAGCTAGCTTCTCTTGCAAATCCAAAAATGTGTTGCTAATATTTAAATGCTCAGTAGCTTCCAAAGTACTTCCATTCTCCTTTCCGAAAAAATTCTTATAAGTGATTTTGGAGTTTATTCGGCAAGACTGTTTCTTCATCTCTTTTCCCCAACTTAAGTAAGCAACAAAAGGGCTCAAGATAGTTTAGGAAACTATCTTGAAAAAAACACTGATAAACAGCTTTTTTCTTTTTTGTTTTTGTTTTGTTTTAAGTGAAAGTTAGGATTTGTACTGTACTGCTGCTGCGATGTCTAAAAGATGAAAGGCACTTTTGCCCTATGGTCAAAATTCCTTCGTATCCAGAGTGGGAGCTCTGTAACTCAGTGGCTACATCTTTCAGAGAGCACTGAAGGGCCGCTGTTCGATGTTTCATTAGGGTGTCATCTGGTAGTTGTAAAACTGGGTATGGAACAAAGATGAGCCAAATATAACTAGTCCCAAACACCACCGCAGCGGAACATTTCAGCTGGATCTTAGGAGGTAATATCTGTTCTACACATTCACAGGAAGAATCTTAACGTATATTGAAATTGTCTCCAGTTCTTAGAGAGTACATCTACGCAAGTATTTAAGAGTGTGAACCGCAGTTTTTAAACATTTTAGTTTAGGCTTAGTGGCTCAGGTTGAACAGCCTGTGAAGATTACTAAAAGCCTTGCAATTCAGTATTACACAACCATGCTGCAATAATCCAGACCAAGTGGAATGAGTTGCCAACCTTTTCATCAGCGCTCTGCAAAGATCTCTTACTCAGCACTAGTCAATAATACTTGGTAGGATGAACAAGACACAGGCTATTTGCTTTACTTGTATGTGGAAATTATTTTAGTTCCCCTCTGGGAAGTTGGCTGAGCGCTTTTGCCAAATGAATCATGTGCACATATCTGCTCAGAGATTTTTCTTAAAAGCTTTAAGAAATTCAGGGGACAGGCTGGCTCAGCAGCCTGATAATGATAAAAACTCTTTTCTTCACTGGTTTGACTCTCCCTGGCTCACCTGGGAAGGCGAGTGATCTCCAAACAGGGCTGTTCACTGCGTGCAGGTAATCGCCTATCCCTGACAATTTGCCCAAGTCACCCGCCTTTCTCCCATTGTTGCATCTAGTGGCAAACACACTGTACTAATAAAACCTCAGCAACCCCATCTTTTAATTAACTGCAGCTAGGTGTTAAGGCTGAGCTTAGCACAGTGCAATCGGAGCAAGCTAATTAGAGCGTTCGTTACACTTCAGCTTGCCCTTGGTGGAGTCCAGACGAACTGAATGCCAGCACGAGCACCCACTTTCCGCAGCTGCAGGGATTAGCTGGGAGAGGAGCCGCAGCCTGCACTTCTGCCTGACTTCACGAGTACCATTATGTTTAATCAGCGGAGACAGCAAAGGCACCGACTGCTTCAAGTATTTACCCACCCGCCCGGCGTCTCGTGAAGAATTTCTCTGAAAACTGGAACCGATCCCAAAGCTTTTCTCCGCTGTCTCGAATGCAAGGGCAAGGTCTCAGAACCGCGCTGCCTCCCCATCACCGACTGAAAAAGGTGACTTAACATAATATATCATTGTAGGGGATAAACCTACAAACAGCGGATGCAGTCAAGTCCTGGCAGGCTGCAACCTGTGCCAGGTCCCTAGGAAGACGCTGACTCTGTATCCACTTTGACATTTTTACAACTTGTCACGCTAATACAAGCCTTTTAATTTGGACGAGACCCTTAAGCTCACCCCTTAATGCCTTCTTTCCCATTTCAAGTCAGCTCAAAAACAGGAGCTGAAACATGCTTTCGGCTGAAGTAGAGATGCCAGCACGTACGGAACGGCAGCAAGTTCCCATCGTCGGCGAGTGTTCTGGGTTGATAACTTAAGACTGCAGGAAAAGCCAGAAAGAAAATGGTCTGGAGGGAAGCAGATGGATGTGTCTCGGGCACAGTGTTTCCATCACTCATTACATTAAGCTGGACAGCGATACCAGAACAGAAACACCGTTTTTCCTCCGAAAAGCCAATCTGTTTGAGGCATGATTAAACACTTGCTGAGGTTAGAATTCATGAAAGCAAGAGCTGCCATCGCAGGCTCCTTAGCCGAGCTGTGCAAGCATGACAAGCAGACCAGCACAGTCTCCAACTGCTAGAGACTGGAAACAAAAAAAAAGCACCAGACTACCTTGAAAAACGACTCTTCCTTTGCTAGTCACCCGTGTTTTTTCTTTTGATAACACACACTTTTAGTAATTCCTGTTTAGCTAGCAGATTTCTTAAAAAGTAACAAATTCCAATTTTCTTTATCTAAACAAATTCTACTTCAATCGGTAGCAGCTTTACATGCGGAATTAAATGTTTTGGCTCAGTTACTACCTGGGAGAAGGACGCTCCAGTGCTGTCATCAAGCCAAATCTGCCTCTGAATTTTTCATTATACAATGAAGGTTTGAAAGGCTGCCTACTGGTTTTAATTTCATCATCTGTTATTTTTGAACAGCATTCTCTTTTCCTTCAGAGTTCGTATCCCCAGTCTTACACAGCAAGATTCATACTGGCAATGGTATGAAACTCTTTCGCGATCTGTCCAGAGAACAGCAGTAGTAACCCAGGGTTTTTAATAGCTTGACAGGCAACTTCAGCATGCGGCTTGTAAGCAAATTAATACAGAACTAGGAACTGTGATGACAACTGGGGCTAAGCTGAAGATGGCTTAAAGTCACACCTCGCACCACAGGCAATATACACGCTTTCTCCGTCATCCAGCATCGGTGACCTTTTCTCACGTTTTTGTGGCTAAAGAGCAGACACCTAACTAAGGTCACCAGTGACACTCCTACATAGGCTTCAGCTTCCCACCTCATTAAAAAAAAAATGTTTATAAACATAATAGCTCTTACAGGTAGAAAGGAACCAATTCCTCTCCACATCTTGGGAACTTAAAACAAAGCAGTCCCTAACTTCTAATACAATGTCCTTGTGCTGGTGGACAGCATCAGAGTAAGGATCAGCAAACTGAATAGTGAAGGTGACACAGCAAATGCTTTTAGTCTCAAGAGTATAATGAGCATTATGCTCTACCAGAAACACCGTCCCTCCACTCAAGTAAAAATAATCAGCTCTCGCAAAGCAAGCCTAAATTTCCAAGCCCACTGGAATTTCTGTAGCCACTCTGTTTCCATTAAGAGAGATCGTCTTTTCGTAAGTTATTTACTTTCATGTCCAATGAATGCAGTGCTCCATTACTTGTTGACACCGAGTTCAATTTTACCTGCTTCAATTTACGCCCAGCTTTTCTGCAAGCTGCCTGTTTATGTCCTGGAACATATAAATGCCACACACAGCCTTTGCAGAGAAAATGAAGAGTGGAAATGTGGCAGGGAATGCTTGGGAATGGCTCACATTTCTGTTTTCTATTTGGCAAGAGGTGTCCCCTACGGGACCAAGACGTCCAGACTGCAAACTACCTGGAGAGGGTATCGGACTTTCCCTAGTGGATAAGGGTTTTCAAACTCAGGAGGTAACCTAACACTCAACCACCTCCAGAAAGCCCAGAAGGCTCTGCCCTGCTGACATTCATTTTTAATAACACGGGGGTATTTCAGAAAGAGTGCTGATAATGTGACAGTTATCAAAAGGGCAAGTTAAATGACTGGGTAATTACAGGGCATTCACCTGACATCAATCCCAAGTAAAAATGGAAAGATGATATCTAACTAAACTGATCATGAATCAAAGAGATAAGAATAAATACGATGATTTTCTAGAAAATCAGCTGTATCACACAAACCTGATCTCATTCTCTGACAGGATTACACATTTGATTGATAAGGTAATAGATTTTCAACAGCATGTGACAAAATACTTCAACTTTCTCACTGTACAGTATTCAGGCAGCAAATATTAAACAGGCTAAGAATAGGCAGATTAATTGAGGAGTATCTAATCTGTTCGAGTAACTCTCAATTTGGTATTATCAGAGTATTTCTAATAGGGGAATCCTCTTCTTCCAAAGTTCCTGAAGGAAAATGTTGACATAAATCATTAGTCACAGACCTGTGGAAACAGAGATTAGCAGAGCAAAAGATAATGAGGACCGAACAAGTCATACGTACTGTGCTGGCTCCTCTGGCTGGCACGGACCACTAAAACAAAACTACTTTTTGTAAAGCTAAGCGGACCTCAGACAGGTGGGAATGAGGAAGGCTGACATTCAGGATGGAGAACAGCATGGTGAAAAGCTGCAAGTCTGAGAAGAGTCAAGCAACAAGAGCTCCTGGCCCAATTTCATGGCATAAAAGGACTAAATTGATCTTTCGATGTGTAAAAAGGGGAACAGTGAGTAGGAATCAGTGATTTTTAGCTCTATATATGGCACTGGTGGGACCAATGCTGGAATATCACAGCAATTTCCTGTGTGAACAAATGTTTTAGAAGATGTTGAAAAATTGACCTACTGCAGAAAAAAGCCACAAAATTGACTTAAAGGCTGGAGAAAATGCAGTGAAAGCCATAAAGAGCTCATTCTGCTCTACAAAAAGACGACTGAGAGGCTACTTGATCACAGTGCATTAGTATCTTCGGGGGGGGGGGAATCTATGTGTGACGAGTCTAGAACATAAAGAGGAGACAAGAAGCAGTGCCTGGAAGCAGAAGCCAGACCAAAACAAATGAGGAATAAGGCACGTGTTTCTACCCATGAACTTAACCACTTGATGAAAAGCTCAAAGAGCAGGGTAGATGTACAAACTCTGCAGAACAAGGCTGGATGCCTTTCCTGAAAAGACTGTTAAGCCATACATAAGTTAGTAGACCCTGCGCATGCACGAGATCAAATCATACGTGCCACAGCATCAGATTCAACAAACAGTGTTTTCTGCTGATATTATTCTCCATTAATACATGCGAATTTTTGTGACAAATTGCTAACCATTTAAATCATCGTTAGGCGTCAGCTGATTTCCATTTCCAAAATTTATTCTCATGTATTGAAAAGATTAACACCGTAAAATTTATGCTCGAATTGTGCTTTCGTGGCTGTCCTCTGAATCTTGTGAAAAGGAAGCTTTTTATTTCAAAAAAAGCTTTCTGCCTTTGGGACATTTTAAAGGAAGACTCTGAAGCACTCTAACCCCAATATAAAGGCTAGACATTAATTTTAAACCAGTTACATCTCCAATGCTTCATGAAAATGTAATCTTACATGTTTATATTTCTGATACTTAAAATGTCTACACAAAACAGTATTTTATTACTAAACTGATGTTAATAGTCACATACAACATGTGGCTATTCACATTGTATTTCCTTTATCTCACTAAACCTTTTGTAATGTCACAGAGAATGCAGTGGACATCACTTCAAAAGTCATTTCAGAATTATCTTCATTAGAAACCTAAAACAGATGGGCAATCTGTCCTTCCCTATCACCAAAATCAGGTGTTCTTCCAGGTAGCCTCCACATACAGAAGGGATTCTACAAGGTATTAACAAAGTCAGCAAGAGAACACAAGACACAGCTTTACGACAGAACTAGAGCTGGGGTTTTGGAGATGAGAAATAGTTCCTTAACTAAAACAGCATTATTTTCTTTCCCTCTACAGCAGACTCAATTTCTTAGAAAATTAATTTAGTCCAAATTTAACATATTTTCTAGGATGAATATTTTGGTCTCTGCTTTACTTCCTTGAGAAACAAATATTTCAAAGAGAGCCCTTTTGAAATTTCCCCAAGTCTTTCCCTCCTCTCCATCCACAGTCCCAAAGCTGACAGGTCATCTTCTACAGACTCCTACTTCCATACAGACACAGTCGAACATCTCTGAGTTAGAGCACAATTCAAATTTGACATGGATGCAAAGGCGTTTTCATCACGATGTAATTCACCTCCACAATAAACCAGGATGACAAACGGTGTGAGCATTCCCAGCAGCCATCCAGTCTCAGGGACCTGCACATTTCTCACGCGTAATCTGCCAAACTCCAAATTGCTGAGAGCCAGAAGTAAGCAAAACGAAACACAGCGAGGAGTCCACCACAGCAGAACCAACTCAACTTCTGCAGTATGCCAACACATCCCAAGTGCTGCGGCAGCAATGCCCCACATGCAGAGCCTGAACAACCTCCTCCTCTGCTCTCAACCTGCCCCACTCCTGGAATTGAAGGAGAGGAGCCTTCTAACACAGCTTAACGCCAGAATATCTTTTGCACCTGAAACCTGAAAGCAGCTTTATTCCAAATCAGCATCCACGTATCAGCAAACCTTAATATGGATGGCCAGGTTTACACTAACATTCCACTAGAAGTGGTGAATCCATGTTAAATCTTAGCAGCTTATCATATTTTTAAAGGAAAAGGATTTTCCCTACTATTAAAGAAAGGCTCAGTATAGCATAACGCAAATGCATTCCTAGAATAAATGGAATTTAGTAGTAGTCACAGCCATTTACTGGCAGCGGGTTCAACTGAAATATACTCCCTATGCAAATGATCACACTGTAAAAAAATTACTCACCTAGAAATGGAATGAGGCTGAATTAATTAGTGTTAAAGTTTATAATCCCTCATTTTTACATAATAGTTACATGACCACAAGTGATGCATAAAAGGAGGAGGCAAAAAAATGAAGAGTTTGGCTTCATTAATCAGTTTACTGATTTAGCTTGCAGAATCTATTCACATGCAGTGCTAGCTTAAAACCCCATATATTACAAGTCCAAATCCAATCCTACCCGAGATACAGAACAAAAAGATCTCAATTTTAATTTAAATAAATTATCTGAGGGGCTTAAAAGAGGAAACAGAGGATGTGCAACACCGCAAATTTAAGGAAACATGGGAAATTGCATTTCACAACTACATTCAAGGCAGAAACCAACAGCAGAAGGAAGCAGCATTAAGCAGTGAACACTTGACAAATGTGAGTGTGGCACAAGCTTTTACTAAGGCTTTATTAACAGCAGGTGATGCAATCCAACTATTCCTCACTAATTCATGCTTTTGAAGCACCTCTCAAAGTTCACTAAGTATTTTTACAAGAATCCTTTCGTCAATGCCCAAACAAAGCAGTTTTGTCCCTTTTGACTGATCATTTTTACAGCCACTGTCAGAAATCAGGCCTGAAACTATTCTCTCCGTCAACATGGCCATCACCACTCCTGAAAGACAGAAACAGATATGCAAGACCTCATACCCTACATTCTTTATTCACAGACTGCAAACGCCTTGGATGGTGTTAAGTGTGCTATCTGCAAGGCCGTTCAGATCAAAACACCACATCTGACCATGCTGATACAAAATGAGCCTAGGCTCTCACTGATCAATTACTACATTATTATATTTACATATTGAGTTATATAATACTTAATATCTAATTGTGCTTTCAAAGCTGCATATAAAAGCAGAACTGGACTCAGATATGAAATAACTTACTAGTACCCTCTTCCTCAACTAGTCTTTTGCCCAGGAGCCCTCTACTTTAAGGTACACAAAAAGGAAAAGAAGAAAATGAGCAGGTGTGTTATACCATGTGTCCCACGCCTCAAGAAAGGCCATAACAAATCTAAAGAACAACTTCTCATACTCTGTTCCACATTATATACATCACATGAAGTTTGTTAGCTCTGGATAAATTGCCAATGAGTAAGATGGGGGTTGATTCTTCGCTTGCATAACCTCTAGCAGCTTGCTCTCCTACGGGGGAGGAGGGGAACTAAAGGAATTCATCGATATATTATGAGTTTATCTTTAAAAAAAAAAGGGTAAGAACAACTTTGATAAACAGGGAGGAACCTGTAGTGAGAAACTCTGGTATTACTTGGATGCTGACGCACTATAAGGAGTCCTGGGTGGTACCCTGCAACTGAACATAAAACATTTTCTAAGCACAGAGCATAACTTCATAACTTCATTGGCGTTATTCACTCACTCATGTACAACACTAATTTCACTTTGTCAGTCAAAACTAATATTAGAATTTTTTTTTCTTTAATGGACCAACACTGAAAGCGAAATTACGTCTTAAACAAGTAAACAGCAAGATCACAGAGTAAAACACCTGAACTGTGAAATCAAGGAGGTCTGGTAAGAAAAAGACTGGTATCAGCTATTAGGCAGCAATTCTTTTAAATACATTTTTGAAGGAGCTAAAGATGTGTTTTCTTGTCATCTTTATTCAAGTATTTCACAGCAGTTATATTACAAATTACAGTAAAATGTTCAAAATTTCCAGAAATTCAAAAAAATTAAATAACTTACTTCAAACTAACGTAAAATGAAGTCAAAATGCAAAACATCAATTTAAACACAGTTCTGAATAAAACTATAGAATCCAAAATATACCATAGTTGATGAAGGAAGTCTACTTAATCCACAAAGTAGACGCACGTTAATGAAACCAAACAGGACTCCCCAATGTCTAAATAACCCAATGTACAAGATACAAAAGATGCAAGTACAAGCCCAAATTCAAGCTTATGTTGTAATTACAAAATAAAATAAAAACAAAATCAATGACTATCAGCTGCAGGACCTGCCGTTCAGGAGACTGAAGGTAAAACCAGAGCTGACCCACCAACTTAAAAAAAAAAAACAAACAACAAAAAAAAAGGAAGACAAGATATTACAAAAAACGGTAATCCTATAAATACATTGGCATATGAGGAAATAAAGTAACAATACAGAGGACACAAAACAAAACAAAAAAATTAATCACAGGTGAGAGTCAAGCTTGCAAATACAATTAACTCCATAGCCATCAACTTCACCCAAGAGCAACTCCATTCTCTCCAAGACAGCCCCAGCAGCCCCCCAGAGAAAGCTCCTTTCTTCTGGCCGGCCACATTTCATTGACCCCAGCACAAGGACTCACACAGGAGTTTACTTGCAATTTTCACAACAAGAAACAAGGAAGAGAGGTCAATTTGTACAAACTCTTGCCAGTGCTATGTGGCAAAAAAATTAAAAACATACAAAGAGTAAACAAGTTTAGACCACATGGATAGATTAACAGCTGTTTTAACTCTATAACCACCAGACATCTGGAAAGGAAAACAAAAACTGAAGTGTGGTTATTTGGGCTAGGAAGGCGAGTATATCATTTTAGGTAAGCTGTCCACTAGAACATCTGATATCAGCTACTTTTCTCTAAAACAACATGGCAGCTCCTCAATTAGTAAAGTTGCCTCTTAAGATTTTTCCCAATCAACAACTGACAGTAAAAATTTTCCTTTAGAAACCTGACCTTTTAGAACCATTTTTAATGCTAAGCATTAGCTTAAACTTGCTTTTCACACTCACTGGTGACTAAAATTCTCAACTGTTTCAATTCATATAAATTTATTATCTTCTTAAAAATGTATGCAGTTTTATCTTCCACAAGTGCTGCTGTTACTTGAACAAAAACTTCTTTGAGTAAGTGAAACTGGAATAAATATTTTTAAAAAATTCTGCAGCAAGAACCTGAGACTTGCAAAAAACCCTTTTATCAGAAACTTGCTACAAAAAATCTGCTACATTTTATTTAATCAAATCTTAAAGTTTGTAACAATTTCCATCAAAATACAAAATGCTGTTAATGTACCAGACACAAAAATATCTCAAACAGGTATGATGCTAATAAATACTAAATGAAACATGGAAAAAAATCCCATAATCAAATCTGAGATCAAAGAATCTCATTTTAAATGTGTTTTCTGCTTGTTTTTGTTGTTTTTAATCGCACTTTCCCACCTAAAAAATACAGTGTTTCTGCATGGGTTGCATTTAGAAGGTGTAACTAGATGTACATGAATGCTTAAAACCTTTTTCTGCCATTAGCTATAAAGAAAAACAGTGGCATTCGGGGGAGAAAAAGATCTAAGACAGAATTATGTTTAACCATAATATACAAAGCACTTTGGATTACTGCAGTAGCCCAAGGCCCATGTTTTGTTTCTCTGCAGTGCTATACGACTATTAGCCATAGAGGTGGAGACAAGTACCTTAGCTTCAGTTTGTAAATGGGAGCAGAGTGATTACAGTCCTCCATAAACACTGTTGGTAACTAAAATACAAAAAGCTGAGGTAGCTCAGTATCTCTGCAGTAGTCCAAGACTGTTTTCTCTAATTAAAAACTAGTCACGCTGTGTTGCATATTCCTGGAAAGACACTTCCGCAGCTACGTAGGGACAGTCAATGAATGGTTAACGGTGGTAACACCAGCCAACTTCTCCAGAACACTTTCCACATAGGTTTGAAATAAATCAGCCCAGGTAATGTTTTAATACTGAGCTTGTGATAAACATGTTTTTCTTGAAATTGCCTAGACTGTTCTCTCCAGTTGCCAGAAAGGAAAGGTTTTGAACTACACAATTTAGACCCAGAGAACTTTGGTCCGAACAGATCGATTCAAAAGACTGTCCTCCAATCCCCTCACATTAACAGTGCTTTGCACAGACTGAGTTGTGAAGCCTAGTTTAAGTTTTATTTTCAAGTGAGCTTGGGCTCCAGGACTTTGACGGACTGTAGTGTCTTCTTACCTGCACTGCACAGTCCAAGCTATATTACAAACACGGAACTTCAGAAAGAAACCTGCCAGTATTAAACTTGGTTTTCTTAAAGAACTCAAAACGAAAAACAAAGAGGTGGTGGGAAAATGCTTCATTTTTAGCAACACAGAAAAGTTTCACTGTGTAACTTGTTTCTAAAACAAATATATACCAATGAAAAAGTATTTTCACCATTTTGGTAAAGTATGTGGCTTTTTCAGTGTGTCTTAGTTCTGTAGAGTAAGACAGGCATTATAGAACCATAATACTGGTTGCCATCCAATGAAGAGAATACAAATCATCCTTTTGGAGATCTTCATTCTGAAGACAGCTTTCTAACATTGCCATTTGCTATAATCCAAACCAATTGATTAGCCTTATCTTTCTCAATTGACTAAAAGGCACATTAAAGGCAGTTCTAGAGAGCCTCATCTTCAAATTACTGTACATCCAGTTACTCAAGATTCCCACCACAATGCATCATTGCCTTCTTTAGAACAGATTTTTTGTCCGTTACCCCAGAGAAGAGAAAAATTGGAAAAAAAATTAAAAAAAGATCGCCTGTTTAAAAATATTCAACTTAGATCTGCTCTTTCCAGTTCTCTGTATATGTTGGTCTCCACTTTGCCTGAAGTTTCCCCAAAGATAATGCATGTAGAGTGAACAAGAGCAGAAATGAGAACAGTTTCTGTAGCACCAAAAATCTCCAAGCTGTGGCATTGTATTCTTTATTTATATCAGATACAACTATATGAAGTTCCGTTTGGTTCTTGTAGGCTGGTTGGTTTCAGGTACCTGAGAAAATAGCACCAAATTCAACAGAAAGAAAAAGAGAGAGCACTTAAGACCAAGGCTCTGCACATACTTGGTGCAAATGGAAACTGAATGGCTCAGAGGACTGCTCTCCCATGAGCAGTTTGAGAGGATAAACCCACCCATCTTGACGAGTTCACAGGAATGTTTCAAACACATGAACTGTTCTTTCCATCTCCTGCAAGAGACAGAGAGCATCAAGTATACATAAATATACACAGAATTAAAGTTACATTATATAATCATATTTATTGGGCTATTTTTTTTAAATCTGAACAAATAATAGGAAAATAGACACTTCTGTTTATTAGTTGCTATCTGCTAGCAAAATATTTTAAAAGAGGAAACTAATTACAGAAGTAATAATGCAGGAAAGCATTCCACTGTGACAGTCCATGAGAAAATCCAAGTGTATTAGGGTCACTTATGTAATTAACGTACTCGATATGTATTAAGAAAGCATTGCAATGGCACACTGCATGAATTCAAGTCTTATGCTATTGGTGACCCAGCTGTAAACACATATCTGCACAGTTTGGAGAATCAAAATAAAGATCGGTCTCTACACACTCCTGCTGGATAAATGTCTTTTTAATCTACTTAACACTTGGCACAGACTTTCAACATATTTTTAGGTGAAGATGGCAGAGGAATAGCATGAAAATGGTTTGAAAAGTATTTTGCAGGAACTCTACTATATCCCATGCTAACGCCTTTCCAGGTTTTGTTGTAAAATATTCATGGAGAAAAATACTTAGCGTTCAGTAACCCAACTGGAAACTAGCAATTGTTGTCCTTTTTTCAGCAGGGTTGGTTATCAGTTGAATCACCAAGCTGATCCAAAGCCCTCTACAGCTACAACAACATTGGAGGGAATGCATGTCCAGAGTTACAATCAGCCTACGCCAACAGTGAAATGACCAACTTACTGTTGATGTAGACAGAAGGCCTTTGATAGCAAACACTTTAGAGGCAAAGAATGACAGCATGGCTTACATCATGCTGTACTGGACTTTCCCAAGGGTACACTTACTGATCTAGAGAAAGTTTCATACAAGACCTTAAAAGTTTGCAAAGTCACAATCAGCAAACTGCATGGAGCAGAGCTACATAATTTTTTTTGGCCTAGTTATGCAAATGCACATAAGGGCAACCGCAGCAATGTTGGCTCCACGTGCCTATAAAGTAGCCACCGCATCCACTGTTATTCATACCACAAATGTAGAAACTGCTTCTACTCCATTTTTAGTCTACTAGCATGTGCTTCTCTATGCTGCTGTATTCTGTCCTCTTTTTCCTCCATTCTTTTAGGTTAAATGCTTAACACTTTTCTGAGGAAAGTATTATTAGAAACAACCTCTGTTTTTTAAGTCACTGAACTTTTTTCTGTTTATAGATACCTTCCTCAAAGTCTATTAAAGCTTTTGCCTGCTAGTACAACAATAAATTGATAGATTAACTTAGTTCTTGAAAAACTAGCCTCACAAAATTCAGATAAAGAATAAAAGAAACTGTACAACATCACCTCTATAAGTTGTGATTTGTCATAGTCTCTACGATGTCTGTAGATGCACTGACTGAGGAGCGAATACAATCTCTCAAGTTGGTCAACAGTCAGGTTGTCACTTTTCTTAACCACCAAATCAAGCAGTTTCTGTTGGAACAACAAAAGGTAAGGTTAAGAGGATTTTTATAATCTTTTTTTTTATTTTTTTAAGGACAAATCAGAAATGCAATCTTCTTCAGAAGTCCTATTTTGGAGGGACACATACAAATAAAATGGACCACACCTGGGTATCAGTAAGGCCACTGCTTCCATGTAGATCTGAAAGGACTCAATGTCACTCTTCACTTCTCTGCTTATGCTTTTTTTCCTTGTCTTAGATTTTATGCTCAACATAGCTGGGGCCATGTTTGTTCTGTTTGAATGATACTTTATCCTATGTCATCTTGGTCAATAATTATGACAAAGCAAACCATAAAACCTGCCTTGATAGCTCAAGCAGACATTTTGAAGAACTTGCATTGGCATGAAATTGTAAGTACCACCAAATGGAAACACATTTGGAATTCCACACATGCTGAAAAATGGTACAATAAAAGAAGGGGGGACAACACATGTAAAACTGCTCATAAACAAAAGGTGAAAGTGTGTATTTTACATAGTAACAGATTTTAAGGATTTTTTTCCTCTCATAACACTTCCATTGCTTCCAAAGAGATTATCATCTATACTCCACAGCAAGTGGGATCTAAATTTCATAGTAGGTCAAGCTAGTTTCTACAACAGAAGACAGCAAATTTTATTGTAACTTTGCTTAAAAAGAGACAGAAACTGAAAGAAAATTAACTAGCAGGGGTTCAGTCTATCACACCAAAACATCGGCACAAATTCCAATTTGTTTTCCAATCCACTAACAGTTCTTTCCACCAAGTATACGTACATGGGAAGGGAAAAGATGATGTTAACTCCTAATGACTAGGCACCCAGCAGTTCCTCAGTAACTGGCATGACCAATTAACATATAAGAGTACCTGCAAAAACTGCAATTAAAATAGTGGACTGCTGTGCCATTACTGGATTTGTAAAGGTAGTAATGACAGGACAGTAAAGATTCAGTAGTTTAACTCTTAATCCAAAAAACACTGATCAACAAATCATCTTCAAAAGTTATGGCTGCCATAATACTTGTTTGCAGTCAAAAAATAAAGGAAATGTTGCTTCATAGCAGAGGAAGGGAGCATTTTTCATGGACAGTTTCATTAACAGTTCAACTTATTTTTCAGTTCCACTACCTTTAGTCTGTCGTGGTCAACAACTACAGACGGTAAGGGATCCAATGGTTCCTCTGGGACCTGCTCCAAACTTGTGGGCTTCGACTGTTCCATAGCAACTTTTCGTGTTTTCTTGCTTTTGAATATACCTGTAATTTGAAAAACAATTATCAGCACTGTCAGTCCCTCAAAATGAACAGCTTGTTTCTTCTCTTTGGTTTGGTTTTGCTTGTTTGGTTTGTTGGGTTTTTTTGAACCAAGCAAGCATGACTGCAGCAGTGCACATTATTCACCAGCTTTGCAGAATTCTGAATGTTTATACGTGCACAAAAACAGAGTTTAGAAAACACACATGAAACTGGT
This sequence comes from Ciconia boyciana, assembly GCF_034638445.1. Classification (NCBI taxonomy): domain Eukaryota; kingdom Metazoa; phylum Chordata; class Aves; order Ciconiiformes; family Ciconiidae; genus Ciconia; species Ciconia boyciana. Next base: position 8,641,647 of record NC_132936.1, on the reverse strand, counting down.
CATCTTTAAAACTGAACTCCAAAGTCCCAACAGAAAATTGAATGTCACTGAAAGAGTTTTTCCATTGTATCATTTCTACTTAGCAATGTCAAATTACATAGCTTCTAAGCAAAGTTCAGTTACTAAGCTAACGCTCAAAATCTTGCTGCCTAAGTGAATCAAATCCTCATTTTACTCCCCAAAGCATCCCATGTCTTCATCACCACAGTAATTCTAACATCTGCTCTACTCCTGAAACTTCATGCTTTTCTGACACCGTTCTGTTTTCTTCCACCTCTGTATTAAAGCTGCTGTCCAATCCTGTTGTGGAGAACAAAATATTTTTACATCTCCTGATTCTCTCCTTACACTCATTCACTGTTTTTCTCCTCCTCAAATATTTAAAATGCCTTCTTTTCTGAGGACCCCTTGTTATTATAACCATCCTTAATGTATACAAAATTCAACTACTAAATTTAGAAATGTGAAGGCTCTTAACATACATCACACTCTCTTTCTCATATTCTACGAACCTTCTACTGTTCTTCTTATCCTTAGAGAAAATACGTATGTACAAATAGAGCCAACATGGATATAGTGATAGTCTCATAATTCAGATCTCTCATTAAAGCTCACTTTGTAAATCTCAGCACTAACTTCTGAAGTAAAGATTTCATTCTTTTAGATAATTCTGAAAAGCTAATTAAAAAGGCAATCATGCTTAAGGCTTTTATTTCTCTTCCCTAAGGAAACTATCTCTTGTCTTCAAAGGACGTGGCCCCTTCTTTTATGCACCACCAGGATTTCCCTTCTCCTTCTCTTATCTTTGTGCTGCACTGTTACTGTAACTCCAAAGCCAGATACCTTCTCCAATAGATAAACAACAGTTTATCTGGCTTTTGCTATGAGCTAAACTGCTTTAAATTTTGCTATGAGCAAGTGTTATTAAAGGAATATATTCTGTATTTCTATGGTCTTTCATCCAATGTCAATGATACTTTTATCATAAATCTCTAACAAAACAAGTCAAAACATATCATCTAGATCAAAATATAGATCAGGTAGAACATATAGACCAAAACATACATCATATATCTATCCGCACTGATAATATTTTTAAATCTTTAATTATTGTTTAAATGTTATCTCAGTATTTACAGTATTTCCCATAAAGCCTACAAAAATAAACAGAATAGTCTAAGTATGGAAATACACTTACTTGCCTAAGATAACATTACAGCAAGTCAAGGGTGGACTTCTAATTTATCTAAGTGGAATTAAATGTTGTAAGCATACTAAAAGTTTCAAATAAATAGACAGCAGTTCATAAAATATTATCATATAATAATAATTGTAACATAAGATATTACAATTAAAAATACACACATATTAACTTGGACACTACGATAAGGACAGAAACATTGAAAACAAGCTATACCTTCTTTATCTGCTTCAGCATCTTTAGTTTCAATGTCTGTGCTCTGTAGTGTTTTTTCATTATTGCTGCAATGTGGTAACTCAGCTTTCACTAGATCAGCTCCTTGATTTTCACTGGAAGCTTCAGTTTTCTCCTTTGGCTGATCTTCATATGAAGATTTTTGCTTGTTACTAGACCCATCACTCTTGTCACAGGGTGAAACAGCATCAACTGATTCCATTTTACCATTATGGCATGCTGGAACAGGTATACCCTCTGAGCTGTGTACAGATGTCTCTCCATTCACACAGTCCCCTTTTGATGTAGAGTCCTTCCTTAATTCCTTTTCAGCACTCAGGGTCACACTGTTGGTTATTAACAGAGATTCATTTGAGCTCTCTTCTTCTGTGGATGCAAAATTGTTTTCCTTTCCTGATGTCCCATTGTTAAGCCTCTGCTCTGCATCTATATCCATAATATCACAAGAGGATTCATCATTTGTCATTGAGAGATCTCCTGTTTCCTCCCCATTCTCCTCAATGCAGTCAGTGCTGATCTCCAGCTCTCCATTTTCCAGCAATTTACTGTCCTCTCCATGATTTTCATCATCAGCAAACTTTGCATCATCTTCATCTTTCTTTAAATTATTGACTTTCCTCTTCTTAATAATGCCTTTGCCCCACTGTGAGCGCCGTCTTGATTTTCTCCTTATTCGAACTGAATTATAATGAAAAAAGAAACTTTTAGATGCACAGGTACCTCTCAGTAAATGGACTAGGATATCAGAATATGCTGTAGCGTGTGAGGCAATCAAATGTGTTCACATTTCAAGGAAAAAGCAAGCTGTCTCTTGATTTCAATGTGAGCAAATTACAGATACCAAGGACTTCTAGAAGTATAAGGAGTGAACACTCAGTCGTGTACACAATTCCTACTCTAAACTATGGAAACAAGGAAGAATTGCTAGCCTTTCCTACTTAATGTATTTTTTATATATCTGGTTGCAGGTAAAACACTAAAAGAAAACAGCTAAGCAATGATACAGAACTCAGTCATTCTCATTTGGGGAATGCAGACTCTAAAGACAGTTATTCTCATTTTCCCTTTTTAGAACCTCAGCAATTTGAAATCATTATACAGTGAAATAAATGGAAGTGCAATCCCTGGATTCATAGAATAATTCAGGTTGGAAGGGACATCAGTAAGTCTCTAGTCCAAACTACTACTCAAAACACGGTCAGCTATGAAGGCAGACCAGGTTGCTCAGGGCTTTATCCAGCCATGTATTGAAAACTTCCATGGATGCAGACTAAATGACCTTCATGGGCATCCCGTACCAATGCATAATTATCATAAGAGTGAAAAGGGTTTTTGCCCTATATCCAGTCAGCACCTCTCATTTCAATTTATGTCCACTGTCAATTCAAAGATATCTTTGCTGTTTAAATCAGCTAGATCTCCTCAATCTTCCATTCATTCCCACCTCTGTACTTAAGTTCACTGCATTGACAAAATGTGGTTTTAAAAAATGAGGATCTTTCTTTTAGACCTGGATCATTTAGCAACCCTGTCTACAGCAAGACCTCACAAACATCTGCATTTATGCAATGAGTCTGTAAGAAGAAGGGGAAGCATAGTCCTTAAACTAGCCTCATCACCAATGCCTTCCCTCCACATTATGTACCTCAGCTTGAAGCAACATAGGCATGTGATCCTTTTTTCATTACTTCTGCATCCTTACTTTTCATTTTTCCTATTTCTTATTTGTACTTTCTGTGCCTTTGCAAAATCACATACTAAACTTTTTTTCAGAAAGGGCATTTTTTTTTTTTACTCACCTATTTGCTTTTTTTTACTCACCTAGTGAAATACAACTAAGGCACCAATCTAAAAGAGGTTTTGTGGCACATTTGCAGTATGATCAGCAAATACAGAAGGAAGACCATTCAAACCTAATACTATTGTCAACATCCTTTTCAAAAGCACTAACAAAACACAGCTCAGAAGACTAAGGAAGAGATTGAGAAAAACAGAAATTTCTACATTCAAATTCAAGTAATGATGCAGACTACTCAGATTTTTGCAAAATTGCTGAAGTTGCAGCCAAGTGATTATAATTTTGCTACCAATAGTTACCAAAGATTAACAAATTTTCTTCCATTTCAAAATTAACTCCTATGTTGAGCACCTCCATAATGTTCTTGGTATTTGTAGGTTGCTTTGATTTATGGAGTATTAAGTCCTAGATCTGTGTCTGCCAACTTCTCCCTGAGTTACTAAAGATCTTGCTTTGAAGATACAAGCACTATGCAGGTACAAGTGTCAAGAATTAATTCACAGAAGCTCAGAGAAGCACAGTTGACCTTCAGAATTTCCTCCCCATGAGTGGCGTATGTAAGCAGGTAGTTTAACCACTACATTAGGAATAAATCTTAACCTTTTAGCTTTAAAGTTATCTAAAGATACAATCACATTGCAATAAAAACATAGTCTAATTTGGAATGTGTATTTATTGTTACAAATAAACCTTATGGAGAACTGTAAGATTTGAGGAAAAAAATCCCCTTTCTCCAGCTATTTTGTAGATTTGATAGTGGCTTGTACAGTCAGTGTCACTGTTTTCTTGATGACAAACTACAACCTATTCACGTAACTTTTCAGGAGCTCATGTAATCTTCCCCTAGATCGTGCAAGAGATTTTCATTAATTACAGAAGCAGCAAATCTGAAACTAAACAGGGAGATGTAAACTTACAGACAAAAAAAAGAAAATCCCCTATTAGGCAATGGTTTTAGCCTCAGGTCAACTCCAAGATGGATAAATAAAACACAGAAGGGGAGTAAAAGTCTTCTAAAGGAAATTTAGTATGTCCTAAAGTGTATAAATTAATAAGAAAGTTGAAATTTTTAAAGATACACTGATTCTGGCTTTTTAGGCTGACTTTGCTGTAAGAGACAGATACAATGTCAAATATATTTGACTTTTATTACATCGATGAATTGTACTTTAAATATGCCCATTTTACTAGTGCATCTGTTTTGTCCACCCTGTGAGCTCTACCTGGGATAAGAGCCCATAATTTGGCTAAACACACAGGTGCATTCCTAAAATTCCTAAGTGTGGGAGAAATCACATTAAAGTAAAATGGAATTAATCCTTGTATTACACATTTCATTAAATTTCAAGTCTTCCTAAACAGCAGTCAGCAAGTCCAGTTCACATTCTCTCTCATGCAGTACTATTAGAACATACATTGTGCATGGGTTTTTTTATTGCTGTTTTTAATTAGGACAAAGCAACCACAGAAAGTGACACAGAAGATGTCCTCCCAGGAAATTCTGAGGTTTACACTGCATCAAAACCAGTAAATGCAAGAAATTTTTCAGCTACCTCATCAAAGTATGCACACAAAACAGAGCTTTGGTTGAAACACTGCTATTATTATGAAACTGGTGTTATGTCACAATATTAAAAAAAAAGATACCTCCAACCAACCCCTGAAATTTAGGAAAGAAGAACAGCATTTCATTGCCAGATACTGTAGAAGATGGCCTCCCAACATTTAATAGTATTTGTACTGACAAAAGCAATAACCTAGCTACTTTGGGTTTTCACCCACATTTAGTCAATAGAACTCAGTTAATGCTAAAGTTTTTCCCTCCCAGACTCTTACTAGTTCTTATTTCAAGGCAGGACCATCACCACTTGAGCCACCCAGACCGGTAACCAACTTGTGACCAACATTTCTAAAATCCTGATTCCTTTTTGTCCCTATACTTCTAAGAATCAACTTTTCCCTCGTCATTCAAATAAAAGCCTTCCTGCTTTCAACCCCCTCCATCCCAGCCACCGAAGCCTTGTCTCCTCAGGCTTTCATAAATCCACCTACCTCTCTCATTTGAATTTATTTAACACAAAACTTCACACATCATTTTCATGACCTCAGTGAGATTCTTAGCCCCCTACCTAATGTATCTTTGAGAGCCCACTCACCAGTTTTTATGTTGTTGATCATATCGAAAGCAGACTTCTAGTCCTCACATTTAAACTGCCCCTTCAAAACTACGCCTTTCTGTTCTCACCTAGGCTGTATTCCTATGTGCAAAGGAACGTCTTTTGGGATATGAGAAGAAGTTTTGGTTTCAGATCCTTAGCACCCATAACATCATTACACAGATTCTTCCTTTTATACAGGCAGCCAAGCCTCTAGGAAGAGTGAAAAGCTGAGCAAGGAATACAATATTTAAAAACAGAAACCACCACCAGTCTGTCTTTCTGTCCTGCCCACTTCCCCCAGTAAAGCCATTAGAGTGGTACAAGTAGGACGAGTGTTTAATGGAGCAAAGAACCATGCAAGCAAATATAGAAGCCAGCACCAGATTTCATCATCTAGATTGATTCTCTTTATATTTACTGGAAAGAAAAAGGCACTACTGTGAGAATAACACGGACCTGAGAAGCTGTCATATGAGGCAGGAAAGAGTAAACTTTATCTCTGAATCCTGCAAGACAGTTGAATATGATTCAAAAAGGAAGGAGCTACCACAGGGTAAAACTGATGCAAAACTAAAGGGCTAATGGGTAGGAACTAATGGGTTAATGAACTGCTGCTAAAAAATAAACTTAACCTGGAGTCCCCTCTCTTCTACCTTAATGCTGATATTTTACAAGACTGTAAACTAACAAGAGTAGAATCCCACACTTTTTATTTTATAGTCAGTATGATTCATGACACATTAAAGTTTTGAGTAAGTAACAGAATGGGATAGCTATTTGCAGCAGAAAACTTCAAGTTAACTTTGTTAAAAAAATTAACAGAGTATATATAATTGCAAGTTAACGCCTTAATACCTTTTCAATTACTTCTTTTGAAACTACTCATCTGAAATCTACCCATTGATACCTAGTCTTCTGGCAGTATTTGTGCCAGAGGCACAGAAATACTATTGTCAGAGGAATCCTGCTTTATAGAACTGAGTTTCTATGACTCTAACTATTATAATACCAATTATTCACACATGAATACATTCACTTGCCTTCTGAATTGCTGAACTCTTCTCTCTATAATCTTCACAAAACCTCTATAGATATGCCAAGGGGATCCTCACTTCAGTTCTAGCTTCTTTCTGGTTTGCTTTTTTGTAAATCGTTATTCAGAATTTTTAATGGCGATAAATACCTGTTTGACCATGAGTCACACATAGCATTTCACTTGGGTTCACATGAAGTTGGTATCAAAAACAACCCTTCCCCACGCTTTTTTTCCCCCGCTAAGCTGCACAGTCTATGCAGACAGCATTTTAAAAAAGTGCAATGTAATACAATGCAATTAATCACTGAAAACAAATTTACTCTACATTTTGTTAAGTAGTAAGTGAAGTTTCTCAATTCTTCCATTCCTATGTTGAGACACTGTAAGAGTCAGCTGAAAGATCCCTAAACTTAAGGGAGGCAGCATTTCCCCCAGACGTGGCCTCGCATGATTAAAAAATAAATTCCGTACTTCCTTCAGAAGGACTAGTCCTCTAGGCACAAGTAAAATGAAACCTGTAGCGGACTTTCAGAAATTCTTGCCCACTGGCAGGTTCTGCCTTACAACTCCCAAGTCAAATACATCAAGTAATGACAACATCTTCTGGTGAAATAAGCACCCTTATCTAGGGGTGCACAGCAACCCTGTCCAGAGCAGAGTACAGTTCTTGGCTATTAAAGAACAGTGATGGGCAAAAAAACCAAAACAATACAAACAAACGATCTCCAATGCTTCCCACATTCCTAAAGTATTTCTGCAAGATCTAGAGGTAACTGTCACCTTTCTGTTTAGTATGGTCTCAGGAAAACAGATCTCAAAAACATGGGTAAATGGTACAGAAGCTTCAAAGTTGAGGTATACACTGCTGCTGTCCCTCAAATCCAGCAGTACAGTGACAGAACTGCAGACTATATAGAAATAAAGTTAACAGTTGGAAAAGGAAGCAGATATAATTAGAAGATTCAAAGATTGCCAATCATTAACAAGCAAGTCTGCTTGCCTTAATGTGGAGGAACTCTAATGAGAAGATGTAGCAGTCAAAGCAGATATGTTTCTCTTGAAACTTCTGTAGTTTGACTACTACAGTATACTGAGCGCAGTACAGTATTAGTGGAGGCTAACAAGTTCACTTTATGCTGCAGAAAAGACGACCCTTATATGCCTCTGCACTGTTTAAAAGTCCATCAGAGAATGTGAATCCTCTGTCATTAAATGATAAAACTCACACCCATCAAACAGTAGATTCTGTTTTTACCTTTATTTTATGAAGAATTCCTGGGGATTAAAATCCAAAGGAGATTCTCATGGCAAGCAAGATCACCATGGATCTAGATTTTGTGCCTGCAGTATCAAGAACCACTTGAAGCAATGCACGGGTTTCAAGTTTTTCTTCCATGATCAAAACCCTAAACTTCTTTCTGATGTCTTGTGTGTAAAGTAACTCAAAGCCTTGAGAAAGCACTTAATAGCAGCAATTTGCACTCTTATGCAGCATTCAGGATATAGAGATATCTGCCACAGTAATTTAGCTGCTTCCAGTAGCTCCACATTCCTTACCAAGGGGCACTGAATAGTCCACTTGAAAGTCTCTGGAGTTCTTAGTCACAAAGTCCCAAACTGCAGTCAGAGATAAGCAGCAAGAAAGAACAGAGTACAGTTCCACAATGGCTTGAAAAGCTAAATGAGGTGCCAGCTTCCACTAACAGACAAAGCCATTTCTCCCTCCAAAGCCAGCTATAGCATTTCCACTACCTCATTTGTGCCGGCACTACTATTCCTGCAGTAAAACAGATTAGGGAACTAAATCCGTCTGAAACGGTATGGGTTTTTTTCTGGGTTAGTTTTCAACATCTTCAGTTCCCCAACTGAGCTTTCCAACTCATGAACGACACTGCTGGCACAGGGGAGACAGTGGGAATACACAATCAGTGAAAAGGCAAGACAGCACCTTTAGCAGTAACCTGCAGTTTGACCAGCTTGAAGTGACTGTGGAACTAACGCCTAAAAGACATGTCATTTTCTTCACCTCGATGGAAGGCACTCAAGGCACAGACCTGACAAATACATTTAAAAAACTGTATGCAACAACTTAACATCACCTTCATCAGCATATGTAACAGTTTATGTTATGTAAACAAATACTTGAAGAACCTGGGCACTTCTACTCAACAAGGAGGCGGCAAGTTCCATAAGAAGCAGATGAAGCATGTTTCCAAAAAAATAATCTTGGCTGCAGTATCCCCAGCACGTTCTCCCCCTAGTCAACTGCTTTCCCCTACCATCCCCTATAACGCTCTCAACACAAGCTCTTCCCGATATTTCTCACAAAACTCTCCCAATATGTTCTGTTCCTCCCCACCCCGGCTGAACAGGACACAAGACATACTACATCTGAGGTGTGCATGCCATGCCTGGCCAATACAATGTTTTAACTTATCAGCTAACAAGGCCAGGCAGAAAAAGTAACTACCATTTTCAATCTATAGCCTTCTCCTTCAGTAGATGCACAGATTTATCCAGCTACCAATTTCCACAAAACCTGCAGGAATCTAGTCTTTCAGCCCTCAACTCCTATCAAATCCATCCGAACCCAGCTAAATGATTCAGAAGTTATTAGGGGAGCAGAAATGGACAGAGAGCACAGGTATTTTCTTGGGAAACCAAGGTAAAAATATAATTTACATGAAACCAGAGTAATTATGTTAGTAAAGTACATGACAAGACAGTCACATAGGAAAATTAAAGAGAAAAATGAAGTCAAAAGAGAAGAGACAATCAGATTAATATCACCTGTGAGATCAGTTTTAGACTTTCCACCTCTACAGATCTGCTCATTTTCCCTCTGCTAAGTAGCTTTGTACAATAGCAACTATTACAGCTATGTACATTTTTGGTACATTCAGCTGGCTCTTAAGGACTACTGAATGACACCTTCCCATCTGCACGAGAGCCGTGAACAAATGCAAGGTTCTCCTGCAACTTCACAAGCAGAGAAGAGGCTCCCACTCTAATTAAAATTATGTTAGTAGAATTTACAGCATTCATTTATATCACATATCTGAAACGCTCACGGCTGCTGGTTGGTTTCTGTGTCAAGGAGGCAAAGTTAAAAAAAAAATACAAAGAAAACTGAAGTTAAGAAATGGGTAATAAACACGAGAAAATCAACAACTTCTGCAGACAAAAACTTTACACCAAGTCTTTAAACAATTTAAAGCAAACATTGCCACAGTTTTCAAAGGGGAGGAAAGAGTAAGATATATCTAAAAGGTCTGAAAACTGTTTTTATTACATTACTTGTGCATACCACTTAGGGGGGAAAAAAAATTTAGAATAAAATTTTTAGAAAAACTCATTAAAAAATCTTCTAAAAAGTCTCTCTTTTTACCATGTTTATATGAAAGGTGGTGATAATGCTTTCAGGAAAACCTCCTTAAGAGAGGCTGAGCAATCTTGCATTACTGAGTTAGAAAGGAGATGAAAAACAAGAGAATATTAAAAAAAGCCACTGATCAGGTAAATTGTAGGACCCTCTTTGCCCTCCGTCAGAGAAAAAAGACATTCGCTTAATTCAAGAGGCAGGTATTTAATAGTGATGAAAGAAAATCTCTTTGCCACTAGGTATCACCGAGTCCAAAAGTTCAATGGGATCCCAAAAAAGAACAGGTAGTCAGGATTTATTAGAACTCCCACAAATTCACTAAATGGCATTTTAAATCAGAAGAATTACAAAGCCTAAGGGTTTTAAAAGAACTGTTAACCAACTCAGAATCAGCTAAGTTGGTATCTCCTTCAGAATCAGGCATGAAAAAATAATTTTTATTTCTCAAATGTTTGCAACTTGCTTTTAACGCATCTGGTTGAAGCCAGCATCAGACACAGGAGATCAAACTCTCATCCCAGAATGCCAACTCCTACACTACCCAGAACAAAATGATAAGGAAACAAAGAAAGCCAGTTGCCTCAGCTCTGAGTAAAGATGTCCTCAAATTCCAGAAAATCATTTTTAATGGTGTTTTTCAAGTTACAGTACTTGCCTCTATCTCAAGTGAGAATTAATCCAAGTCAAATCCCTTTTCTAGAGAGCAGGAGAAAAGAAAACAGTAGCAAGTGTAGGATTTGTGACAAAACATCAGCAGCTACCAGGATTTTAATGTTAGCATCTGGATGACTGTTAATGTGCCAACATCCAAATTCTGAATCCAAATTCAGAACTAGTCCAAAAGGCAGAAAATAGTTAAAATAATAAAAGCCATATGGCATCTGTCTGCCATGTCCTTTGATAAGGCATTACTGTAGCCTTATGAATGCCTGAAGTACAGCGATCACTGACACCACTGTATCAGAGGTCAAAGAAAAGAGACTAAACACATGAAAATCAAAGACTGAGAATAAAATGGTTTCTGAGAAAGATTATAAACAGAAGACCTTTTCTGTCTAAACATCTTCTTAAAAAATGCTCCTGCCAAAACAAAACCTCCTTTCCATTATAAAGCAGAAACATATATTTTCGTAGGATAGCAAAGATCGCCATTTAGAAAAGAAAAGGAAAAAAAAAGGGAAAAAAACCCCACACAACCAAACACAAAATGGCACACAAAGTATTATTTCTTTAGGAACTACATTTTCTGCAGCAGTTTTTTATATCCTTGCTTGATCTCCCTACAGTTCTTTCTATAGAGACTACTAATCACTTCAATTATTGGGAAAGGTTAGCACTGTGTTTACTTCATATTTCATAAAATTACTTTCTATAAAAACTTATATTTTAATACTTCACATAACACAAAATATTTTAATTATTTGCTCCAAATGCTATTTTCACAGCTATCATATTTAGCATACAGCATAAGACATCTTCTCTATGAAGAAAACATAGAATCTGCAGTCTATCACTACAACTATTATTGTTAAATACTGCAAAAAAAGATAAGAATGTAAAACCAAATCTTCCCCATGCAGTTTATTTATATGTAACACTAAAGGAAGCAACTGCAAGACAGTAAAATAATATGCAACATACTCCATCTACTGGCAAAATAGAGCAGTAGGACAAAGTTTTACTATACAGCATCGCAACAATTAAAGAGATGCTAATGTTTTACGCCCTAACATGTATCTAAACCACTCAGCAATGATTAATTTACCAGACACACCATAGTGCACACTGCTGATAGTTTCCATTTCCACACACGTACATACAAAGGAGAAACGAGACCCTTCTCATTGGTGCCCAGTGACAAGAGGTAATGGGCACAAATCGAAATACAAGACATTCAATTCAAAATTAAGAAAAAGAAATTATTGTGAGTGGCCAAGCACTAGAAGAGGTTTCCCAGGCATGTCACAGAGCCTCCATTCTTGGAGATATTCAAAACACAAATGGACACAGCCTTGAGCAACCAGCTCTGAGCAGGGAAGTTAGACTAGATGATCTCCAGAGGTTCCTTCCAACCACAGCGATTTTGTGATTCTGTGATCATGTAACTACTTATTTCAGGCTTTTGACCTATGTCCCATTCTACGTTCCCACCAGAACACTTGCACTTTTCTCAAAATACACAGTCAATATGGAAAAATTTTAAGTTATCTGTGGCAGAACTCTCCCAAATGGATTTTCAGCAACTTCTAGTAAGTTGCAGATTAAATCTAACTCCGGAACGCATATCACCATGCCTTCAAATAGTACAGCTACTTTGTGCCACATTTCTGATAGCCCATCTGGTCTAATCAAATTTAAAAAATAAATCTAAAATACGTTAGAAAAATTAAATAAATTACAAAATAACAGGTAGCTAAAAAACTAAATAAAGTTTCATACAAGACAGATAACCTCAGAAAACAAACCAACACATGATAAACTAACTCTCGTTCTCTATTGTACTAGCCCTGAACCGTAAACAGGGCTTTAAACTGGGGAAGGCTGCTGCCCTGTCTGTAGTCCACTGTTTTTAGAGAAGATGCTTGACAATAATTTCCTTCAGGGTTCTCAAGTGTTTCATCTGAATTGACGTTTTGGCAGCTATTTTATAAAATACTGTAAACAAAGTTCCTAAAAAAATAATTTAATCAGGAAAATAATGTTATGATTGGTAATTTTTTCCTTAGATTTACTTAAGGAAAAAAATTAACTCAAGTTCAAATAGCAGAAAAAATGGAAGATTTTCAGAATTATTAATTGGAAAGTACAGTTTTTATCCTGTGTAATTAAAATACATGAATCACTGTCCTTGTTACTCTGCTTGTGTAATACATTTTAGTCTTAAAAGAAAAAAATCTTAGTTCTTGACCATAAAAAGATTTCCACTCTACCTCTAAAATCATCTCTGTTCAGAAATCCCTTCTCTAAACTTGTTTCTTCCATTTATACAATCACAATCCGCCATATAATTTGCTGCTATAAGAGCTCCCTACAATCTGCTCAGTTCTGCGCTCACTTTACTCCAGCTCCTTCTTCCAAACACCCTTCTAAGACTGCACATCTTCCTAGTTTCTAGTCTCTACTGAACTTACCGCATCAGTCTTTAAGTGTGCCCATGTACTACTTGAATTCCTTCCGCAGATTTCTGATTGCTCATCAATTCCTGGTTCTCTCTCTTGATTACTAGGATGCATCACATCCCTCCTGGACTAGCTACCTTCCCGAGACTCAGCGTTAAAAAGCAGATTTTCATTTGATTATAGTCCCAAACACCACTAAGCCTCAAATTTTCTTGCCTTCCAACGTAAATCACCAAAATACTAGCAGGAACAGTGCCTTAACACTAACTTCTTTTTTGTTTACACACAGAAATGCTGGCAGTTTCCTTCAGGCGATGGCTCTAGTTTTCAAATGACTGCCACCACATCCACATCATTAGGTGGAGAAGAGAGCAGAGGTACCAGAGCTTCTTTTTATACAAGTCACCAGTAATGGCTATCTCTCTTCCCAAGAGATGTCTGGCTTGGAGGTCTATAAACCCTACCATCTGCTGCACAGCATGCAGAGCCCAGAAAGTGCTCTGTAGATCAGCCAGAGTGAGAATCTCCATCTTGGATTTCATCAGAAACTAAAAAAAAACAATTGAGAATCCTTTCCCTCCTCTCTCTGGTTTTGCACAAGCTGCCAAATGAACAAAGAACAGCTTGGATCCACATCATCAATTTATTATATAACAATTTATTCAAGCCATAACTCTGATTGACTTTAATTCCTTTAACGGAAGAAATTACAGCTTCAGGAAATAAAACCATACACCTCTAATTAATTAAACTATCTGACATCAACACTATCATTCATATATAAACAATGTTCATCTCTGGGCAGTTATCACCATGCCTAGAAAACTCCTTCTCATCAAGGAAAAGCACCATGAAGGAGAGCACAAAGACCAATGAAAATACGTCAACTCCAATCTATCAGTTTGCCTATTAAGCAACAGTTGATAATGCTATTAATAATATATTAATAATGGATTCCGCTTCTTCAGCAGGAACGCCATGCACAACTATGAGTATATCCCTCATACTCACTTTCTCCTATAGTCTTTATTTTATTTATAACAAAAATACCTCTTATATATTTACCTGTTCTAATCAACTCACTTCTTGAAACTAATTAGCAGTGCCTCTGATTACCTCACCACAGTTAAACAGTCACTCCTCACAAATCTAGAGATTTTGATCAATTAATTGGACTACTCCAGCAGGCTGCAGCAAGAGTATCTTAACATCCTCCAATAATGGGTACTGACTATTGAAAACCAGGTGCCATAAAGGAAAATACAGTTAAATTTGTAATCTTTTTTCTAACTTTTAGCATGATACTGTATGTACGGAAGACAGGATATGAGTAACTATAGTGCATGTGAGAGTATGAAGCAGCATGTAGGTATGTACCTACGAATACACACACAGAGTAAACAAACCTTAACACTTATCAAACAGATAACAGTGATCTTCTCATTGGATCAGAGTTGTGTTATACTGAAAATAGTCTTTTACAAAGAAAAATGTAATACTGAGATTAGAAAAAACATTATTTTTTATCAGAAAAACAGAAATCCTGCTGCTTTACAACTTCTTTGGCAGAGATTTCACATAGTCAGGAAAAGTGTATTTCTTAAAGTTCCACGTGTTTCATGCCTAAAATTACTTCTGGAAATAATCAGAAAACAACAGTAGAGAGACATTTGAAATGTCTGCCATTGGAAGTACCTCTAATTTTGCACAATTATCACCCAAGGTACTCACATGCACATTTATTCGCAGAGTTGGGCCACACCGCCATTGTGGGTTTTTGTTTGTTCCGAAAAGCCTCTTCAACTCTAGCTTCTGTTTTCCGTACAGTGGAACCATGAGGATTTATTTGTTCTGCTGTTACTGATAAGCCTGCATACAGAAGATAACCATACCTATTTAAATAAACCAAGCTGCATAAAACTACTGAATTTAAAAATAAACTTGGAATACCATGCTTAGAACACATCAATTAATATTTAGCTGGACATTCAAAACAAAGATTAGAATCAAGAATATTTGTTTTCTACTGACAAAATAACTCACTGGTTGCATGATCTTAAAACTGTCAGCTCTGACGGCTTAGAAAAATACGACTGTCTCTCACACTTGGGTCCCCAAAGATTGCATTCTTCTATCCATATTTGCTCTATAAAGCAAATTCTTATTGACAGTTTCAATTTTTCCTAATTTTAAACAGATGATTTAAAATAAGTGGCAATTCATAATGGCATTGTATGCCATATCAAAAAGATTATCTTAATAAAAACTTTGTATTGTCACCATGATCTATGTTATGTAAAATGGATCCATTTCAGAGTCAATATGAGTTCTTAGATTAAGAAAATGTGATTCTGCTTTTAACAAAAAGTCTGGTTTGCTTTCTGTAATAAGTTTATTTTATAGCTTCTATTATTTCATAGGTTTTTTAATTAAATTCTAAAAATGCAAACTTTCATATTGGTTAAGCACATTTTAAAGACATAAATGAATCTCTGAAGTTTCATATTTGTGAAATAGAATTTCCTATCCATCCACTAAAACGGTCTTCAAAATGTCATACCATGTCTCCAACAGTAACCAGAACCAAGTAATCAAGAGCTGACAAGAAGCTCTAAAACTGATGGATGCAGAAATTAAAAGATTCACAAAGGAACTCTCACCTAACAGTTAATAGCAGTTAACCTAACAGTTAACAGCATAAGTTTCTAGGTACCATTACAAATATTTTAAACTGCGTATCACACTTATTTTGTTACTCAAAACATCCACCACTTCTACCTTGTTATTTGCTCATTTCAACAAGAAGCTGCAAATTCCAGTAATCTAGCACATATTGTTCTTAATTTACCAATTTAGAACTTGTTATCCTTAGATTTACCATCTTTCAACAACAGCACCTCATTTCAGTAATACAAGAACAAGAAATTCTAGTTTAACTTCTAGATACTAATTTTATTATACAGTTTATCATTCTGTTACACTGCAGTACTTTTTTTGAGATTGGTCACCTGTCAGTACTAAATAAAAATGGCAGATCTGTCAAAAAAACAGAAAAGTTGTAGAAAAAGAAAGTGATGTAGAAAATACCTTCCATTTTAAAACTATGTAACATTGCTATATAACTTGCCAAGAGAATTGTGAAGAAAATGGATATGGAGCTTTTTAGCCTTAACCTTAATTTTCGGTATCCTGGAAATAAATTAAGAGCTAATACATGGCACAATTCAGAAAATCAATGGCTTTTCAACTGGGTACAGATTAAAAAGCCTACAGTATGTGTCATTTGCCTTCCAGACTCCTCTGTGATTCCAGACAGAAACACTTGATAACATTTCCAGAGAAACTATTAGAAGCCTCATGCAGATCAGCTTGCTCAATTCCATCCAAATCTCATGTTGAATGTTAAAGTCTTTCCAAACGTAGCCAAGACAATGTTGGCCAAGATCTAACTGAGTACAGAGCATGTTCTTTTTGTCAAAAGACAAATTTCCTTTCTGATGGCCACAGCCACCCACTCTGACTCAATCTGTGACTGCAACACTATCTTGACCTCTTCTGAGCAGGTGTTAATACAAGTTTTCGATTCAGTCTAAGAACCACTAGTAGATTCACAGGACCTGGACTTTTTTTTTCCGTAGTCCCACTGTCTGTATTACTGCCCTTCTTTCACAAGAGTGTTGTTGGCAAGCTAAGAATTTTAACTCTAGTAAGGCTTGAAGGTAGGATCCTTTATCCAGCTGAGTCCAGACATACATGCAGAGAAATGTGGACACTGAATGGTGCGGTTTTTTCCCATCAGACTGTATACATGCCAGTCTGGCACTTTTAAAGGAAGATGAAGAAAGAAGCTTAGGATACTCTGAGCTGAAGAAAAGCTTGCTGTGCATCTTAGAGTGAAGAACACTCATTGTGACTTCAGTCTCAACATTCATTTAAGGCCTTGCTTGGATATCTCTTGTTGATATTAAGAAGATGTACTTAAGGGTCCAATTCCCCACCACTTTGTCTCATACACTGGTCAGGTAACAAGGCTGGCTGCCCAATTCAGCATGATTTCATCAGGTAGCTCCGCTCAGGCAAACAGTCTGGTGTGAGCAACCACCCTTGCATTTAAGCGACCAGTTGCACAAAGCTTTTGGACAGCAAAAGGCATAGTTTACCCTGCTTACACAGTTTTTCTCAAGTATTTCCACATTGAAACATTCCATTACTTCAAAATATACCCTTATTATGAAGCAGAAGGGAAGAAGGAGGATCTGGGGATCCCTTCTATACCTGACCATCTGGTAATCAATCCAAAGAAGAAACCAGAAAGCCCTTAATAACCTAGTGGGCATCCAATCAAAAGATGAAAATGTAAGTATATGACTTTGTCGTCCCTTGTCCAAAATGTTCCAAAACAGGGTACGTCAAAATCTAGACCAACAGAGGCACCGTGATTTTGCTGATCTGCTGTCTTGCTGAGCATATCCTGTAGAGCAAAACGGGAGTAAAGGCAAGGTTGATCAGCATTCACATCCTTTCCATCCGTTACAATGACCAGTGCCAAGACTACGTGCCTGAAGTGCCGCCATCTTGATGTTCTACACCACAATCTTTGACACAACTCCTGATCCAGACATAGGACAATCTCTTGTGCTTGCCTTACAGCATGAGGTTTCCTCAGACCTCAAGAGCTTGATATATTTTTGTTCATTCATAACCAGTTAATCTAACAAAGCTTCTTCCATGCATTCCAAATCCTCTGTCCTTGCTAATCCAGTAAGTGATCTTAGCCTTCCACACTCTGCAGCGAGACCAACTGCAAAGCTCATTTGTTCTTGAAGCCACCACAATGTGGTCCAAATGCACGAGCATCTTTGAAATGGGACTTGCAGGTATCTGTGACGCTGTAACAGTTTCCATGCCAATGCCTAGAATGCACTTTTAAATCTGTCCATTGCTATATGTGAGCTATTGTCACTCACAAACTGGTACTGCTAGTCACCTACCTATATCTGAGGGTCCACTATCCAGCATCTGACACCAATAGTATCTTCTTTTTCTGATTTAACAACTTCATTGCATGACACCATCAGCCTTAATTATGAATTCTGAAAACTCACCTCCTTCAACAGGGTCTGCAGGTTTTGCCCCCAGAAATATACATTACTTGGTCACTGCCACAAAAAGAAGGGCAGTGTTCCAGTTAGCTCTTGGGAGACTTGCAAGGAGGGACTTACAAGCTATATAGTCACTCCCTGTAACAAAGAGCTCTTACAAACAGTTACTTTAACCTTCGAAGCAATAACCTTTAACAATCATGGGGGACTCATAATGAATAATTAACTAGGCATAGCTCTCAGCATGACACTAAGGCCAGAATTGTGAATATTCTTATACTTCTAATAGAAAAGTACAGAGGAGAAATGAAGGCATTATATTAGTTCTATTTTACAACCACAGTGAATTACAATTGGGTCTCATATCCACAATTCAAGACACACATTGGAAGCTTGTATAGAATTAGACAAAAAAATGCATGACTGAATGGGAAAAATCACAGAATCGTTCAGACTGGAAAAGACCTTTAAGATCATTGAGTCCAACCATTAAATAAAAGGAACTGTATTATGTTTTAACCTGAAGAAGAGAAAGCCTACAGATACTTGCATAGTTCAAAGAAAATTATTAATAAAGGGTCTTCAATCTACTGACAGAAGTATTTCAAGAACCAGCAGCTATAAGTTAAGACCAGACAAATTCAACCTAGAAATCAAATAATGTAGTTTCTTGGCAAAGCAGGAAACAACTTGCAAGGTAAAGCTGGAATTATTGAAATCAGTAATCCCTAAATCAGCATGAAATTTTGTTCTAATGTTATAGATCAGTGATTTTCAACCTTTTTTCAATTTTCAGACCTTTAAAAATTTTCCATGGAGGTACAGAACCTTTCATGTAAACAGAGCCCTACTGAGAGTATGTTTGGGCTTCCGATTAGCTTTTGTGGTCACTTTAGAAGCTGTCCACAGATCTGGACGTCTATGGACGGCAAGTTGAAAACAACTGCACTAATTTAAACAAAACTAAGTCAGTGATGTCCTCCAATGTAGGGGGCTATATTTCCTGATTCTGGACTATTAGAATGTCAACCTCATGTTCCCTTCAATGTGGATGTAATAGTTGTTTCTTAATCCAAAAACAATCAAGAGTATCACCAAAAGTACACTTGTGCACATCATGCCAGGGTGAACTGAAAATCCACTGTTTTAAATGCCATTCTCCCTAATCATAATTGTTATTACACTGCATTACATGGCATTTTTAGAATACAGCTCTGCTTTCACCACATCTTCAGTTAGTACAGCAATCCCAACATTTATCTCTTCACCATGTTCTACAATACTTTTTGTACCAATAGGCAATGCATCCTTCTTTTGTAAAGAAGGATAGTGCCTTATCGGACCAGCTCACATAGTTGGAAAAAGTACACAAGCGTCAAGCTCAGTCATCCTTTAACATGCACTGCCTGAGTCTGACATGAGTTCTATATTTCATCTTAAATTTAAATTGTTATACGGACATTTGTAAATTCTGTTTTCTATCCCATGTATGTTGTGTTATGATAAACCAAGTTAAACATACCTCTTTTTCTTCTCGCTTCCTTGATTTCTTCACACATCTTATTAAATTCTGGATCCAGTTCAGCAGCAATGATAGCATGAGCTGTGTCCTTCAAAGTACAAGCTCTATGTCTAATTATTTTGTCTAGAAAACAGGACAGCACACTTGTTAGTTTTATCACAATTAAGTAAATTCTTTACCATTTCTACATTGTTCTGTATTGTATATTACAACACTGATATAGACAGAAGTAACTGGGAAATACTACAAATGTATGAAAATGTAGGTGGATCAATACCATAATATGCTCAAAACCACAACCCAGCTATTTAAGAGATATGGGAGTTTTCAGAAGTATAAATTGTTACTTTACTCAGTAGTGGCATTTATAAACAAATACAAACACAGTGAATGGTAAATCAACTTGCAATCCTTAGAAACTTGCTAGAATCAGCAGGTGTAGCCCGTTTCCACTGGCAGATGTACACAGTATAATGGACTACAGTGCAGAGGTTCCCAAAAGTAACAAGAGACTTGTCCAGGAATGAATTTACCCCCTAGGGTCCAGGAACATTCATACAACTATACTGCCTGCAAAATCATACTGGACATCTCCTAAATCTGTAAGGTAGACCTGGCTTGCTTATATTCTTCCCAGGTTTTTTTAACCTTAAATTATTGCTTAGTTTTTATTTAACAACTGCTAGAAAATTCAAAATTGTGCTAAAAGATTACTTTATTGCTTATATTGAATAGCTATTTCTCATTTTAATCCATTCAGAAAAACTGGCAAGAAACAAGCCTCGAGTTTGTTACATTTTCATCTCTATTTGGGGAACAGGACAAAATATATTGCCCACACTGGAAGCCTAAATATGACTCATGAAAAAACATTTTTTTCAGAGAAGACCAGTTCCCATACCTTTGAAACACACAAAATAAATTATTCCAACGCTGTTGAAATTTGAAAAGTAATTGTAACTTAATAAGTAACCTCATATGTGGAGAAAACTGACATCTAGAATGTTGCTTTTCAGTGAAACGTACAACACTCATTGTTTGCTTTTAGTACAAACATATTTAATTTGTCAATTCATCCATACTGAATTACTTTTTCCAGTTGATGGAGGTACTTCAACAGCAAACATCAACATTAATGTCTACAACATATTATACAATTAGCAGATTTAATCTGTTTTAATAATCACTAAAGACAACAATTAAGAATATCAGTGAACATTTATTAAACAAGGTTTATAAATCTAGAAACAGCAAATTTTACAGCTGGAAAAACCACCGAGTGAAAAAGAATATCTAGTATCCAG
The DNA here is from genome assembly GCF_034638445.1 of Ciconia boyciana. Lineage (NCBI taxonomy): Eukaryota > Metazoa > Chordata > Aves > Ciconiiformes > Ciconiidae > Ciconia > Ciconia boyciana. The sequence goes on along the minus strand of NC_132936.1, from coordinate 8,620,790 downwards.
CTCAAATGAGCCCTACATATGTTTTCTGGGGAAATTTACCACCACTTAAATCAACTGGAAACTAGAAATTTTTACCCACATACATTTGTGAAGCTTTATGTTTTATGATCACAAAAAATACACTGCATTCTTTCCAGATGTAATTTTGTGATACTAGACTTTAAAAAGTTGGTCAGATAATAAGGCTTAAGATGCTCTCGCAAAAGAAAGAGGAAAAAAAAAAAGAAAAAAAAAAGGAAAAATCAAATCAAGAGTATCTGATTCAACTACTACTTTCCTCATATCCTGTGATGGGCAAGACTTTCCCCACAGACAGTGCTTCAAAGACACAAATACTATTATGTCTAACACACAATGGTTATGTTTCCATGCCTTTAAGAACATTTCCTGGTCAAACAACAGAAAGAAAGGAAAAAAAAACCACAAAGAAGCCAGTTTTGAATATCTGTACTGCATATAAAACTAGCTAATCTGGTACTCCAATTGCTTTTCCAACTAAACGACAGGACAGAAGCAGGTACAGTGTGATTCTTCTTCAAATTCAAGCATGAAGCAGAGGCAACCATATATGCCCAGCTTTAAAGAATGTGAACATTTATATAGGTTAATACTCAGTTAATGCATCTGAACGCATGTAATGCTTACTCAGAATAAATATGATGTGCTGTTTCAGCAGTGTATTCATACAAAAGCTCAAGAATTCTTGCATGCCAGAAGAGCATTATATCATCAACTGTTGACAACGCAGAGGACAGAACTATCTTTCATCACCTACTCAATGATGAGAAACTTCAATCCAAAACTTAACCTAGAAATAGCCAGATCCATTTATCCCAGCTCAGTCCTGACAGCAAGGAAACACAAAACGTCCCTATTTTGGTTCCCTACATATATTTGTTAAGACTCTTTCTCTTTGGACAAGCTCAATGAAAACTTCTGCCACTAAGTGTTCCCCAAGCTGTCTTTGCTATTTTATGTTTCTGCCACACTGAACCTGCAACTCATGTTGTTTATGATCCTGAACAGATCTGACCTTAGAAGTCTGTAGTCCCATAACACCTGCTCTAAAACTGAAAAAAAACTCTTCAGACTACATTTCCTAGAATTAAACAACCAAGCCCACAGATCCAAATGGCCTAAAAATGACAACAAAGGGTGTACATTAATGTCAATTTTTCCCAAAGCCCATCACTAAGTCACAAACACACGTAAGTCATATGCAGGAGGTATGTCTGAGAGTCCTCATCTTCTAAGCAGGCGCTCTTCAGAGACACTCAGAATCCCAAGTGTCCATCAAGGGCTTTGATTAGTTCACATCAATTACACATTAGAAGTCCTCAAAAGTGTGTCATCAAGAAGACAGAAAACCTTTTGCTGTATTTTATCAATCTATTTTTTTAGTTGTAAGACGAAATGCATCATAAATTGAAGAAATAAAGTTTATTTTCTACAGATACGAACCAGCACTGGGTTCAAAAGGCAAATGTGAAAAACAAGCGTAACTACTTGACCAGACTATACTGTATCTAGTCCACACATGACACATTTGCAAATGCCTCAGAAAATCAAAACTTTGAGAAGCAGGAAAAATACAGAAAATCAGGCTTTAACTTGGTAAAATGATTTCACAAGATTTAATGAAAAAATTTTTAACGCATTGGACTACATTTGCAGATGGACCCAGATTTCCAAGTATCACATAAAATACAACTACATTAACAGGGTGCTGCTTTGTTGTTTTATTGGTGACTCTGGAAGCTGTCAATGGAAAGGCTTTCTTTTGGCAGTGCACACTATAAGCTAGCAAAGAGTACACAAGATGTTCTTTCCTTAGTTTTGAATGTGAACAGCTTTTACATGCATTCCAACCTACAAATTCCATTTTAATTGAAAGCATCCCATCACACTTTGCCAAGACAACACCTTCTCATCTTTCCTAATCAGCTGCAACTGACTTCCTTGCCTGCTGATAAGGATAAGGAATTGGCCAGATGGTTGCACTCAAAGAGTTGTGGTCAACGGCTTAATGCCCAAGTAGAGACCAGTGACAAGTGGTGTTCCTCAGGGGTCGGTATTGGGACCAGCGCTATTTAACATCATTGTCGGCGACATGGACAGTGGGATTGAGTGCACCCTCAGCAAGTTTGCCGACGACACCAGGCTGTGTGGTGCGGTCAGCACACTGGAGGGAAGGGATGCCATCCAGAGGGACCTGGACAGGCCTGACGGGTGGGCCTGTGCAAACCTCATGAAGTTCAACAAGGCCAAGTGCAAGGTCCTGCACATGGGTCGAGGCAATCCAAGCACAAATACAGGCTGGGTGGAGAATGGACTGAGAGCAGCCCTGAGGAGGAGTTGGGGGTGCTGGCTGATGAGAAGCTCAACATGACCCCGCAACATGCGCTTGCAGCCCAGAGAGCCAACCGTATCCTGGGCTGCATAAAAAGAAGCGTGGCCAGCAGGTCGAGGAAGGTGATTCTCCCCCTCTACTGCGCTCCCATGAGACCCCACCTGGAGTACTGCGTTCAGCTCTGGGGCCCCCAAAATAAGGAGAACATGGACCTGTTGGAGCGAGTCCAGAGGAAGGCCATGAAGATCATCAGAGGGCTGGAGCACCTCTCCTATGAAGACAGGCTGAGGGAGTTGGGGTTGTTCAGCCTGGAGAAGAGAAGGCTCCAAAGAGACCTTATAGCAGCCTTCCAGTACCTGAAGGGGGCCTACAAGAAAGCTGGAGAGGGACTCTTTACAAGGGTGTGTAGTGATAGGACAAAGGGTAATGGTTTTAAACTGAAAAAGGGTAGGCTTAGATTAGATCTAAGGAAGAAATTCTTCACTATGAGGGTCGTGAAGCACTGGAACATGTTGCCCAGAGAAGCTGTGGATGCCCCATCCCTGGAAGTATTTAAGCCCAGGTTGGATGGGGCTTTGACCAACCTGGTCTAGTGGAGAGTGTCCCTGCCCATGGCAGAGGTCTTGGAACTAGATTATCTTTAAGGTCCCTTCCAACCCAAACCATTCTATGATTCTATGATTTGTCCTGTTTTATTTCTGTCCCCAAATATATAGTTCTTAATTTCTATGTGTGAATTTCATGTTCTAAGCCAATGTGGAAATAAAGCAGGCCACTGCCAGACTGCATGCAGGATTCTCTACAGAGCTCTCCAAATTACGTTGGGGTTTTGTTGCATATACAAATTCTATTCACTGAAAAGGAGCTATCAAATTTGAAAAGGAACTACAAAACCTAATTTATTAGAAAACAACTCTGAATGCTGTAGTTCTCCTGCTCTTACAATGTCCCCGTAGTGCACCACATGCCTCAGAATGCTAAAAGCACAGACCCTCGGGACTTGCTTATCCTAATTATCACATAGCATGCAGTTTATTTAAATGCCTGAATAGTAACCAAATACGTGATTAAATACCAGGCTTTTGGGTTTAGGTAGACCAACACAAAGTAGGTCCTTACCTCCAGGATCTTTGTCTGGATTGTACTCCAATGCATTGCTGCAGATCAGGTCAATATCTGTTAGGAAATCCTTGGCTGTTAAGTAGTTGTGTTTATCAATTTTGGTTATTACTGTTGATAGGTCCATTGGCTCTTTGATAACTTCAAGGTAATCTGAAACCTATAAACAAACAGCATATAGAAATGACACAGGACCATATGCATTCCATTTGAACACTGCCAATGACACATCTTTATACTCGTATTCATTCCACATGCTTAGCTCTAATACATTAACTAAACATTTTGATTTCTAAACAAATTTATGTTGAAAAAGGAAGTTTTATCAGACTAAATAAAACACAGGACTTTCAAAGCTACTTTTTCTTCAGTAGCTCACCAGTTTATCTTTCAAAATTAATTTAATGGTTTTTTTGAGGCAAAACATTTTAACATAAATGTATTTTTTAATTTTATTTAGACTGATTTTTTTTTTTAATAGTGTTATAACACTGCCTTGGGTTAGAAAGGCAAAAACAACCAGCCTAACTCAAAACTCTAGGAAAAACTAGGGAAGCTGTATTTTGTTCGCCTTGTAGGTAAAGTTCTCATTAAACTGAACAGTCAAATTATCAGCTTTTAAATTTCTTCTATTGAATAGTTTCTTCAATCACTCGTTCAACAAAAAAAGTCAGGTTTTATCGATTGAAGACATTAGATTGACTGTACAGAAGGGCAGTCTAAAGAGACAGCCTTGTGTCAGAGTTCACAGCCTACTATGAGCTTAGCTCGTAACTGGAGACTGAGCAACCACTAGAGTACACTAAAAAGTATTTAACACAATGATACCATAAGGGGCTCAACCTTGATAGTCAAATACATCAGCACAGCTGCTGTAACAAAGTTCATAAAAAAAAAAAATCTATGAATTTGTTATTTACTTCAAGGAGAAAAACCCTATACTTGAATGTTTCAATGTGATTAAGATTACGATCAATTAAAAATACTGGCAGCCTCAGAAACAGTATTGCGTTTTTTCTTTTGAAATCACCTACATATGATGGTAGCTGCCAAAATACTGAAGAGTTAAATACCTATTCAGATCAAGCCATAATGGCTCTGTAAGAACTTTTTTTTAAATAAAGTATCTGTAGACATTCATACAAAAATTTATTACAACATAAAGTAACATTAATGCATTACTTCAGTGGACAGCAGTCTATCACCTAATTCCTTAAACATACGCATTGAAATTTATGATGAAAAATTAAAATGGCAAAAATTCTCTTTTTGTCTCCCTCTATGGAACCATTATGAGAATTGGTTCAGTGATTGGAAAGCCAAGCCACGGGCTTCCTTTTCTGGTTAGCACATGATCAGAAAGAATCTTCACTGGAAACTGTAAACATTGCTGCTGAATTAGTCAGGAAAATCCTTGACTTATCACAGAGCAGCATTCTCTGCAACACATGTAGGAGTGGAACTAACTTAACACATTTTCTCAGGAAGTCAAGCAGAGAGGCTGTTCTAGGAAAGGAAAGGACAGTCCTGTGCTTAAAGGCACCATGTGGGACGAAAAGGATTACATTTGATTTATAGTGCTGTGATATATTAGCAGGGATTTTGTCAAGTCTTTAAATAACAAATTCACATTTTGATTCTCCATCTACAAAACAAGGAAGGTAAATTGTTTTTTCTTTATGTGCCCTTATTCATGTAAGTTTAGACCGCAAGTTCTTTGGGGAAAGAAACTGCCTTTACTACAAGTATGAAGGGTTTCCTACAATACTGGACCTCCCAAGCAGTTTCATTTAAAAAAAAAAAAAAAAAAAAAATCAAAGTTACTGCTCAGACCATGCTCACGCTGTTAAGCTGCCACGTTAAAGAGCTCTAGTCAGTCTTTCAAAAAGTCAGCTACAGAACACTATGGAAAACTCAAATTAAGAAAGGACTGCATGGGCCCATAAAAGATACCTGTTCCATCCCGCATGGAATTTACACTGCAAATCTGCTTTTTACAATGCTGTATTTTTAATGTCCCATATTCATCTCTTAATGACTTCCAAAAGAGATGCTTCTCTTTAGAAGCAATTAAGTGGGGTTTTTTTAATTAGCAAGCTTGCAAAGCTTGCAAGTGGGCCAACATCTGATCTCAAAGTCAGGCTGAACACAATCCTATTCATATAATAGCACCTGAAAATAGATTTGCAGATCGAACTGTCTCAGTTAGGTGTGCACACTCCATAATCGACCAGTTAATGCCTTATAATGTGCTACCATCTGTGATTAATGGCATCCACAAGCATTACTGCTGAAATTATTCAACAATACCATTAATGCTGAATACATTATAGAACACAGATCACTTTCCCAATATTAGCATGCGTATAGGATTACAATGTTGTAAAAGCTTTTATTAAAGAATTATATTTATGGTTTCAAATATTTCAGGAGCACTGGTACGGATAGGAGTGGTGGCATTTTTAAATGTTGAATTCAGTTATAAAATTGACAGGAATGCACAAGGTTTTTCAGTAGGTCACTGGTATAGCCAAAGAACATGTTCCAACTCCCTGCATCACAGATGAGGCTGTGACTATCTCACCAGCTAAAAATCAGCATTTTAGATTGGAAAGATCATGGATCAAACACTTATTTTTCTTATTAACTTATCCATTTCCTTTTTTTAATTTATATTCTTTTTCTAATAGTTTCAACTTCATTGTTTGCACATTACTGAAACAAGACCTCTTCAATATCCACCGGTTTGCTGAAGATGTTAAAGCGTTTGTCTGTGGCCAGTCTCTTGGTAACATCCCTGAGAAACAACCGCAGCTCTCTCAAAGTGTTCTCTTCCTGGTCCTCCATTCGCTGTTTTTCTGCTTCTGACAGCTCACGGGCAGGACACGGCAGTGCAAGAGGAAGAACTTCCAGAGCACGAAGAGCTAGGGAAAAAAAAAAAAAAAAAAGAAGTCAGACAATGGAAATATTAACACCACAGTGGCTCTTGGGATTATGCCACTGCAAATTTCATTATATATTTAATCTGCCTCATCGATCTATCACTGCATTCTTAACCCCACAGCTCTCCATTTTGCAAAACTGATAACTGTAATGCACGACATTTATACTGGGCACTGATTAACACTGTCAAATGCTAATTACACCAACTGTCATGTACCCACACCTTTTGAAAAAGGAAAATATCACCAAAAAAAACATTCAGATCACATTATTATTGGTTTTACTGTAACTTAGTTTACCAGCCTGTTTCCTTCTTGGTGGGGGCATTGCTGCCTCATCAAGAATTAACCCTTTGAAAAATCGCAATCTGTCGTCTTCACTTGGTCTTTGAATATAAAAAACCTCTTCATACTGGATTCTGAAAATACATTTCACCTAAAAAAAAAAAAACAAAAAACAAAAAACCAAAACCACAAAGCCATATGAAAATTGAGCCCCCACTCAAAAATATATGATTAATGACTATATTAAAACACTAGTCACAAACTTTTCAAAATTAGCCACAGGAGAGAAGATAGTAAACTCCACCAAAAGTGATGTTCATAGCCTAGGAAAAACAAATACTTGTAATTCTCACTGAATTTTCTGTAGTAACTAAACTTGTAGTATCCCATGATCCTAACAATGGCCATCTCAGCAGTGAAAAGAAGAGAACAGGCAGGAGGGAAAAAAAAAAAATGTTGAGGAAAAAAATAGGAACTCCCTCCCCCATCCTGAACCTCAGAGGATATACAGCTAAAAGTCAGGCCTTTAGACTAAATCTGCATTTAATTACACTGGCATAATTTGTCAAAATGAACAAATGACAAAATGAACAATTTTGTCTTCTCAGCAAAGTAGCATGGCGATTATGAAAACTGATAATATGGACGTACATCCCTCATTAAAGAAAACTACAAACATTTAATTAATATTAATTTTTCAGTTTGACATATTTAAAATTAAGTTAGAAAATCAGTGCAAAACACACTGTTTTTACATGATCAAAACATTCTGAAGAGCACATACCTCCCTAACAACGCCTCCTTCCACAATAAACTTACCTCTTCAGGCAATTCGCTATACATGGACTCAGAGGTAGACAGTAGAAATATAGGGGAGAAAGATGGTATATCTTGCAGCAAAGTTAGAAAAGTAGCTCTCACAGTTTCACTGACAGCTTCCCACCAATCACCAATATGAGGCATGTAAACAATACTTGGTACTGTTCTTCGAGCTTCACGAAAGATCTAATGAAAAGAAACAGTAGTATTTAAACTAAGAAACTAATTGTTATTATCACTTGTGAGTAATAAAATTCTTGTGGACTAGGAAATGACTCGTGTTTGTGGTATTTTATATACAAATGTTCCAGTAAAATAAAATTATCTAATGATAAAGGCTTTCTAAACAAGTGTTTGTGACTGTTAGCTGTACCATTCAATTATTTTGCATCAATGTGCTAGGGAGACTACAAAACAACTATTTGTCATATATATTTTAAAAACTTGCTAAGACCATGCAAAATGCACCACAAACTGTTCTGAAACCTAAAATGTTTTAAACTAAGTAAACGAACCTAGAACCACAGCACACCAATTCATACACGAGCTAATAAAATGAAAATCAGGAACAGAATACCCAGATTAAGCTTACTTGACATTAGGTATGTGACTGAGGGGGCAAGTTAAAAATGTAATTACTCTCACTAGTCAGCAGAGAGATCTCAATCACCCTCTAGAGACCCCTTTAAACACGAAAATAGGAGGAGCCTATAAAAACCTGGCTTTTAAGTTACATTCCAGTTAGCTGCCTTTATATTGATGCAACTAATCCTGTTCCAGAATTACATAATTTACTAATTACAAGAGAATCTGAAATGTCACCTGTGCACACGATTCTTCAGGCGTTTTGGCACTGACTGAATAAAGTGCTGGCAGATCTAGCCTGTGTACAGAGAATTTTTCAAGAGTGTGCAATAGTGCTGGAGCAAGGTGCGAAGTCTGACCCGAACCTCTCTCTCCAGATAGCAGTAATCTTGGTCTGTAAGAGGTTGGCTGGTGATAAGCTGACCTGCAGCAAAACAACAGTTACAAAATACAATTAACATGCTGATGTTATTAATGGATGGATATATAAAATAAGGTTTTTTTAGAATCCAAAAGACCTTCAGTAATGGTTAATAGTTTCCTACAATGCCCTTAAAAGATTCAACTAACTCTAGTATACCTCAAAACTACTCCAAGTCTCAATAACTCGAGCTTTGTCTATTCTTTGATTTCACAACAATTTAATTCAAACTCATCTGTGCAAAGCTATGCACATATCAAATTCATGAAAGCTTTGATTATAAGCAGTTTATTTAAAAACAATTCCTTGATCATATAAAAAGACTTAGTGGACTTCCAGTGAAGATATCTATTTAATCATTCCTAGTTCAGTCCTAACTACCAAAGCATCTCTTTCATAGCCTCAGGAATCCCAGGTCAATACATTCATCCTTAATGTGCTACCCAAGATTTCCAAGAACCACCTAACATTTCAATATTTTGTTTGTTTAAGAAATAAGACCTGCAGTAGGATTAATATCACTATGCAACTTTTATTTTAGCATCTTTATATGCTTCTATTCAGTAGATTTCCAGATAGAAGAAAGATTTTTAAAGGAAAAACTGCAAAGGTAAACTTATTCTTTGTTTTCACTGCTGAGAAGAAATCCTAAGGAGTCAATGCAAGGATTTTTGGGTTTTTGTTTGTTTGTTTGGGGGACGAGTGAGACATGGAGAGAAACATTAGGTTTTTCCATTAAAAGTCTTTTCCATTTATAGAAAATTGATTATGAAACAAGAAAGTTTTTAAATTAATTTGCATTTTGTCTCATTAAGGCATTTTTATCTGCACATCAATCAGCTCAGGCAGTGAAACAAGACTGGCTGGTTTTATTTCAGGTTAAATATTTTGTAACAGCTATGAACATTGCTGACCTTTGGCTTTTCAGTTCTGATGGAAGTTACACAGACAGATAGCAATCAAAAATGCTCAGAAAGACAGATTAAGGGAGGCTTACATACTTCATAAAAATAAACATGCTCTTCGAGATTATTTTATTTAGACACACAATTTAGACACACAAACAAATACTGTTGTTTGGGTTTGGGTTCCCCCTCCCACCCTCACAACAAAAGCTTAAATTTGGCATTAAAATATTTGACTATGTACCTCAAACTATTTGAACTTAAATTCTTATTTTCAAGCTTAAATTTCCATAAAATGCTGTTCTGGCATCACTCTTTAGCACAAAAATTTTAGCAGTTTTCCACAAGATGGCTCTACTAAACAGTACTACTACTGAACAGTTTTCCTAACCTCATTTTCTTTATTTAGCAAACTCCCTGCAGAACCCACCACATAAAGTAGTCTAAAACTATTCTTAATACAAAACAAAGAAATGTTAGTTTATTACTGTTAATAACTGTAGCCAGTCCAATTCATACAGGGAAGACTCATCCAAATTTCACACACTTTCTAAACTCCCATTTTCCCAAACCCTTCCATGAAAAAAAAGATGTTAAAAATGCTGAATGCATTAATTATATAATGCATCCAAACCACTGTGTACACTGAAGCTCAACAATACTTTAGACCAAGAAAAAGCAAAGCATACCTCCAAAATATTCCTACATACCTCTCTTCCCAGTTCTTAATCTTTCAAATCAAAATGGCTTGTTACAATTAAGAATTTCTATTAACATCCTTACTTCTAAGCTACACCAGTCTGTTGCAAAATATTTCTGATTAGTGCATCTAGGATGCAGCCTTTCCTAAGACCATTCACATATCTAAAACTCTTGTCCATATACTTACATGTTTCTATCACAGAATACCATTGCCACCACAAAGCAAAAGATCATCTTTGTTACCTCTCCTGATGTAAGAATTTCATGGTTTTACCTATGTGGTTATATGCATTTAGAGAAACACTCACATTGTAAAATGAAGGTAGGGTTTATGTATAGCAGCTGATGACTGTTTCTTTGGTGATCCTGAGTGACAGCTCGTCTCAAAAATTGATGAAGCATTCTCATCTTCACTATCATCTAATATTAGACTTGGTACATCTGTTCCAAGAAATACATTAATTAGAATCTTATCACTTCTAACTACACACACAACAAACAAGAAAAGACATTACAATTTTCTTCATGTAAATTATAACACATTTTCAAGTGCAGAAAAAATGAGTTAAAACTGTCTAAATATCAGAACACCAAATAGTAAGTACTTATTACTTCAAAAACCAAAACAAATTAAATATTGCAGAAGTCTAATCATAATTACAATCTTTTTTTTTAAACCATCAAGCAGAACAACTTCACGAATACAACAAATGTTTTAACTTGTTATGAAACGCTTCCTTTGGTTTTATTTCACAGCTAGAGGTTTTTCAAGGATAAAGTTATAAAATCTATAATTCCTCAGACTATTCTACTAGAATTCTGTAGTTATTTATTTGTTCTAAGTGCCCAAATTTTTACAGGTACATTTCTTCCAAAATTATTCTCAGCACGACTACCTAGATAATGTATGTTTATGAAGAATTGTTTTCTACCCTCTGATAATCTGCCAAAGAGTATCAAATTACTTTTTATGAAAATCAGTTCAATTCTTTCCACGTTCATATACTATACCTTAATCTATTTTAATTCCTTTGCTAATATAGTAGCATAATGAACTGAAGTACTTTCTATATAGACATTCAGAAACAAAAGGCTAAAAGACTGATTACATTCAAAAGACAGACTGCAGGGACAAACAACTGCAAAAAATACAAATATGGCACTAAACCAAAACAACCAGTTGATGGTTGAAAATCAGGTCCAGCTAAATTAGCTACCAGAGCTGCAACGGGATTAAGAGTAGACTGCTGCAATTTGATAATGGGAAACAAGATCTTTATTTGGCCCAGGAAAGGAGTTTAGTTGATGTTACCCTAAGCAAGCCACACATTCTCATTCCCATAGAGAAATCAGTCTGCAACGATGGGATGAAAATGGTCACAGCCACTCAGCTGTACAGTAAGAGCAGTGCAGAGGCCAGGTCTCCTGAGGAACAAAATGCTCTGCGATGGATGGGCAGCATTTCTGAGAGCAGCCCAGAGTCACTGCGACACGCTGCTGCTCAGGACAACCACCGGACAGCCTAACAGTAGCTCAAGCTGGCCACAGCCACTTAGAAAAATGGACTGCTGCGAAATGGAAGTGTGAAATAGAGAGATCCAAGTGTTATTCTCAAACATATGACCCACCACATGATTTGCCTGATTTACATGAAGCCATGGCACAGGTACGGCTACACTGAGCAAACCACTACCCCGGGACAAACGAATCAACTTCAGGGCAGCGTTAACTGTTGGACAGAGACGCCATCTAAGGGCTATGCGTCTAGGTATATGATCCCAGGAAAAATGCTTAAGAGACAGCAAAGGTTCCCTTAGTTGGCTGTGTGATGTAAAACTGGATTCAGAGTAGGCTGGGAAGGAATAATATTCTGCTGCTATGGGATGAGGACATATCACATCCCTTGGCAAGGCATGACACAGTCACACACCTGACAATCATTTCTCAGGGGGCAAAGATAAAAAAGGCTTGCAGACCCCAACCAGTGGCCAAAAGCTAGTCGATAGCAAGAAAAAGCAGGTCAGAAACTGCTAGACATTTAGCTCTGGGCAAGGATAGAAGCATTCAAATCAACTGGACACAGGCCTCCTAATTCTTGGCTCACTGCAGTCCCTAAACAGGCAGAATTTTTGCTATACCAAATGTAGACCCATAGAGTATGTCCTATGCTCATGCACTGGACACAGCTTTCGCTTCCTAAAATATATAATTATTTTAAAAGTCAGCCCATCTTTTAATCCCAAGCATCATTCTGTGACATCGCTTGAGCACCTGAGTCACTGAATTACGAGAAACAGGAATCACTAGTGAACTGCAAAGACACATAGAAAACTAGATTTGCAGATTTTAAGTACGCCAGTAAACATCTGCCATATACCTGGCTCTGAATTCAAGAAACTGATGCCTTAGTGTGTAATCTACATTTACGTTTAAAATCATTGTATATGAAAGTGGATTTTGCTGTTTTTAACACAGATTAAGCTTATTATTCAATATTTTCTTGGGTTTAAGAGGTAAGAAGAAAAACTAAGGTACAGAAGAAACTTCAAAAGAAACCTTAGTTCTTATATCTTCAAAATCAATTATCTACAAACTTTTAAGAGTAACCATAGAGGCAGAATTATCTATAGTAAAACTATTTAGCTCAATGAATGCTTCCAAACTCACTTTGTTAGCACTAATGCACAGAAATAAATAGGAATGTAAAGAATGTAACAAAAGAAAATATTCTGAACTAGCACTTTACAACAGACACAGAGACACCTGATTCAATTCTTCAGCAATACTGACAATCTCTAAGTTGGGCATTACCAACAGGTTAACAGTATACAAAGAGACTTAAGCATCTTAAACAACTTTGGTTACGAGAACCTAATACGGTCGAGGGAGCCTAATACGATCTAACTGCAGCTGCAAACCAGCTCACTTCCCCCTACCCACCACCACACGCTCCAAGGCCCCATCTCGTGCCAACTCCAACACTTGTTAAAACCTCCAGCTATCTCACAGTCAGCAGAAAACTAACCCAACAAATATACATCATTTTTGGATGAGTTTGCTGGCTAAAATGGTTTAACAAAGGGTCTGACGTACTAAAGTAAGTGCAAGGGATAGAGCAAAAATGCACAGCTGGGCTGGAGGAACCGGCAGCAGCCAGCACAAGGATCAGCTTTAAGCTGCCTGGGCTGCAGTCTGAAAGCGTGCTCTGGAATAGGAATGAAAAGAAAGCCATGGCTGTCACAGATTTGCTTTATGGCTGGGCTGTTTTCAAGTTAATCACACACAACCACGAGTACTGTTTACGGGGGGGGACGGGGGGGGGGTGGCGATCCCAGATAAGAACAGTAGAAAATAGTATGCCAGAATAAGTAGGTATCAAAAACCAAGATATCTTGCTCAACATTTAACTTCCAAGAAATGACGAGAGTAACTATTAAAGTATGTCTCAGAACAGCTGGGTAAAAAAAACCCAGAACCTATTGACTCACTGCCAGTCAAAACAGTCAGTCGCATTCCTTCTTATTCCCTGCTTCCTCAATGCACTCACATTGCTCCCATTGCAGCAGGGTTCCGGCATACATCTGACCCCTTAGCGAGTTGATTTTACTCACTAATTTGGCAAAAAGCTAACAAAACAGCCAATAGTTCTCCACTTGCTAAGCCAGCAGAATCAACTCAGAGGATCAGGAGTGCATCAGGCCAGTTCAAGGGGAGGGAAGCCCCAGGACTTTCTCCTTAACCAGTAGATGACCACTACATAGGCTCAGGTATCTCGGCTAACCACAGTCTCACCTGCTGAGCTGCGAGCTCCCCATAGCACTCCTTTGCAGCCTGCTTCTGCACCATCAACAAGCGAAAGATTGGGGACAGCTAACTGACACTCAGGACAAGAGCACCAATTTCAGGTCCTAACACACTGAGCAACATCACCTCACTAATTTCTTTTGTTCCAGCATCTGATTATGCCCCGTAATTTCTCATATTTAGACTGCAAATTACTTGGGGGTTCTCCTTTTTTCAGATGACACTCACTCCTATGGGATCTTGGTCTATATAGGTCAGTTTATTAAATTCCACAGCGCCTTGGAATCAGCACAAATAATTAAACAACATCCAAGCAAATTGTATTTATGTACTACCAACACTGAACCAAATACTCATCATGTTTAAGGCCAGCAATACCAGAAAGCCAGTTGAAATCTTTCCGAATTGAAACACCATTTGCAAAAACAAACAAAAAAACCCAAAAAAACCACCTCCAAGCCACATACCTTCACTTTTGTCACCCTGGCTAAATTCCGCATGAGGAAACACTTTGTGTAAAACCTCAAGAAGGTTAGTGAAGGTACGTTCCAACAGTGGTCTGATCACAGGAGATAACGCATGTCCTGAAGATGTCACGGCACGTTGGGAAGCAGGCACAATATTCTGCATTGCATGATAAAAGTCCTGCGCGCTGAGAACTACTGAGGAAACATCAAGCTGTAGTTTCTGACTGCTCACATAAATCTGGGGATAGCGTCGTCTCAGGGCAATCAAGGCAGCCTCAGTGCAAAGTGCTTTTATGTCAGCTCCACAGTACCCTAGTGCACACAAAAACAAAAATATCCATGAAATAGCATTGCTGTGCTAAGAATATTTCAAACATGCCTAAAGCTAAAAACAATCAGTAATACTTAATTGTCAAGTTCCACAAAGCATCTGCCGAAATGTATCAGGTCATAATCCAGTGACAGTGTTGTGTACAAAGAAATTATGTACAGGTATATTGAAATATAGTAAGAAATGAATTCCACGTTGAGGTTAAAATGACCTATGTTTTCACTATATAGTGTGATACATAGTGTATTTTCAGCCCAGGGTTATAGGTCTGTCATCGCTCTTTCTTCTTCCTTAATATTGTCTGAAGTATGTGTGCAATTTTAACAGGCTAGCCCCTCTCCTCCTTTTTACTTTAATATCTCTACATGAATATATTTTTTAATAGCAAGGTAATTTTGTTATACTGGATGAACATCACTGACTTTAAACTTTTACAGACTGAGAAAATGAGCAGTATAAAGAAAAATGTTTCATGAGTAGAATATGGAAGAGATGAAATACCCTGTTAAAAAAGCATACTGTGGACTCTTGGAACAATGTGAACTTTTACTATCAAGAAAAATGTTTCAGACTTTTTAGAGTTTCATTATTTTACCAATATAATCGAAAGAGTAGAAAAAACTATTAAAAAGCATTAGAATTTTAATTTAGCCTAGCTTCATAAATATCTACAGGTGGCTACCTATAATTGCTTAATCATCATTACTGAAAAACACAGATCTGATAATTATGAAATACTGAGAGACTTAATACCTCTGTGTCTTTTGCAGTACTAATGGTTTGGGGTTTTTCCCCAGAGCTAGAAATTAGATTTCAAATTTTTCTGTATCTCTCAGCAAGACACATTAATATGCCACTGTATTTTGTAGCACCATAGCTCCATCTTTCAAAAAATGTACATTATTCCAGTGGGAAAACTCTTTTAGAGAATTATAGTCACTATAGGGAAACGTGTTGCACTGAGGTATTGCACATAAAAGTTCAGTGTTACAACGAAATGTTTATAGAAGCTAATTAACCAATTCTTTAGTTAAATTATTCTCAATCAACTTTTTTTTAACCAGACTTCCTCCTCCCTGCCAGGTCTCACACCATTTGCACTACTTCTACTCTATTTTTTATTGGTCTTTTGGCAGCGCCAAGTCCCAAACCTGAAGCCTGCCTTTCTTCTCTCTCTTTATCCTCTGATGTTCTTTCAGTGCTGCTGGCAAACATATTTTTACAAGATCCATACAGCAACAAGGAACAAAGCTGATCCCATACACAGTGTTGAAAAATAAAAAAGGAAGCAATTAATACAGAAGATAGACAATTTTCCATCCCCATCTTTCAGACAGAGAAATTTGGGGGATAATAATAAAAGACACCAACTTTTCAGCTATAAAGATGACTTAATTCAGCTGAGACTTCAAATTCCACCTGAGTTTCTCATATATACTTGAAAATAATTTTTAAAAAACAAAACACCACCTCTGATGGAAGATCACCATAAATATCAGATTCCTTCTGTAACTTTTAAACTAAGCTTTCCAATTTTATAAAAAGGTTAGTAGCTATAATTGTGTAAACTTGATGAGCACATACTGTGACTGTTAACTAAAAAGTATGTAGCAATCCAAATTCACAAGTTACCTTGAAATAAATATACATGACATTTGAAAAATGTTCAAATCCATTATATTAATCAATAGGCAACTAATTATTTTCAGCACTAAGGTTATGTTTGTTTGTTTTTTTTAATTAACCCTCATCATGAAATCAAAATCATGCAGGCACACTCCAATCAACCATGTGAACCAATTAAAGAGTAGCTACAGGTGCAAAGAAATCAAAACCAAAGCTTTTCCTCAAAATTCTGTTTTGTTCTTTCAGTACCAGGTATCACATTCCCGTTTAAATTGGTCCACTTCTCATCTAACAAGCATACTGGATTAAACAAAAATTTCGGGGGGGCACTAAACCAAAGCTTAAATCAAAGATGTGCTAAAGATATATAGCACCCTGAATGCCTGTCACCTTAAAAACTAGTTTAGTATCTTCATGACAAAAGATTCGGCAGCTCAGGAGCTATATCTTTTCCAATTTTTCTATTAATAAATGCTGTAATATCACTTTCTAACAGTCATTTTAATCACCGCTTGTACATCTCCAAAGAATTGCAAAAATTAGGAAATAATAGCCTGTAGCCTATTTTTAAAATTAAATTCTCAGGTGATCAGATACACAATTAGTCTCCATTTCTACTTTTCATTTCTCAGGAGCAATTACATTTGAAGACTAATAATTGGTGTCTCTTTTTGAGGGACTCTCTTGTGCATACTGTACATCCATTTCAGTGACAGGAAAACTGCAAAAATCCTGTATCTTGTGAACCACTAAAAAGCATTTTATTTCTAAGAAGTAAATGCACACTGATTAAGAGGAAAAAAAACATGAGTAAAGTATTGTCAAAGCAAAATAAAATGTATCACACCAACAGTAAATAACCTGAATTTATTTTTGCCCAAATTGACACTATAATATAAAAACACGGTTCAGTGCATTTGCTTCCATTTTTGAAGCATCTCACAAAGGATTTGGCAGGCAAAATGTACTGGCACACCTTAACTTAGCATAACACAAGTATTCTTGTCAAGTAGCCCACTTTGTTCTACCCATCACCACAACACTCTGCTAAACATTTGCAAAGTACAACTTTCAAAGAGCAGGACAGCAAACAAGTGGATTCCCATGTAGGTTTCCAAAGAATGCACTTTGATCACTGAAATTTTAAAGCCATACTCTTCCACCTCTACTGTGCAGAAATTGTCCTCTTTAAAATTTCTTCTGTCTAATATCCACCCCAAAAACCTACAACAAACTGCTAGTGAACTGGGTGAAATGTTAAGGTGAACAATCTTGACCACTTCTTCCAATTTATGTCATGCAACTCCCTACAACTCCTAAAATTGACTGCAGGGAAAGGGAGTTAGCGAACAACTCAGAATGATGACAGAAATGAAAAATAACTACTATGTTATTTTAAAAAATTGTGAAAAACATGAACACTAATGCCAAAACTTCCCCCTTCATCATTACATTAGGATGGGAAAGAAAAATCTAACAAGATAACATTTTGCCACAAAATGCTCCTGCAATAATAAGCACGGAATAAGAGTATTTTTAACAAGCATCTTGAGCATGATGGTTTGCTTCTTTACAATTCTATTTAACAGTATTTAAATAACCCTTATTACATTGTAAAAAGATTCATCTGCAAGATGACAGATGGAGGAATTCACACTTTTTCAGTTGCTAATATGTTTTGTTTCCTACAAGGCTGAGTTAATAGGCAACGGTCTCTCTACCTACAGAAAGTTATCATTCAGAACAATGTAATAAGCACAAGAGATAAGAAAGGATTTCTAAAGTTCAGGATATCTGGGGCCCATCTCCAGTAAGGGGAAAAAACATAATTAATTGTGTTTATGGAAGGTACTAATAAGACATCAGTGTGTGGTCTTCTGAGCAATTCCATGCTCTCCCCAAGCTGCTCCACTGTGTCTCACACACATTGCAGTCACACAGCCATTCAGTGAAGTGGGTGATTTAATTCTCACATGCATAGAAATCTCCTAAAAGGTATGTAATCCATAACACCTGGGACAAAAATCAACCCTCAGGAAATAACCTATTTTTTGCAAGTCCTGAGGCTTTTCCCTTCTAATTTCTTTATAATTACACTCCTGGATCTTAAAAAGTTCTGAGTTGCACATACACGTGCTTCCCCAAAGTCATTTACTTTGGTAGCATTTCAGCAGTTTTCTTCATTAGGATCCATACACTTGTAGTTAAATGTTGCCAAGTTTGCTGAACTGGAGAGAGGTATAAACCATGCTGTGCGAAAAGCCTGTTGAGTCTAGGTAGCTTTTACTTGGGGAAGAGGGGGTGTTGTTTGGGAGGGGGGTGGGGGTGTGTGTTTGTTTTTAAAGAAAACCTGCACACAAGAGGAAATAGCAGACCAGCATATACCATATCAATGTGACAAGTGTGCCAATGAGTCCAATTTGCAATGGCCACAAAGAATCTGGAAAGTCTGTTTAAATAATTAGTTGCTGCAGATTTCACTTATAGAAATGATGAGGCAATCTCAAGATGAAGAAGATAAGCCAGTCTTACTTCAGCTGTTTTAAAAAGTCCTTGTAATAGTCAAAAGGTTTTAATCTTGGATATATGGAAACATTTAAATTCCAAGATACAGAATGGAGACAATCAAGTGCACAGTAGTTGGACAGTAGGAAAGCCAAAGAAAACAGAAAAGGGTATTTCTTTTTGTTAGCTGACTTTTCCACAGAACTGACAGGTTTTACTGAGCACAAAGAACATCTTCCAATCAAACCTACAAACGGCTTTCCCTGTTGTCTGAAATTTTAAAATACGTAATTGTGTTCTCAATGCAAAAATATGGTGAATTTTCAAAGAAACAACTGGGTTTTATCCCATCTATTCCCCTCTCTCCCACTAAGCAGCACCACGTCTTTGCACAAATCAAGCAGAATTTACATGAAATGGGTTTGGCACATGCTGTCTTATACCCGGCAAAGCTTAAACTGCAGTTTGCTGGATAGTTATGTTTTCTCCTCACCAGAAGATGTTGAGGTCTTTGTGCATCAAAAGCGGAGGGATGCTGCTTCGATGATAGATGTCCCTGTGGATGAAGAGGATAATTCGGATGTACTGTAGCTGACTGAATGGACTGATGTTCAATTTAAAGTTCTTATTTCTCTGATGATGGATTCCAATGCACAGATATTTGAGACTGTCCTTTTTCTGAGAACTTCAGTGCTTGTCCAAGCAGATGACTGACAGAGGATGTATCTTTGCATGACAAATTGTTGAGAAGAGGTTGTGGTGTGTGTTTAAGGGTCATTTCGTCTGTTAAATTCACTATAAAAATATTTGGGTTTATTTCAGATTAGCTTTTAAGCAGCAGGTTTATCTTGAACAACCATCCTCCATTCAGTACAGCAGGTCTTTGGGCACTCCAAAGGTATATTTAATGTACTCATGGTGTGGTGCTTTCCCCCCCACCCCCAATATCTACACTTCGGGGTTGTTCTGTGCTAGCAATCTGGAAAAAAATTCATCTTTAGAAAGGCTGGTTAGTTTGGTGGATTGCTGTCAGAGGAGAGCATGCCAGTCAGTAAAAATAAAAAAAATAAAAAAATAAACCCAAAAAAAAAAGTACTGATTTTTTTTTCCCTCCATAAGTAGACAGAGAAAAACCCCAAGTCTCCCTATCTCTTCTGTAATATACTATTTTAATGGGAAATCTACCTAAAGACTCCAATTCCCACTTCATTTTGCTTCTCTTTGAGGGTATGCATCCTATATAAGGACAGTGATGTTACAGAAAGGAAACACGATTGTATTTTCAAACAACTACTACCTACTCCTTTCGTGTTTTAGTAAGACAGAAGCATATTTCGTTATTACAAAAAAAGAATGTTGTTGAAAGTACAGAAGTTTAGAAAGGTAAAAATAAAAAAATATCCTGATACATTTAACATACTTTCAAAGTTTTACACAGAAGAGAAAGCATCTATAGTAAAAGTACTAACATCATAACACTCACCAACACATTTTTCAGCTAGTTCTCCTAAGAAAGGATCTGACAATTTGGGGTTCCAATCCCTGGTATGAATTTGTAAAATGTGCTTTCGTGCCTGATGTTAAAAAAAAATAAAAGAGAGGGGGGAAAAAAAAAAGAAAAGAGATCAAAATTAGCAAGCCAAATCCATGTAATAATATTTTAGACAAAAATATTTATTCGTGTGAATATGGTTATTTTACCTTTTTTTGACATGTCGCTGAGACCCATAAAATAGAACTTAGCACTCAAAAGTCTCTCAAGAGCAAAGGTTTTCCCTTCTTTTTTAATTTCATATATAAGCAGTAATTTTTTCAGTATACCAGTTACACATTCTAATTGCTGTTTAATCAACAACATTATTATGCATGAACTGATCAAAACTCATGTTCTATTAGGAATTATCATAATTTTATGATTTAATTTTTAATTGCTGCACCTATGATTAACAGCTTCTACTGTCAAATGCCTCACCAATTAATTTATTCTTGAGTACCATAGTACGTACACATGAATTCCAAAACTATTTCATTTTAAAATTCTATAGAATCCAAATGCACCTATCAATATGCAAAGTAAATTTAATTTTAAGTATAAATTCATGAAATATTATGGCTGAGTTTATAGAAGTCTAGAAGAAGGAACTGAAATGTTCCTGGTGCCAATATAATAACTTCTGGCTTTGCATGTACAATTGTTACATGCTTAGCAGTCCACATGATAATAAAGCTATTTTCCCTTACCGTAACTTCCAAAACCTCAACAGTTAGGGCTTACTATACAAATCCACACAAAACCACAGTTGTTAGATAAGCAACTCAGTTTAATGAGAACAATTTACCTCTCTGTTTAGTTTTAACTATATTCTGAAGATCTGAAGTTCAATACAACTTTACGTATACAATGTGTTTTTACTAAAAATGTCTTCCCAAAATTAGACATTCTTACAAGTAAGAATGCGTATTTTTTATTTCATAAAATACCAGCCATTTGCCAGCCATTCAAATGTTGAATATACTAGAAATGTTTATTAATAAATCCCCTTTGTAAGTTTTACCTTTTGATCAGGCAAGTTGAAAAGAAATTCCCTGTCAAAGCGACCAGGTCTCCTGAGTGCAGGATCTATAGAATCCAGTCTGTTTGTAGCACCAATTACAACTATTTCACCTCTATTATCCAGTCCGTCCATGAGGGCAAGAAGAGTAGAGACTATAGAGCTAAAAGAGAGTTTTCAAAAAAAGAATGTATAGGGAACACTGCAAGAATTTTTATTTTTTCAACATTCATAATTTCAAAGAAAAAAAGCTAAGTTAAAAAAACCAGCTGCATAACTGTTTCAAGTCTCAAAGCAAGAAGGAACATTTTGCTATAATCTGTATTATACTTATTATTATGACTTCAGTAAGGATTACATCAAATTCAAACTTCCTCCTTTAAAAGTTTTGGGGAATGTGAACTCAGGAAGCCACTTATTGCAGCTCTGAAAAGTTCTCATCCATGAACAGTGTATGCATCGTCCTGTTTAGAGCAACTGTAGCACCAGGCAGAAGAAAGGTCCATCAAGACAAAGCCACATGTTCCCATAACCTCCTAGTCTGCTGGCCCCAAAATTTCCCTCCTGTCCCCCTCAGTTGAGTGGAGGGAGATGTACACACAAATGCCACCACCTATAAAATGAAAGATACAAGTGCATTGCCATAAAAAGTGCAGCAAAACTGAGCCAGGAGAAATTTCAGCCAGCAGTAAATTGTTATTAAAAAAAGTTTTAAAAAAATGACACAATAACAAGTCAAGATAAGCTTGCACATCACTCCATCCAGAATCAAAAGGGCAGGGCTGTCCCGTTCATTCATAGAACACTGCAATTCATCATTTTAGAATAAAATTTTTTTTCAACAGTTTATTCTATTGGGCTGGTAACAGACAACCTGGTTACAGTACAAAACCAGCAACGAAAGGGAAGGCCGTGGAAATCTTGATGTTAATAATGTGGCTGAAGGGTAATCTCCACTACAGCCTGATTCCCAGCAAATTACAGTCTGTTTGAAGAACTGAGAAGATGATTTTCAACACCAAAAACCCTCAACAAGATGTCCTTTCTAGTGTAAGTGGGCTTAAGCAAAAGCAAAAAACTTTCTCGGGAACTGAGTAAAACTAAACTTAAGAGTTTACCAAGATAATGTAGCATATACAAAGATAATGGTAGCATATGAGAAATATTACCTGTGAATCTGATCTTGTCTACTAGAACGAACTGGAGCCAAACCATCTATTTCATCAAAAAAGATTATAGAGGGTCTCATCAAGTATGCCTGGTATGCAAAAAAAAAAAACTGAATTCACTGTTAATTCATAATTTATTCATCAACATAGAAACCAGTCTGTTTTTATTACAAAGCGTTAACATGCTAAACTAAAATACATTGAGACACCTTTGTTAAAAAGTGTACAGACTGAAAATAAAACTGAATTTTCAACTACAGTCGTTTCAGACAAAGCAAAAAAGACTGCATTCTCCTTTTAATAAGCAAGATGGCACCAGAGTATTAGTTTTACTGTGTGTCGGAGAGATTCAAGACAAACCAAGACACCTTGTACTCAGTTACAGAAAACAGTATCTTATGTGCTCACAACCTGTTTGTTTAGACATCTGTGTCTGAAAAGAGCTTTTGCTTGAGCAACTACATTTCACTGCTTTATGACACTCTCTTCTGTCCATCATTTTCCAAGCCAAATAAGGATACTAAAATATACACACAGCAGATGCAATCCTGCAGCCTCCTCTACGTAGCTTTCACTTTGAACATGACAGCCAAATTCAAACTTGCCTATTTAAATATTTTTATCAATTTTCACTCAAACTACTTTGTCTGCTTCATTAGTGGTCAAGTTGAGAGACTTCTTCCTCTCAGTTTTCAGAGCAAGAAAAGCTGTTCTCAGCATTCCTCTATTTCTTCATCTAAATACGTAATTTGGACAAATCCTGCCCGATCTATGGAAACTTACAGGTATTTAGTTTCAAATGCAAATTATTTTGGCTGCCTAGAACACAAAAAAACCCCAACATACAGAGAAATTATATGAAAAATATGTATTTTTTTCTAACCTGATCAAAAAGGAGTCGAAGCTGACGTTCAGATTCACCAACCCACTTACTGAGACAGTCTGCTCCTTTCCTCATAAAGAAAGCCACCTTTTTGTCTCCTTGACTGCATTCATTAGCTAGAGCTCTAGCTACCAAGGTTTTACCTGTTCCAGGAGGACCATAGAATAAACAGCCCCTGAAGATAAATGGATCAACACAGTCACAAACTTATTTTACATCTCCTGAAAAACTCCAAGTCAAATTTTATCATGAAGACAGGGAGCCCGGAGAAGAAAGACTTACATTCTAGTATTATTATTTAGTATATTCAACATGACTTCATAAAATCTGTTTTATGCTTCCAAATCAGTAAATCTTTGCTTTGTAGAGAACATTAATCAAAGGCATATTAAGCTCCCAAAGAACTGTTTTAAACTAGTTAAATACCTCCTCAAATATTAAATCTTAGGTAATACTTGAGTCAGTTTTTGTCACTTCTTTGGAGAGACATACTTCCTTTAAGTGACAGAAACACCCCCAAATTTTCACTTTACTTAATTATGTGTACCCACTTAAATCACATATCAAGATGCCTGATTAATAAATATTAAAACCATAATATAACATTATTAAGATTACTTCTATAAAAGAAACACCAGCATTTAGCTTGATTTAGTAAAAATTTGATAACATAATGGAAGAAAGGGCAAGGCACTACTTCATAGAACACTTGAGAATTCTTTTTGACCAAATCACAAAGTTTACCATCATACCACAAGAAAAATAAACTACATTTTTGTAACTCTTCATCCCGCTTATTACATTCTGATAGACAAGTGGGGTAGCAAACATGTAAGTCTATTTCAGCTGTAAACACTTCAGGGAAAGAATCAATCTCCTATGTGTTTTCAAGTGAAGCATTCTTCAGACCTTAATAAAATAAAAATACAACAATAAGAGTAAATACACCTACCTTGGTGGCTGAATTTTGAATTTTTCAAATATTTCTGGATAGAGAAGAGGAAACACTACCATTTCCTTAAGTGCAAGGATATGATGGCTCAATCCCCCTATACTATCAAAACACACCTTAGAAAAAAAACAAAGTATACAAAGGATATATTGTACAGCTTTCCACAAAAGTACCTTTACTTATAAAATAACATATTTGAAAACAAATTACAAACAACATTGCATTGATCAACAGGAATTTCCTGAATCTGGAAAGTGTAAAAAAATGTTGAGAAAGTCAACTCTTGGTTGCCCACATGAGGTTTACCTGGTTCACAAGTTAACTGTGCCAGGGTTGCCTGGACATCTACAGAGATCCAGCCTAAGTCTGAGGACATTTTTAAGCTCAGGCACAGCATAACATCAATATAGTCAACATAGTTCTAGACAATGGTTCAGCCCTAGTAATAATTCAGCAGCTTCTGCACAACACACATCATAAGCTAATGTGCATCATTGTTTCTGAATAGGCACAGGACCCACGTGGCTAGCACCGAGTTAACTAACCCGGGTGGTCAGTACTTCTGTTTTCTGCATTGCTCAGCATATCCCAGTTTCTACTATTACAAGTAATCACAAACTGACTGCAAACAAATAAATATAGTTGGGCAATCGATATCTTGGCTTATTTACACTATGTATGCAGTCTGTTGATTACCTACAGGCCAAAAGCAAGTGCTTTGTAGCCCAAAGGAATAAACAGACAACAGCTTTGGAAGAAATCAAAAAAGATCAGCGAGCTTATTATGAATTTCCTTCAGCCCTAATGAAAGGCTGTGGTGAATTCTGCTTATGCATAATTGGGGGAAGGAAAATAAAGAGTTCTAACAAAACCTACCGATTTATCAACAATCATAGGGTCAACATCAGCCAAACTTGCCCCAACTTTCACACGTTCTCGCAGGATTCCACTAGCTAAGTCTTCTGCTCTAAAGTTTAAAGGCAGGCACCTGTTCAACAACAAAAAAAAACACCACCAAATAAATATTGTTCTGTTTTGATCATTTTGCTGGAACGGGAAAAAAACAAGAGATTAAATGCCTTCTACTACCTAAAAAGACGACCTTCCTGGATTGATAAGGTAATCAAAACTAACCGTTTTATTGTGGTAATTATTCTTGCATGTCTGGAAGTTCCTTAAACATAAAGATAGTTTTATGCTTCTGTACAGATATTTCAATGTGGAGAACTAGGCTGGACAGACTATTTTGATTAAACACAGAAGAAACAACATTGACCAAAAGAACAGGACACTCTCCACTGGCAGTGATGAATTCCATAAGTTCAGTATGGTAAGAAAAGGATTAACAGTACAAGGAAAACAAATTTTAAAAAATATAGTTCAAGTCCAAAGAAAGGAAATAAAAATATTTCTTGCAGATCAGCCATAACTCACATCCAGCTGTTCCAGCTTCTTAGTGTACACAAAGAAGCTTTAAGCCCCTACACAGATATTACATGAGGTCAAATACACAGTTAAAGGGAGGAAGAAGGGTACCAGTAAGATACAAGTTACACTTGGAACTATGCTTTTGGTAGTTGTACATCTTTGGAATTCCTCAGGTTGGAAAAAGGAATGGTGCGGCAGACAGGAAGAGACGGAAAAAGAAAGATAAGGAAACACTCCTTTTTCTGTTCCGTTTTCCAACTAATGTATCTGCAGCAGTAAGTAAATTTACCAATACACCTTATAGATCTTCCACTTTTAGATAACTGGTGAATAAATGTAAGGTCAAAAAAGTATGTGTTGGGTGTGTAGAATGCACATGTTATTACACAAGAGGAAGACAGAAGAATAACAGCTAGTATTGAGAGTACAACTGAACCAACTGGGACCAAGTAACACCAGGAATAAAAGTCCATTTTAACCGACAGCAGTTGTTTGTCTTATAACTCAACTGAATCAAAGATACTCTTATCTTTCCATCTTTTTATCACTATCGTTAATTATCCACTCATAAGACTTCAAAATCTATGTTAATATATAACCAGCAATCTTCTTACACTGTGTCTGCAGGTAATCACAGGCAGAATCAAAAAAGTCTGCAGAACTGACAGAACATTATAGAATAGTTCTGCTTGTTTTCTTCTGAATAATAAAAATAAAACCCTCCTAAAGACCAAGGATGTTTTGATACCTATTTCTTGCTCTGGCCATGCTTTTAGATTTTCTTCTTTCAAAACGTTCTTCATCTGAAGAGGTTGTATCACTGCTGTGAATGGCATGCTTCTTTCTCCTATTGAAGTGGCAAAATAAACATAAAACTCAGTCCTTTTAGGAGTAGAATGGCATATTTTTATTCTTTTATAAAAACAAAATTGAAACGGCAAGTACAGTACTGTTCAGGTTTAAGATGCATGCAAATCTTAGTTTTATTAAGGAAGTATCAAAATAATCGGGGAGGGGAACAACATCTTTTACTGTCACCGGGCTATCTGATTTCAACATGAACAGTACTAAAACCATAAAACCCCATAAGATATGTGGTCCTGTCCATGTTACCTCAACAAGTGTGACTGAGTATTCAATCAATAAGCTACTGAAGTTCATCAGACAGCAACTGTACTTCGGAAAGCTTCCAACTACTTCAGCCACCTCCAACATAAGAGTAATCAAGATCTCCTTACTCAGTTAAATAGCCTTTGAAAAAATTCCGTACTTCCAAAAGTATATGGTCTCTTTTTATGACGTCATTAATTCCAAACAGCAGAACAGTTTTACAAAATACTTGTACCATAGTTTAACTTCTGTCTGAATCAAAGTAAAATTACTATTCAAAGTCTGCATGACCCATTTCTTATTTTAGTATGATGCTATTTCAGAAATATTAGAAAATGTACATCTTCTGTACAAAAACGTGTTCAGTTTGAAAAAAGTCAGCACTTCTTTTGCATGAAGAAGTTAGCTACTAGTAAAAATTCATGTATTTTTAGTGAATATAGTGAGCTGCATCATTTGTATGAACTTGATAATGCACTGACTAGCTGGTTTTTGCCAAAGGATAACATGGTCAATCAGTTTTACTGTTTGATGATCAAAAATTAGATACATTTAAAAATATATCAAAGGGAATATCATGCAATTAGGAAAAATTTTTATGACAGTGTCCTGACAAGAAGGGATAAAATGAGAGCAGAGCAATGAGCATGCTAAAACTGGAGTAATAATAGCTTTCACACTCTTTATATCTTACTAGCAAGTACAAGTCCTGAGATTACCCAATAAAATGTCAAATGCACTTTAAGAAAAAAATGCTCTTCAAAATTAAATGTTTTTATTTATATGACAAAGAAACTGTAGAATCACAAGATTCTGCTATTACTTTATTTACTTTTCATATTTTCACTATGCCATTAAATTGAGCAATAAGAAGACAAGAGCTTCAGCTGAGACTAGCATTCATTTACTTGGATTCTGTTCATGGACAGATTTATCTTTTTGAAGTTTTTAGTAAGTTATTTATTAAAAAATTTATTAAGCTCTGATCTCATCTATTTTGTTAAACAAAGCCTATCAACAGTTTCCAAGACACCTTGGAACCTTGGTGTATTCCAGACTTCTTTGACAGAAAAGGTAAGAGTCAAAAATGATGCTTGGTAAATATTTTATTAAACTGATAATATTACTCAGATGAAATTTGAACTGGAAGAAAACAAAAAAACATTACCTTGACTTGTTTATTTTTGTAGAATAGAAAGGGGATACTTGCTAAACTGCTGCTTTGGATTTAAACACTAAATATACGCCCTTTCAGAAAAAGCTACAGCGTGCAATGCACAACTCTCCAGTACTTGCAGCACACCTGTTTCCATCCTGTTTATCACAAAGCTTCTACTGGTATTATGAAGTGCTATGAAATTCATTTGTGTATGCTGATCAGGATCTGAACCTAAGATACAATTCAAGACCCACGCACATATGTGAATGAACTGTACAATTCACTCAAGAATGTTTTGAAATTCTAAAGCTAATAGAAATGTACTGAGGGAAAGCAAACAAGTACATACCAAAAGACTGACATTTACCTGATATGGCTTCTTCTTGCAGGAGATCTGTGAATATCAAACAGTGTATTTTCCCTCTTTTTTTGATGAGCTGGCACTGAGTAAGAGAAGTTACAGGTTTGTAACATCAATTACAAAAGAATAATAAAGTAATGTAAATGCAGCGCAAAAGTGTTAGATTACTGCTTTACCAATAATGTTGTCACTGGTTTCTCCACAAGCTCAAATTAAGAAAAGAACTGGGGGGGTGAGGGGGTGGAGGGAAATAAAACCTCTTATGCTTTATTTCACTATCACTATACTTGGCTTGATATAGTCATGGGAATTCCACCCTCAGCCTCCTCAAATCATCACAGCTATGGCTATCATGGCACAGAATGTAATTCATCCAGGGCACTAGCATTTTCAGTATTTTTTGCAGGACATGAAACTCCATACAGAAAGCTCTGCACAGCTGATAATATGGGACATCCTGAAATTTCTCTTAACAAATAAACCACAGCATTTCTCTATCACAGTCTTAATTTCCAAGTTGCCTCAAGATACAGCACACTGCACACACCATTGTAATCTAAACCAAATATGCACAACATACATATTTCAAACAGGAGTATTAAAAGGTTCAAAATCAAGAGATACTACACTGAAACCTGTATGGATCACTGAAGGCATGTCCTATGAGGAGTGGCTAAGGACACTGGGTTTGTCTAGTTTGGAGAAAAGGAGGCTGAGGGGTGACCTCATGGCTCTCTACAGCTTCCTGAGAAGGCGAAGTGGAGAGGGAGGTGCTGATCTCTTCTCCCTGGGATCCAGTGATAGGACACATGAGAATGGCTCAAAGCTGCGTCAGGGGAGATTTAGACTGGATATCAGGAAGCATTTCTTTACCGAGAGGGTGGTCAAACACTGGAACAGGCTTCTAGAGAGGTGGTCGATGCCCCAAGCCTGCCAGTGTTTAAGAGGCATTTGGACAATGCCCTTAATAACATGCTTTAACTTGTGGTCAGCCCTGACGTGGTCAGGCAGTTGGACTAGATGATCGTTTTAGGTCCCTGCCAACTGAGCTATTCTATTCTAAATTTTTTTCTCAACTAGGCAAAACATTGTAACTGCTGCTATGCAATTTATCTACAGTTATGAATTGGGCTTACCACTCAAGAAGAGAATCAGGCATAAGACTAACTATTTTTTCTATGTAATTATCTAATTTATTAGACTGCTTTCTGAATTCAACTTCTGCCAACTATTTCTTGACCTAAACCCCATTCACCTCCAACCCTGAACCCAGCACACGGCAGTACCTGCAAAGTTCAATGAGGCAGCATGCACTAGCAATGCCACCATCACTGACAAATTGATAGATTGTGTCTCAGTAGTCGTATTCACACGGTGAACAAAAACAGAGGCAAGATGGAAGTCACTAATGCTGCATGGGAGCGCTGTCAGGGGTGCAAAGCAGTCATCCAACTTTTCCCTTCCCACACCCATGGTATTCTTGGAGGTCAGCAGAGCAGAACTACACGAGCACTGTCTAGTTCCTCACCTATTGGAGGGGCCTGGTATCTTTCAACAGTTTTTCTCTGTCTGAGATTATATGGTCGATCATTTTCTTCTCCCTCAGCCTCTTCTACTTCTATATCTCCATCTTCTTCCTGAGACTCTGTTGGGGAGGGAAAATATTTTCAGAACACTTCTA
Organism: Ciconia boyciana; assembly: GCF_034638445.1. Lineage (NCBI taxonomy): Eukaryota > Metazoa > Chordata > Aves > Ciconiiformes > Ciconiidae > Ciconia > Ciconia boyciana. The sequence continues at coordinate 8,590,634 of NC_132936.1, read as the reverse complement.
CTTGATGCCAGAGCTATCTTCATCCTAAAAATCAACATTCTACTGGTCACTGAGAATTATTCCCCTCCTATTAATTAACACTAATTGGCAAATCACTGGAAATTTGAAGACCGAGATAAACCATTGTCAAACTTCCTTCTAGTATCCCACAGAAGGTTCTGGAAAAGCAACAGAAAGAAAAATAAATGTAGTCAAATTAATTTTAGTTGTAAAGTACGTAAAATATCACTTGACTATCCAGTATCTTTTTCCTTCAATAATTATCCTTCAAATTAAGAATAATGCCTTTCTTCTCACTCTTTTCCCATAGGAGCCTCAGAAAAACAGATATTTGAGAGAGCATGAAAAGTACAATTTTATGATTCACAATACAATTTTTACACAAAGCAAATAAACACACTGTATAAAGGTACCACCTAGGTCCATCTATTAACAGGATCAGTATTTCCATCCATGGATCTCAGAATTAAGACTGCATTCTTATTAATTGGGACAGACCATATCTCCTACAGCAGTTTCAGTTCAAAATTGAGACACACTGTGCTGAACCCTGTATGGTCCCTGAAGTTTGAGTCTGATTTCTTAAGGAAGCCAAGCATGCTATTGATCATGCCATCAAAGTTACCCATATTCCCTTCTTTCTCAATACTTTTTGAACCCACTGGCCAGTTTCACCCAAATTTTTAAAGGAAGGTAGAATTTCAAATACAGTTATGTATCTACAAGCCGCCTAAAATTCAGTGGATGGACAGAAAACAGAGACATTAATACCTTCCCCAAAGAAGGATGCAGAACTGACTACTACACATTCTTTCTGATAACTGCCACCCACTATATGAGAAATAGAGAGTCAGTTAGAACACGTATAGTTGTGGACTACGTGCATCACATCCTGGCTTGCAACAGAGGATTGTTACGAAGGCTCTACAGAGGGACCTGGACAGGCTGGACTGATGGGCCAAGGCCAATTGTATGAGATTCAACAAGGCTAAGTGCTGGGTCCTGCACTTGGGTCACAACAACCCCATGCAACACTACAGGCTTGGGGAAGAGTGGCTGGAAAGCTGCCCGGCGGAAAAGGACCTGGGGGAGTTGGTCAATAGCCGGCTCAATATGAGCTGGCAGTGTACCCAGGTGGCCAAGAAGGCCAATAGCATCCTGGCTTGTATCAGAAATAGTGTGGCCAGCAGGACTAGGGAAGCGATTGCCCCCTGTACTCGGCACTGGTGAGGCCGCACCTCGATTACTGTGTTCAGTTTTGGGCCCCTCACTACAAGACAGACATTGAGGTGCTGGAGCGTGTCCAGAGAAGGGCAACGAAGCTGGTGAAGGGTCTAGAGCACAAGTCTGATGAGGAGCAGCTGAGGAAATGGGGGTTGTTTAGCTTGGAGAAAAGAAGGCTCAGGGGAGACCTTATCGCTCTCTACAACTACCTGAAAGGAGGGTGTAGCAAGGTGGGTGTTGGTCTCTTCTCCCAGGTAACAAGCCATAGGACAAGAGGAAATGGCCTCAAGTTGCACCAGGGGAGGTTTAGATTGGATATTAGGAAAAATTTCTTCACTGAAAGGGTTATCAAGCACTGGAACAGGCTGCCCAGGGAAGTGGTTGAGTCACCATCCCTGGAGGTATTTAAAAGCCGTGTACATGTGGCACTTAAGGACATGGTGTAGTGGTGGACTTGGCAGTGCTAGGTTAATGATTAGACTTGATGATCTTAAAGGTCTTTTCCAAACTAAACGATTCTATGATTCTGCGAACATAAGGAAAGCTCTAATTTCTTCATGTTATGGAAAACAGCACTAAGGGAACATAGTATATAAACATTTAGAAACCAGGGTTTGTTCTGCTCTTTTCAGATAAACTTGCTTTTGTTTAAAGAAAACTATTTGTAGACATCTCTCAAACTTCTCCTCCTTCTAAAGAGGAGGAATCTTTCAGTGTGTACTTATTTGCAATAGTCTTGTTAATTGGTCTATTTAATAACTCCAAATCCAGATCCAAAACCAAATTACTTTCTGTAGTGCAAGATATTCCTATCTTTTGTTGAGGAGAGCTTTGTTTTATAAGTGTTTCAGACAAACCCTTACAATTCTTTACAGCCCATACCTTCTTCTTCCCCTTCTGTGGACACTTCATGGTGGTTCTGAATCCCATAGCTATTTCTCCTCAGTGATTTCCTCCTTCTTTTCACTCGAGAATACATATCCATGTTTTCCTGGAATAAAATTCACATACATTCCTATCAGTACTGTCCCCTGTCACTCACAGTGTTAGCCCACAGTTCAGTAAGTAATACTCCACACAATCTCTCGCTCCCAAGTCTTTTTCCAACAAAGCCCTCCACGGCTATACTACAAAAGCAGTCTCATTTAATAGGTGGTAAAACAACTCTCCCAGTCCATCTAATACATGTCTAACATCAGTATCAAGCTGTTTTAGGGAACAAAGCAGATGACAGTCCCCGGTCCTGTTTTCAGACTACCAGAGTGTGCTTCAAACCAAAGGAGAACCACCACAGTACCTCATGAGAACATGGAAGTCAATTAATCAATAAAGAAAACATGATTTAGTATATATCGGTGAATTTTGTTCTGAATTTGAGTTTATCGAGTTTTTTTAATGTTATCCACTGAAGAGGATCTGAAACCTTTTGACAGAGCTACAGACAAATGTATGGAGATTGCAAAAACAAAACACACTCGCCCTTGGTATTACTTTTATTCAAGATCTGAGACATCCTGCACTTACAAATTCTGTGTCTGTCCACATTCGTAGCCGTTCTACTTCCCCAGACCGCCTATTTCTCCTGATGTTAATATTATCCATTTCCTGTAGGACAGCTTCAGCAGTACTAAAATATATGCAATAGTTAACACAAAAAAAAAATTCAGTCTTAAAATAGTAGACATGCAGAACCTTTCACACAGCATCCAACAACCTAACATATCTAATTCTATGGTCTTTATGGCTATTCCAAGGTCTACAAGTCAACTAAATATACAAATGAACTAAAATCTGAAAATTTTAGGATAGCTTCTCGAATCTATCAATTAACTACAAAACCAACCATAATAAAGAAAACTGAAAGATGAACCTAAAGAATATAAACTAAGGAGTATGCAAAAGAAGAAATGCTGATGCTATTAAAATTTGGGGTTCAAATTAGGCTGTAACATTTTAAAAAACATTTTTAAAATTTTTTTTGCTCAGTGTAAATTGTAACATACATTTCTAACTGCTTATAAGTTAGATTAGGTGTCAGATAAGATTAAAGTTTGCAGAATAAGACAGTAAAGCTTTTTACCTACATAATTATAATATTGGGAAAGCAATTAATGCCTCCACCCCATAAGCTTTACAGCTTCTTATCCTGGCCTCAGAAAGACACTAATAAAAAAAAAAAAATCCTTTGTGTAAATGTTAAATCAGTAACAGCTAGAATTTCATCATTCATTATTTGAGCTCACTACTCTACTATTTCTCATCTACTATTTAATTAGTCTACATTTCCATTATCTGAAGCATTTGTAAACAGCTGTCAAAACAACAGTGGTGTTTAAATAATAACCTTGGCCAAGATGCTTCATTGCTAAGGAAGAAAACAACAGAGTACCCGCCAAGCCAAGACAATTATTTGGCCACCTGTCTTGAATACCTACTTACTGCTCTGTACAGCAGTTAACAGTAGATTTCCACTGGAATTCTACTGTAACTGTATAATAACTGTAAGAAGGCAGAAACTTTCACTTCCTGTCTTTCAAGTTGTTTAAAAGTAAATCTAAGGGCTGAAATCCTGTCTAGAAAGAAGTCAACAGAAGTTCTGGTCACAGAAGTCAGTAAAGTCAAGTTTCATTATGAGCGCCCCTCTCAATTTTCAAAAATTCTTCTAAAATATCTGTGATGTGTGATATAACCACTTCAAGTAAAATCATGCTACAGTTCGCTATCAAAGAAAATAGGGTTGGAGGGGACCTGGAAAAGTCCACCCGCTCTGCCAGGCAAGAACAAACTACACAATACCTAAATCATTCCTGCCACATTTGTCTAACCTGTTCTTAAAAACCTCCAGTGATTATGGGACACATTGTTATCAGTATAAGTTCATATATAGACTTCAGTACCATGATCTTATCAAATTACAATCTTCATGGTAGACTTTTTCCTATTGTTGATGAGGAGAGGGAGATTCAACTGCAACTAGAAAAATAAATGTAACTCAATATATATTTGTAAACTGATACCAAGCAGTTACTGAGTAAACTGAGAAAGAAAATTAAATTAATAAAAGATTCAACAGAATACATTTTACAATAAAGATCATACTTGGCAATTAAATGTTTATGTTTAAATCATTTTCCAAGCACTAGAGCAAGCAGTCTCTCACATATGTGACTATTAAAACCCATTTTACAGGTGGGAAAATTGAGACATATTAAGTGACCTGTCCAAGCCACATAGAAATAATATTTCAAGAAAAGTATTTCTGGCTCCCATTCCTATGCTCAGACCAGACCGTGCCTCCCTCTCTGACCTACTTTGTCTGCACAGTAAATGTCAAAAAGTGACACCCACCCTATGTGAATTACTAACAAATGGTAAAAAACAAAAACAAAAAAAGAAAGCTACAAACTTTTGATATTTTATGATCAAAATCATACGAGCAAAATCTAGAAAGCTTCCAAGCATTGTTGCTAGTCACCTATTTACATCACATTTAGGGTATCACTACATAAACAGGTTACTAAGAAACAAACTAGGGTGTGGATTTACAGCGCGTCAGCCACTCTGCAATAACTGCCAACATAGACAGTTTTATCCAGGTGTAAACAGAAAGTAGCTTACTCCTCAATGAAAGTCTGGTAAGCTGCTTTGCATTTAGAGCATGGATAACATAGGCAGTTACAGCACAGGACCCAGCCTGTAACTTAAACCACAATCCAGCTTGCCTCGATGCTAATACATTCCCACAGTAAAACACATAGATGGCACTGGAAGACAGGGTTTTCTAACTTTTTAAAAAAATCATTAAGATGCTTTGTGAATACAACTGAAGTATCCCCACATACCTGTTTACTAGCTGATCAAACAATAAACTCTGATTCAAAGTTTCAAATCTGTTTTTCCTGGACCGACAACTTTTTCTGACTTCTATATCTCCGTTTATGCAAGCATGGTCCCCATCTCCCTTTTTTTCCCCTCGAAGGGGATGGCTTTTGAGAGCTAAGAGAAATTTGTATTACTACTTCAAAATGCAGGAAACAACATTTTCACAAACAAGAATTAATAAGAGAATACTTAGCAAGGACAATAAACCAAAAGTTATGGAGCATAGTATGAGCACCCTTATATTCACTAAATAAATATATTTTTTAAATTCCTATCAAAATTGTTTTACAAGCTATTTCTTCAGACTCAAGCTTGTTTCCTTATATGATAATCTTATTTTATGATGAAAATTTGGCATTCAAATATCCATTAAATATTTTTAAGTTAACATCAATACTAAAATGCACACTTGGCCCACAGTTTCAATTCTTAGTCTTTCAAATACAGTATCAAAAGGTCAGATACAACATACTGATTTCACAAGCAAATCTGTATCAGCTACTCTGTACAGTGCCAAACAAAAAGGGATCCCACTTCTGATTGTTCCTTAGGCACCACAATAAATAATAAAAATACCAAAAATGCTTAATGGATTAACACTTACATAGAGTCAACACAGAACTAAACGAGACAGAACTGATGAAAAAGGGACACGAAAGACACAGTGGTTTTAGCTGAGATATGCAACGAGATGGCGAGTTTGTAAGGTACAAGCATATAGGAAAACTGTTCAAGGTAGCAGGAGCTGCAGACAAGGCAGGTCTCTATAAAGCAATAGTAGAGTTAAGTAATGTTAAGAACCACAGAAGGCCAAATTTTAAATGAGCAAAGAGAGTAAGTAAATTAAAGAGACCAGCTGGGAGAGGAAGGCCAAAATTAGTTCATAACAGTAAATTTGGGAATTAAGGAAAACATCAAGATCATGGCCAAGAGGTCTGAATTGAGAAGAGAAATGGAATTTCATCTAAGAATGTTCCCCATGTCCACAGAGAGCATCCAAGATGTTGACAGAAGAAAACTGAGCCAAAACTGTAACTTTTCTGGTCAAAATGGTCAGAGTAATCAGTAAAGTTATTAAAAATATACGCAACTAAAAATCATTGACATAAAATTGTTAAATGTAAAAGCAGATACAAAAGGGTCCGCTGTAATACACTTACATAAGCTACGTCCATTTGGTAGTGTAGCACCAGGCTGAGAAGTTAACCTAGGAAACAATTTATATTAGACACACAAATAACGTTAACGCTCCTTAGCCAAGTAAAAGTTACACAGTGAAAATAGAACTTTAAACATAGAGTGTTACACGATACACTGCGACTTCAAAATCTTTGTGACACGTAGCCTCTGAAGAGTCGACTTCATGCCCAGCATTGGAATGGGGACAAAACTGCCAAATACCAATTATATGAATCCCCCCAATTATCTAAACATCTCTCATTAATCCCTCCAATGTTCCCTCATGCCATGTCCTACTATTAACTCTCCCCTTAAGTTTCAGAACAGGATCTTGATATAGCTCTTCAAAGGCAATTATCATTCAAAGACTTCGGCTAAACTGGTAGAAGCACGAAGAGCTGTTTTGTACTCACAGAAAAAGAATAAATTTAACAAAATTACCAACTCAAGTGAATGGGATTTATTTATGCTGGGTGTACTTAAAATCAGTAAAAAATATTTTCATGTTCTTTATTAATCTGGTATTTTGAATTCCTTTTTAAATTAACTTTTAGGAAAATTAAGCCCTACTACATCACAGTCTAAGACAAAAACATATTCCAGAGTTTTCTGCAATTTTATTGGGTAAGCAATTGTTCCTTCATTCACCTATCTTTAAAAAAATTAAAATATTCTTATCTGTTAGACATGATTTTACTAAAAGATAATTTAGAGTAGAATACAAATGAACAAAAACTCTGCAACCACTGGCAGACTGTTAAAAGTAATGTGTCAACATCGCTATGCAAAAAAGCGAAATAAATCAGGCAAAAGGAAAAAAAAACCTAGCTCTCTTCTACCCTCAGAAATACCAAGTACTTTACAGACATATACTGCACACCAGTACTGGATAGGGAGGAACTCCTTGTTCTCAAAGTGGTAAACTAAAATGAATTTGATGGGAAAGAAAAAAAGGAGGGGAAATCTTAATAGCAGCAAATGCAATCTGAGCTTGAACGTGACCAAGAGTTCAACAAAGAGTTCAACTCAGAGGCACAGAAGATGTGGGCTTTGCTATTATTTTCCTAAAAAATGTATAACAAATCCTTATAAAACAAAGGTAACCTAAGGATTTTTGCAAGGGCTGGGTAGCAACACAGAAAACCACATTTACAAAAGTCCACATTCAACTTTCCAATAACATTTTTCTGGTCAGATATTTTAAGTATTCTAGAAACCACAACTGAAGAAGTGAAATTTTATTATACTAAAGGTTTAGCAACAAAACTTTTGGGAAAAGTCTTAGAGACTCAAGATCACCATTAGGCCCAGCACTTTGGATTTTGGCAGAAAACAACAAAAAAAAACTCAGATGCAAAGACATGTCGCAGTGGGTTTTACATGAGTAACAACATGAGTTCCAGTATCCTGACCAAATTTCAGTTGACACAGTGATCTAAATTCTCCCAGCCACATTAATTTTTTTTTTTTTTTACCTCTTAGCATTTCTAATAGGTACAGTACAAGTCTATAATTATAAACAAAAGAAACAGAAGGTGCATGAGTTTCAATACCTTCCCAGATGACCATGGCACATAATATGCTATATTTGATTTATTCTGTTTTAAAAAGGAAAAACAATAGAGAGATCTATTTTAAGATTTACATAGTTTTTAAACATACTTCATCCTAGCAGACAACAGTCCACTAGTGAATTACAGTCATTCTTAGATACAAAGCAGTGCAAGAATGATTTTGATTTGTACATAAATATGAAATATGTATCTACAAAAGAGTCGGTATTAACTGAAAGTTCATGGCACAGGAACATACTGTCTACACCGTCTCATAATTACTTGTAATCATGTGAAGAACCTTACAAACACAAGAATGCTTTGTAAAATATTATTAATCAGAGTTATAAAAATGTGGCAGTATTGAGGCTATATCTAATAAAATACAGTAATTTACTTGAGCTCACCCAAACAGGGAAGAGAAGATGAAAACGACAATGGAAAGAAAGAAACTTGACCATTATCCATTCCCTGAAGATGAGGATAATACCGATTTCCTAATTAAAATGTCGTGTCTTCTTACAGCTTGAGTACATAAAAATACCAATTAAGTCACTAAATTTGCATGTATCAAGAATCTAGAATTCACACTGCATCTTATAAAATTACTTCCCATTTTTGCACAAATTTGCATAGAAAGGAAACACAGAGATGAGAGGATTGATTTAACCCACATTCCTGGAGTCTTAAACTAAAAGAAAATTGTATTAAAATAACACACTTCAAAAAATACGCTCTTGAGTGTGAGCTGCAGCTCACTGCAGAAATAGTGTAAGCAGGTTAACAATACAGGAAAAACTGGCAAGACTTCATTTTTCTCTTGGCACCAAGTTACCTGGACTGTCCAGTTGAGATGCTCCATTCCTCTCGCTGCCCAGTACTGCGTGATTTTGATTTGTCTTTGCACACAGGATCAGCATGTTTTGAGGTACGTTTGGCGGGAGGAGATATGTGGCTATCACTCAAACTAGCATCACTACCTTCATCTTTCTGTAAAGAAAAAAAGCATCAGACCGTACTTAGTTGGCTCATTGGCATACATCCTTACAGAAAGAAAGGAAACTTAAGCTTAGTAAAGGGGAAGTCTCTATCAAACTCTTAATATTTCACACAAGCTGGTTACTAAAAATGTTTATTCTGAAAACATTACTGGAAACTACAAAAATATTTAATTTTAAATATTAAACTTTTCTATAATATTTTACATTTATTTCTGAACAAGCATTCTGTTTCTCTAACCCACTGTATTTTGTATATCATATGTGACACTGCTACCCTTACCGTACTTGCAAAAGAACTAATAGTGCAATAAAGAGAAAAAAGGACTGAGGAAAATTAAGATACTTAGAAACACAGCATGAATTTATTCTACTAACATTATCTTTGTCTTTAAAATGCATACACAGTCACACTATGCTCTTCCTTCTTGTAAGAGTTTTGCAATACCTTGTTCTCTTCTCTAGACTGTCAAACACAGCTAGGAGTAACTGAAAGTGGATGTCATACTTTTACAGCACTTTTTGTCTAATGTGTTCATTAACAGCATTACACACACTAACAACATTAGTCTTAACACCTTTAAGAAGCACCTAAACTCTACCAGAGGGTTTTTTTTTCCTGTTGCACTTATCAAAGGTAGTGTAGACAGAAGCTCAAAGATAGTAGCAAGGGATTACTTCAGAGCTCTACATAAGAAGTGGAGAGACGGCAAACTTTGGAGGATCTGCTTCTATTAAGGTGAACTACAAAAAAAAAAAATCAAGATTCTATAAACCACAAATTTCTAGAAATTCACAAATTTCTATAAACCACAAGATTCTAAAAACCAGCTCATGGAAACAGTCTTGATTAAAAAACTAAATATCCTCTCTTGCAACAACAGAGTAACCAATTTCCGAATATTAAGGTCCATGAATTGTCAGTAAGCACTTAAACTAAGAACAAAAGATAATTTTACTTATATGCAAGGAGATGATCACGGAAGTCCCGTTTGTCCATCAGGCTTATTAACAACAACCATCTGGTTTGTACTCCAGATAATTCAACATCATGATGTCTCACATACTCAAGAAAATTTAAAAAAAAAAAAAAAAAGGCTTTTTCTTAAGAGAGGAAGACAATCATAGCACAGTATTTAGAAAGTGGCAAAGCCTAAAGAAATCCAAATGTATGGGTGCAGTTCAACAAGACAGCTCAGCAGCCTGGCTACACAGCACCACTCCAATCTCCTTTGATCTTCTCCTGATGGTTCTCCGGCCCACCCATAAACCAAATCAGCTCACTAAAGCTTCAGAAGTTCACTTTCCTTCTGTTAGATTAGCTTTCTACCTGGTTAGTGAGCTGAATCGTTTCAATGAGGGATCAGACAAGTACAAAAGATAATGCAAGAAAAAAACACGAGGTGAGGACGGGACCACTGTCTGCAGGAACAGAAAGCTGCAAGTGAAACGGACTGACTACATCATGCCTTAACATTTATTTTTATATGTTACATATAAATATATAGAATATTACAAATAAATATGTGTTTATTTATATATATTAACAAATATTAACTAATATTAAATACTTACAATACTACTAATAAATTAATAAATACGGTATTCATTCTGATATAGTATTTATTTACCGAATATGTTGTACATGATTTTCATTTATACTATAAATACTTGTAAATACCTTTGATAATACTAAAAATACTAAATACTAAAAACTAGTATTAAATGCTAACCAGCCCATGTTCACATCTCATTTTAAAAGTAGTTTTAACTTTGATAATTGTTAGCCTGTCAAGGTAAATCCAGGGAAAGGAAGAGGTCTATATTAAGATTCAATCTTAGGACTCATTTAACCCTAGTAAAAAAACAAAACAAAACCCACACTTTTTTCTTCCTCATTATTTCACTTCTTCAGGAAGTACATCAATGTAACTCAAAATAATATCTATATCAGAAGATCATAATTAAAACTTTAAATTAGATGAAGCAGAATTTGGGATCTAAAACTAAGACTTAGTCCAAGCGGTAGCAGAAGTAACTACCACCATTCCTAAATACAGAATACCTGCACCTTGCATGGCACTCTAAAAGACATGTGCAGCCAGCCACCCTGCTGTTTTCCATAACACTGCAAGTACAAAATACCAACTTGTCACTAAATTTTAATAGTGTACATATCCACTTCTAAATACTGTAAGCATTTGTGTATGTATTTTTTTGCTTTAATCAGCCACGAGTTTATTTGTGGACTTACAGAAATACATCATTGCTAAGTCAATTTTAGCAACTACTTTCTGAAACTACAAGAGCTACCCTGTGCAGGACAGAAGCAGAGTTTCAGGGTAAGCCACAGAACCAGTTTTAAACCGGCTAGGTGAGACAGAGAAAATGAAGCTAAGAAAGAGGAACAAGCATGTAATGAAGCTTTATGAGGGCTAATATTAAAGCTATTTTGTGAGCAGTGAAATTAGTAATGCATAGGTTCCTATACTCCATCTCTACCCCTTCCCATGCAAAAATCCTAACTCCTCCAAGGTCTCCTATGACCACCTTTCTCTGCATTTCCTCCAGTTACCTGCCTCTAGTCCCAAGTCTCAAAATTAGCTAGTATTCCTCATTTGTCCTATCTATTTATTGGTCAAAGGCAATACAGCAATGTAGTTACTTCTGAGCTACATGCATGCCAAGTGGTCAGCCGGCAGGTAAAACAAAATATTAGCGATTAACCTAGAGACAAAATCTGCTACTTCAGGTCTCCCTCTGCTACTGAGTTACTAATATTTACAAAATTTATAAAAGCTGAGTATCTTTGAAATCTCTAGTACTGTTAAATGAACAGATACTGGCTAATAGCTTCAAAAACTGGAAGGGCAGGCTAACCGTCAATGTGATCACATTAGTGCAGTTGCTTAAGGAACTAGACTAGCAATGAAGTGGCTTACTTAACAGAGGCAATTTCTGGTTATTCTCTGTTTAGGATATTATTTTCAGTCAAGCCTCATTTGTGTGCATATTAACTCTACACAGTTAACTTAGCAAGTACAAAGCAAGTCTAAATTTTTAAGATAGTCAAGCCCAAATACTAACTTAAGTTAGTACACCTGCTGTAGAAGGTGCACTAACATACAAAATGTTTTACCCTGAAGTAGTGACAAGGCTACTACAATGAGAAATCACTGACATTTTAAATATATTAGTAAGAATCCAAGCTCCATTTTCCAGTTAACAGACAATCTTAAAAATTCAAGCTCTAGGGAATCAAATCACACCTAGACTGCCATCCAGAATTTTCACCTACCTGCAGTAAAATATGGAGATGGAGCTTTCATTACACTCAAGAGATTAGCCAAACTGGGATATGCGAGAACAAGAAAATAAATTAATTTCAATCTGAGAAGCCTTTACAGAGAGCAGTCTATCCACCACCTCCTCCCATTTATAGCAAAAGAGGTCTAATGATTCCACTGCACTCAACTTGCTCCCTCAAGTAACTGGGTCTCAAGCCATTTATACCTTCAATGATTAAAAATAGTACTTCAGTTTCAACCCAGAAACTTATTACTTAACAGTACACATCCTGAAAATGTTCTGGGACTAGAAAGAGAAATGTATGATACAAGCAAACTTAAAAATTAAGAAATTAATAACACAATTGCAGAAGTAGGAACCAATGCACTGAACTCAAAGCTCCTAATGAAACACTAGCACTGAAGCAAACGCACTCACATGCTGAGAGAATGCAGAGCATACGAATTAATAAAATCATAATCATGTCAGAAATTGCCTGGAAGCATACCAAAGCCACAAAGAAAAAGTAAGCACAGAAGAATCAAAAAATGAGTTTACATAGTGTCAGGAAGTACAAAGAGGTAAACAAAATTTAGCACAACTGTACTGATCTAACAGAAATGAGAGACCCACCAAACTCCAGCTGTGATCCAGAACAACCAGAACCCAGCACAGCTTCTTATGGAAAGCACTCTCACTAATAATGAGTAAGGAAATAACTGGAGTTAATGGGATACCACCCGTGGTCCAGACTGGCAAACAGTCTTCATTATCTTTGGATTCAAGAGTAAAATGGAACGTGACAGCTGAATGAATACTGCAAATTAGCTGTTGAGCTAAGATTCAACAGCAAGAGCCTTGCAGAGGTAGCGGGGCAAACTCCGGTAACATACCTCCACTGAAAGCAGTTGAATAATGGTAGCGATAAATCTAGAAACCAAATCTAAAATGAGTACGTAAATAAAGCAATAAGATAAATATAGCTGTATACTTATCTCTATGTTTTCTCTACTTTGTATGAAAAGGAGAAAGATGAAAAAAATGTTTATTATAATACCCACATTCATGAACAAGCTACAAAAACACTGACATACAATATTACCTGTAGTCTCTTCCATATCATCCCTAAATTTCAAAATAATAATTTGATACTAAACGTTATAAATAAAGCTGTTAGAGACAAGTCCTTAAGTTTTGAGAGAAGACAAACTAGAAATCAATGAACAAAACTGACTTCTTCCTTCTCAATCTGTCCTTTTAGAAAAGAAGTGACTACACCGATAGTCTTTCAGCATGACCAAAGGACACACATACCAAGGGAGTCCTCACCAGCAAGGGCTTGCCTTCCGGTACATCACAGGGACCAGCTAGCTAAAGCATGATAGCTGATTAATTTTCAAGTTAAAATATAAAGACTACTTCTAGCATACTGAAGGGGAGGGGGTAGGGATTTTTTTGTTTCTTCTGTTTTTTAAGTAAGTTGAATCTCCTGGTCAAGAGAATGTCTAAAGAACTCCTCACTGCACTGCTTGTCTAAACATCACAAGACAACCATAATCCAGCAGTCTTGGTAATACAGAATGAGTACGAACCATCTCTATCACTGTCATCTCCAAGTACATGAACGCAAGTTCATAGAGTTTTTGAGTAAAGGATGACATAACATCCAAACCACAACCACACCTTGCTGTTTCTGAAAAAGACTCCATCTGGTTTGCCACAGGTTCAGCTCTATTAAAACACAGGTATGCAGATATGAATATTTGAGTTTTCCACCATGGTCAAACTTGCTCTCCTTGCCATATATTTTGTGGGTCACACCCTTCTTCTGACTAACTCTCTGACACACCCAGAAAGTTAGCATGATTGCTCATACGACTTCACAGATCAGACGTGAGAGTTTTCAACCCAGTGTTTTAAACCTTTCAGCATCTATGTTTTTCTCTTTTCTATGACCTCTTCCCTTGTCTAAGACATGAAATTAAGACACACTGACATTCAATCTTCAGCTGATCGATCCTATTCCTCTGCATTTTGTTAAAAGCAGAAACTATTTTAATTAGTTTTTTCTTTTTGACACACTGAACAAGCACAAAATGCCCCAAATTTACTTTTGCCTTAATAATAACAAAATAAACATTTTCAAGAAACCTGTTTCAGCTACAGGTTTTCAAAACCTCTACTCACAATTTTACTTAATTCTTAGCTTCTGATATTTAAAAGTAACTTTTTCCTCTCCATTAGACACTCTGAAAAGACAACAATGACTTCAGACATCTCTCAATCTTGTTTTTACCAACTTTGGAGAAATTGAATCCAGGTCCTCCAGTTACTTCTAATGTAATTTAAAATGTATCTGGTGAATAACAACACATCTTCTCAGATGTCCCACAATATTCATAATCTGGATTAATATTTTAAAAGTACGTGTGAAAAAAATCTGATCTACCTTTTCCCCTACCAGTTCATGCAAAGTGTTTGTGGAAATGGGCTGTCCATTAAAAGAAATAAAATACACACTCAGGGATATTTAATGCATTTAATAAACATTTTTATCCCACTGGTATAAAAAGATAAAAGTTGTCTTTCCAAAATAAAACTTGTATTCATGAAAAAAATGTGATTGTGTCCCCAGTGTACCAATTAGTTAAGCTGATCACTCATCTTTGCCCTCAGATAACTCTTCAGTTAACAAATAACTTGCTTTTTCTGCATTTAAACTATAACATCATTTCAAACATACCAATAAAATACACCAAAAACACTCTCTATCTGTCTGTCCAGTGATTCTGGATAAGCCACTTGCTCCCTTGTGTACCAGTTTCTGCAAAGGTAAAAAATAGGGATTAAAACATTAACTTCTACAAATTTATTGCATTAAAGACCTACTTTAAGATCTATTGATGAAAGTTAGGTAAGAGCTAGGCATCCTTCCTAATGCATTTTTGGACTACACATACTAAGCAATTAAAAAAAAATCAAAAGACTTCACAGTCTCTTTGAGATATTTTTAGTTTTGCTCTTATTTAGTTCCAAGTTCTAGTAACTGGATCAAACAAATCTTCTACCATGACTGTGATAATGTCATCTGACCAGAATCTAGTAAATCCCTTCAAATCCTATTTCAATTTTTTAAGTTCAACACTTCGCTTTATAGCATCTTCACCAAAAAAAAAAAAAGGGGGGGGATGGGAGAGGATGGGACACTAAAACTGTCCTCATGCTCATTACAAATTTTCAGCAGCTGAAACGCTCTCATCAGCACGCTCAAACTAGGGCCACACCTTGCCTTATGCATCTGCACTCTCCTAATTTCAGGGTAACACACTGCACTACCCACTCTCTCCAGCACCAACACATCCTTGCAAGCTCCTCTCCCCTCCCCATCCCAACCCACGTTTTCCTGGCAAATGCCCTTAGCCTCTCTTCTATGGGAGGACTGACTACCTGCTTGCTGGGAAGAGGTAAGACCTGATACAATTGTCTGGGGGAAGAAGGTAACATGACTCAACTCCAGGTCACAGCATAATACAGCAGACTGTACTCAGGTCGGTACACTGTGTACTGCTGCATGCTAAACATCTGCCTTTGTGTCCTAAAAATCCAGTGAAGTATACTGCCTGTGCCTTCAAATGACAAGAAGCTGGGAAAAAATTTATTTGGATTAAAGCACATGAACTATCTTTTAAGAACTTCAAGTTTCATTAAGGACTTTGTTGTATTAACCTTACTGATAGCCTGAAAAAAGACAAAGTTGGCTTAAAAGAACCCATCTTCTGGTCACAGTTCTCTAATTTCCACTTGTTTGCACACAGTCATTTATCAGACATTGGCTCTCCACAGGTGTTAAGGAAAAATAACAAGATTCATGCTTAAGTGCTTGATGATCTTGGAATAAACAACAATTAATGCTGTATTTCATTGGTGATAATGGTAGTACAGAATGCCTCAATTGCAGGATGATCTAAATTCTTTTAACATTCAGCTTCTGTATTTTTTTTTTTCAGCAAACAATGCTTACGTCAATAATAGCCATTAAGAATATAAAGAATACCATCATCTAGACTTTTTCAGAAGAATAAATTCTTCCCAACTCATTCAGGTAAAAAAACATATTTTTTGCATGAGATCTGCTTCATTTTTTTCAATAGATTTCCATTTCATTTCCTGGAACTCTTCAATTCTAGAATTCAGGTTATTTAATAAATGTGAAAGCTTTTGAGAAAAGTTAGAAGTTTACAAGTTAAAAACAGAAACCACTACCTACAACACTGTTTATTGTGTATTTTCACACTTGCAACCATTCCCCCTGTCTGTTACAGAACAAGACACCTGTTCGTCTCCAGGCTGAGTGCCTTTCAACAGCTTTTGATCTGACATCCAAAAAACTCTTGCAGTCTACGGATTACTTGTAGGTTCATGAAAGAAAGGGAGAGTGAGCTACAGAGCAGCCTCTGCCAAACTATGACTGAGCCCATAAATAGCGAGCTGAGGTTTGTCCTCCACCCATCATCATTGCCCCACTCCAAGCATTTCCACCATGAGCATTCCTCTCCTCTCCTTCGTGCCTTCACTAAAATTACGGTGACTTCGTGAATTTTTGGCTGATAACCAAATCAGAGGGATGGAGGGGAGGCAAGGGGAAGCAAGAGGATGTGGGGGAAGAGGGCTAGTTTCAGCTGGACCAGCAACCTGATACTGATCCAGCTGATCACTTGTCCAGGAAAGCATTAATATTGGCAAGTCTATTCATTTTCACAACTGCAGAGTTAACAGCTTGCAGCACATGAGAAACCACACACCTTCAGAAGAGCAAGTCTACTGAGAAGAGGTCTCTGTTTGCTGTATGGGGGTCCACACCTCACTCAGAAGTTTTTCTAGAAGATCCACATATCACAAGTTTTTAAAACCACTGACCTTCCTAATTTAACATTAAAGGAATACTGAAAGCAAGACATTTTTAGTCAGAACCATATTAACCACTTCCATGAGTTTCTAGATTCTGTTAACAAAGACTTTTAAAGCAAAAATTATATTTATGTAAACATTCAAGAATGACTACAATTCAGAAGTGGAAAAAATGAAAACATTCAAACAGCAACTGTTTTCCTACCCTTAGTCCTCAAAAATCCATCTTGTTTCTGCAGAACAACCCCATCCCAAAGAAAGTCTGGAGGACATGGCCTCCTTTTAGTACTACTATAAACCTAAATAAAGAAGCAGAATGATCTGAATGAGGACAGCAAGTAGAACAGAGAGAGCCCTTGGACCAGAGGGCTCCCCAAGGTTTGGATATGACCAGGTACTTGATTCAGTAAACTAAGCAAGAAAGTATCTGTAGCAAGTGAAGCTACAGGAAGGTGGCCTTCTGTGTGAAAAAGATGTGGGATTAAAAACAATTCTCTATCTCTAGCTACAATGCACTTGAAGACTGTATTCCAAAAGAAAAAAACCAATTAAAATTGTGTAAAATTGTAATATGAAATCTTAAGATTAATGTAGTGAAATTTAAATCATAATAAAAACAACATTCAAGGTCTGAAAGATAAATCAGAGAAATAATAGAAGGTAGTTATTAAGTATTTGGAATGAGGGATTGCTGAAGCATGGCAAAAAATTTCAATGCAAGTAATCTCTTCCATGTGTACAGAAAGAACAGCTTCTTCATTTCAGGTTATTTAAACGGCTCGGCTCAACTACTTATCCATTTAAAATGAAGCAATTGACTGCACGTTGGAGAAAAGCAAAAAGCCCATTTCACAAATTATGAAAACGCCCAAACAGAAGCATCTGCTGCGAGTGCAACTGGACACAAACTTCCCACCAAAGCTTTACATTAGTTCGGTCATTAACATGCACTACTAGAAGCAAAAAGATAAACCCACAAAATTCAGAGTGGGCTACAAAAACTATGGAACTTGGACAAGGTCATAAATTCTGTATTTCTGGTAGGAGTACTAAAGCTACCTCCTTTATATCTAGTTCAACTGGAGTTGAAGCTATTATAGCATACACATACTCAGCAGTGCAAAATGAAAAAGCTTACAGAAGATAACACATTAATCTTACAACAGGTGAAAAGTGGCCTGTTTTAATAGCTACCAAGCAAGAAGAAATTAAATTTATTCAGGAAAAGAGTCCAAGCAAGTACAAATGCAAAACAACACTTGAACAATTTAAAGCAAAATTAATGGTTAAAATAAACCATGAAAATCCCATCAAAGGTAATAAAGACAATATTTCAAGAGTAAACTCAGAGATGGAAAATTGTTGAGAAAAAGCAGCAAAGCATGAAGAGTACAAAAAAAAAAGTATGAAAAAGGCTGAAAAAATATTGTCAGCTCCCTTTGCAATAAGTGGGTTCATGAGTGATATTACCCACACACAAAGTAATACATTAGAGCTAAAACATCTAATAAATAATCAGCAACCTTTAAAACTGTCACAGCTACAAAATAAGAGCAGTGAAAGCTTCAGCTCGCTGATGCCTACTTGCTGGATGCTTTGGTTTGAGAAGGGTGTTATGAAGTTTTACGCAGAAATCATTTAAAGCATCATTAGATTGGAATGAAAACTTTTCCACAGTATAGCAAATACTCAACAATTTAGGGCAGGATGTGCAAAACTATACCACATCCAACTGAAACTGCAGAGGGATGGAGGTGATCAGAATGTAATTACCTGAGCTAATTATCTTGCATAACCCCAAGCTGTATGCCACTCTTGCAAAATTGTCAGGGGATCTCTCACGGCGATGGGTTAAGCCTTCTGCTTAAAGTTTAAACTGAGAGACAGTAGTTGGAGAAGCAGCTTTTACTAATATTACTTTGGGACAAGCCCAATATTCAGAGGAAGCAATGCAGCACACCAAACATCAACACCATTTCCTGAGTATTCTTTGGAGGTCTTATTCACGCACTGGATTGCTTCCTTTTAAGGCCCTGTAACAGTGTGACGGCAAAGACAGCCAGCTTCGAACGGGATGCGCAACTGCCTCCCAAAACGAACCGTGTACACTCCAGAGGTGTCCTGACTTCTGATAGTGGCCCAGACTGATTTGGCAAGATACGTAGGAAGAATTCAACCTCGGGACACCCCTTTGGAAACATGGAAGGATTACAAATGCTGACTGTATGGTATTTTGACAGAAACTTGGACATAGATTGCTTCCAACAATTGCTCAATTTCCCACTGTTCACAGATGTATTAATACCACGCGCTACCAAGGAACAGACTGCACGATTCGTTTCAGATCACTGATTTTCTCCTCCTAAGTCCCAAAAGAGCAGCAGACCACTAAAACAGAAAGAACCCGACATTTTATTACGGACTGAAAAGATGAGCTTCCTTGGGAAACCGGCTTTAATTGAAATTGTTTGGAATAACTTCACAAGGTTCTGTATTTCAGGATGTATTTCAAAGAACTGTAAAAGCGTTAGCCTCAGCACCTTTATTTATGTTACTACAAACTCGAACAGTAAGACAATTCAGTTCTTTAAAAACACAGATATTTGAGAGGAGCTTTTTTTTCCCTGAAGAGCTTTACATGCGGGTGGCCAGCAAGTGTAATTTTTCCAGCATAAGGAGGAAACTCTAACTTTTTCTATAGTTTTATTCTAAACCACAGAACATTCAGAACACTGTAAGACACTCTGCAAAGACGACAAAGACAATATGCTAATCTGAATCAGGCTCTTTCATAAAGGAAAATTTAATTTTTAGGAAGCTCTAAGGCATATGTTTAAAGCTAGTATTTTAAGAGAAATAACAATTTTTTTTTAAAGTTCATTTTCTACATTTTTAATAGCTGACCATTAAGGACTTTCTAAGGAATACAACGTAGCAATGAGCTTATGCTACAAAAGCTGCATTATCACCCAGAAATCAGAAAAAATATTTACTGTTACAGACTGAGAAATTACAGTAAGAGACACTGAATTATATTGGTATTACAGAGCACAAAAATGCTGCTTAGCTTTATACCTTCCCACACTACAGCACTCGATGTCAATCCTCAAGTCCGTGTTTGCTCCTATTAGCAATTAAGTACAATGGAGAGCTCTAGGTTGCCACCAAGTAAGTTGAACGATGTTGGCAGTACTACTTTTAGCTAGGATCCATGTTACAATTATCACAGTGCCCTCAAGTAGCTCTTAAGGCACTGCTAATGCTTTCTTGGCTAATTAAATTAAGCTAATCTTGTAGACATTTCTAAAATGTCTAACTAATATGCTGACATGATTTAAGAGTGTTTATTTCACAATAAATTCATTCGTTTTCTTGATCAACATTTTTGATTTGTGTTTTGAGATGACTGAGAAAAATAATTTCAATTGCCAAATAAGTGTTACCAGCAATCTCAACTCAATATCTGAAAACATCAGACATTAGGAAATCTAGAGCACAAATTTAACCAGTTATGGTCACAGTCTCCTCAATGCTTTCATAGTGTGAATGAAGTCCACTAGATTTATAAGCCTTGTGTTAACAATTCTATGTTTCTGAAGACTGTGGAAGATTTTGATGCACTTTTCTTGTCAGAATGCTTTAATATAAAGCCATAACACTTCCCAAGTTTTAATGCTAGAAAGAACAAAAACATATAATTTATAAAAATTTATGTAAGGATAGCTTTGATTTCTATTAAAATAGTGTGTAAATCAATCCTGGAAATGGGAAGAAAACATAGCCCAGTTTTTCCTCTCCGTACCCTCTCTATGCACTCTGCTACATCATTTCAGAGAATAAACTTCCTGGCTTCTTGATCCATTTAGTGAGGGATTTCGTTCATTTTAATCTGGCTTCTGGTCAGTGGACACACATGTATTCATCTCAATCGCTGAATGCATGGTCGCCAGTCAATAATTCAAAACAGTTTACTTTTCAAAGACTGACGTCATTGCTTTCTCTAAGATGAGCAAGTACTATAGAGGGAATACAGAGAATACGATAAAGGCATTTAGACTATTATGGCCCACTTCCACAGAATGTGTGCTGCTTCCAGATTCAGATCAAATAGAAATGGACACTATTAATATGTAACTCAACATAATATTGAACTGGAAGACTAGAAACTTAAGCTCTTGGGAGAGGAGGGATTCAAGCCTATCCTTGTATATGTATGCAAAAAAACCCCCTATGTATACCAGAAAAAGCCAAGAGGAAAAAAGGAGAAGGAGGAAAAAGGAAATAGATATAAAAGAGGTAGAAGACAACTCCTAACCCCTCATCTGATCTAATCAGCATCTTACAGGATGCCATTAGATTACTAATTCAGTTTTTGTTGCTAATAAGGAACAAATAGATGATCTTTTAAAATACATTCTGAAAGGTAATTACAAGCATTGCCACTGAAGAGCATTTCTCTGGGAGTCCAAGTCAGAACCTCCGTGGAAGAAAATGAAGTCACATACTGCAAATAAGAAGCGTACTGTCTCTGCCAGAGGTCCAAACTCTAGCTGCCCATTAACCTCTAGCTGCCCATTAAACTCTAGCTGCCCATTAACTGCTGGTAGTAAGGCTGGTTTCCTGACGTGACACCCAAAAGAGTTCAAAAGGACGCACTGTTCCAGTCAACTTTGAAAAAAAATAATACATACAACTGCATGAAAAGGATCCCAGTACACTTTCTGCACAAAACACAGCCTCGCTATCTGTCTCCTGACAGTCACATCCAAAAGCAAAGGCTTTGTCTTCCTACTGCTATACTTATTCATGTTCTAATCACCAAAATCCTCCTCTGGCACTACTTCAAGATTCAGGAGCTCAGAAAGATGCTGTATCGCTGACAAATACTTACATGTGAAGAATAAAAACAGCTGTACAAAGACAACTTTAAAATACGGTGGGATATATATATATATTACAAAATTCACTGGGGAAAGAAAAAAAATAAACCAAACAATAAAAACTCCTTCCTGGATAACTTCTGCTCATCTTTGGCAATCACATCTTTAAAAAAAAAAATCTACCTCAAACACATGAGATTTGTTGTGAAGTGAAACAAGTCCATTCCCATACACCAAAATATACACTTAACTTCAGAAGAAATGCTATTTTAGAAGCGTGGGTAATATCCTGGGATGTATTTACAGATTTTGTGACAATATTTTGCACAATCTCCTTTCCTTACACCATGACAATAACATAATTTAAACATTTTAATGATTTGTAGTATAAAAACACTATTCATAGATGGAAAATATTTGGAAAGAAGCTCAGCCTATTTTTTTTAGCAGCAGTAAACTCCCTGCAAAGTAAGCCAGTAAGTGTTACACCAAACTTTGCCTCACAAACCACAAGACCCACGATATGAATAAATAGAAACAGCATACTAGAACAAGCAGAACAGCTTTTTACAGCTATGGTGCTGCATCCCCATGAGTCTAAGGAAGTTAGACAAGGAAGAAATAGGGGACAAGGAAAAGTAAGATGGGGGGAAGGGAAGAACTGTGAAGCAAAAAAGAACTGAAAGAGAAGCACAGAAGGTATAGGATATCTAGTCAGTGATTTTTTTTTAATAGTATTTTAAAACTAAAAGGACAGGGCAAAAGGTTTCCTGACAATTGCAGATGTCATCCTTCTGATCTGCCTCTGGCTGCTACTGCTGTTTTTCTACTTGCCTGATGAACTTCCTCCTTAGCAGAGCCTGGGACGTGGTCACTTGGTGCATGGCTGTCAAATGTTTTGACCCTCAATTTTCACTTCCATATTTACACTGCTTTTAAAATATGTATGTGGATCAGGCCACCTATAAACTATAACCATTAGTTTAAACCTTCAAAGTAATATGTGAAGTTTCATCAAGGAAAAAAGGCCCTGCCTATAATTTAAAAAACGCAGTTGTTGTCAACAAATCTGTTTAGAGACAACAAGGAAAAAAAAGAGGCTCCCGAATTCTTTGTTCCATTTAGAATTTACCAAATGTTAATTTTCCAAGGCAGGCTGTAGAATTCACTTGCCATTCGACCGTACAACCAAAGCTATTATAATAAGTTAGGTTGGGAAAGCATTCAACTTAAACCTGACGGCAAAATTACATCCTCCCCGCTTGGGGGGGGATGTCACAAACGCGGGGGACCTTCCTCAAACATCAGCTTTCTCCCGTCGAAGCCGCCGCGAACACCCGCCTCAGCCGACCTGAGGTCATTTAGGGGAGGGGGGGGGGGGGAGGAAAAACAAAAACGGGGGATCGAGGATTCCGAAGTTGCTGCAGGCGCAGCTCCCAACTTTTGTCTGGCAGCCGGCGCAGTGCCGGGCGCGGCCGCAAGGGGAGCCCCCCGCCGCCGCCGGACCCCCGCCTGCCGCCGCCGCGCCGGCCCTGCCTGCCCCAGCCCGGCGCAGACAGCGGCAGCAGCCGGGCAGCAACTTCGCCTCCCGCGTCCCCGGCCGCCCTCGGCCCCCCCCGCCGCCCCCAGCCCCTGTCAGCGGCCTGCGCCTCTCGCCGCCCCGGCGGAGACCGCCTTCTCCCCGCCGAGCGGGGAACCCAGTTGGGACGCAGCGGGCGGCTCTCCGCAGCCACCCCCCGCGTCCCCGGGCTCCCAGCCGGCTCCACGGTCCCTCCTCACCCCGGGCTCCCTGCCGGCTCCGCCGTCCCTCCTCCTTCCCTCAAGCCGGCAGCTGTCTCGACAATCCCCCCAGCTCCCGTACCCGCGGCCCCCCGGCAGCAGCGGCGCTGTCCCCAGCGACTCCCCGGCCGGGGCCCTCACCGCCGCCGCCGCTGCCCCGCCGCCTCTCTCCCTCCCCGTCCCCCGTGAAGCCCCCGGTCCATACCCGCGCTGCCGCCGTCTCTTCCAGCCCGGCCGCATCTGCCTTGGTGCCCCTTTTGGAAGAGCGGGTCCGGGACGAGATGAAATGGCTGCCGGCTCCGGCCGCAGCGGCCGCCGCTTTGCCCAGGGGGCGCAAGGAGCTCTTCCTGGTGTTCACCATGGCCCCGGGGAGGGGGGACACGGGGGGCCGCCGCCGCTGCCGCCGCCGCTGCCGGCGCGGAGGGAGGAGGGAGGGCGGACAGGCGGGGGCTCGGGTAGGGAGGGGAAGGGGAGGGAGAGGGGGGAGGGGGAGGGGGAGGAAGGAAGAAAAGTCCTCTGGGGAAGCCGGTCCGCCGGGCAGAGCTACAGACGAAGCCGCGCCGGCTCCTCCCGTCGCTGCCGCCGCCTCCTCGGCTCAGTCTGGCACTAACTGGCCGCCATTACTGCCCCTTCTCCCTTTCTCTCCTCGGTCCGCGGCGAGGCCGCCAATTGCCGCCAGGGGGCGCTGCGGCGGCGGCGCCGCCGCGCGCAGGCCGAGGCGGTCCCCGCTGCGTACGTTCTAGCACGGCGCCGGCGCGCTCTATGGGCCTGGCGCTGGCCGCCGTGGGGGGGTGGTGGCCAGCGGGGTCCCTCGGGAGCGGGGCGGCGGTGGGGCGCCTGGCTGTGCTCCCCCGCCGTGCCCGGGGGAGAGGGCGGCCGGAGGCGCCCCGCGCAACCGGAGGGACGGCGAGTGCCGGCTTCATAGCAGGCGGGGCGGCTTCCAGGGGAGCCGGGGCGGGGGGTGCGCCGTCCTGTCAGGCTGAGGGGAGCGGCGGAGCCCGGGCGGCGACGGCACCGGCCGGGCGGCGGCGGCACCGGCCGGGCGGCGGCGGCACCGACCCCGCGGCGGCGCCCGAGCGGCCACTGAGGCCCAGGACGCGGGCCGTGACCTGCCCGAAGCCTGTCAGGAGCTGGCGAGCCGCTGGACGGGCCTGGCCCGGCGCTGCCGGCGTAACTCGCCGGGGCGGTGGAGCCGCCGCCGCCTCCTGCAGGCTTAAGGCGAGGGATGAGGGTGCGCTTAGGTGAGGAGCTGAAGGGCAGGAAGAAGCGGCTGCCCAGAGTCGCAGGGGTGAAAGGGGGCAGCGTTCACAGCCGAAAAGGGTGCTCTGCCCCGGGACCTGGGGGACTCTGCTCGCCCAGGCAGGCTCTTCCCAGTCACCGACGTGACGGCTTAGGCGAACAGATCCTCCAGGGATAGGATCTCCACCATTTTCCGTGGAAAACTATTTCACAGCCTGGTGAGTCTCACTATTAAGAAATCCTCTTGATAGCCAGGCTATCAGGAATGCACCCTTGCTTCACCTGCCGTACAAGTCACCGATAACATCTTCTGTATTTTGCCCGGCAGCCTCAACTTGCGTTTGATGTTCATTGCTCAGTCGTTGGAAAGCTTATTTTTCTCTCACCTCCCTCCTCTACCACAGAAACCGCGTTTTAGAAGGAAGAAGAATAGTCTGTATTACAGTACATTGGATGCCTGAATGCTTTTCAGACTATTCACGAACTATAATCCAATCCCTTCGCACCGATGTGCAGTAAGAATCACTCCTCGCTCACCACAACTTGTTGCCCTTTATTGAACTTATCACAGTGCCTGCACATAAGCCCCAAAACCAAAAGAAATGTAGTCGAGTAATACGAGCATAGAGCTGTAGGTGACAAAGTCTCAACCTTTTAATTTTCACACTGACTTGTTTGGCACCGCTGGGCAAGTTATTTAAGTGCTTTCTGCTTCTTTAACAAAAAAGAATTGTATAATAAAATTACTGATCACATGGCTCGGGCTGTTAGGCTCAAGTAAGCTTTATCAAGGTATTTTTATTGTTTAAAGATGGAAAGTGCAATAATGTTTCAGTAAAGAACAATAAATGTAAAAACTATTATTCTGCTTTACCTGCACAATCCCACATCTTTCTTTTCAAGATTAAAGTCTGAAAAAGTATGGTAGAGCATGTACTTAAAAATATAAAATATGCAACAATGAATATTAGGATATATAATAGGAAAATAGGCTATTTAGATTTCCAAGCAAAAATTTTCTTACTGTGAACAGCAACAAATTTTCATTTTTATGAGATACTCCAAAATACAGTATGTTTCGGAGTAGGAACTATGGTCTTTTTCTCATCTGACATTCTCTAGTTAGAGTTTTTAATCTGTATTAGCAACAGTACTTCATCTCCCGTTCAAGAATCTGCAGGGTCTTTCAAAAGTATAGTTGTTCTGCTCCATGAGATTAGTTTTGTTATGCTTCATATCCCTTGTTTCTTCATTTATTTGTGTAAAGGTTATGAAGGGATGTAGCCATTTCATACACTTGTAGGCTAAAGGAGTATTTTCATTAAAAACCTACAATGGTTTTTGAAAATGGTACTTGGAAATCACTTCCTTTTATCCTTCAAAAGCAGGAATAGAAGGAAACTGCAAGAGACCATCCCTTACCAAACACATTGGGGGAATGAACCAGGAGATATGTTTGCTAAGAGTTACTATCACAGTCATATGATGACAAATAATGTACTTTTCCATTTCTGCCCTGTACTACTGATAGGCCGTGTAACTCGGATCTGGTGTCCCAATTCTGTTGGTCTGAAAATGAAAAATAATATGTAGATCTTCAAGTTTTTGTATGCATCACAAAAATATCATCCCCGTTTTGGGAAAACCAACAGATCAATCTGTGGCCCAAAAAAGGGCCCAGACTGCAGCAGTTATAGTGAATGTCATAACTCAGGATTGCAATGCATTGGCAGGACTGTTTGGGGAAGCTTGCATAACATCTGTTTGCAACATGCCTGATTCAAACCAGCACTCCTCCTCTCATGAACACTGATGACTTTTCAAAAGTAAAATAAACTTGGTCATTATGCAAGCAAATTGATTTTCCTGGGTGCCTATCCAGATCTGCTTGAAGCAACAGAAAACCCACAACTTAAAAGCTATTTATTTTGTATTTACTAAATATTTTTACCATAGTTGTGTCCTTTTTCTTTTTTTTTTTTAGTGTTCTGGTCTCATTCCTGTGAGCCATACTCAAGTGAGTACTCTTTATGATGCCAGAGGGACTACTCTTGTAGAGGGATTGATGTAGTTAAAAATCCCTGCTCACTGCTTTGAACATTTTTAGTGCTTTATTCTCATTATGTTAGCATAGTAGGGAACATGTAAAGACATGCTTCATTTTGGATGTTTACTCCCTAGATTGTTTTTCGCAGATGGTTTTATTTTCAGGTTTCTTCGCTGTCTTGTTCCTCTTACAAGGTGTGGCTAGTTCTTTTGACTCAAACAGCTTACGGCTTTGTAGCTTCTGTGAGCTCCATTGCCATTTTTAGTACTGACAATATGAATAAATAAATGATAAATTACAAGGTTTGCTTGTTAGTTTTGTTTGGAATTTTTGTTTGTAATACAGAGAACATGTTAACATAGGATTAATAATTTATATCACACATACTTAGAGATTTAAGTGTGGTTTAACAAAGAAAGATGAATTACTGTAGAAATGGATTTAGAGTAATTTCACTAATCCAAGAATTCCCTTGTTCCCATTTTTATATCTGTTGTTTGTTTCAAGTGTCATATGAAGACAGGACAGAATTAAAAACCTATTTTGACCCTCTTCAGCACTGTACATGCAGGAAAAGCTTTGTGAAAAATGTAGGAACTCTGAGTAGCGAAAGACAAAAGACAATGAAGAAAGGAAGGGGAGAAGGATTGGAGCCACACTCCACTAAGTGTTATGTAAAAATTTTGTAGAGCTCATTCCCAGTAAGATTCAATTTCAGTATTTGTAGTTTGGTCTTACAGACAGATGTCTAGATACTTATGAAAATAATGCCATTGGGAAGGACTATATTTCAAATGGAACCAATTTATAACAAATGCTGAAGCTTACAGCAGTGTTCAACATACTTTTATCTCCTGTTGTTCAGAAAATAAGATGAAGGTATCTGAAATGTATATTAAGAAGAAGGCACAACATCTGCTGTGGCAGGTACACCGCTAGGAAATTGGAAAAACATGAAAAAATACTTGAGCAAAAGAATCCCTTTCCATTAAACAAGACTTGGGGAATGAAATCTTATTGGCACTTAGCGATGTAAAAAGACATTAAGAAATGACCCAGGATAAAGAGGGATGGAAAGCCTTGTTTGCTCCATGAGTAGTCTTTAATGGCATCAGAAATATTTGGAGACAGAAGATTTTGTTGCCACCTGTCCCTATTTTACAAGGAAATCAGGAACACATTACAACAAAAGAAAAAGTCCTTCATCCCTTATTCAGAACTTTTATAGAGAGTTTCAGCCTAGTAAGGACCAGAGGGCTCTATTCAGTGAGTTACCATTTGCTTCAATCATGGGCAATTTACCAGAGATTACTTTGCAGTATCTCTGAATAGCTATAACATTCCAAAGAATGGAAATCAAATCATCTTTTCAGGACTCTCTTTATAAGCTCTCGTGTGCTCCTCTCTGTCATGCTGTCAACTCATCCTGGTTTCAGATGAATCTCAAAATAAAAAAGACTCACAATAGATCTTGCTTAGGTAAACCTGCCCTAAGTCCTTTCCTGAGGGGATCTTAAGAAATTAAGATTGTGTGGTTTCTCCTTTGAGATTGTCCATTACAGAGATATGCCCACAGGATGTAAGTTTGGAAACATCAGACAAGCAGTGTCCAGTAGTCAGGATTGGTATACCTTGAACTTGAACATATAAGGTGATACAGTCATTCCACATGGCAAGCATTTTGCAATGTTATTAAAGATGGCCCATTATTTGACGACTACCATTATCACTTCAAAATGTATAATAATTATGTTTTAGAATTAAATAGTTAATGTTCAGTCCTGTTATCAGCTTCCTATCTGAAGATTGTTTTCCACACTACAATAGATAACATCAGTGCAACTTGAAGCGGGATCAGAGAGCAGATTTCTTAGATGACGTTAAATGGGACTTACCTCCTAATATTTCAAAATGATCTTCCCATCACATCTAGCCATTAGCTTCCATAACATTTTTCCCGTTGAGCTCAGGTTACAGTAGGTAGTTTTGCTAATACTAATAATTGTGTGAAACTCACAGGCTGATGATATTGTAAGCCAGGAACCTGCAGGATCATTCAGGCTGTAAATTGCTTCCATCTTGGGCAAAAGCGGCAAATCATCTCACTATGTGGGGTGATGTATAGCTCTGTCCTAAAAATAGGCATTTACTAACACATCTGTAGCTAAGCTTTAGGAGCATACAAATGCAAAATGGCTTGATTAAGGTCACATGGGAAGTCCATCAGAAACATTATTTGCTCATAAATCTCCCTAGTCCTCACACACAATCTTAGCTTTAGAAGTATGTTTTCTTGTTACACATCCAAGAGCGATTTCATAAACTACACTACCATATCATCATTGTAATTTCACTTAAGAGTGTCTTTGTTTTGAGAATTCACATCATACGTTATTTCCAAATGTGCGTTATCTGGTACAAACAGTTGCTCAGGCTGTCTTGAATTTTTCATGGTTTTATGCATTCCACACTACTTTTAAAATTGAAGCTATATTCACTTTTCTTGTGGATTTACAGTCTAAGAGTCCAGCAGCAAGTGTGGATACTCCTTTCATGGCATGGGGGTAACACCCTCTTCCTGAATGCTGATTCACCCAACATCTCCCATAAAACAATGACTCACTTTTCCATTGCACAGCTAACTTTCCAGAAACATCGGTTCCTTAAGCTATTGCTCCCTGTGTGGCAGCCTACAAGGTTTAACGTTCCTGCAAGGAGCATGTGGGAAAAGGACACTGTGCAGAGGAACGTGCTGTCTTTGTCAATGGAATTGCCAAGTACAGAATAACCAGATTCCGTTCTATTTATTTTACAGTCCCATTTCCCTCCCATTCTGTCCCAGCTCTGTATGCATACACTTACAAAGGCTTCAGGCAACAACTGCTATCTCAAGTTAAGGTCAATCAATATAGCTGATACGTTGATGTTTAATTATAGGTAGCTGATGGTTTCCTCTGGCACGGGTTAACCTCGTTAAATATATGGTTTAAAAATATCCCTTCAAAATTAATTTTCGGCTTGTTTTTAGATACACTGTGTGCACTGGTTCTTCTGTGACCTTGACGGGATGGGTAGTGACAGCTAAAACACTGCTTTACTTTGTCAACACCGTGAGTCACTCCTACATTATAAAACAAGTTCAGGGGTTGTTACTATCTTCCACACCAGTGCATCTGATCTTTCCTGACAAAGGGGGCATGAGATGGTTGTATTCATCTCATGAATACCCTGTTAGACTTTTTTCAGCAAACTCAGTCTGGGCTGTTTGCTTCTATTCACCACACAGTAAGAAAAGGACCATTTGCTTCTGTTCAT
This sequence comes from Ciconia boyciana, assembly GCF_034638445.1. Lineage (NCBI taxonomy): Eukaryota > Metazoa > Chordata > Aves > Ciconiiformes > Ciconiidae > Ciconia > Ciconia boyciana. The sequence goes on along the minus strand of NC_132936.1, from coordinate 8,560,342 downwards.
CTCATGTACTATTTCTTGCCAGAGAATAAGCTGTATGAAATGCACAGAGTCTAAAAGGATTTTAGTGACGTCTTGATTGTAACAACACTCTAACTTGAAAATTTCCAGCTTTTCAGGAAAACTGATTTTTTACGTTATACTGGAGTTGAAGACACAATAATATCTTCCGTAAGATTTTTCTTACTCCTATGTTTTGTCAATAGTTTTGGTCCTGAGGGAGAACAGCTGTACTGAGAAGAGCTTTTAAGAAACCACTAAATTCACTAGGCCACCGATTCCTATTGTAGTAGGTCAGCACGTCTCCAGCTGTACTCTGATTTCCAGTAACAGACCTAATCTTCTAAATCAATACATGACTGCAGTTGGGAAGCCTGCATCATTACACCAGGTAAGTCCAGTCTTGCCTCCTTCGATGCTTACCTTTGGGTCTGTAAAATTTTTGCAGAAAGGGCCCTCAAGCAAGGGTTAAGCATATTACTGAACTTCTGTGTTTAATGAAATGGAGGCAATGTACTTGAAAATTGAAATACTGTAAGAAAATATGAAACAGTCCAGCACTGCAGAACAACCCTCTGAAGTTTTACCTAGAGCTTTGCAAATTCCTTAAACTTTCCAACAGTGGTATGATAATCTTGTGAAAAGTTGTGTATGTGCGTATATATATTTAAAAAAACTCACTTAATGGAATCAAGAAGTAATACTTGTAACAAGCAAGTGCCTTCTATCCAAAAATTTCAGTTATTTAAAACATTAAACAAAACCAGGGAGAATAGAACCTCGGAAATCTGTATTTTGAAAGATAAGACTCCATGTATTTTACACCAAAACAAAGGCAAATTTATTTACTGTTTTCCCTGAAGATTCATAGGCAGGAGCTGTAATTAGATCTCATCCAGTTAAAGCTTAACGATTAATCCAAACTGCCTTCAAAAGGTTTAGTGCATTGTGATGTACATTACAGAGGAAGAAATTATAACTGTCAAGGGTCAGATTTTACTTCTGTTACTCACCTTCACTGAACTCTGAGACCAAGCATCTTATTTCAGTGTTTTTGAGAATGTGATTTGCATTGTTATGATTAAGGGATTGCAGAAACGGGTCCCACATGAAGACGACAGTGAACAAAGTATTACCATTGCTTTTAGAATTATCTTTGATCGCACTTGTAAATTCCGTGGATTTCCCATTAATTAATGTGAATTAGCTAGTTGTGGCTGTTCAATTTAGCTTAATTCTAAATGTTTTACAGTGCATCGCTAATTATTGAAAAAAAACCAACCAAACTTATTAAAAAGCATGCAGGTGCAAGCTGTGAATCGCAGGGAATCGCTGCTTTCGCTCCGCTCTGCGGGCTGCTCCGCCGGGTGTTTGCTTTGGATAGCTCCTGCACCGCCGGCCCGCAGAGCCCCACCTCTGCCAAGGCCCAACGCGGCGCAAAGCCGCAGCTCGGCACGGGGCAGGGAGACTCCGCTAAATGTTTCTTGCCTCCCCGAGGATCCCGTCCCATTTTCTCCTTTCTAAGGCACCCTCGGGAACTCGGGGGCTCTGCTTTCCAACCACCGCGCCGCTCTTTTGTACTCGGTGCGAGGCCTCGGCAGAGCTCCTTTTCAAATATGTCAACACTCGCCCTTAATTAGCCCTTCCAGCATAATGAGGCATTCCTCATCTCCAAAGGGTTCAGTGTGCGTCTGTTCCTGCCGTCTACACGGGGCTGCAAAGACAAAGAGCCGGGGGCAGCTCCACCTCGGCGCTGCGAGAGCAGCCCGGCTGGGCCGGAGCGGAGGTGCGGGCCGGCCGTCTGGCCAAGACACTGGGCCCATTCTCCGCTATTGTGGACGCTCGCTGAATGCCGCTTTTTGTCCTTTCCCGTGGGCAGACAGACACAGAAACTGTAGCTTTTGTTCTTCGGTCAGGAGCAGAAATCTGCCTTTGCAGTAGAACACGTTGGCCTGGCAGACAGAGGTTTACCCGCCCCTGAAAGGGCGACAGCAGCCCCTTGCGCAGCGACGCGAGCCACGGCTGCGGTGCTGCACCAGGTCCCTGCCCGGATATTTTGCCCCCTGTCCTCAGAGGACGAGCCGCAGCGGTGCGAGAGGGGCCCGGCTCTTTCGGGCGGGCAGCACCGAGCCGTCAGTCCCGCCAGCCCTTGCCTCTCCCCGGGAGGGCGAGGCAGCGCAGCCCCTGGGGAAGCTGCCTTCCCCCCGCAGACGCGGGTGCAGAGCCCCACTCGCGATGGGGCACAGCTGCCCCCCGCGCCCCCCCGCCCCCGACATGGCGGCCGAAGCCCCGCCCCTCGGGTGGCGGGGGCGGAGCTCCCGCGCCCGCCCCGCCTCGCCCGGTCCGGGCGGGGGCAGCGAGTGCCCCGGCCGCTGGCGGCCGCGCGTGCGCGCTGGGGCGCGGGACACTGACGAGTTGGCGCGGCGGGGAGGCCGGTGCTGGGCTGCCGCTGCCGCGGCGGGCGGGCGGGTGAGTGAGTGCGTGCGTGCGTGAGTGAATGACTGACTGACTGACTGACTGAGTTGCTGCGGGGAGCGGCTGGGCCGGGGGAGTGTGTTCCGCCGAGCCGGCGCTCCCTCGGCTCCGACCGGGGCTTGAACTTCGCTCGCGGCCGTCCCTGGGGCCGTCTTGAGGGGGAGGACCGGGCCGACCCGAACCGACCCTTCCCGCTGCCTCCGCCCGGCGCTTCGCCCCGCTCCGCCGGCGGCCCTCGGTCGCGTCCCGCGTAGAGCGGGGCGTCAGCGTGAGGCGTCCCTCGGCGCGGGCTGGGCGGGGGGGTCGTTGCCCGGCCCCTTTCTCGGGCACGCTGGGGCGTTACTCCTCCGCCGTGCTCCCACGTTATTGTCTCATCGTCTCTAAAAATACCTCGCTGGCTGCCCACCGCGTCGGCGAGCTGGCGTGGGCTGCCGCTCGGGCGGGGCGTATTTTGGGCAAGGGTTTTGTCAGGAGGCGCGGAGCGTCTGCTTCGTGTGCCGCCGCGCTGCGCGGGCAGAGCCCGGCCTCTGCAGCGGGAGCGCAGATAAGCTCAGGCGCTGGCAGCGCGGGGGGGGGGGGCAGGTTTCTGTCCAAAATGCACAGCCCTTCTAGCCAGCTGGAGAGGAAATGTGTATGCTGTGACTTTTACCTGAGCATATCAGTCACGTTCAGCCCATTAGGTTTTATGCTCATCTTGCTTTTAATTTGCGCTCGCCCTTTCTCTGTAGCTGCTGGTTTCTTTGTCGCACGGTACAGTGCAGTTTTCAGTAATAATTTCCGCCTGGTGTAGTGATAGACTGCGCTCTGCCATAACCGGCTTTCAACTTGAGAAGTTTACTCTCTGCCAAAGTTAGTAAGGCAGGCTTGCGTGGGGGAGAGGGGGCTCTGTGTGCTTGCCTGAATATTTCTGTCCTTCAGAGCAAAGAAAGCATCAAAGGTAGTTTCTGTTTTGGTTTTCATGCGCTAAAATAACTGGATGTGTGGGCTCAACAATATTGAGCACAAAAATATCAGCTGAAACTAGTGTGTCTAGAACTGTGTGGGTGAGAGCTGCTTGTTTCAGAGACCTGGCAGTGAAAGGCCACTGCTGGGTAAGTGGCCTGTCCCCCGTGGAGCCGGTCGCAGGGATGGAGCCTTGGGGTGCGTGGAAAGTCCTTGGGGCAGGAGAAGCCAATCTGTGCTGGGAAAGCCCAGGAATATCCTACCACAGTTAACAGATGTAGCTGTGGTGGGCTGCTGGCAACTTCAGCTTCTTCCTTTTTTTAAAATTTCCAGAGGTGGATGTCCAGTTCTGTGTTACTTTTTATCACAGACACAAAAAATAGTACCAAAACTCTTAATATTTTATGTGACGTCTGGGCACATCTATCAGAAGTTGGTGGGAGAGGTTGTCTGTGCTAGTTGGGTTGGCTTGCTGAGCTAAAGTGCTTTCGTGCAGTCTGATCGCTATCTCCTAATGGCTTTTTTTGTCATGATAAACATCAATACGCTGTATAGGCTGAGTTCTTTACCTTGATATATTAACGCAAACATTTCTTCTAAGTGTAATTGCTGTTGTCCTTTAGAAAGAACAGCGACTTTCACAGCTGACCAGTTTTGAATACTACTCATGCACGTTTGAGGCCAGCCTAATGTAGCAAAAGAATTAATTTGAAGAGCTGCTTCATTGTGTCTGTCTCTTTTTAGCAGCTCTGATGACAAGTCACAGAGAATCAACAAAAGCAGATGGCTGGAGGTGGCTCTTGTCACTTTGGGGAGTAGTCTATTGAATAGTGACAGATTAGAAGATAAGCACATTAGCACAAAGTAATTTTTTGTGTTTTGTGTTAAAGCGTGTTAAAACTTAATTTGTGAGAAGTTTGAAAAATTACGGTTTTTAAGCACTCTTAAATTCACTATACCTACTTGATACTGAAATTTCATTTTGTCCAGGTGGAGGTACAAAGTTCCAAGTACAGTGATCAGATACGCTTATAGGGTCATAATGCACCAGCACAGGCTTGCCTGATACAGATAATGCTCTGGCAGAACGTTTTTGGGGGTGAGGGGGAAAAGACTACTGTTGTAGTAGTCACTTTAGCATTGGTATCAAGGCTTGTTGAAGGCTTAGGCCGCAAGCTGTGAACTTTCACCCAGATTCACTGACCGTACACTGAACTTTTACTTGGCTACATGACAGAAGGCCCCGAAACCAGTGCAAACCAGGGAGATAAGGAAGGTTCAACCTTCACAGAAGTTACAACCTTAGAGATAAGAGAAGAATCAGCCCGCCTAGAGACAATGAAAGGGCCCAGTGAAGAACGGGAAGACCCCAGACCCCAACACTACCATTGGTCCGAACTGTCTCCTGAGGGGAGGGGAATTTGAATTGTAAGGGTATAATTGCCCACAGATTTCTTTGTTCTGGGTCCCTCTCTGGAGGCACCCAGCTTGAGCTGTTTTCACCACTGTACCAATCAATAAATTCATCTGGCGTACGTCGTATCAGAGACTCTGCTTTGAGAAACCTCGGGTCGAGCCAGAGAGGAGAGAAAGCACCCGAGAGTGAGAGTATGTGTGAGCGAGGAGTTGAAAAGGGGCACCCGTCAGCTCAGTGGAGCTGCCGCTGCAAAGGGACTCTGGTCCTAGCAGTTAAAGTCTCGGGTGGTGTATGTGCGACTCCCTGAATGGTGTGGGAATGCTCAGGCAGCAGTTTCTCCTTTAACGCTACCGCATCTTCTGTGACGTGTCAAACATGTGCCAAGTATAATGTTTTGACCTAATGGATAACAGCATTGGTTAAATTGAAGGCTGCCTAAACTTTATAACCTGTTATGGACAAACTGACTGAAGTTTTTTGGTCGTTATGGCAGTTTTCTGAAGGCTTATATACATTTCTACAGAACATATCTCACAAGGATTTAACTTTCAAGATGAAAGAATAGGAATATGAACCTCCTGAGGAACATGAATTAGTACTGAATAACTGAAGGGGTTTTTTTTGTTAGTGCTGCAGTGAATGTTGTTTCCCTCCTAACCTCTCCATCTTGTTAAATTAGATGTCAAGACCACTTAAAATTTATTTTAGTCTTGCTGTGCATACTACTTTTTCTGGAGTATGATGGCTGTCACCGCTTAGTTTGCTCTCTAAAAGCCACGCACAATATAATGACTTGGTCCCAAACCTGCCAGGAGCAGAACGTCATCTGTGTAACCTGTACCCAGTGGCCTTCAGGAATAACTCTTCAAACACAGTTGCAACTTAAAATTTCTGTTCTCCTGGGGGCTTGTCTAATTTTAGAGTGATTTTATTTTTTAAGGGTGTTTTTGAGAGTCTCTGGCTTTTTGTGACTTTCTGTAATTTTTTCAGAGAGCTCAGAAGTGAGTGGATGAGATCAGTGTGGCATTCTTCATTTCTTTTGACTCGGCAGACTAATCCTGTAGTATATTTAGTACTTGCAAATCCAGGATTTTCTTTCCAGCTAAATGGTAGACCAGAAATGTAATTTACAGCTTCTGGGATGCTGCACCAATATTTCAAGGTACGGTAGGAAGAAGAACCTGAGAAATCTTGCACCTTTCGATAATGCGCACTCTTAAGGTGAAGGTCCTTAGAATGCCTGCAGTGGCAGTGCAGGTTTTGTGCAACGGTCTCATAGTGTTGTGAAAAATCAGGGGAGTTTAAATCATGCTGCTCAGAAAAGGAATGTGATATTTTTTCCTTGCTTAGCATAAGTATGGGCATGTATTTTCAATTCACATGATTATTGTGGAATTTATTTTGTACATCTATGAAAAGTAATCTTCCTTTTGAATGCCTGAAACCGATGCATGGTTCGTGTGTCATTAAATTAGAAACTGCAGGAAAACAAAGAACCATCTGGAGACTTGGTGGGGGGGAGGTTGAGGTTTCTGGTTAAATGTACTATCAACACAGGAAAAACTATAAAGAGTGTTTCAGCTACAAAAGGAGGCAAAATGTGCTGGGCATTTTGTCTCATTTTTGGGGGGGTTGTTTTTTGTTTTTTTTAAACCATCTTCTTTTCATAATTAGGTGAAGCACCAAGAATGAAAGATATGGACAATATCAAAACTGTAAAGAAAGAATGGTAGGTGCCAGTTCCCCCCTCCCCCTTTTTCCTCTTCCTTTTGTATTGCTCTTTGTGTGTCCTGTTACGACTTTTCAAACTTTATGTTAAATTTTTAAATTTTAAATTTTTTTTCTGTATCCACCTGTTCCACATACAATGAAGTTTAAAAAAAATGTTTTGCTAAAAGATTTTTCACATACCTGGAATGTTTCCTAGATGCAAGAAGCTGCGTAAATATTTTTATTTAAAATAGAAAGGCAGCCTTACAAATTGCTAATTTGCTGTGGACCTCTACATTTGATATGGAGGTGTTTGGTTTTCCAATTATGTTTCCAAGGTAAAGCATAGTGAATATCTAGATTAACGCTTCAAGTTTCTTTTGTTCTATTAGAAAACTAAAATGGGGACAGCATACTTTTGAAATTTCTTCTTTAATGTTGTTGAGGTTTTTCTTTTGTTTAAAGATGTTAATCTGTAGGGATTCTTAGTGTTGCATAGATGCACTGGCAACAATTCCTTTTTATGCAAATGTATCTAATTACCATTCAAGTAAGCATTGCTGCTCTTGAATTCAATGCAGAGTTTTATGTAAAACTGGATATTTTTCAAGAGCTGGGATTTTTTTTTCTGAATTGCTTAAAATAGACTTTTCTGAATCTCCAATAGGAATAACTCCTGCAATGTTTACCAAAAGCTGCATAATCCTCTTACTATGCAAAGAACCTAAACTGAAAGATAATAATTCATTCAGGTTGCATATTTCTGCATTTTGATTGGTGAAAATCTAACAGAAACAGCTGTCACATATACAATGTTCTATAAAAAGATGTGGTTGATGCATCTTTTTTAATACTCTGGCAGTCTCCACAGTATTGAAGTCTTCTATTGTGTTTCTTCAGGGTGCTCAAGTGGTGTTGAGTCACTTGTTCTTGAGTTTCTCTAATGTACTTTCAAAGACAGTAATGGTGGTTCTGTGATGGTGCTGGGAATGGGGAGGTTCAAGTAGGGGTGGGGGAGTAAATCCTAGGGCAATTTTCTTGTATGTGATTTTTAACACTTATGGCAAAGGAAGTCACCCAAGCATATATCATGGAAATGCTTTAAGGAAGGCCCTTCATTGGGGCACAGTTAAGTGTTTGATGGTCTGTATTAGCAGTATGAATCATCTAACTTGCATTCCTTGCTCTGACACCAAATTTAGAAGCTTCTGCATAGATGAATTAGCCTTTTCTGTTGTCATTCTTTAACTTGTCCTTCTGAAGTGCAAATAGTAGCAGTTAGAGATTCATAAGAAGTTTCTAGAAAAGGCACAATGCAAAGTTGACCTGATGTTTTGTAACAACTACGCAAGCTGGGTGCGGGGGAGCATGCCTTTTATATCTCTTGGTACTGAACTTCTAGGGTAACTGTCTTCTAATCTGTTCTCTGAGGCATCATTTTTACTTATGTCTTTGTTCTGCAGGATGTGTAAATCAGGAACGGATGATCAGATTTTGAATGGTACAGAACAAAACTGTGACTACTTTGTAGATAACCTTTTTGAAGAAGCTCAGAAGGTTGGTGCTATATGTATGCCCCCAACTACAGTCAAGAACCAGGTAGGCAGTGAAGAAAAGATACTCGTGTTTAACATAACAGCGCTCCAGGAGTACTCTGGAAAACAAATGCAAGAAGTCCAGCAGTCTTATCCAGTACATCTGTAAATAAATGCGCACAGAATTCGGACAGCAGTAGGAACAATCTCCCATCTCATAGTCAACCAGGCCTATGCTTCTGCGCTTCTGGCTTTTACTATTTTATAGTGGTTTTAGTGTTGTTCGAGGACTTATGCTGGCATTGGCGAATGTACTTCTGCTTTATTAGTAAGGAGAGCGAGCTGATCAGGTGGTGCAAGGAATGACAACTACTTTTACATAAGAAATTGTTTAAAGAGTTGCAGCCTTCTTATGCAGAGGCATATCCCAATTCTTTTTATTTGCTCTCATTTGTATAGTTGTGGTAGTAGTGGGGTGTCTAGTATGGGTTTGTACGCAGTGATTCTGTCCTTTTCATATTTTTCTGTTACTCCCCAAAGACTGGTAAGGGGCTGGAGAAAAAGGCCATGTGGAACAAAGATGTCAAGGAGAAATTTGGAGTGGGCATTGCTGGAAATTACATTCGTGGATCCCCAACTGAGTCTGGGAGAAAAGGCGTGTCAGGAGCAATACCTTAAATTGCAGTTCTGTAATAGTGTTCCATGGCAGTACTTGTGTCAATGTCTAAATGGGAAGTTGGTGTGGAATAATTAGTCCATGTTAAACTTGCATGCTGGTTTGCTGTAGAGGAACCTTCCCATGATGAGAACTCCTTCCATATGCATTGGTGCCATGAGACACAAGACTTTTTAAAGGAATCTAATCTTGCTAAGTGCTATATACCTTTTTGACAGATTACCTAACCGAATGAGAAGGAATTTTATTCAGCAGTTTGCACATGCTGTGTATTTATGTAACAATCATCTTCTAACAAGTCAAACTGCAAAAAAGAAAAAAAAAAAAAAGAGAAAATTGTCAAGTACTATCAAGCCTAGTTCAAACTAATTTCCAGCTGAGGTGAATTCTGCATTTGTACATGCTTCATATACCTCACATGTGGCCAAGTAACAAGTATCTGTCAAGACAATGTTATTTCAGGGACCAGACCTAGATGATCAAATGCTTCCTGAAATGGCATGGTGCATACATATGAAAATGCAATCCCATGTTAAAGTTGGAGAGATTTCAGTGAACAGCGTGAAGGCTACAAGTTGAAGTAGTGGATGTTCTCTGGCAAAGTTAATGAATTACTGAGAATTTATTTTTTCATTCCCCTAACACCAAGGTTTTGAATATACCCAGGAATTCCAGGGTAACATAAATGTATGACTGTCTGAAAGTAAATTTTCTGATACTTGCTGCATTTCCTAAGTGAAAGGCTTCTGCATGTATTATCTCAATGCTTTACTTTCAGAAAATCCTCCTGAATTATCAGAATCAAGGCTTTACTCTAATAAATCCCCAGCTGGACTATTCTGGTAGTTGGTGTTCCAACACCAGGCATGTGTGCTCTCAAATTAGCTCTTGAAGAGTTGCAGCTGGCTGGGATCTTCCAGCTCTTTTTTTTTTTTTTTCTCCTGCTGAATTGAAGGAGTATTCTTGACCTAGGAAAGCAACATGATTGGGAGAAGGTTTATTTCTATCCCTGATTGACACAAGATACTTAGAAATGTCACTTACCCCTTGCAGTTGCTCTGCCTGTTGGCATAGGGCCAAAACAGATTACAGTGAGCCTTCTCTCAGTATTTTTAGTCCATGCAGTGGATGATTTACAGTCATAGGGTACTGAGGGTATTCCAAGCTGGTTTTACATCAGTGTTATAATGAGAATTGTTCTTACTTTATAGGTTGATGTAATCATTAAACTTTGGAAGAATGGGTTTACAGTAAATGACAGTGAACTTAGGAGCTACACTGATGTTGCAAACCAGCAGTTCTTGGACTCCATTAAAAAAGGGTGAGTTTTGTGTTCTTAATCAGCCTGAGTTAATGTGCTTTGGATAGTACTTAGCTTATGCTCTAAATTTTTTACATAGCTGTTTGGCTTTGCTGCACTGCAGTATCCCTGTAGGAGTGTAGGCCACTGCCTGTCTTAGTTCCTGCAGTGCTAATGACTGTTTTAACATCAACAAGTTTAATATAGCTTTCAATTGCAGTAGTCATACAGTTGCTGATGAAATAGATAAAAGCGAGTGTTGGTAGGGGACACAGCAGGTGCAGAATGAAATAAAGAATAAGTCAGAGTGCCCAGTAAGAGCTACTGATCAAATGGTACTTTGACTGACAAACTCAATGCACAAGTGGTTGAGCATTTCTGTTTTTATGGTCTTTGTTTTCTTTTTATTGATGAAAAGCCTTAAGTAGGCACAGTTGCTCCATGTAACATCAAGAAACTCTGATCAGTCTTAAATTTCAGACATTTTTCCTAGTACAAACTTACTATTTCAGTCACTTGTGTGTGTGTAGCAATCTTACTTTTATCCCCCTGTTAAAAATGAGCATGCTATCCTGATTTCTGCTAGTGACTACAGTGTTGCTTTAAAAAGCAGGTTGACCATACAAACCAATGTGATTTTGAGCCTTTAATTTGTAGTCTGTTTCCTCACCCCATACAAATGGAGAGGAGAATATAATTTTATGGAGAATGTAATTTAATAACTCCCTTCCAAGTATGCAAAATTATTTAGCCATTGTATTTTTTGTCTTTTCCATACTTTGCTAGCCCATCAAAAATACTAATTTTACACTGTATTTCTCCTCTATGGCTGTCACCTGTGTTAGTTGTAATAGCCATTAACTGCATTGTTTAAATCCTTTTGCTTTCTTTGTATGCATGCATCAAAAGTTTGCTACCCTTATTCCATTCTTTGTTTGTGAAGATGCTAATTACAAGATGGTTCCTGCATAATGGTTGATGGTAGAGAAGCACTTAGTACAGCCCTAGTGCCAGCTGAGCCCCTCCACCTGAAAAATGTAATATCTGCATCAGAGCTCATAGACAAAGGCATTGTTGTCTTCTGCTTAACGCAAATCATTACCAGGGTGATGTTACTGCACTAAAGAGTGTAGCTATTAGTGATGATCTAATTTTTCAAAGCTGAGATTCATGTTTATTTGTAATTAAACACATTGGATCTAAACTCAGTTCTTTCCCTTTAAAAGCCAATTGTCTTTTTTTCTTCTTGTTTTACTATGGCTATAAAATAATTGAACCTTTTGTAGCAATGTATGGCAATACTGAACTTCCTGCACATCATGTGCTTTGGAGTGGTAACTGCTGAGTAAATTTGAGCATCATTCAACAGCTTGCATGATGATGTCTTTTTTTATTGTTCACTTTCTATTTAATTTGCGGTTCAGGAACTTGAAGTTGTTTGTATGTCATGCATTTAACATAACTCTTACTACATACTTGTGAAGTTTTGGTTTTTAAAAGCATCATCCTTGAAAGGATAGACATAGATCAGGTATTAATCATTAATCTATTTTGTATACTGAAAACAATACAGTAGTTCTGTTTCTGACATGGGTTGGTTTTTTTTTTTCTTAAGGGAACTGCCTTTTGAGCTACAAAAAGTTTTTGATAAGGAGGAGGTGGATGTCAAAGTGGAAGATAAAAAAGATAAGGTGTATTTGTCATCAAAAAAGCCAATGTTTCATCCCTTTTCTGGACATGGTTACAGATTAGGAAGGTGAGTAGTCTGATGTGATCTATGATTGAGTAGCTGAAGGGAACTATACCTATGGTAAAGAATCTCATAATTAAGGTTGGAAGTGACCTCTGGAGTTCTCTAATCCAAGCTCCTGCTCAAAGCAGGGTCAGCTGTGGGGACAGATGAAGTTGCTTAAGCTTTTATCCAGTTGGGCCTTGAAATCCTGCAAGAGTGGAAGCTGTGCAGGCTGCTTCAGTGCTGGACTGTGCATGGGAAAGAAATTTTTCCTTATATCCAGTCTGAATGTCTCTTATTTCAGTTTATGTCCACCATGAAGAGCCTGGCTCCCTCTTCCTCATGGCCTCCTGTAGACCCTGGCAGGCTGCTGTTAGGTGTCCCCCCTGACACCATGTCTTCCACAGGCTGAACAAGCCCCTCTCCTCCAGGCTGCAGCCATCTTGGTGGCCCTCCATGGAACTTGCTCCAGTTTATTGACATCTTTCTTTTATTTTGGGTACCCAAACTGAATGCAGTAATTAGGTGTGTCTAATGAGTGCTGCATGGCAAATAATCAGCTCCCACAATCTATTGGCTGTGTTCCTGTTAATACAGCCAGGATGCTGTTGGCTTGCTTTGTTCAAGGTCTCAATATTAGCAGAACTGTTTCCAGCTGAAAGGCTGTCACTCTTCTCTTCTGTGATTTAAGAGAAAAGAATCTCTTTTAAAGCTGTATGTGCAATACTTCATGTGAGAAGAGGGGAGTATGACAGTCCCACAAAGGGAAGTGAAGAAGTAAGAGGTTATTTTGCATTCTTTAAAAATTTCTCAGTATTTAACCATGTGTTTATTGCAGTAAGACATCTTAGCATGTTACAGTGATCCTCTTTCCTTTACTCCATGACTCTGTTGTGGTTGGAGAGTGTCAGCCACTAATGCCAATGCTAAAAGTGGACTTGATTTAGAACCAAACAGTACTGTACTTTGGAAGGCTGTTGTAGAGGGGCAAGCCAAGAGTTCATGTATTTGATCCCTGTGACTTTTGCTTACTCCAGCCAAATTATCTGCTTCACATATCCCTGTTGTGTAAGACTTACATGCCTATAAAAGCTGACTTCAGCCTAGAGAACAGAACACATTCAATGTCGAGGAGCCTACAGGAAGCCTTCACAGGTGGGACTGCTTAGTGATCTGCCAACTGGAGTTAGTAGGCTGTGGTGAAACCTTAGGCGAACAGCTTGTTTCGATTAAGTGGAAAGGGCTTGCTGCTAAGGCCCAGGGCTTGCACTGAGGGAAAGTGAAAGTGACTTGGGTAGAAATGGATGAGGTAGGGGAAGAAGATAATAATGTGCAGAGTAAGAGACTGGTGACAGTAAAGGATGACTGGTTCCAGGCTGCCTCAGAGAAGCAAGTATCTGTTTTATCAGTTTCATCTGTTTCTGTAGCACAGTCCATTCAGTTGCTACATGCTTGAGTAGATACAGTCAATAGGGAAAATCTTCCCTTGAGAGATGGATGAGATGCTGCAAGACTTGCTTTTGGTAGCACTGAAATCCTGAGCAAACGAGGGTCCAGAACTTAACCTTATTTTATCTACAAATAGACCTGTATATGGCAAAAGCAAAAAGATCTTCAGTGTGCTGGGTTTCTGCTGCTAACCAGTGCTAAATGGTAGGTTGTTCACTTGCTTGTTGTGCTCTGTCATGCCTACAGCAAGTAATGACCTTGCTTCCCACTAGGCGAGTTAGTTTCTGGAAACATGCTATTCTGTGAATTTCGGTTGACTGGTCTTGTACACTGAGACATCCTACAACTTCACTTTTTTTTTTTCTTTATGGGCTGGATAAAATGCTTTTTTTCCCCCTACTCTTGCTGTCTATTCAGTGCTATGCTATCAGAGCCTCTTCTTTAAAGATGAGTAAATATTTTTGCTGATGTTGGAAACATGAGCTGTAAGTGCTCTTACTCCATAAACTAGTGCTCACTTCCTGACGTTAATAAATGTGCATTGCATGTATATGCTACTTTTTCAGCAGAAAAGCTTTGTGGGGAAATAGTAGTGCTGTCTGAGACCTGTAACAAGTTTAAAGCTATAGAACTCCCTTTCCACAGTTGCATTTGTGTGCTTAATCAAACATGAGAGAGGCAAATGACTGAACAGTTTACTTCAGCTTATGACCTAGCTAAACCTCTGCTTATCAAATAAACATTTTTTTTTTTAAAGTCTATAGATTTTCTGCCAGTGTTCCCAGATGGATGGATTATGTGGTGGATGGACCATTATGAATTGGTCTGACTGGCTCACTAAAACTTTTGTTGGAGGAAAAATGGAGGAACTAGAGATATGTTTGTTGATACAACTCAGATGAGCTTGATCCTCTCCCTTTTTATTGTACAGGAGAAACAAATGAGGTTTGTCAGACCTTACCAATATACCTTATGAACCTATATAACTAATGGGTATATTCTGTTCTACCACCATTCAGCTGCATTTAATAGTTTGGGACTATAACAAGGTTTGCAACCACACTTTTCTATTAAGTTTATCAATGCATTTTAAAGACTGCTTCAGAAGAATGTTAATTAAACTATTGACTGAAATCCCTTGTAGTAAAGTGGGCTTGCTCTATAACCTCATTAGGGTAGAACATTGTGTGTCAAGCTTCTTAACCATTAGTCAGGGTAAGGCACGATACCTAACCCTTGGGCTTTTTCTCTTCAGAAAATTGACAGGAGGCTCTTATGTCTCTTTAATCTTTAGTTTACATGTTCTTTTGATAATCTTATAAAAGGAATAACCCTTTAAAAGGGGTGATAATGCTTTGATCTCAGGCTAATAAGAGACTTAGATTCTTCGTTTGTGGCTTTAGTCAAAGCTCCCACCACTAGGTGGCTTTATCTGTCAGTTCTACAAGAGCAAAGTCAGTAAGTATAGAAATGCTGTAAACCTTAGTGAATATAGATCTTCTAACTTTCTCTTGCAGCTTAGCTTAACATGTTGGCTTCAGTTGCACACATACTTGCTATTGAAAGATTCATCTCCAGTGCCTACCACAAATTCTGAGATGTGACGATGAGGGAAGTCGGTTTGAGAATGACACCAAAATCTATATCCATTTGAGACAGTTGTCTGAACTACAGTTGTGACTGATGGGCTAAAATGGAGTTCAGCCCAGGCTAAACCAGACTCCTGGCAGCTGCACAGTTGACTACCTCTTCAGCCTCTGCTGTACTGGAGATGGCTAGCTCACACATGAGTGCTTATACTTCAGTGTCTGAATCTGGAACTGAACGCCACTGATCACGTAGACAGCAAAAGCTGATCATTGCTGGACTGAAGTGTGACTTGAACTTTTTTTTTTTGCTCTGCTCCCAAGACTGTTTATTATCTTGCTGGTGCTCAAGCTTTTTTTCTGGATCTGGAGGGCAATTAGGCTTTATTTTGTCTTGAGGTCATTGCACAGAAGCTGGGTGTGAGATAAGTAAATCAGTAGAGGCAGGTGGGTGATAGTAAGTCACCTGTACGTGGAGTACCAGAATGTTTTACAGATGTGCCTCTTGGAACCTGTTGGTGGCAAGTTCTTGTGCCCCAGCTGATTTCTGTGTAATGCAAACCAGTCAATTCTGTGCCTTTCGTCTGCCTCCAGTTACTGTGAACATCTCTTATCACTTGGTTGGGAATGAGATTCCTTGATGCTCATTCTTTTTGCAGAGTTTCAATGGAAGAAATAAAAAGTGCCTCTACTGGCTGATAGCCTAGAAGTTAAGGCACTTAACTAGGCAGTGGATGATAAGCATTTTTTAAATACCTCAGACTGAGAAGGACTTGAGCCCCAGACTTTTTAGCCTGAATATATTAAGTCATTAGCATCTTTGTTTTAATAAATTGGCTGTGACTTTTCTGCCTTATGATTAAACTAAGACAGGTACAAGAACACAAGGATGCAAGGATGGGGTATGTGTGCGAAGCAGATGTAGTATTGTTAAGACTGTTATTCTATGGCCATTGGTTACCGACTTCTCTCTCAAGAAACAGTAACTCATCAATTTTCTGTGCAAAGGCAAAGCTTTTCTGCAAAGCACCATGAAGCGTTCATGTAGTCAGTGGCCACAGTTGAGCTCAGAGAAGAAATGGTAACTCCTTAAATCACCACTATTGTTTTGCCAGCAAACATCTGGTTGTACTGACATGAGCTGAGGATGTGCCCATTGGATCAGGCCTTGTGATGACTTAAACAGTACATGCTGAACAAGCTTAGTCCTGAAAGAAGCACTAAGGTCTAGACATTTCTTCAGAATAAAAATTTTGCCAGTAATTTTTTTTTTTACGACCACACACTTGGACTGAGGTCCCTCTATTCTGTTAAGTCATTTTATGGATCTTTGCCCTTAAGGTAGGGTCAGCTGTCGAAAATGCCTTAGAAAAAAACCCGAAATCTAAGTGCTGTGTGCATCAGCCTGGATTTTCATATTAAGTCAATTTCTCTGATAGATGAGTAATGCTTCTAAGCTGAAATAGATGATGCTGAGGTCTAAATCAAGGCTAACAACATGCAGTTAAATTGAATTACTGTAATCACATTACAGTGAAAATTAACATTGAGTATGCAAATTCAGTACTCAAACCCCTTAAAGTTTCACCTGTGTGATTAGAGTACAAAAAAAAATGCACGAAGAATCTTCAGACTGTTTCATCTCTTGTGTATTTGTATTTAATCCTTTGATACTTTAGTTTCCTTCCATCTTGTAAAAATGTTTAATACGAGCAAACTGAAATTCTTTAGCATGTTGAAGTCTTCAAGAGAAAGTATTGGCATACAGTTAAAAAAAAAGCTGATATTTAGGTCAGTATTCCTATATTTGTAAAAAGAGAAGTCATCAGTGCACCCTGATACAGGGCAGAAAGCTCCAGAAGCAGAGGCCTGGAGGGAGGTTCAAGCTTACATGTGTACACAGAAGGCATAACCTCATATGGCTTTTCTTTTCAGTGCTACTCCAAGGATAATCTCTAAAGCAAGAGATGATCATCAAGGACCTGACAACAAAAGACACTTGCCGTTAGTACCCTTAAATGATTTGGAGCCTATCACTAACATCCAGATCTGGTTAGCTGATGGGGAAAGGATAATTCAGAAATTCAATGTTTCTCACAGGTAAGATTTATTTCAGCACTGTCATATGTATTTGCATCTGAACTATTTGTCCTATGCCTGTACGCATGATAAGTCTCTAATTTCTGTGAATAATCTACCTCCTCAGTTCACTTAATGTTGGACTGCTGTTCAGCTGTATCCAGAAAACCTCCTTTCAAATTTTGAGAAATCTTTTAGCTGACAAGAGAGGAGCGTAAGAGGAATGTGAACTGATGTTAGTAGTCAGCACGTAACTGAGCATAAATGAAAATCTGAGGGAACTGTTGGAGTTCTTTGTAGGTTAGTGGAAGGTAAGGCGTATGTATTCCTCATTACTAGAGGAAACAGCTTTTAAGATGATAGATCTCTCAAAATGACTATATCTGGAGCAAATTGCTTAGTAAAAAGCCTGCTATCA
Organism: Ciconia boyciana; assembly: GCF_034638445.1. NCBI lineage: Eukaryota > Metazoa > Chordata > Aves > Ciconiiformes > Ciconiidae > Ciconia > Ciconia boyciana. Next base: position 8,543,026 of record NC_132936.1, on the reverse strand, counting down.
TTGGGCATAGACAGCACCACAGCTGGGAGCTGGAGGATGTGACTTTTGAGCCAGAAAGTTGAGCCAGAGTCGGTGCACTAGGCAGGGGAGGTTCATCACCTGCATGTCAGCATGGACAGAATAGAATCCATCCAGTGTGTTCAATTCTTAATTAGTAAAATTCCCAGTTCCCAAACAGGCTTATAAATGGGGATAATGTCAGACGGTGTCAGCGCAGTGTATGTATGCAGGAGCTTTGAGAAAGTAGGATTAACTGTTTAACATTAAATTGTGGAACTACTGTCTTTAGAGACCTTTCTCAAATTTGTAATTTGAGAAATTACTCCAGTACTATACAGTCACATCATGTGGAAAGGATATGTTGCCTGGGCTTCTCTGTGAAGCAATTTAAAGTGATCATAGTTTTAATACAACCGAGGCTGCTGTCAAGGTAAACTTGTATGTCTTTGTGGCTGGTCAGAAGAAAAGCTCAGCAGTTGAAGGTTAATGACTGTAACTTTTTCTTTAACTTGTACTAATTTATTACTGTTAGTGGCCTGAGATATGAACTGAAACACTGTTGCAATGTACTGCTGAAGGGTCAATTGCTATTTTAATTCTAAATACTACTTTGGAGGGCTTAATATCTTAATTATTCCAGGTTTCACACATTTAAGTATATTTAGAAGCTTTTTGTCTTCATGGTAAATAGCAGTTTGAACATCTGCTAAGTGCTTTTGGAGGGGAAAAAAAAGTCTGAGATAAGCAGAACAACAGCCTTACTGATGCGATGCTCTTTTTGAAGTAGTTTGCAATAAATATTCCACCATAACATATCCTCTTGCCACAAGACCAGCATGTTTGTGCTGTATACAGTACTTGTGTATGACCTAGTAAGAAATAGGGGGAAATCCTTTTAGAGTACATATCCTTAAACATTATGATTGCATGTATAGCACTCCTTTCAGTGGAGGAGCAGAAAACAGTCAACTATTTGTTAATTAGACTATAGGTAAATAACCGGTAGCACAGATATTGCAGTGCCTGGATAAATTGATTACTTTTACCCTTTTGCAGATAGAATGTGTATGTGCCACAGTAACTCCTACTTTAGATATGACTTGATTACTGATGAAAGATTGAAGTTACAGCATTGGAGCAAAAGTGCAGGTAGCATTGTAATACTGCAGTATGGGGAATTCAGGAGACATAAGAGTGAAACAACTAGCAGAGCAGTGCTGTAGGAATAGCACACATAACTCTGTCTTGAATAGAGTTGTGTCCCTTCTTGAGCAGTTGCTAAGTTAGTGTGACCACGGAGCATCGGGTATGGAGCCTGGAAAGGAACTTGTTCATCCTAAAGCAAATAGCTGGTGGCTAATTGCCTGAGTTGCTCTTGGGACCCAATGAACTTTGATATAATGCATGTAAACACTTGTAAATGTCCAACCAAAAATTTATTCCTGCTTGAGGTTTTTCAAGCTCTAGGCTTATAAAACCAAGCACTGTCTCTTAATTGAGGCCTGCCTGCACAGGAATTAGATGCTGGCTATATCTGTCCTAGTAAGTATGGCTAAGGCATGAAAATCTGGTCATCTGTGTTGCTAAACTGCGAGGATGGCTTTCCCCCAACCCAACTAGCACTTTCTCAAGGCTTGGTTCAGGTGTTAGCTCAGGTCATGGACCATTCCCCAGAGGCAGTAAACTCTATGGGCTACTGTGTGCATGGGGGAGAGGAAGGATGAGTTTAACAATTTGCTAGCAGCCAGAGTCTACCAGTTGGCCTCAGGATCAGAGAATTGGCACTGACACTATGTTTATTTTACTGGTATAGATATATTCTGTCACCTTCATTTTCTAATTAAATTGGTCAATCCTGATTCTTCCACAGGAAAACCTCTGTCTTGCTCACTTGTTGCAAGGTTCTTCACACCTTAAAAGGCAGCTTGAATCTGTAATGAATTCACTGCTGCACCTGCTTTGGTAGAAGGAGACTATGTTTAGACCTAGTTAATTCATAAGCCATCCAGACAATTTTTGCAAACCCTTTTTCTTTATTATTATGGTTCTGCTACATGTACCACACTGGTGGCATCTTTATTCTAGCTCTTGGCTACAGAAACCTCAGGTAAGAGCTCCACCAGCTGGTTAAGTAATGGTAGGCTTGTGTAACTACCATTTGAGCCATAGTGAAGCATTTGACTGCTCAAAATAAGATTAATCCTTTTTCCGTTGGGACTGCTCTTGGAGCAGGTGAACCCTGGTCCTTGCCTCCCAACTGAATCAGGTGCTTCAGGATACCACCCCATCTATATTCCTCTATTTCTGTGCCATCAGCTATTATGTGAAGTGGGTGTCTCATTCTCTTCTTGTGGGTGGCTATGTGTGTTGTGCATATGGTCTGTGTTGGGATTGGAGTGCTCTAATGCTGAGTTTTCTTTATTTCTTCTCAGAATAAGCCATGTCAGAGACTTCATAACAAAGTATCAAGGACGAGAGGGGAGTGTTCCCTTCACGCTGACTACTTCGCTGCCGTTTCGAGAGCTGCAAGATGAGACGCTCACACTAGAGGAAGCAAAGTTGCAAAATGCTGTTGTTGTTCAGAGACTTCGGAAAACAACTGAACCTTTCAGACTCTTAGTGATAAAAGCACCTGACGATGACTATAAAACTGCTGCTACACCTAATGGACAGCTCAAGAATGAGCAAAAAAATGCTAGCAAAAGTAGAAGATCAAATTAGCTTTTAACTGGCCAAAAACTACATACAGGTGGAACTAGGCAAAACCAAAAATGTAACCAGCAATATCTGGATGCACTCTTATCCTCATGTACTGTCCTCTTAGAGAGCAAAATGTGTGCTGTGCTATCATCTGCTATAATAGAAGTATTTTCAACTAAATTTGGTGGCCGGAGCCTGGCTATATAACATAGCAGAGGTAACTGTACAACAGGTCATCCTTAGAATTTCCTTAGGTAGAAAGCTTGTTAGTTCTTTAATGAGTGTATTTAGGCAGAACAGTTCTCTGAGACTTAATTACTACTGATAGCACCTTTTAAGGAAAAACAGTATTTATTTTTGCACTTTGGACTAAAATGAAACTGAACTGACTGGTTTCACTTACAGTTCGGTGTAAGCTGCTGCAGTTTGCATTCTTCTCACAGTAACTTTTAGGCAACAGATGCAGGGAAGCTCACATTCGAACACTTAACTAACTTGAAAATCTTCAATATCAGTATCTTCAGGATTTAACTTCTATCACAGGATCTGCAGTGTAATGTTCTATCAAGTCTTCACGTGGTGGTAGGTGCATGTGTGAGAAGATAGAAATGAGGTAGTCTGGTGCACACTGCATATGAAGTGCCTCAAAGTAAGCTCTGAAGGAATTGTTATTACCAGTGGTTGAAGTGGTTTCTGCTTCTCTTGTGCTGCTACGGGTGTCTTACATATAGGGTAATGTTAAACTACCTAGCTCATTAGGATAGAGATCCACTTTTAGCCTTGTCACACAAAAACTTCAGCTTTTCTGGAGATTACCATACAGGAATAGAGTGGCTTGGAGGGACACAGTAGGCTTTGTACTATATATCTGCCTCTGACCAGCTGATTGAGACACTAATTGCATGTGGCCAAGTTTCAAAGATGTTGAAAATCCTTATTTGAAAACTGAGGTTTCTTCCCCTCCTCTGCCCCATTTCCATCAGAATCTTTTATTTGGTTATTCATGTACTTGAGGCATACAATTTGGAGCCAACTATTCCATGTTTTGCTAAAGGAGAAATCAACATAAAGACTAAATATTTTGTACTGTGTTTGCTAAGTAGCATGTGGGTTTGTGAACGGAGCTAGAGCCTCTAAGTAAGACTTATCTTGGGGCCTCCAGTGAGTGCTGCCTAGTTTGTGCTGCCTACGCAAATGGATGATTGTTGGGGTTGTACTTCTTTTGTATTGTTAAATGAAAGACGGGTTTGGGATTTCTGGGTTTGTTCTAAATAGAAAATTACTTAATTGGAGTGACTTGAATTCTATCTAAAAGTCGTGTTCCTTCAAACTAGGGGTGCACTTACTTCGTTCCCAGGGATGTAAAACTGTTTTGCTTCAGCATCTCTCCTAGTATGTTTGAGGGCAGTGAAATGAAAGTCAACTGCACAAATATCTATTCAATGTATTCAGAAAGCAAATCTCTGAAAACTATGCAGTTAACTGTTTTCAGTGCTATAAACTTGATGTGCTACTATGTCATTCAGGTTTATGTAGCAAACAATACAACTAAATTTTCTTTGCTCTTGCACTGACTCCTCTACTGTATGAAAAGCCTACCAGATCTCCAGTAGTAGGAAGAAATGTGCAGGCAAATCCATTAGCAAAATTGAAGAGACAAGTCACCTACAGACACAGATCCAACCCTCACTTTGCAGAGCTTCTTGAGCAGTGAATTTTACTCATCAGTGCTTTTGAATTTGTCTTAATGTGAAACTAAGTATTAGAAAAACATATATGCTTGATTGTAAGTTCAATTGTTCTTATTTAAAAGGTGCATGAAATGTCAAAGTAGCACTATACTATTCCTGCATTTGCAACATAGAAATTCAAAGAAATAATTAGTGTAAGACTGATTGAAATTGAAGGGGGGGGGGTATAAAATTTTAAGGTAGGTAAATCCATTTTGCTTGTTATCAAAAGATCATGTTTTTGGAAAGGAGCAGTATGTATTTAGTATTTCAACATTGATTCATGTCTGCTACCAGTATTTTAAGAGACTGGATAGCTTGATTCTGTCTGGCTATATATTGTGCTTTACTGAAATCAGCTGTTTCTGGCTGCAGCTTTGGTGTACTTGAGAGTGTATTTGCAGTTTGAAAGTGTCATGATCTTAATTACAAAATGAGAGCAAATCTTTAAAAAGTCGAGTGATGCTGACTGCACTAATCCCATGTTAGACTAGAAAGTGCCTTTAAAAAAAGGCAACGAACTGTGATTGGATAACTTATTTCCTAATTTGGAGAAAATCTTTGGAATGAATACAGGGCTCTGCTAAATCTAATTGGTTTCGGTCAATTTGTAAAGACTGATTAGCTACCTGTAGTGTCTGGACAGCCTAATCTCTTGCTCAGCGTTGGAGACAGCTATTGTGCATTGGTCAAACAGCAGTAAAACTAGCTTGATCAATGCTTGAGTTTGTGAAACACACAAATACTATCAGTTATTCATTGTTTCTTCACAAGCCTTCACTGTTTTGAGTAAAGCCTGTGTATTAACATAATTTCTAGCAAAATTGAAATAGCCTAGAAAAGAACAAAGAAAGGAAATGTTTTCTGTAGTTTTTTTCCTTTGTGAACAAACATGCAAATGCAGGTAACAAAGATTTAATGTGTTACGAGGATGTTGTGTGAAGAGAAAATGAAGAACCTAAATGTTGGATTTGAATGTTACGTGCAAACCTTGTATCTAGCTTGGTATTTTAGAACAAATTACTTACTGGGACTAAGGGACTGAGCAGTCCACCTCCACCTCTGTTTTGAAGCCCATCTGGCCTCAGCCTTTAGGGATCCCTTGGAGCCTAAAAGCTTCAGAGAGTTTTCGACAAGGCCTATTAAGGCCACAATTTCAGTTTTGCATTGAAGATATGTTTTTAAGATAAACTTTTAATGCCTCATTCTTTCAGAATTTTGCAAATTTGCTGTAATCATTCTTGTCAAATGAGGTTGCACAGGATTTGCATATCAGTACTTCATGGCGTAGTTTGCAGTGGCTGTCCGATAGCCACCAAGTGACCCTGTCAATAGCAAAGCTCTTTGAATCAGTCGAGCCAGGAAGCCCCGTGCGTATAGATTAGTCATCATCTTTCCAAGACGAGCAGATCACTGAGTCTTCCTGTGCTTGTTGGTTTGTTCTCTACTCTCAGGCTGTCTCACTGTTGAAAGAATTCATGCTTCAAAGTGCAATTTTTTTTCTCTGATGCGGAGCATGCTTGCAAGACCATTTTCCTGTGGGCAGAGTGGTGGTGAACTTGTACTGCCTGAATAATGGTGTCAGCTCCAGGGCCTTTGAGGGCAGCAGCAGCTCTTTCCGCAGCGTGCTTCCTGGGCTAAGTGCAGTTTTGTGTGTGGTCTCAGGTCCAGCTGATAGAAGACAGCATTGCTGGCTGGCGTGGTTATAAATTCATATAAATCAGAAAACAGTGTATTTCTTCAAAAGGATAGAGCTGGCATTTTTAGACGTTGGATGAAAACAGCCCCAGAAACCTTCACCGTCTTATACCTGATCATTAAGCACCTCACTGTGGGGCCCGGCGGTAGCAGCGGCCGTCGGGGTGCGCGGCGCCTCTGAGGGGACCGGCAGGGCGGGCGCTGTGGCGGCCTTTTTCTGGACGCTCAGGCTGGTTAGCAGGCTTCTAGTACAATAAAGCCCGGGGTTTACCTCACGGACGGCTCCCGCGGCAGTCCCCGCAGGGAAGAGCCAGGCCGGCGTTGCTGCTCTCGCCGCTGGGAGCTGCCCCGCTCCTCCACAGGGGAAGTGGCATGGAGGGACGGAGCGTGAGGGGGTGTTCCTGCCGCCCGCAGGGCGCTCGACGGACTCGGCTGTGCAGCCCGAGGCGGGAAGAGGGCTCCTCTCGCGGGGAATACCCGCTCCCGAGCCTGGAGGGCAGCGATAGCGCCTTTGCCCCTCCAGGGCGCTGCGTGAGGGTGAGGGAGGACGCCACCCGCTCTCCCTCGCCTTCCCTCCGCCGCCCCGCCCAGGGCACGCAGGTGTTGGACGGGGGTGGGCTGTCCGCTTTACTATGGCGAGGGCTGCAAAGGACTCCCCGGAGCGCCCGGCGGAGGAGGAGGTAAGGGGCTGGCGAAGGGGAAAGGCGGCCGTCGTGGGGCTTGAGGAGCCCCTCGGCCACAGTCCCGGGGTGGGAGCGGGGTTGGGGTGCCGGGCGTGCGGAGCCGTCCCGCCCGCGCCCTCCTGCTCCGGCGCGCTGGTTTTTATTTTCATTGCCGGTAGGTTACGGGGGAGGGGTGGGCACTCTCGGGGGGGCTTTGGGGCAGCCTGAGCTTGCTGCTGCCGTGTTTTGTGTGGTGCTTCTGGCGCGGCGCAGCCTATCTCAGCGAGGTACTTGAAATACCTCTTAAATCCTTACCACCACCACCCTTCTCTCTCACCAAGAAGCTCCGTGTAACTCTGATATTTTCCCTCGAGTGCACTATATGATATTTACTGTCCGCTTCGGCGGCAGGAAGAAGCTCATTCGCTTTCCACTTTCTCTTCCCTCCGGGGCTGTCTCTCCGATCGAGGAGAGAGGTGCGGGCGGGAGGAGGTTCACTCTCCTCAGGAAGCCTCATCAACTCCTAACTTCCAGATGACTCTTGCGAGTATCTAATGCTCTTTAGGCTCGGTGCTTGCCGAGATAGGAGTGGAGAGGCAGATAAGAGGTGAGTGAGGACCCCCATTGCCCCGTGGCTCTTGAGGGGGCATCTGGTAAAACTGGGAAGGGCAGCTTCAAAATAAGGGGGCTGAGGTAACTTTTCACAGCGTGGTGGAGGGTGTTCAAGCCATGGAGCTCATCCGACGCTGCGGGCACATGCTGTTCTGGCTTGAATTTTTGTGTTCAGAAGGCATCTGGGTGAATTAATGGGAGAAATCTGAAGATTTTAAACAGAGATAAGCCATGTTTGGCTCACAGAGCCCCTCAGTGCTACATTGCTGGCAGCTGGAAGAATATCCTGGTTAATCACCACTGTATCCTGCCTTGTTCGTATGCCCTTTCTAGGTGTCTACACCCAAGCCTTGCGCCTGTTATTTCTTCCACTGAGGGGTGGGCTGATGTCACTAAGAAACCTGAAAACAGTCCTCAAGCTGCTTGGTATGAGGGATCTGGGATGCCACCTGTGACTATCACACTCAGGCTTTTAAGAGGCAGTTGTGTGGTCTCTCACAGAACAGAAACATTACCAGTATTAATTCTACATTGAGAGAAAAGCTGACTCAAAAGCTGCTCCTCGTTAGCTGCATTTTCATTGTTTCTCAGATAAACCTAGACTAGCATTTATCTTTGAGTCACAGGTTTTGCGCTCTCTTCTTACTGCTTTTAAATTACTTGTTGGTTCAGTTCTGGACTCGACTGATAAAGAATAGCTTAGGACAAAATGCCGCTGCTCCCTATGCCCATAATGTTCATGCAATATCTTCACAAGGTTGCAAAGAGTTGTTTTCAATGTGCTTAAATACTTTCTTTAGAAATAAGATGATCTGTTATAAACATCGTATTCAATTTCTGTTCTGTTGGGGAAGGGAAAATTTACAAGCGATGAAAAGTATGGTTTTAACTTACAAGAGAATTAAAAATAAAGGAACTACAGTGTATGAGATGCATTCATTTTCTATAACAACGTTTAAACTTACTCTTCTATTTAAGGAGCAAAATCAAATCTCTCCCCTATTAAGCCTTCTTGGTTTACCTTGAAACACAATTAACTTTGATATGATGGGGGCATGTATAAGTACAACATTGTCAAGTTAATCTAAGAACAAAAAAAGATTATAACTCCATTTGACCTTTCTTTCTCTTATCTCCCACCCCATCCTCTCATGTTTCTTCTAAAGCTGTAGAAGCAATTTGATGTTGACGTTCAACTACACCACAGGGGTCTCGAAACAAAATTTTAGTTGTAAATACTTTGTATTTTGTTCCTTATTTGACCACTGCCTACACTTTCAGATCTCTAGTGAATTTTTGGAGTACATTAAGATTACTCACAAACTTACACAGGTGAAAAAGCTTTCACTGGATTCCACAGAACTCAAGCAATTTCTGTTGCTTGAGGAAGCAATGCAGCAGGGAAATTCAGCCTTAAGAGAAAAACCCTGTTAGCTGCTCATAGCCAATGCACTGCTGTTGGTCATACTGCTCTGCACAAGTGCAATGTTATCCTTCTCAGGACAGTTTCTGGTGTCATTTATTAGCAATATCATGTAAACCCAACCAAGGGTGGGGAACTTACTCCTCTAGATCCTGTAACGGACAGCTGTCACGTGTATCTTTTCTACTCTTCATTGTAAGCCCAGGAAGTTGGAAAGAAGGAAATGCGTCAGCTTTACTGATGCAGAGATCTACCTTAATTTTTACTACTGTCTCATAGGATACTGAGGTAGAAAACGTAGTGATTACTGTATAACTTCAATATGGAGAGTCAAAATAGATTATGAGCTGCTTCTTTTGGAAAGAGACACCAGAATGTAGAGTCTGAGTGATTATTTCTTAGCAGATAGAAACTCAGGAGCATTCAATGAAATTACAAGGCAGCAGAGCTGCAATGAACGCAGTGGCCTTTCTTTTCACAGTATGTGTCCTTCATGTATAGAACTGCTGTGGTGTCTACCTATGCTATGTCTATGTCATGTATGCTATGTCTATCTGACAGCTTGTTTTATTATGAAAATAACTTTCATAAACAAAATTTAGCGAAAACTACTGCTGTGACCAAAGTATTAACTTTGCTTCAAGGTGATCTGGGAGTGTGGTCACAAAGTAGCTGAGCAGCATCCTGGGGGTGTGTGGAATCACAGTGAGACTTTTTAAAAAAAAATGTATTCAGACTGTAAATTTTCTAACCATGAAACTGATGTAAAGACAGGAGTACTGCCTACAGCCTGTAAGTTTAGATCTTGGTTGACTGTTTCTTGTACCACAACTTTAATTAGACTAATTCTTAAGAACTTAACATTCTTTGTGTTATAAAAGTATTTTGGAATCAAGTATATTATATAGAGACATTTACTTTTTCTGTGTTATCATGGCCTTAGCTATTGAAAGGACAAGGGGCGATGGTTTTAAACTGAAAGAGGGACATAAGGAAGAAATTTTTACAATGAGGATGGTGCGACGCCAGAGAAGTTGTGGATGTCCCATCCCTGGAGGCATTCAGGGTCAGGTTGGATGGGGCTCTGAGCAACCTGATGTAGTGGAAGATGTCTCTGCCCATGGCAGGGGGGTTGGACTACATGATCTTTAAAGGTCCCTTCCAACCCAAACCATTCAATGATTCTGTGACAGCTACTCGGGAAAATAAACAGGAAAGCAACATTATGGATCTAAAAGTTTTTCTCAGCTTGGTTTGGGGGTGGAATGGGATGCATAGCAGTGGTTTATGTCTCTTGATTTCAGCTGGAAGTCATCTTGCCAATGCTTGGAGATCAGAAGGGAAGGTATCAAAGGAAAATAAACTTTTAAAGTAATTTAATTTCTGGGAGGAGGGAGGTGAGGCTAGGAGAAGGGAATGATTAAAAAATAAAACTGTGATAAAGTTTAAAAGTACACAGCCCCTGGAGCAAAGCTCAAGAGGACTGTGTTGTGAGCCAAGCAAACAAGATTCTATAGACCCCACAAGTCTAGTAAAGCTCACCTTTAATAGGACTTAGGTATGAAAAATTGAGAGTTACTTTGTAGAGAAAATATGTATATAGTCTGGTTTTTGTGTTTAAAATCTCTTATCAAATTAAATAGTATATTGTTCTGATGAAGTGTGTTTTGTGACTGTTTACCACTCTTTTTTTTTTTTTTCCTGGAAAGAAGAAAATTGCCAATACGGAGTACAAGTGAGGCTTGCTGTGGCAAAACCATTTTGCAGCTTGTGCCCTGACACTGACTACTTTACTTGGGTGTGGTAACAGGATGCCACCCCGTCTTTCTCTGTGGAAAAACAAAAAGGAAAGAGTCCTGATACTCGTGCTTGCTTGTTCACGCCCACTCAGATAAATCAGCTCAAAAGAAAATGATTAGATGATGAAAGGCTCTGTTTAGAAGTCTAAAACTTATCAAAACTCTGTTAGGTAGTAAAGATGATGGTACTTAGTAAATTTAAAACTGTGCAGAAATTAGGTAATGTATCAGAATATTATCATTGTGGTGGATCTCATTACCATATCTCTGTTTTTATCCTGATCTAATGTGAGAATTAAGGGCTTGTGTAGTCAGTTCAGAGAGAGGGCAGACCCAGGATTAATATTGCTGCTCCTCTTCCTGTTTTCTGGTTCCTGCTGACAGCCATCTTCAGAGAGGGATTGAAAGCCTAAAAGCCTAAATTCAGGTGGGATATGTTGTCCCTTTGAAAGGAATACAAGATTAATGAAGAGTCATTTTCTTCCTGTATTTTGAATTTTATGGCATCAAATTAAGTCTTAAGATTTTTTTTAAAGGCTTTCTAGTGTTCTGGAACTTCTACTATTGGAAAACTGAGTGTTCTTTATTAGAATTTCTATTAGACTCTGTGCATTTTTTGTCTTTTAATTACTGTTATGAATCCTTATTTTCAGCTTTTATCTTACTCTTATTTGGCAATTCTATTAGAGAATGTTCTTGGATGCTTACAGTACTTTTCAAACATCAAAAGGCAAATGAGAGAGCACAGGTTTGCGAAATTTTTTAAACACACCTAGAGTGACTTAAGAGTCCTTCCTAAAGAGGACTTGGGCCCCAAAATCACTTTCCCTATTATGCCAACTTTCACAAAAGATACAGAAAAGTCAAGTCAGAAGGAAGATGTACAAAGTCAAGTGACTTTGCCAGTGTCACAGCAGCATTTTGTGACAAAGTAAGGAAGGAACGAAGCACAAATGTTTGAGCTCTATTCGGTCTGCATTTGACTGTGGAACTTTCCTTCTATGAATGTTGTCTAATTGCTATGGTATGAGAGTTTATATCAATTATTATGGTCTGAAAGATTAATATAATAAATTATTTTTTTAAAAAGTAAAAAAGTTTTCAACCTTTACAAAAATCTGAATTAAACATTCAAAGACAAAACTAAGCTCAGAAAATAGTGTAACAGTATGTGCGCTTCTTTGCTGCTTTTTGCTTGTTTGTAGACTTGTTCCTTTATAATAGCTTGCGGGAAGAAGGTAGGTAAGCCTAGATTCCCTTGTAGGAACACTGTAATCTGTTTTTAGGGGCTGAAATAAGGAACAAAACCATTAAAAATCAAAGCAATGAGCATCCAAATGCCTGTTGATGATAGGGGTTGAGGGCATATGGATTTATTAGTGGAATACCTGTGAAGCGAATACCTGAATCTGATGTTAACCTTGGACTTTAACCTTATGAATTCTGTAGCTTTTAACTCATGTACCTTGTTTTTCTCATCGTTTGTTCTGCTTCATCCTGAACAGGAATACAGGCTCTCGATTTGCAGCAAAATATGCTATGCCATAGGAGGTGCCCCAAATCAAGTGGCAGGGAGTGCTGCTGCTTTCTTCCTGCAGATCTACCTGCTAGATATAGCCCATGTAAGTAGTACAAGAAACCATTACAGAGTGTAGACTTACCTCAACTCTGATGTTGTCAAAAATGTCCCTGGAATACTAAAAGGTGAATCAGCTAATAAAGCTTTTAAATTGTCTTGTTATCGTTGCCTCTAGCTGTTCAGCATCCTGGAAACTGCACAAGCTTCTCCAGAAATTTTTTTTTTTTCTTTTTTCACTAGTTTCCTTTCTGTCTTGAAATGGCCATTGTTTGCTTTTAGTTTGGGATCATTAGTAGAGCTTTAGGCACTATAGAGCTCACACACTTGCAGACAGAAGAAAAAGCAATTCTCTGTGTCAAGAGTCATAGTGTAAGTTATGAGACATTCGAAACATTAATAGGACCGTGTTGAGGTTGTGAAGTTTTGTTCATTTGGTTTAGTTAAAAATCAGTGTAGTTGCATCCAGTAGTCAACATAATTCCACATAAATTTTATTTGGTTTGTCTAGGATAATTTATTTGCAAAGAAAGCCGAGTTATCCTTCCTGAAGGTTCTTTGCTTCCAGTCTGTGGCTTTCTGGTGCAGAAGCAAACCTGGTAAAACAAACAGTAGGAGTCATCCCATTCATCTGACTTTCAGCTGCTCCAGCTAGATTTCAGGACAGCAGAGAAACAAAGAAAATCAATCCATAAGCATTTTTTACTGTTTTGGGTTGTTTTGTATGTCTGCGTGGTAAGTAGGTGGGACAGATTAAGTATTATAGCATAGAAAAAAGGATTTTAGGGAGATGAGGCCAAATTGCAGGCACTGTGAGAAGAGCTTACATGAGTGGCTTTCAGCATTGATGACTTTTTATTTGCTGGAAAGAACAAGAGATTCTGGATGAGATATTGTTACCCATTTGCTGTTAAAGATGTAGAAAGACAGGATATCATGACTGGGGGAGTGGAGGTGTCCAAAAGATTGGGTTTATGGTTTTCCTGTAAAAGTCTGATATCAGAAACTGAGGTGTGATTTACTTGATAAAATTGGCAACACAATAAGACTGGCATGTAAAACTGAGGTCTTGAGTGTCTTGTTGAGGTCAAAGTCACAAGATCTAGAAAAGGGGCCAGTTCTGGACAGCAGTGACAAAGGTGGCAAGTGGATGGTGTGGAGTCTGAGGAGTTGGAGGTGGAACAGGTAACTTGGAGATGCAGCAGGGAGGTGGATGCAGCTCTGGCTACAGTTGTTTCACACTTACATCAAGGATGGCAATACAAGCCATTGGAGATGATGAAGCATGAACTGAATGAGAAAGACACTAATACAAGTTTCCCAGGGTGCTTATAAATATGGCAATTTCCTGACCTTCTGCTTATCACAGAAAGTGAAAATTATTGAAGCTGGGGACTGTTTATTTCTTTATCTGTTTGTGTACAGTGTCCAGAAAGCTGGGGTCCCATTCCTGCATCTTTGGGCACTACCTAAATAAATGACATAATAATAATAATTTTGTTAACAAGCTCCTACTGAAACCCAATAATTTTGCTTAATGTTTGTAATGACACTCTTACTACTTCATTAAGGGGCTTAATTATTTGTTCCTCAATGGTTTAGTTTGTTCTCTGAAGTAATCCTGCAGGGACAGGATTTATTTCAAGGCCTGATAAACAGCTCTGAAATCCTGTGTTTTTTTCCACACATTTTCAGGGGAGAGCATGTAATTTTATAGTCACTACCTGGATTTAATTCTTGCCCACTTAGAGGGCAGAAATGTTCTAGCCCTTTGAGAGATTGGGAAACTCACTAGGTGTAATCTTTCTTACATAATCTGGATCCTTTCTAAGAAAATTACATTTGTATTCACTTTTTGTAGCTTACAGTTTTTCCTTTTGAATTCCATATTCCACCTAAATTACCTGTATAAACTACAGACATATAAATGTAACTCCAAACCACCACAAATTACTAGAAAATACCAAAACCTCTGATAATAGGTTCCTGGTCTTTATTCCTTTTGAGATGGGTGAATTTAGCATATTTTATCTTGTATTTTATTGACACTGAGAAGTTTATGGCATTGGTGCTGACAGACACTGTCTAGATTGAGGAGTTAAGAAAATGCAGCCAAGGAATGTATAAGCCCCTACCGATGATGAAGACAGGATGACTATGCAGGCTCCACTCCTAACATATGAGAGGTTTAAATTTTCCTCAAGGCTTTCTTCCACTTCTGTTTATGTAGTATCCACTTCCTTTCTGTCTATTCACATTATCTGAACAAAATACCAATGCGAAACCCACCTAATTTGAAATTTTCTGTCTCTGTGTCCCTCATCACTGCGGTATTTCAACCCCTTTATCTTTGACTGCTGTTTTGTTCTTGTTTTCGCTGACCTGTCTCTTGAGAAGCAGTAGTGACCTGTGAGCAGTTCCAGTGCAGCCCCAGTGGCAAGTCTTCCTCAGGGCTGGTGGGTTTCTTGCCACCCTAGCTGTGGGAGGGTACAAGTCAGCGAAGGTGGATGAGGTGAACATCATCAAACTGCTGTGGGACACAGCCCAATGCTCATCCCAGCCTTGTCCTACAGTGCAGCAACAGGACGCTTGGAGAGCCAGTCGTTACCTGCTGGAGACTACCATTCCCAATCCTTCCCTGTTCATAAGCTTTCTAGGGTGGAGTAAGTGTCTTGCAGCTGGTCGTGTCCAGAAGATTGGCTGCCCCTGCAATTTCACCTAATTTGGGCTAAAATTTAACAGGTGTGACTACAGAAGTGCATAGCATCTGCCTTTTACAAAGGTCGTCCAGGACATCTCAGAGATTATTGCTTCTTTCTTTCACTTCTGAGGGAATACCTACAGCAAACTCTGCAGGCAGGGGACCTGCACCAGCTGGAAGCCCTGTGATGCTGCCTAGGAGGCAGTAAGCTCTGCAGAAAAGCAGGGGATACTAGCTCAAGCTTGGTGTTGTATCAGCGGCCTCCGCCAGGCTTCCCGCTGGGTTGGAGCACTGATAGCATGAAGCAGCATATAGGTGAAGGGGTTTTGTCTGCAGTCGCTGTTTAAGCCCCATAGGCTCTTTCAGCAGTCTCTCGCTCTCTCTTTCTCCCCCCACCTTTTTTAATCATTGTGTGATAAGAATTCCTAAGCTCTCCACAGATATATGTGAAAAATAACTACATTGCCTGGGATAAACTGTAATTCTATATAGGCACTTAAGTATGGTCCTCCTGGGTTAACTTCAAAGGTTTTTCTACTTGGCCATTTTATTCTTACATAATCTGTGAACATTTTTCAAGTGAGATTTGTTGGATGTGTGCTGGCAACTTTGATTTGGACAGATGTGCCTTATGCAGTTCAGTTGTCACAGTTCAGTTCTGAGTGGATAAAATCTGCTATGCTACAACCTCTTCCACAGCCACATGCCACCAGTTGGCAGCCTTGTTGGTAATCTCAGGAGATGAAAAAACATGAATGCATGTAAACAGCTCCCTCTACTTTTTTCTAGATCAGGTCAAGATAAAGATATGGGGAAATGGGGCTGTGTGGGGAACAAAGTGAGGGGATAATTACAGAGGGACTCTGTCAGGTTTTATGACTAAAACAAGGACTTTAGTCTACTATTTGACTATCTGAGTCATTTTCCTAGTTCTAAACACATTCATAATCTATCCTTCCTTGCACTTTTCCCCTCTAATCGCTTCTTGCGTGGTGCCTGTCTCAATGTCTCATTTGTTTGCTATGGGTAACCAATAGTAATTTCTATGACAGCAGCAGACGTTTTGTAAATGAACTAGCATTATTCTTTAAAACACTGAGGTTTTTTTCTGGGAAGTTGCTTTATGCTGTTTCATTGTATTGTGAAACAATGGCTCTTGTTTACAGTATTCTGTCTGTACTTTCAGATTACTCCGTTTCATGCCTCTTTGGTGCTGTTCATTGGCAAAGCTTCAGGTGCAGTTACTGATCCTGTTGCTGGGTTTTTTATTAGCAAAAGTAGATGGACAAAAATTGGCCGGCTCATGCCTTGGTAAGCATAAATGTGTACATATATTTGCATATATATATATGAATATTGTATGTGTGTGTGTATGTTGTGATCATACAGTCACCTCATTGAATTAGACTCATTTTTCTTTGCCTGTTTCCCAGACAACAGTGATTGTATTCATTCTACATGTATAAAATCAAAAAGAAAAATTGTCATGTCATCTATTTCCCTTTAACTTGTTCACCCATGAAAACATAGAAGAGACTTTCTACCACTGGAGACACAAACAAATAAAGCCAAGACACTGCATTGTTAACAAAACTGGAAGCTCGGATCTAAAACTTTCTTGAATCTGTGGTTGAATTTTCATCTTCGTCTAGATTCCTTTAGTTTGGCTTCACTCCTCCACAAAGTTGGAACTCTTTTCTACTTGTGTCCTAGTGTGCCTTCACTTCTCACATCAGCCTTTCAGGAGCTTTGTTAACTTTAATTCTGTAGGCCTTTCAATTCAGTAAAGGATGTGTGCATGCGTGTGGAACAGATGTGACACCATGGCATTGAAGGGCTCAGCAACCAGCACTGCCCTGACACTCCGTTACATTCTTCCTTACAGCAGTCATTCTGGTCCTGCTTCTCTTACATCCCTGTAATCAAAATACTTAATTAAAAAATCACTATGACTTTTATAATGAATGAGATGCTGTAAGATTTTGATCAGCATTTCTAAAAGGACAGTGTGATATTTCACTGTGACACACTTATCCCTTATGTGCGCTCTAGCTAGTAACACGTGCTGTCCATGTGCTATAAGGAGAGGTTAAAAGAATGAATGTTACTCGTATAGGAAGGAGATTGACAGGTGTGAAGCAAGAAAATTGGAAAGGATTGGTCCATGTTAGAGGAGCCCAAGCTCGTCTATGCCACAGAGCATTTCTTTGTTGGGGTTTTTATAATTTGGAAGTCAAGGGGAGACTGAGTAGTTTGTGAAATAGGGAGTCTTTCATCACTGCTCTATCTCAGGCATTATAAGGATGTATTGTAAAATATTTTGAATTAATTATGAATTTTGAATTAATATAACCCCCAAACTTGATTCACAACAAAAATCTAAGAGTAAATGTAGTACCCTGAGCAAAGAAATTGAATTTTCATGGAAAATAAGCCCAGTTTTTTAGCTGGTGGTTGTCTTGCTGTCATCTGGTTTTAGGGCTACAGAAACTTGTCCATGGGCAGCTTATATCTGACAAAGAATAGAAGGCAAGTACATGTTGGAAGAAGGCTGAGATCAGCTGCTCTTGGCCCCAGCAGGAACAGGGCCTTCAGGTCAAAGTTAAGCTTTTTGTCATGAGCCCTATGGGGGAGGAGCTTGTGGCTGTTTCTCTTTTCAGGATTTGGTTTGTGGCCAGGTAAATTGAGTCCTTTTTAATGAGCACTGAATTAACTAAGTAACAAAGTTATGCAAAAAGAAAGTAATGACATTTTTATACAAATGCCATTAGATGTATTCTGATGCCTTTTTTTTTTTCAGTTCCCTGAAAATACTGGAAATATGTGTGTTTAGCGTTAGTGTTAAATCGATGTTAGAATAACTCCCATCCTAGCACAAGCATGAATTTATCAGCCCTTTGCACTGTAAACCAACTACTGTACAACTTGCATTTCTAACAGGAAAAGTGTTTATCTAACCCAGCCTTTAATATGCGTTCATCAAATAGCTGCTTTCTTTCCAGAAGGATTTTGTCTGTTTTTTTGGTAATGGTAATTTTTTTTCCACTGGAATATTGTTCCTACACTTTGGAGGTCAGACCATATTTATACAAAGCAACAAATGGGTCTTCCATTAGCTTAAAAATATTTCAGTATTTTGAAATTATTCAGACTTCTTAAGTATCTAGTGTGAAGCAATAGAATTGGCTCAGTCAGAAAAGCTTGCCAGCAAGCAAGAACATTAGTAAAGAAGGTGAACATTTAACTATAGCTTAATGCTGTACTCAATATAATAAGAAGTCATCAATCACTATTGATCTCTTTTATGTAATGTGTTTAAAAGGCATAAGCAGACATCGACTTGAAATACACAAACCTGGTCAAATGTTTTGTCAAAGGAGATAATAGTAGACAATAAGGTATTCAGCAACTTCAGCAAGGCTCTGAAAACTCACTGACATTAATAAGGAAAGGAAAACGTGGAAAAAAGGATGGAAGGGGGGAAGAATACTAAGAGGGTTATTGCTGAAAAGTTGCATGAAAAATTGGCTATGAAAATATTTTACTGTGGTGACTGTCTGGACACCAGTCTGGAAGATCTCACACTTTTGGTAGATTCCCTGACATGTGTTAGGATTTTACCCTTATTTGTGTTTTCCATTGCTGACCAGCTGTGGATGAACTGTGGCCTGGGGACTGAAGGGACAGAGAATACCAGAACCTGGCATTTTTCTTGTAAATGCTCAGCTCCCAGTGATGCTGTCCATCCCAAAGAGCAGTGTGGGAAAGCCATTGTTTTACTAAACTATTTACCCACATTACTCTTTTGTATTCCAGATTTTCAGTTCATGATTGCAAAATAATCAGCTGACCCTAAATGTCAGTAGTGCTGTTGTGAGGGGATTAATCTGTTTTCTCTTTTACGTGTTTGGATATTTTTTGTTGGGATCTTGGTCATCTAATTACATTGTTTAATGTCTGATTTATAAGAATACAGGAGAGCCCTGATGCTGCTGCAGCTCAGACGTTTAGGAAATAATAGCATCTGACCACTTCTTCCATATCATGGAGTTTGACAAGTGGTGTTTGTCTGAACTAATTTTTAGAATAATTTAATTAATTGCTGGTTAATGGCAATGTCTGGAATTTAAGTTTCTGTGGTTCTTTTTTTTAAGCCACCTTCCTCACCAGAAGATGATCCTTTTGTGTTTGAAGTGATTAGGAGTTTTGCTGTTGAGTTAAATGGAGCAAATTATCATATACCCAAGTAGATATGGACTGTAGGAACTTTTGCAGTGGGCCGTCTGTTATCTTTTATGCTGTTTTCAGCATTTTTAAGTGTATCAATGTATTTGCACTTGCTTGAAGTAGCAATGAAGAGGCTAAGTTGAGAGGAAAACTGAAGGCATTCAAATTGGAAGAGGGAATCCTTGGTAACAAGTAGGCTCATAAAAATTGCTGAAGTATGCGAAGACATGTGACAATAGAGCTTAGTTTTCAGTGGTTCTTTCTAATAAATGTGTAGTCTGAGACATGTACTAAGGAAGGGCAATATAGGTATGCTGTTACAGTGCATGTGCAAGGAAATTGTGTCTGTTCTGAGTGGGATAGTAACTTAAGTATAGTCCTTTTCCTTCAGATTTGCTGGGCTTTTTCCATTTTATGGAAGTACTTGTATACATTTTATATTAATCTGTGTATTTAACGCATGCTAACTTTTAATACTTAATATTGTAGTTAGAAAAACTGCACATAAAATAAATTGCATTATACTGATTATTAGCAGGAAAATTTAATGTGCTTTGCTATCATTATGTTGAGATTGTTGACATGTGTTAATCTTCTTTGCAGGATGCTGGCATGTACACCCTTCACAGTAGTGTCCTATTTTTTTATGTGGTACATGCCTCCTTTTGTATTGGGAAGAGTTGCATGGTACCTGACTTTCTACTGCCTTTTCCAAGCACTGACCACAGTAAGTAGATTACAGGTCATGATGTTCTCAGCAGTAACTTGCTTGTTTTCTGCCTATGTTAATGCATTCAGATTTAGTAAACTGAGATTTACCAAAACTTTACATTTGATTTCAAATTCTAGTGAGTTTAAGGGATAGGCAGATGTCCCTTTATCAAATTCTCTGCTGGTTGATGGTTTCTGCTGATGCTTTCTCTGGCAAATGACCTGCTAATTCAGACAGATTACCTCCAGTCACTTTCATTGGCATTGCCCTAGATACTCAACTCATTCTTGTATAGATCCACAGAGACATTCAGATTCCTAATTCCAGTTAGACACCTAACTTCTCATAACTTCTATATTCAGGAGCAGATTAGGAGACCAAGCAGGTTTGTGGCTCTAGTCCTGGGTGTTTTGACTCAAGCTAGAAGGCAATGAAAAGTCAGGGTACCAGAGCTGAAATAGCACTGATAGTAGTCATCGTGATATTTATGCCTGGACAGAAGAGTTTGAGCACATGAATTTTTTAATACAGACCAGAACTTGCAATATTTATGCAGAAACCATAATTTCAGTGGATCCCAAAGAACTTCTCTGACACGTTCCATACTGTACATGTAGGGGTTGCATCACCCCGTTTTGCCTTGTAGCCAATATCAAGGTGAAACAAGGTATCTTCCCTGCAAAGCAGTATCACATAGCAGGTTAGGATTGGAAGTGAGACAGCTGCATTGCAATTTGGCAGGGTGTATCCTGGCTGATTGGATTTCACTGGATCACGTTTTGTAAAAGTGGTTCCCAGACATTTAAAATGTTTGTATTTCTTGTTTGGCTTTGGCTTTTCTCCTGTTTACAGATCTGTTGGACCTGGGAATTCTGTATTCTGGTGTTAAGTTGGAATGTTTCCCTAGGTCGTTTGTTTCCTCTGGAGAAAGGTGGTCCAGAAGACATTCATAATGGTTTAAAATAATTTTCTTCCCTCTCTGTTTTGAAGAAATAACACAGATTTTCCATGGCAGAGCTTTGAAAGCGGGTACACTTGCCATGTTTGCTGGAGGTGAACAGAAATGCATTTTGTATGAACAGAGTAGGACACAGATTGTAAGACTTAGTTTGCCTGGCTACAGATCTCTGTGGTGGTGGAAACACCACAGAGAACTTGATTGTTCAGGCAGGTTCATGTCCCACTTCCACCTCACAATATTCTGAGAGTTTGGCCTGTGTGTTGTTCCAAGATTTTAGAAGTGATTTTTATTTTAGTTCAACACTGTGAGGACAGGGTCCCACTCACATTACCATCCAAAAGGTGAAGCCTTTAATGTTCAATAGTTATTTTCAGTGAAGTACTACTGGAGATAAGGCCTCTCCTGCAGTAAAATTGGGGCTCATTTACCCAGCATTGCAATAAATATTACCAGTGCATTGTTTCCACCAAGATTTTACAGCAAGGTAACAACTGTGTGCTAGATACAGTGCTGTAAAAACAAACAAGCAACGCTTCTCATCTACCTTTTTGTCAGTGCATGGACATAGCAATTGGGTGTTTCAACCTATTCTTAAATTAAGGAGTGTGTGGCAAAATGGTGCTGAAGACAAGGTAGTTTTCACAGTTATCTCCTGGAATTACATAGTGAGACAGTTATTTGAAATATTTTGGAGATTTATACAGTCTTCTGGCTTGAATAAAGTGGAAAATTGTATTGTCTTCATTATGGCTTTGCTTCCTGTTAGTTAGCTCAAGCTAGGAACATGATAGTCTCCTAGTGCAAAGAAAACTAGATGCTTTATAGCCTAGCTATGAAGAATGTTTTCCCAAGGAAGCTGAAGGAGCACAGCATTAAGGTAAAGTCTCTTGGTAATTTATTATTTGTATTATGAAAGATACTTTTTTCCTCTTATATGCTTTACAAATCAGAAAGAAAAGCCAGGTCTTTGTGCTAAAAAATACAATGTTCTAAATAAGTGAATTCCAAGCTCACATTAAACCATTTTCCTGGATATCAAAGGAATACAGCATTTACCCTGACATTTCCTAAGTGATGTTCTTTCTTTGCATAGTTATTCCAAGTACCTTATTCTGCCCTCACCATGTTTCTCAGCACAGACCAGAAGGAGAGAGATTCTGCAACGGCATACCGTGAGTGTGATCTGGGCTTTCTCATGTGGATTAGGGCTGAATTTTATTTAAAATCATTCTCTATCTATAGGAAGTTCCTAATGGTTTGTGTCCCTAAACTGGACTTTTATATGAGATTTTTAATATCTGATGAAAAATATTTTGTCTTGTAAATGCTTTCATTTTTCTACCTAAATAGGACAAAACAACAAACAAAACAATAAAAATCACTCTTACCCAAGCCAGGACAGGGAATAATGATTTCATTTAAAAGTGATCTGTAGGGGAAAAAACCAAAATGCTGATCTTTAACATTCAATTAAAGAAAGCCTGAAAGTAATTTTGAGTATTTTCTTTTCTTTTTTTTTTTTAGTTTGGATTTCCTTAGGTTTATGTGTTTCATGTTATAAATTCAAATCTCCAAGCTGTTTCCTCTGAAAAACTTTCTAGAACTCATAGAACCAAGACAGTTAACCCCACCAAAAAGGAGGGTAATTTTGTGTGCATGTTCACAGCAACTGAAATATCTCTTTTTCTTTCATCTGTGTTTATTTAATTCTAACATATACCAGGTAGTTTAAGGACAGATCTTGCTGTAATATAACTAGCACTCTGACTGTATTAGTTAAAAGAATTAGGGCTTCCAGACCATATCTCTGGCTTTTCAACAATAAATACCAGACAAAGTTTCTGTTTTGAAGCAAATCGATCAGACCAAAAAAGTGCAATGAAAATCTTTTCAAGATTTCCTGTATAGATCATAAATTGAATGCAAGAACAGTTTCTTCCCTTCCTACTCTCTTCAGCTCTATTCTCACGCCTTCTTTGTTATGTAACTCCTGTCTCTTACGGCCACCAGCATTAAGCAAGGTAAAGAGAAAAGAGTGCTCAAATGTCACATGAAAGACTTTTCTGTGTCTTAACTTGTCCTTCAGTGTTGCTTTAGAATGACTTGTAATTTTTTTTGTTGCATCTGTTTTCTTTTCCTGGCAAGAGTCCTTTTCTTTTCCATTAGTCCTTCTAACCCTCAACATGCTTGCTTGAGTATGTTGAAAACTAGACCACATAGGCACAATGAAATGGCCACAAGTGCTAAAAAATCATGTCAGGAATTCTAGATACAATATCCCCTGAGCAACCCAATCCCTTTCCGGCCACATGGAGCAGTTGTAATTTGCATTATCATCAACTATCTCAAGAGAAAGTCTGGGCTAGCAGTCGTAGGACAGGACTAAACAGTGGGAGATTCCAGTTATGTTATATTCTTTGGCACTGACTGTATTCTGAGTCATCTGGCCTAAATTCTAACTAAATCCATATACCTAGTGTTTTCTATTTTCTGGTTTTATGTCTTCTGAGACTGTGATCCAAGTAAATGTGCTTTCCTATCTGCTAGTCCCATGCAAGGTTTCACAGGCATGTGAAATTTGTGCCTATAAAAGCTGTTGAACTCCATGGCTGAGAGGTGTTATACATTTATAGTGTCATTTTATTGTTTGGGAAAGGGTTTCACTTTTGAGTGTACAGCTGCCTCTCCTAAGCCAAGTTAGGGTGATGGAATGCTCCATAGTTTTGACTTTTCAAATGTTAGTATTTTTGTATACTTTGAAATTATATTTGTTTGGAGCCAAGTTTTCTTGTAATGGTTATGATTATGTGAGAATCTCTCTCTCTCTCTCTCTCTCTCTCTCATAACAAGGCCTTACTTAAACACTTTTCTCTTGCCTCTCTTTGGGTTACATAGAGAATTCTTATTGTTGATAGACTTTCTTGGATGCAGTCAGTTGTTCAGGCATTTCTTCAACTGTTTAAAGAAAAACAGCTGTGTAATATGAAGTGTGCTTTTAAAAAAAGGTTGGGATCAGAGGATCCATTACCCTCTACTGGAGACAAGCAGAACTGCTTATTATAAATTTTGTCCTGCTCCTTACTATCAATGCAAGGTAGAAATACTGGATTCCAAAGTTGCTTTAACATAAATCGAACTTACTTTCTGGGCAAAATATAACCTACTTCAAGGTACGATCTGCTTTCTGAAAGATCAGCTTTCTTGGCTAAGGTGGAAAGTAATACGTTATAAATTCTGAGCATACAAGAACTTTGAAATATGCCCGCTTCTCAGCTCTTGCTACTTCTTAGAAAATAAGGTTTCATAATGGTTGTATTTCTGTTGCTTATAATAATGCTTCTGAGTTTTATTCCATGCAAGTGCTTGGTAAAATGCAGATGCAGAGCCCTAGATAAAGGTTATAAATGTGTAGGTGGTGTTTTGAATGAAAGGTGTGACTCGGGTGCATTGCCTTTGCACTGAGTAGTCAACAGTTTGGAAGCTCTGCAAGGCCCATCTGAGACTAGTTTGTGTCCAGCCACTTCAGATCAGGTTGAGGTTAGGATTTCCACCATCTGCCAGCATTTTTGTGTATGTGCACTGAACTGTAACATTGCTAGTAAGATTGGATGTGAAGTTTGGGGAAGATTTTTTTTTTTTACTTCACATTGGTTTAAATTAATGTTATGTGAAGCCTCAAATTTTCCATTCAGAAGCGTTCGCTGTTTGGGAACATACTAGCAATGGTTTAAATGATCTACGTCTCCTAGGGAGCCTCTCTTTCCTTTTCCTCACTTCATCTTCTGTATCTACGTACAGCCCTCATTACTGCACTGTCTGAATACCTCACAGTCTGTGTGCATTGCTCTCCCATTAGGTGGAGAAGTACTTTTATTCCTTTACAGGGATATACAAAAAGGCATGTGTCCAAGGTCACCTAGGAAGGCTGTTATAGAGCAGGGACCTTGAATAAACCTGAACCTAGGAGCTTTTGAAACGCCTTTCACTTTCCAGGGAGAGTATCATAACCAACAGGACACAACCCGCTCTGGAAGTGGCCCTTCAAAATCCTCCATGGTGCTTCTGAGAAAGAAACATGGGACCCCTGGAGCCACTGAGAGAGAATAAGTAGAAAAAAGCCTGATCTTTACATCAATGAGAAGAGCATTCCCTCATAAACAGGGAGTCTTGGTCCCTGTTCCTAACCTGTTCATGCATTCAACCCTATGTATCTTTATGTAAAATGTGTAAATAGTCTCTGGAGCTAGGACAGGAATTCAGTTTATCTCCCTGCCATGGGGATGCTGGGTATGGCCATAGTGCGTGGAAACAGCAGTGGTAGGCTTGAAATCCCTCAGGGTGAGAAAGGTCTAGAACCCAGATTACTCACCACTCACCTGCGACGGAGCTGTAACAACTAGCCACCTTGTTGACTGATTTTGAGTACATTAAGCATGAACTGCATGCCATGGTTAGATCTTTGCTTTCCCAAATGGAGACTTTGGTTGGTTTTTTCGATGATCCCTTGTTCTGATGGTACTTGGAGTGTTAGTGATCTGAATAATTCTCTGAGGCTGAGGTAGCTAGCTCTGCCTGACTGTGGCCTTAGGCAGTTAAAAGCAACATCTGCTGTTACCAAGAGCTTTGCAGCTGTATTATTTCCAACATAAGCCTGAGGTAAGTATCATTTTATTTTACAGTTGAAGAACCTACAGGTCTGATCAGATAAGTGGCTTGAAAAATGTTTCACAAGTTACTGTTAAGCTTGAGATGAAAAGTCTGATGTTATGGCTCCTAGTCCTGCTTTGGAAAAATGGCATTCAGCATTTCAACTGTAGTTCCACCGTGGTCCTTGAGATGAAAGGTTTCTATGTTATCCTCTTGTGTCTCTTAATCTCGGCCATATCCATCATGCAGCTTGTATAAAAGAAGCTCTTCCATGGAAGCTTCTAAAAGCTAATCAGAAAATAGATGACAAAACTCTCTTTCCTTGAAACTTTTCTATTACTGACCTTCCAGTTCTGCTGTACCTGGCACTGCTTTTTCTGCTTGTTCCCTGTAAAAGAAAATGGTTTGATGAGGTTTCTCTTCAGTGAGACAAATAAGCAAGCTTGCAGATAGTGGAAGAATCGAGTTCTCATCCTCAGTGCACATTTGTGCTTCCTTCTTTAGGAATGACCATGGAAGTGCTTGGGACCTTGATTGGAGCTGCAATTCAGGGGCAGATTGTGGCCAGTGCTCATGCCTCTCATCACTGCACAGTGAATCCCTCAGTAAACACAACCAACTCCTGGCATGACGCTCCCACCTTTCCAGACCCCTCAGATCCCCTGTCTCATCAAGTAAGTGTCTATGAGAGCACACTAAAATATCTTAGGGAGAGGGGTGGGAGTGTTTCTATAATACCATATCATATAATCCAGGCGGATGAGCATGAACATGACTTCCTTGAAATCAGTAACGCGAGAGCTGAGACAATGACCTTGTTGCAAACAAGGCTTCCCATCTGTTGTCTTTGCAACCACTTCTCAGCGTGACAGCAGAATTACAATGAAGAGCTTTGCTGAAGATGCCAAACTGTAAAGTACCTAGAAGGTATATGGCCATCTTTTGCTTTCACTAGGGACTGATTTACAGCTTAAAATAGAAGCTTAATAAGAAAAGCTTACCTTACCCCACCAGGAATACTGCATTGAGTTCTGGGGTCCCCAGCATAAGAAAGACGTGGACCTGTTGGAGCAGGTCCAGAGGAGGGCCACAAAAATGATCGGAGGGATGGAACACCTCTCCTATGACGAAAGGCTGATAGAGTTGTGTTTGTTCAACCTGGAGAAGAGAAGGCTCCGGGGAGACCTTATTGTGGCCTTTCAATATATAGAGAATGCTTATAAAGCTGGAAAAAGACTTTTTGCCAAGGCCTGTAGTGACAGGACAAAGGGCAACGGTTTTAAATGGAAAGAGGGTAGATTTAGATTAGATATAAGGAATAAATTTTTTACAGCAAGGGTGGTGAGACACTGGAACAGGTTGCCCAGAGAAGCTGTGGATGTCCCATCCCTGGAAACATTCAAGGTCAGGTTGGACGGGGCTCTGAGCAACCTGGTCTAGTGAAAGATGTCCCTGCCCATGGCAGGGGGATTGGAACTAGATGACCTTTAAAGGTCCCATCCAACCCAAATAATTCTATGATTCTGTGAAAAAATGGTGGCTATAGCAGGATCTTTCAGTTCAGCAACACTGCTTTTCAAAGTAATCACTAGGGATCTCCTGTAAGGATTAACGGCTGTTACGTGAACAAAACTGTAAGTCCTACTTGGAATCTGTATTCTTGTGAAGGTACAAAGCACTGTTGAAAGTAAATGGTTGGTAACAGGCAATTAGTGGGAGCAGGGCTCAGTGGTTACTGTGGAATGAACCTAGAGATCCATGCTTGTTTATTTCATTTTCCACAGCAGATTTTTCCTGTAATCCTGCACAAGTAATTTAATCTCTTCATGCTTCAGTTTGCTATTTTTTGAGAAACAGAGAAGGTTTTATATCTTGGAGGAAATCCTAAAACCTTACCCAGACCTCAGTGAACACAATTTGATAGTCTTCCATTGTTTCCAGTGGTCCTGAAACAGGCCCTGAATCAAACAATTACCTTGTGTAGTGTTTTTTCAGTGTCACTTGTGAAATCAGCAGTTTTCTGGTTCCATTTTACCAATTGCTAGATTCAGTCTTTCTTTTTATATTTTCATCTATTTCTCTGTCAGTGCATGTACTAACTGATATATAAAATTCCCCATGAAGAAGATTACTTGACCTGAGTCTAATCTCAGGTGCTTGGTGCAAACCAGGATGTACGTATTTGTGCTCTGCTTATTGTAGTTGAATAGCTCCTGTTACTACTCCTCAGCAGCAGTAAATTCACAACCTAAAAGCATGTTTTTATGCATGCTTTGAATTTGCGTACCCTGGCACCAGCACTGGTAGTCCAGGAAGGGGACCAACCCTTGCCTCCCCCACTCCCAGACACTATTCTCTGCCTCTGTGCTACCTGATCCTTGTTTTTTGGCACAGGTCATTGTAAGGCTTCTCAGAGACCTGATCTGGGAAACTGCCTGGGAAGAGCTGGGCTGCTTCTGTAAGTGGCCATGCCATTTTATAGCTGATTAAAGCGTTTTTGAAGCTGCTTGTTAGGTAACTTCTGGTGTATATTTTAACAAGACACAGAACATTATCCTGTTTTTAGCTTCTAGGACAATGGCTTGATGTAGAAAACTACTATGCTATTACAGCTCTGTGAATTGTCAGGAGGGGGAGCTTGAAAAGTTGTGGAGCAAGCTGAATTTCATTGCACAGCAGATTCCCTGTCTGAATCTGCTTTATGCCATAATCACCAACTTCCACTTTCAAATCTCTTAAATGGCTTTCAAGGAAAAAAAATACACGATCTTGATTTATTTATTTTCTGTTTAATCACATGTGCTTTCCTGTCCTTTTTGAGGTAGGAGGGAGATGGAGAAAGAACCTTCACAATGAGTTGAATGTCAAATAGTTTTTTATTTTGAAAAAATAGCAAAGATACATAGCCTAAAGTAGCCAGAGTTTGTAGGCAGAAGTAATATATTTCATTAAACTAGCTACTAACACTGGGAAACAATGGAAGAGCTTTTAGACGCACATTTTTCAGATCTGAAGAAGTCGCAGTGTAAATGGAAACTTGTCTTTTTTTTTTCCCAACTATATGGGTTGATTTAATTAATGATATTATCTTCTTCATTTCACTTCCTTATGTACAAGCAGCCATGTGTTCATTTTTTGGGAGGATTTCCTGTTTATTTGTTTTGGTCTTTGGTTTTTTTCCTTCTTCCACTGTTTTGTGTGTTACCTTCTCAGGTTTTGCAGATGAGTAGTATCCCATGGTTAAGCATGGATTATGGTGTCCAACTGTTTTCCATGGTTAAGGTTCTGTTCACTCCTTGTTCTTTCCTGCCCTTTTTCCCAAAGAGCCCTCAGGCCTACACAGAGGCCAAAGCCTGAATGAACTGCTCTGGCAACCCACCTCACTCCCTGCTACCCTGTTTTGTGAGGACCAGAATTTTTTGCCATTCACATAACCTGGCATCAATTTGGTTGGATTATAGGAGCATGCATGGCTGCTGAGCCATGCAGGGGAGCTGCTTGCATCGCATGACAGGGCACTTGCCTTTTGTTCACACTACGCATAACAGAATATGCACCTAACTGCACAATCAACAGGACATGTCAGATCTTGAATTTTGGTTATATGACTGATGGACATTGAGTTATAAGTTGAGGCAGGACTAGGGTCTATGAACCTGAAGTACCTCCATCAGTCTAAAAAAAAATATTTAGAAGAGGCTGAATCTTGACTGTTTCTTTTAGTGCCATTCAGGAGCATGACCCTGGCCATTTTTGTCATGAGGACTAATTCTTAGCTGCTCAAGAGCACACCTAGTTTAAAAGAAGACCTAGTGAATGACTGATATTATTTTGCTCATTATTGAAGAAAGGAAGTGGAAGAAATGGTTATTTCTAAGCTCTCCTGAAGTTGTTACTGTAAGCT
Source organism: Ciconia boyciana (assembly GCF_034638445.1). Classification (NCBI taxonomy): domain Eukaryota; kingdom Metazoa; phylum Chordata; class Aves; order Ciconiiformes; family Ciconiidae; genus Ciconia; species Ciconia boyciana. The sequence goes on along the minus strand of NC_132936.1, from coordinate 8,513,674 downwards.
TTGGAGTGGATCTTTCCTACTGGAAACCAAGCATGGATATTGATATAGTTTGTAGATGGGCTAACAAGTTTTGTTTAGGGTCGGAGAATCTTATTTGGCCTACCATGAATATCTTTGATAGTTTAAGCTCAAATTACACTTAACGATGACCTGTGAAAGAAAGCATTTAATTCAGTTGCTTCAAGGAAATTAACAAATACATAGACACAAAATATAAAATTCATAATGGAGTCCTGTTACTATCCTTTTTTCCGGCCCCTTCTCTCCTGACTAGTCTGCTTTTGAGGCTGAAATTACCTTGTTTAAGTGAATTCAGGTATCTACAATACTGCAGTCTGTAGTCTGTGCAAGCCATAACCAATAGTATAAAAGTACTCTGTGACTTAATTTATAGCTCTGATATCAAAAAACCAAACCTTCATCCCAAATAAAGAATAGTCCTGCACTCCTTTATTCCACCATGTCCCCTTCTGAAATGTAAATATCTTAACAGAAGCTGTTGTCTTGAAGATTGTCTATACTTACATGGTTCATCTGACTACCTTTGCATCTATACTAAGTGACTTTATATTTGGGAGTACATTCTTGTAATTGCATGCTTATTTACCAACTGCTTCCTAGATTTATAATAATTTCATTTGCAACATATAACTGATAATTTGGAATGCAATTTTCCTATCAAATAATCATTGTGTCATAAAGCTCTATAACCAGCACTTATTTTACCTTTGATAACACAGTATAAAATAAATTATTACAGAATACTAAAGCAAAATATTTTTTTAAAGCTTTGTTCCAGAGTCAGTGTAATTAGAGTTAGAAACAATAAATGTGATCTGATGGTATGGGAGGTATCCTTGGAGGCTTTGTTCCCCTGGCTAATAGGAAGCAAAGATTTCTGAATTTGCTTGAGTATTTCACTAAGTAACTGGGAAAACAAGCGTGCAAGCTACCATATTCTCAAAACATTGGCATGAAAGTGTGATTTCTAAAATTCATTAGAGCCTAAAAGAAGTTTTTATTAGCATTATGTATAAATGCAGTAACTGTAGTAACTGTGTTTACATCAGTACTGAGGCCTTTCCCACCCAGCATGAAGATACAGATTGCAGTCTGTGTAGCTAGATCAACTGGATTTACTACAAATTAGAATCGCTCTATGGATGCTGCATGTTTTTCATAGATGACTGTGTATGTCTATAGCTAGTCTCAACATAAGCAAATTTTTAAAACATTCAGGTTGCCAACACAGTAGCCCTTTTGTTCACAACTTCTTTTTTTTGCAAGGAATATATACTTATGTGCCTTGGATTTATCCTAAAGTAGGTGTTGTTTATAAATGAACTGCAGAAGTGAACAGTTTTCGAAAAGGTAAAAGACAGACAGTTGGCTGTATGTAGACAGGCGTTTCTTCATTTGCAGATGACTCACCAGAAAAAGACTGAAATTTTCATAATGACTTGTCATTCTCATGTCACAATTTCAAATATGTCTTTTTTCTTTTCAAAGGCAAAAGTTTATATGATTGCAGCAGGGGTCATAGGAGGTGTGTATCTTCTTGGAATTGTCATTCTTTTTCTTGGAGTAAAGGAAAAAGATGGTAAGATATATTTAAATATGCCTAGATTTAATAATAATTATTTCACATTCATCTCTGAAAAATATTGTTATTTTATGTATTCTGCTCCTCTTAGATCCTTATGCCTTAAGTTCAGACAGAGCAATTCCTTTTTGCACGGGGCTTGGGCTCACCATGAAGCATGGTCCATATGTGAAGCTTACCGCTTCATTTCTTCTCATCTCGACAGCAGTTCAGGTAACTTCAGACTTTCTAAGTCCATGTGTTGGCCTCATTCCAGTCCCAGCATGGGAGAGTCTGTGGCAGCTAAAATGCAAATAACCTTTGGCTGGTGACTGGAGGTGGTGATCTAGGGGGTGGTGCCTTCCCCTACAAATCAGTAGGGAACAAGAGTCCTTTTTTGGTGCCTGGGGTCCTGTGTGGCTGGAGACGGTTCTTTGAAACAAGAAGCAAAACCAAAGTCCTGACCATTTAAAGGTGGCTTTTTTTTTTTTTTTTTTTCCATAAAAGGTGAGGAACTAGTCCTAGTGACCCAGATTGGGTCATTATATGTTACCCATCTACAGTATCCTGTGGTTTCAGTTGCTTAGAGAATGCTTTTTGTCTTCTCTCTGTTCTTCTCTATAGTGTGTATGGCTTTAAACCACTGCCCCTTTCCTTTGCATGGGTGGCTGTTCTCAGATAGTGGCTGAACTGGTTCTTATGGAGTCTTTTGTGATGGAAGGCATTAGGTCAGAGTAAGAAGATGTTCAGAGGCAGGAGGTCTGACCTGTCTCAGAGCTAGATAGAGCTAATTTTCAAATGAGGACCTGCAGCTGAATGTAGCTCTCACAAAATAAGCAATACATCCTCCTATAGAGAGAAGCTGTAGAAAAACTTAAAGCCACTCAGTAAGAAACCCTTACTCCCCATAGTCCAGCAGTCTTTTTAAAGTTTGATTTTTGAGCTATGTTCAACTCAGTAAATATGTTATTTTAACGTGAATCTGTACATATCTGTTGAAGTTAGCTTTATTTTGAAAAGCAAATAATATTCACATTTTTGTCAACAGACTCTTAGTCACATGAGCCATTGATCAAGTGAATATCAGGACAGAGGGCAAGAACAGAGCATGTAAGACAGCAGTGCTGTGTTCACTAGCAGTCCTGGTGAATTAGTAAGTTCCTTGGAAGGGCTGCTTAAAAGTCTGTTTGCCAAAGAAGCACTGAAGTTTCCTGTTGGCCTGGATTTGGGCACAGTTAGTAGGCTGTCCTTTACAGCATCTGTCAATCCTTGCTGAAAGGCCCAAGGTGTGAGAAACAATAGCAGTAGCATTTCTGCTTACATCTGGGAGCTGCAGGCACTGTGAGCAACACCAGAGACAGGGAGAAGATTAAAGATGAAAGGTCCCTTATGGTCCAGATCCTTCCAGCATCCATTCAGTCAGTAAGGATACAGGGCACATTCAGTTGCTGGCAGCCAACTCTACTTGCTGATGACACCCAGAAAGGAAAAGATCTTCTGTCAGTCCATATCTCTTAATTTTTCTATTTGTACAGACTGAAGGGAAGGTGTGAGGGGAGGCAGAAGCTAGAAGCTGTATTGCTCCAGTTCAGCCAGCATGAGCAACCCTTGCTATTGTTATTCAAGGGAGGGACACTGACTTTGTGGAATTTAGTGAGTGGACTACTGGTGAGCAAAGGAATAGGCAGGTAAAGATGCATTGGCCATAATCCCAGAGTCCCAGCTATTCTACGTCTAAAATGAAGGCAGTGTAAACTGGGACACAAGCTAGGGAAGGCTTTGGTGGCAATGGAGAAGGGATATAACTTTTATCCTGATTTGTATACAGATGATTGGCCATTTATAATCTACAAGTGCACAAAGGAGCAAGAGCTGATCATACTGCTGTGGCATGAGTATTAAATCCTCCTCTGTCATTCCACTTCTGCAGAATTGCTGGAGCTGGGCCTGAACCTTACTCTGGTGTTCAGAACCACCCTGAGTTCTGCAAAAGCACGGTGGCAGTGGCTTTATCTGTCATTATAACACAGTGCAGCTAGATCCTCCTATCCAGTGAGTACTCAGACTTATGGAGATACCTGACCCAAAGCTACACTCCATAGCCAAGGTTGTATACAAAACCAGCAGTTAGCTGCTTTACTACAGGAAGTTGGCACGAGCGTAATTCCAGCTGAAGAGTAACTTGTTTTGGAGTCACCATCTTCTGGTGAAAGATTTATGGCATTGCTATGGAAAAGGAAGGGCAATTTCTTGCAGTAATCTGCTGCTGTGGCTGTGACAACAACACAAGGCAATTGCAACACAGAGAATAAAGCCTTTAGACAGAATCCTCTCATAAGGTAGTTCCTGTTTTGGTCATTTTTATGCTGTATTAGGTGCATGGTTTACTTCTTGCTTGCCCCAATATTATTGGCATATTACTCCAGTGATAACAGGAGAGTTATTGCTTCTTTAAATTGTTGAAAATGAGGGAAGAATGAGACTCCTAAATCCTACATTTAACAAATCAGTCACCAACTATGTTTGCCTAGTATGGAGTGTGATGTCATTTTTGTCTTTTTTAATTTTCCTTTCTTTTTTGGTGGTCACCAAATGTCTTCAATTCAATAGCTGGAGCAGAGCAACTTTGTCCTGTTCTGCACTCATGCTGCTGATCTTCGCAATCACTTCCAGTATTTGGTGGTGACCATCTTGGTGAGTTGCACTTCCCTCCCATATTTTTATTTCATAGCTGGTTCTCACTGGTTTTTGGCACAAAATAACAGAAGACAAGAAGAGTTTTGTGTCTAGACAGAGCTGTTAAGAAGCTACACCATCTTTTGCATTGCCTGTTTGAAATAAAGCTGGTGTTCCCTACTGTACTTCTAAAAAAATTAATGCTTTGGAGCTTTTAATTAATTCCTTGTTGCTTTTACCTGTAAGTCACTTTCTGCTCCTATAAAGGGCAAAAGCTGCTACCAGAAAGGAAGTCTGGAATTTTAGCTCCTTTTTTCCTTTCCCCAGCCTGATATGCTGAAAATTAAACAACTCTAATTTGTGTATTCATACACGAGCCTTCTGGGCTAGGCAGCTTGCAAGGATAAATATTTAAAATATCCAGAGATATGAAGATTCCTCTCTAGAGCAATTGGCAGTGTGATAAAAAGAGTCTTTTACAGAACCTTTTTTCTTGACATGCAGAGGTAGAATTCATAGAATCATAGAATGCTTTGGATTGGAAGGGACCGTTACAGTTCATCTAGTCCAACCCCCCTGCAAGAGCAGGGACATCTTTAACTAGATCAGGTTGTTCAGACCCCCATCCAACCTGACCTTGAATATTTCCAGGGATGGGGCCTCCACTACCTCTCAGGGCAACCTGTTCCAGTGCCTCACCACCCTCATTGTAAAAAATTTCTTTCTTAAATCCAGTCTAAATCTGCCCTCCCTTAGTTTAAAACCATTGTTCCTTGTCCTGTCACAACAGGCCTTGCTGAAAAGTCTGTCCCTGTCTTTCCTTTAGGCCCCCTTTAAGTACTGGAAGGCTGCTATAAGGTCTTCCCGCAGCCTTCTCTTCTCCGGGCTGAACAACCCCAACTCTCTCAGCCTGTCCTCGTAGGAGAGGTGCTCCAGCCCTCGGATCATTTCCGTGGCCCTCCTCTGGACCCGCTCCAACAGCTCCATGTCCTTCTTGTGCTGAGGGCTCCAGAGCTGGATGCAGTACTCCAGGTGGGGTCTCACCAGAGCAGAGTCGAGGGGCAGAATCCCCTCCCTCGACCTGCTGGCCATGCTTCTTTTGATGCAGCCCAGGATACGGTTGGCCTTCTGGGCTGCGAGTGCACATTGTTGGCTCATGTCCAGCTTTTCGTCCAGTACCCCCAAGTCCTTCTCCACAGGGCTGCTCTCGATCACATCATCCTCCAGCCTGTATTGAAACCGAGGATTGCCCCAACCCAGGTGTAGGACCTTGCACTTGGCCTTGTTGAACCTCATGAGGTTCACACGGGCTCACTTCTCCAGCTTGTCCAGGCCCCTCTGGATGGCATCCCGTCCCTCAGGTGTGTCAACTGCACCACTCAGCTTGGTGTCATCTGCAAACTTGCTGAGGGTGCACTCGATCTTGCTGTCAATGTCATTGATGAAAATATTGAACAGCACTGGTCCCAGTATGGTCCCCTGAGGGACACCACTCGTTACTGATCTCCATCTGGACATTGAGCCGTTGACCGCTACCCTCTGGATGTGGCCATCCAGCCAATTCCTTATCCACTGAACAGTCAACGCCCATCAAATCCATATCTCTCCAATTCTGCTTGGGTAGGTGATACTTATAACTCAGTTACACATGGCTCCTGTATTGCATGACTTACTTTACAATTACAGGTAGTATTAGTTGAAAACTGCCATTTTTATCCTTCTGACCAAAATCCTTTTAACACAAGTAGAACATTTAATGTTGCATAATTACTGGGATGTGCATGTACTGCACTTTTGAAATATTTTGTAGAGAATTTGTCTACCGTATAGAATACTGCAGTAGTCATTTTCAGGGAAGCTGTTGCATGGTTTCTGACCCATTTGGCACAGAGACTTTGTGGAATCATCTTAGGGGAACTTCATTTCCACGTCTTGGTTGCAGCCTCCCACCCTTTCTACCCCTCTTTGAGTCTTCCTTTCCCACATTATAAGACAGATCTTTTCCAATGATTAAAATGAAAATGTTGGAGAGCAAGGGATGACTGTTGGGTATCTTAAGGCTCTGCAAGTACTGGACACCAAGAAGAGAGACAAGAGACAGTGGAGTTAAAGTCAGTAAAGAGTGGAATATAACTGTAACAATGAGATGACATTTGAATTCAGGTCAATTGGAAGACATGTCATTAATAGCAATACTTCAGTGCATTGGTACTATGTTGCCTGTGCTTGTTGCTGATACCAGGTGAGTATTACAGTATATGGAATGGTAATGTTGACTGTAAGCGACTGTTTCTCTTACAGGTTGTTCCTAAGAATAAACATGTAGTGTGGGATACGTACTCTTGAGTATATCTTAAGATAAGTGTATCTTGCGCTTCAGCTTTCTTCCTGTACGATGGGGTAGAGCTTAATTCACTTATTGTTTGTCAGGTTCAGATAATGGGGCAAAAGGCATTAGCATAAAGTATGACTATTTGAAATATGTTGGAACTTTAATGACTGTGTCATGTATAGCTTTAACTGCTGTGGCTTACATTAGGAAAAGGAAATTTTAAGACACTGCCTTCTGATATTTGACTGTGGAAAACCCTCTCATGGATAGCTTTTGTTTGTAACATATAATAGTGAAGTAAAAAAAAAAAAAAATCACTCAAAGGATGAGGAGAAACAGGAATCTGCAAGTTCACCTTCCTTTCAGACTGTAATGTACTAGACAAAAAGATGTCTGTGAGCTCTACAGCTGAAGAAGACAGTGGCAGTAAGCACAGTACAGATATGTGTTTTTGTCAATTGTAGGTATCAGCAGCTGTGAGCATTCCCTTCTGGCAGAAGTTTCTGCAGCGATTTGGCAAGAAGTGTGCAGCATGTGGGATTTCGGTAAGGATTTTCTCAAATCCTTTGAGAAAAAAATCTGCTTGTGCTCACTTCATTTGACAACTGAAGCCACTTCAGGAGCTCTTTCAAGTGCTTATAACCTCAAGCTACATGAAATTTGCTCAGTTTCAGAGTTTGTTTTAAATTGTTACACCAAATTTCAGACAGATTCCAAGTTTCCAAGAGAAACTTGTGAGAAATGGATTGATGCTGACGGGAGGTCCCAGTTTATTTAAGAATCTGCACAAGCTCTGCATTTGACTGCTCTCAGAAGTGAACCCCAGTGAGGTTTTATAAATTCAGATCTGTGTTGCCTCAGGTCGACAAGTTATCTGTTGTACAAGGCTTGTTTTGTCTTTGTATATGGTGCTGAGTTGACTGCATCTGTAATTCAGTCACAGAGGAGGAAACAGAAGTTTGTTACACATCCTTCTCTAAGAAACATAAGAAGGCAGGGGTGCCCACATCCCTCTGAACAGAGATGGACAGTTATTAGTGAAGTAAAGAAATAGGTGACCTACCTGAGACAAAGAAGCCTAGTTTAACTTTGACACAGCTCTGCAAAGCTAGCTCAGCAAGCCTGCCCTGGTCTCTGATGGATTATTTTATGTCCTTCACTTAGTGCAGACAGCAACAATTTTCTGTCATCATCCTCAGCGAGTCATTGTATAGGCCTGTTCCTCCCCATTTTCCCCCTGTTTACCTTCAATTACTTATGAAAGAGGAAAGAAAAATTGTCTGTGTTGTGGACAACAAAGCATGAGGACTTGGAAAATCCAGCCTGAAGCTATATGTCAAAATCTGAACAAAGCTGAAAAAATTAGGTCTGGTGACAATTGTTGAATATAATAGAACAGTTATAATTTTTAGAATTAAAATCTGTGTGTTGAAATTACTTCCAAGAAGTAACTTCAATTACTTAGTAAGTAAACTTAGTAAGAAGTAACTTTAAAACCCAAGTTCCAAATATGCTGAATCGTTATGTGTTTTGAAGTAGGTGTCTGGAATCCAAGTCCCATCCTCATTTCTTTTTACCACTTGAGCAAAGAGAATTGCCAAAAGCAGTATTGGACCATTGACTGGACCAGGGAATGCAGATTTCCTCCTTAGGAAATCTCCTCCTCTGTCTACTTGGCTATGAAAAATGCTTTCTTCAACCAACTTGGCTCTATAAATTTAGTTTAACATGACTGGAAAGCCTGTCAGCACCTCTGTAAACATGGTTTAACTTAATTTTACAGTTGAGTTGCTTGACTGTATTATGGTCTAAGTGGGGGCTGGATTGAAAAAAAGCCACATCTCTATTTCACCTTGCAGACATTTCTCAAGGGACCCTGTGTGCTCAGTGATGGATTTTGTGTCTGGCAATGCATCACAGGGGCTTCCTATACTACCACCTTGTGTGATCCGTACAACTAATCTGTTCTCTCTCACTGTTGAAATAAAATCACATCATTTATGGCTCCTATGTTTGTCACTGGGGAATGTTCTTCTGGAAGGGAAGGAGACAGGAGAAAACAAGTTTTTTTCCTCCAAAACCTTACTCAGTTCTCAGGGTGAAGATGTAATTTGAAATTCAGTTTCCTGAAAAAAATTTCACACTGCTCCAGACTAATTTTTCCTATTAAAGTGGTTCTATGTCGAAGAGACCCCTGAAAGACTGTAGAAGGCAGGGTACGTAGATAAGCAACAAGAACCTTGGCTTCCACTGAAATTGCTCCTTTTTCACTCATTCTTCCACAAGAGATGACAAACAGTCTAAGTACTGACTAAGTATCTGAACTTCCTAGAAGCTTAAAGCCTGGACTTTCTGGAAGTACAGGGTTATGCCCAAGCAGGATTCTTGATAGCATTCTTCCCATGATCAGGTTGGTGCACAGGCTAGAAATTATTCTCTTCTGTTTATTTGCTTCTGCTTCCACATGCTATGTTCATTTAGATTGGCTGCTCTGCCCTCACGGGGCAAACGCTGAACTTACAATCAGTAAGTCTCTCAGCTGGTGACTGGAGGTGAAGTTGTCATGAGACATTTTAAGAAGTGCGGCAGCTTGTTGGTTCACGGTTTTGGCAAGGCGTCTAAAAGTGGAAGATCACGCTCTCTCACAACTCTAGCTTCTATCCTAGCCAATAATAGCTTTTGGCTGTGGGTTTTGGAGGATTTAGTAAAAAATAAAAATTCCAAAAACGTCCCCAATCTTTTCACTTCCCCACACATATGCAATTGTTTATTTGCCACCTATCAGCACTGTGCAGCATGGAGGCATGCCCTTGGATGAATCCTGGCTGTGCAGCCCCTTTTCCACTCTCCCATCCCCATTTCCACTCACATCTTAGCTGCACCTTTTCCTGATTTGCCCTACATAATGTGCTCCTGCACAGGCCAGTACCACCTTCAGCATCCCAGTAGGGTCGCCTTCCATAGTGCTGTCAGGGAATGGATGGAAGACATGTGATGACTGTAGGATATCGTTTATGACTCAGAGGGCAGCAGCCCTGTGACTAGGGAGCAGGGTGCCAATAACAGAGTATTTGCTTTACAAGTAGGAAAGAAGGAGATGCATTAGCTGTTTATTGCAGCAGGAACACTGCCCCCATGATTGCACTACCATTGCATGAGTGAGACTTTAGGGCATTGTAGCCTCAGTCCTGCAGGCCTTGCCTCTCTTTCAGTAGAAAATTACAGTTACAATGATTATTATTATCGATCTAGAATTTTGTTTAAGTGCCTTGGTTTCTGAGTGGGTGCCCCATGTGGCGCATAAGGCAGTCATAAAATTGCTTATAGACAACATAAAATCTTGTATTGCTGGAGTGCTCTCTTGTGGTGAAATAACGATTTTGCCACAACATTGGGCTAATGCAAGGATTATCTGTCTGTGCTGGGAACTTGCAGTCAGGAAGGGTTATTTTCTGCCTCCTTAGGTTAGGAGCAAATGCTTTAGATGGGAAATGCCTTTAAAACATAAACATAATGGATTAGACTCCAGGACTCCCAGAATCACTTATCATACAGAACTGTAAATAGCAGTGCTTAGGGGAATCACTCTCTGTGAAAGCTCTTCTCATACCCTCAGCTCCCAAGCTGCAAGTATAGAGGATTGAAACACTTAATGTTAAACTAATCCCCCATCATTAAAAAGCCCTGTAGATAAGCCCCTGGTTCTGGATTCTACATGTGCTGTGCCCATGGTTCACAGGCGTGGGAGATGGAGCATGTGATGGGTATGGGACAGCTGGGCTGTATGCATTCAATCAGCATTTAAAATAGTGGATTTTCAATCCTGTAAGCCCATTGCTTCAAGCTGAAGTTGAGGAAATCTGGTGGTTTTAAGTATTGCCAGAAAACAAATCCTGAGGATCCCAAATTCGTTTGGTTCTGAGGGTAGCCTTAGTGACTTGCGCAATGTCATGAGCGTATCTGGCTGTGTGGAGTGGGAATAAACCACACTGCCTTCTTGGGTTTAGTTGTTGCCAAATACCTAGATTGCTTTAAAGTGGTCATTGGAAATGAAGGTGTAAGCAAACTCTTCTTTCAAGACTCAAGATGATCTGTGAAATGGGATATTTACACTTTAAAATAACCATTGAACCCCTGTCCCTCCCCTTGAAATGCAGTGTGATGATGTTTGTCTCTAATAGTAAATTAAATAGTTCCACTGGCCTAGAATAGAAACTGGTTTTTGGTCATCTCTGTTACTAAATTGGCAGAAAAATCTTAGCACAAGCTGATTAGCAATCTCCCAAGAAGTATCTGGGCACAGTTTGGGTACTAGCCCACTTAAGGGCTCTTCACAAAAAGTATTTATATGGTCACACTTCTTTTGGAGACTATGAATGTTTAGAAGTATGAATGTGGTCAGGGTCTGCCAGTTGGCCTCATGACTGATAAATAGGCTCTTGGGACTGTTTATTTTACTAGTGCAGTTATAGCCCTAATACTGCTAACAGAGAAGTCGCTGCCATGCCTTGTCCTATTTTTCTCTGATTCTTCTGGATAGATAAATACAGATTGGCTCAGGCCTCTTTGGAAATGCCATTTCACCAAAATACTGAAGTGTTAGGCGTTGCTGTGCGTGAACTCTTTCCTAACACAATCTTATATTTTGAAGGGAGCAATCTGTATACCATTGAGCAGTGCATACTCTAAGTTAGATGGACTGTTTTTCTTCTTCCTCAGTGGATGATTCCTTTTGCAGTCATGCTAGTGACCATTCCAAACCTGATCCTGGCTTACTCCGTGGCCTTCGTCTCTGGTCTGAGCATTGCAGCATCTCTTCTGTTGCCATGGTAGGAGAATTTTACATTTGAGGTGGGGAAGGGCTATATGTCTACATTACGTGTATGTACTACTGTATGGAATTTGCCTCCAAAAGAGGCAGAATTTGGCAACAGTTACTTCTTCCAAGAATATTTTTCTGCTTTTATAATACAGGCTATTTGCAGTGACATGACTTTGGTTGCCCTGTTAACAGATTATGTCTACTGTTACTGTAGCTGCTCTTTGTACATAAGAGTATATAGATGAATCAATAATGTAAGTAGTTATAGAACTTGTGATAACAGTAAATCAGTTGCTTAGGTTTGGTTTCTAACAGAACTACAGGAATGATGAAGTTAGATCAATTAATGCTGAGCAATTAAGAACGTAGCAGAGGAAACATAAGCCAGGCTATGTATCCCTGCTTGAGCAGTCCTCTGTTATAGATCAAATAACACAAGGATATGATTAGAAGAAACTGTTCTAATTCAAGGTCCTTTGCTCTTGGGGACTGAAAATATGTGAGGAAAAAACTGGTCAAGGATGAGCAGGATGGGACATTTCCTCTCCAGAGGGAATAATTATTATTCAGGTCAAATTGACCAGAAAGCAAGACCGTTGCTGAGAGAGCTGTTTTGCATTACTCATTTGTACAATGCCCTGAAAACTCCAAGAGATCATGGAAACATAGTTTGAAATAAGCTGTCAGACTACATAAGCTTTTTTGCACAGAAAGTGAGAAGCCCTTTTTTCCAACAGTACATCGTGACATGTATTGGAAATAAAACGTCAATTCACAATTGACATTTGAGCAGCTTCCATTCTGATTCCTCATTACCAAATTCAGTCTCCTTGAAGTAGAGAGAGAATAGGCCTCATTGGTTTCTGAAAATTTTGTTATCTTGTCAAACGAGTAATTTCAGAGTGAAACTATTCAGAGATTCAGTGTCCCTTGAAATCTTAAGAAACGTGGTTTTTTGTTATTCTTTTTTTAATATCACAACTTCTGATTGGAATGACAGTCAGTCTAAAGAATTCTGTCACCTCCCAGCAAGTGTTTGATAGTTTTTCAGTGGTTTTGTACTTTGTAATATGTGGCCATGCACTTCTTACATGGATTTTTGCTCTCCTGTCCAGTAGTAGGACTTTTTGAACTGTAGTCTTTCATGTGCATGACTACATCTATCAGATCTTAAAGAAGGAGGAAGGGTGTACTCTTCCAGTAAGTTTGGACTTTGAGAAGAGATTTTGGCTTGAGTTTTTCTTTTATCTTGCTCATCTCTAGGTCAATGCTGCCTGATGTTGTTGATAACTTTCGCCTGCAGAATCCTCATGGAAAAGGACATGAAACCATTTTCTATTCTTCTTACGTTTTCTTTACCAAGATGTCAGTAGGAATTGGCTTAGGAATTTCTGCAGCAGGACTGGAGTAAGTAACACTGTGTTTCCACTTAGTGAATCTACTCTGAAAGCATTCTGAGGTTACTCCGCCTTTACCCTGTGGAGTTAATTGCCTTTTTGCCCTGAGCCTGAAAGTGCCAGCAGCTCCAGATGGCTGACCACTAAAGACAGGATTGTTATCATCTAGGCCAGACCACTGAGCATTAAGTTGCCTGCCCTAACATGTTTCAGTTCAGAAAGACCTGACTTCCCTTTAGATTTTCCTCTTTCCAGATTACTCATGTAAATTTTAGTGGTTTATATGAATAAAGAACTAAACATGAAAGCTCAGCAGATGAAGGTCCCCCACAAGTGATACAGCTGCTTTGTGCATTCCCTGTTGCATCTGGGTCGGACTGTGTATATGAGCTTGTAAGTCTTTACATGGATTGGACTGCTTTCAAGGGTGCCTAATGGCCTGTTCCGCATAAAAGGATCACCGATTCCTGCATGGTTTTAGGGAACTGGATACTGATGAGAGTCAGGAACAGAGTCTTTCTCACAGCTCTGCCCATCACCTAGACCCTGTCAGTTTGGAAGATGTTTTGTGTTCTCCTTCCACTTTTGCCTTGTCTGTTCTGACTAGACAGTCAGGTTGAGAAAACGGTCAGCCATCTCCTGCCCTGCTTTTGTGCGTGACCTAGCAGAAAGGGCCTTTGCCTGTAGCTGTTACAGCACATAAGCACACAATAAACACTTAGAAGGGAACTTGTCTGAAATACTATCTAGCCCTTGGCTCCAAGTTAGGTTTTGGTAACTAGAATGTTTTGCTTCAGGGCCTTCAGCTGAAACTGCTAAATAACAGGCAGTGCTTGGCTGAGTGTTTTGGGCTTAGGAATTTTAGATGCTTACTGCTAACACCCTCAAACAAATCGCTGTTCACCAATTAGCCCCTTTTCAATTGCGTTCCAGTTAGCTCCCAATTTGCCAAGGCAGATGTTTGTGGGAGAACACAGAAGACAGAGTGATGCCAAATGAGCTGTAGCTTTCATAGGTGCATGTTCAGAGGAAAATAAACACATTCCACAAATTGGGGCTGGGAATTTGAGTATATCAGCAGTTGTGGGACTGCATGGAAGCCCTGAATCAATGAACTGTAAGTGTGTACCTAACTCTAAGCACTTGAGTAAATTTGTCTATCTTGAGAAGAGTGCTTAAGTGTGTGTTTAAATTCAAGTTAATTATTGCTGTTGAAATTGGTCAGATTACTTGCATGCTTTTAAAGCGGAGCCTAATTTTGCCTGAATATTAATAGGAAACACATAACAGATCAATTTCCTTACATGGGATTCCATGCTCCTCTTAGCAGTTAAATGTTATATAATAATAATGAGAAAATACAGAGGTAATGCAGTTATCTGAAATCAAGCACAGAAATAAGATTTGAAAAACAAGATTTGAAACATGTAGTGGGGGAATGAAATAAGAGAGGTGTAGGAAAAATGGGAGAAGTCATGAAGAGTGTTGGGGGAAAGAAGGGAGCCTTCAGATGAACGACTGCCTTTTAGCTTTGGACATACACACACCGTTATTTCCATTTGTTTAGGTTTACTGGATACAAGCCAGGGATATGCAGACAATCCCACGATGTGATCCTCACACTGAAAATCCTCATTGGAGCAGTCCCTGCTATCCTTATCCTTGCAGGTTTATTTATACTTCTTTTCTACCCAATCACTGAAGAAAGTCGGAAAGAAACGAAGCTTGCACTTGAAGTGTTAAGGTAGGTTTGAACTGGCAGCAAACAGCAGTAACATCGCTGTAGTAGCTCTTAGTCATACTGGGCAAAAAATTATTAGCTACCAACATACACCTCTATATTCCTTACAACAAAACAAAACAACACTCTATTAGTTGAATTATTAACTGAATGGTACCATTACATGCTCCAGTATCTTATTTTTGTAGTGCAGTACTACTTGCTTAGAGGACCATTTATTGATATATCAGCTGCTATATTTTACTTTTTCTCTGGGGTGGTGCACAAAGCACTATTGCGGTATGGTGTTTCAAGCCAGAAATGAAGAATATTCTACATATATTAAATTTCTGGAGAAAATGTGAATAGTTACAATTTACATGTATGTAGAAGAAAATGGGATTCTTGACTGCATTCTTAGTGTTTGTGGCATTTAAGAAACATCCAAACCATTTAGAGGCGTAGGCAGGAAAGATCGTGGGAGAAAAAGAAAGGACAGCTTTGAGCTGTTCTTTCCCTTTTTACCCTATCACTCTCCCTTCCTCCCCTTTCCTGTCTCTCCAAAGAAAATCTTGCTGAGCTCAAAATCATCCAACTCTGTCAAATGAAGCCTTGGTATACTGAGGATGTACATAAGAACAGTCTATCCTAGCAGACTGATGGATTAAATATAAAAATATTTTGTTACTCTGTCTTGTTTTTATTATCCCAAGTTACTGGAGTTGGAAACTGATTTCCATGCTAAGGGATCAATTCCAGGGCCTAAGCACAGGTATCTGGGACCAATTCATTGCCCTAAGGTATCTGAAGTACCTGCATGGGGTTGGCGGATATGACACAGGCCTCTCATGCACCAGCTGCTTTCTTGAGCAGCAGCTGCAGACCAGAGGGGACAGGCTAAACAATCTAAAATGGTCCCTCTGTTTAGGTACTTCAGTCACTGTCCGTGACAATCACACCTTGCTGGTAGTTCTCAGTTGTTTGAGATTGCCAAACTGTTGCTTGATTAGTTAGCAATAAAAGCCAGAAGTCTGTTCACGTATCATTTGTTCTGCTTTTAACAGAAGGAGCCATCAAAGCACTGAGAACCTGGATGACCACAAAGAGGACACCTCGGTCTGAAAGCTCTGAATACAATGACTTTCCAAATACAGCCTCACATCCCACACACAAACTCTGTGAGAGTTTTCCAGGTCACTTCTCTGCTCATGTTTTGTCAAAAAGGATAAAGGATGATTCTGACACAGTCAGCAATGAAATCAAGAGAGGACACCACTGTGCAAAATGTATATCTAAGTCCATGCACTGCGCTAAAAAAGAAATTATGAATTACTAATGTCCAGGAATGTAAGCTATTGAAGGCTTGGAGGTTTTTTTGTTTGTTCTTCAAGGATTAATGGAAAGCTGTGATCTCATTGCAACAGGAGATTCTATGGACTTGTAGGTCAAGGGAAAAAAGTGTAAATATGATGCACCACCCAAATTTTAACTCATGTGATATATTTCACCCTTAGAGACTGAGTGGATTTTGAACATAATCTCTACCTATAAATTGCACACCAGTGTGTTTGGAAAGCACTTGGGAATCCTGAAGTATACTATATAAAGTTAGGATTTACTTTGTTTTGAAATGAAGCAAATCACTGATACAGACATGTTTTGAGGATTTTCTCACAGAGAGTTTTTCTGAAAGAGATTTTGATGTAATTTAACTTTATAGATTTTATATGAAACAGAACCTTACATTTCCAATTACTGGAGTTCCCTGCTTCTGACACCTGTAAACTGATCTTTGTCAGAAAATGAGTACTTAACATTTTCAAAATCAACATCTCCACTCAAGATACCCAAAATCAGTAGTCCCTTCCAAAAATTAGACTATGCCATTCAAATTTCTGTAAATTTTGGCCTTTAAGTAATCATGATACTCACCCATTTCTCATGTGGTATAGGCTCTCTGCCTCACAAAACACCATGGCATGGCTGTTAATCTCAGTTTGCACACTGTGTTTTATAATAATGAGGCTACACCTGACTTTTAAATGGTGGTATTTGTCACTCAGGGATGTCATCTCGCTTTAGATACATTAACTGAAACCTCATTTCTACTATAGATTCACACTGCTGAACACATTTTGTAGATGAAAGACACATCTAACCTCAGGTGCTTTCTGGAGCACTTAAGTTCAGACCTGATCATTCTGGGCTGCTTCTGTAGTCAGTGGAGATACAGAGAGCTCCAGAGGCTGACTCCAAGCTTAAGCTAAAATGACTGAACTCTGAAGACATATCTAAATCTGGAGGGGAGAGTGATGAATCCAAGAGTTGCAGGCTTGTTCGCCTTGAAGAAATTAGCACAATGCAAGACAAGACACGAATTTACAACCCACTGGCTTTGCTGTATGAATATGTGGGAGGGTGCCTTTATTTTGCAGTAGAAGTGCCTTTGCAGGACTGGCTTGCCACTGTTTGGGAGCGCTTGCAGTAGGTGCCACTGGAGGCAGTGACCACAAGTAATTTGCTCGGGGTCATCTGGGAAGTGACTCACAGTGCTGGGACTGCAACCTGGGAAAGCTTTTACTGAAAGACACTGTGAAGTAAAATCAGCGCATCCACTGAGTGTCTCATTAAGTTTAATACTGAAACCTTTTCAGGCAAGTTTGAAGTCTAAGGCCTAATGAACTGTCCTAATTCAGCAAAACGCTTAATCATGAGTGAGCTTTAAAGGATATATTTTGAGTGTGCATGGGTAAGAGTTAACTATGTTTAAGACTTCTGTTGAATTGACATCTAAGGCTGGGGTTTTTTGGTTTCGGTTCTTGGACAAATCAAGATTTGTATGCCTGGGGCATATGTGTTTACAACAATAAAAACCATAAGCCTGTTTACAATTTTGAGTCTGATGGAGTTTGAAATAGCAGATTTACTGCACTTTGAAGTAGGTAAGTTATGTAGTAATATCGCATAGCTCCAAAACATCATAGAAAACAGTTGGGGGGGGTTGATTTTTTTCTGTAATATTTGTGTATTTCTGAATAGTCTTCTTTAAAAACAACCAGAAGTCCCACTAAAGGCTGTTAATGTTTTTTAATGGGTTATGTTTTCAGCTGCTATAAATCTGTAGCTACAAGGCAGCGGATCCGTGTCAGTTTACATAAGCCGAATACTTAGCCCAGTGATAAAAGGGTTGCAGAAGCTGCTGGCTGTGGCTGATTGGAGTAATTTGAATGTGGTTTAAGATATTATTTCTAGAGCAGTTGTGTACTTGCCTCTAAATTGCACAACACCCAATCTGAATTCAGTCTCTTGCAAGGTAAACTTAGTTGATTGTAAACGGTTTTCCTCTTCTCCAGAGACAATGTGATTTTTATCTAACAGAAATGTACTCAGTCCTTACTTTGCATACGGTAGCAATAATGGGAACTGCCAAAATGAAATAGAAAGCTTCTGTAGATGAAGTGTAGCAGAGCATTTTTATATTTTGAAAATCTAATTATTTTATTTCATTATTGGAGTTGTACTTTTGTTAAGAAAACGAATGTATTTTTGTAAGTAAAAAGAGTGGAAGAGTAAGTGCAGGGTAAGTTTTTTTGTAAATTTCTTTTTTTAGGGCTTTTTTTTTTGGTGCTGTAAAATGAATGAACTTTGTTTGTCTCCTTGTCAGTTTTAAATGATGTGTATGCCTTGTGTATGTTCAGAACACGTGACTGAAAGAAACAGATTCTTATATTGACAACCATTCAGATTAAACACTAATCTAATGTAAACCTCCTGCCTTGCACTGATTGGCAGTAACAAGGGCCAGGTTCAATCCCCAGGGGCTCTCATTCAAGTAATACCCAAATACAGTCGTAAGAATATGGGAGATTGGATTAAACCAGCTGGGTGCCTAATGGACAGCACTTCCCCACCTGCACGCAAGCAGTTCCAACAAATGGATTTACACAAATAGAGGAGGAAAAGAAAAGGATAACGGAGCTACCTGTCACCGGGTAGTCCCCTGTAAGGCAAACCATGCTCAGTCCGTGCCCCTGCTGAAGTGTAGTGATGCAGCCCAAATCTTCTATACCGGGCTGATTGCTGGTATAGTCGGTAGCTGAGCTAGTAGCTAGTCTTCTCTTCCAGTTTCATCTCCCTTGTAGTTTCTGCCTAAAAATAAAGTCGAAACCTTCCAAGGTTATACTGCCTTCCTGAGTGTTACTGCTGGTGATCAGTCTCACCACAGGTCACGGCTAACCACGCAGGCGAGCTGCGGTTCCCCATCAGGCACTGAAGGAGGGGGTTGCTGTTAGCCACCGCCACCAGCCGTGTCTCGGGCTAACCACGTTCTCCCGCCTTGCTGCACCCTGTCTGCCCCTGAGCTTGCTGACCTGCCACAGCTTAGGCGGATTAGATCACTTGTGCTGAGTCCCCCACTTTAATAGGTGAGTACCACCTCAGACATCTGTCCCTGTGGCGTCCCTGAAGGTTGGGAGCTTCGGTGTCAGGTCTCACTGGGTTTTCAGCAAGGCCTCTGTAGATTTGAGTACTAATTCCCTGAGTCACTCCTGCACCTTATAAGACTCGCTGCTAGATTCAATCCCTGCTGCATCCTGTCATCTCTATTCACTTTCTGCATTCCAAGTAAAATAGTTGAAGTGGGCAATGTTTTAAAGCCAAACCTTGCTTTTTTGGGGTTCATCGTTTGTTTCCAAATAGCACTTGTTCATCTCCTTTTCTACTTGCCTTCCTGGGCTGTAGATAGAAAATGCAAAATTAAATCAGTCTTCTTGAGAGAAGCAGTTTTCTTAAGGGAAACTCAGGTCCTTTAAGGGCTGGTATTTGTTGTCCAGCTCTTTGAAGAGGAGGAAGAGAAGGCAAGTTAGTTCAAAGTCTCACGTAGTAGGGTACAGCCAGTAGCAGCCTAGTGTATAGTGGTCAATCACATACCTCCTATGAATTTCATACCATAGTTACGGAAAAAACAGTCTCAAAGTGTTACAATACAGTCCTTGCCTTCAGAAAACTTCTAGACTGATTGATGGAAAAGTCAGTTGGATTCATACAGCTGGCAGGTGAGGGAGGGAGTTTTGTTTTCCTGCAGTTTTTCAGATCACAAGTTCCTCATGCTGCACTGAATGCTTTTTTTTCCCTTAACTCTCTGCAAGACCATGGTTCAGATATCTAGCAAGAGTGCTGAGTATTATGGTTACAAAAATGTGTATAGGTTATAGGCTTAAAGTATGAAATCAGATAGCTTTCACATCATTAAGCACCAAATCTGCTGCATAAAACAGATGCTAAGCCACTGGGAAGCTTCATTCAAAAGACAAAGCAGCAGCATGTGTCTGTCCCTCAGGCAGAGGAGGAGACTTTTTGCTATGTTGCACCTGAGAATTTACAGTCTCTGAAGACACAAACAGGCACGACACAGAGCTGAGCAAACAATGGAGGGAGAGTTGTCCTAGAGCGGTGGCACTCTGCAGAAAAGTTGGGTCCTCAGTATCATAGAATCATAGAATCATTAAGGTTGGAAAAGATCTCTAAGATCATCTAGTCCAACTGTCAACCCAACACCTCCATGCCTACCAAACCATGTCCTGAAGTGCCTCATCTACACGTTTTTTGAACTCCTCCAGGGATGGTGACTCCACCACCTCTCTGGGCAGCCTGTTCCAGTGTTTGACAACCCCTTCGGTGAAGAAATTTTTCCTAATATCCAATCTAAACCTCTCCTGATGCAACTTGAGGCCATTTCCTCTCATCCTATCGCTAGTTACTTGGGAGAAGAGACCTACAGCCCCCTCACTGCAGCCTCCTTTCAGGTAGTTGTAGAGAGCGATAAGGTCTTCCCTCAGCCTCCGCTTCTCCAGACTAAACAACCCCAGTTCCCTCAGGTGCTCCTCATCAGACTTGTTCTCCAGACCCTTCACCAGCTTTCAGATATGTTTAGAGAGCAGCAGTCTCTAACCCTAACTGGAGAGCAGCAGTGCTGTTGGATGGTAGGGAAACGCGAATGTTTGCTCCAGAAGTGTGGAAGCAGAAAGAAATCTTATTACCTGATCTATTTCTTGTCCTGAATTATGTTAGACAAGACTATGAATTTCAGCTATGCCCTTCAGCTTTCTGTCTTCATTTTTGCTGCACTCTGCTGTAGAAGGTGAGGAAGGATTGCTTAGGCCACGTGGAACTGATGGTCACTTGCTCAGCTTCACCCGATGGAGGTACACTTCAGAGACCCCGCACCCATCCCCTGCCAGCTCATCTTTGCTGATGTATGTGGAATCATCTACATTCAGCAAAGGATCGAAAGGATTTCCTTTGCACCTTAGTATTCTCCATCATGGACTTTCATCTCTGTTTTACCTAGAGGATATTTTCACCTGTCTAGGGCCAACTCAGGCCACCAGCTTGTCATCATGATGATGGAACCAGGTTTGCACTGGCTGAGAAGTTTCTGCCCAAACTTAGCTGCAGCCCATGAGGAAGTATTTCCCTTGTGTTTCTGAAACAAACTCACCCTTTGGTCACCTTCAAAGTCATCGAGAAGAATCCGCACATTTGCCACGTCCAGCAGCTTCAGCAATTCTGCCAGTGCCAGCCACATCAGATTGTGAGTCTCAGTGCATAGACATACCTGCTGACATCAGTGTGGGATAAATGCAAAACTGTAGGCACCTCCAGACTCCTGGCATCGTCTCAGCTGTGCTGAGCTGGCCAGGCTGAGAGAATGGGCAACTCCAGAATTCCTGAAGTGACTCATAGAGGTGAAAGAATCATAGAATCATTAAGGCTGGAAAAGACCTCTAAGATCATCTAGTCCAACCGTCAGAGCCACAAGAGAAGAAAGCTCCCTAAAAACACCCTGCAATCCTCTCCTAAGGGCTCTTGGATTGACATCAATGCCCAGGTGGAAATAAATTGGATGTGGGATGTCACATGCCAAATGCCACACGCAGAGCAGAGGAGACTCAGAGAATCAGTTAACACTTTCTGGTTACCAGATATTCACACGTGCAGCTTGTCCCTCCCTGATTCCCTGCCTGAGCCCATGTTCATACAAAAACAGATCAATGGAGAAAACAGCAACTTGACCCAAGAGATGACCAGAGACTGCAGCAAACAGGGTGGAATTTCAGTGCTGGAGGATTCCTGGGAACTGGACAGTCAGCAGAAGCAATGCTATAAAAGCTAAGAAAGATGTATCTTAATTATTCTGGCTGTGCAACTGAAATAACAAGGAGCTTGATAGAGGGCACCGTTAGAAAACATGCTGGGATGTCGGCATTCTCCGTGTCATAGCACGGGAGGGAATGTGGTTTGGTCCTGGTGCTGTGAGTACCGATTGCAGGCTCGGTGTCTGCGGACAGCAGCAAGGCAATTAAGAAGTGCCTGCCAGACCCGCTCTAAACGAGGAGAACCAGTAGGCGAGTGTAGGACGTAATGCACAAGGAACTCACACAAGATACACAAAGGGAACCAGAGTTCAACCTTTCTTTTTGTTCACCTTTCTTTTCAGACCCCACTGCGTCCTCTCTGGTTGCCAGCAGACAGTACTGTACTTGTTGCCTACAGGGTGAATCTGAGTGAAGGAAACTGTACGATAAATTCAGGACTGAGACATATTGCAGGGCAGGCTGAGTTAATCCAGAAATTAATTGAAACTGGACATAGTTTTGGAATACTTGGTGGTGGCATTTGATGAACACTGGTGTGCCTGTGGCCCCCGCTTTGGTGGTTGCTCCGGGTCCCCGGAGAGCCAGATGTCCTGGGAGAGGTAGTAAAGACTAATAGGAAAAGGGACTTGGAGCTCATGGGACAAACAGGGGACAGAGCAGGCAACAGGTTTAATCCATCAAACCCATTTTGCGTTGGGCATAGACCACTACTGGAAGATGATTCTTCCCACCACCAGCTGGGGTTGGAATCCCACCACGCAGCAAAGAAATAGGAGCTTCTAGGGGTAAAAGAAGCACAGCACCTGCCCATGTTAGAAGAAATAGGATGGAGGAGAAGAACCCCTTGCTTTCCACCTTGCTCCTGTACCTCTCCGCTTTTCCTCTCCACTTGTTTCATTTGGAAAACTCACAGCTGGCAGCTGAGGATGAATGATTTGATTTGCTCCTGAAGCATAACACTCCCACTGGGAATAAAGCAATGGAATATGGTGGGACTTTGGCAGCAGAAGCTATACTTGATTTTTAAGGTTTCTGGCGTCAAGAAGCTTTGATTTTTTCACGTCTTTGATACCTGGTTGTGAGAAGCCATTTACTTGGTGTTGTGTTCTTGCATTCTGCAGAATGGAAGAGCCAAGGATCTTTGGATGAGATGATTTGTCATCTACTGGTCTACCAGTTGATGGTTGCCACTGGCTTTGTGGCTTTGGCTTTCTTCCCTTTCCTTCCCCCTTGCTAACAAGAGAGCAACAAAAAACAAGAAAAAGAAAAATAAGAGGTGCTGACAGCTAGTTAATAAAACCATCCAAGATGAATTTCAGAACACCTGAGAAGAGGTGTTTTTTCCTGAAAACAACAAAAGTGATTTTTAAAACTGAAAGAAAACCTCCGTGCAGCTCAGTCCATTTTAACTGCAACTGCTCTGCGGCTGCTCAGTGGCCATGGGAACGGTAGGAGTGGAGTCTCATGCTATTGGGAGAAACTTCTAATAGGTTTCCAGCAGAACCACCAACAAAGCTGCCCCAAGGACAGCTGACCAGTGTGAAGAAGACGTCACCCCTCAACACTTCCAATTATTGCTTAAAAACTCCCACGGCAGCTTTTCAATGCCATTAATTTAGTCTCCAACTTAATCCTCGCCAGCAGCCAGAGGACTACCACGGGCGCAGACCTCAAGTAGAGGCATTAGAGCTCTGAGGGAAGATGGTTATCAGCTCCTTAACTTCACCCAAGCATCTGGCTGACCTCGAGACCCCGGCTCTGAGATCCCGGCTCTGAGATCCCTGCTGAACTGCGGACCTTCGTTGGGAAGCTGTTTTGAGAGGGGACGATCTTCTGTTGTCCAGTCGGCATCAGCGCTCAGTGCTACTGCTGGATGTTTATGAATGTTATACATGTGAAGAACATGATAATGCTGAAAGA
Organism: Ciconia boyciana; assembly: GCF_034638445.1. Taxonomy (NCBI): domain Eukaryota; kingdom Metazoa; phylum Chordata; class Aves; order Ciconiiformes; family Ciconiidae; genus Ciconia; species Ciconia boyciana. Next base: position 8,490,068 of record NC_132936.1, on the reverse strand, counting down.
AATTCCAGATACATTCCATGGAGCGTATGGATAATACCTGTAATTAGAAGATATATTAGAAAGAAGTAATAAGCTATTAACTACACATGACAATTAGACACATCACATAGAATGACCATATTAGTGTACAACCAGCATGGCGATGTGTACATCTGCAAATATGCTTATGAGGAAACTCACGTTATCCCAGGCTAATTCATTTTTGTGACATTGAAATGGTAGTTTTCTTGTAGCTTTTTATTTTAATAAGGTTTAATTGATAGAATCACATTGCAAGTTCTTTTAGTGGTTCCTTTTAGACCTAAAGATGCAATGGCTAAAAGGACATTCACATTATTACCTGGTTTATGAATATTAATTCATCTTTTAAAGTTTGGGGACATTGTAAACAGAATAGAAGTCTCTGATTTGAGATGAAAAAGATTCATTTAAGGTTTTATCTTTTTCAAAGGCACTGAGAGCATAGGCTTGCTTTGTACGGCTTTGAACAAAATCCACATTCAATCAAGAAACATCAGAAGTTTCAGTAAAAGAAAATGAAAAAGAAAGTCAATACATGAAAATAAGATTTTTAATAACATTTCATCAAAGATATTTTGAAATCCATTAGCTGTGCATTTCTAGACATAAACCCAAGTGTAACAATGTCTCTCTCTTCAAGATCAAGGGAAATTCCAGCAAGTGCTTTTTATGTCCCGTTGTATGTGTGTCCCCATCCCCATGCTTAAGTACGTCAGACACACCATTCCTCATCGTCACGGTATCAACCTGTAGCATCTACAACTGTGGATGCAGGGAAATTGGCCACAATGAAAACCAAGCTCAGAAAAAGACTTAAAACCAGGTAAATTAGGAACTCTCCTTCAAATGCAACGCCCAGAACTCATGCTTTCACACAGCAGCAGTGAGCCTGAAGTTGTCCTGAAGGTAAATAACAATGCACACGGGTAAGATAATGGCTCTTGATAATGGTTTCTTCACTCTTTTTTTCAGATGAGAGGTGTTAATTAAAACGAAGTTTAAAATCTCTGAGGTTTTGTGTATGTGTGGGGTTTCTTTTTTTTTTTTAATGTCATTTTTCTAACCCTTTTGATGAACTGTCTGGAAGAAGTAAGCTGGTTATCCCACTAAATTTATGCATAAATAATACTTGGTACACTTGTAGCATTACGCCTCACCTAACCTATACAAACGGTTATTATGAACCCATTTTACAGTTCAGCTGAAATAGAAAAAGTACTTGATTTACCAACAGTATCTTAGCAAAAGAGCAACACCCTTAGTTGCAGATTCTGCCCCCAGCCCCCTGCGTTAGACCATGGTGACTTCCACCTGCTTGCACATCCGTCTCCAAAGTTTTCAGCATCGAAAAGTAAAGTCTCGTTACCATTAGTGTTATGCTTGATACAGCTTCAGCGATGTGGGCCTCTGTTTAACGTTCAGCTTTGGTGCAGACCAGCCCATAGGTTTAGAAATGACTTCTTGATTAGAAATAAGCAATTCTCTTAATGTAAGGATTTAATTCTTCTGAGATTCCTATGGGTATATTTCAAATGCAATATTTGTCCACATGGCACATCACACACCATGAAGAACTAGCGTAATCCCTTGACCAAAGTATTAAGAGCTTTTAGTGGGCGACTTGCACTTGCTGTGTCGGCTCTAGTTGCCCGACACGGCAATGCCCTGTGCACGTGCAGTTCCCGCTGCTCACCTGGGGAGCTGGAAGAGTCCTACAGATCTGTCTGGTGCAACCTGAGGCCAAGCATGCTTCTGGTGGGAGACACTGTCTTTCGTCAATCTAGAAATAACACAAACAGATAATAATTCCAAAATAAGCAGCTAATTTTTATACACTGTTTGGCTGCATAACGAAATTATAGAAGCAGCATTTGAGGCACGTGCAATTCAAGGCACCCTCTTGGGGTGAACGGGCCAGTGCAGGTGGCAGAGGTTTCCTGCAGAGCCAAGAGCACTCAGCCCTAACCCTCTCCTCCCGTGGGTTAGTGGGATGTTGAAACCAGGAACTGGCATGAAAAAGAACCGTCAGGCGCCTGAGAAGAACCACGGACCATCCCCAGCATCCAGCCTGCTTTGAACACGCACCCAGTGCTGAGGCTCTGCATTCAGTGACTTCCTAGTGAGAGTAACGGTGATGGTGGACCACCTCCTGATTAAACAGTGACAGTTAGTGAGAACAGATGCTTGTGACGTACAGGATGGAGCCCACAATCGCCAAATTGTTTTACCTGTTTTCCTTCTCCCCTGTTCATCAGAAGCTGTTAACTTCTAGTTGCACCACACAACACGGAGTGCTCTTTGCAGTTTTCGCTAATGTTGTATCTTTAATATTGTATTTTGTGGACAGATGATTTTTTGACAGCGGCTAAATTCCCAAATAGGCAATTAAAAAAAGAGATTATATTAGTCCTGAGACAGCAGCTCCAATTCTATAATCTTGTCACTTGATTCCTTCTCATGCAGTAAGTGCCACTGTGAAAGCCTGATAAACTGCTTAATGTTATCATGCTTTAATTTTATGGGTAGCAATCTTGGATTACTCTCTTCAGTGCTGCAATCTACGCTACGTAAACTTGCGCTGTTTTCTAAATTTCAGCTTTGCATTTCCTCTCTCTCGCCCACTACAAAAGCCCATAGAACATTTTCTTCTGTCAGCCTTTAAATTGGATGTTCTCAAGGTTATTGGACTTCCCTCTGCCCATTCAGCGCTTACTAGCTACGATAATTAAAGCAGATGTGTTGAAGGCAATGTTGTTAACACAAACAGTGTTGTTTCAAAGGTAACAGGGAAAAATTTCAATATGAAGACAAGAGATGTTTAGAAATATTAACTAGCAAATGTTTAGTTATTCAAATGTAACTGAAGTCATTTTACGCCTGTAATGATGTACTGGGTCTGACTGGGATGGAGCGAGTTTCCTTCATAGCAGCCTGTACGGTGCTTTGGATCTGTGACCAAAACAGCGTTGATAACACACCGACATTTTGGCTATTGCCATGCAGTGCTTGCACAGCATCAAGGCTTTCGCTTTTTCCTGCTCTGTCCCACCAGCGAGTAGGCTGGGAGTACACAAGAAGCTGGGAGGGGACAGAGCTGGGACAGCTGACCCCAACTGACCAAAGGGCTATCCCACAGCATGTGACATCGTGCTCAGCAATAGAAGTTGCGAGAAAGGGGAGGATGTTCAGAGTTATGGCGCTCATTTTCCAAGTAACTGCTATACGTAGAATCACAGAATGGTTTGGGGTGGGAGGGACCTTAAAGATCACCTAGTCCAGCCCCCCCTGCCATGGGCAGGGACACCTTCCAGTAGACCAGGTGGAAGCCTTGAACATGATGGAGCCTTGCTTCCCCACAAGCTGCTGACCACCTGCCTGCCGCTGGGACGTACTGAATCAACTCCTTATTTTGCGTCACTTGCACACACAGCTTGTTTTACCTATTAAACTGCCTTTATCTCAACGCGTGAGTTGTTCTTGCTTTTGCCTTTCCAATTCTCCCCCTGGTCCTGCACAGGGGAGGGAGTGAGCAGCTGGGTGGGGGCTGAGCTGCCAGCTGGGCTCAACCCACCACAAAAGATGAGAAAAGATGGCCACCTCCCCAAATCCACCCAGAGAAGTAAGGACAGAGAGGCATTATTGGTGGGCACAGGAGGGGAAAAAGGTCTTGCTTCTAGCCACTATGGATATTCCACATGATCATACGTTGTCCCAAGCTCCATATACCTAAACTAGTGCTTACACCCTTAGGAACACCAGTGCAAAACCACGTGTGCTTCTGCAGGCACTATTTCTAAATAACAACAGTGTAGTATTTCAGGCTTTGACAGAAGTGAGGAAATGGGGGACAATGCAGCGTTTTCAAGGATTTCTTTATTATGCAAGTTTACTATCATCTAAAAACACCAACATATTAAAGACCAAGATGGAGACTTTAGCTCAGAAGCTTGTAAGAATGTATGTTTTCAACCACTGATACAAAGACCTGGTCTATACTGCAAAAGGCATATTTAAAAAACACTGCTTAGTATAAAAAAAGTTAATGTTTCCAATGATCAAATAAATAATTTACAGTGATATGCGACACAAAAATTATGGAAATCCAACAGAGATTTGAGACAGACTGTTGTTTAGAATTTGCAGTCCTACACAGTAAATGTAAGTCTCCCGTCATAAGACAGGCATTACAAAATCACTGTCAAAAATCACATTTTACTGCTGGGCTGTTCTGAAGGACTGCTGCTGTCTAAAGCCTTGGGGGAGCAGTCTCTGAGGCCTTCCAAAGAACTCGTGATATCCAGACTTTCAGAAGAAGTAGGTCTACACCCTTCTGTAGAACTGATGATGTCCAAAGTTTTGGAAGAACGGGCGCTGTAGCCTTTCGTACTGGCATCTCTTACAACTATCTCCTGCATGGACGTAAACATTAACGGAACAAAGCCCTCGCTGTCCGCTGTGAGAACAATCCAAGATGAACCTGTGAAGACGCATAGATGTCTGTTTATAAGTTTTCCTGTAGTTAGGTATGTTCAAGGTATAAAACATTTCTTCTAAAATTAAAGTTAAATGCTTCTGTATGTTTACAGTTTTTCTAGCAAAAAAAAAAAGTATGGGGAGATACAGGTTGTATAATCTCAAAAATAAACGACAGTTAACAACTACACAAAACAGCTTTCTGACCAATTTTTCCACTATGAGACGAGACTATAATAAATGCGCGCTTCAAATAAGGAGGAGGAATGAAATTCTGAACAGAATTCATAAGCGTCGAGACTTGGTTTTAATTAGGTATTCATAAGCTACTTTACAGTGCTTAAGCTGTGCAGATACTGTAAAAAGCAGAAATGTATTAAATTAAATGACAAATTAATATCATAAAAACAATTTAGGAACTGCTTCTATTATGTAATTTCAATATAATTAATTCCAATAAATACAAGGAAGAAATACTGTACTACACTGTACAAACCCCATGTCTCTGCTCCATTTGCTATTTGACTTCACATCATCATTAGCATTATTTGTACAATTTCAAATTGTTTACTGAATCTGAAACACTGACTTCTACCAATTCATATAAACCAGAAAATTTTCATACTTGCCTCCGTTAAGTTGAAGAAGAAATAAAATAGAGCTCGTGGGGGGTGAGGGAATTCAGAGAAACATTTCCAGCTGTTTGTAAAATTACATTATGTAACTTCATGTCACAAGTACGGTCATGAGACGATTGTAGCTTAAAAGCATGCAACCCTTTAATCTTTTGGCTTAATACCTCATTTGGACCAAACTTTAAAATCAGCACAATTCAGGAATTTAAAAATACCATTCCTACTTTGCCTGTTTATCTAGTAACATTTGTAAAATTAATAAAGAAACCTACTGTAACACTGTTTGCTTTTAAAATTTATCTGGTAAGGCTAGTCGTATGCATGATGATTACTCAATCCTGGGCAACCAATTCTGTTAAGTTTACATTTTTAAGCTAAAAATGAGAAGTCGAAACTAGCGCAGGTAATGGGGACAACTTCACTTGCCAGAAAGAGAAGTTATTCAAGTCTTACAGCTCAAAATAAAATTCCAGTCTGAAAAATTAAGAGGTCAGTATCTACAAAACTGCCTACCGTTATCACCGGGTACATCACACCGTTCTGGGTTGTGCCACTACTAAACTAGCGTGAGATAGCAGCAAGAACCTTTTCAAGATCCGATTGCTAGTGAATTATCCGACTACAGTTTTATCTAGGCATCGGAATACCAAACATATTCCAACAACTACTTAAAGAAAAAGGAAACTTGCACGATGGTAGGAACAGCAGCCTTAAGGCTTTGGGATAGCTGCTCAGTAATCTGCAAGTTGGCAGACAGCAGATGCGGTAGGCAAGTAGCTGGAATATAGTACAGAGAATATCTGTAGCAGTGAGAGATCATATCCCAAAAGTATGTTTTCTACCTTTGTCAAAAGTAAGACACTTAGAATTAACAGGTACACAGGCACGCAGGGTGTGCATGGGATGAATGGGTAACAGCAGAGAAGACCACAGCAATAAGAAAGGTAGTTTTCTTCACAGCAAAAACTGAAGTGACATGCACTGCTAAAATTCAGAGAGCTACTTTTGTGTTTATAAAAAAACTACAGGATTTCTTAAAGAAGACTAGATGCTGGAACTACAGATTAAAATATAGAAAACTGTATTCCAAAACCACCCACCAGTCAGCTCTAACCTCGTTACTCAGACGTCTCTATTGAGAATAGCTGAAAACAGAAATAAAATACTGGGTGACAGTAATTTTCCCGTATAACTAGCCACTTGGTAAGGGGGTATCAATATGTAAAAGTTTGCTCTTTTTTTTTTTTTATAATGTAAAGATTCTTCTCAGTAAAAGCCCAGAGAAGAATCTTTATGTTATAAAACAAATGAGCAAACTTTTATTAATTATCTTTCATTATTTATTCCTTGGGTTTTTTCCAGATGGGATTATGCATATTGCTACTGCTCACTAAGAATGCCGCATGTGTTTAAAGCATTTGTATTGTTGGATAGTTACAACATACCATGTTGCATTTCCACAAGAGAGAGATTAAATATCTGCTGGACTATATTTAGACGGAGTTTACCACCACAAAGAATAACAGCTCGCCTTTCATCTGAATCACTTCTGGAAAGCTGCTTCTGTAAATTCAAGAAAGAATCATTAGATACCATGATGTATATTTAAGCAGAGATTTCAAAATGGCATTAATCAAAACAGGATCGCAGACATGCCTTCAACTATGTCATTTACAGAAAGTCAAATACTACAGACATTCATTCAGACCCATTTGCAAGATTTATACTTTAAAGTCTCAGCTCTCAGAGAGATGACCTGTGAGTGATAGCAGCAAGTAACTGTGCTAATTCAGCATGTGTCAGAATAACAGGAGAGGAAATCATACGCTGCTGCTGAAGAAACCATGAGCTTCATCCACAGCACAATCCTGACTCTCATCCTACCACCTGTGAGGGACATTTTCCTGGGGAGTCTGTAAAGCTGCAGGTTTTCCATCCTCCCCCCTCCCTGACCCACAACTTAAGAAGAGGTGAGAACTCCTGCCCGTGAATGTTTGGGACGAAGAATGGACTAACAAATCAGAAGGGCTTGTTTGTCTCTCCCCTGACCATCACTGTCCCAAACCTTAAAATCCAAAACATGTCTTCAAAGAATATCCCGCACGGGGCAGGGCAGAGCAAAGCATTTTTACAATCTGCAAAAGATCAGTTGTTACCAAAACTACAAACTCTGTCTTTGCTTAGGATAAAATTCACACAACCATGTCACTTCCCAGGGAAGCCTTGATAACATCTCCGGGTCATGACAAAACCACGATGAAGTAAATTCTGACTCCTTTTCCACGCTGTGGACGGACCCATCCACCCGCAAGGAGGGCATATGGCAGAGGGGAGGTTGGAGATGCACGCGTGCTCTTTGCCCCCTGCACTGATAAACTCTGCCCTCTCAAAGACACTGCTTATTTGGGACATTTTGGGCTTCCTCAACATTTTGTAAAATACAAAATGCAGCAGAGAAACTATCAAGGCTTAGCGCACGAGGTGAGGATCCCTGTTCGCCTGTTAATGATTTCTGAATCAAATATACTCTGGCTAAACTTAAACCACAGCATTTTCTGCCAGACTTTCCAATGTCACTTGTAACTCAGAATTCAAATGCTTTTCTCGCCACAAATCATCAGGGATCAAAATATGTAGGTAAAATTGTAGCATCACTTTAATTTGCAAAGCACCTCCACGCAAGCGTAGCTAATCTAGCTCTTAGAACATCAAGACAAGCTGATATATAACTCAGTTTCAAACTATATGTAAAAAGAGAGCTGAATATAAAAACATAACAAAAATCTGTGCTACTTCAAAATTAAAGTAGGCTTCTAAACAAACACCTCAGATAAACGAGACATCAGACGTGCTGAGGGAAACTTTCACTTTTCAGAGTAATGCCCCATATATATCTAAGATTTAAGACAGCTAGAAAAATTAGAGTTATTACAATTATTAAATGTTTACAATGGAAAACAGTGAAGAGAGTGAGGGAATATGATCTAGGACCTAAGAGTTCAATGCTACAAAAGTTGAGAGTAATAATTTTTTGCAATAGTAAGCTGAAAAATAAGAGCTTATTGAAAGGAAAATGACAGTTTAAATGACTTTGAATATTAACTAAGGTTTATTAATCTGAATTATAGAAGAGACCTAGTAGATTTGTGCCATATTTTGATAATCAGGTAACTTACACTTTCTAGCATGAGATTTGGAAGTGCCTTCTTTCAGCCAAGGAAAGTGTCTTTCACATGAAATTTGATTTTAAATCCATTTTTAAGCTATGCTAATGGAATTATCTATTGTGTCCCTAGGGGTCTCTTTCCTTCTCAGACAGCGCGCTCAATGCTAATTAGCAACATTTCAGTTTCAGAGCCAAAGCATTTTTCTTTTTTTGTTTCAGTCTCCATTATTTTAGTTGTCCTCATAGGAGGACAGGAGATTGATACCAATTCCCATACATGGAAATTTTCCCTTGTCTAAATTTCTAAACAGAAAACTTCAGAAGTTGCCTAGGAAAAGCATCACCTTCCTAGAACTTCATACAAGTCTTTAATTCTGCAACTGAGCTGTCATGCGTGGGTTCTCTGGAGCCCCACCAGAGATCTGTGCAGAAGGAGAAGGTACGCTTGCCCGGGTCATAGCCAACGAGCTCAGCCCAGTGCGAGGTGGGGACAGGGAGCTGCACATTCCCAAATATTACATCGCTTTAAAAACACTGAAAGCCTGCAAAGGAATGGGACTTGTAACATTAGTCCCACCTACAGGAACAGGATGGAAATCTAATCCTATTGACCATTACATGAGAATGGTCTTTTTTTTTCCAGAAATGCTCTGGTTTTACCACTGGTACAGATAACTGCAAGAATGAAAGCACTACTACAGCATCCATCTGAAACGGCAACAATTTCAGATACATTATTTTCAGTTTAGTTTAAAAAATTATCTGAAATATTTCCCTCATTCTATCTCCCATCAGAGAAAACACAAATACGTACTTTTAAAAGAACTGTAAATAGGGACTGAGGTGCCATTACAGGAAGAGTAGGGAAGAAGGACAACAAAAACAAGCCAGGCTTACATAAAGCCTAAATAAGTCTAAATCAGACTCCTATCGGATTCACCTGTGTGCAGTGAGATCAGTCATATGCACCAAATTTGCATGTACTAAACATTCATAGGATGTCATCCTTCCTGCACATGATCTGACAAAAGTTCATGTTTTAAATCCGTACAAAGAACATACATTCATAAACAGATTTTATCATTAAGGCTTCAATATTGAAATTACCTGGCACGTGATGTTAATAAAAGAGGGTTCCTGAGAAGATGGGTACACTGGAGGATTTCTCTTCCCAGATTTTAGCAGCTCAGTTAATTCACAGAGGTGATGCTGTAATTCTGTGAAGTTACCAGACAGTTTTTCTACATTTTTCAAAAAGTAACTTGTCTCCTTTTCACTGAATAGGCTATTCCTGTAAGAATTTGGTATTTTGGAAGCTGCCTCTGCCTGCCTTTTTGGAGATGTTGGCTTGTTAGAAAATGCCAGCGATGTGGCAGACAGTGCTGCAGTCCGATTAACTGGTTCAGCATCGAGAGACTCAACAGCTGGAGGAAAATTCATGGAAATATTTTTATCTTTGAGGTCACTCACGTTCAATGACAAGCTTTGTTCATAAAGAGGACTCTTAATTTCTTCAATGAGTTTCCTTCTGCTGGTAGGGGACTGAATGGCAGCACGATCTGGTATCACGAGTCCACGGCTGAGAGGGTGAACATCTGTAGAGAGATCATGAGGTATGTTTGAAAGGTTCAAACTGGAGCTCCCATTAACTGATGCAGATGGACCCATTTCAAATATTAGTTCCTTAATCATCAATCGGATCATGTATTTATCTGATCTTGAAGAGGGAAGAAATGCAGGGTCAGTGAATTTTTGTCTTCCAACCAGTATCAGTAACAATTTATTGGTCAAGAAACACAGACCCTTTGGTTTCTCATTTTTCTCTAGCTGAATTTGTTGAATATTGGGTAAATTGGCAGAAGTCAGTGAATAGACTAAAATAACGTTACAAGTATTGGAGGCAACCGACACAGTTTGCATTTTGGGGTCAAAAGCCATTATATCAGGAACCAGAATGCCTGGGATGCTAACTTTTTTGGTAGAGGTAACCTTTCTTTCAAAAGTCACCAAGATGAGATGTGAAGAATCTTGGCCACTTCCTGTTAGGTAGTCCTTGGGCCTCAGATGAAGAAGAGGACTGGAATCAGCACCCTGCTTGCTAGAAAGTATGTGAGTTAGATCCACAGGAGATGTAACAACAGACAACGGCTTCTCAGAGTCCAGTGATTTTTTCCCCCCATCCATGGAATACTCTTCTTCACCACATAAGCTGGACTGTGAGGGGAAGGACTCTGTTTCAATGCTCGCCGGAACTTCAAATGCAACGCCAGCATTTAAGCCACAGATTTTGTCTAGAGGAAGCTCGGTGGCAACAGCAACTTGGAAATTCAGAGTAGCTTCCACAGCACAGATGTAGCCTCCTACATCAAAGATCGGGCAAAAAGAACAAGCATTCAGTGTTTTCTGAGCATCATCCCACAAGTAAGAATGAAGGGCACTGCCTACTCCCACTACTAAGCGATTGCCTTCCTTCGTCCAACAAGCGCAGTGGATGAGGCCGCTGCCTTTAATATCTGCTTTAATCCTTGAGTTGTTGAGGTGAACAGAGTGTAAGACGGAGGCATCCCGTGTAGTTAGCACAGCCAAGATCTCCTTCTTCGGATGCCACACGCACCCTTGGGGGAGCACTGGAAACGGCTCACTGATGTCGCATATCTGAGAAACTAAGAGCTTATTTCTTTCTGTAACATTGAAACAGAGCTGCCAAATGGTGATATGCTTTTTATGTTGAACAGCAAGCAGAGCTGGGGCATCAGGGGGACACGGGCCCCAGTAGAGCCCATGGACATGTTCAAACTGACCGACAACACTCGAGTCACCAAATTTTGGTTCTCCATTATGAAGGTGTAAAGAAGTTAGTATCACCTGTTTCCCATCTGTCCAGGCAATACCATGCACAGGGTGAATTGCTTGGTATAAAGCATTAAGGCCAGTTCTCAGAAGCTTCGCCTTTCCTAGCTCCATGATTTTTAATGTGAAGCATCTAAACAAATTAGAATGAAAAGAAAAAAAAAATTATTGTAGAGGCTAGAGGTCAATACCTGTACGATTATTTAGCTTATGACCCTGCCAATGCGGTCATTCTTCCTTACAGTGAAGTCAATATACACATAATGTTCATCTATGCTTAATCCCCAACCCTAGAATTTTTTGTTTATGATGTTTCCACAGTGAAATGCAATTTTAAGAGAAAGAAACTTTGCCATTTACATAGGCTTAGTCTGCTGCATTTTCATCACAAGACCAATCCTGTCATTCTAATTGACAGGTTGCTGCTTCTCAGAATATTTTCGAATGACTTCGTATTAAAAATTTTCAAAATATTGCCTCTCACTCTCAGCTTCAGGGACCATTTGCGATCAGATAAAGTAATCCCTTACAAGTATAACCAAGCATTATCTATAAATCTGATCCTGTATTAAGTGGGCAAGAATGAGGCATTTGTATGGTTATTCCAGAAAGCTCTCTAAAAAAGCAAACGCAATTTTGAAGAAAGTTAGGATCAAAGCAGATTTTTCTGAGGAAATGAATGAGAAAAGAATTTAAAAGAACTTAGAACACGGGGAGGGGGGACAGACCCATCTACCTCAGGCACGAGCCACACTGTGATAGCACATGAATGAGTCACAATTTTCAACATCCTTTAATGCAGTGATTAATTCTTTTTCTCTTCCTAAGTGATTCCTAAGTGAACCTTTTTGTTGCAGTTCGCAAACCACCTGGTAGCTCACTACTGTTTGTTGGGTTGAATGGATGAAAGACTATGCCTGTGGGCTGGTATTTCCACATACCTGAATATCCATACAAAAATATACATACATTTTCAAATGCCTTTTTTTTTTTTTAATATCTGCAGTAATTCTGGGGACATTTTTAATCATTTGGATATCGCTTTAGAAGTAGTTATTTTCATAGTGTCCTGCAAAGTAGAAATTACTGTCTTAAAGGCATGAAATAAAACCACAGAAAACCTTCATTCCACTATTTTTGAAAAATGGGTTACGTGATTTGCCTGATGTCTCAAGAAAAGCCTTTTCGGTTCTCTCTACATAGCGTAACAGCTTCAAGAGGGAGAATGGGAAACTTCCAGCAATCATTATTCTCCGTAATGTGTAACCAGGTGTCTGGGACATCCAGAAGCCATATGCAAGGCACCAAAATTTCAGAAGGGTTCAGGATTTTACACATATTTCTAGTTTTGAGCTGTGAGCAATCCCTACTCTGTACAGAAGCCAATTCAAAGGAATTGATGGTTTCCTCACTTAAGATTCTCCGTAGGATTTGGCTCAGCTGCAAAGCCATGGCACAGAATGAGCTGCAGCTTTAGTAGGAAACATGAAAAACAAGAAGAAAGTGTTTGAGAAAGTCAAACTGTCAAACTGGAAGGGTTTATCACAACATGCAGGGCCTGACACTACTCGGTATTTTAATTAACTATTTGTGGATGACCCCAAACTTAGAGGAAGGGGATTGGAAGAGCACATTTCAGAGACTAAAAGTAGATAGAAAAAGTTATGTTATGATGATCAGGATAACTTCTTCTCAAACTAATAACAAGTCCAAAATTATATACTTAGTAAAGGAAAAAAAAACACACAAAACCAAACAACATGGATACATCTTCAGCAATAATTCCCTGGGTAGTAGGATAGCAAAAAAGGATCTGGCTTACAGTGGATCACAAATTGAATATTTCAGTAATGTGAGAATATTGCCAAATAAGACAGTATCATTCTGGCATGTTTTTTAAGAGGGATGCCATAGACAAGGGAGATAATTACCCCACTTCCTCAGGGCCAACAGTATCTCCACTGGAGTACTGCGCCTAGTTCTGAGTTTAACAGTCCAAGGATGATGGAAATGCTTAACAGAGCTCAGGGACCAGAGAAACAGGAGAAGTGGGTTCACTCAGTTTGGAGAAGATTGTGAGTGGAAACTTGCAAACACCCACCAGCCTGCTGACAAGAGAACACTCATCCATTGTTCTCCAGGTCTACTCTGCATAGCGCAAGATAATAATCAGCTTAGTTTCAACAAAGGAGATTTAGGTCAGCTATTAAGGAAAATTCTAACTATAAATGATAGCTAAGCATTGAAGCAGGTTACCTTGGCGAAGGGGAGAAGGCACTCCATGAATTTCACGATCTGTAAGAGCCAATTAAGTAAATGTCTGTCAGGGATAAGTTTAAGTACACTGGATCCTGCCTCACGGTAAGAAAGCGCTCAAGATACTTCCCAATCAACTTCACCATCTACCTGGCTCTCCTCTAAACTCCAGTATAACCGACCTCAATCTCGTTAAGCAACCAACACTTGTAGGAAAACCAAAACGTTAGTTGTTTGTTCTTTATTACTCTCAATCACGTGTACACTGCTGGGCAATACTTACTAATGGAAGGGAGATGATAACGGGCCTCATAAGATATGCCCAGATACTAAGCCTCCTGGACCATCTGGATAGTTTCCTGTGATACGAGGGAGGTTTTACACTATCCCCAGCAGACCTGGAAAAACAAAAGCAGCAAGACACCCACTGGCCATCGCACTCCAGCCGCCTCCTGCCCAAACCCCCGTCCCTCGGCCCACCACCCCTTCCAGCTGTGCACGCCGTGCCGCTCGGGGCGTCGAGGCGTGCCGCCGCCAGCGAGGCTCCGCCAACCTCTCCTTACCGGTGGGCAGCCCCCTCCGCAGCCGCCCCGGGCCTCGCCTCACACCCTCGCACCCTCCCCGTCCCGGCAAAGGCCGAGCTCCCCCGGGGCAGGTGTCACGCTACTGCCACAGCCCTGCGGGCAGGCCGGGATGCCCGGTGAAACACGCCGCCTGTCCCCAGCCGCTCTGGGCAGCCGGCGGGGCGCCGAGGAGACGCTGCGGGGGATCCTCCAGCAGCCGCCGCCGCGGCGGGGCACCGGGCGGCCACGGCAAGGGGCAAGAGAGAGCGCCCAAACCCGCCCGCCCGCGCCGCTTCCCCCACGCCGCCACCCGCCCGCACCAGCGACCCGCCGCTCCCTGCGCGGGCCCGCCCGCACCGATATTCCCCACCTCCCCCAGCGGCCCGCCCGTTCCCTCTCCTCCCCGCCACGGCCAGCAGCCTCACCCGCCCGGCGTCTCAGCCCGGCTCCGGTGAGGCGGTCCCCGCGGCCGTGCAGCGGAGTGCGGCGCTTGGCTGCGGCGGGCACCTCCCGGCCCGGCCCGGCCCCGCCTCCCCGCCCAGCCCCGCACCGCACCGCCTGTCCGCGGGGGGCGCGGCGCTCCGCTTCGACGCTCAGCAGCGGCGCTTCAGCCGGGCACGCCTGAGCTCTATGACCCAGCAGGCGGCGCCTACAAGGGGCGGGCGCTAGAACTACAGCTCCCAGGAGGCAATGGGGCGGGCGGTGACGTGCACTCCCCTGTGTGCGCGCGCGCCCCGCCCCGCTCTCTTCCCGCCACCGATCCGGCGGGTGGCAGGAGCGGTCTCTTCAGGGCCCCTCAAGGGGCGCCGCCGCTGAGGGGGCCGCGGGCGACGTGACAGGGACTTGTCCCTTCCATCGCTCCCGGGGGGGGTGAGGTACCGTGTGCCATGTCCCACCCACGTCCTCCTGGCGTGGCCGCATCCGTGTGGCTCTCGGTGAGGCCTGAGAGGGGACCAGAGAAGAGAGGAGACCCCTCAGGCGGGAGGACGTTGAGCCCCCAGTGTGGAGTGAGGGGACACCAGCAGTGTGACTGGCCTGGCCTTGCTACCAGGGGGTCAGTTCACCCCCCCTGGGGCCGGAGGGTGGTAAGATAGATAGCTCCTACGACCCGGCAGCTATGAGGCTGGTCTGAACGTGAAGCCTGCAAGTTTCAAGAGTTACTTGGATCCTTCTGTGCAAGAGAAAGATGCAAAATGAGAAATGTGCCTGCTTGCTTTTACGTTTGGGGTTTTTTTCCCCTGGGAAAATGGGAGGTCACTTTTAAGTGAAGAAAGCATATAAATATGATACAGAACTACTCCAATACAACTTTTTTGGTCCTTATTTATTGCATCAGGCATAACTTCTTATAAGATTCTGAGGCCTTTTTAAAGTTAATTATATTGCAAGGCTGTGCCACTCTGTCACTAAGTACTGCAGAGCAGTCTGATCATTATGCGGTTTTTGAAACCCATACTTTTGATAGGATGTTGAAACACTGGAAAAGATGCCTTAAAGAGCTGCCAAAGGTGTGAAAAAAATGCTTGAAATGGTTGCAAGGTCAAATACGTAAGTATTTGTAAATATGTAAGACTCAAACTTACCAAAAGAAGAACACTAGGTGGTGACTTGGCTTATTGCATGAGTGCCTTTACAGAGAAAAAAAATCAGAACTAAAGAGTTCTTTAAGTTAGTGAAGGAAAGTTTAACAAGAGCCATGGACAAATTCAAATACGTAAGACACAGCTGTGGGTTTGATTGATTGACCACTGGAACAAACTGCCAACAGAGCAGGTCCTCTACACACACCTTCAAGTTAAAACTTGGTGACTTTCAGAGACATATTATTTAAATGCACATTTTGCCTCAGTCATAGACAAATTTCTGAGCTCAGTAAATGGATTTTAGATTAAATTCAATGGCCTGTGATGCACTGTAGGTGAGGATATCTGTGGGGTACAAGGTACCAGTCCATGTACTGTCTTTATCCAAAAAGGCTCAACATAATTTGACTGTTTTATACCTGACAAGGCACCTGCAAGATGCTGAAAGATAGGTTGGTGTGTTTGAGAAGACTGCGAGGAGTAAGAACTTTTATGTGATTATACTGGAAAAGGTTTGTGGAAGAGAAATTCCTGCCATTCAAATTGAAAGAAGTTAGTTTCCAGGTTCCTTTGGAAGCTTGTTCAGCAAAGGAGAAGTGGCCATGGGGTAGAGACAGGGCTGGCTAGAGGTGGAGAATAGGATTTGTTTGAACTGTTGTATTTTTTAAATGAAAGAGAGTCTGCCTGCCAGCTTCAGGCACTTGATGCTGTGAGTTGCAGTAAATAAATAAATTTAAAAACCAGATTTGAGATAATTAATAGAATTCCAAGGTTACATTTTTAGTTTAGAAAGATAAGCAGTGGGCCCAAATGCCAGCTTTTCTATGTTGCTCCACACATATGCACTCTCAGGTGTATGAGAATTTATCAGAAAATAGACAAACACGGTTTTGGCTTCTCCTCTCTATTTTCCTTTTTCTCTGTTCTTAACAACAGACAGGGTGCAACTGTAGAGAGAACAATCCAAAACTAGCCCAGAACTGAAAAGGAAATCTGAAAAATTCCCTGTAGAAATCTACTCTTACGTTCACCATATATGTTAATACACTTCCAGGGATAGGGCCTTGGTATATTATGCCTCTCGGAGAGGTGAGCAGAGATGAGCCCTGCTTGAGAGATGGCAATGACAATCACTTTATTTGCTCTTGTTCTTTTACCTCTGGGAAGTACACACTTCACAGAGTTAAAAGAACAGAATGGCACTAGGAATTCCCGCTCTCTCTTGCCTGCGCCTGTGTCGCACCTGGTGGGTTGGTAAGGGTTGTTTTCCAGTTTTCCAGTTCAACTCCCTTCTCTCTACAGGACTGCATATGCTTGAACACTCAACACTGTATTACAGAGTTATTGGCATAGAAGGTGCCTGGGGTGCTTGGTCATGTGCATCACAGAGGGTAAGACGGAGCCTGCGCTTTCAATCTCGTTCTCCCTATGGATGACAAATAAGAGCAACCGAAAAATACACCTGCTAAGGCACTAATGATATGCCCTGTGATTTTTTTAGATTGATGGTGATGCAGTTTGAAAGTGCTGTCAGGCCATCTATAAATAAGAAAACTTTTGGGGACGTGTTTCTGCAGTGAGGCTGGCTGTGCAGCATTTTTACTCGGTGCCTGTGAACCTGAGCCACCAGGGGACTTCACTAGACAGTAACAGTTTGCTGAGTATAATTTTATTCCTGTAATCTCACAAAGAATCTTGTTTAACAGTAATGATTTCACATTTTTCTCTTTTCATATAAACTTAAATTGACCATCCATATTAATATACAGAAATAAACATTTAAAAATTGTATCAAGTGGAGAGACCACAATTTAAGAATGCCTCAGAAGATATTTTCACATTAAATGTTTATTTTTGTTTCCTATGCCTATAATTATACAAGTAAGTATCTTTAAAGACTTTTATTTTCATCATGTAAATTCTCTTATCTGTATAAATCCTGAGTTCTACAAATGAACCAAAAATAGCACCAAAACTTGTAGTTATTTGCAAATCTGTAAAATATGGTCAGTTGTGTAATACTTTGATCGAAATGGAATTGTCTCAGCCTACCAGAGTGCCAGGATGGTGTGTAGGTAGTTATTATTACACCTCAGTGTTTATTTCCGTGCCCATCAGTGTGTAGGTTATTTGCGTAACCACAGGCTGGTTATTTCGCAGTGTAGAACAGCATGAAGATTGCTCTAGGCTACTTGGCCAGCAGCCACTAGCCATGGCTAGTCACACAGCCATGATGTGCATAGCCACAGCAGTTATTTCTCAGTAGCTGTAATGCAAATAAACATCTCTCATTTTCTTTCTTTTTTTCCCAGACTTTTCAAGCTGTTTACTGCTGATACATATGATGCGTCTGTTACTTCAGGGATTTAAATGATGCAGAACCTCTTAGGAGATGTATATAAGGTAGAAAGTGGGGCAATGAAATTATGTAAGGAAAAGTGTTTAGGAAGCTGAAATTACAGAAATCATTTCCTATGGTCATGCTCATTTAAAGCACACATTTTGTCTTTTAAAAATATGTGCTTACATTGAGTCAGGCTTATCCTTAAACACTGAACAGTCTCATAAATCTGTTCTCAGTCCCTGCACTGAGAACAGATTTGTGTTCTCCTAACTTAATTTGTTGTATCATTTGGGCGTCTGCTTTTCAAATTAGTTTGAAACACAACATTAATAAGAACATTGGACAGTCTGAGAAAGAAGAGTTTATGAATACCTGGTAGAGGGAAAGAATGGCAGGGAAAGAAGGTGAAATGGAGGTGATGGGGAGACATGCTGTAGAGTTATTATCTATGCACTCTGTAGATTTTTTTTCTTTGCTCTTATTGAATTTGTACACATTCAAAGAACATAACGTTATAAGGGAAAAGAATAATTTGAAGATACTTCCTGTTTACTCCATAAGCATCATTTTTTTAAAACTATATTTAATCCAGGTTATGGACACTACTGAATGAGCAAGTTGATCTCATCATCATGTTTCTTAATAGGAAAACTTAACGAGGCACTGTCATGTAATTTAGACCCCTAAATATGATGCGGTAAAGCCTAAGATCAGTAGCTAAAAGGTACAGATGTTTTATGTGCTTTTTGTTATTAGATTAAAAGTGTTCCTTCTTAATTTTGGGAGGTGATTAGTAATAAAGATAATATCAGATGAGCAATTTTGCAGAAAATTACCTAGACCCGAGGCAATATCCTGCTGTTAGAAGACAGACATCGTTGTGGGATGTGTGAACAGGATCACTCTGCGAGATATATGAGTATCTTGTCTGTTCTACTTGGCTGAGTAAAGCCAGAAGGGGTCACAGTGTTTCCATAGCGCAGGCAAAACTGAATTTTGTGCTCTACAGCACGAGGTCTTGCAGGGGGTTCCTTGTGTCTCCAGGCTTTGAGGAATGGAGAGGATCAGTGAACGTTTTGGAGATTAGGACAGTGACAAAGTGAGTGGGAATTACTGCTTCTCTCTGCAGCAGTACCTACCACGTCTCATCTCCTAAAGCAGCTACCACTCCACGTCTCCTGAGGCCTGCCTTAGCAGGTTGGACTTCAGCAGGTCCGACACTTTGCTGGTTATTGTAGAGACAAAGGAGACACAGGCTGTTGTCTAAATTAGTTTTCAGCCAGCTGACTGTTACCTACACTGGGAGGAAGGCATGGGCAATGTACAAAACTCCTACAGGAATGTTTTGTCACCCCCTGCAGCTGTTCATGCTGTGACAGCCTACTTCTTCTGTATGTAAAAACCTACACCAGTGCTTTTTCTATGTCTGAAACCAGCCTTCAACTAAATTCTACTAACTCTGATGCAGTTTAAGAGAGATACTGAATGCTAGCATAGGGCAGAGTAACAAGAGGTGCAGGGTGGATGTCTAGGAGAGAAACTGAAGGAGTGGTATTGCTTAGAGAAAAGAAGACTAAAGGGAGACATAACGGACACAACAGTTTCCAAGTATTTAACAGACAGCTGCAAAAGACAAAGGACATAAACCATGAATAGTCAAAATCTCTGCTTTGGGGGCGGAAAATGGACCTTCCTGTCCACTAGCATAAAACTCTGTGTCAAAGTAATGTACTTGCTCTGCTGTGAAAGTGCTAGGAAGTAAAAATTAGTCTCCTGACTAGTCGCACAGTTTGTTGTGTACCATAAATAACATGCTGTATATTAAAAATGAGATAGCCTTTTGAGAGTCTTTCAATTTTAAAATTGATTGGGGTAAAACTATTATGTTGTAAATAAGGATTTCTGATATGACAGTGTTCCTTTGGAATAATCTTTCCAAGGCCATTTTCAGACATACCTCTTCAGAACAAATATCTTCTTCTAAATTACACATCCTTGTAACTGTGGTTAGTCCAGAACCAAGCTAATACACATATCACATCCTTACAGATACTTTTACAGATACTTAACAATATCACGCGAGAGACTGTTCAAATCTTAATCTTTCTAGTAGGCACCTGGAGTTCCCTTTTACTTGTGCCACTGTGTATAAACACCTTTTCTCCTTCTTCTCTATAAATCTTGCTGTGAGAACCCTTTCTTGTGGCAGTAAATTCAGTCCTAGATACTTCTGTCTCCTACTGGTGCATTTTCTGTTTTCCTTTTATGTAACTAATCTACAAAAGCACTACTTTCATCTTTGCTACTCCTTAGGTTAATCCTGCATTTCAGGCACACTGTTACGATGCACCATTTTTCTTTTATGCTATTAACAGGTACAAGTGTTTTGAGATAACACTGTATCAATGAAGATCAGTGTAGCTACACTTTGTGTTGATAACAATATCATTGATATCTAAATAAAATGTTAATAAGGAAAGGTAGACATGGAAACAGAGATGACAGCTGTATACAAGTTACATGAGCATAAGAATATTTACAAACTGAGCGTGAAATCGTGACTTGTTTGAAGTTCAAGACAAATTTTGACAGTAATTTGCAGTGGAGCCAGTACTTTGACTTATACTTTTTTTGATTTATTTGACTTATTTTTAGGTGTATTAAGTTTCTGAGGGAAGGGTAACAATGGAAACAATTAGCATCATACTTACAAATCAAATTGTGACTAGTTCGTTAACTGTTGGTTATGCTATCTATGGTAGGTAAAATGTAGAGAAATGCAATCAGCCTTATTGTAAAATGCACTGAAGTGTTAAACTTAAAAAGAAATTTATTGATAGAGAGACACAGAATTCACTGGTAGAGAAAAGGTATGAGATATGATAGCAATGGACATGTTAGTAATTCATTGGTGTGACTTAAGAATCATGATGCCTTCTCCACTATGCTGGCACAACTGTGCAGCTGAGATGTAAGTTGAGCTGAGAAACCAATCCACTTTAAAAGTGTTTTGGTAGGTGTTTTTAGCCATCTGAATTTTCGGGTCCATACATTTCTGTCCAGCGACTGCAGGATGAATGAACAGGTGTCCAATGGAGAATGAGAAGGCCTTTCACCAGTACCACTTTGGAAAACATCACCGCAGTGTCCCACAGCTAAATTTCAATTAGGACACAAGAGCTTCTCTTACATGGCAAAAGTTTATTTTTTTATTGCTGAAATTAGTACATTATTGTGAATTTTGTACTAATTTTAAAAATAATGTTCATGGACTGCTTCTTTGTTTTACTTTACCACCTTTTATATTTTTGAAATAGTATTAAGTATGTTTGATTTGAAGGAAATGACTATTGCCTCTGAAGTGAACTAGTGGTTTGCATTTGTCTGGAGTTTTGGTTCATTTTTGTCTGTAGTATTACATGGTGGTGTTCAGATGTACTGCTCTCCTGGCCGTGTACTGCCTTGTCTGTTAAGATATCATGGTGCCTGCTGACAAGTGGGGTGGATCCTTGCCAAAGGACAGAGGTTGTTGAGTACTAATGGTTTTAACGGGCAAGTCTGTATAACACTGCAAATGTCACCTCCTGTGCAGGAAGTCTTTCTGTGCCAGTACTGGCACCACATGCCTCCAAACATTTGATCACACCTGGCTGTTCACATATATGTGTCAAATAATAGTGGAGGAAAAGGAAACAAAGTTCAAGGACAGTATTGGCTCGCTGCAAGCAGAGGCTGAATTGCAGTGAGCACTTGAAACTCATATGAGAGGTACCCAGATGTCATTAGCTGGGAGATAATGGCAGACCTCTACTTGTCCATTAGATAATAGCACCTGCAGGGAAGTACTGGATCTCAGCAAAGTGAGTTTGCATTTAACATAAAGATTGTGAAATTGCCTCAGTCTGTTAGAAAAATGAAGCCATAATATTGACTGATTAACATATATATAAACATCTAAAATGACTATTAACATATAAAATGCTAATACATACGTTAATTTCTGTTGTGTGGAACAATGGAAAATAAATTCATACTTTCAGGTGTGAAATTGCATAACCCCTGGGATTTACCTTGCCTGACTTCACATGCTTAAAAGTTAGGTCAGGTGAGTCCAGGTCTAAAGGACTGAACTGTTTCATAATTGCAATCCGGTACTATATGTTGTTTTTTTAAGAACAAGTTAGATAAACATCTGTCAGGGGTTACTTAAGAATAATTGGCACTGCCTTCGGTTAGAGAGAAGGACTCTTCAGCTATACGTTGGATGGGGAAAATGGTCCAATGCTTGTGGTTTTCTGTTAAGGTAGGAAAACCTGAAAGTAAAAATGGCTAAAAATGGTTCATTGTCCAAGCTGAGAAAACATAGATAAAGATGAGAATCAGGGGAAAGGAAGTTAGGCTTGATGATACTATTTATACTATTTCAGTGGTTGATAATATATTAAAGGAAATTGATACTTAAGATTTTTCACATGAGTATAGATAAACTATTCTGGAGTAGTAGAGGAAAAAAGGGAAGAACTAGTTGAGGGTGATGCAGGGCTTACTTTATACACTTCCTGCAGTGATCTCTCACTTTTTAGCTATTATGAAGAAAATCAAAGTAATATTTCACTGTGCAAAGTCAGCATCATAGATTGGCCAGCAGAATTTCAGCTGACTCTGATTTTGTTGCATTTAATTTTTGTATTGTTTTATTATTGTTCTCCCAAAATTGTTTTCAAAATCAAAAAAGAAAAAGCCTATCTGGCATATAGAACTTGTGTTGTTAGCATTTCCTCAAGAAGTGGGTCAACAGAGAAACCATGAAGAGTAGAGCAGACTGCTGCATGCTTAGCAGCAAAGTTATGGAAAATGTAAGGTAAGTTTTAAATTTACTTTGAAGCAGATTGTACTTTTAAGTAAAGATATACCAACTCCTAAAAATAGACTAGGATGCATATAAATGTGCTGGATAAAGATGCAGAGTAATTAAAATGGAAATTTAGACTTTCTGGTACATTGTTTATTCCCCACAGGGGAAATGTTTTGGAGGAGCTGGTACACCATTTAGTCTTCTGAGCGCCACTGGTATGGCATACTGAGTGTAGTCACTCTGCTTTGACTTCTAATGTAAGCTCCTAGTCTTCCTAGCTTTCCTCTGTTTTAATTACAGAAGACAGACTCCCCCTCCTGGGTCACTCTGGACAGGAACCTAGCACCAGTAGTCTCATTATTCTTCCAGAGGAGCCTGTCCTTTCTGCTGGTCAAATAAAGAGCCTAAAAGAGCAGGTTAGCACCTTTGTGAAACTTAGTGATCTGAACAACTCCCCTTTTTCTAAACTGATCGATTTTGGCCCTATAGAATAGCATTTCTGGAGCACAGTGAATGCTTCTCAGTCTATGCTTTTCTCCTTTTCACAGCCTACTGTCTGCTCAACTCATTTAGTACAAACTCTTTCTAGCTTTCCACATGCTTTTATCACTGTTTGTGCAAAAATCTTCTGTACAGCTTGTGCTTAATAGAACAGTCGTCTTATATCTCTCTACTTCACTGATTCTCCATCTGTTCTTCATCCAAACCAAAGCTGAAAATTGTATCCTCTGCTTTGCATAAATCTCTTCAGCACTTCTTCCAGTGCTTTTATTACTTTCAATTTTAACTTTACAGCCCTATGATAGACGTTATATAAGATAGTTCTGCACTGCACTGCACTCCTAAATCATTACCTAAAAACAAATATTTCTTCATTCAATTGTTGACCATTTTTAAGTGCAGGTATATGGTTTAAAAACTTATTTTCAAATATACGTACATAATAGTGTGTTCATAAATGGGGGTGGGGGGGCAGTGCCATTCTTTAACATGATACAATTGATATATAGTATATTTTTCCTAAGCCTTCCTGTAAAATTGTAAGTGTCCAACAAGATGAACTGGGGTCCTCATTTGTTACCGGACTCATTGTGCAGGCAGATTAGTTCCTACTTAGGTTCAATAACCCTTGAATCATACAGCAGGGGAAAACATTGTCACCAAAGTATAACAAATCCAAAAGTTCATTAAGCGTCACAGAACTAAGTTTTTGAATTTTACCGCCAGTTATTCCCTGAAATGAATTGTTTTGTCATCTAAAAGTTTATTTGCCTCTTTTTATCTCCACCAAACTGAACCAAACCAAACTTTGATACCTGTTCAAAGAAGCTCCTTTCACTCCTGATCTTCTCAACATTCAGATTGTTTTATAGAACAGTAATACATGAAAAATTAAAATGGTCATGTGACAGACTAACAATGAAATGTCTAGTGATAATTACAAGTTCTGAGGCATCCTTGCTGCCTAGATACTCGCTGATCTCTGCTAGTTAAGATTTTCACCTTCTCAGAATTCCCCTTTTGGCTGTTGCAACAGCACTGAGGCATGAAGATAACAAAAGGTGGAACGTGAGTATTTCTCCAGCAACAAGGAAGTCCTTATGAATAATGTACATAATGAACTCAAAGAAACTATACAGTACAAACAGAAGTGTCTTGGTGTGTTATCAACCCATTTTTCCTCAAGTTCATATGTTTAGAGTGCAGGACTGTTCCATGTAACATACTTTTTGTGTTTCATTAGCCTCATTTCAAGTGGACCAAACTATGGGACTACCATCCGTAGATGATAATATTTGTGAGAAAAATTTCCTTTTATTTCTTCTTTTAGTTGAGCCTAAGCATACCTCTAAAATATATCCTCCCATCATTCTAGTTAGTTACAACTAAGTTTTATTTTACTTGGCCATAGCATAAGTATCGTAAATACCAGATACTGTTGTGAGACACAAGGATGTTGTTCAAGTGTACTTGCAGGATTAGAAACATCTGCTGCTTTGAAATGTCCTATGTCATTTAGAAATCCGATAATGTTTTCCCTCACCATGCTAAGTCTGTGAACCTCTGTGTTACTTATTTGATTCCAATGATTTGTGCTGATTTCAGTGAAGGAAAGCATGACTTAAACCAAATTTTTAAAGCAGTGATAATACAAATACCTTTTTGAACACAATTTTAATGCAAAGCAGTAGGCAATCCAATTAACCAAATAACTGTAAAGCAATAGATGTGTTTAATAGTTACAAGGTCAGATTTATTTTGTTTTGGTTTTTTTTACAAACAGGAATGCTCCTCGAGGCTACTTAAAAAGATCTTTGTGAACAAGGTAGTACAAATATACCCAGCTACATTGCATACCTGTGGTTGTAGGTGATTTCGAATGACGATTCCTTTGTCTCTGGGAAGATACTTGTGTGAGAAGGACATTATTTAAGCAATTAATTGAAACTGTTTCCTTACTTCAGGAATTGAAACTGTTCCTCGTGAGATTTCTGGCTGCATCACTGGAATGGTACTAATGCCAAACCTCCAAACCCATTACCTTCAGACCATACATCTACCTTCTTGATCCACCCTTGGTATGGGGTGAAGTACTGTATCTGTACCCTATGAACAGGCTTGCCATGGTTACCAGGCAGGGAAAAAAGACTCTTCAGGAGTATTAACAAGACCCAAAATGCACAGTATGAAAAACATGTCTTAATAGTAGCTTAAATAAGTCTTCTCCCTTTTATGTTTCCCTGAATGCTCAGGGTGAAGCAGGCATGCCTTTCCATGGTTTCTGCTGGGGCCTGTCCAGCAGAACAAAATGCTAGACCTCACACATGTGGCTACTCATTACACTTTACCCATCTCTTTGCATTTACAGGAAGGAAAGTTAGGGAGTTCACTCAGTTCTTCCCTTGTGCCTATTTCTGCCACCATAATCATGATATAGTTTAATTTTCATGAATCTGTCTGCCTGCTTCTCAGATGTATCTGTATTGCCTCTTGTCTCTGAGGGTGAGGTTCATCTGACTAAATGTAAATGTTTGTATTTAAACTAGTCGTGCCTTTGCGGTCAGTGGGAAGGAATAGGCACTTACTTACTTAATAGGGATAGTTTACCACGATCAGTTTTAGAAATTTATGTTAGGGCATGAGTAATCTGCTGTAGAAGTGCTTTTCTTTTTTTGACTGATCATACAGGAGTCTAGATGACAAGGGCAGTGTAGACACCTGCATTTAGCCAAATGAAATTTACGTTCAATGTCTTTGATCCTTAATTTACCTTGCAAGACTTTTCTTTCTCTTCTGTGTGCATGTATAAATCTACGTGCTGTGTAAGACACTGACAGTTTTTAGTAATTGAACATTTTCATATAAAAATTAAGCATTTCTGAAAACGTTGCAGGTTTCCATGGGATCCAACTGGAACAGCAAAGAGAGCCTGAAGCAGTTTTCTTTTTTTTTTCCCTTCCGAGTTTTCCTTAATTAATATAAATGCTCTTTAGTTGTATTTTCTTCAGCTTTTGTGTGGACTGTACACCTGTATTAGCTAGATTTGTTGTTACTGCATGATTTTTAGCATAATATTGTTTCTCCAAGAACATCCTGACTGCAATTAAAGTAGAGGCTAGTCTCTCTGCTCCAGTCCACTGGCAGCCATTAATAACAGCAGCTGTGGTAAACTTCACTCTAGGTCTGATCCTTCAGAAGAAATCACGAGGGTCCAGCCAACCCTAGGATTTAGCTGTAGTGTAACCATGCCACAGATTTTACAGTTAAAATACATTGGAAGTAGTGAAGACAGCTTTCTAGTTGCTCAGTTTCTGACACTGCAGAATGTCTCTGTATTGCATTAGAAAAGAAGGTCATTAGTGTTCTTTGTTCAGAAATTATGTCACTCTGCTTGGTGGTTGCATTGAAATGCTTTTTTTGTAGGAGTGACCTCCACAGACTTCTGAACTGTCAGTTCCATCCCTTATGATTATCTCTTGTGTTGCTTTGAATATTAACGGCACAAAGCCATCTTTGTCTGCAGTGAGCACAATCCAAGAAGAGCCTACAAAAATTAAGCAAAAAAAGGAAATGAGTGTACTGCTCTGATTACATAAAATGTACAAGCACGTTTTAAAAAGTCAGCCAGCACGCGAGCAGAGCAGGCTTTCTTTTTGTGCACTAAACCCTCATTACACTAATGACATTAAGGTCTGACAATCCATGCTGAACGCACCTTTGTGTAAATGCGAAGGGGAGCTAAATGAAAGGTCTTGAAAGGTTTGAGGCATTTTGTCCCTTATTTAAATTAAGTTGAAAAACAAGGTGCATCTTTGCTAGTTCTGATAAACCATAAGTATCTTCATTTTCTGAAAGCTCAGCCAGCCTTTCCATGCTGACTTTTGTTCTAGTGACATCTACTTCTGCTTATCCTTTTTGCTCATCTGCTCTGTCCAAATGATAAAAAGATCATAAAAACTGAAAAAATTGGCAAAGAAAATGATTGTGCTGTATTTGTTCTAGAAGGAAGTAGGGGTTTCCATCTCCTTTACTGTCAAGCCAAGATTGTTCCGTATGTTTTCAAATTCATATAGCAAATGGAAGGAAGTTACACCTTGAAGATGATTTACAAAAGAAGATTTACAAAAGCTGATATAATAAAATTTCTTGTCCTTTAATTATTTATCAAATCTTCTCATGAAGAAGAGAATGAACAAAATCTGAATGACATTTTAAATCCTTTTTTTTTTCTGAAAAAAAAGAGGCAAGATTAAAAAACAAAGATGTCAAAATCATTCAGGTTCACTTTCTGTATTGCATAGAAGCAGAAAATAAACCTACCCCCCCTTTGTTTTTTTCTTTCCTTTGCAAATCAGCTTGACAATGAAGCTATATGTACCATATATATTTTTTCTAGTGATTAATCTGTTTCCTTTTGGACTGGATATTGCAGTTCTTATAGAAAGCAGTGAATTCTCTATTTGTCTTTTTTTCAGTTTGACATTTTATGAAAAAGAAAAAAAATCTGGCAACTGAAAAGCATTGTGGGAGCCCTTGTATCACACATTTTTCTTTAGAGCATATGATCCTGTCCTTACTGAGCAGGGGCATTAGCTGGGATCTGAGGTAAAGAAAGCCCTGTTATGTTCTGTTGTTGAACTTCTTAATTTTGGGAGATAAAACTGTGTTTTGAAAAGGAATGTGAAAAAAGGAAGTGTAGAAAATCCAGAATAACCATGCTTAATTTTTGTCAGTCATAACAAAGCATGTTCCTGGACAAGGCAAATCTCCCCTCCTTATACTATTAACAAAGCACCTTTCCAGGCTGCTACACTATTGCATGTTGTCTTGTCACCTCTTACATCATAAGAAGATTGTCATTCCAAACCATGAATCTTTAATCTTCTACTCTTAATACTTACTTTCTAATTCTGGACAGACTTCAGATTCCATAAGGCCTGAAAGTGGAATTTCTGCTGTCCGAATTGATAGTTACATTGTTGGTCAAATTGATAAAGCATACTCTTTTCTCCCACTCTTTTCGTGGGACTTTTTCTTTTCGTCCATTGAAATGTTTGAAATTCTCTGTGTCATTGGTAACACTTGCTTTGAAGCATATTCCACAAAATATTTCAATGGTGGAAAAACCTTGTGCAGAATGTAATACCCTTTTGCTATGCACAATTATTACAATGATGACCTGCCAAAAAGAGAGACTTCTGTCTGCTAACACCAGGGCACTATATGACAGGCTATATTTAGTACAGGTAATGGTATTACAGGCCTTGGCTTAAAGTGCACATGATGAGGCCAAGTCCATGGCTCGTATAACTCCGATGATCTTAATAGCCTCGCTGTGGGTATGAATTTGGCCTACAGTTGTGAACTTCTTTTTCCCAATATATTCCAGTTGAAGTGTTTATTCATAGTAAAAAATGCCAGGCTGTCATTGCAATACAAGCACGCTCTTCATTACATCCCCTTTAATTATACAGTATTAAAGGCTGGGAGTGATATTTTTAAACATCACATTTAATATTCATGCCTTGTGGCAAAAGAAAGATTTAGGAATATAAGCCTGTATTGGTCAGAACTGAATAAAGAGCTACATAACTACTTCTGCCCCAAACCTGATAATTTTGCAGGATTTTGGTGAGTTTTAGAAAGATTCTTGTTTCAGTTGTTCTTTTTGCTGTCAACAAACAGACTCAGTTTCAGAAAAGCCAAGCACCACATTGAACAGAAAGAGGGATGTGTTAGGAGGATTCTGAGACATTGTCTTTTCGGTATCTCTGAAGTCTAATGCATGAAATTGAGGACTGGTGTTCTGCTAATTAAATACTAAATATTCAGCTGTTCTGTAGAGCTGAAAATAGGTTTTCTCAGGCCCATTATTTATTATTTTCATACTGAATTCTAAACCTCTTTTTTCATTATGAGCATTTGTTTCCAAAATCAAGAACTGGAAGTACAGGTTAAAAATGGCACCCTCTGTGCCATACAAGGGCAGAAGCCTGCTGGGAAATAGCTCAGGCCTCTACAGCAAGTGGAGTTTTTTCATATATGCCTCCACTGCACTGTACAGTCAAGAGAGATTGTGGACAAAAATACGAAACCTGCATATCGTTATTTTCTGGCACAACTCTCAGAGACTGCTGTAAGCCAGGGGAAAACTGAAATGGCCCTATGTGTCTTGGATAAAGGTAGCTCCCCTGATCTGTGTTGTATTTGTAGCCCCTTTTCTTCATTCCTGTGGTCTCATCAACAACAAGGAGATAAGCAGAATATGAATGGCAGAATGGTGCATATTTTACATCTCTTTTTCCCACTGTCCTTGGTGCCAGCACCAGTTAACATCCCAGGCCTGCTTTCTTTTTCATCAATAAGCCTATTACATAGCAGTCTGGTATGTAACCATCATTATTTAGAAAACTGTAGCTTATATTATTACTTTCCTTTTCTTTTTGATTTCACCAACAGTTGAATTAATTTCTTATAAGACACAGTATACCGATTAAGCCAATGTGTCTCAGCCTGTCAGGGGCTAAGACAAGGGGCAAGACAGAGAGTAATTTATGGATCTCTCAGTGTGGAAACCATGCAAGGAGATCATAATTACAGACAACGATTGTGTAGTATAAGATCATAATATACTTAGACTGTGATGAGAAAAGCCATCAGAAGTATTACAGAGAAATGGCTAAAAAATAACAGTATGTATGTTGCTGAGAAGCTAGCATGCATGAATGGACAGGGAGAAGGTAACTCAGAGACCAGTCTGGGGCTAGGATTTCCCTAGCTGCTTCTGTCCTCACAAGTTAATCAGTGGTGGGTGGTAGAAATGTGAGATTGGCAAATTAGAACATTGAGCTTCATGGTTTATCTTACATGAAAATAATCCCAAATGCTACATGATACATATATATATCTTATTCTGAGAATGAATTTTTCTCCAACCTACCCTCTATTGTCAGGTCTGGGACATGCTTATAAAGATGGGCAAAGCAAAATGCCAAAAGGTCTCAAGGAAGCATTTCTATTTGCAGGTAACACAGTGTACTGGTTATTTTCTCAGCCTTCCTCTGTAGAGGCATAGATAGTTCTGCAGTTACTTAGCATTTAAGTGATTTCAGGAGACACTCTGCCATATTTCAGACAAAGGAAAATGCATACTTATAAAAAAAAGTTAGCTATCTCAGTTTACTACAGTATGGGGTAATTTTTCTACCACAAATGCCTCTTTTACACTAAAAATCTCAGGTGAAACCAGATACCAGAAATAAAAAGAACATACCATGTTTCATTTCAATAACAGGTAGATCAAACAGCTGCTGGACTAAATTCAAATGGATCTTGCCATCACAGAGGAGAACATCTTTTGTTTCTTCAGTAACTGCTCCATTTGAAAAACTTTTCTTCAAATACATATGTGTAAAAGAAAAGATCTTGTTAAAGGCTTAGACATTGTGCCTGAGTTCTTTTAACCATTCCTCTGCTCTTACTCCTTTAAGTTCTTTAGTCATTTTGCTTTTTCTTTGTCTGTCCTTGCTTCAATTTATAGATGACACCATTGTGCAGTGCAATTCTAAGCGCAATCTCATAGTCCCATGTGAAGAGGAGTATGCCTCTTTGCTTTTTGCTTTGTATGCTTATGCAGCTCTAAACTGCATCAGCCCTGTATATATAATGTATTAGGTCATGCATATATGTGTCCATTGGGCCTTTCTGCCTGAAGAGTCAATTCAGTGGAAGGGAATATATCATTCTTGGAATAAAGTTGTGCAAGATGCTACTAGAGCAAATGAGTACTCTGCTCAGTTTCAGTTGTACGCGTGGGTGGTTTTAATAGTGATTGGTCAGCTATTCCACCCCAGTAAAATAGCCTCAGTTCTGGCACAGAGAGAATTGCAGAGGGACTGGGCATAGCGACAGTCTCTGAAAAGCTGTCATAACAAGGTGGCTTGGGAATCCTGTGACTTTCTTTGAGAGAGAGGGAGTGTATGGATTTACAGCCCTGGAATTTGCTCTTGACAGTCACTAAAAGAACACCCTTGAATAGAAAGGTGGCATATTCGTGCTTCATGGAGTTTAGCTGGCCTTGAGAATCGACACCTTTGTGTTCCATCATTCTGATTACTGCAAAGTGCAAGGACCACAAAATAGTTGAGCTAATATGGTTATGGAGTAGATATATATTTGTGTTTACATTTTCCTATCTGCTATCATTTGAAAGTAATTTTAGCATTAAAAATTTTCCAGTGACTCAATGCCATTATAAAATATATATGAATTGGACATTTTCTTCTAAATAATCTTGCTGTACTTTGTCCTGTGAATTTCGTTTTGTTCTTCCCTCTCCACACTTTCCACCAGTGTAGTTCCCATGTGTTAGGTGTTTTTTTTTTCCCTTTGGCATCCCTTATGTTTGCAATACCCCCAGTTTTAACATACTTGTTATTTGAATGAACAGTCTACTTATCCCATTTCCTAGACCTTTCTGTTTTGTACATTCAGAATGGATCCAAGTTAACATTTTAGAATGGGTTGAGAATATGTCATCTATCCTAACTCCTATTCTAGTCCTACCCTGTCTGTATCTACTTCCTACCCTTGAATCTTTCTTGCTAATATGACACTTACAGTTGAATGAATTCACAACTGCTTCTATTTCTGTGCATAGTAATCTAACCTTTAACTAAATAAATGTCTCTTTTAATGCTTGTCTTCATTTCTAATTGTGCTGTCTTTTGACTCAGTCAACTCTCTCAGTGAACACGTGCTTTTTTTGCGGTGTAGCAACCTTTCTAAATCACTTTCATTTTTCTGTACATAGTATGTATGCTGTCATGCAACCACATTGGATTCTGTAAATCAGAATGTCTACCAACTGTTACAAAAGTATTTTTTCCCCAGTCTATCATAAATTGGCCATGCAGATAGTCTATGGCTGATTGTTATTTATTTATGTATTACGATTGATTGAAGATGTAAGAACCATAAAAATATCTTTCCGTTAAAAACGTAAGCTTTCCAACTTTCAAAGGTCTTCTCATCGCTTTCCCCATTCAAAACAGCCAGAAATGTGTTGCTGTGTAATTAATAGGGAAATACCTAAGGAATGCATCAAAGAAGTATCATTTTCTTAGTCATAAACCTATAGTAACTTTTTATTACAGCTATAACTATATAACAGAACTTCTTTGTCATTTTTAAGTCTCTTCAAATTATATAGTACTATATTCTATTGAACCTAAATACACTTAAAACTCAATGGGCTGAATGTTCAGCAATGAGCATGTGCTTTGCATTTACATTGCAAAGATGCTATTTGCCTGTACAGGTATTTGTGCAAAGCTTTTCATTGCTGCATATTGTGGATTAGCACATCTAACAACTACTTGATTTTCCTGAATTCAGGCTGAAATAGCAGAGTTTATTCAAACTTGTACTTCAGTTAAGGAATTATAGAAAAAGGTGGACTGTAAATGAGACAGGCACACTGCTTGACCCGAGTGGTTCATTTTTTCACTTAGATACACTTCAACTCAAGAATAATCAGAAAACAATCCAGCTCTACCTGTGTTGACTTGAAATCAGTTGAATGGAAATGTATAAGGATGACTAAGGATGACTTCGTTCTAGTATGTTTCCTACTTAGCCTTGCAAGTTATTATTGGAACAGCCATTAGAAGGGGATGACATTTTTGTATATACAAAACTACATGGCATCTAGATTTTATCCTAACCAGTTTTTCAAGTACAGACCTCAAAGCTTAAGTTTCAGAGTTGTTTGTCTTTCATCACTTGTGAGCATTTATATTAGCTATTCTCTCTGTCTTTCTCATATACTTCTGTTTATAATGATAAACTTAATCGTCTTTACATTTATTTTTGTCCGCTGGCAAATTCTGTCAGGTCAAGAATCTTTCTCTGTTTTGATCTTCTAATTATTTAGCCTTTTTTGTTTAATGTTTAGTTTAAGTGATGATAACATGCCTTTGAGGAATATGTTCACACACGTTGTATCATAGATTAACTGATTTAAACCCATGCCTTCTTCAGAGGTAGGTAACTGTTAGTATTCCCTTTTTATAGATGATCAAACCATTACACAGGAAGATTAAGAGATTTACTCAAGGTCATGGAAGTAATTTGTGACAGAGTTAGAAATACAACTAAAATCTCACCTTAGTGCTTCCCATTTTCTTGCCTTAACCCAAAGACAATTTTCTAGTAAAATCTAAATTTAATTCACCTCTTCCCAAAATATGTATCTGGTTTTGCTATGTTGCTATTTGTCTCCAGTAGAAGCCAGAGGACTTGCCATTCTCAGGTTAAAATCCCTTAATGTTAGTTGTTTTATCCTAAACCACAGTTTATTGGTAGACTAAGAACATATTAATCACAGAAGAAACATATATTTCCACATATGTGAGTGGATATTTTCTGATTAAGTTTCTTTAGCCAACTTCCCGTAGTATGTCAAGTCCAACTATCCCTCAACAAAAATCCAACAAAAAGAAACCATCAATTTAAGAGTTGTTTTCCTTCATCCGTGTCAGCCTGACCCTTGATCAGATTTTATAGCCTATAAAGGGTCTTCTGGGCAGCAGCCAGCCCATCATGGCGTTGCCAAACTGTCTTTCAAAACTCATGTTTTGGAATGCAAATATATATGAGAAGAAAATCATTTACTAAGGCAAAAAGGGTTCCTGGCTTAGATATTATACGCGGTATGTCTGCACGATAAATAAACATATCTTTTATCACCTTTTTGAACCCCACTGAGCAGTCAGCTAGTTCTGCCTCTTGACCTTTTTCACTATTATCTTGTATTTCCTAATGCACTGTGTACCCTTGCCTGGATGCTAAGGTAATCTTCATGAACTTAAATTCAACAACTGATGAAACGGTGAGGTGAATAATAATATGCTACCAATCAGAATTGTTTTTACTAACATTGGGTTAGTGATCGATTGCAGTTTGAATGTGTCTTTCTTGCACAGGGATGTCTAGAAATGTAAAATGTTTTCCAGATGAGGCCTCACGGCTGCGTTGCCCAGTATTGCATTACTTACTGGATGTACCTCACTGGTGTACCCACAGACTGCCTTTGTTCTTTTCATGAACATATCACATTTTTGATTCATAGTCATCTTGTAGTCCCTTAACACGTGCAAGCTTTTGTCATCGTTGGTTGTTTCCAGATAATGAATATCCAGTTTATAGAAGAAATTCCTTCTATTAATCCTGGAATATATCACTATGCACTTCATATTAGTTCATTTCAATCCATTTTTTTAATTCTAGATGCTACGGTCATCAAATTACAGGTGCAATATCCTGATCCTCTATTGAAAATACTACTGACTTTATGCCATACACAGATTTTATAAGCATATCTCATCAGATCATTAATGAAACTTTTAGATTAGCCTGAAGATCAATCATGAGAAAATCCACTAGTAAATTTCTTCCATTTTCTTTTATATTACTATAACCATTTACTGTCTTCCTTCCAGCTAATTCCTTAACCATCTTATATTTCTTCTATTAATCCCTATTCTGTGCTGTTGAACAGATAATTTCCCCTGTGGCATGATTTCAAGTACTGTACTGAATTACAGGTATTTTAAATATTCTTCATATCCTTTGTGTTAATAATCTGTTCTTTTGTAAAGGAAAGGTATCAGGTTAGTCAGTCACATCTCTGCATTGTAAGATGAATAGTGCTGTAGTTGCCTAGAACTCTGTTTTCATTTACTTAAACCCTTGATTTCAGCTCTTTGTGTTGTGCTTCAGTGGTAATTTCAGTTTTGATACCTTAGTACCCATTAGTCAGCTTGCTTTTGCCTTGCCCCCACATTCATTGTGTGGGATGAGAAAAAACTAGTAAATTAAATAGACGTGGGGGTTCTGGCTCAGAAGACAATGAAAAGAGAGTTAGGTGGCTAAGGAAGAGCACTGAAGAGGAATGAGAACTATGATTTTTGACATTCAAAGTACTGTGTCTCATTAAGCCTTGTGCAGCATTGCCACAGGTAGTATTAATTGGGGTTGGCAGCCTGCACTGCTCCACTTTCCTGTTGTGATTTCTGGTTTGATTCCTGTTTGATTTTTGGTGGATCCTGATTTTATTTTGGTGGAGATCTTAATATCTTTGCTTGCCCTTATGTGGGACATTCCAGTTGCAACCCTAATTAACCTGTCAGAGAAGCATAAGCCTGTAAAATGTTTACGTTGGCAGAGATCTGAGGTGCTCAGGGGTGCTTAAATCCCAGTGCAGTTTGCATTTATAGTGCACATCAGCATTTCAGATGATATGATGCTAGGATTTCTCTGCTCTTGGCTCCCTGTTAATAGTTCTGCAACTACTGCTTCAGGTATATTGTCATCTAAGATATATGCTTTGTCCTCATGCTTGTGCTTCCATGTTTTGAGTGTGGGGTTTTTTTAACTCAGATCTTTACTTTCTTTGCACAGTACAAAAACTTGGATTCATTTTTGACATTACATATTCCTTTTCTTTTGCGTCTGTGTATCCAACAAACAAATCATCTGCTCTAATAAAAGGTATTGTGTCTCCTCTACAAACTCTGCTTGTCTGCTGTTGATCAGTTTCAGAACATTGTTGTCAGAATTTGTTCTTAACAAATTCCTCAACCTTTGCTCAAAATGTTATCCATGCATTAATCACACCTTCTCTTGACTACTGCAGGTCTTTCTTTTACGGTCATCCTAAATCTCTTCCTTCTAAACTTCAGGATGGCTGACTAGTTTCTTACTCCAGGGAGCAGTCATATCACTTTCCTCTTCCATCATTTTCATTACTTTCTTTCTATTGCTCAACCCAAGTCAAAATTGCCCTTTGGATTTCAGAAAGGTTCATGGTCTTATTATAGCTGATCATTGCAGCCTGGTCTTTGCTCGTTTTACTGTGCCATCCTTGTACCCCCCTTTTCTCTCAACTTCATGTATTACTATCAGAAGAACTTTATTGCCATATGTTTGGATCCTTTCTATTCATCTCTCAGCTCTGTGTAAAAAAATTGTTTATTTTATAGCTGACCTTAGCAATAAAGTTTCCCATAGTAAATCATATACTATAAAAGTACAAATTGACTTGTATACAGTTATTGGTGAGTGCTAAGAAAAGAAAATCGTCGTGACTAATTGCTGAAAAGATATTTATTTCCTGTTTAATTATGCCATATATGCTCTCAGTGATGTGCACTTTTGACATAATACTGCTTGTGAGCAAAATGTAGGAGTTTTAAGA
Source organism: Ciconia boyciana (assembly GCF_034638445.1). Taxonomy (NCBI): domain Eukaryota; kingdom Metazoa; phylum Chordata; class Aves; order Ciconiiformes; family Ciconiidae; genus Ciconia; species Ciconia boyciana. The sequence continues at coordinate 8,453,563 of NC_132936.1, read as the reverse complement.
TATTCTTCAGATTAAGATGAATCTTATTCCTCCTGGAGAGGTTTGCCTAAATGGCATTAATTTCAAATCCAGATTGGCTTTATTTCCACTGTAATTAGCTTTTGAATGAGGCTAGTTTAAATATTCTGCAGCTGTTTCTTTTCTGGAGATGATAAAAGTATCTTTTTGTGAAATGAAACAGAAACAAATTTGTGACAGATCTTAATCTCTTCTGTTTTTGTTTTTCTTTTTAAATGATATCCTCTTATTGCGTTTGTCTGTCTGCCCTCCCACACTATCCTGAATCACAAGTCTGTATGTGATGAAAGAGCAATAATATTTGCTTTTCAGGGTTGAATGATCAAGTCACCTCTGGTGGCCGAATGCTATTACACAAGTGATAGTGCAGTGACATTTCCAAAGTGTGAGTGATCATGTTTTTCTTTTACGGCTATGGGCTACAAAGAATATAAATTCTGGTGGTACTGCACGGACGTGACTTCAGAGGAGTTATAGGTGGGCTAGCACTAACAGAATAAACAAAGGTTTTGAAGACTATTTAGTGAGGAGACATTATGAATTATTAAGTAATACACATTCTGTTTTATATTATGGTTTTCTAAGCAGAACTGGAAACATACATAAATATGTCAATAATGCTTCTGCACAACAGTGTTTGTAATTGCCCGTTAATTATTGCTACATTTTTATCTATTATGTTTTAAACTTTCCTTTTATGTTTTTAATGCATAAATATGGTTATGCAGCACTGATCATTATATTTTATAGTACAATAGATTTCTCAATCAAGATTGAGCCTCTGCTGTGCTGGGGATTATACAAACACTTAAGAAGACATGCACTTGGCACAAAAAGCTGAAAGATAATGGCCATATTATTGACTGGACTGCAGTGTTCCTAAAGCTTAGAATGTTTTCCACAGGCTGATATTTATATTATAAGGCAATAAAGCTATTTCCTGACTTTTTGCACTGTGAACACAGAGCCTGGCTGGAACCCACAGCCCAGCTGGTCTCTGAGCTCACAGAGCGCTAATCAACTCCTGAAGGAGGAACAAGGTTCAGATGTCTGAATCCAAACTAATCAAAACAACTATTTTCTGAGAAAATTATTAGCTGCCTATGAAGCAAATATTTCCCTGTCTGTCTGGAGGCCTTTTTGCCATCAGTCTATTTTTCATTATTTTTTGGCATCATGCTGTGATCCTGTTGGATTTCAGAAGAGGGGCTGAACCATACAAGTCATTAGCTGAGACTTAAACAGAAAAGCTATGTGTGTCAGAAAGACATTCAGTGGCGCTTTTTCTGAGTCATTATAAGGCGGTACTAGCGGTGCTTTCTGCTGGCTCAATGTGGAACTAACCTGTTCAGATAAATAAGAGTCTTCCTTTCTAAATGTAGTTAGCCTACCAGTATTTTAGAAGCACTAATATTGTTTTTTTGATTCCAAAGAAAAATACAAGATAATTAATTCTTACTGCTTGTGCAAGCAAACGTGCATAGTGACTTCAGATCTTAGATTAATGTTACGTGTCACAAACAAAACTTCTCTTTGGAAAGGTTAATCCAACCAAATCCAAGAGATAGGGCTGCTTGCTAAATAAATAAGTTGATTTATGTTAAGAAATCAGAATTAATTTGAACATGCTGGAGAACAGAAGGGCTTGCTTCTTGGCAAATAAAATCCTAAATTATTTAAAATAGACGTTGCTTTTTTCACCAGAATTTGTATAATGTATTCAAGTTAAATTATTGACTAATTCAGATCGAAAGCTTTGCTTTTATCCAGAGTGCCTAACGTACTAGAATCTGCTTAAATGCCAAGTAAACCATTGCTTAAAAGTAATGAATATGATTGAATTGAGTCACCATTCCCTTAATGAGTGTTTAAGGAGGGGTACTTAGATGTCTATATCTACTTCCTTTAAAGTAAAAGGAAGTCAAATTTGTTTGAGAAGTACATACTTCAGCACCATCACAATGTAATATATTACTTTGACATAATGCTGCTTATGTTGCAGTAGATAAGAATGCATTTATAATTGACATCTACATCCTGAAAGGGACCCCAGTTTTAGCAGCAATACCACTAGCATCAGCATGACCAAAAATATTATCCGTATAATGTTAGTATTACTGCAAATAATACTAAGAATAATAGCCAGAAATAATTACCCAACCAACATTCCTTAGCTGAAATTCTTATTGAAGCCAGTAGGAATTTTGCCAAAACAAGGGTGGGATAGGAAAATGATGATTTGACATTCGTTTATTTATTTAATGAAATGATAGTTACATATTGACAGATATTTTTTTTTCCAGAAAATTTGAAGGGGTAATATGTTTTATGAATTGAGCATGTCCAGCTCTGTGAAGATTAGTGGTGAGAAATTAAACTAGAAATAAGCCAACTTCGTGTCATGCCCATCTGAATTTCCCAGAAATTGAGATTCAGTACTTTGTTTCAGCCTTCATGAGAGTCTAGCTGTCTTCAAACTTTGGATTTGAGCTCGGGTTTGAATTTATTATGTTTCTGGTGGGCTACTGTACCACCCTACTCATAGGCTCAACTCTACGCTAAATTAACATATAAACCTTTTGTACATTAACAACTGTTTGGCTCTGTTCTCTCTCTTTGATAGATGCACGCAAAATCAGCTAGTATCCAAGACAGTTGTGCATAATCAAAGAACGCACAGACACAAATCTCCCATGTGAAATATCTTCTAAGTTGCCCACATTATCCTGAGTTATTGTTTCAATGACAAATTATAATACCATTTTAGATTAAGCTTGATGCCAAACTCAGGTTACATTTCTCATGGATTGATAAGAATTAAACTGCCTCCTCTTGATTTAAAGCTAAATAAATACAAGATTGTTTAAAAATTCAGTGTCCTATCACAATATTTTTAAGCTGACAAATAAGTTACCTGGTAAGTGATATGAACGACAGGTGGTTCCTGTGAACATGGATAGGCTAACGATATCCTCCTATTTTTAGCAAAGTCTGTTATTTCAGAAAGACTCAGTTGTAACTCATTGAAGCTGCCACAAAGTCTCTCTAAATTTCTAGATATGTGACTCATTCCTCTTTCACTTGGCAAATTGTTGTTTTTAGGAGAGCTTGATGTTTCTTCGATCACATTGAACTGCACTTTAGGGGAAGTTGGTCTGCTGGAAAGCCTGGTAGGTGTTCCAAAACCAAGAAGAGACACTGAACGATTGGTAGGTTCAGCATCCAATGTTTCCAAGGCCACCGAGGGGTCACTTGGGAGCCTTTTTTCATCCAGGTCACTCACACTTGATGAAGAGCTCTGCTCATAACTAGGGCTCTTTACTTCGATGAGTCTTCTTCTGCCACTAGGAGACTGAATAACTGTGCTTCTTGGTATTACCAACTCCCTGCTTTGAGGTTGGTCTTCTGTAGCAAGATTTTCAAAGAACTTTCTTTTTCCAGGTATATTAACAGAGGATTCAAAGTTATAAAACATATTCTGCTTAGTCTCAGGCAATCCTGAAGAATCTTCTTCCAGCATCAATTCTTTGATCATCAGACGCATTACATACCTGTCTGAACTTGAAGATGGAATGAGACTAGGCTCAGGGAACTTTTGCTTGCCAATCAGAATCAAGAGGAGTTTATCTGTCAAAAAGCATAGGCCCTTTGGTCTCTCATTTTTTTCCAGCTGGATTTGTTGAATATGAGGCATGCAGGAAGACGTTACTGAATACACCAAAACAATGTTAGAAGTATTAGAGGCTACTGCCACAATCTGTGCTCTAAGGTCAAAAGCCATTATATCAGGAACCAGAATACCTGGGATGGTAACTTTCCTGGTGGTGGTTACCTTCCTCTCAAAAGTCACCAAGATCAAGTGAGAAGAATCTTGACCATTTGTTGCTGAGGAGTGTTTGCGTTTCAGAGTGATAAGAGGACTGGGATCAGACTGACGGTGGTTTGCAAGTATATGGGTTAAATCCACAGGACCTGACGAAGAAGAAGCAACTGAGTCAACCCCTGATCTATCTGAATCTGTAGACTTTCTTCGCAGGTCCATGGAGTATTCCTCATCACCAAGCACCAGAGCAGACTGTGAGATTAAAGAACCAGTTTCTGTACCAGATGGCATATCAAATGCAATGCCCGCATTCAAACCACAGATATTATCTAAAGGAAGCTCAGTAGCTACAGCAATTTGGAAATCCAGTGTGGTCTCTATAGCACAGATATAACCTCCCACATCAAAGACTGGGCAAAAGGAGCAGGTATTTAGAGTTTTCTGAGCATCATCCCATATGTAGGAATGCAGGGCACTGCCTATAGCAACTACTAAGCGATTACCATCCTTAGTCCAGCAAGCACAGTGGATAAGTCCGCTGCTTTTGATATCTGCCTTAACTCTAGTATTGTCAGTACGAACAGCATGCAAGACTGAAGCATCTCTTTTTGTAAGCACAGCCAAGACCTCCTTCTTTGGATGCCAGACACAGCCCTGAGAAAGCAGTGGAAATGGCTCACCAACTTCACAAGTCTGAGAAATCAAGGGTTTGTTCTTCTCTGCAGTGCTGTAGCACAGCTGCCAAACGCTAACATGCTTTTTATGCTGAACAGCGAGCAGAGCTGGGGTGTCTGTAGAGCAACATGGGCCCCAGTAAAGCCCATGAACATGTTCAAATTGACCAACAACACTTGAGTCTCCAAACTTTAGCTCTCCGTTATGATAGTATAAAGCAGTCAATATCACTTGCTTCCCATCTGTCCAGGCAATTCCATGCACAGGGTGGATGGCCTGATATAAAGCATTGAGACCAGTTCTCAGCAGTTTTGCCTTTCCCATCTCCATCTTTTAAAGCTTTCTGTCTACTGGTGGTTGTTCCAAAGTAGAGAATCCATGGAATTCACTTGCAGATCACGATGAGGAAATTTTTTTCTCGTATCTCCTTCCCTTCCTTTCCAGAATCAAGTTGGTTTTGCTGCTAATAATCCAAGAGCCTATACTGTGAACTCCTTCCCAGTAAGCCTGCAGCTGCTCTTCTAAGTATAAATCCATGTCAAAGCTGCTTTTGCTATGTCTTTTCCTGGGAGGAGTTATCATCTTCATGTGATGGCTAACAAGGTTTAACCAATTACTGTACGTTTTTGTAGAAGTCTATTTTTAAGTCTTCACTGCTGGGAGTATATTTAAAAATAACACTCTAATACTTTGACCTTCAGTGAATGAAGGTCTTTGGTGAAGGCTGGAGAGGGATCATACACTGTTAAGCCTAAGTATTAAGCTACAGCCTGAAATAATGTCCCGACACTTCTTTCAGCCAGCCTTTGAAGGATAAAAGAAGATTTAAACATACCTGAGAACTGTACAAGGCAGATTGCAATCTCTGATGGACAGCATCTTTCAAAGATACAAGATCCTAAGAGGCTATGAAAGGAAAGTAGAAAAGGGAAATCATGCTCTGTTCTGTTAGCAGTTACAAGAGAATGAAGGAAGGTGAGATTTAAAAAAAAGGAAAATAGTCTAGAAGCAAAGACAGCTGATTCATGTTCATTTTACTGGGACAGATTTCCTAGCTACAAATATATATTGATTTCTTTCTCTGTCTTCCCAGCCACCTGTATCTGAGGACTGTTCCCTCATCATATAGCCAAAATGCAAAGAGGAAGACAAATTTTTCCTGTTTCCCTAAACTCTGCAATATGTCACATCACATCATGCAAAGATCCTTGAGTTGACAAAGACCCAACCAATAAACTCATGTAACACAGTGGGGCCGTGTGAGGAACGCCAGTTTGTTTCGGCTGTATTGTTTCAGGACCAGAGCTGGTTCAGATGGACTGCCTTGGGTGTCTCCGTTCTTCCCTCCTCAGCACATCCTTTTCTGGGGTTAGCTTGGATAGAGCTTGCATATCGCTGAACCTAAATCGTCAGGGTGGGATTCATCACTTAAATATAAGCAACCGTTACTATTTTCAATGCCCTAGGATATCTGAGACAGCCACACTGGGCTGGCAGATATGGCATAGGACTTACAGGAGAGTAGTGCCATTCTGGGGTGGCAGCTGGCAACAGAGATGATCCCTAGATAGTCCCTAGACTGTCTAAGATGGCATTAGAAGCTTACATACAGGTAACTGAATCCCATCCTCAGCATCTTTTTGTCATTCTTGTTTTGCCAGCATCTCCTTTCCGCTTTGATGTAACTTGTGTCTCTTGCTGTTTACATTTAAAAAAAGTGTGAATAAATTAGACCTGGGTAGAGCTTTACAAATTATCAATATAATCACTATGGTTAAATATGTTAAGACTTAACTATACACATTCTGCATCTTTGGCTGATTTATACTTTATATATTTTTATAGTACTACCTGGGAAAAACAGACCTCTTGTTGAAGGCAGTTGGACCTCTGTTGTAAGCATTTTTTTTAGTATCCTTTTTCCAGGTGTATTTACTGAGGATGGTGAGTACCAATAAAGAACTCCAAATTTATGTAAAGTAATCATACCATATTCTCATTCACAGCTACTTGGGTTTTGTTGATTATTTCATTAAGATTACATTCAAAATCCAGACTTTTTTATATTCATCAAGGACAAGCCAGCAGTGATGACTGAAATAGGTAAAAATTTAAAAGTTAAATACGCAGGTTAGAAGATCCCTTTTTCTGCAATACTCCTAAATTTTTGGTCCGTGACTGTGCTTGCAGTGAAACCATGGTTTTTAGTGATTTTACCTTGCCCATTGCTGACACAGATGCCCAGGCCACGCTTAAGATGCCACACTGCCATACGTGTTTCACTAGGAACTCTGACTATTGTGCACTTCCTCAAAGTGGTAGCAGGATTATTGTGTCATATATTAGTGGTAGCTGTTTACCCATAGTAGTTATAATGAATAGCTTACATTAAAATACAATCCCAGCAGCTCCACAAATTTGCAGAGTCTGTATAAGATATTTCTGTTTTGCTTTAAAATAATGCTGCTTCACTGCTTTGCTGTCTTCTGGATGTATTTTACTGGAACTGATAAAGCTATTCTTTAGCACAGCCATCTCATCTACATTCTGAATGGTGCTTTAAATATCGTAACAAGACTATGTTGCAGCTGGATTCTAGCAACCTAAAATGTGTTTTGGATGCAGAGACTTCTGCCTCAGTATGACTGAAATGCTCAGAAGATGTTTCACTAAGGATGATGTGTGCTCTGCCAGCGATGCAGACATCTTGAGATCATGGACTACTCATGTGGAAGATTGGACTTTCTTTGCTTTTTTTTTTCATTTCATCATCTCTCATAGCATGCATCTGCCTTTCAGCAGTGTCTGTGACATTATCGGAGGGCGATACAAGGCTGAATCTATGAGATTTGCCAGTAACAGAATCATCCTCAGTTTTGGAATTAAGGATGTCCCCCAGACACTGAGGTCTTAAAAAAAATATTTGTAGCAGAGCCATGGTGAGGTTTTCATCTCACTCTGAAAGCGTTAGGAAATAGGACTTCATCTGACGTATTTATGTTTATTATTTCTTGTTAATTCTCCAAGATACTCAGATATAAAAATGACAACGTCCACACAGGTTCACTGGCATGGTAGTGAGGTGATGAGGTAGTGAGGCATGATATATTCACAGCTGATTTCTGCTTTGTCCAGCGTTAAGATCTTTTTTTCCTCAAACCCTAGCACCTTCAGTTCACCTGACTACAAGGAATACAACTTCAGTGAATGTGAGATGAGGCTTACTGGAAACCAGACTCAGGGAGAGACACAAAACCTTTGACAAGTTTGCTATGGCCTTTTTTTTAATTCTCTAGGGCACAGTGTTCCTTGAAATCTGCAGGGTTTGGACACACCACAAGGCCTATTCTGTAGCAATCAAGTTTGAACCTCAGGCTCCATTGGGATAAGACTTGAGGATCTCAAGGAAAATTTCCTCCCAGGGTTCATTCTGTGGTATTTTGGTGGGAGAGAATAATGTGGGCAAGAAACTTCTGTGTGAATAGAATCATCTAGTACCTCCATAAACACCATACATGAGGAAACTAATTTGAGCTAAGATTACCTTTCAGAGTGTATCTTTAAAAAACTATGTAAATAATGGAAGACTTGTAAAATATACAATGGGAAAAAAACATAAGTTATGCCATGATTACAGAATTTGAACAAGTTATACTCGGGATCAAAGGAAATTCCAGATGCAGGCACAAGGTGAATGAAAGAGACGATGAACTTTTGTTTGGCACAGCCTCATTTTTAAAAACAGCATAAAAATAGAGAGGGGGAAAAACAAGTTCCCCTCATTCAGGTAGTGTACTTTTTCTGGAAACTGGTAAAACATTTAAATAATATTTCTGTGTCACCTTGGCATGCACAGATCTATATAGCACACACTCAGAAATAAAGGCCAGTAACTGAAAACTGTCCTGGCAATACTACAATTTTCCTTTGAGACCCAGGAAAGCAACGTGAAGAGTTATCTGTTAGTAATCTGAGACACTCCAGTGAGCAACCACAGTCTTTACACTGATACTGAGCTGCATTCTGATCCCATTAACATCCCTGTGCCTCTGATTAACTTTGGTATAACTCGGATCAGAATGCCACCTGTGGTTTAAACAAGGTGTTTCAGCTGGTGGCACCTTGGCTGGCTCTGTCCTGCAGAGTGATCCCAGCCAGGCAGTCTCTGTTGTTTGGAGGAGATGGTTGGTAGAAGTAGCATACAAAGTCCCAAACTGCGTGCCACCCACCAAGCTGCATGTAGCTGTTAGTTAGTAGCCGTGAGCGCCCATTGTTCATAATGAATGTTGGAAAATTAATCCAGCCCTCATCACTGCAGAGGTTTTATAATACTGATTTTATATTGCTGTTTTCTCACATTGCTATACTTACTATTCACCTGTCTTGGGAAGTGGTGAATAAATTTTGAGTTCAATATGGATCAGAGCTAACCAGTTCCAGGCTCTTTAAATATATTTACCTGGATATTTCTTGTCGGTATCTAAATCTCTCTGCGGATCTGAGTTCAGTGCCTTGCTGGAAAAGCTGAGATTCAGACTTCATTTTCTCCTTTATTCATGGTAAAATAACTCTTTCTGGGCTAAATCTTGCTTCAAGTTAATTAAATTGATGTTAATATTCCTGGTGACTTCAGAGGAAGACAGATCCAGCTCAATATGTAATAAAAATGTAAGAGTAATAATTTTTCTAATGCTAATTTAACTCAGCTTTATAAAATGTCTAATGCTTTGTGGTATTTTTACTTCAAAAATATTTCTATTTAAAGCTACTCACCATGATTTCACCAATTTAAGTCGATGTGTCATTTAGTTCAATACTTTCAAGAAGCTTGAGTAATGTCTTTATTTTTCCACATTGACATTTCTTTGCCTTGAGATCTGATTTTAAAAAATAGTTATCTGTCACAAGCTAACTGGAACAGAATGTAAAAATGATGCACAGTTAATAAAGATACAAAATACGTAATCTGTCAGAGCAGATCTACTGATCACGCTATGTAAATCAGCATTCTTTTGACAGTGATATGTCTGTGTGCTGTTACTGCTCTCAGAATGGGATTTAACCCACTAGCTAGCACCTTTTTGTATGTATGTCACGTAAAGTGGGAAAGACCTAATGGAAGATTGTATTTTTTACATAAACTATTTAAGAAAACTGTTAAGAAGTCTGGTTAATTGAAAAAGCCACTTATGCAAATTATGATGTAAAGGTAAGGCCCTGATCTTTTCTGTGTAGGCTATATTCAAACTAAGGAGACTTCAGGCAGGAAAGTCACAGCTTCTTTCTAAGACTATTTCTTTTATACTTGCAGTGCCATGGTCTTACCCTTCTGGAGTGGCTGCCTGGGCCAAATGCAACAGGCTGGCTTGATCTGTCATCTGCTAAATGGAGGCGTCTAGTATGGGGACACATATGATGGAGGAGACACTGCTAGAGTACAGGCAAAAGTTTTGCAGCTTCTTGGGGAAGTTCACAAATTCTGTGAGCTCACTTCCACACTCAGTGATGTGCTGCTAGACGGCCGCTTCCCAAATGTAGTAAGTATATGACTGACTGCAGCCAGTCCTCTGACATGTGACCTCCAATTCTCTGAAATCCCCCTGGATCTCAGGGAGGCCACCAGAGATGCTCCATCGTATCGTTCCAACCTGAGCTATCCATCAGTCTCACAGGAGTGTTGTCAACAGTCCTATTGATGTTTGTGGTTCTTGGAACTCCCTCTCTTCTGTAATAGAAAGGCAAATATGCAATTCTAACATAGCAGTCCAGCAAGTTTGGGGGAGTAGAGCTGGTGGAGCATTTGTTAATCTCCCAAGCCTTCCCTTTTGTGATGTAGAGTGAGACTCTTGTGGTTTGTTGGGGTAGGGAGAAGAGAACCAAACCTTTTCAGAAGGCTATGTCATTCTTGCTTCCAGCAAGACTGTTGGGCTCAATGTTTTTCAGACTTTCACTATGCCAAAGCAAAACAGGTGAGGAATTACGAAGGAAAGCACATAAAGGGTGGTTATGCAAACCTGGTCACAGAGAATGAGATTCATTTCACATTTAATTATAGGAGTGGGATTCATCTCACAAATTAACATGCCTGCATTGAGGTATATACATAGGGCTGCCCACATGAAGGTAGTACCCAAGCTCCCACTGGGCAACTGAGTTGAGCCTCAGCTCTGTAACATATCTCTAGACATACACACTATAGTTGTCTAAGTCTGACCCTGCTTACTGATTCACTTAAAAGTCGGCGGTGAGAAATAGACACTTTTAGGGCATGATTCATTCCATCCTAAAGTACCTAAAATAGATAAATGAGTCTTGCTTTATGAATCTAAGCTGAAGGACTCAGATAGGACATGGTTATGGACAGATGAATGCCAAGGAATGGTTGTGTAGTCGCTACACACATGTCTGTTATAGCTAGCACATTTATCAATGATTAGCCCACTGATAATCCTTTCTAGAGCTACATGATTCCTACATCCCACGTTCCTCCCACTGCTGAATGCTCTCTCTGTCTCAAACTGCTATTTTGTGACTTTATAACTCCCATCTATACGTGCCAGTCTCTTGTGCTTGCTTTATAAAGCAATCAAGAAGTTTTCGATGGTGTTCTTAGAAAGGAATATTTCCTGAGCTTGAGCGGTGTTTGTGTGGAATAGAATCTTAAGGAAAGTGATAAAAACTCCACTACTTACATTATTAAAATTAGACTAGGCAGAAGAGTATGAAATGTTCTTTAGGAAACATTCCTGTCTTGGCAAAGAGAGGGAGTGAATGATCTAATAGGTCTTTCCATCTGTAAGTCAACATTCAGCTTCCAAATTATGCCAGTCTTTTTCTTTCATAGGCATTAAATGTATTTGTTTTTGAAGACATCTCTTATTAGTACCTTCTTTTTTACATGGTGAGGTAAATTTATACTTTTGAAGTGATATTTTTATCATTTGCACCAAACACATCAGGTAACTTAGGAACTTCTTGCATGGCTAAATCATAAATAGATCGTTCTCATTTGAAAGTGACTTGAAGAAGAACAAAGGATAATAATATTTTTAGCAGATACATATTTATCCCAACTTGATAATTTGTAAAGGTCACTTAAACTCTGCACTGGGAAGATAATTTATTATTGTCATGTAAGTCAGGGCGGTATGAGCCTTACCTAACCCTGTATTGAAACTGGTTGGTTGACAGTGTAGACAGAGTCAAACTCTTAGCAACATCTATTTTGGAAAATGTACTAGAAGGCAAATTTCATAAAGTATATAAATATTGGTTGCTTCCGAATCATGTGGATTCAGGTATCTATTCAAGCAGTTAAACCATCGTTGAGAATATTGATTGAGAAGGATCATGGGGTCTCTCCCTGAATGTAATTTTGCTTCATGCATGGGGTGTGTATGATGAAAACTCTTCTGATGGCCAGGTTACATGAACAGTTTTGCTGTTGCTGTCTGGTAGAGCTGTTCTACTTTAGGGATGATTATGGGGCAATTTCAGAAATATCTGAAGAGAGCTGCCTCCCAGCTGTATTTGGAAACCCATGTAACAAATCACCTTTGACTTGGTCTTCCCTAGAAATGGTCTTGCTAGTTAGACTTAGCAGGATCTCCCTACCTCTCCCCCCATGATATGGACAAATAAATTGGGGAATGTGTTCTAACACAAACCTGATAATCAAAATTAAACAGTGGTAACATTGTGCTGCTATCCACCTGCTTTTTTAAGTAGATCACCTTTAAAATTTCTGTGTAGGCTGAGCTATAGTGGATGATGATTTTAATGCATAACCCTTAAGCTAGCTTAAGTGTTATGTAGAATTGTCCTAAAGGTCCTGTGGTGTCTACGTGTTTACTGAAAGGCTGTGGTTACTGAATGGCTCTGTTTTGGCCTTCTATTTTGTCTCAGATAAGGCCTTAACTTAGAAGAAAGAAAAATAAAAATACTGTCCCTACTTCACTAGTAGGAAGGATTAGAAATTTTTCCACTTGAGGGTCATTTTAAGCCTAAATACCTGTTCTCCAGGATTCAGCCACCTTCACTTTGTAGGTGCAAAACCCAGAACAGCTGACTCAGCCTTGCCTTTCTGTAAGAGAGCTAAAGGCCAAATGCTGGGTCAACCCTGATGAGGAGCTGAATACCAGAAAGATTAGTGTTTGTGTTTGTCCTAGAGATGAATGTAAAAAGCCTGTGATTTTTAGTGGCTGTTGTTGATCTGTTGACACTTACCTAGAGTTAAAGCTGTCCTTGGAGTATCACGCAAAAAAACCACCAACTTTTTGCAGTCTTTCTGTGCTGTCCTACTCGTAGCTGTCCTGGTATGTGTACAACCTGCCTCTCTGCCTGCTGATCTTTTAGTTGTAACTTCAGATCATTTTGGTCAGGAGGGTCTAGAAACTCATTAAATAGTGTTATAATTGCACATGCAGAATGAAGGAAAACAAATACGGCCTTAATTTTCTGAATCCATTACCCAGCTCCCTTGATTCATTTATCTGGAGGACTGAGAATGCCAGTTAATTTCTTTTCCACAGTTACATTTTCCAAAATCATCGAAAGACTAATCAGAAGCTTGTAGCTAATATTTGCGGTTTGTTTGGTTTTCTCCTGTTGTTTGAACTGCTTCCAATATGTCTTGCCAGTGACATTTCTTCACCAAGCAGAACAAATACCAAAACTATAAAGAAAAGAGTTTTACTGGAGAAAGCAGCAAATGTGTTGCATTGTAAATACGAAGTTTCTCAAAGTCACTGACTTCCTTCTGTAACTTCCATGGCAAGGAAATGACAGAGCTGGAATAAATAGTTTACTGTTTATAGATGTGATTCCAGTTCTGTTTTGTTCAGTTTGAAAGACAGACTTACTTTTATTTTTTAATCCATTTTTTGCTATGAAAGATTGGGTGGAAGATAAAATCTAATCCTCTTGGGCTGTCTGCTTATGATATTGTTACTATTGGAAATTTTATTTTTGAGACCGCACTGCATGACCCTGAGTTTAGGCTCTCAGCCCCAAGGTGTTACATTTATTTATAATAAAAGAGGACCTCTGCCCTTGAATTGTATGCAATCTAAATAGACAAGGCAGAATGATCATTCTCGTTAGATAAATGAAATACTGAGGCACAGAGTAATTCAGAACATATCTTCAGTTCAGCAAGCTGGCTTCAAAACGGTAGGCAGTGAAGCAATATCAGTGCAGCAATCTGCATGCGTGCTAATTAGTCTGGATGGATGCTGCCATTTCATATTTCTATTGCATCTGAGATGCTAGCTAGTTTTTACACATACTGTTGTGCAGTGCCCAGTAGATGTATTAGCCATTTTGGAGCATTATACATTGCAAACAGAACCAAAGTGATTTAGGGTCATGCAGTCAATTTCAGAACTGTGGTTAATCTCACTAACACTTCTTTATTTCCTTCTCTTCTTCATTCTGTAGGAAAAATATTACAAACTCATAAAGCAGTTTAGGGGAAGGGATCTTTGGAGGCCATATGGTCCAACTGCTTTCTTGAAACAGGGTTAATTTCAAAGTTCAATCAGGTTCCTCAAGGCTTTTTTTGATAACTCATCTTCTGAGGACTTTTTCCCGATATGTAGTCAGAAATTCCCTTGCTGTGACTTGTGTCCATTGCTTCTTGTCCTTTTGCTAGGCATCTCTGAGAAGAGTGTGGCGCCATCCTCTCCACCACCCATTAGGTAGGTATAGACAGCAACTGAGATCCTTCCTTAGCTTTGTCTTCTGCAGGCTGAACTAACCCAGCTCTCTCATCCTCTCCACATTTTCCAGCCACTAACCACCTTGGTGGCCCTTCATTGGACTTGTATGTCAGTGTCTTTTCTTGTACTGGGGGGACAGAAGCTTGTGAGAGGATGAGTCCATCTGAAGACATTAATCTAAACCCACATTTTTTTGCAAGTGGTAAACTGTATTAATCTCTTCTGGAAGTGAGCTCCATTAGTTAGGTCCTGGTCTTGTGGAACTTTTGCCTCCCTTCCTGAGCGTAAGCTATCGATTTCATGGCTCTTGCAGCTGGTGTCATATATCCTGATGAGCTGGAGCTCTTCCCTGTGCATACTTGAGGTGACTTCACCTAGTCCTGTAAGAGGCCTTGACAATCAGAACAAAGACCTGCATAATGATTCCCATGTCAATGCTGTGATAGAGAATAAGTGAATATCTGGGTTGGGAAGAGCCCAGTGAGGCAGAAGAAGAGAGGCAGAGAGAGGTAGCAGCTTTGAAGTCAGTTTTAGTGCTACTGAAAAATTCCAGCTGCAGTTTTGCACTCACAGCTACAGTTGCAAGAGGAAACTACGGATGCAAACATGGATGAGGAGTTCCAGGAGGATGAGAATTCAGAATAATTGCTTCAGGAGGAAGCTTTATTCTGTTTTGGGGCATTTGGAACAAGTATCAGTTGGGAGGAGAAGACTGTGCTGCAGACATGTGGTAACCAGCAGTGGTGACAAGAAAGACAGCCCTCCTATGAGAAGCACGTTGAGATTCTGGTATGTTTTGATCTGTTCATCGAATGGCTGTCGCTGCGAGTATGCTATCAGAATTGCCCCGGGCACCTGCTTTGAGGGAAATCACTGATTCTGGCCTGACTCTCTGGGTTTTTTTTATCAAGGCTAGTGATGCACAAGAGCATTCGCAGTGACATGACCTGCTGAGCTGTGCAAGCTGGTGTGTATTTTGGTCATTTTTTTCCAGTGTGGTGCTGGTTTTGCATGTCCTGTACACTTTTGGATTAAAATTACTTGATGGTGCGTGTTGGTTCAGTGAGTGGAAAGGTGAGTATTTGCAAAATATTTTTAGTTTACTTTCATTATTTGTTCCTAGAACAGTGGTTGGGTTTCAAAGTAATGCTGAGTCCTTCTCCATGGATGCTGGTGAGGAAAATGCATATTGACTGAGTTTTTCTGTGGCCTCCATGAATTTATATGTTTGCAGAATTTGTGCTTTCCTTTTATGGACAATTTAGTGCTTTGGCCTTCCAGGGGTGTTCTTCGTGTGCATATGGAATCTATTACACATGATTTGTAGATCCTTTGTAGATTTAAAAAACAGTGAAGAATGGGCTTTCACAATATAGGAATTATGAACTAAACTATGAACTAAACTAAAACGCCCTAAAAAATTGAAAACTGTTTGTCTTCCTAAAAGTGGAAATGCATAATTAGTTTGTAAACAGTGCAGGCTATAGGGGTTTTAACTAAAGAAAATGAGATATTCAGCTGCTAAACTTTGAGGTTTTGGGTTTCTGCAAAAGCTCATAATGACTGTGATCAACTTATCCTCTTTGTGACCACTGAGGAATCTTCGACGTTGGAGTCATGTGGTTCCATCATAACATTCGGGAAGGAGGGTTGAGAGAACCCCCCGCTTTTCCAGGCTGCTGGTTTTGTTGCCAGGATAGAAAGACATGCTGTGGGAAGGTCTTGTGGTAAACCACTGTTCAGGAAGGTGAGCTCTGCAGAGCCTTGAAAGCTGAGACTAATGGACTTTATCTTTGATACAGATACGCTGGATCCCAAAGGGGAAGGAGGTGGATGTTGTCCAATAGCTTTGAAAGAGCATTCCTTAAAACACTCATCTCCTGGTCTGCTTCAATAATTTGGTCTTAGCAATGTCCTTGGGCATGGGCTTTCCCTCTTAGCCCCTTTGTCCTTTGCCTCTCCTCCAATTCTCTGCCAAACCTAAATCACTTTTCCTTGTATTTCAGAGGCTTTCCTGGAGATATGGGGCATTCCTTGTTTCAGTCTTCTCTTCCAAGATCTTTATATGCTGTGTAGTTGTTAACAACAGAGTCTCTGAGGACCTCGATGCCTCCGGTGAGTACCATAAGGTGAAAAATAACAACGTTATTTGTTGTTCAATATCTGTGGTGACAAAGATTTTAAAAAATATTCACCCAACAATTTTGAGATACCCTCTACAGATCCTTTTTTCTGTCTTGGATTTGGTCTCACCTTTCTTTCCATGTGCTTGGGAATACGAGTGTATTAATGATCTAATTAGCTTATGCCCAAAAGAAGCTGTATGTCTGCGTTTAGGGCCCCAGCACAGGGCAAGAGGCCATG
Organism: Ciconia boyciana; assembly: GCF_034638445.1. Classification (NCBI taxonomy): domain Eukaryota; kingdom Metazoa; phylum Chordata; class Aves; order Ciconiiformes; family Ciconiidae; genus Ciconia; species Ciconia boyciana. Next base: position 8,436,964 of record NC_132936.1, on the reverse strand, counting down.
GGATAGGATGCTTATAAATGCAGTAGATTTAGACTTAGATCTCAGCTTGATCCCGCCTAATCCCTTCTTGTGGCTTGTGCATTTTGGTGTTGGTGGGTTTTGCTTTTTTGTTATGGTTGTAAGTCTGCCTGAGGATGCTGGGGTCTGTGTTTAAGGCCTGTTATTTGTGATGACATTTGGAGTAGATATTCTGTGGTCCCTTCTGAACTATATCTATTACGTGACTGAGTCCAATCTCCTCCTGTCACAAGATGTGGCTTGGGAACAGCTATTCTTCCACCACCATGGAGAGATGTGTAGCCCTAATCAAAGGAAGCATGTACTTACAAAGGCTAAAGGGAACCCAGCAAAGTATAAATTGCTTTTATTCATCAGAGTTATGCCTTCTGTTTGTCTGAGAGGACACAGACATCTACCTGGAGCCTGGATGAAAGCAGTCCTTTCTTGTAAAGTCAAGGGCCCTACTAGGACACCGTGTGCCTAGAATTTCACTTTGTAACTCCCCTTACATGCTGAGCATTTGCTGCGCCGTCCTTGTTGCTCTGTAATGACTCTGAGGCACATCTGGAATTAGCAACGTTCGTGTCTTCTTAATACTTCTGTGCCACTTATCTCCTGCTTGGCATTTTCCTATTTCTCATATGCATTTTTAGTATCTTTCTACTGATCAGAAGTCAAATGACATTCTGAGATTTGCACTGAAAAAAATCCCTTTTCAGAATTTGCACTGTTACAGAGCTGTCCTGATGAACAGAAGTAAGCGCCTGCTTATTCTATATATGCTGCATACAGCTGCAGAATTAACTGAGATGGGAGGCAGGCTAAAGGAATCCCGGTCCGATCCTCATTACCTTTCTGAACTCATGTGAACTCATGCTTTTTCCTCACTTGCCCGCTTTTTGGGGAGCGTCATCCAGCCAACCTCAGTAATTTTGGAGTGTCCGACTGACAATAAAAGGTACGTACAATACAGCATGCAAGTGAATGGACAGTCTGATCAGAATAGCGTGAAAAGCCGCGTGGAGATGATTGGTGTTGTTCAGAGCATAGATGAAAAGGCCGCATTATCACACTTAGAAAACAACACAGTAATTCCCCGGTTTGATCATCCTGACAACTGCCCTGTGTAGACAAAGATCTTTGTCCCTGAATGGAATCCAGTTTATAACAGGTAAAAATCCTGAAAAAGCAGTGTCGGGGAAGTGCAGGTTGGAATGAGGTGGATACAGACAGCTCTTTCGGTTGGAAAACTGATGATGTCGAGGTTCGATTTTCATTTTTCAACCCAGAACACACAGAAGTGTAAACAGAACTATTCCTTTCGAGTCAGTGGAAACTGAGAGATTCATCGACGCAATAGTTGATGAGGAAATAGTATTTTTCATCTATTTCGGGTACACTCATCAGAAGTAGTTGTAGGTCTTACACAGGCTTTTGAATTTGTAATCTCCCATCATGGGAGCGCCTGAGCAATACATACAGAGGTTTTCTTATTTAAACCACGGATTAGGACAGGAAGTTAGAAATTGTGTTGTGCAGAGCAACCCAAGGTACCTCAAAGTGGCCTGCTGGAGACCTGCCGCTGCTGCGGCTGTGTGGGGGCACCACCGATGGGGACCACTGCCCTCCTGCTGCTGCTCACCAACGGAGCGGCTATACCTTCACTTCGGCACGCGAACATAACGGGCAGGTATGGCTGCTTTCCGCCACGGCTCTTTGTAACCGGGGAAATGCACCCGCACTCGGCCCCGTCCTGGTCGCCGGATGGTTTTAGGAGCGCGCTGCCCCGCTCCCCTGCCTGCCCGGCCTGCCTGCGCGGGCTCGGGAGCGCCCCACCGGTACCCCAACTCCCGCACACGCCCTAAGCCCTCCCGCCGCTCGGACTCCGCGGCGGGCACGGTCGGACGCGGCGGGGGCGGGGGGGCTTGGCGGCGGAAACGGTGGCACGACCCCCGGGGGAAGCGGTCTGCCGGGCTCCCCGCTCCGCCGGGCACCACCGCGCGGGGAGCCGGCGGGGGCCCCCCGCTAAAGCGAGCCCTGCCCGGGGGAGGGCAGCAGCACCCCGGCACGGCCGGCGGCGTGATGCCGGCCGGCGGACCCGCCGCCGCCGGGCGCCCCTCAGCCGCGGCGGCCCCCGGGCGCTCCGGGCGGGGGCGGGCGGCCCCCTCCCCTCCCCGGCCTCCCCGCCCCTGCCCCGCATTGGCTGCGGGCGGCTGACGGGCAGCTGGGGAGGACCCTGTCAGCCGGCCGCGGAGGGGCATGCCTGCACTGGGGGTCCGGCCGCGCCGGGGAGCGAGGCCGTGCCGTGCCTTGGGGGGCTGAACCGAGCCGAGCCGAGCCGAGCCGCGCCAGTGCCGCCATGGGGGTAGAGATCGAGACCATCTCTCCGGGAGACGGTACGGGACCGTGGGGGGAGCAGCCCTGCGGCATGCGGGCGGAGGCGCCCGGGTCCGATCGGCGACCCGACCCGGCGGGTGTCGCACGGGGCTCCGAGGCCGGGGGGAGCCGCCGTCCCCGCCGCCGGGCAGAGGAGGGAGCGCGGAGCCCCGGTGCGGGGAGGCGGCGGGGTGCAGGAGGGGAGGCACGGCCGTCCCGTCCCCCCCCCCCGCCCCCGCGGGCGCGTCCCCCTGATGCGGGAGAGGGGGAGCGGGGCGACGCGGCCGCCCGGGGTCCCGGCGGCGGCGGGGGAAGCCGGCGGCTCCTCGGGCAGCAGCGCCGCGGCTCCCGGCGGCAGCAGCAGCGGCAGGGGCGGCGAGGGGGCTGGGGATTTTCCTCTGGCATCCGCTGACAGCTGCACAAACCCCAGCGCGGTGCGGCCGGCCGGGCGCGGGGGGCAGCGGCGGGGCCGGGCGCGTCCCGGGGCCGCGGCGCCCGGCGGGGAGCGCGCCCTGCCGCAAACTTTCCCCGGTTCCTCGCCCAGCCTCGCCGGGGCCACCGGCCGTTTGTGTCAGCATCCCTCCCGGCGTGGCAGCGGCGCTCCGGCCGGGCCGCCTGCCTCCTCCCGGTTGAGCGTGTGATGCTGGTGAGGGCTGAGGTGCAGTCCGGGTGGCAATAGCCTCTGCTTGGCGCAGGCTCTCCTGTCCAGAGCCAGTTCGCGTTGTTCTGCTCTTCTGCGGCCTTGTGATACCGTTTCGTAAGGTTTTGGGGGTTGTTTTTTTAAGAGGACGTCATTTCTAACATACAGCCATATGTCTCTATATAATAGGCCAGATTCATCTTTGGCTGATACACAACCGTAAATAATTTGTTCGAGTCGATCTCAGCTTAACTTTCTTGGCCCGGTATCTTTCCTTTCTTTGTGTATGCTTTTACATTGGCTTCTCCCTCAGTGCTGTTTAGCTCTGGGGATCAAATTCTTCTCTCGGTTGCACAGATGTAAAAGCAGAATATTTTTGTGGGTATAAGTAACATTGCTGGGTTGAGAGTAGAAAGAAGGGTGGAACTTAACCTCATAATAGTACTTTCTAGCTATTAAATATATCAAGGCTGTCTTTGTAAGCAATATGCTATTCCAAATAAGGTTATATGGATTATTTCTCTTGGTTGGAAGTCTTAATCAAAATCAGCTGACTTTAAACACTGTCTCAAAACCACAGCTAGCCAGTGGTCTTGAGAATCTCTGCTCTTAATTCAGCTTTGATGTGGCTTCATTGACTTTGCTGTTGTTGTACTCACACAGCAGAATATGTGTCAGTAAGGTTTGATATTCCTTTTCTCAGATCTCTATATAATAGTGCATCATTTGGATAATACCTGTTTTACTAAGGGTAGGATTCATCTTGCATAACTTTTCTCAGGTTAGGTGGCTCGTCTGAAACAGTCTTCTAGGTTTTTTCTGTAGTCATCTCCTGAGAATAATTTGTCTTGCCTCTCTCTGGATAGGCTGGGTTTCTTTCAAAGCACTGCTAATTCTCCACTATCAATCGGGGAAGCCCAGGAGACTGGCATACAATAATTGCCTGTGTTTTAGATGGTTAAAGTTAAATGAGATGAATCCCACTTAAAGGTTACAGTGGTGCCCTGACTGGCTACCTATTGTACTGCGCTTTGTGCAACCCACAGCTAGAGATACTCCAGCCAGCCAAGCTGATGAACAAGGCTGTTCAGATGACACTTGAAGCACCATCTTCTCAATTTCATGTTATAAATCTCGGTTCATCATATTAGCTTGCCCTCCTGCTGTTTACTGCTCGTGGTGGTTTTGGCATATAAGCCCTAAGTACGTAGCTTCTGTGTTACTTGATGTTTTATACCCTGCGATGCACCCTGTAATGCATAACTTGTTATCGTGTTAATTCAGACTAAAGAGGCCAGAAAGCCAACTAAGATATGAGCCTCAGTTTCCATCTGAATCCCCAGTTTCTAGCTTTCTGGCAAGGATGTTCCTTAATAATTGGTCTCATTTATACATTTAAGTTCTTCTGAGCCTGGGCCCTCCCCTGGCCAACATTGCTTGAGAAATCAAGGTTAGCTGCTTTAATATGTCATTGGCACCTAATTGAGCCTGGAAAATCTTCCCCTGGATTTTAGTGCCTTTGGCAGTACCTAGAACAGGTAAAATGGAAATGGTAATTCTGTTTTTCAGTGGCAAGAAAATAATTTAAACCTTCTTTTCCTTTAAGTATGAAAATTTTAGGAGGAGCTACCAGGCTATTATGACAAGTCAGTGTATCACTGCTTTACTGTCACCCAATGCTACAAAATTAAACAGCCTTTGTATGTAAAAATTTTTTTAAAACCCTTCCTGGCTAATTAAAGATGCCCTTGTTAGAGCTGTCTTGAGTGAAAGGCATTAGAAATGTGAATACAAATGGAGTTTTTTCACAATGTCAAACTAAGACTTTATTTGAAAAATTGTAACAAAAACATTCTGAGAATTTTAAGGTTATAATCCGTGAAGTTTTGACAGTCCTTTTGCACTTACAGAAAGTAAATGCATATGTAATGCCCGCATATATAGGGAAAATTATGTAAGGACAATAGTACTTGGTCTAACAACTAAATAGGAGCCAAGCTGGGACCTTCTACTCTAAACCATACCCATTCCTGTTTTGCATATTAGTGATTTGATAATGCATAGTCAATACAAATCTCAGTCTGGCATTTTCCTCTTAAAAGATAAACCTGCCTAACCACACAGATTAATCAGAGAAAATAAAAGAATAACCTTTTATAATTTTAACAGGACGGACATTTCCAAAGAAGGGTCAGACATGTGTGGTGCACTACACAGGTAAGGCATGTTCTGAATATTCACTCGCTACCAACTGCCTCACGTTGAAGAGTGATTTGCCATTTCACATGTGGTTGCTCTATTTTTTTAATTTGTTCTGTCACTCATAATCTATTTGATTATGTTCTGGTGGGTTTCCTAAATATTTCACTTCTAGCTGAGCAGTTCAGGCTACAGTATCTAGATGTGCATGCTAGTAGATTTGCCAAGTGTAGCATTCAATGGTGAGAGGTTAACAGATGAAGCTGTGGACCTGATTCTTTAAGCCATTATACTAGCTAATGCAATCATGCATGAAACAGTGAAAATGCTAGGTTCATATTTTTCCAGCCTCTGATCTTGATACAGACAATTAATGATTGTGTATGTCTTAAGAGCATGTGTCTATGTATTGTCAGTAAAATTCATTCCAGACTGAAGAAATCAATACAAAGTCTGTTTAACACCTGCTTTATGGACTTGTATGAATCTTAAGTGGTGAGCTGGTTAATGGAGCTGTTTATGCTGCACCTTTGGCAGAGGGAAAATGCCCTTTAAATCAGTTTGTAACGTTATGTTTTGTATATAGTTATGTAAATTGTCAAAAGAATGCAAAGACCTCTGCAGTCCGAGTCCCCAGCTGGGAAGTTCACGTCAAGAGCTGCCATTTTATGTGTCTTTTCCTTAAGAAGGCAAAATGTAGGTGATGTGGGGATTGACAGCTACTGATCTGGGCCTAGATCTGCAAGGTAGTGCTTTCCTCTAGTGTTCAGTAAATGTTGCTTTCTTTCAGTTTTGTACTTGTTTCTGTAGCTTACAGCTGGAGCAAGGTGGGACCATTTTCCAGTAAATATAACTAATGAAGTAAACCTATTTGTATTTTCAAGAAGCTTTTTGCTGTAGTTTCAATAATATCTCTCTTCAGAAGGTTATATGGGGGTTAGTGCACTGGCTTGGGATATAGGATGTCTGGGTTTAAGCTCCTGTACATTTGTATATTCAGAGTATTTTGATCTGATGAGGATTTCTAGTTTGAGTTAGAAGAAGTTAAACACATGGGTCTCCCATGCCAGTCTCAGCCTTACAGACGTTCCTCTGTAACTTAGATCTGAAAATAGATGTTTTGAAACTATTTTTGTGAAGACATTGAGAGATATGTTTCTGTTCCGGCCCAAACTTCAAAAGTTTTTATGAAATAAAATCGTCACCTCCCACCCCCAGTTAGTTCTAGATAAATTTAAATGTCAGAACTGAAATAGGCAAAAGACTTTGAGGCCTGTGGCTCCTACAAAGTACAGTTCTGCTGGATAACTTCAGAGAGAGTGTGAATGGTGAATGTGGAAAGATAACAGGATGCTGCATACTCTTATTGATATTAGATAACATCTTAGATGAGGCTATCATAAGCTGGCTTTTAACATAAAAGACTTCATGAAAACTCATTAAATCAATCTCCAGCATAAACTGCTTCTTCCATATATCTTGCTATTGGTGCTATGCAACCTCTCTAACTCCCAGATTAGAACAGATATCAGAAAAAGCTCATCGCCTCAGTTCCAGTGCTGTTGCAATGTTTAAGCAGTCTTTAGTGGTAATATTTTTAAAGGGAGCCCATGGTTAGTGAATAAAGTGTTTTCTTCCGGTGTTCTGTAGTCATGTGGGAAAGATGAGATATGAATGTCAAGTTTTAATTTAAAACTATTTTATCTGAACAGAATATAACTTCTTTTTAAACTGATGCGATTCCAGATATGCCTAGGATTCACCTTGAAATGATCTCTGTCTTATTTATATGATCTTCTTAGACCTCACTGTACTTAATGCTTATCCTCACCATACTCCTGCGAGTCCTGCTTTTGGGTTACAGAGATGTCCGCAGAGATATCCAGAACATCTGTCTTGTCACCTAAAATGGGAGTCAGGAAAAATTAAGACACCTAGGTGCAAGGAAATGATCCAGAAATCCTGCTTTTCAGAGTTGCTTAATATTGGGAGCATATAAAGCTCACAAGTTGTCTCCATGTTCAGCCTCTGTGTCCCTCCGGAGCTAGGCACAAGTACCTAGACGGAGGCGTTGCAGTCTGGGAAGGGAATCATGCACTGACTGGACTCTGCCAAGATCTAGAGATTATTTGGATCCCGAGAGGAGCCTGACCTCACTGGAGTCCTCTGAGCACAGCCCTGAATCCAGCATCAAGCACAGCAGTGGCAGCCACCTTCAGTCAAAAACACGGCCTGTGGGAGCCCACTTTATGTATAATAACCAAACAGTTGTTTCAGACATGGCAAACCTATGCTCAGTTGCCTTTTCCAACAGAAGAGGGTTGTAGCTCTATTTAGAATCATAGACTCGTTTAGGTTGGAAAAGACCATTAAGATCATCAAGTCCAACCATTAACCTAGCACTGCCAAGTCCACCACTAAACCATGTCCCTAAGCACCACATCTACATGTCTTTTAAATACCTTCAGGGATGGTGATCCAACCACTTCCCTGGGCAGCCTGTTCCAATGCTTGACAACCCTTTGGGTGAAGAAATTTTTCCTAATATCCAATCTAAACCTCCCCTGGTGCAACTTGAGGCCATTTTCTCTCATCCTATCACTTGTTACCTGGGAGAAGAGACCGACCCCCACCTCTCTACAACCTCCTTTCAGGTAGTTGTAGAGAGCGATAAGGTCTCCCCTCAGCCTCCTTTTCTCCAGGCTAAACCCCAGTTCCCTCAGCTGCTCCTCACAGGACTTGTGCTCTAGACCCTTCACCAGCTTCGTTGCCCTTCTCTGGACAATGTCTCTCTTGTCTCTCTCAATGTCTCTCATTGAGAGAGACATTGTCTCTGGACAATTGTCTCATTGTCTCTGGACAATGTCTCTCTCAATGTGTCTCTTGTAGTGAGGGGCCCAAAACTGAACACAGTATTCGAGGTGCGGCCTCACCAGTGCCAAGTACAGGGGGACGATCACTTCCCTAGTCCTGCTGGCCACACTATTTCTGACACAAGCCAGGATGCCATTGGCCTTCTTGGCCACCTGGGCACACTGCTGGCTCATAGTCAGCCGGCTGTCGACCAACACCCCCAGGTCCTTTTCCGACAGGCAGCTTTCCAGCCACTCTTCCCCAGGCGTGTAGTGTTGCATGGGTTGTTGTGACCCAAGTGCAGGACCTGGCACTTAGCCCTGTTGAACCTCATACAATTGGCCTCGGCCCATCAGTCCAGCCTGTCCAGGTCCCTCTGCAGAGCCTTCCTACCCTCAAGCAGATCAACACTCCTACCCAACTTGGTGTCATCTGCAAACTTACTGAGGGTGCACTCGATCCCCTCGTCCAGATCATTGATAAAGATATTAAACAGAACTGGCCCCAACACAGAGCCCTGGGGAACACCACTTGTGACCGGCCGCCAGCTGGAATAAACTCATTCACCACAACTCTTTGGGCCCGGCCATCCAGCCAGTGTTTTACCCAGGGAAACGTATTGCCCATCCAAGCCATGAGCAGCCAGTTTCTCCAGGAGAATGCTGTGGGAACTGGTGTCAAAGGCTTTACTAAAGTCTAGGTAGACAAGATCCACAGCCTTTCCCTCATCCACTAAGCAGATCACCTTGTCATAGAAGAAGATCAGGTTGGTCAAGCAGGACCTGCCTTTCATAAACCCATGCTGATTGGGCCTGACCACCTGGTTGTCCTGTACGTGCCATGTGATGGCACTCAAGATGATCTGCTCCATAACCTTTCCCGGCACCGAGGTCAGACTGATAGGCCTGGAGTTCCCCAGATCCTCCTTCCAGTCATTCTTGTAGATGGTTGACCTCCAGTCAACTGGGACCTCCCCAGTTAGCCAGGACTGCTGATAAAGGATTGACAGTGGCTTGGTGAGCACTTCCACCAGCTCCCTCAGTACCCTTGGGTGGATCCCATCCAGCCCCACAGACTTGTGTGTGTCTAAGTGGTGTAGCAGGTCGCTAACCATTTCCCCTTGGACGATGGGGGCTTCATTCTGCTCCTTGTCCCTGTCTTCCAGCTCAGGGGGCTGGGTACCCCGAGAACAACTGGTCTGACTATTAAACACGGAGGCAAAGAATGCATTAAGTACCTCAGCCTTCTCCTCATCCTTTGTCACTATGTTTCCCTCTGCATCCCATAAAGGATGGAGATGCTCCTTAGCCCTCCTTTTGTTGCTAATGTATTTATGGAAACATTTTTTATTGTCTTTTACGGCAGTAGCCAGATTAAGTTCTAGTTGGGTTTTGGCCCTTCTAATTTTCTTCCTGCATAACCCCACGACATGCTTGTAGTCCTCCTGAGTTGCCTGCCCCTTCTTCCAAAGGTCATAAACTCTCCTTTTTTTCCTGAGTTCCAGCCAAAGCTCTCTGTTCAGCCAGGCCGGTCTTCTTCCCCTCCGGCTCATCTTTTGGCACATGGGGACGGCCTGCTCTTGCACCCTTAAGATTTCCTTCTTGAAGGATGTCCAGCCTTCCTGGTCTCCTTTGTCCTTCAGGACTGCCTCCCAAGGGACTCTGTCAACCAGTCTCCTAAACAGGCCAAAGTTTTTGCCACATCCTTAACTGCAACCGTTATGTTCTTGGGGAGGAAAATGTTGAAACTTACTGCTCCCTCCAGTTTAGCTTGGGAGATTCAGCAGTGAAGAATGCAGGAGTCACGGGCAAGAAAAGGAGTAAGCAAGAGGGTAATTGGTTCAGACACTCATGCAGGGACATTGAAGGAGTTGTATTCCAGTCCCTGTCTTCAGGAATTAATTTTGTACTTTTTCTTTTTTTTAAATCGAGTGATTTTCCCATACGGTGGTGGCTAGTCTTGACAGCTTGGTAGGCCATGTAACTTCTTGTGGTGGCCCTTCTGCTCTCATACCAACGCACACACTATGTGGATATACAGCTCCTTAGCACAAACATAGTTGGTTCCATGATTCCCTGAAGGGCTAGGTTTTTTGAAAATGCATAGAAAAAACATTGCCTGTCCACTAATTATTCATGTCTCGAGAGTTTCCAGCAAGGAGGAGGAGGAGACTAGAAGGGGCTTGCTTCTGCCAGAGCAAGTTATGAATTTTTAAGGAGACTCAAACGAGGAGTGGGCTCTATTTTGTCTTACTTCCCTGTCTTGCCTTCCCTCTCCAGGAGTCTCATAGATGTGCATTTACCATGTGATGGGGAGTGGCAGAGAGCACGGACAGACAGGAGGGGACTGCTGGCACTACAGGAATAAGAGGCCTGTAGCTTGCTTCTGGAGCGTCTTTGGGAAAAAGGTTTTTAGGAGCAAGCTGTCTGCATGAGTTGTCCTGGTAGTCCATGCAGAAAAAGTCCAGAGGGGACCAAAGGCTGGTACCCTAGATATTTGGCAGAACTTGAGAGCCCTGTCTGCTCATCCTCCAGGATCTTAGGATTCACACATTGCCAAGGTAGGGATTCAGCAGGGTAGTTTCTAGTCTGACGACCCTACATATTCCAGAGAAGTGGGAAGTGAGAACTGGAATCTCCTCAAGATGAAGGAGAACTGTGATCGAGTTTTACACTGCTGCTGTCAGCGCTCCAGCTATTAGGCTGTTATATGCGGCAGCTTTGCCTCTTTCTCTCCTTGTTCAACTAGATGCATAATCTCAGGAGCAGACGTTGTGGTCTGATTCCCAAATGCATTGTGATGCCTTAATGGACAGACCTACATTCCAGTGGCAGCAGGAGTTAAGGTGCAACCTCACTAAAGAACAGTGTAGAAGGAACCTCTTAGGTTAAGCAAATCTTTTTTTTTTTTTTTTTTTTCCTAAGGAGTAGTTCTTGGCTGCTTTGCAATTAGAGGAGGATTTTTCAATTACCCTTCAGAAGTACCTAATTGTCCTTTCTGACTACATAAGACGCCTTAGTGCCTAACTTTGGTACTGTAAATCACCTGCTAATTTTTCAGCTTTGCACAGCCTGAGTTAAATACACAAATAGATGCTCCAGATCATTGCAGAAGATTAGATAGGAGGACTGATAGAACATGAAACCGAGTCCCGATCTTAGTATATGATGGAAGAATGTGGTCAGATTCCCGTATGTTTTATCTTTGTTAAGAAATATAACAAATATAATAGTTTCTTCTTATCATCCAGCATCTAGGTTGTGTCTCAGAAGTTACCTGACACAATATTAAATTAATGGGAATAATAGATAAGGTAGTGCATTGGCACCGAAATGCATTTCCAGCAGCAATGGCTTATGTCATGTTTTTGTCAGAGATTTCATTGAACAAGCTTCTGAAAGCCTTTGGCAATCTGCTTACTCCTTCTGTTTTCCATCTGCAAAATGATAGTTGTATTTTGTCTGCCTTGTGTAGATAGATTGCAAGCAATTTGGGATATGAACTGCCTCCTTCATGCCTAATGTAACGGCGTCCTAATCTTGATTGGGTCTTCAGTTTACATTGTAGTACTGAGAGTAATACAAGTAAACAAATTACAGTGTCATTAGTCCTGGAGTGTATCAACAGAATGGAGGCATTTTCTGCAGTTTTGTTTCCTGTGATTTAAATTTGTTGACTCTGGCAATGGGAATTAGCAGTGCAGAATTTTCAAAGATTTATGAAGGTGATACAAAACGTGACTTTCAGGTGATACAAAACGTGACTTTCAGTTAGAAATGCCCCTAAACAAAACCTCTGCTGAGGTTGTGAATACTCTCTCTAGAGACTGTGGGGTAAAACCTGCACTCCGGGAAGCGGAGTCCCAGTCCTGGCCCTCCTGCTGAATGATGGTGTGCCCTCAAACAAGCTTTGTGTATACTGGTCCCAAATCTGCCCTTAATAGTGAGCGGGCAGCTTTTTTTCCAAGTTATTCGGAGCTGACATTCTCTTGTGTTGTCTCGTGTAGCTTGTGGCAGAGCTGAATTCTTAACCTCTTCATCCTTCTCCTTGGTCACCTGTAAATCTGAGATAATAATACAATTATCCTTTTTAAGGAACTGTTCAGTATTTGTAGTGTGCTGGAATAGACCTGTTTGTGTGAGACTATAAAGGCACATTAAATCATTAATTACTTGTTAAACCGGACTTCTATCAGAGAAGCTTTTTCATAGACTTTTTAGGCTAGGGCAATGACCACAAAATTGCACCAAATACATTTTGAATAGAATGGAATGGAATAGAATGGAATGGAATAGAATGGAATGGAATAGAATAGAATAGAATAGAATAGAATAGAATAGAATAGAATAGAATAGAATAGAATAGAATAGAATACACTATTTCAGTGGGAAGGGACCTAAAACAATAATCTAGTCCAACTGCCTGACCACTTCAGGGCTGACCAAAAGCTAAAGCATGTTATTAAGGGCATTATCCAAATGCCTGTTAAACACTGGCAGGCTTGGGGCATCCACCACCTCTCTAGGAAGCCTGTTCCAGTGTTTGACCACCCTCTTGGTAAAGAAATGCTTCCTAATATCCAGTCTAAACCTCCCCTGATGCAGCTTGAGCCATTCCCATGTGTTGTGTCACTGGATCCCAGGGAGAAGACATCAGAAGACCTCTCCACTTAAATATTTCAATACTGAGAAGTTGATTTTTAATTTTTTTTTTAAATGCTTAAAGTGAAATTCCCTATTGAAACAAATAAATACTACTACATTTATTTCATCTGAGCTGTACAAATTCATTCTGTTTTAGGAAGCAGGCCTTTATTTAAGGCAGAACAAACGATTAATTGTTCTTTTCCTAGTGATCAGAGGACAAACTTGTATTATCTTCTTTTCCCATATATTACCAAAATTACTTTATATTGTTTCTTTAGCTTTGGCAGTGGTGTAGTGTTGAGAGTTATGGTTGTGTCTGTGATGTTGAAAGCCTTTTTTTTTACCTTTTTTAATAACAAAAGCATACTGCATAGATGCAGATTAACAGTAATTTATAGAACATGCTTGATTTATCATGACTGAAAAAAGCATTTTCTATTTAACGCAATACAAATATAATGCAATTCCCTTAAAATAACTCTTGCCGAAAAGAGAACAGATCTGCCTATTTTTCTTGGATCAAAATCAACTCAGTCTTAAGCGTATGTAGTAATAGCCGGAGATTTGTCTATACTGACATACTCTCAAAAAGACTAATGTAAATTCAGAATAACTTTGCAGAGTGTCATATATTTGTCTATGAGCCTCAGTATCTGCATGACTGGATGTATATTAGCTTCATGTGACAGCACTTTGTGCCAGGTGAGTACAGGAGTATGTTATTTCTCTGGTCCCGCTTTCAGAAACATCTGTACCACTTCAGTGGGAGCTGTGCATGTGTATCTGAGAGGAAAATTGAACTAAGTAAGGAATTTAATCAAAATTCTTTGTCTCCAGGAAGCTGTCTAGCTGGGTTTGGAAGAGGATAGTGAACACTGCAATTAGAGTTATCATTAATAAGAATTGTATTGTAACAGACATTATAATTGAGCCTTGAATTACATCCAGCTAAATCTTGCTTACCTAGAAAGAACTTAATTGTTTTATCGAGCATGCTCTCAAGATATATTATACTAGGAGAGTGTGATGTCTGTCCATCTTTTGGGGCCTGCCAATTTTCTGTATTTTTTTAGTTAAAGTAACCTCTTCAAATTGCCCTGGTTCAAAAGGATGAAAGCCTTTTACTTCTGCAGAGATCTTGGTGGCAGCTAAGCACTTAGAAGCATCCTATTTCTTTGGTGAATTATAACTGCAAAAAGTAGTTTTAGTCCTCAGTGAAGAACATGGTCTTTTGCTGCCCCTCAGAAACAATTTGCAAGTCTTAAAACTCTCTTGATAAAAGGAGGAAAATTCTCATCTTTGCTTATTTAATGTAGATTGGTTACCTCTGGAAATATTTTAGCAGCAGCTTCAGCCTGATAGTGATCAGAGTCCAGAAGCAAAAGTTCAAGAAGAGATTTCTCCTATGCATTTTGCTGCCAGCTTAGTGACTGATTTCAGGTGCATTACTTGCTCTTTCATTTTTTAAATTTGACAGAAAAGGGAGCTGTGCCTCTCAAATTGTCATGAAATTAATGTTTGCAAGTACCGTGAGACTCGCTGTAAGAAGAGGCTATTGACGAGAAAAAAATTATTTGATGAATAAAAAAAGGTTCAGAGATTTGTAAGAAAAAATGTAGCAGCTTCAGCAGCTGAGTTAGTGAGTTTAAACTGAACAGACCAGATTGTTGCCTGATGGAAAAGGATCAGCAGAATAAACTGTAGCCTCAAGTTTCCCAGTTGCTCCTCCTTTGCACTGAACGCTGCGTTGCTGTGTACTGTGCCCATCAGTTTCACTGAAATTACTTGTGGTATTAGATGCTATTTAATGTGGGTAAGTGAAACAGAAAAGGAGCTTGAAATTATCCAACAGCATTCTTATTGGCAACCTCAGCTGAGAAGCAATGGTTTGACTGAGAATTGGAAGTTTCTCCCCTTAAAGGTGGTCCCCATGGCATTGAGGTGTTATTTGGACAGCTGCTGATATGCTTTGTGCAAAGAAAGGGAAGACTTCAGGATTGCCTGTAAACACTGTCTTATATTCGTTCAGGAAAAAGGCAGGATGAGTTTCTTTCTTGCAGAGTAAAGAAGATTATAAAGAGATTTCTTCAAGATAACATACATGGGCACTTTCTCCCCTGACAGAGCCTTCTCTGTCAGCATGAAACATGCTGAATGGTTTGGTGACTGCTAGCTTCGATTTTGGAGCACCTACTAACCTCTACAGGATTTCCTTTCATGGAGGGATTGTAGCACCATGCTCCCTTCCTATTGTGCATAGAAATGAAACTGCTAGCAAATAATTAAACCTCCTACTCCTACCTCACAAAAGCCCTGAAGAAGTGGATTGCAAGATATTAAAAAAAAGTTCACAAAGCAGATTACGTATAGTACCAGAGAACTAATAGCCTCTGTTCATCAAGTTTTTAAAAGCTCAGAACTGATCCAAAACAGTGCCATCTTTTAGAAAATTAGATTTCTGTTTTCAAACAAAATATTTTTGCTGGGTCCTCTTTGCACTTATTTTCCATGATCCCAGTGTGCCACTCTGCCTACTTACAGCTCATACGTATATTTAAGGACTTGGACCTGAAAGGTTTGCATCAATTTTTCATCATTAGAATTCCAGGTCCTCACAAGAATGACATCATTTTCTAATGATTTATGCCTCAAAAAATCAAAGAATTGCTGAAACAACTGTGCAGTGAGTAGTATTTGTTAGTGTAAAATGTACAAATGGTTACTACATCAGCTAAATGAGAAGCTCTATCAGCTGACACCAGTGACAGGCTTGTCTCCCTTTATTGACAAAATAGAACTGACATCACAGTATTTACCTAATTAAGAAGTCTAAATTGAGAGCTTAGTTACCTTAGGCTACCTTAATAGTTAGCCTTTGGATACACCTCTCTCTCTATTGATTAGATAAAGAGCTTAATGCGGTTCTTAAGTCAGGCAACTCAGCTAGGCAGGGTTTGTGTAAGGGGTAATATTTTCTTAATTAGACAACGTGCGGTGTCATCTCTCTGCAGTGGATACATGGCAGCAACATTTCAGGTGTACTACCCAAGCAGTTGCTGTGTGGCCAGAGATCTCTGCAGGCTTGTGATCTTCATAGCTCAGCGGGTTGGTCCTAGTACTGCAGTGATGTGCGTGGGAGATCCCCGGGAGGACCATTGCCAAGGAGCTCATATAGCGCCTGTCTTTTGGCACTGGTAAGCAATCAAATGGGCGGCCTCAGAGGAAACGCATACTACTGCGGGAAGCAGTGATTTGGGGCTGGCATGAGTTGCTGAGTCTTGCTGAACCAGTGCCAGGGGGCTGCTAGGTAGCTTTATATTGAAAGCGACATCTCTCAATTGAGATATTATTTTGCTTTAGTTACTCAAGGGCATTGTAAATCCTACTTAATTATTTTTCACAAGACTGCCAGCTGCAGAAGTTTGTACTCCCTTGCACATCACTCAGTGTGAGGGATCTTAAATGTTGTAGCCATGGTGTCATCAGGCAGAGCCAGTGGATCTCTGTAGCTGAGGCAGCAGCAGATCCATGCAGTCAGGCAGTGTAGTCCTTTATCCCCCATCCAACATCCTGGGTCTTCTAAAACTCAGTGACACAGCAGTGGTTGTGAGGCATATGTGATTTGTAGCTCTCCCTCTGTCTCTGCTTATGGTATCCCAAGTTTGGTTTCCCCTTCCAGATCTTTTCCATTTAATCCTGCATAGTTATTGGTTCTTAGTTGTCTCTTGCTGCTCTGAATCACTTCCCTTTGCACATTTAATGATGCAACTACCTTGATTTAGCAAGATTGTCTTCTTTTATTCTGTTCTCAGTGAGAAATTGAAGACTTTTGGTTTGGTAAGGTGGTTTCCTCCTGGACAGAGGAAAAGACCTGACACTTAATTAGTTCATTTTCCAATCTATGATTGCTACAAACAATACACTCCCTGATGCATTGGTTCTGTCTAGTTTTAAATGACCAAAATGATAATGCTATTTTGCTACTTCCAAACCCATTGAAGTTGCTGCTGTTGCAACATTAAAAGTAGCAGCTTTCTGTTGAAATTCTTCACCCTGTGTTAGAAAAAAAAACAAAACCAAACCACAAAACAAACAACTGGTTGTTTGGAAATTACACTATAATACTGTATAGGGATTGTAGTTATGGGAATGTATTTTCATTCTCCCCTGTGGATAAATTTCTGTTTATGCTATAAGCAGGGATTTCCAGGAAGAGAGGAGGGCCTTGTACTTTGGGAGGTGAAATCTAGGCATATCTAGGACACATAAAAGAAAATAGAAGATGAGTCACACTGTGGACAAGTTCCTGAGGCATCACCGTGAAGTATTGCCATTTCCAGACTGGAAAGTACAATTTTCAGCCTGAAGAATTGAAGTAAATTTTTGTTGTTGTGAAAGCTGTAATTTTGGTGGAAAAGCCTTTCCCACAAATTTTATTTTGAAGGTTGAGGATCTGAGACTGAAATTCATAGGCTAGCTGCCAACACTATATCATAGAATCACAGAATGGTTTGGGTTGGAAGGTACCTTTAAAGATCATCTAGTCCACCGCCCTGCCATGGGCAGGGACATCTTTCATTAGACCAGGTTGCTCAGAGCCCCGTCCAACCTGACCTTGAACACTTCCAATGATGGGGCATTCACAACTCTGGGCAACCTGTTCCAGTGTCTCACCACCCCATTCGTAAAGAATTTATTCCTTATATCTAATCTAAACCTACCCTCTTTCAGTTTAAAACTGTTGCCCCTTGTCTTGTCACTACAGGCCTCAGTAAAAAGTCTCTCTCCGTCTTTCTTATAAGCCCCGTTGAAGTATTGAAACTCCACAATAAGGTCTCCCCGGAGCCTTTTCCAGGCTGAACAACTCTCCCAGCCTTTCGTCATAGGAGACGTGTTTCAGCCCTCTGACCATTTTCGTGGTCCTCTTCTGGACCCGCTCTAACAGGTTCATGTCTTTCCTGTACTGGGGACCCCGGAACCAGATGCAGTACTCCATCCAGATGGGGATCTCATGAGAGCAGAGTAGAGGGGGAGAATCACCTCCCTCAACCTGCTGGCCACGCTTCTTTTGATGCAGCCCAGGATACGGTTGGCTTTCTGGGCTGCAAGCGCACATTGTGGGCTCACGTCCAATTTTTCATCCACCAGTACCCCCAAGTCCTTCTGCACAGGGCTGCTCTCAATCTATTCATTCCCCAGACTATTGACATTGGGGATTGCCCTGACCCAGGTGCGGGACCTTGCACTTGGCCTTGTTGAACTTCGTGGGGTTCACATGGGCCCACTCCTCAAGCCTGTCAAGGTCCCTCTGGATGGCATCCTGTCCCTCAAGTGAATCAACTGCACCACTCAGCTTGGTGTCATCTGTGAACTTGCTGAGGGCGCACTCAATCCCACTGTCTCTGTCGTTAATAAAGATATTGAACAGTACTGGGTCCAATATGGACCCTTGAGGGGCACCACTTGTTACTGTTCTCCATTTGCATATCGAGCCATTGACTGCATCTCTTTGGATGTGGCCGTCTGGATTCAGCCAATTCCTTATCCACCAAATAGTCCATCCATCAAATCCATACCTCTCCAATTTAGCGCCAAGGATGTTGTGTGGGACCGTGTCCAAGATCTTACAGTAGTCAGGACAGATGACATCAGTTGCTCTTCCTTTATCCACCAGTGCAGTCATTCCATCGTAGAAGGCCATCAGTTTAGTCATATTGGTCTGAGCAAAAGTATTGTATATTAACCAAAATTTGTGGCAGTTATTTAAAGTTGTGAATCTGAATTTTACAGCTCAGGCTTATCTTCAGTTGTAATCTGAACTAGTCTTACATGGTATCTGCCCATTTTCATTGTAAGGCAAAACTATTTTTTCTTATTAGGAAGTTATTGTGTCTGACCCTGCTGTAACCCTTTCTTGTCTTTCTTGCTTGGAAGTTATACTACATGATGGTCACCCTACTGCACACATGCAGCCACATTAGGAGCATCCAACCATAGTTTGCAGTACCTCTGTACCTGACCACTATCCACACACACTTAAATTACAGAGTAAAGGCAGAATTACTTGTAATCTTCTCTCATTCTGAAACTGTTCTGCTTTTTTTTGGAGGAAGTTGGAATTGTAATCACAAAGACTAACTTTAACCATGGGGGAGAAGTCGTCTTCAATGACATCTGTCATTCATGGAGAGGAACGATCTTTTCTGCAGTGTCATGCTGAAAAACCTGACCTTGGCTTGGGCTTTAGATCACTCTCTGGAAGTGTCTCTCTCCACTGACGAGAGCAGGAGATGCTCCTCTGTCACACTGCCTGTGTGGCTAGCTCCCCACACCCTCCATGTCCCACAGTGCCCACCTGGCAACAACTCTGGAAAAGCTACAGCTGTCTGTCCCACCCTGCCAGGGGAGTTTCTGGAGTGCACAGACAGCCCCATCAATAGCTTTTGTTGTATGCTCTCCTTTGAATTTTCTTCTGCTGTCATTTGCACCTTGTCTTCAGTCAAAGAAATAGCAGGGACAAGTTCACAGCTCTTCCTTAGCAGCTCAGCAGCGCTTCTGCACAGCACAGCTGAGGGCTATCATCTAACGTGGGTTGAGCCCATTTTGTCATGTCCTACCTTTTCCTGGCCAGAACTCAAAAGTCATGACTTTTTATATCTGAATGCTGGGGACTTCCAGAGCCTGTAACTATAAGAAGAGGTGTTGAAAGCGCATTGGATCAGGATGGAAATGCCTCGTTAAAAAACGATCCTTACCTGTGCCATTAAGACTTGTTCTATGTGAAGCCATTTATATAGCTCATCTCCTTTTCAGCATTTATTCAGATTCCTGGCTGCGAGTGTAGGAGTTTTAAACACTTATGAGTCAAATGCAGATTCAGGGTTGATACAATCATGAAGAACTGCCATCATTAATGCCCTGTGGACAACTTAAAAAGTTGAATCTGATCAAAGTGCTACACCCTTCATTCATAAATCGCTTTGGAAAGAGAAAAGCATTGTTTACTCCCCTTTAAAAGACAGGGAAATTCAGAAGGGAAATGATTTGTCCAGGGAACACAGCAAGCCTCTGATAAAGCTGGGGGTAGAAATTCATGTGCTTTTAAAGTCCTTACCTATTGTAGTTACCACTAGGCTGTATCAACTCTGTGGAAGAGCTGTTTCTTTATTTCCAGACCTCAGAAGTGATTAACTTTTGAGGAAAAGCTATTTAAATTAAGGTGAATGGTGGAAAATCACGAAGTACTTCAGTTTTTATTAGGTTTTCTGTTTTTCTCTAACCAATCCTGATTTGATTGGTTATGTAAGCATTGTAAACAGATTAAGGCCTCAATCCTTCCCTGCTGTAAAGAATAATAGGGGATTTGATTGTAACGATTCACTTTATTTCAATAAAGTAACTAAAGCTTGCAATACATTGATTCACTAAAACTGCAGAGCCATTTCTGAAGTGCTTTCCTAAGACTTGCTCTCACAGTACATTCAAAGCTTCTCTTCAGATGCAAAAGTTTCTAAAGCCTTTGGGAAAACGATATCGAACAAAGTAGGCTGGACCTGAGAGAGCTTGTAGCTATAAACACAGGCGCCCAAGGTGATGGAGAGCTGGGAAATGGTTTGCCTTGCGGAAAAAGAGCAATGAAATCTTGGGCTGGGATTTTTCTCTGCACGAGCATGGGAAGAAACGTTGACTGACTGCAAAATTCCTCCATGCTGTAATGGAGTTACACGACCTGTAATCTTTCTATTACTCAGTCTGTCACCGTAGGACTGGCCCATTTGTAGACTACAAAGCATTTAAATGATGACAGCTGTATTAGGCAGTAAGGGACATGGTTAGCCATTGTGTTTATAGAGGGCAGCGAGATAAGAATAGCTCCCAGTCTTCAGTGCTTGCCACATTTACTTTCGATTTTGGACACCTCTGTACATTTTGTGGACAAGTAGCTGTGTTGAAAAAGCAGGAGGTAGTAGGGCAATAGTTATCTTAGCTCTTCTTTTTCCCTTGAGAAACTGATATACAATACAGGCCAAGAGGGTGTCAGCTGATAAAAGCCAGGCAAATGTGAAGCGTTCTCTGAATTTGATGTCAAGGAGCCTGCCATCCGAGAGAAACCGGACGTTGTCCGGCAGCACCATGAATGAATGAATGAATATCCCCAACGTGCCCTTCCACTGCACCCTCCTGTGACTCTTACTACATGTAGGAGCATGCTTCTTCCTTTAGTTTTTCTTCAATACTTCAACAAGTTGTAATAGACTCTTAGACAAATTTTCTAGTTTGTTTAGTCCTATGCAAGTTTTATTACAGTTTTCAGTGTTATTCGTCATGCAGCTTCTAAGCACGTTCGAGTAGCACATGAAACGATGGGACTTATTTTCTTATTGCGTCCTCAGAGGAGTGAAGTGAAGAGTTTTAACGCATCCAAAAGAACACGTGCGTGCAGCCCGCATTTGAAAATGTTTCTTGTTCTGCAGCATAACTTCCTCTTCATAGGCACCAAAGGTGCTACAACATGAATAGGTAGGGCTGAAACAGCGGGTGCAGGAACACCCCCAGCTATTTCCTCCTGCCTTTGCACTGCTCTGTCCTGCATATAGAAATGTTGCAGTGTCTGCACTATAAACTGGGCTGTAAATCTGACATGAATGAAATCAAGTTGGGGAAGGAGGGAAGAAGTGGTTGTGAAGGACAGCAGGACAGCAGGATGGAAATGCAGGGTGATGGAAAGAGCAACAGCAATGCTTGTAATCCAGCACTGCTGCAAGTCCAGAGTTTTGCAGTGGTGTGGGGAACCAAGGCGCTAAGGTAGTTTTAGAGAAGAGAGAAGACTTGCCTGTGGGAATGAGGGGGAATACTTATTTCTGTTTGCTTCTCACATTTCTGACCTGTCAAACTTCCCAGTAGTGTACAGTTTGGGGACCCTCCCATAGGACATTCTCAATCTCTCTATTGCAATAATGTACTGGGACAAATTTCTCTTTTTACCATGCTTCATATATTTAATGCTGCTGTGGTGGGGGCTATCTAGTGGTGCTGTTATTTGTTTATGTAAGTGATCTTAGAATAAATTTGTTTGACTTTTTTTTCTCCAAAAAAAGAAGACAAAAAATGTCCTACTTGAATCTCTGGACTAAAGCATATTTTTGGTGCACAGTTGTTTAGTGGGTGGACAATGATTTCTGGGCTGAGATTATGGTTCACAGTGAGAGAATTTTACCTTGAGTAGGCAGACAAGGTGTCTATACATGGG